>NC_058523.1:159840688-164840688 GCF_904849725.1 Hordeum vulgare subsp. vulgare | reverse complement strand
TCTAAATGAAGACTCAAACGGTATTCCTTTTGACCCATCTAATTATCGCTCCATGATTGGTTCGCTGCTTTACCTTTGCGCATCTAGACCGGACATCATGTTTAGTGTAGGAATATGTGCTAGATTTCAAGCTTCCCCTATGGAAAGCCATCACACGGCGGTTAAGCACATTCTTAGATACCTTGTTCACACCCCAAAGTTAGGCTTATGGTACCCTAAGGATGCAAAGTTTGATCTTATTGGGTATTCTGATGCGGATTGGGCCGGTGATAAAGTGGGACGGAAATCCACTTCCGGTTCATGTCAGTTTCTTGGACGCTCGTTGGTAAGTTGGTCCTCGAAGAAGCAGAACTGTGTTTCTCTCTCCACGGCCGAGGCCGAATATATTGCAGCCGCAACCTGTGCTACTCAATTGCTATGGATGAGGCAAACACTGAAGGATTATGGTATCATGTATCGACACGTTCCTCTTCTCTGTGATAATGAAAGTTCCATAAAGATCTCCTTAAACCCCATTGATCACCCTCGCACAAAACATATTGATATTAGGTATCATTTCTTGAGAGACCATGTGCAAAAGGGTGACATTGATATTACCCATGTGGGTACCAACATGCAGTTAGCCGACATTTTCACCAAGCCACTTAGCGTAGCTAGGTTCTGTCAACTTAGGCGTGAACTTGGTATCTTGGAGCTTGACAACATATCTTGAAATCTTACACACATACATACACTCACATTATGGTTGTGTCTTGATGTGCGCATATATTTAGGGGGAGTGCGTCGTAATTCTATGTGTTTTTAAGCTTACAACGTACGCACAGATCATTTCATGCATGTAATGCTTCTAGAAAAACAGTGCTCATAGTTTGTTTTATATATATATACCATGCAAGTCATCATCATCACAACAAAATTACCAGAACTGGCCTCCCTTCCCCCCTCTCTCTCTCGGACGTCCGGCTCATCTCGGACGTCCGGCGCCAGAAAACCCTCCGGACGTCCGACGCCTCTCGAACGTCCGGCGCCAGAACATCCTCCGGACGTCCGACACCTCTCGGACGTCCGACACCTCTCGGACGTCCGACCTCCGGATGTCCGAGGCCTCTCGGACTTCCGACGCCTCGGGGCCCCTATATAAAGCTGGGCGCGGGGCTGGGCCTTTTTCCCTAATCCCCTGCGCCCCATTTCCCCCCAGCCGCCGCCGCCAGCCCTGGGAGCAGCTCGAGGAGCTCCTCCCCAGCGCCGCCCTCCTCGAGATCGAATCGATCTCCTCCGCAGATCCCCTACTCCTCCGTCCATATCCTTCATGGGATCCATCTCAGGTTGCTCCTCCGTCTTTTCTCGCGTGGATTTGATTTATCCCATATCTCTCCTTGTTCGTTCCTCATTTGGGGATTCTTCATCCGCGTAGGGCTCCATGGGCAAGACTAAGCACACCGCTCGGAAGACCGTAGCCGGCTCATCCTCTCGCATCCCTATGAACACGTGGTCGGAATCGGATGAGCCACACCGTCCCTTCAAACGGGCGGCCCGGCGTTCGCCGTCTCCCTCACCGTCGGATGATGCTGACCCCGACTTCGAGGAGGAGCTTGCCGCTGAGGAACTTCCTCAACCCGTCGCTCGAAGGTCCAAGCTCGGGTCTCGCAGGGCGTCCTACATGCCACAACCGCCTCCTGCCCAGCCTGAAGGTGAAGCTCGCCACATCTCCTTAGAGCCCCCTGCCACGTTAGGTCGTGATATCACCAACTTTACCACTCTTGGGGCAGCTTCCTATCTTACTTTCCGCCACGACATAAATCAATACGCGGTCGGCAGTGATTCTACGGATTCACGTTTTCGCACAAACGTCCAGGCGGACGTCTTTTCCACGGTCATAGTTCCTAAGGGCTTATCTAATCACCTTTACATTGATATTAAGCATATTCGCAAGCACCCGGCGAAATATCCGGGTGCCATTGAGCTTATTGAGTCTTCGGGGCTTGCCGCCCCGTTTGCTTTTCATTGCGACTATAATGCTGCTGCCATCCACCAATTCTATGCCACATGTCACTTTGGCTCCGACAACAGTGTCACCTGGATGACCTCTGACGTTCGTTTCAAAGCCACTTATGCTACTTTTGTTGCCGCTCTGGGTTTTCCCCATTCCGGTCATAAAATACATAAGGATGATCCTAACCATGCGCCTAAGAACATTGACGTGTGTGGACACCTCCTCAAACCACTACGTGAGCTAGATGAGGATGAGCACTAGAAGGACCTTAACCAGGTATCCATCTGGCGCTCACCCTACTTCATTATCTTTCAGTGTGTCATCCGCACCATCTATCCCAAGATGGGTGATAAGGGTTCTTGCAGTGGCTATTGTATCGACATCATGTACCACTTGTTCGAGAACCCCAAGACCAAAATCAATGTGCCCCATTTCCTATGGCATGAGATTCGGCTTGCTAGCTTTCAGTTCAAGCGAGCCTTTCCTCATGCTCCTTTCATCCAGGCACTTATTAACCACGTTGCTGATTTCTCTGTGGCTACCACTCACATCCATCGCAAGTGGACCATTCCCGCTCACATGGCGAATGATTTTTCTCCCAAGAACGCCCCTTCTTCCTCTACTACCACTCGCCGCACTGCTGCACGGGCCGCCACCCCTTCATCTAGCTCCGCGTCTCTCGGTCGCATTGCCAAATTCCTTGGCAAAGCTCACTCTGCTTTGATGAAGACTGTCTCCTTTCAGTGTGGTCAAACCCATGATGTGGTTTCCCGCTTAGTTTCCTCTCAGAATGCCCTCAAGGCTCGTCTGCGAGCCTCGGGAGATCTTACTGTGAGTGATGATGAGGCCCCTCCTGCTGCTCCTTCCATTGATTTTGGCTTCCCTTCTGGTCCTGAGTGGTCTGAGTTCTTTGACGAGGCTAGGGGCAGTGGTTTGGCTGATGATGCTGATGATGATGGTGATGAGCTCTGAGTTTGGTTGGTGTTATTGATGGCTCCCTTTTTGGTACATGGTGCCAAAGGGGAGTAATGTATCGTAGTTAAAATTTTATTCTCGTCATTTTCAGTCTTTGGAGATTTAATGTAATGGATAAAACTCATGTATGGCTACTTATGAATGGTTGTGATTTGCTAAGATATCATCATAGACTATTATGTCTTGCTCCTTTATTTCTATGATGATCTATTATTCTTCCATGTTGATCCATTTGGAGCTTCGATTTCTTTATCATGCATATCCTAAGGGGGAGCTCCGTACTAAATATCTCCTAGACTATAATGTATGGTTAATATTTTTGAGACCTATGTATATGTTGTCATCAACTACCAAAAAGGGGGAGATTGAAAGTGCATGCTATGCCCCTAATTGTCTTTTGGTGTTAATGACAACACATACATAGGAAACTAATCCTATTTGTTGAGTGTATCTCAGGATGGCAAGTACTTTAGTAGATTAAGATTTATGTGCCAAAGGTTGCCTGAAAAGATTGGTGAGTTATATTTTGAGAAGACTCGGGATTAAGAAGAGATGCTAAAGAATAGTCTTTTGAGTTTACTGATATTGAGTATAGGGATCCCGCACTATTAAGAGGGGATCACAGGCTTTGCGAGAAACTTGCTCATACCACATCTCTACAACCATATCAAACATCACATACTGTCCACTCTCTACAATTCAACATATCTCCAATCTCCTCGGACATCCGGCTCCCTCCGGACGTCCGAGGGCCGGACGTCCGGCTGGCTTCGGAAATCCGCAGCCAGACACCAGTAGTTTGAAGGAACTATATCTCGGAAATCCAGCTCCCTGCGGACGTCCGAGGGCCGGACGTCCGGCCAAGCTCCGGAAATCCGGAGGTCAACACCAGTAGTTTGTGTGCACTATATCTTAGAAATCCGGCTCCCTCCAGACGTCCAAGCGGCGGATGTCCGACACCCATCAGAAATCCGGAAGCCACCACCAGTAGAAATTGTGCTGTATAACACGGACTTCCGGGCCACTCCGGACGTCCGTATGCTGATGTATTCAAACATGTTCAGGCACATCTACAGGCCTCGGACGACCGACCCGTGTCAGACGTCCGGCCGCTGATAAATTCAGAAGAGTTCCAGTCATGCCTACAGGTCTCGGACGTCCGACCCCCGTCAGACGTCCGGTCCCTCACGGACGCCCGGACTTTCGGCAAGCGTCGGACGTCCGGACCCTGTGTGACTTATTGCACCTCCAACGGCTGGATTTCACTCCACACTATAAATACTCTTCTCCCACCTCGTGAAAGGTTGTTCAACACAGCTAAGATACATCCAAGAACACCTTTCCTCTCACTCACTCTTGTCTACACTAAACCCTAGATCCCAAGAGCATTTCTGAGTCCATTAGAGTGTTGTTCCAATCAAAAGATAGATCGTCTTCCTCTCCTCCTTCCCACCAAAGTGATTTGTGATTTGAGCAAGTTTTGAGCAATCCCCGTGATCTTGTTACTCTTGGAGGTTGGAGACTCCTAGGCGGTAGGAGTCTTCGGAGAGGAATCGAACCATTGTGATATCCCCCGGAAAGTTTGTGAAGGTTTGGAAACCACCTCAAGGCTTACCACTAGTGGTTGAGAAACGCCTTCGTGGAGTTATCTCAAAGGGAGAATAGGGTGAGCCTTCGTGGCGTTGGTGTGCCTTTGTGGTAACATCCGCCCCTCTAACGGTGACGTAGCTTCCCTCCAAGGAAGTGAACATCGGGATACATCCTTGTCTCTCTCGGAGTTTCGGTTATTCCTAACCCTAACTCTCTACTTGTGTTAATCCTTATTACTTACTTGTATTTGCTTATTGTTTACCGCTTGCCTTGCTTCACTCCTAATAGCTTACTCTTTGTCATAGCAATTATTAGGCTTACACTTATATTCCGCACTTTAGCCTAAAATTGCTAAGTAATTGTTAAAATTTGGATTTGTACCTATTCACCCCCTCTAGGTCTATCTCGATCCTTTTCACTTCGCATAGGAAAATTTTAATTTGCATGCGATGCACCTACGGTAGAACCCAACAGTTGTATCAGAGCCTCTGCTATAGGATTTGGTATTCAGCTCAGATGCATATTTGATATGTGGAGGCGGCGAATGATATCCGTCGTCGTTCTTGATATCAGCTATGTGCACGGTTGATGAGATCAACTGCACGTCGGGATCGTTGTGGCTATGTTTTCTGTCCATCGGTATTGATGAGGTCGTGACATAACATACCCCTACCGGTCGGTTTCTGCCATCGGGGGTAACAGTGAAACGTAAATCCGAATCGGGTTCGCGATGATCGATGAGATCGGTCAGATCAGAAAAGTCGATATGATCGGAGTACAGATTCGATTTGTGATTTCTAAAAACATCGGGCGTTGCCCGCACCCATGAGGTGTGCTGCCCCATCCAACCCTGCTCGCTAACCGGCTAGTGGGGCCGTTGTGTGCGTAGTGTCGAATACTTCATACACGACCACACAAACCGGTAGAATGCGATTCTATGCATAAGTTTGTTTTGCGGGTTTGATGTGAATAGCATGGCTCATATGTATGTGTCGCATGTGTGTAATTTAACATGACCTACATGTCATGATTGTCAGAAGGCAGGAGCCAAAGTGTTGTCATTATATTGTATAATGACCTGTGTGTCGACTTGTGATTCTATGTAAATTCATTACTAGTTGTAGTAGTTGGAGGACAGAGATCAAGTTCGAGGTCTTGGCATCCCAGCGTGACGAACAGGATGGAGTTCTACCCTGTGCATCGGAGTTGGAGCTGTCCTGGAAGGACGTCCATGAAGGAGACAAACTATTTCACATATTTATGTTTATATGTGATTGATATTGCTTCTTGTTTTCTATGTATGTTATAGTGTAGAAAGATCCCTCATAAATATCACTCACATTGCCATTCTGGATGTTGCACCTTCGCACGTCAAGTACGCCTAGTGGTCGGCTCATAAAATTGAGGTTCTACTAGGTGTCCTTGAACTGGAGGGTTCATGTCAGACACAGACATGCACTGCATCTAGTTAACTTGACAAGGCTATCAAAACGGTTTTGGGCCTTGTGGCAAAGAAGATTGGGAGCTGGGGTATAAGATACCTACTCGACCGACAGGAGTCGCATAGAGCTACAATTAGCAAGGTGTTGCTTACTTAATAGGCAAGTTGGCTAGAAGTGATGATAAAGCTCACTAGTCGCTCGCGCTACACGAATCGTGAATCACTAAGAGTTTGCGGAAGGATGCCGACTTTAGTGGGAGTAGTTCTATTTAAGGCTTGAATTACTCTACATAAACACATTTCTTAGTGATTGCATATTTTCTGTTGTAGATCAATGGCACCAGCTGCTCAAAACTTTGCATTGAAATCAATTCTGGAAAATGATAAATTGAATGGAACAAATTTTAGCACCTAGTATAGAAATCCGAGAATTGTTCTCAAGCACGATAAAAAGGAACATGTTCTAGAGGATCCACTTCCAGAGGTACATGCCGATAATGCTAATACCACAACCAAAAATGCCTACTAGAAACTCGTTAATGAATCGAATGAGATCAGCTGCCTCTTGTTGGCTTGCATGGAGCCCGATTTGCAACAACATTTTGAAGACATTGCGGCTTTCGATATGATCGACAGTCTCAAGGGCATGTTTCAGGTGGAGGCTAGGACCGAAAGTTCAACATGTGGCGATCCTTGATGGATTGTAAGCTGAAGGAAAGTGACCCACTCAACCCGCATGTGATCAAGATGATCGGATACGTGCAAGATTTGGATCGTTTGGGCTTCCCACTCTCAGATGAGCTGGCTACTGATGCAGTTCTGGGTTCTCTTCCAGCTATCTTTGGGACGTTCATCTCAAACTATCATATGCATGGCATGGATAAGAAGCTCACTGAATTGCATGGGATGCTCAAGGTGGCAGAATAGGATATCAAGAAAGTCACACATCAAGTGTTGATGGTGCGGAACTCGGCAAAGTTCAAGAGGAGTTGGTCCAAGAAAAAGGGTAAGGCAAAGGGCACGGAGAAGGTTGTCTGCGCCGCTGAGCCAAAGCCCAGACCGATCTCAAAGATCATTGGCTTTCATTGCAAGGAAGTTAGTCACTTGAAGAGGAACTATAGCAAGTGGCTTGCTGAGCATGGCAAGAAGGCCGAAGATGCTTCTTCAGGCAAAGGTACACTTGTTACATATGTTATAGACATTTACCTTGCTGGCATACCTAGTAGCTCTTGGGTATTTGATACCGGATTGGTTTTTCATATTTGCAACTCGATGCAGGGGCTGGTAAGAACTAGGCGCGTGGCACAAGGGGAGATTGACATCAGGGTCGGCAACAAAGCAAGAGTTGCTGCGTTGGAGGTCGGCACGATGCAACTCCAGCTTCCTTCTAAATTTATGTTGGAATTGAAAAATTGTTATTATGTTCCTGCACATAGTCGGAACATTATTTCTGCCTCATGCTAGATGAGTCAGGGTTATGAATTCCATTTAAAGGATAATGGTTGTTCATTTTATTTGAATGAAATGTTCCACGACTATGGACCCATTGTAGATGGGCTATTTATTTTGAATCTAGAAATGGAACCAGTCTATAACGTGAATGTCAAGAGGAATAAGCCTAATGAGATAAATCCGACACGCTTCTGGCATTGCACTACTATGGAAAACCTTATACACAAAATCTTAGCAGCAACGCGGAATAGAAAGGAGCGCTACTGCTACTTAGCAGCAGCGCGTTCTAAATACGGGCGCTACTGCTATAAACTTAGCAGCAGCGCGACTCGGCAGAACCGTGTTGCTACTAAAATTGACCGACAGTTCCCACCACGCTAGGTTTAGCAGTAGCTTGCTTAGAATAACCGCGCTGCTGCTAACGTGATAGGAGTAGCGTGCTTTTTTTCATGTCACTACTGCTAATTCTGAAACTGGCCACCTGGCGGGCCACGCTTAGCAGTAGCGCGTGTGACAAAGACGCGCTACTCCTACATTATTAGCAGCAACGCGTGTGACAAAGACGCGCTACTCCTACATTATTAGCAGCAGCGCGGTTTTCTACCCGCGCTACTGCTAAGCCCCCCACCTCTGCCTCCAAATTTGCCTCCCGCCTCTGCTTCTTCCCCCAAATCCCCACTCTCTCTTCTCCCTCGCCCTCCACCTCGCTGGAGTCTTGCTCTCGCCCCCGACGCCCCGACCCCGGCGACCTCGCCCTCGCCCCCGACCCCGGCCCCAGCGCGCCACGCCTCCCTCCTCTGCTTCCTCCCCTCCCAACCTCGACCGTCATCGAGCCTGCGTCCTCGCCCCTGCACCCTCTGTAAGCCTCCCACCGCTCCTCCTCTCTCTGCTAGCTAGGGTTCTTCAATTAATTTACTTAGGTTTTAGTTAGGGCAGTAGGTTAATTAGGTTATCTATTTAGTTATGAACCCTAGTTATCAAACTAGTAGGTTAATTTGGCTATATTATGAACCCTAGTTAGTATGAACCCTAGTTAGTATGAAACCTAGGACTTCTTGCATTTTTGTTCAAGTTCTATATTTTTCTTCCTTTTATATGAAAATTTGAAGTGGACATGTGATATGTGGACATGTGATTTGGACATGTCATATTTGGAATTTGGACATGTCATATTTGGACATGTGATGTTTTGGACATGTCATATTTGGAAAATGATGATTATGTGCAGGGTAAGTGATCCGAGTGGCCTTTGTTTCGCCGGAATGTTGATTCATTTCCGTTCCAGTGAATTTCAAGCGCTCCATATGTCCACTTTGTAGCAAAGGTCATGCCGAAATTTTCCGTGAATTTTGGCATGACTTCTGTTAGAAAGTAGGCATATCGATTGCCGAGATTTTGCTAGGAAACGACATTCCGACAAACATAGATATTTTTTATGTCATTTCTCTTATTTTTATAGTTTTAGAATTAAACGAGGAGACTTAATCATAGGAAACATGTCGAACAACGAAGAAACTGGGCCTTCTGACAAAGATGGAGACGAGATGGATTATGAGGGTGAACAACAGTATCTCGACTTTTTGTGTGCTAAGCACAGTCAAGGTTTGTAGGTCAGCCTAGATGATGGTACTGACGCCGACATTGACACCGACGGCGCTGGCACCGAGGGCGGCACCGAGACCGGTGGGAAAGGTACTGGCGGGGAAGATATCGGTGGGGAAGGTACCGGCTCCAATGCCGCTACCGAAAAGAAGAAGCAGAAGAAGCAGAGGATACGAAAACCTAACAAACTCGGCATCGGACGACTCGTGATCAGAAAGATGGCCCCTCACAAGTTTGAGTCATTAGAGCCGGAAGAATGTCGCAAGTGCTATGGGAACCAAGTAGGATGCATCATACGGGAATGCGCGAGCATCAACGACGATGACATAAGGGGTAAAGAACATTTGATGCAGTTGCTCCTGACGAAGCTCCACGAGAGAGGGCTCCTAACCGCCACCTCATGTACTACATAGTTTTGCTCTCACTCATAGTGATAGCTCTTCTCGCGTATATCATTGTTTAGATAGATGACGATGTAGTTGCAAGTATTCGAGACTTGTAATGCTATTTTCGAGATGATGACGAGAGACCACTTTGTGTTGGGAGATGATTATGATGATGACATGATTTGATGAGACTATTTGTATGTTTATGCTATGATTACATTTGTATGTGAATGATGATGACATTTATATGTACTTAAATATTATTGTATAAAGCCTGCTCAAATACAAAACAAATACGCAAAAAAAACAGAAACCCTTACCAGCAGCTTGGCTTAGCAAAGCTCGCTACTGCTACGCATGTATAGCAGCAACGCTTTTATGTAAAGGTCGATACTGTTACGCATGTATGGCAGCAGCGCGCTTATGTAAAGCCCTCTACTGCTACTCATGCATAGCAGTAGCGCAGGCGAACACCCGCTACTGCTACATGTTAGCTATAGCGCGGGCGAACCCGTGCTACTTCTCAAACAACAGCGCCATAAATTGACACGTTGACGGAGACTTGCTTGCGTTGGTTTTTCCCTTGAAGAGGAAAGGGTGATGCAGCACAGGAGCAGTAAGTATTTCCCTCAGTTTGAGAACCAAGGTATCAATCCAGTAGGAGAATCTCGTCAAGTCCAGAGTACCTGCACAAACACAAAAGCGCTTGCACCCAACGCTATAAAAGGGGTTGTCAATCCCTTCAAGATTGATTGCGAAGTGAGATCTGAAGGCGGAAAGTGCAACGAAGAAAAAGTGTAAGGCTGAAAATATGGTGTGAAGTAGACCCGGGGGCCATAGTGTTCACTAGAGGCTTCTCTCAAAATAGCAAATATTACGGTGGGTGAACAAATTACTGTCGAGCAATTGATAGAACCGTGCAAAGTCATGACGATATCTAAGGCAAGGATCATACACATAGGCATCAAGTCCGAGACAAGTAGACCGATACTTTCTGCATCTACTACTATTACTCCACACATCGATCGCTATCCAACATGCATCTAGTGTATTGAGTTCATGACGAACAGAGTAACGCCTTAAGCCAGATGACATGATGCAGAGGGATAAACTCAAACCAATGATGAAAACCCCATCTTTCTACCCTTGATGGCAACAACACGATGCGTGCCTCGCTACCCCTTCTGTCATTGGGTGAGGTCACCGCATGATATGAACCCAAAACCAGGCACTTCTCCCATTGAAAGAATCATAGATCAAGCTGGCCAGACAAAACCCACAACTCGAAGAGAATTACAAGGATATGAAATCATGCATAAGAGAGATCAGAAGAAACTCAAATAAGATTCATAGATAATCTGATCATAAATCCACAATTCATCGGATCTTGACAAACACATCGCAAAAAAAGATTACATTGCATAGATCTCCATGAAGATCATGGAGAACTTTGTATTGAAGATCCAAGAGAGACAAGAAGCCATTTAGCTACTAGCTATGGACCCGTAGGTCTATGGTGAACTACTCATGCATCATCAGAGAGGTCATGGTGTTGATGAAGAAGCCCTCCGTATTCGAATCCCCCCTCCGGCAGGGCACCAGAACTTGCCCCAGATGGGATCTTGCGGAGAAAGAAGCTTGCGGCGGCGGAAAAGTACTTTCGATGATCTCTTGATTTTTTCTTGAATTATTGGGAATATATAGGCGAAAGACCTAGGGCACAGGTGGCCCAGGGAGGTGATACGTCTCAAACGTATCTATAATTTTTGATGGTTTCATGCTGTTATCTTGTCTTCTTTGGATGTTTTATGTACCTTTTATATCTTTTTTGGGACTAACTTATTAATTCAGTGCCAAGTGCCAGTTCCACTTTTTTCTCTGTTTTTGACTCTTTTCAGATCTGATTTTGGAACGGAGTCCAAACGGAATAAAACCCCGGAATGATTTTTTCCGGAACGGAAGAAGATCAGGGGGCCTGTGGGCCAAGCCAGGTGGGCTCCAGGGAGCCCACAAGCTCCCACTCCGCCACCAGGGGGAGGCGGCGGGGTCAGGGCTTGTGGCCTCCCTGGCCGCCCCCTGACCTAGATCCTTGGCCTATATATTCTCAAATATTCAGCAAAAAATCCGGGGAGCCTCGAAAATACTTTTTCGCCGCCGCAAGCTTCCGTTTCCACGAGATCTCATCTGGAGACCCTTCTCGGCACCCTGCCGGAGGGGACTTTGGAGTTGGAGGGCTTCTTCATCACCATCATCACCCCTCCAATGACTCGTGAGTAGTTCACTTCAGACCTACGGGTCCGTAGTTAGTAGCTAGATGACTTCTTCTCTCTCTTGGATCATCAATACAAAGTTCTCCATGATCTTCATGGAGATCTATCCGATGTAATCTTCTTTGGCGGTGTGTTTGTCGAGATCCAATGAATTGTGGATTTGTGATCAGATTATCTATGATATATATTCCAGTCTTTGCTGATTTCTTATATGCATGATTTGATATCCTTGTAAGTCTCTCTATGTCTTGGGTTTCGTTTGGCCAACTAGATCTATGATTCTTGCAATGGGAGAAGTGCTTGGTTTTGGGTTCTACCATGTGGTGACCTTTCCTAGTGAAAGTAGGGGCAGCAGGGCACACATCAAGTAGTTGCCATCAAGGGTAAAAAGATGGGTTTTTTATCATTGGTTTGAGATCATCCCTCTACATAATGTCATCTTGCTTAAGGCGTTACTCTATTCTTATGGACTTAATACACTAGATGCATGTTGGATAGCGGTCGACATGTGGAGTAATAGTAGTAGCTGCAGAAAGTATCGGTCTACTTGTTTTGGACGTGATGCTTATAGATATAATCATTGCATAGATATCGTCACGACTTTGCGCGGTTCTATCAATTGCTCGACAGTAATTTGTTCACCCACATTCTACTTGCTTTCATGAGAGAAGCCACTAGTAAACACTACGGCCCCCGGGCCTATTCACATCCATCGTTTACACCTTCGCTTTTACTTTGCTTTGTTACTTTGTTGCTTTCAGTTCTCACTTGGCAAACAATCTATAAGGGATTGACAACCCCTTCATAGCGTTGGGAGCAAGTTTTTGTGTTTGTGCAGGATCTTGAGATACTCCTCCAATAGATTGATACCTTGGTTCTCAAAACTGAGGGAAATACTTACCGTCGCTATGCTACATCACCCTTTCCGCTTCAAGGGAACACCAACGCAAGGCTCCAAGGCCACGTGGGAAATCCTTTGCATACTTGCCCAGGAAGTCCCTTAAGGCGTAGCCGCAGTAGAAGGATCCCTAGTGCCGTCGACACATCTATTTCTGGCGCCATTGGAAGGTCTTTTGTGCAGTAGCATAGCTGACATTAGAAGCATTTCTGGCGCCGTTGTCGGGAAGGAGAGATCAAGATCTATCCAAGTAGGTCTCACAAACTCGTCTCTTGCATTTAATTTTGTTGCCAGTTGCCTCTCATTTTCCTCTCCCCCACTTCACATTTGCCGTTTTCATTTACCTTTCTCCTTTGCCGTTTTCTTTTGCCTTTTGCCTTTTTCGTTCGCCCTTTTTCTCTCGCTTGCTTTCTGTTCGCTTGTGTGCCATGTGCCTTCAATATGCTTGCATCTTCGTTTGTTAATCTCTTTAAGAGACCCACTTATGTGGAACGAATTGCTAGTGAGTTTAGGGCACTTGACTATCTTTATGGAGTTTTGCGTGAGATGCGTGAATCTGAAAATTGTGAGGAAAAAATTATGAAGTGATTCACGAGGTCTCCTTGGATGAAAAGCATGATTGCAATGGTTTCACTATAAATTCTATTAGTGATAATCATGCTAAAAATATGCAAAACCCTAAGCTTGGGGATGCTAGTTTTCCTATGACTACTACTTATTGCAATAATCATGATTGGGGTGATGATCTTTCTTATGATCTTGAAAATTTGTTTAAACCTCATGATGAATATGATATTTGCAATGATATTGAAAGTGGGTTTGGAGAAGTCATGACTTTAGTTGATGATAATCCCACTATTTTTGAAGAGCTTCAACTTTGCATGCATGTGGATCATGAAAAGAATATCCTTTATGATAGTTACATTGTTGAATTTGAATATGATCCCACATGTAATTGCTATGAGAGAGGAAAATATTGTAGTAGAAACTTTCATGTTACCAATTTACCTCTCGTTATGTGGAGATTGCTATTGTCTCTCTCTTCTTCCTTGCATATGGCAGCTATTGGTTGTCTTGACAATTTGTTTTCCTATAAAATGCCTATTCATAGGAAGTATGTTAGACTTAGATGTGATTTTCACATGCTTTAGGATGCTCTCGTTGTGCTTCAATTCTTGTCTTTTGTGAGAGCATCACTGAATGCCTAGCTAAGGGCGTTAAACAAAAGCGCTTGTTGGGAGGCAACCCAACGAATCTATACATTTTCTTTATGTTTTGTGTTTTCCACACTTTCATAATTCTGTTATGATTGTGCTTTTTTTGTTTATTTTTGTGTTTGTGCCAAGCAAAACCGTTATGATTAGTCTTGGGGATGATTGTTTGGTCATGCTGGAAAAGACAGAAACTTTCTACTCACGAAACGAATTTTCATTTTTTTTCTGTAAGAGGTTTTGAGTTGATTTGTTTTGCTGCTGATTTCTACGCAAAGTATTCAGACTGTCGTAATTGTTTAGAATTTTTGAAGTACTAGAGGTATAAGAAATATACAGATTGCTACAGACTGGTCTGCTGTTAACATATTTTGTTTTTGTTGTGTTGGTTGCTTATTTTGATGAAACTATGGATAGTATCGGGGGGTATTAGCCATGGAAGATTGAAAGTACAGTAACCCAACATCAGCACAAGTAGAACCTAAGTTTGCTATAGTACCTAAGGAAGCGGTGGTTTTCTTTCTTGTACTAATGTTATCACGAGTTTGTGTTTAAGTTTCGTGTTGTGAAGTTTTCAAGTTTTCGGTGAAGTTCTTATGGACAAAGAGATAAAGAGTGGCAAGATCTCAAGCTTGGGGATGCCCAAGGCACCCCAAGAGATTCAAGGATGCCGTAAAAGCCTGAACTTGGGGATGCCCCGGGAAGGCATCCCCTCTCTCGTCTTCAATCCATCGGTAACGTTACTTGGGGCTATATTTTTATTCACCACATGTTATGTGTTTTTTCTTGGAGCATCTTGTATCGTAGGAGTCTTTTAGTTTTTTTGTGTCACAATCATCCTTGCTGCACACCTAGATAGAGAGACATGCACACACCGTGATTTTGTCGAGCTTCACTTATATCTTTTGGTAGACAATTCAGCTCACATGTGCTTCACTTATATCTTTTGAGCTAGATAGTTTTGCTCTATGTGCTTCACTTATATCTTTTAGACCACAACGGTGCGTGGCTTGGTAGTTCATCTATGCTTTGAAAGTAGTCTCAAAAGGGGTAGTTATCCAAAGGGATACGAAAACTTCCACCTTCATGTGCATTGAATAGTTAGAGAAGTTTGATTCATCTCAATTAGTTTTGAGTTGTGGTTATGGTAATTTTGAAGTCATGCTAGTAAGGTGTTGTGGATCTAGAAATACTTGTGTTGAAGTTAGTGATTCCCGTAGCATGCACGTATGGTGAACCTCTATGTGATGAAATCTAAGCATGATTAGTATATTGATTGTCATCCTTTGCGTGGCGGTCGGGATCGCGCGATGGTTTATATCTACCAACCCTTCCCCTAGGAGTATGCGTTGAATGCTTTCTTTCAATTACTAATAAAACTTTTGCAACAAGTATATGAGTTCTTCATGACTAATGTTGAGTCCATGGTTTAGATGCCCTTTCAGCTTCCACCATCACTATCTTCTTAGTGCCGTGCAACTTTCGCCGGTGCACAAAACCTACCATTAGCATCCCTCAAAACAGCCACCATACCTACCTACTATGGCTTTTTCACAGTCATTCCGAGATATATTGCCATGCAACTACCACCATGACATGTGCCACCACGTCTACATTGTCATTTCATGATCGGAAGATAGCTAGCATGATGTTTCCATTGATGTCTATGCCATGCTAGATCATTGCCACGGTACACTACCGAAGGCATTCCATATAGAGTCATACTTGCTCTAAGTTTTGAGTTGAAAGTGTGATGATCATCATTAATGGAGCATTGTCCCATGTCAGGAAATAAAAGAGGCAAAAGAAGCCCACCAAAATAAAAAATAAAAATAAAAAGGAGGCCAAAGAGCCCACCAAAAAAAATATAAAAACAAATGAGAGAAAAAGAGAGAAGGGACAATGCTACCAATATTTCCACACTTGTGCATATTAAGCACCATGATCTTCATGATTGAGAGTTTATAATTTTGTCACCACCATATAGCTAGTGGGAATTTTTCATTATATAACTTGGCTTGTATATTCCAATGACAGGCTTCCTCAAAATTGCCTTAGGTCTTCGTGACCAAGCAAGTTGGATGCACACCCACTAGTTTTCTTTAAGAGCTTTCACATATTCATAGCTCTAGTGCATCATTTGTATGGCAATCCCTACTCATTCACATTCATATCTATTGATGAGCATCTCAACAGCTCATTGATATGCCTAGTTAATGTGACTATCTTCTCCTTTTTTGTCTTGCAACCTCCACCACATTCCACACCATCTATAGTGCTATAACCATGGCTCACGCTCATGTATTGCATGAGAGTTGAAAAGGTTTGAGAAAGTAAAGGTGTGAAACAATTACTTGGCCAATACCGGGGTTGTGCATGATTTAAATTCGTTGTGCAATGATGATAGAGCATAGCCAGACTATATGCTTTTGTAGGGATAACTTTCTTTTGGCCTTGTTATTTTGAAAGTTCATGATTACCTTGCTAGTTTGCTTGAATTATTATAGTTTCCACGTCAATATCAAACTATTGTTTTGAATCTAATGGATCTGAACATTCACGTCACATAAGAGGAATTACAAAGGACACCTATGCTAGGTAGCATGAAAGCATCAAAAATTCATTCTTTATCACTTCCCTACTCGAGGACGAGCAGGATTTAAGCTTGGGGATGCTTGATACATCTCAAACGTATCTATAATTTTTGATGGTTTCATGCTGTTGACTTGTCTTCTTTGGATGTTTTATGTACCCTTTATATCTTTTTTGGGACTATCTTATTAATTCAGTGCCAAGTGCCAGTTCCTGTTTTTTGTGTGTTTTTGACTCTTTTCAGATCTGATTTTGGAACGGAGTCCAAACGGAATAAAAACCCCGAAATGATTTTTTCCCGAACGGAAGAAGATCAGGGGGCCTCTGGGCCAAGCCAGGTGGGCTCACGGGAGCCCACAAGCTCCCACTCCGCCACCAGGGGGGAGGCGGCGGGGTCAGGGCTTGTGGCCTCCCTGGCCGCCCCCTGACCTAGATCCCTGGCCTATATATTCCCAAATATTCAGCAAAAAATCAGGGGAGCCTCAAAATACTTTTCCACCGCCGCAAGCTTCCGTTTCCGCGAGATCTCATCTAGAGACCCTTCTCAGCGCCCTCCCGGAGGGGACTTTGGAGTTGGAGGGCTTCTTCATCATCATCGGCCCTCCAATGACTCGTGAGTAGTTCACTTCAGACCTACGGGTCCATAGTTAGTAGCTAGATGGCTTCTTCTCTCTCTTGGATCTTCAATACAAAGTTCTCCATGATCTTCATGGAGATCTATCCGATGTAATCTTCTTTGGCGGTGTGTTTGTCGAGATCCCATGAATTGTGGATTTGTGATCAGATTATCTATGATATATATTTGAGTCTTTGCTGATTTCTTATATGCATGATTTGATATCCTTGTAAGTCTCTCCGAGTCTTGTGGGGTCCCTAGTGGACCCTGCCTTGGTTCTCAAGCTTCCCGATCTTCTTCTGTTTCGGAAAAAATCTTTTCGGAAGTTTTATTCCATTTGGACTCTGTTTAAAATCCTCCACTGAAAAGGGTCAAAAACACGGAAAAAACAGGAACTGGCACTTGGCACTGAGTTAATAGGTTAGTCCCAAAAAAGATATAAAAGGCATACAAAACATCCAAAGTTTGACAGGATAATAGCATGAAACCATCAAAAATTATAGATACGTTGGAGACGTATCAAGCATCCCCATGCTTAACTCCTGCTCGTCCTCGAGTAGGGAAGTGATAAAGACTGAATTTTTGATGTGGAATGCTACCTAGCATAGTTGTCCTTTGCAACTTCTTTCGTGTGACATGAATGTTCAGATCCGTAAGATTCAAAACAATAGTTTTCTGTTGACATGAAAACAATAATACTTCAAGAAAACTAGGAAGGTAATCATGAACTTTCAAAATAACAAGGCGATAGAAAGTTATTCCTACAAAATCATATAGTCTGGCTATGCTCCATCATCCCCACACAACTATTTTAAATCATGCACAACCCCTGTATTGGCAAAGTAATTGTTTTCACACTCTTACTTTCTCAAACCTTTTACAACTATCACGCAATACATGAGCGTGACCATGGATATAGCACTATAGGTGGAATAGAGTGTGGTGGTGGTTGTGAGACAAAAAAGGAGGAGATGGTCACATTGACTCGGCGTATCAAAAGGCTATGGAGATGCCCATTAATAGATATCAATGTGAATGAGTAGGGATTGCCATACAAAGGATGCACTAGAGCTATAATTATGTGAAAGCTCAAAAGGAGAACTAGTGGGTGTGCATCCAACTTGCTTGCTCACGAAGACCTAGGGCAATTTTTAGGAAGCCCATCATTGGAATATACAAGCCAAGTTATATAATGAAGATTCCCACTAGCATATGGTGGTGACGAAACGAGAGGCTCTCAATCATGAAGAACATGGTGCTATTATGAAGCACAAGTGTGGAAAAAGATAGTAGCATTGTCCCTTCTCTCTTTTTCTCTCTTTTTTTATTTTTTTTATTTGGGATCTTGGGCCTCTTTTTTCTCTTTTTTTATTTGGGCTCTTGGGCCTCTTTTTTCTTTTTTTATTTGGGCTCTTTTGTTTTTATTTCCTCACATGGGACAATGCTCTAATAATGATGATCATCACACTTTTATTTACTCACATCTCAAAGCTCAGAACGATGATGACTCTATAGGAAATGCCTGCGACAGTGTACCGGGATGTGCAACGATCTAGCTTGGCGTATGACATTGAAACATCTCGCTAGCTATCTTACGATCATGCAATGGCAATATGAGGGTGATGGCACAAGTCATCAGACGAAACGGTGGGAGTTGCATGGCAATATATCTCGGAATGGCTATGAAAATGCCATAGTAGATAGGTATGGTGGCTATTTTGAGGAAGTCATACGGTGGGTTTGTGCACCGGCGAGAATTGCGCGGCACTAGAGAGGCTAGCAATGGTGGAAGGTGAAAGTGCATCTGTACCATGGACTCACATTAGTCATGAATAACTCACATACTTGTTGCGAAAGTTTTTATTAGTAATCGAAACAAAGTGCTAAACGCATACTCCTAGGGGAAGGGTTGGTAGGTGTTAACCATCTCGCGATCCCGACCGCAACAGAAAGGATGACAATCACTAAATCAATTATGCTCCGACTTCCTAACATAGCGGTTCACCATACGTGCATGCTACAGGAATCACTAACTTCAACACAAGTATTTCTAGATTCACAACACCCTACTAACATAACTCTTAATATTACCAAATCCACGTCTCAAAACTAATTGAGAGGAATCAAAACTTCTCTTTATACTCAATGCACATGAAGAAGCAAACTACCAAGTTACCCACCCCCATGCTCTAAAAGATCTAAGTGAAGCACATAGAGCAAGATTATCTAGCTCAAAAGATATAAGTGAAGCACGATGAGCATTCTAGAAAAATCACGATGAGTGCATGTATCTCTCAAAACATGTGCAGCAAGGATGATTGTGACACAACAAAAGGAAAAGACTCATACGATACAAGACGCTCCAAGAAAAACACATATCATGTGGTGAATAAAAATATAACTCCAATTAATGTTACAGATGGATTGAAGATGAAAGAGGGGATGCCTTCCCGGGGCATCCCCAAGCTTAGGCTTTTTGGTGTCCTTGAATTTTGCTTGGGATGCCTTGGGCATCCCCAAGATTGAGCTCTTTCCACTCCTTATCTCTTTGTCCATGAGAACATCACCCAAAACTTGAAAACTTCACAACACAAAACTTAAACAGAAACTCGTGATAACATTAGCACAAGAAAACAAACTACCACCTCTTTAGGCACTGTAGCAATCTTGATTTATATTTATATTGGTTTTAGATTACTGTATTCTCACTTTTCCATTGCTAGTACCCCCTGATACTATCCATAGTTTCATCAAAACAAGCAACCAACTCAACAAAAACAGAATCTGTCAAAAATAGACCAGTCTGTAGAAATCTGTATACTTCGTATACTTATATTACCTCAAAAATTCTGAAACATTACGGCTGCCTGGGAAAAAGGCATATCAACCGGCAGCAAAAAGAATCAACTCAAAATCTCTTTCTGAATAAAAATGACAAATAATCTCGTGAGCGAAAAGTTTTTGTCTTTTTCCAGCAGGATAAAACAACCATCACCAAGACTAGTCATAAAGGTTTTGCTTGGACCAAACACAAAAAGAAACACAAAAGACACAATCATAACAGAATTATGATGGTGTGGACGCAACAAAGCAGAAATAAAAAGATAAATTCATTGGGTTGCCTCCCAACAAGCGCTATTGTTTAACGCCCTTAGCTAGACATAAAGCGATAGAGTCACGTATCGTCGTCTTTGGTGCTCAAACCATAAGTAGACCTCATCATGGATTCATAAGGTAATCTTATTTTATTTCTAAGAAAATGCTCCATGCCCTTCTTTAAAGGAAATTGAAATCTAATATTCCCTTCCTTCATATCGATAATAGCACCGATAGTCCTTAGGAAAGGTCTACCAAGAATAGTAGGGCATGTAGGATTGCAATCAATGTCAAGCACAATGAAATCCACGGGTACATAGTTCCTATTTGCAATAGTAAGCACATCATGGATCCTCCCCATGGGTTTCTTGACAATAGAATCCGCAAGACGCAAGTTAAGAGAACAGTCCTCAATCTCATTAAAACCCAGAACATCACATAAAGACTTTGGAATCGCGTAAACACTAGCACCGAAATCACACAGAGCATTGCATTCATAGTTTTTGATTTTGATTTTGACAGTAGGTTCCCACTCATCATGAAGCTTTGTAGGGATAGAGACTTCTAATTCAAGTTTCTCTTCAAGAGATTTTATCATAGCTTCGACGATATGATCGGTAAAGGCCTTGTTTTGGCTATAAGCGTGTGGAGAGTTTAGCATGGATTGCATCAAGGAAATGCATTCAATCAAGGAGCAACTATCATAATTGAATTCCTTGAAATCCAAAGTAGTAATTTCATTACTACTCAAAGTTTTAATATCTTCTACTCCACTTTAATGCTTTTAGCATCAAGATAGATGGACTCCGAATCATTGGGGCGTTTTTCAACCAACGTGGATTCATATCCAACCCCATCATCATTAGGTTTGACACAAGAAAACAATGATTCAATGGGAGTCACACCAAGCACTTTAAGATCTTCGTGATTCTTATCACGAGAACACGCCTTTTTAAGCCATTCATGTCTAGCACGAATTTGGGCGGTTCTTTCTTTGTTCTCACTCATGGAAACACGCATAGCTTTCAAAGTTTCATCCATATTGATCTTGGGAGGAGCACATCTAACTTTCAAAGCATCAATATCACTAGACATTCTATCAACGCTCCTAGCCAAATCGTCAATTTTGAGTAGTTTTCCGTCTATGGACGCATTGAAAATCTTTTGTGAGTTAATAAACTCTTTGATATCACTCTCTAGATCAGAGGGTAATCTATTGTAATTTCCATGAGTATTGTTGTAGCAGTTGCCAAAGTTATTAGAGGAGTTACTAGGAAAAGGCCTAGGAACATAGTTTCCTCTAAAAGCGTTGTTGTTGCCAAAATTTGTCGGGACCCCGATCCTGAGTCATAAGAACCTAGCCTGTAACACATCACATCACTTTGCGGCCTCACGCACGGTAAATTCCACGGCTGCCACCTTACCTTGGCCGGGACCGTTTGCGTCTTTTGGCTCACGTATATGAATATGTTGCTAGCGTTCAAACGACAAAGAACCCGGGCTGACATGACTAGTTATAAACCCCAGCGGTACAACCGTACAGGGACAGGCATACATAACCCAGCAAAGCAGGTGTCGGTCATCAGCGTGTGTAGACGAGTCGTAGCAAGCTACAAGGACTCCATTACACCGCGTGACATTTCCCCGAGGGGACAGACACAGCAGCAAAGAAGGATACATGCCGGTCAATCAATGTGTTCCGAGCAGTAGCAAACTACCAAGGCTCGATGGAATCACAAAGAGGAATTTCCCTGTAAAGAGTACTACTAAAGGCAAACAACTAGGTGTCGAATCCCACACATATAATGCATTTCAAACATACACACATTATGCACGATATGTGTAGATACAACATGGCATCACAACATAACTCTATGACTCAAGCATTTATTAAAGACTCATAAGAGTCAACATAGTATGATATTACAAACAGGGGTCTCGTGACCCGACACTCAAGTCATACAAACAACAAGCGGAAGCAAATCATGTTTGGGTACAGACATCTACTAAAAGTGGCTGGAAGAGCCTGAAAAGCTACTATGATCCTACCAAAGGAGCCAGACCTCTGTTTGGGATTCCCAAGCTATTCCGGTCATCATCAAACACATCGCGTAGAACCTTTAATGAGTCTAAGTCTTCTCTGCAAGAACATAAATAAAGCAACCATGAGTACAAAGGTACTCAGCAAGTCTTACATCAGAACTATCTACATATGCATCATGTTTCAATGAAAGGATTGTGGGGTTTGATTGCAGCAAGCCAGTTTTGACTCTTGGCTAACCTGTACTACGACTACAATTTCTTTCTTTGAGGTGGGATAGCGCACACGAGTCCACATATTCACCAATTCAATACACCACTATGGATCCACTCTCGTCTCCCTACGAGAAGGCCTTCCATAGCACTCACACTTATCTTGCATGTTTTAGAGTATCCATTTAAATTGTCTATGTACCACGTAATGTTTCCAAGTAGTCCATAACCGAGGACGCGGCTATTCGAACAGATTGAATCACCCTGCAGGGGTATACTTCTTCACACATGCTCCCACCACTTAGCACCATATGCACGTCATGCATCTCGGCAACCTTCAAGCGGAAGCACTGGCGTGGGTGTCGGCCACGACCGTTAACCACACAAGACCCTAGTCCAGGTTTATCGCCTATTTGAGACTGAACCCGCAAGGAAGTCCGGCCAAGGTTTCCTCTACGGCCCCAAACGATGTGCGCAGGGTTCCCAAGCCCACCATCCGGGTGCCACTTGGTACACCGTGCCACTGTGTATCTACCGTAGTGAAGCCTACCCCGTCGGGCAGAGCTAAACACGGCCGCCAACACTTTTCCTACAAACACCAGAAACTAATTGCAACTCCTGGACAGAGATCTAGGCAATTAATAAGCCGAGCGGGGTCATATTTCAGGGCCCGATGCATGGTAGTATCTTGTCTTGGATAACATACACATAACTCAGTTCTTAAGGACGGTCCCAACGAGACAACCCGCCATGTACTCCTACATGGCCTCTCATCGCTACCTTTACCAAATCAGATTCACACCTTTACTCTCACACTATAGGACATGAACACAACCATTCCGATACATCATTCAGATGGATCAGACCCGACACGACTCTAAGCATAGCAGGCATTGTAACAAGCATGGATGAGTAAGCACAACAAGGCTCAAGCAGTTGCTACTCATGCTAAGTGGTTTCAACTATTTACTGTGACAAAATCAGGTCATGCAGAGGAATGGGTTCAACTACCGATAACATGTACAGTTGAATCATGTTTGTCCTAATGCAATAAATGAGAGCAGGAGCGAGAGAGTGGGTTTATTTCAATATGCTCAAGGGAGGTTTGCTTGCCTAACACGTCTGAAGATAGCAATGAGTCTTCATCAATGTCAACGATCACATCGTCGGAAACATCGTTTAGCGAGGGGGAACAACAGCGACAAAAAGAAAGAACAACAATTACTTCACAGAAATGCAACACTATGATGCATGCTCAAGACATGAAATGAAAGGTGGCAGGGCTAATGTGGCTATCATTTCTTAAGTTGAAGTTGGTTTGAATTAGAATCCAAACATCACTTCAAGCCGGGTATCTTTCCAAGTACCCTTATAATTGATTCGACCTGATGCTCATAACAAATTGTTCCAACATGTATGGAGTTAGTATTTTGAGGTACTGATTTGCATTGACCAATGTTTGGTCATAACAATTTAAGTGGAAATCAAATAAGTATCAATTTCCAACTCCAAACTATTTATTAAATTTACCCTATTCATCATTTTGCCTATTTGGTGTTGTTAACTTTTTCAAACATTCATAAAAAAGCCATAATAAGATTCCTTGGATTTTTCTGATACTTTTTCATATATAAATTATTTTCATTGGACTTACATATTATTTTATATGATTTTTAGAAGTTTTCAGCATTTTTTGGAATTAAATTAAATCAGAAAAGCTATTACTGCGTCAGCATTGCGTGAGCAGTCAACTGGCCTGGGTCAGGTCAAACCTGACAGCCAGGGCCCACCGGTCAGTGACACAGGGCTAATCCCCGGTCAAACCCGAAGCTAATCAAGCTTTGACCCCATGTGGGGCCCTTTGTCAGCGTCTCTGGGGAGAGTGGGTTAGTAGTTAATGGCTGGCCACGTCGGCCCCCACCGGAGGGTGGTCGCCGGCGACCATAGCCGCGGCGGAGGGCTCGCCGGAGTTGGCCTAAAACGCGCTACAGGGCACCAAATCGGGCGCGGTTTGCGGCTACGCGAAGCTGGCGAAGCGGCTCATCTTCCACGGGTAGCAGAAGGGACTGAAGGTGGCCGGAGAGGCGCCGACGACGAGACGAGGCGGCGGACAAGGCTCGGCCTGGTGCGGGTGGTGGCTGCAGGGCATGGGAAGGGTAGCTGATGGGCTCAAAACAATCCTGGCGGCTCGAGGAGCTCGATCCCAAGCTCGGGCGCGTGGAAGGGGTACGACAACAACGACGACGACATGGCCGGCGGCGAGAAGCTCTCGGCCATGGTGGGGACAGGGCTACGATGCGGGAGAGCGAGGGGAAAGAGAGGGGAAAGAAGGGTTGGCTCACTGCGATTCCATTTGCGGTGACAGGGAGGTCGGGGTCGTGTCGGAGGGGGGGGGGGGGGGGTGAATCGATGGAAGGGGGCCAGCGGCCGGAGGTGAAGACGACGACGGTGGCGACTCGATTCACGGGCTTCGGCTCGATTCTCTTGACGGGGAGGTGCAGTACATCATGGCGGAGAGGATGGGCAGCTCAGGGAGGCGCTTCTGTGGCCGGAGGGGCGTCGTCGACGGTGAGCTGGCTACGGCGTCAATGGCGATAGGGGAGAGGGATAGACAGAGAGATGGGGAGAGACCAGGGAGGGGGATAAGCTCGAGCTGGTCTGGGTGGCGCGAGGATAAGGAAGAGGGGAGGGGCGATGAGGCAGGTAGGTAGCTGCCGGCGTGGAGGCCTCGGCCGTACGCCGTGGTGAGCTTCTCCTCTACCTTCTGGCAGGAGGAAGAAGACGCGTGTGCCCCTAGTGGGCTGGGCCAGCACGTGAGCGTAGGATAGATTCTTTCTCTCTGTTTTTCCTTTTTCTGTTTTTATTTCTTTCTGGCATTTAGATTTAGGATTTTAATAAAACATTTAATCATTTTATAAAATCCTAGAATAGTATTATGTGACAGTAGTAAAAATAATCAATGCCACAAAATAGTTTCAACATTTTATAAAACTAGGAAGTATTTGAAATCAATTAATTAATTGATTTCAGTGGCTTTTGAGTTTAACATAAAATGCCAAAGTATTTTGAAAGTATATATCACCCCTGATATTTTCTTTCCAACATTTATCAAAAATGATGGACTTTTATAAAAACCATTTTGGTTCATTGATTTGTCACCACTTTTGAATGGTTTTGCTTATAGAGTTGCTAGGGTTTTTCTCTTGTTGAACCTATTTGGATGTTGTTTGGTGTTAGAGTTTAGTCATCCCCAATTGTAGAACAACCAAATTTAAATTAAATTGATTTGAATGCATTCATGAATGCTTACTCATGCAACTAACTACAATTTTTATTCTAGGGCTGTGACAAAATTATTCCTACCAACAAAATTAACGTCCAAGCTAGCGTTGCTACTCTCAATTAAGGAAGACAAGGGCATATCATTAGGATCTAAAGGAGCACTTCTACTAGCAACCAAATTCATTAACTCATCCATCTTAGCACACAACGAGTTAATTTCTTCTATAGTGTGTACCTTCTTACTAGTAGGTGACCTTTCAGTGTGCCACTGAGAGTAGTTCGTCATGATATTATCTAGAAGTTTTGTGGCTTCTCCTAACGTGATTTCCATGAACATTCCACCAGAGTCGGAGTCCAAGATGTTTCTAGAATCGAAATTCAAGCCAGCGTAGAAGATTTGTATAATCATCCAAAGACTCAAGCCATGAGCGGGACAATTTCTAATCATCAATTTCATCCTCTCCCAAGATTTTGCAACATGTTCATGATCAAGTTGCTTAAAATTCATGATATCATTACGGAGAGAGATAATCTTAGCCGGCGGAAAAATACTTGGATATGTAAGCATCTTTGCAATTATTCCAAGAATCAATACTATTTTTGGGCAAAGACGAAAACAAGGTTTTTGCTCGATCTCGCAACGAGAAAGGAAAAGGCTTCAATTTTATGACATCATTATCCACATCTTTCTTCTTTTGCATATCGCAAAGCTCAGTGAAGGTATTAAGATGGGATGCGGCATCTTCACTAGCAAGGCTAGAGAATTGCTCTTTCATAACAAGATTTAGCAAAGCGGCATTGATTTCGTATGACTCCGCACTATTGGCTTGAGCAATCGAATTACTAATAAAATCATTATTATTAGTATTCGAGAAGTCACAAAGTTTGGTGTTTTCAGTCATGCTGACTTCAGCAAGCAAGCAAGAACACAAGCGAACAGAAAGCAAGCGAGAGAAAAGGGCAAACGAAAAAGGCAAACGAAAAAGGGCAAATGAAAAAGGCAAATATTTTTTTGTAAATTTTTGTTTTTCAGAAGTGGGGGAGTGGAAAACGAGAGGAAAAAAAGGTAAATGCAAGAGATGAGTTTGCGACACTTACTTGGATGAGTTCTTGACTTGATCCTCCCCGGCAACAGCGCTAGAAATCCTTCTGGTACTTCTCAAACAACAGTGCCAGAAATTGACACGTTGATGGAGACTTGCTTGCGTTGGTTTTTCCCTTGAAGAGGAAAGGGTGCTGCAGCACACGAGCAGTAAGTATTTCCCTCAGTTTGAGAACCAAGGTATCAATCTAGTAGGAGAATCTCGTCATGTCCAGAGTACCTGCACAAACACAAAAGAGCTTGCACCCAACGCTATAAAGGGGTTGTCAATCCCTTCAAGATTGATTGCAAAGTGAGATCTGAAGGCGAAAGTGCAACGAAGAAAAAGTGTAAGGCTGAAAATATGGTGTGAAGTAGACCCGGGGGCCATAGTGTTCACTAGAGGCTTCTCTCAAAATTGCAAATATTACGGTGGGTGAACAAATTACTGTCGAGCAATTGATAGAACCGCGCAAAGTCATGACGATATCTAAGGCAATGATCATGCATATAGGCATCATGTCCGAGACAAGTAGACCGATACTTTCTGCATCTACTACTATAACTCCACACATTGACGCTATCCAGCATGCATCTAGTGTATCGAGTTCATGTTGAACAGAGTAATGCCTTAAGCAAGATGACATGATGTAGAGGGAAAAACTCAAACCAATGATGAAAACCCCATCTTTTTACCCTTGATGGCAACAACATGATGCGTGCCACGCTACCCCTTCTGTCACTTGGTGAGGTCACCACACGGTATGAACCCAAAACCAAGCACTTCTCCCATTGCAAGAATCATATATCAAGCTGGCCAAACAAAACCCACAACTCGAAGAGAATTACAAGGATATGAAATCATGCATAAGAGAGATCAGAACAAACTCAAATAAGATTAATAGATAATCTGATCATAAATCCACAATTCATCGGATCTCGACAAACATAGCGCAAAAGAAGATTACATCGGATAGATCTCCATGAAGATCATGGAGAACTTTGTATTGAAGATCCAAGAGAGAGAACAAGCCATCTAGCTACTAGCTATGGACCCGTAGGTCTATGGTGAACTACTCACGCATCATCGGAGAGGTCATGGTGTTGATGAAGAAGCCCTCGTATCCGAACCCCCCTCCGGCAAGGCACCAGAACGTGCCCCAGATGGGATCTTGCGGAGACAGAAGCTTGCGGCGGCGGAAAAGTACTTTCGATGATCTCTTGATTTTTTCTTGAATTATTGGGAATATATAGGCGAAAGACCTAGGGCAGAGGTGGCCCAGGGAGCCCACAAGCCTGGGAGGTGTGGCCCCCCTGGCCGCGGCTAGGGGGCTTGTGGGGTCCCTGGTGGCCCCCTGCCTTGGTTCTCAAGCTTCCCGATCTTCTTCTGTTTCGGAAAAAATCTTTTTGCAAGTTTTATTCCGTTTGGACTCTGTTTAAAATCCTCCTGTCAAAAGGGTCAAAAACACGGAGAAAAGAAGAACTGGCACTTGGCACTGAGTTAATAGGTTAGTCCCAAAAAAGATATAAAAGGCATACAAAACATCCAAAGTTTGACAGGATAATAGCATGAAACCATAAAAAATTATAGATACGTTGGAGACGTATCAAACCGCGCTACCGCTTAAGGTTAGCTGTAGCGTCGTATTAGTAGCGCGGGCGCCCGCGCTACGGATACGCCTAAAACCCACGCTACTGCTAGGATTTTCCATAGTAGTATTGCTGGCTTGGACACATTAGTCTGAAACGCATGAAGAAGGTCCATGATGATGGACTCCTAACTTTGTCCGACTTCGGGTTGTTAGAGACATGTGAATCATGCTTGCTAGGCAAGATAACTAAGACTCCTTTTGCAAAGAGTTGCGAGAGGGTGTCTGAGCTGTTGGAGCTTATACATAGTGATGTGTGTGGTCAAATGAGCACAACGGCTAGAGGTGGCTATTAATACTTCGTGACTTTTACCGACGACTTGAGTAGATATGGATATATCTATTTGATGAGGCACAAGTCAAAGACTTTTGTAAAGTTCAAAGAGTTTCAAAACGAGGTTGAAAATTAGCTCGACAAGACGATAAAGCTCCACGATCAAATCGTGGATGTGAGTACATGAGCCATGAGTTTGATGATCATCTGAAAATCCGAGGTATAGTACCTCAGCTCACACCTCCGGGTACACCGCGGAGAAACGACGTGTCAGAACATAGAAATCGAACCTTGTTGGACATGGTCCGATCGATGATGAGCAAATTGGATTTACCCATGTCATTCCGGGGATATGCTCTAGGAACTGCAGCATTCACACTTAACAGGGTACCATCAAAATCCTTAGACAAGGCACCACATGAGAGGTGGACTAGGAAGAGACCTACTTTGTCTTTTCTAAAGATTTGGGTTTGTGAAGCATTTGTCAAGTGACTCATGTCGTAGAAGCTTGCACCCAAGTCAGATAAATGCATATTCGTGGGATATTCGAGGGAAACCTTGGGATACAGTTTCTACAACCGAGAAGAGAACAAAGTGTTTGTTGCTCGGAACAGGGTTTTCCTAGAGAAAGTGTTTCTTAGTCAGGAGGCCCGTGGGAGAATGATGTGACTCGAAGAAATTCGAGAGCCAATCGGGGATGACTCGGCTGGTGATGGGATCATACCGGAGTCGGTCAGCGAACCCATAGTGGAGTCGGCACTGGAGCCAAAGAAGTCGGATAGATTGCGCAAAGTGCGTGATGTGTTGTTGCTAGAAAGCGATGAGCCGGCCACATATGCGGAAGCGATGGTGAGCCCAGATTCCGAGGCATGGCTTGATGCCATGAGATCCGAGTTAAAGTCCATGGATGATAATCAATCTGGGAGTTGGTTGACCCGCCGCCTGGCATAGTACCATTGGTTGCAAATGGGTCTTTAAGAAGAAAAAAGATGTGGATGTAAATGTTCAGATCCACAAAGCTCGCCTTGTCGCTAAAGGTTATGGACAAGTTCAACAAATTGACTACGACGAGACCTACTCGCTGGTAGCCATGCTAAAGTCGGTGAGGATCATACTAGCTATAGCTGCATATTTCGATTATGAGATATGGCAGATGGATCTAAAAATGACTTTCCTTCATGGAAAAGATGTATACATGATACAACCCGAAGGTTTTGTCGATTCAACTAACGCTGGTAAAATATGCAAGCTCAAGAGATCCATTTATGGATTGAGGCAAGTAACTCAGAGTTGGAATATTCATTTTGATGAAGTCATCATTGACCTTGGTTTCATCAAGAACGAAGAGGTCTATTGTTTATACAAGAACTCTAGTGGGAGCACGTAGTATTTTTGATCATGTATGTGGATGACATACTACTGATTGGAAATGTTATTTTGATGCTAAACTCGGTCAAGAAATCATTGAATGGCAAGCTTTCAATGAAGGACCTTGGAGAGGCACTGTACATTTTAACCATCAAAATCTATAGAGATAGATCGAGGAGGTGATACGTCTCAAACGTATCTATAATTTTTGATGTTTTCACGCTGTTATCTTGCCTTCTTTGTATGTTTTATGTACCTTTTTATATCTTTTTGGGACTAACTTATTAATTCAGTGCCAAGTGCCAGTTCCTGTTTTTTCCGTGTTTTTGACTCTTTTCAGATCTGATTTTGGAACGGAGTCCAAACGGAAGAAAAACACCGAAATGATTTTTTCCCGAACGGAAGAAGTCTAGGGGGCTTTTGGGCCAAGCCAGGTGGGCTCCAGGCAGCCCACAAGCCCCCACTCCGCCACCAGGGGGGAGGCGGCGGTGGGCAGGCTTGTGGCCTCCCTGGCCGCCCCCTGACCTAGGTCTTTGGCCTATAAATTCCCAAATATTCCGCAAAAAATCAGGGGAGCCTCCAAAATACTTTTCCGCTGCCGCAAGCTTCCGTTTCCGCAAGATCTCATCTGGAGACCCTTCCCGGCACCCTGCCGGAGGGGACTTTGGAGGTGGAGGGCATCTTCATCATCATCATCGCCCCTCCAATGACTTGTGAGTAGTTCACTTCAGACCTACGGGTCCGTAGTTAGTAGCTAGATGGCTTCTTCTCTCTCTTGGATCTTCAATACAAAGTTCTCCATGATCTTCATGGAGATCTATTTGATGTAATATTTTTTGGCGGTGTGTTTGTCGAGATCCGATGAATTGTCGACTTGTGATCAGATTATCTATGATATATATTTGAGTCTTTGTTGATTTCTTATATGCATGATTTGATATCCTTGTAAGTCTCTCCAAGTCTTGGGTTTTGTTTGGCCAACTAGATCTATGATTCTTGCAATGGGAGAAGTGCTTGGTTTTGGTTTCTACCATGTGGTGACCTTTCCCAGTGATAGTAGGGGCAGCAAGGCACACATCAAGTAGTTGCCATCAAGGGTAAAAAGATGGGGTTTTTATCATTGGTTTGAGATTATCCCTCTACATCATGTCATCTTGCTTAAGGCGTTACTCTGTTCTTATGGACTTAATACACTAGATGCATGCTGGATAGCGGTCGACTTGTGGAGTAATAGTAGTAGATGCAGAAAGTATCGGTCGACTTGTTTCGGACGTGATGACTATAGAAATAATCATTGCATAGATATCGTCACGACTCTGCACAGTTCTATCAATTGCTCGACAGTAATTTGTTCACCCACCGTCTACTTGCTTTCATGAGAGAAGCCACTAGTAAACACTATGGCCCCCGGGTCTATTCACATCCATCGTTTACATCTCCGCTTTTACTTTGCTTTGTTACTTTGTTGCTTTCAATTCTCACTTGGCAAACAATCTATAAGGGATTGACAACCCCTTCATAGCGTTGGGTGCAAGCTTTTGTGTTTGTGCAGGATCTTGAGATACTCTTCCGCCGGATTGATACCTTGGTTCTCAAACTGAGGGAAATACTTACCGTCGCGGTGCTACATCACCCTTTCCGCTTCGAGGGAACACCAACGCAAGGCTCCAATGCCACGGGGGACATCCTTTGCATACTTTCCTAGGAAGTCCCTTAAGGCGTAGCCGTAGCTGAAGGATTCCTGGTGCTGTCGACACAACTATTTCTGGCGCCGTTGCAAGGGATACACCACAAACATCAGAAGTATTTCTGGCGCCGTTGTCGGGGAGGAGAAATCAAGATCTATCCAAGTTGGTCTCACAAACTCTTCTCTTGCATTTACTTTTGTTGCTAGTTGCCTCTCGTTTTCCTCTCCCCCACTTCACATTTGCCGTTTTCATTCGCCTTTCTCCTTCGCCGTTTTCTTTTTCCCTTGCCAGTTTCTTGCTTGCTTGTGTGCTTGTTTGTTTGTTGAAGACATCATGTCTGAAAACACCAAACTTTGCGACTTCTCGTGCACTAATAATAATGATTTTATTAGTACTCCGATTGCTCCCGCCACTAGTGTGGAATGATGTGAAATCAACGCAGCTGTGCTGAATCTTGTTATGAAAGAGAAATTCTTTGGCCTTCCTAGTGAATATGTCGCATCCCATCTCAATACCTTCATTGAGCTTTGTGATATGCAAAAGAAAAAAGATGTGGATAATGACGTGATTAAGTTGAAACTTTTTCCTTTCTCGTTGCGAGATCGCGCAAAAACTTGGTTTTCTTCTTTGCCTAAAAATAGTATCGATTCTTGGGATAGGTGCAAATATGCTTACATATCGAAGTATTTTCCGTCGGCTAAGATCATCTCCTTACGTAACGATATCATGAATTCCAAGCAACTTGATCATGAACACGTTGCACAATCTTGGGAGAGGATGAAGCTTATGATTAGAAATTGTCCCGCTCATGGCTTGAGTTTGTGGATGATTATACAAATCTTTTACGCTGGCTTGAATTTCGCTTGTCGCAATATCTTGGACTCCGCCTCAGGTGGAACGTTCATGGAAATCACGTTAGGAGACGCTACAAAACTCCTAGACAATATCATGACCAACTACTCTCAGTGGCACACTGAAAGGTTGCCTGCTAGCAAAAAGGTGCACGCTATAGAAGAGATTAACTCTCTTAGTGCTAAGATGGACGAGTTGATGAATTTGGTTGCTAGTAGAAACGCTACCGTAGATCCTAATGACATGCCACTATCTTCTTTGATTGAGAGTAGCAACGCTAGTCTGGACGTGAATTTTGTCGGTAGGAACAATTTTGGCAACAATAATGCTTTTAGAGGAAACTATGTTCCTAGGCCTTTTCCTAGTAACTCCCCTAACAATTATGGCAATTCCTATGACAACACATATGGAAATCATAACAAATTACCCTCTCATCTAGAGAGTAATATCAAAGAGTTCATCAACTCTCAAAAGATTTTCAATGCGTCCATAGAGGAAAAACTACTCAAAATAGACAATTTGGCTAAGAGTGTTGATAGGATGTCTTGTGATATTGATGCTTTCAAAGTTAGATGCGCTCCTCCCAAGATCAACTTGGATGAAACTTTGAAAGCTATGCATATCTCCATGAATGAGAGCAAAGAAAGAACCGCCCAAATTCGCGCTAGACATGAATGGTTTAAAAGGATGCGTTCTAGTGATGCAAATCACGAAGATCTTAAAGTGCTTGGCGTGTCTCCTCTTGAATCTTTGTTTTCGCATGTCAAACCTACTTATGGTGGGGCTGGATATGAATCCACTTTGGTTGAAAAACGCCCCAATGATTCGAAGTCCACCTATCTTGATTTTAAAGGTGTGGAGAGTGGAGTAGAAGAAGTCAAAATTTTGGGTAGTAATGAAACTCCCACTTTGGATTTCAAGGAATTCAATTATGATAATTTCTCCTTGTTTGAATGCATTTCTTTGATGCAATCCATTGCATACTCTCCACATGCTTATAGCCAAAGCAAAGCCTTTACCGCACATATCGTAGATGCTATGATGAAATCTCTTGAAGAGAAGCTCAAACTAGAAGTCTCTATACCTAGAAAACTTCATGATGAGTGGGAACCTACTATCAAAATCAAGATCAAAAACTATGAGTGCAATGCTTTGTGTGATTTGGGTGCTAGTGTTTCCGCGATTCCAAAGTCTTTATGTGATATTCTTGGTTTTCATGAGATTGAAGAGTGTTCTCTTGATTTGCATCTTGCGGATTCTGCCGTCAAGAAGCCCATGGGGAGAATTGATGATGTTCTTATTGTTGCAAATAAGAACTATGCACCCGTGGATTTCATTGTTCTTGACATAGATTGCAATCCTTCATGTCCCATTATTCTTGGTAGACCTTTCCTAAGGACTATTGGTGCTATGATCGATATGAAGGAAGGGAATATTAGATTTCAATTTCCCTTAAAGAAGGGCATGGAGCACTTTCCTAGAAAGAAAATAAGTTTGCCATATGAATCTATGATGAGGGCTACATATGGTTTGAGCACCAAAGATGACTATACGTGATTCAATCACTTTCGCCTAGCTAAGGGCATTAAACAAAAGTGCTTGTTGGGAGGCAACCCAACAAATCTATCCTTTTTATTTCTGTTTTGTGTTTTCCACACTTCCATAATTCTGTTATGATTTTGTTTTTTGTGTTTCTTTTTGCGTGTGTGCAAGCAAAACCATTATGATTAGTCTTGAGGATGATCGTTTGGTCACGCTGGAAAAGACAGAAACTTTCTGCTCACGAAAAGAATTTTCATGTTTTTTCGGTAAGAGATTTTGAGTTGATTCTTTTTGCTGTGATTGCTACGCAAATTCTTCAGACTTCTGTAATGTTTCAGAAATTTTTAAGTACCAGAGGTATACGAAACATACAGATTGCTACAGACGGGTCTGCTGTTAACATATTCTGTTTTTGTTGTGTTGGTTGCTTATTTTGATGAAACTATGGATAGTATCGGGGGGTATTAGCCATGGAAGATTGAAATTACATGAACCCAATATCAGCACAAGTAGAATTTAAGTTTGCTACAGTACCTAAGGAAGTGGTGGTTTGCTTTATTGTACTAATGTTATCATGAGTTTCTGTTTAACTTTCGTGTTGTGAAGTTTTCAAGTTCTGGATGAAGTTCTTGTGGACAAAAAGATAAAGAGTGGAAAGAGCTCAAGCTTGGGGATGCCCAAGGCACCCCAAGAGATTCAAGGATGCCGTAAAAGCCTAAGCTTGGGGATGCCCCGGGAAGGCATCCCCTCTCTCATCTTCAATCCATCGGTAACGTTACTTGGGGCTATATTTTTATTCACCACATGTTACGTGTTTTTGCTTGGAGCATCTTGTATCGTAGGAGTCTTTTATTTTATGTTGTCTCACAATCATCTTTGATGCACACCTATTGAGAGAGACATGCACTCACCGTGATTTTGTCGAGCTTCACTTATATCTTTTGGTAGACAATTCAGCTCACATGTGCTTCACTTATATCTTTTGAGCTAGATACTTTTGCTCTATGTGCTTCACTTATATATTTTAGAGCACAGAGGTGCGTGGCTTGGTAGTTGATCTATGCTTTGAAAGTAGTCTCAAAGGGGTAGTTATCCGAAGGGATACGAAAACTTCCACCTTCATGTGCATTGAATAGTTAGAGAAGTTTGATTCATCTCAATTAGTTTTGAGTTGTGGTTATGGTAATATTGAAGTCATTCTAGTAAGGTGTTGTGGATCTAGAAATACTTGTGTTGAAGTTAGTTATTCCCGTAGCATGCACGTATGGTGAACCTCTATGTGATGAAGTCTGAGCATGATTAGTATATTGATTGTCATCCTTTGCGTGGCGGTCGGGATCGCGCGATGGTTTATACCTACCAACCCTTCCCCTAGGAGTATGCGTCGAATGCTTTGTTTCGATTACTAATAAAACTTTTGCAACAAGTATATGAGTTCTTCATGACTAATGTTGAGTCCATAGTTTAGATGCACTTTCACCTTCCACCATCACTATCTTCTTAGTGCCGTGCAACTTTCGCCGGTGCACAAAACCCACCATTAGCCTTCCTCAAAACAGCCACCATACCTACCTACTATGGCTTTTTCAAATTCATTCCGAGATATATTGCCATGCAACTACTACCATGATATGTGCCACCACGTCTACATTGCCTTTGCACGATCGTAAGATAGATAGCATGATGTTTCCATTGATGTCTATGCCATGCTAGATCATTGCCACGATACACTACCGAAGGCATTCCATATAGAGTCATAGTTGCTCTAAATTTTGAGTTGAAAGTGTGATGATCATCATTATTGGAGCATTGTCCCATGTGAGGAAATAAAAGAGGCCAAAGAAGCCCATAAAAAAAGAGGCCAAAGAGCCCACCAAAATAAAAAAAATGAGAGAAAAAGAGAGAAGGGACAATGCTACCACTTTTTTCACACTTGTGCCTTTTGAGCACGATGATCTTCATGATTGAGAGTATCTTGTTTTGTCAGCACCATATAGCTAGTGGGAAATTCTCATTATATAACTTGGCTTGTATATTCCAATGATAGGCTTCCTCAAAATTGCCTTAGGTCTTCGTGAGCAAGCAAGTTGGATGCACACCCACTAGTTTTCTTTAAGAGCTTTCACATACTTGTAGCTCTAGTGCATCATTTGTATGGCAATCCCTACTCATTCACATTGATATCTATTGATGAGCATCTCCACAGCTCATTGATATGCCTAAATAATGTGACTATCTTCTCCTTTTTGTCTTGCAACCCCCACCACATTCCACGCCATCTATAGTGCTATAACCATGGCTCACGCTCATGTATTGCGTGAGAGTTGAAAATGTTTGAGAAAGTAAAGGTGTGAAACAATTACTTGGCCAATACCGGGGTTGTGCATGATTTAAACTCGTTGTGCAATGATGATAGAGCATAGCCAGACTATATGCTTTTGTAGGGATAACTTTCTTTTGGCCTTGTTATTTTGAAAGTTCATGATTACTTTGCTAGTTTGCTTGAATTATTATTGTTTCCATGTCAATAGCAAAATATTGTTTTGAATCTAATGGATCTGAACATTCACGTCACATAAGAGGAATTACAAAGGACACATATGCTAGGTAGCATGAAAGCATCAATAATTCATTCTTATCACTTCCCTACTCGAGGACGAGCAGGAGTTAAGCTTGGGGATGCTTGATACGTCTCAAACGTATCTATAATTTTTGATGTTTTCACGCTGTTATCTTGCCTTCTTTGTATGTTTTATGTACCTTTTTATATCTTTTTGGGACTAACTTATTAATTGCGTGCCAAGTGCCAGTTCTTGTTTTTTCCGTGTTTTTGACTCTTTTCAGATCTGATTTTGGAACGAAGTCCAAACGGAAGAAAAACCCAAAAATGATTTTTTTTCCCGAACAGAATAAGTCCAGGGGGCTTTTGGGCCAAGCCAGGTGGGCTCCAAGGAGCCCACAAGCCCCCACTCCGTCACCAGGGGGGAGGCGACGGTGGGCAGGCTTGTCGCCTCCCTGGCCGCCCCCTGACCTAGGTCTTTGGCCTATAAATTCCCAAATATTCCGCAAAAAATCAAGGGAGCCTCGAAAATAATTTTTCGCTACCGCAAGCTTCCGTTTCCACGAGATCTCATCTGGAGACCCTTCCCGGCACCGTGCCGGAGGGGACTTTGGAGGTTGAGGGCTTCTTCATCATCATCATCGCCCCTCCAATGACTCGTGATTAGTTCACTTAAGACCCACGGGTGCGTAGTTAGTAGCTAGATGGCTTCTTCTCTCTCTTGGATCTTCAATACAAAGTTCTCCATGATCTTCATGGAGATCTATCCGATGTAATCTTTTTTGGCGGTGTGTTTGTCGAGATCCGATGAATTGTGTACTTGTGATCAGATTATCTATGATATATATTTGAGTCTTTGCTGATTTCTTATATGCATGATTTGATATCCTTGTAAGTCTCTTTGAGTCTTGGGTTTTGTTTGGCCAAGTAGATCTACGATTCTTGCAATGGGAGAAGTGCTTGGCTTTGGGTTCTACCATGTGGTGACCTTTCCCAGTGATAGTAGGGGCAGCAAGGCACACATCAAGTCGTTGCCATCAAGGGTAAAAAGATAGGGTTTTTATCATTGGTTTGAGATTATCCCTCTACATCATGTCATATTGCTTAAGGCGTTACTCTGTTCTTATGGACTTCATACACTAGATGCATGCTGGATAGCGGTCGACGTGTGGAGTAATAGTAGTAGATGCTGAAAGTATCGATCTACTTGTTTCGGACGTGATGCCTATAGAAATAATCATTGCATAGATGTCGTCACGACTCGGCACAGTTCTATCAATTGCTCGACAGTAATTTGTTCACCCACCGTCTACTTGCTTTCATGAGAGAAGCCACTAGTAAACACTACGGCCCCCGGGTCTATTCACATCCATCGTTTACATCTCCGCTTTTACTTTGCTTTGTTACTTTGTTGCTTTCAGTTCTCACTTGGCAAACAATCTATAAGGGATTGACAAACCCTTCATAGCGTTGCGTGCAAGCTTTTGTGTTTGTGCAGGATCTTGAGATACTCTTCTGCCGGATTGATACCTTGGTTCTCAAACTGAGGGAAATACTTACCGTCGCTATGCTACATCACCCTTTCTACTTCAAGGGAACACCAACGCAAGGCTCCAAGGCCACGGGGGAAATCCTTTGCATACTTTCCTAGGAAGTCCCTTAAGGCGTAGCCGTAGCTGAAGGATTCCTGGTGCCGTCGGCACAACTATTTTTGGCGCCGTTGCAAGGGATACACAACAAACATCAGGAGGCTGCTCGACTAAATCCACAACACTACATAGACAAAGTGTTGAGGCGGTTTGAAAGCACATATGCTCCCTTGGTGATTTTGATAATTGAGGACAACATACATTGTCTCTTGGACTAACACTTTTACCTAGATATTTCAGGAAAAGTGCATGGAGAGCATTGGCTAAAGGTTTATGTGGAGACACCCCTGAATGCAAGAAAGGAATAATATTGCCTCAAGCTTCAAGCTAGAAGACTCTTCATTTTCTATTTGTGAGAAATCACTTTAGTCCATAGGAAAGCCAATACTACTAAAAGGGGGTGAGGTAGTAAAATGAATTGATTGCTCAAATGCTCAAAGTTAGCCACCAAAATACTCAGTCATTCTTCCCACATATCCACTGTGTCAAGTTCCACATTCACAAATTTGGTGTCACCAACATTTCCACATTGGACCCACCGAGTTTGAACCTCAGATGGAACCTAGCCATTCCCACCAAATCGGTGCAACCGAAACTACATCGATGCTACCGAGTTTAGTGCGACGAACATTCTGTTGCCAAGATACACAAAATCGGAATTTCCGAGTTTGAGTGTCGGTACAACCGAGTTTGGCCATCTGACCATTAGTCACCTTTTTGGTGCCACCGAGTTCTATATATCGGTCTCGTCAAGATTCAAAAGTTCACACTTTTAGTACTAGTTGGTACCACCGAGTTGTCCACTTTGGTGTCACCGAGTTTTCTCTTTGGTGTGTAACGGTTGGATTTTGGCTACTGCATATATATACCCCTTCACCCACCTCCCGTTCGTGGGATAAGCACTCTGAACACACACTTCATTTCGAGATCCATTTTCTGAGAGAGAACCACCTACTCATGTGTTGAGACCAAGATATTCCAATCCAATCATTTGAAACTTGATCTCTAGCCTCCCCAAACTTCTTTCCACCAAATCAACCTTTCCTACCCATGCATATTCCATGAGAGAGTGATTTGTGTTGAGGAGACTGTCTTTAGAAGCACAAGAGCAAGGAGTTCATTGATCTACCCCATCTATTACCTTTTGGAGGGTGGTGCCTCCTAGATTGGTTAGTTGTCGCTTGGGAGCCTCCTACTTCGTGTTGTGGAGTTGAACCAAGATGTTTGTAAGGGCAAGGATATCGCCTACTTCATGAAGATCTACCGTGAGTAAGTCTAGTCCTTCGTGGACGTAAGCCGTGGTGGGATAGACAAGGCCGCTTCTTTGTGGACCCTTAGTGGGTGGAGCCCTCCGTGGACTCTCACAGCCGTCACCCTCTGTGGGTTGAAGTCTCCACTAACTTGGATGTACGATAGGACCACCTATCAGAACCATGCCAAAAATTGCCGTGTCAACCTCATGCATTTGATCTCCCTACCTTACTCCTCTACATTTCACTTGCATGTTTTACTTTCCGCTTCTATACTCTTAGAACTGCATGTGTAGGGTGACTTAGACTCGTTACAAGCGCTAGATTTCTACCCTCCTAGAAATTAGGTTAGGCAAGATTTTTATCTAGACAAGTAGTCTATTCACCCCCCATGTAGATACATCTTCTATCGATCCCTCACGGTTCAACATGAGTGAGGCCCAGACATGGTTCTTGCCCGGCTCACATGGTATAAGGCTAAGCAAGACTCAGAGTCCTACGACTTCTGATGAGCGAAACTGGATGAGTAGGATTCCGTATGCTTCGGCAATAGGATCCATCATGTATGCCATGCTATGTACACGACATGGTGTTTCCTATGCAATAAGCTTAACAAGCAGATACCAGGCCTACCCAGGTGAGAGTTACTCGGTAGTGGTGAAATCTATCTTGAAGTACCTGAAAAGGACTAAAGAGATGTTCCTAGTTTATGGAGGTGAGGAGGTTTCGACGTAAAGGGTTACGTTGATGCTAGTTTCCAAACCGATAGGGATGATTATCGATCGCAAATTGGATTCTTGTATGTCATGAATGAAGGAGGAGTGAGCTGGATGAGTTCCAAGCAAGATACAATGGCCGACTCCACACTAGAGGCCGAATACATTGCGGCTTGTGAAGCTGCAAAGGAAGGTGTTTGGATTCTGAAGTTCCTCGAGGATCTTGGTGTGTTCCTGGGCTGTTCAAAATCGTTGGACCTTTATTGCGATAATTCAGGTGCCATCGCACAGGTCAAGGAGCCGAGACAACACCACGAGACCAGACACATAGACCAAAAGTATCACCTGATACGAAAGCTCGTACATAATGGTGACACTAATTTATGCAAGATTCACATGGATGCAAATGTCGCAGATCCGTTTACTAAGCCGCTTCCACAACCCAAGCATGAGGGGCACTTTATTAGAGCTATGGGCATTCGATGTATATTTGATTGACTCTAGTGCACGTGGGAAACTGTTGGAGATATGCCTTAGAGGTAAACATGTATGATCATATTTCCTATGTGTTTATGAATAAATATAGTCCTTGGATATTATCAATGATGTGTATTAACAAGTACGTGACTTGTTTGTGAGACTATACATTGTGTGATGAATGTCCTAAATGGTCCCTAGTCAAAAGAGTTGTGTGGACGCGCAACCAACTAGACTAGAATATGATGCGGTGGATGGTCCGATCTCACTGACCATGTAGCATTGGATGCTAGCCGGATAATATGGACTCAAAAAGATCAGGTCAGATTCAACGTAGTCGGATCTGAGTTGAGATAAGATTTGAGTTGGACATACCCAACTATGAGACACGCCGATAGGTCATCTGTGAGTCTCTAGTACAACATACGTTCTATGTCCTAAGACCTGAGCTGGTGCATGTACTCGGGATGGTGAAAAACTTGCTTTGGGCCGACCAAATGCTACTCCGTGAGTGGATAGTTACAAAGGTAGGTTTGGGGCCTGTCCAGACCCATGCTACGAGATGTGGTCGAGCAAGATGGGATTTGCCCCTCCGATCAGGAGAGATATCCTCTGGGCCCCTCGGGTGATCTGACCTGGATAAGCATGGCCATTGCTATGAGGATTATGGGTAATCTGAATGTTGGTCAGATTCACTAGAATGTGAAAGAGGTCATGCGGCAATCGAGATGTCCATATCGCCTTGAGCACGACAACGTATATCATGTGGCAAAGGGAACAGAAGTATGAAATACAGGTTTGCCCAACCAGTTTCATCAGACACTTGGAGTCAGCACATCTTGTTAGAGACCACTACCGACTAGCCGAGTCGGTCGTGGTCTGACTCACGACCAAGTGAATGAGAACCTAAGGGGTCTAGCCCATAAGGAAGGAACACGTGGGATTTAGGGTCCGTGCGAGGCCCAAGAGTTTAGTCTGCGTCGGACGCCTATATATAGTGGAGGTGCGGCACACTTATTTGATTGATCGCTTCGGTGCCGTCATTAGGGCTTTGCATGTGTTCCAACTAGCCATGTCCACTCGTCGCCGCCGATCATGTGATATGGACCTAGCAGTTCGCCGCACGGTGTTCCTCCTACACGTCCGGATACCGATAGAGGTGGTGCACGTGCGCCACTTCGGCGAACCTGTATGTGGCAGCCGACGACCGGCTGTTCGAGGGAGATCGGACGAGGAGGAGACGGACCACGTGGACGCGCTGCGACATCTACTTCTGCTGCATAGCACTGTGCATCTAGTGGTAACAATCTGTGATCCATCTCCGTAGCATGTTCTTGGTTGTTCTTCACGTAGGAAAATTTTCATTTGCATGCGATGCACCTACGGTAGAACCCAACATGGAAGTGCTGGTTGCAATGGCGACTTCGATTGTGGTTAGGCTAATGCCTCGCTGCAACGTATGCGTGCCTCCCTTGTCCCTTGCCCCATGATCACTCTATCACTTCACTCGAGCCTCCAGAGAATATGCCAAAAGCATATATATAGAAAACTAAAGGTGGCAGGCGCCCCATGCAGAGGAGGAAAGGGAACCGCCGTTGCCTTGCATCTTCTCCTAGAGAGTCGGGTCGCCGTGGCGTGACACGACTCATGGGCCCCCTCTTCTGCGTAGGGCTGGAAGGGATGTACCCGTGAACAAGTAGCGGTTCCCACGACCGTCGCTTGCGCCCCCATCAAAGAGGTGTGGTGTGGATTTGGCTTGCATGGGCAAGGACGATGGACATTCTGTTGACCCATGGTGGTGTTTTCTAATAGAGATTAGCCATCAGATGCCCCTCGGGAAACAGTACATGGCATCTCGAGCGCCCCATCAGGATTTTAGAGGTGCCAGTGACTTTCCTCTCTTGTCAATGATTTTCGTGTTGTGGTGAGTGTCGGTGTCAAAACCTGCAGATCTTGGGTAGGGGGTCTCGAGCTGGGGATCTTGGATCAATGGTAACAGGAACAAGGGAGACAATGTTTACCCATGTTTGGGCCCTCTTGATGGAGGTAAAACCCTACATCCTGCTCTTGTTTATATTGATGATGGAGTATCGAGTACAAAGTTGATCTACCTCCAAATGTATGTTGTGATCTAAACCCTAAGAGTAACGATGTTGTGTACGAACTAAAACCCTCTAGTTTATATATACACCAGGGGTACCTAGTGTTACATAAGATCGGTTACATCGAGAAATAAACATGTGAATATTATCATCTTGACTTGGGGCACACACCAAGGCTTCGAAAGCTTTCATGCTAAATACGGCGTCACCTTGTAGTTCGGTCTTTTAATGATAGTCACAGAGCGGCCCATGAGTGTGGCCCATAGAGATAGACTGATGGCCCAAGGACCCCTTAGTGCCGGATGCCCTCAGTAGCCCCCGAACTGGCCTCCAATGCCGCCACAGCTTCTCATACCCATGGTCTTCGTCTTGTGGTGTGAGTTCGTTTCCCCTTTTATCTTCGGCTGATATTAATTCGGCCATCATCATGTTCCTTACCGTCAAAGCATCGTGGGGCCCAAAATATTGACTTTCCTGCACATTATTCGATGACACCCCTCGATTCCTGTGCATTATTGGGAGACGAACGGTCCTGCACTCATTTACAGAAATGCCCTTTGCGGGCCAGGGGAAAAAACACCTATTTAAAAAGGTTGGAAATGCCACGAAAAACACATCTCATTCCTCAACCACCGAGATGTAACATCCCAAATTTTGGTAGGTTATAATATTTACTAGATTGATTGATGGTTTGAATGATTGTTTGAAATTGAGTGAAATTTGAAAAATTTGAAACTTTAAAAGTGAGAGGCAATAAAATGACCTTCGCCTTTTCTTTTGAATTTCAAATGCATCCAATCCAAACCACTTAGAGAAGATAACATGACTTCTTCATAATAAAGGATTTGAATGTTTTGGATTTGAAAATTACTAAAACTTTTCCTTTTGGAACTTATTTCATTTTGCCTCTATTTTAAAAAGTTTAAATGAATTCAAATATTAAAAATATGAAAGGAGGAACATGACCCTCCAAACCAAGGGCTTTTTGAGAAATATTTGAACCCTAAAAAAATTAGGGGGTCATTTGAAAAATATTTGTAAAGGTAACAAATCATTTAGGCAATTTTCTGAAATTATTTTTTTATGAAGTATTTATTTTGGCCGTGGAAAAATGCTTATCTTGTTGGACTTAATTTTCTCATAGCTTTGATATATAACACTCCTATACTTAGAGTATATTTTATTTCCTTTCTTTGTTTTTATTTCTGGTTTTTAAATAAAAGGAAAATATCCCTTTATTTGGAAAAGACACCGTGGCCCAGCTTGGAAAAAATGAGGCCCATGATCCGGCCAGATCCGAATCCCCTCTGGATCGGCCACCGATCCATCACGCCACTCCCTCTCTCTCTGGCAGTAGGCCCCACCACCGACCGCACCAACTCCACGGTCTCCTCCTTCCTTCTTCCTCCTCCTTCCTTCCTGCTTCGCTGGAGCTCGCCAGACTGAGCCGATCCCCTCCTGCTCCTCTTCCTATTCTCTCCCCGAAGCCGCGTATAAAAGCCCCACCTCCCCCGCACTCCGTCCCCCCAATCCCCACAGTCCCCTCACCGCAGCGCCACGCCCCACCTCGCCGGACTTTGGCTAGAGGCCGAAGCTCCAGGAGCTTGAGCCGCTCGACCCCGTCGCCCACGTGCCCCACCGACGCCGAAAAGCTTCGCCACAGGACCGACGCATCCGCCTGGTGCCTTCTCCATCACTGGAGGACCACTGGATCCATCGCCCGCACCACCCGAGCCATCACCGTCGCCGGAGACCTCGCCCGAGATCACCCCTGCCACTATGAGCACCTTCCCCGTTTTCCCCCGTTGGATCAAAAACGTGCATGGTAGATTAGATCCCCCCGTACCCCTTCGATCTATTTAAGTGAACCGGACGGTTTTCTTTTAGTTATTTCAGCCGAACCGATTGTGTATATTTTGCGGCCGTTCGCTTGATTAGTCCTAGCAGCGCACACCCTCAGTCACCTAGAAAGCGCCACACAGACCCCGTGTTCGTTAGTTTAGCATTTTTTTCTTCTGTTTTTAGTTTCTAAAATAGAGTTCATATGATTTTATTTTAGCTATAACTCTTATGTTTTTAATTTTTTTTAAGTGATTCTTTTTGCATTGTGTCACAAATTATGTGTAGTTTCTGTAGATATAAAGTTTGACCATATTTGAATAGTTTAAATTTGAATTCAAACATATTTGATTGAAATCTTTTTTTCTAAATATCTTGAGTTTAAAAATAGGTTTTGAGTTGATTCTTTTTTCTACTGGTCATTAGTGATATTATTTATTAGTAGGTATAATTTCAGAATTTTTAGAATAGTGTAAATTAAGATTTTAAGCAAACAGACTCTGTTTTAGTTCTTTTTAGGTTTATTGCTTTTTCTTATGTATTAATTGTTTTTAATTTGTTTTCTTTTGTAATTATGACAAGTTATATTTTGTGTTCTGTTATTTAACATTAACTTTTCAACAACAACAACAAAAAATTATTTTATTTATTTTCATTTGAGTGCATGGAATCAATTCTAGTCAAATAATAACTTGCAAATTGATTTCATTGCCAAATTAAATTCCTAGTTGAAAATACTTTATATATTTCAAAAGTTTTATTCTATGTTAACCTTTGTGTAGATCAGCAACAATTTGTATTGAAGTTGAAATTGTTTTGATTTAATTCAAGGTTAACATTGTTTTGATCATAAGTAGAGTTTAACAAAAACTTTTCAATTACTTCTTTTTGCAAATAAATTTTTTATGAAAAATACTTTCTGTTATCTTAGTTATTTTATATTTTCTTTTCTGTTATTTAATTATTTTAGTGTTTTATTCGGTGTTAAGTTTAGTTAGGAGTAGAAACCTATTTTTGTGATTGTTGTAGTAGAAGACTCTAGAGTTTTCTTTGAAGTTTCTTTTGGATTCTTGTTTGATTTGATGTATTAAATTTTAGTTGTTGGTTGTGATATTTATTGTTAGAATGATTGCTAGTATAATTACTCATGAGAATACTATGTTTGATTATATAGATTTCAATAGAGAGCGACGAATAGTTCTATCAAGTTATTTCCTGTGAGCGATATTTATCTTCATCAACCTTACAAGGCAAGTTCACATTGATCATAATTTACCTATGGTTTTATTGCATTAGATCAACCTTCTCCACCCATGGCATGCAAACTAGGTACTTGGAAATTGTGGGTCTTGAGTAGTATATTGAGATAGGCGCCCTTAAACCCTTGTTACTTTGGCCGAGACGTTATTTTGCTATGCTTCTAGTTGACGGGGTTTGGTTGAGTGTTTATCATGAGTGTTGTGAGAACTTAATAATCTAGACCTGAGGACTTCAAGACTTTCAAGACCTCATGATGAAATATACCTCTGGGTGAAGGACGGTTCAGATGTGCACCCTAGGGAAGCCAGTGGATGACCCAGGATGCATGGGGAAGTGCCATGACATCTTGCGGAAAGCTTCACCCATGAATGAAGAGATGGATGGATACTTCAAGACCCGAGGCTAATCTGCACTCCCACAAGTCATTATGGATCTGGCTTGGTTGGACATTGTGGTGACCTTGGACGGGTGGTGCTACGAGATGTAGAAGAACTGTAGGATTGGATGGGCACCGACAGTGTCTCAGAGGAACCCTTTGAAAGACCATGTTTTGATCATCCGTTTCTCAAACACTCTGAAGTGCGAGGATTTCAACGGAGGCGATCAAATCTTGTGCGGAACGTGTGCAAGAACTCTGCAGAGTACTCAAACCTAATCGATTAGCCGTGTCTACGGTCATGGACAACTTGAGCCAAAGGAATTGAAGCTATAAGGAATTCTCAACACCAATAACTTATTGATGTGTGTAATATTGATAATTTGGGTATGAGAAATGGTTGGTGGAATCTTTCTCATTAACAACCAAAAATGTAGTAAATTTTGCTTTACCTCTCTCTTGTTGTAGGAAAAATTTGCTTTAGCAAAAACTTAAACTACAGCCCCACCTGTCATATATGCATATAGTATAGATGATATTTTCACCCCTCTCTTTTGTGACTTGCTGGCATATGCAGTATGCTGACCTACACGGCTGCAATGTCTTATGTTGCAGATATTTTCTATGACAAGTAAGAGTACGATTCAGGGTTACGGTTTGCACTCAACCTGCCGTGGTGTTTATTGGGACTCCACTCCCTTTGACTATTTTCCGCTGAGATTTTGAGGTATATATATCAGTTTTACGTTATTGACATGTGATTGCACTTTTATATATACATTGATATACTGTGTGTGCCAGCATACTGATCCAGGGATGGCACAGATACATAGAGGCTTTACTCGTTTTGAGTCGGGTCGCTACAGAAATGGTATCAGAGCACATATTCACTGTAGGACGTAAGCCTAGGAAATGGCTTAGAAATAGGAAGACCTTGATAGGAACAACTTTTGTTTTCACTACTCTCGTACCTCTTGAATTCTTTTACTGAACATTCCCTATTTCAAAACTATAGATGGAGAGCTACACTCTAAATGAAAGAGAGCACTACGAAGATGTTCTCGGAGGCCCATTTCTCATGGAGCTGGTACATATGATGAAGCTGCCCATACCTGAGATCAAGGTGACCAAGAGGAAGTTTGGATTTTGGGGTGTCAGAACTAAAAAATTGGACGTAAAGAAGACCCCAACACTGAAGACATCAACTATGGCACATTGACCCATGAATGTGATATGGGCATGAACACTGTTGTTCATGATGCTATCGCACATTTGAGCTATTGTCATCATGTTGAGTTGGGTACTCACTACTTTGGACGGCTAGGATGGCAGAAGCCTGAGGGAGTACACATCATCCTGACAAACAAGCAGAAGGTGAAGTTTTCACCTTTAGTGGTGTATAATCAGGAACTGGAACATTATATCAAGAACCTTCAAATGGACCTTCTCTCAGAATTGTTTGAGAATGACGCACTCCGTGAGAGTCTCAAGACCGAGAAACTGAAGGTAGCCAATGTGAAGAAACACGATCCCGAGATTCATAAGCTTCGTCAAGACTTGAAGAATAGTCAAGCCATGGCACATGCTGGTGTTGTTGAAATCTAGATGCTCAAGAGCCAACTCCTGGAACTACAAGGACGACATCGGAAACTCCGCGTCAATAGGGAATATTTGGCAGAAGAACTTGAGAAGATCAAGAGTGACCAAAAGAAGCCCAGTGATGACGAAGATATGATATGAGCTAGCTTAGTAGTAGTAGCCCCACCATGAGACAAATAAAGATGAACGTTATTGTGTATTGTGTGATCGACCATACCAACCTTATGTGGGTGGCGATACTATATTATTGATTGAACTTTATGAATGTGTGGATTTGAGTTTAGGTACTTTTGTGTCTTTTGTTTATATCTTTTCCCTCTCTCTCTTACCCATCTCATCCCGAAAAACCTTGGACCCAATAGATGGCGTATGAAGCTGGACTTGTAACCTCTGGACCAATGACCCAGCTGGAAGCTGAAATATGGATTCAGAACATGGAGAACCACTTCGGGAGCAATTTGATTTCAAGGAAGTATGAAGTGGCACACGCTCTTCAGTACTTTACACAAAGTGTTGCTATCTGGTGGAAAATGCACCATGCCATAAAAGGATTTAGCGAAGCACAAACCTGGGACAAATTCAAGAACTCTGTTAAGATCCCGTCTCATTGAGAAGTGCTATGATAGCCCGATGAAGAAGCCTTGTGCATGTAAGATCTGTGGAGAAATAGGACACACCCAGGAAGAACACCAGGATGGATGCCCTCATTGTGAAGAAAATCACCCAGCTGAGGAGTGCCCAAGTAGTCACGTGACATGTTTCTTGTGTGAAGGAACCACCCACTACCCAACTCAGTGTCACATTTATCACAAGGTGCAAGAAGTTGTCAAGCAGCAGAAAGAAGCAATGAAGGAAACCCTCAAGAAGAAGATTCTAGAAGAACGTATGATGAAGGAAAATATAGAAGACCCTCGTGGACAAAGCCTAACCAGATTTTTCACCAATGCCTGCTACTCATGTGGTGAAGAAGGACATTTTTCACACGAGTGCATGAAGGAAAGCCAAGAGTGTCTGGGAAACTTCCAGACAGAAAAAGTAGAGTTTGATCCTCATGAAATAGAAGAACTAGCCAAAACGAAGAAGTCCAGAAAGAAGAGAAAGTACACTCGAACGAGCAAAATCTCTGCAGATAAGGACCTGAGTCATATCCCATGTTTTAAATGCAAGACCTTAGGTCATTATGCCAATATGTGCCTAGCAAGGAAGCAGGAAACCCAAGGAGCAAAAACAAACACCAAGAAGCCTAGAGACAGGTCGGAAGTCATTTGTTTTCGTTGCAAGGAAGCATGACATTATGCTACTAAATGTCCACAGGGGAAGAAAGCTAAAATGGAGTAATTATGTTTTGACAATGGCAATAAGTGTAACATGAAGCACTCTTGTTTTGGAGTTGAATTTTGTAATAAAAGACTTAGAGATTGTAATAACTTCATGAGTCAGTGGAATTTATTGTGTCATGATTTCCTATGTTGAAATTGTATGAGTTGTTTCTCTATGAACAAAGATCTATGACCATTTTCGAGGATAAGAGAAAATACGGTTTACGCAGCCATGAGTATATTTCATTTTAAGTGTGGTACTAAGTGGTAAAACCACATGAGCCAAGGAAATATAATATATCGCCGTGCCCATGGAGTCTCGGCAAGAGATATTATGTGATTTATTTTGGTTACCCCAAGAGTATGATAGAATGAAACACTATTGGATTTAAAGGCGGAGTAATTCCAAATATGAGTTAAAGTGGGACTGCAACCCACAGACCCCGGTATTAATAAGGATCAAGCACTACCTTTATGAAGGAAGAAAACTTGGAAAAATCTATGATGGATCAGCAGGCATTTTCTTAGAAGCATACAAAAACCCGGTGGTTGTGAAGAAATGATAGATGTTTGTTCAGCTTGCAAAATCATTGGATTTATCCGAACTTCATTCGTGTACAAGAGAAATTATGCAATGCTTGTGAGGACGCCCAAGTGTTAGAATGCGAGATTCGCTAAACCTTATAAAGAGTAATGATTTGGGTGCGGAATGGATTGATCACCATGACGACTTACTCTTATCATTCTCTTGCTATTCAGAATGGTAAAATCTGAGAGACTTACCCATAGTGAGAGAATGTGTTCTTTGAAGCTTTTGTTTAAGCCTTAGAATGGTATGATGAAAGACCCATGTACATGAAATTTGTTGTCACGCGTAGGAAATTTTACGGTGAGGATGAAGCCAAGACCCTTCTCTCTCCAGGATAACTACAAATGGTAGACCACCATGAGAATCATCGATATGTTATTTAGAATGATCACGAAACTGGTCAGTTAAGAAGACCTAGTGCTGGAAGAAGCTTATATCAACGTAAAGACATCGGATTTTGAGTGAAACGTTATAAATATAACGGAAGAGCATCACCAAAGGAGTTAGTACGAAGAATGTGAGGAGTCAGATGCCAAGACCCCAGAGGATTGTTAAAAAAATTGAGGGACTAGTAGCTCTCATTTTAAGTGTGGTAGCACCCCACCTTGTAGGAGATTGGATTTGTTAGAAGACCCCCAAACTCTAACCTTTTCTTTCTATAGCCTCTTCGAATCTTGAGGATGAGATTCATTTTAAGTGTGGTAGGTTTGTAACATCCCAAAATTTGGTATGTTATAATATTTACTAGATTGATTGATGGTTTGAACGATTGTTTCAAATTGAGTGAAATTTGAAAATTTTGAAACTTTAAAAGTGAGAGGGAATAAAATGACTTTCCACTTCTCTTTTGAATTTCAAATGCATCCAAGCCAAACCACTAAGAGAAGATAACATGACTTCTTCATAATAAAGGATTAGAATGTTTTGGATTTGAAAGTTACTGAAACTTTTCCTTTTGAAATTTATTTCATTTTGGCTCTATTTTTAAAAAGTTTAAATGAATTCAGATATTTAAAATATGAGAGGAGGAACATGACCCTCCAAACCATGGGTTTTTTGAGAAATATTTGAACCCTAAAAAACTTAGGGGGTCATTTGAAAAATATTTGTAAAGGAAACAAATCATTTAGGCAATTTTCTAAAATTAATTTTTTATGAAGTATTTATTTTGGCCGTGGAAAAATGCTCATCTTATTGGAATTAATTTTCTGATAATTTTGATATATAAGACTCCTATATTCGAAGTATATTTTATTTCCTTTCTTTATTTTTCTTTATGGTTTTTAAATAAAAGGAAAATATTCCTTTATTTGGAAAAGCCGTCGTGCCCAGCTTGGAAAGAATCAGGCCCAGGATCCGGCCAAATCCGAATCCCCTCTGGATCGGCCACCGATCCACCGCGCCACTCCCTCTCTCTCTTTGGCAGTAGGCCCCACCATCGACCGCACCAACCCCACGACCTCCTCCTTCCTTCTTCCTCCTTACTTCCTGCTTCGCTGGAGCTCGCCAGACCGAGCCGATTCCCTCCTGCTCCCCATCCTATTCTCGCCCTCGAAGCCTCCTATAAAACCCCCACCTCCCCCGCACTCCGTTCCCCCCAATCCCCGCACTCCCCTCGTCGTAGCACCACGCCCACCTCGCCAGACTTCGGCCACATGCCGAAGCTCAGGAGCTTGAGTAGCTCGACACCGTCGCCCACGCGCCCCACCGATGCCGCAAAGCTTTGCCGGAGGACTGCCGCATCCTCCTGGTGCCTATCCATCGTCGGAGGACCACTGGAGCCATCGCCCGCACCACCCGAGCCATCAACGACGCCGGAGACCTCGTCGGAGATCGCACCTGCCACTGTGAGCACCTTCCCCCTTTTCCCGTGTCAGATAAAAAATGTGCGTGGTAGATTAGATCCCCCCATACCCCTTCGGTCTATTTAAGTGAACTAGCCGGTTTTCTTTTATTATTTTAGCCGAAGCGATTGTGTTTATTTTGTGGCCGTTCGCTTGATTAGTCATAGCGGCGCACACCCTCAGCCACTCAGAAAGCGCCACGTAGACCCTGTGTTTGTTAGTTTAGCTTTTCTTTTTCTGTTTTTTATTTTTAAAACAGAATTTATTCTAATTTTGTTTTAGCTATAACTCTTATGTTTTTAATTGTTTTTAAGTGATTATTTTTGCATCGTGTCACAAATTATGTCTAGTTTCTATAGATATAAAGTTTGACCATATTTGAATAGCTTAAATTTGAATTCAAACAGATTTGATTTAAATCTTGTTTTCTAAATATCTTGAGTTTAAAAATAGGTTTTGAGTAGATTCTTTTTGCTACCGGTCACTAGTGATATTATTTATGAGTTGATATAATTTTTGAATTTTTAGAATATTTTAATTAAGATTTTAACAAAATAGATTCTGTTTTAGTTCTTTTTAGGTTTATTGCTTTTTCTTTTGCATTAATTATTTTTAATATATATTTTTACTTTGTAACTGTGACAAGTTATGTTTTGTGTTCTTTTATTTAACAGAAACTTTTCAACAACAATAAGAAAATTTTATTTTATTTATTTTTATTTGATTGCATGGAATCAATTCTAGTTCAATAATAACTTGCAAATTGATTTCATTGCCAAATTAAATTCCTACTTGAAAATACTTTATATATTTTATAAGTTTTATTCTCGTTAACCTTTGTTTAGATGAGCAACAATTTGTATTGAAGTTGAAATTGTTTTGATTTAATTCAAGGTTAACATTGTTTTAATCATAAGTAGAGTTTAACAAAAACTTTTCAATTACTTCTTTTTGGAAATAATTTTTTTATGAAAAATACTTTCTGCTATCTTAGTTATTTTATATTTTCTTTTCTGTTATTTTACTATTTTAGTGTTTTATTTGGTGGTAAGTTTAGTTAGGACTAAAAAACTATTTTTGTGATTATTGTAGTAGAAGACTCGAGAGTTTTCTCTTGTCACATCCCTGACACCTTAAGCAAGTTAGTCTTGTGCTCATGTCTTCTTTGCATTTGCATCTAAGAATCTTCAACAAGATCAAAGAAAGAGGTGAAGGAAAACTCAAAACCCTAGCCATTACTTTAAATAAAGGAAATCTCAAACTAGTTAAAATCAATGAATCCAAAATGGCCTCAAGAAAAGTTCAAACTTTCTGATAAATCATTAAAGTAAATGAGCAATGAAGAAAACATTTTTCTTGACACTTTAAGCATTTTAAATAAGTGCAAAAAGCCACTGGTTTCAAATTTAAATTTGAAATCAGAAACTTAAATTTTCAAAAAATGTTGAAAACTTTGGAAATAGCTGGAAATATTCCAACAAATATTCTAGGGTGCTTCAAATAAATCTTACAAATTATTTGGGAGCTGAAATAAATAGCAAATTATTGAAGTAGCTAAAACAGAAACAAAAACAGAAAAAATGGGAAAATGCTTACCTGTCGCCTAGCCTGGCCCGGCCCATCTCATCTCCTGTCGTCTTCGTCCCCCGCCAGTGGGCAGCAGGAGGTGGCCGCCACATTCTCCGGCGCGGCCACACACCTATGCCTGGCCGCCGCCTCGCGCTGGCAAGGCCGGGGATAAGCTCCCCGAGCCCGTGGCTATCCATTCCCAGCGCCAGTTCTCCCCCCTCCTCTCGGATCCCTCCTCCCCCTTCTGCCGCCATTGGAGCCGAGCAAAGCTCGAGCCGCCCGTGCCCCTAGCCATAGGATCCCCTCTCTAAGTGCGCCGTTAGCTCCGCCTCGTCGATCTGGTCCTCCCTGCAGAAGCCGAAGCTTCCCCGAGCCCTGCAACGCCCACGGCACCGTCGTCTTCAACCTTCGGCCACCGGCGAGCTCTGCTCGATTCGTCACCCCCAAGCCTTCCCTGAGTCGTCTAAGCCCTGCTCTGCACTCCCCGTGAGCATGTGGTGTCTTCCCCTAAGCTCTCCCCGTCGATCCCCTTCTCTAGGCTGAGTTCCATCGGAGCCCGACGAGGACCGCTGCTGCAGCTCGTCGCCGGTAACCCTCCGGTGAAGTGCTGGTCCGTCTGAGGCTACCAACAGCCTCAGGACGTCGTGTAGATGCATTAGGTGCCCAGCCCCGAGCGTTTTGACCCCGTTTCCGATGGCTTCGACGATGGCCGAACTTGGTCGCCGCCAAGCTCGTCGCCGGCGTTGATTCCGGCCACCCCAGCCCCTGGGGCTTGTCCCATCGTGCGCGCCATTGAGTGGTCGTTCCTCCCATGGTCTCAGCCGTGCGTTTGGCCCTCTGTGCGCCATTTCCGAGCCCCCCTGAGGTTCTGGTGCTCGCCGGAGGCTCCCCGCCGGCGAGGACGACCTCGCCGCCGGTGGATCTCCGCTGGCTTGAGCCACTGACTGGTGGGGCCAGCCTTTGGCAAGATTAGAAATAATAAAAACAAACCAGTAAAAATAATAAGACACTGACATGTGGGTCCAATGGGTTTAATTAACTAAATAAGATTAATCCTAATCTAAAATTGACCAGAGAGACTGACTAGTGGGTCCCACTGGTCAGGTTTGACTTTCAACGGCCAGTTGGACCTGCTGATGTCATGCTGATGCAGTAAAAGTATTTTCCAGTATAAAAATAATTCCATAAATGTTTAAAAACTTCAAAAATTCATAGAAATTAATCTGTAACTCCAATGAAAATAATTTATATATGAAAAAGTATCAGAAAAATTCAAGGAATCTGAATATGCTATTTTCATTCATGTTTGAAAAAGTTACAGAAACCTAACATGTAGAATAATGAATATGTCAATTCCTATAATTACTTTATAAATGGAATATGAAAAGTAATTAAATTTATTTTTGTTTGACATGATCAAACATTAATCTAATAACAAACCAGTACCTTAACATGACATCTCATGCATGCTAACATCAAGTTGATCTGAGCATCAGGTCGAATCAATTAAATCGGTACCCAAGAATACCTCGTTTGAATTGATATTCGAGTGTGATTCAAATCAACCCTAAACCTAATACATGTTGATTATAATAGTTTATCACCTTGCATTCTCATGCCTGCTCATGCATCATCTTGCTTGCATATGATTGATTATTGATTGTTGCCATCCATTTCGGTAGGCTCCGCACCCCCGGATTCCACCGAATATCCGTCTGACGGATATTGTCCCTCCTCTGAGAAACAAGGAAAGCAACCCTTTTGATCATCCCGATAAATCCCATGTTCTTGCTCCTGCACTTATTTATTGCATTAGGATCAAATGCTTCAAATGCTTTTGCCACGTTAGTTGAACCCACTTCCTTTGCATGACCTATCCTTGTCATAGTAAATAGCCGAACCTTGCAACCTAGCATACCTGGTAGTTGCTTGAGCCTTGATGTCCCTTATCCTGCTATGCATGCTATGCTTAGAGTTGTGTATGGTTTGTCATCTGGGAGATGAACAGAATTGTGGGAATGTGTTCCGTAAGCAAAGGTTGTGTGTTGAACCTGATTTGGTAAAGGTACCGGTGAAAGGCTGTGTAGGAGTACATGGCGGGTTGTTTCATTGGAACCATCCATAGGAACTGAGTTCTGTGTATGTAATCCAAGACTAGATACTACCACATGCTGGGCCCTGAAATATGACCCCGCTCGGCCTATTAATTGCTTAGTACTCGGTCCAGGAGTTGCAAGTAGTTTCTGGTGTTTATAGTAATGTTGGAGGCCGTGCATGGTGCTGACCTGAGAGGTGGGCCGTGATGCGGTAGGCAGTGGCACGGTGTACCAAGTGGCACCCGGATGGTGGGCTTGGGAACCCTGCGCACATCGTTTGAGGCCGTGGTGGAAACCTCGGCCGGACTTCCGTACGGGTTACTCTCAGATAGGCGATAAACCTGGACTAGGTACTAGTGTGGTTAACGGTCGTGGCCGACTCCCTCGCTGGGCTTCCGCTTGAAGGTTGCCGAGGTGCATGACGTGCACATGGTGATAAGTGGCGAGAGCGTGTGTGACGAAGTACACCCCTGCAGGGTTATGATCTATTCGAATAGCCGCGTCCGCGGATATGGACTACTTGGAGACATATGTCGTTCATAGATAACTTTAATGGCTACTCATAAAATTGTCAAGATAAGCGTGAGTGTCGTGGACGGCATTTCCGTATGGAGACGGAATGATTCCACGATAGTGTATTGTTGTGGTGTTAGTAGACTCGTGTGCGAGAAATCAAGTTGTCAAAAATTATTTAAAAATGCAAGTTGTCTAGCCACGAGTCAGATGCTGGCTTCCCGCATGAAACCCCACAATACCTTTTGATACCTTGCATGAGTAGTTAGTTATCCTAAAGTCATGTTGAGTACCTTCATACTCATGTTTGCTTAATACATGTTGTAGAGGTTGCTAATGACCCTAATGGAGGGTTCTTCGTAGACATCGACGACGACGAGTAGCTGGTGTCCCAGCTACGATCTGGCCCTACGTTGTATCTGTAGTATAGTCAGGCCATGTGCCTTCTAGTTGCCCTGTCTGTACTCAGACAGTTTAAACTCTTCCGCTGGCTTGTACCTGAATGACTGCTATTATGGGTTGTGAGACCCTTAATGTGTAATATTATGTGTGTGGCTCTTCCGAGCCTCTTAAATAAAGCTTGTATGTTTATGGTTATGTTGTGATGCCATCGATGTATCTATACATATCGGTATGCCATGCGTACGTGTGTCGTACTTGGTATGTATGGGGTTCGATTACCTAGTCGTGAACTTTAGTAGCATTCCTTACAAGGAAATGCCCCTTTGTGATCCAACGAGCCTTGGTAGCTTGCTACTGCTCCGGACAACATTGGTTGACCGGCATGTGTCCTTCTTAGCTGTTGTGTGTGTCCTCTTTGGGGAAATGTCACGCGATGTAATGGAGTCCTTGTAGCTTGCTACGACTCGTCTACACTCGCTGGTGACCGACACCTGCTTTGTTGGGTCATGTATGCATGTCCTTGTACGGTACTGCCACTTTAGTTTATGACTAGACATGTCGATTCAGGTTCTTGGACATTTGGAATGCTAGCGACACTGTTGCATACGTGAGTGAAAAGTCGCAAACGGTCCCGGCTAAGTTAAGGCTGCAGCCGTGGAGTTAACCGTGCGTGAGACCGCAAAGGGATGCGATGTGTTACAGGCTGGATTCCTATGGCTTAGGATCGGGGTCCCGACATCGTTGGTATCAGAGTCTGACTGACTGTAGGATTACTAAGCCAAACTGGTCGAAGTTGAGTCTAGAATTGCTTTAGTTATATATAAGGGAATTGTTTGTGGAAGGGAACGTAAGACTCTTGTTCTCTTCTCAAGTTATTCTATTCTGGTCATCCTCGTCTTTTCTGCGGGAATTAAGGACTAGGTTACTCATCTTCTTCTAGGCTCGTGTTTCTGATCGGTAGATTATAGGACTACGGGTCAAGAGATATTGGGTTTCTGTCATTCCTAGTAAGAAGGAAGTAAGTTTGATGATCAGAGAGTGGAACTTGATAGTTGAGTGGTTACGCTATTCCATTTTGGGTTGTCTCAAAATTTGTTTTTGAGCATGTAGAACCGTTATGTTGCCCAATTTTGCATTCGGATCTCTAATGCTTTTGCATTACTCTCTATTTACAGATGCCTGGCCGTCCTTCTCGTCAAGTGGTACGTCTGACCAGGTGCATTGATGTGCCGGGTCATACGGCCATGCTGGTCAGGGTGATGTCGGTGTGCGGTTACCGCTGGTACCCCGAGTACACAGTGGAGGAACAGTACCGAGACTTCAACCAGAGCCAGTACATCTGCACTGTTAGGATATTTCCAGACTACCCTGGAGCTGAGAAGCCAATCCATTGGTCCTATGGGTTGGGGGTCACCGTTGACATGGCAGTACAGGATGCTGCCTATTCAATGCTGACCATTATGAGAGCGAGACATGCACTGCTGCAGAATTCAGAGTTCTGCTATGTTCCGGCCTCTCAGCCTGGTCAAGAGGGATACCTCAGTGGAGTCTATTTTGATTCTTCTATGGAGGATCCACTACTGCAGTCCACTGTTGAGATGCTAGAGAACAGAGACAGGGATGCCCATGCTCTCCGCATGGAGCTATATGCTACCCGTGCCCGTCTGTGGACGGCTTTGACGCAGCTGGCACCGGTAGTCCAGACAAGGTATGGAGAGATGGAGATGCTGAACCCTGTTAGGACCCATCTTCCGGCCCACGTTGACTGGCCAGCTATAGGAGGAGTCACACCTCTTTGGGGACCCCTCTTACCACCAGTCAGGGGACCAAGGCCACATCCGTGTCCTTATGGATCCCAGGGATCTCAGGCTAGAGTGTTTCCTGATCCGCAGGTTGAGCTTCCAGGTCATGGAGGTAATCTCTGTGAGATGTTCTATGCGGATGCCTGAGCTATGAGCGGAAGGATAGTACGGTAGTAGCCGTACGTTCACAGTCCTGCGTGACTTGTGAAGTATGCCTGTGATGTGAAATGAATTCCGGAGGCTTAGATAAATAATGTATAGGAAGATTGTAAGCCTCTGATGAGTAGTTTCATAATTTCAGTAGTTTGCTCTTCGGTTAAGGTTGTACTGAACTATGTAAGGGTGTATGAACCATGGTGTATATATAGCAGTTGCTTGTTACCATGCTGTTCGGATATTCATTTCCGCATTCCGTGTGTTCGGTACATTCTTAATCCATAGCTAGTATTGATATGATATTGGTCTAAGCTGTGAGTTTGTTTGTCAGGATGGTGTTCACCAGGTTGAACCGTGCCGCTGCTCATGAGCAAGGCGAGGGTAGTCAAGCGTCGCAGGAAGACCTGCCTCACCCGCCTTCTCTGGTGGAAGTGATGGTTGAGGCAGAGAGAAATAAAAGGGAGACCAATCGACTGTTAGAGCGTATTGAGCAGAATACGGCTCGACAGCCTAGGAATGCCGCAGTGTCCCTCAATGACTTTGTGAAGCTGAATCCTCCAAAGTTTCATCATTCCGTCGATCCCCTCGACGCTGATGACTGGCTGTGCAGCATCTCATGCAAGATTCGCTCTGCGAATGTGTCTGAGGCCGACAAGGTGACCTTTGCGGCATATTTCCTGGAGGGACCCGCCAATCTGTGGTGGGAGAATTTTGAAGCAATGCGTCCCGCTGAACCAGTAGCCACATGGGCAGACTTCAGTGCAGCTTTTCGTCTGCACCATATTCCAGAGGGCCTGATGGACAGAAAGAGAGAGGAGTTCTGTGCCTTCACTCATGGCAAGTTGTCTGTGGATGCCTATAGCCGCGAGTTCGGTAATCTCGCCCGCTATGCAACAGAGGAGGTGTCTACTGATGCCAAGAAGCAAGCAAGGTTCCATAAGGGTCTCAGCCCTGAGCTCCATCGTGATCTGCGCCTCCACGAGTGTGCAAGGTTTCAAGCTCTGGTCAACAAGGCGATCAGTGCCGAGACTGGTCATACTGACTTCGAAGCCACAAGGAAGCACTCCCGTGACTTTGGCTTGTCTTCTGGTTCCGCGTTTCCAAAACGCAGGCTGTGGGTTCCGAACAGTTCTCTGCCGCCAAGATATACTCTGAGTCCATCCTACGTGGCGCCCCAGACGAATAAGGCCAAACCTCCAGCAAAAGCTTATGGTGGTCCAGCTAGCAATGCTGCACCATGTGCCAATCAAGTGATATGCTACAAGTGTGGAGAACCAGGGCACTATTCCCGTGAGTGTCCTCAGAATGTGGGTGCCAAGCAACCCGGAAACTCCGTCGGGCAGGCCAAGTCGGGCAAGGCTTACTATGTGAAGCCAACTCCTGCACGTGGCCGTGTGAACTATGTGTCAGCAGAAGAAGCTGCAGAGGATCCCGACGTCATGCTGGGTACGCTTCTTGTTAATCATCACCCAGCGTCCGTTCTCTTTGACACTGGGTCTTCTCATTCCTTCATTTCAGAAAGTTATGCACAGTTGCATAACATGTCTTTTTGTGATATGCCAATTCCATTGGTTGTCCAAACTCCTGGTAGTAAATGGCAAACCTCTAGGATAACCTATGACAATGAAATTCTAGTAGACAGGCTAGTTTTTCTAGCCTCATTGATAGCATTGAAATCTTCGGATATTAATATCATCTTGGGCATGGACTGGATGTCAGCTCACTATGCCAAGATTGATACTCATTCTAGAAATGTCCAGCTTACCCATCCCTCGGGTGAGATAGTAAATGTCTCTACTCGAGGTGCCAAATGCCAACTCTATTCCTTGAATGCCAACCCTCTTCCGGAACTTGAAGACATTCCGGTAGTCCGTGACTTCCCGGATGTTTTTCCAGAGGAACTGCCAGGAATTCCACCTCACAGAGATGTAGAGTTCGTGATAGACCTTGTTCCGGGAACTGTCCCAATAGCTAGAAGACCATATAAGATGGCACCCCTGGAGCTAGCCGAACTTAAGAAGCAATTATATGAGGCCTTGAATAAAGGTTTCATTCGTCCTAGCTCTTCTCCCTTGGCTTTTCCTGTCCTCTTCGTCAAGAAGAAAGACGGAACGGATCGGATGGTTGTAGATTACCTACCAGTTAATCTGGTCACCATAAAGAACAAGTATCCGCTCCCCAGGATCAACGATCTGTACGATCAGCTCGCTGGATCCTCAGTCTTCTCCAAAATGGATTTGAGGTTGGGATACCATCAAATCAAGATCAAGAACGGGGACATTCCAAAAACTGCTTTTGTTACTCGTTATGGCCAATACGAGTACACCGTCATGTCCTTCGGTTTAACCAATGCCCCAGCCACCTTCTCTCGACTGATGAATTCAATCTTCATGGAGTATTTGGATAAATTCGTCGTGGTATACCTCGATGATATTCTCATCTACTCGAAGAACGAACAAGAACATGCCGAGCATCTAAGGCTGGTATTGATGAAACTTCGAGAGCATCGCCTTTATGCCAAGTTTTCAAAATTTGAATTCTGGTTACCAGAAGTGACCTATCTAGGACACGTAATCTCTGGTAAGGGTATTGCTGTCAATCCCGAGAGAGTTCAAGCTGTTCTTGATTGGACTCAACCTGAATCGGTTAAGAAAGTTAGGAGTTTTCTTGGTCTAGCGAGCTATTGTCGCTGCTTTGTCGAGAATTTCTCCAAGGTTGCAAAGACTCTAACTGAACTCCTCAAGAAGGATAAAAAGTTCGAGTGGACACCACAGTGTGAGCATAGTTTTCAGGAACTGAAAAGACGCCTGACTTCCGCACCTGTGTTGCTACCACCAGATTTTTCTAAGGACTTTGTTATCTACTGCGGCGCCTCGCGAGAAGGATTAGGTTGCATTCTCATGCAAGATCGTCATGTGATCGCATACGCATCTCGACAGTTGCGTCCACATGAGGATAATTATCCCACACATGACCTTGAGCTTGGAGCTGTGGTCCATGCACTAAAAACCTGGCGACATTACCTTCTGGGTAATCGTTGCGAAATATTCACTGATCACCAAAGTCTGAAATATATCTTCACCCAACCGGATTTGAATATCAGGCAAAGACGGTGGATTGAGTTGATCTCGGTTTACGACTTAGGGATAACTTACACCCCGGGGAAGGCCAATGTTATGGCGGATGCACTAAGCCGTAAATCTTATTGTAACAATTTGATGCTACAACAAGGTCAACCACATCTCCATGAGGACTTTCGGAAGTTGAATCTTCATATTGTTCCTCAAGGATTCCTTTCTACCCTGGTGGCGAAGCCTACTCTTAAGGATCAAATTATAGTTGGCCAAAAGCGTGACAAGGGTATATCACGGATCAAGGAGAATATTTTTAGCGGAAACGCTAAAGAATTTTCCATGAACGATCAAGGTGTTGTGTTCTTCCAGAATCATCTAGTGGTTCCTAAGAACCCACATCTAAGGCAGTTAATCCTTAAGGAGGCTCATGATTCTCCTCTCACCATTCATCCCGGTAGTACTAAGATGTATCAGGACCTACGCCAGAGGTTCTGGTGGACTAGGATGAAGAGAGAAATTGCTGAGTTCGTTGCTAACTGCGACATTTGTCGTCGAGTTAAAGCAGAACATCAAAGGCCTGCTGGCATCCTCGAACCTCTATCTATTCCTGAATGGAAATGGGATAAAGTTAGCATGGATTTCATTACCGGATTGCCCAAGACCAAGAAAGGAAATAATGCTATGTTTGTGGTCATTGACCGTCTTTCCAAAGTGGTTCATTTTCTTCCTGTTCGTGAGAGTATAACAGCTAGCTAGCTAGCAGAGTTATATATCTCCCGAATAGTGTCTCTTCATGGTGTTCCCCTGGAGATTAACTCGGACCGTGGGAGTATCTTTACTTCTCGCTTCTGGGAAAGTTTTCAGAATGCCATGGGGACTCATCTATCTTTTAGCACTGCTTTCCATCCCCAATCAAGTGGTCAAGTAGAAAGAGTAAATCAAATCCTAGAAGATATGCTCCGAGCTTGTGTTATATCGTTCGGTATGAATTGGGAGAAGTGTCTTCCATTCGCCGAATTCGCTTATAACAATAGTTATAAATCAAGCTTGGGCAAAGCTCCTTTTGAAGTTCTCTATGGACGAAGATGTCGGACACCTCTTAATTGGTCAGAAACCGAAGAGAGGCAACTCTTTGGTCCGGATATGATCCAGGATGCAGAAGAGCAGGTTCACATTATTCCTGAAAAGTTGAAAACAGCCCAGTCTCGTCAAAAGAGCCAATATGATCGTCATCATAAGGCCGTGACCTTTGAAGTTGACGAGAAGGCTTACCTTCGGGTTACACCTTTGAGGGGTACCCATCGATTCGGTATCAAGGGCAAGTTGGCTCCTCGTTACATTGGTCCTTTTCGCATTCTTGCCAAACGAGGAGAAGTTGCCTACCAGTTGGAACTTCCTCTGCATCTTTCCAAGGTTCATGATGTTTTCCACGTCTCGCATCTCAGGAGTTGCTTCTCGGATCCTATCCGTGAAGTGGACCACGAAACGCTTGATCTCCAAGATAACCTTTCATACAGAGAATACCCCGTGCGTATTCTTGATCAAGCTGAGCGTACCACTCGACGTCGAAACCTCAAGTTTCTTAAAGTTCAATGGTCAAATCATTCTGAAAAGGAGGCAACTTGGGAAAGAGAGGATCGTCTCCGACTTGAGTATCCTGCGTTATTCCCGACGACTTCTAAATCTCGGGACGAGATTCTTTTGAGTGGGGGTGAGTTGTCACATCCCTGACACCTTAAGCAAGTTAGTCTTGTGCTCATGTCTTCTTTGCATTTGCATCTAAGAATCTTCAACAAGATCAAAGAAAGAGGTGAAGGAAAACTCAAAACCCTAGCCATTACTTTAAATAAAGGAAATCTCAAACTAGTTAAAATCAATGAATCCAAAATGGCCTCAAGAAAAGTTCAAACTTTCTGATAAATCATGAAAGTAAATGAGCAATGAAGAAAACATTTTTCTTGACACTTTAAGCATTTTAAATAAGTGCAAAAAGCCACTGGTTTCAAATTTAAATTTGAAATCAGAAACTTAAATTTTCAAAAAATGTTGAAAACTTTGGAAATAGCTGGAAATATTCCAACAAATATTCTAGGGTGCTTCAAATAAATCTTACAAATTATTTGGGAGCTGAAATAAATAGCAAATTATTGAAGTAGCTAAAACAGAAACAAAAACAGAAAAAATGGGAAAATGCTTACCTGTCGCCTAGCCTGGCCCGGCCCATCTCATCTCCTGTCGTCTCCCTCCCCCGCCAGTGGGCAGCAGGAGGTGGCCGCCGCGTTCTCCGGCGCGGCCACGCACCTATGCGCCTGCCTGGCTGCCGCCTCGCGCTGGCAAGGTCGGGGATAAGCTCCCCGAGCCCGTGGCTATCCATTCCCAGCGCCAGTTCTCCCCCTCCTCTCGGATCTCTCCTCCCCCTTCTGCCGCCATTGGAGCCAAGCAAAGCTCGAGCCGCCCGTGCCCCTAGCCATAGGATCCCCTCTCTAAGTGCGCCGTTAGCTCCGCCTCGTCGATCTGGTCCTCCCTGCAGAAGCCGAAGCTTCCCCGAGCCCTGCAACGCCCACGGCACCGTCGTCTTCAACCTTCGGCCGCCGGTGAGCTCTGCTCGATTCGTCGCCCCCAGGCCTTCCCCGAGCCGTCTAAGCCCTGCTCTGCACTCCCCGTGAGCATGTGGTGTTTTCCCCTAAGCTCTCCCCGTCGATCCCCTTCTCTAGGCTGAGTTCCATCGGAGCCCGACGAGGACCGCCGCTGCAGCTTGTCGCCGGTAACCCTCCGGTGAAGTGCTGGTCCGTCTGAGGCTACCAACAGCCTCAGGACGTCGTGTAGATGCATTAGGTGCCCAGCCCCGAGCGTTTTGACCCCGTTTCCGATGGCTTCGACGATGGCCGAACTTGGTCGCCGCCAAGCTCGTCGCCGGCGTTGATTCCGGCCACCCCAGCCCCTGGGGCTTGTCCCATCGTGCGCGACATCGAGTGGTCGTTCCTCCCATGGTCTCAGCCGAGCGTTTGGCCCTCTGTGCGCCATTTCCGAGCCCCCCCCGAGGTTCTGGTGCTCGCCGGAGGCTCCCCGCCGGCGAGGACGACCTCGCCGCCGGTGGATCTCGGCTGGCCTGAGCCACTGACTGGTGGGGCCAGCCTTTGGCAAGATTAGAAATAATAAAAACAAACCAGTAAAAATAATAAGACACTGACATGTGGGTCCAGTGGGTTTAATTAACTAAATAAGATTAATCCTAATCTAAAATTGACCAGAGAGACTGACCAGTGGGTCCCACTAGTCAGGTTTGACTCCAATGAAAATAATTTATATATGAAAAAGTATCAGAAAAATTCAAGGAATCTGAATATGCTATTTTCATTCATGTTTGAAAAAGTTACAAAACCCTAACATGTAGAATAATGAATAAGTCAATTCCTATAATTACTTTATAAATGGAATATGAAAAGTAATTAAATTTATTTTTGTTTGACATGATCAAACATTAATCTAATAACAAACCAGTACCTTAACATGACATCTCATGCATGCTAACATCAAGTTGATCTGAGCATCAGGTCGAATCAATTAAATCGGTACCCAAGAATACCTCGTTTGAATTGATATTCGAGTGTGATTCAAATCAACCCTAAACCTAATACATGTTAATTATAATAGTTTATCACCTTGCATTCTCATGCCATGCTCATGCATCATCTTGCTTGCATATGATTGGTTATTGATTGTTGCCATCCATTTCGGTAGGCTCCGCACCCCCGGATTCCACCGAATATCCGTCTGACGGATATTGTCCCTCCTCTAAGCAACAAGGCGAGCAACCCTTTTGATCATCCCGATAAATCTCATGTTCTTGCTCCTGCACTTATTTATTGCATTAGGATCAAATGCCTCAAATGCTTTTGCCACGTTAGTTGAACCCACTTCCTTTGCATGACCTATCCTTGTCACAGTAAATAGCCGAACCTTGCAACCTAGCATACCTGGTAGTTGCTTGAGCCTTGATATGCCTTATCTTGCTATGCATGCTATGCTTAGAGTTGTGTATGGTCTATCATCTGGGAGATGAACAGAATTGTGGGAATGTGTTCGGTAAGCAAAGGTTGTGTGTTGAACCTGATTTGGTAAAGGTACCGGTGAAAGGCTGTGTAGGAGTACATGGCGGGTTGTTTCATTGGAACCGTCCATAGGAACTGAGTTCCGTGTATGTAATCCAAGACTAGATAATACCACATGCTGGGCCCTGAAATATGACCCCGCTCGGCCTATTAATCGCTTAGTACTCGGTCCAGGAGTTGCAAGTAGTTTCTGGTGTTTATAGTAATGCTGGAGGCCGTGCATGGTGCTGACCTGAGAGGTGGGCCGTGATGCGGTAGGTAGTGGCACGGTGTACCAAGTGGCACCCGGATGGTGGGCTTGGGAACCCTGCGCACATCGTTTGAGGCCGTGGCGGAAACCTCGGCCGGACTTCCGTACGGGTTACTCTCAGATAGGCGATAAACCTGGACTAGGTACTAGTGTGGTTAACGGTCGTGGCCGACTCCATCGCTGGGCTTCCGCTTGAAGGTTGCCGAGGTACATGACGTGCACATGGCGATAAGTGGCGAGAGCGTGTGTGACGAAGTACACCCCTGCAGGGTTATGATCTATTCGAATAGCCGCGTCCGCGGATATCGACTACTTGGAGACATATGTCGTTCATAGATAACTTTAGTGGCTACTCATAAAATTGTCAAGATAAGCGTGAGTGTCGTGGACGACATTTCCGTATGGAGACAGAATGATTCCACGATAGTGTATTGTTGTGGTGTTAGTGGACTCGTGTGCGAGAAATCAAGTTGTCAAAAATTATTTAAAAATGCAAGTTGTCTAGCCACGATTCAGATGCTGGCTTCCCGCATGAAACCCCACAATACCTTTTGATACCTTGCATGAGTACTTAGTTATCCTAAAGTCTTGCTGAGTACCTTCGTACTCATGTTTGCTTAATAAATGTTGCAGAGGTTGCTAATGACCCTAATGGAGGGTTCTTCGTAGACATCGACGACGACGAGTAGGTGGTGTCCCAGCTACGATCTGGCCCTACGTTGTATCTGTAGTATAGTCAGGCCATGTGCCTTCTAGTTGCCCTGTCTGTACTCAGACAGTTTAAACTCTTCCGCTGGCTTGTAACTGAATGACTGCTATTGTGGGTCGTGAGACCCTTAATGTGTAATATTATGTGTGTGGCTCTTCCGAGCCTCTTAAATAAAGCTTGTATGTTTATGGTTATGTTGTGATGCCATCGATGTATCTATACATATCGGTATGCCATGCGTACGTGTGTCGTACTTGGTATGTATGGGGTCCGATTACCTAGTCGTGAACATTAGTAGCATTCCTTACAAGGAAATGCCCCTTTGTGATCCAACGAGCCTTGGTAGCTTGCTACTGCTCCGGACACATTGGTTGACCGGCATGTGTCCTTCTTAGCTGCTGTGTCTGTCCTCTTTGGGGAAATGTCACGCGATGTAATGGAGTCCTTGTAGCTTGCTACGACTCGTCTACACTCGCTGGTGACCGACACCTGCTTTGTTGGGTCATGTATGCCTGTCCTTGTACGGTACTGCCACTTTAGTTTATGACTAGACATGTCGATCCGGGTTCTTGGACATTTGGAATGCTAGCGACACTGTTGCATACGTGAGTCAAAAGTCGCAAACGGTCCCGGCTAAGGTAAGGCTGCAGCCGTGGAGTTAACTGTGCGTGAGACCGCAAAGGGATGCGATGTGTTACAGGTTGGATTCCTATGGCTTAGGATCGGGGTCCCGACATCTTTGAAGTTTCTTTTGGATTCTTGTTTGATTTGATGCATTGGATAAATTTCAGTTGTTGGTTGTGATATTGATTGTTAGAATGATTTCTAGTATAATTTCTTATGAGAATATTATGTTTGATTATATAGATTTCATCGAAGAGCGACGAATAGTTCTATCAAGGTATTTCCTGTGAGTGATATTTATCTTCATCAACCTTACTAGGCAAGTTCACATTGATCATAATTTACCTATAGTTTTATTGCATTAGATCAACCTTCTCCACCCATTGCATGCAAAGTAGGTACTTGGAAATTGTGGGTCCTGAGTAGTATATTGAGATAGGCACCCTTAAACCCTTGTTACTTTGGTCGAGACGTTATTTTGCTATGCTTCTAGTTGAGGGGGTTTGGTTGAGTGTTTATCATGAGTGTTGTGAGAACTTAATAATCAAGAACTGAAGACTGCAAGACTTTCAAGACCTCATAATGCAATATACCTCTGGGTGAAGGACGGTTCAGATGGGCACCCTGGGGAAGCCAGTGGATGACCCGGGATGCATGGGGAAGTGCCATGACATCTTGTGGAAAGATTCACCCAGGCGCGAAGAGATGGATGGATACTTCAAGACCTGAGGATTATCTACACAGCCACAAGTCATTATGGGCTCTGGCTTGGTTGGACATTGTGGTGACTTTGGACGGGCGATGCTACGAGCGGTAGAAGAATGGTAGGATTGGATGGGCACCGACAGTGTCTCAGAGGAACCCTTTGAAAGACCATGTTTTGTTCATCTGTTTCTCAAACACCCTGAAGTGCGAGGATTTCAACGGAGGCGATCAAATCTTGTGGGGAACGTGTGCAAAAACTCTGTAAAGTACTCAAACCTAATCGATTAGCCGTCTCCACGGTCATGGACAACTTGAGCCAAAGGAACTGAAGCTATCAGGAATTCTCAACACCAATAACTTATTGATGTGGGTAATATTGTTGATTTGGGTATGAGAAATGGTTGGTGGAATCTTTCTCATTAACAACCAACAATGTAGTAAATTTTGCTTTACCTCTCTCTGATTGTAGGAAAAACTTGCTTTACGCAAAAACTTAAACTACAACCCCACCTGCCATATATGCATATTGTATAGATGATATTTTCACCCCTCTATTCTGTGACTTGCCGGCATATTCAATATGCTGACTGATATGTCTCCAACGTATCTATAATTTTTTATGGTTTCATGCTATTATCCTGTCAAACTTTGGATGTTTTGCATGCCTTTTATATATTTTTTGGGACTATCTTATTAACTCAGTGCCAAGTGCCAGTTCCTGTTTTTTTCCATGTTTTTGACCCCTTTCAGAGGAGATTTTGAAACGGAGTCCAAACGGAAGAAAATCCCCGAAAAGATTTTTTCCATAAAGGAAGAAGATCGGGAAGCTTGAGAGCCAATGCAGGGGAGCCTCAGGGGCCCCATAAGCCCCCACCCCATGGCTAGTGGGGAGGCTGCGGTCCACAGGCTTGTGGGCCCCCTGAGAGCCCCCTGACCTAGGGGTTGTGCCTATAAATTCCCTAAAAAACCCAAAAAAATCAGGAGATCATCGAAATTACTTTTCCGCCACCGCAAGATTCTGTCCCCGCAAGATCCCATCCGGGGCACGTTCTGGTGCCCTGTCGGAGGAGAGATTCGGATACGGAGGGCTTCTTCATCAACACCATGACCTCTCCGATGATGCGTGAGTAGTTCACCATAGACCTATGGGTCCATAGCTAGTACCTAGATGGCTTCTTCTCTCTCTTGGATCTTCAACAGAAAGTTCTCCATGATCTTCATGGAGATCTATCCGATGTAATCTTCTTTTGTGGTGTGTTTGTCGAGATCCGATGAATTATGGATTTATGATCAGATTATCTATGAATCTTATTTGAGTTCATTCTGATCTCTCTTATGCACGATTTCATATCCTTGTAATTCTCTTCGACTTGTGGGTTTTGTCTGGCCAACTAGACCTATGATTCTTGCAATGGGAGAAGTGCTTGGTTTTGGGTTCATAACATGCAGTGACCTCACCCAGTGACAGAAGGGGTAGCGAGGCATGCATCATGTTGTTGCCATCAAGGGTAAAAAGATGGGGTTTTCATCATTGGTTTGAGATTATCCCTCTACATCATGTCATCTTGCTTAAGGCGTTACTCTGTTCGTCATGAACTCAATACACTAGATGCATGCTGGATAGCGGTCGATGCGTGGAGTAATAGTAGTAGATGCAGAAAGTATCGGTCTACTTGTCTCGGACGTGATGCCTATATGTATGATCATTGCCTTAGATATCGTCATGACTTTGCACGGTTCTATCAATTGCTCGACAGTAATTTGTTCACCCACCGTGATATTTGCTATTTTGAGAGAAACCTTTAGTGAACACTATGGCCCCCGGGTCCACTCCACACCATATTTTCAGCTTTACACTTTTTACTTCGTTGCACTTTCCGCCTTCAGATCTCACTTTGCAAACAATCTTGAAGGGATTGACAACCCCTTTGAAGTGTTGGGTGCAAGCTTGTTTGTGTTTGTGCAGGTACTCTAGACTTGAGAAGGCCCTCCTTCTGGATCGATACCTTTGTTCTCAAACTGAGGGAAATACTTACTGCTCCTGTGCTGCATCACCCTTTCCTCTTCAAGGGAAAAACCGACGCAAACAAGAGAAGTAGCAAGAAGAATTCCTAGCGCCAAGGAAGGACTTTTGTTACTGTAACCGAAGAATTTCTGGCGCCGTTGCCGGGGAGGAAGATCAAGTCAAGGACTCATCCAAGTAGGTGTCGCAAACTCATCTCTTGCATTTACTTTGTTTGCCAGTTGCCTCTCGTTTTCCTCTCCCCCACTTCACAATTTGCCTTTTTCGTTCGCCTTTTCGTTCGCCCTTTTTCTCGCGTGCTCTTTGTTTGCTTGTGTGCTTGCTTGATTCTGAAGTCGTCATGAACGAAAACACCAAACTTTGTGACTTCTCGAATACTAATAATAATGATTTTATTAGTACTCCGATTGCTCCTGCCACTAGTGCGGAGTCATACGACATCAATGCCGCTTTGCTGAATCTTGTTATGAAAGAGCAATTCTCTGGCCTTCCTAGTGAAGATGCCACATCCCATCTCAATACCTTCATTGAACTTTGCGACATGCAAAAGAAGAGAGATGTGGATAATGACGTGATTAAATTGAAGCTTTTTTCCTTTCGCGTTGCGAGATCGCGCAAAAACTTGGTTTTCTTCTTTGCCCAAAAATAGTATCGATTCTTGGGATAAGTGCAAAGATGCTTATATATCTAAGTATTTTCCACCGGCTAAGATCATCTCTCTCCGTAACGATATCATGAATTTCAAGCAACTTGATCATGAACATGTTGCACAATCTTGGGAGATAATAAAATTAATGATTAGAAATTGTCCCGCTCATGGCTTGAGTCTTTGGATGATTATTCAAATCTTTTACGCTGGCTTGAATTTCGCTTCTAGAAATATCTTGGACTCCGCCTCAGGTGGAACGTTCATGGAAATCACGCTAGGGGAAGCCACAAATCTCTTAGACAACATCATGACGAACTACTCTCAGTGGCACACTGAAAGTTCACCTACTAGTAAGAAGGTACACACTATAGAAGAAATTAACTCGTTAAGTGCTAACATGGACGAGTTAATGAATATGGTTGCTAGTAGAAGTGTTCCTTTGGATCCTAATGATATTCCCTTGTCTTCTTTGATTGAGAGTAGCAACGCTTGCTTGGACATTAATTTTGTTGGTAGGAATAACTTTGGCAACAACAATGCTTTTAGGGGAAACTATGTTCCTAGGCCTTTTCCTAGTAACTCCTCTAATAACTTTGGCAACTCCTACAACAATACTCATGGAAATTACAATAGATTAGCCTCTGATCTAGAGAGTAATATCAAATAATTCATCAACTCTCAAAAGATTTTCAATGCGTCCATAGTGGAAAAGCTTCTCAAAATTGACGATTTGGGTAAGAGCGTTGATAGAATGTCTAGTGATGTTGATGCTTTGAAAGTTATATGTGCTTCTCCCCAAATCAACATGGATGAAACTTTGAAAGCTATCTGTGTTTCCATGATTGAGAGCCAAGAAAGAACCGCCCAAATTTGTGCTAGGCATGAATGGCTTAAAAAGGCGTGTTCTCGTGATGAGAATCACGAAGATCTTAAAGTGCTTGGTGTGACTCCCATTGAATCTTTGTTTTCTTGTGACAAACCTAATGATTATGGGGCTGGATACGAATCCACTTTGGTTGAAAAGTGCCCCAACGATTCCGAGTCCATCTATCTTGATACTAAAAGCATTAAAAGTGGAGTAAAAGATGTTAAAACTTGGAGTAGTAATTCTATTATGATAGTTGCTCCTTGATTGAATGCATTTCTTTGATGCAATCCATGTTGAACTCTCCACACGCTTATAGCCAAAACAAGGCCTTTACCGATCATATCATCGAAGCTACGATAAAATCTCTAGAAGAGAAACTTGAATTGGAAGTCTCTATCCCTAGAAAGCTTCATGATGAGTGGGAACCTACCATCAAAATCAAAATAGAAAACTATGAGTGCAATGCTTTGTGTGATTTGGGTGCTAGTGTTTCTGCGATTCCAATGTCTTGATGTGATGTTCTGGGTTTTAATGAGATTGAAGAGTGTTCTCTTAATTTGCATCTTGTTGATTCTACTGTCAAGAAACCCATGGGAAGGATCAATGATGTTCTAATTATTGCAAATAGGAACTATGTACCCCTGGATTTCATTGTGCTTGACATTGATTGCAATCCTACATGCCCTATTATTCTTGGTAGACCTTTCCTAAGGACTATCGGTGCTATCATCGATATGAAGATAGGGAATATTAGATTTCAATTTCCTTTAAGGAAGGGCATGGAACATTTTCCTACAAATAAAATAAGATTGTCTTATGAATCCATGATGAGGGCCACTTATGGTTTGAGCACCAAAGACGACGATACGTGATTCTATCGCTTTTATGCCTAGCTAAGGGCGTTAAACAATAGCGCTTGTTGGGAGGCAACCCAATGAATTTATCTTTTTCTTTTTGTTTTGTTGCGTCCACACCATCACAATTCTGTTGTGATTGTGGTTTTTGTGTTTCTTTGTGTTTGAGCCAAGCAAAACCTTTATGACTAGTCTTGGTAATGGTTGTTTGATCCTGCTGGAAAAAGACACAAACTTTTCGCTCACGAGATGATTTTTAATTTTTATTAAGAAAGTGCTTTTGAGTTGATTACTTTTTCTTCTGGTAGATATGCTTTTTTCCTAGGCCGTCGTAATTTGTCAGATTTTTTGAGGTAACATAAGTATACGAAGTATACAGATTGCTACAGGCTGGTCTGTTTTTGACAGATTCTGTTTTTGTTGAGTTGATTCCTTGTTTTGATGAAACTATGGTTATTATCGGGGGGTACTAGCCATGGAAAAGTCAGAATACAGTAGCCCAACACCAATATAGATAGAATTCAAGTTTTCGACAGTACCGAAAGAAGTGGTAGTTTGTTTTCTTGTGCTAATGTTATCATGAGTTTCTGTTTAAGTTTTGTGTTGTGAAGTTTTCATGTTTTGGGTGATGTTCTCGTGGACGATGAGATAAGGAGTGGAAATAGCTCAAGCTTGGGGATGCCCAAGGCATCCCAAGACAAATTCAAGGACACCAAAAAGCCTAAGCTTGGGGATGCCCCGGGAAGGCATCCCCTCTTTCGTCTTCAATCCATCGGTAACATTACTTGGAGCTATATTTTTATTCAACACATTATATGTGTTTTTGCTTGGAGCGTCTTGTATCATAGGAGTTTTTTATTTTTGTTGTGTCACAATCATCCTTGCTGCACACCTTTTTTTTGAGAGAGAGACATGCACTCATCGTGATTTTGCTAGAATGCTCATAGTGCTTCACTTATATCTTTTGAGCTAGATACTTTTTCTCTATGTGCTTCACTTATATCTTTTAGAGCATGATGGTGCGGGATTTGGTAGTTGGCTTATGCTATGAAAGTAGTCCCAAAGGTGATAGATACCTAAAGAGGATGCAAAAACCTCCATCTTCATGTGCATTGAATTTAAAGAGAAGTTTTGATTCCTCTCAAATAGTTTTGAGACGTGGATTTGGTAATATTAAGAGTTATGTTAGTAGGGTGTTGTGAATCTAGAAATACTTTTGTTGAAGTTAGTGATTCCCGTAGCATGCACGTATGGTGAACCGCTATCTTAGGAAGTCGAAGCATAATTGATCTATTGATTGTCATCCTTTGTGTTGAGGTCGGGATCACGCGATGGTTTACACCTACCAACCCTTCCCCTCGGAGTATGCGTTTAGCACTTTGTTTCGATTACTAATAAAAACTTTCACAACAAGTATGTGAGTTCTCCATGACTAATGTGAGTCCATGGTATAGATGCACTTTCACCTTCCACCATTGCTAGCCTCTCTAGTGCCGCGCAATTCTCGCCGGTGTACAAACCCACCAAATTCCTTCCTCAAAACAGCCACTATACCTACCTACTATGGCATTTTCACAGCTATTCTGAGATATTGCCATGCAACTCCCACCGCTCCGTCTCATGACTTGTGCCGTCACTATCATATTGCCATTGCATGATCGTAAGATAGCTAGCAAGATGTTTCAATGTCATATGCCATGCTAGATCGTTGCACATCCCGGTACACTGCCGGAGGAATCTCCTATGGAGTCATCATCATTGTGAGCTTTGAGATGTGAGTAAATAAAAGTGTGATGATCATCATCATTAGAGCATTGTCCGATGAGAGGAAATAAAAAAAGAAGAGCCCAAAGAGCCCAAAAAAAAATAACAAAAAAAGAGAGAAAAAAAGAGACCTAAGAGCCCAAATGAAAGAAAGAGAGAAAAAGAGAGAAGGGACAATGCTACTATCTTTTTCCACACTTGTGCTTCATAATAGCACCATGTTATTTATGATTGAAAGCTACTTGCTTTGTCACTACCATATGGTAGCGGGAATCTTCATTATATAACTTGGCTTGTATATTCCAGTGATGGGCTTTCTCAAAATTTCCCTAGGTCTTCGTGAGCAAGCAAGTTGGATGCACACCCACTAGTTTTCCTTTTGAGCTTTCACATACTTATAGCTCTAGTGCATCTCTTGTATGGTAATCCCTACTCATTCACATTGATATCTATTAATGGGCATCTCTATAGCCTATTGATACGCCGAGTCAATGTGACCGTCTCCTCCTATTTTGTCTCACAACCACCACCACACTCTATTCCACCTATAGTGCTATATCCATGGCTCACGCTCATATATTGCGTGATAGTTATAAAAAGTTTGAGAAAGTAAGAGTGCGAAAACAATTACTTGGCCAATACCAGGTTTGTGCATCATTTACTTTAGTTGTGTGAGGATGATGGAGCATAGCCAGACTATATGATTTTGTAGGGATAACTTTCCTTGGCCTTGTTATTTTGAAAGTTCATGATTACTTTGCTAGTTTGCTTGAAGTATTACTGCTCTCATGTCAATAGCAAACTATTGTTTCGTATCTTATGGATCTGAACATTCATGTCACGTGAAAGAAGTTGCAAAGGACAACTATGCTAGGTAGCATTCCACATCAAAAACTCATTCTTTATCACTTCCCTACTCGAGGACGAGCAGGAGTTAAGCTTGGGGATGCTTGATACGTCTCCAACGTATCTATAATTTTTGATGGTTTCATGCTATTATCCTGCCAAACTTTGGATGTTTTGCATGCCTTTTATATATTTTTGGGACTAACTTATTAACTCAGTGCCAAGTGGCAGTTCCTGTTTTTTCCATGTTTTTGACCCCTTTCAGAGGAGATTTTGAAACGGAGTCCAAACGGAAGAAAATCCCCGAAAATATTTTTTTCCTAACGGAAGAAGACCGGGAAGCTTGAGAGCCAAGGCAGGGGAGCCTCCGGGGCCCCACAAGCCCCCACCCCGCGGCCAGGGGGGTGGCCGCGGCCCACAGGCTTGTGGGCCTCCCTGAGCGCCCCCTGACCTAGGGGTTGCGCCTATAAATTCCCTAAAAATCCCAAAATAATCAGGAGATCATCGAAATTACTTTTCCGCCGCCGCAAGCTTCTGTCTCCACAAGATCCCATATGGGGCACGTTTTGGTGCCCTGCCTAAGGGGAGATTCGGATACGGAGGGCTTCTTCATCAACACCATAACCTCTCCGATGATGTGTGAGTAGTTCACCATAGACCTACGGGTGCATAGCTAGTAACTAGATGGCTTCTTGTCTCTCTTGGATCTTCAATACAAAGTTCTCCATGATCTTCATGGAGATCTATCCGATGTAATCTTCTTTTGCGGTGTGTTTGCCAAGATCCGATGAATTGTGGATTGATGATCAGATTATCTATGAATCTTATTTGAGTTTCTTCTGATCTCTCTTATGCACGATTTCATATCCTTGTAATTCTCTTCGAGTTGTGGGTTTTGTGTGGCCAACTATATCTATGATTCTAGCAATGGGAGAAGTGCTTGGTTTTGGGTTCATACCGTGCAGTGACCTCACCCAGTGACAGAAGGGGTAGCGAGGAACACATCGTGTTATTGCCATCAAGGGTAAAAGATGGGGTTTTCATCATTGGTTTGAGATTGTCCCTCTACATCATGTCATCTTGCTTAAGGCGTTACTCTGTTCGTCATGAAATCAATACACCAGATGCATGCTGGATAGCGGTCGATGTGTGGAGTAATAGTAGTAGATGCATAAAGTATCGGTCTACTTGTTTCGGACGTGATGCCTATATGTATGATCATTGCCTTAGATATCGTCTTGAATTTGAGCGGTTCTATCAATTGCTCGACAGTAATTTGTTCACCCACCGTGATATTTGCTATTTTGAGAGAAGCCTCTAGTGAACACTATGGCCCCCGGGTCTACTCCACACCATATTTTCAGGTTTACACTTTTTTACTTCGTTGCACTTTCCGCCTTCAGATCTCACTTTGCAAACAATCTTGAAGGGATTGATAACCCCTTTGAAGCGTTGGGTGCAAGCTTGTTTGTGTTTGCGCAGGTACTCTGGACTTGACGAGGTCCTCCATCTAGATCGATACCTTGGTTCTCAAACTAAGGGAAATACTTACCGCTCCTGTGCTGCATCACCCTTTCCTCTTCAAGGGAAAAACCGACGCAAACAAGAGAAGTAGCAAGAAGAATTTCTAGCGCCAAGGAAGGACTTCTGTTATAGTAGCACTGACCTACCCGGCTGCAACGTCTTATGTTGCAGATATTTTCTATGGCAAGTAAGAGTATGATTCTGGGTTACGGTCTGCACTGAACATGCCATGGTGTTTATTGGGACACCACTCCCTTTGACCGTTTTCCGCTGAGATTTTGAGGTATATATACCAGTTTTACGTTATGTACATGTGATTGCACTTTGATATATACGATGATGAACTGTGTGTGCTAACATACTGGTTCAGGGATGGCACAGATACACAGAGGTTTGACTCATTTTGAGTTGGGTTGCTACACGAGAGAAACAAACCAGAGAGCCTAGAGATATGGCAAGCGCTCCAGGCTCTTCCTTGCACACTCATGGCCCCCTCCAGGGGGACTAGGCGAGTTGTTCAGTTTCTGGTATGCAATTGAGCGGTCTTGAAGCACAAGGATACATTCCTCCTTCGGATCTAACATCCACCTGCCCTGGATTAACTTCCGCGAATGGTGAGGCCCTCGCAGAGAACTTCCCAACTCCTCGCAAGGAAGAGAGGGTATTATTCATCCCCTTCCTCTTACGAGGTTTAGGCTTCCCCATTCACCCCTTCCTAAGGGGCTTGTTAGAGTTTTACTGCATCCATCTCCATCATCTTACTCCTGGATCCATTCTCCATATCTCGGGCTATGTCGCCTTTTTCAAGATGTTCTTGGGATGCAAGGCCCATTTCGATCTGTGGAGGAAATTTTTGTGCCTTGTCCCCTGTACCCAAGGAGGGACTACTTTTTAGGTTGGCGGAGCCGAAGTGTGACGCATAGCTGGGACAGGGTTCCCTATCGGGACTCCCAAAAAGGATTCTAAAGAATGGACGTGAGAGTGGTTTTATATCAAGGATGTCCCCCTGTTTGATCCAGCTCAAAGTGGTCTACCCGAATACTCAAATGCCCCTTTAAAGAAAATATTTAACCTGCATAAAAAACCATCCCAAGAGGAGAACGCAGAAGTGAAGCGTCTGGCCACTAAGGCGAGGTTATTAGCTCACACTAAGTTAACCATCATCGACATGATGGACAATGCCATTGCCTGATGCGTTCAACCTCTTCAACAAAGGATGCATCCCTTATGGAGTTATCATGGCGAAAGCGATGTGACCCACTATAAGTGGAAGGGTCTCGCCGATCAGGCAGCAATGGCAGCCATACTGGCCGATCTCTATAAAGGAGCGAAGGAAGAATTTGCCTGCCTGATTAAGAGGGACGGTTACTCAAGTCATAATCCCATCGAGTGGGTAAGTCCAGCTATACTTTTGTAATCCCAATATCATGTTTATATTTTCTAATCAGTTCTTTGAATTCACCTAACAGGACGGGAGATGGTGGATCGAAATGGTCAACTGTCCTCCTCCTTAATCGGTGAGCTATTCCCGCAATGATGATCCCTGATTCCACGATGATCCGGATACATCAATCGATTTTTTGGGCAGGGTCTTTTATCAAGAGAGCCTAGATAGCTCTAAGGTGTCCCTCGCGACCAATCATCCTAGGCTACTCCCTTCCTCCGTTGCAAGCAAGAAGAAGGGTTCTTACCGAAAAGGGCACTCATCTCCCATTATTCTGAATATGTCGTCCTCTACACCCAAGGAACGTCACACCATGTGCCAAACAACGGCGAGTGAGGCGCCAGCCGAATCCGCTCCAAATGGCAGTAGACCTTCCAAGCGCATAGCAGCCACAGGAACCATCTTGATTGCGCCCCTAGCTAAGAGGTAATATACCGAACTCATAGTTCAAGCATCATCCTAATTCTTATGAACATTCGTAATCCTTATCAAGTCTCGCAAGAGATGGACACATCTACCATTATCCTAAGATGTCATAGAAGCGCCAGGTGGTAACCCCTACTGAAGATCTTTGGCAAGGGCTGGGGTTGATGCGGAGGTCCTTACCATAGACCAGCTTCCGGAGGATCGCAAGGAAGTCTCGGTCACCAATTCCAAAGTCAAAAGCGTGATGAATCACCAACGGTGTAAGGAGTCATTGCATCACCCTGCGTTTGCCGAACACAAGTTTAACGGTCTTAATTAGGTAGACGCATATCTCGGAGCCGCTTGAGCCGGACTTGAAGGAGCCACAAACCTTATGTCGATCAGCCTATAGGTGAGTAAGTAGTTTTGACAACCGAACACATATCCTAACCCAGTAGCCCCTGACCATTAATTTGTTCGGAATGGCCATGTTAAGGGTTTGAATAATCTTGCGACCTATTGTAGGTTTCGAGGGAACAAAACAGAGAACTGTCTAAGGACCTTGAGTCGAACCGAGCACAATTGGCGGGTGGAAAGCCGAACTTGAGGAGGTCAAAAAATTCACCAAGGAGGGACAAGGTGAGTAAAAAGTCTGAACTAAGGAGAGTTGTTTCTAGCACCTTTTCTAATGAAAGATTGCCTTGTGACAGCCAAGTCCATAGGTGAGTTGCAAAAATATTTGGATGCGGCAAGAGAATCCCAAAGATATGCCGAATCGCAGCTTGAAGCCGACCGCCGGGTGTTGTCCGAGAATCTTGATGAGAAGTAAAAGCTCCAAGCGAAAAACCAGCAACATGCCAAAGGAATTCAGAGTTTAAAACTGAATTGGCCAAGCACGCGAAGAGAACCATAGATTAAAAAGTGGCATCTTCGGTAAGTAAAATTTTAATTTGTAATTGCTTAAGACATGCGTATTATGTCAATTTAATAGACATGTGCCACGTCTCTCATTAGCTCTCCTAACTGGGCGCCCCGAAGAAGAGGCCAGCTTGTTCGGAGGTAACCTTTTAAAGGAACTATCTATCGTGCATGAGTGCGGACGGAAGGCGGTGAAGAGCATGGTCAAGGCTTTATGTCCAACCGAGACACCACTGGAAGGAATGGCAGAGCTAGTTGAGTGATTTAAAGGAGCTTGGCATCTCTTTGAGAAGTGAAGATATCATGTTGCCAAGAAGGAGCACGGGAGGCCTGGGCGATGGTGAAGACCCGCTTTACCAAGCTCAACCCTGCACAATTGGCTCGAGTTGGACCATTAGGGACAAATGGTCAAGAGGTGCCACTCCACTTGGTGTACGATCACATGATGTCTGCCGCGCGTATCTTGCAAGAAGATTGCCGCCTAGACACCATTATTGATAATCTAGACCAAAAACCAATTCTTTGATTCTATGTATCTATGTACTTTACATCCAATGTTTCTCCCTTTGTGTTGTAATCGTTGTCTTAACCGGCCATTGGCTTTTACCTCACCCACCAGTCATTGGGGAGTGTTTCGCACTCTGTGGCCTGTGGGAACAGGAAATCACTTCGGAAAACAAGGCAATCTAGCCATGTGGTGCTATCAGACAGAATGTGCACACGGAGTTATGTTATATTACTATTTAACATAAGAAACATCGTTTGAATAAATAGTTCCTCTATGTTTTCTATTCTTCGGGTTGCCGTGTTGACCGTAGATGGTATAACCGGATACCCACAATATGCGGGTAATGGCTACTTCGGGAAAATAACCCTGCATTTCGTTGATGATCACCGATTATTTTCACTTCCTTCGTGGCTTACCAATTATATTCTTAAGAATGCTAGCTTTTGGCTTCACCCGTCTGAGGTATGTACCCGGGTGATCCGGTCGTAACAACCGCAGAGGTGCTCCCTTTACCCCGACCCGAACAATCGGGAACATAGAGGGTAAACATAGGAGCAAGGTAACCAAGCTTGGCTAAATATTAAGTCAAATTGATGCATACGGTGGCTCTAAAAAGATATAGGAAGGATGCATAAACGACATATACGAAATATATGCACAAAATATATTGATCAACTTTACTAAGAAGCCCCCACGTGTGACCAGATAATACATTTGAAGATGTGTGCCGACTAAAACTTTTAATGTAGTTCGATTCAATCGAACATAACCTCAGAAGTACTAGCAATCCATAGATAGTAAAAAAGGAACACTATAAAAGAAAGGAAATGGAAAACTAGTCAAGGTGACAACACCATCTAGCCGTAGAAGCGTCGAAGACAAGCTGCGTTCCATGGGTTCGGTTCAAGGCGGTTGTCTGGTGGGTTGCGAAGGCGATACGCACCTCCTGCAAGTACTTCATCAATTATGAAAGAACCCGCCCATTTGGGCGTGAATTTATTCTTCTACTTCACCAGGAGGCGTAGAACAAGTTCACCCACATTGTATGCTTTCGCCCGAAACTCCCTACTCTGGTAGCGCCGAGCTTGCTATTGGTGAAAAGTAGAGCGGGCCCGAACTATATCACGCTCTTCTTACAAGGCGTCTAGCTTGTCCTGCCGATCTAGCTTGGCTTCCTTATATTACTGCATGCGCACCCTAGGCGCGTCAAGGATTATATTGCAGGGAAGGACAATTTCTGCCCCATACACTATAAAAATGGTATGTATCCTCTTGAACGGGTAGGGGTGGTGCGCAGGCCCCGTAATACGGAGTTGAGCTTGTAATGCCCCAGAGTGTAACTTGCCATATTTGGAACCTTCTTGTATGTGGGTCCATCATGTCAGTGCTATGAGAGTGATATTCCATGTGGTATTTCATGTGCTCATGTCTTGTTTCCCTTTACATTCATGCATTCATTCCATTCATGCCTTCTTGTGTTTGTTGTTGTTGTGGTTCCATGGATATGACATGTGATGATGATATGTGAGTGATGAAGTGGTGTATTTGAAAGTGGGGTGCAACTTTGCTAGTTTTCAAATAGGTTTCAAAACCCCCCTTCTCTATTTCTCAAAGCTCAAGTTTTACTTGCCCTATCCCTGATTCAAAAATGTTTATATTTCACAGTGAATTATGGTGGATGTGATGCTAGGATTAAAGTGTTTTGAATCAATATTTGAGAGGGGTAAATATTCACAAAACAGTTTAATTAATTCTGTTTTGTAAATATTTAAATGCTCCAAAAATTCCTTTTTCATTTTATTTAAATAGGTCATAATTCCCTTATGACCAGGGGCATTCTTGTTTTATTTTAGCATCAACAGTGTGGCCTGTGTGTTTTATTTTATCTATGTTTGTTTTTAAATAGAAAAACCCGAGTGGGTTTTTCTTTTTCTTACCTCGCACATCCAAGTGGGCTTCCTCCGCCTGGCTGGCCCAACTTAGCTCCTCGCGCGCAGCCCACTCCTTTCCCTCTCTTGTAGACGCCGTCTCCCTCCTCTCGCCCTTTCCGTCAGTTTCGTCAGAGAGCACGAGACATAGAGCGACGATGTCGCTCACGGACGTTGAGGCGGTCTCTCCCTGACCCCTATTTAATTCCTTGGCGTCCGGGCAATGGGCTATGGTTCCCTCACAGCGCTGCCACCTCCTTCCTCTTCCTCCTCCCTCTCCCAGATCGACAGTAGGCGGGTGAGTTCCTCCTCCGCCAGGGCTGATCCATGAGGAGCTCGTCGCCGTCATTGCCGTGCATCTCCGTCCTCTCCGAGCAGCCCAGGAGCACACGGGACTTCAGGAGGTTCCATCCCCGAGTCAAGGAAGCTCCGATCGCCCCTGCTTTCCCTACCTTGACGACGACCTTCTTCCGCTCCGATGACCACCCCTGCTTCCCCTTCTTCCACGACGTCCCCTGCGTCCTCTCCGGCAGGCGTGTCCTCTTCGACCAGTAGGTGAGCGGATGCACACCTCCCCCTTCCCCGGTAGAAGATCGTGTGTTGGATCCGTAGCTTCACTGCCGTGCATTTCTCTGTTGCCGGCGCCGCCGCGTGTCGTGGAGCAGTAGGTGTAGGCCTTCTCTCGTCGAGCTTAGTGTAGAAATGGAAGCGTGTGAGTCCCCTCCCCCTTCCAGCAACGAGCCGTTGGACAATTTGAAGTGTGTCCCCGACGGTGAGCCTCCCCTGTTCTAGCCACCGTTGGGTTGTGATAGATCCAAAGGGGGTTGCTCAAAAGAGGAGAGCCCCCCTCTCTGTTAAGTGTCGATCTAGCATCACAGTGGCAGTGGGGTGTTTTGGCGTAGCGTAGGTCGTGGGTTCGAGTCCACCCAACGCCCTTTTTGTATTTTGTTTTGGGCACAGTAGCATTAGAGGCAAGCTTACCCTGTTCCCTTCCTTATTTATGTCGAGCCAAAGCAGTTAGCCTAGTGGTTTGCTTGTGTGTGGAGTGCAGAAGGGCATGGGTTCGAATCCCCTCTGCCCCCTTTAATTTGTTGGGTGTTTTGTTGCTGTTTTCCATTTTTGCTGCTCCTTACCTTGTTCTTGGGCAGCAATATAGTAGGTGTTTTATTTTGTTTAGATTTTTTCCTTCCTAGAACTAGTGTGGTGTGTTTGTGTGCATGAGTTCATGTGCCTAGTGATGTATGTGTGTGGGTAATCCCCACATAGGTGTGCAAGTGAGCACAATATATGTGGTCTGAGAGCATGTGTAGGGGTGCTTATACCTCACATCCAGTAGGTTTCCACTTTGTTTATTTTGCTAGTAGGGTTGTGTAGTTGATATATGTGAGGTGTGAGCTTGTGTGGTGCAAGCACCCAAGTGCTTGTTTTGATGTAGATGTGATCATGCATGTGTGAGTGTGAGCTCACTAGCATGTGGAGTTGTGTGTGTATGTGTGTGTGTGACACCCACATGCCCAAGGCATGGTATTGCCTTAGTGAGCTTTTATGTTGCAAGCATGTATGTGTGTGAAATAGTGGTAGTTGATTTGAGTGAATGTATGTGAGTGTGTGTATGCTTGATGCATGTGTGCGTGTGGTATGGTGATGTGCTATGGAACACATACATGAGGTTTAAACCCTCATGTCACCATTGGAGTTGTGAGTGTGTGCAAGTGCATGTGTAGGTGATGAACTTGTGAGAAACACATGTGATATGGCACTATTGCATCTGTGTGATCCCATGTAGTTTTTCCTTTCAACTTTGTGCCCATTTGTTCTATGCAAGTACCTAGGTATTATATATGTTTTTCGGGTAGAATCATCCCAGGAATCCATTGGTGGAATAATAATTACATTCGGAACACTTTCTGGAAAAGTCATTTTTCTGTTTGATGTTTTGTTTAGAGCTTGGTTCCATGTGATATGATGAGCCTAAGAGGGTGATTCCTTGTTGTGGCAGTAGTGGGTGAACCCCTCTACAGCATGGTAGTTTTGTTTCATGCTTAGGAGTTTGTATGTGCAAGTTGTGCTTGTCAAAGTAGGCATGTGGCTGAAATTGTGAGTTTAGTGAAAATCTGTGATTTTCACTAAGTGTGAGAAACTGTTGTTATTTTCTTCCCTTGTAGTTGTGGTTGCAAAAGTTCATGTGTAGGGAATCAGCCCTTGCAATCAACTAGAGAGTTGTAGCTTTTGTGTTTGTCTAGCTCTCTGTCAATTTTCATTCCATTTCATTTCCTGTAGATATTGTTTTGTGGGTTGTCAAAATGCTTCAGAGCATAAACAACTGGTGAGAATCGGAGATTTTCACTAAGTCCCTGAAATCTGTTATTTTTGGCTAAGTTAGCACCTGTAGATCTTTTTGTGTTTAACTCCTTTGTATTAACTTTTTTCTCATGCTTGTAGAGCTTTTGAATAGCTTTCTCCACATATCTTGTTTGGCACATTTGGGTGGCTGTAGGTTCTTTGCATGTTGCTCTCAAACTGCTATGTTGCTCTTTAGGACATATTGTATAGTTTTGTTGTTTTGATGCTTTTGTGTGCATAGTTGATGGTGTGGTGAGTTTGTTTGCACCACCCCATCTATACTTGTTTTTTTGGTGATGTGGCAACCTGGGAATACCAGAAGTATGCCATTGGAGTGTGCTTGTGGTAGATTTGACCCGTAGAACTCCATATGTTGTTTCGTAGTTCTCGGTTGATCCGTAGCTCCGTTCTCAACATTCTTTATATGTTTTTGCATCGTTTTCACGTGATGCACCTATTCATGCCATCTTCATGCATGTCAAGATAGCTTAGAGTGAAGTTCTGTCCAGAAGTTTGTCTTTTCTTCTCATGCATATGCAAGTGACTAGAATAGAGATGCATGCTACATTTTCATTTCATGCATCATGTGTTTGTTGCATCATGTGGTGTTGTTATTCATTGGATGCTATTTTTATGTTGGGTAGCACCGGGATCAGAGAGCGAGTACGTGGATTCGAGAGAGTACGTGCAGGATGAACAAGAGCAGTTCCAAGCTGAAGACATTACGGGCAAGATGACCATGACCTTGATACCGTCTCTAGCTTTGTTATGCCTAGATTTACGTTTCCTTCATCATATGCTCGCTGCCTACCACTGAAATAATTGCCTCCTGATATTGCCATGAATCCCAAACACTTTCCCCTCCTAGCTAATATTGAACGGCTAAGTAGGCTTTCTTAGCTTCTAATGTTAGCGTTGCTAGTTGCAGGTGCAATTGTCTCATGTGATAACATGAGTTTGATATCATTATGTTTAAATCTGTTATTTAATTAATGCACCTATATACTTGGTAAATGATGGAAGGCCTAGCCTCTTTCCGGGTGTTTTGTTCCGTTATTCCCGCCTTAGTTTCCGGCTACCGGTGTTTGATTCCATACTTGATCGCTCCTAACACGTTCCGGGTTGTTATGAGGACCCCCTTGATAAATCGTGTAGTGTTAAGACTTGTCCGGCAGGACCGAACAATGGTTTTAATTTGCTAATCACTTAATAATAATCTGCAGAGGGAATAGCTACCCCGAGGAATTAATCAGCAACCTGGGCCAGTGCTCCTCATGAGTGTTGGTCCAACCAGAGCAGCTTATTAAGCTCCCCGGGGCAACACGGTGTTTTGCCGTGGTAACCATCGCTCATCCGTCGTGTCCTCACACTGAGATACGCGGCTCTTACCAGGGTCATCGACACGACAGGAGGTCCTGCTAGTCTTGTCTTACCTTAGTGATATATCTTGCGTATAGGAATCCCGGTAAAGCTTTGGTTCTCCCCAGAGTTGAGGTTTTTGTAAGTGCATCTAGTTCCCCTTGGTGATTTTGGTGGTTTGAAGACTTATAGGTTAAGTATCTAATGTGTTTGTAAGTGTACACAGGATCTATAAGTCATTGAGGAGTTTGAGATATTTGAAGAATATCGACCCCTAAAAATGTATATCTTGAGTTGAAGAAATTGGTCTGAAGCTGAAGAAATGAATCGCGAGGAATCTACAATGAAACTCATATTCCTCATGAAGATATTGATATTGAGAAGATCGGTGGTTCCTGAAGAAATTCATTCTGAAGAAATGGAAGCGTGAAGATTTACGTTTTCTGTTTTACTTTCTTTGCATTTGATGAATAGGAACACCGTACTGTTAAAGGGGGTCAAAGTAACACTATGGAATGAATTTCCTCATGATGCTCAACCCAAGCCAAATCCTACCAAAAGCCTCAAGTGAGTAATATGAGTGACATGAGGAATCTCACAGTTGAGGGTCCCGACCGTTTTGATAACCACGCCAAGTCACTGGTCTTATCCACTCCAACGGTCATATTATTTAAGGGCATTAGTGTCAAATCATGTCGGGATGCTCCCAGGCTATAAATAGCCGACCCCCACAACCACTAGCTGGTTGCCTGCTCCGTTAGAAACTGACACTTGTCATAAGAGCAACCCAAATTCCTCAGAGCCTTCGAGAGTAATTCATCAATGAGGAAATACACCACCCACTGAAACCACAAACCAAACCTAGTGATTGAGCATCACTGAAGAAGTTGTTCCTGTGTGGGACTGAAGCCTTTTACCTTTGAGGACTGTGCATCCTCCAGACGGTTAGGCGTCATGGTCTAGAGCAATCCAGCAGTCAATTGTGGATCGCCGGGTGACCGAGTTTGTGAGGGTTTGGAAGTCTGCCTTGAAGACTTACCACGAGTGTTGGGCGAGGACTGTGTGTCCTTAGCTCAAGGAGAATACGGTAGGGACTGTGTGTCCCGGGACTAGGTGTCCTTTGGTTTCAATACCAAGCCGCTCCAAACCAGATGTACAACTGTCACAGCAGTTGGAACTGGGTCATCAACGACTGTCGTCTCTGAGAATCGGGTTCTAATTCCTCAACTCTTTACTTTCTGTGTATTGTGTGTTGATCACTTTCACTGTGACTGTTTGAAGAATTTGCTGAAGACTTTCTCTGAATTTCCTCAACCCCAAATTCTTCACAATAGTTAATTATCATCTGTATTCTGCGTGCCTTCTTACTGTGCGATCTGTTTTCACATTCTTCACTCTGAAATACTACTGGTGTGAACGTTTGCACGTCTAATCCATTACTGTTTCTGCTGTAAGTTAGTCATCAGTGAGGAATTTCCTCAAAAGGAATTTCCTCAGTGATGAAATTCTAAAAATCTCCTATTCACCCCCCTCTAGTCGATATAACGCACTTTCAATTGGCATCAGAGCAAGGTACTCCCTTGTTCTGTGTGATTTTGGTTTAACCACCTGGAGTTTTGGTTATGTCGACTGCAGGCATGTTCAAGGTGATTGCACCGTGTCCCACCTACGAAGGGAAGAACTTTCCTTTCTGGAAGAACAAAATGCAACTGCATCTACAAGATATTGACAATGATCTCTGGTATATTGTGGAAAATGGCGTCCCCATCGTTTCTGCCAGTGTCACTGCAGCTGATGTGAAGAAATTCAAGCAACTTGATTCTCAAGCGAAGAACATCATCTATGGCTATCTGAGCCCGGGCCAGTTTGGAAGAGTAAGTGCTTTGGGCTCTGCAACACTGATCTGGGAGAGACTGTGCAAGGTAAATGAAGGAGTATCAACCCAGCGTGACTCTCGTGTTGATATTCTTCGCAATCTCTTCAATCTCTTCAAGAGACATGACAATGAATGCTTCCAAGACACCTTTGATCGCCTCACTGATATATCAAATGAACTGCAAGCACCGGGAGCTCGAGACATCACTGATCACGAAGTTGTGAAGAAACTGCTGAGATCCTTGGATCCTTCATTTGACACTCTAGTTCTGATGATTCAAGAAAGACCAGACTACAAGATGCTAGATCCAGCTGATATTCTTGAAAGGCTAAATACTCATGAATTCCAGCAAGAAGAAAAGAGAGATCTATATGGACAAAGCTATTCCAGACCACGTGCACTGAAGGCTAGAGCAATTTCCTCATCTGAAGAAGAAGACACAGATGACAGCAGTTGTGACCCTGAAGAATTTGGACAGGAGCTTGCAATGCTTGTGAGGAAATTCCAGAGATTTACACGCCGAGGCCAGTTCGGTAAATCATCAAGAAGAGACATGAGGAAATCAGAATCTGCATATGAGGACTACAAGAAACGGACCTGCCACAAGTGCAAGAAATCAGGTCATTACATTGCTGATTGTCCCCGCTGGGGAAAGGAATCAAAGAAGAAGAAATACAAGGATGACAGTTCTGATGACTCGAAGAAGAAGAAGAAATCTTCAAAATCCTCATCTTCAAAGTCCTCTTCACACAAGAAGAATAGCTTCAGAAAGGCTCGGGCACTTATTGGCAAGGAAATGGATTCTGAGGCAGAATCAGAGGAATGTGATGAAGAAGAATGCTCTGGAGAAGACTCAGAATCTGGACAGGCTAGTCTTGCACTAGCAACCACTTTCGTCAGCAAGTCAATCTTCAATCTTGAAGAAAATGATTGCACCATCCATACTGATGACTATGCTGATGACATCGCTCCAACCTATTGCTTCATGGCAAAAGGTTCAAAGGTATCAAATGATGCCTCCTCTAATTCAAGTGACTGTGAACATAATGATTATAAGAAACCCAGTTACAATAAACTTGCTATCATTGCCACTAAACAACAAACTGCTATGGAAAAGCTTCAAAAACTGCTAGACAAAAGTGATGATCTGTTGAATGATGAAATGAATCTCAATCAAATCCTCGCTGATGACATGAAAAATCTTCAGTCTAGATTTGATATTCTTCAGGATCGTTATGATACACTCCTCACTGATCATGAGAAGCTTTCCTACGAATTTCTTCAAAGGAAGCTTGATCTTGAGAAGTTGAGGATGTCTCATGATGATCTTCGCATGGAAAATGATTCATTACTAGCTCAACAGATCAGCGCTAGTCAAGTTGAATTTATTCCTCCATGTCTTAAATGCATTGAACGTGAAACTGCTAATTCCTCACCAGAATCATCAAATGCTACAAATTCTTCAACTGCACTTGTTGTGTCTATTTCCTCACTTGAGGAAAACACAAATGTTACTGATGAAAATGCAGGGTTGAAGGAATTGTACGTGACAGGCATGTACAAAAGCCTCAAAGGACACCAAACCCTTTGTGATGTGCTCAAAAAGAAGATCTTGAACAGGAACCTGAGGAAAGAAGGAATTGCCTTTGAGAGGAAATTAAATGCTGATGGAACTTATTGGAAATCTGAGCAGTATCCCAAAACCTCATGGGTTGCTGCTACTGGGCCTCCTTTTGATCCATCTAATCTAACTGGCTTCTCATGTGAATTATCCTATTCCTCGGATGATTCATTTGATTCCAACTATAAACTGTTCAAAAATCAATGTGGTGAAGTATTTGCTCGATATGTTGGAACTAACTGCAGGAATGGCCCTCCTCTGAGGAAAATCTGGGTTCCCAAAAGTTGTCTTGAAAATCTTCAGGTGAATGTCCTCATGACACCACCTCTGAAGAATCTGAACCCCAGATCAAATTCCTCAGGAGGACCAAAGTCTTCAAGAGGATCAAAATCCTCAACTGGTCAAAACTGTACTCGTACCCATACTTATGCGTCTAACATGCAGGGAAACTACAAGGAATATGATTATGAGCGCTACTCCTCAAATCATTATGTTCATAAATCCTCAAACTAGTTCTCTGCATACTCATATGAGTACTTTAACCCCCCTACTGTTAAGAGAAATGCATTAGCTTCAATGCCACCTTTCTCATATGGTGCTCACAGGATGATGAATGCTTTGCCACCCCTTCAGATGTGGGTGGTGAAGAAATCAAAGTAATCACTTCTGCAGGACAGGTCTCCAGATGAAAATCATCATCTGAAGAATTTGCTGGAGACCTGAGGAAAAGCTTGATAGGACGCAAGCTAATGATTGATGAAATAGAAATATTTCACACGTCCTTACATTTCTGTTATGATGAAATTACTGAACTGATGAAATTAGTATCATATTCTTCAAATCTGAAGCATATGAGATGGTAAGCTGTACTAATTCATCTGCAGGATGACAAACCCAAAAATACTGAGTGGGTTCTCGATAGTGGCTGCACACATCACATGACTGGTGATAAAAGCCTACTGATGAATATGCCACTAACTCCATCACCTCTGAAGCAAATCACATATGCTGACAAAGGTAAAAGCAAGGTATTGGGACTTGGCAAAGTAGCTATTTCCAAGGATAGGCATATGGACAAAGTAATGCTTGTTGAATCCCTTGGTTTTAACCTCATGTCAGTCTCGATGCTTTGTGATCTTGATATGATTGTTATCTTTGGTAGATATAGATGTGTAGTCATCATGGAATCTGACAGATCCAAAGTCTTCGAAGGTGTAAGAAGAGGGGATTTGTACATTGTTGATTTCTCTACAGGTCCTCAACCAGCCACTTGCTTACTAGCAAAAACCTCAGAAGGATGGCTGTGGCACCGAAGACTAGGTCATGCAGGCATGAGGAATTTGCACACGCTTGCAAAGAAGAAGCATGTCATCGGCATCGAATCAGTCAAATTCCTCAAGGACCATCTCTGCGGTGCTTGTGAATCTGGGAAAATGACCAGATCCAAGCATCCCTCTAAAACCATCATGACTACTACACGTCCATTCGAATTGCTTCATATGGATTTATTTGGACCTACTCACTATGCCACACTAACCAATGCAGCATCTCTATATGGCTTCGTCATAGTTGATGATTATTCCAGATATACTTGGGTGCGTATCATAGTGTATAAAACTGAAGTGCAGGAAATCTTCAAACGATTTTCTTCAAGGGCCTCGACGAACTTTGGCATCAAGATCAAACACATGAGGAGTGATAATGGAACTGAGTTCAAAAACACGGGTCTTGATGATTATCTTGATGAACTTGGTATTACTCACGAATTGTCTGCTCCTTATACTCCTTAGCAGAATGGTGTCGTCGAGAGGAAGAATAGGACTCTGGTTGAAATGGCAAGAACTATGCTTGAAGAATATCAGACTCCTCGTCGCTTCTGGCCTGAAGCAATCAACACTGCATGCCATATCATCAACAGGGTATATCTTCACAAATTCCTCAAGAAAACCTCATATGAACTCCTCACTAACAAGAAACCCAATGTAAGTTATTTCAAAGTCTTCGGTGCAAAATGCTGGATTAGAGATCCTCACCATAGCTCAAAATTTGCACCTAAGGCACATGAAGGTTTTATGCTCGGTTATGGAAAGGACTCGCACACCTACAGAGTCTTCAACAACTGTTACAACAAAGTTGTTGAGATTGTAGATGTGCGGTTCGATGAAACTAATGGCTCGCAAAGAGAGCAATTGCCTTCTGATCGAGATAAGCTGTCTACTGAGGAAGCGATAAAGCTTAAGCCTACTGAAGACATTGTCCCCATTGAGGAAATTGGTGAAGAAATAATCCCCATCACTGACAAAAACCAAGAAGATGCTCCTGAGGAAATTGCAACAGCACCACTTCCTCAGCCCAGACGAAATCCTCAACCACCTCATCCGAGGATTGCAAACGAAGTAGAACTTGACAAAATCCTCAACGACATCAACGCGCCAGGTCCTCTCACTCGCTCAAAAGCTTCACACTTAGTTAACTTTTGTGGGCATTTTTCCTTTGTATCCATCACAGAACCCTCAAAAGTAGCTGAGGCTTTTCTGGAACCGGAGTGGATCCAAGCCATGCAAGACAAACTTCTTCAATTCAAGCTGAATGACGTATGGGAGCTCGTCAAACGACCAGATCCTCGCAAGCATAACATCATCGGCACGAAGTGGATTTTCCGAAACAAGCAAGATGAGGACGGTCAAGTGGTGAGGAACAAGGCACGACTTGTAGCCCAAGGCTACACCTAGGTTGAAGGAATAGATTTCGATGAAACTTTTGCACCTGTTGCTAGACTTGAAGCTATTCGAATTCTACTTGCTTATGCTAATCATCATAACATCACCTTATATCAAATGAATGTGAAAAGTGCATTCCTCAATGGTAAGCTTGAGGAAGAAGTATATGTTGCTCAGCCCCCAGGTTTTGAGGATCCAAAGAATCCAGACAAAGTCTTCAGACTCAAAAAGGCTCTGTATGGCCTCAAGCAAGCCCCTCGGGCATGGTATGATACATTGAAGGAATTCCTCATGAAGAAAGGCTTCAAACCTGGTTCACTCGATCCAACTCTTTTCACAAAATCTTATGATAATGAGCTGTTTGTATGTCAAATATATGTTGATGATATCATATTTGGCTGTACTGACAAAAGATACAGTGATGAATTTGCCTACATGATGAGTGAAGAATATCAGATGTCCATGATGGGGGAGCTAAAATTCTTCTTAGGTCTTAAAATTCGTCAACAAAACAATGGAATCTTCATATCACAAGAGAAATACCTCAAGGATGTTCTGAGGAAATTCGACATGCATGAATGCAAAGGTGCCAAGACTCCAATGCCTACCAACGGCCACCTCGGCACTGATGAAAATGGTAAAGATTTCGATCAGCAGGTATACCGTTCTATGATTGGCTCTTTATTGTATCTATGTGCATCTAGGCCAGATAGAATGCTTAGTGTTTGCATGTGTGCACGTTTTCAAGCAAAACCGAAGGAATCACAACATAAGGCTGTGAAACATATTCTTCGATACTTAGCTCACACACCAACACTAGGATTATGGTATCCCAAGGGCTCCTATCTTCATCTGGTAGGGTATTCTGATTCAGACTATGCTGGTGACCGTGTGGATCGCAAGTCAACGTCTGGCACATGCCATTTCCTCGGAAGATCACTAGTTTGCTGGTCCTCAATGAAGCAGAACTGCGTATCACTCTCCACTGCCGAAGCTGAGTACATTGCTGCTGGTTCTTGCTGTGCTCAATTACTATGGATGAAGCAAACCCTCAAGGACTACGGCATCAACATGAGGAATGTGCCTCTCTACTGTGACAATGAGAGTGCTATCAAGATTGCATATAACCCAGTACAACACTCGAAGACCAAGCACATCCAGATTCGTCATCATTTTCTTCGGGACCATGTCCTCAAGGGCAATATCCTCATCGACCATGTGAAGACTGATGATCAACTGGCTGATATCTTCACTAAGCCCTTGGATGAGAAAAGGTTTTGCAAGTTGCGGTGTGAGCTAAATATCTTAGAGTCTTCAAATGTTTTGTAAAAACATGATCCTAACACTTATGCAAAGTTGATGACTTAGATGTGCAACACATGATGAAACGATTTTCTTCAACTAATGAAGAAAGTCACTCTGAATGTGAAGAAATTAACGAAGAAATTGATTCTCAGGGCCCTACGACAATTGTACGCGGCGTCTGTAATCAACATTCTTATATGGTGGGTAACGCCACCGCCCAATGTGAAATTCCTCAAGTTGATTTTCTTCAAATGATCAATTTCCTCACAATGCATTTTTCTTCAAAACAACCGATCTTCATTGTGATGATCTATTACAAAATCTTCAAAGACACTTGATGACTTTCATTTGCATAGGTAGACTGTGATTTCTAGTCCTCGGCAGCATTCACTTATTGCTATTTCTTCAAGTTGATGTTTCTGCTAAGTGAATGTGATCGGACCCTACTTTCCCTCTATGCTATACTTATCCAGTCTATTCAATTCTTCATATGCGTTCTACTTGAAACTTTGTTCAAAATCCTCACTGCATCCTTGTCAGCTGATGATTTTGTAACGAAAATCCTCAAATCTTCAAAAATTGTTTTCTTTAAAGGAACAATAACTGAACCCCCACTTCCCACGATCGGATAACCACGATCTCCACTATCTCCACCGCATCGTACGGGAGATACACGTGTCCTGCGGAGACGTAGAGGCAGGGGATATTTGGTCCGAAACTTTCGCGCCAAACAGTAACTTTCGTGCTATAAATATGACCTTATCCCCCTCGGTATCATCTTCTTCGCCTCATCGCTCTCCTGGCATAGCACACTCCACCGAACCCTAGTGCCACCGCTGGTAGTCTTGTCGCCGGTGAGGAAGAGCTTCACTGCCTCGACCTTTTCGTCGCCAGGATCACGCCGGAGTCGGACCATCTACGTCTGCCGCCGCCGTAGACATCCTCTGCCGCCAAGTTAGGGTGCATTGGACACTCGACCGAAGAGCCTCTCCAACACCACTTTCTGTGTTCTTCGTTCGCACCTTCCAGGGTAAATATACCCCATTTTTACAGCAGATTAGATCTGAAATTTGACCTCTTCTATGTGAAATCTGTTTTTCCTCAAGATACGATGCGCACATGATTCCTCAAACACTACCTATCACCGCAATCATTGATGAACTAGCTAAGCATCTAAGATTTTCACGAGATTCCTCAATTGTGTGAATTTTCGGATCTGTACAACTCTGGAACCCAAGAACAGTATGCTTAGACAAATTCCTCAACCACTGGTTATATTCCTCAAACTGTCAAACTTTTTCATTTTCTTCAAATCTGAGAACGCATATGACCTCTCCAAATTCCTCGCAACTATACTCTATTCACAGGTACACACATGTCAGCTGATGAATCTCTCGGTTCTCATCACATTAACTCATTTGCAGCGTTTCTGGAAGAAACTCTTCAAGGCTCATCAGAATCCTCAAGAGTTCAAAATCATCAGCAAATTCCTCGATCGAAGAAAATGGAGGAAGAGAGAAAACACAAGGGAGGAAAGAAACTAGAGCAGAACACAGCTGCTGATATTCCCGAGGACATATACATGGACTATTGCACACCTGATGAAGAACCTGAGACAATGGCCAAGAGAAAGATTAGGCTGCAGAAGATTGAACGCAGATGGGCAAAGGAGTGGAAGGAGTACAGGTTTGTGACTCCAAAATATGCGAAGAAATTCGCTTACAAGCCTCCTGGCAGAAGGGCCCCACTTGAGGATAATCAAGTAGCACATCCCTCAAGTCTCATGACAATTGATGACTACCCAGATGAGAAAGAAAAGCATCTGGCCAAGCTCAAGAGGCAAGCAGAAGCTGCAGTGAAGAAATTTAATGAATCCTCAGCTGCTGCCTCCGGTGCTGCTCGTTCCTCAGCAGCACGAACTTCAGGCTCAGAGATTCCTCAAATGCAATCTGCACCAACAAAGCCAAAGGCTCCAAAGCCTCAAGAGAAGTCTCCACAGACTTCTGTCACAAAACCCTCAGCTCCAAAACCCTCGGTTCCAAAACCTTCAACACCAAAACCATCAGCGCCAAAGCCAGTACAAAAGCATGTCGTGAAGCCTACGACCGCCAGCTCCAGCTCCTCACTCCCAGCTGCAACTAGCTCGGAGACAAAGTCTTCAACACCACTGGTGAAGACTTTGACAACTGCTCAACCTGCACCTCTGCCCAGCCCCAGTAAAATCATCGCAGTCCCGTCTGGATTAGAGGGAAGTGATGACTATGATAATGAAACCCTGCAAGCCATCATCAGAAACAAGCAAGAAAGGGTAGCACAAGCATCTGGCAGTGCTATTCCTCTAGCCATGGACCCCAAGGTCCTCCTCGACTTCATCAATATATGGTATGAGGACCCAAACACCCCCATTGATGATTTGAAACTTCCTCCTGGCATCAGCCACATGGTGGCCACCTTCATAAATGAAGCCAAGTGGAAGGAACAGAAGGCCAGGCAGGCAAAGATTCCAAAGGCCAAAAAGGAGAAATTCCTCAGGAAAAATCTCCTCAAGCTAACTCGTGATGCACCGGTGTCAACCCAGGCAGAGCTGCAAGTCTTGACTGACAAGTGTGACAAACTGTCAGATCGCAAAAGCATCAAGCGCAGTTTCATCAAGCTAGCCACAAGTGCTGTTGATGAATACAACGAACGAAACTCACCCCCAGCACCAACTCCTCAGCCCTTGGTTGAGCAGCCAGAAGATGCATCTCCTGATGAGGAGGAAACTACTCAAGCTGAGGAACAACACCAAGAGCGCCATGCTGATGAGCCGGCCATTGAAGAAATCATCACCGAGACCACTACTGATGAAATTGCAACCCCTGATGCAACTGCTCCTGATCCAGCTGCTTCATCAAAGCAGGCTGATGACTCTGTTCCAGCTTGTTCCTCACTACCAGCTGAAGAATCTGCAGAAAGAACACCTTCACCAAAAGCTTCAAAGGTGAAGAAGATAATCCCGTCTGCATCAGATGCGAAGAAGACAAGAGCTACTGAGAAGGAAGCAAAGAAGAGAAAAGCTTCCTCAGCAGAAGAAAAGATAGAGGCAAAGCGCCTCAAGGAAACTGAAGAATCTGCCCCTCTGGACCCGGTGCCTCTTAATGTCGCACCTTCATATGAAATGGTCGTCATTGGTGACCCAACTACAAGGGATGATGAGGAAATGAAGGATGTCGCCTCTGAGGAACATACTGATGAGGAGATCCAGATTGATGACAGCCCTAAACCTCTTGTTCCTCAGACAGAGACTGCTCAAGCTTCAGCTGCAGCAGCCGATGAATCTGCTTCTGCCACAAAGCCAGCTGAAGAAAAACAAGCTGAGGAAAATGCACATTCTGAGCAGACTCCTCAGTCTGAACAGGCTGACCAAACTCCTCAAGCTGAGAAAGAAGAAGAAATTCCTCAGCCTGAAGCTCAGCCAGAGCAAGACATACCAGCTGATGAAATTCCTCAACCTGAGGAAAATGCTGAAGAAAATTTTCCCGCCCCTGACAATGAATTCATTGTGCTCAACCCAGAAACTGCCATGGTTGTTTCCCCTCCCATTCCTCAGCACAATATCAAGCCAGTTCAGCGCCAACCATTCTCGAAGCGGCCAAAGTTTCAGAAAGAAAATTTCTTTGAGGAACACATTTATTTCATCGGAGAGAATCCTTATGACAAGCCTCAAATGAGGCATGTGATGTTTTGGACAAGGACTCAGATGAACTACTATGCTTCTGTGCTCTGTGGACGCAACAAGATATTCCAGCACAGGCACATTCCTCATGTTGAGCTTGAAGCAATACCCTGTCTAGAACCAGTCCTCAGTGTACTCCACGATGCAGGTTTGCTCCCTATGTCCTCAGACATATCAGATTGGAATAGTGAGCTTATTCTTCAATTCTATGCAACTCTACACATCTCTGGCAACGCTGATGACATCAACACTTAGGTGTTCAACTGGATGACCCAAAACAGTCATTACAAGGCTCCTGCGTCTGAACTCCTCAGAGAACTGCCCGTACCAATTCCCTCAGACGGGGCAGTGAAGCTTTATGGTGAGGGTGAGCTGCCAAATGGAATGATGGAAATCCTCATGAAGCCTTTGGCTGCAGGAAAACCCTCAAGAACCAGATTCCTCGTCCATGAGCTCAAGTACACACCCCGGTCTGTCTACCGCATTCTCTGCAGTGTGCTCGCGCTAATCAAAGGCCATGACAATGAAGAAGATGTTGTAGGCCTCATGAAGAATATCCTCTTCAACATCATTCACGGTATTCCTATGAATATCCATGATTTCTTCTTGAGGACTTTGGCCGACAATGCCATGTGCCCCTTTGATCACAAGATTTATGCCCCATGGATCATGAGATTCATCAGGACAAGGACATGCATCAACTTCCATGCTGATTTCCAAAACCACATGGGTTATATGCCTCCTATCCGGGTAAACAAGAAGACTTTCGAGCCCATCGAAGGAAAAGGAAAATCTGTGATTGAAGAAGGCAGCAGGCCCCTTGATCGCCAGTTCAAAGAGCCAGATGCACATTCTTCATGGGACGATACTGAGACTCGTCCACCAAGCCCAGTTCCTCCTCGCTTGCTGACCACCACAGAGCTTCTCCTCAGTCTTCATCAGAAGGTGGATCACAACCACAAATGGGTCAAACGCCAGTTTGGTGCCATTTTGAAAACCCTCACTGAAACCCAGAACTCTGTGAAGATTAATCATCACTATCTGCATGAAGTTTTCGATCGCACCTGGGCTACACTTGCACATCTGAAGACCCAGACTGAGCTTGAAGAAATGAACTTTGAATAGGACTTTGACTGGTCGTGGCCTCCCAAGAAGAAGTTCAGGCCCATTCCAGTGCCAGACCTTGAAGACAGCTCCTTCTCTTCATTCCGCACCATCGAATCTGATGAGGAACAACTCGACACAGCGACCGGCCCAAGGAAGAAGACTACACCCAAGAAGCGTCAAGGATCTTCATCAACCGCCAAGAAATGAAGTCTTCACGGGCGTTAGTCCTGAGTTTGTCCCGTTTTGTCACTTGATGACAAAGGGGGAGAAACTTGAGAGTTAGTCTTCAAGCGGGATATTTTTGGGGCTTATGAACTATATTTAAGTTACAAACTCTTGGCTCTTCCGAAGTTTTTATGTAATGAGTTGTAACTTAAGCCCGATGGTACTCTGACACTTTTGAACATTTTTCTTCGCATGCTTATTCCTCAAAGTTTCAATGCACGCATGCTGGAATTCGTTAGATACCATTTGCCATCACGCATCTTCCTTTTCTTCATATGATATGTTATATGTATGCATGATTTACAAGACTCAGGGGGAGATCTCCATGATATAAATCATCAATGTGCATCTGCTATAAAAGCAAAATCCTCAAGGTATGCACATCTTCAGGGGGAGTCTCTCTGAATCTTGTTTTTCAAATTCCTCAAATGAGTATTTACACTTCATATTTTTGATCCCTGTTGAAGACTTAACCTAATTGTCATCAACCACCAAAAAAGGGGAGATTGTAAGTGCATCTAGTGCCCCTTGGTGATTTTGGTGGTTTGAAGACTTATAGGTTAAGTATCTAATGTGTTTGTAAGTGTACATAGGATCTATAAGTCATTGAGGAGTTTGAGATATTTGAAGAATATCGACCCCTAAAAATGTATATCTTCAGTTGAAGAAATTGGTCTGAAGCTGAATAAATGAATCGCGAGGAATTTGCAATGAAACTGATATTCCTCATGAAGATATTGATATTGAGAAGATCGGTGGTTCCTGAAGAAATTCATTCTGAAGAAATTGAAGCGTGAAGATTTACGTTTTCTATTTTACTTTCTTTCCATTTGATGAATAGGAACACCGTACTTTTAAAGGGGGTCAAAGTAATACTATGGAATGGATTTCCTCATGATGCTCAACCCAAGCCAAATCCTACCAAAAGCCTCAAGTGAGGAATATGAGTGACATGAGGACTCTCACAGTGGAGGGTCCCGACCGTTTCGATAACCACGCCAAGTCACTGGTCTTATCCACTCCAACGGTCATATTATTTAAGGGCATTAGTGTCAAATCATGTCGGGATGCTCCCAGGCTATAAATAGCTGACCCCCACAACCACTAGCTAGTTGGCTGCTCCGTTAGAAACTGACAATTATCATAAGAGCAACCCAAATTCCTCAGAGCCTTCGAGAGTAATTCATCAGTGAGGAAATACACCACCCACCGAAACCACAAACCAAACCTAGTAATTGAGCATCACTGAAGAAGTTGTTCCTGTGTGGGACTGAAGCCTTTTACCTTTGAGGACTGTGCATCCTCCAGACGGTTAGGCGTCATGGTCTAGAGCAATCCAGCTGTCAATTGTGGATCGCCGGGTGACCGAGTTTGTGAGGGTTTGGAAGTCTGCCCTGAAGACTTACCACAAGTGTTGGGCGAGGACTGTGTATCCTTAGCTCAAGGAGAATACGGTAGGGACTGTGTGTCCCGGGACTGGGTGTCTTTTGGTTTCAATACCAAGCCGCTCCAAACCAGATGTACAACTGTCACAACAGTTGGAACTGGGTCATCAACGACTGTCGTCTTTGATAATCGGGTTCTAATTCCTCAACTCTTTACTTTCTGTGTATTGTATGTTCATGACTTTCACTGTGACTGTTTGAAGAATTTGCTGAAGACTTTCTCTGAATTTCCTCAACCCCAAATTCTTCACAATAGTTAATCATCATATGTATTCTGCGTGCCTGCTTACTGTGCGATCTGTTTTCACATTCTTCACTCTGAAATACTGCTGGTGTGAACGTTTGCACGTCTGATCCTTTACTGTTTCCGCTGTAAGTTAGTCATCAGTGAGGAATTTCCTCAAAAGGAATTTCCTCAGTGATTTAATTCTAAAAATCTCCTATTCACCCCCCCTCTAGTCGATATAACGCACTTCCAGTTTTCCTCTAAGGAATCCGATGAGATCACGAGATTCGTGATAGAGGATTACTTTGCGGCCCGTGACCGTTTGTGATGGACTAGTTGGAGCACCCCTGCAGGGTTTAATCTTTCGGAAAGCCGTGCCCGCGGTTATGTGGCAACTTGGAATACTTGTTAACATCCGGTTCTAAATAATTTGAACTTAAACTAATAAAATTGCCAACCGTGTGCTAACCATGACTGTCCCCTTCGAAGACCTCTCTTCGATCGGGAACACGGTAGGGTTATGATTGACATAAGTAGGTATTCAGGATCACTTAGTGATCAGCTAGTCTTCGACCGCTAGCGTAGACCACCACATCTATAACTTGTCCTTTGTAAATTAGCCACCATAAATGCTTAGGATGCTGCAACCTAAACACTGAACCTGCCTCACCTAATAACTTGACTAGTTTCGATACCGAGGTCATAGATTGTTGAGTTCCTTTGGCTCACAGATTACTTCAACACCCCAACAGGTACAGGTATGCACGACACAGGTGATCCCGACGGCACGCAGTTGGCGTGGCAGTACGATGGGGAGAACGACCGCCTGTATGTGAACTATCCAGAAGACTGAGGCCGTGGTCATGATCGTGGGCAAGCATGCGGAATAGCATAGCCTTTTTCTCATGTTATGTAGTCCGTAGCGGAACTACCTTGTCTAAATAAATGTGTGGATGTAACTCTGATATTATCCATGTGAGATGGCAAACGATTCTCTATTTGTCATTCTTTATGTGTGTATGTGCTATGTTTATCTTGCTTGCGAAACGCTTAGATGCGCTTCTTTCCATTTTGGGGCCTCTTTCCCTAAATCGGAAAGGACATCATCTTAGTCATTACAGAACTCCTCCATCCAATGTCAATCAAATTCTTTCAGGGATCGGACCAAGTGAGGTTTGATACCGCTCATAATAAGACCTTCGGCCCGTTTGACTTGTCCATTGGTTTTTGGATGATATAGAGAGGTATAGTCAAGCTTAATGCCCAAGTTAGCGCACCAGTCTTTTACCTACTGGGCTATGAAGTTGGATCCATTATCCGTTATTATGGTGTGAGGAACACCAAAACGGTGGAGCACGTCGGATATAATGTCGATAACTGGTCCGGACTTAGCTAAAGTTATTGGTTTGGCTTTAATCGATTTAGTGAATTTTTAACCATGACCAGTAGGTACTTCTTTTTGTTGGTCCCCTGTTTAAGTGGTTCGACCATGTCCAGCCCCCAAACCACGAATGGCCAAGTGATCAGTATTGTTCGACGAGCCGTTGGGGGCATGTGGCTTTGATTTGTGAAGAGCTGAGGACCAACACAGTGTTGGACGAGTGCTGGTGCGTCTGCGCGAGTCGTGGGCCATAAGAAGCCAGCTCGAAAGACCTTGATTACCATGGCCCGAACTACTGCGTGGTGTCCCCCATGCGAGCATGTATCTCGGCTAAAAGTTGTCTTCCTTCTTCGGGTATGCACCGTTGGAGAACTTCGGTGGTGTTTTCTTATATAGCTCATCCACATGAATCTTATATGCCTTGGATCGCCAAATTGTTCGGCTTGCCTCAGTTTGGTCATTGGGGAGTTCTCAGCGGAGAAGGTAGGTGACGAAGGGCTCAGTCCATGTTACGATTAGTGCCGTAAATTGGTGAGACGAAGGCGTTTCTTCAATTGGCGAACCTCCCATGATTTGTTCATCCGATTCGATGATAGGAGGGACGATCTATTCTTGGCCATTAGCTCCAACATCCTTATCCTCATCATACCATACCATAGATGGCTTGAAAAGCCATTCCAAAAGGTGTTATTAGGGACAGAGTCATGCTTGGTGCCCATACGGGCGAGGATATGAGCAGCTTGATTGCTGTCTATGGAGGCATGGTAGAATTCTAATCCTTTGATCCATGAGAATATTTTGAGGACGACATTTATATATGCTGCCATATTTGGGTTTTTGGCATTTAATTCACCGTTAATTTGGGAAATGTCAAGCTTAGAGTCTTCCCGTACCTCAAGCCGTTGGACACCCATTGATATTGCCATCCGAAGTCCGTGCAACAGAGTCTCGTATTCGGCTGTGTTATTGTAATTGATGTACATGATCTACAATACATTCTGAATGTTACCACCAAAGAGGGATGTAAGTGTAACACCAGCTCCTAGTCCGGCAAGCGTCTTGGATCCATCAAAATACATTGTCCAATGGGAATATGTACGATACTCCCTAGGGAGCTCAACCTCTGTCCATTCGGCAAGAAAATTAGCCAACACGTGAGATTTAATAGCTCGGCGTGGTTTGTACGCAATTTCAAAAGGTAGGAGCTCAATGGGCCATTTGTCTATGCGGCCCGTGGCGTCTCTATTGTTGGTTATGTCATTCAGGAGTACTTCAGATGCCACTGTGACTGAATACTCTTGAAAAAAGTGTCGGAGCTTCTGGGATGCCATGAAACTGTATAGGCTATCTTCTGGTAATTCGGATACCTGGATTTCAACGGGGTGAGCACTTCTGACACGTAGTATACTAGCTTTTGCACCCAGAATTTGTGGCCATAAGCCTCTTGTTTAAGAACGAGAACTGCACCAGCCACTTGATTTGTGGCCGAGGTGTACAACAACATTGGTTCACCTATACCAGGTGTTGCTAGTATAGGATTGCTTGCCAGTAATGCTTTAATTTCTTCCAGTGAGGTCGTTCCTTGATCGGTCCATTCGATGTTTTTGTCCGTTTGAGAAGTTTGTAAAGCGACAGTGCGTTTTCAACCAGGCGGTAGATAAAGTGGCTTAGAGCCGCCACACAGCCCACGAGTTTTTGAACGTGCTTTAGTTTCGTAGGAATCACTAGTTGGGATAGAGATCGGATTTTAGCCGGATTGGCCTCTATTCCTCTATGAGAGATGATAAATCCTAGTAGTTTGCTCGTGTGAACTCTGAAGACACATTTATCCGGATTGGCCCGTATGTCGTAAGCCCGTATATTACCAAATGTTTGCCAGAGGTGGTCGATTAGCTAGCTGATGTGTTTCGTCTTGATGACCACGTTGTCCACTTATGCCTCTCCTGTTTTGCTGTTTCGATCTTCCACACATGTCAGAATCATGCGTTGGTATGTGGCGCTCGCGTTTTTAACCCGAAGGGCATTGTGTTAAAGCAGAATGGCCCATAGGGGGTGATGAAGGCGGTTGTGATTTGGTCGGACTCCTTCATTTTGATTTGATGGTATCCTGAGTAAGTATCGAGGAAACACAGAGAGTCATGTTCGGCAGTGGAGTTGATGATGTGGTGGATGCGGGGTAAGGGGAAGGGATCCTTGGGGCAGGCTTTATTCAGGTCTTTAAAATCGACACACAACCGCGAGGATTTGTCTTTCTTTGGCACCATGACCAGATTTGCTAACCACTCCGGGTGTTTGATTTCTCGGATAAATCTAGTTTTGAGTAGTTTTGGTAGTTCTTCACCCATATCCTGATGCTTGGGTTCAGAAAATCATGTTGGAAATATGCCCTAGAGGCAATAATAATTTAGTTGTTATCATATTTCCATGTTCATGATAATCATTTATTATCCATGCTGGAATTGTATTGATCGGAAACTCAGATACATGTGTGGATAAATAGACAAACACTATGTCCCTAGTAAGCTTCTAGTAGACTAGCTCGTTGATCAATGATAGTCAAGGTTACCTGACCATAGACATGAGTTGTCATTTGATAGTGGGATCATATCATTAGTGGAATGATGTGTTGTCCAAGACCCAACCATAAGCATATCATATGATCGTGTCAGTTTATTGCTACTTCATTATCCATGTCAAGTACCTGTTCCTACGACCATGAGATCAAGCAACTCATTAACACCGGAGGAATGCCTTGTGTGTATGAAACGTCACAATGAAACTGGGTGACTATAAAGGCGCTCTACAGGTATCTCCGAGGGTGTCCATTGAGTTGGCTTGGATCGAGACTCGGATTTGTCACCTCGTATGACAGAGAGGTATCTCTGGGCCTACTCGGTAATATGACATCACAAGAAGCTTGCAAGCAATGTGACTAAGGAGTTAGTCACGGGATCTTGTCTTACGGAACGAGTAAAGAGACTTGACGGTAACGAGATTGAACTAGGTATGGAGATACCGACGATCAAATCTCGGGCAAGTACCGATGGACAAAGGGAACTGTATACGGGATTGATTGAATCCTTGACATCGTGGTTCGACCGATAAAGATCTTCGTAGAAAATGTAGGAGCCAATATGGGCATCCAGGTCCCGTTATTGGTAAATGACCAGAGAGTGTCTCGGTCATGTCGGCATAGTTCTCGAACCCACAGGGTCTGCACACCTAAGGTTCGGTGACGATTTGGTATTGTTGAGTTATTTTTGCTGGTGACCGAAGGTTGTTCAGAGCCCCAAATGAGATCCCAGACATGACGAGGAGCTCCGGAATGGTCCGCAGGTAGAGATTGATTTATGGGAAGTTCTGTGTTGGTCACCGGAAAAGGTTCGGTCATCACAGGTAGCATACCAGGAGTATCAGAAGGGTTCTTAGGGTCCACCAGAAGGGGCCACCAGCCCCGAAGGGACCACATGGAATGTGAGGGATGCGCGCCTCCCCTGGTGGGCTGGGTACACCTCCCCACCCAGGCCCATGCGGCAGGGCTTGTGGGAGGGCCAACCCTAGGGGTAGCGAGACAGCTCCACCACCACCACCGCCACACCATCGTGTTGCCGAGGAACTCATCTACCAATCCACCCTCGTTTGCTGGATCAAGGAGGCAGAGACTTCATCGAGCCATACGTGTGCTGAACACGGAGGTGCTATCCGTTCAGCACTTGATTGGGAGTTCACGGGATGGATCGTGATAGGATCACGAAGACGTTCGACAACATCAACCGCATTTCTTAACGCTTCCGCTAAGCGATCTACAACGGTATGTAGATACAATCTCTCCTCTCATAGATGTGCATCTCCTAAATTGACCTTGGTGAGCATAGGAATTTTTTTGTTTCCCATGCAATGTTCCCCAACAGTGGCATCATGAGCTAGGTCTATGCGTAGATGACATCACGAGTAGAACACAAAGGAGTTTGTGAGCATTGATATTCAGATTGCTTCCTTCCTTAGTCTTTTCCTGATTCAACGATATTGTGGGATGAATCTGTTGGAAATATGCCCTAGAGGCAATAATAAAATGGTTATTATCATATTTCCTTCTTCATGATAATCGTATATTTTTTATGCTATAATTGTATTAACAAGAAACAGTAATACATGTGTGAATAAATAGATCACAATGTGTCCCTAGCAAGCCTCTAGTTGGCTAGCTCGTTGATCGATGATCATGGTTTCCTGATCATGGACATTAGATGTCATTGATAACGGGATCACATCATTGGGAGAATGATGTGATGGAGAAGACCCAATCCTAAGCATAGCACTAGATCGTATTGTTCGTATGCTAAAGCTTTTCTAATGTCAAGTGTCTTTTCCTTCGACTGTGAGATTGTGCAACTCCTGGATACCGTAGGAGTGCTTTGGGTGTATGAAACGTCACAACGTAACTGGGTGACTATAAAGGTGCACTACGGGTACCTCTGAAAGTGTCTGTTGGGTTGGTACGAATCGAGATCGGGATTTGTCACTCCGTGTGACGGAGAGGTATCTCTGGGCCCACTCGGTAGAACATCATCATGAGCTCAATGTGACTAAGGAGTTAGTCACACGATGACGTGCTACGGAATGAGTAAAGAGACTTACGGTAACGAGATTGAACAAGGTATAGGTATACCGACGATCGAATCTCGGGCAAGTTCTATACCGACAAACAAAGGGAATTGTATACGAGATTAATTGAATCCTTGACATCGTGGTTCATCCGATGAGATCATCGTGAGTAAGTGGGAGTCACCATGGGTATCCAGACCCTTCTGATGGTTATTGGCTGGAGAGGTGTCTCGGTCATGTCTGCCTGTTTCCCGAACCCATAGGGTCTACACACTTAAGAGTCGATGCCGCTAGGGTTATAGGGAATTTTTATACGAGGTTACCGAAAGTTGTTCGGAGTCCCGGATGAGATCCCGGACGTCACGAGGAGCTCCGGAATGGTCCAGAGGTAAAGATTGATATATAGGATGGATGGTTTTGGACACCGGAAATGTTTTGGGCGTCACCGGTAGCGTACCGGGACCACCGAGACCACCGGAAATGGTCCCGGGGGTCCACCGGGAGTGGACACCAGGCCCAAGAGGTAGCATGGGCCAAAAGGGGAGGGAAACCAGCCCAAAGTGGGCTGGTGCGCCTCCCACAAGAGGCCCAAGGCGCAGGAGGGAGAGAAGGGGGGGGACCCTCGCGCTGGTGGGCCTAAGGCCCACCTAAGGGGTGCGCCACCCCCTCCCCCTGCCCTAGCCGCCACACCTCCCATCTGGGGGGCTGCCGCGCCGCCTAGGGGGAAACCCTAGGGGTGCCACCCCTCCCCTCCTCCTATAAATAGAGAGGGGTTTGGGGCTGTTTTGCACACGGTTTCTTCTCCTCTGGGCGGAGCCCTGCTCCCCTCCTTGCTCCTCCTCCCACGGTGCTTGGCGAAGCCCTGCCGGGAGACCTCGTCTCTCCATAGACACCACGCCGTCGTGCTACCGGAGATCTTTCCTAACCTCTCCCTCCTACTTGCTGGATCAAGATGCGGGAGACGTCATTGGGCTGCACGTGTGTTGAACGCGTAGGTGCCGTGGTTCGGCACTAGATCGGAATCACACCGCGATCTGAATCGCCGCGAGTACGACTCCATCAACCGCGTTCTAGCAACGCTTCCGCTTAGCGATCTTCAAAGGTATGAAGATGCACTCAACCCCCTCTCTTTGCTGGTCTCTCCATTGCTTGCTGCTACTAGTATTATTCTTTTCCGACGGTATTGTGGGATGAAGCGGCCCAGACCGACCTTACACGTACGCTTACGTGAGACTGGTTCCACTAACACACATGCACACCGTGCATAAAGGTGGCTAGCGGGTGTGTGTCTCTCCTACTCTAGTCGGATTGGATTTGATGAAAAGGGTCCTCATGAAAGGTAAATATCTTTGGAATATCACCTTTGTGGCTGTCACGTAGGTAAGAAGGCGTTCTTGCTAGAAACCCAAATCAGCCACGTAAAACTTGCAATAACAATTAGAGGACGTCTAACTTGTTTTTGCAGGGTTTGACATGTGATGTGATATGGCCAAAGTTGTGATGTTGCATGTATGATGTATGAGATGATCATGTTATTTTAATAGGTTTCACGACTTGCATGTCGATGAGTATGACAACCGGCAGGAGCCATAGGAGTTGTCTTAATTTATAGTATGAGATGCAACTCCATGTGCTTACTACTTTTACTTCATTGCTAACGATTAGCTATAGTAGTAGTGATAGTAGTGGTTGGTGTGATGACTTCACGGAGACACGATGATGGAGATCATGATGATGGAGATCATGGTGTCATGCCGGTGACAATGATGATCATGCGATGCCTGAAGATGGAGCTCGAAAGAGCAAGGATGATAATGGCCATATCATGTCACTATATGATTGCATTGTGATGTTTATCATGTTTTTCATCTTATTGCTTAGAACGACGGTAGCATAATAAGATGATCCCTCTTAAAATTTCGAGAATGTATTCCCCTAAGTGTGTGCTGTTGCGAAGGATCGTTGTCTCGAAGCACTTAGATTCTAACGTTCGCATACAACGGGTGTAAGCCAGATTTACACACGTGAAACACCTAGGTTGACTCGATGATCTTACCATGTACATACATGACCTCGAATACAAGAGACCGAAAGGTCGAACATGAGTCGTATGGTTGAATACGATCAGCATGAAGTTGCTCACCATGATGACTAGTCCGTCTCACGTGATGATCGGACACGGGTTAGTCAACATGGATCATGTATCACTTAGATGACTAGAGGGATGTCGATTTGAGTGGGAGTTCATACTTAATTTTATTAAATGAACTTAATTGTCATGAACTTAGTCTAAAATTTGTCTTTATAAATATTGTAGATGGCCAATGTCAACCTCAATTTCAATGCATTCCTAGAGAAAACCAAGGTGAAAGATGATGGTAGCAACTATGCGGACTGGGTTCGCAACTTGAAGCTCATCCTTGAAGCAGCTAAAAAGGCTTATGTCCTTGATGCGCCACTAGGTGACCCTCCCGCTCCTGCAGCAGCCCAGGACATTCTGAACGTCTAGCAAACGCGAAGTGATGACTACTCTCTGGTTAGGTGTGGCATGTTATACAGTTTGGAAATGGGGCTCCAAAGGCGTTTTGAGCAACACGGTGCATATGAGATGTTCCAAGAGCTGAAACTGGTTTTTCAAGCTCATGACCGTGTCGAGAGATATGAAGTCTCTGACAAGTTCTTTAGCTGTAAGATGGAGGAGAATAGTTCTGTCAGTGAGCACATACTCAAAATGTCTGGGTTACACGGTCGTCTGACTTCACTTGGAGTCGAACTTCCGGATGATGCTATAATTGACAGAATTCTCCAGTCTCTCCCGCCAAGCTACAAAGGTTTTGTGCTGAACTACAACATGCAAGGGATGGAGAAGACCATTACCGAGTTGTATTCGATGCTCAAGTTTGTAGAAGTAGAAATCAAGAAAGAGCATCAAGTGTTGATGGTCAACAAGACCACCAGTTTCAAGAAGGGCAAGGGTAAGGAGAACTTCAAGAAAGACGGAAAATCCGTTGTCGCGCCCAGTAAGCCAGATGCCGGGAAGAAGAAAAAGAATGGACCCAAGCCTGAGACTGAGTGCTTCTATTGCAAGGGAAAAGGTCACTGGAAGCGGAACTGCCCCAAGTACTTAGCGGACAAGAAGGCCGGCAACGTTAAAGGTATATGTGATATACATGTTATTGATGTGTACCTTACTAATGCTCATAGTAGCTCCTGGGTATTTGATACCAGTGTTGTTGCTCACATTTGCAACTCAAAGTAGGAACTGTGGAATAAGCGGAGACTGGCCAAGGACGAGGTGACGACGCGCGTCGGGAATGGCTCCAAGGTCGATGTGATCGCCGTCGGCACGCTACCTCTACATCTACCATCGGGATTAGTTTTAAACCTTAATAATTTTTATTTAGTACCAGCTTTGAGCATGAATATTGTATCAGGGTCTTGCTTAATGCGAGACGGCTACTCATTTAAGTCTGAGAATAATGGTTGTTCTATTTATACGAGTGATATGTTTTATGGTCATGCTCCGCTGGTGAATTGTTTATTCTTCATGAATCTCGATCGTGATGTTATACATATTCATAGTGTTAGTACCAAAAGATGTAAAGTTGATAATGATAGTCCCACATACTTGTGGCACTGCCGCCTTGGTCATATCGGTGTTAAGCGCATGAAGAATCTCCATACTAATGGACTATTAGAGTCTCTTGACTTTGAATCATTTGACACATGCGAATCGTGCCTCATGGGCAAGATGACTAAGACTCCATTCTGAGGAATAATGGAGAGAGCGACCGACTTATTGGAAATAATACATACTGATGTGTGTGGTCCAATGAACGTTGAAGCTCGCGGTGGCTACCGTTATGTTCTCACTCTCACCGATGATTTGAGTAGGTATGGGTATATCTACTTGATGAAGCACAAATCTGAGACATTTGAAGAGTTTAGGGAATTTTAGAGTGAGGTTGAGAATCAACATGACAGAAAAATGAAGTGTCTACGATCTGATCGTGGAGGAGAATATTTGAGTTACAAGTTTGGCACACACCTAAGGAAGTGTGGAATCGTTTCACAACTGATGCCGCTTGGCACACCGCAACACAACGGAGTGTCTGAACATCATAATCACACTTTATTAGATATGGTATGATCTATGATGTCTCTTACTGACTTATCGCTATCATTTTGGGGATACGCATTAGAAACTGCAACATTCACATTAAATAGGGCACCGTCTAAATCCGTTGAGATGACACCGTATGAACTATGGTTTGGCAAGAAACCTAAGTTGTCGTTTCTTAAAGTTTGGGGCTGCGATGCTTATGTGAAGAAACTTCAACCAGAGAAGCTCGAACCCAAAGCGGAGAAATGCGTATTCATAGGATACCCTAAGGAAACTATTGGGTATACCTTCTATCTTAGATCCGAAGGTAAAATCTTTGTTGCCAAGAACAGATCCTTTCTAGAGAAAGAGTTTCTCTCGAAAGAAGTAAGTGGGAGGAAAGTAGAACTTGATGAGGTAATTACACCCCCTCTCGAACAGGAAAGTAGCGCAGCACAGGAAATTGTTCATGTGGCGCCTACACCCACTGAACAGGAAGTTAATGATAATGATCATGAAGCTTCGGATCAAGTTACTACTGAACCGCGAAGGTCCACAAGGGCATGCTCCGCACCAGAGTGGTATGGCAACCCTGTGATGGAAATCATGTTGTTAGAAAACGGTGAACCTTCGAACTATGAAGATGCAATGGCGGGCCCGGATTCTAAAAAATGGCTTGAAGCTATGAAATTCGAGATAGGATACATGTATGAGAACAAAGTATGGACTTTGGTGGACTTGCCCGATGACCGGCGAGCCATAGAAGATAAATGGAACTTCAAAAAGAAGACTGATGCAAACGTAATGTGACCGTTTATAAAGCTTGACTTGTCGCAAAGAGTTTTCGACAAATTCAAGGAGTTGACTACGAAGAGACTTTCTCTCCCGTAGCGAAGCTGAAATCAGTTTGAATCATGTTAGCAATTGCCGCCTTTTATGATTATGAAATTTGGCAAATGGACGTCAAAACAGCATTCCTTAACGGGAATCTCAAGGAAGAGTTGTATATGATGCAATCAGAAGGTTTTGTCGACCTAAGGGTGCTAACAAAGTATACAAGCTCCAGCGCTCCATCTATGGGTTGGTGCAAGCATCTCGGAGTTGGAACATTCGCTTTAATGAGGTGATTAGCGTTTGGGTTCATACATGTTTATGGAGAAGCCTGTCTGTACAAGAAAGTGAGTGGGAGCTCTGTAGCTTTCCTCATACTGTATGTGGATGACATATTATTGATGGGGAATAATATAGAGATGTTGGAGAGCATAAAGGCCTATTTGAACAAGAGTTTTTCAATTAAGGACCTTGGAGAAGCTGCATACATATTAGGCATCAAGATCTATGGAGATAGATCAAGACGCCTCATAGGACTTTCGCAAAGTACATACCTTCACAAGATATTGAAGAAGTTCAATATGGAAAACTCAAAGAAGGGGTTCTTGCCAGTTTTGCAAGGTATGAGATTGAGTAAGACTCAGTCACCGACCACGGCAGCAGATAGAGAGAAGATGAGTACTGTCCCCTACGCTTCAGCCGTAGGCTCTCTAATGTATGCCATGCTGTGTACCAGACCTGATATAAACCTTTCCATAAGTTTGGTAGGGTGGTACCAAAGTGATCCCGGTATGGAATACTGGACAACGGTCAAGAATATCCTTAAGTACCTGAAGAGGACTAAGGAGATGTTTCTCGTTTATGGAGATGACAAAGAGCTCGTCGTAAAGGGTTACGTCGATGCTAGCTTCGACAGAGATACGGATGACTCTAAGTCACAGACCGGATATGTGTATGTTTTGAATGGTGGGGCAGTGAGCTGGTGCAGCAGCAAGCAAGAAGTTGTGGCAACATCTACATGTGAAGCAAAGTACATAGCTGCTTCAGAAGCGGCTCATGAAGGAATTTGGATGAACGAGCTCATCACCGACCTTGGAGTGGTTCCAAGCGCGTCGGGTCCAATGACACTCTTCTATGATAACACTGGGCCATTGCCATAGCCAAGGAGCCCAGGTTTCACCGGAAGACAAAGCACATCAAACGCCGCTAGAAATCCATCCAGGACCATGTCCAGAGTGGAGTAATAGAGATTTTTAAAGTACATACGGATCTGAATGTTGCGGACCCGTTGACTAAACCTCTTCCTCGAGCAAAACATGATCAACACCATAATGCTATGGGTGTTTGATACTTCATAATGTAACTAGATTATTGACTCTAGTCCAAGTGGGAGATTGTTGGAAATATGCCCTAGAGGCAATAATAAAATGGTTATTATAATATTTCCTTGTTCCTGATAATCATCTATTGTTCATGCAATAATTGTATTAACAAGAAACAATAATAGATGTGTGAATAAATAGATCACAATGTGTCCCTAGCAAGCATCTAGTTGGATAGCTCGTTCATCAATAAATGATCATGGTTTCCTGATCATGGACATTAGATGTCAATGATAACGGGATCACATCATTGGGAGAATGATGTGATGGAGAAGACCCAATCCTAGGCATAGCACGGGATCGTATTGTTCGTATGCTAAAGCTTTTCTAATGTCAAGTGTCTTTTCTTTCAACCGTGAGATTGTGCAACTCCCGGATACCGTAGGATTGCTTTCGGTGTATCAAACGTCACAACATAACTGGGTGACTATAAAGGTGCACTACGAGTACCTCTGGAAGTGTCTGTTGGGTTGGTACCAATCGAGATCGGGATTTGTCACTCCGTGTGACGGAGAGGTATCTCTGGCCCTACTCGGTAGAACATCATCATGAGCTTAATGTGACTAAGGAGTTAGTCACACGATGACGTGCTACGGAACGAGTAAAGAGACTTACCGGTAACGAGATTGAACAAGGTATAGGTATACAAACGATCGAATCTCGAGCAAGTTGTATACCGACAGACAAAGGGAATTGTATACGGGATTAATTGAATCCTTGACATCGTGGTTCATCCGATGAGATCATCGTGGATCAAGTAGGAGCCACCATGGGTATCCAGACCCCGCTGATGGTTATTGGCTGGAGAGGTGTCTCGGTCATTGATACGTCCATTTTGCATCATGCTTTCATGTTGATATTTATCACTTTATGGACTGTTTTTATACTTTGTGGTACCATACTTATGCCTTTTCTCTCTTATTTTGCAAGGTTTATTTGAAGAGGGAGAATACTGGCAGCTGGAATTTTGGACTGGAAAAGGAGCAAGTCTGAGTCCTCTATTGTGCGCAACTCCAAATTCCCTGAAAATCAACGTGGAATTTTTTGGGAATATATACAAAATATTGGGCGAAAGAAGTGCCAGAGGGGAGCTGCCTGGGGCCCACAATCCTGGTAGCTGCGGACTGCCCCCTGGCCGCTGCTACAGGGCTTGTGGGCACCCTGGTGGCCCACTAGCCCCCCTCTTCTGCTATATGAAGGGTTTCGTTCGGAAAAAAATCCGGGCGGAGCTTTTTCGAGGAGGCGCCGCCGCCACGAGGTGGAACTTGAGCAGAACCAATCTAGAGCTCCGGCAGGACGATCCTGCCGGGGAAACTTCCCTCCCAAAGGGGGAAATCGTCGCCATCATCATCACCAACACTCCTCTCATCGGAGGGGAGTCATCTCCATCAACATCTTCGTCAGCACCATCTCCTATCCAAACCCTAGTCTATCTCTTGTAACCAATCGCCATCTCGCGACGCCGATTGGTATCCGTAAGGTTGCTAGTAGTGTTGATTACTCTTTGTAGTTGATGCTAGTTGGTTTACTTGGTGGAAGATTATATGTTCAGATCCATTATGATATTCATTACTTCTCTGGTCATGAATATATCCATGCTTTGTGAGTAGTTACTTTTGTTCCTGAGGACATGGGATAAGTCTTGCTATTAATAGTCATGTGAATTTGGTATTCGTTTGGTATTTTGATATGATGTATGTTGTCTTTTCCTCTAGTGGTGTTATGTGAACGTCGACTACATAACACTTCACCATATTAGGGCCTAGAGGAAGGCATTGGGGAGTAGTGTACCCAAGGTCCGGACCACCCACATATCAAACTATCAAAGTAACGAACGCGAACCATGTGAACATGATGACAATTAGCTTGACAGATTTCCCTTGTGTCCTCGGGAGCGCTTTACTTCCTATAAGACATTGTTCAGACTTGTCCCTTTCTACAAAAGGGATTGGGCCACTTTCCTGCACTGTTGCTATTACTTGTTACTTGTTACTTTTCACCTCACTACACCATCACTTGTTACCGCTAATTTCAGTGCTTGCAGTTATTACCTCGCTGAAAACCGTTTATCAGAGCCTTCTGCACCTCGTTGGGTTTGATACTCTTACTTATCGAAAGGACTACGATTAATCCCCTATACTTGTGGGTCATCAAGACTCTTTTCTAGCGCCTTTGTCGGGGAGTGAAGCGCCTTTGGTAAGTGGAATTTGGTAAGGAAACATTTATATGCTGTGCTGAAATTTATTGTAACTTGTCACTATGGAAAATGTTCCTTTGAGGAATTTGTTCGGGGTATCTTCACCACGAATGGAAGAACGAGGAGTTTCTCCTCAACCTAAGGTACCTACTGAAAATATCTTTTATGAAATTCCTTCGGGTATGCTTGAGAAACTGCTCGCTAATCCTTTTACAGGAGATGGATCATCACATCCAGACTTGCATCTAATCTATGTAGATGAAGTTTGTGGTTTATTTAAGCTTGCATGTTTGCCCGAGGATGAGGTAAAGAAGAAAGTATTTCTATTATCTTTGAAGGATAAGGCGTTGACATGGTATAGGCTATGTGATGATACTGGATCATGGGACTACAATCGGTTGAAATTGGAATTTCATCAAAAGTTTTATCCTATGCATTTAGTACATCGTGATCGGAATTATATTTATAACTTTTGGCCTCGTGACAGGGAAATCATAGCTCAAGCTTGGGGGAGGCTTAAATCAATGCTATATTCATGCCCCAATCATGAGATCTTGAGAGAAATTATCACTCAAAACTTTTATGCTCGGCTTTCTCATGAAGATCGTACCATGGTTGACACTTCTTGTACCGGTTCTTTTATGAAGAAGGATATTGACCACAAGTGGAATTTATTGGAAAGAATCAAACGTAACTCTGAAGATTGGGAGCTTGAAGAAGGTAAGGAGTCAGGTATGAATTTCCAGTTTGATTACGTTAAATCTTTTGTAGAAACAAACACTTCTAGAGATTTTAGCACTAAGTATGGACTTGACTCCGAGATAGTAGCTTCTCTATGTGAATCTTTTGCTGCTCATATTGATCTTCCCAAAGAGAAGTGGTTTAAGTATCATCCTCCTGTAGAAGTCAACATAGTTAAACCCAATCTAGTTGAAGAGAAAGTCATTGCCTATAATGATCCTATTGTTCCTTGTGCCAACACTGAGAAACGACCTTACCGTGCTAGGAAAAAGGATTATTCTAAAGCTCCAACTGTGATACATAGGGGTTACATTAAACCACTTGCACCCCTTGAGGAAATTAGAGTTGAACCTAGTGTTGCTATTATCAAAGATCTCTTAGCCGAAGACATAGACGGGCATGTTATCAAATTCTGTGAGGACTCCACTAGAATTGCTAAACCTCACGGGAAAGACAAATACAGACCTGTAGTTGGCCTGCCTGTTGTTTCTGTCAAGATAAGAGATCACTGTTATCATGGTTTATGTGATATGGGTGCTAGTGTTAGTGCAATACCCCGGTCCCTATATGATGAAATCGAAGATGAGATTGCACCTGCTGAGTTAGAACCCATTGATGTCACTATTACGCTAGCTAATAGAGACACTATCTGCCCTGTGGGAATTGTGAGAGACATAGAAGTCCTGTGTGGTAAGACGAAGTATCCTACTGATTTCCTCGTCCTTGGTACTGCATAAGATAGCTTTTGTCCCATCATATTTGGTAGACCGTTTCTCAACACTGTCAATGCTCATATTGACTGCGTTAAATAGACTGTCACTATTAGTTTCGAGGGTGTGTCTCATGAATTTAACTTCTCCAAGTTTGGAAGATAACCCCATGAAAAAGAGTCATCTGGTAGGTATGAAATCATTGCTCTTGCCTCTATTGTCGTGCCTCCTACGGATCCTTTAGAGCAATATCTGCTTGAGCGTGAAAATGATATGCATATGGATGAAAAGGATGAGATAGATAAAATTGTTTTAGAACAATATCCTATTCTTAAGAATAATCTGCCTGTTGAACTTCTTGGGGATCCTCCCCCACCAAAGGGTGATCCTGTGTTCGAGCTTAAACAGTTACCAGATACTCTTAAATATGCCTATCTTGATGAGAAGGAGATATATCCTGTTATTATTAGTGCTCACCTCTCGAATCACGAAGAGAAGAAGTTATTAGAAACTTTGAGGAAGCACCGTGCTACTATTGGATATACTCTTGATGATCTTAAGGGTATTAGTCCCACTCTATGTCAGCACAAGATTAAAACCGATCCTGATTCTAAGCCACTTGCTGATCATCAATGGAGATTAAATCCTAGGATGAAAGAGGTCGTGAGAAAAGAAATATTAAAGCTTCTAGAAGCAGGAATCATTTATCCTGTTGCTCATAGCGATTGGGTAAGTCCAGTGCATTGCCTACCAAAGAAGGGAGGTATCACCGTCGTTCCTAATGATAAGAATGAACTAATCCCACAGAGGATTATTACTGGCTATAGGATGGTGATATACTTCCGGAAACTGAACAAGGCAACCAGGAAAGACCATTATCCTTTGTCGTTTATCGACCAAATGCTAGAAAGGCTATCTAAACACACACACACTTCTGCTTTCTAGACGGTTATTCAGGTTTCTCGCAAATACTTGTTGCACAATATGATCAGGAGAAAACCACTTTCACCTGCCCCTTCGGTACCTTTGCTTATAGACGTATGCCTTTTGGCTTATGCAATGCACCTCCCACCTTTCAAAGATGTATGATGGCCATATTCTCTGACTTTTGTGAAAAGATTGTTGAGGTTTTCATGGATGATTTCTCCGTTTACGGTTCTTCCTTTGACGATTGCCTCAGCAACCTTGATCGAGTCTTACAGAGATGCAAAGATACCAACCTCGTCTTGAACTGAGAGAATTTCCACTTCATGGTTAATGAAGGCATCGTCTTAGGACACAAAATCTCTGAGAAAGGCATTGAAGTTGATAAGGCTAAGGTTGATGCAATTGAGAAAATGCCTTGCCCCACAGATATCAGAGGTATACGAAGTTTCCTAGGTCATGCTGGTTTCTATAGAAGGTTCATTAAGGACTTCTCTAAGATTTCTAGGCCTCTTACCAACCTCTTGCAAAAGGATGTTCCTTTTGTTTTTGATGAGGATTGTGAGGAAGCTTTTGAAATACTTAAGAGGGCCTTGATAACCGCACCTATTGTTCAACCACCTGATTGGAACTTGCCCTTTGAAATCATGTGCGACGCTAGTGATTATGCTGTTGGTGCTGTTCTAGGACAAAGAGTTGACAAGAAGTTGAATGTCATTCACTATGCTAGTGAAACTCTAGACAGTGCCCAAAGAAACTATGCCACTACGGAGAAGGAATTTTTAGCAGTCGTGTTTGCATGTGAAAAATTCAGATCTTATATAGTTGACTCCAAAGTCATTACTTACTCTGATCATGCTGCTATTAAGTACCTTATGGAGAAGAAGGACGCTAAGCCTAGGCTAATCAGATGGGTTCTCCTGCTACAGGAATTTGATTTGCACGTTGTTGACCGAAAGGGTGCTGATAACCCTATAGCAGATAACTTCTCCAGGCTAGAGAATGTCCTTAATGACCCACGACCTATTGATGAGCAATTGAATGTCATCCGTACTTCACATAGTGCACCGTGGTATGCTGATTACGCAAACTATATCGTAGCCAAATACATACCTCCTAGTTTCACCTACCAGCAAAATAAGAAATTCTTTTTTGATTTGAGACACTACTTTTGGGATGATCCTCACCTTTATAAGGAAGGAGTAGATGCTGTTATTAGATGTTGTGTGCCTGAACATGAACAGGGACAAATCCTGCAGAAGTGTCATTCCGAAGCCTACGGAGGAGACCATGCTGGAGATAGAACTGCTCATAAGGTATTTCAATCAGGTTTCTATTGGCCCACTCTCTTCAAGGATGCCCGTAAGTTTGTCTTGTCTTGTGACGAATGCCAAAGAATAGGGAACATCAGTAAACGTCACGAAATGCCTATGAACTATTCACTTGTCATTGAACCATTTGATGTCTGGGGCTTTGATTATATGGGACCCTTCCCGAGTTCCAATGGGTATACTCACATCTTAGTTGTTGTTGATTACATCACTATGTGGGTAGAAGCTATCCCCACTAGAAATTCTGATCACCACACCTCTATTAAGATGCTTAAAGAAGTCATTTTCCCAAGACTTGGAGTACCCAAGCGCCGTCCACCCACATATCAAATTATCAAAGTAACGAACGCGAACCATGTGAACATGATGACAATTAGCTTGACAGATTTCCCATGTGTCCTCGAGAGCGCTTTACTTCCTACAAGACTTTGCTCAGGCTTGTCCCTTGCTACAAAAGGGATTGGGCCACTTTGCTGCACCGTTGCTATTAGTTGTTACTTGTTACTTTGCACCTGCTACGTTTCACCTCACTACACCATCACTTGTTAGCGCTAATTTCAGTGCTTGTAGTTATTACCTTGCTGAAAACCGTTTATCAGAGCCTTCCGCTCCTCGTTGGGTTCGACACTCTTACTTATCGAAAGGACTACGATTGATCCCCTATACTTGTGGGTCATCAGTCATGTCTGTCTGTTTCCCGAACCCGTAGGGTCTACACACTTAAGGTTCGATGACGCTAGGGTTATAGGGAATTGTTATACAAGGTTACTCAAAGCTGTTCGGAGTCCCGGATGAGATCCCGGACGTCACGAGGATCTCCGGAAATGGTCCGGATGTAAAGATTGATATATAGGATGGATGGTTTTGGACACCGGAAATGTTTGGGCGTCACCGGTAGCGTACCGGGACCACCGGGACCACCGGAAAAGGTCCCGGGGGTCCACCGGGAGGGGCCACCACGCCGAAGAGGTAGCATGGGCCAAAAGGGGGAGGGAAACCAGCCCAAAGTGGGCTGGTGCGCCTCGTACAAGAGGCCCAAGGCGCAGGAGGGAGAGAAGGGGGAACCCTGGTGCTGGTGGGCCTAAGGCCCACCTAAGTTGTGCGCCACCCCCTCCCTCTTCCCTAGCCGCCACACCTCCCATCTGGGGGGGCTGCCGCACCACCTAGGGGGAAACCCTAGGGGTGGCACCCCCTCCCCTCCTCCTATAAATAGAGAGGGGTTTGGGGCTGTTTTGCACACGGTTTCTTCTCCTCTCGGCGCAGCCCTGCTCCCCTCCTTCCTCCTCCTCCCACGGTTCTTGGCGAAGCCCTACCGGGAGACATCGTCTCTCCATCGACACCTCACCGTCGTGCTGCTGGAGATCTTCCCCAACCTCTCCCTCATTCTTGGTGCATCAAGGTGCGGGAGACATCACCGGGCTGCACGTGTGTTGAACGCGGAGGTGCCGTGGTTCGGCACTAGATCGGAATCACACCGCGATCTGAATCGTCGCGAGTACGACTCCATCAACCGCGTTCTAGCAACGCTTCTGCTTAGCGATCTTCAAAGGTATGAAGATGCACTCAACACCCTCTTGTTGCTGGTCTCTCCATAGGAAGATCTGAATATGCGTATGATTTTTTTTGAATTTATGCTACTCTACCAAACAAAATCGGCTCAGACAGACTTTACTCATCCACATACAAGAGATCGGTTCCATTGACTGACATGTAACTTTTTTGCATAAGATGGATAGATGGTGTCTGTCTCTCCCACCTTAGTTGAATCGGATTCGACAAAGGTAGTCCTTGTAGAAGGTTAAATAGCAACTTGTGTATCACCTTTGTGGTTTTGCGTAGGTAAGAATCATTTTTTCTAGATACCCATAGCAGCCACGTAAAATGTGCAACAACAAATTAGAGGACGACTAACTTGTTTTTGCACGGTATATTGTGATATGATATGGCCAAAGACATGATGATATATATTTGATGTATGAGATGATCATGTTGTAATAGTTTATATTGACTTGCATGTCGATGCATACGGCAGCCGGCAGGAGCCATAGGGTTGTCTTTAATTATTGTATGACCTGCATGTCAATCGTTAAGCGCTATGCAATGCTTTTCTTTATCGCTAAACGGTAGCAATTGTAGTAGAAGCATGGTTGGCGCGACAACCCTGACGACAACACGATGCTAGAGATCATCATGATGGAGATCATGGTGTGATGCTGGTGACGATGGAGATCATGTCGGTGCTTTAGAGATGGAGATCAAAAGCACAAGATCATGGCCATATCATGTCACTTATGATTTACATGTGATGTTAATCCTTTTACGCACCTTGTTTTGCTTAGGACGACGATAGCATTATAAGGTGATCCCTCACTAAAATTTCAAGATAAAATTCTGTTCTCCCCGAGTGTGCACCGTGCAAAAGTTCGTCATTTCGAAGCACCACAAGATGGTCGGGTGTGATTGAGTCTATGTTCGCATACAATGGGTGCAATCTAGTGTTGCACCTGCGGAACACTCAGGTTAAACTTGACGAGCCTAGCATGTACAGACATGGCCATGGAACATAGGAGACCAAAAGGTCGAACATGAGTCATATAGTAGATATGATCAACATGGAGATGTTCACCATTGAAACCACCTAATCTCACGTGATGATCGTACTTGGGTTGGTAGATTTGGATCAAGCCACACTCGAATAACCTGAGGGATGTTGAGTTGATGGGAGTTCTTAAGTCATAAGATTAATTGAACTCATTATCATGAACATAGTCTAAGTTGTCTTTATAAAGTATGTTGTAGAACAATAGCTCGCGCTGTAGCTGCACTGTATTTTTGATACATTCCTAGAGAAAACTAAGTTGAAAGATGATAGTAGCAATTATGCGGACTGGGTTCGTAAAATGAGGATTGTCCTCATTGCTGCACAGATGGCTTATGTCCTTAATGCACCACTCGGTGTGCTACCCCCAAGCGTCGTCTATGGATGTTGCAAAAATCTGACATGCACGTTTTGATGACTACATGATAGTTCTGTGTGTCATGCTTTACGGCTTAGAATTGAGGCTCCAAAGATATGTTGAATGAAACGGAGCATATAAGATGTTCCAAGAGCTGAAATTGGGATTTCAGGCTCGTGTCCGCGTTGAGAGGTATGAGACCTCCGACAAGTTCTTTGCCTAAAAGAAGAACGACAATGGCTCAATTTGTGAGCATGTGCTCATATTGTCTGGGTACTACAATCGCTTGAATCTAGTGGGAGTTGATCTTCTAGATAAGATAGTGATTGTCATAGTTCTCCAAAGTCACTGCCACCAAGCTACTGGAGCTTCGTGATGAATGCTACGGTAACAAAAGTCCTTCCTTGGCGCTAGGAATTCTTCTTGCTACTTCTCTTGTTTGCGTCGGTTTTTCCCCTGAAGAGGAAAGGGTGATGCAACACAGGAGCAGTAAGTATTTCCCTCAGTTTGAGAACCAAGGTATCATTCCAGAAGGAGGGCCTCGCCAAGTCCAGAGTACGTGCGCAAACACAAACAAGCTTGCACCCAACGCTTCAAAGGGGTTGTCAATCCCTTCAAGATTGTTTGCAAAGTGATATTTGAAGGCGGAAAGTGCAATGAAGTAAAAAGTGTAAAGCTGAAAATATGGTGTGGAGTAGACCCATGGGCCATAGTGTTCACTAGAGGCTTCTCTCAAAATAGCAAATATCACGGTGGGTGAACAAATTACTGTCGAGCAATTGATAGAACCGCACAAAGTCATGACGATATCTAAGGCAATGATCATACATATATGCATCACGTCCGAGACAAGTAGACCGATACTTTCTGCATCTACTACTATTACTCCACACATCGACCGCTATCCAGCATGCATCTAGTGTATTGAGTTCATGATGAACAGAGTAATGCCTTAAGCAAGATGACATGATGTAGAGGGATAATCTCAAACCAATGATGAAAACCCCATCTTTTTACACTTGATGGCAACAACATGATACGTGCCTCGCTACCCCTTCTTTCACTGGGTGAGGTCACCGCACGGTATGAACCCAAAACCAAGCACTTCTACTATTGCAAGAATCATAGATCTAGTTGTCCAAACAAAACCCACAACTCGAAGAGAATTACAAGGATATGATATCATGCATAAGAGAGATCAGAATAAACTCAAAGAATATTCATAGATAATCTGATCATAAACAGAATTCATCGGATCTCGACAAACACACCACAAAAGAAGATTACATCAGATAGATCTCCATGAAGATCATGGAGAACTTTGTATTGAAGATCCAAGAGAGAGAAGAAGCTATCTAGTTACTAGCTATGGACCCGTAGGTCTATGGTGAACTACTCACGCATCATCGGAGAGGTCATGGTGTTGATGAAGAAGCCCTCTATATCGGAATCTCCCCTCCGGCAGGGCACCAGAACGTGCCGCAGATGGGATCTTGCGGAGACAAAAGTTTGCGGCGGCGGAAAAGTAATTTTGATGATCTCCTAATTTTTTTGGGATTTTTAGGGAATTTATAGGAGCAATCCCTAGGTCTGGGGGCGCTCAGGGGGTCCACAAGCCTGTGGGTAGCGGCCTCCCCCCTGGCCGCGGGGTGGGGACTCGTGGGGCCCCTGAGGCTCCCCTGCCTTGTCTCTCAAGCTTCCCGATCTTCTTCCGTTACGGAAAAAATCTTTTCGGGGATTTTCTTCCGTTTGTACTCCGTTTCAAAATCTCCTCTAAAAGGGGTAAAAACATGGAAAAAACAGGAACTGGCACTTGGCACTGAGTTAATTAGTTAGTCCCAAAAAATATATAAAAGGCATGCAAAACATCCAAAGTTTGACAGGATAATAGCATGAAACCATAAAAAATTATAGATACGTTGGAGACGTATCAAGCATCCCCAAGCTTAACTCCTGCTCGTCCTCGTGTAGGGAAGTGATAAAGAATGAATTTTTGATGTGGAATGCTACTTAGCGTATTTGCCCTTTGCAACTTATTTCACGTGACATGAATGTTCAGATCCATAAGATTTGAAACAATAGTTTTCTATTGACATGAAAACAGTAATACTTCAAGCAAACTAGCAAAGTAATCATGAACTTTCAAAATAACAAGGCCAAGGAAAGTTATCCCTACAAAATCGTATAGTCTGGCTATGCTCCATCATCCTCACACAACTAAAGTAAATCATGCACAACCCCGGTATTTGCCAAGTAATTGTTTTCGCACTCTTACTTTCTCAAACTTTTTATAACTATCACGCAATACATGAGTGTGAGCCATGGATATAGCACTATAGGTGGAATAGAGTGTGGTGGTGGTTGTGAGACAAAAAAGGAGGAGATGATCACATTGACTCGGCGTATCAATAGGCTATGGAGATGCCCATTAATAGATATCAATGTGAATGAGTAGGGATTGCCATACAAGAGATGCACTAGAGCTATAAGGATGTGAAAGCTCAAAAGGAAAACTAGTGTGTGTGCATCCAACTTGCTTGCTCACGAAGACCTAGGGCAATTTTGAGGAAGCCCATCATTGGAATATACAAGCCAAGTTATATAATGAAGATTCCTACTAGCATATGGTAGTGACAAAGCTAGAAGCTTTCAATCATGAAGAACACGGTGCTATTATGAAGCACAAGTGTGGAAAAATATAGTAGCATTGTCCCTTCTCTCTTTTTTTCATTAGGGCTCTTAGGCCTCTCTTTTTTCTTTTCTCTTTTTTTTGTTATTTTTGGGCTCTTTGGCCTCTCTTTTTTTATTTCCTCACATGGGACAATGCTCTAATAATGATGATCATCACACTTTTATTTACTCACAGCTCAAAGCTCACAATGATGACGACTCCATAGGAGATTCCTCCGGCAGTGTACCGGGATGTGCAACGATCTAGCATGGCGTATGACGTTGAAACATTTCGCTAGCGATATTACGATCATGCAATGGCAATATGATAGTGACGGCACAAGTCATGACACGGAGCACTGGGAGTTGCATGGCAATATATCTCGGAATGGCTATGAAAATGCCATAGTAGGTAGGTATAGTGGCTGTTTTGAGGAAGGAATTTGGTGGGTTTGTGCACCGGCGAGAATTGCGCGGCACTAGAGAGGCTAGCAATGGTGGAAGGTGAAAGTGCATCTATACCATGGACTCACATTAGTCTTGAAGAACTCACATACTTGTTGCGAAAGTTTTTATTAGTAATCGAAACAAAGTGCTAAACCCATACTCCGAGGGGAAGGGTTGGTAGGTGTAAACCATCGCGCGATCCCGACCTCAACACAAAGGATGACAAGCAATAGATCAATTATGCTCTGACTTCCTAACATAGCGGTTCACCATACGTGCACGCTATGGGAATATCTAACTTCAACACAAGTATTTCTAGATGCACGACACCCTACGAACATAACTCTTAATATTACCAAATCCACGTCTCCAAACTATTTGAGAGGAATCAAAACTTCTCTTTCTATTCAATGCACATGAAGATGAAGGTTTTTGCATCCTCTTTGGGTATCTATCACCTTTGGGACTACTTTATAGCATAAGCCAACTACCAAATCACGCACCGCCGTGCTCTAAAAGATATAAGTGAAGCACATAGAGAAAAAGTATCTAGCTCAAAAGATATAAGTGAAGCACTATGAGCATTCTAGAAAAATCACGATGAGTGCATGTCTCTCTCTCAAAAAGGTGTGCAACAAGGATGATTGTGACACAACAAAATGAAAAGAATCCTACGATACAAGACGCTCCAAGCAAAAACACATATCATGTGGTGAATAAAAATATAGCTCCAAGTAATGTTACCGATGGATTGAAGATGAAAGAGGGGATGCCTTCCCGGGGCATCCCCAAGCTTAGGCTTTTTGGTGTCCTTGAATTTGGCTTGGGATTCCTTGGGCATCCCCAATCTTGAGCTCTTTCCACTCCTTATCTCATCGTCCATGAGAACATCACCCAAAACTTGAAAACTTCACAATACAAAACTTAAGCAGAAACTCGTGACAACATTAGCACAAGAAAACAAACTACCACTTCTTTTGGTACTCTAGCAAACTTGAATTCTATCTATATTGGTGTTGGGCTACTGTATTCTTACTTTTCCATGGCTAGCACCCCCTGATACTAACCATAGTTTCATCAACACAAGCAACCAACTCAACAAAAACAGAATCTGTCAAAAACAGACCAGTCTAAAGCAATCTGTATACTTCGTATACTTATGGTACCTCCAAAAATCTGAAAACTTACGACGGACTCGGAAAAAGCATATCTACCAGCAGCAAAAAGAATGAACTCAAAAGCTCTTTCTGAATAAAACTGAAAAATCATCTCGTGAGCGAACAGTTTCTGTCCTTTTCCAGCAGGATCAAACAACCATTACCAAGACTAGTCATAAAGGTTTTGCTTGGCTCAAACACAAAAAAACACAATCACAACAGAATTGTGATGGTGTGGATGCAAAAAAACAGAAATAAAAAGATAAATTCATTTGGTTGCCTCCCAACAAGCGCTATTGTTTAACGCCCTTAGCTAGGCATAAAAGCGATAGAATCACGTATCGTCGTGTTTGGTGCTCAAACCATAAGTGTCCCTCATCATGGATTCATAAGGCAATCTTATTTTCTTTCTAGGAAAGTGTTCCATGCGCTTCATTAAAGGAAATTTAAATCTAATATTCCCTTCCTTCATATCGATAATAGCACCGATAGTCCTTAGGAAAGGTCTACCAAGAATAATAGGGCATGTAGGATTGCAATCAATGTCAAGCACAATGAAATCCACGGGTACATAGTTCCTATTTGCAATAATAAGAACATCATTGATCCTTCCCATGGGTTTCTTGATAGTAGAATCAGCAAGATGCAAATTAAGAGAACACTCTTCAATCTCATTAAAACCCAGAACTTCACATAAAGACTTTGTAATCGCAGAAACACTAGCATCCAAATCACACAAAGCATTGCACTCATAGTTTTTGATTTTGATTTTGATGGTAGGTTCCCACTCATCATGAAGCTTTCTATGGATAGAGACTTCCAATTCAAGTTTCTCTTCAAGAAATTTTATCATAGCTTCGACGATATGATTGCTAAAGGCCTTGTTTTGGTTATAAGCGTGTGGAGAGTTCAACATGGATTGCATCAAAGAATTGCATTCAATCAAGGAGCAACTATCATAATTGAATTCCTTGAAATGCATGGTAGTAATTTCATTACTACTCAAAGTTTTACCATCTTCTTCTCCACTTTTAATGCTTTTAGCATCAAGATATATGGATTCTGAATCGTTGGGGCACTTTTCAACCAAAGTGGATTCATATCCAGCCGCGTAATCATTAGGTTTGACACAAGAAAACAAAGATTCAATGGGAGTCACACCAAGCACTTTAAGATCTTCGTGATTCTCATCACGAGAATACGCCTTTTTAAGCCATTCATGCCTAGCACGAATTTGGGTGGTTCTTTCTTGACTCTCAATCATGGAAACACGCATAGCTTTCAAAGTTTCATCCATGTTGATCTTGGGAGAAGCACATCTAACTTTCAAATCATCAACATCATTAGACATTCTATCAACGCTCTTAGCCAAATCGTCAATTTTGAGTAGCTTTTCCTGTATGGACGCATTGAAAATCTTTTGAGAGTTGATGAACTCTTTGATATTACTCTCTAGATCAGAGGGTAATCTATTGTAATTTCCATGAGTATTGTTGTAGGAGTTGCAAAAGTTATTAGAGGAGTCACTAGGAAAAGGCCAAGGAACATAGTTTCCTCTAAAAGCATTGTTGTTGCCAAAGTTATTCCTACCAAAAAAATTAACGTCCAAGATAGCGTTGCTACTATCAATGAAAGATGTCAAGGGCATATCATTAGGATCCAAAGGAGCACTTATACTAGCAACCAAATTCATTAACTCATCCATCTTAGCACTTAACGAGTTAATTTCTTCTATAGCGTGTACCTTCTTACTAGTAGGTGACCTTTCAGTGTGCCACTAAGAGTAGTTCGTCATGATGTTGTCTAAGAGCTTTGTGGCTTCCCCTAACGTGATTTCCATCAACGTTCCACCTGAGGCAGAGTCCAAGATATTTCTAGAAGCGAAATTCAAGCGAGCGTAAAAGATTTGAATAATCATCCAAAGACTCAAGCCATGAGCGGGACAATTTCTAATCATTAATTTCATTCTCTCCCAAGATTGTGGAACATGTTCATGATCGAGTTGCTTGAAATTCGTGATATCATTCTGGAGAGAGATGATCTGAGCCGGCGGAAAATACTTGGATATATAAGCATCTTTGCACTTATCCCAAGAATCGATACTATTTTTGAGCAAAGAAGAAAACCAAGTTTTTGCGCGATCTCGCAACAAGAAAGGAAAAAGCCTCAATTTAATCACGTCATTATCCACATGTCTCTTCTTTTGAATGCCGCAAAGTTCAATGAAGGTATTGAGATGGGATGCGACATCTTCACTAGGAAGGCCAGAGAATTGCTCTTTCATAACAAGATTCAGCAAAGCAGCCTTGATTCAGCGGGAGAAATCAGAGTACTAATAAAATCATTATTGTTAGTATTCGAGAAGTCACAAAGTTTGGTGTTTTCATTCATGATGACTTCAGCAAGCAAGAAAGCACCCACAAGCAAACAAAGAGCAGGCGAGAAACAGGGCGAATGAAAAGGCGAACGAAAAAGGCAAATTGTGAAGTGGGGGAGAGGAAAACGGGAGGCAATTGGCAAGCATAGTAAATGCAAGAGATGACTTTGCGACACCTACTTGGATGAGTCCTTGACTTGATCTTCCTCCCTGGCAACGGCGCCAGAAATTCTTCTGCTACGGTAACAAAAGTCCTTCCTTGGCGCTAGGAATTCTTCTTGCTACTTCTCTTGTTTGCGTTGGTTTTTCCCTTGAATAGGAAAGGGTGATGCAACACAGGAACAGTAAGTATTTCCCTCAGTTTGAGAACCAAGGTATCGATCCAGAAGGAGGGCCTCGTCAAGTCCAGAGTACCTGCGCAAACACAAACAAGCTTGCACCCAACACTTCAAAGGGTTTGTCAATCCCTTCAAGATTGTTTGCAAAGTGAGATTTGAAGGCGGAAAGTGCAACGAAGTAAGAAGTGTAAAGCTCAAACTATGGTGTGGAGTAGACCCGGGGGCATAGTGTTCACTAGAGGCTTCTCTCGAAATAGCAAATATCATGGTGGGTGAACAAATTACTGTCGAGCAATTGATAGAACCGCGCAAGATCATACATATAGGCATCACGTCCGAGACAAGTAGACTGATACTTTCTGAATCTACTACTATTACTCCACACATCGACCGCTATCCAGCATGCATCTAGTGTATTGAGTTCATGACGAACAGAGCAACGCCTTAAGCAAGATGACATGATGTAGAGGGATAATCTCAAACCAATGATGAAAACCCCATCTTTTTACCCTTGATGGCAACAACATGATGCGTGCCTCGCTACCCCTTCTGTCACTGGGTGAGGTCACCGCACAGTATGAACCCAAAACCAAGCACTTATACTATTGCAAGAATCATAGATCTAGTTGGCCAGACAAAACCCACAACTCAAAGAGAATTACAAGGATATGAAATCATGCATAAGAGAGATCAGAATAAACTCAAATAAGATTCATAGATAATCTGATCATAAATCCAGAATTCATCAGATCTCGACAAACACATCAGAAAAGAAGATTGCATCGGATAGATCTCCATGAAGATCATGGAGAACTTTGTATTGAAGATCCAAGAGAGAGAAGAAGCCATCTAGTTACTAGCTATGGACCCGTAGGTCTATGGTGAACTACTCATGCATCATCGGGGAGGTCATGGTGTTGATGAAGAATCCCTCCGTATCTGAATCTCCCCTCCGGCAGGGCACCAGAACGTGCCGTAGATGGGATCTTGCGGAGACAGAAGCTTGCGGTGGCGGAAAAGTAATTTCGATGATCTCCTGATTTTTTTGGGATTTTAGGGAATTTATTGGCGCAACCCCTAGGTCAGGGGGCGCTCAGGGGGCCTACAAGTCTGTGGGCCGTGGCCTCCCCCCTGGCCGCGGGGTGGGGGCTTGTGGGGCCCCTAAGGCTCCCTTGCCTTGGCTCTCAAGCTTCCCGATCTTCTTGCGTTACGGAAAAAATCTTTTCGGGGAATTTCTCCCGTTTGGACTCCGTTTCAAAATCTCCTCTGAAAGGGGTCAAAAACATGGAAAAAACAGGAACTGGCACTTGGCACTGAGTTAATAAGTTAGTCCCAAAAATATATAAAAGGCATGCAAAACATCCAAAGTTTGATAGGATAATAGCATGAAACCATCAAAAATTATAGATACGTTAGAGACGTATCAATGAACTATACCATATCATGGATGGAGAAGATGGTCCCTGAGCTATTCGCGATGTTTGACACCGCGAAGGTAGAAATCAAGTAAGAGCATCAAGTCTTGATGGTTAGTATAACCACTAGTTTCAAGAAGGGTAAGGGCAAGAAGGGAAACTTATAGCATGACAAGCCAGTTGTCGCTCCATCGAAGAAACCTAATGTTGAACCCAAACCCGAGACTCAGTGCTTCTGTTATAAAGGGAGTGGTCACTCGAAGTGTAACTTTACCAGATACTTGGCAGATGAGAAGTCTGGCAATGTCAACAAAGGTATATTTGTTATACATATTATTGATGTGTGCCTTACTAGTGCTCGTTGTATCACGTGGGTATTTGTTACCAGTTCAGTTGCTAATAATAGTAACTAAAAACAGGAGTTGTGGAATAAACGAAGACTAGCTAAGGGAGAGGTGTCAATGTGTGTCGGAAGTGTTTCCAAGGTTGATATGATCACCATCGCACGTTCCATCTACCTTCGGGATTAGTGGTAAACCTAAATAAATGTCATTTGGTGTCTCCATTGAGATGAACATTATATTGATTTTTTTATTGCAACACAATGATTCACGAAAGTTAGAGCATAATGGGTTATTCTATTTACATGAATAATATATTTCATGATCATGCACCCAATGTGAATGGTTTATTGAATCTCGATCGAAGTTATACACACATTCATAGTATTTATGCCAAAAGATACAAAGTTAGTAATGATAGTACCACTTACTTGTGGCACTGTCGCTTAGGTAATATTTGTTTATAACACATGAAGAAACTCCATGTTGATGGATCCTTGGACTCACTCAATTTTGAATCGCTCAAGACATACAAACCATGCCACATGGCAAGATGACCGAAGGCCTCGTTTTCCAATGAGATGGAATGATCAAGTCACTTATTGGAAATAATACATTTTGATGTATGTAGTCAAATGAGTTTTGTAGCATGTAGTGGATATCGTTATGTTCTTACTTCACACATGATTTGATTAGATACGAGTATATTTAATTCATGAATCACGAGTCTGAAATATTGAAAAGTTCAAGAAATTTTAGAGTGAAGTTGAAGATCCTCGTTACAAGAGGATAAAATGTCTACGATGTGATCGTGGAGGTTAATATCTGAGTTACGAGTTTGGTGTACATTGAAGACAATGTGGAAATTGTTTCACAACTCATGCCACGTGGAACACCATAGTGTGATGGTTTGTTCCTACGTCATAGTCGTGCCCTATTGGATATGGTGCGCACTATGATGTATCTTACCGTTTTCCCACTATCATTTTGGGGTTATGCATTAGAGAGAACCACATTTACATTAAATAGGGGACCATATAATTATGTTGAGATGACACCATATGAACTATGGTTTGGCAAGAAACCTAACCTGTCATTTCTTAAAGTTTGGGGTTGCGATGCTTATTTCATAAGGCTTAGGATGATAAGCTCGAACCCAAAGCGGATAAATGCATCTTCATAGGATACCCAAAGGAAACAGTTGGGTATACCTCCTATCTCAAATCGAAACGCAAAGTGTTTGTTTCTTGAAATGGGTCGTTTCTCGAGAAATAGTTTCTCTCTAAATAATTGTGTGGGAGGATGGTGAAACTTCATGAGGTTATTGAACCATCACTTCAACCAGAGAGTAGCCGAGCACATGAAGATGTTCCTGTGAAGCCTACACCATTTGAAGCGAAAGTTGATGATGGTGATCATGAAGCTTCGAATCTAGTTACTACCAAACCTCATGGGTCGACAAGGACACGAACTGCTCCAAAGTGGTACAATAATCCTGTCTTGGAGGTCATGTTGTTGGACAACAATGAAACTACAAGCTATGGAGAAGCGATGGTGGGTCTGGATTCCAACAAATGGCTGGAGGCCATGAAATCACAGATAGGATCAATGTATGAAAACGAAGTGTGTACTTTGGAAGAACTACTTGATGGTCATAAGGCTATTGAGTACAAATGGATCTTTAAAATCAAAACATATGATGATGGTATATTTCACCATTTAGAAAGGCCGACTTGTCGCAAAGATGTTTTTGACAAGTTCAAGGAGTTGACTTCGATGAGACTTTCTCACCTGTAGCGATGCTAAAGTCTGTTGGAATTATGTTAGGAGTTGCTACATTTTTCGATTGTGAAATCTTGCAGATGGATGTCAAAACATTGTTTCCTTAATGGTTCCCTTGAGGAAAGTCTGTATGTGATGCAACCAGAAGGTTTTGTCGATCCTAAGGATAATAAAAGGCATGCAAGCTCGAGCGATCCATTTATGGACTAATCCAAGCATCTCGGAGTTGGAATAAGTTCTTTGGTGAGTGATCAAAGCTTTTGGTTTATAAAGAGTTTATGAAGAAACTTCTATTTCCAATAAAGTGAGTGGGAGCACTATAGAATTTCTGATAAGTATATGTGGTTGATATATTGTTGATCGGCAATGATGTAGAATTTCTCGAAAGCATATAGGGTTGTTTGAAAGGAGTTTTTAAACGAAAACCAAGATTAAGCTACTTAAAAATTGGGAATCAGTACCTATAGAGATAGATCAAGACGCTTGATAAAACTTTCAATGAACACATACCTTGACAAGATTTTGAAGGAGTTCAAAATAGATCAGTCAAAGAAGGAGTTCTTACATGTATTGTAAGGTGTGGATTTGAGGAAGACTCAAAGCCCGACCACGATGGAAGAAAGAGAAAGGACGAAGGTCATCCTCTGTGCCTTAACCGTAGGCTCTGTAGTATGCCATGATGTGTACCACACCTGTTGTGTGCCTTACCATGAGTCTGTCATAGGGTACAACAGTGATCCAAGAGTGACAGCGGTCAAAATTATCCCTAGTAACTACAAGACTCAGGAAATGTTTCTCGATTATGGAGGCGATAAAAGATTTTGTCGTAAAGGGTTACGTTGATGCAAGCTTTGACACCAATTGGGATGACTCTGAGTAGCAAACTAGATTCGTATAATGAAGCAGTCATTTGGAATAGTTCCAAGTGGAGCCTGGTAGCAGCATCTACAGTATAATATAGAAATATGTAAAGTACACACGGATCTAAATGTTGTACACCCGTTGACTAAAACCTGTATCACAAGCAAAACATGATCAAACCCCAGAATTCATTGGGTGTTAATCACATAGTGATGTGAACTAGATTATTGACTCTTGTGCAAGTGGGAGACTGTTGGAAATTTGCCCTAGAACCATAATAAATTAGGTATTATCATATTTCCTTGTTCATGATAATCTTTTATTATCCATGATGGAATTGTATTGATTGGAAACTCAGATACATGTGTGGATATATAGACAAACACTGTGTCCCTAGTAAGATTCTAGTAGATTAGCTCGTTGATCAAACATGGTGAAGGTTTCCAGACCATAGACATGAGTTGTCATTTTATAATGGGATCATATCATTACGAGAATGATGTGATGGACGAGACCCAACCGTAAGCATATCATATGATCGTGACAGTTTATTGCTACTTCTTTATCCATCTCAAGTATCTGTTCCTACGAACATGAGATCATGCAACTCACTGACATCAAAGGAATGCTTTGTGTGTATCAAATGTCACAATGTAACTGGGTGACTATAAAGGTTCTCTACACGTATCTCCGTGGGTCTCCTTGAGTTGGCTTGGATCGAGACTGGGATTTGGTACTCCGTATGACGGAGAGGTATCTCTGGGCCCACTCGCTAATACGACATCACAAGAAGCTTGCAAGCAATGTAACTAAGGAGTTAGTCATGAGATCTTGTATTACGGAAATTTTAAAGAGACTTGTCGGCAACCAGATTGAGCTAGGTATGGAGATACCGACGATCGAATCTCGGGCAAGTAACATACCGACGGACAAAGGGAACTGTATACACGATTGATTGAATCCTTGGCATCGTGGTTCGACCGATAAAGATCTTTGTAGAATTTGTAGGAGCCAATATGGTCATCCAGGTCCAACTATTGGTTAATGACCGAAGAGTGTCTCGGTCATGTGTGCATATTTGTCGAACCCGCGGGGTCTGCACACTTAACTTTCGGTGAAGATTTGGTATTGTTGAGTTATGTTTGCTGGTGACCAAAGGTTGTTCGGAGTCCCGGATGAGGTTCGGGCATCACCAGTAGCTCCAGAATGGTCTGGAGGTAAAGATTTATATATGGGAAGTTGTGTGTTGGTCATTGGAAAAGGCTTGGGCATCACCAGTAGCGTACCGGGAGTGCCGGTGGTTTCCATGGGTCCACTGAAAGGAGCCACCAGCCCCGGAGGGGGCCACATGGGCTATGAGGGACGCGCACCAGCCCGTGGTGGGATGGGCACACCTCCACACCCACGCCCATGGAGCTGGTCTTGTGGGAGGGCCAACCCTACGGGTGGTGCCACCTTTCCTTTGGCGGAAAGCCGCCTCTAGGGCGGCTCCACCCTTGGCCGCCGCCCCAAAGGGGAAACCGTAGGGGTGGTCGCCTCCACCCCTTCCCCTATATATACTTGAAGGGAGAGAGGGAAGCCACACCTGAAAAAGCCACGGGCTGCCTCTCTATCCCTCTAGATTTGTTTCTCCTCTAGATTGTTTCGGTAGTACTTAGCGAAGACGTGGCGGACAGATCCACCACCACCACCGCCACGCCGTCGCGCAGGAGGGGAACTCATCTACCACTCGACCCTCGCTTGCTGTATCAAGGAGGCAGAGAGGTCATCAAGCCGTGCGTGTGCTGAACGTGGAGGTGCTGTCTGTTCGGCACTTGATCGGGAGTTCGCGGGATGGATCATGATAGGATCACGAAGACGTTCGACTACATCAACCACGTTTATTAACGCTTCCGCTAAGCAATCTACAAGGGTATGTAGATATAATCTCTCCTCTCATAGATGTCCATTTCCTATATTGATCTTGGTGAGCATAGGCAATTTTTTGTTTCACATGCAACATTCCCAAACAAATCGGCATAACACATGTTTGACTCGCTTGAAGCCTACGATTATATTTAGGCTATGCTCCGATAGTGTTCGTCGGATTCCTGGCATGTGTAAGAAGTGCTAGAAAAATATGTCCCAGCTTTCGTGCAAGAATGAGCGTGGTGCTTCGTTGACCGCAGGGTCGAGCTGAGCCCCAATGGACGCTATTTTGTTGGGATCCATTGGATGCACTTGTATTTTGACGATTTCATCTGCTGGTTTGAATGATGTGGATTTAGGCCTTTTACTAAGGATCGCATCATCCTTGTCTACCATTGAGAGGAGTGTGGTTTATTCCTTTGCTGCGAGGGTTTCAGACAGTGCCTCGAGAGCGACCGAAGTTGTTTTGTTATTGTCCTGAAAAGCTCTGTCCGGGTCACTTGCAATTGTCACCATGGCATTGGGCCCTAGCATTTTGAGATTCATGTACCAGTAATGTGGTATGGCCTAAAATCTTGTGAAGGCATCACGCCCCAGCATGGCATGATAACCACTGCGAAAGGGCACATATGAAAGAGAAGTTCTTTGGACCTTTAATTCCCTGGGGTGCCGAAACCACATCAAGACAAACTCATCCTGTGCAACGTGCCTCTTTTCTGACAATGATTCCTCGAAAGGTGGTGTGGCTTTGTTCGATGCAGGATGTGTCGACTTGCATTTTGTCTAGGGTATCTTCATAAATGGGGTTTAAGCGGCTTCCACCATCGATTAGCACCGTGTGGAGTTTGAAGCCATATACTATGGGGTTAAGGACGTGGGCGACATGTGTTCGGCTAGAGCGAATTCTCGGCTGGTCTGCTTCGCAAAATGTGGTGGGTATGTTTGTCCATGTATTCGTCACTTCCACCTGTTATATTTGGTCCAGTTCCCGGAGAGCTCTATTCCAGTGATTCTTTGAGGAAAATGTCTCATAGATTTTTTGGATCTCGATGTTGTTATCCAAAGGCGCTGCTGGGTTTCTTCTCGAGGGTAGGACCCCAAGGATGGCCTCTCTGCTTTTGCAACTTGCCTAACGACCCAACAATCTCGAAGGTTGTGAGTCATGTTCGTGTTCAGTAGGGCGGAGTGTATGGGGCACAATTTTTCTAATAGTTCGTCAAGGACAGTTCTGGATCCTACAAGGGGTTTATTATTTTTATCGATGGGATCATATTCGGCCAACTGTCATGAGGGAATGCGCTTCCTCCAAGCTCTTCTCGCTTTGTCGTCAGAAATTGGCTCTATGCACATCTGTTGATTCTGCCATGTGCTTTCCATGGTGCAGTATTTATCTACCAGGGCTGATAGCTCGGTGAAGTTCTGTATGTCGCAACTAGTGAGGGAATTTAGGGCTCCTTCGTTATGGCAAATACGCAGGAATGTTGCTATGGTTTCCTGGCCACTTCGGTCCGTCGTCCTGTTTTTGGTAAGGAGTAATCTAGCCCAGAACTGTTGGACCATTTCCCTCGGCTGTTCTTTGACAAGTGATAGGTCCCATATATCGGGTTTCCTCGATTTCCTTAGAGAGTATTTTGCTTGGGTGGGTGGGAAAAAACTTTGCATCCCAATGGGATGTGAGTTTGAAACCTCGGTGTCCATTGTGGAATCTAGCGCGTCGGGCTTAGCATCCGGACTATCGACCGGATACTGTCGTACGTGATAGGTCATGTGCCGAATCGAGGTTTGGCCCCGAAATTGTTCTGGATCCTAGACTGGACGGGCGGTCCTAATGCCCGTGAACTGAAACGTAGACCATTCTTTGTTCAAGCGGTTGGGAGGGCGAACTTTTGCCTGGGCCTTCGATGGTGGCGACCAAGTGTGTGATCGGTGGGACATAAATTTCCCTATCGTCGGATTTGAGCCCGATGTGATCATAAAATGAAGAATGGCTGTCATTTATCGCCATGGCTTGGATGCGGCTGAGCAAATCGTTTAATGATGATATGTCGGTAGAGTCCATGCTTTTGGAGTGTGCGGTATCAATTTGTAGTATCGTTGTTCCGGGGGCATTTGAACCCGCGCCCGAGCAGTCTTCGGTCGCAGATGATTCAAGTGTATCGACGGGTCCGGGCCCTAAGGCCGGACCTAAGGCGTATGTTGCCCAAGAGGCGTGATCCACCACTCCAGTCGTTAGGGCGAAGGAAATCGCGGGCTCTTCTAGGGGGGTTGAAAGCTTTGTCATAATAAGATCTCCCCGGGAGTCGGCGACGAACTTTGGGTTCCCAAACCCGATCTCTTGACCGGAGGCGAGGTTTCCGAGCTGGTCAAGGTGGCCAGTCGGATTAGCATGCAACAAGATGCCACCGGACATAAAGATCTGCCAAGGGACAAAGATGTCCATGCTGCAGATGTCGCTGCTAATGATTAATCGGGACATCGATCCTTTGACGACCCCACAGCGGAACTCCCAACGAAAGCACCAATGTCGGTGTCAAAACCGGTAGATGTCGGGTAGGGTCCCAAGCTGTGGATCTTGGATAAATGGTAACAGGAATAGGGGAGACAATGTTTACCCAGGTTCGGTCTCTCTTGATGGAGGTAAAACCCTACGTCCTGCTCTTGTTTATATTGAAGATGGAGTATCGTGTACATAGTTGACCTACCTCCAGATCGTATGTTGTGATCTAAACCCTAAGAGTAATTGTGTTGTGTACGAACTAAAACCCTCTGGTTTGTATAGACACCAGGGGTACGTAAGGTTACATAAGGTGAGTTACTTAGAAATAAGAATGCCAATATTATCATCTTGACTTGGAGCACACACCAAGGCTTCGGAAGTTTCCATCTTGAATATGACGTCACCTCGTAGTTCAGTCTTTTAATGATAGTCACAGAGCAGCACATAAGTCCATTCCATAGATATATACCGACGGCCCGAGGACCCCTTAGTCCAGGACTCCCTCAGTGAGCAGCTCTTGTAGTAGTTAAGTTGCTAGCTCATGTGGGCATGCTCACCCGTCGTCTCATCAGTGTGCGTTTGCAACAACTGGGGTCGTGGCAAGTGGGGGAGATTGCACACGACGAATTCCATTGGGTGGTGCATATCGTGTACCCGGTCTTGAGCTCTAGGGTGAAAACCCTAGGTCTAGCCTCTTACCAGTTATGCCTGGAATGGCGACATTTTTGGCGTCGTTACCCTAATGAAGGCATTGCTCGGAGTTTGTTCAGACTTGATCTTCAGGGTGAAACACACGATTGGACTTGTGGGTGCTGGATCCGACGACGACTTAGTTATGTGTCATTTCCTTCTTGGAGGCGTCGTTTTTTAAGAACCTTTTCGTGGTCCTTGTGTTCTCATGACATAGTTTACTCTAGTGGTTATTGTTGTACATTGTCAATAGTTGTTTGTATCACTCCATGACTTTTTTGTCATTTCTTTTTTATCTCCCATTTAGTATAGCTTCGGTCTTGTATGACCTAGCTCTTTCCTTGTGTGATCCTATGGTTTGTGTTGACTGTGTGCATCCTGGTTATCTAGACGTTGGGCGTGGCTCATTGTTAGTGTATCCACCGTGCTATATTATGAGTCAATAAAACACATTAATTAGAAAAACAAGGTGTTTTGTTTGGGGAAGCAACACAAACATAGAATAATGAAGTTGTGTTATTACTACAAATGCAATGTAAGAAATGAAAAGGTTAGTTCATGTAATGTTAATGCTCTACCAATCAGTGTCATCACGCTCACGACCCCGTCCATCCAAAGCACATACCATGCGTTCCTTGTTGCGGCATCCTGCCACGTTGGTATCGGCTCACTTCTCGACCACGAGCAGTTTGGTGCTTGTCTGTCAAGCCGTCTCCAGGTTGTTCCAAGACGTACCCTCGAGGAGCAACAGTCCATTGTGCCATTCATGGCTCAAGTTCCAATAACTAGTCCAAGGGGTGCCACCTGCAAGCCATGATGGCGCAACTCACCCTAGCGTTAGGTGAAATCGATGATTATGGACGTGCTTAGCATTCTTTTGAAGAGAAATATGACCCCGTTACAAGAAAAATCAATGCACTTAACAAGAAATCTAGATTTTACACACAAAAATGACTACTTGTATGGTTATTCACCCCAAGATATATAAATATATTATTTACTTTGATTTATATAGTTAACAATTCGGTTTTTTGGTATATACTATAAAAACCAAATTTCAAAGTGGTATGAAAAGTTTGTACCATACCGAAACCATAAAACCATAAAATTCGTTCGATTTGGTTTATTTATTGTATGGTTCGGTTTTCAAATGCATAGGGTGATCTCGTCAGAGAAAGATTTGTTCCTCGTTCAAAAGGACTTGACAATTCAACTTGATTATTCAACCTAAGGCGAGCTAATCTCGACTTGTTGGAAAATAAATACTGAAAACTAAGATACAATATATTATCATACCTCCCCCAAGATTGCAATTAAAGCTAACATGATCCTAATACCTAGTTAGGATTAGGCTCGATTGGTGTCCCTTCCTTCATAATTTCCTTGGCTTGCCCTCCTTCGAGATGCATGCGAGGCCGGTATACTTGAAGTGAGTTACAATTACTAAAATATCTTGGTTCTACTCAATGGCCAACTTCATGAGGATGCTAGTCTTTGAAAAGGCATTTGTAGTAAAATCATACATGATGTCTATCTTATTATAGGGACCATTGACCTTGGCTTCAAGATCTTTTCACATCATCTAATAAGCACCTATTCTTTGACCAATTGTATCTACACATTCTTTAGAGACCTTCTCAAGCTCATTATTATTTTCCTGATCTCATCTATGGTTAACGCTTCCCTCTCATGCTCCTTAGTTCTCATCCCTAATGGGGATATGTACCTAGGGTAGGGTTACAAGCTTGACCTAGATGTCCTACGTAAGTGTACCTCATTAAAGACTTGAAGGTCACAAGGAAGATTCCGACTGGATAGCCATGCCGTCTAAGTCACTCGGTAAGAAATCACTCGAAGTATGTTCCCCTTCACTCGGCAACCAACTTCCACTCGGAAGAAACCAGTCGACGCAGAAGACCGGAAGCCACTCCAGGGAGGCCAACATGCGAGCGTTCGGTTGGTCGTCATAAATAGCATTAATTACGTATGTCATCAGTAATGTACACCTTTGAACTCTATTGATCGAACCCTTAGATGATGGGCCTTCATGAGGGGTAGTGCACTCTATATAAGCCACCCCTCTCCTCTGGCACAAGGGTTCGCACCCCCTGTAATACGCATTCCACACCAAAGAGCTTCTGAGCACTGAGACATAGGGTTGTTACCTCTACGAGAGGGGCCTGAACTCATACATCTTGCGTACAAGCTTGTCGTATCTAGTACTCTGCCCTCTCCTTTCGTACCCTAAACCTCTATTGTTAGGTTCATTCCCACGACAGTTGGCGCCCACCGTGGGGCAGGCATCTAAGCGACTTCCGACAAGTTTGCAATCTTCATTCTCCGTCATGTCTTCCGGCTGCAATTCGTTCTTGGGCGGTGAGATCCGTTTTGGCGCGCTTGTCTTCCGGAGGCGCCTCTCGACATCGAGGCGCTCCCGATCCGCGGGGCGACGCACTTCTGTGCAAGCTCCTTCGGCGTACTCCTTCGGTAGACGTTGACTCCAGTATCGACCGATCGCTCCGCTGCTCGACGCCACAAGTGATCCGGTCGCTCACGACTTCAGAGATGGGTGAAACACGCAGTGCCTCGCCAGGCATCACCTCAGTCATGTGTGCAGATTGCTGCAATCAAGCCTGCTGAACCTCTTCGGGGCGCGATCCAGTCAGTGTCAGATCAGTCTGATGTTACTTCCGAGTACGAGAGCTGCAATCCTGCGGCGGAGGTCTTCATGGCTGGTTCTATGGAGAGCCCGCCCAGGTTTGGTCGCGGCGAACACGAAGTTGGAGAACCGTCGAGCGGACACGCCCATCGCCGTCCTCCAGCTTCCAGTCGACAACAGCGATAGCTCTTTCCGAGTAGAACACAGAACAACATTGAGGTATTTTGTACTGTGGTACTAAATGTTGCAGCCGCCGCTAAGATAGCAGATTATATTCCGCCATCAAACTCAGAGGCTGGTAGAGGCTTGGAGCAGATTCGTACTTTGCTTCAAGCAGCGCAGCTAAAAACCTCAACTGTGTCACAGTCGCTCAATGGGTTGCATAGTAATTCACCCAGAGCAGATACCTTTTTTCAGTTTTTAGTCCAGGGTCACCTCAGCGTCGTGGAGACGGAGGTTACCGAGAGAATCAACACAGAGATCATGAGCGGAATCAGTTTGCTCCCTCGTACCACCGTGATAACCGCCATCGGGTGCATTCTCCTCCGAGGAGTGGTACGTATGTGTCCCAACACTACGACGATAGGCGCTCATTCGGTGATGAGACGAGTCCTTGATTTGATGCGAGAAATGTACTCGCGTAGAGGAGGATTGACACGGGAAGAGCTCACAGAGATGGTTTTGACAGAGATCGTCCTAGTGGGAGCGGCACTACAGTTTCTGGCCTTGTGTGCTTCAGTAGAGCAATCCGTTCAGCTGATATTGCTACCAACTTCAGGTTGGCGGCTAGAATAAGTAAGTTCACACGAGAATCTAAGCCTGAAACATGACTTGATGACAACCGAGTGACAGTGCAGATTGGTGGAGGCAACTACAGCATCGCCATGAAGCATTTGCCTCTGATGTTGGATGGTTCGGCTAGGGCATGGCCGAATTAGATGGCTCCTTCTAGCATCTACTACTGGGAGGATCTCACCTGAGTGTTCATCAAAACATTCGAGGGCACGTGCAAGCATCCTGCTGGTTTGCCCGAGTTGCATCTTTGCGTGCAGAAGTCGAATGAATCTTTGAGAGATTATATCTAGCGGTGGACCACCCTTCATTACACGGTGGAGAACGTTTCTGAGCACCAAGCACTTAGTGCCGTCAAAGTTGGTGTCAGGTACAGAGAGTTTTATTTGAAGTTCGGACGTATAGGTGACATGTTCATGAGCAAGATGATGGAGATTGCTGCCAGCTACGCCAATGGAAAAGAAGAAGACCGCATCCGCAGCGGTAAAGGAAAAGCAGTCGACAACGATGCTGGCGGCAGTTCAAATTGGAAGCAGAAGCACAAGGCTGATGGTTCCACTACGGCAGAAGCAGCCGCCCTAGTGGCACAAGGAAAATTCAAGGGAAAGCCCAAAGGGCATTTTCCCCCAAAGAAGTCTAATTTTCAGTAAGATGTTCTGGATCAACCGTGTGTAATCCACACGAAGAAAGATGAAGATGGCAATCTGATATTGCCCAAGCACACCACTCGTCAGTGTAGGCTGTTGATCCAACAATTTAAAGAAGTCCAGCCGAGTGGGAATGATCTCGAAAAGGAGAATGACGAAGAGAAAGATGATTTCCCAGAAGTTCAAGCAACCTTGATGATTTTTGCTGATGTGGAGAGCAGAACTTGGTTGAAGGTCACTAACAAAGAGATCAACATGGCTGTACCCGCCACCACCACATACCTCAAGTGGCCGCAGACCACCATAACGTTTGATCATTCGGATCACCCTACTCATGTCGCTACTCCCGGTCGACAAGCTCTGGTGGTTGATCCAGTTGTGGAAGGTGTTCGGCTCCACAAGGTTCTGATGGATGGAGTAAGCGGGTTGAATATTTTGTATGCGGAGACTTTTAAAAGGATGGTCATTCTGATGACTTGTACTCAGCGAGAGCAATATGCAGTTCCATGGAGTCATTTCTGAAAAAAAAGGTCAAGTCACTCGGCCAGATTGCGTTAGACATCGTGTTTGGTTCTGACAAAAACTTCCGCAAGGAGAAGTTAACATTCGAGGTGGTGGATTTCCAGAGTGCATATCAAGCCATCCTTGGTCGTCCGGCCTATGCTCATTTCATGGCTCGTCCATGTTACGTGTACCTCAAGATGAAGATGGCAAGGCCCAAGGGAGTCATCACAGTCACATGCAATCGACAGAGAGCCAAAGAGTGCTTGCAACAAAGCTCTAAAATCGCTGATCAACACATGGATGTGGTTGAATTGGAGGAATACCGGAAGAATACTTACCCCACCGACTTGATGCGCTCCAAGAAGCCCGATTTTGAGTCTGCTTTTTAGTCGGCGGGTGAAGTCAAACCAGTGAACATCCACCTGACAAATCCTAATGCTGCTCCGACCAACATCTCAACAACACTCGACAACAAATAGGAAGCCGAGCTCATCCAGTTCCTCCGTGAGAACTAGGACATCTTTGCATGGAATCCTGCTGACATGATGGGTGTACCTAGGGAACTAGCTGAGCACCAACTGAGAGTGGATCCAAAGGCAAAGCCTGTTAAAGAGCATTTGCGTCGGTCTGCATCAGAAAAGAGAAAAGCAATAGGCGGGGGGGGGGGGGGGGGGAGGGGGGGGTGGCGCGACTCTTGGATGCGAAGTTCATACGCGACGTCTACCACTCCGAGTGGCTCCCAAATGTCGTCATGGTCCCCAAGAAGGACAAGTCCATTGGCATGTGTATTGATTTCAAGAACATCGATAAGGTCTGCCCGAAAGATCACTTTCCGCTCCCCCACATTGATCGAATTGTCAATTCGACTGCGGGGTGTGAGCGTTTATCTTTTCTTGATGCCTATTCTGGCTACCATCAGATCCGTCTGTTCGGTCTAGATGAAATAAAAACGGCCTTCCTCACCCCTTTCGGGTGTTTCTGCTATATATATCACCATGCCTTTTGGTTTGAAGAATGATGGCGCCACTTTCATGCGTACGATCTAGAAGTGCCTGCTTGATCAAATCAGTCGGAACGTCGCATCATACATGGACGATATTGTGGTCAAGTCTACTAAATGACCTGGCAGAGACATTCGCCAACCTAAGAAAGTATGACATCAAACTGAATCCAGCTAAGTGCACTTTCGGAGTCCCTGGCGGCAAGTTACTCGGATTCCTCATTTCTGAACGTGGGATTGATGTTGACCCCATGAAGATCGGCGCCCTCATCCGGATGCAAATCCCTGTGCGCGTGCACGATGTCCAGAGGCTCACAGGCTGTTTGGCGGTGTTGAGTCAGTTCATCTCTCGTCTCGGTGAGAAGGCACTGTCTTTATATCGACTCATGAAAAAATCTGATGTGTTCGAATGGAATGACGAGGCGGAAGAAGCATTTGTCGAGCTAAAATCCCTGCTTTCCACCCAGCCGGTGATTGCTGCTCCGCACAACAAAGAACCCCTGCTCTTATACCTCGCAACTACTAATCAAGGTTTCAGCATGGTTCTAACCGTCGAGCGAGAAGAGGAAGGCAAAGCTTACAAAGTCGAGCGCCCAGTCTACTACATTTCTGAAGTACTGACCCCTTCGAAGCAAAGGTATCCTCATTACCAGAAGCTCCTCAATGGAATATATTTATCAGTACTGACCCCTTGCTGATTTCATGGCCGAGTGGGTGGAACAACAGCAGCCAGCTGAAATTCACTCGACACACTGGACTATGATCTTTAATGGCTCCAAAATGTTGAATGCGTCCGGTGTTGGTGTGGTACTGGTGTCCCCAAAAGGCGACAAGCTCAACTATGTTCTCCAGATTCATTTTGACTCGTCCAACAATGAGGCTGAATATGAAGCCCTCCTGTACAGGTTGCATATGGCCATCTCACTCGGCGTCCGGTGCTTGATGGTATACGACGACTCAGATCTGGTGGTCAATCAAGTGACGAAGGAATAGGATGTAAGAAACCCCGCCATGAATGGGTATTGACATGCAGTAAGGAAGCTTGAGAAGAAGTTCGAAGGTCTGGAACTCCACCATGTTCCCCGATTGAAAAATCAAGCAGGTGACGAACTGGCCAAGATTGGATCCACTCGGAAACCTGTCCCCAGCAATGTGTTATTGGAACACTTACATACTCCTTCAGTGCAAGAGGATCCTTTCATTGAAGAGACCCCACAACCAATAAGCACCTCCAATCCGATTGAGATTGAAGTTCTGGCAGTCGTTGATTTAGTTATGGAAATTCTGGCGATCACACCCGAGTGGACGGTGCCATACATTGCATACACCTTGAGGCGAGAACTCCCTGAAGACAAAGCTGAAGCTAAGCAGATTGTCTGCAGGTCAAAGGCTTTTACTGTGATGAGTGATCAACTTTACACAGAAAGTGTTACTGGCGTAGCTCAACGGTGCATCTCCCAAGAGGAAGGCCGACTGTTCCTGCAAGATATCCACTCAGGAACTTGTGGTCATTATGCGTCCTCTCGGACCATTGTTGCCAAAGTATACCGAGCTGGGTGCTTCTGGCCGCACGCTAATGAGATGGCTAAAGATATCGTTGATCACTGCGAAGGCCGCCAATTCTATTGTAACTTGTCTCACAAGCATGCGTCTGCCTTGAAGACCATCCCACTCGTCTGGCCATTTGCTGTTTGGGTTTGGATCTGGTCGGCCCTTTCCGAACAGGCCAGAGTGGATTCACACACTTGCTTGTTGCAGTCGACAAGTTTACTAAATGGATCGACGCCAAGCCGATAAAGAAGTTGGACTCGCGCACCGCCATCAAGTTCATGAAAGATATAACATTTCGGTACGGAGTTCCTCACAGCATCATAAGAGACAATGGTTCTAACTTTGATTTGGAGGAATTCATGCACTTTGCTCTGCTCAAGGCACTCGGGTGGATTATGCGTCCATCGCACACCCCCAAACCAATGGACAAGCTCAGCAGGAAAATGGCCTTATCCTTCAATAGTTGAAAATGCGACTCATGCGGGATTTGGAGCATCTAGTTGGAGCCTGGGTAACTGAACTACCATATGTTTTGTGGGGCTTGAGAACAACTCCCAACTGGTCGACTGGACACACACCCTTCTTCTTGGTGTATGTGTTGGAATTATGCCCTAGAGGCAATAATAAATATAGTTATTATTATAATTCCTGTATCAAGATAATCGTTTATTATCCATGCTATAATTGTATTGAATGAAGACTCATTTACATGTGTGGATACATAGACAAAACACCGTCCCTAGCAGGCCTCTAGTTGGCTAGCCAGTTGATCAAAGATAGTCAGTGTCTTCTGATTATGAACAAGGTGTTGTTGCTTGATAACTGGATCACGTCATTAGGAGAATCACGTGATGGACTAGACCCAAACTAATAGACGTAGCATGTTGATCGTGTCATTTTGTTGCTACTGTTTTCTGCATGTCAAGTATTTATTCCTATGACCATGAGATCATATAACTCACTGACACCGGAGGAATGCTTTCTGTGTATCAAACGTCGCAACGTAACTGGGTGACTATAAAGATGCTCTACACGTATCTCCGAAGGTGTTAGTTGAGTTAGTATGGATCAAGACTGGGATTTGTCACTCCGTGTGACGGAGAGGTATCTCGGGGCCCACTCGGTAATACAACATCACACACAAGCCTTGCAAGCAATGTAACTTAGTGTAAGTTGCGGGATCTTGTATTACGGAACTAGTAAAGAGACTTGCCGGTAAACGAGATTGAAATAGGTATACGGATACTGACGATCGGATCTCGAGCAAGTAACATACCGAAGGACAAAGGGAATGACATACGGGATTATATGAATCCTTGGCACTGAGGTTCAAACGATAAGATCTTCGTAGAATATGTAGGATCCAATATGGGCATCCAGGTCCCGCTATTGGATATTGACCGAGGAGTCTCTCGGGTCATGTCTACATAGTTCTCGAACCCGCAGGGTCTGCACACTTAAGGTTCGACATTGTTTTATGCGTATTTGAGTTATATGGTTGGTTACCGAATGTTGTTCGGAATCCCGGATGAGATCACGGACGTCACGAAGGTTTCCGGAATGGTCCAGAAACGAAGATTGATATATAGGATGACCTCATTTGATTACCGGAAGGTTTTCGGAGTTACCGGGAATGTACCGGGGATGACGAATGGGTTCCGGGAGTTCACCGTGGGGAGGGGGGGCAACCCACCCCGGGGAAGCACATAGGCCTTGAGGGTGGCACACCAGCCCTTAGTGGGTTGGTGGGACAGCCCAAAATGGCTCTATGCGCCAAGGAGAGAAAATCAAGAGAGAAAAGAAAAAAAAAAGGAGGAGGTGGGAAGGAAGGGGGACTCCCTCCCACCAAACCAAGTCCAACTCGGTTTGGGGGGGGGAGTCCTCCCCCCTTGGACTCGACGACCCCCTTGGGGCTTCTTGAGCCCCAAGGCAAGGTCCCCTCCCTCCCACCTATATATACGGAGGTTTTAGGGCTGATTTGAGACGACTTTTCCACGGCAGCCCGACCACATACCTCCACGGTTTTTCCTCTAGATCGCGTTTCTGCGGAGCTCGGGCGGAGCCCTGCTGAGACAAGGTCATCACCAACCTCCGGAGCGCCGTCATGCTGCCGGAGAACTCTTCTACCTCTCCGTCTCTCTTGCTGGATCAAGAAGGCCGAGATCATCGTCGAGCTGTACGTGTGCTGAACGTGGAGGTGCCGTCCGTTTGGTACTAGATCGTGGGACTGATCGCGGGATTGTTCGCGGGGCGGATCGAGGGACGTGAGGACGTTCCACTAGATCAACCGCGTTCACTAACGCTTCTGCTGTACGATCTACAAGGGTACGTAGATCACTCATCCCCTCTCGTATATGGACATCACCATGATAGATCTTCGTGCGCGTAGGAAAATTTTTGTTTCCCATGCGACGTTCCCCAACAGTATGGAGCTGAAGCTGTCTTCCCGAGTGATCTCCTTCATAATTCTCCCTGTGTGCATTTATATTCAGAGGCTGAAGCTGAACAGGCCTGACAAGATGGAGTGGATTTCCTGGAAGAGGAGCGTGAGCTGGCCTTAATTCGGTCGACTGTATACCAACATGGTCTACATCGCTTCCATGAGAGGCATGTCAGGAGTCGAGCATTCCACGAAGGCGATCCGGTGCTCTGAGTGGGTCAACAGAGATCTCACAAGCTTGCTCCTACATGGGAAGGACCATTTGTCGTCACCAAGGTACTGAATAATGGAGCCTACCATCTTTACAACCTCAAGAAGAGAGCCGACGAACCCCGTGCTTGGAATGCGGATCTACTCCTACGTTTTTATGGCTGACAACCGATTGGTTTGATGTAATAAGAGAGTTTACTAAACGATGTTGCTTGTCAAAGTCATGATTGCTATAGTTTTTGTCGATTCCGATCGAGCGATTTCACACTCAAAATATACTCCGAGTGAAGAGCAATCCTCTCACTTGGCCTCTTAGCTGCGAACATGTTTTTGCCTAAGTTAAAAACCCTTCCTAGTTAATTGCAACCTATTCACTCGGATGCTTAGCTGCGAACCAGTCTTCGCCGAAGTATAGAAACTACTCCGAGTGAAGAGCAATCCTCTCACTTGGGGGCTTAGCTGCGAACATGTTTTCGCCTAAGTTAAAAACCCTTCCAAGCGAATAGCTGTTGGAAATATGCCCCAGAGGCAATAATAAAATGGTTATTATCATATCTCCTTGTTCAACATAATCATCTATTGTTCATGCTTTAATTGTATTAACAGGAAACAGTAATACATGTGTGAATAAATAGATCACGATGTGTCCCTAGCAAGCCTCTAGTTGGCTAGCTCGTTGATCAATAGACGATCAAGGTTTCCTGATCATGGACATTGGATGTCATTGATATCACATCATTAGGAGAATGATGTGATGGACAAGACCCAATTTTAAGCATAGCACTAGATTGTGTTGTTCGTATGCTAAAGCTTTTCAAATGTCAAGTGTCTTTTCCTTCGACCATGAGATTGTGCAACTCCCAGATACTGTAGGAGTGCTTTTGGTGTATCAAAAGTCACAACGTAACTGGGTGACTATAAAGGTGCACTACGGGTATCTCCGAAAGTATCTATTGAGTTGGCACGAATCGAGATCGGGATTTGTCACTCCATGTGACGCAGAGGTATCTCTGGGCCCACTCGCTAGAACATCATCATAATGAGCTCAATATGACTAAGGAGTTAGTCACAGGATGATGTGCTACAGAATGGGTAAAGAGACTTACCGGTAACGAGATCAAACAAGGTATAGGGATACCGACGATCAAATCTCGGGCAAGTTCTATCCGACAGACAAAGGGAATTGTATACGGGATTGATTGAATCCTTGACATCGTGGTTCATCCATTGAGATCATCGTGGAACATGTGGGAGCCACCTTAGGTATCCAGATCCCGCTGATGGTTATTGGCCGGAGAGGTGTCTCGGTCATGTTTGCATGCCTCCCGAACCCGTAGGGTCTACACACTTAAGGTTCGATGATGTTATGGTTATAGGGAATTGTCAAACGAGGTTACCGAAGGTTGTTTGGAGTCCCGTATGAAATCTCAGACGTCATGAGGAGGTCCAGAATGGTTCGGAGGTAAAAATTAATATATAGGATGGATGGGTTTGGACGCCGGAAATGTTTTGGGCACCACCGGCAACGTGTGGGGACCACCGGAAGGGTTCCGGAGGCCCACCGGGATGGGCCACCAGCCCCGGGAGGCTACATGGGCCAAGTGTGAGAGGGAACCAGCCCCTGGGTGGGCTGGTGCGCCCCCCACACCCAGCCCAAGGCTCCATGAGAAGGAAGGGGGGAAACCCTAAGTCAGGTGGGCCTTAGGTCCACTAGGGGTGCGCCACCCCCTCATCCCCTCCTGGCCGCCACCTCCTGCCCCACCTAGGGCTGCCGCACCCCTTAGGGGTGGGAACCCTAAGGGGGACACCACCCTCCCCTCCCCCCAATATATAGTGAGGGTTTTGGCCATTGGAGACACGGGAATTTCTCTCTCTCTCGGCGCAACCCTGTCTCTCTTCTTCCTCCTCTCCCACGGTGCTTGGCGAAGCCATGCCGGGAGACCTCGTCGCTCCATCGCCACGAAGCCTTCGTGCTTCTGGAGATCTTTCGCAACCTCTCCCTCCTCCTTGCTGGATCAAGGTGCAGGAGACGTCACCGGGCTGCACGTGTGTTGAACGCGGAGGTGTCGTGGTTCGGCACTAGATCGGAATCACACCACGATCTGAATCGCAACGAGTACGACTCCATCAACCGCGTTCTAGCAATGCTTCCGCTTAGCGATCTTCAAAGGTATGAATATGCTCACACACCTCTCTCGTTGCTGGTCTCTCCATAGGAAGATCTGAATATGGCGTAGGAAATTTTTTGAATTTTGCTACGTTACCCAACAGTGGCATCCGAGCCAGGTTTTATATGCGTAGATTCTTTGCACGAGTAGAACACAAAAAGGTTGTGGGCGCTGATTTTGTCAATTTCTTGCTGCTACTAGTCTTATTCTTTTCCGGCGATATTGTGGGATGAAGCGGCCCAGACCGACCTTACACGTATGCTTACGTGAGACAGGTTCCACCGGCTAACATGCACACGGTGCAAATGGTGGCTAGCGGGTGTCTGTCTCTCCCACTCTAGTCGGATTGGATTTGATGAAAAGGGTCACTATGAAGGGTAAATAGCTTTGGCATATCATCGTTGTGGCTATCACGTAGGTAAGAAGGCATTCTTTCTAGAAACCCAAATCAGCCACGTAAAACTTGCAACAACAATTAGAGGACGTCTAACTTGTTTTTGGAGGGTTTGACTTGTGATGTGATATGGCCAAAGGATGTGATGTTACATGTGTGATGTATGAGATGATCATGTTCTTGTAATAGGATTCACGACTTGCATGTCGATGAGTATGACAACCGGCAGGAGCCATAGGAGTTGTCTTAATTTATTGTATGAGATGCAACGCCATGTGTTTACTACTTCTACTTCATTGCTAACGGTTAGTTGTAGTAGTAGTAGTAGTAGTAGTAGTAGTTGGCGTGACAACTTCACGAAGACACGCTGATGGAGATCATGGTGTCACGCCGATGACGATGATGATCAGCGATGCCCGGAGATGGAGATCGAAGGAGCAAAGATGACAATGGTCATATCATGTCACTATATGATTACATGTGATGTTTATCATGTTTTTCATCTTATTTCTTAGAACGATGGTAGCATAATAAGATGATCCCTCATAAAATTTCGAGAACGTATTCCCCTAAGTGTGCACCGTTGCGAAGGATCGTTGTCTCGAAGCACCACGTCATGATCGGGTGTGATAGATTCTAACGTTCGCATACAACGGGTGTAAGCCAGATTTACACACACGAAACACTTAGGTTGACTCAAACGAGCTTAGCATGTACAAACATGACCTCAAATACGAGAGATCGAAAGGTCGAACATGAGTCGTATGGTTGAATACGATCAGCATGAAGATGCTCATCATCGACGATTAGTCCGTCTCACGTGATGATCGAACACGGGTTAGTCGACATGGATCATGTATCACTTATATGACTAGAGGGATGTCGATTTAAGTGGGAGTTCATACATAATTTGATTAAATGAACTTAGTTATCATGAACTTAGTCTAAAAATTGTCTTTACAAATATTGTAGATCCAATGGCCAACGCACCTGTCAACCTCAATTTCAACGCGTTCCTAGAGAAAAACAAACTGAAAGATGATGGTAGCAACTATGCGGACTGGGTCCGCAACTAGAAGCTCATCCTCATTGCAACCAAGAAGGCTTATGTCCTTGATGCTCCGCTAGGTGACCCTCCTGTTCCCGCGGCAGCCCAAGATGTTCAGAACGTCTGGCAGACGCGGAGTGATGACTACTCTCTGGTTAGATGTGGCATGTTATACAGTTTAGAAACATGGCTCCAAAGGCGTTTTGAGCAACACGGAGCATATGAGATGTTCTAGGAGCTGAAGTTAGTTTTTCAAGGTCATGCCCGGGTCGAGAGATATGAAGTCTCCAACAAGTTATTTAGTTGTAAGATGGAGGAGAACAGTTCTGGTAGTGAGCATATACTCAGAATGTCCCGGTTGCACGGTCGTCTGACTCGGCTTGGAGTCAAACTTGCGGATGATGCTGTAATTGACAAAATCCTCCAGTCTCGCCCACCAAGCTACAAGTATTTTGTCCTGAACTACAACATGCAAGGGATGGAGAAGACCATTCCCGAGTTGTACTCGATGCTGAAATCGACAGAAGTAGAAATCAAGAAAGAGCATCAAGTGTTGATGGTCAACAAGACCACCAGTCTCAAGAAGGGCAAGGGTAAGAAGAACTTCAAGAAAGACGGCAAAGCCGTTGCCGCGCCCGGTAAGACAGATGCCGGGAAGAAGAAAAAGAAAGGACCCAAGCCTGAGACTGAGTGCTTCTATTGCAAGGGAAAAGGTCAGTGGAAGCGGGACTGCCCCAAGTACTTAGCGGATAAGAAGGCCGTCAACGTCAAAGGTATATGTGATATACATGTTATTGATGTGTACCTTACTAGCGCTCGTAGTTGCTCCTGGGTATTTGATGCCGGTGTTGTTGCTCACATTTGAAACTCAAAGCAGGAACTGCGGAATAAACGGAGGCTCGCCAAGGACGAGGTGACGATGCGCGTCGGGAATGGCTCCAAGGTCGATGTGATCGCCGTCGGCACGCTGCCTCTACATCTACCTTCGAGATTAGTTTTAAAACTTAATAATTGTTATTTAGTACCAGTTTTAAGCATGAACATTGTATCAGGGTCTTGCTTAATGCGATACGGCTACTCACTTAAGTCAGAGAATAATGGTTGTTCTATTTATATGAGTGATATGTTTTATGGTCATGCTCCGCTCGTGAATGGTTTATTCTTGATGAATCTCGATCGTGATGTTACACATATTCATAGTGTGAATACCAAAAGATGTAAAGTTGATAATGATAGTCCCACATACTTGTGGCACTGCCGCCTTGGTCATATTGGTATCAAGCACATGAAGAAACTCCATACTGATGGACTGTTCGAGTCTCTTGACTTTGAATGATTTGACACATGTGAACCGTACCTCATGGGCAAGATGACTAAGACTCCATTCTCAAGATAATGGAGGCAGCAACCGACTTATTGGAAATAATACATATTGATGTGTGTGGTATATTGAACGTTGAGGCTCGCGGTGGCTATCGCTATGTTCTCACTCTCACCGATGATTTTAGTAGGTATGGGTATATCTACTTGATGAAGCACAAATATGAAACGTTTGAAAAGTTCCAGGAATTTTAGAGTGGGGTTGAGAATCAACGTGACAAGAAAATAAAGTGTCTACGATCTGATCGTGGAGGAGAATATTTGAGTCACGAGTTTGGCACACACCTAAGGAAATGTGGAATTGTTTCACAACTGACGCCACCTGGCACACCGCAACATAACGGAGTGTCTGAACATCGTAATCCCACTTTATTACATATGGTACGTTTTATGATATCTCTTACCAACTTACCGCTATCATTTTGGGGATACGCATTGGAAACTGTAGCATTCACTTTAAATAGGGCACCGTCTAAATCCGTTGAGATGACATTGTATGAATTATGGTTTGGCAAGAAACCTAAGTTGTCGTTTCTAAAATTTTGGGGCTGCGATGCTTATCAGAAGAAACTTCAACCAGAAAAGCTCGAACCCAAAGTGGAGAAATATGTATTCATAGGATACCCTAAGGAAACTATTGGGTATACCTTTGATAACACACAATTATAGGGGATCGCAACAGTTTTCGAGGGTAGAGTATTCAAACCCAAATTTGTTGATTCGACACAAGGGGAAGCAAAAGAATATTCTCGAGTATTAGCAGTTGAGTTGTCAATTCAACCACACCTGAAAGAATTAGTATCTGCAGCAAAGTTTTAGTAGCAAAGTAGTGTGATAGCAAAAGTAGCAACGGTAACAGTAACAGTGACAGAAGTAGCGGTAACAGTAGTAGCAGTGACAGCAGTAGCGACAAAGTAACGTAGCAAGAACCAATTGGAAAAACTCGTAGGCATTGGATCGATGATGGATAATTATGCCGGATGACATTCATCATGCAACAGTTATAACATAGGGAGATATGTAACTAGCTCCAGTTGGTCAATGTAATGTGGGCATGTATTCTGTATGTAGTCATACAAGCTTATGAAAAGAACTTGCATGACATCTATTGTCCATCCCTCCCGTGGCAGCGGGGTCCTAATGGAAACTACGGGATATTAAGGTTCTCCTTTTAATAGAGAACAAGAACAAAGCATTAGCACTTAGTGAATACATGAACTCCTCATACTATGGTCATCTCCGGGAGTGGTTCCGGCTATTGTCACTCCGGGGTTGCCGGGTCATAACACATAGTAGGTGACTACAACTTGCAAGATAGGATCAAGAACACACGTATATTGACGAGAACATAATAGGTTCAGATCTGAAATCATGGCACTCGGGCCCTAGTGACAAGCATTAAGAATGGCAAAGTAGTAGCAACATCAATCTCAGAACATAGTGGATACTAGGGATTAATCCCCATCAAAACTAACTCGATTACATGATAGATCTCATCCAACCCATCACCGTCCAGCAAGCCTACGATAAGATTACTCACGAATGGTGAAGAGCATCATGGAATTGGCGATGAAGGAAGGTTGGTGATGACGAAGGCAACGATCTCCCCTCTCTGGAGCCTAGAACAGACTCCAAATCTGCCCTCCAGAGGAAGAACAGGTGGTGGCGGCGCCTCCGTATCGTAAAATGCGATGAACTCTTCTACTTGATTTTTTTTCCGGACGAAAGGGACTAAACAGGGCTGGAGTTGGAGGTGGCGGAGCCCCGAGGGCCCCACAATCCTGCTAGGCGCGGCCAGGGGGCGTGCCTCCTGGGCTTGTGGGCTTCTCCCTCCATGCCTCCGGTTGATTCTTGCGCCAGTATTTTTTATATATTCCACAAAAAATCCTCGTAAATTTCCAAGTCATTCCGAGAACTTTTATTTCTGCGCAAAAACAACACCATGGCAATTCTGCTGAAAACAACGTTAGTCCGGGTTAGTTCCATTCAAATCATGCAAATTAGATTCCAACACAAGGGAAAAGAGTTTGGAAAAGTAGATACTATGGAGACGTATCAACTCCGGCCCCCAAGCTTAAAGCATTGCTTGTTCTCAAGCAATTGAGTTGACAAAATGAAAGAGACAAAAAAAACTTTTGCGAACTTTGTTCGATCTTGTTGCTGTAAATATGTCTAACTCATATTCAGATTTTCAGCAAGATCATAAGCTAACCACATAAGCAATGACATTTAGGTCTCAAGAGGAACTCATATCAATTGCATAATCAACTAGCGAGCAATAATAATAAGTTTCAAACGTCAACACTTCAATCAAAACAATCATGAAGCAATATGAACAGATGGTATCTTGCTAGCTCTTTCTGAGACCGCAAAACATAAATGCAGAGCACCTTCAAAGACCAAGGGCTGACTGAACATTGTAATTCATGGAAAAGAAGATCCAGTCACAGTCATACTCAATAACAATTAAAATGAAATCATAAAAAATGAGAGAGATGCTCTCTAATTGGTGCTTTTATAAGAAGAGGATGACTCAACAGAAACATAAATAGATAGGCCCTTCGCAGAGGGAAGCATTGATTTGGAGAGGTGCCAGAACTCAGCCTTTGAAGACAGAGATAAATAATTTTGGGTGGCATGCTTTCATTGTCAATGCAATGACCAAGAGTTTTCACCATCTTCCATGCTACACATGCTATAGGCGGTTCCCAAACAGAAAAGTAAAGTTTTGACTCCCCCACCACCGATCAATCAGACTCCACGACTAGCCGAATACTCAAGTGCCGTCCATACCAACAACAATCCAGGGGGATTTTTGTTTGCCATTATCTTTTCGATTTGAGCATGGAACTGGGCATTCCAATTACCGGTCCATTTCTCCTGAGTGATAGTGAATAAACACATATCGAGGATAACACGCCTAGCATGGAAGATACTGACCACCCCTTGTCACCACATGAGCGGTTCGGGCATGCAAAACAGATTATTACTTGAAGGTTTAGAGAGCGGCACATGCAAATTTACTCGGAATGACAGGTAGATACCGCATATAGGTAGGTATGGTGGACTCATATGGAACAACTTTGGGTTTATGGAAGTGGATGCACAAGTAGTATTCCCGCTTAGTACAAGTGATGGCTAGCAAAAGACTGGGAAGTGACCAAGTAGAGAGCGACAACAGTCATCAATATGCATTGAGATTAACCAACATTGAGTGCAAGCATGAGTAGGACATAAATCACCATAAACATGAATATCGCAGAGGCTATGTTGATTTGTTTCAACTACATGCTTAAACATGCGCCAAGTCAAGCCACTTGAATCATTTGAAGGAGGATACCATCCTATCGTACTACATCATAATCATCTCAAAATTCATGTTGGCATCCAAGACAAACCATTATAAGCTCCTAGCTAATTAAGCATGGCATCAGACACTATGATCTCTAAGTTGTCATTGCAAACATGTTTCTCTCACAACAAAGCTGAATTAGGAACGATGAGCTAGTCATATTTACAAAAACAAAATAGATCGAGTTCATACCAGCTTTTCCAGGCTCAGTCACTTCATCATATATCATCATTATTGCCTTTAACTTGCACGATCGAATGATGTGAACAATAATAAGAGTGTTTGTGCATTGGACTAAGCTGGAATATGCAAGCAAACACAAAGGAGAAGACAAAGTAATATGGCTCTTTGACAGATAAATAGATATGCATGTGAGAGCCACTAAACATTGTAACCATGGTCTTCTACCTTGACCTAAAGAAAAAGAAAACTATTTACACGGGAAAGCTCCCAACAATCAAAAGAAGAATGATAAATCTTTTTGGGTTTTCTCAATCTAAAGAAACACATGAGAAGAAAGCGAGAAAAATAAAATAAACTAGCATGGCTGATACAATGGCAAAGTGTGAACACCGACTAACAAAGTGAAAGTGTGAGCAAGAATATAAAGTCGGTGAGAAACACGTACTCCCCCAAGATTAGGCTTTTGGTCTAAGTTGGTATACTCCCATGGCTGGAAGTAACCGTCTTCGGGGTACTCCGGAGTGTACTGAGGATGCCACTGCTGTGTGAGCTCCTCTGGCTCCCACTATAAACTGGCGTCTGGTACTCGACTGGTAGCTCGGGCACGAGCACCTGTGGTGGTGCTATGCCCCAATATGCGTAGATGTCCGAGGGCATAATAATGTACCTGCCGAGACGAAGATTGAACAAAGAAGGAGGAGGCAAAGTAATAGTCTCACGAGTACCCTAACTAAATACCAGGTTATAAATCATCCTCTTATTTATATATTTATCAAGAAAGTCATGGCGAACCATGCTATCATAATCTAGATATCTCTCACGAACAAAAATCTCTTCTTCCTCGTGCAGTCTAATAGGTATCTCAAAATGTCTAGCAAGACGGTTAGCATAGTTACCTCCCTAAACAACGCCTTTAGAACGGTTCATGTTCAACCGTTGATCCACTATAGTGCCCAAGATATAAATTTTATCATTATAAGGGGCTGCGTGCAAAACCGCAAAATCTAGGGAGCTAAGGGCCCCAGCTTTCCCACGGCCAATCAAACATTTTCCCACGAATAATGAGAAGTACCGAAGCACGGGAAAATGTATGCTAGCAGCTCTAGCGCAAGACACTCCTCTCTCCTCTCCTACAACAATAGTATAAATGAAATCCTCCAAGTCCCGTGGACGAGGTTCATGAATATCCCCAACATAAGGTAATTTGCAGATATTGCAAATATCCTGAAGTGACATGCGCTGGGGGATATCATATAGCTTGAACTCAACCATAGGAGGACTCAACCTTGGATAGAAGTTAAAGCTTTGCACGAAAATACTAGTGAGGAGGAGGTATTGTGGACACTTATCTTCAACAATTGCGGTAAGGCCTCCGTTCTCCACCAAGTAAGAAAAATCCTCCTAAAGACCGGCGGCACGTAAGAACACATTGCTTGGCCATTCACAAGCTCGAACTTCTGCAACTCGGGGGACCGGATACTTGGGTTTCTTTTTCTCATTTTCATCATCCTTGGGGTCACGGCTTGAAGAGCCTCTTAGGAACCTCCTCATCTTTTCATTTTTCTTTCTCTGAAAATTTCCGGAATTCTTAGTGAGTCAAAGGAAAAGTGAACAAGGCTCAATGAAACTCATAGCAACTACTCGTACAAGTGCTTAGAGGCCATATCATCCATCAAAACTACTTGGGACCAGCTAAAATTAGCATGCAAAGCTCAAGAACAGGGTCAACAAGGCAGCAAAAATATGCAATGAATAAGGCACTAAAGCAAAAACTAATGGGACTAATGGAGGAGTCACATACCAAGGAACAATTTCCCCAAAACAGTTTGGTGAATGGGGATTTTCACAAGGAGATCGAAAATCGCAGCAAGAAGAGCAAGAACACGGGTTTGAGCTGTAGAATGAATTTTCCTAGAGTTAGGAGAAGGAGATGGGAGCTGGAATAAGTGGAGGGGGACACGTGGGCCCCACAAGCCTGGTGGGTGCTACCTGGGGGGTGCCCGCACCTCCTGGGCTTGTGGCCCACTCGTGCATCCCCGTGACTAGCTCTGTGTTAGAATTTTTCAAAAATTCCACAAAAAATCATACTTGATTTTCAGGGCATTTGGAGAACTTTTGTTTTCGGGACACTTTTCTACAGGACGTAAGAATCAGAAAACAGGAAAAACTAAAGCTAAATCTATCATTTTTGTTCTAAACAACGGAAAATAGAAGTTTGGAACAGAGGGTTGTGACTCTCCTATTCATCCATCTCATGGTCATCAAAAGAAATCCGTCAATGAGGTTGATCAAGTCTCCTTGACAAACTTTTTTCGAATCGCATAAACCCGGAGAATTTTCGAATAGTCACTAGGTTACCTCAATGGGGATGTGCATATCCCCAACAACCAAATCGTACTTCATCTTAACAGTAGGTATATGGCATTCAAAGCTCCCAGTAAGAATCGATGAAGTTTTTTCAATAGCATTGATGCAATGTACTCAATATTGTTTCTTTGGAAAGTGAACCGTATGCTCATTACCATTGACATGGAAAGTGACATTGCCTTTGTTGCAATCAATAACAACCCCTGCAGTATTTAAAAAGGGTCTTCCAAGGACGACCGCCATGGCATCATCCTCGGGAATATCAAGAATAACAAAGTCCGTTAAGATAGTAACGTTAGCAACCACAACATGCACATCCTCCCAAATGCCGATAGGGAAATCAGTTGATTTGTTGGCCATTTGCAGGGAGATTTCAGTGGGTGTCAACTTGTCCAATTCAAGTCTACGATAAAGAGAGAGAGGCATAACACTAACACCGGCTCCAAGATCGCATAAAGCAGTTCTAACGTAGTTGCCTTTAATGGAGCAAGGTATAGTGGGCACTCCGGATCACCTAGTTTCTTAGGAGTTCCACCCTTGAAGGTGTATTTAGCAAGCATGGTGGAAATCTCAACCTCAGGTATCCTCCTCTTATTAGTCACAATATCCTTCATGGACTTAGCATAAGGAGACATTTTGAGCATATCTGTCAAACGCATTTGCAGAAAGACATGTCTAATCATTTCAACAAATCGCTCAAAATCCTCATCATCCTTTTTCTTGGATGGTTTGGGAGGAAAGGGCATGGGTTTCTGAACCCATGGTTCCCTTTCTTGACCATGCTTCCTATCAGTGAAGTCGTTCTTATCGTATCTCCTATTCTTAGGTTGTGGGTTATCAAGATCAACACTAGGTTCAATCTCCACATCCTTATCATTGCTAGGTTGAGCATCAACATGAACATCACTATCGATATTATCATTAGGCTCATGTTCATCACCAGATTGTGTTTCGACATCAGAAACGGAGACATCGTTTGGATTCTCGAGTGTAACAGCAGCAGGTTTGCTAGCATGCAAGTTCCTATCATCTTTCTTTTTCTTCCTTGGATGACTAGGTGCATCAGTGCTAACTCTTTGAGAATCTTGTTCAATTCTCTTAGGATGGCCCTTAGGATACAAAGGATCCTGAGTCATTCTACCACCTCTAGTGATAACTCTAACAGACTTGTCATTCAGCTCATTGAGCAAGTCATTTTGAGCCTTAAGTACTTGTTCTACTTGAGTAGTAACCATAGAGGCATGTTTACTCAAAAGCTTAAGATCATTCATGTTACTATCCACACAAGCACTTAAATGACTAAGCATACGAGCATTCTGTTCCAATTGACTGCTAACATAATCATTGAAACTTTGTTGTTTGGGAACAAATTTATCAAACTCATCCAGGCATAAGCTAGAAGGTTTATCAAAAGGAATATCACTCTCATTGAATCTACGAAGACAATTTACCTCTACTACCTGTGTCGGGTTATCAAGACCATGGATCTCTTTGATGGGTGATAGATTTTTCACATCTTCAGATTTAGGGGCTGTTTGGATTGTGACTATCCTTGCCATATCTTACCACATTATTTTTGCCACACTTGCCTTACTTGAGTTGCTCAAATTGTTAGCCACACATTGGCTTGCCGAAGGGAATCTTGCCACACTTTTTGTGTCTATGACAAGTGGGGTTTAGTACTCAGTAAAAAATGCTTGCCTTAGGTGTGGCTAGAACCAAACACCCACCTAACTTGGTCAAACTTGCCTAAGGTAAGTTGTGGCAAAGTGTGGCAAGGTGTGGCTAGGAACCAAACAGCCCCTTAATGCCTTCCTATTTCATAGATTTCTTAGCTTCTTGCATATCTTCAGGACTGAGGAATAGAATACCTCTTTTCTTCGGAGTTGGCTTCGGGGGTGGTTCAGGAATAGTCCAAGCATTCTCATTGCACAATACATTATTTAATAGGATCTCAGCTTGTTCCACAGTTCGTTCCCTGAAAACACAACCAGCACAACTATCTAGGTGGTCCCTAGAAGCATCTGTTAGTCCATTATAGAAGATATGAAGTATTTCATTCTTCTAAAGAGGGTATTCAGGCAAAGCATTCAGTAGTTGGACGAGCCTCCCCCAAGCTTGTGGGAGACTCTCTTCTTCAACTTGCACAAAGTTATATATTTCCTGCAAGGTAGCTTGTTTTTTATGGGTAGGAAAATATTTCTCAAAGAAGTAGTAGATCATATCCTGGGGACTACGCACACAACCAGGAGCAAGAGAAGTGAACCAAGTCTTAGCATCACCCTTTAACAAGAAAGGAAACAGCTTAAGGATATAGTAGTGGCGAATCTTTTCCTCGCTCTTGAACAGGGTGGCTATATCGTGCAGCTTAGTAAGATGTGCTACAACCGTTTCAGACTCATAACCATGAAAAGGATCAAATTCGACCACAGTGATTAACTCAGGGTCGACAGAGAATTCACAGTCCTTATCGGTCACAAAGATAGGCGAAGTAGCAAACTTCGAGTCGTATTTCATCCTAGTATTCAGAGATTTTTCTTCCCACTTGCGCAGTAATTTCTCAAGACCATAGCTATCCTTACAAGAAACAAAGTCCTCAGCTATCTCTCCCTCCATAATATAACCCTCAGGTATATCAGGCAATTGATATCTAGGAGAGCTAGTTCTAACAGGTGAAACATCAGGTTCTACTTCAATAATTTCAGCAGTCTGAGAAGTATCATCACATTCAGCAGGAACTCTAGCAATTTGTGCATCAAGGAATGCACCTATTGGCAAAGCAGTAACAAGCAAAGCATCATCACAAGCATCATGGATAGCAGAAGTAGCATCATCAAGCACATGCGACACATCAAAATTTCTAGCAGGAGGTGGTGTTGCAAACTTACTCATAACTGAAGGTGAATCAAGTGCAAAGCTAGATGGCAGTTCCTTACATGTCCTCATAGTTGAGGGCAAGACTTTAGTTTTTGGATCTCTCGGATTCCTCATAGTGATCAACGGACGTAAATCCCAAGTGACTCAGAGAATAGAGCTAGGCCTCACCGGCAACGACGCGAGAAAATAGTCTTGATAACCCACAAGTATAGGGGATCGCAACAGTTTTCGAGGGTACAATATTCAACCCAAATTTGTTGATTCGACACAAGGGGAAGCAAAAGAATATTCTCGAGTATTAACAGTTGAGTTGTCAATTCAACCACACCTGAAAGACTTAGTATCTGCAGCAAAGTTTCAGTAGCAAAGTAGTGTGATAGCAACAGTACCAACGGTAACAGTAGCAGTGACAGAAGTAGCGGTAACAGTAGCACCAGTGGCAGCAGTAGCGGCAAAGTAGCATAGCAAGAACCAGTAGGAAAAACTCGTAGGCATTCGATCGGTGATGGATAATTATGCCGGATGACATTCATCGTGCAACAGTTATAACATGGGGAGATATGTAACTAGCTCCAGTTCGTCAATGTAATGTAGGCATGTATTCCGTATATAGTCATACATGCTAATGAAAATAACTTGCATGACATCTATTGTCCATACCTCCTATGGCAGCAGGGTCCTAATGGAAACTACTGGATATTAAGGTTCTCCTTTTAATAGAGAACCGGAACAAAGCATTAGCACTTAGTGAATGCATGAACTCCTCATACTATGGTCATCTCCGGGAGTGGTTCCGGCTATTGTGACTCCGGGATTGCCGGGTCATAACACATAGTAGGTGACTACAACTTGCAAGATAGGATTAAGAACACACATATATTGACGAGAACATAATAGGTTCAGATCTGAAATCATGGCACTCGGGTCCTAGTGACAAGCATTAAGCATGGCAAAGTAGTAGCAACATCAATCTCAGAACATAGTGGATACTAGGGATCAATCCCCATCAAAACTAACTCGATTACATGATCGATCTCATCCAACCCATCACCGTCCAGCAAGCCCACGATGAGATTACTCACGAACGGTGAAGAGCATCAAGGAATTGGAAAAGTACATACGATGGAGACGTATCAACCTTCTATCTTAGATCTGAAGGTAAAATCTTTGTTGCCAAGAACGGATCCTTTCTAGAGAAAGAGTTTCTCCCGAAAGAAGTAAGTGAGAGGAAAGTAGAACTTGATGAGGTAATTGTACCCCCTCTCGAACAGGAGAGTAGCGCAGCGCGGGAAATTGTTCCTGTGGTGCCTACGCCAACTGAAGAGGAAGTTAACGATGATGATCATGAAGCTTCGGATCAAGTTGCTACTGAACCGCAAAGGTCCAGAAGGGTATGTTCCACACAAGAGTGGTATGGCAACCCTGTGATGGAAATCATGTTGTTAGATAACGGTGAACCTTCGAACTATGAAGAAGCAATGGCGAGCCCGGATTCCAACAAATGGCTTGAGGCCATGAAATTCGAGATATGACCCATGTATGAGAACAAAGTATGGACTTTGGTGGATTTGCCCGATGATCGGCGAGCCATGGAAAATAAATGGATCTTCAAGAAGAAGACTGACGCAAACGGTAATGTGACCGTTTATAAAGCTCGACTTATCGCAAAGGGTTTTCGACAAATTCAAGGAGTTGACTACGATGAGACTTTCTCTCCCGTAGCGAAGCTGAAGTCAGTCTGAATCATGTTGGCAATTGCCGCTTTTCATGATTATGAAATTTCGCAAATGGACGTCAAAACAACATGCAACGACTAAGATGCGGTCCTTTCCGATTTAGGGAACGAGGCCCCAAAATGGAAAGAAGAGCATCTAAGCATTTTGCAAGCAAGATAAACATAGCGCATACTTAATTGAAGAATGACAAATAGGGAATCGTTTTCCATCTCATAGATAATATAAGAGTTACATCACACATTTATTCAGACAAGGTAGTTCCGCTACGGACTACATAACATGAGAAAAGGCTATGCTATCCCGCATGCTTGCCCACGATCATGACCACGCCTCAGTCTTCTGGATAGTTCACGTACAGGCGGTCGTTCTCCTCATCGTACTGCCATGCCAGCTGCGTTCCATCGGGATCACCTGTGTCGGGCGTACCTGTACCTGTTGGGGTGTTGAAGTAATCTGTGAGCCACAGGGACTCAGCAATCTATGACCTCGGTACCAAAACTAGTCAAGTTATTAGGTGAGGAAGGTTCAGTGTTTAGGTTGCAGCATCCTAAGCATTTATGGTGGCTAAATTACGTAGAAAAAGTTATTGATGTGGTGGTCTACGCTAGCAGTCGAAGACTAGCTGATCACTAAGTGATCCTAAACACCTACCTACGTCAAGCATAACCCCACCGTGTTCCCGATCGAAGAGAGGTCTTTGAAGGGGACAATCAAGGTTACGCACACAGTTGGCAAATTTATTAGATTAGGTTCAAGTTATCTATAACCGAATGTTAACAAATATTCCAAGTTGCCACATAACCGCGGGCACGGCTTTCCTAAAGATTAAACCCTGTAGGGGTGCTCCAACTAGTCCATCACAAACAGTCACGGGCCACAACGTAATCCTCTATCAAAAATTTCGTGATCTCGTCGGATTCCTTAGAGGAAAACCTCAACTCTGGGGAGAACCAAAGCTTCACCGGGATTCCTATACGCAAGATATATCGCTAAGGTAAGACAAGACTAGCAGGACCTCCCGACGTGTCGACGACCCCGATAAGAGCCGCGTATCTCAGTCTCAGGACACGCCGGATAAGCGAAGCGTACGGTGGCCAGAGAAATCTCCCGAGTTGCCCCGGGATGGCCCCGCACGGTGCTCTAGTTTGGACCAACACTCATGAGGAGCACTAGCCCAGGTTGTTGATTAATTCCTCGGGGTAGCTACTCCCTATGCAAGATATTATTAAGTGATTAGCAAATTATCACCAATGTTGGGTCCTGCCGGACAAGTCTTAAAACTACACGGTTTATCAAGGGGGTCCCCATAACAACCCCAAACGTGTTAGGAGCGATCAGTTATGGAATCAAACACCGGTAGCTGTAAACTATGGCGTCAATAACGGAACAAAACACCTGGGAAAAGGCTAGACATAAATTAAATAGCAGATTTAACATATGATATCACAACTCATGTTATCACATGAGACAATTGGACCTGCAACTAGCAACGCTAACAATAGAAGCTGAGCGAGCCTACTTAGCCATTCAATATTTGCTAGGAGGGGAAAGTGTTTGGGTTTCACGGCAATATCAGGAGGCAATTATTTCAGTGGTAGGCAGTGAGCATATGACGAAAGAAACGTGAATCTAGGCATAACAAAGCTAGAGACGGTATCAAGGTCATGGTCATCTTGCGTGTGATGCCTTCAGCTTGGAATTGCTCTTGTTCGTCCTGCACATACTCTCCCGAGTCCACGTACTCGCTCTCCGATCCCGGTGCTACCCAACATAGAAATAGCATCGAATGAACAATAACACAACATGATGCAACAAGCACATGATGCATGAGAAGAGAATGATCATGCATCTCTATTCTAATCACTTGCTTATGCATGAGAAGAAACTACAAACATCTGGACAGAACTTCACCCTAAGCTATCTTGACATGCATGAAGATGACATGAACAGATGCATCACGCGAAAACAATGCAAAAACATATAAATATTGTTACGAACAGAGCTACGGATCAACCGGAAACTACGAAACAAAATATGGAGTCCTACGGATCAAATATACCACAAGCACTCCCCAATGGCATACTTCTGGTATTCCCAGGTTGCCATAACACCTAACAAACAAGTATAGATGGGGTGGTGCAAATAAACTCACCTCACCATCAACTATGAACTCACAAGCATCAAAACAACAAAACTATGCATTCTCTCCTAAACAGCAACATAGCAGTTTGAGAGCTACATGCAAAGCACCTACAGCCACCCAAATGTGCCAAACAAGATATGTGGCAAAAGCTATTCAAAAGACCTACAAGCATGATAAAAAATATAATGCAAAGGAGTTACACACAAAAAGATCTACAGCTGCTAACTTGGCCAAAAATATCTGTTTTCAGGGACTTAGTGAAAATCTCAGATTCTCACCAGTTATTTATGCTCTGAAGCATTTTGACAACACCCAAAACAATATCTACAGGAAGTTAAATGGAATGGAAATTGACAGAGAGCTAGACAAACATAAAATCAACAACTCTCTAGTTGATTGCAAGTGCTGAATCCCAACACATGAACTTTTGCAAGCACAACTACAAGGGAAGAAAATATCAGCAGTTTTTCACAAACTGATCATCTCAGCCACATGCCTACTTTTACAAAGCACAACTTTCACATATAAAATCCTAATCATAAAAAAAAAACCACCATGCTGTAGAGGGGTTCACCCTCCACTGCCACAACAAGGAGTCATCCTCTTGGGCTCATCACATCACATGGAACCAAGCTCTAAATCTTGAACAAAACAGAAAAAATGACATTCCTAGAAAGTGTTCCAAAGTGGAATCTGATTCCACCATTGGATTCCTTGGACGATTCTACCCCAAAAACATATATAATACCTAGGTACTTGCATAGAACAAATGGGCACAAAGGGTGGGGACCCCGACTTACTAGTCGAGAAACGTCGTGCTCAGTGATCCCAGAGATAATGCTCACCGAACACAGATACTGAATGAAGAGTCTTACATCCGAGTACCGATTATTACAACACGTGACCGAAGGGTCAAGTTCATAAGACAAGGCCTAAGGCCAAATCACACGAGTACACTAATAGCGGAAAACAAAGGGGCTAAGCGGGTGCCCATGCCATCAAGCCTACACCGACAGGCATTCTGACTCGGAAGCGTCCTAGTTCGCAGGGGTCTCGCCGAAGACGTACTCATCTCCAAACTCCGGTCCTTCCATGTCTGGTCAATAACATAACCAGTGGCAAGCCAATGAGTAGTTTGAATGTACTCGCAAAATAGCCCATGATATGAACAATGAAAGTGAAGGATAACAATATCATGCATCTCTTGTGTAACTAATCTAGGTGGAATGATCATTGTTTATGCATCAATATAAAGAATTACTCTTGAAGAACAGGTTACAGATATTGTCGTGGGTATAAGTCTCACAGTAGATGTGTAGGGTACGAAAGGATGGGCAGAGCCTTAGCTACGGCGAGGATGTATGAGTTCAGGCCCCTCTACGGTGGAGGTAAAATCCCTACGTCTCAGTGCTCTTGGGAGCTTAGTGTCGAGTGGAATATAGGATTACAGTAAATGCCAACCCCTGCACCAGTGGGGAAGGGCAGCTTATATAGAGTGCGCTGCCCTTCATAATGGCCCGGTGGACAGGGGTGGAATAGTGGCGAATAAATGCCTACGTTACAGGTAATGTACGCCTTAAATGTTAATAATGGTGTATGAAAGAGTATGACCGTTGCCCTCCTGGGAGGTTACGATGTACAGAGTGGAATTCAGTTGGTACGTTAAATACGCTCCGAGTGCTCGTCACAGACTGGATGATGGGGGAGTCCTTAGTTCAGTCGGAACTGTCTAAGGGCCTTGTCCTCTATGAAGGGTAGTCCTTGGGTACGACCTATAGGGCAGGCCTATGACCCTACCGTGGGACTATAACCCCGTCATTAGTCCCCGAATGGATCGGGGTTGAAACGATGAAGTGATGCGTGGAGTATGGATCGGACTGGTATGGATGTGACTTTGGCGTTGTTTGCCTCAATCCATTTTATCCTTTCAACCAGTGATCCGACTGAATATACCCGTGAAATGAACCGTCAGGGACCGAGTGCTTCCGCGGAATCTTTCGATGTGACCGGTCAAACTGACACAGGCGGATTTTCCGGGATCCTCAAATTTTGGTTGCCGTGCGCTCAGCGGGGATGACGACATCGCCATCCAGTAGGTTTTACCGCCTCGATTACCGCGCCTTTATCTTCTCCACTAACATCGCAGCAGCCGGTCGAGGGGATAAGATTTCGGGGCCACCTGTTAGTGACTCAGTCGGAAGCTTATTTAAGCCCCTCCGGCGGGGATTTCTTGTTGTGCTGCTCATCTTCCTCGCATTAACCTCGCTCCTCCCGCAGCTCCCTGCGCGCCCCAAACCTCCTCCTTCCTCTCCTCCTCTGTAGATCTGTTGCCTTCACCATGACGAAGGGGCAGACTAGCAAACTCGAAGCGCAGAAGAAGAAGAAGGGGGTAGCCCCTGCTCAGCGGCGACAGCGGGCACTGCCAGCGGGTTGGATCGAGGGGGATTTCCTCCCCTCCACGGTGACGGAGGACGACTTGCTGGAGCTGGTGGAGCACGGCATGATCGTCGACAAGTCATGGAGGCTGCCGGAGGGCGAGACGGAACCGGCGCCGAAGGAGGGGGAGCGCGTTCTGCTGCTCAGCCATGTGTTCAGGGGCTTCTCCTTGCCTCCCCACCCCTTCTTTCGAGGTATCATGACTTACTTCGGGGCGCAGCTCCATCATTTTCCTCTGAATGCAATAGCCCACCTTGCTGCATTCGTCACCCTTTGCGAGTGCTTCATTGGATGTCCCCCCCCCCACTGGGGGGCTCTTTAAGTACGTCTTCTCCGCTAGATCCCAAACCGTCAAGAAGCTTAGCCAGTCGGACGATAAGACCCATCTCCTCCAGCTCTGCGGGGGTTTAGGCTTCCAGAAGAAAACAAAGAGTAGCTACCCCTCTCTCCAGTTGTCTGAGTCAGTTAGGAACTGGCAGTCGACCTGGTTCTATTGCCAGGACATTGCTTGTCCGAATGCTTCGAGTGGGTTGCCACCTTTTAGCCTAGACCGTCCGGCCCCTCCCAGGAAGCTCGCGCTCTCAAAGGGGGAAAAGATCCAGATCCAGCCTTTGGTCGACGCGCTGATAGCCGTCGTCCGCAAGGGAGTCACTGGCACGGACTTGCTGGAGATTTTTCTAGGTCGGCGCATCCATCCGCTGCAAGCCCGACACCACGCCATGTGGCACTACGTGGGGCCTTCGGATTCCACTCTGACTCATCCAGAGTGCATGACCGGGGAGACTGTGATAGCGTGGGTCCGCGGCATCACAGGCGCATGCGACAACCCCCAAGGAGCCCGGCGGGTGAAGCCCTTCCGCGTCGATAATCCTCCTCCGAATGAGGTGGGCACATCTTGTCGAGTGCTTTCAATCTTCTTAGATCTATGGCTTTTCTTGTCCCGCCGCCTGACGTTGCCGACTGTGTTTTGTGCAGGAGTGGACCAACTGGTATTCTGCCGTCTCGAACAGGAATCCAGCCGATGAAGAGGAGGGCAGCCAGGAGGGCAGCGTGGATAGTGCCGAGTACATCTCCGACAGTGGGGAGACGAAGGAGGAGACGAAAGAGGAGGAGGAGGACGTTGGGGAGCAGAGCTCACCACCTCCACCATTAGAGCATCGAACTAAGCACCGTCACGATCTCGCGGCTCCGCCGGCTCCTCCAGCGGCCCCGAGTGCTCCGCCAGCCCCTCCCGTGGCTCGGAGTGTGAAGAGGACCAGGGACGCTGCTGCCGAGCCCACGGACCAGCCGTCCAAGGTGGCCAAACCTAGTGGGCCCAAGCCTCGGAAAGCTTTGCCTCGGATGAGGATCACTGTTCCAATCGCCTCAGCGTAAGTGACTTGTTCTCCCATCTTCTTTCAGTGTCTGATTAAACGCATGCTTATCCGTCGAGTGGATTTCACCCAAGAGGGCTGCTACTTCCGCCACCTCTCTGCCGCGCCAGGACGATGATCCTATGGACACGGATAACGCCGCCATGTCCCAGCAAGGTACGTTGCCACGACTCCGAGAGTTTGCGTTATTGTTTCGCGAGTGCTGTCTTTAACCTTGCCCTTTTTCTGTTATTTCATGTTGTTTAGTCGGGCTTCCTTCGGAGGTGATTCATCTGGAGGACGACGACCAAAGGGGGTCAGGGCCAGCATCGGCGCCTGTCCTTGAGGTTGTCACATCTGCTGCTGCTCCCACTATGAACGTGCCGCCGACCGAGACAGTGTCGGCGACTGAGACGGTGCCCCTCCCGGCGGAATCGACTGGAGCGGTGCTCGGGATGCCCAAGGAGTCTTCTGTCGTGCACGGTCCGTCAACCGTCCAATATGACGCCCGACACCTCCCGGAAGACCAGGTGGGGCCCGCCAAGGACGCCATGGTGCAGGTGGAGCTGATGGTGGGTGACGCCAAGGGAGCGTATGACTCCATCGCGTCTTTGTACAAGAAAAGCTTGGAACTCCGGGACGATATCCGAGTAAGTGCGCTAGTAAGTGTTTACTTTCCTCTTATTACCCATTGGTGGTTTAAGTGATATACTCGGATATAGTAGGATTATCTTGCAGTGGGTTCACTCCGAGTGAACCCAGTGGGTGTAGTCCCCGAGACTTCTGTCGAGTGCTTGCACCGACAGTTGTCTTTATATGTATTTCCCGTGATCTGAGCAGATCTGAGCTGATATGCCCGAACAATACCAACGGGGGCACTCGGAGAGCACCCACTAGGTGTAGTTCCCGAGAGTAGTGTTACTCAGATCGGGTAATAGCATTCTCATAGATTTGTCTGTTTGTCATGGAGCTCAATAGGGCCGACCTGTTCGAGCTTCATGCCAGTGGGGTCAATCTTAGTGAACCCACTGGGTGTAGTCCCGGAGACCGCTGTCGATTGCTTACATCGGCAGGGGTCTGTAGAACTTTGATTGTTTTGTCATATGTGTCGATGCTTTTTCCTTGTTGAATGTGTCTAAGCTTCCCTTTGTGCTTACTTGGCAGAAGACTTGCGAAATGGGATCCGCGTACAATGCTCTGAAGGCTGAGAAGATTCAGCTTGCTGCGGACTTGGAGGCGTCTGTGAATGACCTGGCTGGTGTAAAGGAGGCTCTTGCTGACCAAGATAAGTCTTTGGAGGAGTCTCGGGAGACCAACAAGGCATTGGTAGCCGAAATTGAAAAATTCAAGAGTCAAAGAACCGAACGGATGGGCCAGCTGAAGTTGATGAACACTCAGTGCATGGCGCAGGAGAAGTACGTCAGCGACTGGGCAAGGAAGATGGTTGCACTGCTTGGTGGTAAGTTTTTGCCGAGTGCTTCTTAACTTTGGAGTTCATTTTGCGCTTACTTTCTGCTTGTCTTTTCTTTGCAGACTTCTGTCGGGACGCTGAGGCTGATTCAACCGACATTGAACGGTCGGTTGTTCCGAACGTTCCACTCGGCGACGAAGCCAACCGGGACTTACTCCGAGAGCATATTCGCCTTAGCAGAGTGGGACCTTTCATTGGCTGCCTGAGAGAAGTCATCGGCCGGATCGACAAGGAGCTGTGGCCCGAAGACAATTCCCGGCAAGAAATAGATGGGTTGATGACTCGGCTGGAAGACGTCCGGAGCAGAGTGCAGGCATGGAAGAAGTCTGCCGCTCGTTGTGGTGCGGACGTGGCGCTATCTCTGGTCCGAGTGCACTGCAAGGAAGCTCGCGAAGAAAAGTTGAAGACGTTGCAGGTCGCCAAGACCAAGAAACTTCGATTCGAAGATTTCATGGAGACCTTCCTCGACACAGCCACTCGCATCGCAGACGGGATCGACCTTGACACCTTTGTGGAGCCTGCCAGTCCCGGTGACGCTTGAAAAACTTTATGGTGAACGCACATTTACCTCGGTATGCCGAGTGGTATATGTATCAAACTTTGGCCACTGCTGTTGGCGTTACACTCGTGGTTCCAACTTTGAATTCGAATCGAATATTTCGCTCTTCTTTCGCTAAGTATTTTTGACACGATTCTGGTTCGTGGTTTTTGTTTGGCGTTTCTTGGTGAAGACGATGACAAACATGCGGAGCATGTAGTTGTCAGTTGTCTTCACATCCACATGAGCCTCCATGAGGGTCTGCCAAGCCTCCGACTGGATCTCGAAAATACACTCGGAGGAAGCTTGTACTTAGTGCACACTCGGAGTGAGTTTGTACTTAGGCGACTCTGGGTCGCAGCTAAGTCTCCGAGCGTGACTGTAAGCTCGCACTCGGAGCGAGTTGTTACTCATGTAGTTGTCAGTTGTCTTCACATCCACATGAGCCTCAATGAGGGTCTGCTAAGCCTCCGAGTGGATCTCGAGTATACACTCGGAGGAAGCTTTGTACTTAGGCGACTTTGGGTCGCAGCTAAGTCCCCGAGTGCGACTTTTAGTGCACTATCGGAATGAGTTTTTTACTTAGGCGAATCTGGGTCGCAGCTAAGTCCCCGAGTGCGACTTTTAGTGCACACTCGGAATGAGTTTTTTACTTAGGCGAATCTGGGTCGCACCTAAGACCTCGAGTGCGACTTTTAGTGCACACTCGGAGAGAGTTTGTACTTAGGCGACTTTGGGTCGCAGCTAAGTCCCCGAGTGCGACTTTTAGTGCACACTCAGAGAGAGTTTGTACTTAGGCGACTCTGGGTCGCAGCTAAGTCCCCGAGTGCGACGTTTAGTGCACACTCGAAGAGAGTTTGAACTTAGGCGACTCTGGCTCGCAGCTAAGTCCTCGAGTGCGACTTTTAGTGCACACTCAGAGAGAGTTTGTACTTAGGCGACTCTGGGTCGCAGCTAAGTCTCCAAGTGCGACGTTTAGTGCACACTCCGAGAGAGTTTGAACTTAGGCGACTCTGGGTCGCAGCTAGGTCCCGGAGTGCGACTTTTAGTGCACACTTGGAGAGAGTTTGTACTTAGGCGACTCTCGGTCGCAGCTAAGTCCCCGAGTGCGACGTTTAGTGCACACTCGAAGAGAGTTTGTACTTAGGCGACTCTGGGTCGCAGCTAACTCCCCGAGTGCGACGTTTAGTGCACACTCGGAGAGAGTTTGAACTTAGGTGACTCTGGGTCGCAGTTAAGTCCCCGAGTGCGACTTTTAGTGCACACTCGGAGAGAGTTTGTACTTAGGCGACTCTGGGTCGCTGCTAAGTCCCCGAGTGCAACGTTTAGTGCACACTCGCAGAGAGTTTGTACTTAGGCGATTCTGGGTCGCAGCTATGTCCCCGAGTGCGACTTTTAGTGCACACTCGGAGCTAGTTTTTTAGACCGGAGTCTGCAAACGCGGAAGAATTTTGAATTGGCAAGAAATCGATCCGCTTTATATTACTTCAATGATACTTGTTCTTTACATTGTCTCCGTCGGCGGTCATTTGTAGAAGCGCATTAGGAGATCTCCGTTCCATGCTCGCGGCTCGTCCGTTTCCCTGTCGAGGTTGGAGAGTAGATATCCTCCATTGTTCAGCACCTTAGAGATGATGAAGGTTCCTTCCGAGGCGGGAGCCAACTTGTGAGGTCTCTGCTGATCCACTTGGAGCACGAGGTCGCCTGCTTGGAATGTGTGACTCCTGACGGGCTGCACGTGAAATCGCCGCAGATCTTGTTGATAAATTGTTGAGCGAGTCAGTGCCTTCTCGCGCTCTTCTTCTAGGAGATCCACTCCGTCTTGCCTGGCTTGCTCTGCTTCGGCTTCGGAGAAGAGTTCGACTCGTGGAGAGTTGTGAAGCAAGTTACTCAGAAGGACTGCCTGTGCTCCATAAACAAGGAAGAACGGGGATCGCCCTGTACATCTATTCGGAGTTGTGCGGAGGCCCCACAACACCGAAGGCAGCTCGGTGACCCATGCACCGACGGCATGTCCAACTTCTCGCAGGAGTCGAGGCTTCAACCCTTGAAGAATAAGTCCATTCGCCCGCTCTGCTTGCCCGTTTGTTTGGGGGTGCGCCAGAGATGCAAAATCCACTCGGATACCTTGGCCTGTGCAAAAACCTTTGAATCTGTCCGAGTCAAACTTTGTACCATTGTCGGTGATTATGTTGTGTGGAACCCCGAATCTGGCGATGATGTCTCTGACAAATTTGATGGCCGTAAGGGCGTCCAGCTTCTTGATGGGCTTGGCTTCAATCCACTTGGTAAACTTGTCGACTGCTACCAACAGATGAGTGAATCCCCCTTGGCCTGTTCTGAATGGTCCGACTGTATCTAATCCCCACACGGCGAACGGCCAAACAAGAGGGATTGTCTTCAGCGCAGATGTTGGCTTGTGGGACTTGTTCGAATAGAACTGACAGCCTTCGCATCGGTCGACCATATCTTTTGCCATTTCATTCGCCTGCAACCAGAAGAAACCAGCTCTGAATGCTTTGGCGACGATTGCTCTTGAGGAGGCATGATGGCCGCAAGTTCTCGAGTGAATTTCTTCCAAGATTAATTGTCCCTCCTCAGGGGAGATGCACCGCTGAAGGACGCCAGAAACACTTTCCTTGTACAACTGGCCATCGATGACGGTGAAGGACTTCGACCTGCGGACGATCTGCCTAGCTTGGACTTCGTCTTCTGGTAACTCTTGCCTCAGGATCTACGCAATGAACGGCATAGTCCATTCGGGGACAATGGCAAGAATCTCCATCATCAAATCAACCACAGCGGGGACCTCGACTTCAGTCGGATCTGTTGAACTCTTCGGTTGTACTGGTTCCTCTGTAAAAGGGTCTTCTTTCACCGAGGGGAGATGTAGGTGCTCGAGGCAGACATCACTCGAGACTGGTCTCCGAGTGGACCCAAGTTTTGCCAATTCATCAGCTGCTTCGTTTTTCAGTCGGGGAACATGGTGAAGTTCCAGACCTTCAAACTTCTTCTTGAGCTTCCTTACTACGTTGCAGTATGCGGTCATGGTGGGGTTCCTTACGTCCCATTCCTTCATCACTTGATTAACCACCAGATGTGAATCGCCATAGACCATCAGGAGACGGACGCCGAGTGTGATGGCCGTGTGCAATCCATAAAGGAGAGCTTCGTACTCAGCCTCATTGTTGGAAGAATCAAAATGTATCTGCAACACATACTTGAGTTTATCACCTTTTGGCGATATGATCACTACGCCAGCGCCGGAGCCATTCAACATCTTGGACCCATCGAAGAACATGGTCCAATGAGCCGAGTAGATGCGAGTCGGTTTCTGTTGTTCTACCCATTCTGCTATGAAGTCAACCAGAGCTTGAGACTTTATAGCCTTCTTGGCTTCGAACTTGATGTCACAGTATAACATCTCCATTGCCCACTTCGCCACTCGGCCTGATGCGTCCCGATTGTGGAGGATTTCCGACAACGGAGCATCAGAAATGACAGACACCGAGTGGTCTTGGAAATAATGAGCCACCTTCTTTGCAGTCATGTAGATCCCATAAATAAGCTTTTGATAATGGGGATACCTCTGCTTGGAAGGAATGAGGACATCGGAGACATAATATACTGGCCGCTGAACCGTGTACGCTTTGCCTTCTTCTTCGCGTTCGACTGTGAAAACAGTGCTGACGACTTGATTTGTAGCCGCGATGTACAGAAGAAGGGGTTCTTTACTGAGTGGGGCAGTTAGAACCGGCTGGGTGGAAAGCAGGGTTTGAGGTCGACGAATGCAATTTGGGCTTCGTCTGTCCACTCGAAAGTATCTGATTTCTTCTTGAGTCAGTACAGAGGTAACGCCTTCTCGCCGAGTCGAGCGATAAACCTGCTCAAAGCCGCTAGGCAACCTGTGAGCCTTTGAAAATCATGTATTCTGACCGGCCGTTCCATTCGGACGATGGTCCCGATCTTTTCGGGGTTGACATTGATCCCTCGTGCGGAGACGAAGAAACCGAGTAACTTCCCGCTGGGAACGCCGAATGAACACTTCGCTGGGTTGAGCTTTGATATCGTACCTACGTAGGTTGGCGAATGTTTCTGCCAAGTCAGTCAGCAGGTCAGAACCTTTGCGTGACTTGACTACGATATCGTCCATATATGCCTCCACATTTCGACTGATCTGGTCAAGGAGGCATTTTTTGATCATGCGCATAAAAGTTGCTCATGCATTCTTCAAACCGAATGGCATAGTGATGTAGCAGAAAGACCCGAATGGGGTGATGAAGGCTGTTTTTAATTCATCCAGACCATACAGACGGATCTGATGATAGCCCGAATAGGCATCAAGGAATGATAAACGCTCGCAGCCCATAGTCGAATCGATAATTTGATCATTGCGGGGGAGTGGGAAATGATCTTTCGGGCAGACCTTATTGAGATGCTTGGAATCGATGCACATACGGTGAGACTTGTCCTTCTTGGGAACCATGACAACATTGGCGAGCCACTCGGAGTGGTGTACCTTGTGAATGAAGTTGGCCGCAAAAAGTTTAGCCACCTCCTCTCCGATTGCCTTCCTTTTGTGCGCGGCGGACCGACGCAGGCGTTCTCGGACGGGCTGAGAAGCAGGATCCACATGCAGTCGGTACTCAGCCAACTCCCTGGGTACACCTGGCATGTCAGCGGGCTTCCATGCGAAAATGTCCCAGTTCTCACGGAGGAATTGGATGAGCTCGGCTTCCTATTTTGGATCAAGGGTGGTGGAGATGTTCGTCGGGGCAGCGGCGTCGTCCGTCGGGTGGATGCTAACTTTCTTCGTGTCTCCCGCCGACTGGAATGCGGACTCCGAAGCTGGCTTCTTCGAACGCATCAAGTCAGCGGGGTAGGCTGTCTTCTTGTAGTCATCCAGCTCGAGGATAGCCATCTGCTGATCGGCAATCCTCGACCCCTGTTGTAGACACTCCTCGGCCCGCTGCTGATTGCCTATGACCGTGATCACACCTTTGGGACCCGGCATCTTCAGCTTCAAATACACGTAACATGGACGGGCCGCATGGTATGCACATGCGGAAGTTCTTCTCGGAGACGAAAACGACGTCCAACGCGATCTGGCCGAGTGACTTGGCCTTTCGTCCTGGGACGACTCCGTGGAACTGCATGCTGCTCTCTCTAAGTTTGGACATCGGAATGCCCATCCCCTTGATAGTGTCGGCGTACATGATGTTCAAGCCGCTGCCGCCGTCCATGAGGACTTTGCGCAGTCGGACTCCTTCCACCACCGGGTCAACGACCAGAGCTTGCCTCCCTGGGGTGGGCACGTGTGCTGGATGGTCCGACTGATCAAAGGTGATCGCAGTCTGAGACCATTTGAGGAACGTGGGGTTGGTTGGGGTTGCCATGTTCACCTCCCTGTTCACCAGCTTCAGTCGACTCTTGCGTTCCACGTCAGCAAAAATCATCAATGTTGCATGGACTTGGGGGAAGGAACCTCCTTGTCCTCATCATCCTACTCGTTGTCCTTTTCACTCGGCTACCCTTCGCCGAACCCTTGGATCCGGAGGCGACATTGCCGAGTGGTGTGCTTCGGGAATATGGCGTTGCCTTCTTCGTCCATCTTCGTGTGGATTGGACATGGCTGATCCAGGATGGAATTCCCGAACTGTTTCTTCTTGGGGGTGTACTGAGCTTTCCCCTTGCCCTTGAACTTGGCATTTGTAACGACTGCTGCCTGTGCCTGCGGAGTGGACGGAGCTTTCTGCTTCTGCTTCCGATTGTTGTTCCCATCTCCATCCTCGACTGCCTTATGCTTGCCGCTACGTATGCGGTCCTCCTCCTTGCCATTTGCATAGCATGCGGCTATCTCCATCATCTTGCTCATAGAAATGTCGCCTGTCCGACCGAACTTCAGGTACAGATCTCTGTACCGCACGCCTGCCTTGAAGGCGCAGACTGCTTGGTGCTATGTGACGTTCTCCACCGTGTGGTAGAGGGTCGTCCAGCGCTGGATGAAATCGCGTAGGGGCTCATTCTGCTTCTGGACACAGTGCTGGAGCTCCACGAGATCAGCAGGGCGTTTGCACGTGCCCTCGAAGGTCCTGATGAAGACTCGGGACAGATCTGCCCAGCTGCGGATGCTTGATGGAGCCAACTGGTTCAGCCACGCTCGTGCCGAGCCGTCGAGCATCAGGGGGAGATGTTTCATGGCGACCTGGTCATCTCCGCCACCGATCTGGACCGCCACTCTGTAGTCGTCCAGCCACGTTTCTAGCTTGGACTCTCCTGTGAACTTGCTGATTCCCGTCGCCAATCGGAAGTTGGGAGGGATGTCAGCTGAACGGATGGCCCGACTGAAGCACTCGGGACCAGAGACGATGGTCCTGCTTCCACTTAGACGGTCTCTATCGTGACCATCACGGTGGGCTCGACTCCTGTCGACCTTCCTCTAGGCGATGTACCCTCTTGCGTCGGGCCTTGGATCATACGCGTCACCGACTGAACGCCGATCATCGTGATGCCGGGGCCCGTAAGGCCCACCCCATGGAGGGGTGCATGAACGGCGATGATCTTCGGGATTCCTGGAACGGCTGCCTCCTCTGCGTCGCTGATGAGAGTCGGGGCTGAAAACCGACCGATGCGTGTTCGCGTGAACAGAACTGTTGTGGATCCTATTGTGCGACTGGGAGACCGCCGAATTCTGCTGTTGCGCCATATGCAACAGGGCACGGATCTGCTCGGCCCTCTACCAGCCTTTGAATCAGTCGGTTGGAGGGAATCGACTATCTTGGCAGCGGCAGCCAGGTTGAGGACGGGTGTGCGGAACACCTCGACGTTGCTCTAGCGGGTGCGTCGACTGGCAGAACGTTGGTGTTGACAATGAGCACCGGATGATTCGCCGACCTCATGCTCGTTCCAACCAGTTCGGAGGGGTCTTTCATGGGAATCGGCCATGAGAACTTCGGCTGCAGGCCCGCGACCCAAGTACTCGGAAGGTAACTCGGTCGGAACTGAGTCCAAGCACTGGGACGGCGGCGCAACCACAACCGACTCGAGGGCCGCCACTTGAGAGGACGCGTTTTGTCGCGCCTGGGCGTGTCGTACCCAACACTGGAGCCGCGGACGGCGGGACAGCTTGTTGCGTGCGTGACGGGGGTGAAGATCGACACCGGGGCCAATTGCTGGAGAAGAAGGACGCCGTAGGAACCGTCACGGAAGTGCGTAGCCCCGCGACTGGGGAGCACCTCGACATCGAGGGGCGCATCCCGAAGCCATGCCGAATCATCGACGATGAAGGAGAGCGCGCCGAAGACGATCTCATGACCCATGCACGAATCTCCGCCGGATGACATGATGAAAAGATGAAGTTGCAAACTCGCTGGAAGTTGCTTAGACGACTGCCCCATGATGGGCGCCAACTGTCGTGGGTATAAGTCTGACAGTAGATGTGTAGGGTACGAAAGGATGGGCAGAGCCTTAGCTACGGCGAGGATGTATGAGTTCAGGCCCCTCTACGGTGGAGGTAAAAGCCTACGTCTCATAGCTCTTGGGAGCTTAGTGTTGAGTGGAATATAGGATTAAAGTAAATGTCAACCCCTGCACTAGTGGGGAAGGGCAGCTTATATAGAGTGCGCTGCCCTTCATAATGGCCTGGTGGACAGGGGTGGAATAGTGGCGAATAAATGCCTACGTTACAGGTAACGTATGCCTTAAATGTTAATAATGGTGTATGAAAACGTATGACCGTTGCCCTCCTGGGAGGTTACGATGTATAGAGTGGAATTCAGTCGGTACGTTAAATACACTCCGAGTGCTCGTCACCGACTGGATGATGGGGGAGTCCTTAGTTCAGTCGAAACTGTCTAAGGGCCTTGTCCTCTATGACGGGTAGTCGTTGGGTAGGACCTATAGGGCAGGCCTATGACCCTACCCTGGGACTATAACCCCATCAGATATCAACATATGTGTTGAAGGCTGAACCATCCGGGTTCACCCTATATGCCAAGTAACCAAACTTGATCATAGCATCGCTATAACAGCAAAACCTTTCTCATCACCACACACACATACTCACGCTACGCACACTTGGTTTATGCGGAAATACCAGGACGTAGTTTAAGTAGGATTACCCAACTATCCTTGATCGTGGACACGGCTATTCGAATAGGTTACACTCTGTAGAGGTAGTATGCTGGACCCACGAGATCCGGGAAACTTTCGTGTCATCCACGACTCGTGGTATATCACATACCCGAGGTGAGTACCTGATCAATGCCTTTCCCCTGACGATACTAGACAAAGAGGTCCACTCGATTGGTACCCAGCCCACATGTCGTACGTCTTACGAACACCAACTCTGGACAATACCGACCATGCGGGGACCAACGGTGTGACTGGAACTCATTAAAAATGGCATAGTCGTCCTATCCGGCACGACCCCATCACGGGAGTGACCACAAATCACTCCCGCCACTAGTAAGTTGGCTCTTTGCTAGCACCGACCAGAGTAATTAACATAGCCCCATCCCATAAGGGGTAACCTGGTCGTACTGGTAAGGTTGGGACGGTCGACATGTCATAAATCTAATCCCATTTCCGAAACCTTACTCACACAAATACCGGGTGCATCACTTCACCAAAAGTGACCACCTAACTCATCATCATCCTCGGGCATTAGTAGCACCCGACGGGGTTTTCATAAACTCTTACTTTGTGACAACAACATGCTCATGATGTTTCCAAATCTATCTTTACTTGTCAACATGGTATTAGCATGACCCAAAGGGGTAGAGTCAAGCTCAATGCAGGTGCTCCGAAGGAGCCTTCGGCAAAATCACATCAAATGATTACCGGCACTTATGATCATATGCAACGGGAATACTTAATATTATAACATGCAAAGTAACATATGCTCAGTCATGGTCAAAGGGGTGCTTGCCTTTGTCAGCTAAGTATCCGGGGTCTTCGAGGTCTTCCGCTCCGATTCCCTCGTCACATGGATTTTCTATCATCGATAAAACAATAAATAAGGAATAGCTCACACAGAAATTGTCCACAAGGTCATTTTAAAAATGTTCCCTATTACTGATAAATCTAAGATATCATTTTAAAAATACTTGCCTTAATTTTCCTTGAAGGCATATTTTTCAAAAACAACCTAGGAGAAGCAGAACTATTCCATTTTAGCCCTTTTAATATTGCAAAATAGATTAGTGCTGGAAAAAATCATCTAAGCATATCATTAAATTCTACACATTTTTAGAAGAATAAAAGTGGAAGAATTATATTTTTACAGATTTAAAAATAAAAGAAAAACAGGCCAGCTCCTGGCCTGGCTCGGCCGAGAGCTGGGCTGGCCCATGGCCAGCCGACGGCCTGCCCAGGCGCGCGCGCCGTCCGGTTTGAACTTGATGCGCGGGCCCTGCGGTCAGTCGCCAAGGCTAGCGCGGGGGAGGAGGCTAGGCCACCGACAGGTGGGGCACACCTGTCGGGGTCGTCTCCTACCTCCAGCCAGAGAGGAGGAGGAGGACGCTGACGTGGTTGCCGACGTGCTCAAGCTCCAATGAGCACGGGAATGGGTTCGCCTGACTGCCGCCTACCTGCTGGTGGTCGAAACAACGATGGGGAGGCAGGGGTTCACCGGCGACGAGGAGGCCATGGCAGAGGGGTTTCGGGAAGTGGTCGAGGGGGTGGCCAGAGACATGGAAAAGCTCTGGCGAGTTAGGGGAAAGCTTCCTGGTGTCAAGGGGGTCAGTTTGGTGGGTCGAGGGCCGCAGGAGCCGTCGTGTAGCCAAAGATCGACCGGAGCTCCGAGGCGGAGGGGCCTCGGTCGATCTCGAGCACCTGGGCTCTGCTGGGATGCTGGGGTGGCTAGGGAGGTGCTAGTGCATGCGGCGAAGCTATCTGAGGGGTGCTGGAGCGAGGGGGAGGGCTATTTATAGGCCCGCGATGGTGAGCAGACTCGAGAGCGCTGGTGACCCACCGTGGCCCGCATGGGGGTGCAGAGAGACGTTGGGGGTTGAAAGAACGGTCTCAGGACGTGGTATTGGAATGCCCGAACCGTCTGCTGCAGAGAGAGAGAGAGAGAGAGAGGAGAGCCGTGCATTCGTGGCCGCGCAAGCTTTGCCGAATCTGGAGCGCGCGGGCACACGTCGCGCGAGCTCTAGCGCGGGAGAGGAGGGGCCCTGAGGCTTGCCCGACAGACAGGGGCTGCCGGGAGGAGGTTGGACATCTCGGGGGAGGCTGGAACTGGCCGAGGGCGTCGCCCCCACCTCGGTGACTCCCTGTAGCGCGCCCAGAGCGCATTTTTGGCATGCCACGGCATGCTGGTGTGGTGTGAGGCACTTTGGACGTGTATAGGATGTCCTGGCACTTGCTCGGGGTGTGGCTAGCCGTTTGGTTTTAGTCGGAGCTTCGGCTGGTCAAAGCAGGCAAGAAATACTTGTGCTATCAGTCATGAACTGAGGTCTAAATTGGGGTTTTCGGCCTTTCCACTTTGAACCAGTGAAGGGCCAGTTGACTGTTGTTCGATACAGGTGTTGGCTACTTAATCTAAGAGTTTGAAGCAAAGGAGTTTGGTTTAGCTGTGGCTAAGGTGGCTTTTCCTATCTATCAGAAGGTGTTCGACAATGGTCACAGGGGGTTGCACCCCACGAGTGGTGCTGAGACTTAACATGTTAGCTTTTGGTGATAAACCATGGAGTTCCACCAAATTTGAGCTCCAATGGACAAGTTTAGCTTTGTAAACTTGAAATCACTCCAATATGACCAGGTCTGTTCCTTCCAAAGGGAGTGTGGGCAAACTAAGTCCCACAAATCCCAATTTTGGTGTAGAACCCTCATTTGAGGTGTTACGCACTCCTGCAAAGTTTTAGCCTCCTTGGACAAACTTTGCTATGTAGAGTTCCTCTAACTTGATTCTGAACAGATAGGGTTTTTGGATTATTTGGGGTACTTATACACCTTTGATCAAGGTGAAACTTTATGTGGACAGCAAACTAGGCTTAGGGACAACACTGGAATTTTCTAGGAATTTATTGAGAATATTTCCTTTGGAAATATTTCAAAATGCTAAAATAGACAGAAATAGCTTTTATAGTTTTAATCAATAAATATAATATAAAATGGGGTTTAAAATATTATGTACGGAAAATATATGTCCTTGTGATCATCTCTAAATTTAATCAAATTTTTCTGAAGCAGAAAAGTATTTTTCCATCTTGGAATACCAATTCTGACCTTAGAAATGGACAGGTTATTTAATTAGGAAAATACTCACAAAAATAATTATTTTTGTGGTTTTGAAATATAAAGATAGGTAAAAATCAGATTACCAAATATGAGTAGTAGCACTACTTGTTATCAAAGAAATACAGTGCAATCTCAAGGTGGTTTTACTTTGGTCATCAAAGGTTTTTGGAAATCAGTAAAATACCAAAAGGAATTTAGGGTTTTAAAACCTCACATGATCAAGCATAGAAGCATACAATGTCAATCATGGCACTCACAACATTAGTTTTGAAAAGTTTTAACAAGCTCAGAATTTGACAATAAAGACAAGTGATAGCAAAATCACGGTGTGACAGACCTATCCCCCTTACAAGAATCTCGTCCCCGAGATTCCTATTCTAGGTGCTAAAAAGGTCTGGAAACTCAGATCGGAGATAGTCTTCACGCTCCCATGTAGCTTCGGCTTCGGCGTGGTTGCTCCATTGAACCTTGAAATACTTGATGGTGCGGCTTCGAGTGCATCGCTCTGCTTCATCCAGAATGCGGATTGGCCTCTCGCGGTAGGTGAGATCAGACTGAAGGTCAATGGCCCGGTGATCAATGTCCTTATAAGGATCGAAATGACTTGGCGTCCGGAGACACTTCCGAAGCTGTGACACGTGGAAAACGTTGTGCACACCCGAAAGTTCCGGAGGTAATTCCAGCTGATAAGCGACCTCTCCACACCTTGCCGTGATCTTGAATGGCCCAATGAACCATGGAGCGAGTTTCCCCTTAACCTGGAAACGCTTGGTTCCCTTGAGAGGTGTGACATGGAGGTACACCAGATCTCCGGGAATGAACTCCACATTCCTGCGGTGAGAGTCCGCATAACTCTTTTGTCGCGACTTGGCTGCCTTCAGATTTTCTTGGACTAGTTGCACCTTCTCTTCTTCCCGATGCAAAACTTCTGGTCCGAAAATCAGCCCATCTCCGGTTTCTGACCAGTTGAGCAGGGTGCGGCCATTTCCGTCCGTACAGCACTTCGAACGGGGCCATCTGGAGAATAGACTGGTAGCTGTTGTTGTACGAAAACTCAGCGAACGGCAGACAGTCTTCCCATTTGGCTCCATGCGCTAAGACGCATACGCGGAGCATATCTTTGAGTATCTGTTTCACCCTTTCCGTCTGTCCTCCTGTCTGCGGGTGGAAGGGGGTGCTGAAAGGGAGCTTGGTACCGAGGGCTTCCTGGAGTTTCCTCCAAAACCTTGAGGTGAACTATGTGCCTCGGTTAGATACAATCTCCTTGGGAACTCCATGAAGGCTTACTATGCGCTCGATATAGAGACTAGCCAACTTGTTCCCGTCATATGTGGTGTTGGCAGGGATGAAATGGGCCACCTTGGTCAAATGGTCGACAATAACCCATATCAAGTTATGGTCCTTGCTAGACCTTGGTAGACCGGTAATGAAATCCATTCCTACCTTGTCCCACTTCCATTCCGGCACCTAAAGAGGTTGTAGCAGTCATGCAGGTCGCTGATGCTCAGCCTTAACTTGCTGAGACACATCACACTTGGCCACATACGACGCGATTTCCCTCTTCATGCCGTGCCACCAGAATTTTTTGCAGAGATCTTGATACATCTAGGTACCACCGGGGTGAATGGAGTAGGGTGTTTCATGAGCTTCCCTTAGGATGAGTTGCTTGAGTTCGGACTTGCTGGGTACACATAAACGTTTCCCAAACCACACCACTCCTTGATCATCCTCCAAAAATCCTGGGGCCTTGCCTTCTGGAATCTTCTTCTTGATACCTTCGATGCTCTTGTGACCCTTCTGGGCCTCCTTGATGTCGTCTTCTAGTGTTGGTTTGACTTCGAGATTATCTAGGAATCCTGGTTCCACCAGTTCCAATCCGAAGTTCTCCAACTCTTCGTATAAGGCAGGCTGCCTTTCCTTAAGCATTGCATTTAAGGTGCTGGTCTTCCGACTCAAGGCATCGGCCACTACATTAGCCTTACCGGGGTGATATTGAACGCTAAGGTCGTAGTCTTTGATTATATCCAACCATCTCCGTTGCCTCATATTCAATTCCTTTTGGTGAAAATATACTTGAGACTCTTGTGGTCGGTGTATATTTCACATCGCTTCCCCAAAAGGTAATGTCGCCATGTCTTCAGGGCATGCACTATTGCTGCCAACTTGAGGTCATGGGTGGCATAATTCTCCTCATGCGGGCGCAGTTGCCGCGACAAGTATGCCACGACCCTGCCGTCCTGCATTAGAACCCCACCTAGCCTAGTTCTAGAGGCATCACAGTATATCACGAACTCCTTGCTGATATCTGGAGTGGCCAATACTGGGGCGGTGGTTAGCCTCTTCTTCAACTCTTGGAAGCTTGCCTCACATTCTGGCGTCCGTTCGAACTTCTTGCCTTTCTTCAAGAGTTGAGTCATAGGTCACGCAATGCGGGAGAATCCTTCTACGAACTTGCGGTAATACCCTGCGAGTCCGAGAAAGCTCCTGACTTCCTTCACGTCGATTGGCGATTCCGAGTTGGTTACCGTGGTAATCTTAGAGGGATCAACTGCCAATCCACTTGCTGTCATGGTATGACCTAGGAATCCAACTTCGTTCAGCCAAAACTGGCATTTGCTGAACTTGGCATACAATTGGTGCTCTCCAAGCTTTTCTAGTACTAACCTCAAGTGTTGCTCATGCTCTTCTGCAGACTTGGAAAAGATTAATATGTCGTCAATGAATAAGACGACAAACTTGTCCAAATATTCCATGAAGACCTTATTCATGAGGTACATGAAGTAAGTTGGGGCATTTGTCAATCCGAAGGACATGACAGTGCATTCGTACAGACTGTACCGGGTCACAAATGCCGTCTTCGGAATGTCTTTGGGTCGAATCTTTAGTTGGTAATATCCAAATCGGAGGTCGATCTTGGAGAATACCTTTGCTCCATTAAGCTGGTCGAACAAGTCTTCAATCTTGGGGAGTGGATACTTGTTCTTGATCGTGACCTCATTGAGTTATCGGTAATCGACGCATAGTCGGATTGTCCCATCCTTCTTGGACACGAAGAGAACAGGCAATCCCCAAGGTGATGCACTTGGACGAATAAACCCCTACCTGAGTTGCTCATCCAGTTGCTTCTTCAACTCCGCTAGATCTTCGGATCCCATCGTGTAAGGCTTCTTATAGATAGGCCTTGATCCGGGATGAGTTCGATGATGAACTCGATGTCTCGGTCAGGAGGCATACCTGGTAGCTCATCAGGAAAGACATCCGGGTACTCATAGACTATTGGCACTCGGTCGAGTCCTTCCTGTGATAGGTTGTTAACTCGTGGCGCTCGAGTGGGTACTGGTTCAAAGACATACTTGACTTTGACCCCTTGGTCACTTGTCATGGTAATGGCCCTGTTAGCATAGTCCAAGATACTCTGATGCTTGGCCAACCAGTCCATACCGAGGATTACTTCTAGGCCTTGCGACTTAAGCACAATGAGATCCGCTGAGAAGCTCGTCCCATTGATAACTATCCCAACCTTTCTACACCCTAGGTTGGTTGTCAAAACTGCTCCCGGGGTTTGAATTGCCATATGCCCACGAAGCAAGGTACGTTCTAGTCCACACTTTTCCGCAAACTTTTGTGTAACAAAGGAATGCGAAGCACCACAATCAAACAATAATGTTGCTGGTGTAGAGTTGACGAGGAATGTACGCAGAATGCAGTCCGGGTCTTCCTGTGCCTCTTCCGCGGAAATATGATTAATCCGCCCCTTTCTATGATACTGCTGATTGCGGGGAGCCTCGTTCCTGTCTGGTGGTCCTTGTCCTGGATTTGGCACATTGGGGCGCGGAACATCGGGTTTCTTATTGGGGCACTGCCTGGAATAGTGCCCTGGTTGTCCACACCCGAAACAGGTAACTTGCGCTGGAAGATTGGTCTTGCTCCCACCGTTGTTCGGCGAAGTGCTTCCTGGCTTCACGCTGACTTGCTGAGGTTGGTAATTCTGGCGAAATGTTGGATGCTTGTACTGCTACTGCTCATAGTTGGGTCTTGCTGGGGCTGACTGACATGGTCGTGGTTTTGAGTTGATCGGTCCTCCACTACTTATTAGCTTGCGCTTATGGGTGTCTTCCATTGCACGACGCTTGTCTTCCAACATAAGAGCCTTATTAACCAGGTCACTGAAGGTCCGACATTCGCAAAAAACCAGTTGATATTGGAGTGATTGCTGCAATCCTTCCATAAAGCGCTCCACTTTGGCAACCTCAGTGCTGACATCTTCAGGTGCATACCTTGATAGAAGGTTGAACTTCTGCAAATACTCCTTGACTAATCCACTGCCTTGCCTTAAGGCTCGGAATTCCCGCTTCTTAATGGTCATCATCCCCGGAAGAATGTGAGCGGCGCGGAATTCATCTTTGAACATGGCCCAAGTGATGACTTGCCCGGCTCGCATGATCTGAAATCCATCCCACCAAGCTCTGGCCGTGCCTCCGAGACAGTGGGTTGCATAGAGAACTTTCTCGTTGTCATTAGTGCACTTGACCAACGCGAGAAGGTCTTCGATAGTGCGGATCCAGTCATCGGCATCCAAGGGCTCAGTCATCACCGTGAATATGGGCGGCGCAGTCCACATAAACTCAAAGAGAGTTGAGCGACCGTTGCCATTCCCGTTTTGCGGCGGGTGGTTCACCAAAGTTCGAGCCAGCTGCCGGATAGCGGCATTATTGGCTTGGCGCTCCTCCCGAAGAGCTTGAAGGAACTGAGCCATGGTCAAGCTTTCAGGGGGAGGTGGTGGCGGAGGAACATCGTCTTGCTGCACTTGGTGATCTCCAGCTTGAGCTTCCCCTTCGGTTCCCTGCTGCTTTCCTGAAGAGGCAGAGCCGGGGTCGCCGAAAGTGCTGTTGTGAGTCACATTCACCATCCTGTAAGGGAGTGATAGGTCAAATTCTGCTGAACCGGTTGCACTCGAAAGGGATGATGTTCTAGTAAAGAGGGGGTCTGGTGTGTGCTAGTGTGCAATGTTTTATGACAAGGTTTTTGAAAGAACTACTGCATTAATTTAAAAGCAAGCGATGCACTCGCTCACACGCTGCTCAAGGCAGCATGTGACTTGCATCCAACAGGTTCACACAGCATCCGGGTCATAAAATACTGATACAATAACTCCTACGTTTGGTACATCCTATGCTGCTACGCGATCGACTGCGCGGTCTCATAAGCCTGCTCTTTGGGATCTTCGTCTTCATCTTGATCTTTGTCTTCATCTTCATTAGTACTTCCTTTCCTCGAAGGAGTAGGGGAATCAAGTAGACCATCTCGACGTCTCTTGGTTGGTGAGGTAGCGAAAAGCTCGGTGTACTCTTCTGCGGTTAAACGTCGACTCCGAAGAGGAACAGCCTGAAGCGGGGGTTTTCCTCCTTGGAAAGCAAAACCAGGTGATATCACAAGTGCTCCTTCTTTCTTCACCTTGCTGTTCTTCATCTTCTCCATACGAAGTAGGTCCTTAACTTGGTGCAGCTCTTGGTGAATCCTAGTTGACTCCTTGATCAAAAGATGCGTCAAGGTGTCTGAGGAGAGGCTGAAGTAGGTCTGAAACCTTAATGGCATCCCGTCCTCAGATGAGGGGTTGAGTGTCCAGCTTCCGTCTATCTTATTCTTAACAAAAGGTAAGTGACGAGTAGCGGGTTCGTTCGCCATCTCACGAAGGATGTCGTGGAGTCGCACGAGTGCCTCTCGTGCTACAGTCTCACGGCCAACATCAGATCCTCCATTTGTGGCCCTTCAAAGAACCAGCTAGTTGGGGAGTCATTAGCCTTCACTATCACGTCCACGTGATAGTCCTTGGTGTTGGCGTTGACCCAGTGTTCATGGTAGAGAAAGATGGGCGTGCGACGCACTTGACACTTCTCGAGGCTATCACTCAAAAGTAAAGGAAAGCCCATTTCCAGAAGCGTCTCGGGTACGGCGGCCATGTACAAGGTGTAGAGGAGAGGGTTAGAAATATATAGTGGGTGTGGTTCTCAGGTCAATCCGTGTGCACTAATTGTCCGCGTATCACCCATGCTACCTAAGGCTTCCTATAGTCAGGATGGCTCTGATACCAGCTCTGTGGGGACCCCGACTTACTAGTCGAGAATCGCCATGCTCAGTGATCCTAGAGATCAATGCTCACCGAACCCAGATACTGAACAAGGAGTCTTACATCCGAGTACCGATTATTACAACATGTGACCGAATGGTCAAGTTCATAAGACAGGGCCTAAGGCCAAATCAAACGAGTACACTAATAGCGGAAAACAAAGGGGCTAAGCGGGTGCCCATGCCATCAAGCCTACACCGACAGGCATTCTGACTCGGAAGCGTCCTAGTTCGCAGGGGTGTCGCCGAAGACGTACTCATCTCCAAACTCCGATCCTTCCATGTCTGGTCAATAACATAACCAGTGGCAAGCCAATTAGTACTTTGAATGTACTCGCAAAACAGCCCATGATATGAACAATGAAAGTGAAGGATAACAATATCATGCATCTCTTGTGTAACTCATCTGGGTGGAATGATCATTGTTTATGCATCAATATAAAGAAATACTCTTGAAGAACAGGTTACAGATATCAACATATCTGTTGAGGGCTGAACCAATCGGGTTCACCCTATATGCCAAGTCATCAAACTTGATCATATCATCGCTATCACAGCAACACCTTTCTCATCACCACAGACACATACTCACGCTACGCACACTTGGTTTATGCGGAAATATCAGGACGTAGTTTAAGCAGGATTAACCAACTGTCCATGACCGTGGACACGGCTATTCGAATAGTTTACACTCTGTAGAGGTAGTACACTGGACCCACGAGATCCGGGAAACTTCCGTGTCATCCACGACTCGCGGTATATCACATACCCGAGGTAACTACCCGATCAATGCCTTTCCCCTGACGATACTAGACAAAGAGGTCCACTCGATTGGTACCCAACCCACATGTCGTACATCTTACGAGAACCAACTTTGGATAGTACCGACCATGTGGGGACCAACGGTGTGACTGGAACTCATAAAAATGTCATAGTCGTCCTACCCGGCACGACCCCATCACGAGAGTGACCACAAATCACTCCCGCCACTAGTAATGTGGCTCTTTGCTAGCACCGACCAGAGTAATTAACATAGCCCCGTCCCATAAGGGGTAACGTGGTCGTACTGGTAAGGTTGGAACGGTCGACACATCATAAATCTAATCCCATTTCCGAAACCTTACTCACACAAATACCGGGTGCATCACTTCACCAAAAGTGACCACCTAACTCATCATCACCCTCGGGCATTAGTGGCACCCGACGGGGTTTTCATAAACTCTTACTTTGTGACAACAACATGCTCATGATGTTTCTACATCTATCTTTACTTGTCAACATGGTATTAGCATGACACTAAGGGGTAGAGTCAAGCTCAATGCATGTGCTCCGAAGGAGCCTTCGGTAAAATCACATCAAATGATTACCGACACTTATGGTCATATGCAACGGGAATACTTGCTAACATAACATGCAAAGTAACATATGCTCAGTCATGGTCAAAGGGATGTTTGCCTTGGTGAGCTAAGTATCCGGGGTCTTCGAGGTCTTCCGCTCCGATTCCCTCGTCACACGGATTTTCTATCACCGATAAAACAATAAATAAGGAATAGCTCACACAGAAATAGTCCAAAAAGTCATTTTGAAAATGTTCCCTATTACTGATAAATCTAAGATATCATTTTAAAAATACTTGCGTTAATTTTCCTTGAAGGAATATTTTTTTAAACAACCTAGCAGAAGCAAAACTATTCCATTTTAGCCCTTTTTAATATTGCAAAATAGATTAGTTGCTGGAAAAATTCATCTAAGCATATCATTAAATTCTACACATTTTTAGAAGAATAACAGTGGAAGAATTATATTTTTACACTGGTTAAATGTTTTTTTAAAAATCTTAGAAATTCAGATTTAAAAATAAAAGAAAAAAAGGCCAGCTACTCGCCTGGCTCGGCCCAGAGTTGGGCTGGCCCATGGCCAGCCGACGGCCTGCCCAGGCGCGCGCGCCGTCAGGTTTGAACCTGACGCGCGGGGCCCTCCGGTTAGTGGCCGAGGCCAGTGCGAGGGAGGAGGCTGGGCCACCGACAGGTGGGGCACACCTGTCGGGGTCGTCTCCTACCTCCAGCCAAAGAGGAGGAGGAGGACGCCGACGTGGTTGCCGACGTGCTCAAGCTCCAATGAGCACGGGAATGGGTTCACCTGCTATCACCTACCTGCTGGTGGTCGAAACAACGACGAGGAGGCAGGGGTTCGCCAGCGACGAGGAGGTCGTGGCGGAGGGGTTTCGGGAAGTGCTCGAGGGGGTGGCCAGAGACACGGAAAAGCTCGGGCGAGTTAGGGAAAGCTTCCTGGGGTCAAGGGGGTCAGTTTGGTGGGTCGAGGGGCGTAGGAGCCGTCGTGTAGCCGGAGATCGACCGGAGCTCCGAGGCGGAGGGGCCTCGGTCGATCTCAGGCACCGGGGCTCTGCTGGGTTGCTGGGGTGGCTAGGGAGGTGCTAGTGGATGTGGCGAAGCTATCTGAGGGGTGCTGGAGCGAGGGGGAGGGCTATTTATAGACCCACGACGGTGAGCAGACTCGGTTGCACCGGTGACCCACCGTGGCACGCATGGGGGTGCAGAGAGACGTTGGGGTTGAAACCTCGGTCTCAGGACGTGGTATTGGACTGCCCGAACCGTCTGCTGCAGAGAGATAGAGAGAGGAGAGCCGTGCATTCGTGGCCGCGCAAGTTTGGCCGAATCTGGAGCGTGAGGCTTGCCCGACACAGAGGGGCTGTCGGGGAGGAGGTTGGATATCTCGGGGGAGGCTGGAACTGGCACAGGGCGTCGCCCCCACCTCGTTGACTCCCTGTAGCATGCCCAGAGCATAGTTTTGGCATGCCACGGCATGCTGGCATGCTCTGAGGCACTTTGGACGTGTCTAGCATGTCATGGCACTTGCTGGGGGTGTGGCTAGCCGTTTGGTTTTAGTGGGAGCTTCGGCTGGTCAAAGGAGGCAGAAAATATTGGTGCTGTCAGTCATGAACTCAGGTCTAAATTGGGGTTTTTGTCCTTTCCACTTTGAACCAGTGAAGGGCAAGTTGACTGGGATAGATATAGGTGCTGGCTACCTAATCTAAGAGTTTGAAGCAAAGGAGTTTGGTTTAGGTGTGGCTAAGGTGGCTTTTTCCTATCTGTCAGAAGGTGTTCGACAGTGGTCACATGGGGTTTCACCCCACCACTGGTGCTGAGACTTGACAGGTTTGGTTTTGGTGATAAACCATGGAGTTCCACCAAATTAGAGCTCCAATGGACAAGTTTAGCTTTGTAAACTTGAAATCACTCCAATATGACCAGACATGTTCCTTCCAAAGGGAGTGTGGGCAAACTAAGTCCCACCAATCCCAATTTTGGTGTAGAACCCTCATTTGAGGTGTTAGGCACTCGTGCAAAGTTTTAGCCTCATTGGACAAACTTTGCTATGTAGAGTTGCTCTAACTTGATTCTGAACAGACAAGGTTTTTGGGTTATTTGGGGTCTTTATCCACCTTTTATCAAGGTGAAACTTTATGTGGACACCAAACAAGGCTTAGGGACAACACTGGAATTTTCTAGGAATTTATTGAGAATATTTCCTTTGGAAATATTTCAAAATGCCAAAATGGACAAAAATAGCTTTTATAGTTTTAATAAATAAAAATAATATAAAATGGGGTTGAAAATATTATGTATGGAAAATATATGTCCTTCTGATCATCTCTAAATTTAATCAGATTTTTCCAAAGCAGCAAAGTATTTTTCCATGTTGGAATACCAATTCTGACCTTAGAAATGGACAAGTTATTTAATTAGGAAAATACTCACAAAAATAATTATTTTTGTGGTTTTGAAATATAAATATAGGTAAAAATCAGATTACCAAATATGAGTAGTAGCACTACTTGTTATCAAATACATGCAGTGCAATCTCAAGGTGGTTTTACTTTGGTCATCAAAGGTTTTTGGAAATCCGTAAAATACCAAAAGGAATTTAGGGTTTTAAAACCTCACATGATCAAGCATACAAGCATACAATGTCAATCATGGCACTCACAACATTAGTTTTGCAAAAGTTTAAACAAGCTCAGAATTTTACAATAAAGACAAGTGATAGTAAAATCACGGTGTGACACAAAGCTAAGATGAAAATCTACATGGAATCACATAGAGGTAAATAGTGCCATAACATATGTGTTCCACACTAGTTCATCACCTACACATGCACTTGCACACTCTCATCACTCCAATGGTGCACATGAGGGATAGACCTCATGTTCATGTGGCTTAGCGCACCACCAAACCACCACACACACACATACATCAAGCACACATAAAGTAGCACCTACACATGCTATTTAGAACACACACACTTACTTACACTCACATCATGCATATCTACACCTACACATACAAGCTTGCACCAAGTGCTCACTAAGGAAAACCATGCCTTGGCATGTGGGTGTCACACACACACACACACATGCACACACCACATGATCACCTACACACACAAGCACAAGGGTGCTTGCACACTCATAAGCACACATGCACATAGATTCTTGCACCCACAAATACTAGCATCACCTACACACACACACACACATCAAACACTAACTCCTACACGCACACATAGAGATACACCTACACATGCTCTCTAGCAAAATGAACAAGGTACTACCTACTGGATATAAGCTATGATCATCTCAACTTGCTGCTCAAGCCAGATTTTTAGCAGCTAGAATGAATTCAACATCAAGCAACACAAAAGATTCGAACCCTCAACCTGCTGGAATTACACACAGAGAAAACAACTGCACTACTAGCCATTCACTCGACAGAACAGAGTACGGAACAGAGTAATCTTGCCTCTGATGCTACTGTGCCCGAAACAAAATACAAAAAGGCGCTGCGGGGACTCGAACCCATGACCAAACGTTGCGCAAAACACCACCTACCACTACGCTGTGCTATCGAGTGTTAAAAGAGAGGGGGCTTTGCTCTATTGAGCAACCCCGTCTGGATCTACTTCTGCCCAACGGTTGCCGAAATAGGGGAGGCTCACCGCCGGCGATCTACTTCAAATCGAGCATGGGCTCGTCGCTAGGAGGAAGAGGGAACATCCCTGGTTCCATTTCTGTACTAAGTATGGCGCAAGAAGCCCTACCACTACTCCTGCAACAAGCACGGCGACGCCGGCGATAGAGAGAAGAACGACGGCGATGATACAGCCCTATACGCGTGATCTAGCTACGATGGAAGGGGAAGGTTGCTCGTGCTCACCCACTGGTCGAGGAAGCTGAGCCTGTCGGAGAGGAAGTAGGGGAAGTAGAGGAAGAAGCTGAGGCAGAGGAGATCGTCGGAGCGGAAGAGGAAGAAGGGGACGGCATCGAAGTCCTGGAAGCAGACCCGATCTGCACCTCCTAGCTGCGGGAATGGATCCCCTTGAGGTCCCGCGTGCTCTTGGGCTACTCGGAGAGACCGAAGACGCACATCAACGACGGCGACGAGCTCCTCATGGATCGGCTATGGCGGAGGAGGAGCTCGGCCCGACTACTTTCGATCTGGGGAGAGGGAGGAGGAAGAGGAAAGGAGTGGCGGCGCTTGGAGGAACCCTAGACCACTGCACGGACGCCAAGGAGGATAAATAGAGGGCGAGGGATGCTCCGCCTCGACGTCTGTGCGCACGGCTTCGCTCTCTGTCGTGCTGTTTCTAAAGAATCTAACGGAAAGGCGAGAGGAGGGAGACACCGTCTACATGAGAGGGAAGGAGGTGGGCTGCGCGCGAGGAGGGGGTATTGGGCCAGCTAGGGGAGAAAGCCCGCTCGAAGGAGCCACGCAAGAAAAAGAAAACCCACTGGGGTTTTCTATTTTTCAAACAAAGAGAGACAAAAACAATTACACACGCAACACTGTTGACCTTAAAAATAAAATAAAAATGTTCCTCGTCATAAGGAATTATGAGCTATTTGAATAAAATGAAAAGGGAATTTTTGGAGCAGTTAAATATTTACAAAACAGAATTTAAATAACTGTTTTGTGAATATTTACCCCACTTAAACAAGTTCAGAAACACAATAACCCTAGCACCACATCCACTACAAAATACTCTAATTGAAGTACATTTTTGAATCAGGGAAAGAGCAAGTGAAACTTGAGCTTTGAGAAAAATGGAGAGGGGGGTTTTTTCTAACCTGTTGCAAACTAACATAGTTGCTCCCTACTTCCAAATGCACCACTCCATATCACTTCACATATCATCACACATCCTCACTCCACCACATACCACATCCAACACATCCAAGGATCACAATAACAACAAACACAAGAGGCATGGAATGAAATGAATGCATGAATGCAATGGGGAGACAAAGTAACATCACATGAAATGACACATGCATATAAGTCACATGGCAATGACAAGATGGACCCACATACAAGAAGGTTCCAAATAAGGCAAGTTACACTCTAGGGCATTACAAACTCTCCCACACTACAAAAAGATCTCGTCCTGAGATCTAGGACTGAAAGAACTCTGGGAATTCAGAACGGAGGTGATTCTTGCGTTCCCAAGTGGCCTATTTATCGGAATGATGTATGTACTACACCATGAGAAATTTGATAGACTTGTTGCGGGTCTTGCGCTCAGTCGCGTCGAGAACCACAACTGGATGCTCACGATAGGATAGGTCGGGTTGAAGGTCGATGTCTTGAAGATGAATTGTGCGCTCGGGAGTCTTGAAGCCTCTCTGAAGCTAAGAGACATGGAACACGTCAGGCACATTTGCAAATTTGACGGGAGCTCGGGCAGATACGCAAGGTCGCCTCTCTTGCCAACAACTCTGAACGGACCAACGAAACAAGGCGCAAGCTTGCCTTTGATGCCAAGCGCTCTGTACCATTCATAGGGGACACCTTGAGATAGATGAAGTCATCGAGCTCATAAGACATGTCATGATGCTTGCTATCATAATAGCTCTTCTGACAGGACTGCGCTTCTCTGAGATTATCCCGAATGACCCGACACATCTCTTCAGCTTCTTCTATCAAGTCATTCCCAAGAATCTGACGCTCGCCGGTCTCACACCAGTTGAGCGGGGTACGAAACTTCCCGCCATAGAGAATCTCAAACGGAGCTTTGCCTGAACTAGCTTGATAACTGTTGTTATACGAGAACTCAGCGAAAGGCAGGCAGTCTTCCCACTTCATGCCAAAAGAGATAACACAGGCTCTCAGCATATCCTGAAGGACCTGATTGACTCTCTCCACTTGCCCACTAATCTGAGGATGAAAAGTTGTGCTGAAGCGTATCTTCGTACCCATCGCAGAATGAAAAGAGTCCCAGAACTTGGAAGTGAAGATACTTCCGCGATGCAAAGAAATCAACATAGGCACGCTGTGGAAAGATACTATCCTCGAAGTGTACAGCTCCGCAAGCTGAGTTGTGGAGATGGATTCCTTGAGTGGAAGAAAATGAGCCACTTTACTCAACTTGTTGATGACGACGAAGATGGCATCGTTACCCTTCTTGGACTTCGGAAACCCGGTGATGAAATCCATCTCAATATGGTCGAACTTCCACTCGGGAATGGGCAATGGATGCAAAAGACCTGTTGGATGTTGATGCTCTGTTTTCACCCTTCGACATACATCACATTCATTTACGAACTGAGCAGTCTCACGCTTCATGCGAGTCCACCAGATGGTTTGTTTCAAGTCCTGATACATCTTGGAGCTTCCTGGATGTATTGATAGCAGAGAGTTATGAGCTTCTTCCATGATTACCTTTCCGAGATCACCTTTCGGAACGACAAGACGATCCTCAAAGAATAACGTGTCTCCGGCATCAACACTGAAGCACTTATATTTGGGAAACCCTTTGCCAAGCCAATCTTAACTTTCTTCACCATTGCATCAAGAAGTTGTGCTGCTCGGACCTGATCTTACAAGGTAGGAGAGATCTGAAGATTTGCAAGAAATCCCCGAGGTACTAACTGAAGGTTGAGCTTTCTGAAAGATTCACAAAGGTGAGGATGGAGAGGCTTCATAATGAGACTGTTGCAGTAAGCCTTCCTGCTCAAAGCATCTGCCACGCCATTAGCGTTGCCTGGAGTATACTCAACGCCCGGATTAAAATCTTGGAGCATTTCCACCCAACAAGTTTGCCGGATATTCAGGTTAGGCTGGGTGAAGATGTACTAGAGACTCTTGTGTTCGGTGAATACTTCAACCTTTCGTTCCAACAAGAGGTGTCTCCAAGTCATCAGAGCATGTACCACTCCTGCCAGCTCAAGATCATGCACAGGATAATTCTTCTCACTTGGCTTCAACTGCCTCGAGGTATAGGCAACCACTTTCTTCTCTTACATCAGAAGTGCACCAAGACCTTGAAGAGAGGCGTCGCAGAACACCTGGTAAGGTTTGGAGTCATTAGGAGGAACCAAGACTGGAGTAGAGGTGAGCTTCTCTTTGAGTGTGTCAAAGGCCAACTGACACTCTAGAGACCAGGCATACTTCACACCCTTCTGAAGAAGACTTGAGAGAGGATTATTAATCTTGGAGTAGTTCTCAACGAACCTTCTACAATAGCTTGCAAGCCCGAGAAAACTTCGAAGCTGTTTCACATTCTGCGGAGGCTCCCACTCAACAATGGCCTACACCTTCGACGAATCAACTTTGATGCCCTCGGCAGAGATGACGTGCCCAAGATAGACAACTTCTTTCAACCAGAACTCACACTTGGAAAACTTGGCATAGAATTTATGCTCTCTCAGCTTATCAAGCACCAGCCTGAGATGTTCTTCATGTTCTTCCTCAGTTTCCGAAAAGACCAGAATGACGTCGAGATACAGCAAGACGAACTCATTCTTGAACAGAGAGAATATGTAGTTCATCATTCTACAAAATGTGGGTGGAGCATTAGCCAGACCAAAAGACATGACCGTATACTCATACGATCCAAAACTTGTCCTCAAAGCAGTCTTTGGAATATCCTCTTCGCGAATGCGAATTTGATGATAGCCCATTCTGAGATCGAGCTTGGAGAAGATCTTAGCCCCTTTCAACTGCTCGAAAAACTCATTTATGTTCGAAAGTGGATACTTGTTTCTGATTGTCTTCTCGTTCAATGGACGGTAATCGACACACAATCGGTCTGTGCCATCCTTCTTCTTGACAAACAACACTCCACAGCCCCAAGGAGACGAGCTTGGTCTGATCAGACCCAATCGCTCCTGCTCATCGAGTTACCTCTTAAGTTCCTTCAGCTCTTCTAGACCCAATTTGTACGGCCATTTGCACACAGGCTCAGTACCTGGTTCAAGATCAATAACAAATTCAACTTCTCGGTGCAGAGGCATTCCTGGCAGTTCTTCTGGAAACACATCTTCATATTCGCAGACCACTGGGACTTGCCAAATAGGATTAATCTCACCCTTTTCATTCAAAGAGAACAGATGGATCGTGTCATCGCGTACTGCGAAGATAATCACGTCCTTCGAAGGGTGAGTAAGCTTCACTTCTTTAGCTTCACAATCAATCGATTCCTTGTTCATGGCCAACCAGTCTATACCAAGGATCAAATCAATGTCGGAATTGCCCAAGACATACGGATACACTAGAAAAGAATAACTACCCACCTTGATAGAGATATCAGGAACTACAGAATTTGACCTCATCTACGCACCCGGAGAAACAACACCCAAAGGTCTATCCAAAATTGTTGAGGGGAAATCATGCTTGATGAGAACTGACTTTGACATAAAGCAATGCGAAGCACCAGAATTGAATAAGACTTTAGCAGTAAAATCATTGACTGAAAGGTTACCCATAATCACTTGTGAGGAGTTGTCTACTTCAGCTGCATTCACCATATTGACTCTAGCAGATCTGGAAAGCTATGTTGGGTGGGTGGGAAGAACCACGGCCACCTGAATGCTTGAACTGCTAAGTGTGCCGAGGAGGAGGAGGAGACACCCAATACTTCTGTTGCTTCTGAACCACCTGAGTTCAGGAAGACGAGCTAGAATCTCTGAAGCGCTTCTTTGAATTCTCCACCCTGAGCAAAGCTTCCTCAACCCTGAGAGCTAAGTTGTAAATCTTATCGAACTCCTCAGGATCATGCAAAGCAAGAGCTAGCTGCAAATCTTCTTTCAAACCACCTTTGAACGGATAAATCTTGCTCTTATGATCAGGAATGTCCTGCAAGGCGTATCGGGCTAGCTCGTGGAACTCGACGTTGTACTTGTACACGTAGTTACCACCTTGCTTCAAGCGCGTGAACTTCTCACGCATCTCCTCCACAAAGCTAGATGGGATGTTGTGGGATCTGAAGTCTCTGCAGAACTCATCCCAAGAGATCACTCTGGCACCCCTGGAATCCTTCAACTGCTGCCACCAGATAGATGCTTGCCCCTTCAGCTGGAATGTTGCAAAGTTGACGAAATCCTCTGGACGAACATTGCTACATTCAAAGTGCTTGTTCATGTCGCAGATCCAATCCTCAGCATCAAACGGTTGGTCACACGACATGAAGGTCTTCGGCTGATTTGAAAGGAACTGACTTAGATTAGCAAACTGATTGACCCCATGATGGAAGTTGCCTTGCTGCTTATTAGTCCTCTCCTGCAACAATTGTATCAGCATGTGAGTGTTTGCATTTGTAGCATCCATCACCGCTTGCCAAGTGTTGGGGATATTACCCGTGGGTAACCCGCCCTAAGTGGGCCGAGTCACCAAAAGGGCGACTTACCATTTAACGAGCGTCTCGCGGTCCAGAAGCTGGATGGCGGTTCAAGAGGTCGTGCGAATGATGGATTACCAATAAAGTTCCTGACCGTGGAGGACACGTCGACTTAGAAATAAGGAAAGTCACGAAGAGTAGCATGGTAGGACCTTGTAAACCCTAGGGCCTCGACCTGTATATAAAGGTGAGTCCCATGGAGAGATCAGGCGAGTTAGAGAGAATCGAGAGCTAGGTCAGGCGAGTTACGCCCTCCTTGTAATCAAAACCACCATTAATCCACACATAGCAGGACGTAGGCTTTTACCTCCTCACGAGGGGCCGAACCTGGGTAAATCTGAGTCTCGCTTTCGCTCACCCCCTTCGAGTCACCACCAAGGTGCGGTGGCTTCATCTCTAAGTCCTTTCAGGAGGACATCTACCATGACAAAACCACGACATTTGGCGCCCACCGTGGGGCTAGTGCACGGTGGAGTTGAATTCTCGAAGGGAGCCCTACCAGGGTTAGAAAGCTATGCGGTCGGCATCATGAGTAAGAGCCGCCGCGGGAAGTATTACATCGACAACTCGCTGTGGGAGTCGGAGGCCGATTCCGTCGAATCTGGCTACCGAGTCCCCTTCGGCAAGATCAACGTCTTCATCGGCATGATCGGGACGCCTGTGCCTGAGCCGGACATCTCCACCGACATCGTCGAGCCGGCCAGGTACGTCCTCCCTATTACACGGCGGGACAGGAGTCGCCACGTTTTCGTCGGTTTTACACAGGGAGACGACGAGCAGGACAATGTGGCAGGACAGGAGATCACCCCTGTCAATTCTGATGGCGAATCATCCATGGGTGAGATGAAATCGATCCGCCCTCTTAAGGAAGGACAGCTCGGGGGCTGTCGTTGGCAATGGATCCCGAGGTCTTCGAGAGGTCTCGCCAGCAAATCGCCATCTACATGGCGGGGTCAGCGCAGCCTCAACAGAATCCAACTGGCAATAATGAGACTGGGGGAACATCCAAACCCACAGCGCAAACCATGATGGAGCTAGCGGCGGAGGTCGCCAGCCTCATGGCAACCACGATCACGTCTGAGAATCAGGAGTCTATCAATGCCGAGCTAGCTAAGCTGCGGGAGGCAATGGCCAAGGCACAGCGGGACATGGAAGCAGAAGCCACCAGGATTGAGACGCACCAAGCCGCGGTCGCAGCAGAGACGAAGCGACTGAACACCGAAGGCTGGCGGCTCGAGAGACAGTAGCGCACGTCTAACGCCGTTCACCAAAGGAGGCACAATGGGCGAATCCCGGCCGACTTACAACCAACTCGCCTTTTCGACACTCCGCGCACCCCCGGGGCGGGTCCTGATCAGCCTTTACAAACCATCACGAGGGGAGGAGCGGTTCCACCGCCCAATCCGCCGCCGCCTCAGCCAATGGATGCGCATGCGACTCGGTTCCAGAAGCCACGGGGTCGCTTCTCGAATCCCGTGGACAATGTGCTGGCAGTGACCCGCCACCTGGAGTCCATTCCGATCTACAAAAACACCCCGGCCGAGATAGAAGCCAGAAACGCAATCGAGATGCTAAAGACGGCCGTGGTACAGCACGCACAGTATTCTCATAGCCTTGATCTGCTACACTCCACGCCTCAGGAGAGTCACACCAGAAGTCTCCATGAGGACTTCCCCGCAGTGACCAGTGGGCCGGGTGATTCCCTCAACACGATCCGCTCGGGAAGCCCGACACGCGAGCCCAGGATATCGTGTCAGTTAGAGCCAACAACAGCGGCGGGTCAGGTTTACCCGGCTGGCGTGCCGTCACCTCCCGTGCCCCCGGATGTCGGGGGCAAGCACATCGGGGTATCGTGCCTTGCACCACTTTTGCGCAACGAGCGCATGCCAAAGGACTTCAAAGGGCCCCGGAAGGTCCCCAATTACTTGCCGGACCTCGAACCAGGGTCATGGATCGAGAGCTACGAGCTCGCGATGGACATGCTCGATGTAAACGAGGCAGTTTGCGCTAAATACTTCACTATGATGCTTGAGGGCACGGCGCGCGCATGGTTGAAAAACTTGCCGCCCAACTCCATCAACACTTGGGCAGAGCTAAAGGAGCACTTCATCAAGAATTTCAGAGGGACCTGCAAGCGATCGATGACCATCGTTGACCTATAACACTACGTCTAGCGACCGGATGAGTCGGCCCACCATTGGACCCGGCGAGTCGCGGAAGTTATTCATTCATCGAAAGGCATCTCGGCGGCTTAGGCAGTGTTGATCCTGGAGAAGAACTGCCATTATGAACCTCTGGTGCTAAAGCTAGGGTGACTTAAGCGAAAAGTACAGGACATGGGCGAGTTAATGGATACCCTCACCACGTATGCCGAGTCGGACGACACCAAGGATCTTGGGGAGGACGACGACAAAGTTAGTACCACGAGGAAGGGCGAGTTACACAAGGGTCATTCTCAGTTTCAAGGATGGGGCAACCACCACCATGGTGGGCACGGCAAGAAAAGACAACAGGAAGGTCCCACGGAATTTGTTGCTAATACTAATACTGGCAACGCAAACCCACGTCAGAAGAAGCGAGGCTTTAGAGGGAAGAAACCATGCAATTACCATGAGATTCTTAAAGGCCCGTGTCCGCAGCATGCCACGGCGGAAGGACCGACGACTCAGTCGTGGGAGGACTGCTATGTGATGCAGGAATTTCGGGCCGAGGCGATCACGAGAGGCCAAGGTGGCGAACAGGGCCAGCAACAGGAACAACCCGGCGCGTCCGGGTCACGCCAGGTTACGTTTGGAGGTTTTCCTAACCAAGGACCACAGGGCGGGTCACAGCCCAATGATGGCCAATACCAAGTTCACAACTAGCAATATCACCCGTCGGGAGTGTTCCAGCAACCCCTCCTGCAAGGGGACCCCCAGCGGCAGGAAGATCGTGGCGTGTTCCAAAATAACCCCAAACAATTGAACAGCGGGAAGTACCACGTGTTCACCACCAACACCTGTAAGCGGGATCATAAGGTGAAGCATAGAACTTTTGTAGCTGAGCCGGCGCTCCCCTAATACCTTCATTGGTCTGAGCAACCCATAACCTGGAGCAGGGAAGACCATCCACCCCGAGTAGACAACCCTCGTGACTTGGCTTCGGTTGTGGCTCCCCAAGTCGGGGGGCACAACCTCTCCAAGGCCCTCATGGATGGGGGCAGCAGCATCAACATCCTATATTTTGACCCTTTCCGGCGGATGAACCTCTTGGAGAAAGACCTGATGCCATCATCCACGGTCGTCCACGACATCGTTCCCGGTAAGTCGGCATATCCAATTGGGCGAATTAAGCATAACGTGGCTTTTGGCACGGAGTAAAATTACAGGAGCGAGTCCCTCCTGTTCGAGGTGGTCAAAATCAAGAGCCCCTATCATGCGCTGTTTGGACGGCCGATGAACGCCAGATTCATGGCCCGCCCATGCTATGTTTACCTCAAACTCAAGATGCCCGAACCTAAGGGTCCTATTACCATCCACGGCGACAGGAAGATAGCCCAAGAGTGTGAAGAAGGAGACGCGGCTTATGCCGAGTCAGCCTGTGCGGCCGAGGAGCTCAAGTTTCACCAATCCAATGTTGACCCGACGGACATGACGCCGCTCAAAAGGCCGACTATCGATTCTGAGCCGCCTCTCAAGTTTAAACCAACGGACGACACCAAGGTTATCGACTTTACGCCGGGCGACTCCACCAAGCAGTTCAATATTGGGGCGGGTCTTGACCCCAAATAGGAAAGCACGCTTACCGAATTCATCCTTGAGAATCGGGACATATTTGCATGGAAACCTTCTGAGATGTCTTGTGTACCGAGAGAATTCGCTGAGCACCATCTCAATACTGACCCTAAAGTTAAGCCGGTTCGACAGTACCTTTGTAGGTTTAATGAAGAACGTCGTAAGGTGATCGGAGAGGAAGTAGCCCGGCTCCTTGCCGCCGGGTGCATCATCGAGGTTTTCCATCCTGAATGGTTGGCTAACCCGGTCCTGGTGCTCAAGAAGAACGGCACTTACCGCATGTGCATTGACTACACTAACCTCAACAAAGCCTGTCTCAAGGATCCCTTCGCCCTTCCCCGCATTGATCAAATTATAGATTCGACGGTGGGTTGCGAACGTTTGTGTTTCTTGGACGCTTATTCAGGATACTGATACGTCTCAAACGTATCTATAATTTTTGATGTTTTCACGCTGTTATCTTGCCTTCTTTGTATGTTTTATGTACCTTTTTATATCTTTTTGGGACTAACTTATTAATTCAGTGCCAGTTCTTGTTTTTTTCGTGTTTTTGACTCTTTTCAGATCTGATTTTGGAACGGAGTCCAAACGGAAGAAAAAGCCCGAAATGATTTTTTCCCGAATGGAAGAAGTCTAGGGGGATTTTGGGCCAAGCCAGGTGGGCTCCAGGGAGCCCACAAGCCCCCACTCCACCACCAGGGGGCGAGGCGGCGGTGGGCAGGCTTGTGGCCTCCCTGGCCGCCCCCTGACCTAGGTCGTTGGCCTATAAATTCCCAAATATTCCGCAAAAAATCAGGGGAGCCTCGAAAATACTTTTCCGCCACCGCAAGCTTCCATTTCCACGAGATCTCATCTCGAGACCCTTCCCAGCACCCTGCCGGAGGGGACTTTGGAGGTGGAGGGCTTCTTGATCATCATCATCGCCCCTCGAATGACTCGTGAGTAGTTCACTTCAGACCTACGGGTCCGTAGTTAGTAGCTAGATGGCTTCTTCTCTCTCTTGGATGTTCAATACAAAGTTCTCCATGATCTTCATGGAGATCTATCTGATGTAATCTTCTTTGGCGGTGTGTTTGTCGAGATCCGATGAATTGTTGACTTGTGATCAGATTATCTATGATATATATTTGAGTCTTTGCTAATTTCTTATATGCATGATTTGATATCCTTGTAAGTCTCTCCGAGTCTTGGGTTTTGTTTGGCCAACTAGATCTATGATTCTTGCAATGGGAGAAGTGCTTGGTTTTGGGTTATGCCATGTGGTGACCTTTCTGAGTGACAGTAGCGGCAGCAAGGCACACATCAAGTAGTTGCCATCAAGGGTAAAAAGATGGGGTTTTTATCATTGGTTTGAGATTATCCCTCTACATCATGTGATCTTGCTTAAGGCGTTACTCTGTTCTGATGGACTTAATACACTAGATGCATGCTGGATAGCGGTCGACGTGTGGAGTAATAGTAGTAGATGCAGAAAGTATCGGTCCACTTGTTTCAGATGTGATGCCTATAGAAATAATCATTGCATAGATATCGTCACGACTCTGCACAGTTCTATCAATTGCTCGACAGTAATTTGTTCACCCACCATCTACTTGCTTTCGTGAGAGAAGCCACTATTAAACACTACGGCCCCCGGGTCTATTCACATCCATTGTTTACGTCTCCGCTTTTACTTTGCTTTGTTACTTTGTTGCTTTTAGTTCTCACTTGGCAAACAATCTATAAGGGATTGAGAACCCCTTCATAGCGTTCGGTGCAAGCTTTTGTGTTTGTGCAGTATCTTGAGATACTCTTCCGCCGGATTGATACCTTTGTTCTCAAACTGAGGGAAATACTTACCGTCGTTGTGCTACATCACCCTTTCTGCGTCGAGGGAACATCAACGCAAGGCTCCAAGGCCACGGGGGAAATCCTTTGCATACTTTCCTAGGAAGTCCCTTAAGGCGTATCCATAGCTGAAGGATTCCTGGTGCCGTCGACACAACTATTTTTGTCGCAGTTGCAAGGGATACACAACAAACATCAAAAGTATTTCTGGCGCCGTTGCCGGGGAGGAGAAATCAAGATCTATCCAAGTAGGTCTCACAAACTCTTCTCTTGCATTTACTTTTTTTGCCAGTTGCCTCTCGTTTTCCTCTCCCCCACTTCACATTTGCCGTTTTCATTTGCCTTTCTCCTTTGCCTTTCTCTTTTGCCGTTTTCTTTTGCCCGTTTCATTCTCTCTTCCCGCTCGTTTGTGCGTGAGATAGTCCATCAATGGCTAGACCCACCACTCCAAACGACACCCCTGAAAATGAAGTTCTCAATTTCTGGCAGAATGAGGAAGAAAATTTGAAGGACGCGTGGTAGAGGATTTGCAATGGTCAAAGTAGATCTACTCGTAAGCAATCCACTACTGTCCTCCTTCGCAGTTTCTATGTTGGAATTTCTCCTTGTAATAGGTATATCCTTGATACCATTGTAGGCGGGAACTTTTTGGGGAGCCATACTGTTGACTCCTATAGAGCTATCATTAATTTGGTAGGCTCACCCCCGCTCATGGTTAATGGAACTATCTTGACATTGGAACACGTGATGCAAATGCTTGACGCTATTGAAAACAAAATTGCCACAGTTGAACTTATTGAGGGTTTGGATAGAAAGATCCACAATCAAATTACTCAGTACGGATCCAAAGTGGGAAACTTTTTGAAAAATTTATAGCAGAAGGAACTTATAGTTAATGATCCTTCTAGAATTGGCAAATTAGAAGATGTCATAACCAACTTGGGTTCCGCTTTTGCCGCTGTGCAAAATACTCCAAATCTTACTCTCAAAAAGACCGTCAAGCCTGTTTTTGTTCCTACAGCTAGTGGTGAGTCGTCTAATAAAGATGAAAATCTTAAGATGATAAATGATCACGCTACCTATGGTTTGAGCACCAAAGATGACTATACGTGATTCCATCACTTTTGCCTAGCTAAGGGCGTTAAACAAAAGCGCTTGTTGGGAGGCAACCCAACGAATCTATCCTTTTTCTTTCTGTTTTGTGTTTTTCCACACTTTCATAATTCTGTTATGATTGTGTCTTTTGTGTTTTTTTTGCGTTTGTGCCAAGCAAAACCATTATGATTAGTCTTGAGGATGATCGTTTGGTCATGCTGGAAAAGATAGAAACTTTCTGCTCACGAAAAGAATTTTCATTTTTTTATGTAAGAGCTTTTGAGTTGATTATTAATGCTGCTGATTGCTACGCAAATTATTCAGGATGTCCTAATTTTTCAGAATTTGTGAAGTAGGAGAGGTATACGAAACATACAGATTGCTACAGACTGGTCTGCTGTTAACAGATTCTGTTTTTGTTGTGTTGGTTGCTTATTTTGATGAAAATATGGATAGTATCGGGGGTATTAGCCATGGAAGATAGAAAGTACAGTAACCCAACATCAGCACAAGTAGAATTTAAGTTAGCTACAGTACCTAAGGAAGTGGTGTTGCTTTCTTGTACTAATGTTATCACGAGTTTCTGTTTAAGTTTCGTGTTGTGAAGTTTTCAAGTTTTGGGTGAAGTTCTTATGGACAAAGAGATAAAGAGTGCCAAGAGCTCAAGCTTTGGGATTCCCAAGGCACACCAAGAGATTCAATGATGCTATAAAAGCCTAAGCTTGGGGATACCCCGGGAAGGCATCCCCTCTCTCGTCTTCAATCCATCGGTAACGTTACTTGGGGCTATATTTTTATTCACCACATGTTATGTGTTTTTGCTTGGAGCATCTTGTATCGTAGGAGTCTTTTTTTGTGTCACAATCATCCTTCCTACACACCTAGAGAGATAGACATGCACTCACCGTGATTTTGTCGAGCTTCACTTATATCTTTTGGTAGACAATTCAGCTCACATGTGCTTCACTTATATCTTTTGAGCTAGATACTTTTGCTCTATGTGCTTCACTTATATCTTTTAGAGCACAGCGGTGCATGGCTTGGTAGTTGATCTATGCTTTGAAAGTAGTCTCAAAAGGGGTAGTTATCCAAAGGGATAAGGAAACTTCCACCTTCATGTGCATTGAATAGTTAGAGAAGTTTGATTCATCTCAATTAGTTTTGAGTTCTGGTTATGGTAATATTGAAGTCATGCTAGTAAGGTGTTGTGGATCTAGAAATACTTGTGTTGAAGTTAGTGATTACCGTAGCATGCACGTATGGTGAACCGCTATGTGATGAAGTCTGAGCATGATTAGTATATTGATTGTCATCCTTTGCGTGGCGGTCGGGATCGCGCGATGGTTTATACCTACCAACCCTTCCCCTAGGAGTATACGTTCAATGCTTTGTTTCGATTACTAATAAAACTTTTGCAACAAGTATATGAGTTCCTCATGACTAATGTTGAGTCCATGGTTTAGACGCACTTTCACCTTCCACCATCACTATCTTCTTAGTGTCGTGCAACTTTCGCCGGTGCACAAAACCCACCATTAGCCTTCCTCAAAACAGCCACCATACCTACCTACTATGGCTTTTTCAAAGTCATTCCGAGATATATTGCCATGCAACTACTACCATGATATGTGCCACCACGTCTACATTGCCTTTGCACGATCGTAAGATAGCTAGCATGATGTTTCCATTGATGTCTATGCCATGCTAGATCATTGCCACCGTACACTAGCGAAGGCATTCCATATAGAGTCATAGTTGCTCTAAGTTTTGAGTTGAAAGTGTGATGATCATCATTATTGCAGCATTTTCCCATGTGAGGAAATAAAAGAGGCCAAAGAAGACCATAAAAAAATAGGCCAAAGATCCCACCAAAAAAATGATTGAAAAAGAGAGAAGGGACAATGCTACCACGTTTTCCACACTTGTGCATTTTGAGCACCATGATCTTCATGATTGAAAGTCTCTCGTTTTGTCACCACCATATAGCTAGTGGGAAATTCTCATTATATAACTTGGCTTGTATATTCCAATGATAGGCTTCCTCAAAATTGCCTTAGGTCTTCGTGAGCAAGCAAGTTGGATGCACACCCACTAGTTTTCTTTAAGAGCTTTCACATACTTGTAGCTCTAGTGCATCATTTGTATGGCAATACCTACTCATTCACATTGATATCTATTGATGAGCATCTCCACAGCTCATTGATATGCCTAGTTAATGTGACTATCTTCTCCTTTTTGTCTTGCAACCGCCGACACATTCCACACCATATATAGTGGTATAACCATGGCTCACGCTCGTGTATTGCGTGAGAGTTGAAAATGTTTGAGAAAGTAAAGGTGTGAAACAATTACTTGGCCAATACCGGGGTTGTGCATGATTTAAACTTGTTGTGCAATGATGATAGAGCATAGCCATACTATATGCTTTTGTAGGGATAACTTTCTTTTTGGCCTTGTTATTTTGAAAGTTCATGATTACTTTGCTAGTTTGCTTGAATTATTATTATTTCCACGTCAATAGCAAACTATTGTTTTGAATCTAATGGATATGAACATTCACGTCACATAAGAGGAATTACAAAGGACACCTATGCTAGGTAGCATGAAAGCATCAAAAATTCATTCTTATCACTTCCATACTCGAGGACGAGCAGGAGTTAAGCTTGGGGATGCTTGATACATCTCAAACGTATCTACAATTTTTGATGTTTTCACGCTGTTATCTTGCCTTCTTTGTATGTTTTATGTACCTTTTTATATCTTTTTGGGACTAACTTATTAATTGAGTGCCAAGTGCCAGTTCCTGTTTTATCCGTGTTTTTGACTCTTTTGAGATCTTATTTTGGAACGGAGTCCAAATGGAAGATAAACCCCGAAATGATTTTTTCCCGAATGGAAGAAGTCTAGGGGCTTTTGGGCCAAGCCAGGTGGGCTCCAGGGAGCCCACAAGCCCCCACTCTGCCACCAGGGGGAGGCGGTGATGGGCATGCTTGTGGCCTCCCTGGCCGCCCCTGACCTAGGTCTTTGGCCTATAAATTCCCAAATATTCCGCAAAAAATCAGGGGAGCCTCGAAAATACTTTTCCGCCGCCGCAAGCTTCTGTTTCCGCGAGATCTCATCTGGATACCCTTCCCGGCACCCTGCCCGAGGGGACTTTGGAGGTGGAGGGCTTCTTCATCATCATCATCGCCCCTCCCATCACTCGTGAGTAGTTCACTCCAGACCTACGGGTCCGTAGTTAGTAGCTAGATGGCTTCTTCTCTCTCTTGGATCGTCAATACAAAGTTCTCCATGATCTTCATGGAGATCTATCCGATGTAATCTTCTTTGGCTGTGTGTTTGTCGAGATCCGATGAATTGTGGACTTGTGATCAGATTATCTATGATATATATTTGAGTCTTTGCTGATTTCTTATATGCATGATTTGATATCCTTGTAAGTCTCTCCGAGTCTTGGGTTTTGTTTGGCCAACTAGATCTATGATTCTTGCAATGGGAGAAGTGCTTGGTTTTGGGTTCTGCCATGTGGTGACCTTTCCGAGTGACAGTAGGGGCAGCAAGGCACACATCAAGTAGTTCCCATCAAGGGTAAAAATATGGGGGTTTTATCATTGGTTTGATATTATCCCTCTACATCATGTCATCTTGATTAAGGCGTTACTCTCATCTTATGGACTTAATACACTAGATGCATGCTGGAGAGCGGTCGACGTGTGGATTAATAATAGTAGATGCAGAAAGTATCGGTCTACTTGTTTCGGACGTGATGCCTATAGAAATAATCATTGCACAGATATCGTCACGACTCTGCACAGTTCTATCAATTGCTTGACAACAATTTGTTCACCCACCGTCTACTTGCTTTCGTGAGAGAAGCCACTAGTAAACACTACGGCCCCATGGTCTATTCATATCCATCGTTTACACCTCCGCTTTTACTTTGCTTTGTTACTTTGTTGCTTTCAGTTCTCACTTGGCAAACAATCTATAAGGGATTGACAACCCCTTCATATTGTTGGGTGCAAGCTTTTGTGTTTGTGCAGGATCTTGAGATACTCTTCCGCCGGATTGATACCTTGGTTCTCAAACTGAGGGAAATACTTACCGTCGCTGTGCTACATCACCCTTTCCGCTTCGAGGGAACACCAACGCAAGGCTCCAAGGCCACGGGGGAAATCCTTTGCATACTTGCCTAGGAAGTCCCTTAAGGCGTAGCCATAGCTAAAGGATTCCTCATGTCGTCGACACAACTATTTCTAGCACCGTTGCAAGGGATACACATCAAACATCAGATACCATCAGATAAAGATGACGGTAGCGGATCAGGAGAAGACATCCTTCATAACCCCATTCGGAGCTTTCTGTTACGTGTCCATGCTTTTTGGGCTCAAGAGTGCAGGGGCAACTTACTAGCGCTGCATCCAAAACTGCTTACACAACCAGATAGGCCGTAACGTCCATGCTTATGTGGACGACATAGTGGTCAGGTCTCACCGCAAGGAGTCGCTCTTGGAGGATCTCAAGGAAACCTTCGGCAACCTGCGCGTCTACCAGATGAGGTCTAACCCCACCAAGTGCGTCTTTAGTGTCCCTGCGGGGAAGTTATTGGGTTTCTTGTTGTCGGAACATGACATTGAGGCCAACCCGGACAAGATTGAGGCGATTACCTCACTTGGGAAACCAGCCAACGTTAACCAGGTGCAGCGTATGGCGGGTCGAATCGCGGCCCTAAGCCGCTTCATAAGTCGCCTCGGGGAGAAGGCCATCCCTCTCTATGAGTTGCTCAAGAAAATTGATCGTTTCGAATGGACGGACGAAGCCAATGAAGCCTTCGAAGCCTTGAAACGACAATTAGCTAACCCGACAGTGTTGGCGGCTCAGGCAGGCAAGGAACCTATGCTCCTATACATTGCAGCCAATTCCAAAGTGCTCAGCGTGGTACTAGTTGTCGAGCGAAAGGAAGAAGGAAAGGAGTACCCGGTCCAACGACCGGTGTATTTCATCAGCGAGGTCCTCACCCTCTCCAAGCAACATTACCCACATTGGCAAAAGTTGGTTTTTGGGGTGTTCATGGCGAGTCGAAAGCTGAAACATTACTTCCAGGAACACCCGATCACGGTCGTCAGCTCCGCCCCCCTCGGCGACATCATACAAAATCGAGAGGCTACTGGACGGATTGCTAAGTGAGCCATTGAGCTTGGATCTCATCATGTGCAATATACGCCTCGGACGGCCATCAAATCTCAAGCACTCATGGACTTCATCAATGATTTGACCGAGTTACAAATCTCGGAGGAGAGACCCGATCTTACTTATTGGACCATCTAGTTCGATGGGTCCAGATAGCTGGGAGGCTCGGGGGCTGGTGTGGTGATAACTTCGCCTCAAGGTGACAAGTTTTGTTATGTCGTCCAAAGAGATGAATCTCACACGAGTGAGATGTTTGGGCGATTCAGATCTGGTGGCGCAGCAGGTTTCTGGCACCTGGGATTCACGAGACCCTCTGATGGCGGCTTACAGACGAGCTGTGTCAGATGTGGCGGGTCACTTCAATGGTTATCAATTGGATCACATCAACCGACTGCTTAATGAAGCAGCGGACGCTCTTTCCCGCCTTGGTTCACAACGTAAGCAAGTTCCTCCCAATGTCTTTTTGGATATATTACATAACCCTTCAGTGAAACTGCCTTCGGAGGAAGATTTAGCGGTACCGGACCCCGAGTCTCAACTCATTGCGGCTCTTCACGCTACTCCAGACTGGGCGATTCCTTACATGGCGTACCTCACCAGAGGCGAGTTACCAGCCGTTGAGTTGCTAGCTCGCCAAATCGTCCGCCGGTGTAAATCCATGGTCATACACAATGGCGAGTTACACAAATGAAGTACCTCAGGGGTATTTCAAAAATGCATCTCTTCTGAAGAAGGATGTATGATCCTCAATGAGATTCACGCGGGTGACTGTGGTCATCATGCCGGGTCCCAATCCTCGGTTTCTAAATCCTTCAGACATGGGTTTTATTGGCTGACGGCTCACGTAGACACAGAGGAGATCGTTCGCTGATGTGATGGCTGCCAAAAGTTTGGATGCCAGATGCATGTGCCGGCTCAGGAATTGCGGATGATACCAATCACTTGGCCGTTTGCAGTCTGGGGGCTTGATATAGTCGGTCCCTTCAAGATGTCCTCCACCAAAAAGACTCACCTATTGGTGGCGGTTGACAAATTTACCAAGTGGGTGGAGGCAGAACCTGTCAGCAGTTGTGACGCTGATACGGCCGTCAAAATCTTGAAGAAACTGATTCTGAGATTCGGATATCTTCATAGGATCATTACTGACAATGGTACTAATCTATGCAAAGGTGCAATGCAAGAGTTCTGTTCACGAGAGCATATCCGGCTTGATGTTTCCGCGGTTGCACATCCCCAGTCTAATGGACAGGAAGAGAGGGCGAATCAGGAAATATTGCGGGGGACTAAGCCTCGACTCATGGTACCTTTGGAACGCACACCAGGATGTTGGGTCGAGGAGTTGCCATCAGTACTGTGGAGTATCAGGACGACTCCAAACCGCTCCACGGGTTTTACTCCTTTCTTTCTGGTCTACGGAGAAGAAGCGGTGTTACCAAGTGACATCAAACATGATTCCCCACGAGTCGCCGCCTACGTGGAACAGGACAACGAGTTAGCGCGACAACACTCGTTGGACGCCTTGGAGGAGGAATGTGACTTGGCCGCATCACGATTGGCGATTTACCAACAGGACTTGCGACGTTACCATGGTCGCCGGGTCAAGAGCCGAGCTTTCCAAGAAAGCGACCTGGTGCTCCGTTTGATTCAAGATCATACTGGCATGCACAAGCTATCACCTCCATGGGACGGACCGTTTGTCGTCAGCAAGAATCTTCGGAACGGCTCATATTATTTGGTGGATCTTCGCCCAGATCGGCCGACTACAGATTTTGAGACAACTTGCTCCTGCAACATAGCCCATCTGCGGCCTTACTACACTTAGAGCCATGAGCTCCCCCTTTTGCTTTACCAGTTTTCAGAAAATTGTAATCCATGAATTATGAAAGCAATAAAGCCAGCACCCATGAATTTCGGGGTCCTTTGCCGTTTCAGCTTTTGAAAGCATGAGTCTTTATTGTTCTATAAGTCGCCCAAACATGGACGCTATCAAAGTTAAAGAGCGTAAGTCGCCATGCTGCACTTGTTCAAAACTGGGCTTTGATAAAGCCAAAGTGGACCAACGTTGCCGCGTTGCACGGTTCAAACATAGGCGCCTTATATGGTTTTGAGAATTAAGCCGGCTTACTTGGGATTTACTAGTCCCCAAGTCGTTTTGCAGTAAGAGCGTATACACTTCTGTAATCCTATGCCAGGTTTCTTCCTAAATCATAGGTCACTTGGGGGATTCCACTCATTGAGTTCAGCCTGAATACCCTCTTGGCTAGCAAAAAATTACCGCATTACAAATGGTTATACTGGACTATGTGTTGAACAAGTCGCCACATGGATTTATGTACTCAGGGCGAGTCAATCCGTTATTTTGAACCTGAACTCACCTTGGTTAAAACATAAAAGGTACCGGCCAGAGTCACACATGGGAAATAGAGAAACCATTGGTTCATTGAACCTGCTTCACAGAAGCTTGACTCGCGCCTGATCAGCCGGTCTAAAACAACAAGGCTTTTTTGCAAAAGCTTCCTAAGGGTAACACTAGAGTTTTGCAAACTTGTCTTATCCTATCGAAACTCACTCAGTCGATAATTTTTTTTACTTCTTGATGACAAGATCACAAGGTTTCTTAACATATCTTTGAGCCGGCTTTGGTTATAACTCGCCCTGACTCATTTTTTGCCCGGGGGCTGATTTATTTCTCACCATAACCCGGGGGCTAATTTATTTCTTGCCATGATCAAGGGGGCTGGTTTATTCCTGGCCATGCCCTTACTGACTCAGCTGCTGATTTTCCTAACACATCAGGAAAAACTTGTTTGTCACATTGTGACATTCCCTGGTTTATCAAAATTGCAGGCGAGTCATGCATAGATTCAAGGACTACCAGTGGTTTCATCAAAGGGTACTACGACCTACTTGGTGTTTCACACACACTAACAAGGCTATTACATGGCTCGCATGGCCAGAATGGGTGTCATCCCCGAGTGAAGGAAGGATCCATGGGCGAATCAGGCCGCTGTTGAGTCACCTTGCCTTGAGCTCTTCCCGCCTTCGATTCGTAAGTCGCCCAACTTCCAATTACAGTTGGACAAGGCAACGAACTCGTCTTCATCATCAAGGAAGAGAGATAGGTCCATGTCAAGATCAAAAGGATTCTTGGGTCGACTAGGAACCAAGCTAGCAGTTTCATATGAAGGAGGCGTCACCCTTCTTTTTCTTCTCGTAATAGGCGGCTTGGTATTTGTTCAAATCTAAACTGGTTGCCAGTTGAGTTGCCGCATAGCGAGATTCTATGATAACTCGGTGATAGTCCACCTCGGTGAATTCTGGCCCGTCATCCTTCAGCTTGGGGTAGCCGGCGGCTATTTCTTCGGTTTTGAGCTGATCGGCGTATGCTAAGGACTGACTCAGGGTGTTCAAAACTCCCTTCCGGGCGGCTGATCTTTTTAATTCCTCTGTCTGAGAGGCAATGTAGACAGGAAGCCAAGCATCTGCTTGATGGTAATCACTGGTCCCTTGTTGCCCATCACTGCCTTGATCGTCAGCATGCTCCTGGTGTATAGTTGCTCAGCGAAGGTATATATAGCTTTTAACTTAAGCAGGCAGTCATCTGGAAGATTGGCGGCTCGTGCACCTGCAAAGGGCACATCAGTATTTGATATTTTTTATACCAGATTAGTTAATCAAACAGTCAAAGGTTAACACTTACCAAACATGGCGACTGTAATATTGGACACATGCTTCTTTAAACCGGTTAGCTCTTTCTGGGCGGCTTCCAATTTTTCCTCAGCCTGCTCAGCATGCTTAAGAATGGTGGCTTGATCGGCTTTGGCTTTCTTCTCAAATTTTTGCTGGTCAGCCTTCATCTTCTCTAGCTCAGCCAGAAGTAAGTGAAATTTCTTCTCCAACTCGGAGTGTGCATCCTGTTGTTCAGCAAGATTTTTCTTTAAGCCAGCCTCCGCCGACTCAGTCGATGTCACAGACTCCTGCACATCAAATTTGGGGAGACAAGTTTCAGCATTACTGCAAGCAATACTCCTGATACTTGGGGGCTAATGTATGATTTTCATCAAAATCATACCATATGCAAGACCCGGCTCATCTTTCAAAAGATGACCCGGCCCTTGGGGGCTACAGGTTGAAGTTTTTTATCTAATACAAGACACGGCTCATCTTTCAAAAGATGACCCGGCCCTTGGGGGCTACAGGTTGAAGTTTTTTATCTAATACAAGACCCGGCTCATCTTTCAAAAGATGACCTGGCCCTTGGGGGCTACAGGTTGAAGTTTTTTATCTAATACAAGACCTGGCTCATTTTTCAAAAGATGACCCGGCCCTTGGGGGCTACAGTTTGATCTTTTTTATCTAATACAAGACCCGGCTCATCTTTCAAAAGATGACCCAGCCCTTGGGGGCTACAGGTTGTTGTTTTTCATCTAATACAAGACCCAGCTCATCTTTCAAAAGATGACCCGACCCATGGTGGCTACAGGTTGAAGATTTTTTATATTCAAATACCCGACTCGTCTTTCAAAAGATGAGTCGGCCCTTGGAAGGCTAATGGGTGCAGGAAAATACATAAACATACGTACCTCATGTTTAGTCCTCATAAGACGGATCAAGCTCTTGTTCATTTCGTAATCCCTCTCCACATGACTTGCGAAGCGGGAACAAAGTTGGTCAAATTCCAGCTTCGCATATTGGGGGAGCTTGAGGTTGTCTGTGTCTTCATCAGGAGAAAGGCGAGTTGCCTTGGAGGTATGTTTGGAAAGCACTACAGTCGGAGGAGTGGAATAGCCAATACCAGTGACCACGACGTCTGGATCGTCAGTCGCCTTGAGAGGGCTTGGCGGGTTACCCTTACCAGTGGTCTCCTTCAAAATGACGGGCGAGTCATCGCGGCCTTCGGGAATATCGTCCACAGGAATATAATGAGCCGCCGTTTGCTCTTCACCAGTCTCAGGAACAGAGGTGCTCGTGCCTAAGGCGTCATATGTTTAGAGAGAAGAAGATAGGTCGCTGGTTTTTCTTCTCTTTGCTTGTGCCCTGCGACAAAAGCACCAAGATTAAAAGCACATATCATTGTTTAGAAAAAAATGGATTAACAAAGAAGACTCACCCTTGCACACGAATCATCGGCGGGAGAGGTGATATTGCTGAGTCGCCAGATGTAGGGGGAGAAGTCTGACCGAACAAAGGCTTGAAGTTAAAAAAGTGGCGAGTCATATTTTACATGACAAAGGGTATGATAAAACAAGAATGTACCTCGCTGGTGCGTTTCCGACTAGTTGTCTTCTCAGGTAGTCCGGTGATTAAGTCGCCAGAGCGACTACGGGTCTTGCGCTTGGGGGTAAATCTTGCTTTCTTCAAAAGGAAATCAGGGTCCATATAAGCATATGGCTGAGACATGGGCACTTTTCCGCAGATCCGCCTGGCTGGTCTAGGTGAAGGAGAAGGTGAGTCGGAAGAAATGGAAATTACCTCGACTGCATCATTTTGGCTCTCATGGTCCTCGCCCTACACATAAGGATGCATGGTATAAACGTAAGTCGGAATACATAGATGATGAGTGAGGGGGAAACCTTACCTCTGAGTGTGCCTCGTCTGCTTGTGAGTCGCCAACAAAAGATGAATCTTTGGTGGCGGCTTTTATTTTGCTTACTGTCTTATGCTTTTTTGGTGGCGGCTTGGTGGTCTTTTGGGCGGCCACTTTGGGGCCCCTTCGCCAAAATACATCAGTTTTCTGATGAATGGAAGCAAATTTCAAACCAAGAGCATTGTTAAGCATAAAAAGGACGAAAGGCGGCTTGGATTCTTACTGGCGGCACCGGGTTGGAGCGGCAGAAGGCCTTAAGCCCAATGTTGGCACATTCTTCCAAGGATTCGTCGGTCTGTTTCTTGATGATTCCAACGATTTCACTCTCCGAGAGTTTTCTGCGACTGAAGCACTGTGGATGGTCTACTTTACCATCATATTCGTACATCAGCCTGTCTCGGCGGCTCAAGGGAAGGATGTTCCATTCTATCCAGCAGCGGAATAGACTCTGACTCTTCTTCCTCTGCGAGCTTCTCGGGGAATTTGAAATCCATGGGCAGGCGATCTTCTCTGAAGCCCGGAAGAGGGTTCTCCCCGGGTGCAGAGGTGTCTCGGCAGTAGAACCATGACTTGGCCCAGCCTTTGGGATGGCTGGGCAGGAGAACTGTTGGAAATCCACGTTCATCGTGTCTTTGGATGTTGACTCCTCCGAGATTGTGGTTGGGACCGTTGGGAAACTCGGTCTGGCGGTTCAGATGGAAAAAGTTCCAGAATAAGGGAATTACTAGCTCTCTCTGCAAATACACTTCGCAGAAAACCTGGAACTCGCATAGGTTGCTGATGGAGTTTGGTCTCAGATCTTGAGGGTGAACATTGAGGAAATGCAGGACGTCCTGGAAAAACTTTGACCCGGGCGGCGTAAAACCACGCTCAAGGTAGTCGGCAAAGATTACTACTTCTCCTGGAGCAGGGTTGGGAGTCAACTCGCTCGGGGCGGTTCTCCAACCAATGGTTTCCTTACTGTCAAGAAGACCCTCCTTAACAAACTTCTCGAGCGTGGCATCGTTGATTTTGGTCGGTAACCAGTCACACTTCGTAATGGCCATGACTACAAAAGAGAGGGGAATCACGCGACTCAGTAAAAAACTAGGAAGAGTTCTAACCTGCCGGTATGGGTCTACGGTGTTTGGAAAAGATTTGGTGACTCGCCTAATGGTTGACATACGTCATAACCCGCTATTCAGGCGAGTCATGGACATATCTTCAAAGTATTATAACTCGCCCTTCAAACTGGAAGGGAAGGTGTCATAGCTATGATGGTAAAGTTAAGTCGCTAGAGGTTGGAGCTAAACGGCGAATCTCAGAGGTGCTTTTTTCCTTAGGGATATTCTTGACAGATGGACAAACATGTTTCTAAAAATATTCAGTGAGTTATGGATCTACGAATGGGTCAAAATAGAAGGATATTGCTTGGAATAATGGCGGAGAACTGTGCACAAAACGGAGCAAAAGCATTGGGTCTGCGGCATGAAGGTCTAAGCTAATGGAAAGATGTGATAAAGTGGCCGAAAGCCCGCTACTGGTAAGGGTCTATTGCAAAAGCATGAAACGAATCTAAGGTAGATAAAGGTGTTCGTCGCATCGCGGAAGTTAGCTCGCAGGAAACTAAGGTCATGGTGTTCTCGGCCTAACCCTAAATGGAGGGAATGTGTGTACCTGAGGGAAGAAGATCGGTGCATGGGACGAACGCGCGGTGCTTCGTGTTTCTTGGCGCTCGGAAGATCACGGTCGATGGATAAGCTCCAGGAGCTGGTGACGATGCCGGGGCGCTGGTGCTCGAAGATGAAGTGCGCAATGAAGACGAGGGAGAGATGGAGGTAGGTGACAGGGTTTCCTCCCCCCCCCATTTCCCTTGTTATTTAAAGGGCACTAATGGAAATCAAGGCTGTCAAGGCGGGAATCGAGGCGACAAGTCAGAGATTGAGATGATGGCACCTAGATTTTCGGGATAAGTGATTATGAGGAAAAGATCAGTTGATGGTTGCAGAGTTGAGAGCCCCGGAACTAAGGAGATGAGGTGATATCATCCAATACTACATGGCGACTCAGATCAGGTTACAACGGGTGACGACTTATCATTCTTCGAAGGATAGAAATGGGGAAAGTCGCCCCAAGTTATTGGGAGTCTATTGACGTGAATGAATTCAATACAATCTGGGGCCTAATGCTGGGGATATTACCCGTGGGTAACCCGCCCTAAGTGGGCCGAGTCACCAAAAGGGCGACTTACCGTTTACCGCGCGTCTCGCAACCCAGAAGCTGGATGGCGGTTCAAGAGGTCGTGCGGATGATGGATTACCAAGAAAGTTCCTGACCGTGGAGGACACGGTGACTTAGAAATAAGGAAAGCCATGAAGAGTAGCATGGAAGGACCTTGTAAACCCAAGGGCCTCGACATGTATATAAAGGCGAGTCCCAGGGAGAGATCAGGCGAGTTAGAGAGAATCGAGAGCTAGGTTAGGCGAGTTACACCCTCCTTGTAATCAAAACCACCATCAATCCACACATAGCAGGACGAGGGGCCGAACCTGGGTAAATCCAAGTCTCGCTTTCGCTCACCCCCTTCCAGTCGCCACCAAGGTGCGATGGCTCCATCTCTAAGTCCTTTCACGAGGACATCTGCCGTGACAAAACCACGACACCAAGCCTCTGCAGGAGGAGGCGGCGGCGGAGGAGGATTCTCCGGAGGAGGAGGTGGTGGCGGCATATCCTCACGACCTGGATTCTGACGAGTTGGTGGAGCCATCTTGAAGACGGACAACACATTAGCCCACAGAATAAATTGAAGGGATAGCTGAATAAAAAAGGTAGGAATATCTGAACGGGAATATTAGCAATTGCACTCGAACAACATAGTAAGAATGCTTCCTCAAAGTGACTGTCGACATAATTCTGATTAAGACCACTTGCAAACAAGTATGAGCTAGAACTGCTCGGAACAAACATATGATCGAGATTTCATCCGATATCTTCGTGGATAAGATCGCACGGGCTCGAATTTACATTAGCCATCCTGTGCAAGGTAGTGCACACGACTTACGAAGTATCCCTGAGTCGTAGCGAGCTACAAGGACTCTTTAAGACACAACGAGAACCGCTATAAGATGACCGTGAACAAACATACCCACTGAATTCGAATCCCAACCTCACATCATACATCTGTAGGAAGATTGTCCTATAAGTCACTACTTGATATCCCACCTATGAATTCCCGAAATATCTGGTCATGCAATCTGGTACACGCATACAAGGAGTAATATTCACACAACTCCTATACTAACCCGCCCGATGTATCACATCCAACACGTAACCAGAATCTCGGACCTTCATCTACTACAGACCCTGTGATCACAACAATACAAAGTATGGCAGTACTCCCGAACAATCTGCACTAGTACTGGGGACATCGGGGTTATCTCGCCACTACTAGTATTGAAGCAATTACGAACATCCTTCGTTCTAACATACTTAGAAATCTGAATGATGGTGATGTGCACAAGAATCCCCTGGAGCTCAACTCCCCGGAAGAAATCAAGGCAGACAGGAGGAACCAAGACAGAACTCTGTCACATTGATATCATATAGATTTCAAAAATACCCGCGTGATCCTAAAAAAATTTTGAGCGAGAAGAGGAGTTGAATTAAGATTTCCTAAGACGAGAACCTCACCAGAGCATGGAAGAGGAGAAAAAAGAAACCTACTCTCTGATATAACTAAGACTCAAAACATTTTACTAGACTCGACTCGGCCAAGTATGATCACACATAGGCTATTATGGTCGTAAGGCTCTGATTACCAACTTGTAACGACTAAAATACGGTCCTTTCCAATTTAGGGAATGAGGCCCCAAAATGGAAAGAAGCGCACCTAAGCGTTTCGCAAGCAAGATAAACATAGCGCATACTTAATTAAACAATGACAAATAGGGAATCTTTTGCCATCTCATAGATAATATCAGAGTTACATCACACATTTATTCAGACAAGGTAGTTCCTCTACGGACTACATAACATGAGAAAAGGCTATGTTGTCCCGCATGCTTGCCCACGATCACGACCACGCCCCAGTCTTCTGGATAGTTCACGTACACGCGGTCGTTCTCCTCATCGTACTACCACGCCAGCTGCGTGCCATCGGGATCACCTGTGTCGGGCGTACCTGTACCTGTTGGGGTGTTGAAGTAATCTGTGAGCCACAGGGACTCAGCAATCTATGACCTCGGTACCAAAACTAGTCAAGTTATTAGGTGAGGAAGGTTCAGTGTTTAGGTTGCAGCATCCTAAGCATTTATGGTGGCTAACTTACGTAGAACAAGTTATTGATGTGGTAGTCTATGCTAGTGGTCGAAGACTAGCTGATCACTAAGTGATCCTGAACACCTACCTACGTCAAACCTAACCCCACCGTGTTCCCGATCGAAGAGAGTTCTTCCAAGGGGACAGTCACGGTTACGCACACAGTTGGAAATTTTATTAGATTAGGTTCAAGTTATATTTAACCGGATGTTAACAAATATTCCAAGTTGCCACATAACCGCGGGCACGGCTTTCCGGAAGATTAAACCCTGCAGGGGTGCTCCAACTAGTCCATCACAAACGGTCACGGGCCGCAAAGTAATCCTCTATCACGAATCTCGTGATCTCGTCGGATTCCTTAGACGAAAACCTCAACTCTGGGGAGAACCAAAGCTTCACCGGGATTCCTATACGCAAGATATATCGCTAAGGTAAGACAAGACTAGCAGGACCTCCCGACATGTCGACGACCCTGATAAGAGCCATGTATCTCAGTCTCAGGACACGTCGGATAAGCGAAGCGTACGGTGGCCAGAGAAATCTCCCGAGTTGCCTTGAGATGGCCCCGCACGGTGCTCTAGTTTGGACCAACACTCATGAGGAGCACTGGCCCGGGTTGTTGATTAATTCCTCGAGGTAGCTAGTCCCTATGCAAGATATTATTAAGTGATTAGAAAATTAACACCAATGTTGGGTCCTGCAGGACAAGTCTTAACACTACACGATTTATCAAGGGGGTCCCCATAACAAGCCCGAACGTGTTAGGAGCGATCAGTTATGGAATCGAACACCGGTAGCCGGAAACTATGGCGGCAATAACGGAACAAAACACCCGGAAAAAGTCTAGGCCTCCTGTCAGTACCAAGTATATAGGTGCATAAATTAAATAACAGATTTAACATAATGATATCACAACTCATGTTATCACATGAGACTATTCTACCTGCAACTAGCAACGCTAACGTTAGAAGCTGAGCGAGCCTACTTAGCCATTCAATATTTGCTAGGAGGGGAAAGTGTTTGGGTTTCATGGCAATATCAGGAGGCAATTATTTCAGTGTAGGCAGCAAGCATATGATGAAAGAAACGTGAATCTAGGCATAACAAATCTAGAGACGGTATCAAGGTCATGGTCATCTTGCATGTGATGTCTTCGGCTTGGAACTGCTCTTGTTCGTCCTGCACGTACTCTCCCAAGTCCACGTACTCGCTCTCCGATCCCGGTGCTACCCAACATAAAAATAGCATCCAATGAACAACAACACAACATGATGCAACAAGCACATGATGCATGAGAAGAGAACAATCATGCATCTCTATTCTAATCACTTGCTTATGCATGAGAAGAAACTACAAACTTCTGGACAGAACTTCACCCTAAGCTATCTTTACATGCATGAAGATGACATTAATAGATGCATCACGTGAAAACGATGCAAAAACATATAAAGATTGTTACGAACGGAGCTACGGATCAACCGGAAACTACGAAACAAAATATGGAGTCCTACAGATCAAATATACCACAAGCACTCCCCAATGGCATACTTATGGTATTCCCAGGTTGCCATATCACTTAACAAAAAAGTATAGATGGGGTGGCGCAAAGAAACTCACCTCACCATCAACTATGAAATCACAAGCATCAAAACAACAAAACTATGCATTCTGTCCTAAACAACAACATAGCAGTTTGAGAGCTACATGCAAAGCACCTACAGCCACCCAAATGTGCCAAACAAGATATGTGGAAAAAGCTCTACAAGCATGAGCAAAAATATAATACAAAATAGTTACACACAGAAAGATCTACAGCTGCTAACTTGGCCAAAAATATCAGCTTTGAGGGACTTAGTGAAAATCTCAGATTCTCACCAGCTGTTTATGCTCTGAATCATTTTGACAGCACCCAAAACAATATCTACAGGAAGTCAAATGGAATGAAAATTTACAGAGAGCTAGACAAACATAAAAGCTACAACTCTCTAGTTGATTGCAAGGGCTGAATCCCAACACATGAACTTTTGCAAGAACAACTACAAGGGAAGAAAATATTAGCAGTTTCTCACACTTAGTGATAATCTCAGCCACATGCCTACTTTGACAAAGCACAACTTGCACATATAAAATCCTAAGCATAAAAGAAAACCACCATGTTGTAGAGGGGTTCACCCTCTACTGCCACAACAAGGAATCATCCTCTTGGGCTCATCACATCAAATGGAACCAAGCTCTAAACCTTGAACAAAATAGAAAAAATGACATTCCCAGAAAGTGTTCCAAAGTGTAATCTGATTCCACCATTGGATTCCTGGGATGATTCTACCCCAAAAACATATATAATACCTAGGTACTTGCATAGAACAAATGGGCACAAAGCTAAGATGAAAATCTACATGGAATCACATAGTGGTAAATAGTGCCATAACATATGTGTTGCACACTAGTTCATCACCTACACATGCACTTGCACACTCTCATCACTCCAGTGGTGCACATGAGGGGTAGACCTCATGTTCATGTGCCTTAGAACACCACCACACCACCACACATACACATAAATCAACCACACATAAACTAGCACCTACACATGCTATTTAGAACACACACACTTACTTACACTCACATCATGCATATATACACCTACACATACAAGCTTGCACCAAGTTCTCACTAAGGCAAACCATGCCTTGGCATGTGGATGTCACACACACACATGCACACACCACATGATCACCTACACACACAAACAAGCACATGGGTGCTAGCACACTCATAAGCACACATGCACATAGATGCTTGCACCCACAAATACTAGCATCACCTACACACACATCAAACACTAACTCCTACACACAAACATAGAGATACACCTACACATAATCTCTACCAAAATAAACAAGGTGCTACCTACTGGATATAAGGTATGATCATCTCAACTTGCTGCTCAAGAAAGATTTGGAGTAGCTAGAATGAATTCAGCATCAAGCAACACAAAAGAAAATGAAAAATAAAAAGGGGGCAGCGGGGATTCGAACCCTCAACCTGTTGGAATTACACACAAAGAAAACCACTGCATGACTGGCCATTCGCTCGACAAAACAGAGCAGGGAACAGAGTAATCTTGCCTCTGATGCTACTGTGCCCGAAACCAATACAAAAAGGCATTGCGGGGGCTCGAACCCACGACTAAACGCTGCGCAAAACACCACCTACCACTACGCTGTGCTATCGAGTGTTAACAGAGAGGGGGGCTGTGCTCTTTTGAGAAACCCCCCTCTGGATCTACTTCTCCCCGACTGTGGCCGGAACAGGGGAGGCTCACCGCCGGCGATCTACTTCAACTCAAGCACGGGCTCGTTGCTGGGAGGAAGAGGGAACATCCCTAGTTCCATTTCTGCACTAAGTACGGCGCGAGAAGCCCTACCACTACTGCTGCAACGAGCACGGCGTCGCCGGTGACAGTGAGAAGAACGGCGGCGATGATACGGCCCTATACGCGTGATCTAGCTAACGGGGAAGGGGAAGGTTGCTCGGGCTCACCCACTGGTTGAGGAAGCCGAGCCTGTCGGAGAGGAAGTAAGGGAAGTAGAGGAAGAAGACGAGGCGGAGGAGATCGTCGGAGCGGAAGAGGAAGAAGGGGACGGCGTCGACGTCGTGGAAGCAGACCCGATCTGCACCTCCTAGCTGTGGGAACGGATCCCCTTGACGTCCCGCATGCTCCTGGGCTGCTCGGAGAGGACGGAGACGCGCGGCAACGAGGGCGACGAGCTCCTCATGGATCGACCATGGCGGAGAAGGAGCTCGGCCCGACTACTTTCAATCTGGGGAGAGGGAGGAGGAAGAGGAAAGGAGTGGCGGCGCTTGGAGGAACCCTAGACCACTGCTCGGACGCCAAGGAGGTTAAATAGAGGGCGAGGGACACGCGGCCTCGACGTCCATGAGCACGGCATCGCTCTCTGTCGTGCTGTCTCTGAAGAATCTAACGGAAAGGCGAGAGGAGGGAGACGCTGTCTACAAGAGAGGGAAGGAGGTGGGCTGCGCGCGAGGAGGGGGTACTAGGCCAGCTAGGGGAGAAAGCCCGCTCGAAGGCGCCATGTAAGAAAAAGAAAACCCACTGGGGTTTTCTATTTTTAAAACAAACAGAGACAAAAACAATTACACAGGCAACACTGTTGACCCTAAAAATAAAACAAAAATGTCCCTGGTCATAAGGGATTATGACCTATTTAAATAAAATGTAAAGGGAATTTTTGGAGCAATTAAATATTTACAAAACAGAATTTATATAACTGTTTTGTGAATGTTTACCCCACTTAAACAAGTTCAAAAACAGAATTTTTGAATCACGGAAAGAGCAAGTGAAACTTGAGCTTTGAGAAAAATGGAGACGAGGGTTTTTAAAACCTATTGCAAACTAACATAGTTGCTCCCTACTTCCAAATGCACCACTCCACATCACTTCACATATGATCACACATCCTCACTCCAACACATACCACATCCAACATATCCAAGGATCACAGTAACAACAAACACAAGAGGCATGGAATGAAATGAATGCATGAATGCAATGGGGAGACAAAGTAACATCACATGAAATGACACATGCATATAACTCACATGGCAATGACAAGATGGACCCACATACAAGAAGGTTCCAAATAAGGCAAGTTACACTCTGGGGCATTACACAACGTTCCTTAACGGGTATCTTAAGGAAGAGTTGTGTATGATGCAACGAGAAAGTTTTGTCGATCCTAAGAGTGCTAACAAGGTATGGAAGCTCCAGCGCTCCATCTATGGGCTGGTGCAAGCATCTCGGAGTTGGAACATTTGCTTTAATTAGGTGATTAAAGCGTTTGGGTTCATACAGGTTTATGGAGAAGCCTTTTGTACAAGAAAATGAGTGGCAGCTTTGTAGCTTTTCTCATACTATATGTGGATTGCATATTGTTCACGGGGAATAATATAGAGTTATTGGAGAGCATAAAGGCCTACTTGAACAAGAGTTTTTCAATGAAGGACCTAGGAGAAGGTGCATACATATTAGGCATCAAGATCTATAGAGATAGATCGAGACACCTCATAGGTGTTTCACAAAGTAAGTTTTGCCAGTTTTGCAAGGTAAGAGGTTGAGTAACACTAAGTCACCGACCACGGGAGCAGATAGAGAGAATATGAGTATTGTCCCCTACACTTCAGCCGTGGGCTCTCTAATGTATGCCATGCTGTGTACAAGACCTGATATAAACCTTGCCATAAGTTTGGTAGGGAGGTACCAAAGTGATCCCGGTATGGAACACTGGACAGCGGTCAAGAATATCCTTAAGTACCTAAAAAGGACTAAGGATATGTTTCTCGTTTATGGAGGTGACGAAGAGCTCATCTAAAGGGTTACGCCGATGCTAGCTTCGACACGGATCCGGATGAGTCTAAGTCACAAACCGGATACGTGTATGTTTTTAATGGTGGGGCAGTGAGCTGGTGCAGCAGCAAGAAAGATGTCGTGGCAGCATCTACATATGAAGCGGAGTACATAGTTGCTTCAGAAGCGGTTCATGAAGGGATCTGGATGAAGGAGTTCATCACCGACCTTGGAGTGGTTCCAAGTGCGTCAGGTCTGATGACACTCTTCTGTGATAATACTGGAGCCATTCCATAGCCAAGGAGCCTAGATTTCACAGGAAGACCAAGCACATCCAACACCGCTACAACTCCATCCAGGACCAGGTCTAGAGAGGAGTCATAGATATTTATAAAGTACACACAGATCTGAATATTGCAGACCCGTTGACTAAACCTCTTCCTCGAGCAAAACATGATCAACACCACAATGCTATGGGTGTTCGATTCATCAAAATGTAACTAGATTATTGACTCTAGTGCAAGTGGGAGATTGTTGGAAATATGCCCTAGAGGCAATAATAAAATGGTTATTATCATATTTCCTTGTTCATGATAATCGTCTATTGTTCATGCTATAATTGTATTAACAGGAAACAGTAATACATGTGTGAATAAATAGATCACAATGTGTCCCTAGCAAGCCTCTAGTTGGCTACCTCATTGATCAATAGATGATCATGGTTTCCTGATCATGGACATTGGATGTCATTGATAACAGGATCACATCATTTGGAGAATGATGTGATGGACAAGACCCAATCTTAAGCATAGCACTAGATCGTGTTGTTCGTATGCTAAAGCTTTTCAAATGTCAAGTGTCTTTTCCTTCGACCGTGAGATTGTGCAACTCCCGGATACCGTAGGAGTCCTTTTGGTGTATCAAACGTCACAACGTAACTTGGTGACTATAAAGGTGCACTATGGGTATCTCCGAAAGTATCTGTTGAGTTGGCACGAATCGAGATCGGGATTTGTCACTCCGTGTGACGGAGAGGTATCTCTGGACCCACTCAGTAGAAAATCATCATAATGAGCTCAATGTGACTAAGGAATTAGTCACAGAATGATGTGCTACGGAACGAGTAAAGAGACTTACCGGTAACGAGATTGAACAAGGTATAGGGATACCGACGATCGAATCTCGGTCAAGTTCTATACCGACAGACAAAGGGAATTGTATACGGGATTGATTGAATCCTTGACATCATGGTTCATCTGATGAGATCACTGTGGAACATGTGGGAGCCACCATGGGTATCCAGATCCCACTAATGGTTATTGGCCGGAGAGGTGTCTCGGTCATGTCTGCATGGCTCCCGAACCCGTAGGGTCTACACACTTAAGGTTCGATGACGGTAGGGTTATAGGGAATTGTCATACGAGATTACCGAAGGTTGTTTGGAGTCCCAGATGAGATCCCGGACGTCACGAGGAGCTTTGGAATGGTCCGGAGGTAAAGATTAATATATAAGATGGATGGGTTTGGACGTCGGAAATGTTTCGGGCACCACCGGCAACGTGTCGGGACCACTGGAAGGGTTCCGGAGGCCCATCGGAAGGGGCCACCAACCCCGGGAGGCTACATGGGCCAAGTGTGAGAGGGAACCAACCCCTGGGTGGGCTGGTGCACCCCCACATCCATCCTATAAAGCCTAAACCCTAAACCCTAAAACCCTGGTGCGCCACCCCCCCCTCCTCCCCTCCTGGCCGCCACCTCCTGCCCAATCTAGGGTTGCCGCACCCCTTAGGCCTTGTTCGGTTAATCCCTTCTAGGAGGGGATTGGAGAGGATTGGAGGGGATTTAGGTGGAATTTGACTTGTAGGGGATTTAATCCCTCTTAATCCCCTTCAAACCCCTTCAAATCTAGAGCAACCGAACAAGGCCTTAGGGGTGGGAACCCTAAGGGGGGCGCCACCCTCCCCTTCCCACTATATATAGTGGGGGTTTTGGCCATTGGAGACACGGGAATTTCTCTCTCTCTCTCTCTCGGCGCAGCCCTGTCTCTCTTCTTCCTCCTCTCCCACGGTGCTTGGCGAAGACGTGCCGGGAGACCTCGTCGCTCCATCGCCACCACGTCCTCGTGCTGCCGGAGCTCTTCCCCAACCTCTCCCTCCTTGCTCGATCAAGGTGCGGGAGACGTCACCGGGCTGCACGTATGTTGAACGCGTAGTTGTCGTGGTTCGGCACTAGATCGGAATCACACCGCAATCTGAATCGCAGCAAATATAACTCCATCAACCGCGTTCTAGCAACGCTTCCGCTTACCCATCTTCAAAGGTATGAAGATGCTCTCACCCCTCTCTCGTTGCTGGTCTCTCCATAGGAAGATCTGAATATGGCGTAGGAATTTTTTTGAATTTTTCTACGTTACCCAACAATAGCAACCTATTCACTCGGATGCTTAACTGCGAACCAGTCTTCGCCTAAGTATATAAATTACTCTGAGTGAAGAGCAATCCTCTCACTCGGGGGCTTAGCTGCGAACATGTTTTCGCCTAAGTTCAAAACCCTTCTGAGTGAATAGCAACCTATTCACTCGGATGCTTAGCCGTGAACTAGTCCTCACCTAAGTATAGAAACTACTCCGAATGAAGAGCAATCCTGTCACTCGGGGGCTTAGCTGCAAACATGTTTTCGCCTAGTTAAAAACTCTTCCGAGTGAATAGCAACCTATTCACTCGGATGCTTAGCTGCAAACCATTCTTTGTCTAAGTATAGAAACTATTCCAAGTGAAGAGAAATCCACTCACCCGGAGGCTTAGCTGCAAACATGTTTTCGCCAAAGTGAAAAACCTTTCCGAGTGAATAGAAACCTATCCACTCGGATGGTTAGCTGCGAACTAGTCTTCACCTAAGTATAGAAACTACTCCGAGTGAAGAGCAATCCTCTCACTCGGGGGCTTAGCTGCAAACATGTTTTCGCCTAAAGTTATAAACCATTCCGGGTGAATAGCAACCGATTCACTCGGATGCTTAGCTGTGAACCAGTCTTCGTCTAAGTATAGAAACTACTCCAAGTGAAGAGCAATCCTCTCACTCTGGTGCTTAGCTGCGAACATGTTTTCGTCTAAGTTAAAAACTATTCTGGGTGAATAGCAATCTATTCACTCAGATGCTTAGCTGTGAACCAGTCTTTGCCTAAGTATAGAAACTACTCTGAGTGAAGAGCAATCCTCTCACTCGGGGGCTTAGCTACGACCATGTTTTCGCCTAAGTTAAAAACCCTTCCGAGTGAATAGCAACCTATTCACTCGGATGCTTAGCTGCGAACCAGTCCTCGCCTAAGTATAGAAACTACTCCGAGTGAAGAGCAATCCTCTCACTCGGGGACTTAGTTGCGAACTTGTTTTTGCCTAAGTAAAAAACTCCTCTGAGTGAATATCAACCTATTCACTCGGGAACTTGGCAGCGAATCAGTTTTCACCTAAGTTAGATTCTTCGAATGTCGAGAACATTCAAAAACCAAACAAACTCTGCCAAATACATATAATTTCAAAGAAATCTAGCATGGATTAAAGTTGTCCATCCATACGAAAGTACTCGGGTTCAACACCCGAACAAAGTTTTAATGGATACAGTAACACTCGGCATACCGAGGCGAATTAAAGTTTGGACGGTAATCAAAGTTCCTTCTCAATGCTCACCAGGACTCTCAGGCTCAACGAAGGTGTCAAGGTCGATCCCATCAGCAATGCGACTTGCCGTGTCAATGAAGGTCTCCATGAAATCTTCAAACCGGAGCTTCTTCATATTAGCCACCTGGAGCGCCTTCAATTTATCTTCCATGGCTTCTTTGCAATGGACTCGGACGAGCGTAAGGGTCACATCAACTCCACATCACGCATCAGACTTCTTCTATGCCTGCACCCTGTTGGGAATCTAGTCCAAGTGGCCCATTATAGACTCCAGATTAGTCTGGAAAGTATCTTCAGACCACAACTCCTTGTCAATCTTCCCCAATGCAGCTCGCAGTCGGGCGACGTACCCCTGGACCTTCAAGAGACGAGTGTTGAGGTGAAACATATCTATGGCCACGACAGCTGAAACAGGTGACTTGGTGGGGTCCAGATACGGCTCCAGCTCTTGAGTCTCCTTATCAAAGTCTAGGCAGAATTCTGTGCGAAGGAAAAAAGAAAAGTCGGTCACAATTCATTCAGTAAAGTTCAAAGAGATTCACTCGGTGAAAGAAGCATACCAGTAAGTGTCCCGAGCATTTTTGCCAAGAAGTCCTTCAGATACTTTTTGAGGGCGTTCCCTCTTTTCTCCATTTGCTCAAGCTTCCCCCCCCCCATTTGAGTTGTTCTTTCTTCAGCTTCTTGTTCTCTTCTTCCAACTTGCCAATTTCCAAGAGCTTCTTCTCAGCAGCCTCATACCTCTCCTTAACTTCCACAAGGACCTTGTCCTTGTCCTCGAGTGCTTTCTTCATGGCGTCCAAGTCATTGGTCTTCACTTCCAGATCCAGCTGAAGTTGGTTCTTCCCTGATGCCAAGTCTGCATACATTACTCCAATCTCACAGGCTTTCTGAAAAAAATGAAGGAAATAGTTTAGTCGACACTAATATTTTTCCACTCCCGAGTGGAGAAGTACAGTTCAGTCGACCGAATGGCGGCCCGCCACACCCACCACAATACTATAAATGCGAAAAGGGATTCTACATCCAAGTTCTTAAGATTACTGCCCTTCGTAAACGATCGACAATAGTCTCGGGGACTACATCCAGTGGGTGCACTCAGCGTGCCCCCACTAGATACAAAACTACTCGACCAGGTCCGGCCTGGCCGAGTCACGAAAAAGAACAAGAGTGTGGCTTCCAATTAGACCCCTGTCGATGCAAGCACTCGACAGTGGTCTCGGGGACTACACCTAGTGGGTGCACTCAGCGTGCCCCCACTGGATACAAAACCACCCGACCAGGTCCGGCCTGGCCGAGTCAAAAAAGAGAAGAAGACTTCAAATCAGACCCCTGCTGATGCAAGCACTCGACAACGGTCTCGGGGACTACACCCAGTGGATTCACTCAGCGTGCCCCCACTGGATCAGAGACAAATAACCATACGACACAGGAAACACCTAGTGGGTGCAAAGTCAAGATAGACAAGATTCAATCGGAAATGAACTTACAATTGCACTTACTCGAATGTTAGCTTGAAGCACCGAACTGGCATCGTATGCGAGCTTCTCGCCTCATATGCCTCTCTGGTCCGCTGCATCATCTGTTCGGCTTGAATCATCGCTTCTTTAGCAGCCCCAGTTTGATTGCCCAGGACACATTGCAGATAATATGCAAGCGCTGAAGGAGTCGGCGTCGCAGTAGAGGTAACAGGAGTTACCGGAGGAGGCGCAGTCGGCAGTATTGTCACAACAATTGAACCAGCCGGAGGATCTATAATCAAAGGAGTCGAACTAGCTGGAGGAGCACTCGACACTGGCGCTTCAGACATGGCCTTAGTTAATCCGGCAGTCAAACATTGCGGTTCTCCCTCGTCATACAAGAGGATGACGTTTGCAGCTGTCAGTCGACAGTGTCAGTTGGTTTAGTTGACGGATTTCATCTAGAAAATAAAGCAGAATGAAGACTTGGCATACCTTTTTGAGAGGTAGGCATGTCCACAACATCCAAGTCCATGGGATCTTCTTCATCCCAGCAGGCGACGTCAACGAGGTAGCAGCTCTGGCAAGTAAATTTCATTCGGTCATCGAAGGCATGGAAATTCACAATGAAAAAAGAAAGAAAGAGTAATGCACTCACGTTGAAGTGACTGGCACGACAATCCTCATTCAGAGCAGAGCTTTCCGAGGGTTAGGAGCATCAGGCTTGGATTGTTTGGCGGCTTTTTCTGCAGATTCAGTCACGGCAGCTGTGTCGCGCTTCACGTTTTTAATGCTGGACACTAAGGTCTTGCTTGGGGCAGCCGCTGGATCATGGCGATGCTTGGATCATGACGCGGGGCGTGGAGGAGACTGGTTTTCTTCCTCACTCTCACCCGAATCGTCTACACTCCCCTCGCTATCTTTAGCATAGTCGCTGTCAACGCTACCACCTTCGCTTTCCCCACCGACGTCAAGCTGAGCCCTGTTGGGTACGGTTGTATGCATGTTTGTCCACTCCTACAAGATACAAAAGTAGCAAAATCAATCGGCCAAAGATTCAGTCACTCGACAAATATATGAAAGTAATCAGAAAATAAATAACGCACCAGATTACGTGGCTTGTTTTCAGTAGAGTAAGGCAAGACCCACTTGGCTCCTAATGGATTGTCGTAGGCTCTAGTGATGCTTTTCAGCCACTGGGCTACGGTTTCTTCAGAAACCTCCTACGGGTGCGACCGAGTGGAATCCTCACGGCCCAAGTAGTGCCACGTGGCATGATACCACGCCTAAGGAGGCTGAATGCACCGACCAAGGAACATTTCAAGCAAGTCCATCCCCGTCACTCTGCCACGGACCAAGTTAACCACCTCATTTACCAACATCCCTACATGAGTCTTCTCGTCATCCAAAACGTTTATCGTCCTAGGAGCAATCGATCGCTCGAAGGTGAATGGGGGGAGACCAGTCGACATGTTTGGAGATGCAATATCATTATAGTAAAACTAAGTCGACTCCGAGTTCCAGACTGACTCGGGAAGGGTCATCTGAGGATACGTACTCATACTCCTCTTTTGAATCCCCAGACCACAGCACAATTGAATGACATGAGTCCTACTATCACTCGGATTTTCTTTCTTCACTGCTTGCGAGCGCACAGAGAAGATGTGTTTAAACAATCCCAAGTGAAGTGGATAGCCCAGAAAGCATTCACACAGTGTAACGAATGCTGCAAGATACGCGATGGAATTGGGAGGAAGATGATGAAGTTGCACACCAAAGTAATGCAGGAAACCGTGGATGAAAGGATGAGGGGGGAAGAGATAAACATCGCCCAATGTGAGTAAAGAGGAGGACTCGTTCCCCTTCGCGGGGCTCTGGCTCGAGCTCTCCTTTAGGCAGCCTCCACGACTCCTCAGTCACCATCCCGTCTTCAACAAGCTCCAGAACATACTCCTTCCGGACAGTTGATGGGAGAAAATCTCCCTAGATCCACCCTGGCAGCAGCGCAGATCGGCTGCCTGGCTTCATTGACTTACCGCCCTTCTTAGCGCACTTGAGCTGGCTCGTCTTGCCCTTTGTTATTGCGGCGGCAGTGGAGAAACATCAAAGCAGCAACTGCGAGGCGGAGATGGAGAGGAAGCAGGGGAGAATCAGAGAAAGGTACTGCTTCAACCCTAGCGTCGGCCAGATTTATAACCGCCCGAGTGAGTCACTGACTGGTGGACCCTCCAGATCTGTGTCTATCCCGATAACATAGGATGCGCGATACGTGGCGATAAGGGTGGTGCGATAATCGAGGCGTCGCTGCCCCACTTGCCTGGTTCTTGCGTCATCATCGCGCAGCACGCGCTAACCTAAATTTCGAATCTGGTGAAATCCGGACCTGACGAAATGATCCATCACATCTCAAGATCTCCCTAACCACTCGGATCAACCTCAATGCTTAAATTCACTCGGACGTGCTTCACAACAGAATAAATTAGGGTGAATGACGAAGACTTCAGTCTACACACAGTTCTATTAAGCTCGGAAGTACGTTCAAGATCGGTATGCCTCGATAGAATATGCGTCGACCCCTTCCTCACTCGAACACCGATCCATTCCGGGACTAATGATGGGGATATGTACCTAGGGTAGGGTAACATGCCTGACCTAGATGTCCTACCTAAGGGTACCTCATTAAAGACTTGAAGGTCACAAGGAAGATTCCGACTGGATAGCCATGGCGTTTAATTCACTCGGTAAGAAATCACTCAAAGTATGTTCCCCTTCACTCGCAACCAACTTCCACTCGGAAGAAACCAGTCGACGCAGAAGACCAAAAGCCACTCCAGGGAGGCCAACAAGTGAGCATTCGGCTGGTCGTCATAAATAGCATTAATTACGTACGTTATCAGTAACGTACACCTTTAAACTCTATTCATCGAACCCTTAGCTGCTGGACCTTGATGAGGGGTAGCGCACTCTATGTAAGCCACCACTCTCCTCTGGCACAAGGGTTCGCACCCCTTGTAATACGCATTCCACACTGCAAGAGCTCTCGAGCACTGATACGTAGGGTTGTTACCTCTATGAAAGGGGCCTGAACTCATACAACTTGCGTACAAGCTTGCCGTAGCTAAGACTCTGCCCTCTCCTTTCGTACCCTACACCTCTACTGTCAGGTTCATTCCCACGACAATCCCTAAAAGAGATCTAGGAAGAAATCCTTAAATATGATACTTGTATCGGTTTGAAGGGTAGTCTTCCTTATTTTCTGTTTCATCCACTTCTTCCTTAGTCTTCACCTCCTCCAACACCTCTTCTTTGACACCCATCTTCTGGAGTTCCTCCTGGCTCCTTGTATTCATATCCTCCCAATCGGGGACAGGGTGATCATGTCTTATGAAGTCTTGATGAGGACCCTTTCTCCTTGATGGAGGTGGTTGGAACATGTTGACCCACAAGTATAGGGAATCAATCATAGTCCTTTCAATAAGTAAGAGTGTCGAACCCAACTATGAGCAAAAGGAAATGATAAGCAGTTTCAGCAAGGTATTCTATGCAAGTGCTATGAATAACAGTGATAAGTAGTTCCAAATCAAGATAAATTCGTAGCAAGTGACCAGTAAGAATAGTAGCAGGTGTGTAGCAAGATATCGCAATCTTTTTTATAGCAAAGGAAAAGCCTGAAAGTACTCTTATATGAGGCAAGTGCTCCCGAGGACACATGGGAATTTCTCTCTAGGCATATTCATCATACTGGGTTGATTTGCATTTCTTACTTTGGTAATTTGATATGTGGGTGGACCGGTGCTAAGGTGTTGTTCTTTCTTGAACAAGAACCCCACTTATTATTAACCTCTCTCACAAGAATCCGCAAATATGAAAGAAGAATTAAGATAAATCTAACCATAGCATGAAACGTGCGAATCCACATCACCCCCTCATGAAGCAACACATAAACTAGGGTTTAAGCTTATGTCACTCTCGCAACCCATCATCATCTACATGTTACTACACAATGCTTTCCCTTATGCCCATAACATGGTGAAGTTTCGTGTAGTCGACGTTCACACAACACCACTAATAGAAGGCAACAACATACACATAAGCAAATATCGAACGAATACCAACTTCACATGATTACTCATAACAAGACTTCTCCCATGTCCTCGGGAACAATAGTAACTACTCACACATCATCAACATGTTCAAGATCAAGGGTATAATAATGGTAGTAATGCATCTGAATATAATATCTTTCACCAAGTAAACTAACTAGCATCAACTACAAGTTGTAATCAACACTACTAGTAACCCACAGGTACTGTTCTGAGGTTTTGAGACAAAGATTCAATACAAGAGCTGAACTAGGGTTTGAGATGAGATGCCTCTAGTGAGGATGTTGATGAATATTGTTCCTCCCACGAAGGAGGAAGCATTGGTGATGACGAAGGCTTCGATTTCCCCCTCCCAGAGGGCAGTTTCCTCGACAGAATCTCTCTACCGGAGAGCAAAAGGGCCTCCGCCCAGGTTTCCACCTCGAGATAGCGGCACTTTCTCCCGAAAGTATCCTTATGGTTTTTTCTAGGGTAAAACACACCATATAGGAGAAGAGGGGGTCGGGAGACATGCTGGGGCTCCACAAGGCAACAAGGCGCGCTCTATTGGCTTGTGACCAGCAGGTGCCCCCCCCTCTGGTATATTTTTGGCCTATTAATTCCTATATAATCCATAAAAATTCTCTGTGAAGTCTCACGACATTTGGAGTCTAGTGATTTTTTTAGCATTTCTTGGTTTCTAGGTCAAAGACTACATTTTCCGGTAATTTCCCTCCTTGTGATGTACCTTGTATATTCAGAGAGAAAAGGCATAAGTATTGTCTCATAATGAGGAATAATGGATAAGAATAATATAAATATCAATAAGAATACATGAAACAAATTGGAGGAATCGCTCCCCCGAGCTTAGGCCTCACTTGTCCTCAAGCAGAAGCCGAACTCAATAATAATGACCACATAAGGTGAGAGAGAGGTGTCGATAAAAATAGAATAGGTACATCATGAATATTATCATAGAAGCAAGTTTTTCCTCATATACCTCCTCATAAACAAGTAACAATCTGTCCACAACATTCAAGTATAAAGCATAAACTTTGTTGGCATACAACAAACTATGTTCTTAGTCATCGATACAATCATAATTCATCATATTTCATAGGAGAGTCTTTGTAAGAGCTTTCATACTAGCAAGTTCACGTACTCAACAATCATTTAGTCTTCTATGGTTGCTGACACTCATTGCATACTTTTGGAGGTAATGTTTTCATTGGACACATAAGAAGATAGGGGCTTTATTGTTTTGCCATCCAACTTATTTACCTCAAGGATAATGTCAACGCTAATGGTTCATGATGTCGTACATTCAAATGGATATATATATACCTGGAACTATCCCCAACACATGATGCTTGCCAACTAGAGAGTTTATAGGTTGGAATAAGGATAAGCTTTATTGACTCTTGGACAAAAGTAAATTCATGAAGATAAAGATAGGCCCTTTGTATAGGGAAGCATAGGTTGTCATGTGCTTTTAATAGGATGTACAAACTCCTAATGCAAAGGAACGTCACTTTATATTGCCCCTTATGATAGCAAATTTTATTATGCAATATGCCCCTTCTATTTTTTTTGCCCTCACAAGATCGTACAAAGCTTATTTTCCCTTACAATAAAGGATCATACATGTTTAGGATCAATTTGTATGGCTTGCTGCACCGATGACAACTTACTTGATGGATCTTAATCAATCCATACGTAGATATGGTGGACTATCATGGCAAGAGACTGGTTCTAAGTGATATTGATGCACAAGTGACTCCTCGTTAATTGTGTTGGTTTCCCTCCAAGCTTAAAGGGTGATGTAGCACAACGACGACAAGTATTTCCCTTAGTTATGAAACCAAGGTATCAATCCAGTAGGAAGATCCACAAGACTATGTAAGCAGGACCTGCACACAAATAGCAAATCCTCGCAAACCAACGCGTGGAGGGGGTGTCAATCCCTTGTGGGTAGAGTAAGGATAGATTAATATATGCAAATAAGAGTGATAGAAAATATAATACATCAAGGTATTTTTTGGTTTTTTGATAATATAGAACTGAAAATGAAATAGCAAATAAAATAGAAACATGAATAGCAAAGTAGAGATTGCAAATAGATAATGTTAAGTAGACCTGGGGGCCGTAGGTTTCACTAGTGGCTTCTCTCGAGAAAATAGCAAACGGCGGGTAGACAAATTATTATTGGGAAAATGATAGAGGAGCAAATAATTATGACAATATTCAAGACAATGATCATGTATATAGGCATCACGTCCAAGACAAGTAGACCGACTTCTGCCTGCATCTACTTCTACTACTCCACACATCGGCCGCTATCCAGCATGCATCTAGTGTATTGAGTTCATGGAGAAACGGAGTTCCTCGTAAAGGATTACGTCTATGCAAGCTTTGACACCAATCTGGATGTGGGGACCGCGACTTACTAGTCGAAAATCGCCGTGCTCAGTGATCCCAGAGATCAATGCTCACCGAACACAGATACTGAATAAAGAGTCTTACATCCAAGTACCGATTATTACAACACGTCACCGAAGGGTCAAGCTCACAAGACAGGGCCTAAGGCCAGATCACACGAATACTCTAATAGCGGAAAACATAGGGCTAAGAGGGTGCCCATGCCATCAAGCCTACACCAACACGCATTCTGACTCGGAAGCGTCCTAGTTCGCACGGGTGTCGCCGAAGACGTACACATCTCCAAACTCCAATCCTTCCATGTCTGGTCAATAACATAACCAGTGGCAAGCCAATGAGTACTTTGAATGTACTCGCAAACAGCCCATGATATGAACAACGAAAGTGAAGGATAACAATATCATGCATTTTCTAGTATAACTCATTTGGGTGGAATGATCATGAATACGCATCAAGTTAAAGAATTACTCTTGAAGAACAGGTTACAGTTATCAACATATCTGTTGAGGGCTGAACCATCCGGGTTCACCCTATATGCCAAGTCATCGAACTTGGTCATATCTTTACTTTCATAACCACACCTTTTTAACACCACACACGCTCACTCACGCACACTTGGTTTATGCGGAAATATCAGGACGTAATTTAAGCAGGATTACCCAACTGTCCTTGACCGTGGACACGGCTATTCGAATAGTTTATACTCTGTAGAGGTAGTACGCTGGACCCACGAGATCCGGGGAACTCCCGTGTCAACCATGACTCTGGGTATTTCACATACCCGAGGTAAGTACCCGATCAATGCCTTTCCCCTGACGATACTAGACAAAGAGGTCCACTCGATTGGTACCCAGCCCACATGTCGTACGTCTTATGAGCACCAACTCTGGACAGTACCGACCATGCGGGGACAAACGGTGTGACTGGAACTCATAAAAATGGCATAGTCGTCCTACCCGGCATGACCAAATCACGAGAGTGACTACAATCACTCCCACCACTAGTAATGTGGCTCTTTGCTAGCATCGACCAGAGTAATTAACATAGCCCCGTCCCATAAGGGGTAACGTGGTCGTACTGGTAAGGTTGGGACGGTCGACACATCATAAATCTAATCCCATTTCCGAAACCTTACTCACACAAAATACCGGGTGCATCACTTCACCAAAAGTGACCACCTAACTCATCATCACCCTCGGGCATTAGTGGCACCCGACGGGGTTTTCATAAACTCTTACTTTATGATAACAACATGCTCATGATAGAACTACTACTATCTTTACTTGTCAACAAGGTGTTAGCATGACCCTAAGGGTAGAGTCAAGTTCAATGCATGTGCTCCGGGGGGAGCCTTCAGTAAAATCATGTCAAATTATTACCGGTACTTATAATCATATGCAACAGGAATACTTGATATTCTATCATGCAAAGTAACATGTGCTCAGTCATGGTCAAAGGGCTGCTTGCCTTGGAAGAATTATATTTTTATACTGGTTAAATGTTTGTATAAAAATCTTAGAAATCCAGTTTTAAAAATAAAAGAAAAACACAGGCCAGCTCCTCGCCTGGCTCGGCCCAGAGCTGGGCTGGCCCAGGGCCAGCCGACGGCCTACCCAAGCGCGCGCGCCGTCAGATTTGAACCTGACTCGGCCCTGCGGTCAGCGACCGAGGCCAGCGCGGGGGAGGAGGCTGAGCCACCGACAGGTGGAGCACACCTGTCGGGGTCGTCTCCTACCTCCAGCCAGAGAGGAGGAGGATGACGCCGACATGGCTGCCGACGTGCTCCAGCTCCAGTGAGCACGGGAATGGGTTCGCCTGAACGTCGCCTACCTGTTGATGGTCGAAACAACGACGTGGAGGCAGGGGTTCACCGGCGACGAGTTGGCCGTGGCGGAGGGGTTTCGGGAAGTGGTCGAGGAGGTGGCTAGAGACACGGAAAAGATCGGGCGAGTTGGGGGAAAGTATCCTGGGGTCAAGGGGGTCAGTTTGGTGTGTCGAGGGGTGCAGGAGCCGTCGTGTAGCCGGAGATCGACCGGAGCTCCGAGGCGGAGGGGCCTCGGTCGATCTCGATCACCGGGGCTCTGCTGGGTTGCTGGGGTGGCTAGGGAGGTGCTAGTCGATGCGGCGAAGCTATCTGAGGGGTGCTGGAGCGAGGGCGATGGCTATTTATAGGCCTGTGGCGGTGAGCAGACTCGGGTGCGCCGGTGACTCACCGTGGCGCGCATGGGGGTGCAGAGAGACGTTGGGGTTGAAACCACGGTCTCGGGACGTGGTATTGGACTGCCCAAACCATCTACTGCAGAGAGAGAAAGAGAGAGAGAGAGAGAGGAGAGCTGCATTCGTGGCCGCGCAAGCTTGGCCGAATCTGGAGCGCTCGGGCACGCGTCGCGCGACCTCTGGCGCGAGAGAGGAGGGGCCCTGAGGCTTGACCGACGCAGAGGGGTTGTAGGGGAAGGGGTTGGACATCTCGGGGGAGGGTGGAACTAGCCGAGGGCGTCGCCCCCACCTCGGTGACTTCCTGTAGCGCGCCCAGAGCGCAGTTTTGGCATGCCACGACATGCTGGTGTGCTCTGGGGCACTTTGGACGTGTCTAGCGTGTCCTGGCACTTGCTGGGGGTGTGGCTAGCCGTTTGGTTTTAGTGGGAGCTTTTCGCTGGTCAAAGGAGGCAAGAAATACTTGTGCTGTCAATCATGAACTGATGTCTAAATTGGGGTTCTTGGCCTTTCCACTTTGAACTAGTGAGGGGCCAGTTGACTGGGGTTAGCTACTGGTGTTGGCTAATTAATCTAAGAGTTTGAAGCAAAGGAGTTTGGTTTAGCTGTGGCTAAGGTGGCTTTTTTCCTCTTTGTTAGAAGGTGCTCGACAGTGGTCACAGGGGGTTGCACCCCACCACTGGTGCTGAGACTTAACAGGTTTGGTTTTGGGGATAAACCATGGAGTTCCACAAAATTTGAGCTCCAATGGACAAGTTTAGCTTTGTAAACTTGAAATCACTCCAATATGACCAGATTTGTTCCTTCCAAAGGGATTGTGGGCAAACTAAGTCCCACAAATCCCATTTTTTGTGTAGAACCCTCATTTGAGGTATTAGGCACTCCTGCAAAGTTTTAGCCTCATTGGACAAACTTTGCTATGTAGAGTTGCTCTAACTCGATTCTGGACAGACAGGGTTTTTGGGTCATTTGGGGTCCTTATCCACCTTTGATCAAAGTGAAACTTTATGTGGACACCAAACAAGGCTTAGGGACATCACTGGAATTTTCTAGGAATTTATTGAGAATATTTCCGTTGGAAATATTCCAAAATGCCAAAATAGACAGAGATAGTGATACGTCGCAAACGTATCTATAGTTTTTGATGGTTTCATGCTGTTATCTTGTCATCTTTGGATGTTTGATGTACCTTCTATATCTTTTTTGGGACTAACTTATTAATTTCGTGCCAAGTGCCAGTTCCTGTTTTTCTGTATTTTTGGCTCTTTCAGATCTGATTTTGGAACGGTGTCCAAACGGAATAAAACCCCCGAAATGATTTTTTTCCCGAACGGAAGAAGATCAGGGGGCTTGAGGGCCAAGCCAGGAGGGCTACAGGGGGCCCACAAGCCCCCTATCCGCCACCAGGGGGCGGCGGCCAGCAGGCTTGTGGCCTCCCTGGCGCCCCCCTGACCTAGTTCCTTCGTCTATATATTCCCTAAAATATAGAAAACAAATCAAGGGATCCACGAAAATACTTTTCCGCCGCCGCAATCTTCCGTTTCCGCGAGATCTCATCTGGAGACCCTTCCCGATGCCCTGCCGGAGGGGACTTTGGAGCTGGAGGGCTTCTTCATCATCATCACCCCTCCAACGACTCGTGAGCAGTTCACTCCAGACCTACGGGTCCGTAGTTAGTAGGTATGTGGCTTCTTCTCTCTCTTGGATCTTCAATACAAAGTTCTCCATGATCTTCATGGAGATCTATCTGATGTAATCCTCTTTGGTGTTGTGTTTGTCGAGATCCGATGAATTGTGGCTTTGTGATTAGATTATCTATGATATATATTTGAGTCTTTGCTGATTTATTATATGCATGATTTGATATCCTTGTAAGTCTCTCCGAGTCTTGGGTTTTGTTTGGCCAACTAGATCTATGATTCTTGCAATGGGAGAAGTGCTTGGTTTTGGGTTCTTACCGTGTGGTGACCTTTTCCAGTGACAGTAGGGGCAGCAAGGCACACATTGTGTAGTTGCCATCAAGGGTAACAAGGTGGGCTTTGTCGTAGATATGAGATTGTCCATCTACATCATGTCATCTTGCTTAAGGCGTTACTCTGTTCTTTTGGACTTAATACACTAGATGCATGCTGGATAGCGGTCGACGTGTGGAGTAATAGTAGTATATGCAGAAAGTATCGGTCTACTTGTTTTGGACGTGATGCCTATAGATATAATCATTGCCATAGATGACGTCATGACTTTGCGCGGTTCTATCAATTGCTCGGTAGTAATTTGTTCACCCACCGTCTACTTGCTTTCATGAGAGAAGCCACTAGTAAACACTACGGCCCCCGGGTCTATTCACACCTATTGTTTCCACTTTTGCTTTCCGTTTTGTGTTTTCCACACTTTAATAATTCTGTTATGATTGTGTTTTGTGTGTTTCTTTTTTCGTTTGTGCCAAGCAAAACCGTTATGATTAGTCTTGGGGATGATCGTTTGGTCATGCTGGAAAAGACAGAAACTTTCTGCTCACGAAAATAATTTTCATTTTCTTTATGTAAGAGGTTTTGAGTTGATTCTTTTTGCCGCTGATTTCTATGCAAATTCTTCAGACTTTCGTAATTTTTCAGAAGTTTTGAAGTAACATAAGTATACGAAATATACAGATTTCTACAGACAGGTCTGCTCTTAACAAATTCTGTTTTTGTTGTGTTGGTTGCTTATTTTGATGAAACTATGGATAGTATCGGGGGGTATTAGCCATGGAAGATTGAAAATACAGTAACCCAACATCAGCATAAGTAGAATTTAAGTTTGCTACAGTACCTAAGGAAGTGGTGGTTTGCTTTCTTATACTAATGTTATCACGAGTTTCTGTTTAAGTTTCGTGTTGTGAAGTTTTCATGTTTTGGGTGAAGTTCTTATGGACAAAGAGATAAAGAGTGGCAAGAGCTCAAGCTTGGGGATGCCCAAGGCACCCCAAGAGATTCAAGGATGCCGTAAAAGCCTAATCTTGGGGATTCCCCGGGAAGGCATCCCCTCTCTCGTCTTCAAATCCATCGGTAACGTTACTTGGGGCTATATTTTATTCACCACATGTTATGTGTTTTTGCTTGGAGCGTCTTGTATCGTAGGAGTCTTTTATTTTTGTTGTGTCACAGTCATCCTTGCCGCACACCTAGAGAGAGAGACATGCACTCACCGTGATTTTGTCGAGCTTCACTTATATCCTTTAGTAGACAATTCAGCTCACATGTGCTTCACATATATCTTTTGAGCTAGATACTTTCGCTCTATGTGCTTCACTTATATATTTTAGAGCACAGCGGTGCGTGGCCTGGTAGTTGATCTATTTTTTGAAAGTAGTCTGAAAAGGGGTACTTATCCAAAGGGATACGAAAACTTCTACCTTCATGTGCATTGAATAGTTAGAGAAGTTTGATTCATCTCAATTAGTTTTGAGTTGTGGTTTTGGTAATATTGAAGTTATGCTAGTAAGGTGTTGTGGATCTAGAAATACTTATGTTGAAGTTAGTGATTCTCGTAGCATGCATGTATGGTGAACCGCTACATGATGAAATCTGAGCATGATTAGTCTATTGATTTTCATCCTTTGTGTGGCGGTCGGGATCGCGCGATGGTTTATACCTACCAACCCTTCCCCTAGGCGTATGCGTTGAATGCTTGATTTCGATTACTAATAAAACTTTTGCAACAAGTATATGAGTTCTTCATGACTAATGTTGAGTCCATGGTTTAGATGCACTTTCACCTTCCACCATCACTATCTTCTTAGTGCCGTGCAACTTCCGCCGGTGCACAAAACCCACCATTAGCCTCCCTCAAAACAGCCACCATACCTACCTACTATGACTTTTTCAAAGTCATGCCAAGATATATTGCCATGCAACTACCACCATGACATGTGACACCACGTCTACATTGCCATTGCATGATCCAAAGATAGCTAGCATGATGTTTCCATTAATGTCTATGCCATGCTAGGTCATTGTCCCGGTACACTACCGAAGGCATTCCATATAGAGTCATCGTTGCTCTAAGTTTTGAGTTAAAAGTGTGATGATCATCATTGATGGAGAATTGTCCCATGTGAGGAAATAAAAGAGGCCAAAGATGCCCACCAAAAAAAAGAGGCCAAAGAGCCCACCAAAAAAAGAAAAAAAATGAGAGAAAAAGAGAGAAGGGACAATGCTACCACCTTTCCACACTTGTGCATATTAAGCACCATGATCTTCATGATTGAGAGTCTCTTGTTTTGTCACCACCATATAGCTAGTGGGAAATTTTCATTATATAACTTGGCTTGTATATTCCAATGATAGGCTTCCTCAAAATTGCCTTAGGTCTTCGTGAGCAAGCGAGTTGGATGCAAACCCACTAGTTTTCTATAAGAGCTTTCACTTACTCTTAGCTCTAGTGCATCCTTTGTATGGGAATCCCTACTCATTCACATTGATATCTATTGATGAGCATATCCACAGCTCATTGATATGCCTAGTTAATGTAATCATCTTCTCCTTATTTTGTCTTGCAACCTCCACCACACTCCACACCACTTATAGTGCTAAAACCATGGCTCACGCTCATGTATTGCATGAGAGTTGAAAAGGTTTGAGAAAGTAAAGGTGTGAAACAATTACTTGGCCAATACCGGGGTTGTGCATGATTTAAATTCATTGTGCAATGATGATAGAGCATAGCCAGACTATATGCTTTTGTAGGGATAACTTTCTTTTGGCCTTGTTATTTTGAAAGTTCATGATTACCTTGCTAGTTTGCTCGAATTATTACTGTTTCCACGTCAATAGCAAACTATTGTTTTGAATCTAATGGATCTGAACATTCACGTCACATAAGAGGAGTTACAAAGGACATCTATGCTAGGTAGCATGAAAGCATCAAAAATTCATTCTTTATCACTTGCCTACTCGAGGACGAGCAGGAGTTAAGCTTGGGGATGCTTGATACTTCTCAAACATATCTATAATTTTTTATGGTTTCATGTTGTTATCTTGTCATCTTTGGATGTTTTATGTACATTTTATATCTTTTTTAGGACTAACTTATTAATTCAGTGCCAAGTGCCAGTTCGTGTTTTTTCTGTGTTTTTGGCTCTTTTTAGATCTGATTTTGGAACGGAGTCCTAAAGGAATAAAATCCTCGAAATGAGTTTTCCCGAATGGAAGAAGATCAGAGGGCTTGAGGGCCAAGCCAGGAGGGCTATAGGGGGCCCACAAGCCCCCTATCTGCCACCAGGGGGGGCGGCCAGCAGGCTTGTGGCCTCCCTGGCGCCCCCCGACCTGTTTCCTTTGCCTATATATTCTGTAAAATATAGAAAAAGTTCAAGGGATCCACGAAAATACTTTTCCGCCGCCGCAAGCTTCCGTTTCCGCGAGATCTCATCTGGAGACCCTTCCCGGTGCCCTGTCGGAGGGGACTTTGGAGTTGGAGGGCTTCTTCATCATCATCAGCACCCCTCCAATGACTCGTGAGTAGTTCACTTCAGACCTACGGGTCCGTAGTTAGTAGCTAGATGGCTTCTTCTCTCTCTTGGATCTTCAATACAAAGTTCTCCATGATCTTCATGGAGATGTATCTGATGTATTCCTCTTTAGAAGTGTGTTTGTCAAGATCCGATGAATTGTGGATTTGTGATCAGATTATCTATGATATATATTTGAGTCTTTGCTGATTTCTTATATGCATGATTTGATATCCTTGTAAGTCTCTCCGAGTCTTGGGTTTTGTTTGGCCAACTAGATCTATGATTCTTGCAATGGGAGAAGTGCTTGGTTTTGGGTTCTTACCGTGTGGTGACCTTTCCCAGTGACAGTAGGGGCAGCAAGGCACACATTGTGTAGTTGCCATCAAGGGTAACAAGGTTGGCTTTGTCGTAGATATGAGATTGTCCATCTACATCATGTCATCTTGCTTAAGCCGTTACTCTCTTCTTTTGGACTTAATACACTAGATGCATGCTGGATAGCGGTCGACGTGTGGAGTAATAGTAGTAGATGCAGAAAGTATCGGTCTACTTGTTTTGGATGTGATGCATATAGATGTAATCATTGCCATAGATGAAGTCACGACTTTGCGTGGTTCTATCAATTGCTCGGCAGTAATTTGTTCACCCACCGTCTACTTGCTTTCATGAGAGAAGCCACTAGTAAACACTACGGCCCCCAGGTCTATTTACACCTATTGTTTCCACTTTCGCTTTTACTTTGCTTTGTTACTTTGTTGCTTTTAGTTCTCACTTGGCAAACAATCTATAAGGGATTGACAAGCCCTTCATAGCGTTGGGAGCATGTTCTTTGTGTTTGTGCAGGCACTTGTGATACTCCTTCACTAGATCGATACCTTGGTTCTCAAAACTGAGAGAAATACTTACCACCGCCGTGCTACATCAACCTTTCCACTTCGAGGGAACACCAACGCAAGGCTCCAAGGCAGAAGGATTCCTGGTGCCGTTGCTGAGGAGAATCAATACAAGAATAGTCTCCCGCCAGCACGTGTTTCTCGCGCCGTTGCAAGGTCTTTTGTTGTACTAGCAGATAGCTTTTATAGTTTTAATCAATAAATATAATATAAAATGGGGTTTAAAATCTTATTGATGGAAAATATATATCCTTCTGATCATCTCTAAATTTAATCAGATTTTTCTAAAGCAAAAAAGTATTTTTCCATGAAGGAATACCAATTCTGACCTTAGAAATGGACAGGTTATTTAATTAGGAAAATACTCACAAAAATAATTATTTTTGTGGTTTTGAAATTTAAAGATAGGTAAAAATCAGATCACCAAAATGAGTAGAAGCACTGCTTGCTATCAAGGACATGTAGTGCAACTCAAGGTGGTTTTACTTTGGTTATCAAAGGTTTTTTGGAAATCAGTATAATACCAAAAGGATTTTTGGGTTTTAAAGCTCACATAATCAAACATATAAGCATACAATGTCAATCATGGCACTCACAACATTAGTTTTGAAAAAGTTTTAACAAGCTCAGAATTTTACAACACACGCACGTGACAGCAAAAATAGGGTGTGACAGACCTATCCCCCTTACAAGAATCTCGTCCCCGAGATTCCTAGGCTAGGTGCTAAGAAGGTCTGGAAACTCAGATTGGAGATAGTCTTCACGCTCCAATGTAGCTTCGACTTCGGTGTGGTTGCTCCATTGAACCTTGAAATACTTGATAGTGCGGCTTCGAGTGCATCGCTCTGCGTCATCCAGAATGAGGATTGGCCTCTCGCGATAGGTGAGATCAGACTGAAGGTCAATGGCGTGGTGATCAATTTCCTTATAAGGATCCGGAACGACTTGGTGTCTGGAGACACTTCTGAAGTTGTGAATGGCGTTGAATACGTTGTGCACACCCGAAAGTTCCGGAGGTAACTCCAATTGATAAGCGACCTCTCCACACCTAGTCGTGATCTTGAATGGCCCAATGAACCTTGGAGCGAGTTTCCCCGTAACGTGGAAACGCTTGGTTCCCTTGAGAGGTGTGACTCGGAGGTACACCAGATCTCCGGTAATGAACTCCACTTTCCCGCGGCGAGAGTCCGCATAACTCTTTTGTCGCGACTTGGCTGCCTTCAGATTTTCTTGGACTAGTTGCACCTTCTCTTCTGCCCGGTGCAAAACTTCTGGTCCGAAAATCAGCCCATCTCCAGTTTCTGACCAGTTGAGCGGGGCACGGCATTTCCGTACGTACAACACTTCGAATGGGGCCATCTGGAGACTAGACTTGTAGTTGTTGTTGTATGAAAACTCAGCGAACGGCAGACAGTCTTCCCATTTGGCTCGATGCGCTAGGACGCATGCGAGGATCATATCTTCGACTATCTGATTTACCCTTTCCGTCTGTCCTCCTATCTACGGGTGGAAGGCGGTGCTGAAAGAGAGCTTGGTACCGAGGGCTTCCTGAAGTTTCCTCCAAAACCTTGAGGTGAATTGCGTGCCTCGGTCAGATACAATCTCCTTGGGAACTCCGTGAAGGCTTACTATGCGCTCGATATAGAGACTGGCCAACTTGTTCCCGTCATAAGTGGTGTTGACAGGGATGAAATGGGCCACCTTGGTCAAATGGTCGACAACAACCCATATCGATTTATGTCCCTTGCTAGACCTTGGTAGACCGGTAATGAAATCCATCCCTACCTTCTCCCACTTCCACTCCGGCACCTGGAGAGGTTGTAGCAGTCCTGTGGGTCGCTGATGCTCAGCCTTAACTTGCTAACACACATCACACTTGGCCACATACGACGCGATTTCCCTCTTCATGTCGTGCCACCAGAATCTCTCTCGAAGATCTTGATACATCTTGGTACCACCGGGGTGAATGGAGTAGGGTGTATCATAAGCTCCCATAGGATGAGTTCCTTGAGCTCGGCCTTGTTGGGTACGCATAAACGTTTCCCATACCACACCACTCCTTGATCATCCACCAAGAATCCCGGGGCCTTGCCTTCTGGAATCTTCTTCTTGATACATTTGATACTCTTGTGACCCTTCTGGGCCTCCTTGATGTCGTCTTCCAGTGTTGGTTTGACTTCGAGATTATCCAGGAACCCTGGTTCCACCAGTTCCAATCCGAAGTTATCCAACTCTTCGTATAAGGCGGGTTGCCTTTCCTTAAGCATGACGTTTAATGTGTTGGTCTTCCGACTCAAGGCATCAGCCACTACATTTGCCTTACCGGGGTGATATTGGATGCTGAGGTCGTAGTCTTGGTTTAACTCCAACCATCTCCGTTGCCTCATATTCAATTCCCTTTGGGTGAAAATATATTTCAGACTCTTGTGGTCGGTGTATATTTCACATTGCTTCCCCACAAGGTAATGTCGCCATGTCTTCAGGGCATGCACTACTGCTGCCAACTCGAGATCATGGGTGGCATAATTCTCCTCATGCGGGCGCAGTTGTCACGACAAGTATGCCACGACCCTGCCATCCTGCATTAGAACTCCACCTAGCCCGGTCCTGGAGGCATTACAATATATCACGAACTCCTTGTTGATATCTGGAGTGGCCAATACCGGGGCGGTGGTTAGCCTCTTCTTCAACGCTTGGAAGCTTGCCTCAAATTCTGGCGTCCATTCGAACTTCTTTCCTTTCTTCAAGAGCTGAGTCATAGGTCGCGCGATGCGGGAGAATTCTTCTACGAACTTGAGGTAATACCCCGCGAGTCCGAGAAAATTCCTGACTTCCTTCACGTCGATTGGCGATTCCCAGTTGGTTACCGTGGTAATCTTAGAGGGATCAACTGCCAATTCACTTCCTGTCATGGTATGACCTAGGAATCCAACTTCGTTCAGCCAAAACTGGCACTTGTTGAACTTGGCATATAGTTGGTGCTATCGAAGCATTTCCAATACTAACCTCAAGTGCTGCTCGTGCTCTTCTTCGGACTTGGAAAAGATTAATATATCGTCAATGAATACAACGACAAACTTGTCCAAATATTCCATGAAGACCTTATTCATGAGGTACATGAAGTAAGCTGGGGCATTCGTCAATCCGAAGGACATGACAGTGCACTCGTACAGACCATATCGGGTCACAAATGCCGTCTTCGGAATGTCTTCAGGTCGGATCTTTAGTTGGTAATATCCAGATCGGAGGTCGATCTTGGAGAATACCTTTGCTCCATTAAGCTGGTCGAACAAGTCTTCAATCTTGGGGAGTGGATACTTGTTCTTGATCGTGACCTCATTGAGGGAACGGTAATCGACAAAAAGTCGGATTGTCCCATCCTTCTTGGACATGAAGAGAACAGGCGATCCCCTAGGGGACGCACTTGGACGAATGAATCATTTCCTGAGTTGCTCATCTAGTTGCTTCTTCAACTCCGCTAGCTCTTCGGATCCCATCCTGTAAGGCTTCTTATAGATAGGCCTTGATCCGGGCATGAGTTCGGTGATGAAATCGATGTCTCCGTCAGGAGGCATCCCTCGTAGCTCATCAGGAAAAACATCCGGGTACTCACAGACTATCGGCACTCGGTCGAGTCCTTCCTCTGATAGGCTGTTAACTCGTGGCAATCGAGAAGGTACTGGCTCAGAGACATACTTGACTTTGACCCCTTGGTGACTTGTCATGGTAATGGCCCTGTTAGCACAGTCCAAGATACTCTGATGCTTGGTCAACCAGTCCATACCGAGGATTACTTCTACGCCTTACGACTTAAGCACAATGAGATCCGCTGAGAAGCTCATCCCATTGATAACTATCCCAACCTTTCTACACCCTAGGTTGGTTCTCAAAACTGCTCTCGGGGTTTGAATTGTCATATGCCCATGAAGCAAGGTAGGTTCTAGACCACATTTTTCCACAAAATTTTGTGTAACAAAGGAATGCGAAGCACCACAATCAACCAATATTGTTACTGGGTAGAGTTGACGAGGAACGTACCCAGAATGCAGTCCGGGTCTTCCTATGCCTCTTCCGCAAAAATATGATTAATCCGCCCCTTGCTGTGATACTGCTGATTGCGAGGAGCCTGGTTCCTGCCTGGTGCTCCTTGGCCTGGATTTGACGCATTGGGGCGCGGAACATCGGGTTTGTTATTGGGGCACTGCCTGGAATAGTGCCCTGGTTGTCCACACGCGAAACAGGTAACTTGCGCTGGAAGATTGGTCTTGCTCCCACCGTTGTTTGGCGGTGTGCTTGTTGGCTTGTTGCTGACTTGCTGAGGTTGGTAATTCTAGTGAAATGTTGGGTGCTTGTACTGCTGCTGCTGATAGTTGGGTCTTGCTGGAGCTGACTGCCATGGTCGTAGTTTCAAGTTGATCGGTCTTCCACTACTTATTAGCTTGCACTTACGGGTGTCGTCCATTGCACGACGCTTGTCTTCCAACATAAGAGCCTTATTAACCAGGTCACTGAAGGTCCGACATTCACAAAAAACCAGTTGATACTGGAGTGATTGCTGCAGTCCTTCCATAAAGCGCTCCACTTTGGCAGCCTCAGTGCTGACATCTTCAGGTGCATACCTTGATAGAAGGTTGAACTTCTGCAAATACTCCTTGACTGATCCACTGCCTTGCCTTAAGGCTTGGAATTCCCGCTTCTTAATGGTCATCATCCACGGAGGAATGTGAGCGGCGCGGAATCCTTCCTTGAACACGGCCCAAGTGATGACTTGCCCGGCTCGCATGATCTGAAATCCATCCCACCAAGCTCTGGCTGTGCCTCCAAGACAGTGGGTTGCATAGAGAACTTTCTCGTTGTCGTCAGTGCATTTGTCCAACGCGAGAAGGTCTTCGATAGTGCGGATCCAGTCATCGGCATCCAAGGGCTCAGTCATCTCCGTGAATATGGGTGGCGTAGTCCTCATAAACTCAGAGAGAGTTGAGCGACCGTTGCCATTCCCGTTCTGCGGCGGGTGGTTCACCAAGGTTTGAGCCAGCTGCTGGATAGCGGCATTGTTGGCTTGGCGCTCCTCTCGAAGAGCTTGAAGGAACTGAGCCATGGTCAAGCTTTCAGGGGGAGTTGGTGGTGGAGGAACATCGTCTTGCTACACATGGTAATCTCCAGCTTGAGCTTCCCCTCCGGTTCCCTGCTGCTGTTTCAAAGAGGCAGAGCCGGGGTTGCCAAAAGTGTTGTTGCGAGTTGCATTCACCATCCTGTCAGGGGAGTAGATAGGTCAAATTCTGCTAAACCGGTTGCACTCGAAAGGGATGATGTTCTAGGGGGTCTGGTGTGTGCTAGTGTGCAAAGTTTTATGACAAGGTTTTTGGAAAGAACTACTGCATTAATTTAAAAGAAAGTGATGTAGTCTCTCACACGCTGCTCAAGGCAGAATGCGACTTGCATCCAACATGTTCACACAACATCCGGGTCATAACATCCTAATACAAGAACTTCTACGCTCGGTACATCCTAAGCTACTACGCGATCGACTGCGCGGTCTCATAAGCCGGCTCTGTGGGATCTTCGTCTTCATCTTCATCTCTATCTTAATCTTCCTTAGTGCTTCCTTTCCTCGAAGGGGTAGGGGAAGGAAGTAAACCATCTCGGCGTCTCTTGGTTGGTGAGGTAGCAAAAAGCTCGGTGTACTCTTCTGCGGCTAAGCGTCGACTCTGAAGAGGAACTGCCTGAAGCGGGGGTATTCCTCCTCGGAAAGCAAAACCAGGTGATATCACAGGTGCTCCTTCTTTCTTCACCTTGTTGTTCTTCATCTTCTCCATACGATATAGGTCCTTAACTTGGTGCAGCTCTTGGCGAATCCTAGTTGACTCCTTGATCAAAAGATGCGTCAAGGTTTCTGAGGAGAGGTTGAAGTAGATCTGAAACCTTAATGGCATCCCGTCCTCAGATGAGGGGTTGAGTGTCCAGCTTCCGTCTATCTTATCCTTAACAAAAGGTAAGTGACGAGTAGCGGGTTCATTCGCCATCTCAGGAAGGATGTCGCAGAATCGCACGAGTGCCTATCGTGTTGTAGTCTCCACGGCCAACATCAGATCCTCCATTTGCGGCCCTTCAAAGAACCAGCTAGTTGGGGAGTCATTAGACTTCACTATCACATCCACGTGATACTCATTGGTGTCGGCGTTGACCCAGTGTTCGTGGTAGAGAAAGACGGGCGTGCGACGCACTTGACACTTCTCGAGGCTATCACTCAAAAGCAGAGGAAAGCCCGTTTCCAGAAGCGTCTCGGGTACGGCGGCCATCTACAAGGTGTAGAGGAGAGGGTTAGAAATATATAGTGGGTGCGGTTCTTGGGTCACTCTAGGTGCACAATCGTCCGGCTATCGTCCATGCTACCTAAGACTTCCTATAGTCAGGACGGCTCTGATACCAGCTCCATGGGGACCCCGACTTAGTAGTCGAGAATAGCCGTGCTCGGTGATCCCAGATATCAATGCTCACCGAACACAGATACTGAATAAAGAGACTTACATCCAAGTGCCTATTATTACAACACGTGACCGAAGGGTCAAGTTCACAAGACAGGGCCTAAGGCCAGATCGCACGAATACTCTAATAGCGGAAAACATAGGGCTAAGCGGGTGCCCATGCCATCAAGCCTACACCAACATGCATTCTGACTCGGAAGCGTCCTAGTTCGAAGGGGTCTCACCGAAGACGTACTCATCTCCAAACTCCGGTCCATCTCTGGTGAATAACATAACCAGTGGCAAGCCAATGAGTACTTTGAATGTACTCACAAACAACCCATGATATGAACAATGAAAGTGCAGGATAACAATATCATGCATTTTCTAGTATAACTCTTTTGGGTGGAATGATCATGAATATGCATCAAGTTAACGAATTACTCTTGAAGAACAGGTTACAGATATCAACATATTTGTTGAGGGCTGAACCATCCGGGTTTACCTTATATGCCAAGTCATCGAACTTGGTCATATCTTTACTTTCATAACAACACCTTTTTAACACCACACACGCTCACTCACGCACACTTGGTTTACGCAGAAATATCAGGACGTAGTTTAAGCAGGATTACCCAACTGTCCTTGACCGTGGACACGGCTATTCGAATAGTTTACACTATGCAAAGGTAGTACGCTGGACCCACGAGATCCGGGGAACTCCCGTGTCATCCACGACTCGCGGTATTTCACATACCCGAGGTAAGTACCCGATCAATGCCTTTCCCGTGACGATACTAGACAAAGAGGTCCACTCGATTGGTACGCAACCCACATGTCGTATGTCTTACGAGCACCAACTTTGGACAGTACCAACCATGCGGGGACCAACGGTGTGACTGGAACTCATAAAAATGGCATAATCGTCCTACCCGGCACGACCCCATCACGAGAGTGACTACAATCACTCCCGCCACTAGTAATGTGGCTCTTTGCTAGCAGCGACCAGAGTAATTAACATAGCCCCGTCCCATAAGGGGTAACGTGGTCGTACTGGTGAGGTTGGGACGGTTGACACATCATAAATCTAATCCCATTTCCTAAACCTTACTCACACAAAATACCGGGTGCATCACTTCACCAAAAGTGACCACCTAACTCATCATCACCCTCGGGCATTAGTGGCACCCGACGGGGTTTTCATAAACTCTTAATTTATGATAACAACATGCTCATGATAGAACTACTTCTATCTTTACTTGTCAACAAGGTGTTAGCATGACCCTAAGGGGAGAGTCAAGCTCAATGCATGTGCTCCGGGGGGAGCCTTCGGTAAAATCATGTCAAATGATTACCGGTACTTATGATCATATGCAACAGGAATACTTGATATTTTATCATGCAAAGTAACATGTGCTTACTCATGGTCAAAGGGCTGCTTGCCTTGGTCAGCTAAGTAACCGGGGTCTTCGAGGTCTTCCGCTCCGATTCCCTCGTCACACGGGTTTTCTATCGTCGATAAAACAACAAATAAGAAATAGCTCACACAGAAACAGTCCACAAAGTCATTTAAAAATGTTCCCTATTTCTGATAAATCTAAGATAGCATTTTAAAAATACTTGCCTAAATTTTCCTTGAAGGGATAGTTTTGAAAACAACCAAACAGAAGCAAAACTATTCCATTTTAGTCCTTCTTAATATTGCAAAATAGAATATTTGCTGGAAAAATTCATCTAAGCATCTCTTTAAATACTACACAATTTTAGAAAAATAACAGTGGAAGAATTATATTTTTATACTGGTTAAATGTTTTTATAAAAATCTTAGAAGTCCAGTTTTAAAAATAAAAGAAAAACACAGGCCGGCTCCTGGCCTGGCTCGGCCAGAGCTGGGCTGGCCCAGAGTTGGGCTGGCCCAGGGCCAGCCGACGGCCTGCCCAGGCTGGCGCGCCGTCAGGTTTGTACCTGACGCGCGGGGCCCTGTGGTCAGCAACCGAGGCCAGCGCAGGGGAGGAGGTTGAGCCACCGATAGGTGGGGCACACCTGTCGGGGTCGTCTCCTACCTCCAGCCAGACAGGAGGAGGAGGACACCGGCATGGCTGCCGACGTGCTCAAGCTCCAATGAGCACGGGAATGGGTTCGCCTGAACGTCGCCTACCTGTTCATGGTCGAAACAACAACGGGTGGGGTTCGCCGCGACGAGGAGGCCGTGGCGGAGGGGTTTTCGGAAGTGGTCGAGAAGGTGCTAGAGACACGGAAAAGCTCGGGCGAATTGGGGGAAAGTTTCCTGGGGTCAAGGGGGTCAGTTTGGTGGGTCGAGGGGTGCAGGAGCCATCGTGTAGCCGGAGATCGACTGGAGCTCCGAGGCGGAGTGGCCTCGGTCGATCTCGAGCACCGGGGCTCTGCTGGGTTGCTCGGGTTGCTAGGGAGGTGCTAGTGGATGCGGCGAAGCTATCTGAGGGGTGCTGGAGCAAGGGGGAGGGCTATTTATAGGCCCGCGACAGTGAGCAGACTCGGGTGCGCCGGTGACTCACCGTGGCATGCATGGGGGTGCAGAGAGACGTTGGGGTTGAAACCACGGTCTCAGGACGTGGTATTGGACTGCCCGAATCGTCTGCTGCAGAGAGAGAGAGAGAGAGGAGAGCTGCATTCGTGGCCGTGCAAGCTTGGCCGAATCTGGAGCGCTCGGGCACGCGTCGTGCAAGCTCTTGCACGAGAGAGGAGGGGCCCTGAGGCTTGCCCGACGCAGAGGGGTTGTCGAGGAAGGGGTTGGACATCTCGTGGGAGGCTGGAACTAGCCGAGGGCATCGCCCCCACCATGGTGACTCCATGTAGCGCGCCCAAAGCGCATTTTGGCATGCCACGGCATGCTGGTGTGCTCTGGGGCACTTTGGACGTGTCTAGCATGTCCTTGCACTTGCTGGGGGTGTGGCTAGCCGTTTGGTTTTAGTGGGAGCTTCGGCTGGTCAAAGGAGGTAAGAAATACTGGTGCTGTGAACCATGAACTGATGTCTAAATTGGGGTTTTTAGCCTTTCTACTTTGAACCAGTGAGGGGCCACTTGAGTGGTTTTAGCTACTGGTGGTGGCTACTTAATCTAAAAGTTTGAAGCAAAGGAGTTTGGTTTAGCTGTGGCTAAGGTGGCTTTTTTTCCTCTCTGTCAGAAGGTGCTCGACAGTGGTCACAGGGGGTTGCACCCCACCACTGGTGCTGAGACTTAAAAGGTTTGGTTTTGGGGATAAACCATGTAGTTCCACCAAATTTGAGCTCCAATGGACAAGCTTAGCTTTGTAAACTTGAAATCACTCCAATATGACCAGATCTCTTCCTTCCATAGGGAGTGTGGGCAAACTAAGTCCCACAAATCCCATTTTTGGTGTAGAACTCTCATTTCAGGTATTAGGCACTCCTGCAAAGTTTTAGCCTCATTGGACAAACTTTTCTATGTAGAGTTGCTCTAACTTGATTCTGGACACACAGGGTTTTTGGGTCATTTGGGGTCCTTATTCACCTTTCATCAAGGTGAAACTTTATGTGGACACCAAACAAGGCTTAGGGACATCACTGGAATTTTCTAGGAATTATTGAGAATATTTCCTTTGGAAATATTTCAAAATGCGAAAACAGAGAGAGATAGCTTTTATAGTTTTAATCAGTAAATATAATATAAAATGGAGTTTAATATCCTATGTATGAAAAATATATGTCCTTCTCATCATCTCTAAATTTTATCATATTTTTCTAAAGCAGAAAAGTATTTTTCCATGATGGAATACCAATTCTGACCTTAGAAATGGACAGGTTATTTAATTAGAAAAATACTCACAAAAATAATTAATTTTGTGGTTTTGAAATATAAAGATAGGTAAAAATCATATCACCAAATATGAGTAGAAGCACTGCTTGCTATCAAGGACATGTAGTGCAACTCAAGGTGGTTTTACTTTGGTTATCAAAGGTTTTTTGGAAATCAGTAAAATACCAAAAGGATTTTTGGGTTTTAAAACTCACATAATCAAACATATAAGCATACAATGTCAATCATGGTACTCACAACATTAGTTTTGAAAAAGTTTTAACAAGCTCAGATTTTTACAACACACACACGTGATAGCAAAAACAGGGTGTGACACCGGATGACTCTGAGTAGCATATGGGAATCGTACAATGGAGCAGCCCTTTGTAATAAATTCAAATGGAGTGCGGTAGCAGCATCTACAACATGAAATAGAGATGTGTAAAGAACACATGGATCTGAAAGGTTGAGACCCGTTGACGAAAACCTCTCTCACAAGCAAAACATGGTAAACCCCAGAACTCATTGGGTGTGAATCACATAGTGATATGAACTAGATTATTGACTCTAGTGCAAGTGGGAGACTTTTGGAAATATGCCCTAGAGGCAATAATAAATAAGTTATTATTGTATTTCCTTGTTCATGATAATCATTTATTATCCAATCTATAATTGTATTGATTGGAAACTCAAATACATGTGTGGCTACATAAACAACACATTGTCCCTAGTGAGCCTCTAAGGACTAGCTTGTTGATCAAGGATAGTCAAGGTTTCCTAGCCATAGCATGAGCTGTCATTTGATAATGGGATCACATCATTAGGAGAATGATGTGATGGACAAGACCCAAACTATGAATGTGGCATGTGATTGTGTGAGTTTATTGCTATAGTTTTCTCCATGTCAAGTATCTGTTTGTATGACCATGAGATCATGCAACTCCCGGGCACAGGAGGAGTGCCTTGTGTATATCAAACGTCACAACTTAACTGGGTGACTATAAAGGTACTCTACAGGTATCTCCGAAGTTGTCTAATGGGTTGGCGTGAATCGAGACTCGGATTTGTCACTCCGTATGACGGAGAGGTATCTCTAGGGCCCACTCGGTAATACAACATCACAATGAGCTTGCAAGCAATGTGACTAAGGAGTTAGTCATGGGATCTTGTATTACACAAGGAGTAAAGATACTTGTTGGTAACGATATTGAACTAGGTATGGAGATACCGACGATCGAATCTCGGGCAAGTAACATACCAACGGACAAAGGGAATAGTATACAGGATTGATTGAATCCTTGACATCGTGGTTCAACAGATAAAGATCTTTATAGAATATGTAGGACACAATATGGGCATCCAGGTCCCGCTATTGGTTATTGCTCGGAGAGTGTCTCGGTCATGTCTGCATAGTTCTCGAACCCACAAGGTCTGCACACTTAAGGTTCGGTGACGATTCGGTATTATTGAGTTATGTATGTTGATGACCGAAGTTTGTTCGGAGTCCCGGATGAGATCCCAGACACCACGAGGAGCTCCAGAATGGTCTGGAGGTGAAAATTGACATATGGGAAGTTCCGTGTTGGTCATTGGAAAAAGTTCGGGTGTCACCGGTAGCGTCCCGGGGTGCCAGAAGGGTTCCGGGGGTCCACCAACCCTGAAGGGGCCACATGGGCTGTGAGGGATGCGCACCAGCCGCTGGTGGGCTGCGCACACCTCCCCACCTTAGGCCCATGCAGATGGGTTGTTGGAGGGCTAACACTAGGAGGTGGCTCCATCATAACTTGAGAGGCAAGCCACCCCATGGGTCGCCACCCCTCCCTCTCTTGGGCGCTGCCCCCTGCTTCCAGTTGCTCAACAATTAGCAATTGTCCTCCAATGGCCCACCAGCGTGTGGGATCGCGGTAGTTTTCCAGGGTAGAGTATTCAACCCAAATTTTTTGGTTCGACACGATGGGAGTGAAAGGATATTCTCCAGTATTAGCAGTTGAGTTGTTGGCTCAACCACACCTGAAAGATTAGTATCTACAAGCAGGATATAAGCAGCAAAGGTAGTATGATAGCAACGATGCTAGGAAAGAATCTGTTGACGGCAGATTATTCCTAACTGAAGTATCAATGGCGCCAGAAAAGTATTGTAGCAAGTAGCACCAGGGTAACGAGTAACAACATTGGCAAGGAACAGCAGTAGTGATAGCAGTAGCAAGTAGTAACAGTAGCAAGTAACAGCAACAGCAAGTAACAGTGGTAGCAATAGTAGTGGCAGCAGCAGCAGGACAAAGCAAGTAACAGTAGCAGCAACAATAGTAACAGCAGCAGAGCAAAGCAAGTAACAGCAGCAGCATGTAACAATAGAAGTGGGACAAACTCGTAGGCAATGGATCGGTGATTTGTTGGATGACATTCATCATGCAACAGTTATAACACGGAGAGATATGTGGCTAGCTCCCGTTCATCAATGTGATGTAGGCATGCATTCCGTGTGTAGTCATACGTGCTTAGGGAAAAGACCTTGCATGCCATCTATTGTCCATCCCTCCCGTGGCAGCCAAGTCCAAATGGATACTACGGGATATTAAGGTTCTCCTTTTAATGAAGAACCGGACCAACGCATTAGCACTTGGTGAACACATGAACTCCTCAAACTATGGTCATCACCGGGAGTGGTTCTGGTTATTGTCACTCCGGGGTTGCCGGATCATAACACATAGTAGGTAACTACAACTTGCCAGATCAGATCTAAAACACACATATATTGGTGACAACATAATAATTTTAGATCTGAATTCATGGCACTCGGGCCCTAGTGACAAGCATTAAGCATGGCAAAGTAGTAGCAACATCAATCTCAGAACATAGTGGATACTAGGGATCAATCCCCGTCAAAACTAACTCGATTACATGATAGATCTCATCCTACTCATCACCGCCCAGCGAGCCTACGAATAGATTACTCACGAACAATGAAGAGCTTCATGGAATTGGAGAGGGAAGAAGGTTGATGATGACGATGGCGACGATCTCCTTGATCCGGAGCCCAAAACGGACTCCAGATCTGCCCTCCAGGGCAAGAACGGGATGTGGCGGCGCCTCTGGATCGTGAAACACGATGAACTCTTCTCACCTGATATTTTCCGGGATGAAAGGGAATAAATAGCACTGGAATTGGGGGTGGCAGAGCCACGTCGGCCCCACAAGCCTAGTAGCCGCGGCCAGGGGGGAGGCCGCGGCTACAGGGCTTGTGGCCTACTGGCCCGTCCCCTCCGGTGGGTCTTTGCGCAGGTATTTTTCATATTTTCAAGAAATATTCTCCGTACATTTTCAGGACGTTCCGAGAACTTCCATTTCTGCACAAAAACAACACCATGGCAATTCTTCTGAAAATAGCGTCAGTCCGGGTTAGTTCCATTCAAATCATGCAAATTAGAGTCCAAAACAAGGGCAAAAGAGTTTGGAAAAGTAGATACGATGGAGACGTATCAACTCCCCCAAGCTTAAAACCTTGCTTGTCCTCAAGCAACTCAGTTGACAAAATGAAAGAGAAAGAAAAACTTTGTTGTTGCAACTATGTCTAACTCGTAACCATAATTTCAGCAAGATCACAAGTTAACCACATAAGCAAGTGACACAAAGGTCTCACGGTAAACTAATATCAATGGCATAATCAGCTAGCGAGAAAATAATAACGAGTTTCAGATACCAACAATTCAATCAAAACAAGCATGAAGCAATATGAATAGGTGGTATCTCGCTAGCTCTTTCTGAGACCGAAAAACATAAATGCAGAGCACTTTCAAAGATCAAGGGCTGACTAAACATTGTAATTCATAGCAACGAAGATCCAGGCATAGTCATACTCAATATCAATCAAAAGCAAAGCATAAAAATGACAGAGGTGCTCTCTAATTGGTGATTATATAAGAAGAGGATGACTCAACAGGAAAATAAATAGACAGGCCCTTCGCAGAGGGAAGCATTGATTTGCAGAGGTGCCAGAGCTCAAGCTTTGAAAACAGGGATAATAATTTTGGGCGGCATGCTTTCATTGTCATCGCAATGACCAAGAGTTCTCAATATCTTCCATGCTACTCATGCTATAGGCGGTTCCCAAACAGAAAAGTAAAGTTTTAACTCCCCCACCACCAATCAATCACACTCCACGGCTAGTCGAATCCTCGGGTACCGTCCATACTAACATGAATCCGGGGGGAGTCTTGTTTTACAGTTATGTTTTCGATTTAAACGTGGAACTAGGCATTCCAATTACCGGCCCCTTTCTCGTGAATGACAGTGAATAAACACAGGTCGAGGATAACACGCCTAACATGGAAGATACCAATAGCCCCCTGTCACCACATGAGCGGTTCGGGCATGCAAAACATATTATTTCTTGAAGGTTTAGAGAATGGCACATGCAAATTTACTTGGAACGGCAGGTAGATACCGCAAATAGGTAGGTATGGTGGAATCTCATGGAATAAATTTTGGGTTTATGGAAGTGAATGCACAAGCAGTATTCCGCTTAGTACAAGTGAAGGCTAGCAAAAGACTGGGAAGCGACCAACTAGAGAGCGACAACAGTCATCAAGATGCAATGAGTTTGACTAACATTGAGTGCAAGCATGAGTAGGATATAAATCACCATGAACACGAATATCATAGAGGCTATGTTTATTTTGTTTCAACTACATGCATGAACATGCGCCAAGTCAAGCCACTTGAATCATTCAAAGGAGAATACCATCCTATCATACTACATCATAGTCATCTCAAAATCTATGTTGGCATTCAAGACAAACCATTATAAGCTCCTAGCTAATTAAGCATGGCATCAGAAACTACGATCTCTAAGTTGTCATTGCAAACATGGTTCTCTCTCAACACAGCTGAATCTGGGACGACAAGCTAGTCATATTTACAAAAACAAAATAGATAGAGTTCACACCAACTTTTCCAGTCTCAGTCACTTCATCATATATCATTATTATTGCCTTTCACTTGCACGATCGAACGATGTGAACAATAATAAGAGTGCTCTTGCATTGGACTAAGCTCAATCTGCAGGCAAACACAAAGGAGAAGACAAAGTAATATGGCTCTTTAACAAATGAACAGGTATGCATGCAAAAGCAACTAAACATTGTAACCATGGTCTTCTACCTCGACTCAAAGAAAAAGAAAACTATTTACACGGAAAAGCTCCCAACAAGAAAAAGAAGAAAGGAAAATATTTTTGGGTTTTCTCAAAAGGACAAAAAACAAGAAAACAAGAAAACGAAAATAAACTAGCATGGATAATACAGTGGCAAAGTGTAAACACCGACTAACAAAGTGAAAGCATAAGCATGAATGTAAAGTTGGTGCAAACATGTACTCCCCCAAGCTTAGGCTTTTGGCATAGCTTGGTCTACTCCCAAGGTGAGTAGTAACCGTCTGGAACCTCCGGAGTGGACTGAGGGTGCCACTGCTGTGCGAGCTCCTCCGGCTCCCATTGATAAACTGGTGCCTGGTACTCGACTGGTGGCTCAGGCGCAGGCACCTGTGGTTGGGCTAGGCCCCAATACGCGTAGAGGTCTGAGGGCATAATAATGTACCTGCCTACATAAAGGTTGAACAAAGAAGGAGCAGGCAAAGTAATAGGCTCTCGAGTACCCTAACTAAATACTAGGTTATAAATCATCCGTATACTAGCATCTCTATCCATAAAATCATGGCGAACGATGTTCTCATAATCCAGATATTTCTCAGGAAGAAGCATTTCTTCTTCCTCGTGAAGTCTAATAGGTATCTCAAAGTGTCTAGCAAGACGAGTAGCATAGATACCTCCATAGATTACACCTTTGGAACGGTTTGTGTTCAACCGCTGAGCTACTATAGCACCTAGGCTATAAGTCTTATTGTTATAAAGGCCTTCACGCAAAACCGCAAGGTCTGGAGAGCGAAGTGATCCAGCATCCCCACGGCCAATCAAACATTTCCCACAAATAATGAGAACTACCGAAGCACAGGAAAATGTATGCTAGCAATTCTAGCGCAAGACACTCCTCTCTCCTCTCCAACAGCAATAGTATCTATGGAAGCCTCCAAGTCCGATGGACGAGGATCATGAATATCCCCAACATAAGGTAATTTGCACACATTGCAAAACTCCTGTAGTGTCATGCGCTGGGGGATATCGTATAACATGAACTCAACCATAGGAGGATTCTTCCTCGGATAAAAGTTGAAGCTTTGAATGAAAATATTGGTGAGGAGGAGGTATTGTGGGCACTTATCTTCAACGAACGCGGTAAGACCTGCATTCTCCACCAAGTAATAAAAGTCTTCATAAGGCCCAGCGGCGCGCAAAAATTCATCACTTGGCCACTCGCACGCTCGAACTTCTGTGACTCGAGGAACCACGTACTTAGGGTGGTTCTTCTCACCCTCCTTGGGGTTATGGCTTGAAGAGCCTCTCAAGAACCTCCTCATCTTTTCCTTTTTCTAACTCTGAAAAATTCTCAAATTTTTAGAGACTTCGAAAGAAAAGTGAGTAAGGATTAACCCAACTCATAGCAACTACTCCTACTAGTGCCTAGAGACCGTATCACGCGCTAAAACTACTTGGGACCAGCTAAATCAACATTTCAAGCTCAAGAACAGGGTCACCAAGGTAGCTAGAATACGCGAAGGATAAAGCACTAGAGTAGAAACTAATTGGACCAATGGAGGAGTCACTTACCAAGGAGTAATTTCCCCAAAACGGTTCGGAGAATGAAGCTTTGAGCAAGGAGATCGAAAATCACAGCGAAATGAGCAAGAACACGAGTTTGAGCTGCGAAACGATTTTTTCTGGAGGTAGAAGAAGAGGATGCGAGCTGGAATGAGTGGAGGGGGTCCCTGTGGGCCCCACAAGCTTGGTAGCCGCGGCCAGGGGGGAGGCCGCGGCTACAGGGCTTGTGGCCCACTCGTGTGGCCCCTAGGCCAGCTCTCAGTCCCAGTATTTTTCAAAAAATCTATCATTTTTCCCCAACATAAGGCCGCGGCTACAGGGCTTGTGGCCCACTGATGGGAGAACTTTTATTTTCGGGGTACTTTTCTCTGGAACACTAAAATAGAAAACAAGAAAAATTAAACTAAATCTATCATTTTTCTTCTAAGCAACAGAAAGTGAAAGCTTAAAACAGAGGTATGTGACTCCTTGATTCATCCTTTTCATGGTCATCGAAAGAATCCGTCAATGGGGTTGATCAAATCCCCTCGACAAAACTTTTTCGAATCGCAAAAGGAAACGTAGAATTGTAGAATAGCCACTAAGTAACCACAATGGGGATTTGAATCTCCCCAACAAGCAAATCATACTTCGTCTTAACACGGGGAATAGGGCATTCAAAGCTCCCAATAAGAATCGATAAAGTTTTTTTGATAGCATTGATGCAACGTACTTGATATCGTTTCTTTGGAAAGTGCATCGTATGCTCATTACCGTTGACATGGAAGGTGACATTGCCTTTGCTGCAATCTATAACAACCCTTGCGGTGTTTAAGAAGGTTCTTCCAAGAATGATCGCCATGGCATCATCATCAGGAATATCCAGGATAAAAAAGTCCGTTAAGATAGTAACGTTAGCAACCACAAACAGGCACATCCTCGCAAATGCCGACATGGAAAGCAGTTGATTTGTCGGCCATTTGCAGAGAAATTTCAGTGGGTGTCAACTTATCCAGTTCAAGTCTACGATAAAGAGAGAGAGGCATAACACCACCGGCTCCAAGGTCACATAAGGAAGTTCTTACGTAGTTTCCTTTAATGGAGCAAGGTCTAGTGGGCACTCCGGGATCACCAAGTTTCTTAGGAGTTCCACCTTTGAAAGTGTAATTGGCAAGCATGGTGGAGATCTCAAGATCTGGTATCTTCCGTTTATTGGTCATGATATCTTTCATCTACTTGGCATATGGAGACATTTTGAGCATATCAATTAACCGCATCTGCAGAAAGACGGGTCTCAACATTTCAATAAAGCGCTCAAAATCCTCATCATCCTTTTTCTTGGATGGCTTAGGAGGAAAGGGCATAGGTCTTTGAACCCATAGCTCCCTTTCTTTACCATGCTTCCTAGCAGTGAAGTCATTCTTATCGTATCTCTTAGGTTGCGGGTTATCACGATTAATCGTCGATTCAATCTCCACATCATTATCATTGCTAGGTTGAGCATTATTATGAACATCGCTGTCTATATTGTCACCAGGTTCATGTTCATCACCAGATTATGTTTCTGCATCAGATGCAGAAATATCATTTGGTTCTTCAGGTGTGACAGTATTTGGTGAACTCACACGTAGGTTTCTATCATCCTTCTTCTTCTTCTTAGGATGACTGGGTGCATCAGCATTAATTCCTTGAGAATCTTGATCAATTTTCTTAGGATGGCCTTCGGGATACAAAGGTTTGTGAGTCATTTTGCCTCCTCTAGTAATCACTCTGACAGAGTTGTCATTTAATTCATTGAGAAAGTCATTCTGAGCTTTAAGTACTTGTTCTACCTGAGTAGTAATCATAGAGGCATGTTTACTCAGAAGCTTCAGATCATTGACATTTCTGTCTACACAAGCACTTAAATGACTAAGCATACTAGTACTTTGTTCTAATTGTGTGCTAACATAATCATTGAAACTCTGTTGTTTGGCAACAAAGTTGTCAAATTCATCAAAGCATAGGCTTGCAGGTTTGTCAAAAGGAATATCACTCTCATTGAATCTACGCAGAGGATTCACCTCTACTACTTATATCAGGTTATCGAGACCATGGATCTCTTCGATAGGCGGTAGATTTTTGACTTCTTCAGATCTAATGCCTTTCTCTTGCATAGATTTCTTGGCTTCTTGCATATCTTTGGGACTAAGGAATAGAATACCTCTTTTCTTAGGAGTTGGCTTAGGAGGTGGTTCGGGGATAGTCCAAGCATTATCGTTGATCAAGATGTTATTCAGTAGGATCTCAGCTTGTTCTATAGTTCGTTCCCTAAAAACACAACCGGCACAACTATCTAGGTGGTCTCTAGAAGCATCGGTAAGTCCATTATAGAAGATATCAAGTATCTCGTTCTGTTTAAGAGGGTGATCAGGCAAAGCATTCTGTAGCTGGATGAGCCTCCCCCAAGCTTGTGGGAGACTCTCTTCTTTGAGTTGAGCAAAGTTGTATATTTACTGCAAGGCAGCTTGCTTCTTATGGGCAGGGAAATATTTCTCATAGAAGTAATAGACCATATCCTGGGGACTACTCACACATCCAGGAGCAAGAGAAGTGAACCAGGCTTTAGCGTCGTCCTTTAGAGAGAAAGGAAACGGCTTAAGTATATAGTAGTAGCGGATCTTCTCCTCACTAGTGAAAAGGGTGGCTATATCGTGTAGTTTGGTAAGATGGGCTACGACCGTCTCAGACTCATAACCGTGGAAAGGATCAGATTCGACTAGAGAGATTATATCAGGGTCGACAGAGAATTCATAATCCTCATCGATGCTAAAGATAGGTGAAGTGGCAAAGTTCAGGTCGTATTTCATCCTAGCTTTTAGAGATTATTCCTTCCACTTGAGAAGTAATTTCTCAGCGTCATAGGCATCCTTACACGCAATAAAATCCTCAGTTATCTCTCCCTCCACAACATAACCCTCAGGTATATCAGGAAATTCATATCTAGGAGAGCAAGATCTAGCAGGAACAAAAGCAGGTTCTATCTCAATAGTATCGACAGTTTCAGAAGCATCACGAGCATTAGCGGTAACTCTAGCAATATGAGCATCAAGGAATACCCCTAGTGGCATATCAGGCAAAGTAGTATCTCTAGCAGTATCAAGCATAGCATCATCAGGCAAAATAGCATCTCTAGCATCATCAGGCAAAGCAGTATCAAGCATAGCATCATCAGGCAAAATAGCATCTCTAGCATCATCAGGCAAGGCAGTATCAAGCATAGCATCTCTAACAGTATCACGCATAGTATCTCTAGCAGTATCAGGCATAGCATCTCTAGCAGTATCAGGCATAGTATCATCAAGAATAGTAGCATCATAAACATCATCAACAGAAGTAGCATCTCTAGCATCATCTAGCACAGGCGACATATCAAGATTTCTAGCAGGAGGTGGTGTCGCAAACTTACTCATAACTGAAGGTGAATCAAGTGCAGAGCTAGATGGCAGTTCCTTACCTCCCCTCGTAGTTGAGGGCAAGACTTTGGTTCTTGGATCTTTCAGATTCTTCATAGTGATCAGCAGATATAAATCCCAAGTGACTCAGAGAATATAGCTATCCTCCCCGGCAACGGCGCCAGAAAAGAGTTGCTTCTAGTTGCTCAACAATTAGCAATTGTCTTGCAATGGCCCACCAACGTGTGGGATTGCGGCAGTTTTCGAGGGTAGAGTATTCAACCCAAATTTGTTGGTTCGACACGATGGGAGTGAAAGGATATTCTCCAGTATTAGCAGTTGAGTTGTCGGCTCAACCACACCTGAAAGATTAGTATCTGCAAGTAGGATATAAGTAGCAAAGGTAGTATGATAGCAACGGTGCTAGGAAAGAATATGTTGACGGTAGATTATTCCTAACTGAAGTATCAATGGCGCCAGAAAAGTATTGTAGTAGGTAGCAGCAGGGTAACGAGTAACAGCAGTGGCAAGGAACAGCAGTAGTGACAGCAGTAGCAAGTAACAGTAGTAGCAACAGTAGTGGCAGCAGCAGCAGGACAAAGCAAGTAATAGTAGCAGCAAGTAATAGTGGCAGCAATAGTAGTAACAGCAGCAGATCAAAGCAAGTAACAGCAGCAGCAAGTAACAATAGCAGTGGGACAAACTCGTATGCAATGGATCGGTGATTTGTTGGATGACATTCATCATGCAACAGTTATAACACAGAGAGATATGTGGCTAGCTCCCGTTCATCGATGTGATGTAGGCATGCATTCCGTGTGTAGTCATACGTGCTTAGGGAAAAGAACTTGCATGACATCTATTGTCCATCCCTCCCGTGGCAGCGGGGACCAAATGGATACTACGGGATATTAAGGTTCTCCTTTTAATAAAGAACCGGACCAACGCATTAGCACTTGGTGAACACATGAACTCCTCAAACGATGGTCATCACCGGGAGTGGTTCCGGTTATTGTCACTCGAGGGTTGCCGGATCATAACACACAGTAGGTAACTACAACTTGCAAGATCGGATCTAAAACATACATATATTGGTGACAACATAATAATTTCAGATCTGAATTCATGGCACTCGGGCCCTAGTGACAAGCATTAAGCATGGCAAAGTAGTAGCAACATCAATCTCGGAACATAGTGGATACCAGGGCTCAATCCCCGTCAAAACTAACTCGATTACTTGATAGATCTCATCCTACTCATCACCGCCCAGCGAGCCTACGAATAGATTACTCATGAATGATGAAGAGCTACATGGAATTGGAGAGGGAACAAGGTTGATGATGACGATGGCGACGATCTCCTTGATCCGGAGCCCAAAACGGACTCTAGGTCTGCCCTCCAGGGCAAGAACGGGATGTGGCGGCGCCTCTGGATCATGAAACACGATGAACTCTTCTCTCCTGATTTTTTCGGGACGAAAGGGAATAAATAGTGTTGGAATTGGGGGCGGCAAAGCCACGTGGGCCCCACAAGCCTGGTAGCCGCGGCCAGGATGGAGGCCGCGGCTACAGGGCTTGTGGCCCACTGGCCTGTCCCCTCCGGTGGATCTTTGCGCAGGTATTTTTCATATTTTCCAGAAATATTCTCCGTAAATTTTCTGGATGTTCCGAGAACTTTAATTTCTGCACAAAAACAACACCATGGCAATTCTGCTGAAAACAGCGTCAGTCCGGGTTAGTTCCATTCAAATCATGCAAATTAGAGTCCAAAACAAGGGCAAAAGAGTTTGGAAAAGTAGATACGATGGAGACGTATCACCCCTAGGGGAAACCCTAGGGCATAGTCGTCCTCTGCCTTCTCCCTATATTTATAGATGGGGAGAGAGGGTTGTAACATACCAATGCTATGGTACAACCCTGTCTCTCCCATAGATCAGTTTCGGTATTGCTTGGCGAAGCCCTGCCGGAACAGCTCCACAAGTACCGCCGCCAAGTCGTCGTGCTGACGGAGAACTAGTCTAGCTCTCCACCCTCGCTTGTTGGATCAAGGAGGTGGAGAACATCATCGAGTTGTACGTGTGCTGAATGTGGAGGTGACGTCTGTTTGGCACTAGATCGGGACGAATCGTGATGGGATCACGGTACGAATCGTGATGAGATCGCGAAGACATTCGACTACATCAACCGCATTATATATGCTTCCACTTAGCGATCTACAAGGGTATGTAGATGCACTCCCCCTCTCATAGATGTTGAGCTCCATAGATTGATCTTGGTGACCTTAGGAATTTTTTTATTTCCCATGTGATGTTCCCCAACATGGGCCTCCTGTGGTGCTCCTTGGCTCCCACGTTTCCTTCTGGTCCAAAAAAAATATTCGCAAAGTTTCACGACATTTACACTTCATGTGATATTCATTTTCTGTGAAGGAAAAAACATAAACAACAACAACAGCTGGCACTAGGCACTATGTCAATAGGTTAGTCCCAAAAAATTATATAAAGTTGCTATAAAATGATCATAAAACATCCAAGAATGATAATATAACAGCATGGAACAATTAAAAATTATAGATATGTTGGAGACATATCAGCAACCCCAAGCTTAATTCCTGCTCATCCTCGAGTAGGTAAATGATAAAAATAGAATTTTTGATGTGGAGTGTTGCCTCACGTGTTCATCATATTCTTTTTCTGTTTACCATGGACATATGGACTTGTAGATGATTCAACGCAATAGTCCATTGTTTGACATGAAAATTTCAATACTCAAGCATACTGCTACGGCGACAGAAATCCCCGACAACAGGGCCAGAAATCCTTCTGCTGCCTCTTGAGCTTGCGTTGGTTTTTCCCTTGAAGAGGAAAGGCTGATGCAGCACAGGAGCAGTAAGTATTTCCCTCAGTTTGAGAACCAAGGTATCAATCCAGTAGGAGAATCGAGGTCAAGTCCAAAGTACCTACGCAAACACAAAAGACCTTCCACCCAATGCTATAAAGGTGTTGTCAATCCCTTCAAGATTGATTGCAAAGTGAGATCTGAAGGTGGAAAGTGCAACAAAGTAAAAGTGTAAGGCTGAAAATATGGTGTGAAGTAGACCCGGGGGCCATAGTGTTCACTAGAGGCTTCTCTCAAAATAGCAAGTAATACGATGGGTGAACAAATTACTGTCGAGCAATTGATAGAACCGCGCAAAGTCATGACGATATCTAAGGCAATGATCATACATATAGGCATCACGTCCGAGACAAGTAGACCGATACTTTTTGCATCTACTACTATTACTCCACACATCAACCGCTATCCAGCATGCATCTAGTGTATTGAGTTCATGACGAACAGAGTAATGCCTTAAGCAAGATGACATGATGTAGAGGGATAAATTCAAACCAATGATGTAAACCCCACCTTTTTACCCTTGATGGCAACAACACGATGTGTGCGTCGCTACACCTTCTATCACTGGGTGAGGTCACCGCACGGTATGAACCCAAAACCAAGCACTTCTCCCATTGCAAGAATCATAGATCAAGTTGGCCAATCAAAACCCACAACTCGAAGAGAATTACAAGGATATGAAATCATGCACATAAGAGATAAGAAGAAACTAAAATAAGATTCATAGATAATCTGATCATAAATCCACAATTCATCGGATCTCGACAAACACACCGCAAAAGAAGATTACATTGGATAGATATCCATGAAGATCATGGAGAACTTTGTATTGAAGATCCAAGAGAGAGAAGAAGCCATCTAGCTACTAGCTATGAACCCCGAAGGTCTATGCTGAACTACTCACGCATCATCGGAGAAGTCATGGTGTTGATGAAGAAGCCCTCCGTATCTGAATCCCCCCTCCGGCAGGGCACTAGAACGTGCCCCAGATGGGATCTTGCGGAGACAGAAGCTTGTGGCGACGGAAAAGTATTTTCGTGGATCTCTCTCGCAGTTTTGGAATTTTTAGGCGGAAGAGGTAGGGCAGACGAGCCACAGGGGGCCCACAAGCCTGCTAGGCGCGGGGCCCCCTGGCCACGCCTAGGGGGTTTGTGGGGTCCCCTGGTGGCCCCTGCCTTGGTTCTCACGTCTCGTGCGTATCTTCTGTTCCGGAAAAAATCTTTTCGGAAGTTTTATTCCAGTTGGACACCGTTTAAAATCCTCCTCTGAAAAGGGTCAAAAACACGAAAAGAACAGGAACTGGCACATGGCACTGAGTTAATAAGTTAGTCCAAAAAAGATATAAAGGCATACAAAACATCCAAAGTTTGACAAGATAATGGCATGGAACCATCAAAAATTATAGATACGTTGGAGACGTATCAAGCATCACCAAGCTTAACTCCTGCTCGTCCTCGAGTAGGGAAGTGATAAAGACTGAATTTTTGATGTGGAATGCTACCTAGCATAGTTGTCCGTTGTAACTTCTTTCATGTGACATGAATGTTCAGATCCGTAAGATTCAAAACAATAGTTTTCTATTGACATGAAAACAATAATACTTCAAGCAAACTAGTAAGGTAATCATGAACTTTGGAAATAACAAGGCCAAAGAAAGTTATCCCTACAAAATCATATAGTATGGCTATGCTCCATCATCCTCACACAACTAATTTAAATCATGCACAACCCCGGTATTGGCCAAGTAATTGTTTTTGCACTCTTACTTTCTCAAACTTTTTTCAACTCTCACGCAATACATGAGCGTGAGCCATGGATATAGCACTATGGTGGAATAGAGTGTGGTGGTGGTTGTGAGACAAAAAAGGAGGAGATGGTCACATTGACTCGGCGTATCAAAGAGCTATGGAGATGCCCATTAATAGATATCAATGTGAATGAGTAGGGATTGCCATACAAAGGATGCACTAGAGCTATAAGTATGTGAAAGCTCAAAAGGAGAACTGGTGGGTGTGCATCCAACTTGCTTGCTCACGAAGACATAGGGCAATTTTGAGGAAGCCCATCATTGGAATATACAAGCCAAGTTATATAATAAAGATTCCCACTAGTATATAGTGTTGACAAAACAAGAGGCTCTCAATCATGAAGAACATGGTGCTATTATGAAGCACAACTGTGGAAAAGATAGTAGCATTGTCCCTTCTCTCTTTTTCTCTTTTTTTGTTTGGGCACTTGGGCCTCTTTTTCTCTTTTTTTTATTGTGGGAAACTTTGGCCTCTTTTTTTATTTCCTCACATGGGACAATGCTCTAATAATGATGATCATCACAATTTTATTTACTCACAGCTCAAAGCTCAGAACGATGATGACTCTATAGGAAATGCCTCCGGAAGTGTACCGGGATGTGCAACGATCTAGCTTGGTGTATGACGTTAAACATCTTGCTAGCTATCTTACGATCATGCAGTGGCAATATGAGAGTGACGGCACAAGCCATGAGACGGAACGGTGGGAGTTGCATCGCAATATATCTCGGAATGGCTATCAAAATGTCATAGTAGGTTGGTATGGTGGCTGTTTTGAGGAAGGCATATGGTGGGTTTGTGCACCGGCGAAAATTGCGCGGTACTAGAGAGGCTAGAAATGGTGGAAGTTGAAAGTGCATATATACCATGGATTCACATTAGTCATGAAGAACTCACATACGTATTGCGAAAGTTTTTATTAGTAATCGAAACAAAGTGCTAAACATATACTCCTAGGGGAAGGGTTGGTAGGTGTTAACCATCGCGCGATCTCGACCGCAACACAAAGGATGACAATTAATAGATCAATTATGCTCCGACTTCCTAACATAGCGGTTCACCATACGTGCATGTTACAGGAATCACTAACTTCAACACAGGTATTTCTAGATTCACAACACCCTACTAACATAACTCTTAATATTACCGAATCCACGTCTCAAAACTAATTGAGAGGAATCAAATTTCTCTTTCTACTCAATGCACATGAAGATGGAAGTTTTTGTATCCTCTTTGGGTACCTATCACCTTTGGGACCACTTTTCATAGCATAAGCCAACTACCAAGTTACGCACAGACGTGCGCTAAAAGATCTAAGTGAAGCACATAGAGCAAAATGGTCTAGCCCAAAAGATATAAGTGAAGCACAATGAGCATTCTAGAAAATTCACGATGAGTGCATGTCTCTCTAAAAAGGTGTGCAGCAAGGAGACGCTCCAAGCAGAACACATATCATGTGGTGAATAAAAATATAGCTCCAAGTAATGTTACCGATGGATTGAAGACGAAAGAGGGGATGCCTTCCCAGGGCATCCCCAAGCTTAGGCTTTTTGGTGTCCTTGAATTTGGCTTCGGATGCCTTGGGCATCCCCAAGCTTGATCTCTTTCCACTCTTTATCCCTTTGTCCATGAGAACATCACCCAAAACTTGAAAACTTCACAACATAAAACTTAAACAGAAACTCGTGATATCATTAGCACAAGAAAACAAACTACCACCTCTTGTGGTACTGTAGCAATCTTGATTTCTATTTATATTGGTGTTAGATTATTGTATTCTCACTTTTCCATGGCTAGTACCCCTTCCCCCCCCCCCCCCAGATACTATCCATAGTTTCATCAAAACAAGCAACCAACTCAACAAAAACACAACCTGTCAAAAACAGACCAGTCTGTAGCAATCTGTATACTTCGTATACTTCTGGTACCTGACAAATTCTGAAAAATTACAAATGCCTGGAAAAAAGGCATATAAACCAGCAGCAAAAATAATCAACTCAAAATCTCTTTCTGAATAAAAGTGAAAAATAATTTCATGAGCGAAAAGGTTTTGTCTTTTTCCAGCAGGATCAAACAACCATCACCAAAACGAGTCATAAAGGTTTTTCTTGGCTCAAACACAAAAAGAAACACAAAAAGCACAATCATAACAGAATTATGATGGTGTGGACGCAACAAAACAGAAAGAAAAAGATAAATTCATTGGGTTGCCTCCCAACAAGCGATATTGTTTAACGCCCTTAGCTAGGCATAAAGTGATGGAATCACGTATCGTCGTCTTGAGAGCTCAAACCATAAGTAGCCCTCATCATGGATTCATAAGGCAATCTTATTTTATTTCTAGGAAAATGCTCCATGCCCTTCTTTAAAGGAAATTGAAATCTAATATTCCCTTCCTTCATATCGATGATAGCACCAATAGTCCTTAGGAAAGGTCTACGAAGAATGATAGGGCATGTAGGATTGCAATCAATATCAAGCACAATGAAATCCACGGGTACATAGTTCCTATTTGCAATAATAACAACATCATTTATCCTTACCATGGGTTTCTTGATAGTAGAATCCGCAAGATGCAAATTAAGAGAACACTCCTCAATCTCATTAAAGCCTAGAACATCACATAAAGACTTTGGAATCGCGGAAACACTAGCACCCAAATCACACAAAGCATTGCATTCATAGTTTTTGATTTTGATTTTGATAGTAGATTCCCACTCATCATGAAGCTTTCTAGGGATAGAAACTTCCAATTCAAGTTTCTCCTCAAGAGATTTTATCATAGCATCGGCGATATGATCGGTAAAGGCCTTGTTTTGGCTATAAGCGTGTGAAGAGTTTAGCATGGATTGCATCAAGGAAATGCATTCAATCAAGGAGCAACTATCATAATTGAATTCCTTGAAATCCAAAGTAGTAGTTTCATTACTACTCAAATTTTTGATTTCTTCTACTCCACTTTCAATGCTTTTAGCATCAAGATAGATGGACTCCAAATCATTGCGGTGTTTTTCAACCAAAGTGGATTCATATCAAGCCCCATAATCATTAGGTTTCACACTAGAAAACAAAGATTCAATGGGAGTCACACCAAGCACTTTAAGATCTTCGTGATTCTTATCAAGAGAACACGCCTTTTTAAGCCATTCATGTCTAGTACGAATTTGGGCGGTTCTTTCTTTGCTCTCGCTCATGGAAACGCGCATAGCTTTCAAAGTTTCATCCATGTTGATTTTGGGAGGAGCACACCTAACTTAAAAAGCATCAATATCACTAGACATTCTATCAACGCTCCTAGCCAAATCGTCAATTTTTAGTAGTTTTTCCTCGATGGACGCATTGAAAATCTTTTGCGAGTTGATAAACTCTTCGATATTACTCTCTAGATCAATGGGTAATCTATTGTAATTTCCATGAGTACTGTTGTAGGAGTTGCCAAAGTTATTAGAGGGGTTACTAGGAAAAGGCCTAGGAACATAGTTTCCTCTAAAAGCATTGTTGTTGCCAAAATTATTCCTACCAACAAAATTAACGTCCAAGCTAGCGTTGCTACTCTCAATCAAGGAAGACAAAGGCATGTCATTAGGATCTAAAGGAGCAATTCTACTAGCAACCAAATTCATTAACTCATCCATCTTAGCACTCAACGAGTTAATTTCTTCTATAGTGTGTACCTTCTTACTAGTAGGTGACCTTTCAGTGTGCGACTGACAGTATTTTGTCATGATATTGTCTAGGAGTTTTGTGGCTTCTCCTAACGTGATTTCCATGAACGTTCCACCTGAGGCAGAGTCCAAGATATTTCTAGAAGTGAAATTCAAGCGAGTGTAAAAGATTTGTATAATCATCCAAAGACTCAAACCATGAGCGGGACAATTTCTAATCATCAATTTCATTCTCTCCCAAGATTGTGCAACATGTTCATGATCAAGTTGCTTAAAATTAATGATATAGTTACAGAGAGAGATAATCTTAGCCGGCGGAAAATACTTGGATATGTAAGCATCTTTGCACTTGTTCCAAGAATCAATACTATTTTGGGCAAATGCGAAAACCAAGTTTTTGCTCGATCTCGCAACGAGAACGGAAAAAAGCTTCAATTTAATCACATCATTATCCACATCTTTTTTCTTTTGCATATCACAAAGCTCAATGAAAGTATTAAGATGGGATGCGACATCTTCACTAGGAACGTCGGAGAATTGCTCTTTCATAACAAGATTCAGCAAAGCAGCATTGATTTCCTATGATTCCGCACTAGTGGCGGAGCAATCGGAGTACTAATAAAATCATTATTATTAGTATTCGAGAAGTCACTAAGTTTGGTGTTTTCAGTCATGGTCACTTCACCAAGCAAACAAGCACACAAGCGAACAGAACGCAAGCGAGAGAGAAGGGCGAACGAAAAAGGCAAACGAAAAAGGCAAATATTTTTGTAAATTTTTGTTTTTCAGAAGTGGGGGAGAGGAAAACTAGAGGCGAAAAAGTAAATGCAAGAGATGAGTTTGCGACACTTACCTGGATGAGTTTTTGACTTGATCCTCCCCAGCAACGGCACCAGAAATTGGCACATTGATGGGAGACTATTCTTGACTTGACGCTCCCCGGCAACGGCGACAGAAATCCTTCTCCTACGGCGACAGAAATCCGCGGCAACGGCGCCATAAATCCTTTTGATGCCTCTTTAGCTTGCGTTGGTTTTTCCCTTGAAGAGGAAAGGGTGATGCAGCACAGGTGCAGTAAGTATTTCCCTCAGTTTGAGAACTTAGGTATCAATCCAGTAGCAGAATTGAGGTCAAGTCCAAAGTACCTGCACAAACACAAAAGAGCTTGCACCCAACGCTATAAAGGGGTTGTCAATCCCTTCAAGATTAATTGCCAAGTGAGATGTGAAGGTGGAAAGTGCAACGAAGTAAAAGTGTAAGGCTGAAATTATGGTGTGAAGTAAACCCGGGGGCCATATTGTTCACTAGAGGATTCTCTCAAAATAGCAAGTAATACGGTTGGTGAACAAATTACTGTCGAGCAATTGATAGAACTGCGCAAAGTCATGACGATATCTAAGGCAATGATCATACATGTAGGCATCACGTCCGAGACAAGTAGACCGATACTTTCTGCATCTACTACTATTACTCCACACATCGACCGCTATCCAGCATGCAGCTAGTGCATTGAGTTCATGACGAACATAGTAACGCCTTAAGCAAGATGACATCATGTAGAGGGATAAACTCAAATCAATGATGTAAAATCCATCTTTTTACCCTTGATGGGTCAACATGATGCGTGCCTCGCTACCCCTTCTGTCACTGGGTGAGGTCACCACACGGTATGAACCCAAAACCAAGCACTTCTCCCATTGCAAGAATCATATATCAAGTTGGCCAAAAAAAGCCACAACTGAAGAGAATTATAAGGATATGAAATCATGCATATAAGAGATCAGAAGAAACTCAAATAAGATTCATAGATAATCTGATCATAAATCCACAATTAATCGGATCTCGACAAACACACCGCAAAAGAAGATTAGATCAGATAGATCTCCATGAAGATCATGGAGAACTTTGTATTGAAGATCCAGGAGAGAGAAGAAGCCATCTGGCTACTAGCTATGAACCCGAAGGTCTATGGTGAACTACTCACGCATCATCGGAGAGGTCATGGTGTTGATGAAGAAGCCCTCTGTATCCGAATCCCCCTTCGGCAGGGCACCAAAACGTGCCCCAGATGGGATCTTGCGGAGACAGAAGCTTGCGGCGACGGAAAAGTATTTTCGTGGATCTCTCTCGCAGTTTTGGAATTTTGAGGAATTTATAGGCGGAAGAGGTAGGGCAGACGAGCCACACGGGGGCCACGAGCCTGCTAGGCGCGGGCCCCCCTAGCCGCGCCTAGGGGGCTTGTGGGGTCCCCTGGTGGCCCCTGCCTTGGTTCTCACGTCTCGTGCGTATCTTCTGTTTCGGAAACAATCTTTTCGGAAGTTTTATTCTGTTTGGACACCGTTTAAAATCCTCCTCTGAAAAGGGTCAAAAACACGGAAAAAATAGGAACTGGCACATGGCACTGAGTTAATAAGTTAGTCCAAAAACAGATATAAAAGGCATACAAAACATCCAAGGTTTGACAAGATAATAGCATGGAACCATCAAAAATTATAGATACGTTGGAGACGTATCACATACCAATAAGCAACCAAGTCTTTGAAAATACCAACACTAAAGAACGTTATCCCTAGCCCATCATGCTCTATCATTGATCCATTCATGCAACACACCCAAATATTAATTATATCCAATGCTCAAATATGATAAGTGTGTTCCTTAGTTGGTGCTTTATAAGAGAAGATGGTGACTCAAATTCAAAATAAAAATTGCATAAAGTAAATAGATAGGCCCTCCGCAGAGGGAAGTAGGGATTTGTAGAGGTGCCAGAGCTCAAAGTGAAAAACTATGAGATAAATTTTTTTTGGGTGGTATGCTTTTCCTATCAATGAAAACGACTAAGAGTTTCCAATATCCTCCATGCTAAACAAATTATAGGTGGTTACCAAACTGGAAATAAACTTTATTCCTTTTTCCAGCATTCTTTCACATTCCACGCCTAGCCGTATCCACGGGTACCGTCCATACCAACACTTTCCAAGGAATTTATTATTTGATAACATAAAGATTTTTTTTTTGCATTTTGGGACTAGGCATCCCTATTACCGCCATACTCTCGTGCAATGATAAGTGAATAAACACTCATCTTGAGAATAACCTATTTAACATGGAAGATACCGGCCATCCCTTGCCGCTTCATGAGTGGTACGGGCAGACAAAATATAAATTTATTTTGAACATTAGAGTTGGCACTTGCAAATTTACTTGGAAGAACGTTGAAATACCGCATATAGGTAGGTATGGTGGACTCATTTGGCACAACTTTGGGTTTAGGATATGGATGCACAAGGAGTATTCCCGCTTAGTACAAGGGAAGGCTAGCAAATAGATTGAGAAGCACCCAACCAAGGAAGAAAAATCATCATAAGTGAACATTAAACATAACTAACACCAAATAATGCAACACAAGTAGGATGTAATTTCATGGCTCGATTATTGACTTCATGTGCATGCATAGAGAATCACAAACCTTAACACCAATATTCTTACAAAATCATAATTACTCATCAACATAACTCACGTATCTCTATCATCATATTGCAAAACTATTGCAAAGAATCAAGTTTAACACCCAATGATCTTCATGAAAGTTTTTATTATATCGTTCCTGGACATTCATCACTTTGGGACTAATTTCTTTGAAAGAAAATTCATTTTGCAAATAACAAGCTCTCAAACAAAGATAAGTGAAGAATGAGAGCACAAGTTTCTTTAAAATTTTCAACTCTCAAAATAATTTAAGTGAAGCAAGAGAGGATTTCTTTAGAATTTCTACTACTCTCAAAATAATCTAAGTGAAGCATGTGAACAAATTTCATCAAAATAACAGCATCACTATGCTCAAAAAGATACAAGTGAAGTACTTGAGAAATTACATGGCTCAAAAAATATGAGGCTATAATAATCAAGCATGAATATGTTTTCATAGATCTGATCATAAACTCACATTTCATCGGATCCCAATAAACACAACGCAAAAGAAAGAATTACATCATATGGATCTCCAAGAGACCATTGTATTCAGAAGCAAAACGGGAGAGAAAACCATCTAGCTACTGCATATGAACCCATAGGTGATATGAACTACTCACGCATCATAGGAGGAGCACCAATGAGGATGATGAACCCCTATGTGATCGTGTTCCTCTCCGGAACGGGCTCTAGATTGGATTTCGTGGCTTCTGGAACTTGCGACACCTAAAATGATTTTTTGTCGACTCCCCTGGGGTTTTTTGAATATTGGGGTATTTATAGGGCTCAGAGGTGGTAGAGGATGCGCCCGAGGGCCCCCAGTAGACACCAGGCCGCGCCAGGGGCCCTCGGCGTGCCCTGGTATCTAGTGGGCCGCCTAGGCCCCCTATGGCGCTCCTTCTTGGATCCCACATTTCCTTCTAGTCCAAAAACAATCTTCACAAAGTTTCATGGCATTTGGACTTCATCTGTTATTGATTTTCTACATAGGAAAAAACAAAACAAAACTAGCACTAGGCACTATGTCAATAGGTTAGTCCCAAAAAATGACATAAAGTTGCTATAAAATGGTCATAAACATCCAAGAATGATAATATAACAGCATGAAACAATAAAAAATTATCGATACGTTGGAGAAGTATCAATAAGTAGTATATCCACTTAGTGCGAGAAATTTTGGCTAGGATAAGATCTAAAGCAAGAACCCTATGTTCGAGGATCCATGACAAAATAACTTCTATGTGAATGTAAACTATCATGATCATTACATTGTCTTCCATGTCTAACATCAACACTTGCTTGTTATATAATATTTCATGGGGGCTCACAATCATAAAATATGTCAAGATAGTGTATTTATATGTGAATCCCCTCTCCTCTATCATAATGTTGCATAGATTGTATCAATGACCAATATTATGTTTGTTTATTCCCACAACTTTTATTAATTATACTTTTTCTATGTGAAGTCATTACTCCTCCTGGGATTAGCATATGATATTTTTATTTATTTTATTCCAATGCTATGATGATAGATTCGTGAGAGTGAAGCACACAACCTCAACTAATCGTTATTACATAGCTCTCACACCCAGTTACAAGGATAGCCAGATCTCAAAGGAAAAAAATAAGCAAAGAAAAACTGAAATTTTATTTCTCTAAATCACGACATAACTAAGGATCAAACTAAGAGAGATGGTAATGATAAAAGTGATGATGATAGAATACCGGGGCACCTCCCCCAACCTTGGAACAAGCTAAGGGTGGTGCCCATACCCATATACTCAGGCATCCTTCTTGGGTGATGGTGGTGGTGATGTGATACGCTTGTTCTTCAGTAGGTGTTACGGATTATTGATTATCCCTCGGAGAGCATGATTATGTTCTTCTAACAAGATGACTTCATTAGTGAGTTATCTATTTTGATCACAGATAGATTCCATGGCGTTCAATGCATCTATTTCAGGTAAAGAAATATCATCGTGAAGAAGTAGTAGTGATTCTCCCTTGTTATAAGCACCAGAAGGATGATTGACACAATCCCCCTTGGACCCTTCGGCGTCCTCCTAGATCTTCCTCATGACATCCCTGGAGACCTTTGATGTATCATCCTCTCCCGAGGACAGCTCGTAGTAGACCTAGTTGCACGGGCACCCACCCGTCGAGGGTCGGACTATGTGATGTTTCTTGCGGAGAATCGGTGGAGCCATGGATTTCTCACCAATATAAGCAAACTCTACCGACAAAAAAAATTCGAAATAAGAAAAGAGGATAAACCCGCGATGCAATGGTCAAAATAGACGGGAGTATATATAACAATTTTTTCTACGTCAGAAAACGAGTCCAGGAAGAAAACGGGGTGCGGGGGCACACAAGTGCCCCATAAGCTATCAGGGCACGCCCAGAAGGTGGGTGCACCCTGTTTGCTTGTGCCTCCCTCATGGGTCCCCCTGACTCCTTTTTATTTTTGGAATTTTTTAAAATACCAGAGTTGACAGAATGTTTTTAGAATTTTTAGAGTCGGTTTACTTACTGTATCACATACCCACCCTTTTTCAGCTTTTGAAGTGTTCCAGAAGGTCCCTTTATGTATTCTTCTAGAGTCACAACTTGAATAATAGTAGTTTCAACATTGATGGGCGTACGAGATATGTAGTGTTTAATTCTTTGCCCATTTACCACTCTCGGATTTTTTCCTTTGAAGTTGTTAATCTTGATAGCACCAAAGCGATACACCTCCTCGACGATATAAGGTCCTTCCCATTTGGAGAGAAGCATACGTGCAAAAAAACTGAAACGATAATTGTACAAAAGAACTAAGTCTACTACATTGAATTCACATTTTTGGATTCTCTTGTCATATCATGTTTTAACCTTTTCTTTAAATAACTTTGCTTTTTCATAAGCTTGTGTCATGCATACATCTAAGGAGCTAATATCAAATTACCTCTTTTCACTGGCAAGTTTGAAATCATAATTAAGTTATTTAATTTCCCAATAAGCTTTATGTTCTAACTCAAGAGGTAAATGACATGCTTTTCCATAGACCAATTTATATGGGGACATTCCCATAGGATTTTTGTAAGCAGTTCTATAATCCCATAAAGCATCATCAAGTTTCTTAGGCCAATTCTTTCCGGATCTATTAACAGTCTTCTGCAAGATCAATTTTATTTCTCGGTTACTCAACTCAACTTGACCACTAGACTGAGGATGATAAGGTATTGCAATACTACGGTTAACATCATATTTAGCTAGATGTTTATGGAAAGCACCATGAATAAAATGTAAACCACCATCAGTCATTAAATATCTAGGGACTCCAAATCTTGGGAAATAATATCTTTAATCATTTTAATAGGAGTGTCATGGTCAACGATGCTAGTTGGAATAGCTTCTATACCCACACTACGGGAAACAACTATTTTCCCTACTGTGAAATGCTTTGTCATCAGCTTATCATCGGGGGAGACGGCAAAGATTATTTTGCCATCTTTGAGTAGACGGCAAAGTAAGAGAGACGGACAAACTGACGTAAAGCAGACGACAAAGAATACTTCATGGCAAAGATAGGTTTGCCGTCCACGAGATCTTAAACTGAAAGATTCAATTCATAACAATAATAGCATGGCACAAACACCATATGATCCAACTATGTTAACAAGGTCTGTGATCTATCTGGATCATGACATCTCAAGAGCACGAGAGAGGGAGAGAGAGAGTGAGATTAAACACATAGCTACTCGTACAAACCCCCAGCCTCGAGGGTGGACTACTCCCTCCTCATCATGGTCTCCGCCGGGATGATGAAGATGGTCACCCAAGATAATCCCCCCTCTCACAGGTAACCGGAATGGGCTCACGGTTGGTTTTTTGTGGCTACATAGGCTTGGTGGGGCGGAACTTCTCATGTAGGTTCATTTATGGAGGTTTATTTATTTATAGGATTTTGGGCGTTGGAATCACGCCAATATGGGCCACGAGGTGCCCACTAGATACTAGGCCGCACCACGGGTGCTGGCGTGCCCTGGTGTCTAGTGGGCACTAGGGGGGCCATCTGGTGGTTCTTTGCTCTAGTATTTCTCTTTTCTTCCAAAAAATCATCAAAAAGTTTCGTCCAATTCCGAGAATTTTTATTTCTGCACAAAAACAACAGCATGGTAGTTCTGCTGAAAACAGCGTCACTCCGGGTTAGTTGTAAATAAATCATATAAAATGCAGAAAAAACATATACAAGTATTGTAAACATAGGCAAACATGGCATGAATACTTCATAAATTATCGATATGTTGGAGAATCAAATATTGATCATGAATAATCTGAACATAAACCCACATTTCATCGGATCCCAACAAAGCCACCGCACAAAAGGAATTACATCATGTGTATCAAAGCGAAGATGCAATGATCATTGTATTGAAGATAAAAGAAAGAGAGATTGCCATCTAGGTACTGGCGATGGACCATAGGTGTAACGACTAAGATACGACCCTTTCCTTATTTGGGGGTGAGGCCTCAAAAGGGGAAAGGGGCGTATCTACGCGTTTCACAAACGGGATAATCATCACATTGCATAAGTAAAGATTAACAAGTAGGGCATACACTTGCCATCTGTTAAGAATATAACATAGCTTATAGACACACGTTATTCAGAGTAGCAGCAAGTCCAGCTATAGACTTTAACCAAAAAAACATATCATCTAACACATCCCGTATGCTAGCCCACGATCATGACCACAGCCTCAGTCTTCCGGATATTTCACATACAGACGGTCAGAGTCCTCATCATACTCCCACTTCAGCTGGTTGTCATCAGGATCTCTTGCATCGGGCGTACCTGAACCTGTTGGGGTTTGAAGTAATCTGTTAGCCACGGGGACTCGGCAATCTAGTGACCTTGGTACTGAATCTAGTCAAGTTATTAGGTGAGGAAGGTGTTAGTGTATCGGTTTGCAGCAACCTAAGCATATATGGTGGCTAACTTACGATGAACAGAGTAATTTATATGGTGGTCTCTGCAAGCGATCGAAGTCTAGATGATCACTAAGTGATCCTGAACTCCTACTTACGTCAAACATAACCCCACCATGTTCCCGATCGAAGAGAGGTCTTCAAAGGAGACAGTCAGGGTTACGCACACAGTTGGCAGTTTTATTAGAGTTACTTTAAGTTGTCTAGAACCGGATGTTAACAAATTATCCAAGTTTGCCACATAACCGCGGGCACGGCTTTACGAAAGATTCAACCCTGTAGGGGTGCTCCAACTAGTCCATCACAAACTGCCACGGGCCGCAAAGAAATCCTCTATCACGAAACTCATGATCTCGTCGGATTCCTTAGAGGAAAACCTCAACTTTGAGGAGACCCAAAGTTTGAACGGGATTCCTATACAAAAGATATATTGCTAAGGTAAGACAAATCTGGAAAGACCTCCCGACGTGTCGAAGAACCCGATAGGAGCTGCATATCTCGTTCTCAGGACACGGTCGGACGAGCGCAACGTACAGTGGCCTGATAGAAATCTCCCGAGTTGCCCCGGGTTGGCCCCACACACGACTCTAGTTTGGACCAACACTCATGAGGAGCACTGGCCCGTGTTATTGATTAAATCCTCGGGGTAGCTATTCCCTATGCAAATTATTATTAGGTGATTAGCAAATTAAAACCAATGTTGGGTCCTGCCAGACAAGCTTAACACTACACGATTTATCAAGGGGGTCCCCATAACAACCCCGAACGTGTTAGGAGCGATCAGTTATGGAATCAAACACCGGTAGCCGAAACTAAGGCGGCAATAATGGAACAAATCACCTGGCAAAAGGCTAGGCCTTCTGTCATTTACCAAGTATATAGGTGCATTAATTAAATAACAGTTTAAACATAATGATATCAAAATACTCATGTTAACACATGAGACAGCTGACACCTGCAACTAGCAAAGCTACTCATTAGAAGTTGAGCAAGCCTACTTAGCTAAAGAACATTTGCTAGGAGAGGGAGGTGTTTGGGTTTCATGGCAATGAAAGGTGGCATTTATATCAAGTGGTAGGCAACGAGCATGTATTGAAGGAAACGTGATTCTAAGCATAACAAAGCTAGATATGGTATCAAGGTCACGGTCATCTTGCCTGTGATGTCTTTAGCTTGGAACAGCTCTTGATCTTCCTGCACGTACTCGCTCTCCGATCCCGATGCTACCCAAGATAAAATAACAGCCAATGAACACCAACACAACATTGTGCCACAAGCAATATTATGCATGTGTGAAGAAGGAAGCATGCATCACTATTCTAGTCACTTTCATATGCATTAGTTGAGTTAGTTGAATCCTGGACAGAACCTCATCTTAAGTTATCTTGACATGCATGAAGATGGCATGACCATGTGCATCACGAGAAATCAATGCAAAAACATATAAATAACGTAGAGAACGGAGCTACGGATCAACCGAAAACTACGAAACAAGATATGGGGACCTACAGTTCAAATCAGCCGCAAACACACAAGAATGGCACTCCCCTGGTGTTACCAGGTTGCCACATGATCAAACAACAAAATATAAGTGGGGTGGTGCATGGAAACACACCACACCATCAACAATACACACACAATCTTCAAATCAATAAAAACATGCAATCTGTTTTTAACAGCATCATAGCAATTTGTCTACAACATTTAAAGTACCTACAGCCCTCCAAATGAGCCAAACAAGATATGAGGCAAAAAGCCATTCAAAAGCTCTACAACCCTGTGCAAGAAGTTAATACAAAGGAGTCGCACATGAGCAGATCTACAGGCACTAACTTGGACAAAAATTACAGATTCTAGGACTTAGTGAAAATCTCAGATTTTCACCAGCTGCTTATGCTCTGAAGCATTTTGGCAGCCTCCAAAATGATATCTACAGAAAGTGAATAAGCATGAAATTTAATAGGGAGCTAGACAAACACAAAAGCTCACAAACTTTAGATTGTTGCATGGGTTGATTCCCAACACATGAGATTTTGCAACCAAGACAACACGGGAAGAAAATAACATCACATTCTCAGACTTGGTGAAAATCACAGATTTTCACAAAGCTGTCAGTTTCAGCCAAGTGTCAATTTTGACAAGGCACAATAAGTGCATACAGATTCCTATGAACAAAACAAAGACCCCATTCTATAGAGGGGTTCACCCACTACTACTACATCAAGGATTTATCCTCATAGGGTCAACGTACCACATAATACAAGGCACTAAACATGGCATCATGACAGAAAATGACAGTTTTATGCAGTTGATCTAAAGTGAAATCTGATTGCACCAGTGGATTCCTGGGATGATTCTACCCCAAAATCATATATAGTACATGGGTACTTGCATGTAACATCTAGGCACAAAGCTAGCTCGAAAAACAAGCCTAGAATCCAATATGACATATAGGAACAATATCACGTGTAGATATAGCACAAGTCGCAACATCTACACCTACACATGCACACACACAAGGACATACATCACTACATCACTCCATAGTGGCAAGCATGAGGGGTTAGGCCTCATGCACAAGTGCATATGTGCACCCATGCCCACACACACACATGCATGAGCACATACACACACATATATGTGCTCACACACACACACACTACAAAAGGTGCAACACGAGGTTTAGACCCTCTTGCACATGTGCATGTGCAACCACATGCACACACACACACACTCACATATATGCACACACTCACTCATGTGCACACACACAAATACATACTAGTGCACACACACCTACACACACTAGTGCACACACCACCTACACACACACTAGTGCACACACCACCTCTCACACATGCACTTGCACACACACATACAATGGCATTAAAAGAAATACATAGCCCTGGTTTTCATAAAAGAAACAACGCATACTTGCTGCCCAAGAAAAGGAATAGGGAAAAACCATGAACAAGGGAAACAACAACAAAAAATAAAAGGGGGGAGGCCCCTGGATTCGAACCCAAGACCTCCCTGGTAGCACTACCCAACACACACCACTGGGCTGCTACCTTGCGCTCGACAGATAAGGAGAAGGAAACTAGGTAAGCCTTCTCTCTGCCAGGCACTGCTACTAGCGAAACAAAAATAAAAAGGGCCCTGCGGGGAATCGAACATGCGTCGCGCTGTTCTGCGCACAAGGGCCAACTAGTTGAGCTTGCGCGTGCTACTGTCCCAGATGGGGATCTCTAACCAGGTAAGCACGAAAAAAGGGCGGCCTTGCTCTGCTTTTGCACAGAGGCGCCGGCGACGAGCTCACCGGAGTGGGTCGTCCCACACACATACGCTACTCCTGTGGGGACTACTATGGCTACCCTACATCTGCGAGAGGGACGCATCGGCCACGAGCAGAGGATCTACGCCCGCGCACAAGCAACAGCAAGCACAGCCACAGGTGCATCTACCTGTCGGTGCAACTCCGGCGGGCCTTGAGCTCATGGCTTGGACGCGACTAATGGATAGGGTAAGCGGAGGAGAGCAGGGGGCTTCGCTCACCTAGGGTTGAGAGGAGAGGGGCTCGCCGTGGAGGAAGAGGTGACGATGACGAGCTGCTGCAGAAGAGGCCGTCGGAGTGGAAGAAGAGGAGGTCATCGCGGTCGTCGACGTAGCAGCTCCTGTTGCTTGATCTTATCGGGAATGGAACCCCCACGTCCACCGCGTGCTCTTGATCCGGTCGGGGAAGAAGACGGGACGCCGATCCGCCGGCGACGAGCTCAACAGGAGCCTGCCATGGCGGTGGATCTGCTCAGCAATGCCCCCGACGGCGCTAGAGAGGAGAGGAGGAGGAAAATGAAGCCCTAGGGTTGCGAGGAGGGAGCCTGGCTGCTTAAATGGTCTCGGGAGGCGTGCTTGCAGCCGCAAGATCGACGAGGGGAAGGATCAGTGACTGGCCTTTGGTCGTACTGTGCTGACGTCGCGAGGAGGAAGGAGACGATCGTTAGGTGGGCTTGCGCTGGCGAAAGAAGGAGAAGATGGGCCAGGGAGAAGGAGAGGGCCAGCCCACCTAGCGCCAGATAGCAAAGAATAAATTCAAAAGGTTTTTCTTATTTTAAATATCACCTTTCAAACAAAAAGCACACAGCCACACAAGGGGTTTGAAGAAAACAAACTAAAAATACCTAGGGCATAAGGGAATTATGCCCTATTTAAAAAAAATATAAAACTGATTTTTGGAGCAACTAATTTAAATTCAAAACAGAATTTAATATGTTGTTTTTGTAAATAAAACCCCCTTTAACTTAAGTTTTAAGACCCCAAACTCAATACCCCTCAATCACAAGATAACACACTAAAATATCAATATTTTTAAAACAGGTTTTTAACAAGTTAAAACATGAGCACAAATAATAATGGAGAAAGGGTTTTGAAACCTTATTTGAAAACAATCATGGTTTGAATCATAGCTTGGAAATCACCACATCATCACCACACACCACAAGCATAGCTATCAACAACAACAAGAAAGAAAGTTGCAAGAAAGAATGATGCCATGATGCAAAGGTGATGACATGAAATGACCACATGAAATGATAACTCTTATAGCATTGACATCATGGTTCCAAATAGGAAAGGTTTCCAACTATGGCAAGGGTTACATCTGGGGCATTACAGTAGGTCTGTGGTGAACTACTCACACATCATCGTGAGGGCAGCAAGTTTGATGAAGAGGCCCTCCATGATCGATCAACCCTCCAGCACGGTGCCGGAATAGAGCTCTACATGGCCTCCCATTGGAATAAAGACTTGCGGTGGCGCAAAAAGTGTTTCAGGACTCCCTTTGATGTTTTCAGGGTAGATGAGAATTTATAATCCAAAGAACATAGTTGGGAGGGCTACGAGGGAGGCACAAGACATCAAGGCATGCCCACCCCCCCCCCCACGTCGTGCCCTATTGGCTTGTGGGCCCCTCGTGAGGCCTCAAGCCTTCTTCCGATACTCCTCGGTCTTCTTTTGGTCTAGAAAAAATCACCAAAAAGTTTCACGGCAATTGGACTTCGTTTGGTATGGAAAACCTGAAAAGTGAAAAACACGCACAAAACAACAACTAGCACTGGGCACTAGGTCAATAGGTTAGTGTTCAAAAATAATATAAATTGGTAAATAAATACCCCAAAAGTATCCTAGAATGAAAATATATTAGCATGGAACAATCAAAAATGCTGATATATTATCATTCTAGGATACTTTTTGGGTATTTATTTAGCAATTTATATTATTTTTGAGCACTAACCTGTTGACCCGGTGCTCGGTGCCAGTTGTTGTTTTCTGCATGTTTTTCACTTTTCAAGTTTTCAATACCAAACGAAGTCCAGTTGACCTAAAACTTTTGGTAGGTTTTTTGGACCAAAAGAAGACCAATGAGTATCGAAAGAAGACTCGAGGCCACCCGAGGGCCCCACAAGCCAACACGGTTTATAAATTCTTTGGCTTATAAATTTTTTTTATTTGGCTTATAAATTCTTATTTACCCTAAAAACACCAAGGGGAGTATCGAAACACTTTTTACGCCGCAACGGGTATCAGTTCCAACGGGTGGCCATGTGGAGCTCCGTTCCAGCACCCTGCCGGAGGGGGGTCGATCATGGAGGGCCTCTTGATCAACCTTGCTTACCTCACAATGATGTGTGAGTAGTTTACCATAGACCTACGGGTCCATGGCCAGTACCTAGATGGCAATCTCTCTCTCTCTCTTGATCTTCAATACCATGATCATTGCATCTTTGCTTTCATACATATGATGTAATCCTTTTTTGTGTTGCGTTAATTTAGATCCGACGAATTGTGGGTTTATGTTCAGATTATTCATGATAAATATTTGAGTCTTCTCTGAATACTAATATGATTCTTATGTGCATGATTATTATAGCTTCGTAATTCTCTCCGATCTATTGAAATAGTTTGGCCAACTAGATCTATATTTCTTCGGTGAAAGAGGTGCATTGTAGTAGGTTTAACCTGACGAATTTATTTATCCCAGTGATAGAAGGGGACAAAGATGCATCGTTGTGTTGCTTCTACTAAGGATAACACGATGGGGTTTATTCATATTGCTTGAGTTTACTTTGTGTATATCATGTCATCATTCTCCATGCACTACAGGAATTAGCTTCTTTGCCGTCTGCCATCACAGACGGCAAAGAGTAAATCCCGGACGGCAAAGAGAATATCACAGACGGCAAAGAATCTCACGGCCGGCAAAATTTCTGCGTCAGCCTACGACGGCATTGTAGCTTCTTTGTCGTCTGCCTCACCGAAGCGAACGGCAAAGAGCTTTGTCGTCAGCTTTTCATAGGAGCAGTCGGCAAAGTGGTCGAGACGGCAACCGACAGGCTTTGCCTCCGTTAGGGGCTAACGGAGGCTTTGTCATCTGCCTCCCCCCCTCTTCTTTGTCCTCTGCCTTCCCCCTCTTCTTTGCCGTCTGCCTCCTCCTCCCCCCTCCACTCTTTGTCCTCTACCTACCCCTCCCTCCCCCCTCCTCTGTGCCCTCTTCTTTGTCGTTTGCCCCCCCCCCTGGAAGCCGACGGCAAAGATACTATATGGCATGCTGCTACTGCCCAGATTGCATAGCTGGGCGCCACGTGGCACCTTGGCCGTCGGCCAGCTGACGGCAAAGGCCTTTGCCATCAGCTGGCAGACGGCAAAGAGCCTATATTGTCACATTTTTGTTTATTTTTTCTATTTCACAGCACATATACATATAATTCATAGCACATATAAGATAAATAGGTCACAACACATATATGATATACATATGAAGCTCATCAATGCCATTTGTTCACCAACGTACATCCCATATATCAAAAGAACCAACACATACAAATTTTCATCCATATATACATACATATAGTTGCACATATATTGTTCATCCATATATACATATACATATAGTTCCACATTGTTCATCAACTCAAATAAAAACGGAAACTAAAGCACTCCAATGCCAGCTTCCATGCATGTAGTACATCCAATCTGCAAAATGGGAATAAGAAAGTCAGAACAAGAATAACAACAACATATATATGACAAATAAGCTAAATTGAATAAGAAAGAGAAGAAGCGAGAAGAGAATAAGGAGAATAAAAACAAGAAGGAGGAGGAGGAGGAGGAGGAGGGGAAGGGGAAGGGGAAGGAGAAGGAGAAGGAGGAGGAGAAGAAGAAAAAGGAAGAAGAGAAGAAGAAGGAGAAGGAGGAGGAGAAGAAGGAGGAGAGAAGAAGAAGGAGAAGAAGGAGGGCTCCTTCTCCTTCTTCTCCTCCTTCTCCTCCTTCTCGTTCTTCTTTTCTTCTTCTCCTCCTCCTTCTTCTTCTTCTCCTCTTCTTCTCCTCCTCCTTCTTCTTCTTCTCCTTCTCCTTCTCCTTCTCTTCTTCTTCTCTTCTTCTTCTTCTTCTTCCTTCTTTTCATTTCTCCTCTTCTCCTCTTCTTGGAGCTAAATTATCTAACTATGTCTATTTGCAGCTAAATGGGCTAATTATGTCATTATACAGGAAAACAAGTTAAGTATATAATATTAATGAGCTAACCAAGGTTCTTATGCCATTTTGAGCTTATAGTGTCTTTTAGGAGCTAAATTGGCTAATTATGTCATTGTTGGGGAAATTAAGGCAGGGAGAATATGAAAGAGGAGAAGAAAGAGGAGGAGGAGGATAAGAAGAATAAATAAGAAGAAGGAGGAGAAGGAGGGGGGAGGAGAAGGACTAGAAGGTCCTTGGCCTTCTCCTCCTCCTCCTCCTCCTCCTCCTCCTTCTCTTCTTCTTCTTCTTCTTTGTTTTCATTTTTCCTATTTCTTCTCCTCTTCTCCTCTTCTTGGAGCTAAATTAGCTAACTATGTCTTTTTGGAGCTAAATGGGCTAATTATCCCATTTTAGAGGAAAACAAGCTAAGTATATAATATTAATGAGATAACCAAGGTTCTTATGCCATTTTGAGGTTATTATGGCATTTTGGATCTAAATGGGCTAATTATCTCATTGTTGGGGAAATTAAGGCAAGGATAATATGAAAGAGGAGAAGAAAGAGGAGGTGGAGGAGAAGAAGAATAAATAAAGAAGAAGGCGGAGAAGGAGGAGAAGGACTAGAAGGTCCTTGGCCTTCTCCTCCTTCTCCTCCTCCTCCTTCTCCTCCTCCTTCTTCTCCTTCTCCTTCTCTTCTCTTTCTCTTCTTCTTTTTGTTCTTCCTTTTCATTTCTCCTCTTCTCCTCTTCTGGAGCTAAATTAGCTAACTATGTCTTTTTGGAGCTAAATGGGCTAATTATCCCATTTTAGAGGAAAACAAGCTAAGTATATAATATTAATGAGTTGACCAAGGTTCTTATGCCGTTTTCAGGTTATTATGGCATTTTGGAGCTAAATGGGCCAATTATGTCATTGTTGGGGAAACTAAGGCAAGGATAATAAAGAGGAGGAGGAGAAGAAGAAGAAGAAATAAAGAAGAAGGAGGAGAAGGAGGAGGAGGAGGAGAAGGACTAGAAGGTCCTTGGTCTCCTCCTCCTTCTCCTTCTTCTCTTCTTCTTCTTCTTCTTTCTTTTCATTTTTCCTATTTCTTCTCCTCTTCCCCTCTTCTTGGAGCTAAATTAGCTAACTATGTCTTTTTGGAGCTACATAGGCTAATTATCTCATTTTAGAGGAAAACAAGCTAAGTATATAATACTAATGAGCTAACCAAGGTTCTTATGCCATTTTGAGCTTATTATGGCATTTTGGAGCTAAATGGGCTAATTATGTCATTGTTGAGGAAATTAAGGCAAGGAGAATATGAAAGAGGAGAAGGAAGAGGAGGAGGACGAGAAGAAGAAGAAATAAAGAAGAAGGAGGAGAAGGAGTAGGAGGAGGAGAAGGACTAGAAGGTCCTTGGCCTTATCCTCCTTCTCCTCCTCCTCATCCTCCTTCTCCTTCTTCTCCTCCTCCTTCTTCTCCTTCTCCTTCTCTTCTCTTTCTCTTCTTCTTTTTGTTCTTCCTTTTCATTTCTCCTCTTCTCCTCTTCTTGGAGCTAAATTAGCTAACTATGTCTTTTTGGAGCTAAATGGGCTAATTATCCCAGTTTAGAGGAAAACAAGCTAAGTATATAATATTAATGAGCTCACCAAGGTTCTTATGCCATTCTGAGGTTATGGCATTTTGGAGCTAAATGGGCTAATTATGTCATTGTTGGGGAAATTGAGGCAAGGAGAATATGAAAGAGGAGAAGAAACAGGAGGAGGAGGAGAAGAAGAAGAAATAAAGAAGAAGGAGGAGAAGGAGGAGGAGGAGGAGAAGGACTATAAGGTCCTTGGACTTCTCCTCCTCCTCCTCCTCCTTCTCTTCTTCTTCTTCCTCTTTCTTTTCATTTTTCCTATTTCTTCTCCTCTTCTCCTCTTCTTGGAGCTAAATTAGCTAACTATGTCTTTTTGGATCTAAATGTGCTAATTATCCCATTTTAGAGGAAAACAAGCTAAGTATATAATATTAATGAGCTAACCAAGGTTCTTTGCCATTTTGAGGTTATTATGGCATTTTGGAGCTAAATGGGCTAATTATGTCATTGTTGGGGAAATTAAGGCAAGGAGAATATGAAAGAGGAGAAGAAAGAGGAGGAGGAGGAGGAGGAGAAGAAGAAACAAAGAAGAAGGAGGAGAAGGAGGAGGAGGAGAAGGACTAGAATGTCCTTGGCCTTCTCCTCCTTCTCCTCCTCCTCCTTCTCCTTCTCCTCCTCCTTCTTCTCCTTCTCCTTATCTTCTCTTTCTCTTCTTCTTTTAGTTCTTCCTTTTCATTTCTCCTGTTCTCCTCTTCTTGGAGCTAAATTAGCTAACTATGTCTTTTTGGAGCTAAATGGGCTAATTATCCCATTTTAGAGGAAAACAAGCTAAGTATATAATATTAATGAGCTGACCAAGGTTGTTATGCCATTTTGAGGTTATTATGGCATTTTGGAGCTAAATGGGCCAATTATGTCATTGTTGGGGAAATTAAGGCAAGGAGAATATGAAATAGGATAATAAAGAGGAGGGGAGGAGGAGAAGAAGAAATAAACAAGAAGGAGGAGAAGGAGGAGGAGGAGAAGGACTAGAAGGTCCTTGGCCTCCTCCTCCTTCTCCTTCTTCTCTTCTTCTTCTTCTTCTTTCTTTTCATTTTTCCTATTTCTTCTCCTCTTCTCCTCTTCTTGGAGCTAAATTAGCTAACTATGTCTTTTTGGAGCTAAATGGGCTAATTATCTCGATTTAGAGGAAAACAAGCTAAGTATATAATATTAATGAGCTTAACAAGGTTCTTATGCCATTTTGAGCTTATTATGGCATTTTGGAGCTAAATGGGCTAATTATGTCATTGTTGGGGAAATTAAGGCAAGGAGAATATGAAGGAGGAGAAGGAAGAAGAGGAGGATGAGAAGAAGAATAAATAAAGAAGAAGGAGGAGAAGGAGCAGGAGGAGGACAAGGACTAGAAGGTCCTTGGCCTTGTCCTCCTTCTCCTCCTCCTCCTCCTCCATCTCCTTCTCCTTCTTCTCCTCCTCCTTCTTCTCCTTCTCCTTCTCTTCTCTTTCTCTTCTTCTTTTTGTTCTTCCTTTTCATTTCTCCTCTTCTCCTCTTCTTGGAGCTAAATTAGCTAACTATGTCTTTTTGGAGCTAAATGGGCTAATTATCCCATTTTAGAGGAAAACAAGCTAAGTATATAGCATTAATGAGCTAACCAAGGTTCTTATGCCATTTTGAGGTTATGGCATTTTGGAGCTAAATGGGCTAATTATGTCATTGTTGGGGAAATTAAGGCAAGGAGAATATGAAAGAGGAGAAGAAACAGGAGGAGGAGAAGAAGAAGAAATAAATAAGAAGGAGGAGAAGGAGGAGGAGGAGAAGGACTATAAGGTCCTTGTCCTTCTCCTCCTTCTTCTCCTCCTCCTCCTCCTCCTTCTCCTGCTCCTCCTCCTCCTTATTCTCCTTCTCCTTCTCTTCTCTTTCTCTTTTTCTTTTTGTTCTTCCTTTTCATTTCTCCTCTTCTTGGAGCTAAATTAGCTAAGTATGTCTTTTTGGAGCTAAATGGGCTAATTATCCCATTTTAGAGGAAAACAAGCTAAGTATATAATATTAATGAGCTAACCAAGGTTCTTATGCCATTTTGAGGTTATGATGGCATTTTGGAGCTAAATGGGCTAATTATGTCATTGTTGGGGAAATTAAGGCAAGAGAATATGAAATAGGAGAAGAAAGAGGAGTAGAAGAAGAAGAAGAAATAAAGAAGAAGGAGGAGAAGGAATAGATGGTCCTTGGCCTTCTCCTCCTTCTCTTCCTCCTCCTCCTCCTTCTCCTTCTTCTCTTCTTCTTCTTCTTCTTTCTTTTCATTTTTCCTATTTATTCTCCTCTTCTCATCTTGTTGGAGCTAAATTAGCTAACTATGTATTTTTGGAGCTAAATGGGTTGATTATCTCATTTTAGAGGAAAACAAGCAAAGTATATAATATTAATGAGCTAACCAAGGTTCTGATGCCATTTTGAGCTTATTACGGCCTTTTGGAGCTAAATGGGCTAATTATGTCATTGTTGGGGAAATTAAGGCAAGGAGAATATGAAAGAGGAGAAGAAACAGGAGGAGGAGGAGAAGAAGAAGAAATAAAGAAGAAGGAGGAGAAGGAGGAGGAGGAGAAGGACTATAAGGTCCTTGTCCTTCTCCTCCTTCTTCTCCTCCTCCTCCTCCTCCTTCTCCTGCTCCTCCTCCTCCTTATTCTCCTTCTCCTTCTCTTCTCTTTCTCTTTTTCTTTTTGTTCTTCCTTTTCATTTCTCCTCTTCTTGGAGCTAAATTAGCTAAGTATGTCTTTTTGGAGCTAAATGGGCTAATTATCCCATTTTAGAGGAAAACAAGCTAAGTATATAATATTAATGAGCTAACCAAGGTTCTTATGCCATTTTGAGGTTATGATGGCATTTTGGAGCTAAATGGGCTAATTATGTCATTGTTGGGGAAATTAAGGCAAGAGAATATGAAATAGGAGAAGAAAGAGGAGCAGAAGAAGAAGAAGAAATAAAGAAGAAGGAGGAGAAGGAATAGATGGTCCTTGGCCTTCTCCTCCTTCTCTTCCTCCTCCTCCTCCTTCTCCTTCTTCTCTTCTTCTTCTTCTTCTTTCTTTTCATTTTTCCTATTTCTTCTCCTCTTCTCATCTTGTTGGAGCTAAATTAGCTAACTATGTCTTTTTGGAGCTAAATTGGTTGATTATCTCATTTTAGAGGAAAACAAGCTAAATATATAATATTAATGAGCTAACCAAGGTTCTGATGCCATTTTGAGCTTATTATGGCCTTTTGGAGCTAAATGGGCTAATTATGTCATTGTTGGGGAAATTAAGGCAAGGAGAATATGAAAGAGGAGAAGAAAGAGGACTAGGATGATAAGAAGAAGAAATAAAGAAGAAGGAGGAGAAGGAGGACGAGAAGGACTAGAAGGTCCTTGGCCTTCTCCTCCTTCTCCTCCTCCTCCTCCTCCTTCTCCTTCTTCTCCTCCTCCTTCTTCTCCTTCTCCTTCTCTTCTCTTTCTCTTCCTCTTTTTTTTCTTCCTTTTCATTTCTCCTCTTCTTGGAGCTAACTTAGCTAACTATGTCTTTTTGGAGCTAAATGGGCTAATTATCCCATTTTAGAGGAAAACAAACTAAGTATATAATACTAATGAGCTAACCAAGGTTCTTATGCCATTTTGAGGTTATTATGGCATTTTGGAGCTAAATGGGCTAATTATGTCATTGTTGGGGAAATTAAGGAAAGAGAATATGAAATAGGAGAAGAAAGAGGAGCAGAAGAAGAAGAAGAAATAAAGAAGAAGCAGGAGAAGGAGGAGGAGGAGGAGAAGGAATAGATGGTCCTTGGCCTTCTCCTCCTTCTCTTCCTCCTCCTCCTCCTCCTTCTCCTTCTTCTCTTCTTCTTCTTCTTCTTTCTTTTCATTTTTCCTATTTATTCTCCTCTTCTCATCTTCTTGGAGCTAAATTAGCTAACTATGTCTTTTTAGAGCTAAATGGGCTGATTATCTCATTTTAGAGGAAAACAAGCTAAGTATATAATATTAATGAGCTAACCAAGGTTCTGATGCCATTTTGAGCTTATTATGGCATTTTGGAGCTAAATGGGCTAATTATGTCATTGTTGGGGAAATTAAGGCAAGGAGAATATGAAAGAGGAGAAGACAGAAGAGGAGGAGGAGAAGAAGAAGAAATAAAGAAGAAGGAGGAGAAGGACTAGAAGGTCCTTGGCCTTGTCCTCCTCCTCCTCGTCCTTCTCCTTCTTCTCCTCCTCCTTCTTCTCCTTCTCCTTCTCTTCTCTTTCTCTTCTTCTTTTTGTTCTTCCTTTTCATTTCTCCTCTTCTCCTCTTCTTGGAGCTAAATTAGCTAACTATGTCTTTTTGGAGCTAAATGGGCTAATTATCCCATTTTAGAGGAAAACAAGCTAAGTATATAATATTAATGAGCTAACCAAGGTTCTTACGCCATTTTGAGCTTATTATGGCATTTTGGAGCTAAATGGGCTAATTATGTCATTGTTGGGGAAATTAAGGCAAGGAGAATATGAAATAGGAGCAGAAAGAGGAGGAGGACAAGAAGAAGAAGAAATAAAGAAGAAGGAGGAGAAGGAGGAGGAGGAGGAGAAGGACTAGAAGGTCCTTGGCCTTCTCCTCCTTCTCCTCCTTCTCCTTCTCCTTCTCCTTCTTCTGCTTCTTCTTTCTTTTCATTTTTCCTATTTATTCTCCTCTTCTTGGAGCTAAATTAGATAACTATGTCTTTTTGGAGCTAAATGGGCTAATTATCTCATTGTTGGCGAAATTAAGGCAAGGAGAATATGAAAGAGGAGAAGAGAAACTTACCGTAGTGGTCATCAAGGAGGAGAAACACCTGGAGAAGGGTCGTGCGATGCCGCTCGGGAGTTATTCTGCAGAATAGATAGTTTGCAATGTCTTAGTTAGCATGATGACAGTCAATTATTAATACAAGTTTATAACGAAACTCACCGTGCCAATCGAAGAGAAGACGGGCATCTGCGGAGGGACTTGACCGCTCTTCTCGCACAGACCCTGAAGAGTGGGTCGTATTAGTTAGTAATGAAACAGACATTACACACATGATTTGGCTAATGTGAAAAAAAAATTACCACAAAAACTCGTACAGGGCCTGTTGACCCGCCTTATTCCGGGACCTCTCCTCCTCAATCAAGCATGTCGTGGTCTGGTCCCTCTCATCAAGAGCAGCCTGACTTGCCAATCTCTGTTTCTCAAGAGCAGCCTCAAGAGCAGCCTGGCTTCCCAATCTCTCTTTCTCAAGAGCAGCCTGGTTTGCCAATCCCTCTTTCTGAAGAGCAGCCTGAAACACCATTCCTCGTTACCACAGTAATGATCTATGGTGACACACATAATGAAATGGATGAAAGTGTTCTTAGTCCGTACAACTAACCTCGATGGCAAGATCGACTAGCCGTGGACGACGCATTATCTCAGGACAGCTGCTCGACTGGTGCGCCTTGATCTCCGGGAGAGTGAGTGGACAACGTATTATCCCATCTCCAATGGCTATCGAGCCATGGGGCCTCCCGCCACCAGATACCATCTCCATCTCTGGATCCAAAGGTTCCTGGCTAGGGTTAAAGCCATCCTCTTTCGTTGCCTTCCCCGCGTCCCTGTATGCCACGAGCTTCTGGTGGGATGATATGTTGGTGAATTTAATGGGATCATCCAGGTCAGACTCAGAGAATGCCTTCGCCTTCTTGTACGAGGCAGTATGGGCCATGCCATAAAGGTCGTACAAGTGTGGCATCTCCGTCTTATTGTGATGCTCCTAAAAGAGAGGAACACAATATTAGCATGAAGATTGAATTGCATGAATCATGAAGCAAACCACATACCCAGGTTCGTCCGAACTGAAGTAAGTTGGCGCTGCCTTGATGGTGTGGCACACCAACCATTTGGCTACGCCGATCCTTCGCATTCTTGTGGACGGCTCGCCAGCTGCCTGTGCACCACTCATCAACCAACGCCTCCCAACAATCCATCTTATCCGCACACCATCTCGGGGGCACATGTAAGTTATTAGAAAGAATTTTGAGCGCTACGCCTATGAATGAAATCAAGAAAACTATGTAGAAGGACTTAAGAATAGGTAATTACCTTCATGTATTGCTCCTTCTTCAGAAACTTTCTGCGGCAATCCTTCTTCTGCTTCTTAATACCAAGCGTGGCGTAGTAATCTCGAATAGCCTGCGGCCGAGCCTCGTGGCGTAAGTTCTGTAGTAACCGCCTACACTCGGCCTCGAGAACCCTGGCCGCCTCCTCCTCATATCCATCCTCACACCTATAGAAGGTCTGCAATCAAACGTGAAAACACCGATTAGTACAATAATTAGCTATATTGTTAATTTTAGATTGTGTAAAAGGATAATTTACCCAAAAGCTCATGATCACCATCTCGGCCCTCGTGTGGCACAAGACACCATCTATAATCTCCTCCGGCGGGGCCTGCGCAGCCTGGTAGTGCTCCCAGGAAAATCCTAGTTTAGGAACCTCACCCTCACCAGGCAACGTGACAAACCCCGGGAAATTTGTCCGGCAAAGCACACCAAGGACGGAGTTCGGCCTGCGGACTCCAAGAGGGTGTACCCATCCCCTGCTGTATGATAAGGTCAACGCATTAGATATTTGAACAAACTTCAAGGCAAAAGCTAAAAAAGAGTAAATGTACTTACCTATCTCCTTCACGTTTAATCACCGACCTCTGCTCGCGGGTAGCCGGCATGACCGGGAGACGTGTACTACCACGCTTATACACGGTGGCCCTGTCCACCTGCACATCGCCCTCACTATCCGTAAGCTCATCCCCACCATCCCCGCCCCCTGAGCCACCCGTACCCTCGGTCCAATCCGGCAACTCGGTCCGATCTGGCCAGGTCTCCCATCCGGGCCTCTCCACGTCGGGTGAAGCCTCTGGAACTGTAGTATCATGGGTCGAATGCACCTCGGCCCGAGGCTTCTCCTGGACCGAAGTCTCATGGGACGAATGCCCGTCAACACCAGGCTCCTGGAACAGAGTCCCCGTAGCCTCCTCCGCAAACGGGTCGACCATAGTAGTCCTATGCTCGGGTGAATGAGCTGGTGGTGGTGGTGAGGACAGCTCAACAGTCCTCCTGGATCTTCCGCGGCCACCACCTCTCCATGTACCCTTCCCCTTCTTCCCTACCCGACCAGCACCTCTCCCAGTGGGCAATGCCTCCGACAAAGAAGAACCCACGGGTGGTGTCGACAGACTGTCTGCCAAGGCTCTATGGAGAGATAGGGGTGGAAGGGAAGTACCACCCCTCGTGCGGGGAGCCTCGAAAGAACCCATCGAGTTATCTGGACCAGCGCCCACCATCTTTCAACACCTGGTGACCTGCCATGATAAAGATTAAAATAAATTAGTACAACATTAAAAAATTGAATAACTCACATGAATAATAAAGATTAAAATATATATAATTTAAGTTGTGAATCTTACAAACTAATAATCATCATCAATAAATGCATCATCATCACTATCACGCATGTCTTCATGAATGACGTGCTCGTCGGGTTCAACGGCGTGAAGTTGTGAATGGCCTTCCTTTAATCGTTGAAGCATTGACAGGTCATCCGCATCAGTAACCTCTACGAGTTCCAGGTCTTCTCGTTCCGGCTCAGGGCTGGAGGCGGATTCATTGTCGCTGTCTACTTCCATGTTCTTGGGTGAAGCACGGCGGTTCTTGAAACGTTTCTTGGAAAGATGTGTTTCTTGGAAGAATTCTCCATCATATGTGTCTGGGTTAATGTGAGGTTCATAATCCTGTTCATTTGGGAGAGGTGGTCTGACATGTGGCGGCACTTCATAAACAACATACCAACCTTCCAGATTCTTATCCGTTTGGCATGCCCACGGTAGATAGAAAACTTGGGTCGCGTGTTGAGCTGTAATATAGACATCGGGAACATCTAAATGGGTGTTTGGATTGATTTTGACTAGTCCTATATGTTCATGAGTCCTTCTAGTCTCCTTCGGCTAGAACCAATAACATTTGAAGACTATGACGTTCGGTGGGTTTTCACCATAGAATTTAAGTTCATAAATTGCTTCAACTCTTCCATAATACTCGATAACACCTTCGCCGATAGCAAAGACACCACAATTTGTTGATTTCCGGTCGGGCATAGATAGCTCTTTGCCAAAGGTACGAAAGATATACCCGTTGATGTTGTATTTCTCAAATGAACGGACCTTATAGTCAAAACCATTAGCGACTTGTCTCAATTCGGTGTCCATAGACTCTGAATTAGCCTACAAGTTTAATATGAAACAATTGTTGCATTAGCCGCAAGTTAGACCAAGAAATGAAATGGTCCATTATTGATAATTACCGTTTGTTTGAACCAAGAGATGAAACCGGGATAGCCGCCTCATGTGTGTGAGAGAAGCTCATACTCTTCGATGGAATCATTTTCGATCACCGCTCCATACGAGAATTTGGCGATGTAACGGTTGTTTGAAATATCCGGGAATAAGAGCAGTTCAAATGAATTAGAAGTTACGGGAAAATGTGCCGAGAACTCACTCGATGTACGGCCGCACTTCTGTTAGGTTGTTGAAGATATACAATGAAATGTTCCGCCATTCTTCGACATCCAACGTTATTGGTTTTGAAGCACCGGCTGGTGCGAGCTTCCCTTTGAATAGGATGAGGTTGGACCCACCTTTTTTAGGGTCTGCATCATTGTGCCAAGGCTTCGGATTATGCAAATGATGATTTTTGGCTTCGTAGTGTGTTGTCACAAAGTTTGCCAATCCTCAGTAATGAATGCCTCAGCCATCGATGCTTCAATTCTACGCTTATTTTTACATTTACCTCGAAGGGTCTTCTGCATCCTCTCAGTTGCATAGCACCAACGATGTTGCACGGGCCCACCCAATCTTGCCTCGGCCGGTAGATGTAAAATCAAATGCTGCATTGGATTAAACAAGCCCGGTGGAAAGATCTTCTCTAACTTGCACAACAACTCCGGTGCAAACTCCTCCATGTCTTCTACCACGCCAGGCGACAATTCTTTCGCACAAAGAACACGGAAGAAATAGCTCAGCTCCGACAGTACTAGCCATTCATCCTTAGGAATAAAGCCACGTAACATCACCGGCATTACCCGCTCTAGCCATATGTGCCAATCATGACTCTTGAGACAAAAGATTTTTAATTTTTCAAGACTCGCTCCCCTCTTTAGATTCGCTGCATACCCATCGGGGAACATCAAGTGCATTTTGACCCACAAGATAATTTCCCTCATAGCTGGCCTTCCAAGATTGAACCGGGCCTTTGGCTTCGACCACTTCTGCTTTCCTTTGCCTTCTCGGATGTTTTGTAATGGTCTATGACATAGTGTCTCTTGATCGACTCTAGCCTTAGTATTATCCTTTGTCTTCCCATCTATGTCGAACAATGTACCAAGAATAGCCTCTCCGATATTCTTTTCAGTGTGCATCATGTCGATATTGTGTGGAAGAAGGAGGTCTTTGAAGTAAGGCAGATCCCAGAAGCATGGCTTGTGAGTCCAGGCGTGTTTTGAATTATACCCCTTGAAATACCCTGGACGCTCTGGATCAGGCTCGAGGGCGTTTAACTGATCCAGGATCTGTTGGCCTGTGAACGCAGGTGGTGCCAAGTTTTTGACAACTTTACCTTTGGTGAAGTTCTTCTTGTCTTTTCTGAACTGATGGTCAGGATCCAGGAACTGTCTATGCAAGTCAAAGCAAGAATACTTCCGACCCTCCTGCAACCAATGAAACTGAAGAGCTTCCTTGCATAGGGGGCACGGGAACCTTCCATGCACACACCATCCAGAGAATAGCGCATACGCTGGCAAGTCATGCATAGAGTACATGTACCACACATGCATTTTGAAGTTTTCTTTTCTAGCGGCATCGTATGTCTTGACCCCATTATCCCAAGCTTCTGCCAATTCATCCTTAAGCGGTTGCAGGTACACATTCATATTCTTCCTCGGATAATTGGGCCCTGGAATTATCAACGTCAAAAATATGTTCTTTCTTTGCATAATCTGCCCGGGGGGGGGGAGATTGAGTGGAATGACAAATACAGGCCAACAACTGTATTGGGTTGCCGTCATGCCGAAGGGATTAAAACCATCCGTGGCAGCGCAGACTAGAGGATTCCTTGGATCTGCCGCTTTATCCTGATGCAATCCATCGAAATGTTTCCACGCTTCCCCATTCGATGTGTGTACCACCATCTTATTCCCATCCGCATCTAGTTCGGTTCTTTTGCCCAATTTGTGCCATATCATGTGTCTGGCTGTCTCTTCGACCATGAAAAGACGTTGAAGTCTTGGTACGATTGGCATATACCGAAGAACACTAACTGCGATTTTGGTCTGCCTCTTCTCACCCATACCGTTGTCTACCACAAGATACCTGCAAGACTCGCAATTGGGACAATAGTCCAAGTGTGCATACTCCTTCCTAAATAAGACACATCCTTTCTCACATGCATCTATCTTCTCATAGGGCATCTTAAGTACACGAAGTATTTTGTCCGACACGTACAGGTTTGCAGGCATGACATGGCCTTTGGGTAGAGTGTCCAAATAGTGTCATCATCGCGTCGTAGCATTCTCTTCCCAAGTTGAACTGAGCCTTCAGAGCCATTACTTGTGCAATTGCATCCATCTGACAGAGCTCAGTGTGCTCATGGAGAGGACGTTTTGAAGACTCCAACATTTCATAAAAGGCCTTTGCAGATTCCTCCATCTCATCTTCCGAATCCCGAGCATCATCAAAGTCTTGCACCATGTCTTCGATCCCGGTACCATGCTCGTCCGTGCGACGACGGACCACCTCACCTCTTGTGCGTTGTATAGACTCACCATGAAATGTCCACACCGTATAATTAGGCTTAAAACCCCTCCTCTGTAGGTGTTTAATCATTACAGCCTCTGTCGTCTTTTTATAGTTGTCGCATCCAGGACAGGGGCAATAGTTTCTTTCCTGGCCATTTGCAAATGCGGCTTTCACAAATTCCTTTGTTTTTACAAACCATTCTTTCGTCATCTCTTTCTGACTAGGGTGACCGGTATACATCTACGCACGATCACTCATCTTGCCTAGCTACTAAAGGCAGAAGAAATATATTTATATATAATTTAGCATTTATATTAATCGGTTAATCAGGTTCGCCATTTTTATTACGTCCAGGCAACCACATGCTAATAGGTAAAGATAGGTCCTAATCCCACCCGAGTATGTGTAGATTGGGTTCATTTTCCCATGCTCTCCTCCGGATCCAATGCAAAATTTCGGCAGCACCTCCCCGCTGTTCTCCTGATACACGTCTCCGCAATAAACAAAGAGGATGTGCATCCGGAGAACAACAGGGAGGCACTGACGAAATTCCGCATCGGATCCAGAGCACGGCATACGGGAAAACGAACCCAATCTACACATATTCGGGTTGTCCATGGATAATGCTGGACAATTCGAAAGGATGGCGCTTATAAATATGCAAAGATATGCATATTTATAGATGTCGCCCTTTCGAACGGGAGACGCATACTGGTCACGCATACTGATAAATTAATTTAATTACCTAAATCTAGAAAGTTCCATCCGGAAACCGAGCCACTGTAAATGAAGGGGCGGGGAGGAGATGAAATTTGTACTGACCCACGAATGCAGGGGCAGAGCTCGTACAACGCACGGGCAGGTCTTCGCACAGCAGACCTCACAGCGACGAGACAACTATCACATGTAAATCCACCCGATCAACACAAATATTCGAATTGTGTCATTTTAGAGGAAAACAAGTTAAGAATATAATATTCATGATCTAACCAAGGTTTTTATGCCATTTTGTAGCTAAATGGGCTAATTATCTCATTGTTGGGGAAAATAAGGTCAGGAGAATAAGATAGAGGAGAAGAAAGAGGAGGAGGAGAAGAAGAAGAAGAAACCAAGAAGAAGGAGAAGGAGGAGGAGGAGAAGAAGAAGAAGAAATCAAGAAGAAGGAGAAGGAGGAGGAGGAGAAGAAGGAGGAGAAGAAGGAGGAGGAGAAGGTATTCTTCTTCTCTTCTTCTCTTTCTCTTCCCTTCTTCTTTTCTTCTTCTTTTCTTATTCTTCTTCTTATTTTTGTCTTCTCCTCCTCCTCCTCTTCTTCTTCTTCTTCTTCTTCTTCTCCTCCTCCTCTTCTCCTCTTCTCCTCCTCCTCCTCTTCTTCCTCTTCCTATTATTTCTATTAAGCTAACTAACTAACTAACCTAACTAACCAAGCTAACTAAACCTATCGCTAAACCTAGATAGCACTAAACAGCAAAAAAATAACAAAAACAGAATCTACCACTAAGTAACTAAAAAAGAATCTAGCTACCACTAATTAACAAAACAAAATCTACCACTAAACTACCTACTAAATCTACTAATTAACTAACTAAATCTACCAACTAACTAAACTACCACTAAAACTACTAATTAACTAACCTACCAACTAAACTATATATGCCACTAAATCTGTTAATTAGCAAAAAAAGAAAAGAAAAAGGACTCACCGGAGGGGGCGGGGAGGAGGAGGGGGCGGCGGTGGAGGAGACGGCGGTGGTGGTGGAGGGGGTGGTGGTGGAGAAGGGGCGAGCTCTGACGGCGGTGGTGGAGGAGGAGGTCCCAGGGAGGAGGAGGGGGCGTGGTGGAGGAGGGGGCGCAGGGAGGAGGGGGCACAGGGAGGCCGGAGGAGGGCGCAGGGAGGCCGGAGGAGGAGGGGGCGGAACCACAGGGAGGCCGGAGGCCGGAGGAGGGAGGAGGTGTGGGCGGCAGCGCAGGGAGGCCGGAGGCCGGAGGAGGAGGGGGCGCAGGGAGGCCGGAGGAGGAGGGGCCGCAGGGAGGCCGTAGGAGGAGGGGCGGCGGCGCAGGGAGGCCGGAGGAGGGCGCGGCGGCGATGGTGGTGTCGGGGGGTGAGAGAGAGGGGGTGTGGGATGGCCGTTAGGGGTGAGAGAGGCGCGTGGGGGTGGGGCTAACGGTCGTTAGGGGCGCACCCTCTTTGTCGTCCGCCTCCCGACGGCACAGAGAAGAAAAGCGGATAGAAAGAGAGAGGTCGTTAGGGGGGGAGAGAGGGGTGCGGGGTGGGCCAGCCGAGCGCTTTGCCGTCTGCCTAAGTTAAGTTTGCCGTGAGCCCAGATCTTTGTCGTCAGCCTGAGTGGTGTTTGCCGTGAGCCAGCAGACGGCAAAGAAGCAGCAAATGGCAAAAAATTGTTTTCCAGTAGTGATGCATTACTCTGTACTACTTAATACTCTAGATGCATGCTCGATAGCGGTCGATGAATGGAGTAATAGTAATAGGTGCACGAAGGAGTCGACCTATTTTTTATAGACGTGATGCCTATATACACATGACCATTGTCGTGAATATCACATAACTATCTTCTTTTCTGTCAATTGCCCAACAGTAATTTGTTTACCCACCGTATGATGTTTTCATGAGAAATGTCATTAGGGAAAACTATGGCCCCCGGGTCTATTCCCCATATACTTACAAAACCTTCAATACCTTGCTGCCTTTTACTTCATTTAATTTTATTTTTCAATTTAAAATTATCTACACACCTCACTTGCTTGCAAATAATGAGACCAAGGGGATTGACAACCTTCTTGCCCGCGTTGGGTGCAAGTTGTTTGTTCTTTTGTGTGCGGTCGCTGAAGACCGTTGTTGTTGATATTCATATTGGTTCAATAAACCTTGGTTTCATAACCAAGGGAAATACTTGCCCACATTGTGCTGCGAAAACCCGTTCCTCTTCAGAGAAAACCCAACGCAGATCACAAGTATCACGGAGGATTTGTAGCGCCGTTGTTGGGGAGTATCATCACGAACTACCAAGTAACTACACATAAATTTTCATTCACTTGTTCCTATTTTTATTTTCTGTTATATTTAGTTTTTCCCTAAAAAAATAAAGAATAAAAAATATTTACCTTTGCTTGCTTTGTTTGTCCCTAGTTTGCATCTTTGCTCTCTTGTTTACTTGTCATGCATGTTACTTTGCTTGCCCGCCCCCATGTCTCAAGATACTACTATGTTTTGTGACTTCTCAAATAATAATAACAATGATTTTATTAGTACTCCTATACCACCTTCCACTAGTGCAGAGGCTTTTAATATGAATATTGTATTGCCGAATCTTGTCATGTAAGATCAATTTTCAGGAAGTCCTAATGAGGATCCCACTTCACATCTTAATACCTTTGTTGAACTTAGTGATATGCAAAATAAAAAGGATATGGATAATGGTATTTTTAAATTAAAGGTGTTTCCTTTTTCACTAAGAGATAAAGCTAAATCTTGGTTTTCATCTTTACCACGTAATATTATTGGAACATGGGATAACTATAAAGATGCTCTTATTGTTAAGTATTTTCCTCCTACTAAGATCATCTCCCTTAGAAATCGAATAATGAATTTTAAACATCATGATCAAGAACAATTTGCAAAATCTTGGGAGATAATTAAATTGATGATAAGGATTTTCCCCACTCATGGTTTAAACATGTGGATGGTTATCCAAAAGTTCTATGCTGGACTAAACTTTGTGTCTAGAAATCTTCTAGATTCTGCTGCACGTGGTACCGTTATGGATGTGACCTTAGTAGAGGCGACAAAACTTCTGGACAATGTCATGACCGATTATTCTCAATGGCATACCGAGAGAGCTCCAACTCGTAAGAAGGTAAATTCTATTGAGGAAATCACTACTTGAGTGAAAAAGTGGATTTTGTCATGAATTAGGTTGCTAATAAAAATGCTCATGTTGATCCTAACGACATGCCCTTGCCTATTTTATTGATAAAAATGATAATGCCATTGATGTGAATTATCTCGTGAAATAATTTCAATAACAATGCCTATAGGGGTAATTTCAATGCTAGACCATATCCCGGTAATGTTCCTAGTGGTTATGGCAATTCTTATGGCAATTATTATGGAAAGTATTATATAAATTCTAATAGGATACCCTATGATCTTGAGAACACAATTAAGAAATTCATAAATTATCAAAAGGTTTTCAATACTATGGTAGAAGAAAAATTGTATGTTGTTGATACTTTGACAAAAACATGGATAGAATTGCTCTTGATGTAGAAACTCTTAAAAGTAAAGCTTTGCCTAATAAGAATGATTTTAATGAGACTATTAAATCTATCCAAGTTTCTATGAACGAAAGTAAGGAGAGGACCGCTAAGTTGAAAGCTAAGAGGGAATTCCTAGAAAAGACTCTTCCACCCGGTTTTTACCGGAATCATGATGAAGATCTTAAAATGATTGCTACTTCTCCTATTGAATCATTGTTTAATTATCTGAATATTAATGATAAATATACTGGATATGAATAAACTCTAGTTAAGTAGTGTCTCGTTTGCTCGGAGGGTGATGATTTTGATGCTAAAACTGAAAAAGGTGGATTGAGAGAGGTCAAAATTTAACTAGTGATGCGCCCACTATCTTGGATTACAAGGAATTTAATTATGATAATTTCTCTTTATTATAATTTATTTCATTTCTGCAATCCATTATTATCTCACGTAATGCTTATGAGCAAAACAAAGCTTTTACTCAACATATAGTAGAAGTTATGGTAAAAGCTTATGATGAGAGACTTGAGCTTGACGTTTCTATTCCTGCAAAGTTGCATGATGAGTGGGAACCCACTATCAAAGTTAAGATAAATAAATATGAATGTAATGCTTTGTGTTACCTTGGTGCTAGTGTTTCAACTATACCTAAATCTTTATGTGATGTGCTTGGTCTCACTAATATAGAAGAGTGTTCCCTAAACTTGCATCTTACGGATTCTACCATTAAGAAACCCTTAGGTAGAATTAGTGATGTGCCCATCATTGAAAATAAAAATTATGTGCTTTTTTATTTAATTATGCTTGATATTTATTGCAATCCTACTTGTCCCATTATATGGAAGACCCTTCCTATGAACTATAGGTGCAATCATTGACATGAAAGAGGGAAACATAAGGTTCCAATTCTAACTAAAGAAAGGAATGGAACAGTTCCCTAGAAAGATAAACAGAACACCTTATGAATCAATTATTAGAGCTATTTATGGATGGAGTATCAAACAGGACAACACTTGGAACTATGCAATATGCCTAACTAGGGGCATAAAACAATCACGCTTGTTGGTAAGCAACCCAATAATTATCTTTATTTTTGCTTTTACTTTCTGGTTATTTATGAAAACATGATTGACTCTACTTTAATTATTGTGTTATATTTTTTTAGTTAGTATTTGTGCCAAGTAAAGCCTTTGGGATGATTTGTGTGATGAGTAGAACTGATATGGTGCAAAACCAAAAACTTTGATGTTCAATGCAAAATTTCTATGATTTTACTGGAATGTCTTTTCAAGATGATATTTTTACACAGTATTTCTATACAAATTCCTAAGGCCATACTAATTTTTCAGAATTTGTGGAGTTATAGAAGTATAGGTTCATTACAGATTAATACAGACTGTTCTGTTTTAGACACATTCTGTTTTTTGCTTACATAGTTTTCTTGTTTTGATGATAGTATAGATTGTATCGGGGGGTAAAAGCCATCGAGAAGTTAGAATACAGTAAGTTATTCTAGAATAAAATAATAATCAACTTATAACAGTAACTGAAGTATTTGATATGTTGCTTATACTAACGGATCTCACAAAGTTTTGTTAAGTTTTATGTGATTGAAGTTTTCAAGTTTTGGGTATTATCCCAATGGATAAAGGAATGAGGAACAGAAAAATACTAAGCTTGGGGGTGCCCAAGGCTCCCCAAGTTAATATTGTAGGAAGACTAAAGCGTATAAGCTAGGGGATGCCCAGGAAGGCATCCCCTCTTTTGTCTCAATCCATCGGTATGTCACTTACAGCTACATTTTTATTCATCACATGGTATGAGTTTTGCTTGGAGCGTCGTTTTCTTTTGTTTATTTTTTACTTTAAGTTTACCACAATCATCATTTTCTGGACACACCTATTTTAGAGATAAACACCATCATCATAATTTGTTAGAATACTCTATGTGCTTCACTTATATCCTTTGAGCTTAGCAGTTGCTCCAGTACTTCACTTATATCTTTTTGAGCACAGTGGCATGTAGATTTTATAGAAATATTATGCTCTTGTCCTTCACTTATATCTGTTTGAGAGTTAAATAGATAGTGATGAAAATTTGAATGGGTCATAAGACTATACCAAAAATAATAGGTGTTCAATGAGTGATAATTAGAACCATCATGTAGCACATATAGAGAAATTATGGGTTAATGATATTGATGTGGTGATATGAAAAGGGTGGGAGTGAATAATTATTAATTTAGAGAGGTGTGGACATTAAGAGATGTTAACTTCTTGTTCGTATAAAAATTAAAAAGTCAAATTTATGGCGTGTGAGCATTTCTATTCCTCGTTGAAATCCTAGTATTGTTTCGAGTCGGGGGCGCGCGATGGTTAACTCCTATGAACCAACTCCCTACGGGCATGTAAGTAGTACTTTGATTTGTGATAAAACTAATCAAACTTTGCAAAAATTATATGAGTTATTTATGACTAATGTGACACCATGGACATACGCAATCTCACCTCCTCATATTTGCTAGCCTCTTCGGTATCGTGCATTGCCCATTCTCACCTCGAGGATTGATGCGACTTTCGTTGGTGCATCCAAACTCTGTGACATGACACGCTGTGTTGCACATAAGCCTTCTTATATCTTCCTCAAAACAGCCACCATACCTACCTATCATGGCATTTCCATAGCCATTCCGAGATATATTGCCTTGCAAATTCCATCGCCACTTCACATGACTAGTTCGCTCATCATCATATTGCTTTGCATGATCGTATAGAGCTGACATGGTATTTCTGGAAAAGCCACCATTCATTATATTTTCGATACATGTCACGCTAGATCTTTGCACATCCTCGTACACTATCACATGCATTCATACAGGGTCATACCATCCTATCAGTCCTCATATTGAGTTGTAAGTAAATAAAAATATGATAATCATCATTATTAGAGCATTGTCACAGTTAGGAAATAAAAAATGGGGGAGGCCAAATGAGCCCACAATAATACAAAAATGAATGAGGGAAAATAGAGAAGGGACTTTCCTACTATCCTTTACCACACTTGTGCCTCAAAGTGGGACATTGTTCTTCATATAGAGAGTCTCATGTTATACTGTTCATATGCTAGTGTTAATTACTTTTTCATAAACTTGGCTTGTATATTCCAATGACGAGCTTCCTCAAATGCCCGGAGTTTTCATGAGCAAGCAAGTTGGATGCACACCCACTTAGCTTCAGTTGAGCTTTCATACACTTATAGCTCTAGTGCATCATTTGCATGGAAATTCTTACAGCTTGCATCGATATCTATCGACGGGCATCTCCATAGCATGTTGCTATGCCTAGTTGATGTGAGACTATCTTCTCCACTTTGTACCCCTTTGATACCTACGTCCATATTCTATTCCACCTTTATGCTATCTCCAATGGTTCACGCTCATGTATTGAGTGAAGAATAAATAGTTGGTGCATATTGAAAAAGTACGATCCAATTGCCTGACTTGGGCACCATGGTGCTTGACATTTGTATTAATGTGGTGAAGACGGAGCCATGCCTTGCAAATATAATAAGATGAATGGGGGTAAAACAATCTTTGAGGACGTATACTTTGAAAGATCAATTATTTTGTTTCTTATACTTATAAGTAATTCTATGTTAATGTTTGTTAATTCATCATTTCTCAATGAGCATACATGCATAAGGTTACATAATAGGTAGCATGTCACATCCAAAATTCTGTTTTTATCATTTACATACTCGAGGACGAGCAGGAATTAAGCTTGGGATGCTTGATACGTCTCCAACGTATCTATACTTTTTGATTGTTCCATGTTGATATATTATCATTTGAGGATACTTTTTGGGTATTTATTTACCAATTTATATTATTTTTGAGCACTAACCTATTAACCTAGTGCCCAGTGCGATTTGTTGTTTTCTACATGTTTTTCACTTTTCGGGTTTTCAATACCAAACAAAGTCCAATTGACCTGAAATTTTTTTGAGATTTTTTCTGTACCATAAGAAGACCAATGAGTATTATAAAAAGGCTGGAGGCCACCCGAGGGCCCCACAAGCCAACACGGTGCGGCCTAGGGGGCCTCATGACTTGTGGGCCCATCGAGGCTCTCGCAACTCTATTCTATGGCTTATAAATTCTCATATATCCCAAAAAAAATTAAAGGCAGTCCCAAAACACTTTATACGCTGCCACAAGTCTGTGTCGCGACGGGAGGCCATGTGGAGCTCCGATTCGGAACCCTGCCAGAGGGGGCATCGATCATGGAGGGCCTCTTCATCAACCTTGCTGCTATCACGATGATGTGTGAGTAGGTCACCACATACCTACAGGTCCATGGCTAGTACCTAGATGGCAATCTCTCTCTCTCTCTCTCTCTCTCTCTCTCTCTCTCTCTCTCGATACTCAATACAATGATCATCACATCTTTGCTTTTATCTATGTGATGTAAACCTTTTGTGCGGTGTGTTTGTTGGGGTCCAATGAATTGTTGGTTTATGTTCAGATTATTCATGGTAAATATTTGAGTCTTATCTGAATACTAATATGATTATTATGTGCATTATTATGATAGCTTTATAATTCTCTCTGGTCTATTGAAATAGTTTGGCCAACAAGATTGATATTTCTTTGGTGAGGGAGGTGCGTTGTAGTAGGTTCAACCTGACGAATTTCTGTATCCCAGTGACAGAAGGGGACAAGACGCGTCTTTGTTTTGTTGCTACTAAGGGTAACACGATGGGGATTATTCATATTGCTTAAGTTTACTTTGTATAAATCATGTTATCGTTCTTCATGCATTACTTTGTTTTACTTAATACTCTAGATGCATGCTGGATAGCGGTTGATGAGTCGAGTAATAGTTATAGGGGCAGGCAGGAGTCGGCCTATTTGTTTATCGATGTGCTGCCTATATACACATGATCATTGCCGTGAATATCACATAACTATCCGTTTTTCTATCAATTGCCTAACAATAATTTGTTTAGACATCGTATGTTATTTTCATGAGAGATGACATTTAGGAAAATTATGGCCCCTAGGTCTATTCATCATATATGTACAAAACCTTCCATACCTTGTTGCCATTTACTTGTTTTCATTTGATTTTGCAATTTACAATTATCTACACACCTCACTTCCTTGCAAATAACGGGACCAAGGGGATTGACAACCCTCTTGCCCGTATTGGGTGCAAAGTTGTTTGTTCTTTTGTATGCAGTCGCTCAAGACGGTTGTTGTTGATATTCCTATCGGTTCTATAAACCTTGGTTTCATACGTGAGGGAAATACTTACCCATTATGACACCCTGAATTCGGTGCTACAGTAATCTAAGGATTAAACTAATCCAATTATGATCACTGTTGGAATCAACCTTGATTCAAATTCCTTGCAATTCAAAATCATTTGAAAAGTGAAAAGTTTTGCAAACCAGTAAATAAAAAGCATGCATAGGTTTCAAATATTCGCTGGGAATTTCTAAAAATGCAAACACGTCTTTGCAAATGTTTAGGTGCCCCTAAAACAATTTAACACATGCCAAAACAATTATTAAGTGCCTTTTGATATTATAATATTTTCTATTGTTTCAAAAAGGTCTCTAAATTTATTTGTGGCTATACCAAATATTACAATGCAAATATTGGGCATGTTCACTTAATTTTTGTAATTGTCATTTATTACTAATCTTTAAAACCTAATAGTCTATATAAAAAGAAAAAGGAAAAAAAGAATAAAAGGAAACGGCCCCCTCTCCCTTGGGCCTCGGCCCAGCCTGGCCGGCCCACCCCATCCAACCCTAAAACCACCCCACGCCCCCACTCCTCCCACCTGCGCTGCCACCCAAGTGGGGAGGAACCCCATCATCCCTCCCCACCCCACCCAGCACCTCACCAGCTCAATCCCCATCGCCCTATTTCTCTCCCCGTTTCCCTCGCCCGAGCCCACCTCATGCTGGCTCTCTCCGCTCGCCGTTCCCTCGCCTCCCCTCTCGCAACCCCAGGCGAGCCCCTCCCCAGCCACGGGTGAGCCCCCTGCCACCGGCCACCTCACCCCGCCGCCGGCCCTCGCCGTCCCGCGGTGCCACCACACCGCCACGGCGCCATACATCAACAGCCGCAACCGACGCTACCCACGCCAGCCCTCCTCGGCCTTCCTCTGGCTCCATCTCCCTCACTCGCCGCACCGGGCAACCTGGATCCAGATACGTCTCCATCGTATCTACTTTTCCAAACTCTTTTGCCCTTCTTTTGGACTCTAATTTGCATGATTTGAATGGAACTAACCTGGACTGACACTGTTTTCAGCAGAATTGCCTTGGTGCTGTTTTTTGTGCAGAAATCAAAGTTCTCCAAACGTCCTGAAAATTTACGGAGATTATTTTTGGAAAATATGAAAAATACCTGCGAAAGATCCACCTGAGGGGGTGGTCCAGTGGGCCACAAGCCCTGCCACCGCCACCCCCCTGGTGGCGGATGGCAAGCTTGTGGGGCCCACGTGGCTCTGCCGCCCCCAATCTCAGCTCTATAAGTTCACTTTCATCCCAGAAAATATAAAAAGAGAAGATTTCGTCGCGTTTGCGATACAGAGGCGCCGCCACAACCTGTTCTTCATCTGGAGGGCAGATCTGGAGTCCGTTTTGGGCTCCGGAGAGGGGAAATCGTTGACATCGTCATCATCAACCTTCTTCCCTCTCCAATTCCATGAAGCTCTTCGTCGTTCGTGAGTAATCTATTCGTAGGCCCGCTGGGCGGTGATGAGTAGGATGAGATCTATCATGTAATCAAGTTAGTTTTGACGGGCATTGATCCCTAGTATCCACTATGTTCTGAGATTGATGTTGCTACTACTTTGCCATGCTTAATGCTTGTCACTAGGGCCCGAGTGCCATGATTTCAGATCTGAAATTATTATGTTGTCACCAATATATGTGCGTTTTAGATCCGATCTTGCAAGTTGTAGTTACCTACTATGTGTTATGATCCAGCAACCCCGGAGTGACAATAACCGGAACCACTCCCGGTGATGACCATAGTTTGAGGAGTTCATGTGTTCACCAAGTGCTAATGCATTGGTCCAGTCCTTTATTAAAAGGAGAACCTTAATATCATGTAGTTTCCTTTTGGACCCCGCTGCCATGGGAGGGATGGACAATAGATGTCATCCAAGTTCTTTTCCCTAAGCACGCATGACGACACACGGAATGCATGCCTACATCACATTTACAAAGGGAGCTAGCCACATATCTCTCCGTGTTATAACTGTTGCATGATGAATATCATCCAAACAAATCACTGACCCATTGCCTACGAGTTCGTCCTACTACTGCTGTTACTTGTCTTGCTCTGCAGCTACTGCTGTTACTTGTCTTGCTCTGTTGCTACTTTTGTTACTTGTCTTGCTCTACTGCTACTGTTGTTGCTACTATTGCTACTTGCTACTGCTGTCACTACTGTTGTTCCTTGCCACTGCTATTACTCGTTACACTGCTGCTACCTGCTATAATACTTTTTCTCGCTGGCCGTTGACGGGAACAGACAATTTCCGTCAACGGGCAACTTCTGGCGCCATTGATACGACAGTTAGGAATAGTCTGCCGTCAACAGATCGTTTCTGACACCGTTGTTATCATACTACTTTGTTGCTGATACTTTGCTTGCACATACTAATCTTTCAGGTGTGGTTGAATCTGACATATTCAGCTGCTAATACTCGAGAGTATTCTCTCACCTCCTGCCTGGCGTATCAACAAATTTGGGTCGAATACTCTACCCTCTAAAACTGCTACGATCCCACGCGCTGGTGGGCCGTCAACAACATTCTTCTAGTTTCAATTGCCGGAGAGTGCTAGCATTATTCTTCTTGTGCCATTGCAGGGGAAGGTCTGCTGTCACGGAGTCAGCATTTTTCTGGCGCCGTTGCCGGGGAGGTATTGCTATATTCTCTGAGTCACTTGGGATTTATATCTGCTGATCACTATGATGAATTTGAAGGATCCAAAAACCAAAGTCTTGCCCTCAGCTACGAGGGTAGGTAAGGAATTGCCATCTAGCTCTGCACTTGATTCACCTTCAGTTATGAGTAAGTGTGCGACATCACCTCCTGCTAGAAATCTTGATATGTCGCATGTGCTTGATGATGCTTATGATGCTACTGCTAGAGATGCTATGCTTGATACTATGCCTGATGATGCTATGCTTGATACTATGCCTGATACTGCTTTGCGTGATATTGCTAGAGATGTTATGCTTGATACTGCTAGAGATGCTATTTTGCCTGATGATGCTATGCTTGATACTGCTAGAGATACTACTTTGCCTGATGTTCCACTAGGGGTGTTCCTTGATGCTCATATTGCTAGAGTTACTGCCAATGCTTGTGATGCTTCTGAAACTGCCGATACTATTGAGATAGAACCTGCTTTTGCTCCTCCTAGATCTAGCTCTCCTAGATATGAATTGCTTGATATACCTGAGGGTTACGTTATGGAGGGAGAGATAGCTGAGGATTTTCTTGCGTGTGAGGATGCCTATGACGCTGAGAAATTACTTCTCAAGTGGAAGGAAAAATCTCTGAAAGCTAGGATGAAATACAACCCGAAGTTTGCCACTTCACCTATCTTTATGACCGATAAGGATTATGAATTCTATGTCGATCCTCAGATAATCTCTCTAGTCGAATCTGATCCTTTTCACGGTTATGAGTCTGAGACGGTCGTAGCCCATCTTGCCAAACTACTAGATATAGCCACCCTTTTCACTAGTGAGGAGAAGATCCGCCACTACTACATCCTTAAGTTGTTTCCTTTCTCTCTAAAGGATGACGCTAAATCCTGGTTCACCTCTCTTGCTCCTGGATGTGTGAGTAGTCCCCAGGATATGGTCTATTACTTCTGTGAGAAATATTTCCCTGCCCATAAGAAGCAAGTTGCCTTGTAGGAAATATACAACTTTGCTCAACTCCAAGAAGAGAGTCTCCCACAAGCTTGGGGGAGGCTCGTCCAGCTACAAAATGCTTTGCCTAATCACCCTCTTAAGAAGAACAAGATACTTCATATCTTCTATAACAGACTTACCGATGCCTCTAGAGACCACCTAGATAGTTGTGTCGGTTGTGTTTTTAGGGAACGAACTGTAGAACAAGCTGAGACCCTACTGAATAACATCTTGATCAACGATAATGCTTGGACTATTCCCGAACCACCTCCTAAGCCAACTCCGAAGAAAAGAGGTATTCTATTCCTCAGTCCCGAAGATATGCAAGAAGCCAAGAAATCTATGCAAGAGAAAGGCATTAGATCTGAAGATGTCAAAAATGTACCACCTATCAAAGAGATCCATGGTCTCGATAACCCGATACAGGTAGTAGAAGTGAATTCTCTGTGTAGGTTTGATGAGAGTGATATTCCTTTTGATAAACCTGCTAGCCTATGATTTGATGAATTTGACAACTTTGTTGCCAAACAACAGAGTTTCAATGATTATGTTAGCAGACATTTGGAACAAAGTACTCATATGCTTAGCCATTTAAGTGCTTGTGTAGACAGAAATGTCAATGACCTGAAGCTTCAGAGTAAACATGCCTCTATGATTACTACTCAGGTAGAACAAGTACTTAAAGCTCAGAATGACTTGCTCAATGAATTAAATGACAACTCTGTCAGAGTCATTACTAGAGGAGGCAAAATGACTCAGGAACCTTTGTATCCTGAAGGTCATCCTAAGAGAATTGATCAAGATTCTCAAGGAATCAATGCTGATACACCCAGTCATCCTAAGGAGAAGAAGAAGGATGATAGAAACCTACATGCCTGTTCACCAAATACTGTCACGCCTGAAGAACCTAATAATATTTCTGTGTCTGATGCAGAAACACAATCTGGTGATGAACATGAACCTGGTGAGAATATGGACAGTGATGTTCATAATAACGCTCAACCTAGCAATGATGAGGATGTGGAGATTGAACCTACGGTTAATCCTGATAACCCACAACCTAAGAGATACAATAAGAATGACTTCACTGCTAGGAAGCATGGTAAAGAAGGGGATCCATGGGTTCAGAGACCTATGCCCTTTCCTCCTAAGCCATCCAAGAAAAAGGATGATGAGGATTTTCAGCGCTTCGTTGAGATGATAAGACCCGTCTTTCTACAGATGCGGTTAACTGATATGCTCAAGATGTCTGTGTATGCCAAGTACATGAAAGATATTGTGACTAATAAATGAAAGATACCAGATCTTGAGATCTCCACCTTGCTTACCAACTGCACTTTCAAAGGAGGAACTCCTAAGAAACTTGGTGACCCCGGAGTGCCCACTATACCTTGCTCCATTAAAGGAAACTACGTAAGAACTGCCTTGTGTGACCTTGGAGCGGGTGTTAGTGTTATGCCGCTCTCTATTTATCGTAGACTTGAATTGGATAAGTTGACACCCACTGAAATTTCTCTGCAAATGGCCGACAAATCAACTGCTTTCCCTATTGGCATTTGCGAGGATGTGCCTGTTGTGGTTGCTAACACCACTATCTTAACAGACTTTGTTATCTTGGATATTCCCGAGGACAATGCCATGGCTATCATCCTCGGAAGACCCTTTTTAAACACTGCAGGGGCTGTTATAGATTGCAACAAAGGCAATGTCACTTTCCATGTCAACGGTAATGAGTACACAGTGCACTTTCCGAAGAAACGATATCAAGTACATTGCATCAATGCTCTTGAAAAGACTTCATCGATTCTCATTGGGAGCTTTGAATGCCCTATTCCTCGTGTCAAGATGAAGTATGATTTGCTTGTTGGGGAGATTCATATCCCCATTGAGGTGACTTAGTGGCTATTCAAAAATTCTCCGTTCTCTCTTGCGATTCGAAAAGGTTTTGTCATGAGGACTTGATCAACCCCATTGACGGATTTCTTTTGATGACCTTGAAATGGATGAAAAAAAGAGTCGCATACCTCTGTTTTGAGCTTTCATTTTCTGTTGCTTAGAAGAAAAATGATAGAATTAGTTTAGTTTTTCCTGTTTTCAGTTTTAGCGTCCCGGAGAAAAATACCTCGAAAATAAAACTTCTCCGATGGTCCTGAAAATTTAGTATGATTTTTTCTGGAATATTTGAAAATTACTGGGCCTGAGAGCTGGCCTGGGGGGCAGACCAGTGGGCCACAACCCCTACCACCGCCACCCACCCCCCTGGTGGCGGCTAGCAAGCTTGTGGGGCCCACAGGGACCCCCTCCACTCATTCCAGCTCCCATCCTCTTCTTCCACCTCCAGAAAAAAATGTTTCGCGGCTCAAACCCGTGTCCTTGCTCTTTTGGCTGTGATTTTCGATCTCCTTGCTCAAAGCACCATTCTCTGAACCGTTTTGGGAAATTACTCCTTGGTAAGTGACTCCTCCATTGGTCCAATTAGTTTTTGCTCTAGTGCTTTATCCTTTGCGTATTCTTGCTACCTTGGTGACCCTGTTCTTGAGCTAGAAATGTTGATTTTAGCTGGTCCCAAGTAGTTTTAGCGCGTGATACGGTCTCTGGGCACTACTAGGAGTAGTTGCTACAAGTTGGGTTAATCTTTATTCACTTTTCTTTTGAAGTCTCTAAAAATTTCAGAATTTTTCAGAGCTAGAAAAAGGAAAAGATGAGGAGGTTCTTGAGAGGCTCTTCAAGCCGTAACCCCAAGGAGGATGAGAAGAACCACCCCAAGTACGTAGTCCCTCGAGTCACAAAAGTTCGAGCTTGCAAGTGGCCAAGTGCTGAATTTTTGCGCGCCGCTAGGCTTTATGAAGACTTTTATTACTTGGTGGAGAACGCAGGTCTTACTGCGTTCATTGCAGATAAGTGCTCACTATACCTCCTCCTCACCAATATTTTCGTTCAAAGCTTCAACTTTTATCCGAGGAAGAATCCTCCCATGGTTGAGTTCATGATATACGATGTACCCCAGTGCATGATGCTACAGGATTTTTGCAATGTATGCAAATTACCTTATGTTGGGGATATCCGTGACCCTCGTCCACGGGACTTGGAGGATTTCATTGGTACTATTGTTGTTGGAGAGGCGAGAGGAGTGTCTCGCGCTAGAATTGCTAGCATACATTTTCCTGTGCTTCGGTACTTCTCATTATTTGTGGGAAAATGTTTTGACCGTGGGGAGGCTAGATCACTTAGTTCTCCAGACCTTGCGGTTTTGCACAAAGGCCTTTATAACAATAAGACTTATAGCCTAGGTGCTATAGTGGCCCAGCGGTTAAACACCAACCGTTCCAAGGGTGTCGTCTATGGAGGTATCTATGCTACCCGTCTTGCCAGACACTTTGAGATACACATTAGACTAGGAGAGGAAGGAGAGATGCTCCTCCCTGAGAAATATCTGGATTATGACAGCATGGTTCACCATGATTTTCTGGATAAAGATGCTAGTAGACGGATGATTTATAACCTGTTATTTAGTCAGGGTACTCGAGAGACTATTACTTTGTCTGCTCCTTCTTTGTTCGATCTTTATGCAGGCAGGTACACTATTATGCCCTCGGACATCTACGCATATTGGGGCTTGGCCCAACCACAGGCGCCCGTGCCCGAGCCGCCAGTCGAGTACCAGACGCCAGTTTATCAGTGGGAGCCAGGGGAGCTCACACAGCAGTGGCATCCACAATCTGCTCCGGAGTATCCTGGAGCTGGTTATTTCCCGCCATGGGAGTAGACCAAGCTAGGCCAAAAGCCTAAGCTTGGGGGAGTACGTGTTCTCACCGACTTTACATTCATGCTTATGCTTTCACTTTGTTAGCCGGTGTTTACACTTTGCCACTGTATTATCCATGCTAGTTTATTTTCATTTTCTTGTTTTGTGTCCTTTTGAGAAAACCCAAAAATATTTTTCTTTCTTCTTTTGCTTGTTGGGAGCTTTCCCGTGTAAATAGTTTTCTTTTTCTTTGGGTCAAGGTAGAAGATATTGGTTACAATGTTTAGTGGTTCTTGCTTCATACCTGTTTAGCTTTCAAAGAGCCATATTACTTTGTCTTCTCCTCTGTGTTTGCCTACAGATTCAGCTTAGTCCAATGCACGAGCATTCTTATTATTGTTCACATTGTTCGATCGTGCAAGTGAAAGGCAATAATGATGATATATGATGAAGTGAGTGAGACTGAAAAGTTGGTATGAACTCTATCTATTTTGTTTTTGTAAATATGACTAGCTTGTCAAACCAGATTCAGCTTTGTTGTGAGAGAACCATGTTTGCAATGACAACTTAGAGATCATAGTTTCTGATGACATGCTTATTTAGCTAGGAGCTTACAATGGTTTGTCTTGAATGCCAACATAGATTTTGAGATGACTATGATGTAGTGTGATAGGATGGTATTCTCCTTTGAATGTTTCAAGTGGCTTGACTTGGCGCATGTTCATGCATGTAGTTGAAACAAAATCAACATAGCCTCTATGATGTTCGTGTTCATGGTGATTTATATCTTGTTCATGCTTGCATTCAATGTTAGTCAAACTCATTGCATCTTGATGACTGTTGTTGCTCTCTAGTTGGTCGCTTCCCAGTCTTTTGCTAGCCTTCACTTGTACTAAGCGGAATACTGCTTGTGCATCCACTTCCATAAACCCAAAAGTTTTTCCATGAGAGTCCACCATACCTACCTATTTGCGGTATCAACCTGCTGTTCCAAGTAAATTTGCATGTGCCATTCTCTAAACCTTCAAGAAATAATCTGTTTTGCATGCCCGAACCGCTCATGTGGTGACAGGGGGCTATTGGTATCTTCCATGCTAGGAGTGTTATACTTGACGTGTGTTTATTCACTGTCATTCACGAGAAAGGGGCCGGTAATTGGAATGCCTAGTTCCACGCTTAAATCGAAAACATAACTGTAAAACAAGACTCCCCCTGGATTGATGTTAGTATGGACGGTACCCGAGGATTCGGCTAGACGTGGAGTGTGATTGATTGGTGGTGGGGGAGTTAAAACTTTACTTTTCTGTTTGGGAACCGCATATAGCATGAGTAGCATGGAAGATATTGAGAACTCTTGGTCATTGCGTTGACAATGAAAGCATGCCACCCAAAATTATTATCTCTGTTTTCAAAGCTTGAGCTCTGGCACCTCTGCAAATCAATGCTTCCCTCTGCAAAGGGCCTGTCTATTTATTTTCCTGTTGAGTCATCCTCTTCTTATATAAGCACCAATTAGAGAGCACCTCTGTCATGTTTATGCTTTTCTTTTGATTGATATTGAGTATGACCATGACTGGATCTTTGTTGCTACGAATTACAATGTTTAGTCAGCCCTTGATCTTTGAAAGTGCTCTGCATTTATGTTTTGCGGTCTCAGAAAGAGCTAGCGAGATACCACCTATTCATATTTCTTCATGCTTGTTTTGATTGAAGTGTTGGTATTTGAAACTCATTATTATTTGCTCGTTAGCTGATTATGCCATTGATATTAGTTTACCGTGAGACCTTTGTGTCACTTGCTTATGTGGTTAGCGTGTGATCTTGCTGAAATTCTGGTTATGAGTTAGACATAGTTGCAACAACAAGATCAAACAGAGTTTGTCAAAGTTTTTCTTTCTCTCTTAGTTTGTCAACTGAGTTGCTTGAGGACAAGCAAGGATTTAAGCTTGGGGGAGTTGATATGTCTCCATCGTATCTACTTTTCCAAACTCTTTTGCCCTTGTTTTGAACTCTAATTTGCATGATTTGAATGGAACTAACCTGGACTGACGCTGTTTTCAGCATAATTGCCTTGGTGTTGTTCTTGCGCAAAAATCAAAGTTCTCCAAACATCCTGAAAATTTACGGAGATTATTTTTGGAAAATATGAAAAATACCTGCGCAAAGATCCACCTGAGGGGGTGGGCCAGTTGGCCACAAGCCCTGCCACCGCCACCCCCCTGGTGGCGGATGGCAAGCTTGTGGGGCCCACGGCTCTGCCGCCACCAATCTCAGCTCTATAAGTTCACTTTCGTCCTAGAAAAAATAAAAAGAGAAGATTTTGTCGCGTTAGCGATACGGAGGCGCCGCCACAACCTGTTCTTCATCCGGAGGGCAGATCTGGAGTCTGTTTTGGGCCCCAGAGAGGGGAAATCGTCGCCATCGTCATCATCAACCTTCTTCCCTCTCCAATTCCATGAAGCTCTTCGTCGTTCGAGAGTACTCTATTCGTAGTCTTGCTGGGCGGTGATGAGTAGGATGAGATCTATCATGTAATCAAGTTAGTTTTGACGGGGATTGATCCCTAGTATCCACTATGTTCTGAGATTGATGTTGCTACTACTTTGCCATGCTTAATGCTTGTCACTAGGGCCCGAGTGCCATGATTTCAAATTTGAAATTATTATGTTGTCACCAATATATGTGTGTTTCAGATCCGATCTTGCAAATTGTAGTTATTGATTCGTCTCAAACGTATCTATAATTTTTGATGGTTTCATGTTGTTATCTTGTCTTCTTTGGATGTTTTATGTACCTTTTATATCTTTTTTGGGACTAACTTATTTATTCAGTGCCAAGTGCCAGTTCCTGTTTTTCTGTGTTTTTGACTCTTTTCAGATCTGATTTGGGAACAAAGTCCAAACGGAATAAAAACCCCAAAATGATTTTTTCCCGAACGAAAGAAGATGAGGGGGGCCTCTAGGCTAAGCCAGGTGGGCTCCAGGGAGCCCACAAGCTCCCACTCCGCCACCAGGGGGAGGCGGCGGGGTCAGGGCTTGTGGCCTCCCTGGCCGCCCCCTGACCTAGATCCTTGGCCTATATATTCCCAAATATTCAGCAAAAATCAGGGGAGCCTCGAAAATACTTTTCCGCCGCCGCAAGCTTCCGTTTCCGCGAGATCTCATCTAGAGACCCTTCCCGGCGCCCTGTCAGAGGGGACTTTGGAGTTGGAGGGCTTCTTCACCATCATCATCGCCCCTCCAATGACTCGTGAGTAGTTCACTTCAGACCTACGGGTCCGTAGTTAGTAGCTAGATGGCTTCTTCTCTCTCTTGGATCCTCAATACAAAGTTCTCCCTGATCTTCATGGAGATCTATCCGATGTAATCTTCTTTGGCGGTGTGTTTGTCGAGATCCGATGAATTGTGGATTTGTGATCAGATTATCTATGATATATTTGAGTCTTTGCTGATTTCTTATATGCATGATTTGATATCCTTGTAAGTCTCTCCGAGTCTTGGGTTTTGTTTGGCCAACTAGATATATGATTCTTGCAATGGGAGAAGTGCTTGGTTTTGGGTTCTACCATGTGGTGACCTTTCCCAGTGACAGTAGAGGTAGCAAGGCACACATCAAGTAGTTGCCATCAAGGGTAACAAGATGGGGTTTTCATCATTGGTTTGAGATTATCCCTCTACATCATTTCATCTTGCTTAAGGTGTTACTCTGTTCTTATGGACTTAATACACTAGATGCATGCTGGATAGCGGTCGATGTGTGGAGTAATAGTAGTAGATGCAGAAAGTATCGGTCTACTTGTTTTGGACGTGATGCCTATAGATATAATCATTGCATAGATATCGTCACGACTTTGCGCAGTTCTATCAATTGCTCGACAGTAATTTGTTCACCCACCGTCTACTTTCTTTCATGACAGAAGCCCCTAGTAAACACTACGGCCACCGGGTCTATTCACGTCCATCGTTTACACCTCCGCTTTTACTTTGCTTTGTTACTTTCTTGCTTTCAGTTCTCACTTGGCAAACAATCTATAAGGGATTGACAACCCCTTCATAGCATTGGGAGCAAGCTTTTGTGTTTGTGCAGGATCTTGAGATACTCCTCCACTAGATTGATACCTTGGTTCTCAAACTGAGGGAAATACTTACCACCGCTATGCTACATCACCCTTTTCGCTTCGAGGGAACACCAACGCAAGGCTCCTAGGCCACGGGGGAAATCCTTTGCATACTTGCCTAGGAAGTACCTTAAGGCGTAGCCGCAGCAGAAGGATCAAGCCAAGTATTCTCCCGTCGACGTGCTTATTTCTGGCGCCATTGGAAGGTCTTTTGTTGCAGTAACAGAAGTATTTCTGGCGCCTTTGCCGGGGAGGATAAATCAAGATCTATCCAAGTAGGTCTCACAAACTCTTCTCTTGCATTTACTTTTGTTGCCAGTTGCCTCTCGTTTTCCTCTCCCCAACTTCACATTTGTTGTTTCATTTGCCTTTCTCCTTTGCCGTTTTCTTTTGCCTTTGTCGTTTCCCTTTGCCGGTTTTCTCGCTTGCTTGCGTGCTTGTTTGTTTGTTGAAGTCATCATGGCTGAAAACACCAAACTTTGCGACTCCTCGAGCACTAATAATAATGATTTTATTAGTACTCCGATTGCTCCCGCCACTAGTGCGGAATCGTATGAAATCAACGCAGCTTTGTTGAATCTTGTTATGAAAGAGCAATTCTCTGGCCTTCCTAGTGAAGATGCTGCATCCCATCTCAATACCTTCATTGAGCTTTGTGATATGCAAAAGAAAAGAGATATGGATAATGACGTGATTAAGTTGAAACTTTTTCCTTTCTCATTGCGAGATCGCGCAAAAATTTGGTTTTCTTCTTTGCCTAAAAATAGTATCGATTCTTGGGATAAGTGCAAAGATGCTTACGTATCCAAGTATTTTCTGCCGGCTAAGATCATCTCCTTACGTAACGATATCATGAATTTCAAGCAACTTGATCATGAACACGTTGCACAATCTTGGGAGAGGATGAAGCTTATGATTAGAAATTGTCCCGCTCATGGCTTGAGTTTGTGGATGATTATACAAATCTTTTACGCTGGCTTGAATTTCGCTTCCCGCAATATCTTGGACTCCGCCTCAGGTGGAACGTTCATGGAAATCACGTTAGGATACACTACAAAACTCCTAGACAATATCATGCTAGCAAAAAGGTGCACGCTATAGAAGAGATTAACTCGCGTTAGTGCTAAGATGGACGAGTTGATGAATTTGGTTGCTAGTAGAAACGCTACCATAGATCCTAATGACATGCCACTATCTTCTTTGATTGATAGTAGCAACGCTAGTCTGGACGTGAATTTTGTTGGTAGGAACAATTTTGGCAACAACAATGCTTTTAGAGGAAACTATGTTCCTAGGCCTTTTCCTAGTAACTCCTCTAACAATTATGGCAATTCCTACGACAACACTTATGGAAATCACAACAAATTACCCTCTGATCTAGAGAGTAATATCAAAGAGTTCATCAACTCTGAAAAGATTTTCAATGCGCCCATAGAGGAAAAACTACTCAAAATAGACGATTTGGCTAAGAGCGTTGATAGGATGTCTTGTGATATTGATGCTTTGAAAGTTAGATGCGCTCCTCCGAAGGTCAACTTGGATGAAACTTTGAAAGCTATGCGTATCTCCATGAATGAGAGCAAAGAAAGAACCGCCCAAATTCGCGCTAGACATGAATGGTTTAAAAGGGTGCGTTCTAGTGATGCAAATCACGAAGATCTTAAAGTGTTTGGTGTGTATCCTCTTGAATCTTTGTTTTCGCATGTCAAACCTACTTATGGAGGGGCTGGATATGAATCCACTTTGGTTGAAAAACGCCCCCATGATTCGGAGTCCGCCTATCTTGATGATAAAGGTGTGGAGAGTGGAGTAGAAGAAGTCAAAATTTTGGGTAGTAATGAAACTCCCACTTTGGATTTCAAGGAATTCAATTATGATAATTTTTCCTCGTTTGAATGCATTTCTTTGATGCAATCCATTGCAAACTCTCCACATGCTTATAGCCAAAGCAGAGCCTTTACCGCGCATATTGTAGATGCTATGATGAAATCTCTTGAAGAGAAGCTCGAACTAGAAGTCTCTATACCTAGAAAACTTCATGATGAGTGGGAACCTACTATCAAAATCAAGATCAAAAACTATGAGTGCAATGCTTTGTGTGATTTGGGTGCTAGTGTTTCCGTGATTCCAAAGTCTTTATGTGATATTCTTGGTTTTCATGAGATTGAAGAGTGTTCTCTTAATTTGCATCTTGCGGATTCTACTGTCAAGAAACCCATGGGAAGGATCGATGATGTTCTTATGGTTGCAAATAAGAACTATGTACCCATGGAATTCATTGTACTTGACATAGATTGCAATCCTTCATGTCCCATTATTCTTGGTAGACCTTTCCTACGGACTATCGGCGCTATCATCGATATGAAGGAAGGGAATATTAGATTTCAATTTCCTTTAAAGAAGGGCATGGAGCACTTTCCTAGAAAGAAAATAAGATTGCCTTATGAATCTATGATGAGGTCTACCTATGGTTTGAGCACCAAAGATGACTATACGTGATTTCATCACCTTTCGCCTAGCTAAGGGCGTTAAACAAAAGCGCTTGTTGGGAGGCAACCCAACGAATCTATCCTTTTTCTTTCTTTTTTGTGTTTTCCACACTTTCATAATTCTGTTATGATTGTGTTTTTTGTGTTTCTTTTTGCGTTTGTGCCAAGCAAAACCGTTATGATTAGTCTTGGGAATGATCGTTTGGTCATGCTGGAAAAGACAGAAACTTTTTGCTCACGAAAAGAATTTTCATTTTTTCTGTAAGAGATTTTGAGTTGATTCGTTTTTCTGCTCATTTCTACGCAAATTTTTCAGACTGTCGTGATTTTTCAGAATTTTTGAAGTACCATAGGTATACGAAATATACCGATTGCTACAGACTGGTCTGCTGTTAACAGATTCTGTTTTTTGTTGTGTTGGTTGCTTATTTTGATGAAACTATGGATAGTATCGGGGGGTATTATCCATGGAAGATTGAAAATAAAGTAACCCAACATCAGCACAAATAGAATTTAATGTTGCTACAGTACCTAAGGAAGTGGTTGTTTGCTTTCTTGTACTAATGTTATCACGAGTTTCTGTTTAAGTTTCGTGTTGTGAAGTTTTCAAGTTTTGGGTGAAGTTCTTAGGGACAAAGAGATAAAGAGTGGCAATAGCTCAAGCTTGGGGATTCCCAAGGCACCCCAAGAGATTCAAGGATGATGTAAAGGCCTAAGCTTGGGGATGCCCCGGGAAGGCATCCCCTCTCTCGTCTTCAATCCATCGGTAACGTTACTTGGGGCTATATTTTTAATCACCACATGTTATGTGTTTTTGCTTGGAGTGTCTTGTATCATAGGAGTCTTTTATTTTTGTTATGTCACAATCATCCTTGCTGCACACCTAGAGAGAGAGACATGCACACACCGTGATTTTGTCGAGCTTCACTTATATCTTTTGGTAGACAATTCAGCTCACATGTGCTTCACTTATTTCTTTTGAGCTAGATACTTTTGCTCTGTGTGCTTCACTTATATCTTGTAGAGCACAGCGGTGCGTGGCTTGGTAGTTGATCTATGCTTTGAAAGTAGTCTCAAAAGGGGTAGTTATCCAAAGGGATACGAAAACTTCCACCTTCATGTGCATTGAATAGTTAGAGAAGTTTGATTCATCTCAATTAGTTTTGAGTTGTGGTTATGGTAATATTGAAGTCATGCTAGTAAGGTGTTGTGGATCTAGAAGTACTTTTGTTGAAGTTAGTGATTCCCGTAGCATGCACGTATGGTGAACGGCTATGTGATGAAATCTGAGCATGATTAGTATATCGATTGTCATCCTTTGCGTGGCGGTCGGGATCGCACGATGGTTTATACCTACCAACCCTTCCCCTAGGACTATGCGTTGAATCCTTTGTTTCGATTACTAATAAAACTTTTGCAACAAGTATATGAGTTCTTCATGACTAATGTTGAGTCCATGGTTTAGATGCACTTTCACCTTCCACCATCACTATCTTCTTAGTGTCGTGCAACTTTCGCCGGTGCACAAAACCCACCATTAGCCTCCCTCAAAACAGCCACCATACCTACCTACTATGGCTTTTTCAAAGTCATTCCGAGATATATTGCCATGCAACTACCACCATGACATGTGCCACCACGTCTACATTACCATTGCATGATCGTAAGATAGCTAGCATGATGTTTCCATTGATGTCTATGCCATGCTAGATCATTGCCACGATACACTACCGAAGGCATTCCATATAGAGTCATAGTTGCTCTAAGTTTTGAGTTGAAAGTGTGATGATCATCATTAATGGAGCATTGTCCCATGTGAGGAAATAAAAGAGGCCAAAGAAGCCCACCAAAATAAAAATAAAAAAGAGTCCAAAGAGCCCACCAAAAATAAAAATAAAAATAAATGAGAGAAAAAGAGAGAAGGGACAATGCTACCACTTTTTCCACACTTGTGCATATTAAGCACCATGATCTTCATGATTGAGAGTCTCTAGTTTTGTCACCATCATATAGCTAGTGGGAAATTTTCATTATATAACTTGGCTTGTATATTCCAATCATAGGCTTCCTCAAAATTGCCTTCGGTCTTCGTGAGCAAGCAAGTTGGATGCACACCCACTAGTTTTCTTTAAGAGCTTTCACATACTCGTAGCTCTAGTGCATCATTTGTATGGAAATCCCTACTCATTCACATTGATATCTATTGATGGGAATCTCCAAAGCTCATTGATATGCCTAGTTAATGTGACTATCTTCTCCTTTTTTTGTCTTGCAACCTCCACCACACTCCACACCATCTATAGTTCTATAACCATGGCTCACGCTCATGTATTGCTTGAGAGTTGAAAAGGTTTGAAAAAGTAAAGGTGTGAAACAATTACTTGGCCAATACCGAGGTTGTGCATGATTTAAATTCGTTGTGCAATGATGATAGAATAGCCAGACTATATGCTTTTGTAGGGATAACTTTCTTTTGGCCTTATTATTTTGAAAGTTCATGATTACCTTGCTAGTTTGCTTGAATTATTATTGTTTCCATGTCAATAGCAAACTATTGTTTTGAATCTAATGGATCTGAACATTCACCTCACATAAGAGGAAATACAAAGGACATCTATGCTAGGTAGCATGAAAGCATCAAAAATTCATTCTTTATCACTTCCCTACTCGAGGACGAGCACGAGTTAAGCTTGGGGATGCTTGATACGTCTCAAACGTATCTATAATTTTTGATGGTTTCATGCTGTTATCTTGTCTTCTTTAGATGTTTTATGTACCTTTTATATATTTTTTGGGACTAACTTATTAATTTAGTGCCAAGTGCCAGTTCCTGTTTTTTCTGTGTTTTTGACTCTTTTGAGATCTGATTTTGGAACGGAGTCCAAACGGAATAAAAACCCTGAAATGATTTTTTCCCGAACGGAAGAATATCACGGGGCCTCTGGGCCAAGCGAGGTGGGCTCCACGGGGCCCACAAGCTCCCACTCTGCCACCACGGGGAGGCAGCGGGGTCACGGCTTGTGGCCTCCGTGGCCGCCCCTGACCTAGATCCTTGGCCTATATATTCCCAAATATTCAGCAAAAAATCAGGGGAGCATCGAAAATACTTTTCCACCGCCGCAAGCTTCCGTTTCCGCGAGATCTCATCTGGAGACCCTTCCCGGCGCCCTGCCGGAGGGGACTTTGGAGTTGGAGGGCTTCATCATCATCTTCATCGCCCCTCCAATGACTCGTGAGTAGTTCACTTCTGACCTACGGGTCCGTAGTTAGTAGCTAGATGGCTTCTTCTCTCTCTTGGATCTTCAATACAAAGTTCTCCATGATCTTCATGGAAATCTATCCGATGTAATCTTCTTTGGCGGTGTGTTTGTCGAGATCCGATGAATTATGGATTTGTGATCAGATTATCTATGATATATATTTGAGTCTTTGCTGATTTCTTATATGCATGATTTGATATCCTTGTAAGTCTCTCCGAGTCTTGGGTTTTGTTTGGCCAACTAGATCTATGATTCTTGCAATGGGATAAGTGCTTGGTTTTGGGTTCTACCATGTGGTGACCTTTCCCAGTGACAGTAGAGGTAGCAAGGCACACGTCAAGTAGTTGCCATCAAGGGTAACAAGATGGGGTTTTCATCATTGGTTTGAGATTATCCCTCTACATCATGTCATCTTGCTTAAGGCGTTACTCTGTTCTTATGGACCTAATACACTAGATGCATGCTGGATAACGGTCGACGTGTGGAGTAATAGTAGTAGATGCTGAAAGTATTGGTCTACTTGTTTTGGACGTGATGCCTATAGATATAATCATTGCATAGCTATCGTCACGACTTTGCGCGGTTCTATCAATTGCTCAACAGTAATTTGTTCACCCATTGTCTACTTGCTTTCATGAGAGAAACCACTAGTAAACACTACAGCCCCCGGGTCTATTCACATCCATCGTTTACACCTCCGCTTTTACTTTACTTTGTTACTTTGTTGCTTTCAGTTCTGACTTGGCAAACAATCTATAAGGTATTGACAACCCCTTCATAGCGTTGGGAGCAAGCTTTTGTGTTTGTGCGGGATCTTGAGATACTCCTCCACTGGATTGATACCTTGGTTCTCAAACTGAGGGAAATACTTACCACCGCTACGCTACATCACCCTTTCCGCTTCGAGGGAACACCAACGCAAGGCTCCAAGGCCACGGGGGAAATCCTTTGCATACTTGCCTAGGAAGTCCCTTAAGGCGTAGCCACAGCAGAAGGATCAATCCAAGTATTCTCCCATCGACGTGCCTATTTCTGGCGCCATTGGAAGGTCATTTGTTGCAGTAGCAGTTACCTACTATGTGTTATGATCCGGCAACCCCGGAGTGACAATAACCTGAACCACTCCTGGTGATGACCATAGTTTGAGGAGTTCATGTGTTCACCAAGTGCTAATGGGTTGGTTCGGTTCTTTATTAAAAGCAGAACCTTAATATCCCGTAGTTTCCTTTTGGACCCCGCTGCCGCGGGAGGGATGGACAATAGATGTCATGCAAGTTATTTTCCCTAAGCACGCATGACGACACACGGAATGCATGCCTACATCACATTGACGAACGGGAGCTAGCCACATATCCTTCCGTGTTATAACTGTTGCATGATGAATATCATCCAAGCAAATCACCGACCCATTGCCTACGAGTTCGTCCTACTACTGTTGTTACTTGTCTTGCTGTGCTGCTACTGTTGTTACTTGTCTTGCTCTACTGCTACTATCGCTTGCTATTGTTGCTACTTGCTACTGCTGTCATTACTGCTGTTCCTTGCCACTGCTATTACTCGTTACACTGCTGCTACCTGCTATAATGCTTTTTCTCGATGGTCGTTGACGGGAACAAACTATTTCCATCAATGGGCAACTTCTGGCGCCATTGATACGATAGTTAGGAATAGTCTGCCGTCAACAGATCGTTGCTGACACCGTTGTTATCATACTAATTTGCTGCTCATACTTTGCTTGCAGATACTAATCTTTCACGTGTGGTTGAATCTGACATATTCAGCTGCTAATACTCGAGAGTATTCTCTCACCTCCTGCCTGGTGTATCAACAAATTTGGGCCGAATACTCTACCCTCGAAAACTGCTACGATCCCACGCGCTGGTGGGCCGTCAACAACATTCTTCTAGTTTTGATTGCCGGAGAGTGCTAGCAGCATTCTTCTGGTGCCGTTGCAGGGGAAGGTCTGCTGTCACGGAGTCAGATCCACGTCGCCCCCACCGACCGACCACGCCACCGGCCGCACCACCACCGACACCATCTCCACCACTCCATCAATGCCACCGGCCGGCTCCTCCTCCTGCACCGCCCCTATGCCGCTGCCGACACCCCTCACCGAACCCAGTCCTCACCGGATCCGACGCCGCCTCCTCCGCCCCTCCCCGGGAACTCCGGCTACACCGGGCCTTCCCGTCAACACCGGTGAGCCCTCCATTCGGGCTCGATGAGCTACCCCCTTCCTTCCTTTCCCCACTCCGGTCTCGTTCCGACGCCCCGCATCGCGGCCTCTGGCGATCTTCACCTTGCCCCGGCGCCATTTCCTTCCTGTTAGTCCAGGAGGTTCAACTTCGTGTGAGTTGTTAGTGATAAAGAAAAGCAAAAGAAAACAAAATATGTATGTATGTATGAAATTATGTATGTATGTGTGTATGCATAGATATATATGTGTGTATGTATATGTGAAAATGATGTGTATAGATTTTGTATAGTCGTAGTATGTGTAGTGCTCAATGTTCCAATGACATGCGGGGCCCATGTCCCTAATAGAAAAAGTTAAAATAAATGAAAATAGTTTTATAAATAATTAATATTAATAAATTAATTAATTGGATTAAGTAGTAATTACTATTTTGGAATAATTAGGTTTTAATAATAAAAATAAGTAAATAAGTAATTAGTTAAATATAATGTTTAAAGATTAGATATATTTAATTAAATAAATTATTAGATAATCTGTTGATTAAAATAAATTAATATCCTAAGCAGAGTACGATACGTGGGCCCCCCACTAATTAATCTGATAAAGTATTAGTTAATCTAAACATTTAAAATGTGCTTATGACAACGGGGGCCCACTGGTCATATTTGACCAGTCAACCCTGTTGATTGATGATGTCGTGCTAACATCACCACGATGTCATATTTAATTATTTAATATAATTAAATCTATTAATTCCTAAATATTAATAAAACTTCAAAAATTAATATAAAATAATTCGTAGCTCAGATAAAAATATTTTAAACATGAAAGTTCATTAGGAGAACGAGACGAACCCGGATTCGCTATCCGTTCGTTTGTCACGCGTCCCTAGCATAGCAAACATGGAACTTTTCCACCGTTTTCGTCCGACCGGTAGTAGCCACAGACCCGGGAAATATCGTCTCATATTTTCCCGACCCGTCTATGACGGATGTTACTGCGTTAGCTCATGCCTAGCGTTGCCTTTAAGCCACGTCTTTCTTTGTGATGCTATTGATTGTTCTTTTATTTATTGTGTTTCCCCTCTATTACTTCTTTTCCGGTAGACCTCGAGACCGATGATGATCCGGTGATCGACTACTTCCCGGTCGAGGATCCGTTTTGTCTGCACACCAACCAGGCAAGCAAACCCACCTTTGATCATTCATATATCGCCTATTCTTTCTCCCTCATGGTTGCATTAGAATTTTGCTACTTTTGTAGTTAGCTCCTATATCTGATACACAACCTGTTTTTGATGAACTGCTACTTTTAGTACTGTACTTTAAAACTGTTTAGTATAGGTGGAGTAGTCATCCCCTCTGACCCCTTAGTCCAGTTGCCTCGCTTTATTGTCGAGTCTCGATCCCTGATGACGAACCAGATCCGACATGGCACTACACCCCCTTAGTTGTGCGGCGCTACAGAGCTACTATCGGGTATCGAGGGTGACACCTCGTGAAGTACTCAGGATGGTATCTCTGTAGTACAGCTAGTCGGTCGTGGTTATCGAGGGTGATTCCTCCTTCACCACTCCCGACGATGTCTCTGTCGTGCAACCCCGCAAGTGTGGGACCCTCGAGGGTGATTCCTCTAAGCCCACCTTGACGGTTACATCGTTCAGAATCCAAGGAGGGTGATACCTCGGATTCCCCCTGATGTTACAACCACACAGTTACTTGACCATGTTACTGGGATCTATGATGAATAGATGTTAGGCGGTTGGTTTTCCGCATGGATGTGTCGATGACTTAATTAAAATGATAATGGATTTGGGTATTTGATCTGGGTTGATCGGGAGGCCTTATTACGTACTAACCGTCTGCGTGGGAAGAAGTATGGGTACTCAGCGTCATGGTATCAGCCGAAGCTTTTCAGACGTCAACAATGGAGCGGCACGTGCCCGAGTGGTCCCGAGATGCATCGCGCTTGTATTAAGGGGTGCTAGGACTGACGTCGGTCGCCCACGCATCATGCAGGAGCACAGAGGGCAAGTGGGTCCATGAACCCTTTGTGCTTAGAAGTTAGACCGGCGGGCTGGCCTCTCTGTTGAGCTTAGGTGGGGTTGCGACGTGTCGATATTCCGAGGCCGGGAATGACCCAGAAAAGTGTGTCCGTCCAAAGTGTTATCGAGCATGACGGGGAATATGTTGTGCACCCCTGCAGGGATGAAAATTAACTATTCGGATAGCTGTATCCACGGTTACAGGACGACTTGGAGTTGTGCCCTGATCTTATACAACTACAACTGTTACTTAACTAGAATGTTGCTCCGGGATTGCTTCCTCGCAAGGAGTCGAGGAAGGATCTCTGGGCGTGACCTCATATTAATATTGCTACAACAATATGACTATTAACTGTGCTACCCCTGTTCTACTCTCGTCTTTTACTGCAAGACCCTGAAGATGCTAGTCTTCGATAGGACTAGGCTTTCCTCTCTCTTTCTCGCATTGCTGCAATCAGTCCACATATAAAACCCCTTCTTTGATACTGTTGCATACTTAGCATAGTTCTAATGTATGTCTTGCGAGTACTTTGGATGAGTACTCACCGTTGCTTTGCTCCCCTTTTGCCCCCTTGATCTGTTGCCGCGACTAGATGATGGAGCCCGCGAGATGGAGTATCCCGCCGACGACGCCTGCTACCCCGACGGTGCCTACTACTACGTGGAGGCCGCTGAAGACTAGGAGTAGTTAGGAGGCTCCCAGGCAGGAGGCCTCGCCTCGTTCGACCGTTGTATCTTTTGTGCTAGCCTTCTCTAAGGCACCTCATGTTTAATGTATGTACTTAGATATTTGTTGCTTCCGCTGACTCGTGTGTTTGTCGAGCTTCTCTATTCTAGCCCTCGAGGCCCTGGCTTGTAATACGAAGCTTGTATTGTTTTATTTGTGTCTAGAGTTTTGTTGTGATATCTTCCCGTGAGTCCTTGAGTTTGATCGTACGCATTTGCGTGTATGATTAGCGTACGATTAAATCGAGGGCGTCACACGCACATTGTGCTACGATAATCCGTTCCTCTTCCTAGAAAACCCAACGCACATCACAAGTATCAGTATGGTGCATTTAAAACAATACACGAAGGGTGCATACACGACACATACAAAATGGATGCACATAATATATTGATCGACTTTATTAAGAAGCCCCAGGGTGTGATCGGATAATACATTTGAATATGTATGCTGAGGAAAACTTCTAATGTAGTTCGGTTCAGCGAAACATAACCTGGGAAATTGTAACCAATCCAAAGAAAGTAAAAAACGAAAGTAAAACTATAAAACAAAGGGAAAGGGGAAACTAGTCAAGGTGACGACACTGGTCTAGCCGTAGAAGCGTCAAAGAAGAGCTGCGTTCCATGGGTTCGGTTCAAAGCGGTTGTCTAGTGGGTTGAGAAGGCAATATGCACCAACTACAAGTACTTCATCAATTATAAAAGGACCCTCCATTTGGGCATGAGTTTTTTCTTCTGCTTTTTTGGGAGGCATAGAACAAGTTTGCCCAAATTGTAGGCCTTCGCCCGAACCTCTCTACTCTCGTAGAGACGCGCTTGCTATTGATAAAAAGTAGAGCAGGATGAGGCTATATCGCGCTCTTCTTCTAGGGTGTCTAGGTCGTCCTGCCAATCTAACTCGGCTTCATTATCTTCGTACATGCGCATTTTAGGCACGTCATGTATTATATTGCAGAGGAGGACAACTTATACCCTGTACACCATAAAAAATGGTGTGTATTCCATTGACCGGTTAGGGGTGGTGCGGAGGCCCCATAATACGAAGTCGAGATCCCCCACCCAATGGCAATCACGTTCTTTCGAAGATCGGAACATTCGACGTTTGATATCGCTCATAATAAGATCGCTGGCCCGTTAGACTTGTCCATTGGTTTGTGGATGATATACAGAGGCATAATCAAGCTTAATGCCCAAGTTAGCGCACGAGTCTTTTACCTCCTAGGATGTGAAGTTGGATCCATTGTCTGTTTTTATGCTGTGGAGAACACCGTAATGGTAGACCATGTCGGATGTAAAGTCGATAACCGGTCCGGACTTAGCTGAAGTTACTAGTTTGGCTTCAATCCATTTACTGAATTTGTCGACCATGACCAGTAGGTATTTCTTTTTGTTGGTCCCCTTTAAGTGGTTCGACCATGTCCAACCCCCACACCTCGAAAGGCTAAGTGATCAGTATCATACAAAGAGTCGTTGGGGCACGTGGCTTTGATTTGCGAAGAGCTCACAACAAACACAGTGTTGGACGAGTGTTTGTGCGTATGTGTAAGTCGTGGGCCAAAAGAAGCTGGATCGAAACGCCTTGCTTACCAGGGCCTGAGGTGCTATGTGGTGGCCGCTCATGCTTGCATGTATCTCGGCTAAGAGTTCCTTCCTTCTTCTTCACATATGCAACATTGGAGAACTCCGATCGTGCTTTTCTTATACAGTTCACCCTTGATAATCCCCAAGTGCAAGGAATCATCGTAGCAATTTCCAAAGGTGGAAGTGATAGGTATGGAGTGTCAAACCCACAAGGAGCTAAAGGTAAGATCAATATTCTCTCAAGTCTTATCTGTCAATGATACGGCTCTACGTACGCCAAACTTTTGCTTCCAACTAGAAACGAGAAATAAAACTACATTGTGGGTATGAAGAGAATAGCTTTGCATGATAACGGAGAACTAGAATATAAAAATAGGTGATGTTATCATAAATTTAGAATACATTACAATATATTACAAACAGCGAGTGTGGAATAATGATGGGTCGCTGTGCGGAATTGTCCTAGGCAATTGTTAAAAAGATCGGTAATCATTATTGCAATTTCATATGAGGGAGAGGCATAAGCTAACATACTTTCTCTACTTGGATCATATGCACTTATGATTGGAACTCTAGAAAGCATCTGCAACTACTAAAGATCATTAAGGTAAAACCCAACCATAGCATTAAAGCATCAAGTCCCCTCTATCACATACGCAACAACCCCATTACTCGGGTTTATGCTTCTGTTGCTCAAGCAACCCACTATAAGTGAATCAAGAACGTATTGAAACACCCTACAATGGGAATCCTTCACCTGTGTGCGGAACGGAAGGCACCATAGGACAGCACCAAAATAAATATACAACTCACACCAATCTAGATCATCAATCAACCCAAAGGACAAAAGTAATCTGCTCAAAACATCATAGGATGGCAACACATCAATTGATCATAATATGTGGCATAAAGCACCATGTTCAAGTAGGGGATTACATCGAGGTGCGGGAGAGTGGACCGCTGAAAGAAGATGAGGATGGTGACGAAGATGGTGATGTTGATGAAGACGATCACCGCGGCGATGGTTCTCGCGATGGCACTCCGGCGCCACCGAGAGAGAGAGAGGGAGAGGTTCTCACCCTTGTGCTTCCTCCTCCATGGCCTCCCCCTGAGTGGGGAGAGGATCTCCCTCTGATCCTTGGCCTCCATGGCATTTATGGAGACCGTCGGGATGAGGAACATGGCCTTCGTTGAAGATGACCCCCTCCGGCAGGGTGTCGGAGAGGGCCAAGATTGATCTTTCGTGGCTCTGGAGTCTTGCAGCGGCGGAACTCCCGATCTAGGTTTCTTTCTGGAGGTTTTGGTATTTATAGGAATTTTTGGCGTTGGTCTCACGTCTGAAAGGTTTCTGAGGAAGTCACAACCGAGGGGGTACGGCCTAGGGGGTGGTCGCACCCAGCAGGCTTGTGTATTCCGCATCCACTTCCTAGCCTAGCTCTGGTGCTTCGGGGGTCTCTTTTGGTCCATAAAAATCACCGTAAATTTTTAGCCCATTCCGAGAACTTTTATTTCTGCACAAAAAACGACACCATGGTAGTTCTGCTAAAAACAGCGTCAGTCCGGGTTAGTTCTAATAAAATCATACCAAAATCATACAGAATTATTGTAAACATGGCATGAATACTTCATAAATTATAGATATTTTGGAGACGTATCAGCATCCCCAAGCTTAATTTCTGCTCGTCCTCAAGTAGGTAAATGATAAAAGAAATTATTTATGAAGTGTCAATGCTAGCAAGTGCACAAGTTTGGCAAATGATACTTACAATCACTTTTTCTAGCATCAATATAAACCATAAACAGTAGATCATCTCATAAAACTTGTCATGATCAAGTAACAAGCTATTCACATGTTAAAGTATAGACCAAAAAGTTTCTTGAAAACTAACAAACCATAATCCTAGTCATCGAACAATTGCAATTAATCTTATTTTCAGGAAGGGTCTACGTAAGAGCTTTGATTTAGCAAATTCCACATACTCAACTATCATATAGTCTTCCATGATTGCTAACACTCAAAGCATGTTTTAAGAGCAAATGGCATCCATCGAACACAGAGAAAGATAGGGGCTTCAAGTTTCGCCTCGCAACTTATTTATCGTATAGATAATTGTCAACAATAATAATTCATGATCAAATATATTTGAATGGCCATATATGCTTGGATCTTTCCCCACCACATGATGCTTGCCAAGAGAAAAAGGCAAAATATAGGAAGTGGTGAAGATCACCATGACTCTTGTATAAAGGTAAGTACTCGAAAGTAAAAGATAGGCCCTTCACGGAGGGAAGCATTGATTTATAGAGGTGCGAGAGCTCAAGCTTTTAAAACAGAGATGAATAATAATTTTGAGCGGTATGCTTTCATTGTCAACATAACAACCGAGAGATCTCAGTATCTTCCATGCTAGATACATTATAGGCGGTTCCCAAACAGAATGGTAAAGTTTTTACTCCCCCTCCACCAATCAATCACACTCCACGGCAAGCCGAATCCACGGGTACCGTACATACGAACAACAATCCTGGGGGAGTTCTGTTTCATTATATTTTGATTTGAATTTTGAGCATGGAAATGGGCATCCCGAATACCAGCCAATTTCTCGTAAATGATAGTGAATCAACACATATCGTGAGAATAACCCACCTAGCATGGAAGATTCTGACAACCCCTAGTCACTATATGAGCGATTCAGGCATACAAGACAAAATATTAATTGAGGGTTTAGAGTATGTCACATGCAAATTTACTTGGAACGGCAGGTAAATACCGCATATAGGTACGTATGGTGGACTCATATGGAACAACTTTGGGTTTAAGGGTGTTTGGATGCACAAGTAGTATTTCTACTTGGTGCGGAAGTTTTGGCTAGTATGAGGTGGAAGCAAGCACCACGTGTTGGAGGATCCATAACAATATAACTTCTATACAAATATACCCAAGCATAACTCATTACGTTGTCTTCCTTGTCCAATATTCAAAATAATTTACTCAAGTTTAAAAATAATTAACGGGTATTCACAATCATAGAAGATTTCCAAGATAGTATATTTATATGTGAAATCTCTCTTCCTTCAATATTCTTTCATGAATTATTCAAGTGACCAGTGCGGTGTTTGCTATCTTTCAATAAATTTTACCACCTATACTTCTTATATGTGAAGTCATTAATCCCCATGGGATAAGCATATAAAACATATATAATTTCAGATTTATGATATTCAATTCATTCAACCATTTACTCATAGGATATAAGTGAAGCACGAAAGTAAATGAAAAAACTACTCCAAAACATATAAGTCAAGATTAGTGAGTAGTCCAACAATTAAGTAGTTATGTGAGGACTTTCTCTCTCTCTATCTATCTATCTATCTATCTCTGTCTCTTTTTAAATATTTTCATATCTGAGTATTTTATTTAAATAGCAAGAAAACTCCAAGAATAGGACGCAACATGTGAATGAATAAAAAACTAGGCTCAACATAGGCTAATCGATAGTTGACGAAGAGAGGTGGGATGCGTAGCATCCCCAAGCTTAGATGCTTGAGAGTTCTTAAAATATTTACTTGGGGTGCCTTGGGCATCCCCAAGCTTGAGCTTTTGTATCTTGTTCAACCCTCTCATATCCCAGTTTCACTTATTCTCAAAAACTTCATCCGCACAAAACTCGTAAGATAGGTTAGTACACATAAGAACAAATCAACACTTCATATACTACCAAGACAAGTTGCGCGATAATTTCCAAACATTAGGTACTATATACTAATATTTCCACAGTTTATAACTACTAATATAGGCTATGGAAACTATCAGATAAGTAGATAACAAAACTATGACAGCAAGTTGTTCAAACAAAACAGTCTGTAGCAATTTATGAAAACAGTGTACTTTCGTAACTCAAAAAATTATGAAAATTTAGAATATGTTGTAAACTTTATGTTACAGCACTTCATAAAAGTTTCACAAACTTTACACATTCCAGTAAAATATGAAAATTCAAACACTACAATAAAAGTCTCTGTTTTGACACAGCATACATCAAACATGCAATGCAAACATCCTAAAGGCAATTCTAGGAACTTTTTATTGAAAAACAAGATTATGAGTAACACCTAACAGAAAATAACAAAATATAATGACTATCTAAGCAAAGAACATATTATGTAACGAATAAAAATATAGCTTCAAGTAAGATATACCGATAATGTTGAAGACGAAAGAGGGGATGCCTTCCGGGGTATCCCCAAGCTTAAGCGCTTGAGTCTTCCTTAGATATTTCCTTGGGGTGCCTTGGGCATACCCAAGCTTAGGTTCTTTTCAATACTTATTCTCCTCATATCGGTACCTCACCCAAACCTTGAAAACATCAATCACACAAAACTAAACGGAACTTCGTGAGATGGGTTAGTATAATAAATAATGATCATTCACTTAGGTACTGTCAAGCAAAAATTCATAATTGTTCTCACATGATTCCTATTGTATTCTACCATTCTCATAATTTATATCACTAAATATAAGCTATGGCAACACTAAAACAAGCAAGTTGTGCATGCAAAACAGAATCTGTCAAAACCGAACAATTTGTGAAGATCTGTAATGTAACCATACTTCCGTGTCTCTAAAAATTCTGAAAAATTAGGAAAATCCAGGAAATTTGTATATCAATCATGTTTAAAAACTTCACATGAAAATTACATTCCAATGAATTTACAAAATTCCTATACTGAGAGCAAAAATTTCTGTTTTTGCACAGAATCAACTCAACTATCATCTACACTATCCCAAAGGCTTTACTTGGCACTTTATTGAAATAAAAAAAGCATAAAACATGATTAGTACGGTAGATTAATCATGTGAAAATAAAAAAATAGAAAGTAAAAGTGTTTGGTTGTCTCCAACAAGGGCTTTTCTCTAAAGCCTTTCTAGCTAGGCATGACATTGATACACTTCCAAGTCGAATTCCGATGGAAATTTTATTCATACTCTAAGAGATATAAGTGAAGTTCATAGAGCATTCTACAATTAATATAGATAAAAAATATCCAAACCAAAATATATATGTGAAGCACATGAAGCATTCTATAAGGCCATACTCAAAAGATATACGTGAAGCACAAAGAGCATTCTACAAAATCATACTCAAAAGATTTAAGTGAAGCACAGAGAGCATTCTACAAAGCCATGCTCAAAAGATTTAAGTGAAGCGCATGAAGCATTCTATAAATCAATGCCGGACTACATCATACTAGGAAGGTGCATAAAAGGAGAATAAAAAGACTAAGACACATATCATGTGAACAAAACAAAAATGGAGGTATACAATTAATTATTGAAGAATGAAGATGCGATGCCTTCCGGGGCATCCCCAAGCTTAGATGCTTGAGCCTCCTTTAAATATTTACTTGGGGTTCCTAGGGCATCCCCAAGCTTGAACACTTGTCTCTCTGTATTCTTATTTTATCGATATCTCCTCGACCTTCGAACACTTCATTCACACAAAACTTAAAAAAAACTCATGAGATCCGTTAGCATAATAAAGCAAAATACCACTTTAAGTACTGTTGTGAACTGATTCCAAATTCATATTATCATTATATATACTGTATTCCAACTTTACCATGGATCATACCCCCCGGTATAACCCATAGATTCATCAAAATAAGAGAACAATGCGTAGAAAACAGAATCTGTCAAAAATAGGACAGCCTGTAGTATTGTGTAAACTTCGCACACTTGTGTCACTCAAAAACATCTGAAAATATAGGACAGATTAAAAAAATTATAAAACTACTGTGTAAAAATTTCAGAAACTTTTGACATTCGAGTAAAAAACGTAAATTCACGCACTATAGCCAAAGTTTCTGTTTTTGCACTGCACACACCAAACAAGCAATCTAATCATCCTAAAGGCAAATCTTGGCACATTATTTTTATAATACAATGGATATATATAAGGGTATAATTATTTTTAAGAAACTTCCATGAAAAATTCTACATTGCTTCCATGCACATGAACACAAGTGTTCAAGGTCAACCCTCGCTTCTCCAATGCACAACCTTCCAATCACTTCTCTTTTTGAAAACTTCTTAGGCATAAGAGGCAAGTAATTATTTTTGTATTTTTCATTATTTTTTGTTTGTTTGTTTCACCCACAACTAAATAAATAAAAAAGTGGAAACAAAATCTATTTAGTGAAGAAAGCAAACAAGCACACACTTGAATATCAACCCCACGCTATTGCTCTCGGCTATGGCGCCAGAAAAGACCTTGACAATCCCCAAGTGCAAGGAATCATCATAGAAATTTCCAAAGGTGGAAGTGATAAGTATAGAGTGTCAAACCCACAAGGATCTAAAGGTAAGATCAGTATTCTCTCAAGTCCTATCTACCGATCTTACGACTATACGTACGCCAAATGTTTGCTTCCAACTAGAAACAAGAAATAAAACTACGTTATGGGTATGAAGAGAATAGCTTTGCATGATAACTGAAAGGATCGATATGGTTGGCTAGAGGGGGGGGTGAATAGACAACGACCACTTTTTAATTAATCTTAACAAGTTAAGGTAAACACTATACGGGTTCACAAATAATATGACAAAGAGGTGACCCCTATAGAAGCTACCAACAAGACCTATTAAGACAAGTAAGATATAGTCACAAGTAAAAGCAAATACAAAGTAAAGGTTAGAGATAACCACAAGTGGAACCGATGGAGACGAGGATGTGTTACCGAAGTTCCTTCCCTTTGACAGGAAGTACGTCTCCGTTGGAGCGGTGTGGAGGCACAATGCTCCCCAAAAAGCCACTAAGGCCACCGTATTCTCCTCACGCCCTCGCACGATGCAAGGTACCGTGATTCCACTATAGGTGCCCTTGAAGGCGGCGACCGAACCTTTACAAACAAGGTTGGGGCAACTCCACACAAAGATTGGAGGCTCCCAACAAGACCACGAAGCTTCACCATAATGGAATATGGCTTCGAGGTGACCTCAACCGTCTAGGATGCTCAAACACCCAAGAGTAACAAGATCCGCAAGGGATAGGTGGGGGAATCAACTTTTCTCTTGGTGGAAGTGTGGATCTAGGCCTTCTCACCCAATCCCTAAAGAATCAACAAGTTTGATTGGCTAGGGAGAGAGATCGGGCACTTTTAAGCTTGTGGAGCAACAATGGAGCTTAGAGAGGTAAGAGATGGGGTTCCTCAGCTAGAAGAACGCTTTTTATAGTGGGGGGAAAATTCAGACCGTTTTCCCACTCTCTGCCCGAGATCCAGCGGTACTACCGCTGCCTGGCGGTACTACCGCTGGGGCTTCCAGCGGTACTACCGCTGGTACCAGCGGTACTACCGCTGGCCCCTTGGTAGTGCATAAGCACTACTACCGCTGGGAAAGTCTTCGCAAAAGGGTCCGTCCACGAACTACCGCTAGGTAGGTGGAACAAGGCACCTGGAGCGGTACTACCGCTGACCAGGTGGCGGTACTACCGCTGGCTAGCGGTACTACCGCTGACAAGGGGCGATACTACCGCCAGACAGCGGTACTACCGCTGGTTGCAGCAGTACTACCGCTGGCAGTCCAGCGGTACTACCGCTGGCACCAGCGGTACTACCGCTGGGGACCATTTTGCAGAGATGCTCAAGATGAATAGGCGAGGGCCGCTCCAAAATATAAGGAAAGGGAGAATGCAAAGAGTGCGTGTGAAAAGATAGATTCCACCCTAACCTTTCCACTACGGATCCCCTCTTAATAGTACGGCTTTCCTATGACTCAAATAAAGAGAATCTTCGAGAGTGTCGTGCTTCCGTTCCAGAAGAGAGGAGTCGTGTCGTCTTGTGCCATTGACGAGTGTTACCTGAAACCTTGACACACACGATTAGTCATGTACGGTACTGTCATCAATCACCAAAATTACTTAGGCATAAACTATGCCTCAACAATCTCCCCCTTTTTGGTGGATTGATGACAATACCGCATTTGCACAGATAATAATATGAGAATAAAAAGATAGAGATATATGACATATGACTCACAGCATATGATGGAAATAAATCTAATCTCACATAAGAAAGATCATGTCTCACACAAGATAGCAAACGAATCAAACCAAGTTCAAAGCAAACCATACGAGATAAAGCAAAGCAATGCAAAGTTCGAAATGAAAGCAAATCCTAGACTCTCTCCCCCTTTGGCACAAGACACCAAAAAGGGGCACACCTAATGCCACAGGTAACTACTCCTCGTCTTCAGGATCACCAGACTCGTCTGTCCCCTCCTGGTCGGTCTGCTCCTCCTCTGCTACCTCATCGCCAGACCACTGGTACCCCTGAGCCTGCATCCAAGTGGCCTCCGGAGTGATGTCGTCCTCGGAGCCGCTGGAGATGTCCACATCCAAGGTCCTGAGAACACGCTTATGCCTCTGGCGGCTCTGCTTCTGAGCCACATGTGTCTGGTACTGTCCCTTGGCCTGCATACAGAAAAGTGTCTTCATCTTGTCCTGCAGTTTGATAGCCCAAGATGGCATGGCAGACGAGCGGGGCTGAGGGGCAGGTCCTCTGCCAGCAGCGGTCTCTGTATCAGTGTCCATGTGCTGAGAAGATGAAGATGGGTTGGCCCACTTGTCCTTGACGCGCAGCCTGATTGGGTCATGCACAATGTAACCAGACTGTGCGTAGAGCACCTCATCCGGAAACGCCTGTTGCCACTTATGGCAGATGTATGCGAACAGGTAAGGCCCGTAGATAGGAACCTTACGGTTGATGATGCAGTTCCAGAGCTCTGTGAACATCACATCTGCAATATCCAGTGGAGCAGACTCCTGAGACATAGCCTCCTCACAAAGTAACAGCATCTCAGCCAAGTAGCCATGGACCTTATCGAAGTTACCACTCCGAGGGAAGAGGGTGTTGCGAAAGATGCGATGCATGATGTCCAGGTGCTTGGGAAGCACCCCCTTCCTCAGATACAGTGACTGTAGTCTGTCCTTTGCGAGGGCCCTATCGGTGGGGGCTGGAGCATGAGGACGCAGCCCAAGAGGAGTGTCAGCACCCTGAAAATCAATGTGAAGGAACTGCATGAACTCTGCCCAGGAACCGGTCATCTTCTTTGACCCAGTCATCCATATCATGGAGCGCTGTTCATCATGGGAGAAATGGACTGTGACATAAAACTGAGCAACTGCCGTGGGATCAAAATCCGTCTTGAAGGAGATGATGTTTTTGATGCCCAGCTTGTCAATCAAAGCGAGGGCATCACCAAAGTACTCCGTGTTCCGCTGAAGATGTGCCAGATCAATCCACTGGACAGAGACAAAGTTCTTCTTGAAGTTGGCAATAACATCCCGATAGATCCTGCAATGGTCCCTTACCCAGACATGGTCAACACCATCAATCTCATCCCTCTCCTGGAGATAGTGGTTCTTGGTGCGAAATTGCAGAAAGTCCTTGGGGGACATTGTACGGACATTCACCCTCTTATCCTTGTGAGCGACCTTCTTAAAGGACTTCTTCTTGGGAGGCAGGCCAGACATGGCAGACCCCTCGGGCGCCTCTGGGTTGCGAAACTGTTTGGATTGCGTTTCCCGTGGGGGGTTCGAACGGCGAGCAGAGCCACTTGTGACACAGACCACAAAGCAAAAAGAGGCGACAAGAAGAGTCAAGGCAATGAATCTGGAGAATGCGAAACAAGTAAACACGCATTGCTAAGCAAAAACAAGCAGAAAATACACTGTGAATGCTCTGGCGGTAGTACCGCTGGGGCCCTGGCGGTAGTACCGCTGGGGCCCTGGCGGTAGTACCGCTGGGGGTTTGACTTTCATATCTGACAAATAATACTCGTTTTCGAGGGCATGGGCTGAATATGAACACTAAGACGTACACCCCAGCCCTACGGTCATGAGGAACACATAGCATTAAGAGATACAAACATGCCTAGGCAAGAGAGAGCACGTTTTAGATCTAATCCAAAAATTCAAGTGATCGATCTAAGACGAATGAATCCTAGGACATGGCAGCAAACACAACAACAAAACATCGAACCTATACCCCCCTCAAATATTCCCTTCATGCCATCCAAGAACTAGCCATAGGATCAAAAATATGAGTCCAATCCCCAATGCTCCTAACCCTAGAACACGAGTAATCAAAAAGAACAAGGGAGGAGCCTTTTTTTACCGGGATTCATGGCTTTGGAGGAGGAAGAAGAAGTGAAGCAGCCCTTCCACACCAACGGGGAGAAGGAGCTCCACGAAGAGAGATCCAATCGGGGAGGTTTTCGGGCTAGGGGAGGGAGGAGCCGCGAGGAAGAAGAAACAGATGAAAAATCGGGCTCCCCCTCCCTTTATATAGCCCAAGGGGTACGGGCAGCGGTAGTACCGCCGGGGTGCAGCGGTAGTACCGCTGGGGTGTAGCGGTAGTACCGCTGGGATCCTGGCGGTAGTACCGCTCCCCTGGCGGTAGTACCGCTCCCCCTCGAAACCCTAGAAATATCCCAGCCGGTCGTGTTAGATTTTGAATCCTGGCGGTAGTACCGCTACCCCTGGCGGTAGTACCGCTGGGGTCCTGGCGGTAGTACCGCTACCCCTGGCGGTAGTACCGCTGTACATGTTTCAACACGCCTAGGGAAGGCGGGAAAACTTGGGCATATGACAAGTGAGTAAAAAGGGATGACTTCCAAGAAAGGTACTGACTTGTCATTGCATATCCTCTCCTTTATACGCAAGAGAGGATGGAGGGGCGGTGGCCGAGGCCACCTATGTTTGAGATAATGGTATGACACCGCGAAGAATTATCCTTGGGTTCATGACCAATGCTCGTCTTTGAAGCACAAGTACCATTTGACAATGGCTAAAGTGAAAGACTAGATTGATTTACGCATAATGGGGGGGGAGTGAGAGTTCATTGAGAGAACAACACTCCCCCTATGTCCATGCCTACATCTAGACCAAGATGGAATGTGAAGTGAGGTGCAATATGCCTAGTTTCAATCCACATTACTTGAATCAATGATATTTAGCTCATGCCTTAACTCCCGGAACCTTGCTTCATCTAGTGGCTTGGTGAAAATATCTGCAAGTTGCTCTTCAGTGTGGATGAAGTGAACCTCAATATCACCTACCTTGATATGTTCACGGATGAAGTGATGACGAATATCAATATCTTTGGTTTTGCTATGTTGCACTGGGTTGAGGGAAATCTTGATGGCGCTTTGATTGTCACATAGAAGAGGCACTTTGTCACAAGTGACACCATAATCCCTTAAAGTTTGCCTCATCCATAGCAATTGAGCACAACAACTTGTAGCCGCCACATACTCAGCCTCGGTGGATGACAAGGAGACGCAGTTATGCTTCTTTGAAGACCAACTTACCAAAGAGCGACCAAGGAATTGGCATCCTCCAGACGTTGACTTCCTCTCCACACAATCTCCAGCCCAATCTGAGTGAGAATAGCCAACTAGATTGAAGTTTGCTCCTTTGGGATACCAGAGACCAAAGTTTGGGGTATGAGCCAAATATCGAAAGATTCGTTTGACAGCCATGTAATGACTTTCTTTTGGTGCGGATTGAAACCGTGCACATATCCCTACACTCAACATAATATCCGGTCTAGATGCATAGAGGTAAAGGAGGGATCCAATCATGGAGCGGTATACCTTTTGATCCACTGCTTTACCATTGGGATCACTGTCAAGCTTGCATCTGGTTGGCATGGGAAACTTGACCGGTTTGACATCTTCGAGCTCGAACCGCTTGAGCATGTCTTGAGTGTATTTGGCTTGTTTGATGAATGTCCCTTCTAGACCTTGTCTAATCTCGAATCCGAGGAAAAACTTCAACTCTCCCATCATGGACATCTCAAACTTCTCAGTCATTAGTGCAGCAAATTCTTCATTGAATGAAATGTTAGGAGAGCCAAAGATAATATCATCAACATATAGTTGGCATATGAACAAGTCCCCTTTAACCCTCTTAGTAAAAAGAGTGGGATCAATCTTCCCAATTTCAAACCCACGATCTTGTAACAGCTCAGTAAGGTACTCATACCACGCGCGTGGGGCTTGTTTAAGGCCATAGAGTGCCTTATTGAGTTTGTACACATGATTGGGGAGCTTGGGATGTTCGAATCCTGGGGGTTGTTTGACATATACCAACTCATTCAAAGGACCATTAAGAAATGCACTTTTCACATCCATTTGCTATAATTTGAAGTTATGATGAGAAGCAAATGCAAGTAACATGCGAATAGATTCTAGACGAGTAACACGGGCAAAGGTTTCACCGTAGTCGATACCCTCGACTTGGGAGTAGCCTTGAGCCACCAATCTTGCCTTGTTTCGAATCACAATTCCATTTGCATCTTGCTTGTTCTTAAATATCCATTTGGTCCCAATGACATTATGTTCCTTCGTTGGTCGAGGCACTAAATCCCATACTTGGTTGTGCTCGAAGTTGTTAAGTTCTTCGTGCATGGCCATAAGCCAATCCTCATCATCGAGCGCTTCCTATACCTGTTGAGGTTCACAATACGAGACAAACGCATGATGCTCACAATAATTCCAAAGCTGTTGACGAGTAGATACTCCCCTTTTTAAACTGCCAAGAACATTTTTCATAAGGTGTGATTTGACTCTCAGCTTGTTCGCATTCTTGGCTGCTCGACGCTCCAAGAGTTCTTCATTAGATAACGGAGGAGCGTCGCCTTGTTTCGCTTGTTTGCCCTTGCGTCTTGAGCCGGTTGTTGGAGCTCCAGACGGGAATTGTGAGACAGTCTCCTGATCATCTTGTCCTTCGACTTGAGCAAGTTCACTGGTTTGATCTTGTATTAGTGGTTGCTCTTGATCTTGATCTCGTGCTGGTTCAAGGTCTTGGGGTAGTGCTTGAGTGGGCATATCACCATTGTTAGGCAATTGATCTTGACCGAGAGCTTGATCAACTTGTTGAGAGTCTTCTCTTTGTTCATCGGAAGCGTGTGGGGCTTGTGGGGGTGATGGCTCCACTTGAGTAGAGCATTGTCCTTCTCCTTCGGCCACAAGGGGTTCCTCAATGGGGAGTATTTGACCAATCCCCATTCTTCTTATGGCTTCGGGAGGAATTTCATCACCTATATCACAAAGACCACTTTGCTCCACTTGGGAGCCATTATTTTCGTCAAACTCTACGTTACACGTCTCCTCAATTAGTCCGGTGGACTTGTTGAGGACACGGTAAGCATGAGAGTTTGTAGCATAACCAATAAAGATACCCTCATGTACTCTAGAATCAAATTTAGCTAACCGAGCTCCCTTTTTAAGAATGAAACACTTACAACCGAATACCCGGAAGTACTTGAGATTGGGTTTGTTTCCAGTTAGAATCTCATACGGAGTCTTGTTTAAGCCTTTGCGGATGTAGAGCCGATTGGACGCATGACATGCTGTGTTGATGGCCTCTGCCCAGAAGTTGTATGGAGATTTGAATTCTGCCATCATTGTTCTTGCAGCGTCTATCAAGGTCCGGTTCTTCCTTTCTGCCACGCCGTTTTGCTGAGGGGTATATGGTGCAGAATATTGGTGCTTTATTCCCTCATCACCTAGAAACTCATCTAGGGTGTAGTTCTTGAACTCGGTGCCGTTGTCACTCCTAATCATCAAGATCTTTGCTTCATGTTGACGTTGCGCTTCATTAGCAAAGTTGGTGACCGTTTGTTGAGTTTCACTCTTCCTTTTGAAGAAATATACCCAGGTATATCTTGAGTAATCGTCAACAATGACTAAGCAATACTTTATGCCTCCAAGACTATCAAATGTTGGAGGACCAAACAGATCCATGTGGAGAAGTTCCAATGGCCTCTTAGTGTAGATAAGAGTCATTGGACGATGAGCAGTTTCCTGAATCTTTCCTTCAATGCAAGCACTGCAAACACGATCTTTAGCAAAGCTCACATTTGTTAGTCCACGAACATGGTCCCCTGTCAGAAGACTTTGCAAAGATCTCATATTGACATGAGCTAAACGGTGATGCCAAAGCCAGCCCACGTCAACTTTAGCCATTAAACATGTCGCAGTCTTAGTGGGTCGCTTTGAAAAGTTTACCACATAGAGACCATTTTCGACATGTCCAACATAGGCTACTTTAAGAGTCTTGCTCCTTAGGAGGACCACAGTGTCAATATTAAAGAATGTGGAAAAACCCATGATTGCAAGTTGATGAACGGAAAGTAAATTGTAGGCAAGAGACTCAACAAGCATGACCTTCTCAATAGACAAATCTTGAGAGACGACCACCTTACCAAATCCCAATACCTTTGACGAGGATGCATCGGCGAATTGGACATGGGTGGGCATAGATGGAGAAGGATGCACATCCACCACTATGTCCTTGCTTCCGGTCATATGATTTGTTGCTCCACTATCGAGCAACCATGACACCCCACCGGAAGCAAACTCCTGCAATAGATCAAGGCTTGGTTTTAGGTACCCATTCTTTAATGGGTCCTTTCATGTTAGAGACAAGGGTCTTAGGAACCCAGATAGCCCATTCAATATCTTCATCGTAGGAACCAACAAATCTGGCATAAACATGCCCATCACTAGCACAACGTAACACATAAGAGGAATTGAGTTTGCCGGCTGTGTTAGTAGGAGCGGTTTTGCCCTTCTTGGGGTTCCCATAGTCCACCTTGTTCCTGTTCACCTTCTGAGTCCCCTCACCCTCCTTGACAAAGATGTCCATGAGGGTGAGAGATCATTTGTTCTTGTTCTTCCTTTTACCTTTTGACTTGGAGGTAAGTCCAAGTCCTTCCTTTCCTACAACACCCTTTTGAGTGCTCAAGAGATCGTTCAGACTCTTCTCACCTTGTCTGCATGACACAAGGCCCTTCTCAAGTTTTTCGTTTAACTTGGCATTTTCCTCCACAAGATGAACATGCTCACAACAGGGGTTAGTTGCACAAGTATTATCAATTAACACAAAGGGAGGACAAGTAGAGATCTCCTTGGTAAGCTTTGCTTGGAGTTGATCATGAGACTCTTTCAGAGCGAAATGAACACCTTTCAAGGCTTTGTGGGCCTTGTCAAGTATGTCAAACTCTTCTTTGAGTCTGTCACGGCCAACCTCAAGAGCATACTTTTCAGATTTAAGCATGCGAGTAAGAACAACATCATGATCTAGTTTCTTTTGCATTTTAGTGCAGTCATCGTTATATGACTCCTCAAGAGCCAAACGAAGAGTGCGCTCTTCTTCTAGAGTACTAGATAATTCGGCAATTTCATCGGCATAGTCACGGCTATGTCCATGAAGCTCGGAGATGGTCTCCTCATGAGACTCAATGAGGTCAGTGGCCTCACCCAGTTGTTCCAAGAGGGCAACAAAATGCTTCTTGGTTTCTCCCTTAATAGTGCATAGAAACTTATCAAGATCATGCTCATTAAGTTCTCCAACATCACTATCTTCTACACAATTTAACAATGAAGGAGCAGAAGCAATGTTGGTCTTAATGATAGGAGTTACCTGATGGGTACCTTTTTCCATGAGGCACTTGGTGATGTGGTTCTCGTTGGGGGCGTTGAAGAGAGACACCTTCTGGGAAGGGGTAGTGGCTATAGCAACAGTTGCCGTTGCCATTGTATCATCATCATCATCATCATCAGAAGGATACTCCTCCAGGGCCACCATTCCTTTTGGGTGAGGTTTCTTCACAAAGTTGTTCTTGATTGGAAATGATTTGGTTTTGTCTTTGCGAATGAGCTTGCCTCCGTTGTCTTCTCTCTTCTCATAGGGGCATTCTGCCACGAAGTGACTCACGTTGCCACAGTTATAACATGTCCTTACTCGTTGTTTGGGTTTGAATCCACTTGAGTTGTTCTTGTTGAAGGTTGGTCTTGAGTTCCTTTTATTTCCCCAGAATTGCCTTGATGCAAGAGCCATGTGCTCATGATAGGCATACTTTGTGTCTTCCGGGCAGCTCTCCTCTTCCTCATCTTCTTCTTCTTCTTCAAGTATTGCTCTTGCTTTCAACGCAAGTTTGGGTGAAGTGGTTTTTGATCAGACACGAGCAAGTGCATTGTCGGCTGTTTCGTTCATGATTGACATTGCAATGAACTCATCGAACACTTCACTGGAAGACAGGGAGTGGAAGTCTGGCCGCTGACGAATGACAGATGACATGGCTTTATTGAAAGGCATGATGGCTTTGAGAAACTTGCGCTTGACCCAAGTGTCATCCACATCCTTACTCCCATGGTCCTTTAGTGCCACAGCAATAGTTGTCACCCTCCGATAGAGATCACGAGGGTCCTCTTCTTCCTTCATCACAAACTCATCGGCCTGATCAAGTATCACTTCATAGTTGGATCGTTGAATACTTGAGCTTCCCTTATACAATACCATAATATGCTCCCAACAATCCTTGGCCAATGTGAAGGGACGTAAGTGGGGAAGATCTTCAGGTGGCACAGCAGACTGGAGAATAAACAGCGCAGAGTGATTATATTGATTGTCTGCATCTTCTCTTGGAGTGAGGTTGCTTGGGTCATGGGGGTAATATCCTTGCTCGATAATTCTCCACAAGTTTGTTGAGCTGTGATTCAAATGAGACTTAATAGAAAATACCCAGTTAGCAAAGTCACCTTTTACAAGTTTAGGAGGAGGACCAACAGGATTAAGACGAGGTGCGAGAACGGGTCCTCCATATGTCATGGGAGGTGGAACCAAAGCATATGTTCCAGTTCCATCTTTTTCGTGAGGTGAAGCAGGTTGCATACCTTTAGCCGCTTCCTTAGAGGAGTTGGCCTCCGAATCGGAAATGGTGGGTTTAACCACTAAAGCCGGTTCGGGTGAACTTTTAAGACCATCAATTAATTCTTTAAGCATGGTTTTGACTTCGCTCGTCAAGGACGTCTTGAGGGCGGCCATAGCCGTATTCAAGTCGTCCCTTGTGACCGAAGTCAAGTCCATGTCCTCGGGTTGCCCACGATTAACTTCCTCTCCGCCTTCCATACTCTTCGGGTGGTTAAACCCTTAATAAAGAGACGTGGCTCTGATACCAATTGAAAGGATCGATATGGTTGGCTAGAGGGGGGTGAATAGACAACGACCACTTTTTAATTAATCTTAACAAGTTAAGGTAAACACTATACGGGTTCACAAATAATATGACAAAGAGGTGACCCCTATAGAAGCTACCAACAAGACCTATTAAGACAAGTAAGATATAGTCACAAGTAAAAGCAAATACAAAGTAAAGGTTAGAGATAACCACAAGTGGAACCGATGGAGACGAGGATGTGTTACCGAAGTTCCTTCCCTTTGACAAGAAGTACGTCTCCGTTGGAGCGGTGTGGAGGCACAATGCTCCCCAAAAAGCCACTAAGGCCACCGTATTCTCCTCACGCCCTCGCACGATGCAAGGTACCGTGATTCCACTATAGGTGCCCTTGAAGGCGGCGACCGAACCTTTACAAACAAGGTTGGGGCAACTCCACACAAAGCTTGGAGGCTCCCAACAAGACCACGAAGCTTCACCACAATGGAATATGGCTTCGAGGTGACCTCAACCGTCTAGGATGCTCAAACACCCAAGAGTAACAAGATCCGCAAGGGATAGGTCGGGGAATCAACTTTTCTCTTGGTGGAAGTGTGGATCTAGGCCTTCTCACCTAATCCCTAAAGAATCAACAAGTTTGATTGGCTAGGGAGAGAGATCGGGCACTTTTAAGCTTGTGGAGCAACAATGGAGCTTAGAGAGGTAAGAGATGGAGTTCCTCAGCTAGAAGAACCCTTTTTATAGTGGGGGGAAAATTCAGACCGTTTTCCCACTCTCTGCCCGAGATCCAGCGGTACTACCGCTGCCTGGCGGTACTACCGCTGGGGCTTCCAGCGGTACTACCGCTGGCACCAGCGGTACTACCGCTGGCCCCTTGGTAGTGCATAAGCACTACTACCGCCGGGAAAGTCTTCGCAAAAGGGTCCGTCCACGAACTACCGCTAGGTAGGTGGAACAAGGCACCTAGAGCGGTACTACCGCTGACCAGGTGGCGGTACTACCGCTGGCTAGCGGTACTACCGCTGACAAGGGGCGGTACTACCGCCAAACAGCGGTACTACCGCTGGTTGCAGCGGTACTACCGCTGGCAGTCCAGCGGTACTACCGCTGGGGACCATTTTGCAGAGATGCTCAAGATGAATAGGCGAGGGCCGCTCCAAAATATAAGGAAAGGGAGAATGCAAAGAGTGCATGTGAAAAGATAGATTCCACCCTAACCTTTCCACTACGGATCCCCTCTTAATAGTACGGCTTTCCTATGACTCAAATAAAGAGAATCTTCGAGAGCATCGTGCTTCCGTTCCAGAAGAGAGGAGTCGTGTCGTCTTGTGCCGTTGACGAGTGTTACCTGAAACCTTGACACACACGATTAGTCCTGTACGGTACTGTCGTCAATCACCAAAATTACTTAGGCATAAACTATGCCTCAACAATAATAGAGAACTAGAATATAAAAATAGGTGATGTTATCATAAAGTTAGAATATATTACAATATATTATAAACAGCGAGTGTGGAATAATGATGGGTCCCTGTGCGGAATTGTCCTACGCAATTGTTAAAAATATCAGTAATCATTATTGCAATTTCATATGAGGGAGAGGCATAAGCTAACATACTTTCTCTACTTGGATCATATGCACTTATGATTGGAACTCTAGCAAGCATCCGTAACTACTAAAGATCATTAAGGTAAAACCCAACCATAGCATTAAAGCATCAAGTCCCCTTTATCCCATACACCACAACCCCCTCACTCAGGTTTATGCTTCTGTCGCTCAAGCAACCCACTAGAAGTGAATCAAGAACGTATTGCAACACCCTACAATGGGAATCCTTCACGTGTGTGCGGAACGGAAGGCACCATAGGACAGCACCAAAATAAATATACAACTCACACCAATCTAGATCATCAATCAACCCAAAGGACAAAAGTAATCTACTCAAAACATCATAGGATGGCAACACATCAATTGATCATAATATATGGCATAAAGCACCATGTTCAAGTAGGGGATTACATCGAGGTGCGGGGGAGTGGACCGCTGAAAGAAGATGAGGATGGTGATGAAGATGGTGATGTTGATGAAGACGATCACCGCGGTTCCGCCGATGGCACTCCGGTGCCATCGAGAGAGAGAGGGAGAGATTCTCCCCCTTGTGCTTCCTCCTCCATGGCCTCTGCCTGAGTGGGGAGAGGTTCTCCCTCTGGTCCTTGGCCTCCATGGCGATTATGGAGACCGCGGGGATGATGAAGATGGACTCCAGTGAAGATGACCCCCTCCGGCAGGGTGCCGGAGAGGGCCAAGATTGATCTTTCGTGGCTCTGGAGGCTTGCGGCGGTGGAACTCCCGATCTAGGTTTCTTTCTGGGGTTTTGGTATTTATAGGAATTTTTGGCATCGATCTCATGTCTGAAAGGTTCACGAGGAAGTCACAAGCGAGGGGGCGCGACCTAGAGGGGTGGCCACGCCCCGCAGGCTTGTGGCTTCCTCATCCACTTCCTGGCCCAGCTCTGGTGCTTCAGGGGTCTCTTTTGTTCCATAAAAAATGACCGCAAATTTTCAGCCCATTCCGAGAACATTTGTTTCTGCACAAAAAACGACACCATGGTAGTTCTGCTGAAAACAACGTCAGTCCGGGTTAGTTCTAATAAAATCATACCAAAATCATATAGAATATTGTAAACATGGCATGAATACTTCATAAATTATAGATACGTTGGAGACGTATCAACCCTCATGGACCTTATAGGCCTTGGATCGCCGAATTATTCGTATTGCCTCGGTTGGGTCATCGCAGCGAAGAAAGTAGGCGAGGAAGGGCTCGGTCCCATGGTGCAATTACTGCCATGATTTGCTGATCCAAAGGCATTTCTTCAAGTGTCAAACCGTCGATGATTTGTTCATCTGACTCGATGATAGGAGGGATGACTTGTTCTTGGCCATTGGCTCCAGCATCCTTATCCTCGTCGTGGCATACCATGGATGTCTTGAAAAGACGTTTTAAAAAGGTGTTCTTAGGGACAGGGTCATGCTTGGCGCCCATACGGGCCAAGATATCAATAGCTTCATTTCTGTCTCTCGAGACATGGTGGAATTCTAATCCATCAAACCGTGAGGATCTTTTGAGGACAACATTTCTGTACGCTGCCATCTTTGGGTTTTTGGTGTCGAATTCACCGTTAATTTGGGATATTGCGAGGTTAGAGTCTCCCCTTATCTCAAGTCGTTGTACGCCCATTGATATTGCCATCCCAAGTGCGTGCAACACAGCCTCATATTCGGCCACATTATTGGAATTGGTGTACATGATCTACAGTATCTACCAAATGTTGTCGCTAGTGGGTGATGTAAGTATAATACCAGCCCTCGGTCCGACAAGCGTCTTGGATCTGTTAAAGTACATTGTCCAATGGGAATGTGTATTGTACTCCCTAGGGAGTTCGGCCTCCATCCATTCGGCAAGAAAATCAGCCAACACCTGAGATTTAATAGCTCGACATGGTTTGTACGTGATTTCAAAAGGTAGGAGATCAATGGCCCATTTGGCTATGCGGCCCGTGGTGTCTCTATTGTTGATTATGTTAGTCAGGGGTACATTGGATGCCACCATGACCGAACACTCTTAAAAGTAGTGTTAGAGCATTCAGGATGCCATGAAAACTGCATAGGCTATCTTCTAGTAATCCGGATACCTGGATTTGCATAGGGTGAGCACTTCTGACACATAGTAGACTAGATTCTGCACCTGGAACTTCTGTCCATCAAGCTCTCATTCAACAATGAGAACCGCACTGACCACTTGATTTGTGGTCGAGATGTACAACAACATTAGTTCACCTACACGTGGTGCTGCTAGTATAGGATTGCTTGCCAATAATACTTTAATTTCTTTGAGTGTGGTTGTTGCTTCATCGGTACATTCAAAGTTTTTTTAACCATTTGAGCAGTTTGTAAAGCGGTAGTGCCTTTTCACCATGGTAGGAGATAAAGCAGTTGAGAGAAGCCATGCAGCTCGTCAGTTTTTTAATGTGCTTTAGTTCCCTAGGAATCGTTAGTTGGGATAGGGCTTGGATTTTAGCCGGATTTGCCTCTATTCCTCTATGGGAGACAATAAATCCGAGCAGTTTGCCCACAGGAACTCCGAAGACACATTTGTATGGATTGAATCGTATGCCGTATGCCCACAGATTACTAAATGTTCGCCGAAGGTCGTCCACCAGCTGGCTGACGTGTTTGATCTTGATGACCACGTATCCACGTATGTCTCGCCTGTTTTGCCAATTTGATCTTCCACGCATGTCTGAATCATGCATTGGTATGTGGTGCCTGCGTTTTTTAACCCGAAGGGCATTGTGTTTAAAGCAGAATGGCTCGTAGGGGGTGATGAAAGTGGTTGTGGCTTGGTCAGACTCCTTCATTTTGATTTGATGGTATCCGAAGTAATCATCGAGGAAGCATAGTGAGTAATGTTCGGCAGTGGCATCGATGACCTCGTCGATGCATTGTAAGGGGAAGGGATCCTTGGGACAAGCTTTATTCAGGTATTTGGAGTCGACACACAATCGCGAGGATTTTTCTTTCTTTGGCACCACGGCCAAATTTGCTAACCACTCCGGGTGTTTGATTTGTCAGATGAATCCGGCTTTGAGTAGTTTTGCTAGTTCTTCACCCACAGCCTAACGCTTGGATTTGGAAATCGGTGTAACGCCTGTTTGACTGGCTTGAAGCCTGTGATTATGTTCAGGCTATGCTCCGCCAGTCTTTGTGGGATTCCTGGCATATCCGAGGGGTGATTGGCAAATATGTCCCAGTTTTCGTGCAAGAATGTGTGCAATGCTTCGTCAACCGCGGGGTCCAACTAAGCCCTAATGGACGCGATTTTGATGGGGTTCGTCGGATGCTCTTGGAATTTGACGATTTAATCTGTTGGTTTGAAGGATGTGGATTTAGGCCTCTTACTGAGGATTACATCATCCTTGTCTTTCACTGAACGGAGTATTCCTCTGCTGCGAGGGTTTTGGATAGTGTCTCGAGGGCGAGGAAGCTATTTTGTTTCGGCCTGAAGAGCTCTATCATGGTCGTGATTGCGCCATTGGGCTCGGGCATTTCTAGCCTCATATACACATAATGTCGTATGGCTTGAAATCTTGTGAAGGTGTCACGCCCGAGTAGGGCGTGATAACCTCTCCGAAAGGGCACAATGTGGAAAAGAAGTTCTTCAGACCTGTAATTCTCAAGGGTGTCGAACACCATATCAAGACAAACTCGCCTTGTGTAACGTGCCTCTTTCCCGGGGATGATCCCACGAAAGGTGGTGTGGCTTTGTTCGACGCGGGATCTGTCGAATTGCATTTTGTCCAGGGTATCCTCATAAATGAGGTTTAAACCGTTGTCGCCATCCATTAGCACCTTGTGGAGTCTGAAGCCATCTACTATGGGGTTAAGGACCAGGGTGGCAGGTGTTCGGCCGAAGCGGATTCTCGGCCAGTCTGCTTCACCGAATGTGATGGGTGTCTTTTTCCATGAATTCGTTGCTGCCACATGGTATATTTGGTCGAGTTCTCAAAGAACACTCTTCCTCTGATTCTTTGAGGGAAACGTCTCGTAGACTGCTAGCATCACGGCATTGCTATCCAAAGGCATTGTCGGGCCTCTGCTTGGGTGTGGGACCCCAAGGATGGCCTCTCCGATTTTTGCAAATTTCCTAACGACCCAGCAAGCTCTAAGGTTGTGAGTCGGGTTCACGTTCAGCAGGGCGGAGTGTATGGGGCACGGTTTGTCCAATAGTTCATCAAGGATAGTCCTGGATCCTGCAAGGGGTTTATTCTTTTCTCGACGGGCTATTATTGGGCCAACCATCGAGGGGGGTGCTCTCCCTCTGAGATCCTCTGGCTTTGTCGTCATAGATTGAGTCTATGCACATCTATTGATTCTGCGAGGTGCTTTCCATGGCGCACTGTTTGCCTACCAGGACAAATAGCTCGATGAATTGTTGTATGCAGCTACGGGCGAGTAGGATTCCTTCATTGTGGCAGTTACGTCGGAAGATTTCTATGGTTTCTTGGTCGCTGCAGTCTGCCATCCTGTTTTTGGTAAGGAGGAATCTAGCCCAGAAGTGCTGGACCGTTTTCCTCGCTATTGTTTGACGACTGATAGGTCTCGTATACCTGGTTTCCTCGAATTACTTGAAAAAGCATTCGACATGTGGGTGGGTGGGAATTTTTTTGCATCCCCATGGGATGTGAGTCTGAAACCTTGGTGCCCATCGTGGAATCTGGCGTGTCGGGCTTAAAATCCGGAATATCGACGGTACAGTGTCGTACGGAATCTAGGTTACGTGCCGAGGTTCGCCCCTGAACTTTTTCTGGATTCCGGACTGGAGGGGGGATCCCGATGCTCATGAACCGAAATGTAAACCATTCTTAGTTCGGGTGATTGGGCGGGCGAACCTTCTGTCGGGCCTTCGATGGTGGCGACCGAGTGTGTGATCGGTGGAACATAAATTCCCATGTCGTCGGGTTTAAGCCCAATCTAATTATAAACCGAAGACCCATCGTCATTTACCCCCATGACTTGGATCCGACCGAGTATCTTGTTTAACGACGAGATGTCTATAGAGTCCATGCTTTTGGAGTGTGTGGGGTCAATCCGTGGTATCCTTGTTCCAGGGGCGTCTGAAGCCGCGCCCGGGCATTCTTCGGTTGAAGATGATCTGAGTGTATCGACGGGTTTGGGCCCCAAGGACAAACTCAGGGTGGACGTTGCCCGAGCATATCAATCCACCACTCCCGTTGTTAGAGCGACACGACTAGCGAGTTCTTCGAGGGGAGTCGAAAGCTTCGTCAGAATGAGATCTCCTTGGGAGTCGGCGACGAACTCTAGGTTTCCAAAGCTGATCTCCTGATCAGGGGCGAGCTTTCCGACCTGGCCAAGGTGGCCAGCCGGATCAGCGGTAGCATGATGCTGCCGAACGCAAAGATCTGTACAGGGACGAAGACGTCCCTGTTGCAGATGTCACTGTTGATGATTAGGCGAGGCATCGATCCTTTGGTGATCCCACAGCGGAACTCTCAATAAAAGCACCAATGTCGATGTCAAAACCGGCAGATCTCAGGTAGGGGGTCCCGAGCTGTGGATCTTGGATCACTGGTAACAGGAATAGGGGAGACGATGTTTACCCAGGTTCGGGCCCTCTTTATGGAGGTAAAACCCTACATCACGCTCTTATTTATATTGATGGTGGAGTATTGAGTACAGAGTTGATCTACCTTGAGATCGTATGTTGTGGTCTAAACCCTAAGAGTAATGATGATTTGTAAGAACTAAAACCAGCTGGTTTATATAGACACCAGGGATACATAGGGTTACATAAGGTCGCTTACATCCGAAAATAAACATGCCAATATTATCATCTAACTTGGAGCACACCAAAGCTTCGGAAGCTTCTATCTTGAACACGGCATCACCTTGTAGTTCGGTCTTTTAATGATAGTCACAAATGACCCATCAGTTCGGCCTATAGAGATAGGTCGGGGGCTCGAGGGCCCCTTAGTCTTGGACTCCCTCATCGGGCGGCACCTGGTGGTTTTGGCAACCTTGGGCTCATTCCAGATCTGGTGTGATGGGCGCGGCGGGGGCTCTTGGTAGCGGCTCTGTTTCCGCCCTGCCAGGCCGGCGAAGGCCTGCTCGGCCGGGCCAGGTCCTTTTAGGTCGAGGTTTGTACTTCCCTCCAGCTAGCGTGGTGTTGGTTCGAGTTGCTAGTCTTCCTGGGGTAGTGGCCTCTACGTGGTGTAGGTGGTCCTGCCTGTAGTGTGTCTAGCGGCGCTACTCCTTCCCACATCTGGTATGGTTGTGTGCGCCTTGGGAGGTTGGATTCGTCTTGATCCGGCCTGCAGTGGTCTGAACCTGACCATGGGCTGCAACGGGCGGCCATGGTCTCTTGTGGTGATGCAGATCAGCTCCCATCTCACTCAATCGGTGTTCGGCAGTTTGTCAGATCAACTTGGACGAAAGCCTTGCTCAACCTGGAGCCGCCGGCGGCGACGCCTATGGGCGCCGCTAACCTCCTTGGAGGCGTCGTTGTTTTTGTTGTTTGCACCCTCCTTGTTGAGACCCCGAGGGAAACCCCAGTACAGGTCCTCCTGTACGTATGATGGCGGCGCAACCAGCGTCGCAGCCCTTCTTGAAGGCATCATCTTTGGGGTCAACCTGGTTGTTGTGTGGGTTTTGCTTGTTGCCGGAATGTTGGTGGTGGTGGTGCCGTCGGTTGGGGTCGACGGTGGTTTTGTGTTGCTGCTGGCCTGGTTCCTATGTATTCTTCTTCGGTGGTGTTCCCCGTTGTCGGCCATGTTTGCTATGCATGTTCAAGTCCCTCCCATGGTGGTCATTATGTTGCGGCGAGCTTAGTGTTTTTGGTGTTGTTCTCGTTCATCTTTGCTCTTCGACGACGCAAGATGCCTCCTCAACTTGCTAATCGTTTTGAATTCTCATGGTAGGACCCCCAGTCAAGGTTCGTGTTGTCACTCGTTGGTTGCGGTTGCTCCTAAGTTATGTCGTGGGGTTTGGTATGCACACGAGTGTGGTGCGTTAGGTTGCTTGCTTAGTATTGGTATTGTGATCCTTCGACGACACCTCACATCTACTTGTGCCTCCTATGGTGTTCGCCCTTCGGTCTGCTTGCTAGGTCGGGCTTTATTTTGGCGTCTCATCTTGTGTAATCTTCTTCTTTATATGGTTTTTGGCTAGATTTTTCTCATAAACTAGGTAAACTTATTTAGTTTCTCAATCTAGTTTTTTTTATAAACTAAATCAGTCAAAGCTTAAAGGATAACTCTAGTCAAAGCTTAAAGGATAACTCTTACTCCCTCAATTCCTAAATATAAGTCTTTTAAGAGATTTCACTAAGGGACTACGTACGGAGTAAAACAGGTGAATCTACACTCTAAAGTATGTCTATATACATCCATATGTAGTCGTCTAGTGAAACCTCTAGAAAGACTTATATTTAGGAACAGAGAGAGTAGTTTTTACAGCTTTTTGAGGAATATATTCAGGTAAGGATTCCCTTACACCGTGACCGTTTAGAAAAGTTTCTAAAGCCGAACCGACCCGTGAACTCGGGTATTTTAACATAGTACAGACGCAAACGCTCATATACGTGCACATACATTCATCCCTTTGAACGCACACAAGCACATCCTATTACTATGAACACCTCCGAAAGACTAAGCTCACATATCATCTTGAGATTTATGAAGTTATCGTAGGCGCCTCGTCGTCGACGAAAACGTCTCCTCGAACTGAAAACGTATCGCCGAAAATCCTAAAATCTTTACCTAATAATAAAGAGGCTATCGCTTCCGTTGGAAAACCCACCGAGACGATTTTACAAAAATGCCCTTACTGTTTATGACATTAAACTCGTAGTATATATTAAATGTTTTTTAAAATACTCATATCTTTTAAACCGTAACTTCAAATTTAACATATTATATATGGAATTTGATTAGAAAAATATGTAGAATTTAAATATGATATTATTTTATCTGTTAAACGTTTAATAAAAATACTATCTAGGGTGTAATCTTAATAAATAAGTCATTATTCGTCTTTCTTTCATACCGGTACTCATCCGGGTTGAAGATGAACACGTCAACAAAATCAGGATTAGAGATGAAACTGAAGGTCACTTGACTGATTCTTTGTACATATTAAATCTACATGCAAGCCATGTTAAAATAGAAGACCTCTGAAATTTTGAACTGCATTGTGAAATTTTGAACTGCATTTTTGTAGGATAAGACCATCTTTACTTGTGTCGTAACTATAAATTCTCAGATTATAAACCCTTTTTTATAAATTAAGAGCGTGTGGTATTTCTTTCTCCCATTGCAACGCATGAGCCCTTTTGCTATAATAATAAAGCGGCTATTGCTTCCGCTGGAAAACCCACCGCGACATTTTTACAAAAAAAGCTCCTGTAACTTTTGTTATTCCACCCGCGCTCCATTATTTATCTGCAACGCAAAAGGAAAAAACGATTCGCTGTAAAAATTTATACCCGTACGCATTGCCTCCTCCCGTCGACCCTGGGCCACCCTGGCCTATGCCCAGGCCGCCGCCACACCACTCGCCGCCGCGGCCGGCCTCAACCGCCACCGCTGCTGTTCTCAACCCACCCGCCTCCGCGGCCGTACCTTTCCCCACTCACTGTCCCCGTTGCGGCGCTCGAGCGCATCGCGTCGCCCCTGGTCCACCCTGACCTGTGCCCAGGCCGCTGCCACACCACTCGCCGCCGCGGCCGACCTCAACCACCACTGTTGTCGATCTCAACCCACCCGCCTCCGCGGCCGTACCTCTGCCCGCTTGCTGCCCCCGTTTCGACGCTCGAGCACAGCTTCTGGATCAAATCAACGCGACAGCTACAGTGATTGGGGATGATGTGTCTGCTCGATGCAGAACGGCGGCGGCGCGCGGATAAGGCGTGGCGGAGCGAAGTACTTGCAGGTGGAGGCGGGCCTCCATGGCTCACACCGGGAACTCCGAGGTTATGGCGTGGCAACGGCGACTCCTTATGGCCAGATAGAGACGCCTAACCCTTGCTCGCCTCATCGTATCCCCTCCTCCGACAGGAACTCATCATCTGGTGAGATCCCATCCCCATGCCTCCAACCGTGTGCCAAGCACCGGCAAAAAAATTTGTTTTGTGGGGATTTGTTTGCTGATGAATGAATGTATTGAATGTAAGATTGTATTGTTGTAGAGACAGAGAATGGAACACCACCTTCAGTTTATCATCTGATCCCACATTCTCTACCCCATGAGTGAAATAAGATAACAGTTTATTGATCAATTCACTTAGTCTCTTTGTTTTGCTTTGCTTGTCCCGCTCAATTTATCATCCTGGTGGAATTAACAATGAACGGGTTGATTTCTCAATAAAATAGGATAGGACTCACTACATTAGTTAGTTAGCTTAGTATTTTAATAAATCAAAATGATTATAAAAAAATTAAAAGCGTGTGGTATTTTTTTCTCCCGTTGCAACGCACGGACCCTTTTGCTAGTAAATTTAAAAATAATACAAGCACAATGACTTCCCTGATGGTCTGGGATACCACCGAACCAACTCGTGAACTGTTGATCCATAAATACTGCCCCTACGCGCATCCGTCAAGCCGAGATGTTTGCGTCGACACGATGGCCGCCACAGCCGCCGACCGTCTCTCCGCTTTCCCCGACGATCTGCTGCAGCACATCCTATCATTCGCGCCCGAGAGGGAGGCCGCTGCCAGCGCCGTCCTCTCGCGCGGAGCGAGCGCCCTCGACCTGGATATCAGGCCCTACATGGCCGCCGACAAGGGTCAAGGCCTCCGCATCAGCCCTTCGCCGCTGGCCGCCCTCTTCCGCGACGCCTTTGCCAAACTCGCCGCCTTCCCGGGATGCCGCGGCGGCACGGTCCTCAAGAAGCTCACGCTTTTCCTGGACTTAAACGACGTCGACAGCTTGTAGTGCGGACGACGCCGATCCTGTAGACTATCTTAGGAACAAGCAGGAAACGAATAGCGAACCTCGTGGAAAATTCTTAGGAACAAGCAGGAAACGAAGCAATCCGCATCTCCTAGTTCAATGCACTGTAAGACAAATACCTCCTCGTTCAGTGGAAACGAAGTAATCCACATCCCAAAGTTGTGCGACAATACAAGTACACCACCAAACCTTACTTACATGTGGTTACATGATCTCCTAGTTCAATGCACTGTAAGTGAAACACCTCCTCGTTCAGAGTTGAACAAAGCTTTGCACATTCGAACAGACAAGTTATTAAAAGAAAGCTTTTTAACAAACCAACACTCATGCTTGGTCAGGTCTGTTCTTGCTCCTAAGCCTGAAAAAGAAAAACACCACCTCATTATTTGAAAACAGGAGGATCACTAAGGAGTGCAAAAACAAAATATTTTAGGAAACCATGCAACAAGATGGCTGATCAAAATATAAAGCATACCTATTTTGGCAGCAATGTTTTAAGAAACTCTAGTACGTGAAAACCTCAGTATTCTAATGCGTGGGTAACAAATACTCTGGTTTTTTAAAAACTGTAGTTTTTCTCTGTTTTGGCAAAACTAAAACTACGAAAGCGTTTGGCTGGTGCCGTCTTGCCATAGTTTTGAGCAATAGTCACAAATGGATGGCAGCTGAACCTAACTCAGCTACACCTAAGGAGCTGCGACATTGGATCAATCAGCATGTGCGGCCGCCGGCATGCAGCCTTGCCATGAATGAGGACAGCACGTCCTCACCTAGAGAATAGGATCTGTAGCAGTCATCAAGAACAGAATTGACGCAAGTAGACCAGGGAGAAAGCTAGTGCAAATAGCAATGGTGCCTTGACACCAGCGAGAGTCACTGGAGGCTGAGGCCTGTCACTCGTGCGTCTAGAGCGAGCAGTGGCGCAAGGCGGCCGAGCAGAGTAAAGTGTTTCACAGTTTAAATAAAAAGAGTTCTGGACCTCTTTTTCATATACCACGAAAATAACATGGTTTCAGAGATGCCATGGTTTATAAGACTGAAGTATTTATGATTGCCAAACACAACAAAGTATATAAAACCATAGTTTTTAGAAAAACCATGGTATTCTCCAAAAACTCTAAAAATACTGCACTGCCAAACATAGCCTTGTTTGCAGGACATACATGTTTAAACTAAACTACTCTCTGGTCTTGTAACTCAAACGTATTCCCAAGTCCTAGTATCAAATATCTCACGCACGGATAGTGCATATCAAACTCAAAAATAGTTAACTCAGTTAGAGCATTCATGGATGCAAAGTTAAAAAAGGATTTCACCAACAAGTAAACATGGCCTTATATGTAGGCATACCTCATGCCCCAAGTGACTGTTGGACTATGACGCGGATGGAAATCAACAACTATCGGGGCTTACCGCTCATGAGGTATGTAGAGTTGAACACTGTACAGTTACATTTTTAAGTAAATCAGTTTGCAAAGGTGCCCATACTAGACAAGATTTTCCAAGCTAACTAAGGGAAAGACAATTGAAGGATCTGAAAGAGCTGTAATGCTTTGATATATGAAATCAATGGCATGTACAGCAGTATAACACTAATAACATCTTATGAGCAATATATCTACTTTTTAGTTTATTAGTAAAAATTCATTCTTATCTACATCATTCAATGACCTCAAGTTAAACAAACAATATAACACGTGCACTAGGTATAGCAAGAGAACACAAGGAATTAGAGTTGGGAAGCCACATGACCTTGCACTCACCACTTCACCACCAGGCACTAGAATGCAGTTAACTAGCTACACTCCATCAGAACTTTGCTCCATGTTTAGTTGCATGGCATCCATCTTCTCAATTACATACTCCAGCTTTTTGCAACAAATCTCGTTAGCGATTCTTGCACTATAGTCGCACTTCTCAAATGGACGATATTCACAAGCACTTTTTATTTCCTCGCGCAAAGTTGTTTGTATTTCCTGCTCGAACCACAATGTAATGTATTTATCACACATGATTTATGCTATACAAAATGTGAGATTGTGTGTAATAAAAAGCAATGACGTGACTGTCATACGAATGTATGATTAATGGGTTCACATATCTGGCTAGTAATCTGGTGGAAAGACTGTAACACTGTCTGAGTTCAAGGCCCAGAGAAGAATTTTAGACGACACCCGTAAGGCCAAAGCCAATCGGTTGACAACAAATCCTGATTTCAAGACAATCAAATGAGGAGAACACACAGGCAGATAACATTATTACCCCAGAAAATTACTACAGGACACCTAATTGTTTCTGTCGGCACAGATTCCAAATATAGGTGCAATATAGAAACATAGAAAAGATTAGCTGATCATCATCTCATCTCATCAATATGGAGCCGTGCTTTCCTTGGAACTAAAAGTATTTCAGTTCAGAACAATGGCACACAAGCAATCATCATTATACAATAAGTTCAAATCAAAACAAATAGAGGGGACACAAAAAGTACAGTACTGGAAACTTCAGCTTGCACTATGTCTATATGGACATGATACAAAGCATGTTATCCCATGATCAAGCAAATGGAAGAAAACTCCGAGCACGTAGTTAAGCATGTTTTTCTCCCCTATTACTAGGCCATCTTGATGCTTCTAGAAAGTAATGAGCTAAAAAGCTACAGCAAAACACAAGTTCAGGTTCAGAACCAGTGACATGGCTTCATTCTGCTGGCACATTTCGAAATTGCACACCCAATTTCTATCTGCCGCAGGTTACAGCTTCCAAGATCCCTCACTGCCCCCTCTTCATCCAGCCATAAGCAAGGGCCAAATAGATCTAAGAGCGGTGAACATCGGTTGGATGGGGGTTATGGGGTTACCTTCATAAAGAGCATGAAGTCGCGGCAGTGGGAGGCTACGGCTTCGCCGCGGGGACCCTGCGAGTTTCCGAGCTCCTCCATGACCGCGCCCGACAGCTCCACCACCCGCACTATCCGCTGCACATGAACAAACGAGCACGACGCCACATCAAGATTCAGTGACCAAATCGATCAGACCAGAAGGGAGAATGAGGTGAGCTGGATGCGGGCCACCTGCTCAACGTTGTGGAGGCGCTCCAGCGAGCTGCTCTGACCCTGCGGGTTCATCGCCGCTGGCGAGGAAGAGGTAGGCGAGGGCCGCGTTCGGGAGGGTCGTGCGGCCCTGACAGCGTGTTTGGTTCGTGGGAATTAGAGATGGGGAATGGGAGTTGAGAGGGAATGGGAGTTCAGATGTGAAAGATTAAAAGTCTACTAGTTGGTTAGAGGAAATGTAAGTTTAAGTGGGAAGAGGAATGAGAGTTGAGAAACCAATTGCCATGTTCTTTCAGGGGTATCTAGGGATGTAAATGGCAAATAAGCGGCAACCATAAGTCCCATTTATTTAGCTTTTTCTAGTTTCATAGTTCATTTTTTTTGAAAAAAATCAAATTTTTGAACTATCAGATAATAAATGGGTTTAAGCGGGATTAAATGGGACCCAGTTCCCATCCCTAGGGGTATCACGTTAATCCGTGGAAGAGTTTTATCCCACATTAATTTGCAACGTAAACCAGAATGGAAATAAAAATCTACTTCTCATGTCTAATCTTTTCATAAACTCCCTGATGCAAACTCTCATTCCTCTACCAGTTGGTTACCAAACAGGTTGTGAGAAGTGTTGGGGAACGTTGCAAGGAAAAAAAATCTACGCATACGCAAGACTATCTATGGTGATGATCATCTAAAAGAGGGAGATCGGATTCACATACCCTTGTAGATCGCTAAGCGGGAAGCGTTAAGAAACGCGTTTGATGTAGTCGAACGTCTTCGTGATCCAAATCGCAATCCGTCCCATGAACTCCGTCTCGATCTAGCGCCGAACGGATGGCACCTCCGCGTTCAGCACACGTGCAGCTCAATGACGATCTCCGCCTTCTTGATCCAGCATGAGAGGCGGAGAGGTAGATGAGTTCTCCGGTAGCACGACGAGGTGGTGATGGTGGTGAACTAATTCAGTAGGGCTTCGCCAAGCTCTGCTAAACTAATCTAAAGGAGAAAACGATCTAGAGAGAAAGAGGGCAGCATGTGGCTTATTAGGGTTAGGGCTGCCCTCAAATCCTCTAGTATATATCGGAGGGAGGGAGGGAGGAGGCAACCAAAAGGCCCTCCTTTGGTTCGGCCAAAAAGGAGGAGGTGGAGTCCACCTCCAATCCTACTCTTGGAAACCTCCCCGCCTTTGGGGGTTTTTTCCTTCCCCCACCTCTTGGACGCATGGGCCCCTTGGGGCTGGCTCGGCCAGCCCACTAAGGGTTGGTGTGCCACCCCTAAGGCCCATATGGCCTCCCGGCATGGGTGACCCCTCCCGATGGCCCTCCTGGCATTCCCAGTACACTACCGAAAATACCTGAAACTTTTTCGGTGACCAAAATGGGACTCCCTATATATCAATCTTACCTTCGGACCATTCCGGAGCTCCTCTTGACGTCCGGGGTCTCATCCGGGACTCCGAACAACTTTAGGTTACCAACACACATAACTCAATAATACCGAAACGTCACCGAACCTTAAATGTGCAAACCGTGCAGGTTCTAGAACTATGTAGACATGACCCGAGACACTCTCCGGTCAATAACCAGTAGCGGGACCTGGATGACCATATTGGTTCCTACATATTCTACGAAGATTTTTATCGGTTGAACCTCTATGTCAAGGATTCAGTTAATCACATACGTTGTTCCCTTTGTCCATCTGTATGTTACTTGCCCGAGATTCGATAGTCGGTATCTCTATACCTAGTTTAGTCTCGGTACTAGCAAGTCTCTTTACTCATTCTCTAATACAAGAGCCCCTGACTAACTCTTTAGTCACATTGCTTGCAAGGCTTGTTGTGATGTTGTATTACCGAGTGGGCCTTGACATACATTTCCATCATACGGAGTGACAAATCCTAGTCCTGGTTCATGCCAACCCAATAGACACCTTCGAAGATACCTATAGAGCATCTTTATAGTCACACGGTTACGTTGTGACGTTTGATACACACAAGGTATTCCTCCGATGTCCGGGAATTGCATGATCTCATGGTCATAGGAACAGATACATTGACATGCAGAAAGCAGTAGCAATAAACTAACACGATCAAATGCTACGTTCATAGTATTGGTTTTGTGTTGGAAATATGCCCTAGAGGCAATAATAAAATAGTTATTATTATATTTCTTGTTTCAAGATAATCGTTTATTATCCATGCTATAATTGTATTGAATGGAAAGATAAATGCATGTGTGTATATATAGACAAAACAAATGTCCCTAGTGAGTCTCTAGTTGACTAGCCTGTTGGTCAAGGATGATTAAGGTTTCCTAGCCATAGACAAGTGTTGTCACTTGATGACGGGATCACATCATTAGGAGAATGATGTGATAGACAAGACCCAAACTATAAATGTAGCATATGACCGTGTCATTTTGTTGCTATTGTTTTCTGCATGTCAAGTATTCATTCCTATGACCATGAGATCATGTAACTCACTGACACCGGAAGAATGCCTTGTGTGTATCAAACGTCGCAATGTTACTAGGTGACTATAAAGGTGCTCTACAGGCATCTCCGAAGGTGTTCGTTGAGTTAGCATGGATTAAGACTGGGATTTGTCACTCCGTGTGACGGAGAGGTATCTCGGGGCACACTCGGTAATACAACATCACAAACAAGCCTTGCAAGCAATGTGACTAAAGGGTTAGTCACGGGATCTTATATTACGAAACAAGTAAAGAGACTTGCCTGTAACAAGATTGAAATAGGTGTGGAGATACTGACGATCGAATCTCGGGCAAGTAACATACTGAAGGACAAAGGGAATGATATACGAGATTGTATGAATCCTTGACATAGAGGTTCAACCGATAAGATCTTCGTAGAATATGTAGGATCTAATATGGACGTCCAGGTCCCTCTATTGGATATTGGCCAGAGAGTGTCTCGGTCATGTCTACATAGTTCTCGAACCCGCAGGGTCTGCACACTTATGGTTCGGTGACGTTTTCGATATAGTTGAATTATTGATGTTGGTAACACAATATTGTTCGGAGTCCCGGATGATATCCCGGACATCACGAGTGTCTCCGGAATGGTCCGGAAACGAAGATTGATATATAGGATTGTTGCATTTGGCTTCCGGAAAGATTTCGGGCATTACTCGTAAAGTACCAGGAGTGAGGAATGGGTTCTGGGGTTTTACCGGGAGGGGCCACCCACCCAGGAGAGAACCTAATAGGTCCATGGGTGGCACACCAGCCCTTAGTGGGCTGGTGAGGCCAGACCAATACGGCTATTTCGGCTAGAGCAAAAGTAAAGGAAAGGAAAAAAAAGAGGAGGTGGGCAAGAAGGAAAGGAGTAGGAAATTTTTTGTTTCCCATGCAACGTTCCCCAACAGTGGCATCATGAACTAGGTTCATGCGTAGATGATATCTCGAGTAGAACACAAAAGAGTTTGTGGGCGTTGATGTTCAATTTGCTGCCCTCCTTAGTATTTTCTTGATTCGGTGGTATTGTTGGATTGAAGCGGCCCGGACCAACCACTCATACGCTTACGAGAGACCGGTTTCATCGACGGACATGCAACTTGTTGCATAAAGATGACTGACGGGTGTCTGTTTCTTCAACTTTAGTTGAATCGGATTTGACCGGGGCGGTCCTTTGAGAAGGGTAAATAGCAATTTGCATATCACCGTTGTGGCTTTGCGTAAGTAAGATGCGATCATACTAGATACCCATAGCAGCCACGTAAAACATGCAAGAACAAATTAGAGGACGTCTAACTTCTTTTTACAGGGTATGCATGTGATGTGATATGGCCAAAGACATGATATGATATATTGGATGTATGAGATGATCATGTTGTAATTATTAAATATCGACTTGCATGTCGATGCTACGGCAACCGACAGGAGCCATAGGGTTGTCTTTAAACTAAAGTTTGTGCTTGCAGATGCGTTTACTTATTGCTAGGTAGTAGCTTTAGTAGTAATAGCATAGATAGCACGGCAACCTCGATGGTGGCACGATGATGGAGATCATGGTGTGGCGCCGGTGATGATGAAGATCATGCCGGTGTTTCGCTGATGGAGATCAAGAAGCACAAGATCATGGCCATATCATGTCACTTATGATTTGCATGTGATGTTAATCCTTTTATGCACCTTATTTTCCTTAAAACGACGGTAGCATTATAAGGTGATCCCTCACTCAAATTTCAAGATAAAATTGTGTTCTCCCTAACTGTGCACAGTTGCAACAGTTCGTCGTTTCGAGACACCACGTGAGGTGTGATAGACTCAACGTTCACATACAACGGGTGCAAAACAGTTGCACATGCGGAACACTCGGGTTAAACTTGACGAGTCTAGCATGTACATACATGGCCTCGGAACACAAGAGACCGAAAGGTCGAGCATGAATCATATAGTTGATATGATCAACATGGAGATGTTCACCACTGAAACTATACTCAACTCACTTGATGATCGGACTTGAGTTAGCGAATTTGGATCATGCGACACTCGACTGACTAGAAGGATGTCTATTTGAGTGGGAGTTTATTAGTAATATGATTAGCTAAACTCAATTGTCTTGAACATAGTCTAAGTAATCTTTGCAAAATTTTATGTTGTAGATCAATGGCTCGCGCAATAGCAACCCTGAATTTTAACACATTCCTACAGAAAGCTAAGTTGAAAGATGATGGAAGCAACTTTGTTGACTGGGCTCGTAATCTGAGGCTTATCCTCTCTACTGGACAAAAGAATTATATCCTTTATGCAGCGCTAGGAGATGAACCACCCGCTACGGCTGGCCAAGACGTTTTGAACGCTTGGCAAGCACGTAAGGATGACTACTCACTAGTTCAATGTGCAGTTTTGTATGGCTTAGAACCGGGACTTCAAAGACGTTTTGAACATCATGGAGCATATGTGATGTTCCAGGAGTTGAAGTTTATCTTTGAGAAGAATGCCCGGATCGAGAGGTATGAGACCTCCGATAAGTTCTATGCTTGCAAAATGGAGGAGAATTCGTTTGTCAGTGAACATGTGCTCAGAGTGTCTGGGTACTCAAACCGTCTAGCCGAGCTGGGGATTGCTCTCCCGCAAGAAGCTATCACTAACAGAATTCTTCAGTCACTACCACCTAGCTATAAAGGCTTCATGTTGAACTATAACATGCAAGGGATGAATAAGTCACCTGGTGAGCTGTTTACGATGCTGAAAGTCGTAGAGTCAGAAATCCAGAAAGAGCATCAAGTGTTGATGGTCAATAATACCACTAGTTTCAAGAAAAACGGCAAAGCAAGAAGGGTAACTCCAAGAAGAGGGGCAAAGTTGTTGCCCCTCCGACGAAGAAACCCAAGGCTGGACCTAAGCCGGAAACTTAGTGCTATTATTGCAAGGCGACTGGTCACTAGAAGCGCAACTGTCCCAAGTATCTGGCTGATAAGAAGGCAGCCAACGCCAAACAAGGTATATATGATATACATGTTATTGATGTGTACCTCACTAACTCTCTAGTAGTGCCTGGGTATTTGATACCGGTTCTGTTGCTCACATTTGCAACTCGAAATAGGAGCTGTGGAATAAACGAAGGTTGGCGAAGGATGAAGTAACGATGCGCGTGGGAAATGGTTCCAAGGTTGATGCGATCACCGTCGGCACGGTCTCACTTCAGTTACCATCGGGATTAGTTCTGAACTTAAATAATTGTTATTTAGTGCCTGCGTTGAGCATGAACATTATATATGGATCTTGTTTATTGCAAGACCGGTACTCGTTGAAGTCAGAGAATAATGGTTGTTCTATTTATATGAGTAATATCTTTTATGGTCATGCACCCAATGTGAGGGGTTTGTTCATATTGAATCTCGGTTGTGATGACACTCATATCCATAACATTGAGACCAAAAGATGTAGAGTTAACAATGATAGCGCCATTTTATTGTGGCACTACCGCTTAGGTCATATTGGTGTTAAGCGCATGAAGAAACTCCATGCTGATGGACTTTTGGAGTCACTTGATTTTGAATCACTTGACACATGCGAACCATGTCTCATGGGCAAGATGACTAAGACTCTGTTCTCTCGAACAATGGAGCGTGCAAGTGACTTGTTGGAGATCATTCATACTGATGTGTGCGGACCAATGATCATGGAGGCGCGCGGCAGATATCATTATTTTCTCACCTCACTGACGATTTGAGTAGATATGGCTATATCTACTTGATGAAGCACAAGTCTGGAACGTTTGAAACGTTTAAACAATTTCAGAGTGAAGCTGAAAATCATCGTAGCAAGAAGATCAAGTTCCTACGATCTGATCGAGGAGGTGAATATATGAGTTACGAGTTTGGTGCTCACTTAAGACAATGTGGAATTGTTACACATTTGACACCGCCTGGAACACCACAGCGTAATGGTGTGTCCGAACGTCATAATCATACTTTATTAGATATGGTGTGATCTATGATGTCTCTCATCGATTTGCCATTATCATTTTGGTCCTATGCATTGGAGACAGCTGCATTCACTTTAAATAGGGCATCATCAAAATCCTTTGAGACGACAACATATGAGCTATGGTATGGCAGGAAGCCAAAGTTGTCGTTTCTTAAAGTTTGGGGATGTGATGCTTATGTCAAAAATTTGTTGGAAATATGCCCTAGAGGCAATGATAAAATAGGTATTATTATATTTCTTGTTTCAAGATAATCGTTTATTATCCATGCTATAATTGTATTGAATGAAAACATAAATGCATGTGTGGATATATAGACAAAACAATGTCCCTAGTAAGGCTCTAGTTGACTAGCCAGTTGATCAAGGATGGTTAAGGTTTTCTGACCATATGCAAGTGTTGTCACTTGATGACTCGATCACATCATTAGGAGAATGACGTGATGGCCAAGACCCAAACTATAAACGTAGCATGTGATCGTGTCATTTTGTTGCTATTGTTTTCTGCGTGTCAAGTATACATTCCTATCACCATGAGATCATGTAACTCACTGACATCGGAGGAATACCTTGTGTGTATCAAATGTCGCAACGTTGCTGGGTGACTATAAAGGTGCTCTATACGTATCTTCGAAGGTGTCCGTTGTGTTAGCATGGATCAAGACTGAGATTTGTCACTGCGTGTGAGGGAGAGGTATCTCGGGGCCACTCGGTAATACAACATCACATATAATCCCTGCAAGCAATGTGGCTAATGTGTTAGTCACGGGATCTTGTATTACGGAACGAGTAAATATACACGCCGGTAACGAGATTGAAATAGGTATAGGGATACCGACGATCAAATCTCGGGCAAGTAACATACCGAAGGACAAAGGGAATGGTATACAAGATTTTATGAATCCTTGGCACAGAGGTTCAACCGATAAGATCTTCGTAGAATATGTTGTTGGAAATATGCCCTAGAGGCAATGATAAAATAGTTATTATTATATTTCCTGTTTCAAGATAATCGTTTATTATCCATGCTATAATTGTATTGAATGAAAGCATAGATGCATGTGTGGATATATAGAGAAAACAATGTCCCTAGTAAGCCTCTAGTTGGCTAGCCAGTTGATCAAGGAGGTTAAGGTTTTCTGACCATATGCAAGTGTTGTCACTTGATAACTGGATCACATCATTAGGAGAATGATGTGATGGACAAGACCCAAATTATAAACGTAGCATGTGATCGTGTCATTTTGTTGCTATTGTTTTCTGCGTGTCAAGTATTCATTCCTATGACCATGAGATCATGTAACTCACTGACACCGGAGGAATACCTTATGTGTATCAAACGTCACAATGTTACTGGGTGACTATAAAGGTGCTCTACAAGTATCTCCGAAGGTGTTCGTCGAGTTAGCATGGATCAAGACTGGGATTTGTCACTCCGTGTGACGGAGAGGTATCTAGGGGCCCACTCGGTAATACAACATCACATATAAGCCTTACAAGCAATGTGACTCAAGTGTAAGTCATGGGATCTTGTTTTATGGAACGAGCAAAGAGACTTGCCGGTAACGATATTGAAATAGGTATAGAGATACTGACGATCAAATCTCGGGCAAGTAACATACCGAAGGACAAAGGGAATGTTATACGGGATTATATGAATCCTTGGCACAGAAGTTCAACCGATAAGATCTTCATAGAATATGTAGGATCCAATATGGACATCCAGATCCTGCTATTGGATATTGACCGGGGAGTGCCTCGGGTCATGTCTGCATAGTTCTCGAACCCGCATGGTCTGCACACTTAAGGTTCAGTGACGTTTTAATATAGTTGAGTTATTTGTGTTGGTGACCGAAGGTTGTTCGGAGTCCCGGATGAGATCACGGACGTCACGAGGGTTTCTGGAATGGTACGGAAACGAAGATTGATATATTGGATGGTTTCATTTGGTCACCGGAAAGATTTCGGGCATTACCGGGAGTTACGAATGGGTTCCTGGTATTCACCGGGAGGGGCCCACCCACCCGGGAGTGAGCCCAATAGCACTAGGGTGGTGCACCAACCCTTAGTGGGCTGGTGAGGTCAGCCCAAGTGGGCTATGGCGCCACAAGAAGAAAATGAAAGGAAATAAAAAAAAGGAAAGAGGGAGGTGGGAAGGAAGGAGTGGACTCCTCCTTCCGCAAACCGAATTGGGGTGGGAGTCCACCTCCTCCTCTCGGTCGGCGCCCTTGGAGCTCCCTTGAGACCCAAGGCTAGCCCCTCCCTCCTCCTATATATATTGGTGGTTTTAGGGCTTTTGAGAAACAACTTTGCCACGTGCAACTCAAACCTATACCTCGTAGTTCTTCCTCTAGATCGTATTTCTGCGGAGCTCGGGCGGAGCTTGCTACTGTGACAACAGACCTTCCTTGGTACGGCGCCAGGAATCCTGCTGCTACGGCTACACCTTTAGGGACTTCCTTGGCAAATATGCAAAGGATTTCCCCGCGACCTTGGAGCCTTGCGTTGGTGTTCCCTTGAAGAGGAAAGGGTGATGTAGCACAGCGGCGGTAAGTATTTCCCTCAGTTTTGAGAACCAAGGAATCGAACCAATGGAAGATCTCGTCAAGTCTCAAGTAATTGCACAAACACAAAGAGCTGGCACCCAACGCTATGAAGGGGTTGTCAATCCCTTATAGATTGTTTGCAAAGTGAGAACTGAAAGCAACAAAGTAAACAAGCAAAGTAAAAGTGAAAGTGGAAACGATAGTTGTGAATAGACCCCGGGGCCGTAGTGTTCACTAGTGGCTTCTCCCATGAAAGCAAGTAGACGGTGGGTGAACGAATTACTGTCGAGCAATTGATAGAACCGCGCAAAGTCGTGGCGTTATCTAAGGCAATGATTATATCTATAGGCATCACGTGCAAAACAAGTAGACCGATACTTTCTGCATCTACTACTATTACTCCACACGTCGACCGCTATCCAGCATGTATCTAGTGTATTAAGTCCAAAAGAACAGAGTAACGCCTTAAGCAAGATGACATGATGTAGATGGACAATCTCATATCTACGATAAAAGCCCATCTTGTTACCCTTGATGGCAACAACACGATGCGTGCCTTGCTGCCCCTTCTGTCACTGGGAAAGGTCACCACACGGTATGAACCCAAAACCAAGCACTTCTCCCATTGCAAGAATCATAGATCTAGTTGGCCAAACAAAACCCAAGACTTGGAGAGACTTACAAGGATATCAAATCATGCATATAAGAAATCAGCAAAGACTCAAATATAATTCATAGATAATATGATCACAAATCCACAATTCATCGGATCTCGACAAACACACCGCCAAAGAGGCTTACATCGGATACATCTCCATGAAGATCATGGAGAACTTTGTATTGAAGATCCAAGAGAGAGAAGAAGCCATCTAGCTAATAACTACGAACCCGTAGGTCTGAAGTGGACTACTCACGAGTCATTGGAGAGGCGATGATGTTGATGTAGAAGCCCTCCAACTCCAAAGTCCCCTCCGGCAGGGCACCGGGAAGGGTCTCCAGATGAGATCTCGCGGAAACGGAAGCTTGCGGCGCCAGAAAAGTGTTTTCGTGGATGCCTTGATTTTTTTCTAGATTTTTAGGGAATTTATAGGCCAAAGACCTAGGGCACGGGAGTGCCAGGGGGGCCACAAGCTTGGTTGCCGCGGCGTCCCCCCTGGCCGTGGCAACAGGGCTTGTGGGCCACCTATGGGCCCACTGCCTTGGCCCTCAAGCCTCCTGATCTTCCGTTCTGGAAAAATTTATTTCGGGGATTTTATTCCGTTTGGACTCCATTCCAAAATCAAATCTGAAAAGAGTCAAAAACACACAAAAAACAGGAACTGGCACTTGGCACTGAATTAATAAGTTAGTCCCAAAAAAGATATAAAAGGTAAACAAAACATCCAAAGTTGACAAGATAACAGTGTGAAACCATCAAAAATTATAGATACGTTTGAGACATATCAGAGCCCTGCAGGAATAGATCATCACCATCACCGGCACGCCCTCACGCTGCCGGAGAACTCATCTACTTCCCCGTCTCTCTTGTTGGATCAAGAAGGCAGAGATCGTCATCGAGCTGTACGTGTGCTGAACGCGGAGGTGCCGTCCGTTCAGTGCTAGATCGGGACGGATTGTGGGACGACGGTGATTTGAATCACGAAGTTGTACCACTACATCAACCGCATTTCTTAACGCTTCCCGCTTAGTGATATACAAGGATATGTGGACCGATCTCCCTCTCGTAGATGAACATCACCATGATAGGTCTTCGTGTGCGTAGGAAAATTTTTGTTTCCCATGCAACGTTCCCCAACATATGTAGGATCCAATGTGGACATCTAGGTCCCGCTATTGGATATTTACCGGGGAGTGTCTCAGGTCATGTCTGCATAGTTCTCGAACCCGTAGGGTCTGCACACTTAAGGTTTGGTGACGTTTCGGTAAATTTGAGTTATAGGTGTTGGTGACCAAAGGTTGTTCGGAGTCCCGGATGAGATCACGGAGGTCACGGTGGTTTCCAGAATGGTCCGGAAACGAAGATTCATTTATAGGATTGTTTTATTTGGCCTCCGGAAAGATTTCGGGCATTACCGGCAATGTACCGGGAGTGACGAATGGGTTCTGGGTCTTTACCGGTAGGGGCCCACCTGCCCGGGAGAGAACCTGATAGAGGCGAAGTTGTCCCTGTCTTTCGATGAGATCGTGGATATCGTTTAGATGGAGTAGACTTTGACGATCCGACTACGAACGTGTGAGGACGTCGCGCCTTAGCAATCGCTAAACCAACTCCGAGAGGTTATTGATCACGCCGGAGCACGATCAACCTGACCACGAGGGTCTGTTTCCTGCACGCAAACGAAGAACAAGCAAGAAACCAAGATTGCAATCAGGATATTGCGAATATAAGAGGAAAGCTTTATTGATGAAGGTGGGGTTCTGTGACGTCTTTGTCTGGTCGTAGAACACAAACGAAGAACGCGAAGTTGCAGCTATGGCAAACTTGTAATCTAAACAAAACCCAAGTCTAAACGGTGCCCTAAGGGCTGTATATATGGGGAAAAAGAGAGGCAATTTCGTAACCCTTGGGGAAGGGTTCCGAAAACAGCCCTAGTCTCGGTTTCCCCACACATACGGACTCTAAAAATAGCCTATATTATGGTATTTCGAAATTACATGGACCTGGCCCAAAAATAAGGTGGCGCAACACCTATAATAGCCTATGGACGAAATTAATAAAGTGGGGTCTTTGAATATTTCGTCCAAAGTCTTCATGCTCTCCTTATGGTGGCTTTAAAGTGCGGAAATCACCAAGGGAAGCTCCATTGTTCTCTCCCGCGCGTGCCCCTTGTTTGCCATGCTTCATCCCGCTCCAACGGATATCCTTCTTGTCCATGCTAGGTCCTTCATTCATGAGAACAACAAAAGTATCTAACTTAGGCAGCATCATATGTTCATGAACATTAGAAGTATTCCCAATAAACGAAAGTACCTGGTAATTCAATTGGCGTGCACGAGCTCTAGTAACTGGTCCAGTATGTATAGCAGCTGGTGCTGTGGGTGTAGCAATGGTATTGATGTCCTCATCATCCTCCCCTTCTTGAACTGAAGTCGTCCTCGACGGAAGCTCATCTTCCTCACCCAAATATGGCTTCAAATCTGCAATGTTAAAAGTGGGACTAACCCCAAAATCTGCAGGCAGCTCAAGTCGATATGCGTTATCATTTATTTTTTCTAACACTTTGAAAGGACCACCAGCACGCGGCATTAGCTTTGACTTACGCAAATCCGGAAACCTATCCTTACGCAAATGCAACCAAACAAGATCTCCAGGTGCAAAGACAACATGTTTTCTACCCTTATCTCCAGCAAGTTTATATCTAGCATTCATGCGCTCAATGTTTTCCTTAGTTAACTCATGCATCTTCAATATCAATTCAGCACGTTCTTTAGCATCAAAATTAACCTTCTCCGAAGATGGAATAGGTAACAAATCAATAGGTGCACGAGGTAGGAAACCATACACAATTTCAAAAGGGCACATCTTTGTAGTAGAATGCAGCGAACGATTATAAGCAAATTCAATATGAGGCAAGCATTCTTCCCACAGTTTTAGATTGTTCTTCAAAACAGCCCTAAGCATAGTAGACAAAGATCTATTGACTACTTCAGTTTGTCCATCAGTTTGGGGGTGACATGTAGTACTAAAAAGCAATTTTGTCCCCAACTTAGCCCATAAACATCGCCAAAAGTGGCTAAGAAATTTAGCATCACGATCTGAAACAATCGTATTTGGCACACCATGTAAGCGAATAATTTCACGAAAGAACAAATCAGCCACATTAGCGGCATCATCACTTTTATGACATGGTATAAAGTGTGCCATTTTTGAAAATCTATCCACGACAACAAATATGCTATCCCTCCCCTTCTTTGTTCGAGGTAAACCTAAAACAAAGTCCATAGATATATCCTCCCAAGGAACACTAGGTACAGGCAAAGGCATATATAAACCATGAGGATTCAGTCGTGACTTAGCTTTTTGACATGTCGTGCAGCGAGCAACAAAACGCTCAACATCCCGTCGCATCCTTGGCCAAAAGAAATGTGTAGCAAGTACGTCCTCTGTCTTCTTTACGCCAAAGTGTCCCATCAATCCTCCTCCATGCGCCTCCTGTAACAACAAAAGACGAATAGAGCTAGCTGGAATGCATAGCTTGTTAGCACGAAACACAAAGCCATTATTAATGATGAACTTGTTCCATGTTCTCCCTTCTCTACAATTCTCCAACACATCTTTGAAATCAGCATCATGCACATATTGATCTTTGATGGTTTCCAAACCAAATATTTTAAAGTCAAGTTGTGAAAGCATAGTATAACGACGAGACAAAGCATCAGCAATAACATTATCTTTACCCTTCTTGTGTTTAATGACGTACGGGAAAGTCTCAATGAATTCAACCCATTTAGCATGTCTACGGTTCAGTTTTGCTTGACTTTTAATATGTTTCAAAGATTCATGATCAGAATGTATGACAAATTCTTTGGGCCATAAATAATGTTGCCATGTTTCCAAAGTCCGAACAAGAGCATATAATTCCTTATCATAAGTAGAATAATTCAGACTAGGCCCACTTAGTTTTTCAGAAAAGTATGCAACAGGTTTACCATCTTGTAATAACACACCTCCTAATCCAATTCCACTAGCATCACATTCAAGCTCGAAAGTCTTATTAAAATCAGGAAGTTGGAGTAAGGGAGCATGAGTTAACTTATCTTTCAAAACTGTGAAGGCTTCTTCCTGTGCAGTACCCCAAGAATAAGGCACATCTTTCTTTGTAAGCTCATTGAGAGGTGCAGCAATGGTGCTAAAATCTCTCACAAAACGCCTATAAAACCCAGCGAGTCCAAGGAAACTCCGCACTTGTGTGACCGTTTTGGGTTGCGGCCAACTCTCAATAGCTTCAATCTTAGCTTTATCAACTTCAATTCCCTGTGGAGTAACAACATAGCCAAGAAAAGATACTCGGTCCGTGCAAAAGGTGCACTTCCCAAGGTTACCAAACAAACGTGCATCACGGAGAGCAGTAAAAACAGCACGCAAATGATCCAAGTGGTCCTCCAAAGATCTACTATAAATTAATATATCATCAAAGTAGACTACCACAAAGCGTCCAATGAAAGCACGTAAAACCTCATTCATTAATCTCATGAAAGTGCTAGGTGCATTAGTCAAACCAAAAGGCATAACTAACCACTCATATAATCCAAACTTAGTTTTAAATGCCGTTTTCCATTCATCTCCCAATTTCATGCGAATTTGATGGTATCCACTACGCAAATCAACTTTAGAGAAAATTATAGAGCCACTTAATTCATCAAGCATATCATCTAGCCTAGGAATAGGATGACGATAACGAATAGTAATATTATTAATGCCTCTACAATCAACACACATACGCGATGTACCATCCTTTTTCGGCACTAGAATAATAGGCACAGCACAAGGACTAAGAGATTCACGTATATAACCTTTGTCGAGTAGCTCTTGTACTTGACGCATAATCTCCTTCGTCTCCTCTGGATTGGTACGGTATGGTGCACGGTTTGGTAGCGATGCACCGGGAATTAAATCAATCTGATGCTCAATCCCTCTAATAGGTGGTAATCCCGGTGGCACGTCTTGTGGAAAGACGTCAGCGAACTCCTGCAAAATGTTAATGACAGCAGGAGGCAAAGAGGATGGCATGTCCTCAAATGAAAATAATACCTCTTTGCAGACGAAAGCATAGCAAACAGATGTAGTGATATCCAAATCAGTAATATCGGATTTAGTGGCAAGTAAACAACCACTTTTCAGTTTTATTTCAGAGGCAACACTAGATGATGATTTATTAGGCTTATTGTGTTGCTCAAACTCTTTTGCTACAATCTGATTTTCACTCTTATGTAGGTCTTGTTTTGCTTTACTAGCTCTAGCAATGTCATCTTTCATAATATGTTCAGGAGACATAGGAAGCAAAGTTATATTTTGATCCTTATGAACAAGAGTATACTGATTTGTTCTACCATGGTGTACAGAATTTTTATCAAATTGCCATGGTCGACCAAGTAAAACGGAGCATGCTTGCATGGGTACCACATCACAATCAACAAAATCAGAATATGTAGCAATGCTAAAATGCACACGAACAGTACGTGTTACCTTAACCTTGCCACTGTTGTTGAACCACTGGATATAATAAGGATGAGGATGTGGTCTGGTGGTGAGAGATAGCTTCTCCACCATCTCCATGCTAGCTAAGTTGTTGCAACTCCCTCCATCGATGATTACGCGAACAGAACGTTCCTTTACCACTCCCTTAGTATGGAACAAGTTGTGCCTCTGATTTTGTTCAACCTGTGTTACCTGCACACTTAAAACACGTTGAGCAACTAAGCTTTCATACCTGTCAGCGTAGTCAGCAGCCATGTATTGTGTCTCTTGTTCAGTATCATCTACACCCCGTTCTTCACTTGCAATAAGAGCCAGAGTCTCCTCGTCATAATCACTAGCGGAGTCATATCCACCATCCTCAGTAATAATCATCACACGCTTGGATGGACACTCTCTCGCATAATGACCTCCACCCTTGCAACGACGACAGATAACCTCATGTGTTTGCCCTGTAGAAGCAGTGGATGAAGAAGAACTCTGTGCGGGCCCAGAAGGTGTACTCTTGGCGAACGATGGTGCAGGGGCCTGTTTCCTGGTATCTCTGGTGGAATTGGCGGCTGAAACAGGTGGTGCGGATGCAGGAGGACGTGTTGAAGTAGACGTGGTTCGTGGCGTCCATGAGGAAGTGCGACCTGCAGAAAAGTTAGTTCTTGCCAAAGCCTGTCGATCCTGCACTTCACGTTCAGCTTTGCAAGCAAGATGGAATAAACGAGTGATAGTGTTATAATCCTTATATTCTAGAATAGTCTGAATATCTCTATTTAGTCCACCCATAAAACGTGCAAGCATAGCTTCATTGTCCTCAACAATACCACATCTAATCATGCCAGTTTGTAAGTCCTGATAATACTCTTCTACAGACTTTTTTCCTTGTCTCAAACGCTGCAAGTTTTGAAGTAAGTCTCGTTGATAATATGGTGGAACCCAACGAGTACGCATAGCAGTTTTCAAAGCAGCCCAAGTAGCTGGAATATTAGCATGATGTATTCGACAATATTCAGACCACCAAACACAAGCAAAACTAGTGAAAGAACAAACAGCAGCAGCCACACGTCTATCTTCAGGAAATTGCAAGCATGTAAAACGTTGTTCTGTTTCTAACTCCCAAGTAAGATATAGATCAGGAACATAGCGACCATCAAAACTAGGAATATTCAATTTAACTTTAGGGAGATGGTCGTGATCCCGTACCTGAGGGTGTGGTGCATCCCTACCGTTGCGGTTGTATCCATGTGGACGACCGGCGGCTTGTCGTGGTGGTGGTTGTTGTTCCCCGTGCTGAACTGGAGCATGCTCTCCCTCAGCATCGTAATCACCATCGTAATCATCATCATAATCATCATGCTGCTCAGCCGTAGAAACCTCAGCAGCAGCAGCAGCACCAGCAGCAGCAGTTGAAGGATCAAGACCAATAAAAGGCTGCACTTGGCCGATAGGCACGCGTCCCGGTCGTCGCCGTTGTTGTGGTTGAAGGGGAACAGAGGCGATAGCTGGTGGTGGTAATCTGGCAAGCACCTCATTGAACTTGGCATTCATCTTGGTGTCGAATTTCTGCTCCATACCGTCCAGCTTTTCCATGGCCTCTCCAAAGGTTGTTAGGAAACCCTGTACCTGCTGAGACATCATTTGCTGAAATTTATCATAAAGCTCCTGGTTGGTCAGGTTCTCCCAGTCGATCTCCTCGTCGTGTGATCCTGGCATGGTTAGCAGCAAGAGGAACACAGCAAAATATGACCCTACAGACTACTAGGAAGTGGTGGTGGTGTGTCACAAATCTGTCAAGCAAATCTCAATTTCTTACAAATTCTTACCCAGCAGCAGGTGGCGATCGGCAACCGGTGTAGTCAAAACTCTCGAAGGTTGGATATAGCGATTGCCAGGTGGTGTCAAACACACGATGTAGATGTATGTGGAGCTGGGAAGGCTTATAATATGGTAGCAAGAAGGGTCAGCTATAATCAGTTCAGAGATGCAAAATTGAAAAGACGCTCAACGACGGTACCGTGCTGGTCCTAGGCTAGATCGTACTAGAGACGCGAGCCTAGAACACCAACGAAGTCACGACGACACGTACTAATCAAGGGAAGAGCCACTCTGATTCTTTCTTTTTTTTTTCTTTTTTTTTCTTTTTTTTTTCTTCAGGAAATCACTATAATGGCGAGTGGCTCAAAACTCTTCCCAAGGACTAAAAACAGGATAGGGACGAAATTTTTTGTGGACACTTTTTTTTTTTTTTTTTTTGTAGCGGTGCGGGGCTGCGGCGGCCAAAAAAAAATGCGAAAAAATCACTATGATGGCGAGGGTCTCAAAACTCTTTAAAAAAACCTAACAAAACGATAGGGAAAAAAAAATTTCACCCCTCGAAATTTTGGCCTAAAAAGCGCTCTGGAAAGCGTGCCAGACTCTTTTTTTTTTTTTTTTTTTTTTTTTTTTTTTTTTTTTTTTTTTTTTTTTTTTTTTTTTTTCCGAATCCTACTCAGGTAAGGAAACGCGAAATCGAAATCAAATAGATCTCGAAATTAACCTAAACCGAAACAGACTAGGATGGTAATGGATATATGGTGATGGTATATGACAGCAAGGATAATGGTGGCGTGGTGGTGGTATATGGCAGCAAGGATAATGGTGGCGTGGTGGTGGTATATGATGAAATACGATGCGGTGACGGCGTGACAAACTATGAACAGAACTCGAAACTCTAAAGAACTAGACACTAAGACCAGCAACTCGACACGACGATGTAACCGCAAATTCAACTAAGCAAACTACTGAAAAGATTATGCAAAGGCTCAGATTGGTTCGGATATGATGATCTAAGCCTAATATTTTTTTTTTGGCTGTTTCGTGGACGATAGGTATGAAGAACAGATCCGATCTAAAGAGGAAGAACTGGTAGAATCTCACCGAGCAACCTGAAAATCTGATACCACTTGATAGAGGCGAAGTTGTCCCTGTCTTTCGATGAGATCGTGGATATCGTTTAGATGGAGTAGACTTTGACGATCCGACTACGAACGTGTGAGGACGTCGCGCCTTAGCAATCGCTAAACCAACTCCGAGAGGTTATTGATCACGCCGGAGCACGATCAACCTGACCACGAGGGTCTGTTTCCTGCACGCAAACGAAGAACAAGCAAGAAACCAAGATTGCAATCAGGATATTGCGAATATAAGAGGAAAGCTTTATTGATGAAGGTGGGGTTCTGTGACGTCTTTGTCTGGTCGTAGAACACAAACGAAGAACGCGAAGTTGCAGCTATGGCAAACTTGTAATCTAAACAAAACCCAAGTCTAAACGGTGCCCTAAGGGCTGTATATATGGGGAAAAAGAGAGGCAATTTCGTAACCCTTGGGGAAGGGTTCCGAAAACAGCCCTAGTCTCGGTTTCCCCACACATACGGACTCTAAAAATAGCCTATATTATGGTATTTCGAAATTACATGGACCTGGCCCAAAAATAAGGTGGCGCAACACCTATAATAGCCTATGGACGAAATTAATAAAGTGGGGTCTTTGAATATTTCGTCCAAAGTCTTCATGCTCTCCTTATGGTGGCTTTAAAGTGCGGAAATCACCAAGGGAAGCTCCATTGTTCTCTCCCGCGCGTGCCCCTTGTTTGCCATGCTTCATCCCGCTCCAACGGATATCCTTCTTGTCCATGCTAGGTCCTTCATTCATGAGAACAACAAAAGTATCTAACTTAGGCAGCATCATATGTTCATGAACATTAGAAGTATTCCCAATAAACGAAAGTACCTGGTAATTCAATTGGCGTGCACGAGCTCTAGTAACTGGTCCAGTATGTATAGCAGCTGGTGCTGTGGGTGTAGCAATGGTATTGATGTCCTCATCAGAACCCAATACCCCAAGGGTGGCGCACCAGCCCTTAGTGGGCTGGTGAGGCCATCCCAAGTGGGCTATGTCAGCTAGAAGGAAAAAATCAAAGGAAAAGAAAAAAAGAGGGAGGTGGGAAGGAAGGAGAGGACTCCTCCTTCCCAAACCGAATTGGAGTTGGAGTCCTCCTCCTCCTCTCTCGGCCGGTGCCCTTGGAGCTCTCTTGAGCCTCAAGGCTAGCCCCTCCCCTCCCTTTATATATACTAGAGGTTTTAGGGGTTTTGAGACACAACTTTGCCACGTGCAACCCTAAACCTCTACTTCGTAGTTCTTCCTCTAGATCGGTTTTCTGCGGAGCTCGGGCGGAGCCCTGCAGGAATAGATCATCACCATCACCGGCGCGTCGTCACGCTGCCGGAGAACTCATCTACTTCCCCGTCTCTCTTGCTGGATCAAGAAGGCGGAGATCGTCATCGAGCTGTACGTGTGTTGAACGCGGAGGTGCCGTCCGTTCGGTACTAGATCGGAATGGATCATGGCACGATGGTGATTTGAATCACGAAGCTGTACCACTACATCAACCGCATTTCTTAACGCTTCCCGCTTAGCAATCTACAAGGGTATGTGGATCCGATCTCCCTCTCGTAGATGAACATCACCATGATAGGTCTTCGTGTGCATAGGAAATTTTTTGTTTCCCATGCAACGTTCCCCAACAGTGGCATCATGAGCTAGGTTCATTCATAGATGTAATCTCGAGTAGAACACAAAAGTTTTTGTGGGCGTTGATGTTCGATTTGCTGCCCTCCTTAGTCTTTTCTCGATTCGGCGGTATTGTTGGATTGAAGCGGCCCGGACCAACATTACTCGTACGCTTACGAGAGACCGGTTTCATCGACTAACATGCAACTTGTTGCATAAAGATGACCGGCGGGTGCCTGTTTCTTCAACTTTAGTTGAATTGGATTTGACCGAGGCGGTCCTTGGAGAGAGGTTAAACAGAAATTTGCACATCTCCTTTGTGGTTTTGCGTAAGTAAGATGCGATCATACTAGATACTCATAGCAGCCACGTAAAACATGCAACAGCAAATTAGAGGACGTCTAACTTGTTTTTGCAGGGTATGCATGTGATGTTATATGGCCAAATACATGATGTGATATATTGGATGTATGAGATGATCATGTTGTAATATTTAAATATCGACTTGCATGTCGATGCTACGGCAACCGGCAGGAGCCATAGGGTTGTCTTTAAACTAACGTTTGTGTTTGCAGATGCGTTTACTATATTGCTAGGTTGTAGTTCTAGTAGTAATAGCATAGATCGCACGACAACCTCGATGGCGGCACGATGATGGCGGTCATGGTGTGGCGCCAGTGATGATGAAGATCATGCCGGTGCTTTGGTGATGGAGATCAAGAAGCACAAGATCATGGCCATATCATGTCACTTATGAATTTCATGTGATGTTAATCCTTTTATGCACCTTATCTTGCTTAGAACGACGGTAGCATTATAAGGTGATCCCTCACTAAATTTCAAGATAAAATTGTCTTCTCCCCGACTGTGCACCGTTGCGACAGTTCATCGTTTCGAGACACCACGTGATGATCGGGTGTGATAGACTCAACGTTCACATACAACGGGTGCAAAACAGTTGCACATGCGGAGCACTCGGGTTAAACTTGACGAGCCTAGCATGTGCAGACATGGCCTCAGAACACAAGAGACCGAAAGGTCAAGCATGAATCGTATAGTTTATGTGATTAGCATAGAGATGTTTACCACTGAAACTACACTCAACATACGTGATGATCGGCCTTGAGTTAGTGAATTTGGATCATGCCACACTCATGTAACTAGAGGGATGTCTATTTGAGTGGCAGTTCATTAGTAATTTGATTAGTTAAACTCTAATTGTCTTGAACATAGTCTAAGTCCACTTTGCAATATTTTATGTTGTAGATCAATGGCTCACGCTGTAGCAACCCTGAATTTCAATACGTTCCTAGAGAAAGCTAAGCTGAAAGATGATGGTAGCAACTTTGTAGGATGGGCCCATAATCTTATGCTCATCCTACAAGCTGGGAAAAAGAATTATGTCCTTGATGCTGTGCTAGGAGATGAACCACCCGCTACGTCTGATCAAGATATTTTAAACGCTTGGCAATCACGTAAGGAGGACTACTCAGTAGTTCAATGTGCAGTCTTGTATGGCTTAGAACCGGACTTCAACGATGCTTTGAACGTCATGGAGCATGTGAGATGTTCCTAGAGTTGAAGTTTATCTTTCACAAGAATGCCCGAATCGAGAGGTATGAGACCTCCAATAAATTCTATGCTTGCAAAATGGAGGAGAATTCGTCTGTCAGTGAACATGTGCTCAAAATGTGTGGGTACTCAAACCGTCTAGCTGAGCTGGGAGTTGAACTTTCACAAGAGGCTATCACTGACAGAATTCTTCAATCACTGTCACCTAGCTACAAGAGCTTTGTGTTGAACTATAGCATGCAAAGGATGAACACGTCACCCGACGAGTTATTCGCGATGCTGAAAGTCGCGGAGTCAGAACTCCGGAAAGTACAACAAGTGTTGATGGTCAATAAGACCACTGGTTTCAAGAGAAACGACAAAGGCAAGAAGGGTAACTCCAAGAAGAGCGGCAAAATTGTTGCCAATCCAACGAAGAAACCCAAGGCTGGACCTAAGCCGAAAACAGAGTGCTATTATTGCAAGGGGATGGGTCACTAGAAGTGCGACTGCCCCAAGTATTTGGCTGATAAGAAGGCGGCCAACGCCAAACCAGGTATATGTGATATACATGTTATTGATGTGTACTTAACCAACTCTCGTAGTAGTGCGTGGGTATTTGGTACCGGTTCTATTGCTCATATTTAAAACTCGAGGCAGGAACTACGGTATAAACGAAGGCTGGCGAAGGATGAAGTGATGATGTGCATGGGAAATGGTTCCAAGGTTGATGCAATCGCCGTCGGCATAGTCTCACTTCAGTTACCATCAGGATTAGTTATGAACTTAAATAATTGTTATTTAGCGCCTACATTAAGCATGAACACTATATCTGGATCTTATTTATTGCGAGACGGTTACTCATTTAAGTCAGAGAATAATGGTTGTTCTATTTTTATGAGTAATATCTTTTATGGCCATGCACCCAATGTGAGGAGTTTGTTCATATTGCATCTTGATTGTGATGATACACATATACATAACATTGAGACCAAAATATGTATAGTTAACAATGATAGCGCCACCTTTTTGTGGCAGTGCCGCTTAAGTCATATTGGTATAAAGCGCATGAAGAAACTCTATGCTGATGGGCTTTTGGAGTCACTTGATTTCGAATCACTTGACACGTGGAAACAATGCCTCATGGGCAAGATGACTAAGACTCCGTTCTCCGGAACAATGGAGTGTGCAAGTGACTTGTTGGAGATCATACATACTGACGTGTGCGGTCCAATGAGTGTGGAGGCGCGTGGCAGAATTCGTTATTTTCTCACCTTCACTGATGATTTTAGTAGGTATGGATATATGTACTTGATGAAGCATACGTCTGAAACATTTGAAAAGTTCAAGCAATTTCAGAGTGAAGTTGAAAATCATCATAACAAGAAGATCAAGTTCCTATGATCTGATCGAGGGGGCGAATATCCGAGTTTTGAGTTTGGTGCTTACTTAAGACAATGTGGAATCGTTTCACAGTTGACACTGCTTGGAACACCACAGCGTAACGGTGTGTCCAAACATCGTAATCGTGCTTTGTTAGATATGGTGCGATCTATGATGTCTCTTACCGATTTGCCATTATCGTTTTGGGGTTATGCATTAGAGACAACTGCATTCACTTTAAATAGGGCTATGTCATGGCAATAGGCCAAAGTTGTCGTTTATTAAAGTTTGGGGATGCGATGCTTATGTCAAAAAGCTACATCCTGAAAAGCTGGAACCCAAAGGAGAAAAGTGCGTCTTCATAGGTTACCCAAAGGAGACAGTTGGGTACACCTTCTATCTTAGATCCGAGGGCAAAGTGTTTGTTGCTAAAAACGGAGCTTTTCTTGAGAAGGAGTTTCTCTCGAAAGAATTGAGTGGGAGGAAGATAGAACTTGATGAGGTTGTGTAACCTCTACTCCAACAGGATCGTGGCGCAGGGCAGAGAGAAATCTCTGTCGAGGCAACACCAGTTGATGAGGAAGCTAATGATGATGATCATGAGGCTTCAGATCAAGTTGCTATCCTACCTCGCAGGTCGACAAGATCACGTACTGCTCCTGATTGGTATGGGAATCCTATCTTATCTATCATGTTGTTAGACAACAATGAGCCAGGGAATTATGAAGAAGTAATGGTGGGCCCGGATTCCAACAAATGGTTAGAGGCCATGAAGTCCGAGATAGGATCTATGTATGAAAACAATGTGTGGACTTTGGAAGTATTACCTGAAGGTCGCAAGGCTATTCAGAACAAATGGATCTTTAAGAAGAAGACGGACGCAGACGGTAATGTGGCCGTTTATAAACCTCGACTTGTGGCAAAGTGTTTTTCACAAGTTCAAGGAGTTGACTACGATGAGACATTCTCACCGGTACCGATGCTTAAGTCCGTCTGAATCATGTTAGCAATAGCTGCATTTTTCGATTAAGAAATCTGGCAGATGGATGTCAAAACGGCGTTCCTTAATGGTTTTCTGAAGGAAGAGTTGTATATGATGCAACCCGAAGGTTTTGTCGATCCAAAGAATGCTAACAAAGTATGCAAGCTCCAGCGATCCCTTTATTGACTGGTGCAAGCACCCCGGAGTTGGAATATGCGCTTTGATGAGGCGATCAAGGCATTTGGGTTTATACAAGTTGTTGGAGAATCTTGTATTTACAAGAAAGTGAGTGGGAGATTTGTAGCGTTTCAAATATTATATGTGGATGACATATTGCTGATTGGAAACAATGTGGAGTTTTTAGAGAGCGTAAAGGATTACTTGAACAAATGTTTTTGAATGAAAGACCTAGGAGAAGCTGCTTACATATTAGGCATTAAGATCTATAGGGATAGATCGAGGAGCCTAATAGGACTTTCACAAAGCACATACCTTGATAAAGTTTTGAATAAGTTCAAAATGGAGTAGTCCAAGAAGGGGTTCTTGCCAGTGTTACAAGGTATAAAGTTGAGTAAGATTCAGTGTCCAGTAACTGCGGAAGATAGAGAAAAGATGAGTACCGTCCCGTATGCTTCAGCCATAGGGTCTATCATGTATGCAATGTTGTGCACAAGACCGAACGTCAGCCTGGCCATAAGTATGGCAGGCAGGTTTCAAAGTGATCCAGGAGTGGAACACTCGGTGGAGGTCAAGAATATTCTTAAGTACCTGAAAAGGACTAAGGAAATGTTTCTCGTTTATGGAGGTGACGAAGAGCTCGTCGTAAAGGGTTACGTCGATGTAAGCTTTGACACTGATCCGGATGACTCTAAGTCTAAAACCGGATATGTATTTATTCTCAATGGGGGTGCGGTAAGCTGGTGCAGTTCCAAGCAAAGCATCGTAGCAGATTCTACATGTGAAGCAGAGTACATGGCAGCCTCGGAGGCAGCTAAGGAGGGTGTCTGGATAAAGCAGTTCATGACGGATCTTGGAGTTGTTCCAAGCGCACTAAATCCAATTACTCTGTTATGTGACAACACTGGTGCCATTGCTCTAGCAAAGGAACCAAGGTTTCACAAGAAGACCAGACACATCAAACGATGCTTCAACCTCATCCGTGACTATGTTAAAGGAGAGGATGTAAATATTTGCAAAATGCACACGGATCTAAATGTTGCAGATCCGCTGACTAAACCTCTTCCACGAGCGAAGCATGATCAACACCAGAGCTGCATGAGTGTTAGATTCATTCCAATGTAAATCGCATAGTGATGTGAGACTAGATTATTGACTCTAGTGCAAGTGGGAGACTGTTGGAAATATGCCCTAGAGGCAATGATAAAATAGTAATTATTTTATTTCCTATTTCAAGATAATCATTTATTATCCATGCTATAATTGTATTGAATGAAAACAAAAATGCATGTGTGGATATATAGACAAAACAATGTCCCTAGTAAGCCTCTAGTTGACTAGCCAGTTGACCAAGGATGGTTAAGGTTTTCTGACCATATGCAAGTGTTGTCACTTGATGACTGGATCACATCATTAGGAGAATGACGTGATGGACAAGACCCAAACTATAAATGTAGTATGTGATCATGTCATTTTGTTGCTATTGCTTTCTGCGTGTCAAGTATTCATTTCTATGACCATGAGATCATGTAACTCACTAACACCAGAGGAATACCTTGTGTGTATCAAACGTCACAATGTTGCTGGGTGACTATAAAGGTGCTCTACAGGTATCTCCAAAGGTGTCCGGTGAGTTAGCATGGATCAAGATTGGGATTTGTCACTCCATGTGACAGAGAGGTATCTCGGGGCCCACTCGGTAATACAACATCACATATAAGCCTTGCAAGCAATGTGGCTAATGTGTTAGTCACGGGATCTTGTATTACAAAATGAGTAAAGAGACTTGTTGGTAACGAGATTGAAATAGGTATTGGGATACCGCCGATCAAATCTCCGGCAAGTAACATAGCGAAGGACAAAGGGAATGGTATACGGGATTATATGAATCCTTGGCACAGAGGTTCAACCAATAAGATCTTCGTAGAACATGTAGGATTCAATATGGACATCCACGTCCCGCTGTTGGATATTGACAGGGGAGTGTCTCAGGTCATGTCTGCATAGTTCTCGAACCCGCAGGGTCTGCACACTTAAGGTTCGGTGACGTTTTGGTAAAGTTTAGTTATAGGTGTTGGTGATCGAAGGTTGTTCGGAGTCCCGGATGAGATCACAGACATCACGAGGGTTTCCGGAATGGTCCAGAAATGAAGATTGATATATAGGATTGTTTCATTTGGTAGTGTACCGGGAGTGACGAATGGGTTCCGGGTCTTTATCGGGAGGGGCCCACCCGCCCGGGAGAGAACCCAATAGCCCAAGGGTGGCGCACCAGCCCTTAGTGGGTTGGTGAGGCCAGCGCAAGTGGGCTATGTCGGCTAGAAGGAAAAAATCAAAGGAAAAGAAAAAAAGAGGGAGGTGGGAAGGAAGGAGAGGACTCCTCGTTCCCAAACGGAATTAGAGTTGGAGTCCTTCTTCTCATATCTCAGCCGGCGCCCTTGGAGCTCTCTTGAGCCTCAAGGCTAGCCCCTCCCCTCCTCCTATATATACTAGAGGTTTTAGGGTTTTTGAGACACAACTTTCCCACGTGCAACCCTAAACCTCTACTTCGTAGTTCTTCCTCTAGATCGGTTTTCTGCGAAGCTCGGGCAGAGCCCTGCAGGAATAGATCATCACCATCACCGGTGCGTTGTCACGCTGCCGGAGAACTCATCTACTTCCTCGTCTCTCTTGCTGGATCAAGAAGGCGGAGATCGTCATCAAGCTATACGTGTGCTTAACGCGGAGGTGCCGTCCGTTCGGTACTAGATCGGAAAGGATCGTGGGACGACGGTGATTTGAATCACGAAGTTGTACCACTACATTAACCGCGTTTCTTAACGCTTCCCGCTTATTGATCTACAAGGGTATGTGGATCCTATCTCCCTCTCGTAGATGAACATCACTATGATAGGTCTTCATGTGCGTAGGAAACATTTTGTTTCCCATGCAACATTCCCCAACAAAAGCTTCAACCTGAAAAGCTGGAACCCAAAGTGGAAAAGTGTGTCTTCATAGGTTACCCAAAGGAGACAGTTGGGTATACCTTCTATCTCAGATCCGAGGGCAAAGTGTTTGTCGCTAAGAACGGAACTTTTCTTGAGAAAGAGTTTCTCTCGAAAGAGTTGAGTGGGAGGAAGATAGAACTTGATGAGGTTGCGGAACCTCTCCTTCAACAAGATGGTGGCACATGACAAAAAGAAATTTATGTCGAGGCAACACCAATTGAAGAGGAAGCTAATGATGATGATCATGAAGCTTCAGATCAAGTTACTGCCGGACCTCGCAGGTCGACAAGAGCACGTACTGCTCCTGAGTGGTACGGGAATCCTGTCTTGTCAATCATGTTGTTGGACAATAGTGAGCGTGCGAATAATGGAGAAGCAATGGTTGGCCCAGATTCCAACGGATGGTTAGAAGCCATGAAATCCGAGATAGGATCTATGTATGAAAACAAAGTATGGACTTTGGAAGTATTACGTGAAGGTCGCAAGGCTATTCAGAACAAATGGATCTTTAAGAAGAAGACGGACGCGGACGGTAATGTGACCGTTTATAAAGCTTGACTTGTGGCAAAGGGGTTTTCAAGAGTTCAAGGGGTTGACTACGATGATACATTCTCACCCGTAGCGATGCTTAAGTCTATCCGAATCATATTAGCAATAGCTACATTTTTCAATTATGGAATCTGGGAGATGGATGTCAAATCGGCGTTCCTTAATGGGATTCTTAAGGAAGAGTTGTATATGATGCAACCCGAATGTTTTGTCGATTCAGAGAATGTTGACAAAGTGTGCAAGCTCCAGCGATCCATTTATGGACTGATGCAAGCATCTCGGAGTTGGAATCAACGCTTTGATGAGGTGATCAAAGCGTTCGGGTTTATACAAGTTTATGGAGAAGCTTGTATTTACAAGAAAGTGAGTGGGAGCTCTATAGTGTTTCTAATATTATATGTGGATGACATATTGCTGATTGGAAACAATATAGAACTTTTGGGAAGCGTAAAGGATTACTTGAATAAAAGTTTTTCAATGAAGGAGCCGGGAGAAGTTGCTTACATATTGGGCATCAAGATTTATAGAGATAGATCAAGACGCTTGATAGGACAATCACATAGCACATATCTTGATAAAGTTTTGAAGAAGTTCAAAATGTAACTGTCCAAGAAGGGGTTCTTGACTGTGCTACGAGGAATAAAGTTGAGTAATACTCAATGCCTAGTAACTGCAAGTGATAGAGAAAAGATGAGTGTCGTCCCCTATGCTTCAGCCGTAGGGTCTATCATGTATGCAATGTTGTGCACAAGACCGGATGTGAGCCTGTCCATAAGTATGGCAGGCAGGTTTCAAAGTGATCTAGGAGTGGAACACAGGGCGGCGGTCAAGAATATTCTGAAGTACCTGAAAAGGACTAAGGAAATGTTTCTCATTTATGGAGGTGACGAAGAGCTCGTCGTAAAAGGTTACGTCGATGCAAGCTTTGACACTGATCCAGATGACTCTAAGTTGCAAACCGGATACGTATTTATTCTTAACGGGGGTGTGGTAAGATGGGGAAGTTCCAAGCAAAGTGTCGTAGCTGATTCTACATGCGAAGTTGAGTACATAGTGTTGGAATTATGCCCTAGAGGCAATAATAAATATAGTTATTATTATAATTCCTGTATCAAGATAATCGTTTATTGTCCATGCTACAATTGTATTGAATGAAGACTCATTTACATGTGTGGATACATAGACAAAACACTGTCCCTAGCAAGCCTCTAGTTGGCTAGCCAGTTGATCAAAGATAGTCAGTGTCTTCTGATTATGAACAAGGTGTTGTTACTTGATAACTGGATCACGTCATTAGGAGAATCACGTGATGGACTAGACCCAAACTAATAGACGTAGCATGTTGATCGTGTCATTTTGTTGCTACTGTTTTCTGCGTGTCAAGTATTTGTTCCTATGACCATGAGATCATATAACTCACTGACACCAGAGGAATACTTTGTGTGTATCAAACGTCGCAATGAAACTGGGTGACTATAAAGATGCTCTACAGGTATCTCCGAAGGTGTTAGTTGAGTTAGTATGGATCAAGACTGGGATTTGTCACTCCGTGTGACGGAGAAGTATCTCGGGGCCCACTCGGTAATACAGCATCACACACAAGCCTTGCAAGCAATGTAACTTAGTGTAAGTTGCGGGATCTTGTATTACGGAACGAGTAAAGAGAGTTGCCGGTAAACGAGATTGAAATAGGTATGCGGATACTGACGATCGAATCTCGGGCAAGTAACATACCGAAGGACAAAGGGAATGACATACGGGATTATATGAATCCTTGGCACTGAGGTTCAAACGATAAGTTCTTCGTAGAATATGTAGGATCCAATATGGGCATCCAGATCCCGCTATTGGATATTGACCGAGGAGTCTCTCGGGTCATGTATACATAGTTCTCGAACCCGCAGGGTCTGCACACTTAAGGTTCGACGTTGTTTTATGCGTATTTGAGTTATATGGTTGGTTACCGAATGTTGTTCGGAGTCCCGGATGAGATCACGGACGTCACGAGGGTTTCCGGAATGGTCCGGAAACGAAGATTGATATATAGGATGACCTCATTTGATTACCGGAAGGTTTTCGGAGTTACCGGGAATGTACCGGGAATGACGAATGGGTTCCGGGAGTTCACCGAGGGGGCAACCCACCCCGGGGAAGCCCATAGGCCTTGAGGGTGGCACACCAGCCCTTAGTGGGCTGGTGGGACAGCCCATAAGGGGCCCTATGCGCATTGGAATAAAAATCAAAGAGAAAGGAAAAAAGGGAGGTGGGAAGGGAAGGAAGGACTCCCACCCACCAAACCAAGTCCAACTCGGTTTGGGGGGGAGACCTTCCCCCTTGGACTCGGCCGACCCCCTTGGGGCTCCTTGAGCCCCAAGGCAAGGTCCCCTCTCTCCCACCTATATATACGGAGGTTTTAGGGCTGATTTGAGACGACTTTTCCACGGCAGCCCGACCACATACCTCCACGGTTTTTCCTCTAGATCGCGTTTCTACGGAGCTCGGGCGGAGCCCTGCTGAGACAAAGTCATCACCAACCTCCGGAGCGCCATCACGCTGCCGGAGAACTCTTCTACCTCTCCGTCTCTCTTGCTGGATCAAGAAGGCCGAGATCATCGTCGAGCTGTACGTGTGCTGAATGCGGAGGTGCCGTCCGTTCGGTACTAGATCGTGGGACTGATCGCGGGATTGTTCGCGGGGCGGATCGAGGGACGTGAGGATGTTCCACTACATCAACCGCGTTCACTAACGCTTCTGCTGTACGGTCTACAAGGGTATGTAGATCACTCATCCCCTCTCGTAGATGGACATCACCATGATAGGTCTTCGTGCGCGTAGGAAATTTTTTGTTTCCCATGCGACGTTCCCCAACAGTGGCATCATGAGCCATGTTCATGCGTAGATGTCTTCTCGAGTAGAACACGAAAGTTTTTGTGGGCGGTGATGTGCGTTTTGCTGCCCTCCTTAGTCTTTTCTTGATTCCGCGGTATTGTTGGATTGAAGCAGCTTGGACCGACATTACTCGTACGCTTACGAGAGACTGGTTTCATCGCTACGAGTAACCCCGTTGCTCAAAGATGACTGGCAAGTGTCGGTTTCTCCAACTTTAGTTGAATCGGATTTGACCGAGGAGGTCCTTGGATGAGGTTAAATAGCAACTCATATATCTCCGTTGTGGTGTTTGCGTAAGTAAGTTGCGATCCTACTAGATACCCATGGTCACCACGTAAAACATGCAACAACAAAATTAGAGGACGTCTAACTTGTTTTTGCAGCGTATGCTTGTGATGTGATATGGCCAACGATGTGATGTGATATATTGGATGTATGAGATGATCATGTTGTAATAGATAATATCGACTTGCACGTCGATGGTACGGCAACCGGCAGGAGCCATAGGGTTGTCTTTATACTAACGTTTGTGCTTGCAGATGCGTTTACTATTTTGCTAGGATGTAGCTTTAGTAGTAATAGCATGAGTAGCACGACAACCCCGATGGCGACACGTTGATGGAGATCATGGTGTGGCGCCGGTGACAAAGAAGATCGTGCCGGTGCTTTGATGATGGAGATCAAGGAGCACGTGATGATGGCCATATCATGTCACTTATGAATTGCATGTGATGTTAATCCTTTTATGCACCTTATTTTGCTTAGAACGACGGTAGCATTATGAGGTGATCTCTCACTAAAATTTCAAGACGAAATTGTGTTCTCTCCGACTGTGCACCGTTGCTACAGTTCGTCGTTTCGAGACACCACGTGATGATCGGGTGTGATAGACTCAACGTTCACATACAACGGGTGCAAAACAGTTGCGCACGCGGAACACTCGGGTTAAAGTTGACGAGCCTAGCATGTGCAGACATGGCCTCGGAACACATGAGACCGAAAGGTCAATCATGAATCATATAGATGATATGATTAGCATAGGGATGCTTACCACTGAAACTATACTCAACTCACGTGATGATCGGACTTGAGCTAGTGTAAGTGGATCATGAACCACTCAAATGACTAGAGAGATGTACTTTTTGAGTGGGAGTTTAGCGAATAATTTGATTAAGTTAAACTCTAATTATCTTGAACATAGTCTAAGTCCACTTTGAATATATTTGTGTTGTAGATCATGGCTCACGCGACAGTCACCCTGAATTTTAATACGTTCCTAGAGAAAGCTAAGTTGAAAGATGATGGAAGCAACTTTGTAGACTGGGCTCGTAATCTTAAGCTAATATTACAAGCTGGGAAGAAGGATTATGTCCTTAATGCTGCGCTAGGAGATGAACCACCCACTACGGCTGATCAGGATGTTAAGAACGCTTGGTTAGCACGTAAGGAGGACTACTCAGTAGTTCAATGTGCAGTCTTGTATGGCTTAGAACCGGGACTTCAACGTCGCTTTGAGCGTCATGGAGCATTTGAGATGTTCCAGGAGTTGAAGTTTATCTTTCAGAAGAACGCCCGGATCGGGAGGTATGAGACCTCCGATAAATTCTATGCTTGCAAGATGGAGGAGAACTCGTCTGTCAGTGAACATGTGCTCAAAATGTCTGGGTACTCAAACCGTCTAGCTGAGCTGGGGATTGAACTCCCGCAAGAGGCTATCACTGACAGAATCCTTCAATCACTGCCGCCAAGCTATAAAGGCTTTGTGTTGAACTACAACATGCAAGGGATGAACAAGTCTCCCGGCGAGTTGTTTGCGATGCTGAAAGTCGCAGAGTCAGAACTCCGTAAAGAGCATCAAGTGTTGATGGTGAATAAGACCACTAGTTTCAAGAGAAACGGCAAAGGCAACAAGGGTAATTCAAAGAAGAGCGGCAAGCCTGTTGCCAATCCGACGAAGAAACCCAAAGCTGGACCTAAGCCTGAAACAGAGTGTTACTATTGCAAGGGTATGGGTCACTGGAAGTGCAATTGCCCCAAGTATCTGGCAGATAAGAAGGCGGCCAAAGAAAAATCAGGTATATTTGATATACATGTTATTGATGTGTACTTAACCGGCTCTCGTAGTAGTGCCTGGGTATTCGATACCGGTTTTGTTGCTCATATTTGCAACTCGAAACAGGAACTGCGGAATAGACGAAGGCTGGCGAAAGATGAAGTGACGATGCGCGTAGGAAATGGTTCCAAGGTTGATGCAATCGCCGTCGGCACAGTTTCACTTCAGTTACCATCAGGATTAGTTATGCACTTAAATCATTGTTATTTAGTGCCTGCGTTGAGCATGAACATTATATCTGGATGTTGTTTATTGCGAGACGGTTACTCTTTTAAGTCAGAGAATAATGGTTGTTCTATTTCTATGAGTAACATCTTTTATGGTCATGCACCCAATTTGAGAGGATTTTTCATATTGAATCTTGATAGCGATACACACATACATAACATTGAGACCAAAAGAGTTAGAGTTAACAATGATAGCGCCATATTTTTGTGGCACTGCCGTTTAGGTCATATTGGTGTAAAGCGCATGAAGAAACTCCATGCCGATGGACTTTTGGAGTCACTTGACTTTGATTCACTTGACACGTGCGAACCATGCCTCATGGGCAAGATGACTAAAACTCCGTTCTCCGGAACAATGGAGCGTGCAAGTGACTTGTTGGAAATCATACATACCGATGTGTGTGGTCCGATGAGCGTGGATGCACGTGGCGGATATCGTTATTTTCTCACCTTCACTGACGATTTGAGTAGATATGGTTATGTCTACTTAATGAAGCACAAGTCTGGAACATTTGAAAAGTTCAAGGAATTTCAGAGTGAAGTTGAAAATCATCGTAACAAGAAGATCAAGTTCCTACGGTCTGATCGTGGGGGTGAATATCTGAGTTTCGAGTTTGGTGCTCACTTAAGACAATGTGGAATTGTTTCACAGTTGACACCGCCTGGAACACCACAGTGTAATGGTGTGTCCGAACGTCGTAATCGTACTTTATTAGAGATGGTGCGATCTATGATGTGTCTTACCGATTTGTCGTTATCGTTTTGGGGTTATGCATTAGAAACAGCTGCATTCACTTTAAATAGGGCACCATCAAAATCCGTTGAGATGACACCATACGAACTGTGGTATGGCAAAAGACCAAAGTTGCCGTTTCTTAAAGTTTGGGGATGTGATGCTTATGTCAAAAAGCTTCAGCTTGAAAAGCTGGAACCCAAAGCGGAAAAGTGCGTCTTCATAGGTTACCCAAAAGAGACAGTTGGGTACACCTTCTATCTCAAATCCGAGGGCAAAGTGTTTGTTGCTAAAAACGGAGCTTTTCTCGAGAAGGAGTTTCTCTCGAGAGAATTGAGTGGGAGGAAGATAGAACTTGACGAGGTTGTCGAACCTCTCATCCCTCTGGATGGTGGCGCAGGGCAAGGGGAAACCTCTGTCGTTGCGACACCGGTTGAGCATGAAGTTAATGATGATGATCATGAAACTCCGGTTCAAGTTTCTGTCGAACCACGCAGGTCGACGAGACCACGTGTTGCTCCAGAGTGGTACGGTAATCCCGTCTTATCAATCATGTTGTTGGACAACAATGAGCCTGCAAATTATGAAGAAGCAATGGTGGGCCCGGATTCCAACAAATGGCTAGAAGCCATGAAGTCCGAGATAGGATCCATGTATGAGAACAAAGTGTGGACTTTGGAGGTACTACCTGAGGGCCGCAAGGCTATTCAAAACAAATGGATCTTTAAGAGGAAGACGGACGCTGACGGCAATGTGATCGTTTATAAAGCTTGACTTGTGGCAAAGGTTTTTTCACAAGTTCAAGGAGTTGACTACGATGAGACATTCTCACCCGTAGCGATGCTTAAATCCGTCAGAATCATGTTAGCAATAGCTGCATTTTTCGATTATGAAATCTGGCAGATGGATGTCAAAACGGCGTTCCTTAACGGTTTCCTTAAGGAAGAATTGTATATGATACAACCTGAAGGTTTTGTCGATCCTACGAATGCTAACAAGGTGTGCAAGCTCCAGCGATCCATTTATGGACTGGTGCAAGCATCTCGGAGTTGGAACAAACGCTTTGATGAAGTGATCAAAGCTTTTGGGTTTATACAAGTGGTTGGAGAATCTTGTATTTACAAGAAAGTGAGTGGGAGCTCTTTGGCGTTTCTAATATTATATGTGGATGACATATTGCTGATTGGAAACAACGTGGAGTTTTTGGAGAGCATAAAGGATTACTTGAATAAAAGTTTCTCTATGAAGGACCTAGGAGAAGCTGCTTACATTCTAGGCATTAAGATCTATAGGGATAGGTCAAAACGCCTGATAGGACTTTCACAAAGCACATACCTTGATAAAGTTTTGAAGAGGTTCAAAATGGAACAGTCCAAGAAAGGGTTCTTGCCAGTTTTACAAGGTACGAGGTTGAGTAAGACTCAGTGCCCAGCAACTGATGAAGATAGAGAGCATATGCGCTCCGTCCCCTATGCTTCAGCCATAGGTTCTATCATGTATGCAATGCTGTGCACTAGATCGGATGTTAGCCTGGCCATAAGTATGGCAGGTAGGTTCCAGAGTAATCCAGGAGTGGATCACTGGACGGCGGTCAAGAATAGCCTGAAGTACCTGAAAAGGACTAAGGAGATGTTTCTCGTGTATGGAGGTGACGAAGAGCTCGCCGTAAAAGGTTACGTCGATGCAAGATTTGACACAGATCCGGACGACTCTAAGTCGCAAACCGGATACGTATTTATTCTTAATGGGGGTGCGGTAAGCTGGTGCAGTTCCAAGCAAAGCGTCGTAGCAGATTCTACATGTGAAGCGGAGTACATGGCTGCCTCGGAGGCAGCTAAGGAGGGTGTCTGGATGAAGCAGTTCATGACGGATCTTGGAGTGGTGCCAAGCCCACTGAATCCAATAACTTTGTTCTGTGACAACACTGGTGCCATTGCTCTAGCAAAGGAACCAAGGTTTCACAAGAAGTCCAGACACATCAAACGACGCTTCAACCTCATCCGCGACTACGTCGAAGGAGAGGACGTAAATATATGCAAAGTGCACACGGATCTGAATGTAGCACACACGCTGACTAAATCTCTTCCACGGCCAAAGCATGATCAACACCAGAACTGTATGGGTGTTAGATTTATTACAATGTAATTCGCATGATGATGTGAGGGCTAGATTATTGACTCTAGTGCAAGTGGGAGACTGTTGGAATTATGCCCTAGAGGCAATAATAAATATAGTTATTATTATAATTCCTGTATCAAGATAATCGTTTATTGTCCATGCTATAATTGTATTGAATGAAGACTCATTTACATGTGTGGATACATAGACAAAACACTATCCCTAGAAAGCTTCTAGTTGGCTAGCCAGTTGATCAAAGATAGTCAGTGTCTTCTGATTATGAACAAGGTGTTGTTACTTGATAACTGGATCACGTCATTAGGAGAATCACGTGATGGACTAGACCCAAACTAATAGACGTAGCATGTTGATCGTGTCATTTTGTTGCTACTGTTTTCTGCGTGTCAAGTATTTGTTCCTATGACCATGAGATCATATAACTCACTGACACCGGAGGAATACTTTGTGTGTATCAAACGTCGCAACGTAACTGGGTGACTATAAAGATGCTCTACAGGTATCTCCGAAGGTGTTAGTTGAGTTAGTATGGATCAAGACTAGGATTTGTCACTCCGTGTGACGGAGAGGTATCTCGGGGCCCACTCGGTAATACAACATCACACACAAGCCTTGCAAGCAATGTAACTTAGTGTAAGTTGCGGGATCTTGTATTACGGAATGAGTAAAGAGACTTGCCGGTAAACGAGATTGAAATAGGTATGCGGATACTGACGATCGAATCTCGGGCAAGTAACATACCGAAGGACAAAGGGAATGACATACGGGATTATATGAATCCTTGGCACTGAGGTTCAAACGATAAGATCTTCGTAGAATATGTAGGATCCAATATGGGCATCCAGGTCCCACTATTGGTTATTGACCGAGGAGTCTCTCGGGTCATGTCTACATAGTTCTCGAACCCGCAGGGTCTGCACACTTAAGGTTCGACGTTGTTTTATGCGTATTTGAGTTATATGGTTGGTTACCGAATGTTGTTCGGAGTCCCGGATGAGATCACGGACGTCACGAGGGTTTTCGGAATGGTCCAGAAACGAAGATTGATATATAGGATGACCTCATTTGATTACCGGAAGGTTTTCGGAGTTACCGGGAATGTACCGGGAATGACGAATGGGTTCCGGGAGTTCACCGCGGGGGGGGGGGGGCAACCCACCCCGGGGAAGCCCATAGGCCTTGAGGGTGGCACACCAGCCCTTAGTGGGCTGTTGGGACAGCCCAAAAGGGGCCCTATGCGCATTGGAATAAAAATCAAAGAGAAAGAAAAAAAGGGAGTTGGGAAGGGAAGGAAGGACTCCCACCCACCAAACCAAGTCCAACTCGGTTTGGGGGGGGGGGAGACCTTCCCCCTTGGACTCGGCCGACCCCCTTGGGGCTCCTTGAGCCCCAAGGCAAGGTCCCCTCTCTCCCACCTATATATACTTTTCCACGGCAGCCCGACCACATACCTCCATGGTTTTTCCTCTAGATCGCGTTTCTGCGGAGCTCCGGCGAGCCCTGCTGAGACAAGGTCATCACCAACCTCCAGAGCGCCGTCACGCTGCCGGAGAACTCTTCTACCTCTCCGTCTCTCTTGCTGGATCAAGAAGGCCGAGATCATCGTCGAGCTGTACGTGTGCTGAACGCGGAGGTGCCGTCCGTTCGGTACTAGATCGTGGGACTGATCGCGGGATTGTTCGCGGGGCGGATCGAGGGACGTGAGGACGTTCCACTACATCAACCGCGTTCACTAACGCTTCTGCTGTACGGTCTACAAGGGTATGTAGATCACTCATCCCCTCTCGTAGATGGACATCACCATGATAGGTCTTCGTGCGCGTAGGAAATTTTTTCTTTCCCATGCGACGTTCCCCAACACATAGCTGCCTCAAAAGCGGCTAAGGAAGGTGTCTGGATGATGAAGTTCATGTCAGATCTTGGAGTAGTGCCAAGTGCACTAGATCCAATCAATCTCTTCTGTGACAACACTGGTGCCATTGCTCTATTAAAGGAACCAAGGTTTTACAAGAGGACCAGACACATAAAGCGACACTTCAACACCATCCGTGATTACATCAAGGGGGAGGACATAAATATTTGCAAAGGACACATGGATCTAAGTGTTGCAGATCCGCTGACTAAACCTCTTCCACGAGAAAAGCATGAACAACACCAGAGCTGTATGGGTGTTAGATTCATTACATTGTAAATCACATAGAGATGTGAGGCTAGATTATTGACTCTAGTGTAAGTGGGTGACTATTCAAAATATGCCCTAGAGGCAATAATAAAATAGTTATTATTATATTTCTTGTTTCAAGATAATCATTTATTATCCATGCTATAATTGTATTGAATGGAAACATAAATGCACGTGTGGATATATAGACAAAACAAATGTCCCAAGTGAGTCTCTAGTTGACTAGCCTGTTGGTCAAGGATGGTTAATGTTTCCTAGCCATAGACAAGTGTTGTCACTTGATGACGGGATCACATCATTAGGAGAATGATCTGATGGACAAGACCCAAACTATAAATGTAGCATATGATCGTGTCATTTTGTTGCTATTGTTTTCTGCATGTCAAGTATTCATTCCTATGACCATGAGATCATGTAACTCACTGACACCGGAAGAATGCCTTGTGTGTATCAAATGTTGCAACATTACTGGGTGACTATAAAGGTACTCTATAGGCATCTCCGAAGGTGTTCGTTGAGTTAGCATGGATCAAGACTGGGATTTGTTACTCCGTGTGACAGAGAGGTATCTCGGGGCCAACTCGGTAATACAACATCACTAACAAGCCTTGCAAGCAATGTGACTAAAGAGTTAGTCACGGGATCTTGTATTACGGAACGAGTAAAGAGACTTGACGGTAACGATATTGAAATAGGTATGGATATACCGACGATCGAATCTCGGGCAAGTAACATACCGAAGGACAAAGGGAATGATATACAGGATTGTGTGAATCCTTGACATGGAGGTTCAACCGATATGATCTTCGTAGAATATGTAGTATCCAACATGTACGTCTAGGTCCTGCGATTGGATATTGGCCAGAGAGTGTCTCAGTCATGTATACATAGTTCTCAAACCCGCCGGGGTGTGCACACTTAAGGTTTGGTGACGTTTTCGGTATAGTTGAATTATTGATGTTGGTAGCCAAATGTTGTTCGGAGTCCCGGATGAGATCCTGGACATCACAAGTGTCTTCGGAATGGTCCGGAAACGAAGATTGATATATAGGATTGTTGCATTTGGCTTCCGGAAAGATTTTGGGCATTGCCGGTAAAGTAGTGAGAGTGACGAATGGGTTCTGGGGTTTTACCTGGAGGGGCCACCCACCCGGGAGAGAACCTAATAGGCACATGGGTGGTGCGCCAGCCCTTAGTGGGCTGGTGAGGCGAGCCCAATAGGGCTATTTCGGCTAGAGCAAAAATAAAGGAAAGAAAAAAAAGAGAGAAGGTGGGCAAGAAGGAAAGGACTCCTCCACAAAACCGAATTGCAGGAGGAGACCTTCCTCCTTGGCTCGGCCGACCCCTCCTACTTGGAGTAGGAGGCAAGGCCGCCACCCCTTGGTTCCTCCTATATATAGTGCAGGTTTGAGAGGGTTTTTGCACCTCAAGCCTTTGTGCAAACCTCTCTCCCTCCACTACTTCGTGACACATTGTAGCTAGATCGATACGGCACGACGAAGCCCTGTTGGAGTAGCTCCACCATCATCACCGCCACGCCGTTGTGCTGCCGGATAATTCAGCTACCTCTTCGTCTCTCTTGCTGGATCAAGAAAGCGGAGATCGTCATCGAGCTGTACGTGTGCTGAACGCGGAGGTGTCGTCCCTTTGGTGTTAGATCGGGACAGATCATGGGACGACGACGATTTGGATCGCAAAGACGTTCCACTACATCAACCGCGTTACTTAACGCTTCCCGCTTAGCGATCTACAAGGGTATGTAGATCCTATCTCCCTCTCGAAGATGATCATCACCATGATAGGTCTTCGTGTGCATAGGAATATTTTTCTTTCCCATGCAACGTTCCTCAACATCATGTCCATCACATCATTCTCCTAGTGATGTGATCCCGTTATCAAGTGACAACTCTTGTCTATGGCTAGGAATCCTTGACCATCTTTGATCAACGAGGTAGTCAACTAGAGGCTTACTAGGGACATTGTGTTGTCTATGTATCCACACATGTATGTGAGTTTCCATTCAATACAATTCTAGCATGGACAATAAACGATTATCTTGAACAAGGAAATATAATAATAACTATTTGTTATTGCCTCTAGGGAATATTCCCAATAGTCTCCCACTTGCACTAGAGTCAATAATCTAGCTCACATCATTATGTGATTTACAATGTAACGGATCTAACACCCATACAGTTCTGGTGTTGATCATGTTTCGGTCGTGGAAGAGGTTTAGTCAACGGGTCTGCAACATTCAGATCCGTGTGCACTTTGCAAATATTTATGTCTTCCTCCTTGATGTAATCGCGGGTGCAATTGAAGCGTCACTTTACGTGTCTGGTCCTCTTATGAAACCTGGGTTCCTTGGATAGAGCAATGGCACCAGTGTTGTCACAAAACAGTCATTGGATCCAGTGCACTCGGCACAACTACAAGATCTGTCATGAAGTGCTTCATCCAGACACCTTCTTTAGCCGCCTCTGCGACACTATGTACTCCGCTTTGCATTTAGAATCAGCTACCATGCTTTGCTTGTAACTGCACCGGCTTACCGCACGCCATTAAGAATAAATACATATCCGGTTTGTGACTTAGAGTCATCCAGATTAGTGTCAAAGCTTGCATCGATGTAACCCTTTACGACGAGCTCTTTGTCACCTCCATAAATGAGAAACATTTCCTTAGTCCTTTTCAGGTACTTCAGAATATTCTTGACTGATGTCGAGTGCTCCATTTCATAATTACTTTGAAACCTTCCTGCCATACTTATGGCAAGGCTAACATCAGCTTTTATGCACAACATTGCATACATGATAGACCCTATGGCTGAAGCATAGGGGACATCACTCATCTTTTATTGATCTTCTATAGTTACTGGGCATTGAGTCTTACTCAACTTTATACCTTGTAGCACATGCAAGAACCCCTTCTTGGACTGTTACATTTTGAACTTCTTCAATACTTTATCAAGATATGTGCTCTGCGATCGTCCTATCAAGCGTCTTGATCTATCTCTATAAATCTTGATGCCCAATATGTAAGCAACTTCTCCCAGGTCCTTCATTGAATTTTTTTTATTCAAGTAATACTTTACGCTTCCCAAAAGTTCTATATTGTTTACAATCAGCAATATGTTATCCACATATAATATTAGAAACACTATAGAGCTCCCACTCACTTTCTTGTAAATACAAGCTTCTCCATAAACTTGTATAAACCCGAACGCTTTGATCACCTCATCAAAGCATTGATTCCAACTCCGAGATGCTTGCATCAGTCCATAAATGGATCGCTGGAGCTTGCACACTTTGTTAGCATTCTCTGGATCGACAAAACCTTGCGGTTGCATCATATACAACTCTTCCTTAAGAAAACCGTTAAGGAACACTGTTTTGACATACATCTGCCAAATTTCATAGTCGAAAAATGCAGCTATTGCTAACATGATTCTGATGGACTTAAGCATCGCTACGGGTGAGGAAGTCCCATCGTAGTCAACTCCTTGAACTTGTGAAAAACCCTTTGCCACAAGTCGAGCTTTATAGACGGTGATATTACCTTTCGCGTCCGTCTTCTTCTTAAAGATCCATTTATTCCGAATAGCCTTTCGCCCTTCAGGTGATACTTCCAAAGTCCGTACTTTATTTTCATACATGGATCCTATCTCGGATTTGATGGCCTCTAACCATTTGTTGGAATCTGGGCCCACCATTGCTTCTCCATAGCTCGTAGGTTCATCATTGTCTAACAACATGATTGATCAGACAGGGTTTCCGTAGCACTCAATAGAAGCACGTGCCCTTGTCGACCTAAGTTTCATCATGAGCTTCCTCTTCAACCGTCGTAGGTTCCACAAAAACATCTTCCTGTGATGCGCTACTCTCTGGTTGAAGTAGAGGTTCTATAACCTCATCAAGTTCTATCTTCCTCCCACTCAATTCTTTGGAGAGAAACTATTTCTCAAGAAATGCTCCGTTTTTAGCGACAAAAACTTTGCCTTCGGATGTGAGGTAGATGGTGTACCAAACTGTTTATTTTGGGTATCCTCTAAAGACGCACTTTTCCGCTTTTGGTTCCAGCTTTTCAGGCTGAACTTTTTTGACATAAGCATCACATCCCTAAACTTTAAGAAACGACAACTTTGGCTTCTTGCCATACCACGGTTCATATGGTGTCGTCTCAATGGATTTTGATGCTGCCCATTTAATGTGAATCCAGCTATCTCTTATGCATAGCCGCAAAATGATAATGAAAAATCGGTAAGAGACATCATAGAACACACCATATCTAATAAAGTATGATTACGACGTTCAGACACACCATTACACTATGGTGTTCCAGGCGGTGTCAACTATGAAACAATTCCACATTGTCTTAAGTGAGTACCAAACTCATAACTCAAATACTCACCTCCTTGATCAAATTGTAGGAATTTGATGTTCTTGTTACGATGATTTTCAACTTCACTCTAAAATTGCTTGAACTTTTCAAACGTTTCAGACTTGTGTTTCATTAAGTAAATATAACCATATCTACTCAAATCATCTGTGAAGGTGAGAAAATAACGATAACCACTGCGCGCCTCTATGCTCATTGGTCTGCACACATCAGTATGTATGATCTCCAACAAGTCACTTGCGCGCTCCATTGTTCCGGAGAACACAGTCTTAGTCATCTTGCCCATGAGACATGGTTCACATGCGTCAAGTGATTCAAAATCAAGTGACTCCAAAAGTCCATTAGCTTGGAGTTTGTTCATGCGTCTTATACCAATATGACCTAAGCGGCAATGCCACAAGAAAGTGGCTCTATCATTATCAACTCTACATCTTTTGGTCTCAATGTTATGGATATGAGTATCATCATTATCGATATTCAACATGAACAAACCCCTCACATTGGGTGCATGACGATACAAGATATTACTCATATAAATAGAACAACCATTATTCTCTGACTTAAATGACTAACCGGCTCGCAATAAACAAGATCCATATATAATGTTCATGCTTAACGCAGGAACTAAATAACAAATATTTAGGTTCATCACTAATCTCGAGAGTAATTGAAGTGAGAGCGTGCCGACGGCGAATGCATCAACCTTGGAACCATTTCCCACGAGCATTGTCACTTCATCCGTCACCAACCTTCGTCTATTCCGTAGTTCCTGCTTTGAGTTGCAAATGTGAGCAACCAGACCAGTATCAAATACCCAGGCACTACAATGAGAGTTGGTGAGGTACACATCAATAACATGTATATCAAATATACCTTGTTTGGCGTTGGCTGCCTTCTTATCGGCCAAATACTTGGGGTAGTTCTGCTTCAGTGACTAGTCCCCTTCCAATGATAACACTGTGTCTCCGACTTGGGTCTAGACTTGGATTTCTTCGTCGGATGGGCAACAACTTTGCCACTCTTATTGGCGTTACCCTTCTTGCCCTTGCCGTTTTTATTGAAACTGGTGGTCTTATTGACCATCACCACTTGATGTTCTTTCTGGATTTCTAACTCAGCGACTTTCAGCATCACAAACAGCTCGGCGAGTGATTTATTCATCCCTTGCATGTTGTAGTTCAACACAAAGCCTTTATAGCTAGGTGGCAGTGATTGAAGAACTTTGTCAGTGATAGCCTCTGGCGAGAGAGCAATTCCCAGCTCAGCCAGACGGTTAGAGTACCCAGACATTCTGAGCACATGTTCAATGAAAGAACCGTTCTCCTCCATTTTGCAAGCATAGAACTTATTGGAGGTTTCATACCTCTCGATCCGGGCATTCTTCTCAAAGATAAACTTCAATTCCTGGAACATCTCATATGGTCCATGACGTTCAAAACGTCTTTGAAGTCCCGGTTCTAAGCCATACAAAACTTCACATTGAACTAGTGAGTAGTCATCCTGACGCGACTACCAGGCGTTCATAAACGTCTGGGGTCGCCGGTTGGGGTGGTGCATCAAGGATATATTGCTTTTAGGCAGCCGTGAGGATGAGCCTTAGATTATGGACCCAATCGACAAAGTTGCTTCCATCATCTTTTAGCTTAACTTTCTCTAGGAACGCATTAAAATTCAAGGTTGCTGAGCAATTGATCTACAACTTTAATTTGCAAAGATTACTTAGACTATGTTCAAGATAATTGAGTTTAGTTAATCATATTACTAATAAGCTCCCACTCAAATTGACACCCCCCTAGTCACTCGAGTGACACATGATCCAAATTCTCTAACTCAAGTCCGATCACCACGTGAGTTGAGTTAGTTTCAATGGTGAACATCTCCATGTTGATCATATCAACTATATGACTCATGCTCGACCTTTCGGTCTCTTGTGTTCTGAGGCCCTGTCTGTACATGCTAGGCTCGTCAAGTTTAACCCGAGTGTTCCGCGTGTGCAACTGTTTTGCACCTGATGTATGTGAACATTGAGTCTATCACACCTGATCATCACGTGGTGTGTCGAAATGACGAACTATCGCAACGGTGCACACTCGGAGAGAACACAATTTATCTTGAAATTTTAGTGAGGGATCACCTTATAATGCTACCATCGCCCTAAGAAAAATAAGGTGCATACAAGGATTAACATCACATGCAAATCATAAGTGACATGATACACCCCCGCGCCCGCGTGCGCTGGCTGTACCTTGGCCCCGTTGGCCGCCGGCTGCACCCCCCTCTAAAATGTTATAAAAAATAAATTAGAAAAATATGTGTAAAAATAAATAAATAAATAGTTAAATTAATTAATTAATTAATTATGTAATTAATTAGTTAATATAATATCTAAGATTAAATTGATTAGTTAGTAAAACTGTTAATTAATCTGATTAATTAATTGTTTTAGAGAGAATGGCAGATGTTATTGCGTTAGCTCATGCCTAGCCCGACATCTTGACATGTCATGCTTAGTGATTGCATTTGTGTTTATATTTATTGTTTCTCCCCCCTATTCTTACCAGTAGACCCCGAGACTAACGTTGTTGCCTGGTACGACTACCCACTTGATGATTAGCCCTTTGTTGCAGAGCAACAAGGAAAGCAAACCCCCCTTGATCATCCTATATCGCCTATTCTTTCGCCCTCATGCTTGCATTAGAATTTTTCTACTGTTATAGTTAGCTCCTATATCTGATGCATAGCCTAATTTTGATGAACTGCTACTTTCCAGTACCACACTTTAAACTGCTTAGTATATGTGGCTCAGTCATCCCCTCTGACCCTTAGTCCAGTTGCCCCCGCGTTATCATCAAGCCTCGATCCCTGATCGACGAGTCAAGACCCGACACAACACTCACACCCCCCTTAGTTGTACGACGCTGCAGAGCTACTATCGGGTACCAAGGGTGACACCTCGCAAAGTACTCATGATGCTATCTCTATAGTGCTGCTAGTCGATCGTGGTTATCGAGGGTGATTCCTCCTTCACCACTCCCGACGATGACTCTCTCGTGCAACCCCTCAAGTGTGAAACCCTCGAGGATGATTCCTCTGAGTCCACCTTTACGGCTACATCGTTCAGAATTCAACGAGGGTGATGCCTCGGATCCCCCTGATGTTACAACCACACAATTACTTGACCGTGTTACTAGGAACATTGATGAATAATGTTTGGCGAGTGGATTCCCGCGTGGATGTGTCGATTAGTTAATTAAAATGTTAATGGATTTGGGGATTTGATCTGGGTTGGTCGGATACCTTATTCGCACTAATCATCTACGTGGGAGGAGTTATGGGTTCTCGACGTCGTGATATCAGCTGAATCTCTTCAGACGTCAGCAATGGAGCGGCGCACTCTCGAGTGGTCAGGATCGGCATCACGCTTGTAATAAGGGGTGCTAGGACTGACATCGGCCGCCCTCGCATCATGAAGGAGTGGAAAGGGTGATGGGCCCATGACCCCTACGTGCTTCGAATTTAGACCGGCGGGCTGGCCTCTTTGTTGAGTCTAGGTGGGGCTGCGACGTGTCGATGTTCCGAGACCGGGCATGACCCAGGGAAGTGTGTCCAGCCAGAGTTTATCGAGCGCGACGGGGAATATGTGGTGCACCCCTGCAGGGAAGAACTTATCTATTCGAATAGCCTTGTCCATGGTTACAGGGCGACTTGGAGTTGTGCGCTGATCTTATACAACTACAACTGTAACTTAACTGGAATGTTGCTCCGGGATAGCTTCCTCGCATGGAGTCGAGGGAGAATCCCTTGGCGTGACCTCATATTAATATTGTTGCAACAATATGACTATTATTGTGATACCTGTTCTACTCTCGTCTATTGCCGTAAGACCCCTCAAGATGCCAGTCTTTGATAGGACTAGTCCTTCTCTCTCTTTCTCGCATTGGTGCAGTTGGTCCACATATAACCCCTTCCTTTGATACTGATGCATACTGATACGTCCATTTTGCATCATGCTTTTATATTTATATTTATTGCTTTATGGGCATTTATTACACTTTACGGTACAATACTTATGCCTTTTCTATCTTATTTTACAAGGTTTACCTGAAGAGGGAGAATGCCGGCAGCTGGAATCCTGGTCTGAAAAAGGAGCAAGTTTGAGATTCCTATTCTGTGCAACTCCAAAAGCCGTGAAAATCAACAAGGAATTATTTTCGATTTTATAAAAAATACTGGGTGGAAGAAGTACCGGAGGGGAGCCACTAGGAGGCCACAAGCCTGCTAGGCGCGGCCTACCCCCCTGGCTGGGCCTGGGTGGCTTGTGCTCCCCCTGTTGCCCCTCCGGCTCCCATCTTTTGCTATAAGGAGAGTTTCGTCCCAGAAAAAATCAGGAGGAGGCTTTCGGGAGGAGACGCCGCAGCCATGAGGCGGAACTTGAGGAGAACCAATCTAGAGCTCCGACAAGGCCGTCCTGCCGGGGTAACTTCCTTCCCGGAGTTGGAAATCGTCGCCATCGTCATCACTAACACTCCTCTCATCGGACGGGACTCATCTCCATCAACATCTTCATCAGTACCATCTCATCTCCAAACCCTAGTTCATCTCTTGTAACCAATCTCCGTCTCGCGACTCCTATTGGTACTTGTAAGGTTGCTAGTAGTGTTAATTACTCTTTGCAGTTGATGCTAGCTGGATTACTCGGTGGAAGATCATATGTTCAGATCCTTAATGCTATTCAATACCTCTCTGGTCATGAACATAATTATTCTTTGTGAGTAGTCACTTTTGTTCCTGAGGACATGGGATAAGTCTTGCTATAAGTAGTCATGTGAATTTGGTATTCGTTCGATATTTTGATGCATTGTATGTTGTCTTTCCTCTAGTGGTCTTATGTGAACGTCGACTACATAACACTTCACCATTATTTGGGCCTAGAGGAAGGCATTGGGAAGTAATAAGTATATGATGGGTTGCTAGAGTGACAGAAGCTTAAACCCTAGTTTATGCGTTGCTTCGTAAGGGGCTGATTTGGACACACTAGTTTAATGCTATGGTTAGACTTGTCTTAATTCTTCTTTCGTAGTTGCGGATGCTTGCGAGAGGGTTTAATCATAATTGGGATGTTTGTCCAAGTAAGGGCAACACCCAAGCACCGGTCCACCCACATATCAAACTATCAAAGTAGAGAACGCGAATCATATGAACATGATGAAAACTAGCTTGACAGAAATTCCCATGTGTCCTCGGGAGCGCTTTACCTCATATAAGAGTTTGTACAGGCTTGTCCCTTACTACAAAAGGGATTGGGCCATCTTGCTGCACCTTTGTTACTATTGTTACTTGCTACTCGCTATGAATTATCTTATCACACAACTATCTGTTACCGATAATTTCAGTGCTTGCAGAGAATACCTTGCTGAAAACCACTTGTCAGTTCCTTATGCTCCTCGTTGGGTTTGACACTCTTACTTATTGAAAGGACTACGATAGATTACCCACACTTGTGTGCCATCAAGACTCTTTTTTGGCGCCGTTGCCGGGGAGTGATGTGCCTTTGGTAAGGAAACATTTATATAATGTGCTGAAATTTATTTTCACTTGTCACTATGGAAACTAATCCTTTGAGGAGCTTGTTCGGGGTATCTTCACCTCGAACGAAATCACAAGGAGTTTCTCCACAACCTACTGCACCTACTGAAAATATTTGTTATGAAATTCCGTCAAGTATGCTAGAGAAACTGTTGGCTAATCCTTTTACAGGAGATGGAACATCACATCCCGACTTGCATCTAATCTATGTAGATGAAGTTTGTGGTTTATTTAAGCTTGCAGCTTTTCCCGAGGATGAGGTCAAGAAGAAGGTATTTCCCTTATCTTTGAGGGATAAAGCATTGACATGGTATAGGCTATGTGATGATACTGGATCATGGAACTACAACCGATTGAAATTGGAATTTCATCAAAAGTTTTATCCTATGGATTTGGTACATCGTGATCGGAATTATATATATAATTTTTGGCCTCGTGATAGAGAAAGTATCGCTCAAGCTTGGGGGAGGCATAAGTCAATGTTATATTCATGCCCCAACCATGAGCTCTCGAGAGCAATTATTATTCATAACTTTTATGCTCGGCTTTCTCATGATAATCGCAACATGCTTGACACTTCTTGTATCGGTTCTTTTATGAAGAGAGATATTGACTTCAAATGGAATATATTGGAAAGAATTAAACGCAACTCTGAAGATTGGGAGTTTGATGAAGGTAAGGAGTCAGGTATGAATCTCAAGTTCGATTGCGTTAAGTCCTTTGTTGAAACAAATACTTTTTGTGATTTAAGCGCTAAACATGGACTTGACTCTGAGATAGTAGCTTCATTATGTGAATCATTTGCTGCTCATATTAATCTCCCTAAAGAGAAGTGGTTTAAATATCATCCTCCCATAGAAGTCAATGTAGTTAAACCCAATCCAGTTGAAGATAAAGTCATTGCTTATAATGATCCTATTGTCCCTAGTGCTTACATTGAGAAACCACCTTTGTCTGTTAGAATAACGGATCATGCTAAAGCTCCAACTGTGATACGTAAGGGCTACATTAGAACAACTACACCCCCTGAGAAAATTAGAGTTGAACCTAGCATTGCTATTATCAAAGATCTCTTGTCCGACAATGTTGATAGGCATGTTATTCACTTCTGTGAAGATGCTGCTAGAATTGCTAAACCTCATACTAGAGACAAACATAGGTCTGTTGTTGGCATGCCTGTTGTTTCTGTTAAGATAGGAGATCATTGTTATCATGGTTTATGTGACGTGGCTGCTAGTGTTAGTGCAATACCTCGATCCTTTTATGATGAAATTAAGAGATTGCACCTGTTGATATGGAACCTATTGACATTACTATTCAACTTGCCAATAGAGATACTATCCTCCCTTTGGGAATTGTTAGAGATGTTGAAGTCTTGTGTGGTAAAACTAAGTATCCTACTGATTTTCTCGTTCTTGCTACCACACAAGATAGCTTTTGTCCCATCATATTTGGTAGACCTTTCCTCAATACTGTGAATGCTCATATTGACTGTGTGAAGCAAACTGTCATTGTTGGCTTTGAAGGTGTGTCACATGAATTCAATTTCTCCAAGTTTGGTAGACAACCTCATGAAAAAGAATTGTCTAGTAAGGATGAAATTATTGCCCTAGCTTCTATTGTTGTGCCTCCTACTGATCCTTTAGAGCAATACTTGCTTAAGCATGAAAATGATATGCATATGGATGAAAGGAATGAGATAGATAGAGTTATCTTTGAACAACATCCTATCCTCAAAAATAATTTGCCTGTTGAACTGCTTGGAGATCCACCCCCACCAAAGGGCGATCCTCTGTTTGAGCTTAAATAGTTACCTGATACTCTTAAGTATGCTTATCTTGATGAAAAAGAGATATATCCTGTTATTATTAGTGCTAGCCTTTCAGAGCATGAAGAAAAGAAATTATTGAAAACTCTGAGGAAGCACCGTGCTGCTATTGGATATACTCTTGATGATCTTAAGGGCATTAGTCCCACTCTATGCCAGCATAAAATTAAAACCGATCCTGATTCCAAACCAGTTGCCGATCGTCAGCGGAGATTAAATCCTAAGATGAAAGAGGTAGTAAGAAAATAAATACTAAAGCTCCTGGAAGCATGTATTATCTATCCTGTTTCTCATAGTGTTTGGGTAAGTCCGGTGCATTGCGTCCCTAAGAAGGGAGGTATTACCGTTGTCCCTAATGATAAAGATGAATTGATCCCACAGAGAATTGTTACTGGCTATAGGATGGTAATTGATTTTAGGAAATTGAATAAAGCCACTAGGAAAGATCATCACCCTTTGCCTTTTATTGACCAAATGCTAGAAAGATTGTCTAAACACACACACTTCTGCTTTCTAGATGGTTATTCTGGTTTCTCCCAAATACCTGTTGCGCAATCTGATCAGGAGAAAACCACTTTTACCTGCCCTTTCGGTACCTTTTCTTACAGACGTATGCCTTTTGGCTTATGTAATGCACCTGCTACCTTTCAAAGATGTATGATGGCTATATTCTCCGACTTTTGTGAAAAGATTGTTGAGGTTTTCATGGATGACTTCTCCATTTACGGGTCTTCTTTTGATGATTGCCTCAGCAACCTTGATCGAGTTTTTCAGAGATGTAAAGATACCAACCTTGTCTTGAATTGGGATAAGTGTCACTTTATGATTATTGAAGGCATCATCTTAGGACATAAAATTTCTGAAAGAGGTATTGAAGTCGATAAGGCTAAGGTTGATGCGATCGAGAAAATGTCATGCCCTACAGACATCAAAGGTATAAGAAGTTTCCATGGTCATGCTGGTTTCTATAGAAGGTTCATTAAAAACTTCTCTAAGATTTCTAGGCCTTTCACCAATCTCTTGCAAAAGGATATTCCATTTGTTTTTTATGATGATTGCGAGGAAGCATCTATTATATACTTATAAAACGATAGAAAACGAACGGCGATGATTCTACATTCTAAAAACTAAGACGCATCAACGGTGTAGATTAGGCAACTACTAGACATAAGAAAAAAAAACTGAACCAGATTGATGTACTACGGCAGCTAATCATGGAAGAGTCCACCCATAATTAAATATAGTACCGACATTACCTGTGACTTAAGCAAATCAGTCTATCCGGAATCATGCTATAGTCGTTTACGTGTGGCTAGCAAACTTGCTCTAGTCCGGTTATAACAAGAAACGAAAAATAGATGTGTATCCACGTACTATATAGCAGTGGGTCATGGAGAACACTTTTTACTTTCTCCGGCCAACCTAATTCACATGCTACTCATAGATGTTTGTCTATTGTTATTTTCAATTGTCTACTTCACGTGTTATAGAATAGTTCAGAAAATCACGTAGATGTTTGTGTCCTGGAGTTCATACCAGGGTAAATATAGCATAAAATCTTCTACTATTATATTATAAAAAATAGACAAACAAACCATCACGTGCACCCACATGTGCTAAAAATATACGCATTGTTGATTCTAATTTTAACGATTAAGATTAAAAGATAGAAAAATCACGTACAACTATAATGATCTAATTATTAGACACATCCAAGTGTAGAACCAGACCATGCTCGTACAACCAAGACTAAATACATAATCAATCACGTATCTTGGTACATGGAAATAAACAAAACTCAGTCCTTCTAAGGCACGTATGTGGACTCATAAAAAATAATTGTAGGCATTAGGTAGCAGTAGCACGTACATAATCTGCCCGAGTCCAATATCCATACCTAAGTCATTCCTGCATGTTCTGATTGGAAAACATGAGGCACATAAAATAAAACATCCTAGCGGCTGGAACCAGCCCTTTTACCAACCAGATTCGCCATGAAAGATAATCCTTCTATCCTTGCAAAGACAATATGGCTGCTTCCACTCCCGGGTATCATCACTAATGTTATCAGTGATTTTTATTTTTTTGCAAGAGGATGTCTTCAGTTAATTACCTGATGATATATTAGATAAAATCATAACTACCATAAATACATGGTTAAATATTTAGTAAAATAATTATGTGGGTAGTTAAAATAAAAACTTATACTAAAAGTTTAAATAGAAATAAAATAAAAATAATGTAATCATATATACTTAACATGTAGTAAAAAATACATAAACTCATGAATAATATTTGTACGCATGACTATTTGATTTATCGTATAAATTCGGCTTCATGCATGCAATACCATCATCATTGATGTCATCGGTTAATTATCTGATGGTATCGCTTTTTCATCTCATCCGCTCCATCAAATTGGAATCCTATATTCATATATTTCTCTAGATGTAGTTGAAAATAGGTCAACTCAAGAACACATGGAGGAATTTGATTTATGTACAAATTGAACCTTAACTAGAATGTAGAATTATAATTAAAATGAACAATCTGCATAGGACCATTCAATATTAGAAAGCATGCAGGGACAATTGTATATATTAAACTTATAGTGTCACATGCAAATATGCTTGGGTATCTTAGATATATTGACATATGGATTCATTTGTACAAAAATGAGTTGTGTAAAAAATACTCGATCTAAGGTACTATTTGCATTAGTGATGATACCTGGGAGTGGAAGCAGCCATATTAGCGATCATGAGCGTAGTTTTGGTCACCTATAAATGACGAGCAATGGTAGATTATGAAGACATGAATAGATTACAGATGTACTAAGGTTGGATGCAAGACAAAAAAATAATCAAACCTATTTGCATATGGTATGCACATAACATAATAAATATTATCGTGGTAGAATGAGACAAGAGCTTATAAAAATAAAAATAATTTCAAGGATGCAATAAGTTGTTTCAGTCATGCTTAAAGATATAATTATCAGAAAAACACATATACACTATATATTGTAAACTACATAGGAGAAAGTGAAATGACATGTTTATAATTTATCACCAAATGTTGGCCAATAATTTATGTGGTTCCATTGAAAGTATACTAACAATGAAATTGTCATGAGTACGTGAGCCACAACGATGTGATTGTACATATATTCTCGACCCTAGAGATTTAGGATGTGTCTTATTGATAACGTATAAGCAAGAAAGATAGTTAAATTACATATATTGTGCAGCATAATAACGAAAAGCAATAATTGGAGAGAAATATTTCAACAAAAGTCTGTAACAACACATATCCCAGGCAAGTAGTACGATTTTTTTAATTATTTGTATCAGTCATGAAAATGTGAGATGGGATAAAAAAATATTGTATGATTGGAATTATAAACAAAAGGAAATAAGCAATTGGATTCACACAGACTCCATTTGAAGTTTTGAATATCGTCATGATCGAGAAATAATTTTATTTCTAAGTTCAGAATATCGTCATGATTTTCTATATTATAGTCATTACTAATTTTAGATAAACCTATCAATACCGCATAATATCTCAAATGTAAAACAACTTTTATATTAATAGAAAACTTAAGAAGGCCTTGATAACTGCACCTATTGTTCAACCACCTGATTGGAACCTACCTTTTAAAATTATGTGTGATGCTAGCGATTATGCTGTTGGCGTTGTTCTAGGACAAAGAGTTGATAAGAAATTGAATGTTTTTCATTATGCTAGTAAAACTCTAGACAGTGTCCAAAGAAACTATGGTACTACTGAAAAGGAATTTCTAGCAGTCGCGTTTGCATGTGAAAAGTTCAGATCTTACATTATTGATTCCAAGGTTACTATTCACACTGATCATGCTGCTATTAAGTACCTCATGGAAAAGAAAGATGCTAAACCTAGACTTATCAGATGGGTTCTCTTGCTACAAGAATTTGATTTGCATGTTGTTGATAGGAAGGGTACTGAGAACCCGTAGCAGATAACTTGTCTAGGTTGGAGAATGTTCTTGATGACCCACAACCTATTGATGATAGCTTTCCTGATGAGCAATTGAATGTCATCAATGCTTCATGTAGTGCATCGTGGTATGCTGATTATGCAAATTATATTGTTGCCAAATATATACCACCTAGTTTCACATACCAGCAAAAGAAGAAATTCTTCTTTGATTTGAGACATTAGTTTTGGGATGATCCTCACCTTTATAAAGAAGGAGTAGATGGTGTTATTAGACGTTGTGTACCCGAGCATGAACACGGACATATCCTACAGAAGTGTCACTCCGAGGCTTACGGAGGACACCATGCGGGAGATAGAACTGCACACAATGTATTGCAATCCGGTTTCTATTGGCCTACCCTCTTCAAGGATGCACGTAAGTTTGTCTTGTATTGTGATGAATGTCAAAGAATAGGTAATATCAGTAAACGTCAGGAAATGCTTATGAATTATTCACTTGTCATTGAACCATTTGATGTTTGGGGTTTTGATTATATGGGACCTTTTCCAAAGTCCAACGGATATACTCATATCCTAGTTGTTGTTGATTACGTTACTAAGTGGGTAGAAGCTATCCCAACTAGTAGTGCTGATCATAACACCTCTATTAGGATGCTTAAAGAAGTTATTTTCCCTAGATTTGGAGTCCCTAGATATCTAATGACTGATGGTGGTTCACATTTTATTCATGGTGCTTTCCATAAAATGCTTGCTAGGTATGATGTCAACCACAGAATTGCATCTCCTTATCATCCTCAGTCCAGTGGTCAAGTAGAGCTAAGTAATAGAGAAATTAAACTAATTCTGCAAAAGACTGTTAATAGGTCTAGAAAGAATTGGTCTAAGAAGCTTGATGATGCACTTTGGGCTTATAGAACTGCTTTTAAGAATCCCATGGACATGTCTCCGTACAAAATGGTTTACGGTAAAGCATGTCATTTACCTCTTGAGCTAGAGCATAAGGCTTATTGGGCAATCAAAGAGCTCAACTTTGATTTCAAACTTGCTGGTGAGAAGAGGTTATTTGACATTACCTCACTAGATGCATGGAGAACTCAGGCATATGAAAATGCCAAGTTGTTTAAAGAAAAAGTTAGGAGGTGGCATGATAAAAGGATACAAAAACATGAGTTCAATGTAGGTGATTATGTCTTGCTATACAATTCTCGTTTAAGATATTTTGCAGGCAAGCTTCTCTCTAAATGGGAAGGTCCTTACATTGTTGAGGAAGTATATCGTTCCGGTGCCATAAAGATCAACAACACGGAAGGTAATTTTTCGAGAGTTGTAAATGGGCAAAGAATCAAGCATTATATCTCAGGTACTCCCATAAATGTTGAAAGCAATATTATTAATACCATAGCTCTAGAGGAGTACATAAGGGATATTTATCAGCCGTTTCAGACTCCAAAAACGAAGAGGTATGTGATTGGGTAACTAAACCGACTCCAAAACTTTTCCAGTAGCAATTTTTCTCCGTTTTGGATTTTTAGAAAAATAGAAAAAATTTAAAGTAGTCCGGAAGGCGCAGAAGAGGCGACAAGCCTGCCAGGCGCGACCAACCCCCCTGGCCGGGCCTGGGTGGCTTGTGGGCACCTCTTGTGCCTCCCGGGCTCCGTTTTCTGGTGGAATACTCCTTTTGGTCAGGAAAAATTCATCATATATTCTCCCGAAAGGTCTGACCCTCGTATCACGCAAATATCCTCTGTTTTCATTTTGAGCTACTGTGCAGAGAGATCTAGATCGCTATGGCGTCCCCAAAAGTTCCGAAGGACAAGTTCTTCGAGAAGGTCATCAATCCCTACCTCGCGGGAGTGCTACAACACCCTCAATCTATCGAGATGCATGAGGGGGTGCTGCACATCCGTGATGTTGAGGGGCCCAAGAAGACCGGAAGCATGGAGGCGAGGCTCGAAGCAATGAGCAGCAAGTCTTCAAGTGCCAAGGGATGGTGGAACATGGACTCAACGCCAACCATATGATGATCACGGGGTTCACCAACAAGCACAAGATCGATGTCAATGACATCGGGAAGCACCTCTCCAGGCTCTATGACAGAATTGATCACCTCCAAGCCCAGATCTACGACCTGTAGAACCAAAACTGTGAGTATGAGTATAGATTTAAATCAATACAGTTGGTTGCAGATTTGAGGATTCCGGAGACTCGATCATCTTTTCATGATGGAGCACCTATGCCTTGGAAGACGGAGAATCAACCCCAGATTGCAACAACTCCACCACCATCACCTTCGAAGGAAGACAATTAAGCACGGGTATGGGCACTCCTCTTGGTTTGTGCCAAGCTTGGGGGAGTTGCCCCGGTATCGTATCACCATCACATCTTTTGCCTTTACCTTTTTCTTAGTTCGATCCTTTTTGATTTTATCTTTTTCTAGTAGAATAAAGTTCTTAGTATGATCTAGGCTTGAGTTTTGCTTTGTGTCACCCCCAATGTAATCGAGTTCGTGAGTCATATAATAAAGAGTGTTTTAGTTAAGGGCCTTGCCTCATGCCATGATCTAAAGAAAAGAATAAAAGAACAATAGCATGAAAGATCATGTAATGATCTTATGGGAAGTGATGACTTCACATATAAAAAGAATGTTGATTGAAACTTGTTGTGGGTGGACAAACGTAGACCTTGGTCATTGTTGCAATTAATAAGAAGTAATAAAGAAAGAGAGGTTCACATATAAATATATCATCTTGGGCACCATCTATGATTGTGAACACTCATTAAACTATTACATGCTTAGAAGTAGATGTTGGACAAGCAAGACAACATAATGAATTATGTTTGCTTGGTTCCGAACAATGTTATATGACTAGAGATCCCTTAGCATGTGACGCTTGTTTCCACCTCATATCAGCCAAAACTTCCGCACTAAGTAGAGATACTACTTGTGCATCCATAAACCTTCAATCTAGTTTTGCCATGAGAGTCCACCATACCTACCTATGGATTGAATAAGATCCCTCAAGTAAGTTGTCATCGGTGCAAGCAATAAAAATTGCTCCCTAAATATGTATGATCTATTAGTGTGTGGAAAATAAGCTTTGTACGAACCTGTGATGAGGAAGACATAAAAACGATAGACTGCATAATAAAGTTCTTTATCACAAGAGGCAATATAAAGTGACATTCCTCCACACTAAGAGATCACACATCCAAACCTCAAAAGCGCGTGACAACCTCTGCTTCCCTCTACGAAGGGACTATCTTGTACCTTTACTTTTTATCCTTAAAAGAGTCGGTGTGATCGACACCAATTCCTTATTTAGCCATTATCTTGGCTAACGTCATGTGCTAGGGAAAGATCTATATTCATATGTCAACTTGGAAGTAAGTACTCATGCATTATTATTGTTGACATTACCCTTGAGGTAAGTAGTTGGGAGGCGAAACTATAAGCCCCTATCTTTCTCTGTGTCCAACTGAAACTTTGATCTCATGAGTACCACGTGAGTTTTAGCAATTGTAGAAGACGAAAGGGTGATTGAGTATGTGTATTTGCTTTACAAGCTCTTATTTGACTCTTTCCGATGTTATGATAAATTGCAATTGCTTCAATGATTAAAGGCTATTGGTTGTTAATTCTCAATAAGGTTCTTGATCCATACTTTACTTTGTGAAGGAATTGTTAGTTTAGCATAAGAGATTATATGACGATATTGTTGTTCTAATTATGATCATGATGCATGCATGTCCGTATTTTGTTTTATCGACACCTCTATCTCTAAACATGTGGGCATATTTATTGATCTCGGCCTCCGCTTGAGGACAAGCGAGGTCTAATCTTGGGGGAGTTGATACGTCCATTTTCCATCATGCTTTTATGTTGATATTTATCACTTTATGGGCTGTTATTACACTTTACGGTACAATACTTATGCCTTTTCTCTCTTATTTTATAAGGTTTACCTGAAGAGGGAGAATGCCGGCAGCTGGAATCCTGGTATGAAAGAGGAGCAAGTTTGAGATACCTATTATGCGCAACTCCAAAAGCCGTGAAAATCAACGAGGAATTATTTTGGATTTTATAAAAAATACTGGGCGGAAGAAGTACCGAAGGGGAGCCACCAGGAGGCCACAAGCCTGCGAGGCGCGGCCTACCCCCTCGCCGGGCCTGGGTGGCTTGTGGGCCCCCTGTTGCCCCTCCGGCTCCCATATTTTCCTATAAGGAGGGTTTCGCCCCAGAAAAAATCAGGAGGAGGCTTTCGGGAGGAGACGCCGCCGCCACGAGGCGGAACTTGAGCCGAACCAATCTAGAGCTCCCGCAGGGCCGTCTTGCGTGGGAAACTTCCCTCCCGGAGGGGGAAATCGTCGCCATTGTCATCACCAACACTCCTCTCCTCGGAGGGGACTCATCTCCATCAACATCTTCATCAGCACCATCTCATCTCCAAACCCTAGTTCATCTCTTGTAACCAATCTCCGTCTCGCGACTCCGATTGGTACTTGTAAGGTTGCTAGTAGTGTTAATTACTCTTTGTAGTTGATGATAGTTGGATTACTCGGTGGAAGATCATATGTTCAGATCCTTAATGCTATTCAATACCTCTCTGGTCATGAACATAATTATGCTTTGTGAGTAGTCACTTTTGTTCCTGAGGACATGTGATAAGTCTTGCTATAAGTAGTCATGTGAATTTGGTATTCGTTCGATATTTTGCTATGTTGTATGTTGTCTTCCTCTAGTGGTGTTATGTGAACGTCGACTACATAACACTTCACCATTATTTGGGCCTAGAGGAAGGCATTGGGAAGTAATAAGTAGATGATGGGTTGCTAGAGTGACAGAAGCTTAAACCCTAGTTTATGCATTGCTTCGTAAGGGGCTGATTTGGATCCACTAGTTTAATGCTATGGTTAGACTTGTCTTAATTCTTATTTTGTAGTTGCGGATGCTTGCGAGAGGGGTTAATCATAAGTGGGATGTTTGTCCAAGTAAGGGCAGCACCCAAGCACCGGTCCACCCACATATCAAACTATCAAAGTAGCGAACGCGAATCATATGAACATGATGAAAACTAGATTGACAGAAATTCCCATGTGTCCTCGGGAGCGCTTTACCTCATATAAGAGTTCGCCCATGCTTGTCCCTTGCTACAAAAGGGATTGGGCCGTCTTGCTGCACCTTTATTACTATTGTTACTTGCTACTCGCTATGAATTATCTTATCACACAACTATCTGTTACCGATAACTTCAGTGCTTGCAGAGGATACCTTGCTGAAAACCACTTGTCTGTTCCTTCTGCTCCTTGTTGGGTTCGACACTCTTACCTATCGAAAGGACTATGATAGATCCCCTACACTTGTGGGTCATCACATACTTAGCATAGTTCTGATGTCAGTCTTGCGAGTACTTTGGATGAGTACTCACGTTGCTTTGCTCCCCCCTTTTCCCCTTGATCCGATTGTTGCGACCAGATGATGGAGCCCAGGAGATGAAGTTCCCCGCCGACAACGACTGCTACCACGACGGTGCTTACTACTACATGTAGGTCGCTGAAGACCACGAGTATTTAGGAGGCTCCTAGGCAGGAGGCCTCGCCTCGTTCGATCGTTGTATCTTTTTTATGCTAGCCTTCTCTAAGGCACCTCATGTTTTATGTCTGTACTCAGATATTTGTTGCTTCCGCTGACTCGTGTGTTTATCGAGCTTCTGTATTCTAGCCCTCGAGGCCCCTGGCTTGCAATATGAAGCTTGTATGTTTTATTTGTGTCTAGAGTTGTGTTGTGATATCTTCCCGTGAGTCCTTGAGCTTGGCCGTACGCATTTGCGTGTATGATTAGCATACGATCAAATTGAGGGTGTACCTTCTGCACACAGCAAGAACAGATAAGGTGACACTGGATCACCTTGCCGAAATCCCCTGGAAGGGATAAAGAGGGGCAACAAGTCTCGGTTCACTCGGGCAGAGAATTTGACATAGGAGACACATTTCAAAGCCAGCCTGATAAAGTCCAAGCTGAACCTGAGTTTAGTTAGGATTGCCTCAAGATAGTGCTACTCAACGCGATGATAGGCTTGCATCATGTCCAGTTTGACCGCACAAGAATAATTATCCCCTTTTTCCTCCTCTTTATAGTGTGCACACTTTCATATGCAACGAGAACGTTATCAGTTATGAGTCGGCCAGGGATAAACGCGCTCTGTTCTTCACTAATAATCTCATCCATAAAGGGTCTCATGTGGTTGGTGATAGCTTTAGCAACTATCTTGTATAGAACAGAGCATAGAGCGATAGGCCGGTACTCAGCCATGGACTCGGGATGACTAGCATTTGGGATGAGTGTGATCGAAGTATCGTTCAAACCCGTAGGTAGTTCCCCACCATTGAGAAAATCCAAGACTGCATTGGTCACTTATCTACCTAAAAGCAGCCAGTGGCGTTGATAGAAAGCACCAGTATAACCGTCAATGCCGGGAGCCTTCAAGGGCGTCATCTGAAACAACACATCCTTAACTTCCGCATTAGTGTAGGGCTTGGTGAGAATAGCATTCATATATAAGTGGTGTAACTTTCATCGGAACATGGTCAAATAAAATGCTGGCATCCCCAAAGCCCTCTGATTGATAGAGGTGTTCATAAAAATTCTAAACCTCAGCCTTGTCCTCATTGTCACCTTCGCAAAAAGACCCATCAGCTCTCTGGAGTCTCTTAATTTTATTAACACGTGTGCGTTGTCGGGCTTGTGCGTGGAAGTAGGAGGTATTGTGATATCCTTCCCGAAGCCACGACACTTGAGAACGTTGCGGGAACCATATCTCTTCCTCGTCAAGTGCTTCCTTCAGCTTTTGTACTGTACGCTTTTCCTCGTCGGAAGGACCGCGCCCAACCGAGTGAGAGCGGAGAAGATCAAGCTTCTTTTGAAGCTTTCTAACTGATCTTGAGAGACTTCCAAATTCCTTCGAACTCCAAGGTTGTAAGGTAGCTTGGAGCTTTCCAAGGGCCGCAGTAATGCCTTGCATTCCTGGACTATGGTTAATACTACGCCACGTCTCAGCGACTAGGCAACCATAGTTAGTGTGGGTCTGGCACACATTCTCATACCGAAACTGTTTCTTATTGGTCGGTCTTGAAGGGAAGGATTCTCGAACTTCCGCAACAAAACAGTGGTCCGATTCCATCGAGGAAAGGTGTTTTATTCGTATCAACTGGAATTGTTGTCAGAATGCTTCATTCACAAAGGCTCAGTCCAGCCTTGACTTAACATTAGCCTCACCAGATTGGTGGTTGTCCCATGTGTACGCCGTGCCCGACCACCCCAAATCTTGGAAGGGGATATCATCAACAACTTCACGAAAAGCTCTCATCTGTCGCTCCGATCGAGTAGCTCTACTGAAGTGCTCTTTGGAAAACAGTGTTTCATTGAAATCGCCCATACACAGCCAAGCATCATGTGGTATGGCGAAAAGAGAGCGTAAAAGCTGCCAGCTTAGGTGCATGTCTTCCACTCGCGGGGCTCCATAGAACCCAGTAAACATCCACAAGAGAGAACTCTGAACTTTATTCCATACCAGGACATCAATATGACAATTATTCAAGTTTTTAATTAAACCGTAACATCCTTAGACCAAAGGAGACCTATGTCGCCACTAAGGCCGACACTATCTACAGCAAAATAGCCATCAAAACCCAACTTAAGCTTGAGGTCCTCCACTCTTTTAGCACGTATTTTTGTTTCCATTACAAAGAGTAGAGCGGGTCCTTCAAGCTTCACAATACCGCGAAGCTCACGAACTGCCTCGAGGTTCCCAAGCCCCCGATAGTTTGAGCTCATGCAGCTCCTTGGGAAAGTCAGGGCTGCATTGCAGCCTCTGCCGAGTTATCAGGTGTAGGCTTCTTCCTCTTGGGCTGCGATTAGCACCTTCCACAACCTCATTGTTTGCATAGGTTCTATCAACCATCGCAAGACTAGTTCCCCCTTCGACAACAGCGTTCTTCCCATTAGTAAGCAGCAAGGATTTTGCTACACGTCGATAGACTTGGGTGAGTGCTTCTTTGTGTTTCTGCTACTGTTTGTTCTTAGCAGGGGAGACCACTTCTTCACCAGCATCCTTATGTGTACTCAAGTTCCTTGTTGTGTTCTTCCTATTTGCACCTGGACTGGTTCCGTTGACGGCGCTTTCCTGAATTCATCCAGCGCACGAAGCTTTGGTCCAAACGGTAGCTCACCGTTCTCATTCCTAGTACCCGGCGTAGGGCAGTACAATTCAGAGTGCCCCAGCCAACAGAAATATGGAATCTGCTCATACTGAATATGGTACATGTCCACCTTCTTCCTCCTGGCAGAGTCAATCAAGATCCATCGACGTAATTGTTTCTCCACCTCGATTGAGATCCTAGCTCTCAGAAAACCACCACTATGGTCAAAACTCACAAGTTCAACATTCTTATCCATCTGTTTAGCTATGGGCAGCCACCAAGATTCATCCCTCAGATTGTAGGGCAGGTTCACTACCCGCGCCCACACTTGGAGTCGGGTAAACTTAAGTTCGTCCGACGTCATGCATTCATTGAACTCGGCAAGAACCATGGCATGCTTGTTTATATGCCATGACGATCCGTTCCAAACGCGATCTCTGTCGCGCTGGGTCTCAAATTTAGCTACGAACGTGTTTGGTCCAACTAATCTGAACTTCAGTCCACATGGGTTCCCTCACGCCGGACGTAAGGCATTGGTGATGGTCTGGATATGAAATAGGCTTCGGTGAAGGATTTTACCAACTAGTAACCATCTCATAGATCCTCCTTCGACGCGATCGTCGATCACCAGAGGGGTGGCCTCTTCCTCAAAGATGTCCAACTTGCCCAGAGCTTCCTCTAGTTTCTTCCTCGCGTCTTGACCCACCCTTGCACCGTTCCACGCTCCCGCATCGGCGGCATTGGGGGCATCCATCGTCGATCCCTTGCAGCAGACAGTGCTCGCCCCGGTGATGAATCTCCGGCGAGAAAACGGTACCACAGTCAAACCCCTAAATCGCCTACGGCGCCCCCCAAAGGTTTAGGGTTTTGGGGTTACCCATTTTATACATATTTAAGTAGTTAAATTAACGATCTAGAACTATGCGCATGCCCTATACACCCGGACGGAGGGAGTATCATAAGTTAGCATCTAGGTTGCCTTATTAATTGTCATGCATGACATAAATAGTACAACATTTAATATGATGCAGTATCATAATATGATACCACATCCTATTTTTCCTTAGAGAAACGTTTCCCACCCGCGCGCCGGTCGCCCCCTCGCGCGCGCGGGCCCATGCAACATTTTTCCCACCCACGCGCTTCTCTCGTTAGTGGATGCAACATTTTCGTCTAAATTTGTTGCAACCAGCGTCATTTTTGCTGCAAGCATTTTTTACTACATTTTATTCCAGTAAAAAAGCTGCATATACGTTTGGTTGCAACTCCAGTTCATCGGATTTTTCGTTTACAATCGATGTTTTTTTACTTTTGCTACAACCGTGTTAATTTTTGATATAACCGGCATCATGTTTTGCTGCAACCGTTCACTAAAAAAGTTGCATACACGTCACGTAAATATTTGTTACAACCGGCGTTTGACTTTTGCTACCACGTACCATCAGCTTCGTTTTGTTGCTACGATCACGTAGATATTTTTTTTTTGCTACAAATTTTGTTTTTTGTTGCAACCGTTGAAAAAATTACTGCATAACATCGAAATTTGTAGGAAAAAAAATGTTGCATGCGGATCCAACGGTGCGGACGCCGCGGGGTTGGTGGATCCTGCGGCTCGCGCGCGGCCGGCCGAAAGTTTGGACCGGCGCGCCGGCGCAGATCAGTCCCCTTTTCCTTATTTAATGGTACGTCATATCATCAAATAAGTCTAGTTGACCTGTATGATAGTACTACTATTTATGATACTTTCATTACGACCAACCTTAAGCTTGGTTGATGACATTTGACCTGTGGGCTAGAGCGTGAATAAGTGCGAGGGTCCTTCAAGATATTGATCTACTACGGCTGTAGATCATCTCTTGTCTGATAGGCTCCATTTTTCGTTTCCACATCTTCTTGGCCCGGTAAAATGGACTGATGGAAGCTTCCGCGCGTTAAACTAGCAGCAGTTGTGACTCTGAGTATAGCTTAGTCTCGAGTAGCTCGCCCACTGCGAGAAAGGCAGAAATGGCCATCGATGAAAAGGCCCCGAATCTGCAAAGGAAAAACGGCTCAGGCAGAGGAATAATCCGCAACGAAAATATATGTTGTACACAAACATGTCCTTGCGGCGTTATGCGCCCATCATCATCCTGCAGCTGTGTATCCTCTCCGGCGAGCCGGCGGAGGCCAAGGTCCCGGCGCTCATCGTGTTCGGCGACTCCACCGTCGACACGGGAAACAACAACTACATCTCCACGGTCGTCAGGAGCGACTTCGCGCCCTACGGCCGCGACCTCCGGCTGGGGAATGGCCAACCCACGGGCAGATTCTCCAACGGCCGTCTCACTGTGGACTTCATCTCCGAGGCGTTCGGCCTGCCGCCGCTGGTGCCGCCCTACCTCGACCCGAGCGCCAACATGAGCAGCCTCGCCGCAGGCGCATGCTTCGCCTCCGCCGGCGCCGGCTACGACAATGCCACGTCCGATCTTCTCGTAAGCCATCGTCCTTCGCATTCGCATACATGTGTCAGTCATATGTACCTTGGCTGACATGAAGTTGTAAAATTTGCAGTCCGTGCTCACGATTTGGAAGCAACTGGATTACTTCAAGGAGTACGCGGCGAAGCTGAGGAGCTTCCAGGGAGAAGAGAAGGCGCAGGAGACGCTCACGGAGGCGCTCTACCTTGTCAGCATGGGCACCAACGACTTCCTCGAGAACTACTACGCCGTGCCACACGGTAACGCGGCGAAGTACCCCACGGCGGCGGCCTACGGCGGCTACCTGCTCGGCGCCGCGGAGTCGTTCGTGCGCGCGCTGCACGCGCTCGGCGCGCGCAAGGTCGACCTAAACGGGATGCCGCCCATGGGCTGCCTCCCGATGGAGCGCGCCTTGGGCGGCGCGTGCACCGAGGAGTACAACGCCGTCGCGGAGGAGTACAACGTCGGCCTCCGCGCGGTGATCGGCCGGCTCAATGGCGAGCTCAGCGGCGCGAGGATCGTCTACGGGGACGTGTACGGCCCCGTCAGCGACGCGCTCGGGCACCCCGGGTCGTACGGGTTGGAGAACGTGGAGGCCGGGTGCTGCGGCGCCACGGGGCGGTTCGAGATGGGGTACCTGTGCAACGCGCGGAGCCCGCTGACGTGCGCGGACGCCGGCAAGTTCGCCTTCTGGGACGCCATCCACGCCACGGAGCGCCTCCACCACGCCCTCGCCGACGCCAAGATGAACACCACGCTCCACGTGTTCCTATGATTCCTCCGGCTGCTGCCTGCTGTTGTGTGCTCGCAGCAAGTCCAATCATCAAATGTGATCGTTCTCTTTTGCGGTCGTTCTTAATTTAAGCGTGCGTGTGCCAACAAGGCAACGTATCAGCTATAAGGTAAAAAAAATACATATATTTTTTATAGTTGACCATATTTTCACCCTCTATTCTTGCATTTTTCATAGGAATTACCTTTTATGAAAAAAGTTGAAAGCAATATATGAAGTATCACATATCCTTACAAGTACACCCTTCCGGAAAGAAATTTACATTCAAATTCTTATGGGCATCGAAGTCTTCCATCGACGACGTGAGTGAGCAAAACTCGTTGTCACCTTTGGGCCTTTGTGTGAGCAGAACAAACTTGTTCAAATCCACATGTCTTTAGAAGCGCTAGCTCCCTCGCTAACCCCCACACCCCCTGGCTCCCTCGCTCACAGTTCCCTCCCCCACGAGAGCGTCCCCACGACCCCACCCCATGCCCGAGACCCCCACTCCCTCCACGCTAGACCGAACCCTCCCCAGTTCGGCTCCCGCTCGCCCCGCTTCTCCTCCCGTCATTATATGTATATGTGTATGTATATGTATATGTGTATGTATGTATGTATGTATTGCGTATATATGCATGTACGTAGGAAAATACGTTATGTTATGTATGGATGCAAATATGTGTGTGTGTAAATTGTGGTGTGGCCCAGCCACTTACGGGTGGGGCCAAACCTCCACACCCACTTACAAGGAGGCCCCACACGCTATTAAGAAAAATGAAAATGAAAATAAAAATATGTTTTTAATAAATAAATAGATATATTAGTTAATTAATTAAATCGGTAATTAGAATAATTAGAGTATGACACGTGGGTCCCCCACTAAATTAATATGATTAATTAATATTTAAACTTAACTAATAAATTGTGTCTATGACACGTGGGACCCACTGGTCAGTTGACCAGTCAACTGCTGATGTCAGCATGACATCATGCTGATGTCATAATTGCTTTTAACCAATTCAATTAAATCTGTTTTTAATTCCTAATTGTTGAATAAAACTTTAAAAATTAATATAAAATAATCCGTAAGTCGGATTAAAATACTTTCAACATGAAAGTTTATCAACAAAACAAGACGAACCCGGATGCATGGTCCATTCATTTGTCACGTGTCCCTAGCATAATAAACATGCAACATTTTCCATCATTTCCAATCTGACCGGTAGTAGCGCGAGACCCGGAAAATATCGTCTGATATTCTTCCGACCCGTCTATGACGGATGTTGCTGCGTTAGCTCATGCCTAGCCTGCATATTGCCATGTCATGCATCATGTCGCATGTGTTGCTGCTATTTATTGTTTCTTCCCCCTCTTCTTACTGGTAGACCCCGAGGCTGACGCTGCTGCCGGGTACTTCTACGAGCCTGCCAACCAGCCTTTTGCCGCAGAGCAGCAAGGCATGCAAACCTCCTTGATCATCCCTATATCGCCTATGTCTTGCTCCCTCATGCTTGCATTAGTATTTTGCTACTGTTGTAGATAGCTCCTATATTTGATGCATAGCTTGTTTTTTGATGAACTGCTACTTTCAGTACTGTACCTTTAAACTGCTTAGTATAGGTGGAGCAGTCTTCCCCTCTGACCCCGTAGTCCAGTTGCCCCGCTTTGCTTTCAAATCTCGATCCCTGATCGACGAGCCATGCCCGACACGTCACATACACCCCCTTAGTTGTACGACGCTACAGGGATACTATCGGGTACCGAGGGTGACACCTCGCTAAGTACTCCTGATGATATCTCTCTAGTACAGCTAGTCGGTCGTGGTTATCGAGGGTGATTCCTCTTTCACCATTCCAGACGATGACTCTGTCGTGCAACCCCTCAAGTGTGGGACCCCCGAGGGTGATTCCTCTAAGCCCACCTTGACGGATACATCGTTCGTAATCCAACGAGGGTGATACCTCGGATTCCCCCGATGTTACAACCACGCAGTTACTCGACCATGTTACTAGGATCATTGGTGATTAATTGTTGGACGGGTGGATTCCCGCGAGATTGTATCGATGGCCTAATTAAAATGATAATGGATTTGGGTACTTGATCTGGGTTGGTTGGAGACCTTTTCGCACTAACCGGCTACGCGGGAAGAATTATGGGTACTCAACGTCGCGGTATCAGCCGAAGCTTTTCAGATGTCAGCAATAGAGCGGCGCGCGCCCGAGTGGTCCCGAGATGCATCGCGCTTGTGATTAAGGGATGCTAGGACTGACGTTGGCCGCCCACGCATCATGCAGGAGCGCGAAGGGGAATTGGGCCCATGAACCCTTTGTGCTTAGGAGTTAGTCCGGCGGGCTGGCCTCTCTGTTGAGTCTTAGGTGGGGCTGCGACGTGTCGATATTTCGAGGCTGGGCATTGTTGGGGAACGTCGCATGGGAAACAAAAATTTTCCTACGCGCACGAAGACCTATCATGGTGATGTCCATCTACGAGAGGGGATGAGTGATCTACGTACCCTCGTAGACCGTACAACAGAAGCGTTAGAGAACGCGGTTGATGTAGTGGAACGTCCTCACGTCCCTCGATCCGCCCCGCGAACAATCCCGCGATCAGTCCCACGATCTAGTACCGAACGGACGGCACCTCCGCGTTCAGCACACGTACAGCTCGACGATGATCTCGGCCTTCTTGATCCAGCAAGAGAGACGGAGAGGTAGAAGAGTTCTCCGGCAGCGTGACGGCGCTCCGGAGGTTGGTGATGACCTTGTCTCAGCAGGGCTCCGCCCGAGCTCCGCAGAAACGCGATCTAGAGGAAAAACCGTGGAGGTATGTGGTCGGGCTGCCGTGGAAAAGTCGTCTCAAATCAGCCCTAAAACCTCCGTATATATAGGTGGGAGGGAGGGGGCCTTGGCTTGGGGCTCAAGGAGCCCCAAGGGGGTCGGCCGAGTCCAAGGGGGAGGACTCTCCCCCCCAAACCGAGTTGGACTAGGTTTGGTGGGAGGGAGTCCCCTTTCCTTCCCACCTCCTCCTTTTTTTTCTTTCTCTCTTGATTTTCTTCTCCTTGGCGCATAGGGAACTTGTGGGCTGTCCCACCAGCCCACTAAGGGCTGGTGTGTCTCCCCCAAGGCCTATGGGCTTTCCCGGGGTGGGTTGCCCCCCCCGGTGAACTCCCGGAACCCATTCGTCATTCCCGGTAACTCCGAAAACCTTCCGGTAATCAAATGAGGTCATCCTATATATCAATCTTCGTTTCCGGACCATTCCGGAAACCCTCGTGACGTCCGTGATCTCATCCGGGACTCCGAACAACATTCGGTAACCAACCATATAACTCAAATACGCATAAAACAACGTCAAACCTTAAGTGTGCAGACCCTGCGGGTTCGAGAACTATGTAGACATGACCCCAGAGACTCCTCGGTCAATATCCAATAGCGGGACCTGGATGCCCATATTGGATCCTACATATTCTACGAAGATCTTATCATTTGAATCTCAGTGCCAAGGATTCATATAATCCCGTATGTCATTCCCTTTGTCCTCCGGTATGTTACTTGCCCGAGATTCGATCGTCAGTATCCACATACCTATTTCAATCTCGTTTACCGGCAAGTCTCTTTACTCGTTCCGTAATACAAGATCCCGCAACTTACACTAAGTTACATTGCTTGCAAGGCTTGTGTGTGATGTTGTATTACCGAGTGGGCCCCGAGATACCTCTCCGTCACACGGAGTGACAAATCCCAGTCTTGATCCATACTAACTCAACTAACACCTTCGGAGATACCTGTAGAGCACCTTTATAGTCACCCAGTTACGTTGCGACGTTTGATACACACAAAGCATTCCTCCGGTGTCAGTGAGTTATATGATCTCATGGTCATAGGAACAAATACTTGACACGCAGAAAACAGTAGCAACAAAATGACACGATCAACATGCTACGTCTATTAGTTTGGGTCTAGTCCATCATGTGATTCTCCTAATGACGTGATCTAGTTATCAAGCAACAACACCTTGTTCATAATCAGAAGACACTGACTATCATCGATCAACTGGCTAGCCAACTAGAGGCATGCTAGGGACGGTGTTTTGTCTATGTATCCACACATGTAAATGAGTCTTCATTCAATACAATTATAGCATGGATAATAAACTATTATCTTGATACAGGAATTATAATAATAACTATATTTATTATTGCCTCTAGGGCATAATTCCAACAGGCATGACCCAGAAAAGTGTGTCCGACCAGAGTGTTATTGAGCGTGACGGGAAATGTGGTGCACCCCTGCAGGGATGAAAATTAACTATTTCAATAGCCGTGTCCACGGTTACAGGACGACTTGGAGTTGTGCCCTGATCTTGTACAACTACAACTGTTACTTAACTGGATTTAGTTGCCCTGGGATTGCTTCCTCGCAGGGAGTCGAGGGAGGATCTCAGGGCGTGACCTCATATTAATATTGCTGCAACGATATGACCATTAATTGTGTAACCTGTTCTACTCTCGTCTATGGCTGCAAGACCCTGAAGATGCTAGTCTTCGATAGGACTAGGGCTTCTCTCCCTATTCTCGCATTGTTGCAGTCAGTCCACATATAACCACCCCCTTCTTTGATACTGTTGTATACTTAGCATAGTTCTGATATAAGTCTCGCGAGTACTTTGGATGAGTACTCACCGTTGCTTTGCTCCCCTTTGTCCCCTTGATCCGTTGCTGCGATCAGATGATGGAGCCCAGGAGATGGATTTTCCTGCCGGCGCCTGCTACCCCGACGGTGCCTACTACTACGTGGAGGCTGCTGAAGACTAGGAGTTGTTAGGAGGTTCCCAGGTAGGAGGCCTCGCCTCGTCCGATCGTGTTTCTTTTGTGCTAGCCTTCTCTAAGGCACCCCCTTGTTTAATGTCCGTACTCAGATATTGTTGCTTCTGCTTACTCGTGTGTTTATCAAGCTTCTGTATTCTAGCCCTCGAGGCCCCTGGCTTGTAATATGAAGCTGATATTATTTTATTTGTTTCTAGTGTTGTGTTGTGATATCTTCCCGTGATTCCTTGAGTTTGATCGTACGCATTTGCGTGTATGATTAGTGTACGATTAAATCGAGGGCGTCACAAGTTGGTATCAGAGCCGACTGCCTGTAGGTAGCCCCCTTTCCAACTCCTTGGCCGAAGTTGAGTCTAGTGTTTGAAAACCTTACTAACACTGATGTCGTGGCTTACGGGCCCACATCTCAATTGGGTGGTATTAGTATCTTTTACTCCTTTTCTATACTCTGGGTTATACTCTCTCTTCTCTTTCGGGTTAAAGATTTTGCTAACTCTAGCATTAGGTTCTCATAAATATTTCTTCTCGGAGAGCCCCCCATGCCAGACGATGGCTTGATTCCTTAGAAGACTCTGAGGATAATCTCTGATGTTCTCTCGAGAACTTGTGCTCATCGCTTCTGGAATTTCCCTTCCTCCGTCAACCACTATGGATGACTGCATACAAATGTCATTCATATTTTCTTCCAAATGCTCTTGTTTTTACGAGATGCAACGAATTATCTTGTTAGGGATTCGTCCATCGTCAGTTGTCATGGGTTTCGAAAGTTCTTCGAATTGTTATTCGATCTCTCAGAATCCCAAATAGCCTATCGCTCTTGACCTTTCTCACCCTATTTCATCATGGTTAAATCCATATGACTAGCAACATTCATTGAAATCCTTTGTGATTTTCCTCTGATCTTATTGATTCTACCTTTGTGTGAATGCACACAATCACCTGTTGATACTCATAAATTATCTTTCCGACTCAGACGTCCTTCCAGACAGAGCTAGTTCTTGACAAATTAACTATAGTTGCTTGTCCATCTAAGTCCATTCTACTTACTTGTAATTGATCGAAGCGTCTGATTATGATACACCAACCTGGAAATCATATTTCCTTTGGTAATTCAGTATCGATATTTTTCAGATGTTCTATAACCCGATGCATTGCATCCTATCTTCCTATGATTGAGTACCGATACTCACATCAGATCCTTTGTGGACTGTCAGACTCATTCTGGGTTATTATCCGACGACATCCTTTGCTTTCGAAAATTCTTGTGATTGCTTCCCCTCACACATGATGCCATTGGTAAATTGTGTTTTCTCCCTCTTATAAGTTGTACCCTACGCTTTGGTCAGCCATACCCTTCAAGCATGTGTTAATTACTCTCGGAATGTATGGTATATGTTCCTAAGATGTCCCGACGGGTTGAACCTATGCCTTCCTAAATCAATACGACCCGAAGAGTTTCATGAGTCTTACTCCTCTGCTGTTTTGCCAGATAATCTTTTTAACCTACAACCTGATCAAAGGCGAGGAGTAAATGGCAGGTGATGCATTGATGAAGTGGGAGTCGACCTTGAACTTTGTGTTCATGCCCATGGAAATGACGTTGATCCTATCATAGAAACTTCTCGTATCGATAATCATTCATTCTGTGGTTTAAATTTGGTATCTATGATCTTATCCTTTGCAATCGTGGTTCTGACCATGTTGTCCTACCTTGATTTCATTCTCAGATGAGTTAAAGCACTTGTCTTCTTCAGATCAATACATCGGTCCAAGCCTTAATGTTGATCTACCTCCAAGTATTATTCCTCGTAGCTCGAGGATATCACAGAGCTATATAACTTCTTGTGAGCTTCTCATCAACTATGATATTTTCTTTAATTCCAGTTTCCTCGTGATTGAGTTGTTGAACATGCGAGTACATCGATAACTGAATCGAGTACGCATTGTGATTCAATAATTTTTAGTAATCTGCCTTGTTTACGAGATTGTACTCAATCATGTCATTCCAAGCAGTTAAGCTACATCATCATCGTCATGCGAAAGCTTGACCATGCTATCTATACCCTTCATCCCTGGAACACAATTCCAACTGTGCGTTAAGATTGCATCGAGCTTTCCACATCATGTTGGTTGCCCTGAAAGGCAATCTCAATTCTAAGCTAGCAGTCTTATCTGTGATTGACAACCTCTTTCTTCATCATTCCCTTGTTTGATCTCGTCGCTGAACGATTACATCTTTGTGAAGCTTCTCAACAAATGTGTCGTGATCACCATTAGCATTCTGAGCTCTTGCTGGGTATCAATCGAATGCATAATGAGAAATACCATCCTTGCCCCTCGATGATTTATATTATCATCGACATCCTTGTTGCCTTCCCTCCAACACAAACTTGATCATGTTTTGTGTTGTCCCTTAAGTTCCTTTCTATTGAGCTTATGTTATCTTCCACCTTGTAGTATTACTATCTTTCATGTCAAGAATGTCGTGAGAATTGCACACCTCTTAAGAGTTCTTGATATAGTAATACTTCTCGCCATCACCAGTCATTTCTTGGTCCCGTGTTGTTTCAAACCGGAATACCAACAAGTGAACTCTGATATGTGATTCCAATACTTCTGGCAACCCTATTGCCTTGAGGTTAATTACTGATTGTTTCATTCTTAGTGTGTTGGGTGTTGGCTCATCATTTTGACATTGGTTGTGCTACTCCGTCCGTATTTCTGAGTGCACCCTTTGACCAATGTTTAATTGTTGTTGTTTCCTCGAGCATACGACATTATACCATTTGATTTGACAAATGCTATCTCCTTGATATTATAATTTTGGAAATTCATCCCTGTCAAAATCTTGAGGGATTGTTGCTGAGCCCATCAGCCACACCCTAAACTTCTCCATGTCCCACGATGAAGCTCTTGAAAGCATTATCCTTGTGCATAGCTCATGAAGAATATGTTGGATAGAAGAAGTGTATTTCCCAAAGTTCACGTGCACTCTTTCCGCCGTGAATATGTGAAAGTTTTGTTCTGGTTTCTCTAGGATCATACCAAATCATTCACGCATGTGCGAATTGTTATAAGTTTTAAAGATTTGTTATCTTCACTTCATATAACTTCTCTTAGCACGCCAATCCACTGACTGTTTTGATCAAGGGATAAAAGTTTCTTCATAAGATCTAATCGAGGCTTACACAAGGGCCTTGATATCCTCGATGAGGGTTCTCAAATCAGAACTCAGTTGCATTTTGGCGTAAGAATTCTTTGTGGGCACGAATGTCTTGACATTGTGTTCATATGTATTACAATCGAAGTCATGATTCAAGAATTTCTTGTGTAGCTCGTATCATGAGAATCTTGTATCTTCATCTTTCTTCTCAGGCATCTTGAGTCTGAGATGTCCCGACACCAATCAGATCTGAATCTCGGGCAGATATGATGGTTGGAACATTTCCCAATAATTATAGCTTTGGTTTTTAGATAAACCGGTACGGTGCTGCCTTTCCAACGCACCGGGCCGAAGGACCTATTGCTATAAATTCTTCCATATGTAAGATTTGCCATCTTTCATGCGGAAACTATATGACTTATTTCATAAGTTGTTCCTCATTAATCCTCTTTTTGGACCCATTGGTTCGGCCCTTACCTGATGACCATGTCGATGCTACCTCGAAGCACGGATGTGGTACTTCAAAATTCAACAGGAACATTGGAAGCGCAATGCTAAATTGTTCCTGGTCGATTATCCATCCCGTATGGTATGGGTAAAAATCATGATTCTTCTTGCCTCTTTATCAAAATGGTTGTGTATTGGATGACCTTTCAGGTATACCATACTCTATGTTTTCCTCGGGAAAGGTATACTTTAATACTTGTGTGTGTGGACATATTTTTCCTTCCTATTGGCCTGTTTGACCTTTCTTGTGGCATTACTTATCTAAGCAGTGTTAATTCCCTGCTTAGGTAAAAATCTCGGTATACGACTCTGTCAATAAGACCATGTTGCTATTGTAGATAACATTCCGGTAGCCGCCGGTGGACGAGAACTTTGCCTATTGGTCCGCCTCATTTCAACGAGCAGGAAAAATGGTTCTATTCACCCCCCGCCCTTGGTACCAATGTGGTTACCAACATAACTGATAGGTTATCCTCTGACATGCCTTACTACCAAGACCACATAATATGTCACCCCTCTGCCTACTCCCGGCCCACCTGGTGGATCCATAACCCAAGTTCCACATGATTGAAACCTGACTCTCGTGTACATCTTTGACTCTAAGGTATCCCTTACACCTGGCATCGTATGAAATTCTCGAGCCACCGTTCAATGGACCGATCAATCTTCGGTCCAGATGTTATCCAACATGCTGAAGATCAAGTCTGCATTATTCATGAGAATTTGAAGGCTGCCCGGTCTCGTCAGAAAAGTCAGTATGACCGTCATCATCAAGATATGGTCTATCAACCTGGTGAAAAGGCTTATCTTCGTGTCACACCAATGAGAGGTGCACATCGTTTTGAGATCAATGGCAAATTAGGTCCTCGCTATATTGGTCCTTTCACTGTTCTTGAAAGGCGTGTAAGAGTGGCTTATCAATTGGAACTGCCGGCGAATCTTTCTCAGGTTCACGATGTCTTCCATGTTTCTCAGCTCCGCCGTTGCTTCAAGGATCCTATTTGGGCAGTGGATCATGATATGCTTGAGCTGCAACAAGACCTCTCTTATAAAGAGCATCCGGTCCGCATTCTCGACCAAGCTGAACGTAAGACCCGTCGCAAAGTCACCAAGTTCCTTAAAATGCAGTTGTGAAATCACTGTGAAGATGAAGCCACTTGGGAACGCGAGGATCATCTTCGTGATGAATACCCCGAGCTCTTTCCTTCTACCTCTTTATTCTCGGGACGAGAATTCTTGTTAGTAGGGGAGAGTTGTGACACCCCGGTAGTTAAGCTACAGTAACCGCACCCTAATGATGCTAGATCATCATATTTAACTGAGATAGATTGTCAGTAAATAAATTCAAATCCAAATTTGAAATTTAATATCAATTCAAATAAATTATTTCTTCAGAACGTAAAAGAAAAATCTTGGTTTGGTTGTAAATATTCCATAGATAATTATGTTAAGGAAAACAACATCACCTCAACTACCAAAATGCCCCTAGGAAATTTAACGTGGGACAACATCAATTAAATTGATCGTTTCAATTTCTAAAAATATCTAAACCTTACAAAATACTTTGAATCTTTTTGTGGATCCCCAAAATATTGTGCTTGATTTACGTGACAAGTTTCAGTTATAAAAAAATCGTTTGCTACGTAAACTAAATGCAAAAGTGTGGTGCAAATTAATAACTAATAAAAAAGGAAACAAACCCCCTCTCCCTTGGGCCTCGGCCCAGCCTGGTCGGCCCACTCCCACCAGGGCAACCCTAGACGCCACGCCCCTCCCCCACTCCCTCCTGCGCGCCGCCAGGGACGAGGCTCTGCCTCGTCGCGCCTCTCTCCCTCCCACCTACCGCGCCCCACCAACCCCCACCAACCGCTCGTCAGCGCCTCGCCTAGCGCTCGGCCACCAACCGCCCGACCCTCACCGCTTCCTCCCTCGCTAACCCCCACACCCCCTGGTTCCCTCGCTCACAGTTCCCTCCCCCCATGAGAGCCTCCCCACCCCATGCCCGAGACCCCCACTTCCTCCACCCTAGACCGAACCCTCCCAGTTCGGCTCCCGCTCGCCCTGCCTGTCCTCCCATCACCAGGTCCCCCTCGCCCCCGCAATCCACTGGATCCCTCTCGCCACCCCCATCGCCCGGGATCCCTGTTTCCCCATCGTCGCCGCCTTCCCCATCCAGCACCACCTCCGCTCCCGGCCCCCCTCTGCCTCCCTCACCGGCGCTCCCCCACGCGAGCGCCTCCTCCGTGGCGCTCGCCCCCGCTCCTCAGGCGCCCCCCCATTCGGCCGCACGCCTCCGGCCCGAGCCCCGCGGCCGGCTCGCCGTGCCATGACCTCCCCTGGTCGGCCACAACCACCGGGACCACCCCCCGTCACCCCGGCCGGCCCCATCGCCACCAGCGCCGCCGAACCGCTCCACCACGCTGGATCCACCCCGTCCCGGAGCTTCCTCGACGCCGACGCCGATCTCCATCGAGCCTCCCCCCAGCCTGTTTTTGCACATCTACAGGGCTCGGTGAGAACACCCCTCTCATCCTCTCTCCGTCCCGGTTCCATTCCGGCGGTCGCCGCCACGTTTCGGCGCCGTTAGACTCCGGTAGGAGGAGGTGGACCTTGCCTCCTCTCTCTCTGTTTAGGTTCCTCTTGTTAGCACACAGATTTCCAAGAGGTTAGAGATGAGTTAGATAGAAAAAAACAATAGTGTATATGTGTATGTATGTATGTATGTATTGCGTATATATGCATGTACGTAGGAAAATACGTTATGTTATGTATGGATGCAAATATGTGTGTGTGTAAATTGTGGTGTGGCCCAGCCACTTACAGGTGGGGCCAAACATCCACACCCACTTACACGGAGGCCCCACACGCTATTAAGAAAAATGAAAATAAAAAAATAAAAATAAAAAATGTTTTTATTAAATAAATAAATAGATAGATATATTAGTTCATTAATTAAATAGGTAATTAGAATAATTAGAGTATGACACGTGGGTCCCCCACTAAATTAATATGATTAATTAATATTTAAACTTAATTAATCAATTGTGTCTATGACACGTGGGACCCACTAGTGAGTTGACGAGTCAAGTGCTGATGCCAGCATGACATCATGTTGATGTCATAATTGCTTTTAACGAATTTAATTAAATATGTTTTCAATTCCTAATTGTTGAATAAAACTTTAAAAATTAATATAAAATAATCCGTAAGTCATATTAAAATACTTTCAACATAAAAGTTGATCAGCAAAACAAGACGAACCCGGATGCACGGTCCATTCGTTTGTCACGTGTCCCTAGCATAACAAACATGGAACATTTCCATCGTTTCCAATCTGACCTGTAGTAGCGAGAGACCTTGAAAATATCGTCTGATATTCTTCCGACCCGTCTACGATGGATGTTGCTGCGTTAGCTCATGCCTAGCCTGCATATTGCCATGTCATGCATTGTGTCGCATCTGTTGCTGTTATTTATTGTTTCTTCCCCCTCTTCTTACCGGTAGACCCCGAGGCTGACGCTGCCGCCGGGTACTTCTACGACCCTGCCGACCAGCCTTTTGCCGCAGAGCAGCAAGGCAAGCAAACCCCCTTGATCATCCCTATATCGCCTATGTCTTTCTCCCTCATGCTTGCATTAGTATTTTGCTACTGTTGTGGATAGCTCCTATATCTGATGCATAGCCTCTTTTTTGATGAACTGCTACTTTTAATATTGTACCTTTAAACTACTTAGTATAGGTGGAGCAGTCTTCCCCTCTGACCTAGTAGTCCAGTTGCCCCACTTTGCTTTCAAATCTCGATCCCTGATCGACGAGCCATACCCGACACAGCACATACACCCCCTTAGTTGTACGACGCTACACGTATACTATTGGGTACCGAGGGTGACACCTCGCTAAGTACTCCTGATGATATCTCTCTAGTACAACTAGTCGGTCATGGTTATCGAGGGTGATTCCTCTTTCATCATTCCTGACGATGACTCTGTCTTGCAACCCCCCAAGTGTGGGACCCCCGAGGGTGATTCCTCTAAGCCCACCTTGACGGATACATCGTTCGGAATCCAACGAGGGTGATACCTCGGATTCCCCCGATGTTACAACCACACAGGTACTCGACCATGTTACTAGGATCATTGGTGATTAATTGTTAGACGGGTGGATTCCCGTGAGATTGTGTCGATGGCCTAATTAAAATGATAATGGATTTGGGTATTTGATCTGGGTTGGTTGGAGACCTTTTCGCACTAACCGCCTACGCGGGAAGAATTATGGGTACTCAATGTCGCTGTATCAGCCGAAGCTTTTCAGATGTCAGCAATAGAGTGGCGCGCGCCCGAGTGGTCCCGAGATGCATCGCGCTTGTGATTAAGGGATTCTAGGACTGACGTTGGCCACCCACGCATTGTGCAGGAGCGCGAAGGGGAAGTGGGCCCATGAACCCTTTGTGCTTAGGAGTTAGACCCGCGGGCTGGCCTCTCTTTTGAGTCTTAGGTGGGGCTGCGACGTGTAGATATTCTAAGGCCGGGCATGACCTAGAAAAGTGTGTCCAGCCAGAGTGTTATCGAGCCTGACGGGAAATGTGGTGCACCCATGCAGGGATGAAAATTAACTATTCGAATATCCGTGTCCACGGTTACAGGACGACTTGGAGTTGTGCCCTGATCTTATACAACTACAACTGTTACTTAACTGGATTTAGTTGCCCCGGGATTGCTTCCTCGCAGGGAGTCGAGTGAGGATCTCAGGGCGTGACCTCATATTAATATTGCTGCAACAATATGACCATTAATTGTGTTACCTGTTCTACTCTCGTCTATTGCTGCAAGACCCTGAAGATGCTAGTCTTCGATAGGACTAGGCCTTCTCTCTCTATTCTCGCATTGCTGCATTCTGTCCACATATAACCATCCCCCTTATTTGATACTATTGCATACTTAGCATAGTTCTGATATAAGTCTTGCGAGTACTTTGGATGCGTACTCACCGTTGCTTTGCTCCCCTTTGTCCCCTTGATCCGTTGCTGCGATCAGATGATGGAGCCCAGGAGATGGAGTTTCCTACCGACGCCTGCTACCCCGACGGTTCCTACTACTACGTGGAGGCCGCCGAAGACCAGGAGTTGTTAGGAGGTTCCCAGGCAGGAGGCCTCGCCTCGTTCGATCATGTTTCTTTTGTGCTAGCCTTCTCTAAGGCACCGCCTTGTTTAATGTCCGTACTCAGATATTGTTGCTTCCGCTTACTCGTGTGTTTATCGAGCTTCTGTATTCTAGCCCTCGAGGCCCCTGGCTTGTAATATGAAGCTGATATTATTTTATTTTTGTCTAGAGTTGTGTTGTGATATCTTTCCATGAGTCCTGGAGTTTGATTGTATGCATTTGCGTGTATGATTAGCGTATGATTAAATCAAGGGCGTCACACCCACTCAGTTGAAAACAATACGAATTATTGCAAATTAGAAACATGGGCGACACACACGCACGTGGAAGCTTTGGTGTCGCGGTTAGTGGGGAAAGTGGGCGAGGCGCATCGATTACCATGCCGGGAATGTCGCCATGCGTCCCAAAGGCTTTGTCCACGGGATTTTGCAGATCTTGCTCTTCCCATTCATTGACGGTTGTGGATGCGCTGTTCAGGGAAATAAGAGCAGTGTGTGGAGAGAGGGAGAGAGTCCCACATCTGATTTTTCCTCCTTCGATCTCTCCGACACTCTGCCCGGGTACAATTGCTCACAAGGATACTTAGAATCTATATCAAGCATTCTTGCTACTTGGAACTTAATGATTTTCACATGCAAGCTCATTTTCGGTAGCACCAAGTGCAATAATTTATGCTAAATATAAAACACTAAGGCTAAAACTAATTGGAGAGATGGATGTGTCACATACCAAGGAGCAATTTCCTCAAAAAAGTTTCGGAAGCGGTTTTCCGAGCAAAGAGATCGAAAATTTTAGTTTCTCGAGGAAGAACACGAGAGAGAGAGATGGGAAAATTTTTCTCGAGGTAGAAGATGATTTGAGGTAAAGGGATAAGGCGGTGGGGCCCTATGGGTCCCACAAGCGATCACAACGCAGCCAGGGGCGCCCTGCTCGCTTGTGGCCCACACATGCGTCTTCCTGCTATTATTTTTATGCCAAAAGTTATCGTTTATTCCAGAAAAAACAATGTTAAAATTTTATGGCATTCCGAGACTTTTTATTTTTTGGGTCATTTTTCTATGGTACACAAAACTCGAAAAATAGGGTAATCATGGCATTTTATTATTCTATAACTACGAGAACACAGAATAAACTTTGGGTATAGAGAGTTGTGAATACTCAATTCATGAACCACATGTTTTTCCAAAATGATCCATTAATAAGGTTGATCAAGTCTTATTAATAACCGTTTCGGGTTAACATGAACCAAAAGAATTTTTTTACATCACTAGGTTACCTCAATGGGGATTTGCATCTCCCCTACAATAAGATTATAGTATTTATTTTTCTTGGTAATAGGTAGAGGAATGGTAAAATCTCGAATGATGACCATAGGAATAGGCTCAATGACATTAATATTGTTAACCAAAGTTTGCTTCTTCGGAAAATGCATCGTATATTGCTTGCCATTAACATGAAAAGTGACCTTGCATTTGTTGCAATCAACAACATCCCTTGCAGTATTTAGAAAAGGTCTACCAAGGATGATCGGCATATTGTCATCCTCGGGCATATTAAGAATAACAAAGTCTATTAAGATACTAACATTGGCAACCACAACGAGGACGTCCTCACAAATTCCAATAGGTAAGGTAGTGGATTTATCAGCCATTTGCAAAGAAATCTTAGTGGGTGTAAGCTTATCCAATTCAATTATTTGGTAAAGGGAGAAATACATAACACTAACACTACGTCCTAAATCACATAAAATAGGTTTAACATAATTTGTTTTAATAGAGCAAGGTATTGTGGGTATACATGGGTATCCCAACTTCTTAGGTATTCTACCATCAAAAGAGTAATTAGCAAGCATAGTAGCAATTTCAGTGTCACATCCCTCGAACCCTAACCAAGGTTTAACATTGTGCTCATATCTTCATTGCATTGCATCCAAGAAATTGCATCAAGATCAAAGTAAGTGGTGACGCAAAACTCAAAAACCCTAGCCACTTCTCAAATTCAAAGAAATTCCAAACTTGTTAAAATCAATGAACCCAAAATGGCCTCAAGAAAAGTTCAACTTTACTGATAATTCATGAAAACAAATAATCAGCGAAGAAAACTATTTTTGAAACAGATTTGGAATTTTATTTAAATGCAAAAAGCCACTGAATTCAATTTAAATTTGAATTCAAAAACTTTTAAGTTCTCAAAAATGTCGAAAACCTCACGAGTGGTTGGAAATATTCCAACTAATATTTCAGTAGGTTCAAAATGATTTTTGAACCAATATTTGAGCCAAAACAAATGGGAATTCAAATCAGTGGATAAAACAGAAACAAAACAAGAAAAAAAATAGCAAAACACCTACCTGTCGCCCTGAGGAGGCCCAGCCCACCAGGGGCACGGGCGTCTTCTTCCTCCTTCCTTCTAGCACAGGAGCGAACGCCCACGACGGCTCCTCCACCTCCTGCTTTGCCGTGGCACGCTCTGGTGCTCCCCAGGACAGCGCGACAGCGGGGATAACCTCCCCGAGCACGTCCCTATCCATCCCCGCTACCCATTCCTCCCCTCTCCTCTCGGTTCCTTCCTCTCCTCCTGCCGCCATTGACAGGAGCTCGAGCTCGAGCTGCCCGAGCCCTCTAGCCACCGGTTCTTCCCTCCGAGAGTTCCAACCTCTCCGCCTCGTCAAGCTAGCCGCGTACGCCCAAGCTTCCGACCTCCCCGAACCCTGCTGCGCCATATCGCCGTCGTCTTCAACCTTCGGGCCTGACGTGGGCCTGACGCAATAAGTAGCTTTTTCTAATTTAAAAGAATTCCAGAAAATGCCCAAAACTTCTAAAAAATATAGAAATTAATCTGTAACTCCAATGGAAATAATTTATATATGAAAAAGTATCAGAAAAATCCAAGGATTCTGAATATGTCATTTTCAAACATGTTTGAAAATGTTACTGGACCAAACATGTAAAATGATGAATAGGTTAAATTTGATAAATGCTTTGGAGTTGGAATTTGAAAATCATTTGAATTCCACTTCAAATGCTATGATCAAACAATGTTCAATCACAACCATCAACTTAACATATCATTCCCATGCATGTTAAAACAAGTTGATCTGAGCATCAGGTCGAATCAATTAAAATGGTATTCGAGAATACCTCGTTTGAAGTGATATTTGAATCTGATTCAAATCAACTTCAAACTTAATAAATTATAGCTACATTAGCATACCACCTTGCGTCTTCATGCCATGCTCATGCATCATTTTGTTGCATATGATTGATATTGATTGATGTCATTTCTATCGGTAGGCTCCGCTCCTCCGGATTCCACCGAATATCCGACTGACGGATATTGTCCGTCTACTGAGCAACAAGGCAAGCAACCATTTTGATCATCCCGATAAATCCCATGTTCTCGCTCCTGCACTTACTTATTGCATTAGGATCAAATGCTTCAAATGCTTTTGCCACGTTAGTTGAACCCACTTCCTTTGCATGACGTGTCTTTGTCACAGTAAATAGCTGAACCTTGCAACCTAGCATACCTGGTAGATGCTTGAGCCATGATGTGCCTTATCCTGCTATGCATGCTATGCTTAGAGTTGTGTATGGTCTGTTATCTGGGAGGTGAACAGAACTGTGAGAATGTGTTTAGTAAGTAAAGGTTGTGTGTTGAACCTGATTTGGTAAAGGTACCGGTGAAATGCTATGTAGGAGTACATGGCGGGTTGTTTCATTGGAACCATCCTTAGGAACTGAGTTCCGTGTATGTAATCCAAGACTATATACTACCACACGTTGGGATACTTAATTGACCCTCTCGACTTATTAATCGCTTAGTACTCGGTCCAGGAGTTGAAGTTGTTTCTGGTGTTTATAGTCATGCTGGAGGCCGTGCATAGCGCTGACCTGAGAGGTGGGCTGTGATGCGGTAGGCAGTGGCACGGTGTACCAAGTGGCACCCGGATGGTGGGCTTGGGAACCCTGCGCACATCGTTTGGGGCCGTGGCGGAAACCTAGGCAGGACTTCCGTGCGGGTTACCCTCAGATAGGCGATAGACCTGGACTAAGTATTAACGTGGTTAACGGTCGTGGCCGACTCCCTCGCTGGGCTTCCGCTAGAAGGTTGCTGAGGTGCATGACGTGCACATGGCGATAAGTGGCGAGAGCGTGTGTGAAGAAGTACACCCCTGCAGGGTTATGATCTATTCGAATAGCCGTGTCCGCGGATATGGACTACTTGGAGACATATGTTGTTCATAGATAACTTTAATGGCTACTCACAAAATTGTCAAGATAAGCGTGAGTGTCGTGGACGGCATTTCTGTATGGAGACGGAATGAGTCCATGATGGAGTATTGTTCTGGTGTTAGTGGACTCGTGTGCGAGAAATCAATGTTGTCAAAATTATTTTAAAATGCAAGTTGTTTGGCCACGAGTCAAATGCTGGTTTTCCGCATGAAACCCCACAATTCCTTATTGATACATTGCATGAGTAGATAGTTATCCTAAAGTCTTGCTGAGTACCCCTGTACTCACGTTTGCTTAATAATTTGTTGCAGAGGTTGTTAATGACCCTAATGGAGGGTTCGACCTAGACATCAACGACGACGAGTAGCTGGTGTCCCAGCTACGATCTGGCCCTAGGGTGGGTCTGTAGTATAGTCAGGCCATGTGCCTTCTAGTTTCATCTGTCTGTACTCAGACAGTTTAATTACTTCCGCTGGCTTGTAACTTGAATGACTGTTATGATGGGTCGTGAGACCCCTACTGTGTAATATTATGTGTGAGCCTCTTCCGAGCCTTCTAAATAAAGTTTGTATGTTTATGGTTATGTTGTGATGCCATCGATGTATCTATACATATCGGTATGCCATGCGTACGTGTGTTGTACTTGATATGTATGGGGTTCGATTACCTAGCCGTAGGCTTTGGTAGCATTCCTTACAGGGAAATGCCCCTTTGTGATCCAACGAGCCATGGTAGTTCGCTACTGCTCAGGACACATTAGTTGACCGGCATGTGTCCTTCTTAGCTGCTGTGTTTGTCCCCGTTGGGGAAATGTCACGCGATGTTATAGAGTCCTTGTAGCTTGCTACGACTCGTCTACATTCGCTGGTGACCGACACCTGCTTTGCTGGGTCATGTATGCCTGTCCCTGTGTGGAACTGCCACCTTGGTTTATGACTAGACATGTCGATCCGCGTTCTTTGTCATTTGGATTGCTAGCGACACAATTGCATACGCGAGTCAAAAGGCGCAAACGGTCCCGGCTAAGGTAAGGATGCAGCCGTGGGGATAACCGTGCGTGAGACCGCAAGGAGATGCGATGTGTTACAGGCTGGATTCCTATGGCTTAGGATCGGGGTCCCGACATCGTTGGTATCAGAGCGTGACTGACTGTAGGATTACTAAGCCAAACTGGTCGAAGTTGAGTCTAGAATTGCTTTAGTTATATATAAGGGAATTATTTGTGGAAGGGAACGTAAGACTTTTGTTCTCTTCTCCAGTTATTCTATTCTGGTCATCCTCGTCTTTTCTGCGGGGATTAAGGACTAGGTTACTCATCTTCTTCTAGGCTCGTGTTTCTGATTGGTAGATTATAGGACTACGGGTCGAGAGTTATCTTGGGTTTCTTTTATCCCTAGGAAAAGGAAGTAAGTTTGTTGATCAGAGAATTGAACTTGATAGTTGAGTGGTTACGCTATTCTATTTTTTTGGATTGTCTCAAAATTGTTTTTGAGCATTTACAGCCGTTATGCTGCCCAATTTTGCATTCAGAGCTCTAATGCTTTTGCATTACTCTCTATTTTCAAATGCCTGGCCGTCCTTCTCGTTAGGTGGTTCGTCTGACTAGGTGCATTGATGTGCCGGGTCATACGGCCATGCTAGTCAGGGTGATGTTGTTGTGCGGTTACCGTTGGTACCCAGAGTACACAGTGGAGGAACAGTACCGAGACTTCAACCAGAGCGAGTATATCTGCACTGTTAGGGTATTTCCAGATTACCCTGGAGCTGAGGAGCCAATCCATTGGTCTTATGGATTGGGAGTCACTGTTGACATGGCAGTACAAGATGCTGCCTACTCAATGCTGACCATCATGAGGGCTAGACATGCACTGCTGCAGAATTCAGAGTTCTGCTATGTTCCTGCCTCTCAGCCAGGTGAAGAAGGATACCTCAGCGGGGTCTACTTTGATTCCTCTAGGGAGGATCCGCTGCTGCAGTCCACTGCTGAGATGCTAGAGAATAGACACAAGGATGCTCGTGCCCTCCGCATGGAGCTTTATGCTACACGTGCCCGTCTATGGACAGCTTTGACGCAACTGGCACCTGTAGTCCAGACAGGGTATGGAGATATGGAGATGCTGAACCCTGTTAGAAACCATCTTCCGGCTCATGTTGACTGGCCTGCTATAGGAGGAGTCACCCCTCTTCGGGGACCTCTACTACCACAAGTCAGGGAACCAAGGCCACATCCGTGTCCTTACGGATCCCAGGGATCTCAAGCTAGAGTATTTCCTGATCCGGAGGTTGAGCTTCCAGGCCACGGAGGCAATCTTTATGAGATGCTCTATGCGGAGGCCTGAACCGTGAGTGGAAGGATAGTATGGTAGTAGCTGTACTTTCACAGTCCTGTGTGATTTGTGAAGTATGCTTGTGTCGTGAAATGAATTCCGGAGGCATAGATAAATAATGTATAGGAAGTTGTAAGCCTCTGATGAGTAGTTTCATATTTTCAGTAGTTTGTTCTTCGGTTAAGGTTGTACTGAACTATGTAATGGTGTGTATGAACCATGGTGTATATATAGCAGTTGCTTGTTACCATGATGTTCGGATATTCATTTCTGCATTCCATGTGTTCAGTGCATTCTTAATCCATAGCTAGTATTGATGATGATATTGGTCTAAGCTGTGAGTTTGTTTGTCAGGATGGTGTTCACCAGGTTGAACCGTGCCCCTGCTCATGAGCAAGGCGAGGGTAGTCAAGCGTCGCAGGAAGAACTGCCTCACCCGCCCTCTCTGGCGGAAGTTATGCTTGAGGCAGATAGAAACAAAAGGGAGACCAACCGACTGTTAGAGCGTATTGAGCAAAATACGGCTCATCAGCCTAGGAATGCTGCAGTGTCCCTCAATGACTTTGTGAACCTGAATCCTCCAAAGTTCCATCACTCTGTCGATCCCCTCGACGCTGATGATTGGTTGTGTAGTATTTCGCGTAAGATTCGCTCTGAGAATATTTATGAGGCCGACAAGGTGACCATTGCGGCGTATTTCCTGGAAGGACTCGCCAATCTGTGGTGGGAGAACTTTGAAGCTATGCGTCCTGCTGAACCAGCAGCCACATGGGCAGACTTCAGTGCAGCTTTCCGTCTGCACCATATTCCAGAGGGCCTGATGGACAGAAAGAGAGAGGAGTTATGTGCATTCACCCAGGCAAAGTTGACCGTGGATGCCTATAGCCGCGAGTTCAGTAACCTCGCCCGCTATGCAACAGAGGAGGTGTCTACTGATGCCAAGAAGCAAGCAAGATTCCGTAAGGGTCTGAGCCCTGAACTTCGTCGTGATTTGCGCCTCCACCAATGTACAAGCTTCCAAGCCCTGGTCAACAAGGCGATCAGTGCCGAGACTGGTCATACCGACTTTGAAGCCACAAAGAAGCACTCCCGTGACTCTGGCTCGTCGTTTGGTTCCGCGTTTCCAAAACGCAGGCCGTGGGTTCCAAACAGTTCTCTCCCGCCAAGATACACTCCGAGGCCATCCTATGTGGCGCCTCAGACGAATCAAACCAACCCTCCAGCAAATACCTATGGTAGTCCAGCTAGCAATGCCGCACCACGGGCCAATCAAGTGATCTGTTATAAGTGTGGAGAACCAGGGCACTATTCCCGTGAGTGTCCTCAGAATGTGGGTGCCAAGCAACCCGGAAAGTCCGTTGGGCAAGGCAAGTCGGGCAAAGCTTACTATGTGAAGCCAACTCCTACACGTGGCCGTGTGAACTATGTTTCAGTAGAAGAAGCTGCAGAGGATCCCGACGTCATATTGGGTACGCTCCTTGTTAATCATCACCCAGCGTCTGTTCTTTTTGACACTGGGTCTTCTCATTCCTTCATTTCAGAAAGTTATGCACAGTTGCATAACATGTCTTTTTGTGATATGTCAATTCCATTGGTTGTCCAAACCCCTGGTAGTAAGTGGAAAACCTCTAGGATAACCTATGACAATGAAATTCTAGTAGACAGGCTAGTTTTTCTAGCATCATTGATAGCTTTGAAATCTTCGGATATTAATATCATCTTGGGTATGGACTGGATGTCAGCTCACTATGCCAAGATTGATACTCATACCAGAAATGTTCAGCTTACCCATCCCTCGGGTGAGATAGTCAATGTCTCTACTCGAGTTGCCAAATGCCAACTCTATTCCCTCAATGCCAACCCTCTTCCGGAACTTGAAGACATTCCGGTAGTCCGTGACTTCCCGGATGTTTTTCCACAGGAACTGCTAGAAATTCCACCTGACAGAGATGTTGAGTTTGTGATAGATCTTGTTCCGGGAACTGTTCCAATAGCCAGAAGACCATATAAGATGGCACCCCTGGAGCTAGCCGAACTTAAGAAGCAACTAGATGAGGCCTTCAATAAAGGTTTCATTCATCCTAGCTCTTCTCCCTGGGCTTGCCCCGTCCTCTTCGTTAAGAAGAAGGATGGAACGGATCGGATGGTTGTAGATTATCGACCAGTTAATCTGGTCACCATAAAGAACAAGTATCCGCTCCCCAGGATCAACGACCTGTATGATCAGCTCACTGGATCCTCAATCTTCTCAAAAATGGATTTGAGGTTGGGATACCATCAAATCAAGATCAAGAACGGGGACATTCCAAAAACGGCTTTTGTTACTCGTTATGGCCAATATGAGTACACCGTCATGTCCTTTGGTTTATCCAATGCTCGAGCCACCTTCTCTCGCTTGATGAATTCAATCTTCATGGAGTATTTGGATAAATTCATCGTGGTATATCTCGATGATATTCTCATCTACTCGAAGAACGAACAGGAACATGCCGAGCATCTAAGGCTGGTTTTGATGAAACTTCGAGAGCATCGCCTTTATGCCAAGTTTTCAAAATGTGAATTTTGGTTACCAGAAGTGACCTATCTAGGTCACGTAATCTCTGGTAAGGGTATTGCTATCAATCCCGAGAGAGTTCAAGATGTCCTTGATTGGACTCAACCTGAATCGGTTAAGCAAGTTAGTAGTTTTCTTGGTCTAGCGAGCTATTGTCGCCGCTTTGTTGAGAATTTCTCCAAGGTTGCAAAACCTCTAACTGAACTCCTCAAGAAAGATAAAAAGTTCGACTGGACACCATAGTGTGAGCATAGTTTTCAGGAACTGAAAAGACGCCTGACTTCCGCACCTGGGTTGCTACCACCAGATTTTTCTAAGGACTTTGTTATCTATTGCGACGCCTTGCGACAAGGATTAGGTTGCATTCTCATGCAAGATCTTCATGTGATTGCATACGCATCTCGACAGTTGCATCCACATGAGGATAATTATCCCACACATGATCTTGAGCTTGCAGCTGTAGTCCATGCACTTAAAACCTGGCGACATTACCTTCTTGGTAATCGTGGCAAAATATTCACTGATCACCAAAGTCTGAAATATATCTCCACCCAGCCGGATTTGAATCTCAGGCAAAGACGGTGGGTTGAGTTGATCACGGATTACGACTTAGGGATAACTTACACCCCGGGGAAGGCCAATGTTATGGTTGATGCACTAAGTTGTAAATCTTATTGTAACAATCTGATGCTACAACGAGGTCAACCACATCTCTATGAGGAATTTCGGAAGTTAAATCTTCATATTGTTCCTCAAGGATTTCTTTCTACCCTGGTGGCGAAGCCTACTCTTAGGGATCAAATCATAGCCGTGCAGGCTTATGATAAGGGTATATCCCGGATCAAGGAGAATATTGCTAGCGGAAACGCTAGGGATTTCTCCATCAATGAGAAAGGTGTTGTGTTCTTTCAGAACCGTTTAGTGGTTCCTAAGAGCAAACGCATGCGGCAATTGATCCTTAAGGAGGCTCATGATTCTCCTCTCACCATTCATCCCGGTAGTACTAAGATGTACCAAGACCTACGCCAGAGGTTTTGGTGGACCAGGATGAAGAGAGAAATTGCTGAGTTCGTTGCTAACTGCGAGGTTTGTCGTCGAGTTAAGGCAGAACATCAAAGGCCTGCTGGAACCCTTCAACCTTTAGCTATTCCTGAATGGAAATGGGATAAAGTCAGTATGGATTTCATTACCGTATTTCCCAAGACCAAGAAAGGAAATAATGTTATCTTTGTGGTCATTGACCGTCTCTCCAAAGTAGCTCATTTTCTTCCAGTTCGTGAGAGTATAACAGCTAGCCAGCTAGCAGAGCTATATCTCTCTCGAATAGTGTCTCTTCACGGTGTTCCCCTGGAGATTAACTCAGACCGTGGAAGTATCTTTACTTCTCACTTCTGGGAAAGTTTTCAGAATGCTATGGGGACTCACTTATCTTTTAGCACTGCTTTCCATCCTCAATCAAGTGGTCAAGTAGAAAGAGTGAATCAAATCCTAGATGATATGCTCTGAGCTTGTGTTATATCGTTCGGTATGAATTCGGAGAAGTGCCTCCCATTCGCCGAATTTGCTTATAACAATAGTTATCAATCAAGCTTGGGCAAGGCCCCTTTTGAAGTTCTCTATGGACAAAGATGTCGAACACCTCTTAATTGGTCAGAAACCGGAGAGAGGCAACTATTTGGCCCGGATATGATCCAGGATGCAGAAGAGCAGGTTCGCATTATTCGTGAAAAGTTGAAAACAGCCCAGTCTCGTCAAAAGAGCCAATATGATCGTCATCATAAGGTTGTGACCTTTGCAGTTGACGAGAAGGCTTACCTTCGGGTTACACCTTTGAAGGGTACCCATCGATTCGGTATCAAGGGCAAGTTGGCTCCTCGTTACATTGGTCCTTTTCGCATTCTTGCCAAACGAGGAGAAGTTTCCTACCAGTTGGAACTTCCTCCGCATCTTTCCAAGGTTCATGATGTCTTCCACGTCTCGCAACTCAGGCGTTTCTTTTCAGATCCTATCCGTGAAGTGGACCACGAAACGCTTGATCTCCAAGATAACCTTTCATACCGAGAATACCCTGTGCGTATTCTTGATCAAGCTGAGCGTACCACTCAACGTCGAAACCTCAAGTTTCTTAAAGTTCAATGGCCAAATCATTGTGAAAAGGAGGCAACATGGGAAAGAGAGGATCGTCTCCGACTTGAGTATCCCGCGTTATTCCCGACGACACCTAAATCTCGGGACGAGATTCTTTTGAGTGGGGTGAGTTGTACATCCCTGGAACCCTAACCAAGGTTTAACATTGTGCTCATATCTTTATTGCATTGCATCCAAGAAATTGCATCAAGATCAAAGTAAGTGGTGAAGCAAAACTCAAAACCCTAGCCACTTCTCAAATTCAAAGAAATTCCAAACTTGCTAAATTCAATGAACCCAAAACGGCCTCAAGAAAAGTTCAACTTTTCTGATAATTCATGAAAACAAATAATGAGGGAAGAAAATTATTTTTGAAACAGATTAGGAATTTTGTTTAAATGCAAAAATCTAGTGAATTCAAGTTAAATTTGAATTCAAAAACTTTTAAGTTCTCAAAAATGTTGAAAACCTCAGGAGTGGTTGGAAATATTCCAACTAATATTTCAGTAGGTTCAAAATGATTTTTGAACCAATATTTGAGCCAAAACAAATCGAATTCAAATCAGTGGATAAAACAGAAACAAAACAAGAAAAAAAATAGCAAAACACCTACCTGTCGCCCTGAGGAGGCCCAGCCCACCACGGGCACGGGCGTCTTCTTCCTCCTGCCTTCTGGCAGAGGAGCGAATGCCCACGGCAGCTCCTCCACCTCCTGCTTTGCCGTGGCACGCTTTGGTGCTCCCCAGGACAACGCGACAGCGGGGATAACCTCCCCGAGCACATCCCTATCCATCCCCTCTACCCATTCCTCCCCTCTCCTCTCGGTTCCTTCCTGTCCTCCTGCCGCAATTGACACGAGCTCAAGCTCGAGCTGCCCGATCCCTCTAGCCACCGGTTCTTCCCTCCGAGAGCTCCAACCTCTCCGCCTCGTCAAGCTAGTCGCGTACGCCGAAGCTTCCGACCTCCCTGAGCCCTGTTGCGCCATATCACCGTCTTCTTCAACCTTCGGCCGCCGGCGAGCTTCGTTGGATTCGTCGCCCATAGCACCTCCCCGAGCCGTCCGAGCCATCCACTGCCCTCACCGCGAGCTTGCGCTCGTTTCCCCTCTTCTTCCCCTCGGTTTCGTGCACCCTAGCCACTAGACCGACGAGCCCGAGCTCCGGCCGTCGCCACTACTGGATGAGGCCGAGCCTGGGGATCCTCCCAGTGCTCTCGGCCCTCCTTCCCGAGCACCACAGCCATCTCCGGTGACTCTCCGGCAAAGATCCGCCGCGGATCTGGTCGCCGCCGATCAGTTTCCGGCACGATCTGACCTAGCCTCGCTAATCCACGTTTAAAACACTAAGCAGTCGCTGACTATGGGCCCCAGACGCAAGTCAAACGCAATCAGGGGCTGGTCAGCGCGGGATTATCCCTGTGAGGCTGACCAGTGGGTCCCCCCTATCGGGTTTGACCTGACCAGGTCGGCCGACGGCTGACGCCATGCTGACGTGCGCCTGACGCAATAAGTAGCTTTTCTGATTTAAAAGAATTCCAGAAAATGCCCAAAACTTCTAAAAATCATAGAAATTAATCTGTAACTCCAATGGAAATAATTTATATATGAAAAAGTATCAGAAAAATCCAAGGAATCTGAATATGTCATTTCCAAACATGTTTGAAAATGTTACTGGACCAAACATGTAAAATGATGAATAGGTTAAATTTGATAAATGCTTTGTAGTTGGAATTTGAAAATCATTTGAATTCCACTTCAAATGCTATGATCAAACAATGTTCAATCACAACCAGCAACTTAACATATCATTCCCATGCATGTTAAAACAAGTTGATCTGAGCATCATGTCGAATCAATTAAAATGGTATTCGAGAATACCTCGTTTGAAGTGATATTTGAATCTGATTCAAATCAACTTCAAACTTAATAAATGATAGCTACATTAGCATGCCACCTTGCATCTTCATGCCATGCTCATGCATCATTTTGTTGTATATGATTGATATTGATTGATGTCATTTCTATCGGTAGGCTCCGCTCCTCCAGATTCCACCGAATATCCGACTGACGGATATTGTCCCTCTACTGAGCAACAAGGCAAGCAACCATTTTGATCATCCCGATAAATCCCATGTTCTCGGTCCTGCACTTACTTATTGCATTAGGATCAAATGCTTCAAATGCTTTTGCCATGTTAGTTGAACCCACTTCCTTTGCATGACCTGTCTTTGTCACAGTAAATAGCTGAACCTTGCAACCTAGCATATCTGGTAGATGCTTGAGCCATGATGTGCCTTATCCTGCTATGCATGCTATGCTTAGAGTGGTGTATGGTCTGTTATCTGGGAGATGAACAGAACTGTGAGAATGTGTTCAGTAAGTAAAGGTTGTGTGTTGAACCTGATTTGGTAAAGGTACCGGTGAAAGGCTATGTAGGAGTACATGGCGGGTTGTTTCATTGGAACCGTCATTAGGAACCGAGTTCCGTGTATGTAATCCAAGACTAGATACTACCACACGTTGGGATACTTAATTGACCCTCTCGACTTATTAATCGCTTAGTACTCAGTCCAGGAGTTGCAAGTAGTTTCTGGTGTTTATAGTCATGCTGGATGCCGTGCATAGCGCTGACCTGAGAGGTGGGCTGTGATGCGGTAGGCAGTGGCACGGTGTACCAAGTGGCACCCGGATGGTGGGCTTGGGAACCCTGCGCACATCGTTTGGGGCTGTGGCGGAAACCTCGGCCGGACTTCCGTGCGGGTTACCCTCAGATAGGCGATAGACCTGGACTAAGTATTAACGTGGTTAACGGTCGTGGCCGACTCCCTCGCTGGGCTTCCGCTTGAAGGTTGCAAAGGTGCATGACGTGCACATGGCGATAAGTGGTGAGAGCGTGTGTGAAGAAGTACACCCCTGTAGGGTTATGATCTATTCGAATAGCCGCGTCCGCGGATACGGACTACTTGGAGACATATGTTGTTCATAGATAACTTTAATGGCTACTCATAAAATTGTCAAGATAAGCGTGAGTGTCGTGGACGACATTTCTGTATGGAGACGGAATGATTCCACGATGGAGTATTGTTGTGGTGTTAGTGGACTCATGTGCGAGAAATCAATGTTGTCAAAATTATTTAAAAATGCAAGTTGTCTAGCCACGAGTCAAATGCTGGCTTTCCGCATGAAACCCCACAATTCCTTATTGATACATTGCATGAGTAGATAGTTATCCTAAAGTCTTGCTGAGTACCCCCTGTATTCACGTTTGCTTACTAATTTTTTGCAGAGGTTGTTAATGACCCTAATGGAGGGTGCTACCTAGACATCAACGGCGACGAGTAGCTGGTGTCCCAGCTACGATCTGGCCCTAGGGTGGGTCTGTAGTATAGTCAGGAAATGTGCCTTCTAGTTTCATCTGTCTGTACTCAGACAGTTTAATTACTTCCGCTGGCTTGTAACTTGAATGACTGTTATGATGGGTCGTGAGACCCCTACTGTGTAATATTATGTGTGAGGCTCTTCCGAGCCTTCTAAATAAAGTTTGTATGTTTATGGTTATGTTGTGATGCCATCGATGTATCTATACATATCGGTATGCCATGCGTACGTGTGTTGTACTTGATATGTATGGGGTTCGATTACCTAGCCGTAGGCTTTGGTAGCATTCCTTACAGGGAAATGCCCCTTTGTGATCCAACGACCCATGGTAGTTCGCTACTGGTGAGGACACATTGGTTGACCGGCATGTGTCCTTCTTAGCTGCTGTGTCTGTCCCCGTTGGGGAAATGTCACGCGATATAATAGAGTCCTTGTAGCTTGCTACGACTCTTGTACATTCGTTGGTGACCGACACCTGCTTTGCTGGGTCATGTATGCATGTCCCTGTGCGGAACTGTCACCTTGGTTTATGACTAGACATGTCGATCCGGGTTCTTTGTCATTGGATTGCTAGCGACACAATTGCATACGCGAGTCAAAAGGCGCAAACGGTCCCGGCTAAGGTAAGGCTGCAGCCGTGGGGATAACCGTGCATGAGACCGCAAAGAGATGCGATGTGTTACAGGCTGGATTCCTATGGCTTAGGATCGGGGTCCCGACATTCAGTTTCGGATATCATTCTTTTATTGGTAATATATCCTTCATATACATAGCATACGGAGGCATTTTCAAAATATCAATCAAGCGAGTGTGGAAAAAGACATGTCTAATCATTTAAGTAAAGCGTTCAAAAACTTCATCATCCCTACTTTTAGAAGATTTTTGAGGGAATGGCATGGGTTTTTGAACCCATGGCTCTCTTTCCCTTCTGTGTTGTCTAGCAACAAAGTCTCTCTTATCATAACTTTTATTTTTAGATGGTGGGTTATCAAGACCCTCAACAGGTTCTATCTCAACATCATTATCACGTTCCTTATTACTACCCGGTGGATCTTCTACATGAACATCATTATTATCATTATCATTATAATTATGTTCATGTTCACTACCACATTGTGTCTCAGCATCACAAATAGAAACATCATTATGATTCTCACGAGGTTCTTCAATTTGAGGTTCACTAGGGGCATGCAAAATCCTATTGTTTTCTTTTTCTTTTTCTTCTTAGCGGGACTACAAGTTTCATCATTAATTTTCTAAGAATACTATTTTATTCTTTTAGGATGACCCTCAGGATAAACATGTTACTGAGTCATTTTACCTCCTCTAGTCATCACTCTAACAACATGACCATTAATACTATTCATCTCTGGAAGGAAATCATTTTGTGACTTAGCTACTTGATCTAGTTGGGTTTGAACAATAGAGGCATGTTTACGTGGACCTTTCACGTCGTTAGAAATTCTAAACATCAAGTCACTTAAGAGGTCTATCATCATGGTATTATTATTCAATAGATTCTTAGCATAGTTATTGAAGTGTTCTTGTTTTACAATGTAGTTGTCAAATTCATCCATGCATTGATCAGAAGTCTTAGCATAAGGTATATCATTTCCAATAAAGGAATGGAGAGAGTTTACCTCTACCACCTCCGTCGGTGTATCAAGTCCATGTATTTATTCTATCGATGGTAATTCCTTGAGATCCTCAATTTTAATACTTTTCTCTTTCATAAATCTTTTTGCTTCTTGCATGTGTTGAGGGCTCAGGAATAGAATACATCTCTTCTTTTGAATAGGTTCCGGTCGTGGTTCATGGAGTGTTGATGACGAGATGATGTATATAATTCTCGCACCTTGTTGGTTACCCCAAGTGGAAGGTTGAGATGTAGTCAGCAGCAAGTTTTCCCTCACACAGAGACTGTAAGGTTTATCGAACCAGGAGGACTCCTAGGATCAACATGTGGGGATCCCGACTAGCAAGTCGAGTTCGCCGTGCCCAGTGACCCCAAGGATCAATGTTCACTGAACACAGATACTGAATAATAGAGTCTTACATCCAAGTACCGAAATTATTACATCAAATGACCAGAAGGTCGGGTTCAAGAGCAAGGCCTAAAGCAAATTAAACGGATACATCGAGTAGCGGAAACTCGTAAGGGCTAAGCGGTGCCCATGCCATCAAGCCAACACCGACAGGCATTCTGACTTGGAAGCGTCCTAGATCGCAGGTTCGTCTCCGACGGCGTACTCGTCGCCAAACTCCGGTCCTTCCATGTCTGGTCAATAACATAACCAGTGGCAAGCCAATGAGTACTTTGAATGTACTCGCAAACAGCCCATGATATGAATATGGTAAGGAATAACAGTAACATGTATCTTTAGTGGAATGCAATGTGGTGGCATGATCAGGTATATGCAACAAGTTAAAGAATTACTTTTGAAGAACAGGTTACAGATATCGACATATCTGACAAGGGTTGAACACACCGGGTTCACCCTATATGCCAAGTCATCGGACTTTTCATAACGTCAAGGTTTTAATGAGGGCTAAACCATCCGGGTTTACCCTATATGCCAAGTCATCGAACTTGATCATATTATTGCGATTATCATAACAACACCATTTTAACACCACACACACACTTTTGGTTTATGCGGAAACACTGGACGTAGTTTAAGCAGCACCAACCAACTGTCCTTGACCGTGGACACAGCTATTCGAATAGTTTACACTCTGCAGAGGTAGTACGCTGGACCCGATCACCATCTTTCCCGTGACGATACTAGACAAAGAGGTCCACTCGATTGGTACCCAGCCCACATGTTGTACGTCTTACGAGCACCGACTCTGGACTGTATCAACCATGCAGGGACCAACGGTGTGCCTGGAACTCATAATAATGGCATAGTCATCCTACCTGGCACGACCCCATCACGAGAGTGACACCGATCACTCCCGCCACTAGTAATGTGGCTCTTTGCTAGTACCGACCAGAGTAATCAACAAAGCCCAGTCCCATAAAGGGGTATCGTGGTCGTACTGGTAAGGTTGGGACGGTCGACACATCATGAATCTAATCCCATTTCCGAAACCATACTCACACCAAAATCACCGGTGCATCACTTCACCAAAAGTGATCACCAACTCCTCATCACCCTCGGACATTAGTGGCACCCGACGGGGTTTTCATAAACTCTTTATTTAACTCATCATTAGGCTTGTGATAATATGCTCTATCATTACTTGTCAACATGGTAAAACATGACCCTCACGGGGTAGGGTCAGGCTCAATGCAATGATCTTACTTGACTAGTCAACATGACAGTAGCATGATCCTCGTAGACAGTAGGGTCAACTCATCATGTTTGTGCTCCGAGGAGCCATGTGAATATCATTATCAACATGCAAGTGCTTCGAAGAAGCCTCCGGTACCATCAGCACAATGTTGAACCGACACCGTGATCACATGCAACGGGAAAATACTTGCTATACTAGCATGCATCATTTTATATACTCAAGTCATGGCAAAAGGGCTGCTTGCCTTAGTCAGCTAGGTATCCGGGGTCTTCGAGGTCTTCCGCTCCGGATCCTCCGTCTCTCGATAACTCTACCGTCGAGAAAGGAAAAAATAAATACTAGCTCTCACTAAAACAGATCACCAAGTGCTTTTAAAAATGTTGCAAGGCTTGAATAAATTCAGTTTATTATTTTGGAAAATGTTTCCTATAGTTTTATTAGCTAAGCATATTTATTTAAAAGCAAACAGAAGTAAACAAGTGCTTTTTAATATCATTTTATTATATCAAACTAATTTCTATTTTTGGTAAATGTCAACTATTACAAAATCAAATACTACTCATTTTTAGAAAATTACTGGTGGAAGAATTATATTTTTCTACTCGCAAAATATTTTTATAAAAATCATTTAAGTTACTAGATTAAAATAAAAGGAAAAGGCCAGGGGAACAGATCCAGCCGGCCCAGCCAGCAGGCCTGGCCACCAGGCGCGCGCGGGCCAGGTTCAAACCTGACCCGCGGGCCCATGGGGTCAGTGTCAGTGGCTTCGCGCGCTGGCTGCCCCAGGACACCGACAGGTGGGCTCCACCTGTCAGGTCCTTCTCCTACCTCCCGCCAGAGAGGTGGAGATGGACGCCGACGAGGCTGCCGTTGTCCTCAGGCCAATCTAGGAACGGGAACGGGTCCCTCGTGCCTCCGCCTACCTGCTCGTGGTCGGGACGTCACCGGAGGTGGTCTGGGTCGCCGGCGACGAGGTGCCCATGGCGGAAGGGTTTCGGGTTGGTGTTGAACTAGGGGCTAGGGGCACGGATTCGCTCGGGGAAGTTAGGGGAAATGTTCCTGGTGTCAAGGGGAGTGAAATGGAAGGTTGGGCAGCGCAGGAGCCGACGTGTAGCCGGAGATCGACCAGAGCTCTAAAGCGGAGGGGCCTCGGTCGATCTCGAGCACCGGGGCTCTGCGAGCTCGATTAGGTGGCTAGGGAGTGTTTACTGGTTGTGCTGAAGCTGCTTGGAGGGTGCTGGGTGCCGGGGGGACCTATTTATAGGCCAACGACGGTGACCCGACTCGGGCGCGCCGGTGACTCACCGTGGCGCGCGTGCGAGCACAGTGAGGTGCTGGCTGCGAAACCACGGGTTCGGGACGTGGTTTAGGACATCCTGGTGCAACGGACGCAGAGGGAAAGCGAGTGGGGTCGAGCCGCAGTGACCGTGCATGCTCGGCCGCGTCGGGCGCGCACGGGCACGCGTCGCCTGTGCTCTTGCGCGAGGGGGAGAGGGTCCCTGGGGTAGCTTTGCACTGAATGGTTGTCGGGGGAGCGTTTGGACATAACTGGGGAGGTTGGGACCGGCCGGAGCGTCGTCCCCTTGCTGGCGGCTCTCTGCAGCGCGCCCAGAGCGCAGTTTTGGCATGCCACGGCATGCTGGCTCGCTCTGGGGCACTTGGGACATGTCCTCCATGTCCTGAGTGTTGCTGGGAGTGTGCCTAGCCGTTGTGGCTTTGTGGGAGCTCGAGCTGGTCAAGGGAGCAAGGAACACTAGTGTTGCCAGTACTGCCCTGCGGCTTAAATTGGAGTTCTTGTCACTTGTGCTTGGAGTTGGGGAGGGGCTGATTGACTGGATGTTCACGGTGTTCTGGTGCTCTAACCCACCAAGTTTGGGGCCTTGACATTGGGTAAAACAGTGGCTAGGAGGGTTTTTACCTTCCTGTCAGTAGGTGTTCGACAGTGACTTGGGGTGCTTCCACCCCATCACTGGAAATGAAACTTAACAGGTTTGGTCTCGGGGTAAAAACATGGGGTTCCACCAAATCTGAGCTCCATTGAACAAGTTTGGCTTTGTAAACTTGAAAATGTCTCAAAGTGACCAGTACTGTCCTTTACAAAGGGAGTGTGGCCAAACAGAGTCTCACAAATCCCATCTTTGGTGTGGAGTCCTCATTTTGGGTGTCAAACACTTCTGCAAAGTTTCAGCTCCATTGGAGAAACTTTGCAATGTAGAGTTGTTCCAACTCTACTTTGGACAGAGAGGGGTTTGGACTCATTAGGTGCACTTCCCCACCTTGGTTCAAGGTGAGATTTTAGGTGAGCACCTAATATGGCTTGGGAGGGCTCGTGTAATTTTATGGGATTTGACTGAGATAATTTCCTTTGGAAACATCTCAAAAAGCTAAAACAGACAGAAATGGTTTTCAGGGTTTTACTCAAATAATATTAATATAAAATAGGGTTTAAAAACTTATATATGGAAAATATATGTCCTTCTGAGCTTCCATGAATTTACTCAGAATTTTCTATGGCAGGAAAGCAATTTTCCTTGTGGTAATATCATTAGTGGCCTGAGAAACAGACATAGATATAAAATAGGAAAATAATATTTTAAATCACCAATTAATGTTTTTAATGAATGAAAATAATATTTGGATCAGATTACCAACTTTGGTTGGAAGTGCCACTTGGCTTCATGAGCTAGTAGTGTATCCCAACATGATGAAGGTGATCTTGATATAAAGGAAAAAGGGTTTTTGAAGAGAGCAAAATAATAAGTTTTCATAGGTTTGATTCATCAAACAGACAAGCATACACTCAAACAAGGGTTCACATTGCACTCACAACATTATTTGAAAAAGTTTTAACAAGCTCTGATTTTTGCAACATAAAATACTTGTGGTGAAGAAGAGGGTGTGACAGACCTATCCCTCTTACAAGAATCTCGTCCCCGAGATTCCTAAGCTAAGCGCTAAATAGCTCGGGAAATTCTGATCGGAGATAGTCTTCACATTCCCATGTGGCTTCTGCTTCGCTATGGTTGCTCCACTGAACCTTGAAAAACTTGATGGTGCGGCTTCTGGTGCAACGTTCGGCTTCATCCAAAATGCGGATCGGTGTCTCGCGGTAGGTAAGATCTGGTTGAAGGTCAATAGCTTGATGATCAATGTCCTTGTAAAGATCGGGACGGTTCGGCACTTGGAAACACTTCTGGAGCTGTGACACGTGGAACACGTTGTGCACACCCGAAAGCTCACAAGGTAGCTCCAACTGATAAGCTACTTCCCCGCGCCTTGCCGTGATCTTGAAGGGTCCAACGAACCTTGGAGCTAGCTTCCCCTTGACGTGGAAACGCTTGGTCCCCTTGAGAGGCGTGACTCGCAAGTACACCTGGTTTCCGGGAACAAACTCCACGTTTCTGCGGCGAAGGTCCGCGTAACTCTTCTGCGTTGACTTAGCTGCCTCCAGGCTCTCTCGGACAAGCTGAAACTTATCCGCTGCTTCCTGCAGTGCTTCTGGTCCGAAAACTAGTCCTTCATCGGTTTCAGACCAATTGAGCGGGGTGCGGCACTTCCGCCCATATAACGCTTCGAATGGGGCCATTTGAAGACTGGACTGGTAGCTGTTGTTGTAAGAAAACTCAGCAAACGGCAGGCAGTCTTCCCACTTGGCACCATGGTCCAAAACACAAGCGCGGAGCATGTCCTCAAGTATCTGGTTTACCCTCTCGGTCTGTCCGCCCGTTTGCAGGTGGAAAGCCGTACTGAAGGAGAGTTTGGTTCCGAGAGCTTCTTGAAACTTCTTCCAGAATCTTGAGGTGAATTGCGTGCCGCGGTCGGACACGATCTCTTTGGGAACTCCATGGAGACTCACCAATCGATGAATGTACAGACTGGCCAGCTGGCTGCCATCATAGGTGGTGTTGACGGTGATGAAATGGGCCACCTTGGTCAAATGATCGACTATGACCCAAATGGAGTTATGACCCTTATTCGACCGGGGCAACCCGGTGATGAAGTCCATGCCGACTTTATCCCACTTCCACTCCGGCACTTGAAGAGGTTGTAGCAATCCAGCAGGTCGCTGGTGTTCAGCCTTGACTCGCTGAAATACATCGCATTTAGCGACATAGGAGCCGATTTCCCTCTCCATGCCATGCCACCAGAATCGTTCTCGGATGTCTTGGTACATCTTGGTACCACCTGGATGGATAGAGTACAGTGTGTCATGAGCCTCTTGCAGGATCAAGTCCTTAAGTTTGGCCTTGTTAGGTACGCATAAGCACTTCCCGTACCATAGTACTCCTTGCTCATCAATCGACAATCCTGGGGCTTTGCCTTCTTGCACCTTCCTCTTGAGGCCTTCGATACTCTTGTGCCCCTTCTGGGCTTCCTTGATGTCGTATGCCAGAGTAGGCTTGACTTCGAGGTTGGTCGGGTACCCTGGTTTGACTATCTCAAGTCCGAAGCCCTCCATCTCTTCATACAAGACGGTTAACCTTTCCTTGAGCGTGACGTTCAAGGAGCCTGCCTTCCAGCTCAAGGCATCGGCTACCACGTTCGCCTTGCCGGGATGGTACTGAATGCTGAGGTCGTAATCCTTGATTAACTCAAGCCATCTCCGCTGTCTCATATTCAGCTCCCTTTGAGTGAAGATATATTTCCGACTTTTGTGGTCTGTATATATCTCACATCGCTTTCCCAGAAGGTAATGTCGCCACGTCCTCAGAGCATGCACTACATCTGCTAGCTCGAGATCATGGGTGGTGTAGTTCTCCTCATGCGGTCGCAGTTGCCGTGACAAGTACGCCACGACCCTGCCATCTTGCATCAGGACTCCACCAAGCCCGGTTCTAGAGGCATCACAATATATCACGAATTCCTTGCTGATGTCTGGGGTAGCCAACACCGGGGAGGTAGTTAGCCTCTTCTTCAACTCCTGGAAGCTTGCTTCACACGCCGGTGTCCACTCGAACTTTCGGCCTTTCCTCAAGAGCTGTGTCATAGGTCGGGCGATGCTGGAAAATCCTTCGACAAACTTGCGGTAGTATCCCGCGAGCCCGAGGAAACTCCTAACATCCTTCACGTCCTTTGGTGATTCCCAGTTGGTCACTGTAGTAATCTTGGACTGATCTATGGCCAAACCGCGTGCCGTCAGGGTATGACCCAGAAATCCAACTTCGTTCAGCCAGAACTGACACTTGCTGAATTTGGCATAAAGTTGGTGCTCTCGAAGCTTTCCCAGAACTAGCCTCAGATGTTGCACATGCTCCTCTTCGGACTTAGAGAAGATTAATATGTCATCGATGAACACGACGACAAACTTGTCCAAATATTCCATGAAGACCTTGTTCATGAGGTACATGAAGTAGGCTGGGGCATTAGTCAAACCGAAGGGTATGACAGTGCATTCATATAGACCGTACCGGGTCACGAATGCAGTGTTGGGTATATCTTCGGGTCGGATCTTCAACTGGTAGTATCCCGATCGAAGATCGATCTTGGAAAATACCCTGGCCCCGTTTAACTGGTCAAACAGGTCTTCGCTCTTGGCGAGCGGGTATTTGTTCTTAATTGTGACTTCATTAAGTGAACGGTAGTCGACGCAGAGTCGAATGGTACCATCCTTCTTTGAAACAAATAGAACAGGTGATCCCCAAGGTGACGCACTCGGACGGATGAACCCTTTCCTGAGTTGCTCATCCAGCTGCTTCTTCAGCTCTGCCAGCTCTTCGGAACCCATCCTGTAAGGCTTTTTATATATAGTCCTTGATCCGGGCATGAGCTCAATGATGAACTCGATGTGTCGGTCAGGAGGCATTCCGGGTAGCTCCTCAGGAAAGACGTTCGGGTATTCACAGACTATAGGCACTTGATCAAGCTCTATCTCGGATAGACTGTTGACTCGAGATGCGTGAGCCGACAATGGCTCGGAGACAAACTTGACCTTGACCCCTTGGTTGCCTATCATGGTAATGGCCCTGTTGGCACAGTCCAAAAGATTCTGGTGCTTGGCCAACCAATCCATGCCAAGGATTACTTCTACACCTTGCCATTTACGCACTATGAGGTCTGCCAAGAAACTCGTCCCATTGATAACTATCTCGACCCTTCTACACCCTAGGTTGGTCCTCAATACTGCTCCCGGGGTTAGAATTGCCATCTGCCCACGGAGTAAAGTGGGTTTTAAACCGCACTTCTCCGCAAACCCTTGAGTAACAAAAGAATGCGAGGCACCATAATCAAACAACACTGTTGCTGGAGTTGAGTTGACGAGGAACGTACCCAGAATACAGTTCGGGTCTTCCTGTGCTTCTTCTGCAGTGATGTGATTGATCCGGCCCCTGCCATTGAACTGTTGGTTGCGGGGGGCCTGGTTCCTTCCTGGTGCACCTTGACCGGGGTTGGGTGCATTGGGACGCGGTGCGTCGGGATTCTTGTTGGGGCACTGCGTGGAATAGTGCCTAGTCTGACCACAGCCAAAGTAGGTGACTTGCTCCGGAGGGTTGGTCTTGACTCCACCATTGTTCGGCGGGTTGACTATTGGCTTGGCTTGTTGCTAAGGCTGATAATTCTGGCGGAATACCGGATACTCGTACTGCTGCTGCTGAAAGTTGGGTCTTCAGGTGCTGACTGCCATGGTCTTGGTCTTGCGTTACTGGGTCCTCCATTGCCTATCAGTTTGTGCTTGCGGGTGTCATCCATCGCACGACGCTTGTCTTCCAGCATAAGCGCCTTGTTAACCAGCTCGCTGAATGTCTGGCAGTCGCAAATCACCAGCTGGTATTGCAGGGACTGCTGTAACCCTTCCATGAAGCGTTCCACCTTAGCGGCCTCAGTGTTAACATCTTCAGGCGCGTACCTCTAGAAGAGGTTAAACTTCTGCAAGTACTCCTTAACAGTTCCACTGCCCTGCCTCAAAGCTCGGAATTCCCGCTTCTTAATGGTCATCAGTCCAGGTGGAATGTGAGCCGCGCGAAATCCTTCCTTGAACATCTCCCAAGTGATGACTTGCCCTACCCGCATGATCTGGAATCCATCCCACCATGCCCTGGCGGTGCCTCCGAGACAGTGAGAAGCATAAATGACTTTCTCATGATCATCGGTGCACATGACCAGCGCAAGGAGGTCTTCAATGGTGCGAATCCAGTCATCGGCGTCCAGGGGTTCAGTTGACTCCGTGAATATGGGAGGCGTAGTCCGCATGAACTCAGAAATAGTAGAGCGACCACCGCCATTTCCATTCCGCGACGGGTTGTCCACCAGGACTTGAGTCAGCTGCTGGATAGCGGCATTGCTGGCTTGACGCTCCTCCCGAAGAGCTTGAAGGAACTGAGCCATCGTCAAGTTCTCAGGAGGAGGTGGTGGCGGAAGGTCTCTAGGCTGCTCGTGGTGACCTCCAGCGTGAGCTTCTCCTTCGGTTCCCTGCGGCGTCCCTGAGGAGCCGGCGCCGGGGTTGCCCAAGGTTCTGTTGCGGGTTGTGTTCACCATCCTGTCATAGAAACAGACAGGTAAAAATGCCACCTTACTCGGGAATACAAGGATTCGTTCCTAGTAAGAGGGGGTCCAATACGTGCACATGCCAAGTTTTTAAAACCAAAGTTTTTGACAAACTGGAAATTGCATTCATAACAACTAGGTGATGTAGTCACTTACAGGCTGCCTACGGCAATAGGTGACTTACATCCAGCACACATACACAAATTAGAAACGGATACACGGATACCCTGTGCTCGGGGTACTCCTAATTGCCTACGCTAAAACCTACGCGGCGGACTGCTCGGTCTCAAAGGCGGACTCAACAGGATCCTCATCTTCATCAACATCTTCTTCCTTTATAGGAGTGGAAGAAAGAATCCGCACATCACGGCGTCTCTTGGGCGAGGCGGCGAAGATCTCAGTGTACTCTTCCGCTGTCAGGCGGCGACTCCGAAGAGGGACTGCCTGGATGGGTAACACACCACCCCTAGTGGCAACGGCTTCCCTCCCTTCAGGTGCGCCTGCCTTCTTTACTTTGCGGTTCTGCATCTTCTCAGTGTGGAGCAGGCCCTTGACTAGGTGCAGCTCTTGGCGAAGCTTGACTGATTCCTTAACCAGGAAGTGTGTCAGGGTGTCCGACGAGAGGCTGAAGTAGGTCTGAAACCTTAATGGCATTCCATCCTCCGTGGCTAGGGTGAGTGTCCAACTCCCATCCACTCCTTCCTTAATGAAAGGTAGGTGACGAGTGACAGGCTCATTAGCCATCTCAGGGAGGATGCTGCGGAGTTGCACGAGCGCCTCTCGTGCAGCTGTCTCCACTGCCAACATCAGCTCTCCCATATGTGGTCCTTCGAAGAACCAACTAGACGGGGAGTCATTAGCCTTCACTATCACGTCCACGTGATATTCCTTGGTGTCGGCGTTGACCCAGTGCTCGTGGAAGAGGAAGATGGGCGTGTGTCGTACGTGGCACTTCTCAAGACAATCCACCAGGAGTAGTGGAAAACCGGTCTCCAGAAGCGTCTCAGGTACGGCAGCCATCTACAAGGCATAGGAGAGAAGTCAGAAGGTTGTATGTGCAAAAGTCTTGTGCAAGGCTGGCGTTCTAACGTTCTCGGTTAACGTCCATGCTATCTAAGGCTTCCTATAGTCAGGATGGCTCTGATACCAGTTCTGTGGGGACCCCGACTAGCAAGTTGATGCCGTGCCCAGTGACCCCAAGGATCAATGTTCACTGAACACAGATACTGAATAATAGAGTCTTACATCCAAGTACCGAAATTATTACATCAAATGACCAGAAGGTCGGGTTCAAGAGCAAGGCCTAAAGCCAATTAAACGGATACATCGAGTAGCGGAAACTCGTAAGGGCTAAGCGGTGCCCATGCCATCTAGCTTACACCGACAGGCATTCTAACTGGGAAGCGTCCTAGATCGCAGGTTCGTCTCCGACGGTGTACTCGTCGCCAAACTCCGGTCCTTCCATGTCTGGTCAATAACATAACCAGTGGCAAGCCAATGAGTACTTTGAATGTACTCGCAAACAGCCCATGATATGAATATGGTATGGAATAACAGTAACGTGTATCTTTAGTGGAATGCAATGTAGTGGCATGATCAGGTATATGCAACAAGTTAAAGAATTACTTTTGAAGAACAGGTTACAGATATCGACATATCCGACAAGGGTTGAACACACCGGGTTCACCCTATATGCCAAGTCATCGGACTTGTCATAACCTCAAGGTTTTAATGAGGGCTAAACCATCCGGGTTTACCCTATATGCCAAGTCATCGAACTTGATCATATTATTGAGATTATCATAACAACACCATTTTAACACCACACACACACACTTTTGGTTTATGCGGAAACACTGGACGTAGTTTAAGCAGCACCAACCAACTGTCCTTGACCGTGGACACGGCTATTCGAATAGTTTACACTCTGCAGAGGTAGTACGCTGGACCCACGAGAAACGGGAAACTTCCGTGTCATCCACGACTCGCGGTATATCACATATACCCGAGGTAAGTACCCGATCATCATCTTTCCCCTGACGATACTAGACAAAGAGGTCCACTCGATTGGTACCCAGCCCACATGTTATACATCTTACGAGCACCGACTCTGGACTGTATCAACCATGCAGGGACCAACAGTGTGCCTGGAACTCATAATAATGGCATAGTCGTCCTACCTGGCACGACCCCATCACGAGAGTGGCACCAAACACTCCCGCCACTAGTAATGTGGCTCTTTGCTAGTACCGACCAGAGTAATCAACAAAGCCCCGTCCCATAAAGGGGTATCGTGGTCATACTGGTAAGGTTGGGACGGTCGACACATCATAAATCTAATCCCATTTCCGAAACCATACTCACACCAAAATCACCGATGCATCACTTCACCAAAAGTGATCACCAACTCCTCATCACCCTCGGGCATTAGTGGCACCCGACGGGGTTTTCATAAACTCTTTATTTAACTCATCATTAGGCTTGTGATAATATGCTCTATCATTACTTGTCAACATGGTAAAACATGACCCTATAGTTTTATTAGCTAAGCATATTTATTTAAAAGCAAAAGTTGCAAGTGCTTTTAAAAATGTTGCAAGGCTTGAATAAATTCAGTTTATCATTTTGGAAAATGTTTCCTATAGTTTTATTAGCTAAGCATATTTATTTAAAAGAAAACAGAAGTAAACAAGTGCTTTTTAATATCATTTTATTATATCAAAATAGTTTCTGTTTTTGATAAATGTCAACTATTACAGAATCAAATGCTACTCATTTTTAGAAAATTACTAGTGGAAGAATTATATTTTTCTACTGGCAAAATCTTTTTATAAAAATCATTAAGTTACTGGATTAAAATAAAAGGAAAAGGCCAGGGGAACAGATCCAGCCGGCCCAGCCAGCAGGCCTGGCCACCAGGCGCGCGCGGGCGAGGTTCAAACCTGACCCGCGGGCCCTTGGGGTCAGCGTCAGCGGCTGCGCGCGCTGGCTGCCCCAGGACACCGACAGGTGGGCTCCACCTGTCGGGTCCTTCTCCTACCTCCCGCCGGAGAGGTGGAGATGGATGCCGGCGAGGCTGCCATTGTCCTCAGGCCAATCTAGGAACGGGAACGGGTCCCTCGTGCCTCCGCCTACCTGCTCGTGGTCGGGACGTCACCGGAGGTGGTCTGGGTCACCGGCGACGAGGTGCCCGTGGCGGAAGGGTTTCGGGTTGTTGTTGAACTAGGGGCTAGGGGCACGGATTCGCTCGGGGAAGTTAGGGGAAATGTTCCTGGTGTCAAGGGGAGTGAAATGGAAGGTCGGGCAGCGCACGAGCCGACGTGTAGCCGCGGATCGACCGGAGCTCCGAAGCGGAGGGGCCTCGGTCGATCTCGAGCACCGGGGCTCTGCAAGCTCGATTAGGTGTCTAGGGAGTGTCTACTGGTTGTGCTGAAGCTGCTTGGAGGGTGCTGGGGTGCCGGGGGGACCTATTTATAGGCCAACGACGGTGACCTGACTCGGGCGTGCCGGTGACTCACCGTGGCGCCCGTGCGAGCATGGTGAGGTGCTGGCTGCGAAACCACGGGTTCGGGACGTGGTTTAGGACCTCCTAGTGCAACGGCCGCAGAGGGAAAGCGAGTGGGGTCGAGCCGCAGCGACCGTACATGCTCGGTCGCGTCAGGCGCGCACGGACACTCGTCGCCTGAGATCTTGCGCAAGGGGGAGAGGGTCCCTGGGGTAGCTTTGCATTGAATGGTTGTCGGGGGAGCGTTTGGACATAACTGGGGAGGTTGGGACCTGCCGGAGCGTTGTCCCCTTGCTGGCGGCTGTCTGCAGCACGCCCAGAGCGCAGTTTTGGCATGCCACGGCATGGTGTCTCGCTCTGGGGCACTTGGGACGTGTCCTTCATGTCCTGAGTGTTGCTGGGAGTGTGCCTAGCCGTTGTGGCTTAGTGGGAGCTCGAGCTGGTCAAGGGAGCAAGGAACACTAGTGTTGCCAGTACTGCCCTACGGCTTAAATTATAGTTCTTTTCACTTGTGCTTGGAGTTGGGGAGGGGCTGATTGACTGGGTGTTCACGGTGTTCTGGTGCTCTAACCCACCAAGTTTGGGGCCTTGACATTGGGTAAAACAGTGGCTAGGAGGGTTTTTACCTTCCTGTCAGTAGGTGTTCGACAGTGACTTGGGGTGCTTCCACCCCACCACTGGAAATGAAACTTAACAAGTTTGGTCTTGGGGTAAAAACATGGGGTTCCACCAAATCTGAGCTCCATTGAACAAGTTTGGCTTTGTAAACTTGAAAATGTCTCAAAATGACCAGTATTGTCCTTTACAAAGGGAGTGTGGCCAAACAGAGTCTCACAAATCCCATCTTTGGTGTGGAGTCCTCATTTGGGGTGTCAAACACTTCTGCAAAGTTTCAGCTCCATTGGAGAAACTTTGCAATGTAGAGTTGTTCCAACTCTACTCTGGACAGAGAGGGTTTTGGGCTCATTAGGTGCACTTCCCCACCTTGGATCAAGGTGAGATTTTAGGTGAGCACCTAATATGGCTTGGGAGGGCTCCTATAATTTTATGGGATTTGACTGAGATAATTTCCTTTGGAAACATCTCAAAAAGCTAAAACAGACAGAAATTGTTTTCAGGGTTTTATTCAAATAATATTAATATAAAATAGGGTTTAAAAACTTATATATGGAAAATATATGTCCTTCTGAGCTTCCATGAATTTACTCAGAATTTTCTAAGGCAAGAAAGCAATTTTCCTTGTGGGAATATCATTACTGGCCTTAGAAACAGACATATATATAAAATAGGAAAATAATATTTTAAATCACCAATTAATGTTTTTAATGAATGAAAATAATATTTGGATCAGATTACCAACTTTGGTTGGAAGTGCCACTTGGCTTCATGAGCTAGTAGTGTATCCCAACATGATGAAGGTGATCTTGATATAAAGGAAAAAGGGTTTCTGAAGAGAGCAAAATAATAAGTTTTCATAGGTTTGATTCATCAAACAGACAAGCATACACTCAAACAAGGGTTCACATTGCACTCACAACATTATTTGAAAAAGGTTTAACAAGCTCTGATTTTTGCAACATAAAATACTTGCGGTGAAAAACAGGGTGTGACACAACATGTAGGTGTCTCCTGTCTTGGCTAGTAGAAGATGTGGACCTGCACACACAACAAATAACTTTGCTCCCAACGAGTACAGAGAGAATGTCAAACTCTCCGGCCTTGTAGTTTGCAAAGGATCGAAACACAATCGGGAAAGGTAATAGTGATTGCAACAGAAAAGTAAATGAAAACGGTAAATGATGGAGGTGTAAACAATGATGGTGATATGGACCGGAGTCACATGATGTTCACAAGTGATGTGTCTCTCCCAAACATAGATAAACAACTATGCTTGGGTAAATAAATTACAGTTGGGCAATTGGCAGAATTATGAACACACCGCAATGCTAATTACGCTACTTGATAGTTAGAGGTTCAATAGTAATGGGCATTACGCCAAGACAAGTAGACTGTTTATACATCAGCATCTACTTACTAATCATCCACCTTGAGATATCTATCCAGAACATATCGCCAGTATTAAGTTGCGAGCCCCACCCAAAGTGTAAACTCAAAGCAACAGACAACTGCATTAACAAACTATGTGTAAGGTAACCAATCCTTGCAACCATGGTCACAAGCACCGTTGTTTTCTCCCTGGTGGCAACACCACATCCCCTAGTCTCATGTTTCTGTCACTCAAGCTAGACATCGAGGGGCATGAACCCACAATCATGCATAATGCTCCCTCTTGGAGTTACAATCTACTACTCGTCCAAAGCAATAAATACAACGGAGAACATGCATGAATCACTAAGGAACATAATATAGAAGGATAATCAAATATATAACTCATAACAATCTGAACATAATCTCGTAATCCACCGGATCCCAACAAACCGAGCATAGCAATAGCATGAGAATTACATGGATGCCTTGATCATGTAGGGCAGCTCACAAGGACTAACCATTGAAGCACAAGATTGGAGAGAGCACATCACATAGCTACTGGTCATGGACCCATGGTCCAAGGAGGACTACTAACGACACGTCTCGTAAGCATCCATGGCGGTGGAGAAGCTCCCGAAGGTCAATCCTCCCTCCGACATGCTGCCGAGAAGAGGTCTCTTGACGCTCCCGATCTCGGAAGCGCTGCGGCGGCGGAATGATGGAGAAATTCGTGATTCTCGAAGTTGTGGAAGGGTTTCCTCCCAGAGGACTAAATATAGGCCAAAGAAGGGCACCATAGGAGGTGGGGCCCACCCACGCGGCCTCTTTGCGCGGCGAGGGGGTAGGCCGTGCCAGGAGGTCGTCTGGGCGACCCCTGGCCCCCTCTGGCCCATCTTCGGTGATCTTGAAGCTTCCGTTACGCTCATTTTTATATATTTTTCCTAGATTTTTTGACGCTTCAGAAAATTGTGTAAAAGCCCGTGCAAAATAGACATCAGCAGATAGAAACATGCACTGGGTGCACCAAGTTAGTAGGTTAGTCCAAATATGTGTAAAATGATATAAAAGTGTAGCAAAACATGTAACAATGTCACCCAAAAGATCATGGAACAAGCAGAAATTATAGATACGTTTGGGACGTATCAACATCCCCAAGCTTAATTTCTGCTTGTCCTCGAGTAGATAAATGTTAACACAATAATTTTTTTATTGACATGCTAACACACATATAGGAACTTCAAAGTAAAACAAGTAAGATATGCAATTCAAGTCAAGACAATAACAAGCAAGAGTTTATATCTAGTGTTGAGTTTTGCAAAGTAAGAACATAAAAGGTGCAAGAGCTCTCACTGTCCCTGACTCGAATGTCTCCAAATGGTGTTTGCGTGCAAGAAGTGGGAGAAGGGTTGAGATCATAAAATATTTTTTTAATTGGGGACTCAATCTACTAAAATCACACACTTGGTCTACTTCAGAATCTTATTTTGACTCATCCCGAGACCACTAGTCGGGCACAAGTCAAAATGATCCTCTCCCTTTCGAGTTTGAGCACTCATGCAATGCATGAGCGTAAGCAAGATATGTTGGCACTTAGGATGGCAAATAGAATAATGATGGGGAAGGAAGACAAAAAGGTGTGAAAGTCTCACATCAATGAGGACAACCATAGGCGAGAGAAAGCCAAATGATAGATATGATGTGAGGAGCAGGGATTGCCATGTAACGGATGCACATATGAGCTAAGGTAAGCTCTCCAATGGAACTAGTGGGGGTGCATCCAACTTGTTTGCTCATGAAGACCTAGAGCTCATTTGAGGAGGCCCGTCATTGGAATATGCAAACCAAGTTCTATAGTGTAAGGGTCCCCACATAGTTATGCATGAATGATAATCTCTATGTAGTACAAATATAGCAATGGGGTACGAGTGTGGATCTTTCAAAGGAATAGTAGTGTTTCCTCCTTCTCTCTTTTTATTTCTTTTTCTCTTTTCCTTTCTTTTTTTGTGGCCTCTTTGGCTCTTTCTTTTTATCTCTCATTTTTCCACTTTGGGATCTTTTCCTCACTTAAGGCAACACTCTATGTTTTACATGAATAAAAAGAAGATCATCACACTTTATAAGAAGTACTCAACATAAATACAAGTGAAAACTATCATGATGTATGTTAATATATGCCTCTGCTAGTGTAGTAGGATATGCAATGATACTAGCGCATGATGTAGTAATAATTGGGGCAAGGCCCAACTATCATGCGACTCTACGATCAAGCAAAAGCATGTATGATATGAAGATCAAGTCATGAGATGGTGGATGTTGCATGACAATGTATCTCGGAAAGGCTATGGATATGCCTTAATAGGTAGGTATGGTGGCTATTTGGAGGAAAGATATAATGAGGCTTATGTATGACAGAACGTATCATGTCATGGGTTTAGATGTACCGGCGGAGTTTGCACCAACTCTCAATGTGTAAAAGGGCAATGCACGGTACCGAAGAGGCTAGCAAAATATGGATGGTGGAAGTGCCAACAATCAAATACTCACATTAGTCCAAAGAACTCATACACTTATTATCGGTAACTCTCTATCTAGTTAGGCAATTCACAAAGAGACAAGTACCCCGAGGATGAGTGTTTGGGGGTTTGGTTATCCTTGCGCATCCTCGACTCATGGTAACGTGAGGGTACTCTATATATTCCAACCCCTCCAAAGGTTAGCCATCAATTTAGTAGATAGAGTTCTCAACTAATTTTTAGTTTTTGAAAAACACACAGATTTCCCAAAATACGACACCTATCACTAATAGGCTCAAGCTCTTGGCACCAATAGTCCAAACATTACTCAAATAAATACCTCAAAACTATTGCAGGTTACTACTATACTTAAATAGCAATCTTAATTACCTACTGATGCAAGACACACAACTCAGTGCAACGAGCCAACTCACTAAACAAGATAGGCATGATAACTCAAGAGAGTTCCAAAATCAACCTAAATAAAAGCTATTAAAAAGATAAGCATGAAAACTAAGAGCTAAGCATGACAATAGCTATTAAAAAGCTATTAAAAGATAATCCATCGGATCCCAACAAACTGAGCATAGCAAAAGCAAGATAATTACATAGATGCCTTGATCATGTAGGGCAGCTCACAAGGACTAACTATTGAAGCACAAGATTGGAGAGAAGACATCACATAGCTACTGGTCATGGACCCATGGTCCAAGGAGGACTACTCACGTCACGGCCGGGAAGCATCCATGGCGTTAGCGAAGCTCCCGGAGGTCAATTCTCCCTCCGACGGGGTGCCAGGAAGAGGTCTCCTCACACTCCCGATCTCGGAAGCGCTGTGGCGGCGGAACGATGGAGAAATTAGCGATTCTAGAAGTTGTGGAAGGGTTTCCTCTTGGAGGACTAAATATGGGCCAAAGGAGGGCACCAGAGGAGGTGGGCCCCACCCAGGAGGCCTCCTGGTACGGCCAGGGGGTAGGCAGTGCCAGCAGGTCGCCTGGGCGGCCCCTGGACCCCCTCTGGCCCATCTTCGGTGATCTGGAAGCTTCCGTTACGCTGATTTTTATATATTTTTCCTGGAATTTTTCGGGCTTCGGAAAATTGGGTAAAAGCCCCTGCAAAATAGACATGAGTAGACAGAAACTGGCACTCTGTGCACTGCATTAGTAGGTTAGTCCATATGTGTGTAAAATGATATAAAAGTGTAGCAAAACATATAACAATTTCACCCAAAAGATCATGGAACAAGCATAAATTATAGATACGTTTGGGACGTATGAAGTGTCCAATTATTGACATTTTGCAATCAATCATTTAATAACTTTGCAGCTTGTGCAACTCTTCCTTCCTTGAAAACACAACGAGCACAACTATCTAGGAGATCCCTAGAAGCTTTAGTTAGTCCATTATCAAATATGTCATGAATCTCATTCTTCTCAAGAGGACAATCATGCAAAGCTCTAAGTAGGTGGAGAAGCCTCCCCCAAGCTTGAGGGAGATTCTCTTCTTCAATTTGCACAAATTGAAATAGTTCCTGTAAGGCGACGTGTTTCTTGTGAGCGGGAAAACATATTTTAGAGAAGTAATAAAGCATATCCTGGGGACTACGCATACAACCAGGAGAAAGAGAAAGAAACCATTCCTTGGCCTTGCCTTTCAGCGAGAAAGGAAAAAATCTTAAGGATATAATAGTAGTGTATCTTTTCATCATTGGTGAACAAAGCAGCACCATCATTCAGTTTCACAAGGTGTTCAACTACAGTTTCATCTTCATAACCATGAAAAGGATCACATTCTACTATAGGAATTGATTCAGGGTCTATAGGAAATCCATAATCTTTATGAATGACAAATATAAGAGAAGTAGCAAATTTAGGATCATGTTTCATTTTCTCCATCATAGATTTTTCTTTTTGATTGCATAGTAACTTTTTCAAATCATCTCTGTCATTGCAAGCAAGTAAGTCTCTAGCTACCTCACCATCCATAACATAACCTTCAGGTACATAAGGTAATTTGTATCTATTAGGAGGACGAGGTGTAACAAGTAATTCGAGATCTTCATCAGTTATAGCATTTTCAAGTTCGCTAACTCTAGCAATATTTTCATCAAGTAATTCACTCGGTGGCATAGTTTCAGTTTCAACACGTGTAAAAATAGTATCATGATTAATTTCAGAAGTAGCATCATGAAGTTCATGTGACATATTAGGACGATCAATAGGTGTTGGTGTAACAAGATGATTCAAAATAGTAGGTGAATCAAAAGCAAATCTAGATGGTAGTTCCTTACCTCCACTCGTGCGAGAGGGGATGGTCTTAGTTCGATTATCTTTAAGATTTTTCATAGTGGCAATTGGTTATCCTCAAGTCATCATAATAAATAGAGCTATGCTCCATGGAAAGAGTGCTAGAAAAAGGTCTTGATAACCCACAAGTATAGGGGATCGCGATAGTCTTCACGGGTAGTATTTCACCCTAATTTATTGATTTGACACAAGGGTAGCCAAAGAATATTTATTGGTTGTAATAGTTGAGTTGTCAATTTAACTACACGTGGGATATCTCTATGCAGCAAGGATTTAGTAGCACAAAATATGATTGTAATAATAGTAGTAGTGATAGGAGCAATTTTGGTAACATTAGTAACGGTCATAACAATAGAAATTGAGTAGCACGTGTGATAGTAGCAGCAATAGTAGTTACTTAGCAAGATTAAATATATGTAAAGAGAAGGCATGTGGATCAGTGATGTATAATGATTTAGATGACATTGATCATATAACAATTACACACTAGGGTGACAAATAACTAGCTCCAATTCATTGATATAATGCCGGCATGTGTTCCTTATACAGTCATATGTGCTTGCGATAAGAACTTGCATGGCATCCTTTTTCCTACCCTCCCATGGCAGCGGGGTCCTATTGTAAACTAAGGGATATTAAGGCCTCCTTTTAATATAGAACCGGTACAAAGCATTAACACATGGTGAATACTGAACTCCTCAATCTATGACAATCACTCGAAAGAATCCCAATTGTTGTCACCTTGTAGTATGCGGATCAAGACATGTAATAGGTAACTACCACTTGAAAGATAGGACCCAAATCACTCTCATATTCATGAAAACGTAATAGGTTCAGATCTGAAATCATGTCACACGGGCCATACTGACAAGCATTAAGCATAGCAAACTCGTAGTAACATCAATCTCATAACATAGTGGGCACTAGGGATCAAGCCCTATCAAACTTAACTCGACTACATGATCAATCTCATCCAATACCACCACCGTCCAGCAAGCCTACAAAGGAATTACTCACTTCTGGTGGTGAGCATCATGGAGGTGTTGATTAAGAAGGGTTTGTGATGACGATGGTGATGAATCCCCCTCTCCGGAGCCCCAAATGGACGCCACGTCTGCCCTCCGGAGGAAGAACATAAGGTGGTGGTGGCCCCGTCTCGTGAAATGCGATGATTTTTTTTCTGAAGATGTGATTTTATAGGATTGGAATTAGGGTCCGAGGAGCCATGTAGGCCCCACAAGCCATAACGACGCGGCTAGGGCTGCGCCCTGTTGGCTTGTGCCCCCTAACAACATTTCTCTCGCAGGTCTTCGCTCCATAAATCCTTATAAATGCTAGAAATGATTCACAAAAAGTTACCTATGATTCCGAGAACTTTTATTTCTCCACAGAAATAACACCAAGGTAGGTTTGCTAAAAATAGCGTCAGTCTGGGTTAGTTTCACTTAAATCATGCAAGTTAGAGGCCAAAACTAGAGCAAAACTGTTTGGGAAAGTACATACATTGGAGACGTATCAACTCCCAAGCTTAACTCATTGCTTGTCCTCAAGAAATTCAGTTGATAAACTGAATGTGATAAAGAAAACTTTTACAAACTCTTTTGTTCTCGTCGTTATACGTATGTTTAGCTAGTGTTCAAGTTTTCACCATAAATTATAAGTGAACGCGTCCATGATAATAATTTAAGCATCGTATCCAATCATGACAATACATAACCAACTAGTAAGCAATAATAAGATATCTCGCATGCCAACAATTTTCTCAAAATAATCACGATATAATATGGTGGCATGGTATCTCGCTAGCCTTTCTAAGACCGCAAAACATAAATACAGAGCACTTGTGAGATTCAAGGAGTGACTAAATATTATAATTCAGAATAGAAAGGATCCTAGTCAGACTCATATCCAATATTGGATAGACTCAATGCATAGAAATGACAATAGTGCTCTCGAGTCTTTTGTTGTAAGTAAGAGGGTGATGATTAACATAATAGTAAATAGATAGACCCTTCGTAAAGGGAAGCATTGATTTCTAGAGGTGCCAGAGTTCGAGTTTTTATAGCAGGATTGAAAATATAATTTTGAGTGGTGTTCTTTACTGTCAATATTACGACAATGTTTTTCAGTATCTTCCATGCTAAACTCATCATTGGTGGTTCCCAAATAGAATTGTAAAGTTTTACTCCCATCCACCATCCATACACAACCATGGCTAGCCGAATTCACGGGTGCCCTCCAAATATCAAATTTCCCAAGGAGTTTTGTTCTAATTTAATTTTTATTCAGCAGGACTGGACATCCTTGTTACCAACCTCACTCGTCTAATGACGATGAAGAAACGCCCATCGTGAGAGTAACTTACTTAGCATGGAAGATACCGATCGCCCCATCGCTCCATGAGTAGTACGAGTGCACAAAACATATGTTTGTTTGAATATTTAGAGGTGGCACATGCAAATTTACTTGGAACGACAAGGTAATACCATATATAGGTAGGTATGCTGGACTCATGTGGAATAAATGGTTTTTAAGGACTTTAGGATGCACGAGCAGCATTCCCGCTTAGTATAGGTGGAGGCTAGAAAAATATTAGGAAGCGACCAACTAGAGAGCAACAACAGTCATGAACATGCATTGAAAATAATCTACTTTGGACAAAGCATGAGTAGGCTATAAACATTTTGAATTTAAATATCATGAAAGTTGCATTGGTTTTCAATCAACGACATGTTTACACATGGGCCAAGTCAACCACTCAAATTACTCACATGAAAATACCATACTACCATATCACATCATAACCATTTTAATGCATGTTGACACATAAGATAAATCATTATCAACTCCTAGCTATTTAAACATGGCATGGAAAACTATGATCTCTAATTGTCATCACAAACATGTTCACTCATGATATACCAAATAAAGACCGAACGAGCTAACGTTTTTACAAAAACGAAAAACAAGAAGTGTTCATACCCGTTTCCTTTGCCACGTTCACTTTATCCAATAACATCATTATTTCCTTTCACTTGCATGACCGAATGATGTGATAATAATAAAAGTGTAGTGGTGCCGTGGACTAAGCTAGAATCTGCTGGATAGTTTTAAACAAAGGGGAAGGCATGGTAATATTGGCTCTTTGTTAGATGAACAACAAAACACATGAGAGCCACTCATCATTTTCATCGTGCTCTCCCCTTTTCAAGACTCAACAAAAGGGAAAGAAATTCAGAGAAGCACACTGAAATATTTTTCGAGTTTTTGTTTTTGTTAAGAAAGCAAAATAAACAAAGGGAAAACAAGAAAGAGAAAAACTATTTAGATGCGAAAGCTCCCGACAAGCAAAAGGAAATCTTTTTGGGTTTTCTTTTAGTACTACCGCTACTTGAAGGGAAAACAAAAATCGAAAAGAAGCGAGAAATATTTTTGGATTTTATAAAGTTTTTCAGACACACAAGAAGAAAGCGGAAAAATAAAGCTAATCATGAATATACAATGAAAGAGGATGAACACCAACAATTTATATGAAGTGTGTGAGCATGATTGTAATGTCAGTGAGAAATATGTGCTCCCCCAAGCTTAGGCTTTTGCCTAGCTTGGTATCACCACTGGTAGTGTGGTAAGTGGTTGAGATGGTAGCTTGTTGGGGCATTCCTGGCCACCTCTTCTGCCAAGCCAGCACCCTCTCCTACAACATTGTACTCCCACACTTCGTTCCCAAGAACGTAGTATCTGTGGCGAGCCTAAAAATTAAAAAGCGCAGGTGCAGGCAAAATAACAGGCATAGACGTAAACTTCTCAAATATTAGGTTGTACTCATATCCTCTAGCACGATTTATAATGAACTCATGAGAACACATAGCTTCCTAATCTAAATATCTATCGAGCAAAATAGGATCATTAGGTTGAGGTGACACTCCCAATTGTGCAGCTATATGGGAGTCATAAATTCCTCCATACAATTCTCCATTGCTAGAGTTGGAATGCATCCTTTGGGAAACAATTGCACCAAGGTTATAGAGTTGTTCACCAGTCACCACAATATGAATAAGGATCAAATAAGGTGCACCTAATGCACTACAATCTTGTTTTCCTACTAAAAATTTCCCATTAAATATCACAAAGTAATGAATAGAGGGAAACTTAATGATTTTAATTCTAGCATGCGTCAGTCCTCAATATTCTCCAACATAGATGCTTTTGAGGAATAAATTATAATCAGTTTTTGATGGTTTCTGAGGTGAACCCCAAAGTGGGAGCTTGCATGCGATAGAAAAATCTTCTAGGCTGATGCTAAAGGCTCAGCCATAAATCTTAAATGAAACTCTAGAAGTACTAAAGAGATAACGGAATCCATGCGTGAACGTACGAGTGTCGGGCTCCTAGAACTGGGGGTACCCAGGACCGTCGGCCTCTGGCCCATGGTGCAACGTGCTACACATGCCTAGTTCGGCCCGTCGACAAGCCCAAAAAGGAAGACCCTCGCGTGGGCCCCTGTCTCACGAGGCAAGCGCCAGAGGATCATTGCCAAGGACCATGAGAGGTCACCTGCTGCAAGGACGCGTCCCAAGGCCACTCCTAAGGCCCTCGCGGGGCGGGCTCGTCAAGGGCGACCTGGAAGGGTCTCGCAACCCTACATCTTCACGTGGGAGACACGGGCTATGCAGGCGGTGCAGGAGCGGTGCCAACAGGCACGGACAAGGAGGCTTTCCACTTTAGTGCTAAGGAAGCGGAGCCAGCTGGCGGGCTCCCAAAGAAACCCCCAAAGGTTTCCCAGTTGGTGCAAGCGGCCCAAGGCTGGGGCTCGGCAGGATAGAGGTCACCCCCGAGCCCACTGGTACGTAATGGTGAAGAGCTTTGGAAGACGAAGACCACTGTTATCAGGGTGGACTGCAGTCCTATCCCCTTTCAAAATGGACATTGTGGCAACCTTTCTCACCGAGTGTTTCGGGGGGAACAGGACCAAGGCTAGTATAAAAGAGAGGCCCGGCCTCCGAAGCAAGGACCCCATCGTTTCCGCTAGGGCAAGAACCTGCATTTGTACTAGTATTCCACCTCAAGCAGGAGTAGGGTTTTATATCGCAAGGTGACCTGAACCTGGATACACTACGTGTGTGTTCTTGTTCGTCATCCATAGCTCGAGCCGTCGGAGATTCACAATGAATTTGAGAGATATAACAAGGTAGGAGAGCGAGCGCACCCTAGAGTTTGAACCTTTATGGGTCTGTGGAACCCTCATTCCGACATTTTGCACGCCATGTAGGGGTGTGCAGTTGTCCTCTAGATCCACTTTCGTCTCCAGCTCCACCAACCCCATGGTCGACGCTCGGCGTGCATGCCACGAGCGCTCGGTGCCGGACGGCCGCCACAGACCCACCAGCATCACGGCCATCACTATCGTCACCCGCTCCGTCCACGAGCAACAGGGCTCCCCGTGGCCCCCGGTGCGGCCAGGCGGCCGCCTCACTAAGTCCCCAGTGTTGTCTGCCTCAACCTCTGTCCATGTGGGAGTCCTGAACGCACGGGATGCGCTGCTCATGGCAAGTGAACTGCTCCCCCACCACCCGACGGATGGAGGCTACGACGCCTGGGCGGACCACATTACCAAGCCCGTCAACGTCGCCAGGAGGGCCCTGGCGCCCTACATCCCACTTAGGTCCCCGCCACCAAAAGTGGAAGCTCGGATTGTGTGCCGCCTCCGCTCCCGCACGAGGACTACTTTGGTCCACAGCCCGATGGGCATGAGCAGGGTCCACCTCATGCTATGCTCCTCCTCCTCCAGGTCCCGGTGACCGCCTTTGGGCCGTCATCGGGTCTCTGTGGCGGTGCGCCCGAAAGAGTCGGCAGGATGTTCTACGCTCACCACAACGTGCGCACTCACAACACAGAGGACTGCTAGGTGGTCGGGTCTTCCAGCGGCGAGTGCACCATCCAGCTCCAGAACCGCGTCGCGTGCATTGCCGGGTGCGAAGGTGACCGCAACACGAGTGGAGGGAACGACCCAGGGACCAACCTCACCAGGGTCGGCATGACCAACCCTGCGGCGATAGCGGAGGCAGTCTGCCTTAAGAAGACGCTCGGCGCGGGTGGCCTTGTGGCACGTGTCCCCAGGACGGCACCGCCCTACCACCATGACCACACCCCCTAGGGGAAGGGTTGTTGGGGAACGTCGCATGGGAAACAAAAAATTTCCTACGCGCACGAAGACCTATCATGGTGATGTCCATCTACGAGAGGGGATGAGTGATCTACGTACCCTCGTAGACCGTACAACAGAAGCGTTAGAGAACGCGGTTGATGTAGTGGAACGTCCTCACGTCCCTCGATCCGCCCCGCGAACAATCCCGCGATCAGTCCCACGATCTAGTACCGAACGGACGGCACCTCCGTGTTCAGCACACGTACAGCTCGACGATGATCTCGGCCTTCTTGATCCAGCAAGAGAGACGGAGAGGTAGAAGAGTTCTCCGGCAGCATGACAGTGCTCCGGAGGTTGGTGATGACCTTGTCTCAGCAGGGCTCCGCCCGAGCTCCGCGGAAACGCGATCTAGAGGAAAAACCGTGGAGGCATGTGATCGGGCTGCCGTGGAAAAGTCGTCTCAAATCAGCCCTAAAACCTCCGTATATATAGGTGGGAGGGAGGGGGCCTTGCCTTGGGGCTCAAGGAGCCCCAAGGGGGTTGGCCGAGTCCAAGGGGGAGGACTCTCCCCCCCCCCAAACCGAGTTGGACTAGGTTTGGTGGGAGGGAGTCCCCCTTCCTTCCCACCTCCTCCTTTTTTTTTCTTTCTCTCTTGATTTTCTTCTCCTTGGCGCATAGGGCACTTGTGGGCTGTCCCACCAGCCCACTAAGGGTTGGTGTGTCTCCCCCAAGGCCTATGGGCTTCCCCGGGGTGGGTTGCCCCCCCGGTGAACTCCCGGAACCCATTCGTCATTCCCGGTACATTCCCGGTAACTCCGAAAACCTTCCGGTAATCAAATGAGGTCATCCTATATATCAATCTTCGTTTCCGGACCATTCCGGAAACCCTCGTGACGTCCGTGATCTCATCCGGGACTCCGAAAAACATTCGATAACCAACCATATAACTCAAATACGCATAAAACAACGTCGAACCTTAAGTGTGCACACCCTGCGGGTTCGAGAACTATGTAGACATGACCCGAGAGACTCCTCGGTCAATATCCAATAGCGGGACCTGGATGCCCATATTGGATCCTACATATTCCACGAAGATCTTATCGTTTGAACCTCAGTGCCAAGGATTCATATAATCCCGTATGTCATTCCCTTTGTCCTTCGGTATGTTACTTGCCCGAGATTCGATCGTCAGTATCCGCATACCTATTTCAATCTCGTTTACCGGCAAGTCTCTTTACTCGTTCCGTAATACAAGATCCCGCAACTTACACTAAGTTACATTGCTTGCAAGGCTTGTGTGTGATGTTGTATTACCGAGTGGGCCCCGAGATACCTCTCCGTCACACGGAGTGACAAATCCCAGTCTTGATCCATACTAACTCAACTAACACCTTCGGAGATACCTGTAGAGCACCTTTATAGTCACCCAGTTATGTTGCGACGTTTGATACACACAAAGCATTCCTCCGGTGTCAGTGAGTTATATGATCTCATGGTCATAGGAACAAATACTTGACACGCAGAAAACAGTAGCAACAAAATGACACGATCAACATGCTACGTCTATTAGTTTGGATCTAGTCCATCACGTGATTCTCCTAATGACGTGATCCAGTTATCAAGCAACAACACCTTGTTCATAATCAGAAGACACTGACTATCATCGCTCAACTGGCTAGCCAACTAGAGGCATGCTAGGGACGGTGTTTTGTCTATGTATCCACACATGTAAATGAGTCTTCATTCAATACAATTATAGCATGGATAATAAACTATTATCTTGATACATGAGTTATAATAATAACTATATTTATTATTGCCTCTAGGGCATAATTCCAACAGTCTCCCACTTGCACTAGAGTCAATAATCTAGCCCTCACATCACCATGTGAATTACATTGTAATAAATCTAACACCCATACAGTTCTGGTGTCGATCATGTTTTGGCCGTGGAAGAGGTTTAGTCAGCGGGTCTGCTACATTCAGATCCATGTGCACTTTGCATATATTTACGTCCTCTTCCTCGACGTAGTCGCGGATGAGGTTGAAGCGTCGTTTGATGTGTCTGGTCTTCTTGTGAAACCGTGGTTCCTTTGCTAAGGCAATGGCACCCGTGTTGTCACAGAACAAGGTTATAGGATCCAGTGCACTTGGCACCACTCCAAGATCCGTCATGAACTGCTTCATCCAGACACCCTCCTTAGCCGCCTCCGAGGCAGCCATGTACTCCGCTTCACATGTAGAATCTGCTACGACGCTTTGCTTGGAACTGCACCAGCTTACGGCACCCCCATTAAGAATAAATACGTATCCGGTTTGCGACTTAGAGTCGTCCGGATCTGTGTCAAAGCTTGCAGCGACGTAACCTTTTACGGCGAGCTCTTCGTCACCTCCATATACGAGAAACATCTCCTTAGTCCTTTTCAGGTACTTCAGGATATTCTTGACCGCTGTCCAGTGATCCACTCCTGGATTACTCTGGAACCTACCTGCCATACTTATGGCCAGGCTAACATCCGGTCTAGTGCACAGCATCGCATACATGATAGAACCTATGGCTGAAGCATAGGGGACGGAGCGCATATGCTCTCTATCTTCATCAGTTGCTGGGCACTGAGTCTTACTCAATCTCGTACCTTGTAAAACTGGCAAGAACCCTTTCTTGGACTGTTCCATTTTGAACCTCTTCAAAACTTTGTGCTTTGTGAAAGTCCTATCAGGCGTTTTGATCTATCCCTACAGATCTTAATGCCTAGAATGTAAGCAGCTTCTCCTAGGTCCTTCATAGAGAAACTTTTATTCAAGTAACCTTTTATGCTCTCCAAAAGCTCTACGTTGTTTCCAATCAGTAATATGTCATCCACATATAATATTAGAAACGCCACCGAGCTCCCACTCACTTTCTTGTAAATACAAGATTCTCCAACCACTTTTATAAACCCAAATGCCTTGATCACCTCATCAAAGCGTTTGTTCCAACTCCGAGATGCTTGCACCAGTCCATAAATGGATCGCTGGAGCTTGCACACCTTGTTAGCATTCTTAGGATCGACAAAACCTTCGGGTTGCATCATATACAACTCTTCCTTAAGGAAACCGTTAAGGAACACCGTTTTGACATCCATCTGCCAGATTTCATAATCGAAAAATGCAGCTATTGCTAACATGATTCTGACGGACTTAAGCATCGCTACGGGTGAGAAAGTCTCATCGTAGTCAACTCCTGGAACTTGTGAAAAACCCTTTGCCACAAGTCGAGCTTTATAAGCGGTCACATTACCGTCAGCGTCCGTCTTCTTCTTAAAGATCCATTTGTTCTGAATAGCCTTGCGGCCCTCAGGTAGTATCTCCAAAGTCCACACTTTGTTCTCATACATGGATCCTATCTCGGACTTCATGGCTTCTAGCCATTTGTTGGAATCTGGGCCCACCATTGCTTCTTCATAATTTGCAGGTTCATTGTTGTCTAACAACATGATTGATAAGACGGGATTACCGTACCACTCTGGAGCAGCGCGTGATCTCGTCGACCTGCGTGGTTCAACAGAAACTTGAACTGGAGTTTCATGATCATCATCATTAACTTCCTCCTCAACCGGCGTCGCAACGACAGAGGTTTCCCCTTGCCCTGCGCCACCATCCAGAGGGATGAGAGGTTCGACAACCTCGTCAAGTTCTATCTTCCTCCCACTCAATTCTCCCGAGAGAAACTCCTTCTCGAGAAAAGCTCCGTTTTTAGCAACAAAAACTTTGCCCTCGGATTTGAGATAGAAAGTGTACCCAACTGTCTATTTTGGGTAACCTATGAAGACGCACTTTTCCGCTTTGGGTTCCAGCTTTTCAGGCTGAAGCTTTTTGACATAAGCATCACATCCCCAAACTTTAAGAAACGACAACTTTGGCCTTTTACCATACCACAGTTCGTATGGTGTCGTCTCAACGGATTTTGATGGTGCCCTATTTAAAGTGAATGCAGCTGTTTCTAATGCATAACCCCAAAATGATAACGGCAAATCAGTAAGAGACATCATAGATCGCACCATCTCTAATAGAGTACGATTACGACGTTCGGACACACCATTACGCTGTGGTGTTCCAGGCGGTGTCAACTGTGAAACAATTCCACATTTTCTTAAGTGATCACCAAACTCGAAACTCAGATATTCACCCCCACGATCAGACCGTAGGAACTTGATCTTCTTGTTACGATGATTTTCCACTTCACTCTGAAATTGCTTGAACTTTTCAAATGTTTCAGACTTGTGCTTCATCAAGTAGACATAACCATACCTACTCAAATCGTCAGTGAAGGTGAGAAAATAACGATATCCGCCGCGTGCCTCCACGCTCATTGGACCACACACATCGGTATGTATGATTTCCAGTAAGTCACTTGCACGCTCCATTATTCCGGAGAACGGAGTCTTAGTCATCTTGCCCATGAGGCATGGTTCGCATGTGTCAAGTGAATCAAAGTCAAGTGACTCCAAAAGTCCATCAGCATGGAGTTTCTTCATGCGCTTTACACCAATATGACCCAAGCGGCAGTGCCACAAAAATATGGCGCTATCATTGTTTACTCTAACTCTTTTGGTCTCAATGTTATGTATATGCGTATCACTATCAAGATTCAATATGAACAATCCTCTCACATTCGGTGCATGACCATAAAATATGTTACTCATAGAAATAGAACAACCATTATTCTCAGACTTAAAAGAGTAACCGTCTCGCAATAAACAAGATCCAGATATAATGTTCATGCTCAACGCAGGCACTAAATAACAATGATTTAAGTTCATCACTAATCCCGATGGTAGCTGAAGTGACACTGTGCCGACGGCGATTGCATCAACCTTGGAACCATTTCCTACGTGCATCGTCACTTCGTCTTTCGCCAGCCTTCGTCTATTCCGCAGTTCCTGCTTCGAGTTGCAAATATGAGCAACAGAACCGGTATCGAATACCCAGGCACTACTACGAGAGCCGGTTAAGTACACATCAATAACATGTATATCAAATATACCTGATTTTTCTTTGCCCGCCTTCTTATCTGCCAGATACTTGGGGCAATTGCGCTTCCAGTGACCCATACCCTTGCAATAGAAGCACTCTGTTTCAGGCTTAGGTCCAGCCTTGGGTTTCTTCGGCGGATTGGCAACAGGCTTGCCGCTCTTCTTCGAATTGCCCTTCTTGCCTTTGCCGTTTCTCTTGAAACTAGTGGTCTTGCTCACCATCAACACTTGATGCTCTTTACGGAGTTCAGACTCTGCGACTTTCAGCATCGCAAACAACTCGCCGGGAGACTTGTTCATCCCTTGCATATTGTAGTTCAACACAAAGCCTTTATAGCTTGGCGGCAGTGATTGAAGGATTCTGTCAGTGATAGCTTCTTGCGGGAGTTCAATCCCCAGCTCAGCTAGACGGTTTGAGTACCCAGACATTTTGAGCACATGTTCACTGACAGACGAGTTTTCCTCCATCTTGCAAGCATATAATTTATCGGAGGTCTCATACCTCTTGATCCGAGCGTTCTTCTGAAAGATAAACTCCAACTCCTGGAACATCTCAAATGCTCCATGACACTCAAAGCGACGTTGAAGTCCCGGTTCTAAGCCATACAAGACTGCACATTGAACTATTGAGTAGTCCTCCTTACGTGCTAACCAAGCGTTCTTAACATCCTGATCAGCCGTAGCGGGTGGTTCATCTCCTAGCGCAGCATTAAGGACATAATCCTTCTTCCCAGCTTGTAAGATTAGCTTAAGATTACGAGCCCAGTCTACAAAGTTGCTTCCATCATCTTTCAACTTAGCTTTCTCTAGGAACGTATTAAAATTCAGGATGACTGTCGCGTGAGCCATGATCTACAACACAAATATATTCAAAGTGGACTTTAGACTATGTTCAAGATAATTAGAGTTTAACTTAATAAAATTATATGCTAAACTCCCACTCAAAAAGTACATCTCTCTAGTCATTTGAGTGGTTCATGATCCACTTACACTATCCCAAGTCCGATCATCACGTGAGTTGAGTATAGTTTCAGTGGTAAGCATCCCTATGCTAATCATATCATCTATATGATTCATGATCGACCTTTCGGTCTCATGTGTTCCGAGGCCATGTCTGCACATGCTAGGCTCGTCAAGCTTAACCCGAGTGTTCCGCGTGCGCAACTGTTTTGCACCCGTTGTATGTGAACGTTGAGTCTATCACACCCGATCATCACGTGGTGTCTCGAAACGACGAACTGTAGCAACGGTGCACAGTCGGGGAGAACACAATTTCGTCTTGAAATTTTAGTGAGAGATCACCTCATAATGCTACCGTCGTTCTAAGAAAAATAAGGTGCATAAAAGGATTAACATCACATGCAATTCATAAGTGACATGATATGGCCATCATCACGTGCTTCTTGATCTCCATCACCAAAGCACCGGCACGATCTTCTTTGTCACCGGCGCCACACCATGATCATCCATCAACGTGTTGCCATCGGGGTTGTCGTGCTACTCATGCTGTTACTACTAAATCTACATCCTAGCAAAATAGTAAACGCATCTGCAAGCACAAACGTTAGTATAAAGACAACCCTATGGCTCCTGCCGGTTGCCGTACCATTGACGTGCAAGTCGATATTTCTATTACAACATGATCATCTCATACATCCAATATATCACATCACATCGTTGGCCATATCACATCACAATCATACCCTGCAAAAACAAGTTAGACGTCCTCTAATTTTGTTGTTGCATGTTTTACGTGGTGACCAAGGGTATCTAGTAGGATCGCATCTTACTTACGCAAACACCACAACGGAGATATATGAGTTGCTATTTAACCTCATCCAAGGACCTCCTCGGTCAAATCTGATTCAACAAAAGTTGGAGAAACCAACACTTGCCAGTCATCTTTGAGCAAAGGGGGTTACTCGTAACGATGAAACCAGTCTCTCGTAAGCGTACGAGTAATGTCGGTCCAAGCCGCTTCAATCCAACAATACCGCAGAATCAAGAAAAGACTAAGGAGGGCAGCAAAACGCACATCACCGCCCACAAAAACTTTTGTGTTCTACTCGAGAAGACATCTACGCATGAACCTAGCTCATGATGCCACTGTTGGGGAACGTCGCATGGGAAACAAAAAATTTCCTACGCGCACGAAGACCTATCATGGTGATGTCCATCTACGAGAGGGGATGAGTGACCTACGTACCCTCGTAGACCGTACAGCAGAAGCGTTAGAGAACGCGGTTGATGTAGTGGAACGTCCTCACGTCCCTCGATCCGCCCCGCGAACAATCCCGCGATCAGTCCCACGATCTAGTACCGAACGGACGGCACCTCCGCGTTCAGCACACGTACAGCTCGACGATGATCTCGGCCTTCTTGATCCAGCAAGAGAGATGGAGAGGTAGAAGAGTTCTCCGGCAGCGTGACGGCGCTCCGGAGGTTGGTGATGACCTTGTCTCAGCAGGGCTCCGCCCGAGCTCCGCAGAAACGCGATCTAGAGGAAAAACCGTGGAGGTATGTGGTCGGGCTGCCGTGGAAAAGTCGTCTCAAATCAGCCCTAAAACCTCCGTATATATAGGTGGGCGGGAGGGGGCCTTGCCTTGGGGCTCAAGGAGCCCCAAGGGGGTCGGCCGAGTCCAAGGGGGAGGACTCTCCCCCCCCCCAAACCGAGTTGGACTAGGTTTGGTGGGAGGGAGTCCCCCTTCCTTCCCACCTCCTCCTTTTTTTTCTTTCTCTCTTGATTTTCTTCTCCTTGGCGCATAGGGCACTTGTGGGCTGTCCCACCAGCCCACTAAGGGCTGGTGTGTCTCCCCCAAGGCCTATGGGCTTCCCCGGGGTGGGTTGCCCCCCCGATGAACTCCCGGAACCCATTCGTCATTCCCGGTACATTCCCGGTAACTCCGAAAACCTTCCGGTAATCAAATGAGGTCATCCTATATATCAATCTTCGTTTTCGGACCATTCCGGAAACCCTCATGACGTCCGTGATCTCATCCGGGACTCCGAACAACATTCGGTAACCAACCATATAACTCAAATACGCATAAAACAACGTCGAACCTTAAGTGTGCAGACCCTGCGGGTTCGAGAACTATGTAGACATGACCCGAGAGACTCCTCGGTCAATATCCAATAGCGGGACCTGGATGCCCATATTGGATCCTACATATTCTACGAAGATCTTATCGTTTGAACCTCAGTGCCAAGGATTCATATAATCCCGTATGTCATTCCCTTTGTCCTTCGGTATGTTACTTGCCCGAGATTCGATCGTCAGTATCCGCATACCTATTTCAATCTCGTTTACCGGCAAGTCTCTTTACTCGTTCCGTAATACAAGATCCGGCAACTTACACTAAGTTACATTGCTTGCAAGGCTTGTGTGTGATGTTGTATTACCGAGTGGGCCCCGAGATACCTCTCCGTCACACGGAGTGACAAATCCCAGTCTTGATCCATACTAACTCAACCAACACCTTCAGAGATACCTGTAGAGCACCTTTATAGTCACCCAGTTATGTTGCGACGTTTGATACACACAAAGCATTCCTCCGGTGTCAGTGAGTTATATGATCTCATGGTCATAGGAACAAATACTTGACACGCAGAAAACAGTAGCAACAAAATGACACGATCAACATGCTACGTCTATTAGTTTGGGTCTAGTCCATCACGGGATTCTCCTAATGACGTGATCTAGTTATCAAGCAACAACACCTTGTTCATAATCAAAAGACACTGACTATCATCGATCAACTGGCTAGCCAACTAGAGGCATGCTAGGGACGGTGTTTTGTCTATGTATCCACACATGTAAATGAGTCTTCATTCAATACAATTATAGCATGGATAATAAACTATTATCTTGATACAGGAATTATAATAATAACTATATTTATTATTGCCTCTAGGGCATAATTCCAACAAGGGTGTCACAGCATACGATGGTATCACGGGCCTTGCCCCCCAAGCCGGCGCCCGCCTCCCACCGGCATAAGAGGTCGCACCGGACGCCCTCGTGAGGCCGGGCTCGGGGGCTCCCGCCTATATCCGCGTGGCTTGGTCGGTGTGGAGAGGTAGCACCCGACGACCCCATGGAGGCGCGTTGTGGCATGCGCCCCCCGTGAGCTGTGGGTGTGGAGCCAAGCGTTGAGGGCACAAGAGTTCGTTGTTCAGGAGATCAACAAGCTTCAACGGGTGTGGTGCAGGCACCCCTCGCAAAGCATCAGGACGCCGCGGGCTTATGAAGCCTCAGGATCCAACCGCCCCCCACCAGAGGGGTAGACCCCCGCGGCACGTGACATCAAGGGGCCTGACGTGCACGCAGCAGCCTGGCCGTCAGGTGACTTTTTGGGTTGTTCGAATCAAGCAACTCCGTGTATTTTGCATCGCCCGAAGCAGGTGTTTCCTGGATATGTAACGAACTTGATTAACCTTCACTTGAGATGGTGTCGTTTTTCTAATCTTAAGCTCTAGTGTCTCGCCACTGCCAGGGGCTGGCACGCCCCGCAACTGACATGTGATGGTTCCGTGGTGGGGGTTAGACACGACGTCCGTGTCAAGACTTCTCCTCGCAGCGCCGAGAAATCTAAGTGATCGAGCTCTAGCTCACGGGCTCGCCACCCGTGTTAGTCATATCGCCAAGTTCCTTAGTGTCACGCCCTCCCAGATAACCGTCGCGGGCAAATGGAGGGAATGCAGCTTAGCTCGGGCTGCCGCGGGGCAGGAGCCTTGTTGTGTTCCGTAACGACTCGCCTAATGACACGCTCTTGTGGCCATGCAGGGCACGATTGCGCTCATGTTTGGGCCAGAGGAGCGCTGCGCCGACATGTGCACTCCCACACCGAAACATACAGAATCACGTGAAGACCGGGTTAGACACTCCTGGGCCTTGGGCCTAGGGTGTCCGCCCAATCGTCGTTTCACGTGACACTCTCACGTACGAATGAGTGGGTTGTATACCCGTGGAGCCTCCTAAGTGGAAGCCCACGACGAGGCACGTCGTGGCCTCACTGGAGGGCTCCCGCCCATGCCCAAGTGGAAGTCCCTATGCTCCGCGCTGGCAGAATAACTGTCGAACCGTAACCATGCCCATGCCCTAGTGGAAGCCCCTTCCATCGCGCTTGGGGAATGATCGAAGAATTTGTCCTATGGGCTGCAACTAACCCAGGCTGACCCGTGCTGGACACGATAGTTGCACTTCTTTTAGGCTCACATGTGCTGGATACGGCAGTCACATTTCTTTCTAGGTTAACCCATGCTGGATACGGCAGCTGCCTTTCTCCCTTTATTTTTTCTACTTGTGAATGAGCTCACCATGCTGACCCATGCTGGACACAACAGTCGCACCTCCCCTTTTTGGGCTCATAAACAAGTTTGCCTCGGGTTTTAATGAAGGTCTTGGCCTTCAGGTTTTCGCAAAGTTTCCTTGGTTTTCTCTCTTCTTACCATGCCCGCGCCTAGTGGAATCCCCATTCATCGCGGTGGGGAGAAGACAATGAAGAATGCCCCCGGGTGCCGCGCCACCTTAGGTGGAAGGCCCTCAGTCCAGCAACCGTAGGTCTCCCCCCACGGCACACGCCCACTGGCTTTACCTTGGGTCTCATGCTCGCAGGGGATGGGTACGGTGCCTTTGCCTCGGTCTACCCCGGCGGTGCTGGGTACCTAGAGAACTGGGTGGCTCGTGGGCACGCCCACACGCACGTGACCTCATCAAGGCCCTTGGGTCCTATACTTCTTGCGTAACTCCCAAATGCAAGCAGTCAAGCGTGCACCATTCATGACAACGCGTTCTCTGTGTGAGACTTCCCTTGAGGGCCTCGTGAGGCGGGCCCAACAAGCAGCGACCCCTCACTTGAGCCGCTCATGCGCTGAAGGTGCACCCCTAAGCATCGTATCTCAGTAGCCCTGGTACTTGCATTCGGGGGCTGGGCCTCAGCGACATGAGGCATCAGGATGACCTTAGAGAGGGTTCAAGTTCAACAAAGGGTACGGGGGATAAGTTCATTCCACATGTGTAAGAGTTCTTCCACTAATGGCTTTAGGTACACAACAAAGAACTCGTGGGCCACGTCGGTGGAGCGACTTCGCGACCTGGGAGGTCGGGTGTACACCACTAGGCACTAGTAGAAAAACTAATTTGTGGTGGCACGCTGGTGTGAGGCTGGGGCCCCACTAGAACCTTTTGTCCTTGTTCATGGCACAAACCGGTACTACAAGCTCACATTTACTACCGGTTTGAGTCATGAACTGGGACTAAAGGTTTCCCTATATAAGCCCTTTGTCCAGCCCGCGTTCGAACTCTCTCTTCTTCCCCTTTCCTCTCCTCTCTGTTCTTCCCCAAAACTCGAGCTCGTCCTTCATTTTGTCCAAAATTTGTCAAGATTTGAAGGCCCCCCATTCGTCCAAGTGATTACACAGGTTAGCAACTTTGTCCTTTTATATCTCATTGCTAGATTAGCTCTTGCAATGATCTATAAGTATAGTGATTTGTGGGTTCTACTTTGGGAGTAGTTATATGTGGTAGTTTATTTGATTTATATGCAATCTGAGCTCAAATTAACTCTTAGTTTCCATATGTAGGTGTGGTTTACTTAGTGCTTTCCCGTCCCCGTCCTAACCACCGTCGATCCCCCGCACCGTTCCGTCGACGGCACCACCTTGGTGAGCCTCTTGTTCTTATTATCTTTTTTATAAAAAAATAACGTTTCTCCGATTTAGATATATAGTTACTTGTATAATTTTTTTACCCGAATGTTGTTTGTTATACATAGTGGCATGGTTTTGATATCCGTCCCCGTCGGTCCTCATCTGGTTTATGATTCGAATGTGGTATATTCTCTTTTATAACTATTTGTTGCATCTCGTGTTTAAGACAAATTATGCCTATCAAGTTGAGATAGATATTTTTATCTAGGAGGTATGTGAACCGGAAATTCCAACCGACCCTCTTGTCGAGAGGTTAAATTTAGTTGAAAAATCAAATAAGTATTTGAAAGAAAAATTGAAAAGGATTGAAGAAGAGAAGATGAAACTGGAGTTGTATGTTGTCGATGTCGTTGATGATTACCAGATCAAGATGGAGAAATGATACGTCTCCGTCGTATCTACTTTTTCGAACTCTTTTGCCCTTGTTTTGGACTCTAATTTGTATGATTTGAATGGAACTAACCCGGACTGACGCTGTTTTCGGCAGAATTGCCATGGTGTTGTTTTTCTGCAGAAATAAAAGTTCTCGGAATGTCGTGAAAATTTACGGAGATTTTTTCTGGAACAAAAGAAAAATACCTGCACAAAGATCCACCGGAGGGGGCGTGCCAGTGGGCCACAAGTCCACAGGCCGCGGCCACCCCCTATGGTCGCGCCATGCAGGCTTGTGGGGCCCACGTGGCACCACCTCCCCCAATCTCAGCTCTATATCTTCCGCTTCGCCTGGAAAAAAATCAGAGAGAAGGTTTCATCGCGTTTTGCGATACGGAGGTGTCGCCACAGCCTGTTCTTCATCTGGAGGGCAAATCTGGAGTCCGTTTCGGGCTCCGGAGAGGGGAAATCATCGCCATCGTCATCATCAACCTTTCTCCATTGACAATTCCATCACGCTCTTCATCGTTCGTGAGTAATCTCATCATAGGCTTACTAGACAGTGATGAGTTGGATGAGATCTATCATGTAATCGAGTTAGTTCTTGACGGGGATTGATCCCTAGTATCCACTATGTTCTAGATTGATGTTGCTACTACTTGGCTATGCTTAGTGCCTGTCACTAGGGCCCGAGTGCCATGATTTCAGATCTGAACCTATTATGTTGTCGCCAATATATGTGTGTTTTAGATCCTATCTTGCAAGTTGTAGTCACCTACTATGTGTTATGACCGGGCAACCCCGGAGTGACAATAGCCGGAACCACTCCCGGAGATGACCATAGTATGAGGAGTTCATGTATTCACTGTGTGTTAATGCGTTGGTCCGGTTCTTTATTGAAAGGAGAACCTTAATATCCCGTAGTTTCCAATAGGACCCCACTTCCACGGGAGGGATGGACAATACATGTCATGCAAGTTCTTTTTCCTAAGCACGTATGACTACATACGGAATACATGCCTACATTAGATTGATGAACGGGAGCTAGCCACATATCTCTCCGTGTTATAACTGTTACATGATGAATCACATACGTCATACTCATCCATCACCGATCCACTGCCTACGAGTCTTTTACTACTGGTCCTTTCTACGTTACTTTGTCTAGGCTTGTCCCTTGCTACAAAAGGGATTGGGCCACTTTGCTACTCCTGGTACTTGTTACTTTGCTGCTGTTGTCACTACTGTTGTTACTTGTTACTCCGCTGTTACTTGTTGCAAGACTTTGTTGGCGCTAACATCCCGTCAACAAGGCTTTTTTTGGCGCCGTTGCCGGGGATTGTCAAAGCTTTTTCTGGCACCGTTGCTATCGTACTACCTTGCTACTGATACTTTGCTTGCAGACACTAATCTTTCTGGTGTGGTTGAATTGACAACTCAGCTGCTAATACTTGAGAATATTCTGTAGCTTCCCCTTGTGAGCGAATCAATAAATTTGGGTTGAATACTGTACCCTCAAAAACTGCTGCGATCCCATACGCTTGTGGGACATCAAGGCTTTTTCTGGCGCCGTTGCCGGGGAAGCACTGCTATATTCTCTGAGTCACTTGGGATTGACGTGTGCTAATCACTATGAGGAATCCAAAAGATCCAAGAACCAAAGTCCTACCTTCCACTAGGAGGAGAGGTAAGGAACTGACATCTAGCTTTGCACTTGATTCACCTTCAGTTTTGAGTAAGTTTGCGACATTGCCTCCTGCTAGAAATCCTGATATGTCGCCTGTGCTTGATGATGCTACTTCTGTTGTCCATGATGCTTATGAGGATGCTATGCTTGATACTATGCCTGATGATGCCATGCTTGATACTATGCCTGATGATGCCATGCTTGATACTATGCCTGATGATGCTATGCTTGATACTATGCCTGTTATGCCTGATACTACTTTGCCACTAGGTGCATTCCTTGATGCACAAATTGCTAGAGTTGCTGCTAGATGTGATGATACTTCTGAAACTGCTGATACTATTGAAGTAGAACCTGCTACTATGCCTGTTATGCCTGATACACGCTATGTTATGGTGGGAGAGATAGCTGAGGATTTTCTTGCGTGTAAGGATAGATATGATGTTGAGAAACTTCTGCGCAAGTGGAAAGAAAAATCTCTAAACGCTAGGATGAAATACGTCCCTAAGTTTGCCACTTCACCTATCTTTGTGACCAATAAGGATTATGAATTCTTTGTCGACCCTGAGTTAATCACTCTGGTCGAATCTGATCCTTTTCACGGTTACCAGTCTGAAACAGTTGTAGCCCATCTTACCAAACTGCACTATATAGCCACCCTATTCACTAGTGAGGAAAAGATCCGCCACTACTACATGCTCAAGTTGTTTCCTTTCTCGCTAAAGGATGATGCTAAGACCTGGTTCACTTCTCTTGCTCCTAGATGTGTGCGTAGCCCCCAGGATATGGTCTACTACTTCTCTGAAAAATATTTCCCTGCCCATAAGAAGCAAGATGCCTTGCAGGAAATATACAACTTTGCTCAAGCTAAAGAAGAGAGTCTCCCACAAGCTTGGGGGAGGCTCATCCAGCTACTGAATGCTTTGCCTGATCACCCTCTTGAGAAGAATGAGATACTTGATATCTTCTATAATGGACTTACCGATGCTTCTAAAGACCACCTAGATAGTTGTCCCGGTAGTGTTTTTAGGGAACGAACCGTAGAACAAGCTGAGATTCTACTGAATAACATCTTGTGCAATGAGAATGCTTGGACTATTCCCGAACCACCTCCTAAGCCAACTCCGAAGAAAAGAGGTATTCTATTCCTCAGTCCTGAAGATATGCAAGAAGCCAAGAAATCTATGCGAGAGAAAGGCATTAAATCTGAAGATGTCAAAAATCTACCACCTATCGAAGAGATCCATGGTCTCGATAACCCGATACAGGTAGTAGAAGTAAATTCTCTGCGTAGGTTTGATGAGAGTGATATTACTTTTGATAAACCTGCTAGCTTATGCCTGGATGAATTTGATAACTTTGTTGCCAAACAACAGAGTTTCAATGATTATGTTAGCAGACAATTGGAAAAGAATGCTCGCATGCTTAGTCATTTAAGTGCTTGTGTGGACAAAAATGTCAATGATCTAAAACTTCTGAGTAAACATGCCTCTATGGTTACTAATCTGGTAGAACAAGTACTTAAAGCTCAAAATGACTTGCTCAATGAGTTGAATGACAATGCCGTCAGAGTCATTACTAGAGGCGGTAGAATGACCCAAGAACCTCTGTATCCTGAGGTTCATCCGAAGAGAGTAGAACAAGAGTCTCAAGGAGTTAGCACAGATGCACCTAGTCATCTTAGAAAGAAAAATAAAGATGATAGGAACCTGCACGCTAGCAACCCTGTTGCTGCTACACCTGAGAGTCCAAACAATGCCTCTGTCTCTGATGCTGAAACACAATCTGGTTATGAACATGAGCCTAATGATAATATCAATAGTGATGTTCACGATGATGCTCAACCTAGCAATGAAAAGGATGTGGAGATTGAACCTGATCTTGATAACCCACAGCCTAAAAATCAGAGATACGATAAGAATTACTTTTCTGCTAGGAAGCATGGTAAAGAAAGGGAACCATGGGTTCAGAAACCTATGCCCTTTCCTCCCAAACCATCCAAGAAAAAGGATGATGAAGATTTTGGGTGCTTCGTTGAGATGACCAGACCCGTCTTTCTGCAGATGCGTTTGACTGATATGCTCAAGATGTCTCGGTATGCTAAGTACATGAAAGATATTGTGACTAATAAGAGGAGGATACCTGATATTGAGATTTCCGCCATGCTTGCCAATTACACTTTCAAGGGTGGAACTTCGAAGAAACTAGGTGATCCCGGTGTGCCCACTATACCTTGCTCCATTAAAGGCAACTACGTTAGAACTGCGTTATGCGACCTTGGAGCCGGTGTTAGTGTTATGCCTCTCTCTCTTTATCGTAGACTTGAACTGGATAAGTTGACACCTACTGAAATCTCTCTGCAAATGGCCGACAAATCAACTGCTTTCCCTATCGGCATTTGCAAGGATGTGCCTGTTGTGGTTGCTAATACCACTATCTTAACAGACTTTGTTATCTTGGATATTCCCGAGGACGATGCCATGGCTGTCATCCTCAAAAGACCCTGTTTAAACACCACAGGGGCTGTTATAGATTGCAACAAAGGCAATGTCACTTTCCATGTCAATGGTAATGAGCATATGGTGCACTTTCCGAAGAAACAAATATCGAGTACATTGCATCAATGCTATCGAAAAAACTTCATCGATTCTTATCGGGAGCTTTGAATGCCCTATTCCTCGTGTCAAGATGAAGTATGATTTTCTTGTTGGGGAGATACATATCCCCATTGAGGTGATCTAGTGACTATTCGAAAATTCTCCGTTCTCATTTGCGATTCGAGAAAGTTTTGTCGAGGGGATTTGATCAACTCCATTGAGGATTTCTTTTGATGACCATGAGATGGATGAATCGAGGAGTCACAAACCTCTGTTCCAAGCTTTCACTTTTGGTTGCTTAGAAGAAAAATGATAGATTTAGTTTAGTTTTCCCTGTTTTCTGTCTTAGCGTCCGGTAGAAAAATACCCCGAAAATAAAAGTTCTTCAAACGTTGTGAAAATCTAGTATGATTTTTTCTGGAATATTTGAAAAATACTGGGACAAAGAGTCTGTCTGGGGGCCACAAGCCCTAGGGGCGCGGGCACCCCCTAGAAGCGCCACCCAGGCTTGTGGAGCCCACAGGCACCCCCTCCACTCATTCTTGCTCCCATCTGCTTCTCCTACCTCCAGAAAAAAAAATCGTTTCGCAGCTGAAACCCGTGTTCTTGCTCCTGTTGCTGGGATTTTCGATCTCTTTGCTCAAATCACTATTCTCCGAACTATTTTGGGGAAATTACTCCTTGGTAAGTGACTCCTCCATTGGTCCAATTAGTTTTCGCTCTAGTGCCTTATACTCCGCATATTTTTGATGCCTTGGTGACCATGTTCTTGAGCTTTGTATGCTGATTCTAGCTGGTCCCAAGTTGTTTTGATGCGTAATATAGTCTCTAGGCACTAGTGGGAGTAGTTGCTACAAGTTTAGTTGAACCTTGTTCACCTTTCCTTTGGGTCACTGAAAATTTCAGAAAAAGAAGATGTTCAGGAGAAACTTTCATGGTGGTTCCTCAAGCAAGAGAGGTCCCCATCTTGCGATTCGGGAGCCTAATCCTTACCAACCTAGGGACGCGCGGGTACAACCATGTGAATGGCCTTCTAATGAATTTATGATTGAGGCAGGTTTCAAAGATGAGTTTGATGCACTTGTTCGCAACATCGGACTCGAAGAATTCATCTCTGATAAATGTGAACATTATGTTGCTCTCACTGCCTCTTTTGTTCGTCGATTCAAATTCTCAGCTGGTCGTAAGCCATCAGTACTGTTTGATCTCTATGATAAATCGTATACCATGGATTTAGAGGATTTCAGTAGAATTTGCAAAATACCTATTTGGGGTAACCTCAATGATCCTCCTAAATCTTTGGTTAGAGATTTTTGCGCTGGTATTACGGTTGGAGAAACTAGAGACATTACGCAAGCTACCATGGGGAGTATTCATTTTCCTGCCTTGCATTACTTTGCCCTCTTCATAGGCAGATGCATTAATGGCAAGATTGAGCATTGCCACATCTGCGCACCCGACCTTAGTATCCTTAAGAGCGCAGTGACGGGTGACAAAAGTTTCAACATGGGAGCTATTATAGCAAGGAGGTTGAATAAGAATGCTATTGATGGGGATTTCTTTGGTGGGATCTATGACCCCCGCGTAGCAAATTTTCTTGGAGTACCCATCCGCGAAGGAGATCCCCCGCTCCATACAGCTTTCCTTGACCGCGTCGCTTTGACACGCTACCAGTTCCTTGAGAGGGACGATGAATCCCTCCTATACTGTTTGATGTTTAACCGGCAGCGTGTTTTCCATATTACCCTTCCTGCTCCTGCTTTCTTTGACTATCAGGTAAAACAGAGATATTACATAACTAGAGGAGAGGCAGAGGAGTATGAGAGGGAGGCTAAGGTTGCTCCTCTCCGTGAGGCAGCTATTCAGGCAGTGGCTGCAGCGCTCCCGTATAACCCCGATTATGATTTTGGGTTTCGCCAGGACCATCCTTGGGAGTAGACCAAGTTAGTCCAAAAGCCTAAGCTTGGGGGAGTAAGTGTTCTCACCAACTTTACATTCTTGCTTATGCTTTCACTTTGTTAGCCGGTGTTCACACTTTGCCACTGTATCATCCATGCTAGTTTATTTTTTTTTCTTTTTCTTTTCGTGTGTCTGTCTAGCTTAAGAAAACCTAAAAAGATTTTATTTTCTTCTTTTGCTTGTTGGGAGCTTTCCCGTGTAGATAGTTTTCTTTTTTCTTTGGGTCAAGGTAGAAGATATTGGTTATAATGTTTAGTGGCTCTTGCATGCATACCTGTTTAGCTTTCAAAGAGCCATATTACTTTGTCTTCTCCTTTGTGTTTACCTGCAGATTCTAGCGTAGTCCAATGCACGAGCACGCTTATTATTGTTCACATCGTTCGGTCGTGCAAGTGAAAGGCAATAATGACGATATATGATGAAGTGATTTAGCCTGGAAAAGCTGGTATGAACTCGATCTATTTTGTTTTTGTAAATATGACTAGCTCATCATGCCTGATTCAGCTTTGTTGTGAGAGAAACATGTTTGAAATGACAAATTAGAGATCATAGTTGCTTATGCCATTCTTATTTAGCTAGGAGCTTATAATGGTTTGTCTTGGTTGCCCACATGAATGTTGAGATGACTATGATGTAGTATGATAGGATGGTATCCTCCTTTGAATGTTTCAAGTGGCTTGACTTGGCGCATGTTCACGCATGTAGTTGAAACGAAATCAACATAGCCTCTATGATGTTCATGTTCATGGTCATTTATGTCCTACTCATGCTTGTACTCAATGTTAGTTAATCTCAATGCATTTTAATGACTGTTGTCGCTCTGTAGTTGGTCGCTTCCCAATCTTTTGCTAGCCTTCACTTGTACTAAGCGGGAATACTGCTTGTGCATCCACCTCCATAAACCCAAAGTTGTGCCATATGAGTCCACCATACCTACCTATGTGCGGTATCTACCTGCCGTTCCAAGTAAATTTGCATGTGCCATTCTCTAAATCTTCAAGAAATAATCTATTTTGCATGCCCGAACCGCTCATGTGGTGACAGGGGGCTATTGGTATCTTCCATGCTAGGTGTGTTATCTATCCTCGATATGTGTTTATTCCCTATGATTCACGAGAAAGGGGCCGGTAATTGGAATTCCCAGTTCCATGCTCAAATCAAAACGATAATTGAAAACAAAGCTCCCCCAGGATTGATGTTGGTTTGGACGGTACCCGAGGATTCGGCTAGCCGTGGAGTGTGATTGATTGGTGGTGGGGGAGTCAAAACTTTACTTTTCTGTTTGTGAACCGCCCATAACATGTGTAGCATGGAAGATGTTCAGAACTCCTAGTCATTGCATTGACAATGAAAGCATGCCACCCAAAATTATTATCTCTATTTTCAAAGCTTGAGATGTGGCACCTCTGCAAATCAATGCTTCCCTCTGCGAAGGGCCTGTCTATTTATGTTCCTGTTGAGTCATCCTCCTCTTACAAAGCACCAATTAGAGAGCACCTCTGTCATTTTTATGCTTTGCTTTTAACTGTGTTGAGTATGACTGTGACTGGATCTTCATTGCCTTGAATTACAATGTTTAGTCAGCCCTTGGTCTTTGAAGGTGCTCTGCATTTATGTTTTGCGGTCTCAGAAAGAGCTAGCGAGATACCATCTATTCGTACTGCTTCATGTTGTTTTGATTGAAGTGTTGACGTTTGAGGCTTATTATTATTTGCTCGCTAGTTGATTATGCCATTGATATGAGTTTACCGTGAGACCTAGATGTCATTTGCTTATGTGGTTTGATTGTCATCTTGCGTAAATTCTGGTTGTGAGTTAGACATAGTTGCAATAAGAAGATCAAACAGAGTTCGTCCAAGTTTTTCTTTTGTCTCTCTCAGTTTGTCAACTGAGTTGCTTGAGGACAAGCAAGGCTTTTAGCTTGGGGGAGTTGATACGTCTCCGTCATATCTACTTTTTCGAACTCTTTTGCCCTTGTTTTGGACTCTAATTTGCATGATTTGAATGGAACTAACCCGGACTGACGCTGTTTTCAGCAGAATTGCCATGGTGTTGTTTTTGTGTACAAATAAAAGTTCTCGGAACGTCCTGAAAATTTACGGAGATTTTTTCTGGAATAAAAGAAAAATACGTGCGTAAAGATCCACCAGAGGGGGCGTGCCAATGGGCCACAAGCCCACAGGCCGTGGCCACCACCTATGGCCGCGCCATGCAGGCTTGTGGGGCCCACGTGGCACCCCCACCCCCAATCTCAGCTCTATATCTTCCGTTTCGCCTGGAAAAAAATCAGAGAGAAGGTTTCATCGCGTTTTGCGATACGAAGGCGCCTCCACATCCTGTTCTTCATCTCGAGGCCAGATCTGGAGTCCGTTTCGGGCTCCGGAGAGGGGAAATCATCGCCATCGTCATCATCAACCTTTCTCCATCGACAATTACATGATGCTCTTCATCGTTCGTGAGTAATCTCATCATAGGCTTACTGGACAGTGATGAGTTGGATGAGATCTATCATGTAATCGAGTTAGTTCTTGACGGGGATTGATCCCTAGTATCCACTATGTTCTAGATTGATGTTGCTACTACTTGGCTATGCTTAATGCCTGTCACTAGGGCCCGAGTGCCATGATTTCAGATCTGAACCTATTATGTTGTCGCCAATATATGTGTGTTTTAGATCCTATCTTGCAAGTTGTAGTCACCTACTATGTGTTATGACCGGGCAACCCCAGAGTGACAATAGCCGGAACCACTCCCGGAGATGACCATAGTATGAGGAGTTCATGTATTCACCGTGTGTTAATGCGTTGGTCCGGTTCTTTATTAAAAGGAGAACCTTAATACCCCATAGTTTCCATTAGGACCCTGCTGCCACGGGAGGGATGGACAATAGATGTCATGCAAGTTCTTTTCCCTAAGCACGTATGACTGCATACGGAATACATGCCTACATTAGATTGACGAACGGGAGCTAGCCGCATATCTCTCAGTGTTATAGTTGTTACATGATGAATCACATCCGTCATACTCATCCATCACCGATCCACTGCCTACGAGTCTTTTACTACTGGTCCTTGCTACGTTACTTTGTCTAGGCTTGTCCCTTGCTACAAAAGGGATTGGGCAACTTTGTTATTGCTGTTACTTGTTACTTTGCTGCAGCTGTCAGTACTGCTGTTACTTGTTACTCCGATGTTACTTGTTGCAAGACTTTGTTGATGCTAACATCCCATCAACAAGGCTTTTTCTCGCGCCGTTGCCGGGGATTGTCAAAACTTTTTCTGGCACCGTTGCTATCGTACTACCTTGCTACTGATACTTTGCTTGTAGACACTAATCTTTCAGGTGTGGTTGAATTGACAACTCAGCTGCTAATACTTGAGAATATTCTTTAGCTTCCCCTTGTGAGCAAATCAATAAATTTGGGTTGAATACTCTACCCTCGAAAACTGCTGCGATCCCATATGCTTGTGGGACATCAAGAAAATGCGCTTGAAGATTATAAAGATTAGAAAATATGCCATTGATAGTGAGGCTTGGTATCATTATGTTGTTGGATCAATTGTTACCTTAGTTATGATCTTGATCGCATTTGTTGTTGCATTTAAATGCTTTAGCTAGAGAGTTTGTATGTTGTGAGAATAAGTGTTTATGAACTTTATGTATGAACTTCTATTAGTTTGGTATTTTCGGTGTTGTGTAATGAAGATGAGTTGGCAATGGATGTACGATGATTGATGCTCTCCCCAGTTCGTTGAAGGCGTGCATACTTTTCTAATTGTGGCTGAGGCATATAAGCGGGCATATGGCTTTATGTGTTGTCCATGTGATGTCTGTAAGAATGATCAGAATTACTCTAGGTCAAGAATCATTCACATCCACCAGTTTGAGTCCGGTTTCATGCCCCACTATAATGTTTGGACCAAGCACAGAGAAAGAGGGGTTATGATGGAAGACAATGAAGAAGAAGAGGACGATGACAACTATCCTGGCCATGGGTTCCTTGAATACGATGGTACAACAATGGTGGAAGAAGCTGAGCCGGCAATGCGGGAAGAAGCTAAAGAATAGACATCAGATGATCCCACTAATGATCTTGGTCGGGCCATTTTCGATGCAAAGAGAACTACGCAAGTGAAAAGGAGAGGCTGAAGTTGTAGTGCATGTTAGAGGATCACAAGAAATTGTTGTACCCAAATTGCGAAGCTGACAAGAAAAAGTTGGGCACCACACTGGAATTGCTGCAATGGAAGGCAGAGAATGGTGTATCTGACAAGGGATTTGAAAAGTTGTTGATAATGTTAAAGAAGATGCTTCCAAAGGACAACGAATTACCCGACAGTACGTACGAAGCAAAGAAGGTTGTCTGCCCTCTAGGATTAGACGTGCAGAAGATACATGCATGCCCTAATGACTGCATCCTCTACCACGGTGAGTACAAGGATTTGAATGCATGCCCTGTATGCGGTGCAATGTGTTATAAGATCAGCCGCGATGATCCTGGTGATGTTGAGGGAGAGCGCCCAACAAGAAGATTCCTGCCAAGGTGATGTGGTATGCTCCTCTAATACCACGGTTGAAACGTTTGTTCCAAAACAAAGAGCATGATGAGTTTATGCGATGGCACAGAGAAGACCGTAAGAAAGACGGGAAGCTGAGAGTACCCGCTAACGGGTTGCGGTGGATAAAAATCGAGAGAAAGTGGGGGTAATTTGCAGCTAACGCAAGGAACGTATGGGTTGGTCTAAGCGTAGATGGCATTAATCATTTTGGAGAGCAGAGCAGCAATCATAGCAACTGGCCTGTGACTCTATGTATGTATAACCTTCCTCCTTGGTTGTGCATGAAGCGGAAGTACATTATGATATTGGTGCTCATCCAAGGCCCTAAGCAACCCAACAACAACATTGATGTGTACCTAAAGCCATTAGTGGAAGAACTCTTACAGATATGGAATGAAAATGGTGTACATGCGTGGGATGAGCACGCACATGAGGAATTTGACCTACATGCGTTGTTGTTTGTGACCATCAACGATTTTCCTGCTCTCAGTAAACTTTCAGGATAGATAAACAAGGGATACCGCGCATGCACACACTGTTTGGATCATACCGACGGTATATATTTGGATGATTGTAAGAAGAATGTTTACGTGGGACATCGTTGATTTCTTCTGAGCAGGCATCCCGTAAGAAAGAAAGGCAAGCATTTCAATGGTGAGGAAGATCACTAGAAGAAGCCTTGCCACCGTACTGGTGAGGGTGTACTTGATATGGTCAAGGATTTAAATGTAATCTTTAGAAAGGGTCCTAGCGGACAAACTGTTCTGAATGACGTTGAAGGACGCGCACCCATGTGGAAGAAGAAATCTATATTTTGGGACCTACCCTATTGGAAAGACCTAGAGGTCCGCTGTGTAATTGACGTGATGCACATGACGAAGAATCTTTACGTGAACCTGCTACGCTTCTTGGGTGTGTACGGGAAGACAAAAGATACACCGGAGGAACGGAGGGACGAACAACGTATGCATGGAAAAGACGGCATACATTAGGGTCGTGCCAGCTACACTCTTACCAAAGAAGAGAAGGAAATCTTCTTTGAATGCCTCCTCAGTATGAAGGTCCCGTCTGGCTTCTCGTCAACTATAAAGGGAATAATAAATATGGCAAAGAAAAAGTTCCAGAACCTAAAGTCTCATGACTTCCACGTGATTATGACGCAACTGCTTCCGGTTGCATTGAGGGGACTTCTACCAAAACAATCTAAGATTAGCCATTGTGAAGCTATATGCATTCCTCAATGCAATCTCTCAGAAGGTAATCAATCCAGAAATCATACCATGGTTAGAGAATGATTTGGTGCAATGTCTTGTCAGTTTTGAGTTGGTGTTCCCACCATCCTTCTTCAATATAATGGCGCACGTCCTAGTTCACCTAGCCGAAGAGATGGCCATTCTGGGTATTGTATTTCTACACAGTATGTTCCCCTTTGTTAGGTTCATGGGAGTCTTAAAGAAATATGTTCATAACCGTGCTAGGCCAGAAGGAAGCATCTCCAAGGGCCATGAAAATGAGGAGGTCATTGAGTTTTGTGTTGACTTTATTCCTGACCTTAAGCCGATTGGTGTTCTTGAATCGCGTCATGGGGACAGACCGGGTGGAAAAGGCATGCTAGAACCGAAAGCAATAATATCTATGGACGGGAATTCTCTCACTCAAGAACACTACAAAATTCCTCCTTGGTGGCTAAGTATATCAAGGAACACAAGAATATTCTACGCTCCAAACACCCGAAGTAGTCTGACGATAGATTACACGTGAACAAACGGGGACTTCCGCCGGTTGGTTGTAGACACGTCTCATGCATGACGACGTTGTTGCAAATGAGTTGTACTTGCTGTCCAAGTTACCATCTTTGAATATATTGACTTTCAAAGGGTACGAGATAAATGGGAATACATTTTACACGATCGCCCAAGATAAAAAGAGCACCAACCAAAACAGTGGTGTCCACTTGGATGTATCAAACACCAATAGGCCAAAGGACACATATTATGGTTACATAGAGGAAATATGGGAACTTGACTATGGACATGATTTGAAGGTCCCTTTGTTTTGGTGCAAATGGGTAAATCTGACGGGAAGCGGGGTAACGGAAGACCCGTAGTACGGAGTGACAACAGTGGATCTCAACAATCTTGGGTACGCACACGAACCATTCGTCCTAGCCAATGATGTGGCGCAGTTTTCTATGTGAAGGGTATGACTACGAAGCCGAGGAGAAGAAAAGATAAGGAAGTGAATACATCATACGATGAGCCAAAGCGCCACATAGTTCTTTCACGGAAAAGAAACATCGTGGGAGTGTAGGACAAGGCAGACATGTCAGAAGATTATGAAAAGTTTCATGAAATTGCTCCCTTCAAAGTGAATATTGACCGCGACCATCTAGATGAATGATGAAGATTGTCCATGGTTACGGCGCAACGGGACACACGTGAAGAAAAAGTTTTACACCCACAGATCCCACTCTCGGATGTGATCGACTTCACTATCATCACTGTCTTCTCTAGTGAATTTCCGTACTTATATATATCGAAAGTCCCACTTCGGACAAACCGAAGGGAATCTTTGTAATAGTTAGGGTACTTATGTGTGATTAATTTCTGACATCATTTGCTATTTTTCATGCATTTGCTGATTTTTTTCACCTAAATGACCCTGAAATTGAAAATAACTACAAGTGAACTCCGAAAAGGTTGAAAGTTGGCATGGTTTCATCATTTCACCCACATAGCATGTGCAAACACGTTGAGAGGGTTACGGCAAAAACAGGATGCACTTTGTCTAGAAAATGCACAATCTCTTCCAAAGTATGATGGTTTCGGACGAAAACTCATCTATTACAAAGGCATTTCATTTTTAAAAACTTATTTCAACTCCAGACTTTTTGTGCATTCAGTATGCACCATTCGAAGCCACATCACCAATTTTCAACCCTTTCTGACATCCTTTGCTATTTTTCATGCATTTACTGATTTTTTTGAGCTAAATGATCCTGAAATTGAAAAAACTACAAACTAGTGATTCACAAAAATTTCAAATAATTCAAATTTGAAAACTACTAGCACTAACAGAAAGTTTATAATTTTTTTTACCTAAAGCAAAAAATATTTAGAAAAAACTCTAAATAAAGCAAAAAAACAACTCAGAAACAATAGATAATAAATAAAACAGAAAATATGAAAAATAAATTAAAGATAGCCCCCCTACTAGGCCACAACGGCCTCCATACGACTAGAAACCCAACCTGTAGTTGGGCCAGGATGCAGGCCCGCAAGGTCAAGTAGGCCGAGCAGGTAGGAGAAGTGAGATAGGCCTAGAAGGCCTGCATTAGAGAGGAGCTCAATGCATTGTCAGCGTCGGCGCTTATAAACAGGTGTCGGCTCGCCTCAACTAGCGAGGTGGGACTAAACATCCCCCGCAACCCTTGCCAACACCTACCACTCCTTTAGTCCCCGTTGGTGGCTCCAGCCGGTACTAAAGGACCCCTTTAGTACCAGTTAGACCCACCAACCGGGACTAAAGGGGTGGCGGGGGCTGGCGGTCTCGCTTGCTTTGGGCTCGCCAAATTTACCTTTAATCCCGGTTGGTGGCTCCAACCGGGACTAAAGGGGGGGTCTTTAGTCCCGGTTACAGCCACCAACCGGGACTAAAGGGTTGGGCTGTATAAGTGTGCCCTTCTTCCTCCCTGAACTTCTCCATTTTCGATACCGCGCGACGACGCACACTGCCACGACGCCCCAATGCCGAACACGCCACCGCCAGGCTTCTGCACGCGACGCCCCCGGACGCCCTCGCCGACACCCTCCTCCCCCCACCGTGGCGGGCCCCATCCCCGTGGCGCCACCCCCTTCCCCACCGCGACGCCCCGCATCCCCGCGACGGCACCGTCGGCGCCACTTCCCTTTCCCCACCGCCGATGCCACCCACTTCCCCACCGCAGCACCACCCATCCCCGCGGTGCCACCCCCTTCCGCACAGCAGCGCCCCCAATCCCCATGGCGCCACCCCCCCCCTTCCCCATTGCTGGCGCCTCCTCCAGTACTGTGAGTTCTTTTTTTTGCTTTATTTCATTTCATTGCATCCATTAGGTTAATTAATTTAGTTTAGGATGTGTTAATGTTAGTTTAGGTCACATTTAGTGTCAAATAGGTTATTGTTAGTTTAGGTTATGTAGGTTATTAGTGCAGAAAATAAGATTTTGGTTTAGGTTTTGATTTGACATATAAGAGATTTAGCTTTTAGAGTTGATTTGTTTTTCTGTTCTGTTGCAATTTTATGCATACAAGTATGTTAGTGTGATATATGGATTTGGGGTAGAAAAACCCAAGAAATCCAATGGTGGCATTAGATTTCACTTTTGTGCAAGTTTATACAAATGTCATCTTGTGATGAGGTGGCATTTTGCCATTTGACTTTGTGCCACAACTTGGCGCCAAAAGTTTGTTCATAGGACTTTGCATCATAGTTCTATTCCTTGTCAAAGTTGCTATTCTGTTTGAAATGGAAGCAAGTGAAAATCACAATCCAAGCATTTAATAAATGTTAAACTTGCATAGAATTTGTTCTGGAATGCGATGGACAATACCGACATAGAAAGAGAAGAGGCCCTGTTCGAGATCATACGCTCCCCGATACCAGATGAGAGTGAATAAGATGATGGCTCGCAAGAACAATATGGTGATGGTATGATGTTCGATGAAGACGAACGAATAGATGAAGTCTGGAACAATGATAAGGAAGGAAATGGTGTTCTTCAAATAACAAACACTTCCGAATCGAGCAAAACCTCTATGAGCAGTAGGGGAGTTCGAGGCCCAGCCAAAATGTTGTCGGCAGGCATAAAGTACAACATCGATGCCATCAAACCTAATGGCGAACCTGATGAACCTAAGAAGAAAGCGAAAAAGTTCATTCATCAATGCGGAGTTATTGTCAGGGACCAAATCCCTATCTCTGTTCAAGAATGGAAAAGGCCATCAAAGGGAGATCCAAATGTTACTTTTGTCGACCAAAGAGCAAAAAATCTGCTTTGGGAATCGCTCATGTCACATTTCACCCTACCAGATAATTTGATAGATGCAGATCTGGAAAAAGTCAAGAACAATGCTCTTAAGAAGATGGTGATAGCATTCAGCAACCACAAGAAAACTATATGGGCTGTGTATGTCAATGCAGGAAAGCGGACTCCAGTATTCAAGGGAACACTGGAGAAGGCAAGAGATCATTCGGAAGATTTCGTGAACTTCAAGGAATCGTAAGTAGCTCAGGAACAGTCGAGAAAAAACAAGATTAATGTGACGAAAAAGAAGTGGCACCATAAGGTGGGGCAAGGTGGCTACGAGGTGGCCCGACCTAAGTGGGATCTCACTGAGCAAGAGATGATGGATGCAGGGGTCACTCCAGTTACAAGGAGTTGCCCCCCAGGTGCAGGGCTTGGTTCTATGGGCATGGGGGGTGTTGGACCCAAAGACAAGCGATGTTTTGGAGCGGGCATGTCTTAAAGGAGCCGATGTAAGTTTACTTGTTGCAATAGAAGATGCTCGAACATGGGTGTTCATGCCCAATAGAGAGAACGACGAGCGCACATGCGTCGTGAAGAATCCTCAATACCCGCGAAGAACACGAGGCAAAGGTGTTGTTCCGTGGTTTGAAGGGTTTGCGGACTAGAACACCGACTACAGAAGCCGTGCGAGAAAGAAGCAATAGGAGGAGCAGAATATGAAGCTGGAGGAGGAGCACAGGAAGCAGGAAGTAGACCACCTTCCATTGTAGAATCAAAGCACGCGGAGTTGGAACTCGCTTTCAAGCGGCAGTAGCAGTAGATCGACTCACTTAGCCAGGAAAGAGGGAATCAACAGCGGTAGGAGCTAGCGGATCTAGCATTGGATAACACCGTCCCATCCATGTCGAGAAGCAGCATGGCTTCCGCCCCGGGCGATGATGCACTGTATAGATACCCCATGGATGATATCTTAGATACGACACCTTGTGAGCTACACATAAAAGTGAAGAACATATTGATACGTCTCCAAGGTATCTATAATTTTTTATGGTTCCATGCTATTATCATGTCAACTTTGGATGTTTTGTGTGCATGAATATGCTATTTTATATCTTTTTTGGGACTAACCTATTAACTCAGTGACAAGTGCCAGTTTCTGGGTTTTTTTTGTGTTTTTGACATTTTTCAGAGGAGAATATTAAACGGAGTCCAAATGGAATAAAACCCTATCCAAAAAGAGCTTTTGAGGTGATTCTTTTTGCTGCTGGTTTATATGCAAATTGCCCTAATTGTCATAATTTTTCAGAATTTTGGGGATACCAGAAGTATACGAAGTATACAAATTGCTAAAGACTGGTCTGCTTTTGACAGATTCTGTTTTTGTTGTGTTGATTGCTTATTTTGATGAAACTATGGATAGTATCGGGGGGTACTAGCCATGGAAAAGTGAGAATACAGTAATCTAACATCAATCTAAATAGAAATCAAGTTTACTACAGTACCTAGAGAGTTGGTAGTTTGTTTTCTTATGCTAATGATATCACGAGTTTCTGTTTAAGTTTTGTGTTGTGAAGTTTTCAATTTTTGGGTGATGTTCTCATGGACAATGGGATAAAGAGTGGAAAGATATTAAGCTTGGGGATGCCCAAGGCATCCCAAGACAAATTCAAGGACACCAAAAAGCCTAACTTGGGGATGCCCCGGGAAGGCATCCCCTCTTTCGTCTTCAATCCATCAGCAATGTTACTTGGAGCTATATTTTTATTCACCACATGATATGTGTTTTGCTTGCAGCGTCGTATATTATAGGAGTCTTTTCTTTTTGTTTTGTCACAATCATCCTTGTTGCACACCTTTTTGAGAGGGACATGCACTCATCGTGAATTTGCTAGAATACTCAATGAGCTTCGCTTATATCTTTTGAGTTAGGCAATTTAGCTCGCATGTGCTTCACTTATATCCTTCGAGCTAGATAATTTTTCTCTAGTGCTTCACTTAAATCTTTTTAGAGCACGACGATGTCATATTTTGTAGAAATAAAAACTCTCGATCTTCACTTATATCTTTTTGAGAGTGCTCTCTCTCAATAACTTGGTAATTGGTGTGTGCTATGAATGTAGTCCTAAAGATGATAGGCATCCAAAGAGGATATAATAAAAACTTACATATTCAAGTGCATTAATTAGTAAGAGAAGTTTGATTCCTAACAATTAAGTTTTGAGATATGGATTTGGTAATATTAGATATATGTTAGTAGGGTGTTGTGAATCTAGAAATACTTGTGTTGAAGTTAGTGATTCCCGTAGCATGCACGTATGGTGAACCACTATGTTAGGAAGTCGGAGCGTAATTGATTTATTGATTGTCATCATTTGTGTGGCGGTCGGGATCACGCGATGGTTAACACCTACCAACCCTTCCCCTAGGAGTATGCGTTTGGCACTTTGTTTCGGTTACTAATAAAACTTTCGCAATAAGTATATGACTTCTTCAGGACTAATGTGAGTCCATGGTATAGATGCAATTTTACCTTCCACCATTGCTAGCCTCTCTAGTGCCGCGCAAATTTTGCCGGTGCACAAACCCACCATATACCTTTCTCAAAACAGCCACCATACCTACCTATTATGGCATTTTCATAGCCATTCCAAGATATATTGCCATGCAACTCACACCGTTCCGTCTCATGACTTGTACTGTCACTTTCATATTGCCTTTGCATGATCGTAAGATGGCTAGCGAGATGTTTCAACGTCATACGCTAAGCTAGATCGTTGCACATCTCGGTACACTGCCGGAGGCATTTCCTATAGAGTCATCATTGCTCTAAGTATTGAGTTGTGAGTAAATAAAAGTGTGATGATCATCATTATTAGAGCATTGTCCCATGTGAGGAAAAAAAGAGGCCAAAGATGCCCACCAAAAAAATGAAAAGAGGCCAAAGACCCCAAACCAAAAAAGAGAGAGAAAAAGAGAGAAGGGACAATGCTACTATCTTTTTCCACACTTGTGCTTCAAAATAGCACCATGTTCTTCATGATAGAGAGTCCCTTATTTTGACACTTCCATATACTAGTGTGAATTTTCATTATATAACTTGGCTTGTATATTCCAATGATGGGCTTCCTCAAAATTGCCCTATGTCTTCGTGAGCAAGCAAGTTGGGTGCAAATCCACTAGTTCTCCTTTTGAGCTTTCACACACTTATAGCTCCAAGTGCATCCGTTGCATGGTAATCCCTAGTCATTCACATTGATATCTATTGATGGGCATCTCCATAGCCCATTAATACGCCAAGTAAATGTGATCATCTCCTCCTTTTTGCCTCACAACCTCCACCACATTCTATTCCACCTATAGTGCTATATCCATGGCTCACGCTCATGTATTGTGTGAGAGTTGAAAAAGTTTGAGAACGTAAGATTGCGAAAACAATTACTTGGCCAATACCTGGGTTGTGCATTATTTAAATTCATTGTATGGGGATGACGGAGCATAGCCAGACTATATGATTTTGTAGGGACAACTTTCTTTGGCCTTGTTACTTCAAAAGTTCATGATCACTTTGCATGTATGCTTGAAGTATTATTGTTTTCATGTCAATAGTAAACTATTGTTTTGAATCTCACGGATCTGAACATTCATGCCACAAGAAAGAAGTTACAAAGGACAAATATCTTAAGTAGCATTCCACATCAAAAATTCAGTCTTTATCACTTCCCTACTCGAGGACGAGCAGGAGTTAAGCTTGGGGATGCTTGATACGTCTCCAACGTATCTATAACTTTTGATGGTTCCATGATATTGTCATGTCAACTTTAGATGTTTTGTATGCATGAATATATTATTTTATATCTTTTTTGGGACTAACCTATTAACTCAGTGCCAAGTGCTAGTTTCTGTTTTTTCCGTGTTTTTGACCTTTTTTAGAGGAGAATATTAAACGGACTCCAAACGGAATAAAACCCGCGGAATGATTTTTTCCATAACAGAAGATACGCAGGAGACTTGAGAACTAAGGCAGGGGACCTCGGGGGAGGTCACAAGCCCCCTAGCCCCGGCCTGGGGGGCCTAGCAGGCTTGTGGGCTCCCCGTGGCTCCTCTTCCCTACTTCTTCCGCCTATAAATTCTCTAAAAATCCAAAACTACCAGGGAGAGCCACGGAAATACTTTTCCGCCGCCGCAAGCTTCTGTCTCCGCAAGATCCCATCTGTGGACTGTTCTGGTGCCCTGCTGGAGGGGGGATTCAGACACGGCACGCTTCTTCATCAACACCATTGCCTCTCCGATGATGCGTGAGTAGTTCACCACAGACCTTCGGGTCCATGGCTAGTAGCTAGATGGCTTCTTCTCTCTCTCTTGGATCTTCAATACAAAGTTCTCCATGATCTTAATGGAGATCTATCCGATGTAACTTTATTTTGTGGTGTGTTTGTCAAGATCCCATGAATTGTGGATTTATGATCAGATTATCTATGAATATTATTTGAGTCTCATCTGATCTCTTATATGCATGATTTCGTATCCTTGTAATTATCTTCGAGTTGTGGGTTTCGTTTGGCCAACTTGATCTATAATTCTTGCAATGGGAGAAGTGCTTGGTTTTGGGTTCATACCGTGCGGTGTCCTCACCTAGTGACAGAAGGGGTAGCGAGGCACGCATCGTGTTGTTGCCATCAAGGGTAAAAATATGGGGTTTATACCATATTGCATGAATTTATCCGTCTACATCATGTCATCTTGCTTAAGGCGTTACTTCGTTTGTTATGAACTCAATACACTAGATGCATGCTGGATAGCGGTTGATGTGTGGATTAATAGTAGTAGATGCATACAGTATCGGTCTACTCGTCTCGGACGTGATGCCTATATGTATGATCATTGCCTTAGATATCATCATGACTTTGCGCGATTCTATCAATTGCTCGACAGTAATTCGTTCACCCACCATAATACTTGCTATCATGAGAGAAGCCTCTAGTGAACACTATGGCCCCGGGGTCTACTTCACATCATATTTTGAGATCAACACTTTTACTTTGTTGCACTTTCCACCTTCAAATCTCACCTTGCAAATAATCGTGAAGGGATTGACAACCCCTTTATAGCGTTGGGTGCAAGTTTGTTTGTTTTTGCGCAGGTACATTGGTGCCTCATCTTGATAGTCCTACTGGATTGATACCTTGGTTCTCAAACTAAGGGAAATACTTACTGCTACTATGCTGCATCACCCTTTCCTCTTCAAGGGAAAAACCAACGCAAGCTCAAGAGGTAGCACATATCCATGAAGGTGGCGGACGACTATGCTTATACAAATCCCCTTGAAGCAACCTTCCATTGCAATCTGATTCAGCTAGCTATGCTCGTGTCGTGGTTGATGAAGTGGTGGCAGGATTTTTAAGGCTAGAGTTGACATTCCTGGAAGTGACGACGAGCACACACTCAGAGAGGCCATACATCATATCATTCTATGGAGAAAGTATTGCATCATCTTTCCAAGGCCACCGACACCGCATCAGCCGGCTCCTCATCCAAGTCTGCCACCGCGTCAGTCCACTCCTCCTCCTCCAAGTCCGGTACCACATCAGCCGACTCCTCCTCCTCCAAGTCCGGCACCGCGTCAGCCCACTCCTCCTCCTCCAAGTCCAGCATCGCTTTAGCCGACTCCTCCTCCTCCAAATCCGGCACCGCGTAAGCCAACTCCTCCTCCAAGTCCGGCACCGCGTCAGCCGACTCCTTCTCCTTCAAGTCTGACACCGCGTTAGCCAACTCCTCCTCCAAGTCACGCACCACGTCAGTCGTCTTCGCCACCACAGCGGGCTCCGCCGCCTCAGCAGAAAAGAGGCACCGTAGCTACATCGGCTAGCGTTACAACAGGAGGCAAGAATTCAATTATGTTCCAAGCCTCAAGCCTCTTTCGAGGTTGCCTTACCACCTGACTCTCGAGGAAAACACAGCCGAAGTGCAAGCCCAAGTGAAGGCCCATTTTGGACCGAAACCACCCCTGCCGCCAAAGGAGATCATACCTGAGCATGTCATACAACACTTTATTGATAATGCTCAACCAACTGTCAAGCATATCGACTCAAACTATGACTGCTCTATCAAGAAGTCATATGAAGCACATAAAAGGAAGGAGTCGAGCTCGAGCTCGAGCCAAGCAGCTGGCAAAAAGTGCGGGAAAATTGTTCACCAACTGGGAGAACAGGCAGTGCAATCGATCCGCCCACTACAAACACATGTGAGCACCACCGATCAGCAGCTGGTAATAACCGACATTCATAGAAGGCAGGCTAAAGAGGCCAGTGTCACTGTAGAACAAATTCTAGGCATCGAGGACTTGCAAATGTTTAAAGAGGAGGAACTAATATGCAATATGTTCGCGGCCAACCTATGCTCAAGCCTGAGCTGATCCCGCTTCTATCAACGAGAATGTATGAATTGCATCAATGGTACTTGAGAGTAGTAAAGACTACAGATCGAGAGTCCCTCATGGTGAAAGTAGAGGAAGAGCATTACTACCATAAAAAAGATTTGCGGGTTGAGTATCAAGAAATATTTCAGCTACTTAATCAGGACGCACTCAACAAATCTATCATCAGATGTTATTGTGTGTAAGTGATTTCTTTCTGTAATTTAAGTCTCTAGCTATCTTTAGTGCTCGTTCATTACCTGTAATTATCCTCACTATTTATTCTTTTCTGTGGTATTATGCAGAATGAAGATGTATGAAATGAAAAAAGCTTGACGCTATGGCATTGGGTTCATTGACCCAAAACCATTAATGAAGAGCTTGGTAGAGTTCTTGGTGCGACTTAATTCCCAACTAGAAATACTACTTCCTTACAACTTCGGGTGAGTGACACTGTCTTGTACTACAAATTATGTTTTTACTTACTAGATTTTAATAAGTGTAGTTGATGAGTTATATATGCACATGTCCGCTTAATTATAAAAATATGTGTGCATGCAATTTTCACTGGATCCTGCTAATCATTGAAGTTGACGAGGGAAAAGTTTATGTACTGGACTCACTACTTAAAGACGATAGAGACTACACAATCGTGAGGGGGATGGTCGATAGGTAATCTCAATCATTATCAAACTATATGTCAGCCTCTTTAGTTAATTTCCTGATATCAACTAATTAATAACTCCTTTATTCATTTTCTTTGTCGGTGGGCAGGGCTTGGAAAAAGTTCATCAAACAGGTTGAAGGCCAATGGAAACAAAAACTAAAATGGGTGCGACCCAGGGTAATACATTCTCTTTAATTCTAGTTTCAATACCATTATCATGCTTGATTAATTATCACCTGGTTGAATTCTATTCTCGTAAAGTGCCTGAGTCAGGCGCCGGGGAAAAATTTATGTGCGTACTAGGTTTGCGAGAACATTCGCATTATGACGTCTGAAAGGTCCAAAAGTGAGAGACAATTTTGGGTACGTTTGCTAGAACACTATTTACAATTTTTTTATCATGATCTAATATATATACACACAACCAATATATCCATATTGATCTTCTTTTTAACAAATTAGATGAAAAGCATGCAGGATCAGTTCCTACCAACGGATCACATACGAGCAATTCAAGAGGAAATAACGGGATTTTTGCTCGAGCAAGTCATAGATCCTATAGGATAACACCATTACAAGTTCTAATGCCTCCATGTAATGATGTGCAAATTGTAGGAGAAATTGTATATATGCATGTGTATGTGTGAATGGTCGTGCGAGAAACTTGATGATATATATATGATCGGTTCTATGAGAAATTCTATTTTTATATATGCATAACGTGTACAATATGTAGTATCGTAAAATATGTTTGAAATGAAAAAGAATTAAATGGAAGCACAAAATAAAAAGAAAAAATAAACCAGAAACTCAAAACCCCTAAACTAAAGCCCCCCAGCCCCCCGACGCGGGCTCGTGCCACGTGGTGGGCATTCGGTCCCGGTTCGTGATGAAACGACACTAAAAGGGGGGGGCTTTAGTCCCCACCCTTTAGTGCCGGTTGCAGAAATGACACTTATGGTCCTTACGAACCGGGACTATTGTAGGATTTTGTACTAGTGAGGTTACCTCAATTGGGATTTGGATCTCCCCTAAAATAAGTAGTATTTATTTTTCTTGTTAATAGGTAGCGGAATGGTAAAATGTCCAATGATGATCGTAGGAATAGGCTCAATGACATTGATATTGTTAACCAAAGTTTGCTTCTTCAGAAAATGCATCGTATGTTGCTTGCCATTAACATGAAAAGTGAACTTGCTTTTGTTGCAATCAATAACAGCCCATGCAGTATTTTGAAAAGGCGTACCAAGGACGATCGACATATTGTCATCCTCGAGCCTATCAAGAATAACAAAGTCTATCAAGATAGTAACATTTGCAACCACAACGGGGACGTCCTCGCAAATACCAATAGGTAAGGCATTGGATTTATCAGCCATTTGCAAAGATATCTCAGTGGTTGTAAGCTTGTCCAATTCAAGTCTTTTCTAAACGGAGAAAGTCATAAAACTAACACCAACTCCTAAATCACATAAAGTAGTTTTAACATAATTTATTTTTCTAGATCAAGGTATTGTGGGTATACACGGGTATCCCAACTTCTTAGGTATTCTACCACCAAAAGAGTAATTATCAAGCATAGTAGCAATTTCAGTTTCGGGTATCTTTCTTCTATTGGTAATACTATCCTTCATGTACTTAGCATACGGAGGCATTTCCAATATATCAATCAAGCGAGTGTGCAAAATGGCAGGTCTAACCATTTCACCAAAGCGTTCAAAATCTTCATCATCCCTACTTTTAGAATACTTTTGAGGGAAGAGCATGGGATTTTTAACCCATGGCTCTCTTTCCCTTCCATGTTTTCTAGAAACAAAGTCTCTCTTATGATAACGTTTATTTTTAGGAGGTGGGTTATCAAGACCCTGAGTAGGTTCTATCTCAACATCATTATCAGGTTCCTTATTACTACGTGGTGGATCTTCTATATGAACATCATTATTATCATTATCATTATAATTATCTTCATGTTCACTACCATATTGTGTCTCAACATCATAAGTAGATACATCATTATGATTCCCACGAAATTCTTCAATTTGAGGTTCACTAAGGGCAATGGGACAGCAAAATCCTATCATTTTTCTTTTTGTTTTTCGTCTTAGTGGGGCTACGAGTTTCATCATTTATTCCGTGAGAATCCTGTTTTATTATTTTAGGATGACCCTCGGGATAATAAGGTTCCTGAGTCGTTCTACCTCCTCTAGTCATCACTCTAACAACATGATCATTAATGTTATTCATCTATGCAAGAAAATCATTTTGTGACTTAGCTACTTGATCTATTTTTGTGTGAACCATAGAGGCATGTGTACTATACCTTTCACATAATTAGCAATTCTAAACGTCAAGTCACTTAAGCGGTCTATCATCATGGCATTATTATTCAATTGATTCTTAACATAGTTATTGAAGTGTTGTTGTTTAAAAATACAGTTCTCAAATTCGTCCATGCATTGATTAGGTGTCTTAGCATAAGGTATATCATTTTCCGTAAAGGAAGGAAGAGAGTTTACCTCTACCACGTGTGTTGGTGTATCAAGTCCATGTATTTCTTCAATCGGTGGTAATTCCTTGACATCCTCAATTTTCATACCTTTCTTTTTCAAGATTCTTTTGCTTCATCTTCATGGTTGAGGAATAGAATACCTCTCTTCTTTTGAATAGGTTCCGCTGGTGGTTCCGGGAGTGTCCAATTATCGGCATTTTGCAAATTATAATTTATTAAATTTTTAGCTTGTGCAACTGTTCCTTCCCTGAAAACACAAAGAGCACAACTATCTAGGAGATCCCTAGAAACATCAGTTATTACACTCTAAAATATGTCAAGAATTTCATTCTTCTCAAGAGGACAATCAGGCAAAGCTCAAAGTAGGTGGAGAAGCCTCCCCCAAGATTGAGGGAGATTCTCTTCTTCAATTTGCACAAAGTGAAACATTTCCTGTAAGGTAGCTTGTTTCTTGTGAGCAAGAAAATATATTTCAGAGAAGTAATAAAGCATATCATGGGGATTACGCATACAACCAGGAGCAAGAGAAAGAACACATTCCTTGGCCTCGCCTTTCAGCGTGAAAGGAAAAAATCTTAAGGATATAATAGTAGCGTATTTTTTCATCATTGGTGAACAAAGCAGCAATATCATTCAATTTCATAAGGTGTTCAACTACAGTTTCCTCTTCATAACCACGAAGAGGATCAAACTCTACTATAGGAATTAATTCAAGGTCTATAGGAAATTCATGGTCCTTATCACTGACAAATATAGGAGAAGTAGCAAATTTAGGATCATGTTTACTTTTCTCCATCATATTTTTTTCTTTTAGTTTGCATAGTAACTTTTCCAAATCATCTCTACTATTGCAAGCAAGAAAGTATCTAGCTACCTCACCATCCATAACATAACCTTCAGGTACATAAGATAATTCATATCTATTAGGAGGACGAGGTGTAACAGGTATTTCAAGATATTCATGAGTTTCAGCATTTTCAAGTTCGCTAACTCTACCAATATGAGCATCAAGTAATTCACTTAGTGGCACAGTTTCGGTTTCAACACGTGTAGCAATAGTTTCATGATTAATTTCAGAAGTAGCATCATCAAGTTCATGTGAGGACGATCAATAGGTGGTGGTGTAACAAGCTAATTCATAAGAGTAGGTGAATCAAAATCAGTGCTAGATGGCAGTTTTTTACCTCCTCTCATGCGAGAGGGGATGATCTTAGTCTAATTATCTTTAAGATTCCTCATAGTGGCAATTGCATATCCTCAAGTCAACACAATAAATAGAGCTATGCTCCTGGGTAACAGCGCCAGAAAAAGGTCTTGATAACCCACAAGTATAGGGGGTCGCGACGGTGTGCATGGGTAGTATTTTACCCTAATTTATTATTTGACACAAGGGGAGCCAAAGAATATTTATTGGCCATAACAGATGAGTTATAACTTCAACCGCATGAGGGATATGTCTCTACAACAAGGATTTAGTAGCACAACAAATGATAGTAGTTAGAGTACGAGTGATAGTAGCAATTTTGGTAACAGTAGTAACGGTAGTAACAATAGCAATTGAGTAAGAGGTGTGACAGTAGCAGAAATAGTAGTCACTTAACAATATTCAGTATATGTAAAGCGTAGGCACATGGATTGGTGATGGAGAATGATTTAGATGACATTGATCATATAACAGTGACACACTAGGGTGGCACAAAACTAGCTCCAATTCATCAATACAATGTAGGCATGTATTCCATATATAGTCATACATGCTTGTGATAAGAACTTGCATGACATCTTTTGTTCTACCCTCCCGTGGCATCGAGGTCCTATTGGAAACTAAGGGATATTAAGGCCTCCTTTTAATTGAGAACCGGGACAAATCATTAGCACATGGTGAATACATGAACTCCTCAAACTATGACAATTACCAGAAAGAATCCAAATTATTGTGACCTTGTGATATGCAGATCAAGATAATAGGTAACTACAACTTGCAAGATAGGATTCTAATCACTCTCATATTCATGAGAACATAATAGGTTCAAATCTGAAATGGCACTCGGGCCTATGACAAACATTAAGCATAGTAAAGTCGTAGGAGCATCAATCTCGGAACATAAATGACACTAGGGATCAAGCCCTATGAAACTTAACTCGATTACATAATCAATCTCATACAATCCCACCACCGTCCAGCAAGCCTACAAAGGAATTACTCACTCCCGGTGGTGAGCATCATGGCAGTGTTCATGAAGAAGGGTTGGTGATGACGATGGCGACGAACCCCCCTCTCCGGGGCCCCAAACGGACTCCAAATCAGTCCTCCGGAGGAAGAGCAGGAGGTGGCGGCGGCTCCATCTCATGAAATGTAATGAAAACTTCTCTCTTATTATTTCTCCGAAGATGTGATTTTATAGGACTGGAATTAAGGTCGGAGAAGCCATGTAGGCCCCACAAGCCATCAAGATGCGACTAGGGGCTACCTATTGGCTTGTGGCCTCGTGACAACGTTTCTCCGGCAGGTCTTCGCTCCATACGACCTTATAAATGCCAAAAATAATTCACAAAAAGTTTCGTTCTATTCCGAGAACTTTTATTTTTGAACAAAAGTAACACCAAGGTAGTTCTGCTGAAAACAACGTTAGTCGGGGTTAGTTTCTCTTAAATCATGCAAGTTAGAGGCCAAAACTAGAGCAAAAGTGTTTGGAAAAGTATATACGTTGGAGACGTATCACATACTCGATGGAGCGAGTACATTCGGTGTCGTCCTTCACCGTGTACAAGGGGGAGAGGATGGATGTAGATATCTTGGTGATTGTTGTGGTCGACTTGGTATGGATAGGCGTCAACGGGATGGACCTGCTGGAAGTCTTCTTCCAGGAGAGGATTCAACTACTGCACGCAAGAGCCCATCCTATGTGGATGTATGAGGGGCCGAGTGATCCCATGCAAACTCAGCTGGAGGAGCTCGACACGAAGGTGTTGGAGGGGAAGCTCATGGATGTCACTCCGACACACGACAATTCCACTGGGACCAGGCTGGTGCCCCCTTTTTCTAAGGAGAACCCGCCGATTGAGGTATTCGAGAGTTCGGTCTATCCGAGTGATTTTATTATTGTTCCTTATCTATTTTTGGACTCGAGTATGTTCTTCTCACTCGGCAGAGCTTCACGACTATCATCACTATGGTGTCGACCGTCGACCACGCGTCTGTTGGTGTGGCGAGTGATATCGAGCATCGATATGGATCATGAAGAGGACTATTGAATTCAATTTTTTCTTCCTTAACTTTAATGGGTTGCTCTAATAGTTTTTCAATAAGGGGATGCAAGTTAAACCACTTCTCCTTAGGAAGACCAACATGAGTAGGAAATGATTCACAAAAAGAAGCTAATATCTCACAGGGAAGCCCATATTAATTGCTAAGCTTATAAAAAGTATTAGTTTCCATACAAGTTTTAACACAATGAAACTCAAGCTTTATACCTGACTATTTACCTTTGTCAAGTTCCCAATCTTCAGAGTTGCGTTTAATTGTTATCAGAGGACCCCATTTGAATTCAATAGTTCTTTTCATTTGGGAACCGGTGGAAGAAGAATCAAGTATTAATTGATCATAATGAGAAAGTCGAGCATAAAAGTTATATATAATAATTTCTCTTGAGAGCTCATGGTTGGGGCAAGTGTCCATCATAGACTTAAGCCTCCCCCAAGCATGAGTGACAATTTATCCTTCACGAGGCAACAAATTATGTATATAGTTCTAATCACGATGAACTAGATGCATTCAAGCGATTTGAGTCCCATGATCAAATATCATCCAACAACCTATACCAAATCAATGCTTTTACGTCCAAAGATAAAGGGAAAACCGTCTTCTTGACTTTGTCCTCGTATAAACCTCCAATCTCAAATAATCCACAAATCTCATCTACATATATCAAGTGGTAATCATGATGAGTTGTATCGTCTCCTGCACAAGCATTAGCTAGCAGCTTCTCTAGCATACCTGAAGGAATATCATAATAAATATTTTCAGAACGTTCAGTAGGTTGAGGGGCAACTTTTCCACTTCTTGTCGGGGTGAAGATACCCCAAATAGGCCCTTCAAAGGATTACTATCCATAGTAACAAGCTATAGTAAATTTCAGCACATACCAAAAATGTTTCTTTACCAAAGGCGCTTTTGCTCCACGCAGAGCCGGCCCTGTGTTTCGGGATGCCCTAGGCGAACTCAACAATATGGGCCCCTATGTCCTAAGATCATATATTTTTACTTTAAAATTTAACTACAATAATTGACTCATTCCATCGATAATAATAATACTAAGAAGATTGAGAAATGAAACTAAAATGACATGATTACCTCAAATAAGAATTTAATTCTTCAGAAAAAGTTTCTTCAGGTGTTTCTTGATGCGAAGTCATTAAGGGCACAATCAAGATCAACATTGTTCAAGATATCCTTCTCAATGCAGCACATCGCCAAGCCATTCAATCTATCTTGCAACATAGTAGACCTCAAATAATTTTTCAGTAGTTTCAGTTTAGAGAAACTTCTTTCAAATCATTGTATTTGCGCCATCTTCATTGACCTCAACATCTGAATCGACATGCTCGGGTTACTTATTTTCCCTTGTTGTTCACTCGCATCAACATTGTTGGAGGATATAAAGTACCTATTCAAAGAATCCTTCAATGGCTGAATTTTCAGATCACTTTGTTTTTTTTCAGCACCCGATAATTGCTTCTTCTTAAGCAACATGGCAGACCCTAAAATTATGAAGAAAAAAGGAATATAGAATACAAAGAATTAGAAATTTATACATCAAATGATTGAAATCCTAGACATACATGGAAAAAGTAGTTGAATTACTATTTACTAAATAAAGATGATGGATGGACTACGTACGTACTAGTGTTGAATTCTGATGTTGATTACTCTTCTAATACTGATTTTTGATGAATGGATGGACGGGGTCCAAGGCTCCAAGCCAAAGAAGCCGTGATAGTCCTGCTCAGGGATCAAGCACTGAAAAATTTGTTGCTGTTGTTTCCTTTTGCCTGACCAGAAAATCGGCTGGATGGAGGCTCAGATGGATGGCTGTTGTTGTTTCGGATACGAGGGCAAGACTGAATTAGACGTATTATGCATTGGATACAAGGAGTTGTTGCTTTCATCAGTTGATACGTAGATGATAGATCGATCGAGGGCCAAGACGAAGACGTCGCTCGCCGCAGTACCTGTTGCTGATGCCTGCTGGATGCGTGATGGCCGGACTGTCGGGCGCCGACGCGCGCGCGGCGCGCAGCGGCGAGCCAACGACGAGCCGACCGAGGCGCCGTATGGGTATGGCCGAGGCGCCGTATAGGTTTAGGGTGCCGTATGGGTATGGTCGAGGCGCCGTAGGGCAACGCACCAGCGCCACAATGGAGACGAGGCATTGAGGGCTCGAACAGGTGTCTGCTGTGAAGTTTTTGGTCGGGCCTAGCCATCTGAGTTTTCTTTTTTGTAAGTGTTTGCGTATTTTCTAATGGGCTATATTGCATATACATATTATATTATGGGCCCTCCTCCTGCGTGGGCCCTAGGTCGTCGCCTCGTCGGTCACACGCCAAGGCCGGCCCTGGCTCCACGTCGCGTGCACCGGAAAACAGTCTTGATGACCCACAAGTATAGGGTATCAATCTTAGTCCTTTTTATAAGTAAGAGTGTCGAACCCAACGAAGAGCAGAAGGAAATGATAAGCACTTTTTAGCGAGGTATTATGTACACATGTTGTAAGTAACAATGATAGATAGTTTTGTAGTAAGATAATTCGTAGCAAGTGACAAGTAACAATAATAGCAGGTGTGCATCAATATAGCACAATCCTTTTTGTAGCAAAGGGCAGGCCTGAAAGTACACTTATGTGAAGCAAAGCGCTTTCGGAGACACATGGAAATTTCCATCTAGTCATGTTCATCACGTTGAGTTGATTCACATTCATTACTTTGGTAATTTGATATGTCAGTGGACTCGTGCTAAGGTTCTTTTCTTTCTTGAACAAGAGACCCACTTATGATTACCCCATCTCGCTATTGGGGAACATTGCATGGGAAACAAAAAAATTCCTATGCCTCACCGAGATCAATCTAGGAGATGACCATCTAAGAGAGGAGAGATTGCATCCACATACCCTTAAAGATCCCTCGGAAGTGTTGAATAACGTTGTTGATGTAGTGAAACGTCTTCGTGATCCAATCACGATCCGTCCCGCGAACTCACGATCAAGCGCCGAACGGACGGCACCTCCGTGTTCACCACACGTAAAGCTCGATGAGACTTCACCTCCTCGATCCAGCAGGCTATGGTGAAATTGACGTTGAGTACTCCGGCAGCATGACAATGTGGTGGTGGTGGTGGAGCAATTTCAGCAGGGCTTCGCCAAGCTCTGTCGCGACCGCTATGGTGGAGAATTACTACAAGAGAGAGAGGTAGGGCGCCGCCAAGCAATTGTTTGTTAGCTGCCTCCCTCTCCCTCCTTATTTATAGAAGGAACGGGTAGGTAGGGCTCATCCTTGGCCCCTCTTCCAGGGAGGGTGGCTTGGCCAAAGTGGGAGGATTCCACCTCCCACAAGGGAGGTGAACACCCTAGGGAGGACTCCCCCTCCACCGAGGCACCTTCTCCACCTACCCTTGGGCGCATGGGCCTTCTTGGGGTCGGGGCTGGTGCGCCACCTCTTAGACCCATGTGCCCCACCGGGGTGGGTAGGCCCTTCCCGGTGGACCCCCCCCCCCCCCCCGAACCCTTTCGGCACTCCCGGTACAACACCGGAAAACCCCAAAACTATGTTGACTACCGAATACCACTTTGCTATATATAAATATTTATCTCTAGACCATTCCCGAGCTCCTCGTGACGTCCGGGACTCCGAACAACCTACGGACACCAATACTATAACTCAATTATATCTATATCGTCACCGAACAGTAAGTGTGCACACCATGCTGGTTCGAGAACTATGCATAAATGACTGAGACACCTCTACGGTCAATAACCAATAGCGAGACCTTGATGTCCATATTGATTCCCACACATTCTGTGAAGATCTTTATCGGTCGAACCTCGATGTCAAGGATTATGTTAATCCCATACAGACTTCCCTTTGTTCAACGGCATGTTACTTACCCGAGATTCGATCATCGGTATCTCCATACCTAGTCCAGTCTCGTTACTGGCAAGTCTATTTACTCGTTCTGTAATACAAGATCTCATGGCTACCTCTTTAGTCATTGCTTGCAAGCTCATTGTGATGTTGTATTACCGAGTGGGCCATGAGATACCACTCCGTCACACGGAGGTACAAATCCCGGTCTTGATGCATGCCAACCGAACAAACACCCTCGGAGATACCTGTAGAGCATCTTTATAGTCACCCAATTGAATTGCAATGTTTGATACACACAAGGTACTCCTCCGGTGTTAGTGAGTTGCATGATCTCATGGTCATAGGAACAGATACTTGACATGCAGAAAACAATAGCAATAAACTAACACGATCATATGCTACATTCATAGTTTGGGTCTTGTCCATCACATCATTCATCTAATGACGTGATTCCATTATCAAATGACAAGTCATGTCTATGGCTAGGAAACCTTGACCATCTTTGATCAACGAGCTAGTCCATTAGAGGCTCACTAGGGACACAATATTGTCTATGTACCCACACATGTCTTTGAGTTTCCAATCAATACAATTCTAGCATGGATAGTAAACGATTATCATGAATAAGGAAATATAATAATAACCACTTTATTATTGCCTCTAGGGCATATTTCCAACGGTCTCTCACTTGCACTAGAGTCAATATTCTAGCTCACACCACTATGTGATTTATATTGTAATGTATCTAACACCCATACAGTTCTGGTGTTGATCATGTTGCTCATGGAAGAGGCTTAGTCAATGGGTCTGCAACATTCACATACATGTGCACTTTTCAAATATTTATGTCCTTCTCCTTGATGTAATCACAGATGGAATTGAAGCATCGCTTTATGTGTCTGGTCCTCTTGTGAAACCTTGGTTCCTTGGCCAGATCAATGGCACCATTGTTGTCACAAAATAGAGTCCTTGGGTTCAGTGCACTAGGCACAACTCCAAGATCTATCATGAACTCCTTCATCCAAACACCTTCCTTAGCCGGCTACGAGGCAACTATGTACTCTGCTTCGCATGTAGAATCAGCTATCGTGCTTTGCTTGGAACTATACCAGCTTACCGCTCCCCCATTGCGAATATATACGTATCCAGTTTGAGACTTAGAGTCATCCGGATTAGTGTCAAATCTTGAATTGATGTAACCCTTTATGATGAGCTCTTGATCACCACCATAAACGAGAAACATTTCCTTAGTCCTTTTCAAGTACTTAAGGGTATTCTTGAATGATGTCCAGTGTTCCATTCCTGGATCACTTTGAAACCTTCCTTGTTGGAAATAAGCCCTAGAGGCAATAATAAATTGGTTATTATTATATTTCCTTGTTCATAATAATATTTTATTATCCATGCTAGAATTGTATTGATTGGAAACTCAAATACATGTGTGGATACATAGACAACACACTGTCCCTAGTGAGCATCTAGTTGACTAGCTCGTTAATCAAAGATGGTCAAGGTTTCCTGGCCATAGACAAGTGTTGTCACTTGATAACGGGATCACATCATTAGGAGAATGATTTGATGGACAAGACCCAAACTATAAACGTAGCATGTGATCGTGTTAGTTTGTTGCTACTGTTTTGTGCATGTCAATGTATCTATTCCTATGACCATGAGATCATGCAACTCCCGGCCACCGGAGGAATACCTTGTGTGTATCAAACGTCGTAACGTTACTCGGTGACTATCAAGGTGCTCTAATGGTATCTCCGAAGGTGTCTGTTGGGTTGGCATGGATCAAGACTAGGATTTGTCACTCCGTGTGACGGAGAGGTATCTCAGGGCCCACTTAGTAATACAACATCAAATAAGCCTTGCAAGCAATGTGACTAAGGAGTTAGTCACAAGATCTTGTATTACGGAACGAGTAAAGAGACTTGCCGGTAACGAGATTGAACTAGGCATAGATATACCTACGATCTAATCTCGGGCAAGTAACATACCAAAGGACAAAGGGAATTGCATACGGGATTAACTGAATCCTTGACATAGAGGTTCAACCGATGAAGATCTTCGTAGAATATTGATAACCCACAATTGTAGGGGATCGCAATAGTTTTCAAGGGCAGAGTATTCGACCCAAATTTGTTGATTCGCTCACAAGGGGAAGCTAAAGGATATTCTCAAGTATTAGCAGCTGAGTTTGTCAGATTCAACCACACCTGAAAGATTAGAGTCTGCAAGCAAAGTATCAGTAGCAAAGTAGTATGATAACAACGGTGCCAGAAATGATCTGTTGACGGCACACTATTCCTAACTGTTGTATCAATGGCGCCAGTAAGTTGCACGTGGGCGAGTAACTATTCTTCCCTGACAACAGTGTCAGAAAAGATCTTGCAACTAGTAATAGCGAAGTAGCAAGGAACAGTAGTAGCAGCAGCAGCAAAGTAACAGAGTAGCAACAGTAGTAGCAAAGTGACAATAGTAGCAGCAAAGTGGCCCAATCCCTTTTGTAGCAAGGGACAAGCCTAGACAAAGTAACATAGCGAGAACCAGTAGTAGAAGACTCGTAGGCAGTGGATCGGTGATGGATGAGTATGACGGATGTGATTCATCATGTAACAGGAATAACACGGAGAGATAAGTAACTAGCTCCCCTTCGTCAATCTAATGTAGGCATGTATTCCGTATGTAGTCATACGTGCTTAGGGAACAGAACTTGCATGACATCTATTGTCCATCCCTCCCATGGTAGCGGGGTCCAAATGGAAACTACGGTATATTAAGGTTCTCCTTTTAAACAGAACGAGACCAACGCATCAACACTTGGTGAATACATGAACTCCTCATACTATGGTCATCTCCGGGAGTGGTTCCGGCTATTGTCACTCCGGGGTTGCCGGGTCATAACACATAGTAGGTGACTACAACTTGCAAGATAGGATCTAAAACACACATATATTGGTGCCAACATAATAGGTTCAGATCTGAAATCATGGCACTCGGGCCCTAGTGACAAGCATTAAGCATAGCCAAGTAGTAGCAACATCAATCTAGAACATAGTGGATACTAGGGATCAATCCCCGTCAAAACTAACTCGATTACATGATATATCTCATCCAACTCATCACCGTCCAGCAAGCCTATGACGAGATTACTCACGAATGATTAAGAGCATCATGGAATTGTCGATGGAGAAAGGTTGATGATGACGATGGCGACGATTTCCCCTCTTCGGAGCCCGAAACGGACTCCAAATCTGCCCTCGAGATGAAGAACATGATGTGGCGGCGCCTCGTATCGCAAAACGCGATGAAACCTTCTCTCTGATTTTTTTTCCAGGCGAGACGGAAGATATAGAGCTGAGTTTGGGGGCGGTGGAGCCACATGGGCCCCACAACCCTCACGGCGAGCCAGGGGGTTGGTCGCGGCCTGTGGGCTTGTGGCCCACTGGTCCACCTCCTCCGGTGGATCTTTGTGCAGTTATTTTTCTTTTATTCCAGAAAAATCTCTGTAAATTTTCAGGACATTCCGAGAACTTTTATTTCTGCACAAAAACAACACCATGGCAATTCTGCTCAAAACAGCGGTAGTCCGGGTTAGTTCCATTCAAATCATGCAAATTAGAGTCCAAAACAAGTGCAAAAGAGTTCGAAAAAGTAGATACGACGGAGACGTATCAAAACAACACTTCAATCAAAACAACATGAAGCAGTACGAATAGATGGTATCTCGCTAGCTCTTTCTGAGACCGCAAAACATAAATGCAATGCACGATAAAAGTCCAAGGGCTGACTAAACATTGTAATTCATGGCAATGAAGATCCAGTCACAGTCATACTCAACACAGTTAAAAGCAAAGCATAAAAATGACAGCGGTGCTCTCTAATTGGTGCTTTTGTAAGAGGAGGATGACTCAACAGGAACATAAATAGACATGCCCTTCACAGAGGGAAGCATCGATTTGCAGAGGTGCCAGAGCTCAAGATTTTAAAACAGAGATAATAATTTTGGGTGGCATGCTTTCATTGTCAACACAATAACTAAGAGTTCTCAACATCTTCCATGCTACACATGCTATAGGCGGTTCCCAAATAGAAAAGTAAAGTTTTGACTCCCCCACCACCAATCAATCACACTCCACGGCTAGCCGAATCCTCGGGTACCTTCCAAACCAACATCAATCCTGGGGGAGTTTTGTTTGCAATTATCTTTTCAATTTGATCATGGAACTGGGAATTCCAATTACCGGCCCCTTTCTCGTGAATGATAGTGAATAAACACATATCAAGGATAACACGCCTAGCATGGAAGATACCAATAGCCCCCTGTCACCACATGAGCGGTTCCGGCATGCAAAACAGATTATTTCTTGAAGATTTAGAGAGTGGCACATGCAAAATTACTTGGAACGGCGGGTAGATACCGCACATAGGTAGGTATGGTGGAGTCATATGGCACAACTTTGGGTTTATGGAAGTGGATGCACAAGCAGTATTCCCGCTTAGTACAAGTGAAGGCTAGCAAAAGACTGGGAAGCGACCAACTAGAGAGCGACAACAGTCATCAAAATGCATTGAGATTAACTAGCATTGAGTGCAAGCATGAGTAGGACATAAATCATCATGAACATGAATATCATAGAGGCTATGTTGATTTTGTTTCAACTACATGCGTGAGCATGCGCCAAGTCAAGCCACTTGACTAATTCAAAGGAGGATACCATCCTATCATACTACAACACAGTCATCTCAACATTCATGTGGGCATCCAAGTCAAACCGTTATAACCTCCTAGCTAAGTAAGCATGGCATAAGCAACTATAATCTCTAAGTTGTCATTGCAAACATGTTTCTCTCACAACAAAGCTTAATCAGGCATGCTGAGCTAGTCATATTTACAAAAACAAAATAGATCGAGTTCATACCAGCTTTTCCAGGTTCAGTCACTTCATCATATATCGTCATTATTGCATTTCACTTGCACGACCGAACGATGTGAACAATAATAAGCGTGCTCGTGCATTGGACTAAAGCTGGAATCTGCACGCAAACACAAAGGAGAAGACAAAGTAATATGGCTCTATGAAAGCTAAACAGGTATGCATGCAAGAGCCACTAAACATTGTAACCATGGTCTTCTACCTTGACCCAAAGAAAAAGAAAACTTACTACACGGGAAAGCTCCCAACAAGCAAAAGAAGAAAAGAAAATCTTTTTGGGTTTTCTCAAACTAGACAGACACACGAAAAGAAAACGAGAAAAATAAAATAAACTAGCATGGATGATACATTGGCAAAGTGTGAACACCAGCGAACAAAGTGAAAGCATAAGCAAGAATGTAAAGTCGGTGAGAACACGTACTCCCCCAAGCTTAGGCTTTTGGCCTAACTTGGTCTACTCCCAAGGAGGGAAATAACCAGCTCCTGGGTACTCTGGGGTGGACTGAGGATGCCACTGATGTGTGAGCTCCTCTGGCTCCCACTGATAAACTGGCGTCTGCTACTCGATTGGCAGCTCGGGCACGGGCACCTGTGGTTGGGCCAAGCCCCAATATGTGTAGATGTCCAAGGGCATAATAGTGTACCTGCCTGCATGAAGATAGAACAAAGAAGGAGCAGGCAAAGTACTAGTCTCACGAGTACCCTGACTAAACACCAGGTTATAAATCATCCTTCTATTTATATCTCTATCAAGAAAGTCATGGCGAACCATGCTATCATAATCTAGATATCTCTCGGGAAGAAGAATCTCTTCTTCCTCCTACAGTCTAATAGGTATCTCAAAGTGTCTAGCAAGACGGGTAGCATAGATACCTCCATAGACAACACCTTTAGAACAGTTCAGGTTCAACCGTTGAGCTATCATAGCACCCAAGCTATAAGTCTTATCGTTATAAAGGGCTTCGCGCAAGACCGCAAGATCTGGGGAACTAAGTGACCCAGCTTTCCCACGACCAATCAAACATTTTCCCACAAATAGTGAGAAGTACCGAAGCACGGGAATATGTATGCTAGCAGCTCTAGCACAAGACACTCCTCTCTCCTCTCCTACAACAATTGTACCGATGAAAGCTTCCAAGTCCCGTGGACGAGGTTCATGAATAACCCCAGCATAAGGTAATTTGCAAACATTGCAAAAATCCTGGAGTGACATGCGCTGGGGGATATCATAAAGTTTGAACTCAACCATAGGAGGATTCTTCCTCGGATAGAAGTTAAAGCTTTGTACGAAGATATTAGTGAGGAGGAGGTATTGCGGACACTTATCTTCAACGAAGGCGGTAAGGCATGCGTTTTCCACCAAGTGATAAAAGTCCTCATAAATTCCAGCGACACGTAAGAACACGTCACTTGGCCACTCGCACGCTCGAACTTCTGCGACTCGAGGGACCAGATACTTGGGCTTCTTCTCACTCCCATCATCTTTGGGGTCACGGCTTGACGAGCCTCTTAAGAACCTCCTCATATTTTCCCTTTTCTATCTCTGAAAATTTCTAAATTTTTTAGTGATTCTAAGGAGAAGTGAACAAGGCTCAACAAAACTCATAGCAACTACTCCAACAAGTGCCTAGAGGCCATATTACGCATCAAAACTACTTGGGACTAGCCAAAACCAGCATGGAAAGCTCAAGAACTTGGTCACCAAGGCAGCCAAAATACGCGGAGTATAAGGCACTAGAGCAAAAACTAATTGGACCAATGGAGGAGTCACTTACCAAGGAGTAATTTCCCCAAAACAGTTCGGAGAATGGTGATTTGAGCAAAGAGATCGAAAATCCCAGCAGAGGAGCAAGAACACGGGTTTGAGCTGCGAAACGATTTTTTCTGGAGGTAGGAGAAGCGGACGAGAGCAAGAATAAGTGGAGGGGGTGTCTGTGGGCCCCACAAGCCTGGGTGGCGCGGCCAGGGGGTGCCTGCGCCCCTAGGGCTTGTGGCCCACTAGTGTGGCCCCTAGACAGACTCTTTGTCCCAGTATTTTTCAAAAAATTCAGAAAAAATCATACTTGATTTTCACAGCGTTCGGAGAACTTTTATTTTCGGGGTATTTTTCTACCGGACGCTAAAACAGAAAACAGGGAAAACTAAACTAAATCCATCATTTTTCTTCTAAGCAACCTAAAGTGAAAGCTTAAAACAGAGGTTTGTGACTCCTCGATTCATCCATCTCATGGTCATCGAAAGAAAATCCGTCAATGAGGTTGATCAAGTCTCCTCGACAAACCTTTTTGAATCGCAAAAGAGAACGGAGAATTTTCGAATAGTCACTAGGTCACCTCAATGGGGATGTGTATCTCCCAAACAAGCAAATCATACTTCATCTTGACACAAGGAATAGGGCATTCAAAGCTCCCAATAAGAATCGATGAAGTTTTTTCAATAGCATTGATGCAATGTAATCGATATTGTTTCTTCGGAAAGTGCACCGTATGATCATTACCGTTGACATGGAAAGTGACATTGCCTTTGTTGCAATCTATAACAGCCCCTGCGGTGTTTAAAAAGGGTCTTCCGAGGATGACCGCCATAGCATCGTCCTCGGGAATATCCAAGATAACAAAGTTTGTTAAGATAGTGGTGTTAGCAACCACAACAGGCACGTCCTTGCAAATGCCGATAGGGAAAGCAGTTGATTTGTCGGGCATTTGCAGAGAGATTTCAGTGGGTGTCAACTTATCCAGTTCAAGTCTACGATAAAGAGAGAGAGGCATAACACTAACACCGGCTCCAAGGTCGCATAACGCAGTTCTAACGTAGTTGCCTTTAATGGAGCAAGGTATAGTGGGCACACCGGGATCACCTAGTTTCGTAGGAGTTTCACCCTTGAAAGTATAATTAGAAAGCATGGCGGAGATCTCAAGATCAGGTATCCTCCTCTTATTAGTCACAATATCTTTCATGTACTTAGCATACGGAGACATCTTGAGCATATCTGTCAAACGCATTTGCAGAAAGACAGGTCTGATCATTTCAACGAAGCGCTCAAAATCTTCATCATCCTTTTTCTTGGATGGTTTGGGAGGAAAGGGCATAGGTTTCTGAACCCATGGCTCCCTTTCTTTACCATGCTTCCTAGCAGTGAAGTCATTCTTATCGTATCTCTTATTATTAGGTTGTGGGTTATCAAGACCAACACTAGGTTCAATCTCCACATCCTTATCATTGCTAGGTTGAGCATCTTCATGAACATCACTATTGATACTAGTCGTCAACCCGTGCATTCGCACGGGCGTAAATATAATCAATAAAATAGTAGAATTAAACAATTTATGGTTATCGCAAATTTAAATCTCTAGATGAACTACAATTATTTTCCCTATGATAAATAATCTTAAGCCATTGACATGTTGGTTGAAAGTACATCCACATATTATTAATTGCCTAATGGATCGTGAGAAGAAAGAAGTCAATATTTATTTTTTACCCAAAAAATATATATAGCCATAAGTGAGAATTTGTGCAACATGCATCAGAAACTTCAAATGTCGGCTAGAAAAGACATATGTGGAACATCTATAACAACTAAGTTCTATCATCCTAAAAACATTCAAAGTTCTTGAATCAGTAACTTTACAAAATAGAAGCATAAATTACTTAGAAGTAGCTCGTCATGATACTTCTAGAAAAAAAGGGCTAGCTACATTACACACGCAAGCTCCATAGCACTATAACCATGTCACACAGAGATCATCCATTGTTTTATGTATAAGCAGCCCCTAGACGCGAGATTAGGACAAAGAACAAATATAAGAAATGGCATTAAAAAACATCTTTGCATACCAGTAAGATTAGCTTACATTATTACAATAATACTCAAAATAGAAAGTGAAACGAAATAGACGATAGTCGCACTGGCATACCTTTTGCTGCTCCAGTTCTTTAAACGTTGTTAACAACACAAAATATTTTTAATCTGAATCCCAATCACCCAACAGTCAGTCATAATCTAAGGCTGGAAGCAAGTTTTATACGTGCCAGAATAACCCCAAATTAGAACATACTGAAAACAAAAATAAAATTTCCAGCTAATTTCTTGAAATTTATGCACAAAAACTATGAATAAGTGACTTAAAAAATGCTAGAAGATATCATATTAAATTCATAAGGGAACAAATGTTGCGTATTATCTATTTTAGCTCTACAATAGCATAAAGATTATATCAGGTGTTCAGGAATTGTTCCAAACACTGATCAATTTATCACAAAAATATGCAAATCTTACAGTGTCTAGTAAGTAAATAACTTAGATATTTTTTAATAATGCATACAAAATATGTGACATATGATTACATGCAGGATATAATAGTAATCACTGCCAATTAAAAATTATTTGTGCACGATCAGTCTAGAGACAAAAAAAACTGCATTTTTTTTAGTAGGTCATCAGTACACTGATGAAAGTACGTACATAAATCAATTTGATAACATGCGGTTCATAGTTTGTAAGTGCATGCATGTATCGGCCACCCGAAAATCCCATAGTTAATTTGTACGTGCATGCATGTATCGGCCACCTGAAAATCCACCCACATGCCCAGTTCACGTTACTTGCGCATCTCTTTGTGACATATTTGTCGGTCCAAATACTCATCATCATAGAAAAAAATTATGAAACAAAGTCATGATTTATCAATCAATGTGCTTGTTAGTTTAGCTTTCAGATGGCCATGAACCTGTTTTGTTTCTTCATATACATGTACTACTATCTAAGATGATGGAGGCATCGGGTAAAACAGGAGTAGAAGTTTTACCTGATTGCATTAGGCTGGTTGGTGAGTTGCAACAGCAGGAGGTCACAGCCAGCATGGACGCGCCCTGGCCGCGGGGCTACCACTCGTATCATAGCACACTTGAAGTTGCGCCTGCACCATCCAATGTATACACGGCTGGAACATGCAGGATGCGGCCCTGCGCATGCATTAACGCTCGCCCCGACGCCGCCGACCACCAGCTGCTGCTAGGTTTTCTGTTGTTTCACGTACTTTTCCCTTTTGATTTGAGCCGGGGTTTGAAAGAGATGTGAGAGAGAGAGAGATAGAGGGATACGTGAAAGGTCATGTATTTTTTTAATGATGGAGTTGGTTGGAGTTTTACTTAGATAGATTGGATAAAGTTATTTAATTTGGAAATAGTTTTCATGGAGGATTTAATGAGTCAATCTGCACGTAATAGTGTTTTTTTACAGAGGTTTTCATCGTTCAATCTACACCGTAATAATTTGGTCCCACCAGATTAACGGCTCGTAAAATCTAATTAACGTGAGAATTTCTTGAGAGTCTCTAATTATTATAAGTATAGATTATCATTAGGCTCATGTTCATCACCAGATTGTGTTTCAGCATCAGAGACAGAGACATCGTTTGGACTCTCAGGGGTAGCAGCAACAGGGTTGCTAGCGTGCAGGTTCCTATAATCTTTCTTCTTCTTTCTAGGATGACTAGGTGCATTAGTGCTAACTCCTTGAGAATCTTGTTCAATTCTCTTTGGATGACCCTCAGGATACAGAGGTTCCTGGGTCATTCTACCGCCTCTAGTGACGACTCTGACGGCATTGTCATTCAACTCATTGAGCAAGTCATTTTGAGCTTTAAGTACTTGTTCTACCTGAGTAGTAACCATAGAGGCATGTTTACTCAGAAGCTTAAGCTCGTTGACATTTCTGTCCACACAAGCACTTAAATGACTAAGCATACGAGCATTCTTTTCCAATTGTCTGCTAACATAATCATTGAAACTCTGTTGTTTGGCAACAAAGTTATCAAATTCATCCAGGCATAGGCTAGCAAGTTTATCAAAAGGAATATCACTCTCATCGAACCTACGTAGAGAATTTACTTCTACTACCTGTATCAGGTTATCGAGACCATGGATCTCTTCGATAGGTGGTAGAGTTTTGACATCTTAAGATTTAGTGCCTTTCTCTCGCATAGATTTCTTAGCTTCTTGCATATCTTCACGACTGAGGAATAGAATACCTCTTTTCTTCGGAGTTGGCTTAGGAGGTGGTTCAGGAATAGTCCAAGCATTCTCATTGCACAAGATGTTATTCAATAGAATCTCAGCTTGTTCTACGGTCCGTTCCCTAAAAAGACAACCGGCACAACTATCTAGGTGGTCTTTGGAAGCATCGGTAAGTCCATTATAGAAGATATCAAGTATTTTATTCTTCTCAAGAGGGTGACCAGGCAAAGCATTCAGTAGCTGGATGAGCCTCCCCCAAGCTTGTGGGAGACTCTCTTCTTCAGCTTGAGCATGTAGTAGTGGCGGATCTTTTCCTCATAGTGAATAGGGTGGTTATATCGTGCAGTTTGGTAAGATGGCTACAACCGTTTCAGGCTCGTAACCATGAAAAGGATCAGATTCGACCAGAGTGATTAACTCAGGGTCGACAGAGAATTCATAATCCTTATCGGTCACAAAGATAGGCGAAGTAGCAAACTTCGGGTCGTATTTCATCCTAGCGTTCAGAGATTTTTCTTTCCACTTGCGCAGTAGTTTCTCAACATCATAGCTATCCTTACACGCAAGAAAATCCTCAGCTATCTCTCCCTCCATAACATAGCGCGTATCAGGCATAACAGGCAATTCAGGCATAGTAGCAGGTTCTACATCAATAGTATCAGCAGTTTCAGAAGTATCATCACGTCTAGCAGCAACTCTAGCAATATGTGCATCAACGAATGCACCAAGTGGCAAAGTAGTATGAGGCATAATATCAAGCATGGAATCATCAGGCATAGTATCAAGCATAGCATCATCAGGCATAGTATCTAGCATAGCATCATCATAAGCATCATGGGTAGCATAAGTAGCATCATCAAGCACAGACGACATATCAAGATTTCTAGCAGGAGGCGAAGTCGCAAACTTACTCAAAACTGAAGGTGAATCAAGTGCAGAGCTAGATGGCAGTTCCTTACCTCTCCTCATAGTGGAAGGCAGGATTTTAGTTATTGGATCTTTCGGATTCCTCATGGTGATTAGCAGACATAAATCCCAAGTGACTCAGAGAATATAGTTGTGCCTCCCCGGCAACGGCGCCAGAAAAAGGTCTTGATAACCCACAAGTGTAGGGGATCGCAACAGTTTTCGAGGGTAGAGTATTCCACCCAAATTTGTTGATTCGCTCACAAGGGGAAGCTAAAGGATATTCTCAAGTATTAGCAGCTGAGTTTGTCAGATTCAACCACACCTAAAAGATTAGTGTCTGCAAGCAAAGTATCAATGCAAAGTAGTATGATAACAATGGTGCGAGAAACGATGTGTTGACGGCAAACTATTCCTAACTATTGTATCAATGGCGCTAGTAAGTTGCACGTGGGCGAGTAACTATTCTTCCCCGACAACAGTGTCAGAAAAGCTCTTGCAACTAGTAACAACGAAGTAGCAAGGAACAGCAGTAGCAGCAGCAGCAAAGTAACATCAGTAGCAACAGTAGTTGCAAAGTGACAGCAGTAGCAGCAAAGTGGCCCAATTCCTTTTGTAGCAAGGGACAAGCCTAGACAAAGTAACGTAGGGAGAACCAGTAGTAAAAGACTCGTAGGCAGTGGATCGGTGATGGATGAGTATGACGGATGTGATTCATCATGTAACAGCTATAACACGGAGAGATAAGTAACTAGCTCCCCTTCGTCAATCTAATGTAGGCATGTATTCCGTATGTAGACATACGTGCTTAGGGAAAAGAACTTGCATGACATCTATTGTCCATCCTTCCCATGGCAGAGGGGTCCTAATGGAAATTACGGGATATTAAGGTTCTCCTTTTAATAAAGAACCAGACCAACGCATTAACACTTGGTGAATACATGAACTCCTCATACTATGGTCATCTCCGGGAGTGGTTCCGGCTATTGTTACTCCGGGGTTGCCGGGTCATAACACATAGTTGGTGACTACAACTTGCAAGATAGGATCTAAAACACACATATATTGGCGACGACATAATAGGTTCAGATCTGAAATCATGGCACTCGGGCCCTAGTGACAAGCATTAAGCATAGCCAACTAGTAGCAACATCAATCTAGAACATAGTGGATACTAGGGATCAATCCCCGTCAAAACTAACTCGATTACATGATAGATCTCATCCAACTCATCACCGTCCAGTAAGCCTACGATGAGATTACTCACGAACGATGAAGAGCATCATGGAATTGTCGATGGAGAAAGGTTGATGATGACGATGGCGACGATTTCCCCTCTCCGGAGCCCGAAAAGGACTCCAGATCTTCCCTCCATATAAAGAACAGGATGTGGCGGCGCCTCCGTATCGCAAAACGCAATGACACCTTCTCTCTGATTTTTTGCCCGCGTGAGACGGAAGATATAGAGCTGAGTTTGGGTGCGGTGGAGCCACATGGGCCCCACAAGCCCTCACGGCTCGGCCAGGGGGGTGGCCGCGGCCTATGGGCTTGTGTCCCACTGGTCCACCTCCTCCGGTGGATATTTCCACAGGTATTTTTCTTTTATTCCAGAAAAAATCTCCGTAAATATTCAGGACATTCCGAGAACTTTTATTTCTGCACAAAAACAACACCATGGCAATTCTGCTGAAAACAGCGTTAGTCCGAGTTAGTTCCATTCAAATCATGCAAATTAGAGTCCAAAACAAGGGCAAAAGAGTTCGGAAAAGTAGATACGACGGAGACGTATCAAATATGTAGGATACAATATGGACGTCCAGGTCCCACTATTGGATATTGATCGGGGAGTGTCTCGGTCATGTCTGCATAGTTCTCGAACCCGCACGGTTTGCACACTTAAGGTTCGGTGACGTTTCAGTATAGTTGAGTTATAGGTGTTGGTGACCGAAGGTTGTTCGGAGTCCCGGATGAGATCCTGGACGACACGAGGAGCTCCGGAATGGTCCGGAGATAAAGATTGATATATAGGAAGTCCTTTTTTGGTCATCGGAAAGGTTTGAGTCTCATCGGTAGTGTACCGGGAGTGCCGGGAGGGTGCTGGGGGACCACCGGGAGCGGTGTGACGAGCCAAGAGCCTTATGGGCTGTGAGAGGAGGTGGAGCAGCCCCTGTTGAGATAAAAGGTAAAAGACGTTTAAAGGGAATGGAAGGAGGAGTCCTCCCAAAGTAGTCCACCTTCCCACAAGGGAAGCTGGACTCTCCTTGGTTCGGCCGACCCCTCTCCTTGGAGGAGGGGCCAAGCCAGCCTCTTATCCTCTCCTCCTATATATACTAGAGGTTTTTGAGGGTTTTGGACACAACAATCAGCCACGTGTTGCCCTCTCTCTAGATCCATTTCTCCTCTAGTCTAGTTTTCAACAGTGCTTAGGCGAAGCCCTGCTGGACTAGCTCCTCCACCACCACCACCATGCCGCCGTGCTGGAGAACTCATCTACCTCTCCGCCCCTCTTGCTGGATCAAGAAGGCAGGGATCGTCATCAAGCTGTACGTGTGCTGAACACGGAGATGCCGTCCGTTCGGCACTAGATCAGGATGGATCGTGATGGGATCGCGGGACGGATCGTGATGAGATCGCGGGACGGGCTGCGATTTGGATCGCGAAGATGTTTCACGACATCAACCGCATTATATACGCTTTTGCCTAGCGATCTACAACGGTATGTGGATCCGATCTCCCTCTCATAGATGATCATCACTATGATAGGTCCTCGTGTGCGTAGGAATTTTTTTGTTTCCCATGCAACGTTCCCCAACATTCCGTCCATACTTATGGTAAGGCTGACATCTGGTCTTGTGCACAACATTGCACACATGATAGAGCCTATGGCAGAAACATAGGGGACGACACTCATCTTTTCTCTATCTTCTGAAGTAACTCGGCATTGAGTCTTACTCAACTTCACACCTTGCAATGCAGGCAAGAACCCTTTCTTGGACTGATACCTTTTGAACTTCTTCAAAACTATGTAAAGGTATGTGCTCTATGAAAGTCCTATTAAGCGTCTAGATCTATCTCTATAGATCTTGATGCCTAATATGAAAGCATCTTCTCCTAGGTCCTTCATTGAAAAACTCTTGTTCAAATATTCCTTTACGCTTCCCAAAAATTCTATATTGTTTCCAATTAGCAATATGTCATCCACATATAATATTAGAAACGATGTAGAGCTCCCACTCACTTTCTTGTAAATACAAGCTTCTCCATAAACTTGTACAAACCCAAACGCTTTGATCACCTCATCAAAGCACTAATTACAACTCCGAGATGCTTGCACGAGTCCATAAATGGATCGCTGGAGCTTACATACTTTGTCAGCATTCTATGGATCGACAAAACCTTCTGATTGCATCATATACAACTATTCCTTAAGGAAACCGTTAAGGAACGTTGTTTTGACATCCATCTGCCAAATTTCATAATCAAAAAATGCAACTATTGCTAACATGATCCTGACGAACTTAAGCATCGCTAAGGGTGAGAATGTCTCATCGTAGTCAACTCCTTGAACTTGTGAAACACCTTTTGCCACAAGTCGAGCTTTATAGATGGTGACATTACCATCCGTGTTTGTCTTCTTGTTAACGATCCATTTATTCTGAATGGCCTTTCGCCCTTCAGGTAATACTTTCAAAATCCATACTTTGTTTTCATACATGGATCCCATCTCGGATTTCATGGCCTCTAACCATTTGTTGGAATCCGGGCCGACCATCGCTTCTCTGTAGCTCGTAGGTTCATTGTAGTCCAACAACATGACCGTTAAGACAGGGTTACCATACCATTCAGGAGTAGTGCGTGCCCTTGTCGACCTACGAGGTTCGATAGTAACTTGATCTAAATCGTCATGATCATCATCATTAGCTTCCTCTTCAACTGATGTACGCTCCACAGAAACTTCTTCCTGCATTGTGCTACTCTCTGGTTGAAGTAAAGGTTCAACAACCTCATCAAGTTCTATCTTCCTCCCACTCAATTCTTTCGAGAGAAACTCTTTATCTAGAAGTGGTCCATTTTTAGCAACATCTACTTTGCCTTCGGATCTGAGATACAAGGTATACCCAACCGTCTCTTTCGGGTATCCTATGAAGACGCATTTATCCACTTTGGGTTTGACCTTTTTTTGCTGAAGCTGTTTGACATAAGCATCGCATCCCCAAACTTTAAGAAACGACAACTTTGGTTTCTTGCCAAACCACAGTTCATACAGCGTCGTCTTAGCGGATTTAGATGGTGCCCAATTTAAAGTGAATGCAGTTGTATCTAACTCATAACCCCAAAACGATAGTGGCAAATCGAGAAGAGACATCATAGAATGCACCATATCTAATATGGTTCGATTACGATGTTCAGGCACACCATTATGTTGTGGTGTTCCAGGTGGCGTGAATTGGGAAACAATTCCACATTGTCTTAAGTGAGCGCCAAGCTCATAACTCAGATATTCTCCTCCTCGATGAGATCGTAGAAATTTAAGTCAGCGCCAAACTCATAATTCCACATTGTCTTGTTACGATGATTCTCATCTTCACTTTGAAATTGCTTGAACTTTTCAAACATTTTAGACTTGTATTTCATTAAGTAAATATACACATATCTACTCAAGTCATCGGTGCAGGTGAGAAAATAATGATATCACATGCGCTCCTCAATGCTCATCGGACCGCACACATCAGTATATCTGATTTCCAATAATTCACGTGCGTGCTCCATTACTCCAGAGAACAAAGTCATAGTCATCTTGCCCATCAGGCATGCTTCACATGTGTCAAGTGATTCAAAATCAAGTGACTCCAAAAGTACATCATCATGGAGTTTCTTCATGTGTTTTACACCAATATGAACTAAGCGGCAGTGCCACAAGAAAGTGGTGCTGTCATTATCAACTCTACATCTTTTGGCATCAATGTTATGAACATGTGTGTCATCACTATCGAGATTGAATAAGAATAAACACTCACATCGGGTGCATGACCATAAAATATATTACTCGTATAAATAGAACAACCATTATTCTTTGATTTAAATGAGTAACCATCTTGCATCAAACAAGATCCATATATAATGTTCATGCTCAATGCAGGCACTAAATAACAATTATTCGGGTTCATCACTAATCACTATCGCTATTCCCGCTTATGTTTTGATCCTTTGCAAACTACAAGGCCGGAGAGATTGACAACCTCTTTGAAATCATTGGGAGCAAAGTTATTTATTGTGTGTGCAGGTCCACGTCTTCTACTAGCACCAGAGCAGCGGACACCTACTTGTTGATCCTCGGAGTCCTCCTAGTTCGATAAACCTTACAGTCCCCATGTAAGGGAAATCTGCTGCTGACTACATCTCCACCTTCCACTTGGGGTAACCAATGATGGGCGAGAAGTATATCCATCAACTCATCATCAAGAAAATTTCTGACGCCGTTGCCAAGGACTCCAGTCTTCAAGATAGGGGAGTTGCACACTATCTTTTACCTTTGATTTTTAGTCTTGTTATTTTGCTTTCTAGTTTTTTGCTTTAGAGTCTTATATCAAAAACTACAAAAAAGGGAGTAGTTACTTTGCTTTGTTTAGTCAGTATGTCTAAGCCCTTTGCCTTTGGTGTTGCACCCGAAGGAGAGATTCTTACCTTCAAACAGAGGGTTAGAGAAAGTTTGAAAGATGCTTGGTAAAGAATTAAAGATTCTCAAGATAGAGCCACCAAGAAGAAATCCACCACTATTTTGCTTAGAAATTTTTATGTTGGTATTACTTCTTGGAATATGTTTGTTCTAGACACAGCAATAGCTGGGAATTTCTTGTAAGCTCCCCTTTGGGAGGCTCTTAACATTATGGAAAATCTTGTTGGAATCCCACCTATTGTTGACATAAAGGATGATATCACTTTAGCTCACATTATGAGTAAACTTGAGAATAGAGAGCTAAGGATGCCAAGCGTGAGTAAAATAAATGAAGTAGATCGTAGGATTCAAGGGAACATAAATAGACTTGATAGCTCCATGCACAAAATTTACAAAACTTTGGATACCCTTAAATCCCATGATGTGGATTCTTTAGGATTGATAAGATCGAGGATATTATTGAAACTTTAGGAACTACTATATCCTCCATCAAGACTAAAAAGGTAGAAACACCCGCAAGTAAGGAACCTATGTTCGTTCACGTACCCAAGGTTCCTCAACCCAAAATGAGTATACCTATTGCTAAGGGTGTTGAAACTGTGAAGACCTTGGAAGAGACACCTCTCTTAAATAGATTAGAAATGAAATCCAATTGATCTTACTACCTTTGCTTTTGTTCCTAGAAGTGTTGCCACTAGGCCTCTCTTTGAGAGTCCTCTTAAGATTAGTTGTACTATTGAAGAGCTTTTTGATGATCCTTGTGATGGTTCAATTGATACAACTTGATCTTTTTGCATCGTGCCTAGCTCAAAGGCATAAAAGAAAGCGCTTGTTGGGAGGCAACCCAATTTTTTTTTACTTTCAGTTTTAGTGGTCTTGATGCTTGTTACTACTTTAGCAACATCATTGTATCTTTATTTTCAAGCTTTGTGCCAAGGTTTAACCTCCGATTGCAAGAAAGTTCAAAAGTTGTGACATGCTGTCCAGAAACAGATTATGTCTGCTTGACGGAACAATTCGCCAAAAATCACCAGATCATCTTTTTGATCTGAATTGTTTTTACAATATGCTCTATATAATTGTATTTCTGGTGTCTGTTCTGAGTTTTTTTTATTTGAGTTGCATAAGTACCCCGAAAAAATTATTTACTACGTGTTGTTCTGTTTTTTCCAGATTCTGCCCTGTTCTGTGTTTTCATTGTTTTGCAAATCTTAAACTTGCTTTTTCTTTGCAAAAACCTTTTGGAAATCTTGAGAAACAGTATATCTTCCTGAAAATCTTTATATCCAGTAAATAAAAATATATTTTATTATGGGTACTAACCACTCTAGTCAGCTTATGATGAGTTTCGTATGAAGGGAGTTTTCAAGTATGCGATGGAAGATGATGAAAGAAGATCCAGGAGTGTCAAGCGCTCAATCTTGGGGATGCCCCCATACACCCCCAATAAATATTCAAGGAGACTAAAATGTCTAAGCTTGGGGATGCCCCCGTGCATCCGCTTCGCCATCAACAATCATCAGTTTGTCCTTCTCCATGCTATATTTTTATCACTTCATATGTTATGTGCTATGCTTGGAGCATCCTGCTCTTTACTTTTTAGTTTTTTTAGTTTTGCTTGCTGTTCATAACAAGTTGGACCCTAGTATTCTTTGTTTGAGAGAGAAACACGCTCCACTCCACCCTAGAACACAACATAGGTTTTCATGCTTATCTTTTTGTGTGTTCTTTATCTTTTCATAGTTCTTGTCATGCTTAGCTCTTAGTTTTCATGCTTTATCTTTTTAAGAGATTTTATTTAGGTTGCTTTTGGAACTCTCTTGAGTTATCATGCTTATCTTGTTTAGAGAGTTGGCTTGTTGCACTGAGTTGTGTGTCTTGCATGAGTAGGTAATTGAGGTTGCTATTTAAGTATAGTAGTAACTCGCAATAGTTTTGAGGTATTCATTTGAGTAATGTTTGGACTTTTGGTGTCAAGAGCTTGAGCCTATTAGTGATAGGTGTCGTATTTTGGGAAATCCGTGTTTATTTTCAAAAACTAAAAAAATTAGTTTCGAACTCTAGCTACGAGATGGATCGCTAACCTCTAGAGGGGTTGAAATATATAGAGTACCCCCCACGTTATCATGGGTCGAGGATGCGCAAGGATAACCAAACCCCCAAACACTCCTCCTCGGGGTACTTGTCTCTTTGTGAATCTCCTGACTAGATAGAGAGTTACCGATACTAAATGCATGAGTTCTTCGGACTAATGTGAGTATTCGATTGTTGGCACTTCCACCATCCATATTTTGCTAGACTCTTCGGTACTGTGCATTGCCCTTTCTCATCTTGAGAGTTGGTGCAAACTTCGTCGGTGCATCTAAACCCTTGGCATAATACGCTCTGTCATCATAAGCCTTATTATATCCTTTCTCAAAACAGCCACCATACCTACATATTAAGGCATTTCCATAGCGTTTCCGAGATACATTGCCATGCAACATCCACCATCTCATGACTTGATCTTCATGTCATACATTCTTTTGCTCGATCGAGGAGCCGCATGCTAGTTGGTGTTGGGAACGTCGCATGGGAAACAAAAAAAATTCCTACGCGCACGAAGACCTATCATGGTGATGTCCATCTACGAGGGGGATTTCAGATATACGTACCCTTGTAGATCGCACATAAGAAGCGTTAATAAACGCGGTTGATGTAGTGGGACGTCCTCATGTCCCTCGATCGCCCCTCGAACCGTCCCACGAACCGTCCCACGATCCATCCCACGATCCGCTCCGATCTAGTGCCCAACGGACGGCACCTCAGCGTTCAGCACACGTACAGTTCGACGATGATCTCGGCCTTCTTGATCCAGCAAGAGGGACGGAGAGGTAGATGAGTTCTCCGGTAGCATGACGGCGCTCTGGAGGTTGGTGGTGATTTAATCTCAGCAGGGCTCCGCCCGAGCTCCGCAGAAACGCGATCTAGAGGAAAAATCGTGGAGGTATGTGGTCGGGCTGTCGTGGCAAAGTTTTCTCAAATCAGCCCTAATACCTCCGTATATATAGGTGGGAGGGGAGGGGCCTTTCCTTGAGGCTCAAGGAGCCCCAAGGTGGTCGGTCGAAGGGGGGAGGAGGAATCCTCTTCCAATCCTAGTCCAACTAGGATTGGAATGTGGAGTCCTTCCCTTCCTTCCCACTTCCCCCTTTTTTTCTCTTTGACTTTTACTTATCCTGCGCACGTGCCTTCTTGGGCTTCCCCACCAGCCCACTAAGGGATGGTGCGGCACCCCTAAGGCCTATGGGCTTCCCCGGGGTGGGCTGCCCCCCGGTGAACATTCGGGACCCATTCGTCACTCCTGGTATATTCCCGGTAATGCCGAAAACTTTCCGGTAATCAAATGAGGTCATCCTATATATCAATCTTTGTCTCCGGACAATTCCAGAAACCCTCGTGACGTCCGTGATCTCATCCGGGACTCCGAACAACATTCACTAACCAACCATATAACTCAAATACGGATAAAACAACGCCAAACCTTAAGTGTGCAGACCCTGCGGGTTCGAGAACTATGTAGACATGACCCGAGGGACTCCTCGGTCAATATCCAATAGCGGGACCTGGATGCCCATATTGGATCCTACATATTCTACGAAGATCTTATCGTTTGAACCTCAGTGCCAAGGATTCATATAATCCCGTATGTCATTCCCTTTGCCCTTCGGTATGTTACTTGTCGGAGATTCGATCGTCAGTATCCGCATACCTATTTCAATCTTGTTTACCGGCAAGTCTCTTTACTCGTTTCGTAATACAAGATCCCATTACTTACACTAAGTCACATTGCTTGCAAGGCTTGTGTGTGATGTATTATTACCGAGTGGGCCCCAAGATACCTCTCCGTCACACGGAGTGACAAATCCCAGTCTCGATCCATACTAACTCAACGGACACCTTCAGAGATACCTATAGAGCATCTTTATAGTCACCCAGTTACGTTGCGACATTTGATACACACAAAGCATTCCTCTGGTGTCAATGAGTTATATGATCTCATGGTCATAGGAATAAATACTTGACACGCAGAAAAAACAGTAGAAACAAAATGACACGATCAACATGCTACGTGTATTTAGTTTGGGTCTAGTCCATCACATGATTCACCTAGTGATGTGATCCAGTTATCAAGCAACAACACCTTGTACAGTCAGAAGACCCCGACTATCCTTGATCAACTGGCTAGCCAACTAGAGGCTTGCTAGGGACAGTGTTTTGTCTATGTATCCACACATGTATCTAAGTCTTCATTCAATACAATTATAGCATGGATAATAAACGATTATCTTGATACAGGAATTATAATAATAACTTATTTATCATTGCCTCTGGTGCATAATTCCAACAGTCTCCCACTTGCACTAGAGTCAATAATCTAGCCCTCACATCGCCATGCGAATTACATTGTAATAAATCTAACACCCATACAGTTCTGGTGTTGATCATGCTTTGCCCGTGGAAGAGGTTTAGTCAGCGGGTCTGCCACATTCAGATCCGTGTGCACTTTGCATATATTTACGTCCTCCCCTTCGACGTAGTCGCGGATGAGGTTGAAGCGTCATTTGATGTGTCTAGTCTTCTTGTGAAACCGTGGTTCCTTTGCTAAGGCAATGGCACCCGTGTTGTCACAAAACAGGGTTATTGGATTCAGTGCGCTCTGCACCACTCCAAGATCCGTCATGAACTGCTTCATCCAGACACCCTCCTTAGCTGCCTCCGAGGCAGCCATGTACTCCGCTTCACATGTAGAATCAGCTACGACGCTTTGCTTGGAACTGCACCAGCTTACCGCACCCCCATTAAGAATAAATACACGTAGGTACTTCAGGATATTCTTTGTTACCTCCATACACGAGAAACATCTCCTTAGTCCTTTTCAGGTACTTCAGGATATTCTTGACCGCCGTCCATTGATCCACTCCTGGATTACTCTGGAACCTGCGTGCCATACTTATGGCTAGGCTAACATCTGGTCTAGTGCACATCATTGCATACATGATAGAACCTATGGCTGAAGCATAGGGGACGGTTTTACTGGGCACTGAGTCTTACTCAATCTCGTACCTTGTAAAACTGGCAAGAACCCCTTCTTAGACTGTTCAATTTTGAACCTCTTCAAAACTTTATCAAGGTATGTACTTTGTGAAAGTCCTATCAAGTGTTTCGATCTATCCCTATAGATCTTAATGCCTAGAATGTAAGCAGCTTCTCCTAGGTCCTTCATAGAGAAACTTTTATTTAAGTAATCCTTTATGCTCTCCAAAAACTCCATGTTGTTTCCAATCAGCAATATGTCATCCACATATAATATTAGAAATGCCACAGAGCTCCCACTCACTTTCTTGTAAATACAAGATTCTCCAACCACTTGTATAAACCCAAATGCTTTGATCACCTCATCAAAGCGTTTATTCCAACTCCGAGATGCTTGCACCAGTCCATAAATGGATCGCTGGAGCTTGCACACTTTGTTAGCATTTTTAGGATCAACAAAACCTTCGGGCTGCATCATATACAACTCTTCCTTAAGGAAACCGTTAAGGAACGCTGTTTTGACATCCATCTGCCAGATTTCATAATCGAAAAATGCAGCTATTGCTAACATCATTCGGACGGACTTAAGCATCGCTATGGGTGAGAATGTCTCATCATAGTCAATCCCTTGAACTTTTGAAAAACCCTTTGCCACAAGTCGAGTTTTATAAACGGTCACATTATCGTCAGCGTCCGTCTTCTTCTTAAAGATCCATTTGTTCTTAATAGCCTTGCGGCCTTCAGGTAGTACTTCCAAAGTCCACACTTTGTTTTCATACATGGATCCTATCTCGGACTTCATGGCCTCCAGCCATTTGTTGGAATCCGTGCCCACCATTGCTTCTTCATAATTCGCAGGCTCATTGTTGTCTAACAACATAATTGATAAGAAGGGATTACCGTACCACTCTGGAGAAGTACGCGGCCTCGTCGACCTGTGAGGTTCGACAGGAACTTGATCCGGAGTTTCATGATCATCATCATTAATTTCCTCCTCAACCGGCGTCACAATGACAGGGGTTTCCCCTTGCCCCGCGCCACCATCGAGAGGGATGAGAGGTTCGACAACCTCATCAAGTTTTATCTTCCTCCCACTCAATTCTCTCGAGAGAAACTCCTTCTCGAGAAAGCTCCTTTCTTAGCAACAAACACTTTGCCCTCGGATTTGAGATAGAAGGTGTACCCAACTGTCTCTTTTGGGAACCTATGAAGACACACTTTTCCTCTTTGGGTTCCATCTTTTCAGGCTGAAGCTTTTTGACATAAGCATCACATCCCCAAACATTAAGAAACGACAACTTTGGTCTTTTGCCATACCACAGTTCGTATGGTGTCGTCTCAACGGATTTTGATGGTGCCCTATTTAAAGTGAATGCAGCTGTTTCTAATGCATAACCCCAAAATGATAACGGCAAATCGGTAAGAGACACCATAGATTGCACCATCTCTAATAAAGTACGATTACGACGTTCGGACACACCATTACGTTGTGGTGTTCCAGGCGGTGTCAACTGTGAAACAATTCCACATTGTCTTAAGTGAGCACCAAACTCGAAATTCAGATATTCACCCTCACGATCAGACCACAGGAACTTGATCTTCTTGTTACGATGATTTTCAACTTCACTCTGAAATTGCTTGAACTTTTCAAATGTTTCAGACTTGTGTTTCATCAAGTAGACATAACCATATCTACTCAAATCGTCAGTGAAGGTGAGAAAATAACGATATCCGCCGCGTGCCTCCACACTTATCGGACCACACACATCGGTATGTATGATTTCCAACAAGTCACTTGCACGCTCCACTGTTCTGGAGAACGGAGTTTTAGTCATCTTGCCCATGAGGCATGGTTCGCACGTGTAAAGTGAATCAAAGTCAAGTGACTCCAAAAGTCCATCGGCATGGAGTTTCTTCATGCGCTTTACACCAATATGACCTAAACGGCAGTGCCATAAAAACATGGCGCTATCATTGTTAACTCTAACTCTTTTGGTCTCAATGTTATGTATATGTGTATTACCACTATCAAGATTCAATATGAACAATCCTCTCACATTGGGTGCATGACCATAAAAGACATTACTCATAGAAATAGAACAACCATTATTCTCTGACTTAAACAAGTAACCGTCTCGCAATAAACAAGATCCAAATATAAAGTTCATGCTTAACGTAGGCACTAAATAACAATTGTTTAAGTTCATTACTAATCCTGATGGTAACTGAACTGAAACTGTGCCGACGGCGATTGCATCAACCTTGGAACCATTTCCCACGCGCATCGTCAATTCATCCTTCGCCAGCCTTCGCTTATTCCGCAGTTCCTGTTTCGAGTTGCAAATATGAGCAACAGAACCGGTATCGAATACCCAGGCACTACTACGAGAGCTGGTTAAGTACACATCAATAACATGTATATCAAATATACCTGATTTTTCTTTGGCGCCTTCTTATCAGCCAGATACTTGGGGTAGTTGCGCTTCCAGTGACACATACCCTTGCAATAATAGCACTCCATTTCAGGCTTAGGTCCAGCTTTGGGTTTCTTCGTCGGATTGGCAACAGGCTTGCCGCTCTTCTTAGAACTACCCTTCTTTCCTTTGCCGTTTCTCTTGAAACTAGTGGTCTTATTCACCATCAACACTTGATGCTCTTTACGGAGTTCTGACTCTGCGACTTCCAGCATCGCGAACAACTCACCGGGTGACTTGTTCATCCCTTGCATGTTGTAGTTCAACACAAAACCCTTATAGCTTGGCGGCAGTGATTGAAGAATTCTGTCAATGATAGCCTCTTGCGGGAGTTCAATCCGCAGCTCAGCTAGACGGTTTGAATACCCAGACATTTTGAGCACATGTTCACTGACAGACGAATTCTCCTCCATCTTGCAAGCATAGAATTTATCGGAGGTCTCATACCTCTCGATCCGGGTGTTCTTCTGAAAGATAAACTTCAACTCCTCGAACATCTCATATGCTCCATGACGCTCAAAGCAACGTTGAAGTCCCGGCTCTAAGCCATACAAGACTGCACATTGAACTACTGAGTAGTCCTCCTTACGTGTTAACCAAGTGTTCTTAACATCTTGATCAGCCGTAGCGGGTGGTTCATCTCCTAGCGCAGCATTAAGGACATAATCCTTCTTTCCAACTTGCAGGAGCAACTTAAGATTACAAGCCCAGTCTACAAAGTTGCTTCCATCATCTTTCCACTTAGCTTTCTCTGGGAACGTATTAAAATTCAGGGTGACTGTCACGTGAGCCATGATCTACAACACAAATATATTCAAAGTGAACTTAGACTATGTTCAAGATAATTAGTGTTTAACTTAATCAAATTGCTTGCTAAACTCCCACTCAAAAAGTACATCTCTCTAGTCATTTGAGTCGTTTATGATCCAATTCCACTAGCTCAAGTCCGATCAGCACGTGAGTTGAGGATAGTTTCAGTGGTAAGCATCCCTATGCTAATCATATCAACTATATGATTCATGATCGACCTTTCGGTCTCATGTGTTCCGAGGCCATGTCTGCACATGCTAGGCTCGTCAAGCTTAACCCAAGTGTTCCACATGTGCAACTGTTTTGCACCCGTTGTATGTGAACGTTGAGTCTATCACACCCGATCATCACGTGGTGTCTCGAAACGACGAACTGTAGCAACGGTGCACAGTCGGGGAGAACACAATTTCGTCTTGAAATTTTAGTGAGAGATCACCTCATAATGCTACCGTAGTTCTAAGCAAAATAAGGTGCATAAAAGGATTAACATCACATGCAATTCATAAGTGACATGATATGGCCATCATCACGTGCTTCTTGATATCCATCACCAAAGCACCGGCACGATCTTCTTTGTCACCAGCGCCACACCATGATCTCCATCAACGTGTCACCATCGGGGTTGTCATGCTACTCATGCTATTAATACTAAAGCTACATCCTAGCAATATAGTAAACGCATCTGCAAGCACAAACATTAGTTTAAAGACAACCCTATGGCTCCTGCCGGTTGCCATACCATCGACGTGCAAGTCGATACTAACTATTACAACATGATCATCTCATACATCCAATATATCACATCACATCGTCGGCCATATCACATCACAAGCATACCCTGCAAAAACAAGTTAGACGTCCTCTAATTGTTGTTGCATGTTTTACGTGGTGACCATGGGTATCTAGTAGGATCGCATCTTACTTACGCAAACACCACAACGGAGATATATGAATTGCTATTTAACCTCATCCAAGGACCTCCTCGGTCAAATCCGATTCAACTAAAGTTGGAGAAACCGACACTCGCCAGTCATCTTTGAGTAACGGAGTTGCTCGTAGCGATGAAACCAGTCTCTCGTAAGCGTACGAGTAATGTCGGTCTGAGCCGCTTCGATCCAACAATACCGCGGAATCAAGAAAAGACTAAGGAGGGCAGAAAATCGCACATCACCGCCCACAAAAACTTTTGTGTTCTACTCGAGAATACATATACGCATGAACCTAGCTCATGATGCCACTGTTGGGGAACATCGCATGGGAAACAAAAAAAAATCCTACGCGCACGAAGACCTATCATGGTGATGTCCATCTACGAGGGGGATTTCAGATCTACGTACCTTTGTAGATCGCACAGCAGAAGCGTTAATAAACGCGGTTGATGTAGTGGAACGTCCTCACGTCCCTCGATCCGCCCCACGAACCGTCCCGCGATCCGTCCCACGATCCGCTCCGATCTAGTGCCGAACGGACGGCACCTCCATGTTCAGCACACGTACAGCTCGACGATGATCTCGGCCTTCTTGATCCAGCGAGAGAGACGGAGAGGTAGATGAGTTCTCCGACAGCGTGACGGCGCTCCGGAGGTTGGTGGTGATCTAATCTCAGCAGGGCTCCGCTCGAGCTCCGCAGAAACGCAATCTAGAGGAAAAACCGTGGAGGTATGTGGTCGAGCTGCCGTGGCAAAGTTTTTTCAAATCAGCCCTAATACCTCCGTATATATAGGTGGGAGGGGCGGGGCCTTGCCTTGAGGCTCAAGGAGCCCCAAGGGGATCGGTCGAAGGGGGGAGGAGGAATCCTCCTACAATCCTAGTCCTACTAGGATTGGAAGGAGGAGTCCTTCCCTTCCTTCCCACTTCCCCTTTTTTTCTCTTTGATTTATCCTTATCCTGCGCAGGGCCCTTCTTGGGCTTGCCCACTGCTACTGCAACAAAAGACCTTCCAACGGTGCTAGAAACACGTGCTGACGGGAGACTGTTCTTGTCTTGATTCTCCTGAGCAACGGCACCAGGAATCCTTTTGCTACGGCTACGCCTTAAGGGACTTCCTAGGCAAATATGCAAAGGATTTCCCCGTGGCCTTGGAGCCTTGCGTTGGTGTTCCCTCGAAGCGGAAAGGGTGATGTAGCGTAGCGGTGGTAAGTATTTTCCCTCAGTTTTGAGAACCAAGGTATCGATCTAGTGAAGGAGTATCGCAAGTGCCTGCACAAACACAAAGAACCTGCTCCCAATGCTATGAAGGGGTTGTCAATCCCTTATAGATTGTTCGCAAAGTTAGAACTGAAAGCAACAAAGTAACAAAGCAAAGTAAAAGCGGAGGTGTAAACGATAGATGTGAATAGACCCGGGGGCCGTTGTGTTTACTAGTGGCTTCTCTCATGAAAGCAAGTAGACGGTGGGTGAACAAATTACTGTCGAGCAATTGATAGAACCGCGCAAAGTCGTGACGATATCTATGGCAATGATTATATCTATAGGCATCACGTCCAAAACAAGTAGACCGATACTTTCTGCATCTACTACTATTACTCCACACATCGACCGCTATCCAGCATGCATCTAGTGTATTAAGTCCAAGAGAACGGAGTAACGCCTTAAGCAAGATGACTTGATGTAGATGGACAATCTCATATCAACGACAGAGCCCACCTTGTTACCCTTGATGGCAACCACTCAATGTGCGCCTTGCTGTCCCTACTGTCACTGGGAAAGGTCACCACATGGTAAGAACCCAAAACCAAGCATTTCTCCCATTGCAAGAATCATAGATCTAGTTGGCCAAACAAAACCCAAGACTCGGAGAGACTTACAAGGATATCAAATCATGCATATAAGAAATCAGCAAAGACTCAAATATATATCATAGATAATCTGATCACAAATCCACAATTCATCGGATCTCGACAAACACACCGCCAAAGAAGATTACATCGGATAGATCTCCATGAAGATCATGGAGAACTTTGTATTGAAGATCCAAGAGAGAGAAGAAGCCATCTAGCTACTAACTACGCACCCGTAGGCCTGAAGTGAACTACTCACGAGTCATTGGAGGGGCGATGATGATGAAGAAGGAGCCCTCCAACTCCAAAGTCCCCTCCGGCAGGGCGCCGGGAAGGGTCTCCAGATGAGATCTCGTGGAAACGGAAGCTTGCGGCGGCGGAAAAGTATTTTCGAGGCTCCCCTGATTTTTTGCGGAATATTTGGGAATTTATAGGCCAAATATCTAGGTCAGAGGTCGGCCAGGGAGGGAGGCCACAAGCCTATCCACCGCCGCCTCCCCCCTGGTGGCGGAGTGGGGGCTTGTGGGCTCCCTGGAGCCCACCTGGCTTGGCCCAAAAGCCCCCTGGACTTCTTTCGTTCGGGAAAAAATCATTTCGATGTTTTTCTTCCGTTTGGACTCCGTTCCAAAATCAGATCTGAAAAGATTCAAAAACACGGAAAAACAGGAACTGACACTTGGCACTGAATTAATAAGTTAGTCCCAAAAAGATATAAAAAGGTACATAAAACATACAAAGAAGGCAAGATAACAGTGTGAAAACATCAAAAATTATAGATACGTTTGAGACGTATCAATACGCTCTTACCACAAAATGACTTGGGGCCGATAGCCCCCAAGTAAGCCGGCCTAATCCTCAGAATCATATAAGGCGCCCATGTTTGAATCGTGCGCGTGTAGCGACTTGATCCTCTTTGGCTTATCGATACCCAGTGTTGTAATAACTGCAACAGGGCGACTTATGCTCTCTGGTATTGATAGCGTCCATGTTTGGGCGACTTATTGACGAACAATAAAGATCCATGTTTTCAAGAAGATGAAGTGGCAGGAAAAACCCAGAATTCGTGGGTACTAACTTTACTGCTTTATATAAATGAGAGACTTACAATCTTCAAAATGGGAGAGAAAGGAAAAAGCGGAGCCAATAGCTCAAGTGTAGTAAGGCCGCAGATGGGCTATGTTCCAGGGGCGAGTTGACTCAGCCTCCGTGGTTGGCCGATCAGGCCGAAGATCCACCACATAGTATGACCCGTTGCGAAGGTTTTTGCTGACGACAAGCGGTCCTTCCCATGGTGGTGACAACTTATGCATGCCAGTGCGATCTTGGATCAAACGGAGCACTAAGTCGCCCTCCTGAAAATCTCGGCTCTTGACCCGGCGGCTATGATAACGCCGCAAATCTTGCTGATAGATAGCCGGTCGGGAGGCAGTCAAATCGCGTGCTTCCTCCAAAGCATCCAAAGAATCCTGACGTGCCAACTCATTATCCTGTTCCACATAAGCGATGACTCTGGGTGAGTCATGCCTAATGTCACTAGGAAGAACGGCTTCTGCTCCGTACACCAGGAAGAAAGGACTAAGGAGTAAAACCCGTAGAACAATTCGGGGTGGTTCGAATGCTCCGTAACACCGAAGGCAACTCCTCAACCCAACACCCTGGGGTGCGCTCCAGGGGAACCATAAGTCGGGGCTTGATTCCTTGTAGTACTTCCTGATTCGCCCGTTCTGCGTGCCCATTAGATTAGGGATGAGCAACTGCAGACACATCAAGCCGGATGTGCTCCCAGTTGCAAAACTCCTGCACCGCCCCTTGTGATAAATTGGTACCATTATCAGTGATAATGTTGTGCGGGTATCCAAACCGGAATATCAACTTTTTCAAGAATTTGATGGCCGTTTCTGCATCACAGCTGCCAATAGGCTCTGCTTCGACCCACTTGGTGAATTTATCAACCGCCACGAGTAGATGAGTTTTTTTATTGGATGACATCTTAAAAGGGCCAACCATATCTAACCCCCAGACCGTGAAAGGCCAGGTGATAGGGATCATCCTTAGTTCTTGAGCTGGCACATGATCCTGTCGTCCGAAACGTTGACAGCCATCACATCGACGGACTATCTCTTCTGCATCCGCATGAGCCGTCAACCAAAAGAATCCATGTCGGAATGCCTTGGAAACCAGGGAACGTGACCCGGCATGATGCCCGCAATCCCTGGCATGGATCTCGTTCAGAATTACGCACCCTTCATCAGAAGAAACACATCTTTGAAATACCCCAGAAGTACTTTGCTTATATAACTCGCCGTTGATGATGACCATGGATTTGCTCCGACGAACGATTTGACGGGCCAACACCTCATCCGAAGGTAACTCGCCTCGTCTGAGGTACGCCAAGTAAGGAAGAACCCATTTCGGCGTAACACGGAGAGCCGCCACAAACTGGGACTCAGGATCTGGTATCGCCAACTCTTCTTTCGAGGGCAACCTCACGGAAGGATTATGCAGAATATCCAGAAAGATATTAGGAGGAACCGGCTTACGTTGCGAGCCGAGACGCGAGAGGGCATCCGCTACTTCGTTAAGTCGACGGTCGATATGATCGACTTGATAACCATGGAAATAGCCCGCCACATCAGACACAACGCTTTTGTAAGCCGCCATCAGGGGGTCCCGGGAATCCCATGTACCTGAAACTTGTTGAGCCACCAGATCGGAGTTGCCAAAACATCTAACGCGTGTGAGGTTCATCTCCTTGGCGAGTCGCAAACCATGAAGCAGAGCTTCATACTCTGCAGCGTTGTTGGTACACGGGAACATGAGTCAGAGAACATAACAGAACTTGTCTCCCTTGGGTGAAATCAACACCACGCCAGCCCCCGAGCCTTCCAACTACCTAGACCCATCAAAATAAATAGTCTAGTACGTGAGATCATGCCTGTCTTCCGGAATCTACAACTCGGTCCAATCATTGATGAAGTCGACCAATGCCTAGGACTTGATAGCTGTGTGAGGCGCATACCGCACGTGGTGCGGCCCAAGCTCGATCGCCCATTTGGCGATTCGCCCCGTTGCTTCTCGGTTCTGGATGATGTCCCCAAGAGGGGCGGAGCTAACCACCGTGATAGGATGTTCTTGGAAATAATGTTTTAACTTCCGACTCGCCATAAAGATCCCATAAACCAACTTCTGCCAATGCGGATAACGTTGTTTGGAGAGGGTTAGCACCTCGCTGATAAAGTACACTAGGCGTTGTACCGGGTATTCCTTTCCTTCTTCCTTCCGTTCAACAGCCACTGTCACGCTCACCGCCTTGGTATTCGCCGCGATGTATAAAAGCATAGGCTCCTTTTCAGTTGGGGCGGCCAAAACCGGCGGGTTGACCAACTGCTGCTTCAGAGCTTCAAAAGCTTCGTTGGCCTCGTCCGTCCAAACAAAACGATCAGCTTTCTTAAGCAACTGATAGAGGGGAATGGCTTTCTCCCCTAGGCGGCTTATAAAGCGACTCAAGGCCGCAATACGACCCTCCATGCGTTGAACTTGATTGATATTCGCTGGTTTCCCGAGCGAAGTGAATGCTTTGATTTTTTCTTGGTTGGCCTGAATGCCGCGTTCGGACACCAGAAAACCCAAAACCTTTCCTGCGGGGAGGCCAAAGACACATTTGGTGGGATTAAGCTTCATCCGATACACCCGTAGATTATCAAAGGTTTCCTTGAGATCCTCCAAGAGCGTCTCCTTCTTGCGAGATTTAACCACGATGTCATGAACGTAAGCATGGACGTTGCGTCCGATTTGGCTGCGGAGACAGTTTTGGATACAACGCTGGTAAGTTGCCCCAGCGCTCTTGAGCCCAAACGGCATGGACACATAGCAAAAAGCCCCAAACGGGGTTATGAAAGTTGTCTTCTCCTGATCTTCCACAGCCATCTTGATTTGGTGATATCCGGAGTAGGCGTCCAAGAAACGCTCGCAGCCCGCAACCGAATCAATGATTTGATCAATGCGGGGAAGGGCGAAAGGATCCTTTGGGCAAGCTCTATTGAGGTTGGTGTAGTCGATGCACATGCAGAAAGTGTCGTTCTTCTTGAGAACCAGGACCGGGTTAGCCAACCATTTAGGGTGGAAGACCTCAATGATAAATCCGGCGGCCAAAAGACGGGCGACTTCTTCTCCGATCGCCTTGCGTCGCTCCTCATTAAACCTGCGAAGATATTGCTGAATCGGCTTTGCTTTAGGGTTAACATTAAGATGGTGCTCACCGAATTCTCTTGGTACACCAGGCATGTCAGAAGGTTTCCATGCGAAGATGTCCCGATTCTCACAGATGAATTCGATGAGTGCGCTTTCCTATTTGGGATCCAGACCCGCCCTGATAGTGAACTGCTTGGATGAATCGCCGGGAGTAAAGTCCACCATCTTAGTGTCATCCGTCGTCTTGAACTTGAGGAGCGGCTCGGCATCAGTTGTTGGCTTCTTGAGGGGCGACATATCCGCCGGGTCAACATTGGCTTGGTGATACTTGAGTTCTTCTGCAGCACAGGCGATTCATGCGTAAGCCGCATCTCCTTCCTCACACTCCTTTATTATCCTCCTGTCACCATCGACCGTGATGGGTCCCTTAGGGCCAGGCATCTTGAGTTTAAGGTAGACATAGCAGGGGCGAGCCATGAACCGGGCGTAAGCCGGCCACCCGAACAACGCATGATAAGGGCTCTTTAGTTTGACCACCTCGAATATAAGCGACTCGCTCCTGTGGTTGGATGTTGTACCAAAATCCACATTAAGTTTGACCCACCCAATTGGATATGCCGACTTACCCGGGATGATACCATGGAATACCGTGGTTGACGGCATTAGGTCTTTCTCCAAGAGGTTCATCCTTCGAAAGGTGTCGAAATATAATATGTTGATGCTGCTGCCACCATCCATAAGAACCTTTGAAAGGGTATATCCCCCGACTTGGGGGGCCACGACCAATGCCAAGTCGACGGGGTTCTCGATTCTAGGCGGGTGGTCCTCCCTACTCCACGAGATAATCTGCTCAGACCAGTGGAGGTACCTGGGGAGTGCCGGCTCGGACACGCTATACGTCCTATGCTTCACCTTCTTGTCTCGCTTACAAGCACTGGTGGTGAACACGTGGTATTGTCCGTTGTTTAATTGTTTGGGATTGCTGCGGAATCCGCCGTTATCATCTTGCCCCTGGGGAGCCCCCTGTGGGGGTGGCTGCTGAAACACTCCGGACGGGTTATACCGCTGCTGGTTATGCACATGGCACTGGCCACTGCTTGGTTGCGAGCCGCCCTGGGCCCCTGGTTCAGGAAAACCGCCGAACGGGTTCTGACGTTGATTAAGCGCACCGAACTGTTCCTGCCGTTGGCTCTGGTGACCGGTTTGACCCTTCTTGAGTGCCTCCGCCCGAAATTCCTGCATTACGTAGCAGTCTTCCCAAGAGTGAGTCGTTGGTCCTTCCACCATGGCGTGATGCGGGCAGGGGCCCTTAAGTATCTCGTTATAGTTGCGCGGCTTCTTGCCACTGTAACCCCTCTTCTTCTGGCGTTGATTGCCATTGTTAGCATTGGTGTTGGCGACGAAGTCCGTGGATCCTTCCTGCTGCCTTCTCTCGCCATTTCCACCATGATTATGGTGGGCGCGTCCCTGAAACCGGGAGTGATTTTTGGATGACTCGCCTTTCCTCGGCGAGTTGGCCTTGCTGCCGTCCTCTCCTGGATCTTTAGTATCGTCTGCTTCGGCGTACTGAGTGAGGGTGTCCATCAATTCGCCCATATCCTGGACCTTGCGCTTGAGTCGCCCCAGCTTCTGTACCAAGGGCTCATAGTGGCAGTTTTGCTCCAGGATCATCACGGTTTGAGCCGCCGTGATGTCGTCTTACGAGTTCATGATTTTCGCAACCCGCCGCGTCCAGTGGTGGGCCGACTCATTGGGGCGCTGAACGCAATGATGTAAGTCGACGATCGTCATCGGGCGTTTGCAAGTTCCCCGGAAGTTTTTGATGAAATGTTCCTTCAGTTCAGCCCAAGTCTGGATGGAGTTGGGTGGAAGGTTTTTTAACCAAGTGTGTGCCATCCCTTCGAGCATCATTGTGAAGTACCTGGCACAGACTGCTTCACTTACGTCGAGCATGTCCATTGCGAGTTCGTAACTCTCAACCCATGATGCCGGCTCAAAGTCCGGGGTGTAGTTGGGCACCTTCCTTGGTCCTTTAAAGTCCTTCGGCATCCGCTCGTTGCATAGGGCAAGGGCCAAGCATAGCACCCCTACTTGCCTACCGCCTCTGCTAAGTGGCGCTGGGCGGGTTTGGATGTCCTGGTGATCCTGGCCTGTCGCACCAAAGGTGTTGCGGACGGGAGGGTCCCGATGGTCAGGCGGGTTACCCTGACGTAGGTGTCACGGTCCGCTGGTTATGGCGGTTTGGTCCTCCGGCCGGCTTCTGGTGCGGCTCGCATGGGGGGTGGAGTGCAGCCAATCGAGGCTGTGTGAGAATTGCGCGTTCTGGACCACCGCCATTTTCAACATCTCAACGGCATTTCTTGCTTCTATTTCAGACGGGGTGTTGCCATAAATCGGAAGGGATTCTAAGTGGCGAGTCACGGCGAGCACGTTGTCCATGGGGTTGGAAAAGTGGCCCTGAGGCGTCTGGAAACGGGGAACGCGACCATCTGCTGGCTAAAGCGGCGGGTTTGGCAGCTGAGTCGTCCCTCCTCCTAGAACGGTTCCTGCCCCGGGAGTGCGTGGAGTGTCGAAGAGGCGGGTAGGGTTCAGATCAGGGGGTAAACGCCCGTGGTGCCTCCCCTGATGGACAGGGTCGGACGCGCGCTGATGCCTTTCAAGTCGCCAGTTCTCGGTGTTCAAGCGGGCCGTCTCCGGGGTGATCTGAGCTTGCCGAGTCTCAATCCTGGCGGCTTCTGCCTCTGCATCTCGCTGGGCCTTCGCCATCTCGTCTCGCAGCTTTGCCAACTCGGCGTCTATTGTTCCTTGGTTTGCTGCCGTCACTGGGGACGCCATGATCCTTGTTATCTCCGCCGACAGGTCCACCAGGACCGCAGCTGGGCTCTTGGATGGTTCGCCGGCCTCGTTGTTGCCTGCAGGGTTTTGCTGGGACTGTGCATATATACGGCGATCTAACGGCGGGTCCGGTCGAGGACTTCGGGATCCATCGCCAGCGACAGATCTCCGAGGCAGCCCTCGTGCAGAGACTGGATTGAATCTGTGTCGCCCATAGATGACTCGTTGTCAGTGTTGACCGGCATAGTCTCCTGAGTCACCGATCGCTCTCGCTCATCAGCTCCCTGCGTGAAGCCGACGAAGACCGGGCGCGTCAGGCTTGGCAGCACGACGGGACGGACATACCTGGCCGGCTCGACGGTGTCGGTGGAGATGTCCGGCTCAGGCATCGGTGCACCGACTATGCCGATGAAGATGTTGATCTTTCCGAAGGGGACTATGTAGCCGGCTTCGATTAAATCGGCCTCGGGCCCCCACAACGAGTTGTCGATGTAGTACTTTCCTCGGCGGCTCCGGGTCATGAGCCCGGCCGCGTAGCTCCCTGACCCTGATAGGGCTCCCTTCGAGAACTCAACTCCACCGTGCGTAGGCCCCACGGTGGGCGCCAACTGTCGTGGTTTTGTCACGGCAGATGGCCTAGTGGAAGGACTTGATGATGGAGCCATCGCACCTTGGTGGCGACTCAAAAGGGTTGAACGGGAGCGGGACTCAGATTTTACCCAGGTTCGGCCCCTCATGAGGAGGTAAAAGCCTACGTCCTGCTTTGTGTCGTATTGATAATGTTTCGATTACAAGGAGGGCGTAACTCGCCTGACCTAGATCACGATGATTTCTAACTTATCTTCTCCCCCAGGGACTCGCCTTTATATACAGGTCGAGGCCTTAGGGTTTACAAGAGTCCTTGCCATAACACAAGTCGTGACTCTTTCTATCTCTAAATCGCCGTGCTTTCCAAGACTCGCGAACTCCCCGATAATTGATCCTCCACGTGGATCTTGAACCGCCATCCAGTTCCCGGGCCTGTCGGGCCAAAGCTTGAATCGCCGAAGGATGAGTCGCCCACTTGGTGACCCGGCCCAACTAGGGCGGGTCACGTCGCAGATAATATCCCCAATAGCTTGTGTGTGATGTTGTATTACCAAGTGGGCCCCGAGATACCTCTCCATCATACGGAGTGACAAATCCCAGTCTCAGTCCATACTAACTCAATGGACACCTTCGGAGATACCTGTAGAGCATCTTTATAGTCACCCAGTTACGTTGCGACGTTTGATACACACAAAGCATTCCTCCGGTGTCAGTGAGTTATATGATCTCATGGTCATTGGAATAAATACTTGACACGGAGAAAAAACAGTAGCAACAAAATGACACGATCAACATGCTACGTCTATTTAGTTTGGGTCTAGTCCATCACATGATTCACCTAATGGTGTGATCCACTTATCAAGCAACAACACCTTGTACATAGTCAGAAGACCGTGACTATCCTTGATCAACTCGCTAGCCAACTAGAGGCTTGCTAGGGACAGTGTTTTGTTTATGTATCCACACATGTATCTAAGTCTTCATTCAATACAATTATAGCATGGATAATAAACGATTATCTTGATACAGGAATTATAATAATAACTTATTTATCATTGCCTCTAGGGCATAATTCCAACAGTTGGGCCTTGCCCTTATTATTGCTACATGACGCGCTAGTATCACTGCATATCCTGCTACACTGGCAGAGGCATACATTTGCATACATCATGATAGTTTTCATTTCTCTTTATGTTGAGTACTTCTTATAAAGTGTGAAGATCTTCTTTTTATTCTTGTAAAACATAGAGTGTTGCCCTTAAGTGAGGAGAAGATCCCAAAGAGGACAAATTAAAATATCCCAAAAGAGGGCACATGAAAAGATTACAAAGAGGACAAATGAGAGATAAATATAAAGAGCCAAAGAGGCCACACAAAAATAAAAATAAAAGAGAAAGAAAAAAAGAAAAAAAAGAGAGAAGGGGGCAACACTACTATTCCTTTTGAAAGATCCACAGTCTTACTCCATTGTTATATTTGTACTCCATAGAGATTATAATTCATGCATAACTATGTGGGGACCCTTACAATATAGAACTTGGCTTGTATATTCCAATGATGAGCCTCCTCAGATGAGCTCTAGGTCTTCATGAGCAAGCAAGTTGGATGCACCCCCACTAGTTCCATTGGAGAGCTTACCTTAGCTCATATGTGCATCCATTGCATGGCAATCCCTACTCCTCACATCATATCTATCATTCGGCTTTCTCTCACCTATGGTTGTCCTCATTGATGTGAGCCTTTAACACCTTTTTTGTCTTCCTTCCCCATCATTATTCTATTTGCCATCCTAAGTGCCAACATATCTTGCTTGCGCTCATCCATTGCATGAGTGCTCAAAGTCGAAAGGGAGAGGATCATTTTGACTTGTGGCTGACTAATGGTCTCGGGATGAGTCAAAATAAGATTCCAAAGGAGAGCAAGTGTGAAGTTTTAGTAGATTGAGTTCTCAATTAAACTTTATAATATTCTTTATGCTCTAAACCCATCTCCCACTTCTTGCACGCAAACACCATTTGGAGCCATTCGAGTCACGAGCAACAAGAGCTCTTGCACCTTTATGTTCTTACTTTGCTATTTTCAATACTAAATATAGACTCTTGCTTGTTATTGTCTTGACTTGAATTGCATATCTTACTTGCTTTACTTTGAAGTTCTTATATGTGTGTTAGCATGTCACCACATAAATTATTTGTGTTATCATTTACCTACTCGAGGACGAGCAGGAATTAAGCTTGGGGGTGTTGATATGTCCCAAACATATCTATAATTTATGTTTGTTCCATGCTCTTTTGGGTGAAATTGTTATATGTTTTGCTACACTTTCATACCTTTTTACACATATTTGTACTAACCTACTAACTCAGTTCACCTAGTGCCAGTTTCCGTCTGCTGATGTCTTTTAGTTGCAGGGACTTTACCCTAATTTTCAGGGGCCCAAAAATCCCGAGAAAAATATATGAAAATGAGCGTGACGGAAGCTTCACGAAGCACCAAGGTGGGCCAGAGCAGAGCCAGGCCCTGCCCAGGCGGCCCCCCTGCATGGCCCCCCTCCTAGCCGTGCCACCAGGCTGTGTGGGCGGCTGGTCCACCCTGTGGCGCCCTCCTTTGGACTATATTTACCCCTTGGATGGAAAACCCTAAGGATAGATCCAGAGTCGTGAATTTCTCCACCGTTTCGCTGCCGCGGCGCTAGAAGACATCTTCCCGGCACCCTGCCCGAGGGAGGCTTGACCTCCAAGAGCTTCTCCACCACCATGGACGCTTCCTGGACGTGTCCTGAGAAGTCCTCCTTGGACCATGAGTCCATGACCAGTAGCTGTGTGATGTCTTCTCTCCAATCTTGTGCTTCAATGCTTAGCCCTTGTGAGCTGCCCTACATGATCAAGGCATCTATGTAATTTACTTGTTGTTGTTATGCTGAGTTTGCTCGGATCCGATGGATTATGAGATTATATTCAGATTATGATGAGTTATATATTTGGTTCTCCTTTTATATTATGTTCTTGAGTAATTCATGCATGTCCTCCGTTGCTTTTTATTGCTTTGGGAGTAGTAGATTGCAACTCCAAGAGGGAGCGTTATGCATTATTGTGGGTTCATGCCCCCTGATGTCTAGCTTGAGTGATAGAAACATGAGACTAGGGGATGTGTCGTTGCCACCAGGGAGAAAAAACGGTACTTGTAACCACGGTTGCAAGGATTATTTACCTTACGCAAAGTTCGTTAATGCACTTGTCCGTTGCTTTGAGTTTACACTTTGGGTGGGGCTGGCAACTTAATACCAGCTCGATGTTCTGGATAGATATCTCAAGGTGGATGATTAGGGAGTAGATGTTGATGGATAAATGGTCTACTTGTCTTGGCGTACTGCCCATTACTTTTGAGCCTCTAACTTTCTAGTAGCATGATTAGCATTGCGGTGCGTTTATAATTATGTCAATTGCCCACCTGTAATTTGTTTACCCAGCATAGTTTTTTATCTTCTTTTGGGAGAGAGATATCACTAGTGAACATCATGGGACTCTCGCCCATATTACCACCATTGTTTACACCTCCACCATTTACTGCTTTTATTTACTTTTCTGTTGCAATCACTATCGCTATTCCCACTTGTGTTTTGATCCTTTGCAAACTACAAGGCCAGAGAGATTGACAACCTCTCTGAACTCGTTGGGAGCAAAGTTAGTTGTTGTGTGTGCAGGTCCATGTCTTCTGCTAGCGCCAGAGCAGCGGACACCGACTTGTTGATCCTCGGAGTCCTCCTGGTTTGATAAACTTACAGTCCCTGTGTAAGGGAAATCTGCTGCTGACTACATCTCCACATTCCACTTGGGGTAACAAACGAGGGGCGAGAAGTATATCCATCATCTCGTTATCACCAACCTCCTTCTATTCCGTAGTTCCTGCTTTGAATTGCAAATGTGAGCAACCGAACAGGTATCGAATACCCAGGCACTACAAAGAGAGTTGGTAAGGTGCACGTCAATAACATGTATATCATATATACCTTGTTTGGTGTTGGCCGCCTTCTTGTCGGCCAGATACTTGGGGCAGTTCCACTTCGAGTGGTCAGTCCCCTTGCAATGAAAGCACTCAGTTTCTGGCTTGGGTCCAGCCTTGGGTTTCTTCACGGGAGGAGCAATTGCTTTGCCACTCTTCTTAGAGTTACCCTTCTTGCCCTTGCCATTCTTCTTGAAACTACTGGTTTTATTGACCATAACACTTGATGCTCCTTCTGAATTTTTGACTCAATGACTTTCAGCATCGCAAACAGCTCGGCGACTGATTTGTTCACCCCTTGCATGTTATAGTTCATCACAAAGCTTTTGTAGCTAGGTGGTAGTGGTTAAATAACTCTGTAAGTGATCACCTCTGGCGGGAGAACAATTCCCAACTCAGCCAGACAGTTGGAATACCCAGACATTTTGAGTATGTGTTCACTGACATACCTGTTATCCTCCATCTTGCAAGCATATAACTTATCGGAGGTCTCATACCTCTCGATCCAGGCATTCTTTTCAAAAATAAAATTCAACTCGTGGAACATCTCATATGCTCCATGACGTTGAAAACGTCTTTGAAGTCCCGGTTCTAAGACATACAAGATAGCACACTCAACTATTGAGCAGTCATCAAAACGCGCCTGCCAGACGTTCACAACTTCTTCAGGCGACTCTAGAGGGGGTGCCGCACCAAGCGGTGCATCAAGGACATAAGCATTTTGGGAAACCGTGACTACAATCCTTAGATTACGGGCTGAGTCTACAAAGTTACTTCCATCGTCTTTTAGCTTGGTTTTCTCTAGGAATGTATTGAAATTCAGGGGTGCTACTGCGCGAGCCATTGATCTATAACATAATTTTGCAAAGATTACTTAGACTATTGTTCAAGATAATGAGTTTAGTTAATGATATCACTAAACCCTCCCACTCAAATTGAGTCCCTCTAGTCATTCGACTACTACATGATCCAAATTCACCAATCCAAGTCCGATCATCATGTGAGATGAGGTGGTTTCAATGGTGAACATCTCCATGTTGATCATATCTACTTATGACTCATGTTTGACCTTTTGGTCTCTTGTGTTACGAGGCCATGTCTGTACATGCTAGGCTCGTCAAGTTTAACATGAGTGTTCCGCATGTGCAAAACTGGCTTCCACCCGTTGTATGCGAACATAGAGTCTATCACACCCGGTCATCATGTGGTGTTTCGAAACGACGAATTTTCGCAATGGTGCACACTCGGGGAGAACACAATTTTATCTTGAAACTTTAGTGAGGGGTCACCTTATAATGCTATCATCGTCCTAAGATAAGTAAGGTGCATAAAAGGATTAACATCACATGCAAATCATAAGTGACATGATATGGCCATGAACTTGTGCTTTTCATCTCCATCTCCAAAGCACCGACATAATATACATTGTCACCGGCATGACACCATGATCTCCATCATCGTGTTGCTATCAGGGTTGTTGTGCCAACCATGCTTCTACTACTATTGCCACCGTTTATCAATAAAGTAAAGCATTGCAAAGCACTTAATGATTGACACACATGTCATACAATAATTAAATACAACCCTATGGCTCATGCCGGTTGTCGTATGCATCAACGTGCAAGTCGAAAATAACTGTTACAAAGCATGATCATCTCATACATCAAATATATTTCATCATGTCTTTGGCCATATCATATCACACATACCCTGCAAAAACAAGTTAGATGTCCTCTAGTTTGTTGTTGCATGTGTTTACGTGGCTGCTACGGGTATCTAGCAAGAACGATTCTTACTTACGCAAAGCCACAATGGTGATATGCAAGTTTCTATTTAACCTTCTACAAGGACCGCCTTTGTCAAATCTTATTCAACTAAGGTGGGAGAGACACACACCCGCCAGCCATCTTATGCAACTAAGTTACATGTCAGTCGATGGAACCGGTCTCTCGTACATGGACGAGTAAAGTTGGTCCGGGATGCTTCTTCCCACAATACCACTAAATCAATAAAAGACTAAGGAAGGAAGCAATCTGAATATCAACACCCACAAACTCCTTTGTGTTCTACACGTGTTTTCATCTACGCATAGACCTAGCTCATGATGCCACCGTTGGGGAACGTTGCATGGGAAACAAAAATTTCCTACGCTTCACCAAGATCAATCTAGGAGATGGCCATCTACGAGAGGAGATATTGCATCTACATACCCTTGTAGATCGCTAAGCGGAAGTGTTAATGAATGTGATTGATGTAGTGGAACATCTTCGCGATCCAACCCACAAAGTCCCGATCAAGCGCCAAACGGACATCACCTCCGTGTTCAGCACACGTACAACTCGATGATGGCTTCACCTCCTCGATCCAACGAGCGATGGTGAAGTATATGTTCAGTACTCTGGCAACACGACGGTGTGGTGGCGGCAGTGGTGGTGCAATTTCAGCACGGCTTCGCCAAGCGCTGTCGTCATCGCTCTCGGGGAGAAGTACTACAAACGAGAGACGTAGGGCGCCGCTAAGAAATTATGTGTTGACTGCCTCCCTCCCCCTCTCTATATATAGGAGGATGAGGTAGGTAGGGCTCAATGTTGGCCCCTCCTCCAAGGAGTGTTGCTCGGACAAAGTGGGGAGGAGTCCACCTCCCAGAAGGGAGGTGGACACCATAGGGAGGACTCCTCCACCAAGTCACCTCCTCCACCTAACCTTGGGCGCATGTGCCTTCTTGGGGTTGGCTTCCCAGCCCACTAGGGGCTGGTGCGCCACCTCTTGGGCCCATGTGGCCCCTGGGGTGGGTGGGCCCCTCCCGGTAGACCCCCGGAACCTTTTGGGCACTCGCGGCACAATAACAGAAAACCCCGAAACTATTCCGGAACCCGAATACCACTTTCCTATATACAAATCTTTACCTTCGTACCATTCTGAAGCTCCTCGTGACATTCGGGATCTCATGCGGGACTCTGGACAACCTTGGGACACCAACACTATAACTCAACTATATCTATATCGTCATGGAACGTTAAGTGTGGAGACCCTCCGAGTTCGAGAACTATGCACACATGATCGAGACACCTCTACGGTCAATAACCAATAGCGGGACCTGGATGCCCATATTGATTCACACACATTCTATGAAGATCTTTATCGATCGAACCTCGATGTCAAGGATTCAGTTAATCCCGTACATAATTCCCTTTGTTCATCGACATGTTACTTGTCCGAGATTTGATCATCGGTGTCTCCATACCTAGTTCAATCTCGTTACGGGCAAGTCTCTTTAATCGTTCTATAATACAAGATCCCTTGGCTAAATCTTCAGTCGCATTTCTTGCAAGCTCATTGTGATGTTGTATTACCGAGTGGGCCCTGAGATACCTCTCCGTCACACGGAGTAACAAATCACAGTCTTGATCCGTGCCAACCCAATAGACATCCTCGGTGATACCTATAGAGCATATTTATAGTCACCCAGTTACGTTGCGACGTTTGATACACACAAGGTACTCCTCCGGTGTTAGTGAGTTGCATGATCTCGTGGTCATAGTAACAGATACTTGACATGAAGAAAACAATAGCAATAAATTGACACGGTCATATGCTACGTTCATAGATTGGGTCTTGTCCATAATATCATTCTCCTAATGATGAGATTCCGTTATCAAATGGCAACTCATGTCTACGGTTAGGAAACCTTGACCATCTTTGATCAATGAGCTAGTCTACTAGAGGCTCGCTAGGGACACAGTGTTGTCTATGTACCCACACATGTATTTGAGTTTCCAATCAATACAATTCTAGCATGGATAATAAACGATTATCATGAACAAGGAAACATAATAATAACCACTTTATTATTGCCTCTAGGGCATATTTCCAACATTCGCAAGCATCCACAACTACAAAGAAGAATTAAGATAAATCTAAACATAGCATGAAACATGTTGATGGTGTTAGTGAGGATGTTGATGAAGATCGGTCCTCCACGAAGGAGGAAGTGTTGGTGATGACGATGGCTTCGATTTCCCCCTCCCGGAGGGAAGTTTCCCCAACAAAATCGCTCTGCCGGAGAGCAAAAGGGTCGTCGTACAGGTTTCCACCTCGAGACAGTGGTGCTTCTTCCTGAAAGTACCTTCTTATTTTTTTCTAGGTCAAACCCCAACTTATAGCAGAAGAGGGAGGTCGGAGCACCTCGGAGGTGGCCCCAAGCTATCAGGGCACGCCCAGGGGTGGGCCCGTCCTGTTTGCTTGGTACCAACATGTGGCCCCCTATGGTATACTTTTGCTCCATAAATTCATATATATTCCATAAAAAATCCTTGTGAAGTTTCAGGTCATTTAAAGTCAGCCTTTTCCCATGTTTTCCGGTCCAGAATTACACTTGCCCGCAATTTTCCTTCTTTGTGATGTACGTGGTAAATTTGGAGAGAAAAGTCATAAGAATTGTATCATAAATTGTAATGATGACCAAGAATCATATAAATATTAATAAGAAAACATGATGCAAAATGACATATCATGCTCCCACCTTGAGAAGAGTTCTAAACCCATGATCAATCCCATGTAACAAGTTGCCAAATATATTAGCAACACTACAAAGAGGATACAAGCTAGAAGCTATTTGGATGACTGTCCGTATAGAACGAGCAAATCTATATTTGAAGAATAAATGTTTTATTGTCTCATTATGGTGAAAAAATACATAATGTGGACTTCTGTGGCAATTCCTCTTAATAAGGTTATCTTTAAAAAGACACTAGTGCAGAAAATGGCTATGGGTTGTGCCGCGCCATTTCTCACCAACGCGACCACTACTTTTTTCAAATAGTGATGCCGGTGGACAAATTCGAACGCATAGATATTTTGTCCATTCTCGTGTTGCACAATAGGGCTGGCATTGCACATTAGGCCCATTAGGCACACGCCAAAACTAGTCGGTTTTAACAGCCTCGCGTAATAACAAAAACTTATCCTTTCGTCACTCTTGATCCCCAACTCCATCGGCCCGTCCTCCTCTCAATCCCTGCCTCCGCCTCGCCCAATGTCGTCGTCGCCTAATGCGTCACGCCTCCGCTCGACTTTGCTCGACTACGCCCAGCCCGAAGTCGCCCCGCAAACTCCACCTGTCTTCACCCGACGCTGCCCCGCCCGATGCCGCATGTCTCTACCCAATTTGTCATGTCATATCCAAATAGGTATGGAAAGGAGTATTGTACCACCATTCAACTACTAATTAGGAATGCCACTTCTTAGGATGTAGGAAATCCATGCATCTCAAATGAGATTCCAAACATTGTTAAATCATTAGATTGGGGTGATGTGCCCGTGTGTAATTTGATCCAAGGTTCTTGGACAAGGATTGCCATGGATGAATAGTAAAAATTATGTCTCTATTAGTTACTATCACAACATGTAGTCCATGAGGTTCCATAATATTTCCAAAGAAAGCCCTGGATATAGTGTGCTTCATTGACGTGAAGTGGGCATACTTAGTACCCCAATAATTATGTCTCTGTTTCACTGATATGTTCTCAAGAAAATAAACTCGTTGTAGCTACCAAATTGGGGCAGGTACACTCTTATTCCAACTTCCAAGTTGCTAGATAATAGCACCCCTAAAAAGTAATAGATATACCCATGCTAAATTTAGCCAACCTTAGGTGATGTTTTTTACAGAAGTCATGCGGTAGAGATTTACTAAATTCATGCAACTTGTTGCAATAGTGTGTAGCAGTCCAGTTTGGCAACTCAGGGATTTTAATAGACATGCTGAAATACCTATTGTTGAATGACTGATTTTGTATTCCTTTTGAGGAAAATAATTTGATATTATCTTATTTTGCAACTCTGACTTTCTAAGAAGTTTCCAACTATAGTTATAGTTAAGAATGGTATTGTATTCCACAAGCTACTCTATTTTCTCTACCCCTATTGTATTCCACAATGTAATTGTACCCTAATAGCTTGACAAGTAATATGTAATTGTACCCCAATAGCTTGACAACCTTCAAAAACTATGTTATTTTTGTAGAAACTTAGTTCTTTGATAATACAATCTAAACATTACATCACAAGGTTTTCTGTTTTATGCTATAACATGGCCGACTCTAGCATGTGGATAGGCTCCTCTGATCACTGGTCGGGTTATGCCGAAGGTAAAGGCGATGCGAGCACCAACCAGATAATTAAGGTTACAAAAAGCATACATGAGCATTGCAAACATCCATATATCTAACCATTAATTAATTGTTGATGATTTGAAACCCTTGCCAGGCATGCGTACGAGGTTCGCCTTCTCTAGCACCCGTTGTGCAGCAGACATGTCACATGGACATACTCAATCATGAGTTGATTGCGCCACGTAAGAGTACCATCAAGGCTCTCGAGGAGTTGAATGACTATGTGAAGAAGGAGAGGGATAAGCTTATCTATTGTACACGATAAGATTTTCAGTCTCGAAAGTCAGATGGCATCGCCGAGCCTCGAGATAAGCGAGATCAAGAAGGAAATACAAGTCATGAAGAAGGAGAGGACTCAACTAAAGATGGAGAGAGCCCATTACATCACGGAGGGGCAGATGAATAGGAATAAGCTTCGTGGCCTTAAGTTAGTCCTTAGAAGAAACTAGGTAGTGTCATGAGGGGAAGATCGATACATTGTGAAGTCGGTACTTTTCTTTTGTGAATTTGGTGAACCGTTTATTTTATGAAGCTAATACTATCTTTTGTGAATTGCTGAAACATTTGGTTTGTGAAACTTCTAGGATCTTTTCTAAATTGATGACACGTTTACTTTCCACTAAATTCCGGTGTATTTTTTGTTAGCTAAATGTGATAGTGCCAGTGTGCAACTCTGTCCAACGCCATAGCTATTCAAAATACTGCTGATGTCGTCCCCATGTCACCACTAAATGCTAATGGTGGCGCCATATTGATGGCGTCGGGTGTCCACTCGAGCAGGTCCCTTTTTGCCACATCATAGCTAGGCTTTTCTGCACTAATGAGAATGACTCCACGACGAAGATACCATGCAAATAGTTTATTTAGAATAGGTATCTTCATCTTTCAGATCTTATTAGTATTATCAACTGGCATATCAGATTGGATTGACGCTTTATACATAGACTCTAGTGAGAGAAGTCCATCCCCATGTAGGTTCCATCGAAACTACCCATATGACAATTGCAATCATCTATGGTAGCACATCTATGCTACTTTACATTATGAAGGTAGTAAGATAGGTTAGTGGCATACAGATGATACTAGTTTAAATTACTCCCCACTATAACTAGCCTAATTCAACTAGAAAGTATTGTCTGATCCTTTTTTACTTGGAGCATTGTGTGGTCTTAACATTGACATTTGTAATCCCACTATGTATCATTCTGGGCACCCATAATTTTTCAAAATAAAATATCCATCTCAAAGGATTTCAATTTCATTAAAAGACAAGGGGTTTCCCTCGTTAATTAGTGAAAAAGGGCTAAAACCATTACAACAGCCCACACATGGCAAAACTGGTCAACCTGACTACCCACACGAAGATACACAAACGCCATAGAGGAGAACCACAAAGTCGAGGTCATCACCAAGTGTCATCATCATCACTCCTCCATGAGCCAGCGACTCCGATTTCATCATCGACTTTAGCCAACAAAGCCTCGTCGCCGCAAGCGCGAGAACCGATCTCAGTCCATGCCAAACAGTTGACCGCTGGTGTAGTTGCCAGACAACTTCTTCTGAGGAGACCACCAAAAGATAGGAGAAATCAACAGAGTTGGCGCCAACCAACACCTCCTCGAAGACCACCAACCACTTGTCATCATCACCACCTAGCACTCAAAAGGCAGCTCCGACTCTGTGATGGCATAGCGAGACGTTGAAGAGACCCATCGAGCACGTCATGGCAGAACCGACAAGTGAAGCCCTACCGCAGCCATGCACCGCTGGCCATCAACATCTCGCCAAACGAGACATCACACTGCCACATTTCCGGTTAGGCACTTGCCGACCGCATCGTCGTGAACATCTAGCACATGAAGAGCACGAACGAGATCGACAGGTCTTCCAAACGACGCCCCAAAGAGGAAAGCGACCATGACGACGTCGTCGCCCGACCCGGCCAAATCGTAGGTTTTCATCCAGAAAATTGAATCTAAAAATGTGCAAGAGTAAACTCCACGACAACGCCTTCAAAAAAATGCAACAATATCTGTGACGGCTATCGCAAGCTTTTGCCCGGAGCATCGCCCGACACCACACCCCATGCACCATGCCTCTGCTAACCCGCCCACCTTTCGTGAAGTTGCTCCGCCGAGTGCTAGTGAGAGCCACCGCAACCTTTTTCTCACCGCCAACCAACGCCACCACCCACACTTTTTTGCAAATGGTGCGCCGACGATTGAAAACATGTTGTACAAGATGTTAATTTTCTTAAACAATATATGCACGTGCAAGTAAAGCGAAATAGTGGCCCTGTTTGGATACTCTAACTCAGTTACAGGTTATAGTTAAATTCTAATCTTGAACTAATCCTGAACTAACTCTAACCAAATAGGTGTTTGAATGGGAGGGTTAGAATGACAATAAATGCTCTTTCTCAATCATTTGGCTACTTTGGACCCTACTTCCTGCTGGATTTGGTGTGGTCGGCTCTTGTGTGGCCTCCTCATGCTCGCAATTGACATAAACGAACCATGTTTACAAATCAAGCATGCAAAACATGATAAATTTTATTTTGTCCATATAAATGAGATGTCCCACTTAAACATACAAGTCGTCAATCGAAGCTTCAAAAAATATTACACTCCATGAAACAAAGCATGAGCTAACTCATCACGGGAGGCATTCATGTTGACATCTTCAACAAGAGGTTTGTCTTCTGGCCATGCGGATGCAGATCACACAAGGTCAGAGGTGCCCCTGGCCGAGGCAGACAGAGACGCGCCCGCACAAGGAGCCGCGCTGGCCTCTCGTGCAGCTCGCCGGCCGAATCCACCATCCCTGTGCAAGGAGCCCCGCTTGCCGAGGCCGACGGTGACGGGTCGTGCAAGGAGCCGTGGCTGCTTATCGACGGGAGGACGGGCCGCAGGGACACAAGGGGGTTGGAACGGGAGGATATGGTGGGGCTGCTTACCAGCGGCGGACGGGAGCGCGAATACGACGACACGCCTTCACGGGCGGTGCCAGAGGGAGGGAGGGAGAGGACGAAAAGCTTCGAGGAAGTGGGGAGGGATCCGATGCGGGGAGAGCGAGAGAAAAATGTGTTTCTTAGTGGTCCCGAGGAGAACTAACCCAAATAAGCATCTCTTGAACGAGTTAGTTTTTTAATAAATTAGATGTATCTAATCCGAAGTAACCTTCATGTTTGAATATTTTTAGGTGTGTTCAGTCTAAGGCTGGCCATAGTGGGAGTAACTTAAGTAGTATCATTTACTTGGGACTAGCAAACATGCTGATGTGACAGACGATTAAAGAGGAGAGAGATGGTTAGAGTTACATAGATGAATACTGAAACATGTTAAATGCTATGCTAGTATGTGTCATGCATGTCAATAAATAAGGTCATCTATGATACTAGTTTATGATACTATGCATTATGAAGGTAGTATCATACAATAGTATCATATGCATAATACTACTATATGATACTCCCCACTATGAGGCTGGCCATAGTGGGGGTATCATAGCTAGTAATATAGTCTTGGGACTAGCAAACATGGTGATGTGGCAAGTAATTAAAGAAGAGAGAGAGGATTATAGTAACATATGTAGATACCGTAAGAGCAAGTACAATAGTATAGCCAACTGCTGGCTATAAGCCATTGACATGTCATCTATAGCTCATCTTATAGCCAACATGTATAATAGTTTATTGCAAAAGTGTACTACTTCTTTATTATATGGTCCACCTTTCATACTCACAAAATTCCTAGGAACACGTGCTAGAGCTGGCTCTTAGCTAAGAGCCCGCTTACCTTCTCTCTCCTCTTCTCTTTCCTCTAACTAAACAAAAATATATTAGTTTATTCCTTATAGTGAGCTGACTCATCTCTATTGTACTTGCTCTAACATGTTAAATGTTATACTACTATGTGTCAGCATGTCAATAAATGAGATCACCTATGATACTAGCTTATGATACTATGCACTAATCCCTCCTTTCCGGTTTATAGGGCTCATCTCAAAAAAATTATATTTCCATTTTATTAGGCTCATTTTGAGTCTAAGTGAATTCAAGTGCTTTGAGTCTCACACCATATTTAATTCATAGAGTTTAGAGAAAGGAGATGAGTGGCTATGTATGTATTGTTTTCTACATGCACCATGCAAGTCCAATGAAAGGAAGGATGCTACATTTATTGCCTCGGAAATTGCATATGTGAGAAATATTTTATTGGCTAGTTTAAACTAGTGTCATCCACTCACAATTCACCTTGACAGATGAGATTTCAGATTTGAGCCCTATAAACCGAAAAGAAGGAGTATGAAGGTAGTATCATACTCCCTCCGTTTCTAAATATAAGTCTTTAAAAAAGTTTCATTAGTGGACTACATACGGATGTATATAGACATACTTTTGAGTATAGATTCACTCATTTTGTTCCGTATGTAGACTTTTAATGAAATATCTTAAAAGACTTATATTTAAGAACGGAGGGTACAATAGTAACATATGCATGATAGTACTGTATGTTAGTCTTCACTATAAGCAGCCTGACCAGCCTAAACTAACCAAATTAAATCTAACACATGCATCCAATCAGGGCCAATGACCGTGCATGCAATAAATAACTTATGAATCCTCCGCTGCATGACATGGTGTCGCTACAGTTCCCACGGCCCCCACTGATTCTCACATCACCTCTATTTATTACGATGACACGCCGTTCCCGCATCCCATCACTCTCTGCTTACACCACTCGTACACACACTTAACCGCTCTGCTGCACTCGCCGCCGGTCTCCTCTCCCATGGCGTCCGGCCATTTCCATGTGGAAGCGGCGCTGCTGATGCTTCCGCTGGCAATGCTAGTGCTCAACAAGGGCGGCGGCGGCAGCGCTGCTGGTGCGGTGGTACCGGCGGTGATCGTGTTCGGCGACTCGACGGTGGACACGGGCAACAACAACCAGATCGGCACGACGCTGCGGTCCGACTTCCCGCCCTACGGCCGCGACATGCCGGGCGGCGCCCGCGCCACGGGGCGGTTCGGCAACGGGCGGCTGCCTCCGGACTTCATCTCCGAGGCGCTGGGCCTGCCGCCGCTCGTCCCGGCCTACCTCGACCCAGCCTACGGCATCGGCGACTTCGCGCGCGGCGTCTGCTTCGCCTCCGCCGGCACCGGCGTCGACAACGCCACCGCCGGCGTCCTGGTATAAGCACTTCACGCCCCGGTAGTTCATACGTAATACTGACCGTGCTGGTCAACGCTCCTGGTTGCATAACATCACTATACTAGTGATTTCGTGAGATAAACCCCGCAAAACAATGTGATTTCGTGAGGTTTTCCGGTAAATTTCGTCAGAGCGCGACATGTACGTGCACACGCCTGCCGCATGGGCGTGTTGCACGGCGATTACGTACTTAGCCATGGATCGTTACTCATTAGAGCGCGCCGCAGGGAGGTTGGTGAGAAAGGCAGAAGAAATCAAAGCCGAGTAGGGAGTAGGGGCCCTCCCCGACCCCGGTCGCAGATTCGCAGTAGTGACAGTACGATTCGTAGCGTACGTTTGTCAGTTGTCATTTCTCGGCGGTTTAAGAGAGATGGCTTTTCTTCTTTGAGAGCATTTACATTGACGCTATCTTAGTTTATGCTCGGATTGACGTTTTCATTTTAGAGGGACGCTACTCAGACAGTTTTTACGAAAATTTACGAAAAAGATAAGATAGGCTAAGTTGATTTGAAGAAATAAAGACGAGGGGGCCAACATCCCTGAGAATCACGGGTGGTGAAGATTAGTTAACGAAGGAGTCCGTAAACACACGTATGTTGAGAATTTTCGTTTCAGATATTCGTGTATAAAACATTCCTACAAAACATACAGTCCAACGAAAACTGCTCTCAGTAAATTACACATGTTTTTTTAGGGAAGCCAATAAATTACACATGTAAATTAATTACATCGATTCCAAACGCGTCTTAAAAGTACCACGTAGGATAAATGATGATATAAAGAAGAAAGAACTCGTAAAAAAATTGTCTTTTCTTATTTAAAAAAAGATAAAAAATATCTTTTAACACAATATGTCTCATCATATTTATAGAAGCTATTATTAAAGATAAAACTAAAAAATAACTCATTACAAACAAAAAAATTATCATCTTATCATGCATCATACATGCCCTAAGCAGTTTTGGAGCACACCTGTTTTTGGGCAAACCTGCCGGAGTATGGCATTTCTGGATGGCGGAGCTGTGTTCTTGTTCGCCATTGAAGGCTCAACAACTACCCGTGCCAGCATGCCAGCTTTTGGCACGATTTTTGGCTTGTGCCACGTGGCGCGCATGCATGGCGTCAACGAGGCCGTCTGCCAAGGCCAATCCGTGTGCCCGCGGGCGAGGCGGACTGTGGGGAGGGGAGACCGGAAAACGAGGTGCGGCCGGTCCGGTCGCCTCGCATGGCCACAAACGGCTGGCGTAGCCGGTGTGTGGACAGTGCATGATTTGGCACTTCATTTTGTTTAGGCTGGCTAGTGGGAGTAGGAGGGTGTTTGGATACGTTTTAGTCTCATGACTAAAAGTAATAAGAGGGTGTTTGGATTTAAGGAACTAAAACTAGTCTGACTAAAATTAATCTTTTTAAGAGGCTAAAGTTCCAAGCATCCCTGACTAAAAAGAGGCTAAAACTAGTCTTTGAGACTAAAATCTTTTAGCGAGGGATACCCCTACTAAATATGCATTAGTCCTCTCTCTCTTCATTTAACTCCTCAGGCAAGTTCTGGATTGAAGGATTTGAAGAATAATAAATGCTCATTAACTCAATTTAGTCTCTTTAGTATTTGGATCCAAGCATGAGTAAGGCTAGCAAGTTTTAGTCTCATTACTTTTAGTCATGAGATTAAAACGTATCCAAGCATCCTCTGAGACTAAAACTTGCTAGCCTCACCCATGCTTGGATCCAAATACTAAAGAGACTAAAATCAAATTAATGAGCATTTACTATCCTTCAAACCCTCCAATCCAGAACTTGTATGTGAAGTTAAATGAGGAGAGAGAGGACTAATGCACATTTTAGTAGGGGTACTCCTGACTAAAAGATTTAAGCCTCAAGACTAGTTTTAGCCTCTCTTTAGTGAGGGATGCTTAAAACTTTAGCCTCTTAAAGAGACTAGTTTTAGTCTCTTGGACCCAAGCACCCTCTAACATAGATAGTAATATAGTCTTGGGACTAGGAAACATGGTGATGTGACAAGTAATTAAAGAAGAGAGAGGGGATTAAAGTAACATAGATAGATACCGTAACATGTTAAATGCTATGCTACTATGTGTCATGCATGTCAATAAATAAGATCACCTATGATACTAGTTTATGTTACTATGCACTATGAAGGTAGTATCATACAATAGTAGTAACATATGCATGATACTACTATATGTTACTCTTCATTATGAACAGTCTTAAGCTGCCAGTAATGGGAGTATTATAGATAGTATCATGTACTTCAACTAAGCAATTTTGATGAGGTGGTATTGAATTAAATGAAGAAAAGGAGAGTTGAGTATCATATTATGATACCGTATCATATTAAACAATGTGCTACTATGTGTTTTGCATGGCAATAAATGACCTACTCTATGATACTACTATGTGTCTTGCATGACAATAAATGATCTACTCTATGGAGTAACATATGATACTACTTCCTCTGTTACGGTTTAGAATGTGTGCATGCAAATTCTCTAGGACCTAGGTGGTTATTGATTGACTGTGAAATGAGTTAAAAAAAATACTTCTTCCGTTCCTAAATATAAGTCTTTTTAGACATTTCATTAAAGGGCTACATACGAAGCAAAATGGATGAATCTATATTTTAAAGTATGTCTATATAGATCCGTGTGTAGTTCTTTTAGTGAAATCCCTTAAAAGATTTATATTTAGAAACAGAGGGAGTAGCATTCACACTACGTATGCATATAGAAGTAGTACAACCGAGTACTAATTAGCTGCTAGGAGTAAACGCAACATGTCTTAATCTTTGTCTATTTTGGAAACGCACGGAAGTCTAACTATGACTTCTAAACCGTGACGGAGGGAGTATGCATTACGGATGTTGTATCATATACTAGTATTATATGCATGATACTAGTATATGATACTACCCATTACAACCAGTCTTATACATGAGTCCGGCGCTTCATTTTGAGTAAAGAATGCGGAGTACGAATACTGCATTTGCTTTTGTTCTCGCTTTTGCCGTATAGGCCACACTTGCTTGATAATGTCACAACTTCCAATCATTTTTTGTGATCGATCGTCACCCAATGCAAATAACTGAAATTTGAAGCACAACGACTACCATCTATATATTCTTCCATGTGATGCATTTAAGCTCAGGATTCACCTACTGCTTGTGGATCGAATTGCGCCGCCGTTCCTACTGTTTAGAGACCCCAAATTATTCCTTATATGCAATGATCGAATGTGGTACTACCCACTCTTATTACCCACACAAACAGAGTGCTACTGGCACCGTTGATAATACATAATTTTAGATCTATTGTTGCATGCCAAACTCCATAGAACAGAGAACACTGGCAGTATTATTTCACTCCAAAGTCCAAACCTGCATGGCTGCATGCATGCACTCACGAACTCGTCTCATTAGTCAGTGATCCCGCTGTGGAAGGAGGTGGAGTACTACAAGGAGTACCAGCTCCGCCTGCGCGCGCACGCCGGCGCCGAGCGCGCACGCGCCATCGTCCGTGGCGCGCTCCACGTCGTCAGCATCGGCACCAACGACTTCCTCGAGAACTACTACATGCTCGGCACGGGCCGCTTCGTCGAGTACACGGCGGCCCAGTTCTCCGACTTCCTCGTCGCCGGTGCGCGCCGCTTCTTGCTGGAGATCCACCGCCTCGGCGCGCGCCGTGTCAGCTTCGCGGGGCTCGCCGCCATCGGCTGCCTCCCGCTGGAGCGCGCCGAGAACATGATCCACGGCGGCGGCTGCGTCGAGGAGTACAACCGGGTGGCCAGGGAGTACAACGCCAAGGTGGAGGCCATGTTGAGGGGGCTCCGCGCCGAGCTCCCGGACCTCAGGCTCGCCTACGTCCCCGTCTACGACACCATGCTCGACCTCGTCACCAACCCGGCCAAGTTCGGCCTGGAGAACGTGGAGGAAGGGTGCTGCGCCACGGGGAGGTTCGAGATGGGGTTCATGTGCAACAACGAGGCGCCCATGACCTGCGCCGACGCCGACAAGTTCCTCTTCTGGGACGCATTCCACCCCACGCAGAAGGTGAACCGGATCATGGCCAACCACACGATCGACATCTGCTACCAGCAAGGCCTCCTCTGAATGTGTGATCGACGGTCGCACAACTAGAAACGCATTGATCCACTCCACTGACTATTTTGTGGAGTGATGAAAAAATGTTTCACTTTGTCACGTGCATGCACGGGGCAGATTCATTTCAGAAGGATCTGGATTTTCCTACGGAGTAGACGTCAGCTACCATGAACTAAACTAGGATTGGCCGGAACGAGGACATAGTCGCAGCAAAAGGTTCGCTGTTGACAAAAACGATGGGTCAGTACAGCAGAGCCAGTCAGCAGTGACAGGCTAAATACTGGGGGCTCCTATTCAGCGCTTTAAGCGCGAAGGAAGCTCCCTGGCGTAAACGCGCCGACGTTGGTGGGCCCACCCATGTATATTTCACATTTTATTTCCCAGGTAAAAAATGAAACAATTCGTAAAAGAAAAAAAATCTGAATCAAAAAAAGTCCACCCGTTTGGAAAAATAAATATCATGAATTTTAAAAGATTATGTCGAATTTTAAAAATGTTGTTGAATTTGAAAAAAGTTCACATATTTGAAAAAAAGCATTTGTTTTGAACGAAAGTTCATTGATATTGGAAAAAAAAGTTCATCGATATTTTTAAAAAGTTCATCCATATTGAAAGAAATTGTCGAATTTGACAAAAGTTGATCGAATTTATAAAAAATATATATCCAAATTGAAAAAGTTCATCGATTTGAAAAGAAAAAGTTCATCAAATTGAAATTTTTTGTGGTTTTTGTAAAAAAAGATAAAGAGAAAAAGGAAAAAAAATGAAGGAAGAGAAATAGAAAAAGTGAAAAGATTTGCTTCTACCCGCTGATTTTTCCCGTGTATCCGTTGCCTCCCATGCTGGACGCGTGTCCCACTCATCCCACCTTATCTTCACTCCCATCAACCGCGCAACCCTCCGCCCCCGATGCCGGCAGGCCCTTCCCTACGCCCCCAATGCCGGCCGCTCGCCCCCGACGCCGGCTACTCCCGCCACAGCCCCTCCGCCCCCGGTGCAGGTCGGCCCTCCCCTACGTCACTAATGACGGCTGCTCGCCCACGACGCCGGCCGACCCTCCCCCCTCCCCCCCGCGCGCTGCCAGTCTCTCCCGCCGTAGCCCTCCGCCCCCGATGCCGGCCCACCCTCCCATCCCCCTACCCTTCCCGCCGCAAGCCGATCACCCCCGACGCCGAGCGGTCATCCGCACGTTGCTGCCAACCGCTACCAATGCAGCCCCTCCGCCCCCGATGTTGGCCGGCCCTCCCCTCCCCCACCCTACCCCACCCCCGCGCCGCCAGCCGCTCACCCCCGAGGCCGGTCAGCCATCCGCACGTCGCTGCCAACTGCTACTGCCGCATCCCCTCCGCCCCTGATGCCGGCCGGCCGGCCCTCCCCTCCCCCACCCTACCCCACCCCCCGCGCCGCCAGCCGCTCGCCCCGACGTCTGCCGGCCCTCCGCACCACAAATGGTTGCAAAAATTTCTACAACCTGACCTTTGTTGCAAAAGTTTTCTGCAACATGTCTATTGTTACAAAAGTTTCTTACAAAATAGTACCTATGTTGGAGAAAGACAAAGAAAAAAAATTCTGCAACAAAGTGCTGTTTCTGGAACTCGGGCGTTGTTTCAGGAATTAATGGCTGTAAAATTATTTTTTGCGACAAAGCGATTGTTTCTGCAACTCAGACCGTTGTTTCGGGATTATTGAGTGCAGGGAGAAGACGGAGCCGCGTAGATCGAACGGATGCACGCGTACATCGAACAACCATCGAGGATGTTTACTAAACATCCGCCGGTGGACGCGTAGCAACCCCCATAGAAAAATAAAGGAAAACCCCCAAAAAAACTTGGTATAGAAAAAACCAACAACAACAAAATAAACGAGTTGAGAAAGTATAAAGGAGGAAAAGGAAATATATTATCACAACATGTGTTTTTTTTATAGTGTAAGATTTCATTCATCAGAAGATAGAAAGGTCATTTACAATTAGGGATGAAATGAAATCAGGCGGGTCATTATCCCACACACACGGACTTCTACTTTTGTACGCTTCCTTGGCTAAGGCGTCAGCAACCAGATTAGCTCCCCGATTGCATGGGCCAAATTGTATTTGACCAAACTCGTTGGCTATGTGCACACACTCGACGATGGTTGCTGATTGTGCTCCCAAGAAACCAATAGGGTCTTTAATTGCTTCTACCACCAACTGATGGTCAGATTCAGCTTCCAGTTTTGAGCATCCTATATTAGCTGCGAGGTTCAAACCATTCCGGAGTGCTAATGACTCGGCCGTGGCTGCATCTGAACATTCGGGATGAACCATGTTGCCGCTGCTATGAAGTTGCCCCATTCATCTCTAAGGATTGCTCCCGTTGCTCCGGCCATATCCTCTTCAATAAAGGATGCATCTACATTAACTTTCAAGAAGTAATGCATGGCTTTAATCCATTTGTGTTGTTCTTTTGGCCTTTCTATTTTTGTATCTGCTGCACGCCAAAAGTTTGTAGTCAGAGCCTTTATAGAAATTGCAGATCTCCCTACCGGTTGGACCGACTCTCCCTTTTTAGTTGCCATCGTTGCCACCATAGGTACCATGCTGCCACAGCTACAAGTTCAGAAAATGGCAGGTCTACAGGGAGATTTGTTTCTGGCTTATCAAATAGCAATTGCTCCATGTTAACTGAACCTGATCTATCCTGACAAGTCACCTTTATAATACTCTCGAGCAAGTCCAAGTCCTTCCATATATCTTTAACTCGTTTGCATGTGAATAGACAACGTCGGATATCCTCAACCCCTTCTTACATATTGGACACTGAGCTTGTGTAGTAACATGCCGGTTTGTGAGGACACCCATACATGGGAGGATTCCGTGATGCACTTTCCACAGGAAGTGTTTGATCTTACCTGGAACTTTCAACATCCAAATGTCAGCCCAAGCTTGATTTGATTTCATACTTCCTTGACCATTATTTGCATGTAAACGTTGTCCAAACTTGTGTTCCCACTCTCTGTGATATGCAGATCGAACAGAAAAGGTAACTGATTTGGTGTAGTGCCACGCCACAAAATCATCGAGTCCTTGAGCATTCAGCGGAATCTGAAGAATTCGGTGTGCATCAAAAGAGAAGAAGTTTTCATAATCAACTCTTCATCCCAGAGTCCAGTATGAGGGTCAATGAGCTCTTCGACCTTTGATAATAAGACATGTCCTCTAGGAGTTAGAACCTTTCGGTTATTGCTTGTAGGGATCCAAGGATCTGTCCATATGTTTACGTTTTGCCCAGTACCAACACGCGAGATACACCCCGTTTTAAAAGTTTGGATTCCCGCAACAATACTCTACCAAGTATACGAAGAGCCGCTCTTTGGGCCTGCCTTTAGGATATCACCGTCTGGAAAATATTTTGCGCCAAGAACATGAAGACACAAAGAATCTGGGTTTTGGATTAGTCGCCAACACTGCTTTGCTAACATAGCAAGGTTAAAGCTATGTAGGTCCCTAAATCCAAGTCCTCCCATCCTCTTCGGTATGCACATCTTCCACCACGCCATCCAATGCGTTTTCCTTTTCAGTTCATCATCTCCCCACAAAAACCTACGATTTCATCAGTTATAGCCTTGCAAATACCCAATGGAAGGTCAAATACTGACATGACATAGGAGGGAATTTCTTGTGCCACTCCTTTAATCAAGGTCTCTTTCCCTCCCAAGGAGATAATTTTTCCTTCAATCCCTTTAGTTTCTGACACACTCTTCAACAATGTGCTGGAAACAATCACTTCTATCAACTCCAACCATGGATGGTAACCCGAGGTACTTGTCAGTTAAAGCGTCAGTTAATATATCAAGTGTATTGCAAATATTTTCTCTTACCATGACTGTTGTATTAGGGCTGAAAAATATATTGGATTTACCAGTGGATACCAATTGTCCGGAACTCTAGCAATACACATAAAGAACCTTTTTCAAAGCAATAACACTTTCTAGGTTTGCCTTCATCAAGATTAAGGAATCATCCACAAACAACAAGTGTGAAATTGAAGGTGCATTTCTACAAACTTTCACTCCTTCCAAACCACCATTTTCTTCTTCCTGCAAAAGCATACTAGATAGTCCTTCAAAGCAGATCAAAAATAGGTACGGGGACAATGGATCACCCTGCCTCAATCCACGCGATGGTATTAGTTCATATGTTTCGTCACCATTAACTCTGATTTTGTACCTTACTGAAGAAACACACTCCATCATTAACTCCAACTAGTGCTCATGAAACCCCATTCGTTGCATCATTGACTTCAAAAAGCCCCATTCTACCCTGTCATATGTTTTGTGCATATCCAACTTGACGGCACACAAACCCGCTGATCCATGTTTTTTATTCTTTATAGCATGGAAACATTCATAAGCGACAAGCACGTTATCTGTTATGAGTCTCGCATGTACAAATGCACTTTGGGTGGGTGAGATAACTTCTGGTAGAATCTTTTTCTACCTGTTAGCCAACATCTTTGATATGATCTTGTATACAACATTGCAAAGGCTGATGGGACGGTACTGCATAACTGTTTCTGGTACTTGAACCTTTGGAATGAGGACAATGTTTTTTGAGTTCCAGCCTTTAGGAATATTCCTTGAATTATCAGCTTCAAGGACTTCTTTTGTAAGCTCCACACCAATTATGTGCCAAAAATGCTTAAAGAAGATAGCATGCAATCCGTCTGGCCCTGGTGCCTTGAGATCACCAATCTGAAATAGTGTTTTTTAACTTCTGTTGCAGTATATGGGGCAATGAGGATATCATTCATCTCCTCCGAGACCGACCTTTTAACTGATGCCAGCAGAGTCGGTTCAGGTATGCCTGCTTCACTAGAGAATAAACTGGTGAAGTACTCATAAATCAAAGGTTTTATATTATCATTACCTTCTACCCATCCATTACTCTCGTTTTAAGCGTTTAATAATATTTCTTTTCCGCTTGGTCGAAGCAAAATTGTGAAAGAATGTTGTGTTGCGGTCCCCATGGCGTACCATTTGGCTCTCCCTCTCCGCACCCAGAAAATCTCCTGTTGTTCCAGCAAGTTTTCAATTTTCACAGCCAACTCTTTCATTTTCATCCTGTTTTCCATCGAAGACGGTTTTCGTGCCAATCGTTCAAACTCCCATTGGGCCTTCCTGATCCAGGCTCTCGGCCATTTGAGCACTTTCCTATCCTAGGTGTGTAGTTCTTTATGAACAAGGTCCAACTTCTCTTTTGAGTTCGGGCATAGTCCATTATGCATGGCCTTCTGCCATGCACTTCGGACAATGTCCTCTACTGCTTCCTCACTAAGCCATTGTGCTTCAAATTTCTTTTGTCTGTTCTGCGTGTACTGTATATTTGCAAGATGTTCTGTATCCAAATAAATAGGCCGGTGATCAGACTTACCTAACTCAAGATTTCGGAGCCCAGCGAAAGGATGGATCTGAGTCCATGTTCCATTACATACTGCTCGGTCTAATCGCTCCTTTAGTCCTCCTCTAAACCAGGTAAATTGATCCCCTTCGTAGCCCATATCCTCAAGCGAACAGTCCACCGGAGCATCCTGAAAAGCCTTCATCCTTGCTCGCGGTCTAGGGATACCACCATCTTTCTCTGATGACAATAATATCTCGTTAAAATCACCCAATACGATCCAAGGGCCATTGCCTTGGCTATGTAAATCTCACAGTATGTTGTAGGTCCTCTATTTTTGGTCCCAACTAGGTTCCCCATAGATCCCAGGTAGACGCCAAAATTTCCCATTATCTTCCTCAACATCAACATCAATGAAGTCAAATGTCGTAGTCCCGGAATAGATCCTCACCTCCTTCTTCCAGACTAACATCAGACCTCCACTTCTTCCATTACTAGGAACCACCAGATTGTGATCCATTTGAAGCTTTTTCATCAAATTGTGTGCCTTGTCAGCATCCAAGTGTGTTTCGGACAGAAAAAAACACATCTGGGTCGTGCTGCCTCTAAAAGTCCAGAAGCGAGCGCACTATCGGGCCTCCGAGGAGTCCACGACAGTTCCAACTTATCGTTTTCATGATTCCCGGTCAGCCTCCATACTAGAGGCCGCCGATATTTTATCATCCAAAGACTGAACAACTTCCAAACCATCAACCCCTAGTTTATTTTTGTTCATTGATTTCTGTGGTGTAACTGTTGGGGAACGTCGCATGGGAAACAAAAATTTTCCTACACGCACGAAGACCTATCATGGTGATGTCCATCTACGAGAGGGGATTTCCGATCTACGTACCCTTGTAGATCGCACAGCAGAAGCGTTGAGAAACGCGGTTGATGTAGCGGAACGTCCTCACGTCCCTCGATCCGCCCCGCGAACCGTCCCACGAACTGTCCCGTGATCCGTCCCACGATCTAGTGCCGAACGGACGACACCTCCGCGTTCAGCACACGTACAACTCAACGATGATCTCGGCCTTCTTGATCCAGCAAGAGAGACGGAAAGGTAGACGGAGAGGTATGTGGTTGGGCTGCCGTGGCAAAAGTCGTCTCAAATCAACCCTAATAGCTCCATATATATAGGAGGAGGGGAGGGGAGGCTTGCCTTGAGGCTCAAGGAGCCCCAAGGGCTGCGCCACCAAGGGAGGAGGAGTCCTCCTCCAATCCTAGTCCAACTAGGATTGGAAGGTGGAGTCCTTCTCTCCTTTCCCACCTACCTTTTTTTTCTTTTCTCTTTGATTTTCTATCTATGGCGCATAGGGCCTTCTTGGGCTGTCCCACCAGCCCACCAAGGGCTGGTGCGCAACCCCCAAGGCCTATGGGCCTCCCCGGGGTGGGCTGCCCCCCCGGTGAACACCCGGAACCCATTCGTCATTCCCGGTACAATTCCGGTAACTCCGAAAACCTTCCGGTAATCAAATGAGGTCATCCTATATATCAATCTTCGTTTCCGGACCATTCCGGAAACCCTCGTGACGTCCGTGATCTCATCCGGGACTACGAACAACATTCGATAACCAACCATATAACTCAAATACGCATAAAACAACGTCGAACCTTAAGTGTGCAGACCCTGCGGGTTCAAGAACTATGTAGACATGACCCGAGTGACTCCTCGGTCAATATCCAATTGCGGGACCTGGATGCCCATATTGGATCCCACATATTCTACGAAGATCCTATCGTTTGAACCTTAGTGCCAGGGATTCATATAATCCCGTATGTCATTCCCTTTGTCCTTCGGTATGTTACTTGCCCGAGATTCGATCGTCAGTATCCGCATACTTATTTCAATCTCGTTTACCGACAAGTCTCTTTACTCGTTCCGTAATACAAGATCCCGCAACTTACACTAAGTTACATTGCTTGCAAGGCTTGTGTGTGATGTTGTATTACCGAGTGGGCCCCAAGATACCTCTCCGTCATACGGAGTGACAAATCCCTGTCTCGATCCATACTAACTCAACGAACACCTTCGGAGATACCTGTAGAGCATCTTTATAGTCACCCAATTACGTTGCGACGTTTGATACACAAAAAGCATTCCTCCGGTGTCAGTGAGTTATATGATCTCATGGTCATAGGAACAAATACTTGACACGCAGAAAACAGTAGCAACAAAATGACACGATCAACATGCTACGTCTATTAGTTTGGGTCTAGTCCATCACGTGATCCTCCTAATGACGTGATCCAGTTATCAAGCAACAACACCTTGTACATAGTCAGAAGACCCTGATTATCTTTGATCAACTGGCTAGCCAACTAGAGGCTTGCTAGGGATAGTGTTTTGTCTATGTATCCACACATGTATATAAGTCTTCATTCAATACAATTATAGCATGGATAATAAACGATTATCTTGATACAGGAATTATAATAATAACTATATGTATTATTGCCTCTATGGCATAATTCCAATAGTCTCCCACTTGCACTAGAGTCAATAATCTAGCCCTCACATCACCATGCGAATTACATTGTAATAAATCTAACACCCATACAGTTCTGGTGTTGATCATGCTTTGCCCGTGGAAGAGGTTTAGTCAGCGGGTCTGCTACATTCAGATCCGTGTGCACTTTGCATATATTTACGTCCTCCCCTTCGACGTAGTCGCGGATGAGGTTGAAGCGTCATTTGATGTGTCTGGTCTTCTTGTGAAACCGTGGTTCCTTTGCTAAGGCAATGGCACCCGTGTTGTCACAGAACAAGGTTATTGGATTCAGTGCGCTTGGCACCACTCCAAGATCTGCCATGAACTGCTTCATCCAGACACCCTCCTTAGCCGCCTCCGAGGAAGCCATGTACTCCGCTTCACATGTAGAATCAGCTACGACGCTTTGCTTGGAACTGCACCAGCTTACTGCACCCCCATTAAGAATAAATACGTATTCGGTCTGTGACTTAGAGTCGTCCGGATCTGTGTCAAAGCTTGCATCGACGTAACCCTTTACGGCGAGCTCTTCGACATCTCCATACACGAGAAACATCTCCTTAGTCCTTTTCAGGTACTTCAGGATATTCTTGACCGTCGTCCAGTGATCCACTCCTGGATTACTCTGGAACCTGCCTGCCATACTTATGGCCAGGCTAATGTCCGGTCTAGTGCACATCATTGCATACATGATAGATCCTATGGCTGAAGCATAGGGGACGGTGCTCATATGCTCTATATATATATCAGTTGCTAGGCACTGAGTCCTACTCAATCTTGTACCTTGTAAAACTGGCAAGAACCCTTTCTTGGACTGTTCCATTTTGAACCTCTTCAAAACTTTATCAAGGTATGTGCTTTGTGAAAGTCCTATCAGGCGTTTCGATCTATCCCTGTAGATCTTAATGCCTAGAATGTAAGCATCTTCTCCTAGGTCCTTCATAGAGAAACTTTTATTCAAGTAATCCTTTATGCTCTCCAAAAACTCTACGTTGTTTCCAATCAGTAATATGTCATCCACATATAATATTAGAAACGCCACAGAGCTCCCACTCACTTTCTTGTAAATACAAGATTCTCCAACCACTTGTATAAACCCAAATGCTTTGATCACCTCATCAAAGCGTTTATTCCAACTCCGAGATGCTTGCACCAGTCCATAAATGGATCGCTGGAGCTTGCATACCTTGTTAGCATTTTTAGGATCGACAAAACCTTCGGGTTGCATCATATACAACTCTTCCTTAAGGAAACCGTTAAGGAACACCGTTTTGACATCCATCTGCCAGATTTCATAATCGAAAAATGCAGCTATTGCTAACATGATTCTGACGGATTTACGCATCGCTACGGGTGAGAATGTCTCATCGTAGTCAACTCCTTGAACTTGTGAAAAACCCTTTGCCACAAGTCGAGCTTTATAAACGGTCGCATTGCCGTCAACGTCCGTCTTCTTCTTAAAGATCCATTTGTTCTGAATAGCCTTGCGGACCTCAGGTAGTACTTCCAAAGTCCACACTTTGTTTTCATACATGGATCCTATCTCGGACTTCATGGCCTCCAGCCATTTGTTGGAATCTGGGCCCACCATTGCTTCTTCATAATTTGCAGGTTCATTGTTGTCTAACAACATGATTGACAAAACGGGATTATCGTACCACTCTGGAGCAGCACGTGGTCTCGTCGACCTGCGTGGTTCGATAGGAACTTGAACCGGAGTTTCATGATCATCATCATTAACTTCCTCCTCAACCGGCGTCGCAACGACAGGGGTTTCCCCTTGCCCCGCGCCACCATCCAGAGGGATGAGAGGTTCGACAACCTCATCAAGTTCTATCTTCCTCCCACTCAATTCTCTCCAGGGAAACTCCTCCTCAAGAACAGCTCCGTTTTTAGCAACAAACACTTTGCCCTCGGATTTGAGATAGAAGGTGTACCCAACTGTTTCTTTTGGGTAACCTATGAAGATGCACTTTTCCGCTTTGGGTTCCAACTTTTCAGGCTGAAGCTTTTTGACATAAGCATCACATCCCCAAACTTTAAGAAACGACAACTTTGGCCTTTTGCCATACCACAGTTCGTATGGTGTCGTCTCAACGGATTTTGATGGTGCCCTATTTAAAGTGAATGCAGCTGTGTCTAATGCATAACCCCAAAACGATAACGGCAAATCGGTAAGAGACATCATAGATCGCACCATCTCTAATAAAGTACGATTACGACGTTCGGACACACCATTACGCTGTGGTGTTCCAGGCGGTGTCAACTGTGAAACAATTCCACATTGTCTTAAGTGAGCACCATACTCGAAACTCAGATATTCACCCCCACGATCAGACTGTAGGAACTTGATCTTCTTGTTACGATGATTTTCAACTTCACTCTGAAATTGCTTGAACTTTTCAAATGTTTCAGACTTGTGCTTCATTAAGTAGACATAACCATATCTACTCAAATCGTCAGTGAAGGTGGGAAAATAACGATGTCCGCCGCGTGCCTCCACGCTCATCGGACCGCACACATCGGTATGTATGATTTCCAACAAGTCACTTGCACGCTCCATTGTTCCGGAGAACGGAGTTTTAGTCATCTTGCCCATGAGGCATGGTTCGCACGTGTCAAGTGAATCAAAGTCAAGTGACTCCAAAAGTCCATCGGTATGGAGTTTCTTCATGCGCTTTACACCAATATGACCTAAGCGGCAGTGCCACAAAAACATGGCGCTATCATTGTTAACTCTAACTCTTTTGATCTCAATATTATGTATATGTGTATTATCACTATCAAGATTCAATATGAACAATCCTCTCACATTGGGTGCATGACCATAAAAGATGTTACTCATAGAAATAGAACAACCATTATTCTCTGACTTAAAAGAGTAACCGTCTCGCAATAAACAAGATCCAGATATAATGTTCATGCTCAACGCAGGCACTAAATAACAATTATTCAAGTTTATAACTAATCCTGATGGTAACTGAAGTGAAACTGTGCCGACGGCGATTGCATCAACCTTGGAACCATTTCCTACACGCATCGTCACTTCATCTTTCGCCAGCCTTCGCCTATTCCGTAGTTTTTGTTTCGAGTTGCAAATATGAGCAACAGAGCCGGTATCGAATACCCAGGCACTACTACGAGAGCCGGTTAAGTACACATCAATAACATGTATATCAAATATACCTGATTTTTCTTTGGCCGCCTTCTTATCAGCCAGATACTTGGGGCAGTTGCGCTTCCAGTGACCCATACCCTTGCAATAGTAGCACTCTGTTTCAGGCTTAGGTCCAGCTTTGGGTTTCTTCGTCGGATTGGCAACAGGCTTGCCGCTCTTATTTGAATCACCCTTCTTCCCTTTGCCGTTTCTCTTGAAACTAGTGGTCTTATTCACCATCAACACTTGATGCTCTTTACGGAGTTCAGACTCTGCGACTTTCAGCATCGCAAACAACTCGCCGGGTGACTTGTTCATCCCTTGCATGTTGTAGTTCAACACAAAGCCCTTATAGCTTGGCGGCAGTGATTGAAGAATTCTCTCAGTGATAGCCTATTGCGGGAGTTCAATCCCCAGCTCAGCTAGACGGTTTGAGTACCCAGACATTTTGAGCACATGTTCAGTGACAGACGAATTCTCCTCCATCTTGCAAGCATAGAATTTATCGGAGGTCTCATACCTCTCGATCCGAGCGTTCTTCTGAAAGATAAACTTCAACTCCTGGAACATCTTTTATGCTCCATGACTCTCAAAGCGACGTTGAAGTCCCGGCTCTAAGCCATACAAGACTGCACATTGAACTACTGAGTAGTCGTCCTTACGTGTTAACCAAGCGTTCTTAACATCTTGGTCAGCTGTAGCGGGTGGTTCATCTCCTAGCGCAGTATTAAGGACATAATCCTTCTTCCCAGCTTGTAGGATCAACTTAAGATTACGAGCCCAGTCTACAAAGTTGCTTCCATCATCTTTCAACTTAGCTTTCTCTAGGAACGTATTAAAATTCAGGATGACTGTCGCGTGAGCCATGATCTACAACACAAATATATTCAAAGTGGACTTAGACTATGTTCAAGATAATTAGAGTTTAACTTAATCAAATTATTTGCTAAACTCCCACTCAAAAAATACATCTCTCTAGTCATTTGAGTGGTTCATGACCCACTTGCACTAGCTCAAGTCCGATCATCACGTGAGTTGAGTATAGTTTCAGTGGTAAGCATCCCTATGCTAATCATATCAACTATATAATTCATGATCGACCTTTCGGTCTCATGTGTTCCGAGGCCATGTCTGCACATGCCAGGCTCGTCAAGCTTAACCCGAGTGTTCCGCGTGAGCAACTGTTTTGCACCCGTTGTATGTGAACGTTGAGTCTATCACACCCGATCTTCACGTGGTGTCTCGAAACGACGAACTGTAGCAACGGTGCATAGTCGGGGAGAACACAATTTCGTCTTGAAATTTTAGTGAGAGATCACCTCATAATGCTACCAGCGTTCTAAGCAAAATAAGGTGCATAAAAGTAATAACATCACATGCAATTCATAAGTGACATGATATGGCCATCATCATGTGCTCCTTGATCTCCATCACCAAAGCACCGGCACGATCTTCTTGTCACCAGCGCCACACCATGATCTCCATCAACGTGTCGCCATCGGGGTTGTCGTGCTACTCATGCTATTACCACTAAATCTACATCCTAGCAAAATAGTAAACGCATCTGCAAGCACAAACGTTAGTTTAAAGACAACCCTATGGCTCCTGCCGGTTGCCGTACCATCGATGTGCAAGTCGATATTATCTACTACAACATGATCATCTCATACATCCAATATATTACATCACATCGTTGGCCATATCACATCATAAGCATACCCTGCAAAAACAAGTTAGACGTCCTCTAATTTGTTGTTGCATGTTTTACGTGGTGACCATGGGTATCTAGTAGGATCGCATCTTACTTACGCAAACGCCACAACGGAGATATATGAATTGCTATTTAACCTTATCCAAGGACCTCCTCGGTCAAATCCGATTCAACTAAAGTTGGAGAAACCAACACTCGCCGGTCATCTTTGAGCAACGGAGTTACTCGCAGCGATGAAACCAGTCTCTCGTAAGCGTACGAGTAATGTCGGTCCGATCCGCTTCGATCCAACAATACCGCGGGATCAAGAGAAGACCAAGGAGGGCAGCAAAACGCACATCACCGCCCACAAAAACTTTTGTGTTCTACTCGAGAAGACATCTACACATGAACCTAGCTCATGATGCCACTGTTGGGGAATGTCGCATGGGAAACCAAAATTTTTCTACGCGCACGAAGACCTATCATGGTCATGTCCATCTACGAGAGGGGATTTACGATCTACGTACCCTTGTAGATCGCACAGCAGAAGCATTGAGAAACGCGGTTGATGTAGTGGAACGTCCTCACGTCCCTCGATCCGCCCCGCGAACCGTCCCACGAACCGTCCCGCGATCCGTCCCACGATCTAGTGCCGAACGGACGGCACCTCCGCGTTCAGCACACGTACAGCTCGACGATGATCTCGGCCTTCTTGATCCAGCAAGAGAGACAGAGAGGTAGACGAGTTCTCCGGCAGCGTGATGACGCTCCGGAGGTTCGTGGTGATCTAATCTCAGCAGGGCTCCGCCCGAGCTCCGCAGAAACGCGATCTAGAGGTAATACCGTGGAGGTATGTGGTCGGGCTGCCGTGGCAAAAGTCGTCTCAAATCAGCCCTAATAGCTTCATATATATAGGAGGAGGGGAGGGGAGGCTTGCCTTGAGGCTCAAGGAGCCCCAAGGGCTGCGCCACCAAGGGAGGAGGAGTCCTCCTCCAATCCTAGTCCAACTAGGATTGGAAGGTGGAGTCCTTCTCTCCTTTCCCACCTCCTTTTTTTTTCTTTTCTCTTTGATTTTCTATCTATGGCGCATAGGGCCTTCTTGGTTGTCCCACCAGACCACCAAGGGCTGGTGCGCCACCCCGAAGGCCTATGGGCTTCCCCGGGGTGGGCTGCCCCCCCGTTGAACACACAGAACCCATTCGTCATTCCCGGTTACTCCGAAAACCTTCCAGTAATCAAATGAGGTCATCCTATATATCAATCTTCGTTTTCGGACCATTCCGGAAACCCTCGTGACGTCCGTGATCTCATCCGAGACTCCGAACAACATTCGGTAACGAACCATATAACTCAAATGCGCATAAAACAACGTCGAACCTTAAGTGTGCAGACCCTGCGGGTTCGAGAACTATGTAGACATGACCCGAGTGACTCCTCGGTTAATATCCAATAGTGGGACCTGGATGCCCATATTGGATCCCACATATTCTACGAAGATCTTATCGTTTGAACCTCAGTGCCAGGGATTCATATAATCCCGTATGTCATTCCCTTTGTCCTTCGGTATGTTACTTGCCCGAGATTCGATCATCACTGTCCGCATACTTATTTCAATCTCGTTTACTGGCAAGTCTCTTTACTCGTTCCGTAATACAAGATCCCGCAACTTACACTAAGTTACATTGCTTGCAAGGCTTGTGTGTGATGTTGTATTACCGAGTGGGCCCCAAGATACCTCTCCGTCATACGGAGTGACAAATCCCAGTCTCGATCCATACTAACTCAACGAACACCTTCGGAGATACGTGTAGAGCATCTTTATAGTCACCCAGTTACGTTGCGACGTTTGATACACACAAATCATTCCTCCGGTGTCAGTGAGTTATATGATCTCATGGTCATAGGAACAAATACTTGACACGCAGAAAACAGTAGCAACAAAATGACACGATCAACATGCTACGTCTATTAGTTTGGGTCTAGTCCATCACGTGATTCTCCTAATGACGTGATCCAGTTATCAAGCAACAACACCTTGTACATAGTCCGAAGACCCTGACTATCTTTGATCAGCTGGCTAGCCAACTAGAGGCTTGCTAGGGACAGTGTTTTGTCTATGTATCCACACATGTATATAAGTCTTCATTCAATACAATTATAGCATGGATAATAAACGATTATCTTGATACAGGAATTATAATAATAACTATATGTATTATTGCCTCTAGGGCATAATTGCAACAGTAACAACATCCTTACCACCAGAAATACCATCTGGATTATCATTCACTATGTTACCATCAAATAGATCAACTCTCTCTGGCACCAATCCAGTTCCTGTAAGCAAGGGGATTGGAGGCTCCTTTGGTTTCTGCACCAGGTCCGTAGCGTTCCTTTTCCCCAGCAGAGTCGAATTGCCATCTATTTTTGCATTGTTCTGTTCATTCTGTGTGTTAAAGCGCCAGCTCTTGCTTGGATGATACACTTCAATCCATGTCCTTTTAGGTGGTTCATCCTTCTCCTAAGTACCATTCCAATCTGGGTCATCATCATTAGGCTCATCTCTTCCTTTTCCCCCAGTTCTTCCACCTCTTCTGGCACGGCCCCAGCCTCCGAATTCATCAGAGTCATCCGAATTATTGTACCCACGACCAGTACCTCGGCTCCCTCAACCTCCTCCTCTTCCTCGACGTGTACCCAAAAGGAAAGGGCCCCACTCAAATTTTGAAGTGTCATGCTCACTAGTCCCGCATTCCTCATACCAGTGTCCCATAATGTCGCATGCATGACAAAATGTAGGAAGCTTCTCAAATTTCACCAAGTATTGTTCTGTTTCACCTGATTTTGTAAAGCTTACCATCCGGGTCAACTTCTTACACACATTCAGTTTAACACACACTCGGATGAACTCACCAACAAAACCGTTTGGCAGCATCACTTGCACTTCCTAAACTTCACCTATTCTTCTCATGAGAGTCTCAAGAAACTTCTTATTCTTCAGAACACCGTAGGTAACTTATGGATTCGACACCATGTTTCCAGCCTATTAAGTTTTACTTTCTCCGGATTCGAGAAACTATCATATTCAGCTAAGATTAAAGCGTATCCATTAAAGTCCCAAGGTCCTTGATGCATGGCCTTGTTCCAATCATCTAGGAAATTGAACTGGATCGAGAACAAATTTGGGTTAATCCTGGAGGTTGAACAAATTGAACTGGATCACAACATGTGGATAGTCTGGTTGGTTAGCATGAGTTAAACTTATTGTCACATCCCTGACACCTTAAGCAAGTTAGTCTTGTGCTCATGTATTCTTTGCATTGCATCTAAGAAATTTTCAACAAGAACAAAGAAAGTGGTGAAGGAAAACTCAAAACCCTAGCCACTTCTTTAAATAAAGGAAATCTCAAACTAGTTAAAATCAATGAACCCAAAATGGCCTCAAGAAAAGTTCAATCTTTCTGATAAATCATGAAAGTAAATGAGCAATGAAGAAAACCTTTTTCTTGATACTTTAAGCATTTTAAATAAATGCCAAAAGCTACTGGTTTCAAGTTTTAAATTTGAAATCAGAAACTTCAAACTTTCAGAAATGTTGAAAACTTTAGGAATGGTTGGAAATATTCCAACAAATATTCTAGGGTGCTTAACATAGTTTTTACAAATTATTTGGGAGCTGAAATAAATAGTAGATCAATGTCAGCAATTAAAACCGAAATAAAACAGAAAGAAATGGGAAAAACCTTACCTGTCGCTCACCTCAGCCCGGCCGAGCTGCTCCTGTCGTCTTCCTCCCCGCCAGTGGGCAGCAGGAGGTGGATGCCGCGTACTCCGGCGCGGCCCCGCACCTGTGCGTCTGCCTCGCCGCCGCTTCGCGCTGGCAAGCACGGGGATAAGCTCCCCGATCCCCACTGCCGCCATTGACAGGAGCTCGAGCTCGAGCTGCCCGTGCCCCTAGCCATAGGATCCTCATTCTGAGTGCGCCGTTAGCTCCGCCTCGTCGATCTGGTCCTCCCTGCAAAAGCCGAAGCCTCCCCGAGCCCTGCAATGCCCACGACACCGTCGTCTTCAACCTTCGGCCGCCGGCGAGCTCTGCTCGATTCGTCGCCCTCAGCCCTTCCCCGAGCCATCTAAGCCCTGCTCTGCACTCCCCGTGAGCATGCGGTCATTTCCCCTAAGCTCTCCCCGTCGACCCCCTCCTCTAGGCTTAGTTCCATCGGAGCCCGACGAGAACCGCCGCTGTAGCTCGTCGCCGGCAGCCCTCCTGTGAAGTGTTGGTACGTCTGAGGCTACCAACAGCCTCAGGACATCATATAGATGCGTTAGGTGCCTAGCCCCGAGCGTTTTGACCCCGTATTCGATGGCTTCGACGATGGGCGAACTTGGTCGCCGCCAAGATCGTCGCCGGCGTTGATTCCGGCCACCCCAGCCCCTGGGGCTTGTCCCATCGTGCGCGCCATCGAGTGGCCGTTCCTCCCGTGGTCTCTGCCGTGAGTTTGGCCGTCGGAGGTGAGTTTCCGAGCCCCCCCGACATTCTGGTGGTCGCCGGAGGCTCCCCGCCGGCGAGGACGACCTCGCCGCCGGTGGAACTCAGCTGGCCTGAGCCACTGACGTGTGGGGCCAGCCTCTGGATAGTTTAGTAATAATAAAAATAAATCAGATAAATTAATAAGACACTGACATGTGGGTCCAGTAAGATTAATCAGCTAATTAAGTTTAATTTTAATCTAAAACTGACCAGAGACACTGACCAGTGGGTCCACTGGTCAGGTTTGACTTTCAACGGCCAGTTGGACCTGCTGATGTCATGCTGATGCAGTAAAAGGATTTTCCAGTATAGAAATAATTCGAGAAATGTTTAAAACTTCAAAAATTCATAGAAATTAATCTGTAACTCCAATGAAAATAATTTATATTTGAAAAAGTATCAGAAAAATTCAAGGAATCTGAATATGCTATTTTCAATCATGTTTGAAAAAAGTTACAGAACCCAAACTTGTAGATTAATGAATAAGTCAATTTTTATAAATATTTTATAAATGGAATATGGAAAATATTTAAATTTCTTTATGAATGACATGATCACACACTGTTCTAATTACAAACCAGAAACTTAACATGTCATCCCATGCATGTTAACATCAAGTTGATCTGAGCATCAGGTCGAATCAATTTAATCGGTATCCGAGAATACCTCATTTGAAGTGTTATTTGAATGTGATTCAAATCAACTTCAAACCTAATACATGTTGGTTATAAAAGTATATTACCTTGCATTCTCATGCCATGCTCATGCATCATCTTGATTGCATATGCTTGATATTGATTGTTGCCTTTCCTTTCGGTAGGCTCCACTCCCCCGGATTCCACCGAATATCCGTCTGACGGATATTGTCACCCCTCTGAGCAACAAGGCAAGCAACCATTTTTGATCATCCCGATAAATCCCATGTTCTTGCTCCTGCACTTATTTATTGCATTAGGATCAAATGCTTCAACTGCTTTTGCCACGTTAGTTGAACCCACTTCCTTTGCATGACCTATCCTTGTCACAGTAAATAGCCGAACCTTGCAACATAGCATACCTGGTAGTTGTTTGAGCCATGATGTGCCTTATCCTTCTATGCATGCTATGCTTAGAGTTGTGTATGGTCTGTCATCTGGGAGATGAACAGAATTGTGAGAATGTGTTCGGTAAGTAAGGTTGTGTGTTGAACCTGATTTGGTAAAGGTACCGGTGAAAGGCTGTGTAGGAGTACATGGCGGGTTGTTTCATTGGAACCGTCCTTAAGAACTGAGTTCCGTGTATGTAATCCAAGACTAGATACTACCACATGCTGGGCCCTGAAATATGACCCCGCCCGGCCTATTAATCGCTTAGTACTCGGTCCAGGAGTTGCAAGTAGTTTCTGGTGTTTATAGTCATGCTGGAGGCCATGCATGGTGCTGACTTGAGAGGTGGGCTGTGATGCGGTAGGCAGTGGCACGGTGTACCAAGTGGCACCCGGATGGTGGGCTTGGGAACCCTGCGCACATCATTTGAGGCCGTGGCGGAAACCCCGGCCGGACTTCCGTACGGGTTACTCTCAGATAGGCGATAAACCTGGACTAGGTACTAGTGTGGTTAACGGTCGTGGCCGACTCCCTCGCTAGGCTTCCACTTGAAGGTTGCCGAGGTGCATCACGTGCACATGGCGATAAGTGGCGAGAGCGTGTGTGACGAAGTACACCCCTGCAGGGTTATGATCTATTCGAATAGCCGCGTCGCGGATATGGACTACTTGGAGACATATGTTGTTCATAGATAACTTCAATGGCTACTCATAAAATTGTCCAGATAAGCGTGAGTGTCGTGGACGGCAATTCCGAATGGAGATGGAATGATTCCACGATGGTGTATTGTTGTGGTGTTAGTGGACTCGTGTGCGAGAAATCAAGTTGTAAAAATTATTTAAAAATGCAAGTTGTCTAGCCACGAGTCAAATGTTGGCTTTCCGCATGAAACCCCACAATACCTTATTGATACCTTGCATGAGTAGTTCGTTATCCTAAAGTCTTGCTGAGTACCTTCGTACTCATGTTTGCTTAATAAATGTTGCAGAGGTTGCTAATGACCCTAATGGAGGGTTCTTCGTAGACATCGACGACGACGAGTAGCTGGTCTCCCAGCTACGATCTGGCCCTAGGTTGGGTCTGTAGTATAGTCAGGTCATGTGCCTTCTAGTTGCCCTGTCTGTACTCAGACAGTTTTAAACTCTTCCGCTGGCTTGTAACCGAATGACTGCTATTATGGGTCGTGAGACCCTTAATGTGTAATATTATGTGTGTGGCTCTTCCCAGCCTCTTAAATAAAGCTTGTATGTTTATGGTTATGTTGTGATGCCATCGATGTATCTATACATATCGGTATGCCATGCGTACGTGTGTCGTACTTGATATGTATGGGGTTCGATTACCTAGTCGTGAACTTTAGTAGCACTCCTTACAAGGAAATGCCCCTTTGTGATCGAACGAGCCTTGGTAGTTCTCTACTGCTCCGGATACATTGGTTGACCGGCATGTGTCCTTCTTAGCTGCTGTGTCTGTCCCCTTTGGGGAAATGTCACGCGATGTAATGGAGTCCTTGTAGCTTGCTACGTTTCGTCTACACTCGCTGGTGACCGACACCTGCTTTGTTGGGTCATGTATGCCTGTCCTTGTGCGGTACTACCACTTTGGTTTGTGACTAGACTTGTCGATCCGGGTTCTTTGACATTGGAATGCTAGCGACACTATTGCATACGTGAGTCAAAAGACGCAAACGGTCCCGGCTAAGGTAAGGCTGCAGCCGTGGAGTTAACCGTGCGTGAGACCGCAAAGAGATGCGATGTGTTACAGGCTGGATTCCTATGACTTAGGATCGGGGTCCCGACAACGTTGGTATTAGAGCCTGACTGACTGTAGGATTACTAAGCCAAACTGGTCGAAGTTGAGTCTAGAATAGCTTTAGCTATATATAAGGGAATTGTTTGTGGAAGGGAACGTAAGACTCTTGTTCTCTTCTCAAGTTATTCTATTCTGGTCATCCTCGTCTTTTCTGCGGGAATTAAGGACTAGGTTACTCATCTTCTTCTAGGCTCGTGTTTCTGATCGGTAGATTATAGGACTATGGGTCAAGAGATATTTGGGTTTCTTTCATTCCTAGGAAAAAGGAAGTAAGTTTGATGATCAGAGAGTTGAACTTGATAGTTGAGTGGTCACGCTATTCCATTTTGGGTTGTCTCAAAATTTGTTTTTGAGCATTTACAACCGTTATGCTGCCCAATTTTGTATTCGGAGCTCTAATGCTTTTGCATTACTCTCTATTTACAGATGCCTGGCCGTCCTTCTCGTCAGGTGGTACGTCTGACCAGGTGCATTGATGTACCGGGTCATACGGCCATGCTGGTCAGGGTGATGTCGGTGTGCGGTTACCGCTGGTACCCCGAGTACACAGTGGAGGAACAATACCGAGACTTCAACCAGAGCCAGTACATCTGCACTGTTAGGGTATTTCCAGACTACCCTGGAGCTGAGGAGCCAATCCATTGGTCCTATGGGTTGGGAGTCACTATTGACATGGCAGTACAAGATGCTGCCTACTCAATGCTGACCATTATGAGAGCAAGACATGCACTGCTGCAGAATTTAGAGTTCTGCTATGTTCTGGCCTCTCAGCCTGGTGAAGAGGGATACCTCAGTGGAGTCTATTTTGATTCTTCTATGGAGGATCCACTATTGCAATCCACTGTTGAGATACTAGAGAACAGAGACAGGGATGCTCGTGCTCTCTGCATGGAGCTTTATGCTACCCATGCCCGTCTGTGGACGGCTTTGACGCAGCTAGCACCGGTAGTCCAGACAGGGTACGGAGATATGGAGATGCTGAACCCTGTTAGGACCCATCTTCCGGCCCACATTGACTGGCCAGGTATAGGAGGAGTCACCCCTCTTCGGGCCCCTCTTACCACCAGTCAGGGGACCAAGGCCACATCCGTGTCCTTATGGATCCCAGGGATCTCAGGCCAGAGTGTTTCCTGATCCGCAGGTTGAGCTTCCAGGTCATGGAGGTAATCTCTATGAGATGTTCTATGCGGATGCCTGAGCTGTGAGCGGAAGGATAGTATGGTAGTAGCCGTACGTTCACAGTCCTGCGTGACTTGTGAAGTATGCCTGTGATGTGAAATGAATTCCGGAGGCCTAGATAAATAATGTATAGGAAGCTTGTAAGGCTCTGATGAGTAGTTTCATAATTTCAGTAGTTGCTCTTTGGTTAAGGTTGTACTGACCTATGTAAGGGTGCGTATGAACCATGGTGTATATATAGCAGTTGCTTGTTACCATGCTGTTTGGATATTCATTTCCGCATTCCGTGTGTTCAGTACATTCTTAATCCATAGCTAGTATTGATATGATATTGGTCTAAGCTGTGAGTTTGTTTGTCAGGATGGTGTTCACCAGGTTGAACCGTGCCCCTGGTCATGAGCAAGGCGAGGGTAGTCAAGCGTCGCAGGAAGACCTGCCTCACCCGCCCTCTCTGGCGGAAGTGATGCTTGAGGCAGAGAGAAACAAAAGGGAGACCAACCGACTGTTAGAGCGTATTGAGCAGAATACGGCTCGTCAGCCTAGGAATGCTGCAGTGTCCCTCAACGACTTTGTGAAGCTGAATCCTCCAAAGTTTCATCATTCCGTCGATCCCCTCGACGCTGATGACTGGCTGTGCAACATCTCACGCAAGATTCGCTCTGCGAATGTGTCTGAGGTCGACAAGGTGACCTTTGCGGCGTATTTCCTGGAAGGACCCGCCAATCTGTGGTGGGAGAACTTTGAAGCTATGCGTCCCGCTGAACCAGTAGCCACATGGGCAGACTTCAGTGCAGCCTTTCGTCTGCACCATATTCCAGAGGGCCTGATGGACAGAAAGAGAGAAGAGTTCTGTGCCTTCACTCAGGGCAAGTTGACCGTGGATGCCTATAGCCGCGAGTTCGGTAACCTCGCCCGCTATGCAACAGAGGAGGTGTCTACTGACGCCAAGAAGCAAGCAAGATTCCGTAAGGGTCTGAGCCCTGAGCTTCGTCGTGATCTGCGCCTCCACGAGTGTGCAAGTTTTCAAGCCCTGGTCAACAAGGCGATCAGTGTCGAGACTGGTCATACTGACTTCGAAGCCACAAGGAAGTACTCCCGTGACTTTGGCTCGTCTTCTGGTTCCGCGTTCCCAAAACGCAGGCTGTGGGTTCCGAATAGTTCTCTGCCGCCAAGGTACACTCCGAGGCCATCCTACGTGGCGCCTCAGACGAATCAGGCCAACCCTCCAGCAAAAGCTTATGGTGGTCCAGCTAGCAATGCTGCACCACGTGCCAACCAAGTGATATGCTACAAGTGTGGAGAACCAGGGCACTATTCCCGTGAGTGTCCTCAAAATGTGGGTGCCAAGCAACCCGGAAAGTCCGTTGGGCAAGCCAAGTCGGGCAAAGCTTTCTATGTGAAGCCAACTCCTGCACGTGGCCGTGTGAACTATGTGTCAGCAGAAGAAGCTGCAGAAGATCCCGATGTCATGCTAGGTACGCTTCTTGTTAATCATCACCCAGCGTCCGTTCTCTTTGACACTGGGTCTTCTCATTCCTTCATTTCAGAAAGTTATGCACAGTTGCATAACATGTCTTTTTGTGATATGCCTATTTCATTGGTTGTCCAAACTCGTGGTAGTAAATGGCAAACCTCTAGGATAACCTATGACAATGAAATTCTAGTAGACAGGCTAGTTTTTCTAGCCTCATTGATAGCATTGAAATCTTCGGTTATTAATATCATCTTGGGCATGGACTGGATGTCAGCTCACTATGCCAAGATTGATACCCATTCTAGAAATGTCCAGCTTACCCATCCCTCGGGTGAGATAGTAAATGTCTCTACTCGAGTTGCCAAATGCCAACTCTATTCCCTAAATGCCAACCCTCTTCCGGAACTTGAAGACATTCCGGTAGTCCGTGACTTCTCGGATGTTTTTCCAGAGGAACTGCCAGGAATTCCACCTGACAGAGATGTAGAGTTTGTGATAGATCTTGTTCCGGGAACTATCGCAATAGCCAGAAGACCATATAAGATGGCACCCTTGGAGCTAGCCGAACTTAAGAAGCAATTAGATGAGGCCTTGAACAAAGGTTTCATTCGTCCTAGCTCTTCTCCTTGGGCTTGCCCCGTCCTCTTCGTCAAGAAGAAAGACGGAACGGATCAGATGGTTGTAGATTACTGACCAGTTAATCTGGTCACCATAAAGAACAAGTATCCGCTCCCCAGGATCAACGATCTGTACGATCAGCTCGCTGGATCCTCAGTCTTCTCCAAAATGGATTTGAGGTTGGGATACCATCAAATCAAGATCAAGAACGGGGACATTCCAAAAACGGCTTTTGTTACTCGTTATGGCCAATATGAGTACACCGTCATGTCCTTCGGGTTAACCAATGCCCCAGCCACCTTCTCTTGTCTGATGAATTCAATCTTCATGGAGTATTTGGATAAATTCGTCGTGGTATACCTCGATGATATTCTCATCTACTCGAAGAACGAACAAGAACATGCCGAGCATCTAAGGCTGGTATTGATGAAACTTCGAGAGCATCGCCTTTATGACAAGTTTTCAAAATGTGAATTCTGGTTACCAGAAGTGACCTATCTAGGTCACGTAATCTCTGGTAAGGGTATTGCTGTCAATTCCGAGAGAGTTCAAGTTGTCCTTGATTGGACTCAACCTGAATCGGTTAAGCAAGTTAGGAGTTTTCTTGGTCTAGTGAGCTATTGTCGCCGCTTTGTCGAGAATTTCTCCAAGGTTGCAAAGCCTCTAACTGAACTCCTCAAGAAGGATAAAAAGTTCGAGTGGACACCAGAGTGTGAGCATAGTTTCCAGGAACTGAAAAGACGCCTGACTTCTGCACCTGTGTTGCTACCACCAGATTTTTCTAAGGACTTTGTTATCTATTGCGACGCCTCGCAACAAGGATTAGGTTGCATTCTCATGCAAGATCGTCATGTGATCGCATACGCATCTCGACAGTTGCGTCCACATGAGGATAATTATCCCACACATGACCTTGAGCTTGCATCTGTGGTCCATGCACTAAAAACCTGGCGACATTACCTTCTGGGTAATCGCTGCGAAATATTCACTGATCACCAAAGTCTGAAATATATTTTCACCCAGCCGGATTTGAATCTCAGGCAAAGACAGTGGGTTGAGTTGATCTCGGATTACGACTTAGGGATAACTTACACCCCGGGGAAGGCCAATGTTATGGCCGATGCACTAAGTCGTAAATCTTATTGTAACAATTTGATGCTACAACAAGGTCAACCACATCTCCATGAGGAATTTCGGAAGTTGAATCTTCATATTGTTCCTCAAGGGTTCCTATCTACCCTGGTGGCGAAGCCTACCCTTAAGGATCAAATTATAGCTGGCCAAAAGCGTGACAAGGGTATATCACGGATCAAGGAGAATATTTTTAGCGGAAACGCTAAAGAATTTTCCATGAACGATCAAGGTGTTGTGTTCTTCCAGAATCGTCTAGTGGTTCCTAAGAACCCACATCTAAGGCAGTTAATCCTTAAGGAGGCCCATGATTCTCCTCTCACCATTCATCCCGGTAGTACTAAGATGTATCAGGACCTACGCCAGAGGTTCTGGTGGACTAGGATGAAGAGAGAAATTGATGAGTTCGTTGCTAACTGCGACGTTTGTCGTCGAGTTAAGGCAGAACATCAAAGGCCTGCTGGCACCCTTCAACCTCTAGCTATTCCTGAATGGAAATGGGATAAAGTTAGCATGGATTTCATTACCGGATTTCCCAAGACCAAGAAAGGAAATAATGCTATCTTTGTGGTCATTGACCGTCTTTCCAAAGTGGCTCATTTTCTTCCTGTTCGTGAGAGTATAACAGCTAGCCAGCTAGCAGAATTATATGTCTCTCGAATAGTGTCTCCTCATGGTGTTCCCCTGGAGATTAACTCGGACCGTGGGAGTATTTTTACTTCTCGCTTCTGGGAAAGTTTTCAGAATGCCATGGGGACTCACTTATCTTTTAGCACTGCTTTCCATCCCCAATCAAGTGGTCAAGTAGAAAGAGTGAATCAAATCCTAGAAGATATGCTCCGAGCTTGTGTTATATCGTTCGGTATGAATTGGGAGAAGTGCCTTCCATTCGCTGAATTCGCTTATAACAATAGTTACCAATCAAGCTTGGGCAAAGCCCCTTTTGAGGTTCTCTATGGACGAAGATGTCGAACACCTCTTAATTGGTCAGAAACCGGAGAGAGGCAACTCTTTGGCCCGGATATGATCCAGGATGCAGAAGAGCAGGTTCGCATTATTCGTGAAAATTTGAAAATAGCCCAGTCTCGTCAAAAGAGCCAATATGATCGTCATCATAAGGCTGTGACCTTTGAAGTTGACGAGAAGGTGTAAGTGCATTTAGTGCCCCTTAGTGATTTTGGTGGTTTGAAGACTTATAGGTTAAGTATCTAATGTGTTTTTGAGTATACACAGGATCTATAAGTCATTGAGGAGTTTGAGATATTTGAAGGATATCGACCTCTAAAAATATATGTCTTCAGTTGGAGAAATTGGTCTGAAGCTGAAGAAATGAATCACGAGGAATCTGCAATGAAATTGTTATTCCTCATGAAGATATTGATATCGAGAAGATCGGTGGTTCCTGAAGAAAATCATTTTGAAGAAATTGAAGCGTGAAGATTTACATTTTCTGTTTTACTTTCTTCGCATTTGATGAATAGGAACACCGTACTGTTAAAGGGGGTCAAAGTAACACTATGGAATGGATTTCCTCATGATGCTCAACCCAAGCCAAATCCTACCAAAAGCCTCAAGTGAGGAATATGAGTGACATGAGGACTCTCACAGTTGAGGGTCCCGACCGTTTCGATAACCATGCCAAGTCACTGGTCTTATCCACTCCAACGGTCATATTATTTAAGGGCATTAGTGTCAAATCATGTCGGGATGCTCCCAGGCTATAAATAGCCGCCCCCCACAACCACTAGCTGGTTGGCTCCTCCGTTAGAAACTGACACTTGTCATAAGAGCAACCCAATTCCTCAGAGCCTTCGAGAGTAAATCATCAGTGAGGAAATACACTACCCACCGAAACCACAAACCAAACCTAGTGATTGAGCATCACTGAAGAAGTTGTTCCTGTGTGGGACTGAAGACTTTTACCTTTGAGGACTGTGCATCCTCCAGACGGTTAGGCGTCATGGTCTAGAGCAATCCAGCAGTCAATTGTGGATCGCGGGGTGACCGAGTTTGTGAGGGTTTGGAAGTCTGCCCTGAAGACTTACCACGAGTGTTGGGCGAGGACTGTGTGTCCTTAGCTCAAGGAGAATACGGTAGGGACTGTGTGTCCCGGGACTGGATGTCCTTTGGTTTCAATACCAAGTCGCTCCAAACCAGATGTACAACTGTCACAGCAGTTGGAACTGGGTCATCAACAACAGTCTTCACCAAGAATCGGGTTCTAATTCCTCAACTCTTTACTTTCTCTGTATTATGTGTTGATAACTTTCACTGTGACTGTTTGAAGAATTTTCTGAAGACTTTCTCCGAATTTCCTCAACCCCAAATTCTTCACAATAGTTAATCACCATCTGTATTCTGCGTGCCTGCTTACTGTGCAATCTGTTTTCATAATCTTCACTCTGTAATACTGCTGTTGTGAACGTTTGCACGACTGATCCTTAACTGTTTCCGCTGTAAGTTAGTCATCAGTGAGGAATTTCCTCAAAAGGAATTTCCTCAGTGATGAAATTCTAAAAATCTCCTATTCACCCCCCTCTAGTCGATATAACGCACTTTCAGAAGGCTTACCTTCGGGTTACACCTTTGAAGGGTACCATCGATTCGGTATCAAGGGCAAGTTGGCTCCTCGTTACATTGGTCCTTTTCGCATTCTTGCCAAACAAGGAGAAGTTGCCTACCAGTTGGAACTTCCTTCGCATCTTTCCAAGGTTCATGATGTCTTCCACGTCTCGCAACTCAGGCGTTGCTTTTCGGATCCTATCCGTGAAGTGGACCACGAAACGCTTGATCTCCAAGATAACCTTTCATACCGAGAATACCCCGTGCGTATTCTTGATCAAGCTGAGCGTACCACTCGACGTCGAAACCTCAAGTTTCTTAAAGTTCAATGGTCAAATCATTCTGAAAAGGAGGCAACTTGGAAAAGAGAGGATCGTCTCCGACTTGAGTATCCTGCGTTATTCCCGACGACTTCTAAATCTCGGGACGAGATTCCTTTGAGTGGGGGTGAGTTGTCACATCCCTGACACCTTAAGCAAGTTAGTCTTGTGCTCATGTCTTCTTTGCATTGCATCTAAGAAATTTTCAACAAGAACAAATAAAGTGGTGAAGGAAAACTCAAAACCCTAGCCACTTCTTTAAATAAAGGAAATCTCAAACTAGTTAAAATCAATGAACCCAAAATGGCCTCAAGAAAAGTTCAATCTTTCTGATAAATCATGAAAGTAAATGAGCAATGAAGAAAACCTTTTTCTTGACACTTTAAGCATATTAAATAAATGCAAAAATCTACTGGTTTCAAGTTTTAAAATTTAAATCAGAAACTTTAAACTTTCAAAAATGTTGAAAACTTTAGGAATGGTTGGAAATATTCCAACAAATATTCTAGGGTGCTTAACATAGTCTTTACAAATTATTTGGGAGCTGAAATAAATAGTAGATCAATGTCAGCAATTAAAACAAAAAGAAAGGGGAAAAACCTTACCTGTCGCTCACCTCAGCCCGGCCCAACTGCTCCTGTCGTCTTCCTCCCCGCCAGTGGGCAGCAGGAGGTGGCCGCCGCGTACTCCGGCGCGGCCACGCACCTGTGCGTCTGCTTGGCCGCCGCTTCGCGCTGGCAAGCACGGGGATAAGCTCCCCGATCCCCTCTGCCGCCATTGATAGGAGCTCGAGCTTGAGCTGCCCGTGCCCCTAGCCATAGGATCCTCATTCTGAGTGCGCCGTTAGCTCCGCCTCGTCGATCTGGTCCTCCCTGCAGAAGCCGAAGCCTTCCCGAGCCCTGCAACGCCCACGGCACCGTCGTCTTCAACCTTCGGCCGCCGGCGAGCTCTGCTCGATTCATCGCCCTCAACCCTTCCCCAAGCCGTCTAAGCTCTGCTCTGCACTCCCCGTGAGCATGCGGTCATTTCCCCTAAGCTCTCCCCGTTGATCCCCTCCTCTAGGCTTAGTTCCATCAGAGCCCGACGAGAACCGCCGCTGTAGCTCGTCGCCGGCAGTCCTCCGGTGAAGTGTTGGTCCGTCTGAGGCTACCAACAGCCTCAGGACATCATGTAGATGCGTTAGGTGCCCAGCCCCGAGCGTTTTGACCCCGTATTCGATGGCTTCGACGATGGCCGAACTTGGTCGTCGCCAAGCTCGTCGCCGGCGTTGATTCCAGCCACCCCAGCCCCTGGGGCTTGTCCCATCATGCGCGCCATCGAGTGGCCGTTCCTCCCGTGGTCTCTGCCGTGAGTTTGGCCGTCGGAGGTGAGTTTCCGAGCCCCCCGACGTTCTGGTGGTCGCCTGTGAAGAAATTCAAGCAACTCGATTCTCAAGTGAAGAACATCATCTGTGGTCATCTGAGCCCTGGCCAGTTTGGAAGAGTAAGTGCCTTAGGCTCTGCAACACTGATCTGGGAGAGACTGTGCAAGGTAAATGAAGGAGTATCAACCCAACATGACTCTCGTGTTGATATTCTTCGCAATCTCTTCAATCGCTTCAAGAGACATGACAATGAAAGCTGCCAAGACACCTTTGATCGCCTCACTGACATATCAAATGAACTGCAAGCACTGGGAGCTCGAGACATCACTGATCACGAAGTTGTGAAGAAACTGCTGAGATCTTTGGATTCTTCATTTGACACTTTAGTTCTGATATCCTCGAAAGGCTAAATACTCATGAATTCCAGCTAGAAGAAAAGAGAGATCTATATGGACAAAGCTATTCCAGACCACGTGCACTGAAGGCAAGAGAAATTTCCTCATCTGAAGAAGAAGACACAGATGACATCAGTTGTGACCCTGAAGAATTTGGTCAGGAACTTGCAATGCTTGTGAGGAAATTCCAGAGATTTACACGACGAGGCCAGTTCGGTAAATCATCAAGAAGAGACATGAGGAAATCAGAATATGCATCTGAGGACTACAAGAAACGGATCTGTCACAAGTGAAAGAAATCAGGTCATTACATTGCTGATTGTCCTCGCTGGGGAAAGGAATCAAAGAAGAAGAAATACAAGGATGACAGTTTTGATGACTCAAAGAAGAAGAAGAAATCTTCAAAATCCTCATCTTCAAAGTCCTCCTCACACAAGAAGACTAGCTTCAGAAAGGCTCGGGCACTTATTGGCAAGGAAATGGATTCCGAGGCAGAATCAGAGGAATGTGATGAAGAAGAAGGCTCTAGAGAAGACTCAGAATCCGGACAGGCTAGTCTTGCACTAGCAACTACTTTCGTCAGCAAGTCAATCTTCAATCTTGAAGAAAATGATTGCACCATCCATACTGATGAATATGCTGATGACTTCGCTCCAACCTATTGCTTCATGGTGAAAGGTTCAAAGGTATCAAATAATGCCTCCTCCTCTGATTCAAGTGACTCTGAACATGATGATTACAAAAAACCCCAGTTACAGTAAACTTGCCATCATTGCCACTAAACAACAAACTGCTCTGGAAAAGCTTCAAAAACTGCTAGACAAAAGTGATGATCTGTTGAATGATGAAATGAATCTTAATCAAATCCTCGCCGATGACATGAAAAATCTTCATTCTAGATTTGATATTCTTCAGGATCGTTATGATACACTCCTCACTGATCATGAGAAGCTTTCCTACGAATTTCTTCAAAGGAAGCTTGATCTTGAGAAGCTGAGGATGTCTTATGATGATCTTCGTATGGAAAATGATTCATTACTAGCTCAACAGATTAGCGCTAGTCAAGTTGCATTTATTCCTCCATGTCTTAAATGCATTGAACGTGAAACTGCAAATTCCTCACCAGAATCATCAAATGCTACAAATTCTTCAACTGCACCTGCTGTGTCTATTTCCTCACTTGAGGAAAACACAAATGTTACTGATGAAAATGCAGGGTTGAAGGAATTGTATGTGACAGGCATTTACAAAAGCCTCAAAGGACACCAAATCCTTTGTGATGTGCTCAAAAAGCAGATCTTGAACAGGAACCCAAGGAAAGAAGGAATTGCCTTTGAGAGAAAACTAAATGCTGATGGATCTTATTGGAAACCTGAGCAGTATCCCAAAACCTCATGGGTTGCTGCTACCGGGCCTCCTTTTGATCCATCTAATCTAACTGGCTTCTCATGTGAATTATCCTATTCCACGGATGAGTCATTTGATTCGAACTATAAACTGTTCAAAAATCAATCTGGTGAAGTATTTGCTCGATATGTTGGAACTAACTGCAGGAATGGCCCTCCTCTGAGGAAAATCTGGGTTCCCAAAAGTTGTCTTGAAAATCTTCAAGTGAATGTTCTCATGGCATCACCTCTGAAGAATCTGAACCCCAGATCAAATTCCTCAGGAGGACCAAAGTCTTCAAGAGGATCAAAATCCTCAACTGGTCAAAACTATGCTCGTACCCGTGCTTATGCGTCTAACATGCAGGGAAACTACAAGGAATATGATTATGAGCGCTACTCCTCAAATCATTGTGTTCATAAATCCTCAAACCAGTTCTCTGCATACTCATATGAGTACTTTAACCCCCCTACTGTTAAGAGAAGTGCATTAGCTTCAATGCCACCTTTCTCATATGGTGCTCGCGGGATGATGAACGCTTTGCCACCCCTTCAGATGTGGGTGGTGAAGAAATCAAACTAATCACTTCTGCAGGACAGGTCTCCAGATGAAAATCAACATTTGAAGAATTTGCTGGAGACCTAAGGAAATGCTTGATAGGATGCAAGCTAATGATTGATGAAATAGAAATATTTCACACGTCCTTATATTTCTGTTATGATGAAATCACTGAACTGATGAAATTAGTATCATATTCTTCAAATGTGAAGCATATGAGATGGTAAGCTGTACTAATTCATCTGCAGGATGACAAACCCAAAAATACTGAGTGGGTTCTCGATAGTGGCTGCACACATCACATGACTGGTGATAAAAGCCTACTGATGAATATGTCACTAACTCCATCACCTCTGAAGCAAATCACATATGCTCATAAAGGTAAAAGCAAGGTATTGGGACTTGGCAAAGTAGCTATTTCCAAGGATAGGCATATGGACAAAGTGATGCTTGTTGAATCTCTTGGTTTTAACCTCATGTCAGTCTCAATGCTTTGTGATCTTGATATGATTGTTATCTTTGGTAGATATAGATGTGTAGTCATCATGGAGTCTGACAGATCCAAAGTCTTCGAAGGTGTAAGAAGGGGGGATTTGTACATTGTTGACTTCTCTACAGGTCCTCAACCAGCCACTTGCTTACTAGCAAAAACCTCAGAAGGATGCTGTGGCACCGAAGACTGGGTCATGCAGGCATGAGGAATTTGCACACACTTGCAAAGAAGAAGCATGTCATTGGCATCGAATCAGTCAAATTCCTCAAGGATCATCTCTGCGGTGCTTGTGAATCTGGGAAAATGACCAGATCCAAGCATCCCTCCAAAACCATCATGACCATTACACGTCCATTTGAATTGCTTCATATGGATTTATTTGGACCTACACACTATGAAACACTAACCAATGCAGCATCTCTATATGGCTTTGTCATAGTTGATGATTATTCCAGATACACTTGGGTGCATATTATAGTGTATAAAACTGAAGTGCAGGAAATCTTCAAACGATTTTCTTCAAGGGCCTCGACGAACTTCGGCATCAAGATCAAACATATCAGGAGTGATAATGGAACCGAGTTCAAAAACACTGGTCTTGATGATTATCTTGATGAACTTGGTATTACTCACGAATTGTCTACTCCTTATACTCCTCAGCAGAATGGTGTCGTCGAAAGAAAGAACAGGACTCTGGTTGAGATGGCAAGAACTATGCTTGAAGAATATCAGACTCCTCGTCGCTTCTGGCCTGAAGCAATCAATACTGCATGCCATATCATCAACAGGGTATATCTTCACAAATTCCTCAAGAAAACCTCATATGAACTCCTCACTGACAAGAAACCCAATGTAAGTTATTTCAAAGTCTTCGGTGCAAAATGCTGGATTAGAGATCCTCATCATAGCTCAAAATTTGCACCTAAGGCACATCAAGGTTTTATGCTCGGTTATGGAAAGGACTCACACACCTACAGAGTCTTCAACAACTATCACAACAAAGTTGTTGAGACTGTAGATGTGTGGTTCGATGAAACTAATGGCTCGCAAAGAGAGCAATTGCCTTCTGATCCAGATAAGTTGTCTCCTGAAGAAGCAATAAAGCTTAAGCCTACTGAAGACATTGTCCCCACTGAGGAAATTGACGAAGAAACGACCCCCATCGCAGATGAAAGCCAAGAAGATGCTCCTGAGGAAATTGCAACAGCACCACTTCCTCAGCCCAGACAAAATCCTCAACCAGCTCATCCGAGGATTGCAAATGAAGTAGAACTTGACAAAATCCTCAACGACATCAACGCGCCAGGTCCTCTCACTCGCTCAAAAGCTTCACACTTAGTTAACTTTTGTGGGCATTTTTCTTTTGTATCCATCACAGAACCCTCAAAAGTAGCTGAGGCTTTTCTGGAACCGGAGTGGATCCAAGCCATGCAAGACGAACTTCTTCAATTCAAGCTGAATGACGTATGGGAGCTCGTCAAACAACCAGATCCTCGCAAGCATAACATCATCGGCACCAAGTGGATTTTCCAAAACAAGCAAGATGAGGACGGTCAAGTGGTGAGGAACAAGGCACGACTTGTAGCCCAAGGCTACACCCAGGTTGAAGGAATAGATTTCGATGAAACTTTTGCACCTGTTGCTAGACTTGAAGCTATTCGAATTCTACTTGCTTATGCTAATCATCATAACATCATCTTATATCAAATGGATGTGAAAAGTGCATTCCTCAATGGTAAGCTTGAGGAAGAAGTATATGTTGCTCAGCCCCCAGGTTTTGAGGATCCAAAGAATCCAGAAAAAGTCTTCAGACTCAAAAAGGCTCTGTATGGCCTCAAGCAAGCCCCTCGGGCATGGTATGATACATTGAAGGAATTCCTCATGAAGAAAGGCTTCAAACCTGGTTCACTCGATCCAACTCTTTTCACAAAATCTTATGATAATGAGCTGTTTGTATGTCAAATATATGTTGATGACATCATATTTGGTTGTACTGACAAAAGATACAGTGATGAATTTGCCTATATGATGAGTGAAGAATATTAGATGTCCATGATGGGGGAGCTGAAATTCTTCTTAGGTCTTCAAATTCGTCAACAAAACAATGGAATCTTCATATCACAGGAGAAATACCTCAAGGATGTTCTGAGGAAATTCGACATGCATGAATGCAAAGGTGCCAAGACTCCAATGCCTACCAACGGTCACCTCGGCACTGATGAAAATGGTAAAGATTTCGATCAGCAGGTATACCGTTCTATGATTGGCTCTTTATTGTATCTATGTGCATCCAGGCCAGATATAATGCTTAGTGTTTGCATGTGTGCACGTTTTCAAGGAAAACCGAAGGAATCACACCATAAGGCTGTGAAACATATTCTTCGATACTTAGCTCACACACCAACACTAGGATTGTGGTATCCCAAGGGCTCCAATCTTCATCTGGTAGGGTATTCTGATTCAGACTATGCTGGTGACCGTGTGGATCACAAGTCAACATCTGGCACATGCCATTTCCTCGGAAGATCACTAGTTTGCTGGTCCTCAAAGAAGCAGAACTGCGTATCACTCTCCACTGTCGAAGCTGAGTACATTGCTGCTCGTTCTTGCTGTGCTCAATTGCTATGGATGAAGCAAACCCTCAAGGACTACGGCATCAACATGAAGAATGTGCCTCTCTACTGTGACAATGAGAGTGCTATCAAGATTGCCTACAACCCAATGCAGCACTCGAAGACCAAGCACATCCAGATTCGTCATCATTTTCTTCGGGACCATGTCCTCAAGGGCAATATCCTCATCGACCATGTGATGACTGATGATCAACTGGCTGATATCTTCACTAAGCCCTTGGATGAGAAAAGGTTTTGCAAGTTGCGGTGTGAGCTAAATATCTTAGAGTCTTCAAATGTTTTGTAAAAACATGCACAGACTTAGATGTGCAACACATGATGAAACGATTTTCTTCAACTAATGAAGAAAGTCACTCTGAATGTGAAGAAATTAACGAAGAAATTGATTCTCAGGGCCCTACGACAATTGTACGCGGCGTCTGTCATCAACATTCTTATATGGTGGGTAACGCCACCGCCCAATGTGAAATTCCTCAAGTTGATTTTCTTCAAATGATCAATTTCCTCACAATGCATTTTTCTTCAAAACAGTTGTTCTTCATTGTGATGATCTATTGCAAAATCTTCAAAAACACTTGATGACTTTCATTTGCCTAGGTAGACTGTGATTTCTAGTCCTCAACAGCATTCACTTATTGCTATTTCTTCAAGTTGATGTTTCTGCTAAGTGAATGTGATCGGACCCTACCTTCCCTCTATGCTATACTTATCCAGTCTATTCAATTCTTCATATGCGTTCTACTTGAAACTTTGTTCAAAATCCTCATTGCATCCTTGTCAGCTGATGATTTTGTAACGAAAATCCTCAAATCTTCAAAAATTGTTTTCTTTAAAAAGAACAGTAACTGAACTCCACTTCCCACGATTGGATAACCACGATCTCCACTATCTCCACCGCATCGTACGGGAGCTACACGTGTCCTGCGGAGACGTAGAGGCAAGGGCTATTCGGTCCGAAACTTTCGGGCCAAACAGTAACTTTCGGGCTATAAATAGGTCCTTATCCCCCTCGGTATCTTCTTCTTCGCCACATCGCTCTCCTACCATCACACTCTCCATCGAACCCTAGCGCCACCGCTGGTTGTCTTGTCGCCGGCAAGGAAGAGCTTCACTGCCTCAACCTTTTCGCCGCCAGGATCACGCCGGAGTCGGAACATCTACGTCCGCCGCCGCCGTAGACGTCCTCTGCTGCCAAGTTAGGGTGCATTGGACACTTGACCGAAGAGCCTCTCCAACACCACCTTTTGTGTTCTTCGCTCGCACCTTCTAGGGTAAATATACTCCATTTTTACAGCAGCTCAGATCTGAAATTTTACCTCTCCCATGTGAAATCTGTTTTTCCTCAAGATACGATGCGCACATGATTCCTCAAACACTATCCATCACCACAATCATTGATGAACTAGCTAAGCATCTAAGATTTTCACGAGATTCCTCAATTGTGCGAATTTTCGGATCTGTACAACTCTGGAACCCAAGAACAGTATGCTTAAGCAAATTCCTCAACCACTGGTTATATTCCTCAAACTGTCAAACTTTTTCATTTTCTTCAAACTGAGAATGCATATGACCTCTCCAAATTCCTCGCAACTATACTCTGTTCACAGGTACACACATGTCAGCTAATGAATCTCTCGGTTCTCATCACATTAACTCATTTGCAGCGTTTCTGGAAGAAACTCTTCAAGGCTCATCAGAATCTTCAAGAGTTCAAAATCATTAGCAAATTCCTCGTCTGAAGAAAATGGAGGAAGAAAGGAAACAGAAGGGAGGAAAGAAACTGGAGCAGAACACAGCTGTTGATATTCCTGATGACATATACATGGACTATTGCACGCCTGATGAAGAACCTGAGACAATGGCTAAAAGAAAGATTAGGCTGCAGAAAATTGAACGCAGATGGGCAAAGGAGTGGAAGGAGTACAGGTTTGTGACCCCAAAATATGCGAAGAAATTCGCTTTGAAGCCTCCTGGCAGAAGGGCTCCACTTGAGGATCATCAAGTAGCTCATCCCTCAAGTCTTATGACACTTGATGACTACCCAGATGAAAAAGAAAGGCATCTGGCCAAGCTCAAGAAGCAAGCCGAAACAGCAGTGAAGAAATTTAATGAATCCTCAACTGCTGCCTCCGGTGCTGCTCATTCCTCAGCAGCAGAAACTTCAGGCTCAGAGATTCCTCAAAAGCAGTCTGTGCCATCAAAGCCAAAGGCTCCAAAGCCTGAAGAGAAGTCTGGACAGGCTTCTGTCACAAAACCCTCAGCTCCAAAACCCTCAGCTCCAAAACCCTCGGTTCCAAAACCTTCAACACCAAAATCATCAGCGCCAAAACCCTCATCACCCATCTCATCTACACCAAAGTCCTCAGCTCCACCTCCAAAGCCAGTACAGAAGAAAGTCGTGAAGACTACGACTGCTAGCTCCAGCTCCTCACTCCCAGCTGCAACTAGCTCGGAGACAAAGTCTTCAACACCACTTGTGAAGACTTTGACAACTGCTCAACCTGCACCTCTGCCCAGTCCTAGCAAAATCATCGCAGTCTCGTCTGCATCAGAGGGAAGTGATGAGTATGATGATGAAACCTTGCAAGCCATCATCAGGAACAAGCAAGAACGGGTAGCACAAGCATCAGGCAGTGCTATTCCTCTGGCCATGGACCCCAAGGTCCTCCTCGACTACATCAACATATGGTATGAGGACCCGAACACCCCCATTGATGACTTGAAACTTCCTCCTGGCATCAGCCACATGGTGGCCACCTTCATAAACAAAGCCAAGTGGAAGGAACAGAAGGCCAAGTAGGCAAAGATTGCAAAGGCCAAAAAGGAGAAATTCCTCAGGCAAAATCTCCTCAAGCTGACGCCTGAAGCACTGGTGTGAACCCAGGCAGAGCTGCAAGTCTTGACTGACAAGTGTGACAAATTGTCAGACCGCAAAAGCATCAAGCGCAATTTCATCAAGCTAGCCAATAGTGCTGTTGATGACTACAACCAACGACATCCACCACCAGCACCAACTCCTCAGCCCCTGGTTGAGCAGCCAGAAGATGTATCTCTTGATGAGGAGGAACTTCCTCAAGCTGAGGAACAACACCAAGAGCGCCGTGCTGATGAGCCGGCCATTGAAGAAATCATCACCGAGACCGCCACTGATGAAATTGCAACCCTGATGCAACTGCTCCTGATCCAGCTGCTTCACCAAAGCAGGCTGATGACTCTCTTCCAGCTGGTTCCTCACTACCAGCTGAAGAATCTGTAGAGAAAACACCTTCACCAAAAGCTTCAAAGGTGAAGAAGGTAATCCCGTCTGCATCAGACGCGAAAAAGACAAGAGCTGCTGAGAAGGAAGCGAAGAAGAGAAAAGCTTCCTCAGCAGAAGAAAAGATTGAGGCAAAACGCCTCAAGGAAACTGAAGAATCTGCCCCTCTGGACCCGGTGCCTCTAAATGTTGCACCTTCATATGAAATGGTCGTCATTGGTGACCAAACTACAAAGGCAGATGAGGAATTGAAGGATGCTGCCTCTGAGGAGCATACTGATGAGGAAATCCAGATTGATAAAAGTCCTCAACCTCATGTTCCTCAGACAGAGACTACTCAAGCTTCAGCTGCAGCAACTGATGAATCTGCTTCTGCCACAAAGTCAGCTGATGAAAACAAAGCTGAAGAAAATGTCCAGTCTGAGCAGGCTCCTCCCACTGAACAGGCTGACCAAACTCCTCAAGCTGAGAAGGAAGAAGAAATTCCTCAGCCTGAAGCTCAGCCAGAGCAAGAAATACCACCTGATGAAATTCCTCAACCTGAGGAAACTGCTGAAGAAAATGTTCCCGCCCCTGACAATGAATTCATTGTGCTCAACCCAGAGACTGACATGGTTGTTTCCCCTCCCATTCCTCAGCACAATATCAAGCCAGTTCAGCGCCAGCCATTCTCGAAGCAGCCAAAGTTTCAGAAAGAAAATTTCTTTGAGGAACGCATGTATTTCATCGGAGAGAATCCCTAGGACAAGCCTCAAATGAGGCATCTGAAGTTTTGGACCAGGAATCAGATGAACTATTATGCTTCTGTGCTCTGTGGACGTGATATTCCAGCAGAGGCACATTCCTCATGATGAACTTGAAGAAATTCCCTGCATGGAACCAGTCCTCAGTGTACTCCATGATGCAGGTTTGCTCCCTACGTGCTCAGACATATCAGATTGGAATAGTGAACTTATTCTTCAGTTCTACGCAACTCTGCACATCTCGGGCAACGTTGATGACATCAACACTTGGGTGTTCGACTGGATGACCCAAAACACTCACTACAAGGCTCCAACGTCTGAACTCCTCAGAGAACTGCTCGTACCAATTCCTTTAGATGGGGCAGTGAAGCTTTATGGTGAGCATGAGCTGCCCAATGGAATGATGGAAGTCCTCATGAAGCCTTTGGCTGCCGGCAAACCCTCAAGAACCGCATTCCTCGTCCATGAGCTCAAATACACACCACGGTCTGTCTACCGCATTCTCTGCAGTGTGCAAGCGCCAATCAAAGGCCATGATGATGAAGAAGATGTCGTCGGCCTCATGAAGAATATCCTCTTCAACATCATTCACGGTATTCCCATGAATATCCATGATTTCTTCTTGAGGACTTTGGCTGACAATGCAATGTGCCCCTATGATCACAAAATTTATGCACCATGGATCATGAGATTCCTCAGGACAAGGACATGCATCAACTTCCACGCAGATTTCCAGAACCATGTTGGTTATATGCCTCCTATCCGGGTCAACAAGAAGACTTTCGAGCCCATTGAGGGAAAAGGAAAGTCTGTGATTGATGAAGGCAGCAGACCGCTTGATGGTCAGTTTAAAGAACCAGGCGCTTATTCTTCATGGGACGATACTGAGACTCGTCCACCCAGCCCTGTTCCTCCTCGCGTGCTAAACACCAGAGAGCTTCTTCTCAGTCTTCATCAGAAGGTAGATCACAACCACAAATGGGTCAAACGCCAGTTTGGTGCCATTGTGAAAACCCTCACTGAGACACAGAACTCTGTGAAACTTAATCATCACTATCTGCATGAGGTTTTCGATCGCACCTGGGCTACTCTTGCACATCTGAAGACCCAGACTGAGCTTGAAGAAATGAAATTTGAGCAAGACTTTGAGTGGTCGTGGCCTCCCAAGAAGAAGTTCAGGCCCATTCTAGTGCCAGATCTTGAAGACAGCTCCTTCTCGTCATTCCGCACCGCCGAATCTGATGAGGAACAACTCGACACCGCAATAGGCCCAAGGAAGAAGACTACACCCAAGAAGCGCCAAGGATCTTCATCAACCGCCAAGAAATGAAGTCTTCACGGGCGTTAGTCCTCAGTTTGTCCCTTTTTGTCACTTGATGACAAAGGGGGAGAAACTTGAGACTTAGTCTTCAAACGGGATCTATTTTTGGGGCTTATGAACTATATTTAAGTTACAAACTCTTGGCTCTTCTGAAGTTTTTATGTAATGAGTTGTAACTTAAGCCCGATGGTACTCTGACGCTTTTGAACGTTTTTCTTCGCATGCTTATTCCTCAAGTTTTAATGCACGCATGCTGAAATTCGTCAGATACCATTTGCCATCATGCATCTTCATTTTCTTCATATGATATGTTATATGTATGCATGATTTACAAGATTCAGGGGGAGATCTCCATGATATAAATCATCAATGTGCATCTGCTATAAAAGCAGAATCCTCAAGGTATGCACATCTTCAGGGGGAGTCTCTGTGAATCTTGTTTTCAAATTCCTCAAATGAGTATTTACACTTCATATTTTTGATCCCTGTTGAAGACTTAACCTAATTGTCATCAACCACCAAAAAGGGGGAGATTGTAAGTGCATCTAGTGCCCCTTAGTGATTTTGGTGGTTTGAAGACTTATAGGTTAAGTATCTAATGTGTTTTTGAGTATACACAGGATCTATAAGTCATTGAGGAGTTTGAGATATTTGAAGAATATCGACCTCTAAAAATATATGTCTTCAGTTGGAGAAATTGGTCTGAAACTGAAGAAATGAATCACGAGGAATCTGCGATGAAATTGTTATTCCTCATGAAGATATTGATATCGAGAAGATCGGTGGTTCCCGAAGAAAATCATTTTGAAGAAATTGAAGCATGAAGATTTACATTTTCTGTTTTACTTTCTTCGCATTTGATGAATAGGAACACCGTACTGTTAAAGGGGGTCAAAGTAACACTATGGAATGGATTTCCTCATGATGCTCAACCCAAGCCAAATCCTACCAAAAGCCTCAAGTGAGGAATATGAGTGACATGAGGACTCTCACAGTTGAGTGCCCCGACCGTTCGATAACCATGCCAAGTCACTGGTCTTATCCACTCCAACGATCATATTATTTAAGGGCATTAGTGTCAAATCATGTCGGGATGCTCCCAGGCTATAAATAGCCGCCCCCCACAACCACTAGCTGGTTGGCTGCTCCGTTAGAAACTGACACTTGTCATAAGAGCAACCCAATTCCTCAGAGCCTTCGAGAGTAAATCATCAGTGAGGAAATACACCACCCACCGAAACCACAAACCAAACCTAGTGATTGAGCATCACTGAAGAAGTTGTTCCTGTGTGGGACTGAAGCCTTTTACCTTTGAGGACTGTGCATCCTCCAGACGGTTAGGCGTCATGGTCTAGAGCAATCCAGCAGTCAATTGTGGATAGCCGGGTGACCGAGTTTGTGAGGGTTTGGAAGTCTGCCCTGAATACTTACCACGAGTGTTGGGCGAGGACTGTGTGTCCTTAGCTCAAGGAGAATACGGTAGGGACTGTGTGTCCCGGGACTGGGTGTCCGTTGGTTTCAATACCAAGCCGCTCCAAACCAGATGTACAACTGTCACAGCAGTTGGAACTGGGTCATCAACAACAGTCTTCACCAAGAATCGGGTTCTAATTGCTCAACTCTTTACTTTCTCTGTATTATGTGTTGATGACTTTCACTGTGACTGTTTGAAGAATTTGCTGAAGACTTTCTCCGAATTTCCTCAACCCCAAATTCTTCACAATAGTTAATCATCATCTGTATTCTGCGTGCCTGCTTACTGTGCAATCTGTTTTCATAATCTTCACTCTGTAATAGTGCTGTTGTGAACGTTTGCACGACTGATCCTTAACTGTTTCCGCTGTAAGTTAGTCATAAGTGAGGAATTTCCTCAAAAGGAATTTCCTCAGTGATGAAATTCTAAAAATATCCTATTCACCCCCCTCTAGTCGATATAACACACTTTCAGAAGGCTTACCTTCGGGTTACACCTTTGAAGGGTACCATCGATTCGGTATCAAGGGCAAGTTGGCTCCTCGTTACATTGGTCCTTTTCGCATTCTTGCCAAACGAGGAGAAGTTGCCTACCAGTTGGAACTTCCTTCGCATCTTTCCAAGGTTCATGATGTCTTCCACGTCTTGCAACTCAGGCGTTGCTTTTCGGATCCTATCCGTGAAGTGGACCACGAAACGCTTGATCTCCAAGATAACCTTTCATACCGAGAATACCCCGTGCGTATTCTTGATCAAGCTGAGCGTACCACTCGACGTCGAAACCTCAAGTTTCTTAAAGTGCAATGGTCAAATCATTCTGAAAAGGAGGCAACTTGGCAAAGAGAGGATTGTCTCCGACTTGAGTATCCTGCGTTATTCCCGACGACTTCTAAATCTCGGGACGAGATTCCTTTGAGTGGGGGTGAGTTGTCACATCCCTGACACCTTAAGCAAGTTAGTCTTGTGCTCATGTCTTCTTTGCATTGCATCTAAGAAATTTTCAACAAGAACAAATAAAGTGGTGAAGGAAAACTCAAAACCCTAGCCACTTCTTTAAATAAAGGAAATCTCAAACTAGTTAAAATCAATGAACCCAAAATGGCCTCAAGAAAAGTTCAATCTTTCTGATAAATCATGAAAGTAAATGAGCAATGAAGAAAACCTTTTTCTTGACACTTTAAGCATTTTAAATAAATGCAAAAAGCTACTGGTTTCAAGTTTTAAATTTGAAATCAGAAACTTTAAACTTTCAGAAATGTTGAAAACTTTAGGAATGGTTGGAAATATTCCAACAAATATTCTAGGGTGCTTAACATAGTTTTTACAAATTATTTGGGAGCTGAAATAAATAGTAGATCAATGTCAGCAATTAAAATAGAAATAAAACAGAAAGAAATGGGAAAAACCTTACCTGTCGCTCACCTCAGCCCGACCCAACTGCTCCTGTCGTCTTCCTCCCCGCCAGTGGGCAGCAGGAGGTGGCCGCCGCGTACTCCGGCGCGGCCACGCACCTGTGCGTGTGCTTGGCCGCCGCTTCGCGCTGGCAAGCACGGGGATAAGCTCCCTGATCCCCTCTACCGCCATTGACAGGAGCTCGAGCTCGAGCTGCCCGTGCCCCTAGCCATAGGATCCTCATTCTGAGTGCGCCGTTAGCTCCGCCTCGTCGATCTGGTCCTCCCTGCAGAAGCCGAAGCCTTCCCGAGCCCTGCAACGCCCACGGCATCGTCGTCTTCAACCTTCGGCCGCCGGTGAGCTCTGCTCGATTCGTCGCCCTCAGCCCTTCCCCGAGCCGTCTAAGCCCTGCTCTGCACTCCCCGTGAGCATGCGGTCATTTCCCCTAAGCTCTCCCCGTCGATCCCCTCCTCTAGGCTTAGTTCCATCGGAGGCCGACGAGAACCGCCGCTGTAGCTCGTCGCCGGCAGCCCTCCGGTGAAGTGTTGGTCCGTCTGAGGCTACGAATAGCCTCAGGACATCATGTAGATGCGTTAGGTGCCTAGCCCCGAGCGTTTTGACCCTGTATTCGATGTCTTCGACGATGGCCGAACTTGGTCGTCGCCAAGCTCATCGCCGGCGTTGATTCCAGCCACCCCAGCCCCTGGGGCTTGTCCCATCGTGCGCGCCATCGAGTGGCCGTTCCTCCCGTGGTCTCTGCCGTGAGTTTGGCCGTTGGAGGTGAGTTTCCGAGCCCCCCTGACGTTCTGGTGGTCGCCGGAGGCTCCCCGCCGGCGAGAACGACCTCGCCGCCGGTGGAACTCAGCTGGCCTGAGCCACTGACGTGTGGGGCCAGCCTCTGGATAGTTTAGTAATAATAAAAATAAATCAGATAAATTAATAAGACACTAACATGTGGGTCCAGTAAGATTAATCAGCTAATTAAGTTTAATTTTAATCTAAAACTGACCAGATACACTGACCAGTGGGTCCACTGGTCAGGTTTGATTTTCAACGGCCAGTTGGACCTGCTGATGTCATGCTGATGCAATAAAAGGATTTTCCAGTATAGAAATAATTCCAGAAATGTTTAAAACTTCAAAAATTCATAGAAATTAATCTGTAACTCCAATGAAAATAATTTATATATGAAAAAGTATCAGAAAAATTCATGGAATCTGAATATGCTATTTTCAATCATGTTTGAAAAAAGTTACAGAACCCAAACTTGTAGATTACTGAATAAGTCAATTTTTATAAATATTTTATAAATGGAATATGGAAAATATTTAAATTTCTTTATGAATGACATGATCACACACTGTTCTAATTACAAACCAGAAACTTAACATGTCATCCCATGCATGTTAACATCAAGTTGATCTGAGCATCAGGTCGAATCAATTTAATCGGTATCCGAGAATACCTCATTTGAAGTGTTATTTGAATGTGATTCAAATCAACTTCAAACCTAATACATGTTGGTTATAAAAGTATATCACCTTGCATTCTCATGCCATGCTCATGCATCATCTTGATTGCATATGCTTGATATTGATTGTTGCCATTCCTTCCGGTAGGCTCCGCTCCCCCGGATTCCACCGAATATCCGTCTGACGGATATTGTCACTCCTCTGAGCAACAAGGCAAGCAACCATTTTTGATCACCCCGATAAATCCCACGTTCTTGCTCCTGCACTTATTTATTGCATTAGGATCAAATGCTTCAACTGCTTTTGCCATGTTAGTTGAACCCACTTCCTTTGCATGACCTATCCTTGTCACAGTAAATAGCCGAACCTTGCAACCTAGCATACCTGGTAGTTGCTTGAGCCATGATGTGCCTTATCCTGCTATGCATGCTATGCTTAGAGTTGTGTATGGTCTGTCATCTAGGAGATGAACAGAATTGTGAGAATGTGTTCGGTAAGTAAGGTTGTGTGTTGAACCTGATTTGGTAAAGGTACCGGTGAAAGGCTGTGTAGGAGTAAATGGCGGGTTGTTTCATTGGAACCGTCCTTAAGAACTGAGTTCCGTGAATGTAATCCAAGACTAGATACTACCACATGCTGGGCCCTCAAATATGACCCCGCTCGGCCTATTAATCGCTTAGTAGTCGGTCCAGGAGTTGTAAGTAGTTTCTGGTGTTTATAGTCATGCTGGAGGCCGTGCATGGTGCTGACCTCAGAGGTGGGCTGTGATGCGGTAGGCAGTGGCATGGTGTACCAAGTGGCACCCGGATGGTGGGCTTGGGAACCTTGCGCACATCGTTTGAGGCCGTGGCGGAAACCCCGGCCGGACTTCCGTACGGGTTACTCTCAGATAGGCGATAAACCTGGACTAGGTACTAGTGTGGTTAACGGTCGTGGCCGACTCCCTCGCTAGGCTTCCGCTTGAAGGTTGCCGAGGTGCATGACGTGCACATGGCGATAAGTGGCGAGAGCGTGTGTGACGAAGTACACCCCTGCAGGGTTATGATCTATTCGAATACCCGCGTCCGCGGATATGGACTATTTGGAGACATATGTTGTTCATAGATAACTTCAATGGCTACTCATAAAATTTTCAAGATAAGTGTGAGTGTCGTGGACGGCAATTCCGAATGGAGACGGAATGATTCCACGATGGTGTATTGTTGTGGTGTTAGTGGACTCGTGTGCGAGAAATCAAGTTGTAAAAATTATTTAAAAATGCAAGTTGTCTAGCCACGAGTCAAATGCTTGCTTTCCGCATGAAACCCCACAATACCTTATTGATACCTTGCATGAGTAGTTCGTTATCCTAAAGTCTTGCTGAGTACCTTCGTACTCATGTTTGCTTAATAAATGTTGCAGAGGTTGCTAATGACCCTAATGGAGGGTTCTTCGTAGACATCGACGACGACGAGTAGCTGGTGTCCCAGCTACGATCTGGCCCTAGGTTGGGTCTGTAGTATAGTCAGGTCATGTGCCTTCTAGTTGCCCTGTCTGTACTCAGACAGTTTTAAACTCTTCCGCTGGCTTGTAACCGAATGACTGCTATTATGGGCCGTGAGACCCTCAATGTGTAATATTATGTGTGTGGCTCTTCCGAGCCTTTTAAATAAAGCTTGTATGTTTATGGTTATGTTGTGATGCCATCGATGTATCTATACATATCGGTATGCCATGCGTACGTGTGTCGTACTTGATATGTATGGGGTTCGATTACCTAGTCGTGAACTTTAGTAGCACTCCTTACAAGGAAATGCCCCTTTGTGATCCAACGAGCCTTGGTAGTTCGCTACTGCTCCGGATACATTGGTTGAACGACATGTGTCCTTCTTAGCTGCTGTGTCTGTCCCCTTTGGGGAAATGTCAAGCGATGTAATGGAGTCCTTGTAGCTTGCTACGACTCGTCTACACTCGCTGGTGACCGACACCTGCTTTGTTGGGTCATGTATGCCTGTCCTTGTGCGGTACTGCCACTTTGGTTTGTGACTAGACTTGTCGATCCGGGTTCTTTGACATTGGAATGCTAGCGACACTATTGCATACGTGAGTCAAAAGACGCAAACGGTCCTGGCTAAGGTAAGGCTGCAGCCGTGGAGTTAACCGTGCGTGAGACCGCAAAGAGATGCGATGTTTTAGAGGCTGGATTCCTATGACTTAGGATCGGGGTCCCGACACTTATCCTGGAGGTTGCGGGTTTTATTTTCAACCTCACGCGTTTTTTGGGTATTAAAACCAGAAAAATAAGTGTAAATGGACCTGGACAACGTGGGAGGGAGGGGTGTGCGCCGATTTGCCAAATGGCCTAAAATGATGTGTGAAGTGTGGAATAGGAAATACCCTAAAAACTATCATCGCCATGGAATCTCCCAGGTTTGCCCTAGTAAGGATTCGGTCCAACAAGGCTGAGGACAATCTAAGCCCGTTCAAGAAAACCACTCGGCTAAGCCGGCATCATAATGCCCATCGGGCTTATCCATGCCTGAAAGCTCATCCGACTGATCCTCCACTTGCACCCGGCCCGGCCGCCTGAACGCCTAAGGATGGACTATTTTGGTACAAAGTGCTCGGATGCTCAGGCTCATATATAGTGGTACATTTGTGTGTGTGTGGTTGGCACGATCCTTGACTCGCTAAGACTTATCTATTGAATATTCATCACACACATACAAGTTCAGTAGCTAGGTGTGAAGAACCTGACCTTGGGCAGTGCTTGTGACCTTAGTCTCACCTCGAATACGGAAAGAGGCTAGGAGATCTTTATAAGGGAGAGTGACATACTCCCTTCAGATCGGTCTTTTGGGATGTTGTGGGCTCTTCGCTTGTAGTGGAGTGTGCGATGCACACCGGAAATGTCCGAACGTATGTCGATGGACCGGGAGCTGAGCCTAGGCTGCTAACAAGTGGTATCACAGCTGGGCCCCATGCCTCTCTAAGAGGGTGGGCTGTCAGGAACCTGACCTCGGGCAGTGCTTGTGACTTTAGTCTCACCTAAAATATGGAAGGAGGCTAGGAGCTCCTTATAAGGGAGAGTGCCACACCCCCTTCAGGCCGGTCTTTTGGGATGTTGTGGGCTCTTCGCTTGTAGTGGAGTGTCCGATGCACACCAGAAATGTCCGAACGTATGCCGATGGACCGGGAGTTGAGCCTAGGCTGCTAACACTAGGGTTCGACACAACAAGAAGGGGAAAGGGGATCGAGAGCCACAGGGATGGGAGAGGAGGATACACACCCGCGGCCAGGTCAAGTCCATGATCTATCGATGTGCGCACACACACAACACTCCAACTTAAGTACTCTCTTCACCGAGTTGGGTCCTCGGACGCGTGTGTTGGGCATAGCTTCCCGGTTCGACCTCCTGGGTTGGGCTGGTCCGTCTTCATCACATGTAGTAGTGGTTGGTCCCGTGACATTCCCCCTTCCTTGAAACTTGGCTTGTTCCCAAGACAATACTCGCGGGTACCGAGCTCTAAGGGGAACTTCAACTTCCTAGGATGTGAGAGACGCTGGGAATCCTGACTAGTGCACCATGACTTGGGAAACTTGCTTGGTACCGCCCTGCACTTGTCGATGTTGAGGATTGCCGCTGGCACTTGGAAGGGAAGGAATGTTGGAAATATGCCCTAGAGGAAATAATAAAGTTGTTATTATTATATTTCCAGTTCATGATAATTGTCTATTATTCATGCTATAATTGTACTAACCAGAAACCGTAATACATGTGTGAATATATAGATCACAATGTGTCCCTAGTAAGCCTCTAGTTAGCTAGCTCGTTGATCAATAGATGATCATGGTTTCTTGATCATGGACATTGGATGTCATTGATAACGGGATCACATCATTGGGGAATGATGTGATGGACAAGACCCAATCCTAAGCATAGCACTAGATCGTGTTGTTCGTGTGCTAAAGCTTTTCTAATGTCAAGTATCATTTCCTTAGACCGTGAGATTGTGCAACTCCCGGATACCGTAGGAGTTCTTGGGGTGTACCAAACATCACAACGTAACTGGGTGATTATAAAGGTGCACTACGGGTATGTCCGAAAGTGTCTGTTGAGTTGTACGAATCGAAACCGGGATTTGTCACTCCGTGTAACGGAGAGGTATCTCTGGGCCCACTCGGTAATCCATCATCATATTGAGCTCAGTGTGACTAAGGGGTTAGCCACGAAATGATGTGTTACGGAATGAGTAAAGAAACTTGCCGGTAACGAAATTCAACAAGGTATAGGGATACCGACGATCGAATCTCGGGCAAGTATCATACCGATAGACAAAGGGAATTGCATACGGGGTTGATTGAATCCTTGACATCGTGGTTCATCTGATGAGATCATCGTGGAACATGTGGGAACCAACATGGATATCCAGACCTCGCTGTTGGTTATTGGCCGGAGAGATGTCTCGGTCATGTCTGCATGTCTCCCGAACCCGTAGGGTCTACACACTTAAGGTTCGATGACGCCAGGGTTATAGGGAAATAGTGTACGTAGTTACCGAAGGTTGTTTGGAGTCTGGTATGAGATCCCGGACATCACGAGGAGCTTCGGAATGGTTCAGAGGTATATATTCATATATAGGAAGTGAGATTTTGGTCACCGGAAGTGTTTCGGGCATCACCGGTAACGTACCGGGACCATCGGAAAGGTTCTTGGGGTCCACCGGGAGGGGCCACCAGCCCCAAGAGGCTTCATGGGCCAAAAGGTGGAAGGGGAGCAGGCCAAAGTGGTCTGGTGCGACCTCCCCTCTCAGCCCAAGGCGCAAGGAGAGGTGGAGGGGGCAAACCCTAGGCGCAGGAGGGGGCCAAGGCCCACCTAGGGCGCAACCCTCCTCTCCACCCTGGCCGCCACCCTCCCTGGCCATCTAGGGCTGCCGCCACCCCTAGGGAGGGAACCCTAGGGGTTAGCACCCTCTCTCCCTCCCTCCTATAAATACCCAAGGTGTTGGGGCTGATTTGAGACACGAAAACTCTCTCTCTCGGCGCAGCCCTACCCCTCTCTCTCCTCGTCCTCCGCATAGCTTAGCGAAACTCTGCCGGAGAACCACGTAGATCCACCGCCACCACGCCGTCGTGCTGCCGGAGCTCTCTCCGTCAACCTCTCCTTCCTCCTTGCTTGTTCAAGGTGTTGGAGACATCATCGGGCTGCACGTGTGTTGAATGCGGAGGTTTCGTAGTTCGGCACATAGATCGGAATCCACCGTGATCTGAATCGCTGCGAGTACGACTCCATCAACCGCGTTCATAGTAACGCTTTCGCTTAGCAATCTTCAAAGGTACGAAGATGCTCTACAACCTCTCTCGTTGCTCGTTTATCCATAGATAGATCCTTGTATGGTGTAGGAAATTTTTGAATTTACTACGATCCCCAACAAGGAGGCCCTCATCTATGACTGATAGCTCCGACATCACAACTGTGGACAGGGAAAGACCAACACGTCGTTGGGAAACATGGATGATTGGATGAATCTACGCATGTTCTCGCAATGAGAGCTTGTACCCCACCTCTCTGACTCGTTGGATGGCCTAAAAGAGACCAAAATATCGGAAGGCCAATTTATGGTTAGCTCAAGCAGCCACTGAAGACTGCACATACGGTTGTAGCTTGAGGTAGACCCAATCGCTCGCAGCAAAATTCATGTCCTATCGATTCTGATCGTCCTTAACCTTCATGAGTTGACGTGCCCGATGAAGATGTTGTTTCAAGAGAGCTAAGACATTTTCTTGTTCCCGTGTCCAAGCAGCCAAATCTATCACCACTTCGTCCGCAATGTAGGAGATTCCAAAGAAACAAGGTTTGTGGCCATAGAGTACCTCGAACAGGAAGACTTCAATGTGGAGCGGTAAGAAGTATTGTACGAGAACTCTGCTAGTGCGAGCAGTCCAGGTCACTCGTTGGTGAAGTTGTGGACAAAGCAATGCAAATATAGCTTCATGCATTGATTCACTCTTCCAATGGTACCATCCGTCCGGGGTGACGAACGAATGAGATGTTCAGAGTAGTGTGTGTGAGCTTGCACAACTCATGCCATGTCGTTGCAGATTCGAGCTAGAGAGGGAGAGATTTGCACTGGTCAAAACTACCAACTTTTCTATTTCTCTTCTTATCTCTTGTTAACTAAAAACAAAGCCCCTACTTAGCTACATGCCCCAGCCAGCCTGCTGAGATCCGAAACTGTCGCGCCATCCCACGACGTCCGAATCTACACCTCACCACGCTGACTAGGGCTAACAAAGAACAGGACGAGAGAGGGGTGGGTGATCGTGCGTGCAGGCACTCCTCCTCCTCCTACGTACATGGTGCATGTATCCACCACATCAACGGCCATGCAAGTGCTTATTTAAAACAGAAAAGTCCCTACACTAGTCGGGTGGAGCTTAGGCTAAAAATTCTCCCCCTTAAGCTCCATCATTCTTGGTGATCTCCCTGACTCCCAACCTCTCACGCAACTCCACATGGTGTACTCGACCCAATGCCTTTGTCAGCAGATCCGCCAGTTGATCAGCAGTCTGATACGTCCATTTTGCATCATGTTTTCATGTTGATATTTATCGCTTCTTTGGCTGTTATTTCACTTCACGATACTATTCTTATGCCTTTTCTCTCTGATCTTGCAAGGTTTACATGAAGAGGGAGAATACCGGCAACTGGAATTCTGGCCTAAAAGTGGAGGAAAGTTGAAATACCTATTCTACGCAACTCCAAACGCCGTGAAAATCAATGGGGATTTTTTCCCAATTTATCAAAAATACTGGGCCGAAGAAGTGCCAGAGGGGCACCAGCCGGTACCCACAAGCCTGCACGGCGCGGCCACCCCCCGAGGCCGCGCCATGGGGGCTTGTGGGCAGCCCATTGGCCCACTGGCCCCCCTCTTTTGCTATATAGAGTGTTTCGTCCAGGAAAAAATTACAGAGGAGCTTTTTCGTGGTTTCGCCGCCGCCACGAGGCGGAACTTGAGCAGAACCAATCTAGAGCTCCGGCATGACGATCCTGCCGGGGAAACTTCCCTCCCGGAGGGGGAAATCGTCGCCATCGTCATCACCAACACTCCTCTCATCGGAGGGGACTCATCACCATCAGCATCTTCATCAGCACCATCTCATCTCCAAACCCTAGTTCATCACTTGTAACCAATCTCCGTCTCACGACTCCGATTGGTACTTGTAAGGTTGCTAGTTGTGTTGATTACTCTTTGTAGTTGATGCTAGTTGGATTATTTGGTGGAAGAGATTATGTTCAGATCTTTGATGCTACTCATTACCTCTCTGATCATGATTATGCTTTGTGAGTAGTTACTTTTGTTCCCGAGGACATGGGATAAGTCATGCTAATAGTAGTCATGTGAATTTGGTATTCGTTCGGTAATTTGATATGTTGTATGTTGTTTTTTTTTCCTCTAGTGGTGTTATGTGAACATCGACTACATAACACTTCACCATTATTTGGGCCTAGAGGGAGGCATTGGGAAGTAGTAAGTAGATGATGGGTTGCTAGAGTGACAGAAGCTTAATCACTAGTTTATGCGTTGCTTCGTAAGGGGCTGATTTGGATCCACTAGTTTAATGCTATGGTTAGACTTTGTCTTAATTTCTCTTTTGTAGTTGCGGATGCTTGCGAGAGAGGTTAATCATAAGTGGGATGCTTGTACAAGTAAGGGCAGTACCCAAGCGCCGGTCCACCCACATATCAATCTATCAAAGTAACGAACACGAATCATATGAGCATGATGGAACTAGCATGAAAAAAATTCCCGTGTGTCCTCGGGAGCGTTTTTCCTCCTATAAGACTTTGTCCAGGCTTGTCCCTTGCTACAAAAGGGATTGGGCCACTTGTTGCATGATGTCCCACAAGTGTATGGGATCGCAACATTTTTCGAGGGTAGAGTATTCAACCCAAATTTATTGATTCGCTCACAAGGGGAAGCTAAAGGATATTCTCAAGTATTAGCAGCTGAGTTGTCAATTCAACCACACCTGAAAGATTAGTGTCTGCAAGCAAAGTATCAGTAGCAAGGTAGTATGATAGCAACGGCACCAGAAAAAGCTTTGACAATCCCCGGCAACGGCGCTAGAAATATCCTTGTTGACGGGATGTTAGCGCCAACAAAGTCTTGCAACAAGTAACAGCGGAGTAGCAAGGAACAATAGTAGCAGCGGCAACAAAGTAACAAGTAACAGCAGTAGAAGCAGCAGCACAGTAACAACACTTGTGACAACAGCAAAGTGGCCCAATCCCTCTTGTAGCAAGGGACAAGCCTAGGCAAAGTAACGTAGCGAGGACCAGCAGTAAAAGACTCGTAGGCAGTGGATCGGTGATGGATGAGTGTGACGGATGTGATTCATCATGTAACATCTATAACACAGAGAGATATGTGGCTATCTCCCGTTCATCAATCTAATGTAGGCATGTATTCCGTATGTAGTCATACATGCTTAGGGAAAAGAACTTGCATGACATCTATTGTCCATCCCTCCCGTGGCAGCGGGGTCCTAATGGAAACTACGGGATATTAAGGTTCTCCTTTTAATAAAGCACCGTACCAACGGTTAACACATGGTGAATACATGAACTCCTCATACTATGGTCATCTCCGGGAGTGGTTTCGGCTATTGTCACTCCGGGGTTGCCAGGTCATAACACATAGTAGGTGACTACAACTTGCAAGATAGGATCTAAAACACACATATATTGGCGACAACATAATAGGTTCAGATCTGAAATCATGGCACTCGGGCCCTAGTGACAAGCATTAAGCATAGCCAAGTAGTAGCAACATCAATCTAGAACATAGTGGATACTAGGGATCAATCCCCGTCAAGAACTAACTCGATTAAATGATAGATCTCATCCAACTCATCACCGTTCAACAAGCCTACGATGAGATTACTCACGAACTATGAAGAGCATCATGGAATTGTCGATGGACAAAGGTTGATGATGACGATGGCGACGATTTCCCCTCTCCAGAGCCCGAAACAAACTCCAGATCTGCCCTCCAAATGAAGAACATGATGTGGCGGCGCCTCCATATCGCAAAACGCGATGAAACCTTCTCTCTGATTTTTTTCCAGGCGAAACGGAAGATATAGGACTGAGATTGGGAGCGGTGGTGCCACGTGGGCCCCACAAGCCCTCATGGCGTGGCCATAGGGGGTGGCCGCGGCCTAGGGGCTTGTGGCCCACTGGCACGCCCCCTCACGTGGATCTTTGCGCAGGTATTTTTCTTTTATTCCAGAAAAAATCTCCGTAAATTTTCAGGACGTTCCGAGAACTTTCATTTCTGCACAAAAACAACACCATGGCAATTCTGCTGAAAACAGCGTCAGTCCGGGTTAGTTCCATTCAAATCATGCAAATTAGAGTCCAAAACAAGGGAAAAAGAGTTCGGAAAAGTAGATTCGACGGAGACGTATCAACTCCCCCAAGCTTAAAGCCTTGCTTGTCCTCAAGCAACTCAGTTGACAAACTGAGAGAGACAAAAATAAAACTTTGACGAACTCTGTTTGATCTTGTTGTTGCAACTATGTCTAACACACAACCAGAATTTCAGCAACATCACAAGCAAACCACATAAGCAAATGAAATCTAGGTCTCACGGTAAACTCATATCAATGGCGTAATCAACTAGCGAGCAAATAATAATAAGCCTCAAGTGTCAACACTTCAATCAAAACAACATGAAGCAGTACGAATAGATGGTATCTCGCTAGCTCTTTCTGAGACCGCAAAACATAAATGGAGAGCACCTTAAAAGACCAAGGGCTGACTAAACACTGTAATTCATGGCAATGAAGATCCAGTCATAGTCACACTCAACATAGTTAAAAGCAAAGCATAAAAATGACAGAGGTGCTCTCTAATTGGTGCTTTTGTAAGAGGAGGATGACTCAACAGGAACATAAATAGACAGGCCCTTCGCAGAGGGAAGCATTGATTTTGCAGAGGTGCCAGAGCTCAAACTTTTAAAACAGAGATAATAATTTTGGGTGGCATGCTCTCATTGTCAACGCAATGACTAAGAGTACTCAACATCTTCCACGCTACACATGCTATAGGCGGTTCCCAAACAGAAAAGTAAAGTTTTGACTCCCCCACCGCCAATCAATCACACTCCACGGCTAGGCGAATCCTCGGGTACCATCCAAACCAACATCAATCCCGGGGGAGTTTTGTTTGCAATTATCTTTTCTATTTGAGCATGGAACTGGGAATTCCAATTACCGGCCCCTTTCTCGTGAATGATAGTGAATAAACACATTTCGAGGATAACACACCTAGCATGGAAGATAGCAATAGCCCCCTGTCACCACATGAGCAGTTCGGGCATGCAAAACAGATTATTTCTTGAAGATTTAGAGAGTGGCACATGCAAATTTACTTGGAACGGCAGGTAGATGCCGCACATAGGTAGGTATGGTGGACTCATATGGCACAACTTTGGGTTTATGGGAGTGGATGCACAAGCAGTATTCCCGCTTAGTACAAGTGAAGGCTAGCAAAAGGCTGGGAAGTGACCAACTAGAGAGCGACAACAGTCATCAAAATGCATTGAGAGTAACTAACATTGAGTGCAAGCATGAGTAGGACATAAATCACCATGAACATGAACATCATAGAGGCTATCTTGATTTTGTTTCAACTACATGCGTGAACATGCCCCAAGTCAAGCCACTTGAAACATTCAAAGGAGGATACCATCCTATCATACTACATCATAGTCATCTCAACATTCATGTGGGCATCCAAGACAGACCATTATAAGCTCCTAGCTAATTAAGCATGGCATAAGCAACTATGATCTCTAAGTTTTCATTGCAAACATGTTTCTCTCACAACAAAGTTGAATCAGGCATGATGAGCTAGTCATATTTACAAAAACAAAATAGATCGAGTTCATACCAGCTTTTCCAGGCTCTGTCACTTCATCATATATCATCATTATTGCCTTTCACTTGCACGACCGAACGATGTGAACAATAATAAGCGTGCTCGTGCATTGGACTAAAGCTGGAATCTGCAGGCAAACACAAAGGAGAAGACAAGGTAATATGGCTCTTTGAAAGCTAAAAAGGTATGCATGCAGGAGCCACTAAACATTGTAACTAATATCTTCTACCTTGACCCAAAGAAAAAGAAAACTATCTACACGGGAAAGCTCCCAACAAACAAAATAAGAAAAAGAAAATGTTTTTGGTTTTTCTCAAACTAGACACACAGACGAAAAGAAAACGAGAAAAAGAAAATAAACTAGCATGGATGATACAGTGGCAAAGTGTGAACACCAGCTAACAAAGTGAAAGCATAAGCAAGAATGTAAAGTCGGTGAGAACACATACTCTCCCAAGCTTAGGATTTTGGCCTAACTTGGTCTACTCCCAAGGAGGGAAATAACCAGCTCCGGGGTACTCCGGAGTGGACTGAGGATGCCACTGCTGTGTGAGCTCCTCTGGCTCCCACTGATAAACTGGCGTCTGGTACTCGACTGGCGGCTCGGGCACGGGCACCTGTGGTTGGGCCAAGCCCCAATATGCATAGATGTCCGAGGGCATAATAGTGTACCTGCCTGCATGAAGATTGAACAAAGAAGGAGCAGGCAAAGTAATAGTCTCACGAGTACTCTGACTAAATACCAGGTTATAAATCATCCTTCCACCTATATCTCTATCAAGAAAGTCATGGCGAACCATGTTATCGTAATCTAGATATCTCTCGGAAAGAAGCACCTCTTCTTCTTCCTCCAGTCTAATGGGTATCTCAAAGTGTCTAGCAAGACGAGTAGCGTAGATACCTCCATAGACAACACCTTTAGAATGGTTCAGGTTCAACCCTTGAGCTATTATGGCACACAAGCTATAAGTTTTACCGTTATAAAGGGCTTCACGCAAGACCGCAAGATCTGGGGAACTAAGTGACCCACCTTTCCCACGACCAATCAAACATTTTCCCACAAATAGTGAGAAGTACCGAAGCACGGGAAAATGAATGCTAGCAGCTCTAGCGCAAGACAGTCCTCTCTCCTCTCCTACAACAATAGTACCGATAAAAGCTTCCAAGTCCCGTGGACGAGGTTCATGAATATCCCCTATGTAAGGTAATTTGCAAACATTGCAAAAATCCTGGAGTGACATGCGCTGGGGGACATCATAAAGTTTAAACTCAACCATAGGAGGATTCTTCCTCGGATAGAAGTTAAAGCTTTGTACGAAGATATTAGTGAGGAGGAGGTATTGCGAACACCTATCTTCAACGAAGGCGGTAAGGCCTACGTTCTCCACCAAATGATAAAAGTCCTCATAAATTTTCAGCGGCGTGTAAGAACACGTCACTTGGCCACTCGCACGCTCGAACTTCCGCGACTCGAGGGACCGGATACTTGGGCTTCTTCTCACTCCCATCATCCTTGGGGTCATGGCTTGACGAGCCTCTCAAGAACCTCCTCATCTTTTCCCTTTTCTATCTCTGAAAATTTCTGAATTTTTTAGTGATTCTAAGGAAAACTGAATAAGGCTCAACGAAACTCGTAGCAACTACTCCCACAAGTGCCTAGAGACCATATCATGCATCAAAACTACTTGGGACCAGCTAGAATCAGCATGCAAAGCTCAAGAACATGGTCACTAAGGCAGCAAAAATATGCGGAGTATAAGGCACTAGAGCAAAAACTAATTGGACCAATGGAGGAGTCACTTACCAAGGAGTAATTTCCCCAAAACAGTTCGGAGAATGGTGATTTGAGCAAAGAGATCGAAAATCCCAGCAAAAGGAGCAAGAACACGGGTTTGAGGTGCAAAACGATTTTTTCTGGAGGAAGGAGAAGTGGATGGGAGAAGAATGGGTGGAGGGGGTGCCTGTGGGCCCCACAAGCCTGGGTGGCGTGGCCAGGGGGGTTCCCCAAGGGCTTGTGGCCCACTGGTGTGGCCCCCAGACAGACTCTTTCTCCCAGTATCTTTCAAATATTCCAGAAAAAAAATCATACTAGATTTCACAGCGTTCGGAGAACTTTTATTTTCGGGGTATTTTTCTACCGGATGCTAAAACAGAAAACAGGGAAAACTAAACTAAATCTATCATTTTTCTTCTAAGCAATCAAAGGTGAAAGCTTGGAACAGAGGTTTGTGACTCCTTGATTCATCCATCTCATGGTCATCGAAAGGAATCAGTCAATGGGGTTGATCAAATCCCCTCGACAAAACTTTCTCGAATCGCAAAGGAGAACGGAGAATTTTCGAATAGTCACTAGGTCACATCAATGGGGATGTGTATCTCCCCAACAAGCAAATCATACTTCATCTTGACACGAGGAATAGGGCATTCAAAGCTCCCAATAAGTATCGATGAAGTTTTTTCGATAGCATTGATGCAATGCACTCGATATTGTTTCTTTGGAAAGTGCACCGTATGCTCATTACCGTTGACATGGAAAGTGACATTGCCTTTGTTGCAATCTATAACAGCCCCTGCAGTGTTTAAAAAGGGTCTTCCAAGGATGACAGCCATGGCAACGTCCTCGGGAATATCCAAGATAACAAAGTCTGTTAAGATAGTGGTGTTAGCAACCACAACAGGCACATCCTCGCGAATGCCGATACGGAAAGCAGTTGATTTCTCGGCCATTTGCAGAGAGATTTCAATGGGTGTCAACTTATCCAGTTCAAGTCTACGATAGAGAGAGAGAGGCATAACACTAACACCAGCTCCAAGATCACATAACGCAGTTCTAACGTTGTTGCCTTTAATGGAGCAAGGTATAGTGGGCACACCGGGATCACCTAGTTTCTTAGGAGTTCCACCCTTGAAAGTGTAATTAGCAAGCATGGCGGATATCTCAAGATCAGGTATCCTCCTCTTATTAGTCACAATATCTTTCATGTACTTAGCATACAGAGACATATTGAGCATGTCCGTCAAACGCATCTGCAGAAAGACGGGTCTGATCATCTCAACGAATCGCTCAAAATCCTCATCATCCTTTTTCTTGGATGGTTTGGGAGGAAAGGGCATAGGTTTCTGAACCCATGGCTCCCTTTCTTTACCATGCTTCCTAGCAGCAAAGTCATTCTTATCGTATCTCTTAGTCTTAGGCTGTGGGTTATCAAGATCAACACTAGGTTCAATCTCCACATCCTTTTCATTGCTAGGTTGAGCATCTTCGCGAACATCACTATTGACATTATCATTAGGCTCATGTTCATCACCAGATTGTGTTTCAGCATCAGAGATAGAGGCATCGTTTGGACTCTCAGGGGTAGCGGCAGCAGGATTGCTAACATGCAGGTTCCTATCATCTTTCTTCTTCTTTCTAAGATGACTAGGTGCATCAGTGCTAACTCCTTGAGACTCTTGTTCTACTCTCTTCGGATGACCCTCAGGATACAAAGGTTCCTGGGTCATTCTACCGCCTCTAGTAACGACTCTGACGGAATTGTCATTCAACTCATTGAGCAAGTCATTTTGAGCTTTAAGTACTTGTTCTACCTGAGTAGTAACCATAGAGGCATGCTTACTCAGAAGCTTAAGATCATTGACATTTCTGTCCACAGAAGCACTTAAATGACTGAGCATTCGAGCATTCTTTTCCAATTGTCTGCTAACATAATCATTGAAACTTTGTTGTTTGGCAAAAAAGTTATCAAATTCATCCATGCATAAGCTAGCAGGTTTATCAAAAGGAATATCACTCTCATCAGACCTACGCAGAGAATTTACTTCTACTACCTGTATCGGGTTATCGAGACCATGGATCTCTTCGATAGGTGGTAGATTTTTGACATCTTCAGATATAACGCCTTTCTCTCACATAGATTTCTTGGCTTCTTGCATATCTTCAGGACTGAGGAATATAATACCTCTTTTCTTCGGAGTTGGCTTAGGCGGTGGTTCGGGAATAGTCCAAGCATTATCATTGCACAAGATGTTGTTCAACAAAATCTCAGCTTGTTCTACAGTTCGTTCCCTAAAAACACTACCGGCACAACTATCTAGATGGTCTTTGGAAGCATCGGTAAGTCCATTATAGAAGATATCAAGTATTTCGTTCTTCTCAAGAGGGTGATCAGGCAAAGAATTCAGTAGCTGGATGAGCCTCCCCCAAGCTTGTGGGAGACTCTCTTCTTCAGCTTGAGCAAAGTTGTATATTTCCTGCAAGGCAGCTTGCTTCTTATGGGCAGGGAAATATTTCTCAGAGAAGTAGTAGACCATATCCTGGGGGCTACGCACACATCCAGGAGCAAGAGAAGTGAACCAGGTCTTAGTATCATCCTTTAGCAAGAAAGGAAACAGCTTGAGGATGTAGTAGTGGGAGATCTTTTCCTCACTAGTGAATAGGATGGCTATATCGTGCAGTTTGATAAGATGGGATACAGCCGTTTCAGACTCATAACCGTGAAAAGGATCACATTCCACCAGAGTGATTAACTCAGGGTCGACAGAGAAATCATAATCCTTATCGGTTTACAAAGATAGGCAAAGTGGCAAACTTCGGGTCATATTTCATCCTAGCGTTTAGAGATTTTTCTTTCCACTTGCTCAGAAGTTTCTCAACATCATAGCTATCCTTACACGCAAGAAAGTCCTCAACTATCTCTCCTTCCATAACATAGCGCGTATCAGGCATAGCAGGCAATTCAGGCATAGTAGTAGGTTCTACTTCAATAGTATCAGCAGTTTCAGAAGTATCATCACATCTAGCAGCAGCTCTAGCAATATGTGCATAAAGGACACCAAGTGGCAAAGCAGTATCAAGCATAGCATCATTAGGCATAGTATCAAGCATAGCATCATAAGCATCATGGGCAGCAGAAGTAGCATCATCAAGCACATGCGACATATCAAGAGTTTTAGTAGGAGGCGAAGTCGCAAACTTACTCAAAACTGAAGGTGCATCAAGTGGAGAGCTAGATGACAATTCCTTACCTCTCCTCATAGTGGAAGGCAAGATTTTAGTTCTTATATCTTTCGGATTCCTCATAGTGATCAGCAGACGTCAATCCCAAGTGACTCAGAGAATATAGCTGTGCTTCCCCAGCAACGGCGCCAGAAAAAGCCTTGATGTCCCACAAGCGTATGGGATCGCAGCAGTTTTCGAGGGTAGAGTATTCAACCCAAATTTATTGATTCGCTCACAAGGGGAAGGTAAAGGATATTCTCAAGTATTAGCAGCTGAGTTGTCAATTCAACCACACCTGAAAGATTAGTGTCTGCAAGCAAAGTATCAGTAGCAAGGTAGTATGATATCAATGGCACCAGAAAAAGCTTTGACAATCCCGGGCAACGGCGCTAGAAAAAGCCTTGTTGACGGGATGTTAGCGCCAACAAAGTCTTGCAACAATCAACAGCGGAGTAGCAAGGAACAGTAGTAGTAGCAGCAACGAAGTAACAAGTAATAGCAGTAGGAGCAGCAGCAAAGTAACAACAATAGTGACAGCAGCAAAGTGGCCCAATCCCTCTTGTAGCAAGGGACAAGCCTAGGCAAAGTAACGTAGTGAGGACCAGTAGTAAAAGACTCGTAGGCAGTGGATCGGTGATGGATGAGTGTGACGGATGTGATTCATCATGTAACAGCTATAACACGGAGAGATATGTGGCTAGCTCCCGTTACACAATCTAATGTAAGCATGTAGTCCGTAGGTAGTCATACGTGCTTAGGGAAAAGAACTTGCATGCCATCTATTGTCCATCCCTCCCGTGGCAGCGGGGTCCTAATGGAAACTACCGGATATTAAGGTTCTCTTTTTAATAAAGAACCGGACCAACGCATTAACACGCGGTGAATACATGAACTCCTCATACTATGGTCATCTCCGAGAGTGGTTCCGACTATTGTCACTCCGGGGTTGCCGGGTCATAACACATAGTAGGTGACTACAACTTGCAAGATAGGATCTAAAACACACATATATTGGCGACAACATAATAGGTTCAGATCTGAAATCATGGCACTCGGGCCCTAGTGACAAGCATTAAGCATAGCAAGTAGTAGCAATATCAATCTAGAACATAGTGGATACTAGGGATCAATCCCCGTCAAGAACTAACTCGATTACATGATAGATCTCATCCAACTCATCACCGTGCAGCAAGCCTACGATGAGATTACTCACGAACGATGAAGAGCATCATGGAATTGTCGATGGAGAAAGGTTGCTGATTATGATGGCGATGATATCCCCTCTCCGGAGCCCGAAACGGACTCCTGATCTGCCCTCCAGATGAAGAACAGGATGTGGCGGCGCCTCCGTATCGCAAAAGGCGATGAAACCTTCTCTCTGATTTTTTTTCCAGGCAAAACGGAAGATATAGGACTGAGATTGGAGCCGGTGGTGCCACGTGGGCCCCACAAGCCCTCATGGCGCGACCATAGGGGGTGGCCGCGGCCTAGGGGCTTGTGGCCCACTGGCACACCCCCTCACGTGGATCTTTGCGCAGGTATTTTTCTTTTATTTCAGAAAAAATCTTCGTAAATTTTCAGGACGTTCCGAGAACTTTCATTTCTGCACAAAAACAACACCATGGCAATTCTGCTGAAAACAGCGTCACTCCGGGTTAGTTCCATTCAAATCATGCAAATTAGAGTCCAAAACAAGGGCAAAAGAGTTCGGAAAAGTAGATACAACGGAGACGTATCACTGCACCGTTGCTACTTTTGTTACTTGAAGCTTGCTACGAATCATCTCACCACGCAATCACTTGTCACCGATAATTTCAGTGCTTGCAGATATTTCCTTGCTTAAAACCACTTGTCAGATCCTTCTGCTCCTCGTTGGGTTCGACACTCTTACTTATCGAAAGGACTACGATTGATCCCCTATACTTGTGGGTCATCAAGACTCTTTTCTGGCGCCGTTGCCGGGGAGTGAAGCGCCTTTGGTAAGTGGAACTTGGTAAGGAAACATTAATATAGTGTGCTGAAATTTATTGTCACTTGTCACTATGGATACTAATCCTTTGAGGGGCTTGTTCGGGGTATCTTCACATCGAACGGAAGCACAAAGAGTTGCTCCTCAAGTTGCTGCACCTACTGAAAATATTTGCTTTTAATTTCCTTCGGGTATGCTTGAGAAACTGCTGGCTAATCCTTTTACAGGAGATGGAACATCACATCCAGACTTGCATCTAATCTATGTAGATGAGGTTCCTGGTTTATTTAGGCTTGCATGTGTGCCCGAGGATGAGGTCAAGAAGAAGGTCTTTCCTTTATCCATGAAGGATAAGGCGTTGACATGGTATAGGCTATGTGATGATACTAAATCATGGGACTACAATCGGTTGAAATTGGAATTTCATCAAAAGTTTTATCCTATGCATTTAATACATCGTGATCGGAATTATATTTATAATTTTTGGCCTCGTGATAGAGAAAGCATCGCTCAAGCTTGGGGAGGCTTAAATCAATGCTATATGCATGCCCCAATCATGAGCTCTCGAGAGAAATTATCATTTAGAACTTCTATGCTCGGCTTTCTCATGATGATCGCACCATGCTTGACACTTCTTGTACCGGTTCTTTTATGAAGAGAGATATTGATTTCAAATGGAATTTATTGGAGAGAATTAAACGCAACTCTGAAGATTGGGAGCTTGAAGAAGGTAAGGAGTCAGGTATGAATTTCACGTTTGATTGCGTTAAATCCTTTGTTGAGACAAATACTTTTTGTGACTTTAGCGCTAAGCTTCATTGTGTGAATCCTTTGCTTCTCATATTGATCTCCCCAAAGAGAAGTGGTTTAAATATCATCCTCCGTTAGAAGTCAATGTAGTTAAACCCACTCTAGTTGAAGAGAAAGTCATTGCCTATAATGATCCTGTGGTTCCCAGTGCTTACATTGAGAAACCACCTTTCCCTGTTAGGATAAAGGATCATTCTAAAGCTTCAACTGTGATACGTAGAGGCTATATTAGAACACCTACACCCCCTGAGAAAATTAGAGTTGAACCCAACATTGCTATTATCAAAGATCTTCTTCCTGAAGAAGTTGAGGGACATAATATTCACTTGTGTGAAGATGCTGCTAGAATTGCTAAACCTCACGCTAGAGACAAACATAGGCCTGTTGTTGGCATGCATGTGGTTTCTGTTAAGATAGGAGATCATTGTTACTATGGTTTATGTGACGTGGGTGCTAGTGTTAGTGCAATACCTCAATCCTTATATGATGAAATCAAAGATGAGATTGCACCTGTTGAGATAGAACCTATAGATGTCACTATTCAGCTTGCCAATAGAGATACTATCTGCCCTGTTGGAATTGTTAGGGATGTTGAAGTCTTGTGTGGTAAAACGAAGTAACCTGCTGATTTCCTCGTTCTTGCTACCGCACAATATAGCTTTTGACCCATCATATTTGGCAGACCCTTCCTCAATACTGTCAATGCTCACATTGATTGTGACAAGCAAACTGTAACTGTTGGCTTTGAAGGTGTGTCACATGAGTTCAATTTCTCCAAGTTTGGTAGACAACCTCATGAAAAGGAGTTGCCTAGTAGGGATGAAACTATTGCCTTAGCTTCTATTGCCGTGCCTCCTACTGATCCCTTAGAGCAATACTTGCTTGAGCATGGAAATGATATGCATATGGATGAAAGGGATGAGATAGATAGAGTTGTCTTAGAACAATATCCTACCCTTAAGAATAACTTGCCTGTTGAAATGCTTGGGGATCCACCTCCACCAAAGGGTGATCCTGTGTTCGAGCTTAAACAGTTGCCTGATACTCTTAAGTACGCCTATCTTGATGAAAAGGAGATATATCCTGTCATTATTAGTGCTAGCCTCTCAGAGCATGAAGAAAAGAAGTTACTAAAAACTCTGAGGAAGCATCATGCTGCTATTGGATATACTCTTGATGATCTTAAGGGCATTAGTCCCACTCTATGCCAGCACAAGATTAAAATAGATCCTGATTTTAAACCAGTTGCTGATCATCAAAGGAGATTAAATCCTAAGATGAAAGAAGTAGTGAGAAAAGAAATACTAAAGCTCCTGGAAGCAGGTATCATCTATCCTGTTGCTCATAGTGATTGGGTGAGTCCGGTGCATTACGTCCCTAAGAAGGGAGATATTACCGTTATCCCTAATGATAAGGCTGAATTGATCCCACAGAGGATTATTACTGGCTATAGGATGGTGATTGATTTTAGGAAGTTGAATAAAGCCACTAGGAAAGATCATTACCCTTTGCCTTTTATCGATCAAATGCTCGAAAGGCTGTCCAAACACACACACTTCTGCTTTCTAGACGGTTATTCTGGTTTCTCCCAAATACCAGTTGCACAATCTGAACAGGAGAAAACCACTTTCACCTGCCCCTTCAGTTCCTTTGCCCATAGACATATGGCTTTTGGCTTATGTAATGCACCTGCCACCTTTCAAAGATGTATGATGGCTATATTCTCTGACTTTTGTGAAAAAATTGTTGAGGTTTTCATGGATGACTTCTCCGTTTACGGGTCTTCCTTTGATGATTGTCTCAGCAACCTTGATCGAGTCTTACAGAGATGTAAAGACACCAATCTTGTCTTGAATTGGGAGAAGTGCCACTTTATGGTTAATGAAGGCATCGTCTTAGGACATAAAATTTCTGAAAGGGGTATTGAAGTCGATAAGGCTAAGGTTGATTTAATCGAGAAAATGCCGTACCCCACAGATATCAGAGGTATAAGAAGTTTCCTTGGTCATGCTGGTTTCTATAGAAGGTTCACTAAAGACTTCTCTAAGATTTCTAGGCCTCTTACCAATCTCTTGCAAAAGGATATTCCTTTTGTTTTTGACGATGATTGTGAGGAAGCCTTCGAAATACTTAAGAGGGCTTTGATAACTACACCTATTGTTCAACCACCTGATTGGAACTTACCTTTTGAGATCATGTGCCCAGAGTTGACAAGAAGTTGAATGTTATTCACTATGCTAGTAAAACTCTACACAATGCCCAGAGAAACTATGCCACTACGGAGAAGGAATTTTTAGCAGTCGTGTTTGCATGTGAAAAGTTCAGGTCTTACATAGTTGATTCCAAAGTCACTATTCACACTGATCATGCTGCTATTAAATACCTCATGGAGAAGAAGGACGCTAAACCTAGACTTATCAGATGGGTTCTCTTGCTACAAGAATTTGATTTGCACGTTGTCGACAGAAAGGGTGCTGATAACCCAGTAGCAGATAACTTGTCTAGGTTGGAGAACGTTCTTGATGACCCACAACCTATTGGCCCACTCTCTTCAAGGATGCCCGTAAGTTTGTCCTGTCTTGTGACGAATGTCAAAGAATAGGTAATATTAGCAAACGTCAGGAAATGCCTATGAACTATTCACTTGTGATTGAACCATTTGATGTCTAGGGCTTTGATTATATGGGACCTTTTCCAAAATCCAACGGGTATACTCATATCCTAGTTGCTGTTGATTACGCCACTAGTGGGTAGAAGCTATCCCCACTAGTAGTGCTGATCACAACACCTCTATCAGGATGCTGAAAGAAGTTATCTTCCCTAGATTTGGAGTCCCTAGATATCTAATGACCGACGGTGGTTCACACTACATTCATGGTGCTTTCCATAAAACGCTTGCTAAGTACGATGTCAACCATAGAATTGCGTCTCCCTACCACCCTCAGTCCAGTGGTCAAGTAGAGCTGAGCAACAGATAGATTAAACTAATCCTGCAAAAGACTGTCAATAGGTCTAGAAAGAATTGGTCTAAGAAGCTCGATGATGCACTGTGGGCTTATAGAACTTCCTATAAGAATCCCATGGGCATGTCTCCGTATAAAATGGTGTACAGTAAAGCATGCCATTTACCTCTTGAGCTAGAGCATAAAGCTTATTGGGCAATCAAAGAGCTCAACTTTGATTTCAAACTTGCCGGTTATTTGACATTAGCTCGCTTGATGAATGGAGAACTCAGGCATATGAGAATGCCAAGCTGTTTAAAGAGAAGGTTAAGAGGTGGCATAATAGGAGGATACAAAAGCGTGAGTTCAATGTAGGTAATTATGTCTTGCTATATAACTCTCGTTTAAGATTCTTTGCAGGCAAGCTTCTCTCTAAATGGGATGGTCCCTATGTTGTTGAGGAAGTATATATTTCCGGTGCTATCAAGATCAACAACACGGAAGGTAATTGTCCGAGAGTTGTAAATGGGCAGAGAATCAAGCATTATATCTCAGGTACTCCCATAAATGTTGAAAGCAATATTATCAATACCATAACTCCGGAGGAATACCTAAGGGATGTTTATCAGCCTGTTTCAGACTCCAAAAACGAAGAGGTGTGTGAATCGGTAAGAAAACAGAGTCCAAAACTTTTCCAGTAGGAAATTTTCTCCGTTTTGGAATATTTGAAAAAAATACAAAAATTGGAAGTAGTCCGGAAAACACGCGAGGAGGAGACAAGCCTGCACGGCGTGGGCCCACCCCCTGGCCGCGCCGTGAGGGCTCGTGGCCACCTCGTGCGCCTCTCGGCCTCCGTTTTTGTGCGGGGTACTCCTTCTGGTCTGGAAAAAATCATTATATATACTTCCGTTTGGTCTGACCTCTGCATCACGCAGATTTCCTCTGTTTTTCATTTCGAGCCTGTTTTCTACCGCAAATCTAGGTCAAGATGTCTTCTCAGGATTCAGAGGGGGAGAGCTATGTGGCAGATTACCTTGTTAACCCCAAGGTCTATGGGGACTTGGAACCATATGGCTGGACCACCGATGAGGAAGAAGACTATGATCCTAAGGGGAAGGAACCAACGAGTTCCGATGAAGAGGAGGCTCCTCTACCTCAACCTAAACGCACTCATGTGGAGTTCAAGAGATCGAGCCTCCCTGACTCAAGGAAGAAGCCTAAGACCTTGTTTGTTCCTTCTCGTTTCTTGCAGGAGAGTAAGCAGGAACTATGCCAAAGAGTGTTGAAGCTTGAGGAGGAAAATGATGATCTGAGGGAGCAGAACTTTATGCTCAAGTGGAAATTAGACAAGCTCAAGACCGCTTCAACAACAACACCACCATCACCACCAAAGGAAGACAACTGAGCATTTGTATGGGCAATCCCCTTGGCTTTTGCCGAGCTTGGGGGAGTTGCCCCGGTATCGTATCACCATCACATCTTTTGCCTTTACCTTTGTTTTAGTTTTCCTTTTCAGTTTTCTTTTTCTCTAGCAGTTTAAAAGTCTTAGTGTTTTAGTCTTGAGTTTTGCTTTGTGTCACCCCCGATGTATTCTTGCTCGTGAGCCATATAATAAAGATTGTCTTAGTTGAAGGGCTTTGCCTGTTGCCATGATGAAAAGAGTGAGAATAGAACAAAAGCATGAAAGATCATGTAATGGTCTTATGGGAAGTGATGGCTTCACATATAAAAAGAATGAGGATTGAAACTTGTTGAGGGTAGGCAAACGTAGACCTTGGTCATTGTTGCAATTAATAGGAAGTGATAAAGAAGGAGAGGTTCACATATAAATATATCATCTCTGACACCATCTATGATTGTGAACACTCACTAAACTATTGCATGCCTAGAAGTAGATGTTGGACAAGGAAGATAACGTAATGAATTGTGTTTGCTTGGCTCTGAACAATGTTATATGATTAGAGATCCCTTAGCATGTGACGATTTCTTCCACCTCATATTAGCCAAAACCTCCCGCACCAAGTAGAGATACTACTTGTGCATCCATAAACCATCAACCCAGTTTTACCATGTGATTCCACCATTCCTACCTATGGATTGAATAAGATCCCTCAAGTAAGTTGTCATCGGTGCAAGCAATAAAAATTGCTCTCTAATATGTATGATCTATTAGTTTGTGGAAAATAAGCTTTATACGAACCTGTGATGAGGATGACATAAAAGCGACAGACTGCATAATAAAGTTCTTTATCACAGGGGGCAATATAGAGTGACGTTCCTCCGCACTAAGAGGACACCCATCCAAACCTCAAAAGCGCATGACAACCTCTGCTTCCCTCTGCGAAGGGCCTATCTTGTACCTTTACTTTTTGCCCTTGAAAGAGTCATGGTGATCTTCACCAATTCCTTATTTTTCCTTTGTCTTGGCTACCGTCACATGCTTGGGAAAGATCTATATTCATATGTCAACTTGGAGGTAGGCATTCATGAATTATTATTGTTGACATTACCCTTGAGGTAAGCAGTTGGGAGGCAAAACTGTAAGCCCTATCTTTCTTTGTGTCCAGCTGAAACTTTGATCTCATGAGTACCACGTGAGTTGTAGCAATTGTAGAGAATGAAAGAATGATTGAGTATGTGGATTTGCTTTACAAGATCTTATTTGACTCTTTCTGATGTTGTGATAAATTGCAATTGCTTCAATGACTAAAGGCTATCGGTTACTTCTCAATAAGGTTCTTGATCCATGCTTTACTTTGTGAAGGAATTATCACTTTAGCATGAGAGATTATATGTTGTATTGTTGTTCTGATCATGATCATGATGCATGCATGTTCGTATCTTGTTTTGTCGACACCTTGCTCCCTAAACATGTGGACATATTTAGTGAGCTGGGCTTTCTCTTGAGGACGAGCGAGGTCTAAGCTTGGGGGAGTTGATACGTCCATTTTGCATCATGTTTTCATGTTGATATTTATCACTTCTTTTGCTGTAATTTCACTTCACGGTACTATTCTTATGCCTTTTCTATCCTATTTTGCAAGGTTTACATGAAGAGGGAGAATACCGGCAAGTGGAATTCTGGCCTGAAAGTGGAGCAAAGTTGATATACCTATTATGCACAACTCCAAACGCCGTGAAAATCAACGTTGATTTTTTCCCAATTTATCAAAAATAATGGGCCGAAGAAGTGCCACAGGGGCACGAGGGGGTGCCCACAAGCCTGCATGGCGCGACCACCCCCCCAGGCCGCGGCATGGGGGCTTGTGGGCAGCCCACTGGCCCATTGGCCCCCCTCTTTTGCTATATGGAGGGTTTCGTCCAGGAAAAAATCACAGAGGAGCTTTTTCGTGGTTTCTGCGCCGCCACGAGGCGGAACTTGAGCATAACCAATCTAGAGCTCCGGCAGGACGATCCTGTCGGGGAAGCTTCCCTCCCGGAGGGGGAAATCGTCACCATCGTCATCACCAACACTCCTCTCATCGGAGGGGACTTGTCAGCATCAACATCTTCATCAGCACCATCTCATCTCCAAACCCTAGTTCATCACTTGTAACCAATCTCCGTCTCGCGACTCCGATTGGTACTTGTAAGGTTGCTAGTAGTGTTGATTACTCTTTGTAGTTGATGCTAGTTGGATTATTTGGTGGAAGAGATTATGTTCAGATCCTTGATGCTACTCATTACCTCTCTGATCATGATTATGATTATGCTTTGTGAATAGTTACTTTTGTTCCTGAGGACATGGGATAAGTCATGCTAATAGTAGTCTTGTGAATTTGGTATTCGTTCGGTAATTTGATATGTTGTATGTTGTTTTTCCTCTAGTGGTGTTATGTGAACGTCGACTACATAACACTTCACCATTATTTGGGCCTAGAGGGAGGCATTGTGAAGTAGTAAGTAGATGATGGGTTGCTAGATTGACAGAAGCTTAAACCCTAGTTTATGCGTTGCTTCGTAAGGGGCTGATTTGGATCTACTAGTTTAATGCTATGGTTAGACTTTGTCTTAATTCTTCTTTTGTAGTTGCAGATGCTTGCGAGAGGGGTTAATCATAAGTGGGATGCTTGTCCAAGTAAGGGCAGTACCCAAGCGCCGGTCCACCCACATATCAAACTATCAAAGTAACGAACGCGAATCATATGAGCATGATGAAACTAGCATGACAGAAATTCCCGTGTGTCCTCGGGAGTGTTTTTCCTACTATAAGACTTTGTCCAGGCTTGTCCCTTGCTAAAAAAGGGATTGGGCCACTTGCTGCACCGCTCCTACTTTCGTTACTTGTTGCTTGCTACGAATCATCTCACCACACAATCACTTGTCACCGATAATTTCAGTGCTTGCAGATATTTCCTTGCTGAAAACCACTTGTAAGATCCTTCTGCTCCTCGTTGGGTTCGACACTCTTACTTATCGAAAGGACTACGATTGATCCCCTATACTTGTGGGTCATCACTGTCCCAACATATTCCAGCTCCAGCTCCCCTTCCTCCACACATTCTCGTATGAAATGAAACTTAACATCTATGTGCTTACTTCTGTCATGGTGGATGGGGTTCTTTGCAAGTTTGATCGCCGATTTGTGGTCCACGAGCAGCCTGAACTTGGCAAGTGCCTCTCCCTCCATCTCAGCAAGCAAACGGCTCAGCCACAACCCTTGGCAGGTTGCCGCTGGAGCTGCCTGATACGTCTCAAACGTATCGACTTCTCCAAACACTTTTGCTATTGTTTTGGCCTCATTCTTGCATGATTTGTATGAAACTAACCCGGACTGACGTTGTTTTCAGCAAAGTTGCATGTATGGTTTTCTTGTGTGCAAGAAAATGGATTTTTAGGTGTCCCGGAAAATTCCAATAAAAATAGAGAAAATACACCCACCGGGAGGAACCCGTGACCAGAAGATGGGCCAGAGGGGGGCCACCAGGTCTCCAGGCGACCTGCTGGCGCGACCTACCCCCTGGCCGCGTAGGGAGGCCGCCTGGGTGGGGACCACCTCCTCTGGTGCCCTACCTTGGCTTCTATTTTTACCCAAGACGGAGAAATTCCAGAACATAAGTCATTTTGCAAGTTCTCGACGCAGAGCCGCCGCCACCCTTGGGTTTTTCTTCGGGAGAGCTAATCTGGAGGCTGTCTTGGCCTCCGGAGAGGGGAAATCGTCGTCATCGTCATCACCATCACCACTCCATCACCCTTCCATGGCTTCCCCTTTCATGTGTGAGTAATTCCCTACTGTAGGTGAAGGGGATGGTAGGGATTGGATGAGTTAGATCATGTAATAGTTTGTTAGATTGTTGAGGGCATGTTGCCTATCATCTACTATGGTGTTTATCATCTTTGCCACTACTTGTTACTCTTAATGCTTGTCACTTTGGGCCCGAGTGCCATGATTTCAGATCTGAATACCTTATGTTTTCATAAATATATTTGTGTTCTAGATCGTATCTATGCGTAGTGCGCACCTATTATAGTCCGGAACCAGCGATCCCAATGGTGACATCTTGGGACACCAAAGGGGATAGACTATAGTTTGAGGATTCCATGTATCCATTGATTGTTAATGCTTTGTTCTGGTGCTCTTTGACCGGAGCACCTTAATCTCCATAAGTTCCTTTTTGCCCCATTGGTAGCGGGATGGTAGGACAAAAGATGTTGTGCATGTTCTTATTGCAAGCATGCACGACTACCTTGGGATACATGCCTAATGTTTGATATTTGCCTAGATGATCATCACTTTTTTGTGTGCCTTTCCCCAAGTTAAATACATGATATCTCACATCCATGACCAACCATCCATCTCCCTAGCCTACAGTGTTTTAATCCTGCTGGTTACAAGTTGCTTTACTTTTGCTGTTTTACTTTCGTTGCTTTGCCACCATTATTTTTGTTGCCACCATCACTTCCACATCACCGTTGGTACTAATATTTCGGTGCCAAACAAGACTATTTTTGAATCAATAAATTGGGTTATCTTACCCGTGAAGACTGTTGCGACCCCCTACACTTGTGGGTTATCAAGACTATTTTTTGGCGCCGTTGTCGGGGAGCATAGCTTTATTTACAAGTCTACTTGGAGTTATTTTGCTTGCTGCGATTTATCCGCTATGGGTAAGAAAGGAGACCCCAAGGTTCCGATTTTACCATCCACTACACAAAAGGTACCGTTCTTAGCACTTGTGCTACGCTTGATTCACCTTCCGTTATGAGTAAGTTTGATTCACCACCACCACATGCTACTTCTACCGAGTCCGTCACTATGTCTGATACTTTTGAAGATGCTTCTACTACTATTGATGAGACTGGTCTACTTGGTTATTTTATTGAGTCTCACATTTCTAAGGTTGCGAAGCAGTCTGGAATTGAAATTCCTGTTACCCGCTACCCCATTGGTAGATCCTTTGGTTACCCAGACTTGAGTGGTCTCAAGGAAAGAATTCTTGATGATGATTATATTGAGCTTGATCATGATTTATGCAGGGAGCTTATAGAGTGTGCTGACTATGACCCTGCTGCTGTTAAGAAGCTGCTTGAAAAGCATTCTATGAAGAACAAATTTACTCCTGATCCTAAATTTTCTTCATCTCCTATTTGCATTGAGGATGCTGATTTTGATTTCTATGTCGATCTGTCACTTATATCCACAGTTGAAGTTGACCCCTTTTATGGCAGAGAAAACGACGACGTTATTGCACACCTTACCAAACTCATTTAGTTGGGGGGATTATTCACTACAGAGGACAAGAAGAGAGAAGTATTATGTTACTAAGCTACTTCCTTTCTCTTTGAAGGGAGATGCTAAAGCATGGTATGATGCACTACCATGCGATTCCATTAAGAGTCCTCAAGATTTAGTTCAATCTTTTGTTGGTAAGTATTTTCCTGCTCATAAGCAACATGCTGCTTTACAAAGAATATATAACTTTAAGCAGTTGCAGGATGAGCACCTCCCTAAAGCTTGAGGGAGGTATTGCACTTTACTCAAGGCTAGACCGGGACATGGAGTCCCTAAGAATGAATGCTTGATATATTTTATGCTGGTCTGATCGATGAATCTAGAACCTAGCTGGACAGTTGTGCTGGTTGTGTTTTCAGGGAAAGAACACCGGACGACGCCGAAGAACTAATGGGAAACATAGCTAAGAATCATGATGATTGGTCCGTTCCTAAACCACCTCCACCACCAAAGAAGAGGGGTATGATTTTCTTGAGCCCCGAAGTTATGCAAGAAGCCAAGAATTCTATTAAAGGGAAAGGTATTAAAGCTGAAGATGTGAAGAATCCACCTCCTATTCAGAAATTATATGAGCCTACCACTCACCCACTGCTAACGGCAGTCCCTGGCAACGACACTAGAAGAATCTTGTTGACGTGTCCCTGACTTGATGCCTTCGCGACAACAGAGCCAGAACTGCTCCCAGTTGCTCAACAATTAGCAATTGTCTTGCAATGGCCCACCAGCGCATGAGTTTGCGGCAGTTTTTGAGGGTAGAGTATTCAACCCGAATTTGTTGGTTCGCCAGGCAGGAGGTGAGAGGATACTCTCGAGTATTAGCAGCTGAATGTGTCAGATTCAACCGCACCTGTAAGATTAGTATCTGCAAGCAAAGTATGAGCAACAAAGTAGGATGATAACAACGGTGTGAGAAACGATCTGCTAATGGCAGACAATTCCTAATTGTCGTATCAATGGCGCCAGAAGTTGCCCGTAGACGGAAATAGTCTTTTCCCATCAACGTCGAGCTAACAAGTTAACATAAGTGGCAAGGAATAGCAGTAGTGACAGCAATAACAAGTAGCAACAGTAGCAAGCAACAGTAGTAACAGCGGCAGAGCAAAACAATTAATAGCAGCAGTGGGACAAACTCGTAGGCAATGGGTCGGTGATTCGTTTGGATGACATTCATCATGCAATAGTTATTACACGGAGAGATATGTGGCTAGCTCCCGTTCGTCAATGTGACGTAGGAATGCATTCCGTGTGTAGTCATACGTGCTTAGGGAAAAGAACTTGCATGACATCTATTGTCCATCCCTCCTGTGGCAGCGGGATCCAAAAGGATACTACAGGATATTAAGGTTCTCCTTTTAATAAAGAACCGGAACAACGCATTAGCACTTGGTGAACACATGAACTCCTCAAACTATGGTCTTCACCGGGAGTGGTTCCGGTTATTGTCACTCCGGGGTTGGCGGGTCATAACACATAGTAGGTAACTACAACTTGCAAGATTGGATCTAAAACAAACATATATTGGTTAGAACATAATAATTTCAGATCTGAAATCATGGCACTCGGGCCCTAGTGACAAGCATTAAGCATGGCAAAGTAGTAGCAATATCAATCTCAGAACATAGTGGATACTAGGGATCAATCCCCGTCAAAACTAACTCGACTACATGATAGATCTCATCCTACTCATCACCGTCCAGCGAGCCTACGAATAAATTACTCACGAACGATGAAGAGCTTCATGGAATTGGAAAGGGAAGAAGGTTGATGATGACGATGGCGACAATTTCCCCTCTCCGGAGCCCGAAATAGACTCCAGATCTGTCCTCCACATGAAGAACAGGATGTGGCGGCGTCTCCGTATCGCACACGCGACGAAATCTTCTCTTCTGATTTTTTCGGGCTGAGTTTAGGGGCGGCAGAGCCATGTGGGCCCCACAAGCTTGGTTGCCGCGGCCAGAGGGGAGGCCGCGGCAACAGGGCTTGTCGCCCACTGGTCCATCCCCTCCGGTGGATTTTTGCTCAAGTATTTTTCATATTTTCCAGAAAAATTCTCCGTAAATTTTTAGCACGTTCCGAGAACTTTCATTTCTGCACAAAAACAACACCATGTCAATTCTGCTGAAAACAACATCAGTCCGGGTTAGTTCCATTCAAATCATGCAAATTAGAGTCCAAAACAAGGGCAAAAGAGTTTGGAAAAGTAGATACGATGGAGACGTATCAACTCCCCCAAGCTTAAAACCTTGCTTTCCCTCAAGCAACTCAGTTGGCAAACTGAAAGAGAAAGAAAAACTTTGACAAACTCTATTTGATCTTGTTGTTGCAACTATGTCTAACTCATAACTTGAATTTCAGCAAGATCACAAGTCAACCACATAAGCAAGTGACACAAAGGTCTCACGGTAAACTAATATCAATGGCATAATCAGCTAACGAGCAAATAATAATGAGTTTCAGATACCAACACTGCAATCAAAACAAGCATGAAGCAATATGAATAGGTGGTATCTCGCTAGCTCTTTCTGAGACCGCAAAACATAAATGTAGAGCACTTTCAAAGATCAAGGGCTGACTAAACATTGTAATTCATAGCAACGAAGATCCAGTCATAGTCATACTCAATATCAACCAAAAGCAAAGCATAAAAATGACAGAGGTGCTCTCTAATTGGAGCTTATATAAGAAGAGGATGACTCAACAGGAAAATAAATAGACATGCCCTTCGCAGAGGGAAGCATTCACTATAGGAAAACATTTATTTGCCATCTGCTGCTTCTTTGCCGTCTGCTGGCTGATGGCAAAGACCCTCTTTGCCATCAGCTACCGGAAACCAGACGGCAAAGAGCAGGCTGATGCCAAAGGTACTATTTGCCATCAGCTAGCTCTTTGTCGTCTGCCAGCTCACAGCAAAGAGCATGCAGGCAGACGACAAAGAGGGTGGGCGGCCCACCCTGCAGCCGTTCTCTCCCTCTTAACGGCCTCTTTCTTTGTCGTCCGCTTTTCTCCTCTGTGCTGTCGGGAGGCGGATGGCAAAGAGGGTGCCCCCTAACATCCATTAGCCCCACCTCCATGCGCCTCTCTCTCCCCCTAGTGGCCACCCCGACACCCCTCTCTCTCACCCCCGACACCACCACCGCCACCGCGCCCTCCTCCGACCTCCCTGCGCCGCCCTACGCCCTCCTCCTCCCCAGCTGCCCTGCGCCCTCCTCCTCCCCGGCCACCCTGCGCCCTCCTCCTCCCCAGATGCCCCGCGCCCTCCTCCTCCCCGGCCGCCCTGCACCCTCCTCCACCGCCGCCCTGCGCCCCCTCCTCCACCCCAGCCGCCCGGCACCCTCCTCCACCATTCCCCTGCGCCCCCTCCTCCTCCCCGGCCGCCCTGCACCCTCCTCCACCGCCGCCCTGCGCCCCCTCCTCCACCCAGACACCCCTGTCTCTCACCCTGACACCACCACTGCCGCCGCGCCCTCCTCCGGCCTCCCTTCCCCACCGCTGCTGCCGCCGACCCCACCCCCACCCTAGCGCCCCACCCCACCGCCGCCGCCCTCCTCGCGCCCCTCACCGTGCCCATCCCCCCTGCTTCCCAGCTCCCCCTGCGGCCTCTCCTCCCCCTACGGCCCTCCTCCCCCTTTCGGTTAGTTTTTTTCTTCTTTTTAATAGTTTTTGTTTAATTAGTTATATGTTTTAGTGAGGTTTTGGCTTAGTATTAGTTTAGTTTAGGTTCAGTTTTAGTTTAGGTTTAGTTAGGTTAGTTTCCTGTTTAGTAAAGGAGAAAAGGAGAAGAAGAAGAAGGAGAAAGGAGAAGAAGAAGAAGGAGAAAGGAGAAGAAAAAAATGAGAAGAAGAAGGAAAAGAAGAAGAAGGAAAGGATGGGAAGGAGAAGAAAGAAGAAGAAGAAGAAAAATAGGAGACGAAGAGAAGAATAAGAGGAAAAAAGAAAATAAGAAGAAGAAGAAGAAGAGAAGAAGAAAACAAGAAGAAGGAGAAGAAGAATAAGAGGAAAAAAGAAAAAAGAAAATAAGAATAATAATAATAAGAAGAAGAAGAAGAGAAGAAGAAAAGAAGAAGAAGGAGAAGAAGAATAAGAGGAAAAAAGAAAAATGAAAATAAGAATAAGAAGAAGAAGAGAAGAAAAGAAGAAGGAGAAGAAGAATAAGAGGAAAAAAGAAAAAAGAAAATAAGAGTTAGGTCACATATTTTTTGATTATCTTATGAAAACATCATATTTGTGTTGATCGGGTGAATTTTAATGTGCAGTTGTTCGACGACCTCCACGTGCGTTGGACGAGCTCCGCCTGTACGTTTGTTGGTGAGCACAAATGACTTCTCCTCCTACCCCCTTAATTTTCTCTATCCCGGTCTTCGTGCCGATGAAACTTGCTAGCTATATATAGGTTTCTTCAATCATGAGTATGCGTGACGAGTATGCGTCTCCCGTTCGAAAGGGAGACATATATAAATATGCATGTCTTTGCATATTTATAACCGCCATCCTTTCGAATTCTCCAACATTATCCATGGACAGCCCGAGTATGTGTAGATTGGGTTCGTTTTCCCGTATGCTGTGCTCTGGATCCGATGCGGAATTTTGTCAGTGCCTCCCTGTTGTTCTCCGGATGCACATCCTCTCTGTTTATTGCGGTGACGTGCATCAGGAGAATAGCAGGGAGGTGCTGCCAAAATTTTTCGTTGGATCCGGAGCAGAGCATGGGAAAACAAACCCAATCTACACATACTCGGGTGGGATTAGGACCTATCTTTACCTATTAGCGTGTAGGTTGCGTGGACGTAATAAAAATGGCAAACCTGATTAGCCGATGAATATAAATGCTAAATTATATATAAATATATTTCTTCTGTCTTTAGTAGCTACGCAAGATGAGTGATTGTGCATGGATGTATACCGGTCACCCTAGTCAGAAAGAGATGACGAAAGAATGGTTTGTAAAAACAAAGGAATTTGTGAAAGCCGCATTCGCAAATGGCCAGGAAAGAAACTATTGCCCCTGTCCTGGATGCGACAACTATAAAAAGACAACAGAGGCTGTAATGATTAAACACCTACAGAGGAGGGGTTTTAAGCCTAATTATATGCTGTGGACATTTCATGGTGAGTCTATACAACGCACAAGACCTGAGGTGGTCCGTCGTCGCACGGACGAGCATGGTACCGGGATCGAAGACATGGTGCAAGACTTTGATGATGCTCGGGATTCGGAAGATGAGATGGAGGAATCTGCAAAGGCCTTTTATGAAATGTTGGAGTCTTCAAAACGTCCTCTCCATGAGCACACTGAGCTCTATCAGCTGGATGCAATTGCACAAGTAATGGCTCTGAAGGCTCAGTTCAACTTGGGAAGAGAATGCTACGCCGCGATGATGACACTATTTGGACGCTTCCTACCCAAAGGCCATGTCATGCCTGCAAACCTGTACCAGTCGGACAAAATACTTCGTGTACTTAAGATGCCCTATGAGAAGATAGATGCATGTGAGGAAGGAAGTGTCTTATTTAGGAAGGAGTATGCACACTTGGACTATTGTCCCAATTGCGAGTCTTGTAGGTATCTTGTGGTAGACAACGGTATGGGTGAGAAGAGGCAGACCAAAATCGCAGTTAGTGTTCTTCGGTATATGCCAATCGTACCAAGACTTCAACGTCTTTTCATGGTCGAAGAGACAGCCAGACAGATGACATGGCACAAATTGGGCAAAAGAACCGAACTAGATGCGGATGGGAATAAGATGATGGTACACACATTGCATGGGGAAGCGTGGAAACATTTCGATGGATTGCATCAGGATAAAGCGAAAGATCCAAGGAATCCTCGAGTCTGCGCCGCCACGGATTGTTTTAATCCCTTCGGCATGACGGCAACCCAATACAGTTGTTGGCCTGTATTTGTCATTCCACTCAATCTCCCCCCGGGCAGATTATGCAAAGGAAGAACATATTTCTGATGTTGATAATTCCAGTGCCCAATTATCCGGGGAAGAATATGAATGTGTACCTGCAACCGCTTAAGGATGAATTGGAAGAAGCTTGGGATAATGGGGTCAAGACATACGATGCTGCTAGAAAAGAAAACTTCAAAATGCATGTGTGGTACATGTACTCTATGCATGACTTGCCAGCGTATACGCTATTCTCTGGATGGTGTGTGCATGGAAGGTTCCCGTGCCCCCAATGCAAGGCAGCTCTTCAGTTTCATTTGTTGCAGGAGGCTCGGAAGTATTCTTGCTTTGACTTGCATAAACAGTTCCTGGATCCTGTCCATGAGTTCAGAAAAGACAAGAAGAACTTTACCAAAGGTAAAGTTGTCAAAAACTTGGCACCACCTGTGTTCACAGGCCAACAGATCCTGGATCAGTTAAACACCCTCGAGCCTGATCCAGAGCGTCTAGGGTATTTCAAGGGGTATAATTCAAAACACGCCTGGACTCACAAGCCATGCTTCTGGGATCTGCCTTACTTCAAAGACCTCCTTCTTCCACACAATATTGACATGATGCACACTGAAAAGAATATCGGAGAGGTATTTTTGGTACATTGTTCGACATAGATGGGAAGACAAAGGATAATATTAAGGCTAGAGTCGATCAAGAGACACTATGTCATAGAACGTTACAAAACATGCGAGAAGGCAAAGGAAAGCAGAAGTGGTCGAAGCCAAAGGCCTGGTTCAATCTTGGAAAGCCAACTATGAGGGAAATAACTTGTGGGTCAAAATGCACTTGATGTTCCCCGATGGGTATGCAGCGAATCTAAAGAGGGGAGCGAGTCTTGAAAAATTAAAAATCTTTGGTCTCAAGAGTCATGATTGGCACATATGGCTAGAGTGGGTAATGTCGGTGATGTTACGTGGCTTTATTCCTGAGGATGAATGGCTAGTACTGGCGGAGCTGAGCTATTTCTTCCGTGTTCTTTGTGAGAAAGAATTGTCGCCTGGCGTGGTAGAAGACATGGAGGAGTTTGCACCGGAGTTGTTGTGCAAGTTAGAGAAGATCTTTCCACCGGGCTTCTTTAATCCAATGCAGCATTTGATTTTACATCTACCGACCGAGGCAAGATTGGGTGGGCCCGTGCAAGATCGTTGGTGCTATGCAACTGAGAGGATGCAGAAGACCCTTCGAGCTAAATGTAAAAATAAGCGTAGAATTGAAGCATCGATGGATGAGGCATTCATTACTGAGGAGGTGGCAAACTTTGTGACAGCACACTACGAAGCCAAAAATCATCATTTGCATAATCCGAAGCCTCGGCACAATCAAAGGGAAGGTCGCACCAGCCGGTTCTTCGAAACCAATAACGTTGGATGTCGAAGAATGGCAGAACATTTCGTTGTATATCTTCAACAACCTAACAGAAGTGCGGCCGTACATGGGGTGAGTTCTCGGCACATTTTCCTGTAATTTCTAATTCATTTGAACTGCTCTTATTCCCGGATATTTCAAACAGCCGTTACATTGCCAAATTCTCGGATGGAGCGGTGATCGAAAATGATTCCGTCGAAGAGTATGAGCTTCTGTCAAAGACAGGAGGCGGCTATCCCGGTTTCATCTCTCGGTTCAAAAAAACGGTAATTATCAATAATGGACCATTTCATTCTTGGTCTAACTTGCGGCTAATGTAACAATCGTTTTGTATTAAACTTGTAGGCTAATTCAGAGTCTATGGACGCCGAATTGAGAGAAGTCGCTAATGGTTTTGACTATAAGGTCCGTTCATTTGAGAAATACAACATCAATGGGTATCTCTTTCGTACCTTTGGCAAAGAGCTATCTATGCCCGACCGGAAATCTACAAATTGTGGTGTCTCTGCTATCGGCGAAGGTGTTATCGAGTATTATGGAAGAGTTGAAGCAATTTATGAATTTCAATTCTATGGTGAAAACCCATCGAACGTCGTAGTCTTCAAATGTTATTGGTTCCAGCCGAAGAAGACTAGAAGGACTCATGAACATATAGGACTAGTCGAAATCAATCCAAACACCCATTTAGATGTTCCCGATGTCTATATTATGGCTCAACAGGCGACCCAAGTTTTCTATCTACCATGGGCATGCCAAACGGATAAAAATCTGGAAGGTTGGTATGTTGGTTATGAAGTGCCGCCACATGTCAGACCACCTCTCCCAAATGAACAGGATTATGAACCTCACATTAACCAAGACACATATGATGGAGAATTCTTCCAAGAAACACGTCTTTCCAAGAAACGTTTCAAGAACCGCCGTGCTTCACCCAAGAACATGGAAGTAGACAGCGACAATGAATCCGACTCCAGCCCTGAGCCGGAACCAGAAGACCTGGACTCGTAGAGGTTACTGATGTGGATGACCTGTCAATGCTTCAACGATTAAAGGAAGGCCTTTCATAACTTCACGCCGTTGAACCCGACGAGCACGTCATTCATGAAGACATGCGTGATAGTGATGATGATGATGCATTTATTGATGATGATTATTAGTTTGTAAGATTCACAACTTAAATTATATATATATTAATCTTTATTATTCATGTACATATTATTATTCATGTCAGTTATTCAATTTTTTTATGTTGTACTAATTTCTTTTAATCTTTATCATGGCAGGTCACCAGGTGTGGAAAGATGGTGGGCGCTGGTCCAAATCGCTCGACGGGTTCTTCCCAGGCGCCCCGCACGAGGGGTGGTACTTCCCTTCCACCCCTATCTCTCCGTAGAGCCTTGGCAGACAGTCTGTCGACACCACCCGTGGGTTCTTCTTCGTCGGCGACATTGCCCACTCGGAGAGGTGCTGGTAGGGTAGGGAAGAAGGGGAAGGGTACAGGGAGAGGTGGTGGCCGTGGAAGATCCAGGAGGACTGTTGAGCCGTCCTCGCCACCACCACCAACTCATTCACCCGAGCATAGGACTACTATGGTCGCCCCGTTTGCGGAGGAGGCTATGGGGACTCCGTTCCAGGAGCCTATTGTTGATGGGCACTCGTCCCATGAGACTCTGGTCCAGGAGCAGCCTCGGGTCAAGGTGCATTCGGCCGAGGAGCAGCCGGAGGAGACTACGGTTCCGGAGGCTTCTCCCGACGTGGAGAGACCCGGATGGGAGACCTGGCCAGATCGTACCGAGTTGCCGGATTGGACCGAGGGTCCGGGTGGCTCAGGGGGCGGGGATGGCGGGGATGAGCTTACAGATAGTGAGGGCGATGTGCAGGTGGACGGGGCCACCGTGTACAAGCGTGGTAGTACACATCTCCCAGTCGCGCCGGCTACCCGGGAGCAGAGGCCGGTGATTAAACCTGAAGGAGATAGGTAAGTACATTTACTCTTTTTTTAGCTTTTGCCTTCAAGTTTGTTCAAATATCTAATGCGGTGACCTTATCATACTGCAGGGGATGGGTACACCCTCTTGGAGTCCGCAGGCCGAACTCCGTCCTTGGTGTGCTTTGCTGGACAAATTTCCCGGGGTTTGTCACGTTGCCTGGTGAGGGTCAGGTTCCTACACTAGGATTTTCCTGGGAGCACTACCAGGCTGTGCAGGCCCCGCCGGAGGAGATTATTGATGGTGTCTTGTGCCACACGAGGGTCGAGATGGTGATCAAGAGCTTTTGGGTAAATTATCCTTTTACAGAATCTAAAATTAAAAATATAGCTAATTATTGTACTAATCGGTGTTTTCACGTTTGATTGCAGACCTTCTATAGGTGTGATGATGGATATGAGGAGGAGGCGGCCAGGGTTCTCGAGGCCGGGTGTAGGCGGTTACTACAGAACTTGTGCCACGAGGTTCGGCCGTAGGCTATTCGAGATTACTACGCCAAGCGTGGTATTAAGAAGCAGAAGAAGGATTGCCGCAGAAAGTTTCTGAAGAAGGAGAAATACATGAAGGTAATTACCTATTCTTAAGTCCTACGTAGTTTTCTTGATTTCATTCATAGGCGTAGCACTGAAAATTCTTTCTAATAACTTACAGGTGCCCCCGAGATGGTGTGCGGATAAGATGGATTGTTGGGAGGTGTTGTTTCATGAGTGGTGCACAGGCAGCTGGCGAGCCGTCCACGAGAATGCGAAGGATCGGCGTAGCCAAATGGTTGGTGTGCCACACCATCAAGGCAGCACCAACTTACTTCAGTTTGGACGAAACTGGGTATGTGATTTGCTTCATGATTCATGCAATTCATTCTTGATGCTAATATTTTGTTCCTCTCTTTTAGGCGCATCACAATAAGACGGAGATGCCACACTTGTACGACCTTTATGGCATGGCCCATACTGCCTCATATAAGAAGGCGAAGGCATTCTCTGAGTCTGACCTGGATGATCCTAATAACTTCACCAACATATCATCCCACCAGAAGCTCATGGCATACACGGACGCGGGGAAGGCTACGAAAGGGGATGACTTTAACCCTAGCCAGGAACCTTTGGATCCAGAGCTGGTGATGATATCTGGTGGAGGGAGGCCCCATGGCTCGATAGCCATTGGAGATGGGATAATATGTTGTCCACTCACTCTCCCAGAGATCAAGGCGCACCACTCGAGCAGCTGTCCTCAGATAATGCATCGTCCACGGCCAGTCGAACTTGCCATCGAGGTTAGTTGTACGGACTAAGAACACTTTCATCCATTTCATTATGTGTGTCACCATAGATCATTACTGTGGTAACGAGGATTGGTGTTTCAGGCTGCTCTCCAGAAAGAGAGATTGGCAAACCAGGCTGCTCTTGAGAAAGAGAGATTGGCAAGCCAGGCTGCTCTTGAGGCTGCTCTTGAGAAAGAGAGATTGGCAAGTGAGGCTGCTCTTGATGAGAGAGACCAGACCACGGCACGATAGATTGAGGAGGAGAGGTCTCGGAATGAGGCGGGTCAACGGGCCCTGTACGAGCTTTTTGTGGTAAGTTGTTTTTCACATTAGCCAAAGCATGTGTGTAATGTCTGTTTCATTACTAACTAATACGACCCACTCTTCAGGGTATGTGCGAGAAGAGCGGTCAAGTCCGTCCGCCGATGCCCGTCTTCTCTTCGATTGGCACGGTGAGTTTCATTATAAACTAGTATTAATAATTGAGTGTCATGATGCTAACTTAGACATTGCAAAATATCTATTCTGCAGAATAACTCCCGAGCTGCATCGCACGACCCTTCTCCAGGTGATTCTCCTCCTTGATGACCACTACGGTAAGTTTCTCTTCTCCTCTTTCATATTCTCCTTGCCTTAATTTCCCCAACAATAACATAGTTAGCCCATTTAGCTCCAAAAATACATAATTATCCCATTTAGCTCCAAAATACCATAATAACCTCAAAATGGCATAAGAACCTTGGTTAGTTCATTAATATTATATACTTAGCTTGTTTTCCTCTAAAATGAGATAATTAGCCCATTTAGCTCCAAAAAGACATAGTTAGCTAATTTAGCTCCAAGAAGAGGAGAAGAGGAGAAGAAATAGGAAAAATGAAAAGAAAGAAGAAGAAGAAGAAGAGAAGAAGGAGAAGGAGGAAGAGGAGGAGGAGGAGAAGGAGGAGAAGGCCAAGGACCTTCTAGTGCTTCTCCTCCTCCTCCTTCTCCTCCTTCTCCTACTTCTTCTTGATTTCTTGTTCTTCTCCTCCTCCTCCTCTTTCTTCTGCTCTTTCATATTATCCTTGCTTTAATTTCCCCAACAATGACATAATTATGCCCATTTAGCTCCAAAATGCCATAATAAGCTCAAAATGGCATAAGAACCTTGGTTAGCTCATGAATATTATATGCTTAGCTTGTTTTCCTCTAAAATGGGATAATTTGCCCATTTAGCTCCAAAAAGACATAATTAGGTAATTTAGCTCCAACAAGAGGAGAAGAAATAGGAAAAATGAAAAGAAAGAAGAAGAAGAAGAAGAAGAAGAAGAAGAGAAGGAGGAGGAGGAGGAGGAGGAGGAGAAGGCCAAGGACCTTCTAGTCCTTCTCCTCCTCCTCCTTCTCCTCCTTCTCCTCCTTCTTCTTGATTTCTTATTCTTCTCCTCCTCCTCCTATTTCTTATCCTCTTTCATATTATCCTTGCTTTAATTTCCCCAACAATGACATAGTTAGCCCATTTAGCTCCAAAATACCATAATAACCTCAAAATGGCATAAGAACCTTGGTTAGCTCATGAATATTATATACTTAGCTTGTTTTCCTCTAAAATGGGATAATTAAACCATTTAGCTCCAAAAAGACTTAATTAGGTAATTTAGCTCCAACAAGAGGAGAAGAGGAGAAGAAATAGGAAAAATGAAAAGAAAGAAGAAGAAGAAGAAGCAAAGAAGAAGGGGGAGGAGGAGGAGGAGGAGGAGAAGGCCAAGGACCTTCTAGTCCTTCTCCTCCTCCTCCTTCTCCTCCTTGTTCTTGATTTCTTATTCTTCTCCTCCTCCTCCTCTTTCTTCTCCTCTTTCATATTACCCTTGCTTTAATTTCCCCAACAATGACATAATTAACCCATTTAGCTCCAAAATGCCATAATAAGCTAAAAATGGCATAAGAACCTTGGTTAGCTCATGAATATTATATTCTTAGCTTGTTTTCCGCTAAAATGACATAATTAGGTCAAAAACATCATATTTTGTTCTTCTTCTGACTTTCTTATTCACATTTTTTGCAGATTGGATATACTACATGCATGGAAGCTGGCATTCATGGAGTTGAACAATGTCGATGGATGAACTTTATATGTATATCATCTAGTTTTCATTTGAGTTGATGAACAACATCGAACTATATGTATATGTATATATGGATAAACAGTGCAATACTTTGTATGTTGGTTCTTTCGATATATGGGGATGTACATTGATTTATATGTATATCATATATATGTGGTGAATTATATATATGTGTTGGCAAGTATATGTGTGGTGAACTATATATCATATAAGTGTGGTGAATTATATAAATGTGCTATCAAATATATATATATATATATATATATATATATATGTATGTGCTGTGAAATAATATAAAACAAAAAAAACAGGTACTATATGGGTCTTTGCCGTCTGCCAGCTGATGGCAAAGACCTGTGCATCCTAGGGTGTCTATATAGGCTCTTTGTCGACTGCCTCCAGGGTGGGCAGATGGCAAAGAAGAGGGCACAGAGGAGGGGGGAGGAGGAGGCAGACGACAAAGAGTGGAGGGGGAGGAGGAGGAGGCGGACGACAAAGAATAAGGGGGAGGCAGACGGCAAAGCCTCCATTAACCCCTAACAGAGGCAACGCCTGTCGGCTGCCGTCTCGATCACTTTGCTGACTGCTCCTATGGAAAGCTGATGCCAAAGAGCTTTGCCGTCCGCTTTGGGGGGACAGACGGCAAAGAAAGTACGATGCCGTCGTAGGCTGACGCAGAAATTTTGCCGGCCGTGAGATTCTTTGCCGTCTGTGGTATTATCTTTGCCGTCCGGGATTTAGTCTTTGCCGTTCGTAAAGGCAGACGACAAAGAAGCTGATTCCTGTAGTGATTGATTTGCAGAGGTGCCAGAGCTCAAGCTTTGAAAATAGAGATAATAATTTTGGGTGGCATGATTTCATTGTCAATGCAATGACCAAGAGTTCTCAATGACCAAAAGTTTTAACTCCCCCACCACCAATCAATCACACTCCACGGCTAGCCGAATCCTCGGGTACCGTCCATACTAATATCAATCCGGGGGGAGTCTTGTTTTACAGTTATGTTTTCGATATAAGCGTGGAAATGGGCATTCCAATTACCGGCCCCTTTCTCGTGAATGACAGTGAATAAACACATGTCGAGGATAACACGCCTAACATGGAAGATACCAATAGCCCCCTATCACCACATGAGCGGTTCGGGCATGCAGAACAGATTATTTCTTTAAGGTTTAAACAATGCACATGCAAATTTACTTGGAACGACAGGTAAATGCCGCAAATAGGTAGGTATGGTGGAGTCTCATGGAAAAACTTTTGGGTTTATGGAGGTGGATGCACAAGCAGTATTCCGCTTAGTACAAGTGAAGGCTAGCAAAAGACTGGGAAGCGACCAACTAGAGAGCGACAACAGTCATCAAGATGCAATGAGTTTGACTAACAAGGAATGCAAGCATGAACAGGATATAAATCACCATGAACACGAACATCATAGAGGCTATATTTATTTTGTTTCAACTACATGCATGAACATGCGCCAAGTCAAGCCACTTGAATCATTCAAAGGAGAATACCATCCTATCATACTACATCATAGTCATCTCAAAATCTATGTTGGCATTCAAGACAAACCATTATAAGCTCCTAGCTAAATAAGCATGGCATCAGAAACTATGATCTCTAAGTTGTCATTGCAAACATGGTTCTCTCACAACAAAGCTGAATCTGGAACGAAAAGCTAGTCATATTTACAAAAACAAAATAGATAGAGTTCATACCAGCTTTTCCAGTCTCAGTCACTTCATCATATATCATCATTACTGCCTTCACTTGCACAATCGAACGATGTGAACAATAATAAGAGTGCTTGTGCATTGGACTAAGCTGAAATCTGCAGGCAAACACAAAGGAGAAGACAAAGTAATATGGCTCTTTGAAAGCTAAACAGGTATGCATGCAAGAGCCACTAAACATTGTAACCAATATCTTCTACCTCGACCCAAAGAAAAAGAAAACTATTTACACGGGAAAGCTCCCAACAAGCAAAAAGAAGAAAGGAAAATCTTTTTGGGTTTTCTCAAAAGGATACAAAACAAGAAAACAAGAAAACAAAAATAAACTAGCATGGATAATACACTGGGAAAGTGTAAACACCGACGAACAAAGTAAAAGCTTAAGCATGAATGTAAGGTCGGTGAGAACACGTACTCCCCCAAGCTTAGGCTTTGGCCTAGATTGGTCTACTCCCAAGGACGGTCCTGGCGAAATCCAAGATCATAATCGGGGTTATACAGGAGCGCTGCAGCCATTGCCCGAATAGCTGCCTCACGAAGACGAGCAGTCGTCGCCTCCCTCTCATACTCCTCTGCATCTCCTAAGGTTATGTAGTATCTCTGTTTTATCCGAAAGTCAAAGAAAGCAGGAGCAGGAAGGGTAATATGGAAGACACGCTGCCGGTTAAATATCAATCGGTATAGGAGGGATTCATCATCCCTCTCAAGAAACTGGTAGCGTGTGAATGCGACGCGGTCAAGGAAAGCTGTATGGAGCGGGGGATCTCCTGCACAGAAGGGTACTCCAAGAAAATTTTCTATGCGAGTGGAATAGATGCCACCAAAGAAATCTCCCTCAATAACGTTCTTATTCAGCCTCCTTGCTATAATAGCTCCCATGTTGAAGCTTTTGTCACCCGTAACCGCGCTCTTAAGGATACTAAGGTCGGATGCGCATATGTGACAATGTTCAACCTTACCGTTAATGCATCTACCTATGAAGAGGGCAAAGTAGTGCAAGGCAGGGAAATGAATGCTTCCTATGGTAGCTTGCGTGATGTCTCTAGTTTCTCCAAAAGATATACTAGAGAAAAAAAATCTCTAACAGAAGATTTAGTAGGATCTTTAAGATTACCCCCATAGGGTATTTTGCAAATCCTATTGAAATCCTCCAAATCCATGGCATAGGATTTATCATACAAATCAAACAGTATGGATGAGTCATGACCAACTAAAAATTTAAATATACGCACGAAAGAGGCAGTGAGCATAGCATACTATTCACATTTATCTGAGAGGATTTCTTCTAACCCGGCATTGAGGACAAGTGTATCAAACACATCCTTGAAGCTTGCTTTGATCATGAACTCATCGGAAGGCCATTCACATGATTGTACCGGTGCGTCCCTTAATTGATAAGGATCGGGTTCCCGAATAGAAAGACGCGGACCCTTCTTACTTGAGGAACCACCATGAAACTTCCTCCTGAACATAATATCTCTTTGGTGAAATTTTGAAGTTCAAGAGAAAAGTGAATAAAGACCAACCACACCTTGTAGCAACTACTCCTACTAGTGCCTAGAGACCGTATCACGTGATAAAACTACTTGGGACCAGCTAAAATCAACATTTCAAGCTCAAGAACAGGGTCACCAAGGTAGCAAGGATACGGGAAGGATAAAGCACTAGAGCAAAAACTAATTGGATCAATGGAGGAGTCACTTACCAAGGAGCAATCTCCCCAAAACGGTTCGGAGAATGATGCTTTGAGCAAGGAAATCGAAAATCACACCCAAATGAGCAAGAACACGGATTTGAGCTGCGAAACAATTTTTTTTGGACGAAGAAGAAGAGGATGGGAACTGGAATGAGTGGAGGGGCCCCTGTGGGCCCCGCAAGCTTGCTTGCCACAGCCAGGGGTGGCCACGGTGACAGGGCTTGTGGCCCACTGGGGTGGCCCCTAGGCCAGCTCTTAGTCCCAGTATTTTTCAAATATTCCAGAAAAAATCATACTAGATTTTCAGGACCATCGGAGAACTTTTATTTTTGGGGAATTTTTCTCCGGGACGCTAAAACATAAAACAGGGAAAACTAAACTAAATCTATCATTTTCCTTCTAAGCAACAAAAAGTGAAAGCTTAAACAGAGGTAGGTGACTCCTTGATTCATCCATTTCATGGTCATCGAAAGAAATCCGTCAATGGGGTTGATCAAATCCTCATGACAAAACTTTCTCGAATCACAAGAGAGAACGGAGAATTTTCGAATAGCCACTAAGTCACCTCAATGGGGATATGAATCTGCCCAACAAGCAAATCATACTTCATCTTGACACGAGGAATAGGGCATTCAAAGCTCCCAATAAGAATCGATGGAGTTTTTCTGATAGCATTGATGCAATGTACTTGATATCGTTTCTTCGGAAAGTGCACGGTATGCTCATTACCGTTGACATGGAAAGTGATATTGCCTTTGTTGCAATCTATAACAGCCCCTGTAGTGTTTAAAAAGGGTCTTCCGAGGATGACATGCATGGCATCATCCTCGGGAATATCCAAGATAACAAAGTCTGTTAAGATAGTGGTGTTAACAACCACAACAGGCACATCCTCGCAAATGCCAACAGGGAAAGCTGTTGATTTGTCGGCCATTTTGCAGAGAAACTTCAGTGGGTGTCAACTTATCCAATTCAAGTCTATGATAAAGAGAGAGAGGCATAACACTAACTCCGGCTCCAAGGTCACATAAGGCAGTTCTTACGTAGTTTCCTTTAATGGAGCAAGGTATAGTGGGCACTCCGGGATCACCAAGTTTCTTAGGAGTTCCACCTTTGAAAGTGTAATTGGCAAGCATGGTGGAGATCTGAAGATCTGGTATCTTCCGTTTATTGGTCGCGATATCTTTCATGTACTTGGCATACGGAGACATTTTGAGCATATCAACTAACCACATATGCAGAAAGATGGGTCTTATCATTTCAATAAAGCGCTCAAAATCCTCATCATCCTTTTTCTTGGATGGCTTAGGAGGAAAAGACATAGGTCTCCGAACCCATGGCTCTGTTTCTTTACCATGCTTCCTAGAAGTGAAGTCATTCTTATCGTATCTCTTAGGTTGTGGGTTATCAGGATTAACCGTAGGTTCAATCTCCACATCCTTATCATTGCTAGGTTGAGCATCATTATGAACATCGTTGTCCATATTGTCACCAGGTTCATGTTCATCACCAGATTGTGTTTTTGCATCAGACGCAGAAATATCATTTGGTTCTTCAGTTGTGACAGTATTTGGTGAACCAACATGCAGGTTTCTATCATCCTTCTTCTTCTCCTTAGGATGACTGGGTGTATCAGCATTAATTCCTTGAGAATCTTGAGCAATTCTCTTAGGATGACCTTCAGGATACAAAGGTTCCTGAGTCATTTTGCCTCCTCTAGTAACGACTCTGACAGAGTTGTCATTTAATTCATTGAGCAGGTCATTCTGAGCTTTAAGTACTTGTTCTACCCGAGAAGTAATCATAGAGGCATGTTTACTCAGAAGCTTCAGATCATTGACATTTCTGTCTACACTAAGCATACGAGTACTTTGTTCCAAATGTCTGCTAACATAATCATTGAAACTTTGTTGTTTGGCAACAAAGTTGTTAAATTCATCAAAGCATAGGCTAGCAGGTTTATCAAAAGGAATATCACTCTCATCAAACCTACGTAGAGAATTTACTTCTACTACCTGTATCGGGTTATCAAGACCATGGATCTCTTCGATAGGTGGTAGATTTTTGACATCTTCAGATCTAATGCCTTTCTCTTGCGTAGATTTCATGGATTCTTGCATATCTTCGGGACTGAGGAATAGAATACCTCTTTTCTTCGGAGTTGGCTTAGGAGGTGGTTCGGGAATAGTCCAAGCATTATGGTTGATCAAGATATTATTCAGTAGAGTCTCAGCTTGTTCTACAGTTCGTTCCCTAAAACACAACCGGCATAACTATCTAGGTGGTCTTTAGAGGCTTCGGTAAGTCCGTTATAGAAGATATCAAGTATCTCGTTCTTCTTAAGAGGGTGATCAAGCAAAGCATTCTGTAGCTGGACGAGTCTCCCCCAAGCTTGTGGGAGACTCTCTTCTTTGAGTTGAGCAAATTTATATATTTCCTGCAAGGCAACTTGCTTCTTAAGGGCAGGGAAATATTTCCCACAGAAGTAATAGACCATATCCTAGGGACTACTCACACATCTAGGAGCAAGAGAAGTGAACCAAGATTTAGCGTCATCCTTTAGAGAGAAAGGAAACAACTTAAGGATATAGTAGTGGAGGATCTTCTCCTCACTCGTGAAAAGGGTGGCTATATCGTGTAGTTTGGTAAGATGGGCTACGACCGTCTCAGATTTATAATCGTGGAAAGGATCAGATTCGACTAGAGAGATTATCTCAGGATCGACTGAGAATTCATAATCCTTATCGGTGATAAAGATAGGTGAAGTGGCAAACTTTGGGTCGTATTTCATCCTAGCTTTCAGAGATTTTTCCTTCCACTTGAGAAGCAATTTCTCAGCGTCATAGGCATCCTTACACGCAAGAAAATGCTCAGCTATCTCTACCTCCACAACGTAACCCTCAGGTATATCAGGCAATTCATATCTAGTAGGAGCAAAATCAGGTTCTATCTCAATAGTATCGACGGTTTCAAAAGCATCACGAGCATTGGCAGTAACTCTAGCAATATGAGCATCAAGGAACACCCCTAGTGGCACATCAGGCAAAGTAGCATCTCTAGCAGTATCAAGCAAAGCATCATCAGGCATAGCATCTCTAGCAGTATCAGGCATAACATCTCTAGCAAGATCAGGCATAGCATCTCGAGCAGTATCAGCCATAGCATCTCTAGCAGTATCAGGCATAACATCTCTAGCAGTATCAGGCATAGCATCTCTAGCAGTATCAGGCATAGCATCTCTAGCAGTAGGTGATGTCGCAAACTTACTCATAATTGAAGGTGAATCAAGTGCAGAGCTAGATGGCAGTTCCTTACCTCCCCTCGTGGTTGAGGGCAAGACTTTAGTTTTTGGATTTTTCAGATTCTTCATAGTGATCAGCAGATATAAATCCCAAGTGACTCAGAGAATATAGCAATACCCTCCCCGGCAACGGTGCCAGAAAAATGCTGCTAACGGCAGTCCCCGGCAACAACACTAGAAGAATGTTGTTGACGTGTCCCTGACTTGATGCCTTCGCGACAACAGAGCCAGAACTGCTCCCAGTTGCTCAACAAGTAGCAATTGTCTTGCAATGGCCCACCAGCGCGTGGGTTTGCGGCAGTTTTCGAGGGTAGAGTATTCAACCCAAATTTGTTGGTTCGCCAGGCAGGAGGTGAGAGGATACTCTCGAGTATTAGCAACTAAATGTGTCAGATTCAACCACACCTGAAAGATTAGTATCTGCAAGAAAAGCATGAGCAATAAAGTAGGATGATAACAACGGTGTCAGAAATGGTCTGTTGATGGCAGACTATTCCTAACTGTCGTATCAATGGCGCCAGAAGTTGCCCGTAGATGGAAATAGTCTTTTTCCGTCAATGTCGAGCGAACAAGTATTGTAGCAGGTAGCAGCAGTGTAACGAGTAACAGAAGTGGCAAGGAATAGCAGTAGTGACAGCAATAACAAGTAGCAACAGTAGTAACAACGGCAAAGCTAAACAATTAATAGCAGAAGTGGGACAAACTCGTAGGCAATGGGTCGGTGATTCGTTTGGATGACATTCATCATGCAACAGTTATAACACGGAGAGATATGTGGCTAGCTCCCGTTCGTCAATGTGACGTAGGCATGCGTTCCATGTGTAGTCATATGTGCTTAGGGAAAAGAACTTGCATGACATCTATTGTCCATCCCTCCCGTGGCAGCGGGGTCCAAAAGGATACTACAAGATATTAAGGTTCTCCTTTTAATAAAGAACCGGAACAATGCATTAGCACTTGGTGAACACATGAACTCCTCAAACTATGGTCATCACCGGGAGTGGTTCCGGTTATTTTCACTCCGGGGTTGCCGGGTCATAACACATAGTAGGTAACTACAACTTGCAAGATTGGATCTAAAACACACATATATTGGTGACAACATAATAATTTCAGATCTGAAATCACGGCACTCGGGCCCTAGTGACAAGCATTAAGCATGGCAAAGTAGTAGCAACATCAATCTCAGAACATAGTGGATACTAGGGATCAATCCCCGTCAAAACTAACTCGATTACATGATAGATCTCATCCTACTCATCACCGCCCAGCGAGCCTACGAATAGATTACTCACGAACGATGAAGAGCTTCATGGAATTGGAGAGGTAAGAAGGTTGATGATGATGATGGCGACGATTTCCCCTCTCCGGAGCCCAAAACGGACTCCAGATCTGTCCTCCATATGAAGAACAGGATGTGGCGGCGCCTCCATATAACAAACGCGACGAAATCTTCTCTTCTGATTTTTTTCGGGACGAAAGTGAATTTATGGAGCTGAGTTTGGGGGCGGCAGAGCCACAGGGGCCCCACAAGCTTGGTTGCCGCGGCCAGGGGGAGGCCGCGACAACAGGGCTTGTGGCCCACTGGCCCATCCCCTCTGGTGGATTTTTGCGCAGGTATTTTTCATATTTTCCAGAAAAATTCTCCATAAATTTTCAGGACGTTCCGAGAACTTTCATTTCTGCACAAAAACAACACCATGGCAATTGTGCTGAAAACAACGTATGTCTGGGTTAGTTCCATTCAAATCATGCAAATTAGAGTCCAAAACAAGGGCAAAAGAGTTTGGAAAAGTAGATACGATGGAGACGTATCACCCACCTATGGTAGAGGTACACTCTCTTTTAGAATTAAATGCAAGTGAGATCCCTCATGTTAAGCCCCCTGATCAATGTTAGATGAGCTTGATAATTTCATCGTCAAGCAAAGTCACTTTAATGAGAGGATTCAAAGCCAATTGCATGATAATTCCCTTGCTATCATAAGTTTGCTTGATGTTTTAAGTAGAACCGTTAGTGATGTTAAAGGTTTGTTAAGCATTTTCATATGGTTCGAACTCAGCTTGAACAAATTTCTAATGTGCGAAAAGATTTGCTTGCTAACAATGCCAAACAAGTTGATACACATGCATATGGTATAAAGAACTGAGGTGGTACACACACTCAGGACCCCCTCTATCCGGAGGGGCATCCAAAGAGGATCGAGCAAGATTCTCAATTGCAGGAAGAAGATGTTGACAGCTCCCCGAATAAGAAGAAGAAACACAAGGAACCTGATAACTCATATGATCCCATAATTGATGAATAACCTATTGTTGATCCTAATAGTATATCTATTTCTGACGCTAAAACTGAAGATTGTGCTGAACCTGATAAAGATAATGAGAAGAATGATCCTCCTGAAGTACAAGAAGAAGAAGCACCCGACAAGCACAAGAGATATACTAGAGAAGACTTTGTTGCAAGAAGACATGGGAAGGAAAGAGAGCCATGGGTACAGAAATCAATGCCCTTCCCAGGTAAATCTTTCAAAACCAAAGAAGAAGAGCATTACAATAAATTTTGTGAATGGATGAAACCTCTTTTTCTTCAAATTCCTTTGACTGATGCTATTAAGTTGCCTCCGTACTCGAGGTATATGAAAGATATTGTTACTAATAAAAGAAAAGTTCCTAATGAGGCAATATCTACTATGCTTGCTAATTACTCTTTCAGTGGTAAGATTCCTGAGAAGCTTGGTGATCCAGGTATACCCACCAGTCCTTGCTCCACATAAAATAATTATGTCAGAACCGCTTTATGTGATCTTGGTGCAGGAGTGAGTGTTATGCCTTTCTCTCTTTACAAAAGGCTTTGTCTAGATAAACTAATCCCTACAGATCTCTCTCTTCAAATGGCTGATAAGTCAACAACCGTTCCTGTTGGTATTTGTGAGGATGTTCCTGTTGAAATTGCTAATTGCTTGATCCTTACTGACTTTGTTGTGCTTGACTTGCCCGAGGATGGGATCATGTCTATTATTCTTGGTAGACCTTTTCTTAACACAGCATGTGCTATTGTTGATTGCAATAAAGGAAAGGTAACTTTCAATGTTAATGAGAAGGAGCACACGGTATATTTTCCGAAGAAGGTTGATAAAAGGAATGGCCTTAATTCTATTGAGAATATTGAGACCGTGAAGGTTGGAGAGTGGGATTGTCCTCTACATGTGCACCACAAATACAAAACCATTATGGTGGGGACAATATCCATTAAAATAAAGGTACCATGATTGCTTTATAAGAAGTGAAACTTTTTGCTCGATATCACACCTATTTCGTAGTAAGACTTGATCAACCTTGCTAACAAAGACATTTTATATGAGTAAAAAGAGAAGCTTGTCATGTTTTCATTTCCTTTATCTTTCTTCCTCCTTGTTGTACCAAAGTTTTATGTTTTTGAAGCTTCATATGTTTAACCATTTCTTCGAGCTTTCCGGAAGTTTTGTAGCTTTCGGTACTTCGATTTTTTTCAGAAGTGAAGTTGTCAGAAAAATGCCAGAAAAATTATAATAAAAATTTCCATAAAAAAAGAGACACAGGGGCACCTGGGGATGACCAGGGGGCCACCCTGGTCCAGGCGGCCAGGTGGCGCGACCTGGCCCCTGGCCGCACCCACAGGGCGCCTGGGCCCACCTGGTCCCCTTTCCAGGTACTTCTTCTTCCCTTCTCTCTCTCACTCCAAAAATCCCGATTTTTCTCCTGGAGCTCGAGTTCTTGCAGTTCTTGGTGAAAATTTTTGATATCTCTCTACAACCCATCATTTGCATTGAGAATTTGAGCATTTGCTCCTTGGTATGTGACTCCTCCACCCCTCCAACTAGAATTTTGAATGGTAGTCTTATTTGTGAGTATTTAGGAGTTCTTGGTGTTGTTCATATGAGCTGGCATGCATGTTTAGAAACTTATTTATAAAGTTTTGATGCAAGTTTATGCCTTGGGGAAGTGAGTAGAATAATTTGCTCCAACTCATTTTGCTTAAACCTTCATTTTTGTGATGTACCAAACATTTCAGAAATGAGTTTGTTGGGAAAAGCAAAAGGATGGCTTGGGAAGAAGAGACCCGAGCCTACCGATAGACTAACTAGAGTTGCATCTTCACCCTCTATTGTGAGAACAAGTTACAATGATGATATCTTGCCACCGGAGTTGCTCCACGAGACGGACACGACACGTGCCATGACATACCCGTGTTTAGATTTCCTTGCGGCGACAGGTATTAAGGATGAGTTTGATAACCTTTGTGCAGCTGCAGGTTCAACACGTCTCGTAACACGATGTGTACCACAATACCCAAAACTCACCTCTTATTTTGTCAACTGGTTTAGATATAATGATAAAACTTCCATGATTGAATTTAGATTATATGAGGATGTCTTTACCATGTCTTTGGCATAATTTTGTGATGTTATAGGTGTGCGGAATGTCGGGAAGACAGCCAAAATGAAAGTTCAGCCCTACGAGCTGAAATCCATATTCGCCTCCCTTTGTAGCAAGGATCCGAGAGACATTCACCGGGGGAAGATTTCTAGCATCTTGTTTCCCCACATCAGGTATTTCGCATACTATATTGCTCGCGGGGTGTTAGCTCGTGACAACACAAGCAAAATTTCGGCTCCGGATGTTGCTATCTTGGCAGCCGCCCTCTTAGGAGATAACACGTACAATATTGGTGCTTTAATTGCTCGTCGCCTCGTCTCTAACAGCGGCAAAGGGCCTTACTTTGGTTTCCTCTATGCCACACTTATCCTCGAGCATCTCAAGCGCACTGTACATGCGGATGATGTGCCCTTTCCATTCATAAGCGTTGATCTTACCGCTATGAAGAGGCATGCGTTTGTTACTAGGACTTTCGAGTTTGGTAACCTTGTTTATATTATGAGGTTTGGCGAGTTTACTACTCGCGAGATCCGTCTACTGCACCACTTTTGTTTGATTATACTAGCAGGAACGGATGGTTCTTTACCGCGATTGAGCTGGACGAGTTCGTGATCCAGCAGCAGTTCCACAACCCCATGGAGGGGATTGTTCCCGAGGAAGAGGAGCCTTCTTCTTGGGAGGACAGCAGGACATCAGTCTAGGTGCCCGAGGCCCTGTACGATTCTTGGAGCTACCAGTACCACGCCGGAGCCGGAGGAAGCTCCTGGAGCCCGCAATAGCCAAGCCCAACTTAGGCCAAAAGCCTAAGCTTGGGGGAGTACGTACCCTTCTTCTATTTCATTGTATCATTCGTAGTTTCCTTTTTAATATTTTCGGAGTTTTTGCCTGTTCTTCTTTGTTCTTTCTTTGCAAAAACAACAAAAGGATTTCTCTTTTCTTTTACTTTCGTTTAACCTTTGGAAAACCCAAAAATATTTCCTCTCTCTCTTTAGTTTGCCTTGTTTGCAGAGTTCAGCTCACGTCCATGGTTGCAATTGCACTTGATTATATATTTCTATGTTCGATCGTGCAAGTGATGATGCAATAATGACGAAGATCGACGGAAGGGATGCAACAAGGAAAGCCGATATGAACTCTACTTGTTTCTACTTTTGTACATATGCTTGTTCTTAGGATCTAGAGACCAGCTTGTAGCGACATAGTGCTATGTTTACAATGCTTTCCAAGTAGTTCATGCTTTCTTTGTGACTATTCTCAAATAGCTGGAGTGCATAATGTGTTATTGAAATGATTTGCATGCATTGCATTGTTCATGGTTTGGCATATTGAAGTGTTATTTCCCTTTGGAGAGTTTTTGGATCGACTTGGCACATGCTTACACATGTTTATGACTAGAAATCTACCAAGCCTTGATGATCTTTTTATTTCAAAATAGTTATATCACTTTCATGCCCGATTCAATGTTGCTTTGTCGCTCTACATGATTATGACTGTTATTGCTCTCTAGTTGGTCGCTTTCCCGTCTTTTGCTAGCCTTCGCCTGTACTAAGCGGACTGACTACTTGTGCATCCAAAATCCATGAAACCAGTTTCACCATATGAGTCCACCATACCTACGTATATGCGGTATTTATGTGCCTTCCTAAGTAAATTTGCGTGTGCCATACTCTAAATCTTCAAATAAATATTTGTTTTGTATGCGCTCATGTAGTGACTAGAGGCTATCAATATCTTCCGTGCTAAGTGGGTTATTCTCAAGATATGTGTTGATTCACTATCATTCACGAGAAAGTGGCTGGTAACCAGGATGCCCAGTTCCATGCTCAAAAGTCAAATCAAATTTAATGAAACAAAACTCCCCCTGGATTGTTGTTTGTATGGACGGTACCCGTGGATTCGGCCAGCCGTGGAGTGTGATCGATTGGTGGAGGGGGAGTAAAAACTTTACTATTCTATTTGGGAACCGCCTATAATGTATTTAGCATGGAAGATATTGATATCTCTTAGTTGTTACGTTGACAATGAAAGCATACCACCCATAATTTTGATTCATCCTCGTTTTAAAAGCTCAAGCTCTGGCACCTCTGCAAACCAATGCTTCCCTCTGCAAAGGGCCTATCTATTTTACTTTACTGTTGAGTCATCCTCTTCTTATAAAAAGCACCAACTATTGACAGCATAATTGTCATTCTGAATGTAATGTGCTTTGTCCCAAAGTACCACATTGCCTTCTGCATGATTGTGATATTACTCATTCTAAAATATTTATTTCTAGTCTCCTTTAAGACTCCGAAGGAGCGTTTGCATTTATGTTTTGCTTCACTAATGGGGCTAGTGAGATACAACTCTAGTATGTCCAAGTCATGTGCATTGTGATCTCGTCTTGATTTTCAGTTGCATATTATTCATTCTTAGTTGTTTGAAACTTTTCACATGATCGAAGGATTGCTTCGTGCATTGGCTTTGTAGCATTGCTTCAATACTTGTTGGACTTGTTCGTAGTGCATGCTTATATACATCTAATGAAGCAAAAGAGTTTGTTAAAGTTTTCTTTGTCGTGTCCAGTTCGTTGAACTGAATTGCTTGAGGACAAGCAATATGCTAACCTTGGAAGAGTTGATACGTCTCAAACGTATCGACTTTTCCAAACACTTCTGCTATTATTTTGGCCTCATTCTTGCATGATTTGAACGAAACTAACCCGGACGGACGATGTTTTCAATAGAGCTGCCTGTATGGTTTTCTTGTGTGCAGGAAAATTGATTTTAAGGTTTCCCAGAAAATTCCAATAAAAATAAAGAAAATACACGCACCAGGAGGAACCCTTGACCAGAAGATTGGCCACAGGAGGGCCACAAGGCCTCCAGGCGACCTCGTGGCGCGGCCTTCCCCTTGGCCGCGCAGGGAGGCCGCCTAGGTGGGGCCCACCTCCTGTGGTGCCCTACCTTGGCTCCTATTTTTACCCGAGACGGAGAAATTCCAGAATAGAAGTTGTTTTGCAAGTTCTCCACGCGGAGCCGCCGCCACCCTCGGTTCTTCTCCCGGAGAGCTAATGTGGAGGCTGCCTTGGCCTCCGGAGAGGGGAAATCATCGCCATCGTCATCATCATCACCACTCCATCACCCTTCCATGGCTTCCCCTTTCATGTGTGAGTAATTCCCTGTTCTAGGTGAAGGGTATGGTAGGGATTGGATGAGTTCATGTAATAGTTCATCAGATTGTTGGGGGCGTGTTGCCTATCATCTACTATGGTGTGTATCATCTTTGCTACTACTTGTTACTATTAATGCTTGTCACTTTGGGCCCGAGTGCCATGATTTCAGATCTGAATACCTTATGTTTTCATGAATATATTTGTGTTCTAGATCCTATCTATGAGTAGTATGCACCTATTATAGTCGGGAACCGGCGACCCCAATGGTGAAAACTTAGGACACCAAAGGGGATAGACTATAATTTGAGGATTCCATGTATCCATTGATTGTTAATGCTTTGTTTCCGTGCTCTTTGATAGGAGCACCTTAATCTCCACAAGTTCCTTTTGGCCCTGTTGGTAGCGGGATGGTAGGACAAAAGATGTTGTGCAAGTTCTTATTGCAAGCACGCACGACTACCTTGGGATACCTGCCTAATGCTTGATACTTGCCTAGATGATCATTACTTTTCTGTGTGCCTTGCCGAAGTCAAATACATGATATCTCACATCCATGACCAACCATCCATCTCCCTAGCCTCCAGTGTTTTAATCCTGCTGGTTACAAGTTGCTTTACTTTTGCAGTTTTACTTTCGTTGCTTTGCCACCATCACTTCCACATCACCATTGCTATTAATATTTCATTGCCAAGCAAGTATCTTTCAGGTGCGGTTGAATTGACAACTTAAATGTTAAAGCTTATAAATATTCTTTGGCTCCCCTTGTGTCAAATCAAAAAATTGGGTTATCTTACCCATGAAGACTGTTGCGATCCTCTACACTTGTGGGTTATCACTGCCACATATTCACCTTCACACGAACTGATCGCCACAACCTGTTGCTTCAGGGATGTCCACGAGATCGGGTTTCCGCCAAAGAAGAATACGTGACCAGATGTGCTCTTCCTATCACTCACGTCACCGGCATGATCACTGTCACTATAGCCGATCAGGCCGTCAACTCCCCCTCGTGCATACCAGCACCCTTAGTTTAGGTTGCTATGCACGTATCTGAGAATCTTCTTGACGCCTGTCCAGTGTGTCAGCGTCGGCTTCTCCATGAACCTGCTCATGATTCCTGCCATATAGGTGATGCCAGGTCTGGTGTGAGTGAGGTACCTCAAGCTCCTGATGACGCTGCGGTACAGTGACGGATCAACAAGCTTGGCATTGTCTTCCTTTCTCAGCTTGAGTCTGCACTCCATTGTGGTCTGACACCCATTGGACTCTGTCATACCGGCCACCTAGAGAATCTTTTCTGCATAGTTCTGCTAACACAACATGATTGCGCCCTCTCACTGTGTCACCTCGGTCCCACATAGTAACTGAGCAGGCCGAGGTCGCTCATCTTGAATAGCTGCTGCATTTGCTTCTTGAACTCAATGATATGTACCTTGTTTGTGCCGTGATGATCAGATCATCCACATACACGCCCACCAGCAAGTATGATTGCGCATCTCCTCTGTGGTAGACAACATGTTCAAGTGGGTTGCGGGTGAACCCAAGAGTGTTTAGAGTCTCATCATGCTTGGCGTACCAAGCCCTCGAGAAAGTGCGTTATATCGACTAGAGGGGGGATGAATAGGCGATTTTAGAATTTCATCACTGAGGAAATTTTAGAGAGGAAAGTCCTCAGTCATGAACTGAGTGCAGCGGAAATAGTACAAAGTCAGAACTGCAAAAATGTCTACTACAAAGAACTCAGTGTGATTTCAGAGATTCGGTTTGCACAGGTCACAAGTACAGGATAAGAAGGTGAAAAATAACTCAGGTGAAGAATTCAGAAAAAGTCTTCAGTCAAATTCTTCAAACAGTACATGTGAAAGTCTTCAACATGCAATTGAGGAAATGAGAGAGTTCAGGAAATAGAACCAGTAGCTTGATGAAATAGTTGTTGATGACCCAGTTCGAAAGATTTAACAGTTGTACGTCTGGTTTTGAGCAACTTGGTATTGAAACCAAAGGACAGATAGTCCCGGGACACACAGTCCCTACCGTCTTGTCCTTGACGTAAGGACACACACTCCTCGCCCAACACTCGTGGTAAGTCTTTCGGACAGACTTCCAAACCCTCACAAACTCGGTCACCCGGCGATCCACAATTGACTTCTGGATGCTCTAGACCATGACGCCTAGCCGTCTGGAGGATGCACAGTCCTCAAAGGTAACAAGCGTCGGTTCCACAAAGGAATAACTTCTTCAGTGATGCTCAATCACTTGGGTTTTGGTTTGGGTTTGGTTGTTTGGGGTATTTCCTCACTTGATGATTTTCAGTCAAAGGTTCAGAGGAATTTGGATTGCTCTAAATGACTAGTGTCAGTTTCTCTCGAAGCAAATAACCATCTAGTGGTTGTGGGGGGCGGCTATTTATGGCGTGGGAGCAACCCGACATGATTTGACATAAATGCCCTTTAATAATATGACCGTTGGGTCGATAAGATCTGTGACAGGTGGCGCGTGGCGCGGCAACGGTCGGAACTTTCAACTTTGAAAGTCCTCATGTCTCTCATATTCCTCACTCTGAGGATTTGGTAGATGTACGTTTGGGTTGAGTGTCATTAGGAAATTCGTTCCATAGTTTTACCTCGACCCTCTTTAACAGTACGGTGTTCCTGTGACTCGAGTATGAAGAAAATGAAACAAAAAGAGTAAATCGTCAAGCTTCAAAGTCTTCAGAGTGTTTTCTTCAGGACACACCTAATTCCTCATCTTCAATATCTTCATGAGGAATATCAATTTCTTCGCAATTTCTTCGCTATCAAAGTCTTCGAGGAATGACCAAAGTCTTCACCCGAAGACATACATTTTTAGGGGTCGATATTCATCGAATAACTCAAACTCCTCAACGACCTATAGAGCCTGTGTACACTCACAAACATACCAGTCTCTTAACCTATAAGTCTTCAAACCACCAAAATCACTAAGGGGCAGTAGATGCACTTACAATCTCCCCCGTTTTGATGGTTTATGATAAATAGGTTAAGTTTTCAACGGGGGTAATAATATGAAATGTAAGTATTGAGTTTGTGGAATTTGAAGGTAAGATACAGAGAAACTCCCCTTAAAGATGTGCATGTTTTGAGGAATTTGCTTTGAGCAGCAAATGCACATTGATGATATATATCATGGAGATTTTGTGACAACCTCAACTTTTGCTAGAGTGATGCTTGTAATTAAGCTACAGTGGTCACACGCTAATGATGCCACATCACCGTCGTTCCCCATCGTTGGTATCGCGTTAGTTCAAAACAATTCGAGTTCAAAATTTAAAAATAACACCAAACGGGGAAAATTATCGAATGCGAAAATAAAGATGTCGGGTGAGTTATAAAAATTCCCTAATAGATTATAATTATAAATCGGGCATTTTTAGAAATTGTTAAAGGCCTATATATTTAAAGGAGAAGCTATAAAAATGAACAAAAGAAAGTATTTTAAAAATATAATAAATAGTAAAACAATATGAAAAAATAAAGTAAATAATAAAAGAGTATAAAAAATTTAAAAAAGTCCGTGGCCCAACTAGGCCAAATTGGCCCAGCCGGCCAAGCCCCCAACCCGCCGCTTGGGAACCCTACCCCCCCCCCCCGCGCTCCCACGTCCCTCCCCGCCGCCAGCGCCCGCGCCTCCCCCACCTACCGATCCCACCAGCCGTCCCCTCGTGACAACTCCCCTCGCCCACCTACCGCACTACCCCACCTACCCCTTGCTCGCCCAGATCCCCGTCGCTCCCCCCGCTCCACTCGCCAGTGCCGGCCCCCACCGTCCCGCTCGGCGCCCCTGACCACCCCGTCGCCCCACCACTCCCTCACGCGCCGGCTCCCTCCTCCACCAGGCCTCCCTCACCCTCCCGCACCCAGCGCCCCCACGCGATCCCCTCCCTACACTCAACGCCGGCCCTCGCCCTCCACGGCCTCCCTCTGCTACCGCGACGGCCACACCCCTGGCGCCGGCACCCCATCCCTCCCGGCGGCTCTAAAACCCCCACAGCGTCGGCCCCTGCCTCTACTCCCGTTGCCCTCTCCCTCCCCTCGTCCCCCTGGACCGCGAGCGCTCCTCCCCACCGCGCTACCACTATCCCGTCGCCCCTGCCTCTAGCCCCCCGTCACGGCGACCCCTCCATCCCGCCTGCCGGAGCTCCCCACGACAGCTCCGTCCCCGGGGCCCCTCCCCACTGGAGCTCCCCACGACGGCCCTCTGCCCCTTCCCATGCACTCCAGCTACACTCGGAGCTCCACCGTCGGACTACACCGGTGCCACCTCTACCTCGTCGGAACGCCACCTCCTCCGCCCCTTCCTGTGCACTCCGGCTACACTCGGCCTTCCTCTCAACGCCGGTGAGCCCTTTTTCGGGCTCTTCCCGCCGTCTTCTTCCTTTCACCGTCACGGTTCCGCTTCGTTTCGGGGTCGTTGTGCTCATGTAGGTGTAGTTGAACTTGTCTCCTTTCTCTCTGTTGAGAGAGGTGAGGGAGATAGCAGAGAGATGTTGACACAGAGATGTGCAGAGACATGTGTTAGAGAGAAAATAAAATAAAAGATGTATGTATGTATTAGATGCCCGTATGTATGTATGTATGTATGTATGTATTGGATATGTATGCATGTATGTAGAGAAAAGAAAAAGAAATATAAAAATAAATATATGTTTTTATTAAGTAAATAAATAATTAGTCAATTAATTAAATGGATAATTAAATAATTAGAATAATTAGAGTATGACACGTGGGTCCCCCACTAAATTAATCTCATTAATTAATATTAAACATAATTAAAAACTTGTGTCTATGACACACGGGACCCACTGGTTAGTTGACCAGTCAAATGCGGATGTCAGCATGACATCATGCTGATATCATAAATGCATTTAATCAAATTAATTAAATATTTTTTTAATTCCTAAATATTGAATAAAAATTTAAAAATTAATATGAAATAATCCGTAAGTCAGATCAAAATATTTTCAACATGAAAGTTGATCAGCACAATGAGACGAACCCGTATACACGGTCCATTCGTCTGCCACGCGTCCCTAGCATAACAAACATGGAACTTGTCTATCGTTTTCCGTCCGACCGCTATTAGCGAGAGACCTGGAAAATATCGTCAGATATTCTTTCGACCCGTCTATGACGGATGTTGCTGCGTTAGTTCATGCCTAGTCTGCATATTGCCATGTCATGCTTAGTGTTGCACCTGTTGCTATTATTTATTGTTTCTCCCCCCTCTTCTTACCGGTAGACCCCGAGACTGACGCTGCTGTCGGGTACATCTATGACCCTATCGACCAGCCCTTTGCCGTAGAGCAACAAGGCAAGCAAACCCCCCTTGATCATCCCTATATCGCCTGTGTCTTTCTTCCTCCTGCTTGTATTAATATTTTGCTACTATTGTAGTTAGCTCCTATATCTGTTGCATAGCCTATTTTTGATGAACTTCTACTTTCAGTACTTTACTTTAAATATGCTTAGAATAGGTGGAGGAGTCATCCATTCTGACCCCATAGTCCAGTTGCCCCGCTTTTCTTTCAAATCTCGACCCCTGATCGACGAGCTAGACCCGACACCGCACTTACACCCCCCTTAGTTGTGTGACGCTACAGAGATACTATCGGGTACCGAGGGTGACACCTCGCTAAGTACTCCTGATGATATCTGTGTAGTATAGCTAGTCGGTCATGGTTATCGAGGGTGATTCCTCTTTCACCATTCTCGACGATGCCTCTATCGTGCCACCCATCAAGTGTGGGACCCCCGAGGGTGATTCCTCTAAGTCCACCTTGACAGATACATCGTTCGGAATCCAACGAGGGTGATACCTCGGATTCCCCTCGATGCTACAACCACACAATTACTAGACCATGTTACTGGGATCATTGGCGATTGGTTGTTAGATGGATGGATTCCCGCGAAATTGTGTCGATGGCCTAATTAAAATGATAATGGATGTGGGTATTTGATATGGGTTGGTCGGAAGGCCTTATTACGCACTAACCGTCTGTGTGGGAAGAATTATGGGTACTCGACATTGCAGTATCAGCTGAAGCTCTTCACACGTCAGCGATGTAGCGGCGCGCGCCTGAGTGGTCCCGAGATGCATCGCTCTTGTATTAAGGGGAGCTAGGACTGACATCGGCCGCCCTCGCATCGTGCAGGAGCGCGTAGGGCAAGTGGGCCCACGAACCCTCTGTGCTTAGAAGTTAGACCGGCGGGCTGGCCTCTCTGCTGAGCTTAGGTGGTGCTGCGACGTGTCGATATTCCGAGGCCGGACAAGACCCAGAAAAGTGTGTCCGGCGAGAGTGTTATCGAGCGCGTCGGGGAATATGTTGTGCACCCCTGTAGGGAAGAAGTTATCTGTTCGAATAGTCGTGTCCACGGTTACAGGACGACTTGGAGTTGTGCCCTGATCTTATACAACTACAATTGTTACTTAACTGGATTTTAGTTGCCCCGGGATTGCATCCTCGCAGGGAGTCGAGGGAGGATCTCTGGGCGTGAGCTCACTTTAATAATTGTTGCAACAATATGACTATTAATTGTGTTACATATGTTCTACTCTCGTCTATTGCTGCAAGACCGTGAAGATGCTAGTCTTCGATATGACTAGGCCTTCTCCCTTTATTCTCGCATTGCTGCAGTCAGTCCACATATAACCACTCCCCTTCTTTGAAACTGATGCATACTTAGAATAGTTCTGATGTAAGACTTGCGAGTACTTTGTATGAGTACTCACCATTGATTTGTTCCCCTTTGTCCCCTTGATCCGTTGCTGCAACCAGATGATGGAGCCCAAGAGATGGAGGTTTCCGCCGACGACGACTGCTATCCCGACGGTGCCTACTACTACATGGACGCCACTGAAGACCAGGAGTAGTTAGGAGCTTCCCAGGCAGGAGGCCTCCCCTCGTTCGATCATTGTATCTTTTTGGCTAGCCTTCTCTAAGGCACCCCCATGTTTTATGTCTGTACTCAGATATTGTTACTTCCGCTGACTCGTGTGTTTATCGAGCTTCCGTATTCTAGCCCTCGAGGCCCCTGGCTTGTAATATGAAGCTGATATTGTTTGATTTGTGTCTAGAGTTGTGTTGTGATATCTTCCCGTGAATCCTTGAGTTTGATCGTACGCATTTGCGTGTATGATTAGCGTACCATTAAATCGAGGGCGTCACAAGTTGGTATCAGAGCCGACTGCCTGTAGGTAGCCCCCTTTCCAACTCCTTGGCCGAAATTGAGTCTACTGATGTTGTGGCTTACGGGCCGACATCTCAATTGTGTGGTATTAGTATCTTTTACTCCTTTTCTATACTCTGGGTTCTAATCTCTCTTCTCTTTCGTGTTAAAGATTTTGCTAACTCTAGCATTAGGTTCTCGTAAATACTTTCTCCAGAAGAGCCCCATATTCCAAGCGATGGCTTTATCCGCCGGAAGAACTGCAGATACTCTCCGATGTTCTGTCGAGAGCTGTTACTCATTGCTTATGCGTTTCCCTTCCTCCGTCAACCCTTTTGTATGACTGCATACAAATGTCGTTCATACTTTTCTTTTCCAGTTGCTCTTGGTTTACGAAATGCAACGAATTATCTCATCGGTGATTCATTCGTCATCAGTTGTCATGGGTTTCGAAGGTTCTTCGAATTGCTATTCGATGTTTCGGAATCCCCAGTAGCCTATTGCTTTTGACCTTTCTCGCCTGCTTGTGTTATGGTTAAATCCATATGTCTAGCAGCATTCATTCAAATCCTTTGTGATTTTTCCTGTGATCTTATTGATTCTACCTTTGTGTGAATGTACACAATCATGTATTGATACTCATAAATTATCTTTCTGGCTCAGACATCCTTACAAACAGGAGCTGGTTCTTGACAAATCAACTTTGGTTGGTTATCCATCTAAGTCCATTCAACTTACTTTTGTTTGATCGGAGCATCTAATTATGATACACCAACCTAGAAATCCTAGTTCCTTTGGTAATTAAGTATCGATATTTTTCAGATGTTCTATAATCTGATGCCTTGCATTTTACCCTCCCTCTGATTGAGTACCGATACTCACATCAGATCTTTTATGGACTGCGAGACTCATTCTGGGTTATTATCCGACGACATCCTTTGCTTTCGAAAATTCTTGTGATTGCTTCCCCTGACACATGATGCCATTGGTAAATTGTTTCTTCTCCCTCTGATAAGTTGTACCCTACACTTTTGTCAGCCATGCCCTTCAAGTATGTGTTAATTACTCTTGTAGTGTATGGTATATGTTCCTAAGATGCCCCGACGGGTTGAACCTGTGCCTTCCTAAATCAATATGACTCGAAGAGTTTTCATGAGTCTTGCTCTTCTGGTGTTTTTCCGGATATTCTTTCAAAGCTACAACCTGATCAAAGGCGAGGAGTAAATGGTAGGTGATGCATTGATGAAGTGGGAGTCGACCTTGAACTTTGTGTTCATGCCCATGGAAACGACGTTGATCCTATCATAGAAGCTTATCGTATCAATAATCACTCATTTTGTGGTTTATATCTGGTATGTGTGATCTTGTCCTTTGCAATCATGGTTCCGACCATGTTGTCCTACCTTGATTTTATTCTCAGATGAGTTAAAGTACTTGTCTTCTTCAGATCAATACATCGGTCCGAGCTTTAATGTTGATCGACCTCCGAGTAATATCCCTTGTAGCTCGAGGATATCACGGAGTTGTATAACTTTTTGTGAGCTCCTCATCAACTATGATATTTTCATTAATTCCAGGTTCCTTGTGTTTGAGTTGTTGGACATCGAGTACATCGATAACTGAATCGAGTATGCATTGCGATTCAACATTTTTTAGTAATCTTCCTTGTTTACGAGTTTGTACTCGACCATGTCATTCCAAGCTGTTAAGCTACACCATCATCGTCATGTTGGAGCTCGACCGTGCTATCTATACCCTTCATCCTTGGAACACAATCCCAGCTGTGCGTTAAGCTTACATCGATCTTTCAACATCATGTTGGTTGTCTTAAAACACAATTTTGATTGTGAGCTAGCACTCTTATCTGTGATTCCGACAACCTCTTGCTTCATCATTCCCTTGCTTGATGTCGTCGCTGAATGATTACATCTTTGTGAAGGTTCTCGACAAATGTGTCATGATCATCATCAGCATTCTGAGCTCTTGCTGGGTATCAATCGAATGCATGATGAGAAATACCATCCTTGCCGCTCGATGATTTACATTATCATCGACATCCTTGTTGCCTTCCCTCCTACACAAACTTGTTCGTGTTTTGTGGTGTCCCCTGTGTTCCTCGCTATCCATCTTATGTTATCTTCTACCTTGGAGTATTACCATCTTTATGACAAGAATGTTGTGAGCATCAGTGCACCACTTAAGAATTCTTGATATAGTAATACTTCTCGCCATCACCATTCATTTATTGGTCCCGTGTTGTTTCAAACCGGAATACCAACAAGTGAACTCTGATGTGTGATTCCAATACTTCTGGCAACCCTATTGCCTTGAGGTTAACAACTGATTGTTTCATTCTTAGTGTGTTGGGCGTTGGCTCATCATTTTTGACATTGGTTGTGCTACTCTGTCCGTATTTCCGAGCGCACCACTCAACCTATGTCTAATTGTTGTTGTTACCTCGAGCATACGACATTACACCATTTGACTTGACAAATGCTATCTCCTTGATATTATAATTTTTGAAATTCATCCGTGTCAAAATTTTGAGGGATTGTTGCTGAGCCCATCGACCACACCCCCAACTTATTCATGGTTCGGTGATGAATCTCTTGAAAGCATTATGCTTGTGCCTAGCTCATGAAGAATATGTTGGATAGAAGGAGTGTATTTTCCCAAAGTTCACGTGCACTGTTTCCGCCGTGAATATGTGAAAGTTTTGTTTCGCTTCCTTTTGGGAAATACCAAATCATTCACGCATGTGTGAAGTGTTATATGTTTTGAAGATTTGTTATCTTCACGTCATATAACTTCTCTTAGCACGCCAAGCCACTGACTGATTTGATCAAGGGAAAAGAAGTTCATGTTGGAAATATGCCCTAGAGGCAATAATAAAATGGTTATTATCATATTTCCTTGTTCATGATAATCGTCTATTGTTCATGCTATAATTGTATTAACAGGAAACAGTAATACATGTGTGAATAAATAGATCACAATGTGTCCCTAGCAAGCCTCTAGTTGTCTAGCTCGTTAGTCAATAGATGATCATGGTTTCCTGGTCATGGGTATTAGATGTCATTGATAACGGGATCATATCATTGGGAGAATGATGTGATGGACAAGACCCAATCCTAAGCGTAGCACTAGATCGTATTGTTCGTATGCTAAAGCTTTTCTAATGTCAAGTGTCTTTTCCTTCTACCGTGAGATTGTGCAACTCCTGGATACCGTAGGAGTGCTTTGGGTGTATCAAACGTCACAACGTAACTGGGTGACTATAAAGGTGCACTACGGGTACCTCTGAAAGTGTCTGTTGGGTTGGTACGAATCAAGATCGGGATTTGTCAATCCGCGTGACGGAGAGGTATCTCTGGGCCCACTCGGTAGAACATCATCATGAGCTCAATGTGTCTAAGGAGTTAGTCACACGATGACGTTCTACGAAACGAGTAAAGAGACTTACCGGTAACGAGATTGAACAAGGTATAGGTATACCGACGATCAAATCTCGGGCAAGTTCTACACCGACAGACAAAGGGAATTGTATACGGGATTGATTGAATCCTTGACATCGTGGTTCATCCGATGAGATCATCGTTGAGCAAGTGGGAGCCACCATAGGTATCCAGACCCCGCTGATGGTTATTGGCCGGAGAGGTGTCTCGGTCATGTCTGCCTGCCTCCCGAACCTGTAGGGTCTACACACTTAAGGTTCGATGACGCTAGGGTTATAGGGAATTGTTATACGAGGTTATTGAAAGTTGTTCGGAGTCCCGGATGAGATCCCGGACGTCATGAGGAGCTCCGGAATGGTCCAGAGGTAAAGATTGATATATAGGACGGATGGTTTTGGACACCGGATGTGTTTCGGGCGTCGCCGGTAACGTACCGGGACCACAGGGACCACCGGAAGTGGCCCCGGGGGTCCACCGGAAGGGGGCCACGACCCCGGGAGGCTAGATGGGCCAAGTGCGGGAGGGAACCAGCCCCTGGGTGGGCTGGTGCGCCCCCACACTCTGCCCATGGCGCAAGAAGAGGGGGCAAGGGGGAACCCTAGCGCAGGTGGGCCTAAGGCCCACTAGAAGGGTGCGCCACCCCTCCTCCCCTGCTGGCCGCCGCACCTCCTCCCCATCTAGGGATCCCGCCCCTCCCAGGAGAGGGAAACCCTCAAGGGGGCGCAACCCCTCCCTCCCCTATATATAGTGGGCACTTTGGGCTGTTGGGGACACAAATCTGCCTCTCGCTCGGCGCAGCCCTGCTCTTCTTTCTCCTCCTCTCTGCCGGTGCTTGGCGAAGCCCTGCCAGGAGACCTCGTCTCTCCATCGACACCATGTTGTCGTGCTACCGGAGATCTTCCCCAACCTCTCCGTCCTCCTTGCTGGATCAGTGCAGGAGACGTCACCGGGCTGCACGTGTGTTGAACGCGGAGGTGTCGTGGTTCGGTACTAGATCGGAATCACACCGCGATCTGAATCGCCGCGAGTACGACTCCATCAACCGCGTTCTAGCAACGCTTCCGCTTAGAGATCTTCAAAGGTATGAATATGCACTCACCCCTCTCTCGTTGCTAGTCTCTCCATAGGAAGATCTGAATATGCGTATATATTTTTTTTGAATTTATGCTACGTTACCCAACAGTGGCATCCGAGCGAGGTTTTCTATGCGTAGATTCTATGCATGAGTAGAACACGAAAGGTTGTGGGCGATGATTTGTCAATTGCTTGCCGCTACTAGTCTTATTCTTTTCAGGCGGTATTGTGGGATGAGGCGTCCCGGACCGACATTACACGTACGCTTACGTGAGACTGGTTCCACCGACAGACATGTACACCGTGCATAAAGGTGGCTAGCGGGTGTCTCTCTCTCCTACTCTAGTCGGATTGGATTTGATGAAAAGGGTCCTTATGAAGGGTAAATAGATTTGGCATATTATCATTGTGGCTGTCACATAGGTAAGAAAGCGTTCTTGCTAGAAACCCAAATCAGCCACGTAAAACTTGCAATAACAATTAGAGGACGTCTAACTTGTTTTTGCAGGGTTTGACATGCGGTGTGATATGGTCAAAGTTGTGATGTTGCATGTATGATGTATGAGATGATCATGTTATCGTAATAGGTTTCACGACTTGCATGTCGATGAGTATGACAACCGACAGGAGCCATAGGAGTTGTCTTAATTTATTGTATGATATGCAACGCCATGTGCTTACTACTTTTACTTCATTGCTAACGGTTAGCTATAGTAGTAGTGATAGTAGTAGTTGGCGTGACAACTTCACGGAGACACAATGATGGAGATCATGATGATGGAGATCATGGTGTCATGCCAGTGACAATGATGATCATGCGATTCCTGAAGATGGAGACCGAAAGAGCAAAGATGATAATGGCCATATCATGTCACTATCTGATTGTGTTGTGACGTTTATCTTGTTTTTCATCTTATTGCTTAGAATGACGGTAGCATAATAAGATGATCCCTCTTAAAATTTAGAGAACTTATTCCCCTAAGTGTGCACCATTGTGAAGGATCGTTGTCTCGAAGCACCACGTGATGATCGGGTGTGATAGATTCTAACGTTCACATACAACGGGTGTAAGCCAGATTTACACGCGAAACACCTAGGTTGACTCGACGAGCTTAGCATGTACATACATGACCTCGAATACAAGAGACCGAAAGGTCGAACATGATTCGTATGGTTGAATACGATCAGCATGAAGTTGCTCACCATGGTGACTAGTCCGTCTCACGTGATGATCGGACACAGGTTAGTCAACATGGATCATGTATCACTTAGATGACTATAGGGATGTCTATTTAAGTGGGAGTTCATACTTAATTTGATTAAATGAACTTAATTGTCATGAACTTAGTCTAAAAGGTTGTCTTTATAAATATTGTAGATGGCCAACGTCAACCTCAATTTCAACGCATTCCTAGAGCAAAACAAGCTGAAAGATCATGGTAGCAACTATGCGGACTGGGTTCGCAACTTGAAGCTCATCCTTGAAGCAACTAAAAAGGCTTACGTCCTTGATGTGCCTCTAGGTGACCCTCCCGCTCCTGCAGCAGCCCAGGACACTCTGAACGTCTGGCAAATGCGGAGTGATGACTACTCTCTGGTTAGGTGTGGCATGTTATACAGTTTAGAAACGGGGCTCCAAAGGCGTTTTGAGCAACACGGTGCATATGAGATGTTCCAAGAGCTAAAGCTAGTTTTTCAAGCTCATGCCCGTGTCGAGAGATATGAAGTCTCCGACAAGTTCTTTAGCTGTAAGATGGAGGAGAACAGTTCTGTCAGTGAGCACATACTCAAAATGTCTGGGTTACAAGGTCGTCTGACTTCACTTGGAGTCGAACTTCCGGATGATGCTATAATTGACAGAATCCTCCAGTCTCTCCCACCAAGCTACAAAGGTTTTGTGCTGAACTACAACATGCAAGGGATGGAGAAGACCATTCCCGAGTTGTACTCGATGCTCAAGTCTGCAGAAGTAGAAATCAAGAAAGAGCATCAAGTGTTGATGGTCAACAAGACCACTAGTTTCAAGAAGGGCGAGGGTAAGAAGAACTTCAAGAAAGACGGTAAAGCCATTGCCGCGCCCGGTAAGCCAGATGCCGGGAAGAAGAAAAAGAATGGACCCAAGCCTGAGATTGAGTGCTTCTATTGCAAGGGAAAGGGTCACTAGAAGCGGAACTGCCCCAAATACTTAGCGAACAAGAAGGCCGGCAACGTTAAAGGTATATGTGATATACATGTTATTGATGTGTACCTTACCAGCGCTCGTAGTAGCTCCTGGGTATTTGATACCGGTGTTGTTGCTCACATTTGCAACTGAAAGCAGGAACTGCGGAATAAGCGGAGACTGGCCAAGGACGAGGTGACGATGCGCGTCGGGAATGGCTCCAAGGTCGATGTGATCGCCGTTGGCACGCTACCTCTACATCTACCGTTGGGAGAAGTTTTAAACCTTAATAATTGTTATTTAGTACCAGCTTTGAGCATGAATATTGTATCAGGGTCTTGCTTAATGCGAGATGGCTACTCATTTAAGTCAGAAAATAATGGTTGTTCTATTTATATGAGTGATATGTTTTATGGTCATCTCCGCTAGTGAATGGTTTATTCTTGATGAATCTCGATCGTGATGTTACGCATATTCATAGTGTGAGTACCAAAAGATGTAAAGTTGATAATGATAGTCCCACATACCTGTGGGACTGCCACCTTGGTCATATCGGTGTTAAGCGCATGAAGAAGCTCCATACTGAGGGACTATTAGAGTCTCTTGACTTTGAATCATTTGACACATGCGAATCGTGCCTCTTGGGAAAGATGACTAAGACTCCATTCTCAGGTATAATGGAGAGAGCAACCGACTTATTGGAAATAATACATACTGATGTGTGTGGTCCAATGAACGTTGAAGCTTGCGGTGGCTATCGTTATGTTCTCACTCTCACCGATGATTTGAGTAGGTATGGGTATATCTACTTGATGAAGCACAAATCTGAGACATTTGAAAAGTTCAAGGAATTTCAGAGTGAGGTCAAGAATCAACGTGACAGAAAAATTAAGTGTGTACGATCTGATCATGGAGGAGAATATTTGAGTCACGAGTTTGGCACACACCTAAGGAAGTGTGGAATCGTTTCACAACTAACGCCGCCTGGGACACCGCAACGCAACAGAGTGTCTGAACGTCGTAATCACATTTTATTAGATATGGTACGATCTATGATGTCTCTTACCGACTTACCGCTATCATTTTGGGGATACGCATTAGAAACTGCAGCATTCACTTTAAATAGGGCGCCGTCTAAGTCAGTTGAGACGACACCGTATGAACTATGGTTTGGCAAGAAACCTAACTTGTCGTTTCTTAATGTTTGGGGCTGCGATGCATATGTGAAGAAACTTCAACCAGAGAAGCTCGAACCAAAAGCGAAGAAATGTGTATTCATAGGATACCCTAAGGAAACTATTGGGTATACCTTCTATCTTAGATCCGAAGGTAAAACCTTTTTTGCCAAGAACGGATCCTTTCTAGAGAAAGAGTTTCTCTCGAAAGAAGTATGTGGGAGGAAGGTAGAACTTGATGAGGTAATTACACCCCCTCTCGAACAGGAAAGTGGCGCAACGCGGGAAATTGTTCATGTGGCGCCTCCACCAACTGAAGAGGAAGTTAATGATAATGATCATGAAACTTCGGATCAAGTTACTACCGAACCGCGAAGGTCCACAAGGGCACGCTCCGCACCAGAGTGGTACGGCAACCCTGTGATGGAAATCATGTTGTTAGACAACGGTGAACCTTTGAACTATGAAGAAGCGATGGCGGGCCTGGATTCCAACAAATGGCTTGAAGCTATGAAATCCGAGATAGGATCCATGTATGAAAACAAAATATGGACTTTGGTGGACTTGCCCGGTGACCGGCGAGCCATAGAAAATAAATGGATCTTCAAGAAGAAGACTGATGCAAACGGTAATGTGACCATTTATAAAGCTCGACTTGTCGCAAAGGGTTTTCGACAAATTCAAGGAATTGACTATGAAGAGACTTTCTCTCCCGTAGCGAAGCTGAAATCAGTCCGAATCATGTTAGCAATTGCCACCTTTTATGATTATGAAATTTGGCAAATGGACGTCAAAACAACATTCCTTAATGGGAACCTTAAGGAAGAGTTGTATATGATGCAACCAGAAGGTTTTTCGACCCTAAGGGTGCTAACAAAGTGTGCAAGCTCCAGCGCTCCATCTATGGGCTGATGCAAGCATCTCGGAGTTGGAACATTCGCTTTAATGAGGTGATTAAAGCGTTTGGGTTCATACAGGTTTATGGAGAAGCCTGTCTATACAAGAAAGTGAGTGGGAGCTCTGTAGCTTTCCTCATACTGTATGTGGATGACATATTATTGATGGGGAATAATATAGAGATGTTGGAGAGCATAAAGGCCTATTTGAACAAGAGTTTTTCAATGAAGGACCTTGGAGAAGCTGCATACATATTAGGCATCAAGATCTATAGAGATAGATCGAGACGCCTCATAGGTCTTTCACAAAGTACATACCTTGACAAGATATTGAAGAAGTTCAATATGGAAAACTCAAAGAAAGGGTTCTTGCCAGTTTTGCAAGGTATGAGATTGAGTAAGACTCAGTCACCGACCACGGCAACAGATAGAGAGAAGATGAGTACTGTCCCATATGCTTCAGTCGTAGGCTCTCTAATGTATGCCATGCTGTGTACCAGACATGATATAAACCTTGCCATAAGTTTGGTAGGGAGGTACCAAAGTGATCCCGGTATGGAACACTGGACAGCGGTCAAGAATATCCTTAAGTACCTAAAGAGGACTAATGAGATGTTTCTCCTTTATGGAGGTGATGAAGAGCTCGTCGTATAGGGTTACGTCGATGCTAGCTTCGACACAGATCCGGACGACTCTAAGTAACAGACCGGATACGTATATGTGTTGAATGGTGGGGCAGTGAGCTGGTGCAGGAGCAAGCAAGAAGTCGTGGCAGCATCTACATGTGAAGCGGAGTACATAGCTGCTTCAAAAGCAGCTCATGAAGGAATTTGGATGAAGGAGCTCATCAAAAACCTTGGAGTGGTTCCAAGCTCGTCGGGTCCAATGACACTCTTCCGTGATAACGCTGGGGCCATTGCCATAGCCAAGGAGCCCAGGTTTCACCGTAAGACGAAGCACATCAAACGCCGCTACAACTCCATCCAGGACCATGTCCAGAGTGGAGTAATAGAGATTTGTAAAGTACATACGGATCTGAATGTTGCAGACCCATTGACTAAACCTCTTCCACGAGCAAAACATGATCAACACCATAATGGTATGGGTGTTCGATACATCACAATGTAACTAGATTATTGACTCTAGTGCAAGTGGGAGACTCTTGGCAATATGCCCTAGAGGCAATAATATTTCCTTGTTCATGATAATCATCTATTGTTCATGCTATAATTGTATTAACAGGAAACAGTAAGACATGTGTGAATAAATAGATCACAATGTGTCCCTAGCAAGCCTCTAGTTGGCTAGCTCATTAGTCAATAGATGATCATGGTTTCCTGGTCATGGGCATTAGATGTCATTGATAACGGGATCACATCATTGGGAGAATGATGTGATGGACAAGACCCAATCCTAAGCGTAGCATTAGATCGTATTGTTAGTATGCTAAAGCTTTTCTAATGTCAAGTGTCTTTTCCTTCGACAGTGAGATTGTGCAACTCCCGGATACCGTAGGAGTGCTTTGGGTGTATCAAACGTCACAACGTAACTGGGTGACTATAAAGGTGCACTACGGGTACCTCTGAAAGTGTCTATTGGGTTGGTACGAATCGAGATCGGGATTTGTCATTCCGCGTGACGGAGAGGTATCTCTAGGCCCACTCGGTAGAACATCATCATGAGCTCAATGTGACTAAGGAGTTAGTCACATGATGACGTGCTACGGAACGAGTAAAGAGACTTGCCCGTAACGAGATTGAACAAGGTATAGGTATACCGACGATCGAATCTTGGGCAAGTTCTATACAGACAGAGAAAGGGAATTGTATACGGGATTGATTGAATCCTTGACATCGTGGTTCATCCGATGAGATCATAGTGGAGCAAGTGGGAGCCACCATGGGTATCCAGACCCCACTGATGGTTATTGGCCGGAGAGGTGTCTCGGTCATGTCTGCCTGCCTTCCGAACCCGTAGGGTCTACACACTTAAGGTTAGGTCTACACACTTGGCCGGAGATGACGCTAGGGTTATAGGGAATTGTTATACGAGGTTATAAAAAGTTGTTCAGAGTCCTGGATGAGATCCTGGACGTCATGAGGAGCTCCGGAATGGTCCGGAGGGAAAGATTGATATATAGGACGGATGGTTCTGGACACCAGAAGTGTTTCGGGCGTCGCCGGTAACGTACCAGGACCACCGGAAGGGGGCCACGACCCCGGGAGGCTAGATGGGCCAAGTGCGGGAGGGAACCAGCCCCTGGGTGGGCTGGTGCGCCCCCACACTCAACCCATGGCGCAAGAAGAGGGGGGAAGGGGGAACCCTAGCGCAGGTGGGCCTAAGGCCCACCAGAAGGGTGCGCCACCCCTCCTCCCCTCCTGGCCGCCGCACCTCCTCTCCATCTAGGGCTGCCGCCCCTCGCAAGAGAGGGAAACCCTCAAGGGGGCGCAGCCCCTCCCTCCCCCTATATATAGTGGGCACTTTGCGCTGTTGGGGACACCAATTTGCCTCTCCCTCGACGCAGCCCTGCTCTTCTTTCTCCTCCTGTCTTCCGGTGCTTGGCGAAGCCCTACCAGGAGACCTCGTCTCTCCATCGACACCACGCCGTCGTGCTGCCGGAGATCTTCCCAAACCTCTCCCTCCTTCTTGTTGGATCAAGGTGTGGGAGACGTCACCGGGATGCACGTGTGTTGAACGCGGAGGTGCCGTGGTTCGGCACTAGATCGGAATCACACCGCGATATGAATCGCCGCGAGTACGACTCAATCAACCGCGTTCTAGCAACGCTTCCGCTTAGCGATCTTCAAAGGTATGAAGATGCACTCACCCCTCTCTCGTTGCTGGTCTCTCCATAGGAAGATCTGAATATGCGTAGAATTGTTTTTGAATTTATGCTACGTTACCGAACAGTTCCTTCATAAGAGCTAATCCAGACTTACACATGGAGCCTTGTTATCCCCGATGATGGTTCCCAAATGAGAACTCAGTTGCATTTTGAAGTAAGAATTCCACGTGGGCACGAATGTCTTGACATGGTGTTCATGTATCTTACAATCGAACTCATGATTCAAGAATTGCTTGTGTAGTTCATATCCTAAGAATCCTGCGTCATCAATTTTTTTCTTCTCAGGCATCTTGAGTCTGAGGTGTCCCGACACCAATCAGATTTGAATCTCGGGCAGATATGATGGCTGGAACAATTTACTAATAATTATAACTTTGGTCTTATGTAACACGGTACGGTGATGTCTGGTCTGGCACACCGGGCCGCAGGACCTATTGTTATGAATTCTTCCGTATGTAAGATTCACCATTCTACCATGCGGGAAAACTATATGACTTATTTCATAAGTTGTTCCTCATGGAACCTCTTTGTGTACCCATTGGTCCGACCTTTATCTGATGGCCATGTCGATGCTACCTCGAAGCATGGATGTCGTACTTCAAATTTCAACAGGAATATTTGAAGCGCAATGCTAAATTGTTCCTGGTCAATTATCCAAACCACATGGTATGGGTAAACATCATGATTCTTCTTGCCTATTTGTCTAAATGGTTATGTACTTGATGACCTATCATGTATACCACACTCTATGTTTTTCTCGGGAATGGTATACTTTAATACTTGTGTGTGTGAACCCATTTTCCCTCCCATTGGTCAGTTTGACTTTTCTTGTGGCATAACTTATCTAAGCAGTGTTAATTCCCTGCTTAGGTAAAAATCTCGGTATACAACTCTGTCAGCAAGACCCTATTACTATTGTGGATAACATTTCGGTAGCCGCCGGTGGACAAGAACCTTGCCTATTGATCTGCCTCGTTTCAACAAGGAGGAAAGATGGTTCTATTCGTTCCCCGCCCTTGGTACCGATGTTGTTGCCAACATAACTGACAGGCTATCCTCTGACATGTCTTACTACCAAAACCGTATAATATGTCACTAGTGTGCCAACTCCCGGCCCACATGGTGGACCCATAACCCAAAGTTCCACAGGATTGAAACCTGACTCTCCTGTACATATTTGACTCCAAAGTATCCTTTACACTTGGCTTCCTATGGACTTCCAGGGCCACCGTTCAACGGACGGATCACTCTTTGGTCTGGATGATACCCAACACGCTGAAGATCAAATCCGCGTTATTCTTGAGAATCTGAAGGCTGCTCAGTCTCGTCAGAAGAGTTAGTATGACCGTCATCACCAAGCTATGGTCTATCAACCTGGCGAAAAGGCTTATCTTCATGTCACACCAATGAGAGGTGCACACCATTTTGGGATCAAGGGCAAGTTAGCTCCTCACAATATTGGTCCTTTCACTGTTCTCGAAAGGCGTGAAAAAGTGGCTTATCAGTTGGAACTATCGTCAAGCCTTTCTCAGGTTCTTGATGTCTTCCATGTGTCCCACCTCCTCCGCTCCTTCAAGGATCCTATTCGAGCAGTGGATCATAATATGCTTGAGCTGCAACAAGACCTCTCTTATAAAGAGCATCCGGTCCGCATTCTCGACCAAGATGAACGTAAGACTCATCACAAAGCCACCAAGTTCCATAAAGTGCAGTGGTCAAATCATTTTGAAGATGAAGCATTTGGGAACGTGAGGATCATCTTTGTGATAAATACCCCGAGCTCTTTCCTTCTACCTCTTAATTCTCGGGACGAGAATTCTTGTTAGTAGGGGAGAGTTGTGACATCCTAAACTTTTGCTACACTGATGCTTGTAATTAAGCTGAAGTGATCACACGCTAATGATGCCACGTCACCGTGGTTCCGTATCGTTGGTCTCGCGTTAGTTCAAAACAATACGAGTTCGAAATTTAAAAATAAGATCAAACGGGGAAAATTATCGGATGCGAAAATAAATATGTCGGGTGAGTTATAAAAATTCCCTAATAGATTAAAATTATAAATCGGGCATTTTCAGAAATCGTTAAAGCCCTATATATTTAAAGGAGAAGCTATAAAAATTGAACAAAAGAAAGTATTTAAAAAATATAATAAATAGTAAAATAATATGGAAAAATAAAGTAAATAAAAAAGAGTATAAAAAATAAAGAAAGTAATTTTTTTTAAAAGAAGAAGAAAGAAAGTCTCCGGCCCAACTAGGCCAAATTGGCTGACCGGCGAGGCCGCCAACCCGCCGCGTGGGAACCCTAAGGCCCCCCCACGCGCTCCCACGTCCCTCCCCGCCGCCAGCGCCCACGCCTCCCCCACCTACCGATCCCACCAACCGTACCCTCGTCACAACTCCCCTCGCCCACCTACCGCACTACCCCAACTACCCCTCACTCGCCCAGATCCCCGTCGCTCCCCCCCGCTCCACTCGCCAGCGCCGACCCCCACCATCCCGCTCGGCACCCCTGACCACCCCGTCGCCCCACCATGCCCTCACGCGCCGGCTGCCTCCTCCACAAGGGTTCCCTCACCCTCCTGCACCCAGCGCCCCCACGCGATCCCCTCCCTGCACTCAACGCCGACCCTCGCCCTCCACGGCCTCCCTCTACTACCGCATCGGCCACACCCCTAGCACCGGCACCCCATCCCTCCCGACGGCTCCAAAACCCCCACAGCGTCGGCCCCTACCTATACTCCCGTCGCCCTCTCCCTCTCCTCGTCCCCCTGGACCGCGAGAGCTCCTCCCCACCGCGCTACCACCGTCCGGTCGCCCCTGCCTCTAGCCCCCCATCACGACGACCCAGGACGGCCCCGTCCTCGGGGCCCCTCCCCACCGGAGCACCCCACAGCGGCCCTCCGCCGCGCCGCCCCATCACCGGAGCTCCACCGTCGTACTACACCGGTGCCACCTCTACCTCGTCAGAACGACACCTCCTCCGCCCCTTCCCGTGCACTCCGGCTACACCGGGCCTTCCCGTCAACGCCGGTGAGCCCTTTTTCGGGCTCCTCCCGTCGTCTTCTTCCTTTCACCATCACGGTTCCGTTCCGGCAATCACTTCTTCGTTCCGGCGTCGTTGTGCTCGTGTAGGTGTAGTTAAACTTGTCTCCTTTCTCTCTGTTGAGAGAGGTGAGGGAGATAGCACAGAGATGTTGACAAAGACATGTGTAGAGAGATGTGTTAGAGAGAAAATAAAATAAAAGATGTATGTATGTATGTATTAGATGCCCGTATGTATGTTTGTATGTATTGGATATGTATGCATGTATGTAGAGAAAAGAAAAAGAAATATAAAAAGAAATATATGTTTTTATTAAATAAATAAATAAATAAATAAATAGATATATTATTTAATTAATTAGGCAATTAATTAAATGGATAAATAAATAATTAGAATAACTAGAGTATGACACGTGGGTCCCCCACTAAATTAATCTGATTAATTAATATTAAACCTAGATAAAAACTTGTGTCTATGACAAACGGGACCCACTGGTTAGTTGACCAGTCAACTGTTGATGTCATAATTGCATTTAATCAAATTAATTAAATCTGTTTTTAATTCCTAAATATTGAATAAACTTTAAAAATCAATATAAAATAATCCATAAGTTAGATCAAAATATTTTCAACATGAAAGTTGATCAGCAGAACGAGACGAACCCGGATACACGGTCGATTCGTGTGACACACGTCCCTAGCATAGCAAACGTGGAACTTTTCCATCGTTTTCCGTCCGACCCGTATTAGCCACATACCCAAAAAATATCGTCAGATATTCTTCCGACCTGTCTATGACGGATGTTGCTGCGTTAGTTCATGCCTAGTGTGCATATTGCCATGTCATGCTTAGTGCTGCACCTGTTGCTATTATTTATTGTTTCTCCCCCCTCTTCTTACCGGCAGACCTCGAGACTGATGTTGCTGCCGGGTACATCTACGACCCTGTCGACCAGCCCTTTGCCGTAGAGCAACAAGGCAAGCAAACCCCCCTTGACCATCCCTATATCGCCTATGTGTTTCTTCCTCCTGCTTGCATAGCCTATTTTTGATGAACTGCTATATCTAGTACTGTACTTTATATCTTCTTAGTATAGGTGGAGCAGTCATCCATTCTGACCCCGTAGTCGAGTTGCCTCGCTTTGCTTTCAAATCTCGATCCCTGATCGACGAGCCAGACCCGACACCGCACTTACACCCCCCTAGTTGTGCGACGCTACAGAGACACTACCGGGTACCGAGGGTGGCACCTCGCTAAGTACTCCTGATGATATCTCTGTAGTATAGCTAGTCGGTCGTGGTTATCGAGGGTGATTCTTCTTTCACCATTCCCGAGGATGCCTCTGTCGTGCAACCCCTCAAGTGTGGGACCCCCGAGGGTGATTCCTCTAAGTCCACCTCTGACGGATACATCGTTCGGAATCCAACGAGGGTGATACCTCAGATTCCCCCCGATGCTACAACCACATAGTTTCTCGACCATGTTACTGGGATCATTGGTGATTAGTTGTTAGATGGGTGGATTCCCGCGAGATAGTGTCGATGGCCTAATTAAAATGATAATGGATTTGGGTATTTGATCTGGCTTGGTTGGAAGGCCTTATTACACACTAACCGTCTTCGTGGGAAGAATTATGGGTACTCGATGTTGCGGTATTAGCCAAAGCTCTTCAGACGCAGCGATATAGAGGCGCACGCCCAAGTGGTCCCGAGATGCATCGCTCGTGTATTAAGGGGTGCGAGGACTGACACCGGCCGCCCTCACATCGTGCAGGAGCGCGGAGGGCAAGTGGGCCCATGAACCCTCTGTGCTTAGGAGTTAGACCGGCGGGCTGGCCTCTCTGCTGAGCTTAGGTGGGGCTGCGACGTGTCGATATTCAGAGGCCCGGCAGGACTCAGAAAAGTGTGTCCGGCCAGATTGTTATCGAGCACGTTGGGGAATATGTTGTGCACCCCTGCGGGAAAGAACTTATCTATTCGAATAGCAGTGTCCATGGTTACAGGACGACTTGGAGTTGTGCCCTGATCTTATACAACTACAATTGTTACTTAATTGGATTTTAGTTGTCCCGGGATTGCTTCCTCGCAGGGATTCGAGGGAGGATCTCTAGGCGTGACCTCACTTTAATAATTGTTGCAACAATATGACTATTAATTGTGTTACACCGGTTCTACTCTCGTCTATTGCTGCAAGACCCTGAAGATGCTAGTCTTTGATAGGACTAGGCCTTCTCCCTTTATTATCGCATTGCTGCAGTCAGTCCACATATAACCCCCCTTCTTTGATACTGATGCATACTTAGAATAGTTCTGATGTAAGACTTGCAAGTACTTTGGATGAGTACTCACCGTTGCTTTGCTCCCCTTTGTCCCCTTGATCCATTGCGATCAGATGATGGAGCCTAGGAGATGGAGGTTCCCGCCGATGACGACTGCTACCCCGACGGTGCCTACTACTAGGTGGAGGCCGCTGAAGACCAGGAGTAGTTAGGAGGTTCCCAAGCAGGAGGCCTCGCCTCGTTCGATCATTGTATCTTTTGTGCTAGCCTTCTCTAAGGCACCCTCATGTTTTATGTCTGTACTCAGATATTGTTGCTTCCGCTGACTCGTGTATTTATCGAGATTCCGTATTCTAGCCCTCAAGGCCCTTGGCTTGTAATATGAAGCTGATATTGTTTTATCTGTGTCTAGACTTGTGTTGTGATATCTTCTCGTGAGTCCTTGAGTTTGATCGTATGCATTTGCATGTATGATTAGCGTACGATTAAATCGAGGGCGTCACAGATCTCCCCCTCTATCTTTTAATTCATGCATGCATTTGACATATAGTATGAGGAATTTGAAATGCATGATGAAAAATGGTGTCTCACAAATTTCAGCAAGCATGCATTAATTGACTCGAGGAATAAGCATGTGAGGAAAAATGTTCCAAAGTGCCAGAACACCATCGGGCTTAAGTCACAACTTAGTACATCAAAAACTTCACAAGAACCAAGAGATTGTAACTTAATAAAGTTCATAAGCCCATAAATAAACCCGATTGAAGACTAACTCTCTGATATCTCCCTCTTTGTCATCAAGTGAAGAAAAGGGACGAAACTGAGGACTAACGCCCATGAAGAACTTCACTTTTGTGTTGAGGAATAGGCAAGAGCATTCTTCGAGTCAGACTTCCTTGTTGGGCCAGTTGTAGTATCTGTAGGTTCTTCATCTGAATCAGCGGCGCGGAATGAAGAAAATGAGTTGTCCGCAAGGTCAGGAAGTGGAGTGTTCTTGCATTTCTTCTTTGGTGGTCATGACCAATCAAAGTCGTGAGTGAATTCCAATTCTTCATGTTCTTTGGGAGTCTTCACATGAGACAATATGGCCCAAGTGCGATCAAATACCTCATGAAGATAATAGTGATTTTTCTTCACAACATTCTGAGTATCATTGAGGGTTTTCACAATGGAGCCAAACTAGTGTTTTACCAACTTGTGATTGGGATCGACTTTCCGATGAAGACTGAGGAGAAGATCTTTGTAAATCATTACCCTTGGGGTAGTTGGGCTTGGAGGTTTTGCTGTGTCATCAGATTCTTGAGTGGCAGTGTCATCATATGAGGAATAGGAGGCAGGCTTGCGAAATTGACCATCTAGGGGCCAATTTCCTTCATCAATCACTGACTTGCCTTTGCCTTCAACAGGTTCAAAAGATTTCTTGATGACTTTGAGAGGCGGCAGATAACCGAGGTGATTCTGATAGTCAGCTTGTTAGTTGATGGCGGATCTGTTTCTGATGAATCTCATGATCCAAGGCGCATAAATCTTCAGCTCAAATGGTGACAAGGTATTATCAGCCAAAGTCCTCAAGAAGAAATCATGAAGATTCATTTTGTTTCCATGAATGACGTTGAACAGGATATTCTTCATGATCCCAACAACATCTTCTTCCTTATCATGCCCTTCGATAGGTGCGATGGAATATGTCAATGTTCTGTAAACTGTCCTGAGCACATACTTCAATTCCTTCACTAGGAATCTTTTCCTTGGAGGTTGGCCCGGAGCCAAAGGTTTCATGAGGACTTCCATTAGATGATTTGGCAGCTCTCTTTCATCATAGAGTTTAATGGCTTCATTTGAAGGTATTGATATTGGTAAATCTCGAAGCAATTCAGTGGCTGGAGCTTTGTAGTGGGTGTGCTATGTCATCCAGTCCAAGACCCACGAGTTGATGTCTTTGGGGTCACCAGAGAAATGTAGTGTGGCATAGAGGTGAAGAATAATATCAGTATTCCCGTCACCAATATATGAGCAGAACGGCAATAGCACTGCATCGTGAAGAACACTTAGTACTGGGGTGAAGCAAGGAATTTCCTCCATGTCACAATTAGGAATGTGGGTGTGATGAAATATCTTCCTTTTTCCACAGAGCACAGACGCATAGTAGTTAAGTTGAGTTCTGGTCCAGAACTTTATGTGCGTGATGCGAAGCCTATCGTAAGGATTTTCTCTAGTGAAGAAATGATGTTCATCATATAAGTCTTGCTTCTGAATCTTTGGCCTCTTTGAGAAGGGCTCATGAGGCTTTGGTTGGAGAATACGATATTGCTCATCTTGAAGAGTTTTGGCCACCACAATTGCACTTTCAGGATTTACCACTACAATTGCAGTTTCATCAAGAGCTTGTTCTTCAGTTTGAGGAATTTTGTGTGCCGAAGGAGCAGATGCGGTTTCTGGTGCAACAATTTCCTTTTTAGTTTCTTCAGCTAATATACCTGATTCTTGATCTGGTGCTAATTTCACATGAGAGCTCTTTTTGTCAGAGCTAGTCAGAATTTTAGTGGTTGCGGGAGTTTGAGGAATTTGTGTGCTCATGGGCGAGTTTGGGTGAGTATTTCCCAAAACTCATCATGCATAACGCGTGTGTTGCTGCCAAAGTCTTCATTAGCCTCCTTTTCTTCAGCAGCCATTTCTGGGTTTTGTGGAGGAGGTGTTAAGACTTGAGGAATTTGATCAGCTTTAATTTCCTCATCGATTGGTGTGGATGCAGGAGAGCAATGGTCATCCATTTCATCATCTTGTTCTGGAATGATGTGCTCTTCACCAAATGGAACAATCATGTAAGATGGTGCAACGCTGAGGGGTGTTGCATCCACTCGAGCTGATAATTTAGTAGGCAGAGTCTTCAGACATTTTCTCTCTCAAGACTTTGAGGGTGTTGATTCCTTTCTCTTCTTTGCTTTCTTCTCAGCAGCTTTTGTTTTCTTCGCGTCCGATGCAGACGGAAGAGTCACTTTCTTCACCTTTGAAGACTTTGGTGAAGGAGCATTTTCATCAATCATTGCAGGACTTGTGTCAGGCCTGGCAGTTCTTCAGCAGGAATATGCAGAGTGATTTTATCAGGATCTTGTTCTTCATCTTCATCAAAGTCAGGCATTTGTATAGTATAGCTGGGTTGATGATTTTCTGGTTGCTTTGGGATTGCAATCCTGTTGTTGTATTCATCAATTGCAGGAGTTGCGACTTTGATAAACTTCACTTTGACACCCTTTTGATATGCATGAAGACTTGTATATGCTTCAGTGAGGGTTTTCAGCTCTTCCTGAGTAGAAACAATTTTCTCGGGCATCAGGTTAAGGATACTTTGCTTCAAGTATTTCTCCCTTTTAACCTTTGCAGCCCGAGCTTGCTTGGCTTGCTGATCCTTCCATTTTTCCTCATTGATGAATGAAGTGACCATATGACTGAGTCCAGGTGGAAGTTTCAAATCATCAATTGGAGTGTTAGGATCCTCATACCAAAGGTCAATGAAGTTTAGCACAACTTTGGGATCCAGTGCGAGGGGAACGGTGTTGCGAGTAGCTTGGGCAACCCTTTCTTGTTTGTTTCTGATGATGGCTTGAAGAGTTTCATCATCATATTCTTCACTCTCGTCTGATGCAGAAGGAATGTTGACAATCTTGCTTGGGCTAGGTCGTGTTCCTCTTCCAGCAGTCATCTTCATCTTCAATAGCCTAGGTGAAGATTTAAGAGCTGAGCCTGAGGCAGATGGTACTCAGGAACTTGGATTGCCTGGTTGATGTTGACTGAGCTGCGACCGAAGAGGAGGTGAAGACTTTGCTATAGTTGAGGACTTGACAGTTGTTGTTGCTACTTTCTGAGGAATTTGCTCTTTTGATAGTGCTATTGAGGGTTTTGCCTTGAGACCCAGTTTCTTTATCAGAACTTTCTTCTGAGGTTTTTCTGTAGCAGAAGCCTCAGCAGTAGAAGAAGTGGTAGCAGTAGTTGCAGCAGTAGAATCCTCATTAGACTTAGTGACAACAGCTTTTGCCTTTTTCTGCAACTTAGAGAAATACTTGTCTTTTTCATCAGGATAGTCCTCAACTGTGGCTATGCTTGAGGGATGTGCTGCTTGTTGGTCTCTTGTGGCAATCTTTTGCAAGGAGGTTTGAGAGAAAACTTCTTGGCATACTGTGGAGTGACATACATATATTGCTTCCACTCCTTTGCACATGTGCATTCGATCTTTTGAAGCCTTATCTTGCATTTTGCCATGGTCTCTTTTCCATGAATTTCTTCATCAGGCGTGCAGTACTCGGCATATATCTCCTCAGGGATTTCAAAAGAAGTATTTTGTTCAAGTTTCTTGCCACCCTTATGTTTTGTGTCTTCCTCCATTTTCTTCAGCTGAGGTTTTTGCTGGGGAATTTTTATTCTTGAGGAATCTGAGGACCCAGGTAATGTTTCTTCAAGAAGTGCTGCAAATGAGTTAAGTTGATGAGAACCTAGTGATTCATCAGCAGACATTTTGTACGTGTGAACAGAGTATATGTGCGGAGAATTTGGAGAGGTCATATGCGTTCTCAGATTTGATGAAATTGAAAAATTACTTAAGTTGAGGAATTTGACTAAGCATTCTGATCTTGGGTTCCATAGTTGTGCAGACTCGAAAATTTACACAACTGGGGTATCTTGTGAAGAATTTTGTGGCTTAGTGAAATTCATCAAGTGTTCAAGACATGGGTGTGCACAGCTGAGAGATTTTGTGAGGAAAAACTAATTTCACGAATCTAAAGAGAATAAAGAGATCAACATGGGCAGTAAAATAGGATTTTAATTACCCTGTGTGAAGAACATGATTAATTGGGGAAGTAAAAGTAGAAGTTCTTCGGTTCAGATCTTCAGTGCCCTAACTTGGCAACTGAAGACAGCTACGGCAGCGGCGGAGGAAGATGTTCCACAGTCGGCATGAGTCCGACAACGGCAAGGTCGAGGCAGTGAAGTTGTTCCTCACCGGCGATGAGGGTGCTAGCGGCGGCACTAGGTTTTCAGCTCAAGCAAAGAAGACGAGAGGGAGAGAAGAGTTTTTACTGAGGGGGGTAAGGGGCTATTTATGGCTCAGGTGAAAATGGTGTGAAGCAAAAACTTCGGACGAAATTTCCCTTGCCCTTTTGTCTCCCCATGATACGTGCTACCCACGATCGAAGCGGTCGAGATCGTGGTTATCCTTTCGTGAGTAGTGGGTGCGGTGACTGTGGTAATGTTAAAATAAGTTTTCGAATTTTGTTGGGAAGTCCTCAGCTGACAAGGACGCAGTGAGGATTTTGAACAAGTGTCAAACAGAACGCATATGAAGAATTGAGAATAGACTGGTTTGATCATATCATAGAGGGGAGTCGGTTCCGATCACATTCACTTATGAAGAATTGAAGACTTAGCTATAAATGAATGTTGTTGAGGACATTGAAAGCTCATTGTAATATATGTATATATATATGTATATATATATAGGAAAAATACATCCTACCACCCAGGGGTAGTTACCCCACGTGTTCCATATACTACCACGCGGCAGTATATATACTAATTTATCGTTTTTATTATATTCACATAGTATATATAAGATTTTTCAAAGTGAGTTATATGAAAAAAATTACAAGTTGACCCATAGTTTTTATTATATTTGTGAAATACGTATATATTTGTATGTAAAAAAGAGCATACACAAAATATGATACATACTATTAAAAAATAATATATATACTACCTAAACATGATTATATACTACATACTACACATACATAGTCTCCGATTTGATAGGTACTACATACAACATACAAAACTCAAGTGGTGGTAACTACCACCGGTGGTAGATAAATTTTTTCCTATATATATATATATATAGCCAATGAAGATCATCACATAAAAATTTGAAAAATTTGAAAAATTTGTAGACTTTGAAGATTTTGAGGAATTTGTGAAAAATTCTCAGATTTAAGAATTTCAACTTTGAAGAATTTCCAACTTGAAGAATTTCAGAGTTTGGTGGTGGCGTGACCCATCGTATAAGAATGATGATTTCACGCGCCGTGTACAATTGTCGTAGGGCCCTAAGAACCAAATTCTTCATTAATTTCTTCACACTTAGAGTGATATTCTTCATTGATTGAAGAAAATCGTTACTTCGTGTCTTGCACATCTAAGTCATCAATTTTGCATAAGTGTTAGGATGTGTGCATGTTTACAAAAGATTTGAAGATTCTAGGATATTTAGCTCACACCGCAACTTGCAAAACCTTCTCCCATCCAAGGGCTTTGTGAAGATATCTGCTAGATGATCATCAGCCTTCACATGGTCGATGATGATATTGCCCTTAAGTACGTGGTCACGAAGAAAATGATGACGAATCTAGATGTGCTTGGTCTTCGAGTGTTGTACTGGGTTGTAGGCGATCTTGATTGCACTCTCATTATCGCAGTAGAGAGGCACATTCTTCATGCTGATCTCGTAAGCTCTGAGGGTTTGCTTTATCCATAACAGTTGAGCACAACAAGATCCAGCATCAATCTATTCAGCTTCAGCAGTGGAGAGTTATACGCAGTTCTGCTTCTTTGAGGACTAGCAAACTAAATATCTTACAAGGAAATGACATGTGCCTGATGTTGACTTGCGACCCACACAGTCACCCGCATAATCAGAATCAGAATATCCAACGAGGTGAATATTTGAGCCCTTGGGGTACCATAATCCTAGTGCTGGTGTGTGAGCTAGATATCGAAGAATATATTTCACAGCTTTATGTTGTGAGTTATTCGGTTTTTCTTGAAAACATGCACACATGCAAACACTAAGCATAAAGGCTGGCCTAGATGCACATAGGTACAATAAAGAGCCAATCATAGAACGATATACCTGCTGATCGAAATCTATACCATTCTCGTCAGTGCAGAGGTGGCCGTTGGTAGGCATAGGAATCTTGACGCCTTTGCATTCATGCATGCCGAATTTTGTCAGAACATCCTTGAGGTGTTTCCCTTGAGATAGGAAGATGCCATTGCGTTGTTGACGAATTTGCAAACCTAAGAAGAATTTCAGCTCCCCCATCATGGACATTTGATATTCTTCACCCATCATGTAGGGAAATTCATCACTGTAACGTTTGTCAGAACAACCAAAAATAATGTCGTCGAAATATATTTGGCACACGAATAATTCATTGTCATAGGATTTTGTGAAAAGAGTACGATCAAGTGAACCGGGTTTGAAGCCTTTCTTCGTGAGGAATTCCTTCAATGTATCATACCACGCCCGAGGGGCTTGCTTCAGGCCATAGAGTGCCTTTTTGAGCTGAAGACTTTGTGAGGATGATTCGGTACTTCAAAACCTGGGGGCTGAGCAACATATACTTCTTCCTCAAGCTTACCATTGAGGTATGCACTTTTCACATCCATTTGATATAGAGTAATATTGTGATGGTTAGCATAAGCAAGTAATATTCAAATAGCTTCAAGTCTAGCTACACCTGCAAAAGTTTCATCAAAGTCAAATCCGTCAACCTGTGTGTAGCCTTGGGCTACAAGCCATGCCTTGTTCCTCACAACCTGACCATCCTCACCTTGCTTGTTTCGGTAGATCCACTTGGTGCCGATGATATTGTGCTTGCGAGTATCTGGTATTTTGACGAGTTCCCATACGTCATTTAGCTTGAACTGGAGAAGTTCATCTTTCATGGCTTGAATCGACTCACGTTCCATGAAGGCTTCATAAACTTTTGAGGGTTCTATGATAGACAGAAAAGAGGAATGCCCAAAAAAGTTAACTAAATTTGAAGCTTTTGAGCGAGTGAGGGGACCTGACGCATTGATGACATCGAGGATTTTGTCAAGTTCAACTTCATTTGCAATCCTTGGATGAGCTGGTTGAAGACTTTGGTTGGGCTGAGGAATTTGATTTGTAGCATTTTCCTAAGGTGCACTTGCTTGAATTCCATCAGTGTTGGGGACGACTTCTTCAGCAAGGGGTTGTTCCTCAGTAGGAATCATATCTTCAGTAGCCTTGTGCTTAATAGCTTCCTCGGGAGTCAATTTATCTAGCACTCGAGGCAGTTGCTCTCTTTGCGAGCCGTTAGTTTCATCGAAACACACATCTACAGTTTCAACAACCTTGTTGTGATAGGTGTTGAAGACTCTGTAGGTGTGCGAGTCCTTTCCGTAACCAAGCATAAAACCCTCATGTGCTTTAGGTGCAAACTTTGAGCTACGATGAGGATCTCTAATCCAGCATCTTGCACCAAAGACTTTGAAATAACTTACATTGGGTTTCTTGTCAGTGAGGAGTTCATATGAGGTTTTCTTGAGGAATTTGTGAAGATATACCCTATTGATGACGTGGCAAGCAGTGTTGATTGCTTCAGGCCAAAAGCCACGAGGAGTATGATATTCTTCAAGCATAGTCCTTGTCATTTCAACCAGAGTCTTGTTCTTGCATTCAACGACGCCATTCTGTTGAGGAGTATAAGGAGCAGACAATTCGTGAGTAATACCAAGTTCATCAAGATAATCATCAACACTAGCATTTTTGAATTCTATCCCATTATCACTCCTGATGTGTTTGATCTTGACGCCGAAGTTCGTCGAGGCCCTTGAAGAAAATCGTTTGAAGACTTCTTGCACTTCAGTTTTATATAGAATGATATGCACACATGTATACCGTGAATAATCATCAACGATGACAAAGCCATATAAAGATGATGCATTTGTTAGGGTAGCATAATGAGTAGGTCCAAACAGATCCATGTGAAGGAATTCAAACGGATGAGTAGTATTCATGATAGTCTTCGAGGGGTGTTTGGATCTGGTCATTTTTTCAAACTCACAAGCACTGCAGAGATGGTGCTTGAGGAGTTTGAAAGATTCGATGCCAATGCAATGCTTCTTCTTCTTCGCCAGTGTGTGCAAATTCCTCATGCCTGTATGACCATGTCGTCGATGCAATAGCCAGCCTTGTGAGGTTTTTGCTAGTACACATGTGGCTGGTTGAGGACCTGTGGAAAAATCAACAATGTACAAATCTCCTCTCCTAAAGCCTTCGAAGACTTTGGATTTGTCAGATTCCATGATGACTACACATCTATATTTTCCAAATATGACAATCATATCAAGATCACAAAGCATTGAGATTGACATGAGGTTAAACCCAAGGGATTCGACAAGCATGACTTTGTCCATGTGCCGATCCTTAGAGATAGCCAATTTACCAAGTCCCAATACTTTGCTTTTATCTTTATCAGCGTAAGTGATTTGCTTCAATGGTGATGGAGTCAGTGGTATTTTCATCAATAAGATTTTATCACGAGTCATGTGATTTCTGCAACCACTGTCAAGAACCCACTTTGTATTCTTGGGTTTGTCATCCTGCAGATGAATTAGTATGACTTACCATATCATATGCTTCAGACTTGAAGAATATGATATCAATTTCATCAAATAAGAATTTCATCATAAACAATAAATCTGAGGACGTGTGAAATGTTAGATCATTTCACCATGATTTAGCTTGCGTCCAATCAAGCAATTTCCTAAGGTCTCCACCAAACTCTTCAGACAATGACTTTTATCTGGAGACGTGACCTGCAGAAGTGATTAGTTCGATTTCTTCACCACCCACATATGAAGGGGTGACAAAGAGATCAGCATCCTGCGAGCACCATATGAGAATGGAGGCATTGAATCTAATGCACTTATTTTCACAGTAGGGGGGTTAGAGTACTCAAATGAATAGGCACATAAATTCTTTGAGAACTTATGAACATAATGTTTGGAAGAATAGTGCTCATATTCATGTCCCTTGTAGTTTCCCTACACATCAGAAGAATTAGTGCGAGTACGAGCATAATTTTGACCATTTGATGAATTTGATCCTCGTGAAGACTTTGGTCCACCTAAGGAATTTGATCTGGGGTTCTGATTCTTCACTTGTGGTGTCATGAGGATGTTCACGTAAAGATTTCCAAGCAACTTTTGGGAACCCAGATTTCCTCAGGGGAGGTCCACTCTTGCAGTTAGTTCCAATGTATCGAGCAAATACTTCACCAGATTGATTTTTGAATAGTTTATAATTGGAGTAAAATGACTCATCAGAGGAATAGGATATTTCACATGCAAAGCCTGTTAGAGTGGATGGATCAATGGAAGGGCCTTTAGCAACAACCCATGATGTTTTGGGATACTGCCCAGGTTTCCAGTATGATCCATCAGCATTCAATTTCCTCCCGAAGGCAATGCCCTCTTTCCTCGGGTTCCTGTTCAGAAGCTGCTTTTTAAGCACATCACAAAGGGTTTGATGCCTGTTGAGACTTTTGTATATGCATGTCACATACAATTCCTTCAACCCAGCATTTTTGTTAGTAGCATTTGTGGTTTCCTCAAGTGAGGAATTTGATACCACATGCACAATTGAAGAATTTGTAGCGATAGAAGCATTTGATGATTCAGGTGAAGACTTGGCAGTTTCACACTCGATGCATTTCACACATGGTGGAATGAATTCAACCTGAGTGGTAGTAATCTTTTGAGAAAGCAATGAATCATTTCCATTCGAAGATCGTCATGAGACATTCTCGGCTTCTCAAGATCAAGCTTCCTTTGAATAAATTCATAGGAAAGTTTCTCATGATCCGCCAAGAGTGAGCCATACCGATCTTGAAGATTATTAAGTCTAGACTGAAGACTTTGGACATCTTAAGTGAGTACTTGAGTATGATTCATTTCATCATTCAACAGATCATCGCTTTTGTCTAGCAGTTTCTGAAGCTTTTTAATAGCACTTTGTTGCTTAGTGGCAATGTTTGCAAGTTTATAGTAACTGGGGTTTTGATAATCATCAGGTTCACAGTCACTAGAATCAGAGAAGGAAGTGTGGTTTGGTACCTTTGGACCTTTTGCCATGAAGCAATAGGTTGGAGCGAAGTCATCAGCATAATCATCAGTGTAGTTGTCGTTGTCATTTTCTTCAAGGTTGAAGATTGACTTGCTGATGAATGTGGTACCAAGTGCAAGTCTTGCCACACCAGATTCTAACTACACTTCTGAACCTTCCTCTTCATCACATTCCTCATATTCTTCTTCAGAATCCGATTTCCTTGCCAATGAGTGCCCAAGCCTTTCTAAAACTGGTCTTCTTGTGCGATGAGGACTTTGAAGATGAGGAATTTGAAGATTTCTTCTTTTTCTTCGAGTCATCAGAACTTTCGTCCTTGTATTTATTCTTCCGTGATTCTTTCACCCAACGAGGATAATTAGCAATGTAATGACCAGATTTCTTGCATTTTTGGCATGTTCTTTTCTTGTAGTCCTGAGACGAAGATTCTGATTTCCTCATACCTTTTCTTGAATATTTTACGAACTCGACACACTTTGTGAACTTTTGGAATTTCCTCACGAGCATAGCAAGTTCCTGTACAAGTTCTTCAGGGTCACCAAGGCTGCAATCAGATTCTTCTTCTTCACATGAAGAAACAGCCTTAGCCTTCAGCGCACGAGGTCTTGAGTAGCTTGGTCCATATAGATCTCTCTTTTCTTCTTGTTGGAATTTATGAGTATTGAGTCTCTCAAGTATATCAACAGGATCAAGCATCTTGTAGTCTCTTCGTTCTTGGATCATCAGAACCAGTGTATCAAATGATGGATCAAGTGATCGTAGCAGTTTCTTCACATCCTCATGGTCAGTGATGTCTCTGGCTCCCAGTGCTTGCAATTCATTTGAGATGTCAGTGAGGCGATCAAAGGTATCTTGGAAACTTTCATTGTCAAGCCTCTTGAAACGATTGAAGAGATTGTGAATGACATCGACACGAGAGTCACACTGTGTTGAGACTCCCTCATTGACTTTGGACAGCCTATCCTAGATAAGCTTCGTCGTGCCCAAAGCAATAACTCTACCATACTAACCTTTGCTCAGGTGGCTGATACGTCCATTTTGCATCATGCTTTTATGTTGATATTTATCGCTTTATGGGCTGTTATTACACTTCACGGTACAATACTTATGCCTTTTCTCTCTTATTTTATAAGGTTTACATCAAGTGGGAGAATGCCGGTAGCTGGAATTATGGTCTAAAAAGGGAGCAATTTTGAGATACCTATTCTGCGCAACTCCAAAAGCCGTGAAAATCAACGGGGAATTATTTTGGATTTTATGAAAAATACTAGGCGGAAGAAGTACCAGAGGGGCGCCACCAGGAGGCCACAAGCCTGCCAGGCCCGGCCTACCCCCCTGGCCGGGCCTGGGTGGCTTGTGGGCCCCCTGTTGCCCCTCTGGCGCTCATCTTTTGCTATATGAAGGGTTTCGTTCCAGAAAAAATCAGGAGGAGGCTTTTCGGAGGATTCGCCGCCGCCACGAGGCGGAACTTGAGCAGAACCAGTCTAGAGCTCCGGCAGAACGATCCTGCCGGGGAAACTTCCCTCCCGAAGGGGGAAATCGTCAGCATCGTCATCACCAACACTCCTCTCATCGAAGGGGACTCGTCACCATCAACATCTTCATCAGCACCATCTCATCTCCAAACCCTAGTTCATCACTTGTAACCAATCTCCGTCTCGCGACTCCGATTGGTACTTGTAACGTTGCTAGTAGTGTTAATTACTCCTTGTAGTTGATGCTAGTTGGATTACTTGGTGGAAGAGTTTATGTTCAAATCTTTGATGCTACTCACTACCACTCAGGTCATGAATATGATTATGCTTTGTGAGTAGTTACTTTTGTTCCTGAGGACATGGGATAAGTCATGCTAATAGTAGTCATGTGAATTTGGTATTCGTTCGATATTTTGATGTGTTGTATGTTGTTTTTCCTCTAGTGGTGTTGTGTGAACGTCGACTACATAACACTTCACCATTATTTGGGCCTAGAGGAAGGCATTGGGAAGTAGTAAGTAGATGATGGTTGCTAGAGTGACAGAAGCTTAAACCCTAGTTTATGCGTTGCTTCGTAAGGGGCTGATTTGGATCCACTAGTTTAATGCTATGGTTAGACTTTGTCTTAATTCTTCTTTCATAGTTGCTAATGCTTGCGCGAGGGGTTAATCATAAGTGGGGTGCTTGTCCAAGTAAGGGCAGTACCCAAGTGCCAGTCCACCCACATATCAAACTATCAAAGTAACGAACATGAATCATATGAACATGATGAAAACTTGCATGACAAAAATTCCCGCGTGTCCTCGAGAGCGTTTTTCCTCCTATAAGACTTTGTCCAGGCTTGTCCCTTGCTACAAAAGGGATTGGGACACTTTGCTGCACGGTTGTTACTTTTTTTACTTGCTACTTGCTACGAATCATCTCACCACACAACTACTTGTTACCGTAATTTCAGTGCTTGCAGATTTTACCTTGCTGAAAACCACTTGTGAGATCCTTCTGCTCCTCATTGGGTTCGACACTCTTACTTATTGAAAGGACTACGATAGATCCCCTATACTTGTGGGTCATCAAGACTCTTTTCTGGCGCCATTTCCGAGGAGGGAACCACCTTTGGTAAGTGGAACTTGGTAAGGAAACATTCATATAGTGTGCTGAAATTTATTGTCACTTGTCACTATGGAAACTAATCCTTTGAGGGGCTTGTTCAGGGTATCTTTACCTCGAATGGAAGCACAAAGAGTTCCTCCTCAACCTGCTGCACCTACTGAAAATATTTGCTTTGAATTTCCTTCGGTTATGCTTGAGAAACTGCTGGCTAATCCTTTTACAGGAGATGGAACATCACATCCAGACTTGCATCTAATCTATTAAGATGAAGTTTGTGATTTATTTAAGCTTGCAGGTTTGCCCGAGGATGAGGTCAAGAAGAAGGTCTTTCTTTATCTTTGATGGATAAGGCGTTGATATGGTATTGGCCATGTGATGATACTGTATCATGGGACTACAATCGGTTGAAAAATTGGAATTTCATCAAAAGTTTTATCCTATGCATTTAGTACATCGTGATTGGAATTATATTTATAATTTTTGGTTTCGTGATAGAGAAAGCATCACTCAAGCTTGTGGGAGGCTTAAATCAATGTCATATTCATGCCCCAATCATGAGCTCTCGAGAGAAATTATCATTCAGAACTTCTATGCTCGGCTTTCTCATGATGATCGCACCATGCTTGACACTTCTTGTACCGGTTCTTTTATGAAGAGGGATATTGACTTCAGATGGAATTTATTGGAGAGAATTAAACGCAACTCAGAAGATTGGGAGCTTGAAGAAGGTAAGGATTCATGTATGAATTTCAAGTTTGATTGCGTTAAATCCTTTGTTGAAACAAATACTTTTTGTGACTTTAGCGCTAAGCATGGACTTGACTCTGAGATAGTAGCTTCATTGTGTGAATCATTTTCTGCTCATATTGATCTCCCCAAAGAGAAGTGGTTTAAATATCATCCTCCTTTATAAGTCAATGTAGTTAAACCCAATCCAGTTGAAGAGAAAGTCATTGCCTATAATGATCCTGTTGTTCCCAGTGCTTACATTAAGAAACCACCTTTCCCTGTTAGGATAAAGGATCATTCTAAAACTTCGACTGTGATACGTAGAGGCTACATTAGAACACCTACACCCCCTGAAAAAATAGAGTTGAACCTAGCATTGCTATTATCAAAGATCTTCTGGCCGACGATGTTGAGGGACATAATATTCACTTCTGTGAAGATGCTGCTAGAATTGCTAAACCTCACGCTAGAGACAAACATAGGCCTGTTGTTGGCACGCCTGTTGTTTCTGTTAAGATAGGAGATCATTATTATCATGGTTTATGTGACGTGGGTGCTAGTGTTAGTGCCATACCTCAATCCTTATATTATGGACTCAAAGATGATATTGCACCTATTGAGATAGAGCCTATTGATGTCACTATTCAGCTTGCCGATAGAGATACTATCTGCCCTGTGGGAATTGTTAGGGATGTTCAAGTCTTGTGTGGTAAAACGAAGTATCCTACTGATTTCCTCGTTCTTGCTACCACCCAAGATAGATTTCGTCCCATCATATTTGGCAGACCCTTCCTCAATACCGTCAATGCTCATATTGACTGTGAGAAGCAAATTGTCATTGTTGGTTTTGAAGGTGTGTCACATGAGTTCAATTTCTCCAAGTTTGGTAGACAACCTCATGAAAAGGAGTTGCCTAGTAAGGATGAAACTATTGCCTTAGCTTCTATTGTCGTGCCTCCTACTGATCCCTTAGAGCAATACTTGCTTGAGCATGAAAATGATATGCATATGAATGAAAGGGATGAGATAGATAGAGCTGTCTTAGAACAATATCCTATCCTTAAGAATAATCTGCCTGTTGAACTGCTTGGGGCTCCACCCCCACCAAAGGGTGATCCTGTGTTCGAGCTTAAACAGTTGCCTAATACTCTTAAGTATGCTTATCTTGATGAAAAAGAGATATATCCTGTCATAATTAGTGCTAGCCTCTCAGAGCATGAAGAAAGAAATTACTAAAAACTCTGAGGAAGAACTGTGCTGCTATTGGATATACTCTTGATGATCTTAAGGGCATTAGTCCCACTCTATGCCAGCACAAGATTAAAACCGATCCTGATTCCAAACCAGTTGCTGATCATCAAAGGAGATTAAATCCTAAGATGAAAGAGGTAGTAAGAAAAAAATACTAAAGCTGCTGGAGGCAGGTATTATCTATCTTGTTGCTCACAGTGATTGGGTGAGTCCGGTGCATTGCGTCCCTAAGAAGGGAAGCATTGCCGTTGTCCCTAATGATAAGGATGAATTGATCCCACATAGGATTATTACTGACTATAGGATGGTGATCGATTTTAGGAAATTGAATAAAGCCACTAGGAAAGATCATTACCCTTTGCCTTCTATCGACCAAATGCTAGAAAGATTGTCTAAACACACACACTTCTACTTTCTAGACGGTTATTCTGGTTTCTCCCAAATACCAGTTGCACAATCTGATCAGGAGAAAACCACTTTCATCTGCCCTTTCGGTACTTTTGCTTATAGACGTATGCCTTTTGGCTTATGTAATGCACCTTCCACCTTTCAAAGATGTATGATGGCTATATTCTCTGACTTTTGTGAAAAGATTGTTGAGGTTTTCATGGATGACTTCTCCGTTTACGGGTCTTCTTTTGATGATTGCCTCAGCAACCTTGATCGAGTCTTGCAGACATGTAAAGACACCAATCTTGTCTTGAATTGGGAGAAGTTCCACTTTATGGTTAATGAAGGCATCCTCTTAGGACATAAAATTTCTGAAAGAGGTATTGAAGTCGATAAGTCTAAGGTTGATGCAATCGAGAAAATGCCATACCCCACAGATATCAAAGGTATAAGAAGTTTCCTTGGTCATGCTGGTTTTTATAGAAGGTTCATTAAAGACTTCTCTAGAATTTCTAGGCCTCTTACCAATCTCTTGCAAAAGGATATTCCTTTTGTTTTCGACGATGATTGTATGGAAGCCTTCGAAATACTTAAGAAGGCTTTGATAATTGCACCTATTGTTCAACCACCTGATTGGAACTTACCTTTTGAAATCATGTGTGATGCTAGTGATTATGCTGTTGGTGCTGTCTGAGGGCAAAGAGTTGATAAGAAGTTGAATGTTATTCACTATGCTAGTAAAACTCTAGACAATTCCCAAAGAAACTATGCTACTACGGAAAAGGAATTTTTAGCAGTCGTTTTTGCATGTGAAAAGTTCAGGTCTTACATAGTTGATTCCAAAGTCACTATTCACACTGATCACGCTGCTATTAAGTACCTCATGGAGAAGAAAGATGCTAAACCTAGACTTATCAGATAAGTTCTCTTGCTACAAGAATTTGATTTGCACGTTGTCGACACGAAGGGTGCTGATAACCCCATAGCAGATATCTTGTCTAGGTTAGAGAACATTCTTGATGACCCACAACCTATTGATGATAGCTTTCTCGATGAGCAACTGAATGTCATCAATGCTTCACGTAGTGCACCGTGGTATGCTGATTATGCAAACTATATTGTTGCCAAATATATACCACCTAGTTTCACATACTAGCAAAAGAAGAAATTCTTCTTTGACTTGAGACATTACTTTTGGGATGATCCTCACCTTTATAAGGAAGGAGTAGATGGTGTTATTAGACGTTGTGTACCTGAACATGAACATTGGCAGATCCTACATAAGTGTCACTCCGGGGCCTACAGAGGACACCATGCGGGAGATAGAACTACACACAAGGTATTGCAATCAGGTTTCTATTGGCCCACTGTCACACCCAAGATGCGACCCTATCCTCAATTTGGCACGAGGGCCTCGTCAGGGATAGAAGCGCATCTCGTCTTGTCGCAAGAATGGATATCATTACAAGTACATGTACTGAATAGAAGAGATGTATAGAATTGGCTTACACTCGCCAGAAGCTACATCAGAGTCACATCAGTACATTACATATTCATCAAGAGTAAGAGAAGGGTCCGACTACGGACGAAAACAAACGAGAAAATAAGAACAACGTCCATCCTTGCTATCCCAGGCTGCCGGCCTGGAACCCATCCTAGATCGATGAAGAAGAAGAAGAAGAAGAAGCAACTCCAAATGAACAATCAACGCGCTCGCGTCAAGTAACCTTTACATGTACTTGCAACTAGTGTTGTAGTAATCTGTGAGCCACAGGGGCCTCAACAATCTCATTTCCAAAGGTATCAAGACTAGCCAAGCTTAATGGGTGAGGTAAGGTTAGGTGGTGAGGTTGCAGCAGCGGCTAAACATATATTTGGTGGCTAAAGTTACGAATACCAGAAATAAGAGGGGGAAGATCTACGCATAGCGGACGTGAACTACTGTTGATCAAATAAATGATCCTGAACACCAACCTACGTCAGACATAACCCCACCGTGTCCTCGATCGGAGAAGGAACTCACGAAAGAGACAGTCACGGTTACGCACACAGTTGGCAAGTTTTATTTAAGTTAACTTCAAGTTATCTAGAACCAGTGTTAAACAAAGCTTCCATGTTGCCACATAACCGCGGGCACGGCTTTCCAAAAAGATTTAACCCTGCAGGGGTGCTCCAACTAGTCCATCACAAATTACCACAAGCCGCATAGAAATCCTCGATCACGACACTCGCGATCTCGTCGGATCCCATAGTGGAAAACCTCAACTCTGAGATTACCCAAAGCATCACCGGAATCCCGATGAACAAGATATCTCGTCAAAGGTAAAACTAATCCAGCAAGGCCGCCCGGCGTGTCAACGATCCCGATAGGAGCCGCGTATCTCGTTCTCAGGACACGACGGATAAGCGAAGCGTACGAGTGCCAAACCGTCGAAACCCTGTTTTAAAAGTGTGCGTAAAACTTTCTGATCGGGTTGAGATTTGACGTGCGGTCTTAATTTAATATGGCTAGGCCGCCTGTCGAATGTCGTCGCGATCGGAGTCCGTCTGGTACCCGAACGGTCGACCGTAGCGGCACCGTATTCGGTCTATCGTCGGATGTTTGTCGGTGTTTTAAAATTCGTTGCCGCGCCACCCATTCTCCCTCTCGTCCCCGGATATCCCCTCTACACGGCCTCGTAACCGTTCCCGTGTTCGGAATTACTCGAATCCGACCCCGCGGTTGGATCCGAAATGCGATTCCGGTTAACCTAGCCCCCTTTTCTCTATAAATACCCCCTCCCCCCTCATAATTTTAGACAGCCACCTCTCTCTCCCACAGAATTCGTGCCGCCCCTAACCCTAATCCTCTCTCTCTCCTCCCTGTCCCCCTCCTCCAGCCGCCGGGCCCGCCCGAGCTCGGGTCGGCCCCGCTTGAAAGCCCATCTGGCCGTCGCCCCATTCTGCCCCGAGCCTCCCGGGCGCAGCAGCCCCCGAGCCGGAGCGCGCCGAGCCGCCGGTTTCCACGCTGGATGGCGACGTGCCCCGCCGCCTTGTGCCCCGCCACCGGCCGGAATCCCACCGGAGTCTCGGCCGCGACGCCCTGGGACCTCGCCGCGCCGTCCCTGGTCGATCCCGCCGCCGCTCGCGCGCGTTGCCTCGCCCGCTTGCCGTGTCGCCGCCTCCTGCCGGCCTCCCAGCTCCCCGCCGACCGATTCTGGTATGGGGAGGGTTTCCCCGCCACCCTCTACCGGCAGCCGCCCGTCGGAGTGCGCAGAACGCCGGCCGCAGCACCTCCTCGACGTGCCTCGCCTTCCGATTTGGGAACGTGTGCGAGCCCCATTGACCGCTGCTCTCGGCCTCGCGTGCCGCAGCCCCAGCGACGGCCTTCCCTGCGCTTGGGCCGAGGCCCAGTCCTTCCGCTCCACCCCGGCCTGCCTTGGCCTCCAGCGCCTCCTGTCGCCGAGTGGATCAGCCCCAGCGAGGCCCACCTCCATCGGCCCACTCCCCCAGCCCCTCCAGGCCGGCCCAGGTATGCAGTCCCCCAAGCCTCCTAAATTGCGCCCCTGCGCTGCTTAGCTATTTTGCGCCCCCTGTTCGGCCCAGTAGCAATTGAGGTTATTTTCGGATTACTTGTATTTCAGGATTAGCTATATATTTTAACGGTCGTATCTTTTAACCGTAAGTCGGAACGACGTGTATTTTATATGGTTTTGGGGTAGTTTTGCGAGTAGAACACGATTTTACAACTTGCATAATTATTTGACGTAGTTTTATGTGCTAGGCGCCTAGTTTAGCGTGCTGTCCCAATAGGGGAACGTCCCGTATTTATTTTCCTTGCGGTCCGGATTGCTCGAGTGCCTTAGATAAAATGTCCATGTTTTAGGGACCATTTTTCCATGTATTTTAGAGCGGACATTTGTATTTTTGCGTGTAGGGAATTGCCACTAGTTTATTTTCCCGTATATAGGTTATTTATCTCGCATTTATGTGTGGCTATATTTTGTGTTGCAACCCCACATATTTTATATGTTTCCGGGGTAGAAAAATCCATGGGATTTTTCTGTGCAATTAGTTTTAGGTTTTGAGCAAGTTAGTTCACGCGATATTTTGCTATGTTGCCCTCTTGTCTTTCTCGTAGGATTTATTCCGTGCTTCGTTTGAAGGAGTTGTCAACTAGAGAGTTGTTCTTGGGTGTTTTGTCTAGCCCCTGATAATTTTTGTTGCAATAGAAATGCATGTTTAGGTGTGGTTTTCTTGCTCTCAAGTTGCTAGAATAGTGCTGTTTTGGAGAGCTAAAATATTTCTAAGTCTGGAATCTGTTATATTTTGTTGCTGTCTTGTCTTGCTTGTATCTTTTGATCTATAGCTCTTTTGAGGTTGGTCCAATGGAGTTAGTTGTAGCCCTTGTGTTTCTCTAGCTTGCTGTGAATTTTCATGCCCTTTGGAGTCCTGTAGATGATGGTTTTTCTGCTGTCAATATTGTTTCAGATCGAAAACTGCACTTTCATGGGGTGTAATTTTCACTAAGTCTGAAATAGTGTGTGAGATGCCACTTTGTGTCTTATTTCCCTAGTGATCCATGATGCCATGCTAGATGTTGGTAGTTGTTTGTAGTAGTGCTTCTTTCCCTCTTTCGTGCCATGCCTTGCTTGAGTTTATCGGAGTTGTGTAGCTCGTAGTTGTGGGGCGTAGAAAATGCTATGTGGCTGATTTTGGCAGATTGTAGTCATTTCTTGTTTTGCTCGTAGTTGTTGAACCATAGCTCCATTTTGATCGAGTCCTACATGAAACTTGCTTAGAATCTCGTGTAATTTCATTTTCTCTTGCTGGTTGCATGTTTTGAAGTGCTCGTGACCGTCGTTGCACACATATTGCATTCATGCCATCATATCTTGCGGTGCTTGTATCTTTTGAACTGTAGCTCCGTTGGAGATGTTCTTTATGTGTAGATTGCTTGAAATGACGCGTAGAATCACGTGAACCTATTTGTTTTGCTGTTTAACAACCAATTAAATGTGTTAGTCCAGATTTGGACAGAATTGTAAATTAACATGCGAGGTCGTCTCGGAGATGCTATATGTCATTTCCGACCTCATTTAAAATGCCTAGATAGGTAGTTTAATTACGCTTGACCTCTTGCCATGTTTAACCACATTTGATACTGCCGTGTATCTAATCGGGATAGAACTAAATAATTAAACGTGGAGTTTCGTCAATATGCAACTCGTTGCATATTGAACTTCACTTAATGTGTAGTGTTTGTTTGTGTGAATTGACATGCCGTGTCCTGCATGTATTCAGCTGCTCATGCATCATTTGTGTTGTGCATCGTGTGGTGAATTCCGTGTGTTGATTTGTGTTTCCGGTTTGCTTCGTCTCGATAGAGTTCCGCAGCGTGCCGGATTGTGAGGACCAGTTCGACTACGTCGGTTCGTCTGCTTCACGGAGTCATTCTTCTCCCAAGCGGGATCTCAGGCAAGATGATCATTTCCCAAGATACCATTACTATCATTTCCATGCTAGTTATGTCGATGCTGTCATTTATGTCTCGTTGCCTACCACATGTTAAATATCAGCCTCTCAACAATGCCATGAAAACCATCAACCTGTTCAACTTAGCAAACCACTGGTTGGCTATATTACTGCTTGCTTAACCCCGTGTTAGCGTTGCTAGTTGCAGGTGCAGTTGCTTCCATGTGAAAACATGGGTTCCTTGTTATATCACCATATTTAAATGCTATTTAATTTAAAGCACCTATATACTTGGTAAAAGATGGAAGGCTCGGCCTTTCTAGCCTGGTGTTTTGTTCCACCTTTGCCCCCTTAGTTTCCGGCTACCGGTGTTTCCATAAATGAGAGCTCCTAACACGATCGGGGTTGTTATGGGGACCCCCTTGATAACTCGTTTTAGATTAAAGCTGGTCTGGCAAGGCCCAACTTTGGTACTACATTTGCCTAAACACCTAATAAAATTGCATAGGGACTTTCCGGGCCCCGAGGATAATTTAATCAACCCCCGGGCCAGTGCTCCTCATGAGTGTTGGTCCAAAACAGAGCACCGGGCGGGGCCACCGCGAGGAAACTCGAGGTTTGGAACTCGTACGCTTCGCTTATCCGTCGTGTCCTGAGAACGAGATACGCGGCTCCTTTCGGGATCGTCGACACGCCGGGCGGCCTTGCTGGATTAGTTTTACCTTTGACGAGAAATCTTGTTCATCGGGATTCCGGTGATGCTTTGGGTAATCTCAGAGTTGAGGTTTTCCACTAAGGGATCCGACGAGATCGCGAGTGTCGTGATCGAGGATTTCTATGCGGCTTGGGGTAATTTGTGATGGACTAGTTGGAGCACCCCTGCAGGGTTAAATATTTTCGGAAAGCCGTGCCCGCGGTTATGTGGCAACGTGGAAGCTTTGTTTAACACTGGTTCTAGATAACTTGAAGTTAACTTAAATAAAACTTGCCAACTGTGTGCGTAACCGTGACTGTCTCTTTCGTGAGTTCCTTCTCCGATCGAGGACACGGTGGGGTTATGTCTGACGTAGGTAGGTGTTCAGGATCATTTATTTGATCAACAGTAGTTCACGTCCGCTATGCGTAGATCTTCGCCCTCTTATTCTGGTATTCGTAAGTTTAGCCACCAAATATATTCTTAGCCGCTGCTGCAACCTCACCACTTAACCTTACCTCACCCATTAATCTTTGCTAGTCTTGATACCTTTGGAAATGAGATTGCTGAGGCCCCTGTGGCTCAAAGATTACTACAACACTAGTTGTGGGTACAGGTAAAGGTTACTTGATGCGAGCGCGTTGATTGTTCATTTGTAGTTGCTTCTTCTTCTTCATCATCATCGATCTAGGATGGGTTCCAGGCCGGCAGCCTGGGATAGCAAGGATGGACGTTGTTCTTATTTTCTCGTTTGTTTTCGTCCGTAGTCGGACCTTGCTCTTACTCTTGATGAATATGTAATGTACTAATGTGACTCTGATGTAGCTTGTGGCGAGTGTAAGCCAATTCTATATATCTCTTCTATTCAGTACATGTACTTATAATGATATCCATTCTTGCGACACGACGAGATGCGCTTCTATCCCTGACGAGGCCCTCGTGCCAAATTGAGGATAGGGTCGCATCTTGGGCGTGACAAGTTGGTATCAGAGCAGTACCGACGTAGGAGCCCCCTTGATTGATCGAACTTGGTCGAGTCGAGTCTAGTGAAAAAATTGCTTTTAGTCTAGTTATATATCGGAGAGTAGGATTGTTTTTTCTCCTCTTCTATGCTCTGGTGAGGAATCTTGACGTAATAATTTATTCTACTCCTCTTCTCACTCAAAATTTTTGTAGGATCACGCGGATATTTTTGGAATCTATATGATGCCGATGTGACGGAGTTCTGTCTTGGTGCCTCCTATTTGTTTTGAGTTTCAGGGGAGTTGAGCTCCACGGGATTCTTGAGCACATCGTTATCATTTAGATTTCTTAGTATCTCAGAACGAAGCATGTTCGTAATTACTTCAATACTAGTAGTGGCGAGATAACCTTGATGTCCCCAGTACTGGTGCAGATTGTTCAGGAGTACTGCCATACTTTGTATCGTTGTGATCACGAGGGTCTGTTGTAGATGAAGGTCTGAGATTCTGGTTGTGTGTTGACGGATGTGATACAGGTGACGGGTTAGTTTAGGAGTTGTGTGAAATGCTCCTTGTATCGGTGTACCAGATTGCATGACCAGTTTTGTTGAACTATGGTAATTCAAGTTGCTTCTATATCAAGTGGTGATTTCGGATCTTTTCTAAGAGGTGTTCTCATATTGTTATGAGAGTACTAATCCTTTTGCTCAAATTATATTGTCATGTCAATTCTTGTCAACCGGAGTCATCGTATCAATTCCATTCAACCGGTGTGCTTCTCTTCAAGTGTAGTCTATCCTCTCTAATTTTGCAAGATCGTTCTCTCATTTCGTCCGGAGTTCGTCTCATCTGTCCCAAGTCATCTTTGTTTTCCCCGCCCTCCCGCCCTTTTTCTTCGGTGATTGGATTTCATCCAAGCGCATTCATTTCATTATGCTTCCGATATCTCTTCTTCCTTTCGTAGCCGGTGATTCATTGTGAAGATTCTCGGGAGATTCATGTCATATTTGTTCATTCTTGTCATCTTTTCCAGTGAATTTAATTTAATTATCCGTGCTCATTGTATCCTATTCATCCTTGTAATTTTTCCCATGTTGGAAATTCTCATCAGTCTTCTTGTTGTCATTTCTCTCTATTCCATCCGGAGTGCCGAAGTTATCTCAGAGGTTCTTATTTCCAATCGTTTTAATTATTTCGAGGTTCTCAACCTCATCTAGTTCTCTTCATACCGGTGCAATATCTCTCGTTCTAGCAATCTTTTCAACGGTGATTTCTTTGAGTGGGCCCATAACCCACAGGTTCCTTCCCAGGATCTTTCCTGGCTCTTTTAATCTTTTCCCGGAGATCATTAATTCTTTTCAGCTTTGACGTAAGTATGAATTTCATCAGGCATATTCTTTCTTCAAGATCTATTCGAATTAATTCTCAGATTTGGCTCAACCTTTCATTCTTCACTATTCCGGAGTATCTCTTTATGCTTGGTGTTGTTTCTCGTCATCATTCTCGGCTTGCAATATGAAGGAGTGTTTCTATCAAATCTTGGTCTATTCTCTCCGAGATCCATCATTTTAGCTTTCTCGCATCTTCTTAGTTGTTGTCAATCATGAGTAATCCCTTTATTGCTCCCCGGTGCATTTCTGAGTTGTTTTCATTCTCGATCCTCCGAAGGCCATCATTTCAGAAGATTCTTTGTTCTTAGCTTTCAGCTTTCTCCCTCAATTGTTGTCTCTTCGCTCGTCTCTCGATTATCCGGTGTCTTGTTTAAGTTTTTATCTTAGGTGGATCATGATCTCTTCGTTATCTTGCATCTCCATTAATTCTTGGTATTCCCATTCAATTGTGAATTCTGACTGGTGCTTCCGTCAATTTTGCCTCAAGTGGGCTTATCTCTCTATCTCTTCAAGATTCTTTCAAGAGGAATAAGTTGTATGCTAAATCCTTTGTTTGTCATCAATTAAACTTGATGAAGGACAAGCATAACATAATTCTTATTCTTGTTCGTAGTATTTTGAATTCTTCTTCCGGAGTGGCTCATGGGTTCAATTCTTTCCTAGTGTTCTTATCTTTTCTTTTCCGGAGTTCCAAGTTTTATCAACTATCTCTGTGTGAAGCTTCATCTATATCTTGGCAAGGTCATAATCTGATTCTTTTCTACCTTGATATCTTTGCATCATTATTTTGTATACGGAGGTCCTCCATGGTGGTTCATTAAGGTATCAATTCATTCTCAAAGTGTTCTTCAAGATTCTTGTTGGAGTACCTCAAGTATCCTTTCTCTTGCATTTCTAAGTGCATTTGTTCTTCCTTATCCTTTGAGGTGGTATTATAGTGTTCTTGTTAGTGTAGGAGCCTCGAAGAGATTTCCTTTCAAGAATGAGATAATTAAACCCACCAATTCTATGATCATGAGATAGTTTCAACCCATGATTTCTTCATTGAGCTATGTGGTTTGGATTTCACCTAAAGCTTTTCCTATGGATTGCTGCTATCATGGTGCTTATCATTAATCCAAGTTCTCAATGTATCCCCTTGGTGTAAGAAATTGTTCATGTCTTGTTTCTCCCAATCAATCCTTGTTTCTGTTAGTGGCTGGTTGTCACTTCATTAGTTTGAAAGGTTTCCATAAACCAACTACTATCTTGTTCTTTTCGTTGTTGTTTTTTCCAACAATTTCGTTCAAAAATTCTGCTTGCAAGGATACTTGACAAGTTCATTTGCGATATAATTGTCATTCTTTTCTTTGTTCTCTTCTTCCATATGAGCTAGTTCCTATTCTCTTGTTCCGGAGACATTCTGTTATTGCTCTTTGGGTCTAGCATCTTGCTCTATTAAGATCATGGTGTTCCCTTGTTCTATTTACTTGTTTGTTGTGAATATTGTCTAATTCTACCATCTTATCGAATTTTTTTGTCCCATTTTCCTACCGAAGTGCTGCCGAAATTTTCCGTGAATTCTTGCGTGTTTCTCATATCTGTCCTCATCTCTTTGCAACCTTCAAGGATCATTGATTTCACTCGTTTGTCAAAAGAAGCGACTAAGTTTTACCTCTTGTGCTTTCTCATCCTCTCCCCCTTTCATTCTTGGATCTCGGGGCGAGATCCTCTTGTAGTGTAGGAGAGTTGTGACAGCCCGATGCCGACGTTCCAGAAGATTCCCCCTTCTTTCCCTTTTCGTCGTATGTCTATTTTTATTTGTCGCATCATCATCGCATCATGCGCATCATCAGCATTGCATCGGCGTCTCCGTTGCCGCCAGTTTTCAAAACTTGCATTCGTTAGTAGTTGCCGGTTCTCGTCGTTGTCCGTTCTGAGTCCGACCGCACTCGCACGCGCCCGCGGCACCGTCTTTTGCCTTTACCTTTGTTTTATTTTGTTCCTTTTCAGTTTTCTCTATCTCTAGTAGAATAAAGGTCTTAGTGTTTTAGGCTTGAGTTTTGCTTTGTGTCCCCCCGATGTATTCGAGCTTGTGAGCCATATAATAATGAGTGTCTTAGTTGAAGGGCTTTGCCTCTTGCCATGATCAAAAGATTGAGAAAGAACAAAAGCATGAAAGATCATGTAGTGATCTTATGGGAAGTGATGGCTTCACATATAAAAAGAATGATGATTGAAACTTGTTGAGGGTAGACAAACGTAGACCTTGGTCATTGTTGTAATTAATAGGAAGTGATAAAGAAGGAGAGATTCACATATAAATATATCATCTTTGACACCATCTATGCTTGTGAACACTCACTGCACTATTACATGCTTAAAAGTAGATGTTGGACAAGGAAGAAACATAATGAATTGTGTTAGCATGTCACGATTGCTTCCACCTCATATTAGCCAAAACTCCCGCACCAAGTAGAGATACTACTTGTGCATCCATAAACCTTCAACCCAGTTTTGCCATGAGAGTCAACCATTCCTACCTATGGATTGAATAAGATCCCTCAAGTAAGTTGTCATCGGTGCAAGAAATAAAAAATTGATCCTTAAATATGTATGATCTATTAGTGTGTGGAAAATAAGCTTTGTACGAACCTGTGATGAGGAAGACATAAAAGCGACAGACTGCATAATAAAGTTCTTTATCACAGGAGGCAATATAAAGTGACGTTCCTCCGCACTAAGAGGACATGCATCCAAACCTCAAAAGCGCATGAAAACCTCTGCTTCCCTCTGCGAAGGGCCTATCTGGTACCTTTACTTTTTGCCCTTCAAAGAGTCTTGGTGATCTTCACCAATTCCTTATTTCGCCTTTATCTTGGCTAACGTCATATGCTAGGTAAAGATCTATATTCATATGTCAACTTGGAAGTAAGTATTCATGAATTATTATTGTTGACATTACCCTTGAGGTAAATGGTTGGGAGGTGAAACTATAAGCCCCTATCTTTCTCTGTGTCCAGCTGGAACTTTGACCTCATGAGTACCACGAGAGTTGTAGCAATTGTAGAGAATGAAAGGATGATTGAGTATGTGGATTTGCTTTACAAGCTCTTATTTGACTCTTTCTGATGTTGTGATAAATTGCAATTGCTTCAATGACTAAAGGCTATCAGTTGTTAATTCTCGGTAAGGTTCTTGATCCATGCTTTACTTTGTGAAGGAATTTTCACTTTGGCATGAGAGATTATATGTTGGTATTGTTGTTCTGATCATGATCATGATGCATGCATGTTCGTATCTTGTTTCGTCGACACCTCTCTCCCTAAACGTGTGGTCATGTTTATTGATATAGGCTTTCGCTTGAGGACAAGCGAGGTCGAAGCTTGGGGGAGTTGATACGTCCATTTTGCATCATGCTTTTATGTTCATATTTATCGCTTTATGGGTTGTTATTACACTTCACGGTACAATACTTATGCCTTTTCTCTCTTATTTTATAAGGTTTACATGAAGAGGGAGAATCCCGGCAGCTGGAATTCTGGTTTGAAAAGGGAGCAAGTTTGAGATACCTATTCTGCGCAACTCCAAAAGCCGTGAAAATCAACGGAGAATTATTTTGGATTTAAAAAAAAATAGTGGGCGGAAGAAGTACCAGAGGGGCGCCACCAGGAGGCCACAAGCCTGCCAGTCTCGGCCTACCCCCCTGGCCGGGCCTGGGTGGCTTGTGGGCCCCCTGTTGCCCCTCCGGCGCTCATCTTTTGCTATATGAAGGGTTTTGTTCCAGAAAAAATCAGAAGGAGGCTTTTCAGAGGATTCGCCGCCGCTACGAGGCGGAACTTGAGCAGAACCTATCTAGAGCTCCGGCACGACGATCCTGTCAGGGAAACTTCCCTCCCGGAGGGGGAAATCGTCGCCATCGTCATCACCAACACTCCTCTCATTGGAGGGGACTCGTCACCATCAACATCTTCATCAGCACCATCTCATCTCCAAACCCTAGTTCATCACTTGTAACCAATCTCCGTCTCGCGACTCCGATTGGTACTTGTAAGGTTGCTAGTAGTGTTAATTACTCCTTGTAGTTGATGCTAGTTGGATTACTTGGTGGAAGAGTTTATGTTCAGATCTTCGATGCTACTCATTAGTTCTCTGGTCATGAATATGATTATGCTTTGTGAGTAGTTACTTTTTTCCTGGGGACATGGGATAAGTTATGCGAATAGTAGTCATGTGAATTTGGTATTCGTTCGATATTTTGATGTGTTGTATGTTGTTTTCCTCTAGTGGTGTTATGTGAACGTCGACTACATAACACTTCACCATTATTTGGGCCTATAGGAAGGCATTGGGAAGTAGTAAGTAGATGATGGGTTGCTAGAGTGATAGACGCTTAAACCCTAGTTTATGTGTTGCTTCGTAAGGGGCTGATTTGGATCCACTAGTTTAATGTTATGGTTAGACTTTGTCTTAATTCTTCTTTCATAGTTGCGGATGCTTGCGAGAGGGGTTAATCATTAGTGGGATGCTTGTCCAAGTAAGGGCAGTACCCAAGCGCCGGTCCACCCACATATCAAACTATCAAAGTAACGAACGCGAATCATATGAACATGATGAAAACTAGCATGACAAAAAGTCCCGTGTGTCCTCGCGAGCGTTTTTTCTCCTATAAGACTTTGTCCAGGCTTGTCCCTTGATACAAAAGGGATTGGGCCACTTTGCTGAACCATTGTTACTTTTGTTACTTGCTACTTGCTACGAATCATCTCACCACACAACTACTTGTTACCGATAATTTTAGTGCTTGCAGATTTTACCTTGCTGAAAACCACTTGTCAGATCCTTCTTCTCCTGGTTGGGTTCGACACTTTTGCCTATCGAAATGACTATGATAGATCCCCTATACTTGTGGGTCATCAGTGGCCACAGATGATATTCTTTGCTTGCGAGTCAAGTTTCTTGAACTGCTTCACATCAGCGGCAGAGATAGTATCACTGATGGAGGGAATACCATATTCCACAATATACCGAAGATCATTGTCAATTTCTTGAAGATGCATTTGCATCTTGGTCTTCCAGTAGGGGAAGTCCTTTCCTTCGAAGGTAGGACATCCTGTACTAACCTTCATCATACCTGCGGTCGACATAACTAAAACTCCAGGCGGTTAAACGAAAGTCAAAAAGAACAAGGGAGTCCCTTTCTCTGATACCAATTGAAAGTGCGTTATATCGCCTAGAGGGGGGTGAATAGGCGATTTTTACAATTTCATCACTGAGGAAATTCCTAGTGAGGAAAGTCCTCAGTCATGAACTGAGTGCAACAGAAATAGTACAAGTCAGAAGTGCAAAAATGTCTACTGCAAAGAACTCAACGTGATTTCATAGATTCAGTTTGCACAAGTCACAAGTACAAGATAAGCAGGTGAAGAATGTGAGGTGAGGAATTACGAGAAAGTCTTTAGTCAAATTATTCAAATAGTAGAGGTGAAAGTCTTCAACATGCAATTGAGGAAATGAGAGAGTTGAGGAAATAGAACCAGTAGCTTGATGAAGACAGTTGTTGATATCCCAGTTCCAACTGCTGTGATAGTTGTACGTTTGGTTTGGAGCGGCTTGGTATTGAAACCAAAGGACACACAGTCCCGGGACATATAGTGCCTACCGTATTCTCCTTGAGCTAAGGACACACAGTCCTCGCCCAACACTCGTGGTAAGTCTTCACGGCAGATTTCCAAACCCTCAGAAACTCGGTCACCCAACAATCCACAATTGACTGTTGGATGCTGTCGACCATGACGCCTAGCCGTCTGGAGGATGCACAGACCTCAAAGGTAACAAGCGTCGGTTCCACAGAGGAATAACTTCTTTAGTGATGCTCAATCACTTGGGTCTTGGTTCAGGGCAGAAGGAGAAAGAGGAAGAAGGAGGAAGAAGAAGGAGAAGGAGGAGCTCCTTCTCCTTCTTCTCCTCCTTCTCCTTCTTCTTCTTCTCTTCTTCTTCTTCCTTCCTTCCTTTCATTTTTCCTCTTTCTCCTCTTGTCCCCTTCTTCGGGCTAAATTGGCTAAGAATGCCTTTTAGGAGCTAATTATGTCATTTCAAGGATAATTAGCTAAGTATAGGTCATGTTTTAATAAATAGACCATTTCGGAGCTAACTAAGCTAATTATGTCATCTAGGTGGAACCCTAGCTAACTATACGTTGTTTTCGAGCTAACTTGGGTAAAATAGGTCATTCCGGTGCAAACTATGCTTATTAAGCCTTTTTGGATCTAGCTAGGCTAATTATAAGCCATTTAATACCTAAGTTAGGGGGAATAGGTCATCTTGCAGCTACGTAAGCCTTATTATGTCCTTTAGGAGAGAACTTAGCTAACTGTAGGTCATTTTTTATTAAATAGGTCATTTTGGAGCTAACTAAGCTAATTATGTCATTTCGTAGGATAATTAGCCAATTAAGCCTTTCTTGGATGAGTCTAAGCTACGTAGAAGAAGAGAAAGAGAAGAAGAAGTAAAACAAGGAGGAGGAGGAGGAGGAGAAGGAGGAGGAAGAGGAGAAGAAGAAGAAAAGAAGAAAAGAAGAAGGAGAAGGAGAAGGAGGAAGAAGAACGAGAAGGAGGAGCTCCTTCTCCTTCTTCCCCTTCTTCTTATCCTCCTCCTTCTCCTTCTCCTTCTTGTCTTCTTCTTCTTCTTCCTTCCTTTCATTTTTCCTCTTTCTTCTCCTCTTGTCCCCTTCTTCATGCTAAATTGGCTAAGAATGCCTTTTTGGAGCTAATTATGTCATTTCGAGGATAATTAGCTAAGTATAGGTCATGTTTTATTAAATAGACCATTTAGGATCTAACTAAGTTAATTATGTCATCTAGGTGGAACCCTAGCTAACTATAGGTCGTTTCGGAGCTAACTTGAGTAAAATAGGTCATTCCACACCAAACTATGCTTATTAAGCCATTTTGGATCTAGCCAGGCTAATTATAGGCCATTTAATACCTAATTTAGTGGGAATAGGTCATCTTGCAGCTGCGTAAGCCTTATTATGTCATTTAGGAGAGAACTTAGCTAACTATAGGTCATTTCTTATTAAATAGGTCATTTTGGAGCTAACTAAGCTAATTATGTCATTTCCTAGGATAATTAGCCAATTTAGCCTTTCTTGGATGAGTCTAAGCTACGTAGAAGAAGATAAAGAGAAGAAGAAGTAAAAGAAGGAGGACGAGGAGGAGGAGGAGGAGGAGAAGGAGAAGGAAGAGGATAAGAAGAAGAAAAGAAGAAGGACAAGGAGAAGGAGGAAGGAGGAAGAAGGAGGAGGAGCTCCTTCTCCTTCTTGTCCTCCTTCTTCTCCTTCTTCTTATCCTCCTCCTTCTCCTTCTTCTTCTTCTCTTCTTCTTCTTCCTTCCTTTCATTATTCCTCTTTCTTCTCCTCTTGTCCCCTTCTTTGGGCTAAATTGGCTAAGAATGCGTTTTTGGAGCTAATTATGTCATTTCGAGGATAATTAGCTAAGTATAGGTCATGTTTTATTCAATAGACCATTTAGGAGCTAACTAATTTAATTATGTCATCTAGGTGGAACCCTAGCTAACTATAGGTCGTTTCAGAGCTAACTTGGGTAAAATAGGTCATTCCGGAGCAAACTATGCTTCTTAAGCCATTTTGGATCTAGCTAGGCTAATTATAGGCCATTTAATACCTAAGTTAGGGGAATAGGTCATCTTGGAGCTACGTAAGCCTTATTATGTCATTTAGGAGAGAAGTTAGCTAACTATAGGTCATTTTTTATTAAATAGGTCATTTTGGAGCTAACTAAGCTAATTATGTCATTTCATAGGATAATTAGCCCATTTAGCCTTTCTTGGAGCTAACTAAGCTAATTATGTCATTTAGATGGAAGTCTAGCTATTTTTATTAAAACACTAGAAATAACATACCATTATCGTCATCACCGCGGTGAAGCACGGTGGCTCTAGCTTGTTTCACCTGGAGAAGGCTGCCTTGGAGAAGGCTCAACTGTAGAAGGGTCGTGCGATGCGTTTTGGGAGATATTGTGCACCAAACATCGTTTGCAATGTGTAGTTAGCATGAGGACACTCTTAAGATCACTGCACTGAAATGAAACTCACCGTCCCCGCCACGCTAATGACTGGCATCGGCGGAGGGACTTGGCCGTTCTTCTCGCACATAGACTGTACATTTGGTTTCGACAAGTCAAACTTTTTATTTATTAATGAAACGGACATTCAAATGCAAGATTTGAAATAACATGAAGAAGAAACTTACCACGAAGAGCTCGTATATGGCCCTGTTAGACGCATCATTCTGTGCCCTCTCCGCCTCCACCAATGTAGTCGTCCTCTCCTCCAGCTCCCTAATTTCCTTATCCTTCTCCGCCATAGCCGCCTACATTGCCACTCTCTCTTTCTGAATAGCAGCCTGCAACACAACTCATTGTTAGCAATGTAATCATATTGGTTCCAACGCACAACATAATGCGGAAAGATAGTTAAACTAACCACGATGGCGAGCTCGACTGGCCGTGGACGACGTGTTATCTCCAGACAAGAGCTCGTTTGGCGTGCCTTTATCTGCCGGAGAGTGCTAGGACAACGTATAAGGCCGTCTCCAATGGCGATCGAGCCATGGGGCCTCCTGTTGCCAGGTATCATCACCAGCTCTGGATCAATAGGACCCTCGCTCGGGTTAAAGTCCTCCCCTTTCCTCGCCTTCCCGCGATCTCTGTACTTCACGAGCTTGTGGTGGGAGGAGATGTTGGTGAAGTTTTCTGGATGCTCGAGGTCAGACTCAGAGAATGCCTTGACCTTCTTGTACGAGGCAGTATGGGCCATCGCATACAGGTCGTACATCTGTGGCGCCTCCGTCTTATTGTGATGCGCCTAAAAGAGAGAGAGAGGAAAATTGTATTAGTAAAGGGCTCAAGATAGCATTAAGAATGAATTGCATGAGGCATGAAGCAAACCACATACCCAGTTCTCGCCAAATTGGATTAAGTTGACGCTCCCTTGATGGTGTGGCACGGCAACCATTTTGCCACGCCTCTCCTTGGTGTTGTTGTGGCTGGCCTCCCACATTTCGGAGCACCACTGATCCACCATGGCCTCCCAACAATCCATCTTATCCACACACCATCTCGGGGGCACCTAAGTTAATAAAGAGAAATTTGAGCGCATAAGAACCAAATCAAGGAAACTAACTACAAAGCCTTAATAATATGTAATTACCTTCATGTAATGCTCCTTCTCCATCTTAGCATCACGACACTTCGCGTTGTCAATCCTAATACGCCACGTGGCATAGTAGTCTCGAACGGCCTGCACCCGAGCCTCGTGCCGAAAGTTTTGAAGTAGGCGGCGACATTCGGTTTCGATAACCTTTGTCGCGTCCTCCTCGTATCCCTCCTCACACCTGTAGTAGGTTTGCAAACGAGACAACACCGATTAGTACAATAAATAGCTATGGTTGATTTATAATTGTGTGAAAGAGAAATTACCCAGAACTTTTGGATCACCATGTCCGCCCTCGTGTCGCACAAAACACCGTCGATCTCCACCTCCGGCGGGGCCGGGGCACCCAAGTAGTGCTCCCAGGTCATTCCTACCTCTCACTCCCGATCGGGCAACGTAACAAACCCTGGGAAGTTTTTACGGCAAACTACACCAAGGACGCTGTTGGGCTTGCGGACACCCTTGGCAACAATCCAACCCCTACAGTATGACAAATTAAATCCAAAACATTAGATATTTGAGAAAACGCGAAGGCAAAAGGTTAAATAAGAGTAAATTAACTTACTTGTCCCCATTTGGCCTAATCGACCACCTCTGCTCGGGGGTCGCTGGCACGAGCGGGAGCCCCGAACTACCACGCTGGTAGACGGTAGCCCCCTCACCCAGCTCCTCGTCGCTACCAGCATCCCACTGGGTCTCTTGGGACGTACCCTCATCCCTGCTTTGCTCTGGAGTCGCCTGGAAGGAAGCCTCTGGGACACGAGTCTCGTGGGTCGAAGGCTCGTCGACCTGAGGCTCGTCGACCCGAGGCTCGTGAACCGGAGACCATGTAGCCTCCACGTCAGACGAATCCACCCTAGAAGTCTTGTGCTGAGGTGAATCAGCTTGGGGTGGTGGCGGAGACCGTGTAGCCTCCACCTCAGAAGGCGTGGCAGCCACCGCCCTACCTCTCCCACGGCCACGTGTACCTTTAGTACAACATAAATACCAACATGAGTAATAAAATGTATATAAATACCAATATGCATACAACATGAGTATAACATAAATACCAACATGAATACAACGTGTACCTTTAGTGCCTCTCGGCTTCGCGGGGGTCGACCTCCTCTCACGGGGGGCGCTCCTTGCATAGTAGAGAGCAACACTCTCCAAAGAGGCGAGGCAGGAATGGAAGTACCCATCCCATCACCCGCCAACGAAGAAGGAGCCGCGGAGTGCTTTCGACCCTTTCCCACCATCTTTCAACACCTGTCATGACAAAGAGTAAATGAAATTAGTACAACATAAATAGCAACAGGAGTAATAAAATGTATATAATTGAAGTGTATCATCGTCATAAATACCAACATGACTAATAAAAATTGAATACCTAACATGAACTCAAAATTTATATATAGTATAATAGTTGAATACCTGACATGAACTAATAACAATCGTGCTCGTCTATATATGCTTCGGGGTCAATAAATGCATCATGATCATCACTATGATCAATAAATGCATCATCATTATCACTATCACGAAGAACATGTGGAAGGCCACCGTTATGTAATCGATCAAGAAGTGACAGGTCATCTGCAGCAGTAACCTCTTCTTCTTCCAGCTCTTCCTGTCCGGGCTCAGGGGTTAAGATGGATTCACTGTCGCTGTCTACTTCAATGTTCTGGGGTGAAGTAGAGCGGTTCTTGAAACGTTTCTTGGACATATGTGTTTCTTGGAAGAATTCTCCTTCATATGTGTCTGGGTTAATGTGAGGTTCGTAATCCTCTTCATTGAGGGTAGGTGGTTTAAAATGTGGTGGAACTTCATAAACGACATCCCAACCTTTGAGATTTGGATCAGTTTGGCAGGCCCACGGTAGATAGAAAACTTGTGTCGCCTGTTGAACCGTAATATAGACATCGGGAACATCTAAGTGGGTGTTTTGGTTGATTTCGACTAGTCCTATATGTTCATGAGTCCTTCTAGTCTCCCTCGGCTCAAACCAATAACATTTGAAGACTACGACCGTCAGTGGGTTTTCACCATAGAATAGAAGTTCATAAATTGCTTCAACTCTTCCATAATACTCGGTGTCTCCTTCGCCGATAGCAGAGACAGAACAATTTGTAGTCTTTAGGTCGGGCATAGATAGCTCTTTGCCAAAGGTACGAAAGTGATACCCATTGATGTTGTATTTGTCAAATGAACGAACCTTATAGTCAAAACCATTAGCGACTTGTCTCAGCTCGGCGGCCATAGACTCTGCATCAGCCTACAAGTTTAATACGAAAGAATGGATGCGTTAGCGGCAAATTAGACCAAGAAATAAAATGGGCCCTTAATGGTAATTAATTACCCTTTGTTTGAACCAAGAGATGAAACCGGGATAGTCGCCTCCATGCTTTGCGAGAAGCTCATACTCTTCGATGGAATCCTTTTCGATGACCGCTCCATCTGAGAATTCGGCGACGTATTGACTATATCAAATATCCGAGAATAAGAGTAGTTCAAAGCAATTAGAAGTTGCGGAACAATAAATTACCGAGAACTTACTCGATGTACGGCCGCACTTCTATTAGGTTGGTGAAGATATACAATGAAATGGTCTGCCATTCTTCGACATCCAACGATTTCCCTTTCGAAGCACCGGATGGTGCGAGCTTACCTTTGAATAGGCTGAGGTTGGATCGAACTTTTTTTCGATCCTCATCATTGTATCGAGGCTTCGGGTTATGCAAATGATGATTTTTGGCTTCATAATGTGCTGTCACGAAGTTTGCCGCCTCCTCAGTGATGAATGCCTCAGCCATCGATGCTTCAATTCTACGTTTATTTTTACACTTAGCTCGAAGCGTCTTCTGCATCCTCTCAGTTGAGTAGCACCATCGATTTTGAACGGGCCCCCCATTCTTCCCTCGGTCGGGAGATGAAAAATCAAATGTTGCATTGGATTAAAGAAGCCCGGTGGAAAGATTTTTTCTAATTTGCAGATCAACTCCGGTGCCAACTCTTCCATTTCATCTAGCATGCCACGTGATAGTTCTTTCGCCCAGAGAGAACGGAAGAAATAGCTCAGCTCTGCCAGTACTAGCCATTCATCCTCAGGGATAAAGCCATGCAACATCACCGGCATTACCCGCTCAATCCATATGTACCAATCATGACTCTTGAGCCCAAATATTTTCAACTTCTCAAGACTCGCTCCCCTCTTTAGATTCGCAGAATACCCATCGGGGAACATCAACCGCATTTTCACCCACAATAGCATTTCCCTCATAGCTGGCCTTTCAAGATTGAACCATGCCTTTGGCTTCGTTATGCTTTCCTTTCCTTTCCGTTGTCGCAAGTCTTGCAACGGTCTATCACATAGAGCCTCCAGGTCGATTCTAGCCTTAGGATTATCTTTTGACTTCCCCTCTATGCCGAACAATGTACCAAAAATGGCCTCCGCAATATTCTTTTCAGTGTGCATCACGTCAATGTTGTGTGGGCAAAGGAGGTCTTTGAAGTAAGGCAGATCCCATAAGCATGACTTGTGAGTCCACGCGTGTTCCGTATTATACCCTTTGAAGTATCCTGGACGCAAAGGATCAGGCTCGAGAGCGTTTAACTGATCAAGGGTTTGTTGGCCTGTCAAAGCAGCTGGTGCAGTGTTTTTACAACTCTACCTTTGATGAAATTCTTCTTGTCTTTTCTGAACTTATGGTCAGTATCGAGGAATTGTCTATGCATGTTGAAGCAAGAATACTTGCGACCAGCCTGCAGCCAACGGAACTGAAGAGCTGCCTTACATGTGGTGCACGGGAACCTTCCATGCACACACCAGCCAGCGAATAGCGCAAGCGCCGGATAATCATGCCTCGAGTACATGTACCACACATGCATTTTGAAATTTGTTTTGGTAGCCACGTCGTAGGTCTTGATCCCATTATCCCAGGCTTCTTGCAACTCATCCTTAAGCGGCTGCATGTACACATTCTTATTCTTCCCCGGATAGTTGGGCCCTGGAATTATCAACGTCAGGAAAATGTTATTTCTTTTCATAATCTCTCTGGGTGGCAAATTTAGTGGAATGACAAATACTGGCCAACAACTGTATTGTGCTGCCGTCATACCAAACACATTGAACCCATCCGTGCTGATGGCAACTCTAGGTTGCCTTGGATCTTCCGATTTAACCTTATGTAATGCATCGAAGTCCCTCCACGCAAAACCATCTGAAGTGTGTACCAACACCTTGTTCCCATCCGCATCTAGTTCGGTTCTTTTGCCCAATTTGTGCCATGTCATCTGTCTGGCCGTCTCTTCGACCATGAGAAGGCGTTGAAGTCTTGCTACGATTGGCAGATACCGAAGAACACTAATGGGGATTTTGGTCTGATTCTTCTCACCCATGCCGTTTTCTACCCCAATATACCTGGAAGAATTGCAAATGGGGCAATAGTTCAAGGCCGCATACTCAAGCCTAAATAAGGCACATCCATTCTCACAGGCATGTATCTTCTCATAGGGCATCTTAAGTACACGGAGGATTTTCTCTGACTTGTTACAGGTTTGCAAGCAGTACATGGCCTTTGGGTAGAAAGCGTCCAAATATTGTCATCATCGCGTCGTAGCATTCTCTGCCTAGGTTGAATTGAGCCTTCAGAGCCATTAATTGCGCGATGGCATCCAGCTGACAAAGCTCAGTCTGCTCGTGGAGAGGACGTTTTGAAGACTCCAACATTTCATAGAAGGCCTTTGCAGATTCCTCCATCTCATCGTCCGAATCCCGAGCATCATCAAAGTATTGCACCATGTCTTCAATCCCGGTACCATGCTCGTCGGTGCGACGACGAATCACCTCAGCTCTGGCACGTTGGTCAGACTCACCATCCAAAGTCCACACCGTATAATTAGGCATAAAACCCCACTTCTGCAGGTGTTTACCCATTTCAAACTTTGTTTCCTTTTTCCAGTTGTCGCAGTTGGGACAGGGGCACCATGTTTTTTGCTGGTCATTTGCAAATGCGGCTCTCACAAACCCCCTGGTTTTTGTTAACCATTCATGGGTCATGTCTTTCTGACTAGGGTGACCAGTGTACATCCAAACACGATCACTCATGTTGCCTAGCTACCTATGGGGGAAAAGAAATAAATATATAATTCATCATCTATATTCATATGCTAATCAAGTTTGTTAGTTTTATTACGTCCATGCAACCTACACGCTAATAGGTAAAGATAGGTCCTAATCCCACCCGAGTATGTGTAGACTGGGTTCGTTTTCCCATGCTATGCTCCAGATGCGACGCAGAATTTCGGCAGCACCTCCCCGCTGTTCTCCTGATACACGTATCGGCAATAAGCAGAGTGGATGTGTACCCGGAGAACAACAGGGGAGGCACTGATGAAATTCCGCATCGGATCTGGAGCACAACATACGGGAAAACAAACCCAATCTACACATACTCGGGCTGTCCATGGATAATGTTGGACAATTCGAAAGGATGGCAGTTATAAATATGCAAAGAAATGCATATTTATAGATGTCGCCCTTTCGAACGGGAGACGTATACTGGTCACGCATACTCATGATTGAAGAAACCTATAGCTAGTAAATTTCATCGGCACGAAGACCGGGACAGAGCAAATTAAGGGGGTAGGAGGAGAAGTCATTTGTGCTCACCAACAAACGCAAGGGCGGACCTCTTCCAACGCACGTGGAGGTCGTCGAACAACTGCACATTGAAATTCACACGATCAACACAAATACGATGTTTTTAAAATTAACGTAATCGGAAAATATATGACCTAACTCATAATTTACAAAACTATGACCTCGTGGGACTTTGGAAGGCCGAAAAGCACCTTCTCGTTCAAAAGAAGGCAGAAGAGGTGTCGGGGGTCGGGGCTTAGTGGCGTCGGGAGTCAGTGCCGTCGAGGGTCGGTGGTGTCGGGTGTCGGTGGCATCGGCGGTCGGGGGGTTACTGGCGTCGGTTGTGGGGGGTCAGTGGTGTCGGGGGTCCAGGGTCAGTGACGTCGGGTGTTAGTGGCGTCAGGGGTCGGGGGTTGGTGGCGTCGAGCGTTGGGGGTCGTGAGTCGTGGGTCGAGGGTCTGGGTCGGGGGTCAGTGGCGTTGGGGGTCGAGGGTTAGTGGCGTCGGGGGTTAGTGGCGTCGGGGGTCGGGGGTCAGTGGCGTCGGGGGTCGATGGTCGGGGGTCAGTGGCGTCGGGCGTCAGGGGTCGGGGGTCGAGGGTCAATTTCGGGGTGCCGGGGTTCCCTTTTCCTCTTCTTTCTTCTTCTCCTCTCTCCTCTTTTTCTTCTTCTTCTTCTTTTCTTCTTCTTCTTCTTCTTCTTCTTTTTTCTCCTCCTACTCCCCCTCCTCTTTTTCTCCTCCTATTCTTTTTCTTCTTCTTCTTCTTCTTCTTCTTCTTCTTCTTCTTTCTCCTCCTCCTCCTCCTCCTCCTCCTCTTCTTCTTCTTCTTCTTCTTCTTCTTCTTTTTTCTCCTCCTCCTCCTCCTCTTCTTATTCTTCTTCTTCTTCTTCTCCTTCTTCTTTTCGTTCTTCTTCTAATTATTTTCTTCTTTTCCTTTTTTCTTTTTCATTTTTTTGCTTCTGCTTTTCCTCTTTTTTTCTTCTAACCTAACTAACTAACCTAATTAGCCTAATAATCTAACCAAATAAACTAACTAAATTACCCTATTTATAATAAAAAAAACTAACCTGATAAACTAACTCAAGTAATTAACTTCTTTTAAAAGAAAAAGAAGAAGAACTCAACTCACCACGATGGACGACGGCAGGGGGCGGCGGCGGCGGTGGACGACGACAGGGGGGCAGGGGGCGCGCGGCAGGGGGCTCGCCATGGGGAGGGGCTCGCCACGGGGGTGGGTTGCCGCGGGGAGGGGCTCGCCGCGGAGGGGGCTCGCCGCGGGGAGGGTCTCGCCGTAGGGAGGGGCTCGCCGCGGGGAGGGGCTCTCGCGGGGAGGGGGTCGCCGTGGAGAGAGACAGTGAGCGAGTGGGCGGAGGGAGAGAGAGAGTGAGGGCGAGGGGTTTAACGGCCGTTATAGGGCGGCCCCTTTGCCGTCCGCCCCCCGACGACAAAGGGACCCACGGCAGATGGCAAAGGCCCGCGGACGGCAAAGGACCCCGGATTTCGGACATGGCAGGCATGGGACCCACCCGTCCTCTTTGCTGTCTGCCCTAGGTCTCTTTGTCGTCCGGTGGCAGACGACAAAGGGCCGACACATGGCAGATAGTATTTTTTCCATGTGTCAGTCCTTTGCCGTCTGCCTTCTGTCAACTGATGGCAAAGAGGTTCTTTGCCGTCTGCCGGCAGATGGCAAAGAACTGACTGACGGCAAAGAACTGGATTCTTGTAGTGGTTGCCTAACCCTATTTTTCCAGAAGATGTGGTGCCAACTAAGCCTATATTGGAAGTTCTGTTGCCAACTGAGCTTGATGATATTCCAGCTGATGCAGTGATGAAAACCAAGCGCTTGAGTGAACTGGGTATAGTGGTAAAGAGAAGCACTGATAAGAAGAAGAAGAAGAAGAAGAAGAAGAAGCTGAAGTGAAGTGAACTGGGTGTTGTACTATGCTATAGAATAAAACTTTGCATGAGACAAATTTCCAGTTTGAGACAAAATTCAAATTTGAGCCAAAATTCAAATTTGAAGTTATTTGGTATGTGGTATGGTGTTGTTTTTTTCATATGAAATGTATTTGTGTAATACTATTCAAGTTTGAGACAAATTTTAAGTTTGAGACAAAATTCAAATTTGAGCCAAAATTCAAATTTGAGCCAAAATTCAAATTTGAAGTTATTTGTTATGTCATATGGTGTTACAATGATTTATGTACTATTACACATGTTAGGTGATTAATCGGAGAACTTTTATTATGTGAAACTTTGGACATGAAAAATGTGCTCCAAATGAGCTCCAAAACCCCCTCCAAGCCCCCTACAAAGCCCCATTTGTAAGCAAGTTTATTTTGACCTTCTCCAAATCAGCCAAAAAATGAAACTTGACATACTAGTCAAATAGAAAGATGATTGGCACAAGTTTTATATATTTTTGATTTTTTTTGAATTAGTTATAGCCAACCCTAACTTTTGAAACTCGTACAACCTCGTATGTGATAGCCACTTTTGTGAAGGGTTTTTCATGAAAAACTTCATAGTCCATGTTTACTATTTTTCCTAGAAACCTAGTCATATAGAAACATGATTGGCACAAGTTTTATATTTTTTTGATTTTTTTGAATTAGTTATAGCCAACCCTAACTTTTGAAAACCGTACAACCTCGTACGTGATAGCCACTTTTTGTGAAGGGTTTTCCATGAAAAACTTCATAGTCCAAGTTTATTATTTTTCCTAGCAACCTAGTCATATAGAAAGATGATTGGCACAAGTTTTATATTTTTTTGATTTTTTTTTTGAATTAGTTATAGCCAACCCTAACTTTTGAAAACCGTACAACCTCGTACGTGATAGCCACTTTGTTGAAGGGTTTTCCATGAAAACCTTCATAGTCCAAGTTTATTATTTTTACTAGCAACCTAGTCATATAGAAAGATGATTGGCACAAGTTTTATATTTTTTTGATTTTTTTAAATTAGTTATAGCCAACCCTAACTTTTGAAAACCGTACAACCTCGTACGTGATAGCCACTTTTCTGAAGGGTTTTTCATGAAAAACTTCACAGTCCAAGTTTAATATTTTCCTAGCAACCTAGTCACATATAATGATGATTGGCACAAGTTATATATTTTTTTGAATAAGTTATGCTCTACCCTAGCCCTTGAAAACCTCTCAAAACCCCATCAAAACCCCTCAAAACCCCGTCCAAACCTCTCAAAACCCAGCACCCCATCGGACCATTCGATCGCCGTGAATGGACGGTCTCGATCGCGCACTAGGGCTACGTCAGCAGCAATCCGTCGCCTTCACTCTGATTGGTTGGCCTTTTTAGCCCTCTTTTTTATTGCTGGATGAGAAGACGCGTGCATGCGTTGTTGGGCTTAATTAAAGGCGGCCCACCCTTTTATCCGTTGGACGAGAAGACGCGTACCAGCCTTGCATGCATGGGGACCCGCATGCATGAGCGTAGACCTGCCTCCCCTCGCTCGCCCGTAGCCCTGCCTCCCCTCGCTCGCCCGTTCGACAGACACTGCATGCATGCGCATCGATCGAGTGGGAGCACACCCTACGCCATAGAGAGCAGCAACCCGACCGACGCAGCAGAGGCACGCAGCAGCTCAGCCATGCAGAAGCTCATCGCCCAACCCGACCGACGCAGCAGTCATCTTTCGGCTCGTTTTAATTGCTCATGTGCGACGTGTACCCTGTTTTAATTGACCCTGTGCTACGTGGGGTGTGAACACACTCGACGCCCCCTCGATGCCATGCAGTTGCCGTTTCACACTGATGCACACCATGGCTAGCACCCCTATTTAAGCACGGGTTTTAAGCACCCCCTAACATCATATTCTCCCACCGTCTCCTAGTCCATCTTCTCCTTCTTCTTCATCTCCTAGTCCATCATCTTCTTCATCTCCTAGTCCATCTTCTCCACCTCCACGCCGGAATATGAACTACTACACCGGGATGACCTACCGTGTGTCGTGCACCGTCCCCGAGATGCTCTACCCTCCCCAAGTCCAGGTGGAGAACACTCTACGGGTATGGGCGATCTCGAGGTGGAGGGGTGCAAGGGCGCTCACCGAGTTCTTCCTCTCCGCCGGCTACCGCCACCTCCCCAGGGGTTCTCCGATGATGTTCCACGTGGAGGAGCTAACCAACAATGGCTATCCTATCGGCCTTATTGTGAGGTTCACCAACAGCGTCGATGCTTACAACCTCCTCGGTCGTGTTTTTTGGTGTGGATGCGAGTTTATCGCATTCACAACATACAACATCTTCACGGATCTGGACAGCATCTTCCCCAACGGCAACATGCACACTCTCCCATACCGGACCGACGGAGACGACGAGTGAAGGAGGCCTTGGAGCTTGGAGCACTCGGTGGTTCCATGGGGAGGAGGAGGATTTAATTTATCTAGTTAGGGTTTAGGGTCTTATCTATCTATATATGTAATCGTACTATATATCTATGTCTTCCTTATTTATCTATGTAATGGTACTGTATGTCGTGTCCATATATGTTCTATATATCTATGTCGTGCTTATTTATCTAGGGTACCCATTTATCTATGTTCTATCTAGTTCATATCTGTTCTATCTAGTTCTATCTAGTGCATGCAACTGAATGCCCGCGTTGCCGTAAAAAAATACTACTTCGGTATTTGGGTACCCTCTGTATTTAGTGTTAGTGTGTTTTGCAAGCGTTGGCCATTTCGGTTTCCGAGGCAGGCTGGTGTAAATGATGAAAAGACCACACACCAACCCACCGTCTCTTCGCACAACTCCGCCATCTCCTCCTACACAGAAACCGCCGCCCTCCATCTCTTCGCTCTCTCCCCCATCCCCTCCCACACGACGCAACCGCCGGTGCCATGGACCAGAGCATTACCTGGCAGAAGGCCGTGCAAGATCTCGCCGGCAACAACCAAAAGATCCGTGAGCAGCTTCGTGAAATCACGGGCTGGTTCCCAAGCATCGAGATGATGCGGAACTATGCCCGTGGCCTGATCAAGGTGATGCGAGAGGACGAGAAGCTCCGTGCCTTCCACCGTGGCTACTGCATCCCACCTTCCTCTGTCCTCCTTTGGGCGATGTGGGAGGTGCAGCGTACCACCGACCTGACACAACACGCAAGGTGGTGGATGTACCGCTAATCCAGGATGACGGCACAGCAGCCGGGTCCTACCCGTCTTGCCTCGAGGGAGAGGGTGACCGATGCTATCCTCGCGCTGCCGGCCGTCGTCCTCGACCCTGAAGTGCAGATCATTCCGCGAGTCTTCACTGGCGGAAACAAGAAGAAGAAGCCGGTGGTGCGCCACTCAGAGCGCCTGAAGAACCTCAAGAACAACTGAAGTGCATCGTCAGGGGCTGTTACTAGTTAGGTATGCTGCTATATGTCAGCATATAAGTTAGAACTACTTTTGGTATATGGGTGTAAGCTCTGGTTGGATGAACTGTTGCTGGTGTTGGCTGTACGAACTGATATTGCAGTTATTTGTTGGTGCGATCTGTGCTATCTGTTATCTCGGGTGCTATCTGTCGTTGGATGAACTATTTTTTATCTGTTTGCTATCTGTTATAAGCTAAATTTCTGGTGCTACCTCTTATGTTATCTGCTACCTGTTGTTGGATGAACAACAATCGATTTACATTTTTTTCTCAAAAAATGATCCATCACAGCCCATGACCCAATAAAGTTTTTGTTTGAACATGAACTCTGCACCTCCACTCTGTTTTTTGAACGAGATACACCTCCACTCTGTTAATTGAAGAATTTCACATTATGAATTGCTGCATTTTTTTCATCAATTGCTGCATTTTAAAATAATCCATTACAAACACAGGCAGGTTTTGCTTCACATAAATTCAAATTCAGCTCACAAATGACACTAGATTGACACACTGACTGAAACTCTAACAATTTCTAGTGATTGATTAACATCAAGTAAAAGAAACCCATAGCAATGACACAGCAATAAAATGCTCCAGCCATCATATTTGCTTGCTGCTTCAAATCGATCAGTTGCTTTAGTTGCTTGCCCATTTTCTTCAATTCACACCCCAGTTCAGCTTGCCCATAACAATGACCTGATCTGTCTGCCAAATGGGGGGCGTGTTCCACAGCAAGCGGTGCCCCAAAATTGAACCCTTCGGTTGATCCCTCCAACTTCAACCTCTCAACGTACTCATCGAGCCACTCGAAATACCCGCATTTCCGTAGAACCTGAAAAACAGGGGTCCGCAACTCATGAACTATAGATCCAACCCTAGCTCCATCGCCCAAATTTGACGAAAAAAGAAAAAATTGGGAGAAATAAACCATACAATTGGTGAAGTAGACAGATCTAACCTGCCCCGGCTGTGGCCTGCTCAAGCATTTCACGAAGTCGCGCCCACGGTTGCCATTTTCTTCCCTCATACAAGTCAGACGCTTCAGAGGCTCCATGCATGGGCAATCTGGGCATCTTGTTAGCGGCACTGGACCGTACTTCCTCCATTGGCGGGAAGCCGAGCTCGAGCTAGACATCACTCGCCGGTGACGCGCTTCCTCGTCGAAGAAGAGGAAGAAGAAGGTGGGGTAAAGGGAGGAAGGGCAAGCAATGGGGGGAGGATGGGCTGGCTCGGGTCCGGGCACGCGGATGAGCACGGCCATGCTTATGTGGATAACTTGTGGGTCCCGCACACATGGGAGTAAGTGGTGGGTCTCATGTTGACGTGGATAACTGGTGGGCCCCGCGTGTCATAACTTAGCCCCTTGAGTTTTGCATTTCATGGTTAAACAGAGCCATGTCGCATTGCAGCTATTATTTGCTTCAAAGATGTCACACCAGAGCAATTTTGATCAACAACGTCGCACTACTTCCATTCCGCGTCAAATACGTCGCACAGGAGCTATTGAGCCGATAACTTGAAGGGGCTCCTCGGATGCCCGACGTGTGAACTCTTCAGATACACCTCGGCGATCCTCAAGCTCGGTGATGGAAGATTTGTTGAACCAGTATTCAAGACCGATGACCGAAGATGAAGAAAAGTTGGGAATAACCGAGGGGCGTCCCCAACCTGAAGACATGTGCTCGGAAATCGGGAAGTCATCAGCGGCCGAACTGGTGTTGGTCGAACATAAATGGGGAGAAGAGCTCGCCCCACAAGCCGAAGACTTTGGACGCGTGATGCTAAGGATCAAGACTACGACATTGGCGGCCAATTCGGGAGTTACTGAGGGAGTCCGGGAGAAAGGGTTCCTCAGGCCGCCAACCTATCTCTACGGGCCACACTCCTGGGCTACTTCGGGCAGCCGATGACATGTATGAGGAATATTTCGTAAGACTTGGTGATCAAGACAAGGACTCCTCTCCACCAATGAAGCCGACTAGGACTTATTATCCTAGACCTCCGGTGTGTTATATAGGCCGAGGCCAGGCTGGTTGATAGAGATTCATTAGACACAACGTCTATATCAAGCTCATTACAGTTAGGGTTTAGATCACAACATCGATTTTGGAGTAGATCAACCTTGTACTTTGTACTATCTCATCAATAACAGTAAGAGCACGACGTAGGGTTTTACCTCCATCAAGAGGGCCCGAACCTGGGTAAAACACCGTCCCCGTCATCTCTTGTTACCCATCGACCCTAGATCTACAGTTTGGACCCCCGAATCAAGATCGTCCGGTTTTGACACCGACATTGGTGCTTTCATTAAGAGTTATGTTATGTTATCTCCAAAGGATTCATGGCTCGTTTGCTTATTGGCAGCAGTTTTTTCTCGCCAACGAATTTGTGTTCATCGTCCTCGTTTCCTCGAGCGTCGCGTTCACGATTGCTTCAGTAGAACTTGTGGAATTTTACTATAACAACTTTGCAAAATTTCGTCGTGTTCCGATGAAGGAATCTCTCGCAATCTCCGATATACTGCAGCCATGTCGAATCTGGACAGGAATGTGGATGAGTTTAGGATGAGGGGTCCAGCGTCCAGCTCGTACATTATTTGCAAAATCCCACCATTCATCGAATGCGGAATTCCTATATCGATCACCCCCCAAAATTTCAGCTCGATCCGACCGTTCAAACTCCAGGAAACGTCTGATGAGTGCATCAATTTTTTGGATATGTTCTCTTCGCGGAAACGAATCCGACCCAAGTTCATCTTTCTTCATGAACGATGATTTGGACATCCTTTTTGTAGGCATTTTTTAAGGTAATATGTGTTGTTCTAAACACACACCCGTAAATTTTGAGCCTTTTTCAAGGCAATCTTCACCGTTGTGCCGGTGTCAAATCGCCTGATAATATTGCTCCACGACTTCCGAGTTGTGCCGGCATCGACTGTGCTGTCGCTCTATCGAGCCAATGGCAATCATCTCAGATCATAATCTTGGTCAGCCGACCAAGATTTTGGCATCGCGAGGGCCGAATAGTCATTAAGATAACCTCGTCACCCATAGGTTACACGGGTCGGGTGCGCCATTGCTTCATCAAGCTAGTATTGATTGCGTCAAAAATTCTGACCTGCATCGGCATCGCCACACTGTCGCTTTTTCAACCCGACATCCACCACGCCGACTTGCTTCAACACATCGACTCGCATGGGGGCTCTAGCGCAACCTTACCGATATGGAACGTCACCTCGGCTAGACGGGGGGCTTCGCCATCTCTTCCTCTACTAGCTCCGGGGACTTCGGCTTCACCAACCGACTAGATCCGACATGTTAGCTGGACCGGGGACTTCGCCTTGCTACATTGACTGTGCTGCATTGCTACTTCATCAAGCCGAGCTCTTTTCTCGCACACCTCGGGACCGGCTTGGGGGCTGGAAGCTTGGCCCGCAGCAAGCTCGGACCACACCACACCGAATACATTAATTAGCTAAGTCGCTTTCATGCTTAACTTCTTTTCAATTTTGAATTTCTGTGTGGTTTAATGAAGCATTATATTTGTGTTAAACAAAAAAATTGTTAAAAACTTAGCTTGTTAAGAACATTGTTTGGTATAAACACTTCATTTACCCATGTTACCTGGGGCCTCTTAAAAATTTATATGAGCCTTTTTTAATAAATGTGTTTTCTTATTGGTCGTTGCAAAGTCTTTTTCTATTGCCCCTTTATCGACTCGAGTGTTCGGTCAATAGCCGGGTTGCCTGGTTTCTTTCTAAAGCTGCCACTGTTTAGTTTGCTAAACTGGCCCCAAAGAAACACTCCGCCTTTGGGATATGGTGGTTGAAGCCGAAGGCTGGCCCGCTTGAAATATTGAGATCGGATGTGTCGTGTTAAAGCATGACGGAAGCACAAACTAATTTTAAGACCAATTTTTGGATTGGCACCAAGAAACTTGATTTAGTTCAGACGTTAAGTTTTTTGCTAAAGTTTTTTGGTTTTTCGAGCTTATGTCACCTTTAACCTATTTTTAAGTTTTTCCTTTCAGGAGGCGGGACATCTTCTTATTCGAGGCGTTCGACATGGTAGTTCTACTCTGGAAATCTTTTCTCACCCACAGTTTAGCATCTTTCCTTCTGATTTGTACTTCGGCGTTATCAAAATGTACATAGCAAGTGTAGAACAGTTTTCGAGGAGATTACGGTCCTCACGTTGGTTGGCCGCACCCAACCTGAGTCTCGAGGAGTAAGCACACCGTGTTTCCGTTCCTAAGTATGCTGCCTAGCTAGGAGTTGATCCCGAGGTCGATTTCGCAAATGGACCTAAGTCTCATGGGCTAGTGGGATCAGAGGTTTTTTTTCCTTCACGTGCATCTTGGGTTTCAGACCGACATGCACCTTGAGCGCTAGTGGCTATAAATATCGCAGTAAATAAATTGCAGCGATCAGAAATAAATTCGGCAAAGATAACCCACGGGTGAGGTGGAGCACCACCTTGGAAGTTGTCCGACATACAACTCGGGGGCAAGTGTCTGCCTTTGTAGAAAGCATTTCTAGCATTAAACTCGGCTGAATTCCTTCTACTCTTTAGAAGATCGAGGTAATCTATGTCGCCTCGAACGTCGACCATCATCGGAGCTCAACTGCACAAAAGACACCTCGAATGTAGTTCAGCATTGGAGCTCAGATGCAAGAGCACACTTCCGCATAAGAAACATGTCAAACCTGAGGTGTGGCGTGAAAAAATATACGGCATTAATGCAGGCCAATAACTTAAAGGTGCTCCTCGGATGCCCGAGCGTGAACTCTTTGGATACACCTCAGTGATCCTCAAGATTAGTGATGGGAAGATTTGTTGAAATAGTATTTAAGACCCACGACTGAAGATGAAGAATAGTTCAGAAGAACCGAGGATCGTCCCCAGCTTGAGGACTTGTGGTCGGAAAACGGGAAGTCATCGGCGGTCGAACTAGTGTTTGTCGAACATAAATGGGGAGAAGAACTCGCCACCCAAGTCGAAGACATTGGATGCGTGACGCTAAGGATCAAGACTACGCATTGACGGCCAGTTTGGGGGCTACTGAGGGAGTCCGGGACAAAGCGGTCCATGAGCCGCCGGGCTATCTCTATTGGCCGGACTTCTAGGCTACTTCGGGCAACCGATGACATATACGAGGAAGATTCCACAAGACTTGGTGATCAAGACAAGGACTCCTCTCCACCAACGTAGCCGACTAGGACTTGTTATCCTAGGCCTCCGGTGTGTTATATAAGCCGAGGTCACGCTAGTTGATAGATATTCATTAGACACAACGTCTACATAAAGCTCATTACAGTTAGGGTTTAGACCGTAACATCAATCTCGAAGTAGATCAACCTTGTACTTTGTACTATCTCACCAATAACATCAAGAGCATGACGTAGGGTTTTACCTCCATCAAGAGGGCCCGAATTGTTGGAGAACGTTACATGGGAAACAAAAAAATTCCTACGCACACGAAGACCTATCATGGTGATGTCCATCTACGAGAGGAGATTAGATCTATGCACCCTTGTAGATCTCTCAGCGGGAAGCGTTAAGAAACGCGATTGATGTAGTCGAACGTCTTCACGATCCGTCCCTCGAACCGTCCCACGATCTGTCCCACGATCCATCTCGCGATCCATCTCATGATCCATCCCGATCTAGCGTCGAACGGATGGCACCTCCGCGTTCAGCACACGTACAGCTCGATGATGATCTCGGCCTTCTTGATCCAGAAAGTAAGATGGAGAAGTAGATGAGTTCTCCGGAAGCGTGACGGCGCTTCGGTGGTGGTGATGATCTACTCCTGCAGAGCTCCACCTGAGCTCCACAGAAAACCGATCTAGATGTAAAACTATGTGGAATAGGCAAGAGTTGCACGTGGCCAAGTTGTGTATCAAAAAGCCCTAAACCACCAATATATATAGGAGGAGGGGAGGGTCTAGCCTTGGGGCTCAAGGCCCTCAAGGGTGCGCCGGCCAAGGGAGAGGAGTTGGACTCGAACCCCAATTCGGTTTGGTGGGAAAGGAGTCCACTCCTTCCTTCCCACCTCCCTCTTTTTTTTCTTCTTTCCTTTGGTATTTTTGCTTGTGGCACCATAGCCTTCATGGGATGACTCCACGAGCCCACTAAGGAGTCGGTGCGCCACCCTAGGGCCTTGGGCTCACTCCCGGGTAGGTGGGACCCTCCCGGTAAACACCGGGAACCCATTCGTCACTCCCGGTACACTGCGGGTAATGCCCGAAACTTTCCGGTGACCAAATGAAACCATCCTATATCTCAATTTTTGTTTCTGGACCATTCCCGAAACCCTCGTGACGCCCGTTATCTCATCTGGGACTCCGAACAACATACGGTAACCACACATATAATTCAACTACACTAAAACATCATCGAACCTTAAGTGTGCAGACCTTGCGGGTTCGAGAACTATGTAGACATGACCCGAGACACTCCTCGGTCAATATCCAATAGCGGGACCTGGATGCCCATATTGGATCCTACATATTCTCCGAAGATATTTATCGGTTGAACCTGAGTATCAAGGATTCATATAATCTCGTATGTCATTCCCTTTGTCCTTCGGTATGTTACTTGCCCGAGATTCGATCGTCGGTATCCGCATACCTATTTCAATCTCATTACCGGCAAGTCTCTTTACCCGTTCTATAATACCAGATCCCATGACTTACACTTAGTCAGATTGCTTGCAAGGCTTGTTTGTGATGTTGTATTACCGAGTGGGCCCCGAGATACCTCTCCGTCACACGGAGTGACAAATCCCAGTATTGATCCATACTAACTCAATGGACACCTTCGGAGATACCTGTAGAGTACCTTTATAGTCACCCAGTTACGTTGCGACATTTGATACACACAAGGTATTCCTCTGGTGCCAGTGAGTTATATGATCTCATGGTCATAGGAATAAATACTTGACACACAAAAAACAGTAGTAATAAAATAACACGATCAATATGCTACGTTCATAGATGGGGTCTAGTCCATCACATGATTCTCCTAATGATGTGATCCAGGTATCAAGTGACAACACTTGCACATAGCCAGAAAACCTTGAGTATCCTTGATCAACTGGCTAGCCAACTAGAGGCTTCCTAGGGACATTGTTTTTTCTATGTATCCACACATGTATCTATGTTTTCATTCAATACAATTATAGCATGGATAATAAACGATTATCATGAACAAAGAAATATAATAATAACTAATTTATTATTGCCTCTAGGGCATATTTCCAACAGTCTCCCACTTGCACTAGAGTCAATAATCTAGTTCACATCACCATGTGAGTTTAACGAATCCAACACCCATACAGTTCTGGGGTTTGATCACGTCTTGTTCGTTAGAGAGGTTTTAGTCAACGATTCTGAATCTTTCAGATCCGTGTGTGCTTTACAAATCTTTATGTCATCCTATAGATGGTGCTGCTACGTGCTATTCGGAAATACTCCAAATATCTACTCTACTATACAAATTCGTTTTACTACTCAGAGTTATTCGGATTAGTGTTAAAGCTTGCATCAACGTAACCCTTTACGACAAACTCTTTAATCACCTCCATAATCGAGAAAAATTCCTTAGTCGACTAGTTACTAAATAGAGCTTTGACCGCTATTTTAGTGATTCAATCCTGGATCACCTTTTGTACCCCTTGACAGACTCATGGCAAGGCACACATCAGGTGCGGTACACAACTTGGCATACTTCAGAGCCTACGACTAAGGCATAGGGGATGACCTTCGTCCTTTCTCTTTCTTCTGCCATGGTCGGGCTTTGAGTCTTACTCAAATTCACACTTTACAACACAACCAAGAACTCCTTCTTTGCTGATCTATTTTGAACTCCTTCTAAAACTTGTCAAGGCATGCATTTCATTGAAAGTTCTATTAAGCGTTTTGATCTATCTCTATAGATCTTGATGCTCAATGTTCAAGTAGCTCTATCCAGGTTTTCCTTTGAGAAACTCCTTTCAAACAACCCTTTATGCTTCACAGAAATTCTACATTACTTCTGATCTACTCAACCACATATACTTCTCAGAAATTCTATAGTGCTCCCACTTACTTCTTTGGAAATACAAGTTTCTCATAAACCTTGTACAAACCAAAAAGCTTTGATCATCTCATCAAAGTGTATATTCCAACTCCGAGTTGCTTGCACCAGTCCATAGAAGGATCACTGGAGCTTGCATACTTGTTAGCATCCTTAGGATCGAAAAAACTTCTAGTTGTATCACATACAACCTTTCCTCAAGGAAACCGTCGAGGAAACAATGTTTTGACATCCTATGTGCAATATTTCATAAATAATGCAGCAACTACTAACATAATTCCAACAGACTTTTAGCATCGCTACGAGTGAGAAAGTCTCATCATAGTCAACTCTTTGAACTTGTCGGAAACCTCCTTGCAACAAGTCGAGCTTTTCTTAATGGTGACTTTTCACCATCATCGTCTGTCCTCTCTTTTAAAGATCCATCTTTACTTAACAGTCCTACGACCATCAAGTAGTTCCTCAAAAGTATACACTTTGTTTTCATACATGGATCCTCTCTCGGATTTCATGGCCTCCAGCCATTTGTCGGAATCCGGACCCACCATTGCTTCTCCATAGCTCGTAGGTTCATTGTTGTTCAACAACATGACCTCCAAGACAGGTTACTGTACCACTCTGTAGTAGTACGTGACCTTGTCGACCTACGAGTTTTGCAGTAACTTGATCCGAAGCTCAATGATCATCATCATCAGTTTCCACTTCAATTGGTGTAGGCGCCACATGAACATCTTCCTCCGCCCTGCTACACACTGGTTGTAGTGACGGTTCACTAACCTCGTCAAGTTCCGCCACCCTCCCACTCAACTCTTCCGAGAGAAACCTTTCCTCGAGAAAGGACCCGTTTCTAGAAACAAACACTTTGCTTCCAGATTTGAGATAGGAGATGTACCCAACTGTTTTGGATATCCTATGAAGATGCATTTATCCGCTTTGGGTTCGAGCTTATTGGAGTGAAACATTTTCACATAAATATCGCAGCCCCAAACTTTTAAGAAACGACATATTAGGTTTCTCCAAACCATAGTTTATACTCTGTCAACTCAATGGAAATAAGCGGTGCCCTATTTAAAGTGAATGCGGTTGTCTCTAATGCATAACCCATAAACGATAGTGGTAATTGGATAAGAGACATCATAGTATGCACCATATCAAATAGGTCGCGGCTATGACGTTCGGACACACCATCACACTATGGTGTTCTAGTTGGCATGAATTGCGAAACAATTTCCACATTGTCTTAACTGTGTACCAAAAACTCGCAACTCAGATATTCATATCTATGATCATATCGTAGGCAGTTTATCCTCTTGTCATGACGATCTTCACTTTGAAATAGCTTTGAACTTTTCAATATTTCAGACTTGTGATTCATCAAGTAAGTACTCCTATATCTACTCAAGTCGTCAGTGAAGTAAGAACATAATGATATCCACTGCGTGCCTCGGCACTCATTGGACTACACACATCAAAAATGTATTACTTCCAACAAGTTACTATCTTGTTCCATGTGGTATGTTTTGCATGTCTCAAGTGATTCAAAATCAAGTCAATCCAAACGATCGATCCGCATGGAGCTTCTTCATGCATTTTACACCATCATGACTCAAGTGGCAGTGCCACAAGTAAGTGGTACTATCATTTTTACTTTGTATATTTTGGCACCAATATTATGAACATGTGTAATACTATCGAGATTCAATAAACCATTGATGGTAATTTATTCAAGCAAATAGAATAACTATTATTCTCTTTAAATGAATAATCGTATTGCAATAAACACGATCGAATCATGTTCATGCTCAATGCAAACACCAAATAACAATTATTTAGGTTCAACACCAATCCCGATGGTAGAGGGAGTGTGCGATGTTTGATCACATCAACCTTGGAAACACTTCCAACACTTACCGTCACCTCGCCTTTAGCTAGTCTCCGTTTATTCCGTAGCTGTTATTTCGAGTTACTAATCACTTAGCAATCTAACCGGTATCTAATACCTTCGTTCTACTAGGAGTACTGGTAAAGTACACATCAATATCATGTATATCAAATATACTTCTGTTTACTTCACCGGCCTTCTCATCTACCAAGCATCTAGGGTAGCTCCGCCTCAGTGACCGTTCCCCTCATAACAGAAGCACTTAGTCTCGGGTTTGGGTTCAATCTTGGGTTTCTTCATTAGAGCAGCAACTGGTTAGCCATTTCATGAAGTATCCCTTCTAGCCCTTGCCCTTCTTGAAACTAGTGGTTTTACTAACCATCAACAATTGATGCTCCTTTTTGATTTCCACTTTCGCAGTGTCAAACATTGCGAATCACTCAAGGATCATCGTATCTATCCTTGATATGTTATAGTTCATCATGAAGCTCTAGTAGCTTAGTGGCAGTGACTTTGGAGAACCATCACTATCTCATCTGGAAGATTAACTCCCACTTGATTCAAGCGATTGTTGTACTCAGACAATTTGAGAACATGCTCAACGATTGAGTTTTTCTCCTTTACTTTGTAGACAAAGAATCTTGTCGGAGGTCTCATACCTCTCAACAAGGGCACGAGCATAAAATTTCAATTTCATCTCTTAGAACATCTCTCATGTTCTGTGAAGTTTCAAAATGTCTTCGGCGCCTTGCTTCTAAGCCATTAATTATTACGCACTGAACTATCACGTAGTATTCACAAACGTGTATGTCAGATGTTCGCAACATCCACAGATGACGGTCGAGGTGCAGCACACCGAGTGGTGCATTAAGGACATAAGCCTTCTGCACAGGAATGAGGAAAATCCTCACTTTTACAGACTCAGTCCGCAAAGTAGCTACTATCATCTTTCAACTAAATTTTCTCTAGGAACATATAAAAACAGTAGAGCTATAGCGCAAGCTACATCATAATTCGCAAAGACATTTTGACTATGTTCATGATAATTAGAGTTTAACTAATCAAATTACTTAATAAACTCCCACTCAAAAAGTACATCTCTCTAGTCATTTGAGTGGTACATGATCCAAATCCACTAACTCAAGTCCGATCATCACGTGAGTTGAGTATAGCTTCAGTGGTAAACATCTCTATGCTAATCATATCAACTATACGATTCATGCTCGACTTTCGGTCTCTTGTGTTCCGAGGCCATGTCTGCACATGCTAGGCTCGTCAAGTTTAACCCGAGTGTTTCTTGTGTGCAACTGTTTTGCACCCGTTGTATGTGAATGTTGAGTCTATCACACCCGATCATCACGTAATGTCTCGAAACGATGAACTGTCGCAACGGTGCATAGTCGGGGAGAACACAATTTCGTCTTGAAATTTTAGTGAGAGATCACCTCACAATGCTACCATCGTTCTAAGAAAAATAAGGTGCATAAAGGGATTAACATCACATGCAATTCATAAGTGACATGATATGGCCATCATCTTGTGCTTCTTGATCTCCATCACTTAAGCACCGGCATGATCTTCTTGTCACCGGCACCACACCATGATCTCCATCATCATAATCTCCATCAAAGTGTCGCCATCGAGGTTGTCGTGCTATCTATGCTATTACTACTAAAGCTACGGCCTAGCAATATAGTAAATGCATCTGCAAACACAAACGTTAGTTTAAAGACAACCCTATGGCTCCTGTCGGTTGCCGTAGCATCGACGTGCAAGTCGATATTAACTATTACAACATGATCATCTCATACATCCAATATATCACATCACGTCATTGGCCATATCTTATCACAAGCATACCCTACAAAAACAAGTTTGACGTCCTCTAATTTGGTGTTGCATGTTGTACGTGGCTGCTATGGGTATCTAGTATGATCGCATCTTACTTACGCAAAAACCACAACGGAGATGTGCAAATTGCTATTTAACCTCTCTCCAAGGACCGCCTTGGTCAAAACCAATTCAACAAAAGTTGAAGAAACAGGCACCCGCCAGTCATCTTTATGCAACGAGGTTGCATGTCAATCGATCAAACCAGTCTCTCGTAAGCGTACGAGTTATTTCGGTCCGGCCCGCTTCAATCCAACAATACCGTCGAATCGAGAAAAGACTAAGGAGGGAAGCAAATCGAACATCACCGTCCACAAAACCTTTTGTGTTCTACTCGAGATAATATCTACACATGAACCTAGCTCATGATGCCACTGTTGGAGAACGTTGCATGCGAAACAAAAAATGTCCTACGCACACGAAGACCTATCATGGTGATGTCCATCTATGAGAGGAGATTAGATCTACGTACCCTTGTAGATCGCTCAGCAGGAAGCGTTAAGAAACGCGGTTGATGTAGTGGAACATCTTCACGATCCATCCCTCGAACTGTCCCATGATCTGTCCCACGAACCTTCTCGCAATCCGTCTCACGATCCGTCCCGATCTAGCGCCGAACGGACGGCACCTCCGCGTTCAGCACACGTACAGCTCGACGATGATCTCGGCCTTCTTGATCCAGAAAGTAAGACACAGAAGTAGATGAGTTCTCCCACAGCATGATGGCGCTCCAGTGGTGGTGATGATCTACTCCTTCAGGGCTCCGCCTGAGCTCCGCAGAAAACCGATCTAGAGGTAAAACTATGTGGAATAGGCTAGAGTTGCACTTGGCAAAGTTGTGTCTCAAAAAGCCCTAAACCACCAATATATATAGGAGGAGGGGAGGGGCTAGCCTTGGGGCTCAAGGCCCTCAAGGGTGCGCCGGCCAAGGGGGAGGAGTAGGACTACTCCAACCCCAATTCGGTTTGGTGGGGAAGGAGTCCACTCCTTCCTTCCCACCTCCATCTCTTTTTTTTCTTCTTTCCTTTGGTATTTTTGCTTGTGGCGCCATAGCCTTCATGGGCTTACTCCACCAGCCCACTAAGGACTAGGTGTGCCACCCTAGGGCCTTGGGCTCACTCCCGGGTGGGTGGGCCCCTCCCGGTAAACACCCGGAACCCATTCGTCACTCCCGTTACGCTGTCGGTAATGCCCGAAACTTTTCAGTGACCAAATGAAACCATCCTATATATCAATTTTCATCTCTGGACCATTCCGGAAACCCTCGTGACGTCTGTGATCTCATATGGGACTCTGAACAACATTCGGTAACCACACATATAACTCAACTATACTAAAACATCATCGAACCTAAAGTGTGCAGACTCTATGGTTCGAGAACTATGTAGACATGACCCGAGACACTCGTCGGTCAATATCCAATAGCGGGACCTAGATGCCCATATTGGATCCTACATATTCTCCGAAGATCTTTATCGGTTGAACCTCGGTGTCAAGGATTCATATAATCCCGTATGTCATTCCCTTTGCCCTTCGGTATGTTACTTGCCCGAGATTCGATCGTCGGTATCCGCATACCTATTTTAATCTCGTTACCGGCAAGTCTCTTTACTCGTTGTGTAATACAAGATCCCGTGACTTACACATAGACACATTGCTTGCAAGGGTTGTGTGTGATGTTGTATTACTGAGTGGGCCCCGAGATACCTCTCCATCACAAAAGGTATTCCTCTAGTGCGAGTGAGTTATATGAGCTCATGGTCATAGGAATAAATATTTGACACGCAGAAAACAATAGAAATAAAATGACACGACCAATATGATATGTTCATAGTTTGTGTCTAGTCCATCACATGATTCTCCCAATGATGTGATGCAGTTATCAAGTGACAACACTTGCACATAGCCAGAAAACCTTGACTATCCTTGATCAAGTGGCTAGCCAACTAGAGGCTTGCTAGGGACATTGTTTTTTCTATGTATCCACACATGTATATATGTTTTCATTCAATACAATTATAGCATGGATAATAAACGATTATCATGAACAAAGAAATATAATAATAACTAATTTATTATTGCCTGTATGGCATATTTCCAACACGAACTTGGGTAAAAAGTTGTCCCCATCGTCTCTTGTTACCCTCGACCATAGATCTACACTTTGGACCCCCTACTCCAGTACGGGTTCAATGTGTTGGGGAATGTTGCATGGGAAACAAAAAAATTCCTATGCACACACAAGATCTATCCATAGTGATGACTATCTACGACAGGAGAGATTGAGTCAACATACCCATGTAGATCACTAGCGGGAAGCGTTAGGAAACGCAGTTGATGTAGTCTTCGCGATCCAAATCGCAAGCCGTCTCGCAATCCAATCACGATCTAGCACCGAACGGACGACACCTTCGTGTTGAACACACGTGCAACTCGATGATGATCTCCGCCTTCTTGATGCAGCAAGAGGGGCGAGGAAGTAGATGAATTCTTCGACAGCACAATGGTGTGGCGGTGATGTTGGAGGAGCTGATCCAGGAGGGCTACGTCGTGCACTGCCGAACTAGCCTACGGGGTGTCATGAAGTAGTGGAGGAAGAGGGGCTGCACCGTGGCTTGTGGTGGGATAGCCTCTCATCTCTCCACTATATATAGGTGGGAGGGAGGGGTGGCGCCCTAGGGAAAAATCCCTAGGGTTGGTCGGCGGCGCAAAAGGGGGAGGAGTCCTCCTCCAATTCGGTTTGGTGGAGGAGTAGTCCTCCTCCTAGTAGGATTGCCCCACCTCTCCTTTATTCGGCCGGATAGGCCCATGAGGCTGGCTGCCCAGCCCACCAGGGGCTGGTGCACCACCTCTAGGTCTATGTAGTTCGCCTCCGGGTGGGTGGTCCCTCCCGGTGAACCCCCGGAACCCATTTCTCACTCCCGGTACTTTACCGGTAATGCGCGAAATCTTTTGGGAACTCGAATACATCATTCCTATATATCTATCTTCATCTTTGGACCATTCCAGAACTCCTCGTGATGTCGAAGATCTCATCTGGGACTCCGAACAACATTCGGTTACCAACATACATAATTCAACTATACCAAAAACGTCACCGAACCTTAAGTGTGCACACCCTACGGGTTCGAGAGCTATGTAGATATGAGTGAGACACTCTCCTATTAATAACCAATACCGGGACCTGGATGTCCATATTGGCTCCTACATATTCTATGAAGATCTTTATCGGTTGAACCTCTATGTCAAGGATTCAGATAATCCCATATATTATTCCTTTCGTCCTTCGGTATGTTACTTGACCGAGATTCGATCGTCGGTATCTCTATACCTTGTTCAATCTCATTAATGGAAAGTCTCTTTACTCGTTCCATAATAAAAAAGTCTCATGACTAACTCTTTGGTCACATTTCTTGCAAGGCTTGTTGTGTTGTTGTTATACCGAGTGGGCCGTGAGATACCTTTTCGTCACATGGAGTGACAAATCCCAGTCTTGATCCATGCTAACTCAACGGACACCTTCGGAGATACCTCTAGAGTACTTCCGGTGTTAGTGATTTACATGATCTCATGGTCCTAGGAACATATACTTGACATGCAGAAAATAGTAGCAATAAACTGACACGATCACATGCTATGTTCATAGTTTGGGTCTTGTCCATCACATCATTCTCCTAATTATGTGATCATGTTATCAAGTGACAACTCTTGTCTATGGTCAAGAAACCTTGACCATCTTTGATTAACAAGCCAGTCCAATAGAGGTTTACTAGCGACGACATGTTGTCTATGTATCCACACATGTATTTGAGTTTCCAATCAATACAATTCTAGCATGGATAATAAATGATTATATTAAACAGGGAAATATAATAAAAACTATTTTATAATTGCCTCTAAGGCATATTTCCAACAGTCTCCCACTTGCGCTAGAGTCAATAATCTAGTTCACATCACTATGTGATTTACATTGTAATGAATCAAACACCCATACAGTTCCGGTGTTGATCATGTTTTGCTCGTGGAAGAGGCTTAGTCAACGGGTGTGCAGCATTCATATCCGTGTGCACTTTGCAAATACTTATGTCCTCCTCCTTGGTGTAATCGCGAATGGAATTGAAACGTCGCTTTTATGTGTCTGGTCCTCTTGTGAAACCTTGGTTCCTTGGCTAGAGAAATAGCACGAGTGTTGTCACAAAACAGAGTCATTGAATCCAGTTCACTGGGCACAACTCCAAGATCTATCATGAACTCCTTCATCCACACACCTTCTTTGGCCGCCTCCAAGGCAAATATGTACTCCGCTTCGCATGTAGAATCAGCTAGCACGCTTTGCTTGGAAATGCACCAGCGTACCGCACCCCCATTGAGAATAAGTATGTATCCGATTTGAGACTTAGAGTCATCTGAATCAGTGTCAAAGCTTGCATCAACGTAACCATTCACGACAAGCTATTTATCACCTCCATACACGAGAAACATTTCCTTAGTCCTTTTCAGGTACTTCAGAATATTCTTGACCGTTGTCTAGTGTTCCATTCCTAGATCACTTTGAAACTTCCTGCCATACTTATGGCAAGGCTGACATCACGTCTTGTGCACAACATTGCACGCATGATAGAGCCTATAGCTGAAGCATAGGGGACGACGCTCATCTTTTCTCTATCTTCTACGGTCACTGGCATTGAGTCTTACTCAACTTCATACCTTGTAACACACGCAAGAACCCTTTCTTGGACTGTTCCATTTTGAACTTCTTCAAACTTTATAAGCGTATGTGCTTTTTGAAAGTCCTATTAAGCGTCTTGATCTATCTCTTTAGATCTTGATGCCTAATATGTAAGCAACTTCTCCTAGGTCCTTCATTGAAAAAAAATTATTCAAATAATCCTTTACGCTTCCCAAAAGTTCTATATCATTTCCAATCAGCAATATATCATCCACATATAATATTAGAAATGTTATAGAGCCCCCACTCACTTTATTATAAATACAAGCTTCTACATAAACTTTTATAAACCCAAATGCCTTGATCACCTCATCAAAATGTTGATTCCAACTCTGAGATGCTTGCACCAGTTCCTAAATGGTTTGCTGTAGTTTGCACACTTTGTCAGCATTCTCTAGATCGACAAAACCTTCTGGTTACATCATATACAACTCTTCCTCAAGGAAATCCTTAAGGAATGTTGTTTTGACATCCATCTGCGAAATTTCCTAATCGAAAAATGCAGCTATATCTAACATGATTCTCATGGACTAAGCATCGCTACGGCCTACGGGTGAGAAATTCTCATCGTAGTCAAGTCCTTGAATTTGTGAAAACCCCTTTGCCACAAGTCGAGCTTTATAGATGGTGATATTACCATCCGCGTCCGTCTTCTTCTTATAGATCCATTTATTCTGAATGGCCTTTCTCCCATCAGGTAATACTTCCAAAGTCCACATTTTGTTTTCATACATGGATCCTATCTCATATTTCATGGCCTTTAACCATTTATTGGAATCCGGGGCCGCCATCGCTTCTCCATAGCTCGTAGGTTCAACGTTGTCCAACAACATGACTGATAAGATAGGGTTACCGTACCCATGAGGAGCAATACGTTGACTTGTCGACCTACGAGGTTCAATAGCAACTTGATCTGAAGCTATATGATCATCATCATCAGCTTCCTCTTCAACTGATGCAGGCTCCACAGAAATCTCTTTCTGTGCCGCGCTACTTTCTGGTTGAAGTAAAGGTTCTATAACCTCATCAAGTTCTATCTTCCTCCCACTCAATTCTTTTGAGGGAAACTCTTTCTCAAGAAATGTTCTATTTTTAGACACAAACACTTTGCCTTCGGATCTGAGATAGAAAGTATACCCAACTGTCTCTTTTGGGTATCCTATGAAGACGCATTTCTCCGCTTTGGATTCCAGCTTTAACGTGAAGCTTTTTGACATAAGCATCACATCCCCAAACTTTAAGAAACGACAACTTTGGTTTCTTGCCAAACTACAGTTCATATGGCGTCATCTCAACGGATTTTGATGGTGCCCAATTTAAAGTGAATGCAGATGTCTCCAATGCATAACCCCAAAATGATAATGGAAAATCGGTAAGAGACATCATAGAACGCACCATATCCAATAAAGTACGATTATGATATTCAGACACACCATTACGCTGTGGTGTTCCAAGCGGACTCAAGTGTGAAACAATTCCACATTGTCTTAAGTGAGTGCCAAACTCACAACGCGGATACTCTCCTCCTCGATCACATCGTAGGAATTTAATCTTCTTGGTACGATGATTCTCAACTTCACTCTCGAATTGCTTGAACTTTTCAAACGTATCAGACTCGTGTTTCGTTAAGTAAATATATCCATATCTACCTAAGTCATCTGTAAAGGTGAGAAAATAACGATAACCACCATGCGCCTCTATGCTCATTGGTCCGCACACATCAGTATGTATGATCTCCAATAAGTCACTTGCTCTCTCCATTGTTCCGGAGAATGGAGTCCTAGTCATCTTGCTCATGAGGCATAGTTCACATGTGTCAAGTGATTCAAAATCAAGTCACTCCAAAACTCCATCAGCATGTAGTTTCTTCATGCGTTTTATACCAATATGACCTAAACGGCAGTGCCACAAGAAAGTGGTACTATCATTATCAACTCTACATCTTTTGGCATCAATGTTATGAATGCGCGTGTCATCACTATCAAGATTCAATAAGAACAAACCCCTCACATTGGGTGCATGACCATAAAATATATTACTCATATAAAAAGAAGAACCATTATTCTCTGATATAAATGAGTAACCGTCTCACAACAAACAATATCCAGATATAATGTTCATGCTTAACGCAGGCACTAAATAACAATTATTCAGGTTCATCACTAATCCCGATGGTAATTGAAGTGAGAGCGTGCCTACGGCGATTGCATCAACCTTGGAACCATTTCCCACGTGCATCGTCAATTCGTCCTTTGCCAACCTCCTTCTATTTCGTAGTTCCTGCTTTGAGTTGGAAATGTGAGCAACCGGACCAGTATCAAATACCCAGGCACTACTACGAGAGTTGGTGAGGTACACATCAATAACATGTATATCATATATACCTTGTTTGGCGTTGGCCGCCTTCTTGTCTGCCAGATACTTGGGGCAGTTCCGCTTCCAGTGCCCACTCCCCTTGCAAAGGTAGTACTCAGTTTGTGGCTTGGACCCAGCCTTGGGTTTCTTCACGGGAGGGGAAACTATTTTGCCACTCTTCTTGGAGTTACCCTTCTTGCCCTTGCCGTTTTTTAAAATTGGTGATTTTATTGACCATCAACACTTGATGTTCCTTCTGGATTTTTGACTCAGCGACTTTCAACATCGTAAACAGCTTGGTGACTGATTTATTCATCCCTTGCATGTTGTAGTTCAACACAAAGCTTTTGTAGCTAGGTGGAAGTGATTGAAGAACTCTATCAGTGATTGCCTCTGGTGGGATAACAATTCCCAATTCAGCGAGGTGGTTTGAGTATCCAGACATTCTGAGTACATGCTCACTAACAGACCCGTTCTCCTCCATTTTGCAAGCATAGAACTTATCAGAGGTTTCATACCTCTCGATCCGGGCATTCTTTTCAAAAATAAACTTCAACTCCTGGAACATCTCATATGCTCCATGATGTTCAAAACATCTTTGAAGTCCCGGTTCTAAGCCATACAAAATTGCACATTGAAGTACTCAGTAGTCATCCAAACGCGATTGCCAGATGTTCATATCATCTTGGGTTGCCGGTTGGGGAGGCATGTCACCTAGAGATGCATCAAGGACATAAGCCTTTTGGGAAACCATGAGAACAATTCTCAGATTTCGGGTTGAGTCTACAAAGTTACTTCCATCATCTTCCAACTTGGATTTCTCTAGGAACACATTAAAACTCAAGGGTGTGATACGTCTCAAACGTATCTATAATTTTTGATGGCTTCACGCTGTTATCTTGTCAACTTTGGATGTTTTGTTTACCTTTTATATCTTTCTTGGGACTAACTTATTAACTCAGTGCCAAGTGTCAGTTCCTGTTTTTCTGTGTTTTTGACTCTTTTCATATCTGATTTTGGAATGGAGTCCATACGGAATAAAATCCCCGAAATAAATTTTTCCAGAACGGAAGAAGATCGGGAGGCTTGAGGGCCAAGCAAGTCGGCCCACAGGGGGCCCACAAGCCCTGTTGCCGCGGCCAGGGGGGAGGCCGCGACAACCAAGCTTGTGGCCCCCTGGCACTCCCCTGCCCTAGGTCTTTGGCCTATAAATTCCCTAAAAATCCAGAAAAAACCAGGGCATCCACGTAAACACTTTTCCGCCGCCGCAAGCTTCTGTTTCCGTGAGATCTCATCTGGAGACCCTTCCTGGTGCCCTGCCGGAGGGAATTTGGAGTTGGAGGGCTTCTTCATGAACATCGTCGCCCCTCCAATGACTCGTGAGTAGTTCACTTCAGACCTACGGGTCCGTAGTTAGTAGCTTGATGGCTTCTTCTCTCTCTTGGGTCTTCAATACAAAGTTCTCCATGATATTCATGGAGATCTATACGATGTAATCCTCTTTGGCGGTGTCTTTGTCGAGATCCGATGAATTGTGGATTTGTGATCAGATTATCTATGATATATATTTGAGTCTTTGCTGATTTGTTATATGCATGATTTGATATCCTTGTAAGTCTCTCCGAGTCTTGGGTTTCGTTTGGCCAACTAGATCTATGATTCTTGCAATGGGAGAAGTGCTTGGTTTTAGGTTCATACCGTGTGGTGACCTTTCCCAGTGACAGAAGGGGCAGCAAGGCACGCATTGTGTTGCTGCCATCAAGGGTAACAAGATGGGCTTTTATCGTAGATATGAGATTGTCCATCTACATCATGTCATCTTGCTTAAGGCGTTACTCTGTTCTTTTGGACTTAATACACTAGATGCATGTTGGATAGCGGCCGACGTGTGGAGTAATAGTAGTAGATGCAGAAAGTATCGGTCTACTTGTTTTGGACGTGATGCCTATAGATATAATCATTGCCATAGATAACGTCACGACTTTGCGCGGTTCTATCAATTGCTCGACAGTAATTCGTTCACCCACCGTCTACTTGCTTTCATGAGAGAAGCCACTAGTGAACACTACGGCCCCCGGGTCTATTCACACCTACCATTTCCACTTTCGCTTTTACTTTGCTTTGTTTCTATGTTGCTTTCAGTTCTCACTTGGCAAACAATCTATAAGGAATTGACAACCCCTTCATAGCGTTGGGTGCAAGATCTTTGTGTTTGTGCAGGTACTTGTGATAATCCTTCACTGGATCGATACCTTGGTTCTCAAAACTGAGGGAAATACTTACCGCCGATTTGCTACATCATCCTTTCCGCTTCGAGGGAACACCAACGCAAGGCTCCAAGGCCATGGCTGAATCCTTTGCATATTTGCCAAGGAAGTCCCTAAAGGCGTAGCCGTAGCAGAAGGATTCCTGGTGTCGTTGCTGAGGAGTATCAAGACAAGAATAGTCTCCCATCAGCATGCTTGTTTTTGGCGCAGTTGGAAGGTCTTTTGTTGCAGTAGCAGGGTGCTACTGCGTGAACCATTGATCTACAACATAAACTTGCAAAGATTACTTAGACTATTGTTCAAGATAATGAGAATAGTTAATCATATTACTAAAAACTCCCACTCAAATTGACATCCCTCTAGTCATTCGAGTGACATATGATCCAAATTCACCAACCCAAGTCCGGTCATCACGTGAGATGAGTTGGCTTCAATTGTGAACATCTCTATGTTGATCATATCTACTATATGACTCATGTTCGACTTTTCGGTTTCTTGTGTTCCGAGGACATGACTGTACATGCTAGGCTCGTCAAGTTTAACCCGAGTGTTCCGCTTGTGCAAAACTGTCTTACACCCATTGTATATGAATGTAGAGTCTATCGCACCCGATCATCACGTGGTATCTCAAAACGAAGAACTTTCATCATGGTTGTCGCGCCATCTATGCTACCGTCATCCTAAGCAAAATAAGGTTCATAGAAGGATTAACATCACATGCAAATCACAAGTGACATGATATGGCCATGATCTTGTGCTTTTGATCTCCATCTTCAAAGCATCGGCATGATCTCCATCGTCATCAACACAACACCATGATCTCCATCATTATGCTTCCATCATGGTTGTCGCGCCATCTATGCTTGTACTACTAAAGATACTGAACTAGCGATAAAGCAAACCATCACCGAGCACCAAAATAAATTAAAGACAACCATATGGCTCCTGCCCGTTGCCGTAGCATCCACATGGAAGTCGATATTTAACTATTACAACATGATCATCTCATACATAAAATATATAATATCATGAACTTGGCCATATCATATCACATCATACCCTGCAAAAATAAGTTAGACGTCCTCTAATTTGTTGTTGCCTGTGAAAGGATCAATATGGTTGACTAGAGGGGGGTGAATAGGCAACTAACAAATTTTAAGCTTTTTCTTTAAACAAATTAGGTTTAGCACCAAATAGGTTTTCTAGATATGCAACTAGGTGAGCAACCTATATGATGCTAACAACAACAATAATAAGCAAAGAGTAAATATAGGTAAAGGTAAGAAATAACCACAATTGGAACACATGAAGACGAGGATGTGTTCCCGAAGTTCCTTCCCTTTGAAGGGAAGTACATCCCCGTTGGAGTGGTGTAGAGGCACAATGCTCCCCAAGATGCCACTAAGGCCAGCGACTTATCCTCACGCCCTCACACAATACGAGGTGCCGTGAATTCACTAAGTGATGCCCTTGAAGGTGGAACCTGACCTTTACAACAAGGTTGGGGATCTCTCCACAACTTAATTGGAGGCTCCCAACAAAACCATGGAGCTTCACCGCAATCGAATGTGGCTCCAAGGTGACATCTTCCGTCTAGGGTGCTCAAACACCCAAGACTAACAAAATCCACACAAGAACTTAGGGGAATCAATTTTCTTTGGTGGAAGTGTAGATCTAGGTCTCCTCCTTCAATCCCTAGCAAGAGAACAAGTTTGGGTGGCTAGGGAAGAGATCGGGCAAGAAAGCTTTAGTGCATCAATGGAGGAGAGAGACAGGTAAGAGATAAGGGGGAGGAAGAAGAAAACCCCCTTTATATAGGCCCCCAGATTTCTAACCATTACAACAAAATTGTAGTGGGTGGTACAACCGGTTGCCGAGTCGGTACGATGAGTGTTCCTATTTTAGTGGAACAAGTGGTCAACCACCGCCCTACAACTGAGCCAAAATAGGAAGTTGGCCCAGAGGTGTCACAAGCGGTCAACCACCACCCTACAACCAGTGTTCCAAGTTGGTACAATCGCTTCGAACACTGGTAGTACCGGCTATAATTAATATAGCGGTAAAACCGTACCACCACCACCCAACAACCGCAGTGAAACAGAACCGTGTCCGGTGGTGGACCGGTGCAGGGCCGATACAACCGCCCAGCAACTGAGTGGTACAACCGCCCATAGCACCGGTACAACCAGACAGTAGAGAAAAACCGGGGTTCCTCTCTCTCAATGATGTGATGGAACATGATGGGTGCAACAGTGTTAGAGAGGAATTGGTTCACCCATAGACTTCCAATGTGGATTCCCTCTTAATAGTACGGGATCCCTACGACCAAAGATAATAAACACGTAGGGAACACGTCTTCGATCTTTTCCATTTGGAGGGAATGCATAACCGTGTTGTGTCTTAACAAATGATACACGCATACTTGACTCCCCCTTAGATAACATAGTGAGTTGTCATCATCACCAAAACACTTAAGTAGGAGAATGCCCTTCCAATCTCCCCCTTTTTGGTGGATGATGGCAACAACACGATTTACATCGATGATATCTAAGTAGAAGTGGAGCTCCCCCTTGCTGAGTGCCCTAGATGAGACAGAGCCAGGATTGGAGCTCCCCCTTGGTGTTAGAGACCATCCACAGGGTACATACAAAAATTTAACATTGAGGAGCATATGTAAGAGATAACCAGTAGAGCTTGACATGATACGGGAATTAATAAACACGGTATCCATTAAAACGCAAATAGTCTCCACACGATAGATTCAAGACCAACTAACAAGCAAATAAGAGGTCAATTTGAAAAACAACACGAAAGATACGACGAAATGATTGCAAAGCCCCCCCCCCCCCATGCAAGTCCCGTCAAGCTATAGCTCTCTCCCCCTTTGGCATCAAGGCACCAAAAAGGAAACGAGCGATGCTAGCGCCCCGGTGCTCAGTAAAGCTCATCAGATCTGTCACGCTCCTCGAAATCATCATCACCACCACCACTAGCACACTCATCATCAGCACCATCGTCACTATCAGTCTCCTCCGGAGCAGTAGTAGAAGAGGAGGTAGCAGGCTGACCCGATATCTAATCATCTATCCAAGATCTATGACAATAGGTCCACTTCTCCTCTGGTATGATGGACTTCTCGAAACCATTGGCAGCCTCAAGCTTGAGAGCCCTCATAATCTGAATCTGTCGACGCTGAGCAAGCTTCTCGTTGTCATGGGCTTCATACAACTTCTGTTGAACATGAGCTTGGAGGCAGAAGGTCTTCTTCAACTTATTTGAGAACTTGGATACCCAAGAGGGCTTGGCAGCCGCAGGAAGCTCAAAGTCACTGTCACTAGAAGTAGCAAAGACATCCTCAGGTGCATCATCGGGGAAGCGAGGAGCAACATGCTTCTTCTTTCGGAGTTGCTTGACGTCATGCTCAGTGAGATTCTTAGCAGAATAGAGAGGCTCGCCAGGCCTCCGAACTGCCCACATAGATTTGAGGAAGCACATAATGAACGGAGCATACTCGGGGACTAATTTGTAGTGAACTGTGGAGTAGAGCTCCTCCCATAACCATTTTGAAGCATCAAATGTGGCCCAGTGCCAGCCATCTCCTTCATAGCAACAAGAAGATCAACAAAGTAACCATGAATCTCATCTTGATTGCCCACCTTGGGTAGGAGAACATTATGGAAAACACGATGCGGAATATCATATACCGACAGGAGATCCTTAGAGGAGCCAACAATTCCACGTCCGGGAATGTATAAGGGAGCAAGCTTCTCCTTATCCATTGGATGGGGCCGATCATGAGGACGAATGTTGCCATTCCCAGTGAGACGAGTATCATCATACCCAAGCGCATTGCACAAGGCGCGCCACGGGACCTCGAAAAGCTCATCACGACACATGAAGGTAAGTGTGTGAGTGTCATCAGTGCCAAAGTGAACCGTGGCATAGAACTGGTGAATGAGTTGCACATCAAAGGGCAATTGAATATCATGAGCTTGAGCAGGTCAAATTCATCACACAGAGTATTAGCTTCTCCAAAGTAGTCCATGTTATTCTTCAAGTGCTCAATGTCAATAGTCCACTGCTTGGCACACTTGTTCTTGTGATAGTCATAGAGCTCATGCACAATGCGCATCTGGATTGCATTCCAGAAGTGGGGGTTGTGCAGGAGGGAACAATGGGAACTGCATATGGATTCTGAAAGCGAACCTACTCCCAATCAGCTTGCTTCCATTTGTGCACTGGCTTGGCAGATTTCTGCTTGGCGGCCAAGGCTTTTGCACGGCGAGAGGGATTGGTAGGTATCACCACTTCCTCGTGCTCAGAGTCATCCATGAGCCTAGACCTGCGAGCACGCTTCTTGGTGTACTTTCGAGGAGCAGAGCGGGTATCAGAGCCTTCTGCAGACACACACCAGAAAAACACACACAAAGAAACCCGGGAAAGATGAGAGGATTGTACGCAAAAACAAGAATATATTAGGTATGCAAACTAAAACAAAGAAGCAGTGGAATCAGAACCATGCAGGCCGGTTGTACCGGTCATAGGGGTGGTTGTACCGCAGTAGCGGTTGTATCACTGTTTGAGGGAGACCGGTTCATCCGGATCTGAGACCGATGCCACTGATTCTAGGTTCTAAAGCATAACCGATAGGAATTTTATATAGGATCTCTTCCTATCAATAGTTTATCCATAACAAATGCGGGAACCTAGCAATGCCCTACAAATAAGTAGATCCCAGGAGGAGGATCTAAGAATAAGGAGGAAGGGCATTACTGGCGTCCATTGGAGGATATCAGGGAAGGGAGGGCCTCTATGGCGTGAATCCGAGGGGGGGCACCAGATCCGGGGAGCCGGGGGCACGCCGGCATGGTGGAGACGGCGGCACGCGATGAGGGCACCGAGGGGAGAAATTGGGCACGAAGGGGAAACTGAGTACCCCTTCGGCCTGGCCCTCCCTTTTAAGCGTCGGCTGTCGCACCGGTCGTACCTCTCTGAGGAGCGGTTGTACCGATCCAGTACAACCTGGAAGTTAGCGGCAGAACCACTAATTGCTGCCGGTTGAACCACTAGAGATGGGGCAACGGGGATTAGCGGTTGTAGCGCTTGAGCCACTGGTTGTACCGCCCTGCCTGAGTCTCCACCATAGAGAAACAGTGCGTACAATGGAATGTAGAGGGTTTGAGGGGTGAGGAGGGCTTGGGGCAGAGAGCAGGCAAGGGAGTATAGTGGGGAAATCCCAAGGTGACTGAGAAGAGCCACACAAAAAGGAATACACACCTTGAGGGATTCCACACCTAAAAACATTAATGGAGGAGAGAAAGATTGGGAAGAAAGCTTCAGTGCATCAATGGAGGAGAGAGGGGTAAGAGATAAGGGGGAGGAAGAAGAAAACCCCCTTTATATAGGCCCCCCAGATTTCTAACCATTATAGCAAAATTGCAATGGGCGGTACAACCTGTTGTCGTGCTGGTACAATTGGTGTTCATATTTTAGCGGAACAACCGTCAACCACCGCCATACAACCGGGCCAAGACAGGAAGTTGGCCCACATGTGCCACCAACCATGGCTGCTGGGCATGGCTAAGTCCCAAGAGGTACAACCGCTTGGAGCACTCATAGTATCGGCTAAAATTAATATAGCGGTACAACCAGACCACCACCGCCCAACAACAGCAGTGAAACAGAACCGTGTCCGATGGTGGACCGGTGTAGGGCCGATACAACCGCCCATAGCACCGATACAGCTGGTCAGTAGAGAAAAACTGGGGTTCCTCTCTCTCAATGATGTGATGGAACACGATGGGTGCAACAATGTTAGAGAAGAATTAATTCATTCATAGACTTCTAATGTGGATTCCTTCTTAATAGTATGCGATCCCTATGGTCAAAGAGAGTAAACACGTAGGGAACACGTCTTTGATCTTTTCTGTTTGGAGGGAATATCTAACCGTCTTATGTCTTAACAAATAATACCTGCATACTTGACACCCTCTTAGATAACATAGTGAGTTGTCATCATCACCAAAACACTTAAGCTGGAGAATGCCCTTACAACATATTATACGTGGCTACTATGGGTATCTAGTAAGAACGATTCTTATCTACGCAAAACCACAACTGCGATATACAAGTTTATATTTAACCTTCTCCAAGGACTGCCTCTATCAAATCCGATTCAACTAGACTAGGAGAAACAGACACCCGCTAGCCATCTTTATGCAACAAGTTGTATGTTAGTTGATGGAACCGGTCTCTCGTATGCGGACGAGTAAGGTTGGTCCGGGCCGCTTCATCCAACGATCACCGAATCGAGAAAAGACTAAGGAGGGCAGCAATCTGAATATCAAGGCCCACAAACTCCTTTGTATTCTACTCGAGATGTCATTTATGCATAGACCTAGATCTAATACCACTGTTGGGGAACGTTGCATGGGAAACAAAAATTTCTACGCACACATAAGATCTATCCGTGATGATGAGTATCGACAAGAGATATCGGATCCACATACCCTTGTAGATCACTAAGCGGGAAGCGTTAAGAAACGCGGTTGATGTAGTCGAATGTCTTCGCGATCCAAATCACAAGTCGTCCCATGGTCCAATCACGAACAAGCGCCAAGCATACAGCACCTCCGCGTTCAGCACATGTGCAGCTCGATGATGATCTCCGTCTTCTTGATCCACCAAGAGGGGCGAAGAAGTAGAAAAAAAACCATGGAGGGAGGGGTGGCGCCCTAGAAAAAAAACCTAGGGTTGGCCGGCGGCACGCACGGGGGAGGAGTCCTCCTCTAATTTGGTTTGGTGGAGGAGGAATCCTCCTGCTAGTAGGACTGGCCCACCTCTCCTCTATTCGGCTGGATAGGCCCATGAGGCTGGCCGCCCAGCCCACCATGGGCTGGTGCGCCACCTCTAGGTGTATGTGCTTCGAATCCAGGTGGGTGGTCCCTCCCGGTGAACCCCCGGAACCCATTTGTCACTCCCGTACTTTACCGGTAAGACTAGGCATTCGGTTCCCCCAAAGTGTTTGGGGCGGTACTTCGGTGTTTTTAAATTTTCGATTGTTCAAAAACAATGACCGATCGGTTAATAGGAAAAGTACTAACCGATGCTTTTGTGGACCGAAAGTTTGGTTCGGTCAAGGGTTCTGACCGAACAGACCCAGATTTCATTTAATAATAGGAGGAATCATCCAGTAGTTTGCAACCCCAATCATTTAATAATAACTGGAATCTCTACACTAGTCTGTAGTTTTCTTGTGTAAAAACAAATGGTCTATTATTTCTTTTATCAAAACATCTTCTATTTCCCGTCATTTCTTAATAAACACGAACAACAATCAATCACAAAATGTAATATCATGATGTAGAGTTAACACAGATTGGACGTAAGCATATATTGATACAGAACATAGCATCCAGCAGTATTTTAGTGCACACTCACACAAGCCAAAGTCTCAAGACTTGACATAACATTAAGTTTGACGACAGAAACAGTTGGTTCAACTACAAATTCTAAATATGAAATAAACAGCAACGAGCAGCGTACAAGAGCAGTATCGCTGCCATGCCCCAACTTCTTAACTTCAAGCTTTATTGCATCTGCTCCAACAACCAGAAGTAGTTATTCAGAACCGCAACCAGGACAACCAACCAGAACATCTGGAATATCAACAATAATTCACTTTAGTGCTTCATATGGGTCGATAAAATCATACATCGATTATGATTTCAATATGAACTGAAACAGCAAGATGAATTCCTATAGCTCAGAAGTGGAAGCTCACCAATCCTTAGGCTTTTTAGTGGTGGGTTGCTTCGCATTGCTTTGGAGCTTGGCTTTCTCCTTATATTCTGCAATCAATTCTGAAAAACAAAATGGTGGAAGAAGGATTATATAGCAGCAAATGAACACATATTACATAAGGATAGATTAATTAAATCAACTTACCTTGTTCAAGCTTGGTCAATTCTTCAATGTTCTGTGCTATGTTGATGTACGTACCATATTGTGGCCAATCATGTGTGCACACAAGTGTTTCAACCATGAATGGAGTCACAGAAGTCCTGAAGTCATCAAGAATACGTCCACTGGTAGAGAATCCAGGTTTGCCAATATAGCAAACCTGGATGGATTAATCTTCCGCAAATCCAATATTTCAAATTTTGGGCCATCATCTTCAGGCTCCTCGGTAAGGAACTTGTCCAGCTCAGACTTGCTACTGCTACTACCACCACTGTTCAGTCTCATTTTCTTAGCAATCAATGACTTCATCATGCTTACACGCCCTCCACTTGATTGAACTTCATGAGAAGCACTAGTTTTATATGATGGAATATTCAGACCATACATAAGCCTATATTCTTCAAATAAATCTCGGAGACAAGTACTAAATGCAGTGCGCACCTTAGGTCCTTTGTCTTCCCCATACATTTCTGAAATGGCAAACTGTGTATATTCTAAAAGCTTGTACCTGAGATGCAACAACAAAGTACATTTCTGAAATGGCAACTGTGTATATTCTACTTTAGTTTGTGGTGCTATAATATAAAGAAAGCATTACATATTGAAGACAAATTATATAATGATATTTTTTAGTATTTTACCTTGGATCAAGTGTGGTTGCAATGAATATCGGCAAGTTGAAGTTCTCCTTTTCCTTCCCCTTTTTTGCCGGTATCGAGCTCATGCCAATTGCCCCAGTATTTGTCAAACTTATCCTTCATCTTCTCTGACATTGCAATTTGCAAACCATCCTCACTTTCCATCCAACTTATCACTAACAGATTCACCTCAACAATCTCATGAAAAAACTCATTAGTAGTCACATGCAATGAAGCAGAAACACGAGTTGTTAGCTTTGCAATATGTGCAAGAAAATCTGCCATCCTCTTGACATTCTCCCAATCCTGCTCATCTGGAACTCCAACACCCCTGTCCTTACCTTTATCACTAAGAAGATCGACTACAAAGTAAGGATCCTCATCTGTGTATCTTACAAAAACTTTCTCATAGCAAATAGCAGCCTTCAGCATAAAAAATGTGGAGTTCCACTTAGCGCTCACATCAAGAATGAAGAAGGCCTTTGTGTAAAGCTTCTCAAGGTCAGCACATTCTTTGAACTTATTCAATCTATTTGAGCTAATTCTCACATATCTAACAGCTGCACGCACACGCTTGATTGAAACATCAAGTTCTTTTAGACCATCGATAACTATTAAGTTGACAATGTGGGCAGCGCACCTCATGTGCAGGTATTGGCCTCCAACTATGCAAGTCTTAGCTTTCTCCCAAGTTGTTCCTTCTTTTGGTCATCTGTTCTAGCTTCTTGCTCCAGTCGGCCCGTTCTTGCTTCAGTTTGGTATTCTTCTCCTCCAATTTGCCGGCTGCGGCGAGCTTCTTTTCCTCAGCTTTAGTTTTGTCCTCAGCCTCGGCGAGTGCTTTATCCTTATCTTCAAGAGCATACATGAGGAGGTTCAGATCATTCGTGGTCACCTCCAAATCCACCTGGAGTTGTTTCTTCTCCTTTTCCAAGTTCGCGTACTTGGTTCCTAGCTGACAAGATTTCTCAAATCATCAAACAAGTAATTCAGTCGACACTAATATTTCTCCACTCCGAGTAAAGAATAATAGTTCAGTCGACTGGATAGCGGCCCGCCGCCCCACCCCGCTGTTGGAAATATGCCCTAGAGGCAATAACAAATAGTTATTATTATATTTCCTCTTTAAAGATAATCGTTTATTATCCATGCTATAATTGTATTGAATGAAAACATAGATACATGTGTAGATACATAGACACAACAATGTCCCTAGCAAGCCTCTAGTTGGCTAGCCAGTTGATCTCGGATAGTCAAGGTTTTCTGACTATGTGCAAAGTGTTGTTGCTTGATAACTGGATCACATCATTAGGAGAATCATGTGATGGACTAGACCCAAACTATGAAGGTAGCATACTGATCGTGTCGTTTTATTGCTATAGTTTTCTGCGTGTCAAGTATCTGTTCCTATGACCATGAGTTCATATAACTCACTGGCACCGGAGGAATACCTTGTGTGTATCAAACATCACAACGTAACTCGGTGACTATAAAGGTGCTCTACAGGTATCTCCGAAGGTGTCCGTTGAGTTAGTACGGATCAAGACTGGGATTTGTCACTCCGTGTGACGGAGAGGTATCTCGAGGCCCACTCGGTAATACAACATCACAAACAAGCCTTGCAAGCAATGTGACTAAGTGTAAGTCACGGGATCTTGTATTACGGAACGAGTAAAGAGACTTGCCGGTAACGAGATTGAAATAGGTATGCAGATACCGACGATCAAATCTCGGGCAAGTAACATACCAAAGGACAAAGGGAAAGACATACGGGATTATATGAATCCTTGACACCGAGGTTCAACCGATAAGATCTTCAGAGAATATGTATGATCCAATATGGGCATCCAGGTCCCGCTATTGGATATTGACCGAGGAGTACCTCGGGGCATGTCTACATAGTTCTCGAACCCGCAGGGTCTGCACACTTAAGGTTCGGCGATGTTTTAGTATAGTTGAGTTATATGTGTGGTTACCGAATGTTGTTCGGAGTCTCGGATGAGATCATGGGCGTAACGAGGGTTTTCGGAATGGTTCGAAGACGAAGATTGATATATAGGATGACTTCATTTGGTTACCGAAAAGTTTTCGGGCATTACCAGGAATGTACCGGGAGTGACGAATGGGTTCTGGAAGTTCACCGGGAGGGGGGGCAACCCTCCCGGGGGAAGCCCAAAGGACCTATGGGTGGCTGATACGTCTACATCGTATCTAATTTTCCAAACTCTTTTGCCGTTGTTTTGGATTCTAATTTTCATGATTTGATTGGAACTAACCCGGACTAACGATGTTTTTAGCAGAATTGCCATGGTGTTGTTTTTGCGCAGAAATAAAAGTTCTCGGAATGACCTGGAAATTTACAAGGATTTTTTTGTGGAATATATAAAAAATACTGGCGCAAGAATCAACCAGAGACGTGGAGCGAGGAGCCCACAAGCCCAGGAGGCCCCCTTGGCCGCGCCTGGCAGGCTTGTGTGGCCCTCGGGGCTCCGCCACCTCCAACTCCAGCTCTATTTAGTCCCTTTCTCCCAAAAAAATCAAGGAGAAGAGTTCATCGCGTTTTACGATACGGAGGCGCTGCCACCACCTGTTCTTCCTCTGGAGGGCAGATCTGGAGTCCGTTCTGGGCTCCGAAGAGGGGAGATCGTCACCATCGTCATCACCAACCTTCCTTCATCGCCAATTCCATGATGATCTTCACCGTTCGTGAGTAATCTCATCGTAGGCTTGCTGGACGGTGATGGGTTGGATGAGATTTATCATGTAATGCTTAATGCTTGTCACTAGGGCCCGAGTGCCATGATTTCAGATCTGAACCTATTATGTTTTCATCAATATATTTGTGTTCTTGATCCTATCTTGCAAGTTGTAGTCACCTACTATGTGTTATGACCCGGCAACCCCGGAGTGACAATAGTCGGAACCACTCCCGGAGATGACCATAGTATGAGGAGTTCATGTATTCACCAAGTGCTATTAATTTGTTCCGGTTCTCTATTAAAACGAGAACCTTAATATCCCTTAGTTTCCATTAGGACCCCGCTGCCACGGGAGGGATGGACAATAGATGTCATGCAAGTTCTTTTCCTTAAGAACGTATGACTATATACGGAATACATGCCTACATTACATTGATGAACTGGAGCTAGTTACATATCTCTCCTTGTTATAACTGTTGCATGGTGAATGTCATCCGACATAATTATCCATAACCGATCCAATTCCTACGAGTTTTCCTACTGGTCCTTGCTATGCTACCTTGCCGCTACTGTTGTTACTGATGTTACCATTGCTACTTCTATTATCACACTACTCTGTTACTGAAACTTTGTTGCAAATACTAAGTCTTTCAGGTGTGGTTGAATTGACAACTCAACTGCTAATACTCGAGAATATTCTTTTGCTTCCCCTTGTGTCGAATCAACAAATTTGGGTTGAATACTCTACCCTCAAAAACTATTGCGATCCCCTATACTTGTGGGTTATTGCTACGTCCATTTTGCATCATGTTTTCATGTTGTTATTTATCGCTTCTTGGGCTGTTATTTCACTTCATGGTACAATTCTTATGCCTTTTCTCTCTTATTTTGCAAGGTTTACATGAAGAGGGAGAATACGGGCAGATGGAATTTTGGCCTGAAAGTGGAGCAAGTTTGAGATACCTATTCTGCGCAACTCCAAATGCCGTAAAAATGAACGAGAATTTTTTTCCGGATTTATAAAAAATACTCGGCCGAAGAAGCGCCAGAGGGGCGCCAGGGGTTGGCCACAAGCCTGCACAGCGCGGCCACCCCCCCCCCCCCAGGCCGCGCCATGAGGGCTTGTGGGCAACCTGCTGGCCCACTTGCCCCCCTTTTCTTCTATATGAAGGGTTTCGTCTAGAAAAAAATCGAGGAGGAGCTTTTTCGTGGATTCTCCGCTGCCACGAGGCGGAACTTGAGCTGAACCAATCTAGAGCTCCGGCAGGACGGTCCTGCCGGGGAAACTTCCCTCGCGGAGAGGGAAATCGTCACCATCGTCATTACCAACACTCCTCTCATCGGAGGGGACTCATCACCATCAACATCTTCATCAGCACCATCTCATCTCCAAACCCTAGTTCATCACTTGTAAGGTTGCTAGTAGTGTTGATTACTCTTTGTAGTTGATGCTAGTTGGAGTACTTGGTGGAAGAGTTTATGTTCAAATACTTAATGCTACTCATTACCTCTCTGGTCATGAATATGATTATGCTTTGTGAGTAGTTACTTTTGTTCCTGAGGACATGGGATAAGTCATGCTAATAGTAGTCATGTGAATTTGGTATTCATTCGGTATTTTGATATGTTGTTTTTCCTATAGTGGTGTTATGTGAACGTCGACTACATAACACTTCACCATTATTTGGGCCTAGAGGAAGGCATTGGAAAGTAGTAAGTAGATGATGGGTTGCTAGAGTAACAGAAGCGTAAACCCTAGTTTATGCGTTGCTTCGTAAGGGGCTGATTTGGATCCACTAGTTTAATGCCATGGTTAGACTTTGTCTTAATTTTTCTTTAGTAGTTGCGGATGCTTGCGAAAGGGGTTAATCATAAGTGGGATGCTTGTCCAAGTAAGGGCAGTAACCAAGCGCCGGTCCACCCACATATCAAACTATCAAAGTAACGAACGCGAATCATATGAACATGATGAAAACTAGCATGACAGGAATTCCCGTGTGTCCTCGGGAGCGTTTTTCCTCCTATAAGACTTTTTCCAGGCTTGTCCCTTTCTACAAAAGGGATTGTGCCACTTTGCTGCAATGTTGCTACTTTTGTTACTTGTTGCTTGCTCTGAATCATCTCACCACACAATCACTTGTTACCGACAATTTCAGTGCCTGCAGATTTTATCTTGCTGAAAACCACTTGTTAGATCCTTCTGCTCCTCATTGGGTTCGACACTCTTACTTATCAAAAGGACTACGATTGATACCCTATACTTGTGGGTCATCAAGACTCTTTTCTGGTGCCATTGCCGGGGAGTGAAGCACCTTTGGTAAGTGGAACTTGGTAAGGAAACAGTCATATAGTGTGCTGAAATTTGTTGTCACTTGTCACTATGGATACTAATCCTTTGAGGGGTTTGTTCAGGGTATCTTCACCTTGAACGGAAGCACAAAGAGTTGCCTCTCAACCTGCTGCGCGTACTGAAAATATTTTCTTTGAATTTCCTTCGGGTATGCTTAAGAAACTGCTGGCTAATCCTTTTACAGGAGATGGAACATCACATCCACACTTGCATCTAATCTATGTAGATGAAGTTTGTGGTTTATTTAAGCTTGCAGGTTTGCCCGAGGATGAGGTCAAGAAGAAGGTATTTCCTTTATCTTTGAAGGATAAGGCATTGACATGGTATAGGCTATGTGATGATACTGGATCATGGGACTACAATTGGTTGAAATTGGAATTTCATCAAAAGTTTTATCCTACGCATTTAGTACATCGTGATCGGAATTATATTTATAATTTTTGGCCTCGTGACAGAGAAAGCATCGCTCAAGCTTGGGGGAGGCTTAAATCAATGCTATATTCATGCCCCAATCATGAGCTCTCAAGAGAAATTATTATTCAGAATTATATCCTCGGCTTTCTCATGATTATCGCACCATGCTTGACACTTCTTGGACCGGTTCTTTTATGAAGAGAGATATTGACTTCAAATGGAACTTACTGGAGAGAATTAAACACAACTCTGAAGATTGGGATATTGAAGAAGGTAAGGAGTCAGATATGAATTTCATGTTTGATTGTGTTAAATCCTTTGTTGAGACAAATACTTTTTGTGACTTTAGCGCTAAGTATGGACTTCACTCTGAGATAGTAGCTTCATTGTGTGAATCTTTTGCTGCTCAAGTATCCTCCTCCTTTAGAAGTCAATGTAGTTAAACCCACTCAAGTTGAAGAGAAAGTCATTGCCTATAACAACCTTGTGGTTCCCAGTGCTTACATTGAGAAACCACCTTTCCCTGTTAGGATAAAGGATCATTCTAAAGCTTCAACTGTGATACGTAGAGGCTATATTAGAACACGTACACCCCCTGAGCAAATTAGAGTTGAACCTAGCATTGCTATTATCAAAGATCTTCAGTCCGGCGATGTTGAGGGACATAATATTCACTTCTGTGAAGATGCTGCTAGAATTGCCAAACCTCACGCTAGAGACAAACATAGGCATGTTGTTGGCATGCATGTCGTTTCTGTTAAGATAGGAGATCATTGTTATCATGGTTTATGTGACGTGGGTGCTAGTGTTAGTGCAATACCTCAATCCTTATACGATGAAATCAAAGATGAGATTGCACCTGTTGAGATAGAGCCTATTGATGTCACTATTCAGCTTGCCAATAGAGATATTATCTGCGCTGTGGGAATTGTTAGGGATGTTGAAGTCTTGTGTGGTAAAACAAAGTATCCTGCTGATTTCCTCGTTCTTGCTACCGCAGAAGATAGCTTTTGTCCCATCATTTGGCAAACCTTTTCTCAATACCTTCAATGCTCATATTGACTCTCAGAAGCAAAATGTCACTGTGGGCTTTGAAGGTGTGTCGCATGAGTTCAATTTCTCCAAGTTTGGTAGACAACCTCATGAAAAGGAGTTGCCTAGTAGGGATGAAATTATTGCCATAGCTTCTATTGCCGTGCCTCCTACTGATCCCTTAGAGAAATACTTGCTTGAGCATGAAAATGATATGCATATGGATGAAAGGGATGAAATAGATAGAGTTGTCTTAGAACAATATCCTATCCTTAATAATAACTTGCATGTTGAACTGCTTGGGGATCCACCCCCACCAAAGGGTGATCCTGTGTTCGAGCTTAAACAGTTGCCTGATACTCTTAAGTATGCCTATCTTGATGAAAAGGAGATATATCCTGTCATTATTAGTGCTAGCCTCTCAGAGCATGAAGAAAAGAAGTTACTAAAAACTCCGAGGAAGCACCGTGCTGCTATTGGATATACTCTTGATGATCTTAAGGGCATTAGTCCCACTCTATGCCAACATAAGATTAAAACTGATCCTGACTTCAAACCAGTTGCTGATCATCAAAGGAGATTGAATCCTAAGATGAAAGAAGTAGTAAGAAAAGAAATACTAAAGCTCCTGGAAGGGGGTATTATCTATCCTGTTGCTCATAGCGATTGGGTGAGTCTGGTGCACTGCGTCCCTAAGAAGGGAGGCATTACCGTTGTCCCTAATGATAAGGATGAATTGATCCCACAGAGGATTATTACTGGCTATAGGATGGTGATCGATTTTAGGAAACTGAATAAAGCCACTAGGAAAGATCATTACCCTTTGCCTTTTATTGACCAAATGCTAGTAAGGTTGTCCAAACACACACACTTCTGCTTTCTAGACGGTTATTCTGGTTTCTCCCAAATACCAGTTGCACAATCTGATCAAGAGAAAACCACTTTCACCTGCCCTTTCGGTACCTTTGCTTATAGACGTATGCCTTTTGGCTTGTGTAATGCACTTGCCACCTTTCAAAGATGTATGATGGCTATATTCTCTCACTTTTGTGAAAAGATAGTCGAGGTTTTCATGGATGACTTTTCCGTTGACGGGTCTTCCTTTGATGATTGCCTCAGCAACCTTGATTGAGTCTTATAGAGATGTAAAGACACCAATCTTGTCTTGAATTGGAAGAAGTGCCACTTTATGGTTAATGAAGGCATTGTCTTAGGACATAAAATTTCTGAAAGAGGTATTGAAGTCGATAAGGCTAAGATTGATGCAATCGAGAAAATACCATACCCCACAGATATCAAAGGTATAAGAAGCTTCCTTGGTCATGCTGGTTTCTATAGAAGGTTCATTAAGGACTTCTCTTAGATTTCTAGGCCTCTTACCAATCTCTTGCAAAAGGATATTCCTTTTGTTTTTGACGATGATTGTGAGGAAGCCTTCGAAATACTTAAGAGGGCTTTGATAACTGCACCTATTGTTCAACCACCTGATTGGAACCTACCTTTTGAGATCATGTGTGATGCTAGCGATTATGATGTTGGTGTTGTCCTAGGGCAAAGAGTTGATAAGAAGTTGAATGTTATTCACTACGCTAGTAAAACACTAGACAGTGCCCAGAGAAACTATGCTACTACGAAGAAGGAATTTTTAGCAGTCGTGTTTGCATGTGAAAAGTTCAGGTCTTACATAGTTCTCGATGGAGAAGAAAGACGCTATACCTAGACTTATCAAATGGGTTCTCTTACTACAAGAATTTGATTTGCACGTTGTCGACAAAAAGGGTGCTGATAACCCAGTAGCAGATAACTTGTCTAGGTTGGAGAACGTTCTTGATGACCCACAACCTATTGATGATAGCTTTCCCGATGAGCAATTGAATGTCATCAATGCTTCACGTAGTGCACTGTGGTATGCAGATTATGCAAACTATATCGTTGCCAAATATATACCACCTAGTTTCACTTACCACCAAAAAAAGAAATTTTTCTTTGACTTGAGACACTACTTTTGGGATGATCGTCACCTTTACAAGGAAGGAGTAGATGGTGTTATTAGACGTTGTGTACCTGAACATGAACAAGGGCACATCCTACATAAGTGTCACTCCGAGGCCTACGGAGGACACCATGCGGGACATAGAACTGCCCACAAGGTATTGCAATCAGGTTTCTATTGGCCCACACTCTTCAAGGATGCCCGTAAGTTTGTCTTGTCTTGTGATGAATGTTAGAGAATAGGTAATATTAGCAAACGTCAGGAAATGCCTATGAACTATTCACTTGTCATTGAACCATTTGATGTTTGGGGCTTTGATTATATGGGACCCTTTCCAAAATCCAACGGGTATACTCACATCCTAGTTGCTGTTGACTACGTCACTAATTGGGTAGAAGCTATCCCCACTAGTAGTGCTGATCACAACGCTTCTATCAGGATGTTGAAAGAAGTTATCTTCCCTAGATTTGGAGTCCCTAGATATCTAATGACCGACGGTGGTTCACACTTCATTCATGGTGCTTTCCGTAAAATGCTTGCTAAGTACGAGGTCAACCATAGAATTGCGTCTCCCTACCACCCTCAATGCGGTGGTCAAGTAGAGCTAAGCAACAAAGAGATTAAACTGATTCTGCAAAAGACTGTCAACGGGTCTAGAAAGAATTGGTCTAAGAAGCTCGATGATGCACTGCGGGCTTATAGAACTGCCTATAAGAATCCCATGGGCACACTACACCACAACACTTGATTGGGGGCAGCTAACTGCCGGGAGAAAAATCTGCCTAAGGGCAATATATCTGCCGGGACATCTGTTACTGCCGCTATAAGAATCTTAGGGCGGCCTTACTGCCGGGAGAACTACAGCAACAACGGCACGTGCACTGCCGGCATCTTTACGGCAAATAATCTGCCGGAGGAACTAAATCACGGCCCACTGTCTGCCGGCCCATGCCGGAGACCGTCTTTGGCACAGAACGGTACGGTAGCGCGCGCCAGCTAGGAAATAAGCGCGCGACTTGATGAAAATTTTGGCCCATTGTGAAAATAGACGCGCCGGCCCTCCCGCTACCAAATCGATCACCACGTACCCTGCGCCTCCACCAAATCGACCGCCGCCGCCCCCAAAACCTAGCTCACCACCGGCGTAACCCCTCACCACCGCAGCTCCTCCTCCAGTTTGGGCCCCCCACCCCTGCTGTCGGCGTAACCCCTCACCACCGCAGCTCCTCCACCCCTCACCACCGCAAGCCGCCGCCGCCCCGAACCATCCATCCATTGCCGGCGCCGCCGCTCCCAACCAACCATCCATTGCCGCCGCAGCCCCCAACCATCCATCCAACGCTGGCGCCACCGCTCCCAACCACTGCCGCCGCCCCCAACCGACCGTCCACTGCCGCCGCCGCCACCAACCATCCACCGCCCTCCAGTAGACCGAGCTCTTTCCTCCCCGAGCTCTGTTTCCGCCCGCCACCAAGCCGCTGTCAGCCACTGTCATCGTTGCACTCCGAGCTGGTGAGGTTTCATAACAATTTTTTTGCCTTCTTTTGTTCTGAATGTGTAGCTATGGATCTTGAGATCAAAGCCCCTAAGACTACATTGCTAGTTTGATCCCAATGAATTCGTTTGTTCTTCCTTGCTGATGGCTAGAACAACTCCTGCCCTTTGAAGCTTGTGCTCAAAATAATATTGAAATTAACACCTGACTAAGTTGTATAGTTTAGCTTTGGAGTTCACTTTAATTTGAGATGAAAGAAAGCTAGTTATTTAAGTTCTTTGTTTGTTTAGTTAATGCCCCAAGGTAGTACCATGTTTGTTTGATTTTTGCCAAATACGAGATGTGTACAGAACATGTGCTATGCTTTTATGATATAGATGATGGCATTCTTATTGCTATTTTGGTATTTGTATTTTCTGAAATGACATGTTTCAGTTAATTATATTTTGTTGTGTGATGGCATTTCTTCTCGTATTGTATTTCTTGTTGCTTGTACTAGATATTGTTGATCTGCACTTTGTTACTAGATTTTTTCCTTAATAGAAGTATACTTTCTCGCATGTTAGGAAATTTTAGTGAAACTGGTCAACAATGGACAAGAGTTGGATGGATAAAGCTAGAAATACACAAGCATATATAGACGGGGTAGAGAAATTCATAGATTTTGCTTTTACGCATTCAGCAAGAGGGAACACTATACTATGTCCTTGTAGAATTTGCTTGAACTGTTGTTGGTTTGAAGCTAATGTTGTCTATGAGCACTTGTTATGCGATGGGTTTATTAATGGGTACAAACGATGGATATATCATGGGGAGGCATCATCATCTCTTGCATCTGAGAGTGACCATGATGAGGTTCAACCTGATGATTTTCAAGAGGATATTGACTTAGATGACTATGATGAGATGCTTGAAATGATTCAATATATAGCACATCGAAATGGGGATTTTAGTGATGGTACTAGTGGGGAGGATCCAAGTCACCAGGATGCAGAGCCTGAGGGCGTCGACCCTCTTCTAGAGAAGAAAAAGAAGAAGGATGAAGATGCTTTCCGACAATTCATAGCTGATGATAGGGAGGAGCTTTATCCAGGGTGCACAACCTTCTCAAAGCTACGTTTTGTTGTTAGGTTACTCCATACAAAATCTCTTGGAGGTTGGAGTGATAAAAGTTTTGACATACTGCTAGAGTTGTTAAAAGAGGCCTTTCCAACAGCAAAGCTACCCAAAAACTTTTATGAAGCTAAGAAGATGATAAAATGCCTTGAGCTTGGTTATATAAAAATTCATGCATGTGAGAATGATTGCATTTTGTTCTGGAAGGAACATGCAAATAAGGATATTTGTCCTACATGCAAAACTTCTCGGTGGAAATCTGAAAAGAATAGTCTTGATGGGAAACATGTACACAAGGTCCCAAGGAAGGTTCTTCGTTATTTTCCAATAAAGAAGAGGCTACAACGCCTTTTTGTGTCCGCAAAGAGTGCAGCGGACTGCAGATGACATGCTGAAGAACGTACAAGAGATGGACTAATAAGGCATACAGCGGATGCACCTGCTTGGAAGGACTTTGATGGCAAATATCCAAATTTTCCTAAAGATAGTCGCAACATGAGGCTGCTTGTAGCATCTGATGGTTTTAATCCATTTAGGACAATGAAGTTATCCTATAGTGTCTGGCCTGTTGTAGTAATTCCGTTGAATCTTCCTCCTTGGTTGTGCATGAAGCAGCATAATTTCATCCTCTCTTTGCTAATTCCTGGTCCAAGGTCACCTGGGAGAGATATAGATGTATTTCTTGAACCACTTATTGATGATTTGAACTCGCTTTTTGAGGAGGGTGTTAGAACCTATGATGCCTCGACTGGTAAACCCTTCAACCTGCATGCTGCTGTATTGTCAACTACATCAGACCTCCCAGGCTTATGCACTCTATCCGGGATTGTAACCTCTGGTGAATTTGGTTGTCCATTGTGTGGCTCACATACTTGCTCTCTTCGTTTGAAGGAAGGCAGGAAATTTGCTATATGGGACATCGAAGGTTTCTTGATCCTAACCATGAATACAAATTTGATGAAGAATCCTTTGATGGTGTGGAATTAGGGACCGCACCTGTACCACTTACTGGAGAGGAAGTTTTGGCCCTCACTGAAAATATGAAGACTATTTTTGGAAAGGACCCTTCCCGGAAAACAACCACGAAGAAGCGCAAGGTTGGCGAACCACCAATGGTTCGGAAAAGAAAATCCATATGGTTTAGGTTGAGATACTGGAAAGACTTGCTGCAGCCTCATAATCTTGATGCAATGCACATTGAAAAGAATGTATGTGAAAATATAATTAACACACTTCTATGGATGGATAAAAAATCAAAAGATAATTATAGCTCTCGTAGAGATCTAGAGCATCTCGGAATAAGAAAAGCTCTCCAACCTGTCCCAGTAGGTGAACAATTTGATTTGCCTGCTGCACCCTACGCAATGGACAATGAAAAGAAGAAACAGTTCTGTGAAATTTTGAAGGAAGCTAGGTTCCCTGATGGCTGTGCATCTGATATACGCCGGAATGTCCTTGTGAAGCAGAAAAAGATCGTTGGGCTGAAGAGCCATGACAATCACATTCTTTTGCAACAATTGCTTCCACTAGCTGTTCGGAACACATTGCCAAAGGAAGTCGGTATTGCCTTGGTTCGTGTCAGCAGATTCTTCAAGCAAATATATTCTCCTGTCATTAGCATAAGTGATATGGAGAAGCTAGAGGGAGAAATAGCTGAGACCTTGAGCATTCTTGAGGCCATATTTCTGCCATCATTTTTTGATCTTATGGTTCACTTGATGGTTCATCTTCCAACCCAAGTGAGGCTAGGGGGGCCAGTAAAGTACAGCAGCATGTACCCAGTAGAAAGGTCATCCCTATAGACCTATTTTCTTGGTATCATATTGTTTCTTGCTTCCCCCAAAATAATCTGATATATCTTACGTATATACTATATAGGTATAATATGAAGCTAAAGGGGTTTGTACGTACCAAGAGCCACCCCGAGGGGTCAATTGCAGAGGGCTATCTATTTGATGAGAGCCTTACATTCTGCTCCACTTATTTACATGGATGTGAGACTAGATTTAACAGAAAATGCAGAAATGACGCCCCTGAGACCAATGTATCTACTATGCCATTTTTTACCAACAAGGGTTGATTTTTGGCTCGAAAGCATATAGTGACCTTAGATCACAAGTCATGGCTGCAAGCACATCGATATGTTTTGTTTAATTATGATAACATAGATTCATATTTGAGGTATTTTATTTCTAAGAATTTCTTTCATTTGAGCCTATGAACGATATTTGTCATACTGCTGAATTTGCATACTTAACTCCTGCAGCAAGTATGATGCCTATTTAACTTCGATTGGCTACGGGAATAAGTTAGAGATTAGTCGCATTCGCCATGAGAAATTCCATGAGTGGTTTAAGCTCCATGTGGCACAACTAATTGCGAATGGTGAAGATATTTCTGAAGAGATTCAAACTTTAGCTAACGGGCCCTTCTTAGCTGCAAGGAAGTGTAATAGCTATACCATAGATGGGTACAATTTCCACACAAATTCGTATGATCAGGGTAGACCTTCCCAAAGCAGCGGGGTTTCTCTTGTATCTCAGATTTTGTCTTCCACAAGTGAAGATAATGAAAATCTTATGGTCAGGAATAAAATATATTATGGTGTGATAACTGAAATCCTTGAGTTCAATTATAACAACAAAGGAAGTATTGTGCTTTTCAAATGTGATTGGGTTGACAACAGTGCACAAGACAAGTGGGTTCAAGTCGACGATCTTGGTGTCACACGTGTGAACTTCAGGCATTTACTCAAGTCTGGTGAACCTTTCATTTTGGCATCTCAAGCAACCCAAGTGTACTATGTGCAAGATAAGCTTGATAAAGATTGGTATTCTGTTAGAAGCTTTCCTCATCCAGGAGACCTGTATGATATGTGTGGAGTTGGAGATGAAGATTTTGACCACCATGATGCACCTACTGTGTCAACTGTTGATATGGATGCCAATGTAGATCTTAGTGTTGATGTTAGAAATATACCTCATTGTAGGATAGATATAGATGGAACACTTGTTCCTGTAGTTCAGCAACCAAAGTGTGTGCCTTTTCCTTTCATTTTTCAGTTACATGCTTATATACTTGATATCCAATGTGTCAATTCTAATGTGGTATAAATTTTCTTTTCAGGAAAAAAGATGGAAAAAGGAAGAGACGAAGACAATGCTGAAGCACGAGAGGAAGAGAGGCTAGCGAATCTTAAAGCAAGAAACAGTGAGGATTTTGCACGATTTGGGTCTTTCAGATTTGCAGATGCTAAAGAAATTTCTAGAGGCAAAGCCAATCAGCGGCAAACTAAAAGAAAGAAGGTGATATAACATGCTTCTATTTAGTTATTGCATCTATTACTTCACTTTTACATATCTTGTTTTGTTATGTACGTGTAGAGCACCGTAGAAAAGCCTACTGTTGAAGTAACTCGAGTTCTTAGGTCCCAGACGACTAGAGATGTTGATAACATGCCAAGTGATAACATTGAAGAGCACGAAGGGCACGAAGGTATGTAGCTCAAAAATCTATGTATACAGACTGCTAGTTAAATGATGACAGCCTACTAACTATTTTGCATGTTTAGACCATGAGTTGGATCAAGAAACAAAGGGGAAGAAGGGGGAAAACGCACTAGAATGCACAATGTGTATGATAGATTGGGGACAGTCCCACCAATTCGTGTGGAGTACAATGGTGATGGACAACCAATTGGGGACAATACCTCGGAGTTTTCAAACTTCATCTCAACACTTGTGAAAAGTAAAATATCTCTTGGGCATAATGATTGGAGAAAGGTTGATGTTGAGAAAAAAAATCATTTGTGGAAAACCTTAAAGGTATACTCTATGGTTTCTCGTATAACTTGGCCCTTTATCTCTAGATGACTTGTAGTATAACTTTCCCCTTTATCTAATACATCATCCTTACACTCTCCATTTACACTTGCTTGAAATCAGATGTACTATGTTGTGGATGACAAACTGAAGGATTGGGTAATGGGAAGCGCTGCGAAGAAATGGAGGGATTTCAAATCTGAGTTGAAGACTTTGTATTTTGATGAGAAGATGGCCGATGAGGAACTTCAAGTTGTCCCAGATAACAGAGTTAGCCCAACTGATTGGAAAGAGCTTCTTGCTTTTTGGAAAACTGAAGCAGGGAAGGTACGTTGCAAGAAAATACATGTGCACTTTCCTGCAGTTTTGCCTAATTTACAATTCATTGAATCAATATTTGTAGCAACGTAGCGAGCAAGGAAGAAAAAATCGAATGGAGATGGAATTATTGCATACATTAGGCAGCAAAAGTCATGCTCGTGTTTGTCATGAAATGGTATATGATTATCTTATATAACTCTATTTTACCATTTCTTGATTGTTATGAACTAACTATAAGAAAATTAATGTAGCATAAGAAGAATGGATATCCCCCTCAGAGACATGAACTGTTTATAGAAACACACACGTGCAACAAGAGTGGTGCCCCTTCAAGTGTGGCTGCAGCAACTATGTTTGTAAGTATTTTGAGTTGCAACAATGTTTAGGCTTTGTACTTGTTATTTTTTTCTCTAGAACATTGGAGTTATAGTCTTTAGTAGACACTATGTTGCTGATGTGTTCATGGATCATATGTTCTGTCTTGTAGAAATAGATAGAAGAGAAGTCAAATGAGCGTCCAGAACTTTTAGAAAAAAGCATCAAGCAAGGTGACCTCTTCTCGCATGTCGCAGGAAAGGAGAGGAATGGGTATGTGAGGTGTATAGGTCTAGGACCAAGTGCTACAGGTTTGGGCATGCCGGATACTAGAAAGCTGAAATCCACGAAGCTTCAAATGGCTGAGGAAGAAGCAAAAGAAGCTTGAGAATCAAATGCAATTCTTGTCGAGCGTGTAGATCAAATGGAGAATAATTTCCAAACAGTAGTTACAACTCTGAAGGATGAACTTCAACAAATGAGGAGACTGCTACAATCAAAAGTGCAGCAAAATATTCAGTTCAATCAAGAGTATGACTTGTCTCACTCTGGATATGGATATGGAGGTGGCCATGGTGGTGGCTATCGATATGAAGGTGCCCATGGAAGTGGATATCGACATGAAGATGGATATGAAAGTGGATATGGAGGTGGATATCGACATAAAGATGGATATGGAGGTGGATATCAACATAAAGATGGATATGAAGGTGCATATGGAGGTGGGTATGGACATGAAGGAGGGGTATGAACATGAAGGGGAGTGTGAGCATGAAGAGAGTGAAGAATCTGCCACCCGCAACCGTGAGGTGCGGCAAGAGAAGGAAGCAACCATTTTGCATAAGAAGGATCAAGAAGCACTCATGCAAAAGAAGTTAACACCATCCACTCAGAAAAACTTTGTACTTTCTAGTACCGCCCAGCATGAGGTGCTGCAAGAGAAGGAAGCAACCATTTTGCAAAAGAAGAAGGCAACAGGGCTCATACAACAAAGTAAGGATGTGGCACTTCATCGCCACAAGATGGCAACAAGCAAGGAAATTGCAATCACACACAAAAATCAGCAGGTCAGATTGTACTTTGTTTATATTTTGTTGCTCTTTTTTGTTTAAGATGACAAAGACACTTTCTCTTATCTGAGTTCTTTTTCATTCTTACTCAGAAAGGAAAGGATGTGATCCTGTATAATGTTTATCGAGATCATAGTATCCCAGTGGCAAAAGCAACCATTCTGTCAATTGATCGGAGAAAAGAGGTAGGTGGTCAGGAGCTTGGCTCTGAATATTGTGAGGTTGCCGTGAACTATGTAATAAAAAGGGATGTTATACTACCTCGTGGTGTTGGAACATACCACCATGGGGCAAGCTCAAGGGCGATGTATCGCATGGCCATACAAGCATGTGAGATTTTGTTCTTATTTTCTTATGATTAAACCTACCAATGACTATTATGGTTGATTGCTGAAAAAGCTATGCTTCTACGTATGCAGTTGGAAGTAGACAAGTCCATGGAAAAAGCAGGAATGAGACCACAAGCAGGCTAAGGAGGTAATATACATGTTTCTCTTGGTTCCTATGTGTGTGATGTTAAGTTGATGCATGGTAATTGCTTGATCTATGTGACTGGATCGATGGAGACTTTTATTAGATGTTGTTCTTCATGTCCTGTGTATGCATGTTCTTGCATATAACTAGTGGAAGCTTTTACATGTTTGTTGAAAAGAGTATTTAGTTTGGCAAAGTTCTTGATTTGTTCTTAAATGCTAGTATATTTGGAAAAGAGTATTCGTTATCTGGTTTAATTAGGATTTAACATCTTCCACTATTTTTGTTCCAGTATATGAGCAATATTTTTGTTCATGTATACTGTACATGGCCTCTTTGATAAGTCGCTACTACTTGGTTGTACATGACCAATATTTTTGTAGCATGTTAACTACTGCCCAGGTCTTTGTAAATGTTCCTCATGTTTAACTGTAGCATGTTAACTTCAATGTTAATTTAAATTCTGAAACGAGAGCTCCCTATTTAGTATCCTATCTGTTGCAGGTTTCTCAAAGGTGCACAAGTCGATGAAGATTTGGAAGATTTTCAAGCTCCTGAAGATTTGGAAGACCTACAGTAGTTGGTGGAGTGATTATGTAATATGCTTGTTTAGTTTGTGAAACCTAGACACACTTGCTCCGCTCATTTTGCTGGTCGATAAGCCATCTGCTCATCTTGGTTGTGTGGCACACCCAGAAACATGTACTTCTCCATTTGTCGCACTATTTCATTTTGTTGGTTGTGTGGCACATTTTAAAACATATATGTGATGTACCTTTTGTGGAACAACCTCCTTATATGTATATTATGGTTGTTATGTTTATCAATGACGTTTTAAAGTTCTGGATGAGGCCTGATATTATTTTGATTGAAGTGTATGGATGAGACATATATGTGACTTTTGATCAAAGTATGTATAAATTGTACGTGTGATATGTCCTTATGACTGAACATATACTAAATGGATATTACATAGGGGATGCCTAGAACAATTAGGTAGTGAAATCTACATGCTGGCAAAAAAACTGCCGGGTCAACACACTTCTGCCGGCAGTTATACTGCGAGTACCTAGCATTCCACGTGTCTTGCCTAATCTGCCGGGAGAATATAAACCGCCGGCAAATATATGCACTAGGGCAGTGGGACTGCCGGGAAAATTTTATCTCCCGGGAGAAGTGATCCCCGACAACCGTTGTCGTGGCGGTTCTGTCTACCGGGAGAAATACTTCCCCGGCAGATAGTGTGCCGCTTAAAGTGGTTTCTCAGGGCAGTTTACATGCCGTTGCATTAGTGTTTTGGTGTAGTGGCATGTCTCCGTACAAAATGGTATATGGTAAAGCATGCCATTTACCTCTTGATCTAGAGCATAAAGCTTACTGGGCAATCAAAGAGCTCAACTTTGATTTCAAACTAGCCGATGAGAAGAGGTTATTTGACATTAGCTCGCTTGATGAGTGGAGAACTCAGGCATATGAGAATGCCAAGCTATTCAAAGAGAAGGTTAAGAGGTGGTATGATAAGAGGATACAAAAGCGTGAGTTCAATATAGGTGATTATGTCTTTCTATATAACTCTCATTTATGATTCTTTGCAGACAAGCTTCTCTCTAAATGGGAAGTTCCCTATGTTGTTGAGGAAGTATATCGTTCCGGTGCTACCAAGATCAACAACATGGAAGGTATTTGTCCGAGAGTTGTATATGGGCAGAGAATTAAGCATTATATCTCAGGTACTCCCATAAATGTTGAAAGCAATATCATCAATACCATAACTCCGGAAGAATAACTAAGGGATATTTATCAGCCTATTTCAGAGTCCGAAAACGAAGAGGTATGTGATTCAGTAAGAAAACAAAGTCCAAAACTTTTCCAGTAGGAAATTTTCTCCGTTTTGGAATATTTGGACAAATACAAAAAATGGAAGTAGTCCGGAAAGTGCTCGAGGAGGTGACAAGCCTGCACGGCACGGACCACCCCCTGGTCGCGCCGTGAGGGCTTGTGGCCACCTCGTGCGCCTCCCGGACTCCGTTTTCGTGCAGGGTACTCCTTCTGGTCTGGAAAAATCTTTATATATACTTCCGTTTGGTCTGACCCCTGCATCACGCAGATTTTTTCTGTTTTTCGTTTCGAGCGTGTTTCTGCCGCAGATTTAGGGCAAGATGTCCTCTCAAGATTCAGAGGGGAGAGCTTTGTGGAAGATTACCTTGCTAATCCCAAGGTCTATGGGGACTTTGATCCTTATGGCTGGAACTCTGATGAGGAAGAAGATTATGATCCCAAGGGGAAGGAACAAACGAGTTCCGATGAAGAGGAGGCTCCTCTACCTCAACCTGGACGCACGCATGTGGAGTTCAAGAAGTCGAGCCTCCCTGACTCAAGGAAGAAGCCTAAGACCTTGTTTATCCCTTCTAGTTTCTTGTAGGAGAGTAAGCAGGAATTATGCCAAAGGGTGTTGAAGCTTGAAGAGGAAAATGATGATCTAAGGGAGCAGAATTTTATGCTCAAGTGGAAATTAAACAAGCTCAAGACCTCTTCAACAACTCCTCCACCACCACCAAAGGAAGACAACTGAGCATTGGTATGGGCAATCCCTATCACATCCCTGATTCCCATTAGGGTTTAGAAAGTTTGAGCTCATGTTTTCTTCCATTGCATCTTAGGAATTTGAATTGCACTCAAGGAAGGAAATGAAATCAAAGCAAAACCTCAACAAACTCTATATTCAAAACAAAACCAAAGTAGTGGAAATTCAGTGAATCCAAAATGGCCTTCATAAAAGTTCAATATTTTAGATAAATGTTGAAAACAAGATAACAGGGGTAAAATATATTTTTAAAATGCTTTTGGCATTTTAAATTTAAGTTAAAAGCTACTGAAATCAATTATATATTTGATTTCAAATATTTCAAAGTTTCCAAAAATGTTGAAAACTTTATATGTGGTTGGAAATATTCCAACTAACACTCTAGTATTTTTCAAACTATTTTAGAATTAGTTTGGAGCCAAAAATAAAATGAAACAAATGTCAAAAAGAATAAAACAGAAACAGAAAAGAAAAGAAATAAGAAAACCTTACCTGTCGCTCACCTAAGGCCCAACCCACCTGAGCACCTGTCGTCTTCCTTGTGCCAGTCGGCACCAGGAGGTGGCCGTCGCTCCCTCCGGCGCGGCCACGCACCTGCGTGCCTGCCTGGCCACTGCATTGCGCTGGCGCGAAGGGGATAAGCTCCCCGAAGACCACCACGTGCTCATCCTCTCGCCATTCGCCCCTAGCTCCTTTCCCCTCTCGGCCACCATTAGAGCCCGAGCTGAGCTCGAGCTCGCCGTCACTCCAGGCCTTCTCCCTCTCACCTGAGCTGCGCGTTAGCTTCGCCTTGGTCTCCTGAAGCTCTCCAGCCAGTTGCACGATGCCAAGAACCCCTGAGATGTCGTGACGCCATCGTCTTCTTCCTCGGATCACCGACGTTCGCCGCTGTCTTTCTTCCTCCTCAGACCATCCCCGAGCCTGCTCTCGTCGCCTCTGCACTCCCCGTGAGCTCAGGGTTCTTTCCCCCTCATTTCCCCCTTCGATTCCGAGCTCTAGGCCCAGATTCCACAGGAGCCCGACGAGATCCGCCGCGGGACCTCGTCGCCGGTAGCCCTCCGGTGATCGGTTGGTCATTCTGAGGCCACCAATGGCTTAAGTGCATTGCGTATGTGATGTAGGAGCCTAGCCCCGCGCGTGTTGAGCCTAGCCCCGCGCGTGTTGAGCACTGCCCCCCGATGATGCCCGAGCTTTGGCCGCCGCTGAGCTCGTCCCCGGCATCATCTCCGGCCATTTCACCCCGTGCTGCGTGCAAAAATGGAATCGCGGGTGAAGTGTCGTTCGTCTGGTGCCCTCCGCGTGAAGTTTGGTCGCCGGAATGGTTATCCCGAGCCCCTCCGCCGTCTTTGTGGTTACTGGAGGCTCATCGTCGGTGAAATCCACCTTGCCGCCGGTGGATCTGACTCCCCTGACTCACTGGCAAGTGGGGCCAGCCCCCAGGCTAATTAGGATTAGCAAAATAAAAAGAAAGATTATTTTAAAACCTAATCAGACACTCACATGTGGGTCTAACCCTGATAATTAGTTAATTTAGTTAAATTTAAACTAAGAACTGGCCAGAGTCACTGACCAGTGGGTCCCACTGGTCAGGTTTGACTTTCAACGACCAGATTGACCTGCTGATGTCATGCTGATGCAATTAAACCTTTTCTCTTTAAAAATAATTCCAGAATAAGTTCAAAACTTTGGAAATTCATAGAAAATTGAATATAACTCCAAATTTGACAAATAATATATGTAAAATGATCAGAAAAATTCAAAGAATCCAATGGTGCTATTTTCATGCATGAAAAAAAATTATGAAACAGCATCAGGTCAAATCAATTAAAAGAATTTGCTAAATTGTAATTCAAATGATATTTGAATTATGATTTCAAATCAAGATCACCCAAAAGGTTCTGTTAGTCATCTCAAACCATGCTACATTGCATTTCATGCATCATTTTGCTGCATATGTTTGATGTTGATTGTTTGTTGTTATTCCGGTAGGCTCCGCCCCTCCGGATACATCTGATTATCCGACTCACAGATATCACGCCCCTCCTGAGCAACAAGGCAAGCAACCATTTTGATCATCCCAATAAATCCCATGTTCTCGCTCCTGCTCTTATTATTGCATTAGGTCAAAATGCTTTCAATGCTTTTACCACGTTAGTTGAATCCACTTCCTTTGCATGACCTGTCCTTGTCACAGTAAATAGCTGAACCTTGCAACCTAGCATACCTGGTAGTTTCTTGCGACACAATGTGCCTTATCCTGCTATGCATGCTATGCTTAGAGTTTTGTATGGTCTGTCATCTGGGTGATGAACATGATCGTGAGAATGTATTCAGTTACTATAGGTTGTGTGTTGAACCTGATTTGGTAAAGGTACCGGTGAAAGGCTATGTAGGAGTACATGGCGGGTTGTTTCATTGGAACCGTCCTTAGGAACTGAGTTTCGTGTATGTAATCCAAGACTAGATACTACCACAGTTGGGAAACTTAATTGACCCTCTCGACTTATTAATCGCTTAATACTCGGTCCAGGAGTTGCAAGTAGTTTCTGGTGTTTATAGTCAAGCTGGAGGCCGTGCGTAGCGCTGACCTTAGAGGTGGGCTATGATGCGGTAGGCAGTGGCACGGTGTACCAAGTGGCACCCGGATGGTGGGCTTGGGAACCCTGCGCACATTGTTTGGGGCCGTGGTGGAAACCTCGGTCGGACTTCCGTGCGGGTTACCCTCAGATAGGCGATAGACCTGGACTAAGTATTAGCGTGGTTAACGGTCGTGGCCGACTCCCTCGCTGGGCTTCCGCTTGAAGGTTGCCGAGATGCATGACGTGCACATGGCGATAAGTGGCAAGAGCGTGTGTGAAGAAGTACACCCCTGCAGGGTTATGATATATTCGAATAGCCGCGTCCACGGATATGGACTACTTGGAAGCATATGTTGTTCATAGATAACTATAATGGCTACTCATAAAATTGTCAAGATCAGTGTGAGTGTCGTGGATGGCATTTCCGTAGGGAGACACAATGATTCTACGGTGGAGTATTGTTGTGGTGTTACTGGACTCGTGTGCGAGAAACTTAGTTGTTAAAACTATTTAAAAATGCAAGTTGTCTAGCCAAGAGTCAAATGTTGGCTTTCTGCATGAAACCCTACAACTCTTTGTTGATGCATTGCATGAGTAGATAGATTATCCTAAAGTCTTGGTGAGTACTTTTGTACTCGCGTTTGCTTAATAAATTGTTTGAGAGGTTGTTAATGACCCTAATGGAGGGTTCTACCTAGACATTGACGATGACGAGTAGCTGGTGTCCCAGCTACGATCTGGCCCTAAGTTGGGTTTGTAGATAGTCAGGCCATGTACCTTTATCTTTCCATCTGTCTATACTCAGACAGTTTTAATCTTCCGCTGGCTTGTAAGACTTGTGTCTATGACTTGTGATGATGGGTCGTGAGACCCCTATGTGTGTAATATTATGTGTGAGGCTCTTTCGAGCCTGCTAAATAAAGTTTGTATGTTTATGGTTATGTTGTGATACCATCGATGTATCTATACATATCGGTACGCCATGCGTACGTGTGTTGTACTTGAGATGTATGGGGTTCGAATACCTAGTCGTATGCATTAGTAGCACTCCTTACGGGGAAATGCCCCTTTGTGATTCCATCAAGCCATGGTAGTTCGCTACTGCTCCGGACACATTGGTTGACCGGCATGTGTCCTTCTTAGCTGTTGTGTCTGTCCCTTTGGGAAATGTCACGCGTATGTAATGGAGTCCTTGTAGCTTGCTACGACTCGTCTACTTTCGCTGATGACCGACACCTGCTTTGCTGGGTCATGTATGTATGTCCCTGTACGGAACTGCCGCTTGAGTTTATGACTAGACATGTCAATCCGGGTTCTTTGACATTGGATTGCTAGCGACACAATTGCATACGCTAGTCAAAAGGCGCAAACGGTCCCGGCTAAGGTAAGGCTACAGCCATGGGGATAACCGTGCGTGTGACCGCAAAGAGATGCGATGTGTTACAGGCTAGATTCCTATGGCTTAGGATCGGGCTCCCGACAATCCCCGTGGCTTGTGCCAAGCTTGGGGGAGTTGCCTCGGTATCGTATCGCCATCACATCTTTTGCCTTTACCTTTGTTTTAGTTTTCCTTTTCAGTTTTCTCTTTCTCTAGTAGATTAAAAGTCTTAGTGTTTTAGTCTTGAGTTTTGCTTTGTGTCACCCCCGATGTATTCGAGCTCGTGAGCCATATAATAAAGAGTGTCATAGTAGAAGGGCTTTCCCTCTTGCCATGATCAAAAGAGTGAGAATAGAACAAAAGCATGAAAGATCATGTAATGATCTTATGGGTAGTGATGATTTCACATATAAAAAGAATGATGATTGAAACTTGTTGAGGGTAGGCAAACGTAGACCTTGGTCATGGTTGCAATTAATAGGAAGTGATAAAGAAGGAGAGGTTCACATATAAATATATCATCTCTGACACCATCTATGATTGTGAACACTCACTAAACTATTACATGCCTAGAAGTAGATGTTGGACAAGGAAGACAACATAATGAATTGTGTTTGCTTGGCTCCGAACAATGTTATATGATTAGAGATCCCTTAGCATGTGACGATTGCTTCCACCTCATATTAGCCAAAACTCCCGCACTAAGTAGAGATACTACTTGTGCATCCATAAACCTTCAACCTAGTTTTGCCATGAGTGTCCACCATACCTACCTATAGATTAAGTAAGATCCCTCAAGTAAGTTGTCATCGGTGCAAGCAATAAAATTGCTCTCTAATATGTATGATCTATTAGTGTGTGGAAAATAAGCTTTCTACAAACCTGTGATGAGGAAGACATAAAAGCGACAGACTGCATAATAATGTTCTTTATCACAGGAGGCAATATAAAGTGACGTTCCTCCGCACTAAGAGGGCACGCATCCAAACCTCGAAAGCGCATGAAAACATCTGCTTCCCTCTACGAAGGGCCTATCTTGTACATTTACTTTTTTCCCTTGAAAGAGTCATGGTGATCTTCACCAATTCCTTATCTCGCCTTTATCTTGGCTAACGCCATATGCTTGGGAAAGATCTATATTCATATGTCAACTTGGAAGTAAGTATTCATGAATTATTATTGTTGACATTACCCTTGAGGTAAGCAGTTGGGAGGCAAAACTATAAGCCCCTATCTTTCTCTGTGTCCAGCTGAAACTTTGATCTCATGAGTACCACGTGAGTTGTAGCAATTGTAGAGAACGAAAGAATGATTGAGTATGTGGATTTGCTTTACAAGCTCTTATTTGACTCTTTCTGATGTTGTGATAAATTGCAATTGCTTCAATGAATAAAGGCTATCGGTTGTTACCTCTCGGTAAGGTTCTTGATCCATGCTTTACTTTGTGAAGGAATTATCACTTTAGCATGAGAGATTATATGTTGGTATTGCTGTTCTGATCATGATCATGATGCATGCATGTTCGTATCTTGTTTTGTCGACACCTCTCTCCCTAAACATGTGGACATATTTATTGAGCTAGGCTTTCGCTTGAGGACAAGCAAGGTCTAAGCTTGGGGGAGTTGATACGTCCATTTTGCATCATGTTTTCATGTTGTTATTTATCACTTCTTGGGCTGTAATTTCACTTCACGGTACAATTCTTATGCCTTTTCTCTCTTAATGCTATGGTTAGACTTTGTCTTAATTCTTCTTTCGTAGTTGCGGATGCTTGCGAGAGGGGTTAATCATAAGTGGGATGCTTGTCCAAGTAAGGGCAGTACCCAAGCGCCAGTCCATCCACTTATCAAACTATCAAAGTAACGAACGCGAATCATATGAACATGATGAAAACTAGCATGACAGAAATTCTCGTGTGTCCTCGGGAGCGTTTTTCCTCCTATAAGACTTTGTTCAGGCTTGTCCCTTGCTACAAAAGGGGTTGGGCCAATTTGCTGCACTGTTGCTACTTTTGTTACTTGTTGCTTGCTACAAATCATCTCACCACACAATCACTTGTTACCGACAATTTTAGTGCCTGGAGATTTTACCTTGCTGAAAACCACTTGTCAGATCCTTCTGCTCCTCGTTGGGTTCGACACTCTTACTTATCGAAAGGACTACGATTGATACCCTATACATGTGGGTCATCAGTTATCAAGACTATTTTCTGGTGCCGTTGCCGGGGAGGCCTAGCACTATTCTCTGAGTCACTTGGGATTTACGTATGTTGATCACTATGAGGAATCCGAGACATCCAAAAACTAAAGTCTTGCCCTGAACTACGAGGACACGTAAGGAACTGCCATCTAGCTCTGCACTTGATTCACCTTCAGTTCTGAGTAAGTTTGCGACACCACCTCATGCTAGAAATTTTGATGTGTCGCCTGTGCTTGATGATGCTACTTCTGCTATCCATGATGCTTGTGATGATGCTTTGCTTGATACTGTTTTTCCACTAGGTGCATTCCTAGATGCACAAGTTGCTAGAGTTGTTGCTGAATGTGCTGATACTTCTGAAACTGCTGAGATTATTGAAGTAGAACCTGCTATTTCACCTGTTAGAACTAGCTCTACTAGATATGAACTGCCTGATATACCTGAGGGTTATGTTATGGAGAGAGAGATAGCTGAGGACTTTCTTGCTTGTAAGGATAGCTATGATCTTGAGAAATTACTGCGCAAGTGGAAAGAAAAATCTCTGAACTCTAGGATGAAATACGACCCTAAGTTTGCTACTTCGCCTATCTTTGTGACCGATAAGAATTATGAATTCTTTGTCGATCCTGAGTTAATCACTTTGGTCGAATCTGATCCTTTTCATGGTTATGAGTCTGAAACGGTTGTAGCACATCTTACTAAGCTGCACGATATAGCCACCCTATTCACGAGTGAGGAAAAGATCCGCCACTACTATATCCTTAAGTTGTTTCCTTTCTCACTAAAGGATGATGCAAAGACTTGGTTCACTTCTCTTGCTCCTGGTTGTGTACGTAGTCCCCAGGATATGATCTACTACTTCTCTGAGAAATATTTTCCTGCCCATAAGAAACAAGTTGCCTTGCAGGAAATATATAACTTTATGCAAGTTGAACAAGAGAGTCTCCCACAAGCTTGGGGTAGGCTTGTCCAGCTACTGAATGCTTTGCCTGATCACCCTCTTGAGAAGAATGAAATACTTCACATCTTCTATAATGGACTAACCGATGCTTCTAGGGACCACCTAGATAGTTGTGTTGGTTGTGTTTTCAGGGAACGAACTGTGGAACAAGCTGAGATTCTATTGAATAATATCTTGTGCAATGAGAATGCTTGGACTATTCCCGAACCACCTTCGAAGCCAACTCCGAACAAAAGAGGTATCATATTCCTCAGTCCTGAAAATATGCAAGAACCTAAGAAATCTATGCAAGAGAAAGGCATTAAATCTGAAAATTTCAAAAATCTACCACCTATCGAAGAGATCCATGGTCTTGATAACCCGACACAGGTAGTAGAGGTAAATTCTCTTCGTAGATTCAATGAGAGTGATATTCCTTTTGATAAACCTCCTAGCTTATGCTTAGATGAGTTTGATAACTCTGTTGCCAAACAACAAAGTTTCAGTGATTATGTTAGCATACAATTGGAACAGAATGCCCGTATGCTTAGTCATTTAAGTGCTTGTGTGGATAGCAATGTCAATGATCTTAAGCTTTTGAGTAAACATGCCTCTATGGTCACTACTCAGGTAGAACAAGTACTTAAGGCTCAAAATGACTTGCTCAATGAGTTGAATGAAAATTCTGATAGAGTTGTCACTAGAGGCGGTAGAATGACCGAGGAACCTTTGTACCCTGAGGGTCATCCTAAGAGAATTGAACAAGATTCTCAAGGAGTTAGCACCGAGGCACCTAGTCATCCTAGGAAGAAAAAGAAACATGATAGGAGCTTGCATACTACCAACCTTGTTGCTCTTGCACCCGAGAATCCAAATGATGTCTCTTTTTCTGATGCCGAACGATACATCTCCAACGTATCTATAATTTTTGATGGTTTCATGCTATTATCTTGTCAAACTTTGGATGTTTTGCATGCATTTTATATATTTTTTGGGACTAACTTATTGACTCACTGCCAAGTGTCAGTTCCTTTTTTCCATGTTTTTGACCCCTTTCAGAGGAGATTTTGAAATGGAGTCCAAACGGAAGAAAATCCCCGAAAAGATTTTTTCTCTAACGGAAGAAGATCAGGAAGCTTGAGAGCCAAGGCAGGGAAGCCTCAGGGGCCCCACAAGCCCCCACCCCGCGGCCAGGGGGTAGGCCGCGGCCCACAGGCTTGTGGGCCCTGTGGGCGCCCTCTGCCCTAGGGGTTGCACCTATATATTCCCTAAAAATCCCAAAAAAATCAGGAGATCATCGAAATCACTTTTCCGCCGCCACAAGCTTCTCTCTCCGCAAGATCCCATCTGGAACACGTTCTGGTGCCCTGCCGGAGGGGGGATTCGGACACGGAGGGCTTCTTCATCAACACCATGACCTCTCCGATGATGTTAGTAGGGTGTTGTGAATCTAGAAATACTTGTGTTGAAGTTAGTGATTCCCGTAACATGCACGTATGGTGAACCTCTATGTTAGGAAATCGGAGCATAATTGATCAATTGATTGTCATCCTTTATGTTGACGTCGGGATCGCGCGATGGTTTACACCTACCAACCCTTCCCCTAGGACTATGCGTTTAGCACTTTGTTTCGATTACTAATAAAAACTTTCGCAACAAGTATGTGAGTTCTTCATGACTAATGTGAGTCCATGGTATAGATGCACTTTCACCTTCCACCATTGCTAGATTCTCAAGTGTCGTGCAATTCTCGCCGGTGCACAAACCCACCAAATTCCTTCTTCAAAAGAGCCACCATACCTACCTACTATGGCATTTTCATAGCCATTCCGAGATATATTGCCATGTAACTCCCACCGTTCCATCTCATGACTTGTGCCGTCACTCTCATATTGCCATTGCATGATCGTAAGATAGCTAGCGAGATGTTTCAACGTCATACGCCATGCTAGATCATTGCACATCCCGGTACACTGCCGGAGCCATTTCCTATGGAGTCATCATCATTGTGATCTTTGAGCTGTGAGCAAAGAAAAGTGTGATGATCATCATTATTAGAGCATTGTCCCATGTGAGGAAATAAAAAAATAGGCCAAAGAGCCCAAAAAAAAGAGAAGAAAAAAAGAGGCCTAAGAGCCCAAATGGAAAAAAGAGAAAAAGAGAGAAGGGACAATGCTACTATCTTTTTCCACACTTGTGCTTCATAATAGCACCATGTTCTTCATGATTGAGAGCTTCTTGCTTTGTCACTACCATATGCTAGTGGGAATCTTCATTATATAACTTGGCTTGTATATTCCAATGATGGGCTTCCTCAAAATTGCCCTAGGTCTTCGTGAGCAAGCAAGTTGGATGCACACCCACTAGTTTTCCTTTTGAGCTTTCACATACTTATAGCTCTAGTGCATCTCTTGTATGGCAATCCCTACTTATTCACATTGATATCTATTAATGGGCTTCTCCATAGCCTTTTGATACGTCGAGTCAAAGTGACCATCTCCTCCTTTTTGTCTCACAACCACCACCACACTCTATTCCACTTATACTGCTGTATCCATGGCTCGCGCTCATGTATTGCATGATAGTTATAAAAAGTTTTAGAAAGTAAGAGTGCGAAAATAATTACTTGGCCAATACCGGGGTTGTGCATGATTTACATTAGTTGTGTGAGGATGATGCAGCATTGCCAGACCATATGATTTTGTAGGGATAACTTTCCTTGGCCTTGTTATTTTGAAAGCTCATGATTACCTTGCTAGTTTGCTTGAAGTATTATTGTTTTCATGTCAATAGCAAACTATTGTTTTGAATCTTACGGATCTGAACATTCATGTCACGTGAAAGAAGTTGCAAAGTACAACTATGCTAGGTAGCATTCCACATCAAAAATTCATTGTTTATCACTTCCCTACTCGAGGACGATCAGGAGTTAAGCTTGGGGATGCTTGATACATCTCCAACGTATCTATAATTTTTGATGGTTTCATGCTATTATCTTGTCAAACTTTGGATGTTTTCCATGCCTTTTATATATTTTTTGATACTAACTTATTGACTCAGTGCCAAGTGCCATTTCCTGTTTTTTCCATGTGTTTTTACCCCTTTCAGAGAAGATTTTGAAACGGAGTCCAAACGACAGAAAATCCCCGAAAAGAATTTTTTCGTAACGGAAGAAGATCGGGAAGCTTGAGATCCAAGGCAGGGAAGCCTCAGGGGCCCCACAAGCCCCCACCCCGCGGCCAGGGGCGTAGGCCGCGGCCCACAGGCTTGTGGGCCCCCTGGGCGCCCTCTGCCCTAGGGGTTGCGCCTATATATTCCCTAAAAATCCAAAAAAAATCAGGAGATCATCAAAATCACTTTTCCGCCGCCGCAAGCTTCTGTCTCTGCAAGATCCCATCTGGGGCACGTTCTGGTGCCCTGTCGGAGGGGGATTCGGACACGGAGGGCTTCTTCATCAACACCATGACATCTCCTATGATGTGTGACTAGTTCACCATAAACCTACGGGTCCATAGCTAGTATCTAGATGGATTCTTCTCTCTCTTGGATCTTCAATACAAAGTTCTCCATGATCTTCATGGAGATCTATCCGATGTAATCTTCTTTTGCGGTGTGTTTGTCGAGATCCGATGAATTGTGTATTTATGATCAGATTATCTATGAATCTTATTTGAGTGTCTTCTGATCTCTCTTATGCATGATTTCATATCCTTGTAATTCTCTTCGAGTTGTGGGTTTTGTTTGGCCAACTAGATCTATGATTCTTGCAATGGGAGAAGTGCTTGGTTTTGGGTTCATACCGTGCGGTGACCTCACCCCGTGACAGAAGGGGTAGCGAGGCACGCATCATGTTGTTGCCATCAAGGGTAAAAAGATGGGTTTTTCATCATTGGTTTGAGATTATCCCTCTACATCATGTCATCTTGCTTAAGGCGTTACTCTCTTCGTCATGAACTCAATACACTAGATGCATGGTGGATAGCGGTCGATGTGTGGAGTAATAGTAGTAGATGCAGAAAGTATCGGTCTACTTGTCTCGGACGTGATGCCTATATGTATGATCATTGCCTTAGATATCGTCATGACTTTGCGCGGTTCTATCAATTGCTCGACAGTAATTTGTTCACCCACCGTGATATTTGCTATTTTGAGAGAAGCCTCTAGTGAACACTATGGCCCCCAGGGTCTACTCCACACCATATTTTCAGCCTTACACTTTTTACTTTGTTGCACTTTCCGCCTTCAGATCTCACTTTGCAAACAATCTTGAAGGGATTGACAACCCCTTTGAAGCGTTGGGTGCAAGCTTGTTTGTGTTTGCTCATGTACTCTAGACTTGACGAGACCCTCCTTCTGGATCGATATCTTGGTTCTCAAACTGAGGGAAATACTTACTGCTCCTGTGCTACATCACCCTTTCCTCTTCAACGGAAAAACCAACGCAAGCCCAGTCTCCGTCAACGTGTCAATTTATGGCGATGTTGTTTGAGAAGTAGCACCGAAACACAATTTGGTGATGAACATGAGCCTAATGATAATATCGATAGTGGTGTTCATGATGATGCTCAACCTAGCAATGATAAGAATGTGGAGATTGAACCTGTTGATCTTGATAACCCACAACCTAAGAATAGGAGATATGATAAGAATGACTTCATTGCTAGGAAGCATGGTAAAGAAAGGGAACCATGGGTTTAAAACCCATGCCATTTCCTCCCAAACCATCCAAGAAAAAGGATGATGAGGATTTTGAGCGCTTTGTTGAAATGATTAGACCTGTCTTTCTGCAAATGCGTCTGACAGATATGCTTAAAATGTCTCCGTATGCTAAGTACATGAAGGATGTTGTGACTAATAAAAGTAGGATACCTGAGGTTGAGATTTCCACCATGCTTGCCAATTACACCTTCAAGGGTGGAATGTGATAGCACGATGCCGACGTTCTAGAAGATTCCCCTTTTCTTTCCGTTTTCGTCGTGTGTCTATTTTCTTTTGTCGCATCATCATCGCATCATGCGCATCATCGGCATTGCATCGGCATCCCGTTGCCGCCAGTTTTCAAAACTTGCACCCGTTGTTAGTCGCCGGTTCTCGTCGTTGTCCGGTCTGAGCCTGACCGCACTCGCACGCGCCCGCGGCATCGGACGAATCTTGTTTTTAAAGGTGTGATGAAAACTTTCTCTGATCGGGGTGAAACTTGGCATGCGGTTGTAGTTAGTTATAGCTAGACCGCATGTCGAATTTCGTCGCGATCGGAGACCGTCTGGTACCCGAACGGTCGACCGTAGCGGCATCGTATTCGGTCTACCGTCAGACGGTTATCGGTGTTTTAAAAATCATTGCCGCGCCGCCCGTTTTCCCTCTCTTCTCCGGTAAACCACTCTTCACGGCCACATACCCGTTCCGGCGTGTGGGATCGTCCGAATCCGACCGCACAGTTGGATCCGAAACGGAATTCCGGATAAACCTAGCCCCCCTTCCCTATTTAAACAAACCTCCCCTTCCATTTTTAACCTCGAAATCCGTGCCCCCCATCAAGCCCTAGCAGCTCCCTCTCTCTCCTCTCAGATCTGATCTACCCTCTCCACGATCTCGGCCGTCAGATCAGAGATCCAACGGCCGAAATCCCTCCTGCCTCCTCCCTCAGATCTCCCCGTATCTCCCTGCCCGAGCCTCCTCCTCCTCAGCTCCTCCATGGCGCCTGTGCGCTGTGCCCGTTCCTTCGCCTCCTCAGCCTCGGCCTCCCGTCGCGGGGCAGCAGCAGTAGTAGCTCATCGGCCGCCGCCAGCCTTCGCCGCCGGCCCCGTTCCCTGCGCCGCCCCGCAGCCAGATCCGGATCTCGCATCCCTGCACCCGCCCGGATCCAGCTTTCCCGACCGGCTCCTTGCCAGTTCCCGCGGAGAAGGCTTCCGGTCGTCGCCGCGCCAGGTCCCTGGGACGGCTCGAGTCGACGCAGAGGCGAGGCAGCGCCCGCTGGCCTCCCGCTCGCCAGCGCCGTGTTGACCAACACCTGGCCGTGCGTGGCGCCATCGCCACCAGCCGCTGCGGCCCAGACCGCCCCGCCGCCGGCCCAGTCCAGGGCGCCCCCGCAGTGGCCCATCGCCTCCTCCCGGCGAGAGAGGCCCAAGAGGCCCCCAAGGTGAGCCGAGCTCTATTCCGCGCCCACGCAGATGTTAACTAAACTTCTCCCATGCCCCTGTAGCCCATCAGAAATTAGATTAGGCCCGGTAGTTGTTTTCCTTTTTAGGGATTTTTTCCGTAATTAATAAATTCCAGAAATAGGCGAATATAAAAACGTCCGTAACTTTTATGCCGTTGGTCGGTTCGCGACGTGTAGTATATGGTTTTGGCGTAGAATTTTGCATAGAATCCGTTTTTGCAACATGCATAATTGTTTGACGTAGTTTGAGACGCCATATGCATAGATTTACGTGCTGTTCCAATAGGATCCGCTCCGTATTTTATTTTCCGCGCGTGTTCGAATTGCTTGGATGCCGTAGTATAAATGCCCATGTTTTAGGAACCCCTTTGCCATGTATTTTAGAGTAGACGTTGGTATTTTTGCGTGTAGGGATTGCCGCTAGTTTATTTTCCCGTGTATAGGTTATTATCTCGCATTTACGTGTGGCGTTATTTTTGTTGTGCAACCCCACATATTTTATATGTTTCGTAATTAGTTTTAGCTTTTGAGCAAGTTAGTTCGCGCGATATTTTTCCATGTTGCCCTCTTGTCTTTTTCATAGGATTTATTCCGTGCTTCGTTTGACGGAGTTGACAACTAGGGAGATGTTCTTGGATGTTTAGTCTAGCCCCTGGTAATTTTGGTTGCAATAGAAATGCATGTTTAGGTGTGGTTTCCTTGCTCTCAAGTTGCTAGAAATAGTGCTGATTTGGAGGTGCCGAAATATTTCTAAGTCTGAGATCTGTTATATTTTGTTGCTGTTTTGTCTTGTTTCTATCTTGTGATCTGTAGCTCTTTTGAGGTTGGTCCAATGGAGTTAGTTGAAGACCTTGTGTTTCTCTAGCATGCTGTTAATTTTCAGGCCATTTGGAGTCCTGTAGCTATAGGTTTTGCTGCTGTCAATATGGCTTCAGATCAAAAACTGCACTTCCATGAACTGCTATTTTCACTAAGTCTGAAACAGTGTCTGGCAAGCCATTTTGTGACTTCTTTTCCTAGTGTTCCTTGCTGCCATGCTAGTTGTTGTTAGTTGTTTGTAGTAGTGCGTTTTTCCCTCTTTCGTTTCATGCCTTCCTTGAGTTTATTTGAGTTGAGTAGCTCGTAGTTGTGGGGTGTAGAAAATGCTATGTGGCTGATTTTGGCACATTGTAGTCATTTCTTGTTTTGCTCGTAGTTTTTGATCTGTAGCTCCGATTTGATCGTGTCCTACATGAAAATTGCTTAGAATCTTGTGAAGTTCCATTTTCTCTTGATGGGTGTATGTTTTGGAGTGCTCGTGATCGTTGTTGCACACATATTGCATTCATGCCATCATATCTTGCGGTGCTTGTAACTTTTGATCCGTAGCTCCGTTGGAGATGATCTCTATGTGTAAATTGCTTGTATCAACGCGTAGAATCACGTGAACCTATTTGTTTTGCTGCTTAACAACTAATTAAATATGTTCGTTCAGATCTGGACAGAATTGTAAATTAACATGTGAGGTCGTCTTGGAGGTGCTATATGTCATTTCCGACCTCATTTAAAATGCCTAGATAGGTAGTTTAATTATGCTTCACCTCTTGCCATGTGTAACCACAGTTAATATTGTCGTGTATCTAATCGGGATATAACTAAATAAATAAACGTGGAGTTTCGTCAATATGCTACTCGTTGCATATTGAACTTCACTTAATGTGTAGTGTTTGATTGTGTGGATTGTCATGTCGTGTCTTGCATGTATTCAGCTGTTCATGCATCATATGTGTTGTGCATCGTTTGGTGAATTCTCTGTGTTGATGCTTGTTTCCGGTTTGCTTCGTCTCGATAGAGTTCCGCAGCGTGCCGGATTGTGAGGACCCGTTCGACTACGTCGTTTCGTCTGCTTCATGGAGTCATTCTTCTTCCAAGCGGGATCTCAGGCAAGATGACCATTTCCCCAGATACCATTACTATCATTGCCATGCTAGTTTTATCGCTTCTATCGATTATGTCTCGTTGCCTACCACATGTTAAATATCAGCCTCTCAACAATGCCATGAAAACCTTCAACCTGTTCAACCTAGCAAACCACTGATTGGCTATGTTACTGCTTGCTTAACCGTGTTGATAGCATTGCTAGTTGCAGGTGCAGATGATTCCATGTGAAAACATGGGTTCCTTGTTATATCACCCTCTTAAATGCTATTTAATTTAATGCACATATATACTTGGTAAAAGGTGGAAGGCTCGGCCTTTCTAGCCTGGTGTTTTGTTCCACCTTTGCCCCCTTAGTTTTGGCTACCGGTGTTATGTTCCATAATTGAGCGCTCCTAACACGATCGGGGTTGTTATGGGGACCCCCTTGATAATTCGTTTTAGATTAAAGCTGGTTTGGCAAGGCCAAACATTGGTACTATTTGCCCAACATAATAATTCTGTTAATCTGAAATGCATAGGGAGTTAGCGCTAGCCGAGGAGTAATTCTACATAATACAGGGAGGGCCAGTGCTGATGGTGTTGCTCCAAAACTGGAGCCGTTTGCGGGGCCAAACCGGGGCAACTCGGGAGATTTCTATCAGGCCACTGTACGCTGTGCTTATCCGTCGTGTCCTGAGAACGAGATACGCGGCTCCTATCGGGATCGTCGACACGTCGGGCGGCCTTGCTGGATTAGTTTTACCTTTGACGAGATATCTTGTGCATCGGGATTCCGGTGATGCTTTGGGTAATCTCAGAGTTGAGGTTTTCCACTAAGGAATACGACAGATCGCGAGTGTCGTGATTGAGGATTTCTATGCGGCTTGTGGTAATTTGTGATGGACTAGTTGGAGCACCCCTGCAGGGTTAAATCTTTCGGAAAGCCGTGCCCGCGGTTATGTGGCAACGTGGAAACTTTGTTTGACACTGGTTCTAGATAACTTGAAGTTAACTTAATTAAAATATTCCAAATGTGTGTGTAACCGTGACTGTGTCTTTCGTGAGTTTTTTCTCCGATCGAGGACACGGTGGGGTTATGTCTGACGTAGGTAGGTGTTCAGGATCATTCATTTGATCAACAGTAGTTCACGTCCACTACGCGTAGTTCTTCCCCCCCCCCCCCTCTTATTTCTTGTATTCGTAAGTTTAGCCACCAAATATATGCTTAGCCGCTGCTGCAACCTCACCACTTAACCATACCTCACCCATTAAGCTTTGCTAGTCTTGATACCTTTGGAACTGAGATTGTTGAGTCCCCTGTGGCTCACAGATTACTACAACACCAGTTGCAGGTACAGGTAAAGGTTACTTGACACGAGCGCGTTGATTGTTCATTTGAAGTTGCTTCTTCTTCTTCTTCTTCATCGATCTAGGATGGGTTCCAGGCCGGCAGCCTGGGAGAGCAAGGATGGACGCCGTTCTTCTTTTATCGTTTGTTTTCGTCCGTAGTCGGACCCTACTCTTACTCTTGATGAATATGTACTGCACTGTTGTGACTCTGATGTAGCTTGTGGCGAGTGTAAGCCAATTCTATATCTATATATCTTCTTTTCAGTACATGTACTTGTAACGATATCCATTCTTGCGACACGACGAGTTGCGCTTCTATCCCTGATGAGGCCTTCGTGCCAAATTGAGGATAGGGTCACATCGTGGGCATGACATGGAACTCCTAAGAAACTAGGTGATCCCGGAGTGCCCACTATACCTTGCTCCATTAAAGGAAACTACGTTAGAACTGCTTTATGCGATCTTGGAGCCGGTGTTAGTGTTATGACTCTCTCTCTCTTTATCGTAGACTTGAATTGGATAAGTTGACACCCACTAAAATCTTTCTGCAAATGGCAGACAAATCAACTGCTTTCCCTATCGGCATTTGCGAGGATATGCTTGTTGTGGTTGCTAACGTTACTATCTTAAGAGATTTGTTATTCCGGATATTCCCGAGGATGATGCCATGGCGGTCATACTTGGAAGACCCTTTTTAAACACTGGAGGGGCTGTTATTGATTGCAACAAAGGCAATGTCACTTTCCATGTCAATGGTAATGAGCATACGGTGCACTTTCCGAAGAAACAATATTGAGTACATTGCATCAGTGCTATTGAAAAAACTTCATCAATTCTTATTGGGAGCTTTGAATGCCCTATACCTCATGTTAAGATGAAGTATGATTTGCTTGTTGGGGATATGCACATCCCCATTGAGGTAACCTAGTGATCATTCGAAAATTCTCTGGTTTCGTGTAATTCGAAAAAAATGTCAAGGAGACTTGATCAACCTCATTGACAAATTTGTTTTGATGACCATGAGATGGATGAATCTAGGAGTCACAACCGTGTGTTCCAAACTTTTATTTCCCGTTGCTTAGAAGGAAAATGATAGATTTAGCTTTAGTTTTTCTTGTTTTTTGTTTTTGCGTCCCTTAGAAAAGTATCCAAAAAATAAAAATTCTCCAAATGCCCTGAAATTCAAGTATGATTTTTTCTGGAATATTTGAAAATTTCTGAGATAGAAACCTAGTCAGGCGGATGCACCAGTGGGCCACAAGCCCAGGAGGCGCGACCACCCCCCTGGTCGTGCCTAGCAGGCTTGTGGGTCCCATGTGGCCCCCCTCCACTTATTCCAGCTCACATCTCCTACTTCTACCTCCAGAAAAAATCATTCCACAGCTCAAACCTGTGTTCTTGCTCTTCTTGCTGCGTTTTTCGATCTCCTTGTGCAAAGCCCCATTCACCAAACTGTTTTGGGGGAATTGTTCCTTGGTATGTGACTCCTCCATTGGTCCAATTAGTTTTTTCTCTAGTGACTTGTTCGTTGCGTATTTTTGCTGCCTTGGTGACCCTGTTCTTGAGCTTTGCATGCTAATTTTAGTCGGTCCCAAGTAGTTTTGATGCATGATATGGCCTCTAGGCACGTGTAGGAGTAGTTGCTATGAGTTTCGTTGAGCCTTGTTCACTTTTCCTTTGAGTCACTAAAAATTTCAGAAATTTTTGGAGAAAGAAAAAGGAAAAGATGAGGAGGTTCCTAAGAGGCTCTTCAAGCCGTGACCCCAAGGATGATGAAAATGAGAAAAAGAAACCCAAGTATCCGGTCCCCCGAGTTGCAGAAGTTCGAGCGTGCGAGTGACCAAGCGATGTGTTCTTACGTGTCGCCGGTCTTTATGAGGATTTTTATTACTTGGTGGAGAATGCAGGCCTTACCGCATTTGTTGAAGATAAGTGTCCACAAGACCTCCTCCTCACTAATATTTTCATGCAAAGCTTTAATTTCTATCCAAGAAAGAACCCTCCTATGGTTGAGTTCAAGTTATATGATATCCCCCAGCGCATGTGACTTCAGGATTTTTGCAATGTTTGCAAATTACCTTATGTTGGGGATATTCATGAACCTCGTCTACGGGACTTGGAACCTTTCATATATACTATTGCTGTAGGAGAGGAGAGAGGAGTATCTTGCACTAGAGTTGCTAGCATACAGTTTCCCGTGCTTCGGTATTTCTCTCTATTCGTGGGAAAATGTTTGATTGGCCGTGGGAAAGCTTGGGCCCTTAGCTCCCCAGATCTTGCGGTTTTGCGCGAAGCCCTTTATAATGATAAAACGGTTGAACACGACTAAAGGCGATGTTTATGGAGGTATCTATGCTACCCGTCTTGCTAGACATTTTGAGATACCTATTAGGCTGCACGAGGAAGAAGAGATGCTTCTTCCTGAGAGATATCTAGATTATTATAGCATGGTTCGCCATGACTTTCTTGATAAAGATATAAATAAGAGGATGATTTATAACTTGGTATTTAGTCAGGGTACTCGTGAGACTATTACTTTGCATGCTCCTTCTTTGTTCAATCTTCATCTAGGCAGGCACATTATTATGCCCTCGAACATCTACGCATATTGGGCCATAGCGCCACCACAGGCGCCCGTGCCCGAGCTACCAGTCGAGTACCAGACGCCAGTTTATCAGTGGGAGCCAGAGGAGCTCACCCAGCAGTGGCACCCTCAGTCCACTCCGGAGTACCCCGGAGACGGTCACTTCCCTCCTTGGGAGTAGACCAACTTAGGCCAAAATCCTAAGCTTGAGGGAGTACGTGTTTCTCACCGACTTTACATTCTTGCTCACACATTCACTTTGATAGTCGGTGTTCACACCTTGCCACTGTATCATCCATGCTAGTTTATTTCTTTTTTCTCGCTTTCTTCTCGTGTGTTTGTCTAGTTTGAGAAAAACAAAAAAAAAATAGTTGTAAGTTTACTTTCCAGCTTGCTTAGTGGTGTTTAGAGAGAAAACCCAAAAAGATTTTCCGTTCTTCTTTTGCTTGTTGGGAGATTTCTCGTGTAAATAGTTTTCTTTTTCTTTGGGTCAAGGTAGAAGACCATGGTTACAATGTTTAGTGGCTCTCGCATGCATATCTGTTTATCTGTCAAAGAGCCATACTACTTTGTCTTCTCCTTTGTGTTTGCTTGCAGATTCCAGCGTAGTCCAATGCACGAACACTCTCATTATGATTCACATCATTCGGTCGTGCAAGTGAAAGGCAATAATGATGATATATGATGAAGTGACCAAGCCTGGAAAAGTTGGTATGAACTCGATCTATTTTGTTTTTGTAAATATGACTAGCTCATCGTTCCTAATTCAGCTTTGTTATGAGAGAAACATGTTTGCAATGACAACTTAGAGATCATAGTTTCTGATGCCATGCTTAATTAGCTAGGAGCTTATAATGGTTTGTCTTGGATGCCAACATGAATTTCAAGATGATAATGATGTAGTATGATAGGATGGTATCCTCCTTTGAATGATTCAAGTGGCTTGACTTGGCGCATGTTTACGCATGTAGTTGAAGCAAAATCAACATAGCCTCTATTATATTCATGTTTATGGTGATTTATGTCCTACTCATGCTTACACTCAATGTTGGTTAATTTCAATGCATTTTGATGACTGTTGTCACTCTCTAGTTGGTCGCTTCCCAGTCTTTTCTAGCCTTCACTTGTACTAAGCGGGAATACTGCTTGTGCATCCACTTCCATAAACCCAAAGTTGTTCCATATGAGTCCACCATGCCTACCTATATGCGGTATCTACCTAGCGTTCCAAGTAAATTTGCATGTGCCACTCTCTAAATCTTCAAGTAATAATCTATTTTGTATGCCCGAACCGCTCATGTGGTGACTAGGGGCGATCAGTATCTTCCATGCTAGGCGTGTTATCCTCGATATGTGTTTATACACTATCACTCGCGAGAAAGGGGTCGGTAATTGGAATGCCCAGTTCCATGCTCAAATCGAAAAGCTAATTGCAAACAAAACTCCCCCTGGATTGTTGTTGGTATGGACGGCACCCGAGTATTCGGCTAGTCGTGGAGTGTGATTGATCGGTGGTGGGGGAGTCAACACTTTACTTTTCTGTTTGGGAACCGCCTATAGAATGTGTAGCATGGAAGATGGTGAAAACTCTTGGTCATTGCGTTGACAATGAAAGCATGCCACCCAAAATTATTTTTCTCTGTCTTCAAAGCTTGAGCTCTGGCACCTCTCCAAATCAATGCTTCCATGTGCGAAGGGCCTATCTATTGAAGAACAAAGAGAGAGAAGAAGCCATCTAGCTACCAGCTATGGACCCGTAGGTTTGTGGTGAACTACTCACGCATCATCGGAGAGGCAACGGAGTTGATGTAGATGCCCTCCGTGATCGATTCCCTCTCCGGCAGATTACTGGAAAAGGCTCCCAGATTGGATGTCACGGGAACAGAAGCACCCGGCGGTGGAAAAGTATTTTTTGGTCTCGTTCCGGTATCGGGGGAATATTTGGGAATTTAGAGGACGAATATTAGTGTTAGGAGGCCTGCAGGGGGCCACAAACCAGGGGCGCCCCCCCTAGGGTGCGCCCTGCACGCTTGTCGTCTCCTCGCAGGTCTCCTGCCCCCTTCTCCAAGTGTGGCAAGTTTCTTCTGGTCCAAGAAAAATTATTCTGGAGATTTTATTTCGTATGAACTCCATTTAATATTCCTTATGTGCAATACTCAAAAACATGGAAAAACATAAACTGGCACTAGGCTCTAGGTTAATAGGTTAGTCCCAAAAATAATATAAAATAGCATATTAATGCATATAAAACATCCAAAACAGATAATATAATAGCGTGGAACAATCAAAAATTATAGATACATTGGAGACTATCATGTTGGGGAACGTCGCATGGGAAACAAAAAAATTCCGACGCGCACGAAGACCTATAATGGTGATGTCCATCTACGAGGGGGATTTCAGATCTACGTACCCTTGTAGATCGCACGGCAGAAGCGTTAATAAACGCGGTTGATGTAGTGGAACGTCCTCACGTCCCTCGATCCGCCCCACGAACCGTCCCACGAACCATCCCGCGATCCATCCCACGATCCGCTCTAATCTAGTGCCGAACGGACGGCACCTCCGCATTCAGCACACGTACAGCTCGACGATGATCTCGGTCTTCTTGATCCAGCAAGAGAGACGGAGAGGTAGATGAGTTCTCCGGCAGCGTGACGGTGCTCCAGAGGTTGGTGGTGATATAATCTCAGCAGGGCTCCGCCCGAGCTCCGCAGAAACGCGATCTAGAGGAAAAACCGTGGAGGTATGTGGTCGGGCTGCTGTGGGAAAGTTGTCTCAAATCAGCCCTAATACCTCCGTATATATAGGTGGGAGGGGAGGGGCCTTGCCTTGAGGCTCAAGGAGCCCCAAGGGGGTCGGCCGAAGGGGGGGGGATGAATCCTCCTCCAATCCTAGTCCAACTAGGATTGGAAGGTGGAGTCCTTCCCTTCCTTCCCACTTCCCCTTTTTTTCTCTTTGATTTTTTCTTATCCTGCACAGGGGCCTTCTTGGGCTTTCCCACCAGCCCACTAAGGGCTGCTGCGGCACCCCTAAGGCCTATGGGCTTCCCCGGGGTGGGCTGCCCCCCCTCCCCCCGGTGAACATCCGGAACCCATTCGTCATTCCTCGTACATTCCTGTTAATTCTGAAAACTTTCCGATAATGAAATGAGGTCATCCTATATATCAATCTTCGTCTCTGAACCATTCCGAAAACCCTCGTGACATCCGTGATCTCATCCGGGACTCCGAACAACATTCGGTAACCAACCATATAACTCAAATACGCATAAAACAACGTCGAACCTTAAGTGTGCACACCCTGCGGGTTCGAGAACTATGTAGGCATGACCCGAGGGACTCCTCGGTCAATATCCAATAGCGGGACCTGGATGCCCATATTGGATCCTACATATTCTACGAAGATCTTATCGTTTGTACCTCAGTGCCAAGGATTCATATAATCCCGTATGTCATTCCCTTTGTCCTTCGGTATGTTACTTGCCCGAGATTCGATCGTCAGTATCTGCATACCTATTTCAATCTCGTTTACCGGCAAGTCTCTTTACTAGTTCCGTAATACAAGATCATGTGACTTACACTAAGTCACATTGCTTGCAAGGTTTGTGTGTGATGTTGTATTACCGAGTGGGCCCCGAGAAACCTCTCCGTCACACAGAGTGACAAATCCCAGTCTTGATCCATACTAACTCAACGGACACCTTCGGAGATACCTCTAGAGCATCTTTATAGTCACCCAGTTACGTTACGACGTTTGATACACACAAAGTATTCCTCCGGTGTCAGTGAGTTATATGATCTCATGGTCATAGGAATAAATACTTGACACGCAAAAAACAGTAGCAACAAAATGACACGATCAACATGCTACGTCTATTAGTTTGGGTCTAGTACATCACATGATTCTCCCAATGACGTGATCCAGTTATCAAGCAACAACACCTTGTACATAGACAGAAGACCCTAACTATCCTTGACCAACTGGCTAGCCAACTAGAGGCTTGCTAGGGACAGTGTTTTGTCTATGTATCCACACATGTATCTAAGTCTTCATTCAATACAATTATAGTATGGATAATAAACTATTATCTTGATATAGGAATTATAATAACAACTTATTTATCATTTCCGCTAGGGCATAATTCCAACAGTCTCCCACTTGCACTAGAGTCAATAATGTAGCCCTCACTTCATCATGCGAATTACATTGTAATAAATCTAACACCTATACAGTTCTGGTGTTGATCATGCTTTGCCCGTGGAAGAGGTTTAGTCAGCGGGTGTGCCACATTCAGATCCATGTGCACTTTGCATATATTTACGTCCTCCCCTTCGATGTAGTCGCGGATGAGATTGATGCGTCGTTTGATGTGTCTGGTCTTCTTGTGAAACCGTGGTTCCTTTGCTAAGGCAATGGCACCCGTGTTGTCACAAAACAGGGTTATTGGATTCAATGCGCTCGCCACCACTCCAAGATCCGTCATGAACTGCTTCATCCAGACACCCTCTTTAGCTGCCTCCGAGGCAGCCATGTACTCCGCTTCACATTTAGAATCAGCTACGACGCTTTGCTTGGAACTGCACCAGCTTGTCGCACCCCCATTCAGAATAAATACGTATCCGGTCTGCGACTTAGAGTCGTCCCGATCTGTGTCAAAGCTTGCATCGACGTAACCTTTTACGGTGAGCTCTTCGTCACCTCCATACACAAGAAACATCTCCTTAGTCCTTTTCAAGTACTTCAGGATATTCTTGACCGCCGTCCAGGGATCCACTCCTGGATTACTCTGGAACCTTCCTGCCATACTTATGGCCAGGCTAACGTCCGGTCTAGTGCACAGCATTGCATACATGATAGAACCTATGGCTGAAGCATAGGGGACGGTGCTCATATGCTCTCTATGTTTATCAGTTGCTGGGCACTGAGTTTTACTCAATCTCGTACCTTGTAAAACTAGCAAGAACCCCTTCTTGGACTGTTCCATTTTGAACCTCTCCAAAACTTTATCAAGGTATGTGCTTTGTGAAAGTCCTATCAGGCGTTTTGATCTATCCCTATAAATCTTTATGCCTAGAATGTAAGCAGCTTCTCCTAGGTCCTTCATAGAGAAACTTTTATTCAAGTAATCCTTTATGCTCTCCAAAAACTCCACGTTGTTTCCAATCAGCAATATGTTATCCACATATAATATTAGAAACGCCACAGAGCTCCCACTCACTTTCTTGTAAATACAAGATTCTCCAACCACTTGTATAAACCCAAATGCTTTGATCACCTCATCAAAGCATTTATTCCAACTCCGAGATGCTTGCACCACTCCATAAATGGATCGCAGGAGCTTGCATACTTTGTTAGCATTTTTAGGATCGACAAAACCTTCGGGTTGCATCATATACAACTCTTCCTTAAGGAAACCATTAAGGAACGCCGTTTTGACATCCATCTGCCAGATTTCATAATCGAAAAATGCAGCTATTGCTAACATGATTCTGACGGACTTAAGCATCGCTACGGGTGAGAACGTCTCATCGTAGTCAACTCCTTGAACTTGCGAAAAACCCTTTGCCACAAGTCGAGCTTTATAAACGGTCACATTACCATCAGCGTCCGTCTTCTTCTTAAAGATCCATTTGTTCTGAATAGCCTTGTGGCCTTCACGTAGTACTTCCAAAGTCCACACTTTGTTTTCATACATATATCCTATCTCGGACTTCATGGCCTCCAGCCATTTGTTGGAATCCGGGCCCACCATTGCTTCTTCATAATTTGCAGGCTCATTGTTGTCCAACAACATTATTGATAAGACGGGATTACCGTACCACTCTGGAGTAGTACTGATATGTCTCAAACGTATGTATAATTTTTTATGCTTTCACGCTGTTATCTTGTCTTCTTTGTATGTTTTATGTACCTTTTTATATCTTTTTGGGAACTAACTTATTGATTCAGTGCCAAGTGCCAGTTCCTTTTTTTCTGTGTTTTTGACTCCTTTCAGATCTGATTTTGGAACGGAATCCAAACGGAATAAAATCCCTGAAATGATTTTTTCCCAAACGAAAGAAGACCAGGGAACCTTTGGGCCAGGCTAGGTGGGCCCCAGGGAGCCCACAAGGGCCCACTCCGCCACCAGGGGGAGGCGGCGGTGGGCAAGCTTGTGGCTTCCCTGGCCACCTCCTGACCTAGGTTTTGCGCCTCTATATTCCCAAATATTCCGCAAAAAATCGGGGGAGCCTCGAAAATACTTTTCCGCCGCCGCAAGCTTCCGTTTCCACGAGATCTCATCTGGAGACCCTTCCCGGTGCCCTGCCGGGGGGGACTTTGGAGGTGGAGGGCTTCTTCATCATCATCATCGCCCCTCCAATGACTCGTGAGTAGTTCACTTCAGACCTACGGGTCCGTAGTTAGTAGCTAGATGGCTTCTTCTCTCTCTTGGATCTTCAATACAAAGTTCTCCATGATCTTCATGGAGATCTATCCGATATAATCTTCTTTGCCGGTGTGTTTATCGAGATCCGATGAATTGTGGACTTGTGATCAGATTATCTATGATATATATTTGAGTCTTTGCTCATTTCTTATATGCATGATTTTATATCCTTGTAAGTCTCTCCGAGTCTTGGGTTTTGTTTGGCCAACTAGATCTATGATTCTTGCAATGGGAGAAGTGCTTGGTTTTGGGTTCTGCCATGTGGTGACCTTTCCCAGTGACAGTAGGGGCAGCAAGGCACACATCAAGCAGTTGCCATCAAGGGTAAAAAGATGCGGGTTTTATCATTGGTTTGAGATTATCCCTCTACATCATGTCATCTTGCTTAAGGCGTTACTCTGTTCTTATGGACTTAATACACTAGATGCATGCTGGATAGCGTTCGACGTGTGCAGTAGTAGTAGTAGATGCAGAAAGTATCGGTCTACTTGTTTCGGACGTGATGCCTATAGAAATAATCATTGCATAGATATCGTCACGACTCTACACAGTTCTATCAATTGCTCGGCAGTAATTTGTTCACCCACCGTCTACTTGCTTTCATGAGAGAAGCCACTAGTAAACACTACGACCCCCGGGTCTATTCACATCCATCATTTACAACTCCGCTTTTACTTCGCTTTGTTACTTTGTTACTTTCAGTTCTCATTTGGCAAACAATCTATAAGGGATTGACAACCCCTTCATAGCGTTGGGTGCAAGCTTTTGTGTTTGTGCAGGTTAGTGAGATACTCTTCCGCCGATTTGATACCTTGGTTCTCAAACTGACAGAAATACTTACCATCGCTGTGCTACATCACCCTTTCCGCTTCGAGGGAATACCAACGTGCCGTAATAGGAGTATTTCTGGCACAATTGCCAGGGGTACACAGCAAACATCAGAAGTATTTCTGTCGCCGTTGCCAGGGAAGAGGATCGCTTGCCGAGGAGGATCGTGAAGAATATTCTCCCGACAACACGCCTATTTCTGGCGCCGTTGCCGGGGAGGAGAAATCAAGATCTATCCAAGTAGGTCTCACAAACTCTTCTCTTGCATTTACTTTTGTTGCCATTTGCCTCTCGTTTTCCTCTCCCCCACTTCACATTTGCCGTTTTCATTCGCCGCTTTCTTTTGCCCGTTTCACTCTCTCTTCCTGCTCCTTTGTGTGTTAGATAGTCCATCAATGGCTAGACCCACCACTCCAAACGATACCCCTGAAAATGGAGTTCTCAATTTCAAGCAGAATGAGGAAGAAAATTTGAAGGACGCTTGGTACAGGATTTGCAATGCTCAAAGTAGATCTACTCGTAAGCAATCCACTACCATCCTCCTTCGCAGTTTCTATTTTGGAATTTTTCCTTGGAATAGGTATATCCTTGATACCATTGAAGGCGGGAACTTTTTGGGTAGCCATACTATTGACTCCTATAGACCTATCATTAATTTGGTAGGCTCACCCCCGCTCATGGTTAATGGAACTATCTTGACCTTGGAACACGTGATGCAAAGGCTTGACGCTATTGAAAACAAAATTGCCACAGTTGAACTTATTGAGGGATTGGATAGAAAGGTCCACAATCAAATTACTCAGTATGGATCCAAAGTGGGGAACTTTTTGAAAAATTTAAAGGACAAGGAACTTATAGTTAATGATTCTTCTAGAATTGGCAAATTAGAAGATGTCATAACCAACTTGGGTTCCGCTTTTGCCACTGTGCAAAATACTCAAAATCTTACTCTCAAAAAGACCGTCAAGCCTGTTTTTGTTCCTAGATCTAGTGGTGAGTCATCTAATAAAGATGAAAATCTTAAGATGATAAATGATCACGCTACTTATGGTTTGAGCACCAAAGATGACTATACGTGATTCCATCATTTTCGCCTAGCTAAGGGTGTTAAACAAAAGCGCTTGTTGGGAGGCAACCCAACGAATCTATCCTTTTTCTTTATGTTTTGTGTTTTCCACACTTTCATAATTCTGTTATGATTGTGTTTTTTGTGTTTCTTTTTGCGTTTGTGCCAAGCAAAACCGTTATGATTAGTCTTGAGGATGATCGTTTGGTCATGCTGGGAAAGACAGAAACTTTCTGCTCACGAAAAGAATTTTCATTTTTTTCTGTAAGAGATTTTGAGTTGATTCTTTTTCTGCCGATTGATACGCAAATTCTTCAGACTATCGTAATTTGTCAGAATATTTGAAGTACCAGAGGCATACGAAACATATAGATTTCTACAGAGTGGTCTGCTGTTAACAGATTCTGTTTTTGTTGTGTTGGTTGCTTATTTTGATGAAACTATGGATAGTATCGGGGGGTATTAGCCATGGAAGATTGATAGTATAGTAACCCAACATCAGCACAAGTAGAATTTAAGTTTGCTACAGTACCTAAGGAAGTGGTGGTTTGCTTTCTTGTACTAATGTTATCACGAGTTTCTGTTTAAGTTTCGTGTTGTGAAGTTTTCAAGTTTTGGGTGAAGTTCTTATGGACAAAAAGATAAAGAGTGGCAAGAGCTCAAGATTGGGGATTCCCAAGGCACCCCAAGATATTCAAGGATGCCGTAAAAGCCTAAGCTTGGGGATACCCCGGGAAGGCATCCCCTCTCTCGTCTTCAATCCATCGGTAACGTTACTTGGGGCTATATTTTTATTCACGACATGTTATGTGTTTTTGCTTGGAGCGTCTTGTATCATAGGAGTATTTTATTTTATTTTATTTTGTTGTGTCACAATCATCCTTGCTGCACACCTACAGAGAGACACATGCACACGCCGTGATTTTGTCGAGCTACACTTATATCTTTTGGTAGACAATTCAGCTCACATGTGCTTCACTTATATCTTTTGAGCTAGATACTTTTGCTCTATGTGCTTCACTTATATTTTTTAGAGCGCAGCGGTGCATGGCTTGGTAGATGATCTATGCTTTTAAAGTAGTCTCAAAAGGGGTAGTTATCCAAAGGGATACGAAAACTTCCTCCTTCATGTGCATTGAATAGTTAGAAAAGTTTGATTCATCTCAATTAGTTTTGAGTTGTGGTTATGGTAATATTGAAAGTCATGCTAGTAAGGTGTTGTGGATCTACAAATACTTGTGTTTAAGTTAGTGATTCTCGTAGCATGCACGTATGGTGAACTGCTATGTGATGAAATCTAAGCATGATTAGTATATTGATTGTCATCCTTTGCGTGGCGGTCGGGATCGCGCAATGGTTTATACCTACCAACCCTTCCCCTAGGAGTATGCGTTGAATGCTTTGTTTCGATTACTAATAAAACTTTTGCAACAAGTATATGAGTTCTTCATGACTAATGTTGAGTCCATGGTTTAGATGCACTTTCACCTTCCACCATCACCATCTTCTTAGTGTCGTGCAACTTTCGCCGGTGCACAAAACCCACCATTAGCCTCCCTCAAAACAACCACCATACCTACCTACTATGGCTTTTTCAAAGTCATTCCAAGATATATTGCCATGCAACTACCACCATGACATGTGCCACCACGTCTACTTGCCTTTGCATGATCGTAAGATAGCTAGCATCATGTTTCCATTGATGTCTATGCCATGCTAGATCGTTGCCACGGTACACTACCGAAGGCATTCCATATAGAGTTATAATTGCTCTAAGTTTTGAGTTGAAAGTGTGATGATCATCATTATTGGAGCATTGTCCCATGTGAGGAAATAAAAGAGGCCAAAGAAGCCCATAAAAAGAGGCAAAAGAGCCCACCAAAAAAAATTAAAAAAATATAAAAAAGAGAGAAAAAGAGAGAAGGGACAATGCTACCACTTTTTCCACACTTGTGCATTTTGAGCACCATGATCTTCATGATTGAGAGTCTCTCATTTTGTCACCACCATATAGCTAGTGGGAAATTCTCGTTATATAACTTGGCTTGTATATTCCAATGATAGGCTTCCTCAAAATTGCCTTAGGTCTTCGTGAGCAAGCAAGTTGGATGCACACCCACTAGTTTTCCTTAAGAGCTTTCACTTACTTGTAGCTCTAGTGCATCATTTGTATGGCAGTCCCTACTCACTCACATTGATATCTATTGATGAGCATCTCCACAACTCATATGCCTAGTTAATGTGACTATCTTCTCCTTTTTGTCTTGCAACCTCCACCATACTCCACACCATATATAGTGTTATAACCATGGCTCACGCTCATGTATTGCGTGAGAGTTGAAAATGTTTGAGAAAGTAAAGGAGTGAAACAATTACTTGGCCAATACCGGGGTTGTGCATGATTTAAATTCATTGTGCAATGATGATAGAGCATAGCCAGACTATATGCGTTTGTAGGAATAACTTTCTTTTGGCCTTGCTATTTTGAAAGTTCATGATTACTTTGCTCGTTTGCTTGAATTATTATTGTTTCCACGTCAATAGCAAACTATTGTTTTGAATCTAATGGATCTGAACATTCACGTCACATAATAGGAATTACAAAGGACACCTATGCTAGGTAGCATGAAAACATCAAAAATTCATTCTTATCACTTCCCTACTCGAGGACGAGCAGGAGTTAAGCTTGGGGATGCTTGATACGTCGCAAATGTCTTCTTTGTATGTTTTATATACCTTTTTATATCTTTTTGGGGACTAACTTATTGATTCAGTGCCAAGTGTCAGTTACTGTTTTTCCGTGTTTTTGACTCTTTTCAGATCTGATTTTGGAACGGAGTCCAAACAGAATAAAATCCCCGAAATGATTTTTTTCCCGAATAAAAGAAGACCAGGGAACCTTTGGGCCAGACCAGGTGGGCCCCAGGGAGCCCACAATGGCCCACTCCGCCACCAGGGGGAGGCGACGGTGGGCAACCTTGTGGCTTCCCTGGTCGCCTCCTGGCCTAGGTTTTGCTCCTATATATTCCCAAATATTCCGCAAAAAATCAGGGGAGCCTCGAAAATACTTTTCCGCTGCCGCAAGCTTCCGTTTCCACGAGATCTCATCTGGAGACCCTTCTCGGCGCCCTGTCGGAGGGGACTTTGGTGGTGGAGGGCGTCTTCATCATCAGCATCGCCCCTCCAATGACTCGTTAGTAGTTCACTTCAGACCTACGGGTCCGTAGTTAGTAGCTAGATGGCTTCTTCTCTCTCTAGGATCTTCAATACAAAGTTCTCCATGATCTTCATGGAGATCTATCCGATGTAGTCTTCTTTGGCGGTGTGTTTGTCGAGATCCGATGAATTGTGGACTTGTGATCATATTATCTATGATATATATTTAAGTCTTTGTTGATTTCTTATATGCATGATTTGATATCCTTGTAAGTCTCTCTGAGTCTTGGGTTTTGTTTGGCCAACTAGATCTATGATTCTTGCAATGGGAGAAGTGCTTGGTTTTGGGTTCTGCCATGTGGTGACCTTTCCCAGTGACAGTAGGGGCAGCAAGGCATAAGGGTAAAAAGATGGGGTTTTTATCATTGGTTTGATATTATCCCTCTACATCATGTCATCTTGCTTAAGGCGTTACTCTGTTCTTATAGACTTAATACACTAGATGCATGCTGGATAGCGGTCGACGTGTGGAGTAATAGTAGTAGATGCAGAAAGTATCGGTCTACTTGTTTTGGACGTGATGCCTATAGAAATAATCATTGCATAGATATCGTCACGACTCTGCACAGTTCTATCAATTGCTCGGCAGTAATTTGTTCACCCACCATCTACTTGCTTTCATGAGAGAAACCACTAGTAAACACTACGGCCCCCGGGTCTATTCACATCCATCGTTTACAACTCCTCTTTTACTTTGCTTTGTTACTTTGTTACTTTCAGTTCTCATTTGGCAAACAATCTATAAGGGATTGACAACCCCTTCATAGCGTCGGGTGTAAGCTTTTGTGTTTGTGCAGGTTAGTGAGATACTCTTCCGCCGGATTGATACCTTGGTTCTCAAATTGAGGGAAATACTTACCGTCGTTGTGCTACATCACCCTTTCCGCTTCGAGGGAATACCAACCTGCTGTAGTAGGAGTATTTCTGGCACAATTGCCAGGGGTACACAGCAAACATCAAGTACGTGGTCTCATGGACCTGCGAGGTTCTACAAGAACTTGATCCGGAGTTTCATGATCATCATCATTAACTTTCTCCTCAACCGGCGTCGCAACGACAGGGGTTTCCCCTTGCCGTGTGCCACCATCCAGAGGGATGAGAGGTTCGACAACCTCATCAAGTTTTATCTTCCTCCCACTCAATTCTCTCGAGAGAAACTCCTTCTCGAGAAAAGCTCCGTTCTTAGCAACAAACACTTTGCCCTCGGATTTGAGATACAAGGTACACCCAAGTGTCTCTTTTGGGTAACCTATGAAGATGCACTTTTCCGCTTTGGGTTCCAGCTTTTCAGGATGAAGCTTTTTGACATAAGCATCACATCCCCAAATTTAATAAATGACAACTTTGGTCTTTTGCCATACCACAGTTCGTATGGTGTCTTCGCAACAGATTTTGATGGTGTCCTATTTAAAGTGAATGCAGTTGTTTCTAATGCATAACCCCAAAACAATAACGTCAAATCGGTAAGAGACATCATAGATCGCACCATATCTAATAAAGTACGATTACGACGTTCGGACACACCATTACGCTATGGTGTTCCAGGCGGTGTCAACTGTGAAACAATTCCACATTGTCTTAAGTGAGCACCAAACTCGAAACTCGGATATTCACCCCCACGTTCGGACCGTAGGAACTTGATCTTCTTGTTATGATGATTTTCAACTTCACTCTGAAATTGCTTGAACTTTTCAAATGTTTCAGACTTGGTCTTCATCAAGTAGACATAACCATATCTACTCAAATCGTCAGTGAAGGTGAGAAAATAACGATATCTGCCGCGTGCCTCCACACTCATCGGACCACACACATCGGTATGTATGATTTCCAACAAGTCACTTGCACGCTCCATTGTTCCGGAGAACGTAGTTTTAGTCATCTTGCCCATGAGGCATGGTTCGCACGTGTCAAGTGAATCAAAGTCAAGTGACTCCAAAAGTCCATCAGGATGGAGTTTCTTCATGCGCTTTACACTAATATGACCTAAGCGGCAGTGCCATAAAAACATGGTGCTATCATTGTTAACTCTAAATCTTTTGGTCTCAATGTTATGTATATGTGTATTATCACTATCAAGATTCAATATGAACAATCCTCTCACATTGGGTGCATGACCATAAAAGATATTACTCATATAAATAGAACAACCATTATTCTCTGAATTAAATGAGTAACCGTCTCGCAATAAACAAGATCCAGATATAATGTTCATGCTTAACGCAGGCACTAAATAACAATTATTTAAGTTCATAACAAATCCTGATGGTAACTGAAGTGAAACTGTGCCGACGGCGGTTGCATCAACCTTGGAACCATTTCCCACGCGCATCGTCACTTCATCCTTTGCCAGCCTTCGCTTATTCCGGAGTTCCTGTTTCGAGTTGCAAATATGAGCAACAGAACCGGTATCGAATACCCAGGCACTACTACGAGAGCTGGTTAAGTACACATCGATAACATGTATATCAAATATACCTGATTTTTCTTTGGCCGCCTTCTTATCAGCCAGATACTTGGGGCAGTTGCGCTTCCAGTGAACCATACCCTTGCAATAATAACACTCCATTTCAGGATTAGGTCCAGCTTTGGGTTTCTTCATCGGATTGGCAACAGGCTTTCCGCTCTTCTTCTAATTACCCTTCTTTCCTTTGCTATTTCTCTTGAAACTAGCGGTCTTATTCACCATCAACACTTGATGCTCTTTACGGAGTTTTGATTCTGCGACTTTCAGCATCGCGAGTAACTCGCTGGGTGACTTGTTCATCCCTTGCATGTTGTAGTTCAACACAAAGCCCTTATAGCTTGGCGGCAGTGATTGAAGAATTCTGTCAGTGATAGCCTCTTGCGGGAGTTCAATCCCCAGCTCACCTAGACGGTTTGAGTACCCAGACATTTTGAGCACATGTTCACTGACAGAAGAATTCTCCTCCATCTTGCAAGCATAGAATTTATCGGAGGTCTCATACCTCTCGATCCAGGCGTTCTTGTGAAAGATAAACTTCAACTCCTGGAACATCTCATATGGTCCATGACACTCAAAGCGACGTTGAAGTCCCGGCTCTAACCCATACAAGACTGCACATTGAACTACTGAGTAGTCCTCCTTATGTGTTAACCAAGCGTTCTTAACTTCTTGGTCAGCCGTAGCGGGTGGTTCATCTCCTAGCGCAGCATTAAGGACATAATCCTTCTTCCCATCTTGTACGAGCAACTTAAGATTACGAGCCCAGTCTAAAAAGTTGCTTCCATCATCTTTCAACTTAGCTTTCTCTAGGAACGTATTAAAATCCAGGGTGACTGTCGCGTGAGCCATGATCAACAACACAAATATATTCAAAGTGGACTTAGACTATGTTCAATATAATTAGAGTTTAACTTAATCAAATTACTTGCTAAAGTCCCACTCAAAAAGTACATCTCTCTAGTCATTTGAGTGGTTCATGATCCAATTCCACTAGCTCAAGTCCGATCATCATGTCAGTTGAGGATAGTTTCAGTGGTAAGCATCCCTATGCTAATCATATCAACTATATGATTCATGATCGACCTTTCGGTCTCATGTGTTCCAAGGCCATGTATGCACATGCTAGGCTCGTCAAGCTTTACCTGAGTGTTCTGCGTGTGCAACTGTTTTGCACCCGTTGTATGTGAACGTTGAGTCTATCACACCCGATCATCACGTGGTGTCTCAAAACGACGAACTGTAGCAACGGTGCACAGTCGGGGAGAACACAATTTCGTCTTGAAATTTTAGTGAGAGATCACCTCATAATGCTACCGTCGTTCTAAGCAAAATAAGGTGCATAAAAGGATTAACATCACATGCAATTCATAAGTGACATGATTTGGCCATCATCACGTGCTTCTTGATCTCCATGACCAAAGCACCGGCACGATCTTCTGTCACCGGCGCCACACCATGATCTCCATCAACGTGTCACCATCGGGGTTGTCGTGCTACTCATGCTATTACTACTAAACTTACATCCTAGCAATACAGTAAACGCATCTGCAAGCACAAACATTAGTTTAAAGACAACCCTATGGCTCCTGCCGGTTGCCGTACCATCGACGTGAAAGTCGATATTAACTATTACAACATGATCATATCATACATCCAATATATCACATCACATCGTCGGCCATATCACATCACAATCATACCCTGCAAAAACAAGTTAGACGTCCTCCAATTGTTGTTGCATGCTTTACGTGGTGACCATGGGTATCTAGTAGGATCACATCTTACTTACGCAAACACCACAATGGAGAAATATGAATTGCTATTTAACCTCATCCAAGGACCTCCTCGGTCAAATCCGATTCAACTAAAGTTGGAGAAACCAACACTCGCCAGTCATCTTTGAGCAACGGAGTTGCACGTAGCGATGAAACCAGTTTCTCGTAAGCGTACGAGTAATGTCGGTCCAAGCCGCTTCGATCCAACAATACCGCAGAATCAAAAAAGACTAAGGAAGGCAGCAAATCGCACATCACCGCCCACAAAAACTTTTGTGTTCTACTCGAGATGAAATCTATGCATGAACCTAGCTCATGATGCCACTGTTGGGGAACGTCGCCTGGGAAACAAAAAAATTCCTACCCGCACGAAGACCTATCATGGTGATGTCCATCTACGAGGGGGATTTCAGATCTACGTACCCTTGTAGATCGCATAGCAGAAGCGTTACTAAACGCGGTTGATGTAGTGGAACGTCCACAGGTCCCTCGATCCGCCCCGCGAACCGTCCCACGAACCGTCCCGCGATCCGTCCAACGATCCACTCTGATCTAGTGCCGAACGGAAGGCACCTCCGCGTTCAGCACACATACAGCTCGACGATGATCTCAGTCTTCTTGATCCAGCAAGAGAGATGGAGAGGTAGATGAGTTCTCCGCAGCGTGATGACACTCCGGAGGTTGGTGGTGATCTAATATCAGCAGGGCTCCGCCCGAGCTCCGTAGAAACGCGATCTAGAGGAAAAACCGTGGAGGTATGTGGTCGGGCCGTCGTGGCAAAGTTGTCTCAAATCAGCCCTAATACCTCCGTATATATAGGTGGGAGGGGAGGGGCCTTGCCTTGAGGCTCAAGAAGCCCCAAGGGGGTCGGCCGAAGGGGGGGATGAGGAATCCTCCTCCAATCCTAGTCCAACTAGGATTGGAAGGTGGAGTCCTTCCCTTCCTTCCCACTTACCCTTTTTTTCTCTTTGGTTTTTTCTTATCCTGTGCAGGGGCCTTCTTGGGCTTGCCCACCAGCCCACTAAGGGCTGGTGCAGCACCCCTAAGGCCTATGGGCTTCCCCAGGGTGGGCTATCCCCCCCCCCCCCCCCCCCGTGAACATCCGGAACCCATTCGTCATTCCCTGTACATTCCCGGTAATTCCAAAAACTTTCCGGTAATCAAATGAGGTCATCATATATATCAATCTTCGTCGCCAAACCATTCCGTAAACCCTCGTGACGTCCTTGGTCTCATCCGGGACTCCAAACAACATTCGGTAACCAACCATATAACTCAAATACGCATAAAACAACGTCGAACCTTAAGTGTGCACACCCTGCGGGTTCGAGAACTATGTAGGCATGACCCGAGGGACTCCTCGGTCAATATCCAATAGCGGGACCTGGATGCCCATATTGGATCCTACATATTCTACGAAGATCTTATCATTTGAACCTCAGTGCCAAGGATTCATATAATCCCGTATGTCATTCCCTTTGTCCTTAGGTATATTACTTGCCCGAGATTCGATCGTCAGTATCCGCATACCTATTTCAATCTCGTTTACCGGCAAGTCTCTTTACTCGTTCCGTAATACAAGATCTCGTGAGTTACACTAAGTCACATTGCTTGCAAGGCTTGTGTGTGATGTTGTATTACCGAGTGGGCCCCGAGATACCTCTCCGTCACACGGAGTGACAAATCCCAGTCTTGATCCATACTAACTCAACGGACACCTTCGGAGATACCTGTAGAGCATCTTTATAGTCACCCAGTTATGTTGCGACGTTTGATACACACAAAGTATTCCTCCGGCGTCAGTGAGTTATATGATCTCATGGTCATAGGAATAAATACTTGACACGCAGAAAACAGTAGCAACAAAATGACACGATCAACATGCTACGTCTATTAGTTTGGGTCTAGTACATCACATGATTCTCCCAATGACGTGATCCAGTTATCAAGCAACAACACCTTGTACATAGTCAGAAGACCCTGACTATCCTTGCTCAACTGGCTAGCCAACTAGAGGCTTGCTAGGGACAGTGTTTTGTCTATGTATCCACACATGTATCTAAGTCTTCATTCAATACAATTATAGTATGGATAATAAACGATTATCTTGATACAAGAATTATCATAACAATTTATTTATCATTGCCTCTAGGGCATAATTCCAACATATCAGTAGTCCCCCACTTGATGGGATGGAGAACCACCTCCGGTCGCCTACAACAACAAAGATCGGGAACCATACCGGGCTCAACCCAGAGCCGATCTCTGACACAATATAGCCCGGATTAGAGGTGCCACTCACCCACTGTGGTTCATAGATGAGGCCATCCAGCACTAATTCCTGGAAGGGTTTAAACCCGTGAACATAGAACAATACGACGGGACTACAGACCCCGCTGTGTGGATAGAAGATTTCCTTCTCCACATCCATATGGCCAAGGGAGACGATCTCCATGCCGTAAAATACTTACCCCTAAAGCTAGAAGGACTGGCACGACACTGGCTAAACAGCTTACCTGAAGATTCCATTAGGAGCTGGGAAGAGCTCGAGGAGGCTTTCACGTCTAACTTCCAAGGAACCTACGTTCGGACGCCGGATTCATCTGACCTGAGCAACGTCGTCCAAAAGGTGGACGAATCTGCTAGAGAATTCTGGAATCGGTCCCTTAGCAAGAAGAACCAAATCATGGATTGTCTTGATGCTGAGGCAATAGCCTCGTTTAGGCACACCATCCCACGGAGACTTCTTCGGCTCAGAGCAAATAGGGATACGCCTCCCACAACACTGCCCGAACACCTTCAACGTATGTCCCGTGTAGACACAATTTCATTCTCAAAATACCATGGGCAGCCGTGTGGGACGACCACTAAGGATCATGTGTTCAGCTCGACCGAGCTATGGTCCAAACGTATTTATGGACAAAAGCGGGAAATCATGAAGAATTCCCCAAGTATCAAGCTCATCAACGTCATCAGCAGCTTCTCAAGGCCCTCTATTCAAGGTCCACGTGTTGATAGCAACTTCCTCTAAAGGATATTACCCCCCACCTCTAAGAAGAATAGGAGAAATAGTGCAGCCGAAAATAGGGTGGGCATCAAGTCACCCATGGAAGACCACACAAAAAATGTTGCTTTAAAAAAATGTGGCTCAAAAAACAATAGTGACCTCTAATAGTTGCCTTGGTGCCACGAGTTATAAAAGTTCCCCGCACATATTATTTATAGACTCTTTTACAGTATCTTTGTATGGACTTGTTTCATACTCATCAACGCTGATAGGTCAAATTTATTTTACACATGCTAAGTGCGATGGGCCAATAGACTCGGGGCTTGGATGATAATACCGCCCCAAGCACTACCCGACAATACTTTTTAAGTGTCCGGTTTCTCAGATTTTGCTTTATATGCATCGGTTCTGAATTATGTCTTGGGTCTATAGTTGGGTTTCCCCACTCCTGTGCTTACCCCTTACATTCTCCTAGTTCGACAAAATGGGTAAAGGGAGAACCACTGTGATTGCATTACCAGCTAGTCTAGCTAAAAGTACCACATTGGAGAAAGCCGAAAACTTACCCTCATAATAGGCGAGAACTGGTCTGCAATCCGAGCTTCAATACAAAAACCGATGGAGGTTATTCCGTGTCACACCGGGGGTTCATACCTCTGAGGACCCTGTGGTAGCTATTTCAAAATTCGGTTTATCCAACTACGACAAAAAACAGGGGATTATGATCAGCCCCCAAATTAAAGCTCCTAAGGCTAAGTGAAAGTCATAAAGCCACATAGTCTGATTGCCTCATTTCCTTCACACACTACCACCTTCGGGCACCGATACATGGACTAAGGGTAATAGTGCAGACGTTCAAACACCCCAAGTAGTCTCTACATGGGGCTGAAGCCGACGACTGATAACTTTCACATTGAACGGCCAAAAACAGGAGTCCAAATAATACAAAGTGTGTTGCACTTAAGACTAGCATTATAAAAATAAACTGTTGAGAGGCACATCACAATATATTCACTCAAAGATTACATCTTTCGAGCACTGAGCTTCTATAACCCGAGCACCCTCCGTTGTGAAGGGAAAGTGTTAGAGCATATTTCTCCATATGTGGTTTTGGTAATTGATGACAACCCTATGGACTAATGGTTGCCTTAAGTTATATTTGTAGGATTTGTCCATAGGCACTTCTTGAAGTCCATGTGTTGGTTTCAAGGAGTTTATATGATGACCAAGGTGGTATTCAAGGTATTATCCAAAGAATGGTCATAAAGACACAGGGTTGATCAAAACTAAGTCAAAGCGAAAATCAAGATGATCAACACACAAAGTGTACAAGACGTACCGAGAGGGATCAAGTGATCCCATGGTATGATAAGCATTGTCCATTACGCTTATGTGTACTAACCCATGGTCTTCGTGAGAGTTCTACGTGGGGTTAGGTGTGTTTCCATGGGCTTGCGTCAAGTGTAAGATCTCATTCAACCCATGAAGGATGACATCAAGTGTTGGTCGTCATCAAGATTGTGGTGTGCAAGTTCAAGTGGAGCATCATGAAGATATCATGCTTGAAGCTTGTCGTCCATTGTGGTGGCAATGGACTTGTGAAGATGTGTTGAAGAGTGGCTCACCTGTAGTGGAGTGAGGGAGAAATTTACAAGTCTTTATCGAGCCAGCGCAATCAAGAAAGGCGATCCATCTTGAGGAAGTCAAGATCGTCATCATCTAGCTCAAGTGGACTATGTGCAAGGTATAGGTTTGTCCTTGATAGGTTTTCTATTTTAGGATAGATTGGCATACTATTAAGGGGGGCTCTCAAGTGATTAGCTTGATCGTATCGTTCGTTGAGAGCTCAAACCATTTGCATCTTGCATCATCTTTCTTGGTTCTTTTTTGGTGGTTCTCTTTGTGAGTTTTGGAGATTATGGTCATCTTTATGACAAGCTAGAGTTTATAAAAAATGGGGTTCATGTGCATCTTCTATGATGTTTTCGATCTCGGAGTTTTTGTCGGTTCTTCATTCATAAAGGTTTCACATCTCTATATATTTGGCATTTTCATAACTGTATGTTCTTAGCTCTTGGCCCTTGTTGTCATGAATCCAAAAAGCTCAAGTTTGCTCAATTCGGAGCTCATATGCGAAAGATATGGTAGTTCTAGTTTTCATCTGTTGCATGTGGTCTACCTGGAATGGTCCAAGTGGGAGCGGTACTACCTCTTATCATCGGTAGTACGGCCCGGGCCGGTGGTAGTACCTCTCCTGAGCGGTAGTGGCCCAGCTTGTACCATTGGCCAGTACTGCTGCCCATAGGTTTGACACCTTTTTTGCTCGGACTTTGCGGTAGTGCTGGGCGGTAGTACCACCCATAAGGTGGTACTACCGCTTGTTACTGCCGCTCGTGGGGGTACTATCGGACCTGCCCCCTCTCAGTTCGGTCTCCCTCTGCCTGAGTGGTAGTAGCGCTCTGGCTCGGGCTGAGGGGGAAACGGTTGGATTTTTTCCTTCCTATTTAAGGGGGCCTTCTTCCTCAAAGGTCCCTACCCTTTGAGTTCGTGTTATTACCCCATTCTTGACCTTCTTAGATCTTGCTAACTCTCAATCCCTCCAATGATTCTTGCTAGTCCTTGAGGGAAAAGAGAGAGGAGATCTAGATCCACATTTCCACCAATCACTTTCTCCTCTATGTGAAGGACCCCCTTGGATCTAGATCTTGGAGTTCTTTGTGTTCTTCTTCGTGCTTCATCTATTTTTCTTCCATAGCATTAGTTGTTGTGGAGGGATTTGGGAGTGAAGGACTTGGGCACTCTGTGTGCCCTTGCCATTGCATTTGGTGCATGGCTTTGCGTTCTGCATGGTGATATGTGGAAGTACAAAGTTTTATAATCTCATTACCCTTGGGCACTTGGTACCCTAGAAATTGTTCATCATGGATGCTTTGGTGTCCTAGAAGCTTGGTGGTGCCTCAGAGCTCAATCATTATGGTGTAAAGCTCCGGGCAAGCTTTGGGGGTCTCCAACTAGGTTGTGGAGATTGCCCCGAGCATTTGAGGTTGCCTCGAAGCCATATTCCATTGTGGTGAAACTTCATGGTGTTGTTGGGAACCTCTAATTAAGTTATCTAGATTGCACAAAATTGTTTGTACGGATTCGATGACCGCCCTCTAGGGTCCCTTAGTGGAATCACGGCATCTTGCATTGTGCGAGGACGTGAGGAGATTACGGCGGCCTTAGTGGCATCTTGGGGAGCATTGTGCCCCCACACCGCTCCAAATGGAGATTAGAATTACAAGGGTGTGAACTTCGTGATACATCATTGTCTCCGTGTGCCTCAGCTATATCTTAATTGAGCCCTTTACTTATGCACTTTACTTTGTGATAGCCATATTGTTTCTTGTTATATATCTTGCTATCACTTAGTTGTTTATCTTGCTTAGCATAAGTTGTTGGTGCACATAGGTGAGCCTATTTGTTTTAGGATTTGTGCTTGACAAATTAAACGTTAGTTTTATTCCGCATTTGTTCAAGCCTAAACTATAATCATTTTAAAGCGCCTATTCACCACCACCCCTCTAGGAGACATCCACGTCCTTTCAGAAAGTATAACTCGGGACGTTTGTGCTCCTTTCCGTAAGGCGGAGGTGCGGTAGCCATTGTAAGGGGTTTTACCCCCGGCCATTGCATCATGGTTCTCGCAATGGCTATCTGACCTCCTTCCATGCTTCAGGACGTCGATTCACAGCACAGAATTGACCAACTTCTGCACCAAGCCGAAGTAGGTGCTCGGCAAAGGCTCGGTAGGCCATAGTTGGACACAAAGATCCTTCATGGCCGGCTCCACCATCCTATGCAGCTCTATGAGCTGTTTCACCTAATAGCTTAGACTGGGGTTGGGCTTAGGACTCTGAAATTGAGCCTAGAAAAGCCTCTGCTCAACATCCTTGTCATGGGCCACGTAGTGCTTGGCCGCGTCTACTGCACTCCATGGGACGTCTATGAAGGCATCCGAGGAACATCATATCCGCGTAAGAAAGGCAAACATGTTTCCACCAAAGGCACATTGCAATAAGTATGGCTTACCATTCGCCATCAGCTTGGCTTGGCGCACCTATTCTTCAAAGAACCTCCTGTCCACCCGCTCTGATTTGAGATCGACGGATAGCTTGGAGAGCTCGGTCATTTGTTCCTGGGATTTCTGCTCCAAGGCCTCACACTTAGATCTCCCCTCTTGTAGCTTCTGTTGAATCTCAGCCACCCTGGCCTCATGCTTGCTGTTATCGACTTTGAGGATGTTCATCTCGGCAGCTGCCTGTCCGGCCTCCACCTTGTGAGCAGCGGCCTCCTGCTTGGCATTCTCTAAATCGGCCTTGAGCTTTCTGAATTCTTGGTCCTGAGCAGCTGACCAAATAGAAATCACAGGGTCAGACACTAAGGCTAGGACAGTCCTTCTCTACTAATGACAATAAGAATTTTTACGGCACACATTAAAACTTACACTGCCTTTCGTCGAGCCAACTATTTACACGGTCGAGCTCTTCATCGGAAACTTTGAGTTTCTGGTTCAGATCAACAATCTCAAGAGCGTTGGCATTGGCAGCCGAGGACGAGACCTACAAGACAAAATTATCGATTAAAAGGACTCCAAGTTATCTGAAAGTGAGACACTCGGCCGAATTATTCCAGCGAGCCATTGTAATTCAAGAAGTCTCCGAATTATTTCTCGTTACACCTAAGAGCTATTTTGAGCCACGGGTAAGCTTATCAAACTCACCCATGGCTCAGGGGAGGTTATGTTGGAAATATGCCCTAGAGGCAATAATAAATTAGTTATTATTATATTTCTTTGTTCATGATAATCGTTTATTATCCATGCTATAATTGTATTGATTGGAAACACAATACTTGTGTGGATACATAGACAAAACACTGTCCCTAGTAAGCCTCTAGTTGACTAGCTCGTTGATCAAAGATGGTCAAGGTTTCCTCACCATAGGAAAGTGTTGTCACTTGATAACGGGATCACATCATTAGGAGAATCATGTGATGGACTAGACCCAAACTAATGAACGTAACATGTTGATCGTGTCATTTTGTTGCTACCGTTTTCTGTGTGTCAAGTATTTATTCCTATGACCATGAGATCATATAACTCACTGGCACCGGAGGAATGCCTTGTGTGTATCACAACGTAACTGGGTGACTATAAAGATGCTCTACAGGTATCTCCGAAGGTGCCCGTTGAGTTAGTATGGATCAAGACTCGGATTTGTCACTCCGTGTGACGGAGAGGTATCTTAGGGCCCACTCGGTAATACAACATCACACACAAGCCTTGCAAGCAATGTGACTTCATGTAAGTCACGGGATCTTGTATTACGGAACGAGTAAAGAGACTTGCCGGTAAACGAGATTCAAATAGGTATGCGCATACTGACAATCGAATCTCGGGCAAGTAACATACCGAAGGACAAAGGGAATGACATACGGGATTATATGAATCCTTGACACTGAGGTTCAACCAATAAGATCTTCGGAGAATATGTAGGATCCAATATGGGCATCCAGGTCCTGCTATTGGATATTGACCGAGGAGTCCCTCGGGTCATGTCTACAAAGTTCTCGTACCCGCAGGGTCTGCACACTTAAGGTTAGGCGATGTTTTATGCGTATTTGAGTTATATGGTTGGTTACCGAATGTTGTTCGGAGTCCTTTATGAGATCACGGACATCACGAGGGTTTCCAGAATGGTTCAGAAACGAAGATTGATATATAGGATGACCTCGTTTGATTACCGGAAAGTTTTCGGACATTACCGGGAATGTATCGGGAATGACGAATGGGTTCTGGATGTTCACCGGGGTGGCCAGCCCACCCGGGGGAAGACCATAGGCCTTAGGGGTGCCGCACCAGCCCTTAGTGGGCTGATGGGACAGCCCAAGAGGCCCTATGCGCAGGAATAAAAGGAAAAAAGAAAAAAAAGGAAGTGGGAAAGTGGAGAAGGACTCCACCTTCCAATCCTAGTTGGACTAGGATTGGAAGGGGAGTACTCCCCCCCCCCCTTGCTTCGGCCGACCCCTTGGGGCTCTCTTGAGCCTCAAGGCAAGGCCCTCCCCCTCCCTCCTATATATACTGAGGTATTACGGCTGATTTGAGACAACTTTGCCACGGCAGCCCGACCACATACCTCCACGGTTTTTCCTCTAGATCGTGTTTCTGCTGAGCTCGGGCAGAGCCCTGCTGAGATAGATCACCACCAACCTCCGGAGCACCATCACGCTGCCGGAGAACTCATCTACCTCTCCGTCTCTCTTGCTGGATCAAGAAGGCTGAGATCATCGTCGAGCTGTACGTGTGCTGAACGCGGAGGTGTCGTCCGTTCGGCACTAGATCGGAGCGGATCGTGGGACGGATCGCGGGACGGTTCATGGGACGGTTCGCGGGGTGGATCGAGGGACGTGAGGACGTTCCACTACATCAATCGCGTTTCTTAACGCTTCCTGCCGTGCGATCTACAAGGGTACGTAGACCGGAAATCCCCTCTCGTAGATGGACATCACCATGATAGGTCTTCATGCGCGTAGGAAAATTTTTGTTTCCCATGCGACGTTCCCCAACAGGTTATACCCATAAAGGTATATAAAACCTTATAAGTAAACTTACAACATTACAGGGCCTAGCTTAAAATCTGGCAGCAAGCCATTGAAGGCTTCGTTGAGTCCACTCTTAACAAATTGAATGCTTTGCAGAACCGCACCCTTAATGGTGTGGTGTTCATCTGCGATCGATGAGCCGGCTAAGGCATCCTCTATCATTGCCAGCCACCCAGCCACAGCCTGCTGTGTCACGGGAAGCACTGAAGGTAGCACCAAAGACTCTGGAAGACTAGAGTTCCCTGGAGTTGTCTCCGGAGGAAGATCGGAGGGAATTCGGTCCCCCTCTCCACTTACAAGGAAGGGACCAACCTACTGGGTCCCCGTGACAAAGGCGTGGACCTCGGCCAGGACCTCTTGGTCTTCTCTGGTCCGTTTATCAACCTCGGCTGGGTCCCCTCGGTCATCAGCGTGATGTATCCACCTCGGCCATTGATACGTCTCAAACGTATCTATAATTTTTGATTGTTTCACGTTGTTATCTTGTCAACTTTGGATGTTTTGTTTACCTTTTATATCTTTTTTGGTACTAACTTATTAATTCAGTGCCAAGTGCCAGTTCCTATTTTTTCTGTGTTTTTGACTCTTTTCAGATCTGATTTTGGAACGGAGTCCAAATGGAATAAAATCCCCGAAATAAATTTTTCCAGAATGGAAGAAGATCGGGAGGATTGAGGGCCAAGGAAGTGGGCCCACAGGGGGGGCCACAAGCCTTGTTGCCGCGGCCAGGGGGGAGGCCACGGCAACCAAGCTTGTGGCCCCCCTGGCGGTCCCCTGCCCTAGGTCTTTGGCCTATAAATTCCCTAAAAATCCATAATAAATCAGGGCATCCACGAAAACACTTTTCCGCCGCCGCAAGCTTCCGTTTCCGCGAGATCTCATCTGGAGACTCTTCCCGGTGCCCTGCCGGAGGGGACATTGGAGTTGGAGGGCTTCTACATCAACATCATCGCCTCTCCAATGACTCGTGAGTAGTCCACTTCAGACCTACGGGTCCGTAGTTAGTAGCTAGATGGCTTCTTCTCTCTCTTGGATCTTCAATAGAAGGTCTCCATGACCTTCATGGAGATCTATCCGATGTAATCCTCTTTGGCGGTGTGTTTGTCGAGATCCGATGAATTGTGGATTTGTGATCAGATTATCTATGAATTATATTTGAGTCTTTGCTGATTTATTATATGCATGATTTGATATCCTTGTAAGTCTCTCGGAGTCTTGGGTTTTGTTTGGCCAACTAGATCTATGATTCTTGCAATGGGAGAAGTGCTTGGTTTTGGGTTCATACCGTGTGGTGACCTTTCCCAGTGACAGAAGGGGCAGCAAGGCACGCATCATGTTGTTGCCATCAGGGGTAACAAGATGGGCTTTTATCATAGATATGAGATTGTCCAGCTACATCATGCCATCTTGCTTAAGGCGTTACTCTGTTCTTTATGACTTAACACACTAGATGCATGCTGGATAGCGGTCTACGTGTGGAGTAATAGTAGTAGATGCAGAAAGTATCAGTCTACTTGTTTTGGACGTGACGCCTATAGATATAATCATTGCCTTAGATAACGTCACGACTTTGAGCGGTTCTATCAATTGCTCGACAGTAATTCATTCACCCACCGTCTACTTGTTTTCATGAGAGAAGCCACTAGTGAACACTACGGCCCCCGGGTCTATTCGCAACTATCGTTTCCACTTTCACTTTTACTTTGCTCTGTTTACTCTTTGCTTTCAGTTCTCACTTTGCAAACAATCTATAAGGGATTGACAACCCCTTCATAGCGTTGGGTGCAAGCTCTTTGTGTTTGTGCAGGTACTTGTGACTTGACGAGATCTTCCACTGGTTCAATACCTTGGTTCTCAAAACTGAGGGAAATACATACCGCCGTTGTGCTACATCACCCTTTGCTCTTCAATGGAACACCAACGCAAGGCTCCAAGGCCGTGGGGAAATCCTTTGCATATTTGCCAAGTAAGTCCCTAAAGGCGTAGCCGTAGCAGCACGATTCCTAGCGCCGTACGAGGGAAGGTCTGTTGTCGCAGTAGCTGAAGGATTTCTGACGCCGTTGCCGGGGAGGATCAAGTCAAGAATAGTCTCTCTTCAACGTGCTGATTTCGGGCGCAATGAGGAGAGATCAAGTCATCTATCCAAGTAGGTGTCACAAACTCATCTCTTGCATTTACTTTTTTTGCCATTTGCCTCTCATTTTCCTCTCCCCCACTTCACATTTGCCGTTTTCATTTGCCTTTCTCCTTTGCCGTTTTCATTTGCCTTTTTGCCGTTTCCCTTTGTCGTTCCCGTTCGCCCATTTTCCTTGCCTTCTCCTAGGCTTGTTCGTGAGAGACCCTTCCTCATGGCCAAACCAAACTATTTGAGAAAATTGGAAAAGATTGAAACTAGTGTCAAAGGTTTCATGTCTTCTCAGTTTGACCAAAATAGTTACTTCCGTAGGGAATTAAAAGAGCAAAATTCTTTTTTGGTCTGTTTGAATAAAGAAGTTGATGATATGGCCAAAGATTTCCTTGCATTAAATTCTCAGCTTTCTCACCTTGAAAAATTGGTGGGCCAAATTTCTGATAAGCAGGCTACCTTAGTCAATAAGATGGCAGCTAAACCTGAAATTTGTGATGCAAATCACGAGGATCTTAAAGTGCTTGGTGTGACTCCTCTTGAATCTTTGTTTTCGCGTGTCAAACCTATTGATGAAGGGGCTGGATATGAATCCACTTTGGTTGAAAAACGCCCCAATGATTCGGAGTCCACCTATCTTGATGATAAAGGTGTGGAGAGTGTAGTAGAAGAAATCAAAATTTTGGGTAGTAATGAAACTCCCAGTTTGGATTTCAAGGAATTCAATTATGATAGTTGCTCCTTGTTTGAATGCATTTCTTTGATGCAATCCATTGCAAACTTTCTACATGCTTATAGCCAAAGCAAAGCCTTTATCGCACATATCGTAGATGCTACGATGAAATCTCTTGAAGAGAAGCTCGAATTAGAAGTCTCTATACCTAGAAAACTTCATGATGAGTGGGAACCTACTATCAAAATCAAGATCAAAAACTATGAATGCAATGCTTTGTGTGATTTGGGTGCTAGTGTTTCGATTCCAATGTCTTTATGTGATATTCTTGGTTTTCATGAGATTGAAGAGTGTTCTCTTAATTTGCATCTTGCGGATCCTACTGTCAAGAAACCCATGGGAAGGATCGATGATGTTCTTATTGTTGCAAATACGAACTATGTACCCGTGGATTTCATTTTACTTGACATAGATTGCAATCCTTCATGCCCCATTATTCTTGGTAGACCTTTCCTAAGGACTATTGGTGCTATCATCGATATGAAGGAAAGGAATATTAGATTTCAATTTCCCCTAAAGAAGGGTGATACGTCTCAAACGTATCTATAATTTTTTATGGTTTCCCGTTATTATCTTGTCTCCTTTGGTTCTTTTATGTACCTTTTATATCTTTTTTGGGACTAACTTATTAATTCAGTACCAAGTGCCAGTTCCTGTTTTTCTGTGTTTTTGACTCTTTTTAGATCAGATTTTGGAACGCAGTCCAAACGGAAGAAAAACCCCGAAATGATTTTTTCCCGAACGGAAGAAGATCAGGGGGCCTTTGGGCCAAGCCAGGTGGGCTCCAGGGAGCTCACAAGCCCCCACTCCGCCACCAGGGGAGGCGGCGGTGGGCAGGCTTGTGGCCTCCCTGGCCGCCCCCTGACCTACGTCTTTCGCCTATAAATTCCCAAATATTCCGCAAAAAATCAGGGGAGCCTCAAAAATACTTTTCCACCGCCGCAAGCTTCCGTTTCCGCGAGATATCATCTGGAGACCCTTCCCGGCGCCCTGCCGGAGGGGACTTTGGAGTTGGAGGACTTCTTCATCATCATCATCGCCCCTCCAATGACTCGTGAGTAGTTCACTTCAGATCTACGGGTCCGTAGTTAGTAGCTAGATGGCTTCTTCTCTCTCTTGGTTCTTCAATACAAAGTTCTCCATGATCTTCATGGAGATCTATCCGATGTAATCTTCTTTGGCGGTGTGTTTGTCGAGATCCGATAATTGTGGATTTGTGATCAGATTATCTATGATATATATTTGAGTCTTTTCTGATTTCTTATATCCATGATTTGATATCCTGGTAAGTCTCTCCGAGTCTTGGGTTTTGTTTGGCCAACTAGATCTATGATTCTTGCAATGGGAGAAGTGCTTGGTTTTGGGTTCTACCATGTGGTGACCTTTCCCAGTGATAGTAGGGGCAGCAAGGCACACATCAAGTAGCTTCCATCAAGGGTAAAAAGATGGTTTGTTTATCATTGGTTTGAGATTATCCCTCTACATCATGTCATCTTGCTTAAGGCGTTACTCTGTTCTTATGGACTTAATACACTAGATGCATGCTGGATAGCGGTCGATGTCTGGAGTAATAGTAGTAGATGCAGAAAGTATCGGTCTACTTGTTTTGGACGTGATGCATATAGATATAATCATTGCATAGATATCGTCATGACTTTGCGCGGTTCTATCAATTGCTCGACAGTAATTTGTTCACCCACTGTCTACTTGCTTTCATGAGAGAAGCCACTAGTAAATACTACGGCCCCCGGGTCTATTCACATCCATCGTTTACACCTCCGCTTTTACTTTGCTTTGTTACTTTGTTGCTTTTAGTTCTCACTTGGCAAACAATCTATAAGGGATTGACAACCCCTTCATAGCGTTGGGAGCAAGCTTTTGTGTTTGTGCAGGATCTTGAGATACTCCTCCGCTGGATTGATACCTTGGTTCTCAAACTGAGGGAAATACTTACCACCGTTGTGCTACATCACCCTTTCCGCTTCGAGGGAACACCAACGCAAGGCTCCAAGGCCACGGGGGAAATCCTTTTCATACTTGCCTAGGAAGTCCCTTAAGGCGTAGCCGGAGCTGAAGGATTCCTGGTACCGTCGACACGACTATTTCTGGCACCGTTGCAAGGGATACACAGCAAACATCAAAGGGCATGGATCATTTTCTTAGAAAGAAAATAAGAGTGCCTTATGAATCTATGATGAGGGCTACTTATGGTTTGAGCACCAAGGATGACTATACGTGATTCCATCACCTTATGCCTAGCTAAGGGCGTAAAACAATAGCGCTTGTTGGGAGGAAACCCAACGAATCTATCCTTTTTCTTTCTATTTTGTGTTTTTTACACTTTCATAATTCTGTTATGATTGTGTTTTTTGTGTTTCTTTTTGCGTTTGTTCCAAGCAAAATTGTTATGATTAGTCTTGGGGATGATCGTTTGGTCATGCTGGAAAAGACAGAAATTTCTGCTCAAGAAAAGAATTTTCATTTTTTCTGTATGAGATTTGGAGTTGATTCTTTTTGCTTCTGATCTCTACGCAAATTCTTCAGACTGTCGTAATGTTTCAGAATTTGTGAAGTACCAGAAGTATACGAAGTATACAGATTGCTACAGACTGGTCTACTGTTAACAAATTCTTCTGATTTCTATGGATAGTATAGGGGGGTATTAGCCATGGAAGATTGAAAATACAGTAACCCAACATCAACATAAGAAGAATTTAAGTTTGCTAAAGTACCTAAGAAAGTGGTGGTTTGCTTTCTTATACTAATGTTATCACGAGTTTCTGTTTAAGTTTCGTGTTGTGAAGTTTTCAAGTTTTGGGTGAAGTTCATATGGAAAAAAGATAAAGGGTGGAAAGAGATCAAGCTTGGGGATGCCCAAGGCACCCCAAGTTGATTCAAGGATGCCGTAAAAGCCTAAGCTTGGGGATGCCCCAGGAAGGCATCCCCTCTTTCGTCTTCAATCCATCAGTAACGTTACTTGGGGCTATATTTTTATTCACCACATGTTATGTGTTTTGCTTGGAGCGTCTTGTATCGTAGGTGTCTTTTATTTTTTTTGTGTCACAATCATCCTTGCTGCACACCTAGAGAGAGAGACATGCACTCACCGTGATTTTGTCGAGCTTCACTTATATCCTTTGGTTTGACAATTCAGCTCATATGTGCTTCACTTATATCTTTTGAGCTAGTTGCTTTTGCTCTGTGTGCTTCACTTATATCTTTTAGAGCATGGCGGTGTGTGGCTTGGTAGTTGATCTATGTTTTTATTTTAGTCTCAAAAGGGGTAGTTATCCAAAGAGATATGAAAACTTCCACCTTCATGTGCATTGAATAGTTAGAGAAGTTTGTTTCATCTCAATTAGTTTTGAGTTGTGGTTGTGGTAATATTGAAGTTATATTAGTAAGGTGTCGTGGATCTAGAAATACTTAGGTTGAAGTTAGTGATTCCCATAGCATGCACGTATGGTGAACCGCTATGTGATGAAGTCTGAGCATGATTAGTCTATTGATTGTCATCCTTTGTGTGGCGGTCGGGATCGCGCGATGGTTTATACCTACCAACCCTTCCCCTAGGACTATGCGTTGAATGCTTTGTTTCGATTACTAATAAAACTTTTGCAACAAGTATATGAGTTCTTCATGACTAATGTTGAGTCCATGGTTTAGATGCACTTTCACCTTCCACCATCACTATCTTCTTTAGTGTCATGCAATTTTCGCCGGTGCACAAAACCCACCATTAGCCTCCCTTAAAACAGCCACCATACCTACCTACTATGGCTTTTTCAAAGCCAATCCGAGATATATTGCCATGCAACTACCACCATGACATCTGCCACCACTTCTACATTGCCATTCCATGATCGTAAGATAGCTAGTATGATGTTTCCATTTATGTCTATGCCATGCTAGATCATTGTCACGGTACACTACCGAAGGCATTACATATAGAGTCATCATAGCTCTAAGTTTTGAGTTGTAAGTGTGATGAACATCATTGATGGAGCATTGTCCCATGTGAGGAAATAAAAGAGGCCAAAGATGCCCACCAAAAAAAAAGAGGCCAAAGAGCCCACACAAAAAAATTATGAGAGAAAAAGAGAGAAGGGACAATGCTATCACCTTTCCACACTTGTGCATATTAAGCACCATGATCTTCATGATTGAGAGTCTCTTGTTTTGTCACCACCATATAGCTAGTGGGAAATTTTCATTATATAACTTGGCTTGTATAATCCAATGATAGGCTCCCTCAAATTTGCCTTAGGTCTTCGTGAGCAAGCAAGTTGGATGCATACCCATTAGTTTTATTTAAGAGCTTTCACATACTCTTAGCTCTAGTGCATCATTTGTATGGCAATCCCTACTCATTCACGTTGATATCTATTGATGAGCATCTCCATAGCTCATTGATATGCCTAGTCAATGTGACCATCTTCTCCTTGTTTGTCTTGCAACCTCCACCACACTCCACACCACTTATAGTGCTAAAACCATGGCTCACAATCATGTATTGTATGAGAGTTGAAAAGGTTTGAGAAAGTAAAGGTGTGAAAACAATTACTTGGCCAATACTGGGGTTGTGCATGATTTAAATTTGTTGTGCAATGATGATAGAGCATAGCCAGACTATATGATTTTGTAGGGATAACTTTCTTTTGGCCTTGTTATTTTGAAAGTTCATGATTACCTTGCTAGTTTGCTTGAATTATTATTGTCTCCACGTCAATAGCAAACTATTGTTTTGAATCTAATGGATCTGAACATTCACGTCACATAAGAGGAGTTACAAAGGACATCTATGTTAGGCAGCATGAAAGCATCAAAAATTCATTCTTTATCACTTCCCTACTCGAGGACGAGCAGGAGTTAAGCTTGGGGATGCTTGATACGTCTCAAACGTATCTATAATTTTTGATGGTTTCACGTTGTTATCTTGTCAACTTTGGATGTTTTGTTTACCTTTTATATCTTTTTGGGACTAACTTATTAATTCAGTGCCAAGTGCCAATTCCTGTTTTTCTGTGTTTTTGACTCTTTGCAGATCTGATTTTGGAACAGACTCCAAACGGAATAAAATCCCCAAAATAAATTTTTCCAGAACGAAAGATGATCAGGAGGCTTGAGGGCCAAGGCAGTGGGCCCACAGGGGGCCCACAAGACCTGTTGCCACGGTGAGGGGGGAGGCCGCGGCCACCAAGCTTGTGGCCCCCTGGCGCTCCCCTTCCCTAGGTCTTTGGCCTATAAATTCCCTAAAAATCCATAAAAAATCGGGGCATCCACGAAAACACTTTCCCGCCGCCGCAACCTTTAGTTTCCGCGAGATCTCATCTGGAGACCCTTCCCGGTGCCCTGTCGGAGGGGACTTTGGAGTTGGAGGGCTTCTACATCAACATCACCGCCTCTCCAATTACTCGTGAGTAGTCCACTTCAGACCTACGGGTCCGTAGTTAGTAGCTAGATGGCTTCTTCTCTCTCTTGGATCTTCAATACAAAGTTCTCCATGATCTTCATGGAGATCTATCCGATGTAATCCTCTTTGGCGGTGTGTTTGTCGAGATCCGATGAATTGTGGATTTGTGATCAGATTATCTATGAATTATATTTGAGTCTTTGCTGATTTCTTATATGCATGATTTGATATCCTTGTAAGTATCTCTGAGTCTTGGGTTTTGTTTGGCCAACTGGATCTATGATTCTTGCAATGGGAGAAGTGCTTGGTTTTAGGTTCAAACCGTGTGGTGACCTTTTCCAGTGACAAAAGGGGAAACAAGGCACGCATCGTGTTGTTTCCATCAAGGGTAACAAGATGGGCTTTTATCATAGATAGGAGATTGTCCATCTACATCATGCCATCTTGCTTAAGGCGTTACTCTATTCTTTTGGACTTAATACACTAGATGCATGCTGGATAGCGGTCGACGTGCGGAGTAATAGTAGTAGATGCAGAAAGTACCGGTCTACTTCTTTTTGACGTGATGCCTATAGATATAATCATTGCCTTAGATAACGTCACGACTTTGCGCGGTTCTATCAATTGCTCGACAGTAATTCGTTCACCCACCGTATACTTGCTTTCATGAGAGAAGCCACTAGTGAACACTACGGCCCCCGGGTCTATTCGCAACTATCGTTTCAACTTTCACTTTTACTTTGCTTTGTTTACTCTTTGCTTTCAGTTCTCACTTTGCAAACAATCTATAAGGGATTGACAACCCCTTCATAGCGTTGGGTGCAAGCTCTTTGTGTTTGTGCGGGTACTTGTGACTTGACGAGATCTTCCACTGGTTCGATACCTTGGTTCTCAAAACTGAGGGAAATACTTACCGCTGTTGTGCTACATCACCCTTTCCTCTTCAAGGGAACACCAACGCAAGTCTCCAAGGCCGCGGGGAAATCCTTTGCATATTTGCCAGGGAAGTCCCTAAAGGCGTAGCCGTAGCAGCAGGATTCCTGGTGCCGTACCTGGGAAGGTCAGTTGTCGCAGTAGCAGCCATCACCACCTCGTCTCTAGCCGGTGGACCCTGGTGGGATACCACCTCGTCCGCCTCATCTGAGGCCTATGAAAGGGTAGTGCGGGACGCATTCCCGCTCTCCAGCAGCTCGGCTGGCGGCGAACCCCCCTATGAGACTTGGTCCATCGGGGTGTCTCGGACAGGGCTGCGACAAGAAAGCGCGCTTCTCATTACTAGCAAAAACTTGATGTAATTCCGCTAAATAAAGGATCAGATTCCATACCTTTGGGCCGGGGGATTAATCCTAGAGGTTCGTTGGGGAACCATCCCAAAGGCTCTGAACTCCTCATTGGAATTTGAGCCGTCATCGGGGAGGATGACCTTGCTCCTACAAGGTCTCTTTGGGGCCTGAGGAGGCAAACCCTCCTTTTCCTCCTCTGGCGTCGTCCTCTTCCTTGTTTGGAATGAATCTTTCCCCTCCTCCTCTTCTACATCTTCCTCCTCATGGGCGGAGGGAGCACGGGTGTCCCTAGATTTGGTATCCAGGGGACCCCTTGAATGGAGGCCTCCGCAGGTCTCCTTCTTCTTCTTCTCTGGCATCATGTACGGCGCCATAACCAGGATTGCGGTCAGCAATGCCGATCTGGATCCCTCAGGCAAAGGAGTTAGGCCGTATATATTTTTGGCTTTGGCTAGCCAGCCCTGCAAGGACGGTAGGGGAAAGGATTAGACCCTTGGTAAAAATTAAATCTTTAAATAAGAATATATGCGTGGGCATACCTCCAAAGGGGGATTTTGGGCGTCTAAGCCGGCGTATGATACATCTCCAACGTATCTATAATTTTTTATGGTTTCATGCTATTATCTTGTCAAACTTTGGATGTTTTGCATGCCTTTTATATATTTTTTGGGACTAACTTATTAACTCAATGCCAAGTGCCAGTTCCTATTTTTTCCATGTTTTGACCCCTTTCACAGGAGATTTTGAAACGGAGTCCAAACGGAATAAAATCCCCGAAAAGAATTTTTCCGGAACGGAAGAATATCACGAGACCTGAGAGCCAAGGCAGGGGAGCCCCAGGCGCCCCACAAGCCCCCACCCCGCGGCCAGGGGGAGGCCGCGGCCCACAGGCTTGCGGGCCCCCTGGGCGCCCTTTGCCCGAGGTTTTGCGCCTATATATCCCCAAAAATTCCACACAAAAACAGGAGATCATCGAAAGTACTTTTCCGCCGCCGCAAGCTTCTATCTCCGCAAGATCCCATCTGGGGCACATTCTGGTGCCCTGCCGGGGGGATTCGGACACGGAGGGCTTCTTCATCAACACCATGACCTCTTCGATGATGCGTGAGTAGTTCACCATAGACCTACGGGTCCATAGCTAGTAGCTAGATGGCTTCTTCTCTCTCTTGGATGTTCAATACAAAGTTCTCCGTGATCTTCATGGAGATCTATCCGATGTAATCTTCTTTTGCGGTGTGTTTGTCGAGATCCGATGAATTGTGGATTTATAATCAGATTATCTATGAATATTATTTGAGTTTCTTGTGATCTCTCTTATGCATGATTTCATATCCTTGTAATTCTCTTCGAGTTGTGGGTTTTGTTTGGCCAACTAGATCTATGATTCTTGCAATGGGAGAAGTGCTTGGTTTTGGGTTCATACTGTGCGGTGACTTCACCCAGTGACAGAAGGGGTAGCGAGGCACGCATCATGTTGTTGCCATCAAGGGTAAAAAGATGGGGTTTTCATCATTGGTTTGAGATTATCCCTCTACATCATGTCATCTTTCTTAAGGCGTTACTCTGTTCGTCATGAACTTAATAGACTAGATGCATGCTGGATAGCGGTTGATGTGTGGAGTAGTAGTAGTAGATGCAGAAAGTATTGGTCTACTTGTCTCGGACGTGATGCCTATATGTATGATCATTGCCTTAGATATCGTCATGACTTTGCGCGGTTCTATCAATTGCTCGACAGTAATTTGTTCACCCTCCGTGATATTTGCTATTTTGAGAGGAGCCTCTAGTGAACATTATGGCCCCCGGGTCTACTCCACACCTGTTTTCAGCCTTACACTTTTTACTTTGTTGCACTTTCCGCCTTCAGATCTCACTTTGCAAACAATCTTGAAGGGATTGACAACCCCTTTGAAGTGTTGGATGCAAGCTCGTTTGTGTTTGCGTAGGTACTCTAGACTTGACGGGACCCTCCTTCTGGATCGATACCTTGGTTCTCAAACTGAGGGAAATACTTACTACTCCTGTGCTGCATGACCCTTTCCTCTTCAAGGGAAAAACCGATGCAAACAAGAGAAGTAGCAAGAAAAATTCCTGGCGTTGCTTGGGAAGGACTTATGTTGCCATAGCAGAAGAATTTCTGGCACCGTTGCCGGGGAGGAATATCAAGTCAAGAACTCATCCAAGTAGGTGTCGCAAACTCATCTCTTGCATTTACTTTGTTTGCCAGTTGCCTCTCGTTTTCCTCTCCCCCACTTCACCAATTTGCCTTTTTCGTTTTCCTTTTTCCGTTTACCTTTTCGTTCGCCTTTTCTCGCTTGCTCTTTGTTCGCTTGTGTGCTTGCTCGCTTGCCGAAGTCACCATGAATGAAAACACCAAACTTTGTGACTTCTCGAATACTAATAATAATGATTTTATTAGTACTCCGATTGCTCCTGCCACTACTGCGGAGTCATATGAAATCAATGCCGCTTTGCTGAATCTTGTTATGAAAGAGCAATTCTCCGGCCTTCCTAGTGAAGATGTTGCATCCCATCTCAATACCTTCATTGAACTTTGCGACATGCAAAAGAAGAAAGATGTGGATAATGACGTGATTAAATTGAAGCTTTTTCCTTTCTCGTTGCGAGATCGCGCAAAAACTTGGTTTTCTTCTTTGCCCAAAAATAGTATCGATTCTTGGGATAAGTGCAAAGATGCTTATATATCCAAGTATTTTCCGCCACCTAAGATCATCTCTCTCCATAATGATATCATGAATTTCAAGCAACTTGATCATGAACATGTTACACAATCTTGGGAGAGAATGAAATTGATGATTAGAAGTTGTCCCGCTCATGGCTTGAGTCTATGGATGACTATTCAAATCTTTTACGCTGGCTTGAATTTTGCTTCTAGAAATATCTTGGATTCCGCCTCAGGTGGAACGTTCATGGAAATCGCATTAGGGGAAGCCACAAAGCTCTTACACAACATCATGACGAACTACTCTTAGTGGCACACTGAAAGGTCACCTACTAGTAAGAAGGTACACGATATAGAAGAAATTAACTCGTTGAGTGCTAAGATGGACGAGTTAATGAATTTGGTTGCTAGTAGAAGTGCTCCTTTGGTCCCTAATGATATGCCCTTGTCTTCTTTGATTGAGAGTAGCAACGCTATCTTGGACGTTAATTTTGTTGGTAGGAATAACTTTGGCAACAACAATGCTTTTAGAGGATACTATGTTCCTAGGCCTTTTCCTAGTAACTCCTCTAATAACTTTGGCAACTCCTACAACAATACCCATGGAAATTACAATAGATTACCCTCTGATCTAGAGAGTAATATCAAAGAGTTCATCAACTCAGATTTTCAATGCGTCCATAGAGAACAGGCTACTCAAAAATGACGATTTGGCTAAGAGCGTTGATTGAACTAGTTGATGCCCCGCGCGTTGCTGCGGAAATTTGTTGCAGATTATCGGAGTAACATGAAAATCTCAAAGAAGAAAATAATTTGAATTAATAAAATGATAGATAGATTTCATACATAGGCAATGTCTGGAATTTTTATTGTCGGTAGAAATATGTAACATGTGATAAAAATCTATATCCGTCAAAGCATGAATAGTAACAACTATAGTAGTTTGCAGCATGAACCATATTGTTACAGGATCTGTTAGATATTGTTTGTAGGTTTGCCTTCTTCAATTAGTGTGACATGGATATATGATATCCCATTCTTTTCATATTCAACAATGTATCCAACAGATGAGATTGGGTTTGTGTTGTGTTAAGGCTTGGACTCACGTTTGCAAGTTATTAATATTGGGTCTTCTGTGCTCTTCATATTTACAATTGCACTCATGTATTTCTTCTGAGCTTCTCTTATTGAACCAACGGTAGAACATGGAAAATTATTGTTTGCAGAATTAGGTGGCATCCTGGAGAAGATATGTGTATGTTGTCAATAAGGGTGAGAAAGATATGTGTTATGTTGTCAATAAGGGAAAGAAAAGAAATGAAAATATATAGCGGACTAATTTCAGTAGGAGTACCTGTTGTCTCGGTTGTCCATTTGTACTGGTTGTCCACCCTAGTTGAAAAGATAAGTAGTAAGCTGAAAATGTGATAGGATGATGTTATATAGATGTGTGTTTTTTAGTGGTAAGTTGGATTGCTGCTTACCAACTGAGGCTAAATAAAATGCATTCTACTTGCTGCTTATGGAATGAGGCTAAATAAAATGCACACTTATTTTGCTGCAAGCTGAATTGGAATATCGGCTGAGTAGTCTCTTCGAGCCAAAATAATCTTCTATAATAAAACTGCCACATATATTATATCAAGCGATGTTATCTATAGATTAACAATTGGAATATCTGATGCGTAGTCTCTTCAAGCCAAAATAAACTTCTATAATAAAACTGCCACATATATTATATCAAGCGGTGTTATCTATAGATTAACAATTGGAATATCTGTTGCGTAGTCTCTTCAAGCCAAAATAAACTTCTATAATAAAACTGTCACATATCTTATATCAAGCGATGTTATATATAGATTAACAATTGGAATATCTGCTGAGTAGTGTCTTCAACAGCATGCAAGGGAAAAATATGTTTTTACAGAGTATACTATCCAACAGCATGCAAGGGGCAAAGTCAATTTTTTAGAGAATAAGTGGTTTGCTAATCTAGGGTTCCACAACTTGAGGAAAGTACATATCAAATTCCAAGATACTCTACAGCAGCATGCAAAAAAGAAATTAACCTCACCTTGGTCTCTTTCCCGTCAGTTCATCTAGTAGGCAAAGCTACTATTCTCTGTTCCCATTTTAACCAAACTGTATATATCAGATTTAAGAGATTACGCCCTAGCTAGCTTCGTTGGATTATACTAAAAATAGACCCTGAGAGCAAACTGAACATAATAAGAAAAACAAACAACGCCTGAAAATAGGTGCACAGACCTACGAGAATTCAGGGATGGAGGTTGGATCAAAGAGTAGGAGGACGCGAGCAATCATGTGTGGTTGATGACGTCTTTTTATAGACTAAGGCGGCGACTGCTTGCATTTCCAAGGTAATGGACGGTCAGAATGTTGTTGTTTCATGTGTATTAAGTCGCTGCCGCACGAGCGTTTCAGCTTTCATCGTGGAGGCGGAAGATACATCCCCAATAATAAAAGCAGCGGCATGGAAGACAAATCAATAATCCCAAGTGAAGTTAGTGCGTCCTGGAAGCCGAAGGTTAGTGGCAGCAAGTTAGTGCATACGGGCAAGCTCGGGCCAGGGAGGCAGTGAGAGTTCTATCGTGTGGCTCTATTGCCAGCGGAGGATGATGCCATGGAGTCACGAGGAGCCAGGAAAATTAGGTAGTGGGAGGCGTCTATTTAGATATAGAAGATGTCCAGTGATGTTGATGCTTTGAAAGTTAGATGTGCTCCTCCCAAAATCAACATGGATGAAACTTTAAAAGCTATGCGTGTTTCCATGATTGAGAGCCAAGAAAGAACCGCCCAAATTCGTGCTAGACATGAATGGCTTAAAAAGGCGTGTTCTCTTGATGAGAATCACGAAGATCTTAAAGTGCTTGGTGTGACTCCCATCGAATCTTTGTTTTCTTGTGTCAAACCTAATGATTATGGGGCTGGATATGAATCCACTTTGGTTGAAAAGTGCCCCAATGATTCGGAGTTCATCTATCTTGATGCTAAAAGCATTAAAAGTGGAGTAGAAGATGTTAAAACTTTGAGTAGTAATGAAATTACTACCGTGGATTTCAAGGAATTCAATTCTAATAGTTGCTCCTTGATTGAATGCATTTCTTTGATGCAATCCATGTTAAACTCTCCACACGCTTATAGCCAAAACAAGGCCTTTACTGATCATATCGTCGAAGCTATGATAAAATCTCTTCAATAGAAACTTGAATTGGAAGTCTATATCCCTAGAAAGCTTCATGATGAGTGGGAACCTACCATCAAAATCAAAATCAAAAACTATGAATGCAATGCTTTGTGTGATTTGGGTGCTAGTGTTTCTGCTATTCCAAAGTCTTTATGTGATGTTCTGGGTTTTAATGAGATTGAAGAGTGTTCTCTTAATTTGCATCTTGCTGATTCTACTGTCAAGAAATCCATGGGAAGGATCAATGATGTTCTTATTATTGCAAATAGGAACTATGTACCCGTGGATTTCATTGTGCTTGACATTGATTGCAATCCTACATGCCCTATTATTCTTGGTAGACCTTTCCCAAGGACTATCGGTGCTATCATCGATATGAAGGAAGGGAATATTAGATTTCAATTTCCTTTAAGGAAGAGCATGGAACACTTTCCTAGAAAGAAAATAATATTGCCTTATGAATCCAAGATGAGGGCCACTTATGGTTTGAGCACCAAAAACGACGATACGTGATTCTATCGCTTTTATGCCTAGCTAAGGGCGTTAAACATAGCGCTTGTTGGGAGGCAACCCAATGAATTTATCTTTTTCTTTCTGTTTTGTTGCGTCCGCACCATCATAATTCTGTTGTGATTGTGTTTTTTGTGTTTCTTTTTGTGTTTGAGCCAAGCAAAACCTTTATGACTAGTCTTGGTGACGGTTGTTTGATCCTGCTGGAAAAAGACAGAAACTTTTCGCTCACGAGATGATTTTTCATTTTTATTCAGAAAGAGGTTTTGAGTTGATTCTTTTTTATGCTGGTTGATATGCCTTTTTCCCACGCAGTCGTAAGTTTTTAGATGTTTTGAGGTACCACAAGTATACGAAGTATATAGATTGCTACAGACTCGTCTGTTTTTGACAGATTCTGTTTTTGGTGGGTTGGTTGCTTGTTTTGATGAAACTATGGTTAGTATCGGGGGGTAATAGCCATGGAAAAGTGAGAATACAGTATCCCAACACAAATATAGATGTAATGCAAGCTTGCTATAGTACCAAAAGAAGTGGTAGTTTGTTTTCTTGTGCTAATGTTATCACGAGTTTCTGTTTAAGTTTTGTGTTGTGAAGTTTTCAAGTTTTCGGTGATGTTCTCATGGACGATGAGATAAGGAGTGGAAAGAGCTCAAGCTTGGGCATGCCCAAGGCATCCCAAGCCAAATTCAAGGACACCAAAAAACCTAAGCTTGGGGATGCCCCGGGAAGGCATCCCCTCTTTCGTCTTCAATCCATCGATAACATTACTTGGAGCTATATTTTTATTCACCACATGATATGTGTTTTGCTTGGAGCGTATTGTATCATAGGAGTATTTTCTTTTTGTTGTGTCACAATCATCCTTGCTGCACACCTTTTTGAGAGAGAGAGACATGCACTCATCATGATTTTGCTAGAATGCTCATAGTGCTTCACTTATATCTTTTGAGCTAGATACTTTTGCTCTATGTGCTTCACTTATATCTTTTAGAGCACGGAGGTGCGTGACTTGGTAGTTGGCTTATGCTATGAAAGTAGTCCCAATTGTGATAGGTACCCAAAGAGGATGCAAAAACCTCCATCTTCACGTGCATTGAGTAGAAAGAGAAGTTTTCATTCCTCTCAATTAGTTTTGAGACGTGGATTCGGTAATATTGAGAGCCGTGTTAGTAGGGTGTTGTGAATCTAGAAATACTTGTGTTGAAGTTAGTGATTCCCATAGCATGCACGTATGGTGAACCGCTATGTTAGTAAGTCGGAGCATAATTGATCTATTGATTGTCATCCTTTGTGTTGAGGTCGGGATCGCGCGATGGTTAACACCTACCAACCCTTCCCCTAGGAGTATGCGTTTAACACTTTGTTTCAATTACTAATAAAAACTTTCGCAACAAGTATGTGAGTTCTTCATGAGTAATGTGAGTCCATGGTATAGATGCACTTTCACCTTCCACCATTGCTAGCCTCTCTAGTGCCGCGCAACTCTCGCCGGTGCACAAACCCACCATATGCCTTCCTCAAAACAGCCACCATACCTAGCTACTATGGTATTTTCATAGCCATTCCGAGATATATTGCCATGCAACTCCCACCGTTCCGTCTCATGACTTGTTCCATCACTCTCATATTGCCATTGCATGATCGTAAGATAGCTAGCGAGATGTTTTCAACATCATATGTCATGCTAGATCGTTGCACATCCCGGTACACTGCCGGAGGCATTTCCTATAGAGTCATCATCATTTTGAGCTTTGAAGATGTAAGTAAATAAAAGTGTGATGATCATCATTATTAGCGCATTGTCCCATGTGAGGAAAAAAAGAAAAAAAATAGACCAAAGAGCCCAAAAATAAAAATAAAAAAAGAGGAGAAAAAAAAGAGGCCTAAGAGCCCAAATGAAAAAAAAATAGGGAAAAAGAGAGAAGGGACAATGCTACTATATTTTTCCACACTTGTGCTTCATAATAACACCATGTTCTTCATGATTGAGAGCTTCTTGCTTTGTCACTACCATATGCTAGTGGGAATCTTCATTATATAACTTGGCTTGTATATTCCAGTGATGGGCTTCCTCAAAATTGCCCTAGGTATTCGTGAGAAAGCAAGTTGGATGCACACCCACTAGTTTTCCTTTTGAGCTTTCACATACTTATAGCTCTAGTGCATCTCTTGTATGGCAATCACTACTCATTCACATTGATATCTATTAATGGGCATCTCCATAGCCCTTTGATACGTCGAGTCAATGTGACCATCTCCTCCTTTTTTGTCTCACAACCACCACCACACTCTATTCCACTTATAGTGCTATATCCATGGCTCACGCTCATGTATTGCGTGATAGTTATAAATTTTTTGAGAAAGTAAGAGTGCGAAAACAATTACTTGGACAATACTGGGGTTGTGCATGATTTACATTTGTTGTGTGAGGATGATGGAGCATAGCCAGACTATATGATTTTGTAGGGATAACTTTCCTTGGCCATGTTATTTTGAAAGTTCATGATTACCTTGCTAGTTTGCTTGAAGTATTATTGTTTTCATGTCAATAGCAAACTATTGTTTTGAATCTTACGGATCTGAAAATTCATGTCACATGAAAGAAGTTGCAAAGGACAACTATGGTAGGTAGCATTCCACATCAAAAATTCATTCTTTATCACTTCCCTACTTGAGGACGAGCAGGAGTTAAGCTTGGGGATGCTTGATACGTCTTCAACGTATCTATAATTTTTGATGGTTTCATGCTATTATGTTGTCAAACTTTGGATGTTTTGCATGCCTTTTATATATTTTTTGTGACTAACTTATTAACTCAGTGCCAAGTGCCAGTTCCTGTTTTTTCCATGTTTTTGACCCCTTTCAGAGGAGATTTTTAAATGGAGTCCAAACGGAATAAAATCCCCGAAAAGAATTTTTCCGGAACGGAAGAACATCAGGAGACTTCAAAGCCAAGGCAGGGGAGCCCCAGGGGCCCCACAAGCACCCACCCCGCGGCCAGGGGTAGACCGCGGCCCACGGGCTTGTGGGCCCACTGGGCGCCCTTCGCCCTAGGTTTTGCGCCTATATATCCCCAAAAGTTCCACAAAAATCACGAAATCATCGAAAATACTTTTCCGCCGCCGCAAGCTTCTGTCTCCGCAAGATCCCATCTGGGGCACATTCTGGTGCCCTGCCGGAGGGGGGGTTCAGACACGGAGGGCTTCTTCATCAACACCATGACCTCTCCGATGATGCGTGAGTAGTTCACCATAGACCTACGGGTCCATAGCTAGTAGCTAGATGGCTTCTTCTCTCTCTTGGATCTTCAATACAAAGTTCTCCATGATCTTCATGGAGATCTATCTGATGTAATCTTCTTTTGCGGTGTGTTTGTGGAGATCCGATGAATTGTGGATTTATGATCAGATTATCTATGAATCTTATTTGAGTTTCCTGTGATCTCTCTTATGCATGATTTCATATCCTTGTAATTCTCTTCGAGTTGTGGGTTTTGTTTGGCCAACTAGATCTATGATTCTTGCAATGGGAGAAGTGCTTGGTTTTGGGTTCATACTGTGCGGTGACCTCACCCAGTGACAAAAGGGGTAGCGAGGCACGCATCGTGTTGTTGCCATAAGGGTAAAAAGATGGGGTTTTAATCATTCGTTTGAGATTATCCCTCTACATCATGTCATCTTGCTTAAGTCGTTACTCTGTTCGTCATGAACTCAATACACTAGATGCATGCTGGATATCGGTTGATGTGTGGAGTAATAGTAGTAGACGCAGAAAGTATCGGTCTAGTTGTCTCGGACATGATGCCTATATGTATGATCATTGCCTTAGATATCGTCATGACTTTGCGCGGTTCTATCAATTGCTCGATAGTAATTTGTTCACCCACCGTGATATTTGTTATTTTGAGAGAAGACTCTAGTGAACACTATGGCCCCCGGGTCTACTCCACACCATATTTTCAGCCTTACACTTTTTACTTTGTTGCACTTTCCGCCTTCATATCTCACTTTGCAAACAATCTTGAAGGGATTGACAACCCCTTTGAAGCATTGGGTGCAAGCTCGTTTGTGTTTGCGCAGGTATTCTCGACTTGACGAGACCCTCCTTCTGGATCGATGCCTTGGTTCTCAAACTGAGGGAAATACTTACTGCTCCTGTGCGGCATCACCCTTTCCTCTTCAAGGGAAAAACCGACGCAAAGAAGAGAAGTAGCAAGAAGAATTCCTGGTGTTGCTTGGGAAGGACTTTTGTTACCGTAGCAGCGTCTTCTTCCTCGGCCAGTCATTCCTGATGTGGTTTGAACAGCACCCTCCACAGTTTTTCATGGGTGGTGCGAAAGAGCTCCTGCACAAACCAAGGGTCGCCAAGCTTGCAGGACCACATCGGGGCGTCCCGACGCTGGCAAGGAAGCATGCGGCGGTGGAGCATGACGTGAACCACGTTGGTCAGCTTGATGTTTGCCGCCATCATCTGCTTGATGCACTTATGTAGCACCTTCACATCCAAATCCGATCCAGAGTCTAGGCCTTTTTTAGCCCATAAGGTTAGCCTCATGGGGGCTTGAGTTATAAATTTGGCGGGCGCTGCCCAGTTTGCTTCTCATGGCTCGGTGATGTAGAACCACTCCTTCTGCCAGCCCTTGATGGTGTCAATCAAGGTGCCCTCCGCCCACACCGCGTGGCAGAGCTTGCTTATCACAACCCCACCACAGTTGGCATGCTGATTGCTGACCAATTTCGGCTTGACATTGAAGGGTTGAAGCCAAAGGTCGAAGTGCGGATGAACCCGCGGAAAGGCCTCGCAAACAGTAATGAAGGTAGATATGTGCATGATGGAGTTTCGGGGAAGATCGCGAAAATATAACCCATAGTAGAACATCAGGCCACTAACAAAGGGGTGGAGCGGAAATCCCGGTCCCCGGATAAAGTGGGGGACGAACACCAGCCGCTCACCAGGCCTTGGTGTAGGCACCACCTGGCCCTTCTCCGATGCATGGTGGGTGATGTCGGTCGAGAGGTACCCGGAGCGCTTCAACTCATGGATGTCCGCGTCGGAGATACGTGAGATCTCCCACTTGTCCTGAGAGCCCGAGTCGTCCATTGCTGAGCTTGGAAAAGGGGGCAGCTGGAAAGGGTGGGAGATGAAATGGATCTGGGCGCTCGAGCTTGAAGGAAAGGGTAGTCGAGTATGGAATGCCTGCGGTGGGCTTTGAGGATCTTTTTCCCTTTTTATGGGAGGTCGTAAAACCATGGGTTCCCTGTAACATCCCAAATTTTGGAATGTTAAAATAATTATTAGACTGTTTGTTTGTTTGCTTGAGTGATTGAAACTTGAGTGAAATTTGAAACTTTTCAAAACTTTTGAATGAGAGGGAATAAAATGACTTTCCCCTTTTTCCTGTGAATTCATTTTTAACATTCCCCTCACTTTTTGGATTGCCCATCTTTTTGGATTTATTTTTCTGAAAATTTTAATATATTATACCCCTATATTCCGAGGATATTCTATTTCCTTTTAATCGTATTAATTCCTGTTTTAATAAAAAGGGAAGAGATCTCTTATTTTAGGAATGTACTTGGGCCACGTTAGGAAACCAATCTGGCCCAATCCCACCTTCTTCTTCCTCCTCACGAGCTTCCTTCTGTGGCCATGGCAGAAGCTTCCCAGGAAGTTTCCCTCCCCCGATTCGCGGGCTACACTTCCTTCCCGAGCCTCCCACCACCCCTATAAGAACGCCCCTCCTCTCCTCGTTCCATTTTCCCCATGAGCTCGCCCTCTCCATGCCCGTAGCCACGACGCCCCCACCATTGTTGTTCCTGCAAGGAGCCGAACAGAAGAACGCCCAGGAGCCCCTGACGCCCCCTTCCTCGCCTCCGGGAACCCCTTCGCCGTTCCCCCTCCCCGCCGGCGACCTGCCCACCTCGCCGGAGCAGCTACCTCGCCGGAGTTCTTCCTCTCTCTCACCCATGGTGAGATTCACGAAATCCCGTATTGCAGTTTTTTTCAGAAAATTGCAATTTAGAAAATTCATATCTATTAGTCTATAACTCCGAATTAGGTGATTCTTTTTGCGTTGGATCACAAATGTTATGCAGTTTCTGCAGATATATAATTTGTCTATGTTTGGATTTATAAAAATTGAGTTAGATCAGATTTGAATTAAAGCTTGTTTTGCTTATTCTGGGAGTTTAAAAATAGCTTTTAATTTGATTCTTTTTGCTGCTGCTTCCTATTGATCATATCTTTCAGTAGTTTGAGTTTCAATGTTTTTTAAATATTTTTACTTAGGGTTTTAAGCAAAACAGATTCTGTTTTGGCCTTTTTTGTTTTCTTGCTATTTCTTTTGTATTAATTGTTCTTAATTTGTTTTTGTTTTTGTAATTGTGACAAGTTATATTTTGTTTTCTGATATTTACCAGTAACTTTTGAACAACAACAAAATTTTATTTTATTTATTCTTATTTGTTCGCATGGAATCAATTCTAGTTCTATACTAACTTGCGAATTGATTGCATTGCTAGTTTGATTTCCTATTTTGAAAATACTTATAAAATAATATTGTTTTATAAATTTTACTTCTGTTATCTTAGTTATTTTATATTTTTTTCTGTTATTTTTTCTATTTAAGTGTTTTATTTTCAGTTAGAACAAAAACTATATAGTGTTTGATGTAGTAGAAGGCTTCCTAGCTTCTTTGAAGTTTCCTTTGGATTTTTATCCGCTCTCTCTTATTGATTTTTGATTGCATCAACTTTTATTGTTGTTTGTTAATTGATTGCTAGAGTGATTGCTAGTGTGAGTGCCTATGTGAATACTATGTTTGATTATATAGATTTCATCAGAGAGTGACGAATAGTTCTATCACGTATTTCCCGAGAACGAGAATTCTTCTTCGTCAACATCACCAGGCAAGTCATTTGATCATGTATCACCTATGTTTTATGCATCGTAGTTCTACCATCCTATGCCCAATTGCATGCTGAGTAGGTACTTGGAAATTTTAGTATAGATTGTAGTATCATGTGGTAGGCACACAACAACCCCGATACTTGGCCCCGGGACGACAAATTTCATATTGCTATGCTTGAGTAGACGGGATTCCGGTTGAGAGTTTATCACGAGTGATGCGAGAATAATTCAATAACCAAGACCGGTTAAGTCAAGACTTTTCAAGACCTCAGAACGCAACGCAACTCTGGGTGAAGGACGGTTGATCGGCTCCCTGGAGAACCCAGTGGATGACCCGGGATGCTGGAGAGGCCATGACATCCTGCGGAAAGCTTCACCCAGGCTCAAAGAGACGGACGGATATTTTCAAGACCCAAGGCTTACCTGCACAGCCACAGGTCATTATGGGCTCTGGCTTGGTTGGACAACGCGGCGACTCTGGACAGGCGGTGCTAGCAGATGTAAAAGAACGGTAGGAATGGATGGGCACCGAGAGGGATTCAGAGGGACCCGTTGAAAGACCATGTTTTGATCATCCAGTCTTCAAACACCCTGAAGTGCGAGAACATACAAGGAGGCGATCAAATCTTGTGGGGAACGTGTGCAAAACTCTGCAGAGTACTCAAACCTAATCGATTAGCCGTGTCCACGGTCATGGACAACTTGAGCCAAAGGAACTGAAGTTATCTGGATTTCTCAACACCATTATATATATTTGATGAGGGTAATTATTGACAACTCGGGTACGAGAACTGGTTGGCGGAACCATCTCGTTAACAACCAACCTTTGTAGTAATATTTTGCTTTTAGCCCCTCTTGTTGTAGGAGAAAATTTTGCTTTACGCTAAAAACTTACAACACCACCTGCCATATATGCATATAGTATAGATGAATACTTTTCACCCCTCTCTTACGTGACTTGCCGGCATATACAATATGCTGACCTACACGGCTGCAACGTCTTATGTTGCAGATATTTTTCTTCGACGAGTAAGAGTACGATTCAGGGTTACGGTCTACACTCAACTTGCCGTTGGTGTTTATTGGGACTCCACTCCCTTGACTGCTTCCGCTGAAATAATTAAGGTATATATCAGTTTTATGCTATTTACATGTGGTTGCACTTTGATATATACATTGATGTATTGTGTGTGCCAGCATACTGATCCAGGGATGGCACAGAAACACAGAGGCTTGACTCGTCTTGAGTCGGGTCGCTACAGAAATGGTATCAGAGCACATGTTGACTGTAGGACGTGACCCTAGAAACTGGAAACTTCGTAGGATATGATCTCTCAAACATATTATTTTCGGAAACACCTGTCACTTCTCATCTCTTCTGATTTCATCAAATGTTCTCTCTCACCTCCACAAGTTATACAATCCCCTTACCCCTATGACCTCATGAAGAATCAACGGAGCTCTACTTCAAAGTAAAGAGGATTTCAACATGCATTTGAAGAATTGAAGGTGCACCAATTGAAGACTCTCAAGACCCGAAGAATTCGAAGACCCTAAAGTGTTCGAATAATTATATGACCATTAGAAGTCCAAACCCCTTTTATATACCCATGTTAGATACGATGATTTGTGAGCCGTCATTGGTGTGTGTTTTCCGAGAGCCACAAATAAAACCTATTCTCAAAAATATTGTTTGTATTGCGTGTATCTCCCTCCCTCTCTTACCCGTCTCATCCCCAAAACCTCAACCCTACCAGATGGAGTTTGAAGCTAGACTTGTAGTCTCTGGACCAATGACCCAGCCGGAGGCTGAAATGTGGATTCACAACATGGAGAACCACTTCGGGAGCAACTTGATCTCAAGGAAGTATGAAGTGGAACATGCTCTCCAGTACTTTACCCAAAGTGCTGCAATCTGGTGGAAAATGCACCAAGCCATACAAGGATTTAGTGGACCAGAAACTTGGGACGAATTCAAGAACACTTTGTTAAGATCCCGACTCATTCGGAAGTGCCATGATAATCCGAAGGAGAAGACTTGTGCATGCAAGATCTATGGAGCAATAGGACAGACCCAGGAAGAACACAAGGATGGATGCACTCATTGTGAAGAAAATCACCCAGCTGAGGAGTGCCCAAGTAGTCAGGTGACTTGTTTCTTGTGTGAAGGAACCACCCACTACCCAGCTCAGTGTCACATTTACCCCAAGGTGCAACAAGTTGTCAAGCAGCAGAAAGATGCAGTGAAGGAAACCCTCAAGAAGAAGATTCTAGAAGAACCGGTGATGAACGAAAATATTGAAGACCCTGATGGACAAGGTCTGACCAGATTTTTCTCCAATGCATGCTACTCATGTGGAGAAGAAGGACATTATTCACAGGATTGCACGAAGAGAAGCCAAGAGTATCTGGGAAACTTCCCGACGGAAAAAGTGGAGTTTGATCCACTTGAAATAGAAGAACTGGCCAAAATGAAGGAGCCCAGAAAGAAGAAAAAGTACCCTCGGAAGAGCCAAATCTCTGCAGATATAGACCTGAGTCATGTCAGATGTTACAAGTGTATGGAATTTGGCCACCACAAATACATGTGCTCAGGAAGGAAGCCGGAAATCCAAGGAGCAAAAGCAAAAGTTAAGAAGCCTCGAGACTTGTCAGAACTCATTTGCTTTTGTTGCAAGGAAGCAGGACATTTTGCTAGCGATTGTCCGCAAAGGAAGAAAGCTAGAATGGAGTAGTTAAGTTTTGACCATGGCAATAAGTGTGATCCGAAGCACTCTTGTTTTTCATTGAGATCATGGAGTGAAATTTTTGTAACAGAAGTCCCTGAGATTGTAATAACATCATGAATAAATGGAATTTATTGTCTCATGATTGCCTATGTTGAAAATGTATGCATTGTTTCTCTACGAGCAAAGATCTCTGAACATTTATGAGGATAAGAGAAATATGGTCTATGCAGGCATGAGTATAATTCATATAAGTGTGGTACTAATCGGTAAACCCACAGGATCCACTGAGTAGAAATGTGCCATAACTACCAAGGAGACGTATACATTCCTCTGAGTACCTATTTACTGACACCTGCAGATGACAACTCTCTACGAGTCATTCCTCAAGGGCCCAGAAACGACCATGACCCTGACCAGTGAGCATGATTACCCGAAAATCCTGAAGGACATGATGAAGCACATTCGTCTTGAAGGAGATGCAGTCTACAAAGGCTACCCATTCATGGAAAGTGGAGTAGAACTTTGGTACGTGGAAGTACACCTCCACCATGTGAAAGGAGTTTGTCCAAAGACTATGGGGCAATACTTTTTCACTTCACGTGTACCACGAGCAACCTTCTTTGATGCTGTTCGTGAAGCTGCCATGGAAGCCATACGTCAGATTGGAGAAATACTTGAAGCAAGACTCCGTCATACCCAGGAATACCTGAGTGAAGTGCATGCGGAGATGATGGAGATGAAGCTCATGACCACCATGATGAAGCGAAAGATGGATGATTTCAAGGAGCACCTCGGAAAGTTCGAGTGGAACTAAAGTACCTCCAAGAGAGATGAATGAATAATGTTGGCAGAAATGCTCGACCATACCGAACAATGTGGATGGCAACATTTGTAATAAATTACTTTTGAGTTGGAATTTTGAAGAAAGCAAGGATGTAATAAAGGATTGATTATGAAATGAATATGATTTATGGAAGAAGCTATGATGGATCAGCAAACGTTTTCTTAGGAGCATACGAAAACCTGAGAGTTGTGAACATACGATAGATGTTTCGTTCAGCTTGCAGAACCAATGGATTATCCGAACTTCGTTCATGGACAAGAGAAATTCTGCAACGCTTGTGAGGATGCCCAAGTGTTAGAATGCGAGATTCGCTAAACCTTATACAGAGAAATGATTTGGGTGCGGAATGGATTGATCACCATGACGACATACTCTTATCATTTATCTTGTTATTCGGAATGGTAAATCTGAGAGACTTACCCATAGTGAGAGACGACGTTCTTTGAAGCTTTTGTTTAAGCCTTAGAATGGTATGATGAACGCCCCATGTACATGGCATCTGTTGTCACGCGTAGGAAATTTTACGGTAAGAATGAAACCAAGACCCTTCTCTCTGCAGGATAACCACAAATGGTAGACCACCATGAGAATCATCGATAGGTTAAATTAGAGTTGATCACGAGACTGTCAGTTAAGAAGACCCAGTAACGGAGGAAGCTTATATCAACGGTAGAGCCCTCGTTTTTGATGGAGACGTTATGAATATAACGGAAGATATGAAGACTGTGAGGAGACAGATGCCAAAACCCCAGAGGATTGTTAAAATCTTAAAGGACCAGTAGCCTTCATTTTAAGTGTGGTAGCATCCCACTTTGCAGGAGATTGGAATTGTTAGAAGACCCCCAAACCCTAACCTTTCTTTGTAGCCTCTTCGAATCTCGAGGACGAGATTCATTTTAAGTGTGGTAGGTTTGTAACATCCCAAATTTTGGAATGTTAAAATAATTATTAGACTGTTTGTTTGTTTGCTTGAGTGATTGAAACTTGAGTGAAATTTGAAACTTTTCAAAACTTTTGAATGAGAGGGAATAAAATGACTTTCCCCTTTTTCCTGTGAATTCAAATTCATTTTTTTTTAAATCAGCGAGAGGAGATAGCATGACTTCTTCAACTATAAAGAATTTGAATCAAGGTGGCATTGGAATTCCTTTTGATTTTGCTTTGCATTTTGTTTCTTCCACACTCACGGAAGCCGGAACCATATCTTGTCAAGCAAGAAAAAGAGAGGAGAAACATGACCCTCCAAAACCCGGGGATATTCTTTGAAATATTTGAGCTATGAAACCCAAGATTTATTCGAGAAAATATTTGCAAAAAGAAATAAAGCATTTAGGGATTTCCTAAAAAAACATTTTTTTTTCAAGTATTTATTTTGGTAGTGGAAAAATGCCCATCTTTTTGGATTTATTTTTCTGAAAATTTTAATATATTATACCCCTATATTCCGAGGATATTCTATTTCCTTTTAATCGTATTAATTCCTGTTTTAATAAAAAGGGAAAGAGATCTCTTATTTTAGGAATGTACTTGGGCCACGTTAGGAAACCAATCTGGCCCAATCCCACCTTCTTCTTCCTCCTCACGAGCTTCCTTCTCTGGCCATGGCAGAAGCTTCCCAAGAAGTTTCCCTCCCCCGATTCGCGGGCTACACTTCCTTCCCGAGCCTCCCACCACCCCTATAAGAACGCCCCTCCTCTCCTCGTTCCATTTTCCCCATGAGCTCGCCCTCTCCCTGCCGTAGCCACGACGCCCCCACCATTGTTGTTTCTGCAAGGAGCCGAACAGAAGAACGCCCAGGAGCCCCTGACGCCCCCTTCCTCGCCTCCAGGACCCCCTTCGCCGTTCCCGCTCCCCGCCGGCGACCTGCCCACCTCGCCGGAGCAGCTACCTCGCCGGAGTTCTTCCTCTCTCTCACCCATGGTGAGATTCACGAAATCCCGTATTGCAGTTTTTTTCAAAAAATTGCAATCTTAGAAAATTCATATATATTAGTCTATAACTCCGAATTAGGTGATTCTTTTTGCATTGGATCACAAATGTTATGCAGTTTCTGCAGATATACAATTTGTCTATGTTTGGATTTATAAAAATTGAGTTAGATCAGATTTGAATTAAAGCTTGTTTTGCTTATTCTGGGAGTTTAAAAATAGCTTTTAATTTGATTCTTTTTGCTGCTGCTTCCTATTGATCATATCTTTCAGTAGTTTGAGTTTCAATGTTTTTTAAATATTTTTACTTAGGGTTTTAAGCAAAACAGATTCTGTTTTGGCCTTTTTTGTTTTCTTGCTATTTCTTTTGTATTAATTGTTCTTAATTTGTTTTTTTTTGTAATTGTGACAAGTTATATTTTGTTTTCTGATATTTACCAGTAACTTTTGAACAACAACAAAATTTTGTTTTATTTATTCTTATTTGTTTGCATGGAATCAATTCTAGTTCTATACTAACTTGCGAATTGATTGCATTGCTAGTTTGATTTCCTATTTTGAAAATACTTATAAAATAATATTGTTTTATAAATTTTACTTCTGTTATCTTAGTTATTTTATATTTTGTTTTCTGTTATTTTTTCTATTTTAGTGTTTTATTTTCAGTTAGAACAAAAACTATATAGTGTTTGATGTAGTAGAAGGCTTCCTAGCTTCTTTGAAGTTTCCTTTGGATTTTTATCCGCTCTCTCTTATTGATTTTTGATTGGATCAACTTTTATTGCTGTTTGTTAATTGATTGCTAGAATGATTGCTAGTGTGAGTGCTTATGTGAATACTATGTTTGATTATATAGATTTCATCGGAGAGTGACGAATAGTTCTATCACGTATTTCCCGAGAACGAGAATTCTTCTTCGTCAACATCACCAGGCAAGTCATTTGATCATGTATCACCTATGTTTTATGCATCGTAGTTATACCATCCTATGCCCAATTGCATGCTGAGTAGGTACTTGGAAATTTTAGTATAGATTGTAGTATCATGTGGTAGGCACACAACAACCCCGATACTTGGCCCCGGGACGACAAATTTCATATTGCTATGCTTGAGTAGACACGATTCTGGTTGAGAGTTTATCACGAGTGATGCGAGAATAATTCAATAACCAAGACCGGTTAAGTCAAGACTTTTCAAGACCTCAGAACGCAACGCAACTCTGGGTGAAGGACGGTTGATCGGCTCCCTGGAGAACCTAGTGGATGACACGGGATGCTGGAGAGGCCATGACATCCTGCGGAAAGCTTCACCCAGGCTCAAAGAGACGGACGGATATTTTCAAGACCCAAGGCTTACCTGCACAGCCACAAGTCATTATGGGCTCTGGCTTGGTTGGACAACGCGGCGACTCTGGACAGGCGGTGCTAGCAGATGTAGAAGAACGGTAGGAATGGATGGGCACCGATAGGGATTCAGAGGGACCCGTTGAAAGACCATGTTTTGATCATCCAGTCTTCAAACACCCTGAAGTGCGAGGACATACACGGAGGCGATCAAATCTTGTGGGGAACGTGTGCAAAACTCTGCAGAGTACTCAAACCTAATCGATTAGCCGTGTCCACGGTCATGGACAACTTGAGCCAAAGGAACTGAAGTTATCTGGATTTCTCAACACCATTATATATATTTGATGAGGGTAATCATTGACAACTCGGGTACGAGAACTGGTTGGCGGAACCATCTCGTTAACAACCAACCTTTGTAGTAATATTTTGCTTTTAGCCCCTCTTGTTGTAGGAGAAAATTTTGCTTTACGCTAAAAACTTACAACACCACCTGCCATATATGCATATAGTATAGATGATTACTTTTCACCCCTCTCTTACGTGACTTGCCGGCATATTCAATATGCTGACCTACACGGCTGCAACGTCTTATGTTGCAGATATTTTTCTTCGACGAGTAAGAGTACGATTCAGGGTTACGGTCTACACTCAACTTGCCGTTGGTGTTTATTGGGACTCCACTCCCTTGACTGCTTCCGCTGAAATAATTAAGGTATATATCAGTTTTACGCTATTTACATGTGGTTGCACTTTGATATATACATTGATGTACTGTGTGTGCCAGCATACTGATCCAGTGATGGCACAGAAACACAGAGGCTTGACTTGTCTTGAGTCGGGTCACTACATTCCCGTTTACTACGTCGCTGGCTCCACCACTTCCCGAAACGACTGCACCGTTGAATGCGCGTGGGCTATCCCGGGTCATTATTCATATCCCCTTAAATGCGGAGCACGATCTCCTCATTGATACGACGTGCCCAAGGGAAAGTGGCCTCGAGCCGTGGTTCGAGTTTTTTCATAGTTGGTTATCGTGAATTTTCGTCACAAGGGTTGCCAGATGAGGGACTGTTCACCTCTGGGATTTTAAGCCTTTAGATTAAACGATGTGTCTTTTAAGAACATGATTTCATGAGAGCGGCCAAACCAAAACCGATCGAACATGAAGGGAACTCGCCATGCAAGCCGATTATTCTAAGTGTGAGGCTGCCGAAGACCGTACACATCGGTATCGGAGGCCAGTTTGGAGGCTAATGAGGGAGTCCTGGACTAAGGGGTCCTCAGGCGGTCGGCTTATTCCTTATGGGCCGTATCATTAAAGACCGGATTGTATGACGACTTTATGATCAAGATGGAATGCTCCAAAGACTCGCATGTACTCCAAGTTAAGAAGACTGGCCAATCTATCCCCGGTTGAGGTTGATAATATGTAACCGTAGGAACCCTGGTGTCTATATAAACCAGAGGTTCTCATGCGTATAGGCAAGTTGACTCATCTAGGGTTTAGCTCATAGGATATCGAGGTAGATCAACTATGTAATCATCATCCACATCAATATAATCAGGCAGGACGTAGGGTTTTACCTCCTCAGGAGGGCTCGAACCTGGGTAAATAATGTCTCCCCTTTCTCATGCAATCCATTGATCCAAGGTTCACAGCTCGGGACCCCCTACCCAAGATCTGCCGGTTTTGACACTGACAGTGACCAAGCAACGACAATGACTAAAGTCTCAAAACAATCTTCTCTTCGCTCCTGAAGACCTTCCTATGCCTCATCCACCATTCCATAAAACAGTCGCTGGTACTAGGGCATTTCACTTTCAATTGTAAGGTCGTGAAGCATATATGCCAAACTTACTGGGCATAAATGCATTGGATAATAATATAGTCTAGGTTATTCTCCTCTTGTAGACATGCGTAGTAGACCGTCGTTGTGTCTTGAAGGCCATGCCTGGCACGTTGGTTGGATGTCCATAATCTATGTTGTGTGTCTGTTGTTAGTAAATATTTCAAGGTAAATACAAACGAAATAAGAACATAACCACTTGTAGACAATTCACGAGAAACATTCTTCATATAATTCACCTAAAATCTTGGTTGCATTTGTTTTTTGTCCCTTTGTGTGGATCATTCATAAAATATATTGTTTATAAGTTGCTTCACTTCTCCTCTAGCATTGTCTTTGTGCCAATGGTGCAACGGATCATGTAGTCTCTACAAGAGACACACCTAAGGTCATCTCTAATCGATCACCTAGAAATAGAGAAGTAAATCACCAAGTAAAGTTAGTAGAGTAAAATTTTACTTCGCTATGGTAGCCGTACCTAGCCGAAGTCCTAAATTTAGTGGAGTATTTTTGCATCCTTGGAGATGTTCATCAAAGCATCGCACAAAACAAGATCTTCAACTTGGTTTTATTTATGAGTCCTAACCCTCTTCGTGCTCGATTGAGTCTCGGTCTCCATTGGATTGCCAACCTCTTCTACTTCAGGCATCTCCTTGTCGACCTATTCTTGGGCCACTTGATCAAACACCGAATCGTAATTGAGATCCTCAAGGCCAAATGTATGAGACGACTCCAAAGACGCCAATAACTCGGTTGTGTTCATCTCCTAGTACGACAACAACGCCAATAAACTCCACCATCCATCAACCGCCAACAATCATTACAAAATGCATAAGATGAAATGAAAAAAGAAGTTTCTTTTACCTAGTATACATTTCATCAAGCACTTGGTAGTTGCGACCCTTGTTGTTGCCTATGATGGCGGGACGGGTTGCAGCAGTGGCCGTGGGGGTGGTCGAAGATGCAACATGAGCCGTCGGGCAGGGGTGAGGAGTCAGAGTGGCTTTTTGATTCTTCTTCTTCATTGTTACTGCTTCAGCGAGAGCCGACGTCGTCGTCTTGCTAGCACATTTGGCACCAACGAGAGTAGCAGGAGGGCGGTCGACCATGTGGAGAGGTGATGGCCACCCCGCCGACCTTGCTACGTGCGGTGGTAGACAGTGTGGTGGAACGTATGACTTTTTTATTCCCAACCTATTCTTTGGTGAACATGATGATGCATGGGTAGCTTGCAGCGACACGCCAGCGGAGGGGTGGTGGAAGGGTCTTGGCAACCCTTTTCCGTCCGGAGTTGCGGTCATCGACGCTAATGGTAGCGCATGTGGAGGCGGCGATGCGAACTATGGCATGTCACAGAAGGGATAAAGAGGCGGGGGAAGAGGGGGTGTGGCGTCTACTCGGCCAGGGTGAAGATAGGTGTCACTGGCCAAATTTTCAATGGAGGAGTAATTTTTTTACTTCCTGGCCGATCTAGGACTCCGGGTAGGTGCAATTTAGAAGAGTAAAACCGAAATTTACCTCTTTAGGTTTTTAGGGGTCGGCTAGAGATGTCCCAATTAAGGGCATTTCTAGCACATCCACAAACCGGGTCGTCCGCCATAATAACCGTCGGTTTGTGGGATCAATCTCGTAAACGCGGCCTGAACACATAACCCAAATCTGGTGGGATCACGGAATTCGCAAGGACAATTGATCTATATACTTGGGATTTGGCCCATTTTTGCAGGCTCCCCTTTCCGTTGGTGCAAACTCACTTCCGTTGGTTTCATTTCACGCCTCCACTCATCACCACCTTCGCTACACATCATTGTCCCTTGTTGTTGTCCCCGTTTGCCTCGCTCTACCCAAAATCTCCGCCGCTCCATACCTCGTCCATTCCACCTACTTTCGGCATCGGGGTGAACATTTGCATCATCGGCAAGCGGCCGTCACAGATGCTATGGATCCCCCCGGGAGCTCACCATGCGGGCTCGTAGCTTGCGGATCTGGTTGGTTCCAACACGTGTGAGTGGAGCGTGTCGGGGGAAGAGGGCGGCATGGCGCTTCTTCAGCCGGTAGGGAGAAGAACGAGGCGGCATGGCTCGGCTTTGCTTCGGGCGTCGGGGAGAAGAAAGGGGCGGCGCAGGGTAGGTTCAATTCGGTAGGCAGGGTGTAGAAAGCGGCAACGCGACGTGGCTTTGCTTCAGGCGAGATATATCCAACACCCGCCGGTTCGTGCTCGATTTGGCCAAAGTAGGTTCGGGTCAAATTTATGGTGTTTTGTGTCCATTTTGTAGGTGGATTGGAGTTCGTCCTTGTTGTCTTCTTCCAATGATTCGGACATAGAAGATTTGATCCTCGACGACGATGATGACAACCTAGTGTTGTTGCATCTCATCGACAAATTTAAGGCAGGGCCGAAGAAAAAGCGGCGTGGATCGACGGTCGACAGGCTATGCATTCTCCACATTCAAGCTCTCGGCGACAAGATGCTACTCCTTCTAAACTTTGTTGGGATTTTCCCCGGAGAAGATGGGAGATGCGGCACAATAGAGATACATATTTCCCTCAGTGAGAACCAAGGTTATCAAACTAATAGGAGAGTCACGCAAAACCCCATTGACAGCACATACACACACAGAACCAAACACTTGCACCCAACGCGGGCAAGAAGGTTGTCAAGCCCCTTGAACTCGTTACTATTACTCCACTCATGGACTACTATATAGCATGCATCTAGAGTATTAAGTATAAAACATAGTAATGCTCGGAGCAAGATGACATGATGTAGACAAAGTAAGACAAGCAATATGTTCAAACTCTATCATTTTATCCTTATGGAAGCAATCCAATATGTGGCATGTCCCTTTCTATCACTAGGATTGAGCAACGCAAGATTGAACCCATCACAATGCACCACTCCCACTGAAGATATATCAATCTAGTTGGCCAAACCAAACTAATAGATCAGAGATAAAAATGAAGCTATAATAATCATGCACAAAAGGATTCAAAAAGAACTCAATATATATTCATGAATAATTTTAGCATAAACCCACAATTCATCGGATCCCAACAAACACACCGCAAAAGAAGATTACATTGAATAGATCACAACGGGAATGATGATAAACTTTGTACTGAAGATCAAAGAAAGAGAAGAAGCCATCTAGGTACTAGCTATGGACCCATAGGTGTGTCATGGACTACTCACACATCATCATGGTGGTAGCAAGGTTGATGTAAATGGCCTGCGTGATCGATTCCCCTTCTGAAAGGGCACCAGAAAAGGTCCCCAGATGGTCTCCCATCGGAACAAAAGCTTGTGGCAGCAGAAAAAGTGTTTCGGGTGGCTTTGTGTTGGTTTCATGATTTTAGAGAATTTATGGAGGTGGAATTAGGTTAGACGGAGCCATGTGGGGCCCACAAGGCATCAGGGCGCACCCAGTTACCTTGTCATCTCCTCGTGTGTCGTCTGGTCTCCCTCTGAAGCTTCCAAGTCCTCTTTTGGTCTAGAAAAAATATCAAAAGGTTTCGTAGAGTTTGGACTCCGTTTGGTACTGGTTTCCAGAAAAAGCCAAAACACGCAGAAAACAGCAACTCGTACTTGGCACTGGGTTAATAGTTTAGTAACCAGAAATGATATAAATAACATACAATTGCATATAAAGCATCCAAGATTGATAATATAATAGCATGGAACAATAAAAAATTATCGATAAGTTGGATATGTATAAGCATCCCCAAGCTTAATTCATCTTCGTCCTCGAGTAGGTAAATGATAAAAACAAAAAACTTGATGCGACATGCTACCCAACATGTAATCTCTTTTAGGTGTGATCTTGAGAAACATATGAACTAATTAATCTCAACATAATAATATCCATAAACATAAGTAGCATAATTATTCATATTCAAAATATACGATCCTTAAAGAATGTTATTACCTACTCATTTTATCATATTAGCATGGCACGACTTTGCCCTCACCGCGTAAGTATAAATCATGAGCACCTTGGTGTCAAGTGAGGCAATTGGATCATATTTCTAACGCACTTCAGCATTTTCAACCTCACGGAACAGATGAGCGTAAACCATGGATAAGGCATATGGGTGGAATAGAGTATGGTGGAAGGGATCAAAGGAGTCAAAGTGGAAAGAAAGTCTCATATCAACTAGGTGGACTAGTGGGCTATGGAGATGCACATTAGTCGATATTGATGTGAGGAGTAGGGATTGCCATGCAACAAATGCACTAGAGGTATAAGTGTATGGAATCTCAATAGAAGCTAAGTGGGTGTGTGATACGTCTCAAACGTATCTATAATTTTTGATGTTTTCACGTTGTTATCTTGCCTTCTTTGTATGTTTTATGTACCTTTTAATATCTTTTTGGGACCAACTTATTAATTCAGTGCCAAGTGCCAGTTCCTGTTTTTTCCGTGCTTTTGACTCTTTTCAGATCCGATTTTGGAACGGAGTCCAAACGGAAGAAAAACCCCGAAATGATTTTTTTTCGAACGGAAGAACTCCACGGGGCTTTTGGGCCAAGCCAGGTGGGCTCCAGGGAGCCCACAAGCCCCCACTCCTCCACGAGGGGGGAGGCGGCGGTGGGCAGGCTTGTGGCCTCCCTGGCCGCCCCCTGACCTAGGTCTTTGGCCTATAAATTCCGAAATATTCCGCAAAAAATGATGACAGCCTCGAAAATATTTTTCCGCCGCTGCAAGCTTCCGTTTCCGCGAGATCTCATCTGGAGACCCTTCCCGGCGCCCTGCCGAAGGGGACTTTGGAGTTGGAGGGCTTCTTCATCATCATCATCGCCCCTCCAATGACTCGTGAGTAGTTCACTTCAGACCTACGGGTCCGTAGTTAGTAGCTAGATGGCTTCTTCTCTCTCTTGGATCTTCAATACAAAGTTCTCCATGATCTTCATGGAGATCTATTCGATGTAATCTTCTTTGGTGGTGTGTTTGTCGAGATTCGATGAATTGTGCACTTGTGATCAGATTATCTATGATATATATTTGAGTCTTTGCTGATTTCTTATATGCATGATTTGATATCCTTGTAAGTCTCTCCGAGTCTTGGGTTTTGTTTGGCCAACTAGATCTATGATTCTTGCAATGGGAGAAGTGCTTGGTTTTGGGTTCTGCCATGTGGTGACCTTTCCGAGTGACAGTAGGGGCAGCAAGGCACACATCAAGCAGTTGCCATCAAGGGTAAAAAGATGGGGTATTTATCATTGGTTTGAGATTATCCCTCTACATCATGTCATCTTGCTTAAGGCGTTACTCTGTTCTTATGGACTTAATACACTAGATGCATGCTGGATAGCGGTCGACGTGTGGAGTAACAGTAGTAGATGCAGAAAGTATCGGTCTACTTGTTTCGGACGTGATGCCTATAGAAATAATCATTGCATAGATATCATCACGACTCTGCACAGTTCTATCAATTGCTCGACAGTAATTTGTTCACCCACCGTCTACTTGCTTTTATGATAGAAGCCACTAGTAAACACTACGGCCCACGGGTCTATTCACATTCATCGTTCACATCTCCGCTTTTACTTTGCTTTGTTACTTTGTTTCTTTCAGTTCTCACTTGGAAAACAATCTATAAGGGATTGATAACCCCTTCATAGCGTTGGGTGCAAGCTTTTGTGTTTGTGCAGGATCTTGAGATACTCTTCCGCCGGATTGATACCTTGGTTCTCAAACTGAGGGAAATACTTATCGTCGCTGTGCTGCATCACCCTTTCCGCTTCGAGGGAACACCAACGCAAGGCTCCAAGGACACGGTAGATATCCCTTGCATACTTGCCTAGGAAGTCCCTTAAGGCGTAGCCGTAGCTGAAGGATTCCTGGTGCCGTCGACACAACTATTTCTGGCGTCGTTGCAAGGGATACACAGCAAACATCAAAAGTATTTCTGGCACCGTTGCCGGGGAAGCACAGCTGACATCAGAAGTATTTCTGGCGCCGTTGCCGGGGAGGAGAAATCAAGATCTATCCAAGTAGGCCTCACAAAACCTTCTCTTGCATTTACTTTTGTTGCCAGTTGCCTCTCGTTTTCCTCTCCCCCACTTCACATTTGCCGTTTTCATTCGCCTTTCTCCTTCGTCGTTTTCTTTTGCTTTTTGCCTTTCCCTTTCGCCGCCTGCTCCTAGGTTTGTTCATGAGAGATTTTTCCTCATGGCCAAACCAAACTATTTCAGAAAATTGGAGGAGATTGAAACTAATGTCAAAGGTTTCATGTCTTCACAGTTTGACCAAAATAGTTACTTCCGTAGGGAATTAAAAGAGCAAAACTCCTTTTTGGTCTGATTGAATAAAGAGGTCGATGATATGGCCAATGATTTCCTTGCACTCAGTTCCCTGTTTGCTCATCTTGAAAAATTGGTGGGCCAAATTTCTGACAAGAAGCTAAACCTGAAATTTGTGATGAAAATCACGAAGATCTTAAGGTGCTTGGTGTGTCTCCTCTTGAATCTTTGTTTTCGCGTGTCAAACCTACTTATGGAGGGGCTGGATATGAATCCACTTTGGTTGAAAAACGCCCCAATGATTCGGAGTCCACCTATCTTGATGATAAAGGTGTGGAGAGTGGAGTAGAAGAAGTCGAAAATTTGGGTAGTAATGAAACTCCCACTTTGGATTTCAAGGAATTCAATTATGATAATTGCTCCTTGTTTGGATGCATTTCTTTGATGCAATCCATTGCAAACTCTCCACATGCTTATAGCCAAAGCAAAGCCTTTACCACGCATATCGTAGATGCTATGATGAAATCTCTTGAAGAGAAGCTTGAACTAGAAGTCTCTATACCTAGAAAACTTCATGATGAGTGGGAATATTAGATTGGTAGACCTTTCCTAAGGACTATTGGTGCTATCATCGATATGAAGGAAGGGAATATTAGATTTCAATTTCCCTTAAATAAGGGCATGGATCACTTTCCTAGAAAGAAAATGAGATTGCCTTATGAATCTATGATGAGGGCTACCTATGGTTTGAGCACCAAAGATGACTATATGTGATTCCATCACTTTCGCCTAGCTAAGGACGTTAAACAAAAGCGCTTGTTGGGATGCAACCCAACGAATCTATCCTTTTTCTTTCTGTTTTGTGTTTTCCACACTTTCATAATTCTGTGATGATTGTCTTTTTTTGCGTTTGTGCCAAGCAAAACCGTTATGATTAGTCTTGGGGATGATCATTTGGTCATGCTGGAAAAGACAAAAACTTTCTGCTCACGAAAAGAATTTTCTTTTTTTATCTGTAAGAGATTTTTAGTTGATTCTTCTTGCTGCTGATTTCTACGCAAATTCTTCAGATTGTCGTAGTTGTTCAGAATTTTTCAAGTACCAGAGTTATACGAAATATACGGATTGCTACAGACTGGTCTGCTGTTAACAGATTCTGTTTTTTGTTGTGTTGGTTGCTAATTTTGATGAAACTATGGATAGTATTGGGGGGTATTAGCCATGGAAGATTGAAAGTACAGTAACCCAACATCAGCAAAAGTAGAATTTAAGTTTGTATAGTACCTAAGGAAGTGGTGGTTTGCTTTCTTCTACTAATGTTATCACGAGTTTCTGTTTAAGTTTCGTGTTGTGAAGTTTTCAAGTTTTGGGTGAAGTTCTTATGGACAAAGAGATAAAGAGTGGCAAGAGCTCAAGCTTGGGGATGCCGAAGGCACCCCAAGAGATTCAAGGATGTCGTAAAAGCCTAAGCTTGGGTATGCCCCGGGAAGGCATCCCCTCTCTCGTCTTCAATCCATAGGTAGCGTTACTTGGGGCTATATTTTTATTCACCACATGTTATGTGTTTTTGCTTGGAGCGTCTTGTCTCGTAGGAGTCTTTTATTTTTGTTTTGTCACAATCATACTTGTTGCACACCTAGAGATAGAGACATGCACACACCATGATTTTGTCGAGCTTTACTTATATCTTTTGGTAGACAATTCAGCTCACATGTGCTTCACTTATATCTTTTGAGCTAGATACGTTTTCTCTATGTGCTTCACTTATATCTTTTAGAGCGCAGCTGTGCGTGGCTTGGTAGTTGACCTATGCTTTGAAAGAAGTCTCAAAAGGGGTAGTTATCCAAAGGGATACGAAAACTTCCACCTTCATGTGCATTGAATAGTTAGAGAAGTTTGATTCATCTCAATTAGTTTTGAGTTGTGGTTATGGTAATATTGAAGTCATGCTAGTAAGGTGTTGTGGAACTAGAAATACTTGTGTTGAAGTTAGTGATTCCCGTAGCATGCACGTATGGTGAACCGCTATGTGATGAAGTCTGAGCATGATTAGTATATTGATTGTCATCCTTTGTGTGGCAGTCGGGATCGCGCGATGGTTTATACCTACCAACCCTTCCCCTAGGAGTATGCGTTGAATGCTTTGTTTCGATTACTAATAAAACTATTGCAACAAGTATATGAGTTCTTCATGACTAATGTTGAGTCCATGGTTTAGATGCACTTTCACCTTCCACCATCACTATCTTCTCAGTGCCGTGCAACTTTTGCCGGTGCACAAAACCCACCATTAGCCTCCCTCAAAACAGCCACTATACCTACCTACTATGGATTTTGCAAAGTCATTCCAAGATATATTGCCATGCAACTACCACCATGATATGTGCCACCACGTCTACATTGCCTTTGCACGATCGTAAGATAGCTAGCATGATGTTTCCATTGATGTCTATGCCATGCTAGATCATTGCCATGGTACACTACCGAAGGCATTCCATATAGATTCATAGTTTCTCTAAGTTTTGAGTTGAAAGTGTGATGATCATCGTTATTGGAGCATCTTCCCATGTGAGGAAATAAAAGAGGCCAAAGAAGCCCATAAAAAAAGAGGCCAAAGAGCCCACCAAAATAAAAAAAATAAAAAAAATGAGAGAAAAAGAGAGAAGGGACAATGCTACCACTTTTTCCACACTTGTGCATTTTGAGCAACATGATCTTCATGATTGAGAGCCTCTCGTTTTGTCACCACCATATAGCTAGTGGGAAATTCTCATTATATAACTTGGCTTGTATATTCCAATGATAGGCTTCCTCAAAATTGCCTTAGGTCTTCGTGAGCAAGCAAGTTCGATGCACACCCACTAGTTTTATTTAAGAGCTTTCACATACGTGTAGCTCTAGTGCATCATTTGTATGGCAATCCCTACTCATTCACATTGATATATATTGATGAGCATCTCCACAGCTCATTGATATGCTTAGTTAATGTGACTATCTTCTCCTTTTTGTCTTGTAACCCCCACCACATTCCATACCATCTATAGTGCTATAACCATGGCTCACGCTCATGTATTGCGTGAGAGTTGAAAATGTTTGAGAAAGTAAAGCTGTGAAACAATTACTTGGCCAATACCGGGGTTGTGCATGATTTAAATTCGTTGTGCAATGATGATAGAGCATAGCCAGGCTATATGCTTTTGTAGGGATAACTTTCTTTTGGCCTTGTTATTTTGAAAGTTCATGATTAATTTGCTAGTTTGCTTGAATTACTATTGTTTCCACGTCAATAGCAAACTATTGTTTTGAATTTAATGGATCTAAACATTCATGTCACATAAGAGGAATTATAAAGGACACCTATGCTAAGTAGCATGAAAGCATCAAAAATTCATTCTTATCACTTCCCTACTCGAGGACGAGCAGGAGTTAAGCTTGGGGATGCTTGATACGTCTCAAAAGCATCTATATTTTTTTATGTTTTCACGCTGTTATCTTGCCATCTTTGTATGTTTATGTACCTTTTTATATCTTTTTGGGACTAACTTATTAATTCAGTGCCAAGTGCCAGTTCCTGTTTTTTTTCCGTGTTTTGACTCTTTTCAGATCTGATTTTGGAACGGAGTCCAAACGGAAGAAAAACCCCGAAATGATTTTTTCCCGAACGGAAGAAGTCCAGGGACTTTTGGGCCAAGCCAGGTGGGCTCCAGGGAGCCCACAAGCCCCCACTCCGCCACCAGGGGGAGGCGGCGGTGGGCAGGCTTGTGGCCTCCCTGGCCGCCCCTGACCTAGGTCTTTGGCCTATAAATTCCCAAATATTCCACAAAAAATGAGGGGAGCCTCGAAAATACTTTTCCACCGCCGCAAGCTTCCGTTTCCGCGAGATCTCATCTGGAGACCCTTCCCGGCGCCCTACCAGAGGGGACTTTGGAGTTGGAGGGCTTCTTCATCATCATCATCGCCCCTCCAATGACTCGTGAGTAGTTCACTTCAGACCTACGGGTCCGTAGTTAGTAGCTAGATGTCTTCTTCTCTCTCTTGGATCTTCAATACAAAGTTCTCCATGATCTTCATGGAGATCTATCTGATGTAATCTTCTTTGGCGGTGTGTTTGTCGAGATTCGACGAACTGTGCACTTGTGATCAGATTATCTATGATATATATTTGAGTCTTTGTTGATTTCTTATATGCATGATTTGATATCCTTGTAAGTCTCTCCGAGTCTTGGGTTTTGTTTGGCCAATTAGATCTATGATTCTTGCAATGGGAGAAGTGCTTGGTTTTGGGTTCTGCCATGTGGTGACCTTTCCCAGTGACAGTAGGGGCAGCAAGGCACACATCAAGCAGTTGCCATCAAGGGTAAAAAGATGGGGGTTTTATCATTGGTTTGAGATTATCCCTCTACATCATGTCATCTTTCTTAAGGCGTTACTCTGTTCTTATGGACTTAATACACTAGATGCATGTTGGATAGAGGTCGACATGTGGAGTAATAGTAGTAGATGCAGAAAGTATCGGTCTACTTGTTTCGGACGTGATGCCTATAGAAATAATCATTGCATAGATATCGGCACGACTCTATACAGTTCTATCAATTGCTCGACAGTAATTTGTTCACCCACCGTCTACTTGCTTTTATGAGAGAAGCCACTAGTAAACACTACGGCCCCCGGGTCTATTCACATCCATCGTTTACATCTCCGCTTTTACTTTGCTTTGTTACTTTGTTTCTTTCAGTTCTCACTTGGCAAACAATCTATAAGGGATTGACAACCCCTTCATAGCGTTGGGTGCAAGCTTTTGTGTTTGTGCAGGATCTTGAGATACTCTTCCGCCGGATTGATACCTTGGTTCTCAAACTGAGGGAGATACTTACCGTCGCTGTGCTACATCACCCTTTCCGCTTCGAGGGAACACCAACGCAAGGCTCCAAGGCCACGGGGGAAATCCTTTGCATACTTGCGTAGGAAGTCCCTTAAGGCGTAGCCGTAGCTGAAGGATTCCTGGTGCCGTCGACACAACTATTTCTGGCGCCGTTGCAAGGGATACACGGCAAACATCAGTGTGCATCCAACTTGCTTGCTCATGAAGACGTCGGGCATTTGAGGAAGCCCGTCATCGGGATATACAAGCCAAGTTCTATAACCAATAATCCCCACTATCATATGAAAATTATAACTCACGAGACTCTCTATATGAAGAACATGGTAGCACAAGTGTAGAAAAAGATAGTAGCACTCCCACTTCTCCCTTTTCTCCCATTTCATTTTTTCCTCCCTTTTTTTTCGTCCGGATTCTCATCCCGACTTGGGGGGATCATAGTCTCCATCATCCTTTCCTCACCGAGTCAGTGCCCTCATAATGATGATCATCACACATTTATTTACTTACAATTCGATATGAAAAACTACAATACAAGATGACACTATATGAATGCCTCTCACAGTGTACCAGGATGTGCAATGATCTAGCATAACATGTAGGTAATGATGAACGGTGGCTTAATACTGTGTAAATTACATGATCATGCAAATGAATATGATGATGAACACACAAGTCATGTGAGAGAACGGTAGAAGTTGCATGGCAATATATCTCAGAATCGCTATGGAAATGCCATGATAGGTAGGTATGGTGGTTGTTTTGACGAAGATATAGGGTGGCTTATGTGTGATAGAGTGTATCATATCACGTGGTTTGGATGCACAGGCGAGGGCTACACCGACCCTCGAGGTGAGGATGGACAATGCATGGCACCAAAGAGGCTAGCAATTATGGAAAGGAGAGAGTACGCATATCCATGGATTCTCATTAGTCATAAAGAAGTCATATACTTATTGCAAAGCTTATTATCACTCTCAAAGAAAAGTACTACACATACCCCTAGGGAGGAGGTTTGTAGGAGTTAACCATCACACGCCCCCGACCCGAACAACACATAGGATTTCAATCAGACATAAGAACACTCACACATCATCATCATGCCATTACCAATATTTAGATGAGTAATTAATAACATGCTTTAATACTGATATTTCTACTAGCAAATAATCATGTACTCATGTCCTTTCATATTACTACATCAATATAATTGATGCATAGTTCTCTTTTAGTGATCTACATGAAAGTTTTTATTATATCCTCCTTGGATACCTACCCTTTTTGGACTAGTCTTATAACCTGTGCATATTACCATTACTATTTCTTAGACTCTCAAAAATATTTAAGTGAAGCATGAGAGTACAAATATTTCTATAAAATCCTAACGCCATCGTGCTCTAAAACATATAAGTGAAGCACTAGAGCAATTGCCTAGCTCAAAAGATATAAGTGAAGCATATAAAGTATTCTAACAAATTGTGATGAACATGTGTCTCTCTCATATATGTGTGTCCAGAAAACAATGATTGTGGCAAACTAAAATAAAAGCAAACTATAATACATGATGCTCCAAGCAAAACACATATCATGTGATGAATAAAAATATAGCTCCAAGTGACATACCGATAGAATGGAGACGAAAGAGGGGATGCCTTCCGAGCACCCCCAAGCTAAACGCTTGGGTCTTCCATGAATATTACCTTGGGGTGCCTTGGGCATCCCCAAGCTTAGGGTATTGATGCTCCTATTGACACACGAACACGTCACGTGTACCCTCGACACCGGGGGTGATGCACCGCAACTCACGTCGAAGGAGACCCGATCGACAGCGCGATACGCAAGACATTCGGCGGATGCTTTTGAGGACCCGAAGCACCACACACCCGGGATGGACCCCGTCAGGGAATGCGGCAGCTATGGGGTCCCTAGTTCTATTCGCTCACCCCGAGAGCCTCGGGATTCGCATCTCTTAAACTTGAGGAACAACGAAAAACGAGAGATAAAATACGAGGGAGAGATAAAACAAAGATGAAAAAGTAGTATATTGATGTTTTGATTGTGTGTTTTAATCAGCCATCACCTCCAATATATATAAGAGGCGGATGGACATCCCGTACAAGCAAAGGATTCATTTAGGCTTTCCTTACAAGAAAATTATAGCAAATCATGTCCTAGAGTCCTACTTCTAGTTTAATTCGGATTCAGCCCAAATCTGGCCCAATCTTCTGTCTTGCTCCTTGCGTGGGCCATGGAATCTGCATATGACCTCCGATCGAGATGGTTCAAACATCAATTTTGTATGCCTCGACGAGGCCAGCAATCCGTATATGGATCACTTTCCCAAATAAAGCCATATTGAATACTCCACGAGATCATCTTTAACTTTGAATCAACCTCGGTCATGTAGCGGACTGGACCGTCTGAGTGTTGCAATGTCCCTTCAGGCCGTGTACTACCTGAAATGATAATGGCCTTAAAGCTAAAGTTGACTATTTTGATGTTACGAACAACTTTCATGTTGAACACTTTTCCATCCGAGGCCATCTAGACGATTATACAGGCCAATCTTTACCTTCTGGTTGAATCACTCGGTTTTGGAGCCCTTTAGTCGGTCGAGTGAAATATCTCACTCGAAGAACAATTTTTCCACTCGGAATTCATGTATCTGGACTTCTTGACTGAAGTTCCACTTGCATCTGGAAACTTTTCACTCGGTCATCAAGCCTTCACTTGGACAGCTATATTTCCACTCGGATGATAAGCTTTTCACTCGGATTTCCCGAATGAAAACACAGCCTGAACTCGTTTCGCCTCTGCATGTTGCACACGACCTCGGGTTTGGACAATTCATTTATCAAAATCGACTGATTTGACGAGACGAAACTTTTTTGTGTTAAAGACTTTTCGATTCAAGGCCACCTTGATGTCCTAATCGCTCGCGCGACCCACCAGACACCATCCACGCGAGTGTGCGGTCCCTCGCGCCATACTTTTGCTCAGGGTCTGTTTGCAGTGTCTTGCTTCTAACTTTTGCATACGAACTAGGATTGAGATGATTTACATATAAAAATCGATCATCTTGATGAGGCGAAGACAATCCATGTAGAGAATTCCTTCATCCGAGGTTATCTTGAAGGCATAATCGACCAAAAAAGCACTCAGAACATCCAAACATGACAATCCAAGTGTAATTTGGCCCTTGAAATGATGTTGAATGGCGATGGCCTAAACATCAAGATTGTTTCACTCGGCAATATGAACTTTCTCGTATAAAAAACCTTCTCCTTTGAGTCTATCTTTACTGCATTTTGCATCGTGCCAAAATCAGGTGTCAACACATGCCCCCCTGTTTTTGGGAAAGCTTGCATGCCGAAAAATAATTTGCACTATATTTGTTCTAAGGATGATGTCAACACTCCATCGGCCATCTATATTTCTCAGGGCGATAATTATGTATCTTTCATATTTATGCTAAGGGAGATAATCATATATCGGCCATTGCCTAATTAGGCTTCTTGCCATACACTCGGGTGGTACTTCTTCAGGTATCTCCCATTGAGAGCTCGAGGTAATAATACTCCTTGTATGGATTCCACCAAATATGAATTTCCAGGAACTATTCTTGCAATACTAAAAGGACCTTCCTAGTTTGGAGACCACTTCCCAAATTTTCTATCTCTCGAACCAATCGGCAAAATTAATTTCCACGCAAGATCGCCAACTTGAAAATTCTTCAACTTGACATTTTTATTGTGAGCTCTTGCTACCCTTAACTTGTCCTTCTCTATGGCCTTTAATGCAGCCAAACGTTTATCCGCAACTTCATCAATATTGTCCATCATCAAATCATAAAATCCCACCACCGATAAATCATTTTGTTTGTCTATTCTCAAAGCACTCCAATTTACTTCTACCGGTAAAATAGCCTCTTGACCGTATACTAGCTCATACGGAGTTACCTTTGTAGCACCATGCCTTGAGATTCTATGCGCCCATAAAGCCTCAGACAACAACTCATGCCATTTTCTTGTATTATCCTCAATCTTCTACTTGATGAGTTTGATCAATATTTTGTTGCTAGACTCAGCTTGTCCATTAGCTTGGGCATAATATGGAGATGAATTGAGCAACTTTATGTTGTACGATTCAGCAAATTCTCTAACTTGATGTGACATAAAAGATGAACCTTGATCTATAGTCAATGTCTGAGGAATGCCGAATCTATGAATAATGTGTTCGGTTATGAATTGAATTACCTCTGCATGCGTCATGTTCTTGAGAGGTACTGCTCCAGACCATTTAGTTAAATAATCAGTTGCCACCAACATGAACCGATGCCCTTTTGAAGAAGATGGATGAATTTGTCCAATGAAGTCTAAACGTCATCCTCTAAAAGGCCACGGCTTGATAATAGGATGTAACATAGCAGCAGGAGCCAACTGAATATCACCAAAAAAATTACAAGCTTCACATCCTTTACAATACCTGAAGCAATCATTAATCATCGTCGGCCAGTAAAACCCAGCACGTCGCAACAACCACTTCATCTTAGGAGCCGATTGATGAGTTCAACAAATACCTTCATGTACCTCTCCCATAGAAATTCTATTTTGGTCTTCGTCCAAGCACGTCAAAAGAATATCATCAACTATTCGATGATAAAGTTCATTATCCCTCATCACATATTTGAAAGCTATACGTCGAACAACCCTGTCCACCCTTTCACTCGGATCACACAAGTAATCAATAATGGGCTTCCTCGAGTCTAGATTTTCATTCGTACTAGACTTTTTGTTAATGGCCGAAGTTGTATGTTCTGGTTTGGTCTCTCTCATACTGACAAAACTATACATCAGCTTTTTATAAATATGAAACATGCTTTGATCAACATGATAGTCACATGCTTGTTGTGCCAAATGATTCGCTCTCCAATTGTCATGTCTGGATATATGAGCGATGCTAAAACAATCCAAAGCAGAAATTATATCTAGACATTTGTCAAGATAAATATTAAGTTATTCATCGATACATTGAAAAACTCTGGATATTTGTTGTACCACTAACAACGAATCACCAAAAGCCTCAATATGTGTAGCGCCTAAAGCTATTAACATCTCTAGGCCGAATAACAGTGCTTCATATTCGGCTTGATTATTTGTGCAAAGCTATTATAATCAACACGAGGCTTCAAAAACAACAGCATTGGGAGATATACAAACAATACCAACACATTGGCCATTGCTACAAACTGAACCATCAAAATATAATCTCCACGGCACTACCGAGACAATGTTTATATCAACATCGTGTTCGTCATTAATCCGATGCTCAACAATGAAATCAGCAACTATTTGGCCTTTCATGGATTTCAAAGATTCATAGGCCAAATCATATTCAATCAAAGCATAAGCCCACTTGCCAATTCTACCACTAACAATTGGCCTATGCAACATATACTTAATCATATCGGTTTGACAAGCTATTGTGCAAGCACTCGACACCAAGTAAGGTCTCAGTTTTGTGGAAGCGGAATATAAACAACGGCATAATTTTTCAATAAATGTGTACCTTGTCTCGGCATCTAATAAACACCGACTCAAATATGTAATAGCATGCTCTTTTCCTTCGGTCTCTTGAGTCAAAACAGCACCAATAACACCTTCCTCCGCCGCAATGTAAAGCCTAAAGGGCTCTTTATGTTTGGGCGCTTTCATCACCGGGGGAGTGCTTAAATAAGTCTTGATCATGTTGAATGTCTATTGCTGTTTTGCCCCCCAAGTAAAATCAGCATCATTCTTTAACCGAAGGATAGGAGTGAATGCATCAAACTTCCCTCGCAAATTAACTATGAACCTTCTCAAATAATTGACCTTGCCAAGGAATTTTTGCATATCTCTCTTGCATGTTGGAGCCTCCACTTTCTGTATAGCTTCTATCTTTTGGGGATCAATTACTATGCCATTCTCATGAATAATGAAACCGAAAAACTTTCCAGCCGACACGCCGAATGCACAGTTCAAAGGATTCATCTTCAGTCCGTATTTTTTCATTCTTCCAAATGTTAAACGCAAATCGGCCAAATGAGACTTAAAGGCATCCGATTTGACAACAATATCGTCAATATAGACTTCAAGTATAATACCGAGTGAATCATGGAAAATTAAATTCATAGCCCTTTGATATGTGGCACCATCATTTTTTAACCCAAATGTCATCATTGTCCACTCGAATAGACCAAGGAAACCAGGGCAACGAAATGTTGTCTTGGACATGTACTCTTCGTCCATAAAAAATTGATTGTAACCCGCATTACCATCAAGAAAGCTGATAACCTTATGTCCAGAAGCATCATTAATAAGCATGTCGGCTATTTGCATGGATACTCATCTTTTGGTGTAGCCCTATTTAAATCTCTAAAATCAATGCACACTCTTAACTTGCCCAACCCCTTTTTCTCCACTAGTACAATGTTTGAAATCCACTCGGCATACCTGCAAGGTCTAATAAAATTAGCTTTCAGTAAACGACTGATCTCCTCCTTGAATCGATCATATGTTCCTGGATTAAACTTCCTGGCCGATTGTTTGTAAGGTCTAAAACCGGCCTTTATAGGTAATCGATGCTCCACTAGCTCTCGGCTTTAACCTAGCATCTCATGATATTCCCATGCAAAGCAACAAACATATTCTTTCAATAGCCCGGTCAACTTAGCTTTAAGATCTGTTCTCAAATTCTTGTTTACAAAAGTCTGCCGAGTGACTGAACCATCTCCTATATCTATCTCCTCTAATGGATCGGCGAACGTAAAACCTTGTCCTAATTTATCCATGTCATCTAACTCTTCTATAGATTCATACATATCGTTCTCGCTAGACCGATATTTTGCAAGACGTTTCTTCAACCACTCAGAATTAGAATCCATTTAAACATATCATACCTTGGAGTCGATTGCTTCCAACCGGCTTTAAAGAAACTGGCATAAAACCACTTTTTGTAGCGCTGAGAAAATCAAACTCTGATAGGTTGTGTCGTGTCAAGCAAGTAGCATTGGGATGTTGCCAATCCACTGATGCATCGGCCAAAGCAACACAAGCCGAGTTATCCGCATGGATGACTTCCACTTCATTGTCAACCCACTGAATTAAGAACTGGTGCATAGTAGATGGCACGCACTGGTTTGCATGAACCCAATTGCGGCCTAAAATCACGGTGTAATTACCTTGCACCTCGGCGACAAAGAATGCAGTAGCCAAAGTTTTGCTTCCGACTGTATGTTCCACGTACATCACACCTTTGGCTTCAGTTTTCTCTTTGCCCTCAAACCCATTGAGCACCATATTGGTCTCGCTTAATTCTTCATCGGGCAAACCCAATTTCTAGAAGACCGAATAGGGCATGAGATTCACCACATCACCATGATCAACAAGCATCCGAGTGAGTGATGATCCATTGATATGACCTCTGAGGTAAAATGGTTTCAAGTGTGTCACTGGTTCTTTTGGCTTCTCGAATATTGCATTTTAGGACCAAAATCCAGTTGAGCCACCTCCCCTTCTTCATCCACAGCATGAAACTCAGTGGATAGATAGTACACCATATTGATATCCATACCTTCATGAACTGGTGTAGGCTCGTAGTCCAAAACATCATCTCCATCCTCAAGCATGGCCACCGTTTCCGAAACATCTCCAAGTGAAGAAGTAGTAAAAGGTGAAGTGGATGATGTAGTAGCGGCCGCATCGTCCTCCGTCAGTGGTGTAAGCGTTGCTGTGGTAGGTGCAGAAGCCGCTACATCTTGCATTTTTTTAGGCTTCCATATTTATTTTGAAGGCACCATGGGCCGAGTATCATTGAACAATTTGTCTCTTTACTTCTCAGCCTCTCGTTCTGCCATCTCTTGATTTCTTAACCTCTCTAGTTTCCTCTTTTGTGTTTTAGTTAGAGCCCTGGAGGGCACCACTTCGGTTGAGTGCATCTAGGATCTTGTGGCTTGCTACCTCTTGAGCTTGCGTTGGTTTTCCCTTGAAGAGGAAAGGGTGATGCAGCACAGTAGCAGTAAGTATGTCCCTCAGTTTGAGAACCAAGGAATCAATCCAGTAGGAGTATCAAGGCAAGTCACCAATGTACCTGCGCAAAAACAAACAAACTTGCACCCAACGCTATAAAGGGGTTGTCAATCCCTTCACGATTAATTGCAAGGTGAGATCTGAAGGCGGAAAGTGCAACAAAGTAAAAGTGTAGGGCTGAAAATATGATGTGAAGTAGACCCGGGGGCCATAGTGTTCACTAGAGGCTTTTCTCATGATAACAAATATTACGGTGGATGAACGAATTACTGTCGAGCAATTGATAGAACCGCGTAAAATCATGATGATATCTAAGGCAATGATCATACATATAGGCATCACGTCCGAGACAAGTAGACCGATACTTTCTGCATCTACTACTATTACTCCACACATCGACCGCTATCCAGCATGCATCTAGTGTATTGAGTTCATAACAAACAGAGCAATTCTCCCTTGATGGCAACAACATGATGCGTGCCTCGCTACCCCTTCTATCACTGGGTGAGGACACCGCAAGGTATGAACCCAAAACCAAGCACTTCTCCCATTGCAAGAATTATAGATCAAGTTGGCCAAACGAAACCCATAACTCGAAGAGAATTACAAGGATATGAAATCATGCATATAAGAGATCAGAGGAAACTCAAATAATAATCATAGATAATCTGATCATGAATCCACAATTCATCGGATCTCGACAAACACACCGCAAAAGAAGATTACATCGGATAGATCTCCATGAAGATCATGGAGAACTTTGTATTCAAGATCCAAGAGAGAAGAAACCATCTAACTACTAGCTATGGACCCGAAGGTCTGTTGTGAACTACTCACGCATCATCGGAGAGGCAATGGTGTTGATGAAGAAGCCCTCCGTGTCCGAATCCGCCCTCCGGCGGGGCACCAGAACGTGCCCCAGATGGGATCTTGCGGAGACAGAAGCTTGCGGCGGCGGAAAAGTATTTTCGTGGCTCTCTCCCGTGGTTTCAGATTTTTAGGGAATTTATAGGCGGAAAAGGTAGGGCAAAGGAGCCTCGGGGGGCCCACAAGCCTGCTAGGCGCCCCCCCCCCCCCCAGGCCTTGCCTAGGGGGCTTGTGACCTCCCCCGGGGTCATTTGCCTTGGTTCTCAAGTTCCTCGCGTATCTTCTGTTACGGAAAAAATCATTCCGAAGATTTTATTCCTTTTGGACTCCATTTAATATTCTCCTCTAAAAAGGGTCAAAAACACGGAAAAAAAACAGGAACTGGCACTTGGCACTGAGTTAATAGGTTAGTCCCAAAAAAGATATAAAATGCAGACAAAACATCCAAAGTTGACAAGATAATAGCATGGAACCATCAAAAATTATAGATACGTTGGAGACGTATCAAGAATCCCCAAGCTTAACTCCTGCTCGCCCTCGAGTAGGGAAGTGATAAAGACTGAATTTTTGATGTGGATTGCTACCTAAAATTTTTGTCCTTTGCAAATTCTTTCATGTGACATGAATGTTCAGATCCGTAAGATTCAAAACAATAGTTTGCTATTGACATGAAAACAATAATACTTCAAGCAAACTAGCAAGGTAATCATTAACTTTCGAAATAACAAGGCCAAAGAAAGTTATCCCTACAAAATCATATAGTCTGGCTATGCTCCATCATTCCCACACAACGAATTTAAATCATGCACAACCCCGGTATTGGCCAAGTAATTGTTTTTGCACTCTTACTTTCTCAAACCTTTTTCAACTCTTGCGCAATATATGAGCATGAGCCATGGATATAACACTATAGGTGAAATAGAGTGTGGTGGAGGTTGTGAGGCAAAAAGGAGGAGATGGTCACATCGACTCGGCGTATCAAAGGTCTATGGAGATGCCCATCAATAGATATCAATGTGAATGAGTACGGATTACCATGCAACGGATGCACTTAGAGCTATAAGTGTGTGAAAGCTGAAAAGGAAAACTAGTGGGTGTGCACCCAACTTGCTTGCTCACGAAGACCTAGGGCAATTTTGAGGAAGCCCATCATTGGAATATACAAGCTAAGTTATATAATGAAGATTCCCACTAGTATAAGGAAGTGTCAAAACAAGAGACTCTCTATCATGAAGAACGTGGTGCTATTGTGAAGCACAAGTGTGGAAAATGATAGTAGCATTGTCCCTTCTCTATTTTTCTCTTTTTTTGGATGGGATCTTTGGCCTCTTTTAATTTTATTTTTTTGGTGGGCATCTTTGGCCTCTTTTTTATTTATTTCCTCACATGTGACAATTCTCTAATAATGATGATCATCACACTTTTATTTACTCACAACTCAATACTTAGAGCAATGATGACTCTATAGGAAATGCCTCCGGTAGTATACCGGGATGTGCAACGATCTAGCTTGGTGTGTGACGTTGAAACATCTCGCTAGCTATATTACGATCATGCAATGGCAATATGTAAGTGACGGCACAAGTCATGAAACGGAACGGTGGGAGTTGCATGGCAATATATCTCGGAATGGCTATGAAAATGCCATAATAGGTAGGTATAGTGGCTGCTTTGAGGAAGGTATATGGTGGGTTCGTGCACCGGCGAAAGTTGCGCGGCACTAAAGAGGCTAGCAATGGTGGAAGGTGAAAGTGCATCTATACCATGGACTCACATTAGTCATGAAGAAGTCATATAATTATTGCGAAAGTTTTATTAGTAATCGAAACAAAGTGCTAAACGCATACTCCTAGGGGAAGGGTTGATAGGAGTTAACCATCGCGCGATCCCGACCACCACGCAAAGGATGACAATCAATAAATCAATTATGCTCCGACTTCCTAACATAGTGGTTCACCATACGTGCATGCTACGGGAATCACTAACTTCAACACAAGTATTTCTAGATTCACAACACCCTACTAACATAACTCTAATATTACCATATCCATGTCTCAAAACTAACTGAGAGGAATCAAACTTCTCTTTACTAATCGATGCACATGAATATGGAAGTTCTTATTATATCCTCTTTGGATGCCTATCATCTTTAGGACTACTTTCATAGCATAAGCCAATTACCAATTTACTCAGAGAGAGCACTCTCAAAAATATATAAGTGAAGATCGAGAGTTCTTATTTCTCAAAAATATGACACCGTCGTGCTCTAAAAAGATCTAAGTGAAGCACTAGAGCAAAGTTATCTAGCTCAAAAGATATAAGCGAAGCTCAATGAGTATTCTAGCAAATTCACGATGAGTGCATGTCTCTCTCAAAAAGGTGTGCATCAAGGATGATTGTGACACAACAAAAAAGAAAAGACTCCCATAATACACGACGCTCCAAGCAAACCACGTATCATGTGGTGAATAAAAATATAGCTCCAAGTAACGTTACCGATGGATTGAAGACGAAAGAGGGGATGCCTTCCTGGGGCATCCCCAAGCTTAGACTTTTTGGTGTCCTTGAATTTTGCTTGGGATGCCTTGGGCATCCCCAAGCTTGAGCTCTTTCCACTCTTTATCCCATTGTCCATGAGAACATCACCCAAAACTTGAAAACTTCACAACACAAAACTCAAACAGAAGCTCGTGATATCATTAGCACAAGAAAACAAACTACCAACTCTTTAGGTACTGTAGAAAACTTGATTTCTATTTATATTGGTGTTATATTACTGTATTCTCACTTTTCCATGGCTAGTACCCCCCCCCCCCCCCCCGATACTAGCCATAGTTTCATCAAAATAAGCAATCAACACAACAAAAACAGAATCTGTCAAAAACAGACCAGTCTGTAGTAATCTGTATACTTCGTATACTTCTGATATCTCAAAAATTCTGAAACATTATGACAATTAGGGCAATTGGCATATCAACCAGCATAAAAAATAATCAACTCAAAATCTCTTTCTGTATAGGAATTAAAAATAATTTCATGATCGCAAAGTTTTTGTCTTTTTCAGCAAGATCAAACAACCATCACCAAAACTAGTCATAAAGGTTTTACTTGGCACAAACACAAAGAACACAATCATAACAGAATTATGATGGTGTGGACATAACAAAACATAAAGAAAAAAGCAAAAATAAATTCATTGTGTTGCCTCCCAACAAGCGCTATTGTTTAACGCCCTTAGCTAGGCATTGATAATTCAATGATGCTCACATAAAAGACAAGAATTGAAGCACAGCGAGAGCATCATAAAGCATGTGAAAATCACATCTAAGTCTAACATACTTCCTATGCATAGGCATTTTGTGAGCAAACAATTTATTGGAGCAAGAATCAACTAGCATAGAAAGGTAAAACAAGCATAGCTTCAAAAATTTCAACACATAGAGAGGAAACTTGATATTGTTGCAATATGTAGAAGCATTTGATCCCCTCTCATAATAATTTTCAGTAGCATCATGAATGAATTCAACAATATAACTATCATATAGGATATTCTTTTCAGGATACACATGCATGCAAAGTTGGCGCTCTTCAAAAATAGTGCGATCATCATCAACTAAAGTCATGACTTCTCCAAAGCCACTTTCAATATTATTGAAAATATCATAATCATCATGAGGCTTACACAAATTTTCAAGATCATAAGAAAAATCATTACCCCAATCATGATAATTGCAACAAGTAGTGGACATAGCAAAACTAGCATCCCCAAGCTTAGAGTTTTGCATATTTTTAGCACGATTGTCACTAATAGAATTTATAGTGAAACCATTGCAAACATGCGTTTCATTCAAGGAGCCCTCGTGAATCACTTCATAAATTTCTTCATCACGATTTTTTGATTCAGGCATGTCAAGCAAAACTTCATAAAGATAATCTAGTGCACAGAACTCACTAGCTATTGGATCAACATAATTGGATCTCTTAAAGAGATTAGCAAGTGGATGCGGATCCATATCAATAGATTTTCAACAAGCGAAGATGCAAGCATATTGAAGGCACATAGCACACAAGCAAAGAAAGGCAAACGAAAAAGGCAAATATTTTTGTACATTTTTGTTCTTCAGAAGTGGGGGAGAGGAAAACGAGAGGCAAAAGGCAAAAAAAAGTAAATGCAAGAGATGAGTTTGCGACAGTTACTTGGATAAGCTTCACTCAGAATAGTCCCCGGTGCCAGAAATTGACACATTGAAGAAAGACTATTCTTGACTTGATACTCCCCGGCAACGGCGCCAGAAATTGGCACGTTGACGGGAGATTATTCTTGACTTGATCCTCCCCGACAATGACGCCAGAAATTCTTCTTGCTACCTCTTGAGCTTGCGTTGGTTTTTCCCTTGAAGAGGAAAGGGCGGCATAGTAGCAGTAAGTATTTCCCCTAGTTTGAGAACCAAGGTATCAATCCAGTAGGAGTATCAAGGCAAGTCACCAATGTACCTGCGCAAAAACAAACAAACTTGCACCCAACGCTATAAAGGGGTTGTCAATCCCTTCACGATTAATTGCAAGGTGAGATCTGAAGGCGGAAAGTGCAACAAAGTAAAAGTGTAGGGCTGAAAATATGATGTGAAGTAGGCCCGGGGGCCATAGTGTTCACTAGAGGCTTCTCTCATGATAGCAAATATTATGATGGGTGAAAGAATTAGTGTCGAGCAATTGATAGAACCGCGCAAAATCATGATGATATCTAAGGCAATGATCATACATATAGGCATCATGTCCGAGACAAGTAGATCGATACTTTCTGCATCTACTACTATTACTCCACACATCGACCCCTATCCAGCATGCATCTAGTGTATTGAGTTCATAACAAACAGAGTAACGCCTTAAGCAAGATGACATGATGTAGAGGGATAAATTCATGCAATAGGTATAAACCCCATCTTTTTACCCTTGATGGCAACAACACGATGCGTGCCTCGCTGTCCCTTATGTCACTGGGTGAGGACACCGCACGGTATGAACCCAAAACCAAGCACTTCTCCCATTGCAAGAATTGTAGATCAAGTTGGCCAAACGAAACCCACAACTCAAAAAGAATTACAAGGATACGAAATCATGCATATAAGAGATCAGAGGAAACTCAAATAATAATCATAAATAATCTGATCATAGATCCACAATTCATCGGATCTCGACAAAAACACCGCAAAATAAGATTACATCGGATAGATGTCCATGAAGATCATGGAGAACTTTGTATTGAAGATCCAAGAGAGAGAAGAAACCATCTAGCTACTAGCTATGGACCCGAAGGTCTGTGGTGAACTACTCACGCATCATCGGAGAGGCAATGGTGTTGATGAAGAAGCTCTCCGTGTCCGAATCCCCCCTCCGGCAGGGCACTAGAACGTGCCCCAGATGGGATCTTGCGGAGACACAAGCTTGCAGCGGCGGAAAAGTATTTTCGTGGCCCTCTCCCATGGTTTCAGATTTTTAGGGAATTTATAGGCGGAAAAGGTAGGGCAAAGGAGCCTCGGGGAGCCCATAAGCCTGCTAGGCGCTCCCTCCCCAGGCCGCGCCTAGGGGGATTATGACCTCCCCCGGGGTCCTTTGCCTTGGTTCTCAAGTTCCCCGCGTATCTTCTGTTACGAGAAAAATCATGCCGAAGATTTTATTCCGTTTGGACTTCGTTTAGTATTCTCCTCTAAAAAGGGTCAAAAACACCGGAAAAAACAGAAAACTGGCACTTGGCACTGAGTTAATAGGTTAGTCCCAAAAAAGATATAAAATGCATACAAAACATCCAAAGTTGACAAGATAGTAGCATGGAACCATCAAAAATTATAGATACGTTGGAGACGTATCATGGCTTGGCTTGGCTAGTACTAGCCTCACGATCATTAGCCGAATGCTTTGGCGCGATAGCGAGTATCGGCTCAGTCGGATTGCTATGCACAATTGGCAGATGTATGGTGAATGTTTTGTCTCCCAAGATGAGTGAGTCGGCATTGACTTTTTTCTTTCCTTTTCCTGACTCCACTGCTGTAACACTTGGCAATTTGACATGCCACTCTAGTTGACTTTTCTGGCCTACGAAGGTTTCACTCGGGCGCACCCTTTTACTGGGATGAAATCCACTCAAACATTCAACTGAGTAGAATCTACTCAGACGTATTCTTTCATTCAGATAACTTCCACCTGGGTGCTTTCTTACACTCGGATAATTTCCACTCGGCGACATATTTTGACCAACCGAGTGATTGACACCAATATTCAGTCGGTTTTCATGCGGGCATCCAAGTCGATCCCAAACAGGTTGTCGTTGTTCTTGTGGAAACGGTACCCTCGATCGAGACGGTTTTGCATACCGACTGAACATATCAGCTCATGGTGACCTTGGTCGCTCCATGTACGATGACTGAGTAGAGCTCGAATCGGACGATTGATTGGCTTACTTGGACAGCAAAATGTCAAATGTTGTTTTGATCCACTTACGATGTACCTTGCCTTCATTCATCTTCCACCTGCCAACTTTTGGACCCTTGGGCTTAAAAAACTTGACATGAGTGTTCCTTTGTACTTGTGGTTGCCCCCCGAGTGTAGGATTGCTGATGGTGATCTTAATTATCTCCTTGCCACCGGGTTGTTTGTCAAGCATAACTTGTCTCCCAAGACCATGTCGCCCTCCTTGCTTTTCCTGGGCTCACCTATGACAACATTGGACTTATTAGCAGATTCGGCTACCTCCGGCCGAATGAGCAGTTTCTTCCCCTCCAAATCTATGGTGTTCATAGGAAAAGGTTGTTTATCAACTTGCATCTCAGAAAAGTTCAATCATCCGTTGTTAATGGCTGATTGTATGTGTCGTCGTAAAACATTGCAATCGTTAGTAGCATGAGAAAAAGAATTATGATACTTGCAATAAGCACGCCGTTTCAGCTCTTCAAACGGCGGTAAAGTATGAGATATTCTGATAATCTTAGCTTGTAGTAAAGCATGAAATGTTTTTTCACACTTAGCAATGTTAAAGGTGAACTTCATCTCTTCATCACGATTCTTATGAATCAGTTTCAGATCATTGCAAGTAAATGGCTTGGTCTTCGATGGCCAAACAAATTCAGTAGCATAGATGTCACCCTCATCATTCGAGTGATCACTATCATATTCAACCATATTCATCTTCGGACGATGAGTTTTATATCTATGCACTTCTTTAAGATCTTTACTTCGACTTTCCTGAGCCAAAGCCCTTTGCAAGACTTGTTTGATACTTAAAAATTCATAGCATTCTAGCTTTTGTATTATGTGAGTTTTCAAACCATTAATCACAAGATCTGCTAAGTCTCTCTCGGTTATCACCAAACTATAACACCGGTTTTTTGTATCTCTAAATCTCTTGACGTAATCGGAGACCGATCCATCATGCTTCTGTTTAACCGATGTAAGACGCGATAACTTAAGTTCATTGTCGCCGCTATAAAAATGATCATGAAATTTCTGCTCTAGCTCCGACCATACACGGATAGAGCCATGTGGTAAGGAAGAAAACCATGAAAATGCAGTACCAGTTAAGGACAAAGGAAACAAACGCACTTTCAATTCATTCAGTGTACCTGCTTCACCTAACTGGGCTAAGTATTGACTAACATGCTCCCATGTGGTTTTTGTGCCCTCTCCGTTAAATTTAACAAAATCTGGGATTTTATATCCTGGAGGGCACTGTATTGCATCGAAGTACTCGGGGTACGGTTTTTGATAAATCCGATTCCTAGGTAATTCAACACCAAAGTTTTCTCAAAGAATTTTAGCCATCTCCTCTCTGAAATTAGCTAGAGCATTGTCTGTAGTGGATGATGAAGTTTGCTGCAGTGGCATAGGAGGAGTAGGATTACTAGCAGCAGGTAGGAACTATGGTATATATGCCGAACCATAATTCAGCAATGGTCTAGCAATGTTTGCACCTATAGGTAACGCTTGGATCAATGTTGCCACCGAACTTGGTATGCTCATGCTAGGACTAATGGGTGCAACTACAATCTGGTTTGTTTGAGCAGGATAATAATTCATCGGCATGGTAGGTGCCGATGCAATAGGTAAAGACAGATTAGGGTTTTTTGCACCACTCGGCATACCAACATTATGAGCAGATGATTGAGGCATATTTTTCTGAGCAGCAGTATTTTCCAAGAAAGATTGATAGACCAGATTGTTACCATCGGCAATACGACTCTCAATCTCAGCCCATTGCTCGGGAGAGAAAAGGTAGTACTCACACGGGGTTTAACCTGCTCGGCTTGAAGAGGAGGGAACTTGATTTCTCCAATCGGAGTGATATTGCCTTGGCGATCCTTCTTGAAGTTTGCAAGGAACTCGTGTATCTCCTTCTCCTCACGTGCCTTCTTGTAATCCTCATAGGCTTGATGATGATCGGCCAATAGTTCATCAAGCTTGGGCTTAATGATATTATCGATATTTACCTCAGATGGGTTGGGAAGATCAGACATGATGGTTGATGATGATGGTTGATCTTTCTTCGCCAGCGGAGTCGCCAAAAAGTGTGTTGACACAAGAACACGTCACGTGTACCCTCGACGCCGGGGGTGATGCACTGCAACTCACGTCAAAGGAGACCCGAGCAACAGCATGATACGCAAGACAATCGGTGGATGCTTTTGAGGACCCGAAGCCCCACACACCCGGGAGGGACCCCGTCAGGGAATGCGGTGGCTATGGGCTGCCCTAGGTCGATTCGCTCGCCCCTAGAGCCTCGGGATTCGCAGCTCTCAAACTTGAGGAACAACAAAAAACGAGAGATAAAATACGATGGAGAGATAAAATGTAGATGAAAAACTAGTATATTGATGTTTGGATTGTGTGTTGTTTTAATCGGCCATCACCTCCAATATATATATGTTGGATCCTACATATTCTACGAAGATCTTATGGGTTGAACCTCTATGTCAAGGATTCACACAATCTCGTATATCATTCCCTTTGTCCTTCGGTATGTTACTTGCCCGAGATTCGATCGTCGGTATCGCCATACCTATTTCAATCTCGTTAACGGCAAGTCTCTTTACTCGTTCCGTAATGTAAGATCCCGTGGCTAACTCTTTAGTCACATTGCTTGCAAGGCTTGTTTGTGATGTTGTATTACCGAGTGGGCCCCGAAATACCTCTCCGTCACACGAAGTGACAAATCCCAGTCTTGATCCATGCTAACTCAACGGACACCTTCAGAGATGCCTGTAGAGTACCTTTATAGTCACCCAGTAACGTTGCGACGTTCAATACACAAGGCATTCCTCCGGTGTCAGTGAGTTACATGATCTCATGGTCATAGGAATGTATACTTGACATGCAGAAAACAATAGCAACAAAATGACACGATCATATGCTACGTTTATAGTTTGGGTATTGTCCATCACATCATTCTCCTAATGATGTGATCCCGTCATCAAATGACAACACTTGTCTATGGCTAGGAAACCTAAACCATATGTGACAAACTGGCTAGTCAACTAGAGGCTCACTAGGGACATTGTTTTGTCTATATATCCACAGATGCATTTATGTTTCCATTCAATACAATTATAGCATGGATAATAAACGATTATCTTGAAACAGGAAATATAATAATAACTATTTTTTATTGCCTCTAGGGCATATTTCCAATAGTCTCCCACTTGCACTAGAGTCAGTAATTTAGCCTCACGTCTCTATGTGATTTAAAATGTAATGAATCTAACACCCATATAGTTCTGGTGTTGATCATGCTTTGCTCGTGGAAGAGGTTTAGTCAGCGGATCTGCAACATTCAGATCCGTGTGCACTTTGCAAATATTTATGTCCTCCTCCTTGATGTATTCGCGGATGACATTGAAGCGTCACTTTATGTGTCTGGTCCTCTTGTGAAACCTTGGTTCCTTGGCTAGAGCAATGGCACCAGTGTTGTCACAGAACAGATTGATTGGATCCAATGCACTTGGCAGTACTCCAAGATCTGACATGAACTGCTTCATCGAGACACCCTCCTTAGCCGCCTCAAGGCAGCTATGTACTCCCCTTCACATGTAGAATCAGCTATGGCGCTTTGCTTGGAACTGCACCAGCTTACCGCACCCCCGTTAAGAATAAATATGTATCCGGTTTGAGACTCAGTGTCAAAGCTTGCATCGACGTAACCCTTTACAACAAGCTCTTCGTCACCTCCATAAACGAGAAACATTTCCTTAGTCCTTTTCAGGTACTTCAGAATATTCTTGACAGCTGCCCAGTGTTCCACTCCTGGATCACTTTGAAACCTGCCTGCCATACTTATGGTCAGGCTCACATACGGTCTTGTGCACAACATTGCATACATGATAGACCCTGTGGCTGAAGCATAGGGGACGACACTCATCTTTTCTCTATCTTCTGTGGTTACTAGACATTGAGTCTTACTCAACTTTATACCTTGTAACACAGGCAACAACCCCTTCTTGGATTGTTCCATTTTGAACTTCTTCAAAACTTTATCAAGGTATGTGCTTTGTGAAAGAGCTATTAGGCGCCTTGACCTATCTCTATAGATCTTTATGCCCAATATGTAAGCAGCTTCTCCTAGGTCCTTCATTGAAAAACTTTTATTCAAGTAATCATTTATGCTTTCCAAAAACTCTACATTGTTTCCAATCAGCAATATATCATCCACATATAATATTAGAAACACTATAGAGCTCCCACTCACTTTCTTGTAAATACAAGCTTCTCCAAAAACTTGTATAAACCCAAACACCTTGATCACCTCATCAAAGCATTGATTCCAACTCCGAGATACTTACACCAGTCCATAAATGGATCGCTGGAGCTTGCACACTTTGTCAGCATTCTCCAGATAGACAAAACCTTTGGGTTGCATCATATACAACTCTTCCTTAAGAAACCCCTTAAGGAACGCCGTTTTGACATCCATCTACTAGATTTCATAATCGAAAAATGTTGCTATTGCTAACATGATTCGGACGGACTTAAGCATCACTACGGGTGAGAATGTCTCATCGTAGTCAACTCCTTGAACTTGTGAAAAACCCTTTGCCACAAGTCGAGCTTTATAAATGGTCACATTACCGTCTGCGTCCGTCGTCTTCTTAAAGATCCATTTTCTGAATAGCCTTGCGACCTTCAGGTAATACTTCAAAAGTCCATACTTTGTTTTCATACATAGATCATATCTCGTATTTCATGGCTTCTAACCATCTGTTGGAATCTCGGCCCACCGTTGCTTCTCCATAACTCGCAGGCACATTGTTGTCCAACAACATGATTGAAAAGAGAGGATTCTCGTACCACTCCGGAGCAGTACGTGCTCTTGTCAACCTGCGAGGTCTGACAGTAACTTGATCTGAAGCTTCATGATCATCATCATTAGCTTCCTCTTCAACTGGTGTTGCCTCAACAGAAATTTCTTTCTGCCCTGCGCCACCATCTTGTTGAAGCAGAGGTTCTGCAACCTCATCAAGTTCTAGCTTCCTCCCACTCAATTCTTTCGAGAGAAACTCTTTCTCAAGAAAAGCTCTGTTCTTAGCGACAAACACTTTGCCCTCGGATCTGAGATAGAAGGTATACCCAACTGTCTCTTTTGGGTAACCTATGAAGACGCACTTTTTTGCTTTGGATTCCACCTTTTCAGGTTGAAGCTTTTTGACATAAGCATCACATCCCAAAACTTTAAGAAACGACAACTTTGGCTTCTTGCCATACCATAGCTCATATGGTGTCGTCTCAACGGATTTTGATGGTGCCCTATTTAAAGTGAATGCAGTTGTCTCCAATGCATAGCCCCAAAATGATAATGGAAAGTCGGTAAGAGACATCATAGAACACATCATATCTAATAAAGTACGATTACGACGTTCGGACACACCATTATGTTGTGGTGTTCCAGGCGGTGTCAACTATGAAACAATTCCACATTGTCTTAAGTGAGCACCAAACTCGTAACTCAGATATTCACCTCCTCAATCACATCGTAAGAACTTGATCTTCTTGCTATGATGATTTTCAACTTCACACTGAAATTGTTTGAACGTTTCAAATATTTCAGACTTGTACTTCATCAAGTAGATATAGCCATACCTACTCAAATCGTTAGTGAAGGTGAGAAAATAACGATATCCGCCACGCGCCTCTATGCTCATTGGTCCGCACACATCAATATGTATGATCTCCAACAAGTCACTTGCACGCTCCATTGTTCCAGAGAACGGAGTCTTAGTCATCTTGCCCATGCGACATGGTTCGCATGTGTGAAGTGATTCAAAATCAAGTGACTCCAAAAGTCCATCAGCATGGAGTTTCTTCATGCGCTTAACACCAATATGACCTAAGTGGCAGTGCCACAAGAAAATGGTGCTATCATTGTTAACTCTACGTCGTTTGGTCTCAATGTTATGGATATGAGTGTCATCACAATCGAGATTCAATATGAACAAACCCCTCACATTGGGTGCATGACCATAAAAGATATTACTCATTTAAATAGAACAACCATTATTCTCTAACTTAAATGAGTAACCGTCTCGCAATAAACAAGATCCAGATATAATGTTCATGCTCAACGCAGGCACTAAATAACAATTATTTAAGTTCATCACTAATCCCGATGGTAACTCAAGTGAGACCGTGTCAACGGTGATCGCATCAACCTTGGAACCATTTCCCATGCGCGTCGTCACTTCATCCTTCGCCAGCCTTCGTTTATTACGTAGTTCCTATTTCGAGTTGCAAATGTGAGCAACAGAACCGATATCAAATACCCAGGCACTACTACGAGAGCTGGTGAGGTACACATCAATAACATGTATATCATATATACCTTGTTTGGCGTTGGCCGCCTTCTTATCGGCCGACCAGTCCCCTTGCAATAATAGCACTCAGTTTCCAGCTTAGGTCCAGCCCTGGGTTTCTTCGTCGGAGGGGCAACAGCTTTGTCACTCTTCTTGGAGTTACCCTTCTTGCCTTTGCCGTTTTTCTTGAAACTAGTGGTCTTATTGACCATCAACACTTGATGTTCTTTCTAGATTTCTGACTCGGCGACTTTCATCATCGCAAATAACTCGTCGGGTGACTTTTTCATCCCTTGCATGTAATAGTTCAACACGAAGCTCTTATATCTAGGTGGTAGTGAGTGAAGAATTCTATCAGTGATAGCTTCTTGCGGGAGTTCAATCCCCAGCTCAGCTAGACGGTTAGAGTACCCAAACATTCTGAGCACGTGTTCACTGACAAACGAATTCTCCTCCATTTTGCAAGCATAGAACTTATTGGAGGTCTCATACCTCTCGATCCGGGCATTCGTCTCAAAGATAAACTTCAACTCCTGGAACATCTCATATGCTCCATGAAATTCAAAACGTATTTGAAGTCCCGGTTCTAAGTGAAAGGACGTGGATGTCGCCTAGAGGGGGGGTGAATAGGCGCTTTAAAATAATTACGGTTTAGGCTTGAACAAATGCGGAATAAAATTAACGTTTAATTTGTCAAGCACAAAACCTACAAACAACTAGGCTCACCTATGTGCACCAACAACTTATGCTAAGCAAGATAAGCAACTAAGTGATAGCAAGATATATTACAATAAACAATATGTCTAACACAAAGTAAAGTGCATAAGTAAAGGGTTCGGGTAAGAGATAACCGAGGCATGGGGAGACGATGATGTATCCCGAAGTTCACACCCTTGCGGATGCTAATCTCCGTTGGAGCGGTGTGGAGGCACAATGCTCCCCAAGATGCCACTAGGGCCACCGTAATCTCCTCACGCCCTCACACAATGCAAGATGTCGTGATTCCACTAAGGGACCCTTGAGGGCGGTCACCGAACCCGTACAAATGGCAAACCTTGGGGGCGGTTACCGGACCCGTACAGGTGGCAACCCTTGGGGCGGTTACCAGTACCCGTACAAATTGCTCGGGGCAATCTCCACAACCTAATTAGAGACCCGGACGCTTGCCCGGAGCTTCACACCACAATGATTGAGCTCCGAGACACCACCAAGCTTCTAGGACGCCAAAGCATCCACGAAGAACAATATCTAGGGTACTAAGTACCAAAGGTAGTAAGCTTCTCAACTTCTCACTTCCACGTATCATCGTGGAGAACTCAAACCGATACAACTAATGCAATGGAAAGAACACACGAAGTGATCAAGTCCCTCACACTCAAATCCCTCCACAACAATGAAAGCTATGGAGAAATATGAGAGGAAGAACAAGGAGCTCACAAAGAACTCCAAGATCTAGATCCAAGGGGTTCCCCTCACATAGAGGAGAAAGTGATTGGTGGAGATGTGGATCTAGATCTCCTCTCTCTTTTCCCTCAAGAACAAGCAAGAATCATTGGAGGGATTGAGAGTTAGCAAGCTCTAAGAATGTCAACAATGGAGGTAGAACAAGAGCTCAACAGATGGATAAGACCAAGGGGGAAGAAGACCCCCTTTATATAGTGGGGGAAGGAATCAGACCGTTACCCCCACTTACAGCCCGAGCCCAGCGGTACTAGCGCTCGCTCCAGCGGTACTACCGCTGACCCTCCGACGGTACTACCGCTGGCTGCAGCGGTACTACCGCTGAGCCCATGGTAGCGCAAAGATACTACCGGGCCAACCACCGCCAAGAAAGTCTTCGCAAAAAGTCCGACACAGTACAACCGCAAAGATGACGGTACTAAAGTCCTGGAGCGGTACTACCGCTGACCAGGGGCGGTACTATCGCTGGGACAGCTGTACTACCGCCAGCTCTAGCGGTACTACCGCTAGGGCCAGCGGTACTACCGTGAGGTCCAGCGGTACTACCGCTAGGTCCAGCGGTACTACCGCTCGCCACTGAAACAGCCATAACTTTCGCATACGAGCTCCGAATCAAGCAAACCCAAGCTTGTTGGATTCGGGACGACAAGAGCTATCCAAACAGCGATATAGAGACGAAGATATGAAAATTCCAATGATATAGAGATGTGAGTCCTCTATGAATGAAGAACCGGCAAAAACTCCAACATCGAAAACATCATAGTAGATGCATATGGACTCCGTTTTCGATGAACTCGAGCTTGTCTTGAAGATGACCATAAGCTCTAAAACTCACAAAGAGAAACACCAAACAAGAACCAAGAAGTATGATGCAAGGATGCAAATAGTTTGAGCTCTCAACGAACGATACGATCAAGCTACTCACTTGAGAGCCCCCCTTGACAGTACATCAATCTATCCTAAACAGAAAACCTATCAAGGGCAAACCTATACCTTGCACCTCGTCCTCTTGAGCTAGATGATGATGATCTTGGATTCCTCAAGATGGACCACCTTTCTTGATTGCGTTGGCTTGATGAAGACTAGTTGATTGCTCCCCCATACTCACTATGGGTGAGCCACTCTTCAGCATATCTTCACAAGTCCATTGCCACCACAATGGATGGCAAGCTTCAAGCACGATATATTCGTGCTGATCCTCTTGAACTTGCACACCGCAATCTTGATGACGATCACCACTTGATGTCATCCTTCATGGGTTGTATGAGATCTTCCTTTTGATGCAAGCCATGGAAACACACCTAACCCACACATAGAACTTTCACGAAGACCATGGGTTAGTACACAAACACGTAATGGACAATGCTTACCATACCATGGGATCACTTGATCCCTCTCGGTACATCTTGTACGATTTGTGTGTTGATCATCTTGATTTACTCTTTGTCTGAGATCTTGATCAACCTTGTGTCTCTATGACCATTCTTTGGATAATACCTTGAATACCATCTTGGTCATCATATAAACTCCTTGAACCCAACATATGGACTTCAAGAAGTGCCTATGGACAAATCCTATAAATATAACTTAAGGCAACCATTAGTCCATAGGAATTGTCATCAATTACCAAAACCACATATGGAGATATATGCTCTAACACTAAGCCATACAAAACTACACAATGAACTAGTCAGTAGTCATCCTTACATGCTTGCCAAGTGTTCAAAACATCTTGGTCTGCCGTAGCGGGTCGTGCATTGCCTAGCGCAGCATCAAGAACATATTGCTTTTGGCCAGCTTGGAGGATAAGCCTGAGATTTCGAGCCCAGTCAACAAAGTTGCTTCCATCATCTTTCAGCTTAGCTTTCTCTAGGAACGTATCAAAATTCAGAGTTGCTACTGTGCGAGCCATTGATCTACAACATAAAATTTTGCAAAGATTACTTAGACTATGTTCAAGACAAATGAGTTTAGCTAATCATATTACTAATATACTCCCACTCAAAAAAACATCCCTCTAGTCATTCGAGTGTCGCATGATCCAAATTCACTAACCCAAGTCCGATCATCACGTGAGTTGAGTATAGTTTCAATGTGAACATGTCAATGTTGATCATATCAATTATATGATTCATGCTCGACCTTTCGGTCTCTTGCGTTCCGAGACCATGTTTGTACATGCTAGGCTCGTCAAGTTTAACCCGAGTGTTCTGCGTGTGCAATTGTTTTGCACCCGTTGTTTGTGAACGTTGAGTCTATCACACCCGATCATCACATGGTGTCTCGAAACAACGAATTGTCGCAACGATGCACTGTCGGGGATAACATAATTTTATCTTGAAATTTTAGTGAGGGGTCACCTTATAATGCTACCGTCGTTCTAAGCAAAATAAGGTGCATAAAAGGATTAACATCACATGCAAATCATAAAGTGACATGATATGGCCATGAACTTGTGCTTCTTGATCTCCATCGCTAAAGCACCGACATGATCTTCATCGTCACCGGCACCGCACCACGATCTCCATCATCATGATCTCCATTTTCATGTCGCCGTCGAGGTTGTCACGCTAACTATGCTATTACTACTAAATCTACAACCTAACGATATAGTAAAAGCATCTGAAGCACAAACGTTAGTTTAAAGACAACCCTTTGGCTCCTGCCGGTTGCCGTAGCATCAACATGCAAGTCGATATTTAACTATTACAACATGACCGTCTCATACATACAATGTATCATATCATGTCTTTGGCCATATCACATCACATGCATACCCTGCAAAAACAAGTTAGACGTCCTCTAATTTGTTGTTGCATGTTTTACGTGGCTGCTATGGATATCTAGTATGATCGCATCTTACTTACGCAAAGCCACAACGGTGATATGCAAATTGCTATTTAACCTTCTCCAAGGACCGCCTCGGTCTAATTCGATTCAACTAAAGTTGAAGAAACAAACACCCGCCAGTCGATGAAACCGGTCTCTCGTAAGCGTACGAGTAAAGTTGGTCCGGGCCGCTTCAATCCAACAATGTCGCCAAATCAAGAAAAGACTAAGAGGGAAGCAAATTTAACATCAACGCCCACAAACTCTTTTGTGTTCTACTCGAGATATCATCTACGCATGAACCTAGCTCATGATGCCACTGTTGGGGAACGTTGCATGGGAAACAAAAAAAATTCCTACACACACGAAGACCTATCATGGTGATGATCATCTATGAGAGGGAGATCGGATCCACATACCCTTGTAGATCTCTAAGCGGGAAGCATTAAGAAATGAGGTTGATGTAGTGGAACGTCTTCGCGATCCAAATCGTCGTCGTCCCATGATCCATCTCGATCTAGCACCGTACAGACGGCACCTCCGCGTTTAGCACACGTACAGCTCGATGACGATCTCTGCCTTCTTAATCCAGCAAGAGAGACGAAGAGGTAGCTGACTTCTCTGGCAGCACGACGGCGTGGCGATGATGATGGTGGAGCTACTCCGGCACAGCTCCGTCGTGCCATACCGATCTAGCTACAAGGTGTCACGAAGTAGTGAAGGGAGAGAGGTTTGCACAAAGGCTTGAGGTGCAAAAACCCTCTCAAACCTCCACTATATATAGGAGGACCCAAGGGGAGGCCGCCTTGCCTCCTACTCCAAGGAGGAGGCTTCGGCCGAAGCAAGTAGGGAGGAGTCCTCCTCCAATTAGGTTTGGTGGAGGACTCCTTCCTATCTTGTCCACCTCCTTCCTTCTTCTTTTTTTCCTTTTCCTCATTATTTTTGCCTTGGCCGAAATAGGCTTATTGGGATGGCCTCACATGCCCACAGGCTGGTGCACCACCCATGGGCCTATTAGGTCCTCTCCCGGGTGGGTGGCCCCATCCGGTAAAACCCAGGAACACATTCGTCACTCCCGTACTTTACCGGTAATGCCCGAAATATTTCCGGAAGCCAAATGCAACAATCCTATACATCAATCTTCGTTTTCGGACCATTCCGGAGACACTCGTGATGTCTGGGATCTCATTCGGGATTCCGAACAACATTCAGTTACCAACATCAACAATTCAACTATATCGAAAACGTCACCGAACCTTAAGTGTACAGACCCTGCGGGTTCGAGAACTATGTAGACATGACTCAGACACTCTCCGGCCAATATCCAATAGCGGGACCTGGACATCCATATTGGATCCTACATATTATATGAAGATCTTATCGGTTGAACCTCTATGTCAAGGATTCACACAATCCCGTATATCATTCCCTTTGTCCTTCGGTATGTTACTTGCCCGAGATTCGATTGTCGGTATCGCCATACCTATTTCAATCTCGTTACCAGCAAGTCCCTTTACTCGTTCCGTAATACAAGATCCCCTGGTTAACTCTTTAGTCACATTGCTTGCAAGGCTTGTTTGTGATGTTGTATTACCGAGTGGGCCCCGAGATACCTCTCCATCACACGAAGTGACAAATCCCAGTCTTGATCCATGCTAACTCGACGCACACCTTCGGAGATGCGTGTAGAGTACCTTTATAGTCATCCAGTAACGTTGCGACGTTTGATACACATAAGGAATTCCTCCGGTGTCAGTGAGTTACATGAACTCATGGTCATAGGAATGTATACTTGACATGCATAAAACAATAGCAACAAAATGACACGATCATATGATACGTTTATAGTTTGGGTCTTGTCCATCAAATCATTCTTCTAATGATGTGATCCCGTCATCAAGTGATAACACTTGTCTATGGCTAAACCTGAACCATCATTGACCAACAAGCTAGTCAACTAGAGGCTCACTAGGGACATTATTTTGTCTATATATCCACACATGCATTTATGTTCCCATTCAATACAATTATAGCATGGATAATAAACGATTATCTTGAATCAGGAAATATAATACTAACTATTTTATTATTGCCTCTAGGACATATTTTCAACAATATAAGAGGCGGCTGGACTTCTCGTACAAGCAAAGGATGCATCTAAGCTTTCCTTACAAGAAAATTACATCAAATCACGTCCTAGAGTCCTAATTCTGGTCTAATTCGGATTCAGCCCAAATCTGACCCAATCTTCTGTGTTGCTCCTTGCGTTGGCCGTGGAATCTGCATATGACCTTCGATGGAGACGGTTCAAACATCAATTTTGTATGCCTCGACGAGGCCAGCAATCCGTATATTGATCACTTTCCCAAATAAAGCCATCTTGAATACTCCACGAGATCATCTTTAACTTTGAATCAGCCTCGGTCATGTAGCGGATTAGACCGTCCGAGTTTTGCAGCGTCCCCGCAGGCCGTGTACTACCTCACATGATAATGGCCTTCCAAGCAAAGTTAACCATTTCGATATTATGAAAAACTTTCATGTTGAACGCTTTTCCATTCGAGGTGATCTAGACGACCATACGGACCAATCTTTACCTTCTCGTTGAATCACTCAGTTTTGGAGCCCTTTAGTCGGTCGAGTGAAATTTCTCACTTGAACAACAATTTTTCCACTCGGAATTCATGTATCTGGACTTCTTGAGCGAAGTTACACTTGCATTTGGAAATTTTTCACTCGATCATCAAGCCTTCACTTGAATAGCTATATTTTCACTCGGATGATAAGCTTTTCACTCGGATTTCCCAAATGAAAACACGTCGTGAACTCGTTTCGTCTCTACAGGTTGCACATGATCTCGGATTTGGACAATTCACTTATCAAAATCGACTGATTCGACAAGATGAAACTTTTCCGCGTTGAAGACTTTTCGATACAAGGCCACCTTGATGTCCTAATCGCTTGCGCGACCCACCAGACACCATCCACGCGAGTGTGTGGTCCCTCGCGCCATACTTTTGCTTAGGGTCTATTCGCAGTGTCTTGCTTCTAAATTTTGCATACGAACTCAGATTGAGATGATTTACATATAATAATCAATCAGCTCGACGATACGAAGACAATCCATGTAGGGCATTCTTTCATCCGACGTTATCTTGGAGGCGTAATCGACCAAAAAAGCACTTAGAACATCCAAACATGACAATCCAATTGTAATTTGGCCCTTGAAATGATGATGAATGGCGATGGCCTAAACATCAAGATTGTTTCACTCTGCAATATGAACTTTCTCGTATAAAAAACCTTCTTGTTTGAGTCCATCTTTATTGCCTTTTGCATCGTGCCAAAATCAGGTCTCAACAGCTCCTTGTTTCTTCATCCATCGTTATCTCGCCCAAAACTTGAAAACTTTAGCACAGAAAACTCAATAGAAATCTCGTGAGATCTAATAGTATAATTGGCAAACCATAAACTTTGGGTGTTGTTATAAACTGATTCATATTTAATTGTTGCATAAGATATTGTATTCTAACTTTTCCATGACTTACCCCCCTATAGTGAATAGCATCATCAAAACAAGCAAACTATGCAAGTAAAAACAAAATCCGTCTAAACCAAAACAATATGAAATGATTAGCACTAAAACCATACATATAACTTCACAAAATATGAAAAACTAGGACGACCCGGGGAATCTATATACCAATGTTGTGTAAAAATTTGAGATCAAAAAGACGTTCTAGAAAAATCAGAGAAATTATGCAGTAGACGTAAACGTTTTTGTTTTTGCACAAGATCAATTTTACTATCATCCAAATCATCCCAAAGGCTTTACTTGGCACAAACACTAATTAAAACATGATAGAGACGCGATTTTCTATGCATGGTGATAGTTACACACCCTTTGGCATAAGTGCCTTTTTGGATATATGAGGTGTGGGGTTTCAATGGCTTTGGCACATGTGCATTTTTGTTGTTGACTTATTTTCACTTCCCTTTGTCTTTTATGTTACCTTTTTTGACACAAATGTCTTCTCGTTGTGTACAAAGGGCGTTTTCTCACTTCTCTCGGTATTTTTGTTTTCCTTTCTGGCATAATTGCATGTTTGCTTGCTTGCTGGTCCAAAGTCATGATATTTTCGTTCTAGAGTTATTTTTCTTAGTTCAAAATAATTTACCAAAATAGTTAGAGATAAAAATTGTGGTTGTGCATAGCTACCACCATGGGCAACAAATTATTTCCGAAACATAATAATACAACCATTACAGTAGCAATAATCATGTCAACAAACCAAAAAAATATTGGGTTTTCTCGCAACAAGCTCTTTCTTTATACACATGAAGCTAGGCTTGGGATAACAATGATTCTCACATAAAAGATGAGAACTAAAGCAAAAATAGAGCATCATATATCATGTGAAAAACATATGTAAGTCTAACATACTTCATATGCATAGGCATTTTATAGGCAACCAAATTATCAACACAAGTAATATCTAGCATATGCAAATAGGAAGAGTGAAGCTTTTATAATTTAAACACAAAGGGAGGTAATTTAGAGATAATTGCCTCTCTCAAAGTAATTACATTTAGGATCATGAGCTAATTCATCAATATAGCCACATAAATTATCCTCCCCATGATCCACATGCATGCAAATTTTATAATCCTCCAAGATAGTGGGATTAACATCAACTAAAGTCATGACCCCTCCAAACCCACTATCGTGGGTATAAGTCTGACAGTAGATGTGTAGGGTACGAAAGGATGGGCAGAGCCTTAGCTATGGCGAGGTTGTATGAGTTCAGGCCCCTCTACGGTGGAGGTAATAGCCCTACGTCTCAGTGCTCTGGGAGCTTGTTGTCGAGTGGAATATGGATTACAGTGAATTGCCAACCCTTGCACAAGTGAGGAAGGGCGGCTTATATAGAGTGCGCTGCCCTTCACAACGGTTCGGTGCACAGGGGTGGAGTAGTGGTGAATAAATGCCTACGTTGCAGGTAACGTATGTCTTAAATGCTAATAAAGGCACATGGAAATGTATGACCGTTGCCCTCCACGAGGGTTACGATGTACAGAGTGGAATCCAGTCGGTAAGTTTGATACGCTCCGAATGCTCATCTCCGACTGGATGATGGAGGGATCGTCACCGACTGGATGATGGGAAGTCCTTAATTCAGTCGGAACTGACTAAGGGCCTTGTCCCTTATGAGGGGTAGTCCTTGGGTAGGACCTATAGGGCAGGCCTATGACCCTACCCTAGGACTATAACCCCATCATTAGTCCCCGAATGGATTGGGGTTGGAACGAGGAAGCGATGCTTGGAGTACGGATCCGACTGGTACGGATGCGACTTTGGCGTTGTTTGCCTCGATCCAATTTACCTTATTTGACCAATGATCTGAGTGGATGTATTTGTGAAACGTACCGTCAGGGACTGAGTGCTTCCGTGGTATCTTTTCACGTGACCAGTCAACTGACAGCGGCGGGTTTTCCGGGATCTCCAAATTTCGGTTGCCGCGCGCTCAGCGGGGATGACGACATCGCGATCGAGTAGTATCTGACGCCTCGATTCCCGCGCCTTCATCTTCTCCACTAATATCGCAGCGACCGATCGGGGATAAGATTTTGGGGCCACCTGCTAGTGACCTAGTCGAAACCTTATTTAAACCTCTGCGGCAAGGGTTTTTCGTTTCACTCGCCGGATAACTTGCACTTGCTTCGCTTCTCTCGCCGTCCCCTGCGCATCCCAAGCTCCTTACTTCTCCTTCTCCCTCGCGGATCTGCAGCCTCCGCCATGACAAAGGGGCAGACTAGCAAGCTAGAGGCGCGGAAGAAGAAGGGGAAGGCGGCGGCCCCTGCTCAGCGGCGGCAGCGAGCGCTACCGGCGGGTTGGATCCACGGGGATTTCCTCCCCTCCACGGTGACGGAGGAGAACCTGCTGGAGTTGGTGGAGCACGGGATGATTGTGCACAAGTCGTGGAGGTTGCCGGCGGAAGGCGAGACCGAGTCGGCGCCCCGGGAGGGGGAGCGCGTCTTTCTGCTGAGCCACGTGCACCGAGGTTTCTCTCTGCCTCCTCATCCCTTCTTCAAAGGCATAATGAACCACTTCGGGGCGCAGCTCCACCATTTTCCTCCCAACGCAATAGCTCATCTCTCTGCCTTCGTCGTGCTGTGCGAGTGTTTCATCGGCTGTCCTCCCCATTGGGGGCTTTTCAAACACATCTTCTCTGCTAGATCTCAGACCATCAAACGACTTAACCAGTCGGATGATAAAACTCACCTCCTCCAGCTCTGCGGAGGCTTAGGCTTCCAAAAGAAGAGTAAAAGTAGCTATCCCGCTCTCCAGCTGAGTGAATCTGTTAGGAACTGGCAGTCGACATGGTTCTACTGCCAGGACGTTGCTTGCCCGAATGCCACAACTGGACTGCCTCCTTTTAGCTTAGACCGACCGGCTCCGCCTAGGCAGCTCGCGCTCACGAAGGCGGAGAAGACCCAGATCCAGCCTCTGGTCGATGCGCTTGTAGAGGTCGTCCGAAGGGGAGTCACCGGCATAGATTTGCTGGAGGTTTTCCTGGGTCGGCGTATCCAGCCTCTGTAAGCTCGGCACCACACCATGTGGCACTATACGGGGCCTGAAGACTCCACTCGGACTAACGTCGAGTGCGTGTCCGGGGAGACGGTGGCGTCCTGGGTCCTCAACATCACAGGCGCCTGCAAAAACCCTAGAGGGGCCCGGCGAGTGAAGGCCTTCCGCGCGGACAACCCTCCTCCGAACGAAGTGAGTATAACTTGTCGAGTGCACACAACTGTCTTAGATTTATCGCTTTCTTGAATCGCTGTCTGACGTCCGATGTTGTCGACTGTATCTTGTGCAGGCGTGGACTAACTGGTTTTCTCCTGTCTCAAACGTGAATCTAGCCGAGGAGGAGGAAGGCAGCCAGGAGGTCAGCGTGGAGAGCGTCGAGTACGTCTCCGACAGTGGGGAGACGGAGGAGGAGTCCGCAGAAGAAGAAGAGGCAGATGAGGAGCAGAACTCGCCACCTCCAGCGCCAGAGCATCGGACTAAACGCCGTCATGAACCTGTGGCTCCTTCGGCCCCTCCAGCATCCTCGAGTGCGCCGCCAGCTGCTCCTGTGGTACCGAGTGCCTCGCCAGCCGTTCCCGTGGCCCCGAGTGCTCGGAGCACAAAGAGGACCAGGGACTCTGCTGCTGAGCCCGCGGGCCAGCCCTCTAAAGCGGCCAAACCGAGTGGATCTAAGCCTTGGAAGGCTTTGTCGCGGATGAGGGTCACGGTTCCCGTCACCTCAACGTAAGTGCATTGTTCTTCTATCTTCTTCCAGTATTTGATTGAACTCCCGCTTATTGGTCGAATGAATTTTACTCGACAGAGCTGCCACCTCTGCCACCTCTCCGGCACGTCAGGGGGACGATCCCATGGACATGGACAACGTTGTCACATCCCAGCCAGGTGTGTCGGGGCAATTCCGAGAGTTTACATTATTGCATCACGAATTCTTTCTTTGGTCTTGCCTTTCTCCTGTGGTCTCACGCCGTTCGGTCGGGTTTCCCTCAGGGGTGATCTATGTGGAGGAGGGCGACCAGAGGAGGTCCGAGCAAGCTGCGGTGCCTGTCTTGAGGCTGTTCCCCCGGTTACTACTCTCGCCATGGACGCGTCGCCGACTGAGACGATGCCATCGACTGAAACGGCGCTTATCGCTGCTGAACCGACTGGAGCAGGCCTTGGGATGCCCAAGGAGTCTCCTACGATGCCAGGTCCGTCGACTGTCCAATACAACGTCCAGCACCTCCCGGAAGATCAGGTGGGAGCTGCCAAGGGGGCCATGGTGCAGGCGAAGCTGATGGCGAGAGAGGCAAAGAGAGCGTACGACTCCATCACGTCCGTGTACAAGCGAAGCTTGGAACTGCGGGACGATATCCGAGTAAGTGGGCTAGTAAGTATTTACTTTCCTCTTGTAACCCACTGGGTGTTTGAGCAATGCACTCGGATACAGTATGATTATTTTGCAGTGGGTTCACTCTTAGTGAACCCAGTGGGTGTAGTCCCCGAGACTTCTGTCGAGTGCTTGCACCGGCAGTTGTCTTTATACACATTTTTTTAACTTGATCATATCAAAAACTAATCTGTTCGAATGTTACCAGTGGGGGCACTCGGAGTGCGCCTACTGGATGAGTCCCCGAGAGTAATTTTACTCAGGTCGGGTAGTAGTAACCTCATAGGCTTGTTTTTTGTCATGTATCTCAATAGGGCGGACCTGTTTGAGGTTCATGCCAGTGGGGCCACTCTTAGTGAACCCACTAGGTGTAGTCCCCGAGACCGCTGTCGACTGCTTGCGTCGGCATGGGTCTGAAGAACTTAGGATTTTTATTGTTGTCCTTGTTGAATTTGTCTCATCGTCTCTTGGCACTGACTTGCAGAAAACTTGCGAGATGGGAGCAGCGTACGAGACTCTGAAGGCTAAAAAGGTTCAGTTTGCTGGGGAACTGGATGCAGCAATGTTGGCCATGGCTGGTATGAAGGATGTTCTGGCTGAACGAGAAAAGTCCTTGGAGGAGGCCCATGAGGCAAACAAGGCATTGGCGGCTGAAGTGGAAAAAATGGGGAAACAAAGGACCGAGTTGATGGGACAGATGAAAGTGTTGAACAGGCGGTGCATAGCACAGGAAAATTACGTCAGTGACTGGGCCCGGAAGATGATAGCGCTTCTCGGTGGTAAGTTCTGTTTTTCCGAGTGCTTGTGGACTGTGCATTTCATTCTGCGCTTACTGTTTGCTCGTCCTGTCTTTGCAGATTTTTGCATGGACGCTGAGGTTGAAGCGGCTGACATTGAGCGGTCGATTCTTGTGAACGTTCCACTCAGCGAGGACGCCAATCGAGATATGCTCCGAGCGCACATTCGCCTGGGCAAAGTGGGACCTTTCATTGGTCCACTAAGAGAGGTCGTGAGCCGAATCGACAAGGAGCTTTGGCCTGAAGACGAGTCTCGCCACGAGATGGAAGGCTTGATGACTCGGCTGGAGGAGGTCCCGAACCGAGTGCAGGCATGGAAGAAATCTGCGGCTCGCTGTGGTGCGGACGTCGCTCTATCGCTTGTCCGAGTGCACTGCAAGGAGGCTCGCGAAGAGAAGCTGAAGGCGTTGCAGGTCGCCAACACGAAAAAGCTTCGATTCGAAGACTTCATGGAGACCTTCCTTGAGAGCACCACTCGCATCGCCGACGGGATCGACCTCGACACATTCGTGGAGCCTGCCAGTCCCAGTGCCAGTCCTGACGACGTTTAAGAAAACGTTTACCTTGGTATGCCGAGTGTTGGTTGTAAGAAACTTTGGCCACTGTTGTTGGCCGTCACATTCGTGGTTCGGTGTGGATAAGCTTGATCTACACCGAACCAACTATCTTTAGTCGAACTTTGAATTTGAGTCGAATCTTTTGCTCTTCTTTTGCCAAAGAGTTGTTGATACGATTTTGGCTCGTGGTTTTTGTTTGGCGTTCCTTGGTGAAGCCAATGGCAAACATGCGGAGCATGTAATTGTCAGTTGTCTTGACATCTGCATGAGCCTCACTGAGGGTCTGCTGAGTCTCCGAGTGGATCTGTAGGATACACTTGAAGGCAATTGAGTACTTAGGCGATTCGTTATCGCGGCTAAGCCTTCGAGTGTGACTGTAAGGTCGTACTCGGAGCGAGTTGTTACTCATGTAATTGTCAGTTGTCTTGACATCTACATGAGCCTCAATGAGGTTCTGCTACTCATGTAATTGTCAGTTGTCTTGACATCTACATGAGCCTCACTGAGGGTCTGCTGAGTCCCCAAGTGTATCTGTAGGATACAGTCGAAGGCAACTGAGTACTTAGGCGATTCGTGATCGCGGCTAAGTCTTCGAGTGCGACTGTAAGGTCGTGCTCGGAGCAAGTTGTTACTCATGTAATTGTCAGTGGTCTTGACATCTACATGAGTCTCAATGAGGGTCTGCTAAGCCTCCGAGTGGATCTGTGAGATACACTCGAAGGAAGCTTTGTATTTAAGCGATTCTTGATCGCAGACAAGTCCCTGAGTGCGACGTTAAGTGCACACTCGAAGAAAGTGTGTAGTTAGGCGATTCGTGATCGCAGCTAAGTCCCCAAGTGCGACGGTTAGTGCATACTCGGAGAAAATTTGTACTTAGGCGATTCTTGATCGCAGCTAAGTCCCCGAGTGCGACGTGAACTGCACACTCGGAGAAAGTTAATACTTAGGCGATTCTTGGTCGCAGCTAAGTCCCCGAGTGCGATGTTTAGTGCACACTCGGAGAAAGTTAATACTTAGGCGATTCCTGATCGCAGCTAAGTCCCCGAGTGCGACGTTTAGTGCACACTCGGAGATAGTTTGTACTTAGGTGATTCTTGATCGCAGCTAAGTCCCCGAGTGCGACGTTTAGTGCACACTCAGAGATAGTTTGTTCTTAGGCGATTCTTGACCGCAGCTAAGTCCCCGAGTGCGACGTTAAGTGCACACTCGGAGAAAGTTAATACTTAGGCGATTCTTGATCGCAGCTAAGTCCCCGAGTGCGACGTTAAGTACACACTCGGAGAAAGTTAATACTTAGGCGATTCTGGATCGCAGCTAAGTCCCCGAGTGCGACGTTTAGTGCACACTCGGAGAAAGTTAGTACTTAGGCGATTCTTGATCGCAGCTAAGTTTTTTTTTTGACACCGGAATCTGCGACCGCGGAAGAATTTTGAATCTGCAAAAACTCAATCTGCTTTGTATTATTTCACTGATACTTGTTCTTTACATTGCTTGAGTCGACGGTCACGTGTAGAAGCGCTTCAGGAGGTCTCCGTTCCATGCTCGCGGCTCGTGCGTTTCCTTGTCGATGTTGTAGAGTCGGTATGCTCCGTTGTTCAACACCTTGGAGATGATGAAGGCTCCTTCCCAGGCGGGAGCCAACTTGTGAGGTCTCTGCTGATCCACTCGGAGCACCAGGCCGCCTGCTTGGAATGTACAACTCCTGACGTGTCGCGCGTGAAAACGCTGCAGATCTTGTTGATAAATGGTTGAGCGAGTCAGTGCCATCCGGCGCTCCTCCTCTAGAAGATCCACTCCGTCTTGCCTTGCTTGTTCTGCTTCAGCTTCGGAGAAGAGTTCAACTCGTGGAGCGTTGTGAAGTAAGTCACTCGGAAGGACTGCCTCTGCTCCGTAAACGAGGAAGAACGGGGATCGCCCTGTAGATCTATTTGGGGTTGTGCGGAGACCCCAAAGCACCGAAGGTAGCTCGGTGACCCATGCGCCAGCGGCATGTCCCACCTCTCGCAGGAGTCGAGGCTTCAAACCTTGCAGAATAAGTCCATTCGCCCGCTCTGCTTGTCCGTTCGTTTGGGGATGCGCCACAGATGCAAAATCCACTCGGATACCTTGACGTGTACAGAAACCTTTGAATCTGTCCGAGTCAAAGTTTGTTCCGTTGTTAGTGATTATGCTGTGAGGTACCCCGAATCTGGAGATGATGTCCCTGACAAACTTGATGGCCGTTAGGGCGTCGAGCTTCTTGATGGGCTTGGCTTTGATCCACTTTGTGAACTTGTCGACTGCCACCAACAAATGTGTGAATCCCCCTTGGCCTATCCTGAATGGACCGACTGTATCTAATCCCCATACCGCAAACGGCCAAACAAGAGGGATTGTCTTCAACGCAGATGTTGGCTTGTGGGACTTGTTAGAGTAGAACTGACAGCCTTCACATCGGTCGACCATATCTTTCGCCATTTCATTCGCCTGCAGCCAGAAGAAGCCAGCTCTGAATGCTTTGGCGACGATTGCTCTTGAAGAGGCATGATGACTGCAGGTTCTCGAGTGAATTTCTTCCAGGATTAACTGTCCCTCCTCAGGGGAGATGCATCGTTGAAGAACGCCTGAAACGCTTTCCTTGTACAACTGGCCATCAACGACAGTGAACGACTTTGACCTGCGGACGATCTGTCTGGCTTGGACTTCATCTTCTGGTAATTCTTGCCTCAGGATGTATGCAATGATCGGCACAGTCTAATCGGGGATGATAGCAAGAATCTCCATGATCAAATCAACCACAACAGGTACTTCGACTTCAGTCGGATCTGTCGAGCTCTTTGGTTGTACTAGTTCCTCTGTGAAAGGATCTTCTTTAACTGAGGGGAGGTGGAGGTGCTCGAGGCAGACGTCACTCGGGACTGGTCTCCGAGTGGATCCGGGTTTTGCCAACTCATCAGCCGCTTGGTTTTTCAGTCGTGGAACATGGTGGAGTTCTAGACCTTCAAACTTTTTCTCGAGCTTCCTCACTGTATTGCAGTATGTGGTCATGGTGGGGTTCCTGACGTCCCACTCCTTCATCACTTGATTGACCACCAAATCCGAATCGCCATAGACCATCAGGCGATGGACGTCGAGTGCGATGGCCATGTGCAGTCCATAAAGGAGAGCTTCATACTCTACCTCGTTGTTGGAGGAATCAAAGTGTATCTGCAGCACATACTTGAGTTTTTCACCCTTTGGCGATACGATCACAACGCCAGCGCCGGAGCCATTCAACATCTTGGACCCATCGAAGAACATTGTCCAATGAGCCGAGTAGATGTGGGTCGTTTGCTGTTGTTCTACCCATTCTGCTATGAAGTCAGCGAGAGCTTGAGACTTTATAGCTTTCTTGGCCTCGAACTTGATGTCGCAGTATAACATCTCCATTGCCCACTTCTCCACTCGACCCGATGCGTCCCGATTGTGGAGGATTTCCGACAACGGAGCATCAGAAACGACAGACACCGAGTGGTCTTGGAAATAATGAGCCACCTTCTTCGCAGTCATGTAAATCATGTAGATAAGTTTTTGATAGCGGGGATACCTCTGCTTGGAAGGAGTTAGGACTTCAGAGACATAATACACTGGCCGCTGAACTTTGTATGCTTTGCCTTCTTCTTCTCGTTCGTCTGTAAGAACAGTGCTGACGACTTGATTTGTAGCCGCGATGTATAGAAGAAGGGGCTCTTTACTGAGCGGAGCAGTAAGAACCGGCTGGGTGGAAAGTAGGACTTTGAGGTCGTCAAATGCAACTTGGGCTTCGTCTGTCCACTCGAAAGTATCTGATTTCTTCATGAGTCGGTACAGAGGAAGTGCTTTCTCGCCGAGTCGAGTGATAAACCTGCTCAAAGCCGCTAGGCAACCTGTGAGCCTTTGAACATCGTGTATTCTGACCGGCCGCTCCATTCGGACGATGGTCCCGATCTTTTCGGGGTTGACATCGATCCCTCGTTCGGAAACGAAGAAACCGAGTAACTTTCCGCTGGGAACACCGAATGAACACTTGGCCGGGTTGAGCTTGATATCGTACCTACGAAGGTTGGCGAATGTTTCTGCCAAGTCAGTCAGCGGGTCGGAACCTTTGCGTGACTTGACTATGATATCATCCATATACGCCTCCACATTCCGACCGATCTGGTTGAGGAGGCATTTTTGGATCATGCGCATAAAAGTTGCTCCTGCATTCTTCAAACCAAATGGCATAGTGATGTAGCAGAAGCACCCGAATGGGGTGATGAAGGCTGTTTTTAATTCATCGGGACCATACAGATGGATCTGATGATAGCCCGAGTAGGCATCAAGAAATGACAAACGCTCGCAGCCCGCAGTCGAATCGACAATCTGATCGATGCGGGGGAGCGGAAAATGGTCTTTCGGGCAGACCTTATTGAGATGCTTGAAGTCGATGCACATTCGGAGCGACTTGTCCTTCTTGGGCACCATGACAACATTGGCGAGCCACTCGGAGTGGTGTACCTCGCGAATGAAGTTGGCTGCCAAAATCTTGGCCACCTCTTTTCCGATTGCCTTCCTCTTGTGCGCGGCGGACCGACGCAGACGTTCTCGGACAGGCCGAGCGGCGGAATCCACATGCAGTCGGTGCTCAACCAACTCCCTGGGTACACCTGGCATGTCAGAGGGCTTCCATGCAAAGATGTCCTAGTTCTCACGGAGGAATTGGATGAGCTCGGCTTCCTATTTAGGATCGAGGGTGGTGGAGATGTTCGTCGGGGTAGCGGTGTCGTCCGTCGGATGGATGTTGACCTTCTTCGTCTCTCCCGCCGACTGGAATGCGGACTCCGAAGCTGGCTTCTTCAAATGCATCAAGTCAGCGGGGTCGACTGTCTTCTTATACTCGTCAAGCTCGAGGACAGCCATCTGCTGATTGGGGATCCTCGATCCCTGCTGCAGACACTCCTCGGCCCGCTGCCGATTGCCTGTGATAGTGATCACACCTTTCGGGCCTGGCATCTTTAGCTTCAGGTACACGTAACATGGACGGGCCATGAAACGCGCATACGCCGGGCGGCCCAGAATTGCGTGGTACGCGCTTTGGAAGTCCACCACCTCGAACGTCAGCTTTTCCTTGCGGAAGTTCTTGTCGGAGCCGAAGACGACGTCCAACGCGACCTGGCCGAGTGACTTGGCCTTTCGTCCAGGGACGACTCCATGGAACTGCATGCTGTTCTCGCTGAGTTTGGACATCGGAATGCCCATCCCCTTGAGAGTGTCGGCGTACATGATGTTCAAGCCACTGCCGCCGTCCATGAGGACTTTGCGCAGTCGGACTCCTTCCACCACCGGGTCGACGACCAGAGCCTGCCTCCCTGGGGTGGGTACGTGTGCTGGATGATCCGACTGGTCAAACGTGATTGCAGTCTGAGACCATTTGAGAAACATGGGGTTGGTCGGCGTGGCCATGTTCACCTCCCTGTTCATCAGCTTCAGTTGACTCTTGCTCTCAACGTTAGCAAAAATCATCAGTGTTGCATGGACTTGGGGGAATGGATCCTCCTTGTCCTCCTCATCCTGTTCATTGCCTTTTTCACTCGGTTGCCCTTCGCCGAACCCCCGGATCAGGAGGCGACATTGCCGAGTGGTATGCTTCGGATATATGGCGTTGCCCTCTTCATCCATCTTCGTGTGAATCGGACATGGCTGGTCCAGGATGGGGTTGTTGAACTGCTTCTTCTTGGGGGTGAACTGAGCCTTCCCCTTGCCCTTGAACTTGGCATTGGTAATAGCTGCGGCTTCTGCCTGCGGAGTGGACGGAGCTTTCTGCTTCTGCTTCCGAGTGTTATTCCCATCTCCATCGACAACTGTTTTGTGCTTGCCGCTACGGGTGCGGTACTCTTCTTCGCCATTTGCATAGCGTGCCGCTATCTCCATCATCTTGCTCATGGATATGTCGCCGGTTCGACCGAACTTCAGGTACAAATCCCTGTACCGCACGCCTGCCTTGAAGGCGCAGACTGCTTGGTGCTCTGTGACATTCTCCACCGTGTGGTAGAGGGTCGTCCAATGCTGAATGAAATTGCGCAGGGGTTCATTCTGCTTCTGGACGCAGTGCTGGAGCTCTACGAGGCCAGCAGGGCGTTTGCACGTCCCTTCGAAGGTCCTGATGAATACTCGGGCCAGGTCTGCCCAGCTGTAGATGCTTGAGGGGGCCAATTGGTTCAGCCACGCTCGTGCCGAGCCGTCGAGCATCAGAGGGGGGTGCTTCATGGCGACGTGGTCGTCCCCTCCTCCGATCTGGACTGCCACTCGGTAGTCGTCCAGCCACGTTTCTGGCTTGGATTCTCCTGTAAACTTGCTGATCCCCATCGCCAATCGGAAGTTGGGAGGGATGTCGGCCGAACGGATGGCTCGACTGAAACACTCCCCCATAATGTGATAAACCAACAACATTAACAAGTGGCAAATTAGAACCAACAAGAGATACTTAATGGACCATATAGAATTTGAATTTCTCATGAGTAAGACATACCACATAGAAACTAGATAATCTTGAAGTATCAAAACTAAGTGGTATTCCTCATGTATACACATTTATAGGATTGTGAGGTGTGCAAAGCACATCACTCCCCCACAATGGGATAATCCATTAAACTCTCACAAGAGCCAACAAACAAAATATAAACAAGATGCAAAAAGGCTCAATACAAGACTCACATGAACATGATATGCAAACCAACATACCCACACTCGATTACTCAAGATAAGCAAGTTGGAAGCACAACATATACAAAGGCATGCAAGGTACAAAACCGCAACATGCAAAGGGGCAAGCACCTAACAATGTAAATAGTTTAAGTATAAGTTACCGTAAGGAGGCACATTGGATATAAGATAGACACTCGATAATCCAAATGACTTGGCTTGGGATAATATGAATGATGAAGACCCCTTAATTCTTCATTATGTATCCATGTCTCTAATGTCCTCCATAGTCACCTATTGATCAAGTTTGAGCTTGCTGGTCCCCAACTACATTGGGTCCTAAGAGGTTAATCACAATAGGCTTGGCAACCCAAATGGTTCTTTTCTTGACACCATTTTGAGTACCAACAAACTTGGCAAACACATTGCCAACCTTATCCTTCCCAAGAAAATATGTATCATCAATAGTGATTGGGTTGGATAAGTTACCTCTCGTGCAAGACGAAGCGACGTGACCCTTCTCACGACATAAGTAGCAACATCTACCCTTTGTTTTCTTCCCAGTTGATTTCTCACCTCGGGGAGTGTTGGCTTGGGTCTTATTGGGAAGAGGCCTTCCTTCAACTTGTAGTTGAATATGTGATTGAGTTTGTGGCCGCTTCCCTTGTTGCTTGTGACTTTGAGACTTCGTCTTCAGAGGGTAAGATCTAACATGGTGCCCTTTAACTTTGCACTTGAAGCAAATGATTTTGGCCGAATTCTTGACTTGTTCTAGGCCCCTCTTGTTCTTGTTTGAGTTTACTCCAACATCATTTTTGTCATTCGGAGATGTTTGCTCACATAGGACGTTGTTGAGTGTGGACATCCCTTCATGACACTGTTCCAAGTCTTTCTTCAAAGAAGTGACTTGGGCCTTGAGCTCTTCGATTTCCTCTGCACGGTTAGTATCAATGCAAGTACTAGAGGAAGTGTAAGCTTCAATGTTAGAGCAACAAGGAAAGGAAAGTAATTCATCACACGAGGTAGCAACATTATGAGTAGACGAATTACGAGGACTAGCACATGGAAATATAGTACTTTGACTAGAAGTAGTGCCATTGTCCACATGAGGCTCACTTGATGTTACCTTGGTGATGATAGCCTCATGAGCTAACTTTTGCACATTATGGGATGTTAGGAGATCGGAATGAGAGCTTGTGAGCATTACATGGTTTTCTTCCAACTTCCCATAATTGCTAGTTAGTAAATCAAGTTGAGCACGTAGCTCAACATTCTCCTTCAGTGTTGATACTTCAAAAGAGATAGGGTTAGATGTACAAGTATTAACAACAATATGAGAGGAGTAAGTAGCGATTAGAGACTTCTCATGAGTAGATTGAAGCTCCTCAAATATCTTAGAGGTTTTATGAGCTCTCCCTTGACATTCTTGCATGCAAGGAGAAGGACCTCAAAATCCCTTTTAAGTTTATCATGAGCAACTTCAATCTCTCCTTTTGAAGATCTTAAGTCTCTACATGCTTGATGACTCTTCTCAAGTTCATGTTCAAGTTGTTCACTTTTAGCTTGTTCAAAATTAAGTGAATCATTACAATTTTCAAAGTAAGCAAGAACATCTTGAAACCTTTGACGAGCGTTATTTTTAGCTTTATGAAGAATTTTACTGTCACACCCTGTTTTTCACCCCAAGTTTTCTGTGTTGCAAAAATCAGAGCTTGTTAAAACTTTTTCAAATAATGTTGTGAGTGCAATGTCAGCCCTTGTTTGAGTGTATGCTTGCTTGTTTGATGACTCCAACCCATGTAAAACTTATTATTTTGCTCTCATCAAAACCCCTTTTTCCTTTTATATCAAGATCACCTTCATCATGTTGGGATACACTACAAGCTCATGAAGCCAAGTGGCACTTCCAACCAAAGTTGGTGATCTGATCCTAATATCATTTTCATCTTTTAAAAACATTATTTGGTGATTTAAAACATTATTTTCCTACTTTATATCTATGTCTATTTCTAAGGCCAGTAATGATATTTCCACAAGGAAGATTACTTTCCCGCCTTAGAAAATTCTGAGTAAATTCATGGAAGCTCAGAAGGACATATATTTTCCATATATAAGATTTTCAACCCTATTTTATATTAATATTATTTGAGTAAAACCCTGAAAACCATTTCTGTCTGTTTTAGCTTTTTGAGATGTTTCCAAAGGAAATTATCTCGGTAAATTCCCATAAAATTACAGGAGCCCTCCCAAACCATATTAGGTGCACACCTAACATCTCACCTTGATCCAAGGTGGGTAAGTGCACTTAGAGAGCCCAAAACCCTCTCTGTCCAGAGTAGAGTTGGAACAACTCTACATTGCAAAGTTTCTCCAATGGAGCTGAAACTTTGCAGAGGTGTTTAACACCCCAAATGAGGACTCCACACAAAAAATGGGATTTGTGAGACTTTGTTTGGCCACACTTCCTTTGTAAAGGACAGTACTGGTCATTTAGAGACATTTTCAAGTTTGCAAAGCCAAACTTGTCCAATGGAGCTCAGATTTGGTGGAACCCCATGTTTTTACCCCAAGACCAAACCTGTTAAGTTTCATTTACACTCGTGGAGTGGAAGCACCCCAAGTCACTGTCGAACACCTACTGATAGGAAGGTAAAAACCTTCCTAGCCACTGTTTTACCCAATGTCAAGGCCCCAAACTTGGTGGGTTAGAGCACCAGAACACCCTGAACACCCAGTCAACCAGCCCCTCCCCAAATCCAAGCACAAGTGACAAGAACTCCAATTTGAGCTGCAGGACAGTACTGGCAACACTAGTGTTCCTTGCTCCCTTGACCAGCTCGAGCTCCCACTAAGCCACAACGGCTAGGCTCACTACCAGCAACACTCAGGACATGGAGGACACGTTCCAAGTGCCCCAGAGCGAGCCAGCATGTCGTGGCATGTCAAAACTGCGCTCTGGGCGCGCTGCAGAGAGCCACCCGCAAGGGGCCGACGCTCCGGCCGGTCCCAGCCTCCCCAGTTGTGTCCAAACACACCCCCGACAACCATTCAGTGCAAAGCAACCTCAAGGACCCTCTCCCCCTCGCGCAAGAGCTCAAGCGACGCGTGCCCTTGCGCGCCCGACGCGGCCGAGCATGCACGGTCGCTGCAGCTCGTCCCCACTCGCTTTCCCTCTGCGGCCGTGCACCAGGAGGCCCTAAACCACGTCCCGAACCCGTGGTTTCGCGGCCAGCACCTCACTGTGCTGGCACGCGTGCCACGGTGAGTCACCGGCATGCCCGAGTCGGGTCACCGTCGTTGGCCTATAAATAGACCCCCCCCCCCCCCCGACACTCCAGCACCCTCCAAGCAGCTTCAGCACAACCAGTAGACACTCCCTAGCCACCCAATCGAGCTCGTAGAGCCCCGGTGCTCGAGATCGACCGCGGCCCCTCCGCCTCAGAGCTCCGGTCGATCTCCGGCTACACGTCGGCTCCTGCGCTGCCCGACCTCTCATTACACTCCCCTCGACACCAGGAACGTTTCCCCTAACTCTCCCGAGCGAATCCACACCCCTAGCCCCTAGTTCAACACGAACCCGAAACCCTTCCGCCACGAGCACCTCGTAGCCGGCGACCCAGACCATCTCCGGTGACGTCCCGGCCACGAGCAGGTAGGCGGAGGCACGAGGAACCCGCTCCCGTTCCTAACTAGGCCTGAGGACAACGGCAGCCTTGCCGACGTCCATATCCACCTCTCTGGCTGGAGGTAGGAGAAGGACCCGACAGGTGGAGCCCACCTGTCGGTGTCCTGGGGCAGCCAGCGCGCGCAGCCGCTGATGCTGACCCCAGGGGCCCGCAGGTCAGGTTTGAACCTGGCCCGCGCGCGCCTGGTGGCCACGCCTGCTGGCTGGGCCCGCTGGATCTGTTCCCTTGGCCCTTTACCTTTTCTTTTAATCCAGAAACTAAATGATTTTTATAAAAATATTTAGTCAGTAGAAAAATATAATTCTTCCACCAGCATTTTTCTAAAAATGAGTAGTATTTGATTCTGTAATAGTTGGCATTTATCAAAAACAGAAACTATTTTGGTATAATAAAATGATATTAAAAAGCACTTGTTTGCTTATATTTGCTTTTAAATAAATATGCTTACCTAATAAAACAATAGGAAACATTTTTCAAAATAATAACCTGAATTTATTCAAGCCTTGCAACTTTTTAAAAGCACTTTCTGATGTGTTTTAGTAAAAGCTAGTATTTATTTATTCCTTTCTCGACGGTAGAGTTACCGAGTGACAGAGGATCCGGAGCGGAAGACCTCGAAGACCCCGGATACCTAGCTGATCAAGGCAAGCATCCCTTTTGCCATGACTTAAGTAAATAAAATGATGCATGCTAGAATAGCAAGTATTTTCCGTTGCATGGGATCACAGTGCCGGTTCATCATTGATGTGATGGTACTGAAGGCTTCTTCGAAGCACTTGCATTATAGTAGTGATATTCACATGGCTCCTCGGAGCACAAATATGATGAGCTTGATCCTACCATCTACGAGGATCATGCTACTGTCATGTTGACTAGTAGAGTATAATCACTGCATTGAACTTGACCCTACCCCGTGAGGGTCATCATATTTTCATGTTGACAAGTAATGTTAAGGCATATCATCTCAAGCATAATGATGAGTTAAATAAAGAGTTTATGAAAACCCCGTCGGGTGCCACTAATGCCCGAGGGTGATGATGAGTTGGTGATCACTTTTGGTGAAGTGATGCACCGGTGATTTGGTGTGAGTATGGTTTCGGAAATGGATTGGATTTATGATGTGTCGACCGTCCCAACCTTACCAGTACGACCACGATACCCCTTTATGGGACGGGGCTTTGTTGATTACTCTGGTCGGTGCTAGCAAAGAGACACATTACTAGTGGCGGGAGTGATCGGTGTCACTCTCGTGATGGGGCCGTGCCAGGTAGGACGACTATGCCATTATTATGAGTTCCAGGCACACCGTTGGTCCCTGCATGGTTGTTACAGTCCAGAGTCGGTGCTCGTAAGACGTACAACATGTGGGCTGGGTACCAATCGAGTGGATCTCTTTGTCTAGTATCGTTAGGGGAAAGATGATGATCGGGTACTTACCTCAGGTATATGTGATATACGCGAGTCGTGGATGACACGGAAGTATTCCGTTTCTCGTGGGTCCAGCGTACTACCTCTGCACAGTGTAAACTATTCGAATAGCCGTGTCCACGGTCAAGGACAGTTGGGTGGTGCTGCTTAAACTACGTCCTGAGTTTCCGCATAAACCAAGTGTGTGTGCGCGGTGTTAAAAAGGTGTTGTTATAATCATGATAACCACATTAATATGATCAAGTTCGGTGACTTGACATATAGGGTAAACCCGGGTGATTTAGTCCTCATTAATACATTGAGGTTATGACAAGTCCGATGACTTGCCATATAGGGTGAACCCGGTGTGTTCGACCCTTGACAGATATGTCAATATCTGTAACCTGTTCTTCAAAAGTAGTTCTTTAACTTGTTGCATATACTTGATCATACCACCACATCGCATTCCACTCGAGATATCTGTTACTGTTATTCATTACCATATATATGTCATGGGCTGTTTGCGAGTACATTCAAAGTACTCATTGGCTTGCCACTGGTTATGTTATTGACCAGACATGGAAGGACCGGAGTTTGGCGATGAGTACGCCGTCGGAGACGAACCTGCGATCTAGGACGCTTCCGAGTCAGAATGCATGTCGGTGTAGGCTTGATGGCATGGGCACCGCTTAGCCCTTATGAGTTTCCGCTACTCGATGTATCCGATTTATTTGGCTTTAGGCCTTGCACTTGAACCCGACCTTCTGGTCATTTGATGTAATAATCCGGTACTTGGATGTAATACTCTATTATTCAGTATCTCTGTTCAGTGAACATTGATCCTTGGGGTCACTGGGCACGGCGAACTCGACTTGCTAGTCGGGGTCCCCACAGAGCTGGTATCAGAGCCATCCTGACTATAGGAAGCCTTAGATAGCTTGGACGTTAGCCGAGAACGTTAGAACTCCAGCCTTGCACAAGATTCTTGCACATACAACCTCCTGACTTCTCTCCTATGCCTTGTAGATGGCTGCTGTACCTGAGACGCTTCTGGAAACCGGCTTTCCACTACTTCTGGTGGATTGTCTCGAGAAGTTCCACGTACGACGCACGCCCATCTTCCTCTACCACGAGCACTGGGTCAACGCCGACACCAAGGAATATCACGTGGACGTGATAGTGAAGGCTAATGACTCCCCGTCTAGTTGGTTCTTTGAAGGACCACAGATGGGAGAGCTGATGTTGGCAGTAGAGACGGCTGCACGAGAGGCGCTCGTTCAACTCCGCAGCATCCTCCCTGAGATGGCTAATGAGCCTGTCACTCGTCATCTACCTTTCATTAAGGAAGGAGTGGATGGGAGCTGGACACTCACCCGAGCCACGGAGGATGGGATGCCACTAAGGGTGGTGTGTTACCCATCCACGCAGTCCCTCTTCCGAGTCGCCGCCTGACAGCGGAAGAGTACACTGAGATCTTTGCCACTTCGCCCAAGAGACGCCGAGACGTGCGGATTCTTCCTTCCACTCCTATAAAGGAAGAGGATGTTGATGAAGATGAGGATCCTGTTGAGTCCGCCTTTGAGACCGAGCAGTCCGCCGCGTAGGTTTTCGCATAGGCGATTCGGAGTACCCAAGTATAGGGTATCCTTGTATCCGTTTTTAATTCGCGTATGTGTGCTTGATGTAAGTCACCTATTGCCTTGGGCAGCCTGTAAGTGACTACGTCACCTAGTTGTCATGAATGCAATTTCCAGTTGTCAAAAACTTTGGTTTTAAAGACTTGGCACATGCACGTATTGGACCCCCTCTTACTAGGAGCAAATCCTGTACTCCCGAGCTAGGTGGCATTTTGACCTGTCTGTTCTTATGACAGGATGGTGAACGCAACCCGCAACAGCACCTTCGGCAACCCCGGCGCTCGCTCCTCAGGGACGCCGCAGGGAACCGAAGGAGAAGCTCACGCTGGAGGTCACCACGAGCAGCCTAGAGACCTTCCGCCACCACCTCCTCCTGAGAACTTGATGATGGCTCAGTTTCTTCAAGCTCTTCGGGAGGAGCGTCAAGCCAGCAATGCCGCTATCCAGCAGCTGACTCAAGTCCTGGTGGACAACCCGCCGCGGAATGAGTATGGCGGTGGTCGCTCTACTCTTTCTGAGTTCATGCGGACTACGCCCCCCATATTCACGGAGTCGACTGAACCCCTGGACGCCGATGACTGGATTCGCACCATTGAAGACCTCCTTGCGCTGGTCAAGTGCACCGATGATCATGAGAAGGTCCTTTATGCTTCTCACTGTCTCGGAGGCACCGCCATGGCATGGTGGGATGGATTCCAGATCATGCGGGCAGGGCAAGTCATCACGTGGGAGATGTTCAAGGAAGGATTTTGCACGGCTCACATTCCGCCTGGACTGGTGACCATTAAGAAGCGGGAATTTCGAGCCTTGAGGCAGGGCAGTGGAACTGTTAAGGAGTACCTGCAGAAGTTTAATCTCCTGTCAAGGTACGCACCTGAAGATGTTAACACTGAGGCCGCTAAGGTGGAACGCTTCATGGAAGGGTTACACCAGTCCCTGCAATACCAGCTGATGGTTTGCGACTGCCAGACTTTCAGCGAGTTGGTTACCAAGGCGTTTATGCTGGAAGACAAGCGTCGTGCAATGGACGACACCCACAAGCGCAAGCTGATAGGAAGTGGAGGACCCAGTAACGCAAGACCAAGACCGTGGCAGTCAGCACCTGCAAGACCCAACTTTCAGCAGCAACAGTACAAGTACCCGATGTTCCGCCAGAATTATCAGCCTCAACAGCAAGTCAAGCCGGTAGTCAAACCACCAAGCAACGGTGGAGTCAAGACCAACCCTCCGGGGCAAGTCACGTGCTTTGGGTGTGGTCAGACTAGGCATTATTCCAGGCAGTGCCCCAACAAGAAGCCCGACGCACCGCGTCCCAATGCACCCAACCCCGGTCAAGGTGCACCAGGGAGGAACCAGGCCCCCCGCAACCAACAGTTGAATGGCAGGGGCCGGATCAATCACATCACTGCAGAAGAAGCACAGGAAGACCCGGACTGCATTCTGGGTACGTTCCTCGTCAACTCAACTCCAGCAACAGTGTTGTTTGATTGTGGTGCCTCGCATTCTTTTGTTACTCAAGGGTTTGTGGAAAAATGCGGTTTAAAACCTACTTTACTCCGCGGGCAAATGGCAATCCAAACCCTGGGAGCAGTATTAAGGACCAACCTAGGGTGTAGAAGGGTCGAGATAGTTATCAATGGAACGAGTTTCTTGGCAGACCTCATTGTGCTTAAATCACAAGGTGTGGAAGTAATCCTCGGTATGGATTGGTTGGCCAAGCACCAGAGTCTTTTGGACTGTGCCAACAGGGCCATCACCATGATAAGCAACCAAGGGGTCAAGGTTAAGTTCGTCTCCGAGCCAGTATCGGCTCACGCACCTCGAGTCAACAGTCTCTCCGAGGTAGAGCTTGATCGAGTGCCTATAGTCTGTGAGTACCCGGACGTCTTTCCTGACGAGCTACCCGGAATGCCTCCTGACCGAGACATTGAGTTCATCATTGAGCTTATGCCCGAATCGAGGCCTATTTATAAAAAGCCTTACAGGATGGGTTTCGAGGAGTTGGCAGAGCTGAAGAAACAGCTGGATGAGCAACTCAGGAAAGGGTTCATTCGTCCGAGTGCGTCACCTTGGGGATCACCTGTTCTGTTTGTTTCAAAGAAGGATGGTACCATTCGACTCTGCGTCGACTACCGTTCCCTTAATGAAGTCACAATTAAGAACAAGTATCCACTCCCCAAGATCGAAGTCCTGTTTGACCAGTTAAACGGGGCCAGGGTATTTTCCAAGATCGATCTCCGATCTGGATACTACCAGTTGAAGATCCGACCAGAAGATATACCCAAGACTGCATTCGTGACCCGGTACGGTCTATATGAATGCACGGTCATGCCCTTCGGTTTGACAAATGCCCCAGCCTACTTCATGTACCTCATGAACAAGGTCTTCATGGAATATTTGGACAAGTTTGTCGTCGTGTTCATCGATGACATACTAATCTTCTCCAAGTCCGAAGAAGAGCATGAGCAACACCTGAGGCTAGTTCTGGGAAAGCTTCGAGAGCACCAACTTTACGCCAAATTCAGCAAGTGCCAGTTCTGGCTGAACGAAGTTGGATTTCTAGGTCATACCCTGAGAGCACGCAGTTTAGCCGTGGATCAGTCCAAGATTTCTACAGTGACCAACTGGGAATCACCCAAGGACGTGAAGGATGTCAGGAGTTTCTTCGGGCTTGCGGGATACTACCGCAAGTTTGTCAAAGGATTCTCCAGCATCGCTCGACCTATGACTCAGCTCTTGAAGAAAGGCCGGAAGTTCGAGTGGACACCGGCATGTGAAGCAAGCTTCCAGGATTTGAAGAAGAGGCTAACTATCGCCCCGGTATTGGCTACTCCGGACATCAACAAGGAATTTGTGATATATTGTGATGCCTCAGGAACCGGGCTCGGTGGAGTCCTGATGCAAGATGGCAGGGTCGTGGCGTACTTGTCACGGCAACTGCGACCGCATGAGGAGAACTACGCCACCCATGATCTCGAGCTAGCAGTTGTAGTGCATGCTCTAAAGACGTGGCGACATTACCTTCTGGGAAAGCGATGCGAGATATATACAGATCACAAGAGTCTGAAATATATCTTCACCCAGAGGGAGCTGAATATGAGATAACGGAGATGGCTTGAGTTAATCAAGTATTATAACCTCAGCATTCAGTACCATCCCGGCAAGGCGAACGTGGTAGCCGATGCCTTGAGCCGGAAGGCAGGCTCCTTGAACGTCACGCTCAAGGAAAGGTTACCCGCCTTGTATGAAGAGATGGAGGGCTTAGGACTTGAGATAGTCGAACCAGGGTACCTGGCCAACCTCGAAGTCAAGCCTACTCTGGCAGACGACATCAAGGAAGCCCAGAAGGGGCACAAGAGTATCGAAGGCCTCAAGAGGAAGGTCGAGAAGGCAAAGCCCCAGGATTCTCGATTGATGAGCAAGGAGTATTATGGTATGGGAAGCGCTTATGCGTACCCAACAAGGCCGAACTTAAGGACTTGATCCTACAAGAGGCACATGACACACCGTACTCTATCCATCCAGGTGGTACCAAGATGTACCAAGACATCCGAGAACGATTCTGGTGGCATGGCACGAAGAGGGAAATTGGCTCCTATGTCGCTAAATGCGATGTATGTCAGCGATTCAAGGCTGAACACCAGCGACCCGCTGGATTGCTACAACCTCTTCAAGTGCCGGAATGGAAGTGGGATATAGTCGGCATGGACTTCATCACCGGGTTGCCCCGGTCGAATAAGGGTCATAACTCCATTTGGGTCATAGTTGATCATTTGACCAAGGTGGCCCATTTCATCCCCGTTAACACCACTTACGATGGCAGCCAGTTGGCCAGTCTGTACATTCATCGAGTGGTGAGTCTCCATGGAGTTCCCAAAGAGATCGTGTCCGACCATGGCACGCAATTCACCTCAAGATTCTGGAAGAAGTTTCAAGAAGCTCTCGGAACCAAACTCTCCTTCAGTACGGCTTTCCACCCGCAGACGGGCGGACAGACCGAGAGGGTGAACCAGATACTTGAGGACATGCTCCGCGCTTGTGTTTTGGCCCATGGTGCCAAGTGGGAAGACTGCCTACCATTTGCTGAGTTCTCTTACAACAACAGCTACCAGTCCAGTCTTCAGACGGCCCCATTCGAAGCTTTATATGGGCGGAAATGCCGCACCCCGCTCAATTGGTCCGAAACCGGTGAAGGGCTAGTTTTCGGACCAGAAGCACTGCAGGAAGCAGGGGACAAGGTTCAGCTTGTCCGAGAAAACTTGGAGGCAGCTAAGTCAAGGCAGAAGAGCTATGCGGACCCTCGCCGCAGAAACGTGGAGTTTGTTCCCGGAGACCAGGTGTACTTGCGAGTCAAGCCTCTCAAGGGGACCAAGCGTTTCCACGTCAAGGGGAAGCTAGCTCCAAGGTTCATTGGACCCTTCAAGATCACGGCAAGGCGCGGGGAAGTAGCTTATCAGTTGGAGCTACCTCCTGAACTTTCGGGAGTGCACAACGTGTTCCACGTGTCACAGCTCAGGAAGTGTTTGCAAGTGCCGAACCGTCCCGATCTTTACAAGGACATTGATCATCAAGCTATTGACCTTCAACCGGATCTTACCTACCGCGAGAGACCAATCCGCATTTTGGACGAAGCAGAGCGTTGCACCAGAAGCCGCACCATCAAGTTTTTCAAGGTTTAGTGGAGCAACCATACCGAAGCAGAAGCCACATGGGAGCGTGAAGACTATCTTCGATCAGAATTTCCCAAGTTGTTTAACGCTTAGCTTAGGAATCTCGGGGACGAGGTTCTTGTAAGGGGGATAGGTCTGTCACACCCTGTTTTTCACCCCAAGTTTTCTGTGTTGCAAAAATCAGAGCTTGTTAAAACTTTTTCAAATAATGTTGTGAGTGCAATGTCAGCCCTTGTTTGAGTGTATGCTTGCTTGTTTGATGACTCCAACCCATGTAAAACTTATTATTTTGCTCTCATCAAAACCCCTTTTTCCTTTTATATCAAGATCACCTTCATCATGTTGGGATACACTACAAGCTCATGAAGCCAAGTGGCACTTCCAACCAAAGTTGGTGATCTGATCCTAATATCATTTTCATCTTTTAAAAACATTATTTGGTGATTTAAAACATTATTTTCCTACTTTATATCTATGTCTATTTCTAAGGCCAGTAATGATATTTCCACAAGGAAGATTACTTTCCCGCCTTAGAAAATTCTGAGTAAATTCATGGAAGCTCAGAAGGACATATATTTTCCATATATAAGATTTTAAACCCTATTTTATATTAATATTATTTGAGTAAAACCCTGAAAACCATTTCTGTCTGTTTTAGCTTTTTGAGATGTTTCCAAAGGAAATTATCTCGGTAAATTCCCATAAAATTACAGGAGCCCTCCCAAACCATATTAGGTGCACACCTAACATCTCACCTTGATCCAAGGTGGGTAAGTGCACTTAGAGAGCCCAAAACCCTCTCTGTCCAGAGTAGAGTTGGAACAACTCTACATTGCAAAGTTTCTCCAATGGAGCTGAAACTTTGCAGAGGTGTTTAACACCCCAAATGAGGACTCCACACCAAAAATGGGATTTGTGAGACTTTGTTTGGCCACACTTCCTTTGTAAAGGACAGTACTGGTCATTTAGAGACATTTTCAAGTTTGCAAAGCCAAACTTGTCCAATGGAGCTCAGATTTGGTGGAACCCCATGTTTTTACCCCAAGACCAAACCTGTTAAGTTTCATTTACACTCGTGGAGTGGAAGCACCCCAAGTCACTGTCGAACACCTACTGATAGGAAGGTAAAAACCTTCCTAGCCACTGTTTTACCCAATGTCAAGGCCCCAAACTTGGTGGGTTAGAGCACCAGAACACCCTGAACACCCAGTCAACCAGCCCCTCCCCAAATCCAAGCACAAGTGACAAGAACTCCAATTTGAGCTGCAGGACAGTACTGGCAACACTAGTGTTCCTTGCTCCCTTGACCAGCTCGAGCTCCCACTAAGCCACAACGGCTAGGCTCACTACCAGCAACACTCAGGACATGGAGGACACGTTCCAAGTGCCCCAGAGCGAGCCAGCATGTCGTGGCATGTCAAAACTGCGCTCTGGGCGCGCTGCAGAGAGCCACCCGCAAGGGGCCGACGCTCCGGCCGGTCCCAGCCTCCCCAGTTGTGTCCAAACACACCCCCGACAACCATTCAGTGCAAAGCAACCTCAAGGACCCTCTCCCCCTCGCGCAAGAGCTCAAGCGACGCGTGCCCTTACGCGCCCGACGCGGCCGAGCATGCACGGTCGCTGCAGCTCGTCCCCACTCGCTTTCCCTCTGCGGCCGTGCACCAGGAGGCCCTAAACCACGTCCCGAACCCGTGGTTTCGCGGCCAGCACCTCATTGTGCTGGCACGCGTGCCACGGTGAGTCACCGGCATGCCCGAGTCGGGTCACCGTCGTTGGCCTATAAATAGACCCCCCCCCCCCGACACTCCAGCACCCTCCAAGCAGCTTCAGCACAACCAGTAGACACTCCCTAGCCGCCCAATCGAGCTCGCAGAGCCCCGGTGCTCGAGATCGACCGAGGCCCCTCCGCCTCGGAGCTCCGGTCGATCTCCGGCTACACGTCGGCTCCTGCTCTGCCCGACCTCTCATTACACTCCCCTCGACACGAGGAACGTTTCCCCTAACTCTCCCGAGGGAATCCATACCCCTAGCCCCTAGTTTAACATGAACCCGAAACCCTTCCGCCACGAGCACCTCGTCGCCGGCGACCCAGACCATCTCCGGTGACGTCCCGACCACGAGCAGGTAGGCGGAGGCACAGGAACCCGCTCCCGTTCCTAGCTAGGCCTGAGGACAACGGCAGCCTCGCCGGCGTCCATCTCCACCTCTCTGGCTGGAGGTAGGAGAAGGACCCGACAGGTGGAGCCCACCTGTCGGTGTCCTGGGGCAGCCAGCGCGCGCAGCCGCTGACGCTGACCCCAGGGGCCCGCAGGTCAGGTTTGCACCTGGCCCGCGCGCGCCTGGTGGCCACGCCTGCTGGGTGGGTCGGCTGGATCTGTTCCCCTGGCCCTTTTCTTTTTCTTTTAATCCAGAAAGGAAATGATTTTTATAAAAAGATTTAGTCAGTAGAAAAATATAATTCTTCCACCAGCATTTTTCTAAAAATGAGTAGTATTTGATTCTGTAATAGTTGGCATTTATCAAAAACAGAAACTATTTTGGTATAATAAAATGATATTAAAAAGCACTTGTTTGCTTCTGTTTGCTTTTAAATAAATATGCTTAGCTAATAAAACAATAGGAAACATTTTTCAAAATAATAACCTGAATTTATTCAAGCCTTGCAACTTTTTAAAAGCACTTTCTGATCTGTTTTAGTAAAAGCTAGTATTTATTTATTCCTTTCTCGACGGTAGAGTTACCGAGTGACGGAGGATCCGGAGCGGAAGACCTCGAAGACCCCGGATACCTAGCTGATCAAGGCAAGCATCCCTTTTGCCATGACTTAAGTAAATAAAATGATGCATGCTAGAATAGCGAGTATTTTCCGTTGCATGGGATAACAGTGCCGGTTCATCATTGATGTGATGGTACCGAAGGCTTCTTCGAAGCACTTGCATTATAGTAGTGATATTCACATGCCTCCTCGGAGCACAAATATGATGAGCTTGATCCTACCATCTACGAGGATCATGCTACTATCATGTTGACTAGTAGAGTATAATCACTGCATTGAACTTGACCCTACCTCGTGAGGGTCATGATATTTTCATGTTGACAAGTAGTGTTAAGGCATATCATCTCAAGCATAATGATGAGTTAAATAAAGAGTTTATGAAAACCCCGTCGGGTGCCACCAATGCCCGAGGGTGATGATGAGTTGGTGATCACTTTTGGTGAAGTGATGCACCGGTGATTTGGTGTGAGTATGGTTTCGGAAATGGATTAGATCTATGATGTGTCGACCGTTCCAGCCTTACCAGTACGACCACGATACCCCTTTATGGGACGGGGCTTTGTTGATTACTCTGGTCGGTGCTAGCAAAGAGCCACATTACTAGTGGCGGGAGTGATCGGTGTCACTCTCGTGATGGGGTCGTGCCAGGTACGACGACTATGCCATTATTATGAGTTCCAGGCACACCATTGGTCCCTGCATGGTTGTTACAGTCCAGAGTCGATGCTCGTAAGATGTACAACATGTGGGCTGGGTACCAATCGAGTGGATCTCTTTGTCTAGTATCGTCAGGGGAAAGATGATGATCGGGTACTTACCTCGGGTATATGTGATATACCGCGAGTCGTGGATGACACGGAAGTATTCCGTTTCTCGTGGGTCCAGCGTACTACCTCTGCACAGTGTAAACTATTCGAATAGCCGTGTCCACGGTCAAGGACAGTTGGGTGGTGCTGCTTAAACTACGTCCTGAGTTTCCGCATAAACCAAGTGTGTGTGCGTGGTGTTAAAAAGGTGTTGTTATAATCATGATAACCACATTAATATGATCAAGTTCGGTGACTTGACATATAGGGTAAACCCGGATGGTTTTGCCCTCATTAATACATTGAGGTTATGGCAAGTCCGATGACTTGCCATATAGGGTGAACCCGGTGTGTTCGACCCTTGAAAGATATGTCAATATCTGTAACCTGTTCTTCAAAAGTAGTTCTTTAACTTGTTGCATATACTTGATCATACCACCACATCGCATTCCACTCGAGATATTTGTTACCGTTATTCATTATCATATATATGTCATGGGCTGTTTGCGAGTACATTCAAAGTACTCATTGGCTTGCCACTGGTTATGTTATTGACCAGACATGGAAGGACCGGAGTTTGGCGATGAGTACGCCGTCGGAGACGAACCTGCGATCTAGGACGCTTCCGAGTCAGAATGCCTGTCGGTGTAGGCTTGATGGCATGGGCACCACTTAGCCCTTACGAGTTTCCGCTACTCGATGTATCCGTTTTATTTGGCTTTAGGCCTTGCACTTGAACCCGACCTTCTGGTCATTTGATGTAATAATCCGGTACTTGGATGTAAGACTCTATTATTCAGTATCTCTGTTCAGTGAACATTGATCCTTGGGGTCACTGGGCACGGCGAACTCGACTTGCTAGTCGGGGTCCCCACATTTACTGATGACATAGATATTTTCAGTCAAGTCATCATCATCATCATCCTCATCGCAAATATCATCGTTATTGCACAGGGAAGATGATACCTCATTATTACCTCTTGCCATGAGGCACATGTGAACTGAAGGAGTTGATGATGATTCTTTTGGTGAATCAGATTCTTCATTAGTCAAAAGTACTTCATATTTCTTGTTTTCCCCTAAATGATTAGTCATAGAGCAACTAGGGAGAAACATGATATTTTGATCAAGAGGACACGAGGAAGCAGGCATATCACCACAGACATTTGTCGAGGGATCTTTAGGTGAAATGCATGGCCTATCAGCACAATAATTTACACTATGTGTGGTGCTAGATATGCTCGTGTCCATAGAGGCTATGACATTTTCATCAACATATATTTCTTCACTCACCATGTCATTACCTTGTGAGATTGAAGATGCTGAGGTGTGCAAGCAATCGGATATGGAAGTAGTGGTGGACTCTTTAAGATCGAAAAGAGTGAAGAGCTCATGCACCAACTCCTTCATCATAATACCGTCTTCATCAAGATTGGACCCACCATATATATCTTCAAGTTTAGTCCAAACTTCATGAGCTGACTTGCAAGTCGAGATAGACTTAAACACTTCAGGACTTATGGTTCGATGAATGGCAAGAAAAGCCTCACAATCAAGATACATCTCATTAGTAGATGAAGATGCATCATCCTTTTTGTCGGCAATCCCTACAAGAACAATTCGTAAAGTATTTGGGCCCATGTCCCGAAAGTGATGAAGCATACAAATTCTCCATAGGGTATAATTTGTGCCATCAAAGTCAAAGGTGCCATTGTGCACTAATCCAATAGTCGACATCGATACTCTCTAGGTCGTGAAACCTAATTAAAGAGAGACCTAGCTCTGATACCAATTGAAAAGACCTCGATGACGCCTAGAGGGGGGTGAATAGGCTATTTAAAAACTTCTTCAGATTTGGCTTGAACCTAATGCGGAAATAAACTAAGAGGGTACTTGTCAAGCACAAATCCTAAATGCACTAGGCACTGCAACGTGTATCAACAACACGATCTACCAAGATGGACACAATGCAGTTACTAACAAGCACAAGTAAGTTACATAAACTTACTTGAGCTATATCACACGACAAGTAGGTGAACAACACAAGATACTAGATCACACTATATCACACGATATATCAAGGGTTGCAAGTATGAACGTGTCGATATAGAGGATATGCTTGAATGATTAATCTTGTACAAGAAATAGCCAACACAATATAATGAGCACAAACAATATACAATGTATGTATGCTCAAGTAACACAAGTAAACCACAAGTAAGGAGTTAGGGTTAAGGATAACCAAGGTCACTGAGACGAAGATGTATCCCGATGTTCACTTCCTTGGAGGGAAGCTAGTCACCGTTAGAGAGGTGGATGTTACCACGAAGGCACACCAACGCCACGAAGGCTCACCCTATTCTCCCTTTGAGATAACACCACGAAGGCATTTCTCAACCACTAGTGGTAAGCCTTTGAGGTGGCTTCCAAACCCTCACAAACTTTTCCGGGGGGTAATCACACGAATTGATTCCTCTCCGAAGGACTCCTACCGCCTAGGAGTCTCCAACCTCCAGGAGTAACAAGATCACGGGAATGCTCAAAACTTGCTCAAATCTCAAATAGCTTGGGTTGAGAGGAGGAGAGGGAGACGATCTATCTTTTGATTGGAACAACTCTCAAAGGGGCTCACAAATGCTCTTGGGATCTAAGATTTGGTGTGAGCAAATGTGTGTGAGGTAGAAGTGTGTTCTTATGAGGATAAGGCTGTGTTGGGCAACCCTCTCACGAAGTGGGAGGGGGGTATTTATAGTGGGGAGAGAAAAACAGCCGTTGGGGACACTTTAAGTCACACAGGGTCCGGACGTCCGACAGTTTCCGGAAGTACGGGCGTCCGCGAGGGGTCGGACGTCCGACAGGGGTCGGTCGTCCGAGAGCTGAAGAAATGTCTGGAAACACTGTGAGTTGAACAGGCACCGGACGTCCGGAGAAGGCCGGAAATCCGAGTTATTCGACTCAACTTCTTCTGGTGCAAGGTTCCGGATTTCCGAAGGGGTCGGACATCCGGCCCTCGAACGTATGGAGGGAGCCGGAAATCCGAGTTATAGAGCTCACGTTCTTCTGGTGCAGGGCTCCGGATTTCCGAAGACTGTCGGTCGTCCGACCCTTGACTGGCCCTCGGACGTCCGGAGGGAGCCGGAAGTCCGAGTTATATGGCTCAAGTTTCTCTGGTGCATAGTTCCGGAATTCCGAAGCTGGTCGGATATCCGGGCCTCGGACGTCGGGAGGAAGCCGGAAGTCCGAGTTATATGGCTCTGATTTCTCTGGTATAGGATTCCGGATTTCCGAAGCAGTCGTTCGTCCGGCCCTCGGACGTCTGGAGGAAGCCGGATGTCCGAGGCACTGGTTATGTTTTTAGATAACAGCAGAGCAGTGGAGATGTGGTCTGAGCAGATTCATCACAAAACCTGTGATCCCCTCTTAATAGTGCGGGATCCCTAAAGACTCAAGAATCATAAAAGGGGTACTGATGATCCATACTTGAGTGTATACTTTTATTCACTGATCATAACTCCGCACAACTAACGTCAAAGGAACTGATACCTTTGAGCTAGCCCTTTCACTTGAGCTTGATGTTGTTGTTCCTTCTTGGCTCAAGTTGAAAGCAAGACATGATGAAGTCTTCAAGTAGCTCTCCCATACACAATGTGGAAAGCCTAGCTTATGTATTCATCTTCATTTGTCCACCATGTGAACATCCACAAGAATCAAGCATGTAGTGCTCAGGAATGCTTATCTTGATCTTGTCCTTTTTAGCACATGAGCTTGTCCTTATCAACACATGATCATTTATATTCGTGCTGATCCACTTGAACTTGCACACCACAATCTTGATGACGATCGCCACTTGACGTCATCCTTCATGGGTTGTATGAGATCTTTCTTTTGACGCAAGCCCATGGAAGCACACCTAACCCCCACATAGAACTCTCACAGAGACCATGGGTTAGTACACAAACACGTAATGGACAATGCTTACCATACCATGGGATCACTTGATCCCTCTCGGTACATCTTATACGCTTTGTGTGTTGATCATCTTGATTTACTCTTTGTCTGAGATCTTGATCAACCTAGTGTCTCTATGACCATTCTTTGGATAATACCTTGAATACCATCTTGGTCATCATATAAACTCCTTGAACCCAACAGATGGACTTCAAGAAGTGCCTATGGACAAAATCCTATAAATATAACTTAAGGCAACCATTAGTCCATAGGAATTGTCATCAATTACCAAAACCACATATGGAGATATATGCTCTAACAACTCCACTCATCGATCGCTATTCAGCATGCATCGAGAGTATTAAGTATGAAAAAGTGTAATGCTTGGAGCAAGATGACATGATGTATACAAAGTAAAATAAGCAATATGTTCTTCAGACCCTGTCGTTTTATCCTTAATGGCAGCAATACAATATGTGTCATGTCCCTTTCCATCACCCGAATTGAGCAACACAACATTGAACTCATCACAACGCGCCACTCCCACTGAAGATAAATCAATCTCGTTGGCCAAACCAAACCAATAGATCAAAGAGAAATACGAAGCTATAAGAATCATGCATAAAAGAATTCAGAAAAAGACTCAATATATATTCATGAACAATCTGATCATAAACCCACAATTCATCAGATCCCAACAAACACACCGCAAAAGAACATTACATCGAATAGATCACCGTGGGAATTGCGGTGAACTTTGTATCGAAAATCAAAGAAAGAGAGAAGAAACCATTTAGGTACTAGCTATGGACCCGTAGGTCTATGGTGGACTACTCACACATTACCATGGAGGCAGCAAGGTTGATCTAGATGACCTCCATGATTGATTCCCCCTCCGGGAGGGCGCCGGAAAAGGTCTTCAGATGGCCTTCCGTCAGAACAAAAGTTTGTGGCGATGAAAAAAGTGTTTCGGGTGGCTCTTTGTTGGTTTCACGATTTTGAAGAATTTATGGAGGTGGGGCTGAGAAGATATCAGGGCGCACCTACCCCCTAGGCGTGCCATGTTGCCTTGTTGTCCCCTCGTGTGTCGTCTGGTCTCCATGTGAAGCCTCCAGGTCCTCTTTTGGCCCAAAAAAACATCAAGCATTTTCACAATGTTTGGGCTTCGTTTGGTATTGGTTTCTTAAAAGGCCAAAAACATACAGAAAACAATAACTGACACTTGCACTGTGTTAATAGGTTAGTTCACAAAAATGATTTAAAATAGCATACAATTGCATATAAAGCATCTAAGATTGATAATATAATAGTATGAAACAATAAAAAAATACCAATATGTTGGAGACGTATCATATGCTCATGAAGGCCTACTTCGTCGAGGTATCGACGTATGCGGGTCACCTCTTTAGTAGGGGTATTAAATGCGTGGGTCACTTTTTGTCCGCATCGTCAAGGCTTGCGGGCAAAATTGCCATTTCCTTACTTGGCTTAGGAATGCTGCCGATTTGAGTGGCTTTAGTGCATATAAAAAATACCGGTGACGATGAGAGTGATTGCATATAGTGTTCCGACCAGCTACATGGATGAATATCTTCACATTAGCAAAGAAACCACCATCAAATGTGTCCATGTCTACGAAGAAAATGATTCAAGTTTTGGCCCGGAGTACGTTCGAGGTCCAAACAAAGAAGACACAAGGAAGCTCACGACAATGAACAAGGCATGGAGATGGTCACGCGTGCTAGGTAGCATAGATTGCATGCATTGGAGGTGGAAGAACTGCCCGGTAGCTTGGGCAGAGCAATACAGCATCCACAAAACGCAAACCCACCATCGTGCTTGAAGCCATGGCTTGACATGGTCTATGGATTTGGCATTGTTTCTTTGGTTTGCTGAGGTCTCTCAGTGATATAAATGTTTTGCAACGATCTCATATGTTTTCCCAGCTAGCTAGTGGCAAAGCTCCGGCTTACAACTATACCGTCAATGGCCATGACTATACCATGTGGTAGTATCTTGCCGACGGTATTTATCCTTCATGGTCAACATTTGTGAAGACCATTAGTGACCACAAAGGCAAGAAGCATGATTTTTTGCCAAAGCACAAGAAGCTTGCAAAAAGATATTGAGAGGGCATTTGGTGTGTTGCACGCTAGATTTGCCATTATTGGAGGTCCTCTCGCTTCACGGATAAAATAACCCTGAGAAACATCATGACTACTTGTGTTATTTTACACAATATGATCATTGAGGATGAGAGTGATTTGGACTTGGAGTACAACTATGACAATATTGGTAGCCGTGTGAAGCCTTTCAGGGACGTAGATGAGGTCAATGCTTTTCTTAAGACCTATAGAGAGATTGAAAACCGTGATTCGCACCACTAACTCGTGCATGATCTTATCGAGCATGAGTGGCAACTCTATGGGGGAGATAGATCCCCATTTGTATTCATTTTTACTCATGTATGATTTGAACAATTTGGTGTCGTAATAATTATTTTAATTTGAACATTTCTTGTATTAAAAACTATTGTTGTATTATGAATTGCTTCCCGAATAATTTATATATCTGTATCTTGAATTTATATTATGATTTTATTCTATTCATATCATTGAAATGTCTAACTTATTTGATGCTATGTAAAATTTAGAGAAATTGGATCTTTTGCCCCACTTTACTTTCCAATTTGATAATTTGCCTCCCCGAGAGACTGTCGGATGGGGCCGGGGCCACTAGAAACAACACTAAAGTAAATCATCCAACCTCTTGTAAAGTGGGGGCAAATCATCCAATCCTATGTAAAATTTACAGCGCCAAAAGCCCTTCGATGCGGAACAGATTCTGCAAACGCTAAAATATTCTGGAGCGTTTGCACTTTCGAAATATATTTTTACCTTATACCATTATTATGGGACGACCGGTTCCGGATTTGCTAGAGATGTTCTAAGCATATAACCTGTACAAGTCACAAAAAATGTTCGGGTTAGCATGCTTAAAATCCAAACGTTCCTAAGACTATCCACAATAGAAGTAACATAGGTAGTAACATAGATGCCACCTAAACAAAACATATAATGTGGTAACTAATAAATGAGAAGAAAGAGAAATTGAGTAACTTAGCACGTTATTTATGATAGGAGTAACATAACGGATACCAAGACAAGATGAGTCTATAGGCTAATAAATGAAATATTCAATGTTACTATCCACTATGAATGTAGTAACTTAGACTAGTAACATACTTCATAATAACTTAAACTAGTAAGATATGTACGTTACTACTCTATGTTAGTCCTTATTGTGAGTAGTATAAAACAAGGAAAAAGCTAACGCTCTACCGGCTGATCGCGCGGAGAGCTCCGCCACCCACACAGCCGTTGGATCGCTTGATCCATGCTTGATCAGGCACGTTCTTTTGCATAGTCTGTTATTTCTCTTGTTGTTTCTGCAACACGGCCACTGTTGCAGAAAGAGAAAGGAATTATTTTTTGCAACGAAGCGATTGTTTCAGAAACTCAAGCGTTGTTTCAGAAATTACCAAGTGCCCAGTCGAAACCCGTGCATAGAAAAAAAACTGCAACAAAGCGATTGTTTCAGAAACTCGAGCGTTGTCTCAGGAATTACGGGTGATCAGCCGAAGCGCGCGCGAAGAAAAAACCCTGCAACAAAGCGATTGTTTCAGAAACTCGAACGTCGCTTCAGGAATTACTGGATGCTCGGATGAAGCCCCGCGTGCAGATCGGCTGGATGGAGATAATCAAACGGCTGTAAAGGTGACGGATCATTGGAAATAATCCGTCGGTGGACGCGTAGCGTTGCCCATAAAACAATTACTAACACTTTTTGGAGTAGTTTATTTCTCTAAACACTTTCTTAAGCAATTACAATACCTATGTAGAGCCAACGCGTAGAGTAGGGCAAAGCTGCGATGACGCAGAATGAACTGTCCGTATGCGCAAGTCGACAACCAACTGACACGCCATCTGCCCATTCTTTACTCTCTCTCTCTCTGATGAAGCACCAGCAGGTCACTCACACCATCTCTCCTCGCCACTGCCCACTAAAATAGCCCGCCTCTAATCTCCTCATCGGATCAGAAGAATCCCAGCGAATCCAGGAAAGAAGGCTCCCACCGAATTCCGTCCGAGACGCAGAGTGTCAGCTCCGGTTCCGAGCGAATGGCGTCGCCGCCGGAGCCGGCGGTGATCCACGCGTGGTCGGCGCCGCGCTCCCTCAGCACCAGCCTCATGTACTCCTTCTCCCAGGTGAGAGAGCCTCGCCTCCGCCCCAATCCTCCTCCGCACACGCGCGAATCGACCTCTCGCCACTTCCTTATTGGCTCCGCGTGCGAATTCCGAGGGAGAACATGTACGGGAGAGGAGACGGGGGTGGGGGCGTCCAAACCCAATGCTCGTGTACTTGGTGGTCAACTGCTTTATGCTGCCCTGCCCTTGCGGCTTGCGCTCCGTTCGCCCTGAATAACGCTGCAACTTATACTAGTAGCTTATTGCTGCCTGCAGCAAGTAGATTAAGCAGCTTGCAGCTAAAAATCGTCATGCCCGCTCTCTCTGTTGGTACACGACACGGGTGACTTTTTTTTAACCCTCGTCTTTTCTTTTGCCTTGCTCCAGAGGGATGACATGGATGTGCTTGACGAGCCTCTCTACGCTAATTTCCTGCGTGTCACTGGCGTTGACAGGCCCTATCGCCAGGAGCTTCTCTCTAAAATGGTAAGACTTGAACCATGCTTGAGTTGTTTGCAACTTGAAGGGATTCGTTGCATAGCCATAATGATTTGCTGCCGGTATTCACCCAATGCTGCAGTGACCTCATGATTTATGTGAGTCTACATATAAGGTCGATTGGTCCGGAACCAGGGTTTGATTGGAGCCAATGAGCTGGTTGAGAAACGGGGAACTGGTTTTTGGTTATTACTACTTTATATGGACTGCATATCTTTATATGGATATTCATAACTTCTTTTTCCCTCAAAGACGGCAGGAGCTCTTTATTATGTACTCCCTGCCTTTGTCCCGTAATATAAGACGATTTTTGACACTACATTAGTGTCGAAAAACGTCCTACATTATGGGACGGAGGGAGTAGATGCTAATTGAACATATATTAATTTGGTGTGAGTCATTGTCTGGCGTTAGGACCATTTAAGAGGAAAATCCTCATTGTCTTATTAATCCATTTCCATGTAATGTGGAAAACGCTATTTTGCATACCGTCAATTCTGATTATACTATGTGAATGCTGCCTTGTGTATAGTTCAGACATTTGAGCATTTCCAGTGCAGGATCCTGATGGCAACAAAGTTGTCAAAGAAGTCATTTTTGGACCAGGAGAGAAAGCATATCGTTACTGCAAGGTGCAATTTCAATTCTTAAAGTGTCAGCGCATACCTCTATAGATTAATTATTACTCCATTATTCATTGCTCTCTTGATTATTGTTATGTGTAGCACATTGCGAAGCAGCGCCTCCCTAATCTCACAGGTGACCTGATGAAGAAGGGAAAACATTTCATATTAATACGTAACCCTATGAATATCCTTGTATGTGCCCCCCATTTCTCCGTGTAAAACTCATGCATGTTCCTAATTTCTGCTTTTATATTTGTTGTAGTATTTGTTAAATCAGCACGAGCTACTCTTTCCCTTATGCTTTGCATATTCAAAACATATGACCTCCTGATAATAGCATTCCATATACCTCAGCCGTCATTTGATAAAGTTGTTCCACCATCCTTCCTGGAGCTCGGTGTAGCAGAACTTGTCGCAATATACAGTGAGTTGTGTGATCTTGGGAGCCCTCCACCTGTGATAGATGCAGATGATCTCCAAAGAGATCCTGAGGTAAATCTGTTATTGGTTGTCTGCATGGTTTCATCTTTGGTGGTGAACTGGTGATTATATCACACCTAATAATAATATAAATGTATGCATAGGATCTGCAGTTACTGTTTGGTAGGTTGCTTCAAAGAATCTGGCATTGGAGTCCTCAAGCTATTAGGATATTTCCCTAATTGTAAATTTTTAGCTTACTCATAAATCATCTATTATTATTGTGTAGCAGTGCCTTGAAGGGGCCTGGCAGTGCAGCTTCAAACTATTAGGATTACTAAACACCAAACTGATCAATTTGAGTTCACTTCAGTTTTTACGGTTTGCAATCATGATGTCTGCAGTAGTTTCCATATTTATTACTCCCTCTGTTTTCATTTACTTCTCATATTAGCTTTGTCTCGAGTCAAACTTTCTAAACTTTGACCAAGTTTATACAAAAATATATTATCATCCACAATACCAAATCAATACCATTAGAATCATCATTCGATATATATTCATACCGTATATATTTTTTATTGTGGAAGTTTAGATTGTTTTCGATAAACTTGGTCAAAGCTAATATGCGGAGCAAATAAAAACAGAGGGAGTACATTTGAACATTTTAATGCATGAAGGCATTTTAATGGTATAACATTGCTTCACTATTATAGTAACTACATTTGCAAATTGCAATCCAATTCAATGCAGTTTGTTCCCCTATCAAATGCAGGCTGTCTTGAGTGGACTCTGTGAGGACCTGGGTATTCCTTTCCAGCCACAAATGCTCAAGTATGTGGGTCGTGCATAAGAATTAAATGGGTTTCATTGTCCAAGTTTCTCACTGAGTACACACATAGTAAGAAGGTGGTGTGCTTTCTTAAACCATTTGGATTGTTTCTAACTTGTAGATGGAAAGCTGGCCCCAGGGACTTTGATGGTATTTGGGCTCCCTGGTGGTATGAAAGTGTACACACATCAACGGGCTTCTCGAAATCCCGTCGTTACCCTATGGTAAGCCTGCATCAACCGTCTCTCTTGATTTCCAGTAATTTATTAGTACTTCTATTCTAGCTAACTGTGATAGCCTGGCTTATTAGGGATGGTAGACTACTCATATCAATGAGGAATTCCTTCTTTTTCGGGAGCCCATTCAAACAAAACTCCCAGGTTAAGCGTGCTTGGCTTGGAGTAGTTCTAGGATGGGTGACCAACCGGGAAGTTCATCCCGGGTGCGCATGAGTGAGGACAAAGTGCGCAGAAAAGACTAGTATTGATATGTGGGGCCAGTCTAGATCCCGCAAGGAGTAACGACCATCGGCGGGGGTGTCCGGGGCGTTACAAGTTTGGTATCAGAGCCGACCCTCGCGGTTACACGGATGTTTGCGGACAGGTGTGCAGTCATGTTGTTCATGACGTTGCACAGGCGTTTGTGCCAAGAGGGAACGTTCCTGTGGCCCGACGTGGACGTCGGTTCCTCTGAGTGGTGGTGTATGTGATAGCCTGACTTATTAGGGATGGTAGACTACTCATATCAATAAGGAATTCCTTCTTTTCCGGGAGCCCATTCAAACAAACTCGAAGTTCATCCCGGGTGCGCATGAGTGAGGACAAAGTGCGTAGAAAAGACTAGTATTATTATTCTCATAATCACGTTTATCCCACCCGTTTTTCCCTATTTGAGAGTTAGTTTGACCTGCTTTCGCCTATTTCCATGTCTAGTTTTCCACAACAGATTATAAAATAAGCACAACACAGAACAGTTCAGCAACCGAAACTGAGCCTAAGAATTATTACCTCTGGCCATAAAGCCTTATCGTAATTCCTTCTGGTGTATAGAGTAGCGGGTGTATTTATGAGAAGGTTTGGTATTGCATTTAACCCTTTTAATGAATCCCATTCCTTTTAAAAGAAGTTGTATCTAAGAGCAAGTCCGACAGTCCCCCTATCACATCCCATATACCCAACGAAGGGAAGAGAGTGAGAAAAAACGGTGCTTCAGCAGTTCCCCTATCACCATCCCCATTCCGGTGGCGCCACTATATCTTGCTCAGGATCGTGTTTGTGGGCTTTCTCAGTGTCCTCTATATCTTTTCTCATCTTTATGACAGGTGGGACCAACATATATACTCCCTCCATTCCATATTATTTGACGTCCTGGCCTCAAACTTTTTTTTTTCAAATTAATTGACGTCCTAGCGCACTACACTTAGCATTTTCCGCAGGTTTCCAAATTTGCCCCTCACTCTCTCAGGTCACCCCACTTCTCACGCACTCTCCCTCCTCCGTTTGCAATTATGGGGCGCTGGATTGATTTTTAGGATTAGTTTCCCTAATCTGTTGGATGTTTTCCAAAACATCAATTAATACGGAACGTAGGAAGTATATTTACCGAATTAGAGAGTGATATATGGGATGAGATTTGTTGGTTCTCCTGAAACTTGAGCATAATCTACTGGAGGAATCTTTTTAGAGGGGTGCCTATATGGAGATATAGGGGTGTATTTTGGAAGAGCTGTTGGACTAGCTCTAGTTATCAAGATACAGTTGAGTAGTTGACTTCATCTTGCTTTGATGTGTTATTTGGCGATTAAAACATGTCTTATTGTTAACATCGACCTTATTTGATTGCAGACTTTTCCATTTGCATTTTATGACCTACTTGAGCAAAGCTTGCCCTTCTACAATATGCTGAAGCGCCAGGTAAGGAGAACAGCAGGATCCCTGCTGCCACCACCGCCTGATCCTCCTCTTCCTGTACCAAGAAATAAAAAAATTCTTGTTTGGGTTGGAAATGAGCTTTTGCCACGTGATAGTGCAAGGGTATGCACTCGTAACTTTTGTTGTTTAATCAGCATTGCAACATTAAACTGGTCACACTTGATCAGTTGTCCCGATTCTTTTTTCTAATCATCTGTGATGTAAAGGTTTCAGTGTTCGATTCAGTTGTACAAGGAGGGGATGCTGTGTGGGAAGGATTGCGTATATATGATGGGAAAGTATTCAAACTTGAAGAACACTTGGATAGGTATATTACTTCTATATTTTATTTGGCTTGCCATAACTTTTCTGCTTATGATTAATTATGCAGTAACCCTCCATATTATTCTCTTCTAGATTGTTTGATTCTACAAAAGCTATGGCCTTCAGCAATGTGCCCAGTCGTGATTGGGTAACTACTTCTACTTACCTGCTTCTCACTTGTTATTTATAGTATTGCAAGAAAGAACCATGTAGCTGCTTGTTTGGCAGGCATCTTTCTATTTAGGTTTGTAAAATACTAATGTGTTTCCCAGTTTTTCATTTAAGAGGATTGCTGAAGGCTCACTTTGAAGTTTCAACCACTGAACTGAGTATTTGATATGCACGTGTTTTAATGCAGATTAAGGATGCAATATTTAAGACTCTTAATGCAAATGGGATGTTCAATGATGCACATATAAGGCTCACTCTCACCCGTGGGAAGAAGGTATTACTATAGATATAGATCATTACTCATCAGTATTATCACTTCCACTGTTCTGCAGTGTGCGTTTGCAATTTTCTTTCCACGACCTACTTATCCATTTTGTGCACTGCCTGCCTTAACTGTAGGTGACATCTGGAATGAGTCCAGCTTTCAATCTATATGGGTGTGTCTTGATTGGTATTCACATTTTGATCCCACTTTTTTTTCCTTGATTGTGTTTTTTGTGCTTAAATCTGTACATCATGTTTGTTATTTTCTGGTTTCTGACTAAATTATATTATCCTATTTTGTAATCATTTCTTATGAGTAGCAATCAGTGTTGGCGTGTAAGACCATACGAGTCGATTCGCTGACCTTCATTCAAAATATAATGACTCGTAAATGGTGACTGCCTGGTTGTGGTTTCACTGTCAGCATGTTTGCTGTATTTTATTGTTGGAAATGATGTGTGCCGTTGTGACCCTATTTGGTCCAGTCCATTGTCGTTGGAAGACTAGGTCGACTTAATAATGGTAAGACCTTATATTTGGTCTTTTTCAGTACTTGCGGAGTGGAAACCACCAGTTTATGATAACTCACATGGGATTAAGTTGGTAACTGCCACCACACGTCGTAATTCTCCAAATGTAAGACACATTCACCAACTTCTTTATATTAAGTGTCTTTTATTATTGTATTAAGTGTCTTTTATTATCTCTTTATTGAATAATCATTGACCTTGGTTGTCTCCATGACTTGTTTCAGAGCGTAGATTCGAAGATACATCACAACAATCTTATTAACAACATTCTGGCAAAGGTCATTTCTCTTAAGATTTGAAGCTCTAATCTAACAAGCTCCTTGAATTTTATCTAGAATGAAGGCATTGGAAATTGCAATGGGCCTCAAACACTGTCGGTTCTATGCAGATAGAAGGTAATCTTGCACAGGCTGAGGATGCTATCATGCTAGATCAAGATGGTTTTGTATCAGAAACAAATGCAACAAACATAGTACGTACAATTAGGATCAGCTGAAATAGCTCAATATTAGCCATATGCTTTTTTTAAAGTGCTTGTGCATTAACTGCAGTTTATGGTCAAGAAGGGCATTGTATTGACACCTCATGCGGACTACTGCCTTCCAGGAATTACCCGTGCAACTGTAAGCCTATTCATCTTCCACTTGGAAAAAATTGAAGCCAATCTACAGAAGTGGTTCCCTCCAATTTGAAATGGCACGCGAGAAAATTTCTTGAGAAATTTCTGTCATGTTGTGTTGTGTGCCAATACTTTTGTCAAGGCCCAACGCTGTTTAGCAGTACCCAACTCATATCATGGACCAGTACTTCATACAACTAGATATGCACTGAAAGATTCACATACAAGCAACAAGTACATAGTTCGATCCTTTTGATTCTTATGTCTAGTAAATGGTGTTCTGGTGCAATATGTTGAATTACTATGTAAATAATACATAATACATTTAAACAAAAGCAAATCTTGAATTCTTAATTAAAAATACCTATATTTACCCAGCTCAGTGGATACAATATGTCCATTGTAAGACAACATATGGGTTTGATAAACAGAACCCAGTACAATCTGGAGGGACCAGTTTCCTTTTTATGCAGACATTGAGGTTCTTGATTATGGGCATGCTCTAAACGATCTTTGAAACAAAATGTAAAATATTCGAAATGTGGAAGCGGAAAGTCAGCACAATTTGTGTAGCCTTAGCATCTTCCTCTTATGTGTTCTGCAGCTTCAGCCCAGTTGCCTTATTTGACAGTTGTTTCTGTTCCTTTTCATAGAAGATATCATGGATATGCTTTGCTAAAGCATGACATGCATAAATATGATGTGTTTATCTACATGCATGGAAGAGGAAATTTATTAGTCGATAGCGAATCATTCTGCCATTGTTAGGGTGAAGAACTGAACTTACATGGTTCCACAGAAAACTCAATCTTCCTGTTTATTGAAGTTACTAATTAATATTTTGCATATTGAATGAAAATATCAGGTCATGGATCTTATTGTGAAAGAAAACCTGGTATTACATGAACGGCGAATTAGTCTATCTGAATTTCATGCTGCCGATGAGGTTAGATATTTTATGTCATGGACATTTGTTCATCTTGTCCTTCTACTGAGTTTTTTTTTTGTTTCGCAACTGTATAATATCCTTTATACTGAAATGTGCACTTATCTATTGAACTAAACAAAATAAAATAGCAGAAGTATGTTTTAAATTACTAAGCATTTTTCTTTTGAGAAAGTATAAAGGCTTGCGTCTCGATGCATTGATAGAAAAAGAATGTTAGAGCATCTCCAACGCAGAGCACCTATTGGACATCATCAAATGTCCGTGGACAGCGGGCTGGGTGGAGGCCATCCAGGCAGAGTCACCTAATATAATGTGGACACTGATTTTTCATTTATTTCAGGATTACATTTTACATAGCAAAAGATCCCTAAAACAACTAAAAAAACAACTATCCTAATCTACTCATGTTGGAGGTGTGGTTGAGGAACCCCGCGCCAGAAGGTCTGGTCTTGTCGTTGTTGGCGGCGGCCAGCGCGAACGAGGCAGAGCGCGGACAGCGGGCGGGGCGAAGGCCATCTAAAGAGAACATGACTTGATATTTTCATTCACCTAATGAACAAAACCTGGACACACGAGAGACGAGGTCGGGATGGTCAGACCTCAACGAGGCTACCGCCCACCAGCGAAAGATGTCGAACAAGAACTTTGAGGCGGCAGTTGTTGAACCGGTATGGGCCCAGCCCAGCCTCCTCTCCCTTAGGGCCCAAGCCCATGTAGAAGGACTGACCTAGAAAGGAGGCACCCGGCCCAGCTCCTAGTAGAGCCGCCACACACATTCACACGGGCTGGAGGTACTCCTCTCTTCCCTCCCGATTCAACATGGTATCAGAGCTAGGCGAGGATGACAGGGCCTGACGGGAGTGCAGCGGCGCCGGCAGACCTAGGAGCCGGAGGGGGCTCACCTCGGCGAGGGCTCCTCCCCCTCTTCCCCTTATCCCCTTCTCTCTCCCTCCCGTGGCTGTGCGGTGGCTGGCCTCTCGCAGCTGCAGGAGAGCTGCGCCAGCGGCTGTGTGCGCGCGAGGCAGACAAGGAGGTGGCGTGAGCTGCGTGGGTCTGCATGTGGGAGAGGCCGGAGAGAGGACTGGAGGGGAGCACGCGGCTGCAAGCTGCGGGCGAGCTGCACAACAGGGGGAGCAGGCAGAGGAGCTGCGGCTGCTGCTTGCTGATGCGTGTGCTGTGGTGCTGCTGGAGGAGAAGCGGATGCAGAGGAGACTGTAGCTGCTGATTCTGCTGGTTAGGTCGCTGCTGCTGCTGATTCTGATCTGGAGGTGGTACTGCTGCTGTCGCTGGAGGCTGTTGTGGCTAGAGAACAGTGTGCTGTGCTGCTGCTGCTGCTGCTGCTGCTGTAGGTGAACGAGGTGCTGTGTGTTGGGGGCTGCTGAGGCACTGCTGGCTGATCTGCAGGTGCTGTTTGAGGAAGAAGGGAGGTGTGGCTGCTACCTGCAGTTGCTGCTGCTGATTGTTGAGGAGAAGGATTTGAGGAGAGCCTGATGCTCAGGGAGAGGCCCTTCCTGATGGAGCAGGAGGCTGGCAGGGGGTGCCGTTTTGTGGCCACCAAAGCGCGCTTTGCAGGGGCCGATGTTGTTGCTAGCAGTGCCAAGCATACTGTTGTTTTGGAGATGGGTGATACCATAGCTGCGGCTGGTGCTCACCATGCAGTCAAGGAGTCTCTAGGGAATGATGACATGAGAAGGGGTGATGTGGAGCCAGAGAAGAGTGTTAAAGACAGTGTAGAGAAGGCCAATGCATGGTCAGAGAAGGAATACAACACGACTGTAGTAGAGGTTGAGAGGCTCAGGGAGGAATTGGAAAGCCTCAAGAGGAAGGTTGAGGAAATCCAGGCTGGCAAGGAAACAACAGAGGGGGCGACACGTGAGAAGGATGCTCAGACTGTTAAGTTGAGGGCTGAGTTGGAGGAACTTCATGCTTTCATATCACGGCTCCAAACTGCAGGCTTGAATCGCTATGGAGATTGTGCTCACTGGACCTCCACTGATGAAGTTAGTCCGGAAAAGGCATCTCTTACTGCTAATGAGAATGGTCTAGAATGGGTTCTAGACTCTGGAGCATCTAGGCATGTTGCGGGCAAATCCTGCATATTCGAATCTTACAATAAGCATCCCCCTTCTCACACGGGCACTATACAAACTGCCGATGGCACAAAACAACCGGTCATTGGAGTTGGTACAGTAAAGTGCACTCCGACCATCTCCCTATCCTCAGTTTTACATGTGCCGTCTTTTGCTGTCAATTTGGTCTCTTTCAGTACTCTCATTGATCAAATAGACTTTCGTGTGATCCTTGACAAATTTGGTTGTGAGATTAAGGATCGACAGACGAGGCAGACGGTTGGGACTGGCACCAGACGTAGGGGGCTCTGGTATATGGACCAGGGAGTGCAACCAGACTTGGTTTGTGCTGCGACCATGGAGGGCAAGGAGAAGCAGACGATGATCCATCACTGTAGGATGGGACATGTCTCGTTTGATAAAACGAGTAGAATATTTCCAGATGTTATGTGTGGAATAGGCAAGGGCAAGCTCACATGTGATGCTTGCGAATATGCAAAACACACAAGAGCTACATATGTGAGTAAGGGGCTTAGGAGCATATCTCCTTTTATGCTCATTCATTCGGATGTATGGAAGAGCCCAGTCGTGTCAGTGAATGGAATGAAGTACTTTGTTATCTTTATTGACTGCTATACTCGTATGACTTGGATTTATTTGATGCGTCATAAGGATGAGGTGCTCGGCTGTTTTCAGGATTTCCATGCCTTGTTAAAGAACCAGTCTAAGGTGCAGGTGCAGGTGATCAGGACTGACAATGGCACAGAGTATGTGAACAACACCTTTGGTGCCTTCTTGTCTGACCAAGGGATTCTTCATCAAACTTCTTGTCCGGACACCCCCCCCTCAGAATGGAGTGGCAGAAAGGAAGAATCAACATATTCTTGAGGTTACACGGTCGTTGATGTTTACCATGAATATGCACAAGTTTTTGTGGAGTGAAGCAGTTACGACAACCACATACCTGACCAACCGGACACCTTCAAGGATACTCGGCATGAAATCGGCATGTGAATTGCTGTTTGGAGAAAATAAGTTTGTTGTTCCCCCAAAGTTGTTTGGCAATACCTGCTTTGTTCGTGACCACCGACCTTCTGTTGGGAAGCTAGATCCGCGGGCAGTGAAGTGCGTTTTTTCTGGGCTATGCTTCGAGTCAGTAGGGGTACAACTGTTGGTGTCCCTCTGAGAAACGCTGATTAATCAGTATGGATGTCACTTCCAGGGAGTCTGAGCCATTGATAGGCACAAACCCGTTGAAGGATTCACGCCCAAGGGTGGCCCAATCTTCGCGGCGTAGGATCCAATCGGGGAGGGTAACTAGCTGCAAGCAGGCGGGATAACTAGCTTTATACCTGTCAAGGTTGGATGCGACCCGTACGTTGGGGATGGCTGACCGAAGCTGCAAGAACTCCAACCCGCTGTCCGAACAATCGCAGAACCACAAACCGGGACTAACCCACACAAAACGGCCGGAACCGTAGAGCACGAGGTAGAGGGAACCAGAGGCTCCTTCTCGCGAATCCGAATGAACTCACAAGAGCAAAGGTCGCAAGAACCTTGAAAGGGCCATCTCCACGAGGCTGCAACTTGCATTTGCGCTGATTCGGGAAACGATCCTTCCTTAGGTGTATCCACACCAAGTCACCTTCTTCAAACATCTTCTTTCTTCCTTTGTTTGCTCTCTTTGCGTACTGCTCGGTCATCTTCTCAATGTTTTCTTTAGTCTTCTCATGAATTTTCTTCACAAATTCAGCACGCTTACTTGCATCAATATTGGTTCGTTCCTGCAAAGGCAAAGGCAAAAGGTCTATGGGAGCAGCAGGTTTGAAACCATAAACAACTTCAAAAGGGCAAAATTTAGTGGTCGAATGTACCGCCCTGTTGGACGCAAACTCCACGTGGGGGAGACATTCTTCCCACATCTTCAGATTCTTCTTCAAAACTGCTCTCAGCATCATGGATAGTGTGCGGTTGATTTGTGTGGGTTTCACAACGCAGCACATGGCGTTCGACATCACGTCTCATCTTTTGGCCAAAAGAAATGGTCAATCAACACACTCTCAGTTTTCTTGGCACCAAAATGTCCCATGAGACCACCAACATGTGCTTCCTGTAATAATAGTAAAGGAACAGAGCAATCTGGAATGCACAATTTGTTAGCTCGAAACAAGAAACCATCATGCATATGAAACTTTTCCCATCCTTTTCCCACATTGCATTTGGAATATGGTTCAGCAAAATATGTATCTTGAGCATATAATTATTTTATACTTTGCAATCCAAGAGTTTTAGCATCTAGTTGGGAAAGTAAGATATGACGTCTAGACAAGGCATCGGCAACAACATTATCTTTTCCTTTCTTGTACTTGACAATATAGGGAAAAGATTCTATGAATTCACTCCATTTTGCATGCCTAGGGTTCAGTTTTAGTTGACCTCTAAGATGCTTCAAAGATTCATGGTTGGAATGTATCACAAATTCTTTAGGCCACAAATAATGTTGCCATGTCTCCAAAGATCTTACAAGTGCATATAATTCTTTGTCATAAACAAAATAATTGAGAGTTGGACCACTTACCTTCTCACTGAAATATGCAACAGGCCTACCTTCTTGCATTAGCACTCCTCCGATACCAACACCACTTGCATCACATTCAATTTCAAAAGTCTTACCAAAGTCGGGTAGAGCAAGCAATGGTGCGGTTGTCAACTTATCTTTCAGCTCTTGAAAGGCCTTCTCTTGTGCAAGACCCCACTTGAAGGGTACTTCTTTCTTTGTGAGCTCGTTCATTGGGGCAGCAATGGTGCTGAAATCCTTCACAAATCGACGGTAGAAACCAGCAAGGCCAAGAAAGCTTCGTACTTGGCTCACATTTTGTGGAGGCATCCACTCACGGATGGCTGTGACCTTCTCCTCATCTACCTCCACAACTTGACCTGAAACAATAAAGCCGAGAAACACAACTTTGTCGGTGCAAAATGTGCACTTTTCCTTGTTAGCATATAATTTCTCCTCCCTTTTTGGTGACAGCCCCGGTGGTACCTCCTTGGGGAAAACATCTTCATACCCCTGCAAAATTTCAGCAACAACACTAGGAGTGGTAGAGGGTAAGTCATTAGTAGAAAGAAAAGTTTCCTTGTACAGAAGTACAAAGAAAACGGAATTGGGTTCTCTCAACTCCCTCATGTCCCTTTTCCTAGCCATCATAACTAACCCCTGCTTTTCCCATGTCTTGGTCAATTTAAGCTGTGGGGTTTTATTTGGCTTTGGATTCTCTCGCTCACTATGTTGGTGGATCTCACTCAAGTGTTTCTCACTCTCTCTCTCTCTTTCCTTTTCATATCATCCATCAATATTTCTTCGGGCGTCAAAGGGAGCAAGGATATGCGTTCTCCCTTGTATTGGAACGAGAGGCGATTAGCACGGCTGCTGATTTGCACATCATGATCAAACAACCAAGGTCTTCCCAGCAACAATTGACATGCTTGCATTGGCACCACATCACATTCCACTTGATCTTGATACTTCCCAATGGAAAACTGAACGGTGACCATGTTACTTACTCGCAGCGATCCACAATCACTAAGCCATTGCATCTTGTAGGGACTTGGGTGTCTTCTTTGTGTTAAGAAGTATTAGTATTAGTCTAGGAGTCCTTATTAGTCTATTAGTATTAGTCTAGGAGTCCTTATTAGTCTATGTTTACTTTCCTTGCACCTCAAGTCATGTGTAATATATATATGCCCCTTGGGCCTTAAATACAGATAAGTTGCTTGCCTAACATGGTATTAGAGCTTAGGTTATTTTTTTCGGGCGCAGCAACTCGCCCTCCCGATCCAATCTCGCGCTTTTCTTGCGTGATCGGCGCTGCCCAACCCCTATCCGGCGCTGCCCAACCCCTATCCGGCGGCTCCCTCGACGGCGGCCATGGCGGACTGGGCGGGGCTCCACGAGGACTTCCTCCTGCTGCTCGTCCCGCGCCTCCCCTCCCTCGACCTCCGTAGCTTCCGCGCCGTCTGCGCCTCCTGGCACGCCGTGGCCGCCACCTTCGCCTCGGCCGGCGGCCGCCGCGTCCAGCCGCCGCCGCCTCATCCCGCTGTATCTCACGCCCCCAGCCGTCGCCAGATCCCGCCGCCTCCCTCCTTATTTCGGTGGATGTTGCTCGTGGCAGGGGATGGCGATGGCGCCCTCGTGCCTGAAGCCATACTCGCGCTCGGCCTCATTGAAGAGGGCCCCGAAGAGCGGGTGCTTGTCGTCGTCATCATCGAATTCGTCCTCCGGCCGATTCTCCCAGCAGGATGTACGCCGCCGTCGACTTCCAGGTCGCGGGCCCCGCTGCTTCCTAACGGCCGTCGGGATGCTGCCTGCCTCGAGCAAGGACGTGGCGCCCTCCTGCAGCTGTTGCCGTTCCGCCTCTAGTTGCTTCCCGAGCGTATGTCTCTTCCCCGTGGACGTGCACGAGTCTCTTCCCGGAGCAGCTGGTAGCGTGCATGCTGCTCTGCGTGCTCCTCTGTCTAATTCCGCATGCACGCCATGCTGCCCGCTGGTGCTAGCGACCACTTGGTACAACTTGGTGTACGCTACCTACTGCTAGCCACTTCCTGCTGCTACTATGCTCTCTGTCATCTTCCGCTGTCATTGTTTCTAGTTTTTTAGTTTTTTTCCGCTGCGTCCACCAAATCCGTCGATGTTATGTGTTTTCTCATGCCATGCGAGTCCACCATACCTTTGTCCGTCGGCCTTTTCTCCGGTCCTGATCCTTTCTATACAACTTTTGTGGCCTATTTGCCCTTGTTGTTTCCTATAGGATTTCCTGGATTTCTTTTGCATTGTCGATCTACGTCCATCGTGCCTTAACCGCCGAGATTTTTTCGCCGTCGGTTGTCGTGGACTATGATTTTCTGCACAATGCTTTATTCTCTTGATGTGCCATCTTCTTTTGACAACCCATCTTCTCTTGATACTTATGTTGTATCTTCAAGTGATGCGGTGTCTTCCTCTGATGTGCCATCTCTTCGGTGTCTTCCTATGATGTGTCATCTTCTTTTGGCAACCCATCTTCTCTTGATACTTATCTTGTATCTTCAAGTGATGCGGTGTCTACCTCTGATGTGCCATCTCTTCGTTATCTCCTTCGGCGACTCGACAAGTTTTGAAGACTCTTCATGCTACGAAGACACTCTCAAGACGCGGATTTGGATTATCATTTTTTTTAGTATTACACTTCTTCAAAATGCAATGCTATTGCATACGCTTTGCATTTGAGAGGGGGGGGGGGTGTTAGGAAGTATTAGTATTAGTCTAGGAGTCCTTATTAGTCTATTAGTATTAGTCTAGGAGTCCTTATTAGTCTATGTTTACTTTCCTTCCACCTCAAGTCATGTGTAATATATATATGCCCCTTGGGCCTTCAATACAGATAAGTTGCTTTCCTAACACTTTGTTTCAGTCCCAACCTCTCCACCAAATCTGAACTTGCAATGTTATTGCAGCTGCCATTGTCAATGCTACAAACCTTGTTCTTGATAGTTCCACGGGTGTGAAAGATATTATGTCGCTGCCCTTTCTCTTCTCTAGCTGCATTAATACTAAGCACACGACGGGAAACAAAGCAATCTCCCATGTTGGGCTGAATATCACAAGAACGTGTCTCTCCTTCTCCAACTTCATGCTCAGTTTGTGTTCCATCATCTTCATGTTCATTCTCAGATTCCCATTCACCTTGTTCATTGATCAGTAGGACTTTTTGATTCGAACACTCGGAAGAGATGTGACCACGCCCTTTGCACTTCCAACACTCAATATCTCGGCTGCGAGTTGATGGTACAGTTGTGGAATTATTGGTACTTGCAGCAGCAACAACAACACGTTTGTCACCATTGCGAGGAGCCGGTGATAAGCCGAAGATGCTGCTGCTCGCCGGGTGGCAGTAGGAGTATGCTGAAAATGAGAACCGCCATGAGAGGAACTTGGCTGCGACCTATGCCATGGTGTGGTGGTGCGGTTCAGAGATGAACGTCCATGGCCACTCCGCTGCACCTTCCTCTCCGTGCGCTTTGCTTGATCCAAAATATCTTGTAGAGTGTTATAAGGAAACATCTCCACAAAATCGGAAATATCGTTGTTGAGACCATGCAAAAATCTTGCCATCTTTGACTCTTCATCTTCATGAACACGAGCACGAACCAGCAGCGATTCCTTCTCTTTATAATACTCATCCACCGTGCGAGTACCTTGGGTGAGGCGTTGCAATCTGTTTCGGAGATCTCTTTGATATTGTGAAGGAACAAACCGCCTCCTCATTGCTTGCTTCATTTCTTCCCATGTACCAATGTGTTCACGACCCAACAGCAGCTAGTTTTCTTGTAGTTGGTTCCACCAAGTGAGTGCATAACCTGAAAACTCAACACAAGCAAGGTTTATCCTTTTTGGATCTGCAAGATTGTGGATGCGAAAAATCTGATCACATTGCTCTTCCCAATCAAAATATGCATCCGGATCTTCCTTTCCCGTGAACTTGGGAACCTGCAACTTTATTCTTGCAATATTATCAGGATCATCTCGACCACGACGGTCATGACGACGACCATCATCACCATATGCAGCAGCACACGATACGGAATACCATCATAGTCATCAAACTCATCACCATGACCACGAGCAGCATGCTCGTGTGGGTCAAAGTAGCGTCCACGAGGACCATGGCCTCGCCCTCTATCATGTCCTCCTCGCGGCACTCCACGAGCAGCAACACCACGACCTCGAGCAGCAGCACCGGTGTCTTCAACTTCCCAATGATCTCCGCCATAGTTGTTGTACTCATCTTCATGTCCTCTTCGGGCAGCACCTCCCACGGAGTTTTCACCGCTAGCTTCGCCGTGCGGGTCAATAAGGTCTTGTCGGTGTGGAACCCCATTGCCCCGTGCGGGAGGATGCTCATTGAGCATCCTGTCCATGGTTTGTTGAAGTTGAAGGATGCCGTTCTGCACCTGTTGAAACTCCGCACGTGAGATCGGATCCTCATCTCCTCCTTGATTTTCTCCATGAACACTCAAACCAGATCCTGCCATGTTAGTAGGGCTAAAGAAAGTGGAATAGGATTTTTTTTTGTGGAATCACACAACCTCACCTCTTACTCACCAAAGTTCTTATGAGTTCAAAACAGACCACGGTTCTCCCGGATGTGTTAAAGCGATTGAAAGACAGGGATCAAAGAACTAGCTTCGGTTTTTGGTGGAGCTCTAGGTGGGGTAAACAAAGAGGGCTTGTGCTGAAATCAAGTTGATGCAAACCAAGAATTTTTTATGGAAATATGAGACCTTGCACCAAGATTGAAAAGCAAACAGCTCACACAAAACTTCCTTAAAGTTTCTACCGAACTGAAACTTTTGGAACTTGCTCAACACTTTCTTTCTCTCTTTTTTTTGCACTTCTTTTCTTCTTTTTCTGTTTTTTTCTCTCTTTCTAAGTAACACAACGAAATCTGAAAACTACTACAACGATGAACTTGGTGCAGATCTAAAAGATGAAAAACTTGCAAGGAATGCAACAACAAGATCTCAGCACCAACAAGGTTTTGGGATTTATTTTTGGTGAGGCTTTGGACTATAGGACGGAAAAATTTGCAACAAAACCTACCGATCTAAAGGGATGATAACAAGACGAACTATGATAACAGATCCTACCGTGTAAACGAAAGCTCTGATACCAAGATGATAGGCACAAACCCATTGAAGGATTCACGCCCGAGGGTGGCCCGATCTTCACGGCATAGGATCCAATTGGGGAGGGTAACTAGCTGCAAGCAGCAGGGATAACTAGCTTTATACCTGCCAAGGTTGGATGCGACCCGTACGTTGGGGATGGCTGACCGAAGCTGCAAGAACTCCAACCCGCTGTCCGAACAATCGCAGAACCACAAACCGGGACTAACCCACACAAAACGGTCGGAACCGTAGAGCACGAGGTAGGGGGAACCAGAGGCTCCTTCTCACGAATCCGAATGAACTCACAAGAGCAAAGGTAGCAAGATCTCTTGGATCTCAAGCAATCTTGGCTGCAAAGCTTATAGCTGTTTTTGGTTTGACAAAAGACCCCTAACAAGATGGGGGAGATTGGGTTTTATAGCTGGGACAACCCCCTTAGCTAGGTGTGAAAAGGGTTCAAAATGGTGCAGAATTCATATGCTTCCCTTGGGTGAAGAGTAGTCAACTTGGTGAGTTATTGGAGAGCTCCTTGGAAATTCGCGTAGCATTTATCAGCCGGAACACCTTCCACCAAAACTTGAATATCTTGAGCTACACAACTTTAAATGATGTGAGGTTTTTTGGGTTGGAAAGTAAACTTCAAGGATCTTCTGTTAGTATAGCCCAAAGGCCCCGTCTATGTTCCATATGGGTGGGGCACAACCAAAGATCAGAGGCAAAAATTCTGTAGAAAACAGATTCACTTGAAACTTGTTTTCTTCAATTTTACTTCTTCAACTTGTTTCTTCATGAGCTCATATGTTGTTGGATTCCTTCATTGTGTACCTAAGTTCAACCAACAACAATGGAGATGAAGGCACAACCATTTCATCAAGTTTATAAGATAAACTTAAGTTAGCGTTCACCTGGTCACATATAAGTTTGGCACGACTTCTTGTTATAGGTCCATCGATGGTTGGTGTAGTGTTCTTGGTTGGGATGGCCTCATCAGCCATTCTACGGTGGGCCGACAGACCTAAGTTTGTTGTTTGCGGAGCTTCACCACTTACACTTTGTGCAGGATGGTCAAGAGGGAGAGAAGGTTGTATCTCATTCTCATGATGATTCTGTGGGCACTAACACTGAGGAGGATGTACATGTTCAAGTCCAACCAATTGTTGGTACAATTCCAGTTGGTACTCTCACTGATGGTGATGTGCAGGTCCGGGTTCATCCAACAATGGGTTCCATTTAGATTGGTAATCTCCGGCTTCCTGTTCGGGATCGATGGCAGACAAACACCTTGGTATACTCTCGACGACAACCACACGTGCAAGGGGAGCAGCAAGGCAGTGAGGCAAGAGTGTAGGGGGAGCAACAAGGCAGCGAGGCAGGAGTGCAGGGGGAGCAGCAAGGCAGTGAGACAAACTCATCTGACACAGTGGAGTTGCCCATTGCGTTGCGAAAGGCTACACGTGAAGCAACAAGAAAGGATGAAATAGCAAGGAAAGCTCTACCGAAGGATGATGCTTGTGGTGATCTTGATATTGGCAATTTTGTGTCTTATAAGGCTTTGTCACCCTCATATAAGGCATTTGTTGCCTCCCTTCAAACTGTGTCAATTCCAAAGGATTTGAAGGCTGCAAAGCAAGATCCAAAGTGGCGTGAAGCGATGATAGAAGAGTTGGAAGCACTAAGGAAAAACAAGACGTGTGCTAACCACATTGCCGGCAGAAAAGAAAACAATGAGTTGTAAGTGGATCTTATATAGTGAAGCGGAATCCTGAAGGGAAGGTGGAACGATATAAGGCCAGATTGGTCGCCAGAGGATATAGTCAAACTTATGGAATTGACTATGATGAGACGTTTGCTCCCGTGGCAAAGATGAACACAGTAAGGATATTGGTCTCCTGTGCTGCAAACTTTGGGTGGAAGTTGCATCAATTAGATGTCAAGAATGCCTTCTTGCATGGTGTGTTGCAGGAAGAAGTGTACATGAAGATACCACCAGGTTTTGGTACTTCAAAGACTATGGGGAAGGTATGGAGGCGGAAGAAATCCTTGTATGGACTTAAGCAATCACCAAGGGCATGGTTTGATAGGTTCATAGGTGCTGTCCGTGGTATGGGGCATGGTCAGTGTAACGGCGGCCACACGATGTTCTACAAGCACTCTGATCGGAAGATCACCATTCTTGTTGTTTATCTGGATGACATTATCATCACTGGAGATGATAAGGAGGAAATAGAAAGACCGAAGGGTTGTTTGAGCAAGGAGTTTGAGGTAAAGGATTTGGGTAATCTAAAATACTTTCTTGGCGTTGAAGTGGCTCGGACAGAGAAGGGAATCTCTTTGTGCCAACGAAACTACACCTTGGATCTCTTGAGTGACGTGGGCATAATGGGATGTCGTACTGCCCCTACTCCGATTGAACAAAATCACCAAGTGACAGCACAATCAGGAGAGCTGGTGAATAAGGAAGATTATCAGAAATTGGATGGGAGGTTGTTGTACTTGTGTCATACCAGGCCTGACATTACGTATGCTATGGGGTGGTGAGCAGATACATGCATGAAACAAGGAGTGGGCATCTTGATATTGTGCATAGAATCCTGAGATACTTGAAGGGGACTCCGGGTAAAGGGTTGTGGTTTGGGAAGAGTGGACATCTTGAGGTGGATGGCTATAGTGACTCTGACTGGGCCAGTTGTCAAGATGATAGAAGATCAACTTTTGGCTACTGCGTGTTTGTGGGAGGAAATTTGGTGTCATGGAGAAGCAAGAAACAGCCGGTTGTGTCTAGATCAACAGCAGAAGCTGAGTATAGAGCATTATCTCAAGGGTTGTGTGAGATGCTCTGGGTGAAGTACCTGCTGAGTGAGTTGAAACTTCTGAGGAAGGGACCCTTGAAGGTGTGGTGTGACAATCAGTCAGCTATAGCTATCGCTAATAACCCAGTTCAACTTGATAGGACAAAGCATGTGAAAATTGATCGCTTCTTCATTAAGGTGAAACTTGATGCCGGGATCTCTGGGCAGCAGTTTGCAGATTTTTTGATAAAGGGACTGGGGACAAAGAAGTGTAACTTGGCATGTGACAAGATGGGAATGATAGATATCTACCACCGATCTTGAGGGGGAGTGTTGAACCGGTATGGGCCCAGCCCAGCCTCCTCTCCCTTAGGGCACAAGCCCATGTAGAGGGACTGACCTAGAAAGGAGGCACCCAGCCATCCAGCTCCTAGTAGAGCCACCACACACATTCACACGGTCTGCTGGTACTCCTCTCTTCCCTCCTGATTCAACAACAGACATTTGTTATCAAGTTTTGAAGTTCGACCACTTCTAAGCTAGCAATTACTAAGCATTTTAAGATTTTTAAATTACTTCTTTTCCTTTTTGTGCAGGTTTTACTTTCTTCTTTAATGTTAATAAACTTAAATGATGCTATGCTATAGCTATAGTTATAGTTATAAGTTGTAGTTACATGAATTATGCATGTGTAGAATGGATCACTCAAATTTGGCTGTTTCTCTTAGAAGAACTTTCAAATTAACACATCTCCTTGTTTATGAACTACCATAATAAGGCAGGCTGCATACTTTCAACTACTGCAGTAAGTTAAAATACACTATTTATTGCCCTGGTAATGTGATTTTTCACATGCAGGTGTGGACAACCGGAACAATGGGCGAAATTACACCGGTGAGCTGACTTTTTTGCACTATATGGTCACGTTTTTTCTATCCATTTAAGTACTGCCCCCATGTTGGAGTTAATCTTGTTATGACTTGGACAAGAAGGTGCAAGACATGTCTAGCATGGCAGTGAGCGTAGTCAAAAAGAAAATTGACTGCTAGTTGCCTAAATGAGTAAGAAAGAGCTGCAGCAAGTAGTAGTAATAGCAAAGTTTGAGTTTCTATGGTCGTATGCTTAATATGGAAGGAAGCTAGCTAGGGCATGAGTAGTGTCCAGTTGGGTACTGTAGCATGGTGGTGTCTAGCAACGCTGTATAAACCTCTATATAAGAGCATCTCCAGCCGTTCGCCCCCCCAGAGGCATGAAATAGCGCCACCTGGGGGCGCGCCGGCGAAAAAATCGGCGTGGGGGGCTCGGGTTCCCAGTCGCCCCCCCAAAGGTCACCCCCAACCCTTTTTTTTAAACAAACTCGGCCTAAATTCGGCCAAAAACGACTCAAATTTGAAGGAAATTCATAGTTTACATTGATATTTGTACAAAATTGAAATAAAAACATAAACTAAAAAGAAATTGAACGCCGTCGCCCGCCGCCTTCTACATGCCGAGAAGCTTGTAGAAGTTGGTGTAGTCGCCGCCGTCGTCCTACGCTCCGCTGCCGTCCTTGCTGCACCCCTGCCCTGGGTCGCCGTGGCGAATGGGGTTGGAAGGCTCGGGCGCCTCCTCGTCGTTGTCGTCGAGGATGACGACGTCGTCCTCCTCGCGGCCGCGGCGCCGGGCCGCGATCTCCTCAAGGGTGCGGCGCTGGCGCTCCATCTCCTCCCGGACGTAGTCGTCTCGCGCCCATTTGAGGGCGGTCTTGTCGTCGGCAGCCATGGCCAGGTGCTCCTGCTTGACGGGGAGGAGCGCCGGCTCTGTCTTCGGCTTGACGAGGCGGGAGGAGGCGCCGCGCTCGTTGATGACGCCGCCGCCGCTGCGTGTGCCTCGCTTTAGCGGCGTCTCCTGCCGCTCCGGTTTGACGGGAAGGAGCGTCGGCAACCCGGAGGAGCGGGAGTGGGAGCCAGACGAGGAGGAAGACCCTGTCTCCATCCGCCTCGGCGTCCAAGAACTGTCGCGACGGCGGGTACTCGTACCACGGCGAGTTGCCGCCCTCGATGTGCTCGAGCCTCGAGGACGGCCTCCAACGTGCGGCCAGGGAAGCCCCACCATAGGCGGCGCCCCTCGGAGTTGAAGCGGCTGCGGGGGTCGACTTCGTTGGTGGCGGCGAGCTGGTCGGCGTGACGGCGCTCGAAGTACGCCGTCCACGGCATGTTGCTGTCGGGGGCGTACCTCGGCAGGTTCCGCGAGCTCTCCGGTAGCGTTGACTGGATGCGCGCGATGTCCGCGCGCCGGTCAGCTTCAGAGGGCGGCGGTGGCACCGGGACGCCGCTGGCGCTCAGCCTCCACGAGCCCACCACCCGCATGTCCGGTGGCGCCGGGTAGTCCGCCTCGTAGAGGAGGCAGGCCTCGGACTTGTGCGGGTGGCAGCTGCCGAAGCCGTTGGCCGCGGCTCCGCCGCCGGGGTAGCGCTCGGCCATTGGAGAGAGGGAGAGAAGGCGCCGCTGACAAAGGGGCCAAAGAGGAGAGGGCATCGACGGCGAGGAGTCTGGCGGCAGAGGTGTGAGGCCACCGACGAGGGTAGGGGCAACTTATATAGCCGCGGGCGGGCGGCGCCGTGTGAACGCGTGGCAGGAGTGGACGGGACGTGCGTTGCCGAAACCCGCGTTGCCGCGCCTTCACTGCGCCGCCCGTGAAGAATCAATGGAAGGCTGATCGGCGGCGCAGCCTTCGCATTGATTCCCACGGGAAACGAGACGATGAGGACGATGAACGCGCCTAGTCGCTGACTCGGCGGGTCCACATCCGTTTCGCGTCCCCGCGCCCCGGGTTCGGTCTAGGACCGTCGGGACCAATTTCGGCCCTCACCAGCGAAAAGGGGCTCCTGGGGCGCGACTGAGCCGTTTTTTTTAGCGCCGGCGACAAAAAAGGGGCCGGTTGGGGGCGCGGCTGGAGATGCTCGAAGGAGGGACACCCCATATGGAGTGAATCTAAGTAGCAAGCCAAGATGGAGTTGGGCGTTTTATAGGACGGGCTCCAGGAAGTTCTTTTAAAATATATATTTAAAAGTTTCAGACAAATTCATTTTTTCTACCAATACGTATACATGTTATCTAAGTATATGTATATTTTGATTAAACGGTACAATTATTTGCAAGTTACACAAGAAGACAAAATCTGGCCCAAATACAACAAAGAAAAAGCCCATTTCAATCTATGTATTTGTCCTTTTTGTGTACATCACATATGAACATATATGTTCATGAAAATATTGTATGTACAAACAGACACTACACATATATGTTTGTGTATACTTTTTTTCAGATTTTTTGAGGTGTAGAAAATGTTTTTAAGCTGGAAAAAAAGGAGAACCCTGAACCCCGGACACCAAATGTACTTTCCATCCAAGATGTAGTAGTGCCAAGCCTTTGTGTCAGGATGTAGCACATATGTACGAGTATCATGCATGTGTGTATACGAGGAGTGCGTGTAAGGATGTAGCCTCACAGCATGCGTTGCTGATGAGCATCATGTGAGGCAATGCATTTGTTGCTTGTAAGGCAATAGTTGTGCTTGTAGAGAGATGCAGCATTTGTTGGTAAGCACTAAATAAATGGCATTTGTTGCTCAGGCCAATACCCCAGTGGTTTATTTAATTTTGGAAATTTGAGTACAGATTGGGCAACATTTCAATGCAACTTCTATGGCCAGATCATATGAACCCTTTTTGGTTGTTAAGAGCATCTCCAACAGCCGTCCAACGCGCGGCGCGTTAAAAATGAATTTGCAGCGCGCAGTTCGCCTGTTTTGGCGCGGTGACCAATGCTGGCTCCAGCGGCCGCTGTGAAATGCACAACGCGTGCTTAGCTTCAGCAGGCGCGCTGAAATGCAGTTGCTAGATAAAAAATACATAGATATTTCATAGATAGATAGATAAAACGATACATAGATATTTGTCATAATACATAGATAAAACAATGAAAACTACTAGAACCTACTAGATAAAAAGTACGGTGCAACTACTAGAACCTACTCGGAGTCGTCCTCCTCCTCCTCATCATTCTCGGTGTCTGAGGTATCGAGCCAAATATCATCCCAACGTTCGTCGTCACTCCCAAAGAACGACTTCCCGCCGTCGTTGTTGACGACCTCGCACTGCGATATGGCCAGTGTCTTGCGCCGACGCCTGTCATCCCGCTCCTCGCGGCGCCTTGCCGTCCTCTCTGCCCAGAAGGCGTTCTCGGCGGCGACATCCTCCGAGTGGCGCCGGCGCCACTCCCTCCTCGGCGATGAGGAGGCGGCGCTGCCGCCAACGGTGGTCCTCACGGTCCTGGTCTGTTATCAGACGAGGCGGAGGGGCGACAGCATGCGCCTGCTCGCGCGTGTAGACGTCGTGGAAGTACATCTGCACGTGAGGCCTCCCTAGGCGCCACGCCGCCGCGTCGTACGCGCGGGCGGCCTCGTGCGTGGTCTCGAACGTGCCGAGGCCGAGGCGGACGTCGCCGGACCGGATCTCGGCGTACTAGACGCCGGAGGGGTGCGCGCGGACGCCTGTGTAGCCCGAAGATCCACGGCGGCATGGTGGCTCGCTGGGGCGCTTCGGTGGCGGCGCGGCAGAGGGAGCGGCGAGGAAGCGACACAGCGCGTGTCGTAAAGGGAGCGACGAGGAGAGCGATGGGCAGCCGCGTGGCGAGCGCCGCAATTTATAAGCGCGCCCGAAGCGGTGCGCCAAATCTAGCGCGCAACCGCCCGCTTTCTCCCCCCCGCGCGCAATCGTTTGCCGCGCGTGCTAATTTCCCGCGTCCGCTGGAGCGCGCGCTAAAAACTCAGTTTACCGCGCGTGTTTTTTAGCGCCGCTGTTGGAGATGCTCTAAAAATGTCAATGGTTGATAGGTGTAGGCATGTTAGCTTATCTGCATGTGCAAAAATATTGTTCTTGTTAGACAGTCAAACTCCTCTCTCCCCACTAGCAGGCACGACTGCATGATCCCACGATCTCATGCACGTCGCCACTCCCGGCGCCTCGCGCCCTTGTTGTAACCTCTGTACTCTGTACATATATATTGAATGTAATACGATCGGCAGTACCTTAAGGGGTTCCATTTACCCATTCTTCCACCTGTTTACATGGTATCAGAGGCTGGGCTATCTCATCTCCTGTAGCTAGCCCGCCCTTCCGCTGCTCCTACCTCGCGACGCACCTGCTATGGCGTCGCCCCCACCTCCTCCACCACCCCCTCCTCCCCCTGCTCGCCCTACCTCTGCCACCAGCGGCTCTCCAGCGACTCCGCCGCCCACCCAAGCCCCCACCTCTTCCTCCACGGCGGCTCCCAACCCCTCCCCTCTGGTGAGTGTCTTCATCAACCACCACGTCCCCATTGTGTTGTCTCTCAACCCGCCCAACTTCTCCCATTGGCGCACCCTCTTCGAGGTCACCTTCTAGAAGCATGATGTCCTCGCCCACATCTCCGGGGCGGCGCGCCTCCATGATCCGCTCTGGAGCCAGGACGATGCCCACATCGTCTCGTGGCTCTACAACCGCATCACCCCGGAGGTCTTTGGGCTCATTCATCAGCGCGGCGCCTCTGCCGCCACCGTTTGGGACGCCATCTGCAACCTCTTCCTGGAGAACGCCGAGCACCAAGTGGTGTTCCTCTCCACCGAGTTCCGTCGCATCGATCAAGGCTCGGCGTCCGTCCTCTCGTACTTCGCACGCCTCAAGGACTGCGCCAACCGCCTCGCCGAGCTCCGCGCCGCCGTCACTGATCGGGATCAGGTTCTGAATATGTTTCGTGGCCTGCACCCCCGTTTCCGCTATGCTGTCCCGATCCTCAAGATGCAGACTCCGTTCCCAACACTCCTCCGTTGCCGGGCGTTTCTTCTCCTCGAGGAGAGTCGCCTTGCTGCGGACAACACCACCGAGACCGCTCTGCATGCCACTCGCGTCCCCACCAACACCAACGCCGACAGCGGCGGGTAGGGCGTCTCCAACAGCAACTCCGGCGGGGGCGACGGTGGCCGTTCGAGGGGCAAACGCGGCAACACAAACTCCCGCGGGGGCAACCATCAGGCGCGTCCTCCTACACCCTCAGCTGCCCCTTGGACCGGCATGGTCCATGCCTGGCCCATGCCATGGCGCCCCCACGCGCCCGGTGCCGGCATCCTCGGTCCCCGACCAGGCGGCGGGGCCCCGTTCGCTGGCACGGCCACTCACCACCCCACCATCCCCGATGTGCCTCCCATAGCGCCTCCCGTCTTCTGGCAACCTGGTGTCATGCCTTCCCACCCCCTGCACGACGTCACGCCTGGTGGTGGACCTGGTCCTTCTACTCCAACTTGGGACCAAAATGCGCTCGTCCACGCGCTCAACACCATGACGATGCAGCAGCAGCAGCCGGCGCCTCCTCCTGCCGACTGGTACCTCGACACGGGCGCCACATCTCACATGGCGTCGTCGTCTGGTATGCTCTCCTCCTCTACCCCCTATACTTCCTCACGCATAGTGGTCGGCGACGGCTCCTCCCTTGCGGTCACGCACATCGGCCAGCAACACATACCCACCACCGCCAACCCCATCGTTCTCAACGATGTCCTCGTTTCCCCCCACCTAGTTCGCAATCTCCTCTCTGTTAAAAAGCTTGCCCGTGATAATCCTCTTAATGTCGAATTTGATGAACTTGGCTTTTCTGTAAAGGAACGAAGCACGAAGAAGGCGATCCTCCACTGTAACTCCACCGACGATGAGCTTTATCCCATGTCCACATCGTCCTCCTTGCGCGCGCACCATGCATTCACCGCCGTGTCCCGTGGCATTTGGCATCAGTGTCTAGGTCATCTTGGCGATGATGCTCCCCGTCACACCCTTCGTCAGTCAGCCATCGACCACACCAGCGGCTCATCTACTGTCTGTCATGCCTGTCAATTAGGAAAGAGCACTAGGCTCCCATTTGCTTTATCAGATCATGTTTCGTATTTTCCTTTCCAACTTGTGCATTGTGATGTATGGACTTCTCCTGAATTAAGCGTTTCTGGCTGTCAATATTATCTGCTTGTGCTTGATGATTATAGTCACTTCGCTTGGACTTTCCCCCTCCGTCACAAATCTGATGTGTTTCCAACCCTTCGCAACTTTCTTCACTTCGCCCGCATGCACTTTAACCTGCCTGTTCTTACGATACAAACGGACAACGGCGGGAGTTCGACAACTCAGCTGCCCGCGAGCTTCTCTCTTCTTTAGGCACTGTTTTGCGTCTGTCATGCCCGTACACATCGCCTCAGAATGGTCGCGCCGAGCGCGCGCTCCGCACCCTCAACGACATCACCCGCTCCCTGCTAGTTCACGCCCACATGCCATATGAGTACAGGGCTGAAGCCCTTCAAACGGCCACGTTTCTTCTCAACAGAAGACCGTGCTATCCACGCCACAACTACACACCCTTCTTCCTTCTCTACGGCACGTACCCGGACTACTCGTCGCTTCGTATCTTCGGGTGCCTCTGCTACCCCAACCTCACGACCTCGACACGGCATAAACTCGCTCCACGCTCCGCCCCATGTGTCCTCCTCGGATACTCCTCCGATCACAAGGGCTACCGCTGCTTAAACCGCGCAACCGGACGCGTGATCATCTCACGCCACGTCGTTTTCGATGAGTCCAGCTTTCCCTTCCACACCGCTCCACCCACCATGGCTGCACCATCGACGCTTGACACCGACGAGCACCCCTTCCATGCATGCATGCCCCGCCAGCCTCGCTCGCCGCTTCCCCGTCATCCCACCATGGCGGTCCAGCAATCTGTCGTGGTTGCTAGCCCACAGCCGAAAACACCACTACCCACTACCACCCCACCTAATATCGATGCCATGGCAGCTACCAACCCCTCGGCAGTCGTTCCTGACACACCGTCCACTTCATCCCCGCTGCCGCAGCAGCCTCCACTCCCTTCACGTCGCCCTAATCCTCCCGCACCCACTCACAACATGCTCACCCGTGCCCAAGCTGGCAAGTTCTTCCCCAACCCAAAATACCAACAGAACCTTACTACCACAGTCGCCGCTGCCATCTCCTCCATTCCCAAAAGTGTGCGTGCCGCATTACGGGATCCCTGTTGGTTGGCTGCTATGCAGGTGGAGTACAGGGCCCTCATGGAGAACAAGACCTGGCGCCTCGTGCCTTGTCCCCGCGAGGCCAACATCGTCACCGGCAAATGGGTCTTCCGCCACAAGCTGAAGGCTGATGACTCACTTGAACGGTACAAGGCAAGATGGGTCGTCCGCGGCTTCTCTCAACGCCCTGGTGTTGACTTCGACGAGACCTTCTCGCCCGTCGTCAAGGCTGCCACGATCCGGGTTGTGCTCACCATCGCTGCCTCCCACTAGTGGCCAGTTCACCAGATGGACGTCAACAATGCATTCCTCCACACCCGTCTCTCCGAGCAAGTGTATTGCCAACAGCCCGCGGGATTTGTCGACGAGGCGCGCCCTGATCATGTGTGCCTCCTTGATAAATCACTCTACAGCCTCAAACAAGCACCGCGCGCCTGGTTTGCTCGGTTCGCCGCTTACGCCCACACCATCGGCTTCGTCAGCTCACGGGCCGATCCGTCGTTGTTCATCCTCCGGAGCGACGCCGGTGCCGCCTACCTGCTCCTCTATGTCGATGATATCGTCCTCACCGCCTCGTCGTCGACACTCTTGCAACATCTTCAACGACTCCTCTTCACCGAGTTCTCGATGAAGGATCTCGGTCCCCTCCATTACTTCCTGGGGATCGAGGTCACGCGCACGGCGGATGGCTTCTTCCTCTCCCAGCGCAAGTATGCGGAGGAGCTGCTCGACCGCGCCAACATGCATGCATGCAAGCCTGCTTCCACGCCCGTCGACACACGCTCCAAGCTATCCGCCACCAACGGCACTCCTGTTAAGGACGCCTCTGAGTACCGCAGCCTTGTCGGCGCACTCCAGTACATGACGATGACGCGCCCCGACATCGCCTACGCCGTTCAACAGTGCTGCTTGGTGATGCATGATCCGCGGATTCCTCACATGGCCCTCGCCACACGCATATTGCGCTACCTTCGCGGCACCACGACCCATGGTCTTCACCTGCACCACGGCGCCCCGCTTGACCTGACCGCGTACTCCAACGCGGACTGGGCCGGTTGCCCAGACACTCGACGCTCCACCTCCGGCTACACCGTGTTCTTGGGCGACTCGCTGGTGTCCTGGTCCTCCAAGCGGCAAGCCACTGTCTCCTGCTCCAGTGCCGAAGCTGAGTACCGCGCGGTTGCCAATGCAGTCGCCGAGTGCTGCTGGCTTCGTCAACTCCTAGCCGAGATTGCTGTGCCGCTGCCAAAGGCCAGCGTGGTCTTCTGCGACAGCATATCATCCGTCTACATGGCTGCCAACCCAGTTCACCATCGTCGGACTAAACATATCGAGCTTGACATACATTTCGTCTGCGATAAGGTCGCCCTTGGCGAGCTGCGTGTTCTCCACGTCCCCACAACGCAGCAGTTCGCTGACGTTCTTACCAAGGGACTCCCAACACTGGCCTTCGAGGAGTTTCGATCCAGCTTGTGCATCCGACCGCCGGACGCTCAAACTGCAGCGGGGTGTTAGACAGTCAAACTCCTCTCTCCCCACTAGCAGGCACGACTGCATGATCCCACGATCTCATGCACGTCGCCACTCCCGGCGCCTCGTGCCCTTGTTGTAACCTCTGTACTCTGTACATATATATTGAGTGTAATACGATCGACAGTACCTTAAGGGGTGCCATTTACCCATTCTTCCACCTGTTTCCAGTTCTGTACAAATGCACATATGAAATACGATCATGTGTTTACCCAATTTTTTCCATGTGTTATATTCAACATATACGGTTCTTGTGAAGCAACAAGCATCGGTTTGTATGAATCTATGCACAGATCAAATGATCAAAATTTCCCCATGCTGTGTTATTCAACTCATTGTTTGAGCATGCTAGTTTGTTTTGCAGGTATTTTGCGATTCTAATTACATGGCCACTATTCTGATTTGCAACAGGTTGTGATGATTGACGGGCGTGAAATTGGTGATGCGAAAATCGGTCCAGTCACAAGACAAATCCAGAACGCATACAAAGTCCTGACAGCAGGGTTAGGGGTACCAATACCCAGGAACGCGGAGGCATAATCATTTGCGCGGACATTCTTCTTTTCCTTTTGAAAAGGAGAAGGCACTTGTTATCTATGGACAAACTTTCAGGGCCCAGTTGAGAGTAATAACAATAAATAGTCGCTATTGTTCAAAGAAGCACCCAGTGAAAGCGGCACACCGAACAGAAAAGCGAGTATTTGAAAAATACTTGTTGGGTCTATGGATTCATGATTTATTGTGTGCGTGTGTGCGCCGAACCTGTTCATGTCATTTGGAAGTTGTGGCTGATCCTGGAAATAGAACAGAAAATAAATCTTATGTGCGGTTTGTTTGCTGCCTAATTTTCTTTGATCCGTCCATCAATTTACTGCAACTGTGATGATGTTGTGAAGTCCATGCACATCCATGGTACCAACATATGCCAACTACCCCATGCTCCCAGCCTTGCTGGGAAATGGAAAAAAGGAAAACACAAAGGAAGTGTTCAGATTAAACAGTGGTAACGCAAATGTTAAGGGAAATAGATCATGCTGGAAACATGAAGGCAATTGACAAATCTCTGTTTTGTTTGGTTCATGCTTGTAAGAGCATGGACAATGTTTTAAAAAAAGAAGATAACCCCGGCCTCTGCATCTGAGAGATGCATACGGCCACTTTATTAACTATTTTCAAGGGTCTTACAAAGTATTACAACAATATGTCTGAATTCACCATCTTGGGAAAAAGTGCTGCTATTCCTATCCATATGATGTAGGGGTGCTAGCCGGGCCCCTACCCAGACCACTCACCTAAGTCTAACATCAAAAGCTGGAAGCCCCAGCCGAGCCACATACCGAGTCTGGTGCACAAACCGGTCAGACGCACTCGTGTGTTGTCGCCGTCATCTTTCACCGGTCCATCTTCAGAGCAGATATTGAGGCTTCTACCTTGTTTAGCCACTCTGCCATCGACGTCATCATGACGCCAAACAGCTACCTCCTCCTGTGTGAGTCCATCTCCACGAATCAGACGCCGAGTCCCCACAGCGCCACGTCGTCGATATTCGCCGCCATCAATGTGTGAGATGAAGCACCGCTCCACCATCTCTTCAGCCAACACTTGATCCAAAACGATGCTCTCAGGAAGGAAGGCGATAGAACGCCATCATCGTCCGATCCAGGAAGACCCAGATCTAGAGTTTCCTCCGGAGCATCCCGAGCCTGATGACGCAAACTGCAACTCGCAGTTGCTCCACCAGACGAGCGGTGCCGCCGCCGCAACCTTCAAGGTGAAGCTGGCCAAAATGCGCCGACACCGAACCGCCGCCACCTCCACCGCCGCTTGAGCAGCCCCCGAGCAACGCCTTCAGGAAGGAGCACGCCACTACGGTGTCGTCGTCGCTTGGAATAAGGGGATCTGAGGTTTTCAGCTGAGCTCCTCGGAGGGGTGGAAGTAAGGGGATCCTCTCTGAAGCCTCCAGCAAGGGGAGCAACACCCAAAGGCGCTGCCTTCGGAGTGGTCACCGCGCCAGCCAAGGGATTCCCCCGGAACCCTTCCAGCCACCGGATCTGCAAGGCCTTTACCCAAGAACAGCGAGAAGCCATCAGAGGCCGGATCCGCTGCAGATCGGAGTAGATCATGGTCGAGGACGAGCATCACCATGGCCACCAGCATCCAGTGAGACCCGCTGCCGCAGCCAACGCCCACCACCTTCCCACCACCCACACGACCGAGCATGGGAGGCCGAGACTGCGCCTGTAGAACCAGATCCGCAATGGATCCATGCCCGCGCCGCCGCCCCGAAGCCAACTCCTCGCACAACCGCCATGGCCTGGCCGCCGCGCCGCCGCATCTCGCGCTACAGCCGCACGCCGGGAGGGGGAGAAGGGCCCCGGCGGCACCTTCAGGAGACCGGCGCGGGGTGGAGGCTAGGGTTCCCCCGCCGCCGCCCGTCAGAACGACGCGAGGGACGTGGTGTGAAGGCTAGGGTTCCCCTGCCGCCGCCCGCGAGAGAGACGCGAGAGCTAACTGGTGAACAAGAGCATGTACAATGATGCCATATGAATACAGATGTCCCATGATAAAAAATAGCTTGAAGCATCTATATTGATTTTTTTTCTCTTCAATGCAAATTACCGTCAGGGTGCCTCATCAAAGAATAAAGAATAAAAACTCTAATACACATGCATCTCTATTTTTTACTCTAACTTTTTCAGCTTTTTACGTTGGACCATACATTTTCCCTTCAAGCACCCGCCTCCTGATCCCGCTTCCTTATCCAAACCTATTTTTTCTGACATCCGATCCTACATGACATACGAGGAATCATCCTGACGCTATATATTGTACATGCCCTGAAGGAATCGAATTGTGGTGTTTGCTTTGGCCGCTCCGGCATTGCCGCCAACATTGCTGGCTGCTTCACCGGCCTCCCCGCCAGCCACGACATTCTCCTCTCTGCCACCTCATATCTCCAATGCCTCCACTCATGTGGTTGTGCCTGGAGAGAATCTAGGCCATGGAGATGATAGGCATGCTTAGCTGTCGCACACATTCAGTTAAGACGGACTGAGGTTCCATTGACGGACCAGATCAAGTGCAGCTATGCAGATCCAAAGGCCTGCATTCGCTCACCTAGTTACTGCCGCCCCGAGCTCCGATAACTCTTCTCCATTTCGTATATGCTGTTTTCCTGATCTAGATTGAAACCCTAGTTCGAGTTCATCCCCAAATCCCTCTGTTGCCACGCAAATTTGCCGTGCGACACCACGATAACTGTCGTGCTTACGTGACGACTTACGGATGCTTTTCGCGCAAAGCAACAAAGAATTTCTCGATTTCGTAGAGGAGTACGCCCGCTTTTCAGCGTAAAACGGTAAAGATAATCCGGGCTCTAGGGTTGCTAGGGCACGGTGAAGAGTAAACGATAGAGAAAAAGTACGTGAACAAGTAGATTGATTTTTGTTGTGTAATGATTAGATTTTATTTCTCTTAATCGGTCATATGCTTGTTTATATAAGCAGCCTGATCTTTGACGTACAGGATAGGACACAGAAGTCATTCTTGGCATACAAGCCGAATATATTATTTCTAATCTATTGCCAAATTGGTCTAATCAAATTTGGAAATCTTAGTACATCCCTGTCGGCTTACGCCCACACCATCGGCTTCGTCAGCTCACGGGCCGATCCGTCGTTGTTCATCCTCCGGAGCGACGCCGGTGCCGCCTACCTGCTCCTCTATGTCGATGATATCGTCCTCACCGCCTCGTCGTCGACACTCTTGCAACATCTTCAACGACTCCTCTTCACCGAGTTCTCGATGAAGGATCTCGGTCCCCTCCATTACTTCCTGGGGATCGAGGTCACGCGCACGGCGGATGGCTTCTTCCTCTCCCAGCGCAAGTATGCGGAGGAGCTGCTCGACCGCGCCAACATGCATGCATGCAAGCCTGCTTCCACGCCCGTCGACACACGCTCCAAGCTATCCGCCACCAACGGCACTCCTGTTAAGGACGCCTCTGAGTACCGCAGCCTTGTCGGCGCACTCCAGTACATGACGATGACGCGCCCCGACATCGCCTACGCCGTTCAACAGTGCTGCTTGGTGATGCATGATCCGCGGATTCCTCACATGGCCCTCGCCACACGCATATTGCGCTACCTTCGCGGCACCACGACCCATGGTCTTCACCTGCACCACGGCGCCCCGCTTGACCTGACCGCGTACTCCAACGCGGACTGGGCCGGTTGCCCAGACACTCGACGCTCCACCTCCGGCTACGCCGTGTTCTTGGGCGACTCGCTGGTGTCCTGGTCCTCCAAGCGGCAAGCCACTGTCTCCTGCTCCAGTGCCGAAGCTGAGTACCGCGCGGTTGCCAATGCAGTCGCCGAGTGCTGCTGGCTTCGTCAACTCCTAGCCGAGATTGCTGTGCCGCTGCCAAAGGCCAGCGTGGTCTTCTGCGACAGCATATCATCCGTCTACATGGCTGCCAACCCAGTTCACCATCGTCGGACTAAACATATCGAGCTTGACATACATTTCGTCTGCGATAAGGTCGCCCTTGGCGAGCTGCGTGTTCTCCACGTCCCCACAACGCAGCAGTTCGCTGACGTTCTTACCAAGGGACTCCCAACACTGGCCTTCGAGGAGTTTCGATCCAGCTTGTGCATCCGACCGCCGGACGCTCAAACTGCAGCGGGGTGTTAGACAGTCAAACTCCTCTCTCCCCACTAGCAGGCACGACTGCATGATCCCACGATCTCATGCACGTCGCCACTCCCGGCGCCTCGTGCCCTTGTTGTAACCTCTGTACTCTGTACATATATATTGAGTGTAATACGATCGACAGTACCTTAAGGGGTGCCATTTACCCATTCTTCCACCTGTTTCCAGTTCTGTACAAATGCACATATGAAATACGATCATGTGTTTACCCAATTTTTTCCATGTGTTATATTCAACATATACGGTTCTTGTGAAGCAACAAGCATCGGTTTGTATGAATCTATGCACAGATCAAATGATCAAAATTTCCCCATGCTGTGTTATTCAACTCATTGTTTGAGCATGCTAGTTTGTTTTGCAGGTATTTTGCGATTCTAATTACATGGCCACTATTCTGATTTGCAACAGGTTGTGATGATTGACGGGCGTGAAATTGGTGATGCGAAAATCGGTCCAGTCACAAGACAAATCCAGAACGCATACAAAGTCCTGACAGCAGGGTTAGGGGTACCAATACCCAGGAACGCGGAGGCATAATCATTTGCGCGGACATTCTTCTTTTCCTTTTGAAAAGGAGAAGGCACTTGTTATCTATGGACAAACTTTCAGGGCCCAGTTGAGAGTAATAACAATAAATAGTCGCTATTGTTCAAAGAAGCACCCAGTGAAAGCGGCACACCGAACAGAAAAGCGAGTATTTGAAAAATACTTGTTGGGTCTATGGATTCATGATTTATTGTGTGCGTGTGTGCGCCGAACCTGTTCATGTCATTTGGAAGTTGTGGCTGATCCTGGAAATAGAACAGAAAATAAATCTTATGTGCGGTTTGTTTGCTGCCTAATTTTCTTTGATCCGTCCATCAATTTACTGCAACTGTGATGATGTTGTGAAGTCCATGCACATCCATGGTACCAACATATGCCAACTACCCCATGCTCCCAGCCTTGCTGGGAAATGGAAAAAAGGAAAACACAAAGGAAGTGTTCAGATTAAACAGTGGTAACGCAAATGTTAAGGGAAATAGATCATGCTGGAAACATGAAGGCAATTGACAAATCTCTGTTTTGTTTGGTTCATGCTTGTAAGAGCATGGACAATGTTTTAAAAAAAAAAGATAACCCCGGCCTCTGCATCTGAGAGATGCATACGGCCACTTTATTAACTATTTTCAAGGGTCTTACAAAGTATTACAACAATATGTCTGAATTCACCATCTTGGAAAAAGTGCTGCTATTCCTATCCATATGATGTAGGGGTGCTAGCCGGGCCCCTACCCAGACCACTCACCTAAGTCTAACATCAAAAGCTGGAAGCCCCAGCCGAGCCACATACCGAGTCTGGTGCACAAACCGGTCAGACGCACTCGTGTGTTGTCGCCGTCATCTTTCACCGGTCCATCTTCAGAGCAGATATTGAGGCTTCTACCTTGTTTAGCCACTCTGCCATCGACGTCATCATGACGCCAAACAGCTACCTCCTCCTGTGTGAGTCCATCTCCACGAATCAGACGCCGAGTCCCCACAGCGCCACGTCGTCGATATTCGCCGCCATCAATGTGTGAGATGAAGCACCGCTCCACCATCTCTTCAGCCAACACTTGATCCAAAACGATGCTCTCAGGAAGGAAGGCGATAGAACGCCATCATCGTCCGATCCAGGAAGACCCAGATCTAGAGTTTCCTCCGGAGCATCCCGAGCCTGATGACGCAAACTGCAACTCGCAGTTGCTCCACCAGACGAGCGGTGCCGCCGCCGCAACCTTCAAGGTGAAGCTGGCCAAAATGCGCCGACACCGAACCGCCGCCACCTCCACCGCCGCTTGAGCAGCCCCCGAGCAACGCCTTCAGGAAGGAGCACGCCACTACGGTGTCGTCGTCGCTTGGAATAAGGGGATCTGAGGTTTTCAGCTGAGCTCCTCGGAGGGGTGGAAGTAAGGGGATCCTCTCTGAAGCCTCCAGCAAGGGGAGCAACACCCAAAGGCGCTGCCTTCGGAGTGGTCACCGCGCCAGCCAAGGGATTCCCCCGGAACCCTTCCAGCCACCGGATCTGCAAGGCCTTTACCCAAGAACAGCGAGAAGCCATCAGAGGCCGGATCCGCTGCAGATCGGAGTAGATCATGGTCGAGGACGAGCATCACCATGGCCACCAGCATCCAGTGAGACCCGCTGCCGCAGCCAACGCCCACCACCTTCCCACCACCCACACGACCGAGCATGGGAGGCCGAGACTGCGCCTGTAGAACCAGATCCGCAATGGATCCATGCCCGCGCCGCCGCCCCGAAGCCAACTCCTCGCACAACCGCCATGGCCTGGCCGCCGCGCCGCCGCATCTCGCGCTACAGCCGCACGCCGGGAGGGGGAGAAGGGCCCCGGCGGCACCTTCAGGAGACCGGCGCGGGGTGGAGGCTAGGGTTCCCCCGCCGCCGCCCGTCAGAACGACGCGAGGGACGTGGTGTGAAGGCTAGGGTTCCCCTGCCGCCGCCCGCGAGAGAGACGCGAGAGCTAACTGGTGAACAAGAGCATGTACAATGATGCCATATGAATACAGATGTCCCATGATAAAAAATAGCTTGAAGCATCTATATTGATTTTTTTCTCTTCAATGCAAATTACCGTCAGGGTGCCTCATCAAAGAATAAAGAATAAAAACTCTAATACACATGCATCTCTATTTTTTACTCTAACTTTTTCAGCTTTTTACGTTGGACCATACATTTTCCCTTCAAGCACCCGCCTCCTGATCCCGCTTCCTTATCCAAACCTATTTTTTCTGACATCCGATCCTACATGACATACGAGGAATCATCCTGACGCTATATATTGTACATGCCCTGAAGGAATCGAATTGTGGTGTTTGCTTTGGCCGCTCCGGCATTGCCGCCAACATTGCTGGCTGCTTCACCGGCCTCCCCGCCAGCCACGACATTCTCCTCTCTGCCACCTCATATCTCCAATGCCTCCACTCATGTGGTTGTGCCTGGAGAGAATCTAGGCCATGGAGATGATAGGCATGCTTAGCTGTCGCACACATTCAGTTAAGACGGACTGAGGTTCCATTGACGGACCAGATCAAGTGCAGCTATGCAGATCCAAAGGCCTGCATTCGCTCACCTAGTTACTGCCGCCCCGAGCTCCGATAACTCTTCTCCATTTCGTATATGCTGTTTTCCTGATCTAGATTGAAACCCTAGTTCGAGTTCATCCCCAAATCCCTCTGTTGCCACGCAAATTTGCCGTGCGACACCACGATAACTGTCGTGCTTACGTGACGACTTACGGATGCTTTTCGCGCAAAGCAACAAAGAATTTCTCGATTTCGTAGAGGAGTACGCCCGCTTTTCAGCGTAAAACGGTAAAGATAATCCGGGCTCTAGGGTTGCTAGGGCACGGTGAAGAGTAAACGATAGAGAAAAAGTACGTGAACAAGTAGATTGATTTTTGTTGTGTAATGATTAGATTTTATTTCTCTTAATCGGTCATATGCTTGTTTATATAAGCAGCCTGATCTTTGACGTACAGGATAGGACACAGAAGTCATTCTTGGCATACAAGCCGAATATATTATTTCTAATCTATTGCCAAATTGGTCTAATCAAATTTGGAAATCTTAGTACATCCCTGTACGTGGAAACTTTTTGTACACCTCATGTACCAGTATAGCTTGCCATCCATGAAGTCTTCAATCTCGAATCAAACCGAGCCATCCTAGGACTTGTCATTCAAACCTGCAATTTTTGTTGGCGCGGCCGCCTCCACCACACGCATTTGCTCTTGCTTTGACGAGAGGAAGAAGAGGCAGGAGACTCTGCTGGGTAACTCCCTCTGAACAGGGTGGATAACTCTTTTACGTGCAGGTGGGTAACTATCTCACGCGGGGTGGGTAACTCTTTCAGGTGCAGGTGGATAACTCTCTGAGGCAGGGTGGGTAACTCTTTCAGGCGCAGGTGGATAACTCTCTCAGACGAGGTTGGTAACTCTTGCCTGACAAGGGAACACAGTGATTGTCGGCGCCATGGTATTTGCACTCCAGTCTCATCAAGTCCGCACTTTAAACCGAACAACAATTCCAAATACAGCAGCCATTTTAGTTAATTTGGCCTATATAATACCTAGCAGCCAAATTATGCATTCAACACATGTCCCTCTGTTTTTGGTATAAATGTATTTATCAAAAACACTATCACGGTACCTTAAGACAATGTCAGATAATTTTATTGGCCATATGATTTCTTAGGGCGATGTTCAAAGAACACATCGGCCAAATCTTCTGCTTAGGGCGATGTACAAATAACACATCGGCCAAATTTTCTCACGGCAGTATTTATATCGGCCATAGCATCATCAAGCCTCTTGCCACATGCTATGACAATACTTCTTCAAATATTTTCCATTAAGAGCTTTGGGTAACCTCACTCCCTGCAAAGATTGTACAAAATATGAATTTCTGGGAACAATCTTTACAATTTTGTAAGGGCCTTTCCAGCTCGGCGACCGTTTGCCGAATTTCTTATCTTTTGTTTCAATAGGTAAAATCGTTTTCCACGCTAAATCTCCTATCTGAAATGATTTTTCTCTCACCTTTTTATTATAAGCCTTAGCTACTCTTAATTTCTCCTTCTCAATTTCTCTCAAGGCTCGCAATCTCCCTTCTAAAATATCATCTATCTTATCCATCATCAAATCATTGTAATCTACAGCCGACAAATCATTTTGTCCGGCCACTCTAAGAGCATGTAAATTAACTTCTATAGGTAACACCGCCTCCTGACCATATACCAGGGAATCGTATACCAGGTCATACGGTGCCACTTGAGTTGCTCCAGGCTTAGATATTTGATGAGCCCATGAAGCTTTCGAAAGTGCCTCATGCCATCTTTTCGGATGCTCCTCAATCTTCTTCTTTATAAGCTTAATTAAAGTTTTATTGCTAGATTCGGCCTGTCCATTAGTTTGAGCATAATAAGGCGACAAATTTTATAATTTAATTCCTAAAGATTCGGTAAATTCACGAAACTGATGAGACATAAAAGAAGCACCTTGATCGGTAGTCAAAGTTTGAGGGATGATGAATCTATGAATAATATGCTCCAAAACAAAACTAGTAACTTCCTTATGAGTCATTTTTCTCAAAGGAACCGTTTCAGTCCATTTAGTAAAACAATCTGTTGCTACTAGGACGAAGCGATGTTTTTTAGAAGACGAAGAATGTATTTCACCAATAAAATCTAAACCCCACCCTCTAAATGGCCATGGCCTAATTATGAGATTCAACATAGCCGCGGGCGCTAACTGTATATTACCAATTTTTTTACATGCCTCACAACCTTTATAGTACCAAAAACAATCCTCTAGCAAAGTCGGCCAATAAAACCCGCTCTTTTTAATAACCATCGCATTTTGTGAGCCGACTGATGTGTGTCACATATTCCTTCATGCACTTCATCAATAGCTACTTTAGATTGATGAGAATCCAAGCATTTCAAAAATAACCCATCTATTGTTCGGCGATACAACTCGTCATTAAACAAAGTACACTTTAAAGCTTGTCGCCAAATTTTCCTATCTCTCATTTGACTTAGATCCTTTAAATGATTAACTAGAGGAATTCTTCAATCACTTGGATCTAAATTATTTCCTAATTCGGTCGTTTGCAACTCATGCATCGAATCTGCCCCATATTGCACTGTTGGTTGTTGAACTGACCTAGGATCAAGTGTACCATGTGAGAAAGCATCCAACACTATGGACTCATCTCCTACATCAGCATGCATCGGCTTGTCTAGTATAAAAAAACACTCCTTTACTAATGTGATAACCGGATGCTTTTTGTGCTAAACAATTAGCTCTAGAATTTTCTTCTCTATATATATTATGAATGATGAACGTATCTAGAGACTTAATTATATCTAAATATCGGTCCAAATAACTATTTAATAACCCATCAAAACACTCAAATTCGCCTTTAATTTGTTGTACTACAAGAAGCGAATCTCCAAAAGCATCTATATCCTTTACGCCCATATCAACTAAGGTTTGTAAACCAAGTAGCAAAGCTTCATATTCAACTTGGTTATTAGTGGAAGGATATTCCAAATGGACCGATGTACCATAAAAAACATTATTAGGTGAAACCAAAACATTACCAACGCCTTGTCCGTCCCTACAAACTGATCCATCAAAATATATCTTTCATGGGCATACGCTAACATAATTAATACCTTCATCATCTTTAATCCTATGATCAACAATAAAATCGGCAATAACTTAACCTCTCATAACAGGCAACGATTCATATACCAAATCATATTCTATTAGTGTGTAAGCCCATTTTCCAATCCTATCACTAAGAATCGGTTGTTGCAACATACTCCCTCCGTCCGGTAATAAGTGTATTTTTTCCTTTTCTGTCAGTCAAACTGGTTGAACTTTGACTAATTTTATTGAGAAAAGTGCAAACATTTATGACATCAAATTAGTATTAATAGATTTATCTTTACATGAAGTTTCCAACTATATCATTTTCATGCCATATATGTTGCTACTATTTTTTATGAAGTTGGTCAAATTTTAAAATGTTTGACTAAGTACAAATCTATATGTACACTTATTTGTGGACGGAGGGAGTACCTGGCAAGCTACCACACACGTACTAGAAAGAAGATAAGGCCAAAATTTGATACACGCGTAATATAAAGATAAGCATAACTTTTTAATAAAAAAGTACCGAGTTTCAGCGTCGTCGAGCAAGCGACAACTTAAGTATGCAATGATATATTCCTTCTCATTGTCCTCTTGGGCCAACACGGCGCCAATCACTGTATCTTGTGTAGCAATATACAACCTAAACGGCACACCGAACTTGGGCGTCCGCAATGTTGGAGGATTTGATAAGCATTGCTTTATATTATTAAGCGCATCTCGCTGCTATGCCCCCAAGTAAATTCGACCTCATTCTTTAGCCGAAGCAAAGGACAAACGATTCAATTTTTCATGCAAGGTTAAATATGAATCGTCTCAAGTAATTTCCTAACAATTTTTGTACATCCTTCTTGCACATGGGTTCCTTTAAATTTTTGATTGCCTCCACCTTGTTGGGGTCAATCTCTATGCCATTTTCATGAATTATGAAGCCTAAAAACTTGCCAGCTGACACACCAAAAACACATTTAAGTGGATTCATTTTTAACCCATACCGACACATCCTTTCAAAAGCTAATTGTAAATCAGTTAAATGATGATCAAAACCGTCCGATTTAACAACTATGTCATCGATATATATTTCTAGTACAATACCTAGAAGATCATGAAAAATTAAATCCATAGCTCGTTGGTATGTAGCACCAGCATTTTTCAACCCAAACGTCATATAGCGATCCACTCAAATAAACACAAATCCTAATTTTACCAGTATTTTTCTTAGTGATAGGATTCGTCGATTTCGTAGAGGAGTACGGCCGCTTTTCAACGCAAAACGGCAAAGACGATCCGGGCTTTAGGGTTGCCGGGCACGTCGGAGAGTAAACCATAGAAAAAAATACGTGAAAAAGTAGATTGGTTTTTGTTGTGTAATGATTACTTTTTTCTCTCTCTCTCAATCGGTGGTGTGCCTCTTTATATAGGCAGCCTCGTCTTTGGTGTACATGGTATGGCCACGTGCACTTGCTCTCGCTCTGACGGGAGGACAAAGAGGCAACAGACTCTGCTGGGTAACTTTAAACTGAACAACAATTCCAAATACAGCAGCCATTTAAATTAATTTGACCTATATAATACCTAATAGCCAAATTATGCATTCAACACCCTCGACCCACTACTTTGGGGCATGACAGCCTATGCAACAATACAAAGAAGATCAAGGTCGTGGCTGCTCCGGTAACGTGACTTGTTCAAGGCTGGGGTTGGGCAGAGTCGAATTTGACTTGACTTGGGCTGCAAACTGTTTACGTCGTATGCGTTACCAAACACAAAAAAGGCATCAGTTGACACAGTAATCGGATGATGGGTAATATTGCTCGAACCGAACACCTACTCAAGAGATCTGACACAAACACGGGTTGGAAACGGTTCGACGAACCACAAGTTAAATCACAGAGATCCAGAGTTCCGGACACAGAGCGAAGCTACTTCGATAGAAACCTGAGTTCCTGACACCGAGCTCAGCTAATTACGGAAACATATGGAGTGTGGATGCCTTAGCCAACGTCATTCCAACCAAGCATCATATAACGGCGATCCAAAAGAATGTCATGCACAGCGCCATATAACCAAAAATCCCTTCAGTTCCACCACCATAGACGACAAAACCCTACGTCAACCTGCCGATAAATTAAGAGGGTCACTTCAGTGTAACACACATCTAGCAAAATATGGGATAGCAAGATTGCTAGAAGAACGACGAATTACTCAATCCAGTTGTACCAGATTTTGTGGCAAAGGGTCCGAGTACATTTAGATGATATTTTTCAGCTGGTCTTGGGCAAGGTAATTGAGCACTTCAAATGAATGAAATAAACAAAATATTTCCCTAAGTAATTAAGGACAATATCCCACAAGACTTCCTTTTTCTGAGGGACATCTATGTAAAGCAAAATTTTGACAGCATCAACCAAGCAACCTATTATTTAATTTCATACATCTTGACAGGTATTCCCATATATAAAAGATACAAGACACTGATGCAAAACAAAACACACGAGATATGAGTGTTTTCCAAAGTATTCAGACGTTACCGTTAAAACATAAAAGTATTCATTTTCCTTTCATAGATATTACCTCTTCGAACCTTTCATCGATGTTTTCCTTTCATGTGATCCAATTGTGATAGTGAGTGGTGTTTGGTGAGAACTGCTGCAGAAATGGGCTTGCAATCCGGAAGCTATTGTTATAATTATTTCATAGCTATGTGAATAGATACTTCATTGCTTGAGATAACATGAGACAGAGCTTAAAAATGGGTATTTTCACTGATGGGACTTAAACTCTCAACTCACCTAATGCTCCAATAGGCATCCGCGATAAAATCAATGTCATTTTATACATAGTATAAACTGGAAAAAAGATACCTCATGTTGCCACGGGTGAGTCTTCTTGTCAAACCTTTCTGTGCTTCTTGTGCTTTTCCAAGCCAGATACAGCTTGTGAACATGGGTCAGCTTCAGGAAAGATGTTCGCTCCTTGATCAGCAGTTAGGCCAGCAGCTTCACCAGCACGCACGAATTTTATAGGAGCGACAGTAGTAATGGCATTTGTTGGAGCATTGCAGTTTTCCTGGCTTTCAAATCCTCTTTCTTTGCTGAACCCACAAGATGTGATGGCAATTATCAGCTCTTTCTTTGACATAATAATTTGATGCATACAAGTGTTCTTTGTAGCTGCAACAACATAGTGAACGATTAGTTCTACTCCTAAAAGCCCGCTACTAATTCTCAATATAGTAAGTACAAGAAAGGCTTTGGAGCTTTCTTTCTAATCATGAACAATGAAATATAAGTTACCTAAAATAGATTTGACTGCAGCACGAGCAGCCTTCTGCTCTGCCTCCTTCTTACTTATCGCAGCTTCACCAGTATATGTGTTCCCAGCAAACAACACAGATGAAACAAACAGGGGCATGGGTAATGACCCTTCTGGATGATCTGCAGAGTAAGTGGGCTGACCAACTTTTGTCTTAGCAGCAAATTCATGGAGAATTGATTTGCAGAACATCACATTCTGAATAGAATAAAAGAAAACATCTATGTTAGACTGAAAGCAATTCCTTCATTTCAGGCATGATTATTAAAATGCTAACATGAGAGCATGCTACTACGCACATCCGCACGTAATAATAAAATGCTAAGATTAGCTGATTCATTCAATAACATCTGAAACATAAAGAACACAAAGGAGATTATCTCATAGTATAAACATGAGTTACAAAACCCGGAAAATCAGAAGAGGGATAAAAAGAGCTGTTATGACCAGCACTACTTATAGCCGGAGGAGGCCCAATGGGCCCGTTTAGTTAGGGGCTTAGCCCAAGTTATCTTATTTTTATTAGCAGTATGGTTATATAAACAGTTGTAAGACACCCGACTCCTAGAGGAGCCGGAACCCCTAACCCTAGCCGCCGCCTCTCCACCGCGCGAGACGGCGCCCTCGCCCTCGCCAGCCTCCCTCCTATCCCTACAGCCTCCGGCCAAGACCCGGTAGGATCCTAGCTCCTACCAGTTTGGTATCAGGAAGCTTCGGTTCGATCATGTCTTCGCCGCCGCCCTCCCCATCCCTCCTGCTGCCGACCTCCACCACCGCCCCGCTCGCCACCACGACCGGCGCCCCACACGTGCCGGTCACCGACGCCGCACCGCTTCCCGCTGTCCTCACCCCGAAGGAGCTCACGGGAGCGATCCGCGACCTCGCCACCGCGGTGCAGGGGATCCGCCTCTACCTGGCCGGTCCCTACGCGCCACCACCTGCCGCCAACAGGCCGCCGCTGCTTCCGTGGTAGCCACGCCCGTCGGGTAGCTGCAGCCGGCACTGCAGCTACCGCCGCCGCCAGCCACCACCTCCGGGCCGGCCCCCACCTCGGCGCCGGGGGTCCCTCTTCACCAACTCCGGTTCCCGCCGTCGCCGTCGCCGTTACCGGCCTGGGTGACCGGGACGCAGTCGGTCTACACGACGGCCTTGGCGCCGCCGTACATCCAGTCGCCATCGGCGCCACCCCCGCAGTACGGGGGACCCTCTAGCTTCGCCGGTCCTCCATCCGGCCCCGACGGGTACCCAGGGCCGACCCCCGCACTTCTCCGTGCTGACGAGCCCTACCACCACGGCGCCCATACCCACACGCCGCCGCGGTTCGCCAAACTGGACTTCGCCACCTACCACGGCACCGAGGACCCCCTGAACTGGCTCAACCAATGTGACCAGTTCTTCCGGGGGCAACGGACGCTCGCGTCGGAACGCACCTGGCTCGCTTCATATCACCTCCGAGGCGCCACACAGACGTGGTATTACGCTCTCGAGCAGGACGAGGGCGGCATGCCTCCATGGGAGCGTTTCCGTGAGCTCTGCCTCCTCCGCTTCGGGCCTCCGATCCAAGGGAGCCGGCTGGCGGAGCTTGGCCGCCCCACCTCTTGGCGGAGCACCTTCAACATGTCACCATCGTCTTCAACGAGCTTCGGGCACATCATCTTCACCTTAAGCGCTCGAAGTGCTCGTTCGGCACGCCTTCCGTCGCCTACCTCGACCATGTCATCTCGGCCGAGGGTGTTGCTATGGACGCCGACAAGGTGGCGGCTGTCGCGGCCTGGCTGACGCCGCACTCACGCAGGCTCTCCGTGGCTTCCTGGGCCTCGCGGGGTACTACCGAAAATTTATCCGGGAGTTCGGCCTCATCGCGTCCCCGCTCACGCGCCTGGTGCGACGCAACGCCTTCGCCTGGGATACGGAGGCAACGAAGGCGTTCGAGGCTCTCAAGCAGGCCCTCACAACGGGTCCCGTCCTCCAGATGGCCGACTTCGACCGGCCGTTCATGGTGGAATGCGACGCCTCCGGTGTGGGGTTCGGCGTCGTCCTTCATCAAGGCGACGGACCGCTAGCGTTCTTCAGCAGGCCCTTCGCCGCGCGCCATCATAAGCTCGCGGCTTATGAGAGGGAGCTCATTGGCTTGGTGCAGGCCGTGCGCCACTGACGGCCTTATCTTTGGGGACGGCCGTTCCGGATTCGCACGGATCACTTCAGTCTCAAGTTCTTATTGGACTACAGTCTGTCTACCGTGCCGCAATACCAGTGGATCAGCAAGCTCTTTGGCTTGGACTTCACCGTCGAGTATCGTCCGGGCCGCCTTAACACCGTGGCCGATGCCTTGTCCCGCCGCGATGCCGACCACGACACGGACGCCGGTGACTCCGCCGGGGCGACTCTCTGCATCCGCTCAGGGCCCTCCTTCGCCCTCCTTGACGACATCTGCAGGACTACCGCGGACGCGCCGGACGCTCAGCGCCTTCGGCAGCGCCTCAACACCGGCGACCTGGCCGAGCCGTGGCGTTTGGCGGACAGTTTGCTCCTGCATGGGCGTCGCCTCTTCGTGCCCGATCACGGCAATCTCCGTCACCAGGTCCTGCTACTGGCACACTCGACATGCCACAAGGGGGGTGCAAAAGACCCTCCACCGTCTCCGCGCAGATTTCTACATCCCCGACGATACTCGACAGTGTCATCGTGTGTTACGTGCCAGCGAGGCTGGGTGTGATCGTGTGTTACGTGCCAGCGTAACAAGACGGAGACACTGCGCCCGACTGGGCTACTACAACCCTTGGAGGTGCCCTCTCAGGTCTGGGCCGATATCTCCATGGACTTCATTGAGGGCCTCCCAAAGGTGGGCGACAAGTCCGTCATCCTCACGGTGGTCGACCGCTTCTCCAAGTATGCTCACTTCATCGCGCTCGGCCATCCCTACACGGCTGCCTCCGTGGCTCGTGCCTTCTTCGACGGCATTGTCCGCATCCACGGGTTTCCGTCTTCGATCGTCAGCGACCGGGACCCGGTGTTCATGGGGCATGTCTGGCGTGATCTCTTCCGTCTGGCGGGCGTAAAGCTCCGCCTGAGTACGGCCTTCCATCCTCAGACGGACGGCCAATCCGAGGTGGTCAACAAGGTGATTGCAATGTATTTGCGTTGTGTTACAAGTGATCGTCCCCGTGCTTGGGTGGATTGGCTCACATGGGCGGAGTACTGCTACAACACCTCTTATCACTCCGCCCTGCATGCCACGCCGTTCGAGGTGGTTTATGGCCGACCGCCCCCGCCCATCCTGCCGGTTGACCTTGAGACGGCTTGGATCGAGGCGGCAGGCGATCTTCTTCGCAACAGGGACGAGATGCTTGCAGAGGTGCGCCAACGCCTTCTCCAGGCCCAGCAGCTGTCCAAGTGGTACTACGACGACCATCACCGCGAGGCAGAGTTTGCGGTGGGCGACTGGGTGTGGCTGCGCCTCCTTCACCGCTCCACGCAGTCCCTGGACCCGCGCGCTAAGCGCAAGCTGGGCCCTCGCTACGCAGGGCCATTTTCTGTGGTGGAGCGCATAGGCAAGGTGGCCTACCGCCTACAGCTTCCGGCCAGTGCCCGCATCCATGACGTATTTCATGTGGGATTGCTGAAGCCCTTCCATGGAGCTCCGCCAGCGACCCCTCCAGCGCTACCTCCGACCTCCGACGAATGACTTCTTCTAGGTCCGGCCAAGGTGTTGCAGATCCAGCAGCGTCGCGGAGTGTGGCATTTATTGAACCAGTGGCAAGGCCTTCCGGAGGAGGATGCCACTTGGGAGCAGCTCGAGGAGTTTCGCCGACATTTTCCAGACTTCCAGCTCAAGGACGAGTTGTTTGCACAGGCGGGTAGAGATGTGATGACCGGCACTACTTATAGCCGGAGGAGGCCCAATGGGCCCGTTTAGTTAGGGGCTTAGCCCAAGTTATCTTATTTTTATTAGCAGTATGGTTATATAAACAGTTGTAAGACACCCTTTTGAATTAAGCAATAAGACATATTCTATTGCCCGGCTCCCTAACCCTAGCCGCCGCCTCTTCCTCGCCGCCGCCTCTCCACCGCACGAGACGGCGCTGCCGCGATCTTGCCCTCGCCAGCCTCCCTCCTATCCCTACAGCCTCCGGCCAAGACCCGGTAGGATCCTAGCTCCTACCAAGAGCTATAATCTTACAAGATTACAGTATGGTATAGATGAACCGGAAGAAAGCATTTTCTGTGATCAAGAAAACTCTGAATTTTGCAGCGATAAATGTTATCACTTCCAATAGCCTGAAATCACGGGTTCTTGTGGCAATATCATGTATACCTATGACTGGAAAATACTCCCTCCGCCCCTAAATATAAGACCTTTTAGAAATTTCACTATAAACTAGATACGGATGTATGTAGTCATATTTTAAAATGTAGATTCACTCATTTTGCTCCGTATCTAGTCTACAGTGAAATATCTAAAAGGTCTTATATTTAGGAACGGAGGGAGTATAACACAAGTAGGCAAAAGAGGGGAATATGATAAACACACCAAATTGCCTGGCGCTGTCTATTGTATGGCAAACTAAAAAAGGAGAATGATGATGAGACATGAAATAGGATATGATATAGCACAATTCACAGAACAAATTTAAACATGAAATGATTGATGATAAACAATGAAAAGGACAGTACCAGAAAAATACCTGATCAATCAGCCCAAGCGCGTCTCTATGATCATCATCATCTATTGTCTTTTCCAACAAGATTTCATAGGCAACTCTGGCAGCGTCCTGCTCTGCATCCTTGCGGCGGCTATGAGTGCAAGCTGATTGAAACAGCTTGCCGTCCGCCTCAACGGTGCTTCTGAACTCAAGTCGATGACCTTCACCTTTCGACTCGGTATCATAAGCTGGCAACTTCTGATAATTCCTTTGAGTCCACTCTTGCAAATGATTTTTATAATTCGTACATTTGTCTGCATAACGAAAGCACACAAATAAGTACAATTCTATCACAAGATCCTGGACTCCAGAATATTTTGGCAGGAAAAGAAATACAAGCAGACCAGATCTAGTACTCCCTCCATTCCATAATGTAGTGCGCCCACGCTTTTCGAGGTTTACGTTTGACCATAAATTTAACCAACGTGAGTGACTGCGGCGGGAGCAAAAATTATACCATTGGATTCGTATTCGAATGAAGTTTTCGATGGTGCAATTTTTGCCCCGCCGCAATCGCCCATGTTAGTTAAATTTATGATCAAACTTAAAGCTCGAAAACCGAGGACGCACTACATTATGGAATGGAGGGTGTATAACTAAGTCATTGATTCCCACTAATATATCCACCTCAACATGTCACTATGCCACCTCAATTTGCAACTACACATGGGAAAAGGCCCACCTCAACATGCAACCATGCATGCAAAAAGTCCTAAATGTTTTAATTACACTATGCTACTTAAAGTACTTGTGTTTAATAAATATTCTATAATTATACAATAATCATATGTATTTTTCAGTTCTAGTTAGTATATTCTTAATCCAAATATTCATGTTCATATAACCAATCTCATTGAAATATATTGCAAGCAATTCCCGCAGCAATACACGGGATGTCATGTAGCAACTAAAATGCTTGATCTTATACAATATAAATCGTTGTTTATTCTTCTTACAAAGAGAGGCATATGCGACAATATTACGGCGTTGACTCCAAGAACTTGAAATAAACACCATTTGGGCTAGAAAATGTTAAGAAGACAACAAACAGAATTCGGTTCTGCATGCAAACGGTAACGGGCTAACAGCCCGAGACTCACATGCAGGAGCCCTCCATGCAATACAGTGCTGGACCAATAATCATTTGCCAGCTGTACTCTAGCCAGTTCATTCTGGCACGCTTAACACAGGATGTGTGAGGTTAAATAGCCTAATGTCGTAGTTGTGCTAACACAGAATTCACAGAATACTTTTGAGACCAGGTTAAAGATGCAATGTAGTTTCCATAACTGCTATAATCAGGTGCTACAGAGAGCGGGGCAACATATAATACGAAAATAGAAAAGGAAACAACCCTGGTAGTCAGAAAATAAGCATTTCTCTACAAAAAACCATACACTTATTGCACTTCTTGTAAATTAAAATGAAACAATTTGGACAATCTGTAAGTGAAAATGGCATGACTCCACTGATTAATAAGTGCGCAAGCAAATCCTCAACCATATTCTCTACGGGTGCATTTAGTTTGGGGACAAAGTGGAATGTAATGGAATGGTTCCATCCCTATGTTTGGTATGAATTGGTACAAATAATGGAACGACTCTAGATTTTGTTTGGTTGAAGGAATATTACGGAATGGAATGGCTCCATCTCATTGTTTGATTGGATGGATGGGATAAAATGGATATGGTTAAAATAAACTCTTACACTGAAGGGTGAGGCTACCTCTAGCATATGCAAGTATATATTTCACAATAATAACTCATGGGGTGTGCTACACGTCCACCGGCTGATCTTTTAAAAAGATCAGCCGGGCGCGAGTTGTCAGATTTGACGCATGAAACGGCCGAGCCTCACCATCCACCATTGCAACATATGCCTTGTTGCGAAAAATTCTTGCAACAGACATCTTGTTGCAGATTTTTTTTAGAACAGACGTCTTGTTGCAGTTTTTTTTTTTTTGCAACGGACGCCTTGTTGCGGATTTTTTTTGTTTTGTTTTTCTGCAACAACCATCTTGTTGTGGATTTTTTTGCAACAGAGAACTTGTTGCAAGATTATATTTCTACAAAACGAAACCGCGTGTATCACAATAGTCGTTCGTCGCAAAGATTTGTAACAACATCGTTGTTGTTAAAATAGGTGCTTGCACTTATCTTTATGCTTAGGACGCGTGACCCGCAACGGATACGACGGACGCACCGTGATTATCAGCCGGTTGAGAGAAATCGTTTCCCATAACTCATTTGCGTTCCAACAATATGTTACTCAAAAATTGAACACCATTTAATTTGTATTTCTAGTACCCCAACAGTGTAAACAAGATGAAATCCAACAGTTCCTGTCAGCATTGCAGTGGCTCTCATGCCGCTTCCGCCACTGGCTGCTGCACACACTTTTTCCGCTTCCTAGGAGATGTGCATCACCGTGGCTGCCGCCTGCCTTCCGCTGCCGCCTGAGCGACATGTGCCGCCTAGACCACTCGCTCTTTGGCCTCTGCCTAGGAGATGCACGCTGCCGCTGCCTACGGGCTCATGTCCACGATAAATTGCATTGGTGACCAGATCATTAGGAGGCACTCACGTGATGTCCCTTGACTAGTCGAAGCAGATTTAGGGTTTTTAGGATTTTGGGTTAGGGTTTAGGCTGGCCATATTGGGAGTAACTTAGGTAGTAACATGTACTTGGAACTAGCAAACATGCTTATGTGACAGACAATTAAAGAAAAGAGAGGATATGAGTAACATGGGTAGATACCATAACATGTTAAATGTTATGCTACTACTCCCTCCGTTCCAAAATATAAGACCTTTTAAAGATTTCACTAGGAGACTACATACGGAGCAAATGAATGAATGTACACTCTAAAATATGTCTATATACATCCGTATGTAGTTTATATTGCAATCTCTAAAAGGTCTTATATTTAGGAACGGAGGGAGTATGTGTCATGCATGTCAATAAATTAGGTTATCTATAATACTAATTTATTTTACTATGCATTATGAAGATGGTATGTATCATATGCATGCACTACTATATGATGTCCCCGCTATGGTTAGCCCGTATACGTGGAATATTCGCCCAGGCAAAGCACATGGTCAAGGCCCTGAGGAGTCCACCTAGATTGTGTGATTTACACATGAACCATAATCCCAGGGCTGTCCCATGCTCTAGGCATACGAATGTCCGACCAATCGGAGGATAACGCATGACTAACCGACGAACACAACTTAGCAAATCTTAGTCCGGGAGACACAGCCAAAGAACCTAACATCGGAGAGCAAAACCAAGGAGTGCGGAAGAAACGAGGAGGGAGGGGGAGTCTCACCTGGAACGGGATGCGGTTGCGCGGACGGGGCCGCGGGCGCGGGGGCTGGAATAGCGCCTGGGACGGCGGCGTCGGCGGCGGCGGCCGTGGTGGCCATGTCGGTCTCGGACGACTGAAGTCGCACCGGTGTGGAGATGGAGGAAATCCGACGGTTTAGACCTCGGCTGAGAACTACCGACTTGCCTTGCTCGCCAATTTTGACGGAAAACGGATGACACGCACAAATCAGAGAAAGAAACTGACAAGGGATTTGTATTTTTCGGTGAAAGCTCCTTGTTGCACTTTATCTTTCCTACTTACTCCCTCCGATTTTATTTTTTGTACGCATAACAGCAAGTACAATAAGATATAGTCAGCAGGCTGTAAGAATTAAAATACTATATTTTTGCTGACTTGGATGAAATAGAAGAGGAGAGAGAAGGAAAACGGGCTCTTCGTGAAGAGCCAACTCTAGCACGTGCTCCTAGGTGCTTTGTGAGAATGAAAGGTGGGCCATATATGATAAAAGTAGTATTTTTTATAGCTAACTATTATACAAACTAGCTATAAGATGGACAAAATTGGTTATTTGTCATTTTCAATACCTGGCTTCGCAAAATTGCCACTTTCAACGTTGGCTTTGCAAAATTGCCACTCTGCTCTTTGGCTTCTTGATTACCATACCACTTCTCTTTTTAGTAATTTCTTTTTTCTTTTTTACATTTATAAGCATAGGAAAAGACCAAACTACCCCTGATTATATATTCGCGTACTGATTGATGAGATCTCCATACAACACGCATCTGCTTATGTGACATCCCAAAATACGTGGACAGCCCATCTCGTGCTGCCCAGAATACGTAGACAGCCGATCTGGTGCTGCCCAGAATACGTGGACAGCCGATCTCTTGCCTATACGCATCTCCTCTTGCCTATACGCAGCGGCCGCCGAGCAGCCGCCGATCTCCTCGACGTCGTGCACCGCCGATCTCCTCAACGTCGTGCGGACGAGTACGTCAACGTCGTGACGCCCATCTCGTCGAGGCTCTCGTCAACGTCGTGCGCCGCCAATCTCGTCGACGCTCTCGTCAACGTCGTCTGCCGCCGATCTCGTCGACGCTCTCGTCAACGTCGTCGGCCGCCGATCTCGTCGACGCCTTATTCATGGATTCTGGACGGTATAATGTTGCTATTCTTCCACTTTCTGCAGTTTTCAGAGATGAAAAGGACTGTCAATGTGTCCCAGAATCGGTTTAACTTTCTGCACTTTTGAGAGATGAAAAGGACGGTATAAATACAAACAGTTTACATCTGCATACAAACAGTTTACATCTGTAGTATACTGCTTACATCTATCAATATGAAGAAAAAGATGTAAACTATTCTCATATTGTTTATTGTCCCAAAATATGTAAAACGTTCGCATACCGTTTATTGTCCCAGGGCTGCCATTTTACATCTGTACTGTACTGTTTGTATTTGATAATTTCTAATCACATCTATAGTGTACCGCTAACCCAAACTTGTGTTCATGATTTCTGAATTGTTTCAAGTAGGCATGAAGCAGAGGTCGTGTTGGGGAGTAGTATTGATGATCCGTTACAGCTTGAGGCAACACCTTTTTCAGAAGTTGATTGGGATAACTTGCAGATAGTGAAGACACATGATGACGAAGGTAGAATAAAACTACTGAGTGATGATCAGTTATGTGATATTTTGGGCTTGCACGATGAGGAAGAGAAAAAGTATAAGAGTGAACCAAAGGGTCATAGAATGGTTGAGCAGAGTACTGATAATGATGGTGCTGCCATTCCTGTTAGTGATGTCATACCAAATGAGGTAGTGATTACGTATGATAAAGACAACCCAAAAATGGACCTTGGAACAATGTATCCATCAATGAAGGAATTCAGGTTAGCAGTGAGGCAATTTGCCATCAATGAGGAGTTTGATCTAGGCACGGAGAAGTCGGATAAGAAGAGATTTAGAGGGTTTTGCAAGTCAAGTGAGGATTGTCCTTGGAGGATCGCTGGCAGCCTACAGGATGATAAAAGTACTGTAAAGGTGATATATGGCTAACTATATAACATCCATTCATCATTTAATTTTTTATCTATGTGTATTTACTATATAACTTTCCTTCATTTTTAAATTCCATATGTGCAGGTCACAGTTTTAGTTGATCAACATGATTGTGTTTCAAGCAGCAGGGTGAAGACCATAACGCCATCGCAAGACTGGGTAGCTAGCAAGGCTGTGAGCATCCTTAGGATTTCACCTAATATGGGCGCTAAAGAATTACAAAAAAAGTTGCAAGAAGAACACAAACTCACAATTACATATGACACAGTCTGGAGGGGGAAAGAAAAAGCTCTTGCAGAGGTTTATGGTAAATGGGAAGAGAGTTTTGAGATGTTATATAAATGGAAGGCTGAGGTGCTCAAGAGGTCACCTGAAAGTGTTGTGGAGATTGAAGTACTGGAAATAGATGGTAATGTGTATTTTCATAGGTTTTTTTGTGCTCTTAAACCATGCATTGATGGTTTCATGGAAGGATGTAGGCCACACCTGAGTATAGATTCTACTGCATTGAATGGAAGATGGAATGGCCATTTAGCCTGAGCAACGGCAGTTGATGGTCACAACTGGATGTATCCACTTGCTTTTGGGTTCATAGCATCTGAGACAGAAGACAATTGGACTTGGTTTATGAATCAACTTAAGAAGGCAATAGGAGATCCTCCACTTCTTGCAGTGTGCACAGATGCTTGCAAAGGCTTGGAGAATGCGGTGAAGAATGTGTTTCCCAATGTTGAACAAAGGGAATGTTTTTACCATCTTATGAAGAATTTTTCAAAAAGGTTCCACGGATTTGGAAGGATGTATCCTGCAGCAAGGGCTTATAGGGAAGACGTGTTCACTAAACATATGGCAAAAATCATTAAACAATCAGATGAGGTGTGGAAATGGTTAAGTCAGTACCACAAGCTGAAGTGGATGAGGTGTGTCTTTAATCCAGATATCAAGTGTGACTATATCACTAATAATGTAGCAGAGGTTTTTAACAACTGGATCCGAGACATTAAGGATTTACCTGTTGCTGAACTAGCTGATAAGATTAGAGAGATGATCATGCTTTTGTGGAGGAAGAGGAGAAGGATTGGAGAAAGGCTACCACCTGGAAGGATACTACCGGCAGTTATGGTTCAGTTGAGAGCAAATACTAGAGGTTTGGGGCACTTGAAGGTTGTGGAATCTGCTAATTGGAGTGCAGAGGTGTGGGGTAATAGCAAGAGCTGTGAAAGGCATGTCGTGAAGCTAAATCAACAAACGTGTACTTGTCTTGAATGGCGGCACACTGGTAAGCCATGTCAACATGTCTTGGCCTTTGTGACATCCCAAAAGAGAGTAAACCTTGAACAATTTGTGCATGAGTACTACTCTGTGGGTAGATTCAAGGCTGCTTATGGGAGAGAGATTGAGCCAATGACAGATAAATCACAATGGCCACGCGTGGATCTACCATTTGTTGTGGGGGCACCACTTGCAAAAAGAAATAAAGGAAGACAAAGAAAACTGAGGATCAAAGGATGTCTTGAAGGTGGACACAAGAAGAAAGGTGTAAATGACACTTCCAAGGATGATAGCACTGGTCCCACCAATTCTAAGGGGAAGAAAATGATTAGAGGGCCGGTGACTTGCAAGAAATGTGGCGAAAAGGGTCATAGGCAAGCTAGTTATAAGTGTCCACTCAATGGAACCAAAAAAAGGCAAGTGTTTTTATTTTATTCAAAGCTTAAATTATCACATCATGCCAAAAATTTAAAAAATATTGAATTACAGGAAGAGGAAGCCTAGAAAGAACAATACAAAAGTTAGACCAGCTGAACCTAGCAGCCCACTAAGACCTACTAGAGAACAAATACTACATGATAGTCCAACCATGGTCACCAGAAGGTAAGCTACAACGACCAATATCTCTATGTTCAACAATGTCCAACTGGAAGAAAAATATTTTATCTAAATGTGATAGCATATATGTGTGCAGCCGCCTAGCTATCTTGTTGGGGGAGGGTAGTTCTTCACAAACCACTAGAACTACTCCAGAGAGGATGACAACTACAGCTCCACCAAAGAAGATGACCCCAAGGAGGATGCCGACATCAGCTCCACCAAAGAAAATGACTCCAAAGAGGAAGCTACTGGTTGGATGAATTATCTGTTTGAAATGTGCTTGTTATGGGAGAAATGAACTCACTAGTAGTTTTATTCACTCTGAGATGTGATCTCATAATTTCCATGAGCTTGGAACTCAAAATTTAAGCCAGTTTTGAGATGCAACAATCTATGTCTCATTATTATTCTTGTCATGTGAACAAAATGACTATCAGTCCATAACAACATGGAGCAGACATCCTATGATTTGACCATTAGTCCTATGATTAAACTATCTCAGCAATCATGCAGCATCGAGGCATGTGAAATTTGACCATTAATCCTATGATTAAACTAAAAACATACATCATCAGAATACCTCCTTATTGTTGTCCCCTTTGTCTGAAGTTAGCAATAGCTGCAACCCTCTCCCTCAACCTCCTCATCCTCCTGGGACTCTCCTTCTTGCCCCTACTGTCTCCTTCAGGCGACCGGGACGAGCGATGCACGCGCCGCGCGGGCACACTGGCAGGCGGCGACAGCGGTGGTCGGGCAGGGCGAGCTCAACGACGGTGGTGGAGCGGGGCGGGCGGGGCGGTGGATGGGCGGGACGGTTGGTCGGGCGGGGCGAGTGTGAACGACGGTGGTCAGACGGGGCGGGCGGGGCGGTGGTCGGGCGGGGTGCCGGGTGGGCGGGGCGGTGGTCGGGCGGGGTGCCGGGTGGGCGGGGCGGGCTGGGCGGTGGTCCGGCGGGGTGCCGGGTGGGCGGGGCGGTGGTCAGGCGGGGTGCCGGGGTGGGCGGGGGTGGGCGGGGCGGTGGTCCGGCGGGGTGCCGGGTGGGCGGGGCGGTGGTCAGGCGGGGTGCCGGGTGGGCGGGGGCGGGCGGGGCGGTGGTCCGGCGGGGTGCCGGGTGGGCGGAGCGGTGGTCAGGCGGGGTGCCGGGTGGGCAGGGCGGTGGTCGGGCGGGGTGGGCGGGGCGGTGGTCTCTCGGGCGGGGCTGTCGGTCGGGCGGTCAGATGTATGTATAATCAGGGGTACTTTGGTCTTTTTCTATGCTTATAAATGTAAAAAAGAAAAAGGAAATCACTAAAAAGAGAGAAGTGGTATGGTAATCAAGAAGCCAAAGAGCAGAGTGGCAATTTTGCAAAGCCAACGTTGAAAGTGGCAATTTTGCGAAGCCAGGTATTGAAAATGACAAATAACCAATTTTCTCCTATAAGATGAGTTATAAGACTGCTTATAGCCAACAGTTGGCTATACTATTAACCATGCTCTAAGCAACCACACAGATACCAACTAGCGCCAGTCTATTTTGGACAATTTTACCCCTATGAATGCATGGAAAGAAGTGAATTGTTTTAACTGCTGCATGCTATTGATTTGGGTGGTGGCTGGATCTCATCTTCCCTTTCCAACGCGAGTAGGATGGACCATCTTTTATGGCGCATTTGATTGACTTGGTCTAGCTGCTGCGTTACCAAAATATAAGCTAATTAATACGGCTGTAAAGGGATACAGCTGGAAAATAGAGTTAATGAAGGAGAATGCGCAAACTAATCAGAAAAAATGAAGAAAGTTATGCGCAAACAAAAAGGAAACGAAGGGAGTATAAGAGGGTGCTTGGATACGTTTTAGTCTCATGACTTAAAGTAGTGGGACTAAAACTTACTAGCCTCACCCATGCTTGGATCCAAATACTAAAGAGACTAAAATCAAGTTAATGAACATTTATTATCCTCCGAACCCTCCAATCTAGAACTCGCATGTGTTAAAGGAGAGGAGTTAAATGAGGAGAGAGAGGACTAATCCATATTTTAGTAAGGGTATCCCTGACTAAAAAAAATTTAGCCTCAAAACTAGTTTTAGCCTCTCTTTAGTCAGGGATGCTTGGAACTTTAGCCTCTTAAAGAGGCTATTTTTACTCAGACTAGTTTTAGTCCCTTAGATCCAAGCACCCTCTAAAGGTTGAAGTTGGTGATGAGTTTAGATGTGGGACCAATAACCTTCATCAATACACAAATGTATCTCTCTCCACATTGAGAATAACAATCTTTTATGAACATAAATAAACAAATGTACTTGTACTAACATATGGAACCAAACACAAATAAATAATACTTCCTCCTTTCCGGTTTATAGGGCTCATCTCAAAATTTTCAGATTTCCATTATATTAGGCTCATTTTGAGTCTAAGTGAGTTAAAGTGTTTTGAGTCTCACGCCATATTTAATTCATAGAGTTTAGAGAAAGGAGATGAGTGGTTATGCATGCATCGTTTTCTATATCCACCATGCAAGTCCAATGAAAGGAAGGATGCTACATTTATTGTCTTGAAAATTGCATATGTGAGAAATATTTCATTGTCTAGTTTAAACTAGTGTCATCCACTCACAATTTACCTTGGTTGATGAGATTTGAGATTTGAGCCATATAAACCGAAAAGGAGGGAGTACTCCCTCCATTTCAGTTTATAAGTTCGGCACATGTATCTAGGTCGTCAATTTGACCACCTTAATGATAATCATATATTACAAAAAATGTATCATTAGTAACTTTAGATGTTTTTTTAATGATATAATTTTTATATTAAATAATAGATTTTATATAAGTTAAATTGATGACCTAGGTACACGTGCGTGCCTTATAAACCGTGACGGAGGTAGTACACTACTATTTATGAAAGACTAAGGTTGTCCGTAATGGGAGTATCATAGGTACTATCATGCATGCCAACTAGGCAATTTTGATGAGGTGGCATAGAATTAAATGAAGAAAGAGAGGGTTGAGTATCATATCATGATACTATATCATATTAAATGATGTGCTACTATGTGTCTTGTATGGCAATAAATGAACTACCATATGATACTAATATATGATACTATGCATTACGGATGGGGTATCATAGACAAGTATCATATGCATGATACTAGTATATGATACTACCCATTACAACCAGCCTAAGGGGGTATTTGTTTCCAGAGACTTTTTGATGTACGGATTAAAAGAACTCCCTTTTAGTTCCATGTGAAACAAACATGAGGGACTTGACTAAAATGGAGTATTTGGGACTAAAGGAAGAAAACCCTATGGGAGGGTCTTTTTCAGATTTTTTTGCACTTTTTCCAACGATGCCCCTATTTTTAGCATGTCATTTAATAACTTGTAGTACATTACTAGGAGTAGATAAATATTAAGAGGACTCTTCCGCCTAGATAAAAATATATCATGGTCAGCAAAGTTGTTTCTTTATTTATATTTGCCCTTTAGTTAATAATTTCAATTTCATTAAGAAAAACTAACTAAATAAATGGAAAATGAAAATTAATAGAATTCTTTCTTTTCTTCAAATCCAAAAAATGGTCTTTTGCATGTCATTTAGTGACCTCTAGTCCCTGTTTAGTCCATGAAAACAAACGGATAGGGACTAGTGACTTTTTAGTTGGGACTAAAAAAATCCTGGGACTTCTGAAACAAACAGGGCCTAACACTTAGGCACAAATAAAAAATGCAGAAATGTGACTCCAACTCAATATAATGTTGTTGTTTTTGTTTTTCTTTCTTTCCCAGCCAAGTTATTTTAGTTTTTGTATCACATAAGAGAATGAACATATCATAATTTCAAAATGATGATTAGACTTTATCCTCCTACCTGATCTATGACCTTGTGCAGTCAACTTACCAATGTTTATACTCATATGTTTCAACAAACAAAATATTTTGTCTGCAAAGGACCATGATCACTTAAGATTCTCCAATAACCGAAGCATTATCTTTTGTGGTATTTTTGTTAAACGCGAGCAAATTTCACATGACGCCAACGTATTTTGACAATTTCCTAAGCTAGTGACCTAACTCCTTGTATTTTATAGTTTCGTAGCAACGCAAGGGCATTGTCACTAGTGGAAAACGGGCCTTTGGCCGGGACCCTTTAGTCCCGGCCTGCCTCCGGGCCGGGACTAAAGGCCCGACCACGTCGCCCCAATTCTCAATGCCTCCCTCGAGGCTTTAGTCCCGTCCCGTAAGGAGCCTTTAGTCCCGGTTCGTGTCCCAAACCGGGACTAAAGGGCTACGCGGTGGGCAGCCCGCATGTGCGCCACCTTTAGTCCCGGTTTGTGTCTCAAACCGGGACTAAAGTCCTCTGCCTATATATAGCACATCCCCCCTCTCCCCTCTTCCTTGCATTTTTCTTGGATGGAGGATTGTGGGTGTGTGCTAGCTCTCCACTTTTTTTTATGCACTAGAGGTGTTTGTTGAAATGTGTTTTAGAGCGATGCCGCTTCAGTTCACCGAACACAACTACGATATGAGATGCCTGAGCCACGCTTAAACCTCTTCCTCTTTATTTCTACTTATTCTAAAAGGTTAGCAACTATATTTCCTCGTTTAGACCGTGCGGTACTAATTTTTAGGATCGTGATTGTATTTGATATACCGTCGTATAACGCAGATGAGCCATCCATGGATGTACGGTGATCGACGCACAGCCGCTTACAGAGAAGGCGTGCATTCTTTTCGAGATGCAGCCGATGCGAACAAGCATGGTGGTGGCTTTATGTTTTGTCCATGTGTTGAATGTCGAAATGAGAAGGATTACACTTCCTCAAGAGTCATTCAGAGCCACCTACTTCGGTCCGGTTTTATGTCGGGCTATAATGTTTGGACCAAGCACGGAGAAAGAGGGGTTATGATGGAATACGACGATGAAGAAGAAGAGAACGATGATGACAACTATGGATCTATGTTCCCTGAGTATGCTGATACCGCAATGGAAGACAATGAAGAAGAAGATCAGGATGAAGAAGGAAACCAAATGAGCCCGCTGATGATCTTGGCCGGGTCATTTCTGATGCACGGCGAGGTTGCGACACAAAATAGGAGAGGTTGCAGTTTGAGCAGATGTTACAGGACCACAACAAATTGTTGTACCCAACTTGTGAAGATGGCCAGAAGAAGCTGGGTAGCACACTGGAATTGCTGAAGTGGAAGGCAGAGACCGGTGTGACTGACTCGTCATTCGAAAAGTTGCTGGTACTGATGAAGAAGATGCTTCCAAGAAAGAACGAATTGCCCGCCAGCACGTACGAAGCAAAGAAGCTTGTCTGCCCTCTAGGATTAGACGTGCAGAAGATACATGCATGCCCTAATGACTGCATCCTCTACCGCGGTGAGAAGTACGAGAATATGGATAAATGCCCGGTATGCACTGCATTGCGGTATAAGATCAGAAAAGATGACCCTGGTGATATTGAGGGCGAGCCACCCAGGAAGAGGGTTCCTGCCAAGGTGATGTGGTATGCTCCTATAATACCACGGTTGAAACGTCTGTTCAGAAATAAAGATCATGCGAAGTTGTTGCGATGGCACATGGAAGATCGTATGAAAGACGATAAGTTGAGGCACACCGCTGATGGTCGGCAGTGGAGAAAAATCGAGAGAGAGTTCCCGAGATTTGCAGCTGACGCAAGGAACTTATGGTTAGGTCTCAGTACAGATGGCATGAATCCTTTTGGGGAGCAGAGTTGCAGTCACAGCACCTGGCCCGTTACTCTATGTATCTACAACCTTCCTCCTTGGTTCTACATGAAGCGGAAGTTCATTATGATGCCAGTGCTTATCCAAGGTCCAAAGCAACCCGGCAACGATATTGATGTGTACCTAAGGCCATTAGTTGATGAACTTTTACAACAGTGGGCCGAACCAGGTGTACGTGTGTGGGACGAGCACAAACAAGAGGAATTTGACCTTCGAGCGTTGCTTTTCGTAACCATCAATGATTGACCTGCTCTTAGTAACATTTCAGGACAGTCAAACAAGGGATACAATGCATGCACGCACTGTTTGGATCAGACAGAAAGTATATATCTGGACAAATGTAGGAAGAATGTGTACCCGTACAATCGTCGTTTTCTTCCGCCCAAGCATCCCTTAAAGAAAAAAGGCAAGCATTTCAATGGCAAGGCAGAACCCCCGGGGGAAGCCTGTCATCCGTACTGGTGCTGAAGTATTTGATATGGTCAAAGATTTAAAAGTAATCTTTGGAAAGGGTCATGGCAGCCAACCTGTTCCTAACGGCCCTGATAAGCGCGTACCCATGTGGAAGAAGAAATCTATATTTTGGGAGCTACCCTACTAGGAAGTCCATGAGGTCCGCTCGGCAATCGACGTGATGCACCTGACGAAGAATCTCTGCGTGAATATTCTAGGCTTCCTGGGCTTGAATGGGAAGTCAAAAGATACACCGGAAGCACGGGAGGACCAGGAACATCATAAAGGAAGAGATGACATGCATCCAGGGCAGTTTCAAGGGCGTGCCAGCTACGCTCTTACTAAGGAAGAGAAGGAAATCTTCTTTGAAGTCCTTTTTAGTATCAAGGTTCCGACTGGCTTCTCGTCGAATATAAAGGGAATCGTAAATATGAAAGACAAAAAATTCCAAAACCTAAAGTCTCATGACTGCCACGTGCTTATGACGCAATTGCTTCCAGTTGCATTGAGGGGAATTCTACCGGAAAATGTTTGCCTAGCAATTGTGAAGGTATGTGCATTCCTCAATGCAATTTCTCAGAAGGTAATCGATCGAGAAAGTCTATCAGGGTTACAGATTGATGTGGTCCAGTGTCTGGTCAGCTTTGAGTTGTTGTTCCCTCCATCCTTCTTCAATATAATGACACACCTCTTAGTTCACCTAGTCGAAGAGATTAGAATTCTCGGTCCTGTGTTTCTACACAATATGTTCCCCTTTGAGAGGTTCATGGGAGTCTTAAAGAAATATGTTCGTAACTGTGCTAGGCCAGAAGGAAGCATCTCCAAGGGCTATGGAACAGAGGAGGTCATTGAGTTTTGTGTGGACTTTCTTCCTGACCTTAAGCCGATTGGTGTTCCTGAATCTCGGTATGAGGGTAGGATGACAGGAAAAGGCACACTAGGAAGGAAAGCAAAAGTATGTATGGACGGGCATTCTTTCTCTCAAGCACACTACACAGTTCTACACAATTCCACCGTGGTGGCTCCGTATATCGTGAGACACAAGAATATTCTACGCTCCGAAAACCCGGGGAAGGCTGACTCTTGGATTAAAGGGGAACACGAGAAGACTTTCGGCAGTTGGTTGCACACACATCTCATGAATGACGACACCGTTGGAGATCAGCTGTACTGTTTGGCCAGGCCACCATCTTTGACTATATGTACTTTCCAAGGGTATGAGATAAATGGGAATATATTTTACACGGTTACCCATGATAAAAATAGCACCAACCAAAATAGTGGTGTCCGCTTTGATGCAACAGACGAGAATGAGCACTGTTTGGAAACATATTACGGGTACATAGAGGAGATATGGGAACTTGACTATGGACCTACTTTTAAGATCCCTTTGTTTCGGTGCAAATGGGTGAAGCTGACAGGAGGCGGGGTAGTTGTAGACCAAAAGTACGACATGACAACAGTGGATCTCAACAATCTTGCATACATGGACGAACCATTTGTCCTAGCCAATGATGTCGCTCAGGTTTTCTATGTGAAGGACATGTCTACAAAAACGAGAAAAAGAAATCAGCAAAAGAAGATATCGTCCGATGAGCCAAAACGCCACATAGTTCTTTCAGGGAAAAGAAACATCGTGGGAGTAGATGACAAGACAGACGTGTCAGAAGATTATAATAAGTTTCATGAAATTCCGCCCTTCAAAGTGAAAACTGACCCACGCATCCTACTGAATGATGAAGATTCTCCATGACTACGACCCAGAAGAAAACAGAAATAATAGATAGGAATATTGATGCAATAATGTAATAATGTATTAAACCTTTTATGTAATGCATGTATGGAATGTACTAAATTTCAAACACTTTTCATTTTCATAGTTTTGTCAAATTCTCAAATACTCAAAAAGAATTTTAATAAACCTTTGTAAGAGATGAGTTCTCGTTCGAAACCCTGATACTTCAAGAGAGATTGTCCGTTTTGTACACGAAGTGCATCCAGTTTTTGTCGTAGCCCTCTCAACTTTTTAACACATGCTATGTGGGTGAAATGATGATAGCATGCCAACTTTCAACATTTTCAGAGTTCATTTGTAGTGCTTTTCAATTTCAGGGTCAACTAGCTCAAAAAAAAATAAGTAAATGCACGAAGAATACCAAATGAAGTCAGAAATTGTTGAAATTTTGTGATGTGCCTTTGAATGGTGCATTTTGAACACACAAAAAGTATGGAGTTCAAATAAGTTCAAAAAAATGAATTCCCTTTGTAAGAGATGAGTTCTCGTTCGAAACCCTGATACTTCGAGAGAGATTGTCCGTTTTGTACACGAAGTGCATCCAGTTTTTGTCGTAGCCCTCTCAACTTTTTAACACATGCCACATAACCTTATAGGAGCATGCCACATAACCTTAGCAGGAACCTTCTTCCTGGGGTATCGTCATCGCCCTCAACATCACCAGGGTCATCCTGTCCGATCTTGTACCGACATGCAGTGCATACCGGGCATTTATCCATATTCTCGTACTTCTCACCGCGGTACAGGATGCAGTCATTAATGCATGCATGTATCTTCTCCACATCTAATCCAAGAGGGCAGATAGACTTCTTTGCTTCGTACGTAGTCTCGGGAAATTCGTTATACTTTGGAAGCTTCGGCTTCAATATTTTCAGTAACTTCTCAAATCCCTTGTCAGATAAACCAGTTTCTACCTTCCATTTCAATAGTTCCAGTGTGGTACCAAGCTTTGTGCTTCCATCTTTGCAATTTGGGTACAACAACTTTTTATGATCCTTTAGCATGGCCTCCAATTTCAGCTTCTCCTTTTCTGTATCGCATTCTCTCTTTGCATCAGAAATGACCCGACCAAGACCATCAACGGGCTCATCTGATGCCGGTTGTTCTTCACCTCCTTCTTCTTCATTGTCTTCCACTGTAGTATCACTGTATTCTTCAGTGAACATAGGATAGTTGTCATCATCATCTTCTTCTTCATTGTGTTCCATCCTAACCCCTCTTTCTCCATGCATGGTCCAACGATAATATGTGGGCATGAAACCTCTCTGAAGCAAGTGGAGATGAATGTTTTTTGAGCTAGAGTACTCCTTCACGTTTCGACAAACAACACATGGACAAGGCATAAAATTATCCACTTTGTTTGCCTTAGCCACATCGATAAATTTGTGCAGGCCTTTTATAAATCCGGAACCGCGTCGTTCGCCGTACATCCATCACTTCCGTGCATCGATCTGGCATCATACATGAATAGTGAAATGACCACCGTACATTGACACATGCAATATTTTTGTATCAATTACAGATGAAAAGGATAAGGTTGCTAACCTCGGTCGAGGATACCATTTTGTTTGAACTTAAGTGTGACTCGGGCATTAGTCGAGGTTCTTAATGTACTCCGAGTGCGTCGGTCACCGTACATCCATTGGCGATTCATCTCTATTATGAAATTAAATATATCAAAAAACCATTGCAGAACATATGACCAAACTAATACAAGTTCATCATCACATTAAAGCCAAAGAACAGTAGTGATAAAATGTTATTATTGCAAAAAATAAATACATAAAGTTCTCTCTAAAACAACAGACAACTATGTAAAACATTTAAATAAAACAAAAAATGCGATCAAAATCGCAACTAAGGAACATAATGATGCGCAGATGAAAACCTCATGCTAATCTTCCTATCAGACCTTATGATCGTACCCCCGAGGAAAACGCCAGGATAGCAAAGGAACATCATGATGCGCAGATGAAAAAGAAGGAACCCGAGCCCCGCCCGAAATACACCGAGAAGCAAATAGCATTTGCAAAATACTCCACGACCCTTCCATCACAGTATGACTTACACCATAAGCCTGATGACTATACACGCACATTGCAGAAGGAAGTGAAAAAGAGCAGATCACGTGCAAGTGCAAGTGGGAGCAAATCAAGTTCAACTACAAGCAAGAAAAAATCAGACGTTCCTCAGCTTGGACAACAGGCCAAACAGTCGATCCCACCCCTCAAGATATTAACCGAGAATGTTCCCCCTCTGGTGCAGGGGCAAGATTTTGAATTAGCAAAGAAGTGGGCGGTTGAATGGGGTGTCTCGGTTGAAGATGTTCTGGCTTCCCAAGACGACAGGTTACCCAAGGCTGTGGTAGCCCCTAAGCCACAGTCTTTCATGGGAGAGCCTTTGGTCAGCAAAGATGATCTCCCAAGAAATATGCGTTACTTGCATACATGGTACTTAAGTGAATCAAAGAATGGGAGAACGATGATCGTGGTGAGTGTCCCACGGGAGTACTACGGCCGCCCCGAAGAAATCCATATCGACTTTGATGAACTCTTCCAGATGTACAATGGCGACGCCCTCGACAAATCGCTTATGAGTTGCTATTGTCTGTAAGTTTTTCAATTCTTTGTCTACATATAACTTGTTTAGTTATTTCAATTCATTGTCTATATATAACTTGTACTCTATTATGTAGAATGAAGATTCTGGATTGTAAAAGTAAGAACATCCTAAATATTGGGTTTATTGACCCAGATAAAATACATATAGCGACGCTAACTGATAAACCCAAGGAGACGGAGGAAAACCTTCTAAGGTTTCTAACAGATCAAAATTTCTGTGACCACATACTGTTTCCATACAACTTCAGGTGAGGGTCTTTACTCTGTTGTGTCCATTCACTTATAAGTGTAATTGATAAGTTACTGACACACACACACACACACACACACACACACACACACACACACACACACACACACACATATATATATACATACATGTGCAGCTTTCATTGGATTCTATTGGACATTCAAATTGATAAGGGAAGAGTTGATGCCTTCGACCCATTATCGAGACCCTTGGAACAGTTCCGAAGCCTGCAGGACATGCTCCAAGGGTAATTTCAATCATTCTTGCGTTCTATCGGTCTCTTTCGATGATTTTCTGATATATCAATTAATGAAAAACTTAGCAAATCATTATCCTTGTCGGGCAGGGCTTGGAAGCGGTTCAAGTGCGTGACTCCCGGTATCTTTCCTGAGAAGCTGACCTTTAGAGCGGCTCAGGTAAGTAGTAGTATAATATACTTCTATTTTCAATACATTTATGATGCTAGATTATTATTTTGATTATATATATTCTATTCTCGTAAAGTGCGACCAGCAGCCACGGGGAACGCATCTATGCGGATACTATGTTTGCGAGACCATTCACACGTTTACCTCTGAGCACAAGGATCACAGATTCGACGTAAGCAATGAACATTCACACCTCTATTTATACCCGTCATTCTTTGTTATCATGATTGATATTCATATTCATCTCCTCTTCTTATGTAGTACACGGCCATGAGGACGAATGTCCTACCAGAGCAACGCGCGATTGCTGTTGCAGAGGAGCTTGCGACCTTTCTGAGGACGGAAGCTATAGATGACAAATGACGATTTAGTGTAGCTAGGGGCCAATACTGATGTTCGTCCATGTAATCGAATAGACGGGCTCTAGTCCCGATAATTCAGATCTTCATATAATTGTATATATATGCTCGCTTGTAAGATAAGTTAATCTTATATATATATATGCATAATTATTTCTATTTAAATTATATGAAAACTAATTCCCGAACACCAAACGAGGCATCACGTTAACCTCCCGAACACCTAAACCCTAAAACCCAAAAATAATTTCATTAAAAAAAACCCCAAAAAATAAGCAAAATCTGAAACTCTTTAGTCCCGGTCCGTGTAACGAACCGGGACTAAAGGGCCTGTCCCTGGGGCGCTACGAGGCGTCCACGTGGAGCACCTTTAGTCCCGGCTTGTAACAGGGCCGGGACTAAAGGTTAGGCCTTTAGCCTTACGGGCCGGGGCTAAACGCCCCGTCCCCACTAGTGTGTGCTAGTTACCATCAAATAATTGTTACTTTTAGGGTGACCTAGGCTGTGTCATTATGGTTTCAGTATGGTTAACCATGTATCACTCATGCGACGTTGGATTAATTCCGAAGTTTACGCTGCCGCCTCTTGTGCTTAAAAAACATGGGTGCCTCTTCGCGTCAAGATCTTGATGAGGTTGGCCTCCCAAGACCGGTGTTGGACCGCAGAAGGCTTCATGATCTATCTCACGCAGATAGATGTCTCCTATACGACCAAGAACTGGGAAGCATACATCAACTCTTGGTTAACTACTCCTTCTCCGTTAACTTTGACACAAGGTGCTCGCGTGGTGCCGTTAAACGGCTGCTCCACCGCACCACAACTCCCATTCCCTGGAGTGGTGGCGAGATACCCTAGCCATGTCCCCATCCTCCTATCGAAAAGGGCTCTCATTCTTTCTTCTAACGGCTTGATAGAGTGTGTGTAGCCCGAGGATGGCAAGTTAGACAACACACGGGAGTTTTCAAGCAGCAACAGGGGGCCAAGAGACGTCCACTACCTCACATTAAATGTGGACGCATGCTATCAAATTTAGACCATCGCAAGCCTACAAGTAGTGTCGGAGATAAGAAGCAAAGCCTATTGGGATAGCACTCGAGTGTTATCCTGACATGCTAGTGTAGGTGAAAGCACAACTTCTTCCTAGATTTCCTAGATGATTTTGGTAACTAACAACAACATATAGTTTATTGAACAAATGATCCCATCAACTACTCCCTCCGTTCCAAAATATAAGACCTTTTAGGGTTTTCACTAAGAAACCACATACGAAGCAAAATGAGTGAATCTATATTTTAAAATATGTCTATGTACATCCGTATGTAGTTTATAGTACAATCTCTAAAAGGTCTTATATTTAGAAACGGAGGGAATATATTTTAGGAAAGTTCAGTGAGTGAATTGACTATGAATTGTGAGAAGAATCCCTAAGATGCAAAGAACACCTATTGGCAAAAGCTTCAAGACTACATTTTGTTTTAATGTGAGCAATCACAATCGAGTTCATAAAAAAGTCAATACTATTAAAAAGGGATGATCTCCTGATGATGATGTGGTTGCTCAAGTGCTCACAGATATGCCACCAAAAACCTGAGTCAAACTCTCACAATATATTCTGTCCAAAACCTAAACTTCCAAATTTGACGACACCAACAATTCCATATTCGTCCCACCTAGTTACTCTTAGACAGAATCCAAGCTGAACCCTATAGCACCTCGGTAGCATCGAGATTCAGTTCGGTACAACCAAAAAGTAGTGGTCAACCTTCTGGTATCGAGATATTTGATTTTAGAATTGCCGAGTTTTATATCTCGGTCCTACTGAAGTGTGGATGTGCTTAAGGGCAACTGAATCGGTCTCACTTATTTATTTTCATTCGGTCACACCGAGAAGCCAAAAGTTAGGACATTTTACACTAGTCAGTAGAACCAAGTTTTTTTACTTTGGTTTCACCGAGTTGGGCAATAATGTTGTAACAGTTAGATTTTTAGAGATGGCTATAAATACAACCCACCTCATCTCTTTCATGGAGAGAGCCTTCAGAACATTTTCACTCTTCCACCATTTATTCTCTGAGAGAGAACCACCTACTCATGTGTTAATATATTCCATTCCGACCATATGGATCTTGACTTCTAGCCTCCCCAAGTTACTTTCTACCTAATCATCCTCTTCTACCGAGTCAAAATTATGCGAGAGGGTGATTGAGTGTTCAGGAGACCATTTTTTGAAGCACAAGAGCAAGGAGTTCATCATCCATACACCATATACTACCTTTTGGTGACTAGTGTCTCCTAGATTGGTTAGGTGTCGCTTGGGAGCCTCCAAATCGTGTGGAGTTGAACCAAGAAGTTTGTAAGGGCAATGAGATCGCCTACTTCATGAAGATCTACCCCGAGTGAGGCTAGTCCTTCGTGGACGTAAGCCACGATGGCATTGTGACAGCCCGATGCCGACTTTCCAGAAGATCCCCCCTTCTTTCCGTTTTCGTCGTGTGGATATTTTCATTTGTCGCATCATCAGCATTGCATCGGCATCTTCGTGCCGCCAGTTTACAACTTGCATCCGTTGTTTGTTGCCGGTTCTCGTCGTTGTCCGTTTTGAGCCTGACCACACACGCACGCGTCCGCGACAACGTTTAAATCGTGTTTTCAAAAGTGTGTGTAAAACTTTCTCTGATCGGGGTGAAACTTGGCATGCGTTCGTGATTTGTTATAGCCAGGCCGTCTGTCGAATTTTGTCGCGATCGGAGTTCATCTGGTACCCAATCGGTCGACCGTAGCGGCACCGTATTCGTCTACCGTTGGACGTATGTCGGTGTTTTAAAAATCGTTGCCGCGCCGCCCGTTTTCCCTCTCGTCTCTGGGTATCCACCCTTCTCGGCCTCGTAACCATTCGCCCGTTCGGAATTAGTCGAATCCGACCCCGCGGTTGGATCCGGAACGCGATTCCGGCTAACCTAGCCCCCCCATTTGTTAAGTAGACCCCCAGATCATTTTTTAGACAGCCAACCCCCTACCTCGTTTTGTGTGCCACCTACCCGAAACCCTAGCCGCCACCTGGTCTCTCTCTCCTCTCCAGCGCCCCTCTCTCCCTCAGCCGCCGCCGAGGCCTGCTCGGGCCCGAGGCAGGCCCGACGAAGCCCATCCGCCGTCGCCGCAGTGCCCGAACCTCGTGCCCGCGACGACCGCCGCCTCCTGCGAGCCCTGGTGCCCCGCGCCTCAGCTGCCCTGCCGCCAACACCTTCCGGCCGCCGCCTTGGCCGTTCCTCGCCGGCCAGCCTCCGGCCGCCGCACGGACTAGATGCCCCGGCGAGCCGTCGCCCCAGCTTCCCCAGTCACCGCCAGCCGCGATCTGCGCGAGGAGCCGCCGACGTGGTCGCTCCAGCCACCGCCAGTCCCTCCGGTCACCTCCGCGTGGCCAGATCCGTGATGCGCCCCGCCGCCGGCCTGAAGCCCCCACACCGCCGTCGTGGCTGTGCCGCCGTTCGGTCCCGATCCGATCGGTGTGCTGCATAGCCCGAGCGGTTAGGGTTGACCCGCGGATGGGCTGACCTTGCTCCGACAGGCCCACCAACCTGCAGCATCGGCCTGCTCGAGCTCCCCATCGACCTGGCCCATGGCCCAAGGTAAGCAGTCTCCCCCCTTCCTCTATTCCCCGCCCCCTGCGTTGGGTAGTATTCTAGGCCCATGTTTCGGCCCGTTAGTGTTTTTTTAGGTTCTAGGATTTAAACCTTTTCAGGAGATATAGGCATTTTAAAACGCGTGTATCTTTTAACCCGTAAGCCGGATCGCGATAAGTTATATATGTAAAATGTGTAGAATATCGCGTAGAATCCGTTTTTGCAACATGCATAAATTTTTGACGTCGTTTAGCGTGCCTAACGCCTAGTTTAGCATGCTGTCCCAATAGGTTTCGTCCCCATTTATTTTTTCGTGCAAGACCGGGTTGCTCGTATGCCGTAGATTAAATGCCCATGATTTAGGAACCATTTTTCCTTGTATTTTAGAGCGGTCACTCGTATTTTTGCGTGTAGGGATTTGCCGCTAGTTTATTTTTCCGTATATAGGTTATTTTCCCGCATTTATTTGTGGCTTTATTTTTGTTGTGCAACCCCACATATTTTATTTGTTTTCGGGGTAGAAAAATCCTTGGGATTTTTCTGTGCAATTAGTTTTAGCTTTTCAGCAAGTTAGTTCGCGCAATATTTTGCCGTGATGCCCTTTTGTTTAATTTGTAGGATTTATTCCGTGCTTCGTTTGATTAAGTTGTCAACTAGGGAGTTGTTCTTGGGTGTTTAGACTAGCCCATGGTATTTTTGGTTGCAATAGAAAAGCATGTTTAGGTGTGGTTTGCTTGCTCTCAAGTTGCTAGAAATAGTGCTGATTTGGAGGAGCTGAAATATTTCTAAGTCTGAAATCTGTTATATTTTGTTGCTGTTTTGTTTTGCTTCTATCTTTAGATCTGTAGCTCTTTTGAGGTTGGTCTAATGGAGTTAGTTGTAGCCCTTGTGTTTCTCTAGCATGCTGTAAATTTTCATACCATTTGGAGTCCTGTAGCTATTGGTTTTGCTGCTGTCAATATGCCTTCAGACCGAAAATTGCACTTTCATGAGGTGTATTTTTCACTAAGTCTGAAATAGTGTGTGAGATGCCATTTTGTGTCTTCTTTTCCTAGTGCTCCTTGCTGCCATGCTAGTTGTTGTTAGTTGTTTGTAGTAGTGCGTATTGCCCTCTTTCATGTCATGCCTTGCTTGAGCCTATGGGGATTTTGTAGCTCGTAGTTGTGAGGGGTAGAAAAATGCTATGTGGCTGATTTTGGCAGATTGTAGTCAGTTCTTGTTTTGCTCGTAGTTGTTGAACCGTAGCTCCGATTTGATCGTGTCCTACATGAAACTTGCTTAGAATCTTGTGTAGTTTCATTTTCTCTTGCTGGTTTTATGTTTTGAAGTGCCCGTGACCGCCGTTGCACACATGTTGCATTCATGCCATCATATCTTGCGGTGCTTGTATCTTTTGAACCATAGCTCCGTTGGAGATGTTCTTTATGTGTAAATTGCTTGCCATGACGCGTAGAATCATGTGAACCTATTTGTTTTGATGTTTAACAACTAATTAATGTGTTAGTTCAGATCTGGACAGAATTGTAAATTAACATGTGAGGTCGTCTCGGAGATGCTATATGTCATTTCCGACCTCATTTAAAATGTCTAGAGAGGTAGTTTAATTTCCGCTTCACCTCTTGCATGTTTGACAACATTAATATTTCCGTGTAAATAACCGGGAGTGAACTAAATAATTCATATGTGGAGTTTTGTCAATATGCAACTCGTTGCATATTGAACTTCACTTAATGTGTAGTGTTTGTTTGTGTGATTTGCCATGCCGTGACTTGCATGTATACAGCTGCTCATGCATCATATGTGTTGTGCATCGTGTGGTGAATTCCGTGTGTTGATTTGTGTTTTCGGTCTGCTTCGTCTTGATAGAGTTCCGCAGCGTGCCGGATTGTGAGGACCCGTTCGACTACGTCGGTTCGTCTGCTTCACGGAGTCATTCTTCTTCCAAGCGGGATCTCAGGCAAGATGACCATTTCCCCAGATACCATTACTATCATTGCCATGCTAGTTTTACCGTTTCTATCGTTATGTCTCGTTGCCTACCACATGTTAAATATCAGCCTCTCAACAATGCCATGATAACCTTCAACCTGTTCAACCTAGCAAACCACTGATTGGCTATGTTACTGCTTGCTTAACCCTGTGTTAGCGTTGCTAGTTGCTGGTGCAGTTGCTTCCATGTGATAACATGGGTTCCTTGTCATATCACCATATTAATGCTATTTAATTTAATGCACCTATATACTTGGTAAAAGGTGGAAGGCTCGGCCTTTCTAGCCTGGTGTTTTGTTCCACCTTTGCCCCCTTAGTTTCGGCTACCGGTGTTATGTTCCATAATTGAGCGCTCCTAACACGATCGGGGTTGTTATGGGGACCCCCTTGATAATTCGTTTTAGATTAAAGCTGGTCTGGCAAGGCCCAACATTGGTTTTACATTTGCCCAACATAATAATTTGATAATACTGAAATGCATAGGGAGTTAGCGCTACCCGAGGAGTAATTTTACATAAACAAGGGGGGGGGGCAGTGCTGATGGTGTTGGTCCCAAACGGTCTGCCTGCGGGGCCACCACGAGGAAACTCGAGGTTTGGCACTCGTAGCTAGTTCCATCCGTCGTGTCCTGAGAACGAGATACGCGGCTCCTATCGGGATCGTCGACACGCCGGGCGGCCTTGCTGGATTAGTTTTACCTTTGACGAGATATCTTGTGCATCGGGATTCCGGTGATGCTTTGGGTAATCTCAGAGTTGAGGTTTTCCACTAGGGAATCCGACGAGATCGCGAGCTTCGTGATTGAGGATTTCTATGCGGCTTGTGGTAATTTGTGATGGACTAGTTGGAGCACCCCTGTAGGGTTAAATCTTTCGGAAAGCCGTGCCCGCGGTTATGTGGCAACGTGGATACTTTGTTTAACACTGGTTCTAGATAACTTGAATTTAATTAATTAAAATATGCCAACTGTGTGCGTAACCGTGACTGTCTCTTTCGTGAGTTCCTTCTCCGATCGAGGACATGGTGGGGTTATGTCTGACGTAGGTAGGTGTTCAGGATCATTCATTTGATCATCAGTAGTTCACGTCCGTTATGCGTAGTTCTTCCCCCTCTTATTTCTTGTACTCGTAAGTTAGCCACCAAATATATGCTTAGCCGCTGCTGCAACCTCACCACTTAACCATATCTCACCCATTAAGCTTTGCTAGTCTTGATACCTTTGGAAATGAGATTGCTGAGTCCCCTGTGGCTCACAGATTACTACAACACCAGTTGCAGGTACAGGTAAAGGTTACTTGACGCGAGCGCGTTGATTGTTCATTTGAAGTTGCTTCTTCTTCTTCTTCATCGATCTAGGATGGGTTCGAGGCCGACAGCCTGGGATAGCAAGGATGGACGTCGTTCTTCTTTTCTCGTTTGTTTTTGTCCGTAGTCGGACCCTGCTCTTACTCTTGATGTTTATGTAATGTACTGATGTGACTCTGATGTAGCTTGTGGCGAGTGTAAGCCAATTCTATATATATCTCATCTTTTCAGTACATGAACTTGTAACGATATCCATTCTTGCGATACGACAAGATGCGCTTCTATCCCTGACGAGGCCCTCGTGCCAAATTGAGGATAGGGTCGCATCTTGGGTGTTACAGGCATGGAAAATGTTGCTTCTTCGTGGCCCCTTTGTAGGTGGAGCCCTCCATGGACTCGCGCAGTCGTTACTCTTCGTGGGTTGAAGTCTCCATCAATGTGGACATACGATAGCACCACCTATCGGAACCACGTCAAAAATCATCGTATATTCATTGTGTTTGATCTTCCTTACCCTCTTACTTACACTTGCAACGTTATTATGTAGGATGTGTTAGACTTGGTATAAGTGCTAAAACTTTCCATATATTAAAATTGGGAAAAGGTTAAGTCTTAATTTGCTCAAGTAGGCTAATAACCCCTCTAGGCATACTTTTGATCCTATAAGTGGTATCAGAGCATCAGTCTCCATTGCATTGGTTTCACAATCTAGGAGCGTATGATGTCTAGCGAGGGAAGTTACCACCATAGAGGTCCATATTTCAATGGTACAAACTTTGCTAGTTGGAAGTATAAAATGAAAATGCATATTCTTGATCCTAATCCCGCCGTTTGGGTTGTCATTCGTATTGGCTTGGAAGGTGAAATATTTGGAGATGGAAAGGAACTGAATCGTGAAGCAACCATCGAAGAATTGAATACGTTGCAATACAACGCTCAAGCATGTGACATTCTATTCAACTGCCTTTGCCTCGAATAATTCAACAAGATAAGTCGCCTTGAGAATGCCAAAGAAATTTGGGATACTTTGGTTGATATGCATGAAGGAACCGAATTCGTCATGCAATCTAACTTGGATGTGCTCCAAAGTCAATTTGACAAGTTCTAGATGAAGGATGGTAAAGGAGTTGCAGAAATGTGCTCTAGGCTTCCTCCCATCACCGATGAGATTGTCGGCTTAAGAAGTGAAGAGATGATCGAAAAATTCATCATCAAGAAGATACTTAGAGCCTTGGATGGAAAGTACGACACCGTGTGTATATTAATCCGAATGATGCCAAACTACAAAGACCTCAAGCCCACATAAGTTATTGGTAGGATTGTTTCTCATGAAATGTCACTCAAGGACAAAGAAGAGCTTCACAACTAGTCAAGCGGTGCTTACAAAGCCACAAGTGATACCCCTGCAACTTCAAGTGTCAATCTTGTTACCAATGAAAAGATAAGCCTCATGGCCAATAAATCCAACAAGTTCTACAAGAATAGAGGCAAGGAAAGAAGATCAAACTCAATATATGAAGATAAGCGTTCTTCTAGCCGTGACTGAAACTGCTACAATTGTGGAATACCCGGAGACTTCTCAAATGAGTGTAGAACCCCTTTCAAAAGGAGAGATGAGTCACCAAGGAGAAGAAGCTCAAGAGATGAGTCACATCAAAGAGAGAGAAGGAGTAGAGAAGATAGATATGAACGAAGGCCCCTCCAGAGAAGTAAGGACTCGGAGAAGAAGGACAAGTACACCAAGAGCTAAATAAGAAGAAGACATCAAGCTCATGTTGGTGAATCGGTTTCCGGCTCTGACTCCGACAACCAATCCAAGAGAAGTTACCGCTCCAACTCCGACTATAGTTAAGATGAAGGTGTTGCTGGGCTAGCACTCGTACCTTCCAACTCATATGATTTATTTGATTCATCTAAGACGAGGGGAGGTAAGGACCTGCCATCTATTTTGAGTAGGCTCGTGACACCACCACTTATTGTTCGTTTTGATATGTCGCAATTACTTGATGATGCTAATTATGAATTTTATGAGACTCATTATGATGCTACTACTATGCTAGATGTAACTAAAATTGTGCCACTTAATGAATTACTTGATGCTCATATTGCTAGAACCAAAGAAATTGAGAATGTTGAAAGTGCTGAGAACTATGATTCACCTATTATGCCTAGCTCTCCTACTAGAGTTACTATGCCTGATGTACCTGAGGGTTATGTTATGGATGGGGAGATAGGTAGAGACTTTCTTGCTTATAATGATAGAGATGATTTAGAGAAATTGCTATGTAAGCTGAAAGAAAAATCTATGATGGAGAAAATGAAGTATGACCCTAAATTTGCTACTTCTCCTATATGTGTCACTAATAAGGACTATGATTTCTATGTTGATCCTGAATTAACTATTTTGGTAGAATCTGATCTTTTCATGGTTATGAAACTGAAACTGTTGTGGCACACCTTACCTAATTAAAGGATATTGCCACCCTATTTGCTCATGGGGGAAAGATTTACTATTACTATATACTTGAACTTTTTAAATTTCTCATTAAAGGGGTGATGCTAAGAAATGGTTTCATACTCTTGCTCCTAGTTGTGTGCGTAGTCCTGAGGATATGATATGTTACTTCTCTGAAAAATATTTTCCTACTCATAAGAAACAAGCTACTTTACAATAAATATTTGAAGAGAATATCTCTCAATCTTGGGGGAGGCTTCTCCAACTACTTAAAGATTTGCCCGGTCATCCTCTTAAGAAAAATGAAATATTTGATATCTTCTATAATGGACTAATCAATGCTTCTAGGGACAACCTAGATAGTTCTGGTGGTTGTGTTTTCAAGGAACAAACTATTGGACAAGTTGAAGAACCATTGAATAATATATTGAAGAATACTAATGATTGGACACTTCTTGAACCACCACCGGAACCTATTCAAAAGAAGAGAGGTATTCTGTTCCTTAGTCCAGAAGATATGCAATAAGCCAAGAGATCTATGAAAAGAAGGTATTAAGTATGAAGATGTCAAGAACTTACCACCTATAGAAGAAATACATGGACACGATATCCCTACATAGATAGTGGAGATTCATAGATTTGATGAGGGTGATGTACCTTATAATAAAATTGTTGAGCAATGCATGAATGAATTTGATAATTACATTGTTAAGCAAGAACATTTCAACATGTATGTTCATAACCAGTTACAACAAAATGCCATGATGATTGATCATTTGATTGGTTTGATGTTTAGAATTGTTAAAGGTCTCGGTAAACATGCATCCATGGTTCATACTCAACTAGACCAAGTTGCTAAGTCACAAAATGATTTGCTAGCTGAAATGAATGATAACTTGAATGATCATGTTGTGAGAGTAATGTCTAGGGGGGTAGAATGACTGAGGAACCTCTCTACCCCGAAGGTCATCCCATAAGAATTGAACAAGATTCTCAAATAATTAATGATGATGCACCTAGTCCATCTAAAAATAAAAATAAAAACGATAGGACTTTGCATACTTCTAGTGCACCTGTTATAGAAAAACCTACTAAGAATCATAATGATTTTTCTATTTTCTGATGCCGAGACACAACCTGGTAGTGAACATTCACCTAGTGACAATGACAACGATAATGATAATAATGATGTTCACGTTGATGCTCAACAAGATAATGATAAAGAACATGATAATGATGTGGAAACAGAACCTACTGATAATCTTGATAACCCACATCCTAAGAACAAACATTATGATAAGAGGGATTTTGTTGCTAGAAAACATGGTAGAGAAATATAACCATGGGTTCAGAAACTCATGCTCTTCCCTCGTAAGCCTTCTAAGAATAAGGACGAGTAGGACTTTGAGCATTGTGTTGAAATGCTTAGACCAGTCTTCTTACGAACATGTTTGACGTATATCTTGAAAATGCCTCCTTATGCTAAATACATAAAATATATTATCAATAATAAAAGAAAGATACCTTAAGCTAAAATTTCCACCATGCTTGCTAATTACTATTTTGATGGTGGAGTGTCTAAGAAGTTGGAAGATCCTGGTATATCCACGATACCTTGCTCCATTAAACGAAGTTATGTTAAAACCGCTTTATGTGATCTTGGAGCCGGTGTTAGTTTTTGTTTTGCGTATTTTGTTGCTCTTGGTGCTACTGAAAATGAGATTGCATGTTGATTTTTTTGTGTTCCAAGTAATTTGAATGCTTGATATGACCTCTAGGCATCTATATGAGTGGTTGCTATCAATCTTACAAAGTTTTGTTGACATGATTTTGTGGTCCAAAAATTTCAGATTTTTTTCTTAGAAAATGAACTTCTTTCGGAAAGGTTCGTCTAGTCGGAGTTCCAAGGGAACAATTGGGAATGTTCAGGACCCCTACATTAACATCTCGCGTATGAGGGAGTTTCGGCCGTGCGAGTGGCCACATAATCCATTCAGGACTGAAGCTAGATTTTACCAAGAGTTCATGCAATTCATTGCAAATGTAAGGCTAACCAACTTCCTCAGTGATGAGTGTGGTCAGAATCACCTCCTCATAAATACCTTTGCGCAAAAATTTCATTTCATACATAGGCTCGATATTCCCATGGTACACTTTGATTTATATGTTGAACATCATGAGATACTATTCACTGAGTTATTTCAGATATGTTTGATTCCCTCTAATGTGGGAATAAATGAACCTAGTCCAGAGGAGTTCGAGGATTTCCTCCTTACCTTAACTGTGGGAGAACGTAGAGGTGTGTCGAAAGCCAGAGCCACTAGTTTGCATTTTACTACTGTGCACTACTTTGCATTATTTAGAGGGAAAAGTTTGAATGTTGTGGAGGAAGGTGGTGATGACGAGATGATGTATATACTTCTCGCTCCTCGTTGGTTACCCCAAGTGGAAGGTTGAGATGTAGTCAGCAACAAGTTTTCCCTTACTCGGAGACTGTAAGGTTTATCGAACGAGGAGGACTCCTAGGATCAAAAAGTAGGTGTCTCCCACCCTGGCGCTAGCAGAAGACGTGGACTTGCACACACACAAATAACTTTGCTCCCAACGAGTACAGAGAGGTTGTCAATCTCTCCGGCCTTGTAGCTTGCAAAGGATCAAAACACAAGCGGGAATAGTAATAGTGATTACAACAGAAAAGTAAATGAAAGCAATAATTGATGAAGGTGTAAGCAATGGTGGTGATATGGACCGGAATCACATGATATTCACTAGTGATGTCTCTCTCCCAAAAGACGATAAACAACTATGCTTGGGTAAACAAATTACAGTTGGGCAATTGACAGAATTATAAACGCACCGCAATGCTAATTATGCTACTTGTGTTGGAATTATGCCCTAGAGGCAATAATAAATATAGTTATTATTATAATTCCTGTATCAAGATAATCGTTTATTATCCATGCTATAATTGTATTGAATGAAGACTCATTTACATGTGTGGATACATAGACAAAACACCGTCCCTAGCAAGCCTCTAGTTGGCTAGCCACTTGATCAAAGATAGTCAGTGTCTTCTGATTATGAACAAGGTGTTGTTGCTTGATAACTGGATCACGTCATTAGGAGAATCACGTGATGGACTAGACCCAAACTAATAGACGTAGCATGTTGATCGTGTCATTTTGTTGCTACTGTTTTCTGCATGTCAAGTATTTATTCCTATGACCATGAGATCATATAACTCACTGACACCGGAGGAATGCTTTGTGTGTATCAAACGTCGCAACGTAACTGGGTGACTATAAAGATGCTCTACAGGTATCTCCGAAGGTGTTAGTTGAGTTAGTATGGATCAAGACTGGGATTTGTCACTCCGTGTGACGGAGAGGTATCTCGGGGCCCACTCGGTAATACAACATCACACACAAGCCTTGCAAGCAAAGTAACTTAGTGTAAGTTGCGGGATCTTGTATTACGGAACGAGTAAAGAGACTTGCCGGTAAACGAGATTGAAATAGGTATACGGATACTGACGATCGAATCTCGGGCAAGTAACATACCGAAGGACAAAGGGAATGACATACAGGATTATATGAATCCTTGGCACTGAGGTTCAAACGATAAGATCTTCGTAGAATATGTAGGATCCAATATGGGCATCCAGGTCCCGCTATTGGATATTGACCGAGGAGTCTCTCGGGTCATGTCTACATAGTTCTCGAACCCGCAGGGTCTGCACACTTTAGGTTCGACGTTGTTTTATGCGTATTTGAGTTATATGGTTGGTTACCGAATGTTGTTCGGAGTCCCGGATGAGATCACGGACGTCACGAGGGTTTCCGGAATGGTCCGGAAACGAAGATTGATATATAGGATGACCTCATTTGATTTCCGGAAGGTTTTCGGAGTTACCGGGAATGTACCGGGAATGACGAATGGGTTCCGGGAGTTCACCGGGGGGGGGGGGCAACCCACCCCAGGGAAGCCCATAGGCCTTGAGTGTGGCACACCAGCTCTTAGTGGGATGGTGGGACAGCCCAAAAGGGCTCTATGCGCCAAGGAGAGAAAATCAAGAGAGAAAAGAAAAAAAAGGAGGAGGTGGGAAGGAAGGGGGACTCCCTCCCACACAAACCAAGTCCAACTCGGTTTGGGGGGGGGAGTCCTCCCCCCTTGGACTCGGCCGACCCCTTGGGGCTCCTTGAGCCCCAAGGCAAGGTCCCCTCCCTCCCACCTATATATACGGAGGTTTTAGGGCTGATTTGAGATGACTTTTCCACGGTAGCCCGACCACATACCTCCACGGTTTTTCCTCTAGATCGCGTTTCTGCGGAGCTCGGGCGGAGCCCTGCCGAGACAAGGTCATCACCAACCTCCGGAGCGCCGTCACGCTGCCGGAGAACTCTTCTACCTCTCCGTCTCTCTTGCTGGATCAAGAAGGCCGAGATCATCGTCGAGCTGTACGTGTGCTGAACGCGGAGGTGCCGTCCGTTCGGTACTAGGTCGTGGGACTGATCGCGGGATTGTTCGCGGGGGGGATCGAGGGACATGAGGACGTTCCACTACATCAACCGCGTTCACTAACGCTTCTGCTGTACGATCTACAAGGGTACGTAGATCACTCATCCCCTCTCGTAGATGGACATCACCATGATAGGTCTTCGTGCGCGTAGGAAATTTTTTGTTTCCCATGCGACGTTCTCCAACAGTGGCATCATGAGCCAGGTTCATGCGTAGATGTCTTCTCGAGTAGAACACAAAAGTTTTTGTGGGCGGTGATGTGCGTTTTGCTGCCCTCCTTAGTCTTTTCTTGATTCCGCGGTATTGTTGGATTGAAGCGGCTTGGACCGACATTACTCATACGCTTACAAGAGACTGGTTTCATCGTTACGAGTAACTCCGTTGCTCAAAGATGACTGGCAAGTTTCGGTTTCTCCAACTTTAGTTGAATCGGATTTGACCGAGGAGGTCCTTGGATGAGGTTAAATAGCAACTCATATATCTCCGTTGTGGTGTTTGCGTAAGTAAGATGCGATCCTACTAGATACCCATGGTCACCACGTAAAACATGCAACAACAAAATTAGAGGACGTCTAACTTGTTTTTGCAGGGTATGCTTGTGATGTGATATGGCCAATGATGTGATGTGATATATTGGATGTATGAGATGATCATGTTGTAATAGAAATATCGACTTGCACGTCGATGGTACGGCAACTGGCAGGAGCCATAGGGTTGTCTTTATACTAACGTGTGTGCTTGCAGATGCGTTTACTATTTTGCTAGGATGTAGCTTTAGTAGTAATAGCATGAGTAGCACGACAACCCCGATGGCAACACGTTGATGGAGAACATGGTGTGGCGCCGATGACAAGAAGATCGTGCCGGTGCTTTGGTGATGGAGATCAAGAAGCATGTGATGATGGCCATATCATGTCACTTATGAATTGCATGTGATGTTAATCCTTTTATGCACCTTATTTTGCTTAGAACGACGGTAGCATTATGAGGTGATCTCTCACTAAAATTTCAAGACGAAATTGTGTTCTCCCCGACTGTGCACCGTTGCTACAGTTCGTCGTTTCGAGACACCACGTGATGATCGGGTGTGATAGACTCAACGTTCACATACAACGGGTGCAAAACAGTTGCGCACGTGGAACACTCGGGTTAAGCTTGACGAGCCTAGCATGTGCAGACATGGCCTCGAAACACATGAGACTACTGAAACTATACTCAACTCACGTGATGATCGGACTTGAGCTAGTGTAAGTGGATCATGAACCACTCAAATGACTAAAGAGATGTACTTTTTGAGTGGGAGTTTAGCGAATAATTTGATTAAGTTAAACTCTAAATTATCTTGAACATAGTCTAAGTCCACTTTGAATATATTTGTGTTGTAGATCATGGCTCACGCGACAGTCATCCTGAATTTTAATACGTTCCTAGAGAAAGCTAAGTTGAAAGATGATGGAAGCAACTTTGTAGACTGGGCTTGTAATCTTAAGCTAATCTTACAAGCTGGGAAGAAGGATTATGTCCTTAATGCTGCGCTAGGAGATGAACCACCCGCTACGGCTGATCAGGATGTTAAGAACGCTTGGTTAGCGCGTAAGGAGGACTACTCAATAGTTCAATGTGCAGTCTTGTATGGCTTAGAACCGGGACTTCAACGTCGCTTTGAGCGTCATGGAGCATTTGAGATGTTCCAGGAGTTGGAGTTTATCTTTCAGAAGAACGCCCGGATCGAGAGGTGTGAGACCTCCGATAAATTTTATGCTTGCAAGATGGAGGAGAACTCGTCTGTCAGTGAACATGTGCTCAAAATGTCTGGGTACTCAAACCGTCTAGCTAAGCTGGGGATTGAACTCCCGCAAGAAGCTATCACTGACAGAATCCTTCAATCACTGCCGCCAAGCTATAAAGGCTTTGTGTTGAACTACAACATGCAAGGGATGAACAAGTCTCCCGGCGAGTTGTTTGCGATGCTGAAAGTCGCAGAGTCTGAACTCCGTAAAGAGCATCAAGTGTTGATGGTGAATAAGACCACTAGTTTCAAGAGAAACGGCAAAGGCAAGAAGGGCAATTCGAAGAAGAGCGGCAAGCCTGTTGCCAATCCGATGAAGAAACCCAAAGCTGGACCTAAGCCGGAAACGGAGTGTTACTATTGCAAGGGTATGGGTCACTGGAAGCGCAATTGCCCCAAGTATCTGGCAGATAAGAAGGCGGGTAAAGAAAAATCAGGTATATTTGATATACATGTTATTGATGTGTACTTAACCGGCTCTCGTAGTAGTGCTTGGGTATTCGATACCGGTTCTGTTGCTCATATTTGCAACTCGAAACAGGAACTGCGGAATAGGCGAAGGCTGGCGAAAGATGAAGTGACGATGCGCGTAGGAAATGGTTCCAAGGTTGATGCAATCGCCGTCGGCACAGTGTCACTTCAGTTACCGTCAGGATTAGTGATGAACTTAAATCATTGTTATTTAGTGCCTGCGTTGAGCATGAACATTATATCTGGATCTTGTTTATTGCGAGACGGTTACTCTTTTAAGTCAGAGAATAATGGTTGTTCTATTTCTATGAGTAACATCTTTTATGGTCATGCACCGAATGTGAGAGGATTGTTCATATTGAATCTTGATAGCGATACGCATATACATAACATTGAGACCAAAAGAGTTAGAGTTAACAATGATAGCGCCATATTTTTGTGGCACTGCTGCTTAGGTCATATTGGTGTAAAGCGCATGAAGAAACTCCATGCTGATGGACTTTTGGAGTCACTTGACTTTGATTCACTTGACACATGCGAACCATGCCTCATGGGCAAGATGACTAAGACTCCGTTCTCCGGAACAATGGAGCGTGCAAGTGACTTGTTGGAAATCATACATACCGATGTGTGTGGTCCGATGAGCGTGGAGGCACGCGGAGGATATCGTTATTTTCTCACCTTCACTGACGATTTAAGTAGATATGGTTATGTCTACTTGATGAAGCACAAGTCTGAAACATTTGAAAAGTTCAAGCAATTTCAGAGTGAAGTGGAAAATCATCGTAACAAGAAGATCAAGTTCCTACGGTCTGATCGTGGGGGTGAATATCTGAGTTTCGAGTTTGGTGCTCACTTAAGACAACGTGGAATTGTTTCACAGTTAACACCGCCTGGAACACCACAGTGTAATGGTGTGTCCGAACGTCGTAATCGTACTCTATTAGAGATGGTGCGATCTATGATGTCTCTTACTGATTTGCCGTTATCATTTTGGGGCTATGCATTAGAAACAGCTGCATTCACTTTAAATAGGGCACCATCAAAATCCGTTGAGACGACACCATACGAGCTGTGGTATGGCAAAAGGCCAAAGTTGTCGTTTCTTAAAGTTTGGGGATGTGATGCTTATGTCAAAAAGCTTCAGCCTGAAAAGCTGGAACCCAAAGCGGAAAAGTGTGTCTTCATAGGTTACCCAAAGGAGACAGTTGGGTACGCTTTCTATCTCAAATCCGAGGGCAAAGTGTTTGTTGCTAAAAACGGAGCTTTTCTCGAGAAGGAGTTTCTCTCGAGAGAATTGAGTGGGAGGAAGATAGAACTTGACGAGGTTGTCGAACCTCTCATCCCTCTGGATGGTGGCGCAGGGCAAGGGGAAACCTCTGTCATTGCGACGCCGGTTGAGGAGGAAGTTAATGATGATGATCATGAAACTCCATTTCAAGTTTCTGTCGAACCACGCAGGTCGACGAGACCACGTGCTGCTCCAGAGTGGTACGGTAATCCCGTCTTATCAATCATGTTGTTAGACAACAATGAACCTGCGAATTATGAAGAAGCAATGGTGGGCCCAGATTCCAACAAATGGCTGGAAGCCATGAAGTCCGAGATAGTATCCATGTATGAGAACAAAGTGTGGACTTTGGAGGTACTACCTCAGGGCCGCAAGGCCATTCAGAACAAATGGATCTTTAAGAGGAAGACGAACGCTGACGGTAATGTGACCGTTTATAAAGCTCGACTTGTGGCAAAGGTTTTTTTTCACAAGTTCAAGGAGTTGACTACGATGAGACTTTCTCACCCGTAGCGATGCTTAAGTCCGTCAGAATCATGTTAGCAATAGCTGCATTTTTCGATTATGAAATCTGGCAGATGGATGTCAAAACGACGTTCCTTAACGGTTTCCTTAAAGAAGAATTGTATATGATACAACCCGAAGGTTTTGTCGATCCTAAGAATGCTAACAAGGTGTGCAAGCTCCAGCGATCCATTTATGGGCTGGTGCAAGCATCTCGGAGTTGGAACAAACGCTTTGATGAGGTGATCAAAGCATTTGGGTTTATACAAGTGGTTGGAGAATCTTGTATTTACAAGAAAGTGAGTGGGAGCTCTGTGGCATTTCTAATATTATATGTGGATGACATATTACTGATTGGAAACAACGTAGAGTTTTTGGAGAGCATAAAAGGTTACTTGAATAAAAGTTTCTCTATGAAGGACCTAGGAGAAGCTGCTTACATTCTAGGCATTAAGATCTATAGGGATAGATCAAAACGCCTGATAGGACTTTCACAAAGCACATACCTTGATAAAGTTTTGAAGAGGTTCAAAATGGAACAGTCCAAGAAAGGGTTCTTGCCAGTTCTACAAGGTACGAGATTGAGTAAGGCTCAGTGCCCAGCAACTGATGAAGATAGAGAGCATATGCGCTCCGTCCCCTATGCTTCAGCCATAGGTTCTATCATGTATGCGATGCTGTGCACTAGACCGGATGTTAGCCTGGCCATAAGTATGGCAGGTAGGTTCCAGAGTAATCCAGGAGTGGATCACTGGACAGCGGTCAAGAATATCCTGAAGTACCTGAAAAGGACTAAGGAGATGTTTCTCGTGTATGGAGGTGATGAAGAGCTCGCCGTAAAAGGTTACGTCGATGCAAGCTTTGACACAGATCCGGACGACTCTAAGTCGCAAACCGGATACGTATTTATTCTTAATGGGGGTGCAGTAAGCTGGTGCAGTTCCAAGCAAAGCGTCGTAGCAGATTCTACATGTGAAGCAGAGTACATGGCTGCCTCGGAGGCGGCTAAGGAGGGTGTCTGGATGAAGCAGTTCATGACGGATCTTGGAGTGGTGCCAAGCGCACTGAATCCAATAACCTTGTTCTATGACAACACTGGTGCCATTGCCTTAGCAAAGGAACCGCGGTTTCACAAGAAGACCAGACACATCAAACGACGCTTCAACCTCATCCGCGACTACGTCGAGGGAGAGGACGTGAATATATGCAAAGTGCACACGGATCTGAATGTAGCAGTCCCGCTGACTAAACCTCTTCCACGGCCAAAACATGATCAACACCAGAACTGTATGGGTGTTAGATTTATTACAATGTAATTCACATGGTGATGTGAGGGCTAGATTATTGACTCTAGTGCAAGTGGGAGACTGTTGGAATTATGCCCTAGAGGCAATAATAAATATAGTTATTATTATAATTCCTGTATCAAGATAATCGTTTATTATCCATGCTATAATTGTATTGAATGAAGACTCATTTACATGTGTGGATACATAGACAAAACACCGTCCCTAGCAAGCCTCTAGTTGGCTAGCCAGTTGATCAAAGATAGTCAGTGTCTTCTGATTATGAACAAGGTGTTGTTGCTTGATAACTGGATCACGTCATTAGGACAATCTCGTGATGGACTAGACCCAAACTAATAGACGTAGCATGTTGATCGTGTCATTTTGTTGCTACTGTTTTCTGCATGTCAAGTATTTATTCCTATGACCATGAGATCATATAACTCACTGACACCGGAGGAATGCTTTGCGTGTATCAAACGTCGCAATGTAACTGGGTGACTATAAAGATGCTCTACAGGTATCTCCGAAGGTGTTAGTTGAGTTAGTATGGATCAAGACTGGGATTTGTCACTCCGTGTGACGGAGAGGTATCTCGGGGCCCACTCGGTAATACAACATCACACACAAGCCTTGCAAGCAATGTAACTTAGTGTAAGTTGCGGGATCTTGTATTACGGAACGAGTAAAGAGACTTGCCGGTAAACGAGATTGAAATAGGTATACGGATACTGACGATCGAATCTCGGGCAAGTAACATACCGAAGGACAAAGGGAATGACATACGGGATTATATGAATCCTTGGCACTGAGGTTCAAACGATAAGATCTTCGTAGAATATGTAGGATCCAATATGGGCATCCAGGTCCCGCTATTGGATATTGACCGAGGAGTCTCTCGGGTCATGTCTACATAGTTCTCGAACCCTCAGGGTCTGCACACTTAAGGTTCGACGTTGTTTTATGCGTATTTGAGTTATATGGTTGGTTACCGAATGTTGTTCGGAGTCCCGGATGAGATCACGGACGTCACGAGGGTTTCCGGAATGGTCCGGAAACGAAGATTGATATATAGGATGACCTCATTTGATTACCGGAAGGTTTTCGGAGTTACCGGGAATGTACCGGGGATGACGAATGGGTTCCGGGAGTTCACCGGGGGGGGGGCAACCCACCCCGGGGAAGCCCATAGGCCTTGAGGGTGGCACACCAGCCCTTAGTGGGCTGGTGGGACAGCCCAAAAGGGCTCTATGCGCCAAGGAGAGAAAATCAAGAGAGAAAAGAAAAAAAAGGAGGAGGTGGGAAGGAAAGGGGACTCCCTCCCACCAAACCAAGTCCAACTCGGTTTGGGGGGGGGGGGAGTCCTCCCCCCTTGGACTCGGCCGACCCCCTTGGGGCTCCTTGAGCCCCAAGGCAAGGTCCCCTCCCTCCCACCTATATATATGGAGGTTTTAGGGCTGATTTGAGACGACTTTTCCACGGCAGCCCGACCACATACCTCCACGGTTTTTCCTCTAGATCGCGTTTCTGCGGAGCTCGGGCGGAGCCCTGCTGAGACAAGGTCATCACCAACCCCCGGAGCGCCGTCACGCTGCCGGAGAACTCTTCTACCTCTCCGTCTCTCTTGCTAGATCAAGAAGGCCGAGATCATCGTCGAGCTGTACGTGTGCTGAACGCGGAGGTGCCGTCCGTTCGGTACTAGATCGTGGGACTGATCACGGGATTGTTCGCGGGGCGGATCGAGGGACGTGAGGACGTTCCACTACATCAACCGCGTTCACTAACGCTTCTGCTGTACGATCTACAAGGGTACGTAGATCACTCATCCCCTCTCGTAGATGGACATCACCATGATAGATCTTCGTGCGCGTAGGAAATTTTTTGTTTCCCATGCGACGTTCTCCAACAACTTGATAGTTAGAGGTTCAATAGTAATGGGCAGTACGCCAAGACAAGTAGACCGTTTATTCATCAACATCTACTTACTAATCATCCACCTTGAGATATCTATCCAGAACATCTCGCTGGTATTAAGTTGCGAGCCCCACCCAAAGTGTAAACTCAAAGCAACGGACAACTGCATTAACGAACTATTCGTAAGGTAAACAATCCTTGCAACCATGGTCACAAGCACTGTTGTTTTCTCCCTGGTGGCAACAACACATCCCCTAGTCTCATGTTTCTGTCACTCAAGCTAGACATCGAGGGGCATGAACCCACAATCATGCATAACGCTCCCTCTTGGAGTTACAATCTACTACTCGACCAAAGCAATAAATAGCAATGGAGAACATGCATGAATCACTAAGGAACATAATATAAAAAGATAATCAAATATATAACTCATAAGAATTTGAACATAATCTCATAATCCATCGGATCCCAACAAACCGAGCATAGCAATAGCAAGAGAATTATGTAGATGCCTTGATCATGTAGGGCAACTCACAAGGCCTAATCATGGAAGCATAAGATTGGAGAGAATACATCACATAGCTACTGGTCATGGACTCATGGTCCAAGGAGGACTACTCACGGCATGTCCGGGAAGCGTCCATGGCGGTGGGAAGCTCCCGGAGGTCAATCCTCCCTCTGGCAGTGTTGGGGATATTACCTGCGGTATGACCCACCCTATTGGGCCGGGTCAGGAAAGTGGCGACTCATACATACATGGATAATGTAAGCCTTGGCCCAGGCCTGAGGCGCATTGAGAGATCTTTGTCAGAAGGCCGCTAGGGCCCATGAGCCAGATGGCGGTTCAGGATTGATGAAGAAGATAAGCCGCCAAGGAGTTTCCCTAGCTTGGCAAACACGACGACTTAGAGATATGGAAGGCCACGATTTGTAGCGTGGCCAGGACTTTGTAAACCCTAGGGCCTCGACCTGTATATAAAGGCGAGTCCCTGGGGTTGATAGATTAGGTTAGAAATCATCGAGAGCTAGGTCAGGCGAGTTAAGCCCTCCTTGTAATCGAATCCACCATCAATATACACAAAGCATGACGTAGGCTTTTACCTCTACAAGAGGGGCCGAGCCTGGGTAAATCTGAGTCTCGCTTCCGCTCACCCTCTTTGAGTCGCCACCGAGGTGCGATGGCTCCTTCACTAAGTCCTTTCACGAGGACATCTGCAGTGACAAAACCACGACAGTTGGCGCCCACCGTGAGGCCTGCGCACGGTGGAGTTGAGTTCTCAAAGGGAGCCCTTCCATGGTCAGGAAGCTACGCGGTCGGCATCATGACAAAGAGTCATCGTGGAAAATACTACAATGACAACTCGCAGTGGGGACCTGAGGCCAATTCGATCGAATCTAGATACAGGGTCCCCTTCGGCAAGATCCACGTTTTCATCGGCAAGGTTGGGGCACCCGTACCTGAGCCGGACACCTTGATAACCCACAAGTATAGGGGATCGCAACAGTTTTCGAGGGTAGAGTATTCAACCCAAATTTTTTGGTTTGCACAAGGGGAAGCGAAAGAATATTCTCAAGTATTAGCAGTTGAGTTTGTCAATTTCAACCACACCTGAAAGATTAGTGTCTGTAAGCAAAGTATCAGTAACAAAGTAGTATGATAACAACGGTGCCAGAAACGATCTGTTGACGGCAGACTATTCCTAACTGTTGTATCAATGGCGCCAGTAGGTTGCACGTGAGCGGGTCACTATTCTTCCCCGACAACAGTGTCGGAAAAGATCTTGCAACAAGCAACAACGAAGTAGCAAGGAACAGCAGTAGCCGCAGCAATAGAGTAACATCAGTAGCAACAGTAGTAGCAAAGTGGAAGCAGTAGTAGCAAAGTACGAGCAGTAGCAGCAAAGTGGCCCAATCCCTTTGTAGCAAGGGACAAGCCTAGACAAAGTAACGTAGCAAGGGCCAGTAGTAAAAGACTCGTAGGCAGTGGATCAATGATGGATGAGTATGACAGATGTAATTCATCATGTAACAGCTATAACACGGAGAGATATGTAACTAGCTCCCGTTCGTCAATCTAATGTAGGCATGTATTCCGTATGTAGTCATACGTGCTTAGGGAAAAGAACTTGCATGACATCTATTGTCCATCCCTCCCGTGGCAGCGGGGTCCTAATGGAAACTACGGGATATTAAGGTTCTCCTTTTAATAAAGAACCGGACCAACGCATTAACACACGGTGAATACATGAACTCCTCATACTATGGTCATCTCCGGGAGTGGTTCCGGCAATTGTCACTCCGGGGTTGCCTGGTCATAACACATAGTAGGTGAGTACAACTTGCAAGATAGGATCTAAAACACACATATATTGGCGACAACATAATGGTTCAGATCTGAAATCATGGCACTCGGGCCCTAGTGACAAGCATTAAGCATAGCCAAGTAGTAGCAACATCAATCTAGAACATTGTGGATACTAGGGATCAATCCCCGTCAAAAACTAACTGGATTACATGATAGATCTCATCCAACTCATCACCGTCCACCAAGCCTACGATGAGATTACTCACGAACGATGAAGAGCATCATGGATTTGTCAATGGAGGAAGGTTGATGATGACAATGGCTACAATTTCCCCTCTCCGGAGCCCAAAACGGACTCCAGATCTGCCCTCCAGATGAAGAACAAGATGTGGCGGCGCCTCCGTATCGTAAAACGCGAGGAAACCTTCTCTCTGATTTTTTCCGGGCGAGAGAAAGATATAGAGCTGAGTTTGGGGGCGGTGGTGCCACGTGGGCCCCACAAGCCCTCACGGCGCGACCTAGGGTGGTGGTCGCGGCCTATGGGCTTGTGGCCCACTGGCACACCCCCTCCGGTGGATCTTTGCGCAGGTATTTTTATTTTATTCCATAAAAATTCTTCGTAAATTTTCAGGACATTCCGAGAACTTTTATTTCTGCACAAAAACAACACCATGGCAATTCTGCTGAAAACAACATTAGTCCGGGTTAGTTCCATTCAAATCATGCAAATTAGAATCCAAAACAAGGGCAAAAGAGTTCGGAAAAGTAGATACGATGGAGACGTATCACACCTTCACCGACATCATCGAGCCGACCCTCCACGGCTAGCCGAATCCTCGGGTACCGTCCATACCAACATCAATCCTGGAGGAGTTTTGTTTGCAATTATATTTTCGATTTGAGCATGGAACTGGGAATTCTAATTACCGGCCCCTTTCTCGTGAATGATAGTGAATAAACACATATCAAGGATAACACGCCTAGCATGGAAGATACCAATAGCCCCCTGTCACCACATGAGCGATTCGGGCATGCAAAACAGATTATTTCTTGAAGGTTTAAAGAGTGGCACATGCAAATTTACTTGGAACAGCAGGTAGATACCGCACATAGGTAGGTATGGTGGACTCATATGGCACAACTTTGGGTTTATGGAGGTGGATGCACAAGCAGTATTCCCGCTTAGTACAAGTGAAGGCCAACAAAAGACTAGGAAGCGACCAACTAGAGAGCGACAACAGTCATCAAAATGCATTGAGATTAACTGACATTGAGTGCAAGCATGAGTAGGACATAAATCACCATGAACATGAACATCATATAGGCTATGTTGATTTTGTTTCAACTACATGCGCGAACATGCGCCAAGTCAAGCCACTTGAATCATTCAAAGGAGAATACCATCCTATCATACTACAACACAATCATCTCAACATTCATGTGGGCATCCAAGACAAACCATTATAAGCTCCTAGCTAAGTAAGCATGGCATAAGCAACTATGATATCTAAGTTGTCATTGCAAACATGTTTCTCTCACAACAAAGCTGAATCAGGCATGATGAGCTAGTCATATTTACAAAAACAAAATAGATCGAGTTCATACCAGCTTTTCCAGGCTCAGTCACTTCATCATATATCGTCATTATCGCCTTTCACTTGCATGACCGAATGATGTGAACAATAATAAGCGCGCTCGTGCATTGGACTAAAGCTGGAATCTGCAGGCAAACACAAAGGAGAAGACAAAGTAATATGGCTCTTTGAAAGCTAAATAGGTATGCATGCAAGAGCCACTAAACATTGTAACCAATATGTCCTACCTTTACCCAAAGGAAAAGAAAACTATTTACACGGGAAAGCTCCCAACAAGCAAAAGAAGAAAAAGAAAATCTTTTTGGGTTTTCTCAAACTAGACAAACACATGAAACGAAAACGAGAAAAATAAAATAAACTAGCATGGATGATAGAGTGGCAAAGTGTGAACACCGACGAACAAAGTAAAAGCATAAGCAAGAATGTAAAGTCGGTGAGAACACGTACTCCCCCAAGCTTAGGCTTTTGGCCTAACTTGGTCTACTCCCAAGGATGGTCCTTGCGAAACCCAAAATCATAATCGGGGTTATACAGGAGCACTGCAACCACTGCCTGAATAGCTGTCTCACGGAGACGAGCAGCCTTTGCCTCCCTCTCATACTCCTCTGCCTCTCCTCTGGTTATGTAATATCTCCGTTTTACCTGAAAGTCAAAGAAGACAGGAGCAGGAAGGGTAATATGGAAAACACGCTGTCGATTAAATATCAAACGGTATAGGAGGGATTCGTCATCCCTCTCAAGGAACTGGTAGCGTGTCAAAGCGACGCGGTCAAGGAAAGCTGTATGAAGCGGGGGATCTCCTTCACGGATGGGTACTCCAAGAAAATTTGCTATGCGAGTGGCATAGATCCCACCAAAGAAATCCCCTTCAATTGCATTCTTATTCAGCCTCCTTGCTATAATAGCTCCCATGTTGAAGCTTTTTTCACATGTCACTGCGCTCTTAAGGATACTAAGGTCGGGTGCGCAGAGGTGACAATGCTAAATCTTGCCATTAATGCATCTAGCTATGAAGAGGGCAAAGTAATGCAAGGCAGGAAAATGAATACTCCCCATGGTAGCTTGCGTAATGTCTCTAGTTTCTTCAACTGTAATACGAGAGCAAAAATCTCTAACCGAAGATTAGGAGGATCATTGAGGCTACCCCACATATGTATCTTGCAAATTCTATTGAAATCCTCTAAATCCATGGTATACGATTTATCATAGAGATCAAGCAGTACCGATGGCTCACGGCCAACTGAAAATTTGAATCTACAAACAAAAGAGGCAGTGAGAGCAACATAATGTTCACATTTATCGAAGATGAATTCTTCGAGTCCAACGTTGTGAACAAGTGCATCAAACTCATCTTTGAAACCTGCCTCAATCATCAATTCATCAGAAGGCCATTCACATGGTTGTACCTGCGCGTCCCTAGGTTGGTAAGGATCAGGCTCCCGAATCGCAAGACGGAGACCTCTCTTGTGAGGAACCACCATGAAAGTTTCTCCTGAAAATCTTCCCTTTTCTGAAACTTTCAGTGACCCAAAGGAAAAGTGAACAAGGCTCAACTAAACTAGTAGCAACTACTCCCATAAGTGCCTAGAGGCCATATTACGCATCAAAAGTACTTGGGACCAGCTAAAATCAGCATGCAAAGCTCAAGAACATGGTCACCAAGGCAACAAAAATACGCGGAGTATAAGGCACTAGAGCAAAAACTAATTGGACCAATGGAGGAGTCACTTACCAAGGAGTAATTTCCCCAAAACAGTTCGGAGAATGGTGATTTGAGCAAAGAGATCAAAAATCCCAGCAAGAGGAGCAAGAACACGGGTTTGAGCTGCGAAACGATTTTTTCTGGAGGTAGGAGAAGGAGATAAGAGCAAGAATGAGTGGAGGGAGTGGCTGTGGGCCCCACAAGCCTGGGTGGCACGGCCAGGGGGGTGCCCGCGCCCCTAGGGCTTGTGGCCCACTAGTGTGGCCCCCAGACAGACTCTTTGTCTCAGAATTTTTCAAAAATTCCAGAAAAAATCATACTAGATTTTCAGGACGTTCGGAGAACTTTTATTTTCGGGGTACTTTTCTACCGGACGCTAAAACAGAAAACAGGGAAAACTAAACTAAATCTATCATTTTTCTTCTAATCAACCGAAGGTGAAAGCTTGGAACAGAGGTTTGTGACTCCTCGATTCATCCATCTCATGGTCATCGAAAGAAATCCGTCAGTGAGGTTGATCAAGCCTCTTTGACAAACCTTTTCGAATCGCAAAAGAGAACGGAGAATTTTCAAATATTCACTAGGTCACCTCAATGGGGATGTGTATCTCCCCAACAAGCAAATCATACTTCATCTTGACACGAGGAATAGGGCATTCAAAGCTCCCAATAAGAATCGATGAAGTTTTTTCGATAGCATTGATGCAGTGTACTCGATATTGTTTCTTCGGAAAGTGCACCGTATGCTCATTACCGTTGACATGGAAAGTGACGTTGCCTTTGTTGCAATCTATAACAGCCCCTGCAGTGTTTAAAAAGGGTCTTCCGAGGATGACCGCCATGGCATCGTCCTCGGGAATATCCAAGATAACAAAGTCTGCTAAGATAGTGACATTGGCAACCACAACAGGCACATCCTCGCAAATACCGATAGGGAAAGCAGTTGATTTGTCGGGCATTTGCAGAGAGATATCAGTGGGTGTCAACTTATCCAGTTCAAGTCTACAATAAAGAGAGAGAGATGCATAACACTAACACCGGCTCCAAGGTCGCATAACGTAGTTCTAACGTAGTTGCCTTTAATGGAGCTAGGTATAGTGGGCACACCGGGATCACCTAGTTTCTTAGGAGTTCCACCCTTGAAGGTATAGTTAGCAAGCATGGTGGAAATCTCAACCTCAGGTATCCTCCTCTTATTAGTCACAATATCCTTCATGTACTTAGCATACAGAGACATTTTGAGCATATCTGTCAAACGCATTTGCAGAAAGACATGTCTGATCATTTCAACAAATCGCTCAAAATCCTCATCATCCTTTTTCTTGGATGGTTTGGGAGGAAAGGGCATATGTTTCTGAACCCATGGCTCCCTTTCTTTACCATGCTTCCTAGCAGCGAAGTCATTCTTATCGTATCTTATATTCTTAGACTGTGGGTTATCAAGATCAACAGGTTCAATCTCCACATCCTTATCGTTGCTAGGTTGAGCATCATCATGAACATCACTATGGATATTATCATTAGGCTCATGTTCATCACGAGATTGTGTTTCAGAATCAGAGATGGAGACATCGTTTGGATTCTCAGGTGTAGCAGCAACAGGGTTGCTAGCGTGCAAGTTCCTATCATCTTTCTGCTTCTTTCTAGGATGACTAAGTGCATCAGTGCTAACTCCTTGAGAATCTTGTTCAACTCTCTTCGGATGACCCTTAGGATATAGAGGTTCCTAGGTCATTCTACTGCCTCTAGTGACAACTCTAACATAATTGTCATTCAACTCATTGAGCAAGTCATTCTGAGCTTTAAGTACTTGTTCTACTTGAGTAGTAACCATAGAGGCATGCTTACTGAGAAGCTTAAGATCATTGACATTTCTGTCCACACAAGCACTTAAATGACCAAGCATACGAGCATTCTGTTCCAATTGTCTGCTAACATAATCATTGTAACTTTGTTGTTTGGCAATGAAGTTATCAAATTCATCCAGGCATAAGCTAGTAGGTTTATCAAAAGGAATATCACTCTCATCAAACTACACAGAGAATTTACTTCTACTATCTGTATCGGGTTATCGAGACCATGGATCTCTTCGATAGGTGGTAGATTTTTGACATCTTCAGATTTAATGCCTTTCTCTCGCATAAATTTCTTGGCTTCTTGCATATCTTCAGGACTGAGGAATAGAATACCTCTTTTCTTCGGAGTTGGCTTAGGAGGTGGTTCAGGAATAGTCCAAGCATTCTCATTGCACAAGATGTTATTCAATAGAATCTCAGCTTGTTCTACAGTTCGTTCCCTAAAAACACAACCATCACAACTATCTAGGTGGTCTTTGGAAGCATTAGTAAGTCCATTATAGAAGATATCAAGTATTTCATTCTTCTCAAGAGGGTGATCAGGCAAAGCATTCAGTAGGTGGATGAGCCTCCCCCAAGCTTGTGGGAGACTCTCTTCCTCAGCTTGAGCAAAGTTGTATATTTCCTGCAAGGCAGTTTGCTTCTTATGGGTAGGGAAATATTTTTCAGAGAAGTAGTAGACCATATCCTGGGGGCTACACACACAACTAGGAGCAAGGGAAGTGAACCAGGTCTTAGCATTATGCTTTAGCGAGAAAGGAAACAACTTGAGGATATAGTAGTGGCGGATCTTCTCCTCACTAGTGAATAGGGTGGCTATGTCATGCAGTTTGGTAAGATGGGCTACAACCGTTTCAGACTCGTAACCGTGAAAGGGATCAGATTCGACCAGAGTGATTACTCAGGGTCGACAGAGAATTCATAATCCTTATCGGTCACAAAGATAGGCGAAGTAGCAAACTTCGGGTCGTATTTCATCCTAGCGTTCAGAGAATTTTCTTTCCACTTATGCAGTAGTTTCTCAACATCATAGCTATCCTTACACGCAAGAAAGTCCTCAGCTATCTCTCGTTCCATAACATAGCGCTGAGGCATAACAGGCAATTCAGGCATAGTAGCAGGTTCTACTTCAATAGTATTAGCAGTTTCATAAGTATCATCACATCTAGCAGCAACTCTAGCAATTTGTGCATCAAGGGCACCTAGTGGCAAAGCAGTATCAGGCATAGCATCATCAGGCATAGTATCAAGCATAGCATCATCGGGCATAGTATCAAGCATAGCATCATCAACATAGTATGAAGCATAGCATCATCACACATAGTATCAAGCATAGCATCATCAGGCATAGTATCAAGCATAGCATCAAGGGCAGCAGAAGTAGCATCATCAAGCATAGGCGGCATATCAAGATTTCTAGCAGGAGGCGAAGTCGCAAACTTACTCAAAACTGAAGGTGAATCAACTGCAGAGCTAGATGCCAGTTCCTTACCTCTCCTCGTAGTGGAAGGCAGGATTTTAGTTCTTGGATCTTTTGGATTCCTCATAGTGACCACCAAACGTCAATCCCAAGTGACTCAGAGAATATAGTTGTGCCTCCCGAGCAACGGCGCCAGAAAAAGGTCTTGATAACCCACAAGTATAGGGGATCGCAACAGTTTTCGAGGGTAGAGTATTCAACCCAAATTTGTTGGTTCACATATGGGAAAGCGAAAGAATATTCTCAAGTATTAGCAGCTGAGTTTGTCAATTTCAACCACACCTCAAAGATTAGTGTCTGTAAGCAAAGTATCAGTAGCAAAGTAGTATGATAGCAACGGTGCCAGAAACGATCTGCTGACGGCAGACTATTCCTAACTGTTGTATCAATGGCGCCAGTAGGTTGCACGTGAGCGGGTAACTCTTCTTCCCCGACAACAGTGTCGGAAAAGATCTTGCAACAAGTAACAGCGAAGTAGAAAGGAACAACAGTAGCAGCAGCAGTAGAGTAACATCAGTAGCACTAGTAGTAGCAAAGTGGCAGCAGTAGCAGCAAAGTAACAACAGTACCAGCAAAGTGGCCCAATCCCTTTTGTAGCAAGGGACAAGCCTAGACAAAGTAACGTAGCAAGGACCAATAGTAAGAGACTCGTAGGCAGTGGATCGGTGATGGATGAGTATGACAGATGTGATTCATCATGTAACGGCTATAACACGGAGAGATATGTAACTAGCCTCCGTTCGTCAATCTAATGTAGGCATGTATTCCGTATGTAGTCATACGTGCTTAGGGAAAAGAACTTGCATGACATCTATTGTCCATCCCTCCCGAGGCAGCGGAGTCCTAATGGAAACTACGGGATATTAAGGTTCTCCTTTTAATAAAGAACCGGACCAACGCATTAACACGCGGTGAATACATGAACTCCTCATACTATGGTCATCTCCGGGAGTGGTTCCGGCTATTGTCACTCCGGGGTTGCCGGGTCATAACACATAGTAGGTGACTACAACTTGCAAGATAGGATCTAAAACACACATATATTGGCGACACCATAATAGGTTCAGATCTGAAATCATGGCACTCGGGCCCTAGTGACAAGCATTAAGCATAGCCAAGTAGTAGCAACATCAATCTAGAACATAGTGGATACTAGGGATCAATCCCCGTCAAAAACTAACTCGATTACATGATAGATCTCATCCAACTCATCACCGTCCAGCAAGCCTACGATGAGATTACTCACGAACGATGAAGAGCATAATGGATTTGTTGATGGAGGAAGGTTGATGATGACGATGGCGACGATTTCCCCTCTCCGGAGCCCAAAACGGACTCCAGATCTGCCCTCCAGATGAAGAATAGGATGTGGCGGCGCCTCCATATCGTAAAACGCGATGAAACCTTCTCTCTGATTTTTTTGGGCGAGATGGAAGATATAGAGCTGAGTTTGGGGGCGGTGGTGCGACATGGGCCCCACAAGCCCTCACGACGCGACCTAGGGGGGTGGTCGCGGCCTGCTGGCTTGTGGGCCACTGGCACGCCCCCTCCAGTGGATCTTTGCGCGGGTATTTTTCTTTTATTCCAGAAAAATGATCCATAAATTTTCAGGACATTCCGAGAACTTTTATTTCTGCACAAAAACAACACCATGGCAATTCTGCTGAAAACAGCGTAAGTCCGGGTTAGTTCCATTCAAAGCATGCAAATTAGAGTCCAAAACAAGGGCAAAAGAGTTCGGAAAAGTAGATACGACGGAGACGTATCACACCTTCACCGACATCATCGAGCCGCCCCGGTATGCCTATCCGGCCGAACATCAGGTCAGGGGACACCACATTTTCGTTGGTTTTATGCAGGGAACCGACCTACCGGATGGGCCGGTAATCCAGGAGATCACCCCCATCTACTCGGACAACGAGTCATCCATGGGTGATACAGATATAATCTACCCTCTCCACGAGGGACTACTCGGGGGGTTGCTGGAGGCAGTAACCCCTGAGGACTTTGCGGGGCCACACCATCAAGTCTCCATCTACATGGCGGGAGCAGCGCCGCCTCAACCAAACCCAGCGGGCAACAATGAAGCTGGTGGGTCGGGGAAGACCCCGGCTCAAGCCATGGCAGACCTGGCGGCAGAGACAACCAAACTCATGGCGATCAATGTGACGGCAGAGAACAAGCAAACGGTCAACACCGAACTGACGAAACTAAGGGAGGAGATGGCCAAGATTCAGCGGGACGTAGAAGCGGAAGCCGCCAGGATGGCAACACAGCAGGCCCAGATCGCCGCGGAGACAGAGCGTTTGAATGCTGAAGGCTGGCGGATTGAGCGACAACAGCGTGCCTCCGATGCGATCCACCAGAGGAGACATCACGGCCGCCTTCCGGCCGATCTAAACCCAACTCGCCTCTTCGATAGCCCACATCCCGTGGGATGGAACCCAATCGGCCTTGGCAGGCTACCCAGGAGGCGATACGATTCGGCCACCGATTAACCCGTAGTCGCCTCAGCCGGCGGAGGCTCGTGCACCCCGTTTCGAGATGCCACAGGGTCACTTCTCGAACCCCGTGGATAACGTGCTAGCAGCAACCCGCCACCTTGAGTCTCTCCCGATTCACGGAAACTCCCCGGCTGAGGTGGATGCGAGAAATGCCATCAAGATGCTGAAAACGGCGGTAGTACAACATGCGCAGTATTCACATAGCCGCGAACGGCTACGCTCCAGGCGAGTCACACCAGGAGTCGCCATGATGATCTGCCTGCAGTGACCAGCGAGCAATGGCGCTTGCCGCAAATCAACCCGCCCGGGATGCCAGCCACGCGGGCTCAGGATCTTGTCGACGCGGCGCGAGCCGCCCGCCTGATGGAAACATCAGCTGCGGCGGGTCAGGGCTATCCGACTTACACCCTGCCGTATCCCACATTGACCGAGACATGTGGCAGACATGTTGGGGTGCCCTGTCTAACACCCGCCCTTCACAACGAGCGTATGCCGAAAGAATTCAAAGGACCCCAAAAGGTACCGAATTACACACCAGACCTCGAGCGAGGTTCGTGGATCAAAAGTTACGAGCTTGCGATGGATATGCTCGACGTGAATGAGGCGGTTTGCGCTAAGTATTTCACCATGATGCTCGAAGGAACGACACGCACATGGCTGAAGAACCTATCGCCCAACTCCATCAGCACCTGGGCCGAGTTGAAGGAACGCTTCGTCAAAAATTTCCGAGGAACTTGTAAGCACCGGATGACCATCGTTGACCTACAACACTGCATCCAACGCCTGGATGATTCGGCCCATCATTGGACGCGGCGAGTTGCAGAAGTCATCTATTCGTCAGATGGCATCTCGACGGCTCAGGCCGTGTTGATTCTAGAGAAAAAAATTGTCACCACGAGCCTTTGGTGCTGAAGCTTGGGCGAGTCAAATGTAAGGTGCAAGACATGGGCGAGTTGATGGACACCCTGACCAGGTACGCCGAGTGAGACGACATTAAAGATCCCGGGGAACATGACAACAAAGTTAGCACCGCCAGGAGAGGTGAGTCGTCAAAAGGCCACTCCCAGTTCCAAGGGCGGGGCAACCACAACCACGTGGGACAAAGTAAAAGGAGGCAACAGGAAGGCGTGACGGACTTCGTCGCTAACACTAACGCTAGCAACGGGAACCAACGGCAGAAGAAAAGGGGCTTTAGTGGGAAGAAGCCACACAATTATCACGAGATGCTCAAAGGGCCTTGTCCACAACATGCCACAGCGGAAGCCCCGTCTACTCACTCTTGGGAGGATTGCTAGGTGATGCATGAGTTCCACGCTGAGGCACTAAAATATGGTCAAGGAGGTAACCAAGGCGGACATGAGGAACAGTTTGGCACGCCCGGATCACACCGAAACCCGTTTGGTGGATTTCCCAACCCGGGCCCGCAGGGCGGATCGCAGTCTAATGCTAGGCAATACCAGGTCCACAACAGCCAGCGGTACAACACGCACGGCGTGTTTTAGAAACGCCCCCGCAAGGTGATCCCCAGCGGCAGGATGACAATGGCGGCTTCCAGAATAACCCTAAGCAGTTTAACAATGGACAATACCACGTGTTTACCGCCAACACTTGCAAAAGGGACCGAAAGGTGAAACACAGAGCTTTTAGCGTGGTTGAGCCGGTGCTTCCCAGGTACCTCAACTGGTCTGAACAAATCATTATCTGGAGTAGGGAGGATCACCCGCCCCAGATTGATAACCCCGGCGACTTGGCTTTGATCGTGGCTCCCCAGGTCGGGGGCTACACTCTTTCCAAAGTCCTTATGGACGGTGGCAGAAGCATTAACATCTTATATTTCGATACCTTTCGGCGGATGAATTTCTCGGAGGGCGATTTGATGCCATATTCCACGGTCTTCCACGACATTGTTCCGGGGAAGTTGTCTTACCCTGTCGGGCTAGTCAAACTTAATGTAGCTTTTGGCACGGAGTCCAATTACAGAAGCGAATCCCTCATGTTTGAGGTGGTCAAGATCAAGATCCCTTACCATGTCTTGTTCGGGAGGCTGGCTTACGCTCAGTTCATGGCCCGCCCATGCTACGTCGACCTCAAGCTCAAAATGCCTGGCCCTAAGGGGACTATCACGATCAATGGGGACAGAAAAATAGCTCAAGAATGTGAAGGAGACGTGGCTTATGCCGAGTCGGCTTGCACGGCCGAGGAGCTCAAGTTTCACCAAGCCAATGTTGATGCGACAGATATGACACCACTCAAGAGTCCCACAATCGATTCAGAGCTGCCCCTCAAGTTTAAACCAACGGATGACACGAAGGTGGTAGATTTCACGCCTGGCGACTCATCCAAGCTGTTCACCATCGGGACGGGTCTGGATCCTAAATAGGAAAGCGCGCTCATCGAATTCATACGTGAGAATCGGGACATCTTCTCATGGAAGCCTTCAGACATGCCAGGTGTATCGAGAGAATTCCCTGAGCACCACCTTAATATTGATCCTAAAATAAAGTCGGTTCGGCAGTATCTGCGCCGGTTCTATGAAGAACGGCATAAGGCAATCGGGGAGGAAGTCGCCCGACTTTTGGCTGCTGGATTCATCATTGAGATTTTTCATCCTGAATGGTTGGCTAACCCGGTCTTGGTACTCAAGAAGAACGACACTTTCCGCATGTGCATTGACTACACCGACCTCAACAGGGCCTGCCCAAAGGACCCTTTCGCCCTCCCTCGCATTGATCAAATCATTGACTCTACGGCGGGTTGTGAGGGATTGTGTTTTTGGATGCTTACTCAGGGTACCACCAAATCAAGATGGTTGTGGCGGATCAGGAGAAAACGTCATTTATAACCCCCTTTGGAGCCTTTTGTTATGTGTCCATGCCGTTCGGACTCAAGAGCGCAGGGGTGGCTTATCAACGCTGCATCCAGAATTGCTTACACTGCCAGATCGGGCGCAACGTTCATGCCTATGTTGACGACATCGTGGTCAGATCCGAGAAGAAAGAATCACTTTTGGAGGACCTCAGGGAGACTTTCGACAATTTCCGCGTGTACCAGATGAGGCTTAACCCTACCAAGTGTGTTTTTGGTGTTCCCGCAGGAAAATTATTGGGTTTCTTGGTGTCAGAATGAGGCATCAAAGCTCACCCGAATAAAATTGAAGCGATCACTTCGCTTTGCAAGACGGCCAATATCAATCAAGTTCAACGCATGGCAGGTTGCATTGCGGCTTTAAGTCGGTTCATAAGCCGCCTTGGGGAGAAAGCCATCCCTCTCTATCAGCTGCTCAAGAAAACTGATCGCTTTGTTTGGACTGATGAAGCCAACGAAGCTTTCGAAGCCTTGAAAAAACAACTAGCTAAGCCGCGTGTCTTGGCTCCTCCGATTGACAAAGATCCCATGCTCCTGTACATTGCTGCCAATTCTAAAGCGGTAACCATAGCAGTGGTCGTCGAGCGCAAAGAGGAAGGGAAGGAGTACCCGGTTCAAAGACCGGTTTACTTTATAAGCGAAGTCCTAACCCTCTCCAAACAACGTTACCCACATTGACAGAAACTAGTTTTCGGGGTGTTTATGGCAAGTCGGAAGTTGAAAAGCTACTTTCAAGAGCATCCTATCACGATGGTCAGTTCTGCTCCGCTTGGTGATATCATACAGAATCGAGAGGCGACTAGGCGGATTGCTAAGTGGGCTATTGAGCTTGGACCCCATCATATGAAATATACCCCTCGCACAACCATTAAGTCTCAAGCACTAGTGGATTTCATCAACTATTGGACCGAGTTGCAAATTCCGGAAGACATACCTGATCACACGTATTGGACTATCCATTTTGATGGGTCTAGGCAACTGGAAGGCTCGGGGGCTGGCGTGGTCTTAACTTCGCCTCAGGGCGACAAGTTGTGCTATGTTCTCCGACTCATGTTCCCATGTACCAATTATGCGGCGGAGTATGAGGCCTTGCTCCATGGGTTGCGGATCGCCAAAGAGATGAACCTCAGCCGAGTCAGATGTTTGGGCGACTCAGATCTAGTAGCACAACAAGTTTCTGGCGCATGGGATACCAGAGATCCCTTGATGGCGGCTTATAGGCGTGCCGTGTCGGACGTGGCGGGTCAATTTCATGGCTATCAGGTGGATCACTTCTACTTCTTGAGCTTGCGTTGGTTTTTCCCTTGAAGAGGAAATGGTGATGCAGCAAAGTAGAGATAAGTATTTCCCTCAGTTTGAGAACCAAGGTATCAATCCAGTAGGAGTATCAAGATGAGGCACCAAGGCACTTGCGCAAAAACAAACAAACTTGCACCCAACACGATAAAGGTGTTGTCAATCCCTTTATGATTACTTGCAAAGTGAGATCTGATAGTGATAATAGGTAAATATAAATAAATAAATAAAAGTGCAGAAAGGTATTTTTGGTATTTTTGTATGTAGATCTGAATATATAATGTGTAAAATAGACCCGGGGGCCATAGTGTTCACTAGAGGCTTCTCTCATGATAGCAAGTATTACGGTGGGTGAACGAATTACTGTCGAGCAATTGATAGAATCGCGCAAAGTCATGACGATATCTAAGGCAATGATCATACATATAGGCATCACGTCCGGGACAAGTAGACCGATACTTTCTGCATCTACTACTATTACTCCACACATCGACCGCTATCCAGCATGCATCTAGTGTATTAAGTTCATAACAAACAGAGTAAAGCCTTAAGCAAAATGACATGATGTAGAGGGATAAATTCATGCAATATGATATAACCCCCATCTTTTTACCCTTGATGGCAACAACACGATGCGTGTCTCGCTACCCCTTTTTTCACTAGGTGTGGACACCACACGGTATGAACCCAAAACCAAGCACTTCTACCATTGCAAGAATTATAGATCAAGTTGGCCAAACGAAACCCATAACTCGAAGAGAATTACAAGGATACGAAATCATGCATATAAGAAATCAGAGGAGACTCAAATAATATTCATAGATAATCTGATCATAAATTCACAATTCATCGGATCTCGACAAACACACTGCAAAATAAAGTTACATCGGATAGATCTCCATGAAGATCATGGAGAACTTTGTATTGAAGATCCAAGAGAGAGAAGAAGCTATCTAGCTACTAGATATGGACCCGAAGGTCTGTGGTGAACTACTCACGCATCATCGGAGAGGCAATGGTGTTGATGAAGAAGCCCTCCGTGTCCATAAGAACATCACCCAAAACTTGAAAACTTCACAACACAAAACTTAAACAGAAACCAGTGATATCATTAGCATAAGAAAACAAACCACCAACTTTTTAGGTACTATAGTAAACTTAATTTCCATTTATATTAATGTTATATTAATGTATTCTCACTTCTCCATGGCTTGTACCCCCCGATACTAACCATAGTTTCATCAACATAAGCAATCAACACAACAAAAACAGAATCTGTCAAAAATAGAACAGTCTGTAGCAATATGTATATTTCATATACCTCTGCTATCCCAAAAATTCTGAATAAAATTATGAAAATTAGGGAAATTTGCATATCAATCAGTAGCAAAAAGAATCAACTCAAAATCGCTTTCTGGATAGGAATTAAAAATAATTTTGTGAGCACAAAGGTTCTGTCTTTTTCAGCATGATTAAACAACTATCACCAAAACTAATCATAAAGGTTCTACTTGGCACACACACTAATTAAAACATAAAAAACACAATCATAACAGAATCATGGTGTGGACTCAACAATACAGAAAGTAAAAAGCAAAAATAAATTTATTCATTGGGTTGCCTCCCAACAAGCGCTATCGTTTAACGTCCTTATCTAGGCGTAAGCCAATAGATTCAAGTGTTGTCATCTTTAGTGCTCAAACCATAAGTAGCTTTCATAATGGATTCATAAGACAATTTTATTTTATTTCTAGGAAATTGTTCCATGCCCTTCTTTAATGTAAATTGAAATTTAATATTCCCTTCCTTCATATCAATAACAACACAAATAGTCCTAAGGAAAGGTCTACCAAGAATAATGGGACATGTCGGATTGCAATCAATATCAAGCACAATGAAATCTACGGGCACATAGTTCCTATTTGCAATAATAAGAACATCATTGATCCTTCCCATAGGTTTCTTAATAGTAGAATCCGCAATATGCAAATTAAGAGAGCACTCATCAATCTCATTGAAACCTAGAACATCACATAAAGATTTTGGAATTGTGGAAACACTAGCACCCAAATCACACAAAGCATTACATTAATAATTTTAATCTTAATTTTTATAGTCGGTTCCCACTCATCATGAAGTTTTCTAGGAATAGATATTTCCAACTCAAGTTTCTCTTCAAGAGATTTCATCATAGCATCAACGATATGTTTGGTAAAAGCCTTATTTTGGCTATAAGCATGTGGAGAGTTTAGCATGGATTGCATCAAGGAAATACATCAATCAAAGAGCAACTATAATAATTAAATTCCTTGAAATCCAAAGTAGTAATTTCATCACTATTCAAAGTTTTGATATCCTCTACTCCACTTTTAGTATTTTTAGCATAAAGATAAATAGACTCTGAATCATTGGGGCGTTTCTCAACCAAAGTGGATTCACATCCAGCCCCATCATCATTAAGATTGACATTAGAAAACAAGGATTCAATAGGAGTCACACCAAGCACTTTAAGATCTTCGTGATTCGTATCACGAGAACACGCCTTTTTAAGCCATTCATGTCTAGCACGAATTTGGGCGGTTCTTTCTTTACTCTCATTCATGGAAACACGCATAGATTTCAAAGTTTCATCCATATTAATCTTGGGAGGAACACATCTCAATTTCAAAGCATCAATATCAAGAGACATTCTATCAACAGTCCTAGCCAAGTCATCAATTTTAAGCAGTTTTTCTTCTATGGAAGCATTGAAAATCTTTTGCGAATTAATAAACTCTTTAATATTACTCTCAAGATCAGAGGGTATTTTATTATAATTTCCATGAGCATTGTTGTAGGAATTGCCAAAATTATTAGAGGGTTTACTAGGAAAAAGCCTAGGATTAAAGTTACCTCTATAAGCATTATTGTTACCAAAATTATTCCTACCAACAAAATTAACATCCAAATTTTCATTGCTATTATCAATCAAGGAAGATAAAGGCATATCATTTGGATCTAGAGGAGCACTTTTACTAGGAAACAACGTCATTAACTCATCCATCTTAGCACTCAAAGAGTTAATTTCTTCTATAGCATGCACTTTTTTACTAGTAGGTGACCTTTCAGTGTGCCATTGAGAATAATTTGTCATGATATTATCTAGGAGTTTTGTAGATTCTCCTAGTGTGATTTCCATAAAAGTTCCACCAGAGGCGGAATCCAAGATATTTCTAGAAGCAAAATTCAAACGAGCATAGAATTTTTTTATAATCATCCAAAGACTTAGGCCATGAGCGGGACAATTTCTAATCATCAATTTCATTCTCTCCCAAGATTGTGCAACATGTTCATGATCTAGTTGCTTAAAATTCATGATATCATTATGGATAAAGATAATCTTAGCAGGTGGAAAATACTTGGAAATAAAGGCATCTTTACACTTGTTCCATGAATCAATACTATTTTTGGGTAAAGATGAAAACCAAGTTTTTGCTCGACCTCGTAATGAGAACGAAAATAGCTTCAATTTAATCATATCATTATCCACATCTTTCTTCTTTTGCATATCGCATAACTCAATAAAGGTATTAAGATGGGATGCGACATCTTCACTAGGAAGGCCAGAAAATTGCTCTTTCATAACAAGATTCAACAAGGTAGCATTAATTTCATATGAATCCGCACTAGTGGCGGGAGCAATTGGAGTACTAATAAAATCATTGTTATTAGTATTAGAGAAGTCACACAATTTTGTGTTTTCAGACATGGTGAATTAGCAAGCAGACAAGCACACAAGTAAACAGAAAGCAAGCAAAAGAAAGGGCGAACGAAAAAGGCAAATAAAGAAAGGCAAATATTTTTGTAAATTTTGTTTTAGAAGTGGGGGAGAGGAAAACGAGAGGCAAATGGCAAATAATGTAAATGCAATAGATGAGTTTGCGATAGGTACTTGGTAGATATGCTTCACTTGAATACTCCCCGGCAACGGTGCCAGAAATTGTTCCTGCTACTTCTCAAGCAATTGATAGAATCGTGCAAAGTCATGGCGATATCTAAGGCCATGATCATACATATAGGCATCATGTCCAAGACAAGTAGACCGATACTTTCTGTATCTACTACTATTACTCCACACATCGACCTCTATCCAGCATGCATCTAGTGTATTAAGTTCATAACAAACAAAGTAACGCCTTAAGCAAGATGACATGATGTAGAGGGATAAATTATGCAATATGATATAAACCCCGTCTTTTTACACTTGATGGCAACAACATAATGCGTGCCTTGCTACCCCTTCTGTCACTAGGTGAGGACACCGCACAGTATGAACCCAAAACCAAGCACTTCTCCCATTGCAAGAATTATAGATCAAGTTGGCCAAACGAAACCCATAACTCGAAGAGAATTACAAGGATACGAAATCATGCATATAAGAAACCAGAGGAGACTCAAATAATACTCATAGATAATCTGATCATAAATCCACAATTCATCGGATCTCGACAAACACACCGCAAAAGAAAGTTACATCGGATAGATCTCCATGAAGATCATGGAGAACTTTGTATTGAAGATCCAAGAGAGAGAAGAAGCCATCTAGCTACTAGCTATGGACCCGAAGGTCTTTGGTGAACTACTCACGCATCATCGGAGAGGCAATGGTGTTGATGAAGAAGCCCTCCGTGTTCGAACCCCCCTCTAGCAGGGCACCAGAACGGTCCCCAGATGAGATCTCGCGAAAACAGAAGCTTGCGGCGGCCGAAAAGTATTTTTGTGGCTCTCTGTGTTGGTTTGGGGATTTTAGGGAATTTATAGGCGAAAGAGGTAGGGCAAAGGAGGCACGGGGGGCCCACGAGCCTGCTAGGCACGCCCCCCTGGGGCGCGCCTAGGGGGCTCGTGGCCTCCTTCGTGGCCCTCTGCCTTGGTTCTCAAGTCTTCTGGATCCCTTCTGTTATGAAAAAAATCACCCCGAAGGTTTTATTCCGTTTGGACTCCGTTTAATATTCTTATCTGAAAAAGGTCAAAAACACGGAAAGAACAGAAACTGGCACTGGGCACTGAGTTAATAGGTTAGTCCCAAAAATGATATATGAAAGTGCGTTATATCGACTAGAGGGGGGGGGGTGAATAGGAGATTTTTAGAATTTCATCACTGAGGAAATTCCTTTTGAGGAAATTCCTCACTGATGACTAACTTACATCGGAAACAGTAAATGATCAGAAGTGCAAAGTTTCACAACAGCAGTTTTTCAGATTGAAGAATGTGAAAACAGATTGCACAGTGAGCAGGCACGCAGAATACAGATGAGGATTAACTGACGTGAAGAATTTGGGGTTGAGGAAATTCACAGAAAGTCTTCAGCAAATTCTTCAAACAGTCGCAGTGAAAGTCATCAACACATAATACGAGGAAAGTAAGGAGTTGAGGAATTAGAACCCGTTTCTTAGTGAAGACAGTCGTTGATGACCCAGTTCCAACTACTGTGACAGTCGTACATCTGGTTTGGAGCGGCTTGGTATTGAAACCAAAAGACACACAGTCCCGAGACACATAGTCCCTACCGTATTCTCCTTGAGCTAAGGACACACAGTCCTCGCCCAACACTCGTGGTAAGTCTTCAGGGCAGACTTCCAAACCCTCACAAACTTGGTCACCCGGCGATCCACAATTGACTACTGGAAAGCTCTAGACCATGACGCCTAACCGTCTAGAGGATGCACAGTCTTCAAAGGTAAAAGGCTTCAGTCCCACACAGGAACAACTTCTTCAGTGATGCTCAATCACTAGGTTTGGTTTGTGGTTTCAGTGTATGGTGTATTTACTCACTGATGAATTACTCTCGAAGATTCTGAGGAATTGGTTGCTCTTATGACAAGTGTCAGTTTCTAACGGAGCAGCCAACCAGCTAGTGGTTGTGGGGGGTGGCTATTTATAGCCTGGGAGCATCCCGACATGATTTGACACTAATGCCCTTAAATAATATGACCGTTGGAGTGGATAAGACCAATGACTTGGCGTGGCTATCGAAACGGCCGGAACCCTCAACTGTGAGAGTCCTCATGTCATTCGTATTCCTCACTTGAGGCTTTTGGTAGGATTAGGCTTGGGTTGAGCATCATGAGGAAATTCATTCCAAAGTGTAACTTCGACCCCCTTTAATAGTACGGTGTTCCTATTACTGAAACGCGAAGAAAATAAAACAGAAAGTGTAAATCTTCATGCTTCAAATTCTTCAGAGCGATTTTCTTCAGGACAGACCGGATTCCTCAATATCAGTATCTTCATGAGGAATATCAATTTTATGGGGACCCCGACTAGCAAGTCGAGTTCGCCATGCCCAGTGACCCCAAGGGTCAATGTTCACTGAACACAGATACTGAATAATAGAGTCTTACATCCAAGTACCGAAATTATTACATCGAACGACCAGAAGGTCGGGTTCAAGAGCAAGGCCTAAAGCCAAATTAAACGGATACATTGAGTAGTGGAAACTCGTAAGGGCTAAGCGGTGCCCATGCCATCAAGCCTACACCGACATGCATTCTGACTTGGAAGCGTCCTAGATCGCAGGTTCGTCTCCGACGGCGTACTCATCGCCAAACTCCGGTCCTTCCATGTCTGGTCAATAATATAACCAGTGGCAAGCCAATGAGTACTTTGAATGTACTCGCAAACAGCCCATGATATGAATATATATGGTAAAGAATAGCAGTAACATGTATCTTTAGTGGAATGCAATGTGGTGGCATGATCAGGTATATGCAACAAGTTAAAGAATTACTCTTAAGAGCAGGTTACAGATACCAACATATCTGCTAGGGGTTGAACACTCCGGGTTCACCCTAAATGCCAAGTCATCGGACTTGTCATAACCTCAATGTATTAATGAGGGCTAAACCATCCGGGTTTACCCTATATGTCAAATCACCGAACTTGATCATATTATAGTGATTATCATAACAACACCTTTTTAACACCACACACACACACTTTTGGTTTATGCGGAAACGCTGGACGTAGTTTAAGCAGCACCACCCAACTGTCCTTGACCGTGGACACGGCTATTCGAATAGTTTACACTCTCCAGAGGTAGTACGCTGGACCCACGAGAAACGGGAAACTTCCGTGTCATCCACGACTCGCGGTATATCACATATACCCGAGGTAAGTGCCCGATCATCATGTTTCCCCTAACGATACTAGACAAAGAGGTCCACTCGATTGGTACCCAGCCCACATGTTGTACATCTTACGAGCACCGACTCTGGAATGTATCAACCATGTAGGGACCAACGGTGTGCCTGGAACTCATAATAATGGCATAGTCGTCCTACCTGGCACGGCCCCATCACGAGAGTGACACCGACCACTCCCGCCACTAGTAATGTGTCTCTTTGCTAGTACCGACCAGAGTAATCAACAAAGCCCCATCCCATAAAGGGGTATCGTGGTCGTACTGGTAAGGTTGGGACGGTCGACAGATCATAAATCTAATCCCATTTCCGAAACCATACTCACACAAAATCACCGGTGCATCACTTCACCAAAAGTGATCACCAACTCATTATCACCCTCGGGCATTAGTGGCACCCGACGGGGTTTTCATAAACTCTCTTTTTAATTCATCATTATGCTTGTGATAATATGCTCTATCATTACTTGTCAACATGGTACAACATGACCCTCACGGGGTAGGGTCAAGCTCAATGCAATGATCTTACTTTACTAGTCAACATGACAGTAGCATGATCCTCGTAGATGGTAGGGCCAGCTCATCATATTTGTGCTCCGAGGAGCCATGTGAATATCATTACTATCAATGCAAGTGCTTCGAAGAAGCCTTCGGTACCATCACCACAATGATGAACCGGCATCGTGATCTCATGCAACGGGAAAATACTTGCTATACTAGCATGCATCATTTTATATACTTAAGTCATGGCAAAAGGGCTGCTTGCCTTGGTCAGCTAGGTATCCGGGGTCTTCGAGATCTTCCGCTCCGGATCCTCCGTCACTCGGTAACTCTACCGTCGAGAAAGGAATAAATAAATACTAGCTCTCACTAAAACATATCACAAAGTGCTTTTAAAAATGTTGCAAGGCTTGAATAAATTCAGTTTATTATTTTGGAAAATGTTTCCTATAGTTTTATTAGCTAAGCATATTTATTTAAAAGCAAACAGAAGCAAATAAGTGCTTTTTAATATCATTTTATTATATCAAAATAGTTTCTCTTTTTGATAAATGTCAACTATTACAGAATCAAATATTACTCATTTTTAGAAAATTACTCGTGGAAGAATTATATTTTTCTACTGGCTAAATCTTTTTATAAAAATCATTTAAGTTATTGGATTAAAATAAAAGGAAAAAGGCCAGGGGAACAGATCCAGCCGGCCCAACCAGCAGGCCTGGCCACCAGGCGCGCGCGGGCCAGGTTCAAACCTGACCTGCGGGCCCCTGGGGTCAGCGTCAGCGGCTGCGCGCGCTGGCTGCCCCAGGACACCGATAGGTGGGCTCCACCTGCCGGGTCCTTCTCCTACCTCCAGCCAGAGAGGTGGAGATGGACGCCGGCGAGGCTGCCGTTGTCCTCAGGCCAATCTAGGAACGGGAACGGGTCCCTCGTGCCTCCGCCTACCTGCTCGTGGTCGGGACGTCACCGGAGGTGGTCTCGGTCGCCGGCGACGAGGTGCCCGTGGCGGAAGGGCTTCGGGTTGGTGTTAAACTAGGGGATAGGGGCACAGATTCGCTCGGGGAAGTTAGGGGAAATGTTCGTGGTGTCAAGGGGAGTGTAATGTGAGGTTGGGCAGCGCAGGAGCTGACGTGTAGCCGGAGATCGACCGGAGCTCCGAGGCGGAGGGGCCTCGGTCGATCTCGAGCACCGGGGCTCTGCGAGCTTGATTGGGTGGCTAGGGAGTGTCTACTGGTTGTGCTGAAGCTGCTTGGAGGGTGCTGTGGTGCCCGGGGGACCTATTTATAGGCCAATGACGGTGACCGGAGTCAGGTGCGCCGGTGACTCACCGTGGCGCGCGTGCGAGCACAGTGAGGTGCTGGCCGCGAAACCACGGGTTCGGGACGTGGTTTAGGACCTCCTGGTGCAACGGCTGCAAAGGGAAAGCGAGTGGGGTCGAGCCGCAACGACCGTGCATGCTGGGCCGCGTCGGGCGCGCACGGGCACGCGTCGCCTGAGCTCTTGCGCGAGGGGGAGAGTGCCCGTGGGGTAGCTTTGCACTGAATGGTTGTCGGGGGAGCGTTTGGACATAACTGGGGAGGTTGGGACAGGCCGGAGCATCGTCCCCTTGCTGGTGGCTCTCTGCAGCGCGCCCAGAGCGCAGTTTTGGCATGCCACGGCATGCTGGCTCGCTCTGGGGAACTTGGGACGTGTCCTCCATGTCCTGAGTGTTGCTGGGAGTGTGCCTAGCCGTTGAGGTTTAGTGGGAGCTCGAGCTGGTCAAGGGAGCAAGGAACACTAGTGTTTCGAGTACTGCCATGCGGCTCAAATTGGAGTTCTTGTCACTTGTGCTTGGAGTTAGGGAGGGGCTGATTGATTGAGTGTTCAGGGTGTTCTGGTGCCCTAACCCACCAAGTTTGGGGCCTTGACATTGGGTAAAACAGTGGCTAGGAGGGTTTTTACCTTCCTGTCAGTAGGTGTTCGACAGTGACTTGGGGTGCTTCCACTCCACCACTGGAAATGAAACTTAACAAGTTTGGTCTTGGGGTAAAAACATGGGGTTCCACCAAATCCGAGCTCCATTGAACAAGTTTGTCTTTGTAAACTTGAAAATGTCTCAAAATGACTAGTACTGTCCTTTACAAAGGAAGTGTGGCCAAACAGAGTCTCACAAATCCCATCTTTGGTGTGGAGTTCTCATTTGGGGTGTCAAACACTTCTGCAAAGTTTCAGCTCCATTGGAGAAACTTTGCAATGTAGAGTTGTTTCAACTCTTCTCTGGACAGAGAGGGTTTTGGGCTCATTAGGTGCACTTCCCCACCTTGAGCCAGTAGTGTATCCCAACATGGTGAAGGTGATCTTGAAATAAAGGAAAAAGGGTTTTTGAAGAAAGCAAAATAATAGGTTTTCATGGGTTTGAGTCATCAAACAAGCAAGCATTCACTCATACAAGGGTTCACATTGCACTCACAACATTATTTGAAAAAGTTTTAACAAGCTCTGATTTTTGCAACATAAAATACTTGTGGTGAAAAACAGGGTGTGACAGACCTATCCCTCTTACAAGAATCTCGTCCCCGAGATTCCTAAGCTAAGCGTTAAATAGCTCGGGAAATTCTCATCGGAGATAGTCTTCACGTTCCCACGTGGCTTCTGCTTCGGTATGGTTGCTCCACTGAACCTTGAAACACTTGATGGTGTAGCTTATGGTGCAACGTTCAGCTTCATCCAAAATGCGGACCGGTCTCTCGCGGTAGGTAAGATCCGGTTGAAGGTCAATAGCTTGATGATCAATGTCCTTGTAAATATCGGGACGGTTCGACACTTGCAAACACTTCCGGAGCTGTGACACGTGGACCACGTTGTGCACACCCGAAAGCTCAGGAGGTAGCTCCAACTGATAAGCTACTTCCCCGCGCCTTGCCGTGATCTTGAAGGGTCCAATGAACCTTGGAGCTAGCTTCCCCTTGACGTGGAAATGCCTGGTCCCCATGAGAGGCGTGACTCGCAAGTACACCTGGTCTCCAGGAACAAACTCCACGTTTCTGCGGCGAGGGTCCGCGTAGCTCTTCTGCCTTGACTTAGCTACCTCCAAGTTTTCTCGAACAAGCTGAACCTTGTCCCCCGCTTCCTGCAGTGCTTCTGGTCCGAAAACTAGTCCTTCACCGGTTTTGGACCAATTGAGCGGGGTGCGGCACTTCCACCCATATAACTCTTCGAATGGGGCCATCTGAAGACTGGACTGGTAGCTGTTGTTGTAAGAAAACTCAGCAAACGGCAGGCAGTCTTCCCACTTGGCACCATGAGCCAAAACACATGCGCGGAGCATGTCCTCAAGTATCTGGTTTACCCTCTCGGTCTGTCCGCCCGTTTGCGGGTGGAAAGCCGTACTGAAGGAGAGTTTGGTTCCGAGAGCTTCTTGAAAATTCTTCCAGAATCTTGAGGTGAATTGCGTGCCGCGATCGGACACGATCTCTTTGGGAACTCCATGGAGACTCACCACTCAATGAATGTACAGACTGGCCAGCTGGCTGCCATCGTAGGTGGTGTTAACGGGGATGAAATGGGCCACCTTGGTCAAATGATCGACTATGACCCAAATGGAGTTATGACCCTTATTCGACCAGGGCAACCCAGTGATGAAGTCCATGCCGACTTTATCCCACTTCCATTCCGGCACTTGATTGGTTGCAGTAATCCAGCAGGTCGCCGGTGTTCAGCCTTGACTCGTTGACATACATCGCATTTAACGACATAGGAGCCAATTTCCCTCTTCATGCCATTCCACTAGAATCGTTCTCGGATGTCTTGGTACATCTTGGTACCACCTGGATGGATAGAGTACGGTGTGTCATGAGCCTCTTGCAGGATCAAGTCCTTAAGTTCGGCCTTGTTAGGTACGCATAAGCGCTTCCCGTACCACAGTACTCCTTGCTCATCAATCGAGAATCCTGCCTTCTCGCACCTTCCTCTTGAGGCCTTCGATACTCTTGTGCCCCTTCTGGGCTTCCTTGATGTCGTCTACCAGAGTAGGCTTGACTTCGAGGTTGGCCAGGTACCCTGGTTCGACTATCTCAAGTCCAAAGCCCTCCATCTCTTCATACAAGATGGGTAACCTTTCCTGGAGCGTGACGTTCAAGGATCCTGCCTTCCGGCTCAAGGCATCGGCTACCACGTTCGCCTTGCCGGGATGGTACTAAATGCTGAGGTCGTAATCCTTGATTAACTCAAGCCATCTCCGCTGTATCATATTTAGCTCCCTCTGAGTGAAGATGTATTTCAGACTTTTGTGGTCTGCACATATCTCACATCGCTTTCCCAGAAGGTAATGTCGCCACGTCTTCAGAGCATGCACTACAGATGCTAGCTCGAGATCATGGGTTGCGTAGTTCTCCTCATGCGGTCACAGTTGCCGTGACAAGTACGCCACGACCCTGCCATCTTGCATCAGTACTCCACCGAGCCCAGTTCGAGAGGCATCACAATATATCACGAATTCCTTGTTGATGTCTGGGGTAGCCAATACCGGGGCGGTAGTTAGCCTCTTCTTCAACTCCTGGAAGCTTGCTTCACACGCCGGTGTCCACTCGAACTTCCGGCCTTTCCTCAAGAGCTGAGTCATAGGTCGAGCGATGCTGGAGAATCCTTCGACAAACTTGCGGTAGTATCCCGCGAGCCCGAGGAAACTCCTAACATCCTTCACGTCCTTTGGTGATTCCCAGTTGGTCACTGTAGTAATCTTGGACTGATCTACGGCCAAACCGCGTGCCATCAGGGTATGACCCAGAAATCCAACTTCGTTCAGCCAGAACTGACACTTGCTGAATTTGGCATAAAGTTGGTGCTCTCGAAGCTTTCCCAGAACTAGCCTCAGGTGTTGCTCATGCTCCTCTTCGGACTTGGAGAATATTAATATGTCATCGATGAACACAAACTTGCCCAAATATTCCATGAAGACCTTGTTCATGAGGTACATGAAGTAGGCTGGGGCATTTGTCAAACCGAAGGGCATGACAGTGCATTCATATAGACCGTACCGGGTCACGAATGCAGTCTTGTGTATATCTTCGGGTCGGATCTTCAACTGGTAGTATCCCGATCGAAGATCGATCTTGGAAAATACCCGAGCCCCGTTTAACTGGTCAAACAGGTCTTCGATCTTGGGGAGCGGGTACTTGTTCTTAATTGTGACTTCATTAAGAGAAAAGTAGTCGATGCAGAGTCGAATGGTACCGTCCTTCTTTGAAACAAATAGAACAGGTGATCCCCAAAGTGATGCACTCGGACGGATGAACCCTTTCCTGAGTTGCTCATCCAGCTGCTTCTTCAGCTCTGCCAGCTCTTCGGAACCCATCCTGTAAGGCTTTTTAGATATAGGCCTTGATCCGGGCATGAGCTCAATGATGAACTCGATGTCTCGGTCAGGAGGCATTCTGGGTAGCTCGTCAGGAAAGACGTCCGGGTATTCACGGACTATAGGCACTTGATCAAGCTCTATCTCGGATAGACTGTTGACTCGAGATGCGTGAGCCGATACTGGCTCGGAGACAAACTTGACCTTGACCCCTTGGTTGCTTATCATGGTAATGGCCCTATTGGCACAGTCCAAAAGACTCTAGTGCTTGGCCAACCAATCCATGCCAAGGATTACTTCTACACCTTGCGATTTAAGCACAATGAGGTCTGCCAAGAAACTCGTCCCATTGATAACTATCTCGACCCTTCTACACCCTAGGTTGGTCCTCAATACTGCTCCCGGGGTTTGAATTGCCATCTGCCCACGGAGTAAAGTGGGTTTTAAACCGCACTTCTCCGCAAACCCTTGAGTAACAAAAGAATGCGAGGCACCACAATCAAACAACACTGTTGCTGGAGTTGAGTTGACGAGGAACGTACCCAGAATGCAGTCCGGGTCTTCCTGTGCTTCTTCTGCAGTGAAGTGATTGATCCGGCCCCTGCCATTGAATTGTTGGTTGCGGGGGGCCTGGTTCCTTCCTAGTGCACCTTGACCGGGGTTGGGTGCATTGGGACGCGGTGCATCGGGCTTCTTGTTGGGGCACTGCCTGGAATAGTGCCCAGTCTGACCACAGCCAAAGCAGGTGACTTGCCCCGGAGGGTTGGTCTTGACTCCACCGTTGTTCAGCGGGTTGACTACTAGCTTGGCTTGCTGCTGAGGCTGATAATTCTGGTGGAACACCGGATACTTGTACTGCTGCTGCTGAAAGTTGGGTCTTGCAGGTGCTGACTGCCATGGTCTTGGTCTTGCGTTACTGGGTCCTCCACTGCCTATTAGTTTGCGCTTGCGGGTGTCGTCCATTGCACGACGCTTGTCTTCGAGCATAAGCGCCTTGTTAACCAGCTCGCTGAAAGTCTGGCAGTCGCAAACCACCAGCTGGTATTGCAGGGACTGCTGTAACCCTTCCATGAAGCGTTCCACCTTAGCGGCCTCATTGTTAACATCTTCAGGCGCGTACCTCGACAAGAGGTTAAACTTCTGCAGGTACTCCTTAACAGTTCCACTGCCCTGCCTGAAGGCTCGGAATTCCCGCTTCTTAATGGTCATCAGTCCAGGTGGAATGTGAGCCGCTCGAAATCCTTCCTTGAACATCTCCCAAGTGATGACTTGCCCTATCCGCATGATCTGGAATCCATCCCACCATGCCCCGGCGGTGCCTCCGAGACAGTGAGAAGCATAAAGGACCTTCTCATGATCGTCGGTGCACTTGACCAGCGCAAGGAGGTCTTCAATGGTGCGAATCCAGTCATCGGCGTCCAGGGGTTCAGTCGACTCCGTGAATATGGGGGGCGTAGTCCGCATGAACTCAGAAAGAGTAGAGCGACAACCGCCATTCCCATTCCGCGGCGGGTTGTCCACCAGGACTTGAGCCAGCTGCTGAATAGCAGCATTGCTGGCTTGACGCTTCTCCCGAAGAGCTTGAAGGAACTGAGCCATCGTCAAGTTCTCAGGAGGAGGTGGTGGCGGAAGGTCTCTAGGCTGCTCGTGGTGACCTCCAGTGTGAGCTTCTCCTTCGGTTCCCTGCGGCGTCCCTGAGGAGCCGGCGCCGGGGTTGCCGAAGGTGCTGTTGCGGGTTGCGTTCACCATCCTGTCATAGAAACAGACATGTCAAAATGCCACCTTGCTCGGGAATACAAGGATTCGCTCCTAGTAAGAGGGGGGTCCAATACGTGCATGTGACAAGTTTTCAAAACCAAAGTTTTTGACAAACTGGAAATTGCATTCATAACAAGTTTATGTAGTCACTTACAGTCTGCCTACGGCAATAGGTAACTTACATCAAGCACACATACGCAAATTAGAAACGGATACATGGATACCCTATGCTTGGGGTACTCCTAATTGCCTACGCCAAATCCTACGCGGCGGACTGCTCGGTCTCAAAGGCGGACTCAACAAGATCCTCATCTTCATCAACATTTTCTTCCTTTATAGGAGTGGAAGAAAGAATCCGCACATCACGGCGTCTCTTGGGCGAGGCGGCGAAGATCTCAGTGTACTCTTCCGCTGTCAGGCGGCGACTCCGAAGAGGGACTGCCTGGATGGGTAACACACCACCCCTAGTGGCAACAACTGTCCTCCCTTCAGGTGCGCCTGCCTTCTTTACTTTGCGGTTCTGCATCTTCTCAGTGTGGAGCAGGCCCTTGACTAGGTGCAGCTCTTGGCGAAGCTTGACTAATTCCTTAACCACGAAGTGTGTCAGGGTGTCTGACGAGAGACTGAAGTAGGTCTGAAACCTTAATGGCATTCCATCCTCCGTGGCTGGGGTGAGTGTCCAACTCCCATCCACTCCTTCCTTAATGAAAGGTAGGTGACGAGTGACAGGCTCATTAGCCATCTCAGGGAGGATGCTGTGGAGATGCACGAGCGCCTCTCGTGCAGCTTCCTCTACTGCCAACATCAGCTCTCCCATCTGTGGTTCTTCGAAGAACCAACTAGACAGGGAGTCATTAGCCTTCACTATCACGTCCATGTGATATTCCTTGGTGTCGGCGTTGACCCAGTGCTCGTGTTAGAGGAAGATGGGCGTGCGTCGTACGTGGCACTTCTCGAGACAATCCACCAGGAGTAGTGGAAAGCCGGTCTCCAGAAGCGTCTCAGGTACGGCAGCCATCTACAAGGCATAGGAGAGAAGTCAGAAGGTTGTATGTGCAAAAGTCTTGTGCAAGGCTGGCGTTCTAACGTTCTCGGTTAACGTCCATGCTATCTAAGGCTTCCTATAGTCAGGATGGCTCTGATACCAGTTATGTGGGACCCCGACTAGCAAGTCGAGTTCGCCGTGCCCAGTGACCCCAAGGATCAATGTTCACTTAACATAGATACTGAATAATAGAGTCTTACATCCAAGTACCGAAATTATTACATCGAACAACCAGAAGGTCGGGTTCAAGAGCAAGGCCTAAAGCCAAATTAAACGGATACATCGAGTAGAGGAAACTCGTAAGGGCTAAGCGGTGCCCATGCCATCAAGCCTACATCGACAGGCATTCTGACTTGGAAGCGTCCTAGATCGCAGGTTCGTCTCCGACGGCGTACTCATTGCCAAACTCCGGTCCTTCCATGTCTGGTCAACAATATAACCAGTGGCAAGCCAATGAGTACTTTGAATGTACTCGCAAATAGCCCATGATATGAATATATATATGGTAAAGAATAACAGTAACATGTATGTTTAGTGGAATGCAATGTGGTGGCATGATCAGGTATATGCAACAAGTTAAAGAATTACTCTTAAGAGCAGGTTACAGATACCAACATATCTGCTAGGGGTTGAACACTCCCGGTTCACCCTAAATGCCAAGTCATCGGACTTGTCATAACCTCAATGTATTAATGAGGGCTAAACCATCCGGGTTTACCCTATATGTCAAGTCACCGAAATTGATCATATTATAGTGATTATCATAACAACACCTTTTTAACACCACACACACACACTTTTGGTTTATGCGGAAACGCTGAACGTAGTTTAAGAGTACCACCCAACTGTCCTTGACCGTGGACACGGCTATTCGAATAGTTTACACTCTGCAGAGGTAGTACGCTGGACCCACGAGAAACGGGAAACTTCCGTGTCATCCACGACTCGCGGTATATCACATATACCCGAGGTAAGTACCCGATCATCATCTTTCCCCTGACGATACTAGACAAAGAGGTCCACTCGATTGGTACCCAACCCACATGTTGTACGTCTTACGAGCACCGACTCTGGACTGTATCAACCATGCAGGGACCAACGGTGTGCCTGGAACTCATAATAATGGCATAGTCGTCCTACCTGGCACGACCCCATCACGAGAGTGACACCGATCACTCCCGCCACTAGTAATGTGGCTCTTTGCTAGTACCGACCAGAGTAATCAACAAAGCCCCGTCCCATAAAGGGGTATCGTGGTCGTACTGGTAAGGTTGGGACGGTCGACACATCATAAATCTAATCCCATTTCCAAAACCATACTCACACAAAATCACCGGTGCATCACTTCACCAAAAGTGATCACCAACTCATCATCACCCTCGGGCATTAGTGGCACCCGACGGGGTTTTCATAAACTCTTTATTTAACTCATCATTATGCTTGTGATAATATGCTCTATCATTACTTGTCAACATGGTATAACATGACCCTCACAGCGTAGGGTCAAGCTCAATGCAATGATCTTACTTTACTAGTCAACATGACAGTAGCATGATCCTCGTAGATGGTAGGGTCAGCTCATCATGTTTGTGCTCCGAGGAGCCATGTGAATATCATTACTATCAATGCAAGTGCTTCGAAGAAGCCTACGGTACCATCACCACAATGATGAACCGGCATCGTGGTCTCATGCAACGGGAAAATACTTGCTATACTAGCATGCATCATTTTATATACTTAAGTCATGGCAAAAGGGCTGCTTGCCTTGGTTAGCTAGGTATCCGGGGTCTTCGAGGTCTTCCGCTCCGGATCCTCCGTCACTCGGTAACTCTACCGTCGAGAAAGGAATAAATAAATACTAGCTCTCACTAAAACAGATCACAAAGTGCTTTTAAAAATGTTGCAAGGCTTGAATAAATTCAGTTTATTATTTTGGAAAATGTTTCCTATAGTTTTATTAGCTAAGCATATTTATTTAAAAGCAAACAGAAGCAAATAAGTGCTTTTTAATATCATTTTATTATATCAAAATAGTTTCTGTTTTCGATAAATGTCAACTATTACAGGATCAAATACTACTCATTTTTAGAAAATTACAGGTGGAAAAATTATATTTTTCTATTGGCTAAATATTTTTATAAAAATCATTTAAGTTATTGGATTAAAATAAAAGGAAAAAGGCCAGGGGAACATATCCAGCCGGCCCAGCCAGCAGGCGTGGCCACCAGGCGCGCGCGGGCCAGGTTCAAACCTGACCTGCGGGCCCCTGGGGTCAGCGTCAGCGGCTGCGCGCGCTGGCTGCCCCAGGACACTGACAGGTGGGCTCCACCTGTCGGGTCCTTCTCCGCCCACCATCCAAAGAGGTGGAGATGGACGCCGGCGAGGCTGCCTTTGTCCTCAGGCCAATCTAGGAACGGGAAAGGGTCCCTCGTGCCTCCGCCTACCTGCTCGTGGTCGGGACGTCATCGGAGGTGGTCTCGGTCGCCGGCGACGAGGTGCCTGTGGTGGAAGGGCTTCTGGTTGGTGTTGAACTAGGGGCTAGGGGCACGGATTCGCTCGGGGAAGTTAGGGGAAATGTTCCTGGTGTCAAGGGGAGTGTAATGGGAGGTTGGGCAGCGTAGGAGCCGACGTGTAGCCGGAGATCGACCGGAGCTCCGAGGCGGAGGGGCCTCGGTCGATCTCGAGCACCGGGGCTCTGCGAGCTCGATTGGGTGGCTAGGAAGTGTCTACTGGTTGTGCTGAAGCTGCTTGGAGGGTGCTCGGGTGCCGGGGGGGACCTATTTATAGGCCAATGACGGTGACCCAACTCGGGCGCGCCGGTGACTCACCGTGGCGCGCGTGCGAGCACAGTGAGGTGCTGGCCGGGAAACCATGGGTTCGGGACATGGTTTAGGACCTCCTGGTGCAACTGCCGCAGAGGGAAAGCGAGTGGGGTCGAGCCGCAGCGACCGTGCATGCTCGGCCGCGTCGGCGCACACGGGCACGCGTCGCCTGAGCTCTTGCGCGAGGGGGAGAGGGTCCCTGGGGTAGCTTAGCACTGAATGGTTGTCGGGGGATCGTTTGGACATAACTGGGGAGGTTGGGACCGGCCGGAGCGTCGTCCCCTTGCTGGTGGCTCTCTGCAGCGCGCCCAGAGCGCAGTTTTGGCATGCCACGGCATGCTGGCTCACTCTGGGGAACTTGGGACGTGTCCTCCATGTCCTAAGTGTTGCTGGGAGTGTGCCTAGCTGTTGAGGTTTAGTGGGAGCTCGAGCTGGTCAAGGGAGCAAGGAACACTAGTGTTGCCAGTAGTGCCCTACGACTCAAATTGGAGTTCTTGTCACTTGTGCTTGGAGTTGGGGAGGGGCTGATTGACTGAGTGTTCAGGGTGTTCTGGTGCCCTAACCCACCAAGTTTGGGGCCTTGACATTGGGTAAAACAGTGGCTAGGAGGGTTTTTACCTTCCTGTCAGTAGGTGTTTGACAGTGACTTGGGGTGCTTCGACTCCACAACTGGAAATGAAACTTAACAGGTTTGGTCTTGGGGTAAAAACATGGGGTTCCACCAAATCTGAGCTCCATTGAACAAGTTTGGCTTTCTAAACTTGAAAATGTCTCAAAATGACCAGTATTGTCCTTTACAAAGGAAGTGTGGCCAAACAGAGTCTCACAAACCCCATCTTTGGTGTGGAGTCCTCATTTGGGGTGTCAAACACTTCTGCAAAGTTTCAGCTCCATTGGAGAAACTTTGCAATGTAGAGTTGTTTCAACTCTTCTCTGGACAGAGAGGGTTTTGGGCTCATTAGGTGCACTTCCCCACCTTGGATCAAGGTGAGATTTTAGGTGAGCATCTAATATGGCTTGGGAGGGCTCGTGTAATTTTATGGGATTTTACTGAGATAATTTCCTTTGGAAACATCTCAAAAAGCTAAAACAGACAGAAATGGTTTTCAGGGTTTTACTCAAATAATATTAATATAAAATAGGGTTGAAAATCTTATATATGGAAAATATATGTCCCTCTGAGCTTCCATGAATTTACTCAGAATTTTCTAAGGCACGAGAGCAATTTCCCTTGGGGAAATATCATTACTGGCCTTAGAAACAAACATAGATATAAAATAGGAAAATAATATTTTAAATCACCAATTAATGTTTTTAATGAATGAAAGTAATATTTGGATTAGATCACCAACTTTGGTTGGAAGTGCCACTTGGCTTCATGAGCCAGTAGTGTATCCCAACATGGTGAAGGTGATCTTGAAATAAAGGAAAAAGGGTTTTTGAAGAAAGCAAAATAATAGGTTTTCATGGGTTTGAGTCATCAAACAAGCAAGCATTCACTCATACGAGGGTTCACATTGCACTCACAACATTATTTGAATTTTTTTTAACAAGCTCTGATTTTTGCAACATAAAATACTTGTGGTGAAAAACAGGGTGTGACAAATTTCATCGCAGATTCCTCACGATTCATATCTTCAGGTTCAGGCCAATTTCTTCAACCGAAGTTATACATTTTTAGGGGTCGATATTCTTCAAATATCTCAAACTCCTCAATGACTTATAGGTCCTGTGTACACTCATAAACACATTAGATACTTAACCTATAAGTCTTCAAACCACCAAAATCACTAAGGGGCACTAGATGCACTTAGAATCTCCCCCTTTTTGGTGGTCGATGACAATTAGGTTAAGTCTTCAACAGGGATCAAAAATATGAAGTGTAAATACTCATTCGAGGAATTTGAAATCAAGATTCAGAGAGACTCCCCCTGAAGATGTGCATATCTCGAGGATTTTGCTTTTTACAACAAATGCACATTGATGATTTAAATCATGGAGATCTCCCCCTGAGTCTTGTAAATCATGCATACATGTAATATTTCGTATGAGGAAAATGAAAATGCATGATGACAAATGGAATCTGACGAATTCCAGCATGCCTGCATTAAAACTGAGGAATAAGCATGCGAAGAAAAACGTTCAAAAGCGTCAGAGTACCATCGGGCTTAAGTTACAACTCATTACATAAAAACTTCAGAAGAGCCAAGAGTTTGTAACTTAAATATAGTTCATAAGCCCTAAAAATATCCCGCTTGAAGACTAACTCTCAAGTTTCTCCCCCTTTGTCATCAAGTGACAAAAAGGGACAAACTGAGGACTAACGCCCGTGAAGACTTCACTTCTTGGCGGTTGAGGAAGAGCCGTGATGTTTCTTGGGAGTAGTCTTCTTCCTTGGACCGGTAGCAGTGTCGAGCTGTTCTTCATCAGTTTTAGCAGTGCGGAACGAAGAAAAGGAGCTATCTTCAAGGTCTGGAACTGGAATAGGCCTGAACTTCTTCTTGGGAGGCCACGACCATTCAAAGTCTCATTCAAAGTCCATTTCTTCAAGCTCAGTCTGACTCTTCAGATGTGCAAGCGTAGCCCAGGTGCGATCAAAAACCTCATGCAGATAGTGATGGTTGAGCTTCACAGAGTTCTGTGTTTCAGTGAGGGTTTTCACAATGGCACCAAACTAGCGTTTGACCCACTTGTGGTTGCGATCCACCTTCTGGTGAAGACTGAGGAGGAGCTCTCTGGTATTCATCACGCGAGGAGGAACGGGGCTTGCCGGACGAGTCTCAGTATCATCCCATGAAGAATAAGCTTCTGGCTCCCTGAACTTGCTATCAAGGGGCCTACTGCCTTCTTCAATCACGGATTTGCCTTTTCCTTCAATGGACTCGAAAGTCTTCTTGTTGACCCGGATAGGAGGCATATAACCAACATGGTTTTGGAAATCAGCATGGAAGTTGATGCCTCTCCTTGTCCTGATCAATCTCATGATGCATGGGGCATATATCTTGTGATCAGAAGGACACATAGCATTGTCGGCCAAAGTCCTCAAGAAGAAATCATGGATGTTGATATGAGTACCATGAATGATGTTGAAGAGGATATTCTTCATGAGGCCTACGACATCTTCTTCATCATCATGGACTTTGATCGGCGCGAGCACATTGCAGAGGATTTTGTAAACAGATCTGGGTGTGTACTTGAGCTCATGGACGAGGAAGTTTGTTCTCGGAGATTTTCCTTCAGCCAAAGGCTTCATGAGGACTTCCATCATCCCATTGGGCAGCTCACACTCACCATAAAGCTTCACAGCCTCATCTGAGGGAATTGGTACAGACAGTTCTCGGAGGACTTCAGTAGCAGGAGCCTTGTAGTGAGTGTTTTGTGACATCCAATCAAACACCCAAGTGTTAATGTCTTCAGGGTTGCTGGATATGTGAAGAGTGGCATAGAACTGAAGAATTAGCTCGCTGTTCCAGTCAGAGATGTCGGAGCACATAGGGAGTAAACCAGCATCATGGAGTACACTGAGGATTGGCTCCAGGCACGGTATTGCTTCAAGTTCAACATGAGGAATATGCCTGTGCTGGAATATCTTGTTTCGTCCACATAGCACAGAGGCATAGTAATTCATCTGAGTCCTAGTCCAAAACTTCAGATGCCTCATTTGAGGCTTGTTATAGGGGTTTTCTCCAATGAAGTACATGCGTTCTTCAAAGAAATTTTCCTTTTGAACTTAGGACGCTTGGAGAATGGCTGACGCTGAACTGGCTTTAGATTTTGCTGAGGAACAGGAGGGGAGACAACAATGGCAGCCTCTGGGTTGAGCATGATGAATGCATTGTCTTGGTTCGGTGCATTTTCCTCAGCATTTTCCTCAGGGTGAGGAATTTCAGCAGCTGGTACTTCAGGCTGAGGAGATGGTGCTTGCTGGGCGTCGGGCTGAGGGGCTTGCTCTGTCTATGCATCAGGCTGAGGAATTGCTTCTTCTTGCTCAGTTGGAGGAGTTGGGTCAGCCTGTTCCTCATCTTAAGGATTTTGCTCAGAGCGTTGAATTTCATCAGCTTGAGGATTTTCAGTTTGTTCTTCCTCAACTGGCTTGGTGGCAGATGCAGTTTCATCAGCTGGTGCAGCTGATTCTTGAACAGTGTCTTTCCGAGAAATGAAGGGTTGAGGACTGTCGTCTATGTGAATTTCCTCGTCAGTGTGTTCCTCAGAGGCGGCATCCTTCATTTCCTCATCTTCCTTTTTCGCTGGATCATCAATGATGATCATTTCATAGGAAGGAGCGACATTCAGGGGCACAGGGTCCAGAGGAGCAGTTTCTTCAAGTGCTTTGAGGCGCTTGGCCTCTGTTTCTTCTTCTGCTGAGGAGGCCTTTCTCTTTTTGGCTTCCTTCTCAGCAGCCCTGGTTTTCTTCACGTTTGATGCAGACGGAGTCATCTTCTTCACCGTTGAAGCTTTTGGTGAAGGGGTTCTCTTGACAGATTCTTCAGCTGGTATTGAGGAACCAGCTGGAACAGAGTCATCAACTTGCTTTGACGAAGCAGCTGGGTCAGGGGCAGTCTCATGAGCTGCAGCAAATTCATCAACTGGAGCTTGCATGATGATTTCTTCAATAGCCGGTGCATCTGCACGGCTTTCTTGGTGTACTTCCTCAGCTTGAGGAGTTTCCTCATCATGAGGAGATTCATCTGCTGGCTCCTCAATGAAGGGCTGAGAAGTTGGTGCTGGGGGTGCGGCCTTCTTATTGTAGTCATCAACAACACTAGTGGCCAGCTTGATGAAATTGCTCTTGAGACTTTTATGATCTGACAGCTTGGAGTACTTGTCAGTCAATTTCTTCAGCTCTGCCTGTGTTGACACCAGTGCATCAGGAGTCAATTTGAGGAGATTCTGCTTGAGGAATTTCTCCTTTTTAATCTTTGCAACTTTGGCCTGCCTGGCCTGCTGTTCTTTCCACTTGGCTTCATTGATGAAAGTGGTCACCATGTGGCTGATGCCAGGGGGAAGCTTCAAATCATCAAGTGGAGTGTTTGGGTCCTCATACCAGATGTTGATGTAGTCAAGGAGGACCTTGGGGTCCATTGCGAGAGGAATGGCACTGCCTGATGCTTGAGCTACTCTTTCCTGCTTGTTTCTGATGATGGCTTGCAGGGTTTGATCATCAAATTCATCAGTGCCCTCTGATGCAGACGGGACGGTGATGATTTTGCTGGGGCTTGGTAGAGGTGGTGAAGACTTTGTCTCCGAGCTGGTTGCAGCTGGGAGTGAGGAGCTGGAGCTGGCGGTCATAGGCTTCATGACTTGCTTCTGTACTGGTTTCTCTTGAGGCTTTGGAGGTGGAGCTGAGGATTTTGGAGCTGAGGAGATTGGCACTGAGGGTTTTGGCACTGATGGTTTTGGTGCTGAAGGTTTTGTGGCTGAAGCCTGAGCAGACTTCTCTTGAGGCTTTGGAGCCCTTGGCTTTGACGGTACAAACTGCATTTGAGGAATTTCTGAACCAGAAGTCTCAGCGGCAGAGGAGGTAGCAGCAGCTGAGGATTCATTGAATTTACTCACTGCAGCTTCTGCCTGCTTCTTGAGCTTAGCCAGATGCTTTTCCTTCTCATATGGATAGTCATCAATGGTTATGAGGCTTGAGGGATGTGCTACTTGATGATCCTCAAGTGGGGCCGTCTGCGAGGGGGCTTCAGAGCGAATTTCTTCGCATACTTGGGAATCACAAACCTGTATTCCTTCCATTCCTTCGCCCATCGGCGTTCTATCTTCTGCAGCCGTATCTTTCTCTTGGCCATTGTCTCATTTTCATCAGGCGTGCAATAGTCCAAGTAAATATCCTCAGGGATATCCAGAGCTGTGTTTTGCTCAAGTTTCTTTCCTCCCTTCAGTTTTCTGTCATCCTCCATTTTCTTCAGTTGAGAATTTTGCTGATGAGATTGAACTCTTGAGGATTCTGATGAGACTTGAAGATTTTCTTCCAGAAATGCTGCAAATGAGTTAATGTGATGAGAACCGAGAGATTCATCAGCTGACATGTGTGTACCTGTGAAGAGAGTATAGTTGCGAGGAATTTGGAGAGGTCATATGCGTTCTCAGATTTGAAGAAAATGAAAAAGTTTGACAGTTTGAGGAATATAACCAGTGGTTGAGGAATTTGCCTAATCATACTGTTCTTGGGTTCCAGAGTTGTACATATCCGAAAAATTCGCACAATTGAGGAATCTCGTGAAAATCTTAGATGCTTAGCATAGTTCATCAATGATGTGGTGATAGGCAGTGTTTGAGGAATCAAGTGCTTATCGATTCTTGAAGAAAAACAGATTTCACATAGAAGATGTAAAATTTTAGATCTAACTTGTGGTAAAAATGGGATTTATTTACCCTGGAAGGTGTGCACGAAGAACACAGAAAGGTGTGTGGAGAGGCTCTTCGGTTGCGTGTCCAATGCACCCTAACTCGGCGACAAAGGACGTCTACGGCGACGGCGGACGAAGATGGTCCGACTCCGGCGTGGTTCCGGCGACGGAGAAGTCGAGGCAGTGAAGCTCTTCCTCACCGGCGACGAGACTACCAGCGATGGCGCTAGGGTTTGGTGGTGTTTGCTGTGGCAGGAGAGCGATGGAGCGAATAAGAGTATGCCGAGGGGGATAAGGACATATTTATAGCCAAACAGTTACTATTGGCGCGAAACTTTCGGACCAAACAACCCCTGCCTCTACGTCTCCGCAGGACACGTGTAGCTCCCGAACGATGCGGTGGAGATAGTGGAGATCATGGTTATCCGATCGTGGGGAGTGGGGTTGAGTTACTGTGTATTAAAGAAACAGTTTTTGAAGATTTCAGGATTTTCGTTACAAAATCATCAGCTGACAAGGACGTAGTGAGGATTTTGAACAAAGTTTCAAGTAGAACGCATATGAAGAATTGAATAGACTGGATGAGTATAGCATAGAGGGAAAGTAGGGTCCGATCACATTCACTTAGCAGAAATATCAACTTGAAGAATTAGCAATAAGTGAATGCTGTTGAGGACTTGAAATCACAGTCTATCTAGTCAAATGAAAGTCAATAAGTGTTTTTGAAGATTTTGTGATAAATCGTCACAATGAAGAACAACTATTTTGAAGAAAAACACATTTTGAGAAAATAGAACTTTTGAAGAAAATCAACTTGAGGAATTTCACATTGGGCGGTGGCGTGACCCACCATATAAGAATGTTGATTACAGACGCCGCATACAATTGTCGTAGGGCCCAGAGAATCAATTTCTTCGTTGATTTCTTCACACTCAGAGTGACATTCTTCATTAGTTGAAGAAAATAGATTCATCATGTGTTGCACATCTAAGTCATCAATTTTGCATAAGTGTTAGGATGTGTGCATGTTTTTACAAAACATTTGAAGATTCTAAGATATTTAGCTCACACCGCAACTTGCAAAACCTTTTCTCATCCAAGGGCTTAGTGAAGATATCTGCCAGTTGATCATCAGTCTTCACATGGTCGATGAGGATATTGACCTTGAGGACATGGTCCCGAAGAAAATGATGACGAATCTGGATGTGCTTGGTCTTCGAGTGCTGAACTGGGTTATATGCAATCTTGATAGCACTCTCATCGTCACAGTAGAGAGGCACATTCTTCATGTTGATGCCGTAGTCCTTGAGGGTTTGCTTCATCCATAGTAATTCAGCACAGCAAGAACCAGCAGCAATGTACTCAGCTTCGGCAGTGGAGAGTGATACGCAGTTCTGCTTCTTTGAGGACCAGCAAACTAGTGATCTTCCGAGGAAATGGCATGTGCCAGAAGTTGACTTGCGATCCACATGGTCACCAGCATAGTCAGATTCAGAATACCCTACCAGATGAAGATTTGAGCCCTTGGGATACCATAATCCTAGTGTTGGTGTGTGAGCTAAGTATCGAAGAATATGTTTCATAGCCTTATGGTGTGATTCCTTCGGTTTTGCTTGAAAACGTGCACACATGCAAACACTAAGCATTATATCTGGCATAGATGCACATAGATACAATAAAGAGCCAATCATAGAACGATATACCTGCTGATCGAAATCTTTACCATTTTCATCAGTGCCGAGGTGGCCGTTGGTAGGCATTGGAGTCTTGGCACCTTTGCATTCATGCATGTCGAATTTCCTCAGAACACCCTTGAGGTATTTCTCCTGTGATATGAAGATTCCATTGCTTTGTTGACGAATTTGAAGACCTAAGAAGAATTTCAGCTCCCCCATCATGGACATCTGGTATTCTTCACTCATCATGTAGGCAAATTCATCACTGTATCGTTTGTCAGTACAGCCAAATATGATATCATTGACATATATTTGATACACAAATAACTCATTATCATAGGATTTAGTGAAAAGAGTTGGATCGAGTGAACCAGGTTTGAAGCCTTTCTTCACGAGGAATTCCTTCAATGTATCATACCATGCCCGAGGGGCTTGCTTGAGACCATAAAGAGCCTTTTTGAGTTTGAAGACTTTGTGTGGATTCTTTGGATCCTCAAAACCCGGGGGCTGAGCAACATATACTTCTTCCTCAAGCTTACCATTGAGGAATGCACTTTTCACATCCATTTGATATAAGATGATGTTATGATGATTAGCATAAGCAAGTAGTATTCGAATAGCTTCAAGTCTAGCAACAGGTGCAAAAGTTTCATCAAAATCTATTTCTTCAACCTGGGTGTAGCCTTGGGCTACAAGTCGTGCCTTGTTCCTCACCACTTGACCGTCCTCATCTTGCTTGTTTCGGAAAATTCACTTGGTGCCGATGATGTTGTGCTTGCGAGGATCTGGTCGTTTGACGAGCTCCCATACGTCATTCAACTTGAATTGAAGAAGTTCGTCTTGCATAGCTTGGATCCACTCCGGTTCTAGAAAAGCCTCACAACTTTTGAGGGTTCTGCGATGGATACAAAGGAAAAATGCCCACAAAAGTTAACTAAGTGTGAAGCTTTTGAGCGAGTGAGAGGACCTGGCGCATTGATGTCGTTGAGGATTTTGTCAAGTTCTACTTCGTTTGCAATCCTTGGATGAGCTGATTGAGGATTTCGTCTAGGCTGAGGAAGTGGTTCTCGTGCAATTTCCTCAGGAGCATCTTCTTGATTTTCATCAGTGATGGGAATTGTTTCTTCACCAATTTCCTCAGTGGGGACAATGTCTTCAGTAGGTTTGAGCTTTATTGCTTCCTCGGGAGACAACTTATCTGGATCAGAAGGCAATTGCTCTCTTTGCATTAGTTTCATCGAACCGCACATCTACAGTCTCAACAACTTTGTTGTGATAGTTGTTGAAGACTCTGTAAGTGTACGAGTCCTTTCCATAACCGAGCATAAAACCTTCACGTGTCTTAGGTGCAAATTTTGAGCTATGGTGAGGATCTCTAATCCAACATTTTGCACCGAAGACTTTGAAATAACTTACATTGGGTTTCTTGTCAGTGAGGAGTTCATATGAGATTTTCTTGAGGAATTTGTGAAGATATACCATGTTGATGATATGGCATGCAGTGTTGATTGCTTCAGGCCAAAAGCGACGAGGAGTCTGATATTCTTCAAGCATAGTTCTTGCCATTTCAACCAGAGTCCTATTCTTCCTTTCAACGACACCATTCTGCTGAGGAGTATAAGGAGCAGACAATTCGTGAGTAATACCAAGTTCATCAAGATAATCATCAAGACCAGTGTTTTTGAACTCGGTTCCATTATCACTCCTGATATGTTTGATCTTGATGCCAAAGTTCGTCGAGGCCCTTGAAGAAAATCGTTTGAAGATTTCCTGCACTTCAGTTTTATACACTATGATATGCACCCAAGTATATCTGGAATAATCATCTACTATGACGAAGCCATATAAAGATGCTGCATTGGTTAGTGTGGCATAGTGAGTAGGTCCAAATAAATCCATATGAAGCAATTCGAATGGACGTGTAGTGGTCATGATAGTCTTAGAGGGATGCTTGGATCTGGTCATTTTCCCAGATTCACAAGCGCCGCAGAGATGATCCTTGAGGAATTTTACTGATTCGATGCCGATGACATGCTTCTTCTTCGCGAGTGTGTGCAAATTCCTCATGCCTGCATGACCTAGTCTTCGGTGCCACAACCATCCTTCTGAGGTTTTTGCTAGTAAGCAAGTGGCTGGTTGAGGACCTGTAGAGAAATCAACAATGTACAAATCCCCTCTTCTTACACCTTCAAAGACTTTGGATCTGTCAGATTCCATGATGACCACACATCTATATCTACCAAAGATAACAATCATATTAAGATCACAAAGCATCGAGACTGACATGAGGTTAAAACCAAGGGATTCAACAAGCATCACTTTGTCCATATGCCTATCCTTGGAAATAGCCACTTTGCCAAGTCCCAATACCTTGCTTTTACCTTTGTCAGCATATGTGATTTGCTTCAGAGGTGATGGAGTTAGTGGCATATTCATCAGTAAGCTTTTATCACCAGTCATGTGATGTGTACAACCACTATCAAGAACCCACTGAGTATTCTTGGGTTTGTTATCCTGCAGATGAATTAGTATAGCTTACCATCTCATATGCTTCAGATTTGAAGAATATGATACTAATTTCATCAGATCATTAATTTCATCATAGCAGAAATGTAAGGACGTGTGAAATATTTCTATTTCATCAATCATTAGCTTGCGTCCTATCAAGCATTTCTTCAGGTCTCCAGCAAATTCTTCAGATGATGATTTTCATTTGGAGACCTGACCTGCAGAAGTGATTAGTTCGATTTCTTCACCACCCACATCTGAAGGGGTGGCAAAGCATTCATCATCCTGCGAGCACCATATGAGAACGGTGGCATTGAGGCCACTGCACTTCTCTTAACAGTAGGGGGATTAAAGTACTCATATGAATATGCAGAGAACTGGTTTGAGGATTTATGAACATAATGATTTGAGGAGTAACACTCATATTCATATTCCTTGTAGTTTCCCTTCATGTTAGATGCATTAGCACGGGTACGAGCATAGTTTTAACCAGTTGAGGATTTTGATCCTCTTGAAGACTTTGATCCTCCTAAGGAATTTGATCTGGGGTTCCGATTCTTCAGTGGTGGTGTCATGAGGACATTCACCTGAAGATTTTCAAGACAGCTTTTGGGAACCCAGATTTTCCTCAAGGGAGGGCCATTCCTGCAGTTAGTTCCAACATATCGAGCAAATACTTCACCAGATTGATTTTTGAACAGTTTATAGTTGGAGTCAAATGACTCACCTGAGGAATAGGATAATTTACATGAAAAGCCAATTAGATTAGATGGATCAAAAGGAGGCCCAGTAGCAGCAACCCATGAGGTTTTGGGATACTGCTCAGGTTTCCAATAAGATCCATCAGCATTTAATTTCCTCTCAAAGGCAATTCCTTCTTTCCTCGGATTCCTGTTCAAGATCTGCCTTTTGAGCACATCACAAAAGGTTTGATGTCCTTTGAGACTTTTGTATATGCCTGTCATGTACAATTCCTTCAACCCTGCATTTTCATCAGTAATATTTGTGTTTTCCTCGAGTGAGGAAATAGACACAGCAGGTGCAGTTGAAGAATTTGTAGCAATGGTAGCATTTGATGATTCTGGTGAGGAATTAGTAGTTTCGCGTTCAATGCATTTAAGACATGGAGGAATAAATTCAACTTGACCAGCGCTGATCTGTTGAGCTAGTAATGAATCATTTTCCATACGAAGATCATCATGAGACATCCTCAGCTTCTCAAGATCAAGCTTTCTTTGAAGAAATTCATAGGAAAGCTTCTCATGATCAGTGAGGAGTGTATCATAACGATCTTGAAGATTATCATATCTAGACTGAAGACTTTTCACATCTTTAGTGAGGATTTGGGTAAGGTTCATTTCATCATTAAACGGATCACCACTTTTATCTAGTAGTTTCTGAAGCTTTTCCAGGGCAGTTTGTTGTTTAGTGGCAATGATAGCAAGTTTACTATAACTGGGTTTCTTATAATCATCAGGTTCACAGTCACTTGAATCAGAGGAGGAGGCATTATCTGGTACCTTTGAACCTTTTGCCATGAAGCAATAGGTTGGAGCAAAGTCATCAACATAGTCATCAGTGTGGACGGTGATATCATTTTCTTCAAGATTGAAGATTGACTTGCTGACGAAGGTGGTTGCCAGTGCAAGACTAGCCTGTCCGGATTCTGAGTCTTCATCAGAACCCTCTTCTTCATCACCTTCCTCTGTTTCTGCTTCTGAGTCCATTTCCTTGCCAATAAGTGCCCGAGCCTTTCTGAAACTAGTCTTCTTGTGCGATGAGGGCTTTGAAGATGAGGATTTTGAAGATTTCTTCTTCTTCTTCGAGTCATCAGAACTGTCATCCTTGTATTTCTTCTTCTTTGATTCCTTTCCCCAATGGGGACAATCAGCAATGTAATGACCTGATTTCTTGCACTTGTGGCAGGTTCGTTTCTTGTAGTCCTCAGATGAAGATTCTGATTTCTTCATGTCTCTTCTTGAAGATTTACCGAACTGACCACGTCGTGTAAATCTCTGGAATTTCCTCACGAGCATTGCAAGCTCCTGTCCAAATTCTTCAGGGTCACCAAAGCTGTCATCTGTGTCTTCTTCTTCAGATGAGGAAATTGCTCTAGCCTTGAGTGCACGTGGTCTGGAATAGCTTGGTCCATATAGATCTTTCTTTTCTTCTAGCTGGAATTCATGAGTATTTAGCCTTTCAAGTATCAGTTGGATCAAGCATCTTGTAGTCTGGTCTTTCTTGAATCATCAGAACTAAAGTATCAAATGAAGAATCCAAAGATCTCAGCAGTTTCTTCACAACTTCATGATCAGTGATGTCTCGAGCTCCCAGTGCTTGCAGTTCATTTGATATGTCAGTGAGGCGATCAAAGGTGTCTTGGCAGCTTTCATTGTCATGTCTCTTAAAGCGATTGAAGAGATTGCGAACAACATCAACACGAGAGTCACGCTGGGTTGATACTCCTTCATTTACCTTGCGCAGTCTCTCCCAGATCAGTGTTGCAGAGCCCAAAGCACTTACTCTTCCAAACTGGCCTGGGCTCAGATGGCCACAGATGATGTTCTTAGCTTGAGAATCGAGTTGCTTGAATTTCTTCACATCAGCAGCAGAGACACTGGCAGAGATGATGGGGACGCCATGTTCCACAATATACCAGAGATCATTATGAATAGCTTGTAGATGCATTTGCCTTTTGTTCTTCCAGAAGGGAAAGTTCTTTCCTTCGTAGGTAGGACATGCTGCAGTCACCTTAAACATGCTTGCAGTCGACATAACTAAACCTCCAGGTGGTTAAACCAAAATCACACAGAACAATGGAGTACCTTGCTCTGATACCAATTGAAAGTGCATTATATCGACTAGAGGGGGGGGGTGAATAGGAGATTTTTAGAATTTCATCACTGAGGAAATTCCTTTTGAGGAAATTCCTCACTGATGACTAACTTACAACGGAAACAGTAAAGGATCAGAAGTGCAAAGTTTCACAACAACAGTTTTTCAGATTGAAGAATGTGAAAACAGATTGCACAGTGAGCAGGCATGCAGAATACAGATGAGGATTAACTGACGTGAAGAATTTGGGGTTGAGGAAATTCAGAGAAAGTCTTCAGCAAATTCTTCAAACAGTCGCAGTGAAAGTCATCAACACATAATACGAGGAAAGTAAGGAGTTGAGGAATTAGAACCCGTTTCTTAGTGAAGACAGTCGTTGATGACCCAGTTCCAACTGCTGTGACAGTCGTACATCTGGTTTGGAGCGGCTTGGTATTGAAACCAAAAGACACACAGTCCCGGGATGCACAGTCCCTACCATATTCTCCTTGAGCTAAGGACACACAGTCCTCGCCCATCACTCGTGGTAAGTCTTCAGGGCAGACTTCCAAACCCTCACAAGCTTGGTCACCCGGCGATCCACAATTGACTGCTGGAAAGCTCTAGACCATGACGACTAGAGGATGCACAGTCCTCAAAGGTAGAAGGCTTCAGTCCCACACAGGAACAACTTCTTCAGTGATGCTCAATCACTAGGTTTGGTTTGTGGTTTCAGTGTATGGTGTATTTCCTCACTGATGAATTACTCTCGAAGATTCTGAGGAATTGGGTTGCTCTTATGACAAGTGTCAGTTTCTAACGGAGCAGCCAACCAGCTAGTGGTTGTGGGGGGTGTCTATTTATAGCCTGGGAGCATCCCGACATGATTTGACACTAATGCCCTTAAATAATATGACCGTTGGAGTGGATAAGACCAATGACTTGGCGTGGCTATCGAAACGGTCGGAACCCTCAACTGCGAGAGTCCTCATGTCACTCGTATTCCTCACTTGAGGCTTTTGGTAGGATTAGGCTTGGGTTGAGCATCATGAGGAAATTCATTCCAAAGTGTAACTTCGACCCCCTTTAATAGTACGGTGTTCCTACTAAAACGCGAAGAAAATAAAACAGAAAGTGTAAATCTTCATGCTTCAAATTCTTCAGAGTGATTTTCTTCAGGACACACCGGATTCCTCAATATCAGTATCTTCATGAGGAATATCAATTTCATCGCAGATTCCTCACGATTCATTTCTTCAGCTTCAGGCCAATTTCTTCAACCGAAGATATACATTTTTAGGGGTCGATATTCTTCAAATATCTCAAACTCCTCAATGACTTATAGATCCTGTGTACACTCATAAACACATTAGATACTTAACCTATAAGTCTTCAAACCACCAAAATCACTCAGGGGCACTAGATGCACTTACAATATAAAGTAGCATATAAATGCATATAAAACATCCCAAGTTTGATAATATAATAGCATGGAACAATCAAAAATTATAGATACGTTGGAGATGTATCAATCACATTGATCGTCGACTCAATGAGGCGGCGGATGCTCTTTCACGACTCGGTTCACAGCGTAAGCCAGTTCCCCCTTCACGTGTTTTTGGATATATTGCATAACCCATCGGAAAAACTGCCTTCAGAAGAGGACTTAGCGGTTCCTGATCCCGAGTCTCAACTTGTGGCGGCTCTCCGAGCTACCCGGATTGGGAAATCCCCTACATGGCGTATCTGTCACGAGGCGAGTTACCTACTAATGAGTTGTTGGCCCGCCAAATCGTCCGTCGATGCAAGTCCATGGCCATTGACAAAGGCGAGTTACACAAGCGAAACACTTCTGAATTTTTCAAAGGTGTGTCTCCTCAGAGGAAGGGTGTGCGATTCTTAACGTGATACATGCGGGCGACTGTGGTCATCACGCCGGGTCATGCTCTGTGGTATCCAAAGCCTTTAGGCATGGATTTTACTGGTTGACGGCTCATGCAGATGCTGAGGATATAGTTCGCAGATGTGATGGTTGCCAAAAATTTGGACGTCAGATGCATGTGCCGGCTGAGGAATTACGGATGATTCCAATTACATGGCCATTTGCGGTCTGGGGGCTGGACATGGTTGGTCCTTTTAAGATGTTGTCCAATAAAAAGACTCACCTATTGGTGGCAGTTCACAAGTTTACCAAGTGGGTTGAAGCGGAGCCAGTTAGCAGCTGTGATGCAGACACGTCCGTCAAGTTCCTCAAAAAGCTAATTTTTCGCTTCGGGTATCCTCATAGTATCATCACTGATAATGGTACTAATTTATCCAAAGGCGCCATGCAAGAGTTTTGTGCAAAAGAGCACATCCGACTTGATGTTCCTGCAGTTGCACACCCTCAGTCCAATGGACAGGCAGAAAGGGCGAATCAAGAAATATTTCGAGGAATCAAGCCCCGACTTATGGTACCTCTGAAACTACTCCGGGATGTTGGGTCGAAGAATTGCCTTCAGTTTTATGGAGCATCAGAACCACCCCTAATCGGTCTACTGGTTTCACGCCCTTTTTCCTGGTCAACGGAGCAAAGGCAGTATTATGAGGTGACATCAGACACGACTCATCACGAGTCGCCGCCTATGTGGAACAAGACAACAAGATAGCACACCAAGATTCGTTGGACGCCTTGGAGGAGGAGCATGATTTGGCCGCATCATGATCGGCGATTTATCAACAAGACTTGCGACGCTATCACATCCGCCGAGTCAAGATCCGAACTTTTTAAGAGGGCGACTTAGTGCTCCGGTTGATTGAGGATCATACTCGTATGCATAAGTTATCCCCTTTTGTCATCAGCAAGAATTTTTTGTCATCAACAAGAATCTCCACAACGGTTCATATTACTTGGTGGATCTTCGCCTAGATAGGCCAACAATAGAGGTTGAGACAACCCGCCCATGGAACATCGCCCACTTGCGGCCATACTATACTTAGATCCGTTGGCTCCTTATCTATGTTTTCAGATTTGAATTTGTAATCTCTTATTTTGTATATAAAGCAATAAAGCCGGCGCCCACGAACTTCTGGGTCTTTTGCCGTTTCAGCTTCTTGAAAGCATGAGTCTTTATTGTTCCATAAGTCGTCCAAGCATGGATGCTATCAGCATCAAAGAGCATAAGTCGCCACGTTGCGCTTATTTCAAAACTGGATGTTGAAACGCCAAAGAGGACCAAAGTTGCCATGCTGCACGGTTCAAACATGGGCACCTTATGTGGTTTTGAGAATTAGTCCAGCTTACTTGAGGGCTACTAGCTCCCAAGTCGTTTTGCAGTAAGAGCGTATACGCTTCTACAATCCTATGTCTGGCTTTTCCCTAATCATAGGTCACTCGGAGGCTTCCACTCACTGAGTTCAGCCTGAATACCCTATTGGCTAGCGAAAAATTAATGCATTACAATGGTTATACTGGACTGTGTGTTTGGCAACTCGCCCTATGGTCCCATGTACTCTTGGCGAGTCAATCCACTTTTGGACCCTGGACTTGCCTTGGTTAAAACATGAAAGGTACTAGCGAGAGCCGACACATAGAAAATAGACAAACCATGGGTTCACTGAACCTGCTTCAGTGAAGCCTGACTCGCGCTTGATCAGCCGGTATAAACAACTTGGGCTGTTGCAAAAGCCTTCTTGGGGTAGCACTAGAGTTTTGCAAACTCGTCCTATGCTGTCGCAACTCATCGAGCCGACGAACTTTATGACTATCTTTGTGGCATCACCAAAAGGTTTCATAATTTTTTTAACCCCCCGCGACTCACTGAGTCGTCCTATTGTTTCTTCTCTGATAAACAAGGCAAATAACTTTTTTTGTCAAAACATGACAAAGCTTTGGGAAAGGCGATTCATATTAATGAAGGCTGAAACTTCCAAACATAATCACAAGATACGGTTATCATACTGTTTTTCCTGAATTCAACGATTATTACATGGCTCAGCAGGCCATACTGGTAATCATTTCCCGGTCAGAAAAGGACCAAAATATTCTTGGAGGATAAACTTCATGACAATTTGGTTCAAGCCGCCTCCGGGTCACCCTGCCTCGAGCTTTCACCATCTGCGATCTGTAAGTCGCCCAATTTCCAATTGCAATTGATCAAGGCGACAAACTCATCTTCATCAGTCAGGATGGTGGACAGATCAATGTCAAAGTCGAAAGGATTCTTACAGGGTCATGGAGTCAGGCTGGTGACTTCATACGACGGAGGGGTCACCCTTTTGCTGTGTTCATCATAAGCCGCCTGGTATTTGCCTAAGTCCAGGCTGGCTGCTAGCTGAGTCGCCGCAAAACGAGATTCTTTCACACAATGGTGGTAGTACTCCTCGGTGAAATCTGGCGCGTCATCCTTTAATTCTGGAAAGCCACCGGCTACCTCTTCCGACTTAAGTTTGGGGGAATAGGTCAAGCACCGACTTAGGATGGTTAGCACTCCTTTATGGGTGACTGACCTTTTTAACTCCTCTATCTGGGGCGGCAGTGTTGACAAGCAACCCAACATGTGCTTGATGGATCTTATGGGTTCCATGTTGCCCATCACGGCCTTCATGGTCATCATGCGACCTGTGTATAACTGCTCTGTTAAAGTATAAATCGCTTTTAGCTTCAGAATGCAGTCATTCTGCAGGGTGGCGGCTCGTGGACCTATGAGTGAAAAACAAGATAATTAGCATTTGCAATATGCTGTGCAACATTTTTCATAAGAAGGTAATTGACCCTTAACAAATATAGCTTGGGTCATGTTGGAGACATGATGCTTCAAGTCGGAAGGTTCTTGAAGAGCGGCTTTCAGCTTTTCTTCGGCTTGTTCTGCCCGTTTCAAAACGGCGGCTTGCTCAGCATGGGCCTTATCTTCAAACTTTTTGTGTTCGGCTTTCATCTTCTCCATGTCAGAAAGGGCAAGATGAATTTTTTCTTCAAACTTAGTCTGAGCATCCTGCTGTTCAGCTAAGCTTTCTTTTAAGCCGGCCACGGTTGAGTCGGCCCGAGTCAAGGATTCCTGCAACAAAATATTGGGGAATCAAGTTTCAGGACTATTACAAGCAACATCCCTGACACTTGGGGGCTAATGTATGACTCATTCTTTTTAAGGTCATACCCTAATTCAAGACCCGACTCATCTTTCGAAAGATGACCCGACCCTTGGGGGCTACAGGTTGAAGAAATTCTATATTACAAATTCAAGACCCGTCTCATCTTTCAAAAGATGACCCAGACCTTGGGGGCTACATGTTGAAGAAATTTTATATTACAAGTTCAAGACTCGGCTCATCTTTCAAAAGATGACCCGACCCTTGGGGGCTACAGGTTGAAGCTTTTTTTTTGCTAATATGAGTTCAAGACCCACCTCATCTTTCAAAATATGACCCGACCCTTGGGGGCTACAGGTTGAAGCTTTTTCTTTGCTAATATGAGTTCAAGACCCGACCCATCTTTCAAAAGATGACCCGACCCTTGGAGGCTACAGGTTGAAGCTTTTTCTTTGCTAATATGAGTTTAAGACCAGGCTCATCTTTCAAAAGATGACCTGGCCCTTGGGGGCTACAGGTTGAAGCTTTTTCTTTGCTAATATGAGTTCAAGACCCGACTCATCTTTCAAAAGATGACCCAACCCTTGGGGGCTACTGGTTGAAGCTTTTTCTTTGCTAATATGAGTTCAAGACCCGACTCATCTTTCAAAAGATGACCCGGCCCTTGGGGGCTACAGGTTGAAGCTTTTTCTTTGCTAATATGAGTTCAATACCCGACTCATCATTCAAAAGATGACCCAGCCCTTGGAGGCTTCAGGTTGAAGAATGACACAAAAGTACGATTCATCATGGATGACCCGTCCTTTCGAGGGCTAATAGGAGTATATATTAACAAAGATAAAGATGCCATACCTCATGTTTGATCCGCATCAAGTTGGCCAGGCTTTTCTCCATCTCACGACTTGTTTCCAGGCGGCGCACAAAACCGAAATATAATTCCTCAGACTCCAATTTTTCATAATGAGGAAGCTTCAGGTTGGCGACATCCTTCTCTGCAAATGTTTGGGCATCTTTTTGTGTGTGTTTGGTTAACACCGCGGTTGCAGGCTTGGAATAACCAGTACCAGTGACAATGACTGCGTCTCGATCTTCAGGCGCCTTAGCAGGACTGGGCGGGTTGATATTTTCAATCACCTCCTTTTGAGGGTTCGAAGGCTCCACCCGGATATCAGGAATGTCATCAAAAATATTGTCCTGAATTTCAGCTGTTTCTTCTGGAGCCTCTGGGATGGAGGTACCTTTACCAGATGTTTCAGCCGCTTTGGGAGCTGAAGATGAGTCGACTGTTTTCCTTTTCTTTGTTTGTGCTATGAGAAACAAAGGTACCAATGTTGGAACAAAGAAATTGATGTTGGAAAGAACATGTTAGTAAACAAATTTACCCCTGCACACGAATCATTAGGGGGAGAGTCGACATTGCTGAGTCGCCAGATGAAGGAGGTGAAACCTGGTGAACAAGGATTCAAGGGTTGAGTAAATTGCGAGAATATCTTACACAAGAAGGAAAGGATGATCACGAAAACATACCTCGCTTTGCCGTTTTTGACCAGTTGTTCTTTCAAGGTAAGCTGGACACTAGGTCTCTAGAATGGCTTCGAGTAGGACGTTTAGGTGTGTAACTTGCCTTCTTCAAAAGGAAATTGGGGTCCAGATGAGCATCCGGGTGAGACACGGGAACTTTCTTACAAATTCGCCTGGCCGGCTTGGGGAGAGAAGAAGTTGAGTCGGAAGAAACGGAAATTACCTCGACATCTTCATCTTGGCTCTCATAGTCATCATCCTATAAACAAAAGCGATAAGACATAAGTACAAGTGAGAATGAAGCAATAAAGACGAGAAATTTTACCTTTGACTGTTACTCAAAGTCCCGAGACTCGCCAACGACGGATGACTCTTTAACTGCAGCTTTGCCTTTGCTGTTCTTCTTCGTCTTGGAGGGAGGTTTTGTTGCCTTCTTAACAGTTGTCTTGGTTCTTCGGGTCCAAAACGCAGAATCCCTCTGATTAAACAGGATGAAAGGCTTAAGAACAGAAACATAAACGAGTATATGGAAAGGTTACATTTTGGAGGCGGGTTGTTTACCTCTGGAGCCGGGTTGATGATGCAAAAGGGTTTGAGCCTAATTTTGGAGCAATTGTCAATAGACCCGCCACATAGCGACTTTATGATATCAACAATGTCTTTTTCCAAGAGCTCCACATTGTAAAAGCATTTGGGGTGGTTCAAGCCGCCATCATATTCACACATCAAACCATTTCGGCGGCTTAAGGGCAGAATCCTCCACTCTATCCAGCAGCGGATCAGATCAATCCCGGTAGGACCGTTGGTGGTAAGGCCCCTCAGCTAACCAAAGATAGTGACAAGTGTAGACTCCTCTTCTTCAGTCAATTTTTCGAGCAACTCAAAGTCCATAGGAAGGCGATCCTCCCTGAAACCTGGCAGAGGGTTTTCGTTGGCTGGAGAAGTGTCGCGGCAGTAGAACCAAGTCTTTGCTGAGCCTTTCGGATGACTAGGTAATGTGACAGCCGGAAACCCACATTCACGATGTTGCTGAATATTGACTCCACCCAGATCTAAGCTAGGTCCATGGGCAAACTCTGTCCGGCGCTTCAGATATAAAAACTTCCAAAACAACAACACAATGGGCTCTATTTGCAGATAAGCCTCACAAAATACTTGAAACTTACAGAGGTTACTGATGGAATTTGGTCCCAAGTCTTGAGGATGAAGGTGGAAGAAATGCAAGGCGTCTCTAAAAAACTTTTAGCCGGGCGACTTGAAGACCCGCTCGAGGTGATCAGCAAACACGATCACCTCCCCTTCGGCGGGTTGGGGAATTGTTTCGCCGAAGGCAGTCCGCCACCCAATGGTCTCCTTGGGAAGATTACCCGTTTTAACAAATTTATCAAGATAGGCATCGTTGACCTCTGTTGGCAGCCAGTTGCATTTTGAGATGGTGCCCATAACTACAAAGAGAAATAGAAGGGCGGATTGTCAGGAACTACGGAGTGGCAACTCGCCAGATATATCTACAAGGATATTATGATTCGCCGTGGTGAAAGGAGGTGGGTTACGACTCTAAAAGGTTTCCTTAGGAATATTCTCGATTGAGGACAAACATGTATTCAACATCAAGCGATAATTTATGGATCTATGGGTGATTTTGATGGGGAAAATAATGCTGGCCGAAGGATCGAACACTAAGAACACTACATGGTGTGTAGGTCTATGAGCAACAGAGGAGGAACGATGAATCACTGGGGAACATGACAAGAACTACCGCGACTATCATTATAAATGTGGATCTATGATGTCTACTATGCAACCTTCTCCTTGTAGACGTTGTTGGGCCTCCAAGTGTAGAGGGTTGTAGGACAGTAGCAATTTTCCCTCAAGTGGGTGACCTAAGGTTTATCAATCCGCAGGAGGCGTAGGATGAAGATGGTCTCTCTCAAGCAACCCTGCAACCAAATTACAAAGAGTCTCTTGTGTCCCCAACACACCTAATACAATGGTAAGTTGTATTGGTGCACTAGTTCGGCGAAGAGATGGTGATACAAGTGCAATATGGATGGTAGATATAGGTTTTTGTAATCTGAAATTACAAAAACAGCAAGGTAACAAATGGTAAAAGTGAGCACGAACGGTATTGCAATGCGTGGAAACAAGGCCTAGGGTTCATACTTTCACTAGTGAAGTTCTCTCAACAATGATAACATAATTGGATCATATAACTAGCCCTCAAGATGCAACAAAGAGTCACTCCAAAGTCACTAATAGCGGGGAACAAACGAAGAGATTATTGTCGGGTACGAAACCACCACAAAGTTATTCTTTCTGATCGATCTATTCAAGAGTCCGTAGTAAAAGAACACGATGCTATTCTTTCTGTTCGATCCATCATACAGTTCGTACTAGAATAACACCTTAAGATACATATCAACCAAGACCCTAATGTCACCTAGATACTCCATTGTCACCTCAAGTATCCTGGGCATAATTATACGATATGCATCACATAATCTCAGAATCATCTATTCAACCAACACATAGAACTTCAAAGAGTACCCCAAAGTTTCTACCAGAGAGTCAAAACGTGTGCCAACCCCTGTGCATAGGTTCCCAATGTCACGAAACCGCAAGTTGATCACCAAAACATACATCAAGTACTCACATGAACCCACGTGTGCCAACCCATATGCATAGGTTCCCAATGTCACAAACCCGCAAGTTGATCACAGCGGATAGACACGTGCAAGACATACATCAAGTGTTCTCAAAGACTCTATCTGAAAAGATAACTCCAAAGGGGAAACTCAATTCATTACAAGAGGGAGAGGGGGAAGAACATCATAAGATCCAACTATAGTAGCAAAGCCCATGGTACATCAAGATCAAGACATCTCAAGAACACGAGAGAGAGATATCAAACACATAGCTACTGGTACATACCCTCAGCCCCGAGGGAGAACTACTCCCTCCTCGTCATCGAGATTGCCGGGATGATGAAGATGGCCACCGGAGATGGATTCCCCCTCCGGCAGGGTGCTGGAACGGGCTCCAGATTGGTTTTTGGTGGCTACAAAGGCTTGCGACGGTGGAACTCCCGATCTAGGTTTCTTTATGGAGGTTTCTGAATTTATAGGAATTTATGGCGGTGGAATTACGTCGGTTGGGCCCACGAGGAGGTCACAAGACTGCCTTGCGCCACCTAGGGGGGTGGTGGCGGCGTCAGGGCTTGTGACTCCCTCGTGGCTCTTCTGGCCTTCTTCCAAAGCTTTGGGGGTCTCTTTTGGTCCAAAAAAAATCATCGTGAAGTTTCATTCCATTTGGACTCCGTCTGAAAATGGGCCAAAAACACGGAAAAACAGAAACTGGCACTTGGCACTGAGTTAATAGGTTAGTCCCAAAAAAGATATAAAATAGCATATTCATGCATATAAAACATCCAAAGTTGACAAGATAATAGCATGGAACCATCAAAAATTATAGATACATTGGAGATGTATCAAGCATCCCCAAGCTTAACTCCTGTTCGTCCTCGAGTAGGGAAGTGATAAAGAATGAATTTTTGATGCTTTGATGCTAACTAGCATAGATGTCCTTTGTAACTCCTCTTATGTGACATGAATGTTCAGATCCGTTAGATTCAAAACAATAGTTTTCTATTGATGTGGAGACAATAATACTTCAAGCAAACTAGCAAGGTAATCATGAACTTTCAAAATAACAAGGCCAAAAGAAAGTTATCCCTACAAAATCATATAGTCTGGCTATGCTCTATCATCCTTGCACAACAAATTTAAATCATGCACAACCCCGGTATTGGCCAAGTAATTGTTTTCACACCTTTACTTTCTCAAACTTTTTTGACTCTCACGCAATACATGAGCATGAGCCATGGTTTTAGCACTATAAGTGGTGTGGAGTGTGGTGGAGGTTGCAAGGCAAACAAGGAGAAGATGGTCACATTGACTAGACATATCAATGAGCTATGGAGATGCTCATCAATAGATATCAACGTGAATGATTAGGGATTGCCATAAAATGATGCACTAGAGCTAGGAGTATGTGAAAGCTCTTAAAGAAAACTAGTGGGTGTGCATCCAACTTGCTTGCTCACGAAGAGCTAAGGCAATTTTGAGGAAGCCCCTCATAGGAATATACAAGCCAAGTTATATAATGAAAATTTCCCACTAGCTATATGATGGTGACAAAACGAGAGACTCTCAATCATGAAGATCATGGTGCTTAATATGCACAAGTGTGGAAAGGTGGTAGCATTGTCCCTTCTCTCTTTTTCTCTCATATTTTTTTTGGTGGGCTCTTTGGCCTCTTTTTTTATTTTTTATTTATTTTGGTGGGCATCTTTGGCCTCTTTTATTTCCTCACATGGGACAATGCTCCATCAATGATGATCATCACACTTTCAACTCAAAACTTAGAGCAACAATGACTCTATATGGAATGCCTTCGGTAGTGTACCGTGACAATGATCTAGCATGGCATAGACATTAATGGAAACATCATGCTAGCTATCTTACGATCATGTAATGGCAATGTAGACGTGGTGGCACATGTCATGATGGTAGTTGCATGGCAATATATCTCGGAATGACTTTGAAAAAGCCATAGTAGGTAGGTATGGTGGTTGTTTTGAGGGAGGCTAATGGTGGGTTTTGTGCACCGGCGAAAGTTGCACGACACTAAGAAGATAGTGATGGTGGAAGGTGAAAGTGCATCTAAACCATGGACTCAAAATTAGTCATGAAGAACTCATATACTTGTTGCAAAAGTTTTATTAGTAATCGAAACAAAGCATTCAACGCATACTCCTAGGGGAAGGGTTGGTAGGTATAAACCATCGCGCGATCCCGACCGCGACGCAAAGGATGACAATCAAAAGACTAATCATGCTCAAACATTATCACATAGCGGTTCACCATAAGTGCATGCTACGAGAATCACTAACTTGAACACAAGTATTTCTAGATCCACAACACCTTACTAGCATGACTTCAATATTACCAAAACCACAACTCAAACCTAATTGAGATGAATCAAACTTCTCTTACTATTCAATGCACATGAAGGTGAAAGTTTTTGTATCCCTTTGGATAACCATCCCTTTTGAGACTACTTTCAAAGCGTAGATCAACTACCAAGACACGCACCGCTGCTCTCTAAAAGATATAAGTGAAGCACATAGAGCAAAAGTATCTAGCTCAAAAGATATAAGTGAAGCACATGTGAGCCGAATTGTCTACCAAAGGATATAAGTGAAGCTCGACAAAATGACGGTGAGTGCATGTCTCTCTCTCTAGGTGTGCAGCAAGGATGATTGTGACACAACAAAAAAATAAAAGACTCCTACGATACAAGATGCTCCAAGCAAAACACATAACATGTGGTGAATAAAAATATAGCCCCAAGTAACATTACCGATGGATCGAAGACGAAAGAGGGGATGCCTTCCCGGGGCATCCCCAAGCATAGGCTTTTTCGGCATCCTTGAATCAACTTGGGGTGCCTTGGGCATCCCCAAGCTTGAGCTGTTTCCACTCTTTATCTCTTTGTCCATAAGAACTTCACCCAGAACTTGAAAACTTCACAACACAAAACTTAAACAGAAACTCGTGATATAATTAGTATAAGAAAGCAAACCACCACTTCCTTAGGTAATGTAGAAAACTTAAATTCTACTTATGCTGATGTTGGGTTACTGTATTTTCAATCTTCCATGGCTAATACCCCCCGATACTATCCATAGTTTCATCAAAATAAGCAACCAACACAACAAAAAACAGAATCTGTTAACAACAGACCAGTCTGTAGCAATCTGTATATTTCGTATACCTCTGGTACTTCAAAAATTCTGAAAAATTACGACAGTCTGAAGAAATTGCATAGAAATCAGCAGCTAAAAGAATAAACTCAAAAGCTCTTACATAAAAAAAAACGAAAATTCTTTTCGTGAGCAGAAAGTTTCTGTCTTTTCCAGCATGACCAAACGATCATCCCCAAGACTAATCATAACGGTTTTGCTTGGCACAAACGCAAAAAGAAACACAAAAAACACAATCATAACAGAATTATGATGGTGTGGAGAAAACAAAACAGGAAGCAAAAAGCAAAGAAAAATTTATTCATTGGGTTGCCTCCCAAGAAGCGCTATCGTTTAACGCCCTTAGCTAGGCATTGATTTCAATGATGCTCACATAAAAGGTAAGGATTGAAACACGACGAGAGCATCATGGAGCAAATGGGTAGCAAATTTAAGTCTAACCCACTTCCTATGCATATGGATTTTGTGATCAAAAAATTTATTGGAGCAAGAATCAACTAGCATAGGAAGGCAAAACAAGCATAGCTTCAAAAATTTCAACATATGGAGAGGAAGTTTGATACTATTGCAATAAGTAGAAGCATATGATCCTCTCTCATAGTAATTTTCAGTAGCATCATGAATGAATTCAACAATATAACCAGCACCTAAGGCTTTCTTTTCATGATCTACAAGCATAGGAATTTTACTACTCTCCACATAAGGAAATCTATGCTCAAGAATAGTAGTGGGAGTATCGTAAAAGACTTGAGCACTACAAATTGTGTCCACAATGAAAAAGCAAGGTTTAGCAAAAGGGTTCTCGAGAGTATGACAAGTTTTATCATCCCTCTTCTTTAAAGCATAAGTATCCTCACAATAATCATCATAGATAGGGGGCATGCTTTCATCAAAATAATTTTGATCATTCAAAGTGGAAGAACTAAAAAGATCATCTTCATCAAATATAGCATCCCCAAGCTTGTGGCTTTGCATATCATTAGCATCATGGGTATTCATAGAATTCATGCTAACAACATTGCAATCATGCTCATCATTCACATATTCTATGCCAAGGATTCTATGTAATTCTTCTTTCAGCACTTGAGCACAATTTTCCTTCCCATCATGCTCACGAAAGACATTGAAAAAATGGAGCGTATGAGGCATCCTAAATTCCATTTTTTGTAGTTTTCTAGCGAAAGAAGAAGAAACAAAAAGATTCGATTGCAAGATCTAAAGATATACCTTCAAGCGCTAACCTCCGCGGCAAGGGCGCCAGAAAATAGCTTGATGTCTACTACGCAACCTTCTCCTTGTAGACGTTGTTGGGCCTCCAAGTGCAGAGAGTTGTAGGACAGTAGCAATTTTCCCTCAGGTGGGTGACCTAAGGTTTATCAATCCGTGGCAGGCGTAGGATGAAGATGGTCTCTCTCAAGCAACCCTGCAACCAAATTACAAAGAGTCTCTTGTGTCCCCAACACACCTAATACAATGGTAAGTTGTATAGGTGCACTAGTTCGGCGAAGAGATGGTGATACAATTGCAATATGGATGGTAGATATAGGTTTTTGTAATCTGAAATTACAAAAACAGCAAGGTAACAAATGGTAAAAGTGAGCACGAACGGTATTGCAATGCGTGGAAAAAGGGCCTAGGGTTCATACTTTCACTAGTGAAGTTCTCTCAACAATGATAACATAATTGGATCATATAACTAGCCCTCAACATGCAACAAAGAGTCACTCCAAAGTCACTAATAGCAGGGAACAAACGTAGAGATTATTGTCGGGTACGAAACCACCACAAAGTTATTCTTTCTGATCGATCTATTCAAGAGTCTGTAGTAAAATAACACGAAGCTATTCTTTCCGTTCGATCCATCATAGAGTTCGTACTAGAATAACACCTTAAGATACATATCAACCAAGACCCTAATGTCACCTAGATACTCCATTGTCACCTCAAGTATCAGTGGGCATGATTATACGATATGCATCACATAATCTCAGAATCATCTATTCAACCAACACATAGAACTTCAAAGAGTGCCCCAAAGTTTCTACCAGAGAGTCAAAACGTGTGCCAACCCTCTGCATAGGTTCCCAATGTCACGAACCCGCAAGTTGATCACCAAAACATACATCAAGTATTCACATGAATCCACGTGTGCCAACCCATATGCATAGGTTCCCAATGTCACAAACCCGCAAGTTGATCACAGCGGATAGACACGTGCAAGACATACATCAAGTGTTCTCAAAGACTCAATCCGAAAAGATAACTCCAAAGGGGAAACTCAATTCATTACAAGAGGGAGAGGGGGAAGAACATCATAAGATCCAACTGTAGTAGCAAAGGTCATAGTACATCAAGATCAAGACATCTCAAGAACACGAGAGAGAGATCAAACACATAGCTACTGGTACATACCCTCAGCCTCGAGGGAGAACTACTCCCTCCTCGTCATGGAGATCGCCGGGATGATGAAGATGGCCACCGGAGATGGATTCTCCCTCCGGCAGGGTGCGGGAACGGGCTCCAAATTGGTTTTTGGTGGCTACAGAGGCTTGCGGTGGCGGAACTCCCGATCTAGGTTTCTTTCTGGAGGTTTCTGAATTTATAGGAATTTATGGCGATGGAATTACGTCGGTTGGGCCCACAAGGAGGCACAAGCCTGCCCTGCGCACCTAGGGGGATGGTGGCGGCGCCAGGGCTTGTGACTCCCTCGTGGCTCTTCTGGCCTTGTTCCAAAGCTTCGGGGGCCTCTTTTGGTCCAAAAAAAATCATCGTAAAGTTTCATTCCATTTGGACTCCGTCTGAAAATGGGCGAAAAATACGGAAAAAACAGATACTGGCAGTTGGCACTTAGTTAATAGGTTAGTCCCCAAAAAGATATAAAATATCATATTCATGCATATAAAACATCCAAAGTTGACAAGATAATAGCATGGAACCATAAAAAATTATAGATACGTTGGAGACGTATCAATCTACAAATACCGTATCTGGATGGGTTAAAAGGCAAGGGGATACGATGTTCGTGGAGCACTGGTGCTGCCCTAAGAAATGCAGAGGTTCGGGATCTACTCCTAATGGAAGAAGGAAAACTTACCTGAAGGAAGGAGGAGATGCCGGGCGCAGATTGAGGAAGTCTCGTGACGGCGGCCACACCCTCGATTGGCTCGGGAAGCAGCTGGAGCGTGACGATCTGCGACGGGGCTTCAGCGGCGATGAGGTGGTCGAGGTACGGGCTTGAAGAAGATGACGCGGCCGAAAGGAAGAAATGGGGGTAGGTGGCATTGCCCTACCACTTCCCTGTGGCTATTTCAAGGCCTAGGGCAGGACAGAAAACAGAAGGCGCAGGAATCGAGGCGAGAGATTGAAAACCGAAGAGTATGGCGCCTAAATTTTCGGGATGATAGGATAAGGACAAAAAAGATCCGTTGGAAAGTGATGTCACCAGAATTCCGGGAATAGAGGAGAAGGTGACGTCACCGACAAATAACCTGGCGACTCAAGCAAATTGAGGAAGCTGGCGGCTTATCGCTCATCGAAGGAAAGACGGAGGCGATATGAGTCACCGAAGATAAGAGTGAAGGTTTGTTGGCATGATTAAATTCAAGTCAAACCGGGGCCTAATATTGGGGATATTACCTGCGGTATGACCCGCCCTATTGGGTCGGGTCTGGAAAGCGACGACTCATACATACATGGATATTGTAAGCCTTGGCCCAGGCCTGAGGCGTGTTGAGAGATCTTTGTCAGAAGGCCGCCAGGGCCCATGAGCCAGATGGTGGTTCAGGATTGATGAAGAAGATAAGCCGCCAAGGAGTTTCCTTGGCTTGGAAAACACGGCGACTTAGAGATATGGAAGGCCACGATTTATAGCATGGCCAGGACTTTGTAAACCCTAGGGCCTCGACCTATATATAAAGGCGAGTCCCTGGGGTTGATAGATTAGGTTAGAAATCATTGAGAGCTAGGTCAGGCAAGTAACGCCCTCCTTGTAATATAATCCACCATCAATATACACAAAGAAGGACGTAGGCTTTTACCTCTACAAGAGGGGCCGAACCTGGGTAAATCTGAGTCTCGCTTCCGCTCACCCTCTTTGAGACGCCACCAAGGTGCGATGGCTCCTTCACTAAGTCCTTTCACGAGGACATCTGCCGTGACAAAACCACGACAGGCAGGGTGCCGGGAAGGGGTCTCTTGACGCTCCCGATCTTGGAAGCGCTACGACGGCGTAACGATGGAGAAATTCGCGATTCTGGATATTCTGGAAGGGTTTCCTCTTGGAGAGGTAAATATTGGCCGAAGGAGGGCACCGGAGGAGGTTGGGTCCACCCAGGCGGCCTGTGGGCGTGGTAAGGGGGTAGGATGCGCCAGGAGATCGCCTGGACGGCCCCTGGCCCCCTCTGGCCCATCTTCGGTGATCTGGAAGCTTCCGCTACATTGATTTTTATATATTTTTCTCGGGATTTTTGGGGCTTCGGAAAATTGGGTAAAATCCCCTGCAAAATAGACATCAACAGATAGATACTGGCACTGGGTGCACAGGGTTAGTAGGTTTGTCCAAATATGTGGAAAATGATATAAAAGTGTAGCAAAAATATAACAATCTCACCCAAAATATCATGGACAAGCAGAAATTATAGATACGTTTGGGACGTATCAACATCCCCAAGCTTAATTTCTGCTCTTCCTCGAGTAGATAAATGGTAACACAAATAATTTTTGTGGTGACATGCTAACACACATATAAGAACTTCAAAGTAAAGCAAGTAAGATATGCAATTCAAGTCAAGACAATAACAAGCAAGAGTCTATATCTAGTGTTGGAATTAGCAAAGTAAGAACATAAAGGTGCAAGAGCTCTCGTTGTTCGTGACTCGAATGTCTCCAAATGGTGTTTCCGTGCAAGAAGTGGGAGATGGGTCGAGATCATAAAATATTTTTAATTGAGAACTCAATCTACTAAACCTCACACTTGGTCTCCCTCGAAATCTTATTTTGACTCATCCCCAAACCACTAGTCAGGCACAGGTCAAATGATCCTCTCCCTTTCCACTTTGAGCACTCATCCAATGGATGAGCGTAAGCAAGATATGTTGGCACTTAGGATGGCAAATAGAATAATGATGGGGAAGGAAGACAACAAGGTGTGAAAGGCTCACATCAATGAGGACAACCATAGGCGAGAGAAAGCCAAATGATAGATATGATGTGAGGAGTAGGGATTGGCATGTAACGGATGCACATATGAGCTAAGGTAAGCTCTCCAATGGAACTAGTGGGGGTGCATCCAATTTGTTTGATCATGAAGACCTAGATCTCATTTGAGGAGGCTCATCATTGGAATATGCAAACCAAGTTCTATAGTGTAAGGGGCCCCACATAGTTATGCATGAATGATAATCTCTATGTAGTACAAATATAGCAATGGAGTACGAGTGTGGATCTTTCAAAAGGAATGGTAGTGTTTTCCCCTTCTCTCTTTTTTTTCTCTTTTTTTTGTGGCCTCTTTGGCTCTTTCTTTTTATCTCTCATTTGTCCTCTTTGGGATCTTTTAATTTGTCCTCTTTGGGATCTTTCCCTCACTTAAGGGCAACACTCTATGTTTTACATGAATAAAAAGAAGATCATCACACTTTATAAGAACTACTCAACATAAAGACAAATGAAATCTATCATGATGTATGCAAATGTATGCCTCTCCCAGTGTAGCAGGATATGCAATGATACTAGGCATCATGTAGCAATAATTTGGGCAAGGCCCAACTATCATGCGGCTCTATGATCAAGCAAAAGCATGTATGACATGAAGATCAAGTCATGAGATGGTGGATGTTGCATGGCAATGTATCTGGGAAAGGCTATGGAAATGCCTTAATAGGTAGGTATGGTGGCTATTTTGAGGGAAGATATAATGAGGCTTATGTATGACAGAGCGTATCATGTCATGGGTTTGGATGCACCGGCAAAGTTTGCACCAACTCTCAAGATGAGAAAGGGCAATGCCCGGTACCGAAGAGGCTAGCAAAATATGGATGGTGGAAGTGCCAACAATCGAATACTCACATTAGTCCAAAGTACTCATACACTTATTATAGGTAACTCTCTATCTAGTTAGGAAATTCACAAAGACACAAGTACCCCGAGGAGGAGTGTTTGGGGGTTTGGTTATCCTTGCGCATCCTCGACTCATGGTACGTGAGGGTACTCTATATATTCCAACCCCTCCAGAGGTTAGCGATCAATTTAGTAGCTAGAGTTCTCAACTAATTTTTAGTTTTTGAAAAACACACGGATTTCCCAAAATACGACACCTATCACTAATAGGCTTATGCTCTTGGCACCAATAGTCCAAACATTACACAAATCAATACCTAAAAACTATTGCAAGTTACTAGTATATTTAAATGGCAACCTCAATTATCTACTCATGCAAGACACACAACTCAGTGCAACGAGCCAACTCTCTAAACAAGATAAGCATGATAACTCAAGAGAGTTCCAAAAGCAACTTAAATAAAAGTTCTTAAAAAGATATAGCATGAAAACTAAGAGCTAAGCATGACTGTAGCTATGGAAAGATAGAGAACACAAAAAAGAATAAGCATGAAAACCTATGTTGTGTTCTAGAGTGGAATGGAGCGTGTTTATCTCCCAAACAAGGTAGGCTAGGTTCCGACTTGTTATGAACATCAAGCAAAACTAAAACAAACTAAAAATTAAAGAGCGTGACGCTCCAAGCATAGCACATAACATATGAAGTGATAAAAATATAGCATGGAGATGGATGAACTGATGATTGTTGATAGAGAAAGGGATGCACGGGGGCATCCCCAAGCTTATACGCTCGATCCCCTTGAATATTTCGTGGGGTGCATGGAGGCATCCCCAAGCTTGAGAGTTTGACACTCCTGGATCTTCTTTCATCATCTCCCATCCCATACTTGAAAACTCCCTTCATATGAAACTCATCATAAGCTGATTAGAGTGGTTAGTACCCTGATAAAATAATTCAATACCTACTGGAAATGATGATTTTCATGAATAGCTATTGTTTATCATAATTGCCAAAAGCTTTTTGCAAATAAAAAGTAACCTTAGGATTTGCAAAACATTGAGAACGCAAAATAGGGCAGAATCTGTGAAAAACAGAACAACAGGTAGTAAATAATTTATTCGGGGCACTTCTGCAACTCAAATAAAAAAACTCAGAACACATGCCAGAAAGGCAATTATATAGATCATGCTGTAAAAACAATTCAGATAAAAAAATATGAGTTGGTGATTTTTGGCGAATTTTGCCGTCAAGCAAACATAATCTGTTTATGGACAGCATGTCACAACTTTTGAACTTTCTTGCAAGCGGAGGCTAAAATTTGGCACAAAGCTTGAAAATAAAGATACAATGATGTTGATAAAGTAGTAACAAGCATCAAGACCACTAAAACTGAAAGTAAAAACAAATTGGGTTGCCTCCCAACAAGCGCTTTCTTTTATGCCTTTGAGCTTGGCATAAAAAAAGATCAAGTATTATCAACTCCAAAAGAATAACTTGCCCGAGTAACGAACTCATAAGGTAACTTAATCTTCTTTCGAGGGAAGTGTTCCATTCCCTTTTTAAGGGGGGATTGGAATTTAATGACCCCCTCTGTCATTTCAATGTTAGCACCAACGGTGCAGAGAAAAAGACGTCCCAAAAAAATTGGACATGAGGGATCACACTCAATGTCCATAATAAGAAAATCAACGGGAACATAATTATCATTGACAACAATAAGTACATCATCAATTCTCCCTAAAGGTTTCTTTATGGAAGAATCAACAAGACGAACACCAAAATAACATGGATCATAAGGTTTCAAATCAAGCATATCATACATTCTTTTGGGCATAACGGATGCACTAGCTCCAACATCACATAAAGCAAAGCAAGATATATTAGTCAATTTAATTTTGACCATAGGATCCCACCCATGTTCTAGTTTTCTAGGAAAAGAAGTCCCTAGCTTGAGCTTGTCCTCCCTAGATTTGATAAGAGCATTGGTAATATGCTCGATGAAGGCAATATTAAGTGTACTAGTGTGGGGGTCTTTAGCCATTCTTTGCAAAAAGTGATAACTTCAGAAAGACTACAATTTTCAAAATCAAGGTTACTAACATTATTAAAGTGGTAGTAATGTCATCTAAGCTCATTCTTTTGGTAGTCTCTAAATTCAAAGGACCTTCTTGTACTATAGTTGAGGTATTAGCATCACCATTAATAGGTCCATTAGGACTAGGGGTGTGATGGGTGCTAAAAGTTTTGAGATCCTCAACAACTTGTATAGTAGCAAGGGTAGTGTGTGTAGGAAGGATCTTAATTCTATCTTCCTCTTCTTTAGGTACAGCCACTTCGGGTTTGGCCGCCATTTGACTTATCAAGGTGGCCTGTGTGTGAGACATATTGGAGACTTGGGTCTCCGTGGTGGTGATTCTAGTTTGGAGATTGGAAATCTCACTATTTAGGCTCTCAAGTTGTCTTCCAATGTTTTGTAAGATAGAAGAATGCTCATCTAATTGTCTAGAGAAGGCCTTGTTTTGTTCATCTTGGGTGTGCATATAATTCTTTGCAGCCTTCTCTATCTCTAAAAGTTTTTCATAACTAGGCATTCTTCTATCATTAGGAGTGTAACTATAGGTGTGGCTATTCCCATAGTTGTTGGATGGGAAAGGTCTAGGATTGCTACCAAAATCACTCCTATAAGCATTATTATTAAAGTTGTTACTAGAGATAAAATTAACATCAACTTGCTCTCTTTCTTGAGAAACCAAAGAATTTAAATGAACATCATGAGGATCAATAGGAGCTTGCTTAGTAAGTAAAGTCATGATCATGTCAACCTTATCATTAAGGGAGGAGATCTCCTCAACATAATTTACCTTCCTACCTGTTGGAGCTCTCTCGGTGTGCCATTGAGAATAATTTGTCATCATCTCAACATAATTTGTCATCTTTGTGGCAGCACCTAGTGTAGTTGACATAAAGGTTCCTCCCGCGGTCGAGTCTAACAGATTCCGCGAGGTAAAGTTCAATCCTCCATAGAAAGTTTGGATAACCATCCAAGTAGTCAAACCATGTGCAGGGCAATTCTTAACAAGAGATTTCATGCGTTCCCAAGCTTGAGCAACATGTTCATTATCCAGTTGCCTAAAATTCATAATGTTACTTCTTAACTAGATAATCTTAGCAGGTGGGTAATACTTCCCAATAAAAGCATCTCTGCACTTATCCCAAGAATCTATGCTATTCCTAGGCAAAGATTAAAGCCACACTTTAGCTCCTCCTCTCAAGGAGAAAGGAAAAATCTTAAGTTTAACAATATCACCATCTACTTCTTTATATTTTTGCATATCACAAAGTTCAACAAAATTGGTCAAGTGCAAAGCATCATCATCTCCAGTACCGGAGAATTGATCTTTCATAACAAGGTTCAGTAAAGCAGGTTTAATCTCATAGGACGTAGTGTCAGTGTTGGGAGCAGCAATATGAGTGCAGATAAAGTCATTGTTGTTGTGACTAGTGAAGTCACACAACTTGGTGTTCTCAGTGGTACCCATAGCAGCGGCAACAAGCAAGAACAAGGCAACTATTTTTTTGTGGTTTTTGGTATAAGACTCTAAACCAAAAACTAAAAATCAAACTAATAGGACTAAAAAGCAAAGGTAAAAGATAGCATGCAACTCCCCTATCTTGAAGACTGGAGTCCCCGGCAACGGTGCCAGAAAACCTTGCTTGATGACGAGATGATTTATATACTTCTCGCTCCTCGTTGGTTACCCCAAGTGGAAGGTTGAGATGTAGTCAGCAGCATGTTTTCCCTTACTCGGAGAATGTAAGGTTTATCGAACCAGGAGGACTCCTCGGATCAACAAGTAGGTGTCTCCCACCCTGGCGCTAGCAGAAGACGTGGACCTGCACACACAAAAATAACTTTGCTCCCAACGAGTACAGAGAGGTTGTCAATCTCTCCGGCCTTGTAGTTTGCAAAGGATCAAAACACAAGCGGGAATAGTAATAGTGATTGCAATGGAAAAGTAAATGAAAGCAGTAAATGATGGAGGTTTAAGAAATGGTCGTGATATGGACCGGAGTCACATGATGTTCACTAGTGATGTCTCTCTCCCAAAAGACAATAAACAACTATTCTTGGGTAAACAAATTACAGTTGGGCAATTGACAGAATTATAAACGCACCGCAATGCTGATTATGCTACTTGATAGTTAGAGGTTCAATAGTAATGGGCAGTACGCCAAGACAAGTAGACCGTTTATTCATCAACATCTACTTACTAATCATCCACCTTTAGATATCTATCCAGAACATCTCGCTGGTATTAAGTTGCGAGCCCCACCCAAAGTGTAAACTCAAAGCAACGGACAACTGCATTAACGAACTATGCGTAAGGTAAACAATCCTTGCAACCGTGGCCACAAGCACCGTTGTTTTCTCCCTGGTGGCAACAACACATCCCTTAGTCTCATGTTTATGTGAGTCAAGCTAAACATCGAGGGGCATGAACCCACAATCATGCATAATGCTCCCTCTTGGAGTTACAATCTACTACTCGGCCAAAGCAATAAATAGCAACGGAGAACATGCATGAATCACTAAGGAACATTGTAAGTGCATCTAGTGACCTTAGTGATTTTGGTGGTTTGAAGACTTATAGGTTATGTAACTAATGTGTTTATAAGTGTACACATGATCTATAAGTCGCTGAGGAGTTTGAGTTATATGATGAATATCGACCCCTAAAAATGTATGTCTTCGGCTGAAGAAATTGGTCTTATGCTGAAGACTTTGATCGCGAAGAAATTGTGATGAAATTGATATTCCTCATGAAGATATTGAAGATGAGGAATTCGGTGTGTCCTGAAGAAAATCAGACCGAAGACTTTGAAGCATGAAGATTTGTTCTTTCTGTTTCATTTTCTTTACTCTTGAGTCATAGGAACACCGTACTGTTAAAGAGGGTGGAGGTAATACTACAGAATGAAGTTCCTCATGATGCTGAACCCAAGCCTAAACCTACAAAAGCCTCAAGTGAGGAATATGAGAGACATGAGGACTCTCAAAGTTGAGAGTTCCGACCGTTGCCGCTATTCGCGCCACCTCACCGATCTTAACCACACCAACGACGCAGTATTTAAGGGCATTTATGTAAAATCATGTCGGGATGCTCCCAGGCTATAAATAGCCGTCCCCACAACCTCTAGCTAGTTGACTGCTCCGCAATAAACTGACACTTTTCATTTAGAGCAACCCGAATTCCTCAGAGTCTTCGAGAGTAATTCATCAAGTGAGAAAATACCCCAAACACCAAACCACAAACCAAAACCAAGTGATTGAGCATCACTGAAGAATTTGTTCCTGTGTGGAACTGAAGCCTTTTACCTTTGAGGTCTGGGCATCCTCCAAACGGTTAGGCGTCATGGTCTAGAGCATCCAAGAGTCAATTGTGGATCGCCGGGTGACCAAGTTTGTGAGGGTTTGGAAGTCTGCCCTGAAGACTTACCACGAGTGTTGGGCGAGGACTGTGTGTCCTTATCTCAAGGAGAATACGGTAGGGACTGTGTGTCCCGGGACTGTGTGTCCTTTGGTTTCAATACCAAGCCGCTCCAAACCAAACGTACGACTATCACAACAGTTGGAACTGGGTCATCAACAACTATCTTCATCATGTTACAGGTTCTATTTCTTCAACTCTTTAAATTCCTCAATATTGTATGTTGAAGACTTTCATTGTCACTGTTTGAAGAATTTTCTAAAGACTTCCTCTGAATTTCCTCAACCTGAAATTCTTCATACCAATTAATCTTCACCTGGTTATTCTGTGCCTGCATACTGTGCAAACCGATTCTCATAATCTTCATCAAGTAAACTGCTGTTGTAATTGTTGCATCTCTGATCGTGTGCTATTTCCGCTCCACTTTATTCATCTGTGATGAATTTCCTCAAAAGGAATTTCCTCAGCGATGAAATTTTAAAAATCACCTATTCACCCCCTCTAGGCGATATAACGCACTTTCAATTGGTATCGGAGCAAGGTACTCTCTTGTTCTGTGTGATTTTGGTTTAACCACCTGGAGTTTTAGTTATGAAGGAAATGACTTTCCCTATTGGAAGACCAAGATGCAGATGCATCTTCAGGATATTGAAAATGATCTCTGGTACATTGTGGAACATGACATTACCTCCATCGCTGCTACCGTCTCTACCACTGATGTTAAGAAATCAAGCAACTTGATTCTCAAGCGAAGAATATCATTTGTGGCCATGTGAGCAAAGGTCAGTATGGCAGAGTGAGTGCTTTGGGCACATCGAAGCTTATCTGGGATAGGCTGTCCAAAGTTAATGAAGGAATTTCAACTCAGCGTGACTCTCGTGTTGATGTTCTTCGCTATCTCTTCAATCTATTCAAGAGGCTTGACAATGAAAGCTGCCAAGATACCTTTGATCGCCTCACTGACATCTCAAATGAACTACAAGCACTGGGATCTCGGTACATCACTGACCATGAAGTTGTGAAGAACTTGCTAAGATATCTGGATTCATCATTTGATACATTGGTTCTGATGATTCAAGAAAGAGCAGACTATAAGATGCTTGATCCTGCTGATATACTCGAAAGACTCAATACTCATGAATTCCAACAAAAAGAAAAGATAGATCTATATGGACCAAGCTAGTCTAGACCTCGTGCGTTGAAGGCCAAAGCAATTTCCTCATCTGAAGAAGAAGACTCAGATTGCAGCATTGGTGATCCTGAAGAACTTGGACAGGAGCTTGCAATGCTCATGAGGAAATTCCAGAAGTTTACAAGGTGTGGCCAATTTGGTAAATCTTCAAGAAGAGATATGAGGAAATCAAAATCTTCAGCTGAGGACTACAAGAAAAGAACATGCCACAAATGCAAGAAATCTGGTCACTATATTGCTAATTGTCCTCGATGGGTGAAGGAATCAAAGAAGACGAAATACAAGGATGAAAGTTCTGATGACTCGAAGAAAAAGAAGAAATCTTCAAAATCCTCATCCTCAAAGTCCTCATCGCACAAGAAGACTAGTTTCAGAAAGGCTTGGGTACTCATTGGCAAGGAAACTGATTCTGAGGAAGAAACTGAGGAATGTGATGAAGAGGAAGGTTCTGAGGAAGACTCAAATTCTGGCGTGGCTAGTCTTGCACTCGCTACCACATTCGTCAGCTAGTCAATCTTCAACCTTGAAGAAAAAGACAACGCTACCTACACTGATGACTGTGCTGATGATTTCGCTCCAACCTATTGCTTCATGGCAAAAGGTTCAAAGGTACCGAATGACACTTCCTCCTATGATTCAAGTGACTGTGAACCTGATGATTATAAAAAACCTAGTTACAATAAACTTGCCAACATTGCAACTAAACGACAAAGTGCCATTGAAAAGTTTCAAAAACTGCTAGACAGAAGTGATGACCTGTTGAATGATGAAATGAATCATACCCAAATCCTCACTGAAGATGTGAAAAGTCTTCAGTCCAGATTTGATAGTCTTCAAGATCGTTATGACACACTCTTGGATGATCATGAGACACTTTCCAATGAATTTATTCAAAGGAAACTTGATCTTGAGAAGTTGAAGATGTCTCATGATGATCTTCGAATGGAAAATGATTCATTACTTGCTCAATAGATTAGTGCCGCTCAGGTTGAATTCACTCCACCATGTCTCAAATGCATCGAGCGTGAAACTGCAAATTCTTCACGAGAATCATCAAATGCTTCTATTGCTACAAATTCTTCAACTGCTCCTGTGGTAACAAATTCCTCACTTGAGGAACCACAAATGTTACTGATGAAATTGCAGGGCTGAAGGAATTGTATGTGACAGGTATGTACAAAAGTCTCAAAGGGCATCAAACCCTTTGCAATGTGCTCAAAAAGCAGATTCTGAACAGGAACCCGAGGAAAGAAGGAATTACCTTTGAAAGGAAACTGAATGCTGATGGATCATACTAGAAACCTGAGCAGTATCCCAAAACCTCATGGGTTGCTGCTAAAGTACCTCCTGTTGATCCATCCAATCTAACAGGCTTTGCATGTGAATTATCCTATTCCTCAGATGAGTCATTTGACTCCAACTATAAACTGTTCAAAAATCAATTTGGTGAAGTATTTGCACGATATGTTGGAACTAACTGCAGGAATGGACCACCCCTGAAGAAAATCTGGGTCCCCAAAAGTTGCTTGGAAAATCTTTAGGTGAATATCCTCATGACACCACGAGTGAAGAACCTGAACCCCAGATCAAATTCCTCAGGTGGACCAAATTCTTCAAGAGGACCAAAATCCTCAACTGGTCAAAACTATGCTCGTACTCGTGCTAATGCTTCTAATATGCAGGGAAATTACAAGGGATATGAATATGAGCATTATACCTGAAATCATTATGTTCATAAATCCTCAAAGAACTTCTCTGCCTATTCATTTGAGTACTCTAACCCCCCTACTGTGAAGAGAAGTGCATTAGCTGCAATGCCCCCTTTCTCATATGGTGCTCGCAGGATGATGAACTCTTTGCCACCCCTTCAGATGTGGGTGGTGAAGGATTTGAACTAATCACTTCTGCATGTCAGGTCTCCAGATGAAATCATCATCTGAAGAATTTGCTGGAGACCTGATGAAAATGCTTGATTGGACGCAAGCTAAAATTGATGAAATGATAACATTTCACACGTCCTCAACTTTACTGTTTATGATGAAATTCCTAACTGATGAAATTGATATCATATTCTTAAAGTCTGAAGCATATGAGATGGTAAGTTGTACTAATTCATCTGCAGGATGACAAACCCAAGAGTACTGAGTGGGTTCTTGATAGTGGTTGCATAAACCACATGACTGGTGATAGAAGCTTGCTGATGAATATGCCACTGACTCTATCACCACTGAAGCAAATCACTTATGCCGACAAAGGTAAAAGCAAGGTAATGGGACTTGGCAAAGTGGCTATTTCCAAGGACAGACACATGGACAAAGTGATGCTTGTCGAATCCCTTGGGTTTAACCTCATGTCAGTCTCAATGCTTTGTGATCTTGATATGGTTGTTATCTTTGGAAAATATAGATGTGTAGTCATCATGGAATCCGATAGATCCAAAGTCTTCAAAGGCTTTAGGAGAGGAGATTTGTACATTGTTGATTTTTCTATGGGTCCTCAAGCAGCCACATGCTTACTAGCAAAAACCTCAGAAGGCTGGCTATGGCATCGAAGACTTGGTTATGCAGGCATGAGGAATTTGCACACGCTGGCGAAGAAAAAGCATGTCATTAGCATCGAATTCGTCAAATTCCTCAAGGGCCACCTCTGCGGTGCTTGTGAGTCTGGAAAAATGACCAGATCCAAACACCCCTCGAAGACTATCATGACCACTACTCGTCCGTTTGAATTGCTTCACATGGATCTGTTTGGACCCACTCATTATGCCACTCTAACCAATGCAACATTCTTATATGGCTTTGTCATTGTTGATGACTATTCTCGATATACTTGGGTGCATATGATTCTGTATAAAACTGAAGTGCAGGAAGTCTTCAAATGATTTTCCTCAAGGGCCTCGACGAACTTCGGTGTCAAGATCAAACACATCAGGAGTGACAACGGGACAGACTTTAAAAATACTGGTCTTGATGATTATCTTGATGAACTTGGTATTACTCATGAATTATCTGCTGCTTATACTTCTCAACAAAATGGCATCGTTGAACGCAAGAACATGACTCTCGTGGAAATGGCACGAACCATGCTTGAAGAATATCAGACTCCTCGTCGTTTCTGGCCTGAAGCTATCAACACTGCTTGCCACATCATCAACAGTGTATATCTTCACAAATTCCTCAAGAAAACCTCATATGAACTTCTCACTGACAAGAAACCCAATGTAAGGAAGTCTTCGGTGCAAGATGCTGGATTAGAGATCCTCACCATAGCTCAAAATTTGCACCTAAATCACATGAGGGTTTTATGCTTGGTTACGGAAATGACTTGCACACCTACAGAGTCTTCAACACCTATCACAACAAGGTTGTTGAAACTGTAGATGTGCGGTTCGATGAAACTAATGGCTCGCAAAGAGAGCAATTGCCTCGTGTGCAAGATAAATTATCTCTTGAAGAAGTAATCAAGTTCAAAGCTACTGAAGACATTGTTCCAACTGAGGAAATTACTGAAGAAATCATCCTCAACAATGATGAAATTCAAGAAGGCGCTCCTGAGGAAATTTCTCCACAGCAAATTCCTCAGCCCAGACAAAATCCTCAACCAGCTCATCCAAGGATTGCAAATGAAGTAGAACTTGACAAAATCCTTGATGACATCAACGCGCTAGGTCCTCTAACTCGCTCAAAAGCTTCACATTAATTAACTTTCGTGGGAATTCCTCCTTTGTGTCTATCACAGAACCCTCAAAAGTTGCCGAGGCTTTCATGGAACCTGAGTGGATTCAAGCCATGCAAGATGAACTTCTTCAATTCAAGCTAAATGACGTGTGGGAACTCGTCAAATGACCAGATCCTCGCAAGCACAATATCATCGGCACCAAGTGGATTTTCCAAAACAAGCAAGATGAGGATGGTCAAGTGGTGAGGAATAAGGCATGACTTGTAGCCCAAGGCTACCCACAGGTTGAAGGAATTGATTTCGATGAAACTTTTGCACCTGTTGCTAGACTTGAAGCAATTCAAATTCTACTTGCTTATGCTAATCATAATAACATTACTCTATATCAAATGGATGTCAAAATTGCATTCCTCAATGGTAAGCTTGAGGAAGAAGTATATGTTGCTCAGCCCCTAGGTTTTGAGGATCCGAAGCATCCAGATAAAGTCTTCAGACTCAAAAAGGCACTCTATGGCCTCAAGCAAGCCCCTCGGGCGTGGTATGATACATTGAAGGAATTCCTCATGAAGAAAGGTTTCAAACCTAGTTCACTCGGTCCAACTCTTTTCAATAAATCCTATGATAATGAACTATTTGTGTGCCAAATATATGTCGATGACATTATCTTTGGCTGTACTGAAAAATGTTATAGTGATGAATTTGCTTACATGATGAGTGAAGAATATCAGATGCCTATGATGGGGGAGCTGAAATTCTTCTTAGGTCTTCAAATTCTTCAACAACGCAATGGCATCTTCATATCACAGGAGAAATACCTCAAGGATGTTCTAAGGAAATTCGACATGCATGAACGCCAAGGCGCCAAGACTCCCATGCCTACCAATGGCCACCTCTACACTAACGAAAATGGTAAAGATTTCGATCATCAGGTATATCGCTTGATGATTGGCTCTTTATTGTATCTTTGTGCATCTAGGCCAGATATAATGCTTAGTGTTTGCATGTGTGCTCGTTTTCAAGTAAAACCGAAGAATCACACCACAAGGCTGTGAAGCATATTCTTCGATACTTAGCTCACACACCAACACTAGGATTATGGTACCCCAAGGGCTCAAATCTCCATCTTGTTGGATATTATGATTCTGATTATCCAGGTGACCGTGTGGATCACAAGTCAACATCACGCACATGACATTTCCTCAGAAGATCATTAGTCTGCTGGTCCTCAAAGAAGCAGAACTATGTTTCTCTCTCCACTGTTGAAGCTGAGTACATTGTTGTTGGGGAACGTCGCATGGGAAACAAAAATTTTCCTACGCGCACGAATACCTATCATGGTGATGTCCATCTACACGAAGACCTATCCCTCGATCTGCCCCGCAAACCATCCCACGAACCGTCCCGCGATCCATCCCACGATCCGCTCCGATCTAGTGCCGAACGGACGGCACCTCCGCATTCAGCACACGTACAGCTCGACGATGATCTCGGCCTTCTTGATCCAGCAAGAGAGATGGAGAGGTAGATGAGTTCTCCGGCAGCGTTACGACGCTCCGGAGGTTGGTGGTGATCTATCTCAGGAGGGCTCCGCCCGAGCTCCGTGGAAACGCGATCTAGAGGAAAAACCGTGGAGGCATGTGGTCGGGTTGCCGTGGCAAACTTGTCTCAAATCAGCCATAATACCTCAGTATATATAGGAGGGAGGGGGAGGGACCTGCCTTGAGGCTCAAGAGAGCCCCAAGGGGTCGGCCTAAGCAAGGGGGGAAGTCCTCCCCTTCCAATCCTAGTCCAACTAGGATTGGAAGGTGGAGTCCTTCTCCACTTTCCCACTTCCCCCTTTTTTTCTTTTCGCGTTGATTTCTTTCTCTCCTGTGCATAGGGTCTCTTGGGCTGTCCCACCAGCCCACTAAGGGATGGTGTGGTACCCCTAAGGCCTATGGTCTTCCCCCGGGTGGGCTGGACCCCCCGGTGAACATCCGGAACCCATTCGTCACTCCCGGTACATTCCTGGTAATGCCGAAAACTTTCCGGTAATCAAATGAGGTCATACTATATATCAATCTTCATCTCTGGACCATTCCGGAAACCCTCATGACGTCCGTGATATCATCCGGGACTTCAAACAACATTCTGTAACCAACCATATAACTCAAATACGCATAAAACAACACCGAACCTTAAGTGTGCAGACCCTACGGGTTCGAGAACTATGTAATCATGACCTGAGAGACTCCTCGGTCAATATCCAATAGCGGGACCTGGATGCCCATATTGGATCCTACATATTCTCCGAAGATCTTATCGGTTGAACCTTAGTGCCAAGGATTCATATAATCCCGTATGTCATTCCCTTTGTCCTTCGGTATGTTACTTGCCCGAGATTCGATCGTCGATATCCGCATACCTATTTCAATCTCGTTTAACGGCAAGTCTCTTTACTCGTTCCGTAATACAAGATCCCATGACTTACACTAAGTCACATTGCTTGCAAGGCTTGTGTGTGATGTTGTATTACTGAGTGGGCCCCGAGATAGCTCTCCGTCACACGGGGTGACAAATCCCAGTCTTGATCCATACTAACTCAACGGACACCTTCGGAGATACCTGTAGAGCACCTTTATAGTCACCCAGTTACGTTGTGATGTTAGGTACACACAAGGCATTCCTCCGGTGCCAGTGAGTTATACGATCTCATGGTCATAGGAATAAATACTTGACACGCAGAAAAACAGTAGCAACAAAATGACACGATCAACATGCTACGTTCATTAGTTTGGGTCTAGTCCATCACATGATTCTCCTAATGATGTGATCCCGTTATGAAGTACCAACACTTGCCCATGGTCAGGAAACCTTGACCATCTTTGATCAACGAGCTAGTCAACTAGAGGCTTACTAGGGACCGTGTTTTGTCTATGTATCCACACAAGTATTTATTATACGGTGGGTCACGCCACCACCCAACTTTGAAATTCTTCAAACTATTTTTTCTTCAAAGTTGAAATTCATCAACCTGACGCTTTGTCACAAAATCCTCAAGATTTTCAAAATCATCAAAATCTTCAAAAATGTTTGATGATTTTCATTTGCCTAGATATATATATATATAGTCTGAGACTTGAAAGTCCTCACCAACATTCACTTGTAGCTCAGTCTTCAATTTGATATTTCATCTAAGTGAATGTGATCGGACCCGACTCCTCTCTATGCTATACTCAACCTAGTCTATTCAGATCTTCATATGTGTTCTACTGTGTCCTTGTTAGCTGAGGACTTTGCAACAAAATCCTCAAATCTTCAAAAATGAAATTTATAACGTTACACAGGAACTAGACCCACTTCCCACGATCAGATAAGCATGATCTCCACCGCTTCAATCGTGGGCTCCACGTGTCGTGCAGAGACAAATAGGAAAGGGCAGTTCGGTACGAAAGATTCGATCGAACAGTTTTTCACCTGAGCTATAAACAGGCCCTTACCCCCTCTTAGTTAAAACTCTTCGTCCTCTCATCTTCTCTCCGCTCAATCTCAACCCTAGTGCCACCGCTAGCAATCTGGTCGCCGGTGGGGAACAGCTTCACTGCCTCGCCCTCGCCCTTGCCGAACTCACGTCGGAAGCGGAATCTCCTCCTCCGCCACCGCCATAGCTGACTTCTGCCGCCAAGTTAGGGCGCAGAAGATCTGAACCAAAGAGCCTCACACTTTTACTATCCTGTTCTTCGTGTTCTTTGCTCAGGGTAATTAAAATCATATTTTACTGCCTCTGTTGATTTATTATTTCACTTTAGAGTTGCGAAATCTGTTTTTCCTCAGAGTGTGTGTCAGCCACGCACACTCATTCCTCAGACACTTGATGAATTTCACTAAGCCACTCAAATTCTTGATGAGATTCCTCAATTGTGTAAATTCTCGAATCTGCACAACTTTGGAACCGAAGATCAGAATGCTTAGTCAAATTCCTCAACTTCTAAAATTTTCAATTTCTTCAAATCTGAGAACGCATATGCCTATCCAAATTCCTCGCACCCATACTCTGTTCACAGGTACAAAATGTCAGCTGATGAATCACTAGGTTCTCATCAACTTAACTCATTTGCAGCGTTCCTCGAAGAAACTTTACCAGTGTCATCAGAATCTTCAAGAGTGCATATTCCTCAGCAAAAACCTTAGGTGAAGAAAATGGAAGATGACAGAAAGAAAAAGGGAGGAAAGAAGCTTGAACAGAACACTGCAGTTGATATTCCTGAAGAAATATATGCTGACTACTGCACTCCCGATGAGGAAATTTATGGCGAACAGACCATGGCGAAGCGCAAGATAAGGCTTCAGAAAATCGAATGCAGGTGGGCTAAGAAGTGGAAGGAATACCGCTATGTAACTCCAAAATATGTAAAGAAATTCGCCTTCAAGCCACCTTGCAAGAGGCCTTCTCAGGGTGATCAACAAGCTGCTCATCCCTCAAGTGTTGACACAATTGAGAATTACCCCGATGAGAAAAAAACATTTGTCTAAGCTACAGAAGAAAGCAAAAGCTGCAGTGAAGAAATTCCATGAGGACTCTGCTGCTGCTGCCACTGCCGCCACCTCTTCAGCCGCTGAATCGTCTGGTACATCTATTCCTCAGAAGAAGACTGTGCCAAAGAAACCAAAGGCCTCAGTGCCAAAAGAGCAATTGCTTCAGAAGGTTGCACCAGTGCCAAAACCTCCAACAGCACCACAGTCCTCACAGCCTCAACAAATTCAGATAGTTAAGCATCAGCCTGCTCATTCCAGTTCCTCAGTGCCATCTGCCACGAGCTCTGCTACAAAGTCTTCATCGCCTCTTTTGAAGACTAAAATGACTGCTGGAAGAGGCATCAGGCCCAGTTCGAGCAAAGTCATCAATGTTCCTTCTGCATAAGAAGGAAGTGAGTAATTCGATGATGAAACTCTTCAAGCAATCATCAGAAACAAGCAGGAACGAGTTGCACAAGCCTCAGGCAGATCTATTCCTCTTGCCATGGATCCCAAAGTTCTGCTAGACTTCATCAATCTCCGGTATGAAGATCCAAACACTCTCATTGATGACTTGAAGCTTCCCCCTGGTGCTAGTCACATGGTTGCCACATTCATCAATGATGCAAAATGGAAAGAACAACAAGCCAAGCAAGCAAAGGCTGCTAAACTGAAGAAGGAGAAATTCCTCAAGCAGAATCTCCTCAATCTGACACCTGAAACTCTTGTTTCAACTCAGGCTGAACTGAAAACCTTGACAGATAAGTACACAAGCCTATCTGATCATCAAAGTGTCAAGATGAATTTCATCAAGTTTGCAACAGATGCAGTTGATGAATACAACAAGAAAGTTGCTCCTCCTGTGCAGCAAAAGCTACATGAGTCTAGCTACACGGTTCAGCTGATAGAAGAAGATGAAGCTGATGAACCTGTTGCTGAGAAAATTCCTCAAGATACTCCAGCTGAAGAATCTGCTCCAGCTGAAGAAAATGTTCCAGCCGAAGAAAATGCTCCAGCTGAGGAAACTGCGAGGACTGTGTGTGCATCAACTCCTGAACAAACTATTCCTTCACCTCAACCCTCAAAGGTGAAGAAGATAATATCGGCTGCATCATACGTGAAAAAGACAAAAGCTGCTGAGAAAGAAGCAAAGAAGAGAAAAGCTTCAATGACCTCAGAATCCTCAGAGTCCAAGCGCCCAAAGGACACTCAAACAACGTCTTCAACTGCCCCTGTGGATGCCACACCTCTGAATGTAGCTCCATCCTACTCACTGGTTCCCTTCGAAGTCGACTATGTCATTCCTGAAGATGATGAGGAAATGGAGGATGCTGAAGCTGAAGAAATCATGGATGAGTAAATACAAATTGATGACATTCCTCAACCCTCCATTCCTCAAAAGACCTTTGATGAAATTGTGGGTGATGATGAAACTAGGTGCAACACTCCAGTCATTCATGATGACTTCTGGGAAGAAACTCATCGCTCACCAAGGTCAACCCAAATCCCTCCTGCTCTTGCTGCAACAGAAATCCTCACAGGATCTGATGGGAAGACCTTCTGTGAGGAATCTGCTCAAGAATCAGCTCCATCAGCTGAAGATAACGCAGGGACCAATGCTACAACTGCCTCCTCCAACAAGAAAATTCCTGAAGCTGAGGAAAATCCTCAACCTGATGAAAATGCTCAGAATGAAGAAAATGCTCCGGCCCCAAATACTGAAACTGCTATTGTTGTGGTCAACACAGCAACAACAATGATAGTAGCTCCTCCTCAAGAATAGCAGCATAATCTTCAACCGCAGCAAAATCAGACTTTTTCAAAAAGGCCAAAGTTTCAAATGAAAGCATTTTATGAAGAACAGATGTAATTCACATGCGCAAATCCTTATGATAAGCTTCACATGAGGCACCGGAAGTTTTGGACGAGGAACCAGCTTAACTACTATGCTTCAGTGCTCTGTGGGAGGAACAAGATATTTCAGCACAAGCATATTCCACACCGTGACATGGAAGAAATTCCTTGCTTCACCCCAGTCCTCAATGTGCTTCACGAAGCTGGACTGCTGCCTCTCTGCACTGACATTGGCGACTGGAACTGCGACATCATTCTTCAATTCTACGCCACACTGCACATCTCTAGAGACCGGAAGGATGTCAACACTTGGGTTTTGAACTGGATGACTCAGCACACACACTACAAAGCGACCGCCACTGAATTTCTTCGAGCACTTCCAGTCCCAATTCCCTCACAGAATGCGGTGCTGATGTATGATGAACGTGAGCTGCCCAATAGACTGATGGGAGTCCTCATGAAGCCTTTGTCCAAGGACCAACCTCCAAGGACTCGCTTTGTGGTTCAAGACTTGAAGTATGAACCACGAACAGTCTACATAATCCTGGCAATTGTCATCGCTCCTATCAAAGGCCATGATGATGATGAAGATGTCGTAGGCATCATGAAGAATATCCTTTTCAATATCATCCATGGCATACCAACAAACCTTCATGACTTCTTCCTGAGGACTTTAGCTGATAATGCATTGTTGCCTTTTGACATGAAGATTTATGCTCCGTGGATCATGAGATTCATCAGAAGCAGGTCAGGCATCAACTACCATGTTGATTTTCCTAGTCACATTGGATATCTGCCGCCCATCAAAGTCATCAAGAAGACATTTGATCCTGTTGAAGGCAAAGGAAAATCTGTTATTGATGAAGGAAATCGGCCCCTTGATGGATGATGACCCACAAGTGTAGGGGATCTATCATAGTCCTTTCGATAAGTAAGAGTGTCGAACCCAACAAGGAGGAGAAGGATCTAACAAGTGGTTTTCAGCAAGGTATTCTCTGCAAGCGCTGAAATTATCGGTAACAGAAAGTTGTGTGGTAAGATGATTCGTAGCAAGTAGCAAGTAACAATAGTAACAACGGTGCAGCAAAGTGGCCCAATCCCTTTTGTTGAAAGGGACAAGCCTGGACAAACTCTTATAGGAGGTAAAGAGCTCCCGAGGACACATGGGAATTTCTGTCAAGCTAGTTTTCATCATGTTCATATGATTCGCGTTCGCTACTTTGATAGTTTGATATGTGGGTGGACCGGTGCTTGGGTGCTGCCCTTACTTGGACAAACATCCCACTTATGATTAACCCCTCTCGCAAGCATCCGCAAATACGAAAGAAGAATTAAGACAAAGTCTAACCATATCATTAAACTAGTGGATCCAAATCAGCCCCTTACGAAGCAACGCATAAACTAGGGTTTAAGCTTCTGTCACTGTAGCAACCCATCATCTACTTAATACTTCCCAATGCCTTCCTCTAGGCCCAAATAATGGTGAAGTGTTATGTAGTAGACGTTCACATAACACCACTAGAGGAGAAACAACATACAACACATCAAAATATCGAACGTATACCAAATTCACATGACTACTTATAGCATGACTTATCCCATGTCCTCAGGAACAAAAGTAACTACTCACAAAGCATAATTATGTTCATGACCAGAGAGGTATTGAATAGCATCAAGGATCTGAACATATAATCTTCCACCGAGTAATCCAACTAGCATCAACTACAGAGAGTAATTAACACTACTAGCAACCTTACAAGTACCAATCGGAGTCGCGAGACGGAGATTGGTTAGAAGAGATGAACTAGGGTTTGGAGATGAGATGGTGCTGATGAAGATGTTGATGGTGATGAGTCCCCTTCGATGAGAGGAGTGTTGGTGATGACGATGGTGACGATTTCCCCCTCTGAGAGGGAAGTTTCCCCAGCATGACGATCCTGCCGGAGCTCTAGATTGGTTCTACTCAAGTTCCGCCTCGTGGCTGCGGCGATTCCTCCCGAAAGTCTCCTCCTAATTTGTTCTCGAACGAAACCCTCCTTATAGCAAGAGAGGGGAGCCACAGGGCCAACAAGGAGCCCACAAGCCCCCTAGGCGCGGCCAGGGGTGTAGGCTGCGACTAGCAGGCTTGTTGCCTCCTGGTGGCTCCCCTCTGGTACTTCTTCCGCCCAGTATTTTGTATAAAATCCAAAATAATACCTCGTTGATTTTCATGGCTTTTGGAGTTGTGCAGAATAGGTATCCGAAACTTGCTCCCTTTTTAGGCCAGAGTTCCAGCTGTCGGCATTCTCCCTCTTCATGTAAACTTTGCAAAATAAGAGAGAAAATACATAAGTATTGTACCGTGAAGTGTAATAACAGCCCATAAAGCGATAAATATCAACATAAAAGCATGATGCAAAATGGACGTATCAACTCCCCCAAGCTTAGACCTCGCTTGTCCTCAAGGGGAAGCCGAGATCAATAAATATGCCCACATGTTTAGAGAGAAAGGTGTCGACAAAACAAGATACAGGCATGCAAGCATCATGATCATAGTTGGAACAACAATATCATCATATAATCTCTTATGCTAAAGTGATAATTCCTTCACAAAGTAAAGTATGGATCAAGAACCTTATTGAGAATTAACAACCAATAGCCTTTAGTCATTCAAGCAATTGCAATTTATCATAATATCGGAAAGAGTCAAATAAGATCTTGTAAAGCAAATCCACATACTCAATCATCATTTCGTCTTCTACAATTGCTACAACTCACATGGTACTCATGAGATCAAAGTTTCAGTCGGACACAGAGAAAGATAGGGGCTTATAGTTTCGCCTCCCAACTATTTACCTCAAGGGTAATGTCAACAATAATAATTCATGAATACTTACTTCCAAGTTGACATATGAATATAGATCTTTCCCTAGCATATGACGTTAGCCAAGATAAATGCGAAGTAGGGAATTGGTGTAGATCACCATGACACTTTTAAGGACAAAAAGTAAAGGTACAAGATAGGCCCTTCGGAAAGGGAAGCAGAGGTTGTCATGCGCTTTTGAGGTTTGGATGTGTGACCTCTTAGTGTGGAGGAACGTCACTTTATATTGCCTCCTGTGATATAGAACTTTATTATGCAGTCTGTCGCCTTTATGTCTTCCTCATCATAGGTTCGTACAAAGCTTATTTGCCACACACTAATAGATCATACATATTTAGGGAGCAATTCTTATTGCTTGCACCGATGACAACTTACTTGAGGGATCTTCTTCAATCCATAGGCAGGTATGGTGGACTCTCATGGCAAAACTGGGTTGAAGGTTTATGGATGCACAAGTAGTATCTCTACTAGTGCGGAAGTTTTGGATGATAGGAGGTGGAAGCAAGCGTCACATGCTAAGGGATCTCAAGTCATATAACATTGTTCGGAACCAAGCAAACATAATTCATTATGTTGTCTTCCTTGTCCAACATCTACTTCTAAGCATGTAATAGTTTAGTGAGTGTTCACAATCATAGATGGTGCCAAGATGATATATTTATATTTGAACCTCTCTTTCTTTATTATTTCCTATTAATTGCAGCAATGACCAAGGTCTACGTTTGTCCACCCACGACAAGTTTCAATCAACATTTTTTTATATGTGAAGTCATCACTTCCCATAAGATCATTACATGATCTTTCATGCTTTTGTTCTTTTATCGTTCTTTTCTTTAGATCATGGCATGAAGCAAGGCCCTTAACTAAAACACTCTTTATTATATGACTCACGAGCTCCAATACATCGGGGGTGACACAAAGAAAAACTCAAGCCTAAAACACTAAGAACTTTATTCTACTAGAGAAAGATAAAACCAAAAAGGAGCAAACTAAGTGAAGGTAAAGGCAAAATATGTGATGGTGATACGATACCGGGGCAACTCCCCCAAGCTTGGCACAAGCCAAGGGGATTGCCCATACCCATGCTTAGTTGTCTTACTTCGGAGGTGATGGTGGTGGAGCTGTTGCAACCTGGGTTCGATCCTCCGTCTTCCAAGGCATAGGTGCTCCATCGTGGAAAGATGATCGAGTCTCCGGAATCCTCAAATCTGCAGCCAACCGTATTGATTTAAATCTATACTCATACTCGCAATTTTGGTTCTGCAGGTCATAGATGTGGTCTTGGAGGTGATCAATTCTGTCATAGAGCCTGGAGAGGTGCTTCCCAATGTCATTGGCATCGATCTTGTGCTTGTTGGTGAACTCCGTGATCATCATGTGGTTGGAGTTGAGTCCGCGTTCCACCATCCCTTGGCACTTGAAGACTTGTTGCTCCATTGCCTCGAGCCTTGCCTCCATGCTTCTGGTCTTCTTGGGCCCCTCAACGTCACAGATGTGCAGCACCGCCTCATGCATCTCGATAGATTGAGGGTTTTGCAGCACTCCCGCGAGGTAGGGATTGATGACCTTCTCAAAGATCTTGTCCTTCGGAGCTTTTGGGGACGCCGTAACGATCTAGATCTGTCTGCACAACAGCTCGAAACGAAAACAGAGGAAAATTGTGTGATACGAGGGTCAGACCTTTCGGGAGAATATATAATGATTTTTTTCCGACTAGAAGGAGTACTCCGCAAGAAAACAGAGTCCAGGAGGCACACGTGGTGGTCACATGCCCCCAGGCGCGGCCAGGGGGTGGCCCGCGCCTGGCAGGCCTGTCGCCTCCTCGTGCGCTTTCCGGACTACTTTAAATTTTTCTATTTTTCTAAAAAAATCCAAAACGGAGGAAAAATCCTAGTGGAGAAGTTTTGGAGTCGGCTTACTTACGAATCACAGACCTCTTCGTTTTCGGAGTTTGAAACAGGCTGATAAATATCCCATATGTACTCCTCCGGAGTTATGGTATTGATAATATTGCTTTCAACATTTATGGGAGTACCTGCGATATAATGCTTGATTCTTTGCCCATTTACCACTCTCGGAAAATTACCTTCCATGTTGTTGATCTTGATGGCACCGGAACGATATACTTCCTCAACAATGTAAGGACCTTCCCATTTAGAGAGAAGCTTGCCTCCAAAAAATCTTAAACGAGAATTATATAGCAATACATAATCACCTACATTGAACTCACGTTTTTGTATCATTTTATCATGCCACCTCTTAACCTTTTCTTTAAACAACTTGGCATTTTCATATGCCTGAGCTCTCCATTCATCAAGCGAGCTAATATCAAATAACCTCTTCTCACAAGCAAGTTTGAAATCAAAGTTGAGCTCTTTGATTGCCCAATAAGCCTTATGCTCTAGCTCAAGAGGTAAATGACATGCTTTACCGTAAACCATCTTGTACGGAGACATGCCCATGGGATTCTTATAAGAAGTTCTATAATCCCACAGTGCATCATCGAGCTTCTTAGACCAATTCTTTCTAGACCTATTAACAGTCTTTTGCAGAATTAGTCTAATCTCTCTATTACTTAGCTCTACTTGACCACTGGACTGAGGGTGATAGGGAGATGCAATTCTATGGTTGACATCATACTTATCAAGCGTTTTACGGAAAGCACCATGAATAAAATGTGAACCACCATCAGTCATTAGATATCTAGGGACTCCAAATCTAGGGAAAATAACTTCTTTAAGCATCCTGATAGAGGTGTTGTGATCAACACTACTAGTTGGGATAGCTTCTACCCACTTAGTAACGTAATCAATAGCAACTAGGATATGAGTATACCCGTTGGATTTTGGAAAAGGTCCCATATAATCAAAGCCCCAAACATCAAATGGTTCAATGACAAGTGAATAATTCATAGGCATTTCCTGCCGTTTACTGACATTACCTATTCTTTGACATTCGTCACAAGACAAGACAAACTTACAAGCATCCTTGAAGAGAGTGGGCCAATAGAAACCTGATTGCAATACCTTGTGTGCAGTTCTATCTCCCGCATGGTGTCCTCCGTAAGCCTCAGAGTGACACTTCTGTAGGATCTGCCCCTATTCATGCTCAGGTACACAACATCTAATAACACCATCTACTCCTTCTTTATAAAGGTGAGGATCATCCCAAAAGTTGTGTCTCAAATAAAAAAAGAATTTCTTCTTTTGCTAGTAAGTGAAACTAGGTGGTATATATTTGGCAACGATATAGTTTTCATAATGAGCATACCACGGTGTACTACGTGAAGCATTGATGACATTCAGTTGCTCATCAGGAAAGCTATCATCAATAGGTTGTGGGTCATCAAGAACATTCTCCAACCTAGACAAGTTATCTACTACGGGGTTCTGAGCACCCTTCCTATCAACAACATGCAAATCAAATTCTTGTAGCAAGAGAACCCATCTGATAAGTCTAGGTTTAGCATCTTTCTTTTCCATAAGATACTTAATAGCAGCATGATCAGTGTGAATAGTCACCTTGAAATCAACAATGTAATACCTGAACTTTTCACATGCAAACACGACTGCTAAAAATTCCTTTTCATTAGTAGCATAATTTCTTTGGGCACTGTCTAGAGTTTTACTATCATAGTGAATAACATTCAACTTCTTATCAACTCTTTGTCCTAGAACAACACCAACAGCATAATCACTAGCATCGCACATGATTTCAAAAGGAAAAGTTCCAATCAGGTGGTTGAACAATAGGTGCAGTTATCAAGGCCTTCTTAAGTATTTCGAAGGCTTCCTCACAATCATCGTCAAAAACAAAAGGAATATCCTTTTGCAAGAGATTGGTAAGAGGCCTAGAAGTCTTAGAGATGTCTTTAATGAACCTACTATACAAACCAGCATGACCAAGGAAACTTCTTATACCTTTGATATCTGTAGGGCATGGCATTTTCTCGATCGCATCAACCTTAGCCTTATCGACTTCAATACCTCTTTCAGAAATTTTATGTCCTAAGACGATGCCTTCATTAGCCATAAAGTGGCACTTCTCCCAATTCAAGACAAGGTTGGTATCTTTACATCTCTTCAAGACTCGATCAAGGTTGCTGAGGCAATCATCAAAAGAAGACCCCTAAATGGAGAAGTCATCCATGAAAACCTCAACAATATTTTCACAAAAGTCAGAGAATACAGCCATCATACATCTTTGAAAGGTAGCAGGTGCATTACATAAGACAAAAGGCATACATTTGTAAGCAAAGGTACTGAAAGGGTAGGTGAAAGTGGTTTTCTCCTGATCAGATTGTTCAACAGGTATTTGGGAGAAACCAGAATAACCATCTAGAAAGCAGAAGTGTGTGTGTTTAGACAGTATTTCTAGCATTTTTTCAATAAAAGGCAAAGGGTAATGATCTTTCCTAGTGGCTTTATTCAATTTCCTAAAATTGATCACCATCCTATAGCCAGTAATAATCCTCTGTGGGATCAATTCATCCTTATCATTATGGACAATGGGAATACCTCCCTTCTTAGGAACGCAATGCACCGGACTCACCCAATCACTATGAGCAACATGATAGATAATACCTGCTTCCAGGAGCTTTAGTATTTCTTTTCTTACTACCTCTTTCATCTTAGGATTTAATCTCCGTTGATGATCAACAACTGGTTTGGAATCAGGATCGGTTTTAATTTTGTGCTGGCATAGAGTGGGACTAATGCCCTTAAGATCATCAAGAGTATATCCAATAGCAGCACGGTGCTTCCTCAGAGTTTTTAGTAACTTCTTTTCTTCATGCTCTGAGAGGCTAGAACTAATAATAACAAGATATATATCTTTTTCATCAATATAAGCATACTTAAGAGTATCAAGCAACTGTTTAAGCTCGAACACAGGATCACCCTTTGGTGGGGGTGGATCTCCAAGGAGTTCAACATGCAAATTATTCTTAAGGGGAGGATGTTGTTTAAAGATAACTCTATCTATCTCATTCCTTTCATCCATATGCATATCATTTTCATGCTCAAGCAAGTATTGCTCTAAAGGATCAGTAGGAGGCACAACAAATAGAAGCTAGGACAATAATTTCATCCTTACTAGGCAACTCTTTTTCATGAGGTTGTCTATCAAACTTGGAGAAATTGAACTCATGTGACACACCTTCAAAGCCAATAGTGATAGTTTGCTTCTCACAGTCAATATGAGCATTGACAGTATTGAGAAAAGGCCTGCCAAATATGATGGGGCAAAAGCTATCTTGGGTGGTAGCAAGAACGAGAAAATCAGCAGGATACTTCGTTTTACCACACAAGACTTCAACATCTCTAACAATTCCCAAAGGGCAGATAGTATCTCTATTGGCAAGCTGAATAGTGACATCAATAGGTTCCATCTCAACGGATGCAATCTCGTCTTTAGTTTCATCATATAAAGATTGAGGTATTGCACTAACACTAGCACCCACGTCACATAAACCATGATAACAATGATCTCCTATCTTAACAGAAACAACAAGCGTGCCAACAACATGCCTATGTTTGTCTCTAGCATGTGGTTTAGCAATTCTAGCAGCATCTTCAGAGAAGTGAATGTCATGGCCATCAACATTGTTGGACAAGAGATCTTTGATAATAGCAATGCTAGGTTCAACTGTAATTTGCTCAGGGGGTGTAGGTGTTCTAATGTAGCCCCTACGTATCACAGTTGAAACTTTATAATGATCCTTTATCCTAACAGGGAAAGGTGGTTTCTCAATGTAAGCACTAGGAACAATAGGATCATTATAAGCAATGACTTTCTCTTCAACTGGATTGGGTTTAACTACATTGATTTCTAAAGGAGGATGATATTTAAACCACTTCTCTTTAGGGAGATCAATATGAGCAGCAAATTATTCACACAATGAAGCTACTATCTCAGAGTCAAGTCCATATTTAGCGCTAAAATCACAAAAAGTATTTGTTTCGACAAAGGATTTAACACAATCAAACTTGAAATTCATACCTGAATCCTTACCTTCATCAAACTCCCAATCTTGAGAGTTGCGTTTAATTCTTTCCAATAAATTCCATTTTAAGTCAATATCTCTCTTCATAAAAGAACCGGTACAAGAAGTGTCAAGCATGGTACGATTTTCATGAGAAAGCCGAGCATAGAAGTTCTGAATGATAATTTCTCTCGAGAGCTCATGGTTGGGGCATGAATATAACATTGATTTAAGCCTCCCCCAAGCTTGAGCGATGCTTTCCCTATCACGAGGCCAAAATTTATAACTATAATTCCGATCACGATGTACTAGATGCATAGGATAAAACTTTTGATGAAATTCCAATTTCAATCGGTTGTAACTCCATGATCCAGTATCATCACATAGCCTATACTGTCGTGGTTTTGTCACGACAGATGTCCTTGTGAAAGGACTTAGTGTTGGAGCCATCGCACCTTGGTGGCGAATCAAAGGGGTTGAACGGGAACGAGACAGATATTTACCCAGGTTTGGCCCTCTCGTAAGGAGGTAAAAGCCTACGTCCTCCTTTGTGTTGTATTGATGGTGTTTCGATTACAAGGAGGGCGTAACTCGCTTGACCTAGCACTCGATGATTTCTAACCTGCCCTCTCCTTCCCCGGGACTCGCCTTTATATACAGGTCGATCCCTTAGGGTTTACAAGAGTCCTTGCCCTTACGCAGGTCATGATCCTTTCTATCTCTAAGTCGCCGTGCTTTCCAAGACTTGGAGACCTTCCCAATGATCGACTCTTCACGAAGATCTTGAACCGCCATCTAGCTCCTGGGTTTTATTGGGCCAAAGCTTGAGTCGCCAATGGATGAGTCGCCCGCTTGGTAACCCGGCCCAACCAGGGCGGGTCACACAACAGATAATATCCCCAACATTAGGCCCCAGATTGACTTGAACCTGTTCACGCCAACTCTTACCTAGTTAGGGGCGACTCACTCTGCTCTTCTACACATCATACGCTTAACCCGCCATCTTTCGTGGAAATATCCAAGTCGCCGAACCGTTTCTTGTTGACACCATCTTATCCCTTTAATCTCAGAAGAAATGATGACGCAATCTCCAACGGATCTTTCGGCACAAATATCCCGAAAATCTTGGCGCTATTAAAGCGAATCTTTATCCTGTTTTCGGTTCCCGCGCAAGGCGCCTTGATTCCAGCGCCCGACCCAATAAATAGGCTCGGGGAAGGAGGCAGGGTACATCCCCCACCTACCCATTTCACTGGTCTTCTTCTTCCTCGCAACCTCATCGAGAGCTTCATCGCCGCCCGAGGAAAACTCCACCTCCCGCCACCTCGTTCGACGCGTCTCCAGGCCGACCAAGGACGTAGCACTCGCCGCGGATTTCTCTCGGTCGCCACCGAACACCATCATCAGGTCAACCTTTCACCATTAGAAACAGATCTAAGATCTTCTGTGTTCATTGTCCGCCGGTTCCTTAGCGCACCTCGAATCCTTCCATATATATATTGATTAATTTGCAGTAGTGCTAGGCGCGGTAATATCAACCATACTCTCAACCGATTAACTCCTGCCAAGGAACTATGAAAGGCTTCTGTCAAATCAACCTTTCTATTTTTACCCTAGCCGTAGGTTGTTTTACTTTATCCAGGCCTTTTTCCATTCATTTTTGCCTGCTCTGTAGATCTATGTTTTACTGCCTGCTGTGTAAAACCTGTTTGTAGATCCGCACTTCACCATTTTAGCGAACATCTCTGAAGCTCTGAGTTGTCTCCCATAAACAGTAGGAAATTCCTAAATCGCCCTTGTGTCCAGACCCGGTCCCTTGTTGGAGAGTTAATAGATTCCCTTAGTCACTTGACAAATGTTCGGTGAGTTAATTGATCCTCTTAACCACTCAGTAAGCGCTCGGCGAGTTAATTTATCTGTAATCTTTTCCTTTGTAGCCATGGGTACCGTTTTCAAAGCAGATTGGCTCCCGACCAAAGTTGATGAAGCTTTTCTCAACGACTGTGTGAAGACGAGAAACCTCGACCCGAAAGAGGTTATCGAATGGCGATCCGGGTTATGCACAGAAATTCCCAACCCGAAGGAAGGGGAAATAAGTATCTTTGTTGAACACCTCGAGCGGGGGTTTAAGCCGCGAGGGTCAAAATTCCTCAGAGATGCCATGACTTTCATGAACGTCCGCCTCCAAGACTTGGGTACCAACTCGATTAGTAAGTTATGTCAGTTTCAAGTGTTTTGTGAAGCCTACTTGCGGATGGAACCTACAGTTCCTTTGTTCTGGTACTTTTTTCATTTGAATCGCCAGACCGAGTTTTCCAATGGCCCTAGCTTAGAACTTGGAGGCGTCAACGTTCAACGCCGCAGGGATAGCTCATTCCCATCACTCGCCATGCCAAGCCATCCCAAAGGCTGGGGCGAGTCTTGGTTTTATTGCCAAGAAACTTCTCCTGAGGGTGAAAAAAAACTCCTTGGCTATAGGGAGGGACGCCTTCCTACAAACTTTAAACTTCCAGACAAGCTCCCTGAAGAAGAGGAGTCGGATTTTATTCCGGTGCTATCCGAGTTACGATCTTTAACAAACAATGGGCTCACTGGGTTGATTTGATCCGCTGCTGGGTGGAATGGCGCATCCTTCCCTTAAGTTGTCGAGACGGCTTAATGTGTGAGTTTGATGGCACCTTGGACCATCCCCAATGCTACTTCCGTACAACACTCATAGAAAATGATATTGTGACCATCATCAAGAAGCTGACCGGCGAGCCCATGGCCAAGTGTAGCCAAATAGGGCTTAAACCATTCTGCAAGATCAACCCGACTCCTAAGGTAAATAACTTAACCCGCCTTTGATTTATTATTTCCGACTTACTTGAATTCTGATTCGCATAAAAAAATTCCACTTCAGAAAGGCGACCGATTCTGGTCCAAGAGGCCGAAAAAGATGGCCCTGAAGCAAGCCAGGCCGCCTCCAAAAAATAAATCCAAGAGCAAAAGCAAAAATGCCATCACTGAACCGTCTGATGTGGATGAATCCCAAATCGGCAACGTATCTTCAGAGGTAAAATTCTATCTTCTTTGTTTTGAGATCCATTGCTATAATTTGTGTTTACACCTCTGTATCTCTTATGTATAGAATGATGGTAACGAAAGCCAAGAAGACTCCGTAGAGGTAATTTCAATTTCCTCCGACTCATCTTCTCCTCCGCCTAAGCCGGCCAGGTGAGTTTGTGGGAAAGTTCCCATGTCTCACCCAAATGCTTGTCTGGATCCTAATTTCCTTTTGAAGAAAGTGCAACATGCTTCCTATCGGAAGACTCGGAGTCACTCTGGAGACTTGGTGTCCGGGTTACCAGCGAAAACTCCTACCAAGAAGAGGCAGAATGAGGTATCCTTTTAGCAGTGTCCCCCTTTGCTTCCTTTTGGATCATACTTATAACTTACTCATATCTTGAGGTATTACTTTTGCAGAATTCTCCCCCTTCGTCAGGCGACTCAGTGATGTCAGCCCTTCCGCCAATGATCCGCGTTCCAGGGTAAGTTCTTATACTACTTAACATTTGTCCTGATAATGATGATGTTTGTTTTTAAGCATATCCCCTTCTCTTTTTAGCGCACAAGCGAAGAAAAGGAAAACTGGCGGATCAACTTCCACTACGGCTCCAGAACCTATTGAAAAACCAGCGCCGACTCAGGCTAACCCGGCAAAGGATAAACCTGATGACCAAGCGAACCTCCCAAGTTCTCCCAAGGAAGACACGGAAACGCCCAATCCGCCGAGTCCGTTGAAAACGGCAGAAGATCCAGATGCTGTAATCATCACTGGTACTGGCTTCTCTAAGATGGCTTCGGCAGTCTTGTCGAAGCATGTATCAACATCAACCCAACCTTCTACTCGACATGAAATTTCCAAGGCCAAACTGTCCGAGTACGAGAATCTTGAATTTAAAGAGCTCTGCTCCGGCTTTCCAAGTCGCCTGGAAACGAGTTATGAAATGGAGAAGAATCTACTCCTTATGATAAAGAATAGACATGAGGTACGCCTTAATGCATACCATCCTTATTAGCCCCCAAGGGCAGGGTCATCTGTTGAAAGATGAGCCGGGTCTTGATATTAGAAAAATCTTTCAACCTGTAACCCCCAAGGGCCGGGTCATCTGTTGAAAGATGAGCCGGGTCTTGATATTAGAAAAATCTTTCGACCTGTAACCCCCAAGGGCCGGGTCATCTGTTGAAAGATGAGCCGGGTCTTGATATTATAAAAACCTTTCGTCCTGTAACCCCCAAGGGCCGGGTCATCTATTGAAAGATGAGTCGGGTCTTGATATTAGAAAAATCTTTAGACCTGTAACACCCAAGGGCCGAGTCATCTGTTGAAAGATGAGCCGGGTCTTGATATTAGAAAAATATTTTGACCTGTAACCCCCAAGGGCCAGGTCATCTGTTGAAAGATGAGCCGGGTCTTGATATTAGAAAAATCTTTCGACCTGTAACCCCCAAGGGCCGGGTCATCTGTTAAAAGATGAGCCAGGTCTTGATGTTGTATAATTTTGTCTAAAAAATTATACATTAGCCCCCAAGTGTCAGATATGTTGCTTGCAATAATTCTGAGACTTGCCCCTTGATAATATACTTGACAGGAATCTCTTGCCCAAGATGAGTCGGCGTTGGGCGACTTAAAGAAAAGTTTAGCCGACCAGCAAGACGTGCGGGCTAAATCAGAAGAAAAATGTCAAGTGATCTTATCTGAGATGGAGAAGCTGAAGGCCACCCACAAGAAGGCTCAAGCTGATCAAGGCGCCGCGCTAAAGCGAGCGGAAAAAGCTGAAGCAAAACTGGAAACCATGCAGCAAGACCTGGCCGGCTTAAAGCAACATATCTCCAACATGGCACATGCTATCTTTGGTAAGAAGCAAACCCTGATCTTGTACTTTGTAAAAAAAACTTAGTATGAAGAAGTTAGTGACCATCATTATCCCTTATATAGGTCCGAGAGCCGCCAACCTTCAGGATGACTGTATCTTGATTATAAAGATGATTTACACATGAACGGAGCAACTGTATACGGAAAGCGTGCTGACCATGAAGGCAGTGATGGGCGCCAAGGAACCCATAACATCAATCAAAAAGATGCTTGGCTGTTTATCTACCCTTCCGCCTCAGATAGGTGAGCTAACCCGATCAGCTGCCCGGAAAGGGGTGCTAAATATGTTGAGTCGGTGCTTAGCATATGCTCCAGAGCTAAAACCCGAAGAAGTAGCAGCAGGCTTTCCCCAGCTCAAGGACGACGGGTCAGAATTTACTCAAGATGATTATGAGCGCGTTGTCAAAGAATCACGCTCGGCGGCGACTCAGCTTGCAACAAGCTTGGATTTGTCAAAGTATCAAGTTGCTTATGATGACAAGAATAAGAAAATAAATCCGCTGACCTTTGTGACAACCAGCTTGACTCCGCGTCAGCCAAAGAACCCTTTTGATTTGGAGGCGAACCTCTCGACATTTTTGAATGATGAAGATGGATTCGCTGCCTTATCCAAGTGTAATTTGGTGTTGGGCGACTTACAACTTGAAGTCGGCCAGAGCTCAAAGCAAGCTGACCCGGGGGCACCAGTAGAGTAGTTCTTCAGGGAATTGGCCATCCGAGCCATGTAATAGGTTATTGTAGAAAACAACCTTGTTCTGTGATTTCTTTAAAACCCTTGTATCGCCCTCAGGGCGCCTTATGATGCTTGACCCGCCATGTCAGTAGAGATTTTGATCATCAATCTGTTAGGCTAAAAACATACATCAAACCACCTCAGTGAGTAATGGATGATAATAAATGATAACCGACTCAAGATGTTCCGGCGAATTAGGTGTAGGAAAAACCTGATTCAAAAAGATCCGGCGAGTCGTAAAAACTTGCAAAACCTTGTGGCAGTGCCAGGAAGGTGAAAGTAAGAATTTCGTCAGCTCGTCCAAGTCGCGACAGGATATGACGAGTTAGATAAACTCAAGTGCTACCCGAGGGAGACTTTTTGTGTAAAAAAGCTCAAGTATTTAGACCGGCTGATCAGGCACGAGTCAAGCTTCAGTGAAGCAGGTTCATTGAACTAATGGTTTCTCTATTCTCCATGTGGGGCGCTAGCCGGTACCATGCATGTTTTAACCAAGGCGAGTTCAGGGTCCATAAAGCAGAGTAACTCGCCAAGAGTTCATGGGTCCATATGGCGATTCGGCCAACACACATTCTAGTATAACCATTTGTAATGCGGTAATTTTTCGCAAGCCAAATGGGTAGTAAGGCTGATCTCAATGAGAGGAAGCCCCCAGGTGACCTATGATTAGGGGAAAGACCGGTCATAGGATTGTAGAAGCGTATACGCTCTTACCACAAAACGACTTGGGAGCAAATTGCCCCCAAGTAAGCCGGCCTAATCCACAGAATCATATAAGGCGCCTATGTTTGGATCGCGCGCTTGTAGCGACTTGATCCTCTTTGTCTTATCGATACCCAGTGTTGTAATAAGTGCAGCATGGCGACTTATGCTCTCTGGTATGGATAGCGTCCATGTTTGTGTGACTTGTCGAAGAGCAATAAAAATCCATGCTTTCAATAAGATGAAGTAGCAGGAAAGCCCTAGAATTCGTGGGCATCAACTTTATTGCTTTATAAAAATGAAAGACTTACAATTTTCAAGAGAAGAAAAAACAGAGCCAATAGCTCAAGTGTAATAAGGCCACAAGTGGGTTATGTTCCAGGGGCGAGTTGGCTCAGCCTCCGTGGTTGGCCGATCAGGCCGAAGATACACCAGATAATATGATCGTTGCGATGGCTTTTGCTTATGACGAACAGTCCTTCCGATGGTGGTGATAACTTATGCATGCTAGTGCGATCTTGGATCAATCGAAGCACTAGGTCGCCCTCCTGAAAAGTTCGGCTCTTGACCCGGCGGCTATGGTAACGCCGCAAGTACTGCTGATAAATAGCCGATCAGGCGACAGCCAAGTCGCGTGCTTCCTCCAAAGCGTCCAAAGAATCTTGACGCGCCAACTCGTTGTCCTGTTCCACATAAGCAGCAACTGTGGGCGAGTCATGCCTAATGTCACTGGGAAGAACGGCTTCTTCTCCGTATACCAGGAAAAAAGGAGTAAAACCCGTAGAACGGTTTGGGGTGGTTCGGATGCTCCACAATAATGAAGGAAACTCCTGAACCCAACACCCTGGGGTGCGCTCCAGGGGAACCATAAGTCGGGGCTTGATTCCTCGCAAAACTTCCTGATTCGCCCGTTCCGCTTGCCCTTTAGATTGTGGATGAGCGACCGCAGATACATCAAGCCGAATGTGCTCACGGTGGCAAAACTCCTGCATCGCTCCTTGTGATAGATTGGTACCATTATCAGTAATAATGCTGTGTGGATATCCGAACCGGAAGATCAGCTTTTTCAAGAACTTGACTGCTGTTTCTGCATCGCAAGCGCCAACAGGTTCTGCTTCGACCCACTTGGTGAATTTATCAACCGCCACCAGTAGATGAGTTTTTTTGTTGGATGACATCTTAAAGGGGCCAACCATGTCTAGCCCCCAGACCGCAAAAGACCAAGTAATAGGTATCATCCTTAGTTCTTGAGCCGGCACATGAGCCTGTCGTCCGTATCGCTGACAGCCATCACATCGACGAACTATCTCTTCTGCGTCTGCATGAGCCGTCAACCAAAAGAATCCGTGACGGAACGCTTTTGAGACTAGGGAACGTGACCCGGCATGATGCCCACAATCTCCGGCATGGATGTCGTTCAGAATTACGCACCCTTCTTCGGAAGAAACGCATCGTTGGAATACCCTAGAAGTGCTTCGCTTATATAATTCGCCATTGATGATGACCATAGATTTGCTCCGACGAATGATTTGGCGAGCCAACACCTCATCCGAAGGTAACTCGCCTCGTGCAAGATATGCCAAATAAGGAAGAACCCAATCCGGCGTAACACGGAGAGCCGCCACAAACTGGGAATCAGGGTCTGGTATTGCCAACTCCTCTTCTGAGGGCAACCTCACGGAAGGATTATGCAAAATATCCAGAAAAACATTGGGAGGAACCGGCTTACGTTGAGAGCCGAGATGTGAAAGGGCGTCAGCTGCTTCATTAAGTCGCCGGTCGATATGATCAACTTGATAGCCATGGAAATGACCCGCCACATCAGACACAACCCTTCTGTAAGCCGCCATTAGGGGGTCCCGAGAATCCCAAGTACCTGAAACTTGTTGAGCCACCAGATCAGAATCGCCAAGACATATGACACGCGTGAGGTTCATCTCCTTGGCGAGTCGCAAACCATGAAGCAAGGCTTCATATTCTGCAGCGTTGTTGGTGCATGGGAACATGAGTCGGAGAACATAACATAATTTGTCTCCCTATGGTAAAATCAACACCACGCCAGCCCTCGAGCCTTCCAATTGCCTAGACCCATCAAACTAAATAGTCCAGTACGTGAGGCCAGGCCTGTCTTCCGAAATCTGCAATTTGGTCCAATCATTGACGAAGTCGACCAATGCCTGCGATTTGATGGCCGTGCAAGGGGTGTACCGCACGTGGTGCGGCCCAAGTTTGATTTCCCATTTGGCGATTCGCCCTGTTGCTTCTCGGTTTTGGATGATGTCCCCAAGAGGAGCGGAACTAACCACCGTGATGGGATGCTCTTGGAAATAGTGTGTGAGCTTCCGACTCGCCATAAAGACCCCATAGACCAGTTTCTGCGAGTGCGGGTAACGTTGTTTGGAGAGGGTTAACACCTCGCTAATGAAGTACACCAGGCGTTGTACCGGATATTCCTTTCCTTCTTCCTTTCGTTCGACAGCTACTGCCATGCTCACCGCCTTGGAGTTCGCCGCGATGTACAGAAGCATAGGTTCTTTTTCAGTCGGGGCGGCCAAAGCTGGCGGGTTGACCAGCTGCTGCTTCACGGCTTCAAAAGCTTCATTGGCCTCTTCTGTCCAAACAAAACGGTCAGATTTCTTAAGCAACTGATAGAGGGGAATAGCTTTCTCCCCCAGGCGGCTTATGAAGCGACTTAAAGCCGCGATACGACCTGCCATGCGTTGAACTTGATTTATATTCGCTGGTTTCCCAAGCAAAGTAACTGCCTCAATTTTTCCGGGTTGGACTCGATGCCGCGTTCGGACACCAAGAAACCCAACAACTTTCCCGCGGGAACGCCAAAGACACATTTGGTGGGATTAAGCTTCATTTGATATACCCGCAGGTTGTCAAAAGTTTCCTTTAGATCTTCCAAGAGAGTCTCCCTCCTACGAGTTTTAACCACAATGTCATCAACTTAAGCGTGGACGTTGCGTCCGATTTGGCCATGGAGACAATTTTGGATGCAGCGCTGATAAGTCGCCCAGGCGCTCTAGAGCCCGAACGGCATGGACACATAACAAAAGGCCCCAAATGGGGTTATAAAAGCTGTCTTCTCGTAATCTTCCACATCCATCTTGATTTGGTGATATCCGGAAAAAGCGTCCAGGAAACACAGACGCTCGGAGCCTGCTACTGAATCAATGATTTGATCGATGCGGGGAAGGGAGAAAGGGTCCTTTGGACAAGCTCTGTTAAGGTCTGTGTAGTCAATGCGCATGCGGAAGGTGCCGTTCTTCTTGAGCACCAGGACCGGGTTAGCCAACCACTTGGGGTGTAAGACCTCTACGATGAATCCGGCGGCCAAAAGACGGGCGACTTCTTCCCCAATTGCCTTGCATCATTCCTCATTGAACCTGCGAAGATATTGCTGAATCAGTTTTGCTTTTGGGTCAACATTAAGATGGTGCTTAGCGAATTCTCTCGGTACATCAGGCATGTCAGAAGGTTTCCATGCGAAGATTTCTCGATTCTCACGGATGAATTCGATGAGCGCGCTTTCCTATTTGGGATCCAGATCTGCCCCGATAGTAAACTGCTTGGATGAGTCGCCAGGAACGAAATCCACCATCTTAGTCTCATCCGTTGGTTTGAACTTGAGGGGCGGCTCAACGTCTGTTGTTGGCTTCTTGAGGGGTGACATATCTGCCGGATCAACATTGGCCTAGTGATACTTGAGCTCTTCTACAGCACAAGCGACCTCTGCGTAAGCCGCATCTCCTTCCTCACACTCTCTTGCTATCCTCTTGTCACCATCAACCGTGATGGGTCCCTTAGGACCAGGCATCTTGAGTTTAATGTAAACATAGCAGGGGCGAGCCATGAAACGGCCGTAAGCCGATCGCCCAAACAACGCATGATAAGGGCTCTTTAACTTGACAACCTCAAATATAAGTGACTCGCTCATGTAATTGGATGCTGTTCCAAACGCCACTATGAGTTTGACCCGGCCAATGGGGTATGCCGACTTACCTGGGACGATTCCATGGAATACCGTGGTTGACGGCATCAAGTCTTTCTCCAGGAGGTTCATCCTTCGAAAGGTGTCGAAGTATAATATGTTGATGCTGCTACCACCGTCCATAAGCACCTTCGATAGGATATATCCTCCGACTTGAGGAGCCACGACCAATGCTAAGTCGCCGGGGTTGTTAATCCTGGGCGGGTGATCCTCCCTATTCCACGAGATAGTCTGCTCGGACCAGTGGAGGTACCTGGGGAGCGCCGGCTCAGATACACTGTACGTTCGGTGATTCACCTTCTGATCTCGCTTGCAGGCATTGGTGGTGAACACGTGGTATTGCCCGCTGCTTAATTGTTTGGGATTGTTGCGGAACTCGCCCTGATCATCTTGCCCCTGTGAAGCCCCCTGCGGGGGTGGCTGCTGAAACACTCCGGGCGGGTTGTAACGCTGTTGGTTGTGCACTAGATACTGGCTGCTACTTGGTTGCGAGCCGCCCTGAGCCCCTGGTTTGGGGAAGCCGCCGAACGGGTTCTGACATTGATTAGGTGCACCGAACTGTTCCTGCCGTTGGCCCTGGTCACCGTTTTGGCCCTTTTTGATTGCCTCTGCTCGAAATTCCTGCATCACGTAACAGTCCTCCCAAGAGTGAGTCGCCGGTCCGTCCGCCATGGCATGATGTGGGCAGGGGACCTTAAGTATCTCATTATAATTGCGGGGCTTCTTGCCATTGTAACCCCTCTTCTTCTGGCGCTGGTTTGCCGTTATTGGCATTGGTGTTGGCGACGAAGTCCGTGGACCTTTCTTGCTGCCTTCTTTTGCCGTTCCCCCCCATGATTATGGTGGGCCCGTCCCTGGAGCCGGGTGTGATTTTTGGATGACTCGCCTTTCCTCGGCGAGTTGGCTTTGCTGCCATCCTCTCCTGGATCTTTGGTATCGTCTGCTTCGGCGTACCTAGTGAGGGTGTCCATCAATTCTCCCATATCCTGGACCTTTCGCTTGAGTCGCCCCAGCTTCTGTACCAAGGGCTCATAGTGGCAGTTTTGCTCCAAGATCAACACGGCCTGAGCCGCCGTGATGCCGTCCGACGAGTGGATGATTTCTGCGACCCGCCGCGTCCAGTGGTGAGCCGACTCATCGGGGCGCTGAGCGCAGTGCTGTAAATCGACTATCGTCATCGGGCGCTTGCAAGTTCCCCGATTTTTTTTGATGAAACGCTCTTTCAGCTCGGCCCAAGTCTGGATGGAGTTGGGTGGCAGGTTTTTCAACCAAGTGCGTGCCGTCCCCTCGAGCATCATTGTGAAGTACCTGGCATAGACTGCTTCATTTACATCGAGCATGTCCATGCCGATTTCGTAACTCTCAACCCATGACGCCGGCTCAAGGTCGGGGGTGTAATTGGGCACCTTCCTTGGTCCTTTAAAATCTTTCGGCATCCGCTCATTGCGAAGGGCAGGGGCCAAGAATGGTACCCCTACTTGCCTGCCGCCTCTAATAAGTGGTGCTGAGCCGGTTTGAATGTCCAGGTGATCCCGGCCCGGCGGGTCCCGATGGTCAGGCGGGTTAACCTGGGGTAGGCGTCGCGGTCCGCTGGTTATTGGCGGGCTGGTCCTCTGGCCGGCTCCTGGTGCGGCTTGCTTGAGGGGTGGAGTGTAGCCGATCAAGGCTGTGTGAGAACTGTGCATTTTGAACCACGGCCGTCTTCAACATCTCAATGGCGTTCCTTGCTTCTATTTCGGCCGGGGTGTTTCCATAAATCAGGAGGGATTCTAAATGGCGAGTTCCAGCGAGCACGTTGTCCACGGGGTTGGAAAAGTGGCCTTGAGGCGTCTGAAACGGGGAATGCGATCAACTGCTGGCTGAAGTGACGGGTTTGGCGGCTGACCCGGCCCTCCCCTGGAGCGTTTCCTGCCCCAGGGGTGCGTGGAGTGTCGAAAAGGCGGGTAGGGTTGAGATCAGGGGGTAAGCGCGCCTGGTGCCTCCTCTGATGAACAGCGTCGGATGTGTGCTGATGCCTCTCGAGCCGCCAGTTTTCGGTGTTCAAGCAGGCTGTCTGAGCGGTGATCTGAGCTTGCCGGGTCTCGATCCTGGCGGTTTCTGCTTTAGTATCTCGCTCAGCCTTTGCCACCCCATCTCTTAGTTTTTCCAACTCGGCATTTATCGTGCCCTGGTTTTCTGCTGTTATAGGGGTCGCCATGATCCTTGTTATCTCCATCGTCAAGTCCACCAAGATTGCAGCTGGGCTCCTGGATGTTTCGCCGGTCCCGTCATTGCCTGCACGGTTTTGCTGGGGCTGAGTCGCCCCCACCATGTACACGGCGATCTGACGGCGGGTCCGGTCGAGGACCTCGGGATCCATTGCCAGTGACAGGTCTCCGAGGCAGCCCCCGTGTAGAGACTGAATTGAATCTGTGTCACCCATGGATGATTCGTCATCAGTGTTGACTGGCGTAGTCTCCTGAGTCACCGATTGTTCTAGTTCCTCAGATCCCTGTGTGAAGCCAACAAACACCGGGCGGGTTAGGTTTGGCGTCGCAACAGGGCGGACATACCTGGCCGGCTTGACGATGTCGGTGGAGATGTCCGGCTCAAGCGCAGGTGATCCAACCATGCCGACAAAGATGTTGATCTTGCCGAAGGGGACTCTGTAGCCGGTTTCGATTGAATCCGCCTCGGGCCCCCACAGCGAATTATTGATGTAGTACTTTCCGCGGCGGCTCTGGGACATGAGCCCAGCCGCGTAGCTCCTTGACCCTAGTAGGGCTCCCTATGAGAACTCAACTCCACTGTGTGTAGGTCCCACGGTGGGTGCCAAGTGTCGTGGTTTTGTCACGGCAGATGTCCTCGTGAAAGGACTTAGTGTTGGAGCCATCGCACCTTGGTGGCGACTCAAAGGGGTTGAATGGGAACGAGATTTACCCAGGTTCGGCCCCTCGTGAGGTGGTAAAATCCTACGTCATGCTTTGTGTTGTATTGATGGTGTTTCGATTACAAGGAGGGCGTAACTTACCTGACCTAGCACTCAATGATTTCTAACCCGCCCTCTCCTTCCCCGGGACTCGCCTTGATATACAGGTCGAGCCCTTAGGGTTTACAAGAGTCCTTGCCCTTACGCTGGTCATGATCCTTTCTATCTCTAAGTCGCCGTGCTTTCCAAGACTTGGAGACCTTCCCAATGATCGACTCTTCACGAAGATCTTGAACCGCCATCTAGCTCCTGGGCTTTATTGGGTCAAAGCTTGAATCACCAATGGATGAGTCGCCTGCTTGGTAACCCGGCCCAACCAGGGCGGGTCACACAACAGATAATATCCCCAACATATACCATGTCAATGCTTTATCCCTAAAATATAAGGGAAATACTTTCTTCTTGACCTCATCCTCGGGCAAACCTGCTAGCTTAAATAAACCACAAACTTCATCTACATAGATTAGATGCAAGTCGGGATGTGATGTTCCATATCCTGTAAAAGGGCTAGCCAGCAGTTTCTCAAGCATACCCGAAGGAAATTCAAAGCAAATATTTTCAGTAGGTGAAAAAGGTTGAGGAGCAACTCCTTTTGCTTCCGTTCAAGGTGAAGATACCCCGAGCAAGCTCCTCAAATGATTAGTTTCCATAGTAACAAGTGACAATAAATTTCAGCACACTATATAAATGTTTCCTTACCAAATTCCACTTACCAAAGGCACTTAACTCCCCGACAACGGTGCCAGAAAAGTGTCTTGATGACCCACAAGTGTAGGGTATCTAGCGTAGTCCTTTCGATAAGTAAGAGTGTCGAACCGAACGAGGAGCAGAAGGATCTGACAAGTGGTTTTCAGCAAGGTATTATCTGCAAGCACTGAAATTATCGGTAACAGAAAGTTGTGTGGTAAGATGATTCGTAGCAAGTAGCAATTAACAATAGTAACAACGGTGCAGAAAAGTGGCCCAATCCCTTTTGTAGATAGGGACAAGCCTCGACAAACTCTTATAGGAGGTAAAGCACTCCCGAGGACACATGCGAATTTCTGTCAAGCTAGTTTTCATCATGTTCATATGATTCACGTTCGCTACTTTGATAGTTTCTTATGTGGGTTGACCGGTGCTTGGGTGCTGCCCTTACTTGGACAAACATCCCACTTATGATTAACCCCTCTCGCAAGCATCCGCAACTACGAAAGAATAATTAAGACAAAGTCTAACCATAGCATTAAACTAGTGGATCCAAATCAGCCCCTTACGAAGCAACACATAAACTAGGGTTTAAGCTTCTGTCACTCTAGCAACCCATCATCTACTTACTACTTCCCAATGCCTTCCTCTAGGACCAAATAATGGTGAAGTGTTATGTAGTCGACGTTCACATAACACCACTAGAGGAGAAACAACATACAACACATCAAAATATCGAACAAATACCAAATTCACATGACCATTTATAGCATGACTTATCCCATGTCCTCAGGAACAAAAGTAACTACTCACAAAGCATAATTATGTTCATGACCAGAGAGGTATTGAAAAGCATCAAGGATCTGAACATATAATCTTTCACCGAGTAATCCAACTAGCATCAACTACAAAGAGTAATTAACACTAGAAGAAATGAACTAGGGTTTGGAGATGAGATGGTGCTGATGAATATGTTAATGGTGATGAGTCCCCTCCGATGAGAGGAGTGTTGGTGATGACGACGGCGATGATTTCCCCGTCCGGGAGGGAAGTGATGGGGAACGTCGCATGGGAAACAAAAATTTTCCTACGGACACGAAGACCTATCATGGTGATGTCCATCTATGAGAGGGGACATTCGATCTACGTACCCTTGTAGATCGCACAGCAGAAGCGTTAGTGAACGCGGTTGATGTAGTGGAATGTCCTCACGTCCCTCGATCCGCCCCGCGAACCGTCCCGCGATCAGTCCGACGATCTAGTGCCGAACGGACGGCACCTCCGCGTTCAGCACACGTACAGCTCGATGATGATCTCGGCCTTCTTGATCCAGCAAGAGAGAAGGAGAGTTCTCCGGCAGCGGGACGACGCTTCGGAGGTTGGTGGTGATCTTATCTCAGCAGGGCTCCGCCCGAGCTCCGGAGAAACGCGATCTAGAGGTAAAACCGTGGAGATATGTGGTCGGGCTGCCGTGGCAAAGTTGTGTCAAATCAGCCCTAAAACCTCCGTATATATAGGGGGAAGAGGGGGAGCCTTGCCTTGGGGTCCAAGGACCCCCAAGGAGTTCGGCCGAGCCAAGGGGGGCAACCCTCCCCTTCCAAACCGAGTCCAACTAGGTTTGGAAGGAGGAGTCCTTCCCCCTTTTCCCACCTCCTTTTTTTTCTCTTTGATTTTCTTCCTATGGCGCATAGAGCCTTCTTGGGCTGTCCCACCAGCCCACTAAGTGATGGTGCGCCACCCCCAAGGCCTATGGGCTTCCCCGGGGTGGGTTGCCCCCCCGGTGAACACCCGGAACCCATTCGTCATTCCCGGTACATTCCCGGTAACTCCGAAAACCTTCCGGTAATCAAATGAGGTCATCCTATATATCAATCTTCGTTTCCGGACCATTCCGGAAACCCTTGTGACGTCCGTGATCTCATCCGGGACTCCGAACAACATTCGGTAACCAACCATATAACTCAAATACGCATAAAACAATGTCGAACCTTAAGTGTGCAGACCCTGCGGGTTCGAGAACTATGTAGACATGACCCGAGAGACTCCTCGGTCAATATCCAATAGCGGGACCTGGATGCCCATATTGGATCCTACATATTCTACGAAGATCTTATCGTTTTGAACCTCAGTGCCAAGGATTCATATAATCCCGTATGTCATTCCCTTTGTCCTTCGGTATGTTACTTGCCCGAGATTCGATCGTCAGTATCCGCATACCTATTTCAATCTCGTTTACCGGCAAGTCTCTTTACTCGTTCCATAATACAAGATCCCGCAACTTACACTAAGTCACATTGCTTGCAAGGCTTGTGTGTGATGTTGTATTACCGAGTGGGCCCCGAGATACCTCTCCGTCACATGGATTGACAAATCCCAGTCTCGATCCATACTAACTCAACGAACACCTTGGGAGATACCTGTAGAGCATCTTTATAGTCACCCAGTTACGTTGCGACGTTTGATACACACAAAGTATTCCTCTGGTGTCAGTGAGTTATATGATCTCATGGTTATAGGAACAAATACTTGACACGCAGAAAACAGTGGCAACAAAATGACACGATCAACATGCTACGTCTTATTAGTTTGGGTCTAGTCCATCACGTGATTCTCCTAATGACGTGATCCAGTTATCAAGCAACAACACCTTGTTCATAATCAGAAGACACTGACTATCCTTGATCAACTGGCTAGCCAACTAGAGGCTTGCTTGGGACAGTGTTTTGTCTATGTATCCACACATGTATATAAGTATTCATTCAATACAATTATAGCATGGATAATAAACGATTATCTTGATACAGGAATTATAATAATAACTATATTTATTATTGCCTCTAGGGCATAATTCCAACAGGAAGTTTCCCCGGCAGGACGACCCTGCCGAAGCTCTAGATTGGTTCTGCTCAAGTTCCGCCTCGTGGCGGCGGCGATTCCTCCCGAAAGCCTCCTCTTAATTTTTCCTAGAACGAAACCCTCCTTATAGCAAAAGAGGGGAGCCAGAGGGCCAACTGGGAGCCCACAAGCCCCCTAGGCGCGACCAGGGGGTAGGCCGCACCTAGCAGGCTTGTGGCCTCCTGGTGGCTCCCCTCTGGTACTTCTTCCGCCCAGTATTTTTTATAAATTCCAAAATAGTTCCGCGTTGATTTTCACGACTTTTGGAGTTGCGTAGAATAGGTATCTCAAACTTGCTCCCTTTTCAGGCCAGAGTTCCAGTTGCCGGCATTCTCCCTCTTCATGTAAACCTTGCAAAATAAGAGAGAAAAACATAAGTATTGTACCGTGAAGTGTAATAACAACCTATTAAGCGATAAATATCAACATAAAAGCATGATGCAAAATGGACGTATCAATGGACAGTTTCGCGAAGGAGAGTCATATTCTTCATATGATGACACTGCTAACCAAGATGCACCAAGCCCAACTACCCCAAGAGTGATGAATAACAGAGAGCTAGTTCTCAGCCTTCATCAGAAGGTCGATCGCAATCACAAATGGTGCAAACGTCAATTCAGTGCCATTGTGAAAACCCTCAACGAGACTCAAAATGCAGTGAGGAAAAATCACTGTTATCTTCATGAGGTGTTTGATCGTACCTAGGCCACCTTGGCTCATCTGAAGACTCAAGAAGAACTTGAGGAATTGGAGTTTACTCAGGACTTCGATTGGTCGTGGCCTCCCAAGAAGAAATTCAAGCCAATTCCAGCTCGTGACCTTGAGGACCGTTCTTTTTATTCATTCCGCACTGCAGAGTCCGATGAAGAACCAGAAGACACTACAACTGGTCCAAGGAAGAAGCCTGTCGTCAAGAATCGTCACGCCTCTTCATCAGCCAAGAAGTGAAAGTCTTCATGGGGCGTTAGTCCTTAGTTTTGTCCCTTTTCGTCACTTGATGACAAAGGGGGAGAAATATGAGTTAGTATTCAAGCAGGATATATTTTGGGGCTTCTGAACATTATTAAGTTACAAACTCTTGGTTCTTCTGAAGTGTTTTATGTAATGAGTTGTAACTTAAGCCCGATGGCGCTCTGACTCTTTTGAACGTTTTTCTTCGCATGCTTATTCCTCAAAGTATATTAATGCAGGCATGATGAAATTCGTTAGACACCATTTTTCATCATGCATTTTCAATTCCTCATATTATATGTCAAATGTATGCATGATTTACAAGATACAGGGGGTGATCTCCATGATATAAATCATCAATGTGCATCTGCTGTGAAAAGCAACTCCTCAAAATATGCACATCTAGAGGGGGAGTCTCTCAGTATCTTGATTTCAAATTCCTCAAACTCAGTATTTACACTTCATATTTTTAAACCCGTTGAAAACTTAACCTAATTGTCATGAACCACCAAAAAGGGGGAGATTCTAAGTGCATCTAGTGCCCTTAGTGATTTTGGTCGTTTGAAGACTTATAGGTTAAGTAACTAATTTGTTTATAAGTGTACACACGCTCTATAAGTCACTAAGGAGTTTGAGTTATACGATGAATATCGACTCCAAAAAATGTATGTCTTCGGCTGAAGAAATTGGTCTTATGATGAAGACTTTGATCACGAAGAAATGGTGATCAAATTGATATTCCTCATGAAGATATTGAAGATGAGGAATTCGGTGTGTCTTGAAGAAAATCAGTCCGAAGACTTTGAAGCTTGAAGATTTATTCTTTCTGTTTCGTTTTCTTTACTCTTGAGTCATAGGAACACCGTACTGTTAAAGGGGGTCGAGGTAGTACTAGTGTACTTTGGAATGAAGTTCCTCATGATGCTCAACCCAAGCCTAAACCTAGAAAAGCCTCAAGTGAGGAATATGAGAGACATGAGGACTCTCACAGTGGAGAGTTCCAACCGTTGTCATGATTCACACCACCTAATTGATCTTATCCACACCAACGATCACAATATTTAAGGGCATTTATGTCAAATCATGACGGGATGCTCCTAGGCTATAAATAGCCGCCCCCACAACCACTAGGTGGTTGGCTGCTCCACGAGAAACTGACACTTGTCATTTAGAGCAACCCAAATTCCTCAGATTTTTCGAGAGTAATTCATCAAGTGAGGAAATACCCCAAACACCAAACCACAAACCAAAACCAAGTGATTGAGCATCACTGAAGAGTTTGTTGCTGTGTGGAACTGAAGCCTTTTACCTTTGAGGACTGTGCATCCTCCAGACGGTTAGGCGTCATTGTCTAGAGTATCCAACAGTCAATTGTGGATCGCCGGGTGACCGAGTTTGCGAGGGTTTGGAAGTTTTCCCTGAAGACTTACCACGAGTGTTGGGCGAGGACTATGTGTCCTTAGCTTAAGGAGAATACGGTAGGGACTGTGTGTCCTTTGGTTTCAATACCAAGCCGCTCCAAACCAGACGTAGGACTGTCACAGTAGTTGGAATTGGGTCATCAACAACTATCTTCATCGTGATACGGGTTCTATTTCTTGAACACTTTCAATTCCTCAATATTGTATGTTGAAGACTTTCATTGTCACTATTTGAAGAATTTGTTGAAGACTTTCTATAAATTTGCTCAACCTCAAATTCTTCATACCAGTTAATCTTCACCTGCTTATTCTGTGCCCGCATACTATGCAAACCGATTCTCATAATCTTCATCAAGTAAATTGCTGTTGTAATCGTTGCATCTGTGATCCTGTGCTATTTCCGCTGGACATTATTCATCAATGATGAATTTCCTCAAAAGGACTTTCCTCAGCGATGAAATTTTAAAAGTCGCCTATTCACCCCCCCTCTAGTCGATATAACACACTTTCAATTGGTATCAGAGCAAGGTACTCCCTTGTTCTGTGTGATTTTGGTTTAACCACCTGTAGTTTTTGTCATGTCGACTGCAGGTATGATCAAGGTTACTGCAGGATGTCCTACCTTCGAAGGAAAGGACTTTTCCTATTGGAAGACCAAGATGCAGATGCATCTTCGGGCTATTGACAATGATCTTGGTATATTGTGGAACATGGATTCCTTCCATCGCTGCTACTGTCTCTGCCGTTGTTGTGAAAAAATTCAAGCAACTTGATTCTCAAGCGAAGAATATCACTTGTGGCCACCTGAGCAAAGGTCAGTATGGCAGAGTGAGTGCTTTGGGCACATCGAAGCTTTTCTGGGATTGGTTGTCCAAAGTTAATGAAGGAATTTAAACTCAGCGCGACTCTCGTGTTTATGTTCTTCGCAATCTCTTCAATCGCTTCAAGAGGCTTGACAATGAAAGCTATCAGGATACCTTTGATCGCCTCACTGACATCTCAAATGAACTGCAAGCACTGGGAGCTCGAGACATCACTGACCATGAAGTTGTGAAGAAACTGCTAAGATATCTGGATCCATCATTTGATACATTGGTTCTGATGATTCAAGAAAGAGCAGACTATAAGATGCTTGATCCTGCTGATATACTCGAAAGACTCAATACTCATGAATTCCAACAAGAAGAAAAGAGAGATCTGTATGGACCAAGCTAATCTAGACCTTGTGCGCTGAAGGCCAAAGCAATTTCCTCATCTGAAGAAGTAGACTCAGATTGCAGCATTGGTGATCCTGAAGAACTTGGAAAGGAGCTTGCAATGCTCGTGAGGAAATTCCAGAAGTTTACAAGGTGTGGCCAGTTTGGTAAATCTTCAAGAAGAGATATGAGGAAATCAAAATCTTTATCTGAGGACTACAAGAAAAGAACCTACCACAAATGCAAGAAATCTGGTCACTATATTGCTGATTGTCCTCGCTGGGTGAAGGAATCAAAGAAGAAGAAATAGAAAGATGAAAGTTCCGATGACTCGAAGAAAAAGAAGAAATCTTCAAAATCCTCATCCTCATAGTCCTCATCGCACAAGAAGCCTAGTTTTAGAAAGGCTTGGGCACTCATTGGCAAGGAAATGGATTCTGAGGAAGAATCTGAGGAATGTGATGAAGAGGAAGGTTGTGAGGAAGACTCAGATTCTGGCGTGGCAAGTCTTGCACTGGCTACTGAAAAGGACGTGGATGTCGCCTAGAGGGGGGGGGGTGAATAGGCGCTTTAAAATAGTTAAGGTTTAGGCTTGAACAAATGCGGAATAAAACTAACGTTTAATATGTCAAGCACAAAACCTACAAACAACTAGGCTCACCTATGTGCACCAACAACTTATGCTAAGAAAGATAAAAAACTAAGTGATAGCAAGATATACTACAATAAACAATATGTCTATCACAAAGTAAAGTGCATAAGTAAAGGGTTCGGGTAAGAGATAACCGAGGAACGGGGAGACGATGATGTATCCCGAAGTTCACACCCTTGCGGATGCTAATCTCCGTTAGAGCGGTGTGGAGGCACAATGCTCCCCAAGATGCCACTAAGGCCACCGTAATCTCCTCACGCCCTCGCACAATGCAAGATGCCGTGATTCCACTAAGGGACCCTTGAGGGCGTTCACCGAACCCGTTCAAATGGCAACCCTTGGGGGCGGTCACCGAACCCGTACACGTGGCAACCCTTGGGGGCAGTTACCGGTACCCGTACAAATTGCTCGGGGCAATCTCCACAACCTAATTGGAGACCCCGACGCTTCCCGGAGCTTCACACCATAATGATTGAGCTCCGAGACACCAACAAGCTTCTAGGACGCCAAAGCATCCACGAAGAACAATATCAAGGGTACTAAGTACCAAAGGTAGTAAGCTTCTCAACTTCTCACTTCCACGTATCACCGTGGAGAACTCAAACCGATGCAACTAATGCAATGGCAAGAACACACGAAGTGGTCAAGTCCCTCACACTCAAATCCCTCCACAACAACAAAAGCTATGGAGAAATATGAGAGGAAGAACAAGGAGCTCACAAAGAACTCCAAGATCAAGATCCAAGGGGTTCCCCTCACATAGAGGAGAAAGTGATTGGTGGAGATGTGGATCTAGATCTCCTCTCTCTTTTCCCTCAAGAACAAGCAAGAATCATTGGAGGGATTGAGAGTAATCAAGCTCTAAGAATGTCAACAATGGAGGTAGAACAAGAGCTCAACGGATGGATAAGGCCAAGGGGGAAGAAAACCCCCTTTATATAGTGGGGGAAAGAATCAGACCGTTACCCCCACTCTCTGCCCGAGCTCCAGCGGTACTACCGCTGGCTGCAGCGGTACTACCGCTGGCACTCCAGCAGTACTACCGCTGTCACTGCAGCGGTACTACCGCCAGCTAGCGGTACTACCGCTGGCTGCAGCGGTACTACCGCTGGCACTCCAGCGGTACTACCGCTGGGCCCCTGGTAGTGCAAAGGCACTACCACCGCCAAGAAAGTCTTCGCAAAAAGGTCCGTCCATGAACAACCGCTAGGCAGGCGGTACTAAGCTCCTGGAGCGGTACTACCGCTGACCAGGGGCGGTACTACCGCGAGCCAGCGGTTCTACCGCTAGGGCCAGCGGTACTACCGCCAACTCTAGCGGTACTACCGCTAGGTCCAACGGTACTACCGCTCGCCACTGAAACAGCCATAACTTTCGCATACGAGCTCCGAATCGAGCAAACCCAAGCTTGTTGGATTCAGGACGACAAGGGCTATCCAAACATCGATTGAAATCTTAAGACCATGCGGTTATGAATATGCCAATGATATAAAGATGTGAGTCCTCTATGAATGAAGAACCGGCAAAAACTCCAACATCGAAAACATCATAGTAGTTGCATATGGACTCCGTTTTCGATGAACTCGAGCTTGTCATGAAGATGACCGTAAGCTCTAAAACTCACAAAGAGAAACACCAAACAAGAACCAAGAAGTATGATGCAAGGATGCAAATGGTTTGAGCTCTCAACGAACGATACGATGAAGCTACTCACTTGAGAGCCCCCCATGATAGAACAGCAATCTATCCTAACCAGAAAACCTATCAAGGGCAAACCTATACCTTGCACCTCGTCCTCTTGAGCTAGATGATGACGATCTTGGCTTCCTCAAGATGGACCACCTTTCTTGATTATGTTGGCTTGATGAAGACTAGTTGATTGCTCCCCCATACTCACTATGGGTGAGCCACTCTTCAGCATATCTTCATAAGTCCATTGCCACCACAATGGACGGCAAGCTTCAAGCATGCTATCTTCATGCTGATCCACTTGAACTTGCACATCGCAATCTTGATGACGATCACAACTTGAAGTCATACTCCATGGGTTGTATGAGATCTTCCCTTTGACGCAAGCCCATGGAAACACACCTAACCCCCACATAGAACTCTCACGAAGACCATGGGTTAGTACACAAACACGTAATGGACAATGCTTACCATACCATGGGATCACTTGATCCCTCTTCGTACATCTTGTACGCTTTGTGTGTTGATCATCTTGATTTACTCTTTGTCTGAGATCTTGATCAACCATTGATGATGATCACAACTTGACGTCATACTCCATGGGTTGTATGAGATCTTCCCTTTGACGCAAGCCCATGTAAACACACCTAACCCCCACATAGAACTCTCACGAAGACCATGGGTTAGTACATAAACACGTAATGGACAATGCTTAGCATACCATGGGATCACTTGATCCCTCTCGGTACATCTTGTACGCTTTGTGTGTTGATCATCTTGATTTACTCTTTGTCTGAGATCTTGATCAACCATGTGTCTCTATGACCATTCTTTGGATAATACCTTGAATACCATCTTGGTCATCATATAAACTCCTTGAACCCAACAGATGGACTTCAAGAAGTGCCTATCGACAAATCCTATAAATGTAACTTAAGGCAACCATTAGTCCATAGGAATTGTCATCAAGTACCAAAACCACATATGGAGATATATGCTCCAACAATCTCCCCCATTTGTCAGCAAGTCAATCTTGAACCTTGAAGAAAAAGACAACGCTATCTACACTGAGTTAGTAGGTTAGTCCAAATATGTGTAAAATGATATAAAAGTGTAGCAAAACATATAACAATATCACCGAAAAGATCATGGAACAAGCAGAAATTATAGATACATTTGGGACGTATCAGGTGGCAATCTCAGTGCCCCTGCCCACGCTATCATATGTCGTGCACTTTTCAATGACAACACATACAACTTAGGAGATATTATTGCACGCCACCTTCATACTAACAAGAATAGGGGTAAAGTTCATGGTGGTATATATGCAACTCGCTTAGCAAAACATTTTAATGTTAATGTATGTCAAAATGATTATTTTTTTCTATAGTTTACCTTGATCACCAGACTGTGATAGAGCACCACTTTACTGATAAACCTACCTCACCACATTTTCTATAACCTAATTTACAGTGATAGGACTCGTGATGTTATTATGTTGCCTACACCTTCTCTGTTTGAATTTCAAGCCAGCCACGAATATATTATCATGCTATCGGACTTCATCGCATACCGAAATGAGTTGGCTGCGACGGGGAACGAGGCTCAAGCTTGGGACGCTCAAGTGCCTCCTCCTAACCACTTCCATGCTCGAACCGATGGCTACTACGGATGGTGATTACCATGCTAGGCTAAAAGCCTAAGCTTAGGGGGGGTACGTATTCCTCACCGACATCACCTTCATGTTCACACACTTCATTTGTCGGTGTTCATCCTCTTTCATTGTATATTCATATTATTTTTATTTTTCGCCTCCTTCTTGAGTGTTTGAAAAACTTCCAGAAATGCAAAAAATACTTCTCACTTCTCTCTGATTTTTCTTTGTTGCTTTTTCTAGTTTGTAGAATTAAAAATAAAACCCAAAAATATTTCTCTTATTTGTTGGGAGCTTTCCCGTGTAAACAGTTTTTCTCATTCTTGTTTTTCTTTTGTTCTTCTCACTTTCTTCAGAAAAACTAAGAACTCCAAAAATATTTGATGTGTTTCTGTGAATTTATTTTAGTTTGTCGAGTCATTTAAAAGAGAAGACAACAGTGAAAATGTTGAGTGGCTCTCATATGCATTATTGTTGATCTAACAAAGAGGCAATATTACCTTGTCTTCTCCTTTGTATAAACTATTTCGCAGATTCCAGCTTAGTCCATGATACACTTGCACTATTATTATTTTCACATCATTCGGTCATGCAAGTGAAAGGTAATAACGGAGATGATTCGAGGAAGTGATCATGGTAAAGGAAGGTGATATGAACTCTTCTTGTTTTCTGTTTTTTTGGATATGTTTAGCTCGTTCGATCTTGATTCAACATATTATGAGTAAACATATTTATGAAGACAATTAGAGATTATAGTTGCTCATGCAATCTTTAAATAGCTAGGAGTTGATAATGATTTATCATGTGTGTCAACATGCATTAAAATGGTTGTGATGTAGTATGTTAGTATGGTATCCTCCAAGTAATTCGAGCGGCTTGACTTGGCCCATGTGATAAATATAGTTGATTCAATACCAATGTAGCCTTCACGATATTTAAATTCAGAGTGTTCATATCCTACTCATGCTAGTGTTCAATGTTAATTATTCTCAATGCATGATTATGATCGGTTTCGCTCTCTAGCTAGCCACTTCTCAATCTATTGCTAGCCTTCACCTATACTAAGCAGGAATACTTCTTGTGTATCCAAAATCCCTAAACCCAAGTTGTTCCAAATGAGTCCACCATACCTACCTATATGCGGAATTACCCTCCCGTTCCAAGTAAACTTGCATGTGCCACCTCTAAATGTTCAAATAAACATCTATTTTGTGTGCTCGTACTGCTCATGAGGCAACATGGTGGTCACTCTCTTCCATGCTAAGTGGGTTATTCTAAAGATGCGTGTTTATTCGTCTGTCATTGCACGAGAAAGGACGGTAAAAAGGATTCATAGTCATGCTTAATCAAAAGTAAATTAAACAAACTCCCCTAGAAAGTTGATTGTTGGAGGGCACCCGAGGATTTGGTTAGCCATGGCTTGTGTATGTATGGTGGATGGGAGTAAACTATATATTTCTGCTTGGGAACTGCCAATAATTTGTTTATCATGGAACATACTTAAATCTTTGTTGTGACATTGACAAGAAAATCACAACACTCAAAATTAAAATTTCATCTTAGTTCTAAACCTTGAGCTCTTGCACCTCTGCAAGTCAATGCTTCCCTCTACGATGCGCCTTTCTATTTTTTTTGTTATTTACTTTCATGTCATTTTCTTTTATTAATGACTCATCATCTTCTTATCAAAGCATTAGACCTGAGAGCACTATTGTCATTCTTATGCATTGAGTCTAGTTAACGTTGGATATGAGCATGACTGGATGTTTTCTACTCTGTATTGCAATGTTCAGTAGTTGCTTGAACCTCAGAGGTGCTCCGTATATATGTTTTGTGGTCTCAGAAAGGGCCAGCGAGATACCATATCATCCTATTATATCATGATTGTTTTGATAAATTGTTGGCATATGAGATATTTTATTATTGCTTGCTAGTTGGTTATGTTATTTCCATGAGTGAATATACTATTTAAGTGTTATAACTTATATGGTTAGTTATGATCTATGGTGAAAACCTGAACACTACCCAAGTATATGTACAATGATGAGAAAAAAGAGTTTGTAAAAGTTTTCTTTACCACTTTCGGTTTGTCAATTCAACTGCTTGAGAACAAGCGACGAGTTAAGATTGGGGGAGTTGACACGTCTCCAACGTATCTACTTCCAAACATATGTCTCTTGTTTTGGACTCCAATTTGCATGATTTGAATGCAACTAATATGGACTGACGTTGTTTTCAGTAGAACTACCATGGTGTTGTTTTTGTGTAGAAAAAAATTTCTTGGAATTGGACAAAACTTTCTGGAGATTTTTTATTGTATATAAGAAAATACTAGAGCAAAGATCCACTAGAGGGTGCCACCAGTTGCTCACAGGGCAACAGGCGCACCCTGATGCCTTGTGAGGCCCACGTGGCTCCGCTGACCCTAATTCCAAGCCTTCATATTCTATCAAAATAAATAGAGAGAATTCCTTTCCGAGATTACCATAGTTTGAGGAGTTCATGTATTCACTATGTGTTAATGCCTTGTTCTAGTTCTCTATTGAAAGAATGCCTTAATGTCCCTTAGTTTCCTTATGGACCCCGCTGCCATGGGAGGGTAGGACAAAATATGTTATGCAAGTTCTTATTATAAGCATGTATGACTATATATGGAATACATGCCTACATTACATTGATGAATTGAAACTAGTTTGTACCACTCTAGTGTTTAACTGTTACAAGATGAATGCTATCCAATACATAATTATCCATCACTGATCCAATGCATACGCTTTTCGTACATTGATATTTGCTAAGTTACTATTGCTGTTTCTACTAGTACAATCATTACAAAATGGTTGTTGTTACTATTATTTTTATTGTTATTGTTACTACTACTATTTTATTGTGCTACTAAACTTTTGCTCCAGAGGGAAATCCCAGTTGTGGTTGAATTGACAACTCAACTGCTAAGACCAATAAATATTCTTTGGCTCCCCTTGTGTTGAATCAGTAAATTAGGGTGTAATACTACCCGTGAGGACTATTGAGATCCCTATTCTTGTGGGTTATCAATGAGGGAGACTTTGTAGGAGATGATGATTTGCTCTTTGATAAAAATAGTGATATTAGTCAAAGTGAAATTCCTAATAATCATGTTAGTCAAGATAAATCGTTTGATGATGCTAAGAAGGAGATTGAGAGCTTATCTAAAGAATTAAACACTCTTAAGTTGGCTCATGAATCTACTCAAGAAGATCATAGAGAGCTTCTAAGAACTCATGAGAATCTACGCTTCAGAAGCTAAACTTAGAGCAAGAGCATGAGTGCTACTTGTAAACTTCGTTGGTTTCCCCCCGAAGAGGAGGGGAGATGCAACACAGTAGAGATAAGTATTTCCCTGAGTGAGAACCAAGGTTATCGAACCCATAGGAGAGTCACGCAGACCCCCATCAACATCACCTATACACACACAACCAAACACTTGCACCCAACACGCACAAGAGGGTTGTCAAGCCCTCTGAAGTCGTTACTTGCAATGATTAAATACTGATAGATAAATAATATAAATGAAGACAAGTAAATAACGATAAATAAATTGTGGAAAAATATTTTTGAATATTTAGTAATTATGTTTATATAGACCCGGAGCCATAGTTTTCGCTAGAGGATTCTCTCTTGATCATAGCATACGATGGGTAAACAAATTATTGGTGGGTAGTTGACCGAATAACACATAGTTATGACATGCTATTCACGGCAATGATCATGTATATAGGCATCACGTCCATAAACAAGTAGACCGACTCCTGCGTGCATCTACTAATATTACTCCACTCATCGAGCACTATCCAGCATGCATCTAGAGTATTAAGTACTGAACAGAGTAATGCTTGGAGCATGATGACATGATATAGACAAAGTAAGACAAACGATATCTATAGACCCCTTAGTTTTATCCTTAATGGCAACAATACAATACATGTCATGTATCTTTATGTCATTGGGATTGAGCAACGCAAGATTGAATCCATCACAATGCACCACTCCTACGGAAGATAAATCAATCTAGTTGGCGAAACCAAACAGATAGACGAGACACAAATACAAAGCTATAACAATCATGCATAAAAGTATTCGGAGAAGACTCAATTGATATTCATGTATAATCTGATCATCCCAACAAATACACCACAAAAAAGAGGATTACATCGGATAGATCACTGTGGGAATCACGATGAACTTTGTATTGAAGATCAAAGAGAGAGAAGAAGCCATCTAGGTACTAGCTATGGACCCTTATGTCTACGGTGGAATACTCACACATCATCATGGGGAGAACAAGGTTGATGTGGATGGCCTCCTTGATCTCCAGACGGCATCCCACCAGAAGAGAGACTTGAAGTGGCGGAGAAAGTGTTTAGGGTGTCTCTTTGTTGGTTTCATGATTTTTGACAATTTATGGAGGTGTAGTGAGGTAAGACAGAGCCACGAGGGGCCCACAAGGCATCAGGGTGCGCATGATTTGAAATAGCAGATAGTGGACTTGTAGTGGATTGGGTTCTACATAACAAAATGCGGATAGCGGGCGATATTGCGGGTGCTATGTCCGCATAAAAAACACTGGATTCTTGTTTATATCACTAGAACATGAACAAAAAGCAATTTCATTTAATTTGAGTGATAGTGCTCGCTATTGCCCTAGCGCTATTCCGGACGCAATAGCGGATGCTATCTTCGCTATTTAAAACTATGTTGTGCCTACCCCCTGGGCTCACCATGTTTCCTTGTCGTCTCCTCATGTGTCGTCTAGTCTCCCTCCGAAGCTTACATGTCCTCTTTTGATCTAGAAAAAATCATCAAAAAGTTTCGTAGTGTTTGGACTCCGTTTGGTACTGGTTTCCTGGAAATCCAAAAACACACAGAAAACAACAACTCGCACTAGGCATTGGGTTAATCGGCTAGTTCCCAAAAATTATATAAATACCATATAATTGTATATAAAGCATCCAATATTGATAATATAATAGCATGGAACAATAAAAAAAATAGATATGTTGGACACGCATTAGCATCCCCAAGCTTAATTCATGCTCGATCTCGAGTAGGTAAATGATAAAAACAGAATTTGTGATGCAACATGCTACCCAACATGTAATCTGATCTAGGTATGATCTTGAGAAATGATGAACTAATTGGTATGAACATAATAATATCCATAAACATAATTAGCATAATCATTCATATTCAGAATATACGACCCTTAAACAATGTTATTCCCTACTCATTTTATCATATTAGCATGACATGACTCCGTCCTCACCGCATAAGTACAAATCATGAGCACCTTGGTGTCAAGTCAGGAAATTGGATCGTACTTCTAACGCGCTTCAGCATTTTCAACCTCAGTCAATACATGAGAGTGAACCAAGGATATGGCACATGTGTTGAATAGAGTATGGTGGTAGAGATCGAAGGAGTCAAAGTGGAAACAAATTACTGATACGTCCAAAACGTATCTATAATTTTTTCTTGTCCCATGATCTTTTGGGTGACATTGTTATATGTTTTGCTACAATTTCATATCATTTTACACATATTTGGACTAACCTACTAACTCAGTGCACCAAGTGCCAGTTTCTGTGTGCTGATGTCTATTTTGCAGGGGCTTTTACCCAATTCCAGGACAGATATAAAAAAAATCAGCGTAATGAAAGCTTCCAGATCACTGAAGATGGCCAGAGGGGGGCCAGGGGCCTCCCACGTGACCTGTGGATGCGACCAGGCAACTAGGCCGCGCCAAGAGGCCGCCTGGGTGGGTCCCACCTCCTCCGGTGCCCTCCTTTGGCCTATATTTAGTCCTCCGCGAGAAAACCCTTGCATCACATCCAGAATCGCGAATTTCTCCATCGTTGTGCCGCCGCAGCGCTTCAGAGATCGGGAGCGTCAGGAGACCTCTTCCCGGCACCCTGCCGGAGGGAGGATTGACCTCCGGGAGCTTCTCCACCGCCATGGACGCTTCCTGGATGTGCCATGAGTAGTCCTCCTTGGACCATGAGTCCATGACGAGTATCTATGTGATGTCTTCTCTCCAATCTTGTGCTTTAATGGTTAGTCCTTGTGAGCTGCCCTACATGATCAAGGCATCTATGTAATTCTCTTGCTATTTCTATGCTCGGTTTGTTGGGATCCGATGGATTATGAGATTATGTTCAGATTGTTATGAGTTAGATATTTGATTATCCTTTTAAATTATGTTCCTTAGTGATTCATGCATGTTCTCTGTTGTTATTTATTGCTTTGGCCGAGTGGTAGACTGTAACTCCAAGAGGGAACGTTATGCATGATTGTGGGTTCATGCCCCTCAATGTCTAGCTTGAGTGACAGAAACATGAGACTAGGGGATGTGTTGTTGCCACCAGGGAGAAAACAACGGTGCTTGTGACCATGGTTGCAAGGATTGTTTACCTTACGCATAGTTCGTTAATGCAGTTGTCCATTGCTTTGAGTTTACACTTTGGGTGGGGCTCGCAACTTAATACCGGTGAGATGTTCTGGATGGATATCTCAAGGTGGATGATTAGTAAGTAGATGCTGATGAATAAACGGTCTACTTGTCTTGGCGTACTGCCCATTACTATTGAACCTCTAACAATCAAGTAGCATAATTAGCATTGCGGTGCGTTCATAATTCTATCAGTTGCCCAACGGTGATTTGTTTACCCAAGCATAGTTGTTTATCGTCTTTTGGGAGATAGACATCACTAGTGAACATCAGGTGACCCCGGTCCATATCACCATCATTGTTTGCACCTCCACCATTTACCGCTTTCATTTACTTTTCCGTTGCAATTACTATTACTCTTCTCGCTTGTGTTTTGATCCTTTACAAACTACAAGGCCGGAGAGATTGACAACATCTCTATACTCGTTGGGAGCAAAGTTATTTGTTGTGTGTGCAGGTCCACGTCTTCTTCTAGTGCCAGGGTGGGAGACACCTACTTGTTGATCCTAGGAGTCCTACTGGTTCGATAAACCTTATAGTTTCTGTGTGAGGGAAAACTTGCTGCTGACTACATCTCAACCTTCCACTTGGGGTAACCAACGAGGTCCGAGAAGTATATACATCATCTCGTCATCAAGCAAAGTTTTCTAGCGCCGTTGCCGGGGACTCCAGTCTTCAAGATAGGGGAGTTGCATGTTATCCTTTACCTTTGTTTTTTAGTCTTGTTAGTTTGCTTTCTAGTTTTTGCTTTCGAGTCTTATATCAAAAACCACAACTTTTTATATTAGTTGCTTTGTTCTTGCTTGTTGCCGCTACTATGGGTTCCACTGAGAACACCAAGTTGTGTGACTTCACTAGTCACAACAACAATGACTTTATCTGCACTCCTATTGCTGCTCCCGCCACTCGAGCCACGTCCTATGAGATTAAACCTGCTTTACTGAACCTTGTTATGAAAGATCAATTCTTTGGTGGTGGAGATGATGCTGCCTTGCACTTGAACAATTTTGTTGAGCTCTGTGATATGCACAAATATAAAGAAGTAGATAGTGATATTGTTAAACTTAAGCTTTTTTCCTTTCTCCTTGATAGGAGGAGCTAAAGTGTGGCTTCAATCTTTGCCTAGGAATAGCATAGATTCTTGGGATAAGTGCAAAGATGCTTTTATTGGGAAGTACTACCCGCCTGCTAAGATTATCCAGTTGAGGAGTAACATTATGAATTTTATACAATTGGATAATGAACACGCTGCTCAAGCTTGGGAACGTATGAAATCTCTTGTTAAGAATTGCCCTACACATGGTTTGACTACTTGGATGGTTATCCAAACTTTCTATGCATGATTGAACTTTACCTCGCAGAATCTGTTAGACTCAGCCGCGGGAGGAACCTTTATGTCAACTACACTTGGTGCTGCCACAAAGCTATTGGATGAGATGATGACAAATTATTCTCAATGGCACACCGAGAGAGCTCCAACAGGTAGGAAGGTAAACTGTGTTGAGGAGATCCCCTCCCTTAATGATAAGGTTGACATGATCATGACTTTACTCACTAAGCGAGCTCCTATTGATCCTCATGATGTTCCTTTAAATTATTTGGTTGCTCAAGAAAGAGAGCAAGTTGATTTTAATTTTATCTCTAGGAACAACTTTAATAACAATGCTTATAGGAGTAATTTTGGTAGTAATCCTAGACCGTTCCCATCCAACAACTACGGGAACATCGACACCTATGGTTACACTCCTAATGATAGAAGAATGCCTAGTTAGGAAAAACTTTTAGAGATAGAGAAGGCTACAAAGAATTATATGCACACCCAATATGAACAAAACAAGGCCTTCTCTATAGCAGTGGGCTGGTACCTCCGCTCCTCCTACCATGGTTTGTGCATTGTGAAGTGTGCGGTTGGCGGTGGTTCAGACCTTGGATGCGGGGACGGCGGCTCCGAAAGGCGATATGCAGGGTTAGCTCTCTGGCGGGCGCCATAGCGATGATTTTCGGTGTCAAAACGAGTGGATCTTGGGTAGGGGGTCCAGATGTGTGGATCTTGGGTCGATGGGGAACAGGGAACACAAATAAAGTATTTACCCAGGTTCGGGCCCCCTCGAAAAGATAAAACCCTATGTACTACTTGATTGTATTGATGTGTGTATGATGATTATAGAGTTGATCTACCATGAGATCAGATGAACTAAACCCTAGATGGTGGTTCTATCGATGTTTCTACGGTCTAAAACCCTGTTGTTTATATAGACACCAGGGGTCCCTAGGGTCAGATATGTTCGATTAAATCAAGGTATAAACATGCCAATCCGGCCATCTTTACTTGGCGGACACACCAACGCTACAGGAATCGGGTATTTTGCCATCAGGACGCTACAGACGGCAAAGAGAGAATTACAGACGGCAATTTTTTTGCCGTCATCCCATAACGACAAAAAATGTCGTCAACCCATGTGCCCGCAAAGGGTAATTTTGCCGTCAGCATTTTTTCTAGCAGACGGCAAAAAATTTGCTGTCAGTGAAAATGGTTTGCTGTCAGCTATTATGAGGCAGACGGCAAAATACATAATAGAACCACCCGAACGGCGTTAACTCTTTGCCGTCAGCCAAAGAACTACAGACAACAAATTATATGGGGGGTTTTGCCGTCTCCCGAGGTTCTACAGACGGCAAAGCAAATGAGGGTTTTGCCGTCTCCCGAGGTTGTACAGACGGCAAAGCAAATGATACTTAGCCGTCAGCGAGGGATCATCTGCAGACGGCAAAGCATATGTACACACTTTTTTTTTGTTTGCATTACTTTATTTTGGTACTTCAACAGACAATACATATTCTTATAAACACTGATGATCCGTATAGACAGAAATGTTTACACGAATGCAACTGACACACATAGTACAAATGATCCATATCACATATATGAACAGAACATGTTCATGCATGATCCATATATATCACATATGTCATGGTGATCCATGTCAAACATAGATAAATCGATATCACTATGAGAAATTTTGGCACTACAAGATTTGTCACCTAAGATACAAGCTACAGGCTAGACCCACTACAGGAAGCGACATACATTTCTTGAGCACGATGGCAACTGCTGCTCCTTTTACTCCTTCATCGTCGTTGGGCCAACTTCTGCTGGTCGAAGAAGCTCAGCTGGTTCATCCAGCACCTGCACCACAACAGACCAAGAAAGGTTCACATCCACATGCAACGGACACAAGAAACAGTTATTTGGGGCACAAAAATAACTTCACTAGGCATCAACATGGGCACAAAAGCATAAGGCTAGAATACTAGATGGTTTTATGTGTAATAATGCCCACCCACAGGTGTCTAAAATTGATGTAATGCATTTCCAATATTTTTCGAGTAAATGCAGGAACAATTTATTTATGGAAATCATGGTGAGTGGGATGGTGATGTACAAGATACGTACCTAATGTTTTGAATCTTGTTTAGATGAGTAGTGGAAGTTTGAAGCTCCCTTGTGGCTTTATCCTTGCCCTTAGCAAGCTCAGATCAGATGAGCATCAGCAATATATAAATACAACATACTATTTGAGTTCCTTGGCATACACTAGATAGCACACTGAATAAATACGAGTGGCTGCTCCTTTGCATCCTTGGCATTGTCCCTCAATAATCTTCTTAATAATTCTGTACAAATGGAAGTAGAATTGAACAAGATAAATTGGGGTGCTCAACCATTCCATTAGGATAAACATACTCGGGCATGCCATAATAAGCCATATTTTACAAAAGTAGTGGCAATAGTATACAACTGCGGAGGCTGCTAGCAGAATATGCAGAGGAAGTTGACAAACCTAAATAAATCCATCGGACCCGTCGGGACCCACAGCCAATGCAGATGTGGAAATATCTGAAGTAATGCTATAGCGTTGTAGGAGCCTTTGTTGTCTCATATAAATAGATAATAAGCCAATATGTTATCCAAACCCCACATAACTGAGAGCAGGCATGTAAAATCAAAAAAGCAACAATAATCCTTTAGGTATTACAGATATGTTTACTTACATGTCTTGTATATCATTCCTTCCTTCTTACCTACAGAATGCCAAACGTGACCAATGCGAGAAGGCATGTGCAAGTTCAGCTAAATGAAAGAATTTGAAAGACCAAGGCGTAAAAATTGAATTTATGTACACCGCAAAGGCCATAATAAGGAGTTGGACTGTAAAGTAAAAGCTTTTAGGTGGAACCATCAAGCATTGCATAACTATATATCAAGGATGCAAGGGAAAGAGGTAGTGCTAAGACGATTGTGAACCTAAAAATTCAGCATTGGGGAAATAAACATACATAATATGAGCTATAGGTCATTGCTCTCAACTTAAATATAGGAAATAAACATACATGGAAAAATAACTTCAACTTATTTGCACTTGAACTTAAATTGGTTTGTGCTATAAAAGCAGTACTCTGATCTTCAGAGTTCCAACTCTGTAGGGAATTCATAAGCATTTGGTCTGTAACACGTGACCTTTGTAACTATAGAAGTACCAAACGAACAGTTGTGACCCATCTTTTCCCTAAATAGAACGGCTCAGGAAAGAAACACAATCCTGAAAATAATTGAGATGGGAAGCATGTGGCTCAGGAAACTAGTTGGCCTCCCTCCCTCTCTCTCGACTGCATTGTAGATGAAGTTTCGGTTTAGATCATGGACCCCTTTGTCCCTCTCTATGCTGATGGATTCCATAGAATTCTAAACTAAAATTTCAGATATTTGGATGTTCATTGGATCAACTTGAAGGCTAATTGCAGGTAGTACCAAGCATGCAGCGGATCCATATAATTGAAACAGAGGCAATCCCCAAAAAATTACCTGTAGCCGCCACAACAAAAGGTGGTGCAGGACGAGTCGTCGTTGTCCCCATGGCTGGCGTCGGCATCCTTGTGCATGGTTTCATCCCTCCTGGTTGCAATCACCGTCGACGTCCTCGCCCTCCCGTCGTCGTCCTACTGCTGCTCCAAATCAAAGCACACATGCATCATACATACATACAAGAACAAATATAATTTTAGATAAACAAACGAACTAGGATACAACAGAACAAGGTTTGCATGAAAAAAATAAGCTCGCAATAGGGAAGGTCGATGTGGACGACCTCACAAGTAATCTGAAACTGTGCATGTGACAATGAAAATTAATGCGTAAGCATTACAATTCACAAGCCAATTCTTTTCTTTGAAACTAAAATGAATACGTGGGCATGTGTTGCAAACCAATTTCTTGAAAAGAAAAGCTAATATCTGGACATTATGAATCATAAACCAATTATTTTTTTATTGACAACCAGAACTAGCAGTACATGGTCAGTTATTATAATGTAATATAAAAAGAAGTCTGAATCTCCTCTGAAGCTCAAACTCTGAATTTCGTCTCCAATACAAGTTTGAACCTCTCTTTCGTCTACCTCGCCTCGATGGTGCTCTTCTCCCCAAATCTCTTGTTGAGCGAGCTGGGACACCACACCACACCACACCACACACAACTCGTTTGGTAGTACGAAGGGGAATGTGAATTAGTAGTGGGAGTTGGCTGAGGGGTCGAGACGTGGGAAATAGACTTGTAGTCCCATTCCTTTGTTTGGTAGTGAGAATATGATCGGAGTGTTAATTTATACATAAGAGGGAATCTTAGTTGAACATAATTTGGTCTAATTAAAAACGGCAGCTCTGAGCACGTGTAAGCACACGAATGACAAACTAACACACAATACGCTACACAGGATTTAGCTGCACAAGACGTTGAAATAGTAGCTACGCATGGTCCCTGGCAACTAACAGCAGAAGTCAATCAGTGACATTTAATAACATATCAAAAAGACAGATGTGTTTTACTGCAGATCCGAAATATACTAAGCATAACAATAAAATGTTATTGGCGGAAACTTTGCGATATTATAATACATCTTGAATCAATGGCACTCGAGATAATACCAATCATGGACTGAGAGGAAACCAAGAAGAAGTCCAAGCTTGTGGTTCTTTTCTATCTCAGGGGCTCGCTCATCAATTATATCATTTTCCATCTCCAGTGTTGTCTATAAATCGATCGTTATTTCTTGCTTCTCGTCGTCCATAAGGTCCTTTCCAGTAGAAGCAATTGTATTTTGCCTATTTTAGTAGCCTCGCATCAAGAAAGAGATGAGTAAACTCCATAAGTTGAATCTCTAATGTGTCCATAATAATTATTCAAGTGTATTGAAGATCAATGCAGGCATTTCATCAAGTAAGACCAAATCTGCATGCACAGCTTGAAATATGTCGAGTAACTAAAAACATGGTTACTGCAACCAGCAGAAGAGCTTAATCAGTGTATCTCTACTGGTGAAAGAGATGTTCTTATACATAGAGGTATTGGAAATACGCCACCCCTTGAAAGCCTAAAACTACAAGATGACAATCAAAAATACAACTCTTATATGTTTGTGAGTCGAGTTCCAGTTTCGATGTGGCAACTAGTTATTGGTCCTCTTTTCATGTAGTGGTTCCAACAAGAACTATCACGATATTTGCATAAACCACTTTACACGATACTGTTTTCAAACTATCATGGTATTTGCATAAAGAGACTTTACACGGCACTGTTTTCCTTTTTGAAATGAAAGTCATTTGCTAAACCTAAAAGTTGGAAGCATAAAAATCATCTGGAATGCATTGCAATGACATGCATATAGTTCTCATTTATAACCCTGTGAAAAAAAAGAAGATCCTTCTTAGAACAAAATGAATTCAACAATTAAAATATCCTAACCTCATCAATTTTCCTTGAAACAAAGGAGCCAAAATGCTCAAACGCCTCATCGTCATTTGGAAGTAAATAAGCGTAGCTGAAACAGAAGCAATAAATGTGTCATGATGTATGAAGTATCCAAGGTGCAATTGAAAAGGATATAGCCACACAAATAGATCTGGCAGCAACGCTAACTCATATTGATACAACATAAATGACTACGAAAATAAAAGATAACAAGAACTTGAGACTACGGTATGGTCAGTTTGTTACTAAAATAACTAATGCTATTGATCGTACATATGATTTATTTTTTCTCGGCATGGCAGTACTAACTATCTAAGGAATAGAGCAGAGCAGCCATGTATCATCAATTCATCACCTTAACCTCGTGTTAAAGCGTTCTGGGGGCAACAGGCGAGGAAGCCGACGATGCTGGGGGTGATGGGCGAGGAGGGCGGAGGTGCCGGGGGCGACACGCGAGGAGGGTGGAGGTGCCGGGGCGACACGCAAGGTGGCCGACGACGCTGGGGCGAGGAGGCCTGCGGGGGTGCCAGGGGCAACACGCGAGGAGGCCGGCGGCGCAGGGGCGAGGAGGGCGGAGGTGCCGGTGGCAACACACGAGGAGGCCGGCGGCGCTGTGGCGAGGAGGCATGCGGGGGTGTGGGGGTTGTGCCGGGGTCTCCGGGGGGTGCGGCAGTGAGGCCGGGGTCGCCGGGGCATGGGGTCGGGGGCGTCGGCGCCGGGGAGGAAACGGGAAGAGGCTGGGGCCGGGGTGCTCTGGATCTGATGCGTGAGAGAGAGAGAGATGTACGAGGGAGAGAGAACGTGTGAGGGAGAACGTGGTGGGGTAGGCGTGGGACAGAGAGATCATAGATAGGCAGCATGCGGTGCCTGATCATGCCACCTCATCGATCCAGGAGATTGATATGTGAGATGTGTTTATTCTTTGCCGTCTCTCTTTTTTATTACAGACAACAAAAATTATTTGCCGTCATCAATTTTTTTTATAGACAGCAAAATATATATTTGCCGTCACTCATTTTTTTACAGACGGCAAAAGAGGTCTTTGCTGTCATCGGGTTTTTTAACACACGGCAAAATATCTTTGCCGTCACCAGTTTTTATTAAAGACGGCAAAATATGTCTACACTGTCAGGCATTCTTTGCCGTCAGCAGATGATGGCAAAAGAGGTCTTTGCCGTCATTCATGATGAAAAGCTGACGGCAAAGATCTTCACAGACGGCAAATTATTTGATTCATGTAGTGCAAGGCACCGAAGGTTTCCTTCGCGAACACCACGTCGTCTCATAGCTTAGCCATCATGCAATAGTCAATGAGCAGCCCACCTGGCCGGCCTACAGCAAATAGGCCAGCGGCCCGAGGACCCCTTAGTCCAAGACTCCCTCTGTATCCCCAAAACTAGCCTCCAATGCCGAGGTTCATGATCCTCAGTAGCTTCACGCGGCTCGAGTGTTTGTCTTGCGGGGCGAGTTCTTCTCTCCTTCTATGCTCAGCTAATGATAGTACGATTACCGATGACTTCTTGGGTTCCAGGCCACGTGCGTCACTTAGCCTCAAAGGCCAATAGCCTGAGTCTGAACAGTGCCTTTGCCTCACAACTTTTAGCGAAGGGTTGCAAAACGGTCATAGCCACTGACCAGTTATGAAAAGTCTATTCACGTGTCGAGGCAGTTTTTTCATTAGCACGTCCCATCAATATGAAGATCGTGCCCCATCTTTTAGGGGATACATTTCACGATTTGGGTTATCCCATTCCCATATGCGTATATCAACACGATTATGTCTGAAGTGGCAAGGTCTATGACACGAAAAAGGGGCTCTTGGTATTACGACATCCCATAAAAGAGGACAACCACCAATGCATCCATACACATATCAGATTCTACAACGCCATCGCCTTCCCAGTCTCTAGAGCTCTAAGCACTCAGATCCATTCCTTCCTCGAGCTCTCCCAAGGTACATCCTCAGTTTGTCCATGGTTGGCTCGGGCTCCAAAGGCAAGTGGGAGGACTCCTCTGTCATCGACGACGATATACAAGAACTAAAGCGCGTCGGTTATCTGTCGGCCGACATAGTTCATCACACTTCGGAGGAGGGCCATGTCATTCCCACGCCAAGGCAAGGCGAGAGGGTGGTGTCTATCCCGCACTTCATCCGGGGACTTGGCTTCCCTCTCCACCCCTTTGTAAGGGGTTTGATATTTTTCTGCAGGTTAGATTTTCATGATCTTCCCTCGAACTCTTTATTGCACATTTCAGCCTTTATTATCGTCTCCGAGGCCTTTCTGTGGGTCCAGCCACATTCCGACTTCTAGCTAAAGGTCCTCAATGTCAAGCCAAAGATAGTCAATGGACAGCATGCGGATTGTGGGGGCATGGTATTTAGCAAGCTCTCTTGGGTTGAGTGGCGGGAAGGTACCTTCATAGATACCATCAAAATCCATGGCCAAAAGGTATTTAATACGAAGATTCTCTCTTACATTCATACCGAGGTTTGTTCTTAACCAAATGAATGCCCTTCATACTATAGCCCACCATGTCAGCTCCCCACCGATCAAGCCTCAGAGGGGGACTCTCTGCCAGCCAATCTAGTAGAGAGTGGGACCGCCTTGCGCACCACTCCTCCCCCAATTGCCGATGAGGCCACTGAGGTGTTGTCCAGAAGGACCCATCCACTGCTGAACATGGGGCGGGGGTGATGACGTCATGGCCGAGGTTAATACCTGAGCCGTTGAATACTAGGAGGGTCATTCCCTTTAGGTTAATAAAGAGGGGAAGCTCGGTTAGTCCGAGCTCTGCGTGAAAATCATCCGAAAGCTTGACAGGCCCCCCGAGTCATCCTTCCAGACTCCACCCAAGGGGAAGCCGAGGTGCCACCACCAATGGCACCAGTAGCAGAGTAGGCCAAGACCGGGTGGCACATAATGATGGAGGAGGCTTCGAATGGGCCCTCCATAGCCTAAGAACACCGCACGCTTGTGGGTGCGGTTTTACAAAGTATCTAGTCCGTTAACAGTGGACTAAAGGAGGCTTTCGAAGGCCTCGTGACGGTCTGCAAGGTAAATTATGTAATACCCTTTTGCAAGGAGAATTTATTTTATGGATTTATGTAATACTTATACATGGCAGCCCCCGAACCCTAGTGGAGTTTGAAAAACTCGAACGGGGATCGAAAAATAGTTCAAAAACATTGATAATAGTAGAAAAAAGTCGTAGCACCCGATACTCTGGCAGGATTTGGAAAAAAGGCTGGCACAGGGTCTAAAGGACGATAGCTCAGAAGTCTGACACACATAAGTGTTATTATCTTGGCCTCGTCTTGGCGACAGCTGTCAACACCATGGAGCTCGCCGAAATGAATCGGAAGCTCAATAACTCCGATGAAGAGCTCAACCGTCTTAACAAGCGGTTCGACAAAGCGCAGGGTAAGTCCAAAATGGAACTAGTTAGTACCATAGTTTTCCTCATCAAGTGAAGTATTCAGGTTTTTATCCCTAAATGTGGGGTGCTTATTATGACTATAGTTGTAGCCACAGAGGTCGAGAGCCTCAAGGCCAGGCTAGAGAAGGCGAGGCAAGATACCGTAGAGCAGAAGGAGGCAGCTGAAAGAGCGGCCACTAAACTGACATCAGCAAAAACGATCTGTAAGAACCACGAGGCCAGGGTGGACGAGGTGCAGCAAGAGCTTAAGGATGCCATCGCGAAATGTGAGGCCCTAGCGTAGAATAATAAAGATCAAGCCTCCGAGCTAACCTCAGAAACATCGGTGATCCAAAAAGCATGGATGGAGGCACAAAGCTACGTGAAGGAGCTGTGCGAAGCCAACCATATTGCGGATGTTAAGAGGTACCTATTGCAATGTCGCTTCGGTGGTAACAAGTTCGCGTTGCTCACACGAGTGTGGCATTCATCATGCGCTATTGCGGATCTTCTGAGGATTGTGGCAGATGCGACAAGGTACTTTGCGATACAGGATGTGGATGTCGAGCGGAGGCTATTCTAGTCGTAGTTTCAAGCCCCCAAACATCCTCTCCTGTTCACCGATCATATGAAGTTTTTTATGGAGTTGCATCGGATGGCGGATCTGGCCATGAAGGACCTCTACGCCATGCTAGGGCCTTCAGAGTCGTTGCCGAGCAACTACTTTGCCCTGGTGTAGAAACTCTACGATGTTGTGCCCAAAATCGACCCCGTGAAGTGCTCGGTATGCATCGAGGGAGCTCAGATGGCCTTTGCGAAGACCATGGTGCATTGGCTAAAGATCAAGCCAGCCGAGATGGGCACCAGACCCCCGCCTCCAGGAAAGGAGCATAGGCGACCCGAGCAATATTTTCCCGTTGTAATGGATGGTGCTCGGGTGATAGAGGATTAGTGCTCGAAAGATGTAATCTATGAGTGAGCATACTATGATGTATCACATAATAGTTGAACTCTTGCAATTGATGATGCAATTGATTTACATGGTATATCTTGCTTTACTTGATTTATTTTGACTCATGTGTGGCCGTTTTAATCTGAAAGTTGCCAATCGTCGGCTTCGACCCCCTTATAGATGCTACAAGGGGTATTTCGACCTCCACACTTTGACCCTTAGGCGATGTCTTGGTGCTCGGAGGCGGTAGTGCATAAGGGAAACGAGGCAATCAGACTATGTGGCCTTAGTGCTTTCACTTAACCGTGGGAGCTTGACTGCAGGGGCTGGTGACTAGCCCCCAGGGTTTTGTGATGTTCGACTATGCCGAGGTTGAAACCATCACTATTTGGTTTGTGCGAATACAAACCCTTCATATGACACAACATAACTTTAACGACTAAGATGCAGTCCATGTCGATCTGGGGAACGAGGCCCCGAATTGGAAAGGAGCGCATCTAAGCTTCTCGCAAACAAGGTATCATAGCACATACAGAATAATAACAGATTGAAAATCAGGGGTTCAATTGCCATCTCATAAATATATCCGAGTACATCACGCATACAATCAAAGTAGTTCCGCTACAGACTACAAAACAAGGGAAATGGCTATGCTACCCTGCCTGCTGGCCCACGATCACGACCACGCCTCAATCTTCTGGATAGTTCACGTATAGGCGGTCGTTCTCCTCGTCGTACTGCCACGCCAGCTGCGTGCCGTCGGGATCACCTGTCTCTGGGGTACCTGAACCTGTTGGTGTTGTGAAGGAATCTGTGAGCCACGGGGACTCAGCAATCTATGACCTCAGTGCCAGAACTAGTCAAGTTATTAGGTTGGATAGGTGGAGTATTTAGGTTGCAGCATCCTAAGCTTCATAAGGTGGCTAACTTACGTAGAACATACATGAAGGTGGTCTATACTAGCGGTCGATGATAGATGATCACTAAGTGATCCTGAACACCTACCTACGTCAATCATAACCCCACCGTGTTCCCAATCGAGGGGACAGTCACAGTTACGCACACAGTTGGCAATTTTATTAGCTTATGTTTAAGTTATCTAATACCGGATGTTAACAAGATATTCCAAGTTGCCACATAACCGCGGGCACGACTTTCCGAAAGATTAAACCCTACAGGGGTACTCCAACTAGTCCATCATAAACGTACACAGGTCGCAAAGTAATCCTCTATCACGAATCTCGTGATCTCGTCGGAGTCCTTAGAGGAAAACCAGAACTCTAGGGAGAACCAAAGCTTCACCGGGATTCCTATACGCAAGATATATCGCTAAGGTAAGACAAGACTAGCAGGACCTCCCGACGTGTCGACAACCCTGATAAGAGCCGCGTATCTCAGTCTCAGGACACGTCGGATGAGCTACGTGCACGATGGCCTGATAGAAATCACTCAAGTTGCCCTGAGTTGGCCCCGAGGAGTGCTCAGTTTGGACCAACACTCATGAGGAGCACTGGCCCGGGTTGTTGATTAAATTCCTCGAGGTAGCTATTCCCTATGCAGACTATTATTAAGTTATTAGCAAATTAACACCATGTCTTAACGCTACGCGATTTATCGAGGGGGTCCCCATAACAACCCCGAACGTGTTAGGAGCGATCAATATGGTATCAAACACCAGTAGCCGGTAACTATGGCGGCAATAACGGAACAAAGCACCCGGCAAAAGTCTAGGCCTTCCGTTATTTACCAATTATATAGGTGCATTAATTAAATAACAGAATTAAGATAATGATATCAAGCTCATGTTATCACATGAGACAAAGCACCTGCATCTAGAACGCTAACATTAGTAGCTGAGCAAAGCCTACTTAGCCATTCAAGTTTGCTAGGAAGGGATCAGTGTTTGGGTTCATGGCATAACAAGAGGCAAATATTTCAGTGGTAGGCAGCGAGCATATGACAAGGAAACGTAATCTAGCATAACAAGTCTAGAGATGGGATCAAGGTCATATCATCTTGCCTCTGATATCCTCACCTTGGAATGGTTCTTGTTCTTCCTGCACGTACTCTCCTGAATCCACGTACTCGTTCTCCGATCCTGGTGCTACCCAACATAAGAATAACATCCAATGAACAACAGCACCTCAAGAGGCAACAAGCACATGATGCATGAGATGAATATGAGCATACATCACTATTTCTATCACTAGCACAAGCATAAAGAGTAAATACATGTTCCTGGACAGAACTGCATCCTAAGATATTTTGACATGCATTAGGATGACATGATCAGATGTGTCTCGAGAAAACGATGCAAAATCATATAAAGAACTTAACAATCGGAGCTACTGGATCAACGGGAATGAACGAAACAAGATATGAAGCCCTACGTGTCAAAATCATCACCACACACTCAAATGGCACAACTCTGGTATTTCCAGGTTGCCAAGACATAAAAAAAACCAACATCAATGGGGTGGAGCAAGGAAGAACACCACATCATCAACTATGCACTCACAAACAGCAAAATGACAAAACTACACAATCTGCCATAAACTGGATCATAGCACTTTGTGACCTACATGCAAAGCATCTTCGTCCACCCAAATATGACAAATAATATATGTGGCTGTAGCTAACCAAGAGTACTACAAGAACAAGCAAGAATCACATACAAAGGAATTAAACACAGAAAGTTACAAGACTGCAAACTTGCCCAAAAATATCAGATTTCAGGGACTTAGTGAAAATTCCAGATTTTCACTATCTGTTTTTGCTCTGAAGCATTTTGACAACAGCCAAAACAATATCTACAGGACTCCAAATGGAACGACATTTTACAGGGAGCTAGACAAACATATCATCTCCAACTTTCAAGTTGAAAGCTAAGGCTATATCACAACACATTGACCTGCACAACCTCATCTACAGGAGAAGAAATTATAAACAAATTCTCAGACTTAGTGAAAATCTCAGATTTCACTAATGTGGAATTTCAGCCACATGCCTACTTTGGATGGGCACAACTTGCACATATGGATTCCAAAACATGAAAGGAAATCAACATGTGGTAGAGAGGGTCACCCTCTACTACCACAACCAAGAAACAAACACAAAGGCACACCACAACTCATGGAACCAAGCTCTAAACATGGAAGAAAAATGAAACATGTCATCTCCAGAAAATGTTCCAATGGCAAAACTAAGTTCATGAATGGATTCCTTGGGATATTCTACCCCAAAATCATATATAATAACTATGCCCTTACTTGGAGCAAGTGACCACAAACTAGGAAAGAAGAAACTACAAGAAATCATACATAGTGAATAGTGCAACATTTCATGTGCTACTCACTAGAACACTATCTACACAAGCACTTGCATGACCACAACACCAATGTTGACATGAGGGTTTTGAACCCATGTGTGTGTGCCATGGCCATCACCATTCCCAATCACATCTACAAGGCAAACACACCAACACAAGACACATGCACCACTCACATATGGACATATGAAGGTTCACCTTGTTCTAGTAGGTGGGCATTCCACACACACAAGAACATGCTCACCATACATGGTGCACATGAAATATGTTCATTTGTGTGTGTGCTTCACACACACCACTCCACAGACACATGCACACAAATATATGCACACTAAGTCACATAAGCATATACTATGCCTATCCACACACAAACATCATATCCACACATGCTCCACACACACATGCACAACACCATGTGTGCAACACCTACACACCACACATCAACTACCTACAACACATATAACAAGGTGTGTGGGGAGGGGGAACCCATCCATGCCACTTCTCTCTCTTGTGCACCAAGGCACAAGTGCAATTAAAACGCACCAACACATGTAACAATCACAACCTACCACCTATTACAATCTAGCTACACCTAAGGGAAACATGCTGTAGATGGCTGCCAAATAAACCACACCACCTACCTAGTACCACATATCATCTATGCAGCCAAGGGATACAGTATAAGGAAGTAAAAACATAACCTGCAAAAAAGAAAAAAAAAGGACGGGCAAGAGGGATCGAACCCTGAACCCACTGGTGCACCACTCTGCATGCTACCACTGTGCTACTGACCAAGTGCTCGACAGGGAGGGGGTTACACACAGGTAAACATGCCCGGCTACGCATCCACTGTGCTGAAATAAACCAACAAAAAGGGGGAGGCTTCCCCTGGGATCGAACCCACGACCTCTGTTGCACCAACACACAAATCACACCACTGCGCTATGATACAGGAACCTGACAAAGGACGATACACAAGCAAGGTAAACAATCAGGAGGCCCTACTCTGCCTACAGAGCCTGCCGGCGACAGGGAGGACGCCGATGCAATACTCTGCTACAGATCCAACGAGGGGGAGCACTCTACTCCTACTGCTCGTCCGCAATGCGGGGAAGGAATTCCCTGCTTCCACTTATCTGCCCCTGCACGACGCAAGAGACACCACAACTCATGAAACACCTCGGCCTAATTCCTGACAGGGGCTACTCCGGCGAGCCCGGTCGATCTAGGCGGCGAGAAGGAGGGATGAAGGAGGGAGGAGCTCCTGCTCACCTAGGGGAAGGAGGAAGGGCGCCGATCGGAGGAGGAGTCGCTGGAGGGGAAGAAGATCGAAGCCGAGAAGATCATGTCGCAGAACCAAAGCAGAGGCAAAGGAGCACCGGGTCCGCGGCGTCGGTGATCTCCTGGTCATCGGTGAGGATGCCCCTCGACCTTACCGAGGACGAAAATGGGACACGGGCATTAACCCTATGCCCCTGGACATGGCCGTCGGTGATGCTCGACGGAGAGGGCTGGGTAGACGGCGGCGGGGCTTCCCTGCTCTCTCTGACTACTACTCCTACAGAGACTTACGAGGAGGGGGAAAGAGAGAAGGAGGGAGATGGCGGTGGCGCTGGAGGAAGGAGAGGGAACCCTAGGTTCGGAGGATGGCACGGACGCTGATATAAATAGGGGGCCTCAACGTTAGGGCCTCACGGCGCTTGCGTCTCTCTCTGGTGGACTGACGGAAAGGCAGAGGGGGGGGGGGGAGACGGCGTCAGGGAGGAAGAAGGATGTCGCGTGGGCTTGGCGCAGGGACAGGAGGGGTGAGATGGGCCGGCCTGTGGGAGTGAGCCCACATGTGGTACCACTTAGAGGAAACACTCCCTGGTCTCTCTTCCATTTACAGAAATTAACATGGATTAAAACAAAAGCACATGAAAAACTACAAGTGCTAAAAATAAAATAGCACTTCTCTTGGACATGTAAAATCAAGACCTAATTAATAAAAATGAGAGCAAGAATTTAGGAGCAAGTATTTATTTTGCAAAGCAGCCATGGTTGGGATTGTTTTGTAATTGCTTACACCTTTTAACCACCCATTCAAAACCAGCAAATCACTCATCTCATCCACCACAATTCTAAGCTAACCCATGAGCATTTTTAAAAGAGGGAAGGAAGAAGAGAATCTTGACATAGGAGAAATAGAGAGGGGGGGTGAAGATGGTTTTGAAACCTAAGCATATACTATCACATGCATCACCCCACACAAGCTATACATCACATGCACAACAACACAAGGCACCACATGGAATCACAAGAACACAATGCAACACAAGGACAAGACATGGTATGAACCCATATGCATGCAAACAAGGAAGAACATAAGGACCACATGAAATTATACATGCAAATGCCTCTCTCATATCAATGACAAGGTGGTCCCATATGGAAGGTTACAAAAAGGGAAAGCTTTACACTTGGGGCATCACAAACTCTCCCACACTACAAAAAAGATCTCGCCCCGAGATCTACGCCTGAAAGAACTCTGGAAATTCAGAACGGAGGTGATCCTCGCGTTCCCAAGTAGCCTCTTTATTGGAATGGTGTGACCACTACACTTTGAGAAATTTGACGGTCTTGTTACAGGTCTTGCGCTCAGTCGCCTCGAGAACCACAACTCGATGCTCACGATAAGAAAGGTCAGGCTGAAGGTCGATTTCTTGAAGATGAACAGTGCGCTCGGGGGTCTTGAAACACCTCCAAACCTGAGAAACATGGAACACATCATGGACATTTGCAAAGTTTGACGGGAGCTCAAGCCGGTATGCAAGGTCGCCTCTCTTGCCGACCACTCTGAACGGACCAACGAAACAAGGTGCAAGCTTGTCTTTGATGCCAAAGCGTTGCATACCCTTCATAGGCGACACCTTGAGATAGACGAAGTCATCAAGCTCATAAGACATGTCACGGTGCTTGCTATCATAATAGCTCTTCTGACGGGACTGAGCTGCTGTGAGGTTGTCGCGAATGACCCAACACATCTCCTCAGCTTCTTCTATCAAATCATTCCCAAGGATCTGATGCTCGCCAGTCTCGGACCAGTTGAGCGGGATACGACACTTCCTGCCATTGAGAATTTCAAAATGAGCCTTGCCAGAACTAGCTTGATAACTGTTGTTATATGAGAACTCTGCAAAAGGCAGACAATCTTCCCACTTCATGCCAAAAGAGATAACACAGGCTCTCAGCATATCCTCAAGAACTTGATTCACTCTCTATACTTGACCACTAGTCCGAGGATGGAATGCTGTGCTGAAGCGGATCTTCGTGCCCATAGCAGACTGAAAGGAGTCCCAGAACTTGGAAGTGAAGATACTTCGGCGATCCGAAGAGATCACCATAGGCACACCGTGCAAGGACACAATCCTGGAGGTGTACAACTCTCCCAGATGAGCTGCTGAAATGGATTCCTTAACTGGAAGAAAATGAGCCACTTTACTCAACTTGTCGATGACGCCAAAGATGGCATCATTACCCTTCTTGGACTTCGGAAACCCTGTGACGAAATCCATCTCAATGTGATTGAACTTCTACTCGGGAATGGGCAATGGATGCAAAAGACCCGCTGGACATTGATGCTCTGCTTTCACCCTTCGACATACATCACATTCATTTACGAACTGAGCAATCTCACGCTTCATACGAGTCCACCAGAAGGTCTGTTTCAAGTCGTGGTACATTTTGGAGCTTCCAGGATGAATAGAGAGCAGAGAGTTATGAGCTTCCTCCATGATTACCTTCCTGAGATCACCTTTCGGGACGACAAGGCGATCCTCGAAGAACAATGTGTCTCTGGCATCAACAGTGAAACACTTATACTTGGGAAGACTCTTTCCAACGCCAATCTTGACCTTCTTCACCATAGCGTCAAGAAGTTGTGCTGCTCGGACCTGATCTTCCAAGGTAGGAGAGATCTGAAGGTTTGCAAGAAATCCCTGAGGTACTAGCTGAAGGTTGAGCTTCCTGAAAGACTCACAAAGACCAGGCTAGAGAGGAGGCAGAATCAGACTATTGCAATATGCCTTCCTGCTCAAAGCATCCGCCACGACATTAGCTTTGCCTGGCGTATACTCAATACTCGGATTAAAATCCTGGAGCATTTCCACCCATCGTGTTTGCCGAAGATTCAAGTTAGGCTGAGTGAAGATGTACTTGAGACTCTTGTGATCGGTGAAGACTTCAACCTTACGTTCCAACAAGAGGTGTCTCCAAGTCATCAGAGCGTGTACCACAGCTGCTAGCTCAAGATCATGCACATGATAGTTCTTCTCCGCTGGCTTCAGCTGCCTGGAGGTATATGCAACCACCTTCTTATCTTGCATCAGGACTACACCAAGACCCTGGAGAGAAGCGTCGCAGAAGACCTGGTAAGACTTGGAATCATCCAGAGGAACCAAGACTGGAGTGGAGGTAAGCTTCTCTTTGAGTGTGTCGAAGGCCAACTGACACTCTGGAGACCAAGCATACTTAACACCCTTCCAAAGAAGACTTGAGAGCGGCTTGGCGATCTTGGAAAAGTTCTCAACGAACCTTCTGCAATAGCGAGCAAGCCCGAGAAAGCTTCGAAGCTCCATCACATTCCGCAGAGGCTCCCATTCAACAATGGCCTGAACCTTGGACGGATCAACTTTAATGCCCTCGGCAGAGATAATGTGCCCAAGATACACCACTTCTTTCAACCAGAACTCGCACTTGGAAAACTTGGCATACATCTTGTACTCTCTCAGCTTATCAAGCACCAATCTGAGATGTTCTTCATGTTCTTCCTCAGTTTCAGAAAAACACCAGAATGTCGTCGAGATAGAGGAAGACAAAGTCATTCTTGAAAGGAGAGAATATGTAGTTCATCAATTGAGAGAATGTCGGAGGAGCATTTTCCAGACCAAAAGACATGACCGTATACTCATACTAGCCAAAACTAGTCCTGAAGGCAGTCTTCAGAATATCTTCCTCGCGAACGTGAATTTGATGATAGCCCATTCTGAGATCAAGCTTGGAGAAGACCTTAGCACCTTTCAACTGTTCGAACAACTCAGTTATGTTCGGAAGTGGATATTTGTTCCTTATTGTCTTCTTATGTAATGGACAGTAATCGACACACAGCCGGTCCGTGCCATCCTTCTTCTTGACAAAAAGAAAACCACAGCCCCACGAAGACGAGCTCGGTCTGATCAAACCCAAATGCTCCTGCTCATCGAGTTGCCTCTTAAGTTCCTTCAATTCTTCTGGACCCAGCTTGTACGGCCGTTTGCACACAGGCTCTGTGCCTGGCTCAAGCTCAATCACAAACTCAACTTCTCCGTGTGGAGGCATGCCTGGCAGCTCTTCAGGAAACACATCTTCATATTTGCAGACCACTCGGACTTGCGAAATAGGATTGATCTGACCCTTTTCATTCAAAGAGAACAGACGGATTGTATCATCGCGCGCCGCGAATATAATTACGTCCTCCAAAGAGTGGGTAAGCTTCATTTCTTTGGCTTCACAATCAATTGACGCCTTGTTTATGGCCAGCCAGTCCATATCAAGAATCAAGTCGATATCTGAATTGCCCAAGACAATAGGAGATGCCAGAAAAGCATAAGTGCCCCTCTTGACAGAAACATCCAAAATGACCACATTAGAGCTCATCAACGCGCCCGGGGAAACCACACGAAAAGGTTTGTCCAAGGTCTTAGAAATGAAATCATGATTCCATGCAAATGGTCTAGACATGAACGAATGAGAAGCACCAGAGTCAAATAACACTCTAGCAGGAATATCATTGACGAGGAGGTTACCCATGATCACATCTGACGAGTTTTCTGCCTCAGCTGCATTCACCATGTTGACTCGAGCTGATCTGGGGTTGAACTTGACAAGATCATTGCTTGGAGGTTTGCCTGGAGGAGGAGGCGGCAGTCGGACCTGAGAAGTACACTTGTTGGCATAGTGACCCTTCTACCCACACTTGTGACAAGTCACCTCTACTGGCTGCCGGTACTGAGTCTGAGGAGGCCCTTGCTTCTGATGCTGGAATCTCTGCTGGAAGACAGGGTTTGGTGGGTGGGAAAAACCACGACCACCAGAGTTCTTGAGCTGCTCCGAGTGCCGAGGAGGAGGAGGAGACACCCAAAACTTATGTTGCTTCTGAACCACCTGAGTCGAGGAAGAGCTGGAATCTCTGAAGCGCTTGTCAGAATTCTCCACCCTGAGCAAGGTTGCCTCTGCTCTGAGAGCTAGGTTGTAGAACTTGTCGAACTCCTCAGGATCATGCAAAGCAAGAGCTAACTGCAAATCTTCTTTCAAGCCACCTCTGAACTGATAAATCTTGCTCTTCTGGTCAGGGATATCCTGCAACGCGTAACGGGCCAGCTCGTGGAACTCAATGTTGTACTTGTACACGGAATTGCCACCCTGCTTCAATGTGGGGACCCCGACTGGTAAGTCAAGATCGCCGTGCCTAGTGATCCCAAGGATCAATGCTCACTGAACACAGATACTGAATAATAGAGTCTTACATCCACATACCGAATATTACATCAAAAGACCGAAGGGTCAGGTTCACAAACACAGCCTAAGGAGAAATAAAACGGGTACAACGGATAGCGGAAACTCATAAGGGCTAAGTGGGTGCCCATGCCATCAAGCCTACACCGACATGCATTCTGACTTGGAAGCGTCCTAGATCGCAGGTCCGTCTCCGAAGACGTACTCGTCGCCAAACTCCGGTCCTTCCTTGTCTGGTCAATAATATAACCAGTGGCAAGCCAATGAGTACTTTGAATGTACTCGCAAACAACCCATGATATGAACAATGAAAGTGAAGGATGACAGTATCATGCATTTCTAGTATAACTCATCTGGGTAGAATGATCATGGATATGTATCAAGTTAAAGAATTACCTTTGAAGAACAGGTTACAGATATCAACATATCTGCTAAGGGTTGAACCATCCGGGTTCACCCTATATGCCAAGTCATCGGACTTGTCATAACCTTAATGTATCAGCTGAGGGTTAAACCATCCGGGTTTACCCTGTATGCCAAGTCACCAAACTTGGTCATATTATTATTATTGTAACAACACCTTTTTAACACCACACACACACACACACACACTTGGTTTATGCGGAAATATCAGGACGTAGTTTAAGCAGGATTACCCAACTGTCCTTTATCGTGGACACGGCTATTCGAATAGTTTAACACTCTGCAGAGGTAGTACGCTGGACCCACGAGATCAAGGAAACTTCCGTGTCATCCACGACTCGCGGTATATCACATATACCCGAGGTAAGTACCCGATCATCATCTTTCGCCTGACGATACTAGACAAAGAGGTCCACTCGATTGGTACCCAGCCCACATGTTGTACGTCTTACGAGCACCGACTCTGGACAGTATCAACCATGCAGGGACCAACGGTGTGCCTGGAACTCATAATAATGGCATAGTCGTCCTACCTGGCACGACCCCATCACGAGAGTGACGACAATCACTCCCGCCACTAGTAATGTGGCTCTTTGCTAGTACCGACCAGAGTAATCAACAAAGCCCCGTCCCATAAAGGGGTATCGTGGTCGTACTGGTAAGGTTGGGACGGTCGACACATCATAAATCTAATCCCATTTCTGAAACCATACTCACACAAAACACGGTGCATCACTTCACCAAAAGTGATCACCAACTCATCATCACCCTCGGGCATTAGTGGCACCCGACGGGGTTTTCATAAACCTTTGATTTAAGTCATCATCATGCTCATGATAATATGCTTCTATCTTTACTTGTCAACATGGTATTAGCATGACCCTCAAGGGGTAGGGTCAAGCTCAATGCAATAGTTCTTTAACTCTACTAGTCAGCATGACAGTAGCATGATCCTCATAGATGGTAGGGTCAAGCTCATCATGCTTGTGCTTCGAGGAGCTATATGTATAACATCATCGTCATGCAAGTGCTTCGAAGAAGCCTTCGGTACCATCACACCAATGATGAACCGGCACTATGATCACATGCAACGGAAAAGTACTTGCTATTCTAGCATGCATCAATTCATATGCTCAAGTCATGGTCAAAGGGCTGCTTGCCTTGGTCAGCTAAGTATCCTGGGTCTTCGAGGTCTTCCGCTCCGAATCCTTCGTCACTCGGTAATTCTATCGTCGAGAATAGAATAAATAAGAAATAGCTCACACAAAAACAGATCACAAATCACTTTTAAAAATGTTGCAAAACTTGGTAAAAATCAGGTTGTTACTTTGAAAAATATCTTCTCTTAGTTTTTACTATATAAGCATTTTTAATAATTACAAAACAGAGGCAAACTATTGTTTTTAATGCCGTTATATTATTATAAAACAGATTCTATTTTTGAAAAATATCAATAATGGCAGAATAAATACTACTCATTTTTAGAAAAATATCGATGGAAGAATTATATTTTTCCACTGGGTAGTTATTTTTACAAAAATCATTTTAGTCTCAGGTTTTAAAATACAAGAAAAAGGCCAAAGCCTGGCCTGGGAAGCAGGCCGGCCTAGCCAGCCAGCAGGCTACCAGGCGCGCGCGTGCCAGATTTGAACATGACGTGCGTGCCCCTGGGGTCAGCGGCTGTGGCTGAGCGCGGGGCAGCTCCAGGACGCCGATAGGTGGAGCCCACCTGTCGGGTTCTTCCCCTACCTCCAGCCAGGGAGGAGGAGACGAGCGATGGCGAGGCTACCGTCGTCCATGGGCCTAGCTAAGGGCAGGAATGGGTTCAGCATGCCTCCGCCTACCTGCAGGTGGTCGGGACAGCGCCGGAGAGGCTTGGAGTCGCCGATGACGAGGTGGCCTTGGCGGAGGGGTTTTCGGATGTGGTTGAACTGGTAGCTAGGGGCATGGAAAAGCTCGGGGCTGTTGGGGGAAAGGTTCCTGGTGTCGAGGGGAGTGCTCTGGTGGGTCGAGTGTCGCAGGAGCCGGCGTGTAGCCGAAGATCGACCGGAGCTTCGAGGCGGAGGGGCCTCGGTCAATCTCGAGCACCGGGGCTCTGCGAGCTCGATTGGGTGGCTAGGGGGGAGCTAGTGGTCGTGCAGAGGCTGTTGAAGGGGTGCTGAGGTGCCTGGGGGACCTATTTATAGGCTCGCGACGGTGAGCCGAACTCGGTGCGTCGGTGACTCACCGTGGCGTGCGTGCCTGCACAGTGAGGAGCTGGCTGCGAAACCACGGTATCCGGACATGGTTTAGGACGCTCTGAAGCATCGGCCACAGAGGGAGAAGGCGTGGGGTCGAGCTGCAGCGTCCGTGCGTGCTCGGCCGAGTCGGGTGCGCGCGGGCACGCATCTCCCGAGCTCTAGCGCGGGGGAGGAGTGTCCCTGGCGGCTGCTTCTCACTGAGGGGTTGTCGGGGGAGATCTTGGACACTTCGGGGAGGTTGGAACCGGCCGGGGGCGTCGTCCCCTTCTCGGTTGCTCCCTGTAGCGCATCCAGAGCGCAGTTTTGGCATGCCACGGCATGCTGGCGCGCTCTGGGGCACTTCAGATGTGTCCCTCATTTCCTGGGTGTTGCTGGGAGTGTAACTAGTCGTTGTGTGCTAGTGAGAGCACTGGCTGGTCAAGGGGAACATGTTTTACTAGTGCTGTAAGTCCTGTTCTGTTACACAAATTGGAGTTTTTGTCACTTGTGCTTTGAACTGGGGAGGGGCCAGTTGACTGGGTGTTTAGGTTGGTCTGAGGCACTAATACACCAAGTTTGAGGCTCTGACATTGGGTAAAACAGTGGCTAGGTGGGTTTTTACCTTGCTGTCAGAAGGTGTTCGACAGTGGTTTGGGGTGCTTCTACTCCACCACTAGAACTGCAACTTAACAGGTTTGGTTTGGGGTTAAAGTAGGGGTTTCCACCAATTTTGAGCTCCATTGCACAAGTTTAGCTTCGTTAACTTGAAAATGCATGGAAGTGGCCAGATCTGTCCTCTCCAAAGGGAGTGTGACTAAACTGAGTCTAGCAAATCTCATTTTTGGTGTGGAGTCCTCATTTGAGGTGCCAAACACCCCTGCAAAGTTTCAGCCCTATTGGACAAACTTTGCTATGTAGAGTTTTTCCAACTCTATTCTGGACAGAGAGGGTTTTAGGATTATTTGGTGACCTTCCCCACCTTGGATCAAGGTGAGATTTTATGTGGGCACCAAATATGGCTTGGGGAGGCTCCTGTAATTTAATGGTATTTTATTGAGAATATTTCCTTTGGAAATATCTCAAAAGGTTAAAACAGACATGAATGGTTTTCAGGGTTTTACTCAAATAGTTATAATATAAAATAGGGTTGAAAATCTTATGTATGGAAAATATATGTCCTTCTGAGTTTCCATGATTTTACTCAGAATTTTCTAAGGCAGAGAAGCATTTTTCCTTGTGGGAATATCATTTCTGGCCTTAGAAACAAACATGTATTTAAAATAGAAAAAAATGTTTTAAATCATAACATAATGTTTTTGGCAAATAATAATAGTATTTGAGTTCAGATCACCAACTTTGGTTGGGAGTGCTACTAGACATCATGAGCTAGTAGTGTAACCCAAGCAAGGTAGAGGTGATCTGATGTCAAAGAAAAGAGTTTTGGAAATTCATTTAAAATAAATAAAATTGCCATGGGTTTGGATCAACAAGCAAACAAGCATACATTCATACAAGGCATTCATAGCATTCACAACATCATTAGAAAAAGTTTTTAACAAGCCCTGATTTTTGTGACTTATAACATTGGTGGTGAAAAACAGGGTGTGCCATTCAAACGCTTGAACTTCTCACGCATCTCCTCCACAAAGCTGGAAGGGATGTAGTGGGACGTGAAGTCACGACAGAACTCATCCCAAGAAATCACCCTAGCGCCTCTGGAGTCCTTCAGCTGTTGCCACCAAATAGAAGCCTGCCCTTCAACTGGAATGTTGCAAATTTGACGAAATCTTCAGGACACACATTGCTACACTCGAAATGCTTGTCATATCACGGATCCAGTCCTCTGCATCAAATGGCTGGTCGCAAGAAGTGAAAGTCTCTGGCTGGTTCGACAGGAACTCACTCAGACTAGCAAACTGATTGCCACCATGCTGGAAATTGCCTTGCTGCTGATTGTCTCTTTCTTCCAACAACTGTAGCAGCATCTGGGTGTTTGCATTAGTAGCAGCCATCACCGCTTGCCACGCCTCTACAGGAGGAGGCGGCGGCGGAGGAGGATTCTCCGGAGGAGGAGGTTGTGGCGGCATATCCTCACGCCCTGGGTTCTGACGCGTTGGTGGAGCCATCCTGAAGACGGACAACATATTAGCCACAGAATAAATTGAAAATATTGCTGAATCAAAATACAGGAATAAAGCAATTGCATTCGAACAAAATAGTAAGAATGCTTCCTCAAAGTGACGGACGACAAAATTCCGATTAAGACCACTGCAAACAGGTATGAGCTAGAGTTGCTCGGAACAAACATATGATATCTTCGTGGGTAAGATCGCACGGGCTCGAATTTACAGTAGCCATCCTGTGCAAGGCAGTGCACACGACATACGAAGTATCCCTGAGTTGTAGCGAGCTACAAGGACTCTTTAAGACACAACGAGAACCGCTGTAAGACGACCGTCAACAAACGTACCCACTGAACATCGAATCCCAACCTCAATCATGCATCTGTAGGAAGATAGTCCTATAAGATACTACTTGATATCCCACCTATGAATTCCCGAAATAACTTGTCATGCAATCTGGTAGACGGATACAAGGAGTAATATCACACAACTCCGATACTAACCCGTCACCTGTATCACATCCGTCAACACAAAACCAGCATCTCGGACCTTCATCTTCAACAGACCCTCGTGATCACAACGATACTCAGTATGGCAGTACTCCTGAACAATCTGCACCAGTAATGGGGACATCGGGGTTATCTCGCCACTACCAGTATTGAAGCAATAACGAACATCCTTCGTTCTTAGATACTCAGAAATCTGAATGATGGCGATGTGCACATGAATCCCCTGGAGCTCAACTCCCCGGAAGAAATCAAAGCACACAGGAGGCACCAAGACAGGACTCCGTCACATCGAAATCATATAGATTTCACAAATACCCGCATGATCCTAAATTTTTTTTTGAACGAGAAGAGGAGTAGAATAAAGATTTCCTAAGACGGGAACCTCACCAGAGCATCGAAGAGGAGAAAAAAGAATCCTACTCTCCGATATATCTAAGACTCAAAACATATTACTAGACTTGACTCGGCCAAGTACGATCACACAAAGGCTCCTATGGTCGTAAGGCTCTGATTACCAACTTGTAACGACTAAGATGCGGTCCTTTCCGATCTGGGGAACGAGGCCCCGAATTGGAAAGGAGCGCATCTAAGCGTCTCGCAAACAAGGTATCATAACACCTACAGAATAATAACAGATTGACAATCAGGGGTTCAATTGCCATCTCATAAATATTATCAGAGTACATCACGCATACAATCAAATTAGTTCCACTAGGGACTACAAAACAAGGGAAATGGCTATGCTACTCTTCCTGCTGGCCCACGATCACGACCACGCCTCAATCTTCTGGATAGTTCACGTACAGGCGGTCGTTTTCCTCGTCGTACTGCCACGCCAGCTGCGTGCCGTCGAGATCACCTGTCTCTGGGGTACCTGAACCTGTTGGTGTTGTGAAGGAATCTGTGAGCCACGGGGACTCAACAATCTATGACCTCGGTGCCAGATCTAGTCAAGTTATTAGGTTGGATAGGTGGAGTATTTAGGTTGCAGCATCCTAAGCTTGATAAGGTGGCTAACTTACGTAGAACATACATGAAGGTGGTTTATACTAGTGGTCGATGATAGATGATCACTAAGTGATCCTGAACACCTACCTACGTCAATCATAATCCCACCGTGATCCCGATCGAAGAGAGATCTTCGAGGGGACAGTCACAGTTACGCACACAGTTGGCAATTTTATTAGCTTATGTTTAAGTTATCTAATACCGGATGTTAACAAGATATTCCAAATTGCCACATAACCGTGGGCACGACTTTCCGAAAGATTAAACCCTACAGGGGTGCTCCAACTAGTCCATCATAAACGTACACAGGTCGCAGAGTAATCCTCTATCACGAATCTCGTGATCTCGTCGGAGTCCTTAGAGGAAAACCTCAACTCTGGGAGAACCAAAGCTTCACGAGGATTCCTATACGCAAGATATATCTCTAAGTTAAGACAAGACTAGCAGGACCTCCCGACGTGTCGACGACCCTAATAAGAGCCACGTATCTCAGTCTCAGGACACGTCGGATGAGCTACGTGCATGATGTCCTGATAGAAATCATTCAAGTTGCCCTAAGTTGGCCCCGAGCAGTGCCCAGTTTGGACCAACACTCATGAGGAGCACTCACCCGGGTTGTTGAACTAATTCCTCAGGGTAGCTATTCCCTATGTAGATTATTATTAAGTGATTAGCAAATTAACACCAATGTTGGGTCCTGCCGGACAAGTCTTAACACTACGCGATTTATCGAGGGGGTCCCCATAACAACCCCGAACGTGTTAGGAGCGATCAATATGGAATCAAACACCGGTAGCCGGTAACTATGACGACAATAACGGAACAAAGCACCCGGCAAAAGGCTAGGCCTTCTGTTATTTACCAAGTATATAGGTGCATTAATTAAATAACAGAATTAATATAACGATATCAAGCTTATGTTATCACATGAGACAAAGCACCTGCATCTAGCAACGCTAACATTAGTAGTTGAGCAAAGCCTACTTAGCCATTCAAGTTTGCTAGGAAGGGATCAATGTTTGGGTTCATGGCATAACAAGAGGCAAATATTTCAGTGGTAGGCAGCAAGCATATGACAAGGAAACGTAATCTAGGATAACAACTCTAGAGATGAGATCAAGTTCATATCATCTTGCCTGTGATATCCTCAGCTTGGAATGGTTCTTGTTCGTCCTGCACGTACTCTCCTGAATCCACGTACTCGTTCTCCGATCCCGGTGGTACCCAACATAAGAATAACATCCAATGAACAACAACACCTCAAGATGCAACAAGCACATGATGCATGAGATGAATATGAGCATGCATCACTATTTCTATCACTAGCACAAGCATTAAGAGTAAATACATGTACCTAGACAGAACTGCATCCTAAGCTATTTTTACATGCATGCGGATGAAATGATCAGATGCATCTCCAGAAAACGATGCAAAATCATATAAAGAACTTAACAATCGGAGCTACGGATCAACGGGAATCAACGAAACAAGATATGAAGCCCTACGTGTCAAAATCATCACCACACACTCAAATGGCACAACTCTGGTATTTCCAGGTTGCCAAGACATAAAACAAACCAACATGAATGGGGTGGAGCAAGGAAGAACACCACATCATCAACTAAGCACTCACAAACATCAAAATGACAAAACTACACAATCTGCCATAAACTGCATCATAGCACTTTGTGACCTACATGCAAAGCATCTACAGCCACCCAAATATGACAAATAATATATGTGGCTGTAGCTAACCAATAGTACTACAAGCACAATCAAGAATCACACACAAAGGAATTAAACACATAAAGTTAGAAGGCTGCAAACTTGCCCAAAAATGTCAGATTTCAGGGACTTGGTGAAAATTCCAGATTTTCACTATCTGTTTTTGCTCTGAAGCATTTTGACAGCAGCCAAAACAATATCTACAGGACTCCAAATGGAATGAAATTTTACAGGGAGCTATACAAACATATGAGCTCCAACTTTCCAGTTGAAAGCTAAAGCTAGATCACAACACATTAACCTGCACAACCTCATCTACAGGAGAAGAAATTATAAACAGATTCTCAGACTTTGTTAAAATCTCAGATTGTCACTAATCTGGAATTTCAGCCACATGCCTAATTTGGATGGGCACAACTTGCACATATGGATTCCAAAACATGAAATGAAACCAACATGTGGTAGAGGGGGTCACCCTCTACTACCACAACCAAGAAACAAACACAAAGGCACACCACAACTCATGGAACCAAGCTCTAAACATAGAAGAAAAACGAAATATGTCATCTGCAGAAAATGTTCCAATGTAAAAACTAAGTTCACCAACGGATTCCTTGGGAGATTCTACCCCAAAATCATATATAATAACTATGCCCTTACTTGGAGCAAGTGACCACAAACTAGGAAAGAAGAAACTACAAGAAATCATACATAGTGAATAGTGCAACATTTCATGTGCTACTCACTAGAACACTATCTACACAAGAACTTGCATGACCACAACACCAATTTTGACATGAGGGTTTTGACCCCGTGTGTGTGTGCCATGGCCATCACCATTCCCAATCACATCTACAAGGCAAACACACCAACACAAGACACATGCACCACTCACATATGGACATATGAAGGTGCACCTTGTTCTAGTAGGTGGGGATTCCACACACACAAGCACATGCTCAAAATCCATGGTGCACATGAAATATGTTCATGTGTGTGTGTGCTTCACACACAACACTCCACAGACACATGCACACAAGTATATGCACACTAAGTCACATAAGCATATACTATGCCTATCCACACACAAACATCATATCCACACATGCTCCACACACACATGCACACCACCATGTGTGCAACACCTACACACCACACATCAACTACCTACAACACATATAACAAGGTGTGTGGGGAGGGGGAACCCATCCACGCCACTTCTCTCTCTTGTGCACCAAGGCACAAGTGCAATTAAAACACACCAACACATGTAACAATCACAACCTACCACCTATTACAATCTAGCTACACCTAAGGGAAACATGCTGTAGATGGCTGCCAAATAAACCACACCACCTACTTAGTACCACATATCATCTATGCAGCCAAGGGATACAATATAAGGAAGTAAAAACATAACCTGCAAAAAAGAAAAAGAAAAGGAGGGGCAAGAGGGATCGAACCCTGAACCCACTGGTGCACCACTCTGCATCCTACCACTGTGCTACTGACCAAGTGCTCGACAGGGAGGGGGTTACACACAGGTATACATGCCCTTCTGTGCATCCACTGTGCTGAAATAAACCAACAAAAAGGGGGAGGCTTCCCCTGGGATCGAACCCACGACCTCTGTTGCACCAACACACAGACCACACCACAACGCTACGATACAGGAACCTGACAGAGGACGATAAGCAAGGTAAACAATCAGGAGGCCCTTCTCTGCCTACAGAGCCTGCCGGCAACAGGGAGGACGCCGGTGCACTACTTTGCTACAGATCCGACGAGGGGGAGCACTCTACTACTACTGCTCGTCCACAACGCAGGGAAGGAATTCCCTGCTTGCACTTATCTGCCCGTGCACGACGCAAGAGACACCACAACTCATGAAACACCTCGGCCTACTTCCTGAGAGTGGCTACTCTAGCGAGCCCGGTCGATCTAGGGGGCGAGAAGGAGGGAGGAAAAAGGGAGGAGCTCCTGCTAACCTAGGGGAAGGAGGAAGGGCGCCGATCGGAGGAGGAGTCGCTGGAGGGGAAGAAGATCGAAGCCGAGAAGATCCTGTCGCAGAACCGAAGCAGAGGCGAAGGAGCACCGGGTCCGCGGCATCGGCGTGCTCCTGGTCGTCGGTGAGGACGCCCCTCGACCTTACTGAGGACAAAAATGGGACGCGGGAACCAACCACGTGCCCCTGGACATGGCCGCCGGCGCTGCTCGACGAAGAAGGCAGGGTAGACAGCGGCGGGGCTTCCCTGCTCTTTCTGACTGCTACTCCTACAGAGACTTACCAGTAGGGGGAAAGAGAGAAGGAGGGAGATGGCGGCGGCGCTGGAGGAAGGAGAGGGAACCCTAGGTTCGGAGGAGGGCACGGACGCCGAGATAAATAGGGGCCCCTCGACATTAGGGCCTCACGGCGCTTGCGTCTCTCTGGTGGACTGACACAAAGGCGGAGAGGGAGGGGGGACGGCGTCAGGGAGGAAGAAGGATGCCGCGTGGGCTTGGCGCAGGGAGAGGAGGGGTGAGATGGGCCGACCTGTGGGAGTGAGCCCACAGGTGGTGCCACTTAGAGGAAACACTCCCTGGTCTCTCTTCCATTTACAAAAATTAACAGGGAGTAAAACAAAAGCACAAGGAAAACTACAAGTGCTAAAAATAAAATAGCACTTGTCCTGGACATGTAAAATCAAAACCTAATTAATAAAAATGAGAGCAAGAATTTAGGAGCAAGTATTTATTTTGCAAAACAACCATGGTAGGGACTGTTTTGTAATTGCTTACACCTTTTAAACACCTATTCAAAACCAGCAAATCACACATCTCATCCACCACAATTCTAAACTAACCCATGAGCATTTTTAAAAGAGGGAAGGAAGAAGATAATCTTGAGAGAAATAGAGAGGGGGGTGAAGATGGTTTTGAAACCTAAGCATATACTATCACATGCATCACCCCACACAAGCTATACATCACATGCACAACAACACAAGGCACCACATGGAATCACAAGAACACAATGCAACACAAGGACAAGACATGGTATGAACCCATATGCATGCAAACAAGGAAGAACATAAGGGCCACATGAAATCATACATGCAAATGCCTCTCTCATATCAATGACAAGGTGGTCCCACATGGAAGGTTACAAAAAGGGAAAGCTTTACACTTGGGGCATTATAATAACCTCCAATGATTTCTAGTTTAACACTCGTCATCGGGTCACCCACCAGTCCTCGCCTATTATGAATGTTAGTTTTCGGCTTTCTCCAATGAGGTACTTGACCACGCAAGGTGGAAATACAATCGCAGTGGTTCTCCCTTTACCCTCCTAGCCGGACATGCGGAATGTAAGAGGGTAAACACATAAACCGGGCAACCCAACTATTGACCGAAGACATAATTAAGGACCAATTCATATAATGTAATATCCGATATGCTGAGCACTTAAGAGAAAATATAGTGCCAGGTTGATGCTTAGAGCGAGTTTTATAGTCAAGCATGTGGTATATTAGCCGAACATATTTAAGGAAAACGTGTACTGAGGCATCGGAGAACAGGAAAAAGAAGAAGTATGCAACATAAATGACTCTAGTGGGACCGCAAAAGGTAGTCTTTATTTCCGATAAACTTGTGATGTCTAACTATACCATCCGAGCTATTAAACAACAATTATAGATATTATATTTGAAAATAAACTTTACAAAGGAAAGGTTTATACATGGCTTTTTATGCGTGGTTTGACGTCCCTACTGTGCCCTCCTCCACGTTTGCGTCTTTGCTCTCGAGGGGGGGGGTGTACTCCTTTAGACGAAATGGTGATCGACGGATGGACCTTTAAGACAGGGTCTTGAGAAGTTGTTGTAATGCATTAGCTTGATGCTGGGCAGGTCCTTGATGGTACCCACTATCATCCGAAGGCATGATTGACCATACTCGATCAAGCAGAACAATTGGTCATTGGGTCGTAGGTCCCCACAACTGCCCATGGCATTGTCAGCGCGAAGTTGTGCCTCCAAGGTATGTACCTTATGGGTAGCGGATCCGTGCTGTGTGGAACGTATTCCTATTTATGCGAAGCATGGGAAGACTCCAGGAAGTAAAAAGGGATCAGGTTCGCTTGCTCAACTTTCTTGCCTTGATGGTGGACTGGGAGTTCACCATCTCGTTGCTGAGCTAGACCTTGGCTGCTAGAGCCACAGTATGTTCCTCCGTTCGGAGTAAGCGCTCCATGTTACCATTGAAGGTGATGACATCCGTGGGTTCGGGCATCTTAATATTCAAAGACGCATAATGGGGGACGACATTAAATTGAGCGAACATTGTACGACCAAAAATTGCTTGATAGCCACTTGATGTCTACTACGCAACCTTCTCCTTGTAGACGTTGTTGGGCCTCCAAGTGCAGAGGCTTGTAGGACAGTAGCAATTTTCCCTCAAGTGGGTGACCTAAGGTTTATCAATCCGTGGGAGGCGTAGGATGAAGATGGTCTCTCTCAAGCAACCCTGCAACCAAATAACAAAGAGTCTCTTGTGTCCCCAACACACCTTATACAATGGTAAATTGTATAGGTGCACTAGTTCGGTGAAGAGATGGTGATATGATGTTTGCTGTGTATCCCTTGCAACGGCGCCAGAAATAGTTGTGTTAACGGCACCAAGAATCCTTCAGCTACCGCTACGTCTTAAGGGACTTCCTAGGCAAGTATGCAAAGGATTTCCCCCGTGGCCTTGGAGCCTTGCATTGGTGTTCCCTCGAAGCGGAAAGGGTGATGTAGCACAGCGACGGTAAGTATTTCCCTCAGTTTGAGAACCAAGGTATCAATCCGGCAGAAGAGTATATCAAGATCCTACACAAACACAAAAGCTTGCACCCAACGCTATGAAGGGGTTGTCAATGCCTTATAGATTGTTTGCCAAGTGAGAACTGAAAGCAACAAAGTAACAAAGCAAAGTAAAAGCGGAGATGTAAACGATGGATGTGAATAGACCCCGGGGCCGTAGTGTTTACTAGTGGCTTCTCTCATGAAAGCAAGAAGACGATGGTTGAACACATTACCGTCGAGCAATTGATAGAACTATGGAGAGTCGTGACAATATCTATGCAATGATTATTTCTATAGGCATCACATCCGAAACAAGTAGACCGATACTTTCTGCATCTACTACTATTACTCCACACGTCGACCGCTATCCAGCATGCATCTAGTGTATTAAGTCCATAAGAACATAGTAACGCCTTAAGCAAGATGACATGATGTAGAGGGATAATCTCAAACCAATGATAAAAACCCCGTCTTTTTACCCTTGATGGCAACTGCTTCATGTGTGCCTTGCTGCCCCTACTGTCACTGGGAAAGGTCAGCACATGGCAGAACCCAAAACGAAGCACTTCTCCCATTGCAAGAATCATAGATCTAGTTGGCCAAACAAAACCCAAGACTCGGAGAGACTTACAAGCATATCAAATCATGCATATAAGAAATCAGCAAATACTCAAATATATATCATAGATAATCTGATCACAAGTCCACAATTCATCGGATCTCGACAAACACACCGCCAAAGAAGATTACATCGGATAGATCTCGATGAAGATCATGGAGAACTTTGTATTGAAGATCCAAGAGAGAAAAGAAGCCATCTAGCTACTAACTACGGACCCGTAGGTCTGAAGTGAACTACTCACGAGTCATTGGAGGGGCGATGATGATGATGAAGAAGCCCTCCAACTCCAAAGTCCCCTCCGACAGGGTGCCACGAAGGGTCTCCAGATGAGGTCTCGCGGAAACGGAAGCTTGCGGCGGCGGAAAAGTATTTTCGAGGCTCCCGTGGATTTTTGTGGAATATTTGGGAATTTATAGGCCAAATACCTAGATCAGGGGGCGGCCAGGGAAGCCACAAGCCTGCCCACCGCCGCCTCCCCCTGGTGGCGGAGTGGGGGCTTGTGGGTTCCCTGGAACCCACCTAGCTTGGCCCAAAAGCCCCCTGGACTTCTTCCGTTCGGGAAAAAATCATTTCGGGGTTTTTCTTCCGTTTGGACTTCGTTCCAAAATCAGTTCTGAAAAGAGTCAAAAACACGAAAAAAACAGGAACTGACACTTGGCACTGAATTAATACGTTAGTCCCAAAAAGATATAAAAAGATACATAAAACATACAAAGAAGGCAAGATAACAACGTGAAACCATCAAAAATTATAGATACGTTTGAGACGTATCAAGCATCCCCAAGCTAAACTCCTGCTCGTCCTCGAGTAGGGAAGTGATAAGAATGAATGTTTGATGCTTTCATGCTACCTAGCATATGTGTCCTTTGTAATTCTTATTATGTGATGTGAATGTTTAGATCCATTAGATTCCAAACAATAGTTTGTTATTGACGTGGAAACAATAACAATTCAAGCAAACTAGCAAAGTAATCATGAACTTTCAAAATAACAAGGCCAAAAGAAAGTTATCCCTACAAAAGCATATAGTCTGGCTATGCTCTATCATCATTGCACAAAAAATTTAAATCATGCACAACCCCGGTATTGGCCAGGTAATTGTTTCACACCTTTACTTTCTCAAACATTTTCAACTCTCACGCAATACATGAGCGTGAGCCATGGTTATAGCACTATAGATGGTGTGGAATGTGGTGGGGGTTGCAAGACAAAAAGGAGAAGATAGTCACATTAACTACGCATATCAATGAGCTGTGGAGATGCTCATCAATAGATATCAATGTGAATGAGTAGGGATTGCCATACAAATGATGCACTAGAGCTACAAGTATGTGAAAGCTCTTAAAGAAAACTAGTGGGTGTGCATCCAACTTGCTTGCTCATGAAGACCTAAGGCAATTTTGAGAAAGCCTATCATTGGAATATACAAGCCAAGTTATATAATGAGAATTTCCCACTAGCTATATGGTGGTGACAAAACGAGAGACTCTCAATCATGAAGATCATGGTGCTCAAAATGCACAAGTGTGGAAAAAGTGGTAGCATTGTCCCTTCTCTCTTTTTCTCTCATTTTTTGGTGGGCTCTTTGGCCTCTTTTTTTTATGGGCTTCTATGGCCTCTTTTATTTCCTAGCATGGGACAATGCTCCAATAATGATGATCACCACACTTTCAACTCAAGACTTAATGCAACTATGACTCTATATGGAATGCCTTCGGTAGTGTACCGTGGCAATGATCTAGCATGGCATAGACATCAATGGAAACATCATGCTAGCTATCTAACGATCGTGCGAAGGAAATGTAGATGTGGTGGCACATATCATGGTAGTAGTTGCATGGAATGGCTTCGGTAGTGTAACGTGACAATGATCTAGCATGGCATAGATATTAATGGAAACATCATCCTAGCTATCTTATGATCATGCAATGGCAATGTAGACGTGATGGCACATGTCATGGTGGTAGTTGCATGGCAATATATCTCGGAATGACTTTGAAAAATCCATAGTAGGTAGGTATGGTGGCTATTTTGAGCAAGGCTAATGGTGGGTTTTGTGCACCGACGAAAGTTGCACGGCACTAAGAAGATAGTGATGGTGGAAGGTGAAAGTGCATCTAAACCATGGACTCAACATTAGTCATGAAGAACTCATATACTTGTTGCAAAAGTTTTATTAGTAATCGAAACAAAGCATTCGACGCATACTCCTAGGGGAAGGGTTGGTAGGTATAGACCATCGCGCGATCCCGACCGCCACGCAAAGGATGACAATCAATAGACTAATCATGCTCAGAGTTCATCAAATAGCGGTTCACCATACGTGCATGCTATGGGAATCAATAACTTTAACACAAGTATTTCTAGATCCACAACACCTTACAAGCATGACTTCAATATAACCATAACCACAGCTCAAAACTAATTGAGATGAATCAAACTTCTCTAACTATTCAATGCACATGAACGTGGAAGTTTTCGTATCCCTTTGGATAACTACCCCTTTTGAGACTACTTTCAAAGCATAGATCAACTACCAAGCCACGCACCGCTGTTCTCTAAAATATATAAGTGAAGCACACACAGCAAAAGTATCTAGCTCAAAAGATATAAGTGAAGCACATGTGAGCTGAATTGTCTACCAAAAGATATAAGTGAAGCTCGACAAAATCACGGTGAGTGCATGTCTCACTCTCTATGTGTGCAGCCAGGATGATTGTGACACAACAAAAATATAAAAGACTCCTACGATACAAGACACTCCAAGCAAAAACACATAACATGTGGTGAATAAAAATATAGCCCCAAGTAACGTTATCGATGGATTGAAGACGAGAGAGGGGATGCATTCCCGGGGCATCCCCAAGCTTAGGATTTTACGGCATCCTTGAATCTCTTGGGGTGCCTTCGGCTTCCCCAAGCTTGACCTCTTGCCACTTTTTATCTTTTTGTCCATAAGAACTTCACCCAAAACTTGAAAACTTCACAACACGAAACTTAAACAGAAACTCGTGATAACATTAGTACAAGAAAGCAAACCACCACTTCCTTAGGTACTGTAGCAAACTTAAATTCTACTTGTTCTGATGTTGAGTTACTGTACTTTCCATCTTACATGGCTAATACCCCCCGATATTATCCATAGTTTCATCAAAATAAGCAACTGACACAACAAAAACATAATCTATTAACAGCAGACCAGTCTGTAGCAATCTGTATGTTTCGTATACCTCTGGTACTTCAAAACTTCTGAAAAATTACGACAGTCTGAAGAATTTGCGTAGCAATCAGCATAAAAAAGAATCAACTCAAAATATATTACATAAAGAAAAATGAAAATTCTTTTCTTGAGCAGAAAGTTTCTGTTTTTTCCAGCGTGACCAAACGATCATCCTCAAGACTAATCATAACGGTTTTGCTTGGCACAAACGCAAAAAGAAACACAAAAAAGACAATCATAACAGAATTATGAAAGTGTGGAAAACACAAAACAGAAAGAAAAATGATAGATTCGTTGGGTTGCCTCCCAACAAGCGCTTTTATTTAACGCCCTTAGCTAGGCGAAAGTGATGGAATCACGTATAGTCATCTTTGGTGCTCAAACCATAGGTAGCGTGATCATTTATCATCTTACGATTTTCATCTTTATTAGATGACTCACCACTAGCTCTAGGAACAAAAACAGGCTTGACGGTCTTTTTGAGAGTAAGATTTGGAGTATTTTGCACAGCGGCAAAAGCAGAACCCAAGTTGGTTATGACATCTTCTAATTTGCCAATTCTAGAAGAATCATTAACTATAAGTTCCTTCTCCTTTAAATTTTTCAAAAAATTTCCCACTTTGGATCCGTACTAAGTAATTTGATTGTGGATCTTTCTATCCAAACCCTCAATAAGCTCAACTGTGGCAATTTTGTTTTCAATAGTGTCAAGCCTTTGCATCACGTGTTCCAAGGTCAAGATAGTTCCATTAACCATGAGCGAGGGTGAGCCTACCAAATTAATGATAGCTCTACAGGAGTCAACAGTATGGCTCCCCAAAAAGTTCCCGCCTACAATGGTATCAAGGATATACCTATTCCAAGGAGAAATTCCAACATAGAAACTACGAAGGAGGACGGTAGTGGATTGCTTACGAGTAGATCTACTTTGAGCATTGCAAATCCTGTACCAAGCGTCCTTCAAATTTTCTTCCTCATTCGGCCTGAAATTGAGAACTTCATTTTCAGGGGTGTCGTTTGGAGTGGTGTGTCTAGCCATTGATGGACTATCTCACGCACAAACGAGCGGGAAGAGAGAATGAAACGGGCAAAAGGAAACGGCAAAGCAGAAAGGCGAATGAAAACGACAAATGTGAAGTGGGGGAGAGGAAAACGAGAGGCAACTGGCAACAAAAGTAAATGCAAGAGAAGAGTTTGTGAGACCTACTTGGATAGATCTTGATTTCTCCTCCCCGGCAACAGCGCCAGAAATACTTCTGATGTTTGCTATGTATCCCTTGCAACGACGCCAAAAAAAGTTGTGTCGACGGCACCAGGAATCCTTCAGCTACCGCTATGCCTTAAGGGACTTCCTAGGCAAGTATGCAAAGGATTTCCCCCGTGGCCTTGGAGCCTTGCGTTGGTGTTCCCTCGAAGCGGAAAGGGTGATGTAGCACATCGACAGTAAGTATTTCCCTCCGTTTGAGAACCAAGGTATCAATCCGGCGGAAGAGGATCTCAAGATCCTGCACAAACACAAAAGCTTGCACCCAACGCTATGAAGGGGTTTTCAATCCCTTATAGATTGTTTGCCAAGTGAGAACTGAAAGCAACAAAGTAACAAAGCAAAGTAAAAGAGGAGATGTAAACGATGGATGTGAATAGACCCGGGGGCCGTAGTGTTTACTAATGGCTTCTCTCATGAAAGCAAGTAGACGGTGGGTGAACAAATTACTGTCGAGCAATTGATAGAACTGTGCAGAGTCGTGACGATATCTATGCAATGATTATTTCTATAGGCATCACGTCCGAAACAAGTAGACCGATACTCTGCATCTACTACTATTACTCCACACGTCGACCGCTATCCAGCATGCATCTAGTGTATTAAGTCCATAAGAATAGAGTAACGCCTTAAGCAAGATGACATGATGTAGAGGGATAATCTCAAACCAATGATAAAAACCCCATCTTTTTACCCTTGATGGAAACTGCTTCATGTGTGCCTTGCTGCCCCTACTGTCACTGGGAAAGGTCAGCACATGGCAGAACCCAAAACCAAGCACTTCTCCCATTGCAAGAATCATAGATCTAGTTGGCCAAACAAAACCCAAGACTCGGAGAGACTTACAAGGATATAAAATCATGCATCTAAGAAATCAGCAAAGACTCAAATATATATCATAGATAATCTGATCACAAGTCCACTATTCATCGGATCTCGACAAAAAAGATTACATCAGATAGATCTCCATGAAGATCATGGAGAACTTTGTATTGAAGATCCAAGAGAGAGAAGAAGCTATCTAGCTACTAACTACGGACCCGTAGGTCTGAAGTGAACTACTCACGAGTCATTGGAGGCGCGAAGATGATGATGAAGAAGCCCTCCAACTCCAAAGTCCCCTCCGGCAGGGTGCCGGGAAGGGTCTCTAGATGAGATCTCGCGGAAACGGAAGCTTGCGGCGGCAGAAACATATTTTCGAGGCTCCCCTGATTTTTTGCGGAATATTTGGGAATTTATAGGCCAAAGACCTAGATCAGGGGGCGGCCAGGGAGGCCACAAGGCTACCAACCGCCGCCTCCCCCCTGGTGGCGGGGTGGGGGCTTGTGGGCTCCCTGGAGCCCACCTGGCTTGGCCTAAAAGCACCCTGAATTCTTCTGTTCGGGAAAAATCATTTCGCGTTTTTTCTTCCGTTTGGACTCCCTTCCAAAATCAGATCTGAAAAGAGTCAAAAACACAGAAAAAACAAGAACTGGCACTTGGCACTGAATTAATAAGTTAGTCCCAAAAAGATATAAAAAGGTACATAAAACATACAAAGAAGGCAAGATAACAGCGTGAAACCATCAAAAATTATAGATATGTTTGAGACGTATCATGATACAAGTGCAATATGGATAGTAGATATAGGTTTTTGTAATCTGAAATTATAAAAACAGCAAGGTAATTAATAATAAAAGTGAGCTCGAACGATATTGCAATGCATGGAAACAAGGCCTAGGGTTCATACTTTCACTAGTTAAGTTCACTCAACAATGATAACATAATTGGATCATATAACTAGCCCTAAACATGGAACAAAGAGTCACTCCAAAGTCACTAATAGCGGAGAACAAACGAACATATTATTGTCGGGTACGAAACCACCACAAAGTTATTCTTTCTGATCAATCTATCCTAGAGTTCGTACTAGAATAACACCATAAGACACACATCAACCAAGACCCTAATGTCACCTAGATACTCCATTGTCACCTAAAGTATCCGTGGGCATGATTATACGATATGCATCACACAATCTTAGAATCATCTATTCGACCAACACATAGAACTTCAAAGAGTGCCCCAAAGTTTCTACCGGAGAGTCAAAACGTGTGCCAACCCATATGCATAGGTTCCCGATGTCACGAAACCTGCAAGTTGATCACCAAAACATACATCAAGTACTCACATGAATATCCCATTGTCACCACAGATAGACACGTGCAAGATATACATCAAGTGTTCTTAAAGACCCAATCCGATAAGATAACTTCAAAGGGTAAACTCAACTCATCACAAGAAGGGAGAGGGGGCAGAACATCATAGGATCCAACTATAGTAGTAAAGCCCGCGGTACATTGAGATCATGACATCTCAAGAACACGAGAGAGAGAGAGAGAGATCAAACACATAGCTACTGGTACATACCCTCAGCCCCGAGGGAGAACTACTCCGTCCTCGTCATGGAGATCGCCGGGATGATGAAGATGGCCATCGGAGATGGATTCCCCCTCCGACGGGGTGCCGGGACGGGCTCCCGATTGGTTTTTGGTGGCTACAGAGGCTTGCGGCGGCGGAACTCCCGATCTAGGTTTATTTCTGTAGGTTTCTGTATTTATAAGACTAGATGGCATCGAGAACAAGTCAGGGGGACCCACGAGGGAGTCACGAGCCCCCCAGGCGCGCCCAGGGGGGTGGGCGCGCCTCCCTGGTCGTGGCTTCCTCGGGACTTCTCTCTGGTATCTTTTTCTTCTCGTATTTTTGACATTTTCCATAAAAAAACACGACGAAAGTTTTATTCCGTTTGGACTCCGTTTGATATTCCTATCTGAAAAAGGTCAAAAACAAGGAATAAACAGGAACTAGCAACGGGCTCTAGGTCAATAGGTTAGTCCCAAAAATAATATGAAATAGCATATTCATGCATATAAAACATCCAAAGTTGATAATATAATAGCATGGAACGATCAAAAATTATAGATACGTTGGAGACATATCAAGCATCCCCAAGCTTAATTCCTGCTCGTCCTCGAGTAGGTAAATGATAAAAACAGAATTTTTGATGTGGAATGCTACCTAACATATATTGTGGCATGAATATTCAGATCCATATGATTCAAGATAAAAAGTTCAATGTTGACATAAGAACAATAATACTTCAAGCATACTAACAAAGCAATCATGTCTTCTCAAAATAACATGGCCAAAGAGAGTTATCCCTACAATATCATATAGTTTGGCTATGCTCCATCTTCCCCACACAACGTATTTAAATCATGCACAACTCCGGTATTAGTCAAGCAATTGTTTTCACACTTTTACTTTCTCAAACCTTTTCAACTCTCACGCAATACATGAGCGTGAGCCATGGACATAGCACTATAGGTGGAACAAAATATGGGGGTGGTTGTGAGGCAAAAAGGAGGAGATGGTCCATCAACTAGGCGTATCAACGGGCAATGGAGATGCCCATCAATAGACATGAATGTGAGTGAGTAGGGATTGCCATGCAATGGATGCACTAGAGCTATAAGTGTATGAAAGCTCAAAAAGAAACTAAGTGGGTGTGCATCCAACTTGCTTGCTCACGAAGACCTAGGGCAATTTGAGGAAGCCCATCATTGGAATATACAAGCCAAGTTTTATAATGAAATTCCCACTAGTATATGAAAGTGACAATATATGAGACTCTATGTCATGAAGATCATGGTGCTACTTTGAAGCACAAGTGTGGTAAAGGATAGTAGCATTGTCCCTTCTCTCTTTTTCTCTCTCTTTTTTTGCTTGGGCTCTTTGGCCTCTTTTTTTTCTTTTTTTTCATTTTCATTTTTTGTGGGCTCTTTGGCCTCTTTTATTTTATTTTTATAATCCGGAGTCTCATCCCAACTCGTGAGGGAATCATAGCTTCCTTCCTTTCCTCACATGGGACAATGCTCTAATAATGATGATCATCACACTTGTATTTACTTACAACTTCATTCTTAGAACAAAAGATATGACTCTATATGAATGCCTCCGGCGGTGTACCGGGATGTGCAACGACTCATGAGTGACATGTATGAAAGATATGAATGGTGGCTTTGCCACAAATATGATGTCAACTACATGATCATGCAAAGCAATATGACTATGATGATGCGTGTCATAATAAACGGAACGGTGGAAGTTGCATGGCAATATATCTTGGAATGGCTATGGAAATGCCATGATGGGTAGGTATGGTGGCTGTTTTGAGGAAGGTATATGGTGGGTTTATGCACCGGCAAAAACTGCGCGACACTAGAGAGGCTAGCAATGGTGTAAGGGTGAGAGTGCATATATACCATGGACTCACATTAGTTAGAGAGAACTCACATACTTGTTGCAAAAGTTTTATTAGTAATCAAAACAAAGTGCTAGACGCATGCTCCTAGGGGAAAGGTTGGTAGGAGTTAACTATCGCACGATCTCGACCGCCACACAAAGGATGACAATCAATAAAAACATAATGCTCCGACTTCCTAGCCTAGCGGTTCACCATACGTGCATGCTACGGGAATCAAAAACTCTAACACAAGCATTTCTACCAATCCATAATTACTCACTAGCATGACTCTAATATCACCATCTTTATATCTCAAAACTGTATGCAAAGAATCAAACTTCTCATAGTATTTGATGCACTCTATATGAAAGTTTTTATTATATCCCTCTTGGATGCCCATCATATTAGGACTAGATTCATAACCTAAGCAAAATACCATGCTATTTAAGACTCTCAAAATGATATAAGTGAAGCATGAGAGTAAAATAAAAACTACTCCACAAGATATAAGTGAAGCTCAATGAGTAGTTGAATAATTATTTGGCTATGTGAAGACTCTCCCATATAAGAATTTCAGATCCCAAGTACCTTATTCAAACAAAATAAAAGAAACACTTCAAGTATAGCACAAAACATGTGAAGAAGCAAAAACTTAGGTTCAACCGATACTAACCGATAATTGTTGTGGAAGAAAGGTGGGATGCCAACCGGGGCATCCCCAAGCTTAGACGCTTGAGACTTCTTGAAATATGGATTGGGATGACTTGGGCATCCCCAAGCTTGAGCTTTTTCTGTGTCCTTAATTCCTCTCATATGACGGTTTCCGAAATCTTAAAAACTTCATCCACACAAAACTCAACAAGAACTCGTCAGATAGGTTAGTATAAATCAATGCAAAACTTTATCATTCTCTACTGTAGCAAATCACTAAAATCATTATTTGACATTTCATACTAAATGCCTCTGCATATTTAAAACTCCCATCCTCAAAGGGAATCATTAAACAAGCAAACATATGCAAACAATGCAAACAAAAGCAGCAATCTCCCTAAACAGAATAGTCTATAAAGAATGCAGCAAGATCCATACTTCATTAACTCCAAAAAATCTGAAACAATTCCATTCTGTAGAGAATTTATAATGGCATACTATGTACAAATTTCAAGCTATTCGGACAGACAGAAAAGTCTAGGGAATTTTTGCACTACAAGCAAACTTTTTGTTTTGGAACAGCAAGTCCTATACTTGCAAATTAAGCATGGTAAAGGCTATCCTTGACATTTTTATTGAACTAAATCATGCAAAACATTAATATAAAGAACAGCAAGCAAGTATTAATAAAATAAAATGAATCTACAAGAAAAACACATATCATGTGGTGAATAAAAATATAGTCCCAAGTAAAGTTACCGATGGATTAAAGGTGAAAGAGGGGATGCCTTCCCGGGGCATCCCCAAGCTTAGGCTCTTTGGTGTCCTTGAATATGGATTTGGGGTGCCTTGGGAATACCCAAGCTTAGGCTCTTGCCACTCCTTGTTCCATAACCCATCGAAACTCTACCCAAAACTTGAAAACTTCACAACACAAAACTTAACAGAACTTCGTGAGATGGGTTAGTATGATAACGAGCAAATCAATCACTTGGGTACTGTCAAAACAAGACTCATAATTATTTTCACACAATTCGTACTGTATCTTACTATTTCCAAAATTTATATTACTCAATATAATCTATGGAAACACCAAAACAATTAAATTATGCATTGAAAACAGAATCTGTCAAAAACAGAACATTCTGTAATGATCTGAATGATAACCATACTTCAGCAACTCCAAAAATTCTAAAAAAATATGAAAATTAAGGAAATTTTCATATCAATCAGAAGAAAAAAGAATTAACCAAAAATCACTCTCTGGATAGAAATTAGAAATGATTTCGCGAGCGCGAAGTTTCTGTCTTTTTCAGCATGATCAAACAACTATCACCCAAACAAATCATAAAGGCTTTACTTGGCACTTTATTGAAACTAAGGCAATAAAACATGATTAATAAAGTAGCTTAATCATGTGAACACACAAAAACAGTAAGGATACATATTGGGTTGTCTCCCAACAAGCACTTTTCTTTAATGCCTTTCAATCTAGGCATGATGATTTGAATGATGCTCACATAAAAGATAAGGATTGAAACATAATGGAAGCATCATGGAGCATATGACTAGCACATTTAAGTCTAACCCACTTCCTATGCATAGGGATTTTGTGATCAAACAATTTATTGGAGCAATAATCAACTAGCCTAGGAAGATAAAACAAGCATGACTTCAAAAGTTTCAACACATGGAGAGGAAGCTTGATATTATTGCAATATGTAGAAGCATATGATCCTCTCTCATAATAATTTTCAGTAGCATCATGAATGAATTCAACAATATAACCAGCACCTAAAGCATTCTTTTCATGATCTACAAGCATAGAAATTTTACTACTCTCCACATAAGGAAATTTATTCTCATCAATAGTAGTGGGAGTTTCGTAAAAGACTTGAACACTACGAATTGTTTCCACATTAAAAGAGTAATGTTCAGTAAGAGGGTACTCATAATTGTGACAAGTTTTATTATCATTGTTATTTATAGCATAATTATCATCACAATAATCATCATAGATAGGGGGCATGCTTTCATCATAACAATTTTGATCATTCAAAGTGGGGGAACTAAAAAGATCATCTTCATCAAACAAAGCATCCCCATGCTTGTGCCTTTGCATATCATTAGCCTCATGGGTATTCAAAGAATTCATACTAACAACATTGAAATCATGCTCATCCTTCACATATTTTATGCCAAGCATTCTATGTAATTCTTCTTTTAGCACTTGGGCACAATTTTCATTTCCACCATTTTCACGAAAGACATTAAAAACATGAAGCATATGAGGTAACCTTAATTCCATTTTTTGTAGTTTTCTATGAATAAACTAAACTAGTGATAGAACACGAAACTAAAAGATTCAATTTCAAGATCTAAATATATACCTTCAAGTGTTAACCTCCCCGGCAACGGCGCCAGTAAAGAGCTTGATGTCCAATCACAACCTTCTCCTTGTAGACGTTGTTGGGCCTCCAAGTGCAAAGGTTTGTAGGACAGTAAATTTTTTCCCTCATGTGGGTGACCTAAGGTTTATCAATCCGTGGGAGGCGTAGGATGAAGATGGTCTCTCTCAGGCAACCCTGCAACCAAATAACAAAGAGTCTCTTGTGTCCCCAACACACCCTATACAATGGTAAATTGTATAGGTGCACTAGCTCGGCGAAGAGATGGTGATACAAGTGCAATATGGATAGTACATATAGGTTTCTGTAATATGAAATTATAAAAACAGCAAGGTAATTAATAATAAAAGTGAGCACGAACGGTTTTGCTATGCGTGGAAACAAGGCCTAGGGTTCATACTTTCACTAGTGAAGTTCTCTCAACAATGATAACATAATTGGATCATATAACTAGCCCTCAACATGCAACAAAGAGTCACTCCAAAGTCACTAATAGCGGAGAACAAACGAAGAGTTTATTGTCGGGTACGGAACCACCACAAAGTTATTCTTTCTGATCAATCTATCCTAGAGTTCATACTAGAATAACACCTTAAGACACACATCAACCAAGACCCTAATGTCACCTAGATACTCCATTGTCACCTAAAGTATCCGTGGGCATGATTATACGATATGCATCACACAATCTTAGAATCATCTATTCAACCAACACATAGAACTTCAAAGAGTGCCCCAAAATTTCTACCGGAGAGTCAAAACGTGTGCCAACCCATGTGCATAGGTTCCCGATGTCACGAAACCCGCAAGTTGATCACCAAAACATACATCAAGTACTCACATGAATATCCCATTGTCACCACAGATAGACACGTGCAAGATATACATCAAGTGTTCTTAAAGACTCAATCCGATAAGATAACTTCAAAGGGGAAACTCAATTCATCACAAGAAGGGAGAGGGGGAAGAACATCATGGGATCCAACTATAGTAGCAAAGCCCGCGGTACATTGAGATCATGACATCTCAAGAACACGAGAGTGAGAGATCAAACACATAGCTACTGGTACATACCCTCAGTCCTGAGGGAGAACTACTCCCTCCTCGTCATAGAGATCGTCGGGATGATGAAGATGGCCACCGGAGATGGATTCCCCCTACGACAGGGTGCCGTATCGGGCTCTCGATTGGTTTTTGGTGGCTACAGAGGCTTGCGGCGGTGAAACTCTTGGTCTAGGTTTATTTCTGGAGGTTTCTCTATTTATAAGACCAGATGGCATCGAGAACAAGTCAGGGGGACCCACAAGGGAGTCACGAGCCCCCAGGCGCGCCTAGGGGGGGTGGGCGCGCCTCCCTGGCTCGTGGCTTCCTCGGGACTCCTCTCCGGTATCTTTTTCTTCTGGTATTTTTGATATTTTCCAGAAAAAATCACGACGAAAGTTTTATTCCGTTTGGACTCCGTTTGATATTCCTATCTGAAAAAGGTCAAAAACAAGGAAAATACAGGAACTGACACTCGGCTCTAGATCAATAGGTTAGTCCCAAAAAAAATAAAAAAAATAGCATATTCATGCATATGAAACATCCAAAGTTGATAATATAATAGCGTGGAATGAACAAAAATGATAGATACGTTGGAGACGTATCACCACTGCAAAAAGGGACAATGTCGAAGACCAAGTCCTCGCTGCGGAAGTTGTCGTGTGAGCCGAACACTACTTCCAAAGTTATGGTGGCTGGGCAATAGGCCTCAATGCCTATGATGATTCGTTTAAAGGTGGTGTTACTCGGTTTGATCCTTAACAGATCGATACCCATTTTCTTCACTGTATTTGCGTAAATCAGATTGAGGCTACTGCCTCCATCCATGAGGACTCTTGTTAGGTGGTACCCGTCCTACAATGGGGTCAAGTACCAAGGCCACTGATCCTCCATGACCAATACTGGTCGGGTGGTCAGTGTCGTCGAGAGTGATCGGGCATGCCAACCATGGGTTGAACTTCGGGGCTATGGGCTCTATGGCGTAGATGTCCCGAAGCACGCGCTTACTCTCAATATTTCGTATGCGTGTGTGACGTAAATCATGTTCACACTCTTTACCTTGGGAAGGAATTGCTTATGGCCTCCATTGTTCTGCCTACGAGGCTCGTCATTGTCCTTGCTATGGGGGCTCTTGCTCTGTTCCTAGGCTGCGAGTTTGTCTGCCTGTTTAATCATCCAACATTTACGGTTGGTGTGGGTGGTCGGCTTGTCTTGGGTGCCGTGGATCTGGCAGGGCCTATCCATGATTTTGTCCAGCGCGGTGGGTCTATCCCGATTTAATTTAGAGGGTTTCTTCCACAATGCTCACTTTTTGTTGCTGAATCCGACATTTACTATCGTGTCCTCGGCATCTCCACCGTTGTTCGACTCTTGATTTTGTTGCGCCATGGTCTCCCATTGCCATCCTTAACTTCAGAAGTGCCCGGTTCTCCGGGAGTATTGCTGCGAGGAGCCAACCAACTGTCCTTGCCTACGCAAAAGCGGGACATAAGTGACGTGAGGGCCGACATTGTTCTCGGCCTATCTTGGCCGAGCTGTCGAGCTAACCCTCGTCCCGGATATTGTTTTTTAAGGAGGCTATTGCCTCGGCGTCCGAACACTCGGTGATTTGTTTTCTATTAGTCAAGAATCGGTTACAAAATTGCCAAGCTGACTCGTTGAATCATTGAACGATGCGGCTCAAGTCATCCGCATCCGGGGGTCAGACGTAAGTGCCTTGAAAGCTAGCTCGGAAGGCATCATCAAGCTCTTCCCAGCTCCCTAAGGAGTTTGGGGGCCTGTTTAAGCAATGCCGTGATGGCCCTTTGAGCTTTAATGGCAAGTATTTTATGGCGTGGAGGTCATCTCCTCGGGCCCTATGAGTGTGGAGAATGAAGTCTTCAATCCACACGGTCGGGTCCGTAGTCCCGTCGTACTATTCGATGTTTAAACATTAAAAACTGTTGGATTTTGGGCTCCGCAAAACCCTAAAGATTTGAACTCAGGGGCATTTACGAAGATCTCTCGCGGGCTCGTCTCACCTAACTCGCTACTCGATGAGGATGGCAGAGAACTCACTCGATGGTGAGTAAGACACAGAACACGGCAATTTATCCAGCTTCGGGTCGCTAAGAAGCGCAATACCCTACTCCTGCTTTGGTGGATTGCCTCTCGTGGAGGTTGGTGAATGAACAAGTACAGTGTTCGAGGGCCTATGGAGGCTGGGTGGCCTGTGTGTGGTGCCGGTGGGTGAATGAATGGATCTCTCTCTCCGATGAAGTAACCTGCCCTCTATATATATAGTGGCGGCCCCGGTCCTCTTCCCTTATCATTTCGGCGGGAAGGGACCCCATAATTGCCAATTTTTAAGAAGAACAAGGGAACATGCTCCCCTGCCCAAAGATGGCCTTCGCTTGCAAAGTGGCTATTAACGCTGCAGGGACGGGTCCACGGATGACGTCTGCCCTGCTGGCAGGCGGCGACGGCCTTGTTGCACCAGAAAGGAAACCTTTGGAGGATTCCTTGGGAACCCCGGTACATCCTTGCCCCCTTTGCACTAAAGGGGAAACTGTTCCGTCCAGTTGTCTGCTGCTCACCTGTCCTTCCTCTGCATCATCCTTGACTCATGAGGTCGGGCCTCGCCTCCGAATATCCGCCGCTCCGGAGGGGTCCTGATGAGGCCCCCTACGGGTCTTCATGTTGTTCCTCCTCGTGAGGCTTGGCCCCTCGCGATGGCCTTGCCTTGAGTGGTGTCGTGCCTGATTGTGTTTGCTTGATGAAGTGGGCCAACCCTGGGCCAGAGGCAGGTAGGTCTGGGTACCTGCTACTGCAACAAAAGACCTTCCAATGGCGCCAGAAATAGGTGTGTTGACGGCACCAGGAATCCTTCTGCTACGGCTACGCCTTGAGGGACTTCCTAGGCAAATATGCAAAGGATTTACCCCGTGGCCTTGGAGCCTTGCGTTAGTGTTCCCTCGAAGCGGAAAGGGTGATGTAGCGCAGCGGTGGTAAGTATTTCCCTTAGTTTTGAGAACCAAGGTATTGATCGAGTGAAGGAGTATCACAAGTGCCTGCACAAACACAAAAAGCTTGCTCCCAATGCTATGAAGGGGTTGTCAATCCCTTATAGATTGTTCGCCAAGTGAGAACTGAAAGCAACAAAGTAACAAAGCAAAGTAAAAGCAAAAGTGGAAACGATAGGTGTGAATAGACCCGGGGGCCGTAGCGTTTACTAGTGGCTTCTCTCATGAAAGAAAGTAGACGGTGGGTGAACAAATTACTGTCGAGCAATTGATAGAACCGCGCAAAGTCATGACGTCATCTATGGCAATGATTATATCTATAGGCATCCGTCCAAAACAAGTAGACCGATACTTTCTGCATCTACTACTATTACTCCACACGTCGACCGCTATCCAGCATGCATCTAGTGTATTAAGTCCAAAAGAACAGAGTAACGCCTTAAGCAAGATGACATGATGTAGCTGGACAATCTCATATCTACGACAGAGCCCACCTTGTTACCCTTGATGGCAACTACACGATGTGTGCCTTGCTGCCCCTACTGTCAGTGGGAAAGGTCACCACACGGTAAGAACCCAAAACCAAGCACTTCTCCCATTGCAAGAATCATAGATCTAGTTGGGCAAACAAAACCCAAGACTCGGAGAGACTTACAAGGATATCAAATCATGCATATAAAAAATCAGCAAAGACTCAAATATATGTCATAGATAATCTGATCACAAATCCACAATTCATCGGATCTCGACAAACACACCGCCAAAGAAGATTACATCGGATAGATCTCCATGAAGATCATGGAGAACTTTGTATTGAAGACCCAAGAGAGAGAAGAAGCCATCTAGCTACTAACTACGGACCCGTAGGTCTGAAGTGAACTACTGACAAGTCATTGGAGGGGCAATGATGTTGATGTAGAAGCCCTCCAACTCCAAAGTCCCCTCTGGCAGGGCACCAGGAAAGGTCTCCAGATGAGATCTCGCGGAAACAGAATCTTGCGGCGGCGGAAAAGTATTTTCGTGGATCCCTTGATTTTTTTTTGTATTTTACGGAATATATAGGCGAAGGATCTAGGTCAGGGGCGCGAGGGAGGCCACAAGCCTGCCCACCGCCGCCCCCCTGGTGGCGGATGGGGGGCTTGTGGGCTCCCTATAGCCCTTCTGGCTTGGCTCACAAGCCCCCTAATCTTCTTTCGTTCGGGAAAAAATCATTTCGGGGATTTTATTCCGTTTGGACTCTGTTCCAAAATCAGATCTGAAAAGATGCAAAAACACAGAAAAAACAGGAACTGACACTTGGCACTGAATTAATAAGTTAGTCCCAAAAAAGATATAAAAGGTACATAAAGCATCCAAAGATGACAAGATAACAACATGAAACCATGAAGAATTATAGATACGTTTGAGACGTATCAAGCATCCCCAAGCTTAACTCCTGCTTGTCCTCGAGTAGGGAAGTGATAAAGAATGATTTTTTGATGCTTTCATGCTACCTAGCATAGATGTCCTTTGTAACTCCTCTTATGTGACGTGAATGTTCAGATCCATTAGATTCAAAACAATAGTTTGCTATTGACATGGAAACAATAATAATTCAAGCAAACTAGCAAGGTAATCATGAATTTTCAAAATAACAAGGCCAAAAGAAAGTTATCCCTACAAAAGCATATAGTCTGGCTACGCTCTATCATCATTGCACAACTAATTTAAATCATGCACAACCCCGGTATTGGCCAAGTAATTGTTTCACACCTTTACTTTCTCAAACCTTTTCAACTCTCACGCAATACATGAGCGTGAGCAATGGTTGTAGCACTATAGATGGTGTTGGGGATATTATCTATTGATAACCCGCCCTAGTTGGGCCGGGTCACCAAATCAGGCGATTCATCTAAGCATGGTACGAGCCTTGGCCTGGCAAGACCGAGGGTTATATGGCGGTTTACAACTTCGGAAGGTTTCCATGCTTTGAAAGATGGCGACTTAGAGATCGTAGGAGTCACGGTTTGTAGAAAGGAAAGTACACTTGTGAACCCTAGGGACTCGACCTATATATAAAGGTGAGTCCTGGGGAAAAAGAGGGCAGGTTAGAAATCATCGAGTGCTAGGTCTAGCGAGTTACGCCCTCCTTGTAATCGAAACTCCATCAATACAACTCAAAGCAGGACGTAGGCCTTTACCTCCTCACGAGGGGAAGAACCTGGGTAAATCGCCGTCTCACTCCCGTTCAACCCCTTTGAGTCGCCACCAAAGTGCGATGGCTCCAATACTAAGTCCTTTCATGAGGACATCTGTCGTGACAAAACCACGACAGATGGTGTGGAGTGTGGTGGAGGTTGCAAGACAAAAAAGGAGAAGATAATCACATTAACTAGGCATATCAATGAGCTGTGGAGATGCTCATCAATAGATATCAATGTGAATGAGTAGGGATTGCCATACAAATGATGCACTAGAGCTAAGAGTATGTGAAAGCTCTTAAACAAAACTAGTGGGTGTGCATCCAACTTGCTTGCTCACGAAGACCTAAGGCAATTTTGAGGAAGCCTATCATTGGAATATACAAGCCAATTTATAAAATGAAAATTTCCCGCTAGCTATATGGTGGTGACAAAACGAGAGACTCTCAAACATGAAGATCATGGTGCTTAATATGAACAAGTGTGGAAAAGTGGTAACATTGTCCCTTCTCTCTTTTTCTCTTTTTTTGGGGGGCTATTTGATCTCTTTTTTATATTATTTTGGTGGGCTTCTTTGGCCTCTTTTATTTCCTCACATGGGACAATGCTCCATCAATGATGATCATCACACTTTCAACTGAAAACTTAGAGCAACAATGACTCTATATGGAATGGCTTCGGTAGTGTAACGTGAAAATGATCTAGCATGGCATAGATATTAATGAAAACATCATCCTAGCTATCTTATGATCATGCAATGGCAATGTAGACGTGATGGCACATGTCATGGTGGTAGTTGCATGGCAATTTATCTCGGAATGACTTTGAAAAATCCATAGTAGGTAGGTATGGTGGCTGTTTTGAGGGAGGCTAATGGTGGGTTTTGTGCACCGACGAAAGTTGCACAGCGCTAAGAAGATAGTGATGGTGGAAGGTGAAAGTGCATCTAAATCATGGACTCAACATTAGTCATGAATAACTCAAATACTTGTTGCAAAAGTTCTATTAGTAATCGAAACAAAGCATTCAACGCATACTCCTAGGGGAAGGGTTGGTAGGTATAAACCATCGCGCGATACCGACCACCGCGCAAAGGATGACAATCAATAGACTAATCATGCTCAGATTTCATCACATAGAGGTTCACCATACGTGCATGCTATGGGAATCACTAATTTCAACACAAGTATTTCTAGATCCACAACACCTTACTAGCATGACTTCAATATTACCAAAACCATAACTCAAAACTAATTGAGATGAATCAAACTTCTCTAACTATTCAATGCACATGAAGGTGGAAGTTTTCGTATCCCTTTGGATAACCACCCCTTTTGAGACTACTTTCAAAGCATAGATCCACTACCAAGCCACACACCTCTGCGCTCTAAAAGATATAAGTGAAGCACACAGAGCAAAAGTATCTAGCTCAAAAGATATAAGTGAAGCACATGTGAGCTGAATTGTCTACCAAAAGATATATGTGAAGCTCGAAAAAATCATGGTGAGTGCATGTCTCTCTCTAGGTGTGCAGCAAGGATGATTCTGACACAACAAAAATAAAAGACTCCTACGATACAAGATGCTCCAAGCAAAAACACATAACATGTGGTGAATAAAAATATAGCCCCAAGTAACGTTACCGATGGATTGAAGACGAGAGAGGGGATGCCTTCCCAGGGCATCCCCAAGCTTAGGCTTTTACGGCATCCTTGAGTCTCTTGGGGTGCCTTGGTAATCCCAAAGCTTGAGCTCTTGCCACTCTTTATCTCTTTGTCCATAAGAACTTCACCCAAAACTTGAAAACTTCACAACACGAAACTTAAACAGAAACTCGTGATAACATTAGTATGAGAATACAAACCATCACTTCCTTAGGTACTGTACCAAACTTAAATTCTACTTATGCTGATGTTGTATTACTGTATTTTCAATCTTCCATGGCTAATACTCCCCGATACTATCCATAGTTTCATCAAAATAAGCAACCAACACAAAAAAAAAACAAAATATGTTAACAGCAGACTAGTCTGTAGCAATCTGTATATTTCGTATACTTCTGGTACTTCAAAATTCTGAACAATTACGACAGTCTGAAGAATTTGCGTAGAAATCATGATAAAAAAGAATCAACTCAAAAGCTCTTACAGAAAACAAATGACAATTCTTTTCGTGAGCAGAAAGTTTCTGTCTTTTCCAGCATGACCAAACGATCATCCCCAAGACTAATCATAACGGTTTTGCTTGGCACAAACGCAAAAATAAACACAAAAAACACAATCATAACAGAATTATGAAAGTGTAGAAAACACAAAACAGAAAGAAAAATATAAATTCATTGGGTTGCCTCCCAACAAGCGCTATTGTTTAACGCCCTTAGCTAGGCATTCAATGATGCTCTCACAAAAGACAAGAATTGAAGCACAACGAGAGCATCCTTAAGCATGTGAAAATCACATCTAAGTCTAACATACTTCCTATGCATAGGCATTTTATAGGAAAAAAATTGGCAAGACAACCAATAGTTACCAAATGCAAGGAAGAAGAAAGAGACAATAGCAATCTCAACAAAACGAGAGGTGATTTAGTGATATGAAAGTTTCTACCACCATATTTTCCTCTCTCATAATAATTACATGTGGGATCATATTCGAATTCAACAATGTAACTATCACAAAGGATATTCTTTTCATGATCCACATACATGCAAAGTTGAGGCTCTTCAAAAATAGTGGGATTGTCATCAACTAAAGTCATGACTTCTCCAAACCCACTTCCAATATTATTGCAAATATCATATCCATCATGAGGTTTGAACAAATTTTCAAGATCATAAGAAATATCATCACACAAATCATGATTATTGCCACAAGTAGTGGCCATCGCAAAACTAGCATCCCCAAGCTTAGGGTTTTGCATAATTTTAGCATGATTATCACTAATAGAATTTATAGTGAAACCATTACAATCATGCTTTTCATCCAAGGAGACATCGTGAATCACTTCATAAATTTCTTCCTCACAATTTTGAGATTCACGCATATCAAGCAAAACTCCATAAAGATAGTCAAGTGCACTCAACTCACTAGCAATTCGTTCCAGATAAGTGGGTCTCTTAAAGAGATTAGCTAGTGGATAAGGATCCATATCACTAGATTTTTAGCAAGCGAAGATGCAAGCATAATGAGGGCACATAGCACACAAGCAAAGAAAAGTCAAACGAAAGAAAAAGGCGAAGGAAAAAGGCAAACGAAAAAGGCAAAGGAGAAAGGCAAATGAAAACGGCAAATGTGAAGTGGGGGAGAGGAAAACGAGAGGAAACTGGCAAAAAAAAGTAAATGCCGGAGATGAGTTTGTGAGACCTACTTGGATAGATCTCTCCTTCCCCAGCAATGGCACCAGAAACACTTCTACTACTGCAAAAAACACCTTCGAGTGGCGCTAGAAATAGGTATGTTGACGACACCAGGAATCCTTGTGCTACGGCTACGCCTTAATGGACTTCCTAGGAAAATATGCAAAGGATTTCCCCCATGGCCTTGGAGCCTTGCGTTGGTGTTCCCTCGAACCGGAAAGGGTGATGTAGCGCAGCGGTGGTAAGTATTTCCCTCAGTTTTGAGAACCAAGGTATCGATCCAGTGAAGGAGTATCACAAGTGCCTGCACAAACACAAAAAGCTTGCTCCCAACGCTATGAAGGGGTTGTCAATCCCTTATAGATTGTTCGCCAAGTGAGAACTGAAAGCAACAAAGTAACAAAGCAAAGTAAAAGCGTAAGTGGAAACACTAGGTGTGAATAGACCCGGGGGCCGTAGCGTTTACTAGTGGCTTCTCTCATGAAAGCAAGTAGACGGTGGGTGAACAAATTACTATCGAGCAATTGATAGAACCGCGCAAAGTCGTAACATCATCTATGGAAATGATTATATCAATAGGCATCACGTCCAAAACAAGTAGACCGATACTTTCTGCAACTACTACTATTACTCCACACTTCGACCGCTATCCAGCATGCATCTAGTGTATTAAGTCCAAAAGAACAGAGTAACGCCTTAAGCAAGATGACATGATGTAGATGGACAATCTCATATCTACGACAGAGCCCACCTTGTTACCCTTGATGGCAACTACACGATGTGTGCCTTGCTGCCCCTACTGTCACTGGGCATGGTCACCACACGTTAATAACTCAAAACCAAGCACTTCTCTCATTGCAAGAATCATAGATCTAGTTGGCCAAAAAAACCCCAAGACTCGGAGAGCTTACAAGGATATAAAATCATGCATATAAGAAATCAACAAAGACTCAAATATATAGCATAGATAATCTGATCACAAATCCACAATTCATCGGAGCTCGACAAACACACCGCCAAAGAAGATTACATCAGATAGATCTCCATGAAGATCATGGAGAACTTTTTTTTGAAGATCCAAGAGAGAGAAGAAGCCATCTAGCTACTAACTACGGACCTGTAGGTCTGAAGTGAACTACTCACGAGTCATTGGAGGGGCGAAGATGTTGATGTAGAAGCCCTCCAACTCCAAAGTCCCCTCCGACAGGGCACCGGGAAGGGTCTCCAGATGAGATCTCGCGGAAACAGACGCTTGCGGCGGCGGAAAAGTATTTTCGTGGATCCCTTGATTAGTTTTCTGTATTTTAGGGAATATATAGGCGAAGGATCTAGGTCAGGGGGGCGCCAGGTAGGCCACAAGCCTTCCCACCGCCGCCCCCCTTGTGGCGGATGGGGGGCTTGTGGGCTCCGTGTAGCCCTCCTGGCTTGGCCCACAAGCCCCCTGATCTTCTTTCGTTCGGGAAAAAATCATTTCGGGGATTTTATTCCGTTTGGACTCCGTTCCAAAATTAGATCTGAAAAGAGCCAAAAACATAGAAAAAACAGGAACTGGCACTTGGCACTGAATTAATAAGTTAGTCCCAAAAAAGATATAAAAGGTACATAAAACATCCAAAGATGACAAGATAACAGCATGAAACCATAAAAAATTATAGATACGTTTGAGACGTATCAGTACCCCCATTCCCAGAACGCCAATAGTAGCCCCCCGGGCCCAAGGCATGCTCGGGTTGGCTTCTGGGCAAAGTCTCGGGGGGAGGGGGGCTGGAGCGCCGCGGGCCCTAATTGCCTCTGGGCTAGGTCGGTGCGCGTCACACGGCTGATGTTGGGTCTCCCTTGTCTTCTCTCTTCGCCCAGGCTATTAGGAATCTAGCTCGTTGCGTTGGACTCCATTATTGCTTGCCTTTCTCCCACACTCGCTCTTCCTCCTCGGTGTCCAACTCCAACCGGCGTCTCCCAGATCCAACACCGCGATGTTTCCTTGTTGATATAGAAATGGCACCCGCTGGCAAGCAGAAGCCCAAGATGCAAGGCCATGCGCCGACTCCTCCTCTCTTCGAGTGTGCCGTCTCCAAGGATGTGGATCATACCCCCATGCTCCCAGGGACTTCGGCCGAGTCCAATGAGCACGGATGGACCCTGATCTGGCCTGGCGCCATAGCAAAGCGGCCCGCGTCGAAGGCGGTATACCCTTTCTTGCTCCATAGTGTCTTCGCCGGGCTGGTGTTGCCTTTCTCCTCATTCTTCTCCACCATCCTGAACCACTATGGGATCTAGGCCCTTCACCTCCAGCCCAACTCCATCCTTCTCTTGTCCATCTTTGCTTTCTACTGCGAGGCCTTCGTAGGCGTGCGGCCTTCGGTAGCCCTCCTCCGCCATTTCTTTAGCTCACGCCTGCATGACGACGTCCATTTCTCGGCGTGCGTCTCCTTCATAGCAGCTCAGAGAGGCAATTTCTTCCTGAAGGCTGGGAAGAAGGTGGAAAACTTCAGGCATCGCTGGGTTTTCATGAGCCTCAAGGACGCCAAACCTCGGCTAGAGGCGCCGAAAGAGCTGCCGGAGAAGACCTCTCCGTGGAGCTCAGTGAAGCTCTCTGACCCTCGGGCCGCGCCCATCCTGGAGCGCTTCTCCCGCGACATCAGCTGCAAGAGGCTGACCGGTGGAATGATAGTGAAGGAATTCCTGGGGCAGCGCCTGGCGCCCCTTCAGGCCCATTCCAGGCCCTTGTGGGACTACCAGTCTGGTGATGATAAGGTCAGGCTCCGCTCCCAGGATCTCGCTACTGAGGAGCTGAAGACGGTTATGGCGACCCTGTTGGGCGGTGACCCTGGTGACCTACCCGAGGCTCTGGGTCCGAGGTACCGTCTCAACGACCGGGCCGACCTGATCGCCATGCTGGCTGTCTTCGTTGAGCGGAGGCTCTTCCCGACCGAGTGCTCTGGTCCAGTGGGGGAGACTCGGAGAAGACCGTAGACGACTGCCCGGCGAGCGCGACTCTCCCTTCATAGGTCGTCCTTCTGCGTGAGCTTGAAGATGATGATGCCACTGGCGACGTCTCCGCGGTGATCTCCTCGCACCTGATCAGGCCCTCCAGGGGAACCGTGTCGGCCCCGCACGCCATGCGGTCCGCATACGGCCTCCGCCGGCGGGAAATCTCAGGTGGCGGGCTCGCACCCCTCCGTTGGGGGACCTCTCGCCCCTCTCGTTGTCGGGGCGGAGAGGAAGAAGATATGGATCAACGTCGAAGAGTAAGTAACTCATCTTGGCACACTCCGTGTGTTCATCGTCCACATATGGCTGATTCCATTTTGCGTGATGACCAGGGGCGTTGCCTCGCCAGGGGTGAAGAGGAAGAAGGCGAGCGTCAAGCCGAAGGCGACTCCCGACGCACCGCCGGCCCTCCCCAACGCGTCGCCACCTGCCGATGAAGAAGGGGAGGCTCGCGGGGCGACCTCCCTGGCCTTGGCCGTCGAGCCCCCCAAGCCCCCGAAGCGTCCTGAGGCGGTCGTGGCACTCCGTTGCCCGACGGGCGGGTCTTGAGGGCCCTCAGCCCGCTGATGCGCCAACGCTCGCAATCTCCGAGCGAGCCTTCGGACCCCCTGTCCCTCGTGACGCTGCCTCCCCGACGACATCAACCGGGACATCACTAGAGGCTCCTCAGGGCGAGGTCCAAAGGACCCCGGTATACGTCCAAGGCATCCTGAACGAGGCCTTCGGTGCCCTGGGCAAGGTTGCGGTCGTGATGAAAAACGGCGAGAAGGAGGCGAGGGCCGCTTGTGCTGCGTGCGAGGAGGCACTGAAGGAAGCCGAATCCGCTCGCATCGCGCGTGAGGAGGCGATGAAGGATGTCGCGGAGGCTGCCAAACGCACCGAAGTGGCGAAGGCTCACCTGAAGGCCTTCCAAGAAGAACAAGCCAAGCTAGCCGAGGAGCTTCGCTTGCGGGATGAAGAACTCGATGCCTGCAGGACCAAGCTCGCCGCCCAGGAAGAAGAGATGTCCCAGGAGGAAACTCGCATGGGCACGAAGCAGGCGCGGTTGGACGAGCAGGAGAAGGGGATCGCCTCGAATAAGACCCTTCTCGATGCCAAGGGGGAAGCCCTTGCTGCGGCCGAGAAGAAGAAGGCTGCAGAGCTGGTCGGCTTCCCTGAGGTTCAGCTCAGGCTTCGCACGATGCTCCACACCCTCTGTGGGGACGGGTTCAACGAGCCTCTGGCCACCCCAGATAGTGGCTTCGCCGTGCTCGTGGTGGAACTTTTCGTGGCTTTGGAGGACGCCGTCATCCAGGTGGATAAGATATTGGACAGTGAGTGCCACGACCTCTTTTCTGAGGCCGCAACACGTGTCTTCAGTCACCTTCATCTTCGTGAGGTGGGGTTTCACTTCTACTCTGTGATCTTGTCGGCCCCTACTGAGGCCCGCGACAACGCTGTAGAAGCGGTGAAGGGCCCTATGGAGGTGTTGGTGAAGAGGTTCGCCCACGTCGCAGTTCCCCCATCTCCGGATGCCGCTAAAGCCGACGGCAGGGAAGACGACGCCACCGACACCGACGACAAGCACCCTGAAGATGGAGCGACCGGCGGTGGTGGCTCCTCCTGATTTCTTCCCCTTGTTTTTTCCCTGTAATGCACATCTTGCCTCCTGGAGGCGTCAAACTTATTTGCGTTTTCATGAACTTGTTAAGGCTTGTAATAACTGGCTAACAGCTTCAATGTTTTCTTTGCCTCGTTTCTTTCATGTTAGCTGTGATACTCTGCATCGTTAGGGCCCGCCCTGTGCGTACCTCCGCCGCGATTGGACCGACCGGATACCAGGACGGCCCAAAGGGGGAAAGGGCTATGAGCACAGTTAGGCCCCTGAGTCACGATGCTCAGGAGTCCCCCTTGTCGTGCGAGCAGCCCTCAAGAGGGGAACGCGTCGAGGATTTTGAATCTTGAGAACACCTTCAACACTCTGCGTCGGTAGGGCCCGTCTCGTGCGTACCTCCATCGCGATTGAACCGATCGAAAACCAGGACGGCCCAAAGAGGGAAGGGGCTACAAGCACAGATAGGCCCTTGAGTCGTGATGCTCAGAGGTCCCCCTTGACGTACGAGCGACTCCAATGTCCCTCCTAAGAAACTGACAAATTGAGACTCCCGAACTCCTTCAGTACTCTGTGTCAGCAGGGCCTGCCCCGCGCGTACCTATGCTGCCGTTGGACCGCCTAGACGGCCCAAGAGGGAAGGGGCTACGGGCGCAGCTCAGGCTCTTGAGTCGCGATGCTCAGGAGTCCCCCTTGACGGACTAGTGACTCCAGCGTCATCCCTAAGATATTTTGAGCGGCTTGTTGAGTGCACTAGGATCTGCGTCAGCAGGGCCCGCCCCGCACGTACCTCCACCGTTGTTGGACCGCGTGAACGGCCCAAGAGGGAAGGGGCTACGGGCGTAGTTAGGCCCATGAGTTGCGATGCTCAGGGCCCCCCCTTGACGTGCGAGTGGCTCCGTACCTCCAGTTGTTTGTCCCCCGCACTAGGCGTGGGCGTAGTCATAGGTGGACTGGTTTGACTTCCTGGCCAGCTGTGGGCATAGTCATTGGTGGACTGTGTTGATTTTCTTGCCAGCTGCGAGCATAGTCATTGGTGGACTGTGTTGATTGCCTTCGTCTTCTCCCCCACGCGGAGCGTAGGGCTGCCACTAGGCGTGGGAGGGACCCCTCCGCGTCCTCGAGGCCCCCCCGGGCGTATACAACCGCAGCTCGTTATTATGTGAGAGTGTCATGGTGGGGGTGTATCTGGGAGGTCGCGGGGATGCTTTGGCCTCGCGAGTGTCCCTACCCCCGAGGCATAGCTGCCTGATTCCTTTTGGGTCTTCACCCAGCATGGAACATAGGTCATCCACTCGGCATGGGAGGGACCCCTCTGCGTCCTCGGGGGGCTCCGGGCGTATACAACATTGGGATTTTGGGCTCCGCTAACCCTAAGGATTCGAACTCAGGGGTGCACGCAGAGACCACACAACAAATTCAGGTTAACAGACCCGCTACGCGCTTGGCAAGACTAACAACTCACACAATGGTGAGGAGAACTCTGGACACAACAGTTTACCCAGGTTTGGGCCACCGCAAAGCGTAAAACCCTACTCCTGCTTTGGTGGATTGCCTCTCACAGAGGTTGATGAACCCGATAGTACAGTGCTTTTGTGCCTCCGCAGGCCAAGTAGCTTGGTGTGTTGTTCTAGGGTTCGGTCCCTCCCCCTCTCTCAGGTATCCTACCCTCTCTATTTATAGTGGACTTCAGGGTCCTCCTCCCTTATCGTAGGCGGGAAGGGATCCCACAAAGGCCAGTTTCGGTGGCAGACAAAGGAACATTCTTCTCTTGTCAAAAGTGGTCTTCGCCTGCAAAGTAGCTGTGAGCGCTGCTGGGGAAAGCCCGAGCTGATGTCTGCCCTACTAACGGGTGGCAGCGGCTTGGTTGCACCGAAAGGGAAACCTTTGGAAGATGCCTTAGGGACCACCTAGGCTCCCGCCCTTCTTTGCACCAAAAGTGGGGACTGCACTATTCTGACATCTGTGGGTCGCGTCTCCACCTTCTGCATCATCCTTCACTCCTGAAGCCGAGCCTTGCCTCGGAATGTCCGCCGCTCAGGAGGGGTCTCGAGGAGGCCGCTACGGGTCTTCATTCCATTCTTCCTCGCGAGGGTTGGCCCCTCGCGAGGACCTTGCCATGCCTGCTGGTGCTTGATCGATGGGGCGGGCCAGCCGTGCACCGTAGACTGGCAGGTCTGGGTACCCCCATTCCCAGGACACTGATAGTAGCCCCCGGGCCCAAGGCGCGCTCGGGATGGCTTCCTCATGAAGCCTTGGAGGCAGCCTGAAGCGTCGCGGGCTCTAAATGTCTGGTCAAATGGATGTGACGCCTAGATGCTACGCCAGCCACCATTGCTCTGTGAGGGCGACACCCATACACACGCCACACGATCGCATCCTCTCACGAATGGCGGGGGCCCGGGAACATGGAGGGACGCCCGCGTGCTCTGGGCTGACTATTTAACCCGACAAGGGCGATAAGGCTTGCGTCGCCTCACTCTTCTTCGCCTTCCACCTTCATCCCTCCACACTCGCAGCATGGTGCCGGTGAGGAGGTTCTCGGTTGCCGGGAAGGGGAAGGCCCCTGGCGAAGGTCTTGCTGCCCCCACTACCAAGAGGTGGCGAGGCCGCCCTCAGAAGCACGCGGCGGCACCGACTGCGGCCTCCAGCGGGCGTGGCCGTAGTTCCGTCTGCCCGGGAATCGCCATCGGCAGCCATGCCGGTGAGTCGACCGGCGCGGGTGCCCTTGGTGGCCGGAGTGGGGGTTGATGGTGGCCATCTGACTGCCCCACCCGCGGCTCCACGCGGCTGATACAGCGATATAGTTCGTGAAGTGGGTGGACATGTCGGAGATGGACTGGCTCTAGCTCCCGTGCTTCTTCGCGAAGGTGTTGCGGTCGGGTGGGCACTCGGGCCTTTGGCTGCAGGCCGACGACTCCTACGGTGGGGCGTCCTGGGTTGAGGTCCAGGTCACCCCACGCGGCTGTGTGTACCTGAACCAAGGGTGGCAGGCGTTCGCCCGCGCCCGAGGCTTGAAGGGAGGTGCTACCTCCACTTCAAGTTCTACGGGGAGGCGACGCTCTTCGTCATGATCTTCGATGCCGAGGTCGATAGTGTGGGTTGCTGTCCGGTGGACGCCGGCCGTGGCGGTCCCGTGGATGAGCCCGCCTCAGGTGAGGGGCGCCACGCCTCCAGGAGTGGTGACACCTTCTCCGGGAGGATCCCAAGCAACAACAGCGACATCAGCAACGACGAGCCGCTACGCCGTTGTACCCGAGCCTCGAGGGGAAGCCCCCAAGCGTGGTGCCGTCCATCTGCTCCTGTGGTGCCTGTTAAGGAGGAGGAGGACTCAGACTGATTGTCGGTGTGCTAGTGTTGGGCCCTCCTCCGGGATCTCCATCATTAGGTGTCTTCTCCTTGCTCTTAACCCTACATTCATAGGAACATGGCAGACTCTTCAGGCATGTAATGGATTTCGGGGGCCGCCCCCTTTTGTTAGTGATGTTGTTTCTCTGCTGGTTTAGATACTTATCTTGGTATGCTTGTGGGGGATTCCCTGCATGATTGTGGTGTACGGGGGGGGGGGGGCTCGTTGGTTGGTTGGTCTTTCCCTTGTTGCAGGTGAACTGGGTCGATGCTCTATGTCAGCTGGCCTCGGTCCCACACATTTCCCTGCCGACGTGGACGTGGAGGCAAATCCTTGGCACCGGAGTACCAAGTGGCTTTGTGACGGGTAAGTCTCCTGAGGCGTTGTGCTCAGGAGCCCCCTTAGACATTCAAGCGGCTCTACGTTAGCATGCCCTAGTCCCACACATTTGCCTACCGTGAGTCACGACTTGAAGGTCGCCCCCCATGGAACAAGGCCCTGGTACCCGGGTACCAGGTGGCTTTGTGACTGGTAAGGTTCCTGAGGCGCGATGCTCAGGACCCCCCTTAGACGTTCAAGAGGCCCTCACGTGTTCTGTTTTTTGAGGTCCCTAATATGCATTCAGGAAGCTTTGCGTTGGTAGGTCCCAGTCCCGTACATTTCCCCGCCGTCGTGAGGGGCAACCCGTTACCAAGGTGGTTCCTCACGGGGCCGTGCCCTCGCACCGGGGTGCCAGGTGGCTTTGTGACCGGTAAGGCTCCTGATGCGTTATGTTCAGGAGCCCCCTTAGGCGCTCAGGCTGTCCCAAGATAAATAGTTGTTGTGAGGAAAAACCAATTGTTGTTCCCTCTCCGTGGCGGTGCTACGAGCTGCGATTAGGTCTTGTGCGCGAGAGCTAGGTGGCACGAGTCTGCCGGCTCGTTGGTGTGTACCACACGAGTATTCGGGCACCAAGGCCTTAGCGAGGTGCCGACACCGTGCCCCCAGCCCTTGCACGCGGGGTACGAGCGGGGGAGGGCAGACGGGCGCACGACTTTAGAGGAAAATAGCATGTTGTGAATAATATGGGGAAAATAAGTTTTTGCGGAAAGCTTCATTCGGAAAGGCCCCGAGTTTTGATTTCATAAATACCATTAAATCCAAGCCAGAAAAAATCAAATGCAAGTCGCGTCCGGCACCTAATCTATTCTCCGCCTCCGTCGCCACCCAGTGCGGAGCTAAGGTCTTCCACTAGGCGTAGGGTGGACCCCTTCCGTGTCCTCGGGGGGGGGGGGGGCCTGGGCGTATACAGCCTCGGCTCGTTATTATGTGAGAGTGTCATGGTGGGGGTGTATCTGGGTGGTCGCGAGGACGTTTTGCCTTGCGAGTGTCCCTACACCCGTTGCATTAGGCGCCTGATTCCGGAAGTCATTGGTGGACTGTGTTGATTTCCTTCGTCTTCCCAACCAACGTGGGATGGACCCCTTCCACGTCCTCGGGGGGGGGGGGGGGCCTGTGCGTATACAGCCTCGTCTTGTTATTACGTGAGAGTGTCACAGGATGAAGTAGGTTCCGGAAGGATTGAAGGACGAGGCAGTGCAGGGGTGGTTCAGAGTCGTCATGGGTAGAACTTGCGGAGGTGTTGGATGTTACACGCATTCTGGATGGGGACTCCATCTTGAGTCTCCAGACCCACGGAACTAGGACTGGAGACGTGGACGACCTTGAAAGGGCCTTCCCACATGACCCAAAGCTTATGCAAGCCTTCCCTGGATTGGACCCGGCTTAGGACGAGGTCGTCGACTTCGAGGGTCCTGAAGCGGATGTTGCGGCAGTGGTAGTGATACATCTCCAACGTATCTATAATGTTTGATGGTTCCATGCTATTATCTTGAGAACTTTGGATGTTTTGTATGCATGAATATGCTATTTTATATCTTTTTTGGGTCTAACCTATTAACTCAGTGCCAAGTGCCAGTTTTTGTTTTTCCGTGTTTTTGACCTTTTTCAGAGAAGAATGATTTTTCCCATAACAGAAGATACGCAGGGGACTTGAGAACCAAGGCAAAGGACCTCGGGGGAGGTGACAAGCCCTCTAGCCGCAGCCTGGGGGCGCCTAGCAGGCTTGTGGGCCCCTCATGGCTCCTTTGCCCTACTTCTTCCGCCTATAAATTCTCTAAAAATCCAAAACCACCAAAGGGAGCCACAAAAATACTTTTCCGCCGCCGCAAGCTTCTGTCTCCGCAAGATCCCATCTAGGGACCTATCTAGTGCCCTGCCGGAGGGAGGATTCGGACACAGAGGGCTTTTCATCAACACCATTGCCTCTCTGATGATGCGTGAGTAGTTCACCACGGACCTTCGGGTCCATAGCTAGTAGCTAGATGGCTTCTTCTCTCTCTTGGATCTTCAATATAAAGTTCTCCATGATCTTCATGGATATCTATCCGATGTAATCTTCTTTTGCAATGCGTTTGTCGAGATCCGATGAATTGTGGATTTATGATCTGATTATCTATGAATATTATTTGAGTCTCCTCTGATCTCTTATATGCATGATTTTGTATCCTTGTAATTCTCTTCGAGTTGTGGGTTTCGTTTGGCCAACTTGATCTATAATTCTTGCAATGGGAGAAGTGCTTGGTTTTGGGTTCATACCGTGCGGTGTCCTCACCTAGTGATAGAAGGGGTAGCGAGGCACGCATCATGTTGTTGCCATCAAGGGTAAAAAGATGGGGTTTATATCATATTGCATGAATCTATCCCTCTACATTATGTCATCTTGCTTAAAGCGTTTCTCTGTTTGTTATGAACTCAATACACTAGATGCATGCTAGATACCGGTCGATGTGTGGAGTAATAGTAGCAGATGTAGAAAGTATCGGTCTACTTATCTCAGACGTGATGCCTATATGTATGATCATTGCCTTAGATATCATCATGACTTTGGGTGATTCTATCAATTGCTCGACAGTAATTCGTTCACCCACCGTAATACTTGCTATCATGAGAGAAGCCTCTAGTGAACACTATAGCCCCCGGGTCTACTTCACATCATATTTTCAGATCTACAGTTTTACTTTGTTGCACTTTCCACCTTCAGATCTCACCTTGCAAATAATCGTGAAGGGATTGACAACCCCTTTATAGCGTTGGGTGCAAGTTTGTTTGTTTTTGCGCAGGTACATTGGTGCCTCATATTGATACTCCTACTGGATTGTTACCTTGGTTCTCAAAATGAGGGAAATACTTACTGCTACTATGCTGCATCACCCTTTCCTCTTCAAGGGAAAAACCAATGCAAGCTCAAGAGGTAGCAGGTAGCACCGTAAAGCTTGTCGATACCTCGCGGCCCGAAGAGAGGCCCGGCGGTGCACCTCCTCTTCGAGTATGAGGTCCGTCCCCCGCGCGGCCTCTTGACGCTCCTCATCGAACGCCAGGACCCGCGGGGAGCGGTGCTTGATTTCATGGGGAAGAACCGCCTCCGCTTCGTAGACGAGGAAGAATGGGGTCTTGCTGGTGGGCTTGGTTGCAGTTGTGCATATAGACCATAGTACCGACGGAAGCTCATCGACCCAACCTTGGCCGCAAGCTTCGAGATTCTTCTTGAAACTCCTCTCTTTGAGGCCCCACGGGACCTCCGCGTTGGCGCGCTCTGTCTGGCATTGCTCCGCGATAGGCCATCGATGCGTAGCATATCTATGTACCGAGGTTAGTACGATATACCTTGAAGAGCTAACTGGTGAACTGCGAACCGTTATCCGTGATGATGCGGTTGGGGACGCCGAAGTGGCTCACGAGGCCCTTGATGAACTTGACGGCGGACCCGGCCAGGATGGTGCGCACGGGCTCCACCTCTGCCCACTTGGTGAACTTGTCGATGGCGACTGTCGTGGGTATAAGTCTGACAGTAGATGTGTAGGGTACGAAAGGATGGGCAGAGCCTTAGCTACGGCGAGGTTGTATGAGTTCATGCCCCTCTATGGTGGAGGTAATAGCCCTACGTCTCAGTGCTCTGGGAGCTTGTTGTCGAGTGGAATATGGATTATAGTGAAATGCTAACCCTTGCACTAGTGGGGAAGGGCGGCTTATATAGAGTGCGCTGCCCTTCACAACGGTTCGGTGCACAGGGGTGTAGTGGCGAATAAATGCCTACGTTACAGGTAACGTATGTCTTAAATGCTAATAAAGGCACATGGAAACGTATGACCGTTGCCCTCCAGGGGGGTTACGATGCACAGAGTGGAATCCAGTTGGTAAGTTTGATACGCTCCGAATGCTCATCTCCGACTGGATGATGGAAGATTCGTCACCGACTGGATGATGGGAAGTCCTTAATTCATTCGGAACTGACTAAGGGCCTTATCCCTTATGAAGGGTAGTCCTTGGGTAGGACTTATAGGGCAGGCCTATGACCCTACCCTAGGACTATAACCCCATCAGCGACGTAGAGGTGGCGGAAGCCCCCGGCAGCCCGCGGGAAAGGCCCCAAAATGTCCAGCCCCCAGATCGCGAAGTGCCAGGTGAGTGGGATGGTCTGGAGACCCTGCGCAGGCTGGTGGATCTGCTTGGCATGGAACTAGAAGGCCTCGCAAGACCTGACCAACTCGGTAGCGTCGTCCAGGGTTGAGGGCTAGTAAAACCCTGACCTGAACGCCTTACCTGTGAGCGTGCGCGAGGAAGAGTGATGTCTGCAGTCCCCTCCATGAATGTCGGCCAGTAGCTCGCACCCCTGCTCCCTGGAAATGCACAGTAGCGCAATGTCGTTCGGACACGTGCGGTATGATACGTCTCCAATGTATCTATAATTTTTTATGGTTTCATGCTATTATCTTGTCAAACTTTGGATGTTTTGCATGCCTTTTATATATTTTCTGGGACTAACTTATTAACTCACTGCCAAGCGCCAGTTCATGTTTCTACCATGTTTTTAACCCCTTTTAGAGGAGGATTTTGAACGGAGTCCAAATGGAATGAAACTGCCAAAAAGATTTTTCCAGAACAGAAAAAGATCAGGGAGCCGGAGAATCAGGGCATGGGCCACCAGGGACCCCACAAGCCCTCACGTTGCGGCTAGGGGGGCCACGGCCACCAGGCTTGTGGGCTCCGTGAGGCTCCATTGCCCTAGGTTTGGGCTTATATATTCCCTAAAATCCATAAAAAACCAGGAGATCATCAAAAGTACTTTTCCGCCGCCGCAAGCTTCTATCTTCACAAGATCCCATCTGGGGCACGTTCTGGTGCCCTGCCGGAGGGGGGATTCGGATACGGAGGGCTTCTTCATCAACACCATGACCTCTCCGATGATGCGTGAGTAGTTCACCATAGACCTACGGGTCCATAGCTAGTAACTAGATGGCTTCTTCTCTCTCCTGGATCTTCAATACAAAGTTCTCCATGATCTTCATGAAGATCTATCTGATGTAATCTTGTTTTGCGGTGTGTTTGTCGAGATCCGATGAATTGTGGATTTATGATCAGATTATCTATGAATCTTATTTGAGTTTCTTCTGATCTCTCTTATGCATGATTTCATATCCTTGTAATTCTCTTCGAGTTGTGGGTTTTGTTTGGCCAACTAGATCTATGATTCTTGCAATTTGAGAAGTGCTTGGTTTTGGGTTCATACCGTGCGGTGACCTCACCCAGTGACAGAAGGGGTAGCGAGGCACGCATCGTGTTGTTGCCATCAAGGGTAAAAAGATGGGGTTTTCATCATTGATTTGAGATTATCCCTCTACATCATGTCATCTTGCTTAAGGCGTTACTCTATTCGTCATGAACTCAATACACTAGATGCATGCTGGATAGCGGTCAATGTGTGGAGTAATAGTAGTAGACGCAGAAAGTATCGGTCTACTTGTCTCGGATGTGATGCCTATATGTATGATCATTGCCTTAGATATCCTCATGACTTTGCGTGGTTCTATCAATTGCTCGACAGTAATTTGTTCACCCACCGTGATATTTTCTATTTTGAGAGAAGCCTCTAGTGAACACTATGGCCCCCGGGTCTACTCCACACGATATTTTCAGCCTTACACTTTTTACTTCATTGCACTTTCCGCCTTCAGATCTCACTTTGCAAACAATCTTGAAGGGATTGACAACCCCTTTATAGCATTGGGTGCAAGCTCTTTTGTATTTGCGTAGGTACTTTGGACTTGATGAGATTCTCCTACTGGATTGATACCTTGGTTCTCAAACTGAGGGAAATAGTTACTGCTCTTGTGCTGCATCACCCTTTCCTCTTCAAGGGAAAAACCAACGCAAGCAAGTCTTCGTCAACGTGTCAATTTCTGGCGCTGTTGTTTGTGAAGTAGCAGAAGGATTTCTGGCGCCGTTGCCGGGGAGGATCAATTCAAGAACTCATCCAAGTAGGTGTCGCAAACTCATCTCTTGCATTCACTTTGTTTGCCAGTTGCCTCTCGTTTTCCTCTCCCGCACTTCACAATTTTCCTTTTTCGTTTGCCTTTTTGTTCGCCCTTTTCTTTCATTTGCCTTTCCTTTGCTTTTGTGCTATGTGCCCCCAATATGCTTGCATCTTCGCTAGCTGAAAATCTAGTGATATAGAAGCGCATCTCGTCGTGTTGCAAGAATGGATATCGTTACAAGTACATGTACTAAAAAGAAGGGATATATAAATAGAGTTGGCTTACACTCGCCACAAGCTACATCAGAGTCACAACAATACATTACATAATCATCAAGAGTAAGAGCAGGGTCCGACTACGGACGAAAACAAACGAGAAAAGAAGAGCGACGTCCATCCTTGCTATCCCAGGCTGCCAGCCTGGAACCCATCCTAGATCGATGAAGAAGAAGAAGAGGAAGCAACTCCAAATGTACAATCAACGCGCTCGCGTCAAGTAACCTTTACCTGTACCTGCAACTGGTGTTGTAGTAATCTGTGAGCCACAGGGGACTCAGCAATCTCATTTCCAAAGGTATCAAGACTAGCAAAGCCTATTAGGTGAGGCATGGTTAAGTAGTGAGGTTGCAACAGCGGCTAAGCATATATTTGGTGGCTAACTTACGAGTACAAGAAAAATATAAGGGGGAAGATCTACGCATAACGGACATGACTACTGATGATCAAATGAATGATCCTGAACACCTACCTACGTCAGACATAACCCCACCGTGTCCTCGATCGGAGAAGGAACTCACGAAAGAGACAGTCACGGTTACACACACAGTTGGCAAGTTTTGTTTAAGTTAACTTCAAGTTATCTAGAACCAGTGTTAAGCAAAGTTTCCACGTTGCCACATAACCGCGGGCACGGCTTTCCGAAAACATTTAATCCTGCAGGGGTGCTCCAACTAGTCCATCACAAATTACCACAAGCCGCATAGAAATCCTCAATCACGAAGCTCCCGATCTCGTCGGATTCCCTAGTGGAGAACCTCAACTCTGAGATTACCCAAAGCATCACCGGAATCCCGATGCACAAGATATCTCGTCAAAGGTAAAACTAATCCAGCAAGGCCGCCCGGCGTGTCGACGATCCCGATAGGAGCCGCGTATCTCGTTCTCAGGACACGACGGATAAGCGACGCGTACGAGTGCCAAACCTCGAGTTTCCTCGTGGTGGCCCCGCACAGTGCTCTATTTTGGACCAGCACCATCAGCACTGGCCCTACCTGTATTATGTGGAATTACTCCTCGGGTAGCGCTAACTCCCTATGCATTTCAGTATTATCAATTTATTATGTTGGGCAAATAGTACCAATGTTGGGCCTTGCTAGACCAGCTTTAATCTAAAACGAATTATCAAGGGGTCCCCATAACAACCCCGATCGTGTTAGGACCGCTCAATTATGGAACATAACACCGGTAGCCGAAACTAAGGGGGCAAAGGTGGAACAAAACACAAGGCTAGGGAGGCCGAGCCTTCCACCTTTTACCAAGTACATAGGTGCATTAACTTAAATAGCTTTAATATGGTGATATGACAAGGAACCCATGTTTCCACATGGAAGCAACTACACCTGCAACTAGCAACGCTAACAACATGGTTAAGCAAGCAGTAACATAGCCAATCAGTGGTTTGCTAGGTTGAACAGGTTGAAAGGTTTTCATGGCATTGTTGAGAGGCTGATATTTAACAAGTGGTAGGCGACGAGACATAATCGATATAAACGGTCAAACTAGCAAGGAAATGATAGTAATGGTTTCTGGGGAAATGGTCATCTTCCCTGAGATCCATCTTGGAAGAAGAATGCCTCCGTGAAGTAGACGAACGTACGTAGTCGAACGGGTCCTCACAATCCGGCACGCTGCGGAACTCTACCGAGACGAAGCAAACTGGAAACACAAATCAACACACGGAATTCACCACACGATGCACAACACATATGATGCATGAGCAGCTGATTACATGCAAGTCATAGCATGGCAAATCACACAAACAAACACTACACATTAAGTGAAGTTCAATATGCCACGAGTTGCATATTGACGAAACTCCACGTTAATTATTCAGTTCTATCCTGATTAGATACTCGGCAATATTCAATGTGATTAAACATGGCAAGAGGTGAAGCGTAATTAAACTACTTATCTAGGCATTTTAAATGAGGTCAGAAATGTCATATAGCACCTCCAAAACGACCTCACATGTTAATTTACAATTCTGTCCAGATCTGAACTAACACATTTAATTGGTTGTTGAACAGCAAAACAAATAGGTTCATGTATTCTATGTGTCAAGACAAGCAATCTACACATAAAGAACATCTCCAACGGAGCTACTGGTCAAAAGTTACAAGCATCGCAAGATATGATGGCATGAATGCAATATGTGTGCAACGACGGCTACGAGCAGTTCAAATCATACAACCAGCAAGAGAAAATGAAACTACACGAGATTCTAAGCAAGTTTCATGTACGAAATGATCAAATCGGAGCTACGGTTCAAAAACTACGAGCAAAACAAGAAATCACTACAATCTGCCAAAATCAGCCACATAGCCTTTTCTACACCCCACAACTACGAGCTACACAACTCTGATAAAATCAAGCAACGCATGTCAAGAAAGAGGGCAAGAAACACTACTACAAACAACTAACAACAACTAGCATGGCATCATGGAACACTAGGAAAAGAAGTTACAAAAAGGCATCTCACACACTATTTTGGACTTAGTGAAAATTACACCTCATGAAAGGGCAGTTTTCGATCTGAAGCAATATTGACAGCAGCAAAACCTAGAGCTACAGGACTCCAAATGGCATGAAACTTTACAGCATGCTAGAGAAACACAAGGGGTACAACTAACTCCATTGGACCAACCTCAAAAGAGCTACAGATCAAAAGATTGAAGCTAAACAAAACAGCAACAAAATATAACAGATTCCAAACTTGGAAATATTTCAGCTCCTCTAAGTAAGCACTATTTCTAGCAACTTGAGATCAATCAAACCACACCTAAACATGCATCTCTATTGCAACCAAAAATACCAGGGGCTAGTCTAAACATCAAAGATCAACTCTCCAGTTGACAATTCCGTCAAACGACGCTCGGAATCAATCCTACGAATTAAACAAGAGAGCAACACGACAAAATATCACGCGAACTAACTTACTCAAAAGCTAGAACTAATTTCACAGAAAAATCCCATGGATTTTTCTACATCGGAAACATATAAAATATGTGGGGTTGCGCAACAAAATTATTGCCACACGTAAATGCGAGATAATAACCTATACGCAGGAAAATAATCCACCGGCAATCCATACATTCAAAAATACCTATGATCGCTCTAAAATACATGGAAAATGGTCCCTAAAACATAGGCATTTTATCTAAGGCACTCGAGCAATCCGGACCGCAAGAAAAATAAATACGGGACGTTCCCCCTGTTGGGACAGCACGCTAAACTAGGCGTTTGGCACCTAATGCTACGTCAAATAAATATGCAAGTTGTGAAATCGTGTTCTACTCGCAAAACTACCCGAAAACCATATAAAATACGCCTCGAGCCGATTTACGGTTTAAAAGATACACGCATTTTAAAACTAACATTTATCTACGGAATATCTAAATCCTCAGGAAAAACTAAAATGTACTGATGGGCCTAAACTGGGCATACATGACTTAGCTAAGAGTTGCACGGGCGAGGGATAAGGTGGTTTACCTCGGGCTGAGGCCCGGACCTGTAGCAGAGGCCAACTGGGCCGAGTGGAGGCGCTGGGCCACGAGGCAGTGCGGTTGGCCGAAGGAGCTGGGCCGGCCTGGAGCTGCGGCGCTCGCCAGGGGGGAGCTGGGCCGTGGGCGAGGCCCAGGGCACGCCAGCTAGGCTGCTGCGAAGGCCGGCCCAGGCGGGGCGAGTCGGCCAGCAGGCCCAGGCGCTGCGAGGAAGCGGGGCGACGCTCCTCGTCTCCCGGCCTTGGGCTGCTGGCGGCGGCACTTGCCAGCGACGGGCACGGCGGGGCGAGGGAGGTCGAGGAGTGGCGGCGGCGCCCACGAACCCGACGTCGAGTGCATGGGAGGCCGGATCCGGCCAGGATCCACCGGATCCGGGCGTCCGAGGGCACTGAGCGGCGAGCACAGGAGCTTCGAGGCCATGGCGCGCGGCTGCTGGCCGGAGGAGGATGGCGCCGAGACGGGGCACCGCGGGCAGGAGTGGGGTGAGGGCACGGGCGGGGTTGTGCACGGGCGGCGGGAGCTCGCCGGACGGCGAGGGAGGCCGAGCTCGGGGCTCCCTCCCGATCCAGATCGAGGAGGAACCGCCTCTTGGCTTGGGTTCCACGGGAGAGGGGTGGCGCGACCGGGCAGGAGGAGCTCGGGCATGCTCCAGGAGCCTCGGAAGGAGCTGCGGTCGCCCGGACAATGTCCGGCGGCCATGGACAATGTCCGGCAGGGCTAGGAGATGAAAATCTAGGCCTCTAATTGTGGATCTGAGGGCTGAAAATGAAGGGGAGGAGTGGATTTCGGGATTGGAGGAGGTGGGCTTGAAGTTGGAGTTTGCTAGGGGGGTGGCTGCAATTTTACATGGGTGAAAACCTAGAGAGTGAGAGAGGTCTCTAGGGGGTGGAGCTTATATAGGGTTGGACTAAGGTGGGGTGGACCTCGTCCGTCCGATCACGATCCAATGACCACGAACGGAGGAATTGGCTAGGTGGAACTAGTGGGCTGTGTAGAGCGGTTATCCGGAGATGAGAGGGGAAACGGGCGGCGCGGCAACGTAATTAACAACACCGAAAGACGTCCGACGGTAGACTGAATACGGTGCCGCTACGGTCGACCGTTCGAGTACCAGACGGACTCCGATCGCGACGAAATTCGACAAGCGGCCTATCTAGAACTAATCACGATCGCATGCCCAGTTTCACCTCGATCAGAGAAAGTTTAACGCACACTTTAAAAACAGGGTTTGACGATGCCGCGGGCGCGTGCGTGTGCGGTCGGGCTCAGAACGGTCAACGACGAGAACCGGCAACTAACAACGGATGCGAGTTTTGAAAACTGGTGGCAACGGGATGCCGATGCAATGCTGATGATGAGACAAAAGAAAATAGACACACGAGGAAAACGGAATAAAGGGGTGATCTTCTAGAATGTCTGTCCCGGGCTGTCACAAAAATATTGTGGTAGAAACTTTCATCTTACCAAATTACCTCTCGTTATATGGAGATTGCTATTGTCTCTTTCTTCTTCCTTGCATATGGCAACTATTGGTTGTCTTGACAATCTGTTTTCCTATAAAATGCCTATGCATAGGAATTATGTTAGACTTAGATGTGATTTTCACATGCTTTATGATGCTCTCGTTGTGCTTCAATTCTTGTCTTTTGTGTGAGCATCATTGATTTATCAATGCCTAGCTAAGGGCGTTAAACAATAGCGCTTGTTGGGAGGCAACCCAATGAATTTATCTTTGCCTTTTGCTTTCTGTTTTGTTGCGTCCACACCATCATACTTCTGTTATGATTGTGTCTTTTGTGTTCCTTTTTGTGTTTGAGCCAAGCAGAACCTTTATGACTAGTCTTGGTGATGGTTGGTTGATCCTGCTGTAAAAGACATAAACTTTTTGCTCCCGAGATTATTTTTCGTTTTTATTCAGAAAGTGCTTTTGAGTTGATTCTTTTTGCTGCTGGTTGATATGCCTTTTTCCCAGGCAGTCGTATTTTTTCAGAATTTATGAGGTACGAGAAGTATACGAAGTATACAGATTGCTATAGACTGGTCTGTTTTTGACAGATTCTGTTTTTGTTGAGTTGGTTGCTTGTTTTGATGAAACTATGGTTAGTATCGGGGGGTACTAGGCATGGAAAAGTGAGAACACAGTAGCCCAACACCAATATAGATAGAATTCAAGTTGCTACAGTACCAAAAGAGGTGGTAGTTTGTTTTCTTGTGCTAATGTTATCACAAGTTTCTGTTTAAGGTTTGTGTTGTGAAGTTTTCAAGATTTGGGTGATGTTCTCATGGACAAAGAGATAAGGAGTGGAAAGATCTCAAGCTTGGGGATGCCCAAGGCATCCCAAGCCAAATTCAAGGACACCAAAAAGCCTAAGCTTGGGGATGCCCCGGGAAGGCATCCCCTCTTTCGTCTTCAATCCATCGGTAACATTACTTGGAGCTATGTTTTTATTCACCACATGATATGTGTTTTGCTTGGAGCGTCTTGTATCGTAGGAGTCTTTTCTTTTTGTTGTGTCACAATAATCCTCGCTGCACACCTTTTTGAGAGAGAGAGACTTGCACTCATCGTGATTTTGCTAGAATGCTCATAGTGCTTCACTTATATCTTTTGAGCTAGATATTTTTGCTCTATGTGCTTCACTTATATCTTTTAGAGCATGGCGGTGCATGACTTGGTAGTTGGCTTATGCTATGAAAGTAGTGCCCAAAGGTGATAGGTACCCAAAGAGGATACAAAAATCTCCATATTCATGTGCATTGAGTAGAAAGAGAAGTCTTGATTCTTCTCAATAAGTTTTGAGACGTGGATTTGGTAATATTAAGAGATATGTTAGTAGGGTGTTGTGAATCTAGAAATACTTGTGTTGAAGTTAGTGATTCCCGTAGCATGCACGTATGGTGAACCACTATATTAGGCAGTTGGAGCATAATTGATCTATTGATTGTCATCCTTTGTGTTGAGGTCGGGATCGCGCGATGGTCAACACCTACCAACCCTTCCCCTCGGACTATGCATTTAGCAGTTTGTTTCGATTACTAAGAAAAACTTTCGCAACAAGTATGTGAGTTCTTCATGACTAATGTGAGTCCATGCTATAGATGCACTTTCACCTTCCACCACTGCTAGCCTCTCTAGTGTTGCGCAATTCTCGTCGGTGCACAAACCCACCATATGCCTTCCTCAAAACAGCCACCATACCTACCTACTATGGCATTTTCATAGCCATTCCGAGATATATTGTCATGCAACTCCCACCATTCCGTCTCATGACTTGTGCTGTCACTCTCATATTGCCATTGCATGATCGTAAGATAGCTAGCGAGATGTTTTCAACGCCATACGCCATGCTAGATCGTTGCACATCCCAGTACAGTGCCGGAGGCATTTCCTATAGAGTCATTATCATTTTGAGCTTTGAGTTGTGAATAAATAAAAGTGTGATGATCATCATTATTAGAGCATTGTCCCAGGTGAGGAAATAAAAAAAAGAGGCCAAAGAGCCCAAATAAAAAAACAGAAAAAAGAGGCCCAAGTGCCCAAATAAAAAATAATAAAAAGAAAGGGAGAAAAAGAGAGAAGGGAGAATGCTACTATCTTTTTCCACACTTGTGCTTCATAATAGCACCATGTTCTTCATGATTGAGAGCTTCTTGCTTTGTCACTACCATATACTAGTGGGAACCTTCATTATATAACTTGTCTTGTATATTCCAATGATGGGCTTCCTCAAAATTGCCCTAGGTGTTCGTGAGCAAGCAAGTTGGATGCACACCCACTAGTTCTCCTTTTGAGCTTTCACATACTTATAGCTCTAGTGCATCTCTTGCATGGGAATCCCTACTCATTCACATTGATATATATTAATGGGCATCTCCATAGCCCTTTGATACGCCGAGTCAATGTGACCATCTCCTCCTTTTTGTCTCACAACCACCACCACACTCTATTCCACCTATAGTGCAATATCCATGGCTCGCGCTCATGTATTGCGTGATAGTTATAAAAAGTTTGAGAAAGTAAGAGTGCGAAAACAATTAGTTGGACTATACCGGGGTTGTGCATGATTTACATTAGTTGTGTGAGGATGATGGAGCATAGCCAGACTATATGATTTTGTAGGGATAACTTTCCTTGGCCTTGTTATTTTGAAAGTTCATGATTACCTTGCTAGTTTGCTTGAAGTATTATTGTTTTCATGTCAATAGCAAACTATTGTTTCGAATCTTACGGATCTGAACATTCATGTCACGTGAAAGAAGTTGCAAAGGACAACTATGCTAGGTAGCATTCCACATCAAAAATTCAGTCTTTATCACTTCCCTACTTGAGGATGAGCAGGAGTTAAGCTTGGGGATTCTTGATACGTCTCGAACGTAACTATAATTTTTTATGGTTTCATGCTATTATCTTTTCAAACTTTTAATGTTTTTCATGCCTTTTATATATTTTCTAGGACTAACTTATTAACTCAGTGCCTAGCGCCAGTTCCTGTTTTTCCATGTTTTTGACCCCTTTCAGAGGAGGATTTCGAACGGAGTCCAAACGGAATGAAACTGCCAAAAATATTTTTTCCGGAACAGAAAAAGACCGGGGAGCCGGAGAATCAGGCTAGGGGCCACCAGGGACCCCACAAGCCCTCACGGCGCGTCCATGGGGGGCCACGGCCACCAGGCTTGTGGGCTCCCTAAGGCTCCGTTGCCCTAGGTTTTGCGCCTATATATTCCCTAAAAATCCATAAAAGATCAGGAGATCATCGAAAGTACTTTTTCGCCGCCGCAAGCTTTTGTCTCCGCAAGATCCCATCTGGGGCACGTTCTCGTGCCCTGCCGGAGGGGGGATTCGGATATGGAGGGCTTCTTCATCAACACCATGACCTCTCCGATGATGCGTGAGTAGTTTACCATAGACCTACGGGTCCATAGCTAGTAACTAGATGGCTTCTTCTCTCTCTTGGATCTTCAATACAAAGTTCTCCATGATCTTCATGGAGATCTATCTGATGTAATCTTCTTTTGAAGTGTGTTTGTCGAGATCCGATGAAATCTTCTTTTGAATTGTGTTTGTCGAGATCCGATGAAATCTTCTTTTGAAGTGTGTTTGTCGAGATCCGATGAATTGTGGATTTATGATCAGATTGTCTATGAATCTTATTTGAGTTTCTTCTGATCTCTCTTATGCATGATTTCATATCCTTGTAGTTCTCTTCGAGTTGTGGGTTTTGTTTGGCCAACTAGATCTATGATTCTTGATATGGGAGAAGTGCTTGGTTTTGGGTTCATACCGTGCGGTGACATCACCCAGTGACAGAAGGGGTAGCGAGGCACGCATCGTGTTGTTGCCATCAAGGATAAAAAGATGGGGTTTTCATCATTGGTTTGAGATTATCCCTCTACATCATGTCATCTTGCTTAAGGCGTTACTCTATTCGTCATGAACTCAATACACTAGATGCATGCTGGATAGCGGTCGATGTGTGGAGTAATAGTAGTAGATGCAGAAAGTATCGGTCTACTTTTCTCGGACGTGATGCCTATATGTATGATCATTGCCTTATATATCGTCATGACTTTGCGCGGTTCTATTCATTGCACGAGAGTAATTTGTTCACCCACCGTGATATTTGCTATTTTGAGAGAAGCCTCTAGTGAACACTATGGCCCCCGGGTCTACTCCACACCATATTTTCAGCCTTACACTTTTTACTTCCTTGCACTTTCCGCCTTCAGATCTCACTTTGCAAACAATCTTGAAGGGATTGACAACCCCTTTAAAGCGTTGGGTGCAAGCTCTTTTGTGTTTGCGTAGGTACTCTGGACTTGACGAGATTCTCCTACTAGATTGATACCTTGGTTCTCAAACTGAAGGAAATACTTACTGCTCCTGTGCTACATCACCCTTTCCTCTTCAAGGGAAAAACCAACGCAAGCAAGTCTCCGTCAACGTGTCAATTTCTCGCGTTGTTGTTTGAGAAGTAGCACGGTACAAGGCGCCGTCTCGCACGCAGTAAGCCGAGGCTTGTCGTACTACGCGCTCCGCATCCTCCTCCTTCTCCGGCAGTGCACCACGGAGCAGATATGCCCCGAGTTCCTGCATCTAGTCGTCGTCTTAAGCCTCCAGGTCTAGGAGCAGTCAAGCCCCCGAGGCCTGACCACAGTACGGAGCCCCCAAGGGAGGTGCAGGGGGGAGCTCCTTTTCGCACGGCGCCTGGTATTCAGGTGACAGTGTCGCTGAAGGCTTGAAGAGCCGCTCCTCAAAGATGCCCGGCTCCTGAGCCTCGCGATGCGAAGCTCTTTTCGCGATGTTGTCTCCCTCCTTGTTTTCGCTTCGCGGGACGTGCGACAACTCCAGGCCTTGAAAACGTTTCACGATCTTACGCACCTCTTGCACGTATGCCTTCATATGCTCATCTTTAGGCGTGTACTCCTTGTTGGAGAAGTTGACGAGGAGCTGAGAGTGGCCCATAACGGTGAAGCGCTGGACTCCCAAGGCCGCCGCTGCCTTGAGGCCGGCGGTGAGGCCCTCGTACTCTGCTGTGTTGTTGGAGGCCTTCTTGTAATGCCCCAAGAGTGTATCTTTCCCTTTTTGGAACCTTCTACATGTGGGTCCAACTTGTCATTGATATGAGAGCTATCCTATGCATATGATTTCATGTGATGTCACCTCGTTTATTCTTCCTTTGCACGCATGAATTATATATCATTCCATGTGTTATGTTTGATGCCTTGTGATCTTATGTGTTGGTGTGTTCCATGATGTGATGTGTTAGCTTGTGTGGATCTTGTGTGGAGTGTGCATGTGATCGTAGGAAGCCATGTTGGTTTGCACTAGGGTTTTAGAACCCCCCCCCCCCTCTCTCTAATTCATCTCAAGGTCAAGTTTCACTTGATCCTTTCCTCTTTTAAAAATGTCCTTGATTTAGCATATTTTGTGGTGGAGATGAACATGTGTTTTAACTGTTTTGAAACTTTGTAGTGAGGGTGCAAATATTCACAAAACAGCCCAACATATTCTGTTTTGTAAATATTTACTTGCTCCTAAAATCCTTTTTCTATTTTTATTAAATAGGGCATAATTTCTAATGACCAGGGGTACCTTTGTTTTATTTTTCGCTTTATATGTTTAGCCTGTGCATTTGTTTCTTTTCCTGGTCTTGGTTTATTTAATAAACCCCAGAGATTTATTCTTTCCTCTTATATGGCGCTCTAGTGGGCTCCCTCCCCCCTGCGTGGCCCATTCCCTCTGTGTCTAACGCGCGGCAGCCCAGGCGCGCGACCCTCCTTCCTCCTCCTGACGTCGTCTACCCCCGTGCCTGCTTTCCGTCTTGCTTCAGAGAGAGAGAGAGAGAGAGAGCCGCCGTGAGGGCTACAGACGTCGAGGCCCCCCATAAATCATTGGCGTCCGTGCCCCCCTTTCCCTAGGGTTTCGCGTCCTCTCCTTGCACCGCCGCCACCTCTCTCCATCTCTCCTTCCCCCTCACGTGAGTTCTCTGTAGGTAGGTGCAGAGAGAGAGGTAGTAGCCGCCGGCGTCTACCCCTCTTCCGTCGTCTCCGGCGCCGGCCACCATGTCCAGGGGCTCGGGGCAGCAACCCGCGCTCCATTCCCACGGTTGCTGAGGTCGAGGAGCGACCTCACCGACGGGCAGGAGCTCGCCAACGACACGATCCCGATGATCTTCCTCCCTGCTACGATTCGGCGACAGTTCCTCTACATCTTCTTCAGATCGACACGTTTCTTCGTCAGGCTCCTCTTCCCCGATCGGTGACCCCTTCTTCTTCCCTAGGTGAGCCTAGCTCCTCCTCCTTCCCTCTCGGTAGACATGTAGTAGCAATCGAGGCCGCCTTCTCTGTTCGGAGTGAGCAGGGCAGTTTTTGTTGTGTGTGTGAGTTTGTCTGTGTGTGCACGGGCTTGTGCAGTGCACCAGCATAGTGGCTCGCCGTAGTGTATCCCCTCTCTGGCGTAGAGCAACAGTACATGTTCGGGCATGCGCCGGCGTTCGCCACCGTCGGCATCTTTGTGGGAAAAATAGAGCATCTGGTTGCGTGGGTAGGTTACCTTGCAGACTACCCCCTCTGTGTCAAGATCCCGAGACGTAGTGTAGTTGTCATAGTGTGTGTGTGTTGATGAGAGGTCTTGGGTTCGAGTCCCGCGCGTTGTTGTCCCCTTTTTTGCAATATTTCGGCACAGTGGAAGTTACAGTAGAAGCAGAGCAGTTTAACCTGCTTGGCTACCCTTCTCTGTCGAACCAGAGCACCTTAGCCCAGTGGTGTAGTTGCAGTGTTGTGATACAGGGGGTCTGGGGTTCGACTCCTCCCTTGTCCTTTATTTTTTTGTGTTTACTTCCTGTTTTTGCTTGCTTGCTGCATAGTTGCATGAGTTAGGCTTGGTACCATGTGGTATTATTTCAGCTATCAACATCATGTTATGTCTTTTATTTTTGCTAGCATGTGAAGATATTATAGGTGTAGGTTTGTAGTGTAGTGTGGTGTAGGCTTGTGGCATATTTATGATGTATGTGCTAGCTCTTATATATTGTGTGTGTATGAGAGTTAGTTGCCATGCATGTGTGTTTTGCTTAGGCTAGTGCTTTATGTGGCTGTGCTTTTCGTGATGATCTTGTGAGAGTGTGTGTATGTGTGTGGATGGGTTTCCCCCTCCCCACATACCTTGTATGTGTGTGTGTAGATAGTTGATCATGTGTTGTTGTGTGTGAGCGTGTGTGTGCTTATGTGTGTGTGTGTCTCACACATGTCATGGCATGAAGTTCCATGATAAGCACATGTGCTTGTATGTGTAGGTGTAGGAATGCCTTTGAGAGTGTAAGCTAGGGTGTGTGTGTTCTATTTGGCTTATGAAGGTGCTTTTATGCTTGTGCTTGTTGTAGGAGTGTGGGAATGGTGAAGTGCTATGGCACACATACATGAGGTCAAAACCCTCATGTCACCATTGGACTTGTGAGAGTGTGCATAAGCTTGTGTAGTTGTTGATCTAGTGAATAGCACATGTGATGATGCACTATTCACTATATGTGATTCTATGTAGGTTTTCTCTTCTAGTTTGTGCCCAATTGTTCTATGCAAGTGCCCATGTTTTATATATATTTTTGGGGTAGAATACTCTCAGGAATCCATTGGTGAAGTCAGTTTTGCCTTTGGAACACTTTCTGGAGATGAATTATTTCAGATTTGTTCTATGTTTGGAGCTTGGTTCCATGAGATGTGGTGAGCCCAAGAGGTTGATTCCTTGTTGTGGAATTAGAGGGTGACCCCCTCTAAGGCATGTTCGTTTTGTTTCATGCTTAGTAGTTCATATGTGCAAGTGGTGCTTAGTCAAAGTGGGCATCTGGCTGTAAATTCCAGTTTAATGAAAATCTGTGATTTTCACTAAGTCTGAGAATCTGCTTATATTTTCTTCTCCTATTGTTGAGCTTGTAGAGGTTCATGTGTTGTGAATCAGCCTTTGCTATCAACTAGAAAGTTGTAGCTTTTGTGTTTGTCTAGCTCCCTGTAAATTTTCATTCCATTTGGAGTCCTGTAGATATTGTTTTGGGTGATGTCAAAATGCTTCAGAGCATAAACAGCTAGTGAGAATCTGGAATTTTCACTAAGTCCCTGAAAACTGATATTTTTGGCCAAGTTAGCAGCTGTGTAACTTTCTGTGTGAAACTCCTTTGCATTATATTTTTGCTTGTGCTTGTATTACTCTTGGATAGCTTCGGCCACATATCTTATTTGGCATATTTGGGTGGTTGTAGGTGCCTTGCATGTAGCTCTCAAAAGGCTATGATGTTGTTTATGGCAGATTGTATAGTTTTGATGTTTTGATGCTTGTGATTGCATAGATGATGGTGTGGTGATATTCCTTGCACCACCCCATCCATGTTGGTTTTTTTATGTCTTGGCAACCTGGAAACACCAGAGTTATGCCATTGGAGTGTGTTGAGATGTATTTGACACGTAGCACTTCATTTCTTGTTTTGTTGTTTCCCGTTGATCCGTAGCTCCGTTTGAAATGTTCTTTATATGCTTTTGCTTCATTTTCACGTGACGCATCTGATCATGTCATTCTCATGCATGTCAATATAGCTTAGAGTGTAGTTCTGTCCAGGAACTTGTATTTACATCTCATGCTTGTGCAAGTGAGTAGAATAGAGATGCATGTTCATTTTCCTCTCATGCATCATGTGCTTGTTGCATCTTGAGGTGATGTTGTTCATTGGATGCTATTCTTATGTTGGGTAGCACCGGGATCGGAGAACGAGTACGTGGATTCAGGAGAGTACATGCAGGACGAACAAGAGCAGTTCCAAGCTGAGGGCATCACATGCAAGATGATATGACCTTGATTCCATCTCTAGACTTGTTATGCTAGATTACGTTTCCTTTGTCATATGCTCGCTGCCTACCACTGAAATAATTGCCTCCTGAATTGCCATGAAACACAAACACTTATCCCTTCCTAGCAAATCTTGAATGGCTAAGTAGGCTTTGCTCAGCTACTAATGTTAGCGTTGCTAGTTGCAGGTGCTTTGTCTCATGTGATAACATGAGCTTGATATCATTATGTAAAATCTGTTATTTAATTAATGCACCTATATACTTGGTAAACAACGGAAGGCCTAGCCTTCTGTCGGGTGTTTTGTTCCATTATTGCCGCCATAGTTACCGGCTACTGGTGTTTGATTCCATAAATGATCGCTCCTAACACGTTCGGGGTTGTTATGGGGACCCCCTCAATAAATCGCGTAGTGTTAAGACTTGTCCGGCAGGACCCAACATTGGTGTTAATTTGCTAATCACTTAATAATAATATGCATAGGGAATAGCTACCCCGAGGAATTTAATCAACAACCCAGGCCAGTGCTCCTCGTGAGTGTTGGTCCAACCCAGAGCAGCTTATTACGCTCCCCGGGGCAACTCGGTGTTTTGGCGTGGTAACCATCGCTCATCCGATGTGTCCTGAGACTGAGATACGCGGCTCTTATCAGGGTCGTCGACACGTCGGGAGGTCCTGCTAGTCTTGTATTACCTTAGCGATGTATCTTGCGTATAGGAATCCCGGTGAAGCTTTGGTTCTCCCCAGAGTTGAGGTTTTCCTCTAAGGACTCCGACGAGATCACGAGGTTCGTGATAGAGGATTACTTTGCGGACCATGACCGTTTGTGATGGACTAGTTGGAGCACCCCTGCAGGGTATAATATTTCGGAAAGCCGTGCCCGTGGTTATGTGGCAACTTGGAATACTTGTTAACATCCGGTTATAGATAACTTAAACATAAGCTAATAAAATTGCCAACTGTGTGCGTAACCGTGACTGTCCCCTTCGAAGATCTCTCTTTGAACGGGAACACGGTGGGGTTATGATTGACGTAAGTAGGTGTTCAGGATCACTTAGTGATCAGCTAATCATCGACCGCTAGTATAGACCACCTTCATACATGTTTTACGTAAGTTAGCCACTACAAAGCTTAGGATGTTGCAACCTATATACTCTACCTTCCTCACTTAATAACTTGACTAGTTCTAGCATTGAGGTCATAGATTGTTGAGTCCCTGTGGCTCATAGATTCCTTCACAACACCAACAGGTTCAGGTACCCCCGAGACAGGTGATCCCGACGGCACGCAACTGGCGTGGCTGTACGATGAGGAGAACAACCCCTGTACGTGAACTATCCAGAAGACTGAGGCGTGGTCGTGATCGTGGGCAATCATGCAGGGTAGCATAGTCATTTCTCATGTTTTGTAGTCCGTAGCGGAACTACCTTGTTTGGATGTGTGATGTAACTCTGATATATTAATGAGATGGCAGTTGAATCCCTTATTGTCATTCTTCTATTATTATGTATGTGCTATGTTACCGTCCTTGCGAAACGCTTAGATGCGCTTCTTTCCAATTCGGGGCCTCGTTCCCCAAATCGGAAAGGACCGCATCTTAGTCGTTACACTTCTCCCCCCTTTGGAAGAAGAGCTGCATGATGTAGCGAAGCTTGTCTCCCATCAGGGAAGGGAGGAGGGTGCCATCTCCTGCCCCCATTCGTGCGAAGGCTCCATCGAAGTGCATTATCCATCCCTCGGGCGCCTCCGCTCCGGGGGCAAGGGATTGGTTCCCTTCCAGCCCCCGGCCAGGCGCGTCTGTCCATTCTGCCATGAAGTCCTCTAGGGCAGCTCCTTTGATGACCCTCGTTGTGCTGAATTCGATGTTGAAGGCGTGAAGCTCGATGTTCCACTCAGCAACTCTTCCTGTCGCGTTTGGGTTGTGCAAGATTTTCTCCAGGGGGTAAGCGGAGATGACCTTGATCGAGTGTCCTTGGAAGTAGTGATGTAGCTTGCGCGAGGCGACGAGGAGCGCTAGAAGGAGTTTCTGCTGCATGGGGTAGCGCGAGCGGGCGTCCGACAACACCGTGCTAACAAAGTACACGGGGTGCTCGAGGAGAACTTGACTACCCGGGGCGTCATGATATTTGGTGACTTCAGGGGGTTGGAAGGCTTCGTCATCCGGAGGGAAGGCCGGGGCTTTGGGAGGACTAGGCTCTTTTGGGCCTGCTTCGCCAGTATGGACCTTGGGTCTCCCCACTCACGGGGGAGTTGGAGCTTGCGGGTTGGGCGAGCCCTCGAGGGTATCGGACGAGGGCCCGATGTGGCCTCCCAAAGTGGCGCCCTTGCCAGCTCGCTCTTCCCTTACTGACACCAAAGCAGTGTTGGTGGAGTGTGGGGTGGCAGCAAGGTACAGAAGCAGGGGCTCCCGAGGGCGAGGTGCCACCATGACCGGTGGTCTCATGAGATAATGCTTGAGTTCTTAAAAGGCAGCGTCGGCTTCTGGGGTGCACTCGAAGGGCCCCTTCATTTTCATGATCTTGAAGAAGGGCAGTGCCCGCTCGCCGACCTTGGAGATGAAACGGCCTAGGGAAGTGACACACCCCGCCAGCTTCTGCATTTCCTTGAGGGTTGTGGGCGTGCTCATCTTGTTTATGGCATTTACCTTTACTGGGTTTGCCTCGATCCCCCAGTGTGACACCAGGAAACCAAGCAGCTTGCGTGACGAGACTCCGAAAACACACTTCTCGGGATTGAGCTTCAGGTTCACCTCCCACAAGCTGGCGAAGGTCTCTTCGAGATACTCCACCAGTGTTTTGGCTATCCTTTACTTGACCATGATGTCGTCGACGTAGGCTTCCACATTCCTCCCGAGCTGCAGCCCCAAGGCAATGTGCATCAACCGCTGGAAAGTTTCCCCAGCGTTCCGCAGCCCGAAAGGCATACACTCGTATCAGTACACCCCACACGGAGAGAGGAAGGCCGTCTTTTCAACGTCCTCCATCGCCATCTTGATCTGGTGGTAGCCCGAGAAAGCGTCCAAGAAGCACAGAAGGTCGCATTCCGCGATGGAGTCCATGATCTGGTCGATACATGGTAGCTGGAACGAGTCTTGCGGGCAGGCCTTATTGACGTTTCTGAAGTCGACGCACATGCGCTCCCTCCCGCACTTCTTCGGTACAACCACCGGGTTTGCCACCGACTCCGGGTAGCGCACCTCCCTGATGACCTTTGCTTCCTTCAACTTAAGGACCTCCTGTGCTATGAAGGGCTGCTTCTCCGGAGCGTGCCTCCTTGCCTTTTGCTTCACCAGACGTGCATTCGGGCATACCTTGAGGTGGTGCTCGATAACGGCCCTGGGGACCTGTCACGCCCAAAATGCGACCCTATCCTCAATTTGGCACGAGGGCCTCGTCAAGGATAGAAGCGCATCTCGTCGTGTCGCAAGAATGGATATCGTCACAAGTACATGTACTGAACAGAAGAGATATATATAGAGTTGGCTTACACTCGCCACAAGCTACATCAGAGTCACATCAGTACATTACATAATCATCAAGAGTAAGAGCAGGGTCCGACTACGTACGAAAACAAACGAGAAAAGAAGAACGACGTCCATCCTTGCTATCCCAGGCTGTCGGCCTCGAACCCATCCTAGATCGAAGAAGAAGAAGAAGAAGCTACTCCAAATGAACAATCAACGCGCTCGCGTCAAGTAACCTTTACCTGTACCTGCAACTGATGGTGTAGTAATCTGTGAGCCACAGGGGACTCAGCAATCTCATTTCCAAAGGTATCAAGACTAGCAAAGCTTAATGGGTGAGGCATGGTTAAGTGGTGAGGTTGCAGCAGCGGCTAAGCATATATTTATGGTGGCTAACTTACGAGTACAAGGAAATAAGAGAGGGAAGGTCTACGCATAACGGACGTGAACTACTGATGATCAAATGAATGATCCAGAACACCTACCTACGTCATACATAACCCCACCGTGTCCTCGATCGGAGAAGGAACTCACGAAAGAGACAGTCACGGTTACGCACACAGTTGGCATATTTTAATTAAGTTAACTTCGAGTTATCTAGAACCAGTGTTAAACAAAGTTTCCACGTTGCCACATAACCGCGGGCACGGCTTTCCGAAAAGACTTAACCCTGCAGGGGTGCTCCAACTAGTCCATCACAAATTACCACAAGCCGCATAGAAATCCTCAATCACGAAGCTCGCGATCTCGTCGGATTCCCTAGTGGAAAACCTCAACTCTGAGATTACCCAAAGCTTCACCGGAATCCCGATGCACAAGATATCTCGTCAAAGGTAAAACTAATCCAGCAAGGCCGCCCGGCGTGTCGACGATCCCGATAGGAGCCGCGTATCTCGTTCTCAGGACACGACGGATAAGCACAGCATACGGCGGCCTGATAGAAATCTCCCGAGTTGCCCCGGGTTGGCCCCGCAAACGGCTCTAGTTTTGGACCAGCACCAACAGCACTGCCCCCCTGTATTATGTAGAATTACTCCTCGGGTAGCGCTAACTCCCTATGCATTTCAATTTAACAGAATTATTATGTTGGGAAAATAGTACCAATGTTGGGCCTTGCCAGACTAGCTTTAATCTAAAACGAATTATCAAGGGGGTTCCCATAACAACCCCGATCGTGTTAGGAGCGCTCAGTTATGGAACATAACACCGGTAGCCGAAACTAAGGCGGCAAAGGTGGAACAAAACACCAGGCTAGAAAGGCCAAGCCTTCCACCTTTTACCAAGTATATAGGTGCATTAAAATAAATAGAATTTAATAGGGTGATAAAACCAGAAACCCATGTTACCACATGGAAGCAACTGCACCTGCAGCTAGCAACGCTATCAACAGGGTTGAGCAAGCAGTAACATAGCCAATCAGTGGTTTGTTAGGTCGAACAGGTTGAAGGTTTCATGGCATTGTTGAGAGGCTGATATTTAACATGTGGTAGGCAACGAGACATAACGACAGAAACGATAAAACTAGCATGGCAATGATGGTAATGGTATCTGGGGAAATGGTCATCTTGCGTGAGATCCTGCTTGGAAGAAGAACAACTCCGTGAATTCGGCGAACCAATGTAGTCGAACGGGTCCTCACATTCCGACACGCTTGTGGAACTCTATCGGAACGGAGCATACCGGAAACAAACATCAACACAAATATTCACCACGGCAAATGCAAGACATGATGCATACCCTAATATGATGCATGATCAGTTCAATGATGCAGGCATGGCATGGCAATTCACCTCACACAAACTCTACACATTAAGTGAAGCTCGATATGCAATGGGTTGCATATCGACGAAACTCCACGATTAATTATTTAATTCACTCCCATTTATTTAACACGCAATATTATATGTTGTTAACATGGCAAGGGGTGAAGCGATGATCCTACGTGTCATCCTAGTCGGTTTAACTCGCGGAACATAGAACGAGCTATGGCACAAGAACATGCAACACAAGATAACATGCCATGAATGTGACATGCATGCGAGTTACAACATCACGGCAAGAAGGGAAACAAGCATATGTCGCCACGGCGAGTGAGAGGGAACCATGGCGGCAAATCAGAAACGATGCCACGACAACGTTCCTATCCCGTTAACTCGTCGAGATATCGGTGCCAACAAACTGGGAACGCGTGCGGGAACGGTAAATAAAGATGCGGTGATCCCGTATCTCGGGTTCCCATGTGTCGAGGCACGACGAAAGAAGACAACGGGCAGCGGGCAACATACGGTGCATAGATATATTTAACTCATACATCATATGTGTTCGGTACACGACACGTTCTCACGGTATACCTTCGACGCGTGCGAATCGGAGCGGTTCGGGTCGTAGCGGACCAACGGTCATCGTGGAAGTCGTGGTCGTTGTGGAAGTAGTCACACACGGTCTCGTCGACGGTAGTCGTTCGCTCGGCGTCGGGGTTCTCGGGTCTTCGACGTCGGTAGTCGATCACGTCTCCGTCGATGTTCGGGGTTCGTCCAGGACGTCATTGTCGTCGATCTTGTCGACGACTCACGTTAGTTCGGGATGGTCTACGCGGCGACGGCAACATAAGAAAGCACCAGCACTCTACCTCGGTAACAGCAACAACTAGCACCTGGCAGCAAAGGCAACAACAACTAAGCAATGGCCAGCAACGCACTAAGCTACTACAACAGCAAGCAACTAGCAAGCAGCAGCTAACAAGGCCACGCAAGCAGCTATCTAGCAGCTAATAGCAACAGCTACAGCAACACGCAAGGAAGCTTTGGCTAGTGCAACCAAAACAGCAGTATCAACCGGCAGGCAGCGGCTACAGCACAAGCAAGTAGCTCGCGAGCACTCGGCGGGGAACGGTGGCAGGAGCAACAACAACATGCACCGGCTACTAGCAACATGGAAGCACAGCAGGCAAACACAGCATGAGGCAACAGCGGCACAAGCTAGCTATCAGGAGCAGCTACAGGCAAGCAAGAAAGCTAGCTAGCAGCGGCACGGGCAGCAAGCAGCAAAGCTACAAGGAGCAGCGACCATCACAGCAGCAAGCAGCAAGCATCCAACAAGCAACATCAGCAATGCAGGCAATGCCACGGCGGCAGCAGCCAGCAAGCAGCTACACAGCAATGCAGCAGCAGCGGCAACTCGGCACGGGACCAAGGCGGCGCGGCGCAGGCAGGGCACCGGCGGGGAATGGCAGCGCGCGGCGCTGTCGGAGGCGGTGCAGCCGGAGAGTGCGGCGGCGAGGAGCTCGCCCGGGGAGGCGAGGCACCGTGGCGAGACGGCTCGATGGAGCTAGGGCGAGGGGATTCTGGCGGCAAGGAAGAAACGGCGCGCGGGAGAAATGGCGATGAGGGCTCGACGGGGCTAGCGAGGTCCACCCGACGGGCAGCACGGCGGCGCGGCAAAACGGCGCGGCACCGGCGCGAGGAAACGGCGCACAGCGCAGGGGGACGTGGGAGGCCAGGGGCATGGTGACTGCGCGGGGGCGAGGTGACCTGGGGCGGCGACCCAATGGAGCGGCGCGGCTTTGCGGCTGGGAGCACGGCCATGGCGAGGGGAACGGGCAAGGGAGGCGCAGAGGAGGGGATCGAGGGGAAGCGACGACGCTCGGGGAGGAGACAAGGGACGAGGGGAGCTGGGCTCCTGCTCGCTAGGGTTGGGCCAGAAGGTGGGCTTGGCCTGGGGTCCTCCTTCCCTCCTGTTGGTTTTTTTTCTTTTAAAAAAAGAAAACTCCAACAAAAAAATTGGAAAAGGTTTTTAAACAAAATAGAAAAATGCTTTTAGCTCCCTTTATTTTAAAAAAATGTACCCCAACTATAAAATAGCTTGGGCATTTAAAACAAATAAAATGAAACCTTTTTTTAAGAATTAAAATAATACCCTTTTTTATAAGTAATAAACAAACCCCTACTTTTTAAATAAAAGATTCTCTAGTTTTTAAACATAACAAAAGGAAAAAAGTAAGGCAAACCCAAGGGTTGCCCCCACATTTAATAAAAGGGTTTTAAAAGAAGACTAATCTTTTGACGGGGTTAAAACGGAAACATTAGCAAACCGCAAAACAAATAAAAGAGGGGTGAGAAGGGTTTAGGTCCGCGGTACAACAAGGTTTAGCGGTGGCTCTCACGCACCCTCTCTCAACACTCCAATAAAACAACGCCACTCCAAAGGCACTAACACCCAACAACACGGCAACAAGCAACATCGACAAAACACAGGTGACATGATGCCATGCATGATGCGACGATGCAAACTAAATGACGATGCAGCCAAAAAATATAAAATAGCCACATGACGGAAACAGAATAGAAGGGGAATCTTCTGGGCGTCGGTCTCGGGCTGTCACAGGACCCCCACAAGGTCGGAGGCACTCCAGGCGAACGCGGTCTTGTTCGCCCTGAGGAAGTCCACCAGTGCCTTCTCTTGGTCTTGAGGAAGATTCGCGCCGATGGTGAAGGCGGGAGTCAGGATCCCTTCGTCCACCGACACTTGCTTCGTTTCTGCCCGGTCCTAGGAAACATCTGCTTCTTTTTCGCGGGCGCGATGCCGAGGGTGTCTCTTAGGTCCTCCGTAGCACGCGCTTTGCCCTTGGAGTCAGCACGCGCAACGTCCGTGGCCTTACAGGTTAGCCCAAGCATCCGTGATGCGTCCTTGACGTCCCCCACAACAGTAATCACGCCGACACTCCCTAGCATCTTGGCGACGTTGTAGGTCGGGTGCGTCGCCGCCATGAACTGCGCGAGGGCGGGACAGCCAAGTATAGCATTGTACGGAAGGTGGATGTGAGCGACGTCGAAGTCGATCCGCTCGGTGGGAAGTTGGAGCGGGTGCCAAACTTAACAGGGAGACAGATCCGTCCGACGGGGATGATGGATCCCGCCTCGACCACAGAAAAGGGCTTACAGGGCGTGAGATGCTTTTGGGGCAATCGCAGCGCGTCGAAGATCTCCACGGAAATGGCGTTGAGGCCCGCGCCGCCATCGATGAGGGTCTTGGAGACAGCCACGCCGGAGATGGTCGGCGTGCACAACATGGGAAGCACCCCGGCGGCCGTCCTGGCTTTAGGGTGGTCGTCGGGGCCGAAGGTGATGTTGACCTATGGCCGCACACGGCGTTCCGGGGGCTCAGGCCTTAGGCAGGCCATTCCTCCGCGATGCAGGAAACGCTTGACGTGGTGGCTGGAAGGCGGCGCTTGCGATCCGCCGATGATGCAGGCGACTGCAGGGGTGGCCCTGCCTACTGGGACTCCGCCCGCCACCGCGAGACGGCGGTTGTCAATGGTTGCACTGACCATGGTGCTGCGGAGCCGAGATCTCGTTCCTTCTGCTTGTGTGGAGGCTCCACACGCGCCCCCTACCTGGCACGCCAAATATCGGATTTTGGGCTGCGCTAACCCTAAGGATTCGAACTCACGGGCGCGCGCAGAGACCACACAACAAATTCAGGTTAACAGACCCGCTACGCGCTTGGCAAGACTAACAACTCACCCGATGATGAGGAGAACTATGGACACAGTAGTTTACCCAGGTTCGGGCCGCCGCAAAGAGTAAAACCCTACTCCTGCTTTGGTGGATTGCCTCTTACAGAGGTTGATGAACGAGATAGTACAGTGTTTTTGTGCCTCCGCAGACCAAGTAGCTTGGTTTGTTGTTCTAGGGTTCGTTCCCTCACCCTCTCTCATGTATCCTACCGTCCTCCTCCCTTATCGTAGGCGGGAAGGGATCCCACAACGGCCAGTTTCGATGGGAGACAAAGGAACATGCTTCTCCTCTCAAAAGTGGTCTTCGCCTGCAAAGTAGTTGTCTGCGCTGCTGGGGAAAGCCCACGGTGACATCTTCCCTACTGACGGGTGGTAGTGGCTTGGTTGCACCGGAAGGGAAACCCTTGCAAGATACCTTTGGGGTCCATGCAGGCTCCCGCCCTTCTTTGCACCAAAATGGGGGACTGCACTACTCTGCCATCTGTGGGTCGCATGTCAACCTTCTACGTCATCCTTGACTCCTGAAGCCGAGCCTTGCCTCAGAATGTCCGCCACTTCGAAGGGGTCCCGAGGAGGCCCCTACGGATCTTGATTCCGTTCTTCCTCGGGAGGGCCTTGCCGTGGCTGCTGGTGCTTGAACGATGGGGCGGGCCAGCCCTGGGCCGCAGACAGGTAGGTCTGGGTACCCCCATTCCCAGGAGGCCGACAACAGCCTCAACTTGTTATTACATGAGAGTGTCACGGTGGGGGTGTATCTGGGAGGTCGCGAGGACGCTTTGGCCTCGCGAGTGTCCCTACCCCCGAGGCATAAGCGCTTGATTCCATTTGGGTCATTGGTAAACCCTGCTGACTTCTTCTTCTTCGGGAGTGAGACAGGGTATCTGCTGCCTCAGGAGTCCTACAAGGATAAGCTTCGACCGGAGCCCCCAAGCGGGGGGCCGACCGCCCAAAGATGCAATCAAGGTAGAACGTTAGGGTGCAAAGTGGGTGCGACACAAAAAACTGAAGGATGCGTAAATGAACGTGGCGGCTGGTGAGTGCCTTGAACTCTTGGAGGCCACATGGCACTATGGGAGCTCTTAGATAGGGTGAGCCAAAAAGTTACCTGGCAGCAGCCAACAAAAAGTCACCTGGCGGGCATGCCACTGAAGGACCGAGGGCGCCGTCGTCGCCCGATCTCCTGCCTCCACGGTCGCGACCCTCATGGGTCCGCCGTCTCCCGAGGCTCAGGGCCTTCACTTAGCCCGAGTGTCTCCTCCTCTTCCTCACCATGCCCAGAAGGCAAAGAATGATCAGGGCCTGCTGGAGCCGCCGGTAGGTAGCAGCCGCATTCCCCAGCCCGAAGGGCATGAGGGTGCCAACGCCCGGGCACACCCAGCGATGGTCAGTGTGCGCGGGCTAGAAGGGGGCCTTGAGCCGCAGCTCTGTCGAGGGCAAGCATGTTGATGTAGATGCGGGGCCGATCGACCATGCTGACGACAGTGACTGCGATTGGTGATGCAGGGAAGTCCCCGCCCAGCCCGGCCTGAGCCTCTCGAAGTTCTTGGATTGCTCTCATGATGGACTCGCGAGAGCTGGGTGGACGCGTGCCGGAGTGTGCTCTTGTGTTGTGCTCGAGCGCCACCCTCACCTCACTGGTCAGGCCGGGAACCTCCCAGGTGGGAGCTCCCATACCTGAACCAAGGGGGCATCGAGCGCACCTTCCTATGCGATGGGAGGCATTACCCCGTCCCCAGGCATGGAGCCCGAGGTCCCAGGACGCTCCGTGGGGAGGAGTGATACGTATCCATCGTATCTACTTTTCCAAACTCTTTTGCCCTTGTTTTGGACTCTAATTTGCATGATTTGAATGGAACTAACCCGGAATGACACTGTTTTCAGCAGAATTGCCATGGTGTTGTTTTTGTGCAGAAATGAAAGTTCTCAGAACGTCTTGAAAATTTACGAAGAATATTTTTGGCAAATATGAAAAATACCAGCGCAAAGATCCATCGGAGGGGGTGAGCTAGTGGGCCACAAGCCCTCTGGCCGCGGCCTCCCCCCCCCTTGCCGCGACCACGAGGCTTGACGGGCCCACATGGCTCTGCCGCCCCCAATTCCAGCGCTATTTATTCCCTTTCGTCCCGGGAAAAATCAAGAGAGAAGATTTCATCGCGTTTCACGATCCAGAGGCGCCGCCACATCCCGTTCTTGCCCTGGAGGGCAGATCTGGAGTCTGTTTTGGGCTCCGGATCAAGGAGATCATCGCCATCGTCATCATCAACCTTCTTCCCTCTCCAATTCCATGAAGCTCTTCATAGTTCGTGAGTAATCTATTTGTAGGCTCGCTGGGCGGTGATGAGTAGGATGAGATCTACCATGTAATCGAGTTAGTTTTGACGGGGATTCATCCCTAGTATCCACTATGTTCTGAGATTGATGTTGCTACTACTTTGCCATGCTTAATGCTTGTCACTAGGGCCCGAGTGCCATGAATTCAGATGTGAAATTATTATGTTGTCACCAATATATGTGTGTTTTAAATCCGATCTTGCAAGTTGTAGTTACCTACTATGTGTTATGATTCGGCAACCCCAGAGTGACAATAACCGGAACCACTCCCGGTGATGACCATAGTTTGAGGGGTTCATGTGTTCACCAAGTGCTAATGCGTTGGTCCGGTTCTTTATTAAAAGGAGAACCTTAATATCCCATAGTATCCTTTTGGACCCCGCTGCCACGGGAGGGATGGACAATAGATGTCATGCAAGTTCTTTTCCCTAAGCACGTATGACTACACACGGAATGCATGCCTACATCACATCGACGAACGGGAGCTAGTCACATATCTCTCTGTGTTATAACTGTTGCATGATGAATGTCATCCAACAAATCACCGATCCATTGCCTACGAGTTTGTCCCGCTGCTACTGTTACTTGCTTTGCTCTGCTGTTGTTACTACTGTTGCTGCTACTGTTACTTGCTGCTACTATTACTTGCTTTGTCTTGATGCTGCTGCCACTACTGTTGCTACTACTGTTACTTGCTACAGCTGCTACTTGCTACTGTTGTCACTACTGCTGTTCCTTGCCACTGATGTTACTCGTTACCCTGCTGCTACCTGCTACAATACTTTTCTAGCGACATTGATACTTCAGTCAGGAATAATCTGCCGTCAACAGATTCTTTCCTAGCACCATTACTATCATACTACTTTTGCTGCTTATATCCTGCTTGCAAATACTAATCTTTCAGGTGTGGTTGAGCCGACAAGTCAACTGCTAATACTGGAGAATATCCTTTCACTCCCATCGTGTCGAACCAACAAATTTGGGTTGAATACTCTACCCTCGAAAACTGCCGCGATCCCACACACTCGTGGGCCATTCCAAGACAATTGCAAATTGTTGAACAAATGGGAGCAGCTCTTTTCTGGCTCCGTTGCCGGGGAGGCATCAAGTCAGGAACAGTTGCACGTCAACAAGGAGCTGCTTCTTCTTCGTGCGTGGTTCCTCGTGAGGTGGCTCTTCTTCTTCGTCGTCCGAGCACTCCGCCGCCGCGGTGCGGTAGGAACACTTGAGTGTACAGACGACATCCTTCTCGTAGCAGGCAATGATGATGACACGGCCGCTCCCTGGCATCTTGAGGACGTTGTAGCCATGGTGGGTCACTGCCATGAACTTGGCGAGAGCCGGGTACCCAAGGATCGCATTGTACGGTAGGTGAATGTGCGCGACGTCGAAAATGATAATCTCAGTGTGGTAGTTCTTGTGCTCACCGAAGGTTACTGGCAGACGCATGTGCGGGATGGGCACGATGGACCCTTCCATGACTCCTGAGAAGGGCTTGGTCGGCATGAGTTGTTCGTACGGCAGCTGCAGCGTCTCGAAGGTCTCGACCGAGAGGACGTTGACCCCCTCTCCACTGTCAATAAGGGTCTTGGTGACGAGGACATTGCTGATGGTCAAGGTGCACATCATGGGGAGCTTGCCGGCCATGAACCAACACCTGAGCTGATCACTTGGGTCAAAGGTGATGGTGGTGTGGGACTAGTTGAGGGGCGCATCGCATCAGGCTTCGGGAGAGCGACATTCACCTCCCGAGCGAACTGCTTGAAGGCCCGGTTCGAGGCCAGGGTTTGGGTGCCGCCACTGATGGAGGCCACCGCCCTGACCTCCTGGAAGCCCCCAGCCCCATCATTCTGCCTGTCTCCGTCCCTCCTTGTGGGTGGCGGAGGCAGCCCAGCCTCACGAGAGCGTGCCTCACGAGGCTGACCGCGCCGTTGCTCCTCCTGAGGGTCGTCGTGTGAGCGGTCGTCCTGAGCCTGGCCGCGCCAGCGGTCCTCCTGAGGCTGGCCGCGCCAACGGTCTTAATGAGGCTGTTCACGCCACCCCTGACGCGGCTCCCTGATACGTCTCCATCGTATCTACTTTTCCAAACTATTTTGCCCTTGTTTTGGACTCTAATTTGCATGATTTGGATGGAACTAACCCGGACTGACGCTGTTTTCAGCTGAATTGCCATGGTGTTGTTTTTGCGCAGAAATAAAAGTTCTCGGAATGACCTGGAAATTTACGAGGACTTTTTGTGGAATATATAAAAAATACTGGCGCAAGAATTACCTCGAGGGATGGAGCTAGGAGCCCACAAGCCCAGGAGGCGTGCCCCCCTGGCCGCGCCTCGCAGGCTTGTGAGCCCCTCGGGGCTCCGCCGCCTCCAATTCCAACTCTATATATTCTCTCTCGCCCGGAAAAAAATCAGGGAGAAGAGTTCATCGCGTTTTACGATACGAAGCCGCCGCCAGCACCTGTTCTTCCTCTGTAGGGAAGATCTGGAGTCCGTTTTGGGCTCCGGAGATGGAGAATCGACGCCTTCGTCATCACCAACCATCCTTCATCGCCAATTCCATGATGCTCTTCACCGTTCCCGAGTAATCTCATCATAGGCTTGCTGGACGGTGATGGGTTGGATGAGATCTATCATGTAATTGAGTTAGTTTTGATGGGGATTGATCCCTAGTATCCACTATGTTCTCAAATTGATGTTGCTACTACTTTGCCATGCTTAATGCTTGTCACTAGGGCCCGAGTGTCATGATTTCAGATCTGAACCTATTATGTTTTCATCAATATATGTGGTCTCTTGATCCTATCTTGCAAGTTGTAGTCACCTACTATGTGTTATGACCCGACAACCCTGGAGTGACAATAGCTGGAACCACTCCCGGAGATGACCATATTATGAGGAGTTCATGTATTCACTAAGTGCTAATGCTTTGTTCCGGTTCTCTATTAAGAGGAGAACCTTAGTATCCCTTAGTTTCCATTAGGACCCCGCTGCCATGGGAGGGATGGACAATAGACGTCATGCAAGTTCTTTTCCATAAGCACGTATGACTATATACGGAATACATGCCTACATTACATTGACGAACTGGAGCTAGTTACATATCTCCCCATGTTATAACTGTCGCATGATGAATGTCATCCGACATAATTATCCATCACCGATCCAATGCCTACGAGTCTCTTCCTACTGGTCCTTGCTACGTTACTTTGCTGCTACTGTTACCGCTACTACTGTCACTACTTCTACTGTTACCGCTGCTACTGTTACTATCACACTACTTTGCTACTGAAACTTTGTTGCAGATACTAACTCTTTCAGCTGTGGTTAAATTGATAACTCAACTGCTATTACTCGAGAATATTCTTTGGCTTCCCCTTGTGTCGAATCAACAAATTTGGGTTGAATACTCTACCCTCAAAAACTGTTGCGATCCCCTATACTTGTGGGTTATCACTCCCGGTCATCCCAGCGGCCTCCACTGCGGCCACCGCCACGCGCGGGGCCTCCGTCGACCCGTCTGGGGCGCCTCCTAAAGTGTTCGGCACGGACCAGTCGAAGCTCTTGGCAGTCGGAGGTATCATGGCCGTTGGTGCCATGGAAGACGCACGTTTGCCCCCTCCTGACGGGCGCTCTCCTCCTCGGCTGTGCTTCGCCTCAGGCTCGACCGTGAGTACCGCCGGAGCCTTGCACTTCGTCTCCTTGGGCTTGGTCTTTTCCTCTTCTGGTTTCGCCGCCTGGGGCCCGAGGAGCGACAGGAGACCTTCTTCAGCCCTGGCGCATTTCTTTGCCAGGTTGAACATCTCCAACGCAGTGCTCATCTCATCACTCATGGCGAGCTCCTCCTTTATCTTGAGGTCGTTGACTCCGACAGAGAAGGGTGCTACTACAACAAAAAACCTTCCAACGGCGCCAGAAATAGGCGTGTTACGGCACCAGGAATCCTTCTGCTACGGCTACGCCTTAAGGGACTTCCTAGGCAAATATGCAAAGGATTTCTCCCGTGGCCTTGGAGCCTTGCGTTGGTGTTCTCTCAAAGCGGAAAGGGTGATGTAGCGCAGCGGTGGTAAGTATTTCCCTTAGTTTGAGAACCAAGGTATCGATCCAGTGAAGGAGTGTCACAAGTGCGTGCACAAACACAAAAAGCTTGCTCCCAACACTATGAAGGGGTTGTCAATCCCTTATAGATTGTTCGCTAAGTGAGAACTGAAAGCAACAAAGTAACAAAGCAAAGTAAAAGCGAAAGTGGAAACAATAGGTGTGAATAGACCCGGGGGCCGTAGTGTTTACTAGTGGCTTCTCTCATGAAAGCAAGTAAATGGTGGGTTAACAAATTACTGTCGAGCAATTGATAGAACCGCGCAAAGTCGTGACATCATCTATGGCAATGATTATATCTATAGGCATCACGTCCCAAACAAGTAGACCGATACTTTCTGCATCTACTACTATTACTCCACACGTCGACCGCTATCCAGCATGCATCTAGTGTATTAAGTCCAAAAGAACAGAGTAACGCCTTAAGCAAGATGACATGATGTAGATGGACAATCTCATATCTACGATAAAGCCCACCTTGTTACCCTTGATGGCAACTACACGATGTGTGCCTTGCTGCCCCTATTGTCACTGGGAAAGGTCACCACACGGTAAGAACCCAAAACGAAGCACTTCTCCCATTGCAAGAATCATAGATCTAGTTGGCCAAACAAAACGCAAGACCTGGAGAGACTTACAAGGATATCAAATCATGCATATAAGAAATCAGCAAAGACTCAAATATATATCATAGATAATCTGATCACAAATCCACAATTCAACGGATCTCGACAAACACACCGCCAAAGAGGATTACATCAGATAGATCTCCATGAAGATCATGAAGAACTTTGTATTGAAGATCCAAGAGAGGGAAGAAGCCATCTAGCTACTAACTACGGACCCGTAGGTCTGAAGTGAACTACTCACGAGTCATTGGAGGGGCGATGATGTTGATGTAGAAGCCCTCCAACTACAAAGTCCCCTCCGGCAGGGCACCGGGAAGGGTCTCCAGATGAGTTCTCGCGGAAACGGAAGCTTGCGGCGGCGGAAAAGTATTTTCGTGGATCCCTTGATTTTTTTCTGTATTTTAGGGAATATATAGGCGAAGGAGTTAGGTAAGGGGGGCGCCAGGGAGGCCACAAGCCTGCTGGTCGCCGCCCTGGTGGCGGATAGGGGGCTTGTGGGCCCCCTGTAGCCCTCCTGGCTTAGCCCTCAAGCCCCCAGATCTTCTTCCGTTCGGGAAAAATTTATTTCGGGGATTTTATTCCGTTTGGACTCCGTTCCCAAATCAGATCCAGAAAGAGCCAAAAACACAGAAAAAACAGGAACTGGCGCTTGGCACTGAATTAATAAGTTAGTCCCAAAAAAGATATAAAAGATAAATAAAACATCTAAAGATGACAAGATAACGTCACGAAACCATCAAAAATTATAGATACGTTTGAGACGTATCAAGCATCCCCAAGCTTAACTCCTGCTCGTCCTCGAGTAGGGAAGTGATAAAGAATGAATTTTTGATGCTTTCATGCTACCTAGCATAGATGTCCTTTGTAACTCCTCTTATGTGACGTGAATGTTCAGATCCATTAGATTCAAAACAATAGTTTGCTATTGACGTGGAAACAATAATAATTTAAGCAAACTAGCAAGGTAATCATGAACTTTCAAAAAAACAAGGCCAAAAGAAAGTTATCCCTACAAAAGCATATAGTCTGGCTATGCTCTATCATCATTGCACAAGGAATTTAAATCATGCACAACCCCGGTATTGGCCAAGTAATTGTTTCACACCTTTACTTTCTCAAACCTTTTCAACTCTCACGCAATACATGAGCGTGAGCCACGGTTTTAGCACTATAAGTGGTGTGGAGTGTGGTGGAGGTTGCAAGACAAAAAAGGAGAAGATGGTCACATTAACTAGGCATATCAATGAGCTGTGGAGATGCTCATCAATAGATATTAATGTGAATGAGTAGGGATTGCTATACAAATGATGCACTAGAGCTAAGAGTATGTGAAAGCTCTTAAAGAAAACTAGTGGGTGTGCATCCAACTTGCTTGCTCACGAAGACCTAAGGCAATTTTGAGGAAGCCTATCATTGGAATATACAAGCCAAGTTATATAATGAAAATTTCCCACTAGCTATATGGTGGTGACAAAACAAGATACTCTCAATCATGAAGATCATGGTCCTTGATATGCACAAGTGTGGAAAGGTGGTAGCATTGTCCCTTCTCTCTTTTTCTCTCATTTTTTTGGTGGACTCTTTCGCCTCTTTTTTTTGGTGGCATCTTTGGCCTCTTTTGTTTCCTCACATGGGACAATGCTCCATAATGATGATCATCACAATTTCAACTCAAAACTTAGAGCAACGATGACTCTATATGGAATGCCTTCGGTAGTGTACTGTGACAATGATCTAGCATGGCATAGACATTAATGGAAACATCATGCTAGCTATCTTATGATAATTCAATGGCAATGTAGACGTGGTGGCACATGTCATGGTGGTAGTAGCATGGCAATATATCTCGGAATGACTTTGAAAAATCCATAGTAGGTAGGTATGGTGGCTGTTTTGAGGGAGGCTAATGGTGGGTTTTGTGCACCGACGAAAGTTGCATGGCACTAAGAAGATAGTGATGGTGTAAGGTGAAAGTGCATCTAAACCATGGACTCAACATTAGTCATGAAGAACTCATATACTTGTTGCAAAAGTTTTATTAGTAATCAAAACAAAGCATTTAACTCATACTTCTAGGGGAAGGGTTGGTAGGTATAAACCATCGCGCGATCCCGACCGCCACGCAAAGAATGACAATCAAAAGACTAATCATGCTCAAATTTCATCACATAGCGGTTCACCATACGTGCATGCTACGGGAATCACTAACTTCAACACAAGTATTTCTAGATCCACAACACCTTACTAGCATAACTTCAATGTTACCATAACCACAACTCAAAACTAATTGAGATGAATCAAACTTCTCTAACTATTCAATGCACATGAAGGTGGAATTTTTAGTATCCCTTTGGATAACTACCCATTTTGACACTACTTTCAAAGCATAGATCAACTACCAAGCCACACACTGTCGTCCTCTAAAAGATATAAGTGAAACACAAGTGAGCTGAATTGTCTACCAAAGGATATAAGTCAAGCTCGACAAAATCACGGTGAGTGCATGTCTCTCTCTCTCTAGGTGTGCAGCAAGGATGATTGTGACACAACAAAAATAAAAGAATCCTACGATACAAGATGCTCCAAGCAAAAACACATAACATGTGGTGAATAAAAATATAGCCCCAAGTAACGTTACCGATGGATTGAAGACGAGAGAGGGGATGCCTTCCCGGGGCATCCCCAAGCTTAGGCTTTTACGGCATCCTTGAATCTCTTGGGGTGCCTTGGGAATCCCCAAGCTTGAGCTCTTTCCACTCTTTATCTCTTTGTCCATAAGAACTTCACCCAAAACTTGAAAACTTCACAACACGAAACTTGAACAAAAACTCGTGATAACATTAGTATGAGAAAGCAAACCACCACTTCCTTAGGTACTGTAGAAAACTTAAATTCTACTTATGCTGATGTTGGCATTACTGTATTTCAATCTTCCATGGCTAATACCCCCCGATACTATCCATAGTTTCATCAAAATAAGCAACCAACACAACAAAAACAGAATCTATTAACAGCAGACCAGTCTGTAGCAATCTGTATATTTCGTTTACTTTTGTTACTTCAAAAATTCTGAAAACTTACGAAAGACTGAACAATTTGCGTAGAAATCAGCAACAAAAAGAATCAACTCAAAACCTCTTACAGAAAACAAATGAAAATTCTTTTCGTGAGCAGAAAGTTTCTGTCTTTTCCAGCATGACCAAACGATCATCCCCAAGACTAATCATAACGGTTTTGCTTGGAACAAACGGAAAAAGAAACACAAAAAACACAATAATAACATAATTATTAAAGTGTGGAAAACATGAAACAGAAAGAAAAAGGATAGATTCGTTGGGTAGCCTCCCAACAAGCGCTTTTGTTTAACGCCCTTAGCTAGGCAAAAGGTGATGGAATCACGTATAGTCATCTTTGGTGCTCAAACCACAAGTAGTGTGATCATTTATCATCTTAAGATCTTCATCTTTAGGAACAAAACAGACTTGATGGTCTTTTGAGAGTGAGATTTGGAGTATTTTGCACAGCGGCAAAAGCGGAACCCAAGTTGGTTATGACATCTTCTAGTTTTCCAATTCTAGAAGAATCATTAACTATAAGTTCCTTCTCCCTTAAATTTTTCAAAAAAATTCCCACTTTGGATCCGTACTGAGTAATTTGATTGAGGATCTTTCTATCCAAACCCTCAATAAGGTCAACTGTGGCAATTTTGTTTTCAATAGCGTCAAGCCTTTCCATCACGTGTTCCAAGGTCAAGGTAGTTCCATTAACCATGAGCGGGGGTGAGCCTACCAAATTCATGATAGCTCCATAGGAGTCAACAGTATGGCTCCCCAAAAAATTCCCACCTACAATGGTGTCAAGGATATACCTATTCCAAGGAGAAATCCCAACATAGAAACTGTGAAGAAGGACGGTAGTGAATTGCTTACGAGTAGATCTACTTTGAGCATTGCAAATCCTGTACCAAGCGTCCTTTAAATTTTCTTCCTCATTCTGCCTGAAATTGAGAACTTCATTCTCAGGGGTATCGTTTGGAGTGGTGGGTCTAGCCATTGATGGACTATCTCACACACAAACGAGCAGGAAGAGAGTGTGAAACGGGCAAAAGAAAACAGCGAAGGAGAAAGGCAAAAGGCAAAAGAAAACGGCAAAGGAGAAAGGCAAATGAAAACAACAAATGTGAAGTGGGGGAGAGGAAAACGAGAGGAAACTAGCAAAAAAGGTAAATGCAAGAGATGAGTTTGTGACACCTACTTGGATAGATCTTGACTTGATCTCTCCTTCCCCGGCAACGGCGCCAGAAATACTTCTGCTACTGCAACAAAAGACCTTCCAACGACTCCAGAAATAGGCGTGTTACGGCACCAGGAATCCTTCTGCTACGGCTACGCCTTAAGGGACTTCCTAGGAAAATATGCAAAGGATTTCCCCCGTGGCCTTGGAGCCTTGCGTTGGTATTCCCTCGAAGCGGAAAGGGTGATGTAGCACAGCAGTGGTAAGTATTTCCCTCAGTTTGAGAACCAAGGTGTCGATCCAGTGAAGGAGTGTCACAAGTGCGTGCACAAACACAAAAAGCTTGCTCCCAACGCTATGAAGGGGTTGTCAATCCCTTATAGATTTTTCGCCAAGTGAGAATTGAAAGCAACAAAGTAACAAAGCAAAGTAAAAGTGAAAGTGGAAACGATAGGTGTGAATAGACCCAGGGGTCATAGTGTTTACTAGTGGCTTCTCTCATGAAAGCAAGTAGACGGTGGGTGAACAAATTACTGTTGAGCAATTGATAGAACCGCGCAAAGTCGTGACATCATCTATGTAAATGATTATATCTATAGGCACCACGTCCAAAACAAGTAGACCGATACTTTCTGCATCAACTACTATTACTCCACATGTCGACCTCTATCCAGCATGCATCTAGTGTATTAAGTCCAAAACAACAGAGTAACGCCTTAAGCAAGATGACATGATGTAGATGGACAATCTCATATCTACGACAAAGCCCACCTTGTTACCCTTGATGGGAACTACATGATGTGTGCCTTGCTGCCCCTACTGTCACTGGGAAAGGTCACCACACGGTAAGAACCCAAAACCAAGCACTTCTCCCATTGCAAGAATCATAGATCTAGTTGGCCAAACAAAACCCAAGACTCGGAGAGACTTACAAGGATATCAAACCATGCATATAAGAAATCAGCAAAGACTCAAATATATATCATAGATAATCTGATCACAAATCCACAATTAATCGAATCTCGACAAACACACCGCCAAAGAGGATTACATCGGATAGATCTCCATGAAGATCATGGAGAACTTTGTATTGAAGATCCAAGAGAGAGAAGAAGCCATCTAGCTACTAACTACGGACCCGTAGGTCTGAAGTGAACTACTCACGAGTCATTGGAGGGGCGATGATGTTGATGTAGAAGCCCTCCAACTCCAAAGTCCCCTCCGGCAGGGCATCGGGAAGGGTCTCCAGATGAGGTCTCACGGAAACGGAAGCTTGTGGTGGTGGAAAAGTATTTTCGTGGATCCCTTGATATTTTTTTTTATTTTAGGGAATATATAGGCGAAGGACTTAGGTCAGGGTGGGCGCCAGGGAGGCCACAAGCCTGCTGGCCGCCGCCCCCTGGTGGCGGATAGGGGGCTTGTGGGCCCCGTGTAGCCCTCCTGGCTTGGCCGTCAAGCCCCCTGATCTTCTTCCGTTCGGGAAAAATTTATTTCGGGGATTTTATTCTGTTTGGACTACGTTCCAAAATCAGATCTGAAAAGAGCCAAAAACACAGAAAAAATAGGAAGTGGCACTTGGCACTGAATTAATAAGTTAGTCCCAAAAAAGATATAAAAGGTACATAAAACATCCAAAGATGACAAGATAACATCATGAAACCATCAAAAATTATAGATACGTTTGAGACATATCAAAGGGCGAGATGACGGCCTCGTCGGACGCCTTGGGGATCTTGAGGCGGATGGCCGTGAAGCGCTGTATGAACTTGTGCAGGGTCTCCCCCTCCTGCTGCTTGATGCGTCGCACGTCGTTCACGGTGGGAGCGCGGTTGCAGGTACCCTGGAAGTCTGTGATGAAGCGTTCGCGTAGATCATCCCAGGAGGTTATGGACGCCCTTGGGAGGTTGAGGAGCCAAAAGAGCGAGCCGCCCTTGAGTATCATGGGGAACCAGCACGCCACGACCTTGTCACCCCTCTTGCCGCCCTGATACTCAGCGTGTAGAGTTGCAGAAACTCGGCCGGGTCCAGGGTGCCGCCGTAGCGCCGGGTCAAGCTTGAACTTGTAGGGCCACACAGTTGGGTAGAGCACAGAGGCGATGGTGAGGCACCCCACTGGCCTGACGGGTGCAGCGCGCGCGGGGGGGGGGGCAGCCTGGTCCTGTTGCTCCAATGGGTCTGCTTTGAGCGGGGCACGATCGCGGCGTGGGACTTGCAGCGCCGGGAGCGCCCGCGCGTCGGTGCGTGGACGAGGAACCACCTGATAGCTTGCTTCATCTCCTGGCCTCGCCCTGGGTTCGTGAGGCTGGTCGCAAGGACGCGCTTGCTGTCTGGGCTCGGGACACGCGTCATGTTGCGGAGGTGGGGGTGGCGCATCCTGCTCCTCGTCATTCGCCAGGGATGGTTGGGGTCAAAACGAGCAGGAGAGCGCCGCGGAATCATTGGCAGCGGCGACAAGCTCCTTGATGCGCTGGAGCCAGTTGTTGTGGCGGTCAGGGGCGGGCCGGTAGCGGAGCAGCTCGGTGGCCATGGCAAGCGGGCACCGACCATGCGACATCTTTGGCAGGGCGCGCGAGGTCGACCCGGAAGCCTTGTCGAGCGACGGAGTGGTGGTGCGGACATCGGGGTGCTCGGTAGCCGGCTAGGAGGAACCTTGTTGTTCTTGAGCATCGGGGCCCGTGGCGGTGTTCACCACGGGCAATGGTGACCAGCGTGCGCTGGTGGGGTGTGACGCCCTCGGTTTAATCGTACGCTAAACATACACGCAAATGCGTACGATCAAACCCAAGGACTCATGGGAAGATATCACAACAGAACTCTAGACACAAATAAAATAACATCAGCTTCATATTACAAGCCAGGGGCCTCGAGGGCTAGAATACGAAAGCTCGATAAACACACGAGTCAGCGGAAGCAACAAATATTTGAGTACAGACAAAAAACATGGGGTGCCTTAGAGAAGGCTAGCACAAAAGATACAACGATTGAACGAGGCGAGGCCTCCTTCCTGGGAACCTCCTAACTACTCCTGATCATCAGAGAGGTTAGCCCGCCGGTCTAAATCCTAAGCGCAAAGGGTTCATGGGCCCAGTTCCCCTCTGCGCTCCTGCATGATGCGAGGGCGGCCGACGTCAGTCCTAGCATCCCTTAATCACAAGCGCAATGCATCTCAGGACCACTCGGGCGTGCGCTACTTTAATTGCTGACATCTGAAAAGCTTCGGCTGATACCGCGACGCCGAGTACCCGTAATTCTTCCCTCGTAGCCGGTTAGTGCGAAAAGGTCTCCGACCAACCCAGATCAAATACCCAAATCCATTAACATTTTAATAAGGCCAACAACACAGTCTCACGGGAATCCACCCGTCTTACAACTAATCACCAAAGATCCCAGCAACATGGTCGAGTAACTGTGTGGTTGTAACATCGGGGGGAATCCGAGGTATCACCCTCGTTGGACTCCGAACGATGTACCCATCAAGGTGGGCTTGGAGGAATCACCCTCGGGGGTCCCACACTTGAGGTGTTGCACGACAGAGGCGTCATCGCGAATGGTGAAAGAGGAATCACCCTTGATAACCACGACGGACTAGCTATACTACAGAGATATCATCATGAGTACTTAGTGAGGTGTCACCCTCGGTACCCGATAGTATCTCTGTAGCGTCGTACAACGAAGGGGGTGAATGTGTTGTGTCGGGTCTGGCTCGTCGATCAGAGATCCAGATTTGAAAACAAGCGGGGCAACTGGACTACGGGGTCAGAGGGGATGACTGCTCCACCTATACTAAGCATATTAAAGGTACATGACTGAAAGTAGCAGTTCATCAAAAATAGGCTATGCATTAGATATAGGAGCTAAAAACAACAGTAGCAAAATAGTAATGCAAGCAGTAGGAAGAAAGACATAGGCGATATAGGAATGACCAAGGGGGGTTTGCTTGCCTTGCTGCTCTGCGGCAAAGGACTGATCGGCAGGGTCGTAGATGTACCCGACAGCAGCGTCAGTCTTGGGGTCTACCGGTAAGAAGAGGGGGAAGAAACAATAAATAATAGCAACGGTGCAACACAAAGCATGACATGGCAAGATGCAGGCTAGACATGAGCTAACGCAGCAACATCCATCATAGACGGGTCGGAAGAATATCTGACGATATTTTCCGGGTCTCGGGCTACTACCGGTCATACTGGAAATGATGGAAATGTTCCATGTTTGCTAAGTTAGGGACGCGTGACAGACGAATGGACCGTGTATCCGGGTTCGTCTCGTTCCGCTGATCAACTTTCATGTTGAAAATATTTTGATCTGACTTACGGATTATTTAATATTAATTTTTAAAGTTTTATTCAATAATTAGGAATTAAAAACAGATTTCAATAATTTAATAAAAAGCTATTATGACATCAGCATGATGTCATGCTGACATCACAGTTGACTGGTCAACTGACCAGCGGGTCCCGAACGTCATAGGCACAAGTTTTAATTAAGATTAAATATTAATTAATCAAATTAATTTAGTGGGGGACCCACGTGTCATACTCTAATTATTCTAATTATCCAATTAATTAATTTAACTAATACATCTATTTATTTATTTAATAAAAACATTAACATTATTTTTATTTTTAATTATCGCATGGGGCCTCCGTGTCATACACACCGGGTGCGTTGGCCCCACCGGTAAGTGACTTTAGGCCATATACTCATCTTATTCCTAGATACATAATCATGCAATTATCGTATTCCTCCAAATACCTATATACGCAATACATACATCGCATCTCATACATACATACATACGCATCTTATACATCATTTATTTTATTTATTTATTTTTTTAACTCTCACAACTCTCACCTCTCTGTTAACAGAGAGAACTTCACACACAGAGAGAGAGAGAGCTACATCTCCACGAACTCCTACATGAACCTAACGGCGCCGGATCGACGTGTCGTTCGTCGAAACGGAACCGGGACGGCGAGGGGAACGAGATCGTGGGAGGAGCCCGAGGAGGGGCTCACCAACGTTGATGAGACGGCCCGGTGAAGCCGGAGTTCGCGGGAAGGCGGAGGTGACGGTGGTGATGGCGCGGTGATGACGGTGGTGCCGGTGAGGGTGTGCCGGCGAGGTCGAGGCCCTCCCGGAGGGGGGGTCGGCCGAGGTGAGGCCGGCTGGATCCGGCGAGGTTGAGGTCCTCCCTGCCCGGTCCCTCCTGGACCGAGCGGAAGGAAGGCCGACGGGGGTTGGGGCCGGCCGGCGGGGTGGGGGCGCCGGCGCTTGGCCGGCCGGGGAAAAGTGGGTTGGCTCGATGGGGGGTTGAGGGGCCGACGGGGGCTGGTGCCTTGGTGGGGAGGTGAGGCGAGGTGAGGAGGAGGGGGCCTCGGGGTGGCTCGCCGGTGGGAGGAGGAGGCCGGGAGGGAGAGGTGGCTCGCTGGCGAGGGTGGATCAGGGAGGGTGTTCGGCCTCTAGAGAGGAGAAGGGAACGAAAGGAGGAGGCTCGTGGGGGGACTGTCGGTGGGTTGTGGGTTACGAGAGAGAGACGAGAGATATTTTCTCTCGTGACCGAGAGGAGCGGAGGGATCGGTGGGAGGGGGCACGTGGGGGTAGCGAGAGGTTAGGTGGGGAGGGGCCCCACGAGGGATGGGTGGCATGATGGGTGGGGTGGCGGCGACTGCCACGGGAGCGAGGGGGAACGCAGGGGGGTTCTGCGCTAGGGTTCCACGGGCGTGGGTGGGCCGGCTCGGCTGGGCTACTTTGGCCCAGTCGGCCACGGGGTGGGGGGGTTTCCTTTTCTTCTTCTTTTTTGTTTTGTTTTGTTTTTTTTTCTTTTTCTATTATTTCTTCTTTCTAATTTCCTTTTTTTGTTTTAAATTTCCTTTACTTTCTTTCTTTTATTATTATTATTTTTAATACTTTCTTTCTATACATATCTTCCTTTAATAGTTAATATGAATTTATAAATATACTTTTCTTTTGTTTTCAATTTCTGAATCCGGGTAGAAATTCAATGCGGGTCAACGACGGTAATTCTCCATGATGTGGCATCATTAGCGAGTGATCACTGTAGCTTAATTACAATATTTACTGTAGGAAAAGTCGAGGATGTCACAATTCTCCCCTACTAACAAGAATTCTCGTCCCGAGAATTTAGAGGTAGAGCGAAAGAGCCCGGGGTATTCATCACAAAGATGAACCTCGCATTCCCAAGTGGCTTCATCTTCAGAGTGATTTGACCACTGCACCTTAAGGAACTTGGTGACCTTGCGACGAGTCTTACGTTCAGCTTGGTCGAGAATGCGGACCGGGTGCTCTTTATAAGAGAGGTCTTGTTGTAGCTCAAGCATATCGTGATCCCCTACTCGAATAGGGTCCTTTAAGAAGCGACGGAGCTAAGAAACATGGAAGACATCGTGAACCTGAGAAAGGTTCGCCCACAGTTCCAATTGATAAGCCACTCTTCCACGCCTTTCGAGAATAGTGAAAGGACCAATATAACGAGGAGCTAACTTGCCCTTGATTCCGAAATGGTGTGCACCTCTAATTGGTGTGACACGAAGATAAACCTTTTCGCCACGTTGATAGACCATATCTTGATGATGACGGTCATACTAACTCTTCTGACGAGACTGAGCAGCCTTCAGATTCTCATGAATAATGCGGACTTGATCTTAGGCATGTTGAATAATATCCGGACCGAAGAGTGATCGTTCCCCAGTTTCTGACCAATTCAGAGGAGTTCGACACCTTCGTCCATACAATACTTCGAAAGGGGCCATCTTCAGACTAGCTTGATAGCTATTGTTGTAAGAGAACTCGGCATACGGGAGAGATTCCTCCCATTTCTTACCGAAAGAAATGACACAAGCTCGAAGCATGTCCTCGAGAATTTGGTTGACTTGTTCAACTTGTCCCTAGGATTGAGGATGAAATGCAGTGCTGAAGGACAGATGAGTCCCCATAGCCTTCTGAAAACTTTCCCAGAATTTTGAAGTGAACAAGCTGCCACGGTCCGAACTGATTACCAATGGAATACCGTGAAGTGAAACAACTCTTGACATATAAAGATCTGCCAGCTGACTAGCATTAATTGTTTCTTTGACGGCCAGGAAATGTGCAACTTTGGACAGTCGATCAATGACGACAAGAATAGCATCATTACCTTTCTGAGATATGGGAAAACCAGTGACAAAGTCCATTTCAACATGGTCCCATTTCAACTCAGGAATAGAGATAGGTTGCAGACTCCCAGCAGGCTTTTGGTGTTCTGCTTTGATACGCCGGCATATATCACATTCTGCCACATAGCGTGCAGTGTCTTGTTTCATACTGGGCCACCAGAATCTTTGTCGGATGTCTTGGTACATCTTGGTACTACCCGGGTGAATAGACAATGGTGTGTCATGAGCTTTTTCCATCACCTTCCCAGTCATCCTGAGATTTTCCTTTTTATTTGGGAGGAATAGGCGACCCTTGAAATACAAGGCGCCATCTTCATCAACAGTGAAAAAGGAGGGTTTACCCTTCGCAATATAGCTCTTAATCCTGTCGACATCATCGTCAAAGCCTTGCAGATTCTTTATGGAGCTCACAAGATCTGGTTCAACCACTAGGTTACTGAGGGAACCTTGATTAACAACACGAAGGTTCATCTTTTGACACTCTTCAGGAGGGGGAACAAGGTAACCCTGAGGAACAATGTGGACGTTCAGCTTACGAAATTCCTCTTGCAGACGATCGTGAACCTGATGAACCTGGAGGTGGTTGCAGTATGACTTGCGACTCAAGGCATCAGCCATTACGTTAGCCTTGCCAGGGGTATATGATATACTACAATCAAAATCTGCTATATGCTCCATCCATGTTTGTTGACGTAGGTTCAGCTCCGGTTGAGTGAACAAGTACTTCAGACTTTGATGGTCGGTGTATATTTCACAGCGATTGCCAACAAGGTATTGTCGCCATTCCTTCCATGCATGAATGACTGCGGCAAGCTCGAGATCATGAACTGGGTAGTTCTCTTCATGAGAACGCAGTTGACGTGAAGCATAAGCGATCACCTTGCGATCCTGCATTAGGACACAACCTATTCCTTGACGAGAAGCATCACAGTATATGACGAAATCCCTTTTCGTATCCGGAGAAGCAAGTACTGGAGCGGACATCAGTTTGTCCTTGAGTGTCTGGAAACTTTCCTGACATTTATCAGTCCACTCATACTTAACACCCTTGTGGAGCAGGTTGGTTAAGGGCTTCGCAATCTTGGAGAAGTTCTCGACGAAACGACGGCAATAGCTGGCGAGTCCGAGAAAACTTCTAACTTGCTTGACATTCTTCAGGGGACTCCAGTCAAGAATAGCTTGAATTCGTTCGGGGTTGACCGCAATACCATCCTTGGAAATCACATGACCAAGGTAAGTCACTTCGTCTAGCCAGAACTCACATTTGGAATACTTCGCATAGAGTTTATGCTCCTGAAGCTTATCTAGTACAAGACGAAGATGTTCAGCATGCTCTTCTTTGTTCTTCGAAAATACCAGAATATCATTCAGATATACCACGACAAATTTGTCGAGGTAGTCCATGAATATATAATTCATCAATCGAGAGAAGGTTGCCGGTGCATTGGTTAAGCCGAAGGACATGACGGTGTACTCATATGATCCATATCGAGTAACAAAGGCGGTCTTTGGAATATCCTCCTTGCGAACACGGATCTGGTGGTATCCCAACCTCAAGTCGAGCTTAGAGAAGACGGTGGAACCAGCAAGTTGATCATACAAATCATCTATCCGAGGGAGAGGATATTTGTTTTGAATAGTGGCCTGGTTGATAGGACGATAGTCTTGAACCAATCAATTTGTCCCATCCTTCTTCTTAACAAAGAGAGAAGGTGCTCCCCAAGCAGAGGAACTCGGACGGATGAAACCCAGACGGAGCGAGTTGTCAATTTCTTGCTTAAGTTCAAGGAATTCATGTGGTGGCATTTTACAAGGGTGCTTGGCAATAGGAGTGGTACCGGGTACCAAGTCAATGACAAACTCGATAGCTCGAGCAGGGAGAATCCCCGGAAGTTCTTCTGGGAAGACATTTTGAAATTCTCGGACCATTGGAATGTTTTCAATCCCTTCAAGAGGCGACGCATTTAATGCATTCAAAGCATACAGCCGTGCCTCAGCATTACGGACGAGATGAGCAAGGTAGCTTATTAATTCATCTGAAGGGTGTAGGAGGTGGACGGCCTTGGTGGCACAAACGACCGATGCCGTATGAGCTTTCAACCAGTCCATCCCCAGTATGAGATCAATGTAGGAAGAACTTAATAACATGGGAGAGGCAAAGAATTCCAATCCTTCAATTTCAATGGGGACATTGGATCAGACCATGGAGGGTCGGCATTGGACCGAGGGGGTGTTTACCACTATTGGGACGTTCATCTCTTCGTACTTAATGCCATGCATGAATGCAAAACTTTCCGACATAAAGGAATGCGATGCTCCTGTATCAAACAATACAGAAGCAGGTACTGAGTTAACGAGAAGTGTACCCATCACAGTAGCAGGCTGGTCTTGAGCTTGACCCATATCAATGTTGTTGGCCTGACCACGAACATAAGCAGGCTTAGCGTTGAAGTTGCGGTTCTGGTTGTTGCCACTGCCAGTTGCGGGAAGTGTCAGCCGATTCGGATTTTGCCTGGAGTCTCTAGCACGGTGACCTGGACGGCCACACTTGAAGCACAGCCCGTCCTCAGGACAGGAAGGAGGAACTCGAGGCGGTGGAGCTAGAAGCCTCGGCTGCCTAGGTGGTGGAGGAGGCAGGCGAGGTGCAGCATAGGACGGCCTCGGAGTAGGAGTAGGAGCAGGTGCATGGTACATGTTGTTGGGACTCCAGATCATCCGCTTCTGTGCAGATGAGCCCGAAGATGAGCCCATGTCACGGTTGCGCTTGCTGCTATGTTTGTATTCCTGCAGACCAGTCTCAACCTGAATAGCCTTGTTCACCAGGGTGGCGAAATCAGCATAGTCCTAAACGAGGAGTGTCAGCTTGATATCAGGGTGAAGGCCTTCACGGAACTTCTCCTGCCTGCGTGCATCAGTCGCAATGTCTTCTTCAGCATAGCGAGATAATTCCAGAAATTCCCGCTGATAAGCATCCACAGTCTTGTTGCCCTAGACCAAGTTGCGGAACTCACGCTTCTTCCGGTCCATGATTCCCTGGGGAATGTAGCGAGCACGGAAAGCAGCCCTGAACTCTGCCCAAGTGATGATAGTTCCATCAGGCTGAGAGCGCCTGTGGCTGTCCCACCATTGAGCAGCGGGACCCTTCAAAAAGTAGGCGGCAAAGTTGACATAGCTTGCTAGGGGCACATTGGCAGACTCAAGCTCGTAAGAATGTCACGGAGCCAGTCATCAGCATCAAGAGGCTGAGTTGAGCTGCAGTAGATCGCAGGGTTGAGGCGGCAGAAGTCTTGCAGTGTCACGCCTTGCGGTTGGTTCATGTTCGGCCTTTGGAACTGATCCATGAGCCCTTGCATAAACTGGCGGTTCAGCTCAAACTGTTGGATCATCCCCGCCATATACTCAGGAGGCGGGTGTGGTGCATCGTTGGCACGGGCACGCGGGCGGCCAGCTAGTCTAACCATCCTGTTAAATATTCAACAGGGGTAGTTTAGCTTAAAGTAATTGCAAAGGCATCCCACGCATTCACGAAGTAATCAAGCATAATGAAAGAGAAATGCGATAGTTACTCCATACAAGTTGAGTTCGACATACAGACCCACACATAAGTTCAATTACAGACTAACGATTGCAAATTCAAAATTTGGCGATAGCCCGGACGCATTAGACGATACCCTGGACTCACTAGGCGGCGCGCAGGCACGCGGTGGAAGAGTACCACAACAAGATGTAGCGATAAGGCTACATCAACGTCGGAGAGGACGATCGAATCCTGGTAGCTGCCGGTGATAGAAGGTAGGGACAGGACCCTGTGTTCCTTGTGACTCTGGTGAGGGTACCGCATCCAGTCGAGGAGCTGAGGTCCAAGTGCAGGGGTTCTACCCCCAACATCAGTCCACTCGAGAGCTGATGGTAGCTCTGTCCTGCTCGGCTCGCGGATGTGCATAGGGGGAACCCTTGGGCAGTGTGATGGATGCAGCTCTGTCAACGCGTCGTAAAGACGAGCGCGCGTAGCATACAGCTCCACAGTCAGAGCTCGGAAAGCATGATCCATTGCCTCAGTGTACTGCACCACAAACCGCGCGTCGTAGCGACGCGTCACGTAGGGGGCGCAGACAGCGATGTAGGAACGGTCGCTGCGCTCCCGAACGTCAGAAGCGTAGGCAGTGAGATCAGACCTAGTCTCATCCCCAGCAGGAGTATGCGGGATGTATCTGAAAGGGCTCTCCTCCAGGTGAGGGTACGCTCCACGGAGACGGGTGATGGCGATGTAAGCCGCATCATGGACAACCGTCTCGACCGACACTCCAATACCACAGAAGACGTGGCGCTCGAGGGTCTCGCCGCCCCTCTGGTCGAAGATGCGAACCTCAGCCTGGTACTGGTACTCGTTGTACTCGCGAAAATCCTCAAACACAGTGTACTCGGGGTACCAGCGATATCCCAGCCTGGTCAGGAGGTCGACCAAAATGGCCGGGAACCCAGTCGTCTCAGTGTCCTGTGTCAGGCGCACGTGCTGTCTCGCGGGACGCATCTGAAAATAAGATTGATGGATGTCAAATGACAGTGTGTGTAATATATATTCAGGAGAAAGAGTAGATAGTCCAGCGCTCCGGGTCGATGTGATTCGAGAACCTAATGTTAGAGTTAGTAAAATCTTTGACCCGAAAGAGAAGAGAGAGTAGAGCCCAGAGTATAGGAAAGGAGTAAAAGATACTAATACCACCCAATTGAGATGTGGGCCCGTAAGCCACAACATCAGTGTTAGTAAAGTTTTTCAAACACTAGACTCAACTTCGGCCAAGGAGTTGGAAAGGAGGCTACCTACAGGCAGTCGGCTCTGATACCAACTTCTGACGCCCTCGGTTTAATCATACGCTAAACATACACGCAAATGCGTACGATCAAACCCAAGGACTCACGGGAAGATATCACAACACAACTCTAGACACAAATAAAATAGCATCAGCTTCATATTACAAGCCAGGGGCCTCGAGGGCTAGAATACGAAAGCTTGATAAACACACGAGTCAGCAGAAGCAACAAATATCTGAGTACAGACATAAAACATGGGGTGCCTTAGAGAAGGCTAGCACAAAAGATACAACGATCGAACGAGGCGAGGCCTCCTGCCTGGGAACCTCCTAACTACTCCTGATCATCAGCGGCCTCCACGTAGTAGTAGGCACCGTCGGGGTAGCAGTCGTCGTCGGCGGGGACCTCCATCTCCTGGGCTCCATCATGTGGTCGCAGCAAACGGATCAAGGGGACAAGGGCGAGCAAAGCAGCGGTGAGTACTCATCCAAAGTACTCGCAAGTCTTACATCAGAACTATTCTAAATATGCATCAGTATCAAAGAAGGGGGGTGTTATATGTGGACTGACTGCAGCAAAGCGAGAATAGAGAGAGAAGGCCTAGTCCTATCGAAGACTAGCATCTTCAGGGTCTTGCAGCAATAGACGAGAGTAGAACAGGTGTAAAACATTAATAGTCATATTGTTGCAGCAATATTAAAGTGAGGTCACGCCTAAAGATCCTCCCTCGACTCCCTGCGAGGAAGCAATCCCGAGGCAAACTAATTCCAGTTGAGTAACAATTGTAGTTGTATAAGATCGGGGCACAACTCCAAGTCGTCGTGTAACCGTGGACACGCTATCCGAATAGTTAATTTTCATCCCTGCAGGGGTGCACCACATGTCCCGTCACGCTCGATAACACTCTGGCCGGACATACTTTTCTGGGTCCTGCCCGGCCTCGGAATATCGACACGTCGCAGCCCCACCTAAGACTAATCAGAGAGGTCAGCCCGCCGGTCTAAATCCTAAGCGCAAAGGGTTCATGGGCCCAGTTCCCCTCCGCGCTCTTGCATGATGCGAGGGCGGCCGACGTCACGCCTAGCATCCCTTAATCACAAGCGCAATGCTTCTCGGGACCACTCGGGCGCGCGCCACTACGATTGCTGACATCTGAAAAGCTTCGGCTGATACCGCGACGCCGAGTACCCATAATTCTTCCCGCGTAGCCGGTTAGTGCGAAAAGGTCTCCGACCAACCCAGATCAAATACCCAAATCCATTAACATTTTAATAAGGCCAACGACACAGTCTCACGGGAATCCACCCGTCTTACAACTAATCACCAAAGATCCCAGTAACATGGTCGAGTAACTGTGTGGTTGTAACATCGGGGGGAATCCGAGGTATCACCCTCGTTGGACTCCGAACGATGTACCCATCAAGGTGGGCTTGGAGGAATCACCCTCGGGGGTCCCACACTTGAGGGGTTGCACGACAGAGGCGTCATCGGGAATGGTGAAAGAGGAATCACCCTCGATAACCACGACCGACTAGCTATACTACACAGATATCATCAGGAGTACTTAGTGAGGTGTCACCCTCGGTACTCGATAGTATCTCTGTAGCATCGTACAACAAAGGGGATGAATGTGTTGTGTCGGGTCTGGCTCGTCAATCAGAGATCGAGATTTGAAAACAAGCGGGGCAACTGGACTACGGGGTGAGAGGGGATGACTGCTCCAGCTATACTAAGCATATTAAAGGTACATGACTGAAAGTAGCAGTTCATCAAAAATAGGCTATGCATCAGATATAGGAGCTAAAAACAACAGTAGCAAAATACTAATGCAAGCAGTAGGAAGAAAGACATAGGCGATATAGGAATGATCAAGGGGGGTTTGCTTGCCTTGCTGCTCTGCGGCAAAGGACTGATCGGTAGGGTCGTAGATGTACCCGACAGCTGCGTCAGTCTCGGGGTCTACCGGTAAGAAGAGGGGGAAGAAACAATAAATAATAGCAACGGTGCAACACAAAGCATGACATGGAAAGATGCAGGCTAGACATGAGCTAACGCAGCAACATCCGTCATAGACGGGTCGGAAGAATATCTGACGATATTTTCCGGGTCTCGGGCTACTACCGGTCATAGTGGAAACGATGGAAATGTTCCATGTTTGCTAAACTAGGGACGCGTGACAAACGAATGGACCATGTATCCGGGTTCGTCTCGTTCTGCTGATCAACTTTCATGTTGAAAATATTTTGATCTGACTTACGGGTTATTTAATATTAATTTTTAAAGTTTTATTCAATAATTAGGAATTAAAAACAGATTTAAATAATTTGATAAAAAGCTATTATGACATCAGCATGATGTCATGCTGACATCAACAGTTGACTGGTCAACTCACCAGCGGGTCCCAAACGTCATAGGCACAAGTTTTAATTAAGATTAAATATTAATTAATCAAATTAATTTAGTGGGGGACCCACGTGTCATACTCTAATTATTCTAATTGTCCAATTAATTAATTTAACTAATATATCTATTTATTTATTTAATAAAAACAGTAACATTATTTTTATTTTTTTAATTATCGCATGGGGCCTCCGTGTCATAGACAGCGGGTGCGTTGGCCCCACGGGTAAGTGACTTTAGGCCATATACTCATCTTATTCCCAGATACATAATCATGCAATTATCGTATTCCTCCAAATACCTATATACGCAATACATACATCGCATCTCATACATACATACATACATACATACATACGCATCTTATACATCATTTATTTTATTTATTTATTTTTTTAACTCTCACAACTCTCACCTCTGTGTTAACACAAAGAACTTCACACACAGAGAGAGAGAGCTACATCTCCACGAACTCCTACATGAACCTAACGGTGCCGGATCAGAGTGTCGTTCGTCGGAATGGAACCGGGACGGCGAGGGGAACGAGATCGTGGGAGGAGCCCGAGGAGGGGCTCACCAACGTTGATGAGACGGCCCGGTGAAGCCGGAGTTCGCGGGAAGGCAGAGGTGACGGTGGTGATGGCGCGGTGATGACGGTGGTGCCGGTGAGGATGTGCCGGCGAGGTCGAGGCCCTCCCGGAGGGGGCGGGGCGTCCAAGGAGGTGACGCCGGCCGGATGCAGCGAGGTTGAGGTCCTCCCTGCCCGGTCCCTCCTGGACCGAGCGGAAGGAAGGCCGACGGGGGTTGGGGCCGGCCGGCGGGGTGGGGGCGCCGGAGCTTGGCCGGCCGGGGAAAAGTGGGGTGGCTCGATGGGGGGTTGAGGGGCCGACGGTGGCTAGTGCCTTGGTGGGGAGGTGAGGCGAGGTGAGGAGGAGGGGGCCTCGTGGTGGCTCGCCGGTGGGAGGAGGAGGCTGGGAGGGAGAGGTGGCTCGCCGGCGAGGGTGGATCTGGGAGGGTGTTCGGCCTCCAGAGAGGAGAAAGGAACGAGAGGAGGAGGCTCGTGGGGGGACTGTCGGTGGGTTGTGGGTTACGAGAGAGAGACGAGAGATATTTTCTCTCGTGACCGAGAGGAGCGGAGGGATCGGTGGGAGGGGGGCACGTGGGGGTAGCGAGAGGGTAGGTGGGGAGGGGCCCCACGAGGGATGGGTGGCGCGATGGGTGGGGTGGCGGCGACTGCCAGGGAAGCGAGGGGGAACGCAGGGGGGTTCTGCGATTGGGTTCCAAGGGCGTGGGTGGGCCGGCTCGGCTGGGCCACTTTGGCCCAGTCGGCCATGGGGTGGGGGGGTTTCCTTTTCTTCTTCTTTTTTTGTTTTTTTTTGTTTTTCTATTATTTCTTCTTTCTAATTTCCTTTTTTTTCTTTTAAATTTATTTTATTTTCTTTCTTTTATTATTATTATTTTTAATACTTTCTTTCTATACATATCTTCCTTTAATAGTTAATATGAATTTAGAAATATACTTTTCTTTTGTTTTCAACTTCTGAATCCGGATAGAAATTCAATGCGGGTCAACGACGGTAATTCTTGATGATGTGGCATCATTAGCGGGTGATCATTGTAGCTTAATTACAATATTTACTGTAGCAAAAGTCGAGGATGTCACATGGGGCCCACGGGTGCCGTCTGAGCAACGCGGGTGGCGCGACGCTCGACGCGAGCCTGACGAGAGTCAGCCATCGGAGCGGCGGAGCTTGGTGAAGGCGGAGCTTGGAGGAAACCTTGACACGCCCCCTACCTGGCGTGCCAAATGTCGGATTTCGGGCTCCGCGAAATCCTAAAGATTCAAACTCAGGGGCGTGTAAGAAGATCTCTCGCGGGCTCGCCTCACCTAACTCGCTACTCGCCGAGGATGGCACATAACTCACTCGATGGTGAGGAAGACACGGAACACGACAATTTACCCAGGTTCGGTCCACTGAGAAGTGTAATACCCTACTCCTGCTTTGGTGGATTGCCTCTCGTGGAGGTTGCTGGATGAACAAGTACAGTGTTCGAGGGCCTCTGGAGGCTGGGTAGCCTTTGTTTGGTGCCGGTGGGTGAATGAATGGATCTCTCTCTCCTATGAAGTAACCTACCCTCAATATACATAGTGGCGGCCCCTGTCCTCTTCCCTTATCGTTTAGGCGGGAAGGGATCCCACAACGGCCAATTTTGAAGGGTCAGAAGGGAACATGCTCCCCTGCCCAAAGGTGGCCTTCGCCTGCAAAGTGGTTGTTAACGCTGGAGGGACGGGTCCAGGGATGACGTGTGCCGTGCTGGCAGGCGCCGACGGCCTTGTTGCACCAGAAAGGAAACCTTTCAAGAATGCCTTGGCGACCCCGGTTCATCCTTGCCCCCTTTGCATTAATGGGGAAACTGTTCCGTCCCGCTGTCTGCTGCTCGCCTGTCCTTCCTCTGTGTCATCCTTGACTTCTGAGGCCGGGCCTCGCCTCGGAATATCCGCCGCTCCGGAGGGGTCTTGATGAGGCCCCCTGCGGGTCTTGATGTTGTTCCTCCTCGTGAGGCTTGGCCCCTCGCGAGGGCCTTGCCTTGAGTGGTGTCGTGCCCGATTATGTTTGCTTTATGAAGTGGGCTAGCCCTGGGCCACAGGAAGGCAGGTCTGGGTACACCCATTCCCAGAACGCTGACAAAAACCTTCGGGGAATTGATGCTACATTACCACGTCTCTAAAGCACATTGGGTGAGCGGCGCCCCGGACCCGAGCTACGTCGCGCTTGAGGTCGGCTGTCATCCGGTCTCGGTGTTGTTCCCGACCTCTCTCGCGTCAGTCGTGGCACTCTTGGTACTCGTCCCATCTAGTGGGGGTGTACCCTTTATATCCATAGATGGACCTTGTACGACCTGCTCTAGCGTTCAAGTTTTTTGTAGGTCTTGTGGGCCCTCAAGCTGTATTGGCTCTTTCCTTCTCCTACAGGGGTGTTCGGGCCGATCTTTGGCTTCTGCAGCCGTCAAGTCCCGTCCTCGAGTGGGGCGGTCTAGCTGTTCACCCTGAGTGTGTCTGAGGTATGGGCTCAAAGGCCTCATCGTCAAATTCTAGCAACAAACATCGGCACGGGTAACTTTTGTTTCGATCCCGCCGCTCATTGTCATACCCTTCTTTGGCTGCTAGGACTTTCTTCCATCTCTCGTGAAGGGTGTCTTGTTCGGCTTTGATCTGCTTTTTTTAATCTTCAGGCTTCGGGCAACGGCTATTTGAACTGCTCTTAATCCAGCGGGTCCTAAGGGACGATAAAATCCTCGTCTCCTAGACTATCCTCCTCTTCGGAGGGAGGGAGGTAGTTGCTACCTTCAGAGTCATTGAGGTCCTCGGGGTTATGATCCTCGTGCCCCTCCGAGTTATCTAGTTGTTGTTCAGGAGTAGCGGGGTCATCGAGGTCTTCTACGTTATCCGAGGTGTCGTCCTCTCTGGTTCCCGTGTTGCTTAACTTGCCCTTGCGCCCCTTGGATTATTTGCGCTAGCGTTGGCGCTTGGCGGGTGGCGGGGTACCTCGCCAGGGTCATCGCCGTTCTCTTGGGTTGTGCCATTGCCGTTATTCCCAGTGGTGTTAGGGGTATCCACCATATAAAGTCATAAGTGGAGGTGGTTTTCCAACATCAAGTGATGGGAGGGGCATTGGCGTCGGCATCTTCTTTCATGTCTTTGACATCTTTAGAGGCGTAGTCCAATAAATCTTCGATAGTGGCTATCAAGTGGGCGGTGGGTGGGGCATGAAATTCCTCATGGCCCGCCTCGAAATTGATCCGAGCATAGGTGGGGGACGGGTCATTAGCAATATTTATTGTGTGGATCAAGGCCAGCGTCTCGTTCAATAGCGAGAGGTCAGCTAGACTAGTCTTCTGAATCCTTGCAGAATTAACCTCCTATGCATCGGCGCCGGGAGTATGCTTGGCCAGGGTTGACCCCTGACCTTTGGATGCTATGGTTGGATTCAAGCTTAATGTCGGATCCAAGGTAAGAATTGACCCAAATATTGGTCTGGGCAGGAGGCCCGAAGTTAAGGCTTCGCATTTTCCGGGCTCATCGGGTGAAGTTAAGGCTTTGGGTTTTCTGGGCTCATCGGATGAGGCCGAGAGCCCTATAAGGACCAGATCTCCTTGGGAGTCGGAGACGTACTCTAGGTCGCAGAACCTAATTTTTTGCTCTCGGGCGAAGCCGACAATCTGGTCAAGGTGACCGGCGGCATCTATATGTGGGACGATACTGCCAAACGCAAAGAGCTGGCCTGGGATGAAGATGTCCCCCGTGTTGATGCTATCGCTGATGATCAAGCGAGCCATCGACCCTTTGGCGACCTGACATCGGAACTCTCAATGAACGCACCAATGGCGATTGATACGTCTCAAACGTATCTATAATATTTTATGGTTTCATGTTGTTATCTTGTCAACTTTGGATGTTTTATATACCTTTTATATCTTTTTTTGGGACTAACTTATTAATTCAGTGCCAAGTGCCAGTTCCTGTTTTTCTGTGTTTTTGACTCTTTTTAGATCTGATTTTGGAACGGAGTCCAAACGGAATAAAATCCCCGAAATGAATTTTTCCATAACAGAAGAAGATCGGGGGACTTGAGGGCCAAGGCAGGACGCCCACATGGAGCCCACAAGCCCTCTAGCCGCGGCCACGGCGGGCCCGTGGCTACCAGGCTTGTGGCTCCCCTGGAGCTCCCCTGCCCTAGCTCTTTCACCTATATATTTCCTAAAATCCCAGAAAAATAAGGGCGTCCACGAAACCACTTTTCCGCCGACGCAAGCTTCTGTTTCCACGAGATCTCATATGGAGACCCTTCCCGGTGCCCTGTCGGAGGGGACTTTGGAGCTGGAGGGCTTCTACATCAACATCATTGCCTCTCCAATGACTCGTGAGTAGTCTACTTCAGACCTACGGGTCCGTAGTTAGTAGCTAGATGGCTTCTTCTCTCTATTGGATCTTCAATACAAAGTTCTCCATGATCTTCATGGAGATCTATCCGATGTAATATTCTTTGGCGGTGTGTTTGTCGAGATCCGATGAATTGTGGATTTGTGATCAGATTATCTATGAATTATATTTGAGTCTTTGCTGATTTCTTATATGCATGATTTGATATCCTTGTAAGTCTCTCCGAGTCTTGGGTTTTGTTTGGCCAACTAGATCTATGATTCTTGCAATGGGAGAAGTGCTTGGTTTTGGGTTCATACGTGCGGTGACCTTTCCTAGTGACAGAAGGGGCAGCAAGGCACGCATCGTGTTGTTGCCATCAAGGGTAACAAGATGGGCTTTCATCATAGATTTGAGATTGTCCATCTACATCATGTCATCTTGCTTAAGGCGTTACTTTGTTCTTATGAACTTAATACACTAGATGCATGCTGGATAGCGGTCGACGTGTGGAGTAATAGTAGTAGATGCAGAAAGTATCGGTCTACTTGTTTTGGACGTGATGCCTATATGTATGATCATTGCCATAGATAACGTCATGACTTTGCGCGGTTCTATCAATTGCTCGACAGTAATTCGTTCACCCACCGTCTACTTACTTTCATGAGAGAAGCCACTAGTGAACACTACGGCCCCGGGTCTACTCGCAATTATCATCTCCGCTTTTACTTTTACTTTGCTTTGTTTACTTTTTGCTTTCAGTTCTCACTTTGCAAACAATCTATAAGGGATTGACAACCCCTTCATAGCATTGGGTGCAAGCTCTTTGTGTTTGTGCAGGTACTTGTGACTTGACGCGATCCTCCTACTGGATTGATACCTTGGTTCTCAAACTGAGGGAAATACTTACCGCCGCTGTGCTACATCATCCTTTCCTCTTTAAGGAAACACCAACGCAAGGCTCCAATGCCGCGGTGGAATCCTCTGCATATTTGTCAAGGAAATCCCTATAGGCGTAGCCACCAGCAGCGATGTCGAAACCGACGGATCTCGGGTAGGCGGTCCCGAGCTGTGGATCTTGGATCGATCGGAAACAGGGAACGCAGAGACAGTATTTACCTAGGTTCGGGCCCCCTCGAAGAGGTAAGACCCTACGACCTGCTTGATTGTATTGATGTGTGTATGATGATCAATTACAGAGTCGATCTACCACGAGATCAGATGAACTAAACTCTAGATGATGGTTTTGTCAATGTCCTGTCTAAAACCCTCTGGTTTATATAGACACTAGGGATACCTAGGGTTACATATGGTTGGTTACATCAAGAAATAAACATGTCGATCAGGCCATCTTGACTGAGCGGACACACCAAGGCATAGAAGGTTTCCTCCCCGAACACGACGTCATCTCATAGCTTGGCCTTCACGCAATAGTCATTGAGCGGCCCGCCTGTTCAGCTTACAAGAAATAGGCTGGTGGCCCGAGGACCGCTTATTCCAGGACTCCCTCAACAATGGTGGATTTCCCTTTGGTTGTGTGGGCGGCAAGTGGTGGAACACGGATGTCTAGGGCACGCTTTTGGTCTATGGCAGCGGCGACACCCTAATCCGACTGGAATTCTGACCTCGTCGTGCTTGCCCTGGAGACCTTTGTGGTGGCACGAGGGAGGTGCTGACCGAAAGCTCCATGCTTTGTGGCCGACAACGACAACGCTTGCGGGCACCGCTTTCTTCTTGAAGACGTTGGTGTGGTGTTCCTCTTGGTGTTTGGGTTTCGGATGAAAATCTTTGTCTCGTGTGATTTGGCACAGGCGATGCTTAGCGTTGTTCTTCGTCCTTGAGACATTTAGGTGTATTAGGACGTAGCATGAAGTTATTTTTAGATCTTTTTGTATTTTCAATTGATAGCATAGTCGTTTACGTTCTGAGTCATCCAACTATCTTGGGATCGTCTATGCGTGAGAGTTATCTAACGATCTTGTTCGTTAGACGGTGTATTTGTTCAGTGATAAAACAGGGCGAAAGCCTATTTCAAGAGAAACTGAAACAATTTTTCGTGTTAGTTGATTTGTTTCGCACATAGATAGCCTGCTGGAGACGAGGACGACGACGTGGCTCGCCGCGGTGATCTCTGCATAGCACACGCATTGTGTCGATGATGCGGGTGGGGTGCCGCCGAAGCGACGGGCGTAGCTCAGAGGTGTGCCGGGTGGCTCGATGGGAGGCGGGAGGAAGAATATGACGATGTTATCTTGGGGAGAATCGACTGCTTATGTGCACTGATCGTTCTAGAATCAGACTGCAAATTAGTTCGATAGGAACAAATAAATTTGAAGCGATAAGATTAGACGTGGACGGGCATGGAGGGGAGTTTGGTGGTGCTTATGCAGGAGCCGAGCTTGAAGATGTTGAGAAACGAGGACACCGGCGACGGCGGCGTAACCAGCGGGAGCCCTTCCCGGAGGCAGTGATCGTAGTTCTCCAGCACGGACACGACGTAGCTGAACTCAGGCCGCCTGGCCGGGTTGGCGGCCCAGCACATCTTGATGAGGTTGTTGAGCGCCGGCGGGCACGTCGGCGACAACGGCGGCCGAGCGTTCTTCTCGCAGGCGGCGTATGCGGCCTGGACGGGGGTCATGCCCTGGAACGGCACGAGACATGTGGTGAGCTCCCACAGCACGATGCCGAAGCTGTACACATCCACCTTGCGGGTGCACGGCTTGTCACGGACCATCTCCGGCGCCATCCACCTGTACGTGCCCATGTTGGTACCCCTACCTTCGCCACTGCCACCGCCTCCGGCTCCCGCTCCGGTGCCGGCGCCGGCGCCGGCGCCGGCGCGTGAGCTGTGCGACTCTAGGCATGAGGTGCCGAAGTCGGCGACCTTTACGCGCATCTCGTCGTTGAGCAGCAAGTTGTGCGACTTGAGGTCGCGGTGGATGACGCCCTGCGCGTGGAGGTACTCCATGCCGCGGGCGACGTCGAGCGCGAGGCGGAGCACGGTCTCCGTCGAGAGCGAGTAGGGGTCCTTCTTGTGGAGGTACATGCGGAGCGTGCCCTGCGACATGTACTCGGTGATGATGCTGTACACCGGCGGCCGCTTGCACGCGGCGACGAACTGCACCACGTTGGGGTGGCGGAGCCGCGAGAGGAAGGACACCTCCGAGTTGAACTGCTCCTCCAGCGCGCGCCGCCGGTCCTCGTCGCTCTCCGGGAGGCGCACCATCTTGACGGCCACCGCGCGCTGCCGGTAGATGCCGCGATAGATGCGGCTGTTGGACCCCGATGCGAACTTGTTCCCGACGAAGAGCTGCGACAGGTCCGCCATCCACTCCTCCCTCTGCGCCGGCACCGACGCGCTCGCCTGCTGGTCCGCGCCGCCTCCCGCGTCAAGCAGCATCGACCACGAGTCGAGGCTGTCCCACCTCTTATTCTCCATCGCCCCCTCCATCTCCGAGTACGGAGATCCGTATGGAATCAGTGGCGGCGGCGGCGGCACTGGTGCTGCCGGTTGCCGACGCGCCCGGAAGCAAGAAGCCATCGATCAGTGGAGCGACCAAGAACTGATGCGGAAGCACGCACGGACTTGCTTATGCGATCCAAGCATGGAGAGCCGATGCATATGGCTGGCCGCCGCGGGCGCGGGAAGCGACGATTTATGGAGACACGACGCGCTTACCTCCGATGCGCCATTGCCCGTATGCATGCTGCGCCTCGTGGGACGTACTCTAGCTGAGAAGGAGATGTACGCATGGCTCTTGGTTACTGTTTCTTGATCTTGATTTGTGCTCTGCTCAGGGAGTCATGGGTTGTTCATGGCGATATGGATGCATGGGCAGACAAGATAGTGGATTATTCGGGAGATTTAGTCGTCGCTTTCGAGCGATGGAGATCGATGAGGACACGATAAAAGAGGGGGCGATTCAAGGATGTCTCGTGATGAATCTAGCTGATGGATCGAGGAAGTTAAGTCCACCCAGCTATCCTCAACAACTTGCTTCAAGTACTCGTTAGCAAGGGCATCCATCACAGGTTAAAGTTTCAGGAGGAAAGCTATGCACAGGGGTAGTTCGAGATGGAGGTTTTTTTTTTTTCTTTTTGAACCAAAGAACTGGAAGATTCCGCCGAGAAGTTAGGTCGGGTTTGTTGTGATTAACTTATTTTACAACTGAAAGTTCTATCCTCGAAATGTTAAACGGTTTTGCTAAAACACATCTAAAGATGAGATAAATATTGCATATCTACGTCCTATACCGTTGATTTTACGTGAAGATTCGTATGATTTTTTTATGCGTGGTTAGTCATTTAGATGTATAATAACTATGTCAACATTTAGATATATTCTAGACACACCTTCATATTAAAATATTCGCCATGCCAAACAGCGAAATAATAAGAATTTAGTTAGACAGATAAGATATATGCAGAATTTAGTTAGACGATCATAAGTCTAAAAACCTCGTATATTAATGAACAGAGGTTGTAGTATTTTCTTATTAATCGCGACTATTCTTCACACAATTTTGTTTCAAACTTTGTTCAACCAGAATGCTGTTTTTCAATCAACACTCGTCGCGAGATAAATGCCCTCGCTTAGCCAATTTTAAGGAAAATTGGGCTTTCATTAGCAAACTAATATTTAGGTAGATACTGACCCATTCCTATTAGCTCACAAAATGCGTCATTTCTTTCAAGTAGGACTGTTCATCGACTCTTTCACTTTTTCGCCTTTTTTCTTCTTTTCAGCACATCTATGCTTAGTTTTCTTTTGCATAGTTGCGTCTGCAACAGCCTTTTCTTTTCAAACAAGGCAAAAAGCCATTTTCATTAATTAAGGAGAGGAGTTTGTTTCACATGAGCCATAAGAAGGCAAATGTCTAAATGAATTAACCTCGCGGCATTACATTACTCAAATGCTTAGTCCCTGGCAATGACCTAAAGCGACACTTCATCTTTGATAATCCACATAGCGATCGCCACCGACGTTGCCTTGTTTCTAAATACACGGCCTTCCAAATTTCCCATCCAACAAGAAGCAATATGAGAGACGGTTCTTCCGCAAGTTGAGCATTGTTAGTGAGGATCCCATCCCACCAATATTTGAACGTGTCAAACCGGTGCCAAAGAATTGCCGAGATGTGAAGATCAAGTCAGGAGAACACCTCATTCCAAACATAGATAGACTACGTCACTTGAAGAGAAGGTCAACCGCAGATTCTTGCACTTGGTTGTAGAGTGGGCATCAGTCGTAATTTGGCCATCCTTGACGATAGAGTCTATCCGCAGTCCATAGCCTTTTTTGATTGACTAGCCAATCAAAGAATTTGCACTCGGGGGGGGGGGGGCAAACCATCCAGACTGTGAATTGTAAGCTGGATCGAGTGAGCCCAATAAACCGGCCCATGTAGGCAGACTTAGTGGAATAATTTTCATCCTTCGTGAGCTTCCACATTATGGTATCATTGATGCCCGGTTGGACGATGGCATTCACAATCTTCTGCCAGAGAATCGTGAAATTTGGCATGTGCTCAAGCGTGAGGCCTCTTTTCGTGTCAATCTATGTTCTGCAATGTCCACCCCTCAAAGCCATCGAAAATACCCTCCTTTCTTGTGGGATATCTAAAAACTCTTGGGTGCAATGTATTTGGGCATGAAACCCTCAAGCCAATAGGACTCCAATTTTTTTGACTTAGTTCCACCAACGGCTATCACCTTAGTGGTTGTCGCGAAGAAGTGACGATCCTCATCAGTGCACGGCATCTCCAAACAAAACCACACTCTCGGAGGATCTACTCAGTCGAGCCAAAGCCATCACCGGCGGAGAGAAGTGGCAAACTTCCTCAGATTCAAAATGTCAAGATGTCCATATTACTTTGGTTTGCAAACTTCTTCCCAATTGACTTTGCACTTGCCACCAGTCACCTTGTCGTCTCCTACCCAAAGATAGGCACGCCTCAACCTACCAATATTTTTAAGCACCTCTACACTTGGATTATGAAAGCCACCAGATCAATAATTGATTCATAGGCCCCTTGATGAGTTTGACAAGTATTAAAAGAGATCGGATGACGAGTGAAAGAGAAACTCAACAAGCAACAAAAGAGGAGTTTTGATCCCATGTCAAAACTACTAGATAGTGGGTTGAATTTCCTTTCAAATGCTTGGCCTTTGTGTTGTTCGGTCGAGTGATTTGTGGGGAAACTAGGGTTTCCCCCTTCGTTGCCACATGTCCCATCCTCTCCTTCCTCGCCAACACCCGAGACGGAGTCTGGCAAACCTGCGTGGGTGCCTATGACGGTGGTGATGAGGATCCTCACACTACACAATCTCATCAAGACCTCCAGGCTCTAGGGTTGGTGTGGTCGCGTCGCCGCCTGCTTGGGCCGGCACGTCATACATCACTTACGGGTGGTCAAGCTACTTGGTGGGCTCGACCATGTAGGTCGTGAGATGTCGGTGGGTAGCGGTCACGATATGAAACCCCACCTATGGGTCATATCTGGAGGTACAAGTCCCCCCTCTGTTCCCGCTGGTACTATATTGCTCATGGCCCTAGATCGTCGGGTTCGGAGCAGGCTTGGGACTGATATGTCTCAAATGTATCTACAATTTTGCATTTACCCATGCTATTATATATAATACCACTTTTGAATACTTTTTACAGAAGTTTATATTTTTTAGGCTAATCTATTAACTCTCTACCGAGAGCTAGTTGTTGTTTTCTACATGGTTTTGAATTTCAAAAAATCCAAATTTATGGAACTCAAAATACTATAGAAATTTACTCAGATAGTTTTCAGAAGACGAAGGTTCTAGAAAGTGTCGGGATGGGCCACGGGGTCACTCCAGGGGGGCATGCAGCCAGGGTGCCACCTGCGTGGGGGCTCTTGGCACTGCCTTATGCTAATAAACCCTAAAAATCTTGAAGCCCTATGTGTTGGAAATATGCCCTAGAGGCAATAACAAATTATTTATTATTATATTTATTTGTTCATGATAATCGTTTATTATCCATGCTATAATTGTATTGATTGAAAACACAAATACATGTGTGGATACATAGACAAAACATTGTTCATAGTAAGCCTTTAGTTGACTAGCTCGTTGATCAAAGATGGTCAAGGTTTCCTGACCATAGACAAGTGTTGCCACTTGATAACGGGATCACATCATTGGGAGAATTATGTGATGGACAAGACCCAAACTATAAACTTAGTATATGATCGTGTCAGTTTATTGCTACTGTTTTCTGCATGTCAATGTATCTGTTCCTATGACCATGAGATCATGCAATTCCCGGACACCGGAGGAATACCTTGTGTGTATCAAACGTCGCAACGTAACTGGGTGACTATAAAGGTGCTCTAAAGGTATCTCCAAAGGTGGTTGTTGGGTTGGCATGGATCAAGACTGGGATTTGTCACTCTGTGTGACGGAGAGGTATCTCGGGGCCCACTCGGTAATACAACATCACAACAAGCCTTGCAAGCAATGTGACTAAGGATTTAGTTACGGGGTCTTGTATTACGGAACGATTAAACAGACTTGCCGGTAACGAGATTGAACTAGCTATAGAGATACCGACGATCGAATCTCGGGCAAGTAACATACCGAAGGACAAAGGGAATAGTATACGTGATTATATGAATCCTTGACATAGAGGTTCAACCGATAGAGATCTTCATAGAATATGTAGGAACCGATATGGACATCCAGGTCCTGCTGTTGGTTATTGTCGAGAGAGTGTCTCAGGTCATGTCTGCATAGTTCTCGAACCCACAGGGTCTGCACACTTAAGGTTCGGTGACGTTTCGGTATAGTTGAGTTATATGCGTTGGTGACTGAAGTTTTGTTCGGAGTCTAGGATGAGATCCCAAACGTCACGAGGAGTTCCAGAATGGTCTAGAAACGAAGATAGATATATAGGAAGTTGGTGTTTGGATTCCGGAAGGTTTTCGGGCATTGCCCGCAGTGTACCGGGACTGACGAATGGGTTCCGGGGGCCCACTGGGTGGGCCCACCATGCCCCAAGGGGTCCACGTGGGTTTATTGGATGCATAATAAGGTATAATGGGTTGACAAAGTCATCCAAGGAAAGCCCATGAGGAAAAAGTGAAAAATCCAAAAGAGGTCGGAAAATAAGGAAGGAGTCCTAATCCAAGTGGGATTGGAGGAGGAATCCTCCCTTCCCCACTTCGGTCGACCCAAGGAGGCCTTCCTTGGAGCGCCAAGGCTGCCCAAGGCTGCCTCTCCCCTCCTCCTATATATACTAGAGGTTTAGGGCTTCTGAGACACAACTTTGCCACGTGCTGCCCTCTCCTCTAGATCGTAGTTCTTCCTCTTAGATCAGTTCTCTGGGGAGCTCGGGCGGAGCCCTGCAGGAATAGATCATCACCATCACTGGTGCGCTGTCATGCTGTCGGAGAACTCATCTACTTCCCCGTCTCTCTTGCTGGATCAAGAAGGCGGAGATCGTCATCGAGCTATACGTATGCGGGACGCGGAGGTGCCGTCTGTTCGGTAGTTGATGGGAACGGATCGCGAGACGGATCGTGGGACAGTTCGTGGGACGGATCGTGAAGACGTACCACTACATCAACCGCGTTTATCAACGCTTCCGCTTAGCAATCTACAAGGGTATGTGGATCCAATCTCCCTCTCGTAGATGGACATCACCATGATAGGTCTTTGTGTGCGTATGAAATATTTTGTTTCCCATGCGACCTTCACCATCACTATGTGCATTTTTCATGATTTATTTCGCTGTCGCAAGTTCCTATTCTGTAGAGATCCAATCTGGAGGCTTGTTTTGATACGCTGTCGAAGGGCGAATCCATCATCGGAGCCATCTTCATCAACCTTGTTGCCTCTCTGACCATGTGTGAGTAGTTTCCCTAGGACCTTAGGGTCCAGAGAAGTAGCTAGATGGCATCCACTCTCCCTTGTGGTTCAACATAAAGTTCCCATGAGTTGTCTCATATAATCGGGGTTCATATGATGTAATCGTTGGTTGTGTTTGTTGAGATATGATGAATTGTCACTTTATGATCAAGTTGTTCATTGAATTATATTGAATATTTTAAAGTGTCTTTGATGCATAATTATGTAGTCATGTATATTCTCTAATATATTTGTCTTTTCTAGTCAAGATTGATTAGTAGTTCTTCACACGGAATTGTGCATGGTAGTGTGTTCAAACTTTGAAAGGACGTGGATGTCGCCTAGAGGGGTGTGAATCGGCGCTTTAAAATAATTACGGTTTAGGCTTGAACAAATGTGGAATAAACCTAACAACTAGGCTCACCTAAGTGCACCAGTAACTTATGCTAAGCAAGATAAAAAACTAAGTGATATCAAGATATATAACAAGAAACAATATGGCTATCACAAAGTAAAGTGCATAAGTAAACGACTCAGGTAAGAGATAAATGAGGCATGCGGAGACGACAATGTATCCCCAAGTTCACACCCTTGTGGATGCTAATATCCATTTGGAGCGGTGTGGAGGCACAATGCTCCCCAAGAAGCCAATAGGGCCACCGTAATCTACTCACGCCCTCGCACAATGCAAGATGTCGTGATTCCACTAAGGGACACTTTGAGGGCGGTCACCGAACCCGTACAAACAAGGTTGGGGCAATCTCCACAACTTAATTGGAGGATCCCAACAACACCACGAAGCATCACCACAATGAATTCTGCCTCCGAGGTGACCTCAATTGCTCGAGGCAATATCCACAACCTATTTGGAGACCTCGACACTTGCCCGAAGCTTTACACCACAATGATTGAGCTATGAGGCGCCACCAATTGTCTAGGGCATCAACGCACCCAAGAGGCACAAGCTCTCGGGTGGCCAAACACCCAAGAGTAATAAGTTTCCCAAACTTCACATCCACGTATCACCGTGGATAATTCAAACCTATGCACCAAATGCAATGGCAAGGGCACACAGAGTGCCCAAGTCCTTCTCTCCCAAATCCCACCACAACAACTAATGCTACGGAAGAAAATGACAGGAAGAATGAATAAGAACACGAAGAACTCCAAGATCTATATCCAAGGGGTTCCCCTCACAAAGAGGAGAAAGTGATTGGTAGAAATGTGGATTTGGATTTGCTCTCTCTTTTCCCTCAAGAACTAGGAAGAATCATTGCACGGATTGAGAGTTAGCAAGCTCGAAGAAGGTCAATACTGGGGGGCCAAAATGAGCTCAAAGGATAAGGAACCATTGGGGAAGAAGACCCCCTTAAATAGGTTCCTCCAAATCCAACCGTTATGCACTCACTCGGTGCATAAGCAGTAGTACCGCTCAGGCGAGCGGTACTTCCGCTAGCACGAAAGTTTATATCCACAACGTGCAACAGAGAGACTCCAGGATGCGGTATTGCCGCCAGAGCGGTACTACCGCTCCCACCAGTGGTACTACCACTAGGTGTTGCAAGTGAGGGTCAAACCTCCGCAGTAGAGAGAAACGGGGTGGTACTACCGCACAGAGAAGTACTAATGCCCATTACTGTCGTTCTACTACCGCTTGAAGGAAAGCGCTATCCACAGAGCAAAATATAAGCGGTAGTAAGGTGGAAGTGGAGAGCGACAGTACCGCCTGAGCGGTACTACCTCTTCCACGACAACGGTACTTCCGCTTAATAGAGAAAAAACAGCCGTGGCACTAAAACTGCCATAACTTTCACATACGAGCTTCGAATTGAGCAAACTCAAGCTTGTTGGATAGCACATGACGAGTACTATCCAAATAGTGACGTGAATGAAGAACCGGCAAAAAATCCAACACCTAAAACATCATAGAAGATACATATGGACTCTGTTTTCGATGAGAACGAGCTTGTTGTGAAGATGACCATAAGCTCAAGAACCCACATAGAGAAAATCCAACCAAGAACCAAGAAAGATGATGATGCCAAGAATGCAATGGTTTGATATCTCAACGAATCATACGATCAAGATACTCACTCGATACCCCCCTTGATAGTACGACACACGAACCTATAACCCAATGTCCCAACTAACACCATGAGACCTGTAAAATAGAAAACATATAAAGGGTAAACTTTGCCTTGCGCATAGTCAACTTGAGCAAGATGATGACGATGTTGTCCTCCTCAAGATGGACCACATTTCTTGATTATGTCGTATCAATGAAGACTAGTAGATTGCTCCCCCTTACTCCACTATTGGTGAGCCACTCTTCAGCACAGCTTCACAAGTCCATTGCCACCACAATGGATGGCAAGCTTCAAGCATGATCTCTTAGTGATCCTCCATTTGAACTTGCACACCACAGTCTTGATGACAATCACCACTTGATGTCACCCTCCATGGGTCATATGAGATCTTCCTATTGGCGCAAGCCCATGGAAACATACCTAACCCCACATAGGACTCTCTTGTAGACCATGGGTTAGTACACAAAGCGTAATGGACAATGCTTACCATACCATGGGACAACTTGATCCCTCTCGGTATATCTTGTATGCTTTGTGTGTTGATCAACTTGATTCACTCTTTAACTTAGTCTTGATCAACCTTGTATCTTATCTTCTCTCTTCGTAAAGATGATATCTTGAAGGTAAACATCAATTTTGACACACTCTTCTTCTTCAAGACATTCAAGACATGCTTGCAATAAGCTCAACTCTCGCATGACCAATCTTTGGATATAACCTTGAATACCACCTTGGTCACCATATAAACTCCTTGAAACCAACAGATGGAATTCAAGAAGTGCCTATGAACAACTCCTTCAAATATAACTCAAGGTAACCATTAGTCCATAGGGATTGTCATCAATTACCAAAACCACACATGGTGAAATATGCTTTAACAAACTTGCAATGATCTATCCCACTCACAAAGGGAACAGGTGTGTGTTGTACTGTTACTACCAAGAATAAAATAATGATTTATTTAACATACTTGGATGATAGTTTTATTGTCAACATTATATCATCATGCTTATTGCAATGTTATGCTTGTCATATACTTAATATTTTGAGATACATGCTGGATAGCGGTCTTGTGGTGGAGTATTAGTTGTAGATGTAGATGGATTAGAGATCTACATATCACATACATAATGCATATGCAAGATTATGTCATGGATGATCATAGTCATAAATATAGATATTTCTTTAATCACTACCCAATAGTAATTTGTTGACGACACCACATTTATCTTTCTTGGAAAGGTGTATCCGATGAAACTATGACCCTTGTGGTCTATCTTCTTTTACTTGATACATTATTACATTTTATTTTCTTTTCTTTACTGTACTATTTTATTTATTTTATATATATATATCAATTACAACCACACCATCTAATTTATCCTTGTAACTAGTAGGACAAAAAGCTTGACAACCTTCTTCAAATGTTTCGGGGCACAAATGTCTTGTGTTTGTTGTGAAGTTGTTTGCTGCAGAAACTTATACCGGTTCGATAAGTATTTTTCCTAAATGGGGAGAAATACCTATTGTTAGGTTACTTCAACCTTACACGTGGATGTTACCCAACCACTCTTACAAGATAGCAAGCAAGATTTTTGACGCCGTTGTCTGGGTGTTTCTTCGAGCACAAATAGTTCCTACTCATTATGAGAGAGCTCGCAACGAAGATAGAAAAAAATTCTTGATGAACGAGATCACAATTAAGCTTCCGGAAATACACATGAATAAGGTGTTGATCTTACATAATCATGAGATTATCGCAATAAGATTTTTGACTTAGTGCATTAACCATGACATTCGCTTTGCCTAGAGTGAAGGAGATCCATAAATCATATTCTTTGATCATTTCAGTCCATATTTCTGCACAAGATTCAGATCTAGATAGATAAACATATACTTTATACTTTTATGACTCGAGTAGATTTCAGGAAAAAATTAGAACAAGTAATGTCGCCAAGTTTTGGAGCTTGGACTACGGCTGCAAGTACGAGATCATGAGTTGCATTATTCTACACATGTGGACGATCTAGAGAGAAGCACATGCCATCACATCACAATATTGCATGAGGATGTGACCAAGTACTTGATGAGAAGCATGACAATAGATGTAAAAATCAATGTGTGCATTTGGAGGAACATGCACCACGGCAATAGCCACTTTGTATTTCAAAGCTTGGGCAAGGACATTCTTCTCAGCTATCGATCCATCTGAAAGGATCGATATGTGTGACTAGAGGAGGGTGAATAGGCAACTACCATATTTTTGCTTTTCTTTAACAAATTAGGTTTAGCAACAAGAAGCTTGTCTAGATATGCAAATAGGTGAACAACCTATATGATGTTAACAACAATAACCACAACCAAGTAATAAGTACAAAGTAAAGGTTAGAAGTAACCAGAAGTGGAATCGATGAAGGCAAGGATGGGTTATCGAAGTTCCTTCTCTTTAAGGGGAAGTAAGTCTTTGTTAGAGCGGTGTGGAGGCACAATGCTACCCAATATGCCGCTGAGGCCACCGTATTCTCCGCATGCCCTTAGACAATGCGAGATGTCGTGATTCCACTAGTAGTTCACTTGAAGGCGACGACCAAACCTTTACAAAAAAGGTTGGTGAAATCTCCACAACTTAATTGGAGGCTCCCAACAACACCATAAAGCTTCACCAAAATGGATTGTGGCTTCAAGGTGACCTCTTTCGTCTAGGGTGCTAAACACCCATGTGACAGCCCGAGACCGACGTTCCAGAAGATTCCCCTCTCTATCCGTTTTCGTCGTGTGTCTATTTTTGTTTTGTCGCATCATCATCCCATCATGCGCATCATCAGCATTGCATCGACATCCCGTTGCCGCCCGTTTTTCAAACTTGCATCCGCTAGTAGTTGCCGGTTCTCGTCGTTGTCCGTTCTGAGTCCGACCGCTCTCGCACGCGCCCGCGGCATCGTATGAAGCCCTGTTTTTAAAGTGTGCGTAAACTTTCTCTGATTGGGTTGAGATTTGACGTGCGGTGATATTTTAATGTGCCAGGCCGCCTGTCGAATCTCGTCGTGATCGGAGTTCGTTTGGTACCCGAACGGTCGACCGTAGCGGCACCGTATTTGGTCTACCTCGGACGTGTGTCGGTGTTTTAAAATTTGTGCCGCACCGCCCGTTCTCCCTCTCGTCTCCGGATATCCCCTCTACACGGCCGCGTACCCATACCCGCGTTCGGAATCGTCCGAATCCGACCCCGCGGTTGGATCCGGAACGAAATTCCGGCTAACCTAGCCCCCTCGTTTGTCTATTTATAGACCCCGTGCTTATTTTAGACAGCCTCCCTCAAAGCCCTCCTTGTTTTCCGCGCCCACCTACCCCTAACCCTAATTTCCCACCTCTCTCTCCTCCCCGAGCCGCCGGGCCCGCCCGAGCCCGCGCGCGGCTTGCCCGAGGCCCATCCGGCACCACCGCCGCCCGGTCAATCTCCTGCCCCGAGCACCCGCGCCTCCTACCATGAGCTGCGCGCCGCTCGATCCACTTCCCGCCGGCGTCCGCCGCCGCAGGCCGCCCCGATCCAACCCCGTCGCCTTGCGCCTCCGGCCGCCGGCCACGGCCACTGCCTCGCCAGTGCGCCGCCCGTTCTGCCTCAGCTCGCCCAGCCCTGCGCAGCTTCTCCTGCCGCCTCGTCTCTCCCGCGCAGGTCGGCGCCGCCTTGGAGAGCCGCCGGGAACCGGCCGGCGCAGGCGCCGCCGCTTAGATCGGGCCGCCCTAGGAGCACCGGGCCACAGCCCCGCCGTGCCCGTCACCAGCAACCGGCGCTGCCGGCAGCTCCTGGACTGGGGACGAGGGATCGAGGAGAGGGACGAGAGCCTCCTCGCCTGGGCCTCCTCCCCTGGGCCCCGCAGTAGTGCCAGGTGGGCTGCTCCCAGATCCGCCGGCCCATCTGCTGCACCGCCCAGGCCGGCCTGCCTCGCCTCTTTAGCCGGCCCAGCAGCGCCCTCCGACCAGGCCAAGCCCAAGGTGAGCTCCAACGCCTATCCCTTGCCCCGGGCGACATTTAGTGTGATGCCCATTGGCCCATGTGTGGCTTCGGCCCGTTAGCCTTTTTCCTATTTTTGCGATATAATTAAATCCCAGTAAATAAACGTATATTTAAAAGGTCGTAGATTTTTATCCGTAAGTCGGATCGAGGCAAGTTATATATGTTTTTCGTGTAGTTTTACGCATAGAACCTGTTTATAAAACTTGCATAATTTTTCGGCGTAGTTTAACGTGCCAAATGCATAGATTAGCGTGCTGTCCCAATAGGATTTAGTCCGTATTTATTTTTCGCGCAAGTCCGGATTGACCGTATGGCGTAGATAAAATGTCTATGTTTTAGGGACCATTTTTCCATGCATTTTAGAGCGGTCACTCGTATTTTTGCGTGTAGGATTTGCCGATAATTTATTTTCCCGCGTATAGGTGATTATCTCTCATTAAAGTGTGGCATTATTTTGTGTTGCAAACCCCACATATTCTATATGTTTCTGTGCAATTAGTTTTAGCTTCCCAGTAAGTCAGTTCGCGAGATATTTTGCTAAGTTGCCCTTTTGTTTAATTCGTAGGATTTATTCCGTGCCTCGTTTGAATTAGTTGTCAACTAGGGAGTTGATCTTGGATGTTTTGTTTAGCCCCTGGTATTTTTGGTTGCAATAGAAATGCATGTTTAGGTGTTGTTTGCTTGCTCTCAAGTTGCTAGAAATAGTGCTGTTTTAGAGGAGCTGAAATATTTCTAAGTCTGGAATCTGTTATATTTTGTTGCTGCCTTGTCTTGCTTGCATCTTGTGATCTGTAGCTCTTTTGAGGTTGGTCCAGTGGAGTTAGTTGTACCCCTTGTGTTTCTCTGGCATGCTGTAAAGTTTCATGCCATTTGGAGTCCTGTAGCTATATGTTTTGCTGCTGTCAATATTGCTTCAGATCGAAAACTGCACTTTCATGAGGTGCAATTTTCACTAAGTCTGAAATAGTGTGTGGGAAGCCATTTTGTGACTTCTTTCCCTAGTGTTCCTCGCTGCCATGCTAGTTGCTGTTAGCTGTTCGTAGTAGTGGTTCTTTCCCTCTTCTGTGCCATGCCTTGCTTGAGCATATCGGATTTGTGTAGCCGTAGTTGTGGGGCGTAGAAAATGCTATGTGGCCGATTTTGGCAGATTGTATTTATTTCTTGTTTAGCTCGCAGTTTTTGATCCGTAGCTCCGATTTGATCGTGTCCTACATGAAACTTGCTTAGAAACTCATGTAGTTACATTTTATATTGCTGGTTGTATATTTTGAAGTGCTCGTGATCGCCGTTGCACACATATTGCATTCATGCCATCATATCTTGCGATGCTTGTATCTTTTGAACCGTAGCTCCGTTGGAGATGTTCCTTATGTGTAGATTGCTTGAAATGACGCGTAGAATAACGTGAACCTATTTGTTTTGCTGATTAACAACTAATTAAATGTGTTATTTCAGATCTGGACAGAATTGTAAATTAACATGTGAGGTCGTCTCGGAGATGCTATATGTCATTTCCGACCTCATTTAAAATGCCTAGATAGGTAGATTCATTACGCTTCACCTCTTGCCATGTGTAATCACATTTAATATTGCCGTGTATCTAATCGGGATAGAACTAAATAATTAACGTGGAGTTTCGTCAATATGCAACTCGTTGCATATTGAACTTCACTTAACGTGTAGTGTTTGATTGTGTGAATTGTCATGCCGTGACTTGCTTGTATTCAGCTGCTCATGCATCATATGTGTTGTGCATCTAGTGGTGAATTCTGTGTGTTGATTTGTGTTTCCGGTTTGCTTAGTCTCGATAGAGTTCCGAAGCGTGTCGGATGTGAGGACCCGCTCGACTATGTCGGTTCGTCTACTTCACGGAGGCATTCTTCTTCCAAGCGGGATCTCAGGCAAGATGATCATTTCCCCAGATACCATTACTATCATTGTCATGCTAGTTTTATCGTCTCTATCGTTATGTCTCGTTGCCTACCACATGTTAAATATCAGCCTCTCAACAATGCCATGAAACCTTCAACCTGTTCGACCTAGCAAACCACTGATTGGCTATGTTACTGCTTTCTTAACCCTGTTGATAGCGTTGCTAGTTGCAGGTGCAGTTGCTTCCATGTGAAAACATGGGGTCCTTGTTATATCACCATATTAAATGCTATTTAATTTAATGCACCTATATACTTGGTAAAAGGTGGAAGGCTCGTCCTTTCTAGCTTGGTGTTTTGTTCCACCTTTGCCCCCTTAGTTTCGGCTACCGGTGTTATGTTCCATAAACGAGCGCTCCTAACACGATCGGGGTTGTTATGGGGACCCCCTTGATAATTCGTTTTAGATTAAAGCTGGTCTGGCAAGGCCCAACATTGGTACTATTTGCCCAACATAATAATTTGATAATTTGAAATGCATAGGGAGTTAGCGCTACCCGAGGAGTAATTCTACATAATACAGGGGGGCCAGTGCTGTTGGTGCTGGTCCAAAACTAGAGCCGTTTGCGGGGCCAACCCGGGGCAACTCGGGAGATTTCTATCAGGCCACCGTACGCTGTGCTTATCCGTCGTGTCCTGAGAACGAGATACGCGGCTCCTATCGGGATCGTCGACACGCCGGGCGGCCTTGCTGGATTAGTTTTACCTTTGACGAGATATCTTGTGCATCGGGATTCCGGTGATACACTGGGTAATCTCAGAGTCGAGGTTTTCCACTAGGGAATCCGACGAGATCGCGAGCTTCGTGATTGAGGATTTCTATGCGGCTTGTGGTAATTTGTGATGGACTAGTTGGAGCACCCCTGCAGGGTTAAATCTTTCGGAAAGCCGTGCTCGCGGTTATGTGGCAACGTGGAAGCTTTGTTTAACACTGGTTCTAGATAACTTGAAGTTAACTTAATTAAAATATGCCAACTGTGTGTGTAACCGTGACTGTCTCTTTCTTGAGTTTTTTCTCCGATCGAGGACACGATGGGGTTATGTCTGACGTAGGTATGTGTTCAGGATCATTCATTTGATCATCAGTAGTTCACGTCCGCTATGCGTAGATGTTCCCCCTCTTATTTCTTGTACTCGTAAGTTAGCCACCAAATATATGCTTAGCCGCTGCTGCAACCTCACCACTTAACCATACCTCACCCATTAAGCTTTGCTAGTCTTGATACCTTTGGAAATGAGATTGCTGAGTCCCCTGTGGCTCACAGATTACTACAACACTAGCTGCGGGTACAGGTAGAGGTTACTCGACGCGAGCGCGTTGATTGTTCATTTGGAGCTGCTTCTTCTTCTTCTTCTTCATCGATCTAGGATGGGTTCCAGGCCGGCAGCCTGGGATAGCAAGGATGGACGTCGTTCTTCTTTTGTCGTTTGTTTTCGTCCGTAGTCGGACCCTGCTCTTACTCTTGATGATTATGTGATGTACTGATGTGACTCTGATGTAGCTTGTGGCGAGTGTAAGCCAACTCTCTATATATCTCATCTTTTCAGTACATGTACTTGTAACGATATCCATTCTTGCGACACGACGAGATGCGCTTCTATCCCTGACGAGGCCCTCGTGCCAAATTGAGGATAGGGTCGCATCTTGGGCGTGACAACCCAAGAGTAACAAAATCCACACAAGAAAGTATGGGGGAATCAAGTTTCCTTTGGTTGAAGTGTAGACCTAGATCTCCTCCTTCAATTCCTAGCCAATCAACAAGTTTGAGTGGCTAGAGAGAGATATCGGGCAAGAAATCTTGAAGGGAATTAATGGAAGAGAGAGAGGAAACAGGTGAGAAGGTAGGTGGAAGAACCACCCTCTTATATAGTGTACCACAATTCCATCAGTTACATCCGTTTTTTACATAGTAGAGGTATAACCGCTATGTGCACCGGTACAACCAGTGCCCACGGGTATCCAGCAAGAAATCCTAGTGCACGGTGGAACTAGTGGCTGGGGTGGTAGTACTGGTCGCAACAATGGGCCAGAACAACCGCTCCACCATCGCCCAACCACCACTTCGAAACAGAGAGGAGTCACCCTCGAGCGACGATTGAGGCGGTGGTTTCTATGGTGAAACCGCTAGTACCAAGTATGGGAGGTGTCTAACTCCTGGGTGGTACGACCGCTCAGGACACCGGTAGTACTAGTCAACAAAGTCTCACCAGAACAACCGGTCCACAACCTCCCAAGTACCGCACCACAACAAAGACTTTTCGAGTTGTAGGGTGGTACTAGGCTAGTACAACCACCTGAAGCCACTCCCTAGGGTTAGCCATACTATTGGGGGTACAACCGCTGGCATCTTCCTGAGAGCAGCAATCCTAGGGTTTCATCCCTAGGGCGATAGTTACATCAGATGTACCAAGTCCATGCAGTACAACCGCTAGGAGTAAAAAACCATTGTTTGGTATAGAGAATGAGGACCTATCCCTCAACGAATGGAAGGGTATGCGATTGGTGACAAGAAATGTGTATGTGCATTGATTCACCCAATACCTTCCGATTAGAATTTCCTCTTAATAGTACGGGTTTCCTACGACCAAAGAAATAAACACATAGAGAACACCGTATTCGCTCTTTTCAGTCCGGAGGGAATGCCTAATCGTCTTGTGTCACACACAGAGTACCTGAAGAACTTGGCACACAATTAGATCACAAAGTGAGTTGTCATCATCACCAAAACACTAAGGTAAGAAAATGCCCTAACAATCTCCCCCTTTCTGGTGGATGATGACACCTACACGATTTGCATTGAGGGTCTAGAAAATTAAAATGGAGCTCCCCCTCAATGTGTGCACCATTGTTATTTGCGCACATAAGGGGCACAACTCCCCCTTGATTTTATAGACCGACCAATGAGTACGAATGAAGAGAATATATACTAACATGCATATGTATAGGATAAGAAGTAGAGCATAACCACAGGGGCAGCAATGATACTCAGGCTATACTTAATATACGAGACAAGATAGATAACTTAAAATAGCAAGGGATCGCATGTCTTAGAGCATGCATAAAGTCTCCAGACAAGATAAGTTCACAAACAACTGATAGCAAATCAGAATTCAGTTGGAAATAAGCAAATTAGGTAACCACACCCATGCAAATCTCGACCTAATAGAACTCTCTCCCCCTTTGGCATCAAGACACCAAAAAGGAAAAGAGCGATGCTAACTCCCCAAAGCTTAGTCCTATTCTAACTCCCCAGACTCCTCTAGACCATCATCAAACGCTACTAGATCATATAATGAGACTCCTCATCATCCACCTTTATATCATCAGCAGCAAGAGCAGAGGTGGAGGTAGCATGGCGGCCCAAGGCCTCATAATCAGACCAAGTGTTGTGCGGATAGATCCACTTCCCCTCAAGAGTGATGTCCTTCTCAGAACCTCTAGCATTTTGTAGGTTGAGAGCCCTCATAATCTAAATCTGCCTACATCCGGCCATCTTCTTGTTAAGATGGGCTTCATAGAGCTTCTTCTCGAAGTGGTACTACAAGAAGAAGGTCTTCTTTACCTTTGTAGTGAGCTAGTGACCCATGAGGGCTTGGCCTCGGCCTCGAGCTCAAAGTTGTTGTCGCCGGAAGTGCAAAAAACGTCCTCAGGGTGAATAGGAGGAAAGCGAGGCTCAACATGCTTCTTCTTCCTGAGTTACTTGATCTCGTGCACGGCGAGGTTGTATGGAGAAGAAAGAGGATCTCCAGGCCTACGGAATGCCCATACAGACTTCAGAAAGCACATGAAAAAGGGAACCTTTCGGTAAATGACCATGTTGAACATCTCCTCCCACAGCCACTTGGACACATCAAAAGTAGAACCAGAGCCGAATTCAATCTTAATAGCCACAAGCAAATCCACCAGATAGCCATAGATATCATCTTGATTCCCAACTTTGTGCATAAGCACGATGCATGATATCATAAACCTGCAGTAAATCCTTGGACTGGCCAAGTATATCACACCCTAGAATGTACAATGGGGAAAGCTCCTCCTTCTCCATGGAGGTGGCATGGTCGTGACGATGGATGCCACCATTCCCAGTGAGGCCGGTATCTCGTAACCAAGAGAATTGGAGAAGTCTCTCCAAGGAACCCAAAAGAACTCATCATGGCATACGAAGGAAAGATGACGAGCCTAATCGGTGATGAAGTGAGCTGTGGCATAGAACTGGTGAACAATATGCACATCAAAATCACAGTTGATAGACACGAGCTTGATCAAGTTAAACTCCTCGCACAACACCAATGCCTCACCAAAGTAATCCAATTTGCTTCTCGAGTGATAAAGATTAATATTCCATTGTTTGGTATACCTGCCCTTGTGATGCTCAAAAAGGTCGTGCACAATACTAATATGTCTCCAACTTTTTGGAGAATATATTATCATTCTAGGATAGTTTTGGGTATTTATTTACCAATTTATATTATATATGAGCACTACAATATTGACCCATTGCCCAGTGTGAAATGTTGTTTTTTGCATGTTTCTTCCTTCTCTGGTTTTCAATACCAAACAAAGTCCAATTGACATGAAATTGTTTGGAGAATTTTTCTGGACCAAAAGAATACCAATGAGTATCGGAAGAAGGTTGGGGCCACCCGAGAGCCCCACAAGCCAACACGACGTGGCTTGGGGGCGCCTTGATGGCTTGTGGGCCCCTCGAGTCTCTCCCGACTCCATTCTGTGGCTTATAAACTCTCATATATCCCAAAAAACCAATAGGTAGTCGTGAAACACTTTTAACACCGCCGCGAGTATCTATTCCGGCGGGAGCCCATCTAGAGCTCCGTTTCGGCATCCCGCGGGAAGGGGGATTGATCACGGAGGGCCTCTCCATCAACCTTGATGCTCTCATGATGATGTGTAGTAGTTAACCACAGAACTATGGGTCCATGGCTAGTACCTAGATGGCAATCTCTCTCTCTCTCTTGATCGTCAATACAATGATCATCACATCTTCGCTTTGATCCATATGATGTAATCCTTTTGTGCGGTGCGTTTGTTGGGATCTGATGAATCGTGGGTTTATGTTAGATTATTCATGGTAAATATTCGAGTCTTCTCTGAATTATAATATGATTCTTATGTGCATGATCATGATAGCTTCGTAATTCTCTTCGATCTATTGAAATAGTTTAACCAACTAGATTGATACTTCTTCGATGAGAGAGGTGTGTTGTAGTAGGTTAAACCTGGCGAGTTTCTATATCCCTATGATATAAGGGGACAAGATGCATCTTTGTGTTGCTACTACTAAGTATAATACCATGGGCTTTATTCATATTGCTTGAGTTTACTTTGTCTACATCATGTCATCGTTCTCCATGCATTACTCTGTTTTACTTAATACTCTAGATGCATGCTGGATAGTGGTTTACGAGTGGAGTAATAGTAATAGGTGCAGGAATGAGTTAGCACATTTGTTTATGGATGTGATGCCTATGTACATATGATCATTATCATGAATATCACATAACTATCCTCGTTTCTATCAGTTGCCCAACAGTAATTTGTTTACCCACCGTATGTTGTTTTCATGAGAGATGCCACTAGGGAAAACTATGGCCCCGAGTCTATTCACCATATATTTATAAAATCTTAAACACCTTGCTGCTATTACTTGTTTTCATTTTATTTTACAATTTACGATTATCTGCAATTATCTACACATCTCACTTGCTTGCAAATAACGAGACCAAGGGGATTGACAACCCTCTTGCCTGCGTTGGGTGCAAGTTGTTTGTTCTTTTGTGTACGGCCGCTAATGACAGTTGTTGTTGATATTCCTATTGGTTCTATAAACCTTGGTTTCATAACTGAGGGAAATACTTACACACATTATGCTACGACAACCCATTCCTCTTCACGGAAAACCCAACGCAGATCACAAGTATCAGGAAGGATTTCTGCCACCGTTGTCGGGGAATATCATCACCAACTACCAAGTAACTCCACACAAATTTTCATTCACTTGTTCCTATTTTTATTTTCTGGTATATTTAGTTTGTATCATGAAAAAAATAAAAATACAAAAATATGTATCTTTGCTTGTCACTAGTTTAGTTCTTTCCTTGCTTTACTCTCTAGTTTACTTATCGTGCTTGTTACTTTGCTTGCTCGGTCACCATGTACGAAGATACTACTAAGTTGTGTGATTTCTCAGATACTAATAAAAATGATTTTATTAGTACTCCTATACCACCTGCCAACAGTGCGGATGCTTTTGATATTAATGTTGCATTGTTGAATCTTGTCATGAATGATCAATTTTCTAGAAGTCCTAATGAGGATCCCGCTTCACATCTTAATACCTTTTTTGAACTTTACGATATGAAAAATTAAAAGGATATGGATAATTATATTGTAAAAATAAAATTGTTTCCTTTTTCACTAAGAGATAAAGCTAAAGCTTGGTTCTCATCTTTACCACGTAATAGTATTGGAACATGGGATAAGTATAAAGATGCTTTTATTGCCAAGTATTTTCCTCCTGCTAAGATCATCTCCCTTAGAAATCAAACAATTAATTTTAAACGACATGATCAAGAACATGTTTCACAAGCTTGGGAGAGAGTGAAATTGATAACGAATTGCCCCACTCATGGTTTAAACTTGTAGATGATTATCCAAAACTTCTATGTTGGACTAAACATTGTGTCTAGAGATCTTCTATATTCTACTGCAGGTGGTACCTTTATGGATGTGACCTTAGGAGAGTCCACAAAACTTCGGGACAACATAATGACTAATTATTCTTAATGGCATAACGAGATTGCTCCAACTAGTAAGAAGGCAAATTTGTTGAGGAAATCGCCACTTTGAGTGAAAAAGTGGATGCTCTTATGAATTTGGTTGCTAATGAAAATACTCATGTTGATCCCAATGATATTCCCTTGTCTACTTTGATTAAGAAAAATAATGATGCTATTGATGTGAACTTTATCTCGCAAAATAATTTCGACAACAATGTGTGGGGACCCCGACTAGCAAGTCGAGTTCGCCGTGCCCAATGACCCCAAGGATCAATGTTCACTGAACACAGATACTGAATAATAGAGTCTTACATCCAAGTACCAAATTATTACATCAACTGACCAGAAGGTCGGGTTCAAGAGCAAGGCCTAAAGCCAAATAAAGGGATACATCGTGTAGCGGAAACTCGTAAGGGCTAAGCGGTGCCCATGCCATCAAGCCTACATCGACAGGCATTCTGACTCGGAAGCGTCCTAGATCGCAGGTCCGTCTCCGACGGCGTACTCATCGCCAAACTCCGGTCCTTCCATGTCTGGTCAATAACATAACCAGTGGCAAGCCAATGAGTACTTTGAATGTACTCGCAAACAGCCCATGACATAATTATGGTAATGAAATACAACAACAGATATCTCGATTGGAATGCGATGTGGTGATATGATCAAGTATGTGCAACAAGTTAAAGAACTACTTTTGAAGAACATGTTACAGATATTGACATATCTGTAAAGGGTTGAACACACCGGGTTCACCCTATATGCCAAGTCATCGAACTTGTCATAATCTCAAGGTATTAATGAGGGCTAAACCATCCGGGTTTACCCTATATGTCAAGTCACCGAACTTGATCATATTATTGCGATTATCATGATTATAGTAACACCTTTTTAACACCACACACACACTTCGTTTATGCGGAAACTCGGGACGTAGTTTAAGCAGCACCACCCAACTGTCCTTGACCGTGGACACGGCTATTCGAATAGTTTACACTCCGCAGAGGTAGTACGCTGGACCCACGAGAAACGGAATACTTCCGTGTCATCCTCGACTCGCGGTATATCACATATACCCGAGGTAAGTATCCGATCATCATCTTTTCCCTGACGATACTAGACAAAGAGATCCACTCGATTGGTACCCAGCCCACATGTTGTACATCTTACGAGCACTGACTCTGGACTGTATCAACCATGCAGGGACCAACGATGTGCCTGGAACTCATAATAATGGCATAGTCGTCCTACCTGGCACGACCCCATCATGAGAGTGACACCGATCACTCCCGCCACTAGTAATGTGGCTCTTTGCTAGCACCGACCTGAGTAATCAACAAAGCCCCATCCCATAAAGGGGTATCGTGGTCGTACTGTGTAAGGTTGGGACGGTTGACACATCATAAATCTAATCCATTTCAGAAACCATACTCACACTAAAATCACCGGTCCATCACTTCACCAAAAGTGATCACCAACTCATCATCACCCTCGGGCATTAGTGGCACCCGACGGGGTTTTCGTAAACTCTTTGATTAACCCATCATCATGCTCATGATAAAATGCTCTATTATTACTTGAGATAATATGCCTTAACATTACTTATCAACATGATAATATCATGACCCTCACGGGTCAAGCTCAAGCAGTGATTAACTCTACTAGCCAACATGACAGTAGCATAATCCTCGTAGATGGTAGGATCAAGCTCATCATGTTTGTGCTCCGAGGAGCCATGTGAATATCACTACTATAAATGCAAGTGCTTCGAAGAAGCCTTCGGTACCATCACATCAAAGATGAACCGGCATCGTGATCACATGCAACGGAAAATACTTGCTATTCTAGCATGCTTGCCTTGGTCAGCTAGGTATCCGGGGTCTTCGAGGTCTTCCGCTCCGGATCCTCCGTCACTCGGTAATTCTACCGTCGAGAAAGGAATAAATAAATACTAGCTTTTACTAAAACAGTTCACAAGCTGCTTTTAAAAATGTTGCAAGGCTTGAATAAATTCAGGTTATTATTTTGAAAAATGTTCCCTACTGTTTTATTAGCTAAGCATATTTATTTAAAAGCAAACAGAAGCAAACAAGTGCTTTTGATATCATTTTATTATACCAAAATAGTTTCTGTTATTGATAAATGTCAACTATTACAGAATCAAATACTACTCATTTTTAGAAAAATACTGGTGGAAGAATTATATTTTTCTACTGGCTAAATCTTTTTATAAAAATCATTAAGTTTGCTGGATTAAAACAAAAGGAAAAGGCCAGGGAAACAGATCCATCCGGCCCAGCCAGCAGGCCTGGCCACCAGGCGCGCGCGGGCCAGGTTCAAACCTGACCTGCGGGCCCCTGGGGTCAGCGTCAGCGGCTGCGCGCGCTGGCTGCCCCAAGACACCGACAGGTGGGCTCCACCTGTCGGGTCCTTCTCCTACCTCTGGCTAGAGAGGTGGAGATGGACGCCGGCGAGGCTGCCGTTGTCCTCAGGCCTAGCTAGGAACGGGAACGGGTTCCTCGTGCCTCCGCCTACATGTTCGTGGTCGGGACGTCACCGGAGGTGGTCAGGGTCGCCGGCGATGAGGTGCTCGTGGCGGAAGGGTTTCGGGTTCGTGTTGAACTAGGGGCTAGAGGTATGGATTTGCCCGGGAGAGTTAGGGGAAACGTTCCTGGTGTCGAGGGGAGTGTAATGAGAGGTCGGGCAGCGCAGGAGCCGACGTGTAGCCAGAGATCGACCGAAGCTCCGAGGCGGAGGGGCCTCGGTCGATCTCGAGCACCGGGGCTCTGCGAGCTCGATTGGGTGGCTAGGGAGTGTCTACTGGTTGTGCTGAAGCTGCTTGGAGGGTGCTGGAGTGCCCGGGGGTCTATTTATAGGCCAACGACGGTGACCCGACTCGGGCACGCCGGTGACTCACCGTGGCATGCGTGCAAGCACAGTGAGGTGCTGGCCGCGAAACCACGGGTTCGAGACGTGGTTTAGGGCCTCCTGATGCAACGGTCGCAGAGGGAAAGTGAGTGGGGACGAACTGCAGCGACCGTTCATGCTCGGCCGCGTCGGGCGCGCACGGGCACGCGTCGCCTGAGTTCTTGCGCGAGGAGGAGAGGGTCCCTGGGGTAGCTTTGCACTGAGGGGCTGTCGGGGGAGTGCTTGGACACTACTGGGGAGGCTGGGACCGGCCGGAGCGTCGGCCCCTTGTGGGTGGCTCTCTGCAGCGCCCCCAGAGCGCAGTTTTGGCATGCCACGGCATGCTGGCTCGCTCTGGGACACTTGGGACATGTCCTCCATGTCCTGAGTGTTGCTGGGAGTGTGCCTAGCTGCTGTGGTTTAGTGGGAGCTCGAGCTGGTCAAGGGAGCAAGGAACACTAGTGTAGCCAGTTCTGTCCTGCATCTTAGATTGGAGTTCTTGTCACTTGTGCTTGGAATTGGGGAGGGGCTGGTTGAATGGGTGCTCAAGGTGTTCTGGTGCTCTAACCTACCAAGTTTTGGGCCTTGACATTGGGTAAAACAGTGGCTAGGAAGGTCTTTACCTTCCTGTCAATAGGTGTTCGACAGTGAATTGGGGTGCTTCCACTCCACCACTGTAGATGAAACTTAACAGGTTTGGTTTTGGGGTAAAAACATGGGGTTCCACCAAATATGAGCTCCATTGAACAAGTTTGGCTTTGCAAACTTGGAAATGTCTCAAAGTGACCAGCACTGTCCCTTACAAAGGAAGTGTGATCAAACAGAGTCTCACAAATCCCATTTTTTGTGTGGAGTCCTCATTTGGGGTGTTAAACACCTCTGCAAAGTTTCAGCTCCATTGGAGAAACTTTTCAATGTAGAGTTGTTCCAACTCTACTCTGGACAGAGAGGGTTTTGGGCTCTCTAAGTGCACTTACCCACCTTGGATCAAGGTGAGATTTTAGGTGAGCACCTAATATGGTTTGGGAGGGCTCCTGTAATTTATGGGAATTTACTGAGATACTTCCCTTTGGAAACATCTCAAAAAGCTAAAACAGATAGAAATGGTTTTCAGGGTTTTACTCAAATAATATTAATATAAAATAGGGTTGAAAATATTATGTATGGAAAATATATGTCCTTCTGAGCTTCCATGAATTTACTTAGAATTTTCTAAGGCAGGAAATAAATTTTCCTTGGGGAATTATCATTACTGGCCTTAGAAATAGACATAGATATAAAATAGGAAAATAATATTTTAAATCACCAAATAATGTTTTTAATGAATGAAAATGATATTAGGATCAGATCACCAACTTTAGTTGGAAGTGCCACTTGGCTTCATGAGCTAGTAGTGTATCCCAACATGATGAAGATGATCTTGATGCAAGAGAAAAAGGGTTTTTGATGAGAGCAAAATAATAAGTTTTTCATGGGTTTGAGTCATCGCACAAGCAAGCATTCACTCAAACAAGGGTTGACATTGCACTCACAACATTATTTGAAAAAGTTTTAACCAGCTCTGATTTTTGCAACACAGAAAAATGGGGATGAAAAACAGGGTGTGACAGACCTATCCCCCTTTCAAGAATCTCGTCCCCAAGATTCCTAAGCTAAGCGTTAAACAGCTCGGGAAATTCTGATCGGAGATAGTCTTCACGCTCCCATGTGGCTTCTGCTTCGGTATGGTTGCTCCACTAAACCTTGAAAAACTTGATGGTGCGGCTTCTGGTGCAACGCTCTGCTTCGTCCAAAATGCGGATCGATCTCTCGCGGTAGGTAAGATCCGGTTGAAGGTCAATAGCATGATGGTCAATGTCCTTGTAAAGATCGGGGTGGTTCGACACTTGCAAACACTTCCTGAGCTGTGACACGTGAAACACGTTGTGCACACCCGAAAGTTCAGGACGTAGCTCTAACTGATAAGCTACTTCCCCACGCCTTGCCGTGATCTTGAAGGGTCCAATGAACCTTGGAGCTAGCTTCCCCTTGACGTAGAAACGCTTGGTCCCCTTGAGAGGCGTGACTCGCAAGTACAATTGGTCTCTGGGAACAAACTCCACGTTTCGGCGGCGAGGGTCCGCATAGCTCTTCTGCCTTGACTTAGCCGCTTCCAAGTTCTTTCGGACAAGCTGAACCTTGTCCCCTGCTTCCTGCAGTGCTTCTGGCCCGAAAACTAGCCCTTCACCGGTTTCGGACCAATTGAGTGGGGTGCGGCATTTCCGCCCATATAATGCTTCGAATGGGGCCATTTGAAGACTGTACTGGTAGCTGTTGTTGTAAGAGAACTCAACAAATGGTAGGTAGTCTTCCCACTTGGCACCATGGGCCAAACCACAAGCGCGGAGCATGTCCTCAAGTATCTGATTTACCCTCTCGGTCTGTCCGCCCGTCTGCGGGTGGAAAGCCGTACTGAAGGAGAGTTTGGTTCCAAGAGCTTCTTGAAACTTCTTCCAGAATCTTGAGGTGAACTGCTTGCCGCGGTCAGACACAATCTCTTTGGGGACTCCATGGAGACTCACCACTTGATGAATGTACAGACTGGCCAGCTGGCTGCCGTCGTAAGTGGTTTTAACGGGGATGAAATGGGCCACCTTGGTCAAATGATCAACTATAACCCAAATGGAGTTATGACCCTTATTTGACCGAGGCAACCCGATGATGAAGTCCATGCCGACTTTATCCCACTTCCATTCTGGCACTTGAAGAGGTTGTAGCAATCCAGCGGGTCGTTGGTGTTCAGCCTTGACTCGCTGACATACATCGCATTTAGCGACATAGGAGCCAATTTCCCTCTTCATGCCATGCCACCAGAATCGTTCTCGGATGTCTTGGTACATCTTGGTACCACCTGGATGTATAGAGTACGGTGTGTCATGTGCCTCTTACAGGATCATGTCCTTAAGTTTGGTCTTATTGGGTACACATAAGCGTTTCCCATACCACAATAATCCTTGCTCATTAATCGAGAATCTTGGGGCTTTGCCTTCTTGCACCTTCCTCTTGAGGCCTTCAATACTCTTGTGCCCCTTCTAGGCTTCCTTGATGTCGTCTGCCAGAGTAGACTTGACTTCGAGGTTGGCAAGGTACCCTGGTTCGACTATCTCAAGTCCTAAGCCCTCCATCTCTTCATACAAGGCGGGTAACCTTTCCTTGAATGCGACGTTCAAGGAGCCTTCCTTCCGGCTCAGGGCATCGGCTACCACGTTCGCCTTGCCGGGATGGTACTGAATGCTGAGGTCGTAATCCTTGATTAACTCAAGACATCTCCGCTGTCTCATGTTCAGCTCTCTCTGGGTGAAGATATACTTCAGACTTTTGTGGTCTGTATATATCTCGCATCGCTTTCCCAGAAGGTAATGTCGCCACGTCCTCAGAGCATGCACTACTGCTGCTAGCTCGAGATCATGGGTGGCGTAGTTCTCCTCATGCGGTCGCAGTTGCCGTGACAAGTATGCCACGACCCTGCCATCTTGCATCACGACTCCATCGAGCCCGGTTTCTGAGGCATCACAGTATATCACGAATTCCTTGTTGATGTCTGGGGTAGCCAATACCGGAGCGGTAGTTAGCCTCTTCTTCAACTCCTGGAAGCTTGCTTCACACGCCGGTGTCCACTCGAACTGTTGGAATTATGCCCTAGAGGTAATAATAAATATAGTTATTATTATAATTCTTGTGTCAAGATAATCGTTTATTATCCATGCTATAATTGTATTGAATGAAGACTCATTTACATGTGTGGATACATAGATAAAACACCGTCCCTAGCAAGCCTCTAGTTGGCTAGCCAGTTGATCAAAGATAGTCAGTGTCTTCTGATTATGAACAAGGTGTTGTTGCTTGATAACTGGATCACGTCATTAGGAGAATCACGTGATGGACTAGACCCAAACTAATATACGTAGCATGTTGATCGTGTCATTTTGTTGCTACTGTTTTCTGCGTGTCAAGTATTTATTCCTATGACCATGAGATCATATAACTCACTGACACCGGAGGAATGCTTTGTGTGTATCAAACGTCGCAACGTAACTGGGTGACTATAAAGATGCTCTACAGGTATCTCCGAAGGTGTTAGTTGAGTTAGTATGGATCGAGACTGGGATTTGTCACTCCGTGTGACGGAGAGGTATCTCGGGACCCACTCGGTAATACAACATCACACACAAGCCTTGCAAGCAATGTAACTTAGTGTAAGTTGCGGGATCTTGTATTACGGAACGAGTAAAGAGACTTGCCGGTAAACGAGATTGAAATAGGTATACGGATAGCGACGATCGAATCTCGGGCAAGTAACATACCGAAGGACAAAGGGAATGACATACGGGATTATATGAATCCTTGGCACTGAGGTTCAAACGATAAGATCTTCGTAGAATATGTAGGATCCAATATGGGCATCCAGGTCCCGCTATTGGATATTGACTGAGGAGTCTCTCGGGTCATGTCTACATAGTTCTCGAACCCGCAGGGTCTGCACACTTAAGGTTCGACGTTGTTTTATGCGTGTTTGAGTTATATGGTTGGTTACCGAATGTTGTTCGGAGTCCCGGATGAGATCACGGACGTCACGAGGGTTTCCGGAATGGTCCGAAAACGAAGATTGATATATAGGATGACCTCATTTGATTACCGGAAGGTTTTCGGAGTTACCGGGAATGTACCGGGAATGACAAATAAGTTCCGGGAGTTCACCGGGGGGGGCAACCCACCCCGGGGAAGCCCATAGGCCTTGAGGGTGGCACACCAGCCCTTAATGGGCTGGTGGGACAGCCCAAAAGGGCCCTATGCGCCAAGAAGAAAAAATCAAGAGAAAAGAAAAAAAGGAGGAGGTGGGAAGGAAGGGGGACTCCCTCCCACCAAACCAAGTCCAACTCGGTTTGGGGGGGGAGTCCTCCCCCCTTGGACTCGGCCGACCCCCTTGGGGATCCTTGAGCCCCAAGTCAAGGTCCCCTCCCTCCCACCTATATATACGGAGGTTTTAGGGCTGATTTGAGACGATTTTTTCCACGGCAGCCCGACCACATACCTCCACGGTTTTTCCTCTAGATCGCATTTCTGCGGAGCTCGGGCGGAGCCCTGCTGAGACAAGGTCATCACCAACCTCGGGAGCGCCGTCATGCTGCCGGAGAACTCTTCTACCTCTCCGTCTCTCTTGCTAGATCAAGAAGGCCGAGATCATCGTCGAGCTGTACGTGTGTTGAACGCGGAGGTGCCGTCCGTTCGGTACTAGATCGTGGGACTGATCACGGGATTGTTCGCGGGGCGGATCGAGGGACGTGAGGACGTTCCACTACATCAACCGTGTTCACTAACGCTTCTGCTGTACGATCTACAAGGGTACGTAGATCACTTATCCCCTCTCGTAGATGGACATCACCATGATAGGTCTTCGTGCGCGTAGGAAATTTTTTGTTTCCCATGCGACGTTCCCCAACAGTGGCACCATGAGCTAGGTTCATGCGTAGATGTCTTCTCGAGTAGAACACAAAAGTTTTTGTGGGCGGTGATGTGCGTTTTGCTGCCCTCCTTAGTCTTTTCTTGATTCCGCGGTATTGTTGGATTGAAGCGGCTAGGACCGACATTACTCGTACGCTTACGAGAGACTGGTTTCATCGTTACGAGTAACTCCGTTTCTCAAAGATGACTGGCAAGTGTCGGTTTCTCCAACTTTAGTTGAATCGGATTTGACCGAGGAGGTCCTTGGATGAGGTTAAATAGCAACTCATATATCTCCGTTGTGGTGTTTGCGTAAGTAAGATGCGATCCTACTAGATACCCATGGTCACCACGTAAAACATGCAACAACAAAATTAGAGGACGTCTAACTTGTTTTTGCAGGGTATGCTTGTGATGTGATATGGCCAATGATGTGATGGTATATATTGGATGTATGAGATGATCATGTTGTAATAGAAATATCGACTTGCACGTCGATGGTACGGCAACCGGTAGGAGCCATAGGGTTGTCTTTATACTAACGTGTGTGCTTGCAGATGCGTTTACTATTTTGCTAGGATGTAGCTTTAGTAGTAATAGCATGAGTAGCACGACAACCCCGATGGCAACACGTTGATGGAGATCATGGTGTGGCGCCGGTGACAAGAAGATCGTGCCGGTGCTTTGGTGATGGAGATCAAGAAGCACGTGATGATGGCCATATCATGTCACTTATGAATTGCATGTGATGTTAATCATTTTATGCACCTTATTTTGCTTAGAACGACGGTAGCATTATGAGGTGATCTCTCACTAAAATTTCAAGACGAAATTGTGTTCTCCCCGACTGTGCACCGTTGCTACAGTTCGTCGTTTCGAGACACCACGTGATGATCGGGTGTGATAGACTCAACGTTCACATACAACGGGTGCAAAACAGTTGCACACGCGGAACACTCGGGTTAAGCTTGACGAGCCTAGCATGTGCAGACATGGCCTCGGAACACATGAGACCGAAAGGTCGATCATGAATCATATAGATGATATGATTAGCATAGGGATGCTTACCACTGAAACTATACTCAACTCACGTGATGATCGGACTTGAGCTAGTGTAAGTGGATCATGAACCACTCAAATGACTAGAGAGATGTACTTTTTGAGTGGGAGTTTAGCGAATAATTTGATTAAGTTAAACTCTAATTATCTTGAACATAGTCTAAGTCCACTTTGAATATATTTGTGTTGTAGATCATGGCTCACGCGACAGTCATCCTGAATTTTAATACGTTCCTAGAGAAAGCTAAGTTGAAAGATGATGGAAGCATCTTTGTAGACTGGGCTCGTAATCTTAAGCTAATCTTACAAGCTGGGAAGAAGGATTATGTCCTTAATGCTGCGTTAGAGATGAACCACCCGCTACGACTGATCAGGATGTTAAGAACGCTTGGTTAGCACGTAAGGAGGACTACTCAATAGTTCAATGTGCAGTCTTGTATGGCTTAGAACCGGGACTTCAACGTCGCTTTGAGCGTCACGGAGCATTTGAGATGTTCCAGGAGTTGGAGTTTATCTTTCAGAAGAACGCCCGGATCGAGAGGTATGAGACCTCTGATAAATTCTATGCTTGCAAGATGGAGGAAAACTCATCTGTCAGTGAACATGTGCTCAAAATGTCTGGGTACTCAAACCGTCTAGCTGAGCTGGGGATTGAACTCCCGCAAGAAGCTATCACTGACAGAATCCTTCAATCACTGCCTCCAAGCTATAAAGGCTTTGTGTTGAACTACAACATGCAAGGGATGAACAAGTCTCCCGGCGAGTTGTTTGCGATGCTGAAAGTCGCAGAGTCTGAACTCCGTAAAGAGCATCAAGCGTTGATGGTGAATAAGACCACTAGTTTCAAGAGAAACGGCAAAGGCAAGAAGGGCAATTCGAAGAAGAGCGGCAAGCCTGTTTCCAATCCGACGAACAAACCCAAAGCTGGACCTATGCCGGAAACGGAGTGTTACTATTGCAAGGGTATGGGTCACTGGAAGCGCAATTGCCCCAAGTATCTGGCAGATAAGAAGGCGGGCAAAGAAAAATCAGGTATATTTGATATACATGTTATTGATGTGTACTTAACCGGCTCTCGTAGTAGTGCCTGGGTATTCGATACCGGTTCTGTTGCTCATATTTGCAACTCGAAACAGGAACTGCGGAATAGGCGAAGGCTGGCGAAAGATGAAGTGACGATGCGCGTAGGAAATGGTTCCAAGGTTGATGCAATCGCCGTCGGCACAGTGTCACTTCAGTTACCGTCAGGATTAGTGATGAACTTAAATCATTGTTATTTAGTGCCTTCGTTGAGCATGAACATTATATCTGGATCTTGTTTATTGCAAGACGGCTACTCTTTTAAGTCAGAGAATAATGGTTGTTCTATTTCTCTGAGTAACATCTTTTATGGTCATGCACCGAATGTGAGAGGATTGTTCATATTGAATCTTGATAGCGATACACATATACATAACATTGAGACCAAAAGAGTTAGAGTTAACAATGATAGCGCCATATTTTTGTGGCACTGCCGCTTAGGTCATATTGGTGTAAAGCGCATGAAGAAACTCCATGGTGATGGACTTTTGGAGTCACTTGACTTTGATTCACTTGACACGTGCGAACCATGCCTCATGGGCAAGATGACTAAGACTCCGTTCTCAAGAACAATGGAGCGAGCAAGTGACTTGTTGGAAATCATACATACCGATGTGTGTGGTCCGATGAGCGTGGAGGCACGCGGTGGATATCATTATTTTCTCACCTTCACTGACGATTTTAGTAGATATGGTTATGTCTACTTGATGAAGGACAAGTCTGAAACATTTGAAAAGTTCAAGCAATTTCAGAGTGAAGTGGAAAATCATCGTAATAAGAAGATCAAGTTCCTGCGGTCTGATCGTGGGGGTGAATATCTGAGTTTCGAGTTTGGTGCTCACTTAAGACAATGTGGAATTGTTTCACAGTTAACACCGCCTGGAACACCACAGCGTAATGGTGTGTCTGAACGTCGTAATCGTACTCTATTAGAGATGGTGCGATCTATGATGTCTCTTACTGATTTGCCGTTATCATTTTGGGGCTATGCATTAGAAACAGCTGCATTCACTTTAAATAGGGCACCATCAAAATCCGTTGAGACGACACCATACGAACTGTGGTGTGGCAAAAGACCCAAGTTGTCATTTCTTAAAGTTTGGGGATGTGATGCTTATGTCAAAAAGCTTCAGCCTGAAAAGCTAGAACCCAAAGCGGAAAGGTGCTTCTTCATAGGTTACCCAAAAGAGACAGTTGGGTACGCCTTCTATCTCAAATCCGAGGGCAAAGTGTTTGTTGCTAAAAACGGAGCTTTTCTCGAGAAGGAGTTTCTCTCGAGAGAATTGAGTGGGAGGAAGATAGAAGTTGACGAGGTTGTCGAACCTCTCATCCCTCTGGATGGTGGCGCAGGGCAAGGGGAAACCTCTGTCATTGCAACGCCGATTGAGGAGGAAGTTAATGATGATGATCATGAAACTTCAGTTCAAGTTTCTGTCGAACCACGCAGGTCGACGAGACCACGTGCTGCTCCAGAGTGGTACGATAATCCCGTCTTATCAATCATGTTGTTAGACAACAATGAACCTGCGAATTATGAAGAAGCAATGGTGGGCCTAGATTCCAACAAATGGCTGGAAGCCATGAAGTCCGAGATAGGATCCATGTATGAGAACAAAGTGTGGACTTTGGAGGTACTGCCTGAGGGTCGCAAGGCCATTCAGAACAAATGGATCTTTAAGAGGAAGACGGACGCTGACGATAATGTGACCGTTTATAAAGCTCGACTTGTGGCAAAGGGTTTTTCACAAATTCAAGGAGTTGACTACGATGAAACTTTCTCACCCGTAGCGATGCTTAAGTCCGTCAGAATCATGTTAGCAATAGCTGCATTTTTCGATTATGAAATCTGGCAGATGGATGTCAAAATGGCGTTCCTTAACGGTTTCCTTAAGGAAGAGTTGTATATGATACAACCCGAAGGTTTTGTCGATCCTAAGAATGCTAAGAAGGTGTGCAAGCTCAAGCAATCCATTTATGGACTGGTGCAAGCATCTCGGAGTTGGAACAAACGCTTTGATGAGGTGATCAAAGCATTTGGGTTTATACAAGTGGTTGGAGAATCTTGTATTTACAAGAAAGTGAGTGGGAGCTCTGTGGCGTTTCTAATATTATATGTGGATGACATATTACTGATTGGAAACAACGTAGATTTTTTAGAGAGCATAAAGACTTGAATAAAACTTTCTCTATGAAGGACCTAGGAGAAGCTGCTTACATTCTAGGCATTAAGATCTATAGGGATAGATCAAAACGCCTGATAGGACTTTCACAAAGCACATACCTTGATAAATTTTTGAAGAGGTTCAAAATGGAACAGTCCAAGAAAGGGTTCTTGCTAGTTCTACAAGGTACGAGATTGAGTAAGACTCAGTGCCCAGCAACTGATGAAGATAGAGAGCATATGCGCTCCGTCCCCTATGCTTCAGCCATAGGTTCTATCATGTATGCGATGCTGTGCACTAGACCGGATGTTAGCCTGGCCATAAGTATGGCAGGTAGGTTCCAGAGTAATCCAGGAGTGGATCACTGGACAACGGTCAAGAATATCCTGAAGTACCTGAAAAGGACTATGGAGATGTTTCTCGTGTATGGAGGTGACGAAGAGCTCGCCGTAAAAGGTTACGTCGATGCAAGCTTTGACACAGATCCGGACGACTCTAAGTCGCAAACCGGATACGTATTTATTCTTAATGGGGGTGCAGTAAGCTGGTGCAGTTCCAAGCAAAGCGTCGTAGCATATTCTACATGTGAAGCGGAGTACATGGCTACCTCGGAGGCGGCTAAGGAGGGTGTCTGGATGAAGCAGTTCATGACGGATCTTGGAGTGGTGCCAAGCGCACTGAATCCAATAACCTTGTTCGGTGACAACACTGGTGCCATTGCCTTAGCAAAGGAACCGCGGTTTCACAAGAAGACCAGACACATCAAACGACGCTTCAACCTCATCCGCGACTACGTCGAGGGAGAGGACGTGAATATATGCAAAGTGCACACGGATCTGAATGTAGCAGACCCGCTGACTAAACCTCTTCCACGGCCAAAACATGATCAACACCAGAACTGTATGGGTGTTAGATTTATTACAATGTAATTCACATGGTGATGTGAGGGCTAGATTATTGACTCTAGTGCAAGTGGGAGACTGTTGGAATTATGCCCTAGAGGCAATAATAAATATAGTTATTATTATAATTCTTGTGTCAAGATAATCGTTTATTATCCATGCTATAATTGTATTGAATGAAGACTCATTTACATGTGTGGATACATAGACAAAACACCATCCCTAGCAAGCCTCTAGTTGGCTAGCCAGTTGATCAAAGATAGTCAGTGTCTTCTGATTATGAACAAGGTGTTGTTGCTTGATAACTGGATCACGTCATTAGGAGAATCACGTGATGGACTAGACCCAAACTAATAGACGTAGCATGTTGATCGTGTCATTTTGTTGCTACTGTTTTCTGCGTGTCAAGTATTTATTCCTATGACCATGAGATCATATAACTCACTGACACCGGAGGAATGCTTTGTGTGTATCAAACGTCGCAACGTAACTGGGTGACTATAAAGATGCTCTACAGGTATCTCCGAAGGTGTTAGTTGAGTTAGTATGGATCGAGACTGGGATTTGTCACTCCGTGTGACGGAGAGGTATCTCGGGGCCCACTCGGTAATACAACATCACACACAAGCCTTGCAAGCAATGTAACTTAGTGTAAGTTGCGGGATCTTGTATTACGGAACGAGTAAAGAGACTTGCCGGTAAACGAGATTGAAATAGGTATACGGATACCGACGATCGAATCTCGGGCAAGTAACATACCGAAGGACAAAGGGAATGACATACGGGATTATATGAATCCTTGGCACTGAGGTTCAAACGATAAGATCTTCGTAGAATATGTAGGATCCAATATGGGCATCCAGGTCCCGCTATTGGATATTGACCGAGGAGTCTCTCGGGTCATGTCTACATAGTTCTCGAACCCGCAGGGTCTGCACACTTAAGGTTCGACGTTGTTTTATGCGTATTTGAGTTATATGGTTGGTTACCGAATGTTGTTCGGAGTCCCGGATGAGATCACGGACGTCATGAGGGTTTCCGGAATGGTCCGGAAACGAAGATTGATATATAGGATGACCTCATTTGATTACCGGAAGGTTTTCGGAGTTACCGGGAATGTACCGGGAATGACGAATGGGTTCCGGGAGTTCACCGGGGGGGGGGGGGGGGGTAACCCACCCCGGGGAAGCCCATAGGCCTTGAGGGTGGCACACCAGCCCTTAGTGGGCTGGTGGGACAGCCCAAAAGGGCCCTATGCGCCAAGAAGAAAAAATCAAGAGAAAAGAAAAAAAAAGGAGGAGGTGGGAAGGAAGGGGAACTCCCTCCCACCAAACCAAGTCCAACTCGGTTTGGGGGGGAGTCCTCCCCCCTTGGACTCGGCCGACCCCCTTGGGGCTCCTTGAGCCCCAAGGCAAGGTCCCCTCCCTCCCACCTATATATACGGAGGTTTTAGGGCTGATTTGAGACGATTTTTTCCACGGCAGCCCGACCACATACCTCCACGGTTTTTCCTCTAGATCGCGTTTCTGCGGAGCTCGGGCGGAGCCCTGCTGAGACAAGGTCATCACCAACCTCCGGAGCACCGTCACTCTGCCGGAGAACTCTTCTACCTCTCTGTCTCTCTTGCTGGATCAAGAAGGCCGAGATCATCGTCGAGCTGTACGTGTGCTGAACGCGGAGGTGCCGTCCGTTCGGTACTAGATCGTGGGACTGATCGCGGGATTGTTCGCGGGGCGGATCGAGGGACATGAGGACGTTCCACTACATCAACCGCGTTCACTAACGCTTCTATTGTACGATCTACAAGGGTACGTAGATCACTCATCCCCTCTCGTAGATGGACATCACCATGATAGGTCTTCGTGCGCGTAGGAAATTTTTTGTTTCCCATGCGATGTTCCCCAACATGAACTTCCGGCCTTTCTTCAAGAGCTGAGTCATAGGTCGAGCGATGCTGGAGAATCCCTCGACAAACTTGCGGTAGTATCCCGCGAGCCCGAGGAAACTCCTGACATCCTTCACGTCCTTAGGTGATTCCCAGTTGGTCACTGTAGAAATCTTGGACTGACCCACGGCTAACCCGCGTGCCGTCAGGGTATGACCCAGAAATCCAACTTCGTTCAGCCAGAACTGACACTTGCTGAATTTGTCGTAAAGTTGGTGCTCTCGAAGCTTTCCCAGAACTAGCCTCAGGTGTTGCTCATGCTCTTCTTCGGACTTGGAGAAGATTAGTATGTCATCGATGAACACGACGACAAACTTGTCCAAATATTCCATGAAGACCTTGTTCATGAGGTACATGAAGTAGGCTGGGGCATTTGTCAAACCGAAGGGCATGCCGTGCATTCATACAGACCGTACCGGGTCACGAATGCAGTCTTGGGTATATCTTCTGGTCGGATCTTCAACTGGTAGTATTCCGATGGGAGATCGATCTTGGAAAATACCCTGGCCCCGTTTAACTGGTCAAACAGATCTTCGATCTTGGGAAGCGGGTACTTGTTCTTAATTGTTACTTCATTAAGGGAACGGTAGTCGACGCAGAGTCGAATGGTACCATCCTTCTTTGAAACAAACAGAACAGGTGATCCCCAAGGTGACGCACTCGGACGAATGAACCCTTTCCTGAGTTGCTCATCCAGCTGTTTCTTCAGCTCTGCCAACTCCTCGGAACCCATCCTGTAAGGACTTTTGTAAATAGGCCTCGATCCGGGCATAAGCTCAATGATGAACTCAATGTCTCGGTCAGGAGGCATTCCGGGTAGCTCATCACGAAAAACGTCCGGGTATTCACAGACTATAGGCACTCGATCAAGCTCTACCTCGGAGAGACTGTTGATTCGAGGTGCGTGAGCCGATACTGGTTCGGAGATGAACTTGACCTTGACCCCTTGGTTGCTTATCATGGTGATGGCTCTGTTGGCACAGTCCAAAAGACTCTGGTGCTTGGTCAACCAATCCATACCGAGGATTACTTCCACACCTTGTGATTTAAGCACAATGAGGTCTGCCAAGAAACTCGTCCCATTGATAACTATCTCGACCCTTCTACACCCTAGGTTGGTTCTTAATACTGCTCCTGGGGTTTGAATTGCCATCTGTCCGTGGAGTAAAGTGGGTTTTAAACCGCATTTCTCCGCAAACCCTTGAGTAACAAAAGAATGTGAAGCACCACAATCAAACAACACTGTTGCTGGAGTTGAGTTGACGAGGAACGTACCCAGAATGCAGTCCGGGTCTTCCTGTGCTTCTTCTGTAGTGATGTGATTGATCCGGCCCCTACCATTGAACTGTTGGTTGCGGGGGGCCTGGTTCCTCCCTGGTGCACCTTGACCGGGGTTGGGTGCATTGGGACGCGGTGCGTCGGGCTTCTTGTTGGGGCACTGCCTGGAATAGTGCCCAATCTGACCACACCCAAAGCAGGTGACTTGCCCTGGAGGGTTGGTCTTGACCCCACCGTTATCCGGCGGTTTGACTACTGGCTTGACTTGCAGGTGAGGCTGATAATTCTGGCGGAACACCGGGTACTTGTACTGTTGCTGCTGAAAGTTGGGCCTTGTAGGTGGTGACTGCCACGGTCTTGGTCTTGCGTTACCGGGTCCTCCACTCCCTATCAGCTTGCGCTTGCGGGTGTCGTCCATTGCACGACGCTTGTCTTCCAGCATAAGCGCTTTGTTAACCAACTCGCTGAAAGTCTGGCAGTCGCAAACCACCAGCTGATATTGCAGGGACTGCTGTAACCCTTCCATGAAGCGTTCCACCTTAGTGGCCTCAGTGTTAACATCTTCAGGTTCGTACCTCGACAAGATATTAAACTTCTGCAGGTACTCCTTAACAGTTCCACTGCCCTGCCTCAAGGCTTGGAATTCCCACTTCTTAATGGTCATCAGTCCAGGCGGAATGTGAGCCGCACGAAATCCTTCCTTGAACATCTCCCACGTGATGACTTGCCCTGCCCGCATGATCTGGAATCCATCCCACCATGCCCTGGCGGTGCCTCCGAGACAGTGAGAAGCATAAAGGACCTTCTCATGATCATCGATGCACTTGACCAACGCAAGGAGGTCTTCAATGGTGTGAATCCAGTCATCAGCGTCCAGGGGTTCAGTCGATTCCATGAATATGGGGGGCGTAGTCCGCATGAACTCAGAAAGAGTAGAGCGACCACTGCCATACTCATTCCGCGGAGGGTTGTCCACCAGGACTTGGGTCAGCTGCTGGATAGCGGCATTGCTGGCTTGACGCTCCTCTCGAAGAGCTTGAAGGAATTGAGCCATCGTCAAGTTCTCAGGAGGAGGTGGTGGCGGAAGGTCTCTAGGTTGCTCGTGGTGACCTCCAGCGTGAGCTTCCCCTTCGGTTCCCTGCGGCGTCCCTAAGGAGCCGGCGCCGGGGTTGCCGAAGTTGCTGTTGCGGGTTGCGTTCACCATCCTGTCATCGAAATAGACAGGTCAATATGCCACCTTGCTCGGGAGTACAAGGATTTGCTCTTAGTAAGAGGGGGGGGGGTCCAATACGTGCATGTGCCAAGTTTTTAAAACCAAAGTTTTTGACAAACTGGAAATTGCATTCATGACAACTAGGTGACGTAGTCACTTACAGACTACTCAAGGCAATAGGTGACTTACATCAAGCACATATACGCAAATTAAAACGGATACAAGGATACCCTATACTCGGGTACGCCGATTGCCTACGCTAAAACATACGCGGCGGACTGCTCGGTCTCAAAGGCGGACTCAATAGGATCCTCATCTTCATCAACATCCTCTTCCTTTATAGGAGCGGAAGAAAGAATCCGCACGTCCCGGCGTCTCTTGGGCGAGGCGGCGAAGATCTCAGTGTACTCTTCCGCTGTCAGGCGGCGACTCTGAAGAGGGACTGCCCGAATGGGTAACACACCACCCCTAGTGGCAACAGCTGCCCTCCCTTCAGGTGCGCTTGCGTCTTTACTTTTGCGGTTTTGCATCTTCTCAGTGTGGAGCAGGCCTTTGACTAGGTGCAGCTCTTGGCGAAGCTTGACTGACTCCTTAACCAGGAAGTGTGTCACGGTGTCTGACGAGAGACTGAAGTAGGTCCGAAACCTCAGTGGCATCCCATCCTCTGTGGCGGGGGTGAGTGTCCAGCTCCCATCCACTCCTTCCTTAATGAAAGGTAGATGACGAGTGACAGGCTCATTAGCCATCTCAGGGAGGATGGTGCGGAGTTGCACGAGCGCCTCTCGTGCAGCCGTCTCCACTGCCAACATCAGCTCTCCCATCTGTGGTCCTTCAAAGAACCAACTAGACGGGGAGTCATTAGCCTTCACTATCACGTCCACGTGATATTCCTTGGTGTCGGCGTTGACCCAGTGCTCGTGGTAGAGGAAGATGGGCGTGCGTCGTACGTGGCACTTCTCGAGACAATCCACCAGAAGTAGTGGAAAGCCGGTCTCCAGAAGCGTCTCAGGTACAGCAGCCAACTACAAGGCATAGGAGAGAAGTCAGGAGGTTGTATGTGCAAGAGTCTTGTGCAAGGCTGACGTCCTAACGTTCTTGGTTAACGTCCATGCTATCTAAGGCTTCCTATAGTCAGGATGGCTCTGATACCAGTTCTGTGGGGACCCCGACTAGCAAGTCGAGTTCGCCATGCCCACTGACCCCAAGGATCAATGTTCACTGAACACAGATACTGAATAATAGAGTCTTACATCCAAGTACCAAATTATTACATCAAATGACCAGAAGGTCGGGTTCAAGAGCAAGGCCTAAAGCCAAATAAAGGGATACATCGTGTAGCGGAAACTCGTAAGGGCTAAGCGGTGCCCATGCCATCAAGGCTACACCGATAGGCATTCTGACTCGGAAGCGTCCTAGATCGCAGGTCCGTCTCCGACGGCGTACTCATCGCCAAACTCCGGTCCTTCCATGTCTGGTCAATAACATAACTAGTGGCAAGCCAATGAGTACTTTGAATGTACTCGCAAACAGCCCATGACATAATTATGGTAATGAAATACAGTAACAGATATCTCGATTGGAATGTGATGTGGTGGTATGATCAAGTATGTGCAACAAGTTAAAGAACTACTTTTGAAGAACAGGTTACAGATATTGACATATCTGTAAAGGGTTGAACACACCGGGTTCACCCTATATGCCAAGTCATCGGACTTGTCATAATCTCAAGGTATTAATGAGGGCTAAACCATCCGAGTTTACCCTATATGTCAAGTCACCGAACTTGATCATATTATTGCGATTATCATGATTATAATAACACCTTTTTAACACCACACACACACTTGGTTTACGCGGAAACTCAGGACGTAGTTTAAGCAGCACCACCCAATTGTCCTTGACCGTGGACACGGCTATTCGAATAGTTCACACTCCGCAGAGGTAGTACGCTGGACCCACGAGAAACGGAATACTTCCGTGTCATCCACGTCTCGCGGTATATCACATATACCCGAGGTACGTATCCGATCATCATCTTTCCCCTAACGATACTAGACAAAGAGATCCACTCGATTGGTACCCATCCCACATGTTGTACGTCTTACGAGCACCGACTCTGGACTGTATCAACCATGCAGGGACCAACGGTGTGCCTGGAACTCATAATAATGGCATAGTCGTCCTACCTGGCACGACCCCATCACGAGAGTGACACCGATCACTCCCGCCACTAGTAATGCGGCTCTTTGCTAGCACCGACCAGAGTAATCAACAAAGCCCCGTCCCATAAAGGGGTATCGTGGTCGTACTGGGTAAGGTTGGGACAGTCGACACATCATAAATCTAATCCATTTCCGAAACCATACTCACACTAAAATCACCGGTGCATCACTTCACCAAAAGTGATCACCAACTCATCATCACCCTCGGGCATTAGTGGCACCCAACGGGGTTTTCGTAAACTCTTTAATTAACCCATCATCATGCTCATGATAAAATGCTCTATTATTACTTGAGATAATATGCGTTAACATTACTTGTCAACATGATAATATCATGACCCTCATGGGTCAAGCTAAAGCAGTGATTAACTCTACTAGCCAACATGACAGTAGCATAATCCTCGTAGATGGTAGGATCAAGCTCATCATGTTTGTGCTCCGAGGAGCCATGTGAATATCACTACTATAAATGCAAGTGCTTCGAAGAAGCCTTCCATACCATCACATCAATGATGAACCGGCATCATGATCACATGCAACGGAAAATACTTGCTATTCTAGCATGCATCATTTTAATTACTTAAGTCATGGCAAAAGGGCATGCTTGCCTTGGTCAGCTAGGTATCCGGGGTCTTCGAGGTCTTCCGCTCCGGATCCTCCGTCACTCGGTAATTCTACCGTCGAGAAAGGAATAAATAAATACTAGCTTTTACTAAAACAGTTCACAAAGTGCTTTCAAAAATGTTGCAAGGCTTGAATAAATTCAGGTTATTATTTTGAAAAATGTTCCCTACTGTTTTATTAGCTAAGCATATTTATTTAAAAGCAAACACAAGCAAACAAGTGCTTTTTAATATCATTTTATTATACCAAAATAGTTTCTGTTATTGATGAATGTCAAATATTACAGAATCAAATACTACTCATTTTTAGAAAAATACTGGTGGAAGAATTATATTTTTCTACTGGCTAAATCTTTTTATAAAAATCATTAAGTTTGCTGGATTAAAACAAAAGGAAAAGGCCAGGGAAACAGATCCAGCCGGCCCAGCCAGCAGGCCTAGCCACCAGGCACGCGCGGGCCAGGTTCAAACCTGACCTGCGGGCCCCTGGGGTCAGCGTCAGCGGCTGTGCGCGCTGGCTGCCCCAGGACACCGATAGGTGGGCTCCACCTGTCGGGTCCTTCTCCTACCTCTGGCCAGAGAGGTGGAGATGGACGCCGGCGAGGCTGTCATTGTCCTCAGGCCTAGCTAGGAACGGGAACGGGTTCCTCGTGCCTCTGCCTACCTGTTCGTGGTCGGGACGTCACCGGAGGTGGTCAGGGTCGCCGGCGACGAGGTGCTCGTGGCAGAAGGGTTTCGGGTTCGTGTTGAACTAGGGGCTAAAGGTATGGATTTGCTCGGGAGAGTTAGGGGAAACGTTCCTGGTGTCGAGGGGAGTGTAATGAGAGGTCGAGCAGCGCAGGAGCCGACGTGTAGCCAGAGATCGACCGGAGCTCCGAGGCGGAGGGGCCTCGGTCGATCTCGAGCACCGAGGCTCTGCGAGCTCGATTGGGTGGCTAGGGAGTGTCTACTGGTTGTGCTGAAGCTGCTTGGAGGGTGTTGGAGTGCTGGGGGGGGTCTATTTATAGGCCAACGACGGTGACCCGACTCGGGCACGCCGGTGACTCACCGTGGCACACGTGCAAGCACAGTGAGGTGCTGGCCGCGAAACCACGGGTTCGGGACGTGGTTTAGGGCCTCCTGATGCAACGGTCGCAGAGGGAAAGTGAGTGGGGATGAACTGCAGCGATCGTGCATGCTCGGCCGCGTCGGGCGTGCACGGGCACGTGTCGCCTGAGCTCTTGCGCGAGGGGGAGAGGGTCCCAGGGGTAGCTTTGCACTGAGGGGCTGTCGGGGGAGTGCTTGGACACTACTAGGGAGGCTGGGACTGGCTGGAGCGTCGGCCCCTTGCGGGTGGCTCTCTGCAGCGCGCCCAGAGCGCAGTTTTGGCATGCCACGGCATGCTGGCTCGCTCTGGGGCACTTGGGACGTGTCCTCCTTGTCCTGAGTGTTGCTGGGAGTGTGCCTAGCTGCTGTGGTTTAGTGGGAGCTCGAGCTGGTCAAGGGAACAAGGAACACTAGTGTAGCCAGTACTGTCCTGCAGCTTAGATTGGAGTTCTTGTCACTTGTGCTTGGAATTGGGGAAGGGCTGGTTGACTGGGTGCTCAAGGTGTTCTGGTGCTCTAACCTACCAAGTTTGGGGCCTTGACATTGGGTAAAACAGTGGCTAGGAAGGTTTTTACCTTCCTGTCAGTAGGTGTTCGACAGTGACTTGGGGTGCTCCCACTCCACCATTGTAGATGAAACTTAACAGGTTTGGTTTTGGGGTAAAAACATGGGGTTCCACCAAATATGAGCTCCATTGAACAAGTTTGGCTTTGCAAACTTGGAAATGTCTCAAAGTGACCAGTATTGTCCCTTACAAAGGAAGTGTGATCAAACAGAGTCTCACAAATCCCATTTTTGGTGTGGAGTCCTCATTTGGGGTGTTAAACACCTCTGTAATGTTTCAGCTCCATTGGAGAAACTTTGCAATGTAGAGTTGTTCCAACTCTACTCTGGACAGAGAGGGTTTTGGGCTCTCTAAGTGCACTTACCCACCTTGGATCAAGGTGAGATTTTAGGTGAGCACCTAATACGGTTTGGGAGGGCTCTTGTAATTTTATGGGAATTTACTGAGATACTTCCCTTTGGAAACATCTCAAAAAGCTAAAACAGACAGAAATGGTTTTCAGGGTTTTACTCAAATAATATTAATATAAAATAGGGTTGAAAATCTTATGTATGGAAAATATATGTCCTTCTGAGCTTCCATGAATTTACTCAGAATTTTCTAAGGCAGGAAAGAAATTTTCCTTGTGGAATTATCATTACTCGCCTTAGAAATAGACATAGATATAAAATAGGAAAATAATATTTTAAATCACCAAATAATGTTTTTAATGAATGAAAATGATATTAGGATCAGATCACCAACTTTAGTTGGAAGTGCCATTTGGCTTCATGAGCTAGTAGTGTATCCCAACATGATGAAGATGATCTTGATGCAAGAGAAAAAGGGTTTTTGATGAGAGCAAAATAATAAGTTTTTCATGGGTTTGAGTCATCACACAAGCAAGCATTCACTCAAACAAGGGTTGACATTGCACTCACAACATTATTTGAAAAAGTTTTAACAAGCTCTGATTTTTGCAACACAGAAAACTGGGGATGAAAAACAGGGTGTGACACAATGCTTATAAAGCTAATTTCAATTCTAGGCTGTATCCCGGTAATTCCTGTAAAAACTATGGAAATTCTTCTATAAATTCTAATAGGATACCCTCTGATCTCGAGAACACAATTAAGGAATTCACTAAGTCTCAAAAGGTTTTCAATACTATGGTAGAAGAAAAATTGCATGTTGTTGATACTTTGGCTAAAAACATGGGTATAATTGCTCTTGATGTAGAAACTCTTAAAAGTAAAGCTTTACCACCTAAGCATGATTTTAATGATACTATTAAATCTATCCAAGTTTATATTAATGAAAATATGGAGAGGACCGCTAAGTTGAAAGCTAAGCAGGAATTCCTAGAAAAATCTCTTCCACCCGGTTTTTACCAGAATCATGATGAACATCTTAAAATGATTGGTACTTCTCCTATTGAATCTTTGTTTACTTCTATGAATAGTAATGATAAAGGGACTAGAGATGAGTCAATTATAGTTAAGGAGCATCCCGTTTGCTCGGAGCGTGATGATTTTGATGCTAAAACTAAAAAAAGTTGGTTTGGAGAGGTCAAAAATTTAAATAGTGATGTGCCCACTATCTTGGATTATAAGGAATTTAATTATTATAATTTCTATTTCGTATAATTTATTTTCTTGCTGCAATCCGTTATTATGTTACCCAATGCTTATGAACAAAACAAAGCTTTTACTCAACATAGAGTAGAAGCTATGGTAAAAGCTTATGATGAGAAACTTGAGCTTGAAGTTTCTATTCCTAGAAAGTTGAACGATGAGTGGGAACCTACTATCAAAATTAAGATAAATAAATATGAATGAAATGCTTTGTGTGACCTTGGTGCTAGTGTTTCAACTATACCTAAATCTTTATGTGATGTGCTTGGTCTCACTAATATTGAAGAGTGTTCCCTAAACTTTCATCTTGTGGATTCTAGCATTAAGAAACCCTTAGGTAGAATTAATTATGTGATTATCATTGAAAATAAAAATTATGTTCCTGTAGATTTCAGTGAGCTTGATATTGATTGCAATCCTACTTGTCCCATTATACTTGGAAGACCCTTCCTACGAACTATAGGTGCAATCATTGACATGAAAGAGGGAAACATAAGGTTCCAATTCCCATTAAAGAAAGGAATGGAACATTTCACTAGAAAGAGAATTAGACCACCTTATGAATCAATCACGAGATCTACTTATGGGTGGCGTGTCAAGATGAAAACACTTGAAACTATGCAATATGCCTAGCTAAGGACGTAAAAGAATAACGCTTGTTGGGAGGCAACCCAATAGTTATATTTATTTTTGCTTTTAATTTCTGTTTTTTGCGATAACATGATTATTGCTACTATAATTATTGTGTTTTTATGTTTAAATTAATGTTTGTGCCAGGTAAAGCCTTTGGGATGATTTGTATGATGAGTAGAAATGATACGATGCAAAAAAAGAAACTTTGATGTCTAGTGCAGAATTTCTATGATTTTACGGGAACATCTTTTTAAGCCAAATTTTTTACAAAGTACTTATGTAAAAATTCTTCAGGTCTTCCCAAGTTTTAAGAATTATTTGAGCTACATAAGTATGGCAATTAAATGTACCTTTACAAGTTGTTTTGTTTTAGGCAGATTCTGCGTTTGCGTGCATAGTTTGCTTGTTTTGATTATGCTATGGATTGTATCGGGGGTGTATAAGCCACAGAGAAGTTTGAATACAGTAACTTAGGATAAAAAATAAAATAAGAATCAACTTATAACAGTACATAACGTATTTGATATGTTGCTTATACTAACGGATCTCACGAAGTTTTGTTGAGTTTTATGTGATTGAAGTTTTCAAGTTTTCGGTATTATCCCGATGGAGAAAGGAATGGGGAACATCAAAAGGCTAATCTTGGGTATTCACAAGGCACCCAAAGGTAATATTCTAGGAAGACTCATGCGTCTAACCTTGGGGATGCCCGGAAGGCATCCCCTCTTTCATCTCAATCCATCGGTATGTCACTTAGAGCTACATTTTTATTCATCACATGATATGAGTTTTGCTTGGAGCGTCGTTTTCTTTTGTTTACTTTTACTTTCAGTTTGCCACAATCATCATTTGGTAGACACACCTATTTGATATATACACACCATCATCATAATTTGTTAGAATACTCTATGCGATTTACTCATATCTTTTGAGCTTAGCAGCTGCTCTTGTACTTCACTTATATCTTGTTGAGCACGGTGGATTGTAGATTTTATAGAAATATTATGCTCTCGTTCTTCAATTATATTTGTTTGAGAGTTAAATAAATAGTGACGTTAATTTGTATGGGTCATAAGACTAGATCAAAAATAATAAGTGTTCAATGAGTGATAATTAAAACCATCATGTAGCACATATAGAGAAATTATGGGTTAATGATATTAATGTGCTGATATAAAAAAGGTGTGAGTGCATTATTATTATTTCAGAGAGGTGTCGATATTAAGATATGTTAACTGCTTGTTCTTCTAAAAATTAAAAAGGCTTGGTGATGATGTGTGAGGATTTCTATTCCTCGTTGAAATCCTGCTATTGTGTCGGGTCGGAGGTGCGCGATGGTCAAGTCCTACCAACCCCTCCCTCGGGGCATGCGAGTAGTACTTTGATTTGTCATAAAACTAAAAAAACTTTGCAATAAATATATTAGTTCTTTATTTAAAATGTGATACCATGGACATATGCAATCTCACCTCCTCATATTTGCTATCCTCTTCGGTACCGTGCATTTCCCATTCTCACCTCGAGGATCGGTGCAATTTTCGCCAGTGCATCCAAACCCCGTGAAATGACTCACTCTTTTGCACATAAGCCTCATTATATCTTCCTCAAAATAGCCACCATACCTACCTATCATGGCATTTCCATAGCTATTCCGAGATATATTGCCTTGCAAATTCCTTTATCACTTGACATGACTAGTTCGTTCATCATCATATTCCTTTGCATGATCATATAGAGCTGACATAGTATTTGTCGCAAAGCCACTGTTCATCATATTTTTGATACATGTCATGTTATATCTTTGCACATCCTGGTACACTACGAGAGGTATTTATACATAGTCATACCATCCTATGAGTGTTCATATTGAGTTGCGAGTAAATAAAAGTGTGATGATCATCATTATTGGAGCATTGTACGAGTGAGGAAATAAAAATTGGGGAGGCCAAATGATCCCACTATAAAAAATAAATGAGAGAGAAAGAGAGAAGGGACTTTGCTACTATCCTTGACCACAAGTGTGCCTCAAAGTGGCACCTTGTTCTTCATATAGAGAGTCTCATGTTATACCATTCATATGTTAGTGGGAATGACTTTTTCATAAACTTGGCTTGTATATTCCGATGACGGGCTTCCTCAAATATCCGAGGTATTCATGAGAAAGCAAGTTGGATGCACACCCCAATTAGCTTCAGTTGATCTTTCATACACTTATAGCTCTAGTGTATCATTTGCATGGCAATCCCTACTCCTTGCATCGATATCTATCGACGAGCATTTCCATAGCCTGTTGGTACGCCTAGTTGATGTGAGACTATTTTCTACACTTTTTACCCCTTTGATACCTACCACCATATTCTATTCCACCTATATAACATGTCCAATGGTTCATGCTCATGTATTGCATGAAGAATAAAAATTGATGCATATTGAAAAAGTTTGATCCAATTACCTGACTTAGGCACCATGATGCTTGATATTTGTATTAATGTGGTGAGGTTGTAGCCATGCCTTGATAATATAATAAGATGAATGGGGGTAAAACAAGCTTTGAGGATTGTATACTTTGAAAGATTACTATTTTGTTGCTTATACTTATAAGTATTGATATGTTAATGTTTGTTAATTCATCGTTTTTCAATGAACATACATGCATAAGGTTACATAATGGGTAGCATGTCACATAAAAAATTATTTTTTTATCATTTACCTACTCGAGGACGAGCAGGAATTAAGATTGGGGATGCTTGATATGTCTCCAACATATCTATAATTTTTTATTGTACCATGCTAATATATTATCATTGTAGGATAACTTTTGGTATTTATTTACCAATTTATATTACTTTTGAGCATTAACCTATTAACCCAGTGCCTAGTGCTAGTTGTTGTTTTCTGCATGTTTTTCACTTTTTAGGTTTTCAATACCAAATGAAGTCCAATTGACCTTAAAAATTTTGGATATTTTTTCTGGACGAAAAGAAGACTATTGATTATCGGAAGAAGGCTAGGGGCCACCCGAGGGCCCGACAAGCCAACACGGCGCGACCTAGGGGGCTCATTCCTTCTGGGACCCTCGAGGCTCCCCCGACTCCGTTCTCTCTCTTATAAATTAGCATATATCCCAAAAACCCTAGAGACAGTCCTGAAACACTTTTTACGCTGTCGCAAGTCTCCGTTCCGACGGGAGGCCATATGGAGCTCCATTTCGGCACCCTGCCAGAGTGGAGATCAATCACGGAGGGCCATTTCATCAACCTTGCAACCCTCATGATGATGTGTGAGTAGTTCACCACAGACCTACGGGTCCATGGCTAGTACCTAGATGACAATCTCTCTCTTGATCTTCAATACAATGATAATCGCATCTTCGCTTTGATCCATATGATGTAATCCTTTTGTAAGGTGTGTTTGTTGGGATCCGATGAATTGTTGGTTCATGTTCAGATTATTCATGATAAATATTTTAGTCTTCTCTGAATTCTAATATGATTCTTATGTACATGATTATGATAACTTAGTAATTCTCTCGGATCTACTGTACTAGTTTGGCCAACTAGATTGATATTTCTTTAGTGAGAGAATTGTGTTGTAGTAGGTTCAACCTGGCGAGTTTCTATATCCCAGTGACAAAAGGGTACAGCATGCGTCTTTGTGTTCCTGCTACTAAGGATAAAATGATGGGGTTTATTCATATTACTTGAGTTTACTTTGTCTACATCATGTCATCGTTCTCCATGCATTACTCTATTTTACTTAATACTCTCGATGCATGCTCGGTAGCGGTCGATGAGTGGAGTTATAGTAATTGGCGAAGGCAAGAGTCAGCCTATTTGTTTATGGACGTGATGCCTATATACACATGATCATTGCCGTGAATATTGCATAACTATCTGCTTTTCAATAAATTACCAAATGGTAATTCGTTTACCCATTGTATGTTGTTTTCATGAGAGAGACCACTAGGGAAAACTATGGCCCCTAGGTCTATTCACCATATATTTATAAACTTTCAATACCTTGTTTTCATTTACTTGTTTTCACTTTATGTGCAAATTCCAATTATCTACACATCTCACTTCCTTGCAAACAATGATACCAAGGGGATTGACAACCCTCTTGCCCGCGTTAGGTGCAAGTTGTTATTTCTTTTGTGTGCAGCCGCTGAAGGCTGTTGTTGTTGATATTCCTATTGGTTCGATAAACGTTGGTTTCATAACTCAGGGAAATACTTATCCACAATGTGTTGCAATAACTCATTCCTCTTGATGAAAAACCCAACGCAGATCACAAGTATAAAATCTTTACTTGCATTTCGTTCATGAACTGAGCGATGGTCCACCGTGGAGCAACGCAAACCTTATAAGGATTCTGGATGCGAAACTTTTCCCAATCTGGTTGATTCCATTTCTTCAATGGCATAGCTGTCTTCTTCTTGGCGGACAAAGAGTTCTCATGATGGGTTAGCTTGGTCGGAATCACCACTTCCTCTTCTTCGTCCTCATCAATGCGCTTGCACCTGTGAACTCGCATCTTAGTATTCTTACAAGGATCTGAGCGAGGACCTGAGCCACCTACAGACACATACGAGAAGCACATAAGAGAACCCAACAAATATGAGAGGATTGTACGCAAAAACAGATGAATATATTGATTCTGAAGCAGAGAGAATAAAACAGTGCTATGAGAATCAGATAAGCCACTTGAACTGCTTATCCACACGGTTGAACCGCTGGGGTGGTTATACCGCCATTGTAAGCGGTTGTACCCCTGTTTACAGACAGCATGAGGTCGTGGAGGGACCGACACGCCCGGATTAGACCCATGTAGCAATATTTGAAGTTCTAATCAAGCACAAGCAATAGAATGTATACTAGAGATCTCTTCCACCCAAAAGTTGAGTCATAAACGACGGAAGCCAAGTAATACCCTAACAATGGTGGAACCAAGGAGAGGAACCAAGGGAGAAGGGAACGAGGCATTGCTAGTGTCCATGGGAGATGAGGGGGCCTCCACAGAGCAAATCCGCGAGAACCCTACAGATCCAGGGTGCCGGACTGCACTCCTGGACGATGGTGACGGCGGCCTGCGTCTAGGGCAGGAGAGGATGTAGGGCACAAAGGGGAAATGAGGATACCCCTTTGGCGCGACCCCTTTATATAGCCGTCCACACTGCTAGCGGTTGTACCGCTCGAACGAGCGGTTGTACCGCCCCTGATTTTGCTTTAAGGTTACGAGCGGTACTGCCATAGCTGGGAGGCTGCGGTTTTACCTCCAGCAACCTACCGATAGAATCAGCCAGGTGCATAGGTGAGGTAAATAACACTAGAACCGCCAAGGCTACATCGGTTGGACTGCTGGGTCGATACAGCCGGGTGGCCGATGGTTGAACCGCCAGAGCTACCGGTTGTATGACCTAGTCACAATCACCAACGTCAAGATCATGATGAATACAATTGGAATAAGTAGGTTTATGAGAAGAGGAAGGCTTGGGATGGAGACATGACACTGAAATATGGTGAGGTAGACCCCAAGGTTGCAAAAGGCAAACACGAAATACCAACACTTGGAGGATACGCGCACCTAGGACCTAAAAATCTAGCAAGAGTGAATAAGATCCAAGACAAATACAAACAAACCATGAACACTTTAGCTAATACCTCACTAGGAGGCGATGGTGGCCGAGCCCATCTATGCTTGAGTCCATTGGTATTGCATGTGGAAGATTTTAACCTTGGACCCAACACCAAAACTCATCTTTGAAGCACAAGTACCATCAAAGATGGCTAATGTCAAATATTTGATTGATTTATGCATAATAAATGAAGGGATCATTCATTGAGAGAACAACACTCCCCCTAAATTCATGCCTACATCTAAACAAGATAAAATGGTGAGTGTGGTGGGATGTGCAATACTTCAAGTCACATTGCTCGAATCAATGATATTTATCTCATGCCTTAACTTGCGAAAGCTTGCTTCATCCAATGGCTTCATGAATATATCTGCAAATTGATCATGAGTCTTGAGATGAATAATATTAGTATCCCCATGCTTGATATGCTCTCAGATGAAGTGATGATGAATATCAATATGCTTCATCTTGCAGTGCTGAACCGGGTTGTTGGAGATTTGGATTGCACTTTCGCTGTCATAGTAAAGAGGCACTTTGTCACAAGTGACACCATAATACTTTAAAGTTTGCCTCATCCAAAGCAAATGTGCACAACAAGTTGCGGCAGCTACATACTCGGCCTCGATGGACGAGAGAGAAACACAATTTTTTTTTCTTTGAAGACCAACTGGCCAAAGATCGACCAAGGAATTGCCAACCTCTGGAAGTTGACTTCCTCTCCACACGATCTCCCGCTCAATATGAGTATCCAATGAGATCAAATGAACCAACCTTGGGGTACCATAAGCCAAAGTTTGGGGTATGAGCCAAATATTGAAAGATTTGCTTGAGTGCCACATAGTGAATTTCCGCACTCAACATAATATCTAGTGTAGATGCACAATGATAAAGCAAGGATCCAATCATGGAGCGATATACATTTTGATCCACGACTTTACCATTGGGATCACTATCAAGTTGGCATTTGAGCGGCATGGGGGTGTTAGCCTTGGCTGGCTTGAGATCATCCAACTTGAACCTCTTGAGCATGTCTTGAGTGTATTCTGCTTGGTTAATGAAGGTTCCTTGACTTTGTTGCTTTACTTCGAATCTAAGGAGGAGCTTCAACTCTCCGATCATAGAAATCTCAAACTCTTTGGTCATTAGTGCGGAAAACTCATCATTGAAAGATTTGTTAGAAGAATCAAAGATAATAACATAAACATATAGTTGGCATATGAACAACCTCCCTTTAACCCTCTTTGTGAAAATAGTGGGATCAATTTTCCCAATTTTAAACCGACAGTCTTGCAACATCTCGGTAAGGTGCTCATACCACGCACATGGGACTTGTTTAAGGCCATAGAATGCCTTATCAAGCATGTATACATGATTGGGGAATTTGGGATCCTCAAACTCTTGGGGTTTCTTGACATATACCAACTCGTTAAGAAGACCATTGGGAAATGCGCTCTTCACATCCATTTGATATAATTTGAAATCATGATGAGAAGCATGTGCAAGCAACATGTGAATTGATTCAAGGCATGCAACGTGAGCAAGGGTTTCATCATAGTCGATACCCTCGAACTGGGAGTAGCCTTGTCCCACCAATCTTGCCTTCTTGCGAATGATGACACCGTTCACATCTTGCTTGTTCTTAAAGATCCATTTGTTCCAATGAAACTGTGATTCTCCTTTGGTCTTGCAACCAATCGCCACACTTTGTTACACTCGAAGTTGGTGAGTTCGTCGTGCATGGCTTCTAACCATTCCGTTTTCTCGAGAACCACTTGTACCTTTAGGGGTTCAATGCAAGAAAAAATGCGTGAAGTGCACTAAAGTTTGTTAATTGACTACGAGTGGTTACCCCTTTATTCAAGCTTAGACGTTCTCCAAAACATGTTATTTATGTTTAAGATTGGAAGAGATCTTGGTGGCTTGTGTTTTTAAAATCTCTTCCATGGAAGGTTGAGGGGAAACATATTGATGATATTGAGAGCCTTTATGAAAGCACAACTTCTCCCAAAGGTGGTTTTCGTAATTAATAACAACATATATGTCATTGGACTAATGATTCTATCTAGTATATTTCATGAAAAGTTCAATGATGCATTCGCTAAGGATTGCGAGGAGAACCCCTAGATGAAAGGAACATCTATTGGCAACAAGCTTGAAGACTCTACATTTTACATTTTGTGAGAAATCACACTAGAGTCCATAGGAAATCCAATACTATTAAAAGGGGATGAGGTGACTATGATGATCTGGTTTCTCAAGTGCTTAGCGATTAGCCAGCAAAAATACTCGTGAAATTCTCCCACAAATATTATGTACGAAATCCTATATATCCAAAATTTGGTGCCCCTAACAATTTTCTTTCCGCCCTACCGAGTTTTTCCTCACACGGATTATCTGCCAAACCCTAGTCTATCGATACCACCAAGTCTTGTTTCGGTTTGACCGAGAATTAGTGACCAACTCTCTGTCTACCTATTTCTAAGAATCGGAATTTTTTAGTTTTAGGAATCGATGCCGCTGAGTCTGGTAATTTCCTAGGCCATCCAAAATTGGACCCATCGAGATTCATATATCGATCTCACCAAAACGCTAAAAGTTGCCACATTTTGCACTAGTCGGTACAACCGAGTTTTACTTTGGTTTCACCGATTTAGGCAATAATGTTGTAACGGTTGGATTTCTGGATATGCCTATATATACCCCTCCACCTCCTCTCATTCGTAGGGGAAGCACTCAGAATGAACCACCAGTTGACCCATCCACTTTCCTAAGAGAGAGCCACCTACTCATGTGTTGAGATCAACATATTCCATTCTTACCATGTGAATCTTGATTTCTAGCCTCCCGAAGTTTCTTTCCACGCAATCAATCTCTTCTATCAATAAAAATCTATGAGAGAGTGATTTAGTGTTGAGGAGACTATCTTTTGGAGCACAAGAGCAATGATTTCATCATACTACCACATCTATTACTTTTTGGAGAGTGGTGTCTCCTAGATTGGTTAGGTGTCGCTTGGGAGCCTCCTACTTTGTGTTGTGGACCTGAACCGAGAAGTTTGTAAGGTCAAGGACTTCGTCTACTTCGTGAAGATCTACCCCGAGTGAGGCTAGTCCTTCATGGACGTAAGCCATGATGTAATAGACAAGGTTGCTTCTGCATGGACCCTTCACGGGTTGATCCCTTCATGGACTCGTGCGGCCGTTACCCTCCAAGGGTTGAAGTCTCCATCAATGTGGACATACGATAGCACCACTTAACGGAACCACGCCAAAAATCTCTGTGACAATCTTTGTGTTTGATCTTCCTATCCCTACCCTCCATTTACATGTGCATGCCTTTACTTTCCACTGCTATACTCTCAAAATTGCATGTGTAGGATGTGTTTTACTTGCTACAATTTCTAAAAATTGCCCACAACTAAAATTGGGAAAAGGCTAGGTTTTTATTTGGTCAAGTAGTCTAATCATCCCACCTCTAGACATACTTCGGATCCAACACATTATGAGCTTGCTCTTGATCTTGAGCTTGCTCGGGATTGTGAACATGATCTTGGGAATCACTTGGTGTATCACCATCATCATGAGGTTGATCTTTCCCTTGATCTTCTTCACTCGGTTGAGGGCCTTCATTTTGTTCTTCAAAAGCGTGTGGGTCTTGCATTGGTGATGGTTCCACTTGCATGGAACATTGTCCTTCTCCTTCGGCCAAAGGGGTTCCTCAACGGGTAGGAACTGTCCCACACCCATTCTTCTTATGGCTTGGGGAGGAATTCCATCACCTACATCACAAAGACTACTTTTCTCCACTTGGGAGCCATTATTTTCATCAATCTCCATGTTACATGTCTCCTCAATGAGTCCATTGGACTTGTTAAGGACACTGTAAGCATACAAGTTTGTAGCATAACCAATAAATATGTCCTCTTGATCTGTAGGTTAAAATTTATACAAATGGGAACCTTTCTAGGAATGAAACAATTACAACCAAACACCCAGAAGTTCTTGAGGTTGGGCTTGTTACCGGTAAGAATTTCATAAGGAGTCTTGTTCAAGCCTTTGCGGAGGTAGAGCCGATTAGATGCATGACATGCGGTGTTGATGACTTCAGCCAAAAAGTTGTATGGAGATTTTAATTCTGCCATCATGGTTCTTATCGTATTCATTAATGTCCGGTTCTTCCTTTTCACAACACCATTTTGTTGAGGGGTATAAGGTGCGGAGTATTGATGCCCGATCCCCTCGTCACTAAGAAACTCATCTAAGGTGTAGTTCTTGAACTTGGTGCAATTATTACTTCTAATTATAAATATCTTTGCCTTATGTTGTCATTGAACTTCATTGGCAAAGTCGATGACGGTTTGTTAGGTCTCACTCTAGCTGTTGAAGAAGTATAGCCAAGTGTATCTTGAGTAATCATCCACAATCACCAAGAAATACTTTCTTCCCCAAGACTATTGAAAGATGGAGGACCAAAGAGATCCTTGTGAAGAAGCTCCAAGGGCCTCTTCGACTACATGGTAGTCGTGGGTCGGTGAATCGTCTCATGTAGTTTTCCTTCGATACAAGCACTCCAAGCATGATCTTTGGAAAAGTCACATTTGTTAGTCCATGAACATGATCCCCATTTAGGAGACTTTGCAAAGATCTCATATTAACATGGGCTAGCCGGCAATACCAAAGCCATCCCACATCAACTTTAGCCATTAGGCAAGTCACGGTATTAGTGGGTCGCTCCAAAAATTTAGACACATAGAGACCCTTTTTGACATGCCCAAAAAAGGCTCCTTTAAGAGTCTTACTACATAAAGGGCCACGAAGTCAACACCAAAAATGGTACAAAAACCCATGACTGCAAGTTGACAAAGAGGAAGTAAATTGTATGCAAGGGTCTCAACAAGCATGACTTTCTCAATGGTTAATTCCAGAGAGATTACCACCTTGCCAAGACCCAATACCTTTGTGACGACCAAGATGCGGTCCTTTCCGATCTGGGGATCGAGGCCCCGAATTGGAAAGGAGCGCATCTAAGCGTCTCGCAAACAGGTAACACAGCTCATACATAATAATAAAGATAGACAACCAGGGACTCAATTGCCTTCTCATAAATATCTCAGAGTACATCACACATACAACCAAGGTAGTTCCGCTACGGACTACAAAACATAGAAAGGCTATGCTACCCTGCCTGCAGGCCCACGATCACGACCACGCCTCAATCTTCTGGATAGTTCATGTAAAGGCGGTCTATCTCCTCGTCGTACTGCCACGCCAGCTGAGTGCCGTCGGGATCATCATTCTCTGGGGTACCTGAACCTGTTGGGATTTCGGAGGAATCCGTGAGCCACGAGGACTCAGCAATCTAAGACCTTGGTGCCAGAACTAGTCAAGTTATTAGGTAGGATAAGGTGAAGTGTTTAAGGTTGCAACATCCTAAGCTTGATTCGGTGGCTATCTTACGTAGCATTTATGAAGGTGGTCTACACTAGCGGTCGTGAATACTTGATCACTAAGTGATCCTGAACACCTACCTACGTCATTCATAACCCCACCGTGTTCCCGATCGAAGAGAGATCTTCGAGGGGACAGTCACGGTTACGCACACAGTTGGCAATTTTATTAGCCTTTGTTTAAGTTATCTAATACCGGATGTTAACAAGATATTCCAAGTTGCCACATAACCGCGGGCACGGCTTTCTAAAAGATTAAACCCTGCAGGGGTGCTCCGACTAGTCCATCACAAACGTACACAGGCCGCAAAGTCATCCTCTATCACGAATCTCGTGATCTCTTCGGATTCCTTAGAGGAAAACCTCAACTCTGGGGAAAACCAAAGCTTCACTGGGATTCCTATACGCAAGATATATCGCTAAGGTAAGGCAAGACTAGCAGGATCTCCCATCGTGTCGAGGACCCTGATAAGAGCCGCGTATCTCAGTCTCAGGACACGACGGATGAGCGATGCGTACAGTGGCCTGATAGAAATCTCTCAAGTTGCCCTGAGTTGGCCCCGTAGAGTGCTCTAGTTTGGACCAACACTCATGAGGAGCACTAGCCCGGGTTGTTGATTAAATTCCTCGGGGTAGCTATTCCCTATGCAGTTTATTATTAAGTGATTAGCAAATTAACACCAATGTTGGGTCCTGCCGGGCAAGCCTTAGCACTACGCGATTTATCGAGGGTGTCCCCATAACAACCCCGAACGTGTTAGGAGCGATCAATATGGAATCAAACACCGGTAGCCGGTAACTAAGCCGGCAATAACGGAACAAAGCACCCGGAAAAAGGCTAGGCCTTCCGTCATTTACCAAGTATATAGGTGCATTAATTAAATAACAGAATTTAAGATAATGATATCAAGCTCATGTTATCACATGAGTCAAAGCACTTGCATCTAGCAACATATGGGTTCATGGCATATCAAGAGGCAATTTAATTCAGTGGTAGGCAGGGAGCAATATGACATGGAAACGCAAACTAGCATAACAAGTGTAGAGATGGAATCAAGGTCATATTATCTTGCCTGTGATATCCTCAGCTTGGAATGGTTCTTGTTCGTCCTGCACGTACTCTCCCGAATCCACGCCCTCGTTTTCCAATCCCAGTGCTACCCAACATAATAATAACATCCAATGAACAACAGCACCTCAAGATTCAACAAGCACATGATGCATGAGATGAAAAATGAGCATGCATCACTATTTCTATCACTAGCACAAGCAAAAGAAGCTAATACCAGTTTCTGGACAGAACTGTACCCTAAGCTATTTTGACATGTATGAGAATGACACGATCAGATGTGTCTCGAGAAATCGATGCAAAACCATATAAAGAACATTACAATCCGAGCTACGGATCAACGGGAATCAACGAAACAAGATATGAAGCCCTACGTGTCAAAATCAACACCACACACTCAAATGGCACAAATCTGGTATTCCAAGGTTTCCAAGACATATATCAACCCAACATGAATGGATTGGAGCAAGGAAGAACACATCAACTAAGCACTCACAAACATCAAAATGACAAAACTACATAATCTGCCATAATCTGCATCTTAGCACTTTGTGAGCTACATGCAACATAACTACAGCCCTCCAAATATGACAAATAATATATGTGGCTGTAGCTATCCAAGAATACTACCAGCACAAGCAAGAATCACACAAAAAGGAATTAAACACAGGAAGATGCAAGGATGCAAACTTTCCCAAAAACATCAGATCTCACGGACTTACTGAAAATTCCTGCACCTGACTTTCTGTCTTTGTTCTGAAGCTTTTTGACAGCAGCCAAAATATAACCTACAGGACTCCAAATGGGATGAAATTTAACAGGGAGCTTCGCAAGCATATCAGGTCCAAATTCCTAGCACTCAAGCAAGGCTAGATCACAACACAATGACCAGCACAACCTCATCTACAGGAGAAGAAAATGTTTCCAGATTCTCAGACTTAGTGAAATTCCAGATTTCACTAAGCTGGAATTTCCAGCCACATGCCCACTTTGTCTAGGCATAACTTGCACACAAGTAACACCAAGAGATAAATGACACCACTATGGTGTAGAGAAAAATCCCTACTACTACCACACAAAAGCTCATGCCCTTGGGCCCCACCTATTCCATGGAAACAAAGAGCAAACTTGAAACACATCTGAATATGTCAACTCCAGAAAGTATCCTAATGGCAAAACTAACTCCACCACTGGATTCCTTGGGAGATTCTACCCCGAAATCATCTATAATATGTGGGCACTTACTTGGAACAAGTGACCACAAATTAAGGAAGAGGAAACTACTCCAAATCATGCCTAGTGAATAGTGCATCATTTCATGTAGTTCCACTATATCAACTACTACATGGTTGAGCTCATCTGCACAATGACAAAGTGACATGGGGGTTTGAACCCCATGTTTGTGTCATGCACATCAACTTCACAACCACTTCTACCAAGCTATCCACACAAACACATCATCATGCCCTCTCTCATATTAACATGAGGAGGTGCACAACTTGCATATAGGGCTTTTTTACCACCTACACATCTCGCATACAATCCCATCATAAGCTCTAAGACTCCAAGAACAACATAAGGGAAACTATCAAGCAAATGAAAGTAAGGCTACACTCACTTGCACACCTACACTAGCAACACCTCATGTGTGTGCAACACACACACACATCATCTACTGCCATCTAACTAGCCACACAAGCAAAGATCACAAGCCACCTCCATTTCATCATACACTAGGGTAGCATCACCACACAGACTCTCACACATGTGGCTAACATCATGTGTATGCACACACACACACATGCACTTCTCACATGAACACACACATCATATGGCACTTCTTATAGCAGCAAAGGGTAAAAATACATACCAAGTCATCTATGGATTGTGGCACAAGAACAACAACAAGCAAAGAAGGAAAAAAATATAGCAAGAAGGGAAAATAAAAGGGGGCACCCAGGGATTCGAACCCCTGTGCCCCTGTTGCACAGCAACCCACTGCACCACTGCGCTGCTCTGCTTTGCTCGATAGGGCAGGGGAGGCAATCAGGCTAACATCTCCCTGTAGCTACTGTGCAGGGGAAAAACAAGAACTAAAAATAGCGCCGAGGGGGATCGAACCCACGCCCTCCCACAGGCACAACACACGCACATACCACTGGGCTACGGCTCGATGACTGATAGAGGAGGGTTGCGATCAAGGTAAACTACTGCTGCTGACAGACGCGAACAAGATAACTGACACACGCGCCGGCGACAGGGAAGGAATGCCAACGCCTCGCCGTGCTGCTGCTGCTGCGCCACTGAAGGACCCAACTACTGTTGCTGCTCGACGGCTACGTGGGGAGGGATCCCCTGCTACTCTGCAACACCGAGACACACCACAACATCCACATACACGAACTGTTGTTGCTGCTGCTCGGCAGAGAACTCGCGACAGGGAAGAACGACGTGCCCTGCTGCTGCAGCTGCTATCACGAGGGGGGAGGAAGCACCCCTCTGCGCAACAAACCACAACGCTCATCTACACGCACTACACCACGACCACATCAACCGCTATTGCTGCTGCTGATTAGAGAGAACGCACACGAAAGGAACCGGTGACTCTACCTCGGATCTAGGCCGAACCAGGGAGGAAGAAGGAAGGGGACGTGATCCTCACCTTGGGGAAGGAAGGAGAGCCCGATCGGAGGAGAAGGCCCCTGCCGGAGAGGAAGAAGAAGCCGAAGACGTCGTTGTGGAGAACCGAAGAAGAAAGGAGAAGCAGAACACCAGGAGCACGCCCTTAACGAGCTCGGGACCGTCGGTGCAGTCGGTCCCCGGGGCTCCTAGCACCGGGAATGGATCGTGGGGATCCACCCCGAGCTCCCGGACATGGCGACGGCGGCGAACGGAGACGGGAGCGCAGCGGACGGCGGCGAGTAGCTGCTCTCTCTCGGTCTAAACCTACAGAGACTCACCTGCCGACGGGAGAAGAGAGAAGGGAAGGAAGAGAGGTGGCGGCGGCGAACTGGGAAGAGGAGGAACCCTAGGAGGAGGGGGGAGGCACGGATGCCCAGGTTATATGGGGCCCCTCGACGTTTGTGCAACGGTGTCAACTCTCTCAGTCTCTCGGCTACTGACGGAAAGAAGCAGACTAGGAGGGAATGGCGTCAGAAGGAAGGGTGTCGCGCTGGGCCTTGTGCGCGTGAGGGAAGGAGAGGGAGATGGGCCCGGTCCAATGGGAAAGGCCCATGCTGCGCTAGGAGGAGAGAAAGAATTCCCTAGGGTTTTATCTTATTTTTAACCAACACCAGAAAAACAAAATAAGGCACAAGCTAGACTATAGATGCTAAAAATATAACAAACACACCCCTGGTCATAAGGAATTATGACCTATTAGAATAAAATGAAAAAAAGGATTTTAGGAGCAAGTAAATATTTACAAAACAGAATATGTTGAGCTGTTTTGTGAATATTTGCACCCTGACAACATAGGTTCAAAACAGCAAAATCACATGTCCATATCCACCACAAAATATGCTAAATCAAGGACATTTTTAAAACAAGGATGGGACAAGTGAATATAGAGCTTAAGATAAAAGAGAGGGGGAAAATTTTATAATCCTAGAGCAACCACATAGCTTCCTACTACCATTGCACCACTCCACAAGTGCACTTATCACACATAACATCATCACATCACAACTCATGGAACAAAAGAACAACAATACAAAGGCAAGGATCAATGGGATGGAATGGATGCATGCATGCAAAAGGAAACAAAACAAGGGAAGCATCACATGGAATATCACATGCACATAATCTCATGTCAATGACAAGTTGGACCCACATAGAGAAGGTTCCAAATAGGGAAGGTTTACATATGGGGCACTACAAGCTCTTCCACACTACAAAGAAGATCTTGCCCTCGAGATCTAAGGCTCAAAGAAATCGGGAAATTCGGAACAAGGTGATCCTCACGTTCCCACGTAGCCTCTTTATCGGAATGGTGAGACCACTGCACTTTGAGAAATCTGACAGTCTTGTTACGGGTCTTGCACTCAGTCGCCTCGAGAACCGCAATTGGATGCTCACGATAAGAAAGGTCAGGCTGAAGGTCGATCTCTTGAAGATGAACAGTGCGCTCAGGAGTCTTGAAACACCTCCGAAGCTGAGAAACATGGAACACATCATGGACATTTGCAAAGGTTGACGGAAGCTCGAGCTGGTACGCAAGGTCGCCTCTCTTGCCAACCACTCTGAACGGACCAACGAAACGAGGCGCAAGCTTGCCTTTGATACCAAAGCGCTGCATACCCTTCATAGGCGACACCTTGAGATAGACAAAGTCATCAAGCTCATAAGACATGTCACGGTGCTTGCTATCGTAATAGCTCTTCTGATGGGACTGAGCTACTCTGAGGTTGTCGCGAATGACCCGGCATATCTCCTCAGCTTCTTCTATCATATCATTGCCAAGGATCTGACGCTCGCCGGTCTCGGACCAGTTGAGCGGAGTACGACACTTCCTACCATAGAGAATTTCAAACGGAGCCTTGCTAGAACTAGCTTGATAATTGTTGTCACATGAGAACTCCGCGAAAGGCAGACAATGTTCCCACTTCATGCCAAAAGAGATAACACAGGCTCTTAGCATATCCTCAAGAACTTGATTCACTCTCTCCACTTAACCACTAGTCTGAGGATGGAACGCTGTGCTGAAGCGGATCTTCGTGCCCATAGCAGACTGAAAGGAGTCCCAGAACTTGGAAGTGAAGATACTTCCGCGATCTGAAGAGATCATCATAGGTACGCCGTGCAAAGAGACAATCCTGGAGGTGTACAACTCTGCTAGCTGAGCTGCTGAAATGGACTCCTTGACTGGAAGGAAATGAGCCACTTTGCTCAATTTTTTGATGACCACGAAGATAGCATCATTGCCCTTCTTGGACTTTGGAAACCCGGTGACGAAATCCATCTCAATGTGATCAAACTTCCACTCGGGAATCGGCAAAGGCTGCAAAAGGCCTGTTGGGTGTTGATGTTCTGCTTTCACCCTTCGACATACATCACACTCGTTTACGAACTGAGCAATCTCACGTTTCATACGAGTCCACCAGAAAGTCTGCTTCAAGTCATGGTACATTTTGGAGCTTCCAGGATGAATAGAGAGCAGAGAGTTATGAGCTTCTTCCATGATCACCTTTCGGGACGACAAGGCGATCCTCGAAAAACAACGTGTCCCTGGCATCAACAGTGAAGCACTTATACTTGGGGATACTCTTTCCCACGCCAATCTTACCCTTCTTCACCATAGCGTCAAGAAGTTGAGCTGCTCTGACCTGATCTTCCAAGGTAGGAGAGATCTGAAGGTTCGCAAGAAATCCCTGAGGTACTAGCTGAAGGTTGAGCTTCCTGAAAGACTCACAAAGACCCGGCTGGAGAGGTTGCAGAATCAGACTGTTGCAATATGCCTTCCTACTCAATGCATCCGCCACAACATTAGCCTTGCCTGGCGTGTACTCAACACTCAGATTAAAATCCTGGAGCATTTCCACCCAACGTGTTTGTCGAAGATTCAAGTTAGGCCGAGTGAAGATGTACTTGAGACTCTTGTGATCGGTGAAAACTTCAACCTTACGTTCCAACAAGAGATGTCTCCAAGTCATCAAGGCGTGTACCACAGCTGCTAGCTCGAGATCATGCACATGATAGTTCTTCTCCGCTGGCTTCAACTGCCTGGAGGTATAAGCAACCACCTTCTTATCTTGCATCAAGACTGCACCAAGACCCTGGAGAGAAGCATCGCAAAAGACCTGGTATGGCTTGGAATCATCCGGAGGGGCCAAGACCGGAGTGGATATAAGCTTCTCTTTGAGTGTATCGAAGGGCAGTTGACACTCTAGAGACCAAACATACTTAACACCCTTCTGAAGAAGACTAGAGAGCGGCTTGGCGATCTTAGAGAAGTTCTCAACGAACCTTCTGCAATATCTAGCAAGCCCGAGAAAGCTTCGAAGCTGCTACACATTCTGCGGAGGCTCCCATTCAACAATGGCTTGGACCTTGGACGGATCAACCTTAATGCCCTCGGCAGAGATAATATGCCCAAGATAAACCACTTCTTTCAGCCAGAACTCGCACTTGGAAAACTTAGCATACAGCTTGTACTCTCTCAGCTTATCGAGCACCAATCTGAGATGTTTTTCATGATCTTCCTCAGTCTCAGAAAAGACCAGAATGTCGTCGAGATAGAGCAAGACAAATTCATTCTTGTATGGAGAGAAAATATAGTTCATCAATCGACAGAATGTCGGAGGAGCATTTTCCAGACCAAAAGACATGACCGTATACTCATACGAGCCAAAACTAGTCCTGAAGGCCGTCTTCGGAATGTCTTCCTCGCAAATGCGAATTTGATGATAGCCCATTCTGAGATCAAGCTTGGAGAATAATTTAGCACCTTTCAACTGTTCGAACAACTCAGTTATGTTCGGAAGTGGATATTTGTTGTTGATTGTCTTCTTGTTCAATGGACGGTAATCAACACACAGCCGGTCCGAGCCATCCTTCTTCTTGACAAACAAAATACCACAGCCCCACGGAGACGAGCTCGGTCTGATCAAACCCAAACGCTCCTTCTCATCGAGTTGCCTCTTAAGTTCCTTCAATTCTTCTGGACCCAGCTTGTACGGCCGTTTGCACACTGGCTCTGTGCCTGGCTCAAGTTCAATGACAAACTCAACTTCACGGTGCAGAGGCATGGGTGGCAGCTCTTCAGGAAACACATCTTGATATTCGCAGACCACTGGGACTTGCTCAATAGGATTGATCTCACCCTTTTCTTTCAAGGAGAACAAACAGATTGTATCATCGCGCGCCGCGAATATAATCACGTCTTCGGAAGAGTGGGTAAGCTTCACTTCTTTGGCTTCACAATCAATTGACGCCTTGTTCATGGCCAACCAGTCCATACCAAGAATCAAGTCGACGTCGGAATTGCCCAAGACAATAGGAGATGCCAGAAAAGAATAACTGCCTAACTTAATAGAAACATCACGAACCACTTTGTTGGCGATCATAAGAGTACCGGGTGACACCACACGCAATGCCTTCTTCAAATACTCAGAATCAAAATCATGCTCGGCAAAGAACGTTCTAGACATGAACGAATGAGAAGCACCAGAATAAAATAACACTTTAGCAGGAATATTATTGACGAGGAGGTTACCCATGATCACATCAGAGGAGTTGTCTGCTTCAGCTGCGTTCACCATGTTGACTCGAGCTGATCTGGGGTTGAATTTGACAAGAGCGTTGCTTGGAGGTTTGCCTGGAGGAGGAGGCGGCAGACGGAGCTCAAAAGTACATTTGTTGGCATAGTGACCCTTCTGCCCACATTTGTGACAAGTGACATCTGCTGGCTGCCGGTACTGAGTCTGAGGAGGCCCTTGCTTATGATGCTGGTATCTCTGCTGGAAGCCAGGGTTGGGTGGGTGGGAAGAACCACGACCACCTGAGTGCTTCAGCTGCTGTGAGTGCCGAGGAGGAGGAGGAGAAACCAAAAACCTCTATTGCTTCTGAACCACCTGAGTCGAGGAAGAGCTGGAATCTCTGAGGCGCTTCTTGGAATTCTCCACCCTGAGCAAGGCTGCCTCTGCACTGAGACCTAGGTTGTAGAACTTGTCAAACTCCTCAGGATCGTGCAAGGCAAGAGCTAACTGCAAGTCTTCCTTCAAGCCACCCCTGAACTGATAGATCTTGCTCTTCTGATCCGGGATATCCTGCAGCGCGTAACGGGCTAGCTCGTGGAACTCGACATTGTACTTGTACACAGAATTGCTGCCCTGCTTCAAACGCCTGAACTTATCACGCATCTCCTCCACAAAACTAGAAGGGATGTAGTGGGACCTGAAGTCACGACAAAACTCGTCCCAAGACATCACCCTGGCGCCTCTGGAATCCTTGAGCTGCTGCCACCATATAGAAGCATGTCCCTTCAACTAAAACATTGCAAACTTGACATAGTCCTCCGGACGTACATTGCTACACTCGAAATGTTTGTTCATATCACGGATCCAATCTTCTGCATCAAATGGCTGGTCGCAAGAAGTGAACGTCTTAGGCTGGTTTGACAGGAACTGGCTCAGTCTCGCAAACTGATTTCCACCATGTTGAACATTGCCTGGCTGTTGGTTGGCTCTCTCTTGCAGCAACTGAATCAGCATCTGGGTGTTTGCATTAGTAGCTGCTATCATCTCTTGCCAGGCCTCTGCAGGAGGAGGCGGCGGCGGAGGAGGAGAAGGAGGTGGTGGAGGCGGCATATCCTCACGCCCTGGGGTCTGACGAGTCGGTGGAGCCATCCTGAAGACGGATAGCATATTAGTCCACATAATAATTGAAGATATTGCTGAATCAAAGACAGAATATCTGAACAGAATTTAGCAATTGCACTTGAACAAGATAGCAAGAATGCATCCTCAAAGTGGCGGACGACAAAATTCCAATAAGGACCACTGCAAACAAGTGTGAGCTAGAACTGCTCGGAACAAACATATGATCGAGATTTCCCCAAACCTCAATCAAGCGTCTGTAGGAAGATAGTCCTATAACATACTACTTGACATCCCACCTATGAATTCCTGAAATATCTGGTCATGCAATCTGGTACATGGATACAAGGAGTATTTCACACAACTCCTAAACTAACCCGTCACCTGTATCACATCCTTCAACACACGACCAGCATCTCGGACCTTCATCTACAACAGATCCTCGTGATTACAACGATACCAAGTGTGGTAATACCAACGAAAAATCTACACCAGTACTGGGGACATCGGGGTTATCTCACCACTATCAGTATTGAAGCAATAACGAACATCCTTCGTTCTTAGATACTCAGAAATCTGAATGATGGCGATGTGCGCAAGAATCCCCATGAGCTCAACTCCCCTGAGACTTAGAGCAGATAGGAGGCACCAGGACAGGATTTCGTCACATCGAAATCATATAGATTTCACAAATACCCGCAAAATCCTAAAAAAAATTGAGCGAGAAAAGGAGTAGAGTTAAAGATTTCCTAAGACGGGAACCTCCCCTGAGCATAGAAGAGGAGAAAAAAATCCTACTCTCCGATATAACTAAGACTCAATACATTTTCTAGACTCGACTCAGCCAAGTACGATCACACAAAGGCTCCTATGGTTGTAAGGCTCTGATTACCAACTTGTGACGACCAAGATGCGGTCCTTTCCAATCTAGGGATCGAGGCCCCGAATTGGAAAGGACGCATCTAAGCGTCTCGCAAACAGGTAACACAGCTCATACATAATGATAAAGATAGAAAACCAGGGATTCAATTGCCTTCTCATAAATATCTCAGAGTACATCACACATACAACCAAGGTAGTTCCGTTACGGACTACAAAACATAGAAAGGCTATGCTACCCTGCCTGCAGGCCCACGATCATGACCACGCCTCAATCTTCTGGATAGTTCATGTAAAGGCGGTCTATCTCCTCGTCGTACTGCCACGCCAGCTGAGTGCCGTCGGGATCATCATTCTCTGGGGTACCTGAACCTGTTGGGATTTCAGAGGAATCCGTAAGCCACGAGGACTCAGCAATCTAAGACCTTGGTGCCAGAACTAGTCAAGTTATTAGGTAGGATAAGGTGAAGTGTTTAAGGTTGCAGCATCCTAAGCTTGATTCGGTGGCTATCTTACGTAGCATTTATGAAGGTGGTCTACACTAGCGGTCGTGAATACTTGATCACTAAGTGATCCTGAACACCTACCTACGTCATTCATAACCCCACCGTGTTCCCGATCGAAGAGAGATCTTCGAGGGGACAGTCACGGTTACGCACACAGTTGGCAATTTTATTAGCCTTTGTTTAAGTTATCTAATACCGGATGTTAACAAGATATTCCAAGTTGCCACATAACCGCGGGCAAGGCTTTCTGAAAGATTAAACCCTGCAGGGGTGCTCCGACTAGTCCATCACAAATGTACACAGGCTGCAAAGTCATCCTCTATCACGAATCTCGTGATCTCTTCGGATTCCTTAGAGGAAAACCTCAACTCTGGGGAAAACCAAAGCTTCACTGGGATTCCTATACGCAAGATATATCGCTAAGGTAAGGCAAGACTAGAAGGACGTCCCGTCGTGTCGACGACCCTGATAAGAGCCGCATATCTCAGTCTCAGGACACGACAGATGAGCAACGCATACAGTGGCCTGATAGGAATCTCTCAAGTTGCCCTGAGTTGGCCCCGCACAGTGCTCTAGTTTGTACCAACACTCATGAGGAGCACTGGCCCGGGTTGTTGATTAAATTCCTCGGGGTAGCTATTCCCTATGCAGTTTATTATTAAGTGATTAGTAAATTAACACCAATGTTGGGTCCTGCCGGGCAAGCCTTAGCACTACGCGATTTATCGAGGGGGTCCCCATAACAACCCCGAACGTGTTAGGAGCGATCAATATGGAATCAAACACCGGTAGCTGGTAACTAAGGCGGCAATAACGGAACAAAGCACCCGACAACAGGTTAGGCCTTCCGTCATTTACCAAGTATATAGGTGCATTAATTAAATAACAGAATTTAAGATAATGATATCAAGCTCATGTTATCACATGAGGCAAAGCACCTGCATCTAGCAACGCTAACATTAGTAGCTGAGCAAAGCCTACTTAGCCATTCAAGTTTTGCTAGAAAGGGATCAGTGTATGGGTTCATGGCATATGAAGAGGCAATTTAATTCAGTGGTAGGCAGCGAGCAATATGACATGGAAACGCAAACTAGCATAACAAGTCTAGAGATGGAATCAAGGTCATATCATCTTGCCTGTGATATCCTCAGCTTGGAATGGTTCTTGTTCGTCCTGCACGTACTCTCCCGAATCCACGTACTCCTTCTCTGATCCCAGTGCTACCCAACATAAGAATAACATCCAATGAACAACAACACCTCAAGATGCAACAAGCACATGATGCATGAGATGAAAAATGAGCATGCATCACTATTTCTATCACTAGCACAAGCAAAAGAAGCTAATACAAGTTTCTGGACGGAACTGTACCCTAAAATATTTTTACGTGCATGAGAATGAAATGATCAGATGCATCTCGAGAAATCGATGCAAAACCATATAAAGAACATTACAATCAGAGCTACAAATCAACGGGAATCAATAAAACAAGATATGAAGCCCTACGTGTCAAAATCAACACCACCCACTCAAATGGCACAAATCTGGTATTCCAAGGTTGCCAAGACATATATCAACCCAACATGAATGGATTGGAGCAAGGAAGAACACCACAACATCAACTAAGCACTCACAAACATCAAAATGACAAAACTACATAATCTGCCATAATCTGCATCTTAGCACTTTGTGAGCTACATGCAACATAGCTACAGCCCTCCAAATATGACAAATAATATATGTGGTTGTAGCTAGCCAAGAATACTACCAGCACAAGCAAGAATCACACAAAATGGAATTAAACACAGGAAGATGCAAGGATGCAAACTTTCCCAAGTCATCTATGGATTGTGGCACAAGAAAGCAACAAGCAAAGAAGAAACAAAATATAGCAAGAAGGGAAAATAAAAGGGGGCACCCTGGGATTCGAACCCCTGTGCCCCTGGTGCACAGCAACCCACTACACCACAGCGCTGCTCTGCTTTGCTCGACAGGGCAGGGGAGGCAATCAGGCTAACCTCTCCGTGTAGCTACTGTGCAGGAGAAAAACAGGAACTAAAAATAGCGCCGAGGGGGGATCAAACACGCGCCCTCCCACAGGCACAACACACGCACATACCACTGGGCTACGGCTCGATGAATGAATAGAGGAGGGTTGCGATCAAGGTAAACTACTGCTACTGACAGACGCGAACAAGATAACTGACGGACGCGCCGGCGACAGGGAAGGAACGCCAGCGCCTCGCCGTGCTGCTGCTGCTGCTGCACCACCGAAGGACCCAACTACTGTTGCTGCTCGACGGCTACGCGGGGAGAGATCCCCTGCTACTCTACAATGCCGAGACACACCACAACATCCACATACACAAACTGTTGTTGCTGCTGCTCGGCAGAGAACTCGCGACATTGAAGAACGACGTGCCCTGCTGCTGCAGCTGCTATCACGGGGGGGGGGGGGGAAGCACCCCTCTGCGCAACACACCACAACACTCATCTACACGCACTGCACCACGACCACATCAACCGCTAATGTTGCTGCTGATCAGAGAGAACGCACACGAAAGGAACCGGTGACTCTACCTCGGATCTAGGCCAAACCAGGGAGGAAGAAGGAAGGGGAGGTGATCCTCACCTTGGGGAAGGAAGGAGAGCCCGATCGAAGGAGAAGGCCCCTGCCGGAGAGGAAGAAGAAGCCGAAGACGTCGTTGTGCAGAACCGAAGAAGAAAGGAGAAGCAGAACACCAGGAGCGCACCCTTGACGAGCTCGGGACCGTCGGTGCAGTCGGTCCCCGGGGCTCCTAGCACCGGGAATGGATCGCGGGGATCCACCCCGAACTCCCGGACATGGCGACGGCGGCGAACGGAGACTGGAGCGCGGCGAATGCCGGCGAGGAGCTGCTCTCTCTCGGTCTAAACCTACAAAGACTCACCTGCCGACGGGAGAAGAGAGAAGGGAAGGAAGAGAGGTGGCGGCGGCGAACTGGGAAGAGGAGGAACCCTAGGAGGAGGGGGAGGCACGGATGCCCAGGTTATATGGGGCCCCTCGACGTTTGTGCAATGGCGTCAACTCTCTTGGTCTCTCGGCTACTGACGGAAAGAAGCAGACTAGGAGGGAACGACGTCGGAACGAAGGGGGTGTCGTGCTGGGAACTGTGCACGTGAGGGAAGGAGAGGGAGATGGGCCCTGTCCGATGGGAAAGGCCCATGCTGCGCCAGAAGGAGAGAAAGAATTCCCTGGGGTTTTATCTTATTTTTAACCAACACCAGAAAAACAGAATAAGGCACAAGCTAGACTATAGATGCTAAAAATATAACAAACACACCCCTGGTCATAAGGAATTATGACCTATTAGAATAAAATTAAAAAAGGATTTTAGGAGCAAGTAAATATTTACAAAACAGAATATGTTGAGCTGTTTTGTGAATATTTGCACCCTCACAACATAGGTTCAAAACAGCAAAATCACATGTCCATATCCACCACAAAATATGCTAAATCAAGGACATTTTTAAAACAAGGATGGGACAAGTGAATATAGAGCTTAAGATAAAAGAGAGGGGGGAAGTTTTATAATCCTAGAGCAACCAAATAGCTTCCTACTACCATTGCACCACTCCACAAGTCCACTTATCACACATAACATCATCACATCACAACTCATGGAACAAAAGAACAACAATACAAAGGCAAGGATGAATGGGATGGAATGGATGCATGCATGCAAAAGGAAACAAAACAAGGGAAGCATCACATGAAATATCACATGCACATAATATCATGTCAATGACAAGTTGGACCCGCATAGAGAAGGTTCAAAATAGGGAAGGTTTACATATGGGGCACTACAACCTTTGAACTTGTATCATCACCAAAGGAGACTTGAATGTCCAAGAAATAATTAGAATGAACGTCCACTACCAAGTCCTTGCTCCCGATCATATGATTTGTTGCTCCACTATCAAGCACCCATGACACTCCTCCAGAATCAAACTCCTAGAAGAGATCAATGCTTGGATTTAGGTACCCATTCTTTAATGGGTCTTTTAATGTTAGTGAAAAGGGTCTTAGGAATCCAAAAATACCATTCAATATACTCATAAGAAGAACCGACAAATTTGGCATAAACATGCCCATCACTAGCGCGACATAAACCATAAGAGGCGTTAAAGTTTTCTGCTTTGTTGGACGGGGTGGTTTTTCTCTTCTTTGTATTTCCATCCACAATCTTGTCCTTCTTCTTCTCATGAGTGTCCTCCCCGTCTTTGACAAAGGTTTCCTTAAGCACGGGAGGTTTGTTGGTCTTGACCTTCTTGTTCTTCTTAGATTTGGGTGCAAACCCAATTACTAGCCGACAGATGTTACTTGTTATAAGTGTCGGCAAAAGGGTCACTATGCCAACAAGTGCACCTCTCAGCTCCGTCTTTCGCCCCCTCCTCCAGGGAAGCCTCCAAGCAATGCTATAGTGAAGTTCAACCCTAGGTCTGCGAGAGTCAATATGGTGAATGCAGCTGAAGCAGATAACTCCTCAGACGTGATTATGGGTAATCTTTCAGTTAATGGTATTCCTGCTAAGGCTTTATTGGATTATGGTGCTTCGCATTGCTTCATATCATATCCATTTGCATCCAAGCATAATCTGCATCAGGAGCAGTTGTCTAAGCTGTTAGCAGTTGTTTCCCCGGGAAGCATATGAGTTCTAGTTTGGTAGTTCCGGATATCACTGTCAAGATGGGTGATTATGCTTTTCTCGCTTCTCCTATTGTCCTTGGCAACTCTAATATTGATTTGATCCTTGGAATGGATTGGTTGTCTATTAACAAGGCGTCTTTTTATTATGAAGCTAAAGAAGTGAAGCTAACTCATTCTTCAGAGGACGTGATTATCTTCGCAGCGCGTGATGACACGGTCCGTCTGTTTTCCTTGAATGAGAAGGGTGAGATCTCTCCAATTTCGCAAATCCCAGTGGTCTGCGAGTATGAAGATGTTTTCCAGAAGAACTGCCAGGAATGCCTCCGCACCGAGCAGTTGAGTTCGTAATTGAGCTTGAACCGGGTACTGAGCCTGTGAGTAAACGGTCGTATAAACTGGGTCCAGAAGAGCTGAAGGAGCTGAAAAAACAACTTGATGAGGAAGAGCGTCTGGGTCTGATCATACCAAGCTCATCTCCTTGGGGTTGTGGAGTTCTTTTCGTCAAGAAGAAGGATGGTAAGGAATGACTCTGTGTCGATTACCGTCCATTGTATAAGAAGACAACAAAAACAAGTATCCACTTCCTAACATCAATGAGTTGTTTTGAGAAATTGAAAGGGGCTAAGATCTTCTCAAAGCTTGATCTCAGGATGGGTTATCATCATATTCGCATTCGCGAAGAGGACATTTCAAAGACTGTTTTCAGAACAAGCTTTGTCTCATATGAGTACACAATGATGTCTTTCGGTCTGGCTAATGCTCCACCGACCTTCTGTCGGATGATAAATTATATCTTCTCCCCATTCAAGAATGAAATCGTCTTGTTATATCTCGATGATATTCTGGTCTTTTCGAAAACTGAGGAAGAGCATGAAGAACATCTCAGGCTTGTGCTTGATAAGCTAAGAGAGCATAAGTTCTATACTAAGTTTTCCAAATGTGAGTTATGGTTGAAGGAAGTTGTCTGCCTTGGGCACATCATCTCTGCCGAGGGCATCAAAGTTGATCCGTCGAAGGTGCAGGCCATTGTTGAGTGGGAACCTCCGCAAAATGTGAAGGAGCTTCGAAGCTTTCTCGGGCTTGCAAGCTATTGCAGAAGATTCATTGAGAATTTCTCCAAGATTACCAAGCTTCTCTCAAGTCTTCTTCAGAAGGGTGTGAAGTATGTCTGGTCTTCAGAGTGTCAGTTGGCCTTCGACACACTCAAAGAGAAGCTCACTTCTACTCCAGTCTTGGTTCCTCCTGATGACTCCAAACCTTATCAAGTGTTCTGCGATGCCTCTCTTCAAGGTCTTGGTGCAGTGTTATTGCAAGACAAGAAAGTGGTAGCTTACACCTCGAGGCAGTTGAAGCCAAGTGAGAAGAATTACCCCACTCATGATCATGAATTGGCGGCAGTGGTACATGCTCTGATGACTTGGAGACACCTCTTGTTGGAAAGAAAGGTTGAAGTGTTCACCGATCACAAGAGTCTCAAGTACATCTTCACCCAGCCTAACCTTAATCTTCGGCAAACTCGTTGGGTGGAAATGCTCCAAGATTTAATCTAAGCGTTGAGTACACTCCACGCAAAGCTAATGTCGTGGCAGATGCTTTGAGCAGGAAGGCTTACTGCAACAGTCTCATTCTAAAGCCTCTCCAGCCTGACCTTTATGAATCTTTCAGAAAGCTCACCTTGAGTTAGTTCCTCAGGGATTTCTTGCTAGTCTTTAGATTTCTCCTAGCTTGGAAGACCAGGTCCTACAAGCTCAACTTCTTGATGCAATGGTGAAGAAAGTTAAGATTGGCTTGCCAAAGGGAGTTCCCAAATATAAGTGCTTTAGTGTTGATGCCAGAGATACTTTGTTCTTTGAGGATCGCCTTGTCATTCCGAAAGGGGATCTCAGAAAGGTTATCATGGAAGAAGCTCATAACTCTCTTCTCTCCATACATCCAGGAAGCTCCAAGATGTATCAGGATTTGAAACAGACCTTCTGGTGGACTCGCATGAAGCGTGAAATTGCTCAGTTCGTAAATGAATGTGATGTTTGTCAAAGGGTGAAAGCAAAGCATCAATGTCCAACGGGTCTTTTGCATCCCTTGCCCATTCCCGAGTGGAAGTTCGACCATGTTGAGATGGACTTCGTCACTGGGTTTCCGAAGTCCAAGAAGGGTAACGATGCCATCTTTGTCGTCATCGACAAGTTGAGCAAAGTCGCTCATTTCCTTCCAGTCAAGGAGTTTATCTCAGTAGCTCACCTTGCGGAGCTGTATATGTCAAGGATAGTTTCTTTGCATGGTGTTCCAATGCTGATTTATTTCCAAGTTCTGGGATTCATTTCAGTCTGCGATGGGTACTAAGATTCGATTCAGTACAGCCTTCCATCCTCAGACTAGTGGGCAAGTTGAGAGAGTCAATCAGGTCCTCGAGGATATGCTAAGAGCCTGTGTCATCTCCTTTGGCATGAAGTGGGAAGACTTCCTACCTTTTGCTGAGTTTTCTTACAACAACAGCTATCAGGAAAGTTCAGGCAAAGCTCCGTTTGAGATTCTGTATGGCAGGAAGTGTCGTACCCCGCTCAATTGGTCAGATATTGGTGAGCGTCAGATTCTTGGGAATGACATGATTGAAGAAGTTGAAGAGATGTGTCATGTCATTCGGGATAATCTCAAAGCAGTGCAGTCTTGTCAGAAGAGCTACTATGATAGTAAGCATCGTGACATGGCTTATGAGATCGATGACTTCGTCTATCTCAAAGTGTCTCCCATGAAGGGCACTCGGCGCTTCGGCATCAAAGGGAAACTTGCTCCTCGTTTTGTTGGGCCTTTCAGAATTGTTGGCAAGAGAGGCGACCTTGCATATCAATTAGAGCTCCCTTCAAACTTTTCAAATGTGCATGACGTGTTCCATGTCTCTCAGCTCCGGAGGTGCTTCAAGACTCCCGAGCGCACAGTTGATCTTCAGGATATCGACCTTCAACCCGACATATCCTATCATGAGCATCCAGTTATAGTTCTTGAGACGACTGAGCGCAAGACCCGCAATAAGTCAATCAAGTTTCTCAAGGTGCAATGGTCACATCATTCCGACAAAGAGGCCACTTGGGAGCGTGAGGATCACCTCCGTTCCGAATTTCCAGAGTTCTTTCAGTCCTAGATCTCGGGTCGAGATCTTCTTGTAGTGTGGGAGAGTTTGGAACACCCCAAATGTAATCCTTGCCATATTGTGATCCTTTCCTATTTTGTGAACCTTGTTTAGATGTTATGAAGTTGTCATTTCAGGTGGATCATCTCATGTCATCATCTTGCATCATGGCATCCCTTTCAAGTGCATTGTGTTCAACTCCCTATTGGTTCTGATAGCTTGCCTTGGTGTGATGAGTGTTGTGGTGATCTTATATAATTCTTCCAAACATGCTTTCAAACTTCAATGTTTTCAAAAAAAATTAAAGCTCTTCCCCCTTTGCATTTTAAAACTTGTGTGTCAAACCTTGATTGAACCTGATTTAAAAATGTTATACATTCAGAGTATTAACTTGTGGTTGAGGGGGTAATTGTCATGTTGTTTTTTAGCTTTAAGTCTTTTGGGGTTTTATTAAAACAGCACTATAATCCCTGTTTTGAATATAATTTACATGTTCTAAAAATCAGATTTGCATTTTATTTAAATAGGGCATAAATCCCTCATGCCCTAGGTGTTTTTATTTTATTTTCAAAACCCCTCTGTTGCTCTGGGTATTTTGCTTTCTGTTTGGTTTATTTAAAAATAGGAAAACCCTTTTAATTCTTTTCTGTTTTATCAAGCGCCCCAGGTAGGCCAGCTCGCTCCTCTTACCTGGGCCTCGCCTCACCCCTTCGCTAGCTCATCCCGCTCGGCGTCCCTCTTCTTCCCCTGACACCGTCACTTTTCCCCCTCCTTTCCGTTAGAGAGAGGGTCGTCATGAGAGAGAGTGCTCCCGACGCCGTGGCTTCACGGACGTCGAGACCGTCCCTCCCCTCGCCTATTTATTCCCTCAGCATGCGAGCCCCTCGTCTTGGGTTCCTCCTCCGCCGCCACCTCGTTCCCATCTCTCTCCCTCTCCCTGTGCAGGTAAGATTCAGAGACTGCGAGAGATTCAGAGAGAGAGTCGCGCCGTCACTGTCGTCCCTCCCCTCGTCGCCGGTGCGTCCCCGTCCAGCCCGAGGCGTCCGCAAGGATGGGGTTTCTCCCCCCCCCTCATTCCATTTCTATCGTTAGCGGGGCCGATCCCCCTCCCTTGCGTCTCCTCCGCGTCGATGTCGCCGGAGCAGGGTTGTGAGTTGTCGCGGGTGCTCCTCCCCTTCTTCCTCGTCTCGGAGCAAGCTCTTCTTCGAGAACCCCTGGGTGAGCAGCTCCTCCTCCTCCTTCCTTCTTCCCCTCGCCGTAGCGTAGTTGTCGCCGCCGATGTTCTCTGCCATGGCCAGGAGCAGCAGCTCCGTTGCGCCGCCGATGCAGTCGTCCTCTTGCCTAGTTAGGCACGGGAATGGAAATCCCAGGGCTCCCTCTTCCCCCTCGTGGTGCTAGCCATAGGGATTAGCCGTCGGAGTGTCGCCGATCTGCCTCCCCTGTTCCAGCCGCCGCGTTAGGTGCAGTTAGAGCAGAGGGAGTTGCTCAATAGAGCATGCTCCCCTTTCTTTTTATTGAGTTCCGCATCAGTAGCGCAGTGGCAACTGAGTGGCGTGTTGTCTCCAGCGTCGTGGGTTCGACCCCCCGTGGGCGCCCCTTTCTTTTTATATTTTTCGCTAGGGTGTAGTTGCAGGTGCAGAGAGGGCTTAGCTTGCTTAAAACCCCTCTCTGGTTAAGTGCCGACGCCGTAGCCCAGTGGTGCATGTGTGTGTAGTCTTGCACAGGGGTTGTGGGTTCGATCCCCATGGCCTACCCTTTTTGTTTTCCTTGTTTTATTTTTTTCTTTTCCTTTTTCTTTTGCTGCATATTGTTGTTTTGTTTCTTCTAAAAACCAGGGGGTGTTGTTTTATTTATTTAAGGCATATAGTGTAGTGTATGTGTGAGTGTATGCACTTGAGTGTGTGTGTGAGCACATGTATGTGCGTGTGTGTGCTCATGTATGTGAGTGTGTGTGCATGGGTGCATATGCACTTGTGCATGAGGTCCTAACCCCTCATGCTTTCCACTATGCAATTGGTGTTGTTGTTAATAGTGCTTGTCTATGTGCATGTGTAGGTGTAGATGGTGTGGTGTGAGTCCATATACACATGTGCATGTGTATGTGAGTGCACATGTGTGTGTGTGGATAACCACATTTCCATATGTTTTCGTGACCATGTTAGTGGATCCATGCTAGGCCTAGATATGTTGTTCTTGTCCTAGGAAGTGCATGTGTAGATGATGCAATATGTGCTAGTTTTACATGTGATGTTAGTCATTTGTAGTTATAGGATTCTAGCTGATATTTTTGAGCTAGCTTTGTGCCTTGTAGTTACATGCAAGTACCCATGTATTATATATGATTTTGGGGCAGAATCATCCCACAAATCCATTGTTGCAATCACATTTCACTTTAGAGTAACTTCATAAAACTGTTATTTTCTGATATGATGCCATGTTTAGTGCTTTGCATTAGGTGGTGCCTTGACCCTTTGAGGTTGATTCCTTGATGTAGTGGTAGAGGGTGAACCCCTCTACAGCATGGGACCTTTGTTTTGTTCTTAGGAATTTGTATGCACCTATTGTGCCCTGTCAAAGTTGACACTTGGCTGAAAATGTCAGATTTGTGAAACCCTGTGATTTTCACTAAGTGTGAGATTCTAATGTTATTTTCTTCCCGTGTTGTGTTGAGTGTATTAGCTCCTGTGTTGGGAATTAGCCCATTCAACAAACTAAGGTTTGTGAGATTTTATGTTTGTTTAGCTCCCTGTTAAATTTCATGCTCATACCCTTCCCGTAGATATCATTTTGGAGGCTGCCAAAATGCTTGAGAGCATAAGCAGCTGGCGAAAATCTGTGATTTTCACTAAGTCCCAGAATCTGTGATATTTTGTCCAAGTTCGTGTTTATAGATATGTTCTTGGGTGATTCCTTCGCATTAGCTTCTTGTGCAGGGTTGTAGAGATTCTGGATGGCTTCTGTCTCATATCTTGTTTGATTCATTTAGGTGGTTGTAGCTACTTTAAATGTTGTAGACAAACTGCCATGTTGCTGTTAAAAACAGATAGTGTGTTTGTGTTGTTTTGAAGCTTGTGTGGGCATTGTTGATGGTGTGGTGTGTTCCCATGCACTACCTCACTTATTATTTATTGCTTGATCATGTGGCAACCTGGTTACACCAGGGGAGTGCCCATTAGAGTGTGTTTGTGGTTGTTTTGAACCGTAGGCCTTTTGAAACTTGTTTTGTAGTTTCCGGTTGATCCGTAACTCCGTTCTCTACGTTCTTTATATGTTTTTGTATCATTTTCTCGTGATGCACATGTTCATTCCATATTCATGCATGTTAAGATAACTTAACATGAGGTTCTGTCCAGAATTCAACTAACTCAACTAATGCATGTGAAAGTGACTAGAATAGTGGTGCATGCTTCCTTCTTCATACATGCATCATGTGGCTTGTTGCATTATGTTGTGCTCGTGTTCATCGGCAGTTATCTTATCTTGGGTAGCATCGGGATCAAACAGCAAGTACGTGGATTCTGGAGAGTATGTGCAGGAAGAACAAGAGCAGTTCCAAGCTGAAGAAATCACAAACAAGATGACCGTGACCTTGACACCCTATCTAGCTTTGTTATGCTTAGAATCACGTTTCCTTTGTTACATGCTCACTGCCTACCACTTGATATATAAATGCCACCTGTCTTTGCCATGATCCCAAACACCTCCCTCTCCTAGCAAATATTGTTTGGCTACGTAGGCTTGCTCACCCTTTAATGAGTAGCTTTGCTAGTTGCAGGAGCCAGCTGTCTCATGTGATAACATGGTTATTTTGATATCATTATGTTTTAAACTGCTATTAATTAATGCACCTATATACTTGGTAACTAACGGAAGGCCTAGCCTTTTGCCGAGTGATTTGTTCCGTTGTTTCCGCCTTAGTTTCGGTTACCGGTGTTTGATTCCATAACAGATCGCTCCCAACACGTTCGGGGTTGTTATGGGGACCCCCTTGATAAATCGTGTAGTGTTAAGACTTGTTCGGCAGGACCCAACATTGGTTTTAATCTGCTAATCACCTAATAATAATTTGCATAGGAAATAGCTACCCCGAGGATTTAATCAACAACCCCGGGCCAGTGCTTGATACGTCTCCAACGTATCTACTTTTCCGAACTCTTTTGCCCTTGTTTTGGACTCTAATTTGCATGATTTGAATGGAACTAACCCGGACTGACGTTGTTTTCAGCAGAATTGCCATGGTTTTGTTTTTGTGCAGAAATAAAAGTTCTCGGAATGTACGGAAAATTTACGGAGATTTTTTCTGGAATAAAAGAAAAATTCCTGCGCAAATATCCACCGGAGGGGGCCTACCAGTGGGCCACAAACCCACAGGTCGCGGCCACCCCCCTAGGCCGTGCGTGAGGGCTTCTGGGGCCCACGTGGCACCACCGCCCCCAAACTCAGCTCTATATCTTCCGTCTCGCCCCGAAAAAAAATCAGAGAGAAGGTTTCATCGCGTTTTACGATACGGAGGCGCTGCCACCTCCTATTCTTCATTTGGAGGGCAGATGTGGAGTCCGTTCGGGGCTCCGGAGAGGGGAAATCGTCGCCATCGTCATCATCAACCTTCCTCCATCAACAATTCCATGATGCTCTCCACCGTTCGTGAGTAATCTCGTCATAGGCTTGCTGGACGGTGATGAGTTGGATGATATCTATCATATAATCGAGTTAGTTTTGAAGGGGATTGATCCCTAGTATCCACTATGTTCTAGATTGATGTTGCTACTACTTGGCTATGCTTAATGCTTGTCACTAGGGCCCGAGCGCCATGATTTCAGATCTGAACCTATTATGTTGTTGCCAATATATGTGTGTTTTAGATCCTATCTTGCAAGTTGTAGTCACCTACTATGTGTTATGACCCGGCAACCCCGGAGTGACAATAGCCGGAACCACTCCCGGAGATGACCATAGTATGAGGAGTTCATGTATTCACTACGTGTTAATGTGTTGGTCCGGTTCTTTAATAAAAGGAGAACCTTAATATCCCGTAGTTTCCATTAGGACCACACAGCCACGGGAGGGATGGACAATAGATGTCATGCAAGTTCTTTTCCCTAAGCACGTATGACTACATACGGAATACATGCCTACATTAGATTGACGAACCGGAGCTAGTTACTTATCTCTCCGTGTTATAGATGTTACATGATGAATCACATCCGTCACACTCATCCATCACCGATCCACTGCCTACGAGTCTTTTACTACTGGTCCTTGATACGTTACTTTGTCCAGGCTTGTCCCTTGCTACAAAAAGGGATTGGGCCACTTTGCTACTACTGTTGTTACTGCTACTGTTGTTACTTGCTACTGCAGTTACTTGCTACTCTGCTATTACTTGTTGCAAGACTTTTTCGACACCGTTGTCGGGAAAGAATAGTTCCTCGCCCACGTGCAACACTGGCACCATTGATACAACAGTTAGGAATTGTCTGCCGTCAACAGTTCTGTTTCTGAGACCGTTGCTATCATACTACTTTGCTACTGATACTTTGCTTGCAGACACTAATCTTTCAAGTGCGGTTGAATCTGACAAAATCAGCTGCTAATACTTGAGAATATTCTTTCGCTTCCCCTTTGGCGAATCAACAAATTTGGGTCGAATACTCTACCCTCGAAAACTGTTGCAATCCCCTATACTTGAGGGTCATCAAGACATTTTTTTGGCGCCGTTGGCGGGGAAGCACAGCTATATTCTCTGAGTCACTTGGGATTGACGTCTGCTGATCACTATGAGGAATCCGAAAGATCCAAGAACTAAAATCTTGCCTTCCACTACGAGGAGAGGTAAGGAATTGCCATCTAGCTCTGCACTTGATTCACCTTCACTTTTGAGTAAGTTTGCGACATCGCCTCCTGCTAGAAATCTTGATATGTCGCCTGTGCTTGATGATGCTACTTCTGCTGCCCATGATGCTATGCTTGATATTATGCCTGATGATGATATGCTTGATACTATGCCTGATGATGCCATGCTTGATACTATGCCTGATGATGCTATGCCTGATACTGCTTTGCCACTAGGTGCCCTTGATGCACAAATTGCTAGAGTTGCTGCTAGACATGATGATACTTCTGAAACTGCTGATACTATTGACGTAGAACCTGTTACTATGCCTGCTATGCCTGATATGCGCTATGTTATGGAGGGAGAGATAGCTGAGGATTTTCTTGCGTGTAAGGGTAACTATGATGTTGAGAAAGGATGATGCTAAGACCTGGTTCACTTCTCTTTCTCCTGGATGTGTGCGTAGCCCCTAGGATATGGTCTACAACTTCTCTGAAAAATATTTCCCTGCCCATAAGAAGCAAGCTGCCTTGCAGGAAATATAAAATTTTGCTCAAGCTGAAGAAGAGAGTCTCCCACAAGCTTGGGGGAGGCTCATCCAACTACTGAATGCTTTTCCTAATCACCCTCTTGAGAAGAATGAGATACTTGATATCTTCTATAATGGACTTACCGATGCTTCTAAAGACCACCTAGATAGTTGTGTCAGTTGTGTTTTTAGGGAACGAACTATAGAACAAGATAAGATTCTGTTGAATAACATCTTGTGCAATGCGAATGCTTGGACTATTCCCGAACCACCTCCTAAGCCAACTCCGAAGAACAGAGGTATTCTATTCCTCAGTCCTAAAGATATGCAAGAAGCAAAGAAATCTATGCTAGAGAAATGCATTAAATCTGAAGATGTCGAAAATCTACCACCTATCGAAGAGATCCATGGTCTTGATAACCAGATACACGTAGTAGAAGTAAATTCTTTGCATAGGTTTGATGAGAGTGATATTTCTTTTGATAAACCTGCTAGCTTATGCCTGGATGAATTTGATAACTTTGTTGCCAAACAACAGAGTTTCAATGATTATGTTAGCAGACAATTGGAACAGCATGCTTGTATGCTTAGTCATTTAAGTGCTTGTGTGGACAGAAATGTCAATGATCTTAAGCTCTGAGTAAACATGCCTTTATGGTTACTACTCGGGTAGAACAAGTACTTAAAGCTCCGAATGACTTGCTCAATGAGTTGAATGACAATTCTGTTAGAGTCGTTACTAGAGGCGGCCGAATGACCCAAGAACCTTTGTATCCTGAGGGTCATCCTAAGAGAATTGAACAAGATTCTCAAGGAGTTAGCACTGATGCACCTAGTCATCCTAGAAAGAAGAAGAAAGATGATAGGAACCTGCACGCTAGCAACCCTGTTCCTGCTACACCTGAGAGTCCAAAGGATGCCTCTGTCTCTGATGCTGAAACACAATCTGGTGATGAACATGAGCCTAATGATAATATCAATAGTGATGTTCATGAAGATGCTCAACCTAGCAATGAAAAGGATGTGGAGATTGAACCTGTTGATCTTGATAACCCACATCCTAAGAATAGAAGATACGATAAGAATGACTTCACTGCTAGGAAGCACGGTAAAGAAAGGGAACCATGGGTTCAGAAACCTATGCCCTTTCCTCCCAAACCATCCAAGAAAAAGGATGATGAGGATTTTGAGCGATTCGTTGAAATGATCAGACTTGTCCTTCTGCAAATGCGTTTGACAGATATGCTCAAAATGTCTCCGTATGCTAAGTACATGAAAGATATTGTGACTAATAAGAGGAGGATACCTGAGGATGAGAGTTACACCATGCTTGCTAACTATACCTTCAAGGGTGGAACTCCTAAGAAACTAGGTGATCCCGGTGTGCCCACTATACCTTGCTCCATTAAAGATAACTACATTTGAACTACATTATGCGACCTTGGAGCCGGTGTTAGTGTTATGCCTCTCTCTCTCTTTATCGTAGACTTGAACTAGATAAGTTGACACCCACTAAAATCTCTCTGCAAATGGCCGACAAATCAACTGCTTTCCCTATCGGCATTTGCGAGGATGTGCATGTTGTGGTTGCTAATGTCACTACCTAAACAGACTTTGTTATCTTGAATATTCCTGAGGGCGATGCCATGGCGGTCATCCTTGGAAGACCCTTTTTAAACACTGCAGGGGTTTTATAGATTGCAACAAAGGCAACGTCACTTTCCATGTCAACGGTGATGAGCATATGGTGCACTTTCCGAAGAAACAATATCGAGTACATTGCATCAATGCTATCAAAAAAACTTCATCGATTCTTATTGCGAGCTTTGAATGCCCTATTCCTCGTGTCAAGATGAAGTATGATTTGCTTGTTGGGGAGATACACATCCCCATTGAGGTAACCTAGTGACTATTCGAAAATTCTCCGTTCTCTTTTGTGATTTGAAAAGGTTTGTCAAAGAGGCTTGATCAACCTCACTGATGGATTTCTTTCGATGACCATGAGATGGATGAATCGAGGAGTCACAAACCTCTGTTCCAAGCTTTCACTTTAGGTTGCTTAGAATAAAATTGATAGATTTAGTTTAGTTTTCCCTGTCTTCTGTTTTAGCGTCCGGTAGAAAAGTACCCCGAAAATAAAAGTTCTCCGAACATCCTGAAAATCAAGTATGATTTTTTATGGAATTTTTGAAAAATTCTAAGACAAAGAGCTTGTCTGGGGGCCACACCAGTGGTCCACAAGCCCTAGGGGCGCGGGCACCCCCTAGCCACGCCACCCAGGCTTGTGGGGACCACAGGCACCCCCTCCACTCCTTCTTGCTCTTGTCTCCTTGTCCTACCTCCAGAAAAAATCGTTTCGCAGCTCAAACATGTGTTCTAGCTCCTCTTGCTGGGATTTTCGATCTCTTTGCCCAAATCACCATTCTCCGACCTGTTTTGGGGAAATTACTCCTTGGTAAGAGACTCCTCCATTGGTCCAATTAGTTTTTGCTCTAGTGCCATATACTCCGCGTATTTTTGCTGCCTTGGTGACCATGTTCTTGATCTTTGCATGCTGATTTTAGCTGGTCCCGAGTAGTTTTGATGTGTAATATGGTCTCTAGGCACTTGTGGGAGTTGTTGCTACAAGTTTGGTTGAGCCTTGTTCACCTTTCCTTAGAATCACTGGAAATTTTAGAAAAGGAAGATGTTCAGCAGAAACTTTCATGGTGGTTCCTCAAGCAAGAGAGGTCCCCGTCTTGCGATTCAGGAGCCTGATCCTTACCAACCAAGGGATGCGTAGGTACAACCATGTGAATGGCCTTCTGGTGAACTTATGATTGAGGCAGGTTTCAAAGATGACTTTGATGCACTTGTTCACAACGTCGGACTCGAAGAATTCATCTCCGATAAATGTGAACAGTATGTTGCTCTCACTGCCTCTTTTGTTTGTAGATTCAAATTTTTAGCTGGACGTGAGACATCGGTACTGTTTGATCTCTATGATAAATCGTATACATGGATTTAGAGGATTTCAATAGAATTTGCAAGATACCTATTTGGGGTAGTCTCAATGATCCTCCTAAATCTTCGGTTAGAGATTTTTTGCTCTAGTATTACTGTTGGAGAAACTAGAGACATTACGCAGGCTACCATGGGGAGTATTCATTTCCCTGCCTTGCATTACTTTGCCCTCTTCATAGGCAGATGCATTAATGGCAAGATTGAGCATTGTCACCTCTGCGCACCTGACCTTAGTATCCTTAAGAGTGCAGTGACGGGTGACAAAAGCTTCAACATGGGAGCTATTATAGCAAGGAGGCTGAATAAGAATGCTATTGAAGGGGATTTCTTTGGTGGGATCTATGCCACTCGCATAGCAAATTTTCTTGGAGTACCCATCCGCGAAGGACATCCCCCGCTCCATACAGCTATCCTTGACCGCGTCGCTTTGACACGCTACCAGTTCCTTGAGAGGGATGACGAATCCCTCCTATAGTGTTTGATATTTAACCGGCAGCGTGTTTTCCATATTACCCTTCCTGCTCCTGCTTTCTTTGACTTTCAGGTAAAACAGAGATATTACATAACCAGAGGAGAGGCAGAGGAGTATGAGAGGGAGGCAAAGGCTGCTCGTCTCCGTGAGGCAGCTATTCAGGCAGTGGCTGCAGCGCTCCCGTATAACCCCCACTGTGATTTTGGGTTTCGCCAGGACCATCCTTGGGAATAGATTAACTTAGGCCAAAAGCCTAAGCTTGGGGGAGTACGTGTTCTCACCGACTTTACATTCTTGCTTATGCTTTCACTTTGTTCGTCGATGTTCACACTTTGCCACTGTATCATCCATGCTAGTTTATTTTCTTTTTCTCGTTTTCTTTTCGTGTGTCTGTTTAGTTTGAAAAAGAAACCCAAAAAGATTTTATTTTTCTTCTTTTTGCTTGTTGGGAGCTTTCCCGTGTAAATAGTTTTCTTTTTTTGGGTCAAGGTAGAAGATATTGGTTACAATGTTTAGTGGCTCTTGCATGCATACCTGTTTAGCTTTCAAAGAGCCATATTACTTTGTCTTCTCCTTTGTGTTTGCCTGCAGATTCCAGCGTAGTCCAATGCACGAGCATGGATATTATTGTTCACATCGTTCGGTCATGCAAGTGAAAGGCAACAATGACGATATATGATGAAGTGATTGAGCCTGGAAAAGCTGGTATGAACTCGATCTATTTTGTTTTTGTAAATATGACTAGCTCATCATGCCTGATTCAGCTTTGTTGTGAGAGAAACATGTTTGCAATGACAATTTAGAGATCATAGTTTCTTATGACATGCTTACTTATCTAGGATCTTATAATGGTTTGTCTTGGATGCCCACATGAATGTTGAGATGATTGTGTTGTAGTATGATAGGATGGTATCCTCCTTTGAATGATTCAAGTGGCTTGACCTGGCGCATGTTCACGCATGTAGTTGAAACAAAATCAACATAGCCTCTATGATGTTCATGTTCATGTTCATGGTGATTTATGTCCTACTCATGCTTGCACTCAATGCTAGTTAATCTCATCGCATTTTGATGACTGTTGTCGCTCTCTAGTTGGTCGCTTCCCAGTCTTTTGCTAGCCTTCACTTGTACTAAGCGGGAATACTCCTTGTGCATCCACTTCCATAAACCCAAAGTTGTCCATATGAGTCCACCATACCTACCTATGTGCGGTATCTACCTGCCGTTCCAAGTAAATTTGTATGTGCCACTCTCTAAATCTTCAAGAAATAATCTGTTTTGCATGCACGAACCGCTCATGTGGTGACAGGGGGCTATTGGTATCTTCCATGCTAGGCGTGTTATCCTCGATATGTGTTTATTCACTATCATTCACGAGAAAGGGGCCGGTAATTGGAATTCCCAGTTCCATACTCAAATCGAAAAGATAATTGCAAACAAAACTCCCCCAGGATTGATGTTGGTATGGACAGTACCCGAGGATTTGGCTAGCCATGGAGTGTGATTGATTGGTGGTGGGGAGTCAAAACTTTACTTTTCTGTTTGGCAACCGCCTATAGCATGTGTAGCGTGGAAGATGTTGAGAACTCTTAGTCATTGTGTTGACAATGAAAGCATGCCACCCAAAATTATTATCTTTGTTTTCAAAGCTTGAGCTCTGGCACCTCTGCAAATCAATGCTTCCCTCTGCGAAGGGCCTGTCTATTTATGTTCCTGTTGAGTCATCCTCCTCTTACAAAAGCACCAATTAGAGAGCAACTCTGTCGTTTTTATGCTGTGCTTTTAACTGTGTTGAGTATGACTGTGACTGGATCTTCATTGCCTTGAATTACAATGTTTAGTCAGCCCTTGGTCTTTGAAGGTGCTCTGCATTTATGTTTTGCGGTCTCAGAAAGAGCTAGCAAGATACCATCTATTCGTACTACTTATTGTTGTTTTGATTGAAGTGTTGACGTTTGAAACTTATTATTATTTGCTCGCTAGTTGATTATGCCATTGATATGAGTTTACCGTGAGACCTAGTTCTCATTTCCTTATGTGGTTTGCTTGTGATCTTGAAGAAATTATGGTTATGAGTTAGACATAGTTGCAACAACAAGTTCAAACAGAGTTCATCAAAGTTTTTCTTTTGTCTCTTTCAGTTTGTCAACTGGATTGCTTGAGGACAAGCAAGGCTTTAAGCTTGGGGGAGTTGATACGTCTCCAATGTATCTACTTTTCCGAACTCTTTTGCCCTTGTTTTGGACTCTAATTTGCATGATTTGAATGGAACTAACCCGGACTGACGTTGTTTTCAGCAGAATTTCCATGGTGTTGTTTTTGTGTAGAAATAAAAGTTCTCGGAATGTCGTGAAAATTTACGGAGATTTTTTCTGGAATAAAAGAAAAATACCTGCGCAAAGATCCATCGGAGGGGGCCTGCCAATGGGCCACAAACCCACAGGCCGCGGCCACCCCCCTAGGTCGCGCCATGTGGGCTTGTGGGGCCCACGTGGCACCACCACCCCCAAACTCAGCTCTATATCTTCCGTATCGCCTGGAAAAAAAATCTAAGAGAAGCTTTCATCGCGTTTTATGATACGGAGGCACCACCACCTCCTGTTCTTCATCTCGAGGGCTGATCTAGAGTCCGTTCAGGGCTCCGAAGAGGGGAAATCATTGCCATCATCATCATCAACCTTCCTCCATCGACAATTCCATGATGCTCTTCACCGTTCGTGAGTAATCTCATCGTAGGCTTGCTGGATGGTATCCACTATGTTCTAGATTGATGTTGCTACTACTTGGCTATGCTTAATGCTTGTCACTAGGGCCCGAGTACCATGATTTCAGATCTGAACCTATTATGTTGTCGCCAATATATGTGTGTTTTAGATCCTATCTTGCAAGTTGTAGTCTCCTACTATGTGTTATGACCCGGCAACCCCGGAGTGACAATAGCCGGAACCACTCCCGGAGATGATCATAGTATGAGGAGTTCATGTATTCACCACGTGTTAATGCGTTGGTCTAGTTCTTTATTAAAAGGAGAACCTTAATATCCTGTAGTTTCCATTAGGACCCCACTGCCACGGGAGGGATGGAGAATAGATTTCATGCAAGTTCTTTTCCCTAAGCACGTATGACTACATACGGAATACATGCCTACATTAGATTGACGAACGGGAGCTAGTTACTTATCTCTCCGTGTTATAGCTGTTACATGATGAATCACATCCGTCACACTCATCCATCACTGATCCACTGCCTACGAGTTTTTACTACTAGTCCTTGATACATTACTTTGTCCAGGCTTGTCCCTTGCTACAAAAAGGGATTGGGCCACTTTCCTGCTACTGCTGTTACTGCTACTGTTGTTACTTGCTACTGCTGTCACTACTGCTGTTACTTGCTACTCTGATGTTACTTGTTGCAAGACTTTTTCGACACCGTTGTTGGGAAAGAATAGTTCCTCGCCCACATGCAACAATGGCGCCATTGATACAACAGTTAGGAATGGTCTGTCGTCAACAGTTATGTTTCTGACACCGTTGCTATCATACTACTTTGCTACTGATACTTTGCTTGCAGACACTAATCTTTCAGGTGTGGTTGAATCTGACAAACTCAGCTGCTAATACTTGAGAATATTCTTTTGCTTCCCCTTTGGCGAATCAACTAATTTGGATCAAATACTCTACCCTCGAAAATTGTTGCGATCCCCTATACTTGAGGGTCATCAAGACATTCTTGTGGCGCCGTTGGCGGGGAAGCACAGCTATATTCTCCGAGTCACTTGGGATTGACGTTTGCTGATCACTATGAGGAATCCGAAAGATCCAAGAACTAAAAATCTTGCCTTCCACTACGAGGAGAGGTAAGGAACTGCCATCTAGGTATGCACTTGATTCACCTTCAGTTTTGAGTAAGTTTGCGACATCGCCTCCTGCTAGAAATCTTGATATATCGCATGTGCTTGATGATGCTACTTCTGCTGCCCATGATGCTATGCTTGATATTATGCCTGATGATTCTATGCTTGATACTATGCCTAATGATGCTATGCTTGATACTGTGCCTGATACTGCTTTGCCACTAGGTGCCCTTGATGCACGAATTGCTAGAGTTGCTGCTAGACGTGATGATACTTCTGAAACTGCTGATACTATTGAAGTAGAACCTGTTACTATGCCTGCTATGCCTGATACGCACTATGTTATGGAGGGAGAGATAGCTGAGGATTTTCTTGCGTGTAAGCATAGCTATGATGTTGAGAAATTACTCCTCAAGTGGAAAGAAAAATCGCTGAATACTAGGATGAAATACGACCCGAAGTTTGCTACTTCGTCTATCTTTGTGACCAATAAGGATTATGAATTCTCTGTCGATCCTGAGTTAATCACTCTGGTCAAATCTGATCCCTTTCACGATTACGAGTCTGGAACGGTTGTAGCCCATCTTACCAAACTACACGATATAGCCACCCTATTCACTAGTGAGGAAAAGATTCGCCACTACTATATCCTCAAGTTGTTACCTTTCTCGCTAAAGGATGATGCTAAGACCTGGTTCACTTCTCTTGCTCCTGGATGTGTGCGTAGCCCCCAGGATATGGTCTACTACTTCTCTGAAAAATATTTCCCTGCCCATAAAAAGCAAGCTGCCTTGCAGGAAATATACAACTTTGCTCAAGCTGAAGAAGAGAGTCTCCCACAAGCTTGGGAGAGGCTCATCCAGCTACTGAATGCTTTGCCTGATCACCCTCTTGAGAAGAATGAGATACTTGAAATCTTCTATAATGGACTTACCGATGCTCCTAAAGACCACCTAGATAGTTGTGCCAGTTGTGTTTTTAGGGAACGAACTATAGAACAAGATGAGATTCTGTTGAATAACATCTTGTGCAATGAGAATGCTTGGACTATTCCCGAACCACCTCCTAAGCCAACTCCGAAGAAGAGAGGTATTCTACTCCTCAGTCCTAAAGATATGCAAGAAGCCAAGAAATCTATGCGAGAGAAATGCATTAAATCTGAAGATGTCGAAAATCTACCACCTATCGAAGAGATCCATGGTCTTGATAACCAGATACACGTAGTAGAAGTAAATTCTCTACGTAGGTTTGATGAGAGTGATATTCCTTTTGATAAACCTGCTAGCTTATGCCTGGATGAATTTGATAACTTTGTTGCCAAACAACAGAGTTTCAATGATTATGTTAGCAGACAATTGGAACAGCATGCTCGTATGCTTAGTCATTTAAGTGCTTGTGTGGACAGAAATGTATATGATCTTAAGCTTCTGAGTAAACATGCCTCTATGGTTACTACTCGGGTAGAACAAGTACTTAAAGCTCAGAATGACTTGCTCAATGAGTTGAATGACAATTCTGTTAGAGTCGTTACTAGAGGCGGTCGAATGACCCAAGAACCTTTGTATCCTGAGGGTCATCCTAAGAGAATTGAACAAGATTCTCAAGGAGTTAGCACTGATGCACCTAGTCATCCTAGAAATAAGAAGAAAGATGATAGGAACCTGCACGCTAGCAACCCTGCTGCTGCTACACCTGAGAGTCCAAACGATGCCTCTGTCATTGATGCAGAAACACAATCTCGTGATGAACATGAGCCTAATGATAATATCAATAGTGATGTTCATGAAGATGCTCAACCTAGCAATGAAAAGGATGTGGAGATTGAACCTGTTGATCTTGATAACCCACATCCTAATAATAGAAGATACGATAAGAATGACTTCACTGCTAGGAATCACGGTAAAGACTTTTTTGACAACGTTGTCGGGAAAGAATAGTTCCTCGCCCACGTGCAACACTGGCGCCATTGATACAATAGTTAGGAATAGTGTGCCATCAACAGTTCTGTTTCTGACACCGTTGCCATCATACTACTTTGCTACTCATACTTTGCTTGCAGACACTAATCTTTCAGGTGTGGTTGAATCTGACAAACTCAACTGCTAATACTTGAGAATATTCTTACGCTTCCCCTTTGGCGAATCAACAAATTTGGGTCGAATACTCTACCCTCGAAAACTGTTGCGATCCCCTATACTTGTGGGTCATCAGTGCTCCTCATGAGTGTTGGTCCAAATTGGGCAGACTACGGGGCCACCACAAGGAAACTTGAGGTATGGTTTCTTGTAGGCTTTCCCATCCGTCGTGTCCTGAGAACGAGATACGCGGCTCCTATCGGGTTCGTCGACACGTCAGGAGGTCTTGCCAGATTTGTCTTACCTTAGCGATATATCTTGCGTATAGGAATCCCAGTGAAACTTTGGGTCTCCTCAAAGTTGATGTTTTCCTCTGAGGAATCCGACGAGATCACGAGTTTTGTGATAGAGGATTACTTTGCGGCCCGTGGCAGTTTGTGATGGACTAGTTGGAGCACCCCTGCAGGGTTTAATCATTTGGAAAGCCGTGCCCGCGGTTACGTGGCAAACATGGATAATTTGTTAACATCCGGTTCTAGACAACTTGAAGTAACTCTAATAAAACTGCCAACTGTGTGCATAACCGTGACTGTCTCTTTCAGAAATCGTTCTCTGATCGAGGACACGGTGGGGTTATGTCTGATGTAAGTAGGTGTTCACGATCACTTAGTGATCATCCTAGTTTTCGACCGACTTGCGTAGACCACCATATGATACTCTGATCAACGTAAGGTAGCCACCATATATGCTTAGGTTGCTACAAAACCATACACTAAACCTTCCTCACCTAATAACTTGGCTAGATTTGATGCCAAGGTCATTAGATTGTTGAGTCCCCGTGGATCACAGATTACTACAAACCCCAATAGGTACAGGTACGCCCGACGCAGGAGATCATGATGACAACCAGCTGAAGTGGGAGTTTGATGAGGACTCTGACCGTCTGTATGTGAACTATCCGGAAGACGGAGGCCGTGGTCGTGATCGTGGGCCAGCGGGATGTTTTAGTTCGTCTGTTTTCTGTTGAAGTACGTAGCTGGACCTTGTGCTACTCTGAATAATGTGTGTCTGTAAGCTATATGCTATATTCTTAACAGATGGCAAGTGTATGCCCTACTTGTTAATCTTTTAATTATGTATTGTGATTATTATCCCGTTTGCGAAACGCATAGATGCGCCCCTTTCCCCTTTTGAGGCCTCGCCCCCAAATAAGGAAAGGGTCGCATCTTAGTCGTTACAATCTCCTCCTTCAATCCCTAGGAAATCAACAAGTTTGATTGTCTAGAGAGAGAGATCGGGCCAGAAAGCTTAAACGACATTAATGGAGGAGAGAGATGCAAGAGGTGAGGAAGTTGGTGGAAGAACCACCCTCTTATATAGTTCCCCCCATTTCCAACCATTACAACATTTTTTACATAGTAGCGGTACAGCCGATATGTGCACCGGTACAACTAGTGCACACGAGTATCCAGCAAGAAACCCTAGCAAGTGGTGCAACCGATGGATAGGGTGATAGTATCTGCTGCAACATTGGACCGAAACCACCGCTTCACCATCGCCCAACCAGCACTTTGAAATAGAGAAGACTCACCTCGAGCAAGGATTGAGATGGTGGTTGCCATGGTGCAACCGCTAGGACAAAGTACGGGAAGTGGCCAAATCCTCGCGGTACAACCGCTCAGGAAACTGCTAACACCAATCAGCAAATTTTGACTAGAACAACCATTCCGTGATGACCCGCAAGTGTAGGGGTTCAATCTTAGTCCTTTCGATAAGAAAGAGTGTCAAACCCAACGAGGAGCCGAAGGAAATGACACGTGGTTTTCAGCAAGCTAATTTCTGCAAGCACTGAAATGACAAGCGGTATCTTTTTTCTCCATTATTTTTCATATTTTCTAAAAATATTCTCCGTAAATTTTCAGCCCATTCCGAGAACTTTTATTTCTGCACAAAAACGACATCACGGTAGCTCTGCTGAAAACAGTGTCAGTCCGGGTTAGTTCTAATAAAATCATACCAAAATCATATAGAATTATTGTAAACTTGGCATGAATACTTCATAAATTATAGATACGTTGGAGACATATCAGCATAGTACATAATTATTGTAAGCTTAATTCCTCCTCGTCCTTGAGTAGGTAAATGATAAAAAATAATTTATGAAGTGTGAATGCTAGCATGGTACATAAATTTGACCGATGATAGTTCCAAACACTTTTTCTAGCATCATTATATATCATAAGCAGTATCTCATCTCATAAAACTTCTCGTGATGAAGTAACAAGCTATTCACATGTTAAAGTATAGACCAAAAAGTTTCTTGAAAACTAACAAACCATAATCCTAGTCATCGAACAATTGCAATTCATCTTATTTTCAGGAAGGGTCTATGTAAGAGCTTTGATTTAGCAAATTCCACATACTCAACTATCATATAGTCTTCCATGATTATTGACACTCAAAGCATATTTTAAGAACAAATAGCATCCATCGAACACAGAGAGAGATAGTGGCTTCATGTTTCGCTTGCCAACTTATTTATCATATAGATAATTTTCAACAATAATAATTCATGATCAAATATATTTGTATGGATATATATGTCTAGATCATTCCCCAACACATGACGCTTGCCAAGAGAAAAAGGCGAAATATAGGAAGTGGTGAAGATCACCATGACTCTTGCATAAAGGTAAGTACTAGAAAGTAAAAGATAGGCCCTTCGCAGAGGGAAGCAGAGGTTGTCATGCACTTTTTGTTTTTGTATGTGCAAACACTTAATGCAAAGGAACGTCACGTTGTATTGCCCTTTGTGATAGCAACCTTTATTATGCACTCCATCGTTTTTATTTCTTTACCATCACAAGTTCGTACAACACTTATTTTCCCTTATAATAAAAGATCATACATATTTAGGAGCAATTTTTATTGCTTTTTGCACCGATGAAAACTTACTTGAAGGATCTTACTCAATCCATAGGTAGGTATAGTGTTCTCTCATGGCAAAACTGGTTTAAGGGTGTTTGGATGCACAAGTAGTATTTCTACTTGATGCAGAAGTTTTGGCTAGTATGAGGTGGAAGCAAGAACCACATGTTGGAGGATCCATAATAGTATAACTTCTATACAAATATACCCAAACATAACTCATTAAGTTGTCTTCCTTGTCCAATTTTAACTAATTTACTCAAGTTTGAAAATAATTAATGAGCCCACAATCATAGAAGATGTCCAAGATAGTATATTTATATGTGGAATCTCTCTTCCTTCAATATTCTTTCATGAATTTTTCAAGTGACCAATGCGGTGTTTGCTAACTTTCAATAAATTTTACCACCTATACTTATTATGTGTCAAGTCATTACTCCCCATGGGATAAGTATATGAAGCATATTTAATTTTAGATTTATGATATTCAATTCATTCAACCATTTACTCATAGGATATAAGTGAAGCACGAAAGTAAATGACAAAACTACTCCAGAAAATATAAGTGAAGATCAATGAGTAGTCAAACAATTAAGTATCTATGTGAGGACTTTCTCCCTCTCTCTCAATACAGATTTTCAGATCTGAGTATTTTATTTAAAAAGCAAGCAAAAGAAAAATAGCACTCCAAGAATAGGATGCGTCATGTGAACGAATAGAGGTGGGATGCATAGCATCCCCATGCTTAGATCCGTGAGAGTTCTTGAAATATTTACTTGGGGTGCCTTGTGAATCCCCAAGCTTGAGCTTTTGTATCTCGTTCAATCCTCTCATATCATGGTTTCACCTATTCTCAAAAACTTCATCCACACATAACTCGAAAAGAATTCGTGAGATAGGTACTACACACAATAATAAATCAACTCTTCATGTACTAACAAGAGAAGTTGTATAATAACTTTAAAATATCATCTACTGTTTACTATCGTTTCCACAATTTATATCTACCAATATAGGCTATGGAAACTATACGATAGGTACATAACAAAACTATGACAACAATCTGTCCAAACAGAACAATCTATAGCAATTTAGGAAAGCAGTGTACTTATGTAACTCAAACAATTATGAAAAATTTGGACATGATATAACATTTATATGAAAACACTTTGTAAAAAATTCAGAAATTTTCCATGTTCCAGTAAAATATGAAAAATCAAACACTACAGCAAGAGTTTCTGTTTTTACACAGCACACATCAAGCCATGCAATTCAAGCATCCTAATGCAATTCTTGGAACTTTTTTATTGAAAACAAAATTATAAATAACACCAAACAGAAATAAATAAAATAAAATGATGCTCCAAGCAAAACTCATATTATGTGACGAATAAAAATATAGCTCTAAGTAAGATTACAGATAGCGTTGGAGACGAAAGAGTGGATGCTTCCGGGGTATGCTCAAGCTTAGGCACTTGAGTCTTCCATGGATATTACCTTGGGGGTGCCTTGGTCATCCCCAAGATTAGGTTCCTCATATCGGTGTCTCACCCAAAACTTGAAAACTTCAATCACACAAAACTTAACGGAACTTTGTGAGAAGGGTTAGTGTAATAAAGATAGATCATTCACTTAGGTACTGTCAAGACAAGATTCATAACTATTCCCACATGATACCTACTGTATTCCATAATTTATATTACTGAGTATAAGCTACGGGAACACTAAAATAAGCAAACTATGCATGCAAGACACAATCTGTCAAAAACAGAATAGTCTGTGAAGATCTGTAGTCTAGCCATACTTCCCTGTCTCTAAAAATTCTAAAAAGTTAGTACAACTAGAAACTTTGTATATAAAGACTTTGTAAAAAATTAAGATCATTATTACGCTCCAGTAAAAAACGAAAATTCCCATACTGGAGTCAAAAGTATCTGTTTTGGTTCAGCATCAATTCTACTCATCTTGTGAGTCATCCCAAAGGCTTTACTTGGCACTTTATTGAAATAAAAGACAAAAAACATGATTACTACAGTAGCTTAATCATGTGAACTCATAAAAAACAGAAGGTAAAAGTGTTGGGTTGTCTCCCAACAAGCGTTTTTCTTTAATGCCTTTTAGCTAGGCATGGTTATTTCAATGATGCTCTTCCAAGCCTAATTCCGATGATGATTTTATTCATACTCTAAAAGTTATAAGTGAAGTTCATAGACCATTCTACAATTAATATAAATCAACCAATATCCAACCTAAAAATATATAAGTGGAGCACACTACGCATTCTATAAGTCCATACTCAAAATATTTAGGTGAAGCACAAAGAGCATTCTACAGAGCCATGCTCATAAGATTTAAGTGAAGCACGAAGAGCATTCTAAAGAGCCATAATCAAAATATTTAAGTGAAGCACAAGGAGCATTCTACAAAGCCATAATCAAAAGATTTAAGTGAAGCGCATGACGCATTATGTAAATGAAGTACTATCTCATACTAGAACGGTGCATAAAAGGAGAAGAAAAACACTAAAGACGCATATCATGTGAACAAAACAAATCGGAGGTATACCGATAATTGTTGAACAATAAAGATGGGATGCCTTCCGGGGCATCCCCAAGCTTAGATGTTTGAGTCTCCTTGAAATATTTACTTGGGTGCCTAGGGCATCCCCAAGCTTGAACTCTTGTCCCTCTCTATTCTTCTTTTATCGATACCTCCTCGATCTTCGAACACTTCATTCACACAGAATTTAACAAAACCCTCGTGAGATACGTTAGTATAATAAAGAAAAATACTACTTTAAGTACTGTTGTGAACTCATTCCAAATTCATATTAGCATTATATGTACTGTAGTCCAACTTCACCATGGTTCACACCCCCTGAGTACTACCCATAGATTTATTAAAATAAGAGAACAATGCATAGAAAACAGAATCTGTCAAAAACAGGACAGTTTGTAGCAATCTGCAAACTTCGTATACTTATGTAACTCAAACAATTCTAAAAATTAGGACGAAATAAACAATTTTCATAGAAGTACGGTGTAAAAAATTCAGAAACTTTCTACATTCCGGTAAAAAAACGTAAATTCACGCACTACAGCCAAAGTTTCTGTTTTCGCACTGCACACACCAAACAAGAAATCTAATCATCGTGAAGGCAAATCATGGCACATTATTTTTATAATACAATGGATATATACAAGGGCATAATTATTTTTGAGAAACTTCCATGAAAAAATCTACATTGCTTCCATGATCATGAACACAAGTGTTCAAGGTCGACCCTCACTTCTCCAATGCACAACCTTTCAATCACTTCTCTTTTTGAAAACTTCTTAGGCATAAGAGGCAAGTAATTCTTTTTGTATTTTTCCATATTTAATTTTTTTTTTGTTTCAACCACAACTAAATAAATCAAAAAGGGAAAACAAAATCTACTTAGTGAAGAAAGCAAACAATCACACACGAGAATATCAACCCCACGCTATTGCTCCCCGGCAACGACGCTAGAAAAGAGCTTGATAATCCCAAGTGCAAGGAACCATCATAGAAATTTCCAAAGGTGGAAGTGATAAGTATGGAGTGTAGAACCCACAAGGAGCTAAAGGTAAGAGCAATATTCTCTCAAGTCCTATATGCCACTGATAGAACTCTATGTACGCCGAATGTTTGCTTCCAACTAGTAACGAGAAATAAAACTACGTTGTGGGTATGAAGAGAATAGCTTTGCATGAAAAAGGAGAACTAAAATATAAAAATAGGTGTTGTTATCATAAAGTTAGCATATATTACAATATATTACAAAGTTAGCATAAAGTTAGCATATATTGCGGAATTGTCCTAGGCAATTGTTAACAAGATCGGTAATCATTATTGCAATTTTATATGAGGGAGAGGCATAAGCTAACATACTTTCTCTACTTGGATCATATGCACTTATGATTGGAACTCTAGCAAGCATCGGCAACTACTAAAGATCATTAAGGTAAAACCCAACCATAGCATTAAAGCATCAAGTCTCTTTCATCGCATACGCAACAACCCACCTACTCGGGTCTATGCTTCTCCTTCTTCTTCGTCTTCTTCTTCTTCTTCTCCTCCTTCTTCTCCTTCTTCTTCTCCTTCTTCTCCTTCTTCTTCTTCTCCTCTTCCTTCTCCTTCTCCTCCTCCTCCTCCTCCTCCTTTTTCTTCTTCTTCTCCTCTTCCTTCTCCTTCTCCTCCTCCTCCTCCTTCTTTTACTTCTTCTTCTCTTTCTCTTCTCCTATAGTTAGCTAGGGTTCCACCTAAATGACATAATTAGCTTAGTTAGCTCCTAAATGGTCTATACTTAGCTAATTTCTCTCCGAAATAACCTATATATACACTACTTCATCTAGTATTATTTTTCTAACTTTCTTATTTGTCATTTTGCAGATTACCTTCACTTCACGGGAAGCTTGGTTGATGGAATGCTTGAAGATTATTTCTTGTACCATGGGTTGTAGTGAAACTATTCTAGTATATAAATATATGAAACTTTGTATGCACGTGGATGAAACTGGTGTAATATATGGTTTGGTACGGATGTAACTTCCATAATATGTATGCACTATGGATGAGAGTTATTTTAATATGGTTATGAGTACGGAAAGAAATTTATTTATGTCAAATATATATATATATCCTGATTATTGTTAAAAATGCTGGATATAACAAAAAATAAATAAAAAAGGGGCTGGTTCCCCTCTTTGCCGTCTGCCCCCACATGGCAAAGGGGGGGAGGCAGACGGCAAAGAGGGAATCTGCCCCCTCTCTCTCCCCTCTTTGCCGTCTGCCCCCACATGGCAAAGGGGGGGAGGCAGACGGCAAAGAGGGAATCTGCCCCCTCTCTATCCCCTCTTTGCCGTCTGCCCCCACATGGCAAAGGGGGGGAGGCAAACGGCAAAGAGGGAATCTGCCCCCTCTCTCTCCCCTCTTTGTCGTCTGCCCCCACATGGCAAAGGGGGGGAGGCAGACGGCAAAGAGGGAATCTGCCCCCTCTCTCTCCCCTCTTTGCCGTCTGCCCCCACATGGCAAAGGGGGGGAGGCAGACGGCAAAGAGGGAATCTGCCCCCTCTCTCTCCCCTCTTTGCCGTCTGCCCCCACATGGCAAAGGGGGGGAGGCAGACGGCAAAGAGAGGAGGCCTGCCGTTAACACTTAACGGGGATGTTGCAATATATGTCGTCCCACTTATTTTGCCGTCTGCCCCCTCATGGCAAAGATTCTTTGCCGTCCGCTTTGTGAAAGCAGACGGCAAAGAGCCTCTTCACCGGATTTTTTTTACCGTCTACTTTTCCATGAGGGGGCAGACGGCAAAGCCTTTGCCGTCCGTGGTTGCCCCCTTTGCCGTCCGCCTTGGCAGACAGCAAATTTCTGAATTTCAGTAGTGATGGTAGCTCTGCTAAAAACATCGTTAGTCCGGGTTAGTTCTAACAAAATCATACCAAAATCATATAGAATTGTTGTAAACATGGCATGAATACTTCATAAATTATAGATACGTTGAACACGTATCATTGCCCTGGTTTGATTCATTCAATGGTAATGATTTCACCTTTGGTGAGCCACCTTGGAGGTCTGCAAAGCTACATATCGGCTAGGGAGCCGTGTTAATCTCGAATGAGGAGGTGATCCATCATTATTTTTAGGTGGCTACTATGGTGACACTAGAGGGTTTCTTGGATTGTCGCGTGAGCTATTCTGTGTTGAGACGCACCCCGACCCCCACCCGCTCCCCTCCCACGGCCCTCGCCGCCCCCATGGCGGCTGATGTCTACTACACAACTTTATTCTTGTAGACTCGTGTTGGGCCTCCAAGCGTAGAGTTCTGTAGGACAGTAGCAATTTTCCCTCAAGTGGAATACATAAGGTTTATCAATCCGTGGGAGGTGTAGGATGAAGATGGTCTCTCTCAAGCAACCGTGCAATCAAATACAAGAAATCTCTTGTGTCCCCAACACACCCAATACAATGGTAGATTGTATAGGTGCACTAGTTCGGTGAAGAGATGGTGATACAAGTGCAATATGGATGGTAGATATATGTTTTTGTAATCTGAAAATATAAAAACAACAAGGTAACAAGTGGCAAACAACGAGCAAAATGTTGTACTAATGCTTGGAAATAAGGCCTAGGGTACATACTTTCACTAGTGCAATCTCTCAACAATGCTAACATAGTTGGATCCCTCAATGTGCAACAAACAATCACTCCAAAGGTCCTATCTAGTGGAGAACAAGAAGATGAAATTGGTGTAGGTAGTAGAACCACCTCAAAGTTATTATTTCCGGTCAATCTATTCAAGAGTTGGTACTAAGATAACATCCAGCTATCCTTTCCGTTCAATCTATTCAAGTGTTCATACTAAGATAACATCAAGATATCCTTTTCGTTCGATCTATCTAAGAGTTAGTGATAGAATAACACTAGTGATACATATCAATTGACCATAATGTCACCTAGATACTCCAATGTCACCTCAAGTATCCGTGGGTAAATTATGTTACATGCATCAAACAATTTCAGAGCTATCATATTCAATCCAACACAAAGAACGTACAAGGAGCACCCCAAGATTTCTATTAGAGAACATGGTATGAAAACATGCAATCAACCGATATGCATAGATTCCTAAGGTCACCGGAACCCGCAAGTTGATGCCTCAGCATATATCAAGTGAATCAATAGAATACCCCAATGTCACTAGAGTATCCCACGCAAGAATTACATCAAGTGTTGTCATACCAATATGCTCAATCCAACATGACAAGATCTTAAAGGAAAAGACTCAATTTATCACAACTAGATGGTAAGGGAAATACATCATATGATCCAACTATATTTACAAAGCCCGTGTTCTTGAGATCGTGCTATCTCAAGAACATGAGAGAGAGAGAGAGAGAGATTGAACACATAGCTACTAGTATATACCCTCAGCCTCGAGGGTGAAATACTCCCTCCTCGTTCAACTTCAACGCGTTCCTAGAGAAAACCAAGCTGAAAGATGATGGGAGCAACTATGCGGATTTGGCTCATAACTTAAAGCTCATCCTCAATGCTGCCAAGAAGGCATATGTCCTTACTGCACAGCTACGTGATCCTCCCGTTCCCGTGGCAGACCGGGATGTTAGGAACGCCTGTCAGTCGCAGAGTGATGACTACTCTCTCGTTCAGTGCGGCATGCTTTACAATTTATAACCGGGGCTCCAAAGGCGTTTTGAGCATCACGAAACATATGAGATGCTCGAGGAGCTGAAACTAGTTTTTCAAGCTCATGCCCGGGTCGAGAGATATGAAGTCTCCCACATGTTCTTTAGCTGTAAGATGGAGGAGAATAGTTCTGTCAGTGACCACATACTCACAATGTCTGGGTTGCACAACTGCTTGACTCGGCTGGGAGTTGAACTTCCGGATGATGCGGTCATTGACAGAATCCTCCAGTCGCTTCCAACTAGCTATAAAGGCTTTGTGATGAATTAAAACATGCAAGGGATGGAAAAGACTATTCCCGAGTTGTATTCAATGCTGAAATCTGCAGAGGTAGAAATCAAGAAAGAGCATCAAGTGTTGATGGTCAATAAGACCACCAGTTTGAAGAAGGGCAAGGGTAAGAAAAGCTTCAAGAAAGACGGCAACGCAGTTGCCGCGCCCGGTACGCCAGTTGACGGGAAGAAGTCAAAGAAAGGACCCAAGCCTGAGACTGAGTGCTATTACTGCAAGGGAACCGGTCACTGGAAGAGGAATTGCCCCAAGTACTTAGCGACAAGAAGGCCGACAACGTCAAATGTATATGTGATATGCTTGTTATTGATGTGTACCTTACGAGCGCTCGTAGTAGCTCTTGGGTATTTGATACCGGTGTTGTTTCTCACATTTGCAACTCTAAGCAGGAACTGTGGAACAAGCGTAGGCTGGCTAAGGACGAGGTGACGAAGCGCATCGGGAATGGTTCCAAGGTCGATGTGATCGCTGTCGGCACGCTACCTCTACATCTACCTTCGGGATTAGTTATAAACCTTAATAATTGTTATTTTGTACCAGCTTTAAGCATGAACATTGTATTGGGATCAAGCTTGATGCAAGATGGCTACTCATTTAAATCTGAGAATAATGGTTGTTCTATTTATATGAGTGGTATGTTTTATGGTCAGGCCTCGTTGGTAAATAGTTTATTCCTGATGAATCTCGATCATGATGATACACATATTCATAGTGTGAGTACCAAAAGATGTAAGGTTTATAATGATAGTCTAACATACTTGTCGCACTATCGCCTTGGTCATATCAGCGTAAAGAGCATGAAGAAACTCCATACTGATGGACTTTTGGAGTCTCTTGATTTAGAATTATTTGACACATGCGAGTCGTGCCTCATGGTCAAGATGACCAAGACACCATTCTCTGATATAATGGAGCCAGCAGCCAACTTATTGGAAATAATACATACCGATGTATGTGGTCTAATGAGCGTTGAAGCTCGCGGAGGCTATCGTTATGTTCTCACCCTCACTGATGATTTGAGTAGATATGGGTATGTCTACTTAATGAAGCACAAGTCTGAAACCTTTGAAAAGTTCAGGGACTTACAGAGTGAGGTAGAGAATCAACGTGACAAGAAAATAAAGTTTCTACGATTTGATCGTGGAGGAGAATATTTGAGTCACGAGTTTGGCACACACCTAAGGAAATGTGGAATTGTTTCACAACTCACACTACCTGGCACACCGCAGCGTAAGGTGTGTTTGAACGTCATAATCGCACTTTATTGGATATGGTGCGATCTATGATGTCTCTTACCGATTTACCGCTATTATTTTGGGTCTATGCATTGGAAACTGCCGCATTCACATTAAATAGGGCACCGTCTAAATCCATTGAGATGACACCATATGAATTATGGTTTGGCAAGAAACCTAACCTGTTGTTTTTGAAAGTTTGTGGATGCGATGCTTATGTAAAGAAACCTCAACCAGAGAAGCTCGAACCTAAAGCGGAAAAATGTGTCTTCATAGGATACCCTAAGGAAACTATTGGGTACACCTTCTATCTTAGATCGGAAGGCAAGATCTTTGTTGCTAGGAACGGATCCTTTCTAGAGAAAGAGTTTCTCTCGAAAGAATTAAGTGGGAGGAAAATAGAACTTGATGAGGTAACAGTACCTCCTCTCGAACCAGAGAGTAGCGAAATGCAAGAAAATGTTTGTGAAGCATCTACACCGGCAAGAGAAAAATTTAATGATGATGATCACGACACTTCGGATCAAGTCGCTATTGAACCTCATAGGTCGACAAGGGTACGTTCCGCACTAGAGTGGTACGGAAACTCTGCCATGGAAATCATGTTGTTGGACAACAGTGAACCTTCGAACTATGAAGAAGTGATGGCGAGCCCGGATTCCAACAAATGGCTTGAAGCCATGAAATCCGAGATAGGATCCATGTATGAGAACAAATTATGGACTTTGGTGGACTTGCCCGATAATCGACGAGCCATAGAAAACAAATGGATTTTCAAGAAGAAGACTGACGCAGACGGTAATGTGACCATCTACAAGGCTCAACTTGTCGCTAAGGGTTATCGACAAGTTTAAGAGGTTGACTATGATGAGACCTTCTCATCCGTAGCAATGTTGAAGTTGGTTCGAATCATGTTAGCAATTGCCGCATTCTATGATTATGAAAGCTCTCAAATGGACGTCAAAAAAGGATTCCTGAACGGCTTTCTTAAGGTAGAATTGTATATGATAAAACCGGAAGGTTTTGTCGATTCTAGCAATGCTAACAAGGTATGCAAGCTCCAGCGCTCCATCTATGGGCTGGTGCAAGCATCTCGGAGTTGGAACATTCGCTTTGATGAGGTGATCAAAGCGTTTGGGTTTGTACAGACTTATGGAGAAGCCTGTATTTACAAGAAAGTGAGTTGGAGCTCTGTAGCATTTCTCATATTATATGTGGATGACATATTGTTGATGGGAAATGATATAGAACTATTGGAAAGCATAAAGGCCTATTTGAATAAGAGTTTTTCAATGAAGGACCTTGGAGAAGCTGCTTACATATTAGGCATCAAGATCTATAGAGATAGATCGAGACGCCTCATAGGTCTTTCACAAAGCACATACCTTGACAAGATATTGAAGAAGTTCAATATGGAAAAGGCTAAGAAGGGGTTCCTGCCTGTATTACAAGGTGTGAGGTTGAGTGCGACTCAACGATTGACCACGGCGGAAGATAGAGATAAGATGAGTATCGTCCCCTATGCTTCAGCCATAGACTCTATCATCTATGCCATGATGTGTACCAGACCTGATGTGAACCTTGCCATAAGTTTGGTAGGGAGGTACCAGAGTGATCCATGAGTGGATCACTGGACACCGGTCAAGAACATCCTTAAGTACCTAAAAAGTACTAAAGATATGTTTCTCATTTATGGAGGTGCCGAAGAGCTCGTCGTAAAGGGTTACGTTGATGCTAGCTTTGACACAGATCCGGATGACTCCAAGTCACAAACCGGATACGTGTATATTTTGAATAATGGGGCGGTTAGCTGGTGCAATTGCAAGCAAAGCTTCATGACGGCATCTACATGTGAAGTGGAGTACACAGCTGCTTCGAAAGCAGTGCAGGAAGGAGTCTAGATGAAGGAGTTCATCAACGACCTAGGAGTGATTCCAAGTGTGTCGGGCCCGATGACTCTGATTTATGACAACACTGGCGCTATTGCCATCGTAAAGGAGCCCAGGTTTCACAAGAAGACCAAGCACATAAAGCGCCGCTTCAACTCCATACGTGGATACATCCAGGGTGGAGATATAGATATTTGTAAAGTACATATGGATCTGAATGTCGCAGACCCGTTGACTAAACCTCTTCCATGGGCAAAGCATGATCAGCACCAGAACTCTATGGGTGTTCGATTCATCGCAATGTAACTAGATTATTGACTCTAGTGCAAGTGGGAGACTGTTGGAAATATGCCCTAGAGGCAATAATAAAGTGGTTATTATTATATTTCCTAGTTCATGATAATTGTCTATTATTCATGTTATAATTGTATTAACCGGAAACCGTAATACATGTGTGAATATATAGATCACAATGTGTCCCTAGTGAGCCTCTAGTTGGCTAGCTCGTTGATCAATAGATGATCATGGTTTCCTGATCATAGACATTGGATGTCATTGATAACGGGATCACATCATTGGGGAATAATGTGATGGACAAGACCCAATCCTAAGCATAGCACTAGATCGTGTTGTTCGTGTGCTAAAGCTTTTCTAATGTCAAGTATCATTTCCTTAGACCATGATATTGTGCAACTCCCGGATACCGTAGGAATGCTTTGGGTGTATCAAACATCACAACGTAACTGGGTGATTATAAAGGTGCACTACAGGTATCTCCGAAAGTGTATGTTGGGTTGTACGAATCGAGACTGGGATTTTTCACTCCGTGTGACGGAGAGGTGTCGTTGTGCCCACTCGGTAATTCATCATCATATTGAGCTCAGTGTGACTATGGAGTTATCAACGAGATGATGTTTTACAGAACGAGTAAAGGGACTTGCCGGTAACGAGATTGAACAAGGTATGGGGATACCGACGATCAAATGTCGGGCAAGTATCATACCAGTAGACAAAGGGAATTGCATATGGGATTGATTGAATCCTTGACATCGTGATTCATCCGATGAGATCATCGTGGAACATGTGGGAACCAACATGGATATCCAGACCCCGTTGTTGGTTATTTACCGAAGAGGTGTCTCGGTCATGTCTGCATGTCTCCCGAACCCGTAGGGTCTACACACTTAAGGTTCGATGATGCTAGGGTTATAGGGAATAGTGTACGTGGTTACCGAAGGTTGTTCGGAGTCCTAGATGAGATCCCAGATGTCGTGAGTAGTTCCAGAATGGTCCAGAGGTAAAGATTAATATATAGGAAGTGAGGGTTTGGACGCCGGAAGTGTTTCGGGCGTCACCGATAATGTACCGGGACCACCGGAAGGTTTCCAAGGGTCCACCGACAAGGGCCACCAGCCCCAAAAAGGTACATGGGCCAAATGGTGGATGGGAACCATCCCAAAGTGGGCTGGTTCGCCTCCCTCTCTCAGCCCAAGGCGCACAAGGGTGGGGAGGGGAAAACCCTAGGCGTGGGAGGGCACCCTTGGGCCCAAAGGCCCACCCTAGGGCGCCTCCAACCCTGGCCGCCGCCCCTTTGCCCTAGATGGGGATGCCGCACCCTTTAAGGTGGGAAACCCTAAAGCATGGGCACCTCCTCCCTCTCCTCCTATATATAGTGGAGGGTTTTGGCCTTTTGGAGACACAATTCATCTCTCCATGGCGCAGCCCTACTCCTCCTCCTCGTCATCCTCCGTAGTACTTAGAGAAGCCCTAATGGAGTACCACGTAGCTCCACAGTCACCACGCCGTCATGCTGGCGGAGCTCTCCCTCAATATCTCCATCATCCTTGTTGTATCAAGGCGTGGGAGACGTCACCGGGCTGCACGTGTGTTGAACGTGGAGGCACCGTCATTCGGTGCATAGATCGGAATCCACCGCGATCTGAATAGGTGCGAGTACGACTCCATCAACCGCATTCTAGCAATGCTTCCGTTTAGCAATCTTCAAAGGTATGAAGATGCTCTACTACTTCACTCATTGTTGGTTTCTCCATAGATAGATCCTTGTATGGCGTAGGAAATTTTTTGAAGTTACTACGATCCCCAACATAGGGGGTGGTACTCATCTTTTCTCTATCTTCTGCCGTGGTAGGGCGTTGAGCCGTGCTCAACCTCACACCTTGTAATACAGGCAAGAACCCCTTCTTAGCCTTATCCGTATTGAACTTCTTCAATATCTTGTCAAGGTATGTGCTTTGTGAAAGACCAATGAGGCGTCTCGATCTATCTCTATAAATCTTGATGCCTAATATGTAAGCAGCTTCTCCAAGGTTCTTCATTGAAAAATTCTTATTCAAATACGCCTTTATGATTTCCAAAAGTTCTTTATTCATCCACATATAATATGAGAAATGCTACAGAGCTCCCACTCACTTTCTTGTAAATACAGGCTTCTCCATAAGTCTGTACGAGCCAAAACGCTTTGATCACCTCATCAAAGTGAATGTTCCAACTCTGAGATGCTTGCACCATTTTGGTGTAGGATTGACACCTATGGGGGCCTCAACGGTCCCCGTTTGCTGGTTTGGCGGGGCGAGGGGTCACGGCAAGAGAAGAACCAACAGTAAGGGCCCGGCAAGATCTTTTTACCCAGGTTCGAGGCGCGTGGTGCGTAAAACCCTACTCCTGCATGTGTTTAGTTATTCGTTTTGGGTTATTGTAGCTCTGTCCCTTTTTACAATGTTTTGATCTGCCAAAAAGCCAAAAGCCCCTACTACTGAGCCTCGGGCCTCCTTTTATAGGCAAAGGGGTTTTACGGGATGGGTGAACGGTGGGTTCAGGGGTGAAACAGCGCTGACCCACAGTTACAATGTTACTGCCTTGTCAGAGGTGCAATAAATGCTTCGACAGACTTCCCTGACCTCGTCAGGGGGGTGGACACGTACCCACACGTGGCAACTTCGGGGCCTTGCGTTGGTGTGCGGGCGGACGCGTGGCTCATGCATCGTTGTGGCACGCTTGTCTGTGGAGGTGTTCGCAGGTCGCGAGGGCGCCCTGGGCCCGCGCCTCTCCTCGGGACTTTCTCATTCTTCCCGACAGGGTTACCTTGCCGGGGCTCTTCTCGGCAGGGATGTTATGGCCTGCCGAGGCCTTGTCAGCCTCCCTGGCAAGGGTGTCTTGCCGGGGCTCAGTCCTTCTTCCTCGGCGGGAGGGTCTCGCAGTGGCATCAGCTATCTCCCCGGCAGGGAACTCCTGTCGGGGTCTCTTCTTCCTTCCCAGCAAGCAAGTGCTTGCCGGGGCTTACAATCTGCATTTGGTGGTTTCCGAGATCTTTCTTCCGCCCTAAGCCCCAGCGACGCGCCTTGCCGCTGCTGAGCGGCTGCCAGTGTCCGCGCACAAGTTCAGGGCACTCGAGACCCCAGTCTTTAGTGCACCGATAGGAGCCCCCGGGCCTGGGCCACACACACATGTGAGGCGTTGTTGGACCATGCCTAAGGCGGTGCGCGGACTCACGAGCACCGGGCTTATCGGAATCGAGCCGTTACCTGCTTTCTGTCCCCACATCGCGCATTGAACGTGTGAAATGGGAGGGTGTGTGGCGTGCGCGTGATGGCCTCTTTATTCTCTGAAAACGCCTCTGCCACGTGTAGGACATGTGCAGCGGCGGTCGGGCAAGGGCGATCGTCGCCTCAAAAGCCGTGGGCGTGGATGGGCCCGCCCCTGCATGCATTGGTGCAGCAAGGCGGTTCCCTGTTCCGCTCGTGACTTGAGGGTGATTGGGCGAGAGGGGCGGCGACTTCTGGAGCGAGGAGGATGGGCCTCCGAACTTTGCCCTATAAATTAGGGTGTTTGCGCGGAGGTTTTGCCCATCCATCTCACTCTCGAAGCCTTCAGCGCCCGTCACCTTGTCTTCTCTTGTTTCTTGTAGCCTTGCCGATGGCACTCACCCCTAACCATGGTTAGGGGACCGGGCCGGCCTCCGTCGGCCGCCAGGGCGGCAAAGGGATCATGTTCGGATCATGCCACATCTTCAGGGGCCGCAGCCAGTGGCAGCCCCGAGGACCATGGCGGGAGAGGCTCGGGGGGCCGAAGACGTCGGGGTCATGGCCGAGGGAGGTAGAGTGCAGCCTCGATCTCCCTCCTCGTGCCTTCTTCTTCGGGTGGCCACTCGGAGGCGACTCCATTTGAGTTCATTGCAGAGCTTCGTGGCCCCCTTAGGGGTCACCTGCATCTCCCTTGCGGCTTCGCCATGGTGATGGAGGTCGAGCAGCCTCCCGTCTTCTGGCTGCGAGCGCATGGATGTTCTCATGGCGCCACACAGGTGCACGTGGAATATCCGAAGCCCCATTCCATGCTACTCGGGCACGGATGGAAAGCCTTCGTCCGGGCTCATGGACTCGAGGACGGCCACGTCCTCCGCTTCAAGCTGATGGAGGCCCGTGTGCTCGTCGTCAAGTTTTATGGCCGCTCTGGTGTGCGTCTCGGCTGCTACGAAGAGAGCTCGAGCGGCATTGAATGCTCCACTTCGAGTGACAGCGACGAGGAGGGCGGCAGTGGTGACAGTCCTGAGCCTAGCCTCGAGCCCAGGGGAATAAAATCGGACGATGATTCCCCCGGCTTGGACTGAGTGCTTCATGCACTCGCGCAGCCTGGTCACGCCCCTCCCCCTCCTTGGAGGGGGGATCTAAACCGGATCCATCGCCCCTTCGTGTGGCTTGACGAGGCCGAACCCGCTCTCGTCAGCACAGTGTTGGTCCCAGAGGAGCCAGCATGGATGCACCGCGGACCTGGCCGCGTCTTGTCTTCATGAACTCCAATTCCTTTGCGTAGGTCGAACCTCGTTAAAAGACAGAGTCTTTAGGTTAGGACAACAACGCTTTGTAAGTGGTACCAAATGTATCCAAACAAATGAATGAATAGTTGCATCCTTTATTCGACTCTCATTTTGTATGATTATTTCCTTGCACTTTTCTGGAAGCTTGCCGGCTTAACTTATCCTATCGTGAGCCCTTAGAGGAGCGGATCCTCAAAAAACTCAACAGAGGAGGTCGTCACCGGCAAGACTCCTTGCCGCACTCAGTGCAACTATCTAAATTTTCGAGCGTGGCTCGAGGCAAAATAAGGTGCTACGTAGCCGTCCTAAACATTGAGCGAGTTCAAAACGAGATAAGGGCGCTTTGTGTCCGCTCAAGTCGTTGAACAGGCTCGAAACGGAATCGGAGTGCACTGATCCTAGCAAGGTCCATCTGCGCGCGGGGTTCTCATACAAAAGTTGATGCTTCAAAAGGATACAACTAATCTACCAATAGTCTGGCAAGAAGTTTGCCTCTATACTTATCTGGCGTGTCGCGATATTCCTAGCTGCAGCGTCTGAAGGTGCTGGCGGGGAGGAATATTCGTACCCCCGGCAAGCTGATGTCGCCTCCAGCGGCCTTCTTGTCAATGAGGTTTTCGCCGGTGGCCTTTGGCCACTCTGAAGGAAAGAGGCACGCTGGGGCGTAACACTTTCTCATATCTTTTGCAAGAGTTTTCCTCGCGAAGCCCCCGAGCGCATCTTTCTAGCGTCACAGCGCTCCAAGGAGAAATGCGAGGCGGAAGGCGCGTGAAGGGGCGGTTCGGGGCCTCCGACGCGTCCTCGACAACCATGCAACACTCCGTAGACGTGCGTCAGTCGGAGTAAGCATCGGAGGCCTGGCCGAAGCCCCCTACCACGCCCTCGACAGCAGTGCGGTGTTCCAAGGAGGTGTGTCGGACGGGAGATGCGTAGCTCGGGGCTTCCTCTCCTTCCACTCGCGCTCGCATAGCACCTATGGAGGCGCCATGAGCTCTTGCATGGGCAGAGCAGCCACTGCCTCCTCCCACGTAGAGAAGATGCAGCGGCGAGCTAGGATCCGTGGAGCCGACGAGCGGCTCGTTGGATCGGGGTGGCGCTGACGCCGACCTGCTTCTGGCAACCCCCCTACCTGGCGTGCCAAAGATGTCGGTGTAGGATAGACACCTATGGGAGCCTCAACGGTTCCCTTTTCCTGGGTTGACGGGGAAAGGGGTCGCGGCAAGAGTAGAACCAACAGTCAGGGCCCGACAAGATCTTTTTACCCAATTTCGGGTTGCGTGGTGCGTAAAACCCTACTCCTGCATGCATTTAGTTATTCATTTTGGGCTACTGAAGCTCTGTCCCTTTTTACAGCCTTTTGATCTGCCAAAAAGCCAAAAGCCCCTACTACTGAGCCTCGGGGTCACCACAGTGGCTAAATGGGTGAACATTGGGTTCACGGGTGAAACAGCGCCGACCGACAGTTAAAGTGTTACTGCCTTGTCAGAGGTGCAATAAATGCTTCAACAGACTTCCCTGACCTCATTAGGGGGGTGGAAACGTACCCACACGTGGCAACTTCGGGGCATTGCGCTGGCGTGCGGGCGGACGCATGGCTCATGCATCGTCGGTGCTCGTCGGTGGAGGCGTTCGTAGGTCGCGAGGGTGCCCTCGGCCCGCGCCTCTCGTCAGTCCTTTCTCCCTCTTCCTGGAAGGGTTACCTTATCGGGGCTCTTCTTGCTCTTCTCGACGGGGAGGTGATGGCCTGCCGAGGCCTTGTCAGCCTCCCCGACAAGGGTGGCTTGCCGGGGCTCGGTCCTTCTTCCTCGGTGGGAGGGTCTCGCCGTGGCATAGGCTATCTCCCCGGCAGGGAACTCCTGTCGGGGTCTCTTCTTCCTTCCCAGCAAGCGAGTGCTTGCCAGGGCTTGCAATATGCACTTGGTGGTTTCCGAGGTCTTGCTTCCGCCCTAAGCCCCAGCAACGCGCTTTGCCGCTACGGAGGGGCTGCCGGTGTCCGTGCACAAGTCCGGGGCACTGGAGACCCCAGTCTTTAGTGCACCGACACACCAACCCATAGATGGAGCGCTGGAGCTTGCATACCTTGTCAACATTATTAGGATCGACAAAACCTTCAGGCTGTATCATATACAATTTTGCCTTAAGAAAGCCGTTCAGGAATGCCGTTTTGACGTGCATTTGCCAGATTTCATAATCATAAAATGCGGCAACTGCTAACATGATTCAGACCGACGTCAGCATCGCTACAGGTGAGAAAGTCTCGTCATAGTTAATTCCTTGAACTTGTCGATAATCCTTAGCGACAAGTCGAGCCTTATAGATGGTCACATTACCATCGCGTCAGTCTTCTTCTTAAAGATCCATTTATTTTCTGTGGCTCGCCGATCATTGGGCAAGTCCACCAAAGTCCATACTTTGTTGTCATACATGGATCCTATCTCGGATTTCATGGCTTCAAGCCATTTGTTGGAATCCGGTCCCGCCATCGCTTCTTCATAGTTCGAAGGTTCACTGTTGTCCAACAACATGATTTCCATGACAGGGTTGTCGTACCACTCTGGTGTGCAACGTGTCCTTGTGGAACTTCCACGTTCAGTAGCAACTTGATCTGAAGTTTCATGATCATCATCATCAACTTCTTCTCTAGCCGGTGCAGGCACCTCAGAAACATTTTCTTGTGATGCGCTACTCTCCGGTTCGAGAGGAGGTACAATTACCACATCAAGTTCTACTTTCCTCCCACTTACTTCTTTCAAGAGAAACTCTTTCTCTAGAAAGGATCTGTTCTTGGCAACAGAGATTTTGCCTTCGGACCTAAGATAGAAGTTATACCCAATAGTTTCCTTAGGGTATCCTATGAATACGCATTTTTCCGCTTTGGGTTCGAGCTTCTCAGGTTGAAGTTTCTTCACATAAGCATCGCTGCCCAAAACTTTCAAAACGACAGCTTAAGTTTCTTGCCAAAACATAATTCATACTGTGTCGTCTCAACGGATTTAGACGGTGCCCTATTTAAAGTGAATGCGGCAGTTTCCAATGCATATCCCCAAAATGATAGCGGTAAATCAGTAAGAGACATCATAGATCGCACCATATCCAATAAAGTGTGATTACAACATTCAGACACACCGTTACGCTGAGGTGTGCCAGGCGGCGTGAGTTGTGAAACAATTCCATATTTTCTTAATTGTGTGCCAAACTCGTGACTCGAATATTCTCCACCACGATCAGATTGTAGGAACTTTATTTTCTTGTCATGTTGTTTCTCTACCTCAATCTGAAATTCCTTGAACCCTTTAAAGGTTTTAGACTTGTGTTTCATTAAGTAGACATACCCATATCTCCTTAAGTCACCAGTGAGGGTGAGAACATAACGATAGCCACCGCGAGCCTCAACGCTCATTGGACCGCATACAACAATATGTATTATTTCCAACAAGTTGGTTGCTCGCTCCATTGTTCTGGAGAACGGAGTCTTGGTCATCTTCCCCATGAGGCACGGTTCGCATGTATCAAATGACTCAAAATCAAGACACTCCAAAAGTCCATCTGTATGGAGTTTCTTCATGCGCTTGACACCGATATGACCAAGGTGGCAGTGCCACAAGTATGTGTGACTATCATTATCAACCTTACATCTTTTGGTACTCACATTATGAATATGTGTAACATCACATTTGAGATTCATCAAGAATAAACCATTGACCAGTGGGGCATGACCATAAAACATATCACTCATATAAATGGAACAACCATTATTATCATATTTAAATGAGTAGCCATCTCAGATCAAGCAAGATCCCGATACAATGTTCATGCTCAAAGTTGGTACAAAATAACAATTATTAAGGTTTAAAATTAATCCCGAAGGTAGATGTAGAGGTTGTGTGCCGACGGCGATCACATCGACCTTGGAACCATTCCCGACGCGCATCATCACCTTGTCCTTTGCCAGCCTTCACTTATTCCGCAGTTCCTCCTTTGAGTTGCAAATGTGAGAAACTACACCAGTATCAAATACCCAGGAGCTACTACGAGCGGTGGTAAGGTACACATCAATAACATGTATATCATATATACCTTTGACGTTGTCGGCCTTCTTATCTGCTAAGTACTTGGGGCAGTTCTGCTTCCAGTGACCGGTTCCCTTGCAATAATAGCACTCAGTCTCAGGCTTGGGTGTTTTCTTTGGCTTCTTCCCAGCAACTGGTTTACCGAGCGCGGCAACTGCTTTGCCGTCCTTCTTGAAGTTCTTTTTACCCTTGCCTTTCTTGAAACTGGTGGTCTTATTCACCATCAAAACTTGATGTTCTTTCTTGATTTCTACCTCTGCTCATTCTAGCAGTGAATACAACTCGGGAATGGTTTTCTCCATCCCTTGCATGTTGTAGTTCATCACAAAGCCCTTATAGCTAGATGGAAGTGTTAGAGTTATAATACAAGTCATGTACCCTTTTGTATTTATCCCAATATATAAGGGGTTTTCCTGCATATAGTCCATCACCTGTACATGTATATATATATCGGCCTATGGCCTCATGGCAATACAAGTTGCTTATTCCTAACATGGTATTAGAGCATTAGGTCTTTTTCGCACGCGCAACTCGTGCTTCGATCCAATCTCGTCTTCCTGCAGTCACCGCCTGCCTCGATCTTGGCGTCCAGCTCCCGCTTGGTTCGGTCGCCCCTGCCTCGATCTCATCTGGACGCCGCAGCTTCTTGTCCCGGCGCCCAGCTCCCTCCCTGTCCCGCCAAGTCAGGTTGTCCCGATCTGGAATCCATCAGGACTCGCACCAGGCTGCCAGCCGCCGCTGATTCCATCAGGCTGTCCAGGCGCTGCTGCTCCAAGATCTGGAATCCATCAGGACTCGCACCAGGCTGCCAGCCGTCGCTGATTCCATCAGGCTGTCCAGGCGCTGCTGCTCCAATCCCGTCTGGATTCCAGGCACTGCTGATCCAATCCCGATCCGGATTAGAGCCCGTCACCACCAGCTCCCGATCCGGATTAGAGCCAGGCTCTACTACAAAACTACTGCCTGCTAGCTCTCGTCACCACCAGATCCCGATCTCGTCGCCCCGCTGCTGAATTCGTCGGATTTCACCGGATTCTCCTGTCCTCGACGTGATCTCAAAAAAAAAAAAAATTAAAAAAAAAAATGTCTGCTGCATCCGGCTACGTTGCTGTTCCTCGTTGTCCGGTGATCTTTGATGGCACTAACTACACCGAGTTCATTGGCTTCATGCGCATTCACATGCGTGGCATCCGCCTATGGGGTTTTCTTTCCGGCGAGGTCTGCTGTCCGCCATGTCCGGTTCCTCCCGAGCCTCCCACTCCGCCGATTCCACCGGCTCTTCCTGCGGATGCTTCTCAGGCCGCCAAGGATGCGACTCAGCTTGCTGATGAGGCCGCTGTGAGTGCTTATGATGAGAAGGTCTTGGCTTATGAGGCGGCTCTTCAGGTGTATCGTGATGCTCTGTCCGTTTACACCCAGTGGCTTGATGATGATGCTCGTGCTGCCGCTGTTCTCACTGCTAGTGTTCTGCCTCAGTTTGCTTCTGAGTTTCTGGGTCTTCCTACTGTATTTGAGATGTGGACCCGCCTTCGTCAGCGCTATGAGCCCTCTGGTGATGCCTTATACCTCTCTGTGGTCCGTCAGGAGCATGCTCTTCATCAGGGTGACTCTACTGTTGATGACTTCTATGCACAGAGTTCTGCTATCTGGCGCCAGCTTGATTCTCTCCGCAGTGCTGGTTGTCGTACTTGCCCCTGTTGCCAGGCTGTTCAGGCCGACTTGGAGTTTCATCGCGTCTACGAGTTCCTGTCTCGGCTCCGTAAGGAGTTTGAGCCCCGGCGTGCTCAGTTGTTTGCTCGTGGCCGTATTTCTCTCATGGAGGCGCTTTCTGAGATTCGTGCTGAGGAGACTCGCTTACGTGGTGCTGGTTTGCTGGAGGTTCCCTCGGTGCTCGCTGCTCGGACTTTTTCTACGCCACCTGCTGCATCGACCCCTTCTCGCTCGAGTGCTCCGCCGCTCCTGCCCACTCCTTCTGGCGGCTCAGGTCGCCCCCGTCCACATTGTAACTACTGCAACAATGATGGTCACATTGAGCCCCACTGCTACACGAAGAAGAAACACTTGCGCAAGGCGCGGTCATCATCTACAGCGACTTCGTCACCTACCTCGACAGCTTCAGCCATCGCTTTCACTGAGCAGGATATTCTGAGACTTAAGCGTCTGCTCGCTGCTTCAGGTTCTTCCTCAACGGGTACTGCTGGTTCTGTGACTGAGGCTTCCCGCACTGAGCAACCACCTTCTACACAGTCAGGTACATCCCCATGGGTTCTGGACTCTGGAGCTTCCTTTCATATGACTTCTAATTCTTCCACTCTGTCCTCTCTTCGTTCGCTTGATTCTCCTGTTCATGTCCTCACTGCTGATGGTACTCCCCTTCCTGTCGTTAGTAGAGGCACTCTTACCACTCCTTCTTATTCTGTTCCCGATGTTGCTCATGTTCCTCGACTTACCATGAATTTGTTTTCCGCTGGTCAACTTGCTGATTCTGGTTGTCGTGTCATCCTTGATCTTGCCTCTTGTTCTGTCCAGGACCGTCGCACGCACACTCTGGTTGGGGCTGGTCCTCGCCGCCGTGATTCTGAGGGTCTTTGGGAGTTGGACTGGCTTCATGTTCCTTCCGCTGGCCATTCTATCGCCAGTTCTTCCGCTTTGGTCGCCTCGGCTACTGGTTCTTTCCAGCAGTGGCATCATCGACTTGGTCATCTGTGTGGTTCTCGTTTGTCGTCGTTAGTTCGTCGAGGTCTTCTGGGGTCTGTCTCAGGAGATGCCTCCTTAGAGTGTCAGGGTTGTCGTCTTGGCAAGCAGATTCAGTTACCATATCCACATAGTGAGTCAGTGTCTAAGCGTCCTTTTGATTTAGTCCATTCCGATGTATGGGGTCCGGCTCCCTTCGCTTCGAAAGGGGGTCATAAATACTATATTATTTTCATCGATGACTTCTCTCGTTACACATGGCTTTATTTCATGACTTCTCGTAGTGAGGTGTTGTCCATTTATAAGCGTTTTGCTGCCATGGTTCATACTCAGTTCTCTTCTCCCATTCGTGTGTTTCGTGCTGACTCCGCTGGCGAGTATATCTCTACGATGTTGCGTGGTGTTCTTGCTGAGCAAGGGACTCTCTCTCAATTCTCTTGTCCTGGTGCTCATGCTCAGAATGGCGTGGCTGAGCGCAAGCATCGTCATCTTCTTGAGACGGCTCGTGCATTGATGATTGCTGCCTCTCTCCCGCCTCATTTTTGGGCTGAGGCTGTCTCCACCTCCACCTATCTCATCAATTTCCAGCCTTCCGCTGCTCTACAGGGTGGTGTTCCCTTCGAGCGTCTTTTTGATCGGTCTCCCGCTTATTCGACGCTTCGCTTGTTCGGTTGTGTTTGCTATGTTCTTCTTGCCCCCCGCGAACGCACCAAACTGACCGCTCAGTCTGTCGAGTGTGTCTTCTTAGGCTATAGTGATGAGCATAAGGGCTATCGTTGTTGGGATCCTATCGGTCGTCGGATACGTATCTCTCGGGATGTGACTTTTGATGAGTCTCGTCCCTTCTACCCACGCCCATCTTCCTCGACTTTTTCAGTGGAGGATATCTCTTTTCTCACTTTTCCTGACACGCCTATCACACTCGTCGAGCCTTTGCCTACTCATTCCGCTCCCTCTGCTTCTCCACCTCCAGTCGATTTGTCGCCACCATCTTCCACGGTCTCCTCGTCTAGCATGTCACCGGATTCTACACCTTCATCTCCGGTGACTTCTTCGTCGCCACTCTCCGATTCTACTTTAGCGATTCCTCCTTCCATTGTTCCATCGTTTACTCAGTGTTACACTCGTCGTTCACGTTCTGTGGATGCCTCTCTGGATGTGCCGTCATCCTCGTCTCAGCCTACTTATGGCTTGCGTTCTCGTCCTCGTCCGCCTGTTGATCGCTTAGGATTTTCCACCGCTGGAGCTGCTGTTCTTGAGCCGACTACTTATCATCAGGCTGTTGTTCAACCTGAATGGCAGTTTGCGATGGCTGAGGAGATTGCTGCTCTTGAACGCACAGGTACGTGGGATCTTGTTTCCCTTCCTCCTGGAGTCCGTCCCATCACTTGTAAGTGGGTCTACAAGGTAAAGACTCGCTCCGATGGTTCTCTTGAGCGTCACAAAGCTCGTCTTGTGGCTCGTGGTTTTCAGCAGGAGCATGGTCGTGATTATGACGAGACTTTTGCTCCTGTGGCTCATATGACCACTGTTCGTACACTTCTTGCCGTGGCCTCTACACGCCACTGGTCTATCTCTCAGCTTGATGTTAAGAATGCTTTTCTTAATGGTGAGCTGCGTGAGGAGGTGTACATGCAGCCTCCACCTGGGTATTCTGTTCCTGATGGCATGGTATGCCGTCTTCGTCGCTCTCTCTATGGCCTTAAGCAAGCCCCCCGCGCCTGGTTTGAGCGTTTTGCCTCTGTGGTGACTGCCGCTGGTTTTTCACCCAGTGTTCATGATCCAGCATTGTTTATTCACCTTTCTCCTCGTGGTCGGACTCTTCTTCTTCTTTATGTTGATGACATGGTCATCACTGGGGATGACCCTGAGTATATTGCCTTTGTCAAGGCTCGTCTTAGTGAGCAGTTCCTTATGTCTGATCTTGGACCTCTTCGCTACTTTCTTGGGATTGAAGTCTCTTCTACCTCTGATGGCTTTTTTATATCCCAGGAAAAGTATATCCAGGATCTTCTTGCTCGTGCTGCTCTTACTGATGAGCGCATTGTTGAGACTCCTATGGAGCTCAATGTTCACCTCTCTGCTACTGATGGTGATCCCCTGCCTGACCCGACGCGCTATCGTCATCTTGTTGGCAGTCTTGTTTATCTAGCTGTCACTCGTCCGGATATTTCTTATCCGGTTCACATTCTGAGTCAGTTTGTCTCTACTCCCACATCGGTTCACTATAGTCATCTCCTCCGTGTTCTCCGATATCTTCGGGGCACAATCTCTCATCGTTTATTCTTTCCTCGCTCCAGTTCATTACAGCTTCAGGCCTATTCGGATGCTACGTGGGCTAGTGATCCTTCAGATCGCCGTTCACTTTCTGCTTACTGTGTTTTTCTTGGTGGTTCTCTCATTGCCTGGAAGACGAAGAAACAGATTGCAGTTTCCCGTTCGAGTGCAGAGGCTGAGTTGCGAGCGATGGCTCTTTTGACGGCAGAGGTGACTTGGTTACGGTGGTTACTTCAGGATTTTGGTGTTTCTGTCACTACACCGACTCTGCTCTTATCTGACAGTACAGGTGCTATTAGCATTGCGCGCGATCCTGTGAAGCATGAGCTCACCAAGCATATTGGTGTTGATGCTTTCTATGTGCGCGCTGCTGTGCAGGATCAGGTTGTTGCTCTTCAGTATGTGCCTTCCGAATTACAGTTAGCGGATTTCCTGACGAAGGCCCAGACTAGAGCACAACATGGCTTTTATCTCTCCAAACTCAGTGTTGTTCATCCACCATGAGTTTGAGGGGGGGTGTTAGAGTTATAATACAAGTCATGTACCCTTTTGTATTTATCCCAATATATAAGGGGTTTTCCTGCATATAGTCCATCACCTGTACATGTATATATATATCGGCCTATGGCCTCATGGCAATACAAGTTGCTTATTCCTAACAGGAAGCAACTGGAGGATTCTGTCAATGACCAGGTCATCCGCAAGTTCAACTCCCAGCTAAGTCAAGCGGTCGTGCAACCCAGACATTTTGTGTATGTGCTCACTAACAAAACTATTCTCCTCCATCTTACAACTGAAGAACTTGTCGCAGACTTAATATCTCTCGAACTGGGCATGAGCTTGGAAAACTACTTTCAGCTCCTCGAACATCTCATATGCTCCATGTTGCTCAAAACGCCTTTGGAGCCCCCGTTCTAAACTGTAAAGCATGTCGCGCTGAACCAGAGAGTAGTCATCACTCCGCGACTGCCAGAACATCCTAGGTTGTCGCGGGAACGAGAGGATCACCTAGCAGTGCATCAAGTACATACCCTTCTTGGAAGCAGTGAGGATGAGCTTTAAATTACGAGCCTAGTCTGCATAGTTGCTTCCACCATCTTTCAGCTTGGTTTTCTCTAGGAACGCGTTGAAGTTGAATGGGACATTTGCGTTGGCCATTGGAGCCACAATATTTGTAAAGACACTTTTTAGACTAAGTTTATGATAATTAAGTTCATGTAATCAAATTATTTAATGAACTCCCACTTAGATAGACATCCCTCTAGTCATCCAAGTGATACATGATCCACGTCGACTAGCCCGTGTTCGATTATCACGTGAGACAGACTCATGTTCGAACTTTCGGTCTTCCATATTTCGAGGCCATGGATGTACATGCTAGGCTCGTCGAATTAACCTAAATGTTTTGCGTGTGTAAATCTGACTTACACCCGTTGTATGCGAACATTAGAATCTATCAAACCCAATCATCACGTGGTGCTTCCGGACAACGATCCTTCGCAACGGTGCACACTTAGGGTAATAGTTATCTCAAAATTTAATGAGGGATCATCTTATCTTTGCTACAGTCGTTCTAAGCAATAAGATGAAAACATTATAAACATCACATGCAAATATCATATAGTGACATGATATGGCCAATATCATCTTCCTCATTTGATCTCCATCTTTGAGGCACGACATGATCATCATTGTCACCGGCATGACACCATGATCTCCATCATTGTGGCTCCGTGAAGTCGTCTCGCCAACTATTTCCTCTACTACTATGGCTAACGGTTAGCAATAAAGTAAAGTAATCACATGGCGTTGTTGGGGTACGTAGCATAAATTCAAAATTTTCCTACGCCATATTCAGATCTTCCTATGGAGAGACCAGCAACGAGAGAGGGGTGAGTGGATCTTCATACCTTTGAAGATCACTAAGCGAAAGCGTTGCTAGAACGCGGTTGATGGAGTCTCACTCGCGGCGATTCAGAGAGCGGTGTGATTTCGATCTAGTGCTGAATCACGGCACCTCCGCGTTCAACACACGTGCAACCCGGTGACGTCTCCCGCACCTTCATCAAGCAAGGAGGAGGGAGAGGTTGGGAAGATCTCCGGCAGCACGACGACATGGTGTCGATGGAGAGACGAGGTCTCCCGGCACGGCTTCGCCAAGCACCATGGGAGAGGAGGAAGAAGAGAGACAGGGCTGCGCCGAGAGAGATGGAAAACCGTGTTCTCAAAGGCCAAAAACCACCCGCTATGTATAGGGGGAAGGGAGGGTGGTGCCCCCTTTAGGGTTTCCCACCCTAAAGGGGGGCGGCAGCCCTAGATGGGAGAGGGGTGGCGGACAGGAGGGGGAGAGGGGGGGTGGCGCACCCCTGGTGGCTCTTAGGCCCACCAGACTTAAGGTTTCCCTCCCTTTCCCTCTCTAGGCGCCTTGGGCTGTGTGTGGGAGGCGCACCAGCCCACCCAGGGGCTGGTTCCCTCTCACACTTGGCCCATGTAGCCTCCTGGGGCTGGTAGCCCGTCCCGGTGGGCCTCCGGAACCCTTCCGGTGGTCCCGGCACTTGCCGGTGGTGCCCGAAACATTTCCGGCGTCCAAACCCATCCATCCTATATATCAATCTTTACCTCCGGACCATTCTGGAGCTCCTTGTGACATCCGGGATATCAATCGGGACTCCGAACAACCTTAGGTAACCTCGTATAGCAATTCCCAATAACCCTAGCGTCATCGAACCTAAGTGTGTAGACCCTAAGGGTTCGGGAGGCATGCAGATATGACCGAGACACTCTTCGGCCAATAACCATCAGCAGGATCTGGATACCCATGGTGGCTCCCACATGTTCCACGATGATCTCACCGGATGAACCATGGTGTCAAGGATTCAATCAATCCCGTATACAATTCCCTTTGTTTGTCGGTATAGAACTTGCCCGAGATTCGATCGTCGGTATACCCAGACCTTGTTCAATCACTTTACCGGTAAGTCTGTTTACTCGTTCCGTAGCACGTCATCCTGTGACTAACTGCTTAGTCACATTGAGCTCATGATGATGTTCTACCAAGTGGGCCCAGAGATACCTCTCCGTCACACGAAGTGACAAATCCCGATCTCGATTCGTACCAGCCCAACACACACTTTCGGAGATACCCGTAGTGCACCTTTAGAGTCACCCAGTTACGTTGTGACATTTGATACACCCAAAGCACTCCTATGGTATCCGGGAGTTGCACAATCTCACGGTCGAAGGAAAAGACACTTGACATTAGAAAAGCTTTAGCATACGAACAACACGATCTAGTGTTATGCTTAGGATTGGGTCTTGTCCATCACATCATTCTCCCAAAGATGTGATTCCGTTATCAATGACATCTAATGTCCATGATCAGGAAACCATGATCATCTATTGATCAACGAGCTAGCCAACTAGAGGCTTGCTAGGGACACATTGTGATCTATTTATTCACACATGTATTACTGTTTCCTGTTAATACAATTATAGCATGAACAATAGACGATTATCATGAACAAGGAAATATGATAGTAACGATTTTATTATTGCCTCTAGGGCATATTTCCAACAGTCTCCCACTTGAACTAGAGTCAATAATCTAGTCCACATCACTATGTGATTGTAATGAATTCAACACCCATACAGTTTTGGGGTTTGATCATGTCTTTCTTGTGAGAGAGGTTTATAGTCAACGGCTCTGAACCTTTCAGATCCGTGTGTGCTTTACAAATCTCTACGGCATCCTATAGATGCTACTGTTGGGTAACGTAGCATAAATTCAAAATTTTCCTACGCATATTCAGATCTTCCTATGGAGAGACCAGCAACGAGAGAGGGGTAAGAGCATATTCATACCTTTGAAGATCGCTAAGCGGAAGCGTTGCTGGAACGCGGTTGATGGAGTCGTACTCGCAACGATTCCGATCTAGTGCTGAACTACGGCACCTCCGCGTTCAACACACGTGCAGCCCGGTGACGTCTCCCGCACCTTGATCCAGCAAGGAGGAGGGAGAGGTTGGGGAAGAACTCCAGCAGCACGACGGCGTGGTGTCGATGGAGAGACGAGGTCTCCCGGCAGGGCTTCGCCAAGCACCGGCAGAGAGGAGGAGGGAGAGGAGTGGGGCTGCGCCGAGAGAGAGAAAAAATCGTGTGTCTCAATGGCCAAAAGTGCCCGATATATATAGGGGGAGGGGAGAGGGGTGCCACCCCTAGGGTTCCCACCCTAGGGGGTGCGGCAGCCCCCCCAGATGGGAGGTGCGGCGGCCAGAAGGGGAGGAGGGGGTGGCGCACCATCTGGTGGGCCTTAGGCCCACCTGGCCTAGGGTTTGCCCCCCCTCTTTTCTCTCCCTTGCGCATTGGGCTGAGTGGGGAGGCGCACCAGCCCACCTAGGGGCTGGTTCCCACCCCCACTTGGCCCACCTTATCTCCCGGGGTCGTTGCCCCCCTTCGGTGGTCCCGGTACGTTACCGGTGACGCCCGAAACACTTCCGGTATCCGAAACCATCCGTCCTATATATCAATCTTTACCTCCGGGCCATTCCGGAGCTCCTCGTGACGTCCGGGATCTCATCCGGGACTCCGAACAACTTTCGGTAACCTCGGACATCAATTCCCTATAACCCTAGCGTCATCGAACCTTAAGTGTGTAGACCCTACGGGTTCGGGAGACAGGCAGACATGACCGAGACACCTCTCTGGCCAATAACCATCAGCGGGGTCTGGATACCCATGGTGGCTCCCACTTGCTCCACAATGATCTCATCGGATGAACCACGATGTCAAGGATTCAATCAATCCCGTATACGATTCCCTTTGTCTGTCGGTATAGAACTTGCCCGAGATTCGATCGTCGGTATACCTATACCTTGTTCAATCTCGTTACCGGTAAGTCTCTTTACTCGTTCCGTAGCACGTCATCGTGTGACCAACTCCTTAGTCACATTGAGCTCATGATGATGTTCTACCGAGTGGGCCCAGAGATACGTCTCCGTCTCACGGAGTGACAAATCCCGATCTCGATTCGTGCCAACCCAACAGACACTTTCGGAGGTACTCGTAGTGCACCTTTATAGTCACCCAGTTACGTTGTGACGTTTGATACACCCAAAGCACTCCTACGGTATCCGGGAGTTGCACAATCTCACGGTCGAAGGAAAAGATACTTGACATTGGAAAAGCATTAGCATACGAACAATACGATCTAGTCCTAGGCTTAGGATTGGGTCTTGTCCATCACATCATTCTCCCAATGATGTGATCCCGTTATCAATGACATCTAATGCCCATGATCAGGAAACCATGATCATCTATTGACTAACGAGCTAGCCAACTAGAGGCTTGCTAGGGACACATTGTGATCTATTTATTCACACATGTATTACTGTTTCCTGTTAATACAATTATAGCATGAACAATAGACGATTATCATGAACAAGGAAATATGATAATAACCATTTTAATATTGCCTCTAGGGCATATTTCCAACAGCTACTACGCCCCATCTGAAACCATTACAAATGATTGCTCCACTATACGAATCCGGTTTACTACTCATAGTCCTCCGGATCAGTGAAAAAGCTTGTACCGACGTAACTCTTTTACGACGAACTCTTTAATCACTTCCACAATTGAGAAAAATTCCTTAGTTCATCAGTTACTAAGGATAACTTTGACCGTTGTCCAGTGATCCATTCCTGGATCACTCTCGTACCCCATGACTGACTCATGGCAAGGCACGCTTTAGGTGCGGTACACAGCATAGCATGCTTGTAGAGTCTACAGCTGATGCATAGGGGACGACATTCGTCCTTTCTCTTTCTTCTGTCGTGGTCGGGCTTTGAGTCATACTCAAATTTACACCGTGCAATATAGCCAAGAACTCGTTCTTTGATGATCTATTTTGAACTCCTTCAAAAACTTCTAAAGGCATGCAATTCGCTGAAAGTTCCATTAAGCACTTTGATCTATCTTCATAGATCTTGTTGCTCAACTCTCAAGTAGCTACATCTAGGTTTTCTTTGAAAAACTCTTTTCAAACAACCCTTTATGTTTTACAGAAATTCTACATTATTTCCGATCAACAGTATGTCAACCACACATATTCATTAGAAATTCTATAGTGCTCCCACTCACCTTTTGGAAATACAAGTTTCTCATAAACTTTGTATAGAACCAAAAACTTTCATCATCTCATCAAAGTGTATATTCCAACTCCGAGATGCTTGCTCCAGTCCATAGAAGGATCACTGGAGCTTTGCATACTTGTTAGCACCCTTTAGGATCGACAAAAATATTTTAGTTGTATCACATACAACCTTTCCTCAAGGAAACCGTCGAGGAAACAATATTTTGACATCCTATCTGCAATATTTCATAAATGATGTGGCAACTGCTAACATAATTTCAACAGACTTTCAGCATCGCTACGAGTGAGAAAGTCTCATTGTAGTCAACTCCTTGAACTTTGTCGAAAACACTTTTGCGACAAGTCGAGCTCTCTTAATGTTGACTTTTCACCATCATCGTCTGTCTTCTTTTTAAAGATCCATTCATAGTTAATAGTCTTATGACCATTAAGTGGTTCTGCCAAAGTCTATACTTTGTTTTCATACATGGATCCTCTCTCGGATTTCATGGCCTCCAGCCATTTGTCGGAATCCGGGCCCACCATCGCTTCTCCATAGCTCATAGGTTCATTGTTGTCCAACAACATGACCTTCAAGACAGGGTCACTGCACCATTCTGTACCAGCAGTACGTGACCTTGTCAACCTACGAGGTTTCTAGTAACTTGATCTGAAGTCTCATGATCATTATCATTAGCTTCCACTTCAATTGGTGTAGGTGCCACAGTAACAACTTCCCGCGCCCTACTACACACACACTTGTTGAAGTGATGGTTCTCATAACCTCATCAAGTTTCCACCAAAACTCCCACTCAATTCTTTCAAGAGAAACTTTTCCTCGAGAAAGGACCTGTTTCAAGAAACAAACACATTTGCTTCCGGATCTGAGATAGGAGGTATACCCAACTGTTTGGGTGTCCTATGAAGATGCATTTATCCGCTTTGGGTTCGAGCTTATCAGGCTGAAAACTCTTTCACATAATCATCACACCCCCAAACTTTTAAGAAATGACAGCTTAGGCTTCTCTAAACCATAGTTCATACGGTGTCATCTCCAAAGGAACTACGGGGTTCCCTATTTAAAGTGAACGCGGTTGTCTCTAATGCCTAACCCATAAACGATATTGGTAATTTTATAATAAATATCATAGTATGCATTATATCTAATAGGGCACGACTATGACATACAGACACACCATCAGACTATGGTGTTCCAGGTGGCATGAGTTGTGAAACATTTTTTACATGAAACTATATTCACATTGTCTTAAATGTTTACCAAATATATATATATATATATATATATATATATATATATATGCTTACCTCCATGATCACATCGTAGACATATTATCCTTTTGTCACGATGATCTTCAACTTCACTCTGAAATTACTTGAACATTTCAATAATTCAGATTTCTGTTTCATCAAGTAAATACACTAGTATATACTCAAATCATTTGTGAAGTATGAACACAATGATATCCACTGCGTGCCTCAGTACTCATTGGACTGCACACATCAAAATGTATTACTTCCAACAAGTTACATTCTTGTTCCATCTCACTGGAAAAAGAGGTCTTCAGTCATCTTGCCCATGTGGTTTGATTTGCATGTCTCAAGTGATTCAAAATCAAGTGAGTCAAACGATCCATCCGCATGGAGTTTATTCATGCGTTTATACCAACAAACATGGTTTGCATGTTTCAAACGTTTCAAAAATGAGTGAGTACAAAGATCCATCAGCATGGAGCTTCTTCATGCATTTTGTATCAATATGACTCAAGTAGCAGTGCCACAAGTGAGTGGTACTATCATTTCTACTTTGTGTCTTTTAGTAACAATATTATGAACATGTGTATCACTACGATCGAGGTTCAATAAACCATTAATTCTAGGTGCAAGACCATTTAAGGTATCATTCAACTAAATAGAATAACCATTATTCTCTTTAGATGAATAATCGTATTTGCCATTAACATAATCCAATCATGTTTATGCTCAACGCAAACACCCAATAACAATTACTTAGGTTTTACACTAATCTCGATGGTAGAGGGAGCGTGTGATGTGTGATCATATCAACCTTGGAAACACACACATCGTCACCTTGCCTTTAACTAGTCTCTGTTTATTCCGTAGCTTTTGTTTTGAGTTACTAACACATAGCAACCGAACCGGTATCTTATACCCTGGAACTACTAGGAGTACTAGTAAGGTACACATCAATATCATGTATATCCAATATACTTCTGTCGACTTTGCCAGCCTTCTCATCTACCAAGTGTCTAGGGTAGTTCCTCTTCAGTGACTGTTCCCCTTATAAGCACATAGTCTCGGGTTTGGGTTCAACCTTTGGATGTCTTCATAGAGCAGCAACTGATTTTCCATTTAATGTAGTATCCCTTCAAGCCCTTTCCCTTCTTGAAACTAGTGGTTTTACAAACCATCAACAATTGATGTTTCCTTTTGACTTCTACTTTTGTGGTGTCAAACATCACAAATGCCTCAAGGATCATCATATCCATCCTTGATATGTTATAGTTCATCACCAAGCTCTAGTAGCTTGGTGTCAGTGACCTTGGAGAACTATCACTGTCTCATCTGGAAGTTCAACTCCCACTCGATTCAAGTGATTGTAGTACTCAGATAATCTGAGCACATGCTCTACAATTAAGCTGTTCTCCTTTACTTTGCAAACAAAGAATCTCGTCAGAGGTCTCATACCTCTCAACAAGGGCACGAGCATGAAATCCCAATTTCATCTCTTGGATCATCACGTATGTCCCGCGACGTTCGAAACGTATTTAATGCCTTAATTCTAAGTTGTTCAAGCAACACGCACTGAACTATTATGTAGTTATCAAAAAACATGTATGTCGGATGTTCGCAACATCTACACACCATGCTTGGGGTTCAGCACACTGAGCGGTGCATTAAAGACATAAGCCTTCTGTATAGCAATGAGGACAATCCTCAGTTAACGGACCCAGTCCGCACAATCGCTACTTCTATCTTTCAACTAAGATTTCTCTAGGAACATATCAAATACCGTAGAGCTATAGTGCAAGTTACATAATTTGCAAAGACCTATTTGACTATGTTCATGATAATTGAGTTTGTCTAATGAACTCCCACTTAAATCGACATCCCTCTATTCATTTAAGTGATACATGATCCATGTCGACTAACCCGTGTCTGATCATCACGTGAGACAGACTAGTCGTCATGGTGAGCAACTTCATGCTGATCGTATTCAACCATATGACTCATGTTCGACCTTTCGGTCTCTTGTATTCGAGGTCATGTCTGTACATGCTAAGCTCGTCGAGTCAACCTAAGTGTTTCGCGTGTGTAAATCTGGCTTACACCCGTTGTATGCGAACGTTAGAATCTATCACATCCGATCATCACGTGGTGCTTCGAGACAACGATCCTTCGCAACGGTGCACACTTAGGGGAATACGTTCTCGAAATTTTTATGAGGGGTCATCTTATTATGCTACCGTCGTTCTAAGCAATAAGATGAAAAACATGATAAACATCACATGCAATCATATAGTGACATGATATGGCCATTATCATCTTTGCTCTTTCGATCTCCATCTTCGGGCATCGCATGATCATCATTGTCACCAGCGTGACACCACGATATCCATCGTCATGATCTCCATCATCGTGTCTCCGTGAAGTCGTCACGCCAACTACTACTACTACTATAGCTAACCGTTAGCAATGAAGTAAAGGTAGTAAACACATGGCGTTGCATCTCATACAATAAATTAAGACAATTCCTATGGCTCCTGCCGGTTGTCATACTCAACGACATGCAAGTCATGATTCCTATTACAATAACTTGATCATCTCATACATCACACATGTAACATCACAACTTTGGCCATATCACATCACATGTCAAACCCTACAAAAACAAGTTAGACGTCCTCTAATTGTTGTTGCAAGTTTTACGTGGCTGATTTGGGTTTCTAGAAAGAATGCCTTCTTACCTACGTGACAGCCACAACGATGATATGCCAAAGCTATTTACCCTTCATACGGACCCTTTTCATCAAATCCAATCCGACTAGAATGGGAGAGACAGACACCCGCTAGCCACCTTTATGCACGGTGTGCAAGTCGGCCGGTGGAACCTATCTCACGTAAGCGTACGTGTAAGGTCGGTCTGGGTCGCTTCATCCCACAATACCGCCGGAAAAGAATAAGACTAGTAGCAGCAATCAATTGGAAAATCAGTGCCCACAACCTTTTGTGTTCTACTCATGCATGGAATCCACACATAGAAAACCTGGCTCTGATACCACTGTTGGGGGACGTAGCATAAATTCAAAATTTTCCTACACCATATTCAAATCTTCCTATGGAGAGACCAGCAACAAGAGAGGGGTGAGTGGATCTTCATACCTTTGAAGATCGCTAAGAGGAAGCGTTGCTAGAACGCGGTTGATGGAGTCGTACTCGCGGTGATTCAGATCGCGGTGTGATTCCGATCTAGTGTCGAATTACGGCACCTCCGCGTTCAACACACGTGCAGCCCGGTGACGTCTCCCGCACCTTGATCCAGCAAGGAGGAGGGAGAGGTTGGGGAAGATCTCCGGTAGCACGACGGCGTGGTGGCGATGGAGAGATGAGGTCTCCCGGCAGGGCTTCGCCAAGCACCGTGGGAGAGGAGGAAGAAGAGAGACAGGGCTGCGCCGAGAGAGATGGAAAAACGTGTTCTCAAAGTCCAAAAACCCCCCGCTATATATAAGGGGAAGGGAAGGTGGCGCCCCCTTTAGGGTTTCCCACCCTAAAGGGGGGCGGCAGCCCTAGATGGGAGAGGGGGGTGGCGGCCAGGAGGGGGAGAGGGGGTGGCGCACCCCTGGTGGGCCTAAGGCCCACCAGACTTAGGGTTTCCCTCCCTTTCCCTCTCTAGGCACCTTGGGCTGTGTGTGGGAAGCGCACCAGCACACCCAGGGGCTGGTTCCCTCTCACGCTTGGCCCATGTAGCTTCCTGGGGCTGGTGGCCCCTCCCGGTGGGCCTCCGAAACCCTTCCGGTGGTCCCGGCACTTTGCCGGTGGTGCCCGAAACATTTCCGACGTCCAAACCCATCCATCCTATATATCAATCTTTACCTCCGGACCATTTCGGAGCTCCTCGTGACGTCCGGGATATCACCCGGGACTCCGAACAACCTTCGGTAACCTCGTATAGAAATTCCCTATAACCCTAGTGTCATTGAACCTTAAGTGTGTAGACCCTACGGGTTCGGGAGGCATGCAGACATGACCGAGACACTCTCCGGCCAATAACCATCAGCGGGATTTGGATACCCATGGTGGCTCCCACATGTTCCACGATGATCTCATCGGATGAACCACGATGTCAAGGATTCAATCAATCCCGTATACAATTCCCTTTGTTTGTCGGTATAGAACTTGCCCGAGATTCGATCGTCGGTATACACAGACCTTGTTCAATCTCGTTACCGGTAAGTCTCTTTACTCGTTCCGTAGCACGTCATCCTGTGACTAACTCCTTAGTCACATTGAGTTCATGATGATGTTCTACCGAGTGGGCCCAGAGATACCTCTCCGTCACACGAAGTGACAAATACCGATCTCGATTCGTAGCAACCCAACAGACACTTTCGGAGATACTCGTAGTGCACCTTTATAGTCACCCAATTACGTTGTGACGTTTGATACACCCAAAGCACTCCTACGGTAACCAGGAGTTGCACAATCTCATGGTCGAAGGAAAAGACACTTGACATTAGAAAAGCTTTAGCATACGAACAACACGATCTAGTGCTATGCTTAGGATTGGGTCTTGTCCATCACATCATTCTCCCAATGATGTGATCCTGTTATCAATGACATCTAATGTCCATGATCATGAAACCATGATCATCTATTGATCAACGAGCTAGCCAACTAGAGGCTTGCTAGGGACACATTGTGATCTATTTATTCACACATGTATTACTGTTGCCTGTTAATACAATTATAGCATGAACAATAGACGATTATCATGAACAAGGAAATATGATAATAACCATTTTATTATTGCCTCTAGGGCATATTTCCAACAGGCTTTGCATCTCATACAATAAATTAAGACAACTCCTATGGCTCCTGCCGGTTGTCATACTCATCGACATACAAGTAGTGAATCCTATTACAAGAACATGATCAATCTCATACATCACATATGTAACATCACATCCTTTTGGCCATATCACATCACACAACATACCCTACAAAAACAAGTTAGACGTCCTCTAATTGTTGTTGCAAGTTTTACGTGGCTGATTTGGGTTTCTAGCAAGAATGCTTCTTACCTACGTGACAGCCACAATATTGGTATGCCAATGCTATTTACCCTTCATAAGGACCCTTTCATCGAATCCAATTCGACTAAAGTGGGAGAGACAAACACCCGCTAGCCACCTTATGCAACAAGTGCATGTCAGGCGGTGGAACCAGTCTCACGTAAGCGTATGTACAAAGTCAGTCCGGGCTGCATCATCCCACAATACCGCCGAAAAAAGATAGGACTAGTAACGGCAAGCTATTGACAAAATCATCGCCCACAACTTTTGTGTTCTACTCGTGCATATAATCTACGCATAGAACCTGGCTCTGATACCACTGTTGGGGAACGTAGTAGAAATTCAAAAAATCCTACCTCACACATGGATCTATCTAGGAGAAACCAACAATGAGCAAAGGGGTAGAGCATCTTCATACCTTTGAATATTGCTAAGCGGAAGCGTTACTAGAACGCGGTTGATGGAGTCGTACTCGTAGCAATTGAGATCGCGGAAGATTCCGATCTAAGCGTCGAGCAACGACGCCTCCCCGTTCAACACGCGTGCAGCCTGGTGACGTCTCCTTCACCTTTACCTAGCAAGGAGAGAGGAGTAGTTGAGGGAGAGCGCCGGCAGCACGACGGCGTGGTGACGGTGGAGCTGCGTGGTACTCCGGCAGGGATTCGCCAAGCGCTACGGAGGACGAGGAGGAGGAGAGGTAGGGCTGCGCCGAGGAGAGGTGAAACTTTTGTGTCTTAGCCCAAAAACCCTCCACTATATATAGGAGGGAGGAGGAGGAGGGCTGGCCACCCTAGGGTTTCCTCTAGGTGGTGCGGCGACCAAGATGGAGGAGGGGCGGCGCCCAAGGCAGCCCCCCACGCCTAGGGTTTGGCCCCCTTATCCCCCTTTGTGCGCCTTGGGACCTTTGTGCTGGCGCACCAACCCACCTAGGGGCTGGTTCCCATCCACTTTTGGCCCACGTGGACCTTCGCGGCTGGTGGCCCCTCTCGGTGGACCCCCGGAGCCCTTCCGGTGGTCCCGGTACAATACCGATGATTCCCGAAACACTTCCGGCGATCAAATCTCCACTTCATATATATGAATCTTAACCTCCGGACCATTCCGAAGCTCCTCGTGACGTCCGGGATCTCATCTGGAACTTTGAACAACCTTCGGTAACCACATACTATTCCCATTACAACTCTAGCATCATCGAACCTTAAGTGTGTAGACCCTATGGGTTCGGGAACCATGCAGACATGACCGAGACACCTCTCCGGTCAATAACCAACAACGGGGTCTGGATATCCATGTTGGCTCCCACATGTTCCACAATGATCTCATCGGATGAACCACGATGTCGAGGATTCAATCAATCCCGTATGCAATTCCCTTTGTCTACCGATATGACACTTGCCCGAGATTTGATCATCGGTATCCCTATACCTTGTTCAATCTCGTTACCGATAAGTCTCTTTACTCGTTCCATAACACATCATCCCGTGGCTAACTCCTTAGTCACATTGAGCTCAGTATGATGATGCATTACCGAGTGGGCCCAGAGATACCTCTCTGTCACACGGAGTGACAAATCCCAGTCTCGATTCGTACCAACCCAACACACACTTTCGGAGATACCTGTAGTGCATCTTTATAATCACCCAGTTACGTTGTGATGTTTGATACACCCAAAGTACTCCTACGGTATCCGGAAGTTGCACAATCTCATGGTCTAAGGAAATGATACTTGACATTAGAAAAGCTTTAGCAGACGAACAATATGATCTAGTGCTATGCTTAGGATTGGGTCTTGTCCATCACATCATTCTCCTAATGATGTGATCCTGTTATCAATGATATCCCATGTCCATGATCAGGAAACCATGATCATCTATTGATCAACGAGCTAGCCAACTAGAGGCTCACTAGGGACACATTGTGGTCTATGTATTCACACATGTATTACGGTTTCCGGTTAATACAATTATAGCATGAATAATAGACAATTATCATGAACAAGGAAATATAATAATAACCACTTTATTATTTCCTTCAGGGAATATTTCCAACAGCTCGGCAGCCTGGGGACTGGCGGTGCTCCTCGGCGGCAGTGGCCCGGTGCGGCGGCAGGGCTTCCCCCTCGTGCGGCGTGGGTGGTCTTGGTGGCGGTGGTGCTGTCGTTGGTGGCTGGGCAGCGGTGGTGGCGCGTTGGCCCTGCAGGCTTAAATCTGGGCCCCTAGGGCCCGATCTGGGTCAGGTCGGGCCTGCCTCGTTGCCTTCGGTTGGCTTGGAGCATGGCTCGCGACGGGGATGACAGCGTTGACGCCGCACTGTTGCAGCGTGGCGATGGGAGCCTTACGGGCTTGTCCATGCCCAGCTGAGCTTTTGGGCTGCATGAGGGTAGCGGCGGTGGCGCCCTACATGCAGCAGCACGGCGGCGGGGACTTTACGAGCCCCCGGGCTCGATCGGGCCTATTTGGCTTGGTGTGTCCCTGTTGTTGTGTCCTCTGGGTGGCCTATTTGGCCTGGTGTGTCCCTATTTGGCATGGTGTGTCCCTGCTGCTATGCACCCGCCGATTGTGGTGGAGGACGTCCTCTGGGTGGCCGCTCTGCTGCTACCTTCCGGTTCCAATGGCTTGGTGTGCTCTCTTCGTTGTGTCCGGACGGCGATCGTCTTCGACAGTGGAGGTGCTTCCCTCATGCGTGGTTGTCCTCCTGTCGGACCTTGTCTTCGGGTGGTTCGTCTGAGTCTGACCGGCCTTACTACGTTGGCCATGGTGAGGCGGCGATGGTGACTGCAAGACCGTGGTGGCGTATGTTGGTGGATGGCATGCTTGGTGGAGCGCCTCTGATTGTCCGGGAGGTGGTGGTTTGGGGGTCGGGAGAAATCCTTGTCATTTGACACCGACACGGTGACACTTCAGTGTGTCACCCTTCCTTCCAGAAGGGTGTCGGGTGTACCTCCTCCCCACTCCCCGGAGCATACCGGGGGAAACCCTAGGACCTGTCCGGGCAGTCGTGTCCTTGTCGTCACTATCCTTTTTGGAGGTGCTGCTTGATACACGATGAATCACAGTGCTTGGATCGTGGTGGAAATATTCTGAAGGGGGTGCATCGGTTCTGGGTCATTGTTGTTTTCGTTAATCCGCCGATGTTGGCATTATTATTTTTCTTTTGGACGTGGATGTGTTGTTTGCCCGAACAATGGTTTTATGTTGTATCGTGTGGTTGCTATACATATTGCGGGGCGAAAGCCTATTCCGTGGTGACACGAGAGGCAGATGACACACGTTGGTGTCAAGTGATTTTTCGATCTTGATTATATTTCTTTCTTGGAAATGAAGAAGGCAAAGATCTTGATTATATTTTTCTTTCTTAGAAATGAGGAAGGCAAAGAGGGGGCGACGGAGTCCCATAGTGCTAGCCAAAGATCTAGCAAGTTCAGAAGTGGAGTGCGCCAGATCAGGGGTGGACGAAAGCAAATGTTGATGGAGCTACGTCGAAAGCTGGAGATAATGCCGGAGGTGGAGTGGTGTTCAGAGACTACCATGGCACGTTCCATGGGTGTGCCTGCTCTTACCTCCCTTGAATTAATAACCCGGAGACGACAGAACTCTTAGCCTGCCGGCGTGCAGCGCACCTTGCAGTTGAGCTGGATGTTCAGAAAATCCAACTGAATCTAGACTGCAAGTCCGTGGTAGCAATGCTTAATGGGATAGGTAAAAATCTTTCAGCTGCCGGACCGGTTGTGGAGGAAATAAAAGCCCTGCTGCGCTCGCGTGAGGCAGCTAAGGTGACCTGGGCGAGGAGGACAGCCAACTCTGATAGAAATAAGCCGTGAAGGAACATGATGCCACCGACGTCAGCGCGACAGGTCGGATCCATGACAATGTGATCGACATCGATGCGTCAGGTTGGATCTGTGGGCTGGATCATGATCATATGTATATGAAGGTGTGTTTCGGTACACGTCCTTAATAAAAAGTGGTGCAGTGTACAATACGAGGAGGTGGGTATACGTTTTTCCTTCTATATTTTATTAAGAGAGGGGATGTATCAAAGCAAAAATGATGTATACGTATGTGCCTATGTTTATATGCCACGAGTGTGTGTGTGCTCGTGACCGTCTTAATGAGGCTAGCAGTAGTAGCAAAACGGTCGCGGTGTTCCGTTTGAAGCCAGCCGAGTCATGCGTGTAGAGCGCGTCATGGAGGGTGGGCTGAGCGGGTGGATCGTGGGAGTACACATAAGCTCTCTATAGTCTATATGGGTGAGTAACAACCATGTATGGATCCAAGTTATGGCTTTATCTATAACCTACAGAAAATTATTAAAGATCTTGTCATTAAAAATCATGTCATTTCTAGTATTCCATATGGCTCAAAATAATACACATATTTCAATCAGTATATGATTCGCTATAGTTCCGTCTACCCCGTTTAGCCACGTCCCAAGTAGCATATTAATACTCGTTGGTGGATTATTGTTGAAAGCAATATGGACAACTAGTGGACAATCGAGAAAGAGGTATGTAACTGTTTCATTTTAATCACAATAGCAACATCTAGAGCTACCTGTCCATCTTTGCCTTATCAAATTATCCTTGGTTAGTACAACTCACTCGTGTACAAACCATATGAATATCTTAATTCTAAGTGATACTTTAATCTTTCAAATATGTAGTGATCTCAAAAAGGGTTCAAAGTCAACTAAATCCATGTATATCAATTTCACAGAAAAGATGCCATTCGTGGATAGTTTCCAGTGAATCTTATCTCGCTGGTCAGAAAGTTGAACATCCATCAATCGTCTGACCAAGTACAGCCAGGAATCTCAACGTTCTCCCACTAGAGATCACCGGAATTGAATATTAAGAGGTATCGTATTTAATACTGTAGCAACATAGTCTTCCTTATGTTGTACTATATTATATAAGGACGGATATTGGAGGGCTAAAGGTGTATCATCAAGCCATGTGTCCTTCCAAAATCTGATTGTAGTACCATTATCAAATAAAAACTCCATCCGCTGAAAAAGGTTACCTTCGTCTTCATTAACCCCTTTAAAAAAGATGAGTCATTAGGTCTAGCAGTGACCTGGGTCAACATCTTGGAATGTAAGTATTTATTCCTCAAAATTTGTACCCACACCCCTTCAGTCTCATTCGATAGCCTGTATAACCACTTGCTAAACAGGCATCTACTCTTCGCTTCTAAGTTTTCAATCCCTAGACCCCCTTGGTCTTTGGGCCTGCAAATAATATCCCACCTTGCCAATTTATATTTCTTCTTAGCTTCTTCACATTAACAGAAGTAACGAGATCGATAAGAGTCTAGTCTTTTTCATATACCTACCGGTACTTCAAAGAAGGATAAAAGGAACATCGACAGGCTAGTTAGAACCGAATCTATCAAAACGAGCCTACCCCCATAAGATAAAAGCTTGTTCTTTCAGCAACTTAGTATTTTCTCAAATCTATCTTCGATACACTTCCACTCCTTATTCGTTAAACGTCTATGATGAATTGGAATCCCTAGATAACTAAATGGTAGTGATCCTATCTCACATCCGAACAATTATCTGTAAGCTTCTTGTTCCTCCTTTGCTCTTCCAAAGCAGAATTTTTTTTAAAAAAATTATCTTTAACCCACACAATTGCTCAAATAAACATAGAATAAGCTTCATATTCCTAGCTTTTGCGAGATTGTGTTCCCTGAAAATGATTGTGTCATCTGTGTATTGTAGTATGGACACTTCCCCCCTCTGTAAGGTTTGGGGCCAGTCTTCCTACTTGGCCTTTCTCTCTAGCCCGACCAATAAAGACTGCCAACATATCCATTACTATGTTGAACAAGATGGGGGTCACGGAATCTCCGTGTCTCAATCCTTTATGGGTCTGAAAATAATGCTCGATGCCATCATTAACTTTAATCCCAACACTATCTTTCTATATGAAGGCATCCATTTGATCCCTACAGGATTCGTCGAACCCCAGGCCTTGCGGAATAAATAAGACGAATGATAGTTCTCAAAAATAGTAATTAAATATAGATATAGATATACTCCCTATGTACCCTTTTTTTGAACATAGTACAGACGCAAGCGCTCATAAACAGACGCGTACACTCACCCCTATGAACGCACACCCGTGCACACTATCCCTATGAGCATCTGCGAAAGACTGAGTCGGCATATCATCTTGAGATTTACGTAATCACCATAGGCGCCTCATCGTTGATGGGAACGTCTCCTTCCACTGAATGCGTATCGCCCGGAAATCCTCAAATAAATATAGAAATAATGCAAGCACCAGGACTTGAACCCTGGTGGGCTGGAGTACCATTGTCCCTCTAACCATCCAATCACAGATTGGTTTGCATGTACCTAAATACTTGTAGTTGTTGAGAACTAGACTAGTTGTTTCCAACTATAAGAGCATCTCTAGCAGACCTCATGTAAAGTCGTGACCCGCAAAATAACCTCCAAAATACGGGTCTGTGTGGAAAATGCTGCCCGATCAGACCTCGCAAATGCGTCTGACCTGTAAAACATTTTGAGGCGTGGGGCAAAATCCCCTCCCTCACCTACAAAAACACATGTTTCCGCCTCGCCCCTACGATGCCCCGTATCCCAGGAAAGCGGTTGGCGGGATGGACATTTCAGCCCGCGCCCTTACCCCACCCCCTCAGCCGCCGCCCAACCATTGGTTCCGCCCATCCGCCCCCAGTGATTCCGGCCAAATCTGTGGGTTGAATCGCGCAGCGGGGGCGTTGATGCCCTCTTTCGCTGAGCCGTTGCACTGTCTCCTCCGGATCCACCAATCCACCACGGCCGGAGAGCCACCACCGAAGATGGAATTGAGACCGTGTGGAAAGTTTTTGCTCGACAATTCATCCGATTCGAACGACTCGGATGTTGAGACGATGCTTCTCACCTTTCACCTGCAAACTTTTGTGTTGGCCCTTGCTGTGAAGGAGCACGAAGACGAGAATCAAAAGAGGCGACGAGGATCGACCGTCGGTCGTCTTTGCATTCCTCGAAATCGCCATCTTGGGAACGAGATGTTGATGCAAGACTACTTCGCGGACAATCCAACATATCCGTCGCACCTCTTCTGGAGAAGGTACCGTATTGCGTCGATCCCTCTTTGTGAAAATTGTTCAAGCTTGTGAGGCTAATTGTCGATATTTTAGTCAAAGAAGAAATGCCGCAGGCTTGAAGGGACTTGGTGCATATCAAAAAATGTCGGCAGCTATGCGGGTAATGGCATACGGCATTTCGGCTGACTATGTCGATGAGTACCTTCGCATTGGTGAGGATAGTATAATTGGGTGAGTGTGTAAGTTTGCCAAAGTGATCATCTGTGTCTTCGGTCCTGAATATCTCCGGGCACCGAACGAGGACGACACAAAAAATTTGATGGCATTTAATGATAGAAGAGGTTGGCCTGGCATGCTAGGAAGCATAGATTGTATGCATTGGACTTGAAAAAATTGCCCAAAGGCATGGCAGAGAATGTATTGTGGCAAGTCTCATGATGCAATAATTGTGCTAGGGACCGTAGAATCCCATGATTTATGGTTTTGGAATTGCTTTTTTGGTATGCCGGGTACTCAATGATATCAATGTGTTGCAATGATTTCATTTGTTTGCTAGACTTCCTAGTGGTGATGCTCCTGCTTGCAACTACATTATCAATGGGCATGAATATACAAAGGGGTACTATCTTACAGATGATATATACCCTTCTTGATGTACATTTGTCGAGAGCATCAAAAACCCCCAAACTAGAAAAGAGTGTGAATCCGTAAGGGCACAAGAGGCAGCCTTGAAAGAACATTTGGGGTTTTGCAATCTAGGTTTGTCATTGTTCGTGGTCCTTCTTGGTTTTGGGACAAGCGATCCTTGAAAAACATCATGACATGTTGTGTTATTCTTCACAATATGATTATCGAAGATGAGAGAGGCATGAACTTGGAGTTCTTCTACGACAATATGGGTAGCCATGTCAAACCAGCTAGAGACCCTAACCGAACTAATGTTTTTTTCACACCTACAAGGAGATTGAAAATAAAACATTCACTCTAAACTTCAGAAGGATCTCATTGAGCACCATTGGCAAAGGGGTGAGCAATAACACATTCCATTTTTTCCATTCATTTTCATCTCATTCATATGTGATTTGTATATGGGACAAGTTTTGTATTGAACTATTTAATTTGTTACAATGATTTAAATAATTATTGTACTTTGGATGATTATTGTAATGTAATATTGACATTTTTCTTATATTACACATTAGTAATTCTGATTTACGCGGTTTTTGATTTGCGTGTCGACATGGCGGCATCCGAACAAACCCCGCATAGCCGATCCATAAAAAACCATGTTATGCAAATATATTTTTTACGGATCCGTTTTATAAGGTCTGACTCTATCCGTACCTACGCCGGCTCGCAAAAAAGTTTTTGAGCGAACTGTAAACAACTTTTATGGGTTGGCATACGGGTCTGCTAGATTGTCTAAGTATTTAGGTACAGAGAGTATATGAGACACGTATTATCATATTTTTTTTCTTTTCTAAATAATGATATGAGGTGCGACCGCCCATGTCCCAGTTTCCAACGGCCCCCAACCTGTGCAGGAAACAGAATGAAAGGACTCTGCCGAAGTGCCGAGTCGCTGATACCCTACGGTTCCACTTCCACCGCTGCCCAGTTCTCCTCCGATGGCCCACCTCTCCGCCCCGCCTGCTGCCGCCGGCCACCGCGTCCTCCCTTCGCATCGGCGCCGCCTCGCTTTGAAGAACATCGCGCCGTCATCGGGCGGAGCCGTCGCGACGGGAGGGCTTCCTTTCTGGAGGGCTGCGGTGTCTAAAGCCGCCGCGAGCTCCAGTCGGGCAGGTTTGTAGCGTGCAGTTTCTGTCTTCTGTGCTTCCGTTCTTCCTGCATCGTCACAGTCGGGGTGCGCCCAGCTTCGTGGTGATTCGGCTTCGTGCGGCTGCCGTCTCGTACCTTGCGTTGGTACCAGAAGACGAAAAAGGGTTTCCCCCCGTTGGTACCAGAAGGACTCCTAAAACATTCTTCTAGCCCTGCTTTCCCGTGGTCCAGTGAAGTGTTCAGTCATGCATTTTGTTCGACCCGAACTTAGAAGCACTAATCCTTTACTCAGTTATAACTCACATACAATGGTTCCGTTCCAAGTTTGCCTGTAGCACCATGGATTTTGAGTCTGTTTTCTATGTACGGGTTAACATATATTGTTCAGGCTGACAAAGGCTGCTGAATTGGAACTATTTTTTTCAAGTGGTGGGGGAGAGGCATCATTGATGTGAATTGGGCTTTACCTTTCTAAAATAATTTGAGTAATTTTAGTGACAATATATGTGTGATGTAAGTTTCTCTTGGTCAGATTAATTAGTTCAAGTCTGTGAAGATACTAGTGTTTTCGCAGACTTGATGTGAATTGTTGTCATATCGTGAGTTCATACTGATCTGGTTTTGGTGACTCTTTTTCATGATGATCTTTCGCGATAGGCTGATGCAATGTGAGGCCAGTTCGTTTAGTCAAATACTCCGTATATGGGAATTCGTAATTAACTGTATTTCTAAAAATTAGCGACAATTTTGTATTCCTACATCTTGATTTTGATGTGCTTGAAATAACTGCTCTTTGCTCTCCCATACATGAAATGTGGTCTGTGTCACATTTAGCAGTCACTTTTGCCATAGCATTAAACTAAACAGCTACTTTGTTCTGCAGCACTGGCCGGCACCATTGTCAATCCAATTGATGTCCCTATCTTGTCTTTCTCTGAGGTGGAGTTCTTTGTCTCTTGTGTTGTCTGTTGTAGTTCAATTGGCATCTTTTGAGTCCATTTGTAAACCACGGAAGCTTGATGCATTCACCTCTAAAGAAAAAACTGTCCTGCTTGTTCTCATTACACTTGAACTTATCGTAGTTAATGCTTTGAAGAACACATTGTCTACATTATACATTACACTGTTAGTGTGCGCTAGATGGACACTGTATTCTGCAGTGAAGTTCCTTAGAATTGTCTGTTGCAACCACAGAATGTTTGGCAGTCTCAAAGCACTGCTACATCTTCACTTAGCTTGCTGGATTAGTATAACAGTGTGCAGTCTTGCAAAAGTACATTTGAGGTTTGCTATTGGATTCGATTCAGCAAGTTGACTTTATTTTATGAAATCCTAACATTATATTATCATGTCAAACAGTGGCGGAGCCAGCGTGTAGTCAGGGTGGGCCGTGGCCCACCCAGAATTTAAAGAATTTCATGTTAATATGTACTTATTTAGCCTAAAAAATCTGGTTAAGTTTTTTTTCCTGAGATGTGCACACCCTCCATTTCTCTCCTGGCTCCGCCACTGATGTCAAAGAAACTCATGTCCAATCAGAAGTTTTTCTTGAAAGGCATGCCCTTGTACTTAACATGAAAGTAGAGACCCTACCTTGGAGCATTTCTTTAGTTTCAACTTTTTGTTATTAGATTGTATAAAATAACGACTAACATGAATTATGCATCTAAACTGCGTTAGATTTTTTTTATTCCCATCACTTTGAAATTTGGATGATTTGCATCTGTAATCCGTTTAAAATATTTGTTTAAGATGTGTTCATGAAAGTACGATGTTCTCTTGAAACGTGGTGTGACAACAGAAACTTAAAAGAATAAACTTTTTTTCCTATAGGTTGCAGAAAGGCTTGATGCATTCCAAGAATCTGGTGCTAGAAGTCAAAGTTACGTGGCCATGTACTCTAGTATTTTTGGTGGAATTACTACAAATCCCTCGGCGATGGTGATACCGATTGATGATCACATGGTCCATAGAGGGCATGGTGTATTTGACACTGCTGCTATTATGGATGGGTAAGAAATCTGCTTCTATCAAATAGGTGTGACATTAATCTCATAAAAAATTGTGGCGTTCATGTTAATGTCAGACAGAAATATGGCATGATATACAATCCTCTGTAACAAGTTTATAATAGTTTGTATACAACTAACATGGCATAATCTATAAAGGCTGCATCCTATTCCTCTGTAAGATGGATGGATTAGAAATCTGCTTCTATGAAGTGGCATCATTTTATGGATGGGTAAGATATCTGCTTCTATCAACTAGCATCATTTTGAAATTCAGTGTTTTCGACACTGCTGCTATTGTGGATGGGTAAGAAATCTACTTCTATCCACTAGCATGATTTTCTGAGATGTGTATCTTCTTCGTGCTTAACCCGTAATTTACTTTCAGTATATAATCGATAGATCGTGTTTTAAAGTTTGTAAGTTCTTCTTTGTGTTGATGCACATGCGTTCGGCGCGTGCATGCGTGCACCTATGTGTGAATTAGGCAAGTGAATAAGGGATTATTCTGTTTGCTCAACTTCCTTTAAGTAATGGTACAAACTTCATCAGTGTCAATTACTTAACTTGTTTCTTTTCTTTGCATATTACTGGCAGTCACCTTTATGAGTTAGAACAGCATATCGACCGATTCCTGAATTCTGCACAGATGGCCAAAATCCCATTGCCTTTTGACCGCTCAAAAATTCGTAGTGTACTTATTCAAACTGTGTGTGCATCAAAATGCTCTCAAGGATCACTCAGGTACTGGTTGTCTGTTGGACCTGGAGACTTCCAGTTATCTTCATCTGGCTGTAGAAACCCAGCCCTCTACGCTGTTGTCATTGAAAGTCCATCTTTGCCAGAACCATCGGGCTGCAAAGTGATCACATCATCCATACCGGTAAAGTCTCCACAGTTTGCAGTCATGAAGAATGTAAACTACCTGCCGAATGCACTCACCAAGGTGGAAGGTGAGGAAAATGGTGGGTTTACCGGCATCTGGTTGGATGACGAGGGTTTTGTCGCTGAGGGTTCAAACATGAATGTTGGGTTTGTGACACCGAACAGGGAGCTTCTCATGCCCCGCTTCGACAAGATCCTGAGTGGGTGCACGGCCAAACGGGTTCTGGCCCTTGCTGAGCAGCTAGTGGAGGATGGAAGACTCAGTGGGATATCTTCAAGGAATGTGAGTGTCCAGGAAGGGAAGGAGGCCGACGAAATGATGCTCATTGGGAGTGGAATTCTTGTCAAACCTGTTGTTCAGTGGGATGATCAGATGATTGGCTCCGGTAAGAAGAACTCCTTTCTTAAATTTCAGTTATCTAGTTTTAATTATCTCAGCTTTCTTTAAAACATTTTATGGTTTACTGCAAACTCCAACATCTACTAAATGCCTATTGCTTTCCATGTTCCTTCACAGGTAAAGAAGGCCCAATTGCTCAAACACTTTTCAACCTTATTCTTGAGGACATGAGATCTGGTCCACCTTCAGTTCGCATCCCTGTCCCTTACTGAAACCCCCTGCATTATAGTCCTTGTAGAATACACGTGAACAAATACATCAATACTGTTAACTCCAATATATACTGTAACACCCTGTTCCTTTTGGTCTTTGCAGAAATCATTTGGAGCCACTCTTGTGTGTCAATCTTATGCCTTTTTAGGCATGTTAAACCCAAACATTCTTGTACTCTAGTTTGCAGCACATATGCCTCTCATTGAAGTGTAGGAAACGGGTCTTTTACTGAAATGTTTCCTTTTCTAAACGAGGTTTGCGGAGTATGAGGAAAGCTATGTGTTGCTCTGATTTTGACCAGATTTATATCTGGATTTATCAGTCTGTGCCGGTAGAGGTTTGGGCTAATTGAGTTAGAAATCTTTAGGTCACTATTATGAGTCATCCGGATGATTTCGGGGGGGAAATCAGCCGGCTGGTGTGCCGTTCGATCCTATCTGATGTGACGTCTCTAGTGGGTCCTCGATAGCGACGGTGATGATTTTCAAAAGCCCAATGGTCAACACTATCTGCCAGCCTTATTTTACGTGCATGGCCCACATGCTAACCTTTTTGACGAGTCTGCTTCCTGTACCATTAGGGTGTGTTTGGTTTCAGGATGAGGTGGAATCGGACGGGTTGGTTCCATCCCTAGCAGCCGTTCTCGTGTTTAGTTGGGTTAGGAATCGGAATTGGGTCATCCGCATGCAGGGAATATTCCCTTCAGATGCTTCACCAAGTGATTCCGCCGATTTGGAGGAACCGACTCGTTATTCGTCCATTAAAGCAAGGAAAAAAAGAAATAACCAAGCAATTCTCACCGCGCTCACCCCCGCACCCGAACAAAAGTTTTCGTGGTTATTTTTTGGTGGTTATTTTTTTCATTTTCGTGATTAATTTTCGTAAATATTTGGTATGTACTCATGATCATATATTTCTATTTGCATGTGTTGAAAATAGAATGAAAATGTTGCTGAAAATTTAAATTATAGGCTTATCAAATGCAAAGAACTCTATTTGTTCAGAGATATAATCTCACCATTTACAGATTCTTCTCATTTCATCTCTCCAACTAAACACCGGGACGGAACCAACCCATGACATTTTTTTATCATCAACTGAACACAAGGATGGAACCAACCCATAACTTTGGAATGGGACCATGACATTCCATGACTTTTGGTTCTCAAACCAAACACACCCTTAGAGCATCCAGCCGCGCCCAGAATACCGTCGACGCCAAAAAAAATTTCCCAGCGGCGCCTTTAGATCCTCGTTTTCGTCGGTTTGGACCGAAATTACTACCCGTGAAACCATGTGGAACCCAACACCCCGGGGGTCGCCTGGGGCACCGGCTGGAGCGAAAAGGCGCGTGGGCTCACGCTGTCGGCGACACTGATCGATTTTCCCGCTGTTTTCCCTTTCCATCCATTCTCCCATGACCTACCCTCTTCTCCCCCGCCACTCCCGCCATTCTCACCAGATCCGCTTGCCATGCTGTCGAAGAAGTATGTGCCCCCTCGCATAGCCACCGATTTCGTCCAGCCAAAGCAGAGGAAGTCAAGGGCGCCGATGGCAAGGCCCTCAGGCTGGACGAACGCCCAGTGAAAGGTCGACGTTGATCGTTGGGCGGCGGTCGCCATTGATTCGTGAAAAAGGCACAACATGTAGAGGGTCAAGGACGTGGCGGTGGAGTAGGAGGAGGCGTCTCGCGCGGCGGGGATGGTGAACCTTCAGCCTCATCATCACCAGGCCGACCAGTGGGGGAGCCAGCAGAGCGTCGCATTGCCGGCCAACTTCTCGCCTCCACTGTGGGAGTACGCGCCCTCGCGTGAGTACGTCGACGGTGACACGCTTTGCGGTTTCAACCCCGACATCACCTTCCAGCATGGCTCGGCATCGCCCCCTTCCTCCTCCCCCCTGTCTTCAACCCCAACCCACACACGCCATCCCCCACATTCACCGCCGGCCTTAGTACCCAGTACAACTACTCGTCGCCGAAATGCTCTGTCTTGCCCGCGCCCACTCTGCACCGTGGGGCCCTACCCTTCGTGCATGGCTTGCCGCCAGAGTTCAGCAGCGCCGACGCCGACATGGATGAGATCATCACGAATGGCTCAACTGCCACCTCTTCGTCCCCCGTGTCCTGCGTGCAAGGCGAAACGCTGGAAACCGCGTCCACATGGAGGACGTCGAGCGCGACAATGCCAAGGAGGAGGAAGTGAAGGAGGAAGAACCGGCGGAGGTCGAGCCATCGACCAAAGGTTGAGCCAACGCCAAGCCAGATGAGCCTTGCGTCAAGTGGATGCCAAAGGAAGACAAATGCCTTGCCGAAGCATGGAAGACCGTCAGCATCGACCCGATCACAGACGCAAATCGGAACTCCAACACCTACTAGACCAGGATCAAGACGACGTTCGACGAGCGAAAGTTGGTCGACCCCGACTTCGCCAGCATCCACATGGATTGTGGCGAGAAGGCCATGGCGAACCATTGGGCGACCATCCAGCAAGCCTGCAACAAGTGGCATGGGATTCAAGAGGAGGTCATGTCGGGGGGATAACCCCGGGTAGGCTAAAGAAGACGATACAATGTTTCAAAAAACATAGGGGAGTTGCCCCCGATACGCCATACCCCGTGAATCAACAAAAACAGAAGACTGCGGGCTGCAGACTGTTGGCTGCCGACTGCAGATCGCTCGCTGCCGGCTGCAGACCGCTGGCTGTCGGTTGTTGTTTGCAGACTGCTGGCCGCCGGCTGAACCTGTCCGGCTGCAGCCTGTCGGCTGGAGACCTGTCCGACTGCAACCCGTCCGGCTGCAGCGTGCCGGCTGGAGACCTGTCCGGCTACAGCCTGCCGGCTGGAGACCTGTCCGACTGTGTAACGCCCAAGATGAGGTCCTATCCTTATTTTGGCGAGAGGGCCTCGACAGGGATAGAAACGCATCTCGTTGTTTCGCAAGAATGGATATCGTAACAAGTACATGTACTGAAAAGATGAGTATAAGGAGTTGGCTTACACTCGCCACAAGCTACATCAAAGTCACATTAGTACAATACATACGTTCATCATGAAGAAGAGCAGGGTCCAACTACGGACGAAAACTAACGATAAAATAACGACGTCCATCCTTGCTATTCCAGGCTGTCGGCCTGGAACCCATCCTAAATCGATGATGAAGAATAAGAAACTCCAAATGAACAATCAACGCGCTCGCGTCAAGTAACCCTTTACTCGTAACTGCAACCGGTGTTGTAGTAATCTGTGAGCTAGATGGGACTCAGCAATCTCATTTCCAAAGATATCAAGACTAGCAAACCTTAATGGGTGAGGTATGGTTAAGTGGTGAGGCTGCAATAAGCGACTAAGCATTTATTTAGTGGCTAACTTACGAGTACAAGAATAAGAGGGGGATGATCTACGCATAACGGGAGTGAGCTAGTAATGATCAAATGAATGATCCTGAACACCTACTTACGTCAAATATAACCCCACCGTGCTCTCGATCGGAGAAGGAGCTCACGGAAAAGACAGTCACTGTTACACACTCAGTTGGCAAGTTTTAATTAAGCTTACTTCAAGTTTTCTAGAACCGAATGTTAAACAAAGTTTCCACGTTGCCACATAACTGCAGGCACGGCTTCTCGAAAGATTTAATTCTGCAGGGGTTCTCCAACTAGTCCATCACAAACTACCACACGCTGCGACGGAATGACCCCGGTCAGGGAAACCCGTGATCTCCTCGGGTTCCTATTGGAAAACCTCAACCTCGAGATAACCCAAAGCATCCTCGGAATCCCTCGCACAAGACGCTCGAGAAAGGTAAAACAAGTCCAGCAAGGCCGCCCGATGTGCCGACATCCCGATAGGAGCCGTGTATCTCGTTCTCAGGGCACAATCGGATGAGCGCCGCGTAGAGTGACCTGATAGAAATCACCCGAGTTGCCCCAGGTTGGCCCCGCACACGACTCTGTTTTGGACCAACACCATCAGCACTGGCCCTCCCTGTATTATGTTGAATTACTCCTCGGGTTCATGACGCCCTATGTTTTTCAATATTAACAAAATTATTATGTTGGGAAAATATAGTACCAATGTTGGGCCTTGCCAGACGAGCTTTATCCCAAAACGAGAATCTAGGGGTCCCCATAACAACCCCAAACATGTTAGGAGCACTTATTTATGGAACATAACATCGGTAGCCAAAACTAAGGCCGCAAAGGTGGAACAAAACACCAAGCTAGAAAGCCGAGCCTTCTACCTTTTACAGAGTATATTGGTTCATTAATTTAAATAACAATTAATATGGTGATATAACAAGGAACCCATGTTAGCACATGGAAGCAAGTGCACCTGCAACTAGCAATGCTAACAAATGGTTAAGCGAGCGGTAACATAGCCAATTAGTGGTTTGCTAGGTTCTTGAACAATTGAAGGTTTTCATGGCAATGTTGGGAGGCTTATTAAACATGTGTTAGGCAGCGAGACATAGCGAAAGAATCGAGACACCTAGCATGGCAATGATAGTAATGATATCCGAGGAAATGATCATCTTGCCTGAGATCCTGCTTGGAAGAAGATGACTCCGTGAAGCAGACGAACCGATGTAGTCGATCGGATCCTCACATTCCGACACGCTTGCGAAACTCTATCGAGACGAAGCAAACCGGAAACAGAATCAACACACGACAACACCACCACAAAAACACGATATGATGCACCTCCTAATATGATGCATGATCAGCTTCAAATATGCAGGCGTGGCATGGCAATTCACATCAATCAAACACTACACATTAAGTGAAGCTCAATATGCAACGAGTTGCATATTGACAGAACTCCACGTTTAATTATGAGTTCACTCTTCTTTAGGTACTGATGACCCACAAGTATAGGGGAACAATCGTAGTTCTTTCGATAAGTAAGAGTGTCGAACCAAACGAGGAGCAGAAGGCTCTCATAAGCGGATTTCAGCAAGGTAATAACTGCAAGCACTGAAAGTAGCGGTAGCAAGTGATGGTGTAGTGAGGTGAAACATAGCGAGCAAAAAGTAACAAGTAACAAGTAGTAGCAACGGTGCAACAAGTGGCCCAATCCCTTTTGTAGCAAGGGACAAGCCTGAACAAAGTCTTATAGGAGGAAAAACTCTCCCGAGGACACACGGGAATTTCTGTCATGTTAGTTTCATCATGTTCATATGATTCGCGTTCGTTACTTTGATAGTTTGATATGTGGGTGGACCGGCGCTTGGGTACTGCCCTTACTTGGACAAGCATCCCACTTATGATTAACCTCTCTCGCAAGCATCCGCAAATACAAAAGAAGAATTAAGACAAAGTCTAACCATAGCATTAAACTAGTGGATCCAAATCAGCCCCTCGCGAAGCAACGCATAGACTGGGGTTTAAGCTTCTGTCACTCCAGCAACCCATCATCTACTTACTACTTCCCAATGCCTTCCTCTAGGCCCAAATATGGTGAAGTGTTATGTAGTCGACGTTCACATAACACCACTAGAGGAAAAGACAACATACAACATATCAAAATACAGAACGAATATCAAATTCACATGACTATTATTAACATGACTTATCCCATGTCCTCAGGAACAAAAGTAACTACTCACAAAACATAATCATAATCATGATCAGAGGTGTAATGAATAGCATCAAGGGTCTGAACATAAACTCTTCCACCAAGTAATCCAACTAGCATCAACTACAAAGAGTAATCAACACTACTAGCAACCTTACAAGTACCAATCGGAGTTGCGAGACGAAGATTGGTTACAAGAGATGAACTAGGGAATGGAGAGGAGATGGTGCTGATGAAGATGTTGATGAAGATGCCTCCCCTCCGACGAGAGGAGTGTTTTTGATGATGATGGCGACGATTCCCCCCTCCGGGAGGGAAGTTTCCCCGACAGGATCGTCCTGCCGGAGCTCTAGATTGGATCTGCTCAAGTTCCGCCTCGTGGCGGCGGCGAAACCACGAAAAAGCTCCCGATTGATTTTTTTCGGGACCAGGACGCTTCATATAGCAAAAGAGGGGGGGGCTAGTGGGACGTCAGGGAGCCCACAAGCCCCCACTCCGCCACCAGGGGGTGGCGGTGTCAGGGCTTGTGGCGCCCTCGCAGCCCCCCGCGAGTAGTTCTTTCGCCCAGTATTTTTTATATAATCCAGAAAAAATCCACGTAACTTTTCAGGGCATTTGGAGATGTGCAGAATAGTGGACTAGGATTTGCTCCTTTTCTAGTCCAGAATTCCAGCTGCCTGAATTCTCTCTCTTCAAATAAACCTTGCAAAATAAGAGAGAAAAGGCATAAATATGGTACCACAAGTAATATAACAGCCCAAAAAGCAATAAATATCAACATGAAAGCATGATGCAAAATGGACGTATCAACTCCCCCAAGCTTAGACCTCGCTTGTCCTCAAGCGAAAACCAAGTTCCATAAACATGTCCACATGTTGAGGGACGAAGGTGTCGATAAAACATAATACGGACATGAGGGCATCGTGATCACACATAGAAGAACAATACATCATAAAGATTCTTATGGGAAAGTAACAATTCCTTCACAAAGCAAAGCATGAAGCAAAAACCTTACCGAGATGTAACCAACAATAGTCCATAGTCATTGAAGCAATTGCAATTTATCACAACATCAGAAAGAGTCAAATAAGAGCTTGTAAGGCAAACCCACATACTCAATCATCTCTTTTGTTTTCCACAATTGTTATAACTCACGTGGTACTCATGGTGTCAAAGTTTCAGCTGGACAAAGAGGAAGATAGGGGCTTATAGTTTTGCCTCCCAACCATTTACCTCAAGGGTAAAGTCAACAACAATAAAGCATGAGTACTCAACTCCAAGTTGATATATGAATATAGATCTTTCCCATATATGTGACGGTAGCCAAGACATAGGCGAAAAGGGAATTGGTGAAGATCACCATGACTCCTACAAGGGTAAAAAGTAAAGGTACAAGATAGGCCCTTCGCAGAGGGAAGCAGAGGTTGTCATGCGCTTTTGAGGTTTGAATGCGTGTGCTCTTAGTGCGGAGGAACGCCACTTTATATTGCCTCCTGTGATAAAGAACTTTATTATGCAGTCTGTCGCTTTTATGTCTTCCTCATCAGAGGTTCGTACAAAGCTTATTTTCCACACACTAATAGATCATACATATTAGAGAGCAATTTTTATTGCTTGCACCGATGACAACTTACTTGAAGGATCTTATTCAATCCATAGGTAGGTATGGTGGACTCTCATGGCAAAACTGGGTTGGAGGTTTATGGATGCACAAGTAGTATCTCTACTTGGTGCGGGAGTTTTGGCTAATATGAGGTGGAAGCAATCGTCACATGCTAAGGGATCTCTAATCATATAACATTGTTTGGAACCAAGCAAACACAATTCGTTATGTTGTCTTCCTTGTCCAACATCTACTCCTAGGCATGCAATAGTTTGGTGAGTGCTCACAATTGCAAAAAGTGTCTAAGATGGTATATCTATATGTGAACCTCTCTTTCCTTATTACTTCTTATTAATTGCAACAATGACTGAGGTCTATGTTGATTTATTCTCAACAAGTTCCAATCATCATACGTGTCATAAATGAAGTTATCACTTTCCATAAGATCGTCTCATGATCTTTCATGCTATCGTTCTTTTCATACTTTTGATCATGGCACAAAGCAAAGCCCTTGACTGAGATACACTTTATTATATAGCTCGTAAGCTCGAATACATCGGGGGAGAGAAAAAAGCAAAAGACTCAAACTAAGAACTAAAGACTTATTCCTCTAAGATAAGAAATAAAAACTGAAAAGGAAAGAACTAAAACAAAGGTAAAAGCAAAAGATATAAAGGTGATACGATACCAGGGCAACACCCCCAAGCTTGGCAGAAGCCAAGGGGATTGCCCATACCAATGCTTAGTTGTCTTCCTTTGGTGGCGATGGTGGTGGAGTTGTTGCCTTTGATTCCAAGAGAGCTATCAACCTTTGATTTATACCTTTGAGATCTGTGACATGGTTTTCCAACAAAACAACTTCACGAGAAAGGGAAATATTGCGAGCACGAGTTGTTTCGCAAAACCTCAAGAGTTCAATCAAGGATGGAGACAACACGTGGAGGAAGGGTTGGAGAAAATCTACTCCTTCAACGTCTTCAATATTGAACATAGGTTGAACTTCATCCCTAGCTTGGGTTTTCTCCTTAGCTTGGTCCCTGGCTTCCGTGACTTCTACTCTCTTCAGATCAGCATCTACTTCCTCATGAACTTGGTGAAGATCATTCTCCCCAACAGATTCCTGAGACATCTTTGCTCTAAATCTGCAGCAAAAACATGCTCGAAACGAAAACAGAGGAAAACTACGTGATACGGAGATCAAAACCTTCACGCGACTAAATATTGATTTTTTCTGGGCCAGAAGGAGTCCTCCGCAAGAAAACGGAGTCCGGGAGGCACACGAGGTGCCCACAAGCTTGCCCTCCGCCACCAGGGGGTAGGGGGCAGTGGCAGGGCTTGTGGCAGCCTCGTTCGCTCTCCGGACTGCTTTTTATTTTTCTAATTTTCCAAAAAATCCAAAACGGAATAAATTTCCTATTGGAAAAGTATCGGAGTCCAATTTCTTACCGAAACAGATACATCTTCATTTTCAAGGTCTGAAACAGGATGATAAACATCCCTTATGTACTCCTCTGGAGTTATGACATTGATGATACTGGTCTCAACATTTATGGGAGTACCAGAGATGTAATGCTTGATTCTTTGCCCATTTACCACTCTAGGAAAATTTCCTTTCGTGTTATTGATTTTGATGGCACCGGAACGATATACTTCCTCGACAACATAGGACCTTCCCATTTAGAGAGAAGCTTGCCTACAAAGAATCTCAAACAAGAACTGTAGCAAGACATAATCACCTATGTTGAACTCTCGTTTCTGTATTCGTTTGTTGTGCCATCTCTTAACTTTTTCCTTGAACAACTTGGCATTCTCATATGCCTCGGCTCTCCATTCATCTAACGAGCTGATATCAAACAACCGCTTCTCACCGGCAAGTTTGAAATCAAAGTTGAGCTCTTTGATTGCCCAATAAGCTTTGTGTTCTAGCTCAAGAGGTAAATGACAGGCCTTACCGTAAACCATTTTATACGGTGACATGCCCATGGGATTCTTATAAGCAGTCCTATAAGCCCAAAGTGCATCGTCAAGTTCACTAGACCAGTTCTTTCGAGATCTATTGACGGTCTTTTGTAGGATCAACTTGATCTCCCTATTACTCAACTCCACTTGACCACTAGACTGAGGATGATAAGGAGATGCAACTCTATGGTTGACATCATACTTAGCTAGCATCTTGTGGAAAATACCATGAATGAAGTGTGAACCGCCATCAGTCATCAAGTATCTAGGGACTCCAAATCTTGGGAATATGACTTCTTTAAGCATCTTAATAGAGGTGTGGTGATCAGCATTTTTAGTGGGGTAGCTTCTACCCACTTAGTAACGTAATCCACAACAACTAAGATGTGAGTGTACCCATTGGAACTCGGGAAGGGTCCCATATAATCAAAGCCCCAGACATCAAATGGTTCAATGACAAGTGAATAGTTCATAGGCATTTCTTGACGCTTACTAATGTTCCCTATCCTTTGGCATTCGTCACAAGACAAGACAAACTTACGGGCATCCTTGAAGAGAGTGGGCCAATAGAAACCTGATTGCAATACCTTATGGGCAGTTCTATCTCCAGCATGGTGTCCTCCGTAGCCTTCGGAATGATACTTCTGCAGGATCTGTCCCTGTTCATGTTCAGGCACACAACGTCTAATAACACCATCTAATCCTTCCTTATAAAGGTGAGGATCATCCCAAAAGTAGTGTCTCAAATCAAAGAAGAATTTCCTTTTTGTTGATAGGTGAAACTGGGTGGTATGTATTTGGCTACGATATAGTTTGCATAATCGGCCACCACGGTGCACTAAGTGAAGTGCGGATGACATTTAGTTGCTCATCAGGAAAGCTGTCATCAATAGGTAGTGGGTCATCAAGGACATTCTCTAGCCTAGACAAGTTATCTGCTACAGGGTTATCAGCACCCTTTCGGTCCACGACGTGCAAATCAAATTCCTGTAGCAGGAGAACCCATCTGATAAGCCTAGGCTTAGCGTCCTTCTTCTCCATGAGGTACTTAATAGCAGCATGATCAGAGTGAATAGTGACTTTGGAGTCAACTATGTAAGATCTGAACTTTTCACATGCAAACACGACTGCTAAAAATTCCTTCTCCGTAGTGGCATAGTTTCTTTGGGCACTGTCTAGAGTTTTACTAGCGTAGTGAATGACATTCAACTTCTTGTCAACTCTTTGTCCTAGAACAACACCAACAGCATAATCACTAGTGTCACACATGACTTCAAAGGGCAAGTTCCAGTGAGGTGGTTGAACAATAGGTGCGGTTATCAAAGCCTCCTTAAGTATTTCGAAAGCTTCCTCACAATCCTCATCAAAAACAAAAGGAACATCCTTCTGCAAGAGGTTGGTAAGAGGCCTAGAAATCTTAGAGAAGTCTTTAATGAACCTTCTATAGAAACCAACATGACCTAGGAAACTTCGTATACCTCTCATATCTGTGGGGCAAGGCATTTTCTCAATTGCATCAACCTTAGCCTTATCAACTTCAATGCCTCTTTCAGAGATTTTGTGTCCTAAGACGATACCTTCATTAACCATAAAGTGGCACTTCTCCCAATTCAAGACGAGGTTGGTTTCTTCGCATCTCTATAAAACTCGATCAAGATTGCTGAGGCAATTATCAAAGGAAGACCCGTAAACAGAGAAGTCATCCATGGAAACCTCGACGATCTTTTCACAAAAGTCAGAGAATATAGCCATCATACATCTTTGGAAGGTGGCAGGTGCATTACATAAGCCAAAAGGCATACGTCTATAGGAAAAGGTACCGAAAGGGCAGGTGAAAGTGGTTTTCTCTTGATCAGATTGTGCAACAGGTATTTGCGAGAAACCTAAATAACCGTCTAGAAAGAACAAGTGTGTGTGCTTTAATAGCCTTTCTAGCATTTGGTCGATGAACGACAAAGGATAATGATCTTTCCTGGTTGCCTTGTTCAGTTTCCGGAAATCTATCACCATTCTATAGCCGGTAATAATCCTTTGTGGGATTAGTTCATCCTTATCATTAGGAACGATGGTGATACCTCCCTTCTTAGGTACGCAATGTACTGGACTTACCCAATCACTATGAGCAACAGGATAAATGATTCATGCTTCCAGAAGCTTTAATATTTCTTTTCTAACGACCTCTTTCATCTTAGGATTTAATCTCCTTTGATGATCAGCAACTGGTTTAAAGTCAGGATCGGTTTTAATCTTGTGCTCACATAGAGTAGGACTAATACCCTTAAGATCATCAAGAGTATATCCAATAGCAGCGCGGTGCTTCCTCAGAGTTTTTAGTAACTTCTTCTCTTCGCGCTCTGAGAGGAGAGCACTAATAATGACATGATATATCTCCTTCTCATCAAGATAGGCATACTTAAGAGTATCCGGCAACTGTTTAAGCTCGAACACAGGATCACCCTTTGGTGGGGGAGGATCCCCAAGCAGTTCAACAGGAAGATTATTCTTGAGAATAGGATATTGTTCTAAGACAATTTATCTATCTCATCTCTCTCCTCCATATGCATATCATTTTCATGCTCAAGCAGACATTGCTCTAAAGGATCCGTAGGAGGTACGGTAATAGAGGCAAGAGCAATGATTTCATCCTTACCAGACGACTCTCTTTCATGGGGTTGTCTTCCAAACTTGGAGAAGTTAAATTCATGAGACACACCCTCGAAACTAACTGTGACGGTCTGCTTAATGCAATCAATGTGAGCATTGACAGTGTTGAGAATGGGTCTACCAAATATGATGGGACAAAAGCTATCTTGTGCAGTACCAAGGACGAGGAAATCAGTAGGATACTTCGTCTTACCACACAGGACTTCTACGTCTGTCACAATTCCCAAAGGGCAGATAGTGTCTCTATTAGCTAGCGTAATAGTGACATCAATGGGTTATAACTCAGCAGGTGCAATCTCATCTTTGATTTCATGATATAGAGAACAGGGTATTGCACTAACACTAGCTCCCATATCACATAAACCATGATAACAGTGATCTCCTATCTTAACAGAAACAACGGGCAGGCCAACTACAGGTCCGTGTTTGTCTTTCGCGTGAGGTTTAGCAATTCTAGCGGAGTCCTCACAGAATTTGATAACATGCCCATCTATGTCTTTGGCTGAGAGATCTTTGATAATAGCAACACTAGGTTCAACTCTAATTTCCTCAAGGGTGCAAGTGATCTAATGTAACCCCTACGTATCACAGTTGGAGCTTTAGAATAATCCTTTATCCTAGCAGGGTATGGTGGTTTCTCAGTGTAAGAACAAGGAACAATAGGATCACTAAAAGCAATGACTTTCTCCTCAACTAGATTGGTTTTGGCTATGTTTATTTCTACAGGAGGATGATATTTAAACCACTTCTCTTTGGGAATATCAACATGAGAAGCAAAAGATTCACATAGATAAGCTACTATCTCAGAGTCAAGTCCATACTTAGCGCTAAAATCTCTAGAAGTATTTGTCTCAACAAAAGATTTAACGCAATCAAACTGAAAATTCATACCTGACTCCTTACCTTCCTCCAGCTCCCAATCTTTAGAGTTGCATTTGATTCTCTCCAGTAAATTCCACTTGTGATCAATATCCTTCTTCATAAAAGAATCGGTACAAGAAGTGTCAAGCATGGTATGATCTTCACGAGAAAGTCGAGCATAAAAGTTTCGAATGATGATTTCTCTCAAGAGCTCATGATTGTGGCATGAATATATCATTGATTTAAGCCTCCCCCAAGCTTGAGCTATGCTTTCCCTGTCACGAGGCCAAAAGTTATAAATAAAGTTCCGATCACGATGTACTAAATGCATAGGATAGAACTTTTGATGAAATTCAAATTTCAACCGATTGTAGCCCCATGATCCAGTATCATCACATAGCCTATACCATGTCAACGCCTTATCCTTCAAAGATAAAGGAAAGACTTTCTTCTTTACCTCATCCTCGGGCAAACCTGCAAGCTTAAATAAACCACAAACTTCATCTACATAGATTAGATGCAAGTCTGGATGTGAAGATCCATCTCCTGTGAAAGGATTAGCCAGCAGTTTCTCAAGCATACCCGAAGGAATTTCATAAAAGATATTTTCAGTAGGTACCTCAGGTTGAGGAGCAACTCATCTTGCTTCCGTTCGTGGTGAAGATACCCCGAACAAATTCCTCAAAGGAACAGTTTCCATAGTGACAAGTGACAATAAATTTCAGCACAACATAAAAATGTTTCCTTACCAATTTCCACTTACCAAAGGCGCTTCACTCCCCGACAACGGCGCTAGAAAAGAGTCTTGATGACCCACAAGTATAGGGGATCAATCGTAGTCCCTTTGATAAGTAAGAGTGTCGAACCCAACGAGGAGCAGAAGGCTCTCATAAGCGGATTTCAGCAAGGTAATAACTGCAAGCACTCAAAGTAGCGGTAACAAGTGATGGTGTAGTGAGGTGAAACGTAGCGAGCAAAAAAGTAACAAGTAACAAGTAGTAGCAACGGTGCAGCAAGTGGCCCAATCCATTTTGTAGCAAGGGACAAGCCTGAACAAAGTCTTATAGGAGGAAAAACGCTCCCAGGACACACGGGAATTTCTGTCATGTTAGTTTCATCATGTTCATATGATTCGCGTTTGTTACTTTAATAGTTTGATATGTGGGTGGACCGGCGCTTGGGTACTGCCCTTACTTGGACAAGCATCCCACTTATGATTAACGTCTCTCGCAAGCATCCGCAACTACAAAAGAAGAATTAAGACAAAGTCTAACAATAGCATTAAACTAGTGGATCCAAATCAGCCCCTCACGAAGCAACGCATAGATTGGGGTTTAAGCTTCTGTCACTCCAGCAACCCATCATCTACTTACTACTTCCCAATGCCTTCCTCTAGGCCCAAATATGGTGAAGTGTTATGTAGTCGATGTTCACATAACACCACTAGAGGAAAAGACAACATACAACATATCAAAATACAGAACGAATATCAAATTCACATGACTATTATTAACATGACTTATCCCATGTCCCCAGGAACAAAAGTAACTGCTCACAAAACAAAATCATAATCATGATCAGAGGTGTAATGAATAGCATCAAGGGTCTGAACATAAACTCTTCCACCAAGTAATCCAACTAGCATCAACTACAAAGAGTAATCAACACTACTAGCAACCTTACAAGTACCAATCGGAGTTGCGAGGCGAAGATTGGTTACAAGAGATGAACTAGGGATTGGAGAGGAGATGGTGCTGATGAAGATGCCTCCCCTCCGACGAGAGGAGTGTTGGTGATGATGATGGCGACGATTCCCCCCTCCGGGAGGGAAGTTTCCCCGGCAGGATCGTCCTGCCGGGGCTCTAGATTGGATCTGCTCGAGTTCCGCCTCGTGGCGGCGGTGAAACCACGAAAATGCTCCCGATTGATTTTTCTGGACCAGGACGCTTCATATAGCAAAAGAGGGGGCTAGTGGGCCGCCAGGGAGCCCACAAGCCCCCACTCCGCAACCAGGGGGGTGGCGGTGTCAGGGCTTGTGGCGCCCTGGCAGCCCCCCTCCGGTAGTTCTTTCGCCCAATATTTTTTATATAATCCAGAAAAAATCCACGTAACTTTTTAGGGCATTTGGAGATGTGCAGAATAGTGGACTAGGATTTGCTCCTTTTCCAGTCCAGAATTCTAGCTGCCTGAATTCTCCCTCTTCAAATAAACCTTGCAAAATAAGAGAGAAAAGGCATAAATATGGTACCACAAGTAATATAACAGCCGAAAAAACAAAAAATATCAACATGAAAGCATGATGCAAAATGGACGTATCTGGTATACAACAATATTAAATGTTTTTAAACATGGCAAGGGGTGAAGCACAATTTAAACTACCTATCTAGGCATTTTAAATGAGGCCGGAAACGACATATAGCATCTCCGAAATGACCCCATGTGTTAACTTTGTAATATGTCCAGATTTGTCCTAATCACATTTTATGTTTGTTAAACGGTAAAACAAAGTGGTTCACATGAAACTACACATCGTTCTAGTCCATTTATATATATGGCTCATCTCCAACGGAGCTACGTTTAAATAACTACAACCTAAACCATCTTTAACGCGTCGACACACAAACCGATGCAAACATCATGCTAAACAACCTTAATCATGCATGAGAGTTGGAAAATTTTATTCTACGCGAAATTCTAGCCAAGTTACATATCTAACTTGTCGCGATCCGATGCATGGATTTGAAACTACGGCAGTTTTATAAATATGCATTTTTCTGAAAATGAATTAAATCTGTGGTCCTAAAAAAATACTAACGGGCCGAAATGCATATGGGCCAAAATAGTGCATGGGCGCATGATAGTTATAATGCACAAGGGTGAAAAATAGAGGGGCTTGGGGGCGGTCTCACCTTGGGCTTGGCTGGGCCGCTTGGCTGAGGAGGCGGTTGGAGGCACACCGGCTTGGAGGCTGGGCCGGCTCCGGCTTGGGCAGGCGTGGCAACGGAGGCCCACGCGGCTGGGCCAACGTGGTCGTTCACTGGGGTGGTCGTCCTCTTCACGCTCACACGAACGAGAGGCGAGCCACAATAGTCATCGGCGGCGGCGGCTTGCGAGCGATTGCGAGGCGCGAGGTGGCCAGAAACGGGCGGGGAGGCTGGATCCACAGCGGGGAAGCTGGATCCCACCAGATCCATGGCTGGAGGTGGGCGGCGCGATGACGAGAGGCGACGGGGCCACGATGGTGGTAGCTCATGGTGCGGCCGGCTATGGCGAGGGCGCGGTGGGGCTAGTGTGCTGGAGGTCGACAGCGGCGGCTCCGCGAACCTGCGCGGCGCCGGCGCGCGGCTCTACCCGCAGGAGCTGCTACAGGCGGCTGGCTCGAGCTGCAGGTTGGAGGAGCCGGGGGGAGCTGGGGCGATTCGGGCCGGCCAGGACCGAACTGAGTCTCGCGGGCCGGCGGCGGCTGGAGGAGGGGAGGCTGCGGGAGAGGTTGCGCTAGGGTTTGAGGGGGCGCATGGATCTCGAAGCAGATGCTAGGGTTTCCAGATTTGGCATGTGAGGGGTTTATTTATAACAATGGGGGCTAGGGTTAGCTATTTTTCGCCCTGATGTCGACCGTAGGATCGGAATCGAACGGTCCCGGTCGCGGGGATGGCTGGGTGAGCTGTGTAGAGTGTCTAGGCGGAGATGAGAGGGAATGTGCCGCCCATCACGATAGTTTTGGAACACCAAAAAATGTCCGACGTTAACCCGCTGACGGTGCCGCTACGGTCGACCGTTCGGGTATCAAACGGACTTTGATTGAGACGAAAATTGGCAGACAACCTACCTACAACAAAATGAGACTACATGCCAAGTTTCAACCCAATCCGAGAATGTTTTACAAGCACCTTTTAAAAACAATATTTATCGATGTCGCGGGCGCGTGTGTGTGGTTGGTCTTGAAACGGTCAACAACGAAAATAGAGAGAACCGACAACTAATAACGGATGGAGGTATAGAAAACTAGCGGCAATGGTGTGCCGATGCAATGCAGATGATGCGCATGGTGCGATGATGAATGTGATAGACAAATAATAACACGACGACACAGAATAAATGGGGAATCTTCTGGAGCGTCGGTCTTGGGCTGTCACAACTCTCCTACACTACAAGAGGATCTCGACCTGAGATCTAAGAATGAAAAGGGGGAAATAGGATGAGAAAGCAAGAGGTAAAACTTAGTTGCTTCTTGACAAATGAGTGAAACCAACGATCCTTGAAGGTTGCAAAGAGATGAAGAATGAGAAACAAGCAAGAATTCCCACAAAATTCGGCAGCACTTCGGTAGGAAAAAGGGACAAAATCGGATAAGATTGAAAGATCTTCACAAGATTGACAACAAACCAACTAAACTGAAAGAAAGGAGAGAACATGATCTTGACAGAATAAAATGATAGATTGAAGAGAGCAACATCACCACAACTCATGAACAAGAGAATAGAAACTAGATCTTTGTGAAGAAGAGAAAGACAACTACTACCACCATTGAATTTGACAAACAACCTTGCAAGAAGAACTGAACGGAGTTGTTGGAAAACCAATAACGGAAAGAACAAACTTGTAGTGGACTTATGAAACCATCTCAAATAATGAGGTGACAATCAGCCATTAATCAAAACTAAGATTGTTTGGATGCAACAAGAAAGGCAGAACTTCTTACACCAAGAGGAAACATTGAAAACTTGGATTAATGGCAACACCATAATAGCAACAATCCTTAGACAAAGTTTTAGGTGAAATCTAATCCAAGATAACTCAATGAAGAAACCATGGGTCTGAAAATATCTCATGATCATAGAATCGGTTGGTTTACATATTTAATTCTTGAATCAACTTCTTTCCAAGGCTCCTCCACTAACAAGAATGTTATAACACCACCTCAAAGGATAAAAGAGGACGAATTGCACTTTGAAATGCAAGATAAAGAATACTTGAGGTTCTCCAACAAGAATCTTGAAGAACACATAGAGAATGAATGAAATCTTGAAGAACGAGCAAGACAAACCTCCGTCTACAAGAGAATGATGCAAATATATGAAGGATGAAAAGAATAAGATTCAGGCCCTCCATGACTTAGATGAAGCTTCACAAACAAATACTTAAGAAAACTTGGAACTCCAGAAAATAAAAGATGAGCACTTGAGAAAATAATTGATATCATGAGCCACTCCAGAAGAAGAATTGAATTCACTATGAAACAAGAATAAGAATTATTTTATGCTTATCCTTCATCAAGTTAAATTGATGACAAGCAACGGATTTAGCATACCACTTATTCTTCTTGAAAAAGATTGAAAGGAGATAGAGATAGGGCACAAACTCGAAGAGTCTTGAAGGAGACACATGTAAGAATTGGAATGAATGGGGATAACAAGAATGAATGGAGAAACATGAGAATGAAGAGGTCATGATCCATCTGACAGAAAACTTGGACGAGGCACCAGAATAATTGAGAGACGAACGAAGAGACAACAATTGAGAATAATTTGAGGATGAAAGCTGAAAGCTGAGGACGAAGAAATCTTCTGAAATGATGGCCTTCGGAGCATCAAGAAATGAAAACAACATTGAACTGCACGGGATATCAAGAAAGGGATTACTCATGATTGGAAACAATTCGAGACGATGACACATAGATGAAATGTTGAATCTTCAAGAGAATGGACCAAGATTGAGAGAAATACTGCTTCGGCATTCCAAGCTGAGAATGATGAGGAGAAGCCCACCAAGAATAACTGAGACCTTCGGAATAATGGAGAATGAAAGGTTGACCCAAAAATGAAAATAATAAATTTGAAACGATCTCGAAGAAGGAATATGACTGATGAAACTCATACTTATGTCATAGTTGAAAAGAATTAGAGATCTTTGGTAAAATATTAGAAGAGCCAGATAAGATCCTCGGAAAAACCTGTGTCTTATGGGCCCACTAAAAGAAAACAGCGGAAGAAACAATTGATTAAGAAGAGAGATATTGCGCCGTTATAAATAAAACTTGATGAGGTGAGAACCTCGGAATAATTGAAAGGATTGCGAACAAGAAACTTCTGAGAATCTTCAACACACCGTATAGAAAAGAGAGGAATGAATAAACAAGATAGGTTTGATGAGAATTTTCAACATGGGATGGAATTTAAAGGATGAAAAAGATAAGAAGGACACCGAGAGCTTGAATTGAATCCACCAGAAAAGAGAACAAAAATGAAGAATGATGAACTCAGAACTCGTGAGAATATTCACAAAGAATCACCGGATACAAAACAAAAGAGAAGATAGCAGAAGCAACAAAGAAATGAAATGCACTTGGATGATAATCCAATCACAGAAGAAAAGGGCGGGAGGGTGGGAAAAACAAAGACAACTTGGGACAGATGAGATGAACTCCGGAAGGAATGAGAGATTGATCTTGCCAAAATTGGAGAGGATTGAATCCACTTGAAGAGAAGCACATCGGTTGAAAAAGAAATTACATGACGACTCCAGTTGAAAAGGATTGAAAAGACAACTTGATTGAGCAATAGAATTTGCATTGCCATAAAAATATGAGAACACCTCCTCGAAAGTTAGGAATTCATCACTTGACATTGAAGCAACTCGAATTACCATACTCCAAGAAAACAAAGGACGAGGCTTACGAAACAAGCCGGAACAAATTCATGACAGAGATTTCATCTAGTATTTTCGTGGATAGATTCGCACGGGCTCTATCCTACAGTAGCCAGCATGTACAAGACAGTGCACACGACATACGAAGCGTCCCCGAGTCGTAGCAAGCTAAAAGGACTCTTTAAGACACAACGAGAACCGTTGTAAGTCGACATGAACAAACGAATTCACTAGATGTCGAACCCCAACATCACATCATGCATATGTTGGAAGATTGTCCTATAAGTAATTACTTGAATTCCCACCTAAGAACTTCAGGAATTTATGGTCATGCAATCGGGTCCACGGATACAAGGAGTAAAATCCATCACTCAACTCCTAGCAATACGTGTTGGGGAACGTTGCACGGGAAACAAAAAATTTCCTACGCACACGAAGACCTATCATGGTGATGTCCATCTACGAGAGGGAGATCAGATCCACATACCCTTGTAGATCGCTAAGCGGGAAGCGTTAAGAAAGACAGTTGATGTAGTGGTACATCTTCGTGATTCAAATCACCGTCGTCCCACGATCCATCCCGATCTAGCACCGAACGGATGGCACCTCCGCGTTCAGCACACGTACAACTCGAGGATGATCTCCGCCTTCTTGATCCAGCAAGAGAGACAGGGAAGTAGATGAGTTCTCCGGCAGTGTGACGGCATGCCGGTGATGGTGATGATCTATTCCTGCAGGGCTCCGCCTCAGCTCCGCAGAAATCCGATCTAGAGGAAGAACTATGAGGTATAGGTTTGACTTGCACGTGGCAAAGTTGTGTCTCAAATACCCTAAAACCTCTAGTATATATAGGAAGAGGGGAGGGGCTAGCCTTGGGGTTCAAGGGAGCCCCTAGGGTGCCAGCCGAAAGGAGGAGGAGGACTCCAACTCCAATTCGGTTTGGGAAGGAGGAGTCCTCCTCTGCCTTCCCACCTCCCTCTCTCTTTTTTTTCTTTTCTTTTGGTTTTCTTCTTGTGCCGCCATAGTCCACTTGGGCTGGACTCACCATCCCACTAAGGGCTGGTGCGCCACCCTAGGACTATTGGGCTCACTCCCGGGTGGGTGCCCCCCTCCCGGTGAAAACCCAGAACCCATTCGTCACTCCTGGTACACTGCCGGTAATGCCCGAAATCTTTCCGGTGACCAAATGAAACCATCCTATATATCAATCTTCGTTTCCGGACCATTCCGGAAATCTTCGTGACGTCTGTGATCTCATCCAGGACTCCGGACAACCTTCGGTCACCAACACCTATAACTGAACTATACCAAAACGTCACCGAACCTTAAGTGTGCAGACTCTGCGGGTTCGAGAACTATGCAGACATGACCCGAGACACTCCCCGGTCAATATCCAATAGTGGGACCTGGATGTACATATTGGATCCAACATATTCTATGAAGATCTTATCGGTTGAACCTCTATGCCAAGGATTCATATAATCCCGTATCACATTCCCTTTGTCCTTTGGTATGTTACTTGCCCGAGATTTGATTGTCGGTATCTCCATACCTATTTCAATCTCGTTACCGGCAAGTCTCTTTACTCGTTCCGTAATACAAGATATGTGACTTATATTTGAGTGACATTGCTTGCAAGGCTTATATGTGATGTTGTATTACCGAGTGGGCCCCGAGATACCTCTCTGTTACACCGAGTGACAAATCCCAGTCTTGATCCATGCTAACTCAACCGACACCTTCAGAGATACCTGTAGAGCACCTTTATAGCCACATAGTAACGTTGTGATGTTTGATACACACAAGGTATTCCTCCGGTGTCAGTGAGTTACATGATCTCATGGTCATAGGAATGAATACTTGACACACAGAAAACAATAGCAACAAAATGACACGATCACATGCTATGTTCATAGTTTGGGTCTTGTCCATCACATCATTCTCCTAATGATGTGATCAAATTATCAAGTGACAACACTTGCATATGGTTAGAAAACCTTAACCATCCTTGATAAACTGGCTAGCCAACTAGAGGCTTACTAGGGACATTGTTTTATCTATATATCCACACATGTATCTATGCTTTCATTCAGTACAATTATAGCATGGATAATAAACGATTATCTTCAAACAGCAAATATAATAATAACTATTTTATCATTGCCTCTAGGGCATATTTCCAACAGTCTCACACTTGCACTAGAGTCAGTAATCTAGTCTCACATCACTATGCGATTTACATTGGAATGAATCTAACACCCATAAAGTTCTGGTGTTAATCATGCTTCGCTCATGGAAGAGGTTTAGTCAGTGGATCTGCTACATTCAGATCCGTGTGCACTTTGTAAATATTTATGTCCTCTCCTTCGACGTAGTCGTGGATGAGGTTGAAGCGTTGTTTGATGTGTCTGGTCTTCTTGCGAAACCTTAGTTACTTTGCTAAAGCAATGTCACCAGTGTTGTCACAGAACAGAGTTATTGGATTTAGTGCGCTTGGCACCACTCCAAGATCCGTCATGAACTGCTTCATCCAGAAACCCTCCTTAGCTGCCTCTGAGGCAGCCATGTACTCCGCTTCACATGTAGAATCTGCTACGACGCTTTGCTTGGAACTGCACCAGCTTACCGCACCCCCATTAAGAATAAATATGTATCCGGTTTGAGACTTAGAGTCATCCGGATCAGTGTCAAAGCTTGCATCGACGTAACCCTTTATGACGAGCTCTTCGTCACCTCCATAAACGAGAAACATTTCCTTAGTCCTTTTCAGGTACTTCAGAATATTCTTGACCGCCGTCTAGTGAACCACTCCTGGTTTACTTTGAAACCTACCTTCCATGCTTATGGCCAGGCTTACGCCCGGTCTCGTGCACATCATTGCATACATGATAGACCCTATGGCTGAAGCATAGGGGACGGTACTCATCTTTTCTCTATCTTCCGCAGTTACTGGACACTGAGTCTTACTCAACTTTATACCTTGTAACACTGGCAAGAACCCCTTCTTGGACTGCTCCATTTTGAACTTCTTCAAAACTTTATCAAGGTATGTGCTTTGTGAAAGTCCTATTAGGCGTCTCGATCTATCCCTATAGATCTTAATGCCTAATACGTAAGCAGCTTCTCCTAGGTCTTTCATTGAAAAACATTTGTTCAAGTAATTATTTACGCTCTCTAAAAACTCCACATTGTTTCCAATCAGCAATATGTCATGCACATATAATATTAGAAACATTACAGAGCTCCCACTCACTTTCTTGTAAATACAAGATTCTCCAACAACTTGTATAAACCCAAATGCTTTGATCACCTCATCAAAGTGCTTATTCCAACTCCGAGATGCTTGCACCAGTCCATAAATGGATCGCTGGAACTTGCATACTTTGTTAGAATTCTTTGGATCAACAAAACCTTCGGGTTGCATCATATACAAAATTTCCTTAAGAAAACAGTTAAGGAACGCCGTTTTGACATCCATGTGCCAGATTTCGTAATCGAAAAATGCATCTATTGCTAACATGATTCAGACGGACTTAAGCATCGCTACCGGTGAGAACGTCTCATCGTAGTCAACTCCTTGAACTTGTGAAAAACACTTCGCCACAAGTCGTGCTTTATAAACGTTCACATTACCGTCCGCGTCCGTCTTCTTCTTAAAGATCCATTTGTTCTGAATAGCCTTGCAACCTTCAGGTAATACTTACAAAGTCCACACTTTGTTTTCATACATAGATCCTATCTCGGACTTCATGGCCTCCAGCCATTTGTTGGAATCCGGGCCCACCATTGCTTCTTCATAATTCACAGGTTCATTGTTGTCTAAAAACATGATAGATAAGACAGGATTATCGTACCACTCAGGAGCAGTACGTGATCTTGTCGATCTGCGAGGCCCGACAGTAACTTGATCCGAAGGTTCATGATCATAATCATTAGCTTCCTCCTCAACTGGTGTTGCCTCGACAAAGGTTTCCCCCTGCCCCGCGCCACCATCTAGAGGGAGCAGAGGTTCTACAACCTCATCAAGTTCTATCTTCCTCCCACTCAATTCTTTCGAGAGAAAATCCTTCTCAAGAAAAGCTCCATTCTTAGCAACAAACACTTTGCCCTCGAATCTGAGATAGAAGGTGTACCCAACTGTCTCCTTTGGGTAACCTATGAAGATTCATTTTTCCGCTTTGGATTCCAGTTTTTCAAGCTGAAGCTTTTTGACATAAGCATCACATCCCCAAACTTTAAGAAACGACAACTTTGGCCTCTTGCCATGCCATAGCTCATATGGTGTCGTCTCAACGGATTTTGACGGTGCCCTATTTAAAGTGAATGCAGCTGTCTCTAATGCATAACCCCAAAACGATAACGGCAAATCGGTAAGAGACATCATAGATCGCACCATATCTAACAAAGTACGATTACGACGTTCGGACACACCATTACGCTGTGGTGTTCCAGGCAGTGTCAACTGTGAAACGATTCCACATTGTCTTAAGTGGGCACCAAACTCGAAACTCAGATATTCGCCCCCTCGATCAGAACGTAGGAACTTGATCTTCTTGTTATGATGATTTTCAACTTCACTTTGAAATTGCTTGAACTTCTCAAATGTTTCAGACTTGTGCTTCATCAAGTAGATATATCCATACCTACTCAAATCATCAGTGAAGGTGAGAAAATAACGATATCCGCCGCACGCCTCCACACTCATTGGACCGCACACATCAGTATGTATGATATCCAAGAAGTCACTTGCATGCTCCATTGTTCCCGAGAACGGAGTCTTAATCATCTTGCCCATGAGGCATGGTTCACACGTGTCAAGTGATTCAAAATCAAGTGACTCCAAAAGCCCATCGGTATGGAGTTTCTTCATGCGTTTTACTCCAATATGACCTAAGCGGCAGTGCCACAAAAACGTGGCACTATCATTGTTAACTCTACATCTTTTGGTCCCAATGTTATGTATATGTGTGTCATCACAATCAATATTCAATATGAACAAACCCCTCACATTGGGTGCATGACCATAAAATATATTACTCATAAAAATAGAACAACCATTATTCTCTGACTTAAATGAGTAACCGTCTTGCAATAAACAAGATCTAGATATAATGTTCATGCTTAAAGCAGGCACTAAATAACAATTATTTAAGTTCATAACTAATCCTCATGGTAATTGAAGTGAGACTGTGCCGACGGCGATTGCATCAACCTTGGAACCATTTCCCACGCGCATCGTCACTTCATCCTTCGCTAGCCTTCGTTTATTCCGCAGTTCCTGCTTCGAGTTGCAAATATGAGCAAAAGAATCGGTATCAAATACCCACGCACTACTACGAGAGTTTGTTAGGTACACATCAATAACATGTATATCACATATACCTGGTTTTACATTGGCCGCCTTCTTATCGGCCAAATACTTGGGGCAGTTGCGGTTAGAGTGACCCATCCCCTTGCAATAATAGCACTCTGTTTCTGGCTTAGGTCCAGCCTTGGGTTTCTTCGTCGGATTGGCAATAGTTTTTCCGCTCTTCTTGGAGTTACCCTTCTTGCCTTTGCCGTTTCTCTTGAAACCAGTGGTCTTATTGACCATCAACACTTGATGCTCTTTCCGGAGTTCCGACTCTGCGACTTTCAGCATCGCGAATAACTCACTGGGTGACTTGTTCATCCCTTGCATGTTATAGTTCAACACAAAGCTCTTATAGCTAGGTGGAAGTGATTGAAGAATTCTGTTAGTGATAGCCTCTTGCGGGAGTTCAATCCCCAGCTCAGCTAGACGGTTTGAGTACCCAGACATTTTGAGCACATGTTCACTGACAGACGAATTCTCCTCCATCTTGCAAGCACAAAATTTATCGGAGGTCTCATACCTCTCGATCCGGGAGTTCTTCTGAAAGATAAATTCAACTCTTGGAACATCTCATATGCTCCATGACGCTCAAAGCGCTGTTGAAGCCCTGGTTCCAAGCCATACAAGACTGCACATTGAACTACTGAGTAGTCCTCCTTACATGATTGCTAAGCATTCAAAACATCTTGGTCAGACGTAGCGGGTGGTTCATCTCCTAGCGCAGCATCAAGGACATAATTCTTTTTCCCAGCTTGTAGGATGAGCCCAAGATTATGAGCCCAGTCTACAAAGTTGCTACCATCATCTTTAAACTTAGCTTTCTCTAGGAACGTATTGAAATTCAGGGTTGCTACAGCGTGAGCCATTGATCTACAACATAAAATATTGCAAAGTGGACTTAGACTATGTTCAAGACAATTAGAGTTTAACTAATAAAATTACTAATAAACTCCCACTCAAATAGACATCCCTCTAGTTACTTGAGTGTGGCATGATCCAAATTCACTAACTCAAGTCCGATCATCACGTCAGTTGAGTATAGTTTTAGTGGTAAACATCTCTATGCTAATCATATCAACTATATGATTCATGCTCGACCTTTCGGTCTCTTGTGTTCCGAGGCCATGTCTCCACATGCTAGGCTCGTCAAGTTTAACCCGAGTGTTCCGCGTGTGCAACTGCTTTGCACCTGTTGTATGTGAACGTTGAGTCTATCACACCCGATCATCACGTGGTGTCTCGAAACAACGAACTGTTGCAACAGTGCATAGTCGGGAGAACACAATTTTATCTGGAAATTTTAGTGAGGGATCACCTTATAATGCTACTATCGTTCTAAGCAAGATAAGGTGCATAAAAGGACTAACATCACATGCAATTCTTAAGTGACATGATATGGCCATGATCTTGTGCTTCTTGATCTCCATCACCAAAGCACCGGCATGATCTTCATCATCACCGGCGCCACACCATGATCTCCATCGTCGTGCCGCCATCGAGGTTTTCATGCTATCTATGCTATTACTACTAAAGCTACAACCTAGCAATATAGTAAACGCATCTGCAAACACAAAAGTTAGTTTAAAGACAACCATATGGCTCCTGCCGGTTGCCGTAGAATCGACGTGCAAGTTGACATTAACTATTACAACATGATCATATCATACATCCAATATATCACATCATGTCTTTGGCCATATCACATCACAAGCATACCCTCCAAAAACAAGTTAGACGTCCTCTAATTTGTTGTTGCATGTTTTACGTGGCTGCGATGGGTATCTAGTATGATCACATCTTACTTACACAAAAACCACAATGGAGATGTGCAAATTGCTATTTAACCTCTCTCCAAGGACCGCCTCGGTCAAATCCAATTCAACTAAAGTTGAAGAAACCGACACCGCTAGTCATTTTATGCAACGAGTTGCATGTTGGTCGATGAAACCGGTCTCTCGTAAGCGTACGAGTAATGTTGGTCCGGGCTGCTTCAATCCAACAATACCGCCAAATCGAGAAAAGACTAAGGAGGACAGCAAATCAAACATCAACGCCCACAAAAACTTTTGTGTTCTACTCGAGATAACATCTACGGATGAACCTAGCGCATGATGCCACTGTTGGGGAACGTTGCATGGGAAACAAAGATGTTCCTACGCACACGAAGACCTGTCATGGTCATGTTCATCTATGAGAGGGAGATCAGATCCACATACCCTTGTAGATCACTAAGCGGGAAGCGTTAAGAAACACGGTTGATGTAGTGGTACATCTTCGTGATTCAAATCACCAAAGTCCCACGATCCGTACCACGACCCGTCCCGATCTAGCACCGAACGGATGGCACCTCCGCGTTCAGCACACGTACAGCTCGATGACGATCTCCGCCTTTTTGATCCAGCAAGAGAGATGGGGAAGTAGATGAGTTATCGGGCTGCGTGACGGCGTGCCGGTGATGGTGATGATCTATTCCTACAGGGCTCCGCCCCGAGCTCCGCAGAAATCCGATCTAGAGGAAGAACTACGAGGTATAGGTTTGAGTTGCACGTGGCAAAGTTGTGTCTCACAAACCCTAAAACCTCTAGTATATATAGGAGGAGGGGAGGGGCTAGCCCTGGGGCTCAAGGGAGCCCCTAGGGCGCCGGCCGAAAGGAGGAGGAGGACTCCAACTCCAATTCGGTTTGGGAAGGAGGAGTCCTCCTCTTCCTTTCCACCTCCCTCTCTCTCTTTTTTTTCTTTTCTTTTGGCTTTCTTCTTGTGGTGCCACAGTCCACTTGGGCTGGCCTCACCAGCCCACTAAGGGCTGGTGCGCCACCCTATGACTATTGGGCTCACTTCTCGGGTGGGTGGGCCCCTCCCAGTGAAAACCCGGAACCCATTCGTCACTCCCGATACACTGCCGGTAATGCCCGAAATATTTACGGTGACCAAATGAAACCATCCTATATATCAATCTTTGTTTTTGGACCATTACGGAAACCCTCGTGACATTCGTGATCTCATCCGGGTCTCCGAACAACCTTCGGTCACCAACACCTATAACTGAACTATACCAAAACGTCACCGAACCTTAAGTGCGTAGACCCTGCGGGTTCGAGAACTATGCAGACATGACCCAAGACACTCCCCGGTCAACCAATAGCAGGACCTGGATGTACATATTGGATCCTACATATTCTACGAAGATCTTATCGGTTGAACCTCTATGCCAAGGATTCATATAATCCCGTATAATATTTCGTTTGTCCTTCGGTATGTTACTTGCCCGAGATTTGATCGTCGGTATCTCCATACCTATTTCAATCTCGTTACCGACAAGTCTATTAGTCGTTCCGTAATACAAGATCTCGTGACTTATATTTGAGTCACATTGCTTGCAAGGCTTATATGTGATGTTGTATTACCGAGTGGGCCCCGAGATACCTCTCCGTTACACGGAGTGACAAATCCGAGTCTTGATCCATGCTAACTCAATGGACACCTTCGGAGATACCTTTAGAGCACCTTTATAGTCACCCAGTAACATTGTGACGTTTGATACACACAAGGTATTCCTCCGGTGTCAGTGAGTTACATGATCTCATGGTCATAGGAATGAATACTTGACACACAGAAAACAATAGCAACAAAATGATACGATCACATGCTATGTTCATAGTTTGGGCTTGTCCATCACATCATTCGCCTAATGATGTTATCCAGTTATCAAGTGACAACACTTGCATATGGTCAGAAAACCTTAATCATCCTTGATCAACTGGCTAGCCAACTAGAGGCTTACTAGGGACATTGTTTTGTCTATATATCCACACATGTATCTCTCCTTTCATTCAATACAATTATAGCATGGATAATAAACGATTATCTTGAAACAGGAAATATAATAATTATTATTTTATCATTGCCTCTAGGGCATATTTCCAAGAATAAGAGTACCCGTACAGTGTATCACATCCGTCAACTCATAACTAGAGATCTCAGAAACGCATCTAGGTCAGACCCTCGTAATCACAACAATACCAAGTATGGTAGTACTCTCGAACTCTCTGCACCAGTACTGGGGATGCCGGGGTTATCTCTCCACTACCAGTATTGAAGCAATTTCGAACATCCTTCTTTCTGAGATACTAAGAAATCTGAATGATAACGATGTGCTCAAGAATCCCCTGGAGCTCAACTCCCCGGAATAAAATCAACACAACAGGAGGCACCAAGACAGAACTCCGTCACATCAACATCATATAGATTCCAAAAGTATTCGCGTGACCCTAAATATTTTTGAGTGAGAAGAGGAGTAGAATTAAAATTGTTATGTCAAGATTCCTCACCAGAGCATAGAAGAGGAGAAAAAAGAATCCTACTCTCCGATATATAACTAGACTCAAAGAAGATTTTTAACTAGACTCGACTTGGCCAAGTTCGATCAATCAAGGGAGCTCCTAGGTCGGTACTGGTCTGATACCAACTTGTAATGCCCAAGATGCGGACCTATCATTATTTTAGTGCGAGGGACTCGACAGGGATAGAAACGCATCTCGTCGTTTCGCAAGAATGGATATCGTAACTAGTACATGTACTGAAAAGATGAGTATAAGGAGTTGGCTTACACTCGCTACAAGCTACATCAGAGTCACATCAGTACAATACATACATTCATCATGAAGATGAGCAGGGTCCAACTACGGACGAAAACAAATAATAAAATAATGATGTCCATCCTTGCTATCCGAGGCTGCCGGCCTAGAACCCATCCTAGATCGATGAAGAAGAAGAACAAACTCCAAACGAACAATCAACATGCTCGCATCAAGTAACCCTTTACTTGTACCTGCAACTGGTGTTGTAGTAATCTGTGAGCCACAAGGGACTCAACAATCTCATTTCCAAAGGTATCAATACTAGCAAAGCTTAATAGGTGAGGTATGGTTAAGTGGTGAGGCTACAGCAAGCGACTAAGCATTTATTTATTGGCTAACTAACGAGTGCAAGAATAAGAGGGGGATGATCTACGCATAACGGACGTGAGCCAGTAATGATCAAATGAATGATCCTGAACACCTACTTACGTCAAACATAACCCCACTGTGTTCTCGATTGGAGAAGGAGCTCACAAAAGAGACAGTCATGGTTACTCACTCAGTTGGCAAGTTTTAATTAAGCTTACTTCAAGTTATCTAGAAACAGATGTTAAACAAAGTTTCCACGTTGCCACATAACCGCGGGCACGGCTTCCCGAAAGATTTAACCGTGTAAGGGTGCTCAAACTAGTCCATCACAAACTACCACATGCTCCGACGGAATGACCTCGATCAGTGAAACCCGTGATCTCCTCGGGTTGTTGGGGAACGTCGCATGGGAAACAAAAATTTTCCTACGCGCACGAAGACCTATCATGGTGATGTCCATCTACGAGAGGGGATTTCCGATCTACGTACCCTTGTAGATCACACAGCAGGAAGCGTTAAGAAACGCGGTTGATGTAGTGGAACGTCCTCATGTCCCTCAATCCGCCCCGCGAACCGTCCCACGAACCGTCCCGCGATCCGTCCCACGATCCGCTCCGATCTAGTGCCGAACGGACGACACCTCCGTTTTCAGCACACGTACAGCTCGACGATGATCTCGGCCTTCTTGATCCAGCAAGAGAGACGTGGAGGTAGATGAGTTCTCTGGCAGCGTGATGGTGCTCCGGAGGTTGGTGATGATCTATCTCAGCAGGGCTCCGCCCGAGCTCCGCAGAAATACGATCTAGAGGAAAAACCGTGGAGGTATGTGGTCGGGCTGCCGTGGCAAAGTTGTCTCAAATCAGCCCTAATACCTTAGTATATATAGGAGGGAGGGGGAGGGCCTTGCCTTGAGGCTCAAGAGAGCCCCAAGGTATCGGCCGAAGCAAGGGGGAAGTCCTCCCCTTCCAATCCTAGTCCAACTAGGATTGGAAGGTGGAGTCCTTCTCCACTTTCCCACTTCCCCCTTTTTTTATTTTTCTTTTTCTTTTGATTCATGTGCATAGGGCCTCTTGGGCTGTCCCACCAGACCACTAAGGGCTGGTGCGGCACCCCTAAGGCCTAGGGGCTTCCCCCGGGTGTGCTGGCCCCCCGGTGAACATCCGGAACCAATTCGTCACTCCCGGTACATTCCCGGTAATGTTCGAAAACTTTCCGGTAATCAAATGAGGTCATCCTATATATCAATCTTCGTTTCCGGACCATTCCACAAACCCTCGTGATGTTCGTGATCTCATCCGGGACTCTGAACAACATTTGGTAACCAACCATATAACTCAAATACGCATAAAACATCGTCGAACCTTAAGTGTGCAGACCCTGCGGGTTCGAGAACTATGTAGACATGACCCGAGAGACTCCTCGGTCAATATCCAATAGCGGGACTTGGATTCCCATATTGTATCCTACATATTCTCCGAAGATCTTATTGGTTGAACCTCAGTGTCAAGGATTCATATAATCCCGTATGTCATTCCCTTTGTCCTTCGGTATGTTACTTGCCCGAGATTCGATCGTCGGTATCCGCATACCTATTTCAATCTCGTTTACCAGCAAGTCTCTTTACTCGTTCCGTAATACAAGATCCCGTGACATACACTAAGTGACATTGCTTGCAAGGCTTGTGTGTAATGTTGTATTACCGAGTGGGCCCCGAGATACCTCTCCGTCACACGGAGTGACAAATCCCAGTCTTGATCCATACTAACTCAACGGACACCTTCGGAGATACGTGTAGAGCATCTTTATAGTCACCCAGTTACTTTGTGACGTTTGATACACACAAGGCATTCCTCCGGTGCCAGTGAGTTATATGATCTCATGGTCATAGGAAAAAATACTTGACACGCAGAAAACGATAGCAATAAAACGACACGATCAATATGCTACGTTCATAGTTTGGGTCTTGTCCATCACATGAGTCTCCTAATGATGTGATCCCGTTATCAAGTAACAACACTTGCCTATGGTCAGGAAACCTTGACCATCTTTGATCAACGAGCTAGTCAACTAGAGGCTTACTAGGGACAGTGTTTTGTCTATGTATCCACACAAGTATTGTGTTTCCAATCAATACAATTATAGCATGGATAATAAACGATTATCATGAACAAAGAAATATCATAATAACTAATTTATTATTGCCTCTAGGGCATATTTCCAACAGTCTCCCACTTGTACTAGAGTCAATAATCTAGTCCACATCACTATGTGATTCTAACGAATCCAACACCCTTACAGGTCTGGAGTTTGATCACGTTTTGCTTGTGAGAGAGGTTTTAGTTGATGGTTCTGAACCCTTTCAGATCCGAGTGAGCTTTAAAAATCTTTATGTCATCTTGTAGATGATGCTACTACGTGCTATTCGGAAATACTCCAAATATCTACTCTACTATACAAATCCGTTTCACTACTCATAGTTATTCAGATTAGTGTCAAAGCTTGCATCGACGTAACCCTTTATGACGAACTCTTTAAGCATCTCCATAATCGATAAAAATTTCTTAGTCCATTTAGTTACTAAGGATAACTTTGACCGCTGATCAGTGATTCAATCCTGGATCACTCTCTGTACCTCTTAACAGACTTGCTGCAAGGCACACATCAGGTGCGGTACTCAGCATAGCATACTGTAGAGTCTACGGCTAAGGCATAGGGGACGACCTTCGTCCTTTCTCTTTCATATTCCATGGTTGGGTTTTGAGTCTTACTCAAATTCACACCTTACATAACAGTCAAGAACTCCTTCTTTGCTGATCTATTTTGAACTCCTTCAAAAACTTGTCAAGGCATGCATCTTGTTGAAACTTTTATTAAGTGTTTCGATCTATCTCCATAGATCTTGATGCTCAACGTTCAAGTAGCTCAATCCAGGTATTCCCTTGAAAAACTCCTTTCAAACAACCTTTTATGCTTTATAGAAATTCTACATTACTTCTGATCAACAATATGTCAACCACATATACTTATCAGAAATTCTATAGTGCTCCCACTCACTTCTTTGGAAATACAAGTTTCTCATAAACCTTGTACAAACCCAAAAGCTTCGATCAACTCATCAAAGCATATATTCCAACACCGAGATGCTTGCGTCAGTCCATAGAAGGATCGCTGGAGCTTGCATACTTGTTAGTATCCTTAGGATCGACAAAACCTTCTGATTATATCACATACAATCTTTCCTCAAGGAAACCGTCGAGGAAACAATGTTTTGTCTTCCTATGTGCAATATTTCACAAATAATGCAGCAACTACTAACATAATTCCAACAGACTTTTGGCATCGCTACGAGTGAGAAAGTCACATCATAGTCAACTCTTTGATCTTGTCGAAAACATATTTGCGACAAGTCGAGCTTTTCTTACTAGTGTCTTATCACCATCATCGTCTGTCTTCCTTTTAAAAATCCATCTTTACTTAATAGTCTTACTACCATCAAGTAGTTCTTCCAAAGTCTACACTTTGTTTTATACATGGATCCTCTCTCGGATTTCATGGCCTCCAACCATTTGTCGGAATCCAGGCCCACCATTGCTTTTCCATAACTCGTAGGTTCATTGTTGCTCAACAACATGACCTCCAAGATAGGGTTACCGTACCACTCTGTAGTAGTACGTGATCTTTGTCGTCCTATGAGGTTTGTAGTAACTTGATCCGAAGGTCTAATGATCACTATCGCCAGCTTCCACTTCAATTGGTGTAGGCGCCACAGGAACATCTTCCTGGGCCCTGCTACACACTGGTTGAAGTGACGGTTCACTAAACTCATCAAGTTCCACCACCCTCCCACTCAATTCTTTCGAGAGAAACCTTTCCTCGAGAAAGGATCCGTTTCTAGAAACAAACACTTTGCTTCCGGATCTGAGATAGGAGATATATCCAAGTGTTTTGGATATCCTATGAAGATGCATTTATCCGCTTTGGGTTCGAGCTTATTAGAGTGAAACCTTTTCACATAAGCATCGCAACCCCAAACTTTCAAGAAACGACAGCTTAGATTTCTCTAAACCTTAGTCTATACTGTGTCATCTCAACGGAATTATGCGGTGCCCTATTTAAAGTGAACGCGGTTGTCTCTAATGCATAACCCATAAATGATAATGGTAATTCGATAAGAGACATCATACCATGCACCATATAAAATAGGTCGCGGCTATGACACCATCACACCATGGTGTTCTTGGTGGCATGAATTGCGAAACAACTTCCACATTGTCTCAACTGTGTACCAAAACTCGCAACTCAAATTCTCATCTCTGTGATCATATCGTAGACAGTTTATCCTCTTGTTACGACGAACTTCACTCTGAAACAGAATTGAACTTTTCAATATTTCAGACTTGTGATTCATTAAGTAAATACTCCTGTATCTACTCAAATCGTCATTGAAGTAAGAACATAATGATATCCACTGCGTGCCTCAGCACCCATTGGACTGCATACATCAAAATGTATTACTCCGAACAAGTTACTATCTTGTCTCATCTCAATAAAAACAAGGCCTTGCTCATGTGGTATGATGTGCATGTCTCAAGTGATTCAAAATCAAGTGAGTCCAAACGATCCATCCGCATGGAGTTTCTTCATGCGTTTTATACCAACATCTATGGTTTGCATGTCTCAAACGTTTCAAAAACGAGTGAGTACAAAGATCCATCAGTATGGAGCTTCTTCATGCATTTTACACCAACATGACTCAAGTGGCAGTGCCACAACTAAGTGGTACTATCATTATTACTTTGTATCTTTTGGCACTAATATTATGAACATGTGTAACACTACGATCGAGATTCAATAAACCATTGAGGGTAATTATTCAAGCAAATAGAATAACTATTATTCTCTTTAAATGAATAATCGTATTGCAATAAACACGATCCAATCATGTTCATGCTCAACGCAAACACCAAATAACAATTATTTAGGTTTTACCACCAATCCCGATGATAGAGGAAGCGAGCGACGTTTGATCACATCAACCTTGGAAACACTTCCAACACTTATCGTCACATCGCCTTTAGCTAGTCTCCGTTTATTCCGTAGCTTTCATTTCGTATTACTAATCACTTAGCAACCGAACCGGTATCCAATACCCTCGCTCTACTAGGAGTACTAGTAAAGTACACATCAATATCATGTATATCAAATATACTTCTTTCGACTTTACCAGCCTTCTTATCTACCATGCATCTAAGGTAGTCCGGCTCAGTGACCGTTCCCCTCATAATAGAAGCACTTAGTCTTGGGCTTGGGTTTAATCTTGGGTCTCTTCATTAGTGCAGCAATTGTTTTGCCGTTTCATGAAGAATCCCTTCTAGCCCTTGCCTTTCTCGAAACTTAGTGGTTTTACTAACCATCAACTATTGATGCTCCTTCTTGATTTCTACTTTCGCAGTGTCAAACATCCCGAATCGCTCAAGGATCATTGTGTCTATCCTTGATATGTTATAGTTCATCACGAAGCTCTCACAGCTTGGTGGCAGTGACTTTGGAGAACCATCACCATCTCATCTGGAAGATTTACTCCCACTTGATTCAAGCGATTGTCGTACTCAGACAATCTGAGCACATGCTCAATGATTGAGCTTTTATCCTTTACTTCGTGGACAAAGAATCTTGTTGGAGGTCTCATACCTCTTAACAAGGGCACAAGCATGAAATCACTATTTCATCTCTTTAGAACATCTCTTACGTTCCGCGACGTTTCAAAACGTCTTCAGCGCCTTGCTTCTAAGCCATTAAGTATTTTGCACTGAACTATCGCGTAGTCATCAGAAACGTGTATGTCGGATGTTCACAACATCCACAGACGATGCTCGAGGTGCAGCACACCGAGTGGTGCATTAAGGACATAAGCCTTCTGCGCAGCAACGAGGACAATCCTTAGTTTTAGAGACTCAGTACGCAAAGTTTGCTACTATCAACTTTCAACTAAATTTTCTCTAGGAACATAAAAAATAGTAGAGCTATAGCGCAAGCTACATCGTAATTCGCAAAGACCATTTGACTATGTTCATGACAATTAGTTCAATTAATGATATTACTTAAGAACTCCCACTCAAAAATTACATCTCTCTAGTCATTTGAGTGGTACATGATCCAAATCCACGATCTCAAGTCCGATCATCACGTGAGTCGAGAATAGTTTCATTGGTAAGCATCTCTACGCTAATCATATCAACTATACGATTCATGCTCGACCTTTCGGTCTCTTGTGTTCCGAGGCCATGTCTGTACATGCTAGGCTCGTCAAGTTTAACCCGAGTGTCCGCGTGTGCAACAGTTTTGCACCCGTTGTATGTGAACATTGAGTCTATCACACCCGATCATCACGTGGTGTCTCAAAACGACGAACTGTCGCAATGGTGCACAGTCGGGGAGAACACAATTTCGTCTTGAAATTTTTGTGAGAGATCACCTCATAATGCTACCGTCCTTCTAAGCAAGATAAGGTGCATAAAGGATTAACATCACATGCAATTCATAATTGACATGATATGGCCATCATCATGTGCTTCTTAATCTCCATCACCAAAGCACCGGCACGATCTTGTTGTCACCGGCGTCACACCATGATCTCCATCATCATGATCTCCATCAACGTGTCGCCATCGGGGTTGTCGTGCTACTCATGCTATTACTACTAAAGCTACGTCCTAGCAATATAGTAAACGCATCTGCAAGCACAAACGTTAGTTTAAAGACAACCCTATGGCTCCTGCCGGTTGCCGTACCATCGTCATGCAAGTCGATATTAACTATTACAACATGATCATCTCATACATCCAATATATCACATCACGTGGTTGGCCATATCACATCACAAGCATACCCTGAAAAAATAAGTAAGACATCCTCTAATTGTTGTTGCATGTTTTACGTGGTTGCCATGGGTATCTAGTAGGATCGCATCTTACTTACGCAAACACCACAACGGAGATGTATGAATTGCTATTTAACCTCTCTCCAGGGACCTCCTCGGTCAAATCTGATTCAACTAAAGTTGGAGAAACCGACACTCGCCAGTCATCTTTGAGCAACGGGGTTGCTCGTAGCGATGAAACCAGTCTCTCGTAAGCGTACGAGTAATGTTGATCTGAGCCGCTTCGATCCAACAATACCGCAGAATCAAGAAAAGACTAAGGAGTGCAGCAAATTGCACATCACCGCCCACAAAAACTTTTGTGTTCTACTCGAGATAACATCTACGCATGAACCTAGCTCATGATGCCACTGTTGGGGAACGTCGCATGGGAAACAAAAAATTTCCTACGTGCACGAAGACCTATCATGGTGATGTCCATCTACGAGAGGGGATTTCCGAACTACGTACCCTTGTAGATCGCACAGTAGGAAGCATTAAGAAACGCGGTTGATGAAGTGGAACGTCCTCATGTCCCTCGACCGCCCCGCGAACGTCCCGCGATCCGTCCCACGATCCGCTCCGATCTAGTGCCGAACGGACGTCACCTCCGCGTTCAGCACACGTACAACTCGACGATGATCTTGGCCTTCTTGATCCAGCAAGAGAGACGGAGAGGTAGATGAGTTCTCCGACAGAGTGACGGTGCTCCGTAGGTTGGTGGTGATCTATCTCAGCAGGGCTCCGCCCGAGCTCCGCAGAAATACGATCTAGAGGAAAAACCGTGGAGGTATGTGGTCGGGCTGCCGTGGCAAAGTTGTCTCAAATAAGCCCTAATACCTCAGTATATATAGGAGGGAGGGGGAGGGCCTTTCCTTGAGGCTCAAGAGAGCCCCAAGGGGTCGGCTGAAACAAGGGGGGAAGTCCTCCCCTTCCAATCCTAGTCCAACTAGGATTGGAAGGTGGAGTCCTTCTCCACTTTCCCACTTCCCCCTTTTTTTTCTTTTTCTTTCGATTCCTGCGCATAGGGCCTCTTGGGCTGTCCCACCAGCCCACTAAGGGCTGGTGCGGCACCCCTAAGGCCTATGGGCTTCCCCCGGGTGGGCTGCCCCCCCCGGTGAACATCCGGAACCCATTCGTCACTCCCGGTACATTCCCGGTAATGTCCGAAAACTTTCCGGTAATCAAATGAGGTCATCCTATATATCAATCTTCATTTCTGGACCATTCCGGAAAGCCTCGTGATGTCCGTGATCTCATCCGGGACTCCGAACAACATTCGGTAACCAACCATTTAACTCAAATACGCATAAAACATCGTCGAACTTTAAGTGTGCAGACCCTGCGGGTTCGAGAACTATGTAGACATGACCCGAGAAACTCCTCGGTAAATATCCAATAGCGGGACCTGGATGCCCATATTGGATCCTACATATTCTCCAAAGATCTTATCGGTTGAACCTCAGTGTCAAGGATTCATATAATCCTGTATGTCATTCCCTTTGTCCTTTGGTATGTTACTTGCCCGAGATTCGATCGTCGGTATCCGCATACCTATTTCAAACTCATTTACCGGCAAGTCTCTGTACTCGTTTCGTAATACAAGATCCCGTGACATACACTAAGTCACATTGCTTGCAAGGCTTGTGTGTGATGTTGTATTACCGAGTGGGCCCCGAGATACCTCTCCGTCACACGGAGTGACAAATCCCAGTCTTGATCCATACTAACTCAACGGACACCTTCGGAGATACCTGTAGAGCATCTTTATAGTCAACCAGTTACGTTGTGACGTTTGATACACACAAGGCATTCCTCCGGTGCCAGTGAGTTATATGATCCCATGGTCATAGGAACAAATACTTGACACGCAGAAAACTATAGCAAAAAAACGACACGATCAATATGCTACGTTCATAGTTTGGGTCTTGTCCATCACATGATTCTCCTAATGATGTGATCCCGTTATCAAGTAACAACACTTGCCTATGGTCAGGAAACCTTGACCATCTTTGATCAACGAGCTAGTCAACTAGAGGCTTACTAGGGACAGTGTTTTGTCTATGTATCCACACAAGTATTGTGTTTCCAATCAATACAATTATAGCATGGATAATAAACGATTATCATGAACAAAGAAATATAATAATAACTAATTTATTATTGCCTCTAGGGCATATTTCCAACACGGGTTCCTATTGGAAAACCTCAACCTCGAGATAACCCAAAGCATCCTTGGAATCCCTCACACAAGACGCTCGAGGAAGGTAAAACAAGTCGAGCAAGGCCGCCCAACGTGCCAACATCCCAATAGGAGTCGCGTATCTCGTTCTTAGGGCACAATCGGATGAGCGCCGCGTACAGTGGCTTGATAGAAATCACCCGAGTTGCCCCGTGTTGGCCCCGCACACGACTCTGTTTTGGAACAGCACCATCAGCACTGTCCCTCCCTGTATTATGTTGAATTACTCCTCGGGTTCATGACACCCTATGTTTTTCAGTATTAACAAAATTATTATTTTGGGCAAATATAGTACCAATGTTGGGCCTTGCCAGACGAGCTTTATCTCAAAACGAGAATCTAGGGGGTCCCCATAACAACCCCAAGCATGTTAGGAGCGGTCATTTATGGAACATAACAGAGGTAGCCAAAAATAAGGCCGCAAAGGTGGAACAAAACACCAGGCTAGAAAGCCGAGCTTTTCACCTTTTACCAATTATATAGGTGCATTAATTTAAATAAAAATTAAATTGGTGATATAATAAGGAACCCATGTTAGAACATGGAAGCAAGTGCACCTGCAACTAGCAACACTAACAAATGGTTAAGCAAGCAGTAACATTGCCAATCAGTGGTTTGCTAGGTTCTTGAACAATTGAAGGTTTTCATGGAAATGATGGGAGGTTTATTAAACAAGTGGTAGGCAGCCATACATAGCGAAAGAATCAAGACAACTAGCATGGCAATGATTGTAATGATATCTGGGGAAATGATCATCTTGCCTGAGATCCTGCTTTGAAGAAGATGACTCCGTGAAGCAGAAGAACCGACGTAGTCCAACGGATCCTTACATTCCAACACGCTTGCAGAACTCTATCAAGACAAAGCAAACCAGAAATAGAATCAACACTCGACACCACCACCACAAAAGCACGATATGATGCACCTCCTAATATGATGCATGATCAGCTTCAAATATGCAGGCATGGCATGGCAATTCACATCAATCAAACACTACAAGTTAAGTGAAGCTCAATATGCAACGAGTTCCATATTGACAGAATTCCATGTTTAATTATTAGTTAACTCTCGTTTAGGTACACGATAATATTAAATGTTGTTAAATATGCAAGGGGTGAAGGAAAATTTAAACTACCTATCTAGGCATTTTAAATGAGGCCGGAAACGACATACAGCGTCTCCGAAATGACTCCATGTGTTAACTTTGTAATCTGTCCAGATTTGTCCTAATCACATTTTATGTTTGTTAAATGGAAAAACAAAGTGGTTCGCGTGAAACTACACATCGTTCTAGTCCATATACATATATGTCTCATCTCGAAAGGAGCTACAGTTAAATAACTACGACCTAAACTGTCTTTAACGCATCGACACGGAAACCGATGCAAATAGAATGCTAAATAGCCTTAATCATGCATGAGAGTTGGAAAATGTTATTCTACGCAAAATTCTAGCCAAGTTACATATATAACTTGTCGCGATCCGACGCACGGATTTGAAACTATGACCGTTTTACAAATATGCATTTTTGTGAAAATGAATTAAATCCGAGGACATAAAAAATACTAACGGGCCGAAATGCATACGGGCCGAAATAGTGCATGGGCGCAGGATAATTATAATGTGCACGGGCAAAAAAAATAGGGGCTCGTGGGCGGTCTCACCTTGGGCCTGGCTGGGCCGCTCGGCCGAGGAGGCGGTTGGAGGCTCGGCAGGCTCTAGATTGGGCAGACCTGACAACGGAGGCCCACGCGGCTGGGCCAACGTGGTCATTCGCCGGGGTGGTCGTCCTCCTCACGCTCGCACGAACGGGAGGCAAGCCACAATAGTCATCGGCGACGGCAGCTTGCGAGCGATGGCGAGGTGGCCAGAAACGGGCGGGAGGCTGGATCCACATCGGGGAAGCCGGATCCCACCGGATCCATGGCTGGAGGTGGGCGGCGCGACGATGAGAGGAGACGGGGCCATGACGGCGGCATCTCATGGTGCGGCCGGCTATGCCGAGGGCGTGGTGGGGCTAGCATACTAGAGGTCTGCAGTGGCGGCTCTGGCGAACCTGCACGGCGCGAGCGCGTGGCTGCGAGGCTTTGCCTGCAGGAGCTGCTGCAGGCGGCTGTCTCGAGTTGCAGGTTGGAGGAGCGCGCGGGGGGGGGGGGGGGGGCTGGGCCGATTCGGGCCTGGTGGGCCCAAACTGGGTCTCGCGGGCCGGCAACGGCTAGAGGAGGAGAGGCTGCAGGAGAGGCTGCGCTAGGGTTTGAGGGGGCGCACGGATCCCGATGCACATGCTAAGGTTTCCAAATTTGGCATGGCAGGGGTCTATTTATAACAATGGGGGCTAGGGTTAGCTGTTTTTCGCCCTCATTTCAAATGTAGGATCGGAATCGGACAATTCCTGTCATAGGGGACGGCTCGGTGGGCTGTGTAGAGTGGCTAGGCGGAGATGAGAGGGAATGTGCGGCCGACACGATACTTGTGAAACACCGAAAAACATCCGATGATAACCCGCTGACGGTGCCGCTACGGTCGACCGCTCGGGTATCAAACGGACTCCGATTACGACGAAAATTGGCAGGCGGCCTACCTACAACAAAATGAGACCGCACGCCAAGTTTCAACCCAATCCGAGAATGTTTTCTAGACACCTTTTAAAAACAATATTTATCAATGCTGTGGGCGCGTGCGTGTGTGGTTGGTCTCGAAACGGTCAACGACGAAAACAGAGAGAACCGACAACTAATAACGGATGTAGGTTTAGAAAACTGGCGGCAACGGAGTGCCGATGCAATGCAGATGATGCACATGATGCAATGATGAATGCGTCAGACAAATAATAACTTCACGACAACTGAATAAATGGGGAATCTTCTGGAGCGTCGATCTCGGGCTGTCATAGTGTGGAACCCATCCGAACGGAACCCGTCCGACTGGAGCCAGTCCGGCTGCAACCTGTCCGGCTGGAAACCTGTCCGACTAGGACCTGTCCGGGTGGAACCCGTCCGGCTAGAGATTGTCCGACTGGAAACCTATCCGGGTGGAGCCCTGCGAGGACAGCTACATCGTCCCATCAGACACGACGGGAGGACGCTGCATCCTGCATCACTGTGCCCTGGCAGTCCAGTCTATATCACTGTGCACCGGTCACCTCCAAGAGTGAAGTTAGGCCAGACGGGCCCCCTCACTCATCACGTCCAAGAGTAAAAGTTAGGCCCGATGGGCACCCCTTGTCCTCTAGGCACCCCCTTTATAAGGTGACCAAGGGAGCCAACCCACGGGGAGCACACAGGCACGCAAAGACACACACACACAGGGGGAGGATTCTCCCAGGCTCCCCCCATTCTCTCATTCCCCACTCTCCAGGAGAAGAGGAGGGCTCCCAACATCCTTCTTCTTCCTCCACACAGCTCAAGGAACACCATGTACAACCATATGCTCTCCCTAAATACCATACATGCAGGATTAGGGGTGTTACCTCCACAAGAGGGCCCCGAACCTAGGTAAACCACCGCGTGTTATTGCCCAACCCGTTCCAAATCTCCACGACGGCCTTGCTCTCACCTCTCTAAGCCACCCCCTGTCATCTGTCCCGAAAATACCAGGACAGTTGACGCCCACCATGGGGCAAGCTGCTGATGGAACCACTGTTTGGACGGGACCCTCTTCTTCACAACTGCTGCGATGTTGCCACCACCTCTCCAGGCGTTGCTCGGGGGGTCGACATCAGCACATCCCCGAGCATCGGCCTCTCCTATGCCTAGTCTCCGAGCGTGTGATGTCCGTTCGGCCGGTTGTCTGTTCGTTGGGGCTTTTCTGAGCTGCTCCTCTCCAAATCGCATGGGTGTGTGCCAGCAAGCTAGCTAGCTAGCAAGGCTGATGGACTCAGCCAAACCCATGCCAAGCTAGCTACTCCCTCCGTTCCTAAATATAAGACCTTTTAGATATTACACTACGGACTACATACAGAGCAAAATGAATGAATCTATACTCTAAAGTTTGTCTATATACATCTGTATGTAATCCGTAGTGAAATCTCTAAAAGGTCATATATTTAGGAACGGAGGGAGTAGTTAGCAAGGCTGATGGATTCAGCCACACGCGTACTGGCTTAGCTAGCTAGCTTTGCTCCTTTTTGGCCGCACGTCTCCCACGCCGGCGACGCTCTATCCACGGGCCAACTCCGTTCGACTGCTGCATGGCAGCCTGCTCCGAACAATCATCAAGCCAGCGATGTCTGACGTGTTGCGTGGCTGACTGCGACAGCCCGACACTCGCAACGGTCCAGCCGACCGCGCAATTTCTCCGAGCGTGCTCTACTCTGCGTCGTCCCACACGGCTGCACCATGACGTCGGCTCATTGCTACCGCCCTCACCATCTTCGTCCTTTCCTGGCACGGCCCGGCTCATCGCTGTCGCGCCGCTCCTCGCCCTCGGCCCCTCGCGCCCGCTGTGTGGCGCCGTGCTCGGCCGACCCCGCGCTGCCCGCTCTCCTCCCGCTCGCGCGCCCTGGCTGGGTCGCCGCTCCAGCCGACTATCGCGTTCTTAGCTGGCTCCTACCCCGACGCGCCCAGCCGGCTGCCATCTCCGCACGCGCCCTGCCCCATTCGTACTCGACCGACTGCACCCCCGCTTCGGTTGGCCGCCCCGCCGGTCAAAATCCCTGCCTTGCCGTTGGGCCGCGTCCCCCAGCCGGCGCCGGCCGCTCCCATGTGGCCGACTACCCATAGAGAAAAGTCAAAGTGGGACCGGATCCTCAATTAGAAAAGTAGCCGCCTGGCAAAAAAAACTGTCGAGAGAAGACCAAAAGGTATTACTGGAAAAAAAGAAAAATGAAGGCCACTTGCGCATGCCTGTCAACGTTACCGCTTGGTCGGCTGGCCCGTTCGTGTCGCGGCCTGGCCAGTCTGCCCGCCTACTCCGACACCGGGCCGGCCCGGTCGCCCATCTGCTTCGTTGTTCGTCCGTCGGGCCCGGTCGGCTGACACGACCATTGACTACCGAAGGTTTGGCGACCACACCCAGTGGGCGTGCTAGCGTGCTCTGATCGCATAAAGCCGCGCCGTCTGCCATCGACAACAACCGCCTCGTCTGCACGAAAGCAACGTGAGCATTCATCCATGCATCCTCGCACGGCGCGCAAAAGCAAACATCTCGAGCGATAATCGGGGGCCATCGCCGCATTCATTTTTAGCTACTTTGCTGCTCACCCCGACGTGAGCTAGTCTCGGCCCGTGTGCTGGCCATTTGGCCTGATCCGTTCCTCCCCGCAGACAGAGCTAGTAGCGTCTACGGTACCAAAGTCCCACTCTTCGTCTCAGCTACACACTGTATTGCGGCTATCTGGCTAGCAAGAGAAAAAGCTGGAGGTCACCTCACGAACAACGTTCGGGCAGAAAATGGCTTGGGCGAACGAGCCATTTCCTTCGTGAAATTTCTACCCAGTCGAGCTTGCTCCCGAAATCAGAATGTTGTGCGCTCCCCTCTGGGGCCCACTCTTCATCTCACCTATAGAGTGTATAGCGGCTATCCGGCTAGCAAGAGAAAAAGCCAAAGAGCCTAGGGGACACGCAATGACCCAAGGGGCTCAGACGAAACCGAGTCGACATTCCACACGCATAAAACTTGTGCGACCAAAGTTTAAAAATGTGATAAATCTGCACTAATTTTATCTCCTGCATGATCATCTTCGCGGCAAACTCCCATCGCATGCTGGTTGCTGGTTGCCGACTATCGGCAGTAGAGTGCTGGCTGTCGGCTACAGACTGCTGCGTGCCGGCTCGAGACGTGTCCCACTGGAACCCGCTGGCTGCCGGCTGCTCGTTGCCGACTACAGCCTGCCGGCTGCCGGCTAAACCCGTCCGGCTGGAACCAGTTTGGCTGCAGGCTGTCAGCTGCCGGCTGGAGACCTGTCCGGCCGGATTCTGTCCAGCTGGAGCACGCCCCACTCGAAGAAATCTACGCCGGCTGCAGCCCGCAGCCGGATGCAATCGGCAACCTTTTTTCTACATCAATAACAAGAAGCATCCACACGACTCTTTGAGTCGCATGGAGGCTCGGAGACTACACCCAGTGGGTGCGCCGGCGCGCCCCCACTAGAAGAAAGTTACACCGGCTGCAACCCACAACCGGCCGCCATCGGCAACCTTTTTTCTAAATCAAGAGCAAGAAGCCTCTGCACGACTCTTCGAGTCACCCGGAGGCTCAGAGGCTACACTAAGTGGGTGCGCCGGCGCGCCCACAATAGAAGAAAGCTATGCCGGTTGCAGCCCGCAGTTGGCCATCATCGACAACCTTTTTGCTACATCAACAACAAGAAGCCTCTGAGTCGCCCGGAGGCTCGGAGGATACACCCACTGGGTGCACCAGCGTGCCCCCACTGGAAGAAAGCCATGTTAGCCTAAGAAGAGCGCACAAGAACAAATCAAAGGACAAAGATTCGGCCCGGCTGCCATGCAGCCGCGCAGCCGGCCCTGATCACGGAGGCTACACCCAGTGGGTGCGCTCGTGCGCCCCCACAAGAAGAAAGACGCTGCCGGTTGTAGCCTACAGCCGACCACCAACGGAAATCTTAGCCACGACAATGGCAGCGCTTCGCAGCCAAGAGCCAGTGGACTTCGCGTCCACGCACGACAGTGCATCGCGTGCAAGATCCACCAGACTCTGCATCCGCGCAAGGCAGTGCCCCGCGCACAATAGCCAGTGTACTCCGCGTCCAAGCACAGCGGCGGTTCACACGCAAGAGCCATCGGACTCCGCGTCCGCGCATGACAGTGCCCCGCGCACAAGAGTGAGTGGACTCCGCGTCCACGCACGACAGTACTTCACGCGCAAGAGCCGTCGGACTCCGCGTCCGCGCTTGGCAGTGCCTTGCGTACAAGAGCTAGTGGACTCCGCGTCCACGCACGGCAGTAATTTGCGTGCAATAGCCGCTGGACTACGCGTCCGCACTTGGCAGTGCCCGTGCACAAGAGCCAGTGGACTCCATGTCCGCACACGGCAATGCTTCATGTGCAAGAGCAAATAGACTCCTCGTCCGCACACGGAAGTGCCCCACACGCAAGGAACCGGCGGAGTCCGCGTCTGCGCTCCGCAGCGCTTCGCGTGCAAGAGCCTACAGACTCCTCGTCTGCACGTGGCCGTGTATCGACACCGTCATTTTCTATGACAACAACTAGAAACTTCCGCCCGACTCTTCGAGTCCCGCGGAGGCTCGAAGGCTAATGTCGGGGGAATAACCCCGGGTAGGCTAAAGAACACGATACAATGTTTCAAAAAACATCAGGGGAATCGCCCCCGATAAGCCATACCCCGCGAATCAACAAAGACAGAAAACTGCTTGGTGCAGACTGTTGGCTGCCAGCGGCACACCACCAGCTGCAGACTGCTGGCTGCCGGCTGCAGCGTGCTGGGTGGAGACCTGTCCGACTGGAACTTGTCCTGCTGCAGCCTACCGGCTGGAGACATGTCCGAGTGAAACCCGTCCGACTCAAACCCGTCTGACTAGAGCCCGTCCACCTGCAGCGTGTCCGACTGCAGCCTGTCGTCTGGAGACCTGTCCGACTGGAACCCGTCCGTCTCGAATCCGTCCGACTAGAGACTGTCCGACTGAAACCTATCTGGGTGGAGCCCAGTGAGAACAGCTACAACGTCCCATCAGACATGACGGGAGGATGTTGCAGCCTGCATCACTGCGCCTCGACAGTCCAGTCTGCATGAGTGCACACCGGTCACCTCTAATAGTGAAGTTAGGCGAGGCGGCCCCCCTCACCCATCATGTCCAACAGTAAAAGTTAGGCCCCATGGGCCACCCCTTGTCCTCTAGGCACCCTCTTTATAAGGTGACCCAAGAAGCTAGCCCACGACAAGCACACAGGAACGCAGAGACACACACACACACACGCACAGGGGGGAGGATTGTCCCACACTGCCCCCATTCTCTCATTCCCCACTCTCCAGGAGAAGAGGAGAGCTCCCAACCTCCTTATTCTTCCTCCAGACAGCTTAAGGAGCACCATGTATAACCATATGCTCTCCCTAAATACCATACATGCATGAGTAGGGATGTTACCTCCACACGAGGGCCCCGAACCTGGGTAAACCACATCGTGCTGTTCCCCAACCCGTTCCGGATCTCCACGACGGCCTTGCTCTCACCTCTCTAAGGCACCCCCCTGGCATGTGTCCTGAAAAAACCACGACAGTCATGTTGGGGAACGTTGCATGGGAAACAAAATTTTTCCTACGCATACATAAGATCTATCCATGGTGCTGACCATCTATGAGAGGAGAGTTTGGATCCACATACCCTTGTAGATCTCTAAGCAGAAGCATATATGACACGGTTGATGTAGTCGAACATCTTCACGATCCAAATCATAGTCCTTCCAGCGAACTCATCACGATCCGTCCTGCGATCCCATCATGATCTAGTGCCGAACAGACAACACCTCCGCGTTCAACACATGTACATCTCGATGACGATCTCCACCTTCTTGATCCAGCAAGAGGGGTGGAGAGGTAGATGAATTCTCCGGTAGCACGACGGCGTGGTAGTGGTGGTGAACTAATCCAGCAGGGCTTCGCCAAGCGATGCCGGACTAATCTAGACGAAGGAGACAATCTATGGAGGAGAGGGCAACACATAGCTTTTCAGGTGTGTGTTGCCCTCAAAACCTCCACTATATATAGGAGGAAGAGGTGGGAAGGATGCCTTGCCTTCTCCTCCAAGGAGGAGAGGTTTGTCTGAGCTATTGAGGAGAGTCCTCCTCCAGTTCGTTTTGGTGGAGGACTCCCTTCCTAGTTGTTTTCCTCCTTTCCTTTTTCCTTTTTTCCTTTTCTTTTAACACTTGGCCAAAATAGGTCTTATTGGGCTGGCCGCACCAGCTCACTAGGGGCTTATGCGCCACCTTTAATCCTACTAGGTCCCCTACCAGGTGGGTGGCCCCTCTCGGTGAAACCAAGAACCCATTCGTCACTCCCGGTACTTTACCGGTAATGCCCGAAATCTTCCCGGAAACCAAATGCAACTTTCCTATATATCAACCTTTACCTCCGGACCATTCCGGAGCTCTTCTTGACGTCTAGGATCTCATCTGGGACTCCGAGCAACTTTCATTCACCAACATACATAACTCAATAATACCGAAATGTCACCGAACCTTAAGTGTGCAGACCCTGCGGGTTCGAGAACTATGTAGACATGGCCGACACACTCTTTGGTCAATAACCAATAACAGAACCTGAATGCCCATGTTGGATCCTACATATTCTATGAAGATCTTTATCGGTTGAACCTCTATGTCAAGGATTCATTTAATGCCGTATGCTATTCCCTTTGTCCATTGGTATGTAACTTGCCCGAGATTTGATCATCGGTGTCTCTATACCTAGTTCAATCTCGTTACCGGCAAGTCTCTTTACTCGTTCCGTAATACAACATCACGTGACTAACTCTTTCAAGAACTATGCAAGGCTTGTTGTGATGTTGTATTACCTAGTGGGCCCTGAGGTACCTCTCCGTCATGCAGAGTGAGAGATCCCAGTCTTGATCCATGCCAACCCACCAGACACCTTCGAAGATACCTGTAGAGAACCTTTATAGTCACCCAGTTACTTGTGATGTTTGATACACACAAGGCATTCCTCCGGTGTCCGGGAGTTGCATAATCTCATGGTCATAGGAACAAATACTTGACATGTAGAAAATAGTAGTAATAAACTAACACGATCATATGCTACATTCATAGTTTGGGTCTTGTCCATCACATCATTCTCCTAATGATGTGATCCCGTTATCAAATGACAACTCATGTCTATGGCCAGGAAACCTTGACCATCTTTGATCAACGAGCTAGTCCTTAGAGGCTCACTAGGGACAGTGTGTTCTCTATGTACCCGCACTTGTATTGAGTTTCCAATCAATAAAATTCTAGCATGGATAATAGACGATTATCATGAACAACGAAACATAATAATAACTTATTTATTAATGCCTCTAGGCCATATTCCCAACAATTTCCCACTTGCACTAGAGTTAATAATCTAGTTCACATCACTATGTGATTCACACCCAATAAGTACTGGGGCTTAATCATGTTTGCTTGTGAGAAAGGTTTTTAGTCAACGGGTTTGAACCTTTGAGATCCCTGTGTGCTTTACAAATCTCTATGTCATCCTGTAGATACTGCTACCAATTGACGGTAATTGGGGATAGGTGCAGAATACTAGTAATCCTTCCTGATGACAGTGATCTAGTGTTTGGATCCTGAAAAATACTACATGTGAAGACTGTCGCAATGCCCAGAAAGGATTCCAAACGCTAGATCTGGTGAAGGATTCCAACCACTAGATCTAGTGAAGGATTCCAAACACTAGATCTGCAAAAGACTGTGTTTTTGATTGTTGTTACGTCTCTGACTGACTATGAAATTATAGATAAAATGGACGTAGTGAAGACGTTGCAAAATGGATGTATCAATCATGATCACAGTCATCAGAAAAGGTACAAGAAATCACTAGATCACATTCTCCACAACAGTCCTGGAAACACTAGATCTCCAATGTATCTATAACTTTTTATTGTTGATACGTCCACCTTTTCTGATGACCCACAAGCTTGAAAGGTATAAGAAATGGACGTATAATTTTTATTTCCCCTATACTTGTGGAAATCCTTCCTGATGATTCTCATCTGCGTTGGGTTTTCCGTGAAGAGGAATGGGTTATCGCAGCACAATGTGGGTAAGTATTTCCCTCAGTTATGAAACCAAGGTTTATCAAACCAATAGGAATACAAATCCTTAACCGTCTTCACCGACTGCACACAAAGAAACAAACAACTTGCACCCAACGCGGGCATGAGGGTTGTCAAACCCCTCGATCTCGTTATTTGCAAGCAAATGAGGTGTGTAGATAATTGTTGATAATTGTAAATTGCAAAATCAAATAAAACACAAATAATGGCAGCAAGATAGTAGTAGCGTTCGTAAATATATGTGTGAATAGACCCGGGGGCCGTAGTGTTCCCTAGTGGCATCTCTCATGGCAAAGGCATATGGTAGGTAAACAAATTACTGTTGGGCAATTGATAGAACATCGAATAATTATGCGATTTTCACGACAATAATCATGTGTATATAGGCATCACGTCCATAAGAAAATACGCCGATTCCTGCCTGCACCCATTACTATTACTCCACTTCAAGAGTGCTTCTATGCTTGCCTCTCTACGTATTAAGTAAAAACTGAGTAATGCCTGGAGAACAATGACATGATGTAGACAAAGTAAACTCAATTAATATGAATAAACCCCATCATTTTATCCTTATTAGTAGCAACACAAACATGCATATTGTCCCCTTCTGTCACTTGGATATATAAATTCGCCAGGTTGAACCTACTAGAATGCACCACTCCCAATGAAGAAATATTAATCTAGTTGGCCAAACTATCTCATTAGATCGAAGAGCATTACGAAGCTATGATGATCATGCAATTAAGAATCATAATAATCAGAGGTGACTCAAATACTTTTCATGAATAATCTGAACATAAACCCACAATTCATCAGATCCCAACAAACACACCATACATAGTAATTCCATCAGATAGATCAAAGCGAAGATGCGATGAACATGGTATTGAAGATCATAAGAGAGAGATTGCCATCTAGGTACTGCCTACACACCCGTAGGTCTATGGTGAGATACTCACACATCATGGTGAGGGGATCAAGGTTGATATAGAGGCCCTTCGTGATAGATCTCCCCTCCAACAGATCGCCAGAACGGAGGTATAGATGGCCTCCCCTCGGAAAACAGGCTTTTTGTGTGTTAGTGCATCTAGTGCCCCTTAGTGATTTTGGTGGTTTGAAGACTTATAGGTTAAGAGACTAATATGTGTGTAAGTGTACACAGGATCTATAAGTCGATGAGGAGTTTGAGTTATTCGATCAATATCGACCCCTAAAAATGTATGTCTTCGGGTGAAGACTTTGGTCCTTTCTTGAAGACTTTGATAGCGAAGAAATTGATATTCCTCATGAAGATATTGAAGATGAGGAATTCGGTGTGTCCCAAAGAAAATACAATGAAGACTTTGAAAGCTTGAAGATTTACTCTTTCTATTTCATTTTCCTTATACTTGAGTCACAGGAACACCATACTGTTAAAGGGGGTTGAGGTAAAACTATGGAACGAATTTCCTCATGATGCTCAACCCAAACCTACATCTACCAAATCCTCAAAGTGAGGAACATGAGAAACATGAGGAATTTCATAGTTGAAAGTTCCAACCGTTGCCGCGCCATGCGCCACTGATACGTCCATTTTGCATCATGTTTTCATGTTGATATTTATCGCTTCTTTGGCTGTTCTTTCACTTCATGGTACAATTATTATGCCTTTTATCTCTTATTTTGCAAGGTTTACATGAAGAGGGAGAATGCCGGCAACTGGAATTCTGGCCTGAAAGTGGAGCAAAGTTGAGATACCTAGCGGAACTTGAGCAGAACCAATCTAGAGCTCCGGCAGGACGATCCTGCTGGGGAAACTCCCCTCCCGGAGGGGAAAATCGTCGCCATCGTCATCACCAACACTCCTCTCATCAGAGCGGACTCGTCACCATCAACATCTTCATCAACACCATCTCATCTCCAAACCCTAGTTCATCACTTGTAACCAATCTCTGTCTCCCGACTCCGATTGGTACTTGTTAGGTTGCTAGTAGTGTTGATTACTCTTTGTAGTTTATGCTAGTTGGATTACTTGGTGGAAGAGTTTATGTTCAGATACTTGATGCTACTCATTACCTCTCTGGTCATAAATATGATTATGCTTTGTGAGTAGTTACGTTTGTTCCTGAGGACATGGGATAAGTCATGCTAATAGTAGTCATGTGAATTTGGAATTCGTTCGATATTTTATGTGTTGTATGTTGTTTTTCCTCTAGTGGTGTTATGTGAACATCGACTACATAACACTTCACCATTATTTGGGCCTAGAGGAAGGCATTGGGAAGTAGTAAGTAGATGATGGGTTGCTAGAGTGACAAAATCTTAAACCCTAGTTTATGTGTTGCTTCGTAAGGGGCTGATTTGGATCCACTTGTTTAATGCTATGGTTAGACTTTGTCTTAATTCTTCTTTCATAGTTGCGGATGCTTGTGAGAGGGGTTAATCATAAGTGGGATGCTTGTCCAAGTAAGGGCTGTACGCAAGCGCCGGTCCACCCACATATCAAACTATGAAAGTAACGAACGCGAATCATATGAACATGATGAAAACTAGCATGAGAGAAATTCCCGTGTGTCCTCGGGAGCGTTTTTCCTCCTATAAGACTTTGTCCAAGCTTGTCCCTTGCTACAAAAGGGATTGGGCCACTTTTCTACACCGTTGCTACTTTTGTTACTTGTTGCTTGCTACGAATCATCTCACCACACAATCACTTGTTACCGACAATTTCAGTGCCTGCAGATTTTACCTTGCTGAAAACCACTTGTCAGATCGTTCTGCTCCTCGTTGGGTTTGACACTCTTACTTATCGAAAGGACTATGATTGATCCCCCATACTTGTGGGTCATCAGCCACAAGTACCAGATTTTGTCCACCCAACGGTCATATTATTAAAGGGCATTTATGTGAAATCATGTCGGTATGCTCCCACGCTATAAATAGCCGCCGCCCACAACCACTAGCTGGTTGGCTCCTCCGAGAGAAACTCACACTTGTCATTTAGAGCAACCCAAATTCCTCAAAGCCTTTGAGCGAAAATCATCAGGTGAGGAAATACACCAAACACCCAAACCCAAACCAAAACCCAAGTGATTGAGCATCATCGAAGAAGTTATTCCTGTGTGGAACCGACGGCTGTTACCTTTGAGGACCGTGCATCCTCCAAACGGCTAGGCGTCATGGTCTAGAGCATCCAGCAGTCAATTGTGGATCGCCGGGTAACCGAGTTTGTGAGGGTTTGGAAGTCTTCTCTAAAGACTTACCACGAGTGTTGGGCGAGGACTGTGTGTCCTTAGCTCAAGGAGAATGCGGTAGGGACTGTTTCTCCCGGGACTGTTTCTCCCGGGACTGTGTGTCCTTTGGTTTCAATACCAGGCCGCTCCAAACCAGATGTACAACTGTCACAACAGTTGGAACTGGGTTATTAACAACTGTCTTCATCAAGCTACTGGTTCTATTTCCTCAACACTCTCATTTCATCAATTGCATGTTGAAGACTTTCATTTGCACTGTTTGAAGAAATTAGACTAAAGACTTTCTATGAATTCCTCACCTCAAATTCTTCACCTTCTTATCCTGTACTTGTGACCTGTGCAAACCAATTCTCTGAAATCACGTTGAGTACTTTGATGTAGACATTTTTGCACTTCTGACTTTGTACTATTTCTGCTGCACTTAGTTCATGACTAAGGACTTTCCTCAGTAGGAATTTCCTCAATGATGAAATTGTAAAAATCGCCTATTCACCCCCTCTAGTCGATATAGCGCACTTTCAATTTCTATCAGAGCAAGGTACTCCCTTGTTCTGTGTGATTTTGGTTTAACCGCGTGGAGTTTTAGTTATGTCGACCGCACGTATGATCAAGGTTACTGTAGGATGTCCTACCTTCGAAGGAAAGGACTATCCTTACTGGAAGACCAAGATGCAAATGCATCTTCAAGCAATTGACAATGATCTATGGTATATTGTGGAAAATGGTATTCCCTCCATCACTACTACTATCTCTGCCGCTGATGTGAAGAAGTTCAAGCAACTTGACTCGCAAGCGAAGAATATCATCTGTGGCCACATGAGCAAAGGTCAGTATGGCAGAGTTAGTGCTTTGGGCACAACTAAGCTTATCTGGGATAGGCTGTCCAAAGTCAATGAGGGAGTCTCAACACAGCGTGACTCTCGTGTCGATGTTCTTCGCAATCTCTTTAATGGTTTCAAGAGGCTTGACAATGAAAGCTGCCAAGATACCTTTGATTGCCTCACAGAAATCTCAAATGAATTGCAAGATCTGGGATTAGAGACATCATTGATCATGAAGTTGTGAAGAAACTGCTACGATCTCTTGATCAATCATTTGACGCACTAGTTCTGATGATCCAAGAATGAAGATACTACAAGATGCTTGATCCTGCTGATATACTTGAGAGACTCAATACTCATGATTTCCAACAAGAAGAAAAGAGAGATCTGTATGGACCAAGCTATTCAAGACCTCGTGCACTGAAGGCTAAGGTTGTTCCCTCCTCTGAAGAAGAAGAATCTAATTGCAGTCTTGGTGACCCTGAAGAACTTGGACAGGAACTTGCAATTCTCGTGAGGAAATTTCAGAAGTTCGCAAAGCGTGGCCAGTTCAGAAAATCTTCAAGAAAAGATATGAGGAAATCAAAATCTTGATCTGAGGACTACAAGAAAAGAACCTGCCACAAATGCAAAAATCTGGTCACTACATTGCTGACTATCCTTGCTGGGTGAAAGAATCAAGGAAGAAGACATACAAGGATGAAAGTTGTGATGACTAGAAGAAAAAGAAGAAATCTTCAAAATCCTCATCTTCAAAGTCCTCATCGCATAAGAAGACCAGTTTCAGAAAGGCTTGGGTACTCATTGGCAAGGAAATGGATTCTGAAGAAGAATCTGAGAAATGTGATGAAGAGGAAGGTTCTGAAGTGGAGTCAGAATTTGGTGTGGCAAGTCTTGCACTTGCTACCATATTCGTCATCAAGTCGATCTTCAGCCTTGAAGAAAATGACAACGCCAACTACGTAGATGAATATGTTGATGACTTTGCCCCAACATATTGCTTCATGGCAAAAGGTTCAAAGGTACCAAACCACACTTCCTCCGCTGAATCTAGTGACTGTGAACCTGATGATTATCAAAAACCCAGTTACTATAAACTTGCCAACATTGCCACTAAGCAACAAACTGCTATTGAAAAGCTTCAAAAACTACTAGACAAAAGCGATGATCTGTTGAATGATGAAATAAATCATACACAAGTCCTCACTGAAGATGTTCAAAGTCTTCAGTCTAGATTTGATAGCCTTCAAGATCGCTATGACACACTCATGGCTGATCATGGGAAACTTTCCTATGAATTTCTTCAAAGGAAGCTTGATCTTTAGAAGTTGAGGATCTTTGAATAGAAAATGATTCATTGCTTGCTCAACAGATCGGTACCGCTCAGGTAGAATTCATTCCACCATGTCTGAAATGCATCGAGCGTGGAACTACTAATTCTTCACCTGAATCATCGAATGCTTCTATCGCTAACAGTTCTTCAACTGTTCCCGTGGTATCAAATTCTTCACCCGAGGAAACCAAAAATGCTACTAACGAAAATGCAGGATTGAAGGAATTGTATGTGACATGCATATACAAAAGTCTCAAGGGCATCAAACCCTTTGCGATGTGCTCAAAAAGCATATTCTGAACAGGAACCCGGGGAAAGAGGGCATTGCCTTCGAGAGGAAATTGAATGTTGATGGATCATACTGGAAACTAGAGTAGTACCCCAAAACCTCATGGGTTGCTGCTAAAGGCCCTTCCATTGATCCATCCACTCTAACATGCTTTGCATGTGAAATGTCCTATTCCTCTAATGAGTCATTTGACTCCAATTATAAAATGTTCAAAAATCAATCTGGTGAAGTATTTGCTCGATATGTTGGAACTAACTACATGAATGGACCTCCCCTAAGGAAAATGTGGGTCCCCAAAAGTTGCTTGGAAAATCTTCACGTGAATGTCCTCATGACACCACCAGTGAAGAACCAGAACCCCATATCAAATTCCTTAGGTGGACCAAAGTCTTCACGAGGATCAAATTCCTCAAATGGTCAAAGTTATGCTCATACTCGCACCAATGCTTCTGATATGCAGGCAAACTACAAGTGACTTGAATATGAGCATTATTCCTCAAATCATTATGTTCATAAGTCCTCAAAGAATTTATCTGCCTATTCATTTGAGTACTGTAACCCCCCTACTGTGAAAAGAAGTGCATTAGATTCAATGCCTCCATTCTCATATGGTGCTCGCAGGATGATGAACTCTTTGCCACCCCTTCATATGTGGGTGGTGAAGAAATTGAACTAATCACTTCTGCACGCCAGGTCTCCACATGAAAGTCATCATCTGAAGAATTTGCTGGAGACCTAAGGAAATTGGTTGATTGGACGCAAGCTAAAACATGATGAAATAATCTAACATCTCACACGTCCTCAAATTTACTGTTTATGATGAAATTCTTGTGTGATGAAATTGATATCATATTCTTCAAGTCTGAAGCATATGATATGGTAAGCTGTAGTAATTCATCTACGGCATGATAAACCCAAGAATACATAGTGGGTTCTTCATAGTGGTTGCACAAATCACATGACTGGTGATAAAAGCTTATTTATGAATATACCACTGACTCCATCACCACTGAATCAAATCACTTACGCGGATAAAGGTAAAAGCAAAGTATTAGGACTTGGTAAAGTGTCTATATCTAAGGATCGTCACATGGACAAATTCATGCTTGTCGAATCCCTTGGGTTTAACCTCATGTCAGTCTCAATGCTTTGTGATCTTGATATGATTGTCAACTTTGGAAAATATAGATGTGTAGTCTTCATAGAATCTCACAAATCCAAAGTCTTCGAAGGCTTTAGGAGAGGAGACTTGTGCATTGTTGATTTTTCCACACGTCCTCAACCTGCCACATGTTTACTAGCAAAAACTTCAGAAGGCTGGCTATGGCATCGATGACTTGGTCATGCATACATGAGGAATTTGCACACAGTGGCGAAGAATAAGCATGTCATTGGCATCGAATCTGTCAAATTCCTCAAGGGCCATCTCTGCGGTGCTTGTGAGTCTTGAAAAATGACCAGATCCAAACACCCCTCGAAGACTATCATGACTACTACTCATCCATTTGAATTGCTTCACATGGATCTGTTTGGACCTACTCATTATGCTACTCTAACCAATGCAACATATTTATATGGCTTTGTCATCGTAGATGACTATTCTCGTTATACTTGGGTACACATCATTGCTTATAAAAATGAAGTGCGGGAAGTCTTCAAACGATTTTCCTCAAGGGCCTCAACAAACTTCGACGTTAAGATCAAACACATCAAGAGTGATAATGGGACAGAATTCAAAAATACTCGTCTTGATGATTGTCTTGATGAACTTGGTATTACTCACGAATTGTCTGCTCCTTATACTTCTCAGCAGAATGGCGTCGTTGAACGCAAGAACATGACTCTGGTTGAAATGGCACGGATTATGCTTGAAGAAAATCAGACTCTTCGTCGCTTTTGGCCTGAAGCAATCAACACTGCTTGCCACATCATCAACATGGTATATCTTCACAAATTCCTCAAGAAAACCTCATATGAACTCCTCACTGACAAGAAACCCAAGGTAAGTTATTTCAAAGTCTTTCGTGCAAGATGTTGGATTAGGGATCCTCACCATAGCTCAAAGTTTGCACCTAAAGCACATGAGGGTTTTATGCTTGGTTATGGAAAGGACTAGCACACCTACAGAGTCTTCAACACCTATCACAGCAAGGTTGTTGAAATTGTAGATGTGCGGTTCGATGAAACTAATGGCTCGCAAAGAGAGCAACTGCCTCATGTGCCACATAAATTGACTCGTGAGGAAGCTATTAAGCACAAGGCTACTGAAGATATCATTCCTACTCAGGAACATCCCCTTTTAGAAGAACTCGTCCCCAACACTGAGGAAACTCAAGCAGGTGCACCTGAGGAAAATGCTACATATCAAATTCCTCAGCCCGACCAAAGTCATCAACCAACTCATCCAAGGATTGCAAATGAAGTGGAACTTGACAAAATCCTCGATGACATAAATGCGCCAGGTCCTCTCACTCGCTCAAAAGCTTCACATTTAGTTAACTTTTGTGGGCATTCCTCTTTTGTGTCTATCACAGAACCCGCAAAAGTTGTTGAAGCCTTCATGGAACCTGATTGGATTCAATCGATGCAAGATGAACTTCTCTAGTTCAAGCTAAATGACATATGGGAACTCGTCAAAATACCAGATCCTCGCAAACACAATACCATCGGCACCAAGTGGATCTACCGAAACAAGCAAGATGAGGATGGTCAGGTTGTGAGTCACAAGGCATGACTTGTAGCCCAAGGCTACACATAGGTTGAAGGAATTGACTTTGATGAAACTTTTGCACCTGTTGTAGACTTGAAGCTATTCGGATAGTGCTAAAACCATGGCTCCCGCTCATGTATTGCATGAGAGTTGAAAAGGTTTGAGAAAGTAAAGGTGTGAAACAATTACTTGGCCAATACCGGGGTTGTGCCTGATTGAAATTCGTTGTGCAATGATGATAGAGCATAGCCAGACTATATGCCTTTGTAGGGATAACTTTATTTTGGCCTTGTTATTTAGAAAGTTCATGATTACCTTGCTAGTTTGCTTGAATTATTATTTTTTCCACGTCAACAGCAAACTATTGTTTTGAATCTAATGGATCTGAACATTCACGTCACATAAGAGGAGTTACAAAGGACATCTATGCTAGGTAGCATGAAAGCATCAAAAATTCATTCTTTATCACTTCCCTACTCGAGGACGAGCAGGAGTTAAGCTTGGGGATGCTCTATACGTCTCAAACGTATCTATAATTTTTGATGGTTTCATGCTGTTATCTTGTCATCTTTGGATGTTTTATGTACCTTTTATATCTTTTTTGGGACTAACATATTAATTAAGTGACAAGTGCCAGTTCCTGTTTTTTCTGTGTTTTTGGCTCTTTTCAGATCTGATTTTGGAACGGAGTCCAAACGGAATAAAATCCCCGAAATGATTTTTTCCCGAACGAAAGAAGATCAGGGGGCTTGTGGGCCAAGCCAGGAGGGCTATAGGGAGCCCACAAGCCCCCACTCCGCCACGAGGGGGGCGGCGGTGGGCAGGCTTGTGGCCTCCCTGGCGCCCCCTTGACCTAGATCTTTCGCCTATATATTCCCTAAAATATAGCAAAAAATCAAGGGATCCACGAAAATACTTTTCCGAAGACGCAAGCTTCCGTTTCCGAGAGATCTCATCTGGAGACCCTTCCCGGCGCCCTGCCGGAGGGGACTTTGGAGTTGGAGGGCTTCTACATCAACATCATCGCCCCTCCAATGACTCGTGAGTAGTTCACTTCAGACCTACGGGTCCGTAGTTAGTAGCTAGATGTCTTCTTCTCTCTCTTGGATTTTCATTACAAAGTTCTCCATGATCTTCATGGAGATCTATCCAATGTAATCTTCTTTGGTGGTGTGCTTGTCGAGATCCGATGAATAGTGGATTTGTGATCAGATTATCTATGATATATATTTGAGTCTTTGCTGATTTCTTTTATGCATGATTTGATATCCTTGTAAGTCTCTCTGAGTCTTGGGTTTTGTTTGGCCAACTAGATCTATGATTCTTGCAATGGGAGAAGTGCTTGGTTTTGGGTTCATACCATGTGGTGACCTTTCCCAGTGACAGAAGGGGCAGCAAGGCACGCATCGTGTTGTTGCCATCAAGGGTAAAAAGATGGGCTTTTATCGTAGATATGAGATTGTCCATCTACATCATGTCATCTTGCTTAAGGCGTTACTTTGTTCTTTTGGACTTAATACACTAGATGCATGCTGGATAGCGGTCGACGTGTGGAGTAGTAGTAGTAGATGCAGAAAGTATCGGTCTACTTGTTTTGGACGTGATGCCTATAGATATAATCATTGCCTTAGATAACATCACGACTTTGCGCGGTTCTATCAATTGCTCGACAGTAATTCGTTCACCCACTGTCTACTTGCTTTCATGAGAGAAGCCACTAGTGAACACTATGATCCCCGGGTCTATTCACAACTATCGTCTCCACTTTCACTTTTACTTTGCTTTGTTTAATTTTTTGCTTTCAGTTCTCACTTTTGAAACAATCTATAAGGGATTGACAACCCATTCATAGCGTTGGGTGCAAGTTCTTTGTGTTTGTGCAGGTACTTGTGACTTGAACGCTCCTCCTACTGGATTGATACCTTGGTTCTCAAATTGAGAGAAATACTTACCGCCGCTGTGCTACATCACCCTTTCCTCTTCAAGGGAACACCAACTCAAGGCTCCAAAGCCGCGGGGAAATCCTTTGCATATTTGCCAAGGAAGTCCCTATAGGCGTAGCCGTAGCAGCAGGATTCCTGGCGCCGTTGCTAGGGAAGGTCTGTTGTCACAGTAGCAGAAGGATTTCTGGCGCCGTTGTCGGGGAGGAGAGATCGAGTCAAGATCTATCCAAGTAGGTGTCACAAACTCATCTCTTGCATTTACCTTTTTTGCCAGTTGCCTCTCGTTTTCCTCTCTCCCACTTCACATTTGCCGCTTTCATTTGCCTTTTTCCTTTGCCGTTTTCTTTTGCCCTTTGCCGTTTTCCTTTGCCGGTTTTCTTGCTTGCTTGTGTTCTTGTTGGTTTGTTGAAGTCATCATGGCTGAAAACACCAAACTTTGCGACTTATCGAGTACCAATAATAATGATTTTATTAGTACTCCGATTGCTCCCGCCACTAGTGCGGAATCGTATGAAATCAACGCATCCTTGCTGAATCTTGTTATGAAAGAGCAATTCTCTGGCCTTCCTAGTGAAGATGCTGCATCCCATCTCAATACCTTCATTGAGCTTTGCGATATGCAAAATAAAAGAGATATGGATAATGACGTGAATAAGTTGAAGCTTTTTCCGTTCTCTTTGCGTCATCGTGCAAAAACTTGGTTTTCTTCTTTGCCTAAAAATAGTATCGATTCTTGGGATAAGTGCAAAGATGCTTACATATCCAAGTATTTTCCGCCGGCTAAGATTATCTCTCTATGTAACGATATCATGAATTTCAAGCAACTTGATCATGAACACGTTTCACAATCTTGGGAGAGGATGAAGTTAATGATTAGAAATTGTTCCGCTCATGGTTTGAGTTTGTGGATGATTATACAAATCTTTTACGCTGGTTTGAATTTTGCTTCCCGCAATATCTTGGAATCCGCCTGAGGTGGAACGTTCATAGAAATCACGTTAGGAGACTCTACAAAACTCCTAGACAATATCATGACCAACTACTCTCAGTGTCACACTGAAAGGTCACGTGCTAGCAAAAAGGTACATGCTATAGAAGAAGTTAACTCGCTTAGTGCTAAGATGGACGAGTTGATGAATTTGGTTGCTAGTAGAAATGCTCCTTTAGATCCTAATGACATGCCACTATCTTCCTTGATTGAGAGTAGCAACGCTAGTTTGGACGTTAATTTTGTTGGTAGGAACAATTTAGGCAACAACAATGCTTTTAGAGAAAACTATGTTCCTAGGCCTTTACCCAGTAACTCCTCTAACAATTATGGAAATTCCTACAACAACACTTATCGAAATCACAACAAATTAACCTCTGATTTAGAAAGTAATATCAAAGAGTTCATCAACTCTCAAAAGATTTTCAATGCGTCCATAGAGGAAAAACTACTCAAATAGACGATTTGGCTAAGAGCGTTGATAGGATGTCTTGTGATATTGATGCTTTGAAAGTTAGATGTGCTCCTCCCAAGGTCAACTTGGATGAAACTTTAAAATCTATGCGTGTCTCCATGAATGAGAGCAAAGAAAGAACCGTCCAAATTCGCACTAGGCATGAATGGTTTAAAAGGGTGCGTTCTAGTGATGCAAATCACGAAGATCTTAAAGTGCTTGGTGTGACTCCTCTTGAATCTTTGTTTTCGCGTGTCAAACCTATTGATGAAGGGGCTGGATATGAATCCACTTTGGTTGAAAAATGCCCCAATGATTCGGAGCCCACCTATCTTGATGATAAAGGTGTGGAGAGTGGAGTAGAAGAAATCAAAATTTTGGGTAGTAATGAAACTCCCACTTTGGATTTGAAGGAATACAATTATCATAGTTGCTCCTTATTTGAATGCATTTCCTTGATGCAATCCATTGCAAACTCTCCACATGCTTATAGCCAAAGCAAAGCCTTTACCGCACATATCGTAGATGCTATGAGGAAATCTCTTGAAGAGAAGCTAGAATTAGAAGTCTCTATACCTAGAAAACTTCATGATGAGTGGGAACCTACTAACAAAATCAATATCAAAAACTATGAATGCAATGCTTTGTGTGATTTGGGTGCTAGTGTTTCCGCGATTCCAAAGTCTTTATGTGATATTCTTGGTTTTCATGAGATTGAAGAGTGTTCTCTTAATTTGCATCTTGCGGATTCTACTGTCAAGAAAGCCATGGGAAGGATCGATGATGTTCTTATGGTTGCAAATAAGAACTATGTACCCGTGGATTTCATTGTACTTGACATAGATTGCATTCCTTCATGTCCCATTATTCTGGGTAGACCTTTCCTAAGGACTATTGGTGCTATCATCGATATGAAGGAAGGGAATATTATATTTCAATTTCTCTTAAAGAAGGGCATGGAGCATTTTCCTAGAAAGAAAATAAGATTTCCTTATGAATCTATGATGAGGGCTACTTATGGTTTGAGCACCAAAGATGACTATACGTGATTCCATCACCTTTTGCCTAGCTAAGGGCGTTAAACAATAGCGCTTGTTGGGAGGCAACCCAATGAATCTATCCTTTTTCTTTCTGTTTTGTGTTTTCCACACTTTCATAATTCTGTTATGATTGTGTTTTTTGTGTTTCTTTTTGCATTTGTGCCAAGCAAAACCGTTATGATTAGTCTTGGGGATGATCATTTGGTCATGCTGGAAAAGACAAAAACTTTCTGCTCATGAAAAGAATTTTCATTTTTTTCTATAAGAGCTTTTGAGTTGATTTTTTTTGCTGATTGCTATGCAAGTTCTTCAGACTGTCGTAATTGTTCAGAATTTGTGAAGTAACAGAAGTATACAAAGTATACAGATTTCTACAGACTGGTCTGCTGTTAACAGATTCTGTTTTTTGTTGAGTTGGTTGCTTATTTTGATGAAACTATGGATAGTATCGGGGGTTATTAGCCATGAAAGATTGAAAATACAGTAACCCAACATCAACATGAGTAGAATTTAAGTTTTCTACAGAGCCTAAGGAAGTGGTGGTTTGCTTTCTTATACTAATGTTATCACGAGTTTCTGTTTAAGTTTCGTGTTGTGAAGTTTTCAAGTTTTGGGTGAAGTTCTTATGGACAAAGAGATAAAGAGTGGCAATAGCTCAAGCTTGGGGATGCCCAAGGCACCCCAAGTTGATTCAAGGATGTCGTAAAAGCCTAAGCTTGGGGATGCCCCGGGAAGGCATCCCCTCTTTCATCTTCAATCCATCGGTAACGTTGCTTGGGGCTATATTTTTATTCACCACATGTTATGTGTTTTGCTTGGAGCGTCTTGTATCGTAGGCGTATTTTATTTTTGTTGTGTCAAAATCATCCTTGTTGCACACCTAGAGAGAGAGACATGCACTCACCGTGATTTTGTCGAGCTTCACTTATATCCTTTGGTTAGACAATTCACCTCACATGTGTTTCACTATTATCTTTTGAGCTAGTTGATTTTGCTCTATGTGATTCACTTATATCTTTTAGAGCACAGTGGTGCGTGGCTTGGTAGTTTATCTATGCTTTGATAGTAGTCTGAAAAGGGGTAGTTATCCAAAGGGATATGAAAACTTCTACCTTCATGTGCATTGAATAGTTAGAGAAGTTTGATTCATCTCAATTAGTTTTGAGTTGTGGTTGTGGTAATATTGAAGTTATATTAGTAAGGTGTTGTGAATCTAGAAATACTTGTGTTGAAGTTAGTGATTCCCGTAGCATGCACGTATGGTGAACAACTATGTGATGAAGTGTGAGCATGATTAGTCTATCGATTGTCATCCTTTGTGTGGCCGTCGGGATCGCGCGGTGGTTTATACCTACCAACCCTTCGCCTAGGAGTATGCGTTGAATGCTTTGTTTTGATTACTACTAGAACTTCTGCAACAAGTATATGAGTTCTTCATGACTAATGTTGAGTCCATGGTTTAGATGCAGTTTCACCTTCCACCATCACTATCTTCTTTAGTGTCGTGCAACTTTCGCCGGTGCACAAAACGACCAATATAGCCTCCCTCAAAACAGCCACCATACCTACCTACTATGGCTTTTTCAAAGCTATTCCGAGATATATTGCCATGCAACTACCACCATGACATGTGCCACCACTTCTACATTGCCATTGCATGATCATAAGATAGCTAGCATGATGTTTCCATTGATGTCCATGCCATGCTAGATCATTGTCATGTCACACTACCGAAGGCATTCCATATAGAGTCATCATTGCTCTAAGTTTTGAGTTGTAAGTGTGATGATCATCATTGGTGGAGCATTGTCCCATGTGAGGAAATAAAAGAGGCCAAAGATGCCCACCAAAAAAAGGCCAAAGAGCCCACAAAAAAGTGAGAGAAAAAGAGAGAAGGGAAATGCTACTATCTTTCCACACTTGTGCATATTAAGCACCATGATATTCATGATTGAGAGTCTCTCATTTTGTCACCACCATATAGCTAGTGGGAAATTTTCATTATATAACTTGGCTTGTATATTCCAATGATTGGCTTCCTCAAAATTGCCTTAGGTCTTCGTGAGAAAGCAAGTTGGATGCACACCCACTAGTTTTCTTTAAGAGCTTTCACTTACTCTTAGCTCTAGTGCATAAATTGTATGGCAATCCCTACTCATTCACGTTGATATCTATTGATGAGCATCTCCATAGCTCGTTGATATACCTAGTCAATGTGACCATCTTCTCCTTGTTTGTCTTGCAACCTCCACCACACTCCACACCACTTATAGTGCTAAAACCATGGCTAGCGCTCATGTATTGCGTGAGAGTTGAAAAGGTTTGAGAAAGTAAAGGTGTGAAAACAATTACTTGACCAATACCGAGCTTGTGCATGATTTAAATTCGTTGTGCAAGGATGATAGAGCATAGCCAGACTATATGATTTTGTAGGGATAACTTTCTTTTGGCCTAGTTATTTTGAAAGTTCATGATTACCTTGCTGGTTTGCTTGAATTATTATTGTCTCCCCGTCAATAGCAAACTATTGTTTTGAATCTAATGGATGTGAACATTCACGTAAGAGGAGTTACAAAGGACATCTATGCTAGGTAGCATGAAAGCTTCAAAAATTCATTCTTTATCACTTCCCTAATCGAGGAGGAGCAGGAGTTAAGCTTGGGGATGCTTGATACGTCTCAAACGTATCTATAATTTTTGATGGTTTCACGCAGTTATCTTGTCAACTTAGGATGTTTCATATACCTTTTATATCTTTTTTGGGACTAACTTATTAATTCAGTGCCAAGTACAAGTTCCTGTTTTTTCTTGTGTTTTTGACTCTTTTCAGATCTGATTTTGGAACGGAGTCCAAACGGAATAAAATCCCCGAAATAAATTTTTAGAGAAAAGAAGAAGATTGGGAGGCTTGAGGGCCAAGGCAGTGGGCCCACAGGGAGCCCACAAGCCCTGTTGCCGCGACCAGGGGGCCCGCGGCAACCAGGCTTGTGGCCTCCCTGGCGCTCCCCTACCCTAGCTCTTTGGCCTATAAATTCCCTAAAGTCCGAGAAAAAATCAAGGCATCCACGAAAACACTTTTCCGCCGCCGCAAGCTTCAGTTTCTGCGAGATCCCATCTGGAGACCCTTCCCGATGCCCTTCCGGAGGGGACTTTGGCATTGGAGGGCTTCTACATCAACATCATCGCCTCTCCAATGACTCGTGAGTACTCCACTTCAGACATACGGGTCCGTAGTTAGTAGCTAGATGGCTTCTTCTCTCTTGGATCTTCAATACAAAGTTCTCCGTGATCTTCATGGAGATCTATCCGATGTAATCCTCTTTGGTGGTGTGTTTGTCGAGATCCAATGAATTGTGGATTTGTAATCAGATTATCTATGAATTATATTTGAGTCTTTGCTTATTTCTTATATGCATGATTTGATATCCTTGTAAGTCTCTCCAAGTCTTGGGTTTTGTTTGGCCAACTAGATCTATGATTCTTGCATTGGGAGAAGTGCTTGGTTTTGGGTTCATACCGTGTGGTGACCTTTCCCAGTGACAGAAGGGGCAGCAAGGCACGCATCGTGTTGTTGCCATCAAGGGTAACAAGATGGGCTTTTATCGTAAATATGAGATAGTCCATCTACACCATTTCATCTTGCTTAAGGCGTTACTCTGTTCTTCTGGACTTAATACACTAGATTCATGCTGGATAGCGGTCGACGTGTGGAGTAATAGTAGTAGATGCAGAAAGTATCGGTCTACTTGTTTTGGATGTGATGCATATAGATATAATCATTGCCTTAGATAACGTCACGACTTTGCGCGGTTCTATCAATTGCTCGACAGTAATGCGTTCACCCACCGTCTACTTGCTTTCATGAGAGAAGCCACTAGTGAACACTACGGTCCCCGGGTCTATTCACAACTATCGTCTCCACTTTCACTTTTACTTTGCTTTGTTTACTTTGTTGCTTTCAGTTCTAACTTTGGAAACAATCTATAAGGGATTGACAACCCCTTCATAGCGTTGGGTGCAAGCTCTTTGTGTTTGTGCAGGTACTTGTGACTTGAACGCTCCTCCTACAGGATTGATACCTTGGTTCTCAAACTGAGGGAAATACTTACCGCCGCTGTGCTACATCACCCTTTCCTCTTCAAGGGAACACCAATGCAAGGCTCCAAGGCCGCGGGGAAATCTTTTGCATATTTGCCAAGGAATTCCCTATAGGCGTAGCCGTAGCAGCAGGATTCCTGGCGCCGTTCCCAGGGATGGTCTGTTGTCGCAGTAGCAAGCACTATGAGCAAAAGTATCTAGCTCAAAAGATATAAGTGAAGCACTATGAGCAAAAGTATCTAGCTCAAAAGATATAAGTGAAGCACTATGAGCATTTTAGAAAAATCACGATGAGTGCATGTCTCTCTCTCTCAAAAGGGTGTGCAGAAAGGATGATTATGACACAAAAAAAGAAAAGACTCCTAAGATACAAGACGCTCCAAGCAAAACACATATCATGTGGTGAATAAAAATATAGCTCCAAGTAATGTTACCGATGGATTGAAGACGAAAGAGGGGATGCCTTCCCGGGGCATCCCCAAGCTTAGGCTTTTTGGTGTCCTTGAATTTTGCTTGGGATGCCTTGGGCATCCCCAAGCTTGAGCTCTTTCCACTCCTTATCTCTTTGGCCATGAGAACATCACCCAAAACTTGAAAACTTCACAACACAAAACTTAAACAGAAACTCGTGATAACATTAGCACAAGAAAACAAACTACCACTTCTTTTGGTACTGTAGCAACCTTGAATTCTATTTATATTGGTGTTGGGATACTGTATTCTCACTTTTCCATGGCTAGTACCCCCGATACTAACCATAGTTTCATCAAAACAGGCAACCAACTCAACAAAAACAGACCAGTCTGTAGCAATATGTATACTTCGTATACTTCTGATACCTCAAAAACTCTGAAAAATTAGGACGGCCTGGGCAAAAGTCATATCAACCAGCAGCAAAAAGAATCAACTCAAAAGCTCTTTCTGAATAAAAATGAAAAATCATCTCGTGAGCGAAAAGTTTCTGCCTTTTTCCAGCAGGATGAAACAACCATCACCGAGACTAATCATAAAGGTTTTGCTTGGCTCAAACACAAAAAGAAACACAAAAAACAAAATCACAACAGAATTATGAAAGTGTGGATGCAAGAAAACAGAAATAAAAAAAGATAAATTCATTGGGTTGCCTCCCAACAAGCGCTATTGTTTAACGCCCTTAGCTAGGCATAAAAGCGATAGAATCACGTATCGTCGTCTTTGGTGCACAAACCATAAGTGGCCCTCATCATGGATTCATAAGGCAATCTTATTTTGTTTCTAGGAAAGTGTTCCATGCCTGTTGGGGATGTTACCTATGGGTAACCCGCCCTTAATGGTCCGGGTCACCAAAGGGGCGACTCACCTTTGGTCATGCGTCCAGTGGCCCAGGAGTTGTAGGGCGGTCCAAGAAGACCATGCGGATGATGGAACGTCAAGGAAGCTCCTGGCCATGGGGAGCACGACGACTTAGAGATAAGGAAAACTACCAAGAGTAGGATAGCAGGACTTTGTAAACCCTAGGGCCTCGACCTGTGTATAAAGGCGAGTCCCAGGGAAAGGTCAGGCGAGTTAGAGAGAATCGAGAGCTAGGTCAGACGAGTTACACACTCCTTGTAATCGAAACCACCATTAATCTACACAAAGCAGGACGTAGGCTTTTACCTCCTCACGAGGGGCCGAACCTGGGTAAATCTGAGTCTCGCTTTCACTCACCCCCTTTGAGTCGCCACCAAGGTGCGATGGCTCCATCTTTAAGTCCTTTCACGAGGACATATGCCTTGACAAAACCACGACAATGCCCTTCCTTAAAGGAAATTGAAATCTAATATTCCCTTCCGTCATATCAATGATAGCACCGATAGTCCTTAGGAAAGGTCTACCAAGAATAATAGGGCATGTAGGATTGCAATCAATGTCAAGCACAATCAAATCCACGGGTACATACTTCCTATTTGCAATAATAAGAACATCATTGATACTTCCCATGGGTTTCTTGACAGTAGAATCAGCAAGATGCAAATTAAGAGAACACTCTTCAATCTCATTAAAACCCAGAACATCACATAAAGACTTTGGAATCGCAGAAACACTAGCACCCAAATCACACAAAGCATTCCATTCATAGTTTTTGATTTTGATTTTGATGGTTGGTTCCCACTCATCATGAAGCTTTCTAGGGATAGAGACTTCCAATTCAAGTTTCTCTTCAAGAGATTTTATCATAGCTTCGACGATATGATCGGTAAAGGCCTTGTTTTGGCTATAAGCGTGTGGAGACTTTAACATGGATTGCATCAAAGAAATGCATTCAATCAAGGAGCAACTATCATAATTGAATTCGTTGAAATCCACGGTAGTAATTACATTACTACTCAAAGTTTTAACATCTTCTACTCCACTTTCAATGCTTTTAGCATCAAGATGGATGGACTTCGAATCATTGGGGCAGGTTTCAACCAAAGTGGATTCATGTCCAGCCCCATAATTATTAGGTTTGGCACAAGAAAACAATGATTCAATGGGAGTCACACTAAGCACTTTAAGGTCTTCGTGATTCTCATCACGAGTTTCAGGTTTAGCAACCATTTTATTGACTAAAGTAGCGTGCTTATCAGAGATATTGCCTACTAACTTTTCAAGACGAGCAAACTGAGAATTTAGCGCAAGGAAATCTTTGTCCATATCATCAACTTCTCTACTCATAAAAGCCAGAAAAGAATTTTGCTCCTTTAGTTCTCTACGAAAGTAACTGTTGTATTCAAACTCTGTAGACATGAAGCCTTTAACACTAGTTTCAATCTCTTCTATCTTCGCATAGTGAGGATCAGAATCCCTTGGTTGGGCCATGTTTAGTGGGCACACATGCGGGCAAAGAGCAAGCGAGAAAAAGGGCGAACGAAAAGGAAAATGAAAAAAGGCAAATTGTGAAGTGGGGGAGAGGAAAACGAGAGGCAACTGGCAAACAAAGTAAATGCAAGAGATGAGTTTGCGACACCTACTTGGATGAGTTCTTGACTTGATCTTCCTCCCCGGCAACGGCGCCAGAAATTCTTCTGCTACCCGACAGACAACAGCGTCAGAAATTGACACGTTGACAGAGACTGGGCTTGCGTTGGTTTTTCCCTTGAAGAGGAAAGGGTGATGCAGCACAGGACCAGTAAGTACTTCCCTCAGTTTGAGAACCAAGGTATCGATCCAGAAGGAGGGTCTCGTCAAGTCCAGAGTACCTGCGCAAACACAAACAAGGTTGGACCCAATGCTTCAAAGGGGTTGTCAATCCCTTCAAGATTGTTTGCAAAGTGAGATCTGAAGGCGGAAAGTGCAATGAAGTAAAAAGTGTAAGGCTGAAAATATGGTGTGGAGTAGACCCTGGGGCCATAGTGTTCACTAGAGGCTTCTCCCAAAATAGAAAATATCATGGTGAGTGAACAAATTACTGTCGAGCAATTGATAGAACCGCGCAAAGTCATGACAATATCTAAGGCAATGATCATACATATAGGCATCACGTCCGAGACAAGTAGACCGATACTTTCTGCATCTACTACTATTACTCCACACATTGACCGCTATCCAGCATGCATCTAGTGTATCGAGTTCATGACGAACAGAGTAACGCCTTAGAGGGATAATCTCAAACCAATGATGAAAACCCCATCTTTTTACCATTGATGGCAACAACATGATGCGTGCCTCGCTACCCCTTTTGTCACTGGGTGAGGTCACCGCACGGTATGAATCCAAAACCAAGCACTTCTCCCATTGCAAGAATCATAGATCTAGTTGGCCAGACAAAACCCACAACTCGAAGAGAATTACAAGGATATCAAATCATGCATAAGAGAGATCAGAAGAAACTCAAATAAGATTCGTAGATAATCTGATCATAAATCCACAATTCATCGGATCTCAACAAACACACCGCAAAACAAGATTACATTGGATAGATCTGCATGAAGATCATGGAGAACTTTGTATTGAAGATCCAAGAGAGAGAAGAAGCCATCTAGTTACTAGCTATGGACCCATAGGTCTATGGTGAACTACTCACGCATCATCGGAGAGGTCATGGTGTTGATGAAGAAGCCCTCCGTATCCGAATCCCCCCTCCGGCAGGGCACTAGAACGTGCCCCGGATGGGATCTTGCGGAGATAGAAGCTTGCAGCGGCGGAAAAGTAGTTTCGACGATCTCGTGATGTTTTTGGGATTTTTAGGGAATATATAGGCGCAACCCCTAGGGGAAAGGGCTTTCAAGGGGCCCACAAGCCTATGGGTCACCGCCTCCCCCTAGCCGCGGGGTGAGGGATTGTGAGGCCCCTGGTGCTGCCCTGCCTTGGCTCTCAAGCTTTGTGATCTTCTTCCGTTACAGAAAAATTCTTTTCGGGGATTTTATTCCGTTTGGACTCCGTTTCAAAATTTCCTCTAAAAGGGGTAAAAAACATGGAAAAACAGGAACTGGCACTTGGCACTGAGTTAATAAGTTAGTGCCAAAATATATATAAAAGGCATGCAAAACATCCAAAGTCTGACAAGATAATAGCATGAAACCATAAAAAATTATAGATACGTTGGAGATGTATCAGCCTCCTCCGCAAACGGGTCCACCATAGTAGTCCTATGCTCGGGTGAATGAGCTCGTGGTGGTGGTGAGGACGGCGCAACAATTCGCCTACCTCTTCTGCGGCCACCACCTCTCCTTGTACCCTTCCCCTTCTTCCCTACCCGACCAGCACCTCTACAAGTGGCAATGCCGCCGACGAAGAAGCACCCGCGGGTGGTGTCATCAGACTTTCTGCCAAGGCTCTACGGAGAGATAGGGTGGAACGGAAGTACCACCCCTCGTGCGGGCCGCCAAAGAAGAACCCGTCAAGCGATCTGGACCAGCGCCCACCATCTTTCAACACCTGTTGACCTGCCATGATAAAGATTAAAAGAAATTAGTACAACATAAAAAAATTGATTAACTAACATGAATAATAATATGTACATATATAACTGAAGTTGGGAATCTTACAAACTAATGATCATCATCAATAAATGCATCATCATCATCACTATCACGCATGTCTTCATGAATGACATGCTCATCGGGTTCAACGGCATGAAGTTGTGGAAGGCCTTTCTGTAATCGGTCAAGCATTGACAGGTCATCCGCATCAGTAACCTCTTCTAGTTCCAGCTCTGCTGGTTCCGGCTCAGGGGTGAAGTCAAATTCATTGTCGCTGTCTACTTCCATGTTCTGGGGTGAAGCACGGCGGTTCTTGAAACGTTTCTTGGAAAGACGTGTTTCTTGGAAGAATTCTCCATCATATGTGTCTGGGTTAATGTGAGGTTCATAATCCTATTCATTTGGGGGAGGTGGTCTAACACGTGGCGACACTTCATAAACAACATACCAACCTTCCAGCTTGTTATCAGTTTGGCATGCCCACGGTAGATAGAAAACTTGGGTTGCCTGTTGAGCCATAATATAGACATCTGGAACATTTAAATGAGTGTTTGGATTGATTTCGACTAGTCCTACATGTTCATGAGTCCTTCTAGTCTCCTTCGGCTGGAACCAATAACATTTGAAGACTACGACGTTCAGTGGGTTTTCACCATAGAATTGAAGTTCATAAATTGCTTCAACTCTTCCATAATACTCGATACCACCTTCGCCGATAGCAGAGACACAACAATTTGTAGATTTCTGGTCGGGCATAGATAGCTCTTTGCCAAAGGTACGAAAGAGATACCCGTTGATGTTGTATTTCTCAATGAACGGATCTTATAGTCAAAACCATTAGCGGCTTGCCTCAATTCGGCGTCCATAGATTCTGAATTAGCATACAAGTTTAATACAAAACAATTGTTGCATTAGCCAAAAGTTAGACCAAGAAATGAAATGGTCCATTATTGATAATTACCGTTTGTTTGAACCAAGATATGAAACCGGGATAGCCGCCTCCATGCTTTGCCAGAAGCTCATACTCTTCGACGGAATTATTTTGGATCACCGCTCCATCCAAGAATTTGGCGACATATCGGCTGCATGAAATATCCGGGAATAAGAGCAGTTCAAAGGAATTAGAAGTTACGGAAAAATGTGCAGAGAAATTACTCGATGTATGGCCGCACTTCTGTTAGGTTGTTGAACATATACAACGAAATGTTTCGCCATTCTTCGACATCCAACGTTATTGACTTCGAAGCACCGGTTGGTGCGAGCTTCCCTTTGAATAGGCAGAGGTTGGATCCACCTTTTTTAGGGTGTGCATCATTGTGCTGAGGCTTCGGATTATGCAAATGATGATTTTTGGCTTCGTAGTGTGCTGTCACAAAGTTTGCCACCTCCTCGGTAATGAATGCGTCAGCCATCGATGCTTCAATTCTACACTTATTTTTACATTTATCTCGAAGCGTCTTCTACATCCTCTCAGTTGCATAACACCAAAGATTTTGCACGGGCCCACCCAATCTTACCTCGCTCGATAGATGTAAAATCAAATGCTGCATTGGATTAAAGAAGCCCGGCGGAAAGATCTTCTCTAACTTGCACATCAAATCCGATGCAAACTCCTCCATGTCATCTACCATGCCAGACGACAATTCTTTCGCACAAAGAACACGGAAGAAATAGCTCAGCTCCGCCAGTACTAGCCATTCATCCTCAGGAATAAAGCCACGTAACATCACCGGCATTACCCGCTCAAGCCATGTGTGCCAATCATGACTCTTGAGACCAAAGATTATCAATTTTTCAAGACTCGCTCCCCTCTTTAGATTCGCTGCATACTCATCAGGGCAAATCAAGTGCATTTTTACCCATAAGCTAATTTCCCTCATAGCTGGCCTTCCAAGATTGAACTAGGCCTTTGGCTTCGACCACTTCTGCTTTCCTTTGCCTTCTCGCATGTTTTGTAACGGTCTGTGACATAGTGTTTCTTGATCGACTCTAGCCTTAGTATTATCCTTTGTCTTCCCATCTATGTCGAACAATGTACCAAAAATAGCCTCTCTGATATTCTCTTCAGTGTGCATCATGTCGATATTGTGTGGAAGAAGGAGGTCTTTGAAGTAAGGCAGATCCCACAAGCATGGCTTGTGAGTCCAGGCGTGTTTTGAATTATACCCCTTGAAATACCCTGGATGCTCTGGATCAGGCTCGAGGGCGTTTAACTGATCCAAGATCTGTTGGCCTATCTACGCACGTGGTGCCATGTTTTTGACAACTTTACCTTTGGTAAAGTTCTTCTTGTCTTTTGGGAACTAATGGTTAGGATTAAGGAACTGTCTATGCAAGTCAAAGCAAGAATACTTCCGACCCTCCTGCAACCAATGAAACTGAAGAGCTGCCATGCATGTGGGGCACGGGAACCTTCCATGCACACACCGTCTAGAGAATAGCCCATACGCCAACAAGTCATGCATATAGTACATCTACCACACATGCATTTTGAAGTTTTCTTTTCTAGCGGCATTGTATGTCTTGACCCCATTATCCCAAGCTTATTGCAATTCATCCTTCAGCGGCTGCATGTACATAGTCATATTCTTCCCCGGATAATTGGGCCCTGGACGTCAGAAATATGTTCTTTCCTTGCATAATCCGCCCGGGGGGGGGAGATTGAGTGGAATGACAAATACAGGGCAACTACTGTATTGGGTTATCGTCATGCCGAAGGGATTAAAACCAACCGTGGTGATGTAGACTCGAGGATTCCTTGGATCTGCTACTTTATCCTGATGCAATCCATCGAAATGTTTCCACGCTTCCCCATCCGATGTGTGTACCGCTATCTTATTCCCATCCGCATCTAGTTTGGTTCTTTTGCCCATTTTGTGCCATTGTGACAGCCCGATGCCGACGTTCCAGAAGCTTCCCCTTTTCTTTCCGTTTTCGTCGTGTGGGTATTTTCAGTTGCCGCATCATCATCGCATCATGCGTATCATCAGCATTGCATCGGCATCTCCGTTGCCGTCAGTTTTCAAACTTGCATTCGTTGTTAGTTGTCGGTTCGCGTCGTCATCCGTTCTGAGCTCGACCGCACTCGCACGCGCCCGCGGCACCGTCGAAACCCTGTTTTTAAAGTGCGTTTAAAACTTTCACTGATCGAGGTCAAACTTGGCACGCGGTCGCGATTAGATATAGCTAGGCCGCCTGTCGAATTTCGTCGCGATCGGAGACCGTCTGGTACCCGAACGGTCGACCGTAGCGGCACCGTATTCGGTTTACCGTCGGACGTGTTCCAGTGTTTAAAACTGTGTCGCCGCGCCGCCCGTTCTACCTCTCGTCTCCGGTTATCCCCTCCACGGTCGCGTACCCATACCCGCGTTTGGAATCGTCCGAATCCGACCCCGCGGTTGGATCCGGAGCGCGATTCCGGTTAACCGAGCCCCCCCCGTTTGTCTATATATAGCCCCCATGCCTTAATTAGACAGCCTCCCTCTAATCCTGCCTCGTTTTCCGCGCTCAAAACCCTAGCCGCCTCCCACCAGCTCCCTCCTCCTCCCTCCAGCCGCCGGGCCCGCGAAGCCCATCCGGGGCCCGCCGGGCCCATCTGCGCGCCGCCGCCCCGACCCGAGCCGCCGCCGCCTCCCGTGCTCCGGATCGCCCGCAGCCGCCGCCCGAGACCCGAGCTCCCTTCCCATGGCGCCCCTATCCGTCCAGCAGCCCGAGCTGCGAGCCTCTCGCCGGAGATCCCCGCTAGGAGCCTCTCGCCGCCGCCGTCTCGGTGCCTGCGTCGCGCCGCCGGCCTCTGTTCCCGTCGCTGTGCACCGCAGCGAGCCGCCGCTAGGAGCCGGCGCTACCCGAGCATCCCACCGCCGCCTCGGCCTCCCTCTGCGCCGCCTGGACCTTGCTGGGTCCTCCCCTATCCGCCGGTGCTCCTCCGCCGGAGTACCGCCTGCAACCACCGTCGGGAACAGGGCAGATCGCGCCGAGGTCGCCTCCCCTCGTGTGGGATCTGGTCGATCCAGATCGAGCGAGCGCCTCGCTGCGTGCGCCTGCGCGCCGCCAGCGCCACTGGCCTGACGCCCCTGGGCCTCGCTGCCCTGGGCCTCGCCCGTGGCCCAGCTCCCCCTGACCAGCGCCGCAGCTCCAGGCCAGGTCCCCGCGGCCCAGTCCGCCTCCCAGCTCCACCCCAGCGCCAAGCCGTGGCCCATCTCTGCCCCAGCCGGCCTCCGGGCCGAGGTGAGCCAATCTCCCAAACCCTTTCATATGTCGCCCTGGGCGTCTGATATTATCTTGCGCTACTAGTTTCAGCCCGATTAGGATTTTCTTATTATCTGCTAATATACGTTTCAGAATTATATTAGAATTTAAAACGCCTGTAACTTATTAACCGTGATTCGGTTTGAGACGTGTAGCATATGGTTTTGTGGTAGATTCGCGCGTAGAATATGATTTTGGAACATGCATAATTGTTTGACGCCGTTTAGCGTGCCGAATGCATAGTTTTACTTGCTGTCCTAATTTGTTTTACCCGTACTTTATTTTTCGCGCGTGACCGGATTGCCCGTATGCCGCATTAGAAATTCCCATGTGTTAGGGACCATTTTTCCATGCATTTTAGAGCTGTCATTTGTCTTTGAACCGTAGCTCCAATTAGATTGTGTCCTACATAAAACTTGCTTAGAATCTTGTGTAGTTTCATTTTCTCTTGCTGGTTGCATGTGTTGAAGTGCTCGTAACCGCCGTTGCACACATTTTGCATTCATGCCATCATATCTTGCGATGCTTGTAACTTTTGGTCCGTAGCTCCGTTGGAGATGTTCTTTACGTGTAGGTTGCTTGCCTTGACGCGTAGAATCACGTGAACCTATTGGTTTTGCTGTTTAACAACTAATTAAAGGTGTTAATTCAGATCGGGACACAATTGTAAATTAACATGTGAGGTCGTGTCGGAGGTGCTATATGTCATTTCCGACCTCATTTAAAATGCCTAGATAGGTAGTTTAATTTCCGCTTCACCTCTTGCATGTTTGACAACATTAATATTGCCGTGTAGATAAACGGGAGTAAACTAAATAAGTAACGTGGAGTTTCGTCAATATGCAACTCGTGCATATTGAACTTCACTTAATGTGTAGTGTTTGATTGTGTGAGTTGTCATGCCGTGACTTGCATGTATTCAGTTGTTCATGCATCACTTGTGTTGGGCATCGTGTGGTGAATTCCATGCGTTGACTTGTGTTTCCGGTTTGCTCCGTCTCGATAGAGTTCCGCAAGCGTGTCGGATCTGGGGACCCGTTCGACTACGTCGGTTCGTCTGCTTCACGGAGACATTCTTCTTCCAAGCGGGATCTCAGGCAAGATGATCATTTCCCCAGATACCATTACTATCATTGTCATGCTAGTTTTACCGCTTCTATCGGTTATGTCTCGTTGCCTACCACCTGTTAAATATTAGCCTCTCAACAATGCCACGATTACCTTCAACCTGTTCAACCTAGCAAACCACTGATTGGCTATGTTACTGCTTGCTTAACCCTGTTGATAGCGTTGCTAGTTGCAGGTGCAGATGCTTCCATGCAAAAGCATGGGTTCCTTGTTATATCACCATATTAAATGCTATTTAATTTAATGCACCTATATACTTGGTAAAAGGTGGAAGGCTCGGCCTTTCTAGCCTGGTGTTTTGTTCCACCTTTGCCCCCTTAGTTTCGGCTACCGGTGTTATGTTCCATAAATGAGCGCTCCTAACACGATCGGGGTTGTTATGGGGACCCCCTTGATAATTCGTTTTAGATTAAAGCTGGTCTGGCAAGGCCCAACTTTGGTACTGCATTTGCCTAAACACATAATAAAATTGCATAGGGACTTTCCGGACCCCGAGGATAATTTAATCAACCCCCGGGCCAGTGCTCCTCATGAGTGTTGGCCCCACCTGAGCGATGTCCGGCGCCCCTCTGGTCACCCGGAGGTTTAGCGATCCCAAAGTCTAGCTCATCCGCCGTGTCCTGAGAACGAGGTACGCGACTCCTATCGGGATCGTCGACACATCGGGCGGCCTTGCTGGATTAGTTTTACCTTTGACGAGATATCTTGTGCATCGGGATTCCGGTGATGCTTTGGGTAATCTCAGAGTTGAGGTTTTCCACTAGGGAATCCGACGAGATCGCGAGCTTCGTGATTGAGGATTTCTATGCGGCTTGTGGTAATTTGTGATGGACTAGTTGGAGCACCCCTGCAGGGTTAAATCTTTCCGAGAGCCGTGCCCGCGGTTATGTGGCAACGTGGATACTTTGTTTAACACTGGATCTAGATAACTTGAAGTTAACTTAATTAAAACATGCCAACTGTGTGCGTAACCGTGACTATCTCTTTCGTGAGTTCTTTCTCCGATCGAGGACACGGTGGGGTTATGTCTGACGTAGGTAGGTGTTCAGGATCATTCATTTGATCATCAGTAGTTCACGTCCGTTATGCGTAGATCTTCCCCCTCTTATTTCTTGTACTCGTAAGCTAGCCACCATACATATATGCTTAGCCGCTGCTGCAACCTCACCACTTAACCATACCTCACCCATTAAGCTTTGCTAGTCTTGATACCTTTGGAAATGAGATTGCTGAGTCCCCTGTGGCTCACAGATTACTACAACACCAGTTGCAGGTACAGGTAAAGGTTACGTGATGCGAGCACGTTGATTGTTCATTTGGAGTTGCTTCTTCTTCTTCTTCTTCATCGATCTAGGATGGGTTCCAGGCCAGCAGCCTGGGATAGCAAGGATGGACGTCGTTCTTCTTTTGTCGTTTGTTTTCGTCCATAGTCGGACCCTGCTCTTACTCTTGATGATTATGTTATGTACTGATGTGACTCTGATGTAGCTTGTGGCGAGTGTAAGCCAATTCTTTATATATCTCATCTTTTCAGTACATGTACTTGTAACGATATCCATTCTTGCGACACGACGAGATGCGCTTCTATCCCTGACGAGGCCTTCGTGCCAAATTGAGGATAGGGTCGCATCTTGGGCGTGACAGCCATGTCATCTATCTGGCTGTCTCTTCGACCATGAAAAGATGTTGAAGCCTTGGTATGATCCGCATATACCGAAGGACACTAGCTGCGATTTTGGTGTGCCTTTTCTCACCCATACCATTGTCTACCACAAGATACCTGCAAGACTCGCAATTGGGACAATAGTCCAATTGTGCATACTCCTTCCTAAATAAGACACATCCTTGCTCACATGCATGTATCTTCCCATAGGGCATCTTAAGGACATGAAATATTTTGTCCGACTGGTACAGGTTTGCATGCATGACATGCCCTTTGGGTAGAAAGCGTCCAAATAGTGTCATCATTGCGTTGTCGCATTCTCTTCCCAAGTTGAACTGAGCCTTGAGAGCCATTACTTGTGCAATGGCATCCAGCTGACAACGCTCAGTGTGCTCGTGGAGAGGATGTTTTGAAGACTCCAACATTTCATAGAAGGCCTTTGCAAATTCCTCCGTCTCATCTTCCGATCCCGAGCATCATCAAAGTCTTGCACCATGTCTTCTATTCCGGTACCATGCTCGTCGGTGCGACGACGAACCACGTCAGTTCTGGTGCGTTGTATAGAATCACCATGAATTGTCCAAACCATATAATTGGGCTTAAAACCCCTCCTCTGTAGGTGTTTAATCATTACAGCCTCTATCCTCTTTTTACAGACAAGGGCACCAGTTTGTTTCCTGGCCATTTGCAAATGCGGCTTTCACAAACTCCTTGTTTTTAGAAACCATTCTTTCGTCATCTCTTTCTGAATAGGGTGACCAGTGTACATCCATGCACGATCACTCATCTTGCCTAGTTACTAAACACAGAAGAAATATATTTATATATAATTCAGCATATATATTCATTAGTTAATCAAGTTCGCCAGTTTTATTACGTCCATGCAACCTACAAGCTAATAGGTAAGGATAGGTCCTAATCCCACCTGAGTATGTGTAGATTGGGTTCGTTTTCCCGTGCTGTGCTCCGGATCCAACGCAAAATTTCAGCAGTACCTCCCCGCTGTTCTCTTGATACACGTCTCCGCAATAAACATAGAGGATGTGTATCCAGAGAACAACAGGGAGGCACTGACGAAATTATGCATCGGATCCGGAACAAAGCATATGGGAAAATGAACCCAATCTACACATACTCGGGCTATCCATGGATAATGTTGGATAATTCGGGAGAATCATGGTTATAAATATATGCAAATGCATGCATATTTATAACTGTAACCCTTTCAAACGGGAGACGCATACTGGTCACTCATACTGATAAATTAATTTACCTATATCTAGCAAGTTTCATCCGAACACCGACACAGAGCAAATGAATGGGCAAGGAGGAGATGACATTTGTACTCACCCACGAATGCAGGGGCGGAGCTCGTAGAACGCACGGGGAGGTCTTCGCACAGCAGACCTCAAAGCGACGAGACAACTGCGCATGTAAATCCACCCGATCAACACAAATATTTTGTGTTCACCAATAAAATCAAAAAATATATGACCTAACACAAATATATGACATATATATATATATATATATATATGTCATTTAGGATTCCATCAACGTCGAGGAACCCCCTAACTCGCTCGTCCCTGGCGCCCTTAGGTATGGCGACGCACGGTCGAAGGGTCAGCACGACAACTCTTCCGGTTCCGGAGACCTCTCTTCTCTGCCTCTCCTCTCCTCTCCGAGCATTCTCCTAGTGAGGTCCACGGTCGGCGGCCTCTCGAGGCCGAAGATCACCTTTTCGGTCAACAAGAGGACGAAGAGGTGTCGGGGGTCGGGGTTGGGGTTAGCATTGTCGGGGGCGGCATATTAATAGATGCGCGGAATTCGTGCCGGGGTGTCGTGATGTCTTGTCGGGGCATCGTGTCGGGGTGTCGGGGCGTCGTGTCGGGTGTCGGGGCATCGTGTCGTGGTGTGAGGGTGTCATTTTCTTCTTCTTCCTCTTCTTTTTTTCCTCATTTTCCTTTTCTTCTTCTTCCTTTTCTTCTTCTTCTTCTTCTTCTTCTTCTTCTTCTTCCTCTTCTTCTTCCTTCTTCCTTTTTCCTCTTCTTATTCTTCTTCTTCTTCCTTCTTTTCCTTTTTCCTCTTCTTTGTTCGTCTCCTCTCTCCTCTTTTTCTTCTTCTTCATCTTCTTCTTCTTTCTTTCTTTTCTCTTTCTCCTCCTCTCCTCTTTCTTCTTCTTCTTCTTCTTCTTCTTCTTCTTCTTCTTCTTCTTCTTCTTTTTTCTTCTAGTTTTTTCCTTCTCTTATTTTCTTCTAATTTTTTTATTTTCTATCTATTTTTTCTTTTATACCTACTTTTTTCTACCTAATAAACCAACTATCCAATTTAACAAAAAAACAGAAAAAACTAACTATTTAATTCAAAAGAAAAAACTGAAAATAAACTAACTATCTAATTTAACAGAAAAATAGTAAATAAACTAACTATCTAAATTAACTATGTAATATAAAATAAAAAATAGAAAAAAGGGGTGGGGGTACTTACCGGAGTTGGGGACGGCCGGGGCGACCGAAGGAGGGGGGAAGCCGCGGGGAGGGGAGCCGCGAGGAGTGGGCGGCACTAAGAGGAGGAGGGGGCAGAGGGAGGAGGTGGTGCGCTGGGAGGAAGGGGTCGGCATGGTGGAGGAGGGGCGGCGTGGTTCTGAAGGAGGGTGTCGTGGGGAGGAGGAGGGCGCGGCGGTGGAGGAGAGGGCGGTGGTGGCGGAGGGGCAGTGATGGAGAAGGGACGAGCTCCGGCGGCGGTGGTAGAGGAGGAGGTACCAGGGAGGAGGAGGGGCGCAGGGAGGAGGAGGGCGCGGCGACGCAGGGAGGAGGTCGCGGCGGTGCAGGGAGGAGGAGGGCGCGGCGCGGTGGTGGTTTTGGGTTTGGGAGAGAGGGGTGGGTGGGGCGCGATGATTGTTAGGGGAAAGAGGCGCGTGGGGGTGGGGGGCGACGGACGTTAGAGCATCTCTAGTAGAACCCTCAAATCCTTAAATGTAAAACCAGTTTTAAGGGTTGAGAATTGCCCAATTTTGACACTTTTAAGGGTTGAAAAACAGGGGCAAAGAGTAGAACCCTCAAACCCAACCCTTATAACGGAATATTCCGTTATAAGGGTTGGGTTTGAGGGTTCTACTCTTTGCCCCAACCCCAACCCTTAAAACTGTCATTTGGCATTGCATAATTTTCACTAGAAAAACATAATAAACCTCCAAACAAACACGGAAATAAAGATCATTGATGCATGGTTTAATAGTTTTTACATCACACAATCATCATCTTCCCCCTCTACTTGGCACCATCACAAAAAAATTACACTTGGCGCCATTTCCTAGACCACTTCCACGTCCATCAAGCACCTCCATTGTCGCCGGTGGTGGAGTCTTCCACACCGCCATCGCCACCACAACTCATCGGAATGTCACCTCGAAGAGTAGAGGACGCACCACGGAATATCCTCTTCCTCTCCGCGATGTCCTCCTTGTAGTCCTTCCACCATTGCAATTGTTCTTGATCCATGTCCTTCTTGGACATCATCATGTGCTCCTTCTCTTCCACCATGAGTTCTTTCCATACCTTTGCCTCTTTCACCTTGATCATCCTCTCCTCCAAGTCGGCCTTGCGCTTTGCTTCTTCACGCTTTCCTTCCACTTGTGCAAGCTTGACCTCTTTCTTCTTCTCGGTGATAAGAAGCTTCGTCTCCAATGTCTTCGTTGTCAATTCCTCTCTTGCCTTCATCATTTGCTCCATCTTCTCCCTTAGGCTTGACGCCTCTCCTTCCATCTTCACCCTTACCTTGCCCTTCTTGGTTCCCTCGGGCTTGCCCAAGTTCCTCTCCCCCTCCTCATCTTCACTATCATCCATCCTAAGCATTGCCGACTTCTTGGGTGCGGTCTCTTGATACCTCAACTTCCACTTGTCAAAGGTTTGAAGAATTGCCCAAGCATGTTTAAATGGGAATGGCTTGCCCTTGGAAGCGGCCATCTCCTTGTACCTCATGCCGGCAATTGTCTCCTATCAACCACACATAATCACATAAGAACACAACAATAGCCACACATAATCACATAATCAAAATAGTGAAGAGATATGTACTCACATAGTCACTCTCCACGGTTCCACTAGGTGGTGCATCCCTCACTTGGTCCATGGCCACACTCCAACGAGCACAAGCGGGCTTCATCAACCCCCACCGGCCTTGAAGCGACCGGTAAGTGCGAGAGATGAACCCACTATTCTTCGGCTTGATCCTACAATAGTTGTCCTCGATCCTTTGCCAATACAGTTTACCGGTTTGGTCGGTGCCGGTGGTTGCATCCATCCCCATAGCTGCCCAAGCACGAACCAAGAGGATATCTTCTGCCTCGGTGTAGTTTGTCGACCGCGCGCGTGGGCGGGAAGCGGCGGTGAATGCCTCCTCCCCTATCTCGGCCACCTCCTCCTCGTCATCCCCTTCATCCTCCTCATCTTCCTCCAAGTCATCACCAACCCTAAAGGGTTCTAGAGGCGGAGCCCCGAGGTCCACCTCCGCGTCTTGGAGGAGGTTCATGAACGAGGATGGGGTTGCCATTTCCTCGAACACCTCGTGCGCGACGGGAGGAGCTTCGGCGGGCGTCGCAGCAGGCTTCTTCCGCGTCGCGAGCTTCTTCTGCGGCTTGGCCACGGCGGAGGACTCGCTGGCGGCCTTGGAGGCAGCCCCTCGCGGCCCACGAGAGGCCGCCTTCGGCCGACTCTTCTTGAGCGCCGGAGCGTCGTCGGGGGCGTAAGCCGGGGCGGTGGCAGGGGCGGGAGCGGCGGCCGGGGCTGGCGCGGACGAAGGCGGTGGCAGGCCTGCCCGCTGCCGCTTGGCCCCGACGGTGGTGGGGGCGGCCGGGGCTGGCGCTGCGGCGGCCGTGGCGGGGACGGGGCCGGCAGGGGCGGGGCCGAGGGCGGCCGGCGCGGGCGCGGCGGCGGGCGAGGGCCGCCGCTTGGCCGGAGCGGGCGCGGCCGGGGCCGGGGCGGGGACGGCCGAGGCCGGGGAGGGCGCTGCAGCCGCGGCCGGTGCGGGGACGGGGCTGGCAGGGGCGGGCGCGGCCGGGGCCGGGGCGGGCGCGGCGACGGCGGGGGGCTCCATGGTGGCGGCGGGGGCGAGGCGGGCGCGAGGAAGGCGACGGTTGGGAGACGGGATCGATCCCGCGCTGGAGCTGAAGTGGAGTGCTGGTTGGGAGGGCTCAAAACTAGTTTGAGGTTTGGACCTCTAAAAATATTTACGGGTTTAAGGGTTTAAGGGTTCTAGTCTACGCCGTTTTTTGGACGAAAACTGTAAAAAAAGTGGTTATTTTTTAGGGTTTGGGGGTTTGAGGGTTCTACTAGAGATGCTCTTAGGGCGCATACTCTTTGCCGTCTGCCCCCCGACGACACAGAGGAGAAAAGCAGACGACAAAGAGAGAGGCCGTTAGGGGGGAGAGAGGGGCTGCGGGGTGGACCGCCCGTGCTCTTTGTCGTCGGCCTAAATGATCTTCGCCGTCAGCTGGCGGACGGCAAAGAGCTGGGTGATGGCTGATACGTCCATTTTGTATCATGTTTTCATGTTGATATTTATTGCTTTTTGGGCTGTTATTACACTTCGACGTACAATACTTATGCCTTTTCTCTCTTATTTTGCAAGGTTTACATGAAGAGGGAGAATGCCGACAGCTGGTATTCTGGCTTGAAAAAGGAGCAAGTTTGAGATGCCTATTCTGCGCAACTCCAAAAGCCGTGAAAATCAACGTGGAATTTTTTGGGAATATATATAAAATACTGGGCGAAAGAGGTACCACAGGGGCGCCACCTGGAGGCCACAAGCCTGCCAGGCCCGGCCTACCCCCCTCGCAGGGGCTGGAGGGCTTGTGGGCCCCCTGTTGCCCATCCGGCGTTCATCTTTTTCTATATGAAGGGTTTCATCTGGAAAAAAATCAGAAGGGAGCTTTTTGGAGGTTTCGCCGCCGCCACAAGGCGGAACTTGAGCAGAACCAATCTAGAGCTCCGGTAGGACGATCCTGATGGGGAAAACTTCCCTCCTGGAGGGGGAAATCATCGCCATCGTCATCACCAACACTCCTCTCGTTGGAGGGGACTCATCACCATCAACATCTTCTTCAGCACCATCTCATCTCCAAACCCTAGTTCATCACTTGTAACCAATCTCCATCTCACGACTCCGATTGGTACTTGTAAGGTTGCTAGTAGTGTTAATTACTCTTTGTAGTTGATGCTAGTTGGATTATTTGGTGGAAGAGTTTATGTTCAGATCCTTGATGCTACTCATTCCCTCTCTGGTCATGAATATGATTATGCTTTGTGAGTAGTTACTTTTGTTCCTGAGGACATGGTATAAGTCATGCTAATAGTAGTCATGTGAATTTGGCATTCGTTCGATATTTTGATGTGTTGTATGTTGTTTTTCCTCTAGTGGTGTTATGTGAACGTCAACCACATAACACTTCACCATTCTTTGGGCCTAGAGGAAGGCATTGGGAAGTAGTAAGTAGATGATGGGTTGCTAGAGTGACAGAAGCTTAAACTCTAGTTTATGCGTTGCTTCGTAAGGGGCTGATTTGGATCCACTAGTTTAATGCTATGGTTATACTTTGTCTTAATTCCTCTTTCGTAGTTGCGGATGCTTGCGAGAGGGGTTAATCATAAGTGGGATGCTTGTCCAAGTCAGGGTAGTACCCAAGCGCTGGTCCACCCACATATCAAACTATCAAAGTAACGAACGCGAATGATATGAACATGATGAAAACTAGCATCACAGAAATTCCCGTGTGTCCTCGGGAGCGTTTTTCCTCCTATAAGACTTTCTCCAGGCTTGTCCCTTGCTACAAAAGGGATTGGCCCACTTTGCTGCACCGTTGCTACTTTTGTTACTTGTTACTTGCTACGAATCATCTCACCATACAATCACTTGTTTACCGATAATTTCAGTGCTTGCAGATATTACCTTGCTGAAAACCACTTGTGAGATCCTTCTGCTCCTCGTTGGGTTCGACCCTCTTACTTATCGAAAGGACTATGATTGATACCCTATACTTGTGGGTCATCAAGACTCTTTTCTGGCGCCGTTGCCGGGGAGTGAAGCGCCTTTGGTAAGTGGAACTTGGTAAGGAAACATTCATATAGTGTGCTGAAATTCATTGTCACTTGTCACTATGGATACTAATCCTTTGAGGGGCTTTTGGGGGGTATCTTCACCTCGAACGGAAGCAAAAATAGTTGCTCCTCAACCTGCTGCACCTACTGAAAATATTTGCTTTGAATTTCCTTCGGGTGTGCTTGAGAAACTGCTGGCTAATCCTTTTATAGGAGATGGAACATCACATCCAGACTTGCATCTAATCTAGGTAGATGAAGTTTGTGGTTTATTTAAGATTGCAGGTTTGCTCGAGGATGAGGTCAAGAAGAAGGTCTTTCCTTTGTATTTGAAGGATAAGGCGTTGACATGGTATAGGCTATGTAATGATACCGGATCATGGAACTACATCGTGATCGGAATTATATTTATAATTTTTGGCCTCGTGACAGAGAAAGCATCGCTCAAGCTTGGGGGAGGCTTAAATCAATGTTATATTCATGCCCCAATCATGAGCTCTCGAGAGAAATTTACATTCAAAACTTTTATGCTCGGCTTTCTCATGATGATCGCACCATGCTTGATACTTCTTGTACAGGTTCTTTTATGAAGAGAGATATTGACTTCAAATGGAATTTATTGGAGAGAATTAAACGCAACTTTGAAGATTGGGAGCTTGAAGAAGGTAAGGAGTCAGGTATGAATTTCCAGTTTGATTGCGTTAAATCCTTTGTTGAAACAAATACCTTTGTGACTTTAGCGCTAAGTATGGACTTGACTCTGAGATAGTAGCTTCATTGTGTGAATCATTTGCTGCTCATGTTGATCTCCCCAAATAGAAGTGGTTTAAATATCATCCTCCTTTAGAAGTCAATGTAGTTAAACCCAATCCAGTTGAAGAAAGAGTCATTGCCTATAATGATCCTGTTGTTCCCAGTGCTTACATTGAGAAACCACCTTTCCCTGTTGGATAAAGGATCATTCTAAAGCTTCAACTGTGATACGTAGAGGCTACATTTGAACACCTACACCCCGTGAGAAAATTAGAGTTGAACCTAGCATTGCTATTATCAAAGATCTTCTATCCGACGATGTTGAGGGACATGATATTCACTTCTATGAAGATGCTTCTAGAATTGCTAAACCTCACGCTAGAGACAAACATAGGCCTGTTGTTGGCACGCCTGTTGTTTCTATTAAGATAGGAGATCACTGGTATCAAGGTTTATGTGACGTGGGTGCTAGTGTTAGTGGAATACCTCAATCCTTATATGATGAAATCAAAGATGAGATTGCACCTATTGAGATAGATCATATTGATGTCACTATTCAGCTTGCCAATAGAGATACTATCTGCCATGTGGGAATTGTTAGGGATGTTGAAGTCTTGTGTTGTAAAACAAAGTATCCTGCTGATTTCCTCGTTCTTGCTACCACCCAAGATAGCTTTTGTCCCATCATATTTGGCAGACCTTTTCTCAATACTGTCAATGCTCATATTGATTGTGAGAAGCAAACTATCACTGTTGGTTTTGAAGGTGTGTCACATGAGTTCAATTTCTCCAAGTTTGGTAGATAACCTCATGAAAAGGATTTGCCTAGTAAGGATGAAACTATTGCCTTAACATCTATTGTCATGCCTCCTACTGATCTCTTAGAGCAATACTTGCTTGAGCATGAAAATGATATGCATATGGATGAAAGGGATGAGATAGATAGAGTTGTGTTAGAACAATATCCTATCCTTAAGAATAATCTGCCTCTTGAACTGCTTGGGGATCCACCCCCACCAAAGGGTGATCCTGTGTTCGAGCTTAAACAGTTGCCTGATACTCTTAAGTATGCTTATCTTGATGAAAAAGAGATATATCATGTCATAATTAGTGCTAGCCTCTCAGAGCATGAAGAAAATAAATTACTAAAAACTCTGAGGAAGCACCGTGCTGCTATTGGATATACTCTGATGATCTTAAGGGCAGTAGTCCCACTCTATGCCAGCACAAGATTAAAACTGATCCTGATTCCAAACCAGTTGTTGGTCATCTAAGGAGATTAAATCCTAAGATGAAAGAAGTAGTAAGAAAAGAAATACTAAAGCTCCTCGAGGCCGGTATTATTTATCCTGTTTCTCATAGCGATTGGGCGAGTCTGGTGCATTGCGTTCCAAAGAAGGGAGGCATTACCGTTGTCCCTAATGATAAGGATGAATTGATCCCACAGAGGATTATTACTAGCTATAGGATGGTGACCGATTTTAGGAAATTGAATAAAGCCACTAGGAAAGATCATTACCCTTTACCTTTTATCGACCAAATGCTAGAAAGACTGTCTAAACACGCATACTTCTGCTTTCTAGATGGTTATTCTGGTTTCTCCCAAATACCAGTTGGACAATATGATCAGGAGAAAACCACTTTCACCTGCCCTTTCGGTACCTTTGCTTATAGACGTATGCCTTTTGGCTTATGTAATGCACCTGCCACCTTTCAAAGATGTATGATGGCTATATTCTCTGACTTTTGTGAAAAGATTGTTGAGGTTTTCATGGATGACTTTTCCGTTTACGGGTCTTCTTTTGATGATTGCCTCAGCAACCTTGATCGAGTCTTGCAGAGATGTAAAGACACCAATCTTGTCTTGACTTGGGATAAGTGCCACTTTATGGTCAATTAAGGCATCGGCTTAGGTCATAAAATTTCTGAAAGAGGTATTGAAGCCGATAAGGCTAAGGTTGATGCAATAGAGAAAATGACATACCCCACAGATATCAAAGGTATAAGAAGTTTCCTTGGTCATGCTGGTTTCTATAGGAGGTTCGTTAAAGACTTCTCTAAGATTTCTAGGCCTCTTACCAATCTCTTGCAAAAGGATATTCCTTTTGTTTTTGACGATGATTGTGAGGAAGCCTTCGAAATATTTAAGAGGGCTTTGATACCTGCACCTATTGTTCAACCACCTGATTGGAACTTCCCTTTTGAAATCATGTGTGATGCTAGTGATTACGCTGTTGGTGTTGTCCTAGGGCAAAGAGTTGATAAGAAGTTGAATGTTATTCACTACGCTAGTAAAACTCTAGACAGTGCCCAAAGAAACTATGCTACTACGGAAAAGGAATTTTTAGCAGTCGTGTTTGCATGTCAAAAGTTCAGGTCTTACATAGTTGATTCCAAAGTCACTATTCACATTGATCACGCTGCTATTAAGTACCTCATGGAGAAGAAGGACGCTAAACCTAGACTTATCAGATGGGTTCTCTTGCTACAAGAATTTGATTTGCACATTGTCGACAGGAAGGATGCTGATAACCCTGTAGCAGATAACTTGTCTAGGTTGGATAACGTTCTTGATGACCCACAACCTATTGATGACAGCTTTCCGATGAGAAATTGAATGTCGTCAATGCTTCACGTAGTGCATCGTGGTATGCTGATTATGCAAACTATATCGTTGCCAAATATATACCACCTAGTTTCACGTATCAGCAAAAGAAGAAATTCTTCTTTGACTTGAGACATTACTTTTGGGATGATCCTCACCTTTATAAGGAAGGAGTAGATGGTGTTATTAGACGTTGTGTACCTGAACATGAACAGGGACCGATCCTACAGAAGTGTCACTCCGAGGCCTACGGAGGACACCATGCGGGAGATAGAACTACACACAAGGTATTGCAATCAGGTTTCTATTGGCCCACTCTCTTCAAGGATGCCCGTAAGTTTGTCTTGTCTTGTGATGAATGTCAAAGAATAGGTAATATTAGTAAACGTCAGGAAATGCCTATGAACTATTCAATTGTCATTGAACCATTTGATGTTTGGGGCTTTGATTATATGGGACCTTTTCCAAAATCAAATGGGTATACTCATATCCTAGTTGCTGTTGATTATGTCACTAAGTGGGTAGAAGCTATCCCCACTAGTAGTGCTGATCACAACACCTCTATCACGATGCTTAAGGAAGTTATCTTCCCTAGATTTGGAGTCCCTAGATATCTAATGACCGACGATGGTTCACATTTCATTCATGGTGCTTTCCATAAAACGCCTACTAAGTACGATGTCAACCATAGAATTGCGTCTCCCTATCACCCTCAGTCCAGTGGTCAAGTAGAGCTAAGCAATAGAGAGATTAAACTGATTCTGCAAAAGACTGTCAATAGGTCTAGAAAGAATTGGTCTAAGAAGCTCGATGATGCACTGTGGGATTATAGAACCGCCTATAAGAATCCCATGGGCATGTCTCTGTACAAAATGGTGTACGGTAAAGCATGTCATCTACCTCTTGAGCTAGAGCATAAAGCTTATTGGGCAATCAAAGAGCTCAACTTTGATTTCAAACTTGCTGGTGAGAAGAGGTTATTTGACATTAGCTCGCTTGATGAATGGATAACTCAGGCATATGAAAATGCCAAGTTGTTCAAATAAAAGGTTAAGAGGTGGCATGATAAGAGGATACAAAAGCGTGAGTTCAATGTAGGTGATTATGTATTTCTATACAATTCTCGTTTAAGATTTTTTGCACGCAAGCTTCTCTCTAAATGGGAAGGTCCCTATATTGTTGAGGAAGTATATCGTTCCGGTGCTATCAAAATCAACAACACGGAAGGTAATTGTCCGAGAGTGGTAAACGGGCAGAGAATCAAGCATTACATCTCACGTACTCCCATAAATGTTGAGAGCAACATTATCATAACCATAACTCCGGAGGAGTACATAAGGGATATTTATCAGCCTGTTTCAGACTCCGAAAACGAGGACGTAAGTGATTTGGTAAGTAAACCGACTCCAAAACTTTTCTCGTAGCAATTTTTCTCCGTTTTGGAATTTTTGAAAATAGAAAAATTTAAAGCAGTCCAGAAAGTGCCCGAGGAGGTGACAAGCCTCCTAGGCCCGGCCTACCCCCCTGACCGGGGCTGGAGGGCTTGTGGCCACCTCATGCGCCTCCCGGACTCTATTTTCGTGCGGAGTACTCCTTATGGTCTGGAAAAAATCATTATATATTCTCCCGAAACGTCTGACCTCTGTATCACGCAAATTCCCTCTGTTTTCGTTTCGAGCTTGTTTCTGTTGCAGATCGAGATCGTTATGACGTCCCCAAAAGCTCCGAAGGACAAGATCTTCGAGAAGGTCATCAATCCTTACCTAGCGGGAGTGCTGCAACACCCTCAATCTATCGAGATGCGTGAGGGGATGTTGGACATCTGTGATGTTGAGGGGCCCAAGAAGACCGGAAGCATGGAGACGAGGCTCGAAGCAATGAAGCAACAAGTCTTCAAGTACCAAGGGATGGTGGAGCGTGGACTCAACGCCAACCACATGATGATCACGGAGTTCACCAACAAGCACATGATTGATGCTAATGACATTGGGAAGCACCTCTCCAGGCTCTATGACAGGATTGATCACCTCCAAGCCCAGATCTATGACCTGCAGAACCAAAACTGTGAGTGTGAGTATAGATTTAAATCGATACGGTTGGCTGCAGATTTGAGGATTCTGGAGACTCGTTCATCTTTCCATGATGGATCACCTATGCCTTGGAAGACAGAGGATCAAGCCCATGTTTCAACAACTCCACCACCATCACCTCCAAAGGAAGACAACTGAGCATGGGTATGGGAAATCTCCTTGGCTTGTGCCAAGCTTGGGGGAGTTGCCCCGGTATCATATCACCATCATATCTTTTGCCTTTACCTTCGTTTTAGTTTGTTTCTTTTCAGTTTTCTCTTTCTCTAGTAGAACAAAAGTCTTAGTGTTTTAGGCTTGAGTTTTGCTTTGTGTCACCCCCGATGTATTCGAGCTCGTGAGCCATGTAATAAAGAGTATCTTAGTTAAAGGGCTTTGCCTCTTGCCATGATCAAGAGAATGAGAAAAGAACAAAAGCATGAGAGATCATATAATGATCTTATGGGAAGTGATGGCTTCACATATAAAAAGAATGTTGATTGGAACTTGTTGAGGGTAGACAAACGTAGACCTTGGTCATTGTTGCAATTAATAGGAAGTGATAAGGAAGGAGAGGTTCACATATAGATATATCATATTTGACATCACCTATGATTGTGAATACTCACTAAACTATTGCATGCCTAGGAGTAGATGTTGGACAAGGAAGACAACATAATGAATTGTGTTTGCTTGGTTCCGAACAATGTTATATGATTAGAGATCCCTTAGAATGTGACGATTGCTTCCACCTCATATTAGCCAAAACTCCCGCACCAAGTAGAGATACTACTTGTGCATCCATAAACCTTCAACCCAGTTTTGCCATGAGTGTCCACCATACCTGCCTATGGATTGAATAAGATCCCTCAACTAAGTTGTCATCGGTGCAAGCAATAAAAATTGCTCCCTAATATGTATGATCTATTAGTGTGTGGAAAATAAGCTTTGTACGAACCTGTGATGAGGAAGACATAAAAGCGAAAGACTGCATAATAAAGTTCTTTACCATAGGAGGCAATATAAAGTGACGTTCCTACGCACTAAGAGGACACACATCCAAACCTCAAAAGCGCATGACAACCTCTGCTTCCCTCTACGAAGGGCCTATATTGTACCTTTACTTTTTGCCCTTGAAAGAGTCATGGTGACATTCACCAATTCCTTGTTTCGCCTTTATCTTGGCTAACGTCATATGCTAGGGACGGATCTATATTCATATGTCAACTTGGAGGTAAGTATTCATGAATTATTATTGTTGACATTACCCTTGAGGTAAGCACTTGGGAGGCAAAACTATAAGCCCCTATGTTTCTGTGTATCCAGCTGAAACTTTGATCTCATGTGTACCACGTGAGTAATAGCAATTGTAGAGAACAAAAAGATGATTGAGTATACGGATTTGCTTTACAAGCTCTTATTTGACTCTCTCTGATGTTGTGATAAATTACAATTGCTTCAATGACTAAAGGCTATCGGTTGTTGATTCTCGGTAAGGTTCTTGATTCATGCTTTACATTGTGAAGAATTTGTCACTTTAGCATGAGAGATTATATGTTGGTATTGCTGTTCTGATCATGATCATGATGCCTGCATGTTCATATCTTGTTTTGTCGACACCTCTCTCCCTAAACATGTGGACATATTTATTGAGCTAGGCTTTCGCTTGAGGACAATCGAGGTCTAAGCTTGGGGGAGTTGATACGTCCATTTTGCATCATGTTTTCATGTTGATATTTATTGCTTTTTGGGCTATTATTACACTTCGAGGTACAATACTTATGCCTTTTCTCTCTTATTTTGCAAGGTTTACATGAAGAGGGACAATGCCGGCAGCTGGAATTCTGGCCAAAAAAAGGAGCAAGTTTGAGATGCCTATTCTGCGCAACTCCAAAAGCCGTGAAAATCAACGTGGAATTTTTTGGGAATATATAAAAAATACTGGGCGAAAGAGGTACCAGAGGGGCGCCACCTAGAGGCCACAAGCCTACCAGGCCCGGCCTACCCCCCTGGCCGGGGCTGGAGGGCTTGTGGGCCCCCTGTTGCCCCTCCGACGCTCATCTTTCGCTATATGAAGGGTTTCTTCCGGAAAAAATAAGAAGGGAGCTTTTCGGAGGATTCGCCGCCGCCACGAGGCGGAACTTGAGCAGAACCAATCTAGAGCTCCGGCAGGACGATCCTGCCGGGGAAAACTTCCCTCTCGGAGGGGGAAATCGTCGCCATCGTCATCACCAACACTCCTCTCATCGGAGGGGACTCATCACCATCAATATCTTCATCAGCACCATCTCATCTCCAAACCCTAGTTCATCACTTGTAACCAATCTCCCTCTCACGACTCCGATTGGTACTTGTAAGGTTGCTAGTAGTGTTAATTACTCTTTGTGGTTGATGCTAGTTGGATTATTTGGTGGAAGAGTTTATGTTCAGATCCTTGATGCTACTCATTACCTCTCTCTTCATGAATATGATTATGCTTTGTGAGTAATTACTTTTGTTCCTGAGGACATGGGATAAGTCATGCTAATAGTAGTCATGTGAATTTGGTATTCGTTCGATATTTTGATATGTTGTATGTTGTTTTTCCTCTAGTGGTGTTATGTGAACGTCGACTACATAACACTTCACCATTATTTGGGCCTAGAGGAAGGCATTGGGAAGTAGTAAGTAGATGATGGGTTGCTAGAATGACAGAAGCTTAAACCCTAGTTTATGCGTTGCTTCGTAAGGGGCTGATTTGGATCCACTAGTTTAATGCTATGGTTAGACTTTGTCTTATATCTTCTTTCGTAGTTGCCGATGCTTGCGAGAGGGGTTAATCATAAGTGGGATGCTTGTCCATGTAAGGGCAGTACCCCAAGCGCTTGTCCACCCACATATCAAACTATCAAAGTAACGAACACGAATCATAAGAACATGATGAAAACTAGCATGACAGAAATTCCCGTGTGTCCTCGGGAGCGTTTTTCCTCCTATAAGACTTTGTCCAGGCTTGTCCCTTCCTACAAAAGGGATTGGGCCACTTTGCTGCACCGTTGCTACTTTTGTTACTTGTTACTTGCTACGAATCATCTCACCATACAATCACTTGTTGCCGATAATTTCAGTGCTTGCAGATATTACCTTGCTGAAAACCACTTGTTAGATCCTTCTGCTCCTCGTTGGGTTCGACACTCTAACTTATCGAAAGGACTACGATTGATCCCCTATACTTGTGGGTCATCAATGGCAAATAGTATCTTTGCTATCAGCCAGCTCTTTGCCGTCTGGTTTTTGGTATCTGATGGCAAAGAGGGTCTTTGCCATCACCCCGTAGTCGGCAAAGAAGCAGCAGATGGCAAATCTATGATTCCAGTAGTGTTATGATCTTCAATACCATGTTCATCGCACCTTCGCTTTGATCTATCTGATGTAATCACTATTTATGGTGTGTTTGTTGGGATCCGATGAATTGTGGGTTTATGTTCAGATTATTCATGAAAAGTATTTGAGTCACCTTTGATTATTATGATTCTTAATTGCATGATCATCATAGCTTCATAATGCTCTCCGATCTATTGAGATAGTTTGACCAACTAGATTAATATTTCTTTAGTGGGAGTGGTGCGTTGTAGTAGGTTCAACCTGGCGCATTTCTATATCCGAGTGACAGAAGGGGACAAGATGCGTCTTTGTGTTGCTGCTACTAAGGATAAAATGATGGGGTTTACTCATATTAATTGAGTTTACTTTGTCTACATCATGTCATGGTTCTCCAAGCATTACTTTGTTTTTACTTAATACATAGAGAGAGAAGCATAGAAGCTCTCTTGAAGTGGAGTAATAGTAATAGGTGCAGACAAGAGTCGGCCTATTTTCTTATGGCGTGATGCCTATATACACATGATTATTGCCGTGAAAATGGCATAATTATTCACGGTTCTATCAATTGCCCAACATTAATTTGTTTACCTACCATATGCATTAGCCATGAGAGATGCCACTAGGGAACACTACGGCCCCGGGTCTATTCACTTATATATTTACCAACACTACTACTACCTTGCTGCCATTATTTGTGTTATTTTATTTTGCAATTTACAATTAGCAAGAATTATCTACACACCTCATTTGCTTGCAAATAACAAGGTCATGGGGATTGACAACACAATTGCCCGCGTTGGGTGCAAGTTGTTTGTTTGTTTATCTGCAGTCGCTGAAGACGATTGAGGATTGGTATTCCTATGGGTTCGACAAACCTTGGTTTCATAATCAAGGGAAATACTTACCCGCATTATGCCGCGATAACCCGTTCCTCTTCACGGAAAACGCAACACAGATCACAGTCATCAGGAAGGATTTCTGAGTTGATACGTCCATTTTGAATCATGATTCTTGTACCTTTTTTACTTTGTTCTTGTCCATTATTCCAAATTGTTATGCAATTCTTATGCCCTTTTCTCTCTGAATATGCAAGGAACATCACAATGAGGGAAATATCTGGAAACTGGGATTCTCGACCGGAAAACGGTAGAATAGGCACAAAAATCACCAGACTCCAAATGACCTGAAATTTCACGGAGAATATTTTTGGAGTATTTAAGAATTTCTAGAACAAAAATACACCAGAGGAGGGCTGCCAGCTGGGCAAAAGCCAACATGGTGCGGCCCAGCCCCTAGTCGCGGCCTGATGGCTTGTGGGGCCCCTATTGGCCCTCCGATGTCCATCTTCTCCTATATGGTGTGTTTTACCCTAGAAAAAAATCAGGATATTACTTTCGGGATGAAGCACCGCCATCTTGAGGCAGAAACCTGGACACATGCCCTTTTTCTCTCCCGTAGTGCGATTCTGCTTGGGAAATTTCCCTTCGGGATGGGGAGATCGAAGCCATCGTCATCACCAACGCTTGCTCCTTCGTGGGAGAACCAATCTTCATCAACATCAACACCAGCACCATCTCATCTCCAACCCTAGTTCATATCTTGTATTCGATCGTTGTCTAAAAACCTCACATTGGTACCTGTGGGTTGCTAGTAGTGTTGTTACATCTTCTAGTTGATGCTTGTTTGATTAATTGGTGAAAGATATTATGTTCAGATCCTTTGTCACCATCATTATACCTCTGATCTTCAACATGCTGATGAGGTGTGAGTAGTTACTATTGTTCCTGAGGACAAGGGATAACTCTTGTCACAAATAATCATGTGAAATTGGCATTCGTTCGGTATTTTGATGATATGTATGTTGTTGCTTCTCTTAGTGGTGTCGTGTCAACGTCGACAACACGACACTTGACCATGTTATGGGCCTAAGGGAAGGCATTGTGGAGTAGCAAGTAGATGATGGGTTGCGAGAGTGACAGAAGCTTAAACCCCAGTTTACACATTACTTCATAAGGGGCTGATTTGGATCTTAATTCTAACCATAGCATAAAACGTGTGGATCCAAATCAGCCCCTTATGAAGTAACGCGTAAACTAGGGTTTAAGCTTCTGTCACTCTCGCAACCCATCATCTACTTGTCACTCCACAATGCCTTCCCTTAGGCCCATAACATGGTGAAGTGTCGTGTAGTCGACATTCACACGACACCACTAAGAGAAGCAACAACATACATATCATCAAAATATCGAACGAATGCCAATTTCACATGATTACTCGTGACAAGACTTATCCCATATCCTCAGGTACAATAGTAACTACTCACACCTCATCAACATGTTCAAGATCAGAGGTATAATGATGGTGACAAAGGATCTGAACATAATATCTTTCACCAATTAATCCAACAAGCATCAACTACAAGATGTAATCAACACTACTAGCAACCCACAGGTACCAATCTGAGGTTTTGAGACAAAGATCAAATACAGGAGATGAACTAGGGTTGGAGATGAGATGGTGCTGGTGTTGATGTTGATGAAGATTGGTTCTACCACGAAGGAGGAAGCATTGGTGATGACGGTGGCTTCGATCTCCACCTCTCGGCGGGAAATTCCCCTAGAAGAATCGCACTGCCGGAGAGAAAAAGGGTCTCTACCCAGCTTTCCACCTCGAGGCGGCGGCGCTTCATCCCATAAGTAATCTCCTAATTTTTTCTAGGGTAAAACAAACAATATAGGAGAAGATGGACGTCAGAGGGCTAGCAGGGGGCCCACAAGCCATCAGGGCGTGACGAGGGGTTGGGACGCACCTGTTGGCTTGTGCCCAGCTGGCAGCCCTCCTCTGGTGTTTTTTTGTTCTAGAAATTCTTAAATATTCCAAAAATATTCGTTGTGAAATTTCACGTCATTTGAAGTCTCGTGATTTCTGTGCCTATTCTACTGTTTTCCGGTCCAGAATCCCAGTTTCCAGATATTTCCCTCATTGTGATATTCCTTGCATACTCAGAGAGAAAAAGGCATAACAATTGCATAACAATTTGGTATAATGGACAAGAACAAAGTAAAAAAGTTACAAGAAATCATGATGCAAAATGGACGTATCACGCGCCATTTGGAACTCTTCCAAACGACTGCTCCACTATACAAATCTGGTTTGCTACTCAGAGTCATCCGGATTATTGTCAAAGCTTGCATCATCGTAACCCTTTACGACGAACTCTTTTATCACCTCCATAATCGAGAAAAATTCCTTAGTCCTCTAGTTACTGAGGATAATTTTGACCGTCGTTCAGTGATTCATTCTTGGATCCCTCTTTTTACCCCTTGACAGACTCATGGCAAGGCACACATGAGGTGAGGTACCTAACATGGCATACTATAGAGCCTATGGCTAAGGCATAGGGGACGATCTTCGTCCTTCCTCTTTCTTTTGTCTTGGTCGGGCTTTGAGTCTTACTGAAATTCACACCTTACAACGTAGTTAAGAACTCCTTCTTTGACTGTTCCATTTTGAACTCCTTCAAATTTTTGTCAAGGCATGTCTTTATTGAAAGCTTTCTCAAGCATATTGATCTATCTCCATAGGTCTTGATTCTCAATGTTCAAGTAGCTTCCTCCAGGTTTTCCTTCGAAAAACACCTTTGAAACAACCCTATATGCTTTCCAGAATTTCTACGTCATTTCCGATTAATAATATCTCAACTACATATACTTATCAGAAATTCTATAATGCTCCCACTCGCTTTCTTGTAAATGCAAGTTTCTCATAAACTTTGTATAAACCCAAAAACTTTGATCATTTCATCGAAGCGTATATTCCAACTCCGAGATGCTTGCTCCAGTGCATAGAAGGATTGCTGGAGCTTGCATACTTGTCAACATCCTTAGGATTGACAAAACCTTCTGGTTGTATCACATACAACCTTTCCTCAAGGAAACCATCAAGGAAACAATGTTTTGACATCCATCTGCAAGATTTCATAATTAAAAAATGCAGCAACTGCTAACATAATTCCAACAGACTTTAGCATCACTATGGGTGAGAAAGACTCATCGTAGTAAACTCCTTGAACTTGTCGGAAACCTCTTTGCGACGAGTCGAGCATTCTAAATGGTGACATTTACCATCATCGCCTGTCTTCCTTTTAAAGATCCACTTCTACTTAATAGCCTTACAACCATCAAGTAGTTCTTCCAAAGTGTACACTTTGTTTTCATACATGGATCCTATCTCGGATTTCCTGGCATCTGATACGTCTCAAACGTATCTATAATTTTTGATGTTTTCACGCTGTTATCTTGCCTTCTTTGTATGTTTTATGTACCTTTTTATATCTTCTTGGGACTAACTTATTAATTCAGTGCCAGGTGCCAGTTGCTGTTTTTTCCGTGTTTTTGACTCTTTTCAGATCTGATTTTGGAACGGAGTCCAACAGAAGAAAAAGCCCGAAATGATTTTTTCCCGAACGAAAGAAGTCCAGGGGGCTTTTGGGCCAAGCCAGGTGGGCTCCAGGGAGCCCACAAGCCCCCACTCCACCACCAGGGGGAGGTGGCGGTGGGCTGGCTTGTGGCCTCCCTAGCCGCCCCCTGACCTAGATCTTTGGCCTAAAAATTCCCAAATATTCTGTGAAAAATCAGGGGAGCCTCAAAAATACTTTTCCGCCGCCACAAGCTTCCGTTTCCGCGAGATCTCATCTGGAGACCCTTCCTGGCGCCCTGCCGGAGGGGACTTTGGAGTTGGAGGGCTTCTTCATCATCATCATCGCCCTTCCAATGACTCGTGAGTAGTTCACTTCAGACCTACGGGTCCGTAGTTAGTACCTAGATGGCTTCTTCTCTCTCTTGGATCTTCAATACAAAGTTCTCCATGATCTTCAGGGAGATCTATCCGATGTAATCTTCTTTGGCGGTGTGTTTGTCGAGATCTGATGAATTGTGGACTTGTTATCAGATTATCTATGATATATATTTGACAGTTTGCTGATTTCTTATATGCATGATTTGATATCCTTGTAAGTCTCTCCGAGTCTTGGGTTTTGTTTGGCCAACTAGATCTATGATTCTTGCAATGGGAGAAGTGCTTGGTTTTGGGTTCTGTCATGTGGTGACCATTCCCAGTGACAGTAGGGGCACCAAGGCACACATCAAGCAGTTGCCATCAAGGGTAAAAAGATGGGGGTTTTTATCATTGGTTTGAGATTATCCCTCTACATCATGTCATCTTGCTTAAGGCGTTACTCTGTTCTTATGGACTTATACAGTAGATGCATGCTGGATAGCGGTCGACGTGTGGAGTAATAGTAGTAGATGGGGAAAGTATCGGTCTACTTGTTTCAGACGTGATGCCTATAGAAATAATCATTGCATAGATATCATCACGACTCTACATAGTTTTATCAATTGCTCGACAGTAATTTTTTCACCCACCGTCTACTTTCTTTCATGAGAGAAGCCACTAGTAAACACTACGGCCCCCGGGTCTATTCACATCCATCGTTTACAACTCCGCTTTTACTTTGCTTTGTTACTTTGTTGCTTTCAGTTCTCACTTCGCAAACAATCTATAAGGGATTGACAACCCCTTCATAGCGTTGGGTGCAAGTTTTTGTGTTTGTACAGGATCTTGAGATACTCCTCCGCCGGATTGATACCTTGGTTCTCAAACTAAGGGAAATACTTACCTCCGCTGTGCTACATCATCCTCTCCGCTTCGAGGGAATACCAACGCAGAAGGATTCCTGGTGTCGTAAACGTGCCCATTTCTGGCACCACCGGAAGGTCTTTTGTGCAGTAGCATAACTGACATCAGAAGCATTTCTGGCGCTGTTGCCGGGGAGGAGAAATCAAGATTTATCCAAGTAGGTCTCACAAAATGTTCTCTTGCATTTACTTTTGTTGCCAGTTGCCTCTCATTTTCCTCTCCCTCACTTCACATTTGCCGTTTTCATTCGCCTTTCTCTTTCGCCGTTTTACCTTGCCCTTGCCGTTTTCCTTTGCCGGTTTCTTGCTTGCTTGTCAGCTTGTTTGTTTGTTGAAGACACCATGTCTGAAAACACCAAACTTTGCGACTTCTCGAGCACTAATAATAATGATTTTATTAGTACTCCGATTGCTCCCGCCACTAGTGTGGAATCGTATGAAATCAACGCAGCTTTGTTGAATCTTGTTATGAAAGAGCAATTCTCTGGCCTTCCTAGTGAAGATGCGCATCCCATCTCAATACCTTCATTGAGCTTTGCGATATGCAAAAGAAAAGAGATGTGGATAATGACGTGATTAAGTTGAAACTTTTTTCCTTTCTCGTTGCGAGATCGCGCAAAAACTTGGTTTTCTTCTTTGCCTAAAAATAGTATCGATTCTTGGGATAGGTGCAAAGATGCTTACATATCCAAGTAGTTTCCGCCGGCTAAGATCATCTCCTTACGTAACGATATCATGAATTTCAAGCAACTTGATCATGAACACGTTGCACAATCTTGGGAGAGGATGAAGCTTATGATTAGAAATTGTCCTGCTCATGGCTTGAGTTTGTGGATGATTATACAAATCTTTTACATTGGCTTGAATTTCGCTTCTCGCAATATCTTGGACTCCGCCTCAGGTGGAACGTTCATGGAAATCACGTTAGGAGACGCTACAAAACTCCTAGACAATATCATGACCAACTACTCTCAGTGGCACACTGAAAGGTCGCCTGCTAGCAAAAAGGTGCACGCTATAGAAGAGATTAACTCGCTTAATGCTAAGATGGACGAGTTGATGAATTTGAAGAAACACTACCATAGATCCTAATGACATGCCACTATCTTCTTTGATTGAGAGTAGCAACGCTAGTTTGGACGTGAATTTTGTTGGTAGGAACAAGTTTGGCAACAACAATGCTTTTAGAGGAAACTATGTTCCTAGGCCTTTTCCTAGTAACTCCTCTAACAATTATGGCAATTCCTACGGCAACACTTATGGAAATCACAACAAATTACCCTCTGATCTAGAGAGTAATATCAAAGAGTTCATCAACTCTCAAAAGATTTTCAATGCGTCCATAGAGGAAAAACTACTCAAAATAGACGATTTGGCTAAGAGCGTTGATAGGATGTCTTGTGATATTGATGCTTTGAAAGTTAGATGCGCTCCTCCCAAGATCAACTTGGATGAAACTTTGAAAGCTATGCGTATCTCCATGAATGAGAGCAAAGAAAGAACCGCCCAAATTCGCGCTAGACATGAATGGTTTAAAAGGGTGCGTTCTAGTGATGCAAATGACGAAAATCTTAAAGTGCTTGGTGTGACTCCACTTGAATCTTTGTTTTTGCGTGACAAACCTACTTATGGAGGGGCTGGATATGAATCCACTTTGGTTGAAAAACGCCCCAATGATTCGGAGTCCACCTATCTTGATGATAAAGGTGTGGAGAGTGGAGTAGAAGAAGTCAAAATTTTGGGTAGTAATGAAACTCCCACTTTGGATTTCAAGGAACTCAATTATGATACTTGCTCCTTGTTTGAATGCATTTCTTTAATGCAATCCATTGCAAACTCTCCACATGCTTATAGCCAAAGCAAAGCCTTCACCGCGCATATCGTAGATGCTATGATGAAATCTCTTGAAGAGAAGCTCAAACTAGAAGTCTCTATACCTAGAAAACTTCATGATGAGTGGGAACCTACTATCAAAATCAAGATCAAAAACTATGAGTACAATGCTTTGCGTGATTTGGGTGCTAGTGTTTCCGCGATTCCAAAGTCTTTATATGATATTCTTGGTTTTCATGAGATTGAAGAGTGTTCTCTTAATTTGCATCTTGCGGATTCTACTCTCAAGAAGCCCATGGGGAGGATCGTTGATGTTCTTATTGTTGCAAATAAGAACTATGTACCCGTGGATTTCATTGTACTTGACATAGATTGCAATCCTTCATGTCCCATTATTCTTGGTAGACCTTTCCTGAGGACTATTGGTGCTATCATCGATATGAAGGAAGGGAATATTAGATTTGAATTTCCTTTGAAGAAGGGCATGGAGCACTTTCCTAGAAAGAAAATAAGATTGCCTTATGAATCTATGATGAGGGCTACTTATGGTTTGAGCACCAAAGATGACTATACGTGATTCCATCACTTTCGCCTAGCTAAGGGCGTTAAACAAAAGCGCTTGTTGGGAGGCAACCCAACGAATTTATCCTTTTTATTTCTGTTTTATGTTTTCCACACTTTCATAATTCTGTTATGATTGTGTTTTTTGTGTTTCTTTTTGCGTTTGTGCCAAGCAAAACCATTATGATTAGTCTTGAGGATGATCGTTTGGTCATGCTGGAAAAGACAGAAACTTTCTGCTCACGAAAAGAATATTCAATTTTGTTATGTAAGAGATTTTGAGTTGATTCTTTTTTCTGCTGATTTCTACACAAATTCGTCAGACTGTCGTAATTTTTTAGAATTTTTGAAGTACCAGAGGTATACGAAACATACAGATTGCTACACACTCGTATGCTGTTAACAGATTCTGTTTTTGTTGTGTTGGTTGCTTATTTCGATGAAACTACGGATAATATCATTGGTATTAGCCATGGAAGATTGAAATTACAGTAACCCAACATCATCACAAGTATAATTTAAGTTTGCTACAGTACCTAAGGAAGTGGTGGTTTGCTTTCTTGTACTAATGTTATCACGAGTTTCTGTTTAAGTTTCGTGTTGTGAAGTTTTCAAGTTTTGGGAGAAGTTCTTATGGACAAAGAGATAAAGAGTGGCTAGATATCAAGCTTGGGGATTCCCAAGGTACCCCAAGATATTAAAGGATGACGTAAAAGCCTAAGCTTGGGGATGCCCCGGGAAGGCATCCCCTCTCTCGTCTTCGATCCATCGGTAACGTTACTTGGGGCTATATTTTTATTCACCACATGTTATGTGTTTTTGCTTGGAGCGTATTGTATCGTAGGAGTCTTTTATTTTTGTTGTGACACAATCATCCTTGCTGCACACCTAGATAGAGATACATGCACACACCGTGATTTTGTCGAGCTTCATTTATATCTTTTGGTAGACAATTCAGCTCACATGTGCTTCACTTATATCTTTTGAGCTAGATACTTTTGCTCTATGTGCTTCACTTATATATTTTAGAGCACAGCGGTGCGTGGCTTGGTAGTTGATCTATGCTTTGAAAGTAGTCTCAAAAGGGGTAGTTATCCAAAGGGATACGAAAACTTCCACCTTCATGTGCATTGAATAGTTAGAGAAGTTTGATTCATTTCAATTAGATTTGAGTTGTGGTTATGGTAATATTGAAGTCATGCTAGTAAGGTGTTGTGGATCTAGAAATACCTTTGTTGAAGTTAGTGATTCCCGTAGCATGCACGTATAGTGAACCGCTATGTGATGAAATCTAAGCATGATTAGTATATTGATTGTCATCCTTTGCGTGGCGGTCGGGATCGCGCGATGGTTTATACCTACCAACCCTTCCCCTAGGAGTATGCGTTGAATGCTTTGTTTCGATTACTAATAAAACTTTTGCAACAATTATATGAGTTCTTCATGACTAATATTGAGTCCATGGTTTAGATGCACTTTCACCTTTCACCATCACTATCTTCTTAGTGTCGTGCAACTTTCGCCTGTGCACAAAACCCACCATTAGCCTCCCTCAAAACAGCCACCATACCTACCTACTATGGCTTTTTCAAAAGTCATTCCGAGATATATTGCCATGCAACTACCACCATGACATGTGTCACCACGTATACTTTGCCTTTGCATGATTGTAAGATAGCTAGCATGATGTTTCTTGATGTCTATGCCATGATAGATCATTGCCACGGTACACTACCGAAGGCATTCCATATAGAGTCATAGTTGCTCTAAGTTTTGAGTTGAAAGTGTGATGATCATCATTATTGGAGCATGGTCCCATGTGAGGAAATAAAAGAGGCCAAAGAAGCCCCAAAAAAAGAGGCCAAAGAGCCCACCAAAATAAAAAAAATGAGAGAAAAAAAGAGAAGGGACAATGCTACCACTTTTTCCACACTTGTGCATATTAAGAACCATGATCTTCATGATTGAGCGTCTCTCATTTTGTCACCACCATATAGCTAGTGGGAAATTTTCATTATATAACTTGGCTTGTATATTCCAATGATAAGCTTCCTCAAAATTGCCTTAGGTCTTCGTGAGCAAGCAAGTTGGATGCACACCCACTAGTTTACTTTAAGAGCTTTCACATACTTGTAGCTCTAGTGCATCATTTGTATGGCAATCCCTACTCATGCACATTGATATCTATTGAGGAGCATCTCCACAGCTCATTAATATGCCTAGTTAATGTGACTATCTTCTCCTTTTTGTCTTGCAACCTTCACCACATTCCACACCATCTATAGTGCTATAACCATGGCTCACGCTGATGTATTGCGTGAGAGTTGAAAATGTTTGAGAAAGTAAAGGTGTGAAACAATTACTTGGCCAATATCGGGGTTGTTCGTGATTTAAATTCGTTGTGCAATGATGATAGAGCATAGTCAGACTATATGCTTTTGTAGGGATAACTTTCATTTGGCCTTGTTATTTTGAAAGTTCATGATTACTTTGCTAGTTTGCTTGAATTATTATTGTTTCCATGTCAATAGCAAACTACTGTTTTGAATCTAATGGATCTGAACATTCACGTCACATAAGAGGAATTACAAAGGACACCTATGCTAGGTAGCATGAAAGCAACAAAAATTCATTCTTAGCACTTCCCTACTCGAGGACGAGCAGGAGTTAAGATTGGGGATGCTTGATACTTCTCAAACGTATCTATAATTTTTGATGTTTTCACACTGTTATCTTGCCTTCTTTCTATGTTTTATGTACATTTTTATATCTTTTTGGGACTAACTTATTAATTCAGTGCCAAGTGCCAGTTCCTGTTTTTTCCGTGTTTTTGACTCTTTTCAGATTTGATTTTGGAACGGAGTCCAAACGGAAGAAAAAACCCGAAATGATTTTTTCCGAAACGAAAGAAGTCCAGGGGGCTTTTGGGCCAAGCCAGGTGGGCTCCAGGGAGCCCATAAGCCCCCACTCTGCCACCAGGGGGGAGGCGACGATGGGTAGGCTTGTGGCCTCCTTGGCCGCCCCTGACCTAGATCTTTGGCCTATAAATTCCTAAATATCCTGCAAAAAATCAGGGGAGCCTCGAAAATAATTTTCCGCCGCCGCAAGCTTCCGTTTCCGTGAGATCTCATCTGGAGACCCTTCCCGGCGCCCTGCCGGAGAGGACTTTGGAGTTGGAGGGCTTCTTCATCATCATCATCGCCCCTCCAATGACTCATGAGTAGTTCACTTCGTACCTACGGGTCCGTAGTTAGTAGCTAGATGGCTTCTTCTCTCTCTTGGATCTTCAATACAAAGTTCTCCATGATCTTCATGGAGATCTATCCGATGTAATCTTCTTTGGCTTTGTGTTTGTCGAGATCCGATGAATTGTGGACTTGTGATCAGATTATCTATGATATATATTTGAGTCTTTGCTTATTTATTATATGCATGATTTGATATCCTTGTAAGTCTCTACGAGTCTTGGGTTTTGTTTGGCCAACTAGATCTATGATTCTTGCAATGGGAGAAGTGCTTGGTTTTGGGTTCTGCCATGTGGTGACCTTTCCCAGTGACAGTAGGGGCAGCAAGGCACACATCAAGCAGTTGCCATCAAGGGTAAAAAGATGGGGTTTTTATCATTGGTTTGAGATTATCCCTCTACATCATGTCATCTTGCTTAAGGCGTTACTCTGTTCTTATGGATTTAATACACTAGATGCATGCTGGATAGCGGTCGACGTGTGGAGTAATAGTAGTAGATGCAGAAAGTATCGGCCTAATTGTTTCGGACGTGATGCCTATAGAAATAATCATTGCATAGATATTGTCATGACTCTGCATAGTTCTATCAATTGCTCGACAGTAATTTTTTCACCCACCGTCTACTTTCTTTCATGAGAGAAGCCACTAGTAAACACTACGGACCCCGGGTCTATTCGCATCCATCGTTTACAACTCCGCTTTTACTTTGCTTTGTTACTTTGTTGCTTTCACTTCTCACTTCGCAAACAATCTATAAGGGATTGACAACCCCTTCATAGCATTGGGTGCAAGTTTTTGTGTTTGTGCAGGATCTTGAGATACTCCTCCGCCGGATTGATACCTTGGTTCTCAAACTGAGGGAAATACTTACCTCCACTGTGCTACATCATCCTCTCCTCTTCGAGGGAATACCAACACAGAAGGATTCCTGGTGCCGTCAATGTGCCCATTTCTGGCGCCAGCGGAAGGTTTTTTGTGCAGTAGCATAACGGACATCAGCGTCCAGCCATTCGTTGGAATCTAGGCCCACCATCGCTTCTCCATAGCTCATAGGTTCATTGCTGTCCAACAACATGACCTCTAAGACAGGATTACCGTACCACCGGAGTAGTGCGTGTCCTTGTCGACCTACGAGGTTTGGAAGTAACTTGATCTGAAGCTTCATGATCATCATCATTGGCTTCCTCTTCAATTTGGTGTAGGCGCCACAGGAACAACTTCATGTGCCCTGCTACACTCTGTTTGAAGTGACGGTTCAACAACCACATCAAGTTCCACCATCCTCCCACTCAATTCTTTCAAGAGAAACTCTTTCTCGAGAAAGGACCCGTTTTCAGCAACAAACACTTTGCTTTTGGATCTGAGTTAGGAGATGTACCCAACTGTTTTGGGTATCCTATGAAGATGCATTTATCCACTTTGGGTTTGAGCTTATCAGGCTAAAGACTTTCGACATAAGCATCGTAGCCCCAAACTTTAAGAAACGACAACTTAGGTTTCTCCAAACCATAGTTCATATGGTGTCATCTCAACGGAAGTATGTGGTGCCCTATTAAAGTGAATGTGGTTGTCTCTAATGCCTAACCCCAAAACTGTAGTGGTAATTCGATAAGAGACATCATAGTATGCACCATATCCAATAGGGCGCGACTACGATGTACGGACACACCATCACATTATGGTGTTCCAGGTGGCATGATTAGTGAAACAATTTCCACATTGTCCTAAATGTATACCAAACTCACAACTCACATATTCATCTCTATGATCACATCGTAGACATTCCATCCTCTTGTCACGACGGTCTTCAACTTCACTCTGAAATTGCTTGAACTTTTCTATAATTCAAACTCGTGATTCATCAAGTAAATACACTTGTATCTACTCAAATCATCTGTGAAGTAGGAACATAACGATATCCACTACGTGCCTGAGCACTCATTGGACTACACACATCAAAATTTATTGTTTCCAATAGGTCACTTTCTCGTTCCATCTCACTTGAAAACGAGGCCTTCAGTCATCTTGCCCATGTGGCATGATTTGCATCTCTCAAGTGATTAAAAATCAAGTGTGTCCAAAAGATCCATATGCATGGAGTTTCTTCATGCGTTTACACCAATATCTATGGTTCACATGTCTCAAACGATTCAAAACCAAGTGATTCCAAAGATCCATCAGCATGGAGCTTCTTCATGTGTTTTATACCAATATGACTCAAGCATCAGTGCCACAGGTAAGTGGTACTATCATTACGACTTTGTATCTTTTGGTATCAATATTATGAACATGTGTACCACTACGACCGAGATTCAATAAACCATTCATATTAGGTGCATGACCATTGAAGGTTTTATTCAAGTAAACAGAGTAACCATTATTCTCTTTAAATGAATAACCGTATTGCAATAAACACGATCCGATAATGTTCATGCTCAATGGAAACACCAATCAATATTTAGGTTTAACACTAATCTCGAAGGTAGAGAGAGCGTACGATGGTGATCATATAAACCTTGTATTCACTTCCAACACACATCGTCACCTCGCCTTTAGCCAGTCTCCATTTATTCCGTATCTTTTATTTCGAGTTACTAACATTTAGCAACTAAACCGGTAACTAAGACCCATGTGCTACTAGGAGTACTACTAAAGTACACATCAATAACACGTATATCCAATATACTTTTGTTAATGTTGCCAGCCTTCTTATCTACCAAGTGTCTAGGGCAGTTATGCCTTAGTGATCATTCCCCTCATCATAGAAGCACTTAGTCTCGGGTTTGGGTTCAACCTTGGGTTTATTCATTGAGTGAAAACTGACTTGTCATTCTCGAAGTTTCCCTTCATTCCCTTTGCCCTTCTTGAAACTAGTGGTTTTACTAACCATCAACATTTGATGCTCCTACTTGATTTCTACCTTCGTGGTGTCAAATCATCGCAAATAGCTCAAGGATCGTCATTTCTATCCCTATATGTTATAGTTCATCACGAAGCTCAGTAGCTTGGTGGCAGTGACTTTGGAGAACTATGTCAATCACTATCTTATCTGGAAGATCAACTCCCACTCGATTCAAGCGATTGTATCACCCAGACAATCTGAGCACATGCTCAACCATTGAGCTTTTGTCGCTTACTTTGCAGGAAAAGAATCTTGTTGGATCTCATACCTCTTAACACGGGCACAAGCTTGAAATCCTAATTTCAGCTCTTGGAACATCTCATATGTTCCATGACGTTCCAAACGTCTTGGGCGCCACAATTCTAAGCCATAAAGCATGACGCCGTGAACTATCACGTAGTCATCAAAATTGTGTATGTTAGATGTTCGCAACATCTAAACACGACGCTCGGGGGGGGGGGGGGTAGCACACCGAGCGGTTCATTAAGGACATAGGACTTCTACGCAGCAATGAGGACAGTCCTCAATTTACGGACCCAGACCGCATAATTGCTACTATCATCTTTCAACTTATTTTCCTCTAGGAACATATCAAATACACGGGAGCTACAACGCAAGCTAATCATCTACAACATAATTTGCAAATACATTCTGATTATGTTCATGATAATGAGTTCAATTAACCATATTACTTAAGAATTCCCACTCAAATTGACATCCCTCTAGTCATTCGAGTGTCACATGATCCAAATTCACTAACTCAAGTCCGATCATCACGTGAGTTGAGTTAGCTTCAATGGTGAATATCTCTATGTTGATCCTATCTACTATATGACTCATGTTCAACCTTTTGGTCTCTTGTGTTCCGAGGCCATGTTTGTACATGCTAGGCTCGTCAAGTTTAACCCGAGTGTTCCGCGTGTGCAAAACTGTCCACCCGTTGTATGTGAACGTAGAGTCTATCACACCCGATCATCACGTGGTGTCTCGAAACGACGAACTTTCTCAATGGTGAATACTCCGGGAGAACAAAATTTTATCTTGAAATTTTATTGAGGGATCACCTTATAATGCTACTGTCGTCCTACGCAAAACAAGGTGGATAAAAGGATTAACACCACATGCAAATCATAAGTGACATGATATGGCCATGATCTTGTGCTTTTGACGTCAATCTCCAAAGCACCAACATGATCTTCATTGTCACCGGCACAACATCATGATCACCATCATTGTGCTACCATCAATGTTGTCGCGCCAACTATGCTTGTACTACTATAGCTACTGATTTAGCGATAAAGTAAACCATCACCAAGCGCCAAAATAAATTAAAGACAACCTTATGGCTCCTCCCGGTTGTCGTAGCATTGACATGCAAGTCGATATTTAACTATTACAACATGATCATCTCATACATCAAATATATCACATCATGTCGTTGGCCATACCATATCACATGCATACCCTGCAAAAACAAGTTAGACATCCTCTAATTTGTTGTTGCATGTTTTACATGCCTGCTATGGGTATCTAGAAAGAACAATTCTTACCTACGCAAAATCACAAGGTGATACACAAGTTGCTATTTAACCTTCTCCAAGGACCGCCTTTGTCAAATCCAATTCAACTAAAGTAGGAGAAACAGACACCCGCCAAGCATTTTATGCAACAAGTTGCATGTGAGTCGATGGAACTGGTCTCTCGTGAGCGTACGAGTAAGGTTCGTCCGGGTTGCTTCATTCAACAATACTACCGAATCAATAAAAGACTAAGGAGGGAAGCAATCTGAGTATCAACGCCCACAAACTCCTTTGTGTTCTACTCGAGATTTCATCTATGCACAGACCTAGCTCATGATGCCACTGTTGGGGAACGTTGCATGGGAAACAAAAATTTTCCTACGCACACATAAGATCCATCCATGGTGATGACCATCTATGAGAGGAGAGTTCGGATCTACATACCCTTGTAGATCACTAAGCGGAAGCGTATATAACACGGTTGATGTAGTCGAACATCTTCGTGATCCAAATCGCAGTTCGTCCCGCGATCTCATCACGATCCGTCCCGCAATCCCATTACGATCTAGTGTTGAATGGACAACCTCCGCGTTCAGCACACGTATAGCTCGATGACGATCTCTGCCTTTTTGATCCAGCAAGAGGGGCGGAGAGGTAGAAGAGTTCTCCGGCAGGACGATGACATGGTGGGGGTGGTGAACTAATCCAGCAGGGCTTCACCAAGCTATGCCGGACTAATGTAGATGGAGGAGACTATCTATGGAGGAGAGGGCAGCACATGGCTTTTCACGTGTGTGTTTCCCTCAAAACCTCCACTATATATAGGAGGAAGAGGTGGGAGGGCTGCCTTGCCTCCTCCTCCAAGGAGGAGAGGTTCGGTCGAGCTAGGGAGGACAGTCCTCCTCCAATTCGGTTTGGTGGAGGACTCCCTTCCTAGTTGGTCATCTTCACTTTTTTTCTTTTTCCTTTTCTTTTAACACTTGGATGAAATAGGTCTTATTGGTCTGGCCGCACCAGCCCACTAGGGGCTCGTGCGCCACCTTTAAGCCGACTAGGTCCCCTCCCGGGTGGGCGGCCCCTCCCGGTGAAACCTGGAACCCATTCGTCACTCCCACTACTTTATCGGTAATGCCTGGAATCTTTCCGGAAGACTATTGCAGCTTTCCTATATGTCAATATTTACCTTCGGACCATTCCGGAGCTCCTCGTGATGCCCGAGATCTCATCAGGGACTCCGAACAACTTTCATCACCAACATACATAACTCAATAATATCAAAGTGTCAACGAACCTTAAGTGTGTAGACCCTGCGGGTTCGAGAACTATGTAGACATGATTGAGACACTCTATGGTTAATAACCAATAGAGGGACCTGGATACTCACATTGGCTCCTACATTTTCTATGAAGATCTTTATCGGTTGAACCTCTATGTCAAGGATTTCGTTAATCCCGTATACTATTCCCATTGTCCATCGTTATGTTACTTGCTCGAGATTCAATCTTCGGTATCTCTATACCTAGTTCAATCTCGTTACGTGCAAGTCTCTTTACTTGTTCCATAATACAAGATCACATGACTAACTATTTAGTCACATTGCTTGCAAGGCTTGTTGTGATCTTGTATTACCGAGTGGGCCCTGAGATACCTCTCCGTCATATAGAGTGACAAATCCCAGTCTTGATCCATGCCAACCCAACAGGCACCTTCGGAGATACCTGTAGAGCACCTTTATTGTAACCCAGTTACGTTGTGACGTTTGATACACACAAGGCATTCTTCCGATGTCCGGGAGTTGCATGATCTCATGGTCATAGGAACACATACTTGACATGGAGAAAACAGTAGCAATAAACTAACACGATCATATGCTACGTTCATAGTTTGGGTCTTGTCCATCATATCAGTCTCCGAATTATGTGATCCCGTTATAAAATGACAACTCATGTCTATGGCCAGGAAACCTTGACCATATTTGATCAACGAGCTAGTCCTTAGAATCTCACTAGGGATGGTGCGTTCTCCATGTACCCACACATGTACTTGAGTTTCCAATCAATACAATTCTAGCATGGATAATAGGAGATTATCATGAACAAGGAAATATAATAATAAGTTATTTGTTATTACCTCTAGGGCATATTTCCAACAGGTCATGTCTCGCCTGGAAAGCGGTGCCAACTTCGAGCGTCAAGTATGTCCATAACTCACCGGCCCATCTCTTTAATGTGTACTTCACTAACACTTGTTTTTTGACTGTGCAAATGGTTCCGATGTTCGACATGTTTCGCCATGACAACAACAACCAAGCATTCAAGTTCCTTCATGTGTTCACGAGGATCGAGTCATGCGAGAAACGAACAGACTACCAGCTCGCTCTCGCCAAGGCCAAGGATGGTGTCGACAACCCAGACGCGCCTACCTCAGAGGCAATATAAGGGCCCCCCGACGGCAAAAAATAGCCAAGACTACAAGGGGCATGGCACCCAGTGCCGAACGGCTATAATCGTCGATAGAACAGTGCATCATCAATGCCAAGATCAACGCCGTCAAGATAGAGGCGAAATCGGAGGCGAGGTGGTCGGCGTTGAAGATGAAGCAGGAGGCCAAGCTCGACCTTCTCAGGACTAACATCACTGCAAAGAAGAGGAACACCGACCTGGCGTTCCTAATGGGAGCAGACGTGCCAACGATGAACAAGAAGGTGAAGGCATGGTACCTGGCAGAGTGTGGCCTCATCTTGAACCAGATGTCGGGACCGACGGCAACCACTACCCCTCCACCGAGCACTAAAGTTGTGCCCACAACGCCGAGCACTGAAGTTGTGCCCATGACACCGAGCACTGAAGTTGTGCCCACAACACCGACGACAACGGAAACCTCTCCCAGGCCTATGATAGAGGAGCCTATCATTTGAGTTCTGCGACTATGGTTCCTACCCTTTTGATCGTCGTACTTTGCCTATGTTCGATCGCTGACCTTATGGCATGATGATCTCTGACCTGTGGCATGATGATCCCCGAACTTGTGTGGTTTTTTTGGTAGCGGGAAAGACAACTTTGATCATTTTGTGCGTTGTGGGACGAAACCCAGGGGAACGGCTGGAAACTTGATTCCCCGAGGCCGAAAAAAGCGCCGACGCAGATGCCCAAATCCCTTCGTCGGGTGCAGTAGGGGGCAAACGGTTGGAGATGCTCTTATACATAGACTGGCATGAATTAAAAACAAACACGCAGTCAGAACCATGTATATGGTGCGAGTATAACATGCTGACCAACCTCTTCCTCCATAGTAATTAAATCTTGTGCAACAGCCGTTCGATCTGCGTCTGTCTTTTAGCTGTGAAACATCGTTGGCACGATGACCCATGTTGTCCTTAGAGGGTTGTAACATGATACACGTCGTTCTTGTTTTGCAAACACTCATCAATCTTTTAGCTGCGAGCAATTGTTTACAACATGATCCATGTTACACTCGCGTTGACTGCAACCCATCATTTGCAACATAACCCGGGTTACATTCAGGGGTTTGCAACATGATCCATGTTGCGATCACTCACATTGTAAACAATCATTCGCCATTTAGCTGCGATCCATTGATTGCAACATGACACATGTTGCGCTCGTGTTGCAAACACTACTCGGCTGCGACTCATGTTGTGCTCATTCATGTTGCAAACATGCTTCAACCATTCAGTTGTGACCCGTCATTTGCTACATGGCCCATGTTGCGCTCGCGTTGCAAACACTCATCACATGCGATCCATTGCTTGTAACATGACTTGCGCTTGCTTGTGCAAACACTCCTCGGACTTTCAATTGCGGCCCATCAATTACAAAACGACCCATGTTGCGCTTGCATTGCAAACACTTCTCGGTTGCCACCCATCATTTGCAGCGTGACTCATGATGCGCTTGTCTTGCAAACAACTAACAGTTGCGGCCCACTATTTGCAACATGATCCATGTTGTGCTTGCATTGAGAACATTAGTCATCTGTGACTCTCTATTTGCGAGATAACATATGTTGTGCTCAGGAGATTGCAACAACAAAAAAGAAAGAATATAGTGGAAATCTTGTAGCATCGACATGCTTCTCGCTTGCGTGTCGCGCATTCATCTGTAGTAGCGACGACTAGCTTTCCAGCAAAAAGGAAGTATGTGGCTGCTTGTAGCATCGATGTGCTTCAGCTTGTAGTGTCATATGATCCACTCACAATAGACGTGGTAGGACTTGCAATGTTGTGCACCGGCTCTACACAGACGACGAATTTGCGATAAAAAAGGCACATGCTAGGCGACATCCGGATGTTGAGGGGTAAATAGCGGCCACTTTCCTCACCATTCAATTAGTTATAATCCATGTGTTCCCAACCGTTAGATGTATCGACGCAAAAAAGGAACTCCTCGTCAACAACTTGTAGTGTGACGACGTTCTTGTATGTAACAAGAGCTCGCTAACCTAGCTGGCAGCACGCGGCACCCTCGAAACATCGGCTCAGAGCATGATGGCACCATTGGAGCATCGACTCGCAGCACGATCATCGAAGCATCGGATGGTAGCATGACAACCCGCCGGAGCACCGGATAGTAGGACGGTCGTCGAAACACCGACTCGCGGCATGACTACGCCATCAACGCACCGACTCGTAGCACGGCCGGAGCAGCACCAGCTCACAGCATGGTCATTGGAGTACTAGCTCGTAGCATGGACACCCTCCTAGCATCGGCTCGCGGCATGGCCGTTGGAGCAATATCACCGCTATGATGGTAGTCGACAACACGTCGTCGTGGCAACTGTCGCAACACCATCGGAGAAGCCGCATCACCATCACAGTCGAAAACACACTGTTGCAACAACCGACACAACATGTGCGAAGAAGCCAAGCCACCTCACAACATTACCAAGCAGCCAGCCTCGCGCCTACAACAGTCGATGTTGATGCTACCGACTCGCCCTAGTCGTCACAACATCGTTGGAGACGTCGCACCACCATCATAGTAGGAGCCGGCTTGCCACCATCGAGGCAACATCGTCGTCGCAACAAGGACGCCTTCGCACTATCACCAAGGAAGTTGTGCCATTGTCACAACATCTCTGAGTTGTTCGTGCTGTCGTCACACTCGCAACAATTGGCATTGCTGCAATGCTTCCAGCAGCGGCATCTTGCATCATTACGACCCGACTTGCCACATTAATCGGATTTTCTTCTAGCGCTCGCGTGCTTCGTTTGTGGCAGCATCGCCCCAAAGAAAAAGGGAGTGGTTTATCGTAGCTGGGGCTACATGGCACCTTCTATCTAAACCCACGGGTGGACAGCCCGGCCTGATGACCGGTCCCGAAAAAATCGGGCTTCGGGCTTCAAGATTGGCATTCAGGCTGGGCTCGGGCTTCATTTTCCAGCCCGAAAGATAGTTCGGGACGGGCTCGGGCTTCTCTTTTTAAGAATTTTGGGTCGGGATTTTAGGCTTCGGGCCACGATTTCTGTCTTCAAGTCGGGCTTACACATGCAAACAATAAAAAGTCAGCATTCAGGCCGGGATTTCGGGCTTCGTTCCGGCCTTTGGGGCAGGCTTGGGCTGGAGAGAAGAGTGTATTTCGGGTTTTGTGCCGGGCTCGGGCTTGAGAAAAGAACGTCGGGCTTGTAAAAACCCGGCCAGGCCCAACGTATGGCCGGGTTTACTTCTATCTATGTCGTGCATTGGCCTCATGTACCTTGAGATTTGCGTCTAGTAACACAAGGTCACATGCAGAAGATGCAGATGATTACAGACATGTCAGACCTTTGGTTTTTGTGCGAACCCGACATGTCACACCTTGTGTATAGGAGAAATAGTGAAATGGAGGAGAGAAAGAGAACATTCTCAATAAAAAAAGGAGAGAACAATCTCCATTGCATGCAGCACACAAGTCAAACCAGTGAGTAGTCACTTGCTAATAAGAAAAGAGAGAAGTGTGAATAGTGTGTATCAGGACCTGAGCTGGAGAGGGGGAACAACAAATGCTCCTACGATAACAAATGTCTAAACTTCTTCTCCAAGAACCACAAGCAATGAATGCTTAGGTTCTCTTCCACTATGGGTAGCTCTTGGGTGACTTTCAAATAATCACAAACTAGCCCGGGGCATTACCATGCAACTTGGAAGCTCTCAGGTAACACCAATTCTATAGGGTTTCTAACGAACCCAAGAATACATATATTTTCTTGGATCTTACAGGGAAGCAATGAACTTGGGTTTTTCTTGGATATATTTGTAGATCGGGCGTTCCTCCTTGTCTCTAAAATATGGCGTGGATTTATTGGCTTTAGGGGAAGGAATCTAAGGTGTAAGCTTTGAATACACACAGAAAAGAGGAATGAAGTCATCATCCGCCTTTGGAGAAGAGGGATGTGATGACCCACAAGTGTAGGGGATCTATCATAGCCTTTTCGATAAGTAAGAGTGTCCAACCCAATGAGGAGCAGAAGGTACTCACAAGCGATCTTGAGCAAGGAATGACTACAAGCATTGAAAGGTAACTTTTTTATGGGTTTTCTGGTATAAGCAACAAGGAAATAAATGCAGGGAAAGTAAAGGGTGCTGAGGTGCAGCAAGTGGCCCAATCCTTTTGAACACAAAGGATAAGCCGGGGGACTAAACATATAGAGACTAAGGCGTTCCTGAGGACACACGGAGAGATAGTCAAGTGCTTTCTCCATATTCCTTCTAGTACTATGTTCTGTGTTGATAAGTGTTATGTGGGCGGATCTTTGCTAGTGCACTGTCTAGGCTAAGACAAGCACACTCTTATGGTTAAACCCCTTGCAAGAATTCGCAAATACAAGAGAGAAATTAAGGCAAAGCCTAACCATAGCAATAAACTTTAGGATCCAACACTCCCTTGTGCAAAAGTATGCGAACTGGGGTTCAAGTTTGTGTCACTCTGGCAAACCACCATAAGCATTCTTTATACACGATGCATTCCCCTAGGTCCTTACAAAGGCGAAGTGTTATGTAGTCGACGTTCACATAACACCACTAGAAGAATAACACCACAAATTAAATATCAATCAACACATATTACTTCAACATCATATGACTACCATCGACTAGACTTCTCCCATGTCCTCGAGAACTAAATGAAATACTCACAAGACATAAAAGAGATCATGATAAGAGGGTTTGAAAATATGATGAACAATCTGGTCATAACAATAATTCTCCAACAAAACTCAATAGCATTCACCACAAAAGAGTAATCAACACGGTAGAGTAAAGGGGATGAATAGTGCAAGGTACAACTAAAATTGCAATGGTAAAGAGAGATGGGGTGAAGATGGAGATGGTGCTGATGATTTGGATGATGGTGATGATGATCTCGATGATGCCCGTGATGATGGTGATGACGATGAGGACGATCTCCCCCTCCGAGAGGAGTTTTCCCAGGCAGGATCTGCCCGCCAGAAAGGTCTTTTCTTCTATGTAGGTTTCCACCACGGAGCGGCGGCAGAACTCCGGAAACTCTTCTTTTCTCGGGGTTTTTAGGTCATGAGGGTCATATAGGCCAAGGGGGGGCACCGAAGGTGGGACCCACTGCCCAGGCGGCCACCTGGCGCGGCCTAGGAGGGCCTGTGCCACCAGGGCGCCTGGGTGCCTGGTGGCCCCCCTCCGGCACTTCTTCAGCGTGTCTTCGTGATTTCTTCGGAAACTTATTCCCCGTAAATTTCAGATTATTTGGAGATGTTCTGATATGGAAACTCCTCATGCTCTTTTCTCCGCTGAATCCTACGTTTGCTGTTTCGGCACCGGAAAGTTGTAAACTGTATAAAATAAGCCAAAACACTATAAGAACAGCATCATATTGTGAAATATGTCAATGAATAGAGACAAACTATGATACAAAATAGTGAGGCATTTTGGACGTATCAATGTCCCCAAGCGAATATTGAGCTCGGTAAACCTGTCCACAAGTTTAGAGAGTGAAGTTTTGATAAATAAGAATACGAACAAGAAGCATCATAATTTATCTACTAAATTCAACCATCCTCAACAGCAATCTCAACTCATAAGGAAGATATGAAAGAGTGATATCGATTACAATCAAAAGTAGGGCTAAGGAAGCAGATCAAACCATGGCAAACATGTCCTTGGTCAAAGAACAACTAATAACTTTAAACTTTTTCTCTTCTTTTTATATTTTGATGAGATCACTTGAAGCTTTTGAAAGAACATGTTGTTAGTCAAGAAGTGAAAATGCTAACACAAAGGAAGATGTTTGCTTTATCTAGGCTTAACAAACAACTTACTTATCTTAATGATAATGTCAACAAAGTTGTCATATGGCAATTCTCAATGAAACAATATAAGTGCATGCATCTCTGTCAACATAAGGTGTCTGCTCTTTTATAGGATAGAAAGAAATAGGTTTACTGACTCAACATAAAAGTAAAGGCTTAGCCCTTCGCAGAGGGAAGTAGGGAAAACTCATGTGCTAGAGCTTTTTAGAGATTTTGAAATCAATAAGATTGTAAAACAAGCTTTTGGGAGGTGCATAATTCGTCAACGAATGCTAGCAGATAGCCCAATACTTTTCATGCTGGACAAGTTTCGAGGAACGTCTCCCAAAGTGGGGATGATCACATCCCCTTAGTCTCCTTTGTTTATCACTACCAAAGTTTTCTGATTTCTCATGAACAAAACGTGAAGGAGGTTTTGTTTGTTGCTATTATCTTTTACGAGCTGGGCGCACTCATGCCAGTCCCTCCTCGTATTAGGGGTTCGCAGGTTACACATGCAAACCCAAGATAAAGCTTGTCCAGTATGAGAAGATCATGAATTGTCTACTACTTCCTCATGAGCTAAAATAGAGGCACAAAACAGGGAATAATATTTTGAAGGTTTAAAGATAGCACATGAGTAATATACTTTAGGAGTGGCGGTGAAATGCCACATATAGCGATGGTATGGTGGACTCTTGGGAAGGTTGAGGTTTCAAGGTATGGGTGCACAAGCAGTATTCCCGCTTAGTACAAGGGTTGGCTAGCAAAGGCTTTTGAATGCAGAAAAATGATGTTGACTCGGATGCAAAAGAATATAAAGTTTAACATAAATAATTGGCATGAAACATCAAGTTGTCTTCCTTGTGAGCATGACACTTCAAGCATAAGGGCATAAAGGTTTTGGCTATGTCGCTACTAGAAAAACTCATGCTTGTTGTTATGACCAATGCTATGTTTGCCAAGATTGAATAAATTTTCAAAGCCATACCTGATATATAAGATCAATACTCCCATAAGATGTGGGGACCCCGACCTACTAGTCGAGAATCGCCGTGCTCAGTGATCCCAGAGATCAATGCTCACCGAACACACATATTGAATAAAGAGTCTTACATCCGAGTACCGATTATTACAACACGTGACCGAAGGGTCAAGTTCACCAGACAGGGCCTAAGGCCAAATCACGCGAGTACACTAATAGCGGAAAACAAAGGGGCTAAGCGGGTGCCCATGCCAACAAGCCTACAGCGACTGGCATTCTGGCACGGGTGTCGCCGAAGACGTACTCATCTCCAAACTCCGGTCCTTCCATGTCTGGTCAATAATATAACCAGTGGCAAGCCAATGAGTACTTTGAATGTACTCGCAAACAGCCCATGATATGAACAATGAAAGTGAAGGATAACAATATCATGCATTTCTAATATAACTCATCGGGGTGGAATGATCATGAATATGCATCAAGTTAAAGAATTACTCTTAAAGAACAGGTTACGGATACCAATATATCTGTTGAGGGCTGAACCATCCGGGTTCACCCTGTATGCCAAGTCACCAAACTTGGTCATAACATTGCAATCATAGCAACACTTTTCTTATCGCCATACACATAGTCACACTTACGCACACTTGGTTTATGCGGAAATATCAGGACGTAGTTTAAGCAGGATTACCCAACTGTTCTTGACCGTGGACACGACTATTCGAATAGTTTACACTCTGCAGAGGTAGTATGCTGGACCCACGAGATTCGGGAAACTTCCGTGTCATCCACGACTCGCGGTATATCACATACCCGACGTAAGTACCCGATCGATGCCTTTCCCCTCACGATACTAGACAAAGAGGCCCACTCGATTGGTACCCAGCCCACATGTCGTATGTCTTACGAGCACCAACTCTGGACAGTACCGACCATGCGGGGACCAACGGTGTGACTCGAACTCATAATAATGGCATAGTCATCCTACCCGGTACGACCCCATCACAAGAGTGACCACATATCACTCCCGCCACTAGTAATGTGGCTCTTTGCTAGCACTGACCAGAGTAATTAACATAGCCCCGTCCCATAAGGGGTAACGTGGTCGTACTGGTAAGGTTGGGATGGTCGACACATCATAAATCTAATCCCATTTCCGAAACCTTACTCACACAAATACCGGGTGCATCACTTCACCAAAAGTGACCACCTAACTCATCATCACCCTCGGGCATTAGTGGCACCCGACGGGATTTTCATAAACTCTTGCTTTATGACAACATCATGCTCATGAATAATACTTCTTCTATCTTTACTTGTCAACATGGCATTAGCATGACCCTAAGGGGTAGAGTCAAGCTCAATGCAAATGCTCCGGAGGAGCCTTCGGTGAAATCATATCGAATGATTACCGACACTTATGATCATATGCAACGGGAATACTTGCTATTTTAATAGGCAAAGTAACATATGCTCAGTCATGGTCAAAGGGCTGCTTGCCTTGGTCAGCTAAGTATCTGGGGTCTTCGAGGTCTTCCGCTCCGATTCCCTCGTCACACGGGTTTTGTATCGTCGATAAAACAATAAATAAGCAATAGCTCACACAGAAACAGTCCACAAAGTCATTTTAAAAAATTTCCCTATTACTGATAAGTCTAAGATATCATTTTAAAAATACTTGTCTTAATTTTCCTTGAGGGAATATTTTTGAAAACAACCAAGGAGAAGCAAAACTATTCCATTTTAGCCCTTTTTAATATTGTAAAATAGATTAGTTGTTGGAAAAATTCATCTAAGCATATCATTAAATACTACACATTTTTAGAAGAATAACAGTGGAAGAATTATATTTTTACACTGGTTAAATGTTTTTATAAAAATCTTAGAAATCCAGGTTTTAAAAATAAAAAGAAAACATGCCAGCTCCTGGCCTGGCTCGGACCAGAGCTGGGCTGGCCCATGGCGAGCCGACGGCATGCCCAGGCACGCGCGCCGTCACGTTTGAACCTCGCGCGTGGGGCCCTACGGTCAGCGACCGAGGCCAGCGCGGGGGAGGAGGATGGGCCACCGACAGGTGGGGCACACCTATCGGGGTCGTCTCCTACCTCCAGCCAGAGAGGAGGAGGAGGAGACCAACGAGGCTGCTGACGTGCTCAAGCTCCAATGAACACGGGAATGGGTCCGCCTGACTGTCGCCTACCTGCTGGTGGTCGAAACAACGACGGGGAGGCAGGGGTTCGCCGGCGACGAGGAGGCCGTGCCGTAGGGGTTTCGGGAAGTGGTCGAGGGGGTGGCTAGAGACACGGAAAAGCTCGGGCGAGTTAGGGGCAAGCTCCCTGGGGTCAAGGGGGTCAGTTTGGTGGGTCGAGGGGCGCAGGAGCCGTCATGTAGCCGGAGATCGACCGGAGCTCCGAGGCGGAGGGGCCTCGGTCGATCTCGAGCACCGGGGCTCTGCTGGGTTGCTGGGGTGGCTAGGGGGTGCTAGTGGATGCGGCGAAGCTATCTGAGGGGTGCTGGAGCGAGGGGGAGGGCTATTTATAGGCCCGCGACGATGAGCAGACTCGGGAGCGCCGGTGACTCACCGTGGCGTGCATGGGGGTGCCGAGAGACGTTGGGGTTGAAAACACAGTCTCGGGATGTGGTATTGGACTGCCCGAACCGTCTGCTGCAAAGAGAGAGAGAGAGGAGAGCCATGCATTCGGGGCCGCGCAAGCTTGGCCGAATCTGGAGCGCGCGGGCACGCGTCACGCGAGCTCTAGCGCGAGAGAGGAGGGGCCCTGAGGCTTTCCCGATGCAGAGGGGCTGTCGGGGGGAGGTTGGACATCTCGGGGGAGGCTGGAACTGGCCGAGGGCGTCGCCCCCACCTTGGTGACTCCTTGTAGCGCGCCCAGAGTGCAGTTTTGGCATGCCACGGCATGCTAGTGCGCTCTGAGGCACTTTGGACGTGTCTAGCATGTCCTGGCACTTGCTGAGGGTGTGGCTAGCCATTTGGTTTTAGTGGGAGCTTCGGCTGGTCAAAGGAGGCAAGAAATACTGGTGCTGTCAGTGATGAACTGAGGTCTAAATTGGGGGTTTTGGCCTTTCCTCTCTGAACCAGTGAGGGGCCAGTTGACTGGGGTTAGATACAGGTGCTGAGTACTTAATCTAAGAGTTTGAAGCAGAGGAGTTTCGTTTAGCTGTGGCTAAGGTGGCTTTTTCCTATCTGTCAGAAGGTGTTCGACAGTGGTCACACGGGGTTGCACCCCACCACTGGTGCTCAGACTTAACAGGTTTGGTTTTGGGGATAAACCATAGAGTTCCACCAAAGTTGAGCTCCAATGGACAGGTTTAGCTTTGTAAACTTGAAATCGCTCCAATATGACCAGATCTGTTCCTTCCAAAGGGAGTGTGGGCAAACTAAGTCCCACAAATCCCATTTTTGGTCTAGAACCCTCATTTGAGGTATTAGGCACTCCTGCAAAGTTTTAGCCTCATTGGACAAACTTTGCTATGTAGAGTTGCTCTAACTTGATTCTGGACAGACACGGTTTTTGGGTTACTTGGGGTCCTTATCCACCTTTGATCAAGGTGAAACTTTATGTGGACACCAAACAAGGCTTTGGGACATCACTGGAATTTTCTAGGAATTTATTGAGAATATTTCCTTTGGAAATATCTCAAAATGCCAAATCAGAGAGAAATAGCCTTTATAGTTTTAATCAATAAATATAATATAAAATGGGGTTTAAAATCCTATGTATGGAAAATATATGTCCTTCTGATCACCTCTAAATTAAATCATATTTTTTCAAAGTAGAAAAGTATTTTTCCATGTTGGAATACCAATTCTGACCTTAGAAATGGACAGGTTATTTAATTAGGAAAATACTCACAAAAATAATTGTTTTTGTGGTTTTGAAATATAAAGATAGGTAAAAATCAGATTACCAAATATGAGTAGTAGCACTGCTTGCTATCAAGGACATGCAGTGCAACTCAAGGTGGTTTTACTATGGTTATCAAAGGTTTTTGGAAATCGGTAAAATACCAAAAAGGAATTTAGGGTTTTTAAAACCTCACATGATCAAGCATACAAGCATACAATGTCAATCATGGCACTCACAACATTAGGTTGGAAAAAAATTTAACAAGCTCAGAATTTTACAATAAAGACAAATGATAGCTAAAACAGGGTGTGACATAAGAATCATCGTATAAGGTCGATTGCATGAAGAGAATACCAAGTGCACACTCACGGATACAAGACTCTCCACAAAGGAATGATAGACCTCAATGCAAACACCTATTTCATAAGATAACTTCCCTAGACATGATACCACACTAGACTTGACCATAAAAGATAAAAGTTAAAGATAAAGATATCGGACACTCCCCCAAGCTTGGAACAAGCTAAAGGGATGCCATTACCCATGAAGGTTTCACTCTTCATCCTACTTGTTGTTCTTCAAGTCCGCTATTATGCACCGAAGTGTTTGGTTTTCAGCTTCCAATATGGCCACCTTTACCTTAAGCACACGAAAGTCTTCACATAACTGGTTAATGATTCTGTGAGCTTCGGATATAGCAGATGACAATGTCGAGCTTCCAGTGGAGGGACAGTTCCTGAAAGGTTCTGAGAAAGATGTTGAGGGTTAATAAACCCCAGGAAGACCGGGTGGTTGGAGCTGGATCCTCGTGATGAAGGATCTCCTTCTTGCTGGATGGTGACCATCTTAACTCCCTCTCTCACGGAGCGCTCCATCTCTGGTTGTCTTGCGACAATTTCTTCATTAGTAGCCCATCCGGTGACCTTCCCTTGGTTGATATCTTGCTGGACACGACGGAGACGACGACTCGTGTAGTCTTCCCCGCTTGAGTCGCAAGAAGAGATCTCGAACACTAGGTTCTTAGCATGGGAGAAAAAGGACAAAAGAAAACGCACGAAATCACAAGATACAGAACCGGGACGATCCGGGAAAATATATAGAAAACATTTCTGCATCGAAAGGAAAGTAACAAGAAAAGTGGGGTCAAAGACGGACTCGTGGTAGCCCAGGCGTCTGGAGCCCCGGGAGCTCCCCTCTAGCTCCACTTCGGCTCGGAATTTTCCTAATTTTGCAAAACACATAATATGGAACTTTTATTGATGTTCGTGAAGTTTCCTTACCGTATTACATACCTATTCTTATTCTGCTTCTTCTGCTGACTGACACGGTATTGCAATATGTTCTTCATGAGTAGCTATGTGTATCACATCCACCTTTACATTGATGGGGTCTCCTGCCATGTAATGGTTGAGTCTTTGCCCATTCACAACTTGTGGTTTGCTGCCTTCAAAATTGTTAATCTTGGTTGCACCGGAGCGGTAGACTTCTTCGATATGGTACGGTCCTTCCCACTTGGAAAGTAATTTACCTAGAGAAAACTTGAAATGAGATCTATACAACAAAACTTTATCACCAACATTAAATTCACGTTTCAAAATTCTTTTTTCATGCCACTTATTTACCTTTTTTGAACATTTTTGCGCTCTCGTAAGCTTCACTTCTCCACTCATCTAGAGAAGTCAAGTTCATGACACACTTTTCACGAGCAAGCTTTGGGTCAGCATTAAGCTCTCTAATAGCCGAGAAAGCTTTGTGCTCTAACTCAAAGGTAGATGGCATGCCTTGCCATAGACCATATTATACAGAGACATTCCCATGGGAATTTTGTAAGCAGTTCTATATGCCCACAAGGCATCTGATGACGAGTTGATGGATATACATCTCGCCCCTCGTTGGTTACCCCAAGTGGAAGGTGGAGATGTAGTCAGCAGCAGATTTCCCTGACACGGAGACTGTAAGGTTTATCGAACCAGAAGGACTCCTAGGCTCAACAAGTAGGTGTCTTCCACCCTCCGCTAGCAGAAGACGTGGACCTTCACACACAACAAATAACTTTGCTCCCAACGATTATAGAGAGGTTGTCAATCTCTCCGGCCTAGTAGTTTGCAAAGGATCAAAACACAAGTGGGAAGGTAATAGTGATTGCAATGGAAAAGTAAATGAAAGCGGTAAATGAGGGAGGTGTAAACAATGATGGTGATATGGACACCAGTCACATGATGTTGACTAGTGATGTCTCTCTCCCAAAAGACGATAAAAAACTATTCTTGGGTAAACAAATCACAGTTGGGCAATTGACAGAATTATGATCGCACCGCAATGCTAATTATGCTGCTTGATAGTTAGAGCTTCAATAGTACACTACTAGGAAAAATCTTATAGGCAAGACCTCAGTAGTAGCGCTGGAAAAAAGAAAACGTTGCTGCTAATTAGCAGCAGCGCTGATCCAGTAAAGCTCTACTACTAATACATTAGCAGTAGCGCTGCGAATTAAAAAGGCGCTACTACTATGTGGAACCAGATGATGCCATCGACGGTGGTTGTAGTAGTAGCGTTGCCCAAAATCCAGCGCTAGTGCTAAGCTGCTAGTTGGCCCCACTTAGTAGTAGCGCTCGCTGGTATGCAACGCTACTACTACTAGAATAGCAGCAGCGCTCTCTGTTATCCAACGCTACTGCTAGTTGCGACTACCACCTTTTTACCCCCTCCCCTCCCCACTTTCACCTCTATCCCCCTCCTCTCTCCTCTCCACACTCTCCACACCATTGTTGATGTTCTTCTCTCTTCCTCCTACCTCTCTTATCTCCTCATTAATGCCCCCTCCACCATAACTCTCCTTCATAAATGACTCCTCTCACATCTCTCTTAGTCCTACCTCTCTTCCTCTCCACATTATATTAATTCCCCCTCCACCATAACTCCCTCTCCATTAGTTAGATAGCTAGATTCACCTCTCCTCCCCAACAACTAGATGTAGCTAGCTATTTAGCCATCCACGCATGCTCTTTCGATCGGTCTCTCTCATGATCTCACTCGACCGGTCTCTCTCAGGAGATATATATATAGGTGAGTAAAAAGTTGTTCACTTACAGAATGGGAATATGTGTGTGAATGAGAATATGTGTGTTTGTGATATATATATATGGAGAGATTTGTGCGAGTGTGACATGCCCTCCGATCGAGTTGCTTATGTTTTGCCGAAATGTCGATTTATTTCCGTTTCGGTGAATTTCGAGCAAACTCAATATGTCCAAAATTTTATATGATTTTGAAGCATGCATGCATTATTTATTTTATATCCCTTTTGCTTGTTGTACCGTGCAGTCGGTCATGAAGGTGAGTGGATGGAAGCTGGAGCGGTACATGCAATCGGCGGTGATGGACATGCATGCAAATAATCAGACTAGGATTAGATGTCCGTGTGCAAGATGCAAGGAAGGAGTCCTTTTTGACCCTTTTGGTCGTGGCACTTTTTACTACTAAGTCAGTCGTGCAAGACCCTCATATTCAAGACCTCCTTCGCAAGACTACGACTAGCGAGAGAGCTGCTTCTAGAGAGGAGGCAAAGCTGGCTCAACTTGAAGTGGACTCGAGGACTCCATTGTATGATGGTTGCCATCCCGAGGTGACCCGCTTGAGTTTCATGCTCGAACTTCTAAAGACGGAGGCCAAAAACAAATGGACAGATAAAAGCATTGATGAGCATTTGAAGTATCTACATAATAAAGTTCTTCCCGCGGGGAACCTGTGTCCTAGTAGTGTCGAGGAGGCCAAGAAAATCGTTTGCCCTTTTGATTTGCCGCACATTAGGTACCACACATGCATCAATGGTTGCATCATTTATCGGGGGGAGCACGCGGAAAAAACCAACTGTCCAGTGTGCAATGCTTCTCGATACAAGAAGGCAGGAAAGGAAGCTCCTCAGAAAGTTGTATGGTACTTTCTGATAACTCTCCATCTGCAACGGTATTTCGTATATCCTAAGGAAACAAAGCTCATGCGCTGGCACGCGGAAAGGAAGAAGCCCGACGATGGAGGTGATCCGAGGCTGAGACACCTCATAGATGGTAGCTAGTGGAGAGCATTCAACACCGTATATGGATTTGCTAAAGAAGATCCAAGGAACATTGTGCTTGGTGCGACTACCGATGGCATGAATCTGTTTGGAAACCAGAACACCAACCACAACACATGGCTCGTGTTTGTATGGATGTACAACCTCCCCCAATAGAAGTGCATGAAGACAAACTACATACACATGTGCATGCTCATTCAAGGGCCGAAACAACCGGGAAATAGTATTAACCTGTATATGGGGCTTCTGCAAGAGGAGCTAGACACGTTATTGAAATCACCGGCATGGACATGGGACGCCAGCAAAGGACAGTATTTCCATATGAGAGTCATGCTGATGACGGTGCTGCACGACTATCTCGGTTACGGGTACACCTGACGATAGGTGTGCCATGGATACTGCAGATGCACGAGGTGCATGGATGATACAACATCTCAGTAGCTTTCACGAATCTCGGGTGCGTCCTCCCTGATTATGAAGATTGGGACGAGGACCTGAACGGCTGATTGTCAATGACAATGTGATGTAACTAAACCGTGGTCCTGAACGAGCGTGCCTTATCACTACTGTCTTTCTATGGCAAAACTTTGAAATTATGCACGGCGAAACTATGTGATATAACTAAATCGTGGTCCTCAACTAGCGTACATCGTTCTAGTTAATTAGTTTGGGTATGAGGAACTTCGTCATTTATGTTTACTATTGGTTGCTTTTATTTTGCTAATCATGCCTCTTTGTTTTCGTAAGTACATTATGTTGCATATTATCGGTCAAATCAACAACTCACGATGCAGGTACCTAGATCGGAGATGGCGAAGGACTACTACGTCGCGTACGTTGGGAGGCTTCCAGGAGTCCGCGACCACTGGCCAGCTGCTCAGGCCCACGTGCGCAGGTACTCGGGTGCTACCCACAGAGGGTTTGACACCAGAGCCGAAGCAGAAAGTAGTTACTTCAGATGGACACTAAATCATGAGCAGGGGCGGAACCGTCGGTACTACATAGTCGCGCTCTTCCTCATGCTGATCGCTCTTCTCTTCTACATCATGTTGTAGGTAGAGATGATGAAACTTGTGGGTGTGCCATGACCATGCAGTTGCACTTATTCGAGACATGACATGATCGCACTTATCTATCACTATTTTCGAGATTATGTGATGATATTTCGTGTTGAATGATGATGATGATGATGATGGTATGACGAGACTATTGTATGTCTATGATATGTGAGAATGGTGTATGTTTAATATGATGTGATGAAACTATTGTATAGAATCTGTATAAATACATCAAAAATATGTAGAGGGTGCAAAGCTGTGAAAACAGTAAAAGTTTGCAGTAGCGTTGGTAAATACTTACCAGTAGTGTTGCATAGCAGCAACACTTACTATGGGCAAGCACTACTACTATAATTAGCAGTAGTGTTGGGCAGGGAAGCGCTACTGCTAATAATACTTACCAGTAGCGCTGCCCATACCTGCGCTTCTACTAGGGTTTAGCTGTAGGCGATAGCAGTAGCGCTCGACCCAGCGCTACTGATAAGCATATATCCAGCGCTACTACTAGGGTTTTCCCAAGTAGTGGTAATGGGCAGTACGCCAAGACAAGTAGACCGTTTATTCATCAGCATATACTTACTAATCATCCACCTTGAGATATCTATCCAGAACATATCTCCGGTACTAAGTTCCGAGCCCCACCCAAAGTGTAAACTCAAAGCAACGGACAACTGCATTAACGAACTATGTGTAAGGTAAACAATCCTTGCAATCGTGGTCACAAGCACCGTTGTTTCTCCCTCGTGGCAACAAACACATCCCCTAGTCTCATGTTTCTGCTACTCAAGCTAGAAATCGAGGGGCATGAACCCACAATCATGCATAACGCTCCCTCTTGGAGTTACAATCTACTACTTGGCCAAAGCAATAAATCGCAACGGAGAACATGCATGAATCACTAAGGAACATAATATAAAAGGATAATCAAATATATAACTCATAACAATCTAAACATAATCTCACAATCCATCGGATCCCAACAAACCGAGCATAGCAATAGCAAGAGAATTACATAGATGCCTTGATCATGTAGGTCAGCTCCCAAGGACTAACCATTGAAGCACAAGATTGGAGAGAAGACAACACATAGCTACAGGTCATGGACTCATGGTCCAACGAGGACTACTCATGGCACGTCCGGGAAGCGTCCATGGCGGTGGAGAAGCTCCCGGACGTCAATCCTCCCTCCGGCACGGTGCCGGGAAGAGGTCTCCTGACGCTCCCGATCTCGGAAGCGCTGCAGCGGCGGAACGATGGAGAAATTCGCGATTCTAGAAAGTCTGCAAGGGTTTCCTCTCGGGACTCTAAATATAGGCCAAAGGAGGGCACCGGAGGAGGTGGGACCCACCCAGGCGACCTCCTGGCGCGGCCTAGGGCTGGTCGCGCCAGCAGGCCGCCTGGGAGGCCCCTCGCCTCCCTCTGGCCCTCCTTCGGTGATCCCGAAGCTTCTATTTTGCTGATTTTTTATATATATTTTTTGGATTTTTTCGGGCTTCGGAAAATTGGGTAAAATCCCCTGCAAAATAAACATCAGCAGACATAAACTGGCACTGTGTGCACTGAGATAGTCGGTTAGCCCAAATATGTGTAAAATGATATAAAAGTGTATCAAAACATATAACAATGTCACCCAAAAGATCATGGAACAAGCAGAAATTATAGATACGTTTGGGATGTATCAACATCCCAAGCTTAATTTCTGCTCGTCCTCGAGTAGATAATTGATAACACAATGATTTATGTGGTGACATGCTAACACACATATAAGAACTTCAAAGTAAAGCAAGTGAGATATGCAATTCAAGTCAAGACAATAACAAGCAAGTGTCTATATCTAGTATTGAGTTTAGCAAAGTAAGAGCATAAAGGTGCAAGATCTCTCATTGTCCGTGACTTGAATGTCTCCAAATCGTGTTTGCGTGCAAGAAGTGGGAGATGGGTTGAGATCATAAAATATATTTTTAATTGAGAACTCAATCTACTAAACCTCACACATTGAGCACTCATGCAATGGATCAGCGTAAGCAAGATATGTTGGCACTTAGGATGGAAAATAGAATAATGATGGTGAAGGAAGACAAAAAGGTGTGAATGCCTCACATCAATGAGGACAACCATAGGCGAGAGAAAGCCAAATGATAGATATGATGTGAGGAGTAGGGATTGCCATGTAACAGATGCACATATGAGTTAACGTAAGCTCTCCAATGGAACTAGTGGGGTTGGATCCAACTTTTTTGCTCTTGAAGACCTAGAGCTCATTTGAGGAGGCTCATCATTGGAATATGCAAACCAAGTTCTATAGTGTAAGGGTCCCCACATAGTTATGCATGAATGATAATCTCTATGTAGTACCAATATAGCAATGGAGTATGAGTGTGGATATTTCAAAGGAATAGTAGTGTTGCCCCCTTATCTCTTTTTTTCTTTTTTTTCTTTTTCTTTTTTTATTTTGTGGCCTCTTTGGCTCTTTATTTTTGTCTCTGATTTGTCCTCTTTGGGATCTTTTGTTTTGTCCACTTCGAGATATTTTCCTCTCTTCAGGGCAACACTCTATGTTTTACATGAATAAAAATAAAAATAATCACACTTTATAAGAAGTACTCAACATAAATACAAGTGAAAACTATCATGATGTATGCAAATGTATGCCTCTGCCAGTGTAGCATGATATGCAATGATACTAGCGCGTCATGTAGCAGTAATTTGGGCAAGGCCCAACTATCATGCGTCTCTACGATCAAGCAAAAGCATGTATGACATGAAGATCAAGTCATGAGATGGTGGATGTTGCATGGCAATGTATCTCGGAAAGGCTATGGAAATGCCTTAATAGGTAGGTATGGTGGTTGTTTTGAGGAAAGATATAATGAGGCTTATGTATGACAGAGCGTATCATGTCATGGGTTTGGATGCACCGGTGAAGTTTGCACCAACTCTCAATGTGATAAAGGGCAATGCACGGTACCGAGGAGGCTAGCAAAATATGGATGGTGGAAGTGCCAACAATCGAATACTCACATTAGTCCAAAGAACTCATACACTTATTATCGGTAACTATCTATCTAGTTAGGAGATTCACAAAAAGACAAGTACCCCGAGGAGGAGTGTTTGGGGGTTTGGTTATCATTGTGCATCCTCGACTCATGGTAACGTGAGGGTACTCTATATATTCCAACCCCTCCAGAGGTTAGCGATCAATTTAGTAGCTAAAGTTCTCAACTTATTTTTAGTTTTTGAAAAAAAACACGGATTTTCGAAAAATTGACACCTATCACTAACAGGCTCAAGCTCTTGACACCAATAGTAAAAACATTACTCAAATCAATACCTTAAAACTATTGCTGGTTACTACTATACTTAAATAGCAACCTCAGTTACCTACTCATGCAAGACACACAACACAGTGCAACAAGCCAACTCTTAAAGAAGATAAGAATGATAACTCAAGAGAGTTCCAAAATCAACCTAAATAGAAGCTCTTAAAAAGATAAGCATGAAAACTAAGAGCTCAGCATGACAGTAGGTATGAAAAGATGAAGAACACACAAAAAGAATAAGCATGAAAACCTATGTTGTGTTCTAGAGTTGAATGGAGTGTGTCTCTCTCCCAAACAAGGTAGGCTAGGTTCTGACTTGTTTGAACAACAAGCAAACTAAAACAAACTAAAAAGTAAAGAGCGAGACACTCCAAGCATAGCACATATCATATGAAGTGATAAAAATATAGCATGGAGATGGACGAACTGATGATTGTTGATAGAGAAGGGGATGCACGGGGACATACCCAAGCTTAGATTTTTGAGTCTCCTTGAATATTTCTTGGGGTGCATGGGGGCATCCCCAAGCTTGAGTGCTTGACACTCCTGTATCTTCTTTCATCATCTCTACCATCGCATACTTGAAAACTCCCTTCATACGAAACTCATCATAAGCTGATTAGAGTGGTTAGTTCCCTCGATAAAATAATTCATTACCTGCTGGAAATAAATATTTTCATGAAAATATAGTCCTTCTCATGATTGCCAAAATATTTTTATAAATAAAAAGCTAGATTAGGATTTGCAAAACAATGAAAACACAAAACATGGCAGAATCTGTGAAAAACAGAATAGCAGGTAGTAAATAATTTATTCAGGGCACTTCTAAAACTCAAATAAAAAAACTCATAACAGATGCCAGAAAGGTAATTATATATAGCATGCTGTCAAAAACATTCAGATCAAAAAGATGATCCAGTGATGTTTGGAGAATTTTTCCGTCAAGCAGACAAAATCTCTTCTGGACAGCATGTCACAATTTTTGAACTTTCTTGCAATCAGAGGCTATAACTTGGCACAAAGCTTAAAAATAAAGATACAATGATGTTGCTACAGTAGTAACAAGCATCAAGACCACTAAAACATAAAGTAAAAAATTAGGTTGCCTCCCAACTAGTGCTTTCTTTTATGCCTTTGAGCTAGGCGTTATGCAAGAAGATCAAGTTGTATCAATTGAACCATCATCAAGATCATCAAAGAGCTCTTCAACAATACAATTATTCTTAAGAGGACTTTCAAAGAGAGGCTTAGTGGCAACACTTCTAGGAGCAAAAGCTAAGGTAGTGAGACCAATTGGAATTTCATTTCTAATTCTATTTAAGAGAAGTATCTCTTCCAAGGTCTTCATAGTTTCAACACCCTTAGCAATAGGTATACTTGTTTTGGGTTGAGGAACCTTGGGTACATTAACGAACCTAGGTCCCTTCCTTGCGGGGGTTCCTACCTTTTTAGTCTTGATGGAGGATAGAGTTGTTCCTAAAGTTTCAAAAATATCCTCGATCTTGTCAATCCTAGAAGGATCCACATCATGGGATTTAAGGGTCTCATTTTTTTAATTTTGTTCATGGAGCTATCAAGTCTATTTAAGTTCCCTTGAATCCTATAATCTACTTCATTAATTTTACTCATGCTTGGCATCTATAGCTCTATTTTCTAAAGTTTACTCATAACATGAGATAAGGTGATATCATCCTTTATGTCAACAATAGGTGGGATTCCAACAAGATTTTCCATAACGTTAAGAGCCTCCCCAACGGGAGCTTCCAAGAAATTCCTATGCCAAGAAAATCCTATTGTTGTGTCTAGAACAAACCTATGCCAAGAAGTAATACCAACATAAAAATTTCTAAGCAAAATAGTGGTGGATTGCTTCTTGGTGGCTCTATCTTGAGAATTTTTAATTCTATACCAAGCATCTTTCAAACTTTCTCCAACCCTAAGTTTGAAGGTGAGAATCTCTCCTTCAGGTGCAACACTAGAGGCAAAGGATTTAGGCATACTAACTAAACAAAGCAAAGTAACTAATTTTTTTGTGGTTTTTGTTATAAAACTCTAAAGGAAAAACTGAAAAGCAAACTAACAAGACTAAAAAGCAAAGGTAAAAGATAGTGTGCAACTCCCCTATCTTGAACACTGGAGTCCCCGGCAACGGCACCCGAAATTTTGATTGATGACGAGTTGATGGATATACTTCTCGCTCCTCGTTGGTTACCCCAAGTGGAAGGTGGAGATGTAGTCAGCACCAAATTTCCCTTACACGGAGATTGTAAGGTTTATCGAACCAGAAGGACTCCTAGGCTCAACAACAAGGTGTCTTCCACCCAAGCTCTAGCAGAAGACGTGGACCTGCACACACAACAAATAACTTTCCTCCCAGCTAGTACAGAGAGGTTGTCAATCTCTCCAGCCTTGTAGTTTGCAAAGGATCAAAACACAAGCGGGAAGGTAGTAGTGATTGCAACGGAAAAGTAAATGAAAGCGGTAAATGATGGAGGTATAAACAATGATGGGGATATGGACCGGAGTCACATGATGTTCACTAGTGATATCTCTCTCCCAAAAGATGATAAACAACTATGCTTGGGTAAATAAATCACAGTTGGGCAATTGACAGAATTATGATCGCAACACAATGTTAATGATGCTCCTTGATAGTTAGAGGTTCAATAGTAATGGGCAGTATGCCAAGACAAGTAGACCGTTTATTCACCAGCATCTATTTACTAATCATCCACCTTAAGATATATATCCAGAACATCTCTCCGGTATTAAATCGCGAGCCCCACCCAAAGTGTAAACTCAAAGCAACGGACGACTGCATTAACAAACTATGCGTAAGGTAAACAATCCTTGCAACCGTGGTCACAAGCACCGTTGTTTTCTCCCTGGTGGCAACAAGCACATCCCCTAGTCTCATGTTTCTGTCACTCAAGCTAGACATCGAGGGGCATGAACCCACAATCATGCATAATACTCCCTCTTGGAGTTACAATCTAGTACTTGGCCAAAGCAATAAATAGCAACGGAGAACATGCATGAATCACTAAGTAACATAATATAAAAGGATAATCTGATATATAACTCATAACAATCTGAACATAATCTCATAATCCATCGGATCCCAACAAACCGAGCATAGCAATAGCAAGAGAATTACGTAGATGCCTTGATCATGTAGGGCAGCTCACAAGGACTAACCATTGAAGCACAAGATTGGAGAGAAGACATCTCATAGCTAATGTTCACGGACTCATGGTCCAAGGAGGACTACTCACGGCACGTTCGGGAAGCGCCCATGGCGGTGGAGAAGCTCCCAGAGGTCAATCCTCCCTTCGGTAGGGTGCCCGCAAGAGGTCTCCTAACGCTCCCAATCCCGGAAGCGCTGCGGCGGCGGAACAATGGAGAAATTCGCGATTCCAGAAAGTCTGCCTAGGCGACCTCCTGACACGGCCTAGGGCCTGGTCGTGCCAGTAGGCTGCCTGGGAGGCCCCTGGCCCCCTCTGGCCCTCCTTCGTGACCTCGAAGCTTCTGTTTCGCTGATTTTTTTATATTTTTTCTGAATTTTTTCGAGCTTCGGAAAATTGGGTAAAAGCCCCTGCAAAATAGACATCAGCAGATAGAAACTGGCACTGGGTGCACTGAGTTAGTAGGTTAGTCCAATATGTGTAAAATGATATAAAAGTGTAGCAAAACAACATGCAGAAATGATAGATACGTTTGGGGCATATCAGCATCTCCTAACGTTTTGGACCAGTCCTTTCTAGAACTGTTCACTGTCTTTCGCAAGATCAACTTGATCTCTCTATTTGCGAGCTCAACTTGCCCACTTGTTTGAGGGTGGTAAGGAGAAGCAATTCTATGATTAGCATCATATTTGGCTAGAGCTTTTCTAAAAGCACCATGTGTAAAATATGATCCTCCGTCGGTCATGAGGTACCTTGGTACACCAAACCTAGGGAAGATTACATCCTTGAGCATTTTCAAAGATGTCTTGTGATCAGCACTTTCAGTGGGGATTGCTTCAACCCACTTGGTCACATAATCAATAGCCACTAAGATCTGAGTGTACTTGTGTGAAGGAGGAAAAGGACCTATAAAATCAAAACCCCAGCAATCAAAAGACTCAATGGCTACAGAATAATTTATAGGCATCTCATTTCTCCTACTAATATTACCAACTCTCTGACACTTATCACAAGATAAAACTAAATTTCTAGCGTCTTTAAAGAGAGTAGGCCAATAAAAACCTAACTGGAGAACGTTGTGTCTGGTCCTCTCAGCGGCATGATGTCCTCCATAAGGACTGTCATGACATTGTCTCAAGATATCCTTCTGCTCATGCTCCGGTATGCATCTCCTCACGATCCCATCCGCACCTTCTCTAAAAAGATGTGGGTCATCCCAGAAGTAATACCTCAAGTCCTGGAAGAATTTATTCCTTTGCTGGAATGTTAAACCTGGAGGCAAAAACTTTGCAACAATAAAGTTAGCATAATCTGCAAACCATGGATTAGAATTAGATTGTACCCTCAACACAGCTAATTGTTCATCAGGAAAGCTATCGTTAACCGGAATAGGATCATGTGGTATGTCCTCCATCCTGGAAAGGTTGTCTGCTCCCTTTCTATCAACAATCTGCAAATCAAATTCTTGAATAAGAAGGACCCATCTGATAAGCCTTGGCTTGACATCCTTCTTTTCCATAAGATACTTAATAGCAGCATGATCAGTATGAATGATGACTTTGGAATCAACAATGTAAGGCACAATCTTATCACAAGCAAACACTACTGCTAAAAATTCTTTTTCAGTAGTAGCATAATTCTTTTGAGCACTATCAAGGGTTTTTATGTATAACATTCAATTTTTTATCAACCCTTTGTCCTAACACAACTCCAACAACAAAATTACTAGCATCACACATGATTTCAAAAGGCAAATTCCAATCAGGTGGTTGGACTATAGGGGCGGTTATCAAATCTTTATTAAGAACTTCGAAGGCTTCCTAACAATCTTCATCAAACACGAAAGGTATATCATGTTGGGTAACGTAGCATAAATTCAAAATTTTCGTACGCCATATTCAGATCTTCCTATGGAGAGACCAGCAACGAGAAAGGGGTGAGTGCATCTTCATACCTTTTAAGATTGCTAAGCGGAAGCGTTGCTAGAACGCGATTGATGGAGTCGTACTCGCGGCAATTCAGATCGTGGTGTGATTCCGATCTAGTGTTGAACCACGTCACCTCCGCGTTCAACACACGTGCAGCCCGGTGACGTCTCCTGCACCTTGATCCAGCAAGGAGGAGGGAGAGGTTGGGGAAGATCTCCGGCAGCACGATGGCGTGGTGTCGATGGAGAGACGAGATCTCCCGCGAGGGCTTCACCAAGCACTGTGGGAGAGGAGGAAGAAGGGGGGCAGGGCTGCGCCGAGGGAGAGGGAAAACTGTGTGCAAAACAGCCCCAAAACCCCCACTATACATAGGATGAGGGGAGGGGTGCCACCCCTAGGGTTCGCACCCTAGGTGGCGCGGTAGCCCCCCCAGATGGGAGGTGCGGCAGCCAGGGCAGGGGGAGGGGGTGGCGCACCCCTAGGTGGGCCTTAGGCCCACCAGCGCCTAGGGTTTCCCCCCCCCTCTCCACCTCCTGCGCCTTGGGCCTCCTCATGGGAGGCGCACCAGCCCACTTTGGGCTGATTGCCCTCCCTCTTTTGGCCCATGCTACCTCTTGGGGCTGGTGGACCCCCGGGACCATTTCCGGTGGTCCCGGTACATTATCGGTGATGCCCGAAACATTTCCGATGTCCAAAACCATCCATCATATATATCAATATTTACGTCCGGACCATTCCGGAGCTCCTCGTGACGTCCGGGATCTCATCCGAGACTCCGAAATTTTTTCGGTAACCTTGTATAACAATTCCCTCTACCCTAGCGTCATCGAACCTTAAGTGTGTAGACCCTACGGGTTCGGGAGACAGGCAGACATGACCGAGACACCTCTCCGACCAATAACCATCAGCGGGGTCTGGATACCCATGGTGGCTCCCACTTGCTCCACGATGATCTCATCGGATGAACCACTATGTCAAGGATTCAATCAATCCCATATACAATTCCCTTTGTTTGTCGGTATAGAACTTGCCCGAGATTCGATCGTCGGTATACCTATACCTTGTTCAATCTCGTTACCGGTAAGTCTCTTTACTCGTTCCGTAGCACGTCATCGTGTGACTAACTTCTTAGTCACATTGAGCTCATGATGATGTTCTACCGAGTGGGCCCAGAGATACCTCTCCGTCACGCGGAGTGACAAATCCCGATCTCGATTCATACCAAGCCAATAGACACATTCAGAGGTACCCGTAGTGCACCTTTATAGTCACCCAGTTACGTTGTGACGTTTGATACACCCAAACACTCTTATGGTATCGGGGAGTTGCACAATCTCACGGTCGAAGGAAAATACACTTGACATTTGAAAAGCTTTAGCATACGAACAATACGATCTAGTGCTATGCTTAGGATTGGGTCTTGTCCACCACATCATTCTCCCAATGATGTGATCCCGTTATCAATGACATCTAATGCCCATGACCAGGAAACCATGATCATCTATTAACTAACGAGCTAGCCAACTAGAGGCTTGCTAGGGACACCTTGTGATCTATTTATTCACACATGTATTACTGTTTCCAGTTAATACAATTATAACATGAACAATAGACGATTATCATGAACAAGGAAATATGATAATAACCATTTTATTAGTGCCTCTAGGGCATATTTCCAACAGTCTCCCACTTGCACTAGAGTCAATAATCTAGTTACATTGTGATGTATCGAACACCCATAGAATTATGGTGTTGATCATGTATTGTTCGTGGAAGAGTTTTAGTCAACGGGTTTGCAATATTCAGATCCGTGTGTACTTTACAAATATCTATTACTCCACTCTGGACATGGTCCTGGATGAAGTTGTAGGGGCGTTTGATGTGCTTGGTCTTCCGGTGAAACCTGGGCTCCTTGGCAATGACAATGGCCCCAGTGTTATCACAGAAGAGTGTCATTGGACCCGACGCGCTTGAACCACTCCAAGGTCGGTGATGAGCTCCTTCATCCAAATTCCTTCATGAGCCGCTTCTGAAGCACCTATGTACTCCACTTCACATGTAGACACTGCCACGACTTCTTGCTTGCTGCTGCACCAGCTCACTACCCCACCATTCAAAACATATACGTATCTGGTCTGTGACTTAGAGTCATCCGGATCTGTGTCGAAGCTAGCATGTACGTAACCCTTTACGATGAGCTCTACGTCACCTCCATAAACCAGAAACATTTCCTTAGTCCTCTTCAGGTACTTAAGGATATTCTTGACCGCTGTCCAGTGTTCCATACCGGGATCACTTTGGTACCTCCCTACCAAACTTATGGCAAGGTTTATATCAGGTCTGGTACACAGCATGGCATACATAAGAGAGCCTATGGCTGAAGCGTAGGGGATAGTACTCATCTTCTCTCTATCTGCTTCCATGGTCGGCGACTGAGTCTTACTCAATCTCATACCTTGCAAAACTAGCGAGAACCCTTTCTTTGAGTTTTCCATATTGAACTTCTTCAATATCTTGTCAAGGTATGTACTTTGCGAAAGACCTATGAGGCGTCTCGATCTATCTCTATAGATCTTGATGCCTAATATGTATGCAGCTTCTCCAAGGTCCTTCATTGAAAAACTCTTGTTCAAATAGGCCTTTATGCTCTCCAACATCTCTATATTATCCCCCGTCAAACATATAGTATGAGGAAAGCTACAGAGCTCCCACTCACTTTCTTGTGCAAACAGGCTTCTCCATAAACCTGTATCAACCCAAACGCTTTAATCACCTCATTAAAGCGAATGTTCCAACTCCGAGATGCTTGCACCAGCCCATAGATGGAGCGCTGGATCTTGCACACTTTGTTAGCACCCTTAGGGTCGACAAAACCTTCTGGTTGCATCATATACAACTCTTCCTTAAGGTTCCCGTTAAGGAACGTTGTTTTGACGTCCATTTGCCAAATTTCATAATCATAGAAGGCGGCAATTGCTAACATGATTCGGACTGATTTTAGCTTCGCTACGGGAGAGAAAGTCTCTTCGTAGTCAATTCCTTGAATTTGTCGAAAACCCTTTGCGACAAGTCGAGCCTTATAAACAGTTACATTACCGTTTGCATCAGTCTTCTTCTTGAAGATCCATTTATTTTCTATGGCTCGCCGGTCGTCGGGCAAGTCTACCAAAGTCCATACTTTGTTCTCATACATGGATCCTATCTCGGATTTCATAGCTTCAAGCCATTTGTTGGAATCCGGGCCCGCCATCGCTTCTTCATAGTTCGAAGGTTCACCGTTGTCTAACAACATGATTTCCATCACAGGGTTGCCATACCTCTCTAGTGCGGAGCGTGCCCTTGTGCACCTTCGCGGTTCAGTAGTAACTTGATCCGAAGCTTCATGATCATTATCATTAACTTCCTCTTCTGTTGGTGCAGGCGCCACAGGAACAATTTCCCGCACTGCGCTACTTTCCTGTTCGAGCGGGGGTGTAATTACCTCATCAAGTTCTACCTTCCTCCCACTTACTTCTTTCGAGAGAAACTCTTTCTCTAGAAAGGATCCGTTCTTGGCAACAAAGGTTTTACCTTCGGATCTAAGATAGAAGGTATACCCAATAGTTTCCTTAGGGTATCCTATGAATACGCATTTCTCCGCTTTGGGTTTGAGCTTTTCTGGTTGAAGTTTCTTCACATAAGCATCGCAGCCCCAAACTTTAAGAAACAACAACTTAGATTTCTTGCCAAACCATAGTTCATACGGTGTCGTCTCAACGGATTTAGACGATGCCCTATTTAAAGTGAATGCTGCAGTTTCTAATGCGTATCGCCAAAATGATAGCGGTAAGTCGGTAAGAGACATCATAGATCATACCATATCTAATAAAGTGCGATTACGACGTTCAGACACTCCCTTGCGTTGCGGTGTACTAGGCGGCGTCAGTTGTGAAACAATTCCACACTTCCTTAGGTGCGTGCCAAACTCGTGACTCAAATATTCTCCTCCACGATCAGATCGTAGACACTTAATTTTCCTGTCACGTTGATTCTCAACCTCACTCTGAAATTCCTTGAACTTTTCAAACGTCTCAGATTTGTGCTTCATCAAGTAGATATACCCATACCAACTCAAATCATCGGTGAGAGTGAGAACATAACGGTAGCCACCGCGAGCTTCAACGTTCATTGGACCACACACATCAGTATGTATTATTTCCAATAAGTCGGTTGCTCTCTCCATTATTCCTGAGAATGGAGTCTTAGTCATCTTTCCCATGAGGCACGGTTCACATGTGTCAAATGATTCAAAGTCAAGAGACTCTAATAGTCCATCTGTATGGAGCTTCTTCATGCGCTTAACACCGATATGACCAAGGCGGCAGTGCCACAAGTATGTGGGACTATCATTATCAACTTTACATCTTTTGGTACTCACATTATGAATATGCGTAACATCACAATCAAGATTCATCAAGAATAAACCATTCACCAGCGGAGCATGACCATAAAACATATCACTCATATAAATAGAACAACCATTATTCTCTGACTTAAATGAGTAGCCGTCTCGCATTAAGCAAGACCCTAATACAATATTCATGCTCAAAGCTGGTACTAAATAACAATTATTAAGGTTTAAAACTAATCCCAACGGTAGATGTAGAGGTAGCGTGCTAACGGCGATCACATCGACCTTGGAGCCATTCCCGACGCGCATCGTCACCTCATCCTTGGCCAGTCTCCGCTTATTCCGTAGTTCCTGCTTTGAGTTGCAAATGTGAGCAACAACACCGGTATCAAATACCCAGGAGCTACTACGAGCACTGGTAAGGTACACATCAATAACATGTATATCACATATACCTTTAACGTTGCCGGCCTTCTTGTCCGCTAAGTATTTGGGGCAGTTCCGCTTCCAGTGACCTTTTCCCTTGCAATAAAAGCACTCAGTCTCAGGCTTGGGTCCGTTCTTTTTCTTCTTCCCGGCATCTGGCTTACCGGGCGCGGCAACGGCTTTGCCGTCTTTCTTGAAGTTCTTCTTACCCTTGCCCTTCTTGAAACTAGTGGTCTTGTTGACCATCAACACTTGATGCTCTTTCTTGATTTCTACTTCTGCAGACTTGAGCATCAAGTACAACTCGGGAATGGTCTTCTCCATCCCTTGCATGGTGTAGTTCAGCACAAAACCTTTGTAGCTTGGTGGGAGAGACTGGAGGATTCTGTCAATTATAGCATCATCCGGAAGTTCGACTCCAAGTGAAGTCAGACGGCCGTGTAACCCAGACATCTTGAGTATGTGCTCACTGACAGAACTGTTCTCCTCCATCTTACAACTAAAGAACTTGTCGGAGACTTCATATCTCTCGACACGGGCATGAGCTTGAAAAACTAGTTTAAGCTCTTGGAACATCTCATATGCATTGTGTTGCTCAAAACGCCTTTGGAGCCCCGTTTCCAAACTGTATAACATGCCACACCTAACCAGAGAGTAGTCATCACTCCGTGTTTGCCAGACGTTCAGAATGTTCTGGGCTGTTGCAGGAGCGGGAGGGTCACCTAGCGGCGCATCAAGAACATAAGCCTTTTTAGCTGCTTCAAGGATGAGCTTCAAGTTGCGAACCCAGTCCGCATAGTTTCTATCATCATCTTTCAACTTGTTTTCTCTAGGAGTGCGTTGAAATTGAGGTTGACGTTGGCCATCTACAATATTTATAAATACAACTTTTAGACTAAGTTCATGACAATTAAGTTCATTTAATCAAATTAAATATGAACTCCCACTTAAATCGACATCCCTCTAGTCATCTAAGTGATACATGATCCATGTTGACTAACCCGTGTCCGATCATCACATGAGACGGACTAGTCACCATGGTGATCAACTTCATGCTGATCGTATTCAACCATATGACTCATGTTCGACCTTTCGGTCTCTTGTATTCGAGGTCATGTCTGTACATGCTAAGCTCGTCGAGTCAACCTAGGTGTTTCGCGTGTGTAAATCTAGCTTACACCCGTTGTATGCGAACGTTAGAATCTATCACACCCGATCATCACGTGGTGCTTCGAGACAACGATCCTTCGCAACGGTGCACACTTAGGGGAATACGTTCTCGAAATTTTAAGAGGGATCATCTTATTATGCTACCGTCGTTCTAAGCACTAAGATGCAAAACATGATAAACATCACAATGCAATCATATAGTGACATGATATGGCCATTATCATCTTTGCTCTTTCGATCTCCATCTTCAGGCATCGGATGATCATCATTTTCACCGGCGTGACACCATGATCTCCATCATCATGATCTCCATCATCGTGTCTCCATGAAGTCATCACGCCAACTACTACTATCACTACTACTATAGCTAATCGTTAGCAATTAATGAAGTAAAAGTAGTAAGCACATGGTGTTGCATCTCATACAATAAATTAAGACAACTCCTATGGCTCCTGCCGATTTTCATACTCATCGACATGCAAGTCATGAAACCTATTACAATAACATGATCATCTCATACATCATACATGCAACATCACATCACATGCCAAACCCTGCAAAAACAAGTTAGACGTCCTCTAATTGTTGTTGCAAGTTTTACGTGGCTGATTTGGGTTTCTAGCAAGAATACTTTCTTACCAACGTGACAGCCACAACGATGATATGCCAAAGCTATTTACCCTTTATAAGGACCCCTTTCATCAAATCCAATCCGACAAGAGTAGGAGAGACAAACACCCGCTAGCCACCTTTATGCACGGTGTGCATGTGTGTCGGTGGAACCAGTCTCACGTAAGCGTACGTGTAATGTCGGTCCGGGCCGATTCATCCCACAATACCGCCGCAAAAGAATAACAATAGTAGCGGCAAGCAATTGAAAAGTCATTGCCCACAACCTTTTCTGTTCTATTCGTGCATAGAATCTACGCATAGAAAACCTGGCTCGGATGCCACTGTTGGGTAACGTAGCATAAATTCAAAATTTTCCTACGCCTTATTTAGATCTTCCTATGGAGAGACCAGCAACAAGAGATGGGTGAGTGCATCTTCATACATTTGAAGACCACTAAGCCATTCAGATAGGAGTCATACTCGCGGCCATTCAGATCGCGGTGTGATTCCGATCTAGTGCCGAACCACGACACCTCCGCGTTCAACACACGTGCAGCCCGGTGACGTCTCCCGCACCTTGATCCAGCAAGGAGGAGGGAGAGTTGGGGAAGATCTCCGGCAGCACGACGGCGTGGTGTCGATGGAGAGACGAGGTCTCCCGGCACGGCTTCGCCAAGCACCGTGGTAGAGGAGGAAGAAGGGGGGCAGGGCTATGCCGAGGGAGAGGGAAAACTGTGTGCAAAACAGCCCCAAAACCCCCACTATATATAGGAGGAGGGGAGGGGTTGCCACCCCTAGGGTTCCCACCCTAGGTGGTGCGGCAGCCCCCCCCCCCAATATGGGAGGTGCGGCGGCCAGGGCAGGGGGAGGGGTGGCGCACCCCTAGGTGGGCCTTAGGCCCACCAGCGGCTAGGGTTCCCCCCCCCCTCTCCACCTCGTGCGCCTTGGGCCTCCTTGTGAGAGGCGCACCAGCCCACTTTGGGCTGGTTGACCTCCCTCTTTTGGCCCATGCTACCTCTTGGGGCTGGTGGCCCCTCCCGGTGGACCCCCGGGACCATTTCCGGTGGTCCCGGTACATTACCGGTGACGCCCGAAACATTTCCGATGTCCAAAACCATCCATCCTATATATCAATCTTTACCTCCGGACCATTCCGGAGCTCCTTGTGACGTCCGGGATCTCATCCAGGATTCCGAACAACTTTTGGTAACCTCGTATAACAATTCCCTATACCCTAGCGTCATCGAACCTTAAGTGTGTAGACACTACGGGTTCGGGAAACAGGCAGACATGACCGAGACACCTCTCCGGCCAATAACCATCAGCGGGGTCTGGATACCCATGGTGGCTCCCACTTGCTCCACGATGATCTCATCGGATGAACCATGATGTCAAGGATTCAATCAATCCCGTATACATTTCCCTTTGTTTGTCGGTATAGAACTTGCCCGAGATTCGATCGTCGGTATACCTATACCTTGTTCAATCTCATTACCGGTACGTCTCTTTACTCCTTCCATAGCACATCATCGTGTGACTAACTTCTTAGTCACATTGAGCTCATGATGATGTTCTACCGAGTGGGCCCAGAGATACCTCTCCGTCACGCGGAGTGACAAATCCCGATCTCGATTCGTACCAACCCAACAGAGACTTTCAGAGGTACCCGTAGTGCACCTTTATAGTCACCCTGTTACGTTGTGACGTTTGATACACCCAAAGCACTCCTACGATATCCGGGAGTTGCAAAATCTCACGGTCGAAGGAAAAGACACTTGACATTTGAAAATCTTTAGCATACGAACAATACGATCTTGTGCTATGCTTAGGACCATCACATCATTCTCCCAATGATGTGATCCCGTTATCTATGACATCTAATGCCCATGGCCAAAAAACCATGATCATCTATTGACTAACGAGCTAGCCAACTAGAGGCTTGCTAGGGACACATTGTGATCTATTTATTCACACATGTATTATTGTTTCTTGTTAATACAATTATAGCATGAACAATAGACAATTATCATGAACAAGGAAATATGATAATAACCATTTTATTATTGCCTCTAGGGCATATTGCCAACATATCCTTCCGGAGAAGATTAGTGAGGGGTCTCGAAGTCTTAGAAAAGTCTTTAATAAATCTTCTATAGAAACCAGAATGACCGAGGAAACTACGAGTACCTCTAATGTCCTTTGGATAAGGCATCCTCTCGATTGCTTCGACCTTTGCCCTGTCCACCTCAATTCCCCTTTCAGAAATCTTGTAGCCAAGAACAATTCCCTCATTGACAATGAAGTGGCACTTCTCCTAGTTGAGTACCAAGTTCGTCTCTTCACATCTGTGCAAAACTTTATTAAGGTTGTGGATAGAATTGTCAAAAGAGGTTCCATAGACGGAGAAATCATCCATGAAAACCTCCACAATTTCGTCACAAAAACCATGAAAAATAGCAGACATACGCCTTTGAAAAGTAGCAGGAGCATTGCATAAACCAAAAGCCATACGTCTATAAGCATAAGTACCATAGGGACAAGTAAAAGTGGTCTTCTCTTGATCGGTAGTGTTAACATGAATCTGAGAGAAGCTAGTATACCCATCAAGATAGCCAAAGTGAGTGTTTTTGGATAACATTTCAAGCATTTGGTCGATGAGCGGCAGCGGGTAGTGGTCCTTCGTGGTTGCTTTCTTCACCTTCATGTAATCAATACACATTCTATATCCAATAATAATTCTTTGATGTATTAGTTCATTCTTATCATTAGGAACCACGGTCGTACCTTCTTTCTTGGGAACACAATGTACCGGACTTACCCACTTACTATCAGTTATAGGGTAGATAATACTTGCGGCTAGAAGCTTGAGGATTTCGATCCTCACAACATCCTTCATCTTCGGGTTCAACTGTCGTTGATGATCAACAACCGGTTTAGCATCAGGCTCAAGATTGATAGTATGTTGACAAATAGATGGACTAATCCCCTTAAGTTCATCAAGGGTATAGCCAATAGCACCTCGATGTTTATGAAGGACTTCCAATAATCGCTCTTCTTCATATCCTGAAAGGTTAGCATTGATAGTAACAGGATATACTTTCTTTTCATCTAAATAAGCATACTTGAGCGTATTGGGAAGAGGTTTAAGATCAAACACCGGGTCTTCTTTTGGTTTCGATAGATTTCCCAAAGGCTCAACCGAAAGGTTGTGCTTCAGGATAGCAGGTTGTCTCAAGAATATGTCATCTAGCTCATTCCTTTCCTGCATATGCATATCATTCTCGTGGTCCTCCATAAATTGCTACAAAGGATCGTTAGGAGGAATAGCAATAGAAGCAATCTCTTAAATAATTTTATCATTACTAGGCAAATCAGTACCACAAGTTTGCTTCCAGAATTTAGAAAAGTTAAATTCATATGGCTCACCATTAAATTCAACATATACCTTTCCTTTCCTGTAATCTATAATAGCTCCACAAGTTTTGAGAAAAGGCCTACCAAAGATAATAGGGCAAAAAATATCTTGCACTGAACCGAGTACTAGAAAGTTGGTAGGATATTTTACCTTTCCACATAGGACTTCACCATCTCGCACAATTCCAATAGGAGAGATAGTTTCTTTGTTTGCAAGATGAATAGTAACATCAACGTATTGCATATAACATGGTAGAATCTCATTCATGATCTCTTGATAAAGTGAAAAAGGAATAGCACTAGTAATGGATCCCAAATCACATAGCCCGTAATAATTATGATCTCCTATTTTAACAGATACAACTGGAGTACCTGAAATTGGGCCTTTATTCTTGGCTGTAACAAGGTTAGAAGAAACAGCACAAAAAATTATATTGGAATCCTCAATATTACTAGTAACAAGATCCTTGACTAATGCAACTTGAGGATTGACCTTAATCAGGTCCCCATGCTCATCAGCCGTTCTTTCAGTTTTATTCAGCATGCTTGTGACAAAAGAATGCTCCCTCATCCTTGTGGGAAAAGGGGGTTTTCATATAAAACTACAGGCAAGATAGGGTCAGCAATATTGATATCAACAGGTAATTCCTTAAAAGGTTTATGGTGCCGATCCTCCTTCTTCTTAGAGGAATCAATATGAGAGGCAAAGTTTTCACAAAAATCAATTAGAAGTTGGGAATCAAGACCAATCTTAGCACAAAAGGTATTGAAGTAATCAGTTTTCACATAGCTCTCAATGTAATCATGCTCATAATTTATGACGGGTTCAATACCTTTATCAATCTCCGAATCTTCAGTGTTCTTCTGGATCCTTTCAATACGATCCCACCTAGCTTGAGTTCTTTTGTTGGAGAATACCACACTAGAGGAGGCATCAAGCATCTCTTTATCTTGACGAGAAAGCCTTGCATCAAAGTTTGTAAGAATGATTTCCTTGGGGAGCTCATGATTGGGACATTTGAGCATTAGGGACTTCAATCTCCCCCAAGCTTGAGCGATGCTTTCTCCGTCACGAGATCAAAAGTTATAAATATAGTTCCTGTCTCGATATATTTCATGAAGAGGATAAAACTTTGCATAAAAGAGAGGCATAAGATCTTGCCAATTTAGCAAATAAGAGTTATCAAGAAGCCTATACCAATCCAAAGCCTTATCTTTTAATGATAAATAGAATAGCTTTCTCATAACAAAATCCATCAATATACCTGCAAGCTTAAATAAGGAGCATAGTTGTGAAAGATATAACAAGTGTTCGCCTGGATGTCTATCTCCTGCATATCAATTAGCCAAGACACAATCAATAATATCGGTTGGTATTTTAAAGGGTACAATTTCCATTGGTGGGGCGAGCATATCCACCACAATAGCAGTGGGGCGGTTCCCCACAAGCAACAAACCAAGAGCAGAGTTGTCCATACGGACAAAAAGCGGAAACAGCAAAATAAAAACAGCACGTACAACGTAAAGGTTTCCTTAGCAATTTCACTTAACAATAGCGCCACACTCCCCCGCAACGGTGCCAGAAAATGGTCTTGATGATCCACAAGTGTAGGGGATCTATCGTAGCCTTTTCGATAAGTAAGAGTGTCGAACCCAACGAGGAGCAGATGTTACTGACAAGCGATCTTGAGCAAGGAATGACTGCAAGCACTGAAAGGTAACTTTTTATGGCTTTTCTGGTATAAGCAACAAGGAAATAAATGCAGGGAAAGTAAGGGGTGTTGAGGTGCAGCAAATGGCCCAATCCTTTTGAACACAAAGGATAAGCTGGGGGACTAAACTTATAAATACTAAGGCGTTCGTGAGGACACACGGGAGAGATAGTCAAGTGCATTCGCCATATTCCGTCTAGTACTATGTTTTGTGTTGATAAGTGTTATGTGGGTTGATCTTTTCTAGTGCACCGTCTAGGCTAAGAAAAGTACACTCTTATGGTTAAATCCCTTCCAAGCATCCGCAAATACAAGAGAGAAATTAAGTCAAAGCCTAACCATAGCAATAAACTTTAGGATCCAACACTCCCTCGTGCAAAAGTATGCGAACTGGGGTTCAGGTTTCTGTCACTCCGGCAACCAACCATAAGCATTCTTTATACACGATGCATTCCCCTAGGCCCTTAAAAAGGCGAAGTGTTATGTAGTCGATGTTCACATGACACCACTAGGAGAATAACACCACAACTTAAATATCAATCAACACATATTACTTCAACATCATATGACTACTATCAACTAGACTTCTCCCATGTCCTCAAGAACTAAAGGAACTACTCCCAACACATAAAAGAGATCATGATCAGAGGGTATGAAAATATGATGAACAATCTAGTCGTAAAAATAATTCTCCAACAAAACTCAATAGCTTTCACAACAAAAGAGTAATCAACACCGGTAGAGTAAAGGGGATGAATAATGCAAGGTACAACTCATATTGCAATGGTAAAGTGAGATGGGGTGAAGATGGAGATGCTGCTGGTGATGAGGATGATGGTGATGATGATCTCGATGATGCCCGTGATGATGGTGATGACGATGAGGACGATCTCCCCCTCCGGGAGGAGTTTTCCGCGGTAGGATCTGCCCGCCAGATAGGTCTTTTCTTCTATGTAGGTTTCCGCCGCGGAGCGGTGGCGAAACTCTGGAAACTCCTTTTCTTGAGGTTTTTAGGTCACGAAGGTCATATAGGCCAAGGGGGGCACCGGAGTTGGGACCCACTGTCCAGGCGGCCACCTGGCGTGGCCTAGGGCGCCCCGCGCCACGAGGGCGCCTGGGTGCCTGGTGGCCCCCCTCGAGCACTTCTTCCGCATGTCTTCGTGATTTCTTCGGAAACTTATTCCCCTTAAATTTCAGCTTATTTGGAGATGTTTTGATATGACAACTCTTCATGCTCTTTTCTCCGCTGAATCATGTGTGTGCTATTTCAGCACCGGAAAGTTGTAAACTGTGTAAAATAAGACAAAACACTATAAGAACATCATCATATTGTGAAATATATCAATGAATAGAGACAAATTATGATACAAAATAGTGATGCATTTTGGACGTATCACGATGATTTCTATAATAGCCATAAATATCTCGTTGTTATGCACATAGTCCAGAAAAGTCACAGCACTCGATAAAGTCAAACCCATGGTCGCACACTATGTAATACAGTATGATATGTTGAATAGTCCAAAATAGATCCTGATAGTAAAAACTGTTGGAAACTAAGGGTAAATATTCATGCTCTTTTTCTCATAGGATGTGGGTGTATTTCGTGATTCCCACACTTGACCCAAGGTCCATCCCCTCTTTTATAGTATGATGTACCTATGACTGAAAAACAACAAATTGTCGATGCAACTTTGATGTGTCGCCTTCTTTTGTCCTTTTAGCTTGGGGTCATAAACCAACAATACGTTTCAATTTCATAGATGTGTAAACTCAAACATACTTGAAATACAGTTAGTCATCTAATCATTATTCCCATTAACACCAAAACCCTCATTAGGGACAGATGTCCTTTCAGTAATTTCATGAGCTTTGAATTTGCATAATTTCGTAACCATATTTATCCCTATTGTGAGTGAAAAAATGACTTGATGTGCAATCTCTTGAACTTAAATTAAATGAAATGAACTTGCATAATCTTTGTTTTTATTAGTTTGCCATAACCACTACTGGAATCGGAGAATTTGCCATCTTCTGCTTCTTTGTCGTCTGCTGGCTGATGGCAAAGACCCTTTTTGCCATCAGCTACCAACAACTAGACGGCAAAGAGCAGACTGATGGCAAAGATACTCTTTACACTTTGCCATCAGCATGTTTTTTGTTGTGAGCCAGCTGGCGGCAAAGATGTGGCAGACGGCAAAGAACTGACCGCTCTTTGCCGTCTGCCAGCTGATGGCAAAGAACATGCTGGCACACGACAAAGAGCACGGGGCGACCCACCCCACACCCCGCTCTCTCCCCATAACGTCCAAATCTTTGTTGTCTGCCCTATACCTCTTTACCGTGGCGGGGGGCAGACGGCAAAGAGGCAAATAGCCCTAACGTTGTCAACCCCCAACCACACCCACTCTCTCCCCCATAATGGTTCCACCGTCGCCCCCTTCTCTCTCCCCGCAATCCACCGCGCCGCCGGAGCTCGCCCTCCCTCCTCCCCGCGACCCGCCGCCGGAGCTCGCCCCCTCCTCCTCCCTGCGACCCCCTCCTCCACCATCATGCCCCTCCTCCACCACCGCCCCTTCTCTCTCCCTGCAACCCACTGTGCCGCCGGAGCTCGCCCTCCCCCTCCCCGCAACCAGCCGTCGGAGCTTGCCCTCCTCCTCCCTATGAACCCCTCTTCCACCATCGTGCCCCTCCTCCACCACCGACCCTCCTCTCTGTGCCCCTCCTCCACCATCTGTTGGGGAACGTCGCATGGGAAACAAAAATTTTCCTACGCGCACGTAGACCTATCATGGTGATGTCCATCTACGAGAGGGTATGAGTGATCTACGTACCCTTGTAGATCGTACAGCAGAAGCGTTAGTGAACACGGTTGATGTAGTGGAACGTCCTCACGTCCCTCGATCCGCCCCGCGAACAATCCCGCGATCAATCCCACGATCTAGTACCGAACGGACGGCACCTCCGCGTTCAGCACACGTACAGCTCGACGATGATCTCGGCCTTCTTGATCCAGCAAGAGAGACAGAGAGGTAGAAGAGTTCTCCGGCAGCGTGACGGCGCTCCGGAGGTTGGTGATGACCTTGTCTCAGCAGGGCTCCGCCCGAGCTCCGCAGAAACGCGATCTAGAGGAAAAACCGTGGAGGTATGTGGTCGGGCTGCCGTGGAAAAGTCGTCTCAGATCAGCCCTAAAACCTCCGTATATATAGGTGGGAGGGAGGGGACCTTGCCTTGGGGCTCAAGGAGCCCCAAGGGGGTCGGCCGAGTCCAAGGGGGGAGGACTCCCCCCCAAACCGAGTTGGACTTGGTTTGGTGGGAGGGAGTCCCCCTTCCTTCCCACCTCCTCCTTTTTTTCTTTTCTCTTGATTTTTTCTTCTTGGCGCATAGGGCCCTTTTGGGATGTCCCACCAGCCCACTAAGGGCTGGTGTGCCACCCTCAAGGCCTATGGGCTTCCCCGGGGTGGGTTGCCCCCCCCCCCCCCGGTGAACTCCCGGAACCCATTCGTCATTCCCGGTACATTCCCGGTAACTCCGAAAACCTTCCGGTAATCAAATGAGGTCATCCTATATATCAATCTTCGTTTCCGGACCATTCCGAAAACCCTCGTGACGTCCGTGATCTCATCCGGGACTCCGAACAACATTCGGTAACCAACCATATAACTCAAATACGCATAAAACAACGTCGAACCTTAAGTGTGCAGACCCTGCGGGTTCGAGAACTATGTAGACATGACCCGAGAGACTCCTCGGTCAATATCCAATAGCGGGACCTGGATGCCCATATTGGATCCTACATATTCTACGAAGATCTTATCGTTTGAACCTCAGTGCCAAGGATTCATATAATCCCGTATGTCATTCCCTTTGTCCTTCGGTATGTTACTTGCCCGAGATTCGATCGTCAGTATCCGTATACCTATTTCAATCTCGTTTACCGGCAAGTCTCTTTACTCGTTCCGTAATACAAGATCCCGCAACTTACACTAAGTTACATTGCTTGCAAGGCTTGTGTGTGATGTTGTATTACCGAGTGGGCCCCGAGATACCTCTCCGTCACACGGAGTGACAAATCCCAGTCTCGATCCATACTAACTCAACTAACACCTTCGGAGATACCTATAGAGCATCTTTATAGTCACCCAGTTACGTTGCGACGTTTGATACACACAAAGCATTCCTCCGGTGTCAGTGAGTTATATGATCTCATGGTCATAGGAATAAATACTTGACACGCAGAAAACAGTAGCAACAAAATGACACGATCAACATGCTACGTCTATTAGTTTGGGTCTAGTCCATCACGTGATTCTCCTAATGACGTGATCCAGTTATCAAGCAACAACACCTTGTTCATAATCAGAAGACACTGACTATCTTTGATCAACTGGCTAGCCAACTAGAGGCTTGCTAGGGACGGTGTTTTGTCTATGTATCCACACATGTAAATGAGTCTTCATTCAATACAATTATAGCATGGATAATAAACGATTATCTTGATACAGGAATTATAATAATAACTATATTTATTATTGCCTCTAGGGCATAATTCCAACAGTCTCCCACTTGCACTAGAGTCAATAATCTAGCCCTCACATCACCATGTGAATTACATTGTAATAAATCTAACACCCATACAGTTCTGGTGTTGATCATGTTTTGGCCGTGGAAGAGGTTTAGTCAGCGGGTCTGCTACATTCAGATCCATGTGCACTTTGCATATATTCACGTCCTCTCCCTCGAAGTAGTCGCGGATGAGGTTGAAGCGTCGTTTGATGTGTCTGGTCTTCTTGTGAAACCGCGGTTCCTTTGCTAAGGCAATGGCACCAGTGTTGTCACAGAACAAGGTTATTGGATTCAGTGCGCTTGGCACCACTCCAAGACCCGTCATGAACTGCTTCATCCAGACACCCTCCTTAGCCGCCTCCGAGGCAGCCATGTACTCCGCTTCACATGTAGAATCTGCTACGACGCTTTGCTTGGAACTGCACCAGCTTACTGCACCCCCATTAAGAATAAATACGTATCCGGTTTGCGACTTAGAGTCGTCCGGATCTGTGTCAAAGCTTGCATCGACGTAACCTTTTACGGCGAGCTCTTCGTCACCTCCATACACGAGAAACATCTCCTTAGTCCTTTTCAGGTACTTCAGGATATTCTTGACCGCTGTCCAGTGATCCACTCCTGGATTACTCTGGAACCTACCTGCCATACTTATGGCCAGGCTAACATCCGGTCTAGTGCACAGCATCGCATACATGATAGAACCTATGGCTGAAGCATAGGGGACGGAGCGCATATGCTCTCTATCTTCATCAGTTGCTGGGCACTGAGTCTTACTCAATCTCGTACCTTGTAGAACTGGCAAGAACCCTTTCTTGGACTGTTCCATTTTGAACCTCTTCAAAACTTTATCAAGGTATGTGCTTTGTGAAAGTCCTATCAGGCGTTTTGATCTATCCCTATAGATCTTAATGCCTAGAATGTAAGCAGCTTCTCCTAGGTCCTTCATAGAGAAACTTTTATTCAAGTAATCCTTTATGCTCTCTAAAAACTCTACGTTGTTTCCAATCAGTAATATATCATCCACATATAATATTAGAAACGCCACAGAGCTCCCACTCACTTTCTTGTAAATACAAGATTCTCCAACCACTTGTATAAACCCAAATGCTTTGATCACCTCATCAAAGCGTTTGTTCCAACTCCGAGATGCTTGCACCAGTCCATAAATGGATCGCTGGAGCTTGCACACCTTGTTAGCATTCTTAGGATCGACAAAACCTTCGGGTTTTATCATATACAACTCTTCCTTAAGGAAACCGTTAAGGAACGCCGTTTTGACATCCATCTGCCAGATTTCATAATCGAAAAATGCAGCTATTGCTAACATGATTCTGACGGACTTAAGCATCGCTACGGGTGAGAAAGTCTCATCGTAGTCAACTCCTTGAACTTGTGAAAAACCCTTTCCCACAAGTCGAGCTTTATAAACGATCACATTACCGTCAGCGTCCGTCTTCCTCTTAAAGATCCATTTGTTCCGAATGGCCTTGCGGCCCTCAGGCAGTACCTCCAAAGTCCACACTTTGTTCTCATACATGGATCCTGTCTCGGACTTCATGGCTTCCAGCCATTTGTTGGAATCTGGGCCCACCATTGCTTCTTCATAATTCGCAGGTTCATTGTTGTCTAACAACATGATTGATAAGACGGGATTACCGTACCACTCTGGAGCAGCACGTGGTCTCGTCGACCTGCGTGGTTCAACAGAAACTTGAACTGAAGTTTCATGATCATCATCATTAACTTCCTCCTCAACCGGCGTTGCAATGACAGAGGTTTCCCCTTGCCCTGCGCCACCATCCAGAGGGATGAGCGGTTCGACAACCTCGTCAAGTTCTATCTTCCTCCCACTCAATTCTCTCGAGAGAAACTTCTTCTCGAGAAAAGCGCCGTTTTTAGCAACAAACACTTTGCCCTCGGATTTGAGATAGAAGGTGTACCCAACTGTATCTTTTGGGTAACCTATGAAGACGCACTTTTCCGCTTTGGGTTCCAGCTTTTCAGGCTGAAGCTTTTTGACATAAGCATCACATCCCCAAACTTTAAGAAACGACAACTTTGGTCTTTTGCCATACCACAGTTCGTATGGTGTCGTCTCAACGGATTTTGATGGTGCCCTATTTAAAGTGAATGCAGCTGTTTCTAATGCATAGCCCCAAAATGATAACGGCAAATCAGTAAGAGACATCATAGATCGCACCATCTCTAATAGAGTACGATTACGACGTTCGGACACACCATTACGCTGTGGTGTTCCAGGCGGTGTTAACTGTGAAACAATTCCACATTGTCTTAAGTGAGCACCAAACTCGAAACTCAGATATTCACCCCCACGATCAGACCGCAGGAACTTGATCTTCTTATTACGATGATTTTCCACTTCACTCTGAAATTGCTTGAACTTTTCAAATGTTTTAGACTTGTGCTTCATCAAGTAGACATAACCATATCTACTTAAATCGTCAGTGAAGGTGAGAAAATAATGATATCCGCCGCGTGCCTCCACGCTCATCGGACCACACACATCGGTATGTATGATTTCCAACAAGTCACTTGCACGCTCCATTGTTCCTGAGAACGGAGTCTTAGTCATCTTGCCCATGAGGCATGGTTCGCACGTGTCAAGTGAATCAAAGTCAAGTGACTCCAAAAGTCCATCAGCATGGAGTTTCTTCATGCGCTTTACACCAATATGACCTAAGCGGCAGTGCCACAAAAATATGGCGCTACCATTGTTAACTCTAACTCTTTTGGTCTCAATGTTATGTATATGCGTATCGCTATCAAGATTCAATATGAACAATCCTCTCACATTCGGTGCATGACCATAAAAGATGTTACTCATAGAAATAGAACAACCATTATTCTCTGACCTAAAAGAGTAACCGTCTCGCAATAAACAAGATCTAGATATAATGTTCATGCTCAACGCAGGCACTAAATAACAATGATTTAAGTTCATCACTAATCCTGACGGTAACTGAAGTGACACTGTGCCGACGGCGATTGCATCAACCTTGGAACCATTTCCTACGCGCATCGTCACTTCATCTTTCGCCAACCTTCGCCTATTCCGCAGTTCCTGTTTTGAGTTGCAAATATGAGCAACAGAACCGGTATCGAATACCCAGGCACTACTACGAGAGCCGGTTAAGTACACATCAATAACATGTATATCAAATATACCTGATTTTTCTTTGCCCGCCTTCTTATCTGCCAGATACTTGGGGCAATTGCGCTTCCAGTGACCCATACCCTTGCAATAGTAACACTCCGTTTCCGGCTTAGGTCCAGCTTTGGGTTTCTTCGTCGGATTGGCAACAGGCTTGCCGCTCTTCTTCGAATTGCCCTTCTTGCCTTTGCCATTTCTCTTGAAACTAGTGGTCTTATTCACCATCAACACTTGATGCTCTTTACGGAGTTCAGACTCTGCGACTTTCAGCATCGCAAACAACTCACCGGGAGACTTGTTCATCCCTTGCATGTTGTAGTTCAACACAAAGCCTTTATAGCTTGGCGGCAGTGATTGAAGGATTCTGTCAGTGATAGCTTCTTGCGAGAGTTCAATCCCCAGCTCAGCTAGACGGTTTGAGTACCCAGACATTTTGAGCACATGTTCACTGACAGATGAGTTATCCTCCATCTTGCAAGCATAGAATTTATCGGAGGTCTCATACCTCTCGATTCGGGCGTTCTTCTGAAAGATAAACTCCAACTCCTGGAACATCTCAAATGCTCCATGACGCTCAAAGCGACGTTGAAGTCCCGGTTCTAAGCCATACAAGACTGCACATTGAACTATTGAGTAGTCCTCCTTACGTGCTAACCAAGCGTTCTTAACATCCTGATCAGCCGTAGCGGGTGGTTCATCTCCTAACGCAGCATTAAGGACATAATCCTTCTTCCCAGCTTGTAAGATTAGCTTAAGATTACGAGCCCAGTCTACAAAGTTGCTTCCATCATCTTTCAACTTAGCTTTCTCTAGGAACGTATTAAAATTCAGGATGACTGTCGCGTGAGCCATGATCTACAACACAAATATATTCAAAGTGGACTTAGACTATGTTCAAGATAATTAGAGTTTAACTTAATCAAATTATTCGCTAAACTCCCACTCAAAAAGTACATCTGTCTAGTCATTTGAGTGGTTCATGATCCACTTACACTAGCTCAAGTCCGATCATCACGTGAGTTGAGTATAGTTTCAGTGGTAAGCATCCCTATGCTAATCATATCATCTATATGATTCATGATCGACCTTTCGGTCTCATGTGTTCCGAGGCCATGTCTGCACATGCTAGGCTCGTCAAGCTTAACCCGAGTGTTCCGCGTGCGCAACTGTTTTGCACCCGTTGTATGTGAACGTTGAGTCTATCACACCCGATCATCACGTGGTGTCTCGAAACGACGAACTGTAGCAACGGTGCACAGTCGGGGAGAACACAATTTCGTCTTGAAATTTTAGTGAGAGATCACCTCATAATGCTACCGTCGTTCTAAGCAAAATAAGGTGCATAAAAGGATTAACATCACATGCAATTCATAAGTGACATGATATGGCCATCATCACGTGCTTCTTGATCTCCATCACCAAAGCACCGGCACGATCTTCTTGTCACCGGCGCCACACCATGATCTCCATCAACGTGGCAAATCGGGGTTGTCATGCTACTCATGCTATTACTACTAAAGCTACATCCTAGCAAAATAGTAAACGCATCTGCAAGCACACACGTTAGTATAAAGACAACCCTATGGCTCCTACCGGTTGCCGTACCATCGACGTGCAAGTCGATATTTCTATTACAACATGATCATCTCATACATCCAATATATACCATCACATCATTGGCCATATCACATCACAAGCATACCCTGCAAAAACAAGTTAGACGTCCTCTAATTTTGTTGTTGCATGTTTTACGTGGTGACCATGGGTATCTAGTAGGATCGCATCTTACTTACGCAAACACCACAACGGAGATATATGAGTTGCTATTTAACCTCATCCAAGGACCTCCTCGGTCAAATCCGATTCAACTAAAGTTGGAGAAACCGACACTTGCCAGTCATCTTTGAGCAACGGAGTTACTCGTAACGATGAAACCAGTCTCTCGTAAGCGTACGAGTAATGTCGGTCCTAGCCGCTTCAATCCAACAATACCGCGGAATCAAGAAAAGACTAAGGAGGGCAGCAAAACGCACATCACCGCCCACAAAAACTTTTGTGTTCTACTCGAGAAGACATCTACGCATGAACCTAGCTCATGATGCCACTGTTGGGGAACGTCGCATGGGAAACAAAAAATTTCCTACGCGCACGAAGACCTATCATGGTGATGTCCATCTACGAGAGGGGATGAGTGATCTACGTACCCTTGTAGATCGTACAGCAGAAGCGTTAGTGAACGCGGTTGATGTAGTGGAACGTCCTCACGTCCCTCGATCCGCCCCGCGAACAATCCCACGATCTAGTACCGAACGGACGGCACCTCCGTGTTCAGCACACGTACAGCTCGACGATGATCTCGGCCTTCTTGATCCAGCAAGAGAGACGGAGAGGTAGAAGAGTTCTCCGGCAGCGTGACGGCGCTCCGGAGGTTGGTGATGACCTTGTCTCAGCAGGGCTCCGCCCGAGCTCCGCAGAAACGCGATCTAGAGGAAAAACCGTGGAGGTATGTGGTCGGGCTGCCGTGGAAAAGTCGTCTCAAATCAGCCCTAAAACCTCCGTATATATAGGTGGAAGGGAGGGGACCTTGCCTTGGGGCTCAAGGAGCCCCAAGGGGGTCGGCCGAGTCCAAGGGGGGAGGACTCCCCCCCCCCCAAACCGAGTTGGACTTGGTTTGGTGGGAGGGAGTCCCCCTTCCTTCCCACCTCCTCCTTTTTTTTTCTCTTGATTTTTTCTTCTTGGCGCATAGGGCCCTTTTGGGCTGTCCCACCAGCCCACTAAGGGCTGGGTGCCACCCTCAAGGCCTATGGGCTTCCCCGGGGTGGGTTGCCCCCCCCCCCCCCGGTGAACTCCCAGAACCCATTCGTCATTCCCGGTAACTCCGAAAACCTTCCGGTAATCAAATGAGGTCATCCTATATATCAATCTTCGTTTCCGGACCATTCCGAAAACCCTCGTGACGTCCGTGATCTCATCCGGGACTCCGAACAACATTCGGTAACCAACCATATAACTCAAATACGCATAAAACAACGTCGAACCTTAAGTGTGCAGACCCTGCGGGTTCGAGAACTATGTAGACATGACCCGAGAGACTCCTCGGTCAATATCCAATAGCGGGACCTGGATGCCCATATTGGATCCTACATATTCTACGAAGATCTTATCGTTTGAACCTCAGTGCCAAGGATTCATATAATCCCGTATGTCATTCCCTTTGTCCTTCGGTATGTTACTTGCCCGAGATTCGATCGTCAGTATCCGTATACCTATTTCAATCTCGTTTACCGGCAAGTCTCTTTACTCGTTCCGTAATACAAGATCCCGCAACTTACACTAAGTTACATTGCTTGCAAGGCTTGTGTGTGATGTTGTATTACCGAGTGGGCCCCGAGATACCTCTCCGTCACACGGAGTGACAAATCCCAGTCTCGATCCATACTAACTCAACTAACACCTTCGGAGATACCTATAGAGCATCTTTATAGTCACCCAGTTACGTTGCGACGTTTGATACACACAAAGCATTCCTCCGGTGTCAGTGAGTTATATGATCTCATGGTCATAGGAATAAATACTTGACACGCAGAAAACAGTAGCAACAAAATGACACGATCAACATGCTACGTCTATTAGTTTGGGTCTAGTCCATCACGTGATTCTCCTAATGACGTGATCCAGTTATCAAGCAACAACACCTTGTTCATAATCAGAAGACACTGACTATCTTTGATCAACTGGCTAGCCAACTAGAGGCTTGCTAGGGACGGTGTTTTGTCTATGTATCCACACATGTAAATGAGTCTTCATTCAATACAATTATAGCATGGATAATAAACGATTATCTTGATACAGGAATTATAATAATAACTATATTTATTATTGCCTCTAGGGCATAATTCCAACACCATCACCCTGGTGCCCTTCTCCCTGCGACGACCTCTCCTCCACCATTGCGCCATCCCTCGTCTGCCACTGCCCTCTCCTCCCCGCGGACCCCCTCCTCCACCAGCACCGGCTAGGTCACCCACCGCCCCAGCTGCCCACTACCCGTGCAACGTGATTTTTTCTTTTTTGATAATTAATAGATTTAGTGGTATATATAGTTTAGTTGGTAGCTAGGCTAGTTAATTAGTAGATTTAGTGGTTGTTTAGTTAGTTGATTTAGTTAAATAGTAGATTTAGTGCTAGGTTTAGTTAATTAATGCTAGCTTATTTGTTAATTAGAGGTAGATTATGTTTTGTTAATTAGTGGTAGCTAGATTCTTTTTTAGTTACTTAGTGGTAGATTCTGTTTTTGTTATTTTGTTGTTGTTTAGTGCTATATAGGTTTAGCGATAGGTTTAGTGCTACTCCCTCCATCCATGTATATAGGGCCTAATACATTTTTCAAGGTTTCTTTTGACCACAGGTTAGATCAATAATATATGACATGTGTGTTACACAAAGCATATCATTAGATTCGTATGTCAAAGGAGTTTCTAATGATATAATTTTTAGATCGTACATCTCATGTATTGTTTATCTTATCAATGGTCAAAGGCATGCTTGAAAATCGTATTAGGCCCTATATATGTGGATGGAGGGAGTAGGTTAAGTAGATAAGGGAAGAAGAATAAGAAGAAGATGATGAGGAGGAGGAGGAGGAGGAGAAAAAGAAGAAGAAGAAAAAGAGGAGAGAGGAGAAGAATAAAAAAATGGAAAAAGGGAAAGAAGGAAGAAGAAGAAGAAGAAGAAGAAGAGGAAAAAGGAAAAGAAGGAAGAAGAAGAAGAAGAAGAAGAAGTAGAAGAAGAAGAAGAAAAGGAAGGAAGAAGAAGAAGAAGAAGAAGAAAAGGAAGAAGAGGAAAAAAAGATGATGAAGAAGAAAACGAAACCCTGACACCACAACACCCGACACGATGCCCCGAAACCCCGACACGACATCTCGACGACACCCCGGCACGAAATATATTTTTTATGGAACCCTAGATGACATCTATATAGGTCATATATTTGTGTTAGGTCATATATTTTTTGATTATATTAATGAACACAAAATATTTGTGTTGATCGGGTGGATTTACATGTGACAGTTGTCTCGTCGTTGTGAGGTCTGCTGTGCGAAGACCTCCCCGTGCGTTCTACGAGCTCCGCCCGTGCATTTGTGGGTGAGTACAAATGTCATATCCTCCTCGCCCCTTCATTTGTTGTGGGTCGGTCTTCGGATGAAACTTGCTAGATATAGGTAATTAAATTAATTTATCAGTATGCGTCTCCCCGTTCGAAAGGGTTAGAGTTATAAATATGCATACACTTGCATATATTTATAACCGTGATTCTTCTGAATTGTCCAACGTTATCCATGGACAGCCCGAGTATGTGTAGATTGGGTTCGTTTTCCACATGCTTTGTTCCGGATCCGATGCATAATTTCGTCAGTGCCTCCATGTTATTCTCTAGATACACATCCTCCATGTTTATTGTGGAGACGTGTATCAGGAGAACATTGGGGAGGTGCTGCTAAAATTTTGCGTTGGATTCAGAGCAGAGCATTGGAAAACGAACCCAATCTATACATACTCGGGTGGGATTAGGATCTATCTTTACCTATTAGCGTCTAGGTTGCATGGACGTAATAAAACTGGCGAACTAGATTAACTGATGAATATTTATGTTGAATTATATATAAATATATTTCTTGTGTGTTTAGTAGCTAGGCAAGATGAGTGATCGTGCGTGAATGTACACCGGTCACCCAAGCCAGAAAGAGATGACGAAAGAATGGTTTCTAAAAACCAAGGAGTTTGTGAAAGCCGCATTTGCAAATGGCCAGGAAACAAACTCGTGCCCTTGTCCTGGATGTGACAACTATAAAAAGAGGAAAGAAGTTGTAGTGATTAAACACCTGAAGAGGAGGAGCTTTAAGCCTAATTATACGCTGTGGACATTTCATGGTGACTCTATACAATGCACCAGAGCCGAGGTGGTTCGTCGTCGCACCGACGAGCATGGTACCGGGATCCAAGACATGGTGCAAGACTTTGATGATGCTCGGGATTCGGAAGATGAGATGGAGGAATCTTGTAGCGACGTGTTTTTTAGAAAATAATTTCCCGAAAACATGTCTTTGTTTATACCAGCCCCAGGTTTTCTGTTAGCTAGTAGACACTTACTTGATACAGAATATCCAAGCAAAATTACAAAATCTAGGTTACAAGACCACGAAGATCAACTGGGTTGAACAAAAGTCTGAGGTTGATGGTGGAAGCGACTCGAGGAATCTCAAGTGCCCAAGGGACTCTATTCCCACATGAACAACTGACCTGGATAAATTCCTATCCCACAAGGCAGCTATTCTTGACTTCTAGGTTCCGGGGTTGACGGCATCATGCTCCTCTCCAAACGCAATCTGGCCAAGACAACAGCCAAGGACAAGCCAGTGAGTACTTTGAATGTACTTGCAAATATCAAGAAAACAAACACGTGAAAGCAGGTGAGATGCATGCAATTTTTCCACTAACAATAATATCATGCCACCAGAGCTTAATTCATGGATCCTTTTATGAAGATATGCAATGTTTCCACCAATGCTTTATAAACAAGCAAAAGACAATAATAATGAGTAATATGCTTGCCACAGTCGGGCGTCTCAGCGACACCACATAAAGGGCTTATATGAAACAATAAACATGCCACAGTTGGGCGCCTGAGTGACACCACATAAAGGGCCTATATGAAACAATAAACATGCCACAGTCGGGCGTCTGAGCGACATCACATAAAGGGATTATATGAAACAATATTAAATATTGCATATCCAGGAGGTAGAACCGTCCCATGGATATCCAACAACATAATCATAGGGGTTAGTGTAGAGTAATAATCATAATACGATCATCCACCACATTATCATATGATTTACCATGACCATTATTTTTATCACCACTTATACTCCAAAGACCGACTTTAGGACTAACACTTGAATCGTCAAACAACGTCCTTGACTGGGGACACGGCTACTCGAATAATTTTAACTCTGCAGAGGGTGTACTCTTTACCCATAGCTCACTGTTTCCGATAGTCGATAAGACTAATCCTGCGTACGGCATTTTAGAAGCGGACACTAAGAATCAGCACACACCAATTTTTCTCCGTGAATCCTGGCTTCACCCGGACTACGCTACCAAGGAAAAACCATAAGACGGGGAGGCTCCAACCTCGACTAGCATGGGATCAAAAATTTATACCGCGCGCTCACTGGGAAGGGCCATTCCCTTCAGGTCCCAAACTGGAAACACCCATGCCCCCTGACCGGATGACTGGATTTATTCCAAGGCCATGGATACCTTCATATCGGCCCCTCTACTTGGTGTGTGACTGATAATAGGTCTACACCTGACTTTACCGAATCCATTATCTAGGAAACTGTGGTAGCACGATAAGAAGTATGACATGGACAAGACTCAATCTATGTCGATACTGGAGTTTACCAAATTTCGTCGGCATCATCGTGCTCAGGTCATGACCAGGCCATAACCTATCACGTTCCGCGTGACTAGGTTATTCCACGACCTCTCATAACAAGCACATGCCACCACCATATTTCACCATTTATAATATGAGTAGCAAGTGTAAAGAATGCAAGGCATTATTTCATGTGAGATTCTTATCCACATAACTTTAATCATGTAATATAAGCACCACCACAATCATCACACAACTTATGCAAATATGGATTCAAGATGCTTGCCTCAAGTGTGAAGAGATGTAGATTTGCACTCCAAAACTTTTGAAAGTTTACTTCTCTTTCCATCTCCTATTTGAAAATAATGCAATTCAACACGCAATTCCAAAACAATACATAAAAGTTGTTTGACAATTTTCAAAACAAATATTAAAATAAACTAGATGAAATTCTAAACCAGTAGGAAAAAGAATCAAATGATTTGGAGTTTCCTATTAAAAGTTATAACTAGTCAAATTTGCTGGTCAAATCTATTTTTTTTAAATCAATATAAAGAAAACGCTTCGGGCTATCTACGCTTTCTAACACAGAAATCGCAATCACAACAACAGCCGTGAGGAAATACGCTTTGCTTAACTAGAAAATATACCAGGGGATCTGCGCCACTCGGGGCTGTGGCTGGCTCACTGACAGGCGGGGCCCGCCTGTTGGGTTCTTCTCCGACCTCCCGCGCGCGCTCTGGACACGGAACAGCGGCACTCTGACGGGGCTCACCGGCGCTTGGGGGCACCATTCGTGGTGCTAAGCACACCGGCGGGCTCGGGAGGGAGTAGGGCAGCTGGGGAGCTTCGGGTTGAGCTCACCTTCGGCCATGGCGGAGAGGGGGTCGGGCATGGTTCGGGTTGCGCATGTCGTGGCTCTCGGACAGGTCGAGGGGAGGCTAGCAATGGCCAAGGGAAGGTGGAAGGGGTTCGGGGTGCTGGAATATAGCTGGAGGCCGACGGCGACGCTACTGAAAAAGAGGCGCACAGGAGACGGCTCGGGCTAAATTAGGCGATGGGGAGGGAAGCTGCTGGTCTTGGGAGGTCGCTGCGATGCTCCAAGGGCTCGGGGGCTCCTTAAATAGCCGGAGTACGTCGGTTCCGCGGCGGCCTCTGGATAAGAATGTCTGGTACAAAGCTTCTGGAGCACAACGGCGGCGACAGGGCCTCCGGGCAACGGGGCAGCGAGCAGCTGATGCACGGGGAAGGACCGCGACACCTGGCGCGCTGGAGGGGCTCGGGCGGCGCCGTTCACTGCTACGGCAGTGTTGACGCCGGCTAGCCGCCACGGCTGGCACGCTACTGCGGCTCTGCGCGCGCACAGGAGCGACGACCAACGGTCGGGGGAGAGGGGGTTGACGCGGCTCCACGCCAGGTAAAAAGGGCGAGGGCATGGGGACGCGACGGCTAAGCACACGCGCGTGCAAAGCGTGCGGTCTGGCCATGCCCAGTGCACGCACGACGCCTACTCGACGAAATGCCAAGCAGCACCACTGGACTCCACACCTGCTCTAACTTAACACGGTTAGTCTAGGGGCTAAGTTAAAGCTATTGGACATGCTGGTTGGGCCAGATCATTAATTCCATAATGAAGTTTCAAAGTCACGCCAAATGTGTTTATGCTCCCAAGTGTTTCATGAAATGCCAGGGGCTCCAAATGGTCTTTGATGCCCACCAAACTTTCCAGATCAGGGTGTCTCTAAGTGTTAGTCGTGGTGGTGGGGTTGGTTTGGTAAAACTCCAAACTAGCTAATGCAATATTTTGAAAAACACAATACTGGACAGAAACTTGGGGCTTTTATAACATGCCTCTATTTTCATTCAATGGGGCTAAAATCCTGGAGTTAAGGTTTTGGTAGGGTTTCAAACAAGCATGCAAAATTTCAAAGCAATCAGAGTAAGGAAAAATAGGGTTTTAGTGCACAGCATCAATCTGGACCAGAAGATACAAATGGTTGTACTGCTAAAATTTTACATAACACATAGTGGGATTTTTCCATAAAAATTAATCTTATGCTATACTTCACATCCCCAATTTTTTATGGAATTTATGAAAGAATATTTCTAGGGGTTCTAGTACAAACTCAATTTTGGACCAGATAAGAAAAGCAGTTATTGTGCTTAAAATATTCAAGATACTTGAGTAGGTTTTTGCATAAATGTGACCAAGAAACGTCACTGGTCACCTACAATTTTTATAGAATTTTTAGAAGAATTTATCACAAGGTTGCAGTGCAAATCAGCCCTAAAAGGAACTATAAATCGGTTTATGAATAAAAGAATTCTTGGCTAAGATATAAAAAATAAAATATCCCAAGAATTTACCAAAAGAAGGAAATGCTTTTATGCAAGTAATCAGGTTCCACCATAAATTATCAAAAATATCTACCTAGGGAAAATATCTCTTTAGGAAGGGAAAGGAGTGTTTCAAACATTATCCAGAAATCCAGAAATTCAAATATCAAATGGACATAGCCAAAATAATCTCCCCTCTAATTAAATAAATAATTCAGATGGTCTCAAATAAGGGCTCAAGCATGAAAACAAAATTTGAAAGGCCACTTGATATGTATTTTTTTGGAAAGAGGCTTTGAAAAGATCCATGAAGCTAATTGTTTTCTAACAATTTTTATTCTAGGGAAATATTTATTTCAGAAAAATATTTTTAAAATTTTGGGGTGTGACATAACTACCCCCCTTAAAAATAAATCTCGTTTCCGAGATTTGCTTAGGGAAAGAAAATCATTCACTCAAGGAAACACGGAGTATGGTCAGCCAAATGCACGGGCAAACAAAAAAATCACATGGCACACAATTACTCATATGCAAGTGCAGACGATGCAATCAAATGATTGACCCCTATGGTATCAGGAAAACGTACCACTGAACTAACGTATACTCTCAGTTGGGGAAAACATATATCACTTCTCCTATAAGGAGTCTTGGATAACATGTCCCCTTTGGTCTGACAACAATAAACTACCAAAGGAAAATCAGAAAATTTTCCATTAGCCTGCGTGTGGAATTATTCCACCCACTGATGGGTAAACACCGTTGGTGATGACCTGAAGGGCAAGGGAAGGGCAAACCAGAGGTATTCTATAATGGACTGTGAGGCAACACAGTTACCTATGTGGGGTTGCATCCAGAATTTCCGGATGAGCCCCAACGGTTACTCCTGGGGTCTGGCTCGGGGCAGTGCACTTGGTGAGAAATGCTAGGAGCGGTCATGGGTGGTCAAAAAATGGTATCTGGCTTAGGGACACACACGGTATGATACTGGGGTGGCTTGGTTCACCGGGGTGAAAACTCGGGTATCAACTCTCAAGTGATACCTCACTCGGGTAGCTGACTTGGTGGCTAGGTGGTCATGCCCAAAATTTTACTCTAAGGCCACGCTGGCTAGTCTACACAAATCTTACTTATAAAAAAACAAGGGGTGCACACATCCTGCAATTTTATTAAAATCATTCTATTAGAAACACGCGAATACAACGTTATATGGTAACGCGGTTACTAGGGCTTGACAGCTACTCTGATGGACTCGCTCTACCTTCATTGGCCTCTGAGCTGCCGGACTCACTAGCCATTAAGGTTCCTCCACTTGCCGAGGCTCCTGAGTCAACCGGGTCATGGAGTAGGGCTGCAGGGTTGCGGTGGCGACGACGTCTCGGACGACGCGCTCTTGGCACAGCTTCATTGCAGAAGGCATCCAAACTGCGGTGAAGCTCTGCTGCGGTCATGGCTGGCGGGGCAAACCTTAAGGGTCCAACAGGTCTTCCAATAAAAATGTGATGGTTGTTGGAGGCAGTTGCGGCCTCATAGCTTGCCAGGGTCTGGCGAGCAGTTGGCCTGCGGCTCATGAACAAGACAGAGGTGATCTGATCGATGAGTGCCTCCTGCGCTCTCAAATAGCACACAACCTGCACCAGGGCGGGGTCTGCCTCAAGGTCTTCGCTGCCAACTCGGGTCAGAGTACCATAGCCTTCATGACTAGGATAGTAGCAGAATGGTCGGCTATTCATCCATGGCGACAGATGTCCCAGCTGGACTATAGCTTCTCGGGCTGCAAGCTGACGAGCTTGGGCTTCGTTGGTGGCTGCTCTACCAATGAAATGGTGAGGGCATTCGAACGAGGGAATTCCTCCATAGATGTGCACAGAGGCCCAAAAGTAACAAATAGCATCACTCATAGGCTCCTCATGCACAACATACACTCGAGGTTCTTCTATGCCAAAAACTTGGCGGCTGAGGTCGGCGAGGATGACTATGAAGTCTCCAGGCTCGGACAAGGGGGTCTCGTTGCAAGGAATGCGGCCAGGCATCTTGCAGGTCAAGGGGTTTTTACTAGGGTAGTGGTCTCAAGGTTGTGGGGTGCTGGGTTGAGGCAAGGCCTTACTATATAGGCTAAGGAGACTTTCATCGCACACTAGGGGATGCGACAACTCCGGTGTCGGTCGTAGACACATAGCTTAAGGGCTGAGATGACAGGTTAGGCACCGACTGCCAAAAAGGTGTTCGATGGCCACTGTGGTTGGCTATTGGGCTGGCTAGGCATGGGTGTGGATATATAAATATCAGGTTTAGGGATAGCGACCTGGCTAAGATAGGTTTAGCCAATGGTCAGCCTCGTTGTGATACCAAGGTTGTAGCGATGTGTTTTTCAGAAAATAATTTCTAGAAAACATGTCTGTGTGTATACCAGCCCCGGGATTTATGTTAGCTGGTAGACACTTACTTTATACAGTATATCCAAGAAAAATTACAAAATTTGGGTTACAAGACCACGAATATCTACCGGGTTGAACAAAATTCTGAGGTTGATGGCGGAAGCGACTCGAGGAATCTCTAGTGCCAAAGGGACTCTATTCCCACATGAACAACTGACCTGGATAAATTCCTATCCCACAAGGCAGCTATTCTTGACTTCTAGGTTCCGGGGTTGACGGCATCATGCTCCTCTCCAAACGCAATCTGGCCAAGACAACAGCCAAGGACAAGCCAGTGAGTACTTTGAATGTACTCGCAAATATCAAGAAAACAAACACGTTAAAGCAGGTGAGATGCATGCAATTTTTCCACTAACAATAATATCATGCCATCAGAGTTTACTTCATGGATGCTTTTATGAAGATATGCAATGTTTCCACCAATGCTTTATAAACAAGCAAAAGACGGTAATAATGAGTAATACGCTTGCCACAGTCGGGCATCTCAGCGACACCACATAAAGGCTTATATGAAACAATAAACATGCCACAGTCGGACGTCTGAGTGACACCACATAAAGGGCTTATATGAAACAATAAACATGCCACAGTCGGGCATCTGAGAGACACCACATAAAGGGCTTATATGAAACAATATTAAATATTGAATATCCAGGAGGTAGAACCGTCCCACGGATATCCAATAACATAATCATAGGGGTTAGTCCAGAGTAATAATCATAATATGATCATCCACCACATTATCATATGATTTACTACGACCATTATTTTTATCACCACTTATACTCCAAAGACCAACTTTAGGACCGACACTTGACTCCTCAAACAACGTCCTTGACCGGGGACTCGGCTACTCGAATAATTTTGACTCTGCAGAGGGTGTACTTTATACCCACAGCTCACGGTTTCCGATAGTGGATAAGACTAATCCCGCGTATGGCATTTTAGAAGCGGACACTAAGAATCAGCACACACCGATTTTCCTCCGCGAAGCCCAGTTTCACCCGGACTACGCTGCCAAGGAAAAACCATAAGACGGGGAGGCTCCTACCTCGACTAGCATGGGATCAAAAATTTATACCGCGTGCTCACTGGGAAGGGCCATTCCCTTCCGATCCCAGACCGGAAACACCCGTGCCCCCTGACCGGATGACTGGATTTATTCCAGGGCCATGGATACCTTCATACCGTCCCCTCTACTTGGTGTGTGACTGATAATAGGTCTACAACTAACTTTACCAAATCCATTATCCAGGAAATCGTGGTAGCACGATAAGAAGTATGAATTGGACAAGACTCGATCTAGGTCGATACTGGAGTTTACCAAATTTCACCGGCATCATCGTGCTCAGGTCATGACTAGGCCATAACCTATCACGTTCTGCGTGACTAGGTTATTCCACGACCTCTCATAACTAGCACATGCCACCACCATATTTCACCATTTATAATATGAGTAGCAAGTATGAAGAATGCAAGGCATTATTTCGTATGAGATTATTATCCACATAACATTAATCATGTAATATAAGCACGACCACAATCATCACACAACTTATGAAAATATGGATTCAAGATGCTTGCCTCAAGTGTGAAGAGATGTAGATTTGCACTCCAAAACTTTTGAAAGTTTACTTCTCTTTACATCTCCTATTTGAAAATAATGCAATTCAACACACAATTCCAAAACAATACATAAAAGTTGTTTGACAATTTTTAAAATAGATCTTAAAATACACTAGATGAAATTCTAAACCAGTAGGAAAAAGAATCAAATTATTTGGAGTTTCCTATTAAAATTTATAGCCAGTAAAACTTGTTGGTCAAATCTGTTTTTTTTTAAATCAATATAAAGAAAAGGCTTCGGGCTATCTACGCTTTCTAACAGAGAAAGCGAAATCATAGCAACAGCCGTGAGGAAATACTGTTTGCTTAACTAGAAAACGTACCAGGGGGTCTGCGTGACTCGGGGCTGTGGCTGGCTCACCGACTGGTGGGGCTCGCCTATTGGGTTCTTCTCCCACCTCCCGCGCGCGCTCTGGACAGGGTCCAGCGGCACTCCGACGGGGCTCACCGACGCTTGGGGGCACCATTCGCGGTGCTGAGAACACCGGCAGGCTCTCGAGGGAGAGCCCCATCCTCTGGATGGCTCTAGGGCAGCTGGGGAGCTTCGGGTTGAGCTCACCTTCGGCCATGGCGGAGAGGGGGTCAGGCATGGTTTGGGCTGTGCATGCCGTGGCTCTCGGGCAGGGAAGAAGGAGAAAATGGGTTCAGGGGCTCGAGGGGAGGCTATAAATGGACAAGGGAAGGCGGAAGGGGTTCGGGGCTGCTGGAATTTAGCCGGACGCCGATAGGGACGCTACTGACAGAGAGGCACAGAGGAGATGGCTTGGGCTAAATTAGGCGATGGGGAGGGAAGCTGCTGGTCTTGAGAGGTCGTTGCGATGCTCAAAGGGCTCGGGGGCTGCTTAAATAGCCGGAGTACGTCGGTTCTGCGGCGGCCTCCGGATAAGAATGTCGGGGACAAAGCTTCAGGAGCGCAGCGGCGGCAGCAGGGCGTCAGGGCAGCGGGGCAGTGAGCCGCTGATGCAGGGGGAAGGACCACGACACCTGGTGCGCTGGAGGGGCTCGGGCAGCGCCGTTCACTCCTACGGCAGTGTTGACGCCGGCTAGCCGCCACGGCTGGCACGCACAGGAGCGACGACCAACAGTCGAGGGAGAGGGGGGTTGACGCGGCTCCGCACAGGTCAAAAGGGCGAGGGCACGGGGACGCGGCGGCTCGGCATGCGCGCGTCCAAAACTTGCGCTCTGGCCACGCCCAGTGCACGCACGGCGCCTGCTCGACGAAATGCAAAGCATCACCACTGGACTCCACAGCTCCTCTAACTTAACAGGGTAGGCTAGGGGCTAAGTTAAAGCTATTGGACATGCTGGTTGGGCCAGATCATTAATTCCATAATGAAGTTTCAAAGTTATGCCAAATCTGTTTAGGCTCCCAAGTGTTTGATGAAATGCCAGGGGCTTCAAATGGTCTTTGATAGCCACCAAACTTTCCAGACCAGGGTCTCTCTAAGTGTTAGTCATGGTGGTGGGGTTGTTTTGGCAAAACTACAAACTAGCTAATGTAATATTTTGAAAAACACAATACTGGACAGAAACTTGGGGATTTTATCACATGCCTCTATTTTCATCCATTGGGCTAAAATCCTGGAGTTAAGGTTTTGGTAGGGTTGCAAACAAGCATGAAAAAATTCAAAGCAATCAGATCAAGGAAAAATAGGGTTGTAGTGCAAAGCATCAATCTGGACCAGAACAGAAAAATGGTTGTACTGCTGAAATTTTACATAGCACATAGTGGGATTTTTGCATAATATGGAATCTTATGCTATACTTGACATCCCCAAATTTTGATGGAATTTATGAAAGAATATTTCTAGGGGTTGTAGTACAAACTCAATTCTGGACCAGATTAGAAAAAAGTTATTGTGCTTAAAATATTCAAGATACTTGAGTAGGGTTTTCCATAAATGCGACCTGGAAACATCACTGGTCACCTAAATTTTTTTATAGAATTTTTAGAAAAATTTATCACAAGGTTGCAGTGCAAACCAGCCCTAAAAAGAACTATAAATCTGTTTATGAATAAAAGAATTCGTGGTTAAAATATAAAAAAAATCCCAAGAATTTACCAGAAGAAGGAAATGCTTTTATGGAAGTAATCAGGTTCCACCATAAATTATCAAAAATATCTACCTAGGGAAAATATCTCTTTAGGAAGGGAAAGGAGTGTTTCAAACATTATCCAAAAATCCAGAAATTCAAATATCAAATGGACATAGCCAAAATAATATTTCCCTCTAATTAAATAAATAGTTCAGATGGTCTCAAATAAGGGCTCATGCATGTAAAGAAAATTTGAAAGGCCACTTGAAATGAATTTTTTTGGAAAGAGGCTTTGAAAAGATCCATGAAGCAAATTGTTTTCTAACAAATTTTATTCTAGGCAAAATTTTATTTCAGAAAAATATTTTTAAAATTTTGGGGTGTGACAAATCTGCAAAGTACTTCTATGAAATGTTGGAGTCTTCAAAACGTCATCTCCATGAGCACACTAAGCTTTGTCAACTGGATGCCATTGCACAACTAATGGCTCTGAAGGCTCAGTTCAACTTGGGAAGAGAATGTTACGACGCGATGATGACACTATTTGGACGCTTTCTACCCAAAGGCCATGTCATGCCTGCAAACCTATACCAGTCGGACAAAAATACTTCGTGTACTTAAGATGCCCTATTAGAAGATAGATGCCTATGAGAAAGGATGTGTCTTATTTAGGAAGGAGTATGCACACTTGGACTATTGTCCCAATTGTGAGTCTTGCAAGTATCTTGTGGTAGACAACAGTATGGGGGAGAAGAGGCAGACCAATATTGCAGTTAGTGTTCTTTGGTATATGCCAATCGTACCAAGGCTTCAATGTATTTTCATGGTAGAAGAGACAGCGAGACAAAAATGACATGGCACAAATTGTGCAAAAGAACGGAACTAGATGCGGATGGGAATAAGATGGTGATACACACATTATATGGGGAAGCATGAACACAGTTTGATAGATTACATCAGGATAAAGCGGCAGATCCAAGGAATCCTCGAGTCTGTGTCACCACGGATGGTATTAATCCCTTCGGCATGACGGCAACCCAATACAGTTGTTGGCTTGTATTTGTCAATCCACTCAATCCCCCCCGGGGCAGATTATGCAAAGAAAAAACATCTTTATGATGTTGATAATTCCAGGGCCCAATTATCTGGGGAAGAATATGAATGTGTACATGCAGCCGCTTAAGGATGAATTGCAAGAATCTTGGAATAATGGGGTTAAGGCATACGATGGCACTAACAAAGAAAACTTCAAAATGCATGTGTGGTACATGTACTCGGTGCATGACTTGCCGGCGTTCGCGCTATTCTATGGATGGTGTGTGCATGGAAGGTTCCCGTGCCCCATATGCAAGGCAACTCTTCAGTTTCATTGGTTGCAGGCGGGTAGGAAGTATTCTTGCTTTGACTTGCATAGACAGTTCCTAGATCCCGACCATCAGTTCAGAAAAGACAAGAAGAACTTTACCAAAGGTAAAGTTGTCAAAAACTTGGCACCACCTGCGTTGATAGGCCAACAGATCATGGATTCGTTAAACGCCCTCGAGCCTGATCCAGAGCATCCAGGGTATTTCAAGGGGTATAATTCAAAACACGCCTGGACTCACAAGCCATGCTTGTGGGATCTGCCTTACTTCAAAGACCTCCTTCTTTCACACAATATCAACATGATGCACACTGAAAAGAATATCGGAGAGGCTATTTTTGGTACATTGTTCGACATAGATGGGAAGACAAAGGATAATATTAAGGCTAGAGTCGATCAACATACACTATGTCATAGACCATTACAAAACATGCGAGAAGGAAAAGGAAAGCAGAAGTGGTCGAAGCCAAAGGTGTGGTTCAATCTTGGAAGGCGAGCTATGAGGGAAATTATCTTCTGGGTCAAAATGCACTTGATGTTCCCCGATGGGTATGCAGTGAATCTAAAGAGGGGAGCGAGTCTGGTAAAATTGAAAATCTTTGGTCTCAAGAGTCATGATTAGCACATATGGCTTGAGCGGGTAATGCCGGTGATCTTACGTGGCTTTATTCCTGAGGATGAATGGCTAGTACTGGCGGAGCTGAGCTATTTCTTTCGTGTTCTTTGTGCGAAAGAATTGTCTCCTCGCTTGGTAGATGACATGGAGGAGTTTGCACCGGAGTTGCTCTGCAAGTTAGAGAAGATCTTTCCGCCGGGCTTCTTTAATCCAATGGAGCATTTGATTTTACATCTACCGACCGAGGCAAGAATGGGTGGGCCCGTGCAAAATCTTTGGTGCTATGCAATTGAGAGGATGCGGAAGACACTTTGAGCTAAATGTAAAAATAAGCGTATAATTGAAGCATCGATGGCTAAGGCATTCATTAGTGAGGAGGTGGCAAACTATGTGACAGCACACTACGAAGCCAAAAATCATCATTCCCATAATCCGAAGCCTCGGTACAATGATGCAGACCCTAAAAAAGGTGGACCCAACCTCAGCCTATTCAAAGGGAAGATCGCACCAACCGGTGCTTCGAAACCAATAACTTTGGATGTGGAAGAATGGCGGAACATTTCGTTGTATATCTTCAACAACCTAACAGAAGTGCGGCCGTACATCGAGTAAGTTCTCGACACATTTTTCCGTAACTTCTAATTCCGTTGAACTTCTCTTATTGCCGTATATTTCATACAGCCGATTCGTCGCCAAATTCTTGGATGGAGCGGTGATCCAAAATGATTCCGTCGAAGAGTATGAGCTTGTGGCAAAGCATGGAGGCGGCTATCCCGGTTTCATCTCTTGGTTCAAACAAACGGTAATTATCAATAATGGACCATTTCATTTCTTGGTCTAACTTGCGGATAATGCAACAATCATTTTGTATTAAACTTGTAGGCTAATTCAGTATCTATGGACGCGGAATTGAGACAAGCCGCTCATGGTTTTGACTATAAGGTCCGTTCATTTGAGAAATACAACATCAACGGGTATCTCTTTCGTACATTTGGCAAAGAGCTATCTGTGCCCGACCGGAAATCTACAAATTGTTGTGTATCTGCTATTGGCGAAGGTGGTATCGAGTATTACGGAAGAGTTGAAGCAATTTATGAACTTCAATTCTATGGTGAAAACCCACCGAACGTCGTAGTCTTCAAATGTTATTGGTTCCAGCCGAAGGAGACTAGAAGGACTCATGAACATATAGGACTAGTCGAAATCAATCCAAACACCCATTTAGATGTTCCCGATGTCTATATTACGGCTCAACAGGCGACCCAAGTTTTCTATCCACCGTGGGCATGCCAAACTGGTTAGAATCCGGAAGGTTGGTATGTTGTTTATGAAGTGCCGCCACGTGTTAGACCACCTCCCCCAGATGAACATGATTATGAACCTCACATTAACCCAGACACGTATGATGGAGAATTCTTCCAAGAAACACGTCTTTCCAAGAAACGTTTCAAGAACCGCCGTGCTTCACCCCAAAACATGGAAATAGACAGTGACAATGAATCAGAACTCACCCCTGAGTCGGAACCAGCAGAGCTGGAACTAGAAGAGGTTACTCATGCGGATGACATGTCAATGCTTGACCGATTACATAAAGGCCTTCCACAACTTCATGCCGTTGAACCTGATGAGCACGTCATTCTTGAAGACATGCGTGATAGTGATGATGATGATGCATTTATTAATGATTATTAGTTTGTATGCATCCCAACTTAAATTATATATGTACATATTATTATTCATGTCAGTTGTTCAATTTTTTTATGTTGTACTAATTTATTTTACTCTTTATCATGGCAGGTCAGCAGGTGTTGAAAGATGGTGGGCGCGTGTCCAGATCGCTCGACGGGTTCTTCTTTGGCGGCCCGCACGAGGGGTGGTACTTCCATTCCACACCTATCTCTTCGTAGAGCCTTCGCAGACAGTCTGACGACACCATCCGCCTGTGCTTCTTCGTTGGCAGCATTGCCCACTGGGAGAGGTGGTGGTCGGGTAGGGAAGAAGGGGAATGGTATAGGGAGAGGTGGTGGCCACAGAAGATGTAGGCGGAAGGCTATGCCCTCCTCGCCACCACCACCAGCTCATTCACCCGAGCAAAGGACTACTAGGGTGGACCTGTTTGCACAGGAGGCTATAGGGACTCCAGTCCAGGAGCCTCGGGTGGACGGGCATTCAGCCCATGAGACTCCGGTCCAGGATCAGCCTCGGGTCGACGGGCGTTTGGCCCACGAGACTCCGGTTCGTGAGGCTGCGTCCGAGGAGACTCCTACCACACAGGCTTCAGCCGACGTGGAGACGACCGGATGGGTGCCTGGTCGTATCAGACTGAGGTGCCGGATTGGACTAAGGGTCCGGGTGGCTATTCTGTTGGTGGCGGGGATAAGTCTACGGATAGTGAGGGCGGCGTCCAAGTGGATGGGGCCACCGTGTACAAGCGTGGTAGTACACGTCTCCCAGTCGTGTCGGCTACCCGTGAGCAGAGGCCGGTGATTAAGCCTGAAGGGGATAGGTAAATACATTTACTCTTTTTTTAGCTTTTGCCTTCGAGTTTCTTCAAATATCTAATGCGTTTACCTTATCATACTGTAGGGGATGGAAACACCATGTTGGAGTCCGCAAGCCGAACACCGTCCATGGTGTGCTTTGCCGGACAAATTTCCCGGGGTTTGTCACGTTGCCTAGTGAGGGTCAGGTTCCTACACTAGGATTTACCTCAGAGCACTACCAGGCTGCGCAGGCCCCGCCGGAGGAGATTATAGATGGTGTCTTGTGCCACACTAGGGCTGAGATGGTGATCAACGGCTTTTGGGTAAATTATCCTTTTACACAATCTAAAATTAACAATATAGATAATTATTGTACTAATCGGTGTTGTCGCGTTTGATTGCAAACCTTCTATAGGTGTGAGGAGGGATATGAGGAGGCGGCGGCCAAGGTTCTCGAGGCCGAGTGTAGGCGGTTATTACAGAACTTACGCCACGAGGCTCGGCCGTGGACTATTCGAGACTACTACGCCATGTGTGGTATTAAGAAGCAGAAGAAGGAGTGTCGCGGGAAGTGTCTAAAGAAGGAGGAGTACATGAAGGTAATTACCTATTCTTAAGGCCTTGTACGTAGTTTTCTTGATTTGATTCATAGCCGTAGTGCTCAAAATTCTTTTTAATAACTTATAGGTGTCTCGGAGATGGTGTGCGGATAAGATTGATTGTTGGGAGGGGTTGGTGGATGAGTGGTGCACAGGCAACTGGCGAGCCATCCACGACAATGCGAAGGATCGGCGTAGCCAAATGGTTGGTGTGACACACCATCAATGCAGTGCCGACTTACTTCAGTTCGGACGAAACTGGGTATGTGGTTTGCTTCATGATTCATGCAATTCATTATTCATGCTAGCTTGAGCCCCTTACTAATACTTTGTTCCTCTCTTTTAGGTGCATCACAATAAGACGGAGATGCCAGAGTTGTACGACCTTTATGGCATGGCCCATACTGCCTCCTACAAGAAGGCGAAGGCATTCTTGGAGTCTGACCTAGATGATCCAAAGAACTTCACCAACATCTCATCCTGCCATAAGCTCGTGAAATACAGGGACGCGTGGAAGGCTTGGAAAGGGGAGGACTGTAACCCGAGCCAGGAACCTTTGGATCCAGAGCTGGTGATGATATATGGTGGCGGGAGGCCCCATGGCTCGATAGCCATTGGAGATGGGATAATACGTTGTCCACTCACTCTCCCGGAGATCAAGGCGCGCCAGTCGAGCTCGTGTCCTAAGATAACGCCTCGTCCAAGGCCAGTCGACCTTGCCATCGAGGTTAGTTGTACGAACTCTGAAAACTTTTATCCATTTCATTGTGTGTGTGGCCATCGATCATTACTGTGGTAACGTGGAATGGTGTTGCAGGTTGCTCTTCAAAAAGAGAGAGCGGAAAACAAGTCTGCTCTTGAGAAAGAGAGATTGGCAAGCCAGGCTGCTCTTGAGGAGAGGGACCGGACCACAGCTCGGTTGATTGAGGAGGAGAGGGCCCGGAACGAGGCGGGTCACCTCGCCCTGTACGAGCTTATTGTGGTAAGTTTCTTTTTTTACATTAGCCAAATCATGTGTGTAATGTTTGTTTCATTACAAACAAATACGACTGACTCTTCAAAACCAAATGTTCAGTCTATGTGCGAGAAGACCGGTCAAGCCCCTCCGACGATGCCCGTCTTCTCTGCGATTGGCACAGTGAGTTTTATTTCAATGGTCATTATAAACTAGTATTAACAATTGAGTGTTATATGCTAACTGAGACATTGCAAAATATCTTTTCTGCAGAATAACTCCCGAGCGGCATCGCATGACCCTTCTCCAGGGAAACCGTCTCCAAACGAAGCCGTCACGAGCAACCCTCGTGCTTCTCCTCCTTGATGACCACAACGGTAAGTTTACTCTAGTTAATTTATGACATACTTACCTAGTTTAGCTCCAAAAAGGCATACTTAGCTCATTTAGCTCCCAAATGACATAATTAGCCCATTTAGCTCCAAAAAGACATACTTAGCTAATTTAGCTCCAAGAAGAGGAGAAGAGGAGAAGAAATAGGAAAAATTAAAAGAAGGAAGAAGAAGAAAAGAAGAAGAAGAGAAGAAGAGGGAGAAGAAGAAGGAGAAGGAGTCCTACTTCTTCTCTTCTTCTTATCTTCTTCTTTTCTTCTTCTCCTCCTCTTTCTTCTCCTCTTTCATCTTCTCCTTAGATTTTTCCCCAACAATGACATAATTAGCCCATTTAGCTCCAAAATGACATAATTAGCTAGTTTAGCTCCAAAAACACATACGTAGCTAGTTTACCTCCAAAAATACATACCTATCTAATTTACCTCCAAGAAGAGGAGAAGAGGAGAATAAATAGGGAAAATGAAAAGAAGGAAGAAGAAGAAGGATAGAAGAAGAATATAAAAAGAAGAGAAGGAGAAGGAGAAGGAGTCCTACTTCTTCTATTCTTCTTTTCTTCTTCTTCTTCTCCTATTTCATCTTCTCCTTATCTTATTTTCCCCAACAATGACATAATTAGCCCATTTAGCTCCAAAATGACATAATTAGCTAATTTATCTCCAAGAAGAGGACAAGAGGAGAAGAAAGAGGAAAAATGAAAATAAGGAAGAAGAAGAAGAAGAAGAGAAGAAGAGAAGAAAAAGAGAAGAAGAAGGAGAAGGAGCCCTCCTTTTTCTCCTTCTTCTTATCTCCTCCTTCTTCTCCTTCTTCTTCTATTCTTCTTTCTTCTTCTGCTCCTTCTCCTTCTCCTGCTCCTCCTCCCCCTCCTTTTTCTTCTTCTTCTTCTTCTTCTTCTTCTTCTTCTTCTTCTTCTTCTTCTTCTTCTTCTTCTTCTTCTTCTTTTTCTTCTCCTTCTTCTTCTCTTCTTTCTTCTTCTCTTTCTTCTTCTACGTAGCATATTTTCCCTCACAAAGACATACTTAGCTAATTATCCTCCAAAATGACATAATTAGCTTAGTTAGGTAAAAACAACATAAGAACCTTGGTTAGCTCATAACTTAGCTAATTTAACTCCATAATGATATAATAAGCTCAAAATGGCACAAGAACCTTGGTTAGCTCATGAATATTATACACTTAGCTTGTTTTCCTCTAAAATGACATAATTAGCCCATTTAGCTCCAAAAAGACATACTTAGATAATTTAGCTCCAAGAAGAGGAGAAGAGGAGAAGAAATAGTAAAAATGAAAAGAAGGAAGAAGAGGAAGAAGAGAAGAAGAAGGAGAAGAAGAAGGAGAAGGAGGAGAAGAAGGAGAAGGAGTCCTACTTCTTCTCCTCCTTCTCCTTCTTCTTCTCCTTCTTCTTATTTTCTTCTTCTTCTTCTCCTCCTCTTTCTTCTCCTCTTTCATATTCTCCTTACCTTATTTTCCCCAACAATGACATAATTAGCCAATTTAGCTCCAAAAAGACATACTTGGCTAATTTAGCTCCAAGAAGAGGACAAGAGGAGAAGAAAAAGGAAAAATGAAAAGAAGGAAGAAGAAGAAGAAGAAGAAGAGAAGAATAGGAGAAGAAGAAGGAGAAGGGGGAGAAGAAGGAGAAGGAGCCCTCCTTCTTCTCATTCTTCTTCTCCTTTTCTCTCCTTCTTCTTCTCGTTCTTCTTCTCCTTCTTCTTCTCCTCTTCTTTTCTTCTTCTTCTCCTCCTCCTCCTTCTCCTTATCCTACTCCTCCTCCTCCTCCTTCTTCTCCTTCTTATTCTTTTTCTTCTGCTTCTTCTTCTCTTCTTTCTTCTTCTCTTTCTTCTTCTACGCAGCTTATTTTCCCCAACAAAGACATACTTAGCTAATTATCCTCCAAAATGACATAATTAGTTTAGTTAGGTAAAAACATCATAAGAACCTTGGTTAGATCATAACTTAGCTAATTTAGCTCCAAAATGACATAATAAGCTCAAAATGGCATAAGAACCTTGGTTAGCTCATGAATATTATATACTTAGCTTGTTTTCCTCTAAAATGACATAATTAGCTTAGTTAGGTCAAAAATGGCATAAGAACCTTTGTTACCACGTAAAGTCATATAGTTAGCTTATTTCCATCCAAATTGACATAATTAGCTTAGTTAGGTCAAAAATGACATAATAAACTTGGTTAGCTCAAAAAGGTCATATACTTAGCTTATTTTCCTCTACAATGACATAATAAGCTCAAAAACGTCATATGTTGTTGTTCTTCTTCTGATTTTCTTATTCCCATTTTGCAGATTGGATGTACTACATGCATGGAAGTTGGCATTGATGGAGTGCTTTAGTTCTAGTTTTCATTTGAGTTGATGAACAATGTGGAACTATATGTATATGTATATATGGATGGACAGTATATGTGGAACTATATCTATATGTATATATGGATGAAACTTTGTATATGTTGGTTCTTTCGATATATGGGATGTACATTGATGAACAAATGGCATTGATGAACTTTATATGTATATCATATATGTGTTGTGACCTATATATCATATATGTGCTATGAATTATATATATATATATATATATATGTTGTGACATATATATCATATATGTGCTATGAATTATATATATATGTGTGTTGTGAAATAACATAAAATAAACAAAACTATGACAACATGGGCTCTTTGTCGTCTGCCAGCTGATGGCAAAGGACTTTGCCATCACGGAGCAGACGACAAAGGTGCCACATGGCACCCAGCTGTGCAACCTGGGGCAGCAGCAGCTCGCCCATATAGGCTCTTTATCGTCAGCTACCCCGCACTAGCAGACGGCACAGAGCCTGAGGGAGGAAGGTGGCAAAGAATATGAGCAGTCAGCTCGGCAAACTGAGGGCTGGCCCATATAGGCAGATGGCAAAGATGTTGAGCGAGGCAGGCGGCAAAGATGATGAGCGGGGTAGACGGCAAAGAGCCTGCGTTAGCCCCTAACGGAGGTGTTGCGTGTCGGCTGTCGTATAAAGATGTTTGTCGTCTGCTCTGTATCATAGGCTGACGACAAAGGCTTTGTCATCCACTTAGGGCAGACAGAAGACAAAGAAGGTACTTTGCCGTCGAAAGTTGTTGTGGGAACTTTGCCGACAGGAGGCAGACGGCAAAGACCTTTGCCGTCTGTTATGGCAGACGACAAAGTGTCTGATTTCTGTAGTGAACCCTAATTATGTTTGTGGCATCACCACAAAGTTTCGATGCCCCTTTTATGCATAACCCTCAAACGTTCTACAATTTATAGGTTCACACCATCCAACAATGGACACCTTCACTTTTTCGTGAATTTAAATTAGGACACTACATACTTAGTGGCGGAGCGTCTTGGGGACAATTAGGGGCCTTGCCCCCCTTCCTAGAAGAAATTTTGCCAACTAAGCATGTCCTTTAGCTAATCTCTCTACTAATTCTTTGGCCTTTCTGATTGTCCTAGCCTTTTTATGTCACATTCATTCATTGCCCCCATAATATTGGATTCACGCTGTGCCACTGTACATAGTGGCACCGCCCAGATGTCTTTCACTGCTTTATATCCTCCCTACTCTCACTCATGCACACATATAATAACATAACATCAACAAAGCTTCCCTAAATTAAAAAACAAAATCATCTCTCAAACGATTAATCCACGCGACAATTTACCTCTAATGTTGCTTGCTCGCAGTGAGATCTTCAAAACTAGATTCAATCTGTGTGTTTTGACAAACAAATGGTCGAAACATGGCATATTACTGCCACTTACTTACAAATTATCAAACACATAGTTGCCACATAAAATTAACTTGGTAGCCGGTTACTAAACATCGATCTACATCAACGTCTAACTTTCTTCGTGGTAGCGATATAATTTGATGCCACTTTGAACTATTTTTAACACTTGAATACTCACTCTCTACCTCTGTGTGACATTGTAGAATGTCTAAAAACATACGAAATTATTACCTGGTAACTTTATACAATCATCATGCCAGCTACTCAATGTTAATATGGCAACTATGTTGGCATAATTTTTCACCTAGTGGCGACGAAAAAATCATTCGACTCTACTAACATGAGATCTCGTTTTGAAGCCTCGTCGAGATGAACTCCGTGGTGAAGATGAATTGTGAATCAAACCAATTTTTATGATGTAAACCATTTTGTGAATTTAGCAATGAAATGTGATGAACCGATAATGTTAGCATGAGGTGGTGTCGGAATGGTAAAGGGAAGAAACCCGTCGGGTAATACCATGTGATTCCCTCCCTCTCCACACATGTCCTTGTTCTACACTTGGGTCGGGTGTTTGTTCGTTCCCTTTACCCGTCGGCTATATTTTCCATGGGGAGGTTTGCTTCACCCGAGTGAGTTGTGATAATATGCACAAGTAGGTAGACTACAATGGGGTCTTAGCGAGGTGGTCGTGGTGTCGTGCCACACAAAGTTTAGTGGGGTTTGGGTGTTGAGTAGTTGATGCGGGGCTCGGAATAACGCTACCATCATGGTGTGCACGAAGGGCTAGGCATATACTATGAACAACTGATATGGAACCAATGCATCGTTTACTATAAAATTTTCTCTATTCAGTGACAAAAACCGTGGCGACAAAACATAAAACATCGCCAAAGTTTGTTTTTTGTGACGGTACACTGTCATGAGCACCCCTCCCCGCGGGCAGTGCCCTCGGTACCTTTCGCGACGTTTCGGGCTGATTTTTAGCGACTTATTGGGTCGTCATTAGGCGGGTCCATTTTGTGCGATGAGTGTGAGTGTGCCGCTTAATGTTGGTGGGTCATTATTTTGTAAATGTAAATAGGAAAATAACAATTAACTGTTTCTGGCTGACTCATTTAGTGCAAACACATCATATAATAGCGGGAACTTGGAACCGGGATCATCTGATTCCCACCTAACAAAGGGAATTTCGATCATTGGCTTACGAACCTCCTCTCATACCACACCCCGAGCGAGTTGAGAGGCTGTCGCGGCAAGGTGAACATGGATACGATGCTACAGCAAGGCCACACACCACAATTGGAGGCCAACGTGAAATAGGAGCTATTTCAGGTTAGATCGGTTTACTGAAAAATATCATAGCTAATATCATGTGCTTTCTATTTACTTTTAATGTTTGTTTAAATAACCACATATATTTCGTTAAAAAAACATATTACATAGATTACATGTGTGGTCATCGCATACACAGGAGTCTTACATTTTTGCATCAAGAATTCTACAACAAGTGAAAATAAGATTTTGCTAGAGAACCTTGTGCCTTGCTGAATTGTTGTCCACCTTTGTCTACCACCGTCGCCATGGCAACGCGAGAGAAAAAGGAAAACATCCATCATATGAAAATCTAAGGGAGCACTTTCCCATACAAGGATGCTTTTCGAGCCGATTAACCGGACCGCCGCAAACGACGAGACCGAGGATTTGTTACACGTCGGCCGGGTTCATCCCATGTCCATTATAGCTCGGCGCCATCAACTTCATCCAACACGGTTGAAGAAGCGAAATGTCGCCGTCTGCCACCACCCACAAATCCCAATGCAAGACACCAAACACAACTAAACAGGCCGAGCTCGCGACCGTCGAAGAGGACATCGAGCACCAACCAACAACACTTACACTCACTAGATCCGAAGACCACCGAGAAGACCTAGCTACCTGCTCCTCGATGCCGCCAGTGAATGAGTCGTCGATGTGGGAGAAGAATAGAAGAACTTTATTCCAAGGACGCGGCGCCGTCCTCACCACCAAAACGACACCCCACGGACAAACATGACCAACCCTTCCAACAGCGGCAGTAGAATAGTCGGGGTCCCCACCCCCATCCGTCGCTGGAGAGGCAAACGGAGGAGGGGAGGACCCGCAGCCTCGGCAATGGAGAAAGGGGCAGAAACGCACCTGCAAATCGCCTGGAACCGTCCAGGAGCGAAGTACTTTCAATGTTGTACATGCAATGAACACTAGTAGAAAAAGGGTCTTTCGGCCGAGGGCCGAAAGACCATTAGTCACGGTTCATATCAAAAACGGGACCAAGGCCACGCATTGGTCCCGGTTCGGTTTGCCAAGGCATTGGTCCCGGTCCGGTTCACCTCATTAGTCCCGGTTCGGGGAAAAACCCGGGACTAAAGATCCAGCGACTCCCACGTGGCGTGCCGCGGATCATTAGTCCCGGTTTGTGGCACGAACCGGGACTAAAGGGTTGCCAATATAAACCCACGCCCCTGCCCACCCTCTCCTCTATTTTTGGGTGTTGAGGTGTGACCATGCATGCCATGCTATTGCCACTTTAGTTCATGCACATGAGGTGTTCGATGAAATGCCCGAGCCACACTACTTAAGCTTTGTCCTCTCCAAGCTCGACTTTCAAGCTCCATTTTCCTCAATATTTGTCTAGGTTTGGCCGTGCACCAACTGCACAAGTGTTTTAAAAGATTAGCTACTTCATCCTTTCATCTGTCACTGCTAGTTTAGCTCATTTCAAATGCTCTACAAGTAGAGTGATTTGTGAGGGAGTATCTACCATATATGAGAGAAGAAGAATGTTGACTGTTGTGGGGGTCGCTTCTCCTTATTCTCCTTGTGCTAGATATTTGTTATGCACTAGGGGAAGTAGGAGTAGCAACCATCATCGACGGTCGAAAAAACACGTGAGGGAGTATCCACCATATATGAGAGAAGAAGAATGTCGACAGTTGTTGTGGCGGTCGCTTCTCCTTCTTCTCCTTGTGCTAGATATTTGTTATGCACTAGGGGAAGTAGGAGTAGCGGCCATCATCGACGGTCGAAAAATCAGGTGAGGGAGTGTCCACCATATATGAGAGAAGAAGAATGTCGACTGTTTTTGTGAGGGTCGCTTCTCCTTCTTCTACTTGTGCTAGATATTTGTTATGCACTAGGGGAAGAAGGAGTAGCGACCATCATCGATGGTCGAAAAATCAGGTGAGGGTGTGTCCACCATATATGAAAGAATAAGAATGTCGACTGTTGTTGTGGGGGTCGCTCTTCCTTCTTCTCCTTGTGCTAGATATTTGTTATGCACTAGGGGAATAAGGAATAGCGACCATCATCGACGGTCGAAAAATCAGGTGAGGGAGTGTCCACCATATATGAGAGAAGAAGAATGTCGACTGTTGTTGTGGGGGTCGCTTCTCCTTCTTCTCCTTGTGCTAGATATTTGTTATGCACTAGGGGAAGAAGGAGTAGCGACCATCATCGACGGTCAAAAAATCAGGTGAGGGAGTGTCCACCATATATGAGAGAAGAAGAATGCCGACTATTGTTGTGGGGGTCGCTCTTCCTTCTTCTCCTTGTGCTAGATATTTGTTATGCACTAGTGGAAGAAGGAATAGCAACCATCATCGACGGTCGAAAAATCAGGTGAGGGAGTGTCCACCATATATGAGAGAATAAGAATGTTGACTGTTGTTGTGGGGGTCGCTTCTCCTTCTTCTCCTTGTGCTAGATATTTGTTATGCACTAGGGGAAGAAGGAGTAGCGACCATCATCGATGGTCGAAAAATCAGGTGAGGGAGTGTCCACCATATATGAGAGAAGAAGAATGTCGACTGTTGTTGTGAGGGTCGCTTCTCCTTCTTCTACTTGTGCTAGATATTTGTTATGCACTAGGGGAAGAAGGAGTAGCGACCATCATCGATGGTCGAAAAATCAGGTGAGGGTGTGTCCACCATATATGAAAGAATAAGAATGTCGACTGTTGTTGTGGGGGTCGCTCTTCCTTCTTCTCCTTGTGCTAGATATTTGTTATGCACTAGGGGAATAAGGAATAGCGACCATCATCGACGGTCGAAAAATCAGGTGAGGGAGTGTCCACCATATATGAGAGAAGAAGAATGTCGACTGTTGTTGTGGGGGTCGCTTCTCCTTCTTCTCCTTGTGCTAGATATTTGTTATGCACTAGGGGAAGAAGGAGTAGCGACCATCATCGACGGTCAAAAAATCAGGTGAGGGAGTGTCCACCATATATGAGAGAAGAAGAATGCCGACTATTGTTGTGGGGGTCGCTCTTCCTTCTTCTCCTTGTGCTAGATATTTGTTATGCACTAGTGTAAGAAGGAATAGCAACCATCATCGACGGTCGAAAAATCAGGTGAGGGAGTGTCCACCATATATGAGAGAATAAGAATGTCGACTGTTGTTGTGGGGGTCGCTTCTCCTTCTTCTCCTTGTGCTAGATATTTGTTATGCATTAGGGGAAGAAGGAGTAGCGACCATCATCGACGGTCGAAAAATCAGGTGAGGGAGTGCCCACCATATATGACAAAAGAAGAATGCCGACTATTGTTGTGGGGGTCGCTTTTCCTTCTTCTCCTTGTGCTAGATATTTGTTATGCACTAGGGGAAGTAGGAGTAGCGACAATCATCGACGGTCGAAAAATCAGGTGAGGGAGTGTCCACCATATATGAGAGAAGAAGAATGTCGACTGTTGTGCGGGTCTCTTCTCCTTCTTCTCCTTGTGCTAGATATTTGTTATGCACTAGGTGAAGTAGGAGTCACTAGAGGAATCTGAGACTTTGTCGTGTGCCATGGAGGACGGCAAAGGGGGCCACCCCGAACGGCAAAGGCCCTTGCCGTCCGTCAGCAGACGGCTAACTGGACGGCAAACAAAAATCCAGTGAAGGGCCTCTTTGCCGTCTGCATTGGGACAGCTGACGGCAAAGGATCTTTGCCGTGAGGGGGCTGACACCAAACAATATGGGACGACACATCTGCGGTCACCTCCGTCAAGTGTTATTGGCGGCCTGCTGGGCCCACCGATAGTTTGCCGTCCACCCTTTTCCCCTCTGCCGTCTGTCGTGCTGGTGGACTGACGGCAAAGGCACAACCAAAGCTCCTATCATTTGCCCCTTTGTCGTATGCCCTTTGCCCCTTTGCCGTCTGCCGTGCTCGTGGGCTGACGGCAAAGGTACCAGCAAAGCCCCTCTCACTTGCCCCTTTGCCGTGTGCCCTTTTAACCATTGTCGTCTGCCCTTTTAACCTTTGTCGTCTGCCCACCAGCACGACAGACGGCAAAGGGGGCACCCAATTTGATTCAACATGCCAGTTTGGGCCCTTTGTCATCTGCTGTAGCTCCTTTGCCGTCGGTGGGCACACGGCAAAGGCTCCAAACTGCCACTGTTTATTTTATTTTTAATAATATCCAGTAATTTTCACACAAATCAGGAATATATTTCACACAAACTACCCCAAATGACATAATATATTTCACACAAAGGCTCCAAATGACATAATATATTTCACACAAACTACCCATACTCATAACCATATTAAAATAAGTTTCATCCGTAATACATACATATTATGCAAATTTCATCCGTACCAAACCATATATTACACTAGTTTCATCCATACATACAAAGTTTCATATCCATTTACTACAATAGTTTCAATCCAAGCTTCTGTGAAGCCATTTTAGAAGAAACCATATTGAAGCACTCCATCAATATAATTCAAGCTTCCGTGAATTGAATGTAATCTGCAAAATGGGAAATAAGTAAGTTAGAAGAAAAAGACTAGATAATGAGGAGAAGAAATAAGTAAGTTTCATATCCATTTAGCTGCAAAAAGACATACTTAGATAATTTATCTCCAAGAAGAGGATAAGAGGAGAAATGAAAAGAAGGAAGAAGAAGAAGGAGGAGGAGGAGGAGAATAAGGAGGAGAAGAAGGAGAAGAAGGCTCCTCCTTCTCCTTCTCCTTCTCCTTCTCTTCTTCTTCTCTACTTCTTCTTCTTCTTCCTTCTTTTAATTACTCCTCTTCTCCTCTTCTTGGAGCTAAATTATCTAAGTATGTCTTTTTTGGAGCTAAATGGGATAATTATGTCATTTTAGAGGAAAACAAGCTAAGTATATAATATTCATGAGCTAACCAAGGTTCTTATGCCATTATGACCTTATTATGTCATTTTGGAGCTAAATTAGTCATTTTCATGAGCTAACCAAGGTTCTTATGATGTTTTTACCTAACTAAGCTAATTATGCCATTTTGGAGGATAATTAGTTAAGTATGTCTATGTTGGGGCAAATAAGCTACGTAGAAGAAGAAAGAGAAGAAGAGGAGAAGAAAAAGAAGAAGAAGAAGGAGGAGGAGGAGAAGGAGAAGGAGAAGGAAGAGGAGAAGAAGAAGAAAAGAAGAAAGAAAAGAAGGAGGAGAGAAGAAGGAGGAGGGCTCCTTCTCCTTCTTCTCCTTCTCCTTCTTCTTCTCTTCTTCTTCTCTTCTTCTTCTTCTTCCTTCTTTTCATTTTTCTCTTTCTTCTCCTCGTGTCCCCTTCTTCGGGCTAAATTAGCTAATTATGCCTTTTTGGAGCTAATTATGTCATTCTGAGGATAATTAGCTAAGTATAGGTCATGTTTTATTAAATAGACCATTTCGGACCTAACTAAGCTAATTATGTCATTTAGGTGGAAGCCTAGCTAACTATAGGTCATTTCGGAGCTAACTTGGGTAAAATATGTCATTCCGGAGCAAACTATGCTTATTAAGCCATTTCGGATCTAGCTAAGCTAATTATAGGCCATTTAATACCTAAGTTAGGGGGAATAGGTCATCTTGGAGCTAAGTTAGCCTTATTATGTCATTTAGGAGATAACTTAGCTAAGTATAGGTCATTTTTATTAAATAGGTCATTTTGGAGCTAACTAAGCTAATTATGTCATTTAGGTGGAAGCCAAGCTAACTATATGTCGTTTTGGAGCTAACATGGGTTAAATATGTCATTTTGGAGGATAATTAGCTAAGTATATGTCATTTTTATTAAATAGACCATTTTGGAGCTAACTAAGCTAATTATGTCATTTAGGTGGAAGCCTAGCTAACGATGTGTCATTCGGAGCTAACTTGGGTAAAATATGTCATTCCGGAGCAAACTATGCTTATTAAGCCATTTTGGATCTAGCTATGCTAAATATAGGTCATTTAATACCTAAGTTAGGGGGAATAGGTCATCTTGTAGCTAAGTTAGCCTTATTATGTCATTTAGGAGAGAACTTAGCTAAGTATAGGTCATTTTTTATTAAATAGGTCATTTTGGAGCTAACTAAACTAATTATGTCATTTAGGTGGAAGCTAAGCTAACTATATGTCGTTTTGGAGCTAACTTGGGTTAAATATGTCATTTTGGAGCTAACTATGCTTATTAAGCCATATTGGAGCTAAATTCACTAATTATATCATTTAGGTGGAAGCCAAGCTAAGTATATAGTATTCATGAGCTAACCAAGGTTCTTATGCCATTTTGAGCTTATTATTTCATTTTTTGAGCTAAATTGGCCATTTTAATGAGCTAACCAAGGTTCTTATGATGTTTTCACCTAACTAAGCTAAATATGTCATTTTCTAGGATAATTAGCCAATTTAGTCTTTGTTGGATGAGTCTAAGCTACGTAGAAGAAGAGAAAGAGAAGAATCAAGAAGAGAAGATGAAGGAGAACTAAAAGAAGGAGGAGGAGGAGGAGAAGGAGAAGGAAGAGGAGAAGAAGAAGAAAACAAGAAGGAGAAAAAGAAGGAGAAGAAGGAGAAGGAGCTTCTCTCCTCCTTCTCCTTCTTCTTCCTCCTTCTCCTTCTCCTTCTTCTTCTCTTCTTCTTCTCTTCTTCTTCTTCTTCTTCTTCCTTCTTTTCAATTTTCCTCTTTCTTCTCCTCTTGTCCCCTTCTTCGGGCTAAATTAGCTAATTATGCCTTTTTGGAGCTAATTATGTCATTTTGAGGATAATTAGCTAAGTATAGGTCATGTTTTATTAAATAGACCATTTTTGACCTAACTAAGCTAATTATGTCATTTAGGTGGAAGCCTAGCTAACTACAGGTCATTTCGGAGCTAACTTGGGTAAAATATGTCATTCCGGAGCAAACTATGCTTATTAAACCATTTTGGATCTAGCTAAGCTAATTATAGGCCATTTAATACCTAAGTTAGGGGGAATATGTCATCTTGGAGCTAAGTTAGCCTTATTATGTCATTTAGGAGATAACTTAGCTAAGTATAGGTCATTTTTATTAAATAGGTCATTTTGGAGCTAACTAAGCTAATTATGTCATTTAGGTGGAAGCGAAGCTAACTATATGTCGTTTTGGAGCTAACTTGGGTTAAATATGTCATTTTGGAGGGTAATTAGCTAAGTATATGCCATTTTTATTAAATAGACCATTTTGGAGCTAACTAAGCTAATTATGTCATTTAGGTGGAAGCCTAGCTAACTATAGGTCATTTTGGAGCTAACTTGGGTAAAATATGTCATTCCGGAGCGAACTATGCTTATTAAGCCATTTTTGGATCTAGGTAAGCTAATTATAGGCCATTTATTACCTAATTTAGGGGGAATAGATCATCTTGGAGCTACGTAAGCCTTATTATGTCATTTAGGAGAGAACTTAGCTAACTATAGGTCATTTTTTAGTAAATAGGTCATTTTGGAGCTAACTAAGGTAATTATGTCATTTAGGTGGAAGCCAAGCTAACTATATGTCGTTTTGGAGCTAACTTGGGTTAAATATGTCATTTTGAAGCTAACTGTGCTTATTAAGCCATATTGGACCATTATGTGGTTGTTCAGCAAAACACTAGAAATAACATACCATTATCGTCATCACGGGGGTGAAGCACGGTGGCTCTGGCTTGTTTTACCTAGAGAAAGCTGCCCTATAGAAGGCTCCACTGCAGACGGGTCGTGCGATACGTTTCGGGAGATATTCTGTACCAAACATCGTTTGCAATGTGTCGTTGGCATGAGGACACTCTTAAGATCACTGCACTGAAATGAAACTCACCGTCCCCACCATGTTAATGACTAGCATCACCGGAGGGACTTGGCCGGTCTTCTCGCACATAGTCTGTACATTTGGTTTCGACAAGTCAAACTTTTTAGTTATTAATGAAACGGACATTAAAATGCAAGATTTTAAATAATATGAAGAAGAAACTTACCACGAAGAGCTCGTATATTGCCCTGTTAGACGCATCATTTCGTGCCCTCTCCGCCTCCACCAATGCAGTCGTCCTCTCCTCCAGCTCCCTCATCTCCTTATCCTTCTCCGCCATAACCGCCTACATTGCCTCTCTCTCTTTCAAAATAGCAGCCTGCAACACAACTCATTGTTAGCATTGTAATCATATTGGTTCCAACGCACAACATAATGCGGAAAGATAGTTCAATCCATTAAACTAACCTCGATGGCGAGCTCGACTCGCCGTGGACGAGGTGTTATCTCATGACAGGAGCTTGTTTGGGGTGCCTTTATCTACCGGAGAGTGCTAGGACAACGTATAAGGCCGTCTCCAATGGCGATCGAGCCATGGGGCCTCCCGTTGCCAGCTATCATCACCAGCTCTGGATCAATAGGCCCCTCGCTCGGGTTAAAGTCCTCCCCTTTCCTCGCCTTCCCATGATCTCTGTACTTCACGAGCTTGTGGTGGGAGGAGATGTTGGTGAAGTTTTCTGGATGCTCGAGGTCACACTCACAGAATGCCTTGACCTTCTTGTACGAGGCAGTATGGGCCATCGCATACAGGTCATACATTTGTGGCACCTATGTCTTATTGTGACGCGCCTAAAAGAGAGAGAGAGGAAAATTATATTAGTAAAGGGCTCAAGATAGCATTAAGAATGAATTGCATGAGGCATGAAGCAAACCACATACCTAGTTCTCGCCAAATTGGATTAAGTTGACGCTCCCTTGATGGCGTGGCACACCAACCATTTTGCCACGCCTCCCCTTGGCGTTGTTGTGGCTGGCCTCCCACGTTTCGGAGTAACACTGATCCACCAAGGCCTCCCAACAATCCATCTTATCCACACACCATCTCGGGGGCACCTAAGTTAATAAAGAGAAATTTGAGCGCGTAAGAACCAAATCAAGGAAACTAACTACAAAGCCTTAATAATATGTAATTACCTTCATGTAATGCTCCTTCTCCATCTTAGAATCACGGCACTTCGCCTTGTCCTTCCTAATACGCCGCGAGGCATAGTAGTCTCGAACAGCCTGCACCCGAGCCTCATGCCGAAAGTTTTGAAGTAGGCGGCGACATTCGGTTTCGATAACCTTTGCCGCGTCCTCCTCGTATCCCTCCTCACACCTGTAGTAGGTCTACAAACAATACAACACCGATTAGTACAATAACTAGCTATGGTTGATTTATAATTGTGTGAAGGAGAAATTACCCAGAACTGTCGGATCACCATGTCGGCCCTCGTGTGGCACAAAATACCGTTGATCTCCACCTCCGGCGGGGCTCGGGCACCCAAGTAGTGCTCCCAAGTCATTCCTACCTCTCGCTTCCGACCACGCAACGTAACAAACCCTCAGAACTTTTGACGGCAAAGCACACCAAGGACGCTGTTGGGCTTGCGGACACCCTTGGCAACAATCCAACCCCTGCGGTATGACAAATTAAAGCCAAAACATTAGATATTTGAGAAAATGTGAAGGAAAAAGGTTAAATAAGAGTAAATTAACTTACTTGTCCCCATTTGGCTTATCGACCACCTCTGCTCGTGGGTCGCCGGCACGAGCGGGAGCCCCGAACTACCACGCTGGTAGACGGTAGCCCCCTCACCCAGCTCCTCGTCGCTATCAGCATGGCCACTTGGCTCAGTCCAGGTATCCCACTGGGTCTCTGGGGACGTACCCTCATCCCTGCTTTGCTTCGGAGTCGCCTGGAACGAAGCCTCTGGGACACGACTCTTGTGCGTCGAAGGCTCGTCGACCCGAGGCTCGTGAACCGGACACCGTGTAGCCTCCACCTCAGACGAATCCACCCTAGAAGTCCTGTGCTGAGGTGAATCAGCTTGGGGTGGTGGCGGAGACCGTGTAGCCTCCACCTCAGAAGGCGTGGCAGCCACCGCCCTACCTCTCCCGCGGCCACGTGTACCTTTAGTACAACATAAATACCAACATGAGTAATAAAATGTATATAAATACCAATATGCATACAACATGAGTACAACATAAATACCAACATGAATACAACGTGTACCTTTAGTACCTCTCGGCTTCGCGGGGGGTCGACCTCCTCTCACGGGGGGCGCTCCTTGCAGAGTAGAGAGCAACGCTCTCCGAAGAGGCGAGGTAGGAATGGAAGTACCCATCCCACCACCCGCCGACGAAGAAGGAGTCGTGGAGTGCTTTCGACCCTTTCCCACCATCTTTCGACACCTGTCATGACAAAGAGTAAATGAAATTAGTACAACATAAATACCAACATGAGCAATAAAATGTATATAATTTAAGTGTATCATCATCATAAATACCAACATGACTAATAAAAATTGGATACCTAACATGAACTCAAAATTTGTATATAGTAATAGCTGAATACCTGACATGAACTAATAACAATCGTGCTCGTCTGTATAAGCTTTGGGGTCAATAAATGCATCATGATCGTCACTATCATCAATAAATGCATCGTCATCATCACTATCAGGAAGAACATGTGGAAGGCCACCATTATGTAATCAGTCAAGAAGTGACAGGTCATCCGCAACAGTAACCTCTTCTTCTTCCAGCTCTTCCTGTTCGGGCTCAGGGGTTAAGACGGATTCACTTTCATTGTCTACTTCAATGTTCTCGGGTGAAGTAGAGCGGTTCTTCAAACGTTTCTTGGATATACGTGTTTCTTGGAAGAATTCTCCTTCATATGTGTCTGGGTTAATGCGAGGTTCGTAAGGTGGTCTAAAATGTGGTGGCACTTCATAAACGACACCCCAACCTTTGAGATTTGGATCAGTTTGGCAAGCCCACGATAGATAGAAAACTTGTGTTGCCTGTTGAGCCGTAATATAGACATCGGGAACATCTAAGTGGGTGTTTAGGTTGATTTTGACTAGTCCTATATGTTCATGAGTCCTTCTAGTCTCAGTCGGCTCAAACCAATAACATTTGAAGACTACGACGGTCGGTGGGTTTTCACCATAGTATAGAAGTTCATAAATTGCTTCAACTCTTCCATATACTCGATGCCTCCTTCGCCGATAGCAGAGACAGAACAATTTGTAGTCTTTAGGTCGGGAATAGATAGCTCTTTGCCAAAGGTACGAAAGTGATACCCATTGATGTTGTATTTGTCAAATGAACGGACCTTATAGTCAAAACCATTAGCGACTTGTCTCAACTCGGCGTCCATAGACTCTGCATCAGCCTACAAGTTTAATACGAAAGAATGGATGCATTAGCCGCAAATTAGACCAAGAAATCAAATGGGCCCTTAATGGTAATTAATTACCCTTTGTTTGAACCAAGAGATGAAACCGGGATAGTCGCCTCCATGCTTTGCGAGAAGCTCATACTCTTCGACGGAATCATTTTCGATGACCGCTCCATCTGAGAATTCGGCGACATATCGACTATATCAAATATCCGGGAATAAGAGTAGTTCAAAGGAATTAGAAGTTGTGGAACAATAATTTACCGAGAACTTACTCGATGTACAGCCGCACTTCTGTTAGGTTGGTGAAGATATACAATGAAATGGTCCGCCATTCTTCGACATCCAACGATTTCCCTTTCGAAGCACCGGATGGCGCGAGCTTACCTTTGAATAGGCTGAGGTTGGATCGAACTTTTTTTGGATCGCCATCGTTGTACCGAGGCTTCGGGTTATGCAAATGATGATTTTTGGCTTCGTAGTGTACTGTCATGAAGTTTGTCGCCTCCTCAGTAATGAATGCCTCGGCCATTGATGCTTCAATTCTATGTTTATTTTTACACTTAGCTCGAAGCATCTTCTGCATCCTCTTAGTTGAGTAGCACCATCGATTTTGAACACCCCCCCATTCTTGCCTCGGTCGGGAGATGCAAAATCAAATGCTGCATTAGATTAAAGAAGCCCGGTGGAAAGATCTTTTCTAATTTGCAGATCAACTCCGCCGCCAGCTCTTCCATTTCATCTAGCATGCCAGGCGATAGTTCTTTCACACAAAGAGAATGGAAGAAATAGCTCAGCTCTGCCAGTACTAGCCATTCATCCTCAGGGATAAAGCCACGCAACATCACCGGCATTACCCTCTCAATCCATATGTGCCAATCATGACTCTTGAGACCAAACATTTTCAATTTCTCAAGACTCGCTCCCCTCTTTAGATTCACAGCATACCCATCGGGGAACATCAACCGCATTTTCACCCACAATAGCATTTCCCTCATAGCTGGCCTTTCAAGATTGAACCATGCCTTTGGCTTCGCTATGCTTTGCTTTCCTTTCCGTTGTCGCAAGTTTTGCAACGGTCTATCACATAGAGCCTCCAGGTCGATTCTAGCCTTAGGATTATCTTTTGATTTCCCCTCTATGCCAAATAATGTACCAAAAATGTCCTCATCAATGTTCTTTTCATTGTGCATCACGTCGATGTTGTGTGGGCAAAGGAGGTCTTTGAAGTAAGGCAGATCCCATAAGCATGACTTGTGAGTCAAGGCGTGTTCCGTATTATACCCTTTGAAGTATCCTGGACGCAAAGGATCAGGCTCAAGAGCGTTTAACTGATCAAGGGTCTGTTGGCCTATCAACGCAGCTGGTGAAGTGTTTTTGACAACTATACCTTTGATGAAATTCTTCTTGTCTTTTCTTAACTTATGGTCAGGAACCAAGAATTGTCTATGCATGTCGAAGCAAGAAAACTTGAGACCAACCTGCAGCCAACGGAACTGAAGAGTTGCCTTGCATGTGGTGCACGGGAACCTTCCATGCACACACCAGCCAGCGAATAGCGCAAAAGCCGGATAATCATGCGTCCAGTACATGTACCACACATGCATTTTGAAATTTGTTTTGGTAGCCGCGTCGTAGGTCTTGATCCCATTATCCCAGGCTTCTTGCAACTCATCCTTAAGCGGTTGCATGTACACATTCATATTCTTCCCCGGATAGTTGGGCCCTGGAATTATCATCGTCAGGAAAATGTTCTTTCTTTTCATAATCTCTCCGGATGGAAAATTGAGTGGAATGACAAATACATGCCAACGACTATATTGTGCTGCCGTCATACCATACACATTGAACCCATCCGTGCTGATGGCAACTCTAGGATGCCTTGGATCTTCCGATTTATCCTTATGTAATGCATCGAAGTGCCTCCACGCAAAACCATCTGAAGTGTGTACCAGGATCTTCCGATTTATCCTTATGTAATGTAGGCCATCTCTTCGACCATGAAAGGACGTTGAAGTCTTGGTACGATTGGCAGATACCGAAGAACACTAACGGGTATTTTGGTCTGATTCTTTTCACCCATACCATTGTCTACCACAATATACCTGGAAGAATTGCAAATGGGGCAATAGTTCAAGGCCGAATACTCAAGCCTAAATAAGGCACATCCATTCTCACAGGCATGTATCTTCTCATAGGGCATCTTAAGTACACGGAGGATTTTCTCTGACTGGTACATGTTTGCAGGCAGTACATGGCCTTTGGGTAGAAAGCGTCCAAATATCGTCATCATCGCGTCCTAGCATTCTGTGCCTAGGTTGAATTGAGTCTTCAGAGCCATTACCTGCGCGATGGCATCCAGCTGACAAAGCTTGGTCTGCTCGTGGAGAGGACGTTTTGAAGACTCCAACATTTCATAGAAGGCCTTTGCAGATTCCTCCATCTCATCGTCCGAATCCCGGGGATCATCAAAGTCTTGCACCATGTCTTCGATCCCGGTACCATGCTCGTCGGTGCGACGATGAATCACCTCAGCTCTGGCACGTTGGTCAGACTCACCATGAAAAGTCCACACCGTATAATTAGGCGTAAAACCCCACTTCTGCAGATGTTTACCCATTTCAAACTCTGTCTGCTTTTTCCAGTTCTTGCAGTTGGGACAGGGGCACCATGTTTTTTGCTGGCCATTTGCAAATGCGGCTCTCACAAACCCCTGGTTTTTGTTAACCATTCATTGGTCATGTCTTTCTGACTAGGGTGACCAATGTACATCCAAGCACGATCACTCATGTTGCCTAGCTACCTATGGGCGCACAAGAAATAAATATATAATTCATCATCTATATTCATCCGCTAATCAAGTTTGTCAGTTTTATTATGTCCATGCAACCAACACGCTAATAGGTAAAGATAGGTCCTAATCCCACCCGAGTATGTGTAGATTGGGTTCGTTTTCCCATGCTCTACTCCAGATGCAATGCAGAATTTCGGCAGCACCTCCCCGCTGTTCTTCTGATACACGCCTCAGCAATAAGCAGAGAGGATGTGTACCCGGAGAACAATAGGGAGGCATTGACAAAATTCCACATCGAATCCGGAGCACACATACGGGAAAACGAACCCAATGTACACATACTCAGGCTCTCCATGGATAACGTTGGACAATTCGAAAGGATGGCGGTTATAAATATGCAAAGACATGCATATTTATAGATGTCGCCCTTTCGAATGGGAGACGCATACTGGTCACGCATACTCATGATTGAAGAAACCTATATCTAACAAGTTTCATCGGCACGAAGACCGGAAGAGAGCAAATTAAGGGGGTAGGAGGAGAAGTCATTTGTGCTCACCAACAAATGCAGGGGCGTAGCTCGTCCAATGCACGTGGAGGTCGTCGAACAACTGCACATTGAAATTCACACGATCAACACAAATATGATGTTTTTATAATTAACATAATCGGAAAATATGTGGCCTAACTCATAATTTACAAAACTATGACCCCCGTCGGTTGTGTAAGGCCGAAAAGCACCTTCTCGTTCAACCGGAGTAAGAAGAGTTGTCGGGGGTCGGGGGTTAGTTGCGTCGGGAGTCGGTGTCGTCGAGGGTCGGTGGTGTCGGGTGTCGGTGACATTGGAGTTCGGGGGTTAGTGGCCTCGGTGGTCGGGGGTCAATGTCGTCGGGGTCCAGGGTTAGTGCCGTCAGGGGTCGGTGGTCGGGGACTTTTCCGTCAATAAGAGGCCGAAGAGGTGTCGGAGGTCGGGGGTTGGGGGTCAGTGGCGTCGGGGGCAGCGTATTGACAGATGTGCGGAGTTTTCTGCCAGGGTGTCGTTAGAATGTCGTGTCGGGGTTTCGAGCATCGTGTCGGGGTGTCGGGGTGTCATTTTCTTCTTCTTCATCTTCTTTCCCCCCCTCTTCATTTTCTTCTTCTTGTTCTTCTTCTTCTTCCTTCCTTTTCTTCTTCTTCTTCTTCCTTGTTTTCCTTTTTCGTCTTCTTTCTTCTTCTCCTCTCTCCTCTTATTCTTCTTCTTCTTCTTCTTTTTATCCTCCTCCTCCTCCTCTTCTCCTTATTCTTCTTCCCTTATCTACTTCTTCTTTTATTCTACCTAGCACTAATTAAGAAAATAGAATCTACCTGTAAATTAACAAATAACAAATAACCTAGCTAATCAACTAAATCAATCAACTAACTCAACTAACTAAATCTAATCAAATAACAAAAAACAAAAAACAAACTCACCTCTAGTATAGGAGGGTACTGGGCAGCCGGGGAGGAGGGGCAACCGGGGAGGAGGGGCAGCCGGGGCGGTGGGCAGTCGGGGAGGAGGGGAAGCTGGAGGAGGGGAGGCCGGAGGAGGGATGGGGAGGAGGGTAAGCCGGAGGAGGGGGAGGGGAGGAGGGGAGGCCGGTGGAGGGGCCGGGGCGGTGGGATGCCGGAGGAGGGGCGCGGGGAGGAGGGGAAGCCGGAGGAGGGGCGGGCAGAGGGGAGGCAGCACTGGGGTGGGGAGGAGGGGTGGCGACGGTGCTCGGGCGGACTAGGGGAGGCGGCGCTGGGGCGGGCGGAGGGTAGGCGGCGCTGGGGCGAGCGGAGGGGAGGCGACGTTGGGGCAGGCGGAGGGGGCGGGGAGGAGGGGTGGCAACGGTGCTGGGGCGAGATGAAGGGAGGCGACGCTAGGTGGGCGGGGGGTGGCAGAGAGAGGGGGTGAGAGAGATAGAGAGAGGGGGCAAGGAACCGGCCGGCCTGTCGGAGACACGGGAACGTGGGGTGGGGGAGACATCTGTTAGGGGGGCCCTCTCTTTATCGTTCGCCCCCAACGGCAAAGAGCAGGAGGGCAGACGACAAAGAGAGCGCTCGTTATGGGGTGGAAGGGGTGTGTGGTGGGCCGCCCCGCGCTCTTTGCCATCTGCCCTCCTGCTCTTTGTCGTGCGCCAGCAGACGGCAAAGAGCCGACTGATGGCAAAAAGGATCTTTGCCATCAGTGTGCTCTTTGCCGTCCGTTTTTTGGTGACTGACGGCAAATAGGGTCTTTGCCATCAGCCAGCAGACTGCAAAGAAGAAGCTGACGGCAAATAACTGAATTCCAGTAGTGAGTAGCGACCATCATTGACGGTCGAAAAATCAGGTGAGGGAGTGTCACCATATATGAGAGAAGAAGAATGCCAACTGTTGTTGTGGGGGTCGCTTTTCCTTCTTCTGCTTGTGCTAGATATTTGTTATGCACTAGGGGAAGTTGGAGTAGCGACCATCATCGACGGTCGAAACATTAGGGGAGGGAGTCTCCACCATATATGAGAGAAGAAGAATGCTGACTGTTGTTGTGGGGGTCGCTTATCCTTCTTCTCCTTCTGCTAGATATTTGTTATGCACTAGGGGAAGTAGGAGTAGCGACCATCATCGACGGTCGAAAAATCAGGTGAGGGGGTGTCCACCATATATGAGAGAAAAAGAATGCCGACTGTTGTTGTGGGGGTCGCTTCTCCTTCTTCTCCTTGTGCTAGATATTTGTTATGCACTAGGGTAAGAAGGAGTAGCGATCATGATCGACAGTCAAAAAATTAGGTGAGGGAGTGTCCACCATATATGAAAGATAAAGAATGCCGACTGTTGTTGTGGGAGTCGCTCTTCCTTCTTCTCCTTGTGCTAGATATTTGTTATGCACTAGGGGAAGAAGGAATAGAGACCATCATCGACGGTCGAAAAATCAGGTGAGGGAGTATCCACCATATATGAGAGAAGAAGAATGCCGACTATTGTTGTGGGGGTCGCTTCTCCTTCTCCTTCTGCTAGATATTTGTTATGCACTAGGGGAAGTAGGAGTAGCGACCATCATCGACAGTCGAAAAATGAGGTGAGGGAGTGTCCACCATATATGAGAGAAGAAGAATGTCGACTGTTGTTGTGGGGGTCGCTTCTCCTTCTTCTCCTTGTGCTAGATATTTGTTATACACTAGGGAAAGGAGTAGCGACCATCATCAATGGTCAAAAAATCAAGTGAGGGAGTGTCCACCATATATGAGAGAAGAAGAATGCCGAGTGTTGTTGTGGGGGTCGCTCTTCCTTCTTTTCCTTGTGCTAGATATTTGTTATGCACTAGGGGAAGAAGGAATAGCGACGATCATCAACGGTCGAAAAATTAGGTGAGGGAGTGTCCACAATATATGAGAGAAGAAGAATGCCGATTGTTGTTGTGGGGGTCTGATACGTCGCCATCGTATCTACTTTTCCAAACTCTTTTTCCCTTGTTTTGCACTCTAATTTGCATGATTTGAATGGAACTAACCCGGACTAACGCTGTTTTCAGCAGAATTGCCATGGTGTTGTTTTTGCACAGAAATAAAAGTTCTCGGAATGACGTGGAAATTTACGAGGATATTTTGTGGAATATCTAAAAAATACTGGCACAAGAATCAACAGGAGACGTGGAGCGAGGAGCCCACAAGCCCAGGAGGCGAAGGCCCCCCTCGTCGCGCCTAGCAGGCTTCTGAGGCCCTCTGGGTTCCTCCGCCTCCAACTCCAGCTCTATCTAGTCCCTTTTATCCGGAAAAATAAAGGAGAAGAGTTCATTGCGTTTTACGATACGGAGGCGCCGCCACCACCTGTTCTTCCTCTAGAGGGCAGATCTGGAGTCCGTTCTGGGCTCCGGAGAGGGGAGATCGTCGCCATCGTCATCACCAACCTTCCTTCATCGCCAATTCCATGATGCTCTTCACCGTTTGTGAGTAATATCATCGTAGGCTTGCTGGACGGTGATGGGTTGGATGAGATCTATCATTTAATCGAGTTAGTTTTGATGGGGACTAATCCCTAGTATCCACTATGTTCTGAGATTGATGTTGCTACTACTTTGCCATGCTTAATGCTTGTCACTAGGGCCCGGGTGCCATGATTTCAGATCTGAACCTATTATGTTCTCGTCAATATATGTGTGTTCTTGATGAGATGACCATAGTATGAGGAGTTCATGTATTCACTAAGTGCTAATGCTTTTTTTCAGATCTCTATTAAAAGGAGAACCTTAATATCCCGTAGTTTCCATTAGGACCCCGCTACCACGGGAGGGATGGGCAATAGATGTCATGCAAGTTATTTTCATAAGCACGTATGACTATATACGGAATACATGCCTACATTACATTGACGAACTCGAGCTAGTTACATATCTCTCCATGTTATAATTGTTACATGATGAATGTCATCCGGCATAATTATCCATCACCGATCCAATGCCTACTAGTCTTTTCCTACTGGTTCTTGCTATGTTACTTTGCTGCTACTGTTGTCCCTGCTGCTACTCTTACCGCTACTGTTGTCACTGCTGCTACTTTTACCGCTGCTACTGTTGCTATCTGTCATGCCCAAGATGCGACCCTATCCTCAATTTGGCACGAAGGCCTCGTCAGGGATAGAAGCGCATCTCGTCGTGTCGCAAGAGTGAATATCGTTACAAGTACATGTACTGAAAAGAAGAGATATACATAGAGAGTTGGCTTACACTCGCCACAAGCTACATCAGAGTCACAACAGTACATTACATAAACATCAAGAGTAAGAGCAGGGTCCGACTACGGACGAAAACAAACGAGAAAAGAAGAACGACGTCCATCCTTGCTATCCCAGGCTGCCGGCCTGGAACCCATCCTAGATCGATGAAGAAGAAGAAGAAAAATCAACTCCAAATGTACAATCAACGCGCTCGTGTCAAGTAACCTGTACATGTACCTCCAACTGGTGTTGTAGTAATATGTGAGCCACAGGGGACTCAACAATCTCATTTCCAAAGGTATCAAGACTAGCAAAGCTTAATGGGTGAGGTATGGTTAAGTGGTGAGGTTGCAGCAGCGGCTAAGCATATATTTGGTGGCTAACTTACGAGTACAAGATTAAAGAGGAGGAAGATCAACGCATATCGGACGTGACTACTGATGATCAAATGAATGATCCCGAACACCTACCTACGTCAGACATAACCCCACCGTGTCCTCGATCGGAGAAACACTCCTTCGGATAGCAAGCTAAGAATGAGGAGGAGAACACCACCAAGAATTAATGAGACACTCCGGAATAAAGAAGGATGCAAGGTTGAGCAAAATAAGAGAATTAATTAAAATTGATCTTGAAGAAGGGATATGACTGATGAAATTCATACTTATGTCATAGTTGAAAAGAATTAATGGTCTCCGGGAAAAGATTAAAAAAAGCCAGGAAAGATCCTGGGAAAACCTGTGGGATTACCACAAGCCGCATAGAAATCCTCAATCACGAGGCTCGCGATCTCGTCGGATTCCCTAGTGGAAAACCTCAACTCTGAGATTACCCAAAGCATCACTGGAATCCCGATGCACAAGATATCTCGTCAAAGGTAAAACTAATCCAGCAAGGCCGCCCGACGTGTCGATGATCCCGATAGGAGTCGCGTACCTCGTTCTGAGGACACGACGGATGAGCTAGACGTCGGGATCGCTAAACCTCCGGGTGACCAGAGGGGTGCCGGACATCGCTCAGGTGGGACCAACACTCATGAGGAGCACTGGCCCGGGGGTTGATTAAAATAGTCCGCGGGTGCCGGCGGGTCCCTATGCATTATTATTAGGTTATTAGGCAAATGTAGTTCCAAAGTTGGGCCTTGCGAGACCAGCTTTAATCTAAAACGAATTATCAAGGGGGTCCCCATAACAACCCCGATCGTGTTAGGAGCGCTCATTTATGGAACATAACACCGGTAGCCGGAAACTAAGGGGGCAAAGGTGGAACAAAACACCAGGCTAGAAAGGCCGAGTCTTCCACCTTTTACCAAGTATATAGGTGCATTAAATTAAATAGCAATTAATATAGTGATATAACAAGGAACCCATGCTTTCACATGGAAGCAATGCACCTGCAACTAGCAACGCTAACAACAGGGTTAAGCAAGCAGTAACATAGCCAATCGGTGGTTTGCTAGGTTGAGCAGGTTGAGGGTTTTCATGGCATTGTTGAGAGGCTAATATTTAACACGTGGTAGGCAACAAGACATAATCGATAGCATCGAAATAACTAGCATGGCAATGATAGTAATGGTATCTAGGGAAATGGTCATCTTGCATGAGATCCCGCTTGGAAGAAGAATGACTCCATGAAGCAGACGAACCGACATAGTCGAACGGGTCCTCACATCCGACACGCTTGTGGAACTCTATCGAGACGAAGCAAACCGGAAACAAGAATCAACACAGAGAATTCACCACACGATGGACAACACATATGATGCATGAGCAGCTGAACACATGCAAGTGACAACATGTTAATTCACAACAACCAAACACTACACATTAAGTGAAGTTCAATATGCAACGAGTTGCATATTGACGAAACTCCACGTACGAATTATTTAGTTCTATCTCGATTAGGTACACGGAAATATTAAATGTGGTTAAACATGGCAAGAGGTGAAGCAGGTGATTCTACATGTCATCCCAGTCGATTAACACATATAGGTCATCGCTAACGGAGCTACGGTTAAAACATACGTGCGACACAAGATATTATGCCATGAATGCAACATGCATGCAATTATGAAAACGCTGGCAAGAAGGTTATGAAGCCTGTGTTGCCATGGCGAACGAAAGGGAACCATGGCGGCAAAACGGAAATGATGCCACGGCAACGTTTCGGTCCCGATAACTCGATGAGGTATCGGTGTCAACGAATTGAGAGCGTGTGCGTGTCATGCCAAGAATGATGGGGTGATCTCGGTTACCGGGTTCCCATGTGTCAGGCACGGAAAAAAAGGACAATGTGCAACTAGCATGGCATCTACGAGATGAGCAATCGCAAGACATACAACAAAGCATGCCTCGAAAAAAAATCACAACAGGAAAAATAAGATATGAATATGCATGGTCTGACTTGCAACATTGTGAAGCGCCCAGAATTAAATCAAACCGGAGGGGTTGAGTGTGTGTATGAGCCTAACAAAAGGAAAAAACAATATGGCAAAGAAATTGGGTAGCCTGGGAATCGAGCCCACAACGTTTAGGTGATAAGCAAGAAAACAGACCAGTTGGGCTACCACATGTGTTACTGACAATATAAATCAGTCAGTTTAGAAGAACTAGCTAAATGGCGTAGTGCAGATGTGATTGCAAAATAAAAATAAAAAGGAAACAGTGAAACAAAACGTGCGGTGCATGTGATTAGAACCAGAGACCTAATCGTGCTAGCTCACTCGGTTGACCAACTGGGCTAGGTGGGGCCCTGGTGATACAACTAAGTTCCTCTGCTAGATGAGCATACACACACGCCAAACCTAAAACGGGGCTAGCCATGGCTGTGCAAAAAATTAGTAAAGGGAATTCTGGGATTTGAACCCAAGATCCCTTGGATGCAACCCACACGTGCTAACCATTAGAATAAGAAGCTAATCTGATCAAATACCAGTTCAGACTTAACTAAAACTACAGCTCGACCGAACCTGACTGAAAACAAGAGGAATATGGCAAAAGAAAATAGGAGCAGCTGGGATTCGAACCCAGACCACCCAGATTAACAACGTGTGCAACGACCAGCTCAACTAGAGAGTGTTTACGAACGAACTTTATGGCTCTATAAATATTGCAAACTCCAGGACGGATCTCGGAAGAAAAAAAATGCACGAACTTCAGATCGGAGGGGCTGCTTACACAGGGGAATAGCAGGTCGCGCCCATGGCGAGAAGAAGCAGAGGAGGGCTCTGACGGGAGAAGGCCGGCCAGGGAGGCTGGCGGGGCTGCTGGGCCGCGTTCAACGCCTGGAGAAGGGGATGCCTCGTCATCCCTCTCGTCGCCTCCTGGTCTGGCGAGGCCATGGTGGCTGCTCGCGTCAGGCTGCAGGCCGACGGGAAGAAGACCCCGCAGGCAGGCCGGCGAGGCCTCCGCGGCGGTGGGGAAGGAGAGGCTGTTAGCGCAGCTGGTTCCCTGCAGAGAGAGGGATTAGGGAGAGAAGAGAGGAAATAAATAGAGGAAGGGGAAGACTGGGCATGGCATGGTCCTGCGGCGCGGCTTCCATGGGCGTCGGATGCTGCTGCTCCTGCTCCATGCTTGAGACGGCGCTGCAGCTGGAGGAGCTCCTCATACGCGGGGTAGGGTTCGATCTGGAACCGACCATGGCGAGGACGAATGAGGCCGGGGCGCTCCGACAGAGCTCGCCGGATGCGGGCGAAGGCGGGGCTCCAGCATCGTGGCTCGAGCGAGGCTCAGGCGCATGGGTGCTGCCGGGCGCGGGGCATGGCTCCGATGGCTCTGCATGGAGGATGGCTTGGCTGCATCTGGGGATCTCGAGGTAGAAGACAGCAGGTGGCGGCGCGACGCTGATGCGAGATGGAGGGGATTGGCTCGGTTAGGAAATTGAGAGAGGAGGAGACCAAGTGGTGTGCGGCAGCGGCGGATGGGACAGGGGAATTTGTCCCTAAATTTTAGGGTTGGCACGGTTGATCTATATATATATATATAAACTAGCTCAGGACCCTTCGATTTAATTAGACGGTCGGAAATAGGCAGGTTAGGGAGTCCAATGGACAAATCGATGACGATTTCCGGTAAAATGGGGTTGATCCGGATCCAACGGTCACGACCGCCCGGTTCGGGTCCCGAGAGGTTTTCGGACTAGGCCGCGCGCAGGTCGGTGCATTGTGCAGAGGGGCCAGGCGGAGATGAGAGGGGAAACGGGCAGCCCGACATCGGGGTTTAAAACAACGAAAACGTCCGACGGTAACCGAATACGGTGCCGCTACGGCGCGACCGTTCGGGTACTGTCGAACTCCGATAGCGATGAAAATTGGCATACGGCCTACCTATATTGAAATAAGACCGCACACCAAGTTTCAACCCTATTAGAGAAAGTTTTATACACAATTTTAAAAACAAGGATTTAGACGATGCCGCGGGCGCATGCATGTGTGGTCGGGCTCAGAACGGACAACGACGAGAACCGGGAACTAACAACGGATGCAACTTTTGAAAACTGGCGGCAAAGGAGATGCCGATGCAATGCTGATGATGCGCATGATGCGATGATGATGCAACAAATAAAAATAACCACACGACGAAAACGGAATAGAAGGGGAATCTTCTGGAACATCGGCATCGGGCTGTCACAACTCTCCTACACTACAAGAGGATCTCGCCCCGATATCCAAGAATGAAAAGGGGGAGAGGAAGAGAAAGAACAAGAGGTAAAAACTTGGTCGCTTCTTTGACAAACGAGTGAAACCAATGATCCTTGAAAGTTTCAAAGAGATGAGGAATGATATGGGAAAGAAGCAAGAATTCAGGAAACAATTCGGCAGCACTTCGGTAGGAAAATGGGACAAAAAATTCGATAAGATGGAAGAAATAGACAATATACACAACCAACAACTAAATAGAACAAGGGAACACCATGATCTTGATAGAACAAGATGATAGACCCAAAAGAGCAACATCACAATGCCTCCGGAAGAAGAGAATAGGAACTAGCTCAAGCGGAAGAAGAGAATGAAGAAAAGAATGACAACTATCATCACAATAGAATTGAAGAGTCCATGGACATAGAAATGACGTAGTAGTTGTAAAACCTAGAACGAAAATAACAAGGTGGAAGTGGGTTTATGAAGATCATCTCAACATTTAAGAGGTGTCCACCAACCACTAAAAGAAACAAGGATAGATTGGGAGCAACAAGATATGAACACTTCTTAGACCAAGAGGATACATTGAGAACTTGGATTAATGACAAACACCATGATAGCAACCATCCATAGGAAAAGCTTTAGGTGAAATCCAAATCAAGATAGCTCAATGAAGAAATCATGGGTTGCAAATATCTCATGATCATAGAATTGGTGGATTTAATTATCTCATTCTTGAAAGGAAAAACTCTTCGAGGCTCCTACACTAACAAGAATGCTATAATACCATCTCAAAGGATGAAGGAGAACAAACGCATTGGAAATGCAAGGGAAAAAAACTTTAGGTTCTCCAATAAGAATCTTGAAGAACACTTTGAGAAGGGATTGAAACCTTGACGAAGTACCATGAAGGACCTCCGTATACAAATGAATGATGCAACGATATGAAGGTAGAAAAGTATAAGATTATGACCTTGCCAAGATTTAGATGAAGCTTCACAAAGAGATACTTGGTAAAACTTGGAACTCCGGAAAAGAAAAGATAAGAACGCTTGAGAAAAAAAGGAAAGAACTGATAATGTGAGCCACTCCGGAAGAAGAATCAAGATCACTACGAACAAGAATAAGAATTATGTTATGCTTATCCTTCATCAAGTTATATTGATGACAAGCAATGAATTTAGCATACAACTTATTCTTCTAGAAATGATTAAAGAGAGATAGATAAAGCCAAACTTAAGAAGTCTTGAAACAACCACCAACAAGAATTGAGACGAAAGAGGAAATCATGCATGAATGTAGATATATGAGAACGAAGAGATCATAAGCCACCTGAGAGAAAACTTGAACAAGGCACCGGATAAACGAGAGACGACGAAGAGACAACAATGGAGAAGAATTGAGGATGAAAGCTGAAAGCTGAGAACGAAGAAGTCTTCTGAAATGATGGCCTTCGGAGGATCGAGAAATAAAAACAACTCACAGAAGCACCGGATAGCAAGAAGGGATCAATCATGATTGGAGCAAGTAAGATGACCACACCAAGTTGAAATGATGAATTTCCAAGAGAATGAACTAAGATTGAGAGAAACACTCCTTCGGATAGCAAGCTGAGAATGAGGAGGAGAACACCACCAAGAATTAATGAGACACTCCGGAATAAAGAAGGATGCAAGGTTGAGAAAAATAAGAGAATTAATTCAAATTGATCTTGAAGAAGGGATATGACTGATGAAATTCATACTTATGTCATAGTTGAAAAGAATTAATGATCTCCGGGAAAAGATTAAAAAAAGCCAGGAAAGATCCTGGGAAAACCTGTGGGTTATGGGCCCACTCAAAGAAATCACCATTGAAAAGATTACTAGAACGGGAGATATTGCACCGGTACAAGAAAACTAGATGAGGTTAGCACCTCGAAATAACTGAAGGGTTGAAAACCAGAACTTCTGAAATATCTTTAACACTCCGGATAGAAAGAGAGGGGAATTAAACAAACAAGATAGGCTGAAAGAATTTCCAACGTCGGAAAAAATTTAATGATTGAAAAGGATATGATGACCATGGATAACTGAACTGAATTCACCGGAAAGGAACAAGATGAAGAAATGATGAACTCGACTCATGAGAATCTTCACAATGAATCACTGGCTACAAAAAGGAAGAAGAGATAGCGAAAGCATCACTGAATAAGAAGGCACTTGGATGAAATCCAAACACTGAAGAAAAGGGCGGGAGGGAGGGGAAAAACAAAGACAACTTGGGCTAGATGAGATGAACTCCGGAATAAAATGAGAGAATGATCTTGCAAAATTGGAGAGGATTGAATTCAGTGAAGAGAATCACACCGGTTGGAAAAGAATTGATATGACGACTCCGGTTGACAAAAATTGATATGACAATTGATTGAGCAAAGAATTGCATTCACATAAAAATATGAGAGCACAGATTAGGAAAGATCTGAAGTCACCATTGACATCGAAGTAACTCGCATTACCATAATCAACAAGACAAAGGGAAAGGCTAATGAATCAAGCCAGAACAAACTCATGAGAAAGATTTCGTCCGATATTTTCGTGGACAGGATCGCACGGGCACGATTTTACAGTAGCCATCAAGTGCAAGGCAGTGCACCCGACATACGAAGCGTCCCCGAGTCATAGCAAGCTACAAGGACTCTTTAAGACACAACGTGTACTGCTGTAAGTCGACCGTGAACAAACGAATCCACTAGATGTCGAACCCCAACCTAACATCAAGAATTTGTTGGAAGATTATCCTATAAGCAACTACTTGAATTCCCACCTATGAATTCCCGAAATATCTGGTCATGCAATCTGCTACACGGATACAAGGAGTAATAATCACACAACTCCTATACTAACCCGTCACATGTATCACATCCGTCAACACACAACCAGAATCTCGGACCTTCATCTACTACAGACCCTCGTGATCACAATGATACAAAGTATGGGAGTACTCCCGAGCAATCTGCACCAGTACTGGGGACATCGGGGTTATCTCGCCACTACTAGTATTGAAGCAATTACGAACATCCTTCGTTCTGAGATACTAAGAAATCTGAATGATAATGATGTGCTCAAGAATCCCCTGCAGCTCAACTCCCCTGAGACTTAGAGCAGATAGGAGGCACCAAGACAGAACTCCGTCACATCGGCATCATATAGATTCCAAAAATATCCGCGTAATCCTAAAAAAAATTTGAGTGAGAAGAGGAGTAGAATTAAATTATTACGTCAAGATTCCTCACCAGAGCATAGAAGAGGAGAAAAAAGAATCCTACTCTCCGATATATAACTAGACTCAAAGCAGTTTTTCACTAGACTCGACTCAGCCAAGTTCGATCAATCAAGGGGGCTCCTAGGTCGGTACTGCTCTGATACCAACTTGTCACGCCCAAGATGCGACCCTATCCTCAATTTGGCACGAAGGCCTGGTCAGGGATAAAAGCACATCTCGTCGTGTCGCAAGAGTGAATATCGTTACAAGTACATGTATTGAAAAGAAGAGATATACATAGAGAGTTGGATTACACTCGCCACAAGCTACATCAGAGTCACAACAGTACATTACATAAACATCAAGAGTAAGAGCAGGGTCCGACTACGGACGAAAACAAACGAGAAAAGAAGAACGACGTCCATCCTTGCTATCCCAGGCTGCCGGCCTGGAGCCCATCCTAGATCGATGAAGAAGAAGAAGGAAAATCAACTCCAAATGTACAATCAACGCGCTCGTGTCAAGTAACCTTTACCTGTACCTGCAACTGGTGTTGTAGTAATCTGTGAGCCACAGGGGACTCAGCAATCTCATTTCCAAAGGTATCAAGACAAGCAAAGCTTAATGGGTGAGGTATGGTTAAGTGGTGAGGTTGCAGCAGCGGCTAAGCATATATTTGGTGGCTAACTTACGAGTACAAGATTAAAGAGGAGGAAGATCTACGCATATCGGACGTGACTACTGATGATCAAATGAATGATCCTGAACACCTACCTACGTCAGACATTACCCCACCGTGTCCTCGATCGGAGAAAGAACTCACGAAAGAGACAATCATGGTTACGCACACAGTTGGCATATTTTAATTAAGTTAACTTCAAGTTATCTAGAACCAGTGTTAAACAAAGTTTCCACGTTGCCACATAACCACGGGCACGGCTTTCCGAAAGATTTAACCCTGCAGGGGTGCTCCAACTAGTCCATCACAAATTACCACAAGCCGCATAGAAATCCTCAATCACGAGGCTCGCGATCTCGTCGGATTCCCTAGTGGAAAACCTCAACTCTGAGATTAGCCAAAGCATCACTGGAATCCTGATGCACAAGATATCTCGTCAAAGGTAAAACTAATCCAGCAAGGCCGGCCGACGTGTCGACGATCCAGATAGGAGTCGCGTACCTCGTTCTCAGGACACGACGGATGAGCTAGACGTCGGGATCGCTAAACCTCCGGGTGACCAGAGGGGCGCCGGACATCGCTCAGGTGGGACCAACACTCATGAGGAGCACTGGCCCGGGGGTTGATTAAAATAGTCCGCGGGTGTCGGCGGGTCCCTATGCATTATTATTAGGTTATTAGGCAAATGTAGTTCCAAAGTTGGGCCTTGCCAGACCAGCTTTAGTCTAAAACGAATTATCAAGGGGGTCTCCATAACAACCCCGATCGTGTTAGGAGCGCTCATTTATGGAACATAACACCGGTAGCCGGAAACAAAGGGGGCAAAGGTGGAACAAAACACCAGGCTAGAAAGGCCGAGTCTTCCACCTTTTACCAAGTATATAGGTGCATTAAATTAAATAGCAATTAATATAGTGATATAACAAGGAACCCATGCTTTCACATGGAAGCAATGCACCTGCAACTAGCAACTCTAACAACAGGGTTAAGCAAGCAGTAACATAGCCAATCAGCGGTTTGCTAGGTTGAGCAGGTTGAGGGTTTTCATGGCATTGTTGAGAGGCTAATATTTAACATGTGGTAGGCAACGAGACATAATCGATAGCATCGAAATAACTAGCATGGCAATGATAGTAATGGTATCTAGGGAAATGGTCATCTTGCCTGAGATCCCGCTTGGAAGAAGAATGACTCCGTGAAGCACACGAACCGACGTAGTCGAACGGGTCCTCACATCCGACACGCTTGCGGAACTCTATCGAGACGAAGCAAACCGGAAACAAGAATCAACATAGAGAATTCACCACACGATGCACAACACATATGATGCATGAGCAGCTAAACACATGCAAGTCACAGCATGTTAATTCACAACAACCAAACACTACACATTAAGTGAAGTTCAATATGCAACGAGTTGCATATTGACAAAACTCCACGTATGAATTATTTAGTTCTATCTCAATTAGGTACATGGAAATATTAAATGTGGTTAAACATGGCAAGAGGTGAAGCAGGTGATTCTACATGTCATCCCAGTCGGTTAACACATATAGGTCATCGCTAACGGAGCTACGGTTAAAACATACGTGCGACACAAGATATTATGCCATGAATGCAACATGGATGAAATTATGAAAACGCTGGCAAGAAGGTTATGAAGCATGTGTTGCCATGGCGAACAAAAGGGAACCATGGCGGCAAAACGGAAACGATGCCACGGCAACGTTTCGGTCCCGATAACTCGATGAGGTATCGGTGCCAACGATTTGAGAGCGTGTGCGTGTCATGCCAAGAATGATGGGGTGATCTCGGTTACCGGGTTCCCATGTGTCAGGCACGGAAAAAAGGGCAATGTGCAACTAGCATGGCATCTACGAGATGAGCAACTCGCAAGACATACAACAAAGCATGCCTCGAAAAAAATCACAACAGGAAAAATAAGACATGAATATGCATGGGCTGAATTGCAACATTGTGAAGCGCCCAGAATTAAATCAAACCGGAGGGGTTGAGTGTGTGTATGAGCCTAACAAAAGGAAAAACAATATGGCAAAGAAATTGGGTAGCCTGGGAATCGAGCCCACAACGTCTAGGTGATAAGCAAGCAAACAGACCAGTTGGGCTACCACATGTGTTACTGACAATATAAATCAGTCAGTTTAGAAGAACTAGCTAAATGGCGTAGTGCAGATGTGAATGCAAAATAAAAATAAAAAGGAATCAGTGAAACAAAATGTGCGGTGCATGTGATTAGAACCAGAGACCTAATCGTGCTAGCTCACTCGGTTGACCAACTGGGCTAGGTGGGGCGCTGGTGATACAACTAAGTTCCTCTACTAGATGAGCATACACACACACTAAACCTGAAACGGGGCTAGCCATGGCTGTGCAAAAAATTAGTAAAGGGAATTCTGGGATTTGAACCCAAGATCCCTTGGATGCAACCCACACGTGCTAACCATTAGAATAAGAAGCTAATCTGATCAAATACCAGTTCAGACTTAACTAAAACTACAGCTCGACCGAACCTGACTGGAAACAAGAGGAATATGGCTAAAGAAAATAGGCGCAGCTGGGATTCGAACCCAGACCACCCAAATTAACAACGTGTGCAACGACCAACTCAACTAGAGAGTGTTTACGAACGAACTTTGTGGGTCTACTAAATATTGCAAACTCCAGGACGGATCTAGGAAGAAAAAAAATGCACGAACTCCAGGCCGGCCAGGGAGGCTGGCGGGGCTGCTGGGCTGCGGTCAATGCCTGGAGGAGGGGATGCCTCGTCACCCCTCCCGTCGCCTCCTGGTCTGGCGAGGCCATGGCGGGTGCTCGCGTCAGGCTGCAAGCCGACGAGAAGAAGACCCCGCAGGCAGGCCGGCGAGGCCTCCGCGGCGGTGGGGAAGGAGAGGCTCTTAGCGCAGCTAGTTCCCTAGAGAGAGAGGGATTAGGGAGAGAAGAGAGGAAATAAACAGAGGAAGGAGAAGACCGGGCATGGCATGGTCCTGCGGTGCGGCTTCCATGGGCGCCGGATGCTGCTGCTCCTCCTCCATGCTTGAGACGGCGCTGCAGCTGGAGGATCTCCTCGTACGCGGGGTAGGGATCGATCTGGAACCGACCATGGCGAGGACGAAGGAGGCCGGTGCGCTCCGACAGAGCTCGCCGGATGCGGGCGAAGGCGGGGATCCAGCATCGTGGCTCAAGCGAGGCTCGGGCGCATGGGTGCTGCCGGGCGCGGGGCATGGCTCCGATGGCTCGGCATGGAGGATGGCTCGGCTGCATCTGGGGATCCCGAGGTAGAGGACAGCAGGTGGCGGCGCGGTGCTGATGCGAGATGGAGGGTATTGGCTCGTTGAGGAAATTGATAGAGGAGGAGACCAAGTGGTGTGCGGCGGCGGCGGATGGGACAGGGGAGTTTATCCCTAAATTTTAGGGTTGGCACGGTTGTCCCTAAATTTTACCGCAAATCGTCATTGATTTGTCCACTGGACTCCCTAACCTGCCTATTTCCGACCGTCTAATTAAACTAGCTCACGACCCTTCGATTTAATTAGACGGTCGGAAATAGGCAGGTTAGGGAGTCCAGTGGACAAATCAATGACGATTTGCGGTAAAACGGGGTTGATCCGGATCCAACGGTCACGACCGCCTGGTTCGGGTCCCGAGAGGTTTTCGGACTCGGCCGTGCGCAGGTCGGTGCATTGTGCAGAGGGGCCAGGCGGAGATGAGAGGGAAACGGGCAGCCCGAGATCGGGGTTTAAAACAACGAAAACGTCCGACGGTAACCGAATACGGTGCCGCTACAGCGCGATCGTTCGGGTACCGTCGAACTCCGATAGCGATGAAAATTGTCATACGGCCTACCTATATTAAAATAAGACCGCACACCAAGTTTCGACCCTATCAGAGAAAGTTTTATACACAATTTTAAAAACAAGGATTTAGACGATGCCGCAGGTGCGTGCGTGTGTGGTCGGGCTCAGAACGGACAACGACGAGAACCGGGAACTAACAACGGATGCAACTTTTGAAAACTGGCGGCAACGGAGATGCCGATGCAATGCTGATGATGCGCATGATGCGATGATGATGCAACAAATAAAAATAACCACACGACGAAAACGGAATAGAAGGGGAATCTTCTAGAACATTGGCACCGGGCTGTCACACTATCACACTACTTTGCTACTGAAACTTTGCTGCAGATACTAAGTCTTTCAGGTGTGGTTGAATTTACAACTCAACTGCTAATACTCGAGGATATTCTTTTGCTTCCCCTTTTGTCGAGTCAACAAATTTGAGTTGAATACTCTACCCTCGAAAACTGTTGCGATCCCCTATACTTGTGGGTTATCAAGACTATTTTCGGGCGCCGTTGCCGGGGAGGCCTAGTACTATTCTCTGAGTGCTACCTCTTGAGATTGCGTTGATTTTTTTCCCTTGAAGAGGAAAGGGTGATGCAGCATAGTAGAAGTAAGTATTTCCCTCAGTTTGAGAACCAAGGTATCAATCCAGTAGGAGTATCAAGATGAGGCACCAATGTACCTGCGCAAAAACAGCAAACTTGCACCCAATGCTACAAAGGGGTTGGCAATCCCTTCACGGTTGATTCCAAGGTGAGATCTGAAGGCAGAAAGTGCAATAAAGTAAAAGTGTAGAGCTGAAAATATGATGTGAAGTAGACCCGGGGGCCATAGTGTTCACTAGAGGCTTCTCTCAAGATAGCAAATATTACGGTGGGTGAACGAATTACTGTCGAGCAATTGATAGAACCGCGCAAAGTCATGACGATATGTAAGGCAATGATCATACATATAGGCATCACGTCAGAGACAAGTAGACCGATACTTTCTGCATCTACTACTATTGCTCCACACATCGACCGCTATCCAGCATGCATCTAGTGTATTGAGTTCATGACAAATAGAGTAACGCCTTAAGCAAGATGACATGACGTAGAGGGATAAGTTCATGCAATAGATATAAACCCCATATTTTTACCCTTGATGGCAACAACACGATGCGTGCCTCGCTACCCCTTCTGTCACTGGGTGAGGTCACCGCACGGTATCAACCCAAATCCAAGCACTTCTCCCATTGCAAGAATCATAGATCAAGTTGGCCAAACAAAACCCACAACTCGAAGAGAATTACAAGGATATGAAATCATGCATATAAGAGATCAGAAGAAACTCAAATAAGATTCATAGATAATCTGATCATAAATCCACAATTCATTGGATCTCGACAAACACACCGCAAAAGAAGATTACATCGGATAGATCTCCATGTAAATCATGGATAACTTTGTATTGAAGATCCAAGAGAGAGAAGAAGCCATCTAGCTACTATCTACGGACCCAAAGGTCTATGGTGAACTACTCATGCATCATCGAAGAGGCAATGGTGTTGATGAAGAAGCCCTCCGTATCCAAATCCACCCTCCAGGTGGGCACCAGAACGTGCCCCAGATGGGATCTTGCGGATACAGAAGATTGCGGCGGCGGAAAAGTATTTTCGTGGACCTCTCCCGTTGTTTTGGATTTTTTGGAGATTTATAGGCGGAAGAAGTAGGGCAGAGGAGCCAAAGGGGGCCCACAAGCCAGCTAGGCGCCCCCCAGGCCGCGCCTAGGGGGCTTGTGGCCTCCCTTGTTGCCCTCTGCCTTGGTTCTCAAGCTCCCTGCGTATCTTCTGTTCCGGCAAAAAAAATCTTTTCAGAGGTTTTATTCCGTTTGGACTCCATTTATTATTATCCTCTGAAAAGGGTCAAAAACACGGAAAAAACAGGAACTGGCACTTGGCACTGAGTTAATAAGTTAGTCCCAAAAAAGATATAAAAGGCATACAAAACATCCAAAGTTTGACAAGATAATAGCATGGAACCATCAAAAGTTATAGATACGTTGGAGACGTATCAAGCATCCCCAAGCTTAACTCCTGCTCGTCCTCGAGTAGGGAAGTGATAAAGACTGAATTTTTGATGTGGAATGCTACCTAGCATATTTGTCCTTTGTAACTTCTTTCATGTGACATGAATGTTCAGATCCGTGAGATTCAAAACAATAGTTTGCTATTGACGGGAAAACAATTATACTTCAAGCAAACTAGCAAGGTAATCATGAACTTTCAAAATAACAAGGCCAAAGAAAATTATCCCTACGAAATCATATAGTCTAGCAATGCTCCATCATCCCCACACAACTAATTTATATCATGCACAACCCCGGTATTGGCCAAGTAATTGTTTTCGCACTCTTACTTTCTCAAACCTTTTTCAACTCGCATGTAATACATGAGCGTGAGCCATGGATATAGCACTATAGGTGGAATAGAGTGTGGTGGAGGTTGTGAGAAAAAAAGGAGGAGATGGTCACATCGACTCGGCGTATCAAAGGGCTATGGAGATGCCCATCAATAGATATCAATGTGAAGGAGTAGGGATTACCATGCAATGGATGCACTTAGAGCTATAAATATGTGAAAGCTCAAAAGGAGAACTAGTGGGTGCGCATCCAACTTGCTTGCTCACGAAGACCTAGAGAAATTTTGAAGAAGCCCATCATTGGAATATACAAGCCAAGTTATATAATGAAGATTCCCACTAGCATATGGTGGTGACAAAACAAGAGACTCTCAATCATGAAGAACATGGTGCTATTATGAAGAACAAGTGTGGAAAATATAGTAGCATTGTCCCTTCTCTCTTTTTCTCTCCTTTTTTTTGTTTGGGCTCTTTGGCCTCTTTCCATCTCTCTCTCTCTCTCTTTTTTGTGGGCAACTTTGGCCTCTCTTTTTTTATTTATTTCCTCACATGGGACAATGCTCTAATAATGATGATCATCGCACTTTAATTTACTCACAGCTCAATGCTTGGGACGATGATGACTCTTATAGGAAATGCCTCCGGCAGTGTACCGAGATGTGCAACGATCTAGCTTGGCTATGACGTTGAAACATCTCGCTAGCTATCTTACGATCATGCAATGGCAATATGAAAGTGACGACACAAGTCATGAGACGGAATGCTGGGAGTTGCATGGCAATATATCTCGGAATGGCTATGAAAATGCCATAATAGGTAGGTATGGTGGCTGTTTTGAGGAAGGTAAATGTTGGGTTTGTGCACCGGCGAAAGTTGCGCGGCCCTAGAGAGGCTAGCAATGGTGGAAGGTGAAAGTGCATCTATACCATGGACTCACATTAGTCGTGAAGAACTCACATACTTATTGCGAAAGTTTTTATTAGTAATCAAAACAAAGTGCTAAACGCATACTCCTAGGGGAAGGGTTGGTAGGTGTTAACCATCGCGCGATCCCGACCGCAACACAAAGGATGACAATAAAAAAATCAATTATGCTCTGACTTCCTAACATAGCGGTTCACCATACGTGCATCTTACAGGAATCACTAACTTCAACACAAGTATTTCTAGAGTCACAACACCCTACTAACATAACTCTTAATATTACCAAATCCATGTCTCAAAACTATTTGAGAGGAATCAAACTTCTCTTTCTAATCAATGCACATGAATATGGAAGTTTTATTGTATCCTCTTTGGGTGCCTATAACCTTTGGGACTACTTTCATAGCATAAGCCAACTACCAAGTTACTTAGAGAGAGCACTCTCAAAAAGATATAAGTGAAGATCGAGAGTTCATATTTCTCGAAAATATGACACCGCCGTGCTCTAAAATATCTAAGTGAAGCACTTAGAGAAAAGTTATCTGGCTCAAAAGATATAAGTAAAGCACATGTGAGCTAAATTGCCTAACTGAAAAGATATAAGCGAAGCTCAATGAGTATTCTAGAAAATTCACGATGAGTGCATGTCTCTCTCAAAAGGTGTGCAGCAAGGATGATTGTTACACAACAAAAAGAAAAGACTCCTATAATACACGACACTCCAAGCAAAACACATATCATGTGGTGAATAAAAATATAGCTCCAAGTAACGTTACCGATGGATTGAAGACGAAAGAGGGGATGCCTTCCCGGAGCATCCCCAAGCTTAGGCTTTTTGGTATCCTTGAATTTGGTTTGGGATGCCTTGGGCATCCCCAAGCTTGAGCTCTTTCCACTCTTTATCCCTTTGTCCATGAGAACATAACCAAAACTTGAAAACTTCACAACACAAAACTTAAACATAAACTCATGATATCATTAGCACAAGAAAACAAACTACCACCTCTTGAGGTACTGTAGCAAGCTTTATTTCTATTTATATTGGTGTTAGATTACTGTATTCTCACTTTTACATGGCTAATACCCCCCGATACTATCCATAGTTTTATCAAAATAAGCAATCAACACAACAAAAAGCAGAATCTGTCAAAAACAGACCAGTCTCTAGCAATCTGTATACTTCGTATATTATGGTATCTTAAAAATTCTGAACAATTACGAAAGTTTGGGCAATTGGCATATCAACCAGCAGCAAAAAGAATCAACTCAAAAGCTCTTTCTGGATAAAAATGAAAAATAATTTTGTGAGCGAAAAGGTTTTGTCTTTTTCCGGCATGATCAAACAACCATCACCAAACTAGTCATAAAGGTTTTACTTGGCTCAAACACAAAAAGAAACACAAAAGACACAATCATAACAGAATTATGATGGTGTGGATGCAACAAAATAGAAAGCAAAAAAGCAAAGATAAATTCATTGGGTTGCCTCCCAACAAGCGCTATTGTTTAACGCCCTTATCTAGGCATAAGGCGATAGAATCACGTATGGTCGTCTTTGGTCATCAAACCATAAGTAGCCTTCATCATGGATTCATAAGGCAATCCTATTTTCTTTCTAGGAAAATGTTCCATGCCCTTCTTTAAAGGAAATTGAAATATAATATTCCCTTCCTTCATAGCGATGACAGCACCAATAGTCCTTAGGACAGGCCTACCAAGAATGATAGGACATGTAGGATTGCAATGAATGTCAAGCACAATGAAATCTACGGGTACATAGTTCCTATTTGCAATAATAAGAACATCATTGATCCTTCCCATAGGTTTCTTAACAGTAGAATCCGCAAGATGCAAATTAAGAGAGCACTCATCAATCTCATTAAAGCCTAGAACATCACATAAAGACTTTGGAATCGCGGAAACAGTAGCACCCAAATCACACAAAGTATTACATTCATAGTTTTTTATCTTGATTTTGATAGTAGGTTCCCACTCATCATGAAGTTTTCTAGGAATATAAACTTCCAATTCAAGTTTCTCTTCAAGAGATTTCATCATAGCATCGACGATATGATCGGTAAAGGCCTTGTTTTGGCTACAAGCGTGTGGAGAGTTTAGCATGGATTGCATTAAGGAAATACATTCAATAAAAGAGCAACTATCATAATTGAATTCCTTGAAATCCAAAGTAGTAGTTTCATTACTACTCAAAGTTTTGATATCCTCTACTCCACCTTCAATGCTTTTAGCATCAAGATAGATAGACTCCGAATCATTGGGGAGTTTTTCAATCAAGGTGGATTCATATCCAGCCCCATCATCATTAGGTTTGACACTAGAAAATAAGGATTCAATGGGAGTCACACCAAGCACTTTAAGATCTTCGTGATTCTCATCACGAGAACACACCTTTTTAAGGCATTCATGTCTAGCACGAATTTGGGCGGTTCTTTCTCTACTCTCATTCATGGAAACACGCATAGCTTTCAAATTTTCATCTATATTGATCTTGGGAGGATCACATCTAACTTTCAAAGCATTAATATCAAGAGCATTCTATCAACGCTCCTATTCAAATCATCAATTTTGAGTAGTTTTTCTTTTGTGGACGCATTGAAAATCTTTTATGAGTTGATAAACTCCATAATATTACTCTCTAGATCAGAGGGTAATTTATTGTAATTTCCATGAGCATTGTTGTAGGAGTTGCCAAAGTTATTAGAGGGATTACTAGGAAAAAGCCTAGGAATATAGTTTCCTCTAAAAGCATTGTTTTTGCCAAAATTATTCCTACCAAGAAAATTAACACCCGAGCTTTCATTGCTACCCTCAATCAAGCAAGACAAGGGCATATCATTTGGATCTAAAGGAGCACTTTTACTAGCTAACAATTTCATTAACTCATCCATCTTAGCACTGAACGAGTTAATTTCTTCTATAGCGTGTACCTTTTTACTAGTAGGTGACCTTTCAGTGTGCCACTGAGAATAGTTTATCATGATATTGTCTAGGAGTTTTGTGGCATCTCCTAATGTGATTTCCATGAAAGTTCCACCGGAGGCGGAGTCCAAGATATTTCTAGAAGCATAATTCAACCAGCGTAGAAGATTTGTATAATCATCCAAAGACTCAAGCCATGAGCGGGACAATTTCTAATCATCAATTTCATTATCTCCCAAGATTGTGAAACATGTTCATGATCAAGTTGCTTAAAATTCATGATATCATTATGGAGAGAGATAATCTTAGCCGGCGGAAAATACTTGGATATATAAGCATCTTTGCACTTGTTCCAAGAATCAATACTATTTTTGGGCAAAGATGAAAACCAAGTTTTTGTTAGATCTCGCGATGAGAGCGGAAGTAGCTTAAATTTAATCACATCATTATCCACATCTTTCTTCTTTTGCATATCGCATAACTCAATGAAGGTATTAAGATGGGATGCGACATCTTCACTAGGAAGGTCGGAGAATTGCTCTTTCATAACAAGATTCACCAAAGCAGCATTGATTTCATATGATTCCGCACTAGTGGCGGGAGCAATCGAAGTACTAATAAAATAATTATTATTAGTATTCGAGAAGTCGCAAAGTTTGGTGTTTTCAGTCATGGTGACTTCAGCAAGCAGACAAGCACACAAGCGAACAGAAAGCAAGCGAAAGAAAAGGGCTTACGAAAAAGGCAAATATTTTGTAATTTTTTGTTTTTCAGAAGTGGGGGAGAGGAAAACGAGAGGCAAAAAACTAAATGCAAGACATGAGTTTGCGACGGTTACTAGGATAAGCTACACTTGATGCTCCCCGGCAACGGCGCCAGAAATTGGCACGTTGACAGGGGACTATTCTTGACTTGATCCTCCTCCCCGACAACGGCGCCAGAAATTCTTCGTGCTACCTCTTGAGCTTGCATTAGTTTTTTCCCTTGAAGAGGAAAGGGTGATGCAGTATAGTAGCAGTAAGTATTTCCCTTAGTTTGAGAACCAAGGTATCAATCTAGTAGGAGTATCAAGATGAGGCACCAATGTACTTGCGCAAAAACAGCAAACTTGCACCCAACGCTACAAAGGGGTTGTCAATCCCTTCATGATTGATTGCAAGGTGAGATCTGAAGGCGGGAAGTGCAATAAAGTAAAAGTGTAGAGCTGAAAATATGATGTGAAGTAGACCCGGGGGCCATAGTGTTCACTAGAGGCTTCTCTCAAGATAGCAAATATTACGGTGGGTGAACGAATTACTGTCGAGCAATTGATAGAACCGCGCAAAGTCATGATGATATCTAAGGCAATGATCATACAGATAGGCATCACGTCCGAGACAAGTAGACCGATACTTTCTGCATCTACTACTATTACTCCACACATCGACCGCTATCCAGCATGCATCTAGTGTATTGAGTTCATGACAAATAGAGTAATGCCTTAAGCAAGATGACATGATGTAGAGGGATAAATTCATGCAATAGATATACACCCCTTCTTTTTACACTTGATGGCAACAACACGATGCGTGCCTCGCTACCCCTTCTGTCACTGGGTGAGGTCACCGCATAGTATGAACCCAAAACCAAGCACTTCTCCCATTGCAAGAATCATATATCAAGTTGGCCAAACAAAACCCACAACTCGAAGAGAATTACAAGGATATGAAATCATGCATATAAGAGATTAGAAGAAACTCAAATAAGATTCATAAATGATCTGATCATAAATCCAAAATTCATCGGATCTCGACAAACACACCACAAAACAAGATTACATCGGATACATCTCCATGAAGATCATGGAGAACTTTGTATTGAAGATCCAAGAGAGAGAAGAAGCCATCTAGCTACTAGCTATGGACCCGAAGGTCTATGGTGAACTGCTCACGCATCATCGAAGAGGCAATGGTGTTGATGAAGAAGCCCTCTGTATCTGAATCCCCCCTCCGGTAGGGCACCAGAACGTGCCCCATATGGGATCTTGCGGAGACAGAAGCTTGCGGCGGCGGAAAAGTATTTCCGTGAATCTCTCCCGTGGTTTTGGATTTTTCGAAGATTTATAGGCAGAAGAAGTAGAGAAGAGGAGCCACAGGGGGGCCACAAGCCTGCTAGGCGCCCCCCAGGCCGTGCTTAGGGGGCTTGTGGCCTCCCCTGGTGCCCTCTGCCTTGGTTCTCAAGCTCCCTCTGTATCTTTTGTTCCGGAAAAAAATATTTTCGGAGGTTTAATTCCGTTTGGACTCCGTTTAATATTCTCCTCTGAAAAGGGTCAAAAACACGGAAAAAACAGGAACTCGCACTTGGCACTGAGTTAATAAGTTAGTCACAAAAAAGATATAAAAGGCATACAAAACATCCAAAGTTTGACAAGATAATAGCATGGAACCATCAAAAACTGTAGATACGTTGGAGACGTATCACTGAGTCAATTGGGTTTTACGTCTGTTGATCACTATGAGGAATCTCAGAGATCCAAAAACTAAAGTCTTGCCCTCAACTATGAGAATAGGTAAGGAACTGCCATCTAGCTCTGCACTTGATTCACCTTCACTTATGAGTAAGTTTGCGACACCACCTCTTGCTAGAAATTTGGATATGTCGCATGTGCTTGATGATGCTACTTCTGCTATCGATGATGCTTGTGATGATGCTTTGCTTGATACTACTTTGCCACTAGGAGCATTCCTTGATGCACAAATTGCTAGAGTTGCTACGGAATGTGATGATACTTCTGAAACTGCTGAGATTATTGAAGTAGAACCTGCTATATCACCTGTTAGAACTAGCTCTCCTAGATATGAATTGCCTGATATACCTGAGGTTTATGTTATGGAGGGAGAGATTGCTGAGGACTTTCTTGCTTGTAAGGATAGATATGATCTTGAAAACTTATTGCACAAGTGAAAAGAAAAAAAATTGAACGCTAGGATGAAATACGATCCTAAGTTTGCTACTTCGCCTATCTTTGTGACCGATAAGGATTATGAATTCTCTGTCAACCCTGAGTTAATCACTTTGGTCAAATCTGATCCTTTTCATGGTTTTGAGGCTGAAACGGTTGTAGCACATCTTACTAACCTGCACGATATAGCCACCATATTCACGTGTGAGGAAAAGATCCGCCACCACTATATCCTTAAGTTGATTCCATTTCTCGTTAAAGGATGACGCTAAGACTTGGTTCACTTCTCTTGCTCCTGGTTGTGTGCGTAGTCCCCAGGATATGATCTACTACTTCTCTGGGAAATATTTTCCTACCCATAAGAAACAAGTTGCCTTGCAGGATATATATAACTTTGTGCAAGTTGAAGAAGAGAGTCTCCCACAAGCTTGGGGGAGGCTTGTCCAGCTACTGAATGCTTTTCCTGGTCACCCTCTTGAGAAGAATGAAATACTTGATATCTTCTATAATGGACTAACCGATGCTTCTAGGGACCACCTAGATAGTTGTGTTGGTTGTGTTTTCAGGGAACAAACTGTGGAACAAGCTGAGATTCTATGGAATAATATCTTGTGCAGTGAGAATGCTTGGACTATTCCCGAACCACCTCCGAAGCCAACTCCGAAGAAAATAGGTATCCTATTCCTCAGTCCTGAAGATATGCAAGAAGCTAAGAAATCTATGAAAGAGAAAGGCATTAAATCTGAAGATGTCAAAAATCTACCACCTATCAAGAGATCCATGGTCTTGATAACCCGACATAGGTAGTAGAGGTAAATTCTCTTCGTAGATTCAATCAGAGTGATATTCCTTTTGATAAACCTGCTAGCTTATGCTTAGATAAATTGGATAACTTTCTTGCCAAACAACAAAGTTTCAATGATTATGTTAGCACACAATTGGAACAGAATGCTCATATGCTTAGTCATTAAGTGCTTGTGTGGATAAAAACGTCAATGATATTAAGCTTTTGAGTAAACATGCCTCTATGGTTACTACTCAAGTAGAACAAGTACTTAAGGCTCAAAATGACTTGCTCAATGAGTTGAATAACAATTCTGTCAGAATCGTCACTAGAGGTGGTAGAATGACCCAGGAACCTTTGTATCCTGAGGGTCATCCTAAAAGAATTGAACAAGATTCTCAAGGAGTTAGCACCAAGGCACCTAGTCATCCTAGAAAGAAAAAGAAAGATGATAGGAACTTGCATGCTAGCAACCCCGTTGCTGTTACACCTGAGAATCCAAATGATATCTCTGTTTCTGATGCCGAAACACAATCTGGTGATGAACATGAGCCTAATGATAATATCGATAGTGATGTTCATGTTGATGCTCAACCTAGCAATGATAAGGATGTGGAGATTGAACCAGTTGATCTTGATAACCCACAACTTAAGAATAGGAGATACGATAACAACGACTTCACTGCTAGGAAGCATGGTAAAGAAAGGGAACCATGGGTTCAGAAACCCATGCCCTTTCCTCCCAAACCATCCAAGAAAAAGGATGATGGGGATTTTGAGCAATTTGTTGAAATGATTAGACCTGTCTTTCTGCAAATGTGTTTGACAGATATGCTCAAAATGTCTCTTTATGCTAAGTACATGAAGGATATTTTGACTAATAAGAGGAGGATACCTTGGGTTGAGATTTCCACCATGCTCGCTAATTATGGGCCTGTTTGGGACTGCTCTGTTCCTTCAAATTCAGCTCTGCTCCAGAAAAGACAAGCCAAACGGGGTAACTCCACGATATGCCGCTCCGCAAAAAAACTAGAATCTGGGGTAAAACTTCAAAGTTTTTATGAAGCTCCTCAGAGGGTGCTCCAAAAAACTCTAGAAGCTGGAGTTGGGGGGAAATTACCCACCACTGCCACCAGTAAGTGGATACCCCTTCATTTCTTTCCCCTCAACCAATCAAATAGATTCTTTCCACCAGATTTTCTATTTTTTAAGCTGGAGCTAGATGGAAGCCAAACATTCTTTTAATAGTGCTATAGCTTCTGTATGAAACTGCTTCAAAATGAATTTGATGAAGTAAAGCTGATTTTGGTGAATTGAAGCAGTCCCAAACATGCCCTATACCTTCAAGGGTGGAACTCCTAAGAAACTAGGTGATCCTGGAGTGCCCACTATACCTTGCTCCATCAAAGGAAACTACGTTAGAACTGCTTTATGCGACCTTGGAGTCGGTGTTAGTGTTATGCCTCTCTCTCTTTATTGTAGACTTGAATTGGATAAGTTGACACCCAGTAAAATATATTTGCAAATGGCCGACAAATCAACTGCTTTCCCTATTGGCATTTGCGAGGATGTGCCTGTTGAGGTTGCTAACGTTACTATCTTAATAGACTTTGTTATCCTGGATATTCCCGAGGATGATGCCATGGCGGTCATCCTTGGAAGACGCTTTTTAAATACTGCAGAGGTTGTTATTGATTGCAACAAAGGCAATGTCACTTTCCATGTCAATGGTAATGAGCATACGGTGCACTTTCCGAAGAAACAATATCGAGTACATTGCATCAATGCTATTGAAAAAACTTCATCGATTCTTATTGCGAGCTTTGAATGCCCTATACCTACTGTTAAGATGAAGTATGATCTGCTTGTTGGGGATATGCACATCCCCATTGAGGTAACCTAGTGACTATTCAAAAATTCTCCGTTTTTATGTGATTCGGAAAAAGTTTGTCAAGGAGACTTGATCAACCTCATTGACGAATTTCTTTTGATGACCATGAGATGGATGAATCTAGGAGTCACAACCCTCTATTCCGATCTTTTACTTTTGGTTTTTTAGAAGGAAAATGATAGATTTAGCTTTAGTTTTTCCTGTTTTCTGCTTCTTGCGTCCCGTAGAAAAGTGTCCCGAAAATAAAAGTTCTCCGAATGCCCTGAAAATCAGGTATCATTTTTTCTGGAATATTTGAAAAATTCCGAGATAAAGAGCTAGTCAGGGGGATGCCCCAGTGGGCCACAAGCCCAGGAGGCGCGGGCACCCCCCTAGCCGCACCTACGTGGCTTGTGGGGCCCACATGTCCCCCCTCCACTTATTCCAGCTCCCATCTCCTTCTCCTACCTCCAGAAAAATTCATTCTACAGCTCAAACTCATGTTCTTGCTCTTCTTGCTGCGATTTTCGATCTCCTTGTGCAAAGCCCCATTCACCAAACTGTTTTGGGGAAATTGTTCCTTGGTATGTGACTCCTCCATTGGTCCAATTAGTTTTTGCTCTAGTGCTTTATTCGTTGCGTATTATTGCTGCCTTGGTGACCCTGTTCTTGAGCTTTGGATGTTAATTTTAGTTGGTCCCAAGTAGTTTTGATGCATCATATGGCCTCTAGGCACTTGTAGGAGTAGTTGCTATGAGTTTCGTTGAGCCTTGTTCACTTTTCCTTTGAGTCACTAAAAATTCCAGAAATTTTCAGAGGAAGAAAAAGGAAAATATGAGGAGGTTCCTAAGAGGCTCTTCAAGCCGTGTCCCCAAGGATGATGAAAATGAGAAGAAGAAACCCAAGTATCTGGTCCCCCGTGTTGCAGAAGTTCGAGTGTGCGAGTGGCCAAGCGATGTGTTCTTACGTGCCGCCGGTCTTTATGAGGATTTTTATTACTTGGCGGAGAACGCAGGCCTTACCGCATTCGTTGGAGATAAGTGCCCACAATACCTCCTCCTCACTAATATTTTTGTGCAAAGCTTTAACTTCTATCCAAGGAAGAGTCCTCCTATGGTTGAGTTCAAGTTATATGATATCCCCCAGCGCATGTCACTTCAGGATTTTTGCAATGTTTGCAAATTACCTTATGTTGGGGATATTCATGAACTTCGTCCGCGCGACTTGGAGGCTTTCATTGATACTATTGCTGTAGGAGAGGAGAGAGGAGTATCTTGCGCTAGAGCTGCTAGCATACATTCCCCCGTGCTTCGATACTTCTCATTATTCGTGGGAAAATGTTTGATTGCTCGTGGAAAGCTGGGGCTCTTAGCTTTCCAGATCTTGCGGTTTTGCACGAAGCTCTTTATAATGATAAAACTTAAAACTTGGGCGCTATAGTGGCTCAACGGTTGAACACGAACCGTTCTAAAGGCGTTGTTTATGGAGGTATCTATGCTACCCATCTTGCTAGACATTTTGAGATACCTATTAGACTGCACGAGGAAGAAGAAATTCTTCTACCTGAGAGATATCTAGATGATGATAGCATGGTTCGCCATGACTTTCTTGATAAAGATATAAATAAGAGGATGATTTATAACCTGGTGTTTAGTCAGGGTACTCGTGAGACTATTACTTTGCCTGCTCCTTCTTTGTTCAATCTTCATCTAGGCAGGTACATTATTATGCCCTCGGACATCTACATATATTGGGGCATAGCGCCACCACACGCGTCCGTGCCCGAGCTACCAGTCGATTACCAGACGCCAGTTTATCAGTGGGAGCCAGAGGAGCTTACCCAGCAGTGGCACCCTCAGTACACTACGGAGTACCCCGGAGATGGTTACTTCCCACCTTGGGAGTAGACCAACTTAGGCCAAAAGCCTAAGCTTGCGGGAGTACGTGTTTCTCACCGACTTTATATTCTTGCTCACGCTTTCACTTTGATAGTCGGTGTTCACACCTTGCCACTGTATCATCCATGCTAGTTATTTGTTTTTCTCGCTTTCTTCTCGTGTGTTTGTATAGTTTGAGAAAATCCAAAAAGATTTCGCGTTCTTCTTTTGCTTGTTGGGAGCTTTCCCGTGTAAATAGTTTTCTTTTTCTTTGGGTCAAGGTAGAAGACCATGGTTACAATGTTTAGTGGCTCTCGTATGCATATTTGTTTATCTGTCAAAGAGCCATATTACTTTGTCTTCTCCTTTGTGTTGCTTGTAGATTCCAGCTTAGTCCAATGCACGAACACTCTTATTATTGTTCACATCGTTCGGTCGTGCAAGTGAAAGGCAATAATGACAATATATGATGAAGTGACTGAGCCTGGAAAAGCTGTTATGAACTCGATCTATTTTGTTTTTGTAAATATGACTAGCTCATCGTTCCTAATTCAGCTTTGTTGTGAGAGAAACATGTTTGCAATGACAACTTAGAGATCATAGTTTCTGATGCCATGCTTAATTAGCTAGGAGCTTATAATGGTTTGTCTTGGATGGCAACACGAATCTCAAGATGATTATGATGTAGTATGATAGGATGGTATACTCCTTTGAATGATTCAAGTGGCTTGAATGGCGCATGTTTACGCATGTAGTCGAAACAAAATCAACATAGCCTCTATGCTATTCATGTTTATGGTGATGTATGTCCTACTCATGCTTGCACTCAATGTTGGTTAATTTCAATCCATACTGATGACTGTTGTCGCTCTCTAGTTGGTCGCTTCCCAGTCTTTTGCTAGCCTTCACTTGTACTAAGCAGGAATACTGCTTGTGCATCCACTTCCATAAACCCAAAGTTGTTCCATATGAGTCCACCATACCTACCTATATGCGGTATCTACCCGCCGTTCCAAGTAAATTTGCATGTGCCACTCTCTAAATCTTCAAGTAATAATCTGTTTTGCATGCCCGGACCGCTCATGTGGTGACAAGGGGCGGTCAGTATCTTCCATGCTAGGCGTGTTATCCTCGATACGTGTTTATTCACTATCATTCACGAGAAAGGGGCTGGTAATTGGAATGCCCAGTTCCATGCTCAAATCGAAAAGATAATTGCAAACAAAACTCCCCCTGGATTGTTGTTGGTATGGATGGCACCCGAGTATTTAGCTAGTCGTGGAGTGTGATTGATCGGTGGTGGGGGAGTCAAAACTTAACTTTTATATTTGGGAACCGCCTATAGTATGTGTAGCATGGAAGATGGTGAAAACTCTTGGTCATTGCGTTGACAATGAAAGCATGCCACCCAAAATTATTTATCTCTGTCTTCAAAGCTTGAGCTCTGGCACCTCTGCAAATCAATGCTTTCCTCTGCGAAGGGCCTATCTATTTATGTTTCTGTTGAGTCGTCCTCTTCTTTTAAAGGCACCAATTAGAGAGCACCTCCGTCATTTTTATGCTTTGATTTTAATTGTTATTGAGTATGACTGTGACTGGATCTTCTTTGCCATGAATTACAATGTTCAGTCAGCCTTTGGTCTTTGAAAGTGCTTTGCATTTATGTTTTGCGGTCTCAGAAAGAGCTAGCGAGATACCATCTGTTCATATTGCTTCATGATTGTTTTGATTGAAGTGTTGACGTTTGAAACTTATTATTATTGCTCGTTAGTTGATTATGCCATTGATATGAGTACATCATGAGACCTAAATGTCATTGCTTATGTGGTTAGCTTATGATCTTACTGAAAATCTGAATATGAGTTTGACATAATTACAACAACAAGATCAAACAGAGTTCGTAGAAGTTTTTCTTTTGTCTCTTTCAGTTTGTCAACTGAATTGCTTGAGGACTACCCCCCTCTAGTCGATATAACGCACTTTCAAGGACAAGCAAGGCTTTAAGCTTGGGGGAGTTGATACGTCTCCATCGTATCTACTTTTCCAAACTAGTTTGCCCTTGTTTTGGACTCTAATTCGCATGATTTGAATGTAACTAACCCGGACTAACGATGTTTTCAGCAGAATTGTGATGGTGTTGTATTTGCGCAGAAATAAAAGTTCTCGGAATGACCTGGAAATTTACGAGGATTTTTTTGTGGAATATATAAAAAATACTGGCAAAAGAATCAACCGGATGCTTAAAGAAGTTATTTTCCCTAGATTTGGAGTCCCTAGATATCTAATGACCGACGGTGGTTCACATTTCATTCATGGTGCTTTCCGTAAAACGCTTGCTAAGTACGATGTCAACCATAGAATTGCGTCCCCTTATCACCCTGAGTCCAGTGGTCAAGTAGAGCTAAGCAATAGAGAGATTAAACTAATTCTGCAAAAGACTATCGACAGGTCTAGAAAGAATTGGTCTAAGAAGCTCGATGATGCACTGTGGGCTTATAGAACTACCTATAAGGATCCCATGGGCATGTCTCTGAACATAATGGTGTACGGTAAAGCATGTCATTTACCTCTTGAGCTAGAGCATAAACCTTATTGGGCAATCAAAGAGCTAAATTTTGATTTCAAACTTGTTGGTAAGAAGAGGTTATTTGACATTAGCTCGCTTGATGAATGGAGAGCTTAGGCGTATGAAAATGCCAAGTTGTTCAAGAAAAGTTTAAGAGGTGGCATGATAAGAGGATACAAAAGCGTGAATTCAATGTAGGTGATTATGTCTTGCTATATAATTCTCGTTTAAGATTTTTTGCAGGCAAGCTTCTCTCTAAATGGGAAGGTTCCTATATTGTTGAGGAAGTATATCGTTCCGGTGCTATCAATATCAACAACATGGAAGGTAATTGTCCGAGAGTTGTAAATGGGCAGAGAATCAAGCATTATATCTCAGGTACTCCCATAAATGTTGAAAGCAATATCATCAATACCATAACTCCGGAAGAATATCTAAGGGATATATATCAGCCTGTTTTAGACTCCGAAAATGAAGAGGTATGTGATTCTGTAAGAAAACAGACTCCGAAACTTTTCTAGTAGGAATTTTTTCTCCGTTTTGGAATATTTGAAAAAATAGAAAAATTGGAAGTAGTCCGGAAAGCGTGCGAGGAGGCGACAAGCCTGCCAGGCGTGGGCCCACCCCCTGGCCGCGCTTGGGGGGCTTGTGGCCACCTCGTGTGCCTCCAGGACTCTGTTTCCGTGCGGAGTACTCCTTCTGGTCTATAAAAAAATCATTATATATTCTCCCGAAAGGTCTGACCCTCGTATCACGCAAATTTCCTCTGTTTTCGTTTCGAGCCTGTTTTCTGCCGCAGATTTAGGGCAAGATCTCTTCTCAAGATTGAGAGGGGGAGAGCTATGTGGCAGATTACCTTGCTAACCCCGAGGTCTATGGAGACTTGGATCCTTATGGCTGGACCACTGATGAGGAAGAAGATTATGATCCCAAGGGGAAGGAACAAACAAGTTCCGATGAGGAGGAGACTCCTCTACCTCAACTTGGACACACACATGTGGAGTTCAGGAAGTCGAGCCTCCCTGACTCAAGGAAGAAGCCCAAGACTTTGTTTATCCCATCTCGTTTCTTGCAGGAGAGCAAGCAGGAATTATGCCAAAGGGTGTTGAAGCTTGAAGAGGAAAATGATGATCTGAGGGAGCAAAATTTTATGCTCAGGTGGAAATTAAACAAGTTCAAGACCTCTGCAACAACTCCACCACCATCACGTCCAAAGGAAGACAACTGAGCATGGGTATGGGCAATCCCCTTGGCTTGTGCCAAGCTTGGGGGACTTGCCCCGGTATCGTATCACTATCACATCTTTTGCCTTTACCTTTGTTTTAGTTTGTTCCTTTTTAGTTTTATTTTTCTCTAGTAGATTAAAAGTCTTAGTGTTTGTCTTGAGTTTTGCTTTGCGTCACCCCCTATGTATTCGAGATCGTGAGCCATATAATAAAGAGTGTCTTAGTTTAGGGTTTTGCCTCTTGCCATGATCAAAAGATTGAGAAAAGAACAAAAGCATGAAAGATCATGTAATGATCTTATGGGAAGTGATGGATTCACATATAAAAAGAATGTTGATTGAAACTTGTTGAGGGTAGACAAACGTAGACCTTGGTCATTGTTGCAATTAATAGGAAGTGAAAAAGAAGGAGAGGTTCACATATAAATATATCATGTTTGACACCATCTATGATTGTGAACACTCACTAAACTATTACATGCTTAGAAGTAGATGTTGGACAAGGAAGACAACATAATGAATTGTGTTTGCTTGGTTCTGAACAATGTTATATGACTAGACATCCCTTAGCATGTGACGATTGCTTCCACCTCATATTAACCAAAACTCCCGCACCAAGTAGAGATACTACTTGTGCATCCATAAACCTTCAACCCAGTTTTGCTATGAGTGTCCACCATACCTACCTATGGATTGAATAAGATCCCTCAAGTAAGTTGTCATCGGTGCAAGCAATAAAAATTGCTCCCTATTATGTACGGTCTATTAGTGTGTGGAAAATAAGCTTTGTACGAACCTGTGATGAGGAAGACATAAAAGCGACAGACCGCATAATAAAGTTCTTTATCACAGGAGGCAATATAAAGTGACGTTCCTCCGCACTAAGAGGACATGCATCCCAACCTCAAAAGCGCATGACAACCTCTGCTTCCCTCTGTGAAGGGCCTATCTTGTACGTTGACTTTTCTCTCTTGAAAGAGTCATGGTGATCTTCACGAATTCCTTATTTCGCCTTTATCTTGGCTAACGTCATATGCTTGGGAAAGATCTGTATTCATATGTCAACTTGGAGGTAAGCATTCATGAATTATTATTGTTGACATTACCCTTGAGGTAAGCAGTTGGGAGGCGAAATTATAAGCCCCTATCTTTCTCTGTGTCCAACTGAAACTTTGATCTCATGAGTACCACGTGAGTTGTAGCAATTGTAGAGAATGAAAAGATGATTGAGTATGTGGATTTTCTTTACAAGCTCTTATTTGACTCTTTCCGATGTTGTGATAAATTGCAATTGCTTCAATGACTAAAGGCTATCGGTTGCTATTTCTCGGTAAGGTTCTTGATCCACACTTTACTTTGTGAAGGAATTGTCACTTTAGCATGAGAGATTATATGTTTGTGTTGTTGTTTTGATCATGATCATGATGCCTGCATGTTCGTATCTTGTTTTGCCGACACCTCTCTCCCTAAACATGTGGTCATATTTATTGAGCTCAGCTTTTGCTTGAGGACAAGTGAGGTCTAAGCTTGGGTGAGTTGATACGTCCATTTTGCATCATGCTTTCATGTTGATATTTATTGCTTTTTGGGCTGTTATTTCACTTCACGGTACAATACTTATGCCTTTTCTCTCTTATTTTGCAAGGTTTACATGAAGAGGGAGAATGCCGGCAGCTGGAATTCTGGCCTGAAAAAGGAGCAAGTTTGAGATGCCTTTTCTGCGCAACTCAAAAAGCCGTAAAAATCAACGTGGATTTTTTGGGAATATATAAAAAATACTGGGCCAAAGAAGTGCCAAAGGAGAACAACCAGGGGGCACAACCTGGTAGGCGCGGCCAACCCCCTGGCCGCGCCTAGGGGGCTTGTGGGCTCCCTGCTGGCCCACTGGCTCCCCACTTCTCCTATATGAAGGGTTTTGTTCTGAAAAAAATCAGGAGGAGGCTTTTCGGAAGATTCGCTGTCGCCACAAGGCGGAACTTGAGCAGAACCAATCTAGAGCTCCGGCAAGACTATCCTGCCGGGGAAACTTCCCTCCCGGAGGGGGAAATCGTCGCCATCGTCATCACCAACACTCCTCTCATCGGAGGGGACTCGTCACCATCAACATCTTCATCAACACAATCTCATCTCCAAACCCTAGTTCATCTCTTGTAACCAATCTCCATCTCGCGACTTCGATTGCTACTTGTAAGGTTGCTAGTAGTGTTAATTACTCTTTGTAGTTGATGCTAGTTGGATTATTTGGTGGAAGAGTTTATGTTCAGATCCTTGATGCTACTCATTACCTCTCTGGTCATGAATATGATTATGCTTTGTGAGTAGTTACTTTTGTTCCTGAGGACATGGGATAAGTCATGCTAATAGTAGTCATGTGAATTTGGTATTCGTTCGATATTTTGATGTGTTGTATGTTATTTTTCCTCTAGTGGTGTGAATGAACGTCGACGACATAACACTAAACCATTTTTTGGGCCTAGAGGAAGGCATTGGGAAGTATTAAGTAGATGATGGGTTGCTAGAGTGACAGAAGCTTAAACCCTAGTTTATGCGTTGCTTCGTAAGGTGCTGATTTGGATCCACTAGTTTAATGCTATGGTTAGACTTTGTCTTAATTCTTCTTTCGTAGTTGCGGATGCTTGCGAGAGGGGTTAATCATAAGTGGGATGCTTGTCCAAGTAAGGGCAGTACCCAAGCGCCGATCCACCGACATATCAAACTATCAAAGTAATGAACGTGAATCATATGAACATGATGAAAACTAGCATGATAGAAATTCCCGTGTGTCCTCGGGAGCATTTTTCCTCCTATAAGAGTTTCTCCAGGCTTGTCCCTTGCTACAAAAGGGATTGGGCCACTTTGATGCACCGTTGATACTTTTGCTACTTGTTGCTTGCTACGAATCATCTCACCACGCAACTACTTGTTACCGATAATTTCAGTGCTTGCAGATATTACCTTGCTTAAAACCACTTGTCAGATCCTTCTGCTCCTCGTTGGGTCCGACACTCTTACTTATCGAAAGGACTAAGATAGATCCCCTATACTTGTGGGTCATTAGGGTCGCTTCTCCTTCTTCTCCTTGTGCTAGATATTTGTTATGCACTAGGGGAAGCAGGAGTAGAGACCATCATCGACGGTCGAAAAATCAGGTGATGGAGTGTCCACCATATATGAGAGAAGAAGAATGTCGACTGTTGTTGTGGGGGTCGTTTTTCCTTCTTCTCCTTATGCTAGATATTTTGTTATGCACTTGGGGAAGAAGGAGTTGCACCATCATCGACGGACGAAAAATCAGGTGAGGGAGTGTCCACCATATATTAGAGAAGAAGAATTCCAACTGTTGTGGCGGGGGTCACTCTTCCTTCTTCTCCTTGTGCTAGATATTTTTTATGCAGTAGTGGAAAAAGGAATAGCGATCATCATCGACGGTCGAAAAATCAGTTGAGGGAGTGTCCACCATATATGAGAGAAGAAGAATGTCGACTGTTGTTGTGGGGGTCGCTTCTCCTTCTTCTCCTTGTGCTAGATATTTGTTATGCACTAGGGGCAGAAGGAGTAGCGACCATCATCAACGGTTGAAAAATCAGGTGAGGGAGTGTCCACCATATATGAGAAAAGAAGAATGCCGAAAAGTGGTTCATTTTGAACACACAAAAAGTATGGAGTTCAAATAAGTTCAAAAAAATAATATCCCTTTGTAACAAATGAGTTCTCGTTCGAAACTGTGAAACTTTGAGAGAGATTGTCTGTTTTGTACACGAAGTGCATCCAGTTTTTGTCGTAACCCTCTCAACTTTTTAGCACATGCTATGTGGGTGAAATGATGATATCATGCCAACTTTCAACATTTTCAGAGTTCATTTGTAGTGCTTTTCAATTTTAGGGTCAACTAGCTCAAAAAAAAGTAAATACACAAAAAATACCAAATGAAGTCAGAAATTGTTGAAAATTTGTGATGTGCCTTTGAATGGTGCATTTTGAACACACAAAAAGTTTGGAGTTCAAATAAGTTCAAAAAATATGAAATCCCTTTGTACGAGATGAGTTCTCGTTCGAAACCCTGATACTTCGAGAGAGATTGTCTGTTTTGTACACGAAGTGCATCCATTTTTTATCGTAACCCCTCTCAACTTTTTAGCACATGCTATGTGGGTGAAATGATGATACCATGCCAACTTTCAACATTTTCACAGTTCATTTGTGGTGCTTTTCAATTTCAGGGTCAACTAGCTCAAAAAAAAGTAAATGTACGAAAAATACCAAATGAAGTCAAAAAAATTTGAAAATTTGTGATGTGCCTTTTAATGGTGCATTTTGAACACACAAAAGTATGGACTTCAAATAAATTCAAAAAAATGAAATACCTTTGTAACAGATGAGTTCTCGTTCGAAAACCCTGATATTTCGAGAGAGATTGTCCGTTTTGTACACGAAGTGCATCCAGTTTTTGTCGTAACCCTCTCAACTTTTTAGCACATGTTATGTGGGTGAAATGATGATACCATGGAAACTTTCAACATTTTTAGAGTTCATTTGTAGTGCTTTTCAAATTCACGGTCAATTAGCTCAAAAAAATAAGTAAATGCACGAAAGATACCGAATGAAGTCAGAAATTGTTGAAAATTTGTGATATGCCTTTGAATGGTGCATTTTGAACACACAAAAAGTATGGAGTTCAAATAAGTTCAAAAAAATGAAATCTCTTTTGTAAAAGATGAGATTTGTCACCTTAACTTGCTTACCTTCTGAACCAATTTCACTTTGGTTTACTTACCAAACTTCTCAACAAACTATAAGGTAGACCATGGACATGATTTAATAAATATTTATTTACACAACCACATTAGTATGGGTAGGTAATCAAAAGTTAACGTATTGGAATATTTATATTCTATTGCAATTCATGGGTATTGTCTAGTAAAATGAAAAAAATATAGAAAGGTCTAAGAACTTGGCAAGAAGGACCCCGAACACAAGATTGCAAGTGCACTGTTGCCCTTCTCCTATGATGATCTTTTGTGATCTCTCCCGACCTATTTGTCTCTGTGATTTCACAAGGGGCACAACCGCACAGGGTAACTAAAAACATAACGCATGTTCCGGTCCTTCAACCTTCAATCCATTAACGTTTCTAGAAAACTTCGATAGAATGTAGCCTAAAATCAAAATGGTGATAAAGAAACCTTCAGGCATGTTAACGTCCCTGCAAAATAATGTTAGTGTCCCGATAGATTGGTAATGAACTCGGTTTATTTTGCAACTTTGTATTGGTGGAGTGGTGAGGTCCTACGTACTTGTCATTTGTCCTTCAAATCGAGAATTCAATCATGCTCGAACTCGCGCCCATCCAAGACATGTCGATATTGAGAGCATGTATTTTCCATCTTGGTTATATGGTCTGTGAAAGTTGCCGTTGTATAATGTATTTAACTATAAATTGGTCGGATAAAAAACTATACGTTGGCCAATTAAATACAAAAGTTTCAAAACATCCGTTTTTTTGCATGGTACATGGGTTTCACGTGGAATAACCTGAAATGTAGTGGTAGATGGTTAGATTTCCTTGTGATGGAACGTTGACATTTAAGGTTGCATTTTTCTTGGATTTAGTTAAGGCCTTTCGGCTATATGTGTTCAGCGTGAGTATTTTTTATAGACTATGGACGTGTGTATGAAAACTTCATCAATCATAAGATGATGTGATACTTATAAGATAGGGTATACGTATGTGTCTGTGTTTATAAGGTTGAGTGTAGTGGTGCAGCTACGGTTGAGCAAAACTAAACCATGGCCCACCCATGCTCAACCTAAAAGCAAAACTTCAATGTACCCCCTTCGTTACTAAATATAAGTCTTTTAATATATTTCACTATAGGTCTACATACAGACCAAAATGAGCAAATCTATACTTTAAAGTATGCCTATATACATATGTACGTAGTTCACTAGTGAAACCTCTACAAAGACTTATATTTAGGAACGAAGGGAGTATTTCTTAAGCTTTGGTAGGATCTTGGCCCGTCCAAAGATTTGGATGTAGCTCCCCCACTGGTTGAGTGTACGAGCATACGAGTTTGTTAAAAAACCAGAAATGTGGTTACTGGGATGTAATCCTGGTAACAAATGTTGGGACAAACCCATCAGCGACGAACGCCGAGAAGCCCTCCAACGACTAACGTTGGACGGAGGTAGAAGACGATGAACAAAACATACTTCCGGTGACGAACGCTCCGGCGAACGAACGGCCTGTATGTTGGCCTCTATTCATCTCAACTTGCTCGAACACACATACCACTAGCAGAAATATAAGCTTCAGACCCGGTTCGTTTGGGCCATTAGCCCCGGTTCAGGAACCAGGACTAGAAAAGCTGGACTAATGCTAGCCCCGGTTCGGCCCCGAACCGGGGCTAATGGTCCTCCACGTGGTGGGGCTGGGAGCAAGAGGGGAAGGGTATTAGTCCCGGCTCTTATTATGAACCGGGGCTATTGCTTCGTTGCCTTTTTTGAGCACTTTTAGGGTTTAGGGTTTTGCCATAAATTGGATGGGGGGCTATTTTGCTGCCCCTTTTTTGTTTGCTATTTTCCCATTTATTTGTTTTGGACACTTTTTAATTTGTTTTTTGCACTAAATTGGATGGTACATACACATCAATAGAGGAACAACTATTGCACATCATCGTCACGAATATATTACACCATCTCATCCGTCGTGCGTTGTCGAACATATTACAAAATGTAGACACGAGTTACAAGCACATATGCATCTGTTTTACACTTTAACATTTCACTTCAACCGGCGGGCAATAGTATTCTCCCTTCAGATCTAACACATCTGCATCTAAGAATTCGGCAATTTCCTCTTGAATTGCTCGTAGCGTTCCTATGGTACAAGACCGTCCCGCAATCGTTTGATCTAACTTAAAGAAGGGGTCAATATGTATCAACGAAACCGAACACAATTGATGGTAATAAAATAAAGTTGTGAGTATTGCTTATCGTACTTCAAATTTTTTGAAGTCCCGATTTTTGCCCGTCTCATGGGTCTCTGGTGAATGAACTCGCAAATGTAGTATCCACATAAATTGTTCCCATGTTCCTGCCTCAAGAACTTTACGAGAATAGAATTCAATCAAAAACATAATCAAGCATGATAATGGTATTGAAACTATAATAAAGAGATGCGCGGATCTGGCTAGTAGTACTTACATCCATTTTTTTAAATGTAAGCTCTGGCTTCCAAACATCCCGACACTTGGCGGTGAACCATTTCCAAGCCCTGCCAAGAAAAGGAAATGAATAAAGGAGTTCTATATTAATTACTTGCTATCAGGAAATGAATGAAAAGTTGCTGATACAGTGTCATAATGATTTAAATTACCCGTGGAGGCATTCCTGCATGTTCGCCCAATCAGCGAGGGCTTTGCGTTTCGGTTCCATGAATTTTACTAGTCCATCGTTAGGTACAATGGTTAACAGAATAAAGTGGAAGTTGTGCAAGCATAACGAGTTAATTATACACTTAACATCGAGTAAGCGAAAATAGAATGTGTGTACAAGACAGTAACACTCACTTGAAGTTGTAAGGAAATATTATTTCCGTTTTGGTACCGGAAGACCTTAACCCTTGTACCAAGTTATTCTCTGTCTCGCAGGGATTTAGTTCGAGATTTTCTTCATGAATGAAATATGGGTCATTGAACCCAATGTCATAGATTTGTCCTCTTTTGCATTCGAGAATCTTCATTCTGCAAAATTGATATAGTGATGAGTAAGATTATACATGCAATGAACGAGCTGAGTAAGACTTAATGACATAAATTAATAATACTTCCAAACAATAGGCACTGATGATAGATTTGTCGAGGGCGTCTTGTTGGTATAACTGAAATAATTCATCAAATTCAATCATTACCACGCCTTCTCCATGCGTGTAATGCTCGTTTTTATATGCACAGTAGATCCAGTTTCGCTGTTCAGCAGATGCTCGCATGTACCAGTTATGCAATCTTCGCATTTTTGTTGGTAGCTCGTTCACTAACTCAGGTTTGACAAGAGGAGACCCATGCCGGTACCGGTATACTACGTCAGTGAAATCCTGTATATGGTTTAAGTACTGAACCATAGACATGCCATGAGCCTTGGTCGCTTCTCCGTACAGTGCAACGAACTCCGGATCGATATCAGCTGTTTCATCATACCTCTGCTCGACCGCAGCTCCGCTCTAGCACAACTTTGTATCGTAATACACTTTGAGCAGGGGGCGGGATTGGTTTTTCTGTTGTCCGAGCTGGGCAGCTGATTTCCGGATGTACCTACTACTCTTCAACCACTGCTTTTTTGCCTCAGCCGACTTGAGAATAGAGCGTTCATAGTCTGTTGGCAATGTTGGCGGGGGTTGTGCAAGGGTATTCAGCATTTTGACGCACGCAGCATGATCTTCTGAGGTAACCGGGAACTCTGGCTCTTTCAGCTTCTTCTTGTTTGCCATGTCAGCCTTCCACTGTTGACACTGGGCCTCTGCCCTCTTCTTATTTTCCTCTTCACTATAGTCCCATGGTCTCATCTCCATATTCTTATGAGGTACTTTTGGGAGGGGTGACGAGTTATGTTTCGGTGATCGGAACCCCTTTATGCCGCCACTATTAGCGGTGGTACGTTTCCGCTTTGGGCTCTGATCCTCAGTGGACGAAGACGGCTGACAGGGCGGTGGAGACGGCTGATGTGGCGGTGGAGACGGCTGCGCTGGAGACTGGTGAGGCGGCGAAGACGAGGGTTGTGCTAGAGACTGGTGAGGCGGCGAAGATGACGGTTGCGCTGGAGACTAGTGAGGTGGAGACGAAGAAGGATTGCTGCTTTGAGGAGTCGGTGGCCTTGGCGGCCAATTTGGAAGCAAGATGTGCTCCTTTAGCCATACAACAGTCTATTTCTTGACTTCTCCAAGTTCAGTCAAATCCCTATCTTCACTTGAACGATAGTCCAGCTTCAGCTCCTCATAATCTTTCATCACTTCATCCATCGTGACGACGGCATACCCTTTTGGAACCGGAGAGCAATGCCAAGTTGGATTATGTCCAATTGGTACGGCCATGTCGACCGCCACCGTCAACCTTAAGTTAGCAACTTTCACCTTTAGCTCACAAGGTGTGCTCTGTGTGAAATCATCCACTGGTAGCGACGAGGGGGAGCCGTCGTCAGTGCATCATCATCACCATCATCCTGGAGCTGCGTGGAAGCGACGCTGCTTTTCCGATTCGATGCAGCTTCTATTATGAGCCGTTGAGATTGGTCGCTACCTTGCTGGCTAAGTCTGTTGATTTGATCCTGCTGCAGCCGTTTTACTGCTTCTTCTACATTATGCAGTCGGTTTTTAGCAGCCGCTTTATCAGCTGCCTCCTTTTCCTTTCTCCTCTGAATGCTTCTATCGGAAAATTTCTTCTTTTTCTCGGAAAACGCAAGCATCCACGGCGGGGAGCCTGGTAAGCCTCGTGCTCGTCCTTTGTGTTCACCATTCCCATGGGCAGGTGAGAGCTCGTCGTTCTTTCTATCGGGAACGAACCGTCCCTCTTCAACATCCTTTATTGCACTTCTAATGTTCTTGATGGGTAGTAGGGGATTATCTTTTTGTGTTTGGTTATATATTGCCTTCCCATGTGCGTCCAACATGCCCCCATGCCCGTAAAACCAGTTTCTTGACCGTTCGATCCATGTTAAGGGCTGTGGAGTGATATTCTTAGCCAGAAATGGTGCATCAAGTGCGCCCCACTTAGCCACGTTACCGGCGTAGCAAGCAGGCCCCATAATATGGTGGTATTTCTTCATACATGCATTCCTCTTATTTGTTGCAGACTTTTTCAAGGGATCCTCCAATTTCTTGTACGCCACAAATTTGGTCCAATAGTATTTTATCTTCTCATAGACATTATCCAAATCTGGAGTCTTATCTTGCAAGATAAAATGTTGGTGCAATCTTTTCTTTCAGCCCCTGAATAGGTCAGCCATCTTATTAAGAGCCCACTCCTTGACATTTTTTCTCTAGGGCCTCTTTTCGCCTCTTCATTTCCTCCTCATTTGGCTCCTCCTCATCTTGATCCACCTCTAGTGCCGGGAGGGTGAAATGAAGCATGAGCTTTCTCCAAAGGTTTTCTTTGGCTACTGTGCTGACATATGAGACTCCTTCCGCCCTTGTCTTAAGCCATTCTCGACTGGTGATAGGGATGTGGTCTTGATACGTCTCCAACGTATCTATAATTTTTTATGGTTCCATGCTATTATCTTGACAACTTTGGATGTTTTATATGCATGAATATGCTATTTTATATCTTTTTTGGGACTAACCTATTAACTCAGTGCCAAGTGTCAGTTTCTGTTTTTTCCGTGTTTTTGACATTTTCAGAGAAGAATATTAAACGGAGTCCAAACGGAATAAAACTTGCGGGGTGATTTTTTCCATAACAGAAGATACGCACGGGACTTGAGAACAAAGGCAGGAGACCTCGTGGGAGATCACAAGCCCCCTAACCGCGGCCTAGGGGGGTGGCCGCGCCTGGCAGGCTTGTGGGCCCCACGTGGCTCCTTTGCCCTACCTCTTTTGCCTATAAATTCTATAAAATCCCGAAACCAAAGAAGAGAGCCACGAAAATACTTTTTCGCCGCCGCAAGCTTCTGTCTCCACAAGATCCCATCTGGGGACCGTTCGGGTGCCCTGCAGGAGGGGGATTCGGACATGGAGGTCTTCTTCATCAACATCATTGCCTCTCCGATGATGCGTGATTAGTTCACCACAGACCTTCGGGTCCATAGCTAATAGCTAGATGGCTTCTTCTCTCTCTTGGATCTATCCGATGTAACTTTCTTTTGCGATGTGTTTGTCGAGATCCGATGAATTGTGGATTTATGATCAGATTATCTATGAATATTATTTGAGTCTCCTCTGATCTCTTATATGCATGATTTCGTATCCTTGTAATTCTCTTTGAGTTACGGGTTTCGTTTGGCCAACTTGATCTATAATTCTTGCAATGGGAGAAGTGCTTGGTTTTGGGTTCATACCATGCGGTGTCCTCACCCAGTGACAGAAAGGTTAGGGAGGTACGCATCGTGTTGTTGCCATCAAGGGTAAAAAGATGGGGTTTATATCATATTGCATGAATCTATCCCTCTACATCATGTCATCTTGCTTAAGGCGTTACTCTGTTTGTTATGAACTCAATACACTAGATGCATGCTAGATAGCAGTTGATGTGTGGAGTAATAGTAGTAGATGCAGAAAGTATCGGTCTACTTGTCTCGGACGTGATGCCTATATGTATGATCATTGCCTTAGATATCATCATGACTTTGCGCGATTCTATCAATTGCTCGACAGTAATTCGTTCACCCACCGCAATACTTGCTATTATGAGAGAAGCCTCTAGTGAACACTATGGCCCCCGGGTCTACTTCTCATCCTATATTCAGATCTACAAAATTACTTTGTTGCACTTTTCACCTTCAGATCTCACCTTGCAAATAATCGTGAAGTGATTGACAACCCCTTTTTCGCGTTGGGTGCAAGTTTGTTTGTTTTTTGTGTAGGTACATTGGTGCCTCATCTTGATACTTCTACTGGATGTATATCTTGGTTCTCAAACTAAGGGAAATACTTATCGCTACTTTGCTGCATCACCCTTTCCTCTTCAAGGGAAAAACCAACGAAAGATCAAGAGGTAGCAAGAAGGATTTCTGGCGCCGTTGCAGGGGAGTATTCAAGTGAAGCATATCTACCAAGTACCTATCGCAAACTCATCTCTTGCATTTGCATTATTTTCCTTTTCCTCTCGTTTTCCTCTCCCCCACTTCAAAAACGATTTTCCAAAAATACCAAAAGGATTTTCCTTTTTATTCGCTCTTCCTCCGTTCGCCTTTTTGTTGCTATGTTTGCTTGGGTTGCCATGTGCCTTCTATTTGCTTGGATCTTCGCTTGCTAAAAATCTATTGATATGGATCCTCACCCACTTGCTAATCTCTTTAAGATATCCAATTATGTTGAACCAATTGCTAGTGAGTTTAGTGCACTAGATTATCTTTATGAAGTTTTGCTTGAGATGCATGAATCTAAAAATTGTGGTGAAGAAATTTATGAAGTGATTCACGAGGGCTCCTTGAATGAAAAGCATGATTGCAATGATTTCACTATAAATTCTATTAATGACAATCATGCTAAAAATATGCAAAATCCTATGCTTGGGGATGCTAGTTTTGCTATGTCCACTACTTGTTGCAATGATCATGATTGGGGTGATGATTTTTCTTACGATCGTGAAAATTTGTTTAAGCCTCATGATGAATATGATATTGATAATAATGTTTGCAATAAGATTGAAAGTGGGTTTGGAGAATTCATGACCTTAGTTGATGATAATCCCACTATTTTTGAAGAGCGTCAACTTTGCATGCATGTGGATCATGAAAAGAATATCCTATGTGATAGTTATATTGTTGAATTTGAATATGATCCCACATGTAATTATTATGAGAGAGGAAAATATGGTTGTAGAAATTTTCATATCCCTAAATAACCTCTCGTTATGTTGAGATTGCTATTGTCTCTTTCTTCTTCCTTGCATATGGTAACTATTGGTTGTCTTGACAATTTGTTTTCCTATAAAATGCCTATGCATAGGAAGTATGTTAGACTAAGATATGTTTGTCACATGTTTCATGATGCTCTCTTCGTGTCCGATTGCTATCTTTTATGTGAGCATCATTGAATTATCAATGCCTAGTTAAGGGTGTTAAACGATAGCGCTTGTTGGGAGGCAACCCAATGAATTTATTTTTGCTTTTTAATTTCTGTTTTGTTGTGTCCACACCATCATAATTCTGTTATGAATGTGTTTTTTATGTTTCTTTTAGTGTTTGTGCCAAGTAGAACCTGTATGATTAGTTTTGGTGATAGTTGTTTGATCATGCTGAGAATGACAGAAACTTTGTGCTCACGAAATTATTTTTAATTCCTATCCAGAAAGAGCTTTTGAGTTAATTCTTTTTTCTGCTGGTTGATATGAGAATTTTCCTAATTTTCATAATTGTTCAGAATTTTTGGGATGCCAGAGGTGTACAAAGTATACAGATTACTACAGCCTGGTCTGTTTTTGATAGATTCTGTTTTTGTTGTGTTGATTGCTTATTTTGATGAAACTATGGTTAGTATCGGGGGTTACTAGCCATGTAAAAGTGATAACACAGTAATATAACATCAATCTTAATAGAAATCAAGTTTACTACAGTACCTAAAGAGTTGGTGGTTTGTTTTCTTATGCTAATGATATCACGAGTTTCTGTTTAAGTTTTGTGTTGTGAAGTTTTCAAGTTTTGGGTGATGTTCTCATGGACAATGGAATAAATAGTGGAAAGATCTTAAGATTGGGGATGCCCAATACATCCCAAGCCAAATTCAAGGACACCAAAAATCCTTAGCTTGGGGATGCCCCGGGAAGGCATCCCCTCTTTTCGTCTTCAATCCATCTATAACGTTACTTGGAGCTATATTTTTATTCACCACATGATATGTGTTTTGCTTGGCGCGTCGTGTATTATAGGAGTATTTAATTTTTGTTTTGTCACAATCATCCTTGCTGCACACCTTTTTGAGAAGGACATGCACTCATCGTGAATTTGTTAGAATACTCAATGAGCTTCACTTATATCTTTTGAGTTAGGCAATTTAGCTCGCATGTGCTTCACTTATATCTTTTGAGCTAGACAACTTTTATCGAGTGCTTCACTTAAATCTTTTTAGAGCACGGAGGTGTCATACTTTATAGAAATAAAAACTCTCGATCTTCACTTATATCATTTTGAGAGTGCTCTCTCTAAGTAACTTGGTAATTGGAGTGTGCTATGAAATTAGTCGTAAATATGATAGGCATCCAAAGAGGATATAATAAAAACTTTCATATTCAAGTGCATCGATTAGTAAGAAAAGTTTGATTCCTCACAATTAGTTTTGAGATATGGATATGGTAATATTGGAGTTATGTTAGTAGGGTGTTGTGAATCTAGAAATACTTGTGTTGAAGTTAGTGATTCCCGTAGCATGCACGTATGGTGAACCGCTATGTTAGGAAGTCGGAGCATAATTGATTTATTGATTTTCATCCTTTCTGTGGCGGTCGGGATCGCGCGATGGTTAACACCTACCAACCCTTCCCCTAGGAGTATCCATTTAGCACTTTGTTTCGATTACTAATAAAAATTTCGCAATAAGTATATGAGTTCTTAATGACTAATGTGAGTCCATGGATTATACGCACTCTCACCCTTCCACCATTGCTAGCCTCTCTAGTGCCACGCAACTTTCGTCGGTGCACAAACCCACCATATTCCTTCCTCAAAACAGCCACCATACCTACCTATTATGGCATTTTCATAGCCATTCCGAGATATATTGCCATGCAACTTCCATCGTTCCGTCTCATGACATGTGCCGTCACTTTCATATTGCCATTGCATGATTGTAAGATAGCTAGCGAGATGTTTCAACGTCATACGCTAAGCTAGATCGTTGCACATCCCGGTACACTGCCGGAGGCATTTCATATAGAGTCATCATTGTTCTAAGTATTGAGTTGTAAGTAAATAAAAGTGTGATGGTCATCATTATTAGAGCATTGTCCCCTGTGAGGAAATAAAAAAAGAGGCCAAAGAGCCCAAACAAAAAAATGAGTGAAAAAGAGAGAAGGGACAATGCTACTATCTTTTTCCACACTTGTGCTTCAAAATAGCACCATGTTCTTCATGATAGAGAGTCTCTTGTTTTTTCACTTTCATATACTAGTGGGAATTTTCATTATATAACTTGGCTTGTATATTACAGTGATGGGCTTCCTCAAAATTGCCCTAGGTCTTCGTAAGCAAGCAACTTGGGTGCACACCCACTAGTTTTCTTTTTGAGCTGTCACACACTTATAGCTCTAATGCACCCGTTGCATGGCAATCCCTACTCATTCACATTGATATCTATTGATGGGAATCTCCATAGCCCATTGATACGTCGAGTCGATGTGACCATCTTCTCCTTTTTGCCTCACAACCTCCACCACACTCTATTCCACCTATAGTGCTATATCCATGGCTCACGCTCATGTATTGCGTGAGAGTTGAAAAGGTTTGAGAAACTAAGAGTGTGAAAACAATTACTTGGCCAATACCGGGGTTGCGCATGATTTAAATTCATTGTGTGGGGATGATGGAGCATAGCCAGACTATATGATTTTGTAGGGATAACTTTCTTTGGCCTTGTTATTTCAAAAGTTCACGATTACTTTGCTAGTATGCTTGAAGTATTATTGTTTTCATGTCAATAGTAAACTATTTTTTTAAATCTTACAGATCTGAACATTCATGCCACAAGAAAGAAGTTTCAAAGAACAAATATGTTAGGTAGCATTCCACATCAATAATTCGGTCTTTATCACTTCCCTACTCGAGGACGAGCACGAGTTAAGGTTGGGGATGCTTGATACGTCTCCAACGTATCTATAATTTTTTATGGTTCCACGCTATTATCTTGTCAACTTTGGATGTTTTATATGCATGAATATGCTATTTTATATCTTTTTTGGGACTAACCTATTAACTCAGTGCCAAGTGCCAGTTTCTATTTTTTCCGTGTTTTTTACCTTTTTCAGAGAAGAATATTAACGGAGTCCAAACGGAATAAAACCTGCGGGATGATTTTTTGCATAACAGAAGATACGCAGGGGACTTGAGAACCAAGGCAGGAGACCTCGTGGGAGATCACAAGCCCCCTAGCCGAGGCCTAGGGGGTGACCGCGCCTAGCAGGCTTGTGGGCCCCACGTGGCTCCTTTGCCCTACCTCTTTCGCCTATAAATTCTCTAGAATCCCGAAACCAAAGAAGAGAGCCAAGAAAATACTTTTCCACCGTCGCAAGCTTCTGTCTCCACAAGATCCCATCTGGGGACCGTTCTGGTGCCCTGCCGGAGGGGGATTCGGACACGGAGGGCTTCTTCATCAACACCATTGCCTCTCAGATGATGCGTGAGTAGTTCACCATAGACCTTCGGGTCCATAGCTAGTAGCTAGATGGCTTCTTCTCTCTCTTGGATCTTCAATACAAAGTTCTCCATGATCTTCTTGGAGATCTATACGATGTAACTTTATTTTGCGGTGTGTTTGTCAAGATCCGATGAATTGTGGATTTATGATCATATTATCTATGAATATTATTTGAGTCTCCTCTAATCTCTTATATGCATGATTTCATATCCTTGTAATTCTCTTCAAGTTATGGGTTTCATTTGGCCAACTTGATCTATAATTCTTACAATGGGAGAAGTGCTTGGTTTTGGGTTCATACCGTGCGGTGTCCTCACCCAGTGACAGAAAGGATAGCGAGGCACGCATCGTGTTTTTGCCATCAAGGGTAAAAAGATGGGGTTTATATCATATTGCATGAATCTATCCCTCTATATCATGTCATCTTGCTTAAGGCGTTACTCTGTTTGTTATGAACTCAATACACTAGATGCATGCTGGATAGTGGTCGATGTGTCGAGTAATAGTAGTAGATGCAGAAAGTATCGGTCTACTTGTCTCGGACGTGATGCCTATATGTATGATCATTGCCTTAGATATCATCATGACTTTGCGTGATTCTATCAATTGCTCGACAGTAATTCGTTCACCCACCACAATACTTGCTATTATGAGAGAAGCCTCTAGTGAAAACTATGGCCCTCGGTTCTACCTCACATCCTATATTCAGATCTACAAAATTACTTTGTTGCACTTTTCACCTTCAGATCTCACCCTCCAAAAAATCGTGAAGGGATTGGCAACCCCTTTTTCGCGTTGGGTGCAAGTTTGTTTGTTTTTGCGCAGGTACATTGGTGCCTCATCTTGATACTCCTACTGGATTGATACCTTGGTTCTCAAACTGAGGGAAATACTTATCGCTACTTTGCTGCAGCACCCTTTCCTCTTCAAGGGAAAAACCAACGCAAGCTCAAGAGGTAGCAAGAAGGATTTCAGGCGCCGTTGCTAGAGAGTGTTCAAGTGAAGCATATCTACCAAGTACCTATCGCAAACTCATCTCTTGCATTTACATTATTTTCCTTTTCCTCTCATTTTCCTCTCCCCCACTTCTAAAACGATTTTCCGAAAATACCAAAAAGATTTTCCTTTTTATTCGCTCTTCCTCCGTTCGCCTTTTTGATGCTATGTTTGCTTGTGTTGCCATGTGCCTTCTATTTGCTTGCATCTTCGCTTGCTAAAAATCTATTGATATGGATCTTCACCCACTTGCTAATCTGTTTAAGAGATCCAATTATGTTGAACAAATTGCTAGTGAGTTTTATGCACTAGATTATCTTTAGGAAGTTTTGCTTGAGATGCATGAATCTGAAAATTGTGATGAAGAAATTTATGAAGTGATTCACGAGGGCTCCTTGACTGAAAAGCATGATTGCAATGATTTCACTATAAATTCTATTAATGACAATCATGCTAAAAATATGCAAAACCCTAAGCTTGGGGATGCTAGTTTTGCTATGTCCACTACTTGTTGCAATGATCATGATTGGGGTGATGATTTTTCTTACGATCGTGAAAATTTGTTTAAGCATCATGATGAATATGATATTGATAATAATGTTTGCAATAAGATTGAAAGTGGGTTTGGAGAAGTCATGACCTTAGCTGATGATAATTCCACTATTTTTGAAGAGCGTCAACTTTGCATGCATGTGGATCATCAAAAGAATATCCTATGTGATAGTTATATTGCTGAATTTGAATATGATCCCACATGTAATTATTATGAGAGATGAAAATATGGTTGTACAAATTTTCATATCCCTAAATCACCTCTCGTTATGTTGAGATTGCTATTGTCTCTTTCTTCTTCCTTGCATATGGTAACTATTGGTTGTCTTGACAATTTGTTTTCCTATAAAATGCCTATGCATAGGAAGTATGTTAGTCTTAGATATGTTTGTCAAATGTTTCATGATGCTCTCTTCGTGTACGATTGCTATCTTTTATGTGAGCATCATTGAATTATCAATTCCTAGCTAAGGGCGTTAAACGATAGCGCTTGTTGGGAGGCAACCCAATTAATTTATTTTTGCTTTTTACTTTCTGTGTTGTTGTGTCCACACCATCATAATTCTGTTATGATTGTGTTTTTTTATGTTTCTTTTAGTGTTTGTGCCAAGTAGAACCTTTATGATTAGTTTTGGTGATAGTTGTTTGATCATGCTGAGAATGACACAAACTTTGTGCTCACGAAATTATTTTTAATTCTATCCAGAAAGAGATTTTGAGTTGATTGGTTTTTTCTGCTGGTTGATATGTGAATTGTCCTAATTGTCATAAGTTTTCAGAATTTTTGGGATACCAGAGGTATATGAAGTATACATATTACTACCGACTGGTCTGTTTTTGACATATTCTGTTTTTGTTATGTTGATTGCTTATTTTGATGAAACTATGGTTAGTATAGGGCGGTACTAGCCATGTAAAAGTGAGAATACAGTAATATAACATAAATACAAATAGAAATCAAGTTTACTATAGTACCTAAAGAGTTGGTGGTTTGTTTTCTTATGCTAATCATATCACGAGTTTCTGTTTATGTTTTGTCTTGTGAAGTTTTCAAGTTTTGGGTGATGTTCTCATGGACAATGGAATAAAGAGTGGAAAGAGCTTAAGATTGGGGATTCCCAAGACATCCCAAGACAAATTCAAGGACACCAAAAAGCCTAAGCTTGGGGGTGCCCCGGGAAGGCATCCCCTCTTTTCGTCTTCAATCCGTCGGTAACGTTACTTGGAGCTATATTTTTATTCATCACATGGTTTGTGTTTTGCTTGGAGCGTCGTGTATTATAGGAGTCTTTACTTTTTGTTTTGTCACAATCATCCTTCTTGCACACCTTTTTGAGAAGGACATGCACTCATCGTGAATTTGTTAGAATACTCAATGAGCTTCACTTATATCTTTTGAGTTAGGCAGTTTAGCTTGTAAGTGCTTCACTTATATCTTTTGGGCTAGATAACTTTGCTCTAGTGCTTCACTTAAATCTTTTTAGAGCACGGCGGTGTCATATTTTGTAGAAATAAAAACTCTCGATCTTCACTTATATCATTTTGAGAGTGCTCTCTCTAAGTAACTTGGTAATTGGCGTCTGCTATGAAATTAGTCCTAAACATGATAGGCATCCAAAGAGGATATAATAAAAACTTTCATATTCAAGTGCATTTATTAGTAAGAAAAGTTTGATTCCTTGCAATTAGTTTTGAGATATGGATATGGTAATATTAGAGTTATGTTAGTAGGGTGTTGTGAATCTAGAAATACTTGTGTTGAAGTTAGTGATTCTCGTAGCATGGACGTATGGTGAACCGCTATGGTAGGGAGTCGGAGCATAATTGATTTATTGATTGTCATCCTTTGTGTGCCGGTCGAGATCGCGCGATGGTTAACACCTACCAACCCTCCCCTAGGATTATGCGTTTAGCACTTTGTTTCGATTACTAATAAAACTTTCGCAATAAGTATATGAGTTCTTCATGACTAATGTGAGTCCATGGATTATACGCACTCTCACCCTTCCACCATTGCGAGCCTCTCTAGTGCCGCGCAACTTTCGCCGGTGCACAAACCCACCATATACCTTCCTCAAAACGGCCACCATACCTACCTATTATGGTATTTTCATAGCCATTCCGAGATATATTGCCATGCAACTTCCACCGTTCCGTCTCATGACATGTGTCGTCACTTTCATATTGTCATTGCATGATCATAAGATAGCTAGCGAGATGTTTCAACGTCATACGCTAAGCTAGATCGTTGCACATCCCGGTACACTGCCGGAGGCATCTCATATATAGTCATCATTGTTCTAAGTATTGAGTTGTAAGTAAATAAAAGTGTGAGGATCATCATTATTAGAGCATTGTGCCATGTGAGGAAATAAAATAAAAAGGCCAAAGAGCCCAAACAAAAAAAATGAGAGAAAAAGAGAGAAGGGACAATATTCTGCTATTATCTTTTTCCACACTTGTGCTTCAAAATAGCACCATGTTCTTCATGATAGAGAGTCTCTTGTTTTGTCACTTCCATATACTAGTGGGAATTTTCATTGTATAACTTGGCTTGTATATTACAATGATGGGCTTCCTCAAAATTGCTTGGATTTAAATTCGTTGTGTGGGAAGATGGAGCATAGCCAGACTATATGATTTTGTAGGGATAACTTTCTTTGGCCTTGTTATTTCAAAAGTTCACGATTACTTTGCTAGTATGCTTGAAGTATTATTGTTTTCATGTCAATAGTAAACTATTGTTTTGAATCTTACGGATCTGAACATTCATGCCACAAGAAAGAAGTTACAAAGAACAAATATGTTAGGTAGCATTCCACATCAAAAATTCGGTCTTTATCACTTCCCTACCCGAGGACGAGCAGGAGTTAAGGTTGGGGATGCTTGATACGTCTCCAACGTATCTACATTTTTTTATGGTTCCATGCTATTATCTTGTCAACTTTGGATGTTTTATATGCATGAATATGCTATTTTATATATTTTTTGGGACTAACCTATTAACTCAGTGCCAAGTGCCAGTTTCTGTTTTTCCGTGTTTTTGACCTTTTTCACACAAGAATATAAAACGGGGTCCAAACGGAATAAAACCTGCGGGATGATTTTTTTCCATAACAGAAGATACGTAGAGGACTTGAGAACCAAGGCAGGAGATCTCGTGGGAGATCACAAGCCCCCTAGCCGCGGCCTAGGGGGTGGTCGCGCCTGGCGGGCTTGTGGGCCCCACATGGCTCCTTTGCCCTACCTCTTTCGCCTATAAATTCTCTAAAATCCTAAAACCAAAGAAGAGAGCCACGAAAATACTTTTCCGCCGCCACAAGCTTCTGTCTCCGCAAGATCCCATCTGGGGACCGTTCTGGTGCCCTATCGGAGGGGGATTCAGACACGGAGGGCTTCTTCATCAACACCATTGCCTCTCCGATGATGCATGAGTAGTTCACCATAGACCTTTGGGTCCATAGCTAGTAGCTAGATGGCTTCTTCTCTCTCTTGGATCTTCAATACAAAGTTCTCCATGATCTTCATGGAGATCTATCCGATGTAACTTTCTTTTGCGGTGTGTTTGTTGAGATCCGATGAATTGTGGATTTATGTTCATATTATCTATGAATATTATTTGAGTCTCCTCTGATCTCTTATATGCATGATTACGTATCCTTGTAATTCTCTTCGAGTTATGGGTTTCGTTTGGCCAACTTGGTCTATAATTCTTCCAATGGGAGAAGTGCTTTGTTTTGGGTTCATACCGTGCGGTGTCCTCACCGAGTGACAGAAAGGGTAGCGAGGCATGCATCGTGTTGTTGCCATCAAGGGTAAAAAGATGGGGTTTATATCATATTGCATGAATCTATCCCTCTACATCATGTCATCTTGCTTAAGGCGTTACTCTATTTGTTATGAACTCAATACACTAGATGCATGCTCGATAGCGGTCAATGTGTGGACTAATAGTAGTAGATGTAGAAAGTATCGGTCTACTTGTCTCGGACGTGATGCCTATATGAATGATCATTGCCTTAGATATCGTCATGACTTCGCGCGATTCTATCAATTGCTCGACAGTAATTCGTTCACCCACCGCAATACTTGCTAGTATGAGAGAAGCCTCTAGTGAACACTATGGCCCCCGGGTCTACTTCACATCCTATATTTAGATCTACAAAATTACTTTGTTGCACTTTTCACCTTCAGATTTCAACTTGCAAATAATCATGAAGGGAGGCAACCCCTTTTTCGCGTTGGGTGCAAGTTTATTTGTTTTTGCGCAGGTACATTGGTGCCTCATCTTGATACTCCTACTGGATTGATACCTTGGTTCTCAAACTTAGGTAAATACTTATCGCTACTTTGTTGCATCACCCTTTCCTCTTCAAGGGAAAAACCAACACAAGCTCAAGAGGTAGCAGGTCCTGAACAACAACTCTGCATGCCTTCACAAATTTCTTCTTTACATCTATTGGAGCAATCGGTTGGCCGCCTTTTGAGACTCTTTCGATCCTGTACTTCTCACCGTCATCCATCTTCTTGGTTGGGCCTCGTTTCATCCGTACTGAAGTTTTGCTCGATTCGAGGGCTAAAAGAAGAAAGAGCGTTAATATATGTATATAGACAGTAGAGGATTAATTTATTAATATATATACATATATATGGACCTCGCTGGAGCCGTCGGCTTCTCCCTCGTCGGCTTCTCCCACATCGGAACCGTTGAGTCCTCCCTCGCACGAGGGATGGGTGTCTACCTCACCGGAGCTTCTACCTCCTATGTTGAGAGACTCATCTCCCTCGCCGGACTCGTTCATAAACTGATTGGTGACATCGCCAACAATAAAATCATCCCCACGGATGACACCATGCATCATGTCTTCCTAATATTCGTCTCTGTTGTGTATTGGATCCATAGTATCTGTAAATTAAGAACAATTCGCAAAATTAAGAACAATAAGAAAAGGGAAACGTTTTAATTAACTTTGGGAGAGGGAAACATTTTAGTATTGTCATTTAACGGGGGGGGGGTCATGACGTCCCCCCTCATGTCGAAGTTATCGAGGTTATACTTTCAGGAGAGTACACTCCTCCGACGATCGTCGGGAACTCTTCACCGGCAATCGTCGGGGACTCCTCTAATGACCGTCGGGGACTCCTCATCGGCGATCGTCTACGACTCCTCACCGGCGATCGTCGGGGACTCTTCACCGGCGATCGTTCTTCACCGGCGATCGTCGGGGACTCCTTTGACGACCGTCGGGGACTCCTCTAACAACCGTTGGGGACTCCGCACCGGCGATCGCCAGGGAATCTTCACAGGCGATCGTCTGGGACACCTCTAACGATCGTTGGGGACTCCTTCGACGATCATGAGGGACTCCTCACGGGCGATCGTCGGAGACTCCTCCGACGATCTTCAGGGACTCCTCACCGGCGATCGTGGAGGACTCCTCCGACGATCCTCGGGGACTCATCTCATCTAATCTCATTATGAAACAAAAAAGCCAGAGCACATGCAAATTTTAACATTTGTTTCTCTATCTAAAAAAACCTAAAAGAAATTCTCTCATCTCATCTCATCTCTCTCACATTTCCACAAAACATCTCATCTCATCTTCACAAAACATCTCATACATCGCATCTAAAAAAAGTGAGCACATTTAGTTAAAAGTCAACATTGTCTTCACTTTTCTTCACTTGAAAACTAATTAGAACATGCTGACATAGAACACTAATTGCATTTTTAGTAAACCATTTTTTAGACTGTAACAATCTCAGTACAACCAATGCCATACTTCTCACCAGAGGGGGAGGGTGCGGCAAGGATGAGGAGGCTCGGGGGAGGGCACGGCGACGATGGCGCTGGGAGGGGTCCCGCAACAATGGCGGGGGCACGAGGTCGACGATGGTGTGGGCGCAATGGTGGCAACACGAGGAGCTCATTGGGGGGCCGGGGATGGAGCTAGCTGTAGAGGCCGGCGACAACGAGGAGCGGGCTCGGCGACGGGGAGGAGGGCGCGCGAGGAGGTCCGGTGCCGGCGATGGTCAGCGGGCTCAGGGACGGCAGGGTGTCGGCGATGGCGCAGTCGGGCAGCCTGGTGGCGTCGAGGTGGTCGTCGGTGCAGTCACGCGAGAGGACGAAGAAGAAACTCGCGATGTCAATTGGAAAAATCCATCGACCAGCCTATATAGGTGGACCTTTAGTCCCGGTTTGGGGCTCCAACCGGGCCTAAAGGCCCCCCTTGGTCATCGATGCAGTCAGGCGAGAGGACGAAGAAGGAACGCGCGATGTGAATTGGAAAAATCCATCGACCAGCTTATATAGGTGGACCTTTACTCCCGGTTTAGAGCCACCAACCGGGACTAAAGCTCATTTTCGATAGGACGAAGGGCGAGAAGCAGAGGACTTTAGTCCCGGTTGCTGGCTCCAACCGGGACTAAAGAGGGGCCTTTAGTCCTGGTTGGTGGCTCCAACCAGGACTAAAGGGGGGCCTTTAGTCCCGGTTGGAGCCCCAAACCGGGACTAAGGAGGGGGTGATGTCGCGGCCAAATGTTTAGTCCCACCTCGCTAGTTGAGAGGAGCTGAGAGTGGTTTATAAGCCCCACTGCGCCAACCCTCTCGAGCTCCTCTCAAACGAAGGTCTACATGCCTAAACGCACTCTCTCTTCCCTGTAGTCCTACTAGGCCTTCTACGGGCCTTTGTTGTGGGCCATCTAGCTTCTAGGGTTTCTAGTCGTATGCACGCCCTGATGACCTAGTAGGTGGCATTTTTTTACTTTAATAATATTTAGTCCCAGTTTATATTTTAATTCTTTGCTCTTAAAGATTTTTTTTCTCTTTTATTTCAGTTTTCTATTAAACATTTTAACAAAAAAACTTTATGAAAATTCTTTTGAGTTGATATTTTTTTGATTCTTTTTAGTTAATGTTTTACTTGATTCTTTTTAGTTGATGTTTTACTTGATTCTTTTTAACAAATAAACACTTTGATAATTTTAGTTGATTCTTTTTAGTTCATTCTTTTTAGTTAATGTTTTAGTTGATTCTTTTTACTTCATTCTTTTTTCTATTAGTTTATTCTTTGAGCTAATTGACCCTGAAATTGAAAAGCACTACAAATGAGCTCTAAAAACTTTATGAAAATTCTTTTGAGTTGATATTTCTTTGATTCTTTTTAGTTAATGTTTTACTTGATTCTTTTTAACAAATAAACACTTTGATAATTTTAGTTGATTCTTTTTAGTTAATGTTTTAGTTGATTCTTTTTACTTTATTCTTTTTGCTATTAGTTTATTTTTTGAGCTAATTGACCGTCAAAATTGAAAAGCACTACAAATGGGCTCTGAAAAAGGTTGAAAGTTGGCGTAGTTGTTTAGGGTTTAGTTCTCGTAGTTGTTTTAGTTCTCTTAGTTGTTTTACTTCTCGTACTCATAGTTGTTTTAGTTCTCATAGTTGGTACCTCTTTAAACAAACGCCGTTTTTTCACTAATAGAAGGGAAAATACTTTGATAATTTGAATTCTTTGAAATTTGTGTGAATCACTAGTTTGTGAATAACTTTACTTTAAAAATAGATTTTTTTAGTGATTCTTTTTCCAGCTATTTAATATTAGTTTGTTTTATCATTATATTCATTTTGGTAATTTTGGTAATTTTTAGGTTATCATTATATTTATTTAATATTCGTGTACAAATACTTTATGAAAATTGTTATGGCTATTAATGTTTTGAGCAAAAAATACTTTGATAATTTTAGTTGCATAAATTTTATATAATTTTAGTGTCAAAAATACTAAAGGTTTATAAAAGATTTTTAGTTGTTTCTTTTTGCTATTAGAGTTTTATAAGAGCTTTTTAGTTGATTCTTTTTGCTATTGAAGAATATTATAGTTTGTTTTAGTTGATCATAACAGAATATTTTAATTGATTATTTTTAGTTCATTCTTTTTGCTATTATTGTTTCATAAAAGCTTTCTAGTTCATTCTTTTTGCTAGTAGTTCGTTATTTGAGCTAAATGACCCTGAAATTGGAACGCACTACAAATGAAATCTGAAAAGGTTGAAAGCTGGCATGGTATCATCATTTCACCCACATAGCATGTGCTAAAATGTTGAGAGGGTTACGACAAAAACTGGATGCACTTCGTGTACAAAACGGACAATCTCTTTCGAAGTATTAGGGTTTCATACGAAAACTCATCTGTTACAAAACGGACAAACTGTATGTAGTTCATTTTTAACGCTTTTCAATTTCAGGGTCATTAGTTTGTACCACTAAATAAAGCATGCTATATATGTGGTCGAAATGCATGACACCATGAAAAGTAGCAAATGAAGTTAGAAAGGGTTAAACCATTTAAATTTGGAAACTAATGGCACAAACAGAAACTAGACATTAATTGGTCCAAGTAGTACATAATAATACTCGTCCAAGCAGTACATAATAATAGCTAGAACAGATATACATACAAGTGTTCGCCGTTGTGAACACTACTCGTCTGAATCAGATAGTCCCCAAACTGGTGGTGGTGGTGCTGGTGCGAGGTGACACTGGCCATAGTTCATGATTCGAATCTTGCAGTACAACTCGTATGAAATGTATGCATCTTTTGCTGCATATTCAATGTTGATACCGCCAAGTGGGGTTCTCTCCCACTTTTTGTGCTGATACTTTGGGAATTTGGTCTTCATATCAGCGTACTCCTCGTCGATCAAGGCGACTGTCATATGAGCCATCGAAGTCCTCTCATGTTCAAGCTTGAATTTGTCTTGGATATCAATGTGGGAGTCAGCTGGTATCTCAATACTGAAGTTGTGCCTCATCTTGAGCTTAGCATTCCTTATATCAACACTAGCAAATTGTATGCCGTTGCGAAGGAAGTCCATGAGTTCTGGACAATGCTTGTCACTACTTCAACAACAACAAATTAAAATGGAACAAATGTTACATACTACTGCAACAAGGCAAATTGTTTCACTACAACTAAAGAGAAATTGATCTTCAGGGTTCAAATGGAACATATTGCTATCCTATGCAATTTTCATATCGTATGAATTGATCAGGAAACCCTAAATCAACCATGACATATATATATGTTCTCTCACGATTTTGTCAGTATGCAACAAGGAAAATTGTTTCACTACAACTTAATAGAAATTGATCTTTAGGATTCAAATGGAACATATTGCTATCCTATGTAATTTTCATATCCTATGAATTTACCAAGAAACCCTAAATTAACTATGACATATGTGATGGGGTTATAGTCCTAGGGTAGGGTCATAGGCCTGCCCTGTAGGTCCTACCCAGGGACTACCCCTCGCAGAGGACAAGACCCTTAGTCAACTCCGACTGAATTAAGGAATCCCTGTCGTCCAGTCGGTAACATACCCTCGGTCCTCCAGTCGGCGACTAGCATTCGGAGCATATCGAGTCAACCGATTGTATACCACTCGGTACATCGTAACCCCCCTGGAGGGAAACGGTCGTACGTTTCCGGGTGCATTTATTAGCATTTAGGGCGTACGTTACCTGTAACGTACACATTCAATCGCCACTACTCCACCCCTGTACCGGAACCGTTGTGGAGGGCAGCGCACTCTATATAAGCCACCCTCTCCCACTGGTAAAGGGGTTAGCAATTCATTGTATTCCCTATTCCACTCGACAACAAAGCTCCCTGAGCACTGAGACGTAGGGTTATTACCTCCATCGCAGAGGGGCCCGAACTCATACATCCTCACCGTAGCTGGGACTCTGCCCATCCTTTTCGTACCCTACACATCTACTGTCAGGCTTATACCAACGACAGTTGGCGCCCACCATGGGGCAGGCGTCTAAGCGACTTCCGGCGAGTTTGCGACTACTTCCTTTCGTCATGTCGTCCGGTGGAGGTTCGAGCATGGGTCACCAGATCTTGTTCGGCGCTGTCTCCTTCATCGTCGACGACTCGGCGTGGCTTCAGGATGCTCCTCTCAACGTTGAGGCGCTTCCCCATCGCGGGGCTACGCACTTCCTTGCCGGCGCTCGCGGCATCCTTCTTCTCCAACAGTCGACTCCGGTGTCGACCTGCACCGCCGCCACGCGCCGCAGCAAGCGGTCCCGCCGTCCGCGGCTCCAGCGTTGGGTGCAGCATGCCCAAGCGCGCCAGAACGCGTCTTCGCAAGTGGCGGTTCTTGAGTCCGTTGTGGTTGCCCCGCCGTCCCAGCACTCGGACTCGGTTCCGACTGAGTTTCCTTCCGAGTATGCAGGTCGCGGGCCCGCAGCAGAAGTACACATGGCCAACTCCCATGAAGATCCCCGTCAAGCTGGCCGAAGCGAGCACGAGGTTGGTGAAGCATCCGGTGCGCGGCGTCCACCTCGCCGTTCTGCCAGTCGGCACACTCGGCGGAGCAAGGTGGAGTTGTTCCGCACGCCCCTCCTCAACTTGGCTGCGGCTGCCAAGATAGCCGATTCCCTCCAGCCGACTGATTCAGAGGCAGGAAGGGGGATCGAGCAGATCCGAGCCCTGTTGCACACGGCGCAGCAGCAGAATTCGGCGGTCCACCAGTCACACAACCGGATCTATAATAGTTCCGTCCACGCGAATACGCATCGGTCGGTTCACAGCCCTGGTTCCCATCAGCACCACAGGGGAGACAGCCGTTCCATGATTCATGAAGATCACCGCCGCTCACGCACCCCTCCGCGGGGTAGGCCCTATGGGTCCCGGCATCATGATGATCGGCGTTCAGTCGGCGACACTTACGACCCAAGACCTGACGCAAGAGGACGTATCGCCCAGCAAAGAGTCGACAGGGGTCGAGCCCACCGTGATGGTCACGATATGGACCGTCCAAGTGGAAGCAGGACCATCGTGTCCGGTCCCGAGTGTTTTAGTCGAGCCATCCGCTCGGCTGACATCCCGCCCAACTTCCGGTTGGCAGCGGGAATCAGTAAATTTACAAGAGAGTCCAAGCCAGAAACATGGCTAGACGACTACCGAGTGGCAGTCCAGATCGGAGGAGGGGACGACCACGTCACCATGAAGCACCTCCCTCTGATGCTCGACGGCTCGGTGCGAGCGTGGCTGAATCAATTAGCCCCCTCGAGCATCTACAGTTGGGCGGATCTGGCCCGAGTGTTCATCCGGACCTTCGAAGGGACGTGCAAGCGCCCTGCGGGCCTCGTGGAGCTCCAGCACTGCGTCCAGAAGCCGAATGAGCCCCTGCGCCACTTCATCCAGCGTTGGACGACTCTCTACCACACGGTGAAGAACGTCACCGAGCATCAAGCAGTCTGCGCCTTCAAGGCAAGCGTGAGGTACAGGGAGCTATACCTGAAGTTTGGCCGAACAGGCGACATCTCCATGAGCAAGATGATGGAGATAGCAGCTCGCTACGCAAATGGCGAAGAAGAGGACCGCATCCGAAGCGGCAAGCACAAGACAGTCGGCGACGGAGAAGGAAGCAACACTCGGAAGCAAAAGCAAAAAGCTCCATCCACTCCGCAGGCAGAAGCTGCATTCGTGACCAATGCCAAGTTCAAAGGTAAAGGGAAGGCGCAGTAAACCCCCAAGAAGAAGCCGTTCAATAATCCCATCCTGGACCAACCATGCCCGGTTCATACGAAGATGGACGAAGAGGGCAACCCCATATATCCCAAGCATACCACTCGGCAGTGCCGACTCCGGATCCAGGGATTCGGCGAAGGGCAACCGAGTGAGAAGGTCAGTGAACAGGATGAGGAGGATAAGGAGGATCCGTTCCCCCAAGTCCATGCGACACTCATGATTTTTGCTGACGTCGAAAGCAAGAGTCGACTGAAGCTGGTGAACAGGGAGGTCAACATGGCCGTTCCGACCAGCCCCAAGTTCCTTAAATGGTCTCAGACTGCGATCACCTTTGACCAGTCGGATCATCCAGCGCATGTTCCCACCCCAAGAAGACAGGCTCTGGTCGTCGACCCGGTGGTGGAAGGAGTCCAACTGCGCAAAGTCCTCATGGACGGCGGTAGCGGTTTGAACATCATGTACGCCGACACTCTCAAGGGAATGGGCATTCCAATGTCCAAACTCAGCGAGAGCAGTATGCAGTTCCATGGAGTCGTCCCTGGACGGAAGGCCAAGTCACTCGGCCAGATCGCGTTGGACGTCGTTTTCGGCTCCGACAAGAACTTTCGCAAGGAGAAGCTCACATTTGAGGTGGTGGATTTCCAGAGCGCTTACCACGCAATTCTAGGCCGCCCAGTGTATGTGAGCTTCATGGCCCGTCCATGCTACGTATACTTGAAGCTGAAGATGCCAGGTCCAAAGGGCGTGATCACCATCACGGGCAATCGGCAACGAGCCGAAGAGTGCTTGCAGCAAGGATCAAGAATCGCCGACTAGCAGATGGCCGTCCTCGAGCTCGACGAGTACAAGAAAACAGTCGACCCCGCCGACCTGATGCGCTCAAAGAAGCCAGCTTCAGAATCCGCATTCCAGTCGGCGGGAGAGACGAAGAAGGTCAACATCCACCCGACGAACGACACTGCTACCCCGACGAACATCTCCACCACCCTCGATCCTAAATAGGAAGCCGAGCTCACCCAATTCCTCCGTGAGAACTGGGACATCTTCGCATGGAAACCTTCTGACATGCCAGGTGTACCCAGGGAGTTGGCTGAGCACCGACTACATGTAGATCCCGTCGCTCGGCCTGTCCGAGAGCGCTTGCGCCAGTCCGCCGCGCACAAGAGGAAAGCAATCGGGGAAGAGGTCGCCAAGCTGCTGGCAGCCAACTTCATTCGCGAGGTTCACCACTCCGAGTGGCTTGCCAATGTTGTCATGGTGCCCAAGAAGGACAAGTCACTCAGGATGTGCATCGACTTCAAGCACCTCAATAAGGTCTGCCCGAAGGACCATTTTCCGCTCCCCCGCATAGATCAAATTGTCGATTCGACTGCGGGGTGCGAGCGTTTGTCATTCCTTGATGCCTACTCGGGCTATCATCAGATCCGTCTGTATGGTCCCGATGAATTAAAGATAGCCTTTATCACCCCATTCGGGTGCTTCTGCTACATCACTATGCCATTTGGTTTGAAGAATGCAGGAGCTACCTTTATGCGCATGATCCAAAAATGCCTTCTCGACCAGATCGGTCGAAATGTGGAGGCATATATGGATGATATCGTAGTCAAGTCACGCAAAGGTTCCGACTTGCTGACTGACTTGCAGAAACATTCGCCAACCTTCGTAGGTACGATATCACGCCCAACCCCGCCAAATGTTCATTCGGTGTTCCCAGCGGGAAATTACTCGGTTTCTTCGTTTCCGAACGAGGGATCGATGTCAACCCCGAAAAGATCGGGACCATCGTTCGAATGGAGAGGCCGGTCAGAATACATGACGTTCAACGACTCACAGGTTGCCTAGCGGCTTTGAGCAGGTTCATCAGTCGACTCGGCGAGAAAGCACTCCCTTTGTACCGACTCATGAAGAAAGCAGATACTTTCGAGTGGACAGACGAAGCCCAAGTCGCGTTCGACGACCTCAAAGTCCTACTTTCCACCCAGCCGGTTCTTACTGCTCCGCTCAGTAAAGAGCCCCTTCTTCTGTAAATCGCGGCTACAAATCAAGTCGTCAGTACTGTTCTTAGAGTCGAACGAGAAGAAGAAGGCAAAGCATACAAAGTTCAGCGGCCAGTGTACTACGTCTCCGAGGTCCTGACTCCTTCCAAGCAGAGGTATCCCCACTATCAAAAACTTATCTACGGGATTTACATGACTGCGAAGAAGGTGGCTCATTATTTCCAAGACCACTCGGTATCTGTCGTTTCCGATGCTCCGTTGTCGGAAATTCTCCACAATCGAGATGCGTCAGGCCGAGTGGCGAAGTGGGCGATGGAGATGATGTACTGCGATATCAAGTTCGAGGCCAAGAAAGCTATTAAGTCTCAAGCCCTGGCTGACTTCATAGCGGAATGGGTAGAACAACAGCAACTGACCCACATCTACTCGGCCCATTGGACAATGTTCTTTGATGGGTCCAAGATGTTGAATGGCTCCGGCGCTGGCGTTGTGATCATATCGCCAAAGGGCGACAAACTCAAGTATGTGCTGTAGATACACTTCGATTCCTCCAACAACGAGGCAGAGTATGAAGCTCTCCTCTATGGGTTGCGTATGGCCATCTCACTCGGCGTCCGTCGCCTGATGGTCTACGGCGATTCAGATTTGGTGGTCAATCAAGTGATGAAAGAGTGGGACGTCAGGAACCCCACCATGACCATATACTGCAATGCAGTAAGAAAGCTCGAGAAGAAGTTTGAAGGTCTAGAACTTCACCATGTTCCGAGACTAAAGAATCAAGCAGCTGATGAGTTGGCAAAACTCGGATCCACTCGGAGACCAGTCCCGAGTGACGTCTGCCTCGAGCACCTTCACCTCCCTTCAGTCAAAGAAGATCCTTTTAAAGAAGAGCCAGTACAACCAAAGAGTTCAACAGATCTGACTGAAGTCGATGTACCTGCTATGGTTGATCTGGTTATGGATATTCTCGCTGCAGTCCCCGAGTGGACTGTGCCGATCATTGCATATATCCTGAGACAGGAACTACCAGAAGACGAAGCCCAGGCCAGACAGATAGTCCGCAGGTTGAAGGCATTCACTGTCATTGATGGCCAATTGTACAAGGAGAGTGTTTCAGGCGTTCTTCAACGTTGCATTTCCCCAGAGGAGGGGCAATTGATCCTGGAAGAGATTCACTCGGGAACCTGCGGTCATCACGCCTCTTCAAGAGCAATCGTCGCCAAGGCATTCAGGGCTGGTTTTTTCTGGCTGCACGCGAATGAGATGGCTAAAGATATGGTCGAACGATGCGAGGGCTGTCAGTTCTACTCCAACAAGTCCCACAAGCCAACTTCTGTGTTGAAGACAATCCCGCTTGTGTGGCCGTTTGCAGTTTGGGGATTAGATACAGTCGGACCATTCAAGACAGGCCAAGGAGGCTACACTCATTTGTTGGTGGCAGTCGACAAGTTCACAAAATGGATAGAAGCCAAGCCCATCAAGAAACTCTACGCCTCAACAGCCGTCAAGTTTGTCAGGGACATCATCTCCAGATTCGGTATACCTCACAGCATAATCACGGATAACGGGACAAACTTTGACTCGGACAGATTCAAAGGTTTTTGTGCAAGCCAAGGTATCCGAGTGGATTTTGCTTCCGTAGCACATCCTCAATCCAATGGACAAGCAGAGCACGCGAATGGACTTATTCTTCAGGGTTTAAAGCCCCGACTTCTGCGAGAGGTGGGACATGCCGCTGGCGCTTGGGTCACCGAGTTACCTTCAGTACTTTGGGGTCTTCGCACAACCCCGAACAGATCTACAGGGCGATCACCGTTCTTCCTCGTTTACGGAGCACAAGTGGTCCTTCCGAGTGACTTGCTTCATAATGCTCCACGAGTCGAACTCTTCTCCGAAGCTGAAGCAGAACAAGCAAGGCAAGATGGAGTGGACCTTCTAGAGGAGGAGCGCGATATGGCACTGACTCGCTCAACCATTTATCAACAAGATCTACGGTGTTTTCATGCACGCCACGTCAGGAGTCGCACGTTCCAAGCAGGCGACCTGGTGCTCCGAGTGGATCAGCAAAGACCTCACAAGTTAGCCCCGGCTTGGGAAGGACCCTTCATCATCTCCAAGGTGCTGAACAACGGAGCATACAGACTCTACAACATCGAGAGGGAGACAGAGGAGCCGCGCGCATGGAATGGAGACCTCTTGAAGCGCTTCTACACGTGATCGTCGACTGAAGCAGTGTAAAGAACTAGTATTGATGGAATAATATAAAGCGGATTCATTTTTTGCAGACTTAGAATTCTTCCGCAGTTGCAGACTCTGGTCACACACAAAAAAAACTTAGCTATGATCAAGAATCACCTAAGTTATAACTTTCTCGGGGACTTAGCTGTGATCAAGAATCACCTAAGTTCTAACTTTCTCTGAGTGTGCACTAAACGTCGCACTCGGGGACTTAGCTGTGATCAAGAATCACCTAAGTAATAACTTTCTTCGAGTGTGCACTAAACGTCGCACTCGGGGACTTAGCTGTGATCAAGAATCACCTAAGTAATAACTTTCTCCGAGTGTGCACTAAGCGTCGCACTCGGGGACTTAGTTGTGATCAAGAATCACCTAAGTACTAACTTTCTCCGAGTGTGCACTAATCGTCGCACTCGGGGACTTAGCTGTGATCAAGAATCACCTAAGTACTAACTTTCTCCGAGTGTGCACTAAACGTTGCACTCGGGGACTTAGCTGTGATCAAGAATCACCTAAGTTCTAACTTTCTCCGAGTGTGCACTAAACGTCGCACTCGGGGACTTAGCTGTGATCAAGAATCACCTAAGTTCTAACTTTCTCCAAGTGTGCACTAAACGTCGCACTCGGGGACTTAGCTGTGATCAAGAATCACCTAAGTTCTAACTTTCTCCGAGTGTGCACTAAACGTCGCACTCGGGGACTTAGCTGTGATCAAGAATCACCTAAGAAATAACTTTCTCCGAGTGTGCACTAAGCGTCGCACTCGGAGACTTATCTGTGATCAAGAATCACCTAAGTAATAACTTCCTCCGAGTGTACACTAAGCGTCGCACTTGGGGACTTAGCTGCGATAAAGAATCACCTAAGTAATAACCCCCTCCGAGTGTGCACTAAATGTCGCACTCGGGGACTTTGCTTTGATCTAGAGTCACCTAAGTAATCACTTTCTCCGAGTGTGCACTAAACGTCGCACTCGAAACAACATTCAAACACAAGAGTAAACGCTTTGATTCGGATTCCAAAATTCTCGCAAAGATAGCTAACTCGGTGCGGGTCAAGCTTACCCGCACCGATTTAAGAATGTGACGGCCAACAGAAGTGGCCAAAGTACCTTACAGATAAACACTCGGCATACCGAGGATAAAGTTTTCTCACGCGTCAGCTGGGTCGGCGCGAGGACTGGAGGGCTCCACGAAGGTGTCCAAGTCGATTCCGTCGGTGATGCGGGTAGCACTCTCAAGGAACGTCTCCATGAAGTCTTCGAATCGAAGCTTCTTCGTGTTGGTGACCTTCAGTGTCTTCAGCTTCTCCTCACGCACCTCCTTGCAATGGACTCGGACCAAGGACAGAGCAACATCTGCACTGCAACACGCTGTCGATTTCTTCCACGATTGCACTCGGTTCGGAATCTCCTCCAGTCGCGCCATCAGGCTCTCCATCTCCTGCCGCGACTCATCTTCTGGCCAAAGTTCCTTGTCAATTCGGCCGACGACCTCTCTCAGTCGACCGATGAAAGGACCCACTTTGCCTACGCGGATATGCGCCCAGAGCAGATCCCGATTGGCGTCCTCGCCGAGTGGCACGTTGTCGCGAATGGACCGCTCCACGTCCGCTGCTTCAGCTTCCGCATCAACGCAAAAATCTGCAACAAAAGGGCAAGCATACAATAAACGCCGAGTGTCACGCACACAGTACAAACACTCGGCAAAACATAAGACTTACCAGCCAGACGCGTCATCATCTGCCCAGCCCAGTCGCTGACATACTTCTCCTGAGCTATGCATCGTTTATTCAGGACGACCATCTGATTCGTGAGAGCAGTCCTCTGTTTCTTCATTTTTTCCACTTCCTCAGTTAACACCTTGTTCGCTTCACGAGCCTCCTCCAAGGACTTCTCTCGTCCCTCCAGAGCATCCTTCATGCCGGCCATTGCGAGCATAGCCGCATCAAGATCACCAGCGAACTGGTTCCTCTCCGAGAGCCTCATAGGCCGTTCCCATTTCACAAGTTTTCTGCCACCAAGCACCAAAGGACAATCAGAAAGTTCAACAGTTAAAAGTCTAAGTTCTTCAGACCCCTGCCGACGCAAGCAGTCGACAGCGGTCTCGGGGACTACACCCAGTGGGTTCACTGAGAGTGACCCCACTGGCATGCAGCTCAAGCAGGCCTGCCCTATTGAGATGCATGTTATCACCTACGCCTACGAGGTCAATACTACCCGACCTGAGTACAACTTACTCTCGGGGACTCTTGTAATAAGTGCCCTCCGACTGCAACAACTACTCGTACTCGGTCATACTATTTACAGACACAAAAAAAGTAAAGACAATATGTATAAAGACAACTGTCGGTGCAAGCACTCGACAGAAGTCTCGGGGACTACACCCACTGGGTTCACTCAGAGTGAACCCATTGCAAACGACAGCTGCTATTCAAGAACACCCAGTGGGTTACAGGGGAAAAGTAAATACTTACTAGACCACTTACTCAGATATCATCCCGCAGCTCCAAGCTCAGCTGGTACAAGGCTGCAACGGAGTCGTAGGCCCTCTTGGCTTCTCCAGCCATCAGCTCCGCCTGCACCATAGCCCACTTGGTCGCTCCCACCTGCTCCTCCGGAAGACGCTGGATGCTGAATTCAGCATTCGACGAGCCTGGAATCATCGGAGGTTCCTGAGGCATCCAAAGGTCCGCCCCAGTCCGCTCCTCATCCACCAGCACTGGTTTAGTCTGTGGCAACGCCTCAGTCGGCAGCACGTCGGCGGCGAGAGCGGAAGCAGGAGGAGCAGCCTCAAGAACAGGCTCCACAGCTGGGTCGGCTCTCCCCTGGTCGCCCTCGTCCAGGCAAATCGCCCCTGACAGGCCGAATGACACGAGGTCTCAGAAAAAGAAAGAAGCAGGACCTATGATAGAATTCGAGACGCGATAGTATAAAACACTCGACGTCCCTACAACGCACCTGGCTGGGACGAGACGACGTTGTCAGTGTCCATGGGATCGTCTTCCTGGCGCGCCGGAGAGGTGGCAGAAGTAGCGACCTTGTCGAGTGAAATCCATTCGGCCAGTAAACAGAAGTTCACTCGGATATCAGAAAGAATAGAAAGCTGGGTACACTTACATGGAAGTGACAGGGACAGCAACCCTCATTCGCGGCAGAGCCTTCCGAGGCTTAGGCCCACTCGGCTTGGCCGCCTTAGAAGACTGACCCGCAGGCTCAGCGGCGGCATCCCTGGTCCTCTTAGTGCTTCGAACACTCGGGACCACCGGAGCAGTAGGCGGAGCACTCGAAGACGCGGGAGGAGCCGAGGGGACGGCGGGCTTGTGTCGGCGCTTGGTCCGATGCTCTAGTTGCGGAGGTGGCGAGTCCTGCTCTTCGTCTTCTTCCTCCTCCTCGCTGGTCTCCTCCTCCGATTCCCCGCTGTCGGAGACGTACTCGGCGCTCTCCACGCTGCCCTCCTGGCTGCCTTCCTCCTCTTCCTCCGCCGGATTCCCATTCGAGACGGGGGAGAACCAGTTAGTCCACGCCTGCATAAATTTCAGTCGGCAACATCAGACATCACATAGAGATATAGACAAACGACAGGAATTAAGACAGTTCAGTGCACTCGACAAGTGTCACTCACCTGATTCCGTGGAGGATGATCCGCGCTGTAAGGCTTCACTCGCCGAGATCCTTTGGGATTCTCACAGGGGCCCGTGATTTGGAGCATCCACGAGGTCACCCTCTCCTCAGTCACGCCCACCACGTTGGTTCGAGTGGAGTCTTTGGGCCCCGTGTAATGCCACATGGCATGGTCGCGAGCCTGTAGAGGCTGGATCCGCCAACCAAGGAAGACCTCCAGCAAGTCTATGCCGGTGACCCCCCTCCTGACGACGTCCACGAGTGCCTCAACCAAGGGCTGGGTGTCGTTCTTCTCCGCCTTCGAGAGCGCGAGCTGCTTAGGCGGGGCGGGCCGATCTAAACTAAAAGGAGGCAGCCCAGTCGACGCATTCGGACAGGCGATATCCTGGCAGTAGAACCACGTCGACTGCGAGTTCCTGACCGACTCACTTAACTGAAGAGCAGGATAACTACTCCGACTCTTTTTCTGGAAACCTAAGCCCCCGCAGAGCTGGAGGAGATGCGTCTTATCATCCGACTGGCTAAGTCGTTTGATGGTTTGGGATCTAGCAGAAAAGATGTGTTTGAACAAACCCCAATGGGGAGGGCAGCCGATGAAACACTCGCACAAAACTATGAAGGCAGAAAGATGGGCGATGGCATTCGGAGGAAAATGGTGAAGTTGGGCCCCGAAGTGATTCATGATGCCCTTGAAGAAAGGATGCGGGGGCAAAGAAAAACCTCGGTGGACGTGGCTGAGCAGCAGGACGCGCTCCCCCTCCCGAGGCGCTGGCTCGACCTCGTTCTCCGTCGGCAGCCTCCAGGACTTGTGCACGATCATCCGTGCTCCACCAGCTGCAGCAGATCCCCCTCCGTCACCATGGAGGGGAGGAAGTCGCCCTGGATCCATCCCGCCGGCAGCGGCCGCTGCCGCCGTTGAGCAGGCGCTGCCGTCTTCCCCTTCTTTTTCCTCGCATCCATCTTGCTAGTCTGGCCCCTGGTCATGGCGGCAGCTGCGAGCCCTCGGGAGGAAGGAGAAGGTAGGAGTATAGGAGCGTTGGAGGTTGCGAGAAGGGCGGAGCAGGCGAGAGCAAGGGATTCGGCGAGCGTAACGGAGAAGCCTCGCCACCGAGATTTAAATAGGGTTCCGACTGGGTCGCTGGCAGGTGGCCCCGAAACCTTATCCCCCCGACCCACCGCGGCGATATTAGTGGAGAGGTTGAAGGCGCGAGAATCGAGGCGTCAGGCGCTACTCGAGCGCGCTGGCGTCATCCCCGCTGAGCGCGCAGAAACCGAAATTTGAGGATCCCGGAAAATCCGCCGCTGTCAGTTGACCGGTTGCATCAGAAGATGCCGCCGAAGCACTCGGCTCCCGACAGTCTGTTTCGCGAGTACTTCCACTCGGATCGTCGATCAGAAAAGTCGAAATGGACCGAGGCAAGCAACGCCCAAGCCGAGTCTGTTCCAGTCGGATCCAACTTCAAACATCGCTTCGTCGTTCCAACCCCAATCCATTCGGGGACTAATGATGGGGTTATAGTCCAAGGGTAGGGTCATAGGCCTGCCCTGTAGGTACTACCCAGGTCCTACCCAGCGACTAGCATTCGGAGCATATCGAGTCAACCGACTGTATACCACTCGGTACATCATAACCCCCCTGGAGGGAAACGGTCGTACATTTCCGGGTGCATTTATTAGCATTTAGGGCGTACGTTACCTGTAACGTACACATTCATTCGCCACTACTCCACCCCTGTACCGGAACCGTTGTGGAGGGCAGCGCACTCTATATAAGCCACCCTCTCCCACTGGTAAAGGGGTTAGCAATTCATTGTATTCCCTATTCCACTCGACAACGAAGCTCCCTAAGCACTGAGAAGTAGGGTTATTACCTCCACCGCAGAGGGGCCCGAACTCATACATCCTCGCCGTAGCTGGGACTCTGCCCATCCTTTTCGTACCCTACACATCTACTGTCAGGCTTATACCCACGACAATATGTATATGTTCTCCCACGGTTTTGCCAATATGCAACAAGGACAAGGATAATTGTTTCACTACAACTAAAGAGAAATTCATCTTTAGGATTTCAATCAAACATATTGCTATCCTATGCAATTTTCATATCCTATGAATTGATCAAGAAACCCTCAATTAACTATGACATATATACAAAACTTCTCCCATGGTTTTGCCAATATGCAACAAGGAAAATTGTTTCACTACAACTTAAGAGAAACTGATCTTTAGGTTCCTAATGGAACATATTGCTATCCTATATAGTTTCTAGGGTGCATATTGTTATCCAATGGAACCTACATCACAATATGCAATTGCTATCCAATGGAACATAGAAACTGCATATTGCTATCCAATGAAACCTAGGTCACTATATGCAATTTTCGTAACTTGGAACAAAGAAAGCCTCAAAACTTACCTCACCCATTGGAAGACCATGACATTTCTCTTGAAACATAGTTGGATGACGGCAACACCATGTTGATTGGCCGTGTACTCCAGATCAAGCACCATGAAATTCTCATTCTCCTCCGCCTCTTGAAGCCGTTCCTTGAAATAGGAAAGAAAACCCGGCACCATGGCGATGTCGTTTGGGTACAGGACATTGAGTTCGGTCGTGCCATGTGCGAGCACCTGTTTGTAGCGATTGGTTGGCATGGTGGAAGAAGAGAAGAGAAGAAGAGAAGGGAAGAAGAGAAGGAAGAAGAGAGGGGAAGAAGGGAGGAGAGCGAGAGAGGAAACAAAACAGAGAAATGGCAAAACTCTGCTTCGGTTCGTGCTTTTCATCGCTCGAAACGACGCGGGAGGCTAATCGTTTGGACCTTTAGTCCCAGGTTGAGTCACCAACTGAGACTAAAGGGGGATATGAACGATTGCCACCACCGCGGCACGCCACGTGTCAGTCGCTCGATCTTTAGCCTCGCGAGGTCCTGGCAGCTCAAACCGGGATCAATGCCTGGCATTGGTCTCGGTTTTACTTGGACCCGAGGCTAATGGGATTTGGAGCTCCGGCCGAAAGTCTCATGCGCTAACTAACTCACCCGCACATTCATCACGACTTGCTCAACCAGCAATGCTACACATACATAATTTTATATGGGTTTTACAAATAGGTAGATTTTAATTGGAAATTAAGGGGATGAGGGCCTTACCCCCTTGATGATTTTACAAACAGGTAGATTTTGATTGGAGATTAAGAAGAATGAGGGCCTTACCCCTTGAAAATCAGAGGAAGTGATTAGTTAAAAAAAAAGAATCTTAGTCAGCGTGTAACCTTGCAAAACTCTTTGTATGTCTAGCATTTTTACTTGCTCAACCTTAGTCAGCACACATGCATGCACATCACACTTTGTCGAGGCTCACTCGTCATGGCTTAATTTTCCAACAACAAAATCCTTGGTTACCAGACAGAGAAAACAAAACAAATCCTTGGTTATATCACAAACATTGTTCATCGTTGCAATGGGGATTCCCTTTCAAGCTAGCTAGACGAGCGCCAATTCGCATCACAACTCGACGTTCAACACTACTTCCGATGGCCGTTCCGGCGGAGTGAACACGCTGCACCGGCAGATCGGGCACGTCGCGTGCGAGCGTAGCCACCGGTCGATGCACTCGGTGTGGAACACGTGCAGGCACACCGGCATCCGCCGCACCGCGTCCCCCTTCTCCACCTCGCCGAGGCACACTGCGCACTCGGTGGCGCCGCCCGGCCCCGGGTGCTCGTAGCTCGGGACGAGAGTGGCACGCAGGTCGTCGCGCGCCATCACGGCCTGCTCAGGGTGGCGAAGCTGCTCGTGCGACGACACCTCCGTCTCCCGGACGTCCTGCTGTTGAAGCTGGCGCGCTTCAGCGGACGCCGGCGACGAGAGCCACCGGGGCCAGGGCGGCCGGCTGAGCTCGGCGTAGAACTTGCAGCAGAGGATGAGGCTGACGGTGGTGCAGAACGCGGCGAACGCTGCGAACAAGATGGCGGGGCCGGAGTAGGGCCGCTTGACGAAGTGCAGGACGGCGACCGGCGCGGTGACGAACCCGCTGGCAAAGATGGCGTGCGCGCACGTGAAGTCGCTGCACCAGTCGTAGCAGGAGGCGCGCCTCCCCTGGACAGACATGCGCTCCGCTTAAACTCTGGGTTAAGCTTTGCATGGAACGAAAAGTTCGAGTGGATTAGTATCAACTAAGGGAAGCCGCGGGGAAAATGATTAAGGTGCCAGAATCGACATAAATAAGAATTAAGCCGCTTCGACATCTCAGTGGTCGGCATTGTACTATTCGCGGCATAGCTGGGAGATGCAAACGATGAACTTAACGCGCGTCAATTCACATTTTAAAGGTTGGATCTAGTGATGTCTTTACTGTTGTTTGTATGTGTTTTGTAATGCCCGAACAAGTTGTCACAGGTGGAATTTTCGTTCACAAATGGAGTAAATTGCAAAAAAATCATCATACGTAGGACATCTTGTAAAAAACCACGAGGTCATTAATCATTTCTAAAAACATCACGCATTCAGTATTTTTTGCAGTACGCATTAATTGGTCAATTTAACCCGTTTGATCACTTTCTGACAAATGAAACCCGGTTGTAAGAGCATCTCCAACAGGCGTTCAAAAACTGCTCCACGCGTTAAAATATCTATTTTTTGGGCGCCGGACTCCTCCAGTAGAAGCTGCAAAACACTGCGCGCGACAAAAACTTTTGGGCGCGCGCTCAAAAACGCTATCGCGCGCAGCATATTTGGTGCGCCGGCTTGCGCGCGCAGCAAACTCTGAGCGGCTGCAGATGGAACCGCTGGATCGGACTGGATTGGGCGCCGCACTAGCGCGCGTCTGTTGGAGATGCCCTGGTCCCCGCGCTTCAAAACTGCTACAGCGACGCGCTAAAAAATTTATTGGGCGCGGATTTTTTACGCTGCCGTTGGAGATGCTCTAAGGAGCCGAATCAACAAACAATTAACACACACACCCCTATATGTGAAAAAGAAAAACAATTAACCCCTCCCACATAAGCTGTTGGCCATGGGGATGCCATGACGGCTCCCCTACCTCTACTCCGCCCGTGTCGGTGAGCAGCCGCAGCTCCTCCGCGCCTACCCTATGCCGACGAGCACCTGCCCTGCATCGGTCGAGCCAATAGCTCCACTTTACCTGCCCTGCATCGGTCGAGCCACGAGCAGCAGCGGCTCGGCCTGCTACGACGCGACTCGACAGCGGGTCGCCCTGCCCGACCTTCGGTGGCACAACCACCGGGAGCAGCAGCTCTACCATGTGTGGAGGACGGGGTTGCTTTGTCAGCGTCGGGGTCAGACATGTGGTGGTCCTCGGCGTGGATGTGCAACCTCCTAGCGCCGCCTCACACCCCTGAAATACATGTGGGATGCAGGAGAAGGTGGAGGACAGAGCCAGGAGGTTGGCTAGTAAAAGAGATCTGGAAGGTAATCCTCAGCTTCGCAATAACTCTTTTAGTGTACTTTCTGATGCTGAGTTGATTAGTAGAGCTAGCAATATGGGGGTGATTATTCCTGATGGTAGCTTTGCCTGTATTGATGTGCTTAGAGAGCCGGAGCAGGTTAGGGAAGAGCTTGACATTAAGAAGAAAACGAGCCATGAAAAACAGGATCATGACATGTTTATCACCAATGGCCTGGGACATAGTACCCATGTTAGCTTAGAATGGCTGGACCAAGATGAAACAATTTATGAAAATGAATCTATTCCTAAGTCTAAAAAGACAAATAATAGAAAACCTACTGTGAAGATTTCTAGACCTGTGACTAGAAGTCAGAAAAAGAAAGAAGAAAATGAGGGAGGGAAATGTAACTCTGCCATGTCCCCTGGTGGAGTTACTCGGGCAAAATTCCACAAGAAGCGTTCCAAATGAGAGGTCTCATTTGGAACTGTCGGGGGGTAGGCAAGAAAGGAATGGCCACCTGCCTCACTGACCTCATTCGTGATCATTCCCTAGATTTTTTGGGTCTTCAAGAGACCATGAAAAAAGATTTTTTTCCCCTAAATGCCTTAGGAGGCTGGACCCCTTTGGCCTGTTTAACTGGGAGTGGATTCCATCCAGAGGTAAATCTGGAGGGGTTTTGTGTGGAGTTATGCATGACACTCTGGAGATTATATCCTGCACCAAAGGCAAGTATATCTTGCAAATGGTGCTGGATGATAAGAGTAGAAAGATAGTATGGGGTTTGCTGGTGGTATATGGGTCTGCTCATGAGGAATCCAAAGAAGAATTTTTGGTGGAGCTGGCATCTATGTGTAGTAATATGAAAGTGTCGTACATAGTGGGAGGTGATTTTAATATTTTGAGACACTCAGGGGAGAAGAATAAGAGCTTCTCTATCCGCAAATCCACTGATCTTTTCAATTCAGTTATTAATACTTTGGCATTGAGAGAGATCCACATTAGTGGGGGTAAGTATACCTCGACCAATAATCAAGCTCACCCTACTTTAGAAAAACTTGATCGCATTCTGATGTCTGAAACATGGGAAGACTTATTTCCTCTTGTTTCGGTCAGGAAATTGGTTAGGGAGATTGCTGATCACAGTCCTCTATTGCTTAGCTCGGGGGAGGAGGGGAGGGATGCACCTAAACCTCGTGAATTTCGGTTTGATCTATCTTGGATCAAAGATGATAAGTTCATCCCCGCTGTTAGCAGAATCTGGTCCAGGCCTGTGCGATCTGTTGATCCCATAGATATCCTGAACATTAAGTTGAAAAGGATTAAAACCTACTTTAAGGGTTGGGGCTCGGATAAGTTCGGTCGTGATAAGAAGAGAAAGGAAGAGCTTAGAAACGAACTAGCTCATCTGGAAGAAATGGAGGAAGAGGGTCCACTGTCGCCTGAATTATATAATAAAAAAGTTGACATCGACTTCGAGCTTCATGAATTGTTGGTTAATGAAGAAATCTACTGGTTGCAGCAATCTCATGAGAGATGGTTGTTGAAAGGAGACATGAATACGAGTTACTATCATAAGATAGCTAACGGCCGTAAACGGAAGAACACGATTCACTCACTTAAGATGGGGGGATGTGATTGAGGGAAATGAAAATCTTATTTCTCACGCCACCGAGTTCTACAAGGAACTATTTGGTCCTGGTCAGGGCAATATTTTTCATCTGGATCCCGGGACATGGTCGCAGGAGGAGAAGCTGAGTGAAGCTGATAACGATTCCCTGTGTCGGGATTTTATAGAGGCTGAAGTTAAAGATGCCTTATTTGATATGGCAGCAAATAGAGCTCCTGGTCCAGACAATATTTACCTGCTGAATTCTACCAGGTTTGTTGGGATATTGTCAAGAATGACATTATGTCACTGTTTCATCACTTTCATAGGGGAGCGCTTGATGTTAAGCGTCTTAATTACAGAGTGATTACCTTGCTGCCTAAGGTCTCGGGAGCGGATAGAATCCAACAATTTAGGCCCATCTGCTTACTAAGATGTCCCTATAAGTTAATCACGAAGGTGCTGGATAGACGTGCAGCTTGTGTAGCTGATGCCTTGATTAGTTCCACACAGAATGCTTTTATAAAAGGGAGAAACATTATGGATGGGATTTTGGCTCTGCATGAGATTCTTAATTATACTCATGAGAGTAAAAAAGTTGGCATTGTACTGAAACTTGACTTTGAGAAAGCTTATGACAAAGTTAACTGGGACTTCCTTTTGGAATGTCATAGCATGAGAGGCTTTAGTGATACTTGGTGTGGTTGGATTAAAAAAATCTTATATGATGGTACTGTCAGCATTAAGCTTAACAATTGCGTGGGGCCTTATTTCCAGAGCACAAAAGGGGTGCGACAAGGTGACCCGCACTCCCCGTTTCTTTTTAATCTTGCTGCGGAATGCCTTGCGAAGATGATTAAGAATGCTCAGCGGAACAAGCTTATTGACAGTCTTGCAGCACATCTTATTCCTGATGGTATTGTTGTGCTGCAATACGCTGATGATACAATTATTTGTATTGAGCATGATGTAGAAAAAGCAGTCAACCTGAAGTTGCTGCTTTACATTTTTGAAATGATGTCTGGCCTTAAGGTCAATTATCAGAAAAGTGAGATTTTCACTGTTGGAGGGGATGAGAATGTGATTAAAACCTATGCTGATCTATTTAATTGTGATATTGGTAATTCCCCATCAAATATCTTGGGATGCTTGTTCGCTATACTGCTTTGAAGAATTCTGATTGGGAATTTATTGTGGAAAAATATATGAAGTGGTTTGAAGCCTGGATTGGCAATGCTGCTTCCATGGGTGGTAGGCTCATTCTCCTGGATTCTGTTATCACTCAGATCTCCATTTATCACATGTCTATGTGGCTCATGAATAAAACATTCATAGAAAAGCTGGATAAACACAGACGTAGGTTCTTCTGGCAAGGCAACAACAAGAAGAGGAGATATCATATGGTGAAATGGGGTAGGGTGTGTAGATCCAAGCAGAAAGGGGGGCTGGGGGTTAAAGACCTTCGCAAACAAAATATTAGCTTGATGGTGAAGTGGTGGTGGAAATTGCAGACAAAGAAGGGTGTCTGGCAAGATATTATAAAAGCTAGATATCTCAGAAATAAAACTGTGGCAACTGTTAAGCCCAGATTATGTGACTCACCCTGTTGGAGATCTATTCTTAAGGTTAAATATTTTTACTTAGCAGGGAGAAAAGTTAATATTGAATCTGGGGATATTGCCAGGATTTGGCATGATTCTGTTATGGGACTTCCTCCTTTCAAAGTCCAATTCCCTATGCTGCTTGATATTTGCAACGACACAGAGTGTACGGTGAATAGGTTATGCCAGGTTGATGATCACTCCTTTTTTAGGAGAAGATTAACCCCTGAACTTAAATATCAATGGAGGGAGATGCATAGGATCATATCTGGGATAGTGCTGACCAGGGACAGTGACAAAATTACCTGGGGTATGACTGGGAATGGGAAGTTTAGCACTAAGTCCATGTATAGGTGGCTAGATAAACCACTGCATGGGTGTCATTATAGATGGATTTGGAAGGCAAAAATGCCTTTGAAAATTAAGATTTTTATGTGGGAGATGTCTCAAGATGCGGTGTTGACTAGAGATGTGATGAAAAGAAGAAATTGGCCTGGGAATCCTTGCTGTTCTTTTTGTCGTCAAAAAGAAACTTCCCAACATCTTTTCTTTACATGTCATGTTGCTAGGGTCGTGTGGAGGTCGATTGGGGTCACCTTGGGGACTGACAGTTGTCCTAATTCCTACTGGCAATATTATTCTTGGTGCAATGCTTTTCTACCTGCTGGTGGAAAATATTATACGGTGGGGCTTGCAATTGTATGTTGGGCTCTTTGGTTGGCCAGGAACAGGGCTACTTTTGAAAACAAATTGATCAAAACTCCCTTTGAGATTATTTTTCAATGTGTTCGTTCCTTCTATATTGGGCAGGATTGCAGCAGGAGGGCGACGCGGGAGAGCTACGTTCTGGTGCGGAGTTGGTGAGGACTAATACCATGCAAGTGATGAAGCTCTGTGAGATAGCAAGGCAGGGGATCGCGGAAGGATGAACGCGATGTCCTTTGATGATCTGTGGGGGATATCCTGCTAGTTGTTAGCTCGTATATTTGGTCAAGTTCTATGTGTGCGGTTTTGCTGTATTAGAAACTTCTTTTCCATGCTCTGTTGTGATTAGTGGCTTTTAGGCTGTGGCAGTCGGTTCGATGGCGAGCGGATGTTCCATAGATGAGAGCTGGTAGTCTGCGAGAGCATGTTGTCGTACCCAGTACTTTCCTATGTTTTTGTGTTGGCAAACTTTGTGATACTGCTGTATTTCCGTTCAAAGTAATGGAAAGGAGTGTTATGCTCGGTTCAAAAAAAAAAGCGTCGCCTCACACCCGTCCCTCTTTGGCATCGTTCATGTACGCCAATGCACGACCCCGGCGGCGCACCTGAGCACGACCAGACGATGTCGTGGTCACACGCATGGTCTCCCTCCTCCTGCAACCCCGACGAGCACGGCGGCGCGACTCCCCCAAGGCGTAGGGACGAGCAGGCGACAAGCAGCGGCGGCAGGGCCGACAGAGTTCCGCTAGCAAGCCGGCCAGTTGTGATGGCTAGGGAGGAGGGAGGCTGCTTGACCCCGCTAGCAAGACCAGGGAGTACGGAGGTCAACTCGTCGAGGCCGCCTCACGGTGGCCAGCCACCACCTCGGAGGAGGAAGACGACGAGGGTGGAAGGGGCTAATTTCTTTTTCATTTTTTGAATAGGGGTGTATTTGTGAAATCCATGGAGTAATATGTGAATTTTTCATCAAATCGTCTCCTTACAGTATGACCCCACTTGTCACCAAGTGATCGACTAAGCTAAATCACCTGATCAGTGCATACTGCAAAAAGTTTACTACATGCATGGTGTTTTTGCAAATGATTGGTAACCTCATGGTTTTGTGCAAACGATTAGTGACCTCGTGGTTTTGTGCAAAAATGCCCCAAATGTGGTGGTTTCTTGCAATTCACTCCACTAGACATCTTCCTTGTTTCGCTCCAGCTCCCATGGCCACCGGCAACCCCTTCGCCGGCTCCTACCCTCGCTGCCGCCAGAGGCCGGCCACGGTCGTTTGTGTAATGCTCCACACAAAGAACAATCATACATTTTTTTCATCCCTTATCGCCCACTACGCTCAGTACTACACACCAAATTACATTAGCGGTTGCAAATTAACAGATTCTTTATATTGGAATATTAGGTAAGTTTGTGATCAATTTCGGTAAATAATTCATAATTAGAACAGAAATTAGGGTGCAATAATCTAGCATACTAGGTGAACACAAAAACATGCACACAAGCATTGTACATGAAATAACAACTATCGATAGACATGAACAGAACACAATGCGCATATTGTTTGTTAGCTATTGCAGGAGCGCCGGTGTTGATGACGATATTTTTGACGATCTATTGTTGATGGCGACCCATACGACGATGAGTAACATCACCTTACTTGGACGGAAGACGACATGTGGTGACGACCCTGAGTAGTCGTGCGGAGCATTTCACAAAAACCTCATTCGTCCTTTCCCGATGCAGGATCGGAAGGACGAAAGGTTTCAGAGACCTGCTATCCCACACGCCAATGCACGTCGCCGTTTGATATAGAGTAGACTACGGTGCCGACGCAAGTTGAGAGATGAGGAAAAACCCTAGGTGTTTTGAGTGTTGGGTCGGTAAGCAGTATATGTAGGAGAACCACACGCGGTATTATGTTGCGATCATGATCTCAAAGCGACTTGGTTTCCATGTCAAATTTAGTGTAAAAGGAAACAATGAGCGCGTGCAAGGCAACAAACTGGATTTCCACGGACCACACACACGCATATCACATGCACGCACCTCCCCAGACCGTGCTCGTACCCGAGTGAGGCGAGGTGAGGCAAGCGAGCATGTACGTGTGGTCTCCTATTTCTCTCTTTTACTCCTCACTAAGTGTGGTGTAAAGAACCCATTATATAAAGAGGTCCAACTCTTTCTCAATTTTCGAGGTTGGACTAAACTTAGAGCCACCACATGATATTTTATTCACGTGCCACTATTTGAGATTTCGGAAATTGTTATAGGCCTACCCCATTTATTTCTAGCAATCCCCCATGAGATCTCAAATACCCATTTAGAGATTTAGCTTTTCTCATCAATTGTTTATTATACGAGTGTTTCAGCAAAGACTATTAAGTTGAACTTCTACTTAGAACTTTAAGCTAAACCCATACACAACTTGACAATGGACTATGCCTTGAATTGCTAGTTTTTTGTGAATAGATTTCACTCAAAGTCTTAACCAGTACCTGGGTGTCACTAGACTACCCCATGGTTTGGAGCATATAGTCGTACCCCTGGTCTCTTCGTGAGCTTACTAGAGATCACCCAAGTCCCATAGATAGCAACGTTTAGAGTCACAACTCATATAGGTGTGTTCTTTCAAGATTTCTAAGTCTACAACAACTTTACTAAGCATAGCCAGCAAAACCACATTAAATCATATTGTCAACCAGCCTTACAGCTCTGAGCCTTACAACTTTGAGAGCTTTGCATCTTTACTTAGAGACGGTCACATATTACTCTCCTGAGTTAACGAATAATTTGTCCTTCCCAGGTCCTAATTCATGGGATGGGATCTCCAATCATAAAGGTTGGATTACTACTATGGTGTAACATCTATGTTTCTCATATCCATCTCCCTGATGCATTATCTATCACATTTCATGATAGTCCCTTTGTAAACGGATCTGCCAGGTTTTGTGTGTTTGAATATACATAACAATTATTACTCCGAAGTTTCTCAACTTGCTGACATACTTCAAATGTCTCTTCACGTGTCTTGGTGACTTCACATTATCCTTAGAATTGTTCACTTTAGCAGTAACCGTTTGGTTACCACAATTCTTAAGAATAGTTGGTGCGGGTTTTTCAACCACGAGCAAGTCCATCAAAAGCTTACAGAGTCATTTTGCCTCAAACAATTGTTGTTTCTAAAGTAGTAAGTTCTGCTTCCATAGCTGACCTCGTCAATATGGTGCGTTTGCAAGACATCCATGACACTCTGCTACCTCCATGAGTAAATGCATACCCACTAGTGGTGTAGAGTACATCAATGTTGGAGATCCAATTCAAATCACCAGATCCTTCTAGCACAATAGGATGCCTGAATAATGAATCCTATAACACATAGTACCTCTCAGATAGCGCAAGACCTTTTCTAGTGCATGCAAATGATCACCATCCGGATTGGACATGAACTTACTCGGTTTGCTCACAACAAAAGAAACATATGGTCTTCTTGCGCTAGCTAAGTACATGCATGAACCGACAATTTGAAAGTATCTTAATTTATCTCTTGTGTCTTTCTTGTTCTTTCAAAGTATCATGCTGGGACCGCAAGGTGTTGGAGTAGGCTTTCTATCCATAAGCCTATTTGTTCAATACCTTCTCAATATAGCGAGATTGTGTTACGGTAATCTCACTCTCATCCTTAATAACTATGATGTTTAGAGTCACATTGTCTTATCCCGGATCTTTCATGGCAAAGCTATTTGATAGAAAACACTTGAGCTCATTGTTCGCATCAATGTTTGTACCAAAGATCAGCATATCATTCACATGCAAATATAATACAACACTATTGCCCCCACCATAGCAATAGTGCACACATCTATCATCCTCATTAATGATAAAGTATGTATAAGCGAGAGTTCTTTCAAACTTCTCATGCCATTGTTTAGATGCATGTTTAGACTGTGCTGAAATTTTAACAACCTCCATACCTTTCTATCTCCACCCTTTACTACAAACCCATCAAGCTAATTCATATAGATTTCATCTTCCAACTCTCCATTTAGGAAAGTTGTCTTTACATCCATTGTGTGAATGATAAGACCATAAGAGGTAGCCATGAAAAGTAGCACTCGAATGGTGGTCATTCTAGCAACGGTCAATAGGCATCAAAGTAATATTTTCCTTCCTTCTAAGTGTGGCCCTTGGACACAAGCTACGCCTTCTACTTATCAATAGTACCATCAAGACTTAGCTTCTTTTCAAACACACACTTACAACCTACATGTTTAAAACCATAGGTTAGTTAGCTCCCAATTTCCATTATAAAGAATTGAGTCTTATGAAAAACTTCTTTCCAATCATCCACATACAGAGATACATATGCCTCCACAATAGACTTGGGAGTGTCATCAAGAAGGCATACAATGAAAACAACACACAATGATTTTGCAATCTTTTGTCGCTTGCTCCTAACAGGAGATTCATTGTTATCCTTATGAAGGACTTCCTCAGGTGATTGTTTGAAATACACATTACATCACTGGTGCAACGTCGTGCTATACAAATGGTTTTTAACCCCTTTCCGTGATGACATTTTAAACCGTCGCCTAGTGAGTGTGGGAGATAGGGGGTCCTTCCCACAGGACCCAAAAACCGTCGAGGATAGGGTGTGGGAATGCATACGTTTTGCATAACTAAGCGTATCCGATGTCGACATCTATCCCAAACGCGAGTCTTCACATAACTGTTTCTGATATCTCCAATATCCCAAACAATCCATCCTTGCTACTCATTTGTGGTCACATTACCATTGCAGTATGACTTTTGTGTATTTACCTTAATTACCAGCCGCAGTCTAGGTAGAGTCCAGGCACGGTATATTTCCACGCATGTACCAAACTGGCTCTATGTTTATGATACACGCCACATCACACACGCTTTGCAAATGGCAACTGTGTGCATGGTTACAGACGTTTCCTCTCCATGAACCATGTCGGCTTATGATGTATATCACACACACTTTGCTTTACAGACCGTGTGTGTGATGTAATGACCTGCAGAGCGCATTCTCACCCTAGTTTAATTGATTTTATTTAAAATTGTACCAAATTTCACAAACCGTGTGTAGGGTACTGGCCGACAGAACATAATTTATCCCTAATTTAATCGCTACATTTAAAAATCAAAGATTTTGAATTTGACAATAGGCAATCACTTATTTCATATAGAACCATGTTTATTACAAATATAGGTTCAAGCATGAATGCATAATTCATATCGAACCATGTTGAAGCACCAACTAAAGAATGATGAACCACAATTGTACTACAAACTGTAAAGAGAGAGGGGAAAGACATTCTCGTTGCTCGAGAAGGTGAATCAGAATCCCCATATTGTGCCCTCCTCCATGCGTAATGCGTGCACGACTCTAGGTCAACCCCTTGTGATGGATGTCCGCCCATCCTTCACTGTCTTCATTAGGACTTCTCGATGGTCATTGTAGTCTCGATGAAATACTTTAACCTTCATTGCATGTCGACCAGTCATGTACTTTGTGAGGTAATCTTGAGTAAACTGCTTTGGGAACCACTGCAAATGGAAAAGATTCAGACATTGTTGTGTAACAACTCATTATGGGTAGTAAAAAAGAGAAGGCTTGAGAGTTTGTAGTTACCATCCTATAGCTCACTGTTGTGTTGGATATAGCGTAAACAGATAATCTCATTGCCACCGTTCTTATCTTTTTGATAATAATCCTTATTGGTTTCCTCACTTAATGCTGGTTCCTGAATATATCATTGTCCCATACACAAAAAAGATCGATGCATGGATCTTTGCCAAGGACATATGTACCTTTAAACAACATGATAGAGGCGAAGTTGTCCCTGTCTTTCGATGAGATGGTGGCTATCGTTTTTGATGGAGTAGACTTTGATAATCCGACTACGAACGTCCGAAGATGTCGCGCCTTAGTAATCTCTAAACCAACTCCGAGAAGTTATTGACCACGTCGGAGCACGATCAACCTGACCATGAGGGTCTGTTTCCTGTACGCAAACGAAAAACAAGTGAGAAACTAAAATTGCAATCTGGATATTGCGAATATAAGAGGAAAGCTTTATTGATGAAAGTGGAGTTCAGTGACGTCTTCGTCTAGTCATAGAACACAAACGAAGAACACAAAGTTGCAGCTATGGCAAACTTGTAATCTAAACAAAACCCAAGTCTATACGGTGCCCTAAGGGCTGTATATATGAGGGAATAGAGAGGGATTTTCGTAACCCTTGGAGGAGGGGTCCGAAAACGACCCAAAACTCGGTTTCCCCACTCATTCGGATACTAAAAACAACCTATGTGGTAGTATTTCGAAATTACATGGGCCCAAAAATAAGGTGACGCAACACCTATAATATCCTATGGATGAAATTTATGAAGTGTCATCTTGTATATTTTGTACAAGCCTTCATGATTTCCTTATCGTTGCTTCAAAGTGCGAAAATCACCACTGGAAGCTCACTTGTTCTTTCCCGTGTGTGCACCTTCCCCTCCATGCTCGATCCCGCTCCCATGGCCATCCTCCTTGTCCATGAGCATGTTCTTCATTCATAAGCAAAACAAAAGGATCCAATTTACACAACATCATATGTTCATGAACATTAGAAAGATTTCAAAGAAACGAAAGTACCTCGTAATTCAATTGGTGTGCGTCAGCTCTAGTAACTAGTCCAGTAGGTATAGCAGGTGTAACAATGGTATCGATGTCCTCATCATCCTCCCCTTCTTGAATTGAAGTCGTCCTCGATGGAAGCTCATCTTCCTCACCCAAATAAGGCTTCAAATCTGCAATGTTAAAAGTGGGACTAACCCCAAACTTTGCAGGTAGCTCAAGTTTATATGCATTATCATTTATTTTCTCAAACATTTTAAAAGGACCATCAGCACGTGACATTAGCTTTGTCTTATGCAAATCAAGAAATCTATCCTTACGAAAATGCAACCAAACAAGATCTCCAGGTGCAAAGACAACATGTTTTCTACCCTTATCCACAACAAGTTTGTACTTAGCATTCATATGCTCAATTTTTTACTTAGTTACCTCATGCATTTTCAATATCAATTCAACACGTTGTTTAGCATCAAAATTAACCTTCTCCGAAGATGGAAGAGGCAACAAATCAATAGGTGTACGAGGTATGAAACCATACACAATTTTAAAAGGGCACATCCTAGTAGTAGAATGCAATGAACGATTATAAGCAAATTCAATATGATAAGCATTCTTCCCACATTTTCAAGTTATTCTTCGAAACAGCCCTAAGCATAGTAGACAATGATCTATTGACTACTTCAGTTTGTCCATCAGTTTGGGGGTGACATGTAGTACTAAAAATTAATTTAGTCCCCAACTTAGCCCATAAACATCTCCAAAAGTGGGTAAGAAATTTAACATCATGATCTAAAACAATTGTATTTGGCACACCATGCAAGAGAATAATTTCATGAAAGAACAAATCAGCAACATTAGCAGCATCACCACTTTTATGACATGGTATGAAATGCACCTTTTTTGAAAATCTATCCACGACAACAAATATGCTACCCCTCCCCTTCTTTGTTCGAGGTAAACCAAAAACAAAGTCCATAGATATATCCTCCCAAGGAACACTAGGTACACGAAAAGGCATGTATAAACCATGAGGATTGAGCCGTGACTTAGCTTTTTGACATGTAGTGCAGCGAGCAACAAAACACTCAACATCCCATCTCATCTTTGGCCAAAAGTAATGTGTAGCAAGTACGTCCTCTATCTTGTTCACGCCAAAGAGCCCCATTAATCCTCCTCCATGCATCTCCTGCAACAACAAAAGACAAACGGAGCTAGCTGGAATGCATAGCTTGTTAGCACGAAACACAAATCCATCACTAATGACAAACTTGTTCCATGTTCTCCCTTCTTTACAATTCTGTAACACATCTTTAAATTCAACATCATGCACATATTGATATTTGATGGTATCCAAACCAAATATTTTAAAGTCAAGTTGTGAAAGCATAGTATAACGACGATACAATGCATCGACAATAACATTTTCTTTACCCTTGTGTTTAATGAAATAAGGAAAAGTCTCAATGAATTCAACCCATTTAGCATGTCGACGATTCAGTTCTGCATAACTTCTAATATGTTTAAAAAATTCATGATCACAATGTATAACAAATTCTTTGGGCCATAAATAATGTTGCCATGTTTCCAAAGTATGAACAAGAGCATATAATTCCTTATCATAAGTAGAATAATTCAGACTAGGCCCACTCAATTTTTCAAAAAAGTATGCAATATGTTTACCATCTTGTAATAACGCACCTCCTAATCCAATTCGACTAGCATCACATTCAAGCTCGAAAGTTTTATTAAAATCAGGAAGTTGGAGTAAAGGAGCATGTGTTAACTTATCTATCAATATCGTTAAGGCTTCTTCCTATGCGGTACCCCAAGAAAAAGGGACATCCTTCTTTGTAAGCTCATTGAGAGGTGCAGCAATGATGCTGAAATCTCTCACAAAACGCCTATAGAAACCAGCGAGGCCAAGAAAACTGCTCACTTGCGTGGATGTTTTGGGCTGCGACCAACTCTCAATAGCTTCAATGTTTGCTTTATCAACTTCAATTCCCTGTGGAGTGACAACATAGCCAAGAAAATATACTCGGTCGGTGCAAAAGGTGCACCTACCAAGGTTACCAAACAAATGTGCATCACGTAGAGCAAGAAAAACAACGCGCAAATGTTCCAAATGTTCCTTCAAAGATCTACTATAAATCAGTATATTATCAAAATAGACTACCACAAATCTTCCAATGAAAGCATGTCAAACCTCATTCATTAATCTCATGAAAGTGCTAGGTGCATTAGTTAACCCAAAAGGCATGACTAACCACTCGTATAATCCAAACCTAGTTTTAAATGATGTTTTCCATTCATCTCCCAATTTCATATGAATTTGATGGTATCCACTATGAAAATCAACTTTGGAGAAAATGGTAGAGCCACTTAATTCATCAAGAATTTCATCTAACCTAGTAATAGGATGACGATAAAGAATAGTAATATTATTGATGCCTCTACAATCAACACACATTCACGATGTACCATCCTTTTTTGGCACTAGAATAATAGGAACAACACAAGGACTAAGGGATTCGCGTGTATAACCTTCGTCAAGTAGCTCTTGTATTTGATGCATAATCTCCTTCGTCTCCTCTGGATTGGTAAGGTATGGAGCACGGGAAGGTAGCGATGCACCGGGAATTAAGTTAATCTGATGCTCAATCCCTCAAATAGGTGGTAATCCCGATGGCACTTCTTGTGGAGAGACGTTAGCGAACTCCTCGAAATGTTAGTGACAGCAGGAGGAAAAGAGGGAGGCACATCCTTGAATGAAAATAATACTTCTTTGCACACAAAAGCATAGCAAACACATGTTGTAAAATCCAGATGAGTAATATCAGATTTAGTAGCAAGTAAAAATACACTCTTTAATTTGATGATGGTTTATTAGGCTTATTGTGTTGCTCAAATTCCTTTGCCACAATCTGATTTTCACTCTTATTTAGCCCCTATTTTGCTTTACTAGCTCTAGGAACGTCATCTTTCATAATATGTTCAGGAGACATATGAAGCAAGGTTATATTGTGATCCTTATGAACAAGAGTATATTGATTTGTCCTACCATGGTGTACATAATTTTTATCAAATTGCCATGGTCTACGAAGTAAAACAGAGCATGCTTGCATGGGTACCACATCAAAATCAACATAATTAGAATGTGTACCAATTCTAAAATGTACACGAACAATACATGTTACCTTAACCTTGCCACTGTTGTTGAACCATTGGATGTAATACTGATGAAGATGTTGTCTGGTGGTGAGAGACAACTTCTCCACCATTTCCATGCTAGCCAAGTTGTTGCAACTCCCCATTGACGATGACGTGAATAGAACATTCCTTCACAACTCCTTTTGTATGGAACAAGTTGTGCTGCTGATTTTGCTCAACCTGTGTTACGTGCACACTCAAAACACATTGAGAGACTAAACTTTCATGCCTGTCAGCATAGTGAGCGGTCATGTATTGTGTTTCCTGTTCATTATCGTCGACGCCATGTTCGTCACTGGCAAGAAGGGCCAAAATCTCCTCATGATAATCACTAGCGGAATCATATCGACCATCCTCAGTAACAATCACCACGCGCTTGGATGGGCAGTCTCTCGCACAGTGACCTCCACCCTGGCAACGATGACATATAACCTCATGCGTTCGCCTTGTGGACGCAACAGATGAAGACGCGCTCTGTGTAGGCCCGGAAGGTGTGTTCTTGGCGGAAGGTGGGGCAGGTGCCTGTTTCGTGCTATCTCGGCAGGAGTTAGTGGCCGAAATAGGTGGTGCCGCAGCATGACGTGTGGAAGCAGATGAGGTTCGTGGCGTCCTTGATGAAGTCCGACCTGCGGAAAAATTAGTTCTGGCCAATGCATGTCGATCCTGCACTTCACGTTCATCTTTGCAAGCAAGATGGAATAAATCAGTGATAGCGTTATACTCCTTATACTCTAAACTAGTTTGAATATATCTATTTAATACACCCATAAAACATGCAAGGATAGCTTCATTGTCCTCAACAATACCCAATAAACATCTTTTATAGTATATGCTTGAAAACTAGACAAACGCTCACTGCAAATATAGCAGGAACCAAATATAGTTGTTCGACTGGTATTGATGAAATCAAACTCCATAGTTCCGACTTGCACATAATGAACATCATATTTTGAATAACTGAAATAAACTAGGCATATATGATCATTATGAAATCCAAATATAGCCATTTAAAACTGGACAAAGTCTCACTGCAACCAACCTAACAAGCAAATACAGATAAACATGGCATATCCTTGAAAACTGGACAAATGCTCACTTCAACTAGCCTAACAAGAAAATACAGATAAAAAGGCATGTACTTGAAAACTGGACAAATGCTCACTCCGACCAACCTAACAACCAAATACATATAAATCAGGCACCAGATCACTAAAACAACCAAATATAGCCATTCATGAAAATGAAGTGGACAATTCATACTTAAACATCACATAGCCCTATTTAACATTACATTTTTGCATAACTGAAATAATTAAACACGACACAGTTCAAACACCGCATAGCAAAATGTATTACAACAAAGGGTACTGTTTTGCTATTTAGAGAAAGTAAGATTTGCTGATAGGATGTTGCCTCACTTGTCATGGACAGGATCCTTCCAGTTGGAAGAGCGCAAACCCATGGTGCGCTCTTTAATGTCACGGATGTATTGTTTCACCCTCGAAGACCCTTTATGGATCCCTTTCTCGTGGTCGTGGTCGATGAGATCTAACTTTGCAATTCAGTATCACAAGCCACCGTTGCACAACGTGTCCTTCAGAAATGACAAAATGGGCTCGATGTCGTGCAAGGATTGCAAATCCTTGACATCATGGCAGAGGAGAATAGCGATAAGGCCTTACAAGAGATTGACAGCGGTGGAACCACAGGGGTTGGGGATGGACCACTTAACATATGACATGGCCCGCATGAAACTGTCTGTGTCGACGAGCTTGATGTCGTAGCGAGGTTATCGGAGATACAGTAATACGCTAGCCCGCTGACGTGAAGCCTTTGGCATGGAAACGCAGTCAACATCCTCGCCGACTTCCGTGACAAGGTGTTGCTCGAGGATCGAAAGGTCGGGACGAAGGGCGGTCAGCTTGCAAATGTCCACGGGAGAGGCCATGATAGACCTCTTTTTGGCCGAACGCTTGCCGGGTTCCCCGGGATACTTGGTCGGGCTTACGCTATGACTCTCTAGAGTAGGGGATGTGGATCTAGCGGGAGGGACACCGCAGACCTCATCTGGCGACGGTATGGGAATCACTGGGTAACCTGAACTTTATTATCTAAGCTAGGAGGCACTCGCAGACCGGTAGGGGTTGGAGGCACTGGCGGTGGCGGTGCTGATGATCTAGGGTTCGAGCGGGAGGGGGGATATGGAGGAGAGGGGGAGATGGAGGTACGGGGTGTTGTTTGAGGATAAGCCGTGATTACTGAAAATTTAATAATGGTGGGTGGAGATGGTGATGGATGAGGGAGGGCGACGGTTCAAATCCCTAGACTACTGGAATCTTACTATATGAGCATTGGCACTAGCAGCGGGAAAACGATGGGAGGAGTGGCGGGAAACGGTAGTGTGTTTGGATATATACCACCAATAATATGGAAAACTAAGTAAAGACGAAAGCGCGAGCTAGCACCACGCGTGCGCAGTGCTTACCCACAGGTGCGAGACAGTTGAGCACAACCGCTCTAAATATTTAGAGTTCGTTTTGCCTTTTTTTACATTATAATTAAGTTTTCTAAGCATTAATTTAATGTGCATAATTCAAAATTGAACTACAAAACATGCTCCAGTGCACCAAAATGTCTACAAAAATCATACATGTGTCCTTTGATGCTTGTTTAGGTCGCATGCAAACAATGGGAATGAAATACAACCATCTCGACGTCTCGCTCGGCCTCGAACATTGAGAATCTCTATTTTTAAATCCCCGTAAATCCAAAAATCATAGGAAAATCGTGAAACTTGGCATGGTGGCACAACATGGCACATATCTATTGTGAAAATATTTATCCATTTTGGGCCAAACTTTATTACAAGCCTCTTACAAAGTGGAGCTTCTCTCTCAAGAAGCCTCATGGTTCCGATAGGAAACGTGTCCACCTTGTGAGCGAAACAATAATTGCTGCCTCTTCTCGCCTTGTATTTTTCTAGAGGCAACATGGGACAACAGGAGGTTCGTGCTAAAATTTGAAATTGTTCAGGGTTTGTTTGGCCTTTTTTATACACTAATTGAATATTCTAGGCATTTGATGTCCATAATTCAAATCTGAACTGCACATACATGCTATGATGCATTAACATGTCTAGAAAAGTCCTACATGTGTCCTTGGGTGCATGTTTAAGTTCCATGCAAGGAATGGGAATGGATTACAACCGTATCGACGTCCTGCCGCGACCTCCAACGTTGGGAACCTCGGATTTTATGTTGCTGTAAAACCAAAACACACCAAAAAATCATGAAACTTGGTAAGGTGTCACAACATTACACATATATGTCGTGGGAAAAGAAATGTCAAATTTGGGCCCATATTTATTACAAACCTCTTACAAACCGGAGCTTATCACAAGAACTCTCGTGGTTCCGATAGGGAAATGTGGCACCCTTGTGGGCGAAACGGTAATTGCTCCCTCTTCTCGTATTTTTTTCTATAGGCAACATGCAACAACATGACATTTATGCTGAAATTTGAAATTTCTCATTGTTCGTTTGGCCTTTTTATACACTAATGAGTTTTCTAGACATTTAATGTCCATAATTCAAAACTGAACTACAAGTACATGCTCCAATGCATTAAAATATCTTAAAATCGTACATGTGTCCTTGGGTGCATATTTAAGTCACATGCAAGGAATGGGAATGGATTACAACCGTATTAGTGTCTCGCTCGGCCTTGAACATTGAGAATCTCGGTTTTTAAATCCCCGTAAATCCAAAACTCATCCAAAAATCGTGAAATTTGGCATGGTGTCACGACATGGCACATATCTGTTATAGACTTTTTTACCATTTTGGGGCATGGTTTATTACAAGCCTCTTACAAACCGGAGCTTCTCTCTTGAGAAGCCTCGTGGTTCCCATAGATAAACGTGTCCACCTTGTCGGTGAAACGATAATAGCTACCTCTTCTCGCATTGTATTTTTTCTAGAGAAAACATGGGACAACACGAGATTTCTGCTGAAATTTGAAATTATTGTGGGTTCATTTGGCCTTTTTTATACATAAATTGAGATTCGTAGGCATTTAATGTGCAGAATTCAAATTTGAACTACAAATACATGCTCCGATGCACCAAAATGTCTAGAAAATTTGTACATGTGTCCTTGGGTGCATGTTTAAGTCCCATGCAAGGAATGCGAATGGATTACAACCGTATCAGTGTATCGCTCGGCCTCAAACATTGAGAATCTCGGTTTTCAATCCCGGTAAATCCAAAACTCATCCGAAAATCGTAAAGCTTGGCATGGTGTCACGAGATGACACATATGTGTCGTGAAAAAAATAGTCCATTTTGGGGCAAGCTTTATTACAAGCCTCTTACAAACCGGAGCTTCTCTCTCAGGAATCCTTGTGGTTCCGATAGGAAATCATGTCCACCTTATGGGTGAAACGATAATCGGTGCCTCTGCTCACATTATATTTTTTTCTACATGCAACATGGGAGAACACGATATTCATGCTAAAATTTGAAATTATTCTTGGTTCATTTGACCTTTTTATACATTAATTGAGTTTTAAAGGCATTTAATGTCCATATTCAAATCTGAACTACAAATACATGTTGCGTTGCATTAAAATATCTATAAAAATCGTACATGTGTCCTTGGGTGCTTGTTTAACTCACATGCAAGGAATGGGAATGGATTGCAACTGTATCGGTTTCTCGCTCGGCCTCGAACATTGAGAATCTTGGTTTTAAATCCCCGTAAATCAAAAACTCATCTGAAAATCATGAAACTTGGCATGGTGTCACGACATGGCATATATCTGTCGTGGAAAAAATAGTCCATTTTCTGACAAGCTTTATTACAAGCCTCTTACAAACCGAAGCTTCTCTCTCAAGAAGCTTCGTAGTTCCGATAGGGAAGCGTGTCCACCTTGTGAGCAAAACGATAATCGCTCCCTCTTCCCGCGTTGTATTTTTTTCTAGACGAAACATGGGACAAGAGGAGATTTGTGTTGAAATATGAAATTATTTAGGGTTCGTTTGGCCTTCTTTATACACTAATTGTGTTTTCTAGGCATTTAATGTCCATAATTCAAATCTGACAAATACATCCTACGATGCATTAAAATGTCTAGAAGAATGATACATGTGTCCTAGGGGTCATGTTTAAGTCCCATGCAAGGAATGGGAATGGATTATAACCGTATCAGTGTCCTGGCTCGACCTGAAACTTTCAGAATCTCGGTTTTTAAGTCCCGTAAGTCCAAAACTCATTTGAAAATCATGAAACTTGGCATGGTGTCACGACATGGCAGATACCCGTCGTGGAAAATAATTGTCCATTTTGGGGCAAGCTTTATTACAAGCCTCTTACAAATCAAAGCTTCTCTCTCAAGAAGCCTCATGGTTCCGATAGGGAAACGTGTCCACTTTATCAGCGAAACGATAATCGTTGATTCTTCTCTCATTGTATTTTTTTCTACACACAACATGGGACAACATGAGATTCATGCTAAAATTTGAAATTATTCACGGTTCGTTTGGCCTTTTCATTCATTAATTGAGTTTTCTAGGCATTCAATGTGCATATATTTAAATCTGAATTACAAATAAATGCTCGAATGCATTAAAATGTCTAGAAAAATCATATATGTGTCCTTGGGTGCATGTTTAAGTCCCATGCAAGGAATGGGAATGGGTTACAACTATATCCGTGTCTTGCACGGCCTCGAAATTGAGAATCTTGGTTTTAAATCCTCGTAAGTCAAAAACTCATCTGAAAATCTTGGAACTTGGCATGGTGTAATGACATGGCACATATCTGTCGTGGAAAAAATAGTCCATTTTGGGGCAAGCTTTATTACTAGCCTCTTACAAACCGGAGCTTGTCTCTCAAGAAGCTTCGTAGTTCCGATAGGGAAGCGTGTCCACCTTGTGAGCGAAACGATAATCGCTGCCTCTTCTCGCCTTGGATTTTTTTCTAGAGAAAACATGGGACAACAGGAGATTCGTGATGAAGTTTTGAAATTATTTAGGGTTCGTTTGACCTTTTTTATACACTAATTAAGTTTTCTAGGCATTTAATGCCCATAATTCAAATCTAAACTACAAATACATGCTATGATGCATTAAAATGTCTAGAAGAATCGTACATGTGTATTTGGTTCATGTTTAAGTCCCATGCAAGGAATGGGAATGGATTAGAACCGTGTCGGTGTCCTGGCTCGGCCTGAAACATTGAGAATCTCGGTTTTTAAGTCCTCATAAGTCCAAAACTCATCAGAAAATCATGAAACTTTGCATTGTGTCACGACATGGCACATATCTGTCGTGGAAAAAAATTGTCCATTTTGGGGCAAGCTTTATTACAAGCCTCTTACAAATCGGAGCATCTTTGTGAAGAAGCCCCGTGGTTTCGATAGGGAAACGTGTCCACTTTATGGGCCAAACGATAATCACTACCTCTTCTTGCATTGTATTTCTTTCTACATGCAACATGGGACAACATGAGATTCATGCTAAAATTTGCAACTATTCAGGGTTTGGTTGGCCTTTTTATTCATTATTTAAGTTTTCTAGGCATTTAATATGCATAATTCAAATTTGAACTACAAATACATGCTCGAATGCATTAAAATGTCTAGAAAAATCGTACATGTGTCCTTGGGTGCATGTTTAAGACCCATGCAAGGAATGGGAATGGATTACAGTCGTATCAGTGTCTGGTTCGGCCTCGAACAATGAGAATCATAGTTTTTAAATCCCCGTAAATCCAATACACATCCGAAAATGATAAAACTTGGCATGGTGTCACGACATGGGACATATGTGTCGTGGTTTTTTTTCATTTTGGGGCAAGCTTTATTACAAGCCTCTTACAAATCGGAGCATATCTTCTCGCATATCTCTCAAGAATCCTCGTGGTTCCGATAGGAAAACGTGTCCACCTTGTGGGCGAAATGACAATCACTGCCTCTTACAAACCGGAGCATATCTTCTCGCATTAAAAAATTTCTACACGCAACATGGGATAACACGAGATTCATGCTGAAATTTGAAATTATTCTGGGTTCATTTGGCCTTTTTATATATTAATTGAGTTTTCTAGGGATTTAATGTCCATAATTCTAATCTGAACTACAAATACATGCTCCGGTGCATTGAAATATCTATAAAAATCATACATGTGTCCTTGGGTGCATGTTTAAGTCCCATGCAAGGAATGGGAATGGATTGCAACAGTATGAGTCTCTCTCTCGGCCTCGAACATTGAGAATCTCGGTTTTAAATCCCTCTAAATCCAAAACTCATCCGAAAATCGTGAAACTTGGCATGGTGTCACCACATGGCACATATCTTCCATGGATTTTATTTTCCATTTTGGGACAAGCTTTATTACAAGCCTCTTACAAACCGGAGCTTCTCTGTGAAGAAGCCTCGTGGTTCCGATAGGGAAATGTGTCCGCCTTGTGGGCAAAATGATAATTGCTGCCTCTTCTCGCATTGATTTTGTTTCTACAAGCAACATGGGACAACACGAGCTTCGTGCTGAAATTTGACATTATTCCAGGTTCGTTTAGCCTTTTTATACTTTATTTGGGTTTTGTTGGCACTTAATTTCCATAATTCAAATATGAACTACAAATACATGCTCCAATACATTAGAATGTCTAGAAAAAATCATACAATGTCCTTGGGTGCATGTTTAAGCCCCATGCAAGGAATGGGAATGGATTACAACCATATCGGTGTCTCACTCAGCCTCGAACATTGAGAATATCGGTTTTTAAATCCCCATAGATCCAAAACTCATCTAAAAATCGTGAAACTTGGCATGGTGTCATGACATGGCACATATTTGTCATGGAAAAATGTCCATTTTGGGGGAAGCTTTATTACAAGTTTCTTACAAACCGGAGCTTGTCCCTCAAGAATTGTTGTGGTTTCAATAGGGAAACATGTCCACCTTGTGGGTGAAACGACAATCGTTGTGTCTTTGCACATTGTATTTTTTCTACAAGTAACATGGGACAACGTCAGATTCATGCTGAAATTTGAAATTATTTGGGGTTCGTTTCGCCTTTTTATAGATTAGTTGAGTTTTCTTCGCATTTAATGTCCATAATTAAATTTTAACTACAAATACATGCTACGGTGCATTAAAATGTGTAGAAAAATCGTACATGTTACCTTGGGTGTATGTTTAAGTCCCATGCAAGGAATGGAAATGGATTACAACTGCGTCCGTGTCTAGCTCGGCGTCAAACATTGAGTATCTTGGTTTTTAAATCCCCATAAATCCAAAACTAACTAGAAATAATGAATCTTGGTATGGTGTAACAACATGGCACGTATATGTTGCAGTAAACGCATTGTCCAATTTTGATCAATCTTTATTACAAACCTCTTACAAACCGGATGAAAAGGACGTGGATGTCGCCTAGAGGGGGGGTGAATAGGCGCTTTAAAATAATTAAGGTTTAGGCTTGAACAAATGCGGAATAAAACTAACGTTTAATATGTCAAGCACAAAACCTCAAACAACTATGCTCACTTATGTGCACCAACAACTTATGCTAAGCAAGATAAACAACTAAGTGATAGCAAGATATATGACAAGAGACAATATGGCTATCACAAAGTAAAGTGCATAAGTAAAGGGTTCGGGTAAGAGATAACCGGGGTACGTGGAGACGATGATGTATCCCGAAGTGCACACCCTTGCGGATGTTAATCTCCGTTGGAGCGGTGTGGAGGCACAATGCTCCCCAAGATGCCACTAAGGCCACCGTAATCTCATCACGCCCTCGCACAATGCAAGATGTCGTGATTCCACTAAGGGACCCTTGAGGGCGGTCACCGAACCCGTAAAAATGGCAAACCTTGGGGGCGGTCACCGAACCCGTACACGTGGCAACCCTTGGGGGCGGTTATCGGTACCCGTACAAATTGCTTGGGGCTATCTCCACAACCTAATTGGAGACCCCGACGCTTGCCCGGAGCTTCACACCACAATGATTGAGCTCCGAGACACCACCAAGCTTCTAGGATGCCAAAGCATCCACGAAGAACAGTATCTAGGGTACTAAGTACCAAAGGTAGTAAGCTTCTCATCTTCTCACCTCCACGTATCACCGTGGAGAACTCAAACCGATGCAACTAATGCAATGGCAAGAACACACGAAGTGGTCAAGTCCCTCACACTCAAATCCCTCCACAACAACGAAAGCTATGGAGAAATATGAGAGGAAGAACAAGGAGCTCACAAAGAACTCCAAGATCAAGATCCAAGGGGTTCCCCTCACATAGAGGGGAAAGTGATTGGTGGAGATGTAGATCTAGATCTCCTCTCTCTTTTCCCTCAAGAACAAGCAAGAATCATTGGAGGGATTGAGAGTAAGCAAGCTCTAAGAATGTCAACAATGGAGGTAGAACAAGAGTTCAACGGATAGATAAGGCCAAGGGGAAAGAAGACCCCCTTTCTATAGTGGGGGAAGGAATCAGACCGTTACCCCCACTTACAGCCCGAGCTCCAGCGGTACTACCGCTGGCTGCAGCGGTACTACCGCTGGCATTCCAGCGGTACTACCGCTGACCAGGGGCGGTACTACCGCCGGCTAGCGGTACTACCGCTAGTTGCAGCGATACTACCGCTGGCACTCCAGCGGTACTACCGATGGGCCCCTGGTAGTGCAAAGGCACTACCACCGCCAAGAAAGTATTCGCAAAAATGTCCGACGCAGTACAACCGCAAAGATGACGGTACTAAAAACTTGGAGCGGTACTACCGCTGGCCAGGGGCGGTACTACCGCTGGACAGCGGTACTACCGCCAGCTCTAGCGGTACTACCGCTAGGGCCAGCGGTACTACCGCCACCTCTAGCGGTACTACCGCTAGGTCCAGCGGTACTACCGCTCGCCACTGAAACAGCCATAACTTTCGCATACGAGCTCCGAATCGAGCAAACCCAAGATTGTTGGATTCAGGACGACAAGAGCTATCCAAACAGTGATGTGAGTCCTCTATGAATGAAGAACCGGCAAAAACTCTAACATCGAAGACATCATAGTAGATGCATATGGACTCCGTTTTTGATGAACTCGAGCTTGTCACGAAGATGACCATAAGCTCTAAAACTCACAAAGAGAAACACCAAACAAGAACCAAGAAGTATGATGCAAGGATGCAAATGGTTTGAGCTCTCAATGAACGATACGATCAAGCTACTCACTTGAGAGCCCCCCTTGATAGTACAGCAATCTATCCTAAACAGAAAACCTATCAAGGGCAAACCTATACCTTGCACCTCGTCCTCTTGAGCTAGATGATGATGATCTTGGCTTTCTCAAGATGGACCACCTTTCTTGATTGCGTTGGCTTGATGAAGACTAGTTGATTGCTCCCCCATACTCACTATGGGTGAGCCACTCTTCAGCATATCTTCACAAGTCCATTGCCACCACAATGGACGGCAAGCTTCAAGCATGATATCTTCGTGCTGATCCACTTGAACTTGCACATTGCAATCTTGATGACGATCACAACTTGACGTCATACTTCATGGGTTGTATGAGATCTTCCCTTTGACGCAAGCCCATGCAAACACACCTAACCCCCACATAGAACTCCCACGAAGACCATGGGTTAGTACACAAACACGTAATGGACAATGCTTACCATACCATGGGATCACTTGATCCCTCTCGGTACATCTTGTACGCTTTGTGTGTTGATCATCTTGATTTACTCTTTGTCTGAGATCTTGATCAACCCTGTGTCTCTATGACCATTCTTTGGATAATACCTTGAATACCATCTTGGTCATCATATAAACTCCTTGAACCCAACAGATGGACTTCAAGAAGTGCCTATGGACAAATCCTATGAATGTAACTTAAGGCAACCATTAGTCCATAGGTTGTACGCTTTGTGTGTTGATCATCTTGATTTACTCTTTGTCTCTGATCTTGATCAACTCTGTGTCTCTATGACCATTCTTTGGATAATACCTTGAATACCATCTTGGTCATCATATAAACTCCTTGAACCCAACAGATGGACTTCAAGAAGTGCCCATGGACAAATCCTATAAACGTAACTTAAGGCAACCATTAGTCCATAGGAATTGTCATTAATTACCAAAACCACATATGGAGATATATGCTCTAACACCGGAACTTATTGCAAGATCCCTCGTGGTTCTGATAGGGAAACGCGCCCCCTTGTGGGTGAAATGATTATTAATGGCTACCTCTTCTCGCCTTGCATTTTATTTATAATTCAAATATGACCGGAAAATACATGCCTTAGCCCGCCAAAATGGCTAGAAAAATAGTACATGTGTCCTTGGGGGAATGTTTTGGTCGCGCTGATGGAATGGGAATGAATTACATAGTTCTCGTCGTCTTGAAACATTGAGAACCTTTGTTTATAAATCTGAGTAAATCGAAAACAATCGTCCAATTTAAGTGCGGCAAATCGAAAACTGACCCAAAAATCATGAACCTTGGCATGGTTTCATGATAGGGCACATATATGTCGTGGTAAAACAATCGCCCAATTTGAGATAAGGCACACACATTAATACCCAACGCAGTCCTTTGGAACAAATAGCTGACATGTTATGGTGGCAGACGATTCTATTTTGTGAACCGTGTGTGTTCCTCTACCGATTTAAGTGCGGCCATGCATCCCTCTTTTTATTAGAGAGTGCTACCCCGGTCCTGGTTCATTGGTCCTCTTTGTATTTTGTGCAAAAAATTAACCATAGTCGGCGGCGTGCATGCAGCTGCTTGATTTGACGGGACGAGCACGAGCAATCTGCCGCGCAGGCTTGACGGGACGCGTGCGAGCAGCCCGAGCTGCTGTTTAACATGCGGTTAACTAAAACACCTATACGGAGGGTGTTTGCTTGGCATACCATGGCCCCGCTCAACGTTAAGCACTTGCTTTGTTCGTGGCTCACCGAGAACGTGATTTTAGCTTGTTTCCAAATTCTGGATAATTGGAAATGCCACATGCGGTAACGGATAATACAACGACAAAATAAAATGGCAACAAAAAATACGAGGAAAAGTTTACCATCGCGCGGATAATAATTGTCTTAAATATTCCCAATAATTTTAAATGCCACATGCGGTAAGGCATGAAAGACACACGGGCAAAAGAAGAAGGAAATCGTAGACAACAATCTGGGTCACTACTGTCTGTACTCCTAGATGTATCCCCACGCGACGAGTTTCTCCAGCTCCTTCAAATCATCACGAATTTTCTTGACAGCAGCCATGGATTCCTCCACCTCCTACTCGCGCTCAATGCGGAGCTACCTCAAGTCATCTATAAGTTCCGTGATGACCGCTTTCAGCGTCATCCCCGAGGCACTGCCCTGCTCACGCAGCTTCTTCCAGCCGGTGGCCTCCTCCTCCTTCTTTGCGAGCTCCTTGAGGAGCTTTGCATTGTCACCCATGAGTCGCACGGCGAGGCCAGCCGCCATCTCAACTGAGGAATCGCTAATCTTGAGCGGCATCACAACTCTATCGACCAACTCCTCATGCCTAATTAGGCAAGCGAGACTAGCATCGTCGATGCCCGAGGAATTTAGCACCGCCATTTCTTTGCGTTCGCCGATGCTGCGAGTGCACTTGCGAGAGCCCTCCCCTGCCGGTGAGAGCTTGTTCAAGGGGTCCGCGGCGCGCTAGGACATCTTTGTTGCGTCTGCCGTGTAGCTGCGAGACCTCTCTATTGCTTCCGTGGCTTTGGTCTTTGTTGCCTGGTTATATGTCGACCCAAAACTCCTCGTACCGGTCATGACGGAATGACTTGACAGGAAAGTCTTGTTTAGTGGGTGACGAGGAGAGGAAATGAGAAGTATTTTCAAGAGGGTAGTTTTTATAGACCGTGCTAAGTGTGAACATGTTTAGGTTTGATCAGTGTGAATAGATTTGCAATTACTTATTGTGTGGTAATATGGAATGTGACAAGAAACAAGTTCACAATTTAGTGATGGTTATGGGCTTGAATCCTGAAACAAAATAAGTCGCGCTTGGGTCGCATCCATCTGCGTGTGCTATGCTAGCGGTTGGGTCCGGTGCACAACCCAACTTGTTAAATCGAACCGTTTCTATTGTGTTCCATAATAAAAAAAACACTTCGTTGGAGTGAACCGGATGATGCCCTGCCAACAGTTGGGGCCTGCACATGACCACGTTTGGGATCCATATGCATGCGGTTGCACCACGAGCGTCTCCCCGAGCCAGTTTTCCAGGATGTTCGGCCCCATTTATACCCGCGACCATTAACCATAATCTCTTCATGTTGTCAATCATGCCCCACAACACAATAAGCAGACCCTCGACGATGCATATAGAGAGGATATCCAGCGGAACTGCAATGGATTTCGGCATGCATCTTGTGAAGACACACATGAGGAAGATGTACCTCACGGTGGTGTACACCAACGACCCGGTCATGGTGGGGGACTCAATCAACACTATGGAGCAGTTGCTTGCTTAGGATGACAAGTACAAAGTGATCGGCTTCGACCTCGCTTACACCGGCGGTCATGTTGGGCATGATTAGAAGGTTGTCGTTGCCTAGTTGTGTGTGCACCATCATTCTCTCCTCTACCACTACTACCTGGCCACAATGCCTTGCGAGCGTTTCACTAGGTTTGTCAACAACCCCGACTACAGGTTTGCTATGGTAGATACCACCAACAATTGAAAGGTGCTCAAGACTTCGGGCTTGGCCTGCGAGAAGCTTGTAGACATTCATGGCCACTACAAGATCTGGGGAAGCAAGAAGGACATGGACACCCATGTTGACTTGGCCGAGTCCATCATCGACCCCTACTACAGGGACATGAAGAGTGAGGTGAGAAGAATAAGCTTGTGTGGTACAGTGCCTGGGTGAAGAGACTGGATGAACATCACCTCCAGAATGCAGCAAAGGAAGCGTACACATGCTATGAGATGTTCACGCGAATTGTTGACATGAGGAACTACCTCCTACCTGAATACGTCGAGGGATCGAGCCACAAGCAGAGCGGTGGCGGCAAGCGTCATAGGAACTAGATGATGTGTTGATCGTTTCCCATACTCACTCATGCCAAAATATTTATACTTTTAGTAGGCTAAGTTTATTTTGCATGTAATAGTGTATTGGGGTGTGCACCAATGTTATGTGTGTAGTCGCTTATGTATTTGGATGCTTAATTAGGTTATGCTATCATGTTGTTATTTGGATGCTTAACTAGTATCTATTTTGCAAAGTTTTTTCTACACACAAAATCGCGCATGAATTAATGATAGTAACTGTTTGTCTTATATTTTCTCATCGCAAATCATTTGTGTTATTTTGGCTCATCGCAAACAGTTCATCTATGCGAACTGTATGCCGCATATCACACACACCTTGCTAAACTCAACCGTTTATGTTGTGTTTCCTAATCGAAAACAGTTCGTCCTAGTGGACCGTATGCCATATATAGCACACACCTTGATCTAGTTGACCATTTCAATTGTGTTGCCTAATCGAAAATAGTTCATACGAGTGAACTGTATGTTGTATATCGCACACACCTTCATCTGACTGCCTATTTCCATTGTTGTGCCTCATCGTGAACAGTTCATTGGAGTGAACCATATGCCACGCATCACACACGCAACTCCAATCAGAATCGTGATTGATGTCTCCTCCATCATAAACGTTTTGCATATTTTTTGACGGTTTTTACAGCACCTTTGCGATTAATGCATCAGACACAGTTTCATCAAAAGGTCTTAGATTGTAGTGTCGCGTTTGGACCATCCTGCAATAGTGAATGTACCAAATTCAAGAATTATCTTAGAAGAAAATCTAGCAATGATATACATATCTTTCAAAGGAAATACATTCTCAAAAAATGTTGGATCACGAGATTCCATTATCGTATCAACATGCTTAGCATGTACCTCGAATTTAACCACTAAAAATCTATATGCAATGGCCCGCTGAACATAATCTAGAAAGACATAATCCACTGTCTTTGGTCCGAGTTTGCATTTCTTACGAATAGGAATATTAACCTTTGCCAAGCATCCCCAAGTGCGCAAATAAGAAAAATATGGTTTAATTCCAACCCACTCCTCATAATTTTTTCCTTTATTATTATTAGGAACTCTATTTAGGAGATGACATGAAATCAATGCAGTCTCCCCCACCATGCCTTAGATAAACTAGCAGTATTTAACATGGCATTCACCATGTCAATCAATGTGCGGTTTTGCCTCTGAGCAACCCCGTTCAATTTGGGTGAATAAGGAGGCGTCCTCTCATGAATATTACCTTGTTACTCATAGAATTCATCAAATACTTTGGGAAAATACTCTCCACCACGATACGACCTAAGATGCTTGCTCTTTCTCTCTAGTTGATTTTCAACTTCAACTTTGTAGATTTTAAAGTAGTCTAAAACTTCATATTTCTTTTGCAACAAATAAAGATAGCAAAATCTAGTGATATCATCAATCAACACTGTGAAATATCTCTTTCCATATTTTGTCCACTACAAGCACAAATGCTCCCTTGGTGGTTTTGATGATTAATGACAACATACATTGCTTCTTGGAGTAACAGTTTTATCTAGAATATTTTAGATCTAGTCCAAAGATTGGAGTGGCTGGGAATTGTAAGAAGAATCCTCAAGATGGAAGGAAATCTTACTGGCAAAAGTTTCAAGCTTCAAGACTCTACATTTTACTTTATGTGAGAAATCACAATTAAGTCCATCGGAAAGCCAATATTATTAAAAGGGCATGAGTTATTGATAATGATCTGGTTGCACAAGTGCTTAGAGACATGCCAACAGAAACGTCAGCCAAACTCTCACCAAATATTACGTCCAAAACCCAAACTACCATTTTCGGTGACACCAACAAATTTCATATTGATCCCACCGTCTTTTCCTTAGACAAAACCCAAGCCAAACCCTAGCACCTCAATACCATCGAGATTTGCTTTGGTATGGCCGAAAAATAGTTGCCAACTTGCTGGTATCTAATTGAAAAAAATGGAATTTCTGAGTTTTACTTTTTGGTGCCACCGAGACACTGGAACTGCCTACACCTACCGAATCGGTCTCACCGAATTTTTATTCTTCGATCTCACCGAGAACCCAAAAGTTAGGACATTTTGCACTAGTCTATAAAACCACGTTTTTACTTCGGTTTTACTGAGTTGGGCAATAATTTTGTAATGGCTGGATTTTTGGAGATGACTATAAATACCATCCACCCCCTCTTTTTGTGGGGGGGGCCTTGAAAACATTTTTGCACTTCCACCATTAGTTTTTAGAGAGAGAACCACCTACTCATGTGTTGATATCAAGATATTCCAATTCAACCATATGAATCTTGATTCTAGCATCCGCAAGTTACTTTCCACCCAATCATCCTCTTCTACAAAGCCAATTTCTATGAGAAAGTGACTGAGTATTGATGAGACTACCTTCTGAAGCACAAGAGCAAGGAGTACATCATCCATACACCATCTATTACCTTTTGGAGAGTCGTGTCTCCTAGATTGGTTAGGTGTTGCTTGTGAAAGTGCAATCGTGCCCTTAATCATATTTTGATGTTATTGATAACATACATATAAGAAACTAATCATCTTCATCAAGTGTATCTCAGGTTTTGTTCCCACGAGAGTTTTTGTGTGGATCATGACTATCATGTCTAGGATGCTCAAGAAGAAAGAAACAAGACGAAGTGCTCTATCATTTTATTTGTCATTGTTGAGTATAGGGACCCCACACTATTAAGAGGGGATCACTGGGTCTCTCAAGGAACTTGCTCAAAACTGTAGGCAATTCCTCTCTCTATCTTCCTTATGTTGGTCTGCTCTTGTTTTGTCAACCGGTGGTTGTCGGACGTCCGAACGCCGGATGACCGACGTCCTCCGGAAATCAGGAGACACCAACAGATTCAAATCCTTGGACTTCCGGTTCCTCCGGTAGTCCGAGGACCATATGTTCGGGTACGGTAGGTAATCCGTTGCCACTCAACAAATTCAAATTGTCGGACTTCCGACCATTTCGAGACGATCGTGCCCCGGATGGTCGATGTCCTCCGGACATTTGTATGTTGTTCACCTTTCCACCAGATACTTTATGTATCTTCGGACGACCAACCATTATGGGACGTCTGCCCCTCGTGGTTGTTTGGACGATCGTGAACTGTCGGATGTCCGGCAAATGCACAACATAAGTGGCTCCAACAGCCACTTTTATATCACCACTATATATAGTCTTCTCCCACCTCGTGTGGGGGTCGTCCATCACAAACAAAACATTCAAAGAACACCTTTTTCTCTCACTCCCATTTGCTTACACCAAATCTTAGATCCCAAGTGCATCTCTGAGTTCCTTTAGGTGTTGTTCCAATCAAAAGATAGATCGTCTCCCTCTGCTCCTCTCAACCAAAGCTATTTGTGATTTGAGCAAGCTTTGAGCAGTTCCCGTGATCTTGTTACTCTTGGAGGTTGGATACTCCTAGGCGGTAGGAATTCTTCGGAGAGGAACCAAACCTTTGTGTTTTCCCCTCGAAAGTTTGTGAGGGTTTGGAGGCCACCTCAAAGGCTTACCACTAGTGGTTGAGGAACGCCTTCATGGTGTTGTCTCAAGGAGAGAAGAGGGTGAGCCTTTGTGGCATTGGAGTGCCTTCATGTTAACATCCACCTCTCTAAACGGTGACATAGCTTCCCTCCAAGGAATTGAACTTCGGCATACATACTCATCTCTCGGAGTTGCGGTTATCCCTAACCCTAACTTCCTACTTATTACTTCTCTTTGAATACTTACTTGTGCTTTACTATCTCCTACTTGTTGTCGTGCTTGGTACACAAAGCTTAACCTTCACCCTTGCAATTGTTAGGCTCACTTTCATATTCTGCAATATTGCCTACAATTGCCAAGTAATGATTAAAATTTGTAACTGTACCTATTCAACCCCCCTCTAGGTCCATCTCGATCCCTTTCAATTGGTACCAAAGCCTCATTCTCTATTCTTGTGGCTTAACAACCATAAAGCAAGATAAACCCCGATGGGACTCCCCTTGTTGTGGATCCGAAGGATAAGGGAGCAACTTCCACGAAAGTCAAGTCCTTCACTTCTGAGGATCTGGAACGGGCTCTTTCTAAGCAAAAGGAGGAGCATGATGCTTATCTTGAGGCCTTGGTACAAATGATATTGGCCACATTATCCATGATGATTGCATCACCTCCAAGTGGTGCGGCCTCGAGGCCAACTGTGCCTATTTCTTCACTTGGCCAACAACCTCCTGGCAATGACCAAACTAGTGTTCCATGGCTTTATGCTAGACCTCAAGTTGAGAAACCTATGTATAATCCTGGAGGAAAACCTCTTTTGCTTGATGATAGTTCCGACTTTGCTTTGTGGAGAGTTGGTATGCAAGATCATCTTAGGTACACCAATGACGAAATGTTTGACATTCTGGAGCATGGCTACCACACCGTCGACCCAAAGAATCTCACTCCAAGAGAAACTTATCACAGTCATCTGAACGACACCGCAATCATGAGCATAAGAAAAGGAATGAATGATAACCAACAGAGACCTTACATACACATCATGAGCGCTTAATGGCAAAGGCCGTCATAGAAGATGGAGGGGACCAAAACTCTCCTAACAAGGCCAAGGTAACCCCACGCTCAAATCCCCCTATTTTGTCATCTACTCCTTGTGATGATTATCTTGATTCGGAGGATAAATATGATGATGACGATATAGATGATCCTATGCTTGTTAAAATAAATAAATCCATGTGCTCCCTTAAAGTAAAGAAGCTCACTATGTTTCATATGCTTATGGAGATGGAGAGTAAGCACAACAATACCATTAGGGAACTCGAAACCCTCGTCACCGAGGAAAAGGAAAAGTACGAAATCCTTGGCCGGAAAGTCCAATATGAGGAAGCACGAAATGATAAACTATGCTTAGAAATTGGTGCAAACATTTATGATCATGCTAACAATCTTGCATCTTTGAAAAAGGCTAAGAACTCGTGCAAGGAGTTGATAAATGATAAAAGTAAGCTTGTGGAATGTCATACTTCTCTCTCTAAGGATTGTGAGCTTTTATCCGTGTCCCTAAAGACTAAGGAAGAGGAGCTCACTCTTCTTACAAAGAGCTTTGAGACGCTCAAACTTACTTATCTTGAAACTGTAGCTAAGTTTTACTCCTCACCTATTATCAATGCTGATACTTGTACTAATAACTCTAGTGGTGACCTAGCATCTATTCTTGAGGAAAACCATTTTCTAAAGTCACGACTCGAGAGAGGACTAATGACATGTGCGTAAGGACAAAAGAATCTTAATGAGATATTGAGCCAACACAATGAGGTGTTTGCCAAGGAAGGGCTCGGGTTTGACCCAAGAACAAGCAAGAAGAATATGTCTCCTCTAAAGTGCACCACCCCTCTCAAAGAAACATTTGTATGAGAAGGACACAAGGAGAAAGGTAAGGTGGAGAGTAGGAAGGCCACTAGGGGCATGCCCACTCTCAACAAGCCAAAAGAGTTCATACCTCTATCCTGTGTACTCCGTAAAACAAAGGATGGAGAGGTTTACGCTAAATTTGTTGGTCCTCGTAATGCATTCTGGTTCTATGCTATTTGGGTCCCTAAGACCCTTGTGACTAACTTGAGAGGTCTCATTGTATAATGGGTGCCTCTAAACAAGTCATAAAGTGTGGTAGGTTTCCTTCTCTGGTGTCGTCAAATGTGTGATCGATAGTGGATGCACCAACCATATGACCGGAGATAGAAAATTGCTTTTTGATTTCATGGAAGCTATTCAATCATTTATGAGCATTGTGTTTGGTGGAGGATCAAAAGGATAGGTACACGGGTTGGCAAGGTGGCTATCACAAATGGCATGTCTCTTGCAAATGTCATGCTTGTCCAATCCCTTAAATACCATTTGCTTTCTATTCGCCAATCGGCTTCCGTGGGTTATGATACACTATTTAGACTAACACGTGTGAATGTCTTTAAGAGAGACACTCTCAAAGTGGATTTTGTTCGAGAGTTGGATGGCAACCTTTACATGGTTGATTTCTCGAAAGAGAGCACTTTCCATGCAAACTTGTCTAATAGCCAAGGCCGACAAGGGGTGGCTATGGCATCACCGGCTAGCCCATGTCGGCATGAGAAATCTTCAAGATCTCTTAAAGGGTAATCACATCCTTGGACTAACCAATGTCTCTTTTGAGAAAGATCATGTGTGTAGTGCATGCATAGCCGGGAAGCAACATCAATCAAAGCACCCACCCAAAAATATTGTGTCTACTTCAAGGCCTTTGGAGCTCCTTCATGTGGATCTTTTTGGGCCTCCGTCATGGGATAGTCTTGGTGGGAAAAAGTATGGACTTGTCATTGTTTATGATTACTCAAGATATACATGGGTGTTTTTCCTCAAGTCCAAGGACGAGATGAAGATCACTTTCATTGATTTTTCCAAGCAAGACCAACGCAATTTTGACAAAGAAATCTTGGCAATAAGAAGTGATAATGGCTCCGAGTTCAAGAACTACACCTTGGAAGAATTTCTTAGTGATGAGGGGATTGAACATCAATATTCCGCACCCTACACTCCTCGACAAAATGGTGTAGCCGAGAGGAAGAACCGCACACTTGTGGAAATGGAAAGGTCCATGTTGGATGAATACAAGTCACCACATAGTTTTTGGGATGAGGCTGTCAACACAACATGCCATGCATCAAACCGGCTCTTCCTCCGTCCGATATTGGAGAAGGCTCCATATGAGCTCCTAACCGGGAACAAACCAAATGTCAAGTACATTCGTGTATTCGGGTGCAAGTGTTTCATCCTCAACAAAAGGGAACAGATAGGAAAATTTCAATCCAAAACAATTGAGGGGATATTTGTTGGTTATGGATCAAACTCTCATGCCTACAAAGTCTACAGCAAATCCAGTGGATGTGTTGTAGAAACTTGTGACGTGATGTTTGATGAATTTAATGGCTCCCATGGGTAGCAAGTTGATCTAAGTGATGTAGGTGAAGAATATCCCTCTCAAGATATTTTGACCATGGGTGTTGGTGCTCTTCTTCCAATGGAACAAGAACCTCATGATGATGATAAAGAAGATGGAAGTTTCTCTCATCCTCAAGTCACTTCAACACCCATTCCTCTACAAGATCGTAGTACTCAAACTATGTTGTTGTTTTGGATGAAGAAGGAGAACACGTCCATCACCATGATCACTCTCAAGAACAAGATCATCATCAAGAGCTAGAACAAGCAAATGCTATCATTGATGATGAACCTCAACAAATGCAACGTGAAGAAGAATATCTTCCACCACACATTAATGATCCATATGTTGAGGATGTAGATGATGGAAATTAAGTTGAACCTGGTGAAACCCGAACCTCCATCATGCCACGAGTGGTCGGTCGTGTTGATGTTGATAAAATTCTTAAGGGCATATTAGAATGTAGAGTCACTCGTAAACAATTGACAAACTTTTGTGCTCACTTTTTGTTTGTTTCTAGTTTTGTGCCACTCAAGGTACAAAATGCATTGTGTTACAATGATTGGCTCGTTGCTTTGCAAGAAGAGTTGAATAGTTTTAAACGCAACAAAGTATGGTCATTAGTCAAAAGACCAACTAAGGAACACAATGTCATTGGAACAAAATGGATTTTAAAGAACAAGCAAGATGAGAATGGCATAATCATCTACAACAAGGCAAGTTTAGTGGCACAAGGGTACTCCCAAGATGAAGGTTTGGAATTTGGTGAGACCTTTTCTCCCGTTGCCTGTCTTGAGTCTATTCGCATTTTACTGGCCTAGGTTGCTTTCAATGGTTTTACGTTACATCAAATGGATGTGAAGAGTGATTTTCTTAACGGTCCTCTACAAAAAGAAGTATACATATCACAACCACCTAGGTTTGTTGACTCCGATCACAAAGACTATGTCTATAAACTTCACAAGGCTTTGTATGGCCTCAAACAAGCACCGCGTGCTTGGCATGATCATATTAAGAAGTTTCTACTCGATGATGGTTTTGTGAGAGGGGTGATCGATCCTACACTTTTTACTAAGAGGGATAAAGGTGATTTGATATTATGCCAAATCTATGTGGATAACATCATTTTCTGTTCTCCTGACATTCATTTGTGCAAGAAGTTTGCGGCCTCCATGACCAAAACCTTTGAAATGTCACTCAATACGGACATGAAGTTCTTTCTTGGATTTCAAATACAACAATTTCAAGAAGGAATTTGTGCAAGAAGTTTCTCACCTACGTGACAGACACAACGTTGATATGCCAATGCTATTTACCCTTCATAAGGACCCTTTTCATTGAATCCAATTCGACTAAAGTGGGAGGGACAGACACCCGCTAGCCACCTTATGCACCAAGTGCATGTCTGTCGGTGGAACCAGTCTCACGCAAGTGTACGTGTATGGTCCGTCCAGGCCGCTTCATCCCACAATACCGCCGAAAAAAGATAAGACTAGTAACGGCAAGCAAGTTGACAAATCCGCACCCACAACTTTTGTGTTCTACTCGTGCATAGAATCTACGCATAGAACCTTGGCTCAGATGCCACTCTTGGGGATCGCTGTAATTTCAAAATTTTCCTACGCCATACAAGGATCTATCTATGGATAAACCAGCAACGAGAGAGGTTGTAGAGCATCTTCATAGCTTTGAAGATCGCTAAGCGGAAGCATTACTATGAACGCGGTTGATCGAGTCGTACTCGCAGCGATTCAGATTGCGGTGGATTCTGATCTATGTACCGAACTACGGCACCTCCGCGTTCATCACACGTGCAGCCCAATGACGTCTCCAATACCTTGAACCAGCAAGGAGGAAGGAGAGGTTGAGGGAGAGAGCTCCAGGAGCACGACGACGTGGTGGCGGTGGAGCTACGTGGTTCTCCGATAGAGATTCGCTAAGCTACACGGAGGACGAGGAGAGAGAGGGGTAGGGCTGCGCCAAGAGAGAGAGAGTTTTTGTGTCTCAAATCAGCCCCAATACCTTGGGTATTTTCACGGGGGAGGGAGAGAGGGCGCGCACCCCTAGGGTTCCCTCCCTAGGGGCGGCGGCAGCCCTAGATGTCCACGGAGGGCGGCGGCCAGGGTGGAGAGGAGGGTGGCGCCCTAGGTGGGCCTTGGGCCTCTCCTGCGCCTAGGGTTTGCCCCCTCCACCTCTCCTTGCGCCTTGGGCTGAGAGAGGATGGCGCACCAGCCCACTTTGGGCTGGTCCCCTTCCACCTTTTGGCCCATGAAGCCTCTTGGGGCTGGTGGCCCCACCCGGTGGACCCCCGGAACCCTTACGATGGTCCCGGTACGTTACCGGTAACACTCGAAACACTTCCGGTGACCAAAATCTCACTTCCTATATGTAAATCTTTACCTCCGGACCATTTAGAAGCTCCTCGTGACGTCTGGGATCTCATATTGGACTCCGAACAACCTTCGGTAACAACGTACACTTTTTCCCTATAACCATGGCGTCATCGAACCTTAAGTGTGTCGACCCTACGGGTTCGGGAGACATGCAGACATGACCGAGACATCTCTCAAGTCAATAAACAACAGTGGGGTCTAGATATCCATGTTGGTTCCCACATGTTCCATGATGATCTCATCGGATGAACCACGATGTCAAGGATTCAATCAATCTCGCATGCAATTCCCTTTGTCTATCGGTATGATACTTGCCCGAGATTCGATCGTCGGTATCCCTATACCTTGTTCAATCTTGTTACCGGCAAGTCTCTTTACTCATTCTGTAACACATCATCCCATGGCTAACCCCTTAGTCACACTAAGATCAATATGATGATGGATTACCGAGTGGGCCCAGAGATACCTCTCCGTCACACGGAGTGACAAATCCCAGTCTCGATTCGTACAACTCAATAGACACTTTTGGAGATACCCGTAGTGCACCTTTATAATCACCCAGTCACGTTGTGACGTTTGGTACACCCAAAGCACTCCTACGGTATCCGGGAGTTGCACAATCTCACGGTCTAAGGAAATGATACTTGGCATTATAAAAGCTTTAGCAGACGAACAACACGATCTAGTGTTATGCTTAGGATTGGGTCTTGTCCATCACATCATTCCACAATGATGTTATCCCGTCATCAATGACATCCCATGTCCATGATCAAGAAACCATGATCATCTACTGATCAACGAGCTAGCCAACTAGAGGCTCACTAGGGACACATTGTGATCTATATATATTCACACATGTATTACGGTTTCTAGTTAATACAATTATAGCATGAATAATAGATAATTATCATGAACTGGAAATATAATAATAACTTTATTACTGCCTCTAGGGCATATTTCCAACAGGAGTAATAGTAGTAGGTGCACGCAGGAGTCGTCCTATTTGCTTATGGACGTGATGCCTATATACACATGATCATTGCCATGAAAATTGCATAACTATTCGCTTTTCTATCAATTGTCCAATGGTAATTTGTGTACCCAACGTATGCCATTTCTATGAGAGATGCCACTACAGAACTCTACGCCCCCAGGTCTATTCACTTATATATTTACGAACACTTTTAATACCTTGCTATTATTTATTTGATTTTATTTTATTTTGTGATTTACAATTATCTACAACCCTCTTGCCCGCGCTGGGTGCAAGTTGTTTGTTTCTTTTAGTGCAGCCGCTTAAGACGGTTGAGGATTGGTATTCCTATTGGTTCAATAAACCTTGGTTTCATAACTGAGGGAAATACTTATCCACATTGTGTTGCGATAACCTATTCCTCTTCACGGAAAACCCAACGCAGATCACAAGTATTAGGAAGGATTTCTAGCGCCGTTGCCGGGGAATACCATCATCAACTATCACGTAACTTTGCACGAATTTTCATTCACTTGTTCTTCTTTTTATTTGGTGTCATATTTAGTTTGTCTCATAAAAATCAAAAATACAAAAATATCTACCTTTGCTTGCTAGTTTACTTGCCTTTATCTTAATTTTTGCATTTACTTTCCGTTTGTTTGTGTGCTATCTTTATCCTTTGCACACAAACAAACAGAAAGTAAATGCAAAAATTAAGATAAATGGATCCTCATCCACTAGCTAATCTTTTCACAAGACCCTATTATGTTGAAAAAATTGCTAGTGAGAGTGCACTAGATCATCTTTATGCGGTCTTGCTTGAAAATCATGAATCTAAAAAATATGAAATTTATAAAGTGATTCATGATAGTTCCTTGAATGAAAAGCACGATTGCCATGTTGTTACTATAAATTCTATGAATGTCAATTGTGCTAATGATCATGATTGGGGTGATAATCACGATGCTTCTAACGATCTTGGCAATTCTATGCTTCATGATGAATCTATTATTGACTATCATATTTGCAACACTACTAAAAGTGGGTTTGGAAGAGTGTTAACTTTAGGTGATAATTATCCCACTACATTGGAAGATTATAAGATTTTTATGCATATGGATCATAAAGAGAATGTTTTACATGATAGCTATACTGTTGAGTTTGCATATGATCCTTCATGGAATTATTATGAGAGAGGCAAATATGGTTATAGAAATTTTCATGTTACTCACTTACCTCTCTTTGTGTTGAAATTATTAATGCTTCATTCTTCCTATTTGCATGTGCTAAATAATTCTTATCGTGATAATTTGTTTTCCTATAAAATGCCTATGCATAGATAGTATATTAGACTTAAATGAGTTTGTCACATGCTTTATGATGCTCTCTTTTGCTTCAATTCTTCTCTATTATGTGAGCATCATTGAAATTCCAAGCCTATCTTAATGGCTATATAGAAAGAGCTTGTTGGGAGACAACCCAATACTTTCTGTTTGATTGTGATAACATGATAGTTGCCTCTGTAATAATTATGTTTTATGTTCTAATTAGTGTTTGTGTCAAATAAAGCCTTTGGGATTATTTGTATGATGAGTAGAATTAATACAGTGCAAAAACAGAAACTTCGACGTCTAGTGCAGGAATTTTGTGATTTTAGTGGAACGTCTTCTTAAGCAGAAATTTTTACACAGTACTAATATACAAATTCTACAAGTCGTCCTAAGTTTTCAGATTTTTTTGAGTTACATAAGTATGGAAATTAAACATATCTTTAGAGAAGTTTGAGACATAGAGTGTGTTGCATTTTGTTGCTCTTCTTGTTTTGAAAACAATTGCTTTACCGTATGGATGTCTTAACCTTTGATGTGTTTGATCATACGCTCTTATATTTGATGCTACAATTTTCTATCCTTGAGATATATATGTGATGATCATTCACTCATTATTGATGTTATGTGCATTGTAATCCATTCATATCATTTGTGTGCACCACAAAGATGCATGTGACATGAAAGAGAACCCCATGATCCTTATCGATTGTTCATTTTCATTCAAACGCAAATTTACAATAATGAAAAAAATTAGGGGGGTCTCTTGATTATCACATACTTATCAAAGCGACGATGTTATTCATTGATTATGTTTTATGTCTAACCTTTGATCTATATGTTGTCATCAATTACCAAAAAGGGGGAGATTAAAAGCACAACTTCTCCCTAGGTAGTTTTGGTAATTAATAGCAACATATATTTCATTGAACTAATGATTCTACCTAGTATATTTCAGGAAAAGTTCAATGAATGGATTGACTAAGGACTGTGAGGAGAACCCCTAGATGCAAGGAATATCTATTGGCAACAAGCTTCAAGACTCTAGATTTTTTATTTTGTGAGAAATCATACTTGAGTCCATAAGAAAGCCAATACTATTAAAAGGGGATGAGGTGTCTATGATGATCTGGTTGCTCAAGTGCCTAGAGATTAGCCACCAAAAATACTCATGAAATTCTCCCACAAATATTATGTCCAAACCCTAAAGTCAAAATTCGGTGTCACCGATATTTCCAATTTGACCCACAAAGTTTTAACCTTGACAAATCCATAGCCAAACCCTAACCATCTCGGTACTACCAAGTCCTTTTTTGGTGTCACCGAAAATAGTGGCAAACCTATTAATGTCGATTTGATTAAAATTGGAATTTCTAATTTTAGCAAATCGGTGTCACCGAGTTTGCTTAACTGCCTAGGTCAGCCAAAACTGGACTAACCGAGATTTATATATCAGTCTCAACGAAACACCAAAAGTTGTCGCATATTGCGCTAGTCGGTACAACCGAGTTTTTACTTCAGTTTCACCGAGTTGGGCAGTAATGTTGTAATGGTTGGATTTTTGGAGATGCCTATATATACCCCTCCACCATCCTTTCATTTGTGGAGGAAGCACTCAGAACAAACCAACACTTGCCCCATCCATTTTCTGAGAGAGAACCACCTACACATCTGTTGAGATCAAGATATTCCATTCCTACCATATGAATCTTGATTTGTAGCCTCCCGAAGTTGCTTTCCACCCAATCAACCTCTTCTACCAAGCCAAATTTGTGAGAGAGTGATTGAGTGTTGAGGAGACTATCTTTTGAAGCACAAGAGCAAGGAGTTCATCATACTACCACGTCTATTACTTTTTGGAGAGTGGTGTCTCCTAGATTTGTTACGTGTCGCTTGGGAGCCTCCGACTTCGTGTGGAGTTGAACCGAGAATTTCTTATGCGCAAGGATATCACCTACTTTATGAAGATCTACCCCCGAGTGAGGCTAGTCCTTCGTGGACGTAAGCCATGATGGAATAAACAAGGTTGCTTCTCAATGGACCCATTGTGGTGGAGCCCTCCATGGACTCTCGCAGTCGTTACCGTTCGTGGGTTGAAGTCTCCATCAACATGGACATACGTTAGCACCACCTATCGGAACCACGCCAAAAATCTTTGTTTCATCTTTGCGTTCGATCCTCCTATACCTACACTTTACATTCAAGTGCATTTCTTTACTTTCCGCTTCTATACTCTTAGACTTGCATGTGTAGGGTGTACTTGACTTGCTATAATTGCTAAAACTTGCCCACAACTAAAATTGGGAAAAGGCTAAGTTCTTATTTGGTCAAGTAGTCTAATACCCCCCCCCCCTCCCGCCCCCTAGACATTCTTTCGATCCTACACTACCTTAAACTCGTCCCAACATAGAAGATTCTTGTTCATAGTAGGGACATGTTGCATGTTCCTTAGGTGCACGATCTTCCCCGGAGTGAACTTCAGATCCGTCGTGTTAATACCACGAACGGAAGCATGTGACCCGTTCCCCATTGGGAAGGTACAATTCTTTGTGACGGGATAACAAGTGAACAAAGAGACGTCAGCACACATGTGAACATTAGCACCTGAATCAATCCACCACGAAGATGATTGAAATACTAAAAGAACAATAGGTAAATTACCATACACATCAGTATTGCTAGCAGTCACCATATTGGCAATCTTGGAGCTCGTTTTCTCTCTATGGTCCACACGTTCTAGGCATTCCTTCGAAAAGTGTTTGGACTTTCCACACGTGTAGCACTCTAGCTTAGCCTTGTTAACCTTCTTCTTCAAGGTAGTAGTCTTGACAAGCATGCTGAAAACATGCTTGTTTTTTCCTTTTTTTCTTGTTCTCTAGATACCTGTGCACCATATTTGCAGTAAGCTGAGCTTCACCTCCTTTCTTAGTAGTATCTTTAGCCCAAGATTTCTCTTCAACATCAAGAGATGCAATCAGATTTTCTACTGATATCTCATGTCTCTTATGTTTCAGAGTTGTGGCAAAATTCCTTCATGAAGGGGATAACTTTGCAATCATGCAACCATCCACGAATTTATCGGTAGAACACATTTAAGGAGTTCCAACTCCTTCACAATGCAATGTATCTCATGAGCTTGTTCGATCATAGAATGGTTATTCACCATCTTGTAGTCATGAAAACTCTCCATGATGTATAGTTAACTCCTTGCATCTATTGCACCGAACTTAGCATTCAGTGCATTTCACATTGTCTTTCCATCTTGTATGTGCATGTACACATCACACAGTCGGTCGACAAGAGTACTCGTAATGCATCCCACAAACATAGTATTGTCTTCCTGGAACTTTCTCTGATTTTCCTCAAAAATTCCCTCTGGCACGCCAACAATAATGTGGAAAACTTTCAAAGCAGTAAGGGAGAGCATGGACTTCACATGCCACCTCTTAAAGTGCACACCGGTAAACTTATTCGGCCTCAGTGCATCAGCGAATCCAGCTATAGTTAACATAGGAAATTGCCTACAATTAGGTTTTTGGATTGTTGAAATATTAGGAAAGTTTAGGATTAATTCCAGTAAATAATTCATAACTATAACAGAAATTAGCATGCAACAATCTAGCATACTAGGTGGACATGAAAACATACACAGAAGCATCGCGCACGAAATAACAACTACAAATAGAGACATGAACAAATCATGATGGACGTAATGTTGTTACCTGCTCCATGAGCGACAATGTTGATTACGATGTTGACAACGATCTGGTGTTGACTACGATGGAGACGGTGATGAGTAGCACCGCCCGACTTGCACAGAAGACGACTCGTCATGACGAGCATGCACAGTCGCGCATATCGTTTTCCAAAAATCTAATTCGTCCTCTTTCGGTACATGATCGCAAGGACGAATGGTTCCAGAGATCTGCTCTCCCACACGCCAACGTTTAAGATAGAGTAGTCTAGGATGGCAACACAAGTTGTAAGATAAGGCAAAACTTTAGGTGTATTTGATGTATATTTGGTTGAGACAAGGAAACAATGAACTTCTCCATCAAAACATCAAGAAATAAAACCAAAAAAGAAAGTTGCACCCCTGGAATGCAACAAACCGTATTTCAGTGGACCATTCACACGCTGCCACGCGTCGAGCCCATAGTTGAGTCCGACCACGCGAGCTAGCACGCATATGGTCTTCTATTTCTGCCCTTCACATATCATTAAGTCTGGTGTAGAGAACTCATTATATAAAATTGTTCAAGTCTTCCATCTAGCGTGGGACTAAACTTAGAGTCACCACTTGATATTTTATTCATGAGCCACTATTTAATATTTCACAAAATGTTATGGATCTAGCCCATTTATTTCTAACACTTTGTTCATCTTGCAACAGCATAAGGCCTCACGTAATCCAAGTGTGTCTATCTTGAAGTGTGGCTAAATATCAGTTGGCTGAGGCTTAACCAAACCCATGTCTAGTGATATAACATATAACGTATAAAAAAATTACATGAATCTTTAAAAAATCTCACGAATATAACATTGATCAAGACTTAGTTAAGTCTAAGCCAATGCTTACTCTTCTCGATCAAGAGGGCTTTTTTGGAGACTTTGAAGCTCAAGGACACCACAGCGCTTGAAACAAATACTTTGTTTTGGCACCTTCCTTTCTAACATTAGTAAATTTAAGCTAATGTGACCAGTTTTGAATTGCCTAGAAGATGGAAAAGTCACATCATCTCAGGTTTGTTGTGGGTTCGATTATGACTCTGTTTGAATTGCATACAGGGTGAAAAAATCACATCATCTGAGATTTGTTATGCATTCAATGACCCCGGTTTAGAAGACGGAGTGGTTGCACGTGTAAATACATCAATCTATTTTAAGCTAAGCTAAATGCCTAAACTAAACAATTTTACATCAAGCACGGCATCCTCTCTTCGGGGTGTACGCCGTCCTAGTCCGAACAACTGAGATTTAGCAATCTCGTTTATCTTGCCATGATTTATTAATACCGGGAGTATACATATAGTAGTACCGTAACAACGAACAACCAAAGAACAAATGAAATACTGTATACATTATCAACCAAGGGTTCCTTTCGGAAAACATGTATATATAAGATCAAAAGCAGCAGCCACTACGGTCGGATTAATACTAACAACCCGCTGCCCCATCACTGTCTGACCACCGGGAACAGGCACCCGTAAACCTGCGTAAAACGAGTCAAGTAAAGTCAAATTTTACGCCACCGTGGGTCGAGCATGCAGTAAAACTGAACTGTAAAACGTTATGGGCACACGGACCTTGGACAGGAAGGATTTCTTGGGCTTCCTCCGCGGGTGGCCCCACGTGGGCGCCGCCCGGTCCGGCGAGAGCTGCGGCGGCACGTCCGGCGCGGCGGCCTTGGCGGCCTCCCGGTGCCGCTTCACCTTCTCGAACTGCACCGTGAAGCCCTGCGCCGCCGCGTTCGCGTTCGCGTTCTGCTCGTCCCACACGCCGAACTTGGGCACGGCCGACGGGGCCTTGGCGGCACGGGCCTGCGGCGCGCCATGCCGCTCGTTCGCCGGCGGTGGCGCGTGGCGCGGAGGAGACGCGACGGCCCTCGGCGCCGGCGCGGCGTGCGGGTGGTGCCTTGGCCCCGGTGCGGCGTACTCGCCGGCGCCCTGCTGGTGGTGCTGGTTGTAGCTCCCGCCGTTGTTGCCGTAGCGCGGCTGGTACGGCCTGGGCGGCGAGAACTTGCTGGCGCGGCTGCTGACCTCGGACGCGGCGCTGCTGCCGTTGCTCCCGTTCCGCCGGTGGTACCCCCCGTGGCCGTGCTGCGCGGGGTAGTGCTGCGCCGGCGAGGGGTGGCCGTGCCCGTGCCCGTGCCCGTGCGAGCTCGGCGGCCGCGAGGGCACGCTACCGCCGAGGTGGTCGTAGTGCTGCGCCGGCGCCTGGTGGCCGTGGCCGTGCGAGCTGGGCGGGCGCGAGGGCACGTTCCGGCTGAGGTTCTCGTAGTACTCGTAGGGGTCGAACTCTTGGTCGTCGTGCGCCCTGGGCGGCGGCGCCGGCGCCGCACCCGGCACCGGCGCGGTCTTGTTCTCGCGCACCTTCTCGAAGAAGACGGTGTAGCCGATGTTCTCGGCGTCCCACGACCCGAACTTGGGAACCACCGGCCCTCCTTTCCCCTGCACACGCACACGCACAGCACACGCACACGCCAACACAAATCTTAGTAGTAGTAATAACCAGATATAATTTCACCAAGTCCGTAGGAGTACTACAGTTTTGACCTCAGTTTTTATTTACTTGCACATTTTCTGGTTGCTTAAAGTTTCAGAGCAAGTCGAATCTTAAAGTGCAAGTGGTAGTTACCGGCCCTTAAATATCAAGAGGAAAAATTAGGTATGGCACCTATATATATGTCAGCAAGCTCCCAGCTAAGACCAACCAAGGTACGCTTCGTCGGAAAGTGAAATGAATAACAGGCTGCTTGCGTCAACTGTCACATTACAGTACAGATATGTCAAACCCAACAACAGCTAGCGAGTAGTCATAAACACCAAACTCGACCTGCCAGTCAGCTAGATGCAGCGGATAGTAGGCATGAGAGGAGTGGTTTGGACGTCTAATTCTAAACAATCAATCGTCCATCCCAAGCAAAGCAAAGCAAAGCTCGGTCTCCTTTTCTCCGTTCTGAAGAATCCTTCCAGTCATGGCAGCAGAGACCGAGAGGTATCATGTTAGATGGATCTGAGGACGGGCCATGCCATGTGCCTCATATCATGCCCAGATCCGTGAGCCCTAACTCCTTGTCTGCTGCTGCAGCTGCCTAACAGTAACCATGTGTTTGCCAACTTGATGCTCGCACATGGGGACGGCGGCACCGCCCATGATCCACCCCACCATCAACGCTCCATGCCCAACCATGGTCAATTCCATACGTCCATACGTGTACATACATACATATATACTCCCCTACTGATCACAATTATGCAAGCGCACCAATCATGAGCTCCTAAAATTGTAAAAACAAATTAAAATGCATAATGATCAAGCGGCCATATCGAATCATGCATGCATGCATGCACTGAGCCGGAGTAGAGAGTAAAGCATCGGTAACCAAAAAAGGGAGACGCAACGCAAACATAGTGAGATAGATAGACAGATACTCACGGCCATTAAGAAACGATGAGGATGATTGCGCCTGGTGATGAACTGATCAGGGAGAAGCTCTCGGGCGATTGATCCTTCTTTCCCCTCCCCGCTCTTCTTCTCTCTCGCTCCCCTCTTGATCACAATTCACAAGAGGAAACGAGGAGGAGAGGGAGAGAGGGGGGGAGCAGCAGCCGGAAGGCTAGCAGAGCGATGGAAGTTGGCGCAGGGCAGGGCAGGATGGTTCTTATGATTGGGGAGTTTCAGAAGCCTGCTGGAACTGACAGCGGGCTAATTAAAGGGCACGGGACACAACACACAGCTGGGAGGCGACGGAGCAAGGTGGCAGTTGGGAATGTGCTGTGCTTTTCATGGACTGGAAAGGAGGATGGAGCCAAAGGAAACAGCTCAAAGCTTAACAAAAACCTCTTCCACCTAACTAGAGTAGAGGGGAGGGAAGAGGGCAGGAGGGAGGACCGCTGGTTGTTGCGGCCATGGCCGCTTCTTAAATGAATTGTTCTCACCAAGTTGCCATTATCATTCATCCATCCTCAAATGGGTTGACCTGGTCAAGGCAGGAAAACAAATCGAGATTACCTATCTAACCATACGCCATCGTTTGCTTTGTTATTGTAGTACTATCTCTGTTGAGTTGTTCCTCGGAGAATTCTTTTCTCCGGGTTCGCAGCCAACATCGTATGTATGACCAGCTTCTGTTTTCAACCGAATCCGTTATGGGTTCTCCCTCTTTTCTTTATAAGAGCAAATAGGTTCGTGGTAGATGGAATTGATCGCTCAGACCAAACGCAGCTTGCTTAATACTGTGGGCAAAGGACGAATGAGGACAGACTTCCAGCGTACAGTATTAGATAGTGGATCAAGACTTCCTCAAGACATGACTAAGCTTTAACAACACGCATTACATATATGCCAACGTATTATTTCATATAGTAGCAAGCAAGAAAAAAGATGACTTAAGCGAACCGTCGAGAAATTATGTGTACAAAGCAACATTGATAGAGGTACCCCTTTCGGCACAGCAAAACTGCAGCCACCACAGCGTGCAGAGGCCCGCTATTAGCTGGCTCACATTTTCATCAACAGCTGACGCATTAATGGTAAAGACAATGGGAAAGCGAGAGACGTACGATGGAGAGAGGAAAGACGCACCGAGAACCTCAACATGGGCTGGAAACGGAGCCATGACTAAAAAGCTTTATTGCGCCCAGAAAACACGATCACCACCGTCTCTCTGTCAGACGATTAGCACACGGAATTGTGTGCGGCATCAGAGGCACATCACATGGGAGACGCTTGCCTTGCGTGCTCATCAGCAGACACCGAGCGCACAGGATCTGGGGCAGCTGAAACAGAGACCAATAGTTTAGTCAAGAAAGGAAGAATCTAATCAAAAGATCACCATTTGTAGATTAATGGCAGCAATGTCGGAGCAGATGCGGCGATAAGGATGTCAATATTGGTGGTGCTCAGCTAACCCTGCACAAGCGTCCAGCCGTCCATGTTATCACGGGAAACGGTGCTTCCTGTAAGCCCAAATTTTGGGACACCTTTGGTTGCTAGCAAGTAGCTAGGTTCACGTTTTAGAGAAAAATAAACCTAACGCATTTTGAAACAGCATGGTGGGCATCATTCACCAACAACGAGAAAAACATAACCATGACCATAAGTATCTTCCTTATAAACAGTTTTCAGCCTGGTTTCCCTCACAGACAGGGCCAACTTGTTCATATTTTCCTTGTACAACATGAAATGGTCATCACAATGACCACTGCCGCTCAATAGTCCATGATACCAAATACAAGAAAATACTAGATATACGGTGCAGAAATACTATAACACACAACATGCTTCTGTGTATTATCAGAAAAAACAAGTGCTCGGTCAGTGGTCAGATCAGGTGGAACAAGTGCCATCAACGATAGCACACCAAATTATACACGAATCAGATGCATGTGAGACCTACCATCATTGCATGCTCCCAGAAATTTAGATTGGAGAGAGAGCGACGTAGATCCAAGAGAAAATAAGACCAGGCATGTGAACACATGCACCCAACAAATTTGCATGGGGTTTTAAGTAATATTACTGTGAGCCTCTGAGCAAAATCACTGTTCTGGATTACTGTGAAATATCAAGCATGATCCAAATAATTATTGTTACATAATTTATAACTCTTCTGAATGACAAGATTGAGATGAACCAGATACGGTGGTCACCCGATTTTAGTATTTTCTAAGACACTTAATCCCAAGAGAACAATATCGTATTCATCCCATCAACAGTAATATGACATTTCCGCTGTTAATTATAGCCTACCAGATATTCTGCATTACACTTTTTTTCCTTACACCTACAATAAAATAGAAACTGGTACTCCCGCCATGCCAAAATAAATGCCGCTGACTCCGGAGGAAGTATGAGAAAATGAGAATGACATGGTATAGTTTGCTTGACTAATCCTCGCCAAGTATTAATTTAGGATAGAGAAATAAGAAAAATAGGGCAATAGTTGATTCTCAACACTTGACCCATCTCAGCTTTCACTGAAAAACACATCAATGAAATGATCAAAAATCACCAGGTCGAGTTTGCTTTGCCCTTCCTTTTGGCGTTTAGGATGTGAAGTTGGTATAAGAGAGGAAAGGGGAACTGCCCTAAATAAATAATTTCATCCTGATGATGGGATATTCCAATAGGCATGCATCTGAGATATGGGCTTTGAGCAGAGGAACACCCAGCATTACAAGAGCTCGGTAATAAAGATTGTTTGCACGCAGGCACTACTACTGTTCTTTCTTTCTTGTTATGCATCCGATCCTCCCGACGGACACTCCTGCCAAAAGAAAGATGGTTCAAAGAAGAGTGCTGCAAGTTAGGGAAATGGATAATGAGAAGGTTTTCACCAGTCCTCGTAGAAATTGGTTCGGTGAACTTGAATCTGGCAGTAAAAATAGTTCTTGCTACCATTGTAACTAGCAGTGTGTCTACTAGAATGTCAGTAATATTAGGATGCGCCCTGATGTCCTAAAGTACAAAGAGGCGGTCCGGCTAACAGAGGATTGGGCTGCCAAGTACTAACAGCAAAGCAAATAAAAAGCCAAATCCAACGATATCTCCAGATACTACATTCCTAATGACACCACGTTTTTAGAGAATTTAACTTCGCTCAACAGCATCAGCATATTAGAGTACTGTGTTCACAACAAAAAATTAAATAGTCTTTGTGCAATTGTTGACAGCTAGAAAAGAAGCACTCACAAATTGACAACATCCCACATGTACCTTGATTCCACACCCTGCTGTCCAGGCACAGATCACTCCAAGATGCAACGGATGTCCACTGTTTTGTTGTTTGCACTGTTACTTGGTTAGAGTAATTCACGTAGCTGCTCGCTTCGAAACATCACCCATCTCCAATATTTGAGGTTAGCTAGGTACAATATCCCTTGCTGAATGTACCAAACAATGAAGAAAAGAGTAACAAAGTGCACTGTAAATATTTCGCCATTGGAACCCCAAAGCTTCCCATATAATGACCATATATGATGTTGCACATATCGGAGGGTGTCTCACATGATTCTGAATTATTTTTCTTAACGCCTGTTCGCAGTACTTTAAAGAGGTGATGCGGCATGCGACAAGGCCAAATTGCATGACGACACATAATAATATAAATTCCATGATACCATAGAATTTGCCGAACTAATAGCATGATAAGGAATTTCAATCCACCTTATAACCATCAACTGTAGAAAGTATATGACCGGAAAAAGACCAGAAGAACATGCTTAGCAACTGAGCAACATTGCTTTAATGCGGCACGCCACGGTCCGTCATTGCTGCTTAGGAGAATAGCATGAAATTTACTTGTAAATAATAAACCATCCGCTTGCATAATCAGATATGTTGTGATAAAAATTGGCAGAGCATGTTTTCTAGAAGACACCTTAAAAAAAACTACCTCAACTAAAACATCAACATGGTTACTAAGGGAAAGGATGCGGTGCATTGCTGTATGTACCCAAGCATATATACATACCAGGCAAACCCTATGCAGATGCTATACTGTTATCACAAATTTATCATCTGAATGGTCATCCAATTTGTCCTGATGGATGCAAAAAACCAGGAAACTGGTATATCCAAAAGAACTTGGAGTTCAAGATGTCATAACTTCCATAACAAAATCAACTTATCCTAATGATATACTACTTCCATAACAAAATCAACTTATCCTAATGATATACTATCACAAAGAGTGTTATGCATTTAATACGGTGGTCGAACTACCATTCATGTGAAACTGTCACCAGTCAGCACATACAAATAAATTACTGTGCAACAAAGACAATATGATTATTACTAAGCTAATAAAAGTTCCTTCTATTCTCTAATTATAAAATAAAGCCCCAAGTAGATAGATATTTGCTCATATGAATCTAACAAGATATACATAATAGGATCAGTGGATCACCATTGCTGCGCCAGCCATATGCAAGTGGCAAGAAATGTGAGGTTTGTACGAGGCTTAAGCTAATAAAACTTCCTTCTATCCTTTAATTATTATAAATAAAGCCCTAAGTAGATAGATATTTCCTCACACGAATGTAACAAGATATACTCCCTCCGTCCCAAAATAAGTGTCTCAAGCTTAATACAACTTTGTACTAGAGCTAATACAAAGTTAAGACACTTATTTGGGACCGAGGGAGTACATGATAGGATCAGTGGATCACCATTGCTGCGCTAGCCATATGCAACTGGCAAGAAATGTAAGGTTTGTGGGTAGGCCTCACAACCAATAAAGCGACAACAACAAAAACAAAGCCTTTAGTCCCAAACAAGTTGGGGTAGGCTAGAGGTAAAACCAATCAGATCTCGCGACAAGCTCATGGTTCTGGCACATGGATAGCAAGCTTCCACGCACCCCTGTCCATGGCTAGTTCTTTGGTTACACTCCAGTCCTTCAGATCTCTCTTTACGGACTCCTCCCAAGTCAAATATAATTTCATTAGCATACATCAAGCAGAAACAAAAAATCTATAAATACAAGAGTATATTCAAAATCCTTTTACTTTCATGTTACTCCACACAGTTTGCTATTAGCATAACTTTGCTAGCTGTAAGAAATAATTGTGTTAGCGTCTTGTGTCATCATGACATTTCAGCACATGAGTATGCCCAATTATACATGCTAATGATTCGGCCTAAATCATGACGGATGCATTAATCATAGCTGAAGGTGTCCACAACAAATTAGTTTGTGAACTTACTTTATATGAATTAGAATAGGACAAACATCTCATCATCTTGAACAGCCAAAGTAAACTTCTCTTTATTCCATGATGACAGGCATCTACATCAGTGTGAGCCTTGATTTAAGAACCGAAACTACATATCAGGGTAAATCAACGTTAGCAACATAAGCATCAAGAGAACCATGGTAAGGTTAGTCTTCTCACAGTACTCAAAGAATAATGGGGGTATTCAGGTATAAGGTAGTACCAAGGTTGAAATTGAGATCAAGGTCATCCCTCTAACACAATAACTTTTAGCTCGAGATTTCTAGCATTTTAGCACGCTGTAATCATTCTCATAAACAAAACTTTGTTTTCCATTGTTCTCAATTCGAAACAAATGACCCTAAATGAGTAACAGTAACACATGTAGCTAAAAAAGAAAATAAGTTACTTTAGGTGTCTACTTCCTCACAAGAGGAAGCAAGTAAAATGTTGCTATATTACAACAACCACAGCGAGCTGCCGGCGGTAGTCGGCAATAATCACCGCTACCAGCGGCAACAAGCAGGCCGATTCGTAGATCAGGCCATATTAATCATCATCAGATCACGTAAACAGCAACAGCAACAACAGCATGGAGGTGGATCGTGCTGGCTATGGAGAGAAGGGAAGAACCAAATATTTTTCTCCTTATCCTTTTTCTCTAACCACTACCCGGTGGTTCAGATTTCAGAGCCGCAGCGCCGTCAGCTTCAGCTCGTCGTCGTCGTTGCATGCAACACCGCCACACTCCGGGGGCAGGTTAAGGTCGAACTGGAGCAGGACACCGCAGGACGACGAGGCGGCGGCGTCCGCGCAATCGTCGTCTACCACGGAGGCCGAGGACCCGCAGTCGCTATGGCAGTCGTCGCCGTCGAGGATTGGCGGCGGCGGAGGGCGCGGCGGGAGCACCGGCCGCACCCGCGGACCGCCGAAGGACTCGACGGTGGAGCTCATGCTGCTGCAGGCTGGCCTGGCCGCCGCGGCGGCGACCGACGTCGGGACAGCGGTGGCGGCGGCAGCGGCGACGGGGTAGGGCGAGTAGCTGGGTGGTAGTTGGTGGTGATGGGGAAAGGAGAGGGGGAAGTTGGTCTTGGCCTTGGGCCCGCGCAGCATGCGCGCGGCGGCGTCGTACGCGCGCGCGGCGTCCTCGGCGGAGTCGAAGGTGCCGAGCCATACGCGCGCCTTCTTGGCCGGGTCGCGGATCTCCGCCGCGTACCGGCCCCACGGCCGCTTCCGCACGCCGCGGAACCGCGCCCCCGCGTCCCCCTCCGCCTCCGCCGCCGCCGCAACGGCCGTCGCAGCGCCGCCGCCCCGCCGCATGCCGGGAAAGCCGAGCCGCGGGATCCCTCTAGCAACAGGATCGGAATCACGTGGCGTGTGCTCGTGAGCTTCGTTATGGCGCAGGAGGATTGGTTGAAACGCGAATCGGGAATTTGAGATTTGGGGAAGGGGGGGAGGAGGAGGATGGGAAGGTGGGGAGGAGTAAATTGGAAGGTTTGCTTGTTTGTGCTGCCACCGCCCACGACGCCCACCCCACCCGCGCGCGCCTCCCACCACCACCCCGCCCGCCTGCCTGCCGCCTTTTTTCTTCTCGGTCTCGCAGGAGGTTTCGCCTTTTCTTTTCCCCTCTTTCTTCTTCGGCCTTTTTTTCTCAACAAGCGGCTGTGCCAATGCCTCTATGGGGTTGTTTCATTCTACCAAGTTGCTTTTTGGCCTTTTTCTTTTCTTCTCTTTTTTTATAACCTTCCCTTTTATTTCTTTTCATTGAAGATTTGCTTCCTTGGTTAAGCAATATGCGATGCACAGTCCCGTGTTTTTGTTTGAAATTTATCCAAAATAATCCTCTAAAAGCCAAAGTTAAATTTGACTCTCGTATCTTTGTGGCATTGACATAATTTATCTTGTATAAACATATAAACTAGCAGTTGTGATCCTATATGCCCAATGTAACAAATGATCAACTCTTAAAGCTTACGCGCCTCAACTCTCTCATTTATCATGAATAGCCACCTACGATCGTGTAATAAATTGACGATACCCTAATCATCGTCAAAGCCTAGGCCCACGCACGAGTCGACCATAGGGTCATTTTCGACGATTTCAGACTCGTCACAAGTCTAATCATCAAATTTGTTAAGACAACATGTGTTCCCATTCGCACAAATGAGGACACAATTGCTACAATTGTCACATCCATCTGTTGTGAAATCTCCTCGTTTTCACAAACTTAGAGCATCTCTAGTAGAACCCTCGAACCCTTAAAACAAAAACCAGTTTTAAGGGTTGAGAATTGCACATTTTTGACACTTTTAAGGGCTGAAAAACAGGGGCAAAGACTAGAACCCTCAAACCCAACCCTCAAAATCGGAATACAGCCAGGACCGCGCGCCGGCTTCTGGAGCTCGCGCGCTGCTACTGCTGCGGCGTCGTCGCGGCGAGCTCCTTCTGCGGCAGGGAGAGGGAAGGGGAGGGGCGACTGGCGCGGCGGCCGGGGCGGGCGCGGGGGGCGGGCGCGGCGGACGGGGCGGCGGGCGCGGGGGCGGGGCGCGACGGCGGCCTGGGCGGGCGGGGTGCGACGGCGGCCGGGGCGGGCGTGGCGGGCGCGACGGCGGCCTGGGCGGGCGCGGGGGCGCGACGGCCGGGGCGCGGGGGGAGCGCGGGGCGGCGGCCGGAGCGCGGGGGGAGGCGGGGCGGCGGCCGGAGCGCGGGGGGAGGCGGGGCGGCGGCGGCCGAGGCAACTTCCTCGCGCGGGCGGGAACCAACTGCCTCCTGCGCGAGGTGGGAAGTGGAGTACGGGTTGGGGGTAGTTTTCCCTCCCAACCCTTACTTTTACACGCTAGGAAGGGGTTTGCGGGTTGGACCTTTATTTTTTTTACGGGTTTAAGGGTTTAAGGGTTCTAGTCTACGTCGTTTTGTCGATGAAAACTGTAAAAAAGCGGTTATTTTTAAGGGTTTGAGGGTTTGAGGGTTCTACTAGAGATGCTCTTACCCCGGTCTTCTCACCACACAAGCTATTAGCCTCGACTTTTCAACCAATCATCTCTAATTATTTTTAAATACCTGACTGATTGGCGTGCAAACCTACACACTCGTGATCGTCTAATTCTACTATTGTGAGTCCTATACTCTCTTAGCACTTCTTTCATGTCGGTTCTCCCTCTTCCAAAGAAGGTTATTGAAGAGATCGATGCCATTAGGAGAGTTTCTTCTCAGGGTACGTGTACATGTGTGAAATGTTTGGTCGTTTGAAAAATGTTTGCAAACTTAAGTAACTTAGCGCTCTAGACATCAAAAATCTACAAGCACAATGCTAATTAGGGAAATTTGCATATAAATACCTAACCTCCTCTACCACCCTACGTTGGATCACTTGGTTCCTTAAACATCACCGGAACTCCATGATACACTTCTCTCGCAGCTCCTTCCTATCCACCATTATTCGAACCTACCTACCTACAATACTCAACATCTCCTTCATTATAACCAATATTAAAGACAAACAAACTTTTTAAAGGCACTTGATGATCTCCACCCCCATTAGCAACAACATGTCACTGTTAGGCCTCTACTACCTCTCCATTAACCAAGATATCCAAGTCAAGTTGCTCCTCATTCTTGGCTTCCTTCTCATCGCGAGATGCAACCTTTGTGGTTCAGACGCCATCATAATCGTGACCCGAAGTGCAGTGCTCATCAAAGAAGGTGGTGCCTTCTGCATTGAGCTAAATGTTGAATAAAGCCAGATATACTACACGACTAGGATCATAGAAAGATTCAGAAAGCAAGATCAAACCAACTCTAATGTCGAGTTAAAAGGATTTATTTTTCATACAGAGAGAGGTGAACAAAGATCGATGAGCTTCTCATGCCTATCTGGACGCTTTAGTTTTTCTTCCCAAACCCACTTTAATGGAAATAGGTGGTGCATGGTTGTCGTCAACTCGTGTTGTAAGGTGTTGGGTTAAGATCCCTTTGGTATTACATTTCATAGGTACCTTCGCTAACGTATTCAATAAGGAAAAGAAGAGTGAGGTAGCGCTTCAACTCACTGAAAGAATGGGACAACGATGGTCCGCCTGCAAAGTAAGCTAGAAGGGTATGTCAGAGCAGGTTGACGGGATAGAAAGTAAGACAAGCTTTCCAATTTCACTAGCTTCTAGGTCCCTTTTAAAAAAACAAGAATCAGAATAGTGGAGCGATAACAATCATTGAAGCGGGGTGTAGAATGCGTAAAATTCAATATGTTCACGTGAGAGGCGAGGCATCTTAGGTGCATACTCGTTCGATAAGGTGGGAGTGGCTTCTCCTTCTTCGTTTCTATTCACAAACTAATTACCCATAAGTATAGAGTATCAATCATAGTCCTTTTGATAAATAAGAGTGTCGAACCCAGGGACAATAAGAAGGAATCAATAAGCAGTTTTCAGCAAGGTATTATCTGCAAGTGATGTAAAGTAGTTATGACAGATAGTTTGATAGCAAGATAATTTGTAGAAAGTAAAAAAAGTAACAAGGTGCAGCAGGGTGTACCAATTCTTTATTACAAAGGACAAGCCAGAAGTACTTCCTATAGTGATTAAATCATTCTCAAGGACACATTGGAATATTGTCTAGTTTCACCATGATTCATTGGCTCGTGTTTGTTGCTTTGATAAGTAATTATGTGGGTAAGCCGGTGCTAAGGTGTTGTCCTTACTTGAATAGGCAACCTACTTATTATTGCACCCCTCCTACAAGTATCCACAACTACGAGAGAATAATTAAGATAAATCTAACCATATCAAGAAACATATGGACCCAAACAACCCCTTGCAGAATAGCTCATAAACTAGGGTTTTGGCTTCTGTCACTCCTGGAACCCATCATCTACTAATAAATCTCTTAATGCCTTCCACTAGGCCCAAACATGGCAATGTGTCATGTAGTCGATGTTCACACGAAACCACTGGAGGAATAACAACACAATATATAATCAAAACATGGAACAAAAACCAACTTCAAAAGATTACTTATAACAATACTTCTCCCATGCCCTCAAGAAAAAACATACTAATCACAAATCATATTAATGTTCATGATTAGAGGATATAAATATATGATTACAATCTAAACATATAAGCTTCAACCAGATAAACCAACTACCATCAACTACAAGATGTAACCAACACTACTAGTAACTCACAAGTACCAATCCGAGGTTTGAGACAAACATTGGATACAAGAGATGAATTAGATTTTGTAGATGAGATGGTGCTGGTGAAGATGTTGATGGAGATGAGTCCTCCAACAATGAGATGAACGTTGGTGATGACGATGGCTTCGATTTCCCCTCCTAAAGGAAAGTTTCCCCACCAGAATCATTTAGTCGGAGAGCAAAAGTGCTCCTGCCGAGGTTCCGCCTCGAGACGGTGGCACTTTGTCCCCAAAGACTTCTCTTTATATTTTCTATGTGTCGGGGTACGACAACCTACGGGACCTACGTGGTCCCTCTGTGGTTCAACTTTAGGGAATCCTCAAGCGCAAAGAGCATCACCAACCCATGCGTACTCGAAGGTTTTAGATAGGTTCGGGTCGCTCGGAACATAAAACCCTACGTCATGTGTGTTGTGGATTATATGAGTCCAATGTACAGGAGCGCTACAACCCGACAAGGAATGCTCGAGGACTTCGGCTGCGTGCAAATGGACAAAGTGTCAACCTTTCTAAAGGCAACCATGCACCTCCTTTTATAGTCCAAGGGGTTACCACAATGGCTAAAATGGCCATTACATGGGGTAAATAGTGGATGCTATAGTTGCCAAAACTACTGACATGAGCTATAATGAGAAATACCTAACCTTGACATATTAGGACAGGCACATTAAATGCGCCATGAGGTGTCATGCTGGTGCCGTCTCCGAGCAAGGATCGCCTCTCCTTCGGTGTCGTTCGCCCAGCTACCTTTTATTCTTTTGCCATGCCATGTGGCAGGTGTCATTAAACCTGCTGTAAATCCACCGAGTTGCTTGATGACCCACAAGTATAGGGGATCAAACGTAGTCCTTTCAATAAGTAAGAGTGTCGAACCCAACGAGGAGCAGAAGGCTCTGATAAACAGTTTTCAGCAAGGTAATAACTGCAAGCACTGAAAGTAGCGGTAACAAGTGATGGTGTAGTGAGGTGAAACGTAGCAAGCGAAAAGTAACAAGTAACAAGTAGTAGCAACGGTGCAGCAAGTGGCCCAATCCCTTTTGTAGCAAGGGACAAGCCTGAACAAAGTCTTATAGGAGGAAAAACGCTCCCGAGGACACACGGGAATTTCTGTCATGCTAGTTTCATCATGTTCATGTGATTCGCATTCGTTACTTTGATAGTTTGATATGTGGGTGGACCGGCGCTTGGGTACTGCCCTTACTTGGACAAGCATCCCACTTATGATTAACCCCTCTCGCAAGCATCCGCAACTACGAAAGAAGAATTAAGATAACGTCTAACCATAGCATTAAACTAGTGGATCCAAATCAGCCCCTTACGAAGCAACGCATAAACTGGGGTTTAAGCTTGTGTCACTCTAGCAACCCATCATCTACTTACTACTCCCCAATGCCTTCCTCTAGGCCCAAATATGGTGAAGTATTATGTAGTCGACGTTCACATAACACCACTAGAGGAAAAGACAACATACAACATATCAAAATACCGAACGAATACCAAATTCACATGACTATTATCAGCATGACTTATCCCATGTCCTCAGGAACAAAAGTAACTACTCACAAAGCATAATCATAATCATGATTAGAGGTGTAATGAATGGCATCAAGGATCTGAACATAAACTCTTCCTCCAAGTAATCCAACTAGCATCAACTACAAAGAGTAATCAACACTACTAGCAACCTTACAAGTACCAATCGGAGTCGCGAGACGGAGATTGGTTACAAGAGATGAAGTAGGGATTGGAGAGGAGATGGTGCTGATGAAGATGTTGATGGAGATGGCTCCCCTCCGACGAGAGGAGTGTTGGTGATGACGATGGCGACGATTTCCCCCTCCGGGAGGGAAGTTTCCCCGACAGGATCGTCCTGCCGGAGCTCTAGATTGGATCTGCTCAAGTTCCGCCTCGTGGCGGCGGCAAAACCACGAAAAAGCTCCTCCTTTATTTTTTCTGGAACTAAAACCCTTCATATAGCAAAAGAGGGGGGCAGTGGGCTGTCAGGGAGCCCACAAGCCCTGTAGCCGCCACCAGGGGGTGGCGGCTACCAGGCTTGTGGGGCCCTGGTAGCTCCCCTCTAGTACTTCTTTCGCCCAGTATTTTTATATATTCCCAAAAAATTCCACGTTGATTTTCAGGGCAATTGGAGTTGTGCAGAATAGAGGACTCAGACTTGCTCCTTTTCCAGTCCAGAATTCCAGTTGTCGGTATTCTCCCTCTTCAAATAAACCTTGCAAAATAAGAGAGAAAAGGCATAAGTATGGTACCACAAGGTAATATAACAACCCATAAAGCGATAAATATCAACATGAAAGCATGATGCAAAATGGACGTATCAACTCCCCCAAGCTTAGACCTCGCTTGTCCTCAAGCAAAAACCAAGTTTCATAAACATGTCCACATGTTTAGGGATGAAGGTGTTGATAAAACAAAATACGGACATGAGGGCATCATGATCATACATAGAACATCAATACATCATAAAGATTCTCATGGGAAAGTAACAATTCCTTCACAAAGCAAAGTATAAAGCAAAAACCTTACCAAGAAGTTGCCAACAACAGTCCATAGTCATTGAAGCAATTGCAATTTATCATAACATCAGAAAGAGTCAAATAAGAGCTTGTAAAGCAAACCCACATACTCAATCATCTCTTTTGCTTTCCACAATTGTTACAACTCACGTGGTACCTCAAGGGTAAAGTCAACAATAATAAAGCATAAGTACTCATCTCCAAGTTGATATATGAATATAGATCTTTCCCAAGCATGTGACGGTAGCCAAGACAAAGGCAAAATAGGGAATTGGTGAAGATCACCATGACTCTTACAAGGGCAAAAAGTAAAGGTACAAGATAGGCCCTTCGCAGAGGGAAGCAGAGGTTGTCATGCGCTTTTGTGGTTTGGATGCGTGTCCTCTTAGTGTGGAGGAACGTCACTTTATATTGCCTCCTGTGATAAAGAACTTTATTATGCAGTCTGTCGCTTTTATGTCTTCCTCATCACAGGTTCGTATAAAGCTTATTTTCCACACACTAATAGATCATACATATTAGAGAGCAATTTTTATTGCTTGCACCGGTGATGACTTACTTGAGGGATCTTATTCAATCCATAGGTAAGTATGGTGGACTCTCATGGCAAAACTGGGTTGGAGGTTTAAGGATGCACAAGCAGTATCTCTACTTGGTGTGGGAGTTTTGGCTAATATGAGTTGGAAGAAATCGTCACATGCTAAGGGATCTCTAATCATATAACATTGTTTGGAACCAAGCAAACACAATTCATTATGTTGTCTTCCTTGTCCACATCTACTTCTAAGCATGTAATAGTTTGGTGAGTGTTCATAATTAGAGAAAGTGTCTAAGATTATATATTTATATGTGAACCTCTCTTTCCTTATTACTTCTTATTAATTGCAACAATGACTGGGGTCTATGTTGGTCTATTCTCAACAAGTTTCAATCATCATACTTGTTATATGTGAAGCTATCACTTTCCATAAGATCATCTCATGATCTTTCATGCTATCGTTCTTTTCATGCTCTTGATGACGGCACAAAACAGAGCCCTTGACTAAGATACTCTTTATTATATAGCTCGCAAGCTCGAATACATCGGGGGAGAGACAAAGCAAAAGACTCAAACTAAACACTAAAGACTTATTCCAGAGAAGAAATAAAAACTGAAAAGGAAAGAACTAAAACAAAGGTAAAAGCAAAAGATATAAAGGTGATACGATACCAGGGCAACTCCCCCAAGCTTGGCAAAAGCCAAGGGGATTGCCCATACCAATGCTTAGTTGTCTTCCTTTGGTGGTGATGGTGGTGGAGTTGTTGCCTTTGATTCCAAGAGAGCTATCAATCTTTGATTTATACCTTTGAGATATGCGACATGGTTTTCCAGCAAAACAACTTCACGAGATAGGGAAATATTGCGAGCATGAGTTGTTTCGCAAAACCTCAATAGTTCAATAAGGATGGAGACATCATGTGGAGGAAGGGTTGGAGAAAATCTACTCCTTCAACGTCTTCAATGTTGAACATAGGTTGAACTTCCTCCCTAGCTTGGGTTTTCTCCTTAGCTTTGTCCCTGGCTTCCGTGACTTCTACTCTTTTCAGATCAGCATCTACTTCTTCATGAACTTGGGGGAGATCATTCTCCCCAACAGATTCCTGAGACATCTTTGCTCTAAATCTGCGGCGGACAACAGGCTCGAAACAAAAACAGAGGAAAACCGAGCGATACGGAGATCAAAACCCTCGGGCGTATATATAATGATTTTTTCTGGACCAGAACGAGTGCTCCGCAAGAAAATGGAGTCCGGGGGGCACACGAGGTGCCCACAAGCCCTGTAGCCGCCGCGAGGGGGTAGGTAGCGGCTACCAAGCTTGTGGCCGCCTCGTGCGCTCTCCGGACTACTTTTTATTTTTCTAGTTTTCCAAAAAATCCAAAACGGAGAAAATTTCCTATTGGAAAAGTTTCGGAGTCCGATTACTTACCGAAATAGATACCTCTTCATTTTCAGGGTCTGAAACAGGCTCATAAACATCCCTTATGTACTCCTCTGGAGTTATGATATTGATGATATTGGTCTCAACATTTATGGGAGTACCAGAGATGTAATGCTTGATTCTTTGCCCATTTACCACTCTAGGAAAATTTCCTTCCGTGTTATTGATTTTGATGGCACCAGAACGATATACTTCCTCGACAACGTAAGGAACTTCCCATTTAGAGAGAAGCTTGCTTGCGAAGAATCTTAAACGAGAATTGTATAGCAGGACATAATCACCTACATTGAACTCTCATTTCTGTATTCTTTTATCGTGCCATCTCTGAACCTTTTCCTTGAACAACTTGGCATTCTCATATGCCTGGGCCCTCCATTCATCTAATGAGCTGATAACAAGTAACCGCTTCTCACCGGCAAGTTTGAAATCAAAGTTGAGCTCTTTGATTGCCCAATAAGCTTTGTGTTCCAGCTCAAGAGGTAAATGACAGGCCTTACCGTAAACCATTCTATACGGCGACATGCCCATGGGATTCTTATAAGCAGTCCTATAAGCCCATAGTGCATCGTCAAGTTTGCTAGACCAATTCTTTCAAGATCTATTGACGGTCTTTTGTAAGATCAATTTGATCTCCCAATTACTCAACTCCACTTGACCACTAGACTGAGGATGATAAGGAGATGCAACTCTATGGTTGACATCATACTTAGCGAGCATCTTGCAGAAAACACCATGAATGAAGTGTGAACCGGCATCAGTCATCAGATATCTAGGGACTCCAAATCTTGGGAAAATGACTTCTTTAAGCATATTAATGGAGGTGTGGTGATCAACATTTGTAGTGGGGATAGCTTCTACCCACTTAGTGACATAATCCACATCAACTAAGATGTGAGTGTACCCATTGGAACTCGGGAAGGGTCCCATATAATCAAAGCCCCAGACATCAAGCGGTTCAATGACAAGTGAATAGTTCATAGGCATTTCCTGACGCTTACTGATGTTCCCTATTCTTTGGCATTCGTCACAAGACAAGACAAACTTACGGGCATCCTTGTAGAGAGTGGGCCAATAGAAACCTGATTGCAATACCTTATGAGCAGTTCTATCTCTAGCATGGTGTCCTCCGTAGGCTTCGGAATGACACTTCTGCAGGATCTGTCCCTGTTCATGTTTAGGCACACAACGTCTAATAACACCATCTACTCCTTCCTTATAAAGGTGAAGATCATCCCAAAAGTAGTGTCTCAAATCAAAGAAGAATTTCTTCTTTTGCTGGTAGGTGAAACTGGGTGGTATGTATTTGGCTACGATATAATTTGCGTAATCAGCATACCACGGTGCACTATGTGAAGTGCGGATGACATTTAATTGCTCATCAGGAAAGCTGTCATCAATAGGTCGTGGGCCATCAAGGACATTCTCTAGCCTCGACAAGTTATCTGCTACAGGGTTATCAGCACCCTTTCGGTCAACAACGTGCAAATCAAATTCTTGTAGCACGAGAACCCATCTGATTAGCCTAGGCTTAGCGCCCTTCTTCTCCATAAGGTACTTAATAGCAGCATGATCAGAGTGAATAGTGACTTCGGAGTCAACTATATAAGATCTGAACTTTTCACATGCAAACACGACTGCTAAAAACTCCTTTTCCGTAGTGGCATAGTTTCTTTGGGCACTGTCTAGAGTTTTACTAGCGTAGTGAATAACATTCAACTTCTTGTCAACTCTTTGTCCTAGAACAGCACCAACAACATAATCACTAGCGTAGCACATGATTTCAAAGGGCAAGTTCCAGTCAGGTGGTTGAACAATAGGTGCAGTTATCAAGGCCTTCTTAAGTATTTCGAAAGCTTCCTCACAATCCTCATAAAAAACAAAAGGAACATCCTTCTGCAAGAGGTTGGTAAGAGGCCTAGAAATCTTAGAGAAGTATTTAATGAACCTTCTATAGAAGCCAGCATGACCTAGGAAACTTCGTATACCTCTGATATCTGTGGGGCAAGGCATTTTATCAATTGCATCAACCTTAGCCTTATCAACTTCAATGCCTCTTTCATAAATTTTGTCTCCTAAGGCGATGCCTTCATTAACCATAAAGTGGCACTTCTCCCAATTCAAGATGAGGTTGGTATCTTTGCATCTCTGGAAGACTCAATCAAGGTTGTTGAGGCAATCATCAAAGGAAGACCCGTAAACGGAGAAGTCATCCATGAAAACCTCGACAATCTTTTCACAAAAGTCACAGAATATAGCCATCATACATCTTTGAAAGGTGGCAGGTGCATTGCATAAGCCAAAAGGCATACGTCTATAAGCAAAGGTACCGAAGGGGCAGGTGAAAGTGGTTTTCTCCTGATCAGATTGTGCAACAGGTATTTGAGAGAAACCTGAATAACCGTCTAGAAAGCAGAAGTGTGTGTGTTTGGATAGCCTTTCTAGCATTTGGTCGATAAACGGCAAAGGATAATGGTTTTTCCTGGTTGCCTTGTTCAGTTTCCGAAAGTCTATCACCATCCTATAGCCAGTAATAATCCTTTGTGGGATTAATTCATTCTTATCATTAGGAACGATGGTGATACCTCCCTTCTTAGGTACGCAATGTACTGGACTTACCCAATCACTATGAGCAATAGGATAAATGATTCCTGCTTCCAGAAGCTTTAATATTTCTTTTCTCACGACCTCTTTCATCTTAGGATTTAATCTCCTTTGATGATCAGCAAATGGTCTGAAGTCAGGGTCAGTTTTAATCTTGTGCTGACATAGAGTGGGACTAATACCCTTAAGATCATCAAGAGTATATCCAATAGCCGCACGGTGCTTCCTCTAAGTTTTTAGTAACTTCTTCTCTTCATGATTCGAGAGGAGAGCACTAATAATAACAGGATATATCCCCTTCTCATCAAGATAGACATGCTTGAGAGTATCAGGCAACTGTTTAAGCTCAAACACAGGATCACCCTTCGGTGGGGGAGGATCCCCAAGCAGTTCAACATGCAGATTATTCTTGAGAATAGGATATTGCTCTAAGACAATTTTATCTATATCATCTCTTTCATCCATATGCATATCATCTTCATGCTCAAGCAGATATTGCTCTAAAGGATCCATAGGAGGTACGACAATAGAGGCAAGAGCAATGATTTCATCCCTACCAGACGACTCTTTTTCATGGGGTTGTCTTCCAAACTTGGAGAAGTTAAATTCATGAGACACACCCTCGAAACTAACAGTGACAGTCTGCTTAATGCAATCAATGTGAGCATTGACAATGTTGAGAAAGGGTCTATCGAATATGATGGGACAAAAGCTATCTTGTGCAGTAGCAAGGACGAGGAAATCAGTAGGATACTTCGTCTTACCACACAGGACTTCTACATCTCTCACAATTCCCAGAGGGCAGATAGTGTCTCCATTAGCTAGCGTAATAGTGACATCAATGGATTCTAACTCAGCAGGTGCAATCTCATCTTTGATTTCATCATATAGGGAATGGGGTATTGCACTAACACTAGCATCCATATCACATAAACCATGGTAACAGTGATCTCCTATCTTGACAGAAACAACGGGCAGGCCAACTACAGGTCCATATTTGTCTTTCACGTGAGGGTTAGCAATTCTAGCAGAGTCCTCACAGAATTTGATAACATGCCCGTCTATGTCTTCGGCTAAAAGATCTTTGTTAATAGCAACACTAGGTTCAACTCTAATTTCCTCAAGTGGTCTAATGTAACCCCTACGTATCAAAGTTGGAGCTTTAGAATAATCCTTTTTCCTAGCAGGGTAAGGTGGTTTCTCAGCGTAGGCACAAGGAACAATAGGATCACTAAAAGCAATGACTTTCTCCTCAACTAGATTGGGTTTAGCTATGTTGACTTCTACAGGGGATGATATTTAAACCACTTCTCTTTGGGAAGATCAACATGAGCAGCAAAAGATTCACATAGAGAAGCTACTATTTCAGATTCAAGTCCACACTTAGCGCTAAAATCTCTAGAAGTGTTTGTTTCAACAAAAGATTTAAGCAATCAAACTGGAAATTCATACCTGACTCCTTACCTTCTTCCAGCTCCCAATCTTCAGAGTTACATTTGATTCTTTCCAATAAATTCCACTTGTGGTCAATATCCTTCTTCATAAAAGAACCAGTACAAGAAGTGTCAAGCATGGTACGATCTTCATGAGAAAGTCGAGCATAAAAGTTTTGAGTGATAATTTCTTTCAAGAGCTCATGATTGGGGCATGAATATAACATTGGTTTAAGCCTCCCCCAAGCTTGAGCTATGCTTTCCCTGGCACGAGGCTAGAAGTTATAAATATAATTCCGATCACGATGTACTAAATGCATAGGATAGAACTTTTGATGAAATTCCAATTTCAACCGATTGTACTCCCATGATCCAGTATCATCACATAACCTATACCATGTCAACGCCTTATCCTTCAAAGATAAGGGAAAGACTTTCTTATTTACCTCATTCTCGGGCAAACCTGCAAGCTTAAATAAACCACAAACTTCATCTACATACATGAGATGCAAGTCTGGCTGTGAAGATCCATCTCCTGTAAAAGGATTAGCCAGCAGTTTCTCAAGCATACCCGAAGGAATTTCATAAAAGATATTTTCAGTAGGTACCTAAGGTTGAGGAACAACTCCTCGTGCTTCCGTTCGTGGTGAATATACCCCGAACAAATTCCTCAAAGGAACAGTTTCCATAGTGACAAGTGACAATAAGTTTCACCACAATATATAAATATTTCCTTACCAAAGGCGCTTCACTCCCCGACAACAGCGCCAGAAAAGAGTCTTGATGACCCACAAGTATAGGGGATCAATCATAGTCCGTTCGATAAGTAAGAGTGTCAAACCCAACAAGGAGCAGAAGGCTCTGATAAACAGTTTTCAGCAAGGTAATAACTGCAAGCACTGAAAGTAGCGGTAACAAGTAATGGTGTAGTGAGGTGAAACGTAGCAAGCGAAAAGTAACAAGTAACAAGTAGTAGCAACGGTGCAGCAAGTGGCCCAATCCCTTTTGTAGCAAGGGATAAGCCTGAACAAAGTCTTATAGGAGGAAAAACGCTCCCGAGGACACACGGGAATTTCTGCCATGCTAGTTTCATCATGTTCATGTGATTCGCGTTCGTTACTTTGATAGTTTGATATGTGGGTGGACCGGCGCTTGGGTACTGCCCTTACTTGGACAAGGATCCCACTTATGATTAACCCCTCTCGCAAGCATCCGCAACTACGAAAGAAGAATTAAGACAACGTCTAACCATAGCATTAAACTAGTGGATCCAAATCAGCCCCTTACGAAGCAACGCATAGACTGGGTTTAAGCTTGTGTCACTCTAGCAACCCATCATCTACTTACTCCTCCCCAATGCTTTCCTCTAGGCCCAAATATGGTGAAGTGTTATGTAGTCGACGTTCACATAACACCACTAGAGGAAAAGACAACATACATCATATCAAAATACCGAACGAATACCAAATTCACATGACTATTATCAGCATGACTTATCCCATGTCCTCAGGAACAAAAGTAACTACTCACAAAGCATAATCATAATCATGATTAGAGGTGTAATCAATGGCATCAAGGATCTGAACATAAACTCTTCCACCAAGTAATCCAACTAGCATCAACTACAAAGAGTAATCAACACTACTAGCAACCTTACAAGTACCAATCGGAGTCGCGAGACGGAGATTGGTTACAACAGATGAACTAGAGATTGGAGAGGAGATGGTGCTGATGAAGATGACTCCCCTCCGACGAGAGGAGTGTTGGTGATGACGATGGCGACGATTTCCCCCTCCGAGAGGGAAGTTTCCCCGGCAGGATCGTCCTGCCGGAGCTCTAGATTGGATGTGCTCAAGTTCCGCCTCGTGGCGGCGGGGAAACCATGAAAAAGCTCCTCCTTTATTTTTCTGGAACGGAACCCTTCATATAGCAAAAGAGGGGGGCTAGTGGGCCGTCAGGGAGCCCACAAGCCCTGTAGCCGCCACCAGGGGGTGGCGGCTACCAGGCTTCTGGGGCCCTGGTAGCTCCCCTCTGGTACTTCTTTTGCCCAACATTTTTTATATATTCCCAAAACATTCCACGTTGATTTTCAGGGCAATTAGAGTTGTGCAGAATAGAGGACTCAGACTTGCTCCTTTTCCAGTCCAGAATTCCAGCTGCGAGTATTCTCCCTCTTCAAATAAACCTTGCAAAATAAGAGAGAAAAGGCATAAGTATGGTACCACAAGGTAATATAACAACCCATAAAGCGATAAATATCAACATGAAAGCATGATGCAAAATGGACGTATCACTTCCATGCGTCCCGACAAGCTCTACCTAACCGCCTGCCGCTCGACACCTAGATAATGTGGGCAATCAGCGTGGCAACGTGGAGTGATGGCTTGGAGATGGGGATCTTGGCGGGTGCACTTACAGTTGGGTGATACGTCTCCGTCGTATCTACTTTTCCGAATCTTTTGCCCTTGTTTTGGACTCTAATTTGCATGATTTGAATGGAACTAACGCGGACTGACGTTGTTTTCAGCAGAATTGCCATGGTGTTGTTATTGTGGAGAAATAAAAGTTCTCGGAATGTCTTGAAAATTTACGGAGTATTTTTCTGGAATAAATGAAAAATACCTGCGCAAAGATCCACCGGAGGAGGTGTGCTAGTGGGCCACGACCACCCCCCTGGCCGCGCCGTGAGGGCTTGTGGGGCCCACGTGGCGCCACCGCCTCCAAACTCAGCTCTATATATTCCGTTTCGCCCGGAAAAAAATCAGAGAGAAGGATTCATCGCGTTTTACGATACGGAGGCGCCGCCACCTCCTGTTCTTCATCTGGAGGGCAGATCTGGAGTCCGTTTTGGGCTCCGGAGAGGGGAAATCGTCGCCATCGTCATCATCAACCTTCCTCCATCGCCAATTCCATGATGCTCTTCATCGTTCGTGAGTAATCTCATCGTAGGCTTGCTGGACAGTGATGAGTTGGATGATATCTATCATGTAATCGAATTAGTTTTGACGGGGATTGTTTCCTAGTATCCACTATGTTCTCAGATGGATGTTGCTACTACTTTGCCATGCTTAATGCTTGTTACTAGGGCCCTAGTGCCATGATTTCAGATCTGAACCTATTATGTTGTCGCCAATATATGTGTGTTTTAGATCCTATCTTGCAAGTTGTAGTCACCTACTATGTGTTATGACCCGGCAACCCCGGAGTGACTATAGCCGGAACCACTCCCGGAGATGACCATAGTATGAGGAGTTCATGTATTCACCAAGTGTTAATGCATTGGTTCAGTTCTTTATTAAAAGGATAACCTTAATATCCCGTAGTTTCCATTAGGACCCCGCTGCCACGGGAGGGATGGACAATAGATGTCATGCAAGTTCTTTTCCCTAAGCACGTATGCCTACATAAGGAATACATGCCTACATTAGATTGACGAACGGGAGCTAGTTACATATCTCTCCGTGTTATAGCTGTTACATGATGAATCACATCCGTCATACTCATCCATCACCGATCCACTGCCTACGAGTCTTTACTACTGGTCCTTGCTACGTTACTTTGTCGCTACTACTGTTGTTACTGCTGTTACTCTGCTGCTGCTGTCACTACTGCTGTTCCTTGCTACTGCTGTCACTACTGCTGTTACTTGCTGCTGCTGTCACTACTGTTGTTACTTGCTACTTTGTTGTTACCTGTTGCAAGACTTTTCTGGAGCCATTGCTGGGGAAGAATAAGTCCCCCGTCAACGTGCTATTTATTGGCGCCATTGATACAACAAGTTAGAATAGTCTGCCGTCAACAGATCTTTTTCTGGCACCGTTGCTATCATACCACTTTGCTACTGATACTTTGCTTGTAGACACTAATCTTTCAGATGTGGTTGAAATTGACAAACTCAGCTGCTAATACTTGAGAATATTCTTTCGCTTCCCCTTGTGTCGAATCAATAAATTTGGGTTGAATACTCTACCCTCGAAAACTGTTGCGATCCCCTACACTTGTGGGTTATCAAGACTATTTTCTGGCGCCGTTGCCGGGGAGGCACATCTATATTCTCTGAGTCACTTAGGATTGACGTCTGCTGGTCACTATGAGGAATCCGATAGATCCAAGAACTAAAGTCTTGCCTTCCAGTACGAGGACGGTAAGGAACTGTCATCTAGCTCTGCACTTGATTCACCTTCAGTTATGAGTAAGTTTGCGACATCACCTCCTGCTAGAAATCTTGATATGCCGCGTGTGCTCGATGATGCTACTTCTGCTGCCCATGATGCTTATGATGATGCTATGCTTGATACTATGCCTGATGATGCTATGCTTGATACTATGTCTGATGATGCTATGCTTGATACTATGCCTGATGATTCTATGCTTTATAATACTTTGCCACTAGGTGCATTCCTTGATGCACAACTTGCTAGAGTTGCTGCTAGATGTGATGATACTTCTGAAACTGCTGATGTTATTGAAGTAGAACCTGCTATTTTGCCTGCTAGAACTAGCTCTCTTATGCATGAATTGCCTGATATGCCTCATACATGTTATGTTATGGAGGGAGAGATAGCTGAGGATTTTCTTGCGTGTAAGGATAGCTATGATGTTGAGAATTTACTGCGCAAGTGGAAAGAAAAATCTTTGAACGCTAGGATGAAATACGACCCGAAGTTTGCCACTCCGCCTATCTTTATGACCGGTAAGGATTATGAATTCTCTGTCGACCCCGAGTTAATCACTCTCGTCGAATCTGATCATTTTCACGGTTATGAGTTTGAAACAATTGTAGCCCATCTTACCAAAGTGCACGATATAGCCACCCTATTCACTAGTGAGGAAAAGATCCGCCACTACTATATCCTCAAGCTGTTTCCTTTCTCGCTAAAGGATGATGCTAAGATATGGTTCACTTCTCTTGCTCCTGGTTGTGTGCGTAGCCCCCAGGATATGGTCTACTACTTCTCTGAAAAATATTTCCCTGCCCATAAGATGCAAGCTGCCTTGCAGGAAATATACAACTTTGCTCAAGCTGAAGAAGAGAGTCTCCCACAAGCTTGGGGGAGGCTCATCCAGCTACTGAATGCTTTGCCTGATCACCCTCTTGAGAAGAACGAAATACTTGATATCTTCTATAATGGACTTACCGATGCTTCCAAAGACCACCTAGATAGTTGTGCCGGTAGTGTTTTTAGGGAAGGAACTGTAGAACAAGCTGAGATCCTATTGAATAACATCTTGTGCAATGAGAATGCTTGGACTATTCCCGAACCACCTCCTAAGCCAACTCCGAAGAAAAGAGGTATTCTATTCCTCAGTCCTGCAGATATGCAAGAAGCCAAGAAATCTATGCGAGAGAAAGGCACTAAATCTGAAGATGTCAAAAATCTACCACCTATCGAAGAGATCCATGGTCTTGATAACCCGATACAGGTAGTAGAAGTAAATTCTCTACGTAGGTTTGATGAGAGTGATATTCCTTTTGATAAACCTGCTAGCTTATGCCTGGATGAATTTGATAACTTTGTTGCCAAACAACAGAGTTTCAATGATTATGTCAGCAGACATCTGGAACAGAATGCTCGTATGCTTAGTCATTTAAGTGCTTGTGTAGACAGAAACGTCAATGATCTTAAGCTCTTGAGTAAACATGCCTCTATGGTTGCTACTCAGGTAGAACAAGTACTTAAAGCTCAAAATGACTTGCTCAATGAGTTGAATGACAATTCCGTCAGAGTCGTCACTAGAGGCGGTAGAATGACCCAGGAACCTTTGTATCCTGAGGGTCATCCGAAGAGAATTGAACAAGATTCTCAAGGAGTTAGCACTGATGCACCTAGTCATCCTAGAAAGAAGAAAAAAGATGATAGGAACCTGCACGCTAGCAACCCTGTTGCTACTACACCTGAGAGTCCAAACGATGTCTCTGTCTCTGATGCTGAAACACAATCTGGTGCTGAACATGAGCCTAATGATGATATCAATAGTGATGTTCATGTTGATGCTCAACCTAGCAATGAAAAGGATGTGGAGATTGAACCTAGTGTTGATCTTGATAACCCACAGCCTAAGAATAGAAGATACGATAAGAATGACTTCGCTGCAAGGAAGCATGGTAAAGAAAGGGAACCATGGGTTCAGAAACCCACACCCTTTCGTCCCAAACCATCCAAGAAAAAGGATGATGAGGATTTTGAGCGCTTCGTTGAAATGATTCGACCTGTCTTTCTGCAAATGCGTTTGACGGATATGCTCAAGATGTCTCTGTATGCTAAGTACATGAAAGATATTGTGACTAGTAAGAGGAGGATACCCGAGGTTGAGATTTCCACCATGATCGCTAATTATACCTTCAAGGGTGGAACTCCTAAGAAACTAGGTGATCCCGGTGTGCCCACTATACCTTGCTCCATTAAAATCAACTACGTTAGAACTGCGTTATGCAACATTGGAGCCGGTGTTAGTGTTATGCCTCTCTCTCTTTATCGTAGGCTTGAACTGGATAAGTTGACACCCACTGAAATCTCTCTGCAAATGACTGACAAATCAACTGCTTTCCCTATCGGCATTTGCGAGGATGTGCCTGTTGTGGTTGGTAACGCCACTATCTTATCTTGGATATTCCTGAGGACGTTGCCATGGCTGTCATCCTAGGAAGACCCTTTTTAAACACCGCAGGGGCTGTTATAGATTGCAACAAAGGCAACGTCACTTTCCATGTCAACGGTAATGAGCATACGGTGCACTTTCCGAGGAAAAAATATCGAGTACATTGCATCAATGCTATCAAAAAAACTTCATCGATTCTTATTGGGAGCTTTGAATGCCCTATTCCTCGTGTCAATATGAAGTATGATTTTCTTGTTGGGGAGATACACATCCCCATTGAGGTGACCTAGTGACTATTCAAAAATTCTCCGTTCTCTTTCGCGATTCGAAAAGGTTTGTCGAGGGGATTTGATCAACCCCATTGACGGATTTCTTTCGATGACCATGAGATGGATGAATCGAGGAGTCATAAACCTCTGTTTTAAGCTTTCACCTTCTGTTGCTTAGAAGAAAGATGATAGATTTAGTTTAGTTTTCCCTGTTTTCTGTTTTAGCGTTCCGTGGAAAAGTAGCCCGAAAATAAAAGTTCTCCGAATGTCCTGAAAATCAAGTATGATTTTTTCTGGATTTTTTGAAAAATTCTAAGACAAAGAGCTTGTCTGGGGGCTGTACCAGTGGGCCACAAGCCCTGACGGCGCGGGCACCCCTGGCCATGCCACCCAGGCTTGTGGGGCCCATAGGCACCCCCTCCACTCATTCTTGCTCTCATCTCGTTCTCCTACCTGCAGAAAAAATCGTTTCGCAGCTCAAACCCGTGTTCTTGCTCCTCTTGCTCGGATTTTCGATCTCTTTGCTCAAATCACCATTCTCCGAACTGTTTTGGGGAAATTACTCCTTGGTAAGTGACTCCTCCATTGGTCCAATTAGTTTTTGCTCTAGTGCCTTATACTTCGCTTATTTTTGCTGCCTTGGTGACCATGTTCTTCAGCTTTGCATGCTAATTTTAGCTGGTCCCAAGTAGTTTTGATGCGTAATATGGCTTCTAGGCACTTGTGGGAGTAGTTGCTATGAATTTTGTTGAGCCTTATTCACTTTTCCTTAGAACCACTAAAAATTTTAGAAATTTTCAGAGATAGAAAAGGGAAAAGATGAGGAGGTTCTTAAGAGGCTCATCAAGCCGTGACCCCAAGGATGATGGGAGTGAGAAGAAGCCCAAGTATCTGGTCCCTCGAGTCGCAGAAGTTCGAGCGTGCGAGTGGCCAAGTGACATGTTCTTACGCGCCGCTGGAATTTATGTGGACTTTTATCACTTGGTGGAGAACGCAGGCCTTACCGCCTTCGTTGAAGATAAGTGTCCCCAATACCTCCTCCTCACTAATATCTTCGTACGAAGCTTTAACTTCTATCCGAGGAAGAATCCTCCTATGGTTGAGTTCAAACTTTATGATATCCCCCAGCGCATGTCACTCCAGGATTTTTGCAATGTTTGCAAATTGCCTTATGTTGGGGATATTCATGAACCTCGTCCACGGGACTTGGAAGCTTTCGTCGATACAATTATTGTAGGAGAGGAGAGAGGAGTGTCTTGCGCTAGAGCTGCTAGCATACATTTTACCGTGCTTCGGTACTTCTCATTATTTGTGGTAAAATGTTTGATTGGCCGTGGGAAAGCTGGGTCACTTAGTTCCCGAGATCTTGCGGTCTTGCGCGAAGCCCTTTATAACGATAAAACTTATAGCTTGGGCGCTATAGTAGCTCAACGGTTGAACACGAACCATTCTAAGGGCATTGTCTATGGAGGTATCTATGCTACTCATCTTGCTAGACACTTTGAGATACCTATTAGACTGGGGGAGTTAGAAGAGATTCTTCTTCCCGAGAGATATCTAGATTACGATAGCATGGTTCACCATGACTTTCTTGATAGAGATATAAATAGAAGGATGATTTATAACCTGGTATTTAGTCAGGGTACTCGTGAGACTATTACTTTGCCTGCTCCTTCTTTGTTCAATCTTCATGCAGGCAGGTACATTATTATGCCCTCGGACATCTACGCATATTGGGGCTTAGCCCAACCACAGGTGCCCGTGCCCGAGCCACCAGTCGAGTACTAGACGCGAGATTATTAGTGGGAGCCAGAGGAGCTCACGCAGCAGTGGCATCCTCAGTCCACTCAGGAGTACCCCAGAGCTGGTTATTTCCCTCCTTGGGAGTAGACCAACTTAGGCAAAAATCCTAATCTTGGGGGAGTACGTGTTCTCACCGACTTTACATTTTTGCTTATGCTTTCACTTTGATAGCCGGTGTTCACACTTTGCCACTGTATCATCCATGCTAGTTTATTTTCTTTTTCTCGTTTTCTTTTCGTGTGTCTTTCTAGTTTGAGAAAACCCAAAAAGATTTTCTTTTTCTTCTTTTGCTTGTTGGGAGGCTTCCCGTGTAAATAGTTTTCTTTTTCTTTGGGTCAAGGTAGAAGACCATGGTTACAATGTTTAGTGGCTCTTGCATGCATACCTGTTTAGCTTTCAAATAGCCATATTACTTTGTCTTCTCCTTTGTGTTTGCCTGCAGATTCCAGCTTTAGTCCAATGCACGAGCACTCTTATTATTGTTCACATCATTCGTTCATGCAAGTGAAAGGCAATAATGACGATATATGATGAAGTGACTGAGCCTGGAAAAGCTGGTATGAACTCGATCTATTTTGTTTTTGTAAATATGACTAGCTCATCATGCCTGATTCAACTTTGTTGTGAGAGAAACATGTTTGCAATGACAACTTAGAGATCATAGTTGCTATGCCATGCTTACTTAGCTAGGAGCTTATAATGGTTTGTCTTGGATGCCAACATGAATGTTGAGATGACTATGATGTAGTATGATAGGATGGTATCCTCCTTTGAATGATTCAAGTGGCTTGACTTGGCGCATGTTTACACATGTAGTTGAAAAAAAATCAACATAGCCTCTATGATATTCATGTTCATGGTGATTTGTGTCCTACTCATGCTTGCACTCAATGTTAGTTAATCTCAATGCATTTCAATGACTGTTGTTGCTCTCTACTTGGTCGCTCCCCAGTCTTTTGCTAGCCTTCACTTGTACTAAGCGAGAATACTGCTTGTGCATCCACCTCCATAAACCCAAAGTTGTTCCATATGAGTCCACCATACCTACCTATGTGCGGTATCTACCTGCCGTTCCAAGTAAATTTGCATGTGCCACTCTCTAAACCTTCAAGAAATAATCTGTTTTGCATGCCTGAACCGCTCATGTGGTGACAGGGGGCTATTAGTATCTTCCATGCTAGGCGTGTTATCCTCGATATGTGTTTATTCACTATCATTCACGAGAAAGGGGTCGGTAATTGGAATTCCCAGTTCCATGCTCAAATCGAAAAGATAATTGCAAACAACCCCCCCTCCGGATTGATGTTGGTATGGACAGTTACCGAGGATTTGGGTAGCCGTGGAGTGTGATTGACTGGTGGTGGGGGAGTCAAAACTTTACTTTTCTGTTTGGGAACCGCCTATAGCATGTGCAGCGTGGAAGATGTTGAGAACTCTTAGTCATTGCGTTGACAATGAAAGCATGCCACCCAAAATTATTATCTGTGTTTTCAAAGCTTGAGCTCTGGCACCTCTGCAAATCAATGCTTCCCTCTGTGTATGGCCTGTCTATTTGTATTCCTATCGAGTCATCCTCCTCTTACAAAAGCACCAATTAGAGAGCACCTCTGTCATTTTTATGTTTTGCTTTTAAATGTGTTGAGTATGACTGTGATTGGGTCTTCATTGCCTTGAATTACAATGTTTAGTCAGCCCTTGGTCTTTGAAGGTGCTCTGCATTTATGTTTTGCGGTCTTAGAAAGAGCTAGCGAGATACCATCTGTTCGTACTGCTTCATGTGGTTTTGATTGAAGTGTTGACGTTTGAGACTTATTATTATTTGCTCGCTAGTTGATTATGCCATTGATATGAGTTTACCGTGAGTCCTTGATGTCATTTGCTTATGTGGTTAGCTTGTGACTTGCTGAAACTCTGGATATGAGTTAGACATAGTTGCAACAACAAGATCAAACAGAGTTCGTCAAAGTTTTTCTTTTGTCTCTTTCAGTTTGTCAACTGAATTGCTTGAGGACAAGCAAGGCTTTAAGCTTGGGGGAGTTGATACATCTCCGTCGTATCTACTTTTCCGAACTCTTTTGCCCTTGTTTTGGACTCTAATTTGCATGATTTGAATGGAACTAACCCGGACTGACGCTGTTTTCAGCAGAATTGCCATGGTGTTGTTTTTGTGCAGAAATAAAAGTTCTCAGAATGTCCTGAAAATTTACGGAGTATTTTTCTGGAATAAATGAAAAATACCCGCGCAAAGATCCACCGGAGGAGGTGTGCCAGTGGGCCACTAGCCCATTGGCCGCGGCCACCCCCATGGCCGCATCGTGAGGGCTTGTGGGGCCCACGTGGCGCCACCGCCTCCAAACTCACATATATATATTCCGTTCCGCCCGGAAAAAAATCAGAGAGAAGGATTCATCGTGTTTTACAATACGAAGGCGCCGCCACCTCCTGTTCTTCATCTGGAGGGCAGGTCTGGAGTCCATTTTGGGCTCCGGAGAGGGGAAATCGTCGCCATCGTCATCATCAACCTTCCTCCATCGCCAATTCCATGATGCTCTTCATTGTTCGTGAGTAATCTCATCGTAGGCTTGCTGGACGGTGATGAGTTGGATGAGATCTATCATGTAATCGAGTTAGTTTTGACGGGGATTGATCCTTAGTATCCACTATGGCCTGAGATTGATGTTGCTACTACTTTGCCATGCTTAATGCTTGTCACTAGGGCCCAAGTGCCATGATTTCAGATCTGAACCTATTATGTTGTCGCCAATATATGTGTGTTTTAGATCCTATCTTGCAAGTTGTAGTCACCTACTATGTGTTATGACCCGGCAACCCCGGAGTGACAATAGCCGGAACCACTCCCGGAGATGACCATAGTATGAGGAGTTCATGTATTCACCAAGTGTTAATGCATTGGTTCGGTTCTTTATTAAAAGGAGAACCTTAATATCCCGTAGTTTCCATTAGGACCCCGCTGCCACGGGAGGTATGGACAATAGATGTCATGCAAGTTCTTTTCCCTAAGCACGTATGCCTACATAAGGAATACATGCCTACATTCGATTGACGAACGGGAGCTAGTTACATATCTCTCCGTGTTATAGCTGTTACATGATGAATCATATCCGTCATACTCATCCATCACCGATCCACTGCCTACGAGTCTTTACTACTGGTCCTTGCTACGTTACTTTGTCGCTACTACTGTTGTTACTGCTGTTACTCTGCTGCTGCTATCACTACTGCTGTTCCTTGCTACTGCTGTCACTACTGCTGTTACTTGCTGCTGCTGTCACTACTAGTGTTACTTGCTACTTTGTTGTTACCTGTTGCAAGACTTTTCTGGAGCCGTTGCTGGGGAAGAATAAGTCCCCCGTCAACGTGCTACTTACTTGCGCCATTGATACAAGAAGTTAGGAATAGTCTGCCGTCAACAAATCTTTTTCTGGCACCATTGCTATCATACCACTTTGCTACTGATACTTTGCTTGCAGACACTAATCTTTCAGGTGTGGTTGAAATTGACAAACTCAGCTGCTAATACTTGAGAATATTCTTTCGCTTCCCCTTGTGTCGAATCAATAAATTTGGGTTGAATACTCTACCCTCGAAAACTGTTGCGATCCCCTACAGTTGTGGGTTATCATCGGGCCTTCTCCATCGGCAAGGAGACTTGCCGGTTGCTTTGGTCCTTGCTTGGCATTGGCGTTCGCCTGACAATGTCTTGCCAGACCGAAGGGTATGGTTGTCTATGCACAAGTTCGGGTACTAAGGGCCACGTTCTTTAGTACACCGACAGGAGCCCCCGCGCATGTGTCACACTTAAGTCCGTGATGCTATTGGGCTAGGCCCAAAGCAGTGCACAGATATGTGTAGCCGCATTCTCGTGTGGTTATAATGATGGTTTTTACTGTTTCACTGATGATGCGCATTTAACACGGGTCGTGGGAGTGGTGGAGTGATACAACGTATGAGGGAACGCTCCTAAAAAGTTGCGTCGCGTCGGACTCGGAGAGGCATCTCTTGCATTTTCCCCCATTCATTATTGTGCCTCTCGTGACACGGGTCACCACATGAGGTATGGTACTAGTGGAGAGGGGTTTCGCCCAGGCAGCACTCTTGACAGCGAATGTTCATCTTGCACAGCGAACAACTAGTCCTGTGCTTCCCTTATGGAGGGGAAGAACCCGACAAGCATTGTTCATCTCCCCCTGATACTCGTGATCTGCGTTGGGTTTTCCGTGAAAAGGAATGAGTTATCGCAACACAAAGTGGGTAAGTATTTCCCGCGGTTACGAAACCAAGGTTTATCGAACCAATATGAATATAAAACCGCAGCCATCTTCAGCGGGTGCACACAAAATAACAAACAACTTGCACCCAACGCGGGTAAGAGGGTTCTCAATCCTCTTGTCTTGTTATTTGCACGCAAGTGAGGTGTGTAGATAATTGTAGATAATAAGATAAAATAAAAACAACTAAATGGTAGAAAGGTAATGAAGGTTTTATTAATATGGTGTGAATAGACCTAGCGGCCATAGATTTTCCTAATGGCATCTCTCATGGAAAAATAGCATACAGTGGGTAAACAAGTTACTGTTGGGCAATTGACAGAAAAGAGGATAGTTATGTGATATTCACGACAATGATAATGTGTATATAGGCATCACGTCCATAAACAAATAGGCTGACTCCTGCCTACACCTATTACTATTACTTCACTTCAAGAGCGCTTCTATGTTTACCTCTCTACGTATTAACTTCATGACGAACGAAGTAATGCATGAAGTAAGATGACATGATGTAGACAAAGTAAACTCAAGCAATATGAATAAACCCCATCTTTTTATCCTTAGTAGCAGACACACAAAGACGCATCTTGTCCCCTTCTGTCATTGGGATATAGAAACTCGTCGGGTTGAACCTACCACAATGCACCTCTCCCACCGAAGAAATGCCGGTCTAGTTGGCCAAACTATTTCAATATATCAGAGAGAATTACGAAGCGATCATAATCATGCACATAAGAATCATATAAGTGTTAGAATTATGCCCTAGAGGTAATAATAAATATAGTTATTATTATAATTCCTGTATCAAGATAATCGTTTATTATCCATGCTATAATTGTATTGAATGAAGACTCATTTACATGTGTGGATACATAGACAAAACACTGTCCCTAGAAAGCCTCTAGTTGGCTAGCCAGTTGATTAAAGATAGTCAGTGTCTTCTGATTATGAACAAGGTGTTGTTGCTTGATAACTGGATCACGTCATTAGGAGAATCACGTGATGGACTAGACCCAAACTAATAGACGTAGCATGTTGATCGTGTCATTTTGTTGCTACTGTTTTTCTGCATGTCAAGTATTTGTTCCTATGACCATGAGATCATATAACTCACTAACACCGGAGGAATACTTTGTGTGTGTCAAACGTCGCAACGTAACTGGGTGACTATAAAGATGCTCTACAGGTATCTCCGAAGGTGTTCGTTGAGTTAGTATGGATCAAGACTGGGATTTGTCACTCCGTGTGACGGAGAGGTATCTCAGGGCCCACTCGGTAATACAACATCACACACAAGCCTTGCAAGCAATGTGACTTAGTGTAAGTTGCGGGATCTTGTATTACGGAACGAGTAAAGAGACTTGCCGGTAAACGAGATTGAAATAGGTATGCGGATACTGACGATCGAATCTCGGGCAAGTAACATACCGAAGGACAAAGGGAATGACATACGGGATTATATGAGTCCTTGGCACTGAGGTTCAAACAATAAGATCTTCTTAGAATATGTAGGATCCAATATGGGCATCCAGGTCCCGCTATTGGATATTTACCGAGGAGTCTCTCGGGTCATGTCTGCATAGTTCTTGAACCCGCAGGGTCTGCACACTTAAGGTTCGACGTTGTTTTATGCGTATTTGAGTTATATGGTTGGTTACCGAATGTTGTTCGGAGTCCCGGATGAGATCACGGACGTCACGAGGGTTTCCGGAATGGTCCGGAAACAAAGATTGATATATAGGATGACCTCATTTGATTACCGGAAGGTTTTCGGAGTTACCGGGAATGTACCGGGAATGACGAATGGATTCCGGGAGTTCACCGGGGGGGGGCAACCCACCTCGGGGAAGCCCATAGGCCTTGGGGGTGGCACACCAGCCCTTAGTGGGCTGGTGGGACAGCCCAAGAAGGCCCTATGCGCCATAGGAAGAAAATCAAAGAGAAAAAAAAGGAGGAGGTGGGAAAGGGAAGAAGGACTCCACCCACCAAACCAAGTTGGACTCAGTTTGGGGGGGGGAGACCTTCCCCCCTTGGCTCGGCCGACCCCCTTGGGGCTCCTTGTGCCCCAAGGCAAGGCTCCCCCTCTTCCCCCTATATATACGGAGGTTTTAGGGCTGATTTGAGACGACTTTTCCACGGCAGCCCGACCACATACCTCCACGGTTTTTCCTCTAGATCGCGTTTCTGCGGAGCTCGGGCGGAGCCCTGCTGAGACAAGATCATCACCAACCTCCGGAGCGCCCTCACGCTGCCGAAGAACTCTTCTACCTCTCCGTCTCTCTTGCTGGATCAATAAGGCCGAGATCATCGTCGAGCTGTACGTGTGCTGAACGCGGAGGTGCCGTCCGTTCGGCACTAGATCGTGGGACTGATCGCGGGACGGTTCGCGGGGCAGATCGAGGGACGTGAGGACGTTCCACTACATCAACCGCGTTCACTAACGCTTCTGCTGTATGGTCTACAAGGGTACGTAGATCACACATCCCCTCTCGTAGATGGACATCACCATGATAGGTCTTCGTGCGCGTAGGAAATTTTTTGTTTCCCATGCGATGTTCCCCAACAGTGGCATCATGAGCTAGGTTCATGCGTAGATGTCTTCTTGAGTAGAACACAAAAGTTTTTGTGGGTGGTGATGTGCGTTTTGCTGCCCTCCTTAGACTTTTCTTGATTCCACGATATTGTTGGATCGAAGCGGCTCGGACCGACATTACTCGTACGCTTACGAGAGACTCGTTTCATCGCTACGAGTAACTCCGTTGCTCAAAGACGACTGGCGGGTGTCAGTTTCTCCAACTTTAGTTGAATCGGATTTGACGGAGGAGGTCCTTGGATGAGGTTAAATAGCAACTCATATATCACCGTTGTGGTGTTTGCGTAAGTAAGATGCGATCCTACTAGATACCCATGGTCACCACGTAAAACATGCAACAACAAAATTAGAGGACGTCTAACTTGTTTTTGCAGGGTATGCTTGTGATGTGATATGGCCAGCGATGTGATGTGATATATTGTATGTATGAGATGATCATGTTGTAATAGATAATATCGACTTGCACGTCGATGGTACGACAACCGGCAGGAGCCATAGGGTTGTCTTTTATACTAACGTTTGTGCTTGCAGATGCGTTTACTATTTTGCTAGGATGTAGCTTTAGTAGTAATAGCATGAGTAGCACGACAACCCCGATGGCGACACATTGATGGAGATCATGGTGCGGCGCCGGTGACAAGAAGATCGTGCCGGTGCTTTGGTGATGGAGATCAAGGAGCACGTGATGATGGCCATATCATGTCACTTATGAATTGCATGTGATGTTAATCCTTTTATGCACCTTATTTTGCTTAGAACGACGGTAGCATTATGAGGTGATCTCTCACTAAAATTTCAAGACGAAATTGTGTTCTCCCCGACTGTGCACCGTTGCTACAGTTCGTCGTTTCGAGACACCACGTGATGATCGGGTGTGATAGACTCAACGTTCACATACAACGGGTGCAAAACAGTTGCGCACGCGGAACACTCGGGTTAAGCTTGATGAGCCTAGCATGTGTAGACATGGCCTCGGAACACATGAGACCGAAAGGTCGATCATGAATCATATAGATGATACGATTAGCATAGGGATGCTTAGCACTGAAACTATGCTCAACTCACGTGATGATCGGACTTGAGCTAGTGTAAGTGGATCATGAACCACTCAAATGACTAGAGAGATGTACTTTTTGAGTGGGAGTTTAGAGAATAATTTGATTAAGTTAAACACTAATTATCTTGAACATAGTCTAAGTCCACTTTGAATATATTTGTGTTGTAGATCATGGCTCACGCGACAGTCACCCTGAATTTTAATACGTTCCTAGAGAAAGCTAAGTTGAAAGATGATGGAAGCAACTTTGTAGACTGGGCTCATAATCTTAAGCTAATCTTACAAGCTGGGAAGAAGGATTACGTACTTAATGCTGCGCTAGGAGATGAACCACCCGCTACGGCTGATCAGGATGTTAAGAACGCTTGGTTAGCACGTAAGGAGGACTACTCAGTAGTTCAATGTGCAGTCTTGTATGGCTTAGAACCGGGACTTCAACATCGCTTTGAGCGTCATGGAGCATTTGAGATGTTCCAGGAGTTGAAGTTTATCTTTCAGAAGAACATCCGGATCGAGAGGTATGAGACCTCCGATAAATTCTATGCTTGCAAAATGGAGGAGAACTCGTCTGTCAGTGAACATGTGCTCAAAATGTGTGGGTACTCAAACCGTCTAGCTGAGCTGGGGATTGAACTCCCGCAAGAGGCTATCACTGACAGAATCCTTCAATCACTACCGCCAAGCTATAAAGGCTTTGTGTTGAACTACAACATGCAAGGGATGAACAAGTCTCCCGGTGAGTTGTTTGCGATGCTGAAAGTCGCAGAGTCTGAACTCCGTAAAGAGCATCAAGTGTTGATGGTGAATAGGACCACTAGTTTCAAGAGAAACAGCAAAGGCAAGAAGGGTAATTCAAAGAAGAGCGGCAAGCCTGTTGCCAATCCGACGAAGAAACCCAAGGCTGGACCTAAGCCTGAAACAGAGTGTTACTATTGCAAGGGTATGGGTCACTAGAAGCGCAATTGCCCCAAGTATCTGGCAGATAAGAAGGCGGCCCAAGAAAAATCAGGTATATTCGATATACATGTTATTGATGCGTACTTAACCGGCTCTCGTAGTAGTGCCTGGGTATTCGATACCGGTTCTGTTGCTCATATTTGCAACTCGAAACAGGAATTGCGGAATAGACGAAGGCTGGCGAAAGATGAAGTGACGATGCGCGTAGGAAATGGTTCCAAGGTTGATGCAATCGCCGTCGGCACAGTTTCACTTCAGTTACCATCAAGATTAGTTATGAACTTGAATCATTGTTATTTAGTGCCTGCGTTGAGCATGAACATTATATCTGGATTTTGTTTATTGCGAGACGGTTACTCTTTTAAGTCAGAGAATAATGGTTGTTCTATTTCTATGAGTAACATCTTTTATGGTCATGCACCCAATGTGAGAGGATTGTTCATATTGAATCTTGATAGCGATACACACATACATAACATTGAGACCAAAAGAGTTAGAGTTAACAATGATAGCGCCATATTTTTGTGGCACTGCCGCTTAGGTCATATTGGTGTAAAGCGCATGAAGAAACTCCATGCCGATGGACTTTTGGAGTCACTTGACTTTGATTCACTTGACACGTGCGAACCATGCCTCATGGGCAAGATGACTAAAACTCTGTTCTCCGGAACAATGGAGCGTGCAAGTGACTTGTTGGAAATCATACATACCGATGTGTGTGGTCCGATGAGCGTAGAGGCACGCGGCGGATATCGTTATTTTCTCACCTTCACTGACGATTTGAGTAGATATGGTTATGTCTACTTAATGAAGCACAAGTGTGAAACATTTGAAAAGTTCAAGCAATTTCAGAGTGAAGTTGAAAATCATCGTAACAAGAAGATCAAGTTCCTACGGTCTGATCGTGGGGGTGAATATCTCAGTTTCGAGTTTGGTGCTCACTTAAGACAATGTGGAATTGTTTCACAGTTGACACCGCCTGGAACACCACAGCGTAATGGTGTGTCCGAACGTCGTAATCGTACTTTATTAGAGATGGTGCGATCTATGATGTCTCTTACCGATTTGCCATTATCATTTTGGGGTTATGCATTAGAAACAACTGCATTCACTTTAAATAGGGCACCATCAAAATCCGTTGAGACGACACCATACGAACTGTGGTATGGCAAAAGGCCAAAGTTGTCGTTTCTTAAAGTTTGGGGATGTGATGCTTATGTCAAAAAGCTTCAGCTTGAAAAGCTGGAACCCAAAGCGGAAAAGTGCGTCTTCATAGGTTACCCAAAAGAGACAGTTGGGTACACCTTCTATCTCAAATCCGAGGGCAAAGTGTTTGTTGCTAAAAATTGAGCTTTTCTCGAGAAGGAGTTTCTCTCGAGAGAATTGAGTGGGAGGAAGATAGAACTTGACGAGGTTGTCGAACCTCTCATCCCTCTGGATGGTGGCGCAGGGCAAGGGTAAACCTGTGTCGTTGTGACGCCGGTTGAGGAGGAAGTTAATGATAATGATCATGAAACTCCGGTTCAAGTTTCTGTCGAACCACGCAGGTCGACGAGACCACGTGCTGCTCCAGAGTGGTACGGTAATCCCGTCTTATCAATCATGTTGTTGGACAACGATGAACCTACAAATTATGAAGAAGCAATGGAGGGCCCAGATTCCAACAAATGGCTAGAAGCCATGAAGTCTGAGATAGGATCCATGTATGAGAACAAAGTGTGGACTTTGGAAGTACTGCCTGAGGGCCGCAAGGCTATTCAGAACAAATGGATCTTTAAGAGGAAGATGGACGCTGACGGCAATGTGACCGTTTATAAAGCACGACTTGTGGCAAAGGGTTTTTCACAAGTTCAAGGAGTTGACTACGATGAGACATTCTCACCCGTAGCGATGCTTAAATCCGTCAGAATCATGTTAGCAATAGCTGCATTTTTTCGATTATGAAATCTGGCAGATGGATGTCAAAACGGCGTTCCTTAACGGTTTCCTTAAGGAAGAATTGTATATGATGCAACCCGAAGGTTTTGTCGATCCTAAGAATGCTAACAAGGTGTGCAAGCTCCAGCGATCCATTTATGGACTGGTGCAAGGATCTCGGAGTTGGAACAAACGCTTTGATGAGGTGATCAAAGCATTTGGGTTTATACAAGTGGTTGGAGAATCTTGTATTTACAAGAAAGTGAGGGGGAGCTCTGTGGCGTTTCTAATATTATATGTGGATGACATATTGCTGATTGGAAACAACGTAGAGTTTTTGGAGAGCATAAAGGATTACTTGAATAAAAGTTTCTCTATGAACGACCTAGGAGAAGCTGCTTACATTCTAGGCATTAAGATCTACAAGGATAGATCAAAACGCCTGATAGGACTTTCACAAAGCACATACCTTGATAAAGTTTTGAAGAGGTTCAAAATGGAACAGTCCAAGAAAGGGTTCTTGCCAGTTTTACAAGGTACGAGATTGAGTAAGACTCAGTGCCCAACAACTGATGAGGATAGAGAGCATATGCGCACCGTCCCCTATGCTTCAGCCATAGGTTCTATCATGTATGCAATGCTGTGCACTAGACCGGACGTTAGCCTGGCCATAAGTATGGCAGGTAGGTTCGAGAGTAATCCAGGAGTGGATCACTGGACGACGGTCAAGAATATCCTGAAATACCTGAAAAGGACTAAGGAGATGTTTCTCGTGTATGGAGGTGACGAAGAGCTCGCCGTAAAAGGTTATGTCAATGCAAGCTTTGACACAGATCCGGACGACTCTAAGTCACAAACCTGATACGTATTTATTCTTAATGGGGGTGCGGTAAGCTGGTGCAGTTCCAAGCAAACATCGTAGCAGATTCTACATGTGAAGCGGAGTACATGGCTGCCTCGGAGGCGGCTAAGGAGGGTGTCTGGATGAAGCAATTCATGACGGATCTTGGAGTGGTGCCAAGCGCACTGAATCCAATAACCTTGTTCTGTGACAACACGGGTGCCATTGCCTTAGCAAAGGAACCACGGTTTCACAAGAAGTCCAGACACATCAAACGACGCTTCAACCTCATCCGCGACTACGTCGAAGGGAAGGACGTAAATATATGCAAAGTGCACACGGATCTGAATGTAGGAGACCCGCTGACTAAACCTCTTCCACGGCAAAGCATGATCAACACCAGAACTGTATGGGTGTTAGATTTATTACAATGTAATTCGCATGATGATGTGAGGGCTAGATTATTGACTCTAGTGCAAGTGGGAGACTGTTGGAATTATGCCCTAGAGGCAATAATAAATATAGTTATTATTATAATTCCTGTATCAAGATAATCGTTTATTATCCATGCTATAATTGTATTGAATGAAGACTCATTTACATGTGTGGATACATAGACAAAACACTGTCCCTAGCAAGCCTCTAGTTGGCTAGCCAGTTGATCAAAGATAGTCAGTGTCTTCTGATTATGAACAAGGTGTTGTTGCTTGATAACTGGATCACGTCATTAGGAGAATCACGTGATGGACTAGACCCAAACTAATAGACGTAGCATGTTGATCGTGTCATTTTGTTGCTACCGTTTTTCTGCGTGTCAAGTATTTGTTCCTATGACCATGAGATCATATAACTCACTAACACCGGAGGAATACTTTGTGTGTGTCAAACGTCGCAATGTAACTGGGTGACTATAAAGATGCTCTACAGGTATCTCCGAAGGTGTTCGTTGAGTTAGTATGGATCAAGACTGGGATTTGTCACTCCGTGTGACGGAGAGGTATCTCGGGGCCCACTCGGTAATACAACATCACACACAAGCCTTGCAAGCAATGTGACTTAGTGTAAGTTGCGGGATCTTGTATTACGGAACGAGTAAAGAGACTTGCCGGTAAACGAGATTGAAATAGGTATGCGGATACTGACGATCGAATCTCGGGCAAGTAACATACCGAAGGACAAAGGGAATGACATACGGGATTATATGAATCCTTGGCACTGAGGTTCAAACGATAAGATCTTCGTAGAATATGTAGGATCCAATATGGGCATCCAGGTCCCGCTATTGGATATTGACCGAGGAGTCTCTCGGGTCATGTCTGCATAGTTCTCGAACCCGCAGGGTCTGCACACTTAAGGTTCGACATTGTTTTATGCGTATTTGAGTTATATGGTTGGTTACCGAATGTTGTTCGGAGTCTCGGATGAGATCACGGACGTCACGAGGGTTTCCGGAATGGTCCGGAGACGAAGATTGATATATAGGATGACCTCATTTGGTTACCGGAAGGTTTTCGGAGTTACCGGGAATGTACCGGGAATGACGAATGGGTTCCGGGAGTTCACCGGGGAGGGGGGGGGGCAACCCACCCCGGGGAAGCCCATAGGCCTTGGGGGTGGCACACCAGCCCTTAGTGGGCTGGTGGGACAGCCCAAGAAGGCCCTATGCGCCATAGGAAGAAAATCAAAGAGAAAAAAAGGAGGAGGTGGGAAAGGGAAGAAGGACTCCACCCACCAAACCAAGTTGGACTCGGTTTGGGGGGGGGGGAGACCTTCCCCCCTTGGCTCGGCCGACCCCCTTGGGGCTCCTTGAGCCCCAAGGAAAGGCTCCCCCTCTCCCCCCTAGATATACGGAGGTTTTAGGGCTGATTTGAGACGACTTTTCCACGGCAGCCCGACCACATACCTCCACGGTTTCTCCTCTAGATCGCGTTTCTGCGGAGCTCGGGCGGAGCCCTGCTGAGACAAGATCATCACCAACCGCCGGAGCGCCGTCACACTACCGGAGAACTCTTCTACCTCTCCGTCTCTCTTGCTGGATCAAGAAGGCCGAGATCATCGTCGAGCTGTACGTGTGCTGAACGCGGAGGTGCCGTCCGTTCGGCACTAGATCGTGGGACTGATCGCGGGACGGTTCGCGGGGCAGATCGACGGATGTGAGGACGTTCCACTACATCAACCGCGTTCACTAACGCTTTTGCTGTACGGTCTACAAGGGTACGTAGATCACACATCCCCTCTCGTAGATGGACATCACCATGATAGGTCTTCGTGCGCGTAGGAAATTTTTTGTTTCCCATGCGACGTTCCCCAACAATAAGTATTCAAAGGTGACTCAAATATTTATGATGAATAATCTGAACATAAACCCACAATTCATCGGATCCCAACAAACGCACCGCACAAAAGGAATTACATCATATGGATCAAAGCAAAGATGTGATTTTCATTGTATTGAAGATCAAATAGAGAGATTGCCATCTAGGTACTGACTATGGACCCGTAGGTATGTGGTGAACTACTCACACATCATCATGAGGGCAACAAGGTTGATGAAGAGGCCCTCCGTGATCGATCCTCCCTTCATCGGGGTGCCGAAACGGAGTTCTAGATGTCCTCTCGTTGGAACAGAGACTTGTGGCGGCGTAGAAAGTGTTTCGAGACTCCCTCTGGTGTTTTTAGGGTAGATGAGAATTTATAAGCCAAAGAAAGGAGTTGGGAGGGACACGAGGAGGGCACAAGCTATCAGGCCGCGCCCCCTCACAGTTCACGCCCTGATAGCTTGTGGGCCCCTCGTGAGGCACTGAGGCTTATAGCTTTCTTTCGATGCTCATTGATATTCTTTTGGTCCAAACAAATCATCAAAAAGTTTTAGGGCAATCGGACCTTGTTTGGTATTGAAAACATGGAAAGTGAAAAACACATAGAAAAAAACAGCTGGCACTGGGCACTGGGTCATTAGGTTAGTGTTAAAAAAAATGGTAAATAAATACACCAAAAGCATACTAGAATGATAATATATTAGCATGGAACAATAAAAAATTATAGATACGTTGGGGACGTATCAGACCCCTTGTCATTTAAGCACCATCGCCTTCCCTCTCTGTCTTCCTTTTTTTACCGCGCGCATGATGACGCGTGTCACATGCAAGGCCTGACATTGGTTGACAGAGGCAATCGCTGGTCTAATGCGTTCGCCAATATGTAGTCGTCTTGGGTTGCGAAGAGCCAGCCCCGTCCGCCTCATCCCTATAAAGAGGGGGTCAAGGTGGGTGTTTCTCATTCGCGTCTCCTCATTCGAGCTTACCAGCCAGCATCATCTTCTTCCTTTTGCCACTTCTTCCAATGAGTCATTCGTGTGATGGCGAGGGGTTGCGGCCATGCACGAGGGCCCGTCGTTGCTGCGAGTGCCACTCCCATGGAAGGACGACGTCCAGGGGTCACAGGAGGACGACTCCCTCGAACCGTGGCGATAGCGGTAGTGCGCCCCTGCCAGCACCTCGAACAGAGGCTCACACGGGGGAGGAGGCGCACGAGTTTGTCATGGTGCTGCCTCGTCGTCCCCGGATCTGTCTGCGTCTTCTTGTCCCTTTCATGAGGACCATGGAAGGTTGCAGGCCCTAAGGACTATGGCTCCGTGTGTACAACTGCTTCAATGGGCCTGCCCGGGTGGCGGTCGACCTCTCGCACCATGTTCCTCACGCGAGGGTGGAAGTCGTTCATCCTCTCCCGCAGTCTAGGGTCAGGGCATATTCTCTAGTTCAAGTTCAACGAGGCCGCCACTCTCTCCGTGAAGTTTTTCAGGGCTTCCAGCGTTCGTCTGGAGTGCTGCGTAGAAAGCTCGAGCGGCAGCGACTTCGACTCCTCCAGCTACAGTGATGATGATGACAGTGTCCTCGGCATCAAGCATGAGGACTCTTACTAGTTGCGCGTGGCGCCTTAGCTAGGTTTAGGAGATGGGTTGGTTGATACGAATGCGAGGCTCCATTAGTGAGACCTTGTTTCCGAATCAATCACCACATCATAGTGACATGTCTCCTTTTGTGTTTCGATTGTACCGAATGTAATCGTGCGAGGACGCGGAAATAAGTTGTTTGGTACTTCATGCTAAATATCTAAGCGCTTATTATGCTTAATGAATGATTATTTACCCTTGAGCGCAGTTTTGCACTTCCATGTTTTTGATCCCTACGCTTGTCGGAAATGCCTATCGGTGCGCACATCTTTACCGCGAGCACTTTTAGGAATGGATCCTAAGCAGCCTGACGGTGATGTTGTTGCTAGCAAGGCCACCTTGCCGTCCTTGCCACACCTACTTAGGGTGTTGAGCAGGATCGAAACAACAAACATCGCAAACAATTCATACAAGGGTCCTTTGCATGCACGTTGTCACATATGAGTGTCAACTTCGTTCGCGGGGAAAACGCTTGAATTTTTAAGAAGTTTTTGCAACTTAGCTTTCTATTTGTTGTATTCCTTGTCGCAAGGTGACCATCCTCGAATGTATTTGTAGGTGTCCATACCATCACTCTCCCCTGGAAGACTTGCGCGGGGGGCCTTTTCTCCCCTTTGAGAAAAAGAAAGAGAGAAAGTAGAGGAGGGTAGGAACCTGAGTGGTTCAATAGTCACCTTATGCTAGTAGAAAGTGAACACAACATTTCATGTAAGATACATAAGACAAATATGTAATTCAACAAGAGGTTGTAGGACACTTAGCTTTATTGACTACTCACACGGTCATCACTGGCTTTGTACAAAGGATTACACGCCTTGCCGGCAGACTTGTACAAAAGAGGCTGTGAGGTAGCATGGCAACTGCACCTCATGCGTACAACTTGCGAAGATGATCGATATTTGATACGTCCATTTTGCATCATGCTTTTATATCAATATTTATCGCATTATGGTCTGTTAATACACATTATGGTACAATACTTATGCCTTTTCTCTCTTATTTTACAAGGTTTACATGAAGAGGGAGAATGCCGGCAGCTGGAATTCTAGACCGAAAAAGGAGCAAATCTGAGAGACCTATTCTGCACAATGCCAAAAGTCCTGAAAACTTACAAAGAATTATTTAAGAATATATACAAAATATTGGGTGAAAGAAATACGTCAGGGGACCCAGGAGGTGGCCACAAGCCACGGGGGCGCGCCCTGTAGGCTTGTGGGCCCCCTGGAAGGCCTCGTGTGCCCATCTTCTTCTATATGGAGGGTTTTGACTTGGAAAAATCATATCAGAACTTTCGGGGCGAAGCGACGCTTTCTTGAGGCGGAACTTGGGCAGAACCAATCTAGGGCTCCGGCGGAGCTGTTCTGCCACGGAAACTTCCCTCCCGGAGGGGGAAATCGAAGCCACCGTCATTTCCAACGATCCTCTCATTGAGAGGGGGTCAATCTAAATCAACATCTTCATCAGCACCATCTTCTCTCCAAACCCTAGTTCATCTCTTGTATCCGATCTTTGTCTCAAAACCTCAGATTGGTACCTGTGGGTTGCTAGTAGTGTTGATTACTCCTTGTAGTTGATGCTAGTTGGTTTACTTGGTGGAAGATCATATGTTCAGATCCTTAATGATCATTAATACTCCTCTGATTATGGCCATGAATATGCTTTGTGAGTAATTACGTTTGTTCCTCAGGACATGGGATAAGTCTTGTTATAAGTAATCATGTGAATTTGGTATTCGTTCGATATTTTGATGAGATGTATGTTGTCTCTCCCTAGTGGTGTTATGTGAACGTCGACTACATGACACTTCACCATTATTTGGGCCTAGGGGAAGGCATTGGGAAGTAATAAGTAGATGATAGGTTGCTAGAGTGACAGAAGCTTAAACCCTAGTTTATGTGTTGCTTCGTAAGGGGCTGATTTGGATCCATATGTTTCATGCTATGGTTAGATTTATCTTAAATCTTATTTTGTAGTTGTGGATGCTTGCGAGAGAGGTTAATCATAAGTGGGAGGTTTTTCCAAGTAAGGGCAGCACTCAAGCACCGGTCCACCCACATATCAAATTATCAAAGTAACGAACGCGAATCATATGAGCATGATGAAAACTAGCTTGACAGAAATTCCCATGTGTCCTCGGGAGCGTTTTGCTTTATATAAGAGTTTGCCCAGGCTTGTCCTTTCCTACAAAAAGGATTGGTCCACCTTGCTGCACCTTTGTTACATTTGTTGCTTGATACCCGTTATGAATTACCTTATCACAAAACTATTTGTTATCGATAATTTTAGTGCTTGCACAGAATACCTTACTGTAAACCACTTGTCATTTCCTTCTGCTCCTCATTGGGTTCGACACTCTTACTTATTGAAAGGACTACGATAGATACCCTATACTTCTGGGTCATCAAGACTCTTTTCTGGCACCATTGCCTTGGAGGGAAGCGCCTTTGGTGAGTGGAACTTGGTAAGGAAAAATTTATATATTGTTCTGAATTTTATTGTCACTTGTCACTATGGAAAATAATTTTTTTGGCCTCATGAAGGAGAAAAATTGCTCAAGCATGGGGGAGGCTTAAGTCAATGTTATATTCATGCCCCAATCATGAGCTCCCGAGAGAAATTATTATTCAGAATTTTATGCCCGGCTCCCTCGTAATGATCAATCCATGCTCGATACTTCTTGTGCTGGTTCCTTTATGAAGAAAGATATTGAATTCAAATGGGACTTATTGGAAAGAATTAAATGCAACTCTGAATATTGGGAAATCTATGAAGGTAATGAGTCAGGTATAAGCCTTAAGTTTAATTGTGTAAAATCCTTTATAGACACCGATGCTTTTCGTGATTTTAGCACTAAATATGGACTTGACTCTGAGATAGTAGCTTATTTTTGTGAATCTTTTGCTGCTCATGTTGATCTCCCCAAGGAGAAGTGGTTTAAATATCATCCCCCCATTGAAGTTAAAGTAGTTGAACCTATTAAAGTTGAAGAATAAACTATTATTTATAATAGTGATCCTGTTATTCCTACTGCTTATATTGAGAAACCACCCTTTCCTGTTAGAATAAAGGAACATGCTAAGGCTTCAACTATGGTTCGTAAGAGTTGTACTAGAACACCTATGCCTCCTGAAAAAATTAAAGTTGAACCTAGTATTGCTATGGTTAAAGATCTCTTGGTTGATAATATTGATGGGCATGTTATTCATTTCTGTGATGAAGTTGCTAGAATTGCTAGACCTAATGCTAAAGGTAAACATAGACCTATGTTGGTGTGCCTGTTTTCTCTGTTAAAATAGGAGATTATTGTTATCATGGCTTATGTGTTGTGGGTGCTAGTGTGAGTGCAATTCCTTTTACCTTATACCAAGAAATTATGAATGATATTGCACCAGCTGAATTAGAAGAAACTGATGTTACCATTAAGCTTGCCAATAGAGATACTATTGCACCAATTGGGATTGTTAGAGATGTTGAAGTCTTGTGTGGGAAAATAAAGTATTCTACTGATTTTCTTGTTCTTGGTTCCCCACAAGATGATTTTTGTCCCATTATATTTGGTATACCCTTCTTGAATACTGTTAATGCTAATATTGATTGTGAGAAAGAAACTGTTACTGTAAGTTTTGGGGATGTGTCTCATGAGTTCAATTTCTCTAAATTTTGTAGACAATACCATGACAAAGAATTTCCTAGTAAACATGAAACTATTGGTATCGCTTCTATCATTGTGCCTCCTACTGATCCCTTAGAACAATATTTGCTACACCATGAAAATGATATGCATATGAATGGAAGGAATGAAATAGATAAGATTTTCTTTGATCAACAGCTTATTTTGAAACACAACCTGCCAGTTGAGATACTTGGGGATCCTCCTCCACCCAAGGGTGATCTTGTGTTTGAGATTAAACAATTACCTGATACTCTGAAGTATGCTTATCTTGATGAAAAGGATATATATCTTGTTATTAGTAGTGCTAACCTTTCAGAGCATGAAGAAAAGGGATTATGGAAAACTTTGAGGAAACACTGTGCTGCTATTGGATATACTCTTTATGATCTTAAGGGCATTAGTCCCACTCTATGTCAGCATAAAATTAATATGGAGCCTGATGCTAAACCAGTTGTTGATCACCAACGACGGTTAAATCCTAAAATGAAGGAACTGGTAAGAAATGAAATACTAAAGCTTCTGGAGGCAGGTATAATTTATCCTATTGGTGATAGTAGATGGGTTAGTCCCGTTCATTGTGTCCCTAAAAAGGGAGGTATTACCATAGTTACTAATGATAAAAATGAATTGATCCCGCAAAGAATTGTTACATTATATAGAATGGTAATTGATTTTAGGAAATTAAGTAAAGCTTCCAGGAAAGATCATTACCCTCTACCTTTTATTGATCAAATGCTAGAAAGACTATCCAAACATACACATTTTTGCTTTCTAGACGGTTATGTTGGTTTCTCTCAAATACCTGTTTCAAAAGAGGAACAAGGGAATACCGCTTTGCCTTTCGGTACCTTTGCTTATAGATGTATGCCTTTGGTTTATGCAATGGACCTGCTACCTTTCAAAGATGTATGATGGCTATATTCTCTGACTTTTGTGAAAAGATTATTGAGGTTTTCATGGATGATTTTTCCGTTTACGGAACTTCTTTTGATGATTGCTTGAGCAACTTTGATCGAGTTTTGCAGAGATGTGAAGAAACTAATCTTGTCTTGAATTGGGAGAAGTGACACTTTATGGTTAATGAAGGCATTGTCTTTGGACACGAAATCTCCGAAATAGGTATTGAAGTTGATAAAGCTAAAGTTGATGCTATTGAAAAAATGTCGTGTCCTACAGATATCAAAGGTATAAGAAGTTTCCTTGGTCATGCTGGTTTCTATAGGTGGTTTATTAAAGACTTCTCTAAGATTTCCAGGGCTCTCACTAATCTTTTGCAAAAAGATGTTCCATTCGTTGTTTATGATGATTGTGTAGACGCATTTGAAAATTCTTAAGAGAGCCTTGATCACTTCACATGCTGTTCAACCACCTGATTGGAACCTACCCTTTGAAATTATGTGTGATGCTAGTGATTATGTTGTTGGTGCTGTTGTAGGATAAAGAGTTGATAAGAAATTAAATGTTACCCATTATGCTAGTAAAACTCTAGACAGTGCCCAAATAAACTATGCTACCACTGAAAAGGAATTTTTAGGAGTTGTGTTTGCTTGTGATAAGTTCAGACCTTATATTGTTGATTCCAAAGTAACTGTTCACACTGATCACGCTACTATTAAATACCTTATGGAATAGAAAGATGCTAAAGCTAGACTTATTAGATGGGTTCTTCTGCTACAAGAATTTGATTTGCATATTATTGATAGAAAGGGTATTGATAACCCCGTAGCGGATAACTTGTCTAGATTATAGAATGTTCTTGATGACCCACTACCTATTGATGATAGCTCTCCTGATGAAGAATTACATGCCATAAATGCTTCGCCTAGTGCTCCTTGGTATGCCGATTATGCTAACTACATTGTTGCTAAATTTATACCGCCTAGTTTCACATACCAACAAAAGAAAAAGTTCTTCTATTATTTAAGACATTACTTTTGGGATGATCCACACCTTTATAAAGGAGCAGATGGTATTAGTAGACGTTGTGTACCTGAGCATGAATAGGAACTGATCCTACACAAGTGCCACTCAGAGGCCTACGGAGGACAGCACGCTGGAGATATAACTGCACACAAGGTATTACAATCTGGTTTTATTGGCCTACTCTCTTCAAGGGTGCTCGTAAGTTTGTCTTCCCTTGTGATGAATGTGAAAGAATTGGTAATATTAGTAGACGTCAGGAAATGCCTATGAATCACTCTCTTGTTATTGAACCATTTGATGTTTGGGGTTTTGATTATATGGGATCTTTTCCAAAGTCCAATGGGTATACTCATATTCTAGTTGTTGTTGATTATGTTACTAAGTGGGTAGAAGCTATTCCAACTAGTAGTGCTGATCATAACACTTCTATAAAAATGCTGAAAGAAGTTATTTTCCCTAGATTTGGAGTCCCTAGATATTTAATGACTGATGGTGGTTCACACTTTATTCATGGCGCTTTCCGTAAATTGCTTGCTAAGTATGATGTTAATCATAGGATTGCATCTCCTTATCATCCTCAGTCTAGTGGTCAAGTAGAATTGAGCAATAGAGAAATTAAATTGATCTTGCAAAAGACCGCTAATAGGTCTAGAAAGAATTGGTCTAAGAAACTTAATGGCGCATTATGGGCTTATAGAACCGCTTAGAAAAAACCCTATGGGTATGTCTGTGTATAAAATGGTCTATGGTAAAGCATGTCACTGACCTCTAGAGCGAGCACATAAAGCTTATTGGGAAATTAAAGAGCTTAACTGTGATTTCAAACTTGCTGGTGAGAAGATATTATTTGACATTAGATCACTGGATGAATGGAGAACCCAGGCTTATGGGAATCCCAAGTTGTTTAAAGAAAAGGTTAAGAGATGGCATGATAAAAGTATACAAAAGCGTGAATTCAATGTAGGTGATCATGTCTTGCTATACAACTCTCATTTAAGTTTTTTACAGGAAAACTTCTCTCTAAATGGGAAGGGTCTTACATTATCGAGGAAGTATATCGTTCATGTGCCATCAAGATCAACAACGTCGAAGGCACAAATCTGAAGGTGGTAAATGGGCAAAGAATCAAACATTATATCTGAGGTACTCCCATAAATGTTGAAACCAATATTATCAATACCATAACTCCGGAGGAGTACATTAGGGAGACCTATCAGAGCGTTTTAGACTCCGAAAAGGAATAGGTATGTGTTACGGTAAGTAAATTGACTCCAAAACTTTTCCAATGAATTTTTTATCAGTTTTGGAATATTTAAAAAATTAGGCAAATGTAAAGCAGTTCGAAAAGTGCACGAGGAGGCGACAAGCCACGAGGCGCCCCCCTGTGGCTTGTGGCTACCCCGTGTACCCTCCGGACTCCGTTTTCTTGTGGTATACTCTTTCGGGTTGGTAAAAAATCATTATATAATCTCCCGAAGATTTTGACCTTCATATCACGACAATATCTCTTGTTTTCGTTTTGATTTGTTTCTGCAACAGATTTAGAGCAAGATGTCTTCGCAAGAGTCGGTCGGGAGAGCCGTGCCTCTCACCCGACAACGGGGTTCAGAGCATTCAGCAAAGCCAACCACTTCGGGCGGGCCATGGAGGAAGAGATGGAGGCCGACTTGAAAAGGATAGATGCCATGGAGGAAGACCAAGAAGTTACCCCTCATCTACAAACTGGAGCCATGTTGGAAGAACTTAAGATCTCAGCAATTCTGAATTCGGTTATCCCTCCCAATGCTAAATTTCTACTTATGAAAATATGAAAAAAGGTGTTGCTTCTTCCCCCGCAGAAATGAAACATCCATGGGTTATGGGAGCTCTAACCGTCACTAGAAAACTTCGCAAGGAAATAATGGATCTCAAACAGCAAAATAATAAGCTTGAGGAGGAGAATCGCATTGTGAGGGGCATCATCGCCAAGAATATAACATCACCACCTCCGAAGGAAGACAACTAAACACATGGGTATGGGCACTCCCCTTGGCTTGTGCCAATATTGGGGGAGGTGCCCCGGTATCGTATCACCATCACACCTTTTACTTTCTTCGTTTTTCTTCGTTCGATCCTTTTGGTTATATCTCGATCTAGTAGAATAAAGTTTTAGTGTGATCTAGTTTTGAGTTTTGCTTTTATGTTCCCCCTATGTAAGCAAGTCTGAGAGTTATATAATAAAGAGTAGTTTTGAGTTGAGGGCTTTGGTTGCTTGCTATGGTATTGAGAAAAATAAATAGAAAGAAGTATAGAATAAAAGCAAAGAGTATATATAATGATCTTATGGGTAGTGGTGACTTCACATATAAAAAGTATGTCGATTGAAATTTGTTGTGAGTTGACAAACAAAGCTATTGGTCATTGTTGCAATTAAAGGAAGTAATAAAGAAAGAGAGGTTCACATATGAATATATTATCTTGGACATCTTTTATGATTGTGAGCACTCATTAAAATATTATATGTTAACAAGTTGATGCTGGACAAGGAAGATAACATAATGAGTTATGTTTGCTTACTTTTGAATAGAAGATATATGGTTATAGATCCTTCAACATGTGTCGCTTTCTTCCACCCCATATTAGACAAAAACTTCCGCACCAAGTAGAGATACTACTTGTGCATCCAAACACCTTTAACCCAGTTTTGCCTTGAGAATCCACCATACCTACCTATGGATTGAGTAAGATCCTTCAAGTAAGTTGGCATTAGTGCAAGCAATAAAAATTGTTCTCTAAATAAGTGTGATCTATTAGTGTGAGGAAAATAAACTTTATACGAACTTGTGATATGGAAGAAATAAAAGCGACAATCCGCATAATAAAGTTCTTTATCACAAGGGGCAATATAAAGTGACATTCTTTTGCATTAAGGGATTGTGCATACAACTATAAAAGCGCATGACAACCTCTGCTTCCCTGTGCGAAGGGCCTATCTGTTACCTTTACTCTCTAGTACTTACCTTTATGCAAGAGTCATGGTGATCTTCACCATTTCCTTTATTTCGCCTTTATCTTTTGGCAAGCGTCATGTGTCGGGGAATGATCTAGACACATATATCCACTCGGATGTGGTGATCATGAGTTATTATTCTTGACATTACCCTTGATGTAAATAGTTGGGAGGCAAAACTATAAGCCCCTATCTTTTTTGTGTCCGATTGAAGCTTTGACCTCATAGGTACCACATGAGTGTTAGCAATTATGAAAGACTATAAGATGATTGAGTATGTGGATTTGCTTTACAAGCTCTTATATTGACTCTTTCCTACATTATGATAAATTAGAATTGCTTCAATGACTCAGATCATAGTTTGTTAGTTATCAATAGAGTTCTTGATTCATATTTTACCTTGCAAATGAATTGTTACTCTAGCATAAGAAATTATATGTCAATATGTGTTGCTTTTCTAAAGATAACCATGATGCCTTCAAGTCCGTATTTTATTTTATCGACACCTCTATCTCTAAACATGTGGGCATATGTATCGATTTCGGCTTTTGCTTGAGGACAAGCGAGGTCTAAGCTTGGGGGAGTTGATACGTCCATTTTGCATCATGCTTTTATATCGATATCTGTTGCATTATGGGTTGTTAATACACATTATGGTACAATACTTATGGCTTTTCTCTCTTATTTTACAAGGTTTACATGATGAGGGAGAATGCCGATAGCTGGAATTCTGGACCAGAAAAGGAGAAAATCTGAGAGACCTATTCTACACAATTCCAAAAGTTGTGAAAACTTATGGATAATTATTTTGGAATATATAAAAAATATTGGGTGAAAGAAATACATGAGGGGACCCACCAGGTGGCCACAAGCTAGGGGGCGCGCCCTACCCCCATGGGGCCCCCTCGCAGGCCTGCGGTGCCCATCTTCTGCTATATGGAGGGTTTTGACCTGGAAAAAATCATATCAGAACTTTCGGGGTGAAGCGCCGCCGTCTCGAGGGGAACTTGGGTAGAACCAATCTAGGGCTCCGACGGAGTTGTTGTGTCGGGGAAACTTCCCTCCTAGAGGGGGAAATCGAAGCCATCGTCATCACCAACGATCCTCTCATCGAGAGGGGGTTAATCTCCATCAACATCTTCATCAGCACCATCTCCTGTCCAAACCCTAGTTCATCTCTTATATTTGATCTTTGTCTCAAAACCTCAGATTGGTGCATGTGGGTTTCTAGTAGTGTTGATTACTCCGTGTAGTTGATGCTAGTTGGTTTACTTGGTGGAAGATCATATGTTCAGATCCTTAATGATCATTAATACTCCACTGATTATGAACATGAATATGCTTTGTGAGTAATTGCGATTGTTCCTGAGGACATGGGATAAGTCTTGTTATAAGTAATCATGTGAATTTGGTATTCATTCGATATTTTGATGAGATGTATGTTGTCTCTCCCCTAGTGGTGTTATGTGAACATCGACTACATGACACTTCACCATAATTTGGGCCTAGGGGAAGGCATTGGGAAGTAATAAGTAGATGATGGATTGCTAGAGTGATAAGTAGAAGCTTAAACCCTAGTTTATGCGTTGCTTCGTAAGGGGCTGATTTGGATCCATATGTTTCATGCTATGGTTAGATTTATCTTAACTCTTCTTTCGTAGTTGCGGATGCTTGCGAGAGAGGTTAATAATAAGTGGGAGTTTTGTCCAAGTAAGGGCAGCACCCACGCACCGGTCCACCCACATATCAAATTATAAAAGTAACGAACGCGAATCATATGAGCATGATGAAAACTAGTTTGACAGAAATTTCCATGTGTCCTCGGGAGCGCTTTACTTTATATAAGAGTTAGTCCATGCTTGTCCTTTGCTACAAAAATTAATGGGCCACCTTGCTGCACCTTTGTTAAATTTGTTACTTTCTACCCGTTACGAATTACCTTATCACAAAACTATATGTTACCAATAATTTCAGTGCTTGCAGAGAAGACCTTAGTGAAAACCGCTTGTCATTTCCTTCTGTTCCTCGTTGGGTTCGACACTCTTACTTATCGAAAGGACTATGATAGACCCCCTATACTTGTGGGTCATCAATATTCCACGAGTTTTGCACCTAGGTATTGTCTTCGGTCTCTAGGCGAACTACGTCAGGCCTGGTGACTTTTACTACCGGCTAAGGGCCTTCCCACTTTGGCGTCAACTTGTTTGATCCCTTCACGGACTGATTCCATCGAAGAACAAGGTCACCTTCCTCAAACCTCCTGGCGCGCACCTTGTGGCTATGATAGCGGTGCAAGGCCTGCTGGTACCGAGCGGCACGCGGTGCGGCCTAGAGACAGTCTTCCTCGAGGAGTGTGGCATCATCTTGCCGCAATTGCTCATTGCTGGTCCTTGTCAAAGGTATGCACCCTTGGTGACCCCGTACCTGAGTTTTTTGGGGAGCACTGCTTCTGCAACATAGAGTAGAGAGAAGAGCGACCCAGTGGTGGGTCGATTTGGTGTTGTCCTGATCGACCAAAGAATCTTCGGCATCTCATCAGTCCAGCCACTTTCGTGCTTGCGCGACTTTTCAAAAGTCATCGTCTTGAGGCCCCGCAACACTTTAGCATTTGCCCTCTCTACTTGGACGTTGCTCCTCGGGTGGGCAACCAAGCGAGGCAGATCTTGGCATTGATGCTTTGGCAGTATTGCATGAAGTAGTTGTTGGTGAATTGCGTGTCGTTATCGGTGATAATCAAGTTGGGTACACCAAAACGTCACACTATCCCTCCGAGACACTTGACCTCTGTCTGTGCCATTACCTTCCTCACCGGCTCTATCTCAGTCCACTTTGTGAACTTGTTGATTGCAACGAATAAAAAATCAAAGCCCCCGGTAGCACGGGGGAAGTGCCCGGTGATGTCAAGCCCCCAGATTAAGAACGGCTAGGAGAGTGGTATGGTTTGAAGGGCTTGTGCTGGCTGATGTATCTGCTTGGCATGGTATTGGCATGCTTCACACGTAGCTACCACCGCTAAGGCATCTTGAAGGGTTGTTGGCCAATAGAAACCTTGGAGGAACGCCTTCTCGACAAGGCCTCATGATCCAATGTGGGAGCCACAGATTCCTTCATCTATCTCTGCCAACAGTTGTTGTCCGTCTTCCCGGGGAATGCACTTCAATTTCACCCCATTTGGTCTCCACTTGTACCGAGTGATGTCCATGAACTGGTACATGCTGGACTGTCAGGCTACTCTTTCAGCTTCCTCTTGTTCCTTCGGGACATCTCGTGTATGCAGGTACCAGACGATCTGATGTGCCCATGCCAGAGCTTGTGGCCCGACGACAAGGATCCAAGGCATTTCTCCTGTTGCGGGAGTGCTAGCTTACACGACAAAGACCATAGAGTCTATTAAAGCTTGGTGCTCACCAGTAGGCGTCTTGTTGGTTCCGACAACTTTCTTGGGAGCCATTGATGGATGTGTGAGGAAATAGTCTCTAGAGTTGACCTTTCTTTTCTTAGCTTGTCGCGCTGATGGAGTGACCGAGGGCTGATTTAATTAAAGTACAAAAGTGCGTGGCTCCTTAGGCAGCTTCTCTGCAACTTGCTTTGACAAGTCATCGACAATGCTATTTTTAGCACGAGGGATGTTCTCCGTTTGTAGACCATCAAACTACTCTTACAACTTCCTCACTTCATCTACGTACGCCCCCATTAGGGGACTCTAGTAATCCTTGTTCACTTGACTTACAACAAGCTATGAGTCTCCTCACACTATCAATTTTCTGATTCCAAGGTCAGTTGTTATCCATAGACCGGCAAGCAACCCTTCATAATCGTTTGTGTTGTTCTTTGATACCTCCCGTGGAAAATGCAGCTGGATCACATACTTGAAGTGCTCTCTCGTGGGTGCAACGAGCAGCACTTACACACTAACGCGTTGTAGTGAAAAAGCCCCGTCAAAGTACATGACCCATTCCTGAGTTGTTTCCTTGTCGTGGAGGGTTGTTTCTGGAATTTGTTTATCTTGCACTGGTGTTCATTGTGCAATGAAATCTGCCACGGCCCTGCTCCGTATAGTTGTCGTGCTTTCAAAGCTCAAGTCAAAGCTAGTCAACTCCAATGCCTACTCGATAATCCTGGTAGTTGCTTCTAGATTCCTCGGAATGCATTGCAACGGAAAGTGAGTGACAACAGTGATATGATGTGCTTGAAAGTAGTGGCACAACTTCCGGGAAGCCATGAGAAGGCCAAAAAGCAGTAGTTTTGATCGTTGATTATGATGCCCCTTGCGGACTAGTCGTGTGCATTAATCTTTCAGAGAATTATTAGGTGGCACGAGATGGTTATTTTGCCCTTAGTGGTTGAAATAGAAGACGGTCCTTAGCTATCAATTTAGTGTTGGTGGACTTGAGTCATAGGCAAACCCATACTATCAAGAGGGGATCCGCGTATGGAAAGGTTGGGTGGAACAAACTCACACACACTTGCACCCCATCTGATTCCTGGAGCAAGGAAGCCTTCCTGAAGTGCCCAAAAGTTGTATAAACGGAAGTATCGCTCTGGGGAGCGGTAGTACCGCTCCAGTGGCACTAACGCCCTCCAGGAACGGTCTCTCTTCCGCTTATATTTTTCTTCTCATATCTTCGGGGTATTTTTTCATTTTTGAGCGGAAGTATCGCTTGGGGGAGCGGTAGTACCACTCCAACGGTACTACCGCCTTTCCATAGCGCTCCTTCTTCCACTTATATTTTTTGTCTCGTATTGTTGGTCCCTATCGTCAACATTGAGCAGAAGTACCGCTTGGAACTGGGCAGTAGTACCGCTCGGGCGGAACTATCACCCCTCCGTTTGTGTTTGGTCGCCTATGGTGTCCGGTACTTCCGTGCAAGCGGAAGTACCTCCCCCTGCACGGTACTACCGCTTAGTTGTCACTTTGGGCAGAATAACGACCAGTTTTTTCCCACTATATGTTGAGGTCTTCTTCGCCAAGGAGACTTTACATTTTCGCTCTCCAAGCTCCATTTTTGATCCTAAGCTCAAACTTGTCTGATCTCTCTCCCTAGCCATCAATTCTTGTTGATGCTCTAGGGTTTGGAGGAGAAGGCCTTGAACAACATGTCCACCAAGAGAAAAGTTGTTCCCCCCATTAATCCCTCGCAGATCTTGTTACTCTTGGGGTGTTTGAGAACCCTAGACGGAAGAGGCCACCTCGAAGCCATAGTCCATTATGGTGAAGACTCGTGGTTTCGTTGGGAGCCTTTAATTCAGTTGTGGAGATTGCCCCAACCTTGTTTGTAAAGGTTCGGTTGCCTCCTTCAAGGGAACCATTAGTGGAATCACAACATCTCGCATTGTGTGAGGGCGTGAGGAGAATATGGTGGCCTTAGTGGCATCTTGGGGAGCATTGTGCCCCACACCACTCCAACGGAGACGTACTTCCCCTCAAAGGGAAGGAACTTCAGAAACACATCCTCGTCTTCATCGGTTCCACTTGTGGTTACTTCTTACCTTTACTTGTATTATTTAACCGCTTGTTATTATTGTTGCTAGCATCATATAGGTTGCTCACTTAGTTGCATATCTAGACAACCTATTTGTTGCTAAACTTAATTTGTTAAGGAAAAGCTTAACATTGTTAGTTGCCTATTCACCACCCAAATCGATCCTTTCAATTGGTATCAGAGCTACATCTCTTTATTTAGGGTTTCACCACCCAAAGAGTATGGCTGGCAACGAGGAATGGGTTTTGGAGTTGCCCGAGGCAGGGGTTGTGAACTCGATCACCCGAGAGGATCTAAATGAGGCTATGTACACCTTTAGATCCTTAGTTGCTATCAAGGTCAAAAACATGCTCAAAGATTTCCTTGATGGATTCAAACTTTCTACAAATCCGTTGCATGTGGTTAATCCCACAGCTTCAGATTCGGGGACCAACTCCGAAAAGGAGAATGCTAGTAGTGATAGAAATAAATTGCCTCAAGGAACGAGTGGGGAAAATACCTTTGCCTCAGTTCCTCCTCCCGTGGTCTATGGAGGACCGGTTCACCCACCGCATATTATTAACCTTGGTCCTCCTCCTAAACTTGTTAAGAATGATTTTTTTGATTGGGTTTTTCGTATCAAGGCTCATTTGAATCATAGCTCAACACAACTGTGGAGAATCATTGAGCAAGGCTACTACCCATATGATCCAAGCAAACTCACTCCAAGAGAAGAGGTAGACAATCATCTCAATCACTCGGCCTTGTTCATCCTTCAAGCAACAGTTCCCATTGAAGATCTTGTTCATGTGCATCCCTTCACTCGTGCCAAAGATTGTTGGGAGCACATCATTTCCATGTACAAGGGAAGTTCAAGTATTCAACTGTCGAACTATGAAGTGGTTCTTGATGAGGCCGATGAATTTGTTGTGATTGAGGATGAGGACCCTCGTGAGCTCTTCTGAAGAGTGACAATGCTTGCTATTTCTCTTCAAGATCATGGAAGCAAGGATGTGGATGACAACTGGATCAAGTGTAAGTTTTTCAAGGCTATCATGCTGTTCAACAAGTCCATGTCCTCCGTCGTCAAAGGCCGAAATTTCACTTCTTTTCCTCGAGCGATGTGTTGGATGAGTTAATTGCCATGAACATATTGAACATGACCATTGACAATGCTCTAGCTCGTGTCCAACGGTCAAGAAAAGACTCCTCCAACCTTGCTTTGAGGCCGAGGCTGTTTTGGAGGAAGATGAAGAAGAAGAGGAGGAAATTTTCCCCGAAGACACTAGGTATGATTATCATGAGCACATGGCTCTTGCGTCAACGCAATTCTGGTGCAACAAGAGAAACTTGAGGCCCAACTTATCCAAGAAAAACTCCAGTGGGTCCAAGGGCAAGCAACACGTGAGGACTTGCTACAACTATGGCAATGTGAGTCATTTTATGGCAGTCTGTCCTTATGAGAAGAGGGAAGATAATGGTGGCAAACTTATTCGCAAAGACAAAGCCAAGTACTTCCCCAACAAGAACATCTTCTCCAATAAGATGACCCAAAAGGTGTTGGTGGCTTAAGAAGAGTACATCTCCGATGAGGATGATGACAATGACGAAAGTGGTGAGGTTATGGGAATGGCCCTGGTGGCTATTGCATCCTCCTCCCCAAGCAAGGTCACCCTCTTCTATGCCCCCAATGAGAACCGCATTGGCAAGTGTCTTATGGCCAAGGCATCCAACAAGGTAACCTCAAACATCAAAACTACCATTTGCACTACCCCTTCTCCGATGGATAGTGGAGATGAACAAGAGGAGTAGATTCTGAGGAAAATTCCTTTGATAGACTCATGAGTAAGGAGGGTAAAACAAAGAAGCATTTTGTTGCTCTCTTGGAACAACTAGGAGAGGCTAGTGACCTAATTGAAACTCATGAAGAAACTATCTCTATGTTACAAGGACATAGTCGTGACTATACCGATGAGATAGCGGATCTTTCCATTGCTCTTGAGAAAGAGCAAGGTCTTTGTTTGGCTCTTGAGGAGTCACACAACGATGGCCTTGCTAACTTACAAAAGGGTCATGATCATGCTCTTATTCTTACTCGTGTGCTCCAATACAAAAAGTTTGCACTTGGGGTTGATCTTGATAGACTCAAGGAAGAGTTTTCCACACTTGACAAGGCTCGCAAGGCTTTTAAGAGTGTTCATGCTTCTCTAAAATAGTATGGTGTTAAACTCCAAGTAAGACTCACTAAGAAAATAGCCACATGTTCTCCTTTTGTATTTGTATTAATTGATAATACTCATGCTACTAACCCTTGTTGTGAGCATGTGCATCTTGTGGAGGAGAAGGCCAAATTAAAAGAGCAACTTGAGAAAGGCCTTGTGACATGCATCCAAGGTGAAAAGAATCTTAATGACCTTTTGAGCAATCAAAAGGAAGTGGTTGCAAAGGAAGGAGTTAGGTTTACACCCAAGTCCAAGAAGAACAATAAGATCATGACCAAGCAATCTCCCCCGCTCAAGGAAACCTTTGTTAAACTCGGGGAGGGTACTCTTGAGAAGAAGAAGGGCAAAGCTAAGGGTGGTAATGCCAAGAAGGGCAAAACTCTCCTTCCCAACAATGCCAATGACTTTAACCCATCTTATGACTTATGCCGTGCTAGTGATGGAAATGTCTTTGCTAAATTTGTTGGTTCCCCTCATTAGTACATTGAATGGTATATTTGGGTTCCTAAGATCCTTGTTACCAACCTGAAAGGACCCACTAAAGAATGGGTACCTAAATCCAAGCATTGATCTCATGCAAGAGTTTGCTTTTGGAGGAGTGTCATGGCTGCTTGATAGTGGAGTAACAAATCATATGACTGGAAGAAAAGACTTGGTGGTGCACGTTCATCCCAACCCATTAATGGCCACCCAAGTCTCCTTTGGTGATGATGCAATTTCAAAGGTATTGGCTCCTGGCAAGGTGACAATCTCTCCGGATCTTTCCATTGATAATGTCATGCTTGTGAGACCCTTGCATAGAATTTACTTTCCGTTAATCAACTTGCACTCATGGGTTTCAATACATTCTTTAGTGTTGACTTCGTGGCCCTTTTGTGGAGTAAGACTCTTAAAGTAGCTTTTGTTGGGAATGTTGAGAATGGTCTCTATGTGGTTAACTTTTTGGAGCAACCCACTAAGACCCCTACGTGCCTAATGGCTAAATTGGCGTGGGATGGCTTTGGCATGGCCGGCTAGCTGATACGTCTCAAACGTATCTATAATTTTTGATGGTTTCATGGTGTTATCTTGTCAACTTTGGATGTTTTATATACCTTTTATATCTTTTTTGGGACTAACTTATTAATTCAGTGCCAAGTGCCAGTTCCTGTTTTTTCTGTGTTTTTGACTCTTTTCAGATCTGATTTTGGAACATAGTCCAAACAAAATAAAATCCCCGAAATGAATTTTTCTAGAACAGAAGAAGATCGGAGGACTTGAGGGCCAAGGCAGGAGGCCCATAGGGAGCCCACAAGCCCTGTAGCCGCGGCCAGGGGGGCCCGCAGCTACGAGGCTTGTGGCCCCCCTGGAGCTCCCCTGCCCTAGCTCTTTGGCCTATATATTCCCTAAAATCCCAGACAAAATAAGGGCGTCCACGAAACCACTTTTCCGCCGCCGCAAGCTTCCGTTTCCGCGAGATCTCATCTGGAGACCCTTCCCGGTGCCTTGCCGGAGGGGACTTTGGAGCTGGAGGGCTTCTACATCAACATCATTGCCTCTCCAATGACTCGTGAGTAGTCTACTTCAGACCTACGGGTCCGTAGTTAGTAGCTAGATGGCCTATTCTCTCTCTTGGATCTTTAATACAAAGTTCTCCATGATCTTCATGGAGATCTATCCGTTGTAATCCTCTTTGGAGGTGTGTTTGTCGAGATCCGATGAATTGTGGATTTGTGATCAGATTATCTATGAATTATATTTGAGTCTTTGCTGATTTCTTATATGCATGATTTGATATCCTTGTAAGTCTCTCCGAGTCTTGGGTTTTGTTTGGCCAACTAGATCTATGATTCTTGCAATGGGAGAAGTGCTTGGTTTTGGTTTCATACCATGCGGTGACCTTTCGCAGTGACAAAAGGGGCAGCAAGGCACGCATCATGTTGTTGCCCTCAAAGATAACAAGATGGGCTTTCATCATAGATTTGAGATTGTTCATCTACATCATGTCATCTTGCTTAAGGCGTTACTCTGTTCTTATGAACTCAATACACTAGATGCATGCTGGATAGCGGTCGACGTGTGGAGTAATAGTAGTAGATGCAGAAAGTATCGGTCTACTTGTTTTGGACGTGATGCCTATATGTATGATCATTGCCATAGATAACGTCATGACTTTGCGCGGTTCTATCAATTGCTCGACAGTAATTCGTTCACCCACCGTCTACTTGCTTTCATGAGAGAAGCCACTAGTGAACACTACGATCCCGGGTCTACTCACAATTATCATCTCAGCTTTTACTTTTACTTTGCTTTGTTTACTTTTTTATTTCAGTTCTCACTTTGCAAACAATCTATAAGGGATTGACAACCCCTTCATAGCGTTGGGTGCAAGCTCTTTGTGTTTGTGCAGGTACTTGTGACTTGACGCGATCCTCCTACTGGATTGATACCTTGGTTCTCAAACTGAGGGAAATACTTACCGCCGATGTGCTACATCACCCTTTCCTCTTCAAGGGAACACCAACGCAAGGCTCCAAGGCCGCGGGGGAATCCTTTGCATATTTGCCAAGGAAATCCCTATAGGCGTAGCCAGCAGCAGAAGGATTTCTGGCGCCGTTGCTGGGGAGAGTTCAAGTCAAGATCTATCCAAGTAAGTGTCACAAATTCATCTCTTGAATTTACCATTTTTGCCAGACGCCTCTCGTTTTCCTCTCCCCCACTTCACATTTGCCGTTTTCATTTTCCTTTCTCCTTTGCCATTTTCATTTGCCTTTTGCCGTTCTCTTTTGCCCGTTTCACTCGCTTACTTCCTGCTCGTTTGTGTGTGGGATAGTGCATCAATGGCTAGACCCACCACTCCAAACGATACCCCTGAGAACGAAGTTCTCAACTTCAAGCAGAATGAGGAAGAAAATTTAAAGGACGCTTGGTACAGGATTTGCAATGCTCAAAGTAGATCTACTCGTAAGCAATCCACTACCGTTCTTCTTCGCAGTTTTTATGATGGAATCTCTTCTTGGAATAGGTATATTCTTGATACCATCGTAGGCGGGAATTTTTTGGGGAGCCATACTGTTGATTCCTATGGAGCTATCATGAATTTGGTAGGCTCACCCCCGCTCATGGTTAATGGAACTACCTTGACCTTGGAACACGTGATGCAAAGGCTTGACGTCATTGAAAACAAAATTGCCACAATTGAACTTACTGAGGATTTGGATAGAAAGATCCACAATCAAATTACTCAGTACGGACCCAAAGTGGGAATGGTTTTGAAAAATTTAAGGGAGAAGGAACCTATAGTTAATGATTCCTCTAGAATTGGCAAACTAGAAGATGTCATAACCAACTTGGGTTCCGCTTTTGCCACTGTGCAAAATACTCAAAATCTCACTCTCAAAAAGACCGTCACGTCTGTTTTTGTTCCTAAATCTAGTGGTGATTCATCCAATAAAGATAAATGTCTTAAGATGATAAATGATCACACTACTTATGGTTTGAGCACCAAAGATGACTATACGTGATTCCATCACCTTATGCCTAGCTAAGGGCGTTAAACAATAGCGCTTGTTGGGAGGCAACCCAACGAATCTATCCTTTTTCTTTCTGTTTTGTGTTTTCTAAACTTTCATAATTCTGTTATGATTGTGTTTTTTGTGTTTCTTTTGCGCTTGTGCCAAGTAAAACCGTTATGATTAGTCTTGGGGGTGATCGTTTGATCATGCTAGAAAAAACAGAAACTTTCTGCTCACGAAAAGAATTTTCATTTTTGTTATGTGAGAGATTTTGAGTTGATTCTTTTTTCTGATGATTGCTACGCAAATTCTTCAGACTTTCGTAATTTTTCAGAATTTTCGAAGTACCAGAAGTATACAAAGTATACAGATTGCTACAGACTGGTCTGCTGTTAACATATTCTGTTTTTGTTGAGTTGGTTGCTTATCTTGATGAAACTATGGATAGTATCGGGGGGTATTAGCCATGGAAGATTGAAAATACAGTAACCCAACATCAACATAAGTAGAATTTAAGTTTGCTACAGTACCTAAGGAAGTGGTGATTTGCTTTCTTATACTAATGATATCACGAGTTTCTGTTTAAGTTTCGTGTGGTGAAGTTTTCAAGTTTTGGGTGAAGTTCTTATGGACAAAGAGATAAAGAGTGGAAAGAGCTAAAGATTGGGGATGCTCAAGGCAACCCAAGTTGATTCAAGGATGCCTAAAAATCCTAAGCTTGGGGATGCCCCGGGAAGGCATCCCCTCTTTCGTCTTCAATCCATCGGTAACGTTACTTGGGGCTATATTTTTATTCACCACATGTTATGTGTTTTGCTTGGAGCGTCTTGTATCGTAGGAGTCTTTTATTTTTGTTGTGTCACAACCTTCCTTGCTGCACACCTAGAGAGAGAGAGACATGCACTCACCGTGATTTTGTCGAGCTTCACTTATATCCTTTGGTTAGACAATTCAACTCACATGAGCTTCACTTCTATCTTTTGGAGCACGACAGTGCGTGGCTTGGTAGTTTGCCTATGCTATGAAAGTAGTCTCTAAAGGGGTAGTTATCCAAAGGGATATGAAAACTTCCACCTTCATGTGCATTGGATAGTTAGAGAAGTTTGATTCATCTCAATTAGTTTTGAGTTGTGGTTCTGGTAATATTGAAGTTATATTAGTAAGGTGTTGTGGATCTAGAAATACTTGTGTTGAAGTTAGTGATTCTCGTAGCATGCACGTATGGTGAACCGCTATGTGATGAAGTCTGAGCATGATTAGTTTATTGATTGTCATCCTTTGTGTACCGGTCGGGATCGCGCAATGGTTTATACCTACCAACCCTTCCCCTAGGAGTATGCGTTGAATGCTTTGTTTCGATTACTACTAAAACTTTTGCAACAAGTATATGAGTTCTTCATGACTAATGTTGAGTCCATGGTTTAGATGCACTTTCACCTTCCACCATCACTATCTTCTTTAGTGTCGTGCAACTTTCGCCGGTGCATAAAACCACCATTAGCCTCCCTCAAAACAGCCACCATACCTACCTACTATGGCCTTTTCAAAGCCATTCCGAGATATATTGCCATGCAACTACCACCATGACATGTGCCATAGCTTCTACATTGCCATTGCATGATCATAAGATAGCTAGCATGATGTTTCCATTGATGTCTATGCCATGCTAGATCATTGTTATGGTACACTACCGAAGGCATTTCATATAGAGTCATCATTGCTCTAAGTTTTGAGTTGTAAGTGTGATGATCATCATTGATGGAGCATTGTCCCATGTGAGGAAATAAAAGGGGCCAGCGAAGCCCATTTACAAAAAGAGGCCAAAGATGGCCACAAAAATAAAAAAAATAAAAAAATAAAAAAAATGAGGCCAAAGAGCCCACCAAAAAAATGAGAGAAAAAGAGAGAAGGGACAATGCTACTCTCTTTCCACACTTGTGCTTATTAAGCACCATGATCTTCATCATTGAGAGTCTCTCGTTTTGTCACGACCATATAGCTAGTGGGAAATTTCCATTATATAACTTGGCTTGTATATTCCAATGATGGGCTTCCTCAAAATTGCCTTAGGTCTTCGTGAGCAAGCAAGTTGGATGCACACCCACCAGTTTTCTTTAAGAGTTTTCACATACTCTTAGCTCTAGTGCATCATTTGTATGGCAATCCCTACTCATTCACATTGATATCTATTGGTGAGCATCTCCATAGCTCATTGATATGCCTAGTCGATGTGACCATCTTCTCCTTGTTTGCCTTGCAACCTCCACCACACTCCATTCCACTTATAGTGCTAAAACCATGGCTCACGCTCATGTATTGCGTGAGAGTTGAAAAGGTTTGAGAAAGTAAAGGTGTGAAAACAATTACTTGGCCAATACCGAGGTTGTGCATGATTTAAATTCGTTGTGCAAGGATGATAGAGCATAGCCAGACTATATGATTTTGTAGGGATAACTTTCTTTTGGCCTTGTTATTTTGAAAGTTCATGATTACCTTGCTAGTTTGCTTGAAGTATTATTGTCTCCACGTCAATAGCAAACTATTGTTTTGAATCTAACGGATCTGAACATTCATGTCACATAAGAGGAGTTACAAAGGACATCTATGCTAGGTAGCATGAAAGCATAAAAAATAATTTTTTATCACTTTCCTACTCGAGGACGAGGAGTTAAGCTTGGGGATGCTTGATACGTCTCAAACGTATCTATAATTTTTGATGGTTTCATGTTGTTATCTTGTCAGCTTTGGATGTTTTATATACCTTTTATATCTTTTTTGGGACTAACTTATTAATTCAGTGCCAAGTGCCAGTTCCTGTTTTTTCTGTGTTTTTGACTCTTTTCAGATCTGATTTTGGAACATAGTCCAAACAAAATAAAATCCCCGAAATGAATTTTTCTAGAACAGAAGAAGATCGGAGGACTTGAGGGCCAAGGCAGGAGGCCCATAGGGAGCCCACAAGCCCTGTAGCCGCGGCCAGGGGGGCCCGCGGCTACGAGGCTTGTGGCCCCCCTGGAGCTCCCCTGCCCTAGCTCTTTGGCCTATATATTCCCTAAAATCCCAGAAAAAATAAGGGCGTCCACGAAACCACTTTTCCGCCGCCGCAAGCTTCCGTTTCCGCGAGATCTCATCTGGAGACCCTTCCCGGTGCCCTGTCGGAGGGGACTTTGGAGCTCGAGGGCTTCTACAGCAACATCATTGCTCTCCAATGACTCGTGATTAGTCTACTTCAGACCTACGGGTCCGTAGTTCGTAGCTAGATGGCTTCTTCTCTCTCTTGGATCTTCAATACAAAGTTCTCCATGATCTTCATGGAGATCTATCCGATGTAATCCTCTTTGGCGGTGTGTTTGTCGAGATCCGATGAATTGTGGATTTGTGATCAGATTATCTATGAATTATATTTGAGTCTTTGCTAATTTCTTATATGCATGATTTGACATCCTTGTAAGTCTCTCCGAGTCTTGGGTTTTGTTTGGCTAACTAGATCTACGATTCTTGCAATGGGAGAAGTGCTTGGTTTTGGGTTCATACCGTGCGGTGACCTTTCGCAGTGACAAAAGGGGCAGCAAGGCACGCATCATGTTGTTGCCATCAAGGGTAACAAGATGGGCTTTCATCATAGATTTGAGATTGTCCACCTACATCATGTAATCTTGCTTAAGGCGTTACTCTGTTCTTATGAACTCAATACACTAGATGCATGCTGGATAGCGGTCGATGTGTGGAGTAATAGTAGTAGATGGAGAAAGTATCGGTCTACTTGTTTTGGATGTGATGCCTATATGTATGATCATTGCCATAGATAACGTCATGACTTTGTGCGGTTCTATCAATTGCTCGACAGTAATCCGTTCATCCACCGTCTACTTGCTTTCATGAGAGAAACCACTAGTGAACACTACGGGCCCCGGGTCTACTCACAATTATCATCTGAACTTTTAATTTTACTTTGCTTTGTTAACTTTTTGCTTTCAGTTCTCACTTTGCAAACAATCTATAAGGGATTGACAACCCCTTCATAGTGTTGGGTGCAAGCTCTTTGTGTTTGTGTAGGTACTTGTTACTTGACGCGATCCTCCTACTGGATTGATACCTTGGTTCTCAAACTGAGGGAAATACTTACCGCCGCTGTGCTACATCACCCTTTCCTTTTCAAGGGAACACCAACGCAAGGCTCCAAGGCCGCAGGGGAATCCTTTGCATATTTGCCAAGGAAATCTCTATAGGCGTAGCCAACAACACTAGCACATTTCAATATGAGATCTTTGCAAAGTATCCTCAAAGGGGATCACGTTCTTGGACTAATGAATGTGAGTTTTGCTAAAGATCGTGCTTGCAGTGCTGATACGTCCCAAACGTATCTATAATTTCTGATTGTTCCATGATCTTTTGGGTGACATTGTTATATGTTTTGCCACACTCTTATATCATTTTACACATATTTGGACTAAGCTACTAACTTAGTGCACCCAGTGCTAGTTTCTGTCTGCTAATGTCTATTTTGCAGGGGCTTTTACCCAATTTTCCAAAGCCCGAGAAATTCCAGGAAAAATTATAAAAAAAATCAGCATAGCGGAAGCTTCCAGATCATCAAAGATGGGCCAGAGGGAGCCAGGGGCCGTTCAGGCGACCTCCTAGCGCGGCCTACCACCTGGCCGCGCTAGGAGGCCGCCTGGGTGGGTCACACCTCCTCCGGTGCCGTCCTTTGTCCTATATTTACTCCTCTGCGAGAAAACCCTTCCATCACCTCCAGAATCGCGATTTTCTCAATCGTTCCACCGCCGGAGAGATTCCGAGATCGGGAGCGTCAGGAGACCCCTTCCCGGCACCCTACCAGAGGGAGGATTTACCTCCGGGAGCTTCTCCACCACCATGGACGCCTCCCGGACGTGCCATGAGTGGTCCTCCTTGGACCATGGGTCCATGACCAGTAGCTATGTGATGTCTTCTCTCCAATCTTGTGCTTGAATGGTTAGTCCTTGTGAGCTGCCCTACATGATCAAGACATCTATGTAATTCTCTTGCTATTGCTATGCTCGGTTTGTTGGGATCCGATGGATTATGAGATTATGTTCAGATTGTTATGAGTTATATATTTGATTATCCTTTTATATTATGTTACTTAGTGATCATGTATGTACTCCGTTGCTATTTATTGCTTTGGCCAAGTAGTAGATTGTAACTCCAAGAGGGAGCGTTATGCATGATTGTGGGTTCATGCCCCTCGATGTCTAGATTGAGTGACAGAAACATGAGACTGGGGGATGTGTTGTTGCCACCAGGGAGAAAACAACGGTGCTTGTGACCACGGTTGCAAGGATTGTTTACCTTACGCATAGTTCGATAATGCAGTTGTCCGTTGCTTTGAGTTTACACTTTGGGTGGGGCTCGCAACTTAATACCGGCGAGATTTTGTGGATAGATATCTCAAGGTGGATGATTAGTAAGTATATGTTGATAAATAAACGGTCTACTTGTCTTGGCGTACTGCCCATTACTATTGAATCTCTAACTATCAAGTAGCATAATTAGCATTGCGGTGCGTTCATAATTCTGTCAATTGCCAAACTGTGATTTGTTTACCCAAGCATATTTGTTTATCGTCTTTTGGGAGAGAGACATCACTAGTGAACATCATGTGACTCCGGTCCATATCACCTTCATTGTTTACACCTCCATCATTTACCGTTTTCATTTACTTTTCCGTTGCAATCACTATTACTATTCCCACTTGTGTTTTGATCCTTTACAAACTACAAGGCCGGAGAGATTGACAACCACTTTGTACTTGTTGGGAGCAAAGTTATTTGTGTGTGTACAGGTCCACGTCTTCTGCTAGCGCCAGGGTGTAAGGCACCTACTTGTTGAGCCTAGGAGTCCTCCTGTTTCGATAAACCTTACAGTCTCCGTGTGAGGGAAAACTTGCTGCTGACTACATCTCAACCTTCCGCTTGGGGTAACCAATGAGGTTGGAGAAGTATATACATCATATCGTCATCAAGCAAAGTTTTCTGGTGCCATTGTCGGGGACTCAAGTCTTCAAGATAAGGGAGTTGCACGCTATCCTTTACCTTTGCTTTTTAGTCTTGTTAGTTTGCTTTTTAGTTTTTGCTTTAGAGTCTTATACCAAAAACCACAAAAAAATTAGTTACCTTGCTTTTAGTTGTCATGCATGTTAGGATTTGGTGCTTTGAGGGAATCTGAGGTCCTAGATTTCCATCAAAGGGTTGGAGAGGATGTAAAGAAAGCTTGGGATAGAATTTCTGAAGCACATAAAATAATTATGCCCTGGATCCCCATCAAAATTGTGCTTAGAAGTTTTTACCATGGTCTTTTTAGGTGGTGTCAACACTCTCTTGATATTAAAGATGAAGGAATTTTTTTAGAGTGTGATGAGGCTAGAGCTCTTGATATTATACATGGTCTACCCAATTACTTTGTTTATGATCATGGCTTTGACACTATTATGGATAAACTTGCTACCATTGAAAGAAGAATAGATGCTCTAGACTTAAGAGAAAGATAGAAACCCATGGTTGATAAGGAAATAATTTTGAAAATAGATGATGACTCAGAGCCTTTTGTTAGAATTAGCATCTCTAACCAAACTTCCTTGCTTATTGTGATATTGGATCCATTGTTTCTACAATGCCAAAATTTGTTTATGATTCTCTCTGGTTAGACATGGACATTTTTTCATCTTATCATGAACATGCTAATAGGGATATTACTAAAATCCAGGGAAAGGTAAAATATGTCCAGGTTACATTCTCTAAAAGGAATGCAATGGTTGATTTCTTTATCATGAATCCAAGCCAAGGAAACATAGTGCTTGGAAGGGACTTCCTCCGAGCCATGAGAGGCTTCATTGATATAGGTAAAGGACACATACACTTACATGGGAAAGCGAAAGGTACGTACCCATTCCTTAGGAAAAATAACGATTAACTTGTTGAGGATCCGTTTGAAGGTTTTTATAATTCCGATGACCTTGTAGAATCTTGATCCTCCTTCTTGCATTATGCCTAGCTCAAAGGCATAAAAGAAAGCGCTTGTTGGGAGGCAAACCAGTTTTGTTTTACTTTCAGTTCTAGTGGTCTTTATGCTTGTTACTACTGTAGCAACATCATTGTATCTTTATTTTTAAGCTTTGTGCCAAGTTATAGCCTCCGATTACAAGAAAGTTCAAAAGTTGTTACATGCTGTCCAGAAACAGATTTTGTCTGCGTGACGAAAAAATTCGCCAAAAGTCAACATATCATCCTTTTGATCTGAATTTTTTTGACAGCATGCTATATGTAATTGCATTTCTGGCATATGTTCTGCGTTTTTTTATTTGAGTTGCAGAAGTGCCCCGAATAAATTATTTACTACCTGCTGTTCTGTTTTTCATAGATTCTGCCATGTTTTGCATTTTCATCATTTTGCAAATCCTAAGATTACTTTTTATTTGCAAAAACCTTTTCGAAATCATGATAAACAGTAGCTTTTCATGAAAATCTTTATTTCCAGCAGGTAATGAATTATTTTATTAAGGGTACTAACCACTCTAATCAGCTTATGATGAGTTTCATATGAAGGGAGTTGTCAAGTATGCGATGGAAGATGATGAAAGAAGATACATGAGTGTCAAGCGCTCAAGCTTGGGGATGCCCCCATGCACCCCAAGAAATATTCAAGTAGACTTAAGCATCTAAGCTTGGGGATGACCCCGTGCATCCCCTTCTCTATCGACAATCATCAGTTCGCCCATCTCCATGCTATATTTTTATCACTTCATATGTTATGTGCTATGCTTGGAGCGTCCCGCTCTTTACTTTTTAATTTTTTTTAGTTTTGCTTGCTGTTCATAACAAGTCGGAACCCAGCCTACCTTGTTTGAGAGAGAAACACGCTCCATTCCACTCTAGAACACAACATAGGTTTTCATGCTTATCTTTTTTGTGCGTTCTTCATCTTTCCATAGCTACTTTCATGCTTAGCTCTTAGTTTTCATGCTTATCTTTTTAAGAGCTTTTATTTAGGTTTATTTTGGAACTATCTTGAGTTATCATGCTTATCTTGTTTAGAGAGTTGGCTCGTTGCACTGAGTTGTGTGTCTTGCATGAGTAGGTAATTGAGGTTGCTATTTAAGTATAGTAGTAACTTGCAATAGTTTTGAGGTATTGATTTGAGTAATGTTTGGACTATTGGTGCCAAGAGCTTGAGCCTATTAGTGATAGGTGTCGTATTTTGGGAAATCCATGTGTTTTTCAAAAACTAAAAATTAGTTGAGAACTCTAGCTACTAAATTGACCGCTAACCTTTGGAGGGGTTGGAATATATAGAGTACCCTCACGTTACCATGAGTCGAGGATGCACAAGGATAACCAAACCCCCAAACACTCCTCCTCGTGGTACTTGTCTCTTTGTAAATTTCCTAACTAGATAGAGATTTACCGATAATAAGTGTATGAGTTCTTCAGACTAATGTGAGTATTCGATTGTTGGCACTTCCACCATCCATATTTTGCTAGCGTCTTCGGTACCGTGCATTGCCCTTTCTCACGCTGAGAGTTGGTGCAAACTCCGCCGACGCATCCAAACCCATGACATGATACACTGTGTCATACATAAGCCCCATTATATCTTTCCTCAAAACAGCCACCATACCTACCTATTAAGGCATTTCCATAGCCTTTCCGAGATACATTGCCATGCAACATCCACCATCTCATGACTTGATCTTCATGTCATACATGCTTTTGCTTGATCGTAGAGCCGCACGATAGTTGGGCCTTGCCCCAATTATTGCTACATGACGCACTAGTATCATTGCATATCCTGCTACACTGGCAGAGGCATACATTTGCATACATCATGATAGTTTTCACTTGTCTTTATGTTGAGAAGTTCTTATAAAGTGTGATGATCTTCTTTTTATTCATTTAAAACATAGAGTGTTGCCCTTAAGTGAGGAAAATATCCCAAAGAGGACAAACAGAAGATCCCAATGAGGACAAATGAGAGATAAATAGAAAGAGCCAAATAAGCCACACAAAAAAAGATAAAAAAAGAAGGGGGCAACACTACTATTCCGTTTGAAAGATCCACACTCGTACTCCATTGCTATATTTGTATTACATAGAGATTATCATTCATGCATAACTATGTGGCGACCCTTACACTATAGAACTTGGTTTGCATCTTACAATGATGAGCCTCCTCAAATGAGCTCTAGGTATTCATGAGCAAACAAGTTGCCTGCACCCCCACTAGTTCCATTAGAGAGCTTACCTTAGCTCATATGTGCATCCGTTACATGGCAATCCCTACTCCTCACATCATATCTATCATTTGGCTTTTTCTCGCCTATGGTTGTCCTCATTGATGTGAGCCTTTCACACCTTTTTTCGTCTTCCTTGCCCATCATTATTCTATTTTCCATCCTAAGTGCCAACATATCTTGCTTACGCTCATCCATTGCATGAGTGCTCAAAGTCGAAAGGGAGAGGATCATTTTGACTTGTGCCTGACTAGTGGTCTGGGGATGAGTCAAAATAAGATTCCGAAGGAGACTAAGTGCGAGGTTCAGTAGATTGAGTTCTCAATTAAAAATATATTTTATGATCTCAACCCATCTCGCACTTCTTGCACGCAAACACCATTTGGAGACATTCGAGTCACGAACAGCGAGAGCTCTTGCACCTTGATGTTCTTACTTTGCTAAACTCAATACTAGATATAAACGCTTGCTTGTTAATATCTTGACTTGAATTGCATATCTCACTTGCTTTAGTTTGAAGTTCTTATATGTGTGTTAGCATGTCACCACAAAAATTATTGTGTTATCATTTATCTACTACGAGCAGAAATTAAGCTCGGGGATGTTGATACGTCCCAAACGTATCTATAATTTCTGCTTGTTCCATGATCTTTTGGGTGACATTGTTATATGTTTTGCTACACTTTTATATCATTTTACACATATTTGGACTAACCTACTAACTCAGTGCACCCAGTGCCAGTTTATGTCGGATGATGTCTATTTTGTAGGGGCTTTTACCCAATTTTCCGAAGCCCGAAAAATTCCAGGAAAAATATATAAAAAATCAGCGTAACGGAAGCTTCCAGATCACCGAAGATGGGCGTGAGGGGGGCCAGGGGCCGTCCAGGCGACCTCCTGGCGCGGCCTACCCCATGGCCGCGCCACGAGGTCGCCTGGGTGGGTCCCACCTCCTCCGGTGCCCTCCTTTGGCTTATATTTACTCCTTCGTGAGAAAACCCTTCCATGACATCCAGAATCGCGATTTTCTCCATTGTTCCGCTGCTGCAGCGCTTCTGAGATTGGGAGCGTCAGGAGACCCCTTCCCGGCACCCTGCCGAAGGGAGGATTGACCTCCGGGAGCTTCTCCACCGCCATGGACGCTTCCTGGACGTGCCGTGAGTAGTTCTCCTTGGACCATGGGTCCATGATGAGTAGCTATGTGATGTCTTCTCTCCAATCTTGTGCTTCAATGGTTAGTCCTTGTGAGCTGCCATACATGATCAAGGCATCTATGTAATTCTCTTGCTATTGCTATGCTCGGTTTGTTGGGATCCGATGGATTATGAGATTATGTTCAGATTGTTATGAGTTATATATTTGATTATCCTTTTATATTATGTTCCTTAGTGAATCATGCATGTTCTCCGTTGCTATTTATTGCTTTGGCCGAGTAGTAGATTGTAACTCCAAGAGGGATCGTTCTGCATGATTGTGGGTTCATGCCCCTCGATGTCTAGATTGAGTAACAGATACATGAGACTAGGGGATGTGCTGTTGCCACCAGGGAGAAAACAATAGTGCTTGTGACCACGGTTGCAAGGATTGTTTACCTTACACATAGTTCGTTAATGCAGTTGTCCGTTGCTTTGAGTTTACACTTTGGGTGGGGCTCGCAACTTAATACCGGCGAGATGTCCTAGATAGATATCTCAAGGTGGATGATTAGTAAGTAGATGCTGATGAATAAACGGTCTACTTGTCTTGGTGTACTGCCCATTACTATTGAACCTCTAACTATCAAGTAGCATAATTAGCATTGCGGTGCGTTCATAAGTCTATCAATCGCCCAACTGTGATTTGTTTACCCAAGCATAGTTGTTTATCGTCTTCTGGGAGACATACATCACTAGTGAATATCATGTGACTCCGGTCCATATCACCATCATTGTTTACAACTCCATCATTTACCGTTTACATTTACTTTTCCGTTGCAATCACTATTATTATTCCCGCTTGTGTTTTGATCCTTTGCAAACTACAAGGCCGGAGAGATTGACAACCTCTCTGTACTTGTTGGGAGCAAAGTTATTTGTGTGTGTGCAGGTCCACATCTTATGCTAGTGCTAGGGTGGAAGACACCTACTTGTTGAGCCTAGGAGTCCTCCTGGTTCGATAAACCTTACAGTCTCTGTGTGAGGGAAAACTTGCTACTGACTACATCTCAACCTTCCACTTGGGGTAACCAACAAGGTGCGAGAAGTATATACATCATCTCGTCATCAAGTGCTTGTATTGAAGGAAAGCTCAATGAGACAGCTCACCGCCCCACGACTACCATATATTGAAAGAGGACTTTAGAGCTCCTCCACATGGATCTCTTTGGTCCTCCATCTTTTGATAGTCTTGGGGGAAGAATGTATGGCTTGTTTATAGTGGATGATTACTCAAGATATACTTGGGTGTACTTCTTGAAGCGGAAGAGTGAGACCCAACAAACCGTCATCGACTTTTCCAATGAAGTTCAACGTCAACATGAGGGAAAGATATTGATGATTAGAAGTGAAAATGGCACCAAATTCAAGAATTACACCTTGAATGAGTTTCTAAGTGATGAGGGGATCAAGCACCAATACTCTGCACCATATACCCCTCAACAAAATGGTGTAGCAAAAAGGAAGAACGAGGCATCGGCGGACGCGACAAGAACCATGATGGTGTAGTTTAAATCTCCGTATAACTTTTGTGCCAAAGCCATCAACACCGCATGTCATGCATCTAATCGGCTCTACCTCCACAAAGGATTGAACAAGACTCCATATGAAATTATTATCGGTAACAAGCCCAACCTCAAGTACTTCCGGGTGTTCAGTTGTAAGTGTTTCATTCTCAAGAAAAGTGTTCGTTTGTCTAAATTTCAACCTAGATCTCAAGAGGGCATATTTGCTGGTTATGCTACAAACTCTCATGCTTAGCGTGTCCTCAACAAGTCCAATGGACTCATTGAGGAGATGTGTAACGTGGAGTTTGATGAAAGTAATGGCTCCCAAATGGAGCAAAGTGATCTTTGTGATGTAGGTGATGAAATTCCTCCCCAAGCTACAAGAAGAATGGGTGTGGGACACTTTCTACCTGTTGAGGAACCCCTTGTGGCCGAAGGAGAAGGACAATGTTCCACTCAAGTGGAACTATCACCGACGCAAGACCCACACGCTTCCAAAGAACAAAGTGAAGGCCCTCAACCTTGTGGTCAAGATCAAGGAGAAGATCAGCCACATGTTGGTGGTTCACCAAGTGATGTCCTTGATCAAGCTCACACGTTCGAGCGAGCTCAAGATGTAGAGCAAGCTCAAGATCAAGACCAAGCTCACAAAAGCGATAAAGGTCACAAAAAGGTTCCTCCTCAACTTTCCTCGGAGGATATTCAAGAAAGACGTGCCGCCAAGAATGCTGGCAAGCTTAAAAACTATCAGCATGTGTTAGAGAATGTTTACGACAGCTTAAAGAGAGGAATGACCACTCACAGACAATTAACAAACTTCAGTGCACATCATGTGTTTGTTTCTTGCATTGAACCACTAAAGGTACAAGAAGCACTCGAAGACATGGAGTGGCTTGAAGCCATGCATGATGAACTCAACAGCGCAACAAAGTGTGGCGGTTTGTGCCAAGACTGAAGGCGAATTACAATGTAATTGGAAGCAAGTGGGTTTATAAGAACAAGAAAGATGCAAATGGTGCCGTCATTTGCAACAAAGCAATATTGGTTGCACAAGGCTACTCCCAAGTCGAGGGTATCAAGTACGATGAAACCTTTGCTCCCGTTACTCGGCTTGAATCTATTCACATGTTGCTTGCATTTGCTTCACATCATAACTTCAAATTATACCAAATGTATGTGAAGAGTACATTTCTTAATGGTCCGCTTAAGGAGTTGGTATATGTCAAGCAACCCTCGGGGTTCGAGGACCCCAAGTTCCCCAATCATGTTTACGTTCTCGATAAGACACCATATGGCCTTAAACAAGCCCCACGAGCATGGTATGATCCCCTTGCCGAGATGTTACATGATCGTGGGTTTGAAATTGGGAAAATTGACACCACTCTTTTTACTAAGAAGGTCAAAGGGAGTTTGTTCATATGCCAACTATATGTTGATGATATTATCTTTGGCTCTCCTAACAAATCTTTTATTGAACAGTTTGCTGCACTAATGACCAAAGAATTTGAGATGTCTATGATGGGAGAGTTGAAGTTCTTCCTTGGATTCAAAGTCAAGCAACAAAGGTAAGTGACCTTCGTAAATCAATATAAATTCACCCAAGACATGCTCAAGAGGTTCAACATGGATGATCTCAAACTAACCAGGGAAAACACTCCCATGCCCCACAAATGCTAACTCGACTTAGATCCCAATGGTAAAGCTTTGGAGCAAAAGTTATATGTCTCTATGATTGCCTCCTTTCTTTACCTTTGTGCATCTAGACTGGATATTATGTTGAGTGTGGAAATGTGTGCACGATTTCAATCCGCACCTAAGGAAAGTCACATGGTAGCTGTCAAGCAAATCTTTCATTATTTGGCTCATTCCCCAAACTTTGGCTTATGGTATCCCAAAGGTGCTTCATTTGATCTCATAGGGTATTCAGACTCGAACTGGGCGGGAGACCGAGTGGAGAGGAAGTCAACTTCCACATGTTGCCAATTCCTTGGTCGCTCTGTGGTAAGTTGGTCTTCAAAGAAACAAAACTGTGTTTCTCTCTTGTCCACCGAGGCCGAGTGTGTAGCTGCTCCAAGTTGATGTGCTCAGTTACTCTAGACGAGGCAAGCTTTAAAGTATTACAGTGTCAATTGTGACAAAGTGCCTCTTTATTGTGATAATGAAAGTTCTATCTCAATTTCCAACAACCCGGTTCAACACTGCAAGACGAAGCACATTTGTACTTGTCACCATTTCATCCGGGGTCATATCAAGCGTGGGGAGATTGATCTCATTCATCTTAACACTAATGATTAACTTGCAGATATTTTCACGAAGCTATTAAGTGCAACAAGATTTTGCGATTTAAGGCATGAGCTAAATATCATTGACTTGAGCAATGTGGGTTTATTTTTGGCACACCCCACCACTATCATCATGTTATCGTTTTTAGATGTAGGGATGGATTTAGGGGGAGTGTTGTTCCCTCAATGAACTCCCCCTCCCCCTATTATGCATAAATTGATCAAGTCTTTCACATTAGTCATCTTAGATGCCACTTGTGCTTCAAATACGAGTTTTGGTCATGGGCCCAAGGTTAAAATCTTCAGGGTGCCATACCAACCGACTCAAACATAGGTGGCTTCGGCCACCCCCGTGCAAATGAGGTATTTTCTATATTATGCAAGGTCACTCCAAGATTAGTTTTTCTTCGTGTTTGAAGTCTTTTGAATTGGAGTGCGTTCTTGTGAACTTACAGATGTTTGTGTGTCATCCTTCTATCCACTGCATAGTCAGATAGGTCTTATTTTGCTGGTTTTGTGGATGTCTTTTTGGTCGCACGCGGTACTACCGTACAGGGCGGCGATACTACCGCCTCGGGGAGTTCCTGGACTGTTCAAATAATGGACATGTGGAGTTCTAACTCCCCCATACCCATTCACTTCCCCTCCCTCGACTCTCTCTGTCTCTCTCTGTGGCGACCAAGAACACCACGGGAGGCTGGCTCTGGATCTCCCATTCAGTGCCACCCTCCACTTTTTCTATTTTGCCGTGGACTCTGGTAACGCCCTCGATTCCCTGTCTTTGTGGTGTTTTTTGAATCTAGATCTAGGGCAAAGCATGAGGATTTAATGTTTATTTTTCTTTTTCATGGCATTAGAGTGATGTGTGATGGGTACTGGTTGCAATAGATTGGGTAGAGAAAATTGGGGTCTAGGGCTCCGGCAGTGCCGTCCGCATTGCCGCAGAAGTTTTCTGCCATCTGGGCGGTACTACCGCCCATGCTCGACCGATACTACCGCTATGGTGGAGGTACCGCTCCTGCACATGCGGTACTATCGCTCGGGCATCAGAACCCAGTTATTTTCCTATGCAACTATTGATTCTTTTTGTTTGATTCTTTGACATATGCAGTCCTTCTACACCTTTTTTTCTTATCAATCTTCTTGTGAGTTCTAGGTGATGGTAGCTCTCCTCCAGTTTCTCATCGCTTGAACCCTCGCCGTGGCTCTAAGCACCCACACACTTCTGATGAGGCTCTTGTTGGGCGTCTGTTCTGGAACAAGGCTCAATCTCTCATATATAGCAAGATCATCAAGAAAAGGACCAATCCCTTTGTGGATGCCAAGAGTATTGATACAGGGCCCATGACTACCCAACCTCACACTGCATATTTTGCTGAATCTCATGCTCTATGTCTGAAGTGGGGTCTTGGTTCTATCATCAGCTTCAACAAGGACTTTGACAATAATATTGTGGCTTAATTTTATGCCACTGTTCACTTTCACGAGGATGAGGTGAGGCGCCTGACATGGAGGACTGGTGGTCGTGTGCTGCACTCGAAGTGGAAGACCTCCATCAACTCTCTCGGCTACGATGAACGTGGCCCGGATGAGCCTGTTAGACTAAGGCCACACTTGAGGGTGTTGCTGCTATTCACAAGTCCAAAACTATTCATCACTCTAGGATTGTGAAGACTGCCAAGGGTGATCGCACTGAGCTCATTCCCTTTCTGTACATCATGCACATGATTTTCCGCAACACTCTGTTTCCTCGTGTTGGCAACAAAGACAAGATGCATTCTTATCTTGTGAACCTATTACTTCTCTACATGAAGTAGCGAGGCCTCCAGTCCACTTTGGATGTTTCCCACATTATGTGGATGGAGCTGCGTTAGCTCTTCTTGACATGAAGAAAGTGCCCATCTATGGCCCTTATCTGTACAAGCTAATTGAGGATACATGGGATGCAACCTTTCCTACTGAGCTTTTAGTGACTGACCACATGGTTCATCATGGTGTACTCAAGCTCCGTGTGAAGAACAATTGGCGGATTCCACCTGGTGTTCTTGTTGGGGAACATCACATGGGAAACAAAAAAAAATCCTATGCGCACGAAGACCTGTCATGGTGATGTCCATCTACGAGAGGAGATTTGGATCTACGTACCCTTGTAGATCGCACAACAGGAAGCGTTAAGAAACGTGGTTGATGTAGTGGAACATCCTCACGTCCCTCGACCCACCCCGTGAACCGTCCCACGAACCGTCCCGCGATCCGTCCCACGATCCGCTCCGATCTAGTGCCGAACGCACGGCACCTCCGCGTTCAGCACACGTACAACTCGACGATGATCTCGACCTTCTTGATCCAGCAAGAAAGACGGAGAAGTAGATGAGTTCTCCGACAGCGTGCCGACGCTCCGGTGGCGGTGAAGGATCTACTCCTGCAGGGTTTCGCCCAAGCTCCACAAAAATACGATCTAGAGGTAAAACTATGGTGTCTAGATCTGAGTTGCACGTGGCAAAGTCGTCTCAAATCAGCCCTAAATCACCAGTATATATAGGAGCGAGGCGGAGGGACTTTCCTTGAGGGCCAAGCCCCCAAGGTGCGCCATCCAAGAGGAGGAGTAGGACTCCTACTCCAATCCTACTCAAAATAGGATTGGAAAGTGGAGTCCTTCTCTTCCTTCCCACCTTTTCTTTTTTTTCTTTGGTTTTCTTTACATGGTGCATAGGCCTTATTGGGCTGTCCCACCAGCCCACTAAGGGCTGGTGGGCCACCCATAAGTCCTTTGGGCTTCCCCCGGGAGGGTTTCCCCCCCTCCCGGTGAACTTCCGAAACCCATTCGTCACTCCCGGTACATTCCCGGTAATGCCCGAAAACTTTCTGGTAACCAAATGAAGTCATCCTATATATCAATATTCGTCTTCGGACCATTCCGAAAACACTCGTGATGTCCGTGATCTCATCCGGGACTCCGAACAACATTCGATAACCACGCATATAACTCAACTATACTAAAACATCGCCGAAACCTCAAGTTTCTTAAAGTTCAATGGTCAAATCATTCTGAAAAGGAGGCAACTTGGGAAAGAGAGGATCGTCTCCGACTTGAGTATCCTGCGTTATTCCCGACGACTTCTAAATCTTGGGACGAGATTCTTTTGAGTGGGGGTGAGTTGTCACATCCCTGACACCTTAAGCAAGTTAGTCTTGAGCTCATGTCTTCTTTGCATTTTCATCTAAGAAGTTTCAACAAGAACAAGAAAGTGGCAAAGGAAAAACTCAAAACCCTAGCCACTACTTCAAATAAAGGAAATCTCAAACTAGTTGAAATCAATGAACCCAAAATGGCCTCAAGAAATGTTCAAACTTTCTGGTAAATCATGAAAGTAAATGAGCATTGGAGAAAACTATTTTCTTGACACTTTAAGCATTTTAAATTAATGCAAAAAGCCACTGGTTTCAAATTTTAAATTTGAAATCAGAAACTATATATTTTCAAAAATGTTGAAAACTTTGGAGATGGTTGGGAATATTATAACAAATATTCAGGTGTGTTTAAAATAGTTTTTACAAACTTTTTGGAGCTAAATAAATAGCAAATCAATGTCAGAAATTAAAACAGAAATAAAACAGAAGGAAATGGAAAAGAGGTTACCTGTCGCCTAGCCTGGCCCGGCCCATCTCCCTGAGTCGTCTCCTCCCTCGCGCCAGTAGGAGCAGGAGGTGGCCGCCGCCTTCTCCGGCGCGGCCACGCACCTGTGCGCCTGCCTGGCCGCCGCCTCGCGCTGGCAAGGCCGGGGATAAGCTCCCCGAGGCCACCGCTATCCATTCCTAGCGTCAGTTCTTCCCCCTCCTCTCGGACCTCTCCTCCCCCTTCTGCCGCCATTGGAGCCGAGCAAAGCTCGAGCTGCCCGTACCCCTAGCCATAGGATCCCCTCTCAGAGCACGCCGTTAGCTCCGCCTCGTCGGTCCGGTCCTCCCTGCAGAAGCGGAAGCCACCCCGAGCCCTGCAACGCCCACGACACCGTCGTCTTCAACCTTCGGCCGCCGGCGAGCTCTGCTCGATTCGTCGCCCCCAGGCCTTCCCCGAGCCGTCTAAGCCCTGCTCTGCACTCCCGTGAGCATGCGGTCATTTCCCCTAAGTTTTCCCCTCGATCCCCTCCTCTAGCCCTAGTTTCACCGGAGCCCGACGAGGACCGCCACTGCAGCTCGTCGCCGGTAACCCTCCGGTGAAGTGTTGGTCCGTCTGAGGCTACCAACAGCCTCACGGCGTCGTGTAGATGCGATAGGTGCCCAACCCCGAGCGTTTTGACCCCGTATCGGATGGCCTCGACGATGACCGAACTTGGTCGCCGCCAAGCTCATCGCCGGCGTTGATTCCGGCCACCCCAGCCCCTGGGGCTTGTCCCATCGTGCGCGCCATCGAGTGGCCGTTCCTTCCATGGTCTCAGCCGTGCGTTTGGCCCTCTCTGCGCCATTTCCGAGCCCCCCCAAGGTTCTGGTGCTCGCCGGAGGCTCCCCGCCGGTGAGGACGACCTCGCCGCCGGTGGATCTCGGCTGGCCTGAGCCACTGACTGGTGGGGCCAACCTCTGGCAAGTTTAAAGTTAATAAAAATAAATCAAATAAGTTAATCAGTCACTGACATGTGGGTCCAGTAAGGTTAATCAGTTAATTAAGTTTAAACTTAATCTAAAATTGACCAGAGAGACTGACCAGTGGGTCCCACTTGTCAGGTTTGACTTTCAACGGCGAGATGGACCTGCTGATGTCATGCTGATGCAATAAAAGTATTTTCCAGTATAAAATTAATTCCAGGAAATTGCTAAAACTTGTAAAAATCATAGAAATTAATATGTAACTCCAATGAAAATAATTTATATATGAAAAAGTATCAGAAAAATTCAAGGATTCTGAATATGCTATTTTCAACCATGTTTGAAAAAGTTACAGGACCCTAACATGTAGAATACGGAATAATTCAATTCTTATAATTACTTTTTAAATGGAATTTGGAAAATATTCAAATTTCATTATGAATGCCAAGATCACACACTGTCCTAATTACAAATCAGTACCTGAACATGACATCTCATGCATGCTAACATCAAGTTGATGTGAGCATCAGGTCGAATCAATTAAACCGGTATCCGAGACTACCTCGTTTGAATTGATATTCGAATGTGATTCAAATCAACTCTAAACCTAATACATATTGATTATAATAACTTATCACCTTGCATTCTCATGCCATGCTCATGCATCATTTTGATTGCATATGATTGTTATTGAATGTTGCCATTCATTTCGGTAGGCTCCGCACCCCCGGATTCCACCGAATATCCGTCTGACGGATATCGTCCCTCCTCTGAGCAACAAGGCAAGCAACCCTTTTGATCATCCTGATAATTCCCATGTTCTTGCTCCTGCACTTATTTATTGCATTAGGATCAAATGCTACAACTGCTTTTGCCATGTTAGTTGAACCCACTTCCTTTGCATGACCTAACCTTGTCACAGTAAATAGCCGAACCTTGCAACCTAGCATACCTGGTAGTTGCCTGAGCTATGATGTGCCTTATCCTGCTATGCATGCTATGCTTAGAGTTGTGTATGGTCTGTCATCTGGGAGATGAACAGAATTGTGAGAATGTGTTCGGTAAGTAAAGGTTGTGTGTTGAACCTGATTTGGTAAAGGTACCGGTGAAAGGCTGTGTAGGAGTACATGGCGGGTTGTTTCATTGGAACCGTCCTTAGGAACTGAGTTCCGTGTATGTAATCCAAGACTAGATACTACCACATGCTGGGCCCTGAAATATGACCCCGCTCGGCCTATTAATCGCGTAGTACTCGGTCCAGGAGTTGCAAGTAGTTTCTGGTGTTTATAGTAATGCTGGAGGCCGTGCATGGTGCTGACCTGAGAGGTGGGCCGTGATGCGGTAGGCAGTGGCACGGTGTACCAAGTGGCACCCGGATGGTGGGCTTGGGAACCCTGCGCACATCGTTTGAGGCCGTGGCGGAAACCCCGGCCGGACTTCCGTACGGGTTACTCTCAGATAGGCGATAAACCTGGACTAGGTACTAGTGTGGTTAACGGTCGTGGCCGACTCCCTCGCTGGGCTTCCGCTTGAAGGTTGCCGAGGTGCATGACGTGCACATGGCGATAAGTGGCGAGAGCGTGTGTGTCGAAGTACACCCCTGCAGGGTTATGATCTATTCGAATAGCCGCGTCCGCGGATATGGACTACTTGGAGACATATGTTGTTCATAGATAACTTCAATGGATACTCATAAAATTGCCAAGATAAGCGTGAGTGTCGTGGACGGCATTTCCATACGGAGACGGAATGATTCCACGATAGTGTATTGTTGTGGTGTTAGTGGACTCGTGTGCGAGAAATCAAGTTGTCAAAATTATTTAAAAATGCAAGTTGTCTAGCCACGAGTCAAATGCTGGCTTTCCGCATGAAACCCCACAATACCTTTTGATACCTTGCATGAGTAGTTAGTTATCCTAAAGTCTTGCTGAGTACCTTCGTGCTCATGTTTGCTTAATACCTGTTGTAGAAGTTGCTAATGACCCTAATGGAGGGTTCTTCGTAGACATCGACGACGACGAGTAGCTGGTGTCCCAGCTACGATCTGGCCCTACGTTGGATCTGTAGTATAGTCAGGCCATGTGCCTTCTAGTTGCCCTGTCTGTACTCAGACAGTTTAAACTCTTCCGCTGGCTTGTAGCTGAATGACTGCTATTATGGGTCGTGAGACCCTTAATGTGTAATATTATATGTATGGCTCTTCCGAGCCTTTTAAATAAGGCTTGTATGTTTATGGTTATGTTGTGATGCCATCGATGTATCTATACATATCGGTATGCCATGCGTACGTGTGTCATACTTGATATGTATGGGGTTCGATTACTTAGTCGTGAGCTTTAGTAGCACTCCTTACAAGGAAATGCCCCTTTGTGATCCAATGAGCCTTGGTAGTTCGCTACTGCTCCGGACACATTGGTTGACCGGCATGTGTCCTTCTTAGCTGCTGTGTCTGTCCCCTTTGGGGAAATGTCACGCGATGTAATGGAGTCCTTGTAGCATGCTACGACTCGTCTACATTCGCCGATGACCGACACCTGCTTTGTTGGGTCATGTATGCCTGTCCTTGTGCGGTACTGCCACTTTGGTTTATGACTAGACATGTCGATCCGGGTTCTTTGACATTGGAATGCTAGCAACACTATTGCATACGTGAGTCAAAAGACGCAAACGGTCCCGGCTAAGGTAAGGCTGCAGCCGTGGAGTTAACCGTGCGTGAGACTGCAAAGGGATGCGATGTGTTACAGGCTGGATTCCTATGGCTTAGGATCGGGGTCCCGACAGCGTTGGTATCAAAGCCTGACTGACTGTAGGATTACTAAGCCAAACTGGTCGAAGTTGAGTCTAGAATTGCTATAGTTATATATAAGGGAATTGTTTGTGGAAGGGAACGTAAGACTCTTGTTCTCTTCTCAAGTTATTCTATTCTGGTCATCCTCGTCTTTTCTGCGGGAATTAAGGACTAGGTTACTCATCTTCTCCTAGGCTCGTGTTTCTGATCGGTAGCGTATAGGACTATGGGTCCAGAGATATTGGGTTTCTTTTATTCCTAGGAAGCAGGAAGTAAGTTTGATGATCAGAGAGTTGAAATTGATAGTTGAGTGGTTATGCTATTCCATTTTGGGTTGTCCCAAAATTTGTTTTTGAGCATTTAGAGCCGTTATGCTGCCCAAATTTTCATTCAGAGCTCTAATGCTATTGCATTACTCTCTAATTACAGATGCCTGGCCGTCCTTCTCATTAGGTGGTACGTCTGACCAGGTGCATTGATGTGCCGGGTCATATGGCCATGCTGGTCAGGGTGATGTCGGTGTGCGGTTACCGCTGGTACCCCGAGTACACAGTGGAGGAACAGTACCGAGACTTCAACCAGAGCCAGTACATCTGCACTGTTAGGGTATTTCCAGACTACCCTGGAGCTGAGGAGCCAATCCATTGGTCCTACGGGTTGGGAGTCACTGTTGACATGGCAGTACAAGATGCTGCCTATTCAATGCTGACCATTATGAGAGCGAGACATGCACTGCTGCAGAATTCAGAGTTCTGCTATGTTCCGGCCTCTCAACCTGGTGAAGAGGGATACCTCAGTGGAGTCTATTTTGATTCTTCTATGGAGGATCCACTATTGTAGTCCGCTGTTGAGATGCTAGAGAACAGAGACAGGGATGCTCGTGCTCTCCGTATGGAGCTTTATGCTACCCGTGCCCGTCTGTGGACGGCTTTGACACAGCTGGCACCGGTAGTCCAGACAGGGTATGGAGAGATGAAGATGTTGAACCCTGTTAGGACCCATCTTCCAGCTCACGTTGACTGGCCAGCTATAGGAGGAGTCACACCTCTTCGGGGACCCCTCTTACCACCAGTCAGGGGACCAAGGCCACATCCGTGTCCTTATGGATCCCAGGGATCTCAGGCTAGAGTGTTTCCTGATCCGCAAGTTGAGCTACCAGGTCATGGAGGTAATCTCTATGAGATGTTCTATGCGGATGCCTGAGCTGTGAGCGGAAGGATAGGATGGTAGTAGCCGTACGTTCACAGTCCTGCGTGACTAGTGAAGTATGCCGGTGATGTGAAATGAATTCCGGAGGCCTAGATAAATAATGTATAGGAAGCTTGTAAGCCTCTGATGAGTAGTTTCATAATTTCAGTAGTCTGCTCTTCGGTTAAGGATTGTACTGAACTATGTAAGGGTGTGTATGAACCATGGTGTATATATAGCAGTTGCTTGTTACCATGCTGTTCGGATATTCATTTCCGCATTCCGTGTGTTCAGTACATTCTTAATCCATAGCTAGTGTTGATATGATGTTGGTCTAAGCTATGAGTTTGTTTGTCAGGATGGTGTTCACCAGGTTGAACCGTGCCCCTGCTCATGAGCAAGGCGAGGGTAGTCAAGCGTCGCAGGAAGACCTGCCTCACCCGCCTTCTCTGGTGGAAGTGATGCCTGAGGCAGAGAGAAATAAAAGAGAGACCAACCGACTGTTAGAGCGTATTGAGCAGAATACGGCTCGACAGCCTAGGAATGCCGCAGTGTCCCTCAATGACTTTGTGAAGCTGAATCCTCCAAAGTTTCATCATTCCGTCGATCCCCTGGACGCTGATGACTGGCTGTGCAACATCTCACGCAAGATTCGCTCTGCGAATGTGTCTGAGGCCGACAAGGTGACCTTTGCGGCATATTTCCTGGAAGGACCCGCCAATCTGTGGTGGGAGAACTTTGAAGCTATGCGTCCCGCTGAACCAGTGGCCACATGGGCAGACTTCAGTGCAGCTTTTCGTCTGCATCATATTCCAGAGGGCCTGATGGACAAAAAGAGAGAGGAGTTCTGTGCCTTCACTCAGGGCAAGTTGTCTGTGGATGCCTATAGCGCGAGTTCGGTAACCTCGCCCGCTATGGAACAGAGGAGGTGTCTACTGACGCCAAGAAGCAAGCAAGATTACGTAAGGATCTGAGCCCTGAGTTGCGTCGTGATCTGCACCTCCATGAGTGTGCAAGCTTTCAAGCCCTGGTCAACAAAGCGATCAGTGCCGAGACTGGTCATACTGACTTCGAAGCCACAAGGAAGCACTCCCGTGACTTTGGCTCGTCTTCTGGTTCCGCGTTCCCAAAACGCAGGCTGTGGGTTCCGAACAGTTCTCTGCCGCCAAGATATACTCCGAGGCCATCCTACATGGCTCCTCAGACGAATCAGGCCAACCCTCCAGCAAAAGCTTATGGTGGTCCAGCTAGCAATGCTGCACCACGTGCCAACCAGGTGATATGCTACAAGTGTGGAGAACCAGGGCACTATTCCCGTGAGTGTCCTCAGAATGTGGGTGCCAAGCAACCCGGAAAGTCCATCGGGCAGGCCAAGTCGGGCAAAGTGTACTATGTGAAGCCAACTCCTGCACGTGGCCGTGTGAACTATGTGTCAGCAGAAGAAGCTGCAGAGGATCCCGACGTCATGCTGGGTACGCTTCTTGTTAATCATCACCCAGCGTCCGTTCTCTTTGACACTGGGTCTTCTCATTCCTTCATTTCAGAAAGTTATGCACAGTTGCATAACATGTCTTTTTGTGATATGCCAATCCCATTGGTTGTCCAAACCCCTGGTAGTAAATGGAAAACCTCTAGGATAACCTATGACAATGAAATTCTAGTATATAGGCTAGTTTTTCTAGCCTCATTGATAGAATTGAAATCTTCGGATATTAATATCATCTTGGGCATGGACTGGATGTCAGCTCACTATGCCAAGATTGATACTCATTCTAGAAATGTCCAGCTTACCCATCCCTCGGTTGAGATAGTAAATGTCTCCACTCGAGTTGCCAAATGCCAACTCTATTCCCTAAATGCCAACCCTCTTCCGGAACTTGAAGACATTCCGGTAGTCCGTGACTTCCCGGATGTTTTTCTAGAGGAACTGCCAGGAATTCCACCTGACAGAGATGTAGAGTTTGTAATAGATCTTGTTCCGGGAACTGTCCCAATAGCCACAAGACCATATAAGATGGCACCCCTGGAGCTAGCCGAACTTAAGAAGCAATTAGATGAGGCCTTGAACAAGGGTTTCATTCGTCCTAGCTCTTCTCCTTGGGCTTGCCCCGTCCTCTTCGTCAAGAAGAAAGACGGAACGGATCAGATGGTTGTAGATTACCGACCAGTTAATCTGGTCACCATAAAGAACAAGTATCCGCTCCCCAGGATCAACGATCTGTACGATCAGCTCGCTGGATCCTCAGTCTTCTCCAAAATGGATTTGAGGTTGGGATACCATCAAATCAAGATTAAGAACGGGGACATTCCAAAAACGGCTTTTGTTACTCGTTATGGCCAATATGGGTACACCGTTATGTCCTTCGGTTTAACCAATGCCCCAGCCACTTTCTCTCGACTGATGAATTCAATCTTCATGGAGTATTTGGATAAATTCGTCGTGGTATACCTCGATGATATCCTCATCTACTCGAAGAATGAACAAGAACATGCGGAGCATCTAAGGCTGGTATTGATGAAACTTCGAGAGCATCGCCTTTATGCCAAGTTTTCAAAATGTGAATTCTGGTTACCAGAAGTGACCTATCTAGGACACGTAATCTCTGGTAAGGGTATTGCTGTCAATCCCGAGAGAGTTCAAGCTGTCCTTGATTGGACTCAACCTGAATCGGTTAAGCAAGTTAGGAGTTTTCTTGGTCTAGCGAGCTATTGTTGCCGCTTTGTCGAGAATTTCTCCAAGGTTGCAAAGCCTCTAACTGAACTCCTCAAGAAAGATAAAAAGTTCGAGTGGACAGTGTGAGCATAGCTTTCAGGAACTGAAAAGACGCCTGACTTCCGCACCTGTGTTGCTACCACCAGATTTTTCTAAGGACTTTGTTATCTATTGCGACGCCTCGCGACAAGGATTAGGTTGCATTCTCATGCAAGATCGTCATGTGATCGCATACGCATCTCGACAGTTGCGTCCACATGAGGATAATTATCCCACACATGACCTTGAGCTTGCAGCTGTCGTCCATGCACTAAAAACCTGGCGACATTACCTTCTGGGTAATCGTTGCGAAATATTCACTGATCACCAAAGTCTGAAATATATCTTCACCTAGCCGGATTTGAATCTCAGGCAAAGACGGTGGGTTGAGTTGATCTCGGATTACGACTTAGGGATAACTCACACCCCGGGGAAGGCCAATGTTATGGCCGATGCGCTAAGTCGTAAATCTTATTGTAACAATTTGATGCTACAACAAGGTCAACCACATCTCCATGAGGACTTTCGGAAGTTGAATCTTCATATTGTTCCTCAAGGATTCCTTTCTACCCTGGTGGCGAAGCCTACTCTTAAGGATCAAATTATAGCTGGCCAAAATCGTGACAAGGGTATATCACGGATCAAGGAGAATATTTTTAGCGGAAACGCTAAAGAATTTTCCATGAACGATCAAGGTGTTGTGTTCTTCCAGAATCATTTAGTGGTTCCTAAAAACCCACATCTAAGGTAGTTAATCCTTAAGGAGGCTCATGATTCTCCTCTCACCATTCATCCCCGTAGTACTAAGATGTATCAGGACCTACGCCAGAGGTTCTGGTGGACTAGGATGAAGAGAGAAATTCCTGAGTTCGTTGCTAACTGCGACGTTTGTCGTCGAGTTAAGGCACAACATCAAAGGCCTGCTGGCACCCTTCAACCTCTAGCTATTCCTGAATGGAAATAGGATAAAGTTAGCATGGATTTTATTACCGGATTTCCCAAGACCAAGAAAGGAAATAATGCTATCTTTGTGGTCATTGACCGTGTTTCCAAAGTGGCTCATTTTCTTCCCGTTCGTGAGAGTATAATAGCTAGCCAGCTAGCAGAGTTATATATCTCCCGAATAGTGTCTCTTCATGGTGTTCCCCTGGAGATTAACTCGGACCGTGGAAGTATCTTTACTTCTCGCTTCTGGGAAAGTTTTCAGAATGCCATGGGGACTCACTTATCTTTTAGCACTGCTTTCCATCCCCAATCAAGTGGTCAAGTAGAAAGAGTGAATCAAATCCTAGAAGATATGCTCCGAGCTTGTGTTATTTCATTCGGTATGAATTGGGAGAAGTGCCTCCCATTCGCAGAATTCACTTATAAAAATAGTTACCAATCAAGCTTGGGCAAAGCCCCTTTTGAAGTTCTCTATGGACGAAGATGTCGAACACCTCTAAATTGGTCAGAAACCGGAGAGAGGCAACTCTTTGGCCCGGATATGATCCAGGATGCAGAAGAGCAGGTTCGCCTTATTCGTGAAAAGTTGAAAACAGCCCAGTCTCGTCAAAAGAGCCAATATGATCGTCATCATAAGGCTGTGACCTTTGAAGTTGACGAGAAGGCTTACCTTTGGGTTACACCTTTGAAGGGTACCCATCGATTCGGTATCAAGGGCAAATTGGCTCCTCGTTACATTGGTCCTTTTCGCATTCTTGCCAAACGAGGAGAAGTTGCCTACCAGTTGGAACTTCCTCCGCATCTTTCCAAGGTTCATGATGTTTTCCACGTCTCACAACTCAGGCGTTGCTTTTCGGATCCTATCCGTGAAGTGGACCACGAAACGCTTGATCTCCAAGGTAACTTTTCATACCGAGAATACCCCGTGCGTATTCTTGATCAAGCTGAGCGTACCACTCGACGTCGAAACCTCAAGTTTCTTAAAGTTCAATGGTCAAATCATTCTGAAAAGGAGGCAACTTGGGAAAGAGAGGATCGTCTCCGACTTGAGTATCCTGCGTTATTCCCGACGACTTCTAAATCTCGGGACGAGATTATTTTGAGTGGGGGTGAGTTGTCACATCCCTGACACCTGAAGCAAGTTAGTCTTGAGCTTATGTCTTCTTTGCATTTGCATCTAAGAATTTTCAACAAGAACAAGAAAGTGGCAAAGGAAAAACTCAAAACCCTAGCCACTACTTCAAATAAAGGAAATCTCAAACAAGTTGAAATCAATGAACCCAAAATGGCCTCAAGAAATGTTCAAACTTTCTGGTAAATCATGAAAGTAAATGAGCATTGGAGAAAACTATTTTCTTGACACTTTAAGCATTTTAAATTAATGCAAAATCCAATGGTTTCAAATTTTAAATTCGAAATCAGAAACTATAAATTTTCAAAAATGTTGAAAACTTTGGAAATGGTTGGGAATATTATAACAAATATTCAGGTGTGTTTAAAATAGTTTTTACAACCTTTTTGGAGCTGAAATAAATAGCAAATCAATGTTAGAAATTAAAACAGAAATAAAACACAAGGAAATGGAAAAGAGGTTACCTGTCGCCTAGCCTGGCCCGGCCCGTCTCCCTGAGTCGTCTCCTCCCTCGCGCCAGTAGGAGCAGGAGGTGGCCGCCGCCTTCTCCGGCGCGGCCATGCACCTGTGCGCCTACCTGGCCGCCGCCTCGCGCTGGCAAGGCCGGGGATAAGCTCCCCGAGGCCACCGCTATCCATTCCCAGCGTCAGTTCTTCCCCCTCCTCTCGGACCTCTCCTCCCCCTTCTGCCGCCATTGGAGCCGAGCAAAGCTCGAGCTGCCCGTACCCCTAGCCATAGGATCCCCTCTCAGATCATGCCGTTAGCTCCGCCTCGTCGGTCTGGTCCTCCCTGCAGAAGCCGAAGCCACCCCGAGCCCTGCAACGCCCACGGAACCGTCGTCTTCAACCTTCGGCCGCCGGCGAGCTCTGCTCGATTCGTCGCCCCCAGGCCTTCCCCGAGCCGTCTAAGCCCTGCTCTGCACTCCCCGTGAGCATGCGGTCATTTCCCCTAAGTTTTCCCCTCGATCCCCTCCTCTAGCCCTAGTTTCACCGGAGCCCGACGAGGACCGCCGCTGCAGCTCGTCGCCGGTAACCCTCCGGTGAAGTGTTGGTCCGTCTGAGGCTACCAACAGCCTCAGGGCGTCGTGTAGATGCGATAGGTTCCCAACTCCGAGCGTTTTGACCCCGTATCCGATGGCCTCGACGATGACCGAACTTGGTCGCCGCCAAGCTCGTCGCCCGCGTTGATTCCGGCCACCCTAGCCCCTGGGGCTTGTCCCATCGTGCGCGCCATCGAGTGGCCGTTCCTTCCATGGTCTCAGCCGTGCGTTTGGCCCTCTGTGCGCCATTTCCGAGCCCCCCCGAGGTTCTCGTGCTCGCCGGAGGCTCCCCGCCGGCGAGGACGACCTCGCCGTCGGTGGATCTCGGCTGGCCTGAGCCACTGACTGGTGGGGCCAGCCTCTAGCAAGTTTAAAGTTAATAAAAATAAATCAAATAAGTTAATCAGTCACTGACATGTGGGTCCAGTAAGGTTAATCAGTTAATTAAGTTTAAACTTAATCTAAAATTGACCAGAGAGACTGACCAGTGGGTCCCACTGGTCAGGTTTGACTTTCAACGGCGAGATGGACCTGCTGATGTCATGCTGATGCAATAAAAGTATTTTCCAGTATAAAATTAATTCCAGGAAATTGCTAAAACTTGTAAAAATCATAGTAATTAATCTGTAACTCCAATGAAAATAATTTATATATGAAAAAGTATCAGAAAAATTCAAGGATTCTGAATACGCTATTTTGAACCATGTTTGAAAAAGTTACACGACCCTAACATGTAGAATAAGGAATAATTCAATTCTTATAATTACTTTTTAAATGGAATTTGGAAAATATTCAAATTTCATTATGAATGCCATGATCACACACTGTACTAATTACAAATCAGTACCTGAACATGACATGTCATGCATGCTAACATCAAGTTAATCCGAGCATCAGGTCGAATCAATTAAACCGGTATCCGAGACTACCTCGTTTGAATTGATATTCGAATGTGATTCAAATCAACTCTAAACCTAATACATATTGATTATAATAACTTATCACCTTGCATTCTCATGCCATGCTCATGCATCATTTTGATTGCATATGATTGTTATTGAATGTTGCCATTCATTTCGGTAGGCTCCGCACCCCCAGATTCCACCGAATATCCGTCTGACGGATATCGTCCCTCCTCTGAGCAACAAGGCAAGCAACCCTTTTGATCATCCCGATAATTCCCATGTTCTTGCTCCTGCACTTATTTATTGCATTAGGATCAAATGCTACAACTGCTTTTTCCACGTTAGTTGAACCCACTTCCTTTGCATGACCTAACCTTGTCATAGTAAATAGCCGAACCTTACAACCTAGCATACCTGGTAGTTGCCTGAGCTATGATGTGCCTTATCCTGCTATGCATGCTATGCTTAGAGTTGTGTATGGTCTGTCATCTGGGAGATGAACAGAATTGTGAGAATGTGTTCGGTAAGTAAAGGTTGTGTGTTGAACCTGATTTGGTAAAGGTACCGGTGAAAGGCTGTGTAGGAGTACATGGCGGGTTGTTTCATTGGAACCGTCCTTAGGAACTGAGTTCCGTGTATGTAATCCAAGACTAGATACTACCACATGCTGGGCCCTGAAATATGACCCCGCTCGGCCTATTAATCGCGTAGTACTCGGTCCAGGAGTTGCAAGTAGTTTCTGGTGTTTATAGTAATGCTGGAGGCCGTGCATGGTGCTGACCTGAGAGGTGGGCCGTGATGCGGTAGGCAGTGGCACGGTGTACCAAGTGGCACCCGGATGGTGGGCTTGGGAACCCTGCGCACATCGTTTGAGGCCGTGGCGGAAACACCGGCCGGACTTCGTACGGGTTACTCTCAGATAGGCGATAAACCTGGACTAGGTACTAGTGTGGTTAACGGTCGTGGCCGACTCCCTCGCTGGGCTTCCGCTTGAAGGTTGCCGAGGTGCATGACGTGCACATGGCGATAAGTGGAGAGAGCGTGTGTGTCGAAGTACACCCCTGCAGGGTTATGATCTATTCGAATAGCCGCGTCCGCGGATATGGACTACTTGGAGACATATGTTGTTCATAGATAACTTCAATGGCTACTCATAAAATTGCCAAGATAAGCGTGAGTGTCGTGGACGGCATTTCCGTACGGAGACGGAATGATTCCACGATAGTGTATTGTTGTGGTGTTAGTGGACTCGTGTGCGAGAAATCAAGTTGTCAAAATTATTTAAAAATGCAAGTTGTCTAGCCACGAGTCAAATGCTGGCTTTCCGCATGAAACCCCACAATACCTTTTGATACCTTGCATGAGTAGTTAGTTATCCTAAAGTCTTGCTGAGTACCTTCGTGCTCATGTTTGCTTAATACCTGTTGTAGAAGTTGCTAATGACCCTAATGGAGGGTTCTTCGTAGACATCGACGACGACGAGTAGCTGGTGTCCCAGCTACGATCTGGCCCTACGTTGGATCTGTAGTATAGTCAGGCCATGTGCCTTCTAGTTGCCCTGTCTGTACTCAGACAGTTTAAACTCTTCCGCTGGCTTGTAGCTGAATGACTGCTATTATGGGTCGTGAGACCCTTAATGTGTAATATTATATGTGTGGCTCTTCCGAGCCTTTTAAATAAGGCTTGTATGTTTATGGTTATGTTGTGATGCCATCGATGTATCTATACATATCGGTATGCCATGCGTACGTGTGTCATACTTGATATGTATGGGGTTCGATTACTTAGTCGTGAACTTAGTAGCACTCCTTACAAGGAAATGCCCCTTTGTGATCCAATGAGCCTTGGTAGTTCGCTACTGCTCCGGACACATTGGTTGACCGGCATGTGTCCTTCTTAGCTGCTGTGTCTGTCCCCTTTGGGGAAATGTCACGCGATGTAATGGAGTCCTTGTAGCATGCTATGACTCGTCTACATTCGCTGATGACCGACACCTGCTTTGTTGGGTCATGTATGCCTGTCCTTGTGCGGTACTGCCACTTTGGTTTATGACTAGACATGTCGACCCGGGTTCTTTGACATTGGAATGCTAGCAACACTATTGCATACGCGAGTCAAAAGACGCAAACGGTCCCGGCTAAGGTAAGGCTGCAGCCGTGGAGTTAACCGTGCGTGAGACCGCAAAGGGATGCGATGTGTTACAGGCTGGATTCCTATGGCTTAGGATCGGGGTCCCGACACTTGATCCATACTAACTCAACGGACACCTTCGGAGATACCTGTAGAGCATCTTTATAGTCACCCAGTCACATTGTGACGTTTGATACACACAAGGCATTCCTCCAGTGCCAGTGAGTTATATGGTGTCATGGTCATAGGAACAAATACTTGACACGTAGAAAACTATAGCAATAAAACGACACGATCAATATGCTACGTTCATAGTTTGGGTCTAGTCCATCACATGATTCTCCTAATGATGTGATCCAGTTATCAAGCAACAACACTTTGCACATAGCCAGAAAACCTTGACTATCCTTGATCAACTGACTAGCCAACTAGAGGCTTGCTAGGGACATTGTTGTGTCTATGTATCCACACATGTATATATGTTTTCATTCAATACAATTATAGCATGGATAATAAACGATTATCTTTAAACAGGAAATATAATAATAACTATTTATCATTGCCTCTAGGGCATATTTCCAACAGTCTCCCACTTGCACTAGAGTCAATAATCTAGTCCTCACATCGCCATGCGATTTACATTGTAATAAATCGAACACCCATACAGTTCTGGTGTTGATCATGTTTTGCCCGTGGAAGAGGTTTAGTCAGCGAGTCTGCTACATTCAGATCCATGTGCACTGTGCAAATATTCACGTCCTCTCCTTCGATGTAGTCGTGGATGAGGTTGAAGCATCGTTTGATGTGTCTGGTCTTCTTGTGAAACCTTGGTTCCTTTGCTAAGGCAATGTCACCAGTATTGTCACATAACAGAGTCAATGGATCTAGTGCACTTGGCACAACTCCAAGATCTGTCATGAACTGCTTCATCCGCACACCTTCCTTTGAGGCCTCCGAGGCAGCCATGTACTCCGCTTCACATGTAGAATCTGCTACAACACTCTGCTTGGAACTGCACCAACTTACTGCACCCCCATTAAGAATAAATACGTATCCGGTTTGTGACTTAGAATCATCCGGATCGGTGTCAAAACTTGCGTCGACATAACCTTTTACGGCGAGCTCTTTGTCACCTCCATACACGAGAAACATTTACTTAGTACTTTTCAGGTACTTCAAAATATTCTTGACCGCCGTCCAGTGATCCACTCCTGGATTACTCTGAAACTTGCCTGCCATACTTATGGCCAAGCTGACGTATGGTCTAGTGCACAACATTGCATACATGATAGAACCTACAGCTGAAACGTAGGGGACGGAACTCATTTGTTCTCTATCTTCCGCAGTTGCTGGGCACCGAGTCTTACTCAATTTTATACCTTGTAATACTGGCAAGAACCCTTTCTTGGACTGATCCATTTTGAACTTCTTCAAAACTTTATCAAGGTATTTGCTTTGTGAAAGTCCTATCAGGGGTTTTGATCTATCCCTATAGATCTTAATGCCTAGAATGTAAGCAGCTTCTCCTAGGTCCTTCATAGAGAAACTTTTATTCAAGTAACCTTTTATGCTCTCCAAAAGCTCCATGTTGTTTCCAATCAGCAATATGTCGTCCACATATAATATTAGAAATGCCACAGAGCTCCCACTCACTTTCTTGTAAATACAAGATTCACCAACCACTTGTATAAACCCAAATGATTTGATCACCTGATCAAAGCGCTTATTCCAACTCCGAGATGCTTGCACCAGTCCATAAATGGATCGCTGGAGCTTGCATACTTTGTTAGCATTCTTTGGATCGACAAAACCTTCGGGTTGCATCATATACAACTCTTCCTTAAGAAAACCGTTAAGGAACGGCGTTTTGACATCCATCTGCCAGATTTCATAATAGTAAAAGGCAGCTATTGCCAACATGATTCAGACAAACTTAAGCATCGCTACCGGTGATAAAGTCTCATCGTAGTCAATTCCTTGAACTTGTGAAACACCCTTTGCCACAAGTCGAGCTTTATAAACGGTCACATTACCGTCTGCGTCTGTCTTCTTCTTATAGATCCATTTGTTCTAAATAGCCTTGCATCCTTCAGGTAGTACTTCTAAAGTCCATACTTTGTTCTCGTACATGGATCCTATCTCGGATTTCATGGCCTCCAGCCATTTGTTGGAATCTGGGCCCACCATTGCTTCTTCACAATTTGCAGGTTCATTGTTGCCAACAACATAATCGTTATGACAGGATTACCGTACCACTCAGGAGCAGTACGTGATCTTGTCGACCTGTGAGGTCCGACAGTAACTTGATCCGAAGTTTCATGATCATCATCATCAACTTGTTCCTCAGCCGGCGCCGCAGCAACAGGGGTTTCCCCTTGCCCTGCGCCACCATCAAGAGGAGTTAGAGGTTCGACAACCTCATCAAGTTCTATCTTCCTCCCACTCAATTCTTTCGAGAGAAACTCTTTCTCAAGAAAAGCTCCGTTTTTAGCAACAAACACTTTGCCCTCGGATTTGAGATAGAAGGTATACCCAACTGTCTCTTTTGGGTAACCTATGAAGACACACTTTTCCGCTTTGGGTTCCAGCTTTTCAGGCTGAAGCTTTTTGACATAAGCATCACATCCCCAAACTTTAAGAAACAATAAGTTTGGTCTTTTGCCATACCACAGTTCGTATGGTGTCATATCAACGGATTTTGATGGTTCCCTATTTAAACTAAATGCATCTGTCTCTAATGCATAACCCCAAAACGATAACGGCAAATCGGTAAGAGACATCATAGATCGCACCATCTGTAATAGAGTACGATTACGACGTTCAGACACACCATTACACTGTGGTGTTCCAGGCGGTGTCAACTGTGAAACAATTCCACATTGTCTTACGTGAGTACCAAGCTCGAAACTCAGATATTCACCCCCACGATCAGACCGTAGGAACTTGATCTTCTTGTTACGATGATTTTCAACTTCACTCTGGAATTGCTTGAACTTTTCGAACGTCTCAGACTTGTGCTTCATCAAGTAGACATAACCATATTTACTCAAGTCGTTAGTGAAGGGGAGAAAATAACGATATCCGCCTCGTGCCTCCACACTCATTGGACCACATACATCGGTATGTATGATTTCCAACAAGTCACTTGCACGCTCCATTGTTCCGGAGAACGGAGTTTTAGTCATCATGCCTATGAGGCATGGTTCGCACGTGTCAAGTGAATCAAAGTCAAGTCACTCCAAAAGTCCATCGATATGCAGTTTCTTCATGCGCTTTATACCAATATGACCTAAGTGGTAGTGCCATAAAAACGTGGCGCTATCATTGTTAACTCTAACTCTTTTGGTCTCATTGTTATGTATATGTGTATTATCACTATCAAGATTCAATATGAACAATCCTCTCACATTGGGTGCATGACCATAAAAGATATTACTCATAGAAATTGAACAACCGTTATTCTTTGACTTAAACGAGTAACCGTCACGCAATAAACAAGATCCAGATATAATGTTCATGCTTAACGCAGGCACTAAATAACATTTATTTAAGTTCATAACTAATCCTGATGGTAACTGAAGTGAAACTGTGCCGACGGCGATTGCATCAACCTTGGAACCATTTCCCACGTGCATCGTCACTTCATCCTTTGCCAGCCTTCGCTTATTCCGTAGTTCCTGTTTCGAGTTGCAAATATGAGCAACAGAACCGGTATCGAATACCCAGGCACTACTATGAGAGCTGGTTAAGTATACATCAATAACATGTATATCGAATATACCTAATTTTTCCTTGGCCGCCTTCTTATCAGCTAGATACTTGGGACAGTTGTGCTTCCAGTGACCCATACCCTTGCAATAATAGCACTCCGTTTCAGGCTTAGGTCCAGCTTTGGGTTTCTTCGTCGGAGACGCAACAGGCTTGCCGCTCTTCTTCGAATTACCCTTCTTTCCTTTGCCGTTTCTCTTGAAACTAGTGGTCTTATTCACCATCAACACTTGATGCTCTTTATGGAGTTCTGACTTTGCGACTTTTAGCATCGCGAATAACTCGCCGGGTGACTTGTTCATCCCTTGCATGTTATAGTTCAACATAAAGCTCTTATAGCTTGGTGGCAGTGATTGAAGAATTCTGTCAGTGATAGCCTCTTGCGGGAGTTCAATCCCCAACTCAGCTAGACGGTTTGAGTACCTAGACATTTTGAGCACATGTTCACTGACAGACGAATTCTCCTCCATCTTGCAAACATAGAATTTATCAGAGGTCTCATAGCTCTCGATTCGGGCGTTCTTCTGAAAGATAAACTTCAACTCCTGGAACATCTCATATGCTCCATGACGCTCAAAGCGACGTTGAAGTCCCGACTCTAAGCCATACAAGACTGCACATTGAACTACTGAATAGTCCTCATTGCGTGCTAACCAAGCGTTCTTACCGTCTTGGTCAGCCGCGGCACGTGGTTCATCTCCTAGCACAGCATTAAGGACATAATCCTTCTTCCGAGCTTGCAGGAGCAACTTAAAATTACGAGCCCAGTCTACAAAGTTGCTTCCATATTTCAACTTAGCTTTCTCTAGGAACGTATTAAAATTCAGGGTGACTCTCGTGTGAGCCATTGATCTACAACACAAATATTTTAAAAGTGGACTTAGACTATGTTCAAGATAATTAGAGTTTAACTAATCAAATTACTTGCTAAACTCCCACTCAAAAAGTACATCTCTCTAGTCATTTGAGTGGTACATGATCCAATTTCACTATCTCAAGTCCGATCATCACGTGAGTTGAGGATTGTTTCAGTGGTAAGCATCTCTATGCTAATCATATCAACTATACGATTCATGCTCAACCTTTTGGTATCATGTGTTCCGAGGCCATGTCTGCACATGCTAGGCTCGGCAAGCTTAACCCTAGTGTTCCGCGTGTGCAACTGTTTTGCACCCGTTGTATGTGAACATTGAGTCTATCACACCCGATCATCACGTGGTGTCTCGAAACGACGAACTATAGCAACGGTGCACAGTCGGGGAGAACACAATTTCGTCTTGAAATTTTAGTGAGACATCACCTCATAATGCTACCATCGTACTAAGCAATATCAGGTGCATATAAGGATTAACATCACATGCAATTGATAAGTGACATGATATGGCCATCATCATGTGCTTCTTGATCTCCATCACCAAAACACCGGCACAATCTTCTTGTTACCGGCGCCACACTGCTACTTCTCAAACAACAGCGCCAGAAATTGACACGTTGACGGAGATTGGGCTTGCGTTGGTTTTTCCCTTGAAGAGGAAAGGGTGATGCAGCACAGGAGCAGTAAGTATTTCCCTCAGTTTGAGAACCAAGGTATTGATCCAGAAGGAGGGTCTCATCAAGTCCAGAGTACCTGCGCAAACACAAACAAGCTTGCACCCAACACTTCAAAGGGGTTGTCAATCCCTTCAAGATTGTTTGCAAAGTGAGATCTGAAGGTGGAAAGTGCAACGAAGTAAAAAGAGTGTAAGGCTGAAAATATGGTGTGGAGTAGACCCTGGGGGCCATAGTGTTCACTAGAGGCTTCTCTCAAAATAGCAAGTAATACGGTGGGTGAAAAATTACTGTCGAGCTATTGATAGAACCGCGCAAAGTCATGACGATATCTAAGGCAATGATCTAGCATATAGGCATCACGTCCGAGACAAGTAGACCGATACTTTCTGCATCTACTACTATTACTCCACACATCGACCGCTATCCAGCATGCATCTAGTGTATTGAGTTCATGACGAACAGAGTAATGCTTTAAGCAAGATGACGTGATGTAGAGGGATAATCTCAAACCAATGATGAAAACCCCATCTTTTTACCCTTGATGGCAACAACACAATACATGCCTCGCTACCCCTTCTGTAGCTGGGTGAGGTCACCGCACGGTATGAACCCAAAACCAAGCACTTCTCCCATTGCAAGAATCATAGATCTAGTTGGCCAGACAAAACCCACAACTCGAAGAGAATTACAAGGATATGAAATCATGCATAAGAGAGATCAGAAGAAACTCAAATAAGATTCATAGATAATCTGATCATAAATCCACAATTCATCGGATCTCGACAAACACACCGCAAAAGAAGATTACGTCGGATAGATCTCCATGAAGATCATGGAGAACTTTGTATTGAAGATCCAAGAGAGAGAAGAAGCCATGTACTTACTAGCTATGGACCCGTAGGTCTATGGTGAACTACTCACGCATCATCGGAGAGGTCATGGTGTTGATGAAGAAGCCTTCTGTGTCCGAATCCCCCCTCCGGCAGGGCACCAGGACGTGCCCCAGATGGGTTCTTGCGGAGACAGAAGCTTGCGGCGGCGGAAATGTGATTACGATGCTCCCCTGATTTTTTTGGGAATATTTGGGAATTTATAGGCACAAGATCTAGGTCAGGGGACCTCCAGGGGGCCCACAAACCTGCATGGTGCGCCCCCTGGCCGTGGGGTTGGGGCTTGTGGGGCCCCTGGGGCTCTTCTGTCTTGGCCCCCAAGCTCTCCGATCTTCTTCCGTTCCAGAAAAAATCTTTTTGGGGATTTTCTTCCGTTTGGACTCCATTTCAAAATCTCCTATGAAAGGGGTCAAAAACATGGAAAAAACAGGAACTGGCACTTGGCACTGAGTTAATAAGTTAGTCCCAGAAAATAAATAAAAGGCATGCAAAACATCCAAAGTTTGACAAGATAATAGCATGAAACCATACAAAATTATAGATACGGTGGAGACGTATCAAGCATCCCCAAGCTTAACTCCTGCTCGTCCTCGAGTAGGGAAGTGATAAAGAATGAATTTTTGATGTGGAATGCTACCTAGCATAATTGTCCTTTGCAACTTCTTTCACGTGGCATGAATATTCAGATCCGTACGATTCAAAACAATAGTTTGCTATTGACATGAAAACAGTAATACTTCAAGCAAACTAGCAAAGTAATCACGAACTTTCAAAATAACAAGGCCAAAGAAAGTTATCCCCACAAAATCATATAGTCTGACTATGCTCCATCATCCTCACACAACTAATGTAAATCATGCACAACCCCGGAATTGGCGAAGTAATTGTTTTCACACTCTTACTTTCTCAAACTTTTTATAACTATCACGCAATACATGAGCGCGAGCCATGGATATATCACTATAGGTGGAATAGAGTGTGGTGGTGGTTGTGAGACAAAAAGGAGGAGATGGTCACATTGACTCGGCGTATCAATAGGCTATGGAGATGCCCATTAATAGATATCAATGTGAATGAGTAGGGATTGCCATACAAGAGATGCACTAGAGCTATAAGTATGTGAAATCTCAAAAGGGAAACTAGTGGGTGTGCAACCAACTTGCTTGCTCACGAAGACCTAGGGCAATTTTTAGGAAGCCCATCATTGGAATATACAAGCCAAGTTATAAAACAAAGATTCCCACTAGCATATGGTAGTGACAAAGCAAGAAGCTCTCAATCATGAAGAACATGGTGCTATCGTGAAGCACAAGTGTGGAAAAAGATAGTAGCATTGTCCCTTGTCTCTTTTCTCTCATTTTTTTATTTGGGCTCTTAGGCCACTTTTTTCTTTTCTCTCCTTTTTTTGTTTTTGGGCTCTTTGGCCTCTTTTTTTTTTATTTCCTCACATGGGACAATGCTCTAATAATGATGATCATCACACTTTTTAGTTACTCAAAGCTCAACGATCATAATGAGGATGACTCCATAGGAAATGCCTCCGGCAGTGTACCGGGATGTGCAACGATCTAGTATGATCATGCAATGGAAATATGAAAGTGACGGCACAAGTCATGAGACGGAACGGTGGTAGTTGCATGGCAATATATCTCGGAATGGCTATGAAAATGCCATAGTAGGTAGGTATGGTGGCTGTTTTGAGGAAGGAATTTGATGGGTTTGTGCACCGACGAGAATTGCGCGGCGCTAGAGAGTCTAGCAATGGTGAAAGGTGAAAGTGCATCTATACCATGGACTCAAAATTAGTCATAAAGAACTCACATACTTGTTGCAAAACTTTTTATTAGTAATCGAAACAAAGTGCTAAACGCATACTCCGAGGGGAAGGGTTGGTAGGTGTAAACCATCGTGTGGTCCCGACCTCAACACAAAGGATGACAATCAATAGATAAATTATGCTCCGGCTTCCTAACATAGCGGTTCACTATACGTGCATGCTACGGGAATCACTAACTTCAACACAAGTATTTCTAGATTCACAACACCCTACTAACATAGCTTTTAATATTACCGAATCCATGTCTCAAAACTAATTGAGAGGAATCGAAACTTCTCTGTCTACTTAATGCACATGAAGATGGAGGTTTTTTCATCCTCTTTGGGTACCTAGCACATGGGACTACTTTCATAGTATAAGCCAACTACCAAATCACGCACCGTCTTGCTCTAAAGATATAAGTGAAGCACAAGAGCAAAATTATCTAGCTCAAAAGATATAAGTGAAGCACAATGAGCATTCTAGCAAAATCACGATGAGTGCATGTCTCTCTCTCTCAAAAAGGTGTGCAGCAAGGATGATTGTGCACAACAAAAAGAAAAGACTCCTATGATACAAGACGCTCCAAGCAAAACACATATCATGTGGTGAATAAAAATATAGCTTCAAGTAATGTTACCGATGGATTGAAGACGAAAGAGGGGATGCCTTCCCGGGGCATCCTCAAGCTTAGGCTTTTTGGTGTCCTTGAATTTGGCTTGGGGTGCCTTGGGCATCCCCAAGCTTGAGCTATTTCCACCCCTTATCTCTTTGTCCATGAGAACGTCACCCAAAACTTGAAAACTTCACAACACAAAACTTAAACAGAAACTTGTGATAACATTAGTGCAAGAAGACAAACTACCACTTCTTTTGCTACTGTAGAAAACTTGAATTCCATATATATTGATGATGGGCTACTGTATTCTCACTTTTCCATGGCTAGTACCCCTCGATACTAACCATAGTTTCATCAAAACAAGCAACCAACTCAACAAAAACAGAATCTGTCAAAAATAGACCAGTCTGTAGCAATCTGTATACTTAGTATACTTCTCGTACCTCAAAAAATCTTAAAAATTACGAAGGTCTAGGAAAAAATCATATCAATCAGCAGAAAAAATAATCAACTCAAAATCTCTTTCTGAATAAAAATGAAAAATCTTCTCGTGAGCGAAAAGTTTCTGTCTTTTTCCAGCAAGATCAAACAACCATTACCAAGACTAATCATAAAGTTTTTGCTTGGCTCAAACACAAAAAGAAACACAAAAAACACAATCACAATAGAATTATGAAAGTGTGGACGCAACAAGACAGAAAGAAAAAGATAAATTCATTGGGTTGCCTCCCAACAAGCGCTATTGTTTAACGCCCTTAGCTAGACATAGCAGCGATAGAATCACGTATCGTCGTCTTTGGTGCTCAAACCATAAGTAGCGTGATCACTTATCATCTTGAGGTTTTCATATTTCTTGCTAGAGGATTCACCACTACTTTTAGGAACAAAGACAGGCTTGGTGATTTTATTGTGGGCAAAATTGGGAGTATTCTGCACAGCGGCAAAAGCGGAATCCAAGTTGGTTATAACATCCTCTAGTTTGCCAATCCTAGCGGAATCATGACCTAGCTTTTTGTTGACTGTGGGTTCCTTCTCCTTTAAATTTTTCAAAACCATTCCTACCTTGGATCCATACTGAATGATTTTATTGTGGATCTTTTTATCCAAATTCTCAATGAGTTCAATCGTAACAACTTTATTTTTAATAGCGTCCAGCCTACGCATCACATGTTCCAGAGTTAAGGTAGTTCCATTAACCATGAGTGGGGGTGAGCCTACCAAATTCATCACAACTCCGTAAGAATCAACGGTATGGCTACCCAAGAAATTTCCAACTATGATGGTGTCAAGAATATACCTATTCCAAGGAGAAATACCCACATAAAAACTGCGAAGCAAGACGGTAGTGGATTGCTTATGAGTAGATCTACTCTGAGCATTGCAAATCCTATACCAAGCGTCCTTTAAGTTTTCTCCCTCAATTTGTTTGAAATTTAGAACTTCGCTCTCGGGAGTATCGTTGGAAGTGGTGGATCTAGCCATCAGGATAGACTATCCCACACAGACGAGAAGAAAGCAAGCGAGAGAAAAGGGCGAACGAAAAGGCGAACGAAAAAGGCAAATTGGTGAAGTGGGGGAGAGGAAATCGAGAGGCAACTGGCCAACAAAGTAAATGCAAGAGATGAGTTTGCGACACCTACTTGGATGAGTTCTTGACTTGATCTTCCTCCCCGGCAACGGCGCCATAAATCCTTCTGCTACTTCTCAAACAACAGCGCCAAAAATGGACACGTTGACGGAGATTGGGCTTGTGTTGTTTTTTCCCTTGAAGAGGAAAGGGTGAAGCAGCACAGGAGTAGTAAGTATTTCCCTCAGTCTGAGAACCAAGGTATCAATCCAGAAGGAGGGTCTCGTCAAGTCCAGAGTACCTACGCAAACACAAACAAGCTTGCACCCAACGCTTCAAAGGGGTTGTCAATCCCTTCAAGATTGTTTGCAAAGTGAGATCTAAAGGCGGAAAGTGCAACGAAGTAAAAAGAATGTACGGCTGAAAATATGGTGTGGAGTAGACCCTGGGGGCCACAGTGTTCACTAGAGGTTTCTCTCAAAATAGCAAGTAATACGGTGGGTGAACAAATTACTGTCCAGCAATTGATAGAACCACGCAAAGTCATGACGATATCTAAGGCAATGATCTAGCATATAGGCATCACGTCCGAGACAAGTAGACCGATACTTTCTGCATCTACTACTATTACTCCACACATTGACTGCTATCCAGCATGCATCTAGTGTATTGAGTTCATGACAAACAGAGTAACGCTTTAAGCAAGATGACATGATGTAGAGGGATAATCTCAAACCAATGATGAAAACGCCATCTTTTTACCCTTGATGGCAACAACACAATACGTGCCTCGCTACCCCTTCTGTCACTGGGTGAGGTCACCGCACGGTATGAACCCAAAACCAAGCACTTCTCCCAGTGCAAGAATCATAGATCTAGTTGGCCAGACAAAACCCACAACTCGAAGAGAATGACAAGGATATGAAATCATGCATAAGAGAGATCAGAAGAAACTCAAATAAGATTCATAGATAATCTGATCATAAATCCACAATTCATCGGATCTCGACAAACACACCGCAAAAGAAGATTACACCGGATAGATCTCCATGAAGATCATGGAGAACTTTGTATTGAAGATCCAAGAGAGAGAAGAAGCCATCTAGTTACTAGCTATGGACCCATAGGTCTATGGTGAACTACTCACACATCATAGGAGAGGTCATGGTGTTGATGGAGAAGCCTTCCGTGTCCGAATCCCCCCTCCGACAGGGCACCAGGACGTGCCCCAGATGGGATCTTGCGGAGACAGAAGTTTGCGGCGGCGGAAAAGTGATTACGATGCTCCCCTGATTTTTTGGGAATATTTGGGAATTTATAGGCGCAAGATCTAGGTCAGGGGACCTCCAGGGGGCCCACAAGCCTGCATGGTGCGGCCCCCTGGCCGCGGGGTGGGGGCTTGTGGGGCCCGTGGGGCTCTTCTGGCTTGGCCCCCAAGCTCTCCGATTTTCTTCCGTTCGAGAAAAAAATCTTTTCGGGGATTTTCTTCCATTTGGACTCCGTTTCAAAATCTCCTCGGAAAGGGGTCAAAAACATGGAAAAAACAGGAACTGACACTTGGCACTGAGTTAATAAGTTAGTCCCAGAAAATAAATAAAAGGCATGCAAAACATCCAAAGTTTGACAAGATAATAGCATGAAACCATCGAAAATTATAGATACGTTGGAGACGTATCACACACCATGATCTCTATTATCATGATGTCCATCAACGTGTCGCCATTGGGGTTGTCGTGCTACTTATTCTATTACTACTAAAGCTATGTCCTAGCAATATAGTAAATGCATCTGCAAACACAAACGTTAGTTTAAAGACAACCCTATGGCTCCTGCCTGTTGCTGTACCATCGACGTGCATGTAGATATTAACTATTACAACATGATCATCTCATATATCCAATATATCACTTCACGTCATTGGCCATATTATATCACAAGCATACCCTCCAAAAACAAGTTAGACGTCCTCTAATTGTTGTTGCATGTTTTACGTGGATGCTATGGGTATCTAGTAGATTGCATCTTACTTACGCAAAAACCACAACGGAGATGTGCAAATTGCTATTTAACCTCTGCAAGAACCGCCTCGGTCAAAACCAATTCAACTAAAGTTGAAGAAACCTACACCCGCCAGTCATCTTTATGCAACGAGGTTGCATGTCAAGCGATGAAACCAGTCTTTCGTAAGCGTACGAATAATGTCGGTCCGGGCCGCTTCAATCCAACAATACCACCGAATCGAGAAACGACTAAGGAGGGCAGAAAATCGAACATCACCGTCCACAAAACCCTCTGTGTTCTAGTCGAGATTACATCTACGCATGAACCTAGCTCATGATGCCACTTTGGGAACATAGCATGGGAAACAAAAAATTTCCTACGAGCACGAAGACCTATCATGGTGATCTCCATCTACGAGAGGAGATTTGGATCTATGTACCCTTGTAGATCGCACAGCAGGAAGCGTCAAGAAACGCGGTTGATGTAGTGGAAAGTCCTCACTTCCCTCGATCCGCCCCGCGAACCGTCCCACGAACCGTCCCTCGATCCGTCCCACGATCCACTCCGATCTAGTGCCGAACGGACGGCACCTCCGCGTTCAGCACACGTACAACTCGACGATGATCTCGACCTTCTTGATCCAGCAAGCAAGACGGAGAAGTAGATGAGTTCTCCGGCAGCGCGACGGTGCTCCGATGGTGGTGAAGGATCTACTCCTGCAGGGGTCCGCCCGAGCTCCGCAGAAATACGATCTAGAGGTAAAACTATGGTGTCTAGATCTGAGTTGCACGTGGCAAAGTCGTCTCAAATCAGCCCTAAATCACTAGTATATATAGGAGGGAGGGGGAGGGACTTGCCTTGAGAGCCAAGCCCCCAAGGTGCGCCGGCCAAGAGGAGGAGTAGGACTCCTACTCTAATCCTACTCAAAATAGGATTGGAAAGTGGAGTCCATCTCTTCCTTCCACCTTTTTCTTTTTTTATTTCTTTGGTTTTCTTTACATGGTCCATAGGCCTTATTGGACTGTCCCACCAGCCCACTAAGGGCTGGTGCACCACCCATAAGTCCTTTGGGCTTCCCCCGGGAGGGTTGCCCCCTCCCGGTGAACTTCCGGAACCCATTCGGCACTCCCGGTACATTCCCGGTAATGCCGGAAAACTTTCTAGTAACCTAATGAAGTCATCCTATATATCAATCTTCGTCTCCGGACCATTCCGGAAACCCTTGTGATGTCCGTGATCTCATCCAGGACTCCGAACAACATTCAGTAACCACGCATATAACTCAACTGTACTAAAACATCACCGAACCTTAAGTGTGCAGACCCTGCGGGTTCGAGAACTATGTATACATGCCCCGAGATACTCCTTGATCAATATCCAATAGGAGGACCTGGATGCCCATATTGGATCCTACATATTCTCCGAAGATCTTATCGGTTGAACCTCAGTGTCAAGGATTCATATAATCCCGTATGCCATTCCTTTGTCCTTCGGTATGTTACTTGCCTGAGATTCGATCGTCGGTATCCGCATACTTATTTCAATCTCGTTACCAGCAAGTCTCTTTACTCGTTCTGTAATACAAGATCCCGTGACTTACACTTAGTCACATTGCTTGCAAGGCTTGTGTGTGATGTTGTATTATCGAGTGGGCCCTGAGATACCTCTCCGTCACACGGAGTTACAAATCTCAGTCTTGATCCATACTAACTCAACAGACACCATCCGAGGTACCTCTAGAGCACCTTTATAGTCACCCAGTCATGTTGTGACATTTGATACACACAAGGCATTCCTCTGGTGCCAGTGAGTTATATGATCTCATGGTCATAGGAACAAATACTTGACACGCAGAAAACTATAGCAATAAAACGACACGATCAATATGCTACGTTCATAGTTTGGGTCTAGTCCATCACATGATTCTCCTAATGATGTGATACAGTTATCAAGCAACAACACTTCGCACATAGCCAGAAAACCTTGACTATCGTTCATCAACTGGCTAGCCAACTAGAGGCTTGCTAGGGACATTGTTGTGTCTATGTCTCCACACATGTATCTATGTTTTCATTCAATACAATTATAGCATGGATAATGAACGATTATCTTTAAACAGGAAATATAATAATAACTATATATCATTGCTTCTAGGGCATATTTCCAAAAGTTCCTTAGATTTCTCCCACACACTCAGATGATGAGCCCGAGCGTGACTATGAGTTTGTACCCAGGTCTGAGACCGAACCATCTTGGGCATCCAAGCCGAGGAAGAAGATGAAGCATCTCTTCTGCTTCCAGACTAAGGGACCATATAAGGCACATGTTGGCACCAAGAAGGCACGTAGTATCGACAAGCTGATCATGAGGAAGACCCGCCTTGATGTCCAAAGCGAATCAGAGGACAAAATCACTGATGAGGAGGAATGATGAAGGCACACTGTTAGTGGTCTGAGTCTGAGGAGGAGGTGTTTGCTGAGGACGAGGTATCTGCCGCTTCAGACGAGTCACATGATAATGATGAAGAGGAGGACTGAGCTGACCATCACTTCTGTTTCTTTTCGTCCTTGTTGCCCCTTTTGGTGTCTCAATGCCAAAGGGGGAGAGAGTGTTTAGGCTGGATTTGCCGAGTCATGGGCACTTTATCGTTTATTTTCTATCTCCTCTTGAGAACTCATTTTCTTTGGTTTCTTTGGTTTGTGTTTCCGAGACTTATGTGAACTAAAGTATGGTGTAAGACATATGCTAACTTTCCTATTATGTTATGTCTACTCTAGTTGTTATGTGAGTTCATATTTCCTATACTTGCATCCATGCTTAATTCATTTCCTATTTATTCAAGTATATGGTTGTGTCTATAAAATATAGGGGAGTATTGATCCTAATGTGTGCTTTTTTGCATTCCAAAAGCATATTCAAATAGAGCACACATCTAGGGGAGCATTTCTATATTTTGTAGATATTGGGATTTCCTAAGTCTTTCTAGTTTATTCATGTTACGACAAATCCCGTATTGTCATCAACCCACCAAAAAGGGGGATATTGTAAGAGCACAATTTATCCTAAGTAGTTTTGGTGGTTGATGACGACGCCCCTTGCAAACTAATCGGGTGCATTAAACTTTTAGAGAATTATGAGGTGGCACGAGATGGTTATTTCCCCCTGAGTGGTTGAAAGATAAGATAGTGCTTAGCTATCGATTTAGTGTTGGTGGACTTGATTCATAGATAAACTCGTACTATCAAGAGGGGATCTGCGTATGGAAAGGTTGGGTGGAACAAACTCACACACACTTGCACCCCATCCGATTCCCAGAGCAATGGAGCCTTCCTCAAGTGACCAAAAGTTGTATAAGCGGAAGTATCGCTCTCGGGAGCGGCAGTACCGCTCGAGCGGTACTTCAGGGTCTTTTTCCATTTTCGAGCGGAAGTTCTGCTTGGGGGGGGGGGAGCACTAGTACCGCTCGAGCGGTACTGCTGCCCTCCCCTAGCATTCCTTCTTTCGCTTATATTTTTCGTTTGGTATCGTTGGTCCCTATCATCAACATTGAGCGGAAGTACTGCTTGGAACTGGGCGGTAGTACTGCTCCCGCGGAATTACCATGCCTCCAGCTGTGTTCTGTCGCTTATGGTTGCCGGTACTTCCATGCACGCAGAAGTACCTCCCCCCTGCACGGTACTACCGCTTAGTTGCGACTTTCGCCAGAATAACGACCAATTTTCTTCCCACTATATATAGAGGTCTTCTTCCCCAAGGAGACATTACCTTTTCCTTGTCCAAGCTGCATTGTTGCTCCTAAGCTCAAACTTGCTCGATCTCTATCCCTAGCCATCGATTCTTGTTGATGCTTTAGGGTTTGGAGGAGAAGCCCTTGATCTACACATCCACCAAGACAAAAGTTGTTCCCCCATTAATCCCTCCTGGATCTTGTTACTCTTGGGTGTTTGAGCACCCTAGACGGAAGAGGTCACCTCGAAGCCATAGTCCATTGTGGTGAAGCTTCGTGGTTTCGTTGGGATCCTCCAATTTAGTTGTGGAGATTGCCCCAACCTTTTTTGTAAAGGTTAGGTCACCGCCTTCAAGGGCACAACTAGGGGAATCACGACATCTCACATTGTGTGAGGGTGTGAGGATAATACGGTGGCCTTAGTGGCATCTTGGGGAGCATTGTGCCTTCACACCGCTCCGACGGAGATGTACTTCCCCTCAAAGGGATGGAACTTCGGAAACACATCCTCGTCTTCATTGGCTCCACTTGTGGTTACTTCTTACATTTACTTGTATTAGTTAATTGCTTGTTATTTTTGTTGCTAGCATCATATAGGTTGTGCACTTAGTTGCATATCTAGACAACCTATTGTTTGCTAAACTTAATTTGTTAAAGAAAAGCTTAAAATTGTAGTTGTCTATTCACCCCCCTCTACTCAACCATATCGATGCTTTTACTTGACCTAGACCCTTGTAAGAGAGTTCCCACAAAGTAAACTGTCCGTAGCACCATCATTTTATTTTGCATGATCTGTTTCTCTTCCTCTTGCGATGTGCTTGTGTTGTCGGCTCCTTGGTGATACGTCCAAAACGTATCTATAATCTGTATGGTTTCATGCTACTTTTATGCTTTTGATAATTGTTTTTATATCAAGTTTATGATTTATTTGTACTAACCTACTAATAGTTGCAAAAGTGCACAATGTTCTTGTTTTACACTTTGATGTGTAGGAACAATCAAAAATAGAAGAGGAAACCTTGTTAGAGTGGGACTCCGACTTTCCTGAAATCTGTCCCCCCTAGAGATTTTAGAGATCGTCTATTTCCTCCTCGAAGATGCCGTCAAATGGAAAAATAATAGATGCGAAAGTTGTGGGCAATTTTATGTTTATAATTCTAGATATAGAATTCGGCCCATTTGGAGTTCGGACGCTCCAGGAAAGCCCGTTTTACTGGAAGACAAATATCTGATTACACGATTATGGGAATCGGTGACGTGATTGAGTCCAACTCTTACCATATTATATGGATTCGGCCAAGACACGACTTGGGGACCTCATTAGGACTTAGAGGGGTTCCTAGGAAGGTTCTAGAGGTGCCCAAGAGCCCTTTGATCAAAGGCTCATCCATCGGATGGGTCAAGGATGATGGTCCCGACCCATATAAGGAGAGGAAAAACCTGATTTCTCGGGAGCCACCAAGAGCTACGAGATTTCCTCCTCCCAGGCAGCCGCCTTGGGGTGGAGAACCACCTACATACCAGCACCATCTCCAAGGAAAAAGGGGGGCCAAGGGCCTCCGCCACCAAGGCCGTGGCCGCCGTTTCCTCTCCGGGCTGCACCTCTCCATCAACCTCTTGCTCACCATGGCCATGTGTGAGTAGTATCCCTCGGGGCTGAGGTCTTCTACGTGTAGCTATTTGGTCATATCTCTCTCCCATGATGTGATCTTTATTGTGATCATATGCTATGTTAATCTAGGGTGATTCCATGATGTATCCCCTTCTTCTATGTATTGGATTGATGTACTTAATTGATCTTATCTAGTATTATCGCCGAGACCATGGTGACAGCAGTCTATTGGACATGGATTAGAAGAATATTTTCATGAGTGATTTCCTCTTTTATGAATTGTTTGAAGATTGAGAGTCTCTTGGTGCTTGTCTTTGACTATCCTTGAGATATGTTGTGGTGATTGTGGTACTCTCTTTGGATGGCCGAAGTGACATTGGGAAATCCATAGATGAGAACTACGAACTCTGAGGTGTGATTTTGTAGCCCTACATAATTCTCGTCCTCTCTTGATCACAAAGGAATGACTTCCAAGTATGTCTCCATTGCATGTTTTAGTGGAAATATCATGTGATTAGATTATGTTAATGTTGTTGGGAGTTGCCACAAGTGAAAGTATGAAGCCTAGGCCTTGTTTTCCACCATTGAACACCGTTTACTTTCAGTTTTGTTTCATGTTTGCTTGCTGCCATTTTTATTTCAGATTTGTATTACCTTGTTTTACCATCCAGATCACTTGCCTTTTAACATCTCTTTGCCGAACTAGTGCACCTATACAACTGAAAATTGTATTAGGTGTGTTGGGGACACAAGAGACTTCTTGTATCTTAATTGCAGGGTTGCTTGAGAGAGACCATCTTCAACCTCTACTTCCCTGAGTTCGATAAACCTTAGGTCATCCACTCGAGGGAAATTGTTGTTGTCCTACAAACCTCTGTGTTTGGAGGCCCAACATAGTCTACAAGAATAGAAGTGTGCGTAGACATCAAGCTATTTCTGACGCCGTTGCCGGGGAGGTGAGTGTTTGAAGGTATATCTTTAGATCTTGCAATTAAACCTTTTCGTTTCTTGTTTTTATTTTCACTAGTTAGGCTTAATGGAAAACAACAAAAATATGAGAGAGCTTTATAAACTTTATCTTGAACTAGGACATGAAGTGTTTGAGGAGAAAATTAAAAAACCAATGGAACTTTATTATTTGCATAACAATTATGATGGTGGCAATGTTATTAGTATGATTCCTTTGAATATCGGTATTGCTAATGAGATGGAAAGATCTAAGCTTGGGGATGACAGGTTTGATGAACATGATATTTTTAGTCCCCCAACTTTTCAGGAGAAAATTTGCTATGATGATTATCACGATGATAATGATAGTACTACTCCCACTATTACCAATGAGAAAGATTATGCTTATGTGGAGAGTAAGAGTACCTTTTTGCATGTGGATCATGGTAACAATGCTTTATGTGATACTTATATTGTTGAGTTTATTCATGATCCCACTGAAAATTATTGTGAGAAGGGAACATATGCTTATAGATATTTCAATAATATCAAGTTCCCTCTCTTTATGTGAAAGGTTTTGAAGTTGCACTTGTTTTGCCTTCCTATGCTTATTGCTTTGTGCTTCAATGAATTATTATATTGCAATATTCCTATGCATAGTAAGCATGTTAGACTTAAATGTGTTTGGTATTTGCTTCTTGATGCTCTCTTTTGTTCTAGAACTCTTATTCCTACAAGAGCATCATTAAAATCTTAAGCCTATCTTTATGGCTATAAAGAAAGAGCTCTAGGGAGACAACCCTTGTTATCTTTACTTTCAGTTTTTAATGGTCTTTATGTGTGTTACTACTGTAGCAACATCATTTTATCTTTATTTTTAAGCTTTGTGCCAAGTTTTAGCCTCCGATTGCAAGAAAGCTCAAAAGTTGTGACATGCTGTCCAGAAATAGACTCTGTCTGCTTGACGGAAAAATTCACCAAAAATCACCATTTATCTTTTTGATCTGAAGTTTTTTGACAGTATGCTCTATACAATTGGCTTTTTGGCATTTGTTTTGAGTTTTTTTTATTTGAGTTGCAGAAGTGCCCTCAAGAAATTATTTAGTACCTCATGTTCTGTTTTTCACAGATTCTGCCATGTTTTGCAAATCTTAAGCTTGCTTTTTCTTTGCAAAAACTTTTTGGAAATCTTGAGAAACAGTAGCTCATCATGAAAATCTTTATTTCGAGTGGAGAAAAATATTTTATTATGGGTAATAACCACTCTAATCAGCTTATGATAAGTTTCATATGAAGGGAGTTTTCAAGTATGCGATGGAAGATGATGAAAGAAGATCCAGGAGTGTCAAGCACTCAAGCTTGGGGATTCCGTCATGCACCCCAAGAAATATTCAAGGAGACTCAAGCGTCTGAGCTTGGGGATGCCCTCGTGCATCCCCTTCTCCATCAACAATCATCAGTTCGTCCTTCTCCATACTATATTTTTATCACTTCATATGTTATGTGCTATGCTTGGAGCATCCCGCTCTTTACCTTTTTAGTTTATTTTAGTTTTGCTTTCTGGTCATAAATAAGTTACATCCTATCATTCTTATTTTGGAGAGAGGCACGCTCCGTTTTAATTGCTTAGAACACTCTGGTTTTCACTCTTATTGTTCCGTGAGTGTTCACTTTTTGCTAGTACTGCATTTAGCTCTTGTTTTCCACTCATATTTTGTTTAGAGCTTGTTAGTTTGCTTCAGTTATATATTATTATCTCTCTGGTCTTTAATTAATATTATCTATGAGAGTTGTTTCAATAAAGTTGATTGGTGTTGGAGAAGAGTAAAACATTTCATGCTTATAGTGGTGCAATAGGAAGCTTGTGTAGACTGTGGCTTAGACTTTAACATGTTGATACGTCCATTTTGCATCATGCTGTCATGTTGATATTTATTGCTTCTTGGGCTGTTATATTACTTGTGGTACCATATTTATGCCTTTTCTCTCTTATTTTGCAAGGTTTATTTGAAGAGTGAGAATTCCACGCAGCTGGAATTCTGGACTGGAAAAGGAGCAAATCCTAGTCCACTATTCTGCACATCTCCAAATGCCGTGAAAATTTACGTGGATTTTTTCTGGAATATATTAAAAATACTAGGCGAAAGAACTACCGGAGGGGGGCCACCAGGGCCCCACAAGCTTGCCCACCGCCACCACCCCCTGGTGGCGGAGGGCAGGCTTCTGGGCTGCCTGAAGACCCACTAGCCCCCCTCTTTTGCTATATGAAGCGTCCTGGTCTGGAAAGAAAAAATCAATCGAGAGCTTTTTCGTGGTTTCGCCGCCACCACGAGGCGGAACTTGAGCAGATCCAATCTAGAGCTCCGACAGGACGATCCTGCCGGGGAAACTTCCCTCCCGGAGGGGGAAATCACCGCCATCGTCATCACCAACACTCCTCTCTTCGGAGGGGAGGCATCTTCATCAACATCTTCATCAGCACCATCTCCTCTCCAATCCCTAGTTCATCTCTTGTAATCAATCTTCGTCTCGCGACTCCGATTGGTACTTGTAAGGTTGCTAGTAGTGTTGATTACTCTTTGTAGTTGATGCTAGTTGGATTATTTGGTGGAAGAGTTTATGTTCAGATCCTTGATGCTATTCATTACACCTCTGGTCATGATTATGATTATGTCTTGTGAGTAGTTACTTTTGTTCCCGAGGACATGGGATAAGTCATGCTGATAATAGTCATGTGAATTTGATATTCGTTCGGTATTTTGATATGTTGTATGATGTTTTTCCTCTAGTGGTGTTATGTAAACATCGACTACATAACACTTCACCAGATTTGGGCCTAGAGGAAGGCATTGGGAAGTAGTAAGTAGATGATGGGTTGCTGGAGTGACAGAAGATTAAACCCCAGTCTATGCGTTGCTTCGTGAGGGGCTGATTTGGATCCACTAGTTTAATGCTATGGTTAGACTTTGTCTTAATTCTTCTTTTGTAGTTGCAGATGCTTGCGAGAGAGGTTAATCATAAGTGGGATGCTTGGCCAAGTAAGGGCAGTACCCAAGCGCTGGTCCACCCACATATCAAACTATCAAAGTAACGAACGCGAATCATATGAACATGATGAAACTAGCATGACAGAAATTCCCGTGTGTCCTCGGGAGCGTTTTTCCTCCTATAAGACTTTGTTCAGGCTTGTCCCTTGCTACAAAAGGGATTGGTCCACTTGCTGCAGCTTTGCTACTACTTGTTACTTGTTACTCTTTGCTTGCTACGTTTCACCTCGCTACACAATCACTTGTTACCGCTACTTTCAGTGCTTGCAGTTATTACCTTGCTGAAATCCGTTTATCAGAGCCTTCTTCTCCTCGTTGGGTTCGACACTCTTACTTATCGAAAGGACTATGATTGATCCCTATACTTGTGGGTCATCAAGACTCTTTTCTGGCGCCGTTGCCGGGGAGTGAAGCGCCTTTGGTAAGTGGAAATTGGTAAGGAAACATTTATATACCATGCTGAAATTTATTGTCACTTGTCACTATGGAAACTTCTCCTTTGAGGAGTTTGTTCGGGGTATCTTCACCACAAACGGAAGCACGAGGAGTAGCTCCTCAACCTGAGGTACCTACTGAAAATATCTTTTATGAAATTCCTTTGGGTATGCTTGAGAAACTGCTGGCTAATCCTTTTACACGAGATGGATCTTCACATCCAGACTTTCATCTAATCTATGTAGATGAAGTTTGTGGTTTATTTAAGCTTGCAGGTTTGCCCGAGGATGAGGTAAAGAAGAAAGTATTTCCTTTATCTTTGAAGGATAAGGCGTTGACATGGTATAGGTTATGTGATGATGCTGGATCATGGGGCTACAATCGGTTGAAATTGGAATTTCATCAAAAGTTCTATCCTATGCATTTAGTACATCATGATCGGAACTTTATTTATAACTTTTGGCCTCGTGACAGGGAAAGCATAGCTCAAGCTTGGGGGAGGCTTAAATCAATGCTATATTCATGCCCCAATCATGAGCTCTCAAGAGAAATCATCACTCAAAACTTTTATGCTCGGTTTTCTCATGATGATCGTATCATGCTTGACACTTCTTGTGCCGGTTCTTTTATGAAGAAGGATATTGATCACAAGTGGAATTTATTGGAGAGAATCAAACGCAACTCTGAAGATTGGGAGCTGGAGGAAGGTAAGGAGTCAGGTATGAATTTCCAGTTTGATTGTGTTAAATCTTTTGTTGAGACAAACACTTCTAGAGATTTTAGCGCTAAGTATGGACTTGACTCTGAGATAGTAGCTTCTCTATGTGAATCTTTTGCTGCTCATGTTGATCTTCCCAACGAGAAGTGGTTTAAATATCATCCTCCTGTAGAAAGCAACATAGCCAAAACCAATCTAGTTGAGGAGAAAATCATAGCTTTTAGTGATCCTGTTGTTCCTTGTGCTTACACTGAGAAACCACCATACCCTGCTAGGATGAAGGATTATTCTAAAGCTCCAACTGTGATACGTAGGGGTTACATTAGACCACTTGCACCCCCTGAGGAAATTAGAGTTGAACCTAGTGTTGCTATTATCAAAGATCTCTTAGCCGAAGACATAGACGAGCATGTTATCAAATTTTGTGAGGACTCCGCTAGAATTGCTAAACCTCACGCGAAAGACAAGCACGGACCTGTAGTTGGCCAGCCCATTGTTTCTGTTAAGATAGGAGATCACCGTTACCATGGTTTATGTGATATGGGAGCTAGTGTTAGTGCAATACCCCGTTCTCTATATGATGAAATCAAAGATGAGATTGCACCTGCTGAGTTAGAACTCATTGATGTCACTATTACGTTAGATAATAGAGACGCTATCTGCCCTCTGGGAATTGTGAGAGACGTAGAAGTCCTGTGTGGTAACACGAAGTATCCTACTGATTTCCTTGTCTTTGGTACTGCACAAGATAGCTTTTGTCCCATCATATTCGGTAGACCCTTTCTCAACACTGTCAATGCTCACATTGATTGCATTAAGCAGACTGTCACAATAAGTTTCGAGGGTGTGTCTCATGAATTTAACTTCGCCAAGTTTGGAAGACAAACCCATGAAAGAGAGTCGTCTCGTAGAGATGAAATCATTGCTCTTGCCTCTATTGCCGTACCTCCTACGGATCCTTTAGAGAAATATCTGCTTGAGCATGAAAATGATATGTATATGGAGGAGAGAGATGAGATAGATAGAATTGTCTTAGAACAACATCCTATTCTCAAGAATAATCTGCCTGTTGAACTACTTGGGGATCCTCCCCCACCAAAGGGTGATCCTGTGTTCGAGCTTAAACAGTTGCGTGATACTATTAAGTATGCCTATCTTGATGAGAAGGAGATATATCCTGTCATTATTAGTGCTCTCCTCTCAGAGCGCGAAGAGAAGAAGTTACTAAAAACTCTGAGGAAGCACCGCGCTGCTATTGGATATACTCTTGATGACCTTAAGGGTATTAGTCCTACTCTATGTCAGCACAAGATTAAAACCGATCCTGACTTTAAACCAATTGCTGATCATCAAAGGAGATTAAATCCTAAGATGAAAGAGGTCGTTAGAAAAGAAATATTAAAGCTTCTAGAAGCAGGAATCATTTATCCTGTTGCTCATAGTGATTGGGTAAGTCTAGTACATTGCGTACCTAAGAAGGGAGGTATCACCGTCGTTCCTAATGATAAGGATGAACTAATCCCGCAAAGGATTATTACTGGCTATAGGATGGTGATAGACTTCCGGAAACTGAACAAGGCAACCAGGAAAGATCATTATCCTTTGCCGTTCATCGACCAAATGCTAGAAAGACTATCAAAGCACACACACTTCTGCTTTCTAGACGGTTATTCAGGTTTCTCGCAAATACCTGTTGCACAATCTGATCAAGTGAAAACCACTTTCACCTGCCCTTTCGGTACCTTTGCCTATAGACGTATGCCTTTTGGCTTATGTAATGCACCTACCACCTTCCAAAGATGTATGATGGCTATATTCTGAGACTTTTGTGAAAAGATTGTCGAGGTTTTCATGGATGACTTCTCCGTTTATGGGTCTTCCTTTGATGATTGCCTCAACAACCTTGATCGAGTCTTATAGAGATGCGAAGAAACCAACGCCGTCTTGAATTGGGAGAAGTGCCACTTTATGGTTAATGAAGGTATCGTCTTAGGACACAAAATCTCTGAAAGAGGCATTGAAGTTGATAAGGCTAAGGTTGATGCAATTGAGAAAATGCCTCGACCCACAGATATCAGAGGTGTACGAAGTTTCCTAGGTCATGTTGGTTTCTATAGAAGGTTCATTAAAGACTTCTCTAAGATTTCTAGGCCTCTTACCAACCTCTTGCGGAAGGATGTTCCTTTTGTTTTTGATGAGGATTGTGAGGAAGCTTTCGAAATACTTAAGAAGGCTTTGATAACCGCACCTATTGTTCAACCACCTGACTGGAACTTGCCCTTTGAAATCATGTGTGACGCTAGTGATTATCCTGTTGGTGCTGTTCTAGGACAAAGAGTTGACAAGAAGCTGAATGTCATTCACTACGCTAGTAAAACTCTAGACAGTGCCCAAAGAAACTATGCCACCATGGAAAAGGAATTTTTAGCAGTCGTGTTTGCATGTGAAAAGTTCAAATCTTACATATTTGACTCCAAAGTCACTATTCACTCTGATCATGCTGCTATTAAGTACCACATGGAGAAGAAGGACGCTAAGCCTAGGCTGATCAGATGGGTTCTCCTGCTACAGGAATTTGATTTGCACGTCGTTGACCGAAAGGGTGCTGACAACCCTATAGCAGATAACTTGTCTAGGCTAGAGAATGTCCTTGATGACCCACTACCTATTGATGATAGCTTTCCTGATGAGCAATTAAATGTCATCCGCACTTCACTTAGTGCACCGTGGTATGCCGATTATGCAAACTATATCGTAGCCAAATACATACCACCCAGTTTCACCTATCAACAAAAGAAGAAATTGTTCTTTGATTTGAGACACTACTTTTGGGATGATCCTCACCTTTATAAGGAAGGAGTAGATGGTGTTATTAGATGTTGTGTGCCTGAACATAACAGGGACAGATCCTGCAAAAGTGTCATTCCGAAGCCTACGGAGGACACCATGCTGGAGATAGAACTGCCCATAAGGTATTGCAATCAGGTTTCTATTGGCCCACTCTCTTCAAGGATGCCCGTAAGTTTGTCTTGTCTTGTGACGAATGCCAAAGGATAGGGAACATCAGTAAGCGTCAAAAGATGCCTATGAACTATTCACTTGTCATTGAACCATTTGATGTCTGGGGCTTTGATTATATGGGACCCTTCCCGAGTTCCAATGGGTATACTCACATCTTAGTTGCTGTGGATTACGTTACTAAGTGGGTAGAAGCTATCCCCACTAAAAATGCTGATCACCACACCTCTATTAAGATGCTTAAAGAAGTCATATTCCCAAGATTTGGAGTCTCTACATACTTGATGACTGATGGCGGTTCACACTTCATTCATGGTGTTTTCCGCAAGATGCTAGCTAAGTATGATATCAACCATAGAGTTGCATCTCCTTATCATCCTCAGTCTAGTGGTCAAGTGGAGTTGAGTAATAGGGAGATCAAATTTATCCTACAAAAGACCGTCAATATATCTCGAAAGAACTGGTCAAGCAAACTTGACGATGCACTATGGGCTTATAGGACTGCTTATAAGAATCCCATGGGCATGTCACCGTATAAAATGGTTTACCGTAAAGCCTGTCATTTACCTCTTGAGCTGGAACACAAAGCTTATTTGGCAATCAAAGAGCTCAACTTTGATTTCAAACTTGCCGGTGAGAAGCGGTTGTTTGATATCAGCTCGTTAGATGAATTGAGAGCCCAGGTATATGAGAATGCCAGGTTGTTCAAGGAAAAGGTTAGGAGATGGCACAACAAACGAATACAGAAACGAGAGTTCAACGTAGGTGATTATGTCTTGCTATACAATTCTCGTTTGAGATTCTTTGCAGGCAAGCTTCTCTCTAAATGGGAAGGTCCCTATGTTGTCGAGGAAGTATATCGTTCCGGTGCCATCATAATCAATAACACAGAAGGAAATTTTCCTAGAGTGGTAAATGGGCAAAGAATCAAGCATTACATCTCTGGTACTCCCATAAATGTTGAGATCAATATCATCAATGTCATAACTCCAGAGGAGTACATAAGGGATGTTTATCAGCCTGTTTCAGACCCTGAAAATGAAGATATATATGTTTCGGCAAGAAATTGGACTCCGATACTTTTCCAATAGGAAATTTCCTCAGTTTTGGAATTTTTGGAAAATTAGAAAAATAAGAAGCAGTCTGGAGAGCAAACGAGGCAGCCACAAGGGCCCACTCCGCCACCACCCCCTGGTGGCGGTGGGCAAGCTTGTGGGCACCTCGTGTGCCTCTCGGACTCCGTTTTCTTGCGGAGGAGTCCTTCTGGCCCAGAAAAAATCAATATATAGTTGCCTGAAGGTTTTGATCTCCGTATCGTGCAGTTTTCCTCTGTTTTCGTTTCGAGCTTGTTGTCTGCCGCAGATTTAGGTCAAGATGTTTTCTCAAGATTCAGAAGAAGAGATCTATGTGGCCGATGATCGTGCTAACTCTAGGATTAATGGGGCTTGGAACCATATGGCTGGACCACTGATGAGGAAGAGGACTATGAGCCCAAAGGGAATGAGCAAACGAGTTCCGATGAAGAGGAGGCTCCTCTACCTCAACCTTCAAACACCCATGTGGAGTTCAAGAAGTTAAGCCTCCCTGACCATAGGAAGAAGCCTAAGACCTTGTTTGTCCCTTCTCGTTTCTTGTAGGAGAGTAAGCAGGAGCTTTGCCATAGAGTTTTGAAACTTGAGGAGGAAAATGACGATCTAAGGGAGCAGAACTTTTTTTCTCAAGTGGAAATTAGACAAGCTCAAGACTGCTCCAACAACAACGCCATCACCACCAAAGGAAGACAACTAAGCATTGGTATGGGCAATCCCCTTGGCTTCTGCCAAGCTTGGGGGAGTTGCCCTGGTATCGTATCACCTTTATATCTTTTGCTTTTACCTTTGTTTTAGTTCTTTCCTTTTCAGTTTTTATTTCTTCTTTTAGAGGAATAAGTCTTTAGGTTTTAGTTTGAGTCTTTTGCTTTTGTCTCTCCCCCGATGTATTCGAGCTTACGAGCTATATAATAAAGAGTGTCTTAGTCAAGGCTTTGCTTTGTGCCATGATCAAAGAGTATGAAAAGAACGATAGCATGAAAGATCATGAGACGATCTTATGGAAAGTGATAACTTCACTTATGACACGTATGATGATTGAAACTTGTTGAGAATAAATTAACATAGACCTCAGCCATTGTTGCAATTAATAAGAAGTAATAAGGAAAGAGAGGTTCACATATAAATATATCATCTTAGACACTTTTTACAATTGTGAGCACTCACCAAACTATGACATGCCTAGGAGTAGGTGTTGGACAAGGAAGACAACATAATGAACTGTGTTTGCTTGGTTCCAAACAATGTTATATAATTAGAGATCCCTTAGCATGTGACGATTGCTCCCACCTCATATTAGCCAAAACTCCCGCACCAAGTAGAGATACTACTTGTGCATCCATAAGCCTCCAACCCAGTTTTGCCATGAGAGTCCACCATACCTACCTATGGATTGAATAAGATCCTTCAAGTAAGTTGTCATCGGTGCAAGCAATAAAAATTGCTCTCTAATATGTATGATCTATGTGTGGAAAATAAGCTTTGTACGAACCTGTGATAAGGAAGACATAAAAGCGAAAGACTGCATAATAAAGTTCTTTGTCACAGGGGGCAATATAAAGTGACGTTCCTCCTCACTAAGAGGACACACATTCAAACCTCAAAAGCGCATGACAACTTTGCTTCCCTCTGCGAAGGGCCTATCTTGTACCTTTACTTTTTTCCCTTGTAAGAGTCATGGTTGTCACGCCCAAGATGCGACCCTATCCTCAATTTGGCACGAAGGCCTCGTCAGGGATAGAAGCGCATCTCGTCGTGTCGCAAGAATGGATATCGTTACAAGTACATGTACTGAAAAGATGAGATATATACATAGAATTGGCTTACACTTGACACAACCTACATCAGAGTCACATCAGTACATTACATAATCATCCAGAGTAAGAGCAGGGTCCGACTACGGACGAAATTAAACGAGAAAAATAAGAACGACGTCCATCCTTGCTATCCCAGGCTGCCGGCCTGGAACCCATCCTAGATCGATTAAGAAGAACAAGAAGAAGCAACTCCAAATGAACAATCAACGCGCTCGCGTCAAGTAACCTTTACCTATACCTGCAACTGGTGTTGTAGTAATCTGTGAGCCACAGGGGACTCAACAATCTCATTTCCAAAGGTATCAAGACTAGCAAAGCTTATTAGGTGAGGCATGGTTAAGTGGTGAGGTTGCAGTAGCGACTAAGCATATATATATATGGTGGCTAACTTACGAGTACAAGAAATAAGAGGGGGATGATCTATGCATAACGGACGTGAACTACTGATGATCAAATGAATGATCCTGAACACCTACCTATGTCAGACATAACCCCACTGTGTCCTCGATCGGAGAAGGAACTCACGAAAGAGACAGTCACGGTTACACACACAGTTGGCATATTTTAATTAAGTTAACTTCAAGTTATCTAGAACCAGTGTTAAACAAAGTTTCCACGTTGCCACATAACCGCGGGCACGGCTTTCCGAAATATTTAACCCTGCAGTGGTGCTCCAACTAGTCCATCACAAATTACCACAAGCCACATAGAAATCCTCAATCACGAAGCTCGCGATCTCGTCGGATTCCCTAGTGGAAAACCAAAACTCTGAGATTACCCAAAGCATCACCGAAATCCCGATGCACAAGATATCTCGTCAAAGGTAAAACTAATCCAACAAGGCCGCCCGGCGTGTCGTTGATCCCGATAGGAGCCGCGTATCTCGTTCTCAGGACACGACGGATGAGCGACGCGTACGAGTGCCGAACCTCGAGTTTCCTCATGGTGGCCCCGCACAGTGCTCTATTTTGGACCAGCACCATCAGCACTGGCCCTCCTTGTATTATGTAGAATTACTTCTCGGGTAGCGCTAACTGCCTATGCATTTCAGTTTAACAGAATTATTATGTTGGGAAAATGTAGTACCAATGTTGGGCCTTGCTAGACCAGCTTTAATCTAAAACGAATTATCAAGGGGGTCCCCATAGCAACCCCGATCGTGTTAGGAGCGCTCAATTATGGAACATAACACCGGTAGCCGAAACTAAGGGGGCAAAGGTGGAACAAAACACCAGGCTAGAAAGGCTGAGCCTTCCACCTTTTACCAAGTATATAGGTGCATTAAATTAAATAGCATTTAATAGGGTGATATAACAAGGAACCCATGTTTTCACATGGAAGCAACTGCACCTGCAACTAGCAACGCTATCAACAGGGTTAAGCAAGCAGTAACATAGCCAATCAGTGGTTTGCTAGGTTGAACAGGTTGAAGGTTTTCATGGCATTGTTGAGAGGCTGATATTTAACATGTGGTAGGCAACAAGACATAATCGATAGAAGCGATAAAACTAGCATGGCAATGATAGTAATGGTATCTGAGGAAATGGTCATCTTGCCTGAGATCCCCCTTGGAAGAAGAATGCCTCCGTGAAGCAGACGAACCGACGTAGTCGAACGGGTCCTCACAATCCGGCATGCTACGAAACTCTATCAAGACGAAGCAAAGCGGAAACACAAATCAACACACGGGATTCACCACGTGATGCACAACACATATGATGCATGAGAAGCTGAACACATGCTAGTCACGGCATGACAATTCACACAGACAGACACTACACATTAAGTGAAGTTCAATATGCAACGAGTTGCATATTGACGAAATTCCACGTTAATTATTTCCTTCTATCCCGATTAGATACACAACAATATTAAATGTGGTTAAACATGGCAAGAGGTGAAGCGTAATTAAACTATCTATCTAGGCATTTTAAATGAGGTCGGAAATGACATATAGCACCTCCGTGACGACCTCACATGTCAATTTACAATTCTGTCCAGATCTGAACTAACACATTTAATTAGTTTTTAAACAGCAAAACAAATAGGTTCACGTGATTCTACGCGTCGTTACAAGCAATTTAGACATAAAGAACATCTCCAACGGAGCTACGGATCAAAAGTTACAAGCACCGCAAGATATGATGGCATGAATGCAACATGTGTGCAACGACGGCTACGAGCACTTCAAAACATGGAACACAAGGAAAAGAAGTCACAAAATGGCTTCCCACACCTATTTCAGACTTAGTGAAACTAGCAGTTTTTGAAGCTGCAGTTTTCGATCTGAAGGCATATTGACAGCAGCAAAACCTATAGCTACAGGACTCCAAATGGCATGAAAATTCACAGCATGCTATAGAAACACAAGGGCTACAACTAACTCCATTGAACCAACCTCAAAAGAGCTACAAATCACAAGATAGAAGCAAGACAAGACATCAACAAAATATAACAGATTCCAGACTTAGAAATATTTCAGCACCTCCAAATCAGCACTATTTATAGCAACTTGAGGGCAATCAAACCACACCTAAACATGCATTTCTATTGCAATCAAAAATACCAGGGGCTAGTCTAAACACCCAAGAACAACTCCCTAGTTGACAACTCCTGAAAACAAAGCACGGAATAAATCCTACGAATTAAACAAAAGGGCAACATGGCCAAATATTGCGCGAACTAATTTGCTCAAAAGCTAAAACTAATTGCACAGGAAAATCACATGGAATTTTCTACCCCGAAAATATATAAAATATGTGGGGTTGCAACACAAAAATAATGCCACACATAAATGCGAGATAATAACCTATTCACGGATAAATAAACTAGCGGCAATCCCTACATGCAAAAATACAAATGACCGCTCTAAAATACATGGAAAATAGGTTCCTAAAACATGGGCATTTCTAATACGGCATTCGGGCTATACGGTCTTGCACAAAAAATAAATACGACGTCTATCCTATCTAGACAGCACGCTAATCTATGCATTCGACACGTCAAACAACATCAAATAGTTATGCAAGTTTCATAAACGGGTTCTACGTGAAAAACTACACGAAAAACATATGCTACATGTCGCGATCCGTTTACGGATTAAAAGATACGAACGTTTTAATAACCGTCTATTTCTGGAATTTATTATAATTCCGAAAATCCTAATAAACTTAGCGGGCCAACTCGTGGGCGCATCATACCGAAAAAGGTGCCTAGGCGGGGGATAGGCGGGCTGGAGGAGGGGTGCTCACCTCGGCTTCATGGGCCAGCTTGGACTGGAGAGGAGCTGGGCCCCGAGGCTAAGAGAGGCCGGCCCACGTGCGATGCTCAGCGGCAGCCCAGCTGGCCATCGCCCCCGATCTGCCCTGGATCAAGGGGAGGCATGGTAGGGAGGGGGTCAGCGCCCCTAGCGTGGACGGCTGTTGGCGACGAGGAGCCGAGGAGCACGCCGGCAGGCGGCGGCGCTCTGGCTGGCCGGTGGCGCTAGGGGCGACGCGAAGCGGCAGGCAGCGGCGCTCTCGAGGAGGAGCAGGGACCCCGACAAGGGGCTCGCGACCTGCGGGCACCATGGAGAAGAAGGATGGTGAGGCCATGGTAGAGAATAAAGGAGGAGAAGCGAGGGGCCACAGGGCGGGGCTACCTGGACGGCGGCGGGGTTGACGCGGTGGCGGCTCGCCGGAGGGCGAGGGAACAACGACGGGAGGCACGGGACGCAACGTCGGCGAGGCTAGGTTGCGGGAGCTCGGGACAGAATGGGCTCGCCAGATGGGCTTGGCGGGCCGTTCGTGGGCTCGGCGGGCCCGGCAGCGCTGAGGAGGCTGAGGGGAGGATAGGCAGGCGGCTAGGGTTTCATGGGTTGCACGGATTTCGAGGGAGAGAGAGGGGGGCTGTCTAAAAATTAGAAGGGGTCTATTTATAGACAAATGGGGGGGGGGGCTAGGTTGGCGGGAATTTTGTTCCGGATCCAACCGTGAGGTCCGATTCGGACGATTCCGAACGCGGGAACGGTTACGAGGCCGTGTAGAGTGGATATCCGGAGACGATAGGGAGAACGGGCAGCGCGGCAATGAATTTTAATACACCGACAAACATCAGACGGATAACCGAAGACGGTGCCGCTACGGTCGACCGTTCGGGTACGAGACGGACTCCGATCGCGACGAAATTCGACAGGCAGCCTAGCTATAACTAACCACGACCGCATGCCAAGCTGCACCCCGATCAGAGAAAGTTTTACGCACACTTTTGAAAACAAGGTTTGTACGATGTCGCGGGCGCATGCGAGTGCGGTCGGGCTCAGAACGGACAACGCCAAGAACCGACAACTAAAAACAGATGCAAGTTTTGAAATCTGACGGCAACGGAGATGCCGATGCAATGCGGATGAAGCGGATGATGCGATGATGATGTGAAAAAATAAAATAGACTCACGACGAAAACGGAATAGAAGGGGAATCTTGTGGAACGTCGGCATCGGGCTGTCACAACTCTCCTACACTACAAGAGGATCTCGCCCCGAGATCCAAGAATGAAAGGGGGAAGAGGATGAGAAAGAACATGAGGTAAAACTTAATCGCTTCTTTGACAAATGAGTGAAACCAACGATCCTTGAAGGTTGCAAAGAGATGACGATTGACATGAGAAAGAAGCAAGAATTCACGGAAAATTTCGGCAGCACTTCGGTAGGATAATGGGACAAAAAATTCGATAATAAGAGAGAATTAGACAATATTCACAACAAACAAGTAAATAGAACAAGGGAACACCATGATCTTGATAGAACAACATAATAGACCCAAAAGATCAATATCACAATGCCTCTGGAACAATAGAATATGCACTAGCTCAAGCGGAAGAAGAGAATGAAGAAAAGAATGCCAACTATCATCACAATAGAATTGAAGAGCCTCCAGACAGAGAATTGACATAGTGGTTGGAAAACCAACAACAAAAAGAACCAGATAGTAGTGGGCTTATGAAAATCATCTCAACAAATATGAGGTGACAAACAACCACTAAAAGAAACAAGGGTAGATTGGGAGCAACAAGATATGAACAATCTTACACCAAGAGGATGCATTGAGAACTTAGATTAATGACAAGCACCATGATAGCAACAATACGTAGGAAAATCTTTAGGTGAAATCCAAATCAAGATAGCTCAATGCAGAAATCATGGGTTGAAAAAATCTAATGACCATAGAATTGGTGGGTTTAATTATCTCATACTTGAAAGGAAATCTCTTCGAGACTCCTACACTAACAAGAATGCTATAATACCACCTCAAAGGATAAAGGAAGAACAATTGCACATATAAATGCAAGAGACAGGATACTTGAGGTTCTCCAACAAGAATCTTGAAGAAGACTTGAGAATGGATTTAAAACCTTGATGGACCACCATGAAGGACCACCGTATACAAATGAATGATGCAAAGATATGAAGGTAGAAAGAATAAGATTATGAGCTTGCCAAGATTTAGATGAAGCCTCATAGAGAGATACCTAAAAGAACTTGGAACTCCAGAAAAGAAAGATATGCACTCGAGAAAAGGATTGAAACCATGAGCCACTCCGGACGAAGAATTCAGATTACTATGAACAAGAATAAGAATTATGTTATGCTTATCCTTCATCAAATCTAATTGATGACAAGCAACGGATTTAGCATACCACTTAATCTTCTAGAAATGATTTAGGAGAGATAAACACCACTTGAATCATAAATGAAGGAAGCACCAGTAAGAATTCCAATTGAATGGAAAAACCAAGAATTAATGGAGATACAAGAGAATAAAGAGATCATTATCCACCTGAGAGGAAAAATTTAAACAAGACACCAGAATAATTGAGAGACGAACGAAGAGACAACAATTGAGAAGAATTGAGGATGAAAGCTTAAAGCTGAGAACGAAGAATTTTCTAAAATGATGGCCTTCGGAGGAACGAGAATGAAAAACAAATCAAAAAAGCACCGGATAGCAAGAAAGGGATTACTCATGATTGGGAATAATTCAAGATGATGCCAGAAGGCTGAAACGATGAATCATGAAGAGAATGGACCAAGAATGAGAGAAACACTCCTTCGACTTTCAAACTAAGAATGATTACGAGAACAACACCAAGAATAGCTGAGACACTCCGGAATAAAGAAGAATGAAAGGTTGAGCCAATATGAGAATTAATTCAAATAGATCTTGACGAAGGGATATGACTGATGATATTCATACTTACGTCATAGTTGAAAAGAATTAAAGATCTCCGGAAAGATTAGAAGAGACATATAAGATCCTGGGAAAAACCTGTGGGTTATGGGCCCACTCAAGAAACCACCGTCAGAAAAGATTGCTTGAAAGAGAGATATTGCACCGATATAATGAAAACTAGATGAGGTTGAGCACCTCGAAATAATTAAAGAATTGAAAACAAGAAACTCTGAGACATCTTCAACGCTCCGGAAGGAATAGAGATAACATAATAAACAAGATAGGCTGAAACGAATCTCCAACATAGGAAAGAATTACAAGCACGAAAAGGATATGATGAACACGGACAACTAAATTAAATTCGTCGGTAAGGATGACAAGAATGAACAAATATGACACGAATCTCCTGAGAATATTCACAATGAATCACCGGATAAGAGAGAAAAGAACAAGCAGCGGAAGCACAATGAAAAGAAAACTCCTGGATAAAAATTGAATCACTAAGAAAAAGGGCGGGAGGGTGGGAAAATATAAATACAACTTGGGCTAGGTGAGATGAACTCCGGAATAAAATGAGAGAATGATCTTGCAAAATTGGAGAGGAATGAATTCAGTTGCAGAGAAGCACACCGGTTGAAAAGAATTGATACGATGACTCCGGTTGAAAAGGAATTGACAAGACAATTGATAGAGCAAAAGGATTAATACTCTCATAAAAATATGAGAACACCTCTTAGAAAAGATCTGAAATCACCACTTGACATCGAAGCAACACAAATTTGTTGGAAGATCGTTCTATAAGTAACTACTTGAATTCCCACCTATGAATTCCCGAAATATCTGGTCATGCAATCTGGTACACGGATACAAGGAGTAATATCACACAACTCCTATACTAACCCGTCACCTGTATCACATCCATCAACACACAACCAGAATCTCGGACCTTCATCTACAACAGACCCTCGTGATCACAACGATACAAAGTATGGCAGTACTCCCAAACAATCTGCACCATTATTGGGGACATTGGGGTTATCTCGCCACTACTAGTATTGAAGCAATTACGAACATCCTTCGTCCCGAGATATTAAGAAATCTGAATGATAACGTTGTGCTCAAGAATCCCCTGGAGCTCAACTCCCGTGAAACTTAAAGCAGCTAGGAGGCACCAAGACAGAACTCCGTCACATCGACATCATATAGATTCCAAAAATATCCACGTGATCCTAAATTTTTTTTGAGTGAGTAGAGGAGTAGAATTAAATTATTACGTCAAGATTCCTCACCAGAGCATAGAAGAGAAGAAAAAAGAATCCTACTCTCCGATATATAACTAGACTCAAATCAGTTTTTCACTAGACTCGACTCAGCCAAGTTCGATCAATCAAGGGGGCTCCTAGGTCGGTACTGCTCTGATACCAACTTGTCACGCCCAAGATGCGACCCTATCCTCAATTTGGCACGAAGGCCTCGTCAGGGATAGAAGCGCATCTCGTCGTGTCACAAGAATGGATATCGTTACAAGTACATGTACTAAAAAGATGAGATATATATATATATATATATATATATATAATTGGCTTACACTTGCCACAACCTACATCAGAGTCACATCAGTACATTACATAATCATCAAGAGTAAGAGCAGGGTCCGACTACAGACGAAATCAAACGAGAAAAATAAGAACGACGTCCATCCTTGCTATCCCAGGCTGTCGGCCTGGAACCCATCCTAGACCGATGAAGAAGAAGAAGAAGCAACTCCAAATGAACAATCAACGCGCTCGCATCAAGTAACCTTTACCTGTACCTGCAACTGGTGTTGTAGTAATCTGTGAGCCACAGGGGACTCAGCAGTCTCATTTCCAAAGGTGTCAAGACTAGCAAAGCTTATTAGGTGAGGCATGGTTAAGTGGTGAGGTTGCAGCAGCGACTAAGCATATATATATATGTATATGGTGGCTAACTTACGAGTACAAGAAATAAGAGGGGATGATCTATGCATAACGGACGTGAACTACTGATGATCAAATGAATGATCCTGAACACCTACCTACGTCATACATAACCCCACCGTGTCCTCGATCGGAGAAGTAACTCACGAAAGAGACAGTCACGGTTACGCAGACAGTTGGCATATTTTAATTAAGTTAACTTCAAGTTATCTAGAACGAGTGTTAAACAAAGTTTCCACGTTGCCACATAACCGCGGGCACGGCTTTCCGAAAGATTTAACCCTGCAGGGGTGCTCCAACTACTCCATCACAAATTACCACAAGCCGCATAGAAATCCTCAATCACGAAGCTCGCGATTTCGTCGGATTCCCTAGTGGAAAACCTCAACTCTGAGATTACCCAAAGCATCACCGGAATCCCGATGCACAAGATATCTCGTCAAAGGTAAAACTAATCCAGCAAGGCCGCCCGGCGTGTCGACGATCCCTAATCCGGCAAGATATCTCGTTCTCAAGACACGACGGGGGAGCGACGCGTACAAGTGCCAAACCTCGAGTTTCCTCGCGGTGGCCCCGCACAATGCTCTGTTTTGGACCAGCACCATCAGCACTGGCCCTCCCTGTATTATGTAGAATTACTCCTCGGGTAGCGCTAAATCCCTATGCATTTCAGTTTAACAGAATTATTATGTTGGGCAAATGTAGTACCAATGTTGGGCCTTGCCAGACCAGCTTTAATCTAAAACGAATTATCAAGGGGGTCCCCATAACAACCCCGATCGTGTTAGGAGCGCTCAATTATGGAACATAACACCGGTAGCCGAAACTAAGTGGGCAAAGGTGGAACAAAACACCAGGCTAGAAAGGCCGAGCCTTCCACCTTTTACCAAGTATATAGGTGCATTAAATTAAATAGCATTTAATAGGGTGATATAATAAGGAACCCATGTTTTCACATGGAAGCAACTGCACCTGCAACTAGCAACGCTATCGATAGGGTTAAGCAAGCAGTAACATAGCCAATCAGTGGTTTGCTAGGTTGAACAGGTTGAAGGTTTTCATGGCATTGTTGAGAGGCTGATATTTAACATGTGGTAGGCAATGAGACATAATCAATAGAAGCGATAAAACTAGCATGGCAATGATAGTAATGGTATCTGGGGAAATGGTCATCTTGCCTGAGATCCCGCTTGGAAGAAGAATGCCTCCGTGAAGCAGACGAACCGACGTAGTCGAACGAGTCCTCAAAATCCGGCACGCTGCGGAACTCTATAGAGACAAAGCAAAACGGAAACACAAATCAACACACGGGATTCACCACGCGATGCACAACACATATGATGCATGAGCAGCTGAACACATGCAATTGCATATTGACGAAACTCCACGTTAATTATTTCGTTCTATCCCGATTAGATACACGACAATATTAAATGTGGTTAAACATGGCAAGAGGTGAAGCATAATTAAACTATCTATCTAGGCTTTTTAAATGAGGTTGGAAATGACATATAGCACCTCCGAGACGACCTCACATGTCAATTTACAATTCTGTCCAGATCTGAAGTAACACATTTAATTAGTTGTTAAACAGAAAAACAAATAGGTTCACGTGATTCTATGCGTCGTTACAAGCAATTTACACATAAAGAACATCTCCAATGGAGCTACGGATCAAAAGTTACAAGCACCGCAAGATATGATGGCATGAATGCAACATGTGTGCAACGACGGCTACGATCACTTCAAAACATACAAACAGCATGAGAAAATGAAACTACATGATATTATAAGCAAGTTTCATGTAGGACACGATCAAATCGGAGCTACGGTTCAACAACTACGAGCAAAACAAGAAATGACTACAATCTGCCAAAATCAGCCACATAGCATTTTACTACACCCCACAACTACGAGCTACTCAACTCAAATAAACGAAAGCAAGGCATGACACGAAAGAGGGCAAGAAGCACTACTACAAACAACTAACAACAACTAGCATGGCATCATGGAACACAAGGAAAATAAGTCACAAAATGGCTTCCCACACCAATTTCAGACTTAGTGAAAATAGCAGTTTTTGAAGCTGCAGTTTTCGATCTGAAGGCATATTGACAGCAGCAAAACCTATAGCTACAGGACTCCAAATGGCATGAAAATTCACAGCATGCTAGAGAAACACAAGGTCTACAACTAACTCCATTGCACCAACCTCAAAAGAGCTACAGATCACAAGATAGAAGCAAGATAAGACATCAACAAAATATAACAGATTCCAGACTTAGAAATATTTCAGCACCTCCAAATCAGCAACTTGAGGGCAATCAAACCACACCTAAACATGCATTTCTATTGCAATCAAAAATATCAGGGGCTAGTCTAAACACCCAAGAACAACTCCCTAGTTGACAACTCCTTAAAACGAAGCACAGAATAAATCCTACGAATTAAACAAAAGGGCAACATGGCCAAATATCGCGCGAACTAATTTGCTCAAAAGCTAAAACTAATTGCACAAGAAAATCACATGGATTTTTCTACCCCGAAAACATATAAAATATGTGGGGTTGCAACACAAAAATAATGCCACACATAAATGCGAGATAATAACCTATTCATGGATAAATAAACTAGCGGCAATCCCTACACGCAAAAATACAAATGACCGCTCTAAAATACATGGAAAATAGGTTCCTAAAATATGGACATTTCTAATACGGCATTCGGGCTATACGGTCTTGCGCAAAAAATAAATACAACGTCTATCCTATCTAGACAGCACACTAATCTATGCATTCGACACATCAAACAATGTCAAATAATTATGCATGTTTCATAAACGGGTTCTACACAAAAAACTACACTAAAAACATATGCTACATGTCGCGATCCGATTTACGGATTAAAAGATACGAACGTTTTAATAACCGTCTATTTCTGGAATTTATTATAATTCCGAAAATCCTAATAAACTAAATGGTCCAACTCGTGGGCGCAGCATACCGAAAAAGGTGCCTAGGCGGGGGATAGGCGGGCTGGAGGAGGGGTGCTCACCTCGGCTTCATGGGCCGGGTCGGACTGGAGAGGAGCTGGGCCCCGAGGCTAAGGGAGGCCAACCCACGTGCGGTGCTCTGCGGCAGCCCAGCTGGCCATCGCCCCCGATCTGCCTTGGATCGAGGGGAGGCATGGTCGGGACGGGGTCAGCGCCCCTAGCATGGACGGTTGTTGGCGACGAGGAGCTGAGGGGCACGCCGGCAGGCGGCGGCGCTCTGGCTGGCCGGCGGCGCTAGGGGCGACGCGAAGCGGCAGGCAGCGGCGCTCTCGAGGAGGAGCAGGGACCCCGGCAAGGGGCTCGCGACCTGCAGGCACCATGGGGAAGAAGGATGGTGAGACCATGGCAGAGAATAAAGGAGGAGAAGCAAGGGGCCACAGGGCGGGGCTACCTGGACGGCGGCGGGGTTGACGCGGTGGCGGCTCGCCGAAGGGCGAGGGAACAGCGACGGGAGGCACGGGACGCAACGACGGCGAGGCTAGGTTGTGGGAGCTCAGGATAGAACGGGCTCGCCAGATGGGCCCGGCGGTGCTGAGGAGGCTGAGGGGAGGATAGGCAGGCGGCTAGGGTTTCGTGGGTTGCACGGATTTCAAGGGAGAGAGAGGGGGCTGTCTAAAAATTAGAACGGGTCTATTTATAGACAAATGGGGGGGGCTAGGTTGGCCGGAATTTCGTTCCGGATCCAACCGTGCGGTCGGATTCGGACGATTCCGAACACGGGAACGGTTACGAGGCCGTGTAGAGTGGATATTCGGAGATGAGAGGGATAACGGGCAGCATGGCAACGAATTTTAAAACACCTACAAACGTCAGACGAATAACCGAAGACGGTGCTGCTACGGTCGACCGTTCGGGTACCAGACGGACTCCGATCGCGACGAAATTCGACAGGAAGCCTAGCTATAACTAACCTCGACCGCATGCCAAGCTTCACCCCAATGAGAGAAAGTTTTACGCACACTTTTGAAAACAAGGTTTGACGATGTCCCTGGCGCGTGCGAGTGCGGTCGGGCTCAGAACGGACAACGCCGAGAACCGGCAACTAACAACGGATGCAAGTTTTGAAGTCTGACGGCAACGGAGATGCCGATGCAATGCGGATGATGCGGATGATGCGATGATGATGCGACGAAATAAAATAGACTCACGACGAAAACGGAATAGAAGGGGAATCTTGTGGAACGTCGGCATCGGGCTGTCACAATGGTGATCTTCACCAATTCCCTTTTTGCCTTTGTCTTGGCTACCGTCACATGCTTGGGAAAGATCTATATTCATATATCAACTTGGAGTTGAGTACTCATGATTTATTGTTGTTTACTTTACCCTTGAGGTAAACCGTTGGGAGGCAAAACTATAAGCCCCTATCTTCCTCTGTGTCCAGCTGAAACTTTGACACCATGAGTACCACGTGAGTTGTAACAATTGTGGAAAACAAAAGAGATGATTGAGTATGTGGGTTTGCCTTACAAGCTCTTATTTGACTCTTTCTGATGTTGTGATAAATTGCAATTGCTTCAGTGACTATGTACTATTGTTGGTTACTTCTCGGTAAGGTTTTTGCTTCATGCTTTGCTTTGTGAAGGAATTGTTACTTTCCCACAAGAATCTTTATGATATATTGCTGTCCTATGTGTGATCATGATGCCCTCATGTCCGTATTATGTTTTATCGACACCTTCGTCCCTCAACATGTGGACATGTTTATGGAACTTGGTTTTCGCTTGAGGACAAGCGAGGTCTAAGCTTGGGGGAGTTGATACGTCCATTTTGGATCACGCTTTCATGTTGATATTTATTGCTTCTTGGGCTATTATACTACTTGTGGTACCTTATTTATGCCTTTTCTCTCTTATTTGGCAAGGTTTATTTGAAGGGGGAAAATTCAGGCAGCTGGAATTTTGGACTGGAAAAGGAGCATTGTGTGAGGGCGTGAGGATAATACGGTGGCCTTAGTGGCAACTTGGGGAGCATTGTGCCTTCACACCGCTCCAACGGAGATTTACTTCCCCTCAAAGGGAAGGAACTTCGGAAACACATCCTCGTCTTCATTGGCACCACTTGTGGTTACTTCTTACATTTACTTGTATTAGTTAATTGCTTGTTATATTTGTTGCTAGCATCATATAGGTTGTGCACTTAGTTGCATATCTAGACAACCTATTGTTTGCTAAACTTAATTTGTTAAAGAAAATATTAAAATTGTTAGTTGTCTATTCACCCCCCTCTACTCAACCATATTGATGCTTTTACTTGACCTAGCCCCTTGTAAGAGAGTGCCCACAAAGTAAACTGTCCGTAGCACCATCATTTTCTTTTGCACGATCTGTTTCTCTTCCTCTTGCGATGTGCTTGTGTTGTCGGCTCCTTGGTGATACGTCCAAAATGTATCTATAATTTTTATGGTTTCATGCTACTTTTATGCTTTTGATAATTGTTTTTATATCAAGTTTATGATTTATTTGTACTAACCTACTAATAGTTGCAAAAGTGCACAATATTCTTGTTTTACACTTTGATGTGTAGGAACTATCAAAAATAGAAGAGGAAACCTTGTTAGAGTGGGACTCTGAATTTCCTAAAATCTGTCCCCCCTAGAGATTTTAGAGATCGTCTATTTCCTCCTCGAAGATGACGTCAAATAGAAAAATAATAGATGCGAAAGTTGTGGGCAATTTTATGTTTATAATTCTAGATATAGAATTCGGCCCATTTGGAGTTCGGACGCTCTAGGAAATCCCGTTTTACTGGAAGACAATTATTTGATTACAGGATTACGGGAATCGGTGACGTGATTGAGTCCAACTCTTACCATATTAGATGGTTCGGCCAAGATACGACTTGGGGGACCTCATTAGGGCTGAGAGGGGTTCCTAGGAAGGTTCTAGAGGTGCCCAAGAGCCCTTGGATCAAAGGGGCATCCATCGGAGGGTCAAGGATGATCGTCTCGACTAATATAAGGAGAGGAAAAACCTGATTTCTCGGGACCCACCAAGAGCTACGAGATTTCCTCCTCCTAGGCTGCCGCCTTTGGCTGGAGAACCACTTCCATAACAACACCATCTCCAAGGAAGAAGGGGGGCGAAGGGCCTCGCCCCCAAGGCCGTGGCCGCTGTTTCCTCTCCGGGCTGCATCTCTCCATCAACCTCTTGCTCGCCATGACCATGTGTGAGTAGTCTCCCTCGGGGCTGAGGTCTTCTACATGTAGCTATGTGGTCATCTCTCTCTCCCGTGATGTGATCTTGATTGTGATCATAGGCTATGTTAATCTAGGGTGATTACATGATGTTTCCCCTTCTTCTATGTATTGGATTGATGTACTTGATTGATCTTATCTAGTATAATCCCCGAGACCATGGTGACATCGGTCTATTGGACATGGATTAGAAGAACATTTTCATGAGTGATTTCCTCTTCCGTGAATTGATTGAAGATTGAGAGTCTCTTGGTGCTTGTCTTTGATTATCCTTGAGATATGTTGTGGTGATTGTGGTACTCTTTTTGGATGGCCGCGGTGACATTGGTAAATCCATAGATGAGAACTACGAACTCTGAGGTGTGCTTTTGTAGCCCTACATAATTCTCATCCTCTCTTGATCAGAAAGGAATGACCTCCAAGTACGTCTCCATTGCATGTTTTAGGGGAAATATCATGTGATTAGATTATGTTAATGTTGTTGGGAGTTGCCACTAGTGAAAGTTGTTGGGGAATGTTGCATGGGAAACAAAAAATTTCCTACGCACACGAAGACCTATCATGGTGATGTTCATCTACGAGAGGGAGATCGGATCCACATACCTGTGTATATCGCTAAGCGGGAAGTGATAAGTCTCCAACGTATCTATAATTTTTGCTAGTTTCATGCTATTATCTTGTCAAACTTTGGATGTTTTGCATGCCTTTTATTTATTTTCCGGGCCTACCTTATTAACTCAGTGCCAAGTGCCAGTTCCTATTTTTTCCATGTTTTTGACCCCTTTCAGTGGAGATTTTGAAACGGAGTCCAAACGGAAGAAAATCCCCAAAAATATTTTTTCTGGAACGGAAGAAGATCGGAGAGCTTGGGGACCAAGCCAGAAGAGCCCCACGGCCCCCACAAGCCCCCACCCCGCGGCCAGGGGGGCGCGCCATGCAGGCTTGTGGGCCCCCTGGAGGTCCCCTGACCTAGATCTTGTGCCTATAAATTCCCAAATATTCCCAAAAAATCAGGGGAGCATCGTAATCACTTTTCCGCCGCCACAAGCTTCTGTATCCGCAAGATCCCATCTGGGGCACGTCCTAGTGCCCTGCCGGAGGGGGGATTCGGACACAGAAGGCTTCTCCATCAACACCATGACCTTTCCGATGATGCGTGACTAGTTCACCATAGAACTACGGGTCCATAGCTAGTAATTAGATGGCTTCTTCTCTCTCTTGGATCTTCAATACAAAGTTATCCATGATCTTCATGGAGATCTATCCGATGTAATCTTCTTTTGCGGTGTGTTTGTCGAGATCTGATGAATTGTGGATTTATGATCAAATTATCTATGAATCTTATTTGAGTTTCTTCTGATCTCTCTTATTCATGATTTCATATCCTTGTAATTCCCTTCGAGTTGTGGGTTTTGTCTGGCCAACTAGATCTATGATTCTTGCAATGGGAGAAGTGCTTGGTTTTGGGTTCATACCGTGTGGTGACCTCACCCAGTGACAGAAGGGGTAGCGAGGCGCGTATCATGTTGTTGCCATCAAGGGTAAAAAGATGGGGTTTTCATCATTGGTTTGAGATTATCCCTCTACATCATGTCATCTTGTTTAAAGCATTACTCTGTTCTTCATGAACTCAATACACTAGATGCATGCTGGATAGCGGTCGATGTGTGGAGTAATAGTAGTAGATGCAGAAAGTATCGGTCTACTTGTCTCGGACGTGATGCCTATATGCTAGATCATTGCCTTAGATATCGTCATGACTTTGCGCGGTTCTATCAATTGCTCGACAGTAATTTGTTCACCCACCGTAATACTTGCTATTTTGAGAGAAGCCTCTAGGGAACACTATGCCCCCCAGGGTCTACTCCACACCATATTTTCAGCCTCACACTTTTTACTTCGTTGCACTTTTCGCCTTCAGATCTCACTTTGCAAACAATCTTGAAGGGATTGACAACCCCTTTGAAGCGCTGGGTGCAAGCTTGTTTGTGTTTGCACAAGTACTCTGGACTTGACGAGACCCTCCTTCTAGATCGATACCTTGGTTCTCAAACTGAGGGAAATACTTACTGCTCATGTGCTGCATCACCCTTTCCTCTTCAAGGGAAAAACCAACGCAAGCCCAATCTCCGTCAACGTGTCAATTTCTGGCGCTATTGGTTGAGAAGTAGCAGAAGGATTTCTGGCGCTGTTGCCGGGGAGGAAGATCAAGTCAAGAACTCATCCAAGTAGGTGTCGCAAACTCATCTCTTGCATTTACTTTGTTTGCCAGTTGCCTCTTGTTTTCCTCTCCCCCACTTGACCAATTTTCCTTTTTTCGTTCGCCCTTTTCTCTCGCTTGCTTTTTGTTCGCTTGTGTGCCATGTGCCTTCAATATGCTTGCATCTTCGCTTGCTGAAAATTTAGTGATATGGATCCTCATCCACTAGCTAATCTCTTTAATAGATCCAATTATGTTGATCCAATTGCTAGTGAGTTGAGTGCACTTGACTATCTTTATGGAGTTTTGCTTGAGATGCGTGAATCTGAAAATTCTGAGGAAGAAATTTATGAAGTGATTCACGAGGGCTCCTTGGATGAAAAGCATGATTGCAATGGTTTCACTATAAATTCTATTAGTGACAATCATGCTAAGAATATCCAAAACCCTAAGCTTGGGGATGCTAGTTTTGCTATGTCCACTACTTGTTGCAATGACATGAGTGGGGCGATGATTTTTCTTATGATCTTGAAAATTTGTTTAAGCCTCATGATGAATATGATATTTGCAATTTTATTGAAAGTGGGTTTGGAGAAGTCATGACTTTAGTTGATGATAATCCCACTATTTTTGAAGAGCGCCAACTTTGCATGCATGTGGATCATGAAAAGAATATCCTATGTGATAGTTACATTGTTGAATTCGAATATGATCCCACATATAATTATTATGAGAGAGGAAAATATGGTGGTAGAAACTTTCATATCACTAAATCACCTCTCGTTATGTTGAGATTGCTATTGTCTCTTTGTTCTTCCTTGCATATGGTAACTATTGGTTGTCTTGACAATCCGTTTTCCTATAAAATGCCTATGCATTGGAAGTATGTTAGACTTAGATGTGATTTTCTCATGCTTTATGATTCTCTCGTTGTGCTTCAATTCTTGTCTTTTGTGTGAGCATCATTGAATTATCTATGCCTAGCTAAGGGCGTTAAACAATAACGCTTGTTGGGAGGCAACCCAATGAATTTATCTTTTTCTTTCTGTTTTGTTGCATCCAAACTTTCACAATTCTGTTTTGATTGTGTTTTTTGTGTTTCTTTTTGTGTTTGAGCCAAGCAAAACCTTTATGAATAGTCTTGGTAATGGTTGTTTGATCTTGCTGGAAAAAGACATAAACTTTTCGCTAACGAGAGGATTTTTCATTTTTATTAAGAAAGAGATTTTGAGTTGATTATTTTTGCTTCTGATTGATATGCTTTTTCCATATACCTTTGTAATTTTTCAGATTTTTTGAGGTACCAGAAGTATACAAAGTATACATATTGCTACAGACTGGTCTGTTTTTGACAGATTCTGTTTTTGTTGAGTTGGTTGCTTGTTTTGATGAAACTACGGTTAGTATCGGGGGGTACTAGCCATGGAAAAGTGAGAATACAATAGCCCATCATCAACATAGATGGAATTCAAGTTTTCTACAGTACCAAAAGAAGTGGTAGTTCGTTTTCTTGTACTAATGTTATCACAAGTTTCTGTTTAAGTTTTGTGTTGTGAAGTTTCCAAGTTTTGGGTGATGTTGTCATGGACAAAGAGATAAGGAGTGGAAATATCTCAAGCTTGGGGATGCCCAAGCCATCCCAAGCCAAATTCAAAGACACAAAAAAGCCTAAGCTTGGGGATGCCCCGGGAAGGCATCCCCTCTTTCGTCTTCAATCCATCGGTAACATTACTTGGAGCTATATTTTTATTCACCACATGATATGTGTTTTGCTTGGAGCGTATTGTATCATAGGAGTCTTTTATTTTTGTTGTGTCACAATCATCCTTGCTGCACACCTTTTTGAGAGAGAGAGACATGCACTCATCTTGATTTTGCTAGAATGCTCATAGTGCTTCACTTATATCTTTTGAGCTAGATACTTTTGCTCTAGTGCTTCACTTATATCTTTTGAGCTAGATACTTTTGCTCTTGGGCTTCACTTATATCTTTATAGCACGACGGTGCGTGATTTGGTAGTTGGCTTATGCTATGAAAGTAGTCCCATGTGCTAGGTACCCAAAGAGGATGCAAAAACCTCCATCTTCATGTGCATTGAGTAGAAAGAGAAGTTTCGATTCCTCTCAATTAGTTTTGAGACATGGATTCGGTAATATTAAAAGCTATGTTAGTAGGGTGTTGTGAATCTAGAAATACCTGTGTTGAAGTTAGTGGTTCCCGTAGCATGCACGTATGGTGAACCGCTATGTTAGGAAGTCGGAGCATAATTGATCTATTGATTGTCATCCTTTGTGTTGAGGTCGGGATCGCGCGATGGTTTACACCTACCAACCCTTCCCCTCGGAGTATGCGTTTAGCACTTGTTTCGATTACTAATAAAAAGTTTTGCAACAAGTATGTGAGTTCTTTATGACTAATGTTGAGTCCATGGTATGGATGCACTTTCACCTTCCACCATTGCTAGCCTCTCTAGCGCCATGCAATTCTCGCCGGTGCACAAACCCATCAAATTCCTTCCTCAAAACATCCACCATACCTACCTACTATGGCATTTTCATAGCCATTCCGAGATATATTGCCATGCAACTACCACCGTTCCGTCTCATGACTTGTGCCGTCACTTTCATATTGCCATTGCATGATCATACTAGATCGTTGCACATCCCGGTACACTGCCGGGGGCATTTCCTATGGAGTCATCATCATTGTCATCTTTGAGCTTTGAGTAACTAAAAAGTGTGATGATCATCATTATTAGAGCATTATCCCATGTGAGAAAAAGAGCCAAAGATCCCAAAAAAAAAGAGAGAGAAAAGAAAAAAGAGGCTAAGAGCCCAAATAATAATAAAAAAATGAGAGAAAAGAGAGAAGGGACAATGCTACTATCTTTTTCCACACTTGTGCTTCACGATAGCACCATGTTCTTCATGATTGAGAGTTTCTTGCTTTGTCAATACCATATGCTAGTGGGAATCTTCGTTTTATAACTTGGCTTGTATATTCCAATGATGGGATTCCTCAAAATTTCCCTAGGTCTTCATGAGCAAGCAAGTTGGATGCACACCCACTTGTTTTCCTCTTGAGCTTTCACATACTTATTGCTCTAGTGCATCTCTTGTATGGCAATCCCTACTCATTCACATGGATATCTATTAATGGGCATCTCCATAGCCTATTGATACGCCGAGTCAATGTGACCATCTCCTCCTTTTTGTCTCACAACCACCACCACACTCTATTCCACCTATAGTGCTATATCCATGGCTCGCGCTCATGTATTGTGTCATAGTTATAAAAAGTTTGAGAAAGTAAGAATGCGAAAACAATTACTTGGCCAATTACGGGGTTGTGCATGATTTACATTAGTTGTACGAGGATGATGGAGCATAGCCAGACTATATGATTTTGTAGGGATAACTTTCTTTGGCCTTGTTATTTTGAAAGTTCATGATTACTTTGCTAGTTTGCTTGAAGTATTACTGTTTTCATGTCAATAGCAAACTATTGTTTTGAATCGTACGGATCTGAATATTCATGCCACGTGAAAGAAGTTGCAAAGGAAAACTATGCTACGTAGCATTCCACATCAAAAATTCATTCTTTATCACTTCCCTACTTGAGGACGAGCAGGAGTTAAGCTTGGGGATGCTTGATATGTCTCCAACGTATCTATAATTTTTGATGGTTTCATGCTATTATCTTGTCAAACTTTGGATGTTTTGCGTGCCTTTTATTTATTTTCTGGGACTAACTTATTAACTCAGTGCCAAGTGCCAGTTCCTGTTTTTTTTCCTTGTTTTTGACCCCTTTGAGAGGAGATTTTGAAACGGAGTCCAAACGGAAGAAAATCCCCGAAAAGATTTTTTCTGTAATGGAAGAAGATCGGAGAGCTTGGGGGCCATGCCAGAAGAGTCCTAGGGGCCCCACAAGCCCCGACCCCACGGCCAGGGGGCGCCATGCAGGCTTGTGGGCCCCCTGGAGGTCCCCTGACCTAGATCTTGCGCCTATAAATTCCCAAATATTCCCAAAAATTCAAGGGAGCATCGTAATGACTTTTCCGCCGCCGCAAGCTTCTATCTCCGCAAGATTCCATCTGGGGCACGTCCTGGTGCCCTGCCGGAGGGTGGATTCAGACACAGAAGGCTCCTCCATCAACACCATGACCTCCCCGATGATGCGTGAGTAGTTCACCATAGACCGACGGGTCCATAGCTAGTAACTAGATGGCTTCTTCTCTCTCTTGGATCTTCAATACAAAGTTCTCCATGATATTCATGGAGATCTATCCGATGTAATCTTCTTTTGCGGTGTGTTTGTCAAGATCTGATGAATTGTGGATTTATGATCAGATTACCTATGAATCTTATTTGAGTTTCTTCTGATCTCTCTTATGCATTATTTCATATCCTTGTAATTATCTTCGAGTTGTGGGTTTTGTATGGCCAACTAGATCTACGATTCTTGCAATGGGAGAAATGCTTGGTTTTGGGTTCATACCCTGCGGTGACCTCACCCAGTGACAGAAGGGGTAGCGAGGCACGTATCGTGTTGTTGCCATCAAGGGTAAAAAGATGGGGTTTTCATCATTGGTTTGAGATTATCCCTCTACATCATGTCATCTTGCTTAAAGTGTTACTCTGTTCGTCATGAACTCAATACACTAGGTGCATGCTGGATAGCAGTCGATGTGTGGAGTAATAGTAGTAGATGGAGAAAGTATCGGTCTATTTGTCTCGGACGTGATGCCTATATGCTAGAACATTGCCTTAGATATCGTCATGACTTTGCGCGGTTCTATCAATTGCTCGACAGTAATTAGTTCACCCACCATAATACTTGCTATTTTGAGAGAAGCCTCTAGTGAACACTATGGCCCCCAGGGTCTATTCCTCACCATATTTTCAGCCTCACACTTTTTACTTCGTTGCACTTTCCGCCTTCAGATCTCACTTTGCAAACAATCTTGAAGGGATTGACAACCCCTTTGAAGCGTTGGGTGCAAGCTTGTTTGTGTTTGCGCAGGTACTCTGGACTTGACGAGACTATCCTTCTGGATCGATACCTTGGTTCTCAAACTGAGGGAAATACTTACTGCTCCTGTGCTGCATCACCCTTTCCTCTTCAAAGGAAAAACCAACGCAAGCCCAATCTCCGTCAACGTGTCAATTTCTGGCGCTGTTGTTTGAGAAGTAGCAGGAAGCGTTAAGAAGCGCGGTAGATGTAGTGGTACAGCTTCGTGATTCAAATCACCGTCGTCCCACGATCTGATCCGATCTAGTGTCGAACGGACGACACCTCCGCGCTTAGCACACGTACAGCTCGATGACGATCTCCGCCTTCTTGATCCAGCAAGAGAGACGAGGAAGTAGAGTAGTTCTCGAGCAGCGTGACGGCGCACTGGTGATGGTGATGATCTATTCCTGCAGGGCTCCGCCCGAGCTCCGCAAAAAACCGATCTAGAGGAAGAACTACGAAGTAGAGGTTTGAGTTGCACGTGGCAAAGCTATGTCTCAAAAACCCTAAAACCTCTAGTATAAATAGGAGGAGGGGAGGGGCTAGCCTTGGGGCTCAAGGGAGCCCCTAGGCCGCTGGCTGAAAGGAGGAGGAGGACTCCAACTCCAACTCGGTTTGGGGAAGGAGGAGTCCTCCTCTTCCTTCCCACCTCCCTCTTCTTTTTTCTTCTTCTTTTTTTTGGTTTTCTTTCCTAGCACCATAGCCTACTTGGGCTGACCTCACCAGCCCACTAAGGGCTGGTGCACCACCCTTGGACTATTGGGCTCACCCCCGGGTGGGTGGGCCCCTCCCGGTGAAAACCCGAAACCCATTCGTCACTCCTGGTACACTTCCGGTAATGCCCGAAATCTTTTCGGTAACCAAATGAAACCATCCTATATATCAATCTTCATTCTTGGACCATTCTGGAAACCCTCGTGACGTCCGTGATCTCACCCGAGACTTCCAACAACCTTCGGTCACCAACACCTATAACTCAACTATACCGAAACATCACCGAACCTTAAGTGTCCAGACACTGCGGGTTCGAGAACTATGCACACATGACGTGAGACACTCCCCGGTCAATATCCAATAGCGGGACCTGGATGTCCATATTGGATCCTACATACTCTACGAAGATATTATTGGTTTAACCTCTATGTAAGGATTCATATAATCCCGTATAACATTCCCTTTGTCCTTCGGTATATAACTTGCGCGAGATTTGATCGTCGGTATCCCTATACCTATTTCAATCTCGTTACCGACATGTCTGTTTACTCGTTCCGTAATACAAGATCCTGCGACTAACAGTTGAGTCATATTGCTTGCAAGGCTTATATGTGATGTTGTATTACCGAGTGGGCCCCGAGATACCTCTCCGTCACACGGAGTGACAAATCCCAGTCTTGATCCATGCTAACTCAACGGACTCCTTCGGAGATAACTCTAGAGCACCTTTATAGTCACCCAGTAACGTTGTGACGTTTGATACACACAAGGCATTCCTCCGGTCTTAGTGAGTTACATGATCTCATGGTCATAGGAATGAATACTTGACACGCAGAAAACAATAGCAACAAAATGACACAATCACATGCTACGTTTATAATTTGGGTCTTTTCCATCACATCATTCTCCTAATGATGTGATCCAGTCATCAAGTGACAACACTTGCATATGGTCAGAAAACCTTAACCATCCTTGATCAACCGGCTAGTCAACTAGAGGCTTACTAGGGACATTGTTTTGTCTATATATCAACACATGTATCTATGCTTTCATTCAATACAATTATAACATGGATAATAAATGATTATCTTGAAACAAGAAATATAATAATAACTATTTTATCATTCCCTCTAGGGCATATTTCCAACAGTCTCCCACTTGCACTAGAGTCAATAATCTAGTCTCACATCGCTATGCGGTTTACATTGGACTGAATCTAACACCCATACAGTTCCGGTGTTGATCATGCTTCGCTCGTGGAAGAGGTTTAGTCAGCGGATCTGCAACATTCAGATCCGTGTGCACTTTGCAAATATTTACGTCCTCTCGTTCGACATAGTCGCAGATGAGGTTGAAGCGTCGTTTGATGTGTCTGGTCTTCTTGTGAAACATTGGTTCCTTTGCTAGAGCAATGATACCCGTGTTCTCACATAACAGAGTTATTGGATTTCGTGCGCTCGGCACAACTCCAATATCCGTCATGAACTGCTTCATCCAAACACCCTCCATAGCTGCCTCCGAGGCAGCCATGTACTCTGCTTCACATGTAGAATCTTCTACGATGCTTTGCTTGGAACTGCACCATCTTACCGCACCCCCATTAAGATTAGATATGTATCCGGTTTGAGACTTAGAGTCATCTGGATCAGTGTCAAAGATTGCATCAACGTAACTCTTTACGACGAGCTCTTCGTCACCTCCGTAAACGAGAAACATTTCCTTAGTCCTTTTCAGGTACTTCAGAATATTCTTGACCACCGTCCAGTGATCAACTCCTGGATTACTTTGAAACATGCGTGCCATACTTATGGCCAGGCTGACGTCCGATCTTGTGCACAACATTGCATACATGATAGACCCTATGGCTGAAGCATAGGGGACGATACTCATATTTTCTCTACCTCCTACAGTTACTGGATGATACGTCTCCAACGTATCTATACTTTTTGATGGTTTCATGCTATTATCTTGTCAAACTTTGGATATTTTGCATGCCTTTTATTTATTTTCTGGGACTAACTTATTAACACAGTGCCAAGTGCCAGTTCCTGTTTTTTCCATGTTTTTGACCCCTTTCAGAGGAGATTTTGAAACGGAGACCAAACGGAAGAAAATCCCCGAAAAGATTTTTTTCTGGAACGGAAGAAGATCGGAGAGCTTGGGGGCCAAGCCAGAAGAGCCCCAGGGGCCCCACAAGCCCCCACCCTGCGGCCAGGGGGCGCGCCATCCAGGCTCGTGGGCCCCCTGGAGGTCCCCTGACCTAGATTTTGCGCCTATAAATTCCCAAATATTCCCCAAAAAAATCAAGAGATGATCGCAGTTACTTTTCCGCCGCCGCAAGCTTTTTTCTCCGCAAGATCCCATCTGGGGCACGTCCTGGTGCCCTGCCGGAGGGGAGATTCGGACACAGAGGGCTTCTTCATCAACACCATGACCTCTCCGATGATGCGTGAGTTGTTCATCATAGACCTACGGGTCCATAGCTAGTAACTAGATGGCTTCTTCTCTCTCTTGGATCTTCAATACAAAGTTCTCCATGATCCTCATGGAGATCTATCCGATGTAATCTTCTTTTGCGGTGTGTTTGTCGATATCCGATGAATTGTGGATTTACGATCAGATTATCTATGAATCTTATTTGAGTTTCTTCGGATCTCTCTTATGCATGATTTCATATCCTTGTAATTCTCTTCGAGTTGTGGATTTTGTTTGGCCAACTAGATCTATGATTCTTGCAATGGGAGAAGTGCTTTGTTTTGGGTTCATACCATGCGGTGACGTCACCTAGTGACAGAAGGGGTAGCGAGGCACGTATCGTGTTGTTGCCATCAAGGGTAAAAAGATGGGGTTTTCATCATTGGTTTGAGATTATCCCTCTACATCATGTTATCTTGCTTAAAGCGTTACTCTGTTCTTCATGAACTCAATACACTAGATGCATGCTGGATAGCGGTCGATGTGTGGAGTAATAGTAGTAGATGCAGAAAGTATCGGTCTACTTGTCTCGGACGTGATGCCTATATGCTAGATCATTGCCATAGATAACATCATGACTTTGCGCGGTTCTATCAATTCCTCGACAGTAATTAGTTCACCCACCGTGATATCTGCTATTATGAGAGAAGACTCTAGTGAACACTATGGCCCCCAAGGTCTACTCCACACCATATTTTCAGCCTTACACTTTTTACTTCGTTGCACTTTCCGCCTTCAGATCTCACTTTGCAAACAATCTTGAAGGGATTGACAACCCCTTTGAAGCGTTGGGTGCAAGCTTGTTTGTGTTTGCGCAGGTACTTTGGACTTGACGAGGCCCTCCTTCTGGATTGATACCTTGGTTCTCAAACTGAGGGAAATACTTACTACTCCTGTGCTGCATCACCCTTTCCTCTTCAAGCGAAAAACCAACGCAAATCAGAGAACTAACAAGAAGAATTCCTAAGCGCCAGGGAAGGACTTTTGTTGCCGCAACACTGGACACTGAGTCTTACTCAACTTTATACCTTGTAATACTGGCAAGATCTTAATGCCTAATATGCTGCATCACCCTTTCTTGGACTGCTCCATTTTGAACTTCTTCAAAACTTTATCAAGGTATGTTCTTTGTGAAAGTCCTATTAGGCGCCTCGATCTATCCCTATAGATCTTAATGCCTAATATGTACGCAGCTTCTCCTAGGTCTTTCATTGAAAAACATTTGTTCAAGTAATCCTTTACGCTCTCTAAAAACTCCACATTGTTTCCAATCAACAATATGTCATCCACATATAATATTAGAAACGCTACAGAGCTCCCACTCACTTTCTTGTAAATACAAGATTCTCCAACAACTTGTATAAACCCAAATGCTTTGATCACCTCATCAAAGCGCTTATTCCAACTCCGAGATGCTTGCACGAGTCCATAAATGGATCGCTGGAGCTTGCATACTTTTTTAGCATTCTTTGGATCGACAAAACCTTCGGGTTGCATCATATACAACTCTTCCTTAAGAAAACCATTAAGGAACGTCGTTTTGACATCTACCTGCCAGATTTCATAATCGAAAAATGCAGCTATTGTTAACATGATTCGGACGGACTTAAGCATCGTTGCGGGTGAGAACGTCTCATCATAGTCAACTCCTTGAACTTGTGAAAAACCCTTTGCCAGAAGTTGAGCTTTGTAAACGGTCACATTACCGTCCGCGTCCATCTTCTTCTTAAAGATCCATTTTTTCTGAATAGCCTTGCGACCTTCAGGTAATAATTCCAAAGTCCACACTTTGTTTTCATACATAGATCCTATCTCGGACTTCATGGCCTCTAACCATTTGTTGGAATCCGGGCCCACCATTGCTTCTTCATAATTTGCAGGTTCATTGTTGTCTAGCAACATTATAGATAAGACAGGATTACCGTACCACTCAGGAGCAGTACGTGATCTTGTTGACCTGCGAGGTCCGATAGTAACTTGATCTGAAGCTTCATGATCATCATCATTAGCTTCCTCCTCAACTGGTATTGCCTCGACAGAGATGTCTCTCTGCCCTGCACCACCATCTAGAGAGAGCAGAGGTTCCACAACCTCATCAAGTTCTATCTTCCTCCCACTCAATTCTTTCGAGAGAAACTCCTTCTCAAGAAAAGCTTCGTTCTTAGCAACAAACACTTTGCCCTCGGATCTGAGATAGAAGGTGTACCCAACTATCTCTTTTGTGTAACCTATGAAGACACACTTTTCCGCTTTGGGTTCCAGCTTTTCAGGCTGAATCTTTTTGATAAGCATCGGATCCCCAAACTTTAAGAAACGACAACTTTGGCCTCTTTCTATTCCATAGCTCATATGGTGTCATCTCAACGGATTTTGATGGTGCCCTATTTAAAGTGAATGCAGCTGTCTCTAATGCATAACCCCAAAATGATAACGGCAAATCGGTAAGAGACATCATAAATCGCACCATATGTAACAAAGTACGATTACGACGTTCGGACACACCATTACACTGTGTTGTTCCAGGCGGTGTCAACTGTGAAAGGATTCCACATTGTCTTAAGTGAGGAGCAAACTCGAAACTCAGATATTCACCCCCTCGATCAGATCGTAGGAACTTGATCTTCTTGTTATGATGATTTTCAACTTCACTCTGAAATTGCTTGAACTTTTCAAACGTTTCAGACTTGTGCTTCATCAAGTAGATATATCCATACCTACTCAAATCATTAGTGAAGGTGAGAAAATAACGATATCCGCCGCGCGCCTCCACACTCATTGGACCCCACACATCAGTATGTATGATCTCCAACAAGTCACTTGCACGCTCCATTGTTTCGGAGAACGGAGTCTTAGTCATCTTGCCCATGAGGCATGGTTCGCACGTGTCAAGTGATTCAAAATCAAGTGACTCCAAAGGTGGTGCTATCATTGTTAACTCTACATCTTTTGGTCTCAATGTTATGTATATGTGTCTCATCACAATCAAGATTCAATATGAACAAACCCCTCACATTGGGTGCATGACCATAAAAGATATTACTCATGAAAATAGAACAACCATTATTCTCTGACTTAAATGAGTAACTGTCTCGCAATAAACAAGATCCAAATATAATATTCATGCTGAACGCAGGCACTAAATAACAATTATTTAAGTTCATAACTAATCCCGATGGTAACGGAAGTGAGATTGTGCCGACGTTGATTGCATCAACCTTGGAACCATTTCCCACACGCATCTTGACTTCATCCTTCGCCAGCCTTCGTTTATTCCGTAGTCCTTGCTTCAAGTTGCAAACATGAGCAACAGAACCGGTATCAAATACCCAGACACTACTATGAGAGTTGGTTAGGTACACATCAATAACATGTATATCACATATACCTGGTTTGGCGTTGGCCGCCTTCTTATCATCCAAATACTTGGGGCAGTTGCGCTTCCAATGACCCATCCCCTTGTAATAATAGCTCTCTGTTTCTGGCTTAGGTCCAACCTTGGGTTTCTTCGTCGGATTGGCAACAATCTTGCCGCTCTTCTTGGAGTTACCCTTCTTGCCTTTGCCGTTTCTCTTGAAACCAGTGGTCTTATTGACCATCAACACTTGATGCTCTTTCTGGAGTTCTGACTGTACGACTTTCAGCATCGCGAATAACTCGCCGGGTGACTTGTTCATCCCTTGCAAGTTACAGTTCAACACAAATCTCTTGTAGCTAGGTGGCAGTGATTGAATAATTATGTCAGTGATAGCCTCTTGCGGGAGTTCAATCCCCAACTCAGCTAGTCGTTTTGATAACCCAAACATTTTGAGCACATGTTCACTGACAGATGAATTCTCCTCCATCTTGCAAGCATAGAATTTATCGGAGGTCTCATACCTCTCGATCCGTGCGTTCTTCTGAAATATAAACTTCAACTCCTGGAACATCTCATATGCTCCATGACGTTCAAAGCATCGTTGAAGTCCCGGTTCCAAGCCATACAAGACTGCACATTGAACTACTGAGTAGTCCTCCTTACGTGATTGCCAAGCGTTCAAAACATCTTGGTCAGACGTAGCGGGTGGTTCATCTCCTACCGCAGCATCAAGGACATAATTCTTTTTCCCAGCTTGTAGGATGAGCCTAAGATTACGTGTCCAGTCTACAAAGTTGCTACCATCATCTTTCAGCATAGCTTTCTCTAGGAACGTATTGGAATTCAGGGTCACTACTGCGTGAGCCATTGATCTACAACATAAAATATTGCAAAGTGGACTTAGACTATGTTCAAGATAATTAGAGTTTAACTAATCAAATTACTAATAAAGTCCCACTCAAATAGACATCCCTCTAGTTACTTGAGTGTGGAGTTTCAGTGGTAAACATCTCTATGCTAATCATATCAACTATACAATTCATGCTTGACCTTTCGGTCTCTCGTGTTCCGAGGCCATGTCTGCACATGCTAGGCTCGTCAAGTTTAACCCGAGTGTTCCGCATGTGCAATTGTTTTGCACCCGTTGTATGTGAACATTGAGTCTATAACACCCGATCATCACGTGGTGTCTCGAAATGACGAACTATTGCAACGGTGCACAGTCGGGGAGAACACAATTTTATCTTGAAATTTTAGTGAGGGATCACCTTATAATGCTACCGTCGTTCTAAGCAAGATAAGGTGCATAAAAGGATTAACATCACATGCAATTCATAAGTGACATAATATGGCCATGATCTTGTGCTTCTTGATCTCCATCACCAAAGAAATGGCATGATCTTCATCGTCACCGGCGCCACACCATGATCTCCATCATCGTGCCGCCATCGAGGTTGTCATGCTATCTACGCTATTACTACTAAAGCTACAAACTAGCAATATAGTAAACGCATCTGCAAACACAAACGTTAGTCTAAAGACAACCCTATGGCTCCCGCCGGTTGCCGTAGCATCGACGTGCAAGTCGATATTAACTATTACAACATGATCATCTCATACATCCAATATATCACATCATGTCATTGGCCATATCATATCACAAGCATACCCTGCAAAAACAAGTTAGACGTCCTCTTATTTGTTGTTGCGTGTTTTACGTGGCTGCTATGGGTATCTAGTATGATCGCATCTTACTTACGCAAAAACCACAACGGAGATGTGCAAATTGCTATTTAACCTCTCTCCAAGGACCGCCTCGGTCAAATCCAATTCAACTAAAGTTGAAGAAACAGGCACCCGCCAGTCATCTTTATGCAACGAGTTGCATGTTAGTCGATCAAACCGGTCTCTCGTAAGCGTACGAGTAATGTTGGTTCGGGCCGCTTCAATCCAACAATGCCGTCGAATCGAGAAAATACTAAGGAGGGCAGCAAATCGAACATCGACGCCCACAAAAACTTTTGTGTTCTACTCGAGATTACATCTACGCATGAACCTAGATCATGATGCCACTGTTGGGGAACGTTGCATGGGAAACAAAAATTTTCCTGTGCACACGAAGACCTATCATGGTGATGTTCATCTACAAGTGGGAGATCAGATCCACATACCCTTGTAGATCGCTAAGCGGGAAGTGTTAAGAAACGCGATTGATGTAGTGGTACAGCTTCGTGATTCAAATCATCATCGTCCCATGATCCGTTCCGATCTAGTGTCGAACGGACGACACCTCCGCGTTCAGCACACGTACAGCTCAATAATGATCTCCGCCTTCTTGATACAGCAAGAGAGACGGGGAAGTAGATGAGTTCTCCGGCAGCATGACGACACGCCGGTGATGGTGATGATCTATTCCTGGAGGGCTCCGCCCGAGCTCCGCAAAAAACCGATCTAGAGGAAGAACTACAAAGTAGAGGTTTGAGTTGCACGTGGCAAAGTTATGTCTCAAAAACCCTAAAACCTCTAGTATATATAGGAGGAGGGGAGGGTCTAGCCTTGGGGCTCAAGGGATCCCCTAGGGCTCCGGCCGAAGGAGGAGGAGGATTCCAACTCCAATTCGGTTTTGGGAAGGAGGAGTCCTCCTCTTCCTTCCCACCTCCCTCTTCTTTTTTTTCTTTTCTTTTGGTTTTCTTTACTAGCGCCATAGCCCACTTGGGCTGGCCTCACCAGCTCACTAAGGGCTGGTGCGCCACCCTTGGACTATTGGGCTCACTCCCGGGTGGGTGGACCCCTCCCGGTGAAAACTCGGAACCCATTCATCACTCCTGGCACACTGCCGGTAATGCCCGAAATCTTTCTGGAGACCAAATGAAACCGTCCTATATATCAATCTCCGTTTCCGGACCATTCCGAAAACCCTTGTGATGTCCATGATCTCATCCGGGACTCCGAACAACCTTCAGTCGTCAACACCTATAACTCAACTATACTAAAACGTCACTGAACCTTAAGTGTGCAGACCCTGCGGGTTCGAGAACTATGCAGACATGACCTGAGACACTCCCCGGTCAAAATCCAATAGCGGGACCTGGATGTCCATATTGGATCCTACATATTCTATGAATATTTTATCGGTTGAACCTCTGTGCCAAGGATTCATATAATCCCGTATAACATTCCCTTTGTCCTTCGGTATATAACTTGCCCGAGATTTGATCATCGGTATCCCTATACCTATTTCAATCTCGTTATCGACGAGTCTCTTTACTCGTTTCGTAATACAAGATCCCGTGACTAACACTTGAGTCACATTGCTTGCAAGGCTTATATGTGATGTTGTATTACTGAGTGGGACCCGAGATACCTCTCCGTCACACGGAGTGACAAATCCCAGTCTTGATCCATGCTAACTCAACGGACACCTTCGGAGATACCTGTAGAGCACCTTTATAGTCACTCAGTAACGTTGTGATGTTTGATACACACAAGGCATTCCTCCGGTGTTAGTGAGTTACATGATCTCATGGTTATAGGAATGAATACTTGACACGCAGAAAACAATAGGAACAAAATGACACGATCACATGCTACATTTATAATTTTGGTCTTGTCCATCACATCATTCTCCTAATGATGTGATCCAATCATCAAGTGACAACACTTGCATATGGTCAGAAAACCTTAACCATCTTTGATCAACTGGCTAGTCAACTAGAGGCTTAGTAGGGACATTGTTTTGTCTATATATCCACACATGTATCTATGCTTTCATTCAATACAATTATAGCATGGATAATAAATGATTATCTTGAAACAGGAAATATAATAATAACTATTTTATCATTGCCTCTAGGGCATATTTCCAACAAAAGTATGAAACCTAGGCCTTGTTTTCCACCATTGAACACCGTTTACTTTCAGTTTTGTTTCATATTTGCTTGCTGCCGTTTGTATTTCAGATTTATATTACCTTGTTTTACCATCCAGATCACTTACCTTTTAACATCTCTTCGCCGAACTAGTGCACCTATACAACTGACAATTGTATTAGGTGTGCTGGGGACACAAGAGACTTCTTGTATCTTAATTGCAGGGTTGCTTGAGACAGACCATCTTCAACCTCTACTTCCCTCAGTTCGATAAACCTTAGGTCATCCACTCGAGGGAAATTGCTGCTGTCCTACAACCCTCTACGCTTGGAACCCAACATAGTCTACAAGAGTAGAAGTGTGCGTAGACATCACTTGGCTGTTGTGTTGGGGAACATTACGTGAGAAACAAAAAAAATTCTTACGCACACGCAAGACCTATCCATGGTGATGATCATCTACAAGAAGGGAGTCCGGATCCACATACCCTTGTAGATCGCTAAGCGGAAGCGTATATAATGCGGTTAATGTAGCCGAACATCTTCACCATCCAAATCGCAGTCTGTCCCGCGATCTCAGCACGAATCGTCCCGCGATCTCATCACGATCCATCCCGATTTTGTACCGAACGGACGTCACCTCCGCGTTCAACACACGTGCAACTTGATGATGATCTCCGCCTCCTTGATCTAGCAAGAGACACGAAGAGATAGCCGAATTCTCCGGCAGCACAACGGCGTGGAGGCGATGGTGGCGGAGCTACTCTCGCAGGGCTTCGTTGTACTGTACCGAACTAGCTACGGGGTGTCAAGAAGTGGTGGAGGCAGAGAAGGCTCCGCCTTGGCTTGAGGTGCCAAAACCCTCTCTCACCTCCACTATATATAGGAGGGAGGGGAGGGGTGGCGCCCTAGGGTAAGGCCCTAGGGTTTGGCAGAACCAAGAGGAGGAGGAGGAGTCCTCCAGCAATACAACTTGAAAGAAGGAGTCCTCTTTCCCCAATTCGGTTTTGGCCCACCCTCTTTTCCTTTTTCTCCCTTGGACGAAATAGGCCTCTTTGGGCAGGCCACCAGCCCACTAAGGGCGGGTGCGCCACCCTTGGGCCTCTTTGGTTATCTCCCGGGTGGGTGGCCCCTCCTGGTAGAACTCCCGAACCCATTCGTCACTCCCGGTACTTTACCGGTAAAGCCCGAAAACTTTTCGGAAGACAAATGGATACTTCCTATATATCAATCTTCATCTCCAGACCATTCCATAAACCCTCATGATGTCCAGGATCTCATCTGGGACTCCGAACAACCTTCGGTTACCAACATCAATAATTCAGCTATACTGAAACGTCACCGAACCTTAAGTGTGCAAACCCTGCGGGTTCAAGAACTATGTAGACATGACCGACACGCTCTCCGGTCAATATCCAATAGCAGGACATTGATGCCCATATTGGATCGTACATATTCTACGGAGATATTTATCGGTTGAACCTCTATGTCAAGGATTCAATTAATCCCGTATGCTATTCCGTTTGTCCATCGGTATGTTACTTTCCCGAGATTCGATCATCGGTATCTCTATACCTAGTTCAATCTCGTTACCGGCAAGTCTCTTTACTCGTTCCGTAATACAATATCCCATGACTAACCCTTTGTCACATTGCTTCAAGGCTTATTGTGATGTTGTATTACCGAGTGGGCCCCGAGATACCTCTATGTCATAGAGTGACAAATCCTAGTCTCGATTCACGCTAACCCAACAGACACCTCCGAAGATACCTATAGAGGACCTTTATAGTCACCCAGTTACGTTGCGACGTTTGATACACACAAGGTATTCCTCCGGTGTCCGGGAGTTGCATGATCTCATGGTCATAGGAACAAATACATTGACATGCAGAAAACAGTAGAAATAAACTGACACGATCATATGCTACGTTCATAGTTTGGGTCTTGCCCATCACATCATTCACCTAATGACGTGATTCCGTTGTCAAGTGACAACACTTGTCTATGGCCAGGAAACCTGACCATCTTTGATCAATGAGCTAGTCAACTAGAGGCTCACTAGGGATAGTGTGTTGTCTATGTATCCACACATGTATTTGAGTTTCCAATCAATACAATTCTAGCATGGATAATAATTGATTATCATGAACAAGGTAATATAATAATAACCAATTTATTATTGCCTCTAGGGCATATTTCCAATAGTCTCCCGCTTCTAGTAGAGTCAATAATCTAGTTCACATCACTATGTGATTGTAATGAATCCAATACCCATACAGTTATGGGATTTGATCATATCTTGCTTGTGAGAGAGGTTTTTAGTCAACGGGTCCGAACCTTTCAGATCCATGTGTGCTTTACAAATCTCTATGTTATCATGTAGATGCTCCTAGCACGTTCTATTTGGAACCATTCCAAATGACTACTCCACTATACGAATCCGGTTTACTACTCAAATTCATCCGGATTAGTGTCAAAGCTTGCATCGACGTAACCCTTTACGATGAACTCTTTTATCACCTCCATAATCGAGAAAAATTCCTTTGTCCACTAGTTACTAAGGATAAATTTTGACCGCTGTCCAGTAATTCATTCCTGGATTACTTTTGTACCCCTTGACAGATTCATGGCAAGGCACTCATCAGGTGTGGTACACAACATAGCATACTATAAAGCCTACGACTAATGCATAGTGGACGACCTTGGTCCTTTCTCTTTCTTCTACCGTGGTCGGTTTTTGAGTCTTACTCAATATTCATACCTTACAACACATCCAAGAACTTCTTCTTTGCCTGATCTATTTTGAACTCCTTCAAAATCTTGTCACGTTATGTATTCATTTTAAAGTTCTATTAAGTGTTATGAGCTATATCTATAGATCTTGATGCTCAATGTTCAAGTAGCTCAATCTAGGTTTTGCTTTGAAAAACACTTTTCAAACAACCCTATATGCTTTCTAGAAATTGTACATCATTTTGATCAACAATATGTCAACCACATATACTCATGAGAAATTCTATAGTGCTCCCACCCACTTCCTTGGAAATACAAGTTTCTCATAAACTTTGTATAAAACCAAAAGCTTTGATCACTCATCAAAGTACTTATTCCAACTCCAAGATGCTTTCTCCAGTCCATAGAAGGATCACTAGAGCTTTCATACTTATTAGCATCCTTAGGATTGACAAAACCTTCTGGTTGTATCACATACAACCTTTCCTCAAGGTTTGTATTAAGTTGATCCAAAGCTTGATGATCACTATCATCAGCTTCCACTTCAATTGGTGTAGGCGCCACAGGAACAATTTCCTGCGCCCTGCTACACACTGGTTGAAGTGACGATTCAATAACCTCAGCAAGTTCCACCATCCTCCCACTCAATTATTTTAAGATAAACCTTTTCTCGACAAAGGACCTGTTTCTAGAAACAAACACTTTGCTTCCGGATCTGACATAGGAGATATACCCAACTTTTTTGGGTGTCCTATGAAGATGCATTTATTCGCTTTTGTTTCAAACTTATCAGGCTGAAACTTTTCCACATAAGCGTCGCAGCCCCAAAACTTTAAGAAATGACAACTTAGGTTTCTCCAAACCATAGTTCATACGGTGTCACCTCAATGGAATTACGTGGTGCACAATTAAAGTGAATGTTGTTGTGTCCAATGCATAATCCGAAAATGTTAGTGGTAATTCGATAAGAGACATCATAGTATGCACTATATATTAATAGGGAGTGGCTACGATGTTCGGACACACCATCACACTATGGTGTTCCAGGTGGCATTAGTTGTGAAACAATTTCCACATTTGTCTTAAATGTGTACCAAACTCGCAACCCAGATACTCATCACTATGATCATATCATAGACATTTCATCCTCTTGTCACGACGATCTTCAAGTTCACTCTGAAATTACTTGAACCTTTCAATAGTCCAGACTTGTGTTTCATCAAGTAAATAAACTAGTATCTACTCAAATCATCTGTGAAGTAAGATCATAACGACATCCATTACGTGGATCAACACTCATTGGACTGCATAAATCAAAATGTATTACTTCCAATAAGTTACTTTCTTGTTCCATCTCACTCGAAAACGAGGCCTTCGGTCATCTTGCCCATGTGGCATGATTTGCATGTCTCAAGTGATTCAAAATCAAGTGAGTCCAAACGATCCATCTGCTTGGAGTTTCTTCATGCCTTTACACCAATAGGCATGGTTCGCATGTCTCAAATGATTCAAAAACGAGTGACTCCAAAGACCCATCAGTATGGGGCTTTTTCATGCGTTTTGCACGAATATGACTCAAGCGGCAATGCCACAAGTAAGTGGTACTATCATTACTACTTTGTGTATTTTGGCATCAAATATTATGAACATGCATAATAATACGATCAAGATTCAAGAAACCATTCATATTAGGTGCATGACCATTGAAGGTATTATTCAAGTAAACAGAATAACCATTTTTCTCTTTAAATGAATATCTATATTACAATAAACATAATCCAATCATGTTCATGCTCAACGCAAACACCAAACAACATTTAGGTTCAAAACTAATCTTGAAAGTAGAGGGAGCGTGCGATGGTGATCACATCAACCTTGGAAAATTTCCAACACGCATCATCACCTCGCCTTTAGCTAGTCTCCCTTTATTCCGTAGCTTTTATTTCGACTTACATAGAATTAGCAACCGAACCGGTAACTAATACTACGGTGCTACTAGGAGTACTAGTAAAGTACACATCAATATCATGTATATCCAATATACTTTTGGCAACTTTGCGAGCCTTCTTATCTACCAAGTATCAAGGGTAGTGCTACTTTAGTGACCGTTCCCCTCATATTAGAAGCATTTAGTCTCGGGTTTGGGTTCAACCTCTGGTTTCTTTACTAGAGCGACATCTGTTTTCACATACATGAAGTATCCCTTCTTGCCCTTGCCCTTCTCGAAACTAGTGGTTTCACTAACCATCAACAATTGATGCTCCTACTTGATTTCTACTTTCGCGGTGTCAAACATCGCGAATAATTCACGGATCATCATCTCTATCCCTGACATGTTATAGTTCATCACGAAGCTCAGTAGCTTGGTGTTAGTTACTTTGGAGAACTATGTCAATCACTATCTTATCTGGAAGATTAACTCCCACTCGATTCAAGCGATTGTAGTACCCAGACAATGTGAGCACATGCTCAATGATTGAGCTTTTCTCCCTTACTTCGTAGGCCAAGAATCTTGTCAGAGGTCTCATACCTCTCAATGTGGGCACGAGCCTGAAATCCCAATTTCATCTGTTGGAACATCTCATATGTTCCGTGACGTTCAAAACGTCTTCGGAGCCTCAATTCTCCTGAACTATCATGTAGTCATAAAAACGTGTATGTCGTATGTTCGCAACATTCATAGACGACACTCGGGGTTCAGCACACCGAGCGGTGCATTAAGGACATAAGCCTTTTGCGCAAAAATGAGGACAATCCTTAGTTTACGGACCCAGTCGGCATAATTGCTACTATCAACTTTCAACTAAGTTTTCTCTAGGAACATATCAAAAACAGTAGAGGTACAACGCAAGCTACATCATAATTTGCAAACATAATTTGACTATGTTCATGATAATGAGTTCATTTAATCATATTACTTAAGAACTCCCACTCAAATTGACATCCCTCTGGTTATTCGAGTGGTACATGATCCAAATTCACTAACTCAAGTCCGATCATCACGTGAGTTGAGTTTAGCTTCAATGGTGAACATCTCCATGTTGATCATATCCGATATATGACTCATGCTCTACCTTTCGGTCTTCTGTGTTCCGAGGCCATGTCTGTACATGCTAGGCTCGTCAAGTTTAACCCGAGTGTTCCGCGTGTGCAACTGTTTTGCACCCGTTGTATGTTAAAGTAGAGTCTATCGCACCCGATGATCACGTGGTGTCTCGAAACGATGAACTGTCGCAATGATGCATAGCCCGGGAGAACACAATTTTATCTTGAAATTTTAGTGAGGGATTGATAAGTCTCCAACGTATCTATAGTTTTATAATATTTTTGGGACTAACCTATTAATATAGAGCCTAGTGTCAGTTTCTGTTTTTTCCATGTTTTTGAGTGTTGCAGATAAGGAATATTAAATGGAGTACAAACGGAATAAACTCTTCGGAAAGATTTTTCTTGGACCAGAAGATACCTGCCAGACTTGGAGAAGGGGGTAGGAGACCTGCCGGGAGGCGACAAGCCTGCAGGGCGCGTCCTAGGGTGGGGGCACCCCTTGGCTTGTGGCCCCCCTGTAGCTCTGGTAACCCACAAATATAGGGGATCAATTGTAGACTTTCTCGATAAGTAAGAGTGTCGAACCCAACGAGGAGCTAAAGGTAGGACAAATATTCCCTCAAGTTCTATCGACCACCGATACAACTCTACGCACACTTTACGTTCGCTTTACCTAGAACAAGAATGAAACTAGAAGTACTTTGTAGATGAGATAGGATAGGTTTGCAAGAAAACAAAGAACATGTAAATAAAAACTAGGGGCTGGTTAGATAAAGCAGCAATTACGTTGGTTTGACGAGTGCGGAAAAGTGGTGGTAGGAGTTGCGGAATTGTCCCTAAGAAATCGACTACGTTACTAGACCGATAGCAAGTTTTATGTGGGAGAGGCCACTGCTAGCATGTCATCCCTTACTTGGAATTCTATGCACTTATGATTGGAACTATTAGCAAGCATCCGCAACTACTAACGTTCATTAAGGTAAAACCCAACCATAGGAATAAGATATATTGGTCCCCCTTCAATCCCGTATGCATCAATTTCTATGCTAGGTTGAAGCTTCTGTCACCCTTGCCCTCCAATACATAGTCCTATCAACATACTACTAACCCTATGGTGTGATCCACGCGCGCGCTCATATGATGGGCACCAAAGGACAGCAACATAACCACAAGAAAATTAAACCAATCATAGCAATTCATCAGTCACCGATAGGACAACAAAAATCTACTCAGACATCATAGGATGGCAACACATCATTGGATAATAATATGAAGCATAAAGCACCATGTTCAAGTAGAGGGTACAGCGGGTTGCGGGAGAGTGGACCGCTGAATATAGACGGGGGAAGGTGATGGAAGTGTTGGTGAAGATGACGGAGGTGTTGGTGTAGATCGTCGTCACACGATGATGTCCCGGGCGGTGTTCCGGCGCCATCGGGAGAGAAGGGGAGAGAGCCCCCCTTCTTCTTCTTCTTCTTCTTCTTCTTCCTTGACCTCCTCCCTAGATGGGAGAAGGGTTTCCCCTCTGGTCCATGGTCTCCATGGCGGCGGAGGGGCGAGAGACCCTTCGAGATTGGATCTCTCTCTCTCTCTGTGTCCTTCTCTTTCTGTGCTCCCAGATTCTGGCCTTTCACCGTTTCTTAAATTCCCGGAGATCTGTAACTCCGATTGTGCTGAAATTTTAACACGATTTTCTTCCGAATATTAGCTTTCTTGCGGTGAAAGAAGGGCCCCAACCGCCTTATGGATTGGTCACAAGCCTGCCAGCCGCGGCCCCCAGGCCTGGGCTAGGGGGCTTGTGACCTCCTCGGGCGTCGTTTCGCGTATATTCTTCTTCTCAAAAATCATAAATATTCCAAAAAATCCCCGTAGGTTTTTTATTGCAGTTGGACTTCATTTGGTATGGATAATCTGCGAAACAAAAAACATGCAACAAACAGGAACTCGCACTGGGCACTGGATCAATATGTTAGTCCCAAAAATAGTATAAAGAGTTGCCAAAAGTATATGAAAGTTGTAGAATATTGGCATGAAACAATCAAAATTATAGATATGACGGAGACGTATCAAGCTCTCCTAACCCTAATCCTTGGCCTATAAATTCCCAAATATTACCCCATTACCGAAGAGAGCCACAAAAACACTTTTCCACCGCCGGGTGCCTCTGTTCCCGTGAGATCCAATCTCGGAGCCTTTTCCGGTAATCTACCGGAGACGGAATTGATCACGGAGGGCATCTATATCAATTCCATTGCCGCTCCGATGATGCGTGAGTATTTCACCACAGACCTATGGGTCCATAGCTAGTAGCTAGATGGCTTCTTCTCTCTCTTTGTTCTTCAATACCATGTACTCCATGATCTTCATGGAGATCTATCCGATGTAATACTCTTTTAGGGTGTGTTTGTCGAGATCCGATGAATTATGGCTTTATGTTCAGATTATATATGAATATTATTTGAATCTTCTTTGAATTCTTATATGCATGATTCCATATCTTAGCAAGCCCCTTCGAGTTATTGATTTAATTCGGCCAACTAGATTGGTAATTCTTGCAATTGGAGAAGTGCTTAGTTTTTCGGTTCAATCTTGTGGTGTCCTCACCCAGCGACAAAGTAGGGGTAGGGAGGCACGCATTGCATTGTTTCCATCGAGGATAAAAATATGGGGTCTTCATCATATTGCTTGAGTTTATCCCTCTACATCATGTCATCTTACTTAATGTGTTACTGTGTTCTTCATGAACTTAATAGTCTAGATGTAGGCAGGAGTCGATCAATGTGTGGAGTAATAGTAGTAGATGCAAATCGGTTTGGTCTACTTGACACGGACGTGATGCCTATATGCATAACCATTGCCTTGGATATCTTCATAATTATTCTCTTTTCTATCAATTGCTCGACAATAATTTCTTCACCCACCGTATTATTTCCTTCATGAGAGAAGTCTCTAGTGAAACCTATGGCCCCCGGGTCTATTTTCCATATTATACTTTCAGATCTATAAACCAAAAATACCAAAAATATATTGCTGCCATTTATTTACTTATGTTTTATTTTTAGTTCTAGCAATCTTTTATCTATCTCTATCAGATCTCATCCTTGCAAGTAACTCTGAAGGGATTGACAACCCCTTTTTAGCGTTGGGTGCAAGTGTTTGATTGTTTGTGTAGGTACTACGATTGGGGCCTTGCATGTTCCTCCTACTAGATTGATACCTTGGTGCTAAACCAACTGAGGGAAATACTTATCTACTTCGCCGCATCACCCTTTCAAGGGAAAACCAATGCAAGCTCAAGAGGTAGCAGGGATCACCTTATAATGCAACCGTCTTCCTAGGCAAAATAAGGTGCATAAAAGGATTAACATCACATGCAAATCATATGTGACATGATATGGCCATGAATTTGTGCTTCCTGATCTCCATCACCAAAGCACCGACATGATCTCCATCGTCACGGGCACCACACCATGATCTCAATCATTGTGCTGTCATCGAGGTTGCCGCGCTAACTATGCTATTACTACTAAAGCTACTGACTAGTGATAAAGCAAAGCATCCCCAACCGCAAAATAATTAAAGACAAGCCTATGGCTCCTGTCGGTTGTCGTAGCATCGACGTGCAAGTTGATATTTAACTATTACAACATGATCATCTCATACATCCAATATATCATATCATGTCTTTGGCCATATCACATCACATGCATACCCTGGAAAAAAAAGTTAGACGTCCTTGAATTTGTTGTTTCAAATTTTACGTGGCTGCTATGGGTATCTAGTATGATCGCATCTTACTTACGCAAAGCCACAACGGTGATATGCAAGTTGCTATTTATCCTTCTCCAAGGACCGCCTCGGTAAATTCGATTTAACCAAAGTTGAAGAAACATACACCCGCCAGTTATCTTTATGCAACAAGTTACATGCGAGTCGATGAAACCGGTCTCTCGTAAGCGTACGAGTAATGTTGGTCCGGGCCGCTTCAATCCAACAATACCGCCAAATCAAGAAAAACTAAGGAGGGCAGCAAATTGAACATCAACGCCCACAAACTCTTTTGTGTTCTACTCGAGATATCATCTACGCATAGACCTAGCTCTGATACCACTGTTGGGGAAAGTTACAGGGGAAAAAAATCCAATGCACACGCAAGACCTATCCATGGTGATGATCATCTACGAGAGGGGAGTTTGGATCCACATACCCTTCTAGATCGCTAAGCGGAAGCGTATAGAACGATGTTGATGTAGTCAAACATCTTCGTGATCCAAATCACAGTCCGTCCCGCGATCTCATCACGATCCATCTAGATCTAGTACCGAACGGACGACACCTCCGCGAGCAGCACACGTGCAGCTCGATGACGATCTCCGCCTCCTTGATCCAACAAGAGAAGCGAAGAGATAGCTGAATTCTCAGACAACACAACATTGTGGCGGTGATGGTGGTGGAGCTACTCCGGCAGGGCTTCGCCATACCGTACCGAACTAGCTACAGGTTGTCACGAAGTGGTGGAGGGAGAGAGGGATGCACCTTGGCTTGAGGTGTTAAAAGCCTCTCTCACCTCCACTATATATAGGAGGGAGGGGAGGGGTGGTGCCCTAGGGCAAGGACCTAGGGTTTGGCCGAACCAAGAGGAGGAGGAGGAGTTCTCCTCCAATACAACTTGGAAGGAGGAGTCCTCCTTACCCAATTCGGTTTTGGCCACTCTAACAGCCCGAGACCGAGGCTCCAGAAGATTCCCCTTTTATTCCGTTGTCGCCGTGTTGCTAGATGGTCTATCGCATTCATCATCGCATCATGCGCATCATCAGCATTGCATTGGCATTCCGTTGCCGCGAGTTTTCAAAAAACGCGTCCTTATTGGTTGCCTGTTTTCTCGTTATCGTCCTTGACCGTTTCGAGACCAACCACACATGCACGCGCCCGTGGCATCATTAAAATTATTGTTTTTAAAAGTGTGCATGAAATATTCTTGGATTTGGTTGATACTTGGCGTGCAGTCTTGTTTTAATTTAGATAGGCCGCCTGCCAATTTTCATCGTAATCGGAGTCCTTTTGATACCCGAACGGTCGACCGTAGTGGCACCGTCATCGGTTTATCGTCGGACGTTTTTCCTGTTTTAAAACTCTGTGCCGGGACGCAAACCTCCCTCTCTTCTTGGCCCAACCACCTCTCTACAACCACTAGCCCAGCCTAGTCCCTACTCAGAACCGGAGCCGTCAATTGCGATCGCACGGTCGAAACCGGAGCTAAAAACCACAAAACCTTGCCCCCATTCCTATTTAAGCAAGCCTTCCCTGCCCACTTTGACCAAACCCTTACCACCCTCGATTTCCACGCCGAGCCAACACTCAGCCACCACCCAACACCAATGTCTCCCTCCTCCAGCCACCGGCCGTGGGGCCCGTTTTGAGCCCGCGCGAGCCCATGTGGGCCCGAATCAACCGCCGGCTTTTCCGAGTTCGCTCCTATGGGGAGGAGCGCCCGCACCCCGACCTCGAGATCCTCCTCGCTACTGCGTCCCTCGCCAGCCACAAGAGCTCTCCGCGCCGCCAGCGTAGGTGCCAGAGCACCTCGCTTGCCCACCGGCCATCCACTACTTCTCCGTGCCCCGCCGCACCGTAGCTCCCCCATGGCACCATTGCACGAGCCTGACTGGAGGTGGCCTTGAGCCGCCAGATCTGGCAAGATCCAGGTCAGCCAGCCTCTGCCCCGTGCATCTCACCGTCCCTGCCGAATCCTGCTGCCCCGTTGTCCCTAGGCCGCCAGAGGTCTCCCATGGCAGCGCCACCGCCTGCTGCTCGGTCGAGCACGAACGGTTGCTCGATCTGTCGGCGTTGACTGCGCTCGGTGGGCCTCGCCCAGTGTGCCTTGCGTCGGCCCACCAGATCTGGCGGCCCATGGCCACGTGGGTGAGACCCCCCTTACGATTATATTGCACCCTGGCGCCACTTAGCTTATCCAACGCCCATGCCATGTTAGCCCAGTTCAGCTAGATTTGGCCCATTCAGTATTTTTAGGTCTCGCAATTTAATTCATTTTCAAAAACTTGCATGATTTTCAAACGTTTGTAATTTTGAAACTGTGCGTCGGATCGCGACAAGTTATATATGTAAAACATGTATAATTTCGTGTAGATTAATATGTTCTCACTCTCATGCATATTTAAAACCATTAACCTTGTTGTTTGCCTTGTTTTGTGTGATAATGTGTTAAAACGGTTTAATTCGTAGCTAGTTAACCGTAGCTGCATTGGAGATGAGCTTTATATGTAAACTGACTAGAATGACGTGTAGTTTCACATTAACCACTTTGTTTTGCATGTAACAAACTTCAAATACGTTTAGGACAGATATGGACAGATTACAAAGTTAATGTATGGGGTCATTTCTGAGATGCTATAAGTCGTTTTCGGTCTCATTTAAAATGCCTAGAGAGATTGTTTAATTGTGCTTCACCTCTTGCTATATTTAAACAACATTCTATATTGCCGTGTACCTAAACGGTAGTGAACTAAATAAGTCGTATGTGGAGTTTCGTCAATATGCAACTCGCTGCATATTGAGCTTCACTTAATGTGTGGTGTTTCATTGTGTGAATTGTCATGCCACACCATGGATAATTGAAATGGTCATGCATCATATGAGTTGTGCATCATATCGTGCATGTGCCGTGGTAAATACCGTGTGTTGATTCTTGTTTTCGATTTGCTTCGTCTCGATAGAGTTCTTCAAGCGTGTCGAAATGTGACGATCCATTCGACTACGTCCGTTCGCCTCGTGTTTTGTTCCACCTTTTCCGCCTTAGTTTCGGCTACCGGTGTTATATGCCATAATTGAGCGCTCGCAACATGATTGGGCTTGTTATGGGGACCCCCTTGATAATTCGTCTTAGTTATAGCTTATCTGGCATAGCCCAACTTGGGTACTACATCTGCCTAATAACCTAATAAAAATGCATAGGGACTTTTCGGACCCCGCAGAAAATTAATCAACCCCCGGGCCAGTGCTCCTCATGAGTGTTGGTCCAAAAGGGCAGACTGCAGGGCCACCATGGGGCAACTTGAGGCTTTGTTTTAGTCATAGGCTTTCCCATCCGATCATGTCCTAAGAACAAGATACGCGGCTCCTATCGGGTTCGTCGACACGTCGGGCGGCCTTGCTGGACTTGTTTTACCTTTTACGAAATATCTTGTGCATCGGAATTCCAGTGATGGTTTGGGTTATCACAGAGTTGAGGTTTTCCACTATGTAATCCGAGGAGATCACGAGTTTCGTGATTGAGGCTTTCTATACGGCTTGTGGTAATCTCTGATGGACTAGTTGGATCACCCCTGCAGGGTTAAATATTTTGGACAGCCGTGCCCACGGTTATGTGGCAACATTGAAAGTTTGTTTAACATCCGGTTCTAGACGACTTGAAGTAAACTTAATTAAAACTTGCCAACTATGTGCGTAACCGTGACTGCCTATTCTCGCGAGTTCTGTATCTGGAAGAGGAAACGGTGGGGTTATGTTTCACGTAAGTAGGTGTTCAGGATCATTCATTTGATCATTATTAGTTCACGTCCGATTATGCGTAGATCACCCCCCTCGTATTCTTGTACTCGTAAGCTAGCCACTCAAATAAATGCTTAGTCGCTTGCTGCAGCCTCACCACTTATCCATGCCTCATCCATTAAGCTTTGCTAGTCTTGATACCTTTAATAATGAGATTGTTGAGTCCGTGTGGCTCACATATTACTGCAACACCAGTTGCAGGTACAGGTAAAATGATACTATGATGTGAGCGCGATGATTGTTCTATTTGAAGTTTCTTCTTCTTCTTCTTCATCGATATAGGATGGGTTCCAGGCTGGCAGCCTGGGACAATAAATATGGACGTCGTTCTTTTATCGTTTGTTTTCGTCCGTCGCTGGACCCTTCTCTTCTTCATGATGATTGGTTATTGTTGTATTGATGTGACTCTGATGTAGTTTGTGGCGAGTGTAAGCCAATTCCCTATACTCATCTTTTCAGTACTTGTACTTGTAACAATATCCATTCTTGCAAAACGACAAGATGTGCTTCTATCCCTGTCGAGGCCCTCGCGCAAAAATAAGGATAGTGTCGCATCCTAGACGTTACAAGTTGGTATCAGAGCAGTACCGACTTAGGAGCCCCCTGGATCGATCGAACTTGGCCGAGACGAGTCTAATAAAAAACTGTTTTGAGTCTAGTTATATATCGGAGAGTAGGACTCTTTTTTCTACTCATCTATGCTCTAGTGAGGAATCTTGACGTAATAAATTTAATTCTACTCCTCTTCTCCCTCAATTTTTAGGATCAAACGAATATTTTTGGTTTCTATATGATGTCCATGTGACAGAGTTCTGACGTGGTGCCTCCTACTGTGTTGATTTTATTTCGGGGAGTTGAGTTGAGGGAATTCTTGAGAAACATCGTTATCATTCAGATTTCTTAGTATCTCGAGACGGAGGATGTTCGAAATTGCTTCAATACTAGTAGTGGCGAGAGGAGTATGGCTTCCCCAATACTGGTGCATATAGGTTCGGATGTATCACCATACTTAGTATCGTTGTGATTATGAGGGTCTGAGATAGACAAGGTTCCGAGATTTTGGTTATGTGTTGACGGAGGTGATACACTGGACGGGTTAGATGCTAGGAGTTTAGTGATGAATTTCTCCTTGTATCCGTGGACCCGATTGCATGACCATAAATTTCAGGAGCTCTTAGGTGGGAATTCAAGTAGCTACTTATAGGACAATCTCCCAACAGATGCATGATGTGAGGTTGGGGTTCGACATCTAGTGGATTCGTTTGTTCATGGTCGTCTTACAATGGTTCTCGTTGTGTCATAAAGAGTCCTTGTAGCTTACTACGACTCGGGGACGCTTCATATGTCGTGTGCACTTCCTTGTACATGATGGCCACTATAGGATAGATCCCGTGCGATCCTATCCACGAAAATATTGGATGAAATCTCTGTCATGAATATTTTCTAGCTTGTTTCGTAAGCCGCATCCTTTGTTTTGATTGGAGTATGGTAATACGAGTTGCTTCGATGTCAACTGGTGATTTCATATCTTTCCAAGAGGTGTTCTCATATTTTTATGTGAATGCTGATTCTTTTTCTCAATCAAGTTGTCTTATCAATTCTTTCCAACCGGAGTCGTCATATCAATTCCTTTCAACCGGTGTGCTTATCTTCAAGTGAATTCAATCCTCTCCAATTTTGCAAGATCAATCTCTCATTTATTTCCGGAGTTCATCTCATCTGTCCCCCTCCCACCCCTTTTTCTTCATGGTTTAATTATCATCCAAGTGCCTTTCTTTTCATTCATGCTTCCGCTATCTTATCTTCCGCGTTGTATTCGGTGATTCTTTGTGAAGATTCTTAGGAGTTCAAGTTCATCATTTCTTCATGTTGTTTTCTTACCCGGTGGATTCAATTCAAGATCTCGGTGTTCATCATATCCTTCTCATTTGTCCAATGTTTTTCTCCTGTGTTGGAAATTCTCATCAAGTCCGTCTTGTTTATTCATCCCTATCTATTCTATCCGGAGTGCTACACATATCTCAGAAGCTTCATGTTTTCATTCAAATCCTTTCAATTATTTTGATGTTCTCACCTCATCAAGTTTCCATTTGTACACGTGCAATCAATCTTTCTTAGGAATCCATTCAATGGTGTTTTCTTTTAAGTGGGCCCATAACCCATAGGTTCTTTCCCATGATCTTATCTGACTCTTGTAATCTTTTCCGATGATCCCTAGTTCTTTTCAATTATGACGTAAGTATGAATTTCATCAGTCATATTCCTTCTCCAAGATTGCTTCAAATTAATTCTCATATGTGTCTCAACCATTCATTCTTTATTATTCCAGAGTGTCTTAGTTACTTTGGTGGTGTTCCTTTTCATCATTCTCAGTGTGAAGACTGAAGGAGAGTTTCTCTTAAATCTTGCTCCATTCTTGTGAAGATTGTCATCTCAGCTTCGTGTTGTCCTCTCATTTGTTTTCGAACCTGAGTAATTCCTTCCATATCTATCCGGTTCATTTCTGAGTTGTTTTCATTTCTTGATCCTCCGAAGGCCATCATTTCAGAAGATTTCTTAGTTCTCAAATTCTTCTCATTTGTTGTCTCCTCGTTCATCTCTCAATTATTCCAGTGCCTTGTTCAAGTTTTTTGATGGGTGGATCATGATGTCTTCATTCTCATGTATCTCCATTCATTATTGGTATCCGCCTTCATTCCAAATTCTTACCTATGGTTGTTCAAGACTTCTTCAATTTGTGCCTATATCTCTCCTCAGTCTTATTAAGAAGATTAAGTGATATGCTAAATCGGATGCTTGTCAGCAATTTAACTTGATGAAGGATGAGCATAAGATAATTCTAATTCTTGCTCATCAAGGTGATTTCAATTCTTCTCCTCGAGTGGTTCATGGTATCAATTCTGCATCCCAAGTGCTTCATCTTTTCCTTCTAGAATTCCAAGTTTTTCTCTATTACCTCTTCCTGAAGATTCATCTAAATCTTTGCATGGCTTCAATCTTGTTCTGTTCAACATTCAACTCTTTATATCATCATTTCATCCCGGTGTTCTCCAAGTAGTTCTTCATGGTGATTCATCGAGGTTTCAATTCTTTCTCAACGTGTTCTTCAAGATTCTTGTTGGATACCTCAAGTATTCTTATCTTGCATTTCAAGTGCAATTCTCTCTCCTTTGTCCTTTGAGGTTGTGTTATAGCATTCTTGTTAGTGGAGGAGTCTCGAAGAATATTTGTTTCAAGAATGAGATATTTAAACCCACTGATTCTATGATCATGAGATATTTTCAAACCCATGATTTCTTCATTGAGCTATCGTGGTTTGGATTTCACCTAAAGCTTTTCCCAAGGATTGTAGCTATTATGGTGATTATCATTGATCCAAGTTCTCAATGTATCCTCTTTGTGAAAGAAGTTCTGCTTATCTTGTTGCTCCCAATGAATCAATTGTTTTCCAATTGTGGCTGGTTGTCAACTCATTAAGTGAGATGGTTTTCATCAGTCCACAACAAGCTTGTTCTTTTCGTCATTGGTTTTTCGAGCAACTCCATTCAATTCTACTTTGTGATGTGCTTCTTAATTCAATTGTGATGGTAGTTGTCATTCTCTTCTTCATTTTTTCTTCCCAATGATATAATTTCTATCCTCTTGTTCCGGAGTTGTTTTGGTGTTGGTCTCTTCAATCTATCATCTTGTTCTTTCAAGTTCATGTTCTTTCCTTGTTTATCAATTTAGTTGTTTTGTTGTCTATCTTTTCAAGATCTTCCCATCCTATCAAATTTGCCCTCTTTTTCTACCGAAGTGCTGCCGAAACTTTGTGTGAATTCTTGCTTGTTTCTCATATCAATCTTTATCTCTTTGCTACCTTCAAGATTCATTGTTTTCACTCGTTTGTAAAAGAAGTGACTAAGTTTTACCTATTGTTCTTTCTCTTCCTCTTCCCATTTCATTCTTAGATCTCGGGGTGAGATCTCTTGTTAGTCTAGGAGAGTTCTAACAGCCCAAGACCGACGCTCCAGAAGATTCCCATTTTATTCCATTGTCACCGTGTTGCTAGATTGTCTGTCGCATTCATCATCACATCATGTGTATCATCAGCATTGCATCGGCACTACGTTGCCGCCAGTTTTCAAAACTGCAACCATTATTAGTTGTTGGTTCTCTCCGTTATCGTTGTTGACCGTTTCGAGACCAACCACACACGCACATGCCCGTAGCATCATTAAAATTATTGATTTTAAAAGCGTGCATAAAATATTCTTAGTTTGGGTTGATACTTGGTGTGCGGTCTCGTTATTAATGTAGGTAGGCTACCTGCCAATTTTCGCCGCAATTGGTGTCCGTTTGATACCCAAACGTTCGACCGTAGCGGCACCATCATCGATTTATCGTCGGACGTTTTTCGTGTTTTAAAACTTTGCGCCGGGCCGCAAACCTCCCTCTCTTCTTGGCCCAACCACCTCTCCATAGCCACTAACCCAGCCTAGTCCCTACCCGCGACCGGAGCCGTCGATTGCGATCGCATGGTCGAATCGGAGCTAAAAACCACAAAATCGAGCCCCCATTCCTACTTAAGCAAGCCTTCCCTACCCAATTTGACCAAACCCTAGCCACCCTCGATTTCCATGCCGAGAAAACCGTAAACCACCACCCAGCGCCCATGTCTCCCTCTTCCAGCCGCTGGACTGCGGTGCCCATTTTGAGCCCGCCCGAGCCCAAGTCAACCGTCGGCTTCCCGAGCTCGCTCCCATCGGGAGGAGCACCCGCACCCCGACCCCAAGATCCTCCTCGCTTTCGCGCCCCTCGCCGCCACGCCCCTCGCAGGCCACCAGAGCTCTGTGCGCCGCCAGCACCGCTGCTGAAGCACCTCACTTGCCTATCGGCCATCTGCTGCTTCTCCGTGCCCCGCCGCATTGCAGCTCCCTAATACGTCTCCATCGTATCTACTTTTCCAAACTCTTTTTCCCTTGTTTTGGACTCTAATTTGCATGATTTGAATGGAACTAACCTGGACTGACGTTGTTTTCAGCAGAATTGCCTTGGTGTTGTTTTTGTGCAGAAATGAAGGCTCTCGGAACGTCCTGAAAATTTCCGGAGAATATTTCTGGAAAATATGAAAAATACCTGCGCAAAGATCCACCAGAGGGGATGGGCCAGTGGGCCACAAGCCCTATAGCCGCCGCCCCCCTGGTGGCGGCTAGGAAGCTTGTGGGGCCCACGTGGCTCTGCCGCCCTCGAACTCAGCTCTATAAATTCACTTTCGTGCCAGAAAAAATCAAAAGAGAGAAGATTTCGTCGCGTTTGCGATACGGAGGCGCCGCCACATCCTGTTCTTCATCTTGAGGGCAGATTTGGAGTCCGTTTTGGGCTCCGGAGAGGGGAAATCGTCGCCATCGTCATCATCAACCTTCTTCCCTCTCCAATTCCATGAAGCTCTTCATCGTTCGTGAGTAATCTATTTGTAGGCTCGCTGGGCGGTGATGAGTAGGATGAGATCTATCATGTAATCGAGTTAGTTTTGACGGGGATTGATCCCTAGTATCCACTATGTTCTGAGATTGATGTTGCTACTACTTTGCCATGCCTAATGCTTGTCACTAGGGCCCGAGTGCCATGATTTCAGATCTGATATTATTATGTTGTCACCAATATATGTGTGTTTTAGATCCGATCTTGCAAGTTGTAGTTACCTACTATGTGTTATGATCCGGCAACCCCGGAGTGACAATAACCGGAACCACTACCGGTGATGACCATAGTTTGAGGAGTTCATGTGTTCACCAAGTGCTAATGCGTTGGTCCGGTTCTTTATTAAAAGGAGAACCTTAATGTCCCGTAGTTTCCTTTTGGACCCCGCTGCCATGGGAGGGATGGACAATAGATGTCATGCAAGTTCTTTTCCCTAAGCACGTCTGACGACACACGGAATGCATGCCTACATCACATTGACGAACGGGAGCTAGCCACATATCTCTCCGTGTTATAACTGTTGCATGATGAATATCATCCAAACAAATCACCGACCCATTGCCTACGAGTTTGTCCCACTGCTGTGTTACTTGTTTTGCCTTGCTGCTGCTGTTTCTTGTTTTGCCTTGCTGCTGTTGGTACTTATTTTGCCTTGCTGCTGCTGTTACTTGCTTTGCTCTGCTGCTGTTACTACTGTTGCTACTTGCTACTGCTCTCACTACTGCTGTTCCTTGCCACTGGTGTTACTCGTTACACTGCTGCTACCTGCTACAATACTTTTTTGCTCGCCGTTGCCGGGAAAAGACTATTTCCCGTCCACGGGCAACTTCTGGCGCCATTGATACAACCGTTAGGAATAGTCTGCCGTCAACAAATCGTTTCTCACACCGTTGCTATCATACTACTTTGCTACTAATACCTTGCTTGCAAATACTAATCTTTCAGGTGTGGTTGAATCTGACACATTCAGCTGCTAATACTTGAGAGTATCCTTCCACTTCCTGACGGGCGAACCAACAAATTTGGGTTGAATACTCTACCCTCAAAAACTGCCGCGAACCCACACGCTGGTGGGCCATTGCAAGACAATTGCTAATTGTTGAGCAACTGGGAGCAGTTCTGGCTCTATTGCCGCGAAGGCATCAAGTCAGGAACACGTCAACAACATTCTTCTAGTGTCGTTGCCAGGGACTTCTAGCAGCAGCTTTTTCTGGTGCCGTTGCCGGGGAGGGGATTGCTATATTCTGTGAGTCACTTGGGATTTATATCTGCTGATCACTATGAAGAATCTGATAGATCAAAAAACCAAAGTCTTGCCCTCAACTACGAGGGGAGGTAAGGAATTGCGATCTAGCTCTGCACTTGATTCACCTTGAGTTATGAGTAAGTTTGCGACACCACCTCCTGCTAGAAATCTTGATATGTCGCGTGTGCTTGATGATGCTTATGATGCTATGCCTCATGCTGCTAGAGATGATATGCCTTATACTGCTAGAGATGCTATGCCTGATGATGCTATGCTTGATACAACTTTGCCTGATGATGCTAGAGATGCTATGCCTGATGATGCTATGCTTGATACTGCTTTGCCTGATGATGCTAGAGATGCTATGCCTGATGATGCTATGCTTGATACTGCTAGAGATACTACTTTGCCTGATATGCCACTAGGGGTATTCCTAGATGCTCATATTGCTACGTTACTACCAATGCTTGTGATGCTTCTGAAACTGCCGATACTATTGAGATAGAACCTGCTTTTGCTCCTGCTAGATCTAGCTCTCCTAGATATGAATTGCCTGAGATACCTGAGGGTTATGTTATGGAGGGAAAGATAGCTAAGGATTTTCCTGCGTGTAAGGATGCCAATGACGCTGAGAAATTACTTCTCAAGTGGAAGGAAAAAATCTCTGAAAGCTAGGATGAAATACGACCCGAAGTTTGCCACTTCACCTATCTTTATCACCGATAAGGATTATGAATTCTCTGCCGACCCTGAGATAATCTCTCTAGTCGAAACTGATCCTTTCCACGGTTATGAGTCTGAGACGGTCGTAGCCCATCTTAGCAAACTTCACGATATAGCCACCCTTTTCACTAGTGAGGAGAAGATCCGCCACTACTATATCCTTAAGTTGTTTCCTTTCTCTCTAAAGGATGACACTAAATCCTGGATCACTTCTCTTACTCCTGGATGTGTGAGTAGTCCCCAGGATATGGTCTATTACTTCTGTGAGAAATATTTCCCTGCCCATAAGAAGCAAGCTGCCTTGCAGGAAATATACAACTTTGCTCAATTCCAAGAAGAGAGTCTCCCACAAGCTTGGGGGAGACTCATCCAGCTACAGAATGCTTTGCCTGATCACCCTCTTAAGAAGAATGAGATACTTGATATCTTCTATAATGGACTTACCGATGCTTCTAGAGACCACCAAGATAGTTGTGCCGGTTGTGTTTATAGGGAACGAACTATAGAACAAGCTGAGATTCTACTGAATAACATCTTGATCAACGATGATGCTTGGACTATTCCCGAACCACCTCCTAAGCCAACTCCAAAGAAAAGAGGTATTCTATTCCTCAGTCCCGAAGATATGCAAGAAGCCAAGAAATCTATGCAAGATAAAGGCATTAGATCTGAAGATGTCAAAAATCTACCACCTATCGAAGAGATCCATGGTCTCGATAACCCGATACAAGTAGTGGAAGTGAATTCTCTGCGTAGGTTTGATGAGAGTGATATTCCTTTTGACAAACCTGCTAGCCTATGCTTTGAGGAATTTGATAACTTTGTTGCCAAACAACGGAGTTTCAATGATTATGTTAGCAAATATTTGGAACAAAGTACTCGTATGCTTAGTCATTTAAGTGCTTGTGTAGACAGAAATGTCAATGTTCTGAAGCTTCTGAGTAAACATGCCTCTATGATTACTACTCAGGTAGAACAAGTACTTAAAGCTCAGAATGACTTGCTCAATGAATTAAATGACAACTCTGTCAGACTCATTACTAGAGGAGGCAAAATGACTCAGGAATCTTTGTATCCTGAAGGCCATCCTAAGAGAATTGATAAAGATTCTCAAGGAATTAATGATGATGCACCCAGTCATCCTAAAAAGAAGAAGGATGATAGAAACCTACATGTCAGTTCACCAAATACCGTCACACCTGAAGAACCAAATGATATTTCTGCGTCTGATGCAGAAACACAATATGGTGATGAACATGAACCTGGTGACAATATGGACAGCGATGTTCATAATGATGCTCAACCTAGCAATGATAAGGATGTGGAGATTGAACCTACGGTTAATCCTGATAACCCAGAACCTAAGAGATACGATAAGAATGACTTCGCTGCTAGGAAGCATGGTAAAGAAAGGGAGCCATGGCTTCAGAGACCCATGCCCTTTCCTCCTAAGCCATCCAAGAAAAAAGGATGATGAGGATTTTGAGCGCTTCGTTGAGATGATAAGACCCGTCTTTCTGCAGATGCGGTTAATAGATATGCTCAAAATGTCTCTGTATGCCAAGTACATGAAAGATATCGTGACTAATAAACGGAAGATACCAGATCTTGAGATCTTCACCATGCTTGCCAATTACACTTTCAAAGGTGGAACTCCTAAAAAACTTGGTGATCCTGGAGTGCCCACTATACCATGCTCCATTGAGGAAACTATGTAAGAACTGCCTTATGTGACCTTGGAGCTGGTGTTAGTGTTATGCCGCTCTCTCTTTATCGTAGACTTGAACTGGATAAGTTGACACCCACTGAAATCTCTGTGCAAATGGCCGACAAATCAACTGCTTTCCCTATCGGCATTTGCGAGGATGTGCCTATTGTGGTTGCTAACACCACTATCTTAACAGACTTTGTTATCTTGGATATTCCCGAGGATGATGCCATGGCTGTCATCCTCGGAAGACCCTTTTTAAACACTGCAGGGGCTGTTATAGATTGCAACAAAGGCAATGTCACTTTCCATGTCAACGGTAATGAGCATACAGTGCACTTTCCGAAGAAACGATATCAAGTACATTGCATCAATGCTATCGAAAAAACTTCATCGATTCTTATTGGGAGCTTTGAATGCCCTATTCCTCGTGTCAAGATGAAGTATGATTTGCTTGTTGGGGAGATACATATCCCCATTGAGGTGACTTAGTGACTATTCGACAATTCTCCGTTTCCTCTTGCGATTCGAAAAGGTTTTGTCATGGGGATTTGATCAACCCCATTGACGGATTTCTTTCGATGACCATGAAATGGATGAATCAAAGAGTCACATACCTATGTTTTAAGCTTTCACTTTCTGTTGCTTAGAAGAAAAATGATAGATTTAGTTTAGTTTTTCCTGTTTCCTGTTTTAGTGTCCCGGATAAAAATACCCCGAAAATAAAAGTTCTCCGATGGTCCTGAAAATCTAGTATGTTTTTTTTCTGGAATATTTGAAAAATACTGGGACTGAGAGCTGGCCTGGGGGCCACACCAGTGGGACACAAGCCCTGTAGCCGCCGCTACCAAGATTGTGGGGCCCACAGGGAACCCCTCCACTCATTCCAGCTCCCATCCTCTTCTTCTTCCTCCAGAAAAAATCGTTTCGCAGCTCAAACCCGTGTTCTTGCTCATTTGGCTGTGATTTTCAATCTCCTTGCTCAAAGCACCATTATCCGAACCGTTTTGGGGAAATTACTCCTTGGTAAGTGCCTCCTCCATTGGTCCAATTAGTTTTTTGCTCTAGTGCTTTATCCTTCGCATATTATTGCTACCTTGGTGACCCTGTTCTTGAGCTAGAAATGTTGATTTTAGCTGGTCCCAAGTAGTTTTAGCGCGTGATACGGTCTCTAGGCACTAGTAGGAGTAGTTGCTACAAGGTGTGGTTGGTCTTTATTCAATTTTCCCTTGAACTTCAAAAAATTTCAGCAAAAGGAAATTACGTTCAAGAGGAAGTTTCATGGTGGTTCCTCAAGTAAGAAGGGTCCCCGTCTTTCTTTTCGGGAGCCCGAACCTTATCAACTAAGGGACGTACCGGTACAACCATGTGAATGGCCTTCCGATGAGTTCATGATCGAAGCAGGCTTCAAGGATGAGTTTGATACACTTGTCCGCAATGCCGGGTTAGAAGAATTCCTCTCAGATAAATGTGAAAGTATGCTATGCTCACTGCCTCTTTCATGCGTAGATTTAAATTTTCAGTTGGTCGTGACTCATCCATACTGTTTGATCTGTATGATAAATCCTACACCATGGATTTGGAGGATTTCAATAGGATTTGCAAGATACCCGATGGGGGTAGTCTTAATGATCGTGTTAAGTCTTCGGTTAGAGATTTTGTCTCCAGTATCACTGTTGGAGAAACTAGAGATATCACGCAAGCTACCATAGGAAGCATTCATTTCCCTGCCTTGCACTACTTTGCCCTCTTCATAGGTAGATGCATTAACGACAAGGGTGCACATTGTCACCTATGCGCATCCGACCTTAGTATCCTTAAGAGCGTAGTAACACGTGACAGGAGTTTCAACATGGGAGCTATAATAGCGAGGAGGCTGAATAATAATGCCATTGATGGGGATTTCTTTGGTGGAATTTATGTTACGTTCTTAGCAAATTTTCTTGGAGTATCCATCCGTTCAGGAGATCCCCCTCTCCGTACAGCCTACCTTGATCGTGTCGCTCTAACACGCTACTAGTTCCTTGAGAGGGATGATGAATCCCTCCTATACCATTTGATATTTAACCGGCAGCGTGTTTTCCATATTACCCTTCCTGCTCCTGCTTTCTTTGACTTTCAGGTAAAACGGAGATACTACATAACCATAGGAGAGGCAGAGGAGTATGAGAGGGAGGCGACGGCTGCTCGTCTTCGTGAGACAACTATTCAGGCAGTGGCTGCAGCACTCCCGTATAACACCCATTATGATTTTGGGTTTCGCGAGGACCATCCATGGGAGTAGACCAAGCTAGGCCAAAAGCCTAAGCTTGGGGTAGTACGTGTTCTCAACGACCTTACATTCATGCTTATGCTTTCACTTTGTTAGGCGGTGTTTACACTTTGCCACTGTATTATCCATGCTAGTTTATTTTTGTTTTCTTGTTTTCTTGTTTTGTGTCCTTTTGAGAAAACCCAAAAAGATTTTCCTTTCTTCTTTTGCTTGTTGGGAGTTTTCCCGTGTAAATAGTTTTCTTTTTCTTTGGGTCAAGGTAGAAGATATTGGTTACAATGTTTAGTTGCTCTTGCATGCATACCTGTTTAGCTTTCAAAGTGCCATATTACTTTGTCTTCTCCTTTGTGTTTGCCTGCAGATCCAGCTTAGTCCAATGCACGAGCACTCTTACTATTGTTCACATCGTTCGATCGTGCAAGTGAAAGGCAATAATGATGATATATGATGAAGTGACTGAGACTGGAAAAGCTGGTATGAACTCTATCTATTTTGTTTTTGTAAATATGACTAGCTTGTCGTCCCAGATTCAGGTTTGTTGTGAGAGAACCATGTTTGCAATGACAACTTAGAGATCATAGTTTCTGATGCCATGCTTAATTAGCTGAGAGCTTATAATGGTTTGTCTTGAATGCCAACATAGATTTTGAGAGGACTATGATGTAGTATGATAGGATGGTATTCTCCTTTGAATGATTCAAGTGGCTTGACTTGGCGCATGTTCATGCATGTAGTTGAAACAAAATCAACATAGCCTCTATGATGTTCGTATTCATGGTGATTTATATCCTGTTCATGCTTGCACTCCATGTCAGTCAAAGTCATTGCATCTTGATGACTATTGTCGCTCTCTAGTTTGTCGCTTCCCAGTCTTTTGCTAGCCTTCACTTGTACTAAGCGGAATACTGCTTGTGCATTGCTACTGCAACAAAAGACCTTCCAACGGCGCCGGTAACAAGGCAAAAGAAAACGGCAAAGGAGAAAGGCAAATGAAAACGACAAATGTGAAGTGGGGGAGAGGAAAACGAGAGGCAACTGGCAAAAAAAGTAAATGCAAGAGATGAGTTTGTGAGACCTGCTTGGATAGATCTCTCCTTCCCTGGCAACGGTGCGAGAAATACTTCTGCTACTGCAACAAAAGACCTTCAAACGGCGCCAGAAACACGTGCTGACGGGAGACGTCTTGATTCTCCTCAGCAACGGCACCAAGAATCCTTCTGCTACGGCTACACCATTAGGGACTTCCTAGGCTAATATGCAAAGGATTTCCCCGCGACTTTGGAGCCTTGCGTTGGTGTTCCCTCGAAGCGGAAAGGGTGATGTAGCGCAGCGGTGGTAAGTATTCCCCTCAGTTTTGAGAACCAAGGTATCGATCCAGTAAAGGAGTATCACAAGTGCCTGCACAAACACAAAAAGCTTGCTCCCAATGCTATGAAGGGGTTGTCAATCCCTTATAGATTGTTTGCCAAGTGAGAACTAAAAGCAACAAATTAACAACGCGAAGTGGAAACGATAGGTGTGAGTAGACCCGGGGGCCGTAGTGTTTACTAGTGGCTTTTCTCATGAAAGCAAGTAGACGGTGGGTGAACAAATTACTGTCGAGCAATTGATAGAACCGTGCAAAGTCATGACGTCATCTATGTCAATGATTATATCTATAGGCATCACGTCCAAAAGAAGTAGACCGATACTTTCTGCATCTACTACTATTACTCCACACGTCGACCGCTATCCAGCATGTATCTAGTGTATTAAGTCCAAAAGAACAGAGTAACGCCTTAAGCAAGATGACATGATGTAGATGGAAAATCTCATATTTACGACAAAGCCCACCTTGTTACCCTTGATGGCAACTACACGATGTGTGCCTTGCGGAAACGGAAGCTTGCGGCGGCGGAAAAGTGTTTTCGTGGATTCCCTGATTTTTTTCTGTATTTTAGGGCATATATAGGCAAAGGAGCTAAGTCAGGGGGGCGCCAAGGAGGCCACAAGCCTACTAGCCGCCGCCCCCTGGTGGCGGCTAGGGGGCTTGTGGCCCCCCTGTAGCTCTCCTGGCTTGTCCCTCAAGCCCCCTGATCTTCTTCCGTTCGGGAAAAATTTATTTCAGGGATTTTATTCCGTTTGGACTCCGTTCCAAAATCAGATCTGAAAAGAGCCAAAAAAACAGAAAAATAGGAACTAGCACTTGGCACTGAATTAATAAGTTAGTCCCAAAAAAATATAAAAGGTACATAAAATATCCAAAGATGACAAGATAACAACATGAAACCTTCAAAAATTATAGATACGTTTGAGACGTATCAAGCATCCCCAAGCTTAACTCCTGCTCGTCCTCGAGTAGGGAAGTATTGAAGAATGAATTTTTGATGTGGAATGCTACCTAGCATAGATGTCCTTTGTAACTCCTCTTATGTGACGTGAATGTTCAGATCCATTAGATTCAAAGAAATAGTTTGCTATTGACGTGGAAACAATAATAATTCAAGCAAACTAGCAAGGTAATCATGAACTTCCAAAATAACAAGGCCAAAAGAAAGTTATCCCTACAAAAGCATATAGTCTAGCTATGCTCTATCATCATTGCACAAGGAATTTAAATCATGCACAACCCCGGTATTGGCCAAGTAATTGTTTTCACACCCTTACTTTCTCAAACCTTTTCAACTCTCACGCAATACATGAGCGTGAGCCATGGTTTTAGCACTATATGTGATGTGGAGTGTGGTGGAGGTTGCAAGACAAAAAGGAGAAGATAATCACATTAACTAGGCATATCAATGAGCTATGGAGATGCTCATCAATAGATATCAATGTGAATGAGTAGGGATTGCCATACAAATGATGCACTAGAGCTAAGAGTATGTGAAAGCTCTTAAAGAAAACTAGTGGGTGTGCATCCAACTTTCTTGCTCGCGAAGACGTAAGGAAAATTTGAGGAAGCCTATCATTGGAATATACAAGCCAAGTTATATAACGAAAATTTCCCACTAGCTATATGGTGGTGACAAAACGAGAGACTCTCAATCATGAAGATCATGGTGCTTAATATGCACAAGTGTGGAAAGGTGGTAGCATTGTCCCTTATCTGTTTTTCTCTCATTTTTTTGGATGGGCTCTTTGGCCTCTCTTTTTTTGATGGGCATCTTTGGCCTCTTTTATTTCCTCACATGGTACAATGCTCCATAAATGATGATCATCACACTTACAACTCAAAACTTAGAGCAACGATGACTCTATACGGAATGCCTTCAGTAGTGTACCGTGACAATGGTCTAGCATGGCATAGCCATTAATGGAAACATCATGCTAGCTATCTTACGATCATGCAATGGCAATGTAGAAGTGGTGGCACATGTCATGGTGGTAGTTGCATGGCAATATATCTCGGAATGACTTTGAAAAAGCCATAGTAGGTAGGTATAGTGGCTGTTTTGAGGGAGGCTAATGGTGGGTTTTGTGCACCGGCGAAAGTTGCACGACAGTAAGAAGATAGTGATGGTGGAAGGTGAAAGTGCATCTAAACCATGGACTCAACATTAGTCTTGAAGAACTCATATACTTGTTGCAAAAGTTTTATTAGTTATCGAAACAAAGCATTCAACGCATACTCCTAGGGAAGGGTTGGTAGGTATAAACCATCGCGCGATCCCGACCGCCACGCAAAGGATGACAATCAATAGACTAATCATGCTCAGATTTCATCACATAGCGGTTCATCATACGTGCATGCTACGGGAATCACTAACTTCAACACAAGTATTTCTAGATCCACAACACCTTACTAGCATAACTTCAATATTACCACAACCACAACTCAAAACTAATTGAGATGAATCAAACTTCTATCACTATTCAATGCACATGAAGGTGGAAGTTTTCGTATCCCTTTGGATAACTACCCCTTTTGAGACTACTTTCAAAGCATAGATCAACTACCAAGCCACGCACCGCCGTGCTCTAAAATATATAAGTGAAGCACATAGAGCAAAATCAACTAGCACAAAAGATATAAGTGAAGCACATGTGAGCTGAATTGTCTACCAAAGGATATAAGTGAAGCTCGACAAAATCACGGTGAGTGCATGTCTCTCTCTCTAGGTGTGCAGCAAGGATGATTGTGACACAACAAAATAAAATACTCCTACGATACAAGACGCTCCAAGCAAAACACATAACATGTGGTGAATAAAAATATAGCCCCAAGTAACGTTACCGATGGATGGAAGACGAGAGAGGGGATGCCTTCCCGGGGCATACCCAAGCTTAGGATTTTACGGCATCCTTGAATCTCTTGGGGTGCCTTGGGAATCCCCAAGCTTGAGCTCTTCCCACTCTTTATCTTTTTGTCCATAAGGACTTCACCCAAAACTTGAAAAATTCACAACACGAAACTTAAAGAGAAACTCGTGATAACATTAGTATAAGAAAGCAAACCACCACTTCCTTAGGTACTGCAGAAAACTTAAATTCTACTTATGCTGATGTTGGGTTACTGTATTTTCAATCTTCCATGGCTAACACCCCCCGATACTATCCATAGTTTCATCAAAATAAGCAACCAACTCAACAAAAACAGAATCTGTTAACAGAGGACCAGTCTGTAGCAATCTGTATACTTCGTATACTTCTGTTACTTAAAAAATTCTGAAAAATTACGACAGTCTGAAGAATTTGCGTAGAAATGAGCAGCAGAACGAATCAACTCAAAAACTCTTACAGAAGAAAAATGAAAATTCTTTTCGTGAGTAGAAAGTTTCTGTCTTTTCCAGCATGACCAAACGATCATCCCCAAGACTAATCATAACGGTTTTGCTTGACACAAATGCGAAAAGAAACACAAAAAACACAATCATAACAGAATTATGAAAGTGTGGAAATTGCAAAACACAAAGAAAAAGGATAGATTCGTTGGGTTGCCTCCCAACAAGCGCTATTGTTTAACGCCCTTAGCTAGGCAAAAGGAGATGGAATCACGTATAGTCATCTTTGGTGCTCAAACCATAAGTAGCCCTCATCATAGACTCATAAGACAATCTTATTTTCTTTCTAGGAAAGTGCTCCATGCCCTTCTTTAAAGGAAATTGAAATCTAATATTCCCTTCCTTCATATCGATGATAGCACCAATAGTCGTTAGGAAAGGTCTACCAAGAATAATGGGACATGAAGGATTGCAATCTATGTCAAGTACAATGAAATCCACGGGTACATAGTTCTTATTTGCAACAATAAGAACATCATCGATCCTTCCCATGGGTTTCTTGACAGTAGAATCCGCAAGATGCAAATTAAGAGAACACTCTTCAATCTCATGAAAACCAAGAATATCACATAACGACTTTGGAATCGCGGAAACACTAGCACCCAAATCACACAAAGCATTGCACTCATAGTTTTTTTATCTTGATTTTGATAGTAGGTTCCCACTCATCATGAAGTTCTCTAGGTATAGAGACTTCTAGTTCGAGCTTCTCTTCAAGAGATTTCATCATAGCATCTACAATATGCGCTGTAAAGGTTTTGCTTTGGCTATAAGCATGTGGAGAGTTTGCAATGGATTGCATCAAATAAATGCATTCAAACAAGGAGCAATTATCATAATTGAATTCCTTGAAATCCAAAGTGGGGGTTTCATTACTACCCAAAATTTTGATTTCTTCTACTCCACTCTCCACACCTTTATCATCAAGATGGGTGGACTCCGAATCATTGGGGCGTTTTTCAACCAAAGTGGATTCATATCCAGCCCCTTCATCAATAGGTTTGACACGCGAAAACAAAGATTAAAGAGGAGTCACCCAAGCACTTTAAGATCTTCGTGATTTGCATCACTAGAACGCACCCTTTTAAACCATTCATGCCTAGCGCGAATTTGGGCGGTTCATTCTTTGCTCTCATTCATGGAGACACGCATAGCTTTCAAAGTTTCATCCAAGTTGACCTTGGGAGGAGCGCATCTAGCTTTCAAAGCATCAATATCACAAGGCATCCTATCAACGCTCTTAGCCAAATCGTCAATTTTGAGTAGTTTTTCCTATATGGACGCATTGAAAATCTTTTGAGAGTTGATGAACTCTTTGATATTACTCTCTAAATCAGACGGTAATTTGTTGTGATTTCCATAAGTGTTGATGTAGGAATTGCCATAATTGTTAGAGGAGTTACTAGGAAAAGGCCTAGGAACATAGTTTCCTCTAAAGCATTGTTGTTGCCAAAATTGTTCCTACCAACAAAATTAACGTCCAAACTAGCGTTGCTACTCTCTATCAAGGAAGATAGTGGCATGTCATTAGGATCTACAGTAGCATTTCTACTAGCAACCAGATTCATCAACTCGTCCATCTTAGCACTAAGCGAGTTAATTTCTTATATAGCGTGTACCTTTTTGCTAGTAGGCGACCTTTCAGTGTGCCACTGAGAGTAGTTGGTCATGATATTGTCTAGGAGTTTTGTAGCGTCTCCTAATGTGATTTCCATGAACGTTCCACCTGAGGCAGAGTCCAAGATATTGCGAGAAGCGAAATTCAAGCCAGCGTAAAAGATTTGTATAATCATCCACAAACTCAAGCCATGAGCGGGACAATTTCTAATCATAAGCTTCATCCTCTCCCAAGATTGTGCAACGTATTCATGATCAAGTTGCTTGAAATTCATGATATCGTTACGTAAGGAGATGATCTTAGCCGGCGGAAAATACTTGGATATGTAAGCATCTTTGCACTTATCTCAAGAATCGATACTATTTTTAGGCAAGAAGAAAACCAAGTTTTTGCGCGATCTCACAACGAGAAAGGAAAAAGCTTCAACTTAATCACGTCATTATCTACATCTCTTTTCTTTTGCATATCGCAAAGCTCAATGAAGGTACTGAGATGGGATGCGACATCTTCACTAGGAAGGCCGGAGAATTGCTCTTTCATAACAAGATTCAGCAAAGCTGCGTTGATTTCATACGATTCCGCACTAGTGGCGGGAGCAATCGGAATACTAATAAAATCATTATTATTAGTGCTCGAGAAGTCGCAAAGTTTGGTGTTTTCAGCCATGATGACTTCAACAAACAAACAAGCGCACAAGCAAGCAAGAAAATCGGCGAAGGAAAACGGCAACAAGGCAACAAAAAATGGCAAAGGAGAAAGGCAAATGAAAACGACAAATGTGAAGTGGGGGAGAGGAAAACAAGAGGCAACTGGCAAAAAAAGTAAATGCAAGAGATGAGTTTGTGAGACCTACTTGGGTAGATCTCTCCTTCCCCGGCAACGGCGCCAGAAATACTTCTGCTACTGCAACAAAAGACCTTCCAACGACGCCAGAAACACGTGCTGACGGGAGACGTTTTGATTCTCCTCAACAACGGCACCAGGAATCCTTCTGCTACGGCTACGCCTTTAGGGACTTCCAAGGGAAATATGCAAAGGATTTCCCCGCGGCCTTGGAGCCTTGCGTTGGTGTTCCCTCGAAGCGGAAAGGGTGATGTAGCGCAGCGGTGGTAAGTATTCCCCTTAGTTTTGAGAACCAAGGTATCGATCCACTGAAGGAGTATCACAAGTGCGTGCAAAAACACAAAAAGCTTGCTCCCAATGCTATGAAGGGGTTGTCAATCCCTTACAGATTGTTTGCCAAGTGAGAACTGAAAGCAACAAAGTAACAAAGCGAAGTAAAAGCAAAGTGGAAATGATAGGTGTGAATAGACCCGGGGGCCGTAGTGTTTACTAGTGGCTTCTCTCATGAAAGCAAGTAGACTGTGGGTGAACAAATTACTATCGAGCAATTGATAGAACCATGCAAAGTCATGACGTCATCTATGGAAATGATTATATCTATAGGCATCACGTCCAAAACAAGTAGACCGATACTTTCTGCATCTACTACTATTACTCCATACGTCGACCGCTATCCAGCATGTATCTAGTGTATTAAGTCCAAAAGAACAGAGTAACGCCTTAAGAAAGATGACATGATGTAGATGGACAATCTCATATCTACGACAAAGCCCACCTTGTTACCCTTGATGGCAACTACACGATGTGTGCCTTGCTGCCCCTACTGTCACTGGGAAAGGTCACCACATGGTAAGAACCCAAAACCAAGCACTTCTCCCATTGCAAGAATCATAGATCTAGTTGGCCAAACAAAACCCAAGAATCGGAGAGACTTACGAGGATATCAAATCATGCATATAAGAAATCGGCACAGACTCAAATATATATCATAGATAATCTGATCACCAATCCACAATTCATCGGATCTCGACAAACATACCGCCAAAGAGGATTACATCGGATAGATCTCCATGAAGATCATGGAGAACTTTGTATTGAAGATCCAAGAGAGAGAAGAAGCCATCTAGCTACTAACTACGGACCCGTAGGTCTGATGGGAACTACTCACGAGTAGTTGGAGGGGCGATGATGTTGATGTAGAAGCCCTCCAACTCCAAAGTCTCCTCCGGCAGGGCACCGGGAAGGGTCTCCAGATGAGATCTCGCGGAAACGGAAGCTTGCGGCGGCGGAAAAGTGTTTTCGTGGATTCCTTGATTTTTTTCTGTATTTTAGGGAATATATATGCGAAGGAGCTAGGTCAGGGGGGCGCCAGGGAGGACTCAAGCATGCTAGACGCCGCCCCCTAGTGGCGGCTAGGGGGCTTGTGGCCCCCCTGTAGCTCTCCTGGCTTGGCCCTCAAGCCCCCTGATCTTCTTCCGTTCGGGAAAAATTTATGTCGGGGATTTTATTCCGTTTGGACTGTGTTCCAAAATCAGATCTGAAAATAGCCAAAAACACAGAAAAAACAGGAACTAGCACTTGGCACTGAATTTATAAGTTAGTCCCAAAAAAGATATAAAAGGTACATAAAACATCCAAAGATGACAAGATAACAGCATGAAACCATCAAAAATTATAGATACGTTTGAGACGTATCATGCATCCACTTCCATAAACCCGAAATATTTTCCATGAGAGTCCACCATACCTACCTATTTGCGGTATCTACATGCCGTTCCAAGTAAATTTGCATGTCCATTCTCTAAACCTTCAAGAAATAATCTGTTTTGCATGCCCGAACCGCTCATGTGGTGACACAGGGCTATTGATATCTTCCATGTTAGGCGTGTTATCCTCGACATGTGTTTATTCACTGTCATTCACGAGAAAGAGTCCGGTAATTGGAATGCCCAGTTCCACGCTTAAATCGAAAACATAACTGTAAAACAAGACTCCCCCCGGATGGATGTTAGTATGGACGGTACCCGAGGATTCGGGTCGCCATGGAGTGTGATTGATTGGTGGTGGGGGAGTTAAAACTTTACTTTTCTATTTGGGAACCGCCTATAGCATGAGTAGCGTGGAAGATATTGAGAACTCTTGGTCATTGCGTTGACAATGAAAGCATGCCACCCAAAATTATTATCTCTGTTTTCAAAGCTTGAGTTCTGGCACCTCTGCAAATCAATACTTCCCTCTGCGAAGGGCCTGTCTATTTATTCTTCTGTTGAGTCATCCTCTTCTTATATAAGCACCAATTAGAGAGCACCTCTGACATTTTTATGCTTTGCTTTTGATTGATATTGAGTATGACTATGACTGGATCTTCGTTGCTATGAATTACAATGTTTAGTCAGCCCTTGATCTTTGAAAGTGCTCTGGATTTATGTTTTGCGCTCTCAGAAAGAGCTAGCGAGATAGCACCTATTCATATTGCTTCATGCTTGTTTTGATTGAATTGTTGGTATCTGAAACTCATTATTATTTGCTCGTTAGCTGATTATGCCATTGATATTAGTTTACCGTGAGACCTTTGTGTCACTTGCTTATGTGGTTAACTTGTGATCTTGCTGAAATTCTGGTTATGAGTCAGACATAGTTAGAACAACAAGATCAAACAGAGTTTGTCAAAGTTTTTCTTTCTCTTTCAGTTTCTCAACTGAGTTGCTTGAGGACAAGCAAGGTTTTAAGCTTGGGGGAGTTGATACGTCTCCATTGTATCTACTTTTCCAAACTCTTTTGCCCTTGTTTTAGACTCTAATTTGCATGATTTGAATGGAACTAACCTGGACTGACGTTGTTTTTAGCAGAATTGCCTTGGTGTTGTTTTTGTGCAGAAATGAAAGTTCTCGGAACGTCCTGAAAATTTATGGAGAATATTTCTGGAAAATATGAAAAATACCTGCGCAAAGATCCACCGGAGGGGATGGGCCAATGGGCCACAAGCCTTGTAGCCGACGCCCCCCTGGTGGCGGCTAGGAAGCTTGTGGGGCCCACGTGGCTCTACCGCCCCCAAACTCAGCTCTATAAATTCACTTTCGTCCCAGAAAAAATCAAGAGAGAAGATTTCGTCGCGTTTGCGATACGGAGGCGCCACCACATCCTGTTCTTCATCTTGAGGGCAGATCTGGAGTCCATTTTGGGCTCCGGAGAGGGGAAATCGTCGCCATCGTCATCATCAACCTTCTTCCCTCTCCAATTCCATGAAGCTCTTCATTGTTCGTGATTAATCTATTCGTAGGCTCGCTGGGCGGTGATGAGTAGGATGAGATCTATCATGTAATCAAGTTAGTTTTGACGGGGATTGATCCGTAGTATCCACTATGTTCTGAGATTGATGTTGCTACTACATTGCCATGCTTAATGCTTGTCACTAGGGCCCGAGTGCCATGATTTCAAATCAGAAATTATTATGTTGTCACCAATATATGTGTGTTTTAGATCCGATCTTGCAAGTTGTAGTTACCTACTATGTGTTATGATCCGGCAACCCCGGAGTGACAATAACCGGAACCACTCCTGGTGATGACCATAGTTTGAAGAGTTCATGTGTTCACCACGTGCTAATGCGTTGGTCCGGTTCTTTATTAAAAGGAGAACCTTAATATCTCATAGTTTCCTTTTGGACCCCGCTGCCACGGGAGGGATGGACAATAGATGTCATGCAAGTTCTTTTCCCTAAGAACGTATGACGACACACGTAATGCATGCCTACATCACATTGATGAACGGGAGCTAGCCACATATCTCTCCGTGTTATAACTGTTGCATGATGAATATCATCCAAACAAATCACTGACCCATTGCCTACGAGTTTGTCCCACTACTGTTGTTACTTGTTGCGCCTTGCTGCTGTTGTTACTTGTTTTGCCTTGCTGCTGCTGTTACTTGCTTCGCTCTGCTGCTGTTACTACTGTTGCTACTTCTCTCACTACTGTTGCTCCTTGTGACTGCTGTTACTCGTTACACTGCTGCTACCTGCTAGAATACTTTTTCACGCGCCGTTGCCGGGAAAAGACTATTTCCCATCCACGGGCAACTTCTGGCGCCATTGATACAACCGTTAGATACCGTTGCTATCATACTACTTTGCCACTGATACCTTGCTTGTAGATACTAATCTTTTAGGTATGGTTGAATCTGACACATTTAGCTGCTAATACTTGAGAGTATCCTTCCACTTCCTGACGGGCGAACCAACAAATTTGGGTTGAATACTCTACCCTCGAAAACTGCCGCGAACCCACACGCTGGTGGGCCATTGCAAGACAATTGCTAATTTTTGAGCAACTCGGAGCAGTTCTGGCTCTGTTACCGCGGAGGCATCAAGTCAGGAACACGTCAACAACATTCTTCTAGTGTCGTTGCCGGGGACTGCCAGGAGAACTCCCTCATGGAACCGTTACAGGAGCCCGGCCGGAGGTGGCCTTGACCCGCCGGATTCGGCGAGATCCAGGCCAGCCAACCTCTCCCCCGTGGAGCTCGTCGTCCGTGCCGAATCCCGTCGCCCCGCTGTCCCTAGGCTGCCGGAGGTCTCCCAAGGCAGCGCCACCTCCTGCTCCTCGGTCGAGCATGAGCGGTTGCTTGATCTGCCGATGTTGACTGCGCTCCCTGGGCCTTGCCCAGCCTGCCTCGCCCCGGCCCACCAGATCCGCCGACCCATCAACACGTGGGTGAGACCCCCCCTCCTTCTGTTATATTGCACCCTCGCGCCACTTAGTTGTCCAACGCCCATGCCCTGTTAGCCTAGTTCAGCCAGATTTGGCCCATTCAATATTTTTTTTAGGTCCTGCGATTTAATTCATTTTCAGAAACTTGCATGATTTTCAAATGTCCGTAATTTTTAAACCGTGGGTCGGATCGCGACAAGTTATATATGTAAAACATGTAGAATTTTGTGTAGATTAATATTTTCCCACTCTGATGCATATTTAAAATTGTTAACCATGATGTTTGCCTCGTTTTGTGTGATAATGTGTTAAAACAGTTTAATTCGTAGCTAGTTAATCGTAGCTCCGTCGGAGATGAGCTTTATATGTAAACCGACAATAATGATGTGTAGTTTCACGTGAACACTTTGTTTTGCCATTTAACAAACTTAAAATACGTTTAGGTCAGATCTGGGCAGATTACAAAATTAATGTATGGGGTCATTTCTGAGATGCTATAAGTCATTTCCGGACTCATTTATAATGCCTAGAGAGATAGTTTAATTGTGCTTCACCTCTTGCCATGTTTAAAAAACATTCAATATTACCGTGTACCTAAACGGGAGTGAACTAAATAAATCGTATGTGGAGTTTCGTCAATATGCAACTCGCTGCATATTGAGCTTCACTTAATGTGTTTGATAGTTTGAATTGTCATGACACGCCTTGGGGTTTTGTTTTACTCGTACGCTTTCCCATCCGGTAGTGTCCTCAGAATGTGATACACGGCTCCTATCGGGTTCGTCGACACATCGGGCGGCCTTGCTGGACTTGTTTTACCATTTATGAAACATCTCGTGCATCGGAATTCCGGTGATGCCTTGGGTTATCTCAGAGTTGAGGTTTTCCACTAAGAAATCCGAGGAGATCACGAGTATCATGATCGAGGCTTTCTATGCAGCTCATGGTAATTTGTGATGGACTAGTCGGAGCACCCTCCACGTTTAAACTTTCGGAAAGCCGTGCGTGCGATTATGTGGCAATGTGGAAACTTTGTTTAACATCTGGTTCTAGACGACCTGAAGTAAACTTAATTGGAACTTGCCAACTCTGTGCGTAACTGTGACTGCCTCTTCTCGTGAGTTCTGTATCCGGAAGAGGACGTGGTGGGTTTATGTTTTACATATGTAGGTGTTCAAGATCATTCATTTGATCATTATTAGTTCACGTCCAATTATGCATGGTAACCCCCCTCTTATTCTTGTACTCATAAGTTAGCCACTCAAAAAAATGCGTAGTCGCTTGCTACAGCCTCACCACTTATCCATGCCTCATCCATTAAGCTTTGCTAGTCATGATACCTTTGGAAATGAGATTGTTGAGGCCTTGTGGCTCACAGATTACTGCAACACCAATTGTAGGTACAAGTAAAACGATAATCTGACGCGAGCATGATGATTCTTCTATTTGGAGTTTATTCTTCTTCTTCCTCATCGATCTAGGATGGGTTCCAGGTCGGCAGCCTGGAACACCAAGGATGGACGTCGTTCTTTTATTGTTTGTTTTCATCCATAGTCGAACCCTGCTCTACTTCGTGATGATTGGTTATTGTTGTATTCATGTGACTCTGATGTAGTTTGTGATGAGTTTAAGACAGTTCCCTATACTCATCTTTTCAGTTCTTGTACTTGTAATGATATCCATTCTTGCAAAATGACAAGATGTGCTTCTATCCCTGTCGAGGCCCTCGCGCCAAAATAAGGATAGCGTCGCAGCTTGGGCGTTACACCCACCCTCCTTTCCTTTTTCTCCCTTGGCTAAAATAGGACTCCTTGGGCTGGCCTCCAGTCCACTAAGGGCAGGTCCGCCACCCTTGGGCCTCTTTGGTTCTCTCCCGGGTGGGTGGCTCCTCCCGGTAGAACTCCGGAACCCATTCGTCACTCGTGGTACTTTACTGGTAATACCCAAAAACCTTCCGAAAGCCAAATGGATACTTCCTATATACCAAACTCCGTCTTTGGACCATTCTGGAAATCCTCGTGACGTCCGGTATCTCATCCGAGACTCAGAACAACCTTCGGTTACCAACATCAATAATTCAATTATACCGAAACATCACCGAACCTTAAGTGTGCAGACCCTACAGGTTCGAGAACTATGTAGACATGACCGAGACGCTCTCCAGTCAATATCCAATAGCGGGACCGGGATGCCCATATTGGATCCTACATATTCTACGAAGATCTTCATCGGTTTAACCTCTATGTGAAGGATTCAATTAATCCCGTATGCTATTCCCTTTGTCCATCGGTATGTTACTTGCCCGAGATTCGATCGTCGGTATCTCTATACCTAGTTCAATTTTGTTACTCGCAAGTTTCTTTACTCGTTCCGTAATACAAGATCCCGTGACTAACTCCTTAATCACATTGCTTGCAAGGCTTTTTGTGATGTTGTATTACCGAGTGGGCCCCGAGATACCTCTCCGTCATACGGAGTGAGAAATCCCAGTCTTGATTCACGCCAACCCAACTTACACATTTGGAGATACCTGCAGAGCACCTTTATAGTCACCTAGTATGTTGCGACGTTTGATACACACAAGGTATTCCTCCAGTTTCCGGGAGTTGCATGATCTCATGGTCATAGGAACAAATACATTGACATGCAGAAAACAGTAGCAATAAACTAACACGATCATATGCTATGTTCATAGTTTGGGTCTTATCCATCACATCACTCTCCTAATGATGTGATTCTGTTATCAAGTGACAACACTTGTCTATGGTCAGGAAACCTTGACCATCTTTGATCAACGAGCTAGTCAACTAGAGGCTCACTAGGGACAGTGTGTTGTGTATGTATCCACACATGTATTTGAGTTTCCAATCAATACAATTCTAGCATGGCTAATAAATGATTATCATGAACAAGGAAATATAATAATAACCAGTTTATTATTGCCTCTAGGGCATATTTCCAACATTCCGGGGCTAAGTCCGGTTTGCCAATTACCAGCTTGGTGGTTGCCGCCTCTTCCTCCACAGCCCCCTCTCAACGACGAGTGCATCACTGACCACTTGCTTCATTGCCGTCAAGTACAACCACAACTACTCTTATGGTTTAGGTGCAACTAGGATTGGCGTCGAGGATAGGTATTTCTTCAAATCTTGTAGTGTTGCCTACGCTTCTGGACTCCATGTCATTTGGTCTGCCTTTTTTAGGAATTTGAAAAAGGGCAAGGCGCACTTTGTAGATTTGGAAATGAACATGCCGAGGGCGGCAATGCAGCTCGCCAAGCGGCGTACGTCTTTGACGCCCTTTGCTTCCTCCAACTGCCTGATTGCCTCAATCTTCGCGGGGTTGGCTTCAATCCCACACCGTGACACAAAGAATCCGAGGAGCTTTCCGGATGGGACTCCAAACACACACTTCTTTGGGTTGAGCTTCAAGTTGATCTTGCGCAAGTTCGCAAAAAAAATCTTCTAAGTCCTCGATCAACGTGGCCTTGTCCTTGGTTTTGACTATTATGTCATCCATGTATGCCTCCACATTCCTATGGAGTTGTGACCCAAAACCAATCTGGACGGCCGTTGCATATATTGAACCAACACTCTTCAACCCGAAAGGTACACACTTGAAGCAATATGTGTCGCATGGGGTAATGAATGCGAATTTCTCTTCGTCCTCCTTGGCCATAAAAATCTTGTGGTAGCCACACTAGGTGTCAAGGAAAGACAACAGGTCATAGCAAGCAATTAAATCCACTATCTGATTGATGCGCGGCAAGGGAAAAGGGTCTTTCAGGTAGGCTTTATTGACATCAGTGAAGTCAACGCAAAGTCTCCACTTCATGTTCGCCTTTCGGACCACCACTAGATTTTGTAGCCACATGGGGTGGAGCACACCTCTCATAATACCTCCTGCTTCTAGCTTCTTGATTTCTTCGACAATGAACTCCTCCCACACCAGGGCTTGTTTCCGGAGCTTCTGCTTAACGGGGAATGCATGGGGAGAAAAGACAAGGTGGTGCCCGATCACCTCCCTAGGAACACCGGGGATGTCAGATGGTTTTCAAACAAACACATCGACATTCTCCGGCAAGAAGGTGACGAGCGTGCTTTCCTATTTTCTTTCGAGGGTGGCACTTATGGTGAAGGTGCCGCCCTCGTCGTCCTCCCATGGAGCCACTTTCTCCGTCTTAGGAATGATCACTTTGTTTTTGTTGCTCCATGTGGCAGAGGTGTCTGGCAATTCATCCTCATGAGATTTGCGAGACGTCTTGTTCTTGCCGTTCCCCGTGGGAGATTTGCTGGCAGGAGCAAGCGCCTTGTTGATAGATGTTGCCTCCCAATAGAGGTTGTCGACACAAAGGACCGCGTCTTTGTTGTGAGCGTGGGCAGTGATGATGCTAATCGACCCTCGAATATTGAGTGTATTTTTGGCATGGTGAGATGCGGCCATGAACTTCACCAATGTCGGTCGTCCTATGATTCCGTTATAGGACAACGACATCTTCACAACACCAAAGATGACCCTTTCTGTTCTGTAATGGAGATCGCCGTCGAATGTCGCTGACGGAGTAATTTTCCCCTTGGGCTGAGATCTTCCTACGTTGACCCCCTTGGAAGGACCGTGTTGGTTTAAGATCTGAATCGGAGATCTGCAGCCACTTAATCAAGTCAGGTGATATCAGGTTCATGTCGGCCCCACTATCGTTCAACATGTTTATGACCTTGAGGTTGCAAATTGTTGGTGATACCAACAATGGCGCACGCCTGACAGAAAGTGATGCGGTCAAGGTGATAATCGGTGTCGAAGATGATAGGAGTGTTGGACTACTTGAGGGTCTTTCTTGCCTATCCGCTTTTTCCACTGCATTGACTTCACGGGCCCACTGCTCGAGCTGTCGGTGGGAGGAGTACAAAGATATGCCTTCGTCAATGCACATAGCATATATTGCCTTCTAGAACTCTTGGCCATCAGATCCCTCTTCATCTGCATCACCACCATCGTCGTTGTCATCATCTGATTTCTTGTCTCGGCCCCTACGAGGCTTCTCTTTTTGCTGCCTGGCCTTGTCGCGGCGGGCACCACGGTTCTTCTTGCCGAAGCCACCAACACCATCCTAGCCTTTCTACTTGTCGTGCCTTTGGTACTCTTGCTTATGCTTCTCAGAAAGATTTTCAACTTGGCAGCATTCGGTGAGGTCGTGGCCTTTGGTGAGGTGGATCTTCAGTATGGCATGCCGGTCTTTTCTCCTGACGTGACATCATCGTCTGTAGAGCAGGCGACAACATTCTTCCCGGATCCTTCGTACTTGGCCTTCTTGCCGGAGTTGGAGTTGCCAATTCCTTCAACAGCCATGACTACCTTGACCTTGTGCTTCCAATTACACTTCCAACCTTTTTTCTTGGAGGCGGGCGTGTCTTCGTCGTCATCAGGGTCGACCTCTATGCGTGCATCCTCTCCATGGAGTCTCCTCCCTTCTTCAGCACATGCACATTTGTCAGTCAGACCATAAATCTCGGTGATATCCCGCACCTTGTTCAGGCTCATCTCCTCACGCATTTGCCGATTACGCATGTTCGTATGGAATGTTGCGATCATGGTGTGATGGATGTCGGGGATGTTGTGCTGTACATGGCTGAATCTCTGGATGTATTTGCGAAGGGATTCGCCAACTCTGTGGGGAAGTACATGCAAGTCATTGGCCTGCCCTCGGAGCTTGTGACCCTCATGGTATGTGCCAAAGAACTCGTTGCACAGATCCGCCCAAGAAGAAATGGACCCCTCCGACAAGCTCATCAACCAACTCCTTACATTGGGTTTGAGTGCCAATGGGAAGTAGTTGTCGAACATTTCCTCATCACGTCCCCTGACATCGTGTACCGCGATGGTGTGGATACCGAGGAACTTAGATGGATTGATCTTGCCATCATATTTGATGGACAACTCGGGCCTGAAGGCTCTGCTCAAGGGCCAACGGACTTGCGGCAGCTCATGGGTGAATGTCGGGCAACCTACCTCATAAGGTAGTTTGTCGGGCATCCACGATGCAGGCTCGTCGGTGACTGGGTCCACACGACCATATGATTGGTGGCGCATCTCACGTCGCCTCTCAATAGTAGTGCGGGCGTCCTTCTTGTGCCTCGCCTTCAAGACTTGCCGTTGGTCTTGTTTCTGTCGCGGGTCTGAAGATGCATAAGACACTTCGTCTTGCAGGTCAGTCCGACGGGAAGATTGTTGCTGTTGCGAGGGCGACTGCACCATCGGAGCTCCGCCATCGTCGCGTCTGGCGACGTGCCTCGTCGGGGCCGCAAGGTGTGTGCGTGAGGGAACCGCCACATCTGGCTCGTCGCGATTTGTGAAGCTTAGCAGTCTTTGTATGGTCTCCATCCAGTCTTCCATCTTGTTCGATGCAGGTGGAAAGTTCATCAACAGTTGGGCCTACATCAGGGCTTCCTTTGTAGTCTTGGCCTTGGAGCGATGCGTGGCATGGGCGGCGTCTTACTCCTAACAGTGTGAGGCGGAGCGGTCCCCCACCTCATCACACGCTTCACATTATCACTAGGAGGTTGATGGTGAGCTTGGCCCTATGCACCTTGAGAATGGTACGCTTGGGTCTTGTTCGTGCATCGCCCAAGATTGCCATCCCATGAGCACTGGTCGTGGTTGTCCTCTAAAGGACGTGGCAAAGCCTCTCGCGCCGCCAATGTGGTTGTGGTTGTCGATGCCACGTCATTGTCCCCGATCACTGTCGGCGTGTCTCATGTCATCACGACAACGGTGTTCGGGTCACGGCCTATGGTACTTCGTGTAGTGTTGTGGCTGCACTCACTAGTACAGTGAGCATGGTGTTCACCTGTGACGCATTCGATTTGATCATACACTAATCATACACGCAAACGTGTACACTCAATCTCAAGGACTCACTGATCAATATCACAACACAACTCTAGACAAAAATTCAAACATAAAGGTATATATTACAAGCCAGGCCATGAGGGCCTGAATACATCAGTCAGCGGAAGCAACAATATCCGAGTACAAACATTAAGTAAACAAGTTTTGCCATAAGAAGCCTAGCACAAAAGATACACCGACCGAAAAGGCAAGGCCTCCTGCATGGGTGCCTCCTAACTACTCTTGGTCGTTAGCGGCCTCCACGTAGTAGTAGGCTCTGTTGTGGTAGTAGCAGTCGTCGATGGTAGCAACTGGCTCGTGGGATCCTCCATCTCATCGCAACAAGCAGGTAGAAGAACATAGGGGAAAAGGTAGCAAAGTGACCGTGAGTACAAATCCAAAGTACTCGCAGGACTTACATCAGGTCTAAAATACATATGCGTTGGTATCAAATGAAAGGGGTAGTATTTGTGGACTAAATTGCAGAATACCACAATAAGGGGGGAAGCTAGTCATGTCGGAGACTACGCTTCTCGCAGCTTTCATCTTGCATCATGAGATGAGAACATATTTTATAGTAACAAGTATCAACGTATAGCAATAGTCGTAACCCGAAGATCCTCTCCTCGTCTCCGTGAGAGAGAGAGAGCGATCGCCGAGTTGTATTTTTCACTTATCCGGATGCATTTTATTAAGTATCTGGTTTTAGTTGTAAGAGGCCAGAACACAACTCCAAGCCGGCCTGTTACCGTGGAGAGGCCTGCTCGAATAGGTAAATAAACCCTGCACGGGTACACCACATTTCCCAACATGCTTGATATCCTCTGTCCGTACACGCTCTCCTGGGTCATGACTGGCCTCAGGAGATCAACATGGTGTAGCCGTACCTAGACTCAACAGAGAGGGCAGCCCACAGAACAGAGAGGTGCACGGGTCTTGGGCCCATTTCCCTTTGCACTCGTGCACGTTTGATGAACCACAAGTATAGGGGATCAATCGTAGTCCTTTCAAAAAGTAAGAGTGTCGAACCCAACAAGGAGAAGAAGGAAATGATAAGTAGTTTTGAGCAAGGAATTCTATGCAAGTACTGTAAGTAACAGTGGTAGATGGTTTTGTAGCAAGAGAAATCGTAACAAGTGACAAGTAACAATAGTAGCAAAGGTGCAACAAGGTAGCCCAACCCAATTTATAGCAAATGTCAGGCCTGAAGTTCTCTTATATAAATCAAGCACACGTGAGGAAACATGGGAATTTTTATCTAGTCATATTCATCATGTTAAGTTGATACGTGTTCACTACTTTGATGATTTGATACATGGGTGGACCGGTGGTAAGGTGCTGTTCTTACTTGAACTAACAACTTACTTATGATTACCCCCTCTTGCAAGCATCTGCAACTACAAAACAAGAATTAATAATAATCTAACCATAGCATGAAACATGTGGATCCAAATCAGCCCCTTATGAAGCATCACATAAAGTCGGGTTTAAGCTTCTGTGACTCTCACAATCCATCATCTATTTGTTACTCCAGAATGACTTCCCTTAGGACCATAGCATGGTGAAGTTTCAGGTAGTTGACGTTCACATTACACCACTAAAAGGAGTACCAACATACATATCATCAAAATATCGAACGAATACCAACTTCATATGATTACTTATAACCAGTCTTCTTCCATGTCCTTAGGAACAACACTAACTACTCACACCTCATCAACATATTCAACATCAGAGGTATAATAATATTAATTAAGGATCTGAACATAATGTCTTCCACCGAGTAATCCAACTCAGCATCAACTACACTATGTAATTAACACAACTAGCAACCCACATGTATCAATCCGAGGTTTTGGGACAAAGGTTGAATACACGAGATGAACTAGGTTTGGAGATGAGATGGTGCTAGTGAAGATGTTGATGAAGATTGGTCCTCCCACGAGGAGGCATCATTGGTGATGATGATGGCTTCGGTTTCCCCCTCCCGGAGAGGAATTCCTCCGACAGAAGCGCTCTACGGGAGAGCAAAAGGGCCTCTGCCGAAGTTTCCCCTCGAGATGGCGGCACTTCGTCCTGAAAGTTATCTCCTCATTTTTTTCTAGGGTGAAACACACCATATAGAATAAGGTTGGGTCAGCTAGGGCCCCACAAGCCATCTTGGCGCGACCAGGGGAGCCCTGTTGGCTTGTGCACAGCTGGTGGCCCCTCTCTGGTATATTCTTGGCCCATAAATTCTCAAATATTCCAGAAATATTCTCCGTAAAGTTTCAGGTCTTTTGGAGAAAGTTGATTTTTCTGCCTTTTTCTCGGTTTCCCCATCCAGAATTTGAGTTTCCAGATATTTCCCTCTCAATGATGTACCTTGCATATTCAGAGTAAAAGGGCACAAGAATAGTATGATAATGATGGATAATGGACACTATCAACACAAATATCAATAGTAATTCATGATGCAAAATGAGTGTATCAAATCCCCTAAGCTTAGACCTCGGTTGTCCTCAAGCGAAAGCCGAACTAAAAAATAATGACCACATTAAAGAGAGAGGTGTCAATAGAAACATAATATGAGCATGAGAGCATCATGAACATTAGCATAGCAGAAAGTATTTTTTTCCATATAAATTCTCACAAAGAAGTAACAATCCATTCACAACTTTTTAAGTACGAAGCATAAACTTTATCGAAATTCAACAAACTATGTTCTCAGTCATTGGGGCAATCATAATTCATGATAATCCAAAGGATATTATATATAAGAGTTTTCTTTTTGGCAAGTTCACATATTCAACAATTATTTAATCGTCTACGATTGCTCATGCCTTAGGCATATTTTTGGAGCTCATGTTCCCATAGGACACGTAGGAAGATAGAGGCTTATTGGTTCACCACCCAACTTATTTATCTTTGGGACAATGCCAACAATGATGAGTCATGATTATCTAAATCCACTTGGATATATAAATCTGAATCTTTCCTGAACACATCATGCTTGCTACTATAAGAATAATAGGCTGGAAGAGGGTTAAACTTTATTGACTCAAGCACAAAGTTAAACTGGTGAAAGTAATAGATAGGCCTTTCGCAGAGGGAAGCTGAGGTTGTCATGCGCTTTTAATTTGTTGGATGTGTGAACTCTTAATGCAAAGGAATGCCACTTTATATTGCCCCTTATGATAACAAACTTTATTATGCACTCTCTCGCTTTTACTTCTTTGCCATCACAAGATCGTACAAAGCTTATTTTCCTTTGAAATAAATTATCATACATATTAAGGAGCAATTTTTATTGCTTGATGCAGTGATTGCAACTTACGTGAAGGATCTTACTCAATCCATAGGTAGGTTTTGTGGACTCTCATGGCAAGAAACTGGGTTTCAGGGTTATGGATGCACAAGTAGTATCTCTACATAGTGCGGAATTTTTGGGCTAGCAAATGATCTAAAGCAAGCATCACATGTTGAAGGACTGAAGACCATATAACTTCTATGTGAATATAAACTACCATCATCATTACGTTGTCTTCCATGTCCTATATCAACACTTGATCATTATATAATATTTGAGGAAGGCCCACAATCATAAAAGATGTCCAAGATAGTGTATTTATATGCGAGCCTCCTCTCCTCTACCATAATCTTGCTTAGATTGCAACAATCACTAGTACTCCATTTGTTTACTATCAATAACATTTATCACTTATACCCTCTTTGTATGAAGTCATTACTTCTTACGATATGAGCATATGATCTTTATCTTTCTTTTTTTTGACATGCTATGATGATGGGTGCCCACAGGTAAAACACAAAAACTCAACTAATCTTTATTATATATCTCACATACTCAATTACTAGGATAGATGGAACTCAAAGCAACAATCCTAAGCAAAGCAAATCTGAAATTTGTTTGTCTAAATCATGAAACAACTAAAGAACGAACTAAAATAGATAGTAGTGATGGAAGTGGCGGTGATATGATACCCGCGCACCTCCCCCATGCTTGGAACAAGCCAAGGGTGGTGCCCATACCCATGTACTCAAGCGTCCTCCTCACGTGATGGTGGTGGTGATGTAGCAGCATCCTTCTTCTCTAGCTTAGGTCGAAGGATAAATTCTCCTCCCTCAAGTCATCGTTCTCTTGCTCAAGCTTCAATATCTTTTTGCATAATGACATCTTGCTTTCCTGCACAAAAAGTGATGCGATAAATTAATCCTTAGATTTCTTTACCCTGTTTGGGAGGGTGGACTTCTTAAATTCCACATGCATATCTTTGGGCAGAGGTAGTGGAACTTCATCTTCATCCGAGCGGGCTTCCTTCGCTTCCTTCAAATCATTATCCTCCTCCTCATCATCAGTGGACCAAAAGTAGGGATAGACATCCCCAAAGATATTTGAGTCTAAAATATAGTGTGAGACATAGCTCTCTCCATCTGAATCTTGAGATGACATATTCTCATGCCTACTAGAAAAATAGCTCAAAACAAGAACAGAGGATAAACTCGCGATGGGGGGATCAAAACACAAGGGAGTGTATATAATGAATTTTTCCAGGTAAGAATACGTCCTCGGGAAGAATTCATAGTCCGGCAGGTGCACGAGGGCCCCAAAAGCCATCACGACGCGGCGAGTGGGAGGGTTCCCTGTTGGCTTGTGCCTCCCTCGTGGGTCCCTTAGGCTCCGTTTTATTTTTGTATTTTTCAAAAATACCCAAACCAGTAAAAAAATAGTTTTGGTAATTTTTGGAGTCGGTTTGCTTACCGTACCAAGTACCTACACCTTTTTCAAGTTTCTGGAGTGTTCCAGAAGACTCCCTTTATGTGCTCCTCCGGTGTTATGACTTGGATGACATTAGTTGCATCATTAATGGGTGTACCTAAAATATAATGCTTGATTCTTTGCCCATTCACCACTCACGGGTTTTTACCTTTGAAGTTATTAATCTTTATAGCACCGAAGCGATAAACCTCCTCGACAACATAAGGTCCTTCCCATTTGGAGAGGAGTTTCCTTGCAAAAAATTTAAAATGATAATTGTACAAAAGCACTAAGTCTCCTACATTGAATTCTCAATTTTGAATTTTCTTGTCATGCCATATTTTAATATTTTCCTTAAACAACTTAGCATTTTCATAAGCTTGTGTCCTCGATTCATCGAGTGAGCTAATATCAAATAACCTATTCGAACCGACAAGTTTAAAATCATAATTAAGTTCTTTAATTTCCTAATAAGCCTAATGTTCTAAGTGAAGAGGTAAATGACAAGATTTTACATAGACCATTTTATAAGGGACATCCCGATGGGATTTTTATAAGGTGTCCCATAAGACCACAAAGCATCAACAAATTTCTTAGACCGATTCTTTCTAGACCTATTGATAGTGTTCTGAAAGATTAATTTTATTTCTCGATTGCTCGGTTCAACTTGACCACTAGATTGAGGATGATAAGGTGATGCAATTCTATGGTTCACATCATACTTAGATAGTAGTTTATGGAAAGGGCCATGAATAAAATGTGAACCACCATCAGTCATTAAATATCTAGGGACAACAAACCTCAGAAAGATAATGTATTTAAGTATTTTAATAGAAGTGTTATGATCAACATTGCTAGTTGGAATAGGTTCTACCCACTTAGTAATGTAATCAACAACAACTAGAATATGAGTATATCCATTCGAGGAAGGAAAAGTTCACATGAAGTCAAAACCCCACACATGAAATGGTTCAATAGCAAGTGAATAGTTCATAGGCATTTCCTAATGTTTACCAATATTATCAACTCTTTGGCATTCATCACAAGAAAGGACATACTAACGAGCATCTTCAAAAAGAGTAGGATAATAGAAACCGGATTGTAATACCTTGTGTGCAGTTCTATCACCAGCATGATGTCCTCCGTAGGCTTTGGAATGACACTTACTTAGAATTTGTTCCTGCTCATGCTTAGGTATACAACGTCTAATAGCACCATCTACTCCTTCTATATAAAGATGTGGGTCATCCCAAATGTAATGTCGTAAATCATAGAATAAAATTATTTTTTATTGATAGGTGAAGCTAGGCGGAACCTATTTAGCAACAACGTAATTTCTATGATCCACATACCAAGGAGTACTACGTGAAGTGTTTATAACAACAAGTTTCTCGTAACGAAAATTATCATCAATAGGAAGTGGGTCATCAAGAACATTTTCCATACTAGACAAGTAATCTGCTAGACGGTTATCAACTCCCTTCCTATCAACGATATGCAAATAAAATTCTTGGAGTAGTAACACCAATCTAATGAGTGTAGGTTTAGCATCTTTCTTTTCTAGAATTTATTTAATAGCATCATGATTAGTGTGAATAGTTTCTTTAGAATCAACAATGTAAGGCCTAAACTTATCAAATGCAAACACAGCTGTTAAAAGTTCCTTTTCAGTAGTAGCATAATTTCTTTCACGAGTGTCTAGGGTCTTACTAGAATAAAGAATAACATTCTATTTGTTGTCTACTCTTTGCCATAGAATAGCACCAACATCATAATTACTAGCATCACACATAATTTAATTGGGTAGGTCCTAATCAGGTGGTTGAACAATAGGTGCACAAATTAAGGTTTTCCTAAGTATTTCAAAGGCTTCTACACAATCATCATAAAAAAGAAAAGGAACATCTTTTTGGAGAAGATTAGCTAATGACCTAGAAATCTTTGAGAAATCTTTAATGAAACACCTATAGAAACCAGCATCACCAAGGAAAGTTCTTATATCTTTGATATCTCTTGGGCAAGGCATTTTCTATATTGCATCAACTTTGGCCTTATCCACCTGAATACCACGTTCAAAAAGTTTATGCCCAAGCACTATACCTTCATTCACCATAAAGTGGCACCACTCCCAATTCAAGACAAGATTAGTCTCTTCACATCTGTGCAAAACTCGATCAAGGTTGCTCAAGAAATCATGAAAGGAAGTCCCATAAACGGAAAAATCATCTATGAAGACTTCAACAGTATTTCACAAAAGTCAGAGAATATAGCAGTCAGATATCTTTGAAAGGTAGCACGTGCATTGCGTAGACCAAAAGGCATACACCTATAAGCATAAGTTCCAAAGGGGCAAGTAAAGGTAGCTTTCTCTTGATCCACTTCTGACACACATATTTGAGAGAATCCAGAGTAACCATCAAGAAAGCAAAAGTTTGTGTACTTAGATAATCTTTCTAACATTTGATCAATAAAAGGCAAGGGGTAATGATCTTTTCTAGTAGCGTTATTCAAGTTTTGGAAATCAATTACCATTCTATAACCGGTTACTATCCTTTGTGGAATAAGTTCATTCTTATCATTAGGAATAGTAATACAACCTTTCTTAGGAACACAATGAACATGACTCACCCATCTACTATCACCAACAAGATAGATTATACCTGCCTCCAGAAGTTTAAGTATTTCAGTTCTTACCACCTCTTTCATCTTAGGGTTGATATGGCGTTCATGATCAACAACTAGTTTAGCATCAGGTTCCATATTAATCTTGTGTTGACAGAGAGTGGGGCCTATGATTTTAATATCATCAAGATTATATACAATAGCAGCCCTATGGTTCTTTAAAGTTTTGAGTAATCACTTTTCTTCATGTTGTGAAAGTTCAGCACTAATAATAACATGATATACCTTCTTATCATCAAGATAAGCATATTTCAAAGTATCAGGTAAAGACTTAAGCTCAAATACGGATATCCATGGGTGGAGGAGGATCACCTAAATTTTCAACTAGTAAATTATGCTTAAGGACGATTTGTTGATCAAGGAGTATCCTATCTATTTCATTCCTTTCATTCAGATGCATATCATTCTCATGGTCTAGCAAATATTGTTCTAGTGGATCGATAGGAGTTACGACAATAAAGGCGAGACCAATTATTTCATCCTTATTAGGCAATTCTTTTTCATGTGGTTGTTTTCTAAACTTAGAGTAGTTAAACTCATGAGAAATATTACCAAAGCTCACTTTAACATTCTCAGTAGCTCAATTAATTTTAGAATTAACCGTATTCAAGAATGGTCTACCAAATATTATCGGACAAAAGATATCTTGTTTCGAACCAAGTACCAAGAAGTCAGTGGCGTACTTGACTTTTCCGCACAAGACTTCAACATCTCTAACAATCGCAAGTGGCGAAATAGTATCACGGTTTGCAAGCTTAATATTGACATCAATATCTTCAATTTCAAAGGGTGCTATATCATGCATATTTTCTTGATATATTATAATGGGTATAGCACTAATACTAGCACCAATATCACATGGGCCATGATAGCAATGATCTCCAATTTTAAGTGAGATGAAAGGTGTGCCTACCACTAGTTTATTTTTATCTAGTTCATCTCGTTTGTTTCTAACAGGTTTTGCAATTCTAGAACCTTCATCACAGAGGTAAATAACGTGCCCATCAATATTATCAACTATAAGATCTTTAACTATATCTACATTAGGCTCAACATTTATTGTTTCGGAAGGTGTAGGTGTTCTAACATAACTCTTATTAACCATTATTGTAGCATTAGCATCTTCTCTAATCCTAAGAGGGAAAGTAGGTTTCTCAACGTAAGGAGTGGGAACAATAGCATCAACATGGTTAACAATTTTTTCTTCCTTCTTAATTATAATTGGTTCCTAACGTAATATTTCAATGGGAGGATTATATTTGAACCACTTTTCCTTAGGCATGTCAACATAGGTAGCAAAAGATTCACACAAAGAAGCTACTATCTCAGAGTCAAGGCCATATTTGTTGCTAAAATCATGAAAAGGAGAAATTCCATAAAAGATTTAACACAATCAAAATTAAGCTTTATACCTCACTCTTTACCTTCATCAAGTTCCCAGTCTTTAGAGTTGCACTTAATCTTTCCAAAAGGTCTCATCAGAATTCAATAGTCTCCTTCATATAGGAACTGACAACGCAAGCATCGAGTAAGGTTTGATAATCATGAGAAAGTCGAGCATAAAAATTGTATATAATCAATTCATTTGAGAGCTCATGGTTGGGGCACGTGTGCATCATAGATTTAAGCCTCCCCATGCTTGAGTGTTGCTTTTTATTCACGAGGCCAACAATTATAAATAAAATTCCGATCATGATGAATTAGATGCATCGGATAAAACTTTTGATGAAATACTAGCTTCAAGCGATTCCAATCCCATGATCCAATATCATCCAATAGCCTGGTCAAACTTAGTGCTTTTCACTCCAAAGATAAAGGGAAAACATTTCTTATTAACTTTATCTCCGAGTAGACCTGAAAGCTTAAACAATCCACAAATCTCATCGACATATATCAAACGGTAGTCAGGATGAGTTGAACCGTTATAAGGATCAGCTAGTAGTTTCTCTACCATACCCGAAGGAATCTCATCATAAATATTTTCAGTAGGTTCAACAGGTTGAGGAACAATTTCCTCAACTTCCGTTCGAGGCGAGGATTCCCCAAACAAGCCACTCAAAGGGTGACCGTTCTTAGTGATAAGCAATAGTAAATTTTTGCACGGTCACAAAATGATTCCTTACCAATTTCCACTTAGCAAAGGCGCTTCACTCCCTGGCAACGGCGCCAGAAAAGAGTCTTGATGACCCACAATTATTGAGGATCAATCATAATCCTTTCAATAAGTAAGAGTGTCGAATGTAACGAGGAGTAGAAGGAAATAATAACTAGTTTTCAGCAAGGAATTCCCTGCAAGTGTTGTAAGTATCAATGATAGATAGTTTTGTAGCAAGAAAAATCGTAACAAGTGGCAAGTAATAATAGTAGAAAAGGTGCAGCAAGGTAGCCCAATTCTTTTTGTGGTAAACGATAGGCCTGAAAGTTCTCTTATATAAAGCAAGTGCTCCTGAGGACACATGTGAATTTCTATCTAGTCATATTCATCATGTTAAGTTGGTTCGCGTTTGCTAATTTGATGATTTGATATGTGGGTGGATGATACGTCTCCAACATATCTATAATTTTTTATTGTTCTATGCTATTATATTTTCTGTTTTGGATGTTTTATATGCATTAATATGTTGTTTTATATTATTTTTGGGACTAACCTATTAATCTAGAGCATAGTGCCAGTTTCTGTTTTTGCCATGTTTTTGAGTATTGCAGATAAGGAATATTAAATGGAGTCCAAACAGAACAAAATCTCCGGAAAGATTTTTCTTGGACCAGAAGACATCGAAGAGATTTTGAGTAGGGGGCAAGGCACTTGCCGGGAGGCCACAAGCGTGCAGGGCGCGCCCTGGGGGTGGTCGCGCCCCTCGCTTGTGGTCCCCGATGACCCACAAGTATAGGGGATCTATCTAGTCTTTTCGATAAGTAAGAGTGTCGAACCCAACGAGGAGCAGAAGGATCTCACAAGTGGGCTTCAGCAAGGAAATATCTGCAAGCACTGAAATTATCCGTAACAAGTGGTTATGTGGTGAGATGATTTGTAGCAAGCAACAAGAAGCAAAGTGGTCCAATCCCTTTTGTAGCAAGGGACAAGCCTGGACAAAGTCTTATAGGAGGAAAAACGCTCCCGAGGACACACGGGAATTTCTGTCATGCTAGTTTTCATCATGTTCATATGATTCGCGTCCGTTACTTTGATAGTTTGATATGTGGGTGGACCGGCGCTTGGGTACTGCCCTTACTTGGACAAGCATCCCACTTATGATTAACCCCTCTCGCAAGCATCCGCAACTACGAAAGAAGAATTAAGACAAAGTCTAACCATAGCATTAAACTAGTGGATCCATATCAGCCCCTTACGAAGCAACGCATAAACTAGGGTATAAGCTTCTGTCACTACACGAATTAGCTTCTTTGCCGTCAGCCATCACAAACGGCAAAGAGTAATCCACCGACGGCAAAGAGTAATACACAGACGGCAAAGAAAACTCTTGTCGGCAAAAATTCTGCGTCAGCCTACGACGGCATTGTAGCTTCTTTGCCGTCAGCCTCACCGAAGCGGACGGCAAAGAGCTTTGCCGTCATCTTTTCATAAGAGCAGTCGGCAAAGATGTCGAGACGACAGCCGACAAGCGTTGCCTCCGTTAGGGGCTAACGGAGGCTTTGCCATCTGCCTCTCCCTCTTCTTTGTCGTCTGCCTCCATCTCCTCCCCCTCCACTCTTTTTTGTCCGCCTCGCCCTCTTCTTTGCCGTCTGCCTCCACCTCCTCCCCCTCCACTCTTTGCCGTCTTCCTACCCCTCCTCCCCCCTCCTCTGTGCCCTCTTCTTTGTCGTTTGCCCCCCAGGAAGCAGACAGCAAAGAGACTATATGGACACCCATGAAGCACAGCTGGGTGCCATGTGGCACCTTTGCCGTCAGTCAGCTGATGGCAAAGCCCTTTGCCATCAGCTGGCAGACGGCAAAGAGCCTATACCGTCACATTTTTGTTTATTTTTTCTATTTCACATCACACACACACACACACACACACACACACATATATATATATATATATATATATATAATTCATAGCACATATATGATAAATAGGTCACAACACATATATGATATACATATAAAGCTCATCAATGCCATTTGTTCATCAACGTACATCCCATATATCAAAAGAACCAACACATACAAAGTTTCATCCATATATACATACATATAGTTGCACATATATTGTTCATCCATATATACAAATACATATAGTTCCACATTGTTCATCAACTCAAATAAAAACGGGAGCTAAAGCACTCCAATGCCAGCTTCCATGCATGTAGTACATCCAATCTGCAAAATGGGAATAAGAAAGTCAGAAGCAGAAGAACAACAACATATATATGAGAAATAAGTTATGAAGAAAAAATATAAGAAGCAAGAAGAGAAGAAGGAGAAGAAAAAACAAGAATAAGGAGGAGGAGGAGGAGGAGGAGAAGGACTAGAAGGTCCTTGGCCTTCTCCTCCTTCTCTTCCTCCTCCTCATCCTCCTCATCCTCCTTCTCTTCTTCTTCTTCTTCTTCTTCTTCTTCTTTCTTTTCATTTTTCCTATTTCTTCTCCTCTTCTCCTCTTCTTGGAGCTCAATTAGCTAACTATGTATTTTTGGAGCTATATGGGCTAATTATCCCATTTTAGAGGAAAACAAGCTAAGTATATAATATTAATGAGCTAACCAAGGTTTTTATGCCATTTTGAGCTTATAATGTCTTTTTGGAGCTAAATGGGCTAATTATGTCATTGTTGGGGAAATTAAGACAAGGAGAATATGAAATAGTAGAAGAAAGATGAGGAGGAGGAGAAGAAGAAGAAATCAAGGAGGAGAAGAAGGAGGAGGAGGAGAAGGACTAGAAGGTCCTTGGCCTTCTCCTCCTTCTCTTCCTCCTCCTCCTCCTCCTCCCCCTTCTCCTTCTTCTCTTCTTCTTCTTCTTCTTTCTTTTCATTTTTCCTATTTCTTCTCCTCTTCTCCTCTTCTTGGAGCTCAATTATCTAACTATGTCTTTTTGGAGCTAAATGGGCTAATTATCCCATTTTAGAGGAAAACAAGTTAAGTATATAATGAGCTAACCAAGGTTCTTATGCCATTTTGAGCTTATAATGTCTTTTTGGAGCTAAATGGGCTAGTTATGTCATTGTTGGGGAAAGTAAGGCAAGGAGAATATGAAAGAGGAGAAGAAAGAGGAGGAGGAGAAGAAGAAGAAGAAATCAAGAAGAAGGAGGAGAAGGACTAGAAGGTCCTTGGCCTTCTCCTCCTTCTCCTCCTCCTCCTCCTCCTCCTCCTTCTCCTTCTTCTCTTGTTCTTCTTCTTCTTCTTTCTTTTCATTTTCCTATTTCTTCTCCTCTTTTTTTAGCTCAATTAGCTAACTATGTCTTTTCGGAGCTATATGGGCTAATTATCCCATTTTAGAGGAAAACAAGCTAAGTATATAATATTAATGAGCTGACCAAGGTTCTTATGCCATTTTGAACTTATAATGTCTTTTTGAAGCTAAATGGGCTAATTATGTCATTGTTGGGGAAATTAAGGCAAGGAGAATATGAAAGAGGAGAAGAAAGAGGAGGAGGAGAAGAAAAAGAATAAATCAAGAAGGAGGAGGAGGAGGAGGAGAAGGACTAGAAGGTCCTTGGCCTTCTCCTCCTCCTCCTCCTCCTCCTTCTCCTTCTTCTCTTCTTCTTCTTCTTCTTCTTCTTTCTTTTCATTTTTCCTATTTCTTCTCCTCTCTTCTCCTCGTCTTGGAGCTCAATTAGCTAACTATGTATTTTTGGAGCTATATGGGCTAATCATCCCATTTTAGAGGAAAACAAGCTAAGTATATAATATTAATGAGCTAACCAAGGCTCTTATGCCATTTTGAGGTTGTTATGGCATTTTGGAGCTAAATGGGCTAATTATGTCATTGTTGGGGAAATTAAGGCAAGGAGAATATGAAAGAGGAGAAGAGAAACTTACCGTAGTGGTCATCAAGGAGGAGAAACACCTGGAGAAGGGTCGTGCGATGCCGCTCGGGAGTTATTCTGCAGAAAAGATATTTTGCAATTTCTCAGTTAGCATGATGACACTCAATTATTAATACTAGTTTATAATGAAACTCACCGTGCCAATCAAAGAGAGACGGGCATCGGTGGAGGGACTTGACCGCTCTTCTCGCACAGACCCTGAAGAGTGGTCGTATTAGTTAGTAATGAAACATACATTACACACATGATTTGGCTAATGTGAAAAAAAAACTTGCCACAAAAAGCTTGTACAGGGCCTGTTGACCCGCCTCATTCTGGGCCCTCTCCTCCTCAATCAATCGTGCCGTGGTCTGGTCCCTCTCATCAAGAGCATCCTGAAGAGCAGCCTGGCTTGCCAATCTCTCTTTCTCAAGAGTGGCCTGGTTTGCCGCTCTCTCTTTCTGAAGAGCAGCCTAAAACACCATTCCTCGTTACCACAGTAATGATCTATGGTGACACACATAATGAAATGGATGAAAGTTTTCTGAGTCCGTACAACTAACCTCGATGACAAGATCGACTGGCCGTGGACGACATGTTATCTCAGGACAGTTGCTCTACTGGCGCGCCTTGATCTCCGGGAGAGTGAGTGGACAACTTATTATCCCATCTCCAATGGCTATCGAGCCATGGGGCCTCCCGCCACCAGATATCATCACCAGCTCTGGATCCAAAGGTTCCTGGCTCGGGTTAAAGTCATCCCCTTTCGTAGCCTTCCCCGTGTCCCTGTATGTCACGAGCTTGTGGTGGGATGATATGTTGGTGAAGTTATTTGCATCATCCAGGTCAGACTCAGAGAATGCCTTCGCCTTCTTGTACGAGGCAGTATGGGCCATGCCATAAAGGTCGTACAAGTGTGGCATCTCCGTCTTATTGTGATGCGCCTAAAAGAGAGGAACAAAATATTAGCATGAAGAATAAATTGCATGAATCATGAAGCAAATCACATACCCAGTTTCGTCCGAACTGAAGTAAGTTGGTGATGCCTTGATGGTGTTGCACACCAACCATTTGGCTACGCCGATCCTTCGCATTGTCGTGGACGGCTCGCCAGTTGCCTGTGCACCACTCATCAACCAACGCGTCCCAACAATCCATCTTATCCGCACACCATCTCAGGGGCACCTGTAAGTTATTAGAAAGAATTTTGAGCGCTACGCCTATGAATGAAATCAAGAAAACTACGTAGAAGGACTTAAGAATAGGTAATTACCTTCATGTATTGCTCCTTCTTTAGAAACATTCCGCGGCAATCCTTCTTCTGCTTCTTAATACCACGCGTGGCGTAGTAGTCTCGAATAGCCTGCGGCCGAGCCTCGTGGTGTTAGTTCTGTAGTAACCGCCTACATTCGGCCTCGAGAACCTTGGCCGCCTCCTCCTCATATCCATCCTCACACCTATAGAGGGTCTACAATCAAACATGAAAACACCGATTAGTACAATAATTAGCTATATTGTTAATTTTAGATTGTGTAAAAGGATAATTTACCCAAAAGCTCTTGATCACCATCTAGGCCCTCATGTGGCACAAGACACCACCTATAATCTCCTCCAGCGGGGCCTGCGCAACCTCGTAGTGCTCCCAGGAAAATCCTAGTGTAGGAACCTAACCCTCACCAGGCAACGTGACAAACCCGGGAAAATTTGTCCGGCAAAGCATACCAAGGACGGAGTTCGGCTTGTGGACTCCACGAGGGTGTGCCCATCCCCTGCAGTATGATAAGGTCAACGCATTAGATATTTGAACAAACTTGAAGGCAAAAGCTAAAAAAAGAGTAAATGTACTTACCTATCTCCTTCAGGTTTAATCACCGGCCTCTGCTCGCGGGTAGCCGACACGACCTGGAGACGTGTACTACCACGCTTGTACACGGTGGCCCCGTCCACCTGCACATCGCCCTCACTATTCGTAAACTCATCCCCGCCATCCCCGCCCCCTGAGCCACCCGGACCCTCGGTCCAATCCGGCAACTCGGTCTGATCCGGCTAGGCATCCCATCCGGACCTATCCACGTCGGGTGAAGCCTCCGGAACCGTAGTCTCGTGGGCCGAATGCACCTCGACCCGAGGCTGATCCTGGACCGGAGTCTCATGGGACGAATGCCCGTCAACACCAGGCTCCTGGACCGGAGTCCCCATAGCCTCCTCCGCAAACGGGTCGACCATAGTAGTCCTATGCTCGGGTGAATGAGCTGGTGGTGGTGGCGAGGACGGCTCAACAGTCCTCCTGGATCTTCCGCGGCCACTACCTCTCCCTGTACCCTTCCCCTTCTTCCCTACCCGACCAGCACCTCTCCTAGTGGGCAATGCCGCCGACAAAGAAGAACCCACGGGTGGTGTCGACAGACTGTCTGCCAAGGCTCTACGGAGAGATAGGGGTGGAAGGGAAGTACCACCCCTCGTGCGGGGCGCCTCGGAAGAAGCCGGTGAGCAATCTGGACCAGCGCCCACCATCTTTCAACATCTGGTGACCTGCCATGATAAAGATTAAAAGAGATTAGTACAACATTAAAAAATTGAATAACTGACATGAATAATAATATGTACATGAATAATAAATATTAAAATATATATAATTTAAGTTGTGAATCTTACAAACTAATAATCATCATCAATAAATGCATCATCATCATCACTATCACGCATGTCTTCATGAATGACATCCTCGTCGGGTTCAACGGCGTGAAGTTGTGAAAGTCCTTTCTGTAATCGGTGAAGCATTGACAGGTCATCCGCATCAGTAACCTCTACGAGTTCCAGGTCTTCTGGTTCTGGCTCAGGGGTGGAGTCAGATTCATTGTCGCTGTCTACTTCCATGTTCTTGGGTGAAGCACGTCGGTTCTTGAAACGTTTCTTGGAAAGACGTGTTTCTTGGAAGAATTCTCCATCATATGTGTCTGGGTTAATGTGAGGTTCATAATCCTATTCATTTGGTAGAGGTGGTCTAACATGTGGCGGCACTTCATAAACAACATACCAACCTTCCAGATTCTTATCCGTTTGGCATGCCCACGGTAGATAGAAAACTTGGATCGCCTGTTGAGCCGTAATATAGACATTGAGAACATCTAAATGGGTGTTTGCATTGATTTCGACTAGTCCTATATGTTCATGAGTCCTTCTAGTCTCCTTCGGATGGAACCAATAACATTTGAAGACTACGACGTTCGGTGGGTTTTCACAATAGAATTGAAGTTCATAAATTGCTTCAACTCTTCCATAATACTCGATAACACCTTCGCCGATAGCAGAGTCACCACAATTTGTAGATTTCCGGTCGGGCATAGATAGCTCTTTGCCAAAGGTACGAAAGAGATACCCGTTGATGTTCTATTTCTCAAATGAACGGACCTTATAATCAAAACCATTAGCGACTTGTCTCAATTCGGCATCCATAGACTCTGAATTAGCCTACAAGTTCAATACGAAACGATTGTTGCATTAGCTGCAAGTTAGACCAAGAAATGAAATGGTCCATTATTGATAATTACCGTTTGTTTGAACCAAGAGATGAAACTGGGATAGCCGCCTCCTGTCTTTGACAGAAGCTCATACTCTTCGATGGAATCATTTTCGATCACCGCTCCATCTGAGAATTTGGCGATGTAACCGCTGTTTGAAATATCTAGGAATAAGAGCAGTTCAAAGGAATTAGAAGTTATGGGAAAATGTGCCGAGAACTCACTCGATGTACGGCCGCACTTCTGTTAGGTTGTTGAAGATATACAACAAAATGTTCCGCCATTCTTTGACATCCAATGTTATTGGTTTCGAAGCACCGGCTGGTGCGAGCTTCCCTTTGAATAGGCTGAGGTTGGACCCACCTTTTTTAGGGTCTGCATCATTGTGTCGAGGCTTCGGATTATGCAAATGATGATTTTTGGCTTCGTAGTGTGCTGTCACAAAGTTTGCCACCTCCTCAGTAATGAATGCCTCAGCCATGGATGATTCAATTCTACGCTTATTTTTACATTTAGCTCGAAGGGTTTTCTGCATCCTCTCAGTTGCATAGCACCAACGATCTTGCACGGGCCCACCCAATCTTGCCTCGGTCGGTAGATGTAAAATCAAATGATGCATTGGATTAAAGAAGCCCGGTGGAAAGATCTTCTCTAAGTTGCACAACAACTCCGGTGCAAACTCCTCCATGTCATCTACTACGCCAGGCGACAATTCTTTCGCACAAAGAACACGGAAGAAATAGCTCAGCTCCGCCAGTACTAGCCATTCATCCTCAGGAATAAAGCCACGTAACATCACCGACATTACCCGCTCTAGCCATATGTGCCAATCATGACTCTTGAGACCAAAGATTTTTAATTTTTCAAGACTCGCTCCCCTCTTTAGATTCGCTGCATACCCATCGGGGAACATCAAGTGCATTTTGACCCACAAGATAATTTCCCTCATAGCTGGCCTTCCATGATTGAACCAGGCCTTTGGCTTCGACCACTTCTGCTTTCCTTTGCCTTCTCGCATGTTTTGTAACGGTCTATGACATAATGTCTCTTGATCGACTCAAGCCTTAGTATTATCCTTTGTCTTCCCATCTATGTCGAACAATGTACCAAAAATAGCCTCTCCGATATTCTTTTCAGTGTGCATCATGTTGATATTGTGTGGAAGAAGGAGGTCTTTGAAGTAAGGCGGATCCCAGAAGCATGGCTTGTGAGTCCAGGCGTGTTTTGAATTATACCCCTTGAAATAGCCTGGACGCTCTGGATCAGGCTCGAGGGCGTTTAACTGATCCAGGATCTGTTGGCCTGTCAACGCAGGTGGTGCCAAGTGTTTGACAAATTTACATTTGATAAAGTTCTTCTTGTCTTTTCTGAACTGATGGTCAGGATCCAGGAACTGTCTATGCAAGTCAAAGCAAGAATACTTCCGACCCTCCTGCAACCAATGAAAATGAAGAGCTGCCTTTCATTGGGGGCACGGGAACCTTCCATGCACACACCATCCAGAGAATAGTGCATACGCCGGCAATTCATGCATAGAGTACATGTACCACACATGCATTTTGAAGTTTTTTTTCTAGCGGCATCGTATGTCTTAACCCCATTATCCCAAGCTTCTTCCAATTCATCCTTAAGCAGCTGCAGGTACACATTCATATTCTTCCCCGGATAATTGGGCCCTGGAATTATCAACGTCAGAAATATGTTCTTTCTTTGCATAATCTGTCCGGGGGGGAGATTGAGAGGAATGACAAATACAGGCCAACAACTATATTTGGTTGCCGTCATGCCGAAGGGATTAAAACCATCCGTGGCGATGCAGACTCGAGGATTCCTTGGATCTGCCGCTTTATCCTGATGCAATCCATCGAAATGTTTCCACGCTTCCCCATCCTATGTATGTACCACCATCTTATTCCCATCCGCATCTAGTTCGGTTCTTTTGCCCAATTTGTGCCATGTCATCTGTCTGGCTGTCTCTTCGACCATGAAAAGACGTTCAAGTCTTGGTACGATTGGCATATACCGAAGAACACTAACTGCGATTTTGGTCTACCTCTTCTGACCCATACCGTTGTCTACCACAAGATACCTGCAAGACTCACAATTGGGACAATAGTCCAATTGTGCATACTCCTTCCTAAATAAGACACATCCTTTCTCACATGCATCTATCTTCACATAGGGCATCTTCAGTACACGAAGTATTTTGTCCGACTGGTACAGGTCTGCAGGCATGACATCGCCTTTGGGTAGGAAGCGTCCAAATAGTGTCATCATTGCGTCGTAGCATTCTCTTCCCAAGTTGAACTGAGCCTTCAGAGCCATTACTTGTGCAATTGCATCCAGCTGACAAAGCTCAGTGTGCTCATGGAGAGGACGTTTTGAAGACTCCAACATTTCATAAAAGGCCTTTGCAGATTCCTCCATCTCATCTTCCGAATCCCGAGCATCATCAAAGTCTTGCACCATGTCTTCGATCCCGGTACCATGCTCGTCGGTGCGACGACGTACCACCTCAGCTCTTGTGCATTGTATAGACTCACCATGAAATGTCCACACCGTGTAATTAGGCTTAAAACCCCTCCTCTGAAGGTGTTTAATCATTACAGCCTCTGTCGTCTTTTCAAAGTTGTCGCATCCAGGACAGGGGCAATAGTTTCTTTCCTAGCCATATGCGAATGCGGCTTTTACAATTTCCTTTGTTTTTACAAACCATTCTTTCGTCATCTCTTTCTGACTAGGGTGACCGGTATACATCCACGCACGATCACTCATCTTGCCTAGCTACTAAACACAGAAGAAATATATTTATATATAATTTAGCATTTATATTCATTGGTTAATCAGGTTCGCCATTTTTATTACGTCCAAGCAACCTACACGCTAATAGGTAAAGATAGGTCCTAATCCCACCCGAGTATGTGTAGATTGGGTTCGTTTTCCCATGCTCTGCTTCGGATCCAACACAAAATTTCGGCAGCACCTCCCCGCTGTTCTCCTGATACACGTCTCCGCAATAGAGGATGTGCATCCGGAGAACAACGGGGAGGCACTGACGAAATTCCGCATCGGATCCAGAGCACATCATACGGGAAAACAAACCCAATCTACACATACTCGGGCTGTCCATGGATAATGTTGGACAATTCGAAAGGATGGCGGTTATAAATATGCAAAGACATGCATATTTATAGATGTCGCCCTTTCGAACGGGAGACGCATACTGTTCACGCATACTCATAAATTAATTTAATTACCAAAATCTAGAAAGTTTCATCCGGAAACCGAGCCACAGTAAATGAAGGGGCGAGGAGGAGATGAAATTTGTACAGACCCACGAATGCAGGGGCGGAGCTCGTACAACGCACGGGGAGGTCTTCACACAGCAGACCTCACAGCGACGAGACAACTATCACATGTAAATCCACCCGATCAACACAAATATTCTAATTATGTCATTTTAGAGGAAAACAAGTTAAAAATATAATATTCATGAGCTAACCAAGGTTTTTTATGCCATTTTGTAGCTAAATGGGCTAATTATCTCATTGTTGGGGAAAATAAGGTAAGGAGAATAAGAAAGAGGAGAAGAAAGAGGAGGAGGAGGAGAAGAAGAAGAAATCAAGAAGAAGGAGAAGGAGGAGGAGGAGAAGAAGGAGAAGGTATTTTTCTTCTCTTCTTCTTCTTCTTCTTCTTCTTTCTTTTCATTTTTCCTATTTCTTCTCCTCTTCTCCTCTTGTTGGAGCTAAATTATCTAATTATGTCTTTTTGGAGCTATATGGGCTAATTATGTCATTTTAGAGGGAAAACAAGCTAAGAATATAATATTCATGAGCTAACCAAGGTTCTTATGCCATTTTTCACTTATTATGGAATTTTGGAGCTAAATGGGCTAATTATGTATTCTCTTCTTCTCTTCTTCTTCTCTTCTGCTCCTTCTTGTTTTTTTCTTCTCTTCTTCTTCTTCTTCTTCTTCTTCTTCTTCTCCTCCTCCTCCTCCTCCTCTCCTCTTCTACTCCTCCTCTTCTACTACTTCTTCCTCTTCTTTCTATTAAGCTAACTAACTATCTAACCTAACTAACCAAGCTAACTAAACCTATACAACACTAAACAACAAAAAAATAACAAAAACATAATCTACCACTAAGTAACTAAAAAATAATATAGCTACCACTAATTAACAAAACAGAATCCACCACTAAACTACCTACTAAATCTACTAATTAACTAACTAAATCTACCAACTAACTAAACTACCAACTAACTAAAGATAATCTACCAACTAACTAAACTACCACTAAATCTACTAATTAACTAACCGACCAACTAAACTATATATACCACTAAATCTATTAATTATCAAAAAAAGAAAAAAATCACCTTGGTTAGTAGTGGGCAACCGGGGTGGTGACGGTCGGGGCGGTGGCTGACCTGGCCGGAGCTGGTGGAGGAGGGGGTCGCGGGGAGGAGAGGGCACCAGGGCGAGGGGTGGCGCAATGGTGGATGAGAGGGGGTCGCAGGGAGGAGGGCACCAAGGCGGTGGTGGAGCAGGGGCACGGAGAGGAGGGGGCGGTGGTGGAGCAGGGGCACACTGGTGGAGGAGGGGTCGCAGGGAGGAGGAGGGGGAGAGCTCCGGTGGCGGGTCACGGGGAGAAGGGAAGATGAGCTCCAGCGGAAGCACGGGGAGAGAGAAGGGGGCTGTGGTGAACCGTTATGGGGGAGAGAGAGAGGGGGTGGGGTGGGGGTTGACGACGTTAGGTCTAGTTTCCTCCTTGTCGTCTGCCCCCGACGACAAAGTGGTAATAGGCCGACGGCAAAGTGCTGAACCGTTATGGGTTAGAGGGCGGTGTGGGGTGGGTTCTTTGCTGTCTGCCTCCATGTGCTTTGCCGTCAGCTGGTAGACGGCAAAGAGTACACTGATGGCAAAGAGGATGTTTTCCATCAGCCTGCTCTTTGCCGTCAGGTTTTGGGTAGCTGATGGCAAAGAGTGTCTTTGCCATCAGCCAACAGATGGCAAATTCTTTGATTCCAGTAGTGTAGCAACCCATCATCTACTTACTACTTCCCAATGCCTTCCTCTAGGCCGAAATAATGGTGAAGTGTTATGTAGTTGACGTTCACATAACACCACTAGAGGAAAAACAACATACAACACATCAAAATATCGAACGAATACCAAATTCACATGACTATTATTAGCCTGACTTATCCCATGTCCTCAGGAACAAAAGTAACTACTCACAAAGCATAATCATATTCATGACCAGAAAGGTAATGAGTAGCATCAAGGATCTGAACATAAACTCTTCCACCAAGTAATCCAACTAGCATCAACTAAAAAGAGTAATTAACACTACTAGCAACCTTACAAGTACCAATCGGAGTCGCGAGGCGGAGATTGGTTACAAGTGATGAACTAGGGTTTGGAGATGAGATGGTGCTGATGAAGATGTTGATGGTGATGAGTCCCCTCCGATGAGAGGAGTGTTGGTGATGACGATGGTGACGATTTCCCCCTCCGGGAGGGAAGTTTCCCCGGCAGGATCGTCTTGCCGGAGCTCTAGATTGGCTATGCTCAAGTTCCGCCTCGTGGCGGCGGCGAATCCTCGAAAAAGCCTCCTCCTGATTTTTTTCCGGACGAAACCCTTCATATAGCAGAAGGGGGAGCCAGAGGGCCGCCTGGGTGCCCACAAGCCCCCTAGGTGCGGCCAGGGGGGTGGCCACGCCTAGCAGGCTTGTGGCCACCTGCTGGCGCCCCTCTGGCACTTCTTCGGCCCAATATTTTTTATAAATCCCAAAAAAATCCTCGTCGATTTTTACGGCGTTGGAGTTTCGCAGAATTGGTATCTCAACTTTGCTCCAATTTCAGGCCAAAATTCCAACTGTCGGCATTCTCCCTCTTCAAGCAAGCCTTGCAAAATAAGAGAGAAAAGGCATAAGTATTGTACCGTGAAGTGAAATAACAGCCCAAGAAGCGATAAATATCAACATAAAAGCATGATGCAAAATAGACGTATCAACTCCCCCAAGCTTAGACCTCGCTTGTCCTCAAGCGAAAGCCTAGCTCAATAAATATGTCCACATGTTTAGGGAGAGAGGTGTCGCAAAACAAGATACGAACATGCATGCATCATGATCATGATCAGAACAACAATACCAACATATAATCGCTCATGCTAAAGTGACAATTCCTTCACGAGGTAAAGTATGGATCAAGAACCTTACCGAGAAGTAAAAACCGATAGCCTTTAGTCATTGAAGCAATTGCACTTTATCACAACATCAGAAAGATTCAAATAAGAGCTTGTAAAGCAAATCCACATACTCAATCATCTTTTCATTCTCTACAATTGCTACAACTCATGTGGTACTCATGAGATCAAAGTTTTAGCTGGACACAGAGAAAGATAGGGGCTTATAGTTTTGCCTCTCAACTACTTACCTCAAAGGTAATGTCAACAATAATAATTCATGAATGCTTACCTCCAAGTTGACATATGAATATAGATCTTTCCCTAGCATATGACGTTAGCCAAGAAAAGGCGAAACAAGGAATATATGAATATAGATCTTTCCCTAGCTTGTGAGGGTAGCCAAGACAAAGGCAAAATAAGGAACTTGTGAAGATCACCATGACTCTTTCAAGGGCAAAAAGTAAAGGTACAACATAGGCCCTTCGCAGAGGAAAGCTGAGGTTGTCATGCGCTTTTGAGGTTTGTATGTGTGTCCCCTTAGTGCGGAGGAACATCACTTTAAATTGCCTCCTGTGATAAAGAACTTTATTATGCAGTCTGTTGCTTTTATGTCTTCCTCATCATAGGTTCGTACAAAGCTTATTTTCCACACACTAATAGATCATACATATTAGGGAGCAATTCTTATTGCTTGCACCGATGAAAACATACTTGTGGGATCTTATTCAATCCATAGGTAGGTATGGTGGACTCTCATGGCAGAACTGATTTGAAGGTTTATGGATGCACAAGTAGTATCTCTACTTGGTGCGGGAGTTTTGGCTAATATGAGGTGGAAGCAATCGTCACGTGCTAAGGGATCTCTAATCATATAACATTGTTCGGAACCAAGCAAACACAATTCATTATGTTGTCTTCCTTGTCCAACATCTACTTTTAGGCATGCAATAGTTTAGTGAGTATTCACAATCATAGATGGTGTCAAAGATGATATATTTATATGTGAACCTCTCCTTCTTTATCACTTCCTATTAATTGCAACAATGACCAAGGTCTACGTTTGTCTACCCTCAACAAGTTTCAATCAACATTCTTTTTATATGTGAAGCTATCACTTCCCATAAGATCATTACATGATCTTTCATGCTTTTGTTCTTTTCTCGCTCTTTTGATCATGGCAAGAGGCAAAGCCCTTCAACTAAGACACTCTTTATTATATGGCTCACGAGCTCGAATACATCGGGGGTGACACAAAGCAAAACTCAAGACTAAAACACTAAGACATATAAACTACTAGAGAAAAAGAAAACTGAAAAGGAACAAACTAAAACAAAGGTAAAGGCAAAAGATGTGATGGTGATACGATACCGGGGCAACTCCCCCAAGCTTGGCGCAAGCCAAGGGGATTGCCCATACCCATGCTTAGTTTTCTTCGTTTGGAGGTGATGGTGGTGGAGTTGTTGCAACATGAGTTTGATCCTCCGTCTTCCAAGGCATAGGTGCTCCATCATGGAAAGATGAATGAGTCTCTGGAATCCTCAAATCTGCAGCCAACCGTATTAATTTAAATCTATACTCATACTCACAGTTTTGGTTCTGCAGGTCATAGATCTGGGCGTGAAGGTGATCAATCCTGTCATAGAGCCTGGAGAGGTGCTTCCAAATATCATTGGCATCGATCCTGTGCTTGCTGGTGAACTCCGTGATCATCATGTGATTGGAGTTGAGTCCACGCTCCACCATCCCCTGGCACTTGAAGACCTGTTGCTCCATTGCTTCAAGCCTCGCCTCCACGCTTCCAGTCTTCTTATGCCCCTCAACATCACGGATGTGCAACATCCCCTCATGCATCTCGATAGATTGTGGGTGTTGCAGCACTCCCGTGAGGTAAGGATTGATGACCTTCTCGAAGATCTTGTCCTTCAGAGCTTTTGGGGACGTCATAGCGATCTAGATCTGCAACAGAAACAGGCTCGAAACGAAAACAGAGGAAATCTGCGTGATACGAGGGTCAGACCTTACGGGAAAATATATAATTATTTTTTCCACACCAGAAGGAGTACTCCGCACGAAAGCGGAGTCCGAGAGGCACACGAGGTGGCCACAAGCCCCCCAGGCGCGGCCAGGGGGTGGGCCCGCACCTGGCAGGCTTGTCGCCTCCTCGCGCGCTTTCCGGACTACTTCCAATTTTTCTATTTTTTTCAAATATTCCAAAACGGAGAAAAATTCCTACTGGAAAAGTTTTGGAGTCTGTTTTCTTACCGAGTCACATACCTCTTTGTTTTCGGAGCGTGAAACAGGCTGCTAAATATCCCTTAGGTATTCTTTCGGAGTTATGGTATTGATAATATTGCTTTCAACATTTATGGGAGTACCAAAGATATAATGCTTGATTCTTTGCCCATTTACAACTCTCGGACAATTACCTTCCGTGTTGTTAATCTTGATAGCATCGGAATGATATACTTCGTCAACAATATAGGGACCTTCCCATTTAGAGAGAAGCTTGCCTGCAAAAAATCTTAAACAATAATTATATAGCAAGACATAATCACCTACATTGAACTCATGCTTTTGTATCCTCTTATCATGCCACCTCTTAACCTTTTCTTTGAATAACTTCGCATTCTCATATGCCTGATCTCTCCATTCATCAAGCGAGCTAATGCCAAATAACCTCTTCTCACCAGCAAGTTTGAAATCAAAGTTGAGCTCTTTGATTTCCCAATAAGCTTTATGCTCTAGCTCGAGAGGTAAATGACATGCTTTACCGTACACCATTTTGTACGGAGACATGCCCATGGGATTCTAATAGGCAGTTCTATAAGCCCACAGTGCATCATCGAGCTTCTTAGACCAATTATTTCTAGACTTGTTGACAGTCTTTTGCAGAATTAGTTTAATTTCTCTATTGCTTAGCTTTACTTGACCATTGGACTGAGGGTGATAGGGGGATGCAATTCTATGGTTGACATCGTACTTAGCAAGCGTTTTACGGAAAGCATCATGAATGAAATGTGAACCACCGTCGGTCATTAGATATCTAGGGACTCCAAATCTAGGGAAGATAACTTCTTTAAGCATCCTGATAGAAGTGTTGTGATCAGCACTACTAGTGGGGATAGCTTCCCCCCACTTAGTGACGTAATCAACAGCAACTAAGATGTGAGTATACCCGTTGGATTTGGGAAAAGGTCCCATATAATCAAAGCCCCAAACATCAAATGGTTCAATGACAAGTGAATAGTTCATAGGCATTTCCTGACGTTTACTGATATTACCTACTCTTTGACATTCGTCACAATACAAGACAAACGTACAGGCATCCTTGAAGAGAGTGGGCCAATAGAAACCTGATTGCAATACCTTGTGTGCAGTTCTATCTCCCGCATGGTGTCCTCCGTAGGCCTCGGAGTGACACTTCTGTAGGATTTGTCCCTGTTCATGTTCAGGTACACAACGTCTAATAACACCATCTACTCCTTCCTTATAAAGGTGACGATCATCCCAAAAGTAATGTCTCAAGTCAAAGAAGAATTTCTTCTTTTGCTGGTATGTGAAACTAGGTGGTATATATTTGGCAACGATATAGTTTGCATAATCAGCATACCACGGTGCACTACGTGAAGCATTCATGACATTCAATTGCTCACCAGGAAAGCTATCATCAATAGGTTGTGGGTCATCAAGAACGTTCTCCAACCTAGACAAGTTATCTGCTACGGGGTTATCAACACACTTCCTGTCGACAACGTGCAAATCAAATTCTTCTAGCAAGAGAACACATCTGATAAGTCTAGGTTTAGCGTCCTTCTTATCCAGGAGGTACTTAATAGCAGCGTGATCATTGTGATTAGTAACTTTGGAATCAACTATGTAGGACCTGAACTTTTCACATGCAAACACGACTCCTAAAAACTCCTTTTCCGTAGTAGCATAGTTTCTTTGGGCACAGTCTAGAGTTTTACTAGCATAGTGAATAACATTCAACTTATTAACAACTCTTTGCCCTAGACAGCACCAACAGCATAATCACTAGCATCACACATGATTTCAAAAGGTAAGTTCCAATCAGGTGGTTGAACAATAGGTGCAGTTATCAAAGCCTTCTTAAGTATTTCGAAGGCTTCCTCACAATCATTGTCAAAAATAAAAGGAATATCCTTTTGGAAGAGATTGGTAAGAGGCCTAGAAATCTTAGAGAAGTCTTTAATGAACCTTCTATAGAAAACAACATGACCAAGGAAACTTCTTATACCTTTGATATCTCTGGGGTATGGCATTTTCTCGATTGCATCAACATTAGCCTTATCTACTTCAATACCTCTTTCAGAAATTTTATGTCCTAAGACGATGATTTCATTAACCATAAAGTGGCACTTCTCCCAATTCAGGACAAGATTGGTGTCTTTACATCTCTGCAAGACTCGATCAAGGTTGCTGAGGCACTCATCAAAGGACGACACATAAACGGAGAAGTCATCCATGAAAACCTCAACAATCTTTTAACAAAAGTCAGAGAATATAGCCATCATACATCTTTGAAAGGTGGCAGGTGCATTACATAAGCCAAAAGGCATACGTCTATAAGCAAAGGTACCGAAAGGGAAGGTGAAAGTGGTTTCCTCCTGATCAGATTGTGCAACTGGTGTTTGGGAGAAACCAGAATAACCGTCTAGAAAGCAGAAGTGTGTGTGTTTAAACAGTCTTTCTAGCATTTGGTCGATAAAAGGCAAAGGGTAATGATATTTCCTACTGGCTTTATTCAATTTCCTAAAATCAACCACCATCCTATAGCCAGTAATAATCCTCTATGGGATCAATTCATCCTTATCATTAGGGACAACGGTAATACCTCCCTTCCTAGGGACGCAATGCACCGGACTGACCCAATCACTATTAGCAATAGGATAGATAATACCTGCTTCGAGGAGATTTAGTATTTCTTTTCTTACTACTTCTTTCATCTTAGGATTTAATCTCCTTTGATGATCAACAACTCGTTTGAAATCAGGATCAGTTTTAATCTTGTGCTGGCATAGAGTGGGACTAATGCCCTTAAGATCATCAAGAGTATATCCAATATTAGCACGGTGCTTTCTCAGAGTTTTTAGTAACTTCTTTTCTTCATGCTCTTAGAGGCTATCACTAATAATAACAGGATATATCTCTTTTTCATCAAGATAAGCATACTTAAGAGTATCAGGCAATTGTTTAAGCTCGAACACAGGATCACCCTTTGGTGGGGGTGGATCCCCAAGCAGTTCAACAGGCAAGGTATTCTTAAGGATAGGATATTGTTGTAAGAAAACTCTATCTATCTCATCCCTTTAATCCATATGCATATCATTTTCATGCTCAAGCAAGTATTTCTCTAAGGGATCAGTAGGAGGCACGACAATAGAAGCTAAGGCAATAGTTTGATCCTTACTAGGCAACTCTTTTTCATGAGGTTGTCTACCAAACTTGGAGAAATTGAACTCGTGTGACACACCTTCAAAGCCAACAGTGATAGTTTGCTTCTCACAGTCAATATGAGCATTGACGGTATTGAGAAAAGGTCTGCCAAATATGATGGGACAAAAGCTATCTTGTGCGGTGGCAAGAACGAGGAAATCGGCAGGATACTTCGTTTTACCACACAAGACTTCAACATCCCTAACAATTCCCACAGGGCAGATAATATGTCTATTCGCAAGCAGAATAGTGACATCAATAGGCTCTATCTCAATAGATGCAATCTCGTCTTTGATTTCATCATATAAGGATTGAGGTATTGCACTAACACTAGCACCCATGTCACATAAACTATGATAACAATGATCTCCTATCTTAACAGAAACAACATGCGTGCCAACAACGGGCCTATGTTTATCTCTAGCGTGAGGTTTAGCAATTCTAGCAGCATCTTCACAGAAGTGAATATTATGTCCCTCAACATTGTCGGAAAGGAGATCTTTGATAATAGCAATGCTAGGTTCAACTCTAATTTGCTCACGGGGTGTAGGCGTTCTAATGTAGCCTCTACGTATCACAGTTGAAGCTTTAGAATGATCCTTTATCCTAACAGGGAAAGGTGGTTTCTCAATGTAAGCACTGGGAAGAATAGGATCATTATAGGCAATGACTTTCTTTTCAACTGGATTGGGTTTAACTACATTGACTTCTAAAGGAGGATGATACTTAAACCACTTCTCTTTGGGGAGATCAATATGAGAAGCAAATGATTCACACAGTGAAGCTACTATCTCAGAGTCAAGTCCATACTTAGCGCTAAAATCACAAAAAGTATTTGTTTCAACAAAGGATTTAACAGAATCAAACTTGAAATTTATACCTGACTCCTTACCTTCTTCAAGCTCCCAATCTTCAGAGTTGCGTTTAATTCTCTCCAATAAATTCCATTTGAAATCAATATCTCTCTTCATAAAAGAACCGGTACAAGAAGTGTCAAGCATGGTGCGATCATCATGAGAAAGCCGAGTATAGAAGTTCTGAATGATAATTTCTCTCGAGAGCTCATGGTTGGGGCATGAATATAACATTGATTTAAGCCTCCCCCAAGCTTGAGCGATGCTTTCTGTGTCACGAGGCCAAAAATTATAAATATAATTCCGATCACGATGTACTAAATGCATAGGATAAAACTTTTGATGAAATTCCAATTTCAACCGATTGTAGTTCCATGATCTAGTATCATCACATAGCCTATACCATGTTAACGCCTTACCCTTCAAAGATAAAGGAAAAACCTTCTTCTTGACCTCATCCTCGGGCAAACCTGCAAGCTTAAATAAACCACAAACTTCATCTACATAGATTATATGCAAGTCTGGATGTGATCTTCCATCTCGTGTAAAAGGATTAGCCAGCAGTTTCTCAAGCATACCCGAAGGAAATTCAAAGCAAATATTTTCAGTAGGTGCAGCAGGTTCAGGGGCAATGCTACTTCTCAAACAACAGCGCCAGAAATTGACACGTTAACGAGACTTTCTTGTGTTGCTTTTTCCCTTCAAGAGGAAAGAGTGATGTAGCAAAGCAGCAGTAAGTATTTCCCTCAGTTTGAGAACCAAGGTATCAATCAAGTAGGAGGGTCTCGTCAAGTAGAGAGTACCTGTGCAAACACAAACAAGATTGCACCCAACGCTTCAAAGGGGTTGTCAATCCTTTCAAGATTGTTTGCAAAGTGAGATCTGAAGGCGGAAAGTGCAACAAAGTAAAAAGTGTAAGGCTGAAACTACGCTGTGGAGTAGACCCGGGGGCCATAGTGTTCACTAGAGGCTTCTCTCAAAATAGCAAATATTACGGTGGGTGAACAAATTACTATCGAGCAATTGATAGAACCGCGCAAAGTCATGACGATATCTAAGGAAATGATCATACATATAGGCATCACGTCCGAGACAAGTAGACCGATACTTTCTGCATCTACTACTATTACTCCACACATCGTCCGCTATCCAGCATGCATCTAGTGTATTGAGTTCATGACGAACAGAGTAACGCCTTAAGCAAGATGACATGATGTAGAGGGATAATCTCAAACCAATGATGAAAACCCCATCTTTTTAACCTTGATGGCAACAACATGATGCGTGCCTCGCTACCCCTTCTGTCACTGGGTGAGGTCACCGCACGGTACGAACCCAAAACCAAGCACTTCTCCCATTGCAAGAATCATAGATCTAGTTGGCCAAACAAAACCACAACTAGAAGAGAATTACAAGAATATGAAATCATGCATAAGAGAGATCAGAAGAAACTCAAATAAGATTCATAGATAATCTGATCATAAATCCACAATTCATCGGATCTCGACAAACACACCGCAAAAGAAGATTACATCAGATAGATCTCCATGAAGATCATGGAGAACTTTGTATTGAAGATCCAAGAGAGAGAAGAAGCCATCTAGTTACAAGCTATGGACCCGTAGGTCTATGGTGAAATACTCACGCGTCATCGGAGAGATCATGGTGTTGATGAAGAAGCCCTCCGTATCCAAATCCCCTCTCCGGCAGGGCACCAGAACGTGTCCCAGATGGGATCTTGCGAAGACAGAAGCTTGCGGCGGTGGAAAAGTAATTTCGATGATCTCGTGATTTTTTGTGGAATTTTTGGGGATATATAGGTGCAAAACCTAGGGCAGAGGTGGCCGAGGGAGCCCACAAGCCTGGACGGCATGGGCTCCCCCTGGTCGCACCATGAGGGCTTGTGGGGTCCCTGAGGACCCCCTGCCTTGGTTCTCAAGTCTCCTGATCTTCTTCCGTTCCAGAAAAAATCTTTTCGGAAGTTTTTATTCCGTTCAAAATCCTCCTCTGAAAGGGGTCAAAAACATGGAAAACAGGAACTGGCACTTGGCACTGAATTAATAAGTCAGTCCCAAAAAATATATAGAAGGCATGCAAAACATCCAAAGTTTGACAAGATAATAGCATGAAATCAATTAAAATTATAGATACGTTGGAGACGTATCAAGCATCCCCAAGTTTAACTCCTGCTCATCCTTGAGTAGGGAAGTGATAAAGAATGAATTTTTGATGTGGAATGCTACCTAGCATAGTTGTCCTTTGCAACTTCTTTCACGTGACATGAATGTTCAGATCCGTAAGATTCGAAACAATAGTTTGCTATTGACATGAAAACAATAATACTTCAAGCAAACTAGTAAGGTAATCGTGAACTTTCAAAATAACAAGGCCAAGGAAAGTTATCCGTACAAAATCATATAGTCTGGCTATGCTCCATCATCCCCACACAACTAATGTAAATCATGGACAACCCCGATATTGGCCAAGTAATTGTTTTCGCACTCTTACTTTCTCAAACTTTTTATAAATATCACGCAATACATGAGCATGAGCCATGGATATAGCACTATAAGTGGAATAGAGTGTGGTGGTGGTTGTGAGACAAAAAGGAGGAGATGGTCACAATGACTCGGCGTATCAAAGGGCTATGGAGATGCCCATTAATAGATATCAATGTGAATGAGTAGGGATTGCCATACAAGAGATGCACTAGAGCTATAAGTATGTGAAAGCTCAGAGGGAGAACTAGTGGGTGTGCATCCAACTTGCTTGCTCACGAAGACCTAGGGAAATTTTGAGGAAGCCCATCATTGGAATATACAAGCCAAGTTATATAATGAAGATTCCCACTAGCATATGGTAGTGACAAAGCAAGAAGCTCTCAATCATGAAGAACATGGTGCTATTATGAAGCACAAGTGTGGAAAAAGATAGTAGCATTGTCCGTTCTCTTTTTTTTTATTTGGGCTCTTAGGCCTTTTTGTTTTCTTTTCTCTTTTTTTTATTTGGGCTCTTTGGCCTATTTTTTTATTTCCTCACATGGGACAATGCTCTAATAATGATGATCATCACACTTTTTTTTACACATAGCTCAAAGCTCAAAATGATGATGCCTCTATAGGAAATGCCTCCGGCAATGTACCGGGATGTGCAAAGATCTAGCATGGCGTATGACGTTGGAACATCTCGCTAGCTATCTTACGATCATGCAATGGAAACATGAGAGTGACGTCACAAGTCATGATACGAAACGGTAGGAGTTGCATGGCAATATATCTCGGAATGGCTATGAAAATGCCATAGTGGGTAGGTATGGTGGCTGTTTTGAGGAAGGAATATGGTGGGTTTTGTGCACCGGCGAGAATTGCGCGGCACTAGAGAGGCTAGCAATGGTGGAAGGTGAGAGTGCATCTATACCATGGACTCGCATTAGTCATGAAGAACTCACATACTTGTTGCAAAAGTTTTTATTAGTAATCGAAACAAAGTTATAAACGCATACTCCTAGGGGAAGGGTTGGTAGGTGTTAACCATCGCGCGATCCCGACCGCAAATCACAGGATGACAATCAATAGATCAATTATGCTCCGACTTGCTAACATAACGGTTCACCATACATGCATGCTACAAGAATCACTAACTTCAACACAAGTATTTCTAGATTCTCAACACCCTACTAACATAGCTCTTAATATTACCAAATCCACGTCTCAAAACTAACTGAGAGGAATCAAGACTTCTCTTTCTACTCAATGCACATGAAGATGGAGGTTTTTGCATCCTCTTTGGGTACCTATCACCTTTGGGACAACTTTCATAGCATAAGCCAACTACAAAGTCACGCAGTGCCGTGCTCTAAAATATATAAGTGAAGCACATAGAGCAAAAGTATCTAGCTCAAAAGATATAAGTGAAGCACTATGAGCATTCTAGCAAAATCACGATGAGTGCATGTGTCTCTCTCTCAAAAAGGTGTCAGCAAGGATGATTGTGACACAACAAAAAGAAAAGACTCCTACAATACAAGATGCTCCAAGAAAAACAAACATCATGTGGTGAATAAAAATATAGCTCCAAGTAATGTTACCGATGGATTAAAGACGGAAGAGGGGATGCCTTCCCGAGGCATCCCCAAGTTTAAGCTTTTTGGTGTCCTTGAATTTGGCTTGGGATGCCTTGGGCCTCCCCAAGCTTGAGCTCTTTCCACTCCTTATCTCTTTGTCCATGAGAACATCACCCAAATCTTGAAAACTTCACAACACAAAACTTAAACAGAAACTCGTGATATCATTAGCACAAGAAAACAAACTACCACCTCTTTTGGTACTGTAGCAAACTTGAATTCTATCTATATTGGTGTTGGGCTACTGTATTCTCACTTTTCCATGGCTAGTACCCCCTGATACTGACCATAGTTTCATCAAAACAAGCAACCAACTCAACAAAAACAGAATCTGTCAAAAACAGACCAGTCTGTAGCAACCTGTATACTTCGTATACTTCTGGTACCTCAAAAATATTGAAACATTACGACTGCCTGGGCAAAAGGCATATCAACCAGCAGCAAAAAGAATCAACTCAAAATCACTTTCTGAATAAAAATGAAAAATCGTCTCGTGAGCGAACAGTTTCTGTCTTTTTCCAACAGGATCAAACAACCATCACCAAGACTAGTCATAAAGGTTTTGCTTGGCTCAAACACAAAAAGAAACACAAAAAACACAATGACAACAGAATTATGATGGTGTGGACGCAACAAAATAGAAAGAAAAAGATAAATTCATTGGGTTGCCTCCCAACAAGTGCTATTGTTTAACGCCCTTAGCTAGGCATAAGGCAAACATATCTAAGTCTAACATACTTCCTATGCATAGGCATTTTATAGGAAAACATATTGTCAAGACAACCAATAGCTACCATATGCAAGGAAGAAGAAAGAGACAATGTCAATCTCAACATAACGAGAGGTAATTTGGTAACATGAAAGTTTCTACCACAATATTTTCCTCTCTCATAACAATTACATGTGGGATCATAATCAAATTCAACAATATAGCTATCACAAAGGACATTCTTTTCATGATCCACATGCATGCAAAGTTGATGCTCTTCAAAAATAGTGGGATTATCATCAAGTAAAGTCATGACGTCTCCAAACCCACTTTCAGTAATATTGCAAATATTATATTCATCATGAGGCTTAAACAAATTTTCAAGATCATAAGAAAAATCATCACCCCAATCATGATCATTGCAACAAGTAGGGGGCATAGCAAAACTAGCATTCCCAAGCTTAGGTTTTGCATATTTTTAGCATGATTGACACTAATAGGGTTTATAGTGAAACCATTGCAATCATGCTTTTCATTCAAGGAGCCCTCGTGAATCACTTCATTACGATTTTCAGATTCACGCATCTCAAGCAAAACTCCAAAGAGAAAGTCAAGTGCACTCAACTCACTAGCAATTGGTTCAACATACTTGGATCTCTTAAAGAGATTAGCAAGTGGATGAGGATCCATATCACTAGATTTTCAGCAAGCGAAGATGCAAGCATATTGAAGGCACATAGCACACAAGCAAAGGAAAGGCAAGCGAAAGAAAAGGGCGAACCAAAAAGGAAAATTGGTGAAGTGGGGGAGAGGAAAACGAGAGGCAACTGGCAAACAAAGTAAATGCAAGAGATGAGTTTGCGACACCTACTTGGATGAGTTCTTGACTTTGTCCTCCCCGGCAACGGAGCCAGAAATTCTTCTTCCTAATTCTCAAACAACAGCGCCAGAAATTGACACGTTGACGGAGACTAGCTTGCGTTGGTTTTTCCCTTGAAGAGCCAAGGGTGATGAAGAAAAGGAGCATTAAGTATTTCCCTCAGTTTGAGATCCAAGGTATCGATCCAGTAGGAGGGTCTCGTCAAGTCCAAAGTACCTGCACAAACACAAACAAGCTTGCACCCAACACTTCAAAGGGGTTGTCAATCCCTTCAAGATTGTTTGCAAAGTGAGATCTGAAGGCGGAAAGTGCAACAAAGTAAAAAGTGTAAGGCTAAAAATATTGTGTGGAGTAGACCCGGGGGCCATAGTGTTCACTAGAGGCTTCTCTCGAAATAGCAAATATTACGGTGGGTGAACAAATTACTGTCGAGCAATTGATAGAACCACACAAAGTCATGACGATATCTAAGGCAATGACCATACATATAGGCATCACGTCCGAGACAAGTAGACCGATACTTTCTACATCTACTACTATTACTCCACACATCGTCCGCTATCCAACATGCATCTAGTGTATTGAGTTCATGACGAACAGAGTAACGCCTTAAGCAAGATAACATGATGTAGAGGGATAATCTCAAACCAATGATGAAAACCCCATCTTTTTACCCTTGATGGCAACAACACGATGCATGCCTCGCTACCCCTTATGTCACTGGGTGAGGTCACCGCACGGTATGAATCCAAAACCAAGCACTTCTCCCATTGCAAGAATCATAGATCTAGTTGGCCAAACAAAACTCACAACTCGAAGAGAATTACAAGGATATGAAATCATGCATAAGAGAGATTAAAAGAAACTCAAATAAGATTCATAAATAATCTTATCATAAATCCACAATTCACCGGATCTCGACAAACACACCGCAAAATAAGATTACATCGGATAGATCTCCATGAAGATCATGGAGAACTTTGTATTGAAGATCCAAGAGAGAGAAGAATCCATCTAGTTACTAGCTATGGACCCGTAGGTCTATGGTGAAGTACTCATGCATCATCGGAGAGGTCATGGTGTTCATGAAGAAGCCCTCCGTATACGAATCCCCCCTCCGGCAGGGCACCAAAATGTGCCCCAGATGGGATCGTGCGGAGACAGAAGCTTGCGGCGGCGGAAAAGTACTTTCGATAATCTCCTGACTTTTTATGGAATGTTTGGGGATATATAGGCGCAAAACCTAGGGCAGAGGTGGCCCAGGGAGCCCACAAGCCTGGACGACGTGGGCTCCCCCCTGGCCGCGCCATGAGGGCTTGTGGGGTTCCTGAGGACCCCGTGCCTTGGTTCTCAAGTCCCCCGATCTTCTTCCGTTCCGGAAAAAATCTTTTTGGAAGTTTTATTCTGTTTGGACTCCGTTCAAAATCCTCCTCTGAAAGGGGTCCAAAACATGGAAAAACCAGGAACTGGCCCTTGGCACTGAGTTAATAAGTTAGTCCCAAAAAATATATAAAAGGCATGCAAAACATCCAAAGTTTCACAAGATAATAGCATGAAACCATCAATAATTATAGATAAGTTGGAGACGTATCACGCAACTCTTTGTGCTTCCGTTAGAGGTGAAGATACCCTGAACAAGCCCCTGAAAGGATTAGTTTCCATAGTGACAAGTGACAATAAATTTCATCACACTATATGAATGTTTCCTTACCAATTTCCACTTACCAAAGGCGCTTCACTCCCCGGCAACGGCGCCAAAAAAGAGTCTTGATGACCCACAAGTATAGGGGATCTATCGTAATCCTTTCGATAAGTAAGAGTGTCGAACCCAACGAGGTGCAGAAGGATCTGACAAGTGATTTTCAGCAAGGAAATATCTGCAAGCACTGAAATTATCGGTAACAAGTGGTTGTGTGGTGAGATGATTCGTAGCAAGCAACAAGTAACAAAAGTAGCAACGGTGCAGCAAAGTGGCCCAATCCCTTTTGTAGCAAGGGACAAGCCTGGACAAAGTCTTATAAGAGGAAAAACGCTCCCCAGGACACACGGGAATTTATGTCATGCTAGTTTTCATCATGTTCATATGATTCGCGTTCGTTACTTTGATAGTTTGATATGTGGGTGGACTGGCACTTGGGTACTGCCCTTACTTGGACAAGCATCCCACTTATGATTAACCCCTCTCGCAAGCATCCGCAACTACGAAATAAGAATTAAGACAAAGTCTAACCATAGCATTAAACTAGTGGATCCAAATCAGCCCCTTACGAAGCAACACATAAACTAGGGTTTAAGCTTCTGTCACTCTAGCAACCCATCATCTACTTACTACTTCCCAATGCCTTCCTCTAGGCCCAAATAATGGTGAAGTGTTATGTAGTCGACGTTCACATAACACCACCAGAGGAAAAACAACATACAACACATCAAAATATCGTACGAATACCAAATTCACATGACTACTAATAGCATGGCTTATCCCATGTCCTCAGGAACAAAAGTAACTACTCACAAAGCATAATCATATTCTCACGAGAGAGGTAATGAGTAGCATCAAGGATCTGAACATAAACTCTTCCACCAAGTAATCCAACTAGCATCAACTACAAAGAGTAATTAACACTACTAGCAACCTTACAAGTACCAATCAGAGTTGCGAGACGGAGATTGGTTACAAGTGATGAACTAGGGTTTGGAGATGACATGGTGCTAGTGAAGATGTGGATGGTGATGAGTCCCCTCCGATGAGAGGAGTGTTGGTGATGACGATGGCGACGATTTCCCCTCCGTGAGGGAAGTTTCCCCGACAGGATCGTCCTACCGGAGCTCTAGATTGGTTCTGCTCAAGTTCCGCCTCGTGGCGGCGGCGAATCCTCGAAAAAGCCTCCTCCTGAATTTTTTTCTGGACGAAACACTTCATATAGCAGAAGGGGGGAGCCAGAGGGCCGGCTGGGTGCCCACAAGCCCCCTAGGCGTGGACAGGGGGTGGCCGCGCCTAGCAGGCTTGTGGCCACGTGCTGGCGCCCCTCTGGCGCTTCTTCGGCTCAGTATTTTTTATAAATCCCGAAAAAAATCCTCGTCGATTTTTACGGCGTTTGGAGTTTCGCAGAATAGGTATCTCAACTTTGCTCCAATTTCAGGCCAGAATTCCAGCTGCCGGCATTCTCCCTCTTCAAGCAAACCTTGCAAAGTAAGAGAGAAAAGGCATAAGTATTGTACCGTGAAGTGAAATAACAGTCCAAGAAGCGATGAATATCAACATAAAAGCATGATGCAAAATGGACGTATCATCCCCCTGCAAGTCTCCTAACCCTATTCTTTGGCCTATAAATTCCCAAATATTCCCGTATCGCCAAAAAGAGACACGGAAATACTTTTACGCCGCCGGGAGCCTCTGTTCCCGAGAGATCCAATCTGGGAGCCTTTTATGGTAATCTCCCGAAGAGAGAATTGATCATGGAGGGCATCTACATCAACTCCATTGCCCCTCCGATGATGTGTGAGTAGTTCACCACGGACCTACGGGTCCATAGCTAGTAGCTAGATGCTTGTTCTCTCTCTTTGATCTTGAATACCATGTTCTTCATGATCTTCATGGAGATCTATTAGATGTAATACTCTTTTGCGGTTTGTTTTTCAAGATCCAATGAATTGTGAGTTTATGTTCAGATTATCTATGAATATTATTTGAGTCTCTTCTAAATTCTTATATGCATGTTATCATATATTTGCAAGTCTCTTAGAAATATTGGTTTGGTTTGGCCAACTAGATTCGTAATACTTGCAATGGGAGAGTGTTTAGTTTTCGGTTCAATCTTGCGGTGTCCTTGATCTGCAATCTCTGGCGTTAGCTAGACGAATGCTTATGACAACAAACCTTCTCCTGCAACAGCACCAGAAGAATGCTGATAGCACTCCTCAGTAATGAAACTAGAAGAATGTTGTTGACGGCCCACCAGCGCGTGGATTCGCAGCACTTTTTGGGGGTAGAGTATTCGACCCAATTTGTTGGTTTACCAGTCAGGAGGTGAGAGTATAATCTCAAGTATTAGCAGCTGAATTTGTCAGATTCAACCACACCTGAAAGATTAGTATCTGCAAGCACAGTAGTAACAGCAAAGTAGCGAGTAATAGCAGTGTAACGAGCAATAGCAGCGGCAAGGAACAGCAGTAGTGACAGCAGTAGCAAGTAGCAACAATAGCAAGCGACAGTAGTAGCAACAGTAGCAGCAGAGCAAGACAAGTAACAGTAGTAGCACCAGCAGAGCAAAACAAGTAACAGCACTAGTAGGACAAACTCGTAGGCAATAGGTCGGTGATTTGTTTGGATGATATTCATCATGCAACAGCTATAACACGAAGAGATATATGGCTAGCTCCCGTTCGTCAATGTGATGTAGGCATGCATTCTGTGTGGCGTCATACGTGCTTAGGGAAAAGAACTTGCATGACATCTATTGTCCATCCCTCCAGTGGCAGCGGGGTCCAAAAGGAAACTACAGGATATTAAGGTTCTCCTTTCAATAAAGAACCGGACCAACGCATTAGCACTTGGTAAACACATGAACTCCTCAAACTATGGTCATCACCGGGAGTGGTTCCGGTTATTATCACTCCGGGGTTGCCGGATCATAACACATAGTAGGTAACAACAACTTGCAAGATCGAATCTAAAACACACATATATTGGTGACAACATAATAATTTCAGATCTGAAATCATGGCACTCGGGCCCTAGTGACAAGCATTAAGCATGGCAAAGTAGTAGCAACATCAATCTCAGAACATACTGGATACTAGGGATCAATCCCCATCAAAACTAACTCGATTACAAGATAGATCTCATCCTACTCATCACCGCCCAGCGAGCCTACGAATAGATTGCTCACGAACAACGAAGAGCTTCATGGAATTGGAGAGGGAAGAAGGTTGATGATGACGATGGCGACGATTTCCCTTCTCCGGAGCCCAAGACGGACTCTAGATATGCCCTCCAGATGAAGAACAGGTGGTGGCGGTGCCTCCATATCGAAAACGCGACGAAAACTTCTCTTCTTCTTTTTTCTGGGACGAAAGGCAACTTATAGAGCTGGCGTTGGGGGCGGCAGGGCCGTGTGGGCCCCACAAGCCTGCCCACCGCCACCAGGGGGTGGTGGCGGAGCAGGGGCTTGTGGCCCACTGGCCCACCCCCTGAGGTGGAGCTTGGCGCAGATATTTTTGATATTTTCCAAAACTGCTCCCCGTAAATTTTCAGGACGTTTGGAGAACTTTGATTTCTGCACAAAAATAACACCAACGCAATTCTGCTGAAAACAGCGTCAGTCCAAGTTAGTTCCATTCAAATCCCGCAAATTAGAGTCCAAAACAAGGGTAAAAGAGTTTGGAAAAGTAGATACGATGGAGACGTATCAACTCCCCCAAGCTTAAAACCTTGCTTGTCCTCAAGCAACTCAGTTGACAAACTGAGAGAGAAAGAAAAACTTTGAAAAACTCTGTTTGATCTTGTTGTTGCAACTATGTCTAACTCATAACCAGAATTTCAGCAAGACCACAAGTTAACCACAAAAGCAAATGACACAAAGGTCTCACGGTAAACTAATATCAATGGCATAATCAGCTAACGAGCAAATAATAATGAGTTTCTAATACCAACACTTGAATCAAAACAAGGATGAAGCAATATGAATAGGATGTATCTCGTTAGCTCTTTCTGAGACCGCAAAACATAAATGCAGAGCACTTTCAAAGATCAAGGGCTGACTAAACATTGTAATTCATAGCAACGAAGATCCAGTCACAGTCATACTCAATATCAATCAAAAGCAAAGCATAAAAATGACAGAGGTGCTCTCTAATTGGTGCTTATATAAGAGGAGGATGACTCAACAGGAAAATAAATAGACAGGCCCTTCGCAGGGGGAAGCATTGATTTGCAGAGGTGCGAGAGCTCAAGCTTTGAAAATAGAGATAATAATTTTGGGTGGCATGCTTTCATTGTCAACGCAATGACCAAGAGTTCTCAATATCTTCCATGCTACTCATGCTATAGGCGGTTCCCAAACAGAAAAGTAAAGTTTTAACTCCCCCACCAGCAATCAATCATACTCCACGGCTAGCTGAATCCTCGGGTACCGTCCATACTAACATCAATCCGGGGGAGTCTAGTTTTACAGTTATGTTTTCGATTTAAGCGTGGAACTAGGCATCCCAAATACCGTCCCCTTTCTCATGAATGACTATGAATAAACACATGTCGAGGATAACACTCCTAGCATGGAAGATACCAATAGCCGTCTGTCACCACATGAGCGGTTCGCGTATGCAAAACAGATATATTTCTTGAAGGTTTAGAGAATGGCACATGCAAATTTACTTGGAACGGCAGGTAGATACCGCAAATAGGTAGGTATGGTGGACTCTCATGGAAAAACTTTTGGGTTTATGGAAGTGGATGCACAAGCAGTATTCCCGCTTAGTACAAGTGAAAGCTAGCAAAAGACTAGGAAGCGACCAACTAGAGAGCGACAACGGTCATCAAGATGCAATGAGTTTGACTAACATTGAATGCAAGCATGAATAGGATATAAATCACCATGAATACGAACATCATAGAGGCTATGTTTATTTTGTTTCAACTACATGCATGAACATGCGCCAAGTCAAGCCACTTGAAACATTCAAAGGAGAATACCATCCTATCATACTACTTCATAGTCATCTCAAAATCTATGTTGGCATTCAAGACAAACCATTATAAGATCTCAGCTAAATAAGCATGGCATCAGAAACTATGATCTCTAAGTTGTCATTGTAAACATGGTTCTCTCACAACAAAACTAAATCTGGGTCGACAAGCTAGTCATATTTACAAAAACAAAATAGATAGAGTTCATACCAGCTTTTCAGTCTGAGTCAGTTCATCATATATTATCATTGTTGCCTTTCATTTGCACGATCGAACAATGTGAACAATAATAAGCGCATTGGACTAAGCTGAATCTGCAGGCAAACACAAAGGAGAAGACAAAGTAATATGGCTCTTTGAAAGTTAAATAGGTAAGCATGTAAGAACCACTAAACATTGTAACCAATATCTTCTACCTTGACCCAAAGATAAAGAAAACTATTTACACGGGAAAACTCCCAACAAGAAAAAGAAAAAGAAAAATATTTTTGGGTATTCTCAAAAGGACACAAAACAAGAAAACAAGAAAACAAAAAGAAACTAGCATGGATAATACAGTGGCAAAGTGTAAACGCCGGCTAACAAAGTGAAAGCATAAGCATGAATGTAAAGTCGGTGAGAACACGTACTCCCCCAAGCTTAGGATTTTGTCCTAGCTTGGTCTACTCCCATGGTGGGAAATAACCAGCTCCAGGGTACTCCAGAGAAGACTGTGGATGCCACTGCTGTGTGAGCTCCTGTGGCTCCCACTGATAAACTGGCATCGGGTAGTCGACTGGCGGCTCGGGCACGGGCGCCTGTGGTTGGGCCAAGCCCCAATATGCGTAGATGTCCGCGGGCATAATACTGTACCTGCATGCATGAAGATCAAACAAAGAAGGAGCAGGCAAAGTACTAGTCTCTCGAGTACCCTAACTAAACACGAGGTTATAAATCATCCGCCTACTAGCATCTCTATCCAGAAAATCATGGCGAACCATGCTGTCATAATCCAGATATCTCTTAGGTAGAAGCATCTCTCCTTCCTATCCCAGTCTAATGGGTATCTCAAAGTGTGTGGCAAGACGGGTAGCATAGATACCTCCATAGACAACACCTTTAGAACGGTTCGGGTTCAATCGTTGAGCTACTATAGCGCCCAAGCTATAAGTCTTATCGTTATACAGGCCTTCGCGCAAAACTGTAAGGTCTGGAGAACTAAGTGATCAAGCCTCCCCACGGCCAATCAAACATTTTCCCACAAATAGTGAGAAGTACCGAAGCACAGGAAAATGTATGCTAGCAATTCTAGCGCGAGACACTCCTCTCTCCTCTCCAACATCAATAGAACCAATGAAATCCTCCAAGTCCCGTGGATGAGGGTCACGGATATCCCCAACATAAGGTAATTTGCATACATTGCAAAAATCCTGTAGCGTCATGCACTGGGGGACATCGTATATCATGAACTCAACCATGGGAGGATTCTTCCTCGGATAAAAGTTGAAGCTTTGAATGAAAATATTGGTGAGAAGGAGATATTGTGGGCGCTTATCTTCAATGAACGCAGTAAGACCTGCGTTCTCCACCAAGTAATTAAAGTCTTCATAAAGTCCGGCGGCACGCAAAAAATTCATCACTTGGCCACTCGTACGCTCGAACTTCTGTGACTCGAGGAACTACGTACTTGGGTTGATTTTTCTCATCCTCCTTGTGGTTACGGCTTGAAGAGCCTCTCAAGAACCTCCTCATCTTTTCCTTTTTCTAGCTCTGAAAAATTCTGAAATTTTTAGAGACTTTGAAAGAAAAGTGAATAAGGATTAACCCAACTTGTAGCAACTAATCCTACTAGTGCCTATAGACCGTATCACGCGCTAAAACTACTTGGGACCGCCTAAAATTAACATTTCTAGCTCAAGAACAGGGTCACCAAGGTAGCAAGAATTCGCGAAGGATAAAGCACTAGAGCAAAAACTAATTGGACCAATGGAGGAGTCATTTACCAAGGAGTAATTTCCCGAAAACGGTTCGGAGAATGGTGCTTTGAGCAAGGAGATCGAAAATCACCGCCAAATGAGCAAGAACACAGGTTTGAGCTGCGAAACCATTTTTTCTGGAGGTGGAACAAGAGGTTGAGAGCTGGAATGAGTAGAGGGGGTGTTTGTGGGCCCCGCAAGCTTGCACCACGCCACCAGGGGGTGGTGGCGGAGCAAGGGCTTGTGGCCCAATCGTCAGGCCCCCAGGCCAGCTCTCAGGCCGAGAAATTTTCAAAACTTCCAGAGAAAATCATACTGAATTTTCAGGACCATCGGAGAACTTTTATTTTCGAGGTATTTTTCTCCAGGACGCTAAAACAGAAAACAGGAAAAGCTAAACTAATTCCATCATTTTTCTTCTGAGCAACAGAAAAGGAAAATTCAAAACACAGGTATGTGACTCTTTGATTCATCCGTCTCATGGTCATCGAAAGAAATCCGTCAATGGGATTGATCAAGTCCTTATGACAAAACCTTCTCGAATAGCAAGAGAGAATGGAGAATTTTCGAATGGCCACTAAGTCACCTCAATGGGGATATGTATCTCCCCAACAAGCAAATCATACTTCATCTTGACATGAGGAATAGGGCATTCAAAGCTCCCAATGAGAATCGACGAAGTCTTTTCTATAGCATTGATGCAATGTACTGAATATCGTTTCTTCGGAAAGTGCACGGTGTGCTCATTACCATTGACATGGAAAGTGACATTGCCTTTGTTGCAATCTATAACAGCCCCTGAAGTGTTTAGAAAGGGTCTTCCAAGGATGATAGCCATGGCATCATCCTCGGGAATATCCAAGATAACAAAGTTTGTTAAGATAGTGGTATTAGCAACCACAACAGGCACATCCTCGCAAATGCCGATAGGGAAAGCAGTTGATTTGTCGGCCATTTGCAGAGAAAATTCAGTGGGTGTCAACTTATCCAACTCAAGTCTATGATAAAGAGAGAGCGGCATAACACTAACACCGGCTCCAAGGTCACATAAGGCAGTTCTTACGTAGTTTCCTTTAATGGAGCAAGGTATAGTGGGGACTCCGGGATCACAAAGTTTATTAGGAGTTCCACCTTTAAAAGTGTAATTGGCAAGCATGGTGGAGATCTCAAGATCTGGTATCTTCCGTTTATTAGTAACGATATCTCTAATGTACTTGGCATACGGAGACATCTTGAGCATAGAGTTAACCGCATCTGCAAAAAGACGGGTCTTATCATCTCAACGAAGCGCTGAGAATCATCATCATCCTTTTTCTTGGATGGCTTAGGAGGGAAGGCCATAGGTCTCTGAACCCATGGCTCCCTTTCTTTACCATGCTTCCTAGCAGTGAAGTCGTTCTTATCGTATTTCTTAGGTTGAGGATTATCAGGATTAACGGTAGGTTCAATCTCCACATCCTCATCATTGCTAGGTTAAGCATTATTATGAACATCATTGTCCATATTGTCACCATGTTCATGTTCATCACCTGATTGTGTTTCTGCATCAGACGCAGAAATATCATTAGGTCCTTCAGGTGTGACAGTATTTGGTGAACTGGCGTGCAGGTTTCTATCATCCTTCTTGTTCTCCTTAGGATGACTGGGTGTATCAACATTGATTCCTTGAGAATCTTGATCAATTCTCTTAGGATGACCTTCAGGATACAAAGGCTCCTGAGTCATTTTGCCTCCTCTAGTAATGACTCTGACAGAGTTGTCATTTAATTCATTGAGCAGGTCATTCTGAGCTTTAAGTACTTGTTCTACCTGAGTAGTAATCATAGAGGCATGTTTACTCAGAAGCTTCAGATCATTGACATTTCTGTCTACACAAGCACTTAAACGGCTAAGCATACGAGTACTTTGTTCCAAATGTCTGCTAACATAATCATTGAGACTCTGTTGTTTGGCAACAAAGTTGTCAAATTCATCAAAGCATAGGCTAGCAGGTTTATCAAAAGCAATATCACTCTTGTCAAACCTACGCAGAGAATTCACTTCTACTACCTGTATCGGGTTATCGAGACAGTGGATCTCTTTGATAGGTGGTAGATTTTTGACATCTTCAGATCTAATGCCGTTCTCTTGCATATATTTCTTGGCTTCTGGCATATCTTCGGGACTGAGGAATAGAATACCTCTTTTTTAGGAGTTGGCTTAGGAGGTGGTTCGGGAATAGTCCAAGCATTATCGTTGATCAAGAGGTTATTCAGTAGGGTCTCAGCTTGTTCTACAGTTCGTTCCCTAAAAACACAACCGGCACAACTATCTAGGTGGTCTCTAGAGGCATCGGTAAGTCTGTTATAGAGGATATCAAGTATCTCGTTCTTCTTAAGAGGGTGATCAGGCAAAGCATTCTGTAGCTGGACGAGCCTCCCCACCCCTTGTGGAAGACTCTCTTCTTGGATTCGAGCAAAGTTGTATATTTCCTGCAAGGAAGCTTGCTTCTTATGGGCAGGGAAATATTTCTCACAGAAGTAATAGACCATCTCCTGGGGACTACGCACACATCCAGGAGCAAGAGAGGTGAACCAGACTTTAGCATCATCCTTTAGAGAGAAAGGAAACATCTTAAGGATATAGTAGTGGCGGATCTTCTCCTCATTAGTGAAAAGGTTGGCTATTTCGGATAGTTTGGCAAGATGGGCTATGACCATCTCAGACTCATAACCGTGAAAAGGATCAGATTCGACTAGAGATATTATCTCAGGGTTGACAGAGAATTCATAATCCTTATCGGTGACAAAGATAGGCGAAGTGGCAAACTTTGGGTCATTTTTCATCCTAGCTTCCCGAGATTTTTCCTTCCACTTGAGAAGTAATTTCTCAACGTCATAGGCATCCTTACACGCAAGAAAATCCTCAGCTATCTCTCCCTCCATAACGTAACCCTCAGGTATATCAGGCAATTCATATCTAGGAGAGCTAGATCTAGCAGGAGAAAAAGCAGGTTCTATCTCAATAGTATCGGTAGTTTCAGAAGCATCACGAGCATTGGCAGTAACTCTAGCAATATGAGCATCAAGGAACACTCCTAGTGGAACATCAGGCAAAGGAGTATCTCTAGCAGTATCAAGCATAGCATCATTAGGCAAAATAGCATCTCTAGCATCATCAGGCAAAGCAGTATCAAGCATAGCATCTCTAGCAGTATCAGGCATAGTATCAAGCATAGCATCTCTAGCAGTATCAAGCATAGCATCATTAGGCATAGTATCAGGCATAGTATCTAGCATAGCATCTCTAGCAGTAGTATCATAAGAATCATCAAGCACAGGCGACATATCAAGATTTCTAGCAGGAGGTGATGTCACAAACTTACTCATAACTGAAGGTGAATCAAGTGCAGAGCTAGATGGCAATTCCTTACCTCCCCTCATAGTTGAGGGCAAGACTTTGGTCTTCGGATCCTTCAGATTCTTCATAGTGATCAGCAGATATAAATCACAAGTGACTCAGAGAATATAGCAATACCTCCCCGGCAACGGCGCCAGAAAAATGCTGATCTGCAATCACTGGCGTTAGCTAGACGAATGTTTATGACAACAAACCTTATCCTGCAACGGCACCAGAAGAATGCTGATAGCACTCCCCAATAATGAAACTAGAAGAATGTTGTTGATGGCCCACCAGCGCGTTGGTTCGCAGCAGTTCTCGAGGGTAGAGTATTCGACCCAATTTGTTGGTTTACCAGTCAGGAGGTGATAGTATAATCTCAAGTATTAGCAGCTGAATTCGTCAGATTCAACCACACCTGAAAGATTAGTATCTGCAAGCACAGTAGTAACAGCAAAGTAGCAAGTAACGACAGTGTAACTAGCAAAAGCAGCGGCAAGGAACAGCAGTAGTGACAGCAGTAGCAAGTAGCAAAAATAGCAAGTAACAGTAGTAGCAACAGTAGCAGCAGAGCAAGACAAGTAACAACAGTAGAAACAGTAGTAGCAGTAGCAGAGCAAAACAAGTAACAACAGTAGTAGGACAAACTCGTAGGCAATGGGTCGGTGATTTGTTTGGATTATATTCATCATGCAACAACTATAACACGGAGAGATATATGGCTAGCTCCCGTTCGTCAATGTGATGTAGGCATGCATTCCGTGTGTCGTCATATGTGCTTAGGGAACAGAACTTGCATGACATCTATTGTCCATCCCTCCCGTGGCAGCGGGGTCCAAAAGGAAACTACGGGATATTAAGGTTCTCCTTTTAATAAAGACCCGGACCAACGCATTAGCACTTGGTGAACACATGAACTCCTCAAACTATGGTCATCATCGGGAGTTGTTCCGGTTATTGTCACTCCAGGGTTGCCGGATCATAACACATAGTAGGTAACTACAACTTGCAATATCGGATCTAAAACACACATATATTGGTGACAACATAATAATTTCAGATCTGAAATCATGGCACTCGGGCCCTAGTGACAAGCATTAAGCATGGCAAAGTAGTAGCAACATCAATCTCAGAACATAGTGGATACTAGGGATCAATCCCCATCAAAACTAATTCGATTACATGATAGATCTCATCCTACTCATCACCGCCCAGCGAGCCTACGAATAGATTCCTCACGAACGACGAAGAGCTTCATGGAATTGGAGAGGGAAGAAGGTTGATGATGACGATGGCGACGATTTCCCTTCTCCGGAGACCAAGGCGGACTCCAGATCTGCCCTTCAGATGAAGAACAGGTGGTGGCGGTGCCTCCGTACCGAAAACATGACGAAAACTTCTCTTCTTCTTTTTTCTGGGACGAAAGGCAACTTATAGAGCTGGAGTTGGGGCCGGCAGGGCCATGTGGGCCCCACAAGCCTGCCCACCGCCACCAGGGGGTGGTGGCGGAGCAGGGGCTTGTGGCCCACTAGCCCACCCCCTGAGGTGGAGCTTGGCGCAGATATTTTTGATATTTTCCAAAGCTGCTCCCCGTAAATTTTCAGGACGTTTGGAGAACTTTGATTTCTGCACAAAAATAACACTAAGGCAATTCTGCTGAAAACAGCGTCAGTCCAGGTTAGTTCCATTAAATCATGCAAATTAGAGTCCAAAACAAGGGCAAAAGAGTTTGGAAAAGTATATACGATGGAGACGTATCAGTCCTCATCCAGTGAGAAAGTAGGGTTAGCGAGGCACGTATTGTATTGTTGCCATCAAGGATAAAAATATGGGGTTTTCATCATATTGCTTGAGTTTATCCCTCTATATCATGTCATCTTACTTAATGCGTCACTCTGTTTTTCATGAACTTAATACTCTAGATGGAGGCAGGAGTCGGTCGATGTGTGGAGTAATAGTAGAAGATGCATAATCGTTTTGGTCTACTTGACACGGACGCGATGCCTATATGCATAATCATTGCCTTAGATATCTTCATAATTATTTGCTTTTTCATCAATTGCTCGATAATAATTTATTCACCCACCGTATTATTTTCCTTTATGAGAGAAGCCTCTAGTGAAACCTATGGTCCCCGAGTCTATTTTCCATATTATACTTTCAGATCTATAACCCAAAAATACCAAAAATACTTTGCTGCAATTTATTTACTTTTGTTTCCGCAATTTTTTATATCTATCTCTATCAGATCTCATCCTTGCAAATAACTCTGAAGGGATTGACAACCCCTTTATAGCGTTTGGTGGAAGTGTTTGATTGTTTGTGTAGGTACTACTATTGGGGCCTTGTTTGTTCCTCCTACTGGATTAATACCTTGGTTCTCAACAAACTTAGGGAATTACTTATCTACTTCGCTGCATCACCCTTTCCTCTTCAAGGGAAAAATCAACGCTAGCTCAAGAGGTAGTAGTGGACCGGTGCTAAGGTGTTGTTCTTACTTGAACTACTACTTATGATTACCCCCCTCTCACAAGCATCCGCAACTAGCAAAGAAGAATTAAGAATAATCTAACCATAGCATGAAACATGTGGATCCCAATAAGCCCCTTATGAAGCAACACATAAACTTGGGTTTAAGCTTATGTCACTCTCACAACCCATCATCTATTTGTTAGTCCACAATGACTTCCCTTAGGCCCATAACATTGTGAAGTGTCATGCAGTTGAGGTTCGCATTGTTGGAAATATTCCCTAGAGCCAATTATAAAGTAGTTATTATCATATTTCCTTTTTCACGATGAACGTTTATTATCCATGTTGTAATTGTATTGATTGGAAACTCAAATACATGTGTGGGAGCATAGACAACAAAGTGTCCTTGGTATGCCTCTAGTGAACTAGCTTGTTGATCAAAGATGGCTAAGGTCTCCTAGCCATAGACATGAGTTGTCATTTGATAACGTGATCACATCTTTAAGAGAATGATGTGATGGACAAGACCCAAACCTTAAGCAGAACATTTGATGGTATCTAGTTTACTGGTATTGCATTCTACATGTCAATGTATCTGTTCCTATGACCATGAGATCATACAACTCACTCGCACCGGAGGAATGCCTTGTGTGTATCAAACATCGCAATGTAACTGGGTGACTATAAAGATGCTCTAAAGGTATCTCCGAGGGTGTCTATGGAGTTGGCATGGATAAAGACTGGGATTTTTCACTCTGTATAATGGTGATGTTTCTCTCGGCCCACTCGGTAATACAACATCACAGTAAGCTTGCAAGCAATGTGGCTAAGGAGTTAGTCACGAGAACTTGTATCGGGAGTGTCGAAAGGGTTCCGGGGTCCACCGGAAGGGCCCCACCACCCTTGGAGGGGCAATATGGGTTGAGTAGGGTGCGCACTAGCCCATGGTGGGCTGGGCGCCCCTCCCCACCTAGGCCCATGTGACTGGGCTGGTGGAGCGCAGGCCCATAGGGTGGTGCCACCCTAGCTTGGGTAGCAAGACACCTCTTGGCTGCCGACAACAACCTAGGGGAAACCCTAGGCCAGCCGTCCTCCACCCCTCCTCCGATATATATGTGAGGAGAGGGAGGCAATCCTGGCACAAGTCAGGTGGCACCCTTCCCCCCCCCCTCTCTCTCGTAGCATTTCTCCACCATCGTGATCGTGACAACGCTTAGCAAAGCCCCGCTGAGATCGCACCACCACCACTAGTGCCAAGCCATCGTGTTGCCGGAGAACTCAGCTGCTAATTCATCCACGCTCACTGGATCGAGGTGGTGAAGGCATCATCGACTGTACATGTGTTGAACACGGTGGTGTCGTCCATTCGACACTTGATCGGGATATTTGTTATTGGATCACAGGACGAATAGTGATTGGATCGCAAAGACGTTGGACTTCATCAACCGCGTTTCTCAAATCTTCGGCTTAGCAATCTACAATGGTATATAGATGCACTCCTCCTCTCGTAGATGTTGATCTCCGTAGACTGATCTTGGTGAGGTAGGAAATTTTTGTTTCCCATGCGCGTTCCCCATTAGAGGTATCAGAGTTAGGTCTCTGCGTATATAACATGCACGATTAGAACACAAAAGAGTTTGTGGGCATTGATGTTCAAATTGCTTACTTCCTTAGTCTTATTTTGATTCGATGGTATTGTGGGATGAAGCGGTCCGGACCAACCTTGCTCTTCCATGTACGAGAGACCGGTTCCATCGACTGACATGCAACTTGTTGCATAAATATGGCTCGCGGGTGTCTATCTCTCCCACATTAGTTGGATCGGACTCGATGGAGGTGGTCCTTGTAGAGGTTAAATAGAAACTTTAATATCACTATTGTGTCTTTGCGTACGTAACAATGGTTCTTGCTAGTCACCCATATCAGCCACGTAAAACATGCAACAACAAAGTAGAGGATGTCTAACTTGTTTTTGCAGGGTATGTTCTGATATGATATGGCCAAGAACATGATGAGATATATATGATGTATAAGATGATCATCTTTTGTATAGATGATCACTACTTGCATGTCGATGAGTACGGCAACCAACAAGAGCCATATGGTTGTCTTAATTATTAGTGCCTTTTTTGCTTTACTTGATCGCTACGAGTTAGCAATAGTGGTAGAAGCATAGTTGGTGTGACAACCCCAATGGCGACACAATGATGAAGATCATGATGATGGATATCATGGTGTCATGCCAGTGATGATGGAGATCATGCCGGTGCTTTGGAGATGGAGATAAAAAACACAAGATGATGATGGCCATATCCTGTCACTATTATGATTTGCATGTGATGTTAATCCTTTTATGCATATTATTTTTATTAGGGCGACGGTAGCATTATAACATGATCCCTCACTAAAATTTCAAGATAAAATTGTTTTCTTCCCAAGGGTGCACCGTTGCAAAGGTTTTTCGTTTCAAAGCACCACATGATGATCGAATGTGATAGACTCTACGTTTGCATACAACAGATGTAAGCCAGTTTTTGCACATGCAGAACACTTGGGTTAAACTTGATGAGTCAACATGTAAAGACATGGCCGCGGAACACATGAGACCGATAGGTCGAACATGAGTCATATAGTAGATATGATCGACATGGAGATGTTCACCACTGAAACCACCTCATCTCACAAGATAATCGGACTTGGGTTGGTGGATTTGGATCATGCAACACTCGAACTACCTGAGGGATGTTGCGCTGAGTGGGAGTTCTTAAGTAATATGATTAATTGAACCCATTAACATCAACATAGTCTAAGTTGTCTTTACAAATTGTGTGGTAGATCGATGGCTCGCGCAGTAGCTCCTGTGAATTTTAATGCATTCCTAGAGAAAGCTAAGCTGAAAGATTATGGAAGTAACTATGCGGACTTGGTCTGTAATCTGAGGATTATCCTCATGGCTTCGTAAAAGGCTTATATCCTTGATGCACCGGTTGAGGCAACACCCCCTGTGGCCATGTCCGTAGATGTTTTGAAATATGGCATGCGCTGATGACGACTCGATAGTTTTGTGCACCATGTTGTATGGATTGGAATCGGGACTTCAAAGGCGTTTGCAACGCCGTGGAGCATCTGAGATGTTACAGGAGTTGAAGTAAGTTTTTGAAGCTAATGCCCGAATCATTAGGTATAAGACCTCCTATGAATTATTTGCGTGCAAAATGGAGGAGAATAGTTCTGTTAGTGAACACATACTCAAAATGTGTGGGTACTACAACCGTTTGAGTCAGTTGAGAGTTTTGCTTCCACCTGAGATGGTCACTCTCAGAGTTCTTCACTCACTGCCACCTAGCTACAAGAGCTTTGCAATGAACTTTAATATGCAAGGTATGAACAAGTCACTCTCTGAGGTATTCACGATGCTGAAAGTCGCAGAAGTAGAAATCAAAAAGCATCATCAAGCGCGATGCTGAAAGTCGCAGAAGTAGAAATCAAAAAGCATCATCGAGTGTTGATGGTGACTAAAACCGCTACTTTCAAGAAGGGAAAGGTCAAGAAGAAGGGAAATTCAAGAAGAACGGCAAGTTAGTTGCCGCTCCTGTGAAGAAACCCAAGGGCCGCCCCAAGCCTGAGATTGAGTGCTTCTATTGCAAAGGAACTGGCCACTAGAAGCGGAATTGGCCCAAGTATCTGGCCAATAAAAAGGATGGCAACATCAACAAAGGTATATTTGATATACATGTTATTGATGTGTACCTTACTAGCTCTCGTATTAGTGTGTGGGTATTTGATACCGGTTTAGTTGCTCACATTTGTAACTCGAAACAGGAACTACGGAACAAACGGAGGCTTGCAAAGGACAAAATGACGATCCGCATTGGAAATGTTTCCAAGGTTGATGTGATTGCCGTCAACATGCTCGCTCTTCGATTACCCTAGGGATTAGTTATGAACCTAAATAATTGTTATTTGGTGCATGCGTTGAGCATGAGCATTATATCTGGATCTTGTTTAATGCAAGATGGTTACTCATTTAAAGCAGAGTATAATGGTTGTTCTATTTATATGAGGAATATCTTTATGGTCACGCACCCAATTTGAATGGTTTGTTCTTGTTGAATCTCGATAGTGATAATACACATATTTATAACATTGATGCCAAAAGATGTAAAGTTAGTAACGATAGTACAACTTTCTTGTGGCACTGTCGTTTAGGTCATATTGTTGTAAAGCGCATGAAGAAGCTCCATGCTGATGGACTTTTGGAGTCACCTGATTTCGAATCACTTGACACGTGCGAACCATGCTTCATTGGCACGATGCCTGAAATCCCGTTTTTCAGTACAATGGAACGGGCAAGTGACTTGTTGGAGATCATACATACGGATGTGCCCGGTCCAATGAGTGTTGAGGCGCGCGGTGGATATCGTTATTTTCTCACCTTCACCGATGATTTGAGTAGATAGGGATATATTTACTTGATGAAACACAAGTCTAAAACGTTTGAAAAGTTCGACAAGAAGATTAAGTTCCTGCGATCTCATCAAGGAGGAGAATATGTGAGTTATGAGTTTGGCATGCACTTAAAACATTGGGGAATTGTTTCACACCTCATGCTACCTGGAACACCACAACATAATGGTGTGTCTGAACGTCATAATCATACCTTATTAGATATGGTGCGTTGTATGATGTATCTTACCGATTTGCCACTATCATTTTGGGGTTATACATTAGATACAACCGTATTCACATTAAATAGGGCACCATCTAAGTCCGTTGAGATGACACCTTATGAATTATTGTTTGGCAAGAAACATAAGCTGTCATTTCTTAAAGTTTGGGGCTGCGACGCTTATGTCAAAAGGCTTCAGCCTGATAAACTCGAACCCAAAGCGGATAAGTGCGTCTTCATAGGATACCCAAAGAAATTAGTTGGGTGTACCTTCTATCTCTGATCCGAGGGCATAGTGTTTGTTGCTAAGAATGTGTCCTTTCTCGAGAAAGAGTTTCTCTCAAAAGAATTGAGTGGGAGGGTTGTGGAACTTGATGACGTTATTGAACTATCACTTCAACTAGAGAGTAGTAGGTCACAACAAGATGTTCTTGCGATGCCTACACCAGTTGAAGAGGAAGCTAATGATGGTGATCATGACGCTTCAGGTCAAGTTACTAACGAACCTCGCAGGTCGACGGGGACACATACTGCTCCTGAGTGGTATAGTAATCATATCTTAGAGGTTATGTTGTTGGACAACGATGAACCTACGAGCTATGGAGAAGCGATGGCGGGACTGGAGTCCAACAAATGGCTAGAGGCCATGAAATCCGAGATAGGATCCATGTATGAAAACAAAGTGTGGACTTTGGAAGTATTATGTGAGGGTCGAAAGGCTATTTAGAACAAATGAATCTTTAAGAGGAAGACGAATGCGGATGGTAATGTTACCGCCTATAAAGCTCGACTTGCTGCAAAGGGGTTTTCACAAGTTCAAGGAGTTGACTACGATGAGACTTTCTCACCCATAGTGACGCTGAAGTCCGTAAGAATCATGTTACCAATAGTTGCATTTTTTGATTATGAAATTTGGCATATGGATGTCAAAATAGCATTCCTTAATGGTATCCTTAAGGAAGAGTTGTATATGATGCAACCAAAAGGTTTTGTCGATCCAGATAATGCTGACAAAGTATGCAAGCTCCAGCGATCCATTTATGGACTGGTGCTAGCATCTCGGAGTAGGAATCTCCGCTTTGATGAGGTGATCAAAGAATTTGAGTTTATACGAGTTTCTGGAGAAGCTTGTATTTACACGAAAGTGAGTGGGAGCTCTATGGCATTCCTAATATTATTTGTGGATGACATATTGCTCATTGGAAACAATACAAAACTTTTGGAAAGCGTGAAAATATATTTGAACAACAGTTTTTCAACGAAGGACCTCGGAGAAGGTGCTTACATACTAGGCATCAAGATTTATAGAGATAGATCGAAATGCTTAATTGGACTTTCACAAAGCTCATACATTGATAAGATTTTGAAGAAGTTCAAAATGGATCAGTCCAAGAAGGGGTTCTTGCATGTCCTACAAGGTGTGAAGTTGAGTAAGAATCAATGCCCAACAACTAGAGAGGATAGAGAGAAGATGAGTGTCATAGGCTCTATTATGTATGCGATGTTGTGCACAAGATGATATGCCAGCCTTGCCATAAGTATGACCGGAAGGTTTCAAAGTGATCCAGGAGTGGAACACTGAACAACGGTCAAGAATACCTTGAGTACCTGAAAAGGACTAGGGAGATGTTTCTCGTTTATGGAGGTGATCAAGAGCTCGTCGTAAAGTGTTACATTGATGCTAGCTTTGACACAAATCCGGATGACTCTAAGTCTCAAAGAGGATACATATTTATTCGAAATGATGAAGCGGTAAGTTGGTGCAGTTCCAAGCAAAGCGTGATAGCTGATTCTACATGTGAAGTGGAGTACATAGCTGCTTCGGAAGCAACAAAGGAAGGTGTCCGGATGAAGCAGTTCATGATGGATCTTGGAGTTGTGCCCGAGTGCACTGGATCCAATAAACCTATTTTGTGACCACACTGGTGCCATTATTCTAGCCAAGGAACCAAGGTTTCACAAAAGGACCAGACACATAAAGCACCGCTTCAATTCCATCCGCGATAATATCAACGAGGAGGACATAAACATTTGCAAAGTACATATGGATGTGAATGTTGCAGATCCGTTGGCTAAACATATTCCACGTGCAAAACATGATTAGCACCAAAACTCTATGGGTGTTAGATTCATTACCTTGTAATACTAGATTACTGACTCTAGTGCAAGTGGGGGAATGTTGGAAATATGCCCTTGAGGCAATAATAAAGTAGTTATTATCATATTTCCCTCTTGATGATAATCGTTTATTATCCATGCCATAATTGTACTGATTGGAAACTAAAATACATGTGTGTGTACATAGACAACAAAGTGTCCCTAGTATGCCTCTACCAGACTAGCTCGTTGATCAAGGATGGCTAAGGTTTCCTAGCCATAGACATGAGTTGTGATTTGATAATGGGATCACATCATTAGGAGAATGATGTGATGGACAAGACCCAAACCTTAAGCATAGCGTTTGACCGTATATAGTTTACCGTTATTGCTTTCTGCATGTCAATGTATCTGTTCCTATTACCATGCGATTATGCAACTCAAATACACCGGAGGAATATCTCGTGTCTATCAAATGTCGCAACATAACTGGGTGACTATAAAAATGCTCTACATGTATTTTTAACGGTGTCTGTGGAGTTGGCATGGATCAAGACTGGGATTAGTCACTTCGTATGACACAGAGGTTTCTCTGGGCCCACTCGGTAATACAAAATCACAGTAAGCTTGCAAGCAATAAGGCTAAGGAGTTAGTCACATGATCTTGTATTACAGAATGAGGAAAGAGACTTGCCGAGAATGAGATTGAAATAGGTATGGAGATACCGACGATTGAATCTCTCGCAAGTAACATACCGATGGGAAAAGGGAATGACGCATATGATTAGTTGAATTCTTGACATCATTGGTTAGACCGATATATATCTTCAGAGAATATGTAGGAGCCAATATGGGCATCCAGGTCCCGCTGGTTGTTCTTGACCGTAGAGGTGTCTCGGTCATGTCTACATAATTCTCGAACCTGCAGGGTCTTCACACTTAACGTTCACTGACGATATAGATATAGTTGAGTTATTGTGTTGGTAACCGATGGTTGTTCAAAGTCCCGGATGAGATCCCGGATATGATGAGGAGCTTTGCAATGGTGTGGAGGTAAAGATCGATATATAGAAAGTTCCGTTTTGGTCGCCGAAAAAGTTTTGGGCATCATCGACAATGTAGCGGGAGTGCCGAAAGGGTTCCGGGGTCCACTAGAAGGGGCCCACCACCCTCGGAGGGGGCACATGGCCTGAGTAGGTGCGCACCAGCACCTGGTGGGCTGGGCGCCACTCACAACCTAGGCTCTTGTGGCTGGGCTGGTGGAGGGCAGGCCCATAGGGTCGCCCCTTCCTAGCTTCGGTTGCAAGCCACCTCTTGGCCGCCGCCCACACCCTAGGGGAAACCCTAGGCCGACCCTCCTTAGCCCCTCCTCCTATATATATATGAGAGGAGAGGGTGTCCGCCCTTGCAAAAGTATTTGGTGGCGCTCTCCCTCTCTCTCTCTCTCTCTCTCTCTCTCTCTCGTAGCACTTCTCCACTGTCGTGATCGCGGTAGCGTGAGATGAAGCCTTGCCGAGATCACACTACACCACCTCTAGCACGCCGTCATGCTACCGGAGAACTCAGCTGCTACTTCATCCACGCTCGCTGGATCGAGGTGGTGAAGGCGTCATGAGGCTGCAGGTGTGATGAAGGTGGAGGTGCCGTCCGTTCGACACTTGATTGGGATGTTCGTGATTGGATCGTAGGACGGTTCATGACTGGATCGAGAAGACATTCGACTACATCAATCGCATTTATCAACGCTTATGCTTAGCAATTTACAATGGCATGTAGATGCACCTCCCTACCGTAGATGTTGATCTCCATATATTGATTATGTGAACGTAGGAATTTTTTTGTTTCCCATGCGATGTTGCCCATCACACATGACACCACCAAGAGAATTGACAACATCCATATCATCAAAATATCAGACGAATACAAACTTTACATGATTACTTATAACAAGACTTCTCCCATGTCCTCAGGAACAATGATTACAACTCACACATCATGAAACTATTCAATATCATATGTGTAATATTAATTATTAAGGATATGAACATAATATATTCCACCAAGTAATCCAACAAGCATCAACTGCAAGATGTAATCAACAATACTAGCAACCCATAAGTACCAATCTGAGGTTTTGAGACAAACATTGAATACATGTGACGAACTAGGGTTGGAGATGAGATGGTGCTGGTGAATATGTTGATGAAGATTCGTCCTCTCACGAAGGAGGAAGCGATGGTGATGACCATTGCTTTGATTTCCCCCTCCCGGAGGGGAATTCCTCCGGCAGAATATCTGTGTCGGAGACCAAAAGGGCCTCTACCCATGTTTTCATCGTGAGACTGTGGCGCTTCATCCAGAAACATAGCTTATGTTTTCTTAAGAAAAACACACCATATAGGAGAAGATGGTCGTCACAGGGTCAGCTCGGGCCCCACAAGACATAAGGGCTCGACTAGGGGGGCGCCCTCTTGGGTTCTGCCCAAGTGGTGGCCCCTATTTGGAATATTTTTCTCCCAAAAATTCTCAAATAATCAAGAAAATTTTTTTGTAAAGTTTCAGGTCATTTGGAGCAAGTTGATTTTTCTGCCTTTTTCTCGGTTTCCCGGTCGAGAATTGTGGTTTCCAGATATTTCCCTCTTAGTGATGTACCTTGCATATTCAGAGAGGAAGGCATAAGAATTGTATGATAATAATTGATAATGGACAGGATAAACACAAATATCAATAATAATTCATGATGCAAAATTAGCATAACAACGTTGCATGGGCGACCGAGATAAGACCTGGCGACCTCCTTTACAAGGGAGGTGCTTACCCGGAATACTCGGGGGCGCGTTTCTCGAATGGTGATGTTTGAAGAGCTTCGCTGATACAACCACATCGAGTGCCCATAATTGTCCCCGCATGAAGGTTAGTGTGTATAGGTCAATCGACCAACACAAATCAAACACCCAAACTCCTTAAGCGTGTTATTATGAAATAACCACAAGCAACGACTAGGGACAAGGCCCATCTCTCTCCTAGGCGGTCTCAACCTGCCGTGTCGCTCCGCCACAAAGATCCACACAGGGGGGCCTTCGGGGAAATGTCCTTTCAGCCCCTAGTTCATGAATCACTCGCGGGTACTCTACGAGGCGACCCGACTTTAGTCACATCAAGTATCATTTATAGTATGTATATATATATACCCGTGATCACCTCCCTTAGGGGATCACGAGCCGATAGTATAGCATAGCAGACGAACAAGAATGTAGCGCTACTCATGGAATACTAGCAAACCTATACTAGGCCTTTAGGATAACACGTAAGAGTACCAACAACAGTAGCAAGGACACGTTATGCAACAATATAGGATCGAACCAATAAGTAGTACCAGCTACAGTACTCTAATGCAAGAAGTAGAGATAAAAGAGTAAGATATATCAGAATGATCAAGGAGGGGTGACAGTGTCAAAACTGGCAGATCTCGGGTAGGGGGTCCCGAACTGTGGACCATGGATCGATGGGTTGTAGGAAGAAGGGGGAGACCGCGGTTTATCCAGGTTTGGGCCCTCCTATGGAGGTAATACCCTAAGTCCTACTTGATTGTATTAATGAATATGATTACAGAGTAGATCTACCTCGAGATCGTATATGCTAAACCCTAGATGATCCAGTCTCCTCTACACGGATAGGGGTCTCTCGTTTATATAGACATGAGGGACCCTAGGGTTACAAGTTACCAACAGTAATCAGGGGTAGATGAGATGACCTGGTCCTTCTAAGCTTGAAGTTCACGCCAATCTTCGGAACATTCCTTCTAGAGTAGAGGTCATCATAAGGCCCGATCTTCAATAGTACAGCCCAATGGGCCAACCCGACATAGACTAACCGGCCACCCGAGGAACCCAGAATCCCGGACTCCCTCAGTAGCCTTCAACGCTGGTGTGTTCATTCTTCGACTGCCCCACATATCGATAGTAAACAGCTTGCAAGGTGAGTTCCCCTCATGCTCGGCTGACTCTAATTTGATCGCTCCAGTAACATGCATGTCTTTAAAACCGGTATCTTTTTCAGCAAACACATTTAAAAGCCCATGTGTTATCCCTCAATTGGCAGGCTTTTCTGATGAAAGGTTGACTCGAACCACAGCTGGAGGCCATGTTTCAAGGGGCACGTTCTCTCAATGATGATATCGTACCTCCACATTTATTGGGATACGAATAACTGAATAAGCTTACCTACACACGCAACGACTTGATAATTTTCGAGGAGTGGCGGAGCAACCGATGCAGTAAGAGGGGCCCTTGGCATTATGGTCCCTTATAAAAAGGAACGAAGATCCACAAATCCTTACCACCTGCATCCTTGGCTTATCTCTTGCCTCCTCCAAGCTCGAGTGCCCAGATCTAATCCCCTTTCTGTTCTCCTTTCCCGTCGCCTCCTTCGAGCTCGCACCATGATCGGCTCTCAGGGCAAGTGGGAGGTGTCGACCGTCTCCTACACTGACATCCGGGAGATAAAACGCTCCGGGTACCTTTCCCCCGACATTGCTCACCGGGCAGTGGAGGCAGGCTAGGTGATTCCTACACCAAGGCCGGGTGAGCAGGTAGTGTTCATTCCCCATTTCCTTCATGGCCTCACGTTCTACTATGCATTGGATTTCCATGACCTTCCTCCCAATTCCATCATGCACATCACCTCCTTCATCATCATATGTGAAGCTTTCTTGCGGGTTCATCCGCATTTCGTGTTCTGGCTTAAGACGTTCAATGTCAAGCCAAAATCGGTGAGCACACAGCACGCTGATTGCGGCGGGGCGATGATAAGCAAGCTTTGCAAAGTAGTATGGCCGGAGGGCACCTTGATAGACACTATCAAGGGTTGGCAGAAGGAGTGGTTCTACATCACCGAACCACGGGAAGCAAACTGGGAAACTCCCGCCTAATTCAAGTCTGGCCCACCAGTGAGGCTAACCTCCTGGGTCAAAAAATACATAGATTGGGGTCGCATGCAGATGTAAAGATGATGCAAAAATGCTTCAAACAAATGGTGACGACAAACAACAATCTGACTGACGTGATCCAGGTCACGCTTCATAGGTGCATCCTACCCTGCCAGCATCGGGCGAACCCGATGAGGGTTTACAAGCCTGACGACCCTGAGGTGATAAAATAATTCTTCCGCACCACCCATGAGGATATATTGCGGATATTTTTCAAACCCCGGTAGGAGTGGCCGTCCGAGGAAGAAGACATTGGTTTGGACGACCAGACAACCCTACTCGAGGTATGTCCGAGCATGTACATGTCCATGGCTTCTCTTTTTAATGGAAGTCTTACTTTTCCTCATATTGTTCCAACAGGAATGGATGGCCAAAGCCGTGAATATCCACGAACCAGCCCCTCTACCCAAAGGACCTCGGCCGAATTTGCTGACTGCAATTCTGGTTCCGATGACGTACACGGCACATGGGCCAAAGAAAAAAAGAGAAGGAGACTCATGGGAGTCTCCGTTCCCGAGCACCCCCGAACACAAAGTCCGGGGACACACGTGCTTCGTCTACCCAAGAGGTGGAGGACACGGAAGATGGGGAGGAGGACTTTTCTCAATAAGGAAAGAGAGCCCTGCCATACGGGGGCGAAGAGGCCCTGCCTCCTCGGGCTCTGAAGAGGCCTTGCAAAAGCAAGGTTATTTTCTCAATAACTATCCAGACTCCGACGACGAGGTCGGGAAGTCTGAGATGGTTCCCCGCTGAGCCCCGAGGGCCAAGCCCCCACCCGAAGATATGGAATCCGATGACTTTATTGAGTGAACTCCACACCGAGTTTTATGTTTAACTAGTCAGTCATGTGTCTTCCTAATCGCAGCCCCGTTCGAGACTTGCCAACAGATCAGGTCTCGGGGGGAGATTCGCTGCCATCTGAGTTGGCGGAGAGTGGGAACGTGTCCCGCACCTCCCTTCCCAGGCCTCTGATGAGGTCGTTGAGGTGGCTTCCCATCAATCCCCGCCTGATGCGAGGGGCGAGGAGGTGATGGCCGAGGTGAACATCTGGGACGCCGAGGACCATGAGGTCTTGGCTATGAAAGACGTGCCAGCCACCGTGAACCAGGAGGCTCTGGCTGAGGCCAGTTCCCCGGTCGACGCCACCCGGGAGATCGACTGTTCGGAAGGTGGAACGGAGGGTCGTAATTCGCTCGAGCTCCCTCCAATGTCCTCGGTGCCACCTTCGGTGCCGCTCATGCCAAAACAGGCTATGGTCGAGGGTCGGTAGCAATGGAGGAGATCCTAGCTAACTCCTCCATTGCTGATGAGCACCGCACCTTAATGGGTGTGGTTTTGTAGAGCATTGAGTTTGTTAACGACAAGCTGAATGAAGCCTTTACCGGCTTATTGACGAGCTTTAAGGTAAACCACTCATTTGTCAACATTGTTTTATATATTTGAAATATACTTTTACTCGTATGACAGCCCCGGATCCAAGGGAGTTTGAAAAGTTAACACGTGGCTCAAAAAGGGAATGCACAAAAAATTGCCCGAAGACTTTGCTTAGAATAATTGTTTTTAAGAAATGTTTTCAAGCAAGGTTAGCTCAATAGGTTGAAACCATGCTGACAGATTGTGCATTTTGTACGCCTCGTCATCTGTTGTCAATGCTTATGCGTTGTAAATTGCCGAAGTAAATCGGAAACTGCAAATGTCCGATGAAGAGCTTGACTGCATTAATGGTTGGTTTGACGAGAAGCAAGGTAAGTTGTGTAAGAGTACTGTCTTTTAGCAATATCTGACGGAATGTCCTGGCCCTGTTGTCTGACCTTTGTCATTATATCTTTGGTCAACAACTCAAGACAAAGAGCTTGAAAAGCTCTAGTCCTAGGTGGAGAGGGCCAAACAAGAGGTTGTTTCCCGCAAGGCAGATGTCGAAGAGGTGGCTGCCGAGCTGGACGCACTCATGACCATTAACACGCGATATGAGGCCAGGGTGACAGAGGTCCAACAAGAGCTGGAGGAGGCTAGCGTGAAGTGTGAGGCCTTTGAGAAAAAAGCCAAAGATCAAGTGGCCGAGCAAACCAAGCTATCCGCTGAGCTCCAATCAGAGCGGGTGGAGCGGAGGTTCTCAGAAGAAGAGGTGTGCCAAGCCAAGCTTATGGCAACCGGTAAGCCATACTTACTATAGTGTGCCTTTGGTGGGAATCGGTTTGCCTATCTTACGCGGACATGGCGTTTCGGGTGCGCCTTCACCAACCTCCCGTAGAGAACGGTGGATGCAACGAAGTACCTTGCGGCTCACGATGGGGATGCCGAGTAGCGGCTATTTTGGGCTCAGTTTGAGACCCTTGAGGCTAACCTAACATCGGTCTGAGCTACCACATGAAGTAGCTCCTGGAGCTACACATGAAGGACATGTGTATTCGGCTGTGGCCTACAGATCCCTTGCCGAACAGCTAATTCCCCTGGTGCGGAATTTGATCGACGTCACACATTTGATTGAAGCCCTACATCGCTCAACATGTATAGAGGGGGCTCGGACGGCCTTTGCATGGACGATGGTGCACTTCTCGAGGGTAAAGCCTCTAAAGATGGCTACTAATCTGCCGCCCGCCAAAAAGGAGCACAGGCGCCCCGAGTTGTACTTCTCTTCTTCCATGGAAGGTGCTCCGTCGATCGAATGGCAATGCTCCAAGGATGCAGTATTAGAATAAATATATGTTGATGTAACTCACAACAATCTGCCTTAAGCAATACATGTCCTAAGTTGAGTATGCTTTATATTATATTGATTCCTGTTGTGGCCGTTTTAATCTGGAAGTTGCCAATCATCGGCTTCAGCCCCCATGTAGATACTACTCCGGGTGTTTCATCGTCCGCACATAGCCCTTAGCCTATTTAGTCGGACTATGAGGCTTTATCGCTTCCACTTAGCCTTATGAATGTTATAATGCAGAGGCTAATGACTAGTCCCCCACCCTTGTTTCCAGTAATTGGAAAAATTGAAGATCGGAATGATTACCGCGGGGTTTTGTTTAGGTGCAAACCCGTCTGTGTGACACGGTATGACCTCTATCGACTATGTGAATAATATCAGATTGCAGACCAGTTCTCGCTCATTATGACGATCAATTTTCGTCTTTTTGTACTGAGGTATTTCAAAACCAGGTAAGCTGGGAAGGCCATTGAAGTGGTTCTCTCTTTACCCCTTTGGCCAAACTAGCGTAACGTAAGGGGGTAAGCACATGAGCGGGGCAATCCAACTGTGGACCCAAGACATAAATCGGAACCGATGCATATAATGCAAAATCCGGAGAAACCGAACACAGATGTAAAAGAAAGAGGGATGGTGCAGTGCTCGTGGCGGTGGATTTATCCCATCCTCTGATTTAGTAGCCAGTCGCTCTTTTTTAGCAATCATGAAATAAATTTGTTCTCTCAACACCACACAGTATAGAAACATGCATAAAATAAGTAAATTAAAAGGGAAAGAGGAGCATCCGTGACAGATATGAGTGAGGAATTTTTATAATTCTCGGCACCAAGGTTGTTGTGTACAGGAAACTATTGAAATTAAGCAACGCATCATGTGTAGCCTTTTTGCGAATGACATGACGTACACCTGGTTCCTAGCTACATTAACTCTCCAAAACATTGAAGGGGGTGTTAGGTCCTTAAAAGGTTGTTGGCGATGGCAGACGGGCTTTCAATCGAAGAGCCATGAGAAGCTGTCGATGACATAGAGCTTGAGGCTTGGGAGTTTATTTACGGTATCCCTTATGTGTCTGGGAAGATGTTCGTACCATAGTTTGGAGAATGGAATTGTGTGCGCGAGGCTCCCATGATATCTCATGTTATTCGGAGAATGGAATTGTGTACGCGAGGGACATACCTTGAAGGTGCTCGGGGCATGCTGGGGGTACCCCTATGTATTCAGAGTCGAGGAACTCTCCGGGGGACCCGATTGAGCTCGGGAACACTTACCTACCTGCCGCGGCTTGATCGGCTTGTGACTTGACGTTTCACCGTCGTGCTCGCTTTCGTTCGCTAAGGCTGCAGTGTGTTCTTCGGTCTGGATAGATCGTTTGGTATTGTCGTTGATGGTGATGACTGCTCAGGGTCCGGGCATCTTGAGCTTGAGATAGGCATAGTGAGGCACCAGATTGAATCAGGCGAAGGCGGTGCGACCGAGCAGTGTGTGGTACCCGATGTGGAAGGGGACAACGTCGAAGATCAAGTCTTCGCTGTGGATGTTATCGGGTGATCCTAGCATGACTTCCAGCGTTATGGTACCATAGTAGTGGGCTTCAAAGCCTGGAATCACTCCTTTAAAGGTAGTGTTGCTTGGTTTTATTGTGTATGGGTCAATGCCCATCGTTTTCACCATATCTGCGTAAATCAGATTAAGGCTACATCCTCCATGCATGAGGACTCTGGTGAGGTGGTGCCCATCTATGATGGGACCTAGAACGAGGTCGGCTGACCCTTCGAGAAGGATACTGCTCGGATGATCCCTGTGGTCGAATGTGATCGGGCAAGCCGACCATGGATTATACTTTGGAGCTACAGGTTCTATGACATAGACTTCTCGGAGGGCTCGCTTCTGCTCCTTCTTGGGTATGTGAGTCACGTAAATCCTGTTTATGGTTTTTACCTCGGGAGGGAACTATTTTTGGCCCCCGTTGTTCGGGCCACGGGGCTCGTCGTCATCTTCGCTTTGATGGCTCATGCCTTGTTCTTCGGTCGCTCCTTTACCCGCGTGCTTGAATACCCAAAAGTTACTGTTGGTGTGAGTGGCTGGCTTGTCTTGGGTGCCGTGGATTTGAGAGGGCCGTTCCATAATTTTTCCCATTGGGTTGTCCCGTCTTAGTTCCCTTTGAAAGGAATCTTCCGTTGTCCTGGCTTGGAGCTGCGGAATCCAGCATTTACTGTTGTGTCTTCGGCGTCGCCAGCGCGGAGGTGGCAGTTGTTCTCGTTTTTCCTCGGCTTGCCATTTCCATCCTCAACCTCAAAAGTTCAAGGTTCGTCTGTGTTGTGGCTACGCCGAGCTAGCCAGTTGTCCTCGACCGCGCAAAAGTGGGTTATGAGGGAAGTGAAGGCGGACATTGTCCTCCGCTTATCCTGTCTGTGCTGGCGAGCCAACCATTCGTCTCGAATGTTTTGCCTAAAAGAGGCTATTGCTTCGGCTTCTGGGCAATCCACAATTTGGTTTTTCTTCATTAAGAACCGGTCCCAGAACTCTCTGGCCAACTCACCCGCCTTTTTGAGGACATTTCCTATGCCGGAAGAATCCCGGGGTCGGATATAGGTCACGTGGAAATTGGAGAGGAAGGCTTCTTCGAGCTGTTCCCAGCTTTCGATCGATTCCTCGGCCAAGTTCTTTAACCAGTGTCGTGCTGGCCCTTTCAACTTGAGGGGTAAGTATTTGATGGCATGGAGATCATATCCTCTCGCCATATGAATGTGGAGAAGGAAATCTTCTATACACACGGCGGGATCCATAGTTCCGTCGTACTACTCTATGTTGACGGCTTTGAATCTCTCCAGAATTTGGTATTGGATTACTTCATCAGTGAACCATAGAGGGTGTGCGGCGCCTCAAGTCCTGGCTATCTTATGCCTAAGGTTGGCTTTGGGTTGAGTCCGGTATGAATCCCGGTCTCATGCCTAGTAGAAGACTCGGGGTGGCTCTGTATCCCATCTACTGTGGGAGTACCTTCTAGACCCGTAAATGGACATGTTGCGACCTGTCTTGTTATCCAGGTTGCTTCACAAGTCGTGTCTGCCCCGAGGGTGCAATTTTTCCTTCCCCTTGTCGTGGGGAGGCCTGGGATAGTATTCGGCGTCCGCTGCCGCCCTTTCGCGCCCTCGGGGCGGGCGTTTAGGTTGGTCGTAGTCTATGCGCTTGGGGGGATGCGGGCTTCGGGGCGCAGCAGTAGGCGACGTGGATAACTCTTCTTCTGATCCATCCATCCAGGGTCGTATTCTTCTTCGGCGGCGAGTACCTTGGTCCACCTGTTGTTTATAGTGTCTTGTTCGGCCTGGAGTTGTCGTTCCTTCGCTTTTAAGCTTTGAGCGGTAGCTAGGAGTAGCCGCCGAAACTCTTCCTGACCTCCAAGGTCATTGGGAACTGCGAAGTCTTCATCCTCGTGGTAGTCGTCGATGGGGGGAGTAATCATCATTATTCGACTTGCTGATGTTGTCGGGGTCATCCTACTCCTCGGGCTTGTACGTATCCTCTTGTGGATGTTCTAGAATTCCAGGGTTACCATGGTCCTCTGGGGTTTTATTTTCCCCAGTGCCTTGTGCGGAGACTTTTCCCTTGTTCACCTTAGCATGCTTACACTGCTTTTGACGCTTCGATTGCTCCTCCCCTGATTTGTCATCGTTTGGCTGGGGGGAGGTCACCGTTGTTACCAGCCGTGTCCACCATGTACATGTCATAAAAAGTAGTTCTTGCCTATCGCCGTGTATTTGTGGGAGTGGGTTCAGCGGCCTTGTCGTCCATGCCCTCAAGCTCCTCAGAGCCGTAGTCTAATGCATCGATTAAATCTTCGAGGGTAGCTACCAAGTTGGTGGTTGGTGGGCCGTAAAAGTCCACATATTCTGACTCACAACCGTACTACGAGCGGGTCGTGTTGGTTGAGGAGTGCAACGATTGGATCTGGCCGAGCATCTCGTTTGACACCGAGGGCTCGTCCTGGCACATCATTGGATGGTTTTCAAAGTGAGCCTCCACGGCCTCCATGAGGGAGGCATGTTCGGAAAGGCCGTTTGTTGTGATCCAGGCATCCGGGTCGGGTCCGATCTAGGGGTCAATGATACGTCTCCATCGTATCTACTTTTCCAAACACTTTTGCCCTTGTTTTGGACTCTAATTTGCATGATTTGAATGGAACTAACCCGGTCTGACGCTGTTTTCAGCAGAATTGCCATGGTGTTGTTTTTGTGCAGAAATGAAAGTTCTCGAACGTCCTAAAAATTTAGGAAGAATATTTCCGGAAAATATGAAAAATACCTGCGCAAAGATCCACCGGAGAGGACGGGCCAGTGGGCCACAAGCCCTGTAGCCGCGGCCTCCCCCCTGGCCGCGGCTACCAGGCTTGTGGGGCCCACGTGGCTCTGCTGCCCCCAATTCTAGCGCTATTTATTCCCTTCAGTCCCGGAAAAAATTAGGAGAGAAGAGTTCATTGCGTTTCACGATCCAGAGGCGCCGCCACATCCCATTCTTGCCCTGGAGGGCACAGCTGGAGTCCGTTTTGGGCTCCAGATCAAGGAGATCGTCGCCATCGTCATCATCAACCTTCTTCCCTCTCCAATTCCATGAAGCTCTTCATCGTTCGTGAGTAATCTATTCGTAGACTCGCTGGGCGGTCATGAGTAGGATGAGATCTATCATGTAATCGAGTTAGTTTTGACGGGGATTGATCCCTAGTATCCACTATGTTCGGAGATTGATGTTGCTACTACTTTGCCATGCTTAATGCTTGTCACTAGGGCCCGTGTGCCATGAATTCAGATCTGGAATTATTATGTTGTCACCAATATATGTGTGTTTTAGATCCGATCTTGCAAGTTGTAGTTACCTACTATGTGTTATGATCTGGCAACCCCGGGGTGACAATAACCAGAACCACTCCCGGTGATGACCATAGTTTGAGGAGTTCATGTGTTCACGAAGTGTTAATGGGTTGGTCCGGTTCTTTATTAAAAGGAGAACCTTAATATCCCGTAGTATCCATTTGGACCCCGCTGCCACGGGAGGGATTGACAATAGATGTCATGCAAGTTCTTTTCCCTAAGCACGTATGACTACACACGGAATGCATGCCTACATCACATTGATGAACGGGAGCTAGCCACATATCTCTCCGTGTTATAACTATTGCATGATGAATGTCATCCAACAAATCACCGATCCATTGCCTACGAGTTTGTCCCACTGCTATTGTTACTTGCTTTGCTCTGCTGCTGTTACTACTGTTGTTGCTACTGTTACTTGCTTTGTCCTGCTGCTACTCTTACTACTGTTGCTACTACTGTTACTTGCTGTTGCTGTTACTTGTTACTGCTGCTACTTGCTACTGCTGTCACTATTGTTGTTCGTTGCTACTGTTGTTACTCGTTACACTGCTGCTACCTGCTACAATACTTTTCCCGCGCCATTGGTACTTCAGTTAGGAATAATCTGCCGTCAACAGATTCTTTCCTAGCACCGTAGCTATCATACTACCTTTGCTGCTTATATCCTTCTTGCAGATACTAATCTTTCAGGTGTGGTTGAGCCGACAACTCAACTGCTAATACTGGAGAATACCCTTTCACTCCCATCGTGTTGAACCAACAAATTTGGGTTGAATACTCTACCCTCAAAAACTTCCGTGATCCCACACGCTGGTGGGCCATTGCAAGACAATTGATAATTGTTGAGCAACTGGAAGCAGCTCTTTTCTGGTGCCGTTGTCGGGGAGGATAGGTATATTCTCTGAGTCACTTGGCATTTATATCTGCTGATCACTATAAAGAATCTGAAAGATCGAACAATCAAAGTCTTGCCCTCAACTACGAGGGGAGGTAAGGAATTGCCATCTAGCTGTGCACTTGATTGACCTTCAGTTATGAGTAAGTTTGCGACACCACCTCCTGCTAGAAATCTTGATATGTCGCCTGTGCTAGATGATGCTAGAGATGCTACTGCTATTGATGATGCTACTGCTAGAGATACTATGCCTGATACTGCTAGAGATGTTATGCATGATACTGCTAGAGATGCTATGCCTGATACCGCTGTCCATGATGTTATGCTTGATACTGATTTGCCTGATGATGCTAGAGATGCTATTTTTCCTGATGATGCTATGCTTGATACTGCCTTGCCTGATGATGCTAGAGATGCTATTTTGCCTGATGATGCTATGCTTGATAACGCTAGAGATACTACTTTGCCTGATATGCCACTAGGGGTATTCCTTGATGCTCATATTGCTAGAGTTACTACCAATGCTCGTGATGCTTCTGAAACTGCCAATACTATTGAGATAGAACCTGCTTTTGCTCTTGCTAGATCTAGCTCTCCTAGATATGAATTTCCTGATATACCTGAGGGTTATGTTATGGAGGGAGAGATAGCTGAGGATTTTCTTGCGTGTAAGGATGCCTATGACGCTGAGAAATTACTTCTCAAGTGGAAGGAAAAATCTCTGAAAGCTAGGATGAAATACGACCTGTAGTTTGTCACTTCACCTATCTTTATCACCGATAAGGATTATGAATTCTGTGTCGACCGTGAGATAATCTCTCTAGTCGAATCTGATCCTTTCCATGGTTATGAGTCTGAGACGGTTGTAGCCCATCTTACCAAACTACACGATATAGCCACCCTTTTCACTAGTTAGGAGAGGATCCGCTACTACTATATCCTTAAGTTGTTTCCTTTCTCTCTAAAGGATGACGCTAAAGCCTGGGTCACTTCTCTTGCTCCTGGATGTGTGAGTAGTCCCCAGGATAAGGTCTATTAATTTTGTGAGAAATATTTCCCTGCCCATAAGAAGCAAGCTGCCTTGCAGGAAATATACAACTTTGCTCAACTTACAGAAGAGAGTCTCCCACAAGCTTGCGGGAGGCTCATCGAGCTACAGAATGCTTTGCCTGGTCACCCTCCTAAGAAGAACGAGATACTTCTTACCGACGCTTCTAGACACCACCTAGATAGTTGTGCCGGTTGTGTTTTTAGGGAACGAACTGTACAACAAGCTGAGATCCTACCGAATAACATCTTGATCAACAATAATGCTTGGACTATTCCCGAACCACCTACTAAGCCAACTCCTAAGAAAAGAGGTATTCTATTCCTTAGTACCGAAGGTATGCAAGATGCCAAGAAATCTATGCAAGAGAAAGGCATTAGATCTGAAGAAGTCAAAAATCTACCGCCTATCGAAGAGGTCCATGGTCTTGATAACCCGATACAAGTAGTAGAGGTGAATTCTGTGCGTAGATTCAATGAGAGTGATATTCCTTTTGACAAACCTGCTAGCCTATGCTTTGGTGAGTTTGACAACTTTGTGGCCAAACAACAGAGCTTCAATGATTATGTTAGCAGACAATTGGAACAAAGTACTTGTATGCTTAGTCATTTAAGTGCTTGTGTAGACAGAAATGTCAATGATCTGAAGCTTTTGAGTAAACATGCCTATATGATTACTACTCAGGTAGAACAAGTACTTAAATATCAGAATGACTTGCTCAATGAATTAAATGACAACTCTGTCAGAGTCATTACTAGAGGAGGCAAAATGACTCAAGAACCTTCGTATCCTGAAGGCCATCCTAAGAGAATTGATCAAGTTTTCAAGGAATTAATGCTGATACACCCAGTCATCCTAAGAATAAGAAGAAGGATGATAGAAACCTACATGTCAGTTCACCACATATTGTCATACCTGAAGAACCAAATGATATTTCTGCGTGTGATGCAGAAACACAATATGGTGATGAACATGAACTTGGTGACAATATGGACAGCGATGTTCACAATAATGCTCAACCTAGCAATGATAAGGATGTGGAGATTAAACCTACGGTTAATCCTAATAAACCACAACCTAAGAGATACGATAAGAATGACTTCACTGCTAGGAAGCATGGTAAAGAAAGGGAGCCATGGGTTCAGAGACCTATGCCCTTTCCCCCTAAGCCATCCAAGAAAAAGGATGATGAGGATTTTGAGCGCTTTATTGAAATGTTGAGACCCGTCTTTCTGCAGCTGCGGTTAGTTGATATCCTCAAAATGTCTCCATATGCCAAGCACATGAAAGATATCGTGACCAATAAACGGAAGATACCAGATCTTGAGATCTCCACCATGCTTGCCAATTACACATTCAAAGGGGGAACTCCTAAGAAACTTGTTGATCCCGGAGTGCCCACTATACCTTGCTCCATTAAAGGAAACTATGTAAGAACTGCCTTATGTGACCTTGGAGCCGGTGTTAGTGTTATGACTCTCTCTCTTTATCGTAGACTTGAACTGGATAAGTTGACACCCACTTAAATTTCTCTGCAAATGGCCGACAAATCAACTGCTTTCCCTATCGGCATTTGCGAGGATGTGCCTGTTGTGGTTGCTAACGTTACTATCTTAACGGACTATGTTATCCTGGATATTCCTGAGGATGATGCCATGGCAATCATTCTTGGAAGACCATTCTTAAACACCGCAAGGGCTGTTATAGATTGCAGCAAAGGAAATGTCACCTTCCATGTCAACGGTAATGAGCATACAGTGCACTTTCCGAAGAAACGATATGAAGTACATTGCATCAATGCTATCGAAAAAACTTCATCGATTCTTATTGGGAGCTTTGAATGCCCTATTCCTCGTGTTAAGATGAAGTATGATTTGCTTGTTGGGGAGATTCCTAACCCCATTGAGGTGACTTAGTGGCTATTCGACAATTCTCCGTTTCCTTTTGCGAGTTGAAAAAGTTTTGTCATGAGGATTTGATCAACCCCATTGACGGATTTCTTTCGATGACCATGAAATGGATGAATCAAAGAGTCACATACCTCTGTTTTAAGCTTTCACTTTATGTTGCTTAGAAGGAAAATGATAGATTTAGTTTAGTTTTTCCTGTTTTCTGTTTTAGCGTCCCGGAGAAAAGTACCCTGAAAATAAAAGTTCTCCGATGGTCCTGAAAATCAAATATGATTTTTTCTTGATTTTTTGAAAAATATTGGGACTGAGAGCTGGCCTGGGGGCCACACTAGTGGGCCACAAGCCCTGTAGCTGCGGCCTCCCCATGGCCGCGGCTACCAAGCTTGTGGGGCCCATAGGGACCCCCTCCATTCATTCCAGCTCCCATCCTCTTCTTCTACCTTCAGAAAAAATCGTTTCGCAGCTCAAACCCGTGTTCTTGCTCATTTGGCTGTGACTTTCGATCTCCTTGCTCAAAGCACCATTATCCAAATCGTCTTGGGGAAATTACTCCTTGGTAAGTGACTCCTCCATTGGTCCAATTAGTTACTACTCTAGTGCTTTATCCTTCGCGTATTCTTGCTACCTTGGTGACCCTGTTCTTGAGCTTGAAACGTTGAATTTAGCTGGTCCCAAGTAGTTTTAGCGCGTGATACGGTCTCTAGCCACTAGTAGGAGTAGTTGCTACGAGTTGGGTTAATCCTTGCTCACTTTTCTTTTAAAGTCTCTTAAAATTTCAGAATTTTTCAAAGTTAGAAAAGGGAAAAGATGAGGAGGTTCTTGAGAGGCTCTTCAAGCCGTAACCCCAAGGAGGATGAGAAGAACCACCCCAAGTACGTGGTTCCTTGAGTCACAGAAGTTTGAGCGTGCGAGTGGCCAAGTGATGAATTTTTGTGCGCCGCTCGGCTTTATGAAGATTTTATTACTTGGTGGAGAACGCAGGTCTGACCGCGTTCGTTGAAGATAAGTGCCCACAATACCTCCTTCTCACCAATATTTTTGTTCAAAGCTTCAACTTTTATCCGAGGAAGAATCCTCCTATGGTTGAGTTCATGTTATACGATATCCCCCAGCGCATGACACTACAGGATTTTTGCAATGCGTGCAAATTACCTTATGTTGGGGATATTCATGATCCTCGTCCACGGGACTTGGAGGCTTTCATAGATACTATTGTTGTTGGAGAGGAGAGAGGAGTGTCTCGCGCTAGAATTGCTAGCATACATTTTCCTGTGCTTCGGTACTTCTCATTATTTGTGGGAAAATATTTGATTGGCCATGGGGAGTCTGGATCACTTAGCTCTCCAGACCTTGCGGTTTTGCGCGAAGGCCTTTATAACAGTAAGACTTATAGCCTAGGTGCTATAGTAGCTCAATGGTTGAACACAAACCGTTCCAAAGGTGTCGTCTATGGAGGTATCTATGCTACTCATCTTGCTAGACACTTTGAGATACCTATTAGACTTCACGAGGAAGAAGAAATGCTTCTTCCTGAGAAATATTTGGATTATGACAGCATGGTTCGCCATGATTTTCTGGATAGAGATGCTAGCAGACGGATGATTTATAACCTGGTATTTAGTCAGGGTACTCGAGAGACTATTATTTTGCCTGCTCCTTCTTTGTTCAACCTTTATGCAGGCAGGTACATTATTATGCCCTCGGACATCTATGCTATTGGGGCCTCGCCCAACCACAGGTGCCCGTGCCTGAGCCACCAGTCGAGTACCAGGCACTAGTTTATTAGTGGGAGCCGAAGGAGCTCGCACAGCAGTGGCACCCTCGGTCCACTCCGGAGGTTCCACACGGTTACTACTCACCTTGGGAGTAGACCAAGCTAGGCCAAAAGCCTAAGCTTGGGGGAGTACGTGTTTGCACCAACTTTACATTCATGCTTATGCTTTCACTTTTTAGTCGGTGTTTACACTTTGCCACTGTATTATCCATGCTAGTTTATTTTTGTTTTCTTGTTTTGTGTCCTTTTGAGAAAACCCAAAAAGATTTTCCTTTCTTCTTTTGCTTGTTGGGAGCTTTCCCGTGTAAATAGTTTTCTTTTTCTTTGAGTCGAGGTAGAAGACCATGGTTACAATGTTTAGTGGCTCTCGCATGCATACCTGTTCATTTGTTAAAGAACCATATTACTTTGTCCTCTCCTTTCTGTTTGCCTGCAGATTCAGCTTAGTCCAATGCACGAGCACTCTTATTATTGTTCACATCATTCGATCGTGCAAGTGAAAGGCAATAAAGATGATATATGATGAAGTGACTGATACTGGAAAAGCTGGTATGAACTCTATCTATTTTGTTTTTGTAAATATGACTAGCTTGTCGTCCCATATTCAGCTTTGTCGAGAGAGAACCATGTTTGCAATGACAACTTAGAGATCATAGTTTCTGATGCCATGCTTAATTAGCTAGGAGCTTATAATGGTTTGTCTTGAATGCCAACATAGATTTTGAGATGACTATGATGTAGTATGATAGGATGGTATTCTCCTTTGAATGATTCAAGTGGCCTGACTTGGCGCATGTTCATGCATGTAGTTCAAACAAAATCAACATAGCCTCTATGATGTTCATGTTCATGGTGATTTATATCCTCCTCATGCTTGCACTCACTGTTAGTCAAACTCATTGCATCTTGATGACTGTTGTCGCTCTCTAGTTGGTCATTTCCCAGTCTTTTGCCAGCCTTCACTTGCACTAAGCGGAATACTTCTTGTGCATTCACTTCCATAAACCCAAGAGTTTTTCCATGAGAGTCCAGCATACCTACCTATTTACGGTATCTACGTGCCGTTCCAAGTAAATTTGCATGTGCCATTCTCTAAACCTTCAAGAAATAATCTGTTTTGCATGCCCGAACCGCTCATGTGGTGACACGGGCTATTGGTATCTACCATGTTAGGCGTGTTATCCTCGACATGTGTTTATTCAGTGTCATTAACAAGAAAGGGGCCGGTAATTGGAATGCCCAGTTCCACGCTTAAATCGAAAACATAACTGTAAAACAAGACTCCCCCCGGATTGATGTTAGTAGGGACGGTACCCGAGGATTGGGCTAGCCGTGGAGTGTGATTGATTGGTGGTGGGGGAGTTCAAACTCTACTTTTCGGTTTGGGAACCGCCTATAGCATGAGTAGCATGGAAGATATTGAGAACTCTTCGTCATTGTGTTGACAATGATAGCATGCCACCCAAAATTATTATCTCTGTTTTCAAAGCTTGAGCTCTCGCACCTCTGCAAATCAATGCTTCCCTCTGCGAAGGGCCTGTCTATTTATTTTCCTGTTGAGTTATCCTCTTCTTATATAAGCACCAATTAGAGAGCACATCTGTCATTTTTATGCTTTTCTTTTGATTGATATTGAGTATGACTATGACTGGATCTTCGTTGCTATGAATGACAATGTTTAGTCAGCCCTTGATCTTTGAAAGTGCTCTGCATTTATGTTTTGCGGTCTCAGAAAGAGCTAGCGAGATACCACCTATTCATATTGCTTCATGCTTGTTTTGATTGAATTGTTGGTATCTGAAACTCATTATTATTTGCTCGCTAGCTGATTATGTTGTTGATATTAGTTTATCGTGAGACCATTGTGTCACTTGCTTATGTGGTTAACTTGTGATCTTGCGGAAATTCTGGTTATGAGTTAGACATAGTTGCAACAACAAGATCAAACAGAGTTTGTCAAAGTTTTTCTTTCTCTTTCAGTTTGTCAACTGAGTTGCTTGAGGACAAGCAAGGTTTTAAGCTTGGGGGAGTTGATACGTCTCCATCGTATCTACTTTTCCAAACTCTTTTGCCCTTGTTTTGGTCTCTAATTTGCATGATTTGAATGGAACTAACCCGGACTGACGCTGTTTTCAGCAGAATTGCCATGGTGTTGTTTTTGTGCAGAAATAAAAGTTCTCGGAACGTCCTGAAAATTTACGGAGAATAATTCTGCAAAATATGAAAAATACCTGCGCAAAGATCCACAAGAGGGGACGGGCCAGTGGGCCACAAGCCCTGTAGCCGCGGCCTCCCCCCTGGCCGCGGCTACCAGGCTTGTGGGGCCCACGTGGCTCTGCCGCCCCCAATTCCAGCACGATTTATTCCCTTTTGTCCCGAAAAAAATCAAGAGAGAAGAGTTCATCGCGTTTGACGATCCAGAGGAGCCGCCACATCCCGTTCTTGCCCTGGAGGGCAGATTTGGAGTCCGTTTTGGGCTCCGGATCAAGGAGATCGTCGCCATCGTCATCATCAACCTTCTTCACTCTCCAATTCCATGAAGCTCTTCATCGTTCGTGAGTAATATATTCGTAGGCTCGCTGGGCGGTGATGAGTAGGATGAGATCTATCATGTAATCGAGTTAGTTTTGACGGGGATTGATCCCTAGTATCCACTATGTTTTGAGATTGATGTTGCTACTACTTTGCCATGCTTAATGCTTGTCACTAGGGACCGAGTGCCATGAATTCAGATCTGGAATTATTATGTTGTCACCAATATATGTGTGTTTTAGATCCGATCTTGCAAGTTGTAGTTATCTACTATGTGTTATGCTCCGGCAACCCCGGGGTGACATTAACCGGAACCACTCCCGGTGATGACCATAGTTTGAGGAGTTCATGTGTTCACCTAGTGCTAATGCGTTGGTCTGGTTCTTTATTAAAAGGAGAACCTTAATATCTCGTAGTATCCATTTGGACCCCGCTGCCACGGGAGGGATGGACAATAGATGGCATGCAAGTTCTTTTCTCTAAGCACGTATGACTACACACGGAATGCATGCCTACATCACATTGACGAACGGGAGCTAGCCACATATCTCCCTGTGTTATAACTGTTGCATGATGAATGTCCTCCAACAAATCACCGATCCATTGCCTACGAGTTTGTCCCAATGCTATTGTTACTTGCTTTGCTCTGCTACTGTTACTACTGTTGTTGCTACTGTTACTTGCTTTGTCCTGCTGCTACCGTTACTACTGTTGCTACTACTGTTACTTGTTGTTTTTGTTACTTGCTACTGCTGCTACTTGCTACTGCTGTCACTATTGCTGTTCCTTGCTACTGTTGTTACTCGTTACACTGCTGCTACCTGCTACAATACTTTTCTAGCACCATTGACACTTCAGTTAGGAATAATCTGCCGTCAACCGATTCTTTCCTAGCACCGTTGCTATCATACTACCTTTGCTTCTTATATCCTGCTTGCAGATACTAATCTTTCAGGTGTGGTTGAGCCGACAACTCAACTGCTAATACTGGAGCATATCCTTTCACTCCCATCGTGTCGAACCAACAAATTTGGGTTGAATACTCTACCCTCAAAAACTGCCGCGATCCCACACGCTGGTGGGCCATTGCAAGACAATTGCTAATTGTTGAGCAACTAGAAGCAGCCGACCCTTCGGAAGAGAGGGATCCGAGGACATGGCCGGTCGCGGGACCCGAAGTTAAAGCTTCGGGGTTTTTGATCTCATCAACCGAAGCTAGGATTCTTGCGAGGACCAGATCGGTCCGCGAATGGGTTGGGAATTCGCAAATTCCTAACCTTGTTTGTTGATCACGGACGGAACCTCCGATCTCGCCAAGACGGCCGGTTGCGTGTGCACACAGCGTAATTCTGTCGAACGAGAGAACCTGCCTGGAGACAAAGATGCCTCAGTTGTTGATTCTGTCACTAACGATTAAGTGAGCCATCGACCTTCTCAATGATCCAGCAATGGAACTCTCAATGAAGGCACCAATGTCAGTGTCAAAACCGGCATATCTCGGGTAAGGGGTCCCGAACTGTGGACCTTGGGTCGATGGGTTGTAGGAACAAGGGGCAGACAACAGTTTACCCAGGTTTAGTCCCTCCTATGGAGGTATTACCCTACATCATGCTTGATTGTATTGATGAAGATGATTACAGAGTAAATGTACCTCGAGATCGTATATGCTAAACCCTAGATGATTCAGCCTCCTCTACACGGATAGGGTTCTCTGGTTTATATAGACACGAGGGACCCTAGGGTTACAAGTTACCGCCCACAATCAGGGGTAGATGAGCCGACCTAGTTCTTCTAAGCTTGAAGTGCATGCCAATCTTCGGAACATTCCTTCCAGAGTAGAGGTCATGATAAGGCCCGATTTTCAATAGTACATCCCAATGAGCCAACCCGGCATAGACTAAGTGGTCGCCCGAGGGACCCGGACTCCGGGACTCCCTCAAGGGGGAATGCTTGCCTGGAAGCTCCTCAAAAAGGAGGGGTCATTGAAAGTGCGTTATATCGACTAGAGGGGGGTGAATTGTTCATTTTTAGAATGTCATCGTTGACGAAATTCCTTTTGAGGAAATTCCTCACTGATGAGTAACTTGGAGTGGAAACAATGCAGGATCACAGGTGCAAAGATTACAACAATAGTTTTCTTGATAAAGATTATGAAAAAAAGTTTGCACAGTACGCCGGCACAGAACAAGCAGGTGAGGATTAACGGGTATGAAGAATTTGAGGTTGAGGAAATTCAGAGAAAGTGCTTAGCAAATTCTTCAAACAGTGACAATGAAAGTCTTCAACATACAATATTGAGGAATTGAAACACTTGAAGAAATAGAACCAGTATCATGATGAAGACAGTTGTTGACGACCCAGTTCCAACTGCTATGACAGTCGTACGTCTGGTTTGGAGCGGCTTGGTATTGAAACCAAAGGACACACAGTCCCGGGAAAGACAGTCCCTACCGTAGTCTCCTTAAGCTAAGGTCACATAGTCCTCGCCCAACACTTGTGGTAAGTCTTCAGGGCAGACTTCCAAAACCTCACAAACTCGGTCACCCGGCGATCCACAATTGACTGCTGGATTGCTCTAGACCATGACGCCTAACCGTCTGGAGGATGCACAGTCCTCAAAGGTAAAAGGCTTCGGTTCCACACAGGAACAAATTCTTCAGTGATGCTCAATCACTTGGTTTAGGTTTGTGGTTTGGTGTTTGGGGTATTTCCTCACCGATGATTTACTCTCGAAGACTCTGAGGAATTTGGGTTGCTCTAAATGACAAGTGTCAGTTTCTCGCGGAGCAGCCAACCAGCTAATGGTTGTGGGGGGTATTTATAGCCTGGGAGCATCTCGACATGATTTGACATAAATTCCCTTAAATATTATGACTGTTGGTGTGGATAAGATCGGTGAGGTGGCGCAAATCGCGGGAACGGTCGGGACCCTGCTGTGAGAGTCCTCATTTCTCTCATATTCCTCACTTGAGGCTTTTGTAGGATTAGGCTTGGGTTGAGCATCATGAGGAAATTCATTATGTAGTGTTACCTCGACCCCCTTTAACAGTACGGTGTTCATATGACTCAAGAGTGAAGAAAATGAAACAGAAAGAAAATCTTCATGCTTCAAAGTCTTTAGACTGATTTTCTTCAGGACACACCGAGTTCCTCATCTTCAATATCTTCATGAGGAATATCAATTTCATCGCAATTTCTTCGCGATCCAAATCTTCAGGATAAGACCAATTTCTTCAGCCGAAGATATACATTTTTAGGGGTCGATATTCATCGTATAACTCAAACTCCTCAGCGACTTATAGAGCATGTGTACACTTATAAACACGTTAGTTACTTAACCTATAAGTCTTCAAACCACCAAAATCACTAAGGGCACTAGATTCACTTACAATCTCCCCCTTTTTGGTGGTTGACGACAATTAGGTTAAGTTTTCAACGGGGATAAAAATATGAAGTGTAAATACTCAGTTTGAGGAATTTGAAATCAAGATACTCAGAGACTCCCCCTAAAGATGTGCATATTTTGAGGAAATTGCTTTTCACAGCAGATGCACATTGATGATTTATATGATGGAGATCTTGCCCTGTATCTTGTAAATCATGCATACATATGACATATAATATGAGAAATTTGAGAATGCATGATGAGAAATGGTATATGACACCCCAAGTTTCAGCATGCGTGCATTAATATTTTGAGGAATAAGCATGTGAAGAAATACGTTCAAAAGCGTCAGAGTACCATCGGACTTAAGTTACAACTCATTACATAAAACACTTCAGAAGAACCAAGAGTTTGTAACTTAATAAAGTTCATAATCCCAAAAATATATCCCACGTGAAGACTAACTCAGATTTCTCCTCCTTTGTCATCAAGTGATGAAAAGGGACAAATCTAAGGACTAACGCCCCATGAAGACTTTCACTTCTTGGCTGATGAAGAGGCGTGAGGATTCTTGTCAACGGGCCTCTTCCTTGATCCAGTAGCAGTGTCTTCTGGTTCTTCATCTGACTCTGTAGTGCGGAATGAAGAAAAAGAATTGTCCTTAAGGTCTGGAAGTGGAATTGGCTTGAATTCCTTCTTGGGAGGCCACGACCAGTCGAAGTCCTGAGTGAACTCCAATTCATCAAGTTACTCTTGAGTCTTTAGATGAGCCAAGGTAGCCCAGGTACGATCAAACACCTCATGAATATAATAGTGATTTTTCCTCACTCAATTATGAGTCTCGTTGAGGGTTTTCACAATGGCACTGAATTGACATTTTACCCATTTGTGATTGTGATCGACCTTCTGATGAAGACTAAGGAGTAGCTCTCTGTTATTCATCACTCTTGGGGCAACATGGCTTGGTGGTTCTTGGGTAGCGGTGTCATCATATGAAGAATATGACTCTGCTTCACGGAACTGGCCATCTAGAGGCCTTTTTCCTTCATCAATGATAGATTTTCCTTTGCCTTCAACCGGCTCAAATGTCTTCTTGATGACTCTGACACGCGGCAGATACCTAATGTGGTTAGGAAAATTAGCAAGGTAGTTGATGCCTGACCTGCTTCTGATGAATCTCATGATCCAAGGAGCATAAATCTTCCTGTCGAAGGGCGACATAGCATTATCAGCCAAAGTCCTCACAAAGAAGTCATGAAGGTTTATTGGTATGCCATGGATGATGTTGAAGAGGATATTCTTCATGATGCCTACGACATCTTCTTCATCATCATGGCCTTTGATAGGAGCGATGACATTGCACAGGATTCTGTAGACGGTTCGTGGTTCATACTTCAAGTCTTGAACCAGAAAGCTAGTCCTTGGAGGTTGATCCTTGGCCAAAGGCTTCATGAGGACTTCCATCAGTCTGTTGGCAAACTCCCGTTCATCATACATTAGCACTGCATTTTCTGAGGGAATTGAGACAGGAAGTGCACGAAGCAATTCAGTGGCTCGTGCTTTGTAGTGTGTGTGCTGAGTCAAACAGTCCAACACCCAAGTGTTGACATCCTTCGGGTCTCCAGAGATATGCAAAGTAGCGTAAAACTGAAGACTTATGTCGTTGTTCCAGTCACCAATGTCAGTGCATAGAGGCAGCAGTCCAGCTTCATGAAGAACATTGAGGACTGGAATGAAGCAAGTAATTTCTTCCATGTCAACATGAGGAATATGCTTGTGCTGAAATATTTTGATCCTCCCACAGAGCACAGAGGCATAGTAGTTGAGTTGAGTCCTCGTCCAGAATTTCCGATGCCTAATGCGAAGCTCATCATATGGATTTGCGCCTGTGAAGTACATCCGTTCTTCATAGAAAGCTTCCTCTTGAAACTTCAGCCTCCTTGACAAAGGCTGATTTTGCTGCAGTTGAAGATTATGTTGTTGTTCTTGAAGAGGAGCTACTATCATTGTTGTTTCTGTGTTGATCACAACAATAGAAGTTTTGGTGTTAGGTGCAGGAGCATTTTCTTCATTTTGACCTTTTTCATCAGGTTGAGGATTTTCCTCATCTTGAGGAATTTGCTTGGTGGAGGACGCTGTTGGGAAACGTAGCATAAATTCAAAATTTTCCTAGGCCATATTCAGATATTCCTATGGAGAGACGAGCAACGAGAGACGTGTGAGTGCATCTTCATACCTTTGAAGATTGTTAAGCGGAAGCGTTGCTAGAACGCGGTTGATGGAGTCGAACTCGCGGCAATTCAGATCGCGGTGTGATTCCGATCTAGTGCCGAACCACGGCACCTCCGCGTTCAACACACGTGCAGCCAGGTGGCATCTCCCGCACCTTGATCCAGCAAGGAGGAGGGAGTGGTTAGGAAAGATCTCCGGCAGCACGACGGCGTGGTGTCGATGGAGAGACGAGGTCTCCCAGCAGGGCTTCGCCAAGCACCGTGGGAGAGGAGGAAGAAGAAGAGCAGGGCTGCACCGAGAGAGAGATGGAACACCGTATCTCTATAGGCCAAAACCCCCACTATTTATAGGGGGAAGGGAGGGGTGGTGCCCCCTTTAGGGTTTCCCCATTGAGGGGGGCGGCAGCCCTAGATGGGAGAGGGGGGCGGCAGCCCTAGATGGGAGAGGGGGGCGGCAGCCAGGGAGGAGAGGGGGTGTGCACCCCTAGGTGGGCCTTAGGCCCACCAGTGCCTAGGGCTTCCCCTCCCTCCCTCTCTGATGCGCCTGGGCTGAGTGTGGGGGGTGCACCAGCCCACCTAGGGGCTGGTTCCCTCCCGCACTTGGCCCATGTAGACTTCCGGGGCTTGTGGCCCCTTCCGGTGGTCCCGACACTTTGTCGGTGGTGCCCGAAACATTTCCGGCATCCAAACCCATCCATCCTATATATCAATCTTTACCTCCGGACCATTCTGGAGCTCCTCATGACGCCCGGGATCTCATCGCGGACTCCGAACAAACTTTGGTAACCTTGTATAACAATTCCCTATAACCCTAGCGTCATCGAACCTTAGACCCTACGGGTTCGGGAATCATGCAGACATGACCGAGACACTCTCCAGCCAATAACCATCAGCGGGATCTGGATACCCATGGTGGCTCCCACATGTTCCACGATGATCTCATCGGATGAACCACGATGTCAAGGATTCAATCAATCCCGTATACAATTCCCTTTGTCTGTCGGTATAGAACTTGCCCGAGATTCGATCGTCGGTATACCTATACCTTGTTCAATCTCGTTACCGATAAGTCTCTTTACTCGTTTCGTAGCACATCATCCCGTGACTAACTCCTTAGTCACACTGAGCTCATTATGATGATGTTCTACCGAGTGGGTCCAGAGATACCTCTCCGTCACATGGAGTGCCAAATCCCGATCTCGATTCGTACCAACCCAACAGACACTTTCGAACATACCCGTAGTGCACCTTTATAGTCACCCAGTTATGTTGTGACGTTTGATACACACAAAGCACTCCTACGCTATCCGGGAGTTGCACAATCTCACGGTCGAAGGAAAAGACACTTGACACTAGAAAAGCTTTAGCATACGAACAATACGATCTAGTGCTATGCTTAGGAATGGGTCTTGTCCATCACATCATTCTCCAATGATGTGATCTCGTTATCAATGACATCCAATGTCCATGATCAGGAAACCATGATCATCTATTGATCAACGAACTAGCCAATCTAGAGGCTTGCTAGGGACACATTGTGATCTATTTATTCACACATGTATTACTGTTTCCTGTTAATACAATTATAGCATGAACAATAGACGATTATCATGAACAAGGAAATATGATAATAACCATTTTATTATAGCCTCTAGGGCATATTTCCAACAGTCTCCCACTTGCACTAGAGTCAATAATCTAGTTAGATTGTGATGTATCGAACACCCATAGCATTGTGGTGTTGATCATGTTTTGCTCGAGGAAGAGGTTTAGTCAACGGGTTTGCAATATTCAGATCCGTGTGCACTTTACAAATATCTATTACTCCACTCTAGACATGATCCTAGATGGAGTTGTAGCGGTGTTTGATGTGCTTGGTCTTCCGGTGAAACGTGGGCTCCTTGGCTATGGCAATGGCCCCAGTGTTATCACACAAGAGTGTCATCGGACCCAACGCGCTTGGGACCACTCCAAGGTCGGTGATGAGCTCCTTCATGAGCCGCTTCTGAAGCAGCTATGTACTCCACTTCACATGTAGATGCTGCCACGACTTCTTGCTTGCTGTTGCACCAGCTCACTGCCCCGCCATTCAAAACATACATGTATCCGGTCTGTGACTTAGAGTCACCCGGATGTGTGTCGAAGCTAGCATCGACGTAATCCTTTACGACGAGATGTTTGTCACCTCCATAAACGAGAAACATCTCGTTAGTCCTCTTCGGGTACTTAAGGATATTCTTGACCGTTGTCTAGTGTTCCCTACCGGGATCACTTTAGTACCTCCCTACCAAACTTATGGCAAGGTTTATATCAGGTCTGGTTGTCGGGACCCCGATCCTAAGCCATAGGAATCCAGCCTGTAACACATCGCATCCCTTTGTGGTCTCACGCACGGTTAACTCCACGGCTGCAGCCTTACCTTAGCCGGGACTGTTTGCGTCTTTTGACTCACGTATGCGATAGTGTTGCTAGCAATCCAATGTCAAAGAACCCGGATCGACATGTCTAGCCATAAACCAAAGTGGCAGTACCGCACAAGGACAGGCATACATGACCCAACAAAGCAGGTGTCGGTCATCAGCGAATGTAGACGAGTCGTAGCAAGCTACAAGGACTCCATTACATCGCGTGACATTTCCCCAAGGGGACAAACACATCAGCTAAGAAGGACACATGCCGGTCAACCAATGTGTCCGGAGCAGTAGCGAACTACCAAGGCTCGTTGGATCACAAAGGGGCATTTACTTGTAAGGAATTCTACTAAAGCTCACGACTAGGTTACCGAACCCCATACATATCAAGTACGACACACGTACGCATGGCATACCGATATGTATAGATACATCGATGGCATCACAACATAACCATAAACATACAAGCTTTATTTAAGAGGCTCGGAAGAGCCACACACATAATATTACACATCAAGGGTCTCACGACCCATAATAGCAATCATTCAGTTACAAGCCAGCGGAAGAGTTATAAACGGTCTGAGTACAGACAGGGCAACTAGAAGGCACATGGCCTGACTATACTACAGATCCAACGTAGGGCCAGATCGTAGCTGGGACACCAGCTACTCGTCGTCGTCGATGTCTACGAAGAACCCTTCATTAGGGTCATTAGCAACCTCTGCAACATGTATTAAGCAAACATGAGTACGAAGGTACTCAGCAAGACTTTAGGATAACTAACTACTCATGCAAGCTATCAAAAGGTATTGTGGGGTTTCATGCGGAAAGCCAGCATTTGACTCGTGGCTAGACAACTTCCATTTTTAAATAATTTTGACAACTTGATTTCTCGCACACGAGTCCACTAACACCACAACAATACACTATCGTGGAATCATTCCGTCTCCATACGGAAATGCCGTCCACGACACTCACGCTTATCTTGACAATTTTATGAGTAGCCATTGAAGTTATCTATGAACAACATATGTCTCCAAGTAGTCCATATCCGCGGACGCGGCTATTCGAATAGATCATAACCCTGCAGGGGTGTACTTCGTCACACACGCTCTCGCCACTTATCGCCATGTGCACGTCATGCACCTCGGCAACCTTCAAGCGGAAGCCCAGCGAGGGAGTCGGCCACGACCGTTAACCACATTAGTGCCTAGTCCAGGTTTATCGCCTATCTGAGAGTAACCCGTACGGAAGTCCGACCGAGGTTTCCGTCACGGCCTCAAACGATGTGCGCAGGGTTCCCAAGCCCACCATCCGGGTGCCACTTGGTACACCGTGCCACTGCCTACCGCATCACGGTCCACCTCTCAGGTCAGCACCATGCACGGCCTCCAGCATTACTATAAACACCAGAAACTACTTGCAACTCCTGGACCGAGTACTAAGCGATTAATAGGCCGAGCGGGGTCATATTTCAGGGCCCAGCATGTGGTAGTATCTAGTATTGGATTACATACACGGAACTCAGTTCCTAAGGACGGTTCCAATGAAACAACCCACCATGTACTCCTACACAGCCTTTCACCGGTACCTTTACCAAATCAAGTTCAACACACAACCTTTGCTCACCGAACACCTTCTCACAATTTTGTTCATCTCCCAGATGACAGACCATACACAACTCTAAGCATAGCATGCATAGGAGGATAAGGCACATCATAGCTCAAGCAACTATCAGGTATGCTAGGTTGCAAGGTTCGGCTATTTACTGTGACAAGGTTAGGTCATGCAAAGGAAGTGGGTTCAACTAACGTGGCAAAAGCAGTTGTAGCATTTGATCCTAATGCAATAAATAAGTGCAGGAGCAAGAACATGGGACTTATCAGGATGATCAAAAGGGTTGCTTGCCTTGTTGCTCAGAGGAGGGACGATATCCGTCAGACGGATATTCGGTGGGATCCGAGGGTGCGGAGCCTACCGAAATAAATGGCAACATTCAATAACAATCATATGCAATCAAAATGATGCATGAGCATGGCATGAGAATGCAAGGTGATAAGTTATTATAATCAACACGTATTAGGTTTAGAGTTGATTTGAATCACATTCGAATATCAATTCAAACGGGGTATTCTCGGATACCGTTTTAATTGATTCGACCTGATGCTCAGATCAACTTGATGTTAGCATGCAGGAAATGTCATGTTATGGTACTGATTTGTAATTAGGACAGTGTGTGATCATGGCATTCATAATGAAATTTGAATATTTTCCAAATTCCATTTATAAAGTAATTATAAGAGTTGAATTATTCCTTATTCTACATGTTAGGGTTCTGTAACCTTTTCAAACATAGTTGAAAATAGCATAATCAGAATCCTTGAATTTTTCTGATACTTTTTCATATATAAAATATTTTCATTGGAGTTACAGATTAATTTCTATGAATTTTGGAAGTTTTTAAACATTTCTGGAATTATTTTTATACTGGAAAATACTTTTATTGCATCAGCATGACATCAGCAGGTCCATCTGGCCATTGAAAGTCAAACCTGACCAGTGGGACCCACTGGTCAGTCTCTCTGGTCAATTTTCGATTAAGTTTAAACTTAATTAACTGATTAACCTTGCTGGACCCACATGTCAGTGACTGATTAACTTATTTGATTTATTTTTATTAGTTTTAAACTTGCCAGAGGCTGGCCCCACCAGTCAGTGGCTCAGGCCAGCCGAGATCCACCGGCAGCGAGGTCGTCCTCGCCGGCGGGGAGCCTACGGCGACCACCAGCACGGCGGAGGGGCTCGGAAACGGCGCACAGGGGGCCAAATGCTGCGCGGAGAGCACCAGAAGAACTGCACATCTCCCGCAGCTCCATTTCTGCACTTAGCCGGGGCTGATCTGGCCGGAGATGACGCCGGCGACGAGCTTGGCGGAGGCCAAGGCTCGGGCGTCATCGGGGTCTTTGATTCAAAGGGAACTACGCTCGGTTCTTAGCTCCTACAGCATCTACGCGTCGACCTGAAGCTACTGGTGCCCTCGAAAGGACGAGCTGATCATCGGAGGGCTACCGGCGACGAGCGGCAGCGGCGGTCCTCGTCGGGCTCCGGTGAAACTAGAGCTAGAGGAGGGGATCGACGGGGAAAACTTAGGGGAAATGACCGCATGCTCACGGGGAGTGCAGAGCAGGGCTTAGACGGCTCGGGGAACGCCTGGGGGCGACGAATCGACGGGAGAGGTCCGGCGGCCGGAGGTGGAAGACGATGGCGCCGCGGGCATTGTAGGGCTCGGGGTGGCTTCGGCTTCTGCAGGGAGGACCAGACCGACGAGGCGGAGCTAACGGCGTGCTCTGAGAGGGGATCCTATGGCTAGGGGCACGGGCAGCTCGAGCTTTGCTCGGCTCCAATGGCGGCAGCAGGAAGGAGGAAGAGATCCGGGAGGAGGGAGAGAGCCGACGCTGGGAATGGATAGGTGAGGCCTCGGGGAGCTTATCCCTGGCCTTGCCAGCGCGAGGCGGCGGCCAGGCTGGCGCACAGGTGCGTGGCCGCGCCGGAGGAGGCGGCGGCCACCTCCTGCTCCTACTGGCGCGAGGGAGGGGACGACTCAGGGAGATGGGCCGGGCCAGGCTAGGCGACAGGTAAGCTCTTTTCCATTTCCTTCTGTTTTATTTCTGTGTTAATTTCTGACATTGATTTGCTATTTATTTCAGCTCCAAAAAGGTTGAAAAAAATATTTTAAACACACCTAAATATTTGTTATAATATTCCCAACCATTTCCAAAATTTTCAACATTTTTGAAAATTTATAGTTTCTGATTTCAAATTTAAAATTTGAAACCAGTGGCTTTTGCATTAACATAAAATGCCTAAAGTGTCAAGAAAATAGTTTTCTCAAATGCTCATTTACTTTCATGATTTATCAGAAAGTTTGAACATTTCTTGAGGCCATTTTGGGTTCATTGATTTTAACTAGTTTGAGATTTTCTTTATTTGAAGTAGTGGCTAGGGTTTTTGAGTTTTTCCTTTGCCACTTTCTTGATCTTGTTGGAAAATCTTAGATGCAAATGCAAAGAAGACATGAGCACAAGACTAACTTGCTTAAGGGTTAGGGATGTGACAACTCACCCCCACTCAAAAGAATCTCGTCCCGAGATTTAGAAGTCGTCGGGAATAATGCAGGATATTCAAGTCGGAGACGATCCTCTCTTTCCCAAGTTGCCTCCTTTTCAGAATGGTTTGACCATTGAACTTTAAGAAACTTGAGGTTTCGACATCGAGTGGTACGCTCAGCTTGATCAAGATACGCACGGGGTATTCTCGGTATGAAAGGTCATCTTGGAGATCAAGCGTTTCGTGGTCCACTTCACGGATAGGATCCGAAAAGCAATGCCTGAGTTGCGAGACGTGGAAAACATCATGAACCTTGGAAAGATGTGGAGGAAGTTCCAACTGGTAGGCAACTTCTCCTCGTTTGGCAAGAATGCGAAAAGGACCAATGTAACAAGGAGCCAACTTGCCCTTGATACCGAAACGATGGGTACCCTTCAAAGGTGTAACCCGAAGGTAAGCCTTCTCGTCAACTTCAAAGGTCACAGCCTTATGATGACGATCATATTGGCTCTTTTGACGAGACTGGGCTGTTTTCAACTTTTCACGAATAATGCGAACCTGCTCTTCTGCATCGTGGATCATATCCGGGCCAAAGAGTTGCCTCTCTCCGGTTTCTGACCAATTTAGAGGTGTTCGACATCTTCGTCCATAGAGAACTTCAAAAGGGGCTTTGCCCAAGCTCGATTGATAACTATTGTTATAAGCGAATTCGGCGAATGGAAGACACTTTTCCCAATTCATACCGAATGATATAACACAAGCTCGGAGCATATCTTCTAGGTTTGATTCACTCTTTCTACTTGACCACTTGATTGGGGATGGAAAGCAGTGCTAAAAGATAAGTGAGTCCCCATGGCTTTTTGGAAAATTTCCCAGAAGCGAGAAGTAAAGATACTTCCACGGTCCGAGTTAATCTCCATGGGAACACCATGAAGAGACACTATTCGAGAGATATATAATTCTGCTAGCTGGCTAGCTGTTATACTCTCATGAACAGGAAGAAAATGAGCCACTTTGGAAAGACGGTCAATGACCACAAAGATAGCATTATTTCCTTTCTTGGTCTTGGGAAATCCGGTAATGAAATCCATGCTAACTTTATCCCATTTCCATTCAGGAATAGCTAGAGGCTGAAGGGTGCCAGCAGGCCTTTGATGTTCTGCCTTAACTCGGCGACAAACGTCGCAGTTAGCAACGAACTCAGCAATTTCTCTCTTCATCCTAGTCCACCAAAACCTCTGGCGTAGGTCCTGATACATCTTAGTACTACCGGGATGAATGGTGAGAGGAGAATCATGAGCCTCCTTAAGGATTAACTGCCTTAGATGTGGGTTCTTAGGAACCACTAAACGATTCTGGAAGAACACAACACCTTGATCGTTCATGGAAAATTCTTTAGCGTTTCCGCTAAAAATATTATCCTTGATCCGTGATATACCCTTGTCACGCTTTTGGCCAGCTATAATTTGATCCTTAAGAGTAGGCTTCGCCACCAGGGTAGAAAGGAATCCTTGAGGAACAATATGAAGATTCAACTTCCGAAAGTCCTCATGGAGATGTGGTTGACCTTGTTGTAACATCAAATTGTTACAATAAGATTTACGACTTAGCGCATCGGCCATAACATTGGCCTTCCCCGGGGTGTAAGTTATCCCTAAGTCGTAATCCGAGATCAACTCAACCCACCGTCTTTGCCTGAGATTCAAATCCGGCTGGGTGAAAATATATTTCAGACTTTGGTGATCGGTGAATATTTCGCAACGATTACCCAGAAGGTAATGTCGCCAGGTTTTTAGTGCATGGACCACAGCTGCAAGCTCAAGGTCATGTGTGGGATAATTATCCTCATGTGGACGCAACTGTCGAGATGCGTATGCGATCACATGACGATCTTGCATGAGAATGCAACCTAATCCTTGTCGCGAGGCGTCGCAATAGATAACAAAGTCCTTAGAAAAATCTGGTGGTAGCAACACAGGTGCGGAAGTCAGGCGTCTTTTCAGTTCCTGAAAACTATGCTCACACTGTGGTGTCCACTCGAACTTTTTATCCTTCTTGAGGAGTTTAGTTAGAGGCTTTGCAACCTTGGAGAAATTCTCGACAAAGCAGCGACAATAGCTCGCTAGACCAAGAAAACTCCTAACTTGCTTAACCGATTCAGGTTCAGTCCAATCAAGGACAGCTTGAACTCTCTCGGGATTGACAGCAATACCCTTACCAGAGATTACGTGGCCTAGATAGGTCACTTCTGGTAACCAGAATTCACATTTTGAAAATTTGGCATAAAGGCGATGCTCTCGAAGTTTCATCAATACCAGCCTTAGATGCTCGGCATGTTCTTGTTCATTCTTCGAGTATATGAGGATATCATCGAGGTATACTACGACGAATTTATCCAAATACTCCATGAAGATTGAATTCATCAGCCGAGAGAAGGTGGCTGGGGCATTGGTTAAACCGAAGGACATAACGGTGTACTCATATTGGCCATAACGAGTAACAAAAGCCGTTTTTGGAATGTACCCATTCTTAATCTTGATTTGATGGTATCCCAACCTCAAATCCATTTTGGAGAAGACTGAGGATCCAGCGAGCTGATCGTACAGATCGTTGATCCTGGGGAGCGGATACTTGTTCTTAATGGTGACCAGATTAACTGGTCGGTAATCTACAACCATCCGATCCGTTCCGTCTTTCTTCTTGACGAAGAGGATGGGGCAAGACCAAGGAGAAGAGCTAGGACGAATGAAACCCTTGTTCAAGGCCTCATCTAGTTGCTTTTTAAGTTCGGCTAGCTCCAGGGGTGCCATCTTATATGGTCTTCTGGCTATTGGGACAGTTCCCGGAACAAGATCTATTACAAACTCTACATCTCTGTCAGGTGGAATTCCTGGCAGTTCCTCTGGAAAAACATCCGGGAAGTCACGGACTACCGGAATGTCTTCAAGTTCCGGAAGAGGGTTGGCATTTAGGGAATAGATTTGGCATTTAGCAACTCGAGTAGAGACATTTACTATCTCACCCGAGGGATGGGTAAGCTGGACATTTCTAGAATGAGTATCAATCTTGGCATAGTGAGTTGACATCCAGTCCATGCCCAAGATGATATTAATATCCGAAGATTTCAAGGCTATCAATGAGGCTAGAAAAACTAGCCTGTCTACTAGAATTTCATTGTCATAGGTTATGCTAGAGATTTTCCATTTACTACGAGGGGTTTGGACAACCAATGGGATTGGCATATCACAAAAAGACATGTTATGAAACTGTGCATAACTTTCTGAAATGAAGGAATGAGAAGACCCAGTGTCAAAGAGAACGGACGCTGGGTGATGATTAACAAGAAGCGTACCCAGCATGACATCGAAATCCTCTGCAGCTTCTTCTGCTGACACATAGTTCACACGGCCACGTGCAGGAGTTGGCTTCACATAATAAGCTTTGCCCGACTTGGCTTGCCCGACGGACTTTCCGGGTTGCTTGGCACCCACATTCTGAGGACACTCACGGGAATAGTGCCCTGGTTCTCCACACTTATAGCATATCACCTGGTTGGCACGTGGTGCAGCATTGCTAGCTGGACCACCATAAGCTTTTGCTGGAGGGTTGGCCTGATTCGTCTGAGGCGCCACGTAGGATGGCCTCGGAGTGTATCTTGGCGGCAGAGAACTGTTTGAAACCCACAGCCTGCGTTTTGGAAACGCGGAACCAGAAGACGAGCCAAAGTCACGGGAATGCTTCCTTGTGGCTTCGAAGTCAGTATGACCAGTCTCGGCACTGATCGCTTTGTTGACTAGGGCTTGAAAACTTGCACACTCATGGAGGCGCAGATCACGACGGAGCTGAGGGCTCAGACCCTTATGGAATCTTGCTTGCTTCTTGGCGTCGGTAGACACCTCCTCTGTTGCATAGCGGGCGAGGTTACCGAACTCGCGGCTATAGGTATCCACAGACAACTTGCCCTGAGTGAAGGCACATAACTCCTCTCTCTTTCTGTCCATCAGGCCCTCTCGAATATGGTGCAGACGGAAGGCTGCACTGAAGTCTGCCCATGTGGCTACTGGTTCAGCGGGACGCATAGCTTCAAAATTCTCCCACCACAGATTGGCGGGTCCTTCCAGGAAATACGCCGCAAAGGTCACCTTGTCGGCCTCAGACACATTCGCAGAGCGAATCTTGCGTGAGATGCTGCACAGCCAGTCATCAGCGTCGAGGGGATCGACGGAATGATGAAACTTTGGAGGATTCAGCTTCACAAAGTCATTGAGGGACACTACGGCATTCCTAGGCTGTCGAGCCGTATTCTGCTCAATACGCTCTAGCAGTCGATTGGTCTCCCTTTTGTTTCTTTCTGCCTCAAGCATCACTTCCACCAGAGAAGGTGGGTGAGGCAGGTCTTCCTGCGACGCTTGACTACCCTCACCTTGCTCATGAGCAGGGGCACGGTTCAACCTGGTGAACACCATCCTGACAAACAAACTCATAGCTTAGACCAACATCATATCAATACTAGCTATGGATTAAGAATGTACTGAACACACGGAATGCGGAAATGAATATCCGAACAGCATGGTAACAAGCAACTGCTATATATACACCATGGTTCATACACACCGTTACATAGTTCAGTACAACCTTAACCGAAGAGCAAACTACTAAAATTATGAAACTACTCATCAGAGGCTTACAAGCTTCCTATACATTATTTATCTAGGCCTCCAGAATTCATTTCACATTACATGCATACTTCACAAGTCATGCAAGACTGTGAACGTACGGCTACTACCATACTATCCCTCCGCTCACAGCTCAGGCATCCGCATAAAACATCTCATAGAGATTACCTCCATGACCTGGAAGCTCAACCTGCGGATCAGGAAACACTCTAGCCTGAGATCCCTGGAATCCATAAGGACACGGATGTGGCCTTGGTCCCCTGACTGGTGGTAAGAGGGGTCCCCGAAGAGGTGTGACTCCTCCTATAGCTGGCCAGTCAACGTGGGCCGGAAGATGGGTCCTAACAGGGTTCAGCATCTCCATCTCTCCATACCCTGTCTGGACTACTGGTGCGAGCTGCGTTAAAGCTATCCACAGACGGGCACGGGTAGCATAAAGCTCCATACGGAGAGCACGAGCATCCCTGTCTCTGTTCTCTAGCATCTCAACAGTGGACTGCAGAAGTGGATCCTCCATAGAAGAATCAAAATAGACTCCACTGAGGTATCCCTCTTCACGAGGCTGAGAGGCTGGAACATAACAGAACTCTGAATTCTGCAGCAGTGCATGTCTCGCTCTCATAATGGTCAGCATTGAATAGGCAGCATCTTGTACTGCCATGTCAACAGTGACCCCCAACCCATAGGACCAATGGATTGGCTTCTCCGCTCCAGGGTAGTCTGGAAATACCCTAACTGTGCAGATGTACTGGCTCTGGTTGAAGTCTCGGTACTGTTCCTCTACTGTGTACTCGGGGTACCAGTGGTAACCGCACACCGACATCACCCTGACCAGCATGGCCGTATGAACCGGCACATCAATGCACCTGGTCAGACGTACCACCTGACGAGAAGGACGGCCGGACATCTGTAAATAGAGAGTAATGCAAAAGCATTAGAGCTCCAAATACAAAATTAGGCAGCATAACGGCTGTAAATGCTCAAAAACAAAGTTTGAGACAACCCAAAATGGAATAGCGTAACCACTCAACTATCAAGTTCAACTCTCTGATCATCAAACTTACTTCCTTTTCCTAGGAATAAAAGAAACCCAATATCTCTTGACCCGTAGTCCTATAAGCTACCGATCGGAAACACGAGCATAGGAGAAGATGAGTAACCTAGTCCTTAATTCCCGTAGAAGAGACGAGGATGACTAGAATAGAATAACTTGAGAAGAGAACAAGAGTCTTACGTTCCCTTGCACAAACAATTCCCTTATATATAACTAAAGCAATTCTAGACTCAACTTCGACCAGTTTGGCTTAGTAATCCTACAGTCAGTCAGGCTCTGATACCAACGCTGTCGGGACCCCGATCCTAAGCCATAGGAATCCAGCCTGTAACACATCGCATCCCTTTGTGGTCTCACGCACGGTTAACTCCACGGCTGCAGCCTTACCTTAGCCGGGACCGTTTGCGTCTTTTGACTCACGTATGCGATAATGTTGCTAGCAATCCAATGTCAAAGAACCCGGATCGACATGTCTAGTCATAAACCAAAGTGGCAGTACCGCACAAGGACAGGCATACATGACCCAACAAAGCAGGTGTCGGTCATCAGCGAATGTAGACGAGTTGTAGCAAGCTACAAGGACTCTATTACATCGCGTGACATTTCCCCAAGGGGATAGACACAGCAGCTAAGAAGGACACATGCCGGTCAACCAATGTGTCCGGAGCAGTAGCGAACTACCAAGGCTCGTTGGATCAGAAAGGGGCATTTCCTTGTAAGGAATGCTACTAAAGCTCACGACTAGGTAATCGAACCCCATACATATCAAGTACGACACACGTACGCATGGCATAACGATATGTATAGATACATCGATGGCATCACAACATAACCATAAACATACAAGCTTTATTTAAGAGGCTCGGAAGAGCCACACACATAATATTACACATCAAGGGTCTCACGACCCATAATAGCAATCATTCAGTTACAAGCCAACGGAAGAGTTATAAACTGTCTGAGTACAGACAGGACAAATAGAAGGCACATGGCCTGACTATACTACAGATCCAACGTAGGGCCAGATCGTAGCTGGGACACCAGCTACTCGTCGTCGTCGATGTCTACGAAGAACCCTTCATTAGGGTCATTAGCAACCTCTGCAACATGTATTAAGAAAACATGAGTACAAAGGTACTCAGCAAGACTTTAGGATAACTAACTACTCATGCAAGGTATCAAAAGGTATTGTGGGGTTTCATGCGGAAAGCCAGCATTTGACTCGTGGCTAGACAACTTGCATTTTTAAATAATTTTGACAACTTGATTTCTCGCACACGAGTCCACTAACACCACAACAATACACTATCGTGGAATCATTCCGTCTCCATACGGAAATGCCGTCCACGACACTCACGCTTATCTTGACAATTTTATGAGTAGCCATTGAAGTTATCTATGAACAACATATGTCTCCAAGTAGTCCATATCCGCGGACACGGCTATTCGAATAGATCATAACCCTGCAGGGGTGTACTTCGTCACACACGCTCTCGCCACTTATCGCCATGTGCACGTCATGCACCTCGGCAACCTTCAAGCGGAAGCCCAGCGAGGGAGTTGGCCACGACCGTTAAACACATTAGTGCCTAGTCCAGGTTTATCGCCTATCGGAGAGTAACCCGTACGAAAGTCCGGCCGAGGTTTCCGTCACGGCCTCAAACGATGTGCGCAGGGTTCCCAAGCCCACCATCCGGGTGCCACTTGGTACACTGTGCCACTGCCTACCGCATCACGGTCCACCTCTCAGGTCAGCACCATGCACGGCCTCCAGCATTACTATAAACACCAGAAACTACTTGCAACTCCTGGACCGAGTACTAAGCGATTAATAGGCTGAGCGGGGTCATATTTCAGGGCCCAGCATGTGGTAGTATCTAGTCTTGGATTACATACACGGAACTCAGTTCCTAAGGACGGTTCCAATGAAACAACCCGCCATGTACTCCTACGCAGCCTTTCACCGGTACCTTTACCAAATCAAGTTCAACACACAACCTTTGCTCACCGAACACCTTCTCACAATTCTGTTCATCTCCCATATCACAGACCATACACAACTCTAAGCATAGCATGCATAGCAGGATAAGGCACATCATAGCTCAAGCAACTATCGGGTATGCTAGGTTGCAAGGTTCGGCTATTTATTGTGACAAGGTTAGGTCATGCAAAGGAAGTGGGTTCAACTAACGTGGCAAAAGCAGTTGTAGCATTTGATCCTAATGCAATAAATAAGTGCAGGAGCAAGAACATGGGACTTATCGGGATGATCAAAAGGGTTGCTTGCCTTGTTGCTCAGAGGAGGGACGATATCCGTCAGACGGATATTCGGTGGGATCCGAGGGTGCGGAGCCTACCGAAATAAATGGCAACATTCAATAACAATCATATGCAATCAAAATGATGCATGAGCATGGCATGAGAATGCAAGGTGATAAGTTATTATAATCAACACGTATTAGGTTTAGAGTTGATTTGAATCACATTCGAATATCAATTCAAACGGGGTATTCTCGGATACCGTTTTAATTGATTCGACCTGATGCTCAGATCAACTTGATGTTAGCATGCATGAAATGTCATGTTATGGTACTGATTTGTAATTAGGACAGTGTGTGATCATGGCATTCATAATGAAATTTGAATATTTTCCAAATTCCATTTATAAAGTAATTATAAGAGTTGAATTATTCCTTATTCTACATGTTAGGGTTCTGTAACCTTTTCAAACATAGTTGAAAATAGCATAATCAGAATCCTTGAATTTTTCTGATACTTTTTCATATATAAAATATTTTCATTGGAGTTACAGATTAATTTCTATGAGTTTTGGAAGTTTTTAAACATTTCTGGAATTATTTTTATACTGGAAAATACTTTTATTGCATCAGCATGACATCAGCAGGTCCATCGGGCCGTTGAAAGTCAAACCTGACCAGTGGGACCCACTGGTCAGTCTCTCTGGTCAATTTTAGATTAAGTTTAAACTTAATTAACTGATTAACCTTGCTGGACCCACATGTCAGTGACTGATTAACTTATTTGATTTATTTTTATTAGTTTTAAACTTGCCAGAGGCTGGCCCCACCAGTCAGTGGCTCAGGCCAGCCGAGATCCACCGGCGGCGAGGTCGTCCTCGCCGGCGGGGAGCCTACGGCGACCACCAGCACGGCGGAGGGGCTCGGAAACGGCGCACAAGGGGCCAAATGCTGTGCGGAGAGCACCAGAAGAACTGCACATCTCCCGCAGCTCCATTTCTGCACTTAGCCGGGGCTGATCTGGCCGGAGATGACGCCGGCGACGAGCTTGGCGGCGGCCAAGGCTCGGGCGTCATCGGGGTCTTTGATTCAAAGGGAACTACGCTCGGTTCTTAGCTCCTACAGCATCTACGCGTCGACCTGAAGCTGCTGGTGCCCTCGGAAGGACGAGCTGATCATCGGAGGGCTGCCGGCGACGAGCGGCAGCGGCGGTCCTCGTCGGGCTCCGGTGAAACTAGAGCTAGAGGAGGGGATCGACGGGGAAAACTTAGGGGAAATGACCGCATGCTCACGGGGAGTGCAGAGCAGGGCTTAGACGGCTCGGGGAACGCCTGGGGGCGACGAATCGACGGGAGAGGTCCGGCGGCCGGAGGTGGAAGACGATGGCGCCGCGGGCATTGCAGGGCTCGGGGTGGCTTCGGCTTCTGCAGGGAGGACCAGACCGACGAGGCGGAGCTAACGGCGTGCTCTGAGAGGGGATCCTATGGCTAGGGGCACGGGCAGCTCGAGCTTTGCTCGGCTCCAATGGCGGCAGCAGGAAGGAGGAAGAGATCCGGGAGGAGGGAGAGAGCCGACGCTGGGAATGGATAGGTGAGGCCTCGGGGAGCTTATCCCTGGCCTTGCCAGCGCGAGGCGGCGGCCAGGCTGGCGCACAGGTGCGTGGCCGCGCCGGAGGAGGCGGCGGCCACCTCCTGCTCCTACTGGCGCGAGGGAGGGGACGACTCAGGGAGATGGGCCGGGCCAGGCTAGGCGACAGGTAAGCTCTTTTCCATTTCCTTCTGTTTTATTTCTGTGTTAATTTCTGACATTGATTTGCTATTTATTTCAGCTCCAAAAAGGTTGAAAAAAATATTTTAAACACACCTGAATATTTGTTATAATATTCCCAACCATTTCCAAAATTTTCAACATTTTTGAAAATTTATAGTTTCTGATTTCAAATTTAAAATTTGAAACCAGTGGCTTTTGCATTAAAATAAAATGCCTAAAGTGTCAAGAAAATAGTTTTCTCCAATGCTCATTTACTTTCATGATTTATCAGAAAGTTTGAACATTTCTTGAGGCCATTTTGGGTTCATTGATTTTAACTAGTTTGAGATTTTCTTTATTTGAAGTAGTGGCTAGGGTTTTTGAGTTTTTCCTTTGCCACTTTCTTGATCTTGTTGGAAAATCTTAGATGCAAATGCAAATAAGACATGAGCACAAGACTAACTTGCTTAAGGGTTAGGGATGTGACACTGGTACACAGCATGGTATACATTAGAGAGCCTACGGCTGAAGCATAGGGGACAATACTCATCTTCTCTCTATCTGCTGTCGTGGTCGGTGACTGAGTCTTACTCAATCTCATACCTTGCAAAACTGGCAAGAACCCCTTCTTTGAGTTTTCCATATTGAACTTCTTCAATATCTTGTCAAGGTATGTACTTTGCGAAAGACCTATGAGGCGTCTCGATCTATCTCTATAGATCTTGATGCCTAATATGTATGCAGCTTCTACAAGGTCCTTCATTGAAAAACTCTTGTTCAAATAGGCCTTTATGCTCTCCAACAACTCTATATTATTCCCCATCAATAATATGTCATCCACATATAGTATGAGGAAAGCTACAGAGCTCCCACTCACTTTCTTGTACAGATAGGCTTCTCCATAAACCTGTATGAACCCAAACGCTTTAATCACCTCATTAAAGCGAATGTTCCAACTCCGAGATGCTTGCACTAGCCCGTAGATGGAGCGTTGGAGCTTGCATACCTTGTTAGCACTCTTAGGGTCGACAAAACCTTCTGGTTGCATCATATACAACTCCTCCTTAAGATACCCGTTAAGGAACGTTGTTTTGACGTACATTTGCCAAATTTAATAACCATGAAAAGAGGAAATTGCTAACATGATTCGGACTTACTTCACCTTCGCTACGGGAGAGAAAGTCTCATTGTATTCAACTCCTTGAATTTGTCGAAAACCCTTTGCGACAAATCGAGCTTTGTAAACGGTCACATTACCATTTGCATCAGTCTTCTTCTTCAAGATCCATTTAATTTCTATGGCTTGCCGATCATCGAGCAAGTCCACCAAAGCCCAAACTTTGTTCTCATACATGGATCCTATCTCAGATTTCATAGCCACAAGCCATTTGTTGGAATCCAGGCCCGCCATTGCTTCTTCATAGTTCAAAGGATCACCGTTGTCTAACAACATGATTTCCATCACAGGGTTGTCGTACCACTCTGGTGCGGATCGTACCCTTGTGGACCTTCGTGGTTCAATAGTAACTTGATCCGAAGCTTCATGGTCATCATCATTAACTTCCTCTTCAGTTGGCGTAGACGCCACAGGAACAATTCCCCGCGCTGCGCTACTCTTCGGTTTGAGAGGGGGTGTAATTACCTCATCAAGTTCTACTTTCCTCCCACTTACTTCTTTCGAGAGAGATTCTTTCTCTAGAAAGGATCCGTTCTTGGCAACAAAGGTTTTACCTTCGGATCTAAGATAGAAGGTATACCCAATAGTGAAAGGACATGGATGTCGCCTAGAGCGGGGGTGAATAGGCGCTTTAAAATAATTACGGTTTAGGCTTGAACAAATGCGGAATAAAACCAACGTTTAATTTGTCAAGCACAAATACTAAAACAACTAGGCTCACCTATGTGCACCAAAAACTTATGCTAAGCAAGATAAACAACTAAGTGATAGCAAGATATATGACAATAAACAATATGGCTATCACAAAGTAAAGTGCATAAGTAAAGGGTTCGGGTAAGAGATAACTGAGGCACGCGGAGACGATGATGTATCCCGAAGTTCACACCCTTGCGGATGCTAATCTCCGTTGGAGCGGTGTCGAGTCACAATGCCCCAAGATGCCACTAAGGCCACCGTAATCTCCTCACACCCTCGCACAATGCAAGATGCCGTAACTCCACTAAGGGACCCTTGAGGGCGGTCACCGAACCCGTACAAATGGCAACCCTTTGGGGAGGTCACCGGTACCCGTACAAATTGCTCGGGGCAATCTCCACAACCTAATTGGAGACCCCGACGCTTGCCCGGAGCTTTACACAACAATGATTGAGCTCCGAGACACCACCAAGGTTCTAGGACGCCAAAGCATCCACGAAGAACAATCTCTAGGGTACTAAGTACCAAAGGGTAATAAGATTCTCAACTTCTCACTTCCACGTATCACCGTGGAGAACTCAAACCGATGCAACTAATGCAATGGAAAGAACACACGAAGTGGTCAAGTCCCTCACACTCAAATCCCTCCACAACAACAAAAGCTATGGAGAAATATGAGAGGAAGAACAAGGAGCTCACAAAGAACTCCAAGATCTAGATCCAAGGGGTTCCCCTCACATAGAGGAGAAAGTGATTGGTGGAGATGTGGATCTAGATCTCCTCTCTCTTTTCCCTCAAGAATTAGCAAGAATCATTGGAGGGATTGAGAGTTAGCAAGCTCTAAGAAGGTCAACAATGGGGGAAGAACACGAGCTCAACAGATAAGTAAAAGACCAAGGGGGAATAAGACCCCCTTTATATAGTGGGGGAAGAAATCAGACCGTTACCCCCACTTACAGCCCGAGCACACCGGTACTACTGCTAGCCCTGGCGGTACTACCGCTACCCCCTGGCGGTACTACCTCTAGCCCTAGCGGTACTACCTCTAGACCGTGGCGGTACTACCTCTAGCCCTCGCGGTAATACCTCTAGACCTTGGCGGTACTACCTCTAGCCCTGGCGGTACTACCTCTAGACCCTGGCGGTACTACCTCTAGCCCTGGCGGTACTACCTCTAGATACTGAAACTGCTCTAACTTTCGCATACAGACTCCGAATTTAATGAAAAAAAGTTTGTTGGAAAGCTAACGAAATGGGCTAACACAATATTGATAGAAATATCAATAATAAGCAAGTGATAAAAGGACCATAAGAAAATGGTGAGAACCCTTCTTCAAATAAGACCGGTAAAAACTCCCAACATCGAAAACATCATAGAAGATGCATATGGACTCCGTTTTCGATGAACTCGAGCTTGTCATGAAGATGAACATAAGCTCTAAAACTCACAAAGAGAAACACCCAACAAGAACCAAGAAGTATGATGCAAGGATGCAAATGGTTTGATCTCTCAGTGAACGATACGATCAAGCTACTCACTAGAGAGCCCCCTTGACACTACGACAATCTATCCTAAAACAGAAAACCTATCAAGGGCAAACCTATACCTTGCACCTCGTCCTCTTGAGCTAGATGACGATGATCTTGGCTTCCTCAAGATGGACCACCTTCTTGATTGTGTTGGCTTGATGAAGACTAGTCGATTGCTCCCCCATACACAACATGGGTGAGCCTCTCTTCAGCATATCTTCACAAGTCCATTGCCACCACAATGGATGGCAAACTCCAAGCATGATATCATCGTGCTAATCCACTTGAACTTGCACGCCGCAATCTTGATGACGATCACCACTTGATTTCATCCTTCATGGGTTGTATGAGATCTTCCTATGGACGCAAGCCCATGAAAACACACCTAACCCCACATATAATTCTCACGAAGACCATGGGTTAGTACACAAACACGTAATGGATAATGATTACCATACCATGGGATCACTTGATCCCTCTCGGTACATCTTGTACGCTTTGTGTGTTGATCATCTTGATTTACCCTTTGTCTGACGTTCTTGGTCAACCTTGTGTCTCTATGACCATTCTTTCGATGATACCTTGAATACCACCTTGGTCATCATATAAACTCCTTGAACCCAACAGATGGACTTCAAGAAGTGTCTATGGACAAATCCTATAAATATAACTTAAGGCAACCAATAGTCCATAGGGCTTGTCATTAATTACAAAAACCACATATGGAAAATATGCTCTAACAAACAGTTTCCTTAGGGTATCCTATGAATACGCATTTCTCCACTTTGGGCCCATGGTAGTGCAACGGCACTACCACCGCCAAGAAAGTCTTCGCAAAAAGGTCCGTCCACGAACAACCGCTAGGCAGGCGGTACTAAGCTCCTAGAGCGGTACTACCGCTGACCAGGGGCGTTACTACCGCCAGTCAGCGGTACTACCGCTAGGGCCAGCGGTACTACCGCCAACTCCAGCGGTACTACCGCTAGGTCCAGCGGTACTACCGCTCGCCACTGAAACAGCCATAACTTTCGCATACAAGCTCCGAATCGAGCAAACCCAAGCTTGTTGGATTCAGGACGACAAGGGAAATCTTAAGGCCATGTGATTATGAATATGCCAAAGATCTAGAGATGTGACATCTCTATGAATGAAGAACCGGCAAAAACTCCAACATCGCAAACATCATAGTAGATGCATATGGACTCCGTTTTTGATGAACTCGAGCTTGTCACGAAGATGACCATAAGCTCTAAAACTCACAAAGAGAAACACCAAACAAGAACCAAGAAGTATGATGCAAGGATGCAAATGGTTTGAGCTCTCAACGAACGATACGATCAAGCTACTCACTTGAGAGCCCCCCTTGATAGAACAGCAATCTATGCTAACCAAAAATCCTATCAAGGGCAAACCTATACCTTGCACCTCGTCCTCTTGAGCTAGATGATGATGATCTTGGCTTCCTCAAGATGGACCACCTTTCTTGATTGTGTTGGATTGATGAAGACTAGTTGATTTCTCCCCCATACTCACTATGGGTGAGCCACTCTTCAGCATATCTTCACAAGTCCATTGCCACCACAATGGACGGCAAGCTTCAAGCATGCTATCTTCGTGCTGATCCACTTGAACTTGCACATCGCAATCTTGATGACGATCATAACTTGACGTCATACTCCATGGGTTGTATGAGATCTTCCCTTTGACGCAAGCCCATGGAAACACACCTAACCCCCACATAGAATTCTCACGAAGACCATGGGTTAGTACACAAACACGTAATGGACAATGCTTACCATACCATGGGATCACTTGATCCCTCTCGATACATCTTGTACGCTTTGTGTGTTGATCATCTTGATTTACTCTTTGTCTGAGATCTTGATCAACCATTGATGATGATCACAACTTGACTTCATACTCCATGGGTTGTATGAGATCTTCCCTTTGACGCAAGCCCATGTAAACACACCTAACCCCCACATAGAACTCTCACGAAGACCATGGGTTAGTACACAAACACGTAATGGACAATGCTTACCATACCATGGGATCACTTGATCCCTCTCGGTACATCTTGTACGCTTTGTGTGTTGATCATCTTGATTTACTCTTTGTCTGAGATCTTGATCAACCATGTGTCTCTATGACCATTCTTTGGATAATACCTTGAATACCATCTTGGTCATCATATAAACTCCTTGAACCCAACATATGGACTTCAAGAAGTGCCTATGGACAAATCCTATAAATGTAACTTAAGGCAACCATTAGTCCATAGGAATTGTCATCAAGTACCAAAACCACATATGGAGATATATGCTCCAACAGTTTGTCTTTCTCCTTTGGGTAATCCTCAACTGTTTTAACGCTTGAGGGATGTGCAACCTGTTGATTACCAAGAGGAGGCCTCTTACAAGGTGGCTTGAGGGTGAATTTCTTCGCATACTTTGGAGTGACATAGCGATATTCCTTCCACTCCTTAGTCCACCTGCGTTCTATTTTTTGAAGCCTTATTTTGCGCTTCGGCATGGGTTCTTTGCCATAGATTTCCTCATCTGGTGTGCAGTAGTTAGCGTATATGTCTTCAGGTATATCAACTGCAGTGTTCTGTTCAAGTTTCTTTCCTCCTTTTTGCTTTCTGTCATCTTCCATTTTCTTCAATTGATGCTTTTGCTGAGGAATTTGCACTCTTGAAGATTCTGATGACCCTGGCAAAGTTTCTTCGAGAATGCTGCAAATGGGTTAAGTTGATGAGAACCTAGTCATTCATCAGCTGACATTTTGTACCTGTGAATAGAGTATGGCTGCGAGGAATTTGGAGAGGTCATATGTGTTCTCAGATTTGAAGAAATTGAAAAAATTAGAAGTTGAGGAATTTGATGAGTGGGTTGAGGAATTTGACTAAGCATTCTAATCTTGGGTTCCAGAGGAGTGCAGATTCTAGAATTTACACAATTGAGGAATCTCATGAAGAATTTAGTGGCTTAGTGAAATTCATCAAGTGTTTGAGGAATTAGTGTGCGAGGCTGACGGACACTGAGGAAAAACAGATTTCGCAAATTAAAAGTGAAATAGTAGATCAACACGGGCAGTAAAAATAAGATTTTAATTACCCTTAGCGACGAACACGAAGAATGGAGGCAGTAAAAGTCAGAAGTTCTTCGGTTCAGGTCTGTTGCGCCCTAACTTGGCGGCAGAAAACAGCTACGGCGATGGCGGAGAAAGAGATTCCGCTTTCGGCGTGAGTTCGGCGACGACGAAGGCGAGGCAGTGAAGCTGTTCCTCACTGGCAACGAGATTGATAGCGGTGGCGCTAGGTTTGAGCTCGAGCGGAGAGATGACGAGAGGATGAAGGGTTTTAACTAAGGGGGGTAAGGACCTATTTATAACTCAGGTGGAAAACTATTTGAGCGAATCTTTAGGGCCGAACTGCCCTTGCCTGTTCATCTCCGCACGACACGTGGAGCCCATGATAGAAGCGGTGGAGATCGTGCTTATGTGATCGTGGGAAGTGGGGTTCAGTTACTGTGTAACGACATAAAATTCATTTTTGAAGATCTGAGGATTTCGTTGCAAAACCCTGTGCTGACAAGGACACAGTGAGGATTTTGAACAAGGTTCAATTAGAACGCATATGAAGAATTGAATAGACTGGGTTGAGTATAGCATAGAGGGGAGTCGGGTCCGATCACATTCACTTAGATGAAATATCAAATTGAAGACAGAAGTTGACTTGCGATCCACACGGTCACCAGCATAATCAGAATCAGAATATTCCACGAGATGATGATTTGAGCCCTTGGGGTACCATAATTCTAGTGTTGGTGTGTGAGCTAAGTATCGAAGAATATGCTTCACACCCTTATGGTGTGATTCCTTCGGTTTTGCTTGAAAACGAGCACACATGCGAACACTAAGCATTATATCTGGCCCAGATGCACATAGATACAACAAAGAGCCAATCATCGAGCGATATACCTGTTGATCGAAATCTTTACCATTTTCGTGAGTGCAGAGGTGGCCTTTGGTAGGCATGGGAGTCTTGGTGCCTTTGCACTCATGCATGTCGAATTTCCTCATAACATACTTGAGGTATTTCTCCTGTGATATGAAGATGCCATTGCGTTGTTGACGAATTTGAAGACCTAAGAAGAATTTCAGCTCCCCATCATAGACATTTGATATTCTTCACTCATCATGTAAGCAAATTCATCACTGTAGCGTTTGTCAGTACAACCAAATATGATGTCATCGACATATATTTGGCACACAAATAGTTCATTGTCATAGGATTTTGTGAAAAGAGTTGGATCGAGTGAACCAGGTTTGAAGCCTTTCTTCATGAGGAATTCCTTCAATGTATCATACCACGCCCGAGGGGCTTGCTTGAGGCCATAAAGTGCCTTTTTGAGCATGAAGACTTTGTCTGGATTCTTCGGATCCTAAAAACCTCGGGGCTGAGCAACATATACTTCTTCCTCAAGCTTACCATTGAGGAATGCACTTTTCACATCCATTTGTTATAAAGTAATGTTATGATGATTAGCATAAGCAAGTAGAATTCGAATAGCTTCAAGTCTAGCAACAGGTGCAAAAGTTTCATAGGAATCAATTCCTTCAACCTGTGTGTAGCCTTGGGCTACAAGTCGTGCCTTATTCGTCACCACTTGACCATCCTCATCTTGCTAGTTTCGGAAAATCCACTTGGTGCCGATGATATTGTGCTTGCAAGGATCTGGTTGTTTGACGAGCTCCTACACATCATTTATCTTGTATTGAAGAAGTTCATCTTGCATGGCTTGAATCCACTCACGTTCCATGAAAGCCTCATCAACTTTTGAGGATTCTGTGATAGACACAAAATAGGAATGCCCATAAAAGTTAACTAAGTGTGAAGCTTTTGAGCGAGTGAGAGGACGTGGCGCGTTGATGTGATCGAGGATTTTTCCAAGTTCTACTTCATTTGCAATCCTTGCATGAGCTGGTTGAGGATTTCGCCTAGGCTGAGGAATTTGATCTGGAGCAATTTCCTCAGGAGCATCTTCCTGAATTTCATCACTCCTGGGGATGATTTCTTCAACAATTTCCTCAGTAGGAACAATATCTTGAGTAGCTTTGAACTTGATTGCTTCCTCAGGGGATAATTTATCTGGATCGGGAGGCAATTGCTCTCTTTGCGAGCCATTAGTTTCATCGAAATGCACATCTACAGTTTCAACAACCCTGTTGTGATAGTTGTTGAAAACTCTATACGTGTGCGAGTCCTTTCCGTAACCGAGCATAAAACCCTCATGTGCTTTAGGTGCAAATTTTGAGCTATGGTGAGGATCTCTAATCCAGCATTTTGCACCGAAGACTTTGAAATAACTTACATTGGGTTTCTCGTCAGTGAGAAGTTCATATGAGGTTTTCTTGAGGAATTTGTGAAGATATACCCTATTGATGATGTGGCAAGAAGTGTTGATTGCTTCACGCCAGAAACGATGAGGAGTCTGATATTCTTCAAGCATAGTCCATGCCATTTCAACAAGAGTCTTGTTCTTTCTTTCAACGACGCCATTCTGTTGAGGAGTATAAGGAGCAGATAATTCGTGAGTAATACTAAGTTCATCAAGATAATCACCACGATCAGTGTTTTTGAATTTTGTCCCATTATCACTCCTGATGTGTTTGATCTTGACGCCGAAGTTCGTCCAGGCCCTTGAGGAAAATCGTTTGAAGACTTGCTGCACATCAGTTTTATATAGAATGATATGCACCCAAGTATATCTAGAATAATCATCAACTATGACAAAGCCGTATAAGGATGCTGCATTGGTTAGAGTAGCATAATGAGTAGGTCCAAATAGATCCATGTGAAGCAATTCAAATGGACGAGTAGTAGTCATGATAGTCTTCGAGGGGTGTTTGGATCTGGTCATTTTTCCAGACTCACAAGTACCGCAGAGGTGGTCCTTGAGGAATTTGAGTGATTCGATGCCAATGACATGCTTCTTCTTTGCAAGCGTGTGCAAGTTCCTCATGCCTGCATGACCAAGTCTTCGATGCCATAGCCAGCCTTCTGAGGTTTTTGCTAGTAAGCATGTGGCTCGTTGAGGACCTGTAGAAAAATCAACAATGTACAAATCTCCTCTCCTAACACCTTCGAAGACTTTGGATTTGTCAGGTTCCATGATGACTACACATCTATATTTTCCAAAGATAACAACCATATCAATATCGCAAAGCATTGAGACTGACATGAGGTTAAACCCAAGGGATTCAACAAGCATCACTTTGTCCATGTGCTTGTCCTTGGAAATAGTCACTTTGCCAAGTCCCAATACCTTGTTTTTACATTTGTCAGCATAAGTAATTTGCTTAAGTGGTGATGGAGTCAGTGGCATATTCATCAGCAAGATTTTGTCACCAGTCATGTGGTGTGTGCAGCCATGATACATCTCCAACGTATCTATAATTTTTGATGGTTCCATGCTATTATCTTGTCAACTTTGGATGTTTTGTATGCATTTTATATCTTTTTTGGGACTAACCTATTAACTCAGTGCCAAGTGCGAGTTCCTGTTTTTTCCGTGTTTTTGACCTTTTTCAGAGGAGATTTTTAAACGGAGTCCAAACGAAAAAAATCTTCGGAATGATTTTTTTCCGGAACAGAAGATACGCAGGGAGCTTGGGAACCAAGAAAAAGGGTCCCGGGGGAGGCCACAAGCCCCCTAGCCGCGGCCTGGGGGCGCTCCTAGCAGGCTTGTGGGCCCCCCCATGGCTCCTTGGCCCTACCTTATCCGCCTATAAATTCCCTAAAAATCTGAAACCACGGGAGAGAGCCACGAAAATACTTTTCCGCCGCCGCAAGCTTCTGTCTCCGCAAGATGCCATCTGGGGCACATTCTGGTGCCCTGCCGGAGGGGAGATTCGGGCATGAAGGGCTTCTTCATCAACACCATTGCCTCTCCGATGATGCGTGAGTAGTTCACCATAGACCTTCGGGTCCATAGCTAGTAGCTAGATGGCTTCTTATCTCTCTTGGATCTTCAATACAAAGTTCTCCATGATTTTCATGGAGATCTATCCGATGTAATCATCTTTTGCGGTGTGTTTGTCGAGATCCGATGAATTATAGATTTATGATCAGATTATCTATGAATGTTATTTGAGTTTCCTCTGATCTCTTATATGCATGATTTCATATCCTTGTAATTCTCTTCGAGTTGTGGGTTTCGTTTGGCCAACTTGATCTATAATTCTTGCAATGGGAGAAGTTCTTTGTTTTGGGATCATACTCTTACATTTACTTTTTTGCCTCTCGTTTTCCTCTCCCCCATTTCTGAAAAACAAAAATTACAAAAAAAATATGTTCCTTTTTCGTTTGCCCTTTTCTCTCGCTTGCTTTCTATTCGCTTGTGTGTTTGTCTGCTTGCTGAAGTCACCATGACTGAAAACACCAAACTTTGTGACTTCTCGAATACTAATAATAATGATTTTATTAGTACTCCGATTGCTCCCGCCACTAGTGCGGAATCATATGAAATCAATGGAGCTTTGTTGAATCTTGTTATGAAAGAGCAATTTTCCGGCCTTCCTAGTGAAGATGCCGCATCCCATCTTAATACCTTCATTGAGTTATGTGATATGCAAAAGAAGAAAGATGTGGATAATGATGTGATTAAATTGAAGCTTTTTCCATTCTCATTGCGAGATCGAGCAAAAACTTGGTTTTCATCTTTGCCCAAAAATAGTATTGATTCTTGGAACAAGTGCAAAGATGCTTATATATCCAAGTATTTTCCATCGGCTAAGATTATCTCTCTCCATAATGATATCATGAATTTTAAGCAACTAGATCACGAACATGTTGCACAATCTTGGGCGAGAATGAAATTGATGATTAGAAATTGTCCCGCTAATGGCTTGATTCTTTGGATGATTATACAAATCTTCTATGCTGGTTTGAATTTTGCTTCTAGAAATATCTTGGATTCCACCTCTGGTGGAACTTTCATGGAAATCACATTAGGAGAAGATGCAAAACTCCTAGACAATATCATGACAAATATTCTCAATGGCAAACTCAAAGGTCACCTACTAGTAAAAAAGTGCATGCTATAGAAGAAATTAACTCTCTGAGTGCTAAGATGGATGAGCTAATGAAATTGTTTGCTAGTAAAGGTGCTCCTTTAGATCCAAATGATATGCCCTTGTCTTCCTTGATTCATATTAGCAATGAGAGCATGGATGTTAATTTTGTCGGTAGGAATAATTTTGGCAACAACAATGCTTTTAGAGGAAACTATATTCCTAGGCCTTTTCCTAGCAATCCCTCTAATAACTTTGGTAATTCCTACAACAATGCTCATGGAAATTACAATAAATTACCCTCAGATCATCAGAGTAATATTAAAGAGTTTATCAACTCGCAAAAGATTTTCAATGCGTCCATAGAAGAAAAATAGCTCAAAATTGATGACTTGGCTAGGAGCGTTGATAGATTGTCTCTTGATATTGATTCTTTGAAATTGAGATGTGCTCCTCCCAAGAACAATATGGATGAAACTTTGAAATCTATGCGTGTTTCCATGAATGAGAGTAAAGAAAGAATCGCCCAAATTCGTGCTAGACATGAATGGCTTAAAAAGGCGTGTTCTCATGATGAGAATCACGAAGATCTTAAAGTGCTTGGTGTGACTCCCATTGAATTCTAGTTTTATAATGTCAAACCTAATTATGATGGGTTTGGATATAAATCCACTTTCGTTGAGAAACGCCCCAATGATTCGGAGTCTATCTATCTTGATGCTAAAAGCATTGAAAGTGGAGTAGAGGATATCAAAACTTTGAGTAGTAATGAAATTACTACTTTGGATTTCAAATAATTCAATTATGTTAGTTGCTCTTTGATTGAATGTATTTCCTTGATGCAATCCATGCTCAACTCTCCACGCGCTTATAGCCAAAACAAACCCTTTACCAAGCATATCGTCGATGCTATGATGAAATCTCTTGAAGAGAAACTTGAGTTGGAAGTTTCTATTCCTAGAAAGCTTCATGATGAGTGTGAACCTACTATCAAAATCAAGATCAAAAACTATGAATGAAATGCTTTGTGTGATTTGGGTGCTAGTGTTTCCGCTATTCCAAAGTCTTCATGTGATGTTCTAGGCTTCAATGAGATTGCTGAGTGCTCTCTTAATTTGCATCTTGCGGATTCTACTGTTAAGAAACCTATGGGAAGGATCAATGATGTTCTTATTATTGCGAATAGGAACTATGTACCCGTATATTTCATTGTGCTTGATATTAATTGCAATCCAACATGTCCTATCATTCTTGGTAGACCTTTCCTAAGGACTATTTGTGTTGTCATCGATATGAAGGAAGGGAATATTAGATTTCAATTTACATTAAAGAAGGGCATGGAACATTTTCCTAGAAAGAAAATAAGATTGCCTCATGAATCCATGATGAGGGCTATTTATGGTTTGAGCACCAAAGACGACGATACTTGATGCTATCGCCTTATGCCTAGCTAAGGGTGTTAAACAATAGCGCTTGTTGGGAGACAACCCAATGAATTTATCTTTGCTTTTTGCTTTCTCTTTTTTTGTGTCCACGCCATCATAATTCTGTTATAATTGTTTTTTTTGTTTTTATTTTTGTGTTTGTGCCAAGAAAAACCTTTATGACTAGTTTTCGTGATGGTTGTTTGATCTTGCTGAAAACGACAGTAACTTTACGCTCACGAAATTATTTTTAATTCCTATCCAGAAAGACCTTTTGAGTTGATTCTTTTTGCTTCTGGTTGATATGCCAATTGCCCTAATTTTCATAATTTTGCAGAATTTTTGAGATAACACAAGTATACAAAGTATACAGATTACTACAGACTGGTCTGTTTTTGACAGATTCTGTTTTTGTTGTGTTGATTGCTTATTTTGATGAAACTATGGATAGTATCGGGGGGTACTAGCCATGGAAAAGTGAGAATACAGTAACCTAATACAAATATAAATAGAAATAAAGTTTTCTATAGTACCTAAAGAGGTGGTGGTTTGTTTTCTTGTGCTAATGATATCACGAGTTTATGTTTAAGTTTTGTGTTGTGAAGTTTTCAAGTTTTGGGTGATGTTCTTATGGACAATGGGATGAAGAGTGGAAAGAGCTCAAGCTTGGGGATGCCCAAGGCACCCCAAACCAACTTCAAGGACACCAAAAATCCTAAGCTTGGGGATGCCCCGGGAAGGCATCCCCTCTTTCGTCTTCAATCCATCGGTAACGTTACTTGGAGCTATATTTTTATTCACCACATGATATGTGTTTTGCTTGGAGCGTCGTGTATCATAGGAGTCTTCTATTTTTTGTTGTGTCACAATCATCCTTTATGCACACCTTTTTGAGAGAGACACACACTCATCGTGAATTTGCTAGAATACTCTTTGAGGTTCGCTTATATCTTTTGAGTTCTGCATGACTAATGTGAGTCCATGGTATAGATGCACTTTCTACGGTGCACAAACCCACCATATACCTTCCTCAAAACAGCCACCATACCTACCTATTATGGCATTTTTCATAGCCATTACGAGATATATTTCCATGCAACTCCCACCGTTCCGTCTCATGACTTCTACCGTCACTTTCATATTGCCATTGCATGATCGTAAGATAGCTAGCGAGATGTTTCAACGTCATACGCCTGCTAGATCGTTGCACATCCCGATACACTGCCAGAGGCATTTCCTATAGAGTCATCATTGCTCTAAATATTGAGTTATGAGTAAACAAAAGTGTGATGATCATCATTATTAGAGCGTTGTCCCATGTGAGGAAAATTGAAAAGAGGCCAAAGTTGCCCACATAAAAAAAGGGAAAAATGAAAATAGCCCAAAGAGCCCAACCAAAAAATGAGAGAAAAAGAGAGAAGGGACAATGCTACTATCTTTTTCCACACTTGTGCTTCACAACAACACCATGATCTTCATGATTGAGAGTCTCTTGTTTTGACACTTCCATATACTAGTGGGAATCTTCATTATATAACTTGGCTTGTATATTCCAATGACAGGCTTCCTCAAAATGGCCCTAGGTCTTCATGAGCAAGCAAGTTGGATGCACACCCACTAGTCCTCCTTTTGAGCTTTCACACAATTATAGCTCTAAGTGCATCCGTTGCATGGTAATCCCTACTCATTCACATTGATATCTATTGATGGGCATCTCCATAGCCCATTGATACGCCGAGTCGATGTGACCATCTCCTCCTTTTTGCCTCACAACCTCCACCACACTCTATTCCACCTATAGTGCTATATCCATGGCTCACGGTCATGTATTGCGTGAGAGTTCAAAAAGGTTTGAGAAAGTAAGAGTGCGAAAACAATTACTTGGCCAATACCTGGGTTGTGCATGATTTAAATTCATTGTGTGGGGATGATGGAGCATGGCCAGACTATATGATTTTGTAGGGATAACTTTCTTTGGCCTTGTTATTTCAAAAGTTCATGATCACCTTGCTAGTTTGCTTGAAGTATTATTGTTTTCATGTCAATAGCAAATTATTGTTTTGAATCTTATGGATCTGAACATTCATGTCGCATGAAAGAAGTTGCAAAGGAAAAATATGTTAGGTAGCATTCCACATCAAAAATCCAGTCTTTATCACTTCCCTACTCGAGGACGAGCACGAGTTAAGCTTGGGGATGCTTGATACGTCTCCAACGTATCTATACTTTTTTATGGTTACATGCTATTATCTTGTCAACTTTGGATGTTTTGTATGCATTTTATATCTTTTTTGGGACCAACCCATTAACTTAGTGCCAAGTGCCAGTTCCTATTTTTTCGTGTTTTTGACCCTTTTCAGAGGAGATTTTTAAACGGATACTAAACAGAAAAAAAATCTTTGGAATGATTTTTTCCGGAACAGAAGATACGCATGGAGCTTGGGAACCAAGGCAAAGGGTCCCGGGGACGGCCACAAGCCCCCTAGCCGCGGCCTAGGGAGCGCGCCTAGCAGGCCTGTTGGCCCCTGTGGCTCCTTTTCCCTACCTCTTCCGCCTATAAATTCCCTAAAAATCTGAAACCACGGGAGAGAGCCATGAAAATACTTTTCTGCCGCTGCAAGCTTTCGTCTCCACAAGATCCCATCTAGGGCACATTCTGGTGCCCTGCCGGAGGGGAGATTCGGGCACGGAGGGCTTCTTCATCAACACCATTGCCTCTCCGATGATGCATGAGTAGTTCACCATAGACCTTCGGGTCCATAGCTAGTAGCTAGATGGCTTCTTCTCTCTCTTGGATCTTCAATACAAAGTTCTCCATGATCTTCATGGAGGTCTATCCGATGTAATCTTCTTTTGCGGTGTGTTTGTCGAGATCCGATGAATTGTTGATTTATGATCAGATTATCTATGTATGTTATTTGAGTTTCCTGTGATCTCTTATATGCATGATTTCGTATCCTTGTAATTCTCTTCGAGTTGTGGGTTTCGTTTGGCCAACTTGATCTATAATTCTTGCAATGGGAGAAGTGCTTGGTTTTGGGTTCATACCGTGCGGTGACCTCACCCAGTGACAGAAGGGGTAGCGAGGCACGCATCGTGTTGTTGCCATCAAGGGCAAAAAGATGGGGTTTATATCTATTGCATGAATTTATCCCTCTACATCATGTCATCTTGCTTAAGGCGTTACTCCGTTTCTCATGAACTTAACACAGTAGATGCATGTTGGATAGCGGTCGATGTGTGTAGTAATAGTAGTAGATGCAGACCGTATCGGTCTACTTGTCTCGGACGTGATTCCTATATATATGATCATTGCCTTAGATATCGTCATGACTTTGCACGGTTCTATCAATTGCTCGACAGTAATTCGTTCACCCACCGTAATACTTGCTATCATGAGAGAAGCCTCGAGTGAACACTATGGCCCCCGGGTCTACTTCACATCATATTTTCAGCTCTACACTTTTACTTTGTTGCACTTTCTGCCTTCAGATCTCACTTTGCAATCAATCGTGAAGGGATTGACAACCCCTTTATAGCGTTGGGTGCAACTTTGTTGTTTTTGCGCACGTACTTTGGAGACTTGCCTTGATACTCCTACTGGATTGATATCTTGGATCTCAAACTAAGGGAAATACTTACTGCTACTGTGCTGCATCACCCTTTCCTCTTCAAGGGTAAAACCAACACAAGCTCAAGAGGTAGCAAGCCACTATCAAGAACCCACTCAGTACTCTTGGGTTTGTCATCCTGCAGATGAATTAGTATGGCTTACCATCTCATATGCTTCAGACTTGAAGAATATGATATCAATTTCATTAGATAGGAATTTCCTCATAAACAGTAAATTTGAGGACGTGTGTAATATTATCATTTCATCAATTTTAGCTTGCGTCCAATTAAGCTTTTTCCTCATGTCTCGAGCAAATTCTTCATATGATGATTTTCATATGGAGACCTGACCTGCAGAAGTGATTAGTTCAATTTTTTCACCACCCACATTTGAAGGGGTGGCAAAGAGTTCATCATCCTGCGAGCACCATATGAGAAAGGGGGCATTGAAGCTAATGCACTTCTCTTCATAGTAGGGGGTTAGAGTACTCTAATGAATAGGTAGAGAAGTTCTTCGAGGATTTATGAACATAATGATTTGAGGTATAATGCCCATATTCATATCCCTTGTAATTTCCCTGCATGTCAGAAGCATTAGCATGAGTATGGTCATAGTTTTGACCAATTGAGGATTTTGATCCTCTTGAAGACTTTGGTACACCTGAGCAATTTGATCTGGGGTTTTGGTTCTTCAATGGTGGTGTAATGAGGACATTCACCTCAAGATTTTCCAAGCAACTTTTGGGGACCGAGATTTTCCTTAGGGGTGGTCCGTTCCTGCAGTTAGTTACAACATATTGAGGAACTACTTCACCAGATTGATTTATTAACAGTTTATAGTTGGATTCAAATGACTCATCTGAGGAATAGGATAATTCACATGCAAAGCCTCTTAGATTGGATGGATCAATAGGAGGTCCTTTAGCAGCAACCCATGAGGTTTTGGGATACTGCTCAGGTTTTCACTATGATCCATCAGCATTCAGTTTCCTTTCAAACGCAATTCCTTCTTTCCTCGGGTTCCTGTTCAAAATCTACTTTTTGAGCACATCGCAAAGGGTTTGATGCGCTTTGAGACTTTTGTACATTCCTGTCACATACAATTCCTTCAGACCTACATTTTAATCAGTAACATTTGTGGTTTCCTCAAGTGAGGAATTTTTTACCACAGGGCCAGTTGAAGAATTTGTAGCAATAGAAGCATTTGATGATTCTGGTGAAGAATTGGCAGTTTCACGTTTGATGCATTTGAAACATGGAGGAGTGAATTCAACCTGAGCGGCACTGATCTGTTGAGCAAGTAATGAATCATTTTCCATTCAAAGATCATTATGAGACATTTTTCAACTTCTCAAGATCAAGTTTCCTTTGAAGAAATTCATAGGAAAGTTTCTCATGATCAGCCAAGAGTGTGCCATGACGATCTTGAAGACTGTCAAATCTGGACTGAAGACATTTCATGTCTGCAGTGTGGATTTGTGTAAGATTTATTTCATCATTCAACAGGTCATCGCTTCTGTCTAGCAGTTGTTGAAGCTTTTCAAGGGCAGCTTGTCGTTTAGTTGCAATGTTGGCAAGTTTACTGTAACTGGGGTTTTTATAACCATCAGGTTCACAGTCACTTGAATCAGAGGAGGAAGTGTCATTCGTCACCTTTGAACCTTTTGCCATGAAGCAATAGGTTGGAGCGAAGTCATGAGCATAGTCATTAGTGTAGATAGCGTTTTCATTTTCTTCCATATTGAAGATTGACTTGCTCAAGAATGTGGTAGCCAGTACAAGACTTGCCACACCATACTCCGAGTCTTCTGCAGAACCTTCCTCTTCATCACATTCCTCGGATTCTTCTTCATAATCCATTTCCTTGCCAATGAGTGTGCGAGCCTTTCTAAAACTAGTCTTCTTGTGCGATGAGGACTTTGAGGATGAGGATTTTGAAGATTTCTTCTTTTTCTTTGAGTCATCAGAACTTTCATCCTTGTATTTCTTCTTCTTTGATTCCTTCACCCAGCGAGGACAAGCAGGAATATAGTGACCTAATTTCTTGCATTTGTAGCAGGTTCTTTTCTTGTAGTCCTCAGATGAAGATTCTGATTTCCTCATATCTCTTCTTGAAGATTTACCAAACTGGCCACATCTTGTAAACTTCTGGAATTTCCTCATGAGAATTGCAAGCTCCTGTCCAAGTTCTTCACGATCACCAATGCTGCAATCTGAGTCTTCTTCTTCAGATGAGGAAATTGCTTTGGCCTTCAGTGCACGAGTTCTAGAATAGCTTGGTCCATACAGATCTCTCTTTTCATCCTGTTGGAATTCATGAGTATTGAGTCTTTCGAGTATATCAGCAGGATCAAGCATCTTATAGTCTGATCTTTCTTGAATCATCAGAACCAAGGTATCAAATGATGAATCCAAAGATCTTAGCAGTTTCTTCACAACTTCATGGTCGGTATTGTCTCGAGCTCCCACTGCTTGTAGTTCATTTGAGATGTCAGTGAGGCGATCAAAGGTATATTGGCAGCTTTCATTGTCAAGCCTCTTGGAGCGATTGAAGAGATTGAAACGAACATCAACACGAGAGTCACGCTGAGTTGATATTCCTTCATTGACTTTGGATAGCCTATCCTAGATTTGTTTTGTTGAGCCCAAAGCACTCATTGCCATGCTGACCTTTTCTCAGATGGCCACAGATGATATTATTCGCTTGAGAATCAAGTTGCTTGAATTTCTTCACATCAGCGGCAGAGACAGTAGCAGCGATGGAGGGAACGCCATGTTCCACAATATACCAGAGCTCATTGTCAATAGCTTGAAGATGCATCTGCATCTTGGTCTTCTAGTAGGGCAAGTCCTTTCCTTTGAAGGTAGGACATCCTGAAGTAACCTTGATCATGCCTGCAGTCGACATAACTAAAACTCTAGGTGGTTAAACCAAAATCACGCAGAAAAAAGCGAGTACCTTGCTCTAATACCAATTGAAAGTGCGTTATATCAACTAGAGGGGGTGAACAGGCGATTTTTAGAATTTCATCGCTGAGGAAATTCCTTTTGAGGAAATTCCTCACTGATGAATAACTTGCAGCGGAAATAGTGCAGGATCACAGGTGCAAAGATTACAACAGCGGTTTTCTTGATGAAGATTATGAAAAACAGTTTGCACACTACGCAGGCATAGAACAAGCAGGTGAAGATTAACGGGTATGAAGAATTTGAGGTTGAGGAAATTCAGAGAAAGTCTTCAGAAAATTCTTCAAATAGTGACAATGAAAGTATTCAACATACAATATTGAGATATTGAACGAGTTGAAGAAATAGAACCAGTATCACGATGAAGACAATTGTTGATGACCCAGTTCCAATTGTTGTGACAGTCGTACGTCTGGTTTGGAGCGGCTTGGTATTCAAACCAAAGGACACATAGTCCCGGGACACACAGTCCCTGCCGTATTCTCCTTGAGCTAAGGACACACAGTCCTCACCCAACACTCGTGGTAAGTCTTCAGGGCAGACTTCCAAAGCCACACAAACTCGGTCACCCGGTGATCCACAATTGATTGCTGGATTGATCTAGACCATGACGCCTAACCATCTGGAGGATGACAGTCCTCAAAGGTAAAAGGCTTCGGTTCCACACAGGAACAAATTCTTCAGTGATGCTCAATCACTTGGTTTAGGTTTGTAGTTTGGTGTTTGGGGTATTTCCTCACTGATGATTTACTCTCGAAGACTCTGAGGAATTTGGATTGCTCTCATGACAAGTGTCAGTTTCTCGCGGAGCAGCCAACCAGCTAATGGTTGTGGGGCAGCTATTTATAGCCTGGGAGCATCCCGACATGATTTGACATAAATGCCCTTAAATATTATGACCGTTGGTGTGGATAAGATCGGTGAGGTGGCGCGAATCGCGGCAACGGTCGGGACCCTCAACTGTGAGAGTCCTCATGTGTCTCATATTCCTCACTTGAGGCTTTTGTAGGATTAGGCTTGGGTTGAGCATCATGAGGAAATTCATTCCGCACTGTTACCTCGACCCCCTTTAACAGTACGGTGTTCCTATGACTCAACAGTGAAGAAAATGAAATAGAAAGAAAATCTTCATGCTTCAAAGTCTTCGGACTGATTTTCTTCAGGACACACCGAGTTCCTCATCTTCAGTATCTTCATGAGGAATATCAATTTCATCGCAATTTCTTCGCGGTCCAAATCTTCAGCATAAGACCAATTTCTTCAGCCGAAGATATACATTTTTAGGGGTCGATATTCATCGTATAACTCGAACTCCTCAGCGACTTATAGAGCTTGTGTACACTTATAAACACATTAGTTACTTAACCTATAAGTCTTCAAACCACCAAAATCACTAAGGGCACTAGATGCACTTACAGTCGTCCACACCATAGTCACAATGGGTGGCAGTGGCGTTAGTGTGGATGTCTACCAGAGAGAAGAGGGGGAAGAAACAATAAGCATAAAGCAAGGAGATGCATCACGATGCATGACATGGTCAGATGTTCTGCCAGGGTTGACTAACGTAGTACTACACGTCACGGACAGCGGGAAAATATCTGATGATATTTCCCGTCTCTTTGGCTACCACGTGCCAAATGATTCTAAAGCCAAAATGTCTATCTTCATCATGCTAGGATCATGTGACACATGAACGGACAACGTATTCGGATTTGTGGTATTTTTCTAAACAACTTTCATGTATAAATTATTTTCATCCGAGTTACATATTATTTTATATGATTTTTCAAAGTTTTAATGATTTTGTGAAATTATGAAAAAAAATCGAAATTAAAACAGTAAATACTTTTTATACCCACCGACCACCGTGGGCTAGCCATAGTGGATGACAGGTGGGGCTAGTCAACTTCCCAAACAATAGTTGACTCGTCCATGTTGACTGGTCAGCGGGTCCGGTGGGACCCGCGTGTCAGCGTCTCATGCAATTAAACTGATTTAGTTAGTGTCATGGGGCCTAGTTGGCAGTGGCTAGGGTTAGCTTAGTTAGGGTGGTTAGTGGCCTAAGTAGAAGGGCCACGTCATAATCGTCGGTTAAGTCACCGACGCTAATCGAGCGGCGGCGGAGCCCACCGGCCGTCCATTTCCGGCCATGAGAGTATGCATAGTTGGGGACGTTCGAGAGCCCGGAGCGCGATGGGTCTCATGGTGGCAATGACGCGCTCAAAGGATGCCGACAGTGGTGCCGGTGTCGAGCAATGGCGGTGGAGGCACTCGGGTCGGCGTGGGCGATAGAGGGCAGGTGTAGGGGGCAAGTGCAGAGCGGCTGCAAGTTCACGTGGGGTTTTGGTGCGGCCGGGCATGACGGGCAGCGACTAGCAGCAGCGGCAAGCATGGGCGCGGCCGCGGGGAGCGACAGGCTAGGCGGCAACAACAGCATTGTAGCGACGGGGGCGGAGGACGGCGACAAGAGCAGAGGGGCACGTGTGGCGAGTGATGTCAGTTGTGCTTCCCTCGCAACGGCGCCAGGAATAGTCGTGTCGACGGCACCAGGAATCCTTCTGCTCCGGCTACACCTTAAGGGACTTCCTAGGAAAATATGCAAAGGACTTCCCCCGTGGCCTTGGAGCCTTGCGTTGGTGTTCCCTCGAAGCGGAAAGGGTGATGTAGCACAGCGGTGGTAAGTATTTCCCTCAGTTTGAGAATCAAGGTATCGATCCAGTGGAGGAGTATCACAAGATCGTGCACAAACACAAAAAGCTTGCTCCCAATGCTATGAAGGGGTTGTCAATCCCTTATAGATTGTTCTCCAAGTGAGAACTCAAAGCAACAAAGTAACAAAACAAAGTAAAAGCGAAAGTGGAAACGATAGATGTGAATAGACCCGGGGGCCGTAGTGTTTACTAGTGGCTTCTCTCATGAAAGCAAGTAGACAGTGGGTGAACAAATTACTGTCGAGCAATTGATAGAACCGCGCAAAGTCGTGACGTCATCTATGGCAATGATTATATCTATAGGCATCACGTCCAAAACAAGTAGACCGATACTGTCTGCATCTACTACTATTACTCCACACGTCGACCGCTATCCAGCATGCATCTAGTGTATTAAGTCCAAAAGCACAGAGTAACGCCTTAAGCAAGATGACATGATGTAGATGGACAATATCATATCAACGACAGAGCCCATCTTGTTACCCTTGATGGCAACTACTTAATATGTGCCTTGCTACCCCTACTGTCACTGGGAAAGGTCACCACATTGTAAGAACCCAAAACCAAGCACTTCTCCCATTGCAAGAATCATAGATCTAGTTGGCCAAACAAAACCCAAGACTCGGAGAGACTTACAAGGATATCAAATCAGGCATATAAGAAATCAGCAAAGACTCAAATATATATCATAGATAATCTGATCACAAATCCACAATTCATCGGATCTCGACAAACACACCGCCAAAGAAGATTACATCGGATAGATCTCTATGAAGATCATGGAGAACTTTGTATTGAAGATCCAAGAGAGAGAAGAAGCCATCTAGCTACTAACTACGGACCCGTAGGTCTGAAGTGAACTACTCACGAGTCATTGGAGGGGTGATGATGATGATGAAGAAGCCCTCCAACTCCAAAGTCCCCTCCGACAGGGCGCCGGGAAGGGTTTCCTGATGAGATCTCGCAGAAACGGAAGCTTGCGGCGGCGAAAAAGTATTTTCGTGGATCCCCTGATTTTTTGCTGTATTTTAGGGAATATATAGGCCAAAGATCTAGGTCAGGGGGCTCTTAGGGAGGCCACAAGCCCTTCCACCGCCGCCTCCCCCCTGGTGGCGGAGTGGGGGCTTGTGGGCTCCCTGGAGCCCTCCTGGCTTGGCCCACAGGCCCCGTGATCTTCTTTCGTTCGGGAAAAAATCATTTCGGGGATTTTATTCTGTTTGGACTCCGTTCCAAAGTCAGATCTGAAATGAGCCAAAAACACAGAAAAAAATAGGAACTGGCACTTGGCACTGAATTAATAAGTTAGTCCCAAAAAATATATAAAAGGTACATAAAACATCCAAAGATGACAAGATAACAACATGAAACCATCAAAAATCATAGATACGTTTGAGACATATCAGCGAGCAGCGAGCCGCGAGCTGCACGCGGTTCGGGCGCGCGTGCACGTATGCGGGTGCGGGAAGAGGCGCACGTGGGGATGGTGAGAGCGTGGCCAGGCGCGGCGAGCGCTTAGGCCCGAGATAGGGGGGATCGGCGCCACAGCGGTGAGAGAGGGGGGAGGGTCGGGCCTCACCTGCGTTGTAGGGAGGAGGGGTTAGCGAGGCTCAGTGGAGCAGTCGAGGTGGTGGTCGGTGACGAGGGCGACGGGGAGCGACAGGGATGCGCGGCCGCGGGCGAGCTCGAGCCCGAGCTCGAGGGGAATTGTACGGGGCGCAAGGGGAGAGGCAAGGCGAGGGAGAAATTACAGTTCGGGGAGGGGGGTCTCCGATGACTTATATGAGAGGGGCGGCCGATGGATTGCTCGCGTGTGGCCGGGGTGGAGCCGTGGCGGGCATCCACCTCCCCTGCCCGTGTAGCGGGAGGTTAGGGGAAGGCTGGGGTGGGCTGAGTCGGCTCGGTGTAAGGGGATCGGGGGGAATGGGGAGAGGGCCTTTTATTTTATTAGTTTAATTTATGTTTTAGAATTTTTTTCATTTCTGTTTGCTTTAAGTTCGTGAGCAAAAAGTACTTTTGAAAAATATGGCATTGATTACATTAATCCTAATGCCTTTATACCCTGCCTCAAAATGTTTGGTGGGCAATTGACCTGGTTTGGAAACTTACATAAAATAAAGGCATCAAAATAATTAATTTCGCATGTGTGAAATATGTTTTAGAGCACATAAATACTTTAGAAAATGTTGGCTTCAATTTTATTAATGTTTTGGGAATATTTATATCCCAACCATGATTTTAGTTTTGAGGTTTTCCAAAATATTTAAACCACTTATTAATTGAATTTTGAATTTCATAAAGGATTTGAAATGAGATTGGATTTAATGTGATCATGCACTGTTTAGCAAAATGGATTAACTTAGTCTTGTGATCACTCTAGCTTGATTACATTTGTTATTGTACCTCATTAAATTGAGGGTATCACAATTTTCCTCCTCTAAAATAAACTCCCATCCCAAGAATTAAGAGGTAGATGGAAAGAGCAAAAGGTTTGGTTACAAAATTCTAACGAGTCTTCTTGCCTTGGTTGCTCTTCCCGAAGAAGTTGATCCCTTATGTTGATGTCTTCAATTCTCTGCTTAATGTCATCCTCAAGAAGTCATCATCCTTCCTTAGGGTTCTTCATCGTCTTACAAATGCAATTTGAGGGGAAACTATGGAAGAACGTAGCTCCACAAAGCTGGGCATCTCACGCAAACTTAGGTAAGAATACATGTATTATCTCTCGAGTTGTGACTATGGGAATTCATTGGGAGCAATAGGCGAGGTACAAAAGTTTCAAATGGGTAGGCAACAATTTGATTCCTCATGAGAAGGTAAAAGGTATTCAGGGTAACGAAAATTAAATATTGCGCCTGACAATAGAATAGATCATTCCTTGGACAGTGGCTCAAGAGTTACATGCAAAGCCAAGTGCAAAGGATACTTTGGAAACAAATATTTACATGAGAGTTAGGTTTCAATCCCATGGAACTGTTGGTTATGGGCCCACCATGTGGGTAAGAGAAGGAAGAGCGGTGACACCTTGCACGGTCATGGTAGAAAGACATTCGAAGGATGGCCTATCAGTTATGTTGGCAACAACGTCGGTATCAAGGCGAGGGACGAATAGAACCGTTTTTCTGCTCGTTGAAACGAGGCAAACCAATAGGCAAAGTTCTCATCCATCGATGGCTACCAGAATGTTATCCACAATAGTAACATGGTCTTACTAACAAAGTTGTACACCGAGGTTTTTACCTAAGTAGGGAATTACCACTGCTCAAATACTTTAGATTACAAGAAAGGTTAAACAAACCAATGGAAAAGAAAATGTTTCTTACACAAGTATCAGAGTATACCTTTCGCAAGGAAAACAAAGCATGGTATAGATGATAGGTCATCAAGTACATAACCATTTAGATAAAGGGGCAAGGAGAATAATGATGTTTACCCATACAATACAGTTTGGTTAATTGATCAAGAACATTTTAGCATTGCACCTTGCATGTTCTTCTTGATGTTCGGAATACCACACTCATGCTTCAAGGTAGCATCAATATGGTCATCAAGTAAACGGTTAGACTTTGGATACGCAGAGGATCCATCAGGAACAACTTATAATATAAGTCTCACAATTTCCTCACGGAAGAATGGCTAACCTTACTAAGTAAGATAATATAGCAATAGGTCCGACGGCCAAGTTTGGTAGCCATAACATCACCTTACCGAGTCAAGTAGAGACTAAAAGTGCGTTATATCTACTAGAGGGGGTGAATAGGAAATTTTTATGAATTCCTCAATGAGGAAATTCCTTAGTCACGAACGACGAGCAGTGGATTAAGTACTCAAGCAAGCGTGCAAAACAGCAATTGCATAGTCTTTAGAGTGAAATGAAACATTCCGTTTGCACAAGTAGCTTGTGCAGGATATGCAGGTGAAGAACAAGTGAAGTGAAGAATTTGGGGTGAGGAAATTTTGAAATTCTTGAGTCAAATTCTTCAAATAGTAACGATCAGTTTCATCAACATACAACTGAGGAAATGAAAGGTTTGAGGAAATAGAACCAGGTACTCGATGATGAGAATGGTTTGATGACCCAGTTCCAACTGTTGTGATAGTTGTACGTCTGGTTTGGAGCAGCTTGGTATTTAAACCAAAAGACACACTATCCTAGGACACACAGTCCTTACCGTATTCTCCTTGAGCTAAGGACACACAGTCCTCGCCCAATATTCGTGGTAAGTCTTCAGGACAGACTTCCAAACCCTCACAAACTTGCTCACTCGGCGATCCACAATTGACAACTGGATGCTCTAGACCATGACGCCTAACCGTATCGAGGATGCACACTCCTCAAAGGTAACAAGCATCGGTTCCTCATATGAACAATCTCTTCAATGATGCTCAATCAATTTGTTTTTGGGGGTTTCGGTTTGGACGTTTGGGTTTTTTCCTCACTGAGGATTTTCTCCTAAACTCTTCGAGGAATGGGTTGCTCTCAAATGACAAGTGTCAGTTTCTCTCACAGAGCAGCTAACCAAGTGGTGGTTATGGGGGCGACTATTTATAGCCTCGGAGCGATCCTGGCTTGGTTTGACATAAATTCCCCAATGATATGACCGTTATGTGGATAAGTTTGGGGATAGGTGGCATGCAGCGCACCAATGACCGGAACGTTTCCAATGTGAAAGTCGTCATGTCACTCATGTTCCTCACTGGTAGGTAATTCACACTGGAAATACCTAACTCCTCACTTAGAGAAAATTCATGGGAGACGAGAAGATCTTCGTCTCTCTCAGTGAAGAATTTGACAAAACTGTAAAAGATTTCTAAAGCCTTCACTCGAAGGATCGGTATGTGCGGGCTTTGAGATGAGCATCACTTGGAAACTTTTCCTTATTTTTACCTCGACCCCGTTTAACACTACGGTGGTCCTATGACTCAAAATAAAGGAAATGAAACTACGAAAATAAAAGTTTTCACGCTTCAAAGTCCTCGCATCAATTTCTTCACGGACACACAAATTTCCTCACTTTCAAAGTCTTCGAGGAAATACCAAAGTCTTCAGCCGAAGACATACATTTTTAGTTGTCGGTATTCTTCGAATAGCTCAAACTCCTCACCGACTTATAGAGCATGTTACACTCACAAACACATCAGTCTCTTAACCTATAAGCCTTCAATACACAAAAATCACTAAGGGTCCCTAGATGCACTTACAGTCTCCCCCTTTTTGGTGATTGATGACATATAGGTTTAGTTTTCAACGGGGATAATAATATGAAGTGTAAGTACAGTGTTTGAGGAATTTGATTGCAAGATATAGAGAAACTCCCCCTGAAGATGTGCATATTTGAGGAATTTTCTTTGGATTGCAAATGCACATTGAGGATTTATACAATGGATACCCCCCCTATTTCTTGTAATCCATGCAAGAATTTACCATATATCATGAGGAAATTGAAATGCATGATGGAAAGTGGTGCCTGGCGAATTTCAGCATGCATGCATTCATTAACGTGGGGAATATGCATGCGAAGAAAAATGGTTCAAAAGTGTGAGACCACCACCGGACGTAAGATTACAACTCATACAACAAAACACTTCAAAAGAACGAGGGCTGCAACTTAAAATAATACTCCCTCCGTTCCTTGATATAAGGTGTATAGATTTTTGAGAAACAAATTCAAAATATAAGGTGTATTGCTTTGCACCACTCGTTTGGATATTTGTTTTGGGGATTTGATTACATTTCCTTATATCAGGTAAGGTCCTCTATTTTCTGATGTCAATTAGTGAGGTTTAATCTCACCCAAAACTTGCCTCTACGCGTGTTCTTTAATTTCCGTGCCAAAAACTATACACCCTACATTTAGGAACGGAGGAAGTATAGTTCATAAACCAATAAGGTTGGGATGAGTCTCTTCCCAGTATTCGTCATTCATGACATGAGTTGTGCTACTAATGTCCACTTCCTCATCTTTTTCTTCATCGCCTGCCTCGGTTCGTTGCTGAGGAGAGGAGATGAGTCTTGAGGGATTGAAGGATTTGGTTCTACTTCAATTTCTTCATCAACCTGCTTTGTGGACGCAAGAGATCAAGTACCGTCCATTTGTTCATCCCCTTCTCAGATGATGTGTTCGACACCAAATGGCACCACCTCATAAGAGGGTGCCGTGCTGATAGGAGTGGCGTCAAGACGTACAGTTGAGGAACTTGTCAAAGTCCTCAAGCATATTGCTTCAGAGGACTCTGAACTTGATGATGCCTTCCTCTTCTTTGCTGCTTCTTTTTCAGCAGCCTTTGTTTTCTTCACTTCTGATGCAGAAGGAAGCGTCACTTTCTTCATTTTTGAATACTTTGGCACCAGGGCAAATTCTCCAGGTATGACTGATGCAGTCGGCCTAGCTGTAGCAGTTTCTTCAAGCACATCAATTTCTTAAGCTGACCTGGCATGTTCATCACGTGCAGATTTCTCAAGCGCTTGAATTTCTTCAGACCTGGTATTTTCTTCATGTAGTTGAATAGTTTAGCTGGCGTGAGGAATTTGTGGTTGCGTTTGGACTGCAGGCCTAGTGTTGTGATCAGTGATGGCTTTGGTGGCCTCTTTAACGAATCTGACCTTTGCACCCTTCCATTCTACATGATTGCGGTTGAATTCTTCACTAAGGTTTTTTATCTCCGTATGTGTGGAGACGAGCTGATAAGGGATCAAAGATAGAATGTTATTCTTCAGAATTTTTCTTTCTGAGTCTGTGCTTTTATGGCCCTTTTGGCCTTCTCAACTTTCCATTTTTCTTCTTGAATAAATGTAGTGAGCACATGGCTTCGTCCATGTGGGTGCTACAAATGATCAGTTGGAGTTTGAGGATTTTGATACTAGGTGTCAATGAAGTCTAACACCACCTTTGGATCCAGTATGAGGGGAATGTTGGTGCCTTCGGCCTGTGCAACACTCTCGTGCGTGTTTCTGATGATTGCAGCAAGTACTTCATCATCAACGTATTCTTCTTCCTCTTATGTAGAGGGAATATTGTGGACCACTTCATTTGGGCTAGGTCTTTTTTCTTGCCCAGCGGTCATCTTTTTCTTCATGGCTGCACTTGAAGAAGTATGTGCAGAGCCAGAAGTAGAGGGTCGTGAGGGAATTGAAGTCCCCATTGGACACTGACTTGTCGCCAATTGCAGTGGTGCTGAGGATTATGTGGCAGTTGCCGAGGACTTTGCTTCCACATTTGGACCTGACTGAGAAATTTGTTGTGTGGTATGTGCAGTTGAGGACTTTGGTTTGATAGCTGATTTTTTCGACAGAACTTGCTTCAGAGCAGTTTCACTACCACAGACCTCAGCAGCAGAGGAGGAGGCAGCAACAGATGCGGCAGAAGATTCCTCATTAAATCTCCTCACGGCCTATTTTGCAAGTTTCTGCAATTTTGCTTCTTGCTTTGCCCATTCCTCGGGATAGTCGTCACCTGTAGCTAGGCTTGTGGGATCAACAACTTGTTGATTACCTAGAGGAGGTCTTGGGCATGGAAGCTTCAAAGCAAATTTCTTCATATATTTTGCAGTCACATACGCGTACTCCTTCCATTCCGTCGCCCATCTCCTCTCAATTTTCCTTCAAGCACGTCTTGTGCTTTTATTTTGTCTCCTTCCCATATATTTCTTCATCACGGGTGCAATATTCATCATAGTCTCCACGTATCTCAAAGGCAGTGTTGGTCTCCAGCTTTTTTCCACCCTTCTGCTCTTTCTTCTCATCAACCATTTTCTTCACTTGAGAAATATGAACTATTGAGGAATCTGATAAGGTATGCAAATTTTCTTCAAGAAATGTTGCAAATGAGTTAAGTTGATGACAACCTAGTGATTCGTCGGCAGACATTTTGTACCCATGAACATAGTATAGGTGCGAAGAATTTGAAGAGGTCATATGTGTTGTGAGAAGATTTTCAAACATGACTCAAGTTGAGTAAACCAATACTGTTTTTGAGGAATTTTGTTAAGTGTTCTTTTCTTGGGTTTCGGAGTTGTGCAGATCCAAAAATTTACACAATTGAGGAATTTCTTGAAGAATAGAGTAATTTAGTTAAACCTATCAAGTGTTCTAGGCATGAAAGTGTCCATCTGATGAATTTGCTGAGGAATAAAATTTTTTGAAGATTTTATGAAAACACGAAGATCTACAAGGGCAGTCAAATTAGATTTTAATTACCATTGACTAAGAACACGTAGAACACGACGAACGGGAGGAGTTGAAGTAGAAGCTCGTCGGTTCAGATCTTTAGCGCCCTAACTTGGCGGCTCAAGACAGCTATGGCGAAGCAGGAAGGAGATGTGCGGCCGGCGTGTGTACAACGACGATGAGGTCGAGGCAGTGAAGCTCTTCCTCACTGGCGACGTTGATTTCTAGCGGCGCCGCTAGGTCTAGGCTTCGAGCGGTGAGAAGTGGAAACGAGAGGAAGGAAGTGATTGAGGGGTGAGAGTGGGGTATTTGTAGCTGAGGTGAAAAGGTCCGGCCCGAAGTTTTGGGAGCAAACTGCCCCTAACCCTTCCTCCCTACGTGACATGTGGCACCCACGCATTAAGCGGTGAAATTAGTGGACATCGTGTAGACCGTGCTTATCCTGTCGTGGGTAGTGGGAGCGGTTTGAGCGACAATGGCCAGACATTTTGATAAATTTTTGAGGACTTTGTTTGCAAATTGTTCATCTGACAAGGACTCAGTGAAGACTTTGAACAAGTTTCAAACAGAACACATATGAAGAATTTGCGAATAGACTCGGTTGATCTTAGCATAGTGGGGGAACGGGTCCGATCACATTCACTTAGAAGAAAAACACAACATGAAGACTTAGCAATAAGTTAATGCTCTTGAGGACTTTGAAAGCTCACAAATAAGTATATAGTCAATGAAGAACACCTTTTGAAAAGTTTGAAGAATTTGCAAACTTAAGGAATTTGAAATTTTGAAGATTTTGAAGATTTCAAGTATTTGGAAAAATCTCAACTTTGAAGAATTTCAAATTTGGTTGGAGGCGTGACCCGTTGTATAAGAATGATGATTTGAGACACCGCATACAATTGTCGTAGGGTCCTGATAATAAAATTCTTCATTGATTTCTTCATATTTAGAGTGTTATTCTTCATTGATTGAAGAAAAAAGTTTCTTCGTGTGTTGCACATCTAAGTCATCAATTTTGCATAAGTGTTACAATGTGTGTCCTTTCACAGAACATTCGAAGATTCTAAGATATTTAGCTCACACCGCAACTTGCAAAATCTCTTTTCATCCAAGGGCTTATTGAAGATATCTCCCAGTTGTTATTCAGTCTTCATGTGGTCGAGGAAGATGTTGCCCTAGAGTACACGACCATGAAGAAAATGGTGATGAATCTGGATGTGGTTGGTCTTCGAGTGTTGTACTGGGTTTTTTGCAATCTTGATTGCAGTCTCATTGTCGTAGTAGAGTGGCACACTCTTCATATTGATGTCGTAGTCTTTGAAGGTTTGCTTCATCCTCAGTAGTTGAGCACAACACGAACCAGCAGTAATGTACTCAGCTTTAGCAGTGGAAAGTGAAATGTAGTTTTGCTTCTTCGAGGACCAATGGACTAAGGATCATCCAGGAAATGGCAGGTGTCTGATGTTGACTTGCGATCCACACGATCACAAGCATAGTTAGAGTCAGAATATCCAATGAGATGAAGATTTGATCCCTTGGGGTACCATAATCCAAGTGTTGGTGTGTAAGCTAGATATCAAAGAATATGCTTCATAGACTTATGGTGTGATTCCTTCGGTGTTGCTTGGAAACGGGCATACATGCAAACGCTAAGCATTATATCTGGCCTAGATGCACATAGTTACAATAAAAAGCCAATCATAGAGCGATATACCTGTTGATCGAAATCTTTACCATTTTCGTTAGTGCAGAGGTGGCGTTTGTTGGCATGGGAATTTTGACGCATTTGCATTCATGCATGCCAACTTTCTTCAGGACATCGTTGAGGTATTTATTTTGAGGGATGAAGATGCCATTGCGTTGTTGACGAATTTGAAGTCCTAGGAAGAATTTCAACTCCCCCATCATGGACATTTGATATTCTTCACCCATCATGTAGGTAAATTCGTCACTATAACGTTTGTCAGTACAACCAAAGATAATATCGTCCACATATATCTAGCACACAAATAGTTCATTGTCATAGGATTTTGTGAAAAGATTAGGATCAAGTGAACCAGGTTTCAAACCTTACTTCATGAGGAATTCCTTCAACGTGTTGTACCACGCCCGAGGGGCTTCCTTGAGGCCATAGAGAGCCTTGTTGAGTCTGAAGACTTTGTGAGGATGCTTTGGGTCTTCAAAACCTGGGGGCGGAGCACCATATACTTCTTCCTCAAGCTTACCATTGAGGAATGCACTTTTCACATCCATTTGGTATAAGGTGATATTGTGAAGGTTAGCATAAGCAAGCAATATACGAATAGCTTCAAGTCTAGCAATAGTTGCAAAAGTTTCCTCAAAGTCAATTCCTCACGCGCACCACCCTGAATTTCTTTGTTCGGGTTGAGGAATTTGATCAGGCGCAATTTCCTCACGTGCACCAGCCTGAATTTCTTTCTTCTTTGTGATGACTTCTTCAACAGGCGGTTGTTCTTCAGTGGGAATGATATCTTCAGTAGCCTTGAACCTAATTTATTCCTCGAGAGGCATTTCATCTAGCACAATAGGCAGGTGCTCTCTTTGTGAGATGTTAGCTTCATCGAACTGCACATCTATAGTTTCAACAACTCTGTTGTGGTAGTCATTGAAGACTATGTAGGTATGTGAGTCCTTTCGGTAACCAAGCATAAAACCCTCATGTGCTTTCAGTGCAAATTTTGAACTATGGTGAGGATCTCTAATCCGGCATCTTGCACCGAAGACTTTGAAATAACTTACATTGGGTTTCTTGTCAGTGAGGAGTTCATATGAGGTCTTCTTGAGGAATTTGTGGAGATATACCCTGTTGATGATATGGCAGGCAGTGTTGATTTCCTCAGGCCAGAAGCGACGAGGAGTCTGATATTCTTCAAGCATAGTGCATGCCATCTCAACAAGAGTCATGTTCTTGCGCTCCATGACGCCATTTTGTTGAGGAGTATAAGGGGCAGACAGCTCATGAGTAATACCAAGTTCATGAAGATAGTCATCAAGACCAGTGTTCTTGAACTCTGTCCCATTGTCACTCCTGATGTGCTTGATCTTGACGCCAAAGTTTGTCAAGGCACTTGAGTAAAACCGTTTGAAGGCTTCCTGCACTTCAGTTTTGTAAAGGATAATATGCACCCAAGTGTAACAAGAATAATCATCGATGATGGCAAAGCCATACAGTGATCCTGCATTGGTTAGAGTAGCATAATGAGTAGGTCCAAAGAGGTCCATGTGAAGCAATTCAAAAGGACGAGTGGTGGTCATGTTAGTCTTCGAGGGGTGCTTGGATCTGGTCATCTTTCCAGACTCACAAGCCCCGTAGAGATGATCCTTGAGGAATTTGACACCTTCGATGACAATGACATGCTTATTCTTTGCCAGTGTGTGTAGATTCCTCATGCATGCATGACCAAGTCGTCGATGCCATAAGCCAGCCATCTAAAGCTTTTGCAGGTAGACATGTGGCCGGGTGTGGACCCATAGAGAAATAAACCATGTATAAGTCTCCTCTCCTAAAGCCTTCGAAGACTTTGGATTTGTTAGATTCCATGGTGACTACGCATCGATATTTCCCAAAGATGACAATCATATCAAGATCACAAAGCATTGAGACATACATGAGGTTAAACCCAAGGGATTCGACAAGCATGACTTTTTCCATGTGTGTGTCCTTGGATATAGCCACCTTAAGGAGGTCCAATACATTGCTTTTTTCCTTTGCGTAGGTGATATAATGCTTCAATGGTCATGGAGTCAGTGGGATGTTCATCAATAGACTCTTGTCACCAGTCATGTGATTTGTACATCCACTGTGAAGGACCCACTCTATGGTTTTGGGATTATCATCGTGCAAATGAATTAGTACTTCTTACCATCTCATATGCTTTAGAGTGTAGAATATGATATCAAATTAGTCAGATTTGAATTTCATCACATAGAGTTAAAACAATATAAGGACACGTGAAACGATAATCATTTAATCATGTTTAGCTTGCATCTATTCAAGCATTTCCTCAGGTCTCTAGCAAATTCTTCAGATGATCATGTTCATCTCGAGACATGACCCGCAGACGAGATTAGTTCAATTTCTTCACCATCCACATCTGAAGGGGTGGCAAAGAGTCCATCATCCTGCGAGCACCATAAGAGAATTTTGGCATTGACGCTAATGCACTTAGTTTCACACGAGGGGGATTAGAGTACTCAAATGAATATGCAAAGAAATTCTTCGAGGACTTATGAATATAGTGATTTGAGGAATAGTGCACATATTCATGTCCCTTGTAGTTTCCCTGCATATCAGAAGCATTAGCACGAGTACGAGCTGAATTTTAACCATATGAGGAATTTGATCCTCATGAAGACTTTGGTCCACTTGTGAAATTTTATATGGGGTTCCTGTTCTTAACCGGTGTTGTCATGAGGACATTTACCTCAAGACTTTCCAAGCTGCTTTTGGGAACACAAATTTTCCTCAAGGGTGGTCCATTTGTGCACTTAGTTCCAACATATCTAGCAAATACTTCACCATTCTAATTTTTGAACAGTTTATAGTTGAAGTCAAATGACTCATCAAAAGAATATGAAGTTTCACATGCACAGCCTGATAAAGTAGATGGATCAAGAGGAGGTCCTTTTGCAGCAACCCATGAGGTTTTGGCGTACTGCTCTGGTTTCTAGTATGATCCACCAGCATTCAATTTCCTCTCAAATGCAATACTCTATTTCCTAGGATTTGTGTTCAAAATTTGCTTTTTGAGCTCATCGCAAAGGGTTTGATGCCCTTTGAGGCTTTTGTAAATGCGTGTCACATAAAATTCCTTCAACCCTGCATTTTTGTGAGTGACATTTTTGGTTTCCTCAGGTGAGGGATTTGTAACAAGAGATAAGTTCAAGAATTTGTAGCAGTAGAAGCATTTGAACTTTCCAGTGAAGAATTAGCAGATTCGCGTTCGATGCATTTCAAGCATGGTGGAATGAATTATTTTTGGGTGGTACTGATCTGTTGAGCAAGCAAAGAATCATTTTCACTTTTAAGATCGTCATGAGAAGCCATTAGTTTCTCAAGATCTCGCTTTCTTTGAAAAACTCACAAGAAAGCTTCTCATGATGTGCCAAGAGAGTTCCATGACATTCTTGAAGACTATCAAACCTAGACTGGAGACTTTTAACATCATTACTCAGGATTTGAGTCTAGTTCATTTCCTCATTCAACATGTCATTGCTTTTGTCTAGCAGGATCTGAAGCCTTTCAAGTGCACTTTGTTGCTTAGTGGCAATATTAGCAAGCTTGTAGTAACTGTATTTTTGATAGTCATTAGGTTCACAATCACTAGAGTCAGAAGAGGAAGTGTGGTTAGGTACCTTGGAACCTTTTGCCATGAAGCAATAGGTGGGACCAAAGTCGACGTTGCAGTCATCATAGTTGTTGATGTTGTCATTCTCTTCGAGGTCGAAGATGGAGTTGCTGACGAATGTGATAGCAAGGTCTAGGCCCGCCACACCAGACTCCGACTCCTCATCAGATCCTTCCTCTTCATCACATGCTTCAGATTCTTCCTCGGAATCCATTTCCTTGCCAATAAGATCCCAAGCCTTTGTGAAACTATTCTTCTTGTGCGATAAGGACTTTGAGGATTTCTGCTTTTTCTTCGAGTCGTCACAACTGTCATCCATGTATTTCTTTTTCTTTGATTCCTTCACCCAACAATGACAATCAACAATGTAGTGTCCAGATCTCTTGCATTTATGGTAGGTTATTTTCTTGTAGTCCTCACATGAAGATTCTGATTTCCTCATATCTTTTCTTGAAGACTTTCCGAATTGGCCCGTTTGGAATTTTTTTGGAATTTTCTCATGAGTTTGGCAAGTTCCTCACCAAGTTCTTCAGGATCACCAAGACTGCAATAAGAGTCTTCTTCTTCTTTAGATGAGGAAAAATCCTTTGCCTTCAGCGCACGAGGTCTTCCGTAGCTTCGTGCATAGAGGTCTCTTTTCTCAGCTTTTTGGAATTCACGAGTATTGAGTCTCTCAAGAATATGAGAAGGATCAAGCAACTTGTAGTCTCTTCATTTTTGCATCATCAGAACCAGTGTATCGAATGAAGACCTCAATACTTTCTTCACCACCTCATGGTCAGTGATGTCTATGGCTCCAAGAGCCTGTATCTCGTTGGATATTTGAGTGAGACGATCGAAGGTTCACTGACAGCTCTCATTATCGAGTCTTTTGAAGCGGTTGAAGAGATTGCAAAGAACATCAACCCGTGAGTCACGTTGAGTGGACACACCTTCATTGACCTTGGATAACCTTTCTCACATAAGCTTTGGAGAGCCGAAAGCACTCACTATGGCATACTTACCTTTGCTCAGATGGCCACATATGCTATTCTATGCTTGCGAGTCGAGTTGCTTGAACCTCTTCACATCAGAAACGGTGATTGTTGCGGTGACACATGGAACACCATTTTCCATAACATACCAAAGATCGTTATCAATTGCTTCAAGGTGCATGCACATATTGTTCTTCCAGTAGGGGTAGTCTATCCCTTCAAAGGTAGGACAACCCACAGTGATCTTGATCATAGCTGTGGTCTAAATAACTAAAACTCCATGTGGTTCAATCGAAATCACACGAAACAAGGGAGTACCTTGCTCTTATATCAATTGAAAGTGTGTTATATCGACTAGAGGGGGTGAATAGGCGATTTATATGAATTCATCACTAAGGAAATTCCTTGTGAGGAAATTCCACACTCACGAACGGCGATCAGCAGAGTAAGTACTCATGCAAGCGTGCAAAGCAGAAATAGAATAGTCTTCATAGTGAAATGAAACATTCGGTTTGCACAAGTAGCATGTTCAGGATATGCAGGTGAAGAACAAGTGAAGTGAAGAATTTGGGGTGACGAAATTGTGAAAGTATTTAGTCAAATTCTTCAAACAGTAATGATCAATTTCATCAACATATAACTGAGGAAATGAAAGGGTTGAGGAAATGAAAGGGTTGAGGAAATAGAACCAAGTACTCAATGAAGACAGTGGTTTGATATCCCAGTTCCAACTGTTGTGACTGTTGTATGTCTGGTTTGAAACGGCTTGGTATTTAAACCAAAAGACACATAGTCCTTATCGTATTCTCCTTGAGCTAAGGACACACAGTCCTTGCCCAACACTTGTGGTAAGTCTTGAGGGCATACTTCCAAACCCTCAGAAACTTAGTTACCCGATGATCCACAATTGACTGCCAGATGCTCTAGACCATGACACCTAAGCGTCTCGAGGATGCAAACTCCTCAAAGGTAACAACCGGTGGTTTCACATAGGAACAATCTCTTCAGTGATGCTTAATCAATTTTTTTTTTTGGCTTAGGTGTTTGGGGTTTTTCCTCGGTGATGATTTTCTATTAAAGTCTTCGAGAAATGGGTTGCTCTCAAATGACAATTGTGAGTTTATCTCGCGGAGCAGCCAACCAATTGGTGGTTATGGGGGCGGCTATTTATAGCATGGGGGCAATCCCAACATGATTTGACATAAATGCCCCCAATTATATGACCGTTATGTGGATAAGGTTGGGGACAACTGGCGCACGACACACCAATGGTACGAACATTTCAACGGTGAAACTCCTCATGTCACTCATTTCCTCACTGGTAGGTAATTCACACTAGCGAATATCTAACTCCTTAGTTAGAGTAAATTTCTCACAAACCAGAAGATCTTCGTCTCTGTTAGTGAGGAATTTGACTAAACTGAAAAATATTACAAAGGCTTCACTCGAAGGATTGGTATGTGTAGGCTTTTAGATGAGAATCACTTGGAAACTTTTCCTTAGTTTTTCCTCGACCCCCTTTAACAGTACGGTGGTCCCATGACTCAAAATAGAGGAAATGAAACTAAGAAAACAAAAGTCTTGACGCTTCAAAGTCCTCCCATCAATTTCCTCATGGACACACCAATTTCCTCACTTTTAAAGTCTTCGAGGAAATACCAAAGTCTTCAGCCGAAGAAATACATTTTTAGGGGTCCATATTCTTCAAATAACTCAAATTCCCATCGACTTATAAATCCTGTGTGCACTCTTAAACATATTACTCTCTTAACCTATAAGTCTTCAATGCACTAAAATCACTAAGGGGCACTAGATGCACTTACAAAGACCAATGTTATTCCTTTTTGAAAAAGTTCCAACCATCATATCTTACCGAGATTCAAATCTGATTGGCGTCAAGATACCTCACACTCGGGATGCATGAGAAGAAAAGGGGCAACCAAAACTGACGAGATGATGATGCAAGATTCTCAGGACAAGAACTACGGAAGCAACTCTTGAATCATGAATTGGATTGTAAGACACATGAACACAATGTCAAGATATTCATGTCCACATGTAATTCTTACAATGAAATGCAATTGAGTTCTGATTTGGGAACCATCATCAAGGATATCAAGGTACTTGTGTAACTCTGGATTAGCTCTTATGGAGGAACTTCTTTTCCTTGATCAAATCAATCAGTGGCTTGGGGTGCTAAGAAAGTTATATGAAGTGAAGATACCAAATCTTCAAAACATATAACACTATGCACAGGCGTGAATGATTTGGGGTGATCCTAGAGGAAGCGAAACAAAACTTTCGCATATTCACGGCGGCAAGATTGCACGTGAACTTTGGGGAAAAACTTCTTCTATCAAACATATTCTTCATGAGCCAGGTACAAATATAAGGCTTTCAGGAGCTCCATCCCGAAACATGGAAAAGGCGAGGGTGTGGCCGATGGGCTGAGCAACAATTACCCAAGATTTTGATACAGATGAATTTCCAAAATTATAATAACAAGGAGATAGCATTTGTTAGATCAAATGATATAATGATGTATGCATCACGAACATCAACAATTAAACATTGATTGAAGGGTGCACTCGAAAATACGTACTGAGTAGCACAACCAATGCTAAAATGGTGAGTCAACAACCAACACACTAAGAATGAAACAATCAGACACTAATTTCAAAGCAATAGGGTTGCGAGAAGTATTGGAATCACACATCATACTTCACTTGTCGGTATTCCGGTTAGAAACAACACAAGGACCAAGAAATTAATGATGTTGGGGAGAAGTATCACTATATCTAGAACTCTTAAGACGTGCAACAATTCACACAACATTCTCGACATAAATATGGCAATACTCCAAGGTAGAATTATAACATTAGCTTGATAGCAAGGAATTCATGGGACAACACAAAACATGAACAAATTTGTGTTAGAGGGAAGGCAATAAGGTTGTCGATGATAACACAAATCATCGAGGGGCCAGGATGGTATTTCTCATCATGAATTTGATTGGCATCTTGGAAGAGAAGAATGCTGATGATGATCATGACACATTTGTCGAGAGTTTTCATGAAGATGTAATCTTTCAGCGATGACATCAATCAAAGGAATGGTCAAGCGAAAGGTTGTCACAACCATACATTAGAGTGCTAGCTCAGAATCAAAATTGGCTTTCAAGACAACCAACATGATGTTGAAAACTCGATGTAAGCTTAACGCATAGTTGGAAATGTGTTCCGGGGATGGAGGACATAGGTAGCATGGTTCAAGCTCTAGCATCATGATGATGTAGCCTAATAGCTTGGAATAGAGTTGTTGAATTGCAATGCATGCTCGATTCGGTTATCAGTGTCCTTGAGTGTCCAACAACTCCGAACACGAGGAAACTGGAACCAGTGCAATATCATAGTTGATGAGGAGCTTATAAGAAGTTATATGGCTCCATGGTATTCTCAAGATACGAGTGATAGAGGAAAAGTTGTCCCTGTCTTTCGATGAGATGGTGGTTATCATTTTGGTGGAGTAGACTTTGACGATCCAACTACGAACGTGTGAGGACGTCGCACCTTAGCAATCGCTAAACCAACTCCGAGAGGTTATTGACCACGCCGGAGCACGATCAACCTAACCACAAGGGTTTGTTTCCTGCACGTAGACAAATAACAAGGAAGAAACTAAGATTGCAATCTGGATATTGTGAATATAAGAGGAAAGCTTTTTTGATGAAAGTGGGGTTCTATGACGCCTTTGTCTGGTCATGGAACACAAACGAAGAACGCAAAGTTGCAGCTATGGAAAACTTGTAATCTAAACAAAACCTAAGTCTAAACAGTGCCCTAAGGGCTGTATATATGGGGGAATAGAGGAGGAATTTCGTGACCCCTTGCAGGAGGGGTCCGAAACCGACCCTAACTCAATTCCCCCACACATACGGACTCTAAAAATAGCCTATAATATGGTATTTCGAAATTACATGGGCCTGGCCCAAAAATAAGATGGCGCGGCACCTATAATAGCCTATGGACGAAACTTATAAAGTGGTGTCTTGAATATTTCGTCCAAACCTTCATGCTCTCCTTATGGTGGCTTCAAAGTGCAAAAATCACCAGCGGAAGCTCCATTGTTCTTTCCCGCGCGTGCACCTTCTACTCCATGCTTGATCCTGCTCCAACGGATATCCTTCTTGTCCATTCTAGGTCCTTCATTCATAAGTACAACAAAATTATCGAACTTAGGCAGCATCATATGTTCATAAACATTAGAAGGATTTCCAAGAAACCAAAGTACCTGGTAATTCAATTGGCGTGTGCGAGCTCTAGTAACTGGTCCAGTATGTATAGCAGTTGGGGCTGTGGGTGTAACAATGGTGTTGATATCCTCATCAACGAGGAATAATACTTGGAGATAGATCAGAATAAAGGTTAAACTATTGTATTGATATGTGGAACACTAGCACTTTCACTTGTTTGAGAATGAAATCAAAGTAGAACAACATGGTCCGAACCACGATTGCAAAGGATAAGATCACAGATACCAGATCAAAATATACCAATGGAAAATTATTGTTCCAAGAAGCTTCATGATAAGACATACACCGGGTCCATGGGCATGAAGTCAAAGTTCAAGGTCGACTCCCACTTCATCAATGCATCAGATGCCATTTACTCCTCGCCTTTGATTTAATTGTAGCTTTGAAAGATTATTTGGCAAAACACAAGAAGAGTAAGACTCATGAAAACTCTCGGGTTCAGATGGATTAGGGAAGGCATAGGTTCAACCCATCAGGGCATCTTAGGAACATATACCATGAAATTCAAGAGTAATTAATATATGCTTGAAAAGCATGGTTGATAAAAGCATAGGTTACAACTTATTAGAGGGAGAAGACACAATTTACCAATGGCATCATGTATAAAAGCAAGAATATTAGAAGAATTTTGAATGTGAAGGATGCAATCGGATAACAACCCAACAATGGGTGTGGCGGTCCAAACAAGACCTGATGTGAGTGTTGGTACCCAATCACAGAAAGAAGGAATGCAAGGCATCGGATTAGAGATCATGCGAGTAATATGGATACTTAAATACCTTCTAGGTTGGTGTATCGGAATCATATGCTTCAATCAAATACAAGTAAGTTGAATGGACTTAGATGGGCAATCAATCAAGGTTGATTTGTAAAGAACAAATAATTTATGAGGATCAAATAATGATTGCGCGCATTCACACACAGGTTGAATCAATAAGATCAAAGGACAATCATAAATGATTTTAATAAATGGAGCTAGACATATGGAATTAACCATAATGCAAGCAGGTGAGAAAGGTTAAGAGCAATAGGCTACCGAGGATTTCAGAAGATCGAATAACAATTCGAAGGATTTTGAGAAACTCATGACAACTGAGGACGAAAGAATCCCAGGTAAGATAATTTGGTGTACCTTGTAAAACCAAGAGCAATTGGAAAAGAAGGTACGAATGACATTGTATGTAGTCATCCATAGAGGTTGATAAAGGAAGGGAATCGCAAAAGCAATGAGCAAAATTTCTCGGGAGAACTTCATAGAATATCTTCGGAGTCTTCTCATGAATGAAGCCATCGACAAGAATGAGGGCATCTCCGGGAGGAAGAAGTTACGAGAACCTAGAGTTAGAGTTAGCAAAATATTTAACCAAAAATAGAAGAGGTATCATAAACCAAAATATATAAGAGGAATAAATGATTATAATACCACCCGATTGTGATGTGGGCCCGTAAGCCACACAACAAAGTTAGTAAAAGTTTTTCAAAAACTAGACTCAACTTAGGCCAAGGAGTTCGAAAGCGGGCTACCTACAGGCAGTCGGCTCTCAAGCCAACTCGCGACACCCTCGATTTGATCATACACAAATCATACACGCAAACCTATATGATCAAGCTCAGGGACTCACTAATCAATATCACAACACACTAGACACAAATTCAAATGTAAAGGTATATATTACAAGCCAGGCCATGAGGGATTGAATACATCAGTCAGCGAAAGCAACAATATCTGAGTACATACATTAAGTAAAAAAATTGACATAAGAAGGCTAGCACAAAAGATACATAAATCGAAAAGGCAAGGCATCCTGCATGTGTGCCTACTAACTACTCCTCGTTGTTAGCGGCCTCCACATAGTAGTAGGATCCATCGGGGTAGTAGCAGTCATCGACGGTAGCATATGGCTCCTGGGATCCTCCATCTCATCACGGCAATCATGTAGAAGAACATAGGGGGAAACGGTAACAAACGACCAAGAGTAATCATCCAAAGTACTTGCGAGACTTACATCAAGTCTAAACTACATAGGCATTGGTATCAAATAAAAGGGGTAGTATTTTTGGACTAAATTGCAGAATGCCAGAATAAGGGGAGAGCTAGTCCTATCGAAGACTACACTTCTCGCAACAATCATCTTGTAGCATGAGAAGAGAACATATTTTATAGCAACAAGTATCAATGTATAGAAATAATCCTAACCTGGAGATCCTCTTCTTGTCTCCGTGAGAGAGAGCGGTCGCCGAGTTGTATCTTTCACTTATCTGGGTGCATTTTACTAAGTATCCAGTTTTAGTTGTAAGAGATCAGAATACAACTCCACGTCGTCCTGCTAACATGGACACGGCTATTCGAATAGTTAAATCATCCCTGCACGGGTGCACCACATTTCCCAACACGCTTGATAACCTCTAGCCAGACACACTTTCCTGGGTCATGATCATCCTTGGGAGATCAACACTTCATAGCCCTACCTAGACTAAACTGAGAGGCCAGTCCGTCGGACTAAACCCTATGCATGCAGGGGTCTTCGGACCATCGCCCTTTGCACTCCTGCACATTGCATGCGCGGCCGAGATCTGTCCCGACAACCTCTTTTACAAGGCAGGTGCTTACGTGGACTACTCGGGCACGCGCCACTCCAATGTTGACGCCTGAAGAGCTTCGCCTGATACAACGACTCCGAGTACCCATAAATTTTCCCACGTGAAGGTTAGTGCGTGTAAGTCAATCGACCAACTCAGATCAAATAACCAAACTCGTTAAGCGTGTTATGATCGTGAAAATTTGTTCAAACCCACTTCTCGTTTTCCTCTCCCCCACTTCACATTTGCCTTTCTCGTTTGCCTTTTTCATTCGCCCTTCTCTCTCGCTTGCTTTGTGTTCGCTCGTGTGCCATGTGCCCTCAATATGCTTCCATCTTCGCTTGCTGAAAATCTAGTGATATGGATCCTCATCCACTTGCTAGTCTCTTTAAGAGACCAACTCGTGTGGAACAAATTGCTAGTGAGTTGAGGGCAATTGACTATTTCTTTGGAGTTTTGCGTAAGATGCGTGAATCTGGAAATTGTGAGGAAGAAATTCATGAAGTGATTCACGAGGGCTCCATGGATGAAAAGCATGATTGCAATGATTTCACTATAAATTCTATTAGTGATAATCATGCTAAAAATATGCAAAACCCTAAGCTTGGGGATGCTAGTTTTGATTTGTCCACTACTTGTTGCAATAATCTGATTGGGGTGATGATCTTTCTTATGATCTTGAAAATTTGTTCAAACCTCATGATGAATATGATATTTGCAACAATATTGAAAGTGGGATTGGAGAAGTCATGACTTTAGTTGATGATAATCCCACTATTTTTGAAGAGCGTCAACTTTGCATGCATGTGGATCATGAAAAGAATATCCTATGGGATAGCTATATTGTTGAATTTGAATATGATCCCACATGTAATTGCTATGAGAGAGGAAAATATTTTGGTAGAAACTTTCATGTTACCAAATCACCTCTCGTGATGTTGAGATTGCTCTTGTCTCTTTCTTCTTCCTTGCATATGGCAGCTATTGGTTGTCTTGACAATTTGTTTTCCTATAAAATGCCTATGCATAGGAAGTATGTTAGACTTAGATGTGATTTTCACATGCTTTAGGATGCTCTCGTTGTGCTTCAATTCTTGTCTTTTGTGAGAGCATCATTGAATGCCTAGCTAAGGGCGTTAAACAATAGCGCTTTCTTTTTTGCGTTTTCCACACTTTCATAATTCTGTTATGGTTGTGTTTTTTGTGTTTCTTTTTGCGTTTGTGCCAAGCAAAACCGTTATGATTAGTCTTGAGGATGATCGTTTGGTCACGCTAGAAAAGACAGAAACTTTCTGCTCACGAAAATAATTTTCATTTTTTTATGTAAGAGATTTTGAGTTTATTCTTTTTGCTGCTGATTTCTACGCAAATTCTTCAGACTGTCGTAATTTTTCAGAATTTTTGAAGTACCAGAGGTATACGAAACATACAAATTGCTATGGACTGGTCTGTTGTTAACAGATTCTGTTTTTGTTGTGTTGGTTGCTTATTTTGATGAAACTATGGATAGTATAGGGGGGTATTAGCCATGGACGATTGAAAGTACAGTAACCCAACATCAGCACAAGTAGAATTTAAGTTTGCTACAGTACCTAAGGAAGTGGTGTTTTGCTTTCTTGTACTAATGTTATCACGAGTTTGTGTTTAAGTTTCGTGTTGTGAAGTTTTCAAGTTTTGGGTGAAGTTCTTATGGACAAAAAGATAAAGAGTGGCAAGAGCTCAAGCTTGGGGATGCCCAAGGCACCCCAAGAGATTCAAGGATGTTGTAAAAGCCTAAGCTTGAGGATGCCCCGGGAAGGCATCCCCTCTCTCGTCTTCAATCCATCGGTAACGTTACTTGGGGCTATATTTTTATTCACCACATGTTATGTGTTTTTGCTTGGAGCGTCTTGTATCGTAGGAGTCTTTTATTTTTTTGTGTCACAATAATCCTTGCTGCACACCTATAGAGAGAGACATGCACACACCGTGATTTTGTCGAGCTTCACTTATATCTTTTGGTAGACAATTCAGCTCACATGTGCTTCACTTATATCTTTTGAGCTAGATACTTTTGCTCTATGTGCTTCACTTATATCTTTTAGAGCGCAGCGGTGCGTGGCTTGGTAGTTTATCTATGATTTAAAAGTAGTCTCAAAAGGGGTAGTTATCCAAAGGGATACGAAAACTTCCACCTTCATGTGCATTGAATAGTTAGAGAAGTTTGATTCATCTCAATAAGTTTTGAGTTGTGGTTATGGTAATATTGAAGTCCTGCTAGTAAGGTGTTGTGGATCTAGAAATACTTGTGTTGAAGTTAGTGATTCCCGTAGCATGCACGTATGGTGAACCTCTATGTGATGAAATCTGAGCATGATTAGTATATTGATTGTCATCCTTTGTGTGGCGGTCGGGATCGCGCGATGGTTTATACCTACCAACCCTTCCCCTAGGAGTATGCGTTGAATGCTTTGTTTCGATTACTAATAAAACTTTTGCAACAAGTATATGAGTCCTTCATGACTAATGTTGATTCCATGGTTTAGATGCACTTTCACCTTCCACCATCACTATCTTCTTAGTGTCGTGCAACTTTCGCTGGTACACAAAACCCACCATTAGCCTCCCTCAAAACAGCCACCATACCTACCTACTATGGCTTTTTCAAAGTCATTCCGAGATATATTGCCATGCAACTACCACCATGATATGTGCCACCACATCTACATTGCCTTTGCATGATCGTAAGATAGCTAGCATGATGTTCCATTGATGTCTATGCCATGCTAGATCATTGCCACGGTACACTACCGAAGGCATTCCATATAGAGTCATAGTTGCTCTAAGTTTTGAGTTGAAAGTGTGATGATCATCATTATTGGAGCATTCTCCCATGTGAGGAAATAAAAGAGGCCAAAGAAGCCCATAAAAAAGAGTCCAAAGAGCCCACCAAAATAAAAAAAATGAGAGAAAAAGAGAGAAGGGACAATGCTACCACTTTTTTCCACACTTGTGCATATTGAGCACCATGATCTTCATGATTGAGAGTCTCTCATTTTGTCACCACCATATAGCTAGTGGGAAATTCTCATTATATAACTTGGCTTGTATATTCCAATGATAGGCTTCCTCAAAATTGCCTTAGGTCTTCGTGAGCAAGCAAGTTGGATGCACACCCACTAGTTTTCTTTAAGAGCTTTCACATACTTGTAGCTCTAGTGCATCCTTTGTATGGCAATCCCTACTCATTCACATTGATATCTATTGATGAGCATCTCCACAACTCATTGATATGCCTAGTTAATGTGACTATCTTCTCCTTTTTGTCTTGCAACCTCCACCACATTCCACACCATCTATAGTGTTATAACCATGGCTCACGCTCATGTATTGCATGAGAGTTGAAAATGTTTGAGAAAGTAAAGGTGTGAAACAATTACTTGGCCAATACCGGGGTTGTGCATGATTTAAATTCGTTGTGCAATGGTGATAGAGCATAGCCAGACTATATGCTTTTGTAGGGATAACTTTCTTTTGGCCTTGTTATTTTGAAAGTTCATGATTACCTTGCTAGTTTGCTTGAATTATTATTGTTTCCACGTCAATAGCAAACTATTGTTTTGAATCTAATGGATCTGAACATTCACGTCACATAAGAGGAATTACAAAGTACACCTATGCTAGGTAGCATGAAAGCATCAAAAATTCATTCTTATCACTTCCCTACTCGAGGACGAGTATGAGTTAAGCTTGGGGATGCTTGATACATCTCAAACGTATCTATAATTTTTGATGGTTTCACGCTGTTATCATCCCTTCTTTGTATGTTTTATGTACCTTTTTATATATTTTTGGGACTAACTTATTAATTCAGTGCCAAGTGTCAGTTCCTGTTTTTTCCGTGTTTTTGACTCTTTCAGATCTGATTTTGGAACGGAGTCCAAACGGAATAAAAACCCCGAAATGATTTTTTCCCGAACGAAAGAAGACCAGGGAGCCTTTGGGCCAAGCCAGGTGGGCCCCAGGGAGCCCACAAGCTCCCACCATGCCACCAGGGGGGTGGCGGTGGTGGGCAAGCTTGTGGCCACCCTGGCCGCCCCCTGACCTAGATCTTGCGCCTATATATTCCCAAATATTCCGCAAAAAATCAGGGGAGCCTCGAAAATACTTTTCCGCCTCCGCAAGCTTCCGTTTCCGCGAGATCTCATCTGGAGACCCTTCCCGGCACCCTGTCGGAGGGGACTTTGGAGGTGGAGGGCTTCTTCTTCATCATCATCGCCCCTCCAATGACTCGTGAGTAGTTCACTTCAGACCTATGGGTCCGTAGTTAGTAGCTAGATGGCTTCTTCTCTCTCTTGGATCTTCAATACAAAGTTCTCCATGATCTTCATGGAGATCTATCCGATGTAATCTTCTTTGGCGGTGTGTTTGTAGAGATCCGATGAATTGTGGACTTGCGATCAGATTATCTATGATATATATTTGAGTCTTTGCTGATTTCTTATATGCATGATTTGATATCCTTGTAAGTCTCTCCGAGTCTTGGGTTTTGTTTGGCCAACTAGATTTATGATTCTTGCAATGGGAGAAGTGCTTGGTTTTGGTTCTGCCATGTGGTAACCTTTCCGAGTGACAGTAGGGGCAGCAAGGCACACATCAAGCAGTTGCCATCAAGGGTAAAAAGATGGGGGTTTTATCATTGGTTTGAGATTATCCCTCTACATCATGTCATCTTTCTTAAGGTGTTACTCTGTTCTTATGGACTTAATACACTAGATGCATGCTGGATAGCGGTCGACATGTGGAGTAATAGTAGTAGATGCCGAAAGTATTGGTCTACTTGTTTCGGACGTGATGCCTATAGAAATAATCATTGCATAGATATCGTCACGACTCTGCACAGTTCTATCAATTGCTCGACAGTAATTTGTTAACCCACCGTCTACTTGCTTTCATGAGAGAAGCCACTAGTAAACACTACGGCCCCCGGGTCTATTCACATCCATCGTTTACATCTCCGCTTTTACTTTGCTTTGTTACTTTGTTGCTTTCAGTTCTCACTTGGCAAACAATATATAAGGGATTGACAACCCCTTCATAGCGTTGGGTGCAAGCTTTTGTGTTTGTGCAGGATCTTGAGATACTCTTCCGCCGGATTGATACCTTGGTTCTCAAACTGAGGGAAATACTTACCGTCACTGTGCTACATCACCCTTTCTGCTTCGAGGGAACACCAACGCAAGGCTCCAAGGCCACGGGGGAAATCCTTTGCATACTTGCCTAGGAAGTCCCTTAAGGCGTAGCCGTAGCTGAAGGATTCCTGGTGCCCTCGACACAACTACTTCCTGGCGCCGTTGCAAGGGATACACAACAGAACAATCAGAAGTATTTCCGGCCCGCTACCGGATCTTTTTGAGGTAGCAGGGGGCGTCATGGAAATATCCTTTCATCCCACGGTCCATGAATCACTCGCGGGTACTATATGAGCCGACCCGACTTTAGTCACAACAAGTATCATTTATAGTATGTATTTATATACCCGTGATCACCTCCCTTAGGGGGTCTGATGAATTGTGGGTTTATGTTCATATTATTCATAATAAAAGATTTGAGTCTTATCTCAATTATATGATTATTATTTACATGATTATTATAGCTTCACAAATCTCTTCAATCTATTGATTTGGTTTGGCCAACTAGATAGATCTATCTCCAAGTTCGAGGGGTGTGTTGAAGTGGGTTCAATGTGGCGGTGCTCTATATCCAAGTGGCAGCAAGGGACAAGACACATCTTTGTATTGTTGCCACTAAGGATAAAACGACGGGGTTAATTCATATTAACTGAGTTCTCTTTATCTACATCATGCCAATGTTCTCCAAGCATGACTCTGTTTTACTTAATACTCTAGATGCATGCTAGATAGTGATCGATGGATGGAGTAATAGTAATAGGTATAAGCAGGAGTCAACCTATTTGCTTATAAACATGATGCCATTGTTGTGAATAAATATTGCATAACTATAAAATTTTCTATCAATTGCCCAACATTAATTTTTTACCCACTACATGCCTACGACATGAGAGATGCCACCAGGGAAAACTATGTCCCGGATCTATTCACTTATATATTTACAAACGCTACAATTTCCTCGCTGCCTTTATTTACTTTTTATTTACATTACAATTTACAGCTATCAACTATCATCTACACACTTCATTTGCTTGCGAATAACAAGCTCAAGAGGATTGACAACTCATACGTCAATTTTGTATCTTGTTTTTCTACTACTATTTATAGTGTTTTTATGCACTATATCATGTTATGGAGTAATTCTAATGCCTTTTGTGTCATAATATGCAAGGTTTACACAAAGAGGGAGAATGCCCATAGATGGAATTCTGGACCTGAAAAAGTTACATCAGAGATACCTATTCTACACATCTCCAAATAGGCTGAAACTTCACACAGAATATTTATGGACTAAATAAAAAATAGTAGAATAAAGAAGTACCAGAGGAGGGCTATCAGGTGCCCACTAGGCACGATGGCGCGGCAGCTCCCTGGCGCGCCCTGGTGGGTAGTAATCCACCCGACCCACTTCTGGCGACCATCTTCTTGCATATATTTAGTTTTAACTTGGAAAAAATAAGGAGAGGACTTTCGGTATGGAGCGTTTTAGTCTCGAGGAGGAACTTGGGTAGGAGCACTTTTGCCCTCCGGTGGAGCGATTCCGCCGGGGAAACTTCCCTCCCGGAGGGGGAAATCGAGGCCATTGCTACCTCTTGAGCTTGCGTTGGTTTTTTCCTTTGAAGAGGAAAGGGTGATGCAACACAGTAGCAGTAAGTATTTCCCTCGGCTTGAGAACCAAGGTATCAATCCAGTAGGTGTATCAAGGGAAGTCTCCAAAGTACCTGCGCAAAAACAACAAACTTGCACCCAACTTTATAAAGGGGTTGTCAATCCCTTCATGATTGATTGCAAAGTGAGATCTGAAGGCGGAAAGTCCAATGAAGTAAAAGTGTAGAGCTAAAAATATGATGTGAAGTAGACCCGGGGGGCATAGTGTTCACTAGAGGCTTCTCTCATGATAGCAAGTATTACGGTGGGTGAAAGAATTATTGTCGAGCAATTGATAGAACCGCGCAAAGTCATGACGATATCTAAGGCAATGATCATACATATAGGCATCACGTCCGAGACAAGTAGACTCATACTGTCTGCATCTACTACTATTACTCCACACATCGACCGCTATCCAGCATGCATCTAGTGTATTAAGTTCATGACGAACGGAGTAACGCCTTAAGCAAGATGACATGATGTAGAGGGATAAATTCATGGAATAGATATAAACCCCATCTTTTTACCCTTGATGGCAACAACACGATGCGTGCCTCGTTACCCCTTCTGTCACTTGGTGAGGTCACCACACGGTATGAACCCAAAACCAAGCACTTCTCCCACTGCCAGAATTATAGATCAAGTTGGCCAAACGAAACCCACAACTCGAAGAGAATTACAAGGATATGAAATCATGCAAATAAGAGATCAGAGGAAACTCAAATAAAATTCATTGATAATCTGATCATAAATCCACAATTCATCGGATCTCGACAAACACACCGCAAAAGAAGATTACATCGGATATATCTCCATGAAGATCATGGAGAACTTTGTATTGAAGATCCAAGAGAGAGAAGAAGCCATCAAGCTACTAGCTATGGACCCTGAAGGTCTATAGTGAACTACTCACGCATCATCGGAGAGGCAATAGTGTTGATGAAGAAGCCCCCCGTGCCCGAATCTCCCCTCCGGCAGGGCACCAGAACGTGCCCCAGATGGGATCTTGCGGAGACAGAAGCTTGCGGCGGCGGAAAATTATTTTCGTGGCTCTCTCCCGTGGTTTCAGATTTTTAGGGAATTTACACGCGGAAGAGGTAGGGCAAAGGAGCCTCGGGGGGCCCACAAGCCTGCTAGGCACCCCCCAGGTCACGTCTAGGGGGCTTGTGGCCTCCCCCGGGACCCTTTTCCTTGGTTCCCAAGCTCCCTGCGTATCTTCTGTTCCGGAAAAAATCATTCCAAAGTTTTTTTTCCATACTCCGTTTAAAAATCTCCTCTGAAAAAGGTCAAAAACACAGAAAAAACAGGAACTGGCACTTGGCACTGAGTTAATAGGTTAGTCCCAAAAAAGATATAAAATGCATACAAAACATCCAAAGTTGACAAGATAATAGCATGGAACCATCAAAAATTATAGATACGTTGGAGACGTATCAAGCATCCCCAAGCTTAACTCCTGCTCGTCCTCGAGAAGGGAAGTGATAAAGACTGAATTTTTGATGTGGAATGCTACCTAACATATTTGTCCTTTGTTGCTTCTTTCATGCGACATTGTGACGCCCTCGGCTTAATCGTACGCTAATCATACACGCAAATGTGTACGATCAAACCCAAGGACTCACGGGGAGATATCACAACACAACTCTAGACACAAATAAAATAACATCAGCTTCATATTACAAGCCAGGGGCCTCGAGGGCTAGAATACGAAAGCTCGATAAGCACACGAGTCAGCGGAAGCAACAAATATCTGAGTACAGACATAAAACATGGGGTGCCTTAGAGAAGGCTAGCACAAAAGATACAACGATCGAACGAGGCGAGGCCTCCTGCCTGGGAACCTCCTAACTACTCCTGATCATCAGCGGCCTCCACGTAGTAGAAGGCACCGTCGGGGTAGCAGTCGTCGGTGGCGGGGACCTCCATCTCCTGGGCTTCATCATCTGGTCGCAGCAACCGGATCAAGGGAACAAGGGGGAGCAAAGCAGCGGTGAGTACTCATCCAAAGTACTCGCAAGTCTTACATCAGAACTATTCTAATTATGCATCAGTATCAAAGAAGGGGGGGGTTATATGTGGACTGACTGCAGCAATGCGAGAATAGAGAGAGAAGGCCTAGTCCTATCGAAGACTAGCATCTTCAGGGTCTTGCAGCAATAGACGAGAGTAGAACAGGGGGGGTAACACATTAATAGTCATATTGTTGCAGCAATATTAAAGTGAGGTCACGCCTAAAGATCCTCCCTCGACTCCCTGCGAGGAAGCAATCCCGAGACAAACTAATTCCAGTTAAGTAACAATTGTAGTTGTATAAGATCGGGGCACAACTCCAAGTCGTCCTGTAACCGTGGACACGGCTATCCGAATAGTTAATTTTCATCCCTGCAGGGGTGCACCACATGTCCCGTCACGCTCGATAACACTCTGGCCGGACATACTTTTCTGGGTCCTGCCCGGCCTCGGAATATCGACACGTCGCAGCCCCACCTAAGACTAATCAGAGAGGCCAGCCCGCCGGTCTAAATCCTAAGCACAAAGGGTTCATGGGCCCAGTTCCCCTTCACGCTCCTGCACGTGGCGTGGGCGGCCGACGTCAGTCCTAGCATCCCTTAATCACAAGCGCGATGCATCTCGGGACCACTCGGGCGCGCGCCGCTACACTGCTGGCATCTGAAAAGCTTCGGCTGATACCGCGACGCCGAGTACCCATAATTCTTCCCGCGTAGCCGGTTAGTGCGAAAAGGTCTCCGACCGACCCAGATCAAATACCCAAATCCATTAGCATTTTATTTAGGCCAACAACACAGTCTCGCGGGAATCCACCCGGCTTACAACTAATCACCAATGAACCCAGTAACATGGTCGAGTAACTGTGTGGTTGTAACATCAGGGGAATCCGAGGAATCACCCTCGTTGGATCCCGAATGATGTACCCGTCAAGGTGGGCTTAGAGGAATCACCCTCGGGGGTCCCACACTCGCGGGGTTGCACGACAGGGGCGTCATCGGGAATGGTGAAAGAGGAATCACCCTCGATAACCACGACCGACTAGCTATACTACAGAGGTATCATCAGGAGTACTTAACGAGGTGTCACCCTCGGTACCCGATAGTATCCCTGTAGCGTCGTACAACGAAGGGGGGTGAACGTGCTGTGTCGGGTCTGGCTCGTCGATCAGAGATCGAGATTTGGAAACAAGCGGGGCAACTGATCTACGGGGTCAGAGGGGATGACTGCTCCACCTATACTAAACAGGTTAAAGGTACAGGACTGAAAGTAGCAGTTCATCAAAAACAGGCTATGCATTAGATATAGGAGCTAACTACAACAGTAGCAAAATACTAATGCAAGCAGTAGGAAGAAAGACATAGACGATATAGGAATGATCAAGGGGAGTTTGCTTGCCTTGCTGCTCTGCGGCAAAGGACTGATCGGCAGGGTCGTAGATGTACCCGGCAGCAGCGTCAGTCTCGGGGTCTACCGGTAAGAAGAGGGGGAAGAAACAATAAATAATAACACCGATGCAACACAAAGCATGACATGGAAATATGCAGGCTAGGCATGAGCTAACGCAGGAACATCCGTCATAGACGGGTCGGAAGAATATCTGACGATATTTCCCGGGTCTCGGGCTACTACCGGTTACACTGGAAACGATGGAAAAGTTCCATGATTGCTATGCTAGGGACGCGTGACAGACGAACGGGCCGTGTATCCGGGTTCGTCTCGCTTTGCTGATCAACTTTCATGTTGAAATTATTTCGATCTGACTTACGGATTATTTAATATTAATTTTCAAAGGTTTATTAATTATTTAGGAATTAAAAACAGATTTAAATGATTTAATAAAATCCTATTATGACATCATCGCGATGTCATGCTGACATCACATTTGACTGGTCAACTGACCAGCGGGTCCCGAACGTCATAGGCACAAGTTTTATTTAAGATTAAATATTTATTAATCAGATTAATTCAACGAGGGACCCACGTGTCATACTCTAATTATGTTAATTAATTATTTTAACTAATATTTCTATTTATTTATTTATTTTAAGAAAACATTATTTTTAATTATCGCGCGGGGCCTCCCTGTCATTGACAGCGGTGCATTGGCCCCACCGGTAAGTGGCTTAAGGTTATTTTCTCATTTATTTTTATTAGATACCTAACCGCTCAAATACCGTATTTCTCTAAATATCCAAATACACAAATACATACATCACATCTCATACATACATACGGAATACAACCTTTGTTTTTATTTCTTTTTTCTCAAAAACTCCCATCTCTCATCTCTCTGTTAACAGAGACAGAGAAGTTCTTTTGCTACTCCACCTAGAAGAACACCAACTTCGAATCCTTCTACCGGAGTCCACCGTTGACGGATCGAGGCCCCGTTTGCCGGAACGGAACCGTGACGTCGAGGGGAACGACAAGGTGGGAGGAGCCCGAGGAGGGGCTCACCGACGGTGACGTGACGGCCCGGTGAAGCCGGAGTTCGCACGAAGTGACGGTGGAGACGGTGACGGTGAGGTTCCGGTGGTGATGTGCCGGCGAGGAGGAGCCGGTGAGGAGGCCCCCCCGGAGATGGAGCCGCCGGCGGGATGGGGAGGGCCCCGGCCGCCGGATCCGGAGGGGGAGGTGGGCAAGGAGGCCGGGGTGGTGGTGCTGCCCGGCGTGGTGAAGGTGGCGCGCCGGCCGTGGAGGGGGGGGCTCGCCGTGAGGTGGGGGGGAGCGCCGGGTCGGGTGGCCCGGTGGAGGAGGTGGCCGCCGGGGGGGCGACGGGGGAGCTCGCCGCGGGAGGAGGGCCGGTGGAGGGAGGCCGCCGGCGGAAGGGAGGAGGCCGAGGGGCTTCGGCTCGCCGGCGGGGAAGGGAGGGGCCGGCCAGGGAGGGGCGAGGTGGAGAGGAGGGGGGGCGACGGGGTGTGGAGGGGGGTCGGTCGTGGGAGGGAGATGGGGCGAGATGGGGGGGTGTCGGTGGGGAAGGATCTCTCGGGGCAGAGAGAAAGAGAGACGCGAGAGGGGAGGGAGAGGTGGCGGCGTGGGGGGGGGGCCCCCCCACGAGGGGGGCTGGCGGCGGCGTGGGAAAGGGAGGGAGAGCGAGGGGAGTGGGGGGTCGCCAGGGGGGCGATTAGGGTTTGGCGGGGGGGCCGGCTGGGCCACTTGGCCCAGTTTGGGCCGGCTGGGGGGGGGGGCTTTCTTCCTGTTTTTTTTTTTGTTTGTTTTGTTTTGTTTTTATTTTGTTTTACCTTTTTCCTTTTCTTTTTATTAATCCTTTCTTTCAGTTTTCTTTTCTTCCTTTTATTAATTAATTTACTATTTGAATTTTTCTTTTGAAACACTCTCATATTATATTTTCTTTTACAAATTATTATACGTACTTTTAATCCTATCTTTCATATCCCCATTCTTTTAATATTCGTAATGAACTTATAAGGTACTCTTCTTTTGTTTCCAAATCTTTTAATCCGGACAGACGCGAATCAACGCGGGTCTGAGATGGGAATTCGATGACGTGGCATCATTAGCGGTCGATCACTGTAGCTTAATTACAATCACTACTGTAGCAAAAGTCGAGGATGTCACAATTCTCCCCTACTAACAAGAATTCTCGTCCCGAGAATTAAGAGGTAGAGGGAAAGAGCCCGGGGTATTCATCACGAAGATGATCCTCGCGTTCCCAAGTGGCTTCATCTTCAGAGTGATTTGACCACTGCACCTTAAGGAACTTAGTGACCTTGCGACGAGTCTTACGTTCAGCTTGATCGAGAATGCGGACCGGATGCTCTTTATAAGAGAGGTCTTGTTGTAGCTCTAGCATATCGTGATCCACTGCTCGAATAGGGTCCTTGAAGCAGCGACGGAGTTGAGAAACATGGAAGACATCGTGAACCTGAGAAAGGTTCGCCGGCAGTTCCAATTGATAAGCCACTCTTCCACGCCTTTCGAGAACAGTGAAAGGACCAATATAACGAGGAGCTAACTTGCCCTTGATTCCGAAACGGTGTGCACCTCTCATTGGTGTGACACGAAGATAAGCCTTTTCGCCAGGTTGATAGACCATATCTTGATGATGACGGTCATACTGACTTTTCTGACGAGACTGAGCAGCCTTCAGATTCTCATGAATAATGCGGACTTGATCTTCGGCATGTTGAATAATATCCGGACCGAAGAGTGATCGTTCCCCAGTTTCTGACCAATTCAGAGGAGTCCGACACCTTCGCCCATACAATACTTCGAAAGGGGCCATCTTCAGGCTAGCTTGATAGCTATTGTTGTAAGAGAACTCGGCATACGGGAGAGATTCCTCCCATTTCTTACCGAAAGAAATGACACAAGCTCGAAGCATGTCCTCGAGAATTTCGTTGACTCGTTCAACTTGTCCCTGGGATTGAGGATGAAATGCAGTGCTGAAGGACAGATGAGTCCCCATAGCCTTCTGAAAACTTTCCCAGAATTTAGAAGTGAACAAGCTGCCACGGTCCGAACTGATTACCAACGGAATACCGTGAAGTGAAACAACTCTTGACATATAAAGATCTGCCAGCTGACTAGCATTAATCGTTTCTTTGACGGCCAGGAAATGTGCAACTTTGGACAGTCGATCAATGACGACAAGAATAGCATCATTACCTTTCTGAGACCTGGGAAAACCAGTGACGAAGTCCATTTCAACATGGTCCCATTTCCACTCGGGAATAGAGATAGGTTGCAAAGTTCCAGCAGGCTTTTGGTGTTCTGCTTTGATACGCCGGCATATATCACATTCTGCCACATAGCATGCAATGTCTTGTTTCATATTGGGCCACCAGAATCTTTGCCGGATGTCTTGGTACATCTTGGTACTACCCGGGTGAATAGACAATGGTGTGTCATGAGCTTCTTCCATCACCTTCCCAGTCATCCTGAGATTTTCCTTCTTATTTGGGACGAATAGGCGACCCTTGAAATACAAGGCGCCACCTTCATCAACAGTGAAAAAGGAGGGTTTACCCTTTGCAATATAGCTCTTAATCCTGTCGACATCATCGTCAAAGTTCTGTATATTCTTTATGGAGCTCACAAGATCTGGTTCAACCACTAGGTTACTGAGGGAACCCTGATTAACAACACGAAGGTTCATCTTTTGATACTCTTCAGGAGGCGGAACAAGGTAACCCTGAGGAACAATGTGGAGGTTCAGCTTTCGGAATTCCTCTTGCAGACGATCGTGAGCCTGATGAACCTGGAGGTGGTTGCAGTATGACTTGCGACTTAAGGCATCAGCCATTACGTTAGCCTTGCCAGGGGTATATGATATACTACAGTCAAAATCTGCTATACGCTCCATCCATCTTTGTTGACGCAGGTTCAGCTCCGGTTGAGTGAACAAGTACTTCAGACTTTGATGGTCGGTGTAGATTTCACAGCGATTACCGACAAGGTATTGTCGCCATTCCTTCAATGCATGAATGACTGCGGCAAGCTCGAGATCATGAACTGGGTAGTTCTCTTCATGAGCACGCAGTTGACGTGAAGCATAAGCGATCACCTTGCGATCCTGCATTAGGACACAACCTATTCCTTGACGAGAAGCATCACAGTATATGACGAAATCCCTTTTCGTATCTGGAGGAGCAAGTACTGGAGCGGACGTTAGTTTGTCCTTGAGTGCCTGGAAACTTTCCTGACATTTATCAGTCCATTCATACTTAACACCTTTGTGAAGCAGGTTGGTTAAGGGCTTCGCAATCTTGGAGAAGTTCTCGACGAATCGACGGCAATAGCTGGCGAGTCCGAGAAAACTTCTGACTTGCTTGACATTCTTCGGGGGAGTCCAGTCAAGAATAGCTTGAATTCGTTCGGGGTTGACCGCAATACCATCCTTGGAAATCACATGACCAAGGTAAGTCACTTCGTCTAGCCAGAACTCACATTTGGAATACTTCGCATAGAGTTTATGCTCCCGAAGCTTATCCAGTACAAGACGAAGATGTTCAGCATGCTCTTCTTTGTTCTTCGAAAACACCAGAATATCATCCAGATATACCACGACAAATTTGTCGAGGTAGTCCATGAATATATAATTCATCAATCGAGAGAAAGTTGCCGGTGCATTGGTTAAGCCGAAGGACATGACGGTGTACTCGTATGATCCATATCGAGTAACAAAGGCGGTCTTTGGAATATCCTCTTTGCGAACACGGATCTGGTGGTATCCCAATCTCAAGTCGAGCTTAGAGAAAACGGTGGAACCAGCAAGTTGATCATACAAATCATTTATCCGAGGGAGAGGATATTTGTTTTGAATAGTGGCCTGGTTGATAGGACGATAGTCTTGAACCAATCGATTTGTCCCATCCTTCTTCTTAACAAAGAGAGAAGGTGCTCCCCAAGCAGAGGAACTCGGACGGATGAAACCCAGACGGAGCGAGTTGTCAATTTCTTGCTTAAGTTCAAGGAGTTCATGTGGTGGCATTTTATAAGGACGCTTGGCAATAGGAGTGGTACCGGGTACCAAGTCAATGACAAACTCGACAGCTCGAGCAGGGGGAATCCCCGGAAGTTCTTCTGGAAAGACATCTTGGAACTCTCGGACCACTGGAATGTTTTCAATCCCTTCAAGAGGCGACGCATTTAATGCATTCAAGGCATACAGCCGTGCCTCAGCATTACGGACGAGATGAGCATGGTAGCTTACTAGTTCATCTGAAGGGTGTAGGAGGTGGACGGTTTTGGTGGCACAAACGATCGATGCCGTATGAGCCTTCAACCAGTCCATCCCCAATATGAGATCAATGTTGGATGACTTTAGTAGGATGGGGTTGGCAAGGAATTCTAATCCTTCAATTTCAACTGGAACATGGGGGCAAACCACAGAGGTTCGGCATTCGCCCCCAGGGGTGTTTACCACTATCGGGAGGTTCATCTCTTCGCTCCTAATGTCATGCATGTATGCAAAATTTTCCGACATAAAGGAATGCGATGCTCCTGTATCAAACAATACAGAAGCAGGTACTGAGTTAACGAGAAGTGTACCCATCACGGTAGCAGGCTGGTCTTGAGCTTGACCCATATCAATGTTGTTGGCCTGACCACGAACATAAGCAGGCTTAGTGTTGAAGTTGCGGTTCTGGTTGTTGCCACGGCCAGTTGCGGGAAGTGCCAGCTGATTCTGATTCTGCCTGCAGTCTCTAGCACGGTGACCTGGACGGCCACACTTGAAGCACAGCCCGTCCTCAGGACGGGAAGGAGGAACTCGAGGTGGTGGAGCTGGAAGCCTCGGCTGCCTAGGTGGTGGAGGAGGCAGGCGAGGTGCAGCATAGGACGGCCTCGGAGTAGGAGCAGGTGCATGGTACATGTTGTTGGGAATCCAGATCTTCCGCTTCTGTGCAGATGAGCCCGAAGATGAGCCCATGTCACGGTTACGCTTGCTGCTATCTTTATATTCCTGCAGACCAGTCTCAACCTGAATAGCCTTGTTCACGAGGGTGGCGAAATCAGCATAGTCCTGAACGAGGAGTGTCAGCTTGATATCAGGGTGGAGGCCTTCACGGAACTTCTCCTGCCTGCGTGCATCAGTCGCAATGTCTTCTTCAGCATAGCGAGATAATTCCAGAAATTCCCGCTGATAAGCATCCACAGTCTTGTTGCCCTGGACCAAGTTGCGGAACTCACGCTTCTTCCGGTCCATGATTCCCTGGGGAATGTATCGAGCACGGAAAGCAGCCTTGAACTCTGCCCAAGTGATGATAGTTCCATCGGGCTGAGAGCGCCTGTGGCTGTCCCACCATTGAGCAGCGGGACCCTTCAGAAAGTAGGCGACAAAGTTGACATAGCTCGCGAGGGGCACATTGGCAGACTCTAGCTCATAGGAAATGTCACGGAGCCAGTCATCAGCATCAAGAGGCTGAGTTGAGCTGCGGTAGATCGCAGGGTTGAGACGGCAGAAGTCTTGCAGTGTCACGCCTTGTGGTTGGTTCAGGTTCGGCCTTTGGAACTGATCCATGAGCCCTTGCATAAACTGGCGGTTCAGCTCAAACTGTTGGATCATCCCCGCCATATACTCAGGAGGCGGGGGTGGTGCATCGTTGGCACGGCCACGCGGGCGGCCAGCTGGTCTAACCATCCTGTTAAATATTTAGCAGGGGTAGTTTAGCTTAAAGTAATCGAAAGGCATCGCACGCATTCATGAAGTAATCAAGCATAATGAAATGGAAATGCGATAGATACTCCATAGTAGTTGAGTTCGACATACAGACCCATACATAAGTTCGATTACAGACTAATGATTAAAAACTCGAAATTTGGCGATAGCGATGACGCATTTGACGATACCCTAGACTCACTAGGCGGCGCGCAGGCACGCGGTGAAAGAGTACCACAACGAGATGTAGCGATAAGGCTACATCAACGTCGGAGAGGACGAACGAATCCTGGTAGCTGGCGGTGGTAGAAGGTAGGGACAGGACCCTGTGTCCCGTTGTGACTCTGATGACGGTGCCGCATCCAGTCGAGGAGCTGAGGTCCAAGTGCAGGGGTTCTACCCCCAACATCTGTCCACTCGAGAGCTGATGGTAGCTCTGTCCTGCTCGGCTCGCGGAGGCGCATAGGTGGAACCCTCGGACAGTGTGATGGCTGTAGCTCTGTCAACGCGTCGTAAAGACGAGCGCGCGTAGCATACAACTCCACAGTCAGAGCTCGGAAAGCACGATCCATTGCCTCAGTGTACTGCACCAGAATCCGCGCGTCGTACCGACGCGTCACGTAGGGGGCGCAGACAGCGACGTAGGAACGGTCGTTGCGCTCCCGAACGTCAGAAGCGTAGGCAGTGAGATCAGACCCAGTCTCATCCCCAGCAGGAGCATGCGGGATGTATCTGAAAGGGGTCTCCTCCAGGTGAGGGTACGCTCCACGGAGACGGGTGATGGCGATGTAGGCCGCATCATGGACGGCCATCTCGACCGACACTCCAATACCACAGAACACGTGGCGCTCGAGGGTCTCGCCGCCCCTCTGGTCGAAGATGCGAACCTCAGCCTGGTACTGGTACTGGTTGTACTCGCGGAAATCCTCGAACACAGTGTACTCGGGGTACCAGCGATATCCCAGCCTGGTCAGGAGATCGACCAAAATGGCCGGGAACCCAGTCGTCTCGGTGGCCTGTGTCAGGCGCACGTGCTGTCTTGCGGGACGCATCTGAAAATAAGATTGACGAATGTCAATGACAGTGTGTGTAATACATATTCAGGAGAAAAAGAGTAGATAGTCCAGCGCTCCGGATTGATGTGATTCGAGAACCTAATGTTAGAGTTAGTAAAATCTTTGACCCGAAAGAGAAGAGAAAGTAGAGCCCAGAGTATAGGAAAGGAGTAAAAGGTACTAATACCACCCAATTGAGATGTGGGCCCGTAAGCCACAACATCAGCGTTAGTAAAGTTTTTCAAACACTAGACTCAACTTCGGCCAAGGAGTTGGAAAGGGGGCTACCTACAGGCAGTTGGCTCTGATACCAACTTGTGACGCCCTCGGCTTAATCGTACGCTAATCATACACGCAAATGCGTACGATCAAACCCAAGGACTCACGGGGAGATATCACAACACAACTCTAGACACAAATAAAATAACATCAGCTTCATATTACAAGCCAGGGGCCTCGAGGGCTAGAATACGAAAGCTCGATAAACACACGAGTCAGCGGAAGCAACAAATATCTGAGTACAGACATAAAACATGGGGTGCCTTAGAGAAGGCTAGCACAAAAGATACAACGATCGAACGAGGCGAGGCCTCCTGCCTGGGAACCTCCTAACTACTCCTGATCATCAGCGGCCTCCACGTAGTAGAAGGCACCGTCGGGGTAGCAGTCGTCGGTGGCGGGGACCTCCATCTCCTGGGCTTCATCATCTGGTCGCAGCAACCGGATCAAGGGAACAAGGGGGAGCAAAGCAGCGGTGAGTACTCATCCAAAGTACTCGCAAGTCTTACATTAGAACTATTCTAATTATGCATCAGTATCAAAGAAGGGGGGGGGTTATATGTGGACTGACTGCAGCAATGCGAGAATAGAGAGAGAAGGCCTAGTCCTATCGAAGACTAGCATCTTCAGGGTCTTGCAGCAATAGACGAGAGTAGAACAGGGGGGGTAACACATTAATAGTCATATTGTTGCAGCAATATTAAAGTGAGGTCACGCCTAAAGATCCTCCCTCGACTCCCTGCGAGGAAGCAATCCCGAGACAAACTAATTCCAGTTAAGTAACAATTGTAGTTGTATAAGATCGGGGCACAACTCCAAGTCGTCCTGTAACCGTGGACACGGCTATCCGAATAGTTAATTTTCATCCCTGCAGGGGTGCACCACATGTCCCGTCACGCTCGATAACACTCTGGCTGGACATACTTTTCTGGGTCCTGCCCGGCCTCGGAATATCGACACGTCGCAGCCCCACCTAAGACTAATCAGAGAGGCCAGCCCGCCGGTCTAAATCCTAAGCACAAAGGGTTCATGGGCCCAGTTCCCCTTCACGCTCCTGCACGTGGCGTGGGCGGCCGACGTCAGTCCTAGCATCCCTTAATCACAAGCGCGATGCATCTCGGGACCACTCGGGCGCGCGCCGCTACACTGCTGGCATCTGAAAAGCTTCGGCTGATACCGCGACGCCGAGTACCCATAATTCTTCCCGCGTAGCCGGTTAGTGCGAAAAGGTCTCCGACCGACCCAGATCAAATACCCAAATCCATTAGCATTTTATTTAGGCCAACAACACAGTCTCGCGGGAATCCACCCGGCTTACAACTAATCACCAATGAACCCAGTAACATGGTCGAGTAACTGTGTGGTTGTAACATCAGGGGAATCCGAGGAATCACCCTCGTTGGATCCCGAACGATGTACCCGTCAAGGTGGGCTTAGAGGAATCACCCTCGGGGGTCCCACACTCGCGGGGTTGCACGACAGGGGCGTCATCGGGAATGGTGAAAGAGGAATCACCCTCGATAACCACGACCGACTAGCTATACTACAGAGGTATCATCAGGAGTACTTAACGAGGTGTCACCCTCGGTACCCGATAGTATCCCTGTAGCGTCGTACAACGAAGGGGGGTGAACGTGCTGTGTCGGGTCTGGCTCGTCGATCAGAGATCGAGATTTGGAAACAAGCGGGGCAACTGATCTACGGGGTCAGAGGGGATGACTGCTCCACCTATACTAAACAGGTTAAAGGTACAGGACTGAAAGTAGCAGTTCATCAAAAACAGGCTATGCATCAGATATAGGAGCTAACTACAACAGTAGCAAAATACTAATGCAAGCAGTAGGAAGAAAGACATAGACGATATAGGAATGATCAAGGGGAGTTTGCTTGCCTTGCTGCTCTGCGGCAAAGGACTGATCGGCAGGGTCGTAGATGTACCCGGCAGCAGCGTCAGTCTCGGGGTCTACCGGTAAGAAGAGGGGGAAGAAACAATAAATAATAACACCGATGCAACACAAAGCATGACATGGAAATATGCAGGCTAGGCATGAGCTAACGCAGGAACATCCGTCATAGACGGGTCGGAAGAATATCTGACGATATTTCCCGGGTCTCGGGCTACTACCGGTTACACTGGAAACGATGGAAAAGTTCCATGATTGCTATGCTAGGGACGCGTGACAGACGAACGGGCCGTGTATCCGGGTTCGTCTCGCTTTGCTGATCAACTTTCATGTTGAAATTATTTCGATCTGACTTACGGATTATTTAATATTAATTTTCAAAGGTTTATTAATTATTTAGGAATTAAAAACAGATTTAAATGATTTAATAAAATCCTATTATGACATCATCGCGATGTCATGCTGACATCACATTTGACTGGTCAACTGACCAGCGGGTCCCGAACGTCATAGGCACAAGTTTTATTTAAGATTAAATATTTATTAATCAGATTAATTCAACGAGGGACCCACGTGTCATACTCTAATTATGTTAATTAATTATTTTAACTAATATTTCTATTTATTTATTTATTTTAAGAAAACATTATTTTTAATTATCGCGCGGGGCCTCCCTGTCATTGACAGCGGTGCATTGGCCCCACCGGTAAGTGGCTTAAGGTTATTTTCTCATTTATTTTTATTAGATACCTAACCGCTCAAATACCGTATTTCTCTAAATATCCAAATACACAAATACATACATCACATCTCATACATACATACGGAATACAACCTTTGTTTTTATTTCTTTTTTCTCAAAAACTCCCATCTCTCATCTCTCTGTTAACAGAGACAGAGAAGTTCTTTTGCTACTCCACCTAGAAGAACACCAACTTCGAATCCTTCTACCGGAGTCCACCGTTGACGGATCGAGGCCCCGTTTGCCGGAACGGAACCGTGACGTCGAGGGGAACGACAAGGTGGGAGGAGCCCGAGGAGGGGCTCACCGACGGTGACGTGACGGCCCGGTGAAGCCGGAGTTCGCACGAAGTGACGGTGGAGACGGTGACGGTGAGGTTCCGGTGGTGATGTGCCGGCGAGGAGGAGCCGGTGAGGAGGCCCCCCCGGAGATGGAGCCGCCGGCGGGATGGGGAGGGCCCCGGCCGCCGGATCCGGAGGGGGAGGTGGGCAAGGAGGCCGGGGTGGTGGTGCTGCCCGGCGTGGTGAAGGTGGCGCGCCGGCCATGGAGGGGGGGGGGGCTCGCCGTGAGGTGGGGGGGAGCGCCGGGTCGGGTGGCCCGGTGGAGGAGGTGGCCGCCGGGGGGGCGACGGGGGAGCTCGCCGCGGGAGGAGGGCCGGTGGAGGGAGGCCGCCGGCGGAAGGGAGGAGGCCGAGGGGCTTCGGCTCGCCGGCGGGGAAGGGAGGGGCCGGCCAGGGAGGGGCGAGGTGGAGAGGAGGGGGGCGACGGGGTGTGGAGGGGGGTCGGTCGTGGGAGGGAGATGGGGCGAGATGGGGGGGTGTCGGTGGGGAAGGATCTCTCGGGGCAGAGAGAAAGAGAGACGCGAGAGGGGAGGGAGAGGTGGCGGCGTGGGGGTGGGGCCCCCCCACGAGGGGGGCTGGCGGCGGCGTGGGAAAGGGAGGGAGAGCGAGGGGAGTGGGGGGTCGCCAGGGGGGCGATTAGGGTTTGGCGGGGGGGCCGGCTGGGCCACTTGGCCCAGTTTGGGCCGGCTGGGGCGGGGGGCTTTCTTCCTGTTTTTTTTTTTGTTTGTTTGTTTTGTTTTGTTTTTATTTTGTTTTACCTTTTTCCTTTTCTTTTTATTAATCCTTTCTTTCAGTTTTCTTTTCTTCCTTTTATTAATTAATTTACTATTTGAATTTTTCTTTTGAAACACTTTCTCATATTATATTTTCTTTTACAAATTATTATACGTACTTTTAATCCTATCTTTCATATCCCCATTCTTTTAATATTCGTAATGAACTTATAAGGTACTCTTCTTTTGTTTCCAAATCTTTTAATCCGGACAGACGCGAATCAACGCGGGTCTGAGATGGGAATTCGATGACGTGGCATCATTAGCGGTCGATCACTGTAGCTTAATTACAATCACTACTGTAGCAAAAGTCGAGGATGTCACAGACATGAATGTTCAGATCCATAAGATTCAAAACAATAGTTTGCTATTGACATGAAAACAATAATACTTCAAGCAAACTAGCAAGGTGATCATGAACTTTTGAAATAACAAGGCCAAAGAAAGTTATCCCTACAAAATCATATAGCCTGCCTATGCTCCATCATCCCCACACAACGAATTTAAATCATGCACAACCCCGGTATTGGCCAAGTAATTGTTTTCGCACTCTTACTTTCTCAAACCTTTTTCAACTCTCACGCAATACATGAGCGTGAGCCATGGATATAGCACTATAGGTGGAATAGAGTGTGGTGGAGGTTGTGAGGCAAAAAGAAGGAGATGGTCACATCGACTCGGTGCCGTTGTGAAGCACAAGTGTGGAAAAAGATAGTAGCATTGTCCCTTCTCTATTTTTCTCTCATTTTTTTTGTTTGGGCTCTTTGGACTCTTTTCATTTTTTTTCTTCCTTTTTTTATGTGGGCAACTTTGGCCTCTTTTCAATTTTCCTCACATGGGACAATGCTCTAATAATGATGATCATCACACTTTTGTTTACTCACAACTCAATACTTAGAGCAATGATGACTCTATAGGAAATGCCTCCGACTGTGTACCGGGATGTGCAACGATCTAGCATGGTGTATAACGTTGAAACATCTCACTAGCTATCTTAAGATCATGCAATGGCAATATGAAAGTGACGGCACAAGTCATGAGACGGAGAGGCGGGAGTTGCATGGCAATATATCTTGGAATGGCTATGAAAATGCCATAATAGGTAGGTATGGTGGCTGTTTTGGGGAAGGTATATGGTGGGTTTGTGCACCGGAAAAAGTTGCGCGGCACTAGAGAGGCTAGCAACGGTGAAAGGTGAAAGTGCATCTATACCATGGACTCACATTAGTCATGAAGAACTCATATGTGACAGCCCGAGACCGACGCCCGAGAAGATTCCCCTTTATTTCCGTTTCCGTCGTGTGATTATTTTTGTTGGTTGCATCATGGCATCATGCATGGCATCGTGTCAACTGTGTTCTTTTTCTGTGTTGCTTGTTGCTCCTTGTTGTTGGAGTGTGAGTGCTTTCTGAGTGTGGCGTTGTTTGTTGGCGTGATGAGAGTGGGTGCAACACAGCCGCTTTAAACCCTGTTACACCGCGGACCTAAGACCTTCTCTTCCCTCTTATTTCATTTTTTTGTGGTTTTGCTAAAGATTTCAGTTTTAACCCCTTCAAAATAAATTTGTCTTCTTTTAAAAATCCTTTTATTAAATGTGGGGGCAACCCCTTGAGTTTCCTTTATTTTTTTCCTTTTGTTTTATTTCAAAACTAGAGTCTAATTTTAATTGTAAAAGGGGTTTTATTTTTTCTTTTGTAAAAAGGGTTTTATTTTATTCTTCAAAAAGGTTTTATTTTTATTCGTTAAAAAATGCCCAATATATTTTATAGTTGGGGTATATTTTTAAAGGAGTCAAAAGGCAGTTTTTTTTATTTTGTTAAAACCTTTCTTTTGGTGGTTGTTTTCTGTTCTTAAAAGGGAACCAAAAGAGAGAGGAGGAGGCCGAGCCCTTGTGCTGGCCTGCCCAAGGCCCAGCTGGCAAGGTCCAAGTCCTCCCTTGCCCTAGCGCCAGGAGCCCGAGACCCCTCGTCCCTCATCTCTCGTTCTTCCTCCCCTAGCGCCGTCATCCCCTCCCCAGGCTCGAGCTCCCTCTGTCGTGATTCCCTTGGCCTCGCCCTTGCCCGAGGTGCCCAAGCCCCCTGGTCTCTCGTGCCCTGCCGTCGGCCTGTCGTCGCCCGCCGAGCTGCACCGTGCTGGCTCCCGCCCCTGCGCGCCGCCGCTGGCCTCGCCCTCGCCATGGCCGCGCCGCCGGCTGCAGGTCTCCCGCGCGCCGCCCTCGCTCCCGCCGGTCGCCACCTCCAGATCCCCGTCGAGCCGCCTCCCCTCGTCCTCACCGGCGGTCCCGTGCCGCGCCTCCCCGGCGGCCTCCTCCGCCGCCCTGGCCGTCTCCCGAGCACGTGCATGCCTCCCGAGGCCCTCCGTCGGTGCCGCCCCGTCATGCTCGCCCCCGCCGGTCGCCAGCCCACCGCCAAGCTCCCTCCAGGACCCCGGCCTCCTCCTGTCGTTGCTCCTGTTGTCGTGTTGCTTTGATGCTTGCGTTGCCTTGCTGTAGCTGCTCCTCCTGCTGGTTGCTATTGCCCGTTGCTATGCTTGCATGATGCTATGCTGCCGCTGCTGCTCGTGGCGCTATGCCTTGCTGGTGTGTTGTTGTCGTTGCTTGCTTGCGCTAGCCGGCGTCGTGCCATGCTTGTTGTTCGCCTGCCATGGCCGAAGCTGCAGTTGTTACCGCTTGTGTTGTTGTCGGCTGCTGCCAGTGTGCGGCCTGCGGAGTTTGCCTGCCTGCGCGCCGTGTTGGATGTTGGATGTTGCATGTTGTTGTGGTTGCTAGCTGCTAGGCTCCTGCTTGCTAGTTGCTTGCTTGCCTACTAGTAGTTGTTGCCTGCCGCCGCCGCTGTAGTTTGTTGTTGCTTAGCTGCTGTTGTTGTAGTTTGCATGCCTGCTAGCTAGCTAGTTGCCGCAGCTTGCATGCTAGTAGATGTTGATGTTGTGTCGCCTGTCGTCGCCGCTTAGACCATCCCCGCCGCCGTGGAATCGACGAGTTCGCCGAGTCCACGACGTCCTCGACGACCCCCGGACATCTGCGGAGCGTGTTCGACTACCGATGCGAAGATACCGATGCCAAGAGTACGACTACCGTCGACGAGACCGTGTACCTCGACTTCCACGACGACCACGACTCCATGATGTCCGCAACGAAATGATCCGCTCCGATATGCACGCTTCGAAGGTATACCGTTGGAACGTGTCGTGTAACAAATGCGTATGATGTATGAGATGTACCCGTATGTTTGCGCCTATATATGTTGCCCGTAGCACATTGTCTTCCTTCTCGTCACGCCCTCGACACATGGGAACCCGGTAGCGGGATCACCCCATCTTTATTTAGCGTTCCCGCACACGCTCCCTATTCGTTGGCACCGATATCTCGACGAGTTATCGGGATAGGAACTTTGTCGTGGCATCGTTTCCGTTTTGCCGCTGTGGATCCCTTTCGCTCGCCGTGGCGACACATGCTTCTTTTCCTTCCTGCCCGTGTTATTGCAAGCTTGCATGCATGACGCATTCATGGCATAATTATCTTGTGTTGCATGTCTCTTGCGTCGTAGCTTCATTCTAAGTCCCGTGTGTTAAGCGACTAGGATGACATGTAGGATCACCCGCTTCACCCCTTGCCATGTTAACAACAATTTAATAATGTCGTATAAATAACCGGGAGCGAACTAACTAATTAATCGTGGAGTTTCGTCGATATGCAACTCGTTGCATATCTAGCTTCACTTAATGTGTAGTGTTTGCGTGAGGTGTATTTCCATGCCATGCCTTGCATAATTGTTCTGATCATGCATCATAGTAGGGTGTGCATCATGTTGTGCATCATGTGGTGAATATCTGTGTTGATGTTTGTTTTTGGTTTGCTCCGTCTCGACAGAGTTCCGCAAGTGTGTCGGAATGTGAGGACCCGTTCGTCTACGTTGGTTCGCCGACTTCACGGAGTTGTTCTTCTTCCAAGCGGGATCTCAAGCAAGATGACCATTTCCCCAGAGACCATTACTATCATTGCCATGCTAGATTTACCGCTTCTATCGTTTATGTCTCGTTGCCTACCACATGTTAAATATCAGCCTCTCTACATTGCCATGATAACCTTCAACCTGTTCGACCTAGCAAATCACTGATTGGCTATGTTACCGCTTGCTTAACCATGTTGTTAGCGTTGCTAGTTGCAGGTGTAGTTGCTTCCATGTGATAGCATGGGTTCCTTGTCTTATCACCATATTAATGCTATTTAATTTAATGCACCTATATACTTGGTAAAAGGTGGAAGGCTCGGCCTTTCTAGCATGGTGTTTTGTTCCACCTTTGCCCCCTTAGTTTCGGCTACCGGTGTTATGTTCCATAACTGAGCGCTCCTAACACGATCGGGGTTGTTATGGGAACCCCCTTGATAATTCGTTTTAGATTAAAGATGGCCTGGCAAGGCCCAACTTTGGTACTACATTTGCCTAATAACTAATGAACCGCATCGGGAGTAATTAACCTGAGGAAATTTAATCAACCCCCGGGCCAGTGCTCCTCATGAGTGTCGGTCCACCCACCTAGCAGTCGCCGATGCCACCTCGGGGAAACTCGAGGTTTGGTTCCCGTCCACTATGCATAGATGGTGTGTCCTGAGAACGAGATACGCGGCTCCTATCGGGATCGTCGACACACCGGGTGGCCTTGCTGGATTAGTTTTACCTTTGACGGAATATCTTGTGCATCGGGATTCTGGTGATGCTTTGGGTAATCTCAGAGTTGAGGTTTTCCACTAGGGAATCCGACGAGATCGCGAGCTTCGTGATTGAGGATTTCTATGCGGCTTGTGGTAATTTGTGATGGACTAGTTGGAGCATCCCTGCAGGGTAAATCTTTTCGGAAAGTCATGCCCGCGGTTATGTGGCAACGTAGAAGCTTTGCTTAACACTAGTTCTAGATAACTTGAAGTTAATTTAATTAAAACTTGCCAACTGTGTGCGTAACCGTGACTGTCTCTTTCGTGAGTTCCTTCTCCGATCGAGGACACGGTGGGGTTATGTCTGACGTAGGTAGGTGTTCAGGATCATTCATTTGATCAACCGTAGTTCACGTCCATTATGCGTAGATCATCCCCCTCTTTATTCTTTTACTCATAAGTTTAGCCACCAAATATATGCTTAGCCGCTGTTGCAACCTCACCACTTAACCATACCTCACCCATTAAGCTTTGCTAGTCTTGATACCTTTGTAAATGAGATTGCTGAGTCCCCTGTGGCTCCCAGATTACTACAACACCAGTTGCAGGTATAGGTAAAGGTTACTCGACGCGAGCGCGTTGATTGTTCATTTGGAGTTGCTTCTTCTTCATCTTCATCGATCTAGGATGGGTTCCAGGCCCGCAGCCTGGGATAGCAAGGATGGACGTCGTTCTTATTCTCTCGTTTGTTTTCGTCCTTAGTCGGACCCTGCTCCTATTCATGATGATTATGTATTGTACTGATGTGACTCTGATGTAGCTTGTGGCGAGTGTAAGCCAATTCTATACACATATATCTCTTATTTTCAGTTCATGTACTTGTAACGATATCCATTCTTGCGACACGACGAGATGCGCTTCTATCCCTGACAAGGCCCTCGTGCCAAATTGAGGATAGGGTCGCATCTTGGGCATGATATCATATACTTATTGCGAAAGTTTTATTAGTAATCGAAACAAAGTGCTAAACGCATACTCCTAGGGGAAGGGTTGGTAGGTGTAAACCATCGCGTGATCCCGACCGCAACACAAAGGATGACAATCAATGAATCAATTATGCTCCGACTTCCTAACATAGCGGTTCACCATACGTGCATGCTACGGGAATCACTAACTTCAACACCAGTATTTCTAGATTCACGACACCCTACTAACATAACTCTAATATCACCAAATCCATGTCTCAAAACTAAATGAGAGGAATCAAACTTCTCTTACTAATCAATGCACAAGAATATGGAAGTCTTTATTGTATCCTCTTTGGATGCCTATCATCTTTAGGACTACTTTCATAGCACAAGCCAACTACCAAGTTACTTAGAGAGAGCACTCTCAAAAAGATATAAGTGAGGATCGAGAGTTTTTATTTCTCCAAGATATGACACCGACGTGCTCTAAAAATATCTAAGTGAATCACTAGAGCAAAGTTATCTAGCTCAAAAGATATAAGTGAAGCACATGCGAGCTAAATTTCCGAACTCAAAAGATATAAGCGTAGCTCAAAGAGATTCTAGCAAATTCACGATGAGTGTGTGTCTCTCTCAACAAGGTGTGCAACAAGGATGATTGTGACACAACAAAAAAGAAAAGACTCCTATGATACACGACGCTCCAAGCAAAACACATATCATGTGGTGAATCAAAATATAGCTCCAAGTAACATTACCGATGGATTGAAGACGAAAGAGGGGATGCCTTCCCGGGGCATCCCCAAGCTTAGGATTTTTGGTGTCCTTGAATTTGTCTTGGGGTGACTTGGTCATCCCCAAGTTTGAGCTCTTTCCACTCTTCATCCCATTATCCATAAGAACATCACCCGAAACTTGAAAACTTCACAACACAAAACTTAAACAGAAACTCGTGATATCATTAGCATAAGAAAACAAACCACCACCTCTTTAGGTACTGTAGCAAACTTGATTTCTATTTATATTGGTGTTAGGTTACTGTATTCTCACTTTTCCATGGCTAGTAGCCCCCGATACTATCCATAGTTTCATCAAAATAAGCAATCAACACAACAAAAACAGAATCTGTCAAAAACAAACCAGACTTTAGCAATCTGTATACTTTGTATACTTATGGTATCTCAAAACTTCTGAAAAATTATGACAAATTAGGGCAATTGCCATATCAACCAGAAGAAAAAAGAATCAACTCAAAAGCTCTTTCTGGATAGGAATTAAAAATACTTTCGTGAGCGTAAAGTTTCTGTCTTTTTCAGCAAGATCAAACAACCATCACCAAAACTAGTCATAAAGGTTTTTCTTGGCACAAACACAAAAAACACAATCATAACAGAATTATGATGGTGTGGACACAACAAAACAGAAAGCAAAAAAGCAAAGATAAATTCATCGGGTTTCCTCCCAACAAGCGCTATTGTTTAACGCCCTTAGCTAGGCATAAGGCGATAGCATCAAGTATCGTCGTCTTTGGTGCTCAAACCATAAGTAGGCCTCATCATGGATTCATAAGGAAATCTTATTTTATTTCTAGGAAAATGTTCCATGCCCTTCTTTAATGGAAATTGAAATCTAATATTCCCTTCCTTTCATATCGATGACAGCACCAATAGTCCTTAGGAAAGGTCTACCAAGAATGATAGGACATGTTGGATTGCAATCAATATCAAGCACAATGAAATCTACGGGTACATAGTTCCTATTTGCAATAATAAAAACATCATTGGTCCATCCCATAGGTTTCTTAACAGTAGAATCCGCAAGCTGCAAATTAAGAGAGCACTCATCAATCTCATTGAAGCCTAGAACATCACATAAAGACTTTGGAATAGCGGAAACACTAGCACCCAAATCACACAAAGCATTGCATTCATAGTTTTTGATCTTGATTTTGATAGTAGGTTCCCACTCATCATGAAGCTTTCTAGGAATAGAAACTTCCAACTCAAGTTTCTCTTCAAGAGATTTCATCATAACATCGACGATATGATCGGTAAAGGCTTTGTTTTGGCTATAAGCGTGTGGAGAGTTTAGCATGGATTGCATCAAGGAAATACATTCAATCAAAGAGGAACTATCATAATTGAATTCCTTGAAATCCAAAGTAGTAATTTCATTACTACTCAAAGTTTTGATATCCTCTACTCCACTTTCAATGCTTTTAGCATCAAGATAGATAGACTCCGAATCATTGGGGCGTTTCTCAACAAAAGTGGATTCATATCTAGCCCCATCATCATTAGGTTTGACATTAGAAAACAAGGATTCGATGGGAGTCACACCAAGCACTTTAAGATCTTCGTGATTCTCATCACGAGAACACGCCTTTTTAAGCCATTCATGTCTAGCACGAATTTGGGTGGTTCTTTCTTTACTCTCATTCATGGAAACATGCATAGCTTTCAAAGTTTCATCCATATTAATCTTGTGAGGAGCACATCTCAATTTCAAAGCATCAATATCAAGAGACATTCTATCAACGCTCCTAGCCAAGTCATCAATTTTGAGCAGTTTTTCTTCTATGGATGCATTGAAAATCTTTTGCGAGTTGATAAACTCTTTAATATTACTCTCTAGATCAGAGGGTAATCTATTGTAATTTCCATGAGCATGGTTGTAGGAATTGCCAAAGTTATTAGAGGGATTGCTAGGAAAAGGCCTAGGAATATAGTTTCCTCTAAAAGCATTGTTGTTGCCAAAATTATTCCTACCAACAAAATTAACATCCAAGCTCTCATTTCTACTCTCAATCAAGGAAGACAAGGGCATATCATATTGATCTAAAGGAGCACCTTTACTAGCAAACAATTTCATTAACTCATCCATCTTAGCACTCACAGAGTTAATTTCTTCTATAGCATGCACTTTTTTACTAGTAGGTGACCTTTCAGTGTGCCATTAAGAATAGTTTGTCTTGATATTGTCTAGGAGTTATGTAGCTTCTCTTAATGTGATTTCCATGAAAGTTCCACCGGAGGCGGAATCCAAGATATTTCTAGAAACAAAATTCAAACCAGCATAGAAGATTTGTATAATCATCCAAAGACTCAAGCCATGAGCGGGACAATTTCTAATCATTAATTTCATTCTCTCCCAAGATTGTGCAACATGTTCATGATCTAGTTGCTTAAAATTCATGATATCATTACAGAGAGAGAATCTTAGCCGTTGGAAAATACTTGGATATATAAGCATCTTTGCACTTGTTCCAAGAATCAATACTATTTTTGGGCAAAGATGAAAACCAAGTTTTTGCTCGATTTCGCAATGAGAATGGAAATAGCTTCAATTTAATCACATCATTATCCACATCTTTCTTCTTTTGCATATCGCATAACTCAATGAAGGTATTAAGATGGGATGCGGCATCTTCACTAGGAAGGTGGAAAATTGCTCTTTCATAACAAGATTTAGCAAAGCAGCATTGATTTCATATGATTCCGCACTAGTGGCGGGAGCAATCGGAGTACTAATAAAATCATTATTATTAGTATTCGAGAAGTCGCAAAGTTTGGTGTTTTCTGTCATGGTGACTTCAGCAAGCAGACAAGCAAACAAGCGAAAAGAAAGCAAGCGAGAGAAAAGGGCAAACGAAAAAGGCAAATATTTTTTTGTAATTTTTGTTTTTCAGAAGTGGCGGAGAGGAAAACGAGAGGGTTAAAAAGTAAATGCAAGAGATGAGTTTGCGATAGTTACTTGGATAAGCTTCACTTAGAATAGTCATTGGTGCCAGAAATTGACACGTTGAAGGAAGGCTATTCTTTACTTGATACTCCCCGGCAACGGCGCCAGAAATTGGCACGTTGACACGAGACTATTCTTGACTTGATCCTCCCCGGCAACGGCGCCAGAAATTCTTCTTGCTATCTCTTGAGCTTGCGTTGGTTTGTCCCTTGAAGAGGAAAGGGTGATGCAACACAGTAGCAGTAAGTATTTCCCTTAATATGAGAACCAAGGTATCAATCTAGTAGGAGTATCAAGGCAAGTCTCCAAAGTACCTGCACAAAAACAACAAACTTGCACCCAATGCTATAAAGGGGTTGTCAATCCCTTCACGATTGATTGCAATGTGAGATCTGAAGCCGGAAAGTCCAATGAAGTAAAAGTGTAGAGCTGAAAATATGATGTGAAGTAGACCCGGGGGCCATAGTGTTCACTACAGGTTTCTCTCATGATAGCAAGTATTATGGTGGGTGAATGAATTACTGTCGAGCAATTGATAGAACCGTGCAAAGTCATAACGATATCTAAGGCAATGATCATACATATATGCGTCACGTCCGAGACAAGTAGACCGATACTGTCTGCATCTACTACTATTACTTCACACATCGACCGCTATCCAGCATGCATCTAGTGTATTAAGTTCATGACAAACGGAGTAACTCCTTAAGCAAGATTACATGATGTAGAGGGATAAATTCATGCAATAGATATAAACCCCATCTTTTTACCCTTGATGGCAACAACATGATGCGTGCCTCGCTACCCCTTCTGCCACTGGGTGAGGTCACCGCACGGTATGAACCCAAAACCAAGCACTTCTCCCATTGCAAGAATTATAGATCAAGTTGGCCAAACAAAACCGACAACTCGAAGAGAATTACAAGGATACGAAATCATGCATATAAGAGATCAGAGGAAACTCAAATAACATTCATAGATAATCTGATCATAAATCCACAATTCATCGGATCTCGACAAACACACCGCAAAAGAAGATTACATCGGATAGATCTCCATGAAGATCATGGAGAACTTTGTATTAAAGATCCAAGAGATAGAAGAAGCCATCTAGCTACTAGCTATGGACCCGAAGGTCTATGGTGAACTACTCACGCATCATCGGAGAGGCAATGGTGTTGATGAAGAATCCCTCCGTGCCCAAATATCCCCTCCGGCAGGGCACCAGAATGTGCCCCATATGGGATCTTGCGGAGACAGAAGCTTGCGGCGGCAGAAAAGTATTTTCGTGGCTCTCTCCCGTGGTTTCGGATTTTTAGGGAATTTATAGGCGGAAGAGGTAGGGCAAAGGAGCCACGGGGGGCCCACAAGCGTGCTAGCCCCTCCCCCCCCCCCCACACCACGGCTAGGGGGCTTGTGGCCTCCCCCGGGACCCTTTGCCTTGGTTCCCAAGCTCCCTCGTATCTTCTATTCCGGAAAAAATCATTCCGAAGATATATTTTTTTCGTCTGGACTCCGTTTAAAAATCTCCTCCGAAAAAGGTCAAAAACACGTAAAAAACAGGAACTCGCACTTGGCACTGAGTTAATAGGTTAGTCCCAAAAAAGATATAAAATGCATACAGAACATCCAAAGTTGACAAGATAATAGCATGGAACCATCAAAAATTATAGATACGTTGGAGACGTATCAGCCATCGTCATCACCAACAACCCTCCCATCTTGGGGAGGTCAATCTTCATGAACATCTTCAAGATCACCATCTCCTCCGAAAACCCTAGTTCATCTCTTGTGCTCAATCTTGTACCGGAACCTGAGATTGATACCTGGGGGTGACTAGTAGTGTTGGTTACATCTTGTAGTTGATGCTTTATGGTTTAGTTGGTGGAAGATCATATGTTCAGATCCAATATGCTATTTAATACCCTACTGATTCATCACTTGTGAGTAGTTACTTTTGTTCTTGAGGCCACATGAGAAGTCATGTTGCAAGTAGTCTTGTGAAGTTGATATTCGTTCGATATTTTGATGGTATGAATGGTGATTTTCGAACATCGACTACATAACACTTAACCATATTTGGCCTAAGGGGACGCATTGTTGAGTAGTTATCAGATGATGGGATTGCGAGAGTGATGGAAACTTAAACCCTAGTTTATGTGCTATACCATAAGGGGCTGATTTGGATCCCTATGTTTAATGCTATGGTTAGAATTTTTTCTTAATAATTTTCTCGTAGTTGTGGATGCTTGCGAGGGGTTAATCATAATTGGGAGGTTTGTTCAAGTAAGAACAAGACCCAAGCATTGGTCCACCCACATATCAAATTATCAAAGTACCGAACGCGAATTAATCCAACATGGCAAAAGTAACTAGATGAAATTCCCATGTGCCCTCAAGAACACCTTGCCTATTATAAGAAATAGTTCCGGCATGTCCTTTGCTACAAAAGGACTAGGCTGCCTTGCTGCACTTATTGTTACTATTGCTACTTGTTACTTGTTATAATTACCTTGCTATCAAACAACTTGTTACCACTATTTCAGTGCTTGCAAAAAAAACCTTGCTAGAAACCGCTTGTCATTTCCTTCTGCTCCTCATTGGGTTTGACATTCTTACTTATCGAAAGGACTATGATTGATCCTATACTTGTGGGTCATCAACAACCTTCTTGCCCATGTTGGGTGCAAGTGTTTGTTTATTTGTGTGCAGTCTCTGTATATGGGGGTTGCATGCTACTCCTATTGATTCGGTAACCTTGGTTCTCACTGGGGAGGAATACTTATCAATACTTTGCTGCATCACCCATTTCTCTTCACAGAAAACCCAACGCAGATCACAAGTATCAGGAAACGGTGCTAGAAAAGAGTTTTGATAACCCATAAGTATAGGTGATCGCAATAGTCTTCGCGAGCAGTATTACTCCCTGATTTATTGATTCAGCATAAGGGGGGCAAAGAAAATTTATTGGTCTTAGCAGCTGAGTTGTCGATTGAACCACACCTGGAATATCTCTCTACAACAAAGATTTTAGAAGCACAACAAAATAGTAGAAGTAATAGGAATGTTAGCAGTTTTGTAGTGATTGTAACAGTAGCAACAACAATAGTAACTTAGCAAGATTCAGTATATGAAAATCTTAGGAATGTGGGCCGGTGATCGATAATGATTTAGATGCCATCAATCATGTAAGAATTACACACTAGAGCGACACATAACTAGCTCCAATTCATCAATATAATGTAGGCATGTATTCTGTATATTGCCATACGTGCTTGAAATAAGAATTTGCATGACATCTTTTATCCTACCCTCCCGTGGCAACGGGGTTCATAAGGAAACTAAGGGATATTAAGGCCTCCTCTTGATAGAGATATCGAACAACACATTAACACATGGTGAATACATGAACTCCTCAAACTACGGCAATCACCGGAAAGAATCCCAATTATTGTCAGCTTGGAGGATGCAGATCATAAGACGTAATAGGTGCATACAACTTGGAAGATAGGATCTAAACACTTTCATATTCAAAGAAAACATAATAGGTCCAGATCTAAAATCATGGCACTCGGGCCCTCGTGACAAGCATTAAGTATAGCAAAGTCATAACAACATCAATCTCAGAAAATAGTGGATACTAGGGATCAAGCCCTATCAAAATAACTTGATTACATGATCAATATCATCCAATCCCGTCATAGTTCATCAATCCTACAAAGGAATTAATCAATCCCACTCATGAGCATCATGGAATTGTTAATGGAGAAGTGTTGGTGATGGTGAAGGCGACGAATCCCCCACTCCGGAGCCCCAAATGGACACCAGAACAGCCCTCCCAAGGACGAACACAATGTGGCGGCGGCTCCATCTCGTAAAACGCGATGAAAACTTCTCTCTGGATTATTCTTTGTAATTATGAATTTATAGGAGTGGAACTACGTTCGGGGGAGCCACCTGGGCCCCACAAGCTAACAAGGCGCGCCCAGGGAGGCCCTATTGGTTTGTGGCCCACAAGCCTGTGGTAGGTCTTTGCTCCATAATTCTTAATATATTCCAGAAAAAATCCACAAAAAGTTTCATCCAATTCTGAGAACTTTTATTTTTGCACAAAAATAACACCAATGTAGTTGTGCTGAAAATAGCGTTAGTGTGGATTAGTTTCATTCAAATCATGCAAATTAAAGTCCAAAACAAGAGAAAAAGTGATTGGGAAAGTAGATACATTTGACACATATTATTAAGTGAGGGAAATATTTTTCACTACTTTACTACAAGTAGCAGCTATATATACACTGCCACCACCACCTACTCTCAGTGAGAGTGACTAGGATGAATCATACACCTTCATATCCATTTTTCTAAGAGAGACCCACCTACTCATGTGGTTAGATGAATGGATTCCATTCCTACCATATGATCCTAGATTACTAACCTCCCTGAAAGGACGTGGATGTAGCCTAGAGGGGGGGTGAATAGGCGCTTTAAAATAATTAAGGTTTAGGCTTGAACAAATGCAGAATAAAACTAACGTTTAATATGTCAAGCACAAAACCTCAAACAACTAGGCTCACCTATGTGCACCCAACAACTTATGCTAAGCAAGATAAACAACTAAGTGATAGCAAGATATATGACAAGAGACAATATGGCTATCACAAAGTAAAGTGCATAAGTAAAGGGTTCGGGTAAGAGATAACTGAGGCACGCGGAGACGATGATGTATCCCGAAGTTCACACCCTTGCGGATGCTAATCTCCGTTGGAGCGGTATGGAGGCACAATGCTCCCCAAGATGCCACTAAGGCCACCGTAATCTCCTCACGCCCTCGCACAATGCAAGATGCCGTGATTCCACTAAGGGACCCTTGAGGGCGGTCACCGAACCCGTACAAATGGCAAACCTTGGGGGTGGTCACCGAACCCGTACACGTGGCAACCCTTGGGGGCGGTTACCGGTACCCGTACAAATTGCTCGGGGCAATCTCCACAACCTAATTGGAGACCCCGACGCTTGCCCGGAGCTTCACACCACAATGATTGAGCTCCGAGACACCACCAAGCTTCTAGGACGCCAAAGCATCCATGAAGAACAATATCTAGGGTACTAAGTACCAAAGGTAATAAGCTTCTCAAACTTCACTTCCACGTATCACCGTGGAGAACTCAAACCGATGCAACCAATGCAATGGCAAGAACACACGAAGTGGTCAAGTCCCTCACACTCAAATCCCTCCACAACAACGAAAGCTATGGAGAAATATGAGAGGAAGAACAAGGAGCTCACAAAGAACTCCAAGATCTAGATCCAAGGTGTTCCCCTCACATAGAGGAGAAAGTGATTGGTGGAGATGTGGATCTAGATCTCCTCTCTCTTTTCCCTCAAGAACAAGCAAGAATCATTGGAGGGATTGAGAGTAAGCAAGCTCTAAGAATGTCAACAATGGAGGTAGAACAAGAGCTCAACGGATAGATAAGGCCAAGGGGGAAGAAGACCCCCTTTATATAGTGGGGGAAGGAATTAGACCGTTACCCCCACTTACAGCCCGAGCCCAGCGGTACTACCGCTAGCTCCCGCGGTACTACCGCTGACCCTCCGGCGGTACTACCGCTAGCTCCCGCGGTACTACCGCTGACCCTCCGGCGGTACTACCGCTGGCTGCAGCGGTACTACCGCTGACCCTCCAGCGGTACTACCGCTGGCTGCAGTGGTACTACCGCTGAGCCCATGGTAGCGCAAAGATACTACGGGGCCAACCACCGCCAAGAAAGTCTTCGCAAAAATGTCCGACGCGGTACAACCGCAAAGATGACGGTACTAAAAACTTGGAGCGGTACTACCGCTGGCCAGGGGCGCCAGCTCTAGCGGTACTACCGCTAGGGCCAGCGGTACTACCGCCAACTCTAGCGGTACTACCGCTAGGTCCAGCGGTACTACCGCTCGCCACTGAAACAGCCATAACTTTCGCATACGAGCTCCAAATCGAGCAAACCCAAGCTTGTTGGATTCAGGACGACAAGAGCTATCCAAATCTTAAGACCATGCAGATATGAAAATGCCAATGATATAGAGATGTGAGTCCTCTATGAATGAAGAACCGGCAAAAACTCCAACATCGAAAACACCATAGTAGATGCATATGGACTCCGTTTACGATGAACTCGAGCTTGTCACGAAGATGACCATAAGCTCTAAAACTCACAAAGAGAAACACCAAACAAGAACCAAGAAGTATGATGCAAGGATGCAAATGGTTTGAGCTCTCAACGAACGATACGATCAAGCTACTCACTTGAGAGCCCCCCTTGATAGTACAGCAATCTATCCTAAACAGAAAACCTATCAAGGGCAAACCTATACCTTGCACCTCGTCCTCTTGAGCTAGATGATGATGATCTCGGCTTCCTCAAGATGGACCACCTTTCTTGATTGCGTTGGCTTGATGAAGACTAGTTGATTGCTCCCCCATACTCACTATGGGTGAGCCACTCTTCAGCATATCTTCACAAGTCCATTGCCACCACAATGGACGGCAAGCTTCAAGCATGATATCTTCGTGTTGATCCACTTGAACTTGCACATCGCAATCTTGATGACGATCACAACTTGACGTCATACTTCATGGGTTGTATGAGATCTTCCCTTTGACACAAGCCCATGGAAACACACCTAACCCCCACATAGAACTCTCACGAAGACCATGGGTTAGTACACAAACACGTAATGGACAATGCTTACCATATCATGGGATCACTTGATCCCTCTCGGTACATCTTGTACGCTTTGTGTGTTGATCATCTTGATTTACTCTTTGTCTTAGATCTTGATCAACCATGTGCTCTATGACCATTCTTTGGATAATACCTTGAATACCATCTTGGTCATCATATAAACTCCTTGAACCCAACATATGGACTTCAAGAAGTGCCTATGGACAAATCCTATAAATGTAACTTAAGGCAACCATTAGTCCATAGGAATTGTCATCAATTACCAAAACCACATATGGAGATATATGCTCTAACACTCCCCAAGTTGGTTTCCACCCAATCCCTTTCTTCTACCAAACCAAAATTTTGTGAGAGAGTGATTGAGTGTTGAGGAGACTATCTTTTGAAGCACAAGCACAAGGAGTTCATCATCAACATAATATCTATTAACTTTTGGAGATTGGTGCTTCTAGATTGGTTAGATGTCGCTTGGGAGCCTTCAAATCGTGTGGACTTGAACAAACAAGTTTGTAAGGGCAAGGAGATCGCCTACTTCATGAAGATCTACCCCGAGTGAGGCTAGTACTTTGTGGACATAAGCCATGATGGCATAGACAAGGTTTCTTATTTGTGGAACCTTCATGGACTCACGCAACCATTACCCTCCGTCGGTTGAAGTATCCATCAACGTGGACGTATGATGTCTACTATGCAACTTTATTCGTGTAGACTCCGTTGGGCCTCCAAGCGCAAAGTTTTGTAGGACAGTAGCAAATTTCCCTCAAGTGAAATACCTAAGGTTTATCAATCCGCAAGAGGTGTAGGATGAATGTTGTCTATTTTAAACAACCCTGCAATCAAATACAAGAAATCCCTTGTGTCCCAAACACACCCGATACAATGGAAAATTGTATAGGTGCACTAGTTTGGTGAAGAGATGGTGATACAAATGAAGTATGGATGGTAGAAATAGGTTTTAATAATCTGAATAAATAAAAACAGCAAGGTAGCAAGTAATAAAAGTGGGCATAAATGGTATACATTGCTTGGAAACAAGGCCTAGGGTTCATACTTTCACTGGTGCAATCTCTCAACAATGCTAGCATAATTGAATCATTTATCAATCCCTCAATGTGTGACAAAGAGCTACTCCAAAGTTCTTATCAACAATGGAGAACATAATATGAAATTGTTGTAGGTAGAAAACCACCTCAAAGTTTTCTTTCCAATCAATCTATTGAGCCATCCCTATAAGTGCCACAAACAAGCCTAGAGATCGTACTATGATAACACCATATGATATGCATCGATCAACTCTAATGTTAGCTAGATACTCTAATGTCACCACAAGTATCCATGAGTTAATTATTTGATATGCATCAAATGATTTCATATTCATAATATTAAATCCAACACAAAGAACTTAAAGGATTACCCCAAAGTTTCTATCGAAGAAAGTAGGATGAAAACATGTATCAACCTATGTGCCTAGATTACCCCATTGTCACCTCGGGAATCTGCGAGTTGATTACCGAAACTTACATAAAGTAACATAACAGAATACCCCATTGTCACGACGGGTATCCACATGCGATACATACATCAAGTGATCTCAAATACATAATATTGAATTCGATAATAGCGAAACCTCAAAGGGCGAGACTGAGTTCATCACAACAAAGGGAAGAACACCATATGATTCCACTACATTAACAAAGCTCATGATATATCAAGATTGTTCCCTATTGATATGTCTCCGTCGTATCTACTTTTCCTAATGCTTTTGCTCTTGTTTTGGACTCTAATTTGCATGATTTGAATGAAACTAACCGAGACTGATTTTATTTTCAACAGAACTACCATGGTGTTGTTCTTGTGCAGAAATAGAAGTTCTTGGAATTGGATGAAACTTTTTGGAGAATTATTATGGATTAAATGAAAAACACTAGAACCAAGACACACCGGAGGGGGCTGCCCATTAGGCACCACAGCGTGCCACCCCCCTCTAGTGCGCCCTGGTGGGTAGTGGGGCCCACGAGGCTCTGCTGACCCTAATCCGGATACTATAAATTCCTATTTCCCGAGAAAAAAATAGGTGAGGAAGTTTCCACGTGTTTTAGGATATGGATCCACCGCCACCTCCTCTTCTTCATCGGGAGGCCACATGTGGAGTCCGTTCTAGATTCCACAGAGGGGAATTCGCCGCCATCGTCATCACCAACCATTCACCATCACCAATTTCATGATGCTAACCACCGGGAGTGAGTCACGTAATCTCTTTGTAGGCTTGTTGGATGGTGATGTGTTGGATGAGATTCATCATGTAATCGAGTTAGTTTTGTTAGCGCTTGACCCCTAGTATCCACTATGTTGTGAGATTGATGTTGTTATGACTTTGATATGCTTAATGCCTGTCACTACGGCCTAAGTGCCATGATTTCAGATCTGAAAGTTTTATGTTTTCACCAATATATTTGTGTTCTGTATCCTACCATGCAAGTTATATGCACCTATTACATGTTATGATCTGCATACCCCAAGGTGACAATAATTGAGATTCTTTTCGGTGATGACCATAGTTTGACGAGTTCATGTATTCACTATGTGTTAATGCTTTGTTTCGTTTCTCTATTAAAAGGAGGCCTTAATATCCCTTAGTTTCCTTATCGACCCCACTGCCACGGGAGTGTGGGACAAAAGATGTCATGCAAGTTCTTTTCCATAAGCACGTATGACTATATACGAAATACATGCCTACATTATACTAACTAATTGGAGCTAGTGTTGTGTCACCCTAGGTTATGACTGGTACATGATGAATATTATCTAGTGTTATCACCGATCCAATGCCTACGAGCTTTTCACATATTGAACTTTGCAAGGATACTATTGTTGCTTGTACTCTTAGAATTGCTACAATACTGCTAGTGTTACCATTACCGTTACTATTGCTATCAAACTATCATACTATTGTGCTACTCATCACTGTGTTGCACATATTTAGTCTCTGGGTGTGGTTGACTTGACAGCTCAACTACTAATACTGACAAATATTCTCTGGATCCCCTTGTGTCGAATCAATAAATTTGGGTTGAATACTCTACCCTCGAAAACGGTTTTGATCCCCTATACTTTTGGGTTATCAAGTCCTTTTTCTGGTGCCGTTGCCGGGGAGCATAGCTATATTTATTGAGTCACTTGGGATTTATATATGTTGATCACTATGAAGAACCTTAAGGATTACAGAACCAAGATCGTTCCCTCTAAGACGAGGGGAGGTAAGGAACTATTATCTAGCTCTACACTTGATTCACCTTCTATTTTAAGTAAACTTGCAACACCACCACCTGCTATTATTTCTTATATGCCGTAAGTAATTTATTATGCAACTTATGCTATGCATGATGCTTGGAATGATGATATCGATGATGCTAGTACTTTCCTTGATAAGACTGTGCCACTGCGTGAATTTCTTGATGAAAAACTTGCTAAATCTAGAGAAATGGAGAGTGCTAAAACTGATATTACTAAAACTGGTGAAATTATTGAAACTAAAAATTATGATTCACCTCTTGGAACTAGTGCTCCTAGATATGAAATGCGTGAGATACCTGAGGGTTATGTTATGGATGGAGAAGTAACTAGAGACTTCTTGTAAGGATAGAGATGATCTTAAGAAATTACTATGCAATATGAAAGAAAAATCTTTGAATGCTAGAATGAAATATGATCCTAAGTTTGGTACTTCACCTATCTTTATTACTGATAAGGATTACAAATTCCTTCTCAACACAAAGTTAAATACTTTGGTTGAATCTGATCCTTTCCGTGGCTATGAAACTAAAATTATTGTGGCACGTCTCACTAAATTAACTGATATGGCGACCCTATTTGCTCATGAGGAAAAATCATCATTACTATAGTCTTAAGTTGTTTTCTTTTCATTAACAACCGATGCTAAAATATGGTATAATACTCCTGCTCCTGGATGTGTGCGTAGTCCCCACAACATGATTTATTACTTCTCTAAAAAATAGTTTCGTGCTCATAAGAAACAAGCTGCCTTACATGAAATATTTAACTTTGTGCAAATTGAAAAAGAGAGTCTCCCACAAGTTTAGGGAGGCTTCTCCAATTACCTACTGCTTTGCCCGATCATCCTCTTGAGAAAAATGAACTACTTGATATCTTCTATAATGGACTAACCGATTATTCTAGGGACTACCTAGATAATTGTGTTGGAAGTGATTTCAGGGAACAAACTATTGAAAAAGGTGAGGAATTATTGAACAATATATTGAAGAATTATAATGATTGGACACTTCCTGAACCACCGCCTAAACCCACTCCTAAGAATATGGGTATATTATTTCTCATTCCTGAAGATATGCAAGAAGCAAAGAATGAATGAAAAGGGTATTAAAGGTGAAGATGTTAAGACTTTACCACCTATTGAAGAAATACATGGTCTTGACACACCACCACAGGTGGTAGAGGTAAATTCTTTTATAAAGTTTGATGAAGGTGATATTCCTTATAATAAACATCCGAGTCAATGCTTGTATGGGTTTGACAATTACATTATAAAGCAAGATCACTTCAATGCAAATGTTATGAAACAAATGTGATGAAATTCTGGTATGATTGAACGGTTAAGTAACATGATATTTAGGATTGTTAGTGATATCAAAGGTGTTAGTAAACATGCTTCTATGGTTCAAACTCAGTTAGAGCAAGTTGTTAAATCTCCAAGTGAATTGCTTAATGAAATGAAAAATAATATGAATGGTCATGTTGTGAGAGTAATGACTAGAGGAGGTAAAGTGACCCAGGAGCCACTTTATCATGAGGGACACCCTAAAATAATTGAACAAGATTCTCAAATAATTAACGTTGATGCACATAGTCCATCCAAAAAGAAAACGAAAAAGAAAAATGATAGGACTTTGCATACTTCTAGTGTACCTGAGGTAGAAAACCCTTTTGAGGATTGTAATGGTGTCTCTATTTCTAGTGCTGAAACACAATGTGGTAATGAGCATTCACTAGTGACAATGAAAATGACAATGATGATGTTCATGTAGATGCTCAGCTAGATAATGATAAAGAACCTGATAATGATGTTGAAATAGAACTTGATGTTCATATTGATAACCCGCCTGCTAAGAATAAACGTAATGATAAGAGAGACTTTGTTGCTAGGAAACACCGTAAAGAAAGAGGCTATACCATCATCCTTAGAAGATCCACGAATACCAACTATACCATGCTCTATCAAAAGAAACTACGTCAAAACTTCCTTATGTGATTTAGGGGCTCGTGTTAGTGTTATGCCCTTCTCTTTGTAAAAAACTTGATTTAAATAAAATCATACCTACTGAAATATCTTTGCAAATGGATGACAAATCAACTGCCATACCTATTGGTATTTGTGAGGATGTGCCCGTTGTAGTTGCAAATGTTACTATCTTAACAGACTTTGCTATACTTGAGAAGCCCGAGGACGACAACATGTCGATTATCCTTGGTAGACCCTTTTTGAATACTGCATGGGTTGTTATTGATTGCAACAAAATCAAGGTCACTTTTCATATCAATGGTAATGAGCATCCGATGCACTTTTCGAAGAAACAGTTTCAAGTGAATGGTATTAACATTATTGAAAAGACTCCGACAATTATTATTGGAAGTTTCCCACTTCCCCTTCCTACCGCTAGAAATAAATATGAAATACTTATTGTCGAGATATGCATATCCCCGTTGAGGTAACTTAGTGTTATACGAAGATTCTTCGGGTTCATGCTAATCAAAGGTGGTTCTTAATAAGACTTGATCAACTTTATTAATTAGTTACTTTCGAGAGGTATGTGGTCGATGAATTTAGTAAGCACAACCTTCTATCCCTACTTTATGTTTTCTGTTATTTTTGGTTAAATGCAATAAAAATCCATGTTTTTCCTGTTTTCTGAATTATCTATGCAATAAAAAATAGCCCAAAAATAGAAGTGTTCATAATGTCATAAAATTTTATCATGATTTTTTGTGAATATTTGAGAATTTCTTGTACTCAAAACACCATAGGGGGTGCCCGAGGTGCCCACTAGGCACCAGGGCACGCCACACCGACATGGCGCACTCTCGTGGGCATTGGGCCCCACGAGCATCCACTCACTCACTCCTTTAGCTCACTTCGTCACCTACCTCCAGAAAAAATCCCTCTAATTCTCTCTCTCTCTATTGTGTTCTTGCTCTCAAAGCTAGGATTTCCGATCTCTTTGTTAGGAGCTCCATTTACGAAACTGTATTGAGGGATTGCTACTTAGTACGTGACTCCTCCATTGCTCCAATTAGTTTTTGCTCTAGTGGTTTAAATTTTGAGTAATTAGTTGCTCTTGTTGCTACAGAAAATGAGTTTGCATGTTGGATTCTTTGAGTTCCAAGTAGTTTGAATGATTGATATAGCCTCTAGACATCCATATGAGTAGTTGCTACCAGTTTTGTAGAGTTTTATTGATATTATTTGGTGTCTTCAAAACTTTCAGAAATTGTTCGCAAAAAATGCACCTCTTTAGGAGGAGGTCTTCAAGGCGGAGGTCCTGGGAGGCATCGTTGAGTGAAATATCGATACGACAAGGCTTAATTTGTTTAATTTAAGACGTTGTTGAGTCTTAATTTGCATGGTATGTATGAATGATTTGTTTTATTTTCTATCCGAACTTTGATGAATATCGTCCGGTTTGTACGGGCTGAAATGTATGTTGTCAGTGTTGGATGCCGTCCTTTGCATCCGCGCCCGCGGACTCCCCCACCCCACCCACCCACCCACCCGCCCATCCACCCATATGTCCATGGACGAATGGAGGAGGAAATTTATGGATTGACGTTGGAGATGCATTAAGATATTTGACTGCACATGCCGCCATGTCCGTCCCCACCCACCTTGTTTGTGTGTCTCTCATCTCCATCCATTTCATTCATTTACTTTGTTTCGAAGTGTTAAATACAAAATAATTTGTGTAGTATGATCGACGTACATGAATTAACATTGATTTAAGGTTTCATATTTAAGATGTGTGAACGTTTGACAACCCATATGAGGGCCCTCCGGACGTACAAACGGTTGAATTTTTAAGTCCGGTTGTATATACTAAAAAAATCACCTCCCTTTTCTCGCTCGTTTTTCCTTCTCTCCCTCGTCCCACCCCTCTACAGTCTTGGCTCTGCCCGCGAGCATGTTGCGTTCAAAGGCGGATGCGCATGCCTTTGCCCCTGTTTTTCCCGCCTTGATTCGTCCAACGAGCGGAGGCCTAGAGGCAATAATAATATGGTTATTATCATATTTCCCTATTCATGATAATCGTTTATTCTTCATGCTATAATTGTATTAACAAGAATCAGTAATACATGTGTGAATAAATAGATCACAATGTGTCCCTAGCAAGCCTCTAGTTGGCTAGCTCGTTAGTCAATAGATGATCATGGTTTCCTGATCATGGGCATTAGATGTCATTGATAACGGGATCACATCATTGGGAAAATGATGTGATGGACAAGACCCAATCCTAAGCCTAGCACTAGATCGTATTGTTCGTATGCTAATGATTTTCTAATGTCAAGTATCTTTTCCTTCGACCGTGAGATTGTGCAAATCCCGGATACCGTAGGAGTGCTTTGGGTGTATCAAACGTCACAACGTAACTGGGTGACTATAAAGGTGCACTACGGGTACCTCCGAAAGTGTCTATTGGGTTGGTACGAATCGAGATCGGGATTTGTCACTCCGTGTGACGGAGAGGTATCTCTGGGCCCACTCGGTAGAACATCATCATGAGCTCAATGTGACTAAGGAGTTAGTCACACGATGACGTGCTACGGAATGAGTAAAGAGACTTACCGGTAACGAGATTGAACAAGGTATAGGCATACCGACGATCGAATCTCAGGCAAGTTCTATACCGACAGACAAAGGGAATCGTATACGGGATTGATTGAATCCTTGACATCGTGGTTCATCCGATGAGATCATCGTGGAGCAAGTGGGAGCCACCATGGGTATCCAGACCCCGCTGATGGTTATTGGCCAGAGAGGTGTCTCGGTCATGTCTGCCTGTCTCCCGAACCCGTAGGGTCTACACACTTAAGGTTCGATGACGCTAGGGTTATAGGGAATTGTTATACAAGGTTACCGAAAGTTGTTCGGAGTCCCGGATGAGATCACGTACGTCACGAGGAGCTCCGGAATGGTCTGTAGGTAAAGATTGATATATATGAAGGATGGTTTCGGATACCGGAAGTGTTTCGGGCATCACCGGTAACGTACCGGGACCACCGGAGGTGGCCCCGGGGGACCACCGAAGGGGGGGCAACGACCCCGGGAGATAAGGTGGGCCAAGTGGGGGTGGGAACCAGCCCCTAGGTGGGCTGGTGCGCCTCCCCACTCAGCCCATTGCGCAAGGGAGAGAAAAGGGGGGCAAACCCTAGGCCAGGTGGGCCTAAGGCCCACCAGATGGTGCGCCACCCCCTCCTCCCCCCTCTGGCCGCCGCACCACCCATCTGGGAGGGCTGCCGCACCCCCTAGGGTGGGAACCCTAGGGGTGGCACCCCCTCTCCCCTTCCCCTATATATAGTGGGCACTTTTGGCCATTGGATATCAGACTTTTCCATCTCCCTCGGCGCAGCCCTGCTCTTCTTCCTCCTCCTCTTTGCCGGTGCTTGGCGAAGCCCTGCCCGGAAACCTCGTCTCTCCATCGACACCACGCCGTCGTGTTACTGGAGTTCTTCCCCAACCTCTCCCTCCTCCTTGCTGGATCAAGGTGCGGGAGACGTCACCGGGCTGCACGTGTGTTGAACGCGGAGGTGCCGTTGTTCGGCACTAGATCGGAATCGCTACGAGTACGACTCCATCAACCGCGTTCTAGCAACGCTTCCGCTTAGCGATCTTCAAAGGTATGAAGATGCTCTTACCCCTCTCTCGTTGCTGGTCTCTCCATAGGAAGATCTGAATATGCGTAGGAAATTTTTTGAATTTATGCTATGTTACCCAACAGTGGCATCCGAGCCAGGTTTTCTATGTGTAGATTCTATGCACGAGTAGAACACAAAAGTTGTGGGCGATGATTTGTCAATTTGCTTGCCGCTACTAGTCTTATTCTTTTCCGGCGGTATTGTGGGATGAAGCGGCCCGGACCGACTTTACACGTACACTTACGTGAGACTGGTTCCACCGACAGACATGCACATCGTGCATAAAGGTGGCTAGAGGGTGTCTGTCTCTCCTACTCTAGTCGGATTGGATTTGATGAAAAGGGTCCTTATGAAGGGTAAATAGCTTTGGCATATCATCGTTGTGGCTGTCACGTAGGTAAGAAGGTGTTCTTGCTAGAAACCCAAATCAGCCACGTAAAACTTGCAACAACAATTAGAGGACGTCTAACTTGTTTTTGCAGGGTTTGACATGTGATGTGATATGGCCAAAGTTGTGATGTTGCATGTATGATGTATGAGATGATCATGTTATTGTAATAGGTTTCACGACTTGCATGTCGATGAGTATGACAACCGGCAGGAGCCATAGGAGTTGTCTTAATTTATTGTATGAGATGCAACGCCATGTGCTTACTACTTTTACTTCATTGATAACGGTTAGCTATAGTAGTAGTGATAGTAGTAGTTGGCGTGACGACTTCACGGAGACACGATGATGGAGATCATGGTGTCACGCCGGTGACGATGATGATCATGCGATGCCTGAAGATGGAGATCGAAAGAGCAAAGATGATAATGGCCATATCATGTCACTACATGATTGCATTGTGATGTTTATCATGTTTTACATCTTATTGCTTAGAACGACGGTAGCATAATAAGATGATCCCTCTTAAAATTTCGAGAACGTATTCCCCTAAGTGTGCACCGTTGCGAAGGTTCGTTGTCTCGAAGCACCACGTGATGATCGGGTGTGATAGATTCTAACGTTCGCATACAACGGGTGTAAGCCAGATTTACACACGCGAAACACCTAGGTTGACTCGACGAGCTTAGCATGTACAGACATGACCTCGAATACAAGAGACCAAAAGGTCGAACATGAGTCATATGGTTGAATACGATCAGCATGAAGTTGCTCACCATGGTGACTAGTCCGTCTCACGTGATGATCGGACACGGGTTAGTCAACATGGATCATGTATCACTTAGATGACTAGAGGGATGTCGATTTAAGTGGGAGTTCATACTTAATTTGATTAAATGAACTTAATTGTCATGAACTTAGTCTAAAAGTTGTCTTTATAAATATTGTAGATGTCCAACGTCAACCTCAATTTCAACGCATTCCTAGAGAAAAACAAGCTGAAAGATGATGGTAGCAACTATGCGGACTGGGTTCGCAACTTGAAGCTCATCCTTGAAGCAGCTAAAAAGGCTTATGTCCTTAATGCGCCGCTAGGTGACCCTCCCGCTCCCGCAGCAGCCCAGGACATTCTGAACGTCTGGCAAACACGGAGTGATGACTACTCTCTGGTCAGGTGTGGCATGTTATACAGTTTAGAAACGGGGCTCCAAAGGCGTTTTGAGCAACACGGTGCATATGAGATGTTCCAGGAGCTGAAGCTAGTTTTTCAAGCTCATGCCCGTGTCGAGAGATATGAAGTCTCCGACAAGTTCTTCAGCTGTAAGATGGAGGAGAACAGTTCCGTCAGTGAGCACATACTCAAAATGTCTTGGTTGCACGGTCGTCTGACTTCACTTGGAGTCAAACTTCCGGATGATGCTATAATTGACAGAATCCTCCAGTCTCTCCCACCAAGCTACAAAGGCTTTGTGCTTAACTACAACATGCAAGGGATGGAGAAGACCATTCCCGAGTTGTACTCGATGCTCAAGTCTGCAGAAGTAGAAATCAAGAAAGAGCATCAAGTGTTGATGGTCAACAAGACCACTAGTTTCAAGAAAGGCAAGGGTAAGAAGAACTTCAAGAAAGACGGCAAAGCTGTTGCCGCGCCCGGTAAGCCAGATGCCGGGAAGAAGAAAAAGAATGGACCCAAGCCTGAGACTGAGTGCTTCTATTGCAAGGGAAAGGGTCACTGGAAGCGGAACTGCCCCAAATACTTAGCGGACAAGAAGGCCGGCAACGTTAAAGGTATATGTGATATACATGTTATTGATGTGTACCTTACCAACGCTCATAGTAGCTCATGGGTATTTGATACCGGTGTTGTTGCTCACATTTGCAACTCAAAGCAGGAACTGCAGAATAAGCGGAGACTGGCCAAGGACGAGGTGACGATGCGCGTCGGGAATGGTTCAAAGGTCGATGTGATCGCCGTCGGCACGCTACCTCTACATCTACCATCGGGATTAGTTTTAAACCTTAATAATTGTTATTTAGTACCAGCTTTAAGCATGAACATTGTATCAAGGTCTTGCTTAATGCGAGACGGCTACTCATTTAAGTCAGAGAATAATGGTTGTTCTATTTATATGAGTGATATGTTTTATGATCATGCTCCGCTGGTGAATGGTTTATTCTTGATGAATCTCGATCGTGATGTTACACATATTCATAGTGTGAGTACCAAAATATGCAAAGTTGATAATGATAGTCCCACATACTTGTGGCACTACCGCCTTGGTCATATCGGCGTTAAGCGCATGAAGAAGCTCCATACTGATGGACTATTAGAGTCTCTTGACTTTGAATCATTTGACACATGCGAACCGTGCCTCATGGGCAAGATGACTAAGACTCCATTCTCGGGAATAATGGAGAGAGCAACCGACTTATTGGAAATAATACATACTGATGTGTGTGGTCTAATGAACGTTGAAGCTCGCGGTGGTTATCGTTATGTTCTCACCCTCACCGATGATTTGAGTAGGTATGGGTATATCTACTTGATGAAGCACAAATCTGAGACGTTTGAAAAGTTCAAGGAATTTCAGAGTGAGGTTGAGAATCAACGTGACAGAAAAATTAAATGTCTACGATCTGATCGTGGAGGAGAATATTTGAGTCACGAGTTTGGCACACACCTAAGGAAGTGTGGAATCGTTTCACAACTGACGCCGCCTGGCACACCGCAGCGCAACGGAGTGTCTGAACGTCGTAATCGCACTTTATTAGATATGGTACGATCTATGATATCTCTCACCGACTTACCGCTATCATTTTGGGGATACGCATTAGAAACTGCAGCATTCACTTTAAATAAGGCACCGTCTAAATCCGTTGAGACGACACCGTATGAACTATGGTTTGGCAAGAAACCTAAGTTGTCGTTTCTCAAAGTTTGGGGCTGCGATGCTTATGTGAAGAAACTTCAACCAGAAAAGCTCGAACCCAAAGCGAAGAAATGCGTATTCATAGGATACCCTAAGGAAACTATTGGGTATACCTTCTATCTTAGATCCGAAGGTAAAACCTTTGTTGCCAAGAACGGATCCTTTCTAGAGAAAGAGTTTCTCTCGAAAGAAGTAAGTGGGAGGAAGGTAGAACTTGATGAGGTAATTACACCCCCTCTCGAACAGGATAGTAGCGCAGTGCGGGAAGTTGTTCCTATGGCACCTACACCGACTGAAGAGGAAGTTAATGATGATGATCATGAAGCTTCGGATCAAGTTACTACTGAACCGCGAAGGTCCACAAGGGCACGCTCCGCACCAGAGTGGTACGGAAACCCTGTGATGGAAATCATGTTGTTAGACAACGGTGAACCTTCGAACTATGAAGAAGCAATGGCGGGCCCGGATTCCAACAAATGGCGTGAGGCTATGAAATCCGAGATAGGATCCATGTATGAGAACAAAGTATGGACTTTGGTGGACTTGCCCGATGACCGGCGAGCCATAGAAAATAAATGCATCTTCAAGAAGAAGACTGATGCAAACGGTAATGTAACCGTTTACAAAGCTCGACTTGTCGCAAAGGGTTTTCGACAAATTCAAGGAGTTGACTACGAAGAGACTTTCTCTCCCGTAGCGAAGCTGAAATCAGTCCGAATCATGTTAGCAATTGCCGCCTTTTATGATTATGAAATTTGGCAAATGGACGTCAAAACAGCTTTCCTTAACGGGAACCTTAAGGAAGAGTTGTATATGATGCAACCAGAAGGTTTTGTCGACCCTAAGGGTGCTAACAAAGTGTGCAAGCTCCAGCGCTCCATCTATGGGCTGGTGCAAGCATCTCGGAGTTGGAACATTCGCTTTAATGAGGTGATTAAAGCGTTTGGGTTCATACAGGTTTACGGAGAAGCCTGTCTGTACAAGTAAGTGAGTGGGAGCTCTGTAGCTTTCCTCATACTGTATGTGGATGACATATTATTGATGGGGAATGATATAGAGATGTTGGAGAGCATAAAGGCCTATTTGAACAAGAGTTTTTCAATGAAGGACCTTGGAGAAGCTGCATACATATTAGGCATCAAGATCTATAGAGATAGATCAAGACGTCTCATAGGTCTTTCGCAAAGTACATACCTTGACAAAATATTGAAGAAGTTCAATATGGAAAACTCAAAGAAAGGGTTCTTGCCAGTTTTGCAAGGTATGAGATTGAGTAAGACTCAGTCGCCGACCACGGCAGCAGATAGAGAGAAGATGAGTTATGTCCCCTACGCTTCAGCCATGGGCTCTCTAATGTATGCCATGTTGTGTACCAGACCTGATACAAACCTTGCCATAAGTTTGGTAGGGAGGTACCAAAGTGATCCCGGTACGGAACACTGGACAGCGGTCAAGAATATCCTTAAGTACCTGAAAAGGACTAAGGAAATGTTTCTCGTTTATGGAGGTGACGAAGAGCTCGTCGTAAAGGGTTACGTCGATGCTAGCTTCGACACAGATCCGGATGACTCTAAGTCACAGACCGGATACGTATATGTGTTGAATGGTGGGGCAGTGAGCTGGTGCAGCAGCAAGCAAGAAGTCATGGCAGCATCTACATGTGAAGCGGAGTACATAGCTTCTTTAGAAGCGGCTCATGAAGGAATTTGGATGAAGGAGCTCATCACCGACCTTGGAGTGGTTCCAAGCGCGTCGGGTCCTATGACACTCTTCTGTGATAACACTGGAGCCATTGCCATAGCCAAGGAGCCCAGGTTTCACCGGAAGACGAAGCACATCAAGTGCCGCTACAACTCCATCCAGGACCATGTCCAGAGTGGAGTGATAGATATTTGTAAAGTACACACGGATCTGAATATTGCAGACCCGTTGACTAAACCTCTTCCATGAGCAAAACATGATCAACACCATAATGCTATGGGTGTTCGATACATCACAATGTAACTAGATTATTGACTCTAGTGCAAGTGGGAGACTCTTGGAAATATGCCCTAGAGGCAATAATAATATGGTTATTATCATATTTCCCTATTCATGATAATCGTCTATTGTTCATGCTATAATTGTATTAACAGGAAACAGTAATACATGTGTGAATAAATAGATAACAATGTGTCCCTAGCAAGCCTCTAGTTGGCTAGCTCGTTAGTCAATAGATGATCATGGTTTCCCGATCATGGGCATTAGATGTCATTGATAACGGGATCACATCATTGGCAGAATGATGTGATGGACAAGACCCAATCCTAAGCCTAGCACTAGATCGTATTGTTCGTATGCTAATGCTTTTCTAATGCCAAGTATCTTTTCCTTCGACCGTGAGATTGTGCAACTCCCGGATACCGTAGGAGTGCTTTGGGTGTATCAAACGTCACAACGTAACTGGGTGACTATAAAGGTGCACTACGGGTACCTCCGAAAGTGTCTATTGGGTTGGTACGAATCGAGATCGGGATTTGTCACTCCGTGTGACGGAGAGGTATCTCTGGGCCCACTCGGTAGAACATCATCATGAGCTCAATGTGACTAAGGAGTTAGTCACACGATGACGTGCTACGGAACGAGTAAAGAGACTTACCGGTAACGAGATTGAACAAGGTATAGGCATACCGACGATCGAATCTCGGGCAAGTTCTATACCGACAGACAAAGGGAATCGTATACGGGATTGATTGAATCCTTGACATCGTGGTTCATCCAATGAGATCATCGTGGAGAAATTGGGAGCCACCATGGGTATCCAGACCCCGCTGATGGTTATTGGCCAGAGAGGTGTCTCGGTCATGTCTGCCTGTCTCCCGAACCCGTAGGGTCTACACACTTAAGGTTCGATGACGCTAGGGTTATAGGGAATTGTTATACGAGGTTACCGAAAGTTGTTCGGAGTCCCGGATGAGATCCCGGACATCACGAGGAGCTCCGGAATGGTCCGAAGGTAAAGATTGATATATAGGACGGATGGTTTCGGATACCGGAAGTGTTTCGGGCATCACCGGTAACGTACCGGGACCGCCGGGACCACCGGAGGTGGCCCCGGGGGACCACCGAAGGGGGGCAACGACCCCGGGAGATAAGGTGGGCCAAGTGGGGGTGGGAACCAGCCCCTAGGTGGGCTGGTGCGCCTCCCCACTCAGCCCATTGCGCAAGGGAGAGAAAAGGGGGGCAAACCCTAGGCCAGGTGGGCCTAAGGCCCACCAGATGGTGCGCCACCCCCTCCTCCCCCCTCTGGCCGCCGCACCACCCATCTGGGAGGGCTGCCGCACCCCCTAGGGTGGGAACCCTAGGGGTGGCACCCCCTCTCCCCTTCCCCTATATATAGTGGGCACTTTTGGCCATTGGAGATCAGACTTTTCCATCTCCCTCGGCGCAGCCCTGCTCTTCTTCCTCCTCCTCTCTGCCGGTGCTTGGCGAAGCCCTGCCGGGAGACCTCGTCTCTCCATCGACACCACGCTGTCGTGTTGCTGGAGTTCTTCCCCAACCTCTCCCTCCTCCTTGCTGGATCAAGGTGCGGGAGACATCACCGGGCTGCACGTGTGTTGAACGCGGAGGTGCCGTTGTTCGGCACTAGATTGGAATCGCTACGAGTACGACTCCATCAACCGCGTTCTAGCAACGCTTCTGCTTAGCGATCTTCAAAGGTATGAAGATGCTCTTACCCCTCTCTCGTTGCTGGTCTCTCCATAGGAAGATCTGAATATGCGTAGGAAATTTTTTGAATTTATGCTACGTTACCCAACAACGCCGACACCCAATACCGTGAGCTTGACGCCCACATTGCTCTCTGGATCTACGCCACTCTCGCGGATCCTCTCATCGACCATGTCGTCGGTGCCACCACCACCTATGCCATCTAGACCAAGATCAAGGACTATTTCCTTGCCAACCGCGCCGCCCGCTTCATGCTCCTCAATCGCCAATACCGCAACCTCAAGCAGGGCGACCTCTCCATCACCGAGTACGCGCGTCGCCTCAAGCTCCTCACCAACGGCCTCGCCGACATCGACTACGCCGTCACTGAGGTTGATCTCACCACGCAATTCCTCCACGGCCCGGACAAGCGCCTTGACACCATCCGTGTTGTTCTTGGTGATCAAGGGCTCCCCTTCGACACGGTGCTCTCCCGCGTTGTCCTCTCCGAAGAATCCATGATGCATCGCGCTGCCGAGGAAAGTGCGTCTGCCTTCGCCTTCCCGGGCGCCGGTTCCTCCACCAACACCGCCTCCGGCTCGGGCGGGCGTCCCACTGGCGACCGCGTTCCTAATCGCGGCTCTGACCATCCACCTCCGCATCACCCGCACCCTCCTCAGCAGCAACGTGGTCGCGGCGATGGTGGTGACCGCGGTCGTGGTCGCGGCCGTGGACGCGGCTGTCACGACTCTGGAGGTCGTGCCCCGCCGTCGCACCCTCCGGCTGCTCCATTCACGGGCTACTTCGCTCCCTATGGCATGGTCATCCCGCCTCCTCGCCCAGGTTGGGTGCCACCCAACTCCGCAGGCGTGCTCGGCCCTCGGCCTGGATCCCACGCCCACGCCTACCCCGTGCTCCACTCGCCGACGCCACATGCCTACTTCCCCAACCAGCAGCCCTCGTGGGATCACGTCGCCATGCTCAACGCCGCCTACAGCTCCGGCGGCGTCCCCGCCACCCCCTCCACCGACTGGTACTTTGACAGCGGCGCCTCATCTCATGTCACCGGCAACCGAGGTAACCTCTCCATGTCTAATTCTTCATTATTGCATGTACCATCTAGCATCCTGGTCGGCAATGGGCAATCCCTTCCTGTCACTGCCGCCGGCACAACCACCCTTCCACCCCACGATTTCCGCCTCACCGACGTCCTCGTCTCTCCCACCGTCATCACCAGTCTCATTTAAGTCCGCAAATTCACTAAAGATAATTCTTGTTCGGTTGAATTTTACCCCTGTGGTTTTCTTGTGAAGGATCTTCGAACGCGGAGGGTTCTCATGATCTCCATTAGCAACGACGGCCTCTACCCCTTCCGTGGCAGCCACCCTTCATCGGCCTCCGCGCTCCTCGCACACGCCTCCTCCGCCCTCTGGCATAGGCGCCTCGGTCACCCTGGCGCACAGTCCCTCTCCACTTTAGCAAAAGAGCTTCTCCCCGATTGCAATAAGACTCCTACACCTCCACGTACCGCCTGTCAGCTAGGACGGCAACCTCGTTTACCTTTTTCTTCTTCGTTTAGTAAAACTTGTGCCCTGTTTGATCTCATTCATTGTGATCTGTGGACATCTCCTATTGTAAGCTTCTCTGGATATCAATATTACCTTGTTGTTTTGGACGACTTCACTCACTGCTCCTGGTCATTCCCGCTGCGTAACAAATCCGACACATCACCTACCCTACAACGATTCTTCTCCTTTGTCCATACACAATATAACGTCGTCATCAAAGCCATGCAATGCGATAACGGCGGCGAGTTCATCAACCAGACTCTCCGCACGTTCTTCTCATCCAACGGCATCGCCTACCGTTTTTCCTGCCCACACACCTCTCCACAGAACGGCAAAGCCGAGCGCCTCATACGCACAACAAACGACATCGTCCGTCCCCTCCTCTTTCAGGCCAACCTCACACCACAATTCTGGGTTGAAGCTCTCCATACAGCCACATACCTCCTAAACCGACGACCCTCCCGTGCCATTGCGGGCCACACGCCATACTTCCTTCTTCACGGTCGCAACAATGCCACATAAAATTTCTCCCCGTGCCGCTCGTTGCGTCTTCCTCGGCTACCCCCTCGAACATAAGGGGTATCGCTGTTTCGACTTAGCCACTCGTCGCGTTATTGTTTCTCGCCACGTCGTCTTTGACGAATCCTGCTTCCCGTACAACCCCCCACCGGATCCCTGGTCCGCAGAAAATCCCAGCCGGCGTATCCTACCTACCCCACTGTCCGTTCCAGCACCTGATCTAACGACCTCGCCCGCCAATCCATCGCCTCCGTCAGATCCACCTCCCTCGGTCGCCTCCCCATGCACGTCGCGCCAACCGCGTCGCGACGCCCACGCGCCCTCACCAGCTCCCACGCGTCCGACAACCTCGGATCACGCACCAGCCGGCAGCTCCAACCCCACCACCCCACCTACCGATTCGGGCGCTACCAATCCCAGCTCTCCTTCCGCAGCGACCGCGTCTACTAATTCTCGTGCGCCCGCATCTTCCTCGCTCCGCGCGCCTCGCCACTCAACCACCTATGACGCTGACCCCACCGCATCCTCCTCGGGATCCCCACCGCCATGCACACCGCCTCGCCCGCTCCCGCGACGTGCGCACCGAGTTGCACCAACCAAAAACTCACATCCCATGGCCACCCGTTCTAAAGCTGGTTTCTCCATGCCCCGTCGCCCCTTTTTGGCCAACACTACCACCACTGCCATCTCACCCATTCCTCCAACATACAAATCCGCCCTCAAAGATCCCCATTGGCGCCACGCTATGCAAGATGAATACAATGCTCTAATGAATAACTCTACATGGTCTTTGGTGCCTAAGCCTGCAGGTGTGAATGTGGTTACCGGCAAGTGGATTTTTCGGCACAAGTTTAACATGGATGGCTCCCTGGCTCGCTACAAGGCCAGATGGGTGCTTCGCGGTTTCACCCAACGTGAAGGCGTCGACTACGACGAAACCTTCAGCCCCGTTGTCAAACCAGCAACCATTCAGGTCGTCCTCAGTCTTGCCACCTCCCACTCTTGGCCAATACATCAACTTGACATCAAGAACGCTTTTCTTCACGGTGAGCTCAATGAAACCGTTTTCTGCTCTCAACCAGCCGGCTTTGTCGACCCAACCTCTCCGGATCATGTTTGTCGCCTCCACAAATACCTATATGGCCTCAAACAAGCTCCTCGCACCTGGTTTCTACGGTTCAAGGCTTTTCTACTCTCCATCGGCTTCCACGCCTCCAAGAGTGACACATCCCTCTTCATACTACACCGCGGCACCTCCCTTGCCTACCTGCTCGTTTATGTCGATGACATCATACTCACCGCCAACACTACCACCACCCTTACCACCATCATCTCCTCTCTCAAGGCTGAGTTTGCCATGACCGACATGGGTCCTCTCCACCATTTCCTAGGCATCAATGTGACACCCACCGCGTCTGGTCTCTTTCTCAACCAACAACAATACACACTTGAAGTCCTTGAGTGTGCTGACATGCTAAATTGCAAACCAGTCTCTACTCTGGTCGACACCAGCTCCAAGCTGTCCCTCTCCCACGGTCGTGTTCTCTCCAATCCCACATACTATAGGAGTCTCGCGGGGGCCCTTCGGTACCTCACCCTCACACGTCCCGACATCTCCTATGTCGTGCAACAAGTCTGCTTGTTCATGCACGAACCACGCGACACACATATGCAGCTCATCAAACGTATCGTGCGCTACCTCCAGGGCAGTTCCCACTTCGGTTTGCAGCTCTACCGCTCCTCTTCCTCGGATCTTGTCGCCTACACTGACGCCGACTGGGCTGGTTGTCCGGACACACGGAAATCCACCTCCGGGTTATGTGTTTTCCTTGGATCCAACCTCATCTCCTGGTCCTCCAAACGACAAGCAACCGTCTCCCGTTCCAGCGCCGAAGCCAAATACCAAGGTGTAGCAAATTGTGTTGCTGAGTCTTGCTGGATACGCCAACTCCTCACCGAGCTTCGTCACCCCCCGACACATGCCACCGTGGTCTATTGTGACAACATCAGCGCATCATACCTCGCCTCCAACCCGGTACAACATCAACGTACCAAACATATCGAGATAGACCTACACTTTGTCCGTGATCGCGTCGCCATGGGAGATGTCCGCGTCCTTCACGTGCCATCCACATCTCAGTTCGCGGATGTCTTCATCAAGGATCTACCGTCGCTGGTGTTCCACGAGTTTCGGTCCAGCCTCAACATCCACGGTCATGGAATTCCGGCTGAGGGGGGTGTTGAACTGCATGTAACACTTATCTTGTAACAACCGTTGGTTAGTCATGCCTAGCTTCTAGGAGGAGTAACGCTCACTCCTCACCCGTGTATATAAGGCATGCCCATTGTAACATCAAACTATAGTGAATATAATCTCGTTCTACTCACCCCACCCCACCCAGACCGCTGCCCTGCCCGATAATCTGATAGCATTCTGCTCGCTCGCTGCGATCGTAGCAGACAGAGCGGTGGCGTGCCTGCGATCGACTACCGCTGGTCTACTTGGTGGCTAAACCAAAGCAGGCCCGGCACCGGCGCGGGGCGCGGCTGATCGAGCAGCGCGAGAGTGATGGCGCGCCATGTGCCGCTGCCCCCCCGTGGCCCTCGTAACCCGCGCGCGCATCGCGTGGATCCTGCTGAGGCGCGTACAGGAGGAGGAGATGGGGACGGTCTCGACCCGCGCTCCGCCTGCGCTGACACATCGCCGCGTTCCATGGCTTTCCGCACGGGGTTATTAAATGGAATTCACCCGCAGTGGCCAGCCGGCGGTGAAGCCTAGAGTAAATTTTAGAGTGTGTTTCTTTTTAAGGACTTTTTAATGTAGGGATTAAAAAAGTCTCTTTTAGTCTCATGTAAAAAAACAGGAGGGATTTTTAGAGACTACTAGCAAAAGAGCCCGTGCGTTGCAACGGAAGAGAAATTAACACACGCTCTGAACGTAATATATTTTCACATGACATCACATTTGTGTTGCCGACGATGACCTTAGTGCTCATACAACGAAAATGCGTTTGAATGTACAGTCACTCGGAATAAGATGAGAAATATGTTGTTTCTTCCCATGAGGTTTTCCAAAGGTGTGCATGTGTGGTTAATGATGATTTTCTTTCCTTTCAATTTGATTTTAATTTAATGGATGTTTATTGCAATTCGTATCGTCGCTGAAAAAAGAAAAAAAAAGAATTGTGCACTACAAATTAAGTTTGCATTAAAAATAATATTTAAGAAGTATTCAACAGCTAAAAATAACATCCTATTTAGATTCTACATATTTTTTTAATTAAATTTCATATATAACATGTTAAAATCGGAGTTACGGTTTAAAAGATATGAAAATACTTTTGTTTTAGATAAAATGTGGATTGATTAACAGAAAAGTCGGGGTTTTTTTGTAAAAAACGTTTTGACTGACTTAAAAATGGAGGGCGGGTTAATTACCTGAAATATCAGGGGGGTTTCTGAGAAAAGCAAAAAATGATTCGTTTTCTGACTTAAATCCGGACTACGGGTTGATTACCTGAAATATCACGGTGTTTTATGAAACATTCGAAAAAACGATTCGTTTTTCTGACTTAAAACAAGACTGTGGGTTGATTTCAGCAAACATCAAGGGCCTTTCTGCAAAATAGCCACTACGGACGACAAAAGCCTTAGACGCTTTATTATTAGGGAGAGAAAATGGGGTATTTGGGACTAAAGGAAGAAGTCCCTGTGGGAGGGACTTTTTGGGACTTTTTTGGCTCTTTTTCCAACAATGCCCCTACTTTTAACATGTCATTTAATAACTTATAATATATTACTAAGGGTAACATGGTCTTTTTACATGTCATTTAATGTCCATGTTTAATTTTTGGAAGGAAACGGATAGGGACTAGGAACTTTTTAGTCGAGACTAAAAAAAAGTCATAATACTTTTTAAAGAAACAGGGCGTTAGAGTAGTATCGTCTCATGCTGTCGACCAAGGAAATGATCGATCGAGAGGACGCCAAGTAAAAAAAAAAAAACCACACGTCGGGTGCAGTGAGAAAGACTCTGCCGGCCTGTTGCTGTTGGTGGACGGAGCAGAGGCGGAGCACGCGTGCTCCGGCTGCCTCTGGACTGGACCGGACCAGGCCAGGAGGGGAAGTGGTAGCCTGAGACGGAAGGGCGCGGCGCCCAACGACCACTTGGAAGCAAGCTCAGCTCGTGCGGCCAATAATTCCGGCCGGCGCGGGCTGGTGCTTTGTCCAGATTACGCAACGTCGATCCATCATCATAAGTGGCGGTGGCGCGATCGACCGATCGATCGATCGATCATGATGGCGACGCCGTGCGCCGGCAATGATGGAACGGACGGACGGCGTTGCGCCGTTGCACCTAACTACTAGCCTTGTTCGTCGGTAGCGCGCCCGCCCGCCGAGCCGTGTGGTGTGATGCGGCCCCGGAACGGCCGATTGTTGGATGAGATATGGACGAGCCGAACCTCCAAAGTCAAAGCGATTCTCTGGTCCACGTCGGCCCATCGGCAGGACCTCTTCTTCAGCTTCACAAAACCAGAGCGGAGAAAAGCAAAAAGCAGTAAACCGCACGAACCACCGGGTGATCAAGGTGCAGTTTCACAGGGAATCGTAACCAGACCTCTGTTTCACGCAACAGTGTAAACAGGGGAAGTGACGTGTAAACAGGGGAACCCCGGTCGCCGTCGCGTTACCCCTCGTAGGCAGGCGCGGCAGCTCTCCTTAGCATGACAAGCGTGAGGGTAAGAACGTCGGTAGAACGGACGGAGACGATGTCTGGATCCGAGGAAGAAGAAATGGCGTGAGCGTCTTCACGTCCTCGCACGAGAGGCGGACATGTCTTTTGGCTTGGCTGGCTCTCCATCGTCACTTCATCGGTAAATCTCGGTGGTTCAGCTAATACGCCTGACGCCCCGGTAATTCTAGACGAGTACACACGCACCACTCACGATTAAACAACAAGCCAAGCCGGGGCATCGCCATCCTTGGACTCGGCGTCGGGTAGCAGTGCACGTCTGCTCCAGCGGGACGTGGCCTAATGGGCATTCGCTGTTCGCTGGCGCTGCATACGAGCTGCCATGCTTTTCTCCTTTTATCCCTTTCACACAACTTGAAACAACTTAGAGCATCTCTCGCCAATTACTTAGGGCGTGTTTGATAGGACCAATCAGACCCGCACGAGAATAAAATCGTTCGTTTGCTTGCCTACGTTCATTGTTGGGTTTGTATTGGATGGCCATCTTGGCATGTAAATACTTTGTAACATAACTTTTGTTATAAATAGTAAACAACAATAGGAGCCTCTCCTACTGTTCTAATGTTCAAAAAATTGAAGAGTGAAAGATAATACATGTAGAGTGAAAGACTTATCACATTTTGTTTTAAGTGAAAGACATACATGCTGGTAGAGCCTCTCTTGCAGTAAATACTTTGAAATATAGCTAGAATTCAATTTGTTAAATCATAAGATACACATGAGAGCATGAGAGAGAGTGAAAGAAACTAGAGGGGGGTATGACATACACATTGCTAGCACTTGTGTGAGAGAGGGAGAGGCTGATGTAGTTAGGTTGATCGATTTGTTCATACATGTGAGCCGATGTGCACAACAATGCCAACTCGCTCTCACATTGCTAGAGCCTTTTTGTAAGATGAAATCGATAGTTGCCAAACTGGTGTAAGTATGGCATCAGACACATAGTGGAAGGCCTGTGCCAAGTTAATAGCTGTCAAACTAGTTTGAGCCCTCATACAACTAGTTTGCCAAAATACTTACAATGTTTATACTCTAAAGTCTTTTTGTAAGATGAAATTGAAATTTTGCTAAAATGATTTATACAGAAGTTTCATATGTCTCAATCTTGCAATGTTTAGGTAGTAGTTGATTTATAATTGCTACTACAAGTTTTAATTTGCTTGTGTACATAATTCGAATCAGGACATATGGACAATTCTACAAGCAACAATGAATCAATATACGATGTGGACAAGTGAAATAAGGAGCGCTTAGAGCATTCACAGCGTCTCATCAAAATACTGAAAGAAAACAATGTCTATGTGAAGAATGAAAGGGATGACCTGCTCACCGAGGGTGCCGATGTCGTTCGTAGGTCAAATAAATTGAGGGGGGAGAGGGATAACTTGATGGAGGAGAGGAATAAACTAAAGGAAGAGAGAAAAGTACTCAGGACAGAGAGGAATGAGCTAAAGATGGAAGTTGCTCGTTTCAAAAAGGATGGAGAGAGCAATCGAAAGAACATTCCCGGCTCAGCCTAATCCTTGATGAAGAGTAGTTATTTGAGTATCTTAAGTTTATGAGTATGTTTAGTAGTTGATCAGTATCTTTTGTGAAGTTTAAACCCTTAAGTTTATGAGTATGTTTAGTTGTGCAGTACCTTTTATGAAGTTTAAACTCTTAAGTTTATGTGTATCTTGTTAAATGAATTATGCAGTTTCTGAAGTATTATTTTTCTTATGATCAAAAAATTGCTTGCATTGGACAACAACACACGACAAAGGTAGTATAAATGTATACCTCGCATTGGCTACATGGCACACCATCAACATGTCATATACTATTGGCGTCGGATGCCACGCGAGCGGTATTTTTTAACATTAGTGGTGTCTTGTATATGTCCACGCCAGCAATACCATTTTATCCATGCCATACCTAGGCTTTTCTGCACTAGTGAAGCGGGCAACCAAATAGCACACATTTCGTTTCTCCCGACGCAAACTACCAAACAACATGCAGATTTTTTTTTGCTTGTTTTCCTCATTCAGGCTCAACTGGACCAAGTTTACATGTTGCAGGCAAATTCGCATATGACAACTAAACATTCTCTTAGGGCTTCTCCGATATCTGCTTTATTTTAAGGCATCATACATTTTAGGGCATCCTCACGGCAGCCACTCATACCCGAGTCGAGTCTCGCGGGCTATTGCCCATTTGTTTGTTCTAGGTATAAGTTTTCAAGCAAAGATTAGATCCTCGAGCAAGGTAGTGAGAGTCGGGATTCTGAGTTGAACCGGTTTTTCGTAGACATAATTAAGTCATAGTATCGATTAGTTCTACTAGATTTATTCAAATAAGATATTTTATATCCACACAAAATTTATATTATTTCTATAGAATTTTAACACTGAATATAGAGCTAAAAGTACATGTTGATTGTACTATCTAGCTTGCATGTATGGAACATATATAAGAGGAATACATAGAGAACATTTAAACCTTCAATGGACGAAATTTACTTAGGAGTTTTTTTAGAGTACATGAATAGATGATCACTTTTATAACTAACATGGAGTGTCGGACCTTGAATGTCCTTTCTCTGCTTCTTCGATCAACCCGGATGCATCCACCTTCTCACACCAATTCCATGTGTCACAAGACAGTTTCGATCTAGGGTTTCTAAGAATGAGATCAAAGGTGCCAGCGGTTGAGTGTTTAGGCTTGTGTGGGAAATAAAGGGTCGTGAAGCATGTGAAAAGGGGTTTGGAAGCTCGCATACTATTCTGCTAAAATAAAACAAATAACTCACATGATAAATTTTAGAGTCGAGAATAGTACATAACATAGTCGGGATTCTATAGTTTTATATAGGATTCTACAATTTGGACCGCGACTCAATATGGATTCTACATGATCCTTATTCATGCGGAGACTTGGATCGACGTGCTTTTGTAGGATCATGAAATTGTAGGATTCTAGGAGTTGAATCGTGGCTCTGACGACCTCAAATCGATTGACTGCAAATCGAGCTTTGTCTTGAGGGCTACGGGATCAACATTTTTATTTTAACTAGTCACTCCCGAGTAGGATTTTCATCCTCAGGCCGGCCACTTGTGTGTGACGTGGGTAGTTTACTCGGGGTCTACTACACATTGCAATTTTTTCGCTAAGTCTATTACTGAACAACCAGTAGCGCGGCTCCTGACAAGTTGTACGCGCCTCGGTGGCTGAAGTACACGAAGGTGCTAAGAGCATCTCCAACTGCGCCCCAACAGGCCTTTCCTAGGCCATTTTTTCCCGCCGGCGGGGGGAAAACAACCCAGTCGCGTCTTCAGAAGGCCGTTTTTCACCGGCTCAGGCAGAAATTGGTCCCGACGATCCCAGTCCGAAACCAGCATGCTGGGGGGGTGCCCGGGGGCGCCAGCGGAAGGAAACCATTATCTTCTCCGGAACAGCCCCTCACACACCACACCTTCCACCGCCGTGCCGATTCCAACGCTGCCCCATCTGCCTACCGCCGCTACAAAGGCTATCTCCCCGTCAGCTTCGCCGCGGATTTGCCCCCTCGCCCCCCCATTTGTTCGCGAGTTTTCCTGGTGCTCAAAGCACGTCCGCGATCGTGCACACACCATGCCCCGAGGTGTTAGGCCATTTTCCTGAACTACGAACTCTGAAGACGAGGAGGCGTTCGCGGCGCTACTGGAGGAGGAAGCCGATGCCGACGCCCAGGATGAAGAGCACCTCATGGTCCTTGCCTCTCTGGCCGGCGTATTCGCGAGCAATGCAGAGCCATGTCGAGGTGGCTCGGTGTCGGGCCGGCTGAAGGCAAAGCAGAAGCATCGACTGGAAGGCTATTGCTTGCTCTACGCCGACTACTTTGCACACGCTCCTCTGAACAGCGGCAAAGTATTCCAGCGCCATTTACGTATGAGCCGGAAACTCATCCTCGGGATTGTGAATTACATTAGGGAGTTCGACAGCTACTTCAAGTGCAAAAAGGATTGCATGGGCACACTTGGATTCACCTCGTTCCAGAAGTGGAAGACAGCTATGAGGATGCTTGCGTACGGAGCTCCCGTGATATTCTGGAAGACTATGGATGCAAGGCTGAGTCCACCACCATTGACTGTTTCTGCAAGTTCTGCAGGGCAGTGGTGGCAGTTCTTGGACCTCAATATTTGCGATCATCCAATGCTGAAGACACTGCTCGGATCGTAGCACAAAATGCAAAAAGAGGATTTCCTCGGATGTTTGGAAGTATCGACTGCATGTATTGGAAACGAAAAAATTATTCATTTGCTTGGCAAGGGATGTACAAAGGTGCCAAAGGAGGTTGTAGTGTGGTACATGACCTCCGGATTTGTCACTCCTTCTTTGGTATGCGAGAAACTCAAAATGGCATCAACGTACTGAAGTGCTCGAATGTCTTTGTCAAGCTTATTGAAGGTCATGCTCCTCCGGTTAACTATGAGGTCAATGAACACCACTACAATAAGGGATACTACCTAGCAGATGGCATCTATCCGAGATGGTCCACATTTGTGAAGGTTATCTCAAATCCTGCACGAGGAGGCAAGCACTCCTATTTTACCAAGCGTCAAGAAGTTTTCCGGAAGGATGTCGAGCGGGCATTTGGTGTGCTTCAATCTCGGTTTGCTGTTGTCCGATACCCTCCGAGACCTGGTCGAAAGATCAAATATGGGAAGTCATGACTTGCTGCGTTGTCTTGCACAACATGATCATTGAGAGTGAGCAGGAGGGACCAGTGTTTGACACTGAACCATATTACATGCAAGGTCCTCTTGCCCAAGTTTATCACCACCTACCAACAACCTGGACTGCCTTCCTCAACATGCGTCAGGAGATCCGAGACCCACACGTGCATCAACAACTGCAGCACGATTTGGTGGAGCACCTATGGAGGCTCAAGGGCAACGCTTAGCTCGATTTTTGATTTGTATTGGCTTGTTAAACTATTTTTTGATTTGTATTAATTTTTATGATGAATTATGTGATAAAAAATAACTGTTGTTGTTTAATTTGTGCTGAAAATGTCAAATATGGACCAAAAGTAGGCCAAATTTGCGCCAAAACTGGGCCGAAAACGACGGCTAGGGGACGCCCTTGGGTGGGCGGCTGGAAAGCCGAGCCCCCCTCCCCTCACGTCGTTTTTAGCGTCGGGCGATCCCCAGACGACGTTATTTCGGACCACTCAAGGGCTCAACGGCTGGAGATGCTCCAAGTAATAAGAGTATAAAGGCTCATGGCGCATGCTGGTTTTTGCGCCCATATGCACCTTGTTTGCTACTGGATATACTATCATGCAAAATTATAAGGCGAATTTTCCCTCCATTCCAGACACAAATGCGCCAGTCATCCGTCAAGATGGAAACGGGCCAACCCGACCGTGGCCTTGGACCTGGCCCTCATGGCCTCAAGGCCGATTTATGAGGCCGCGGGGCGACCCATTTATTAAATGCACATGGCCTTGCTAGCCCGATGTGTATCTCGGATCGGTCCAAATTCTAGTTGTTATCTAGTAATGCATTTAGTCACACATGTTGCAGCTACGGGAAAAAGATTTTTCCAGCTGTGTATCTGAACGAGGAACTATAAAATTAGCAAGTTGAATAAAAAAATATTTGCACAAGATCACCAATAGAAAATTCCTCCATACTAGCAACAAGTTGAATGAACAATAAAATCATCATCTATATTTATCCGGCACTGTGAGTTAAAATTTGTGTTTCTAAAAAATTCAGAACATTGTTGTGATGGCATGAATTTGGTACATTAGGTGTCCTTGGTAATTCATCATAAAAAAGTGTTATCATGTAAAGTTGAGTTACGTCAAGAATAGCAGAGCAACTAGAGACTATCACACGTCAATAGCAAAAGAAGTACAGATATGTCAACTACGGTCGGGCGACGAGCTGGACGACGAGACGACGAGCGACAGGTGCGCCAGCAACGGGACCAAGCGGGAGGCACGCCGCCGACGACAGTGATGGACGGGGCGACCCTGCTGACCCATTGGGCCAGTCAGTGCCGGCTCCACTGACCCAAACTATGGTTCAAGGCCAACCCATACAACCCATTAGCCTTGATTTTTTGGATCGGGTCAGTGATTTGGTAGGCCGACCAGGCCCATTCCCATCCTGAGTCATCCGCTTCACGCCTTCGTTATCCCCGTCGACTTGCAGCTTCAGGAATCTTAATGCCTTCTTTTCTCCTTCTGTGAGAAAGGGATTTTGCAAGGAGTTTTTCATTGCCCGATGACACGTAGTGGACACAACCTCAAACAGTGTGACGAGTATCTCGTCCTGAGGCCCTTGCACTGTGTGAGTTGAGGTGCTCGGAACCTCCGATGGTTGTGGTTGAGCCTTGCTGACCGCCACCTCGGTGGATGGCCCTGACCGCGAGGCCGGATCGACCGTGGTGGATGGAGATGGCGGAGGGTGTTGCCCCTTTGTCTATAAAAATGGAGTATTTACTTCTACCTCTATGTTTCATGACACGAGAACTTTGTTTTAAGACCACTAGTTCTACCTCTTTGTTTCATGTCATGTGTGACGAACTTTGTGATATGTTTGAAGAACAAGTGTGTTGAATTTGAGCTTATGGATTGATGAACTATGTGATAATTAACTACTACTCCCTCAGTTCCTAAATATAAGTCTTTTAAGAGATTTCACTAGGGTTCTACATACGAAGCAAAATGAGTAAATATACACTTTAAAATATGTCAATTTACATTCGTATATAGTCTATTAATGGAACCTATAAAAAGACTTATATTTAGGACCGGAGAGGGTTCTTATGTTTTATGTTTTGGTGGATTAATCGTGTTGAACATTCTAAAAAATGTTTGATAATTGAAGAAGGCCTATTTTGCAGGGAAACAATTTTAGTGCATCTGATCCATTTCTGGTGTCCGAAATATTTTCTCTCCTACCCTAAAACCATTTTAGGACATCAACTTTTACATCATTTATTGAAGATGCTCTTATAAGGAGAAACTATATTTTCTTAATTTTTGCATATGTCGTTCAGCCATTTTAGCATAATCTGCATTTCAAAATGTCTCTTTGAGGGGAAGTCTAGCCACTGTTCATGACATTACATAAATGAGTCAAATCGGTTTTGAAAAACTGCATAAGAATTTAAAGAATGGGCAAGGTAATGACCAAGGTTTTTCTGTTTTCTTGCCTTTTGCTTTTCTATTTGTTGTTATCCTTTTCCATTTCCTTTTTTAGTTTAAAAAACAAGTCAACTTTTTTGAATGCACACTGAACAGTTTTTGTTTACACAATGGACATGTTTGGATACATGTTGAACATTACATAGTAGATATTTATCCGAATGCATGTTGAAAAATTTCTCAAATGCACATTAAACATATACATGTTGCACATATTTTAGATACATGTTAAACATTTCCCAAATACACGTTAAAGATTTTCTTGAATACATATTGAACAATTGTCAAATGTGCATTGAACATATTTTTAAATGCATGGTGAACATTTCTTAAGCACAAATTTAACATTTTTCAAAAATGTCATGAACATTTTTAGTTAAGTGTGCGGACATTCATTAACTGTTTATGATTTTTTCAGCAGACACACGCATTTTAAAATGTAATGAAGATTTTGTATATAACGCGTGATATTTTTTTGCATTGTATATTTTTAAGAAAATCACAAACATATATATATATATATATATATATATATATATATATATATATATATATACCCATACCATTTTTTAATACGTCGATCAATTTTTGAATGATATGAATATATTTTAAAAATTAGGCAAACAATTTCTTAGATTTACAAAAATAATATGATGACCCTATTTTCTAATTGTTTCAATATTTTGTAAATTACATGCACATTTTTCTAGATGGTGCCATCATTTTATAAAACCGAACAATTTTTACGTTACATTAACATTTTTAATGCACACTGACCTTTGTAAAATTGAAGGAAACTAATTATAGGAATGTAGTTACATTTAAATTATACTAGCAAAAGAACCCGTGCATTGCAACGGAAGAGAAAATAACACATGCTCTGAACGCAATATATTTTCACATGCATCATATTTGTGTTGCCGATGATGGCCTCAGTGCCCACACAACGAAAACGCGTTTGAATGTACAGTCACTCGGAATAAGATGAGAAATATCTTGTTCCCCCCCACGAGATTTTTCAAAGGTGTGCATGTGTGGTTAACGATGTTTTCTTTCCTCTTAATTTAGTTTTAATTTGATGGATGTTTATTGCAATTCGTATCGTCGTCGGAAATAGAGAAAAAAAGAACAATGCACTACAGATTAAATTTGCATCAAAAATAATATTTAAGAAGTATTCAATAGCTAAAAATAACATCCTATTTAGATTCTACACATTATTTTAATCAAATTTCATATATAACATGTTAAAATCGGAGTTATGGTTTAAAAGATATGGATAATATTGTTTTAGATAAAATGTGGATTGATTAACTAAAAAGTTAGTTTTTTTTGTTAAAAAGAAAAAACGGTTCGATTGACTTAAATATGAAAGGCGGGTTGATTACCTGAAACATCAGGGAGTTTTTGAAAAAATGCAAAAAACGGTTAGGGACTTTTCTACAAAATAGCCACGACGGACGATAGAAGCCATCGGTGCTTTATTATTAGGAAGAGATATATGTACACATACACATATTTCTTATATGTACAAAGGTAAAAAAATGAATATAACTAAATATCAGAAGAAACTAACAAAGAAGGAATCTAAGATTCTCATAATGGAAGTCGAGTAACATAGCTTTTATTTTGGATTTTATTTTTTATGTTTTTCATACGCATTTTTGGTTTTTAGATGATATTTCTAGATTTTTGGCTTTGCATAGAAAAATATTTTCTATTGCACGAGAGGCTCGTATTTTCGTTTTATGACGGCACAAATTTATTATGGCAAGAGGTATAGTTGTGCCCCTTAGAAAAGAAAAAGAACATTTTTTTCCTTTCGCAAGAGGCATGGATTTGCTTCTTTTGGGCACATTCATGCCTTTCAGAAAAGAAAACCAAAGTTTTTTCTTGTTCTTTTTTTCTTCCGTGGGAGGTACGAATTTGTTTTCATGAGAAGCATGGTCGTGCCTCTCACATAAGAAAAAAACATATTTTTTCCTTTTGCGAGATGTATGATTTGCTTCTTCTTAAGGCACAGATTTGCTTTCGTGAAAGGCACGGTCGTACCACTCGAAAATGAAAAAAAAATGTGTTTCCGATTTGATTTTTTTCGTGAAGAAAAGTACGTCGAAACCTATCAATATGGGATCTAATTTTGAAGATGGGTTTTTGATTTAAACCACAATTTGAAAGATAAAACATTTTAAATAAATAAATCTATGAAAAATAAAAAACGCTTAGGTTGAGACAAATGACACACGTACAGTGTAACACTTGTCGCAACCTCGGATGATGGGAGTGACCTTTACAAAAAATGCTACTTAACTAGTAATTTCGTGGGATTCTAATTTTTTTTAGTAATTTCCTGAACCCTCGACACATTCGCGAGAATTATAACGCGAGTTTGAAGATGTTCTCGTCGAATTGCCCCACACTGCAGATATTGGCCGGCCCATTTTCTTTTCCTTTTCCCCCAAAAGATATATTAAAGAGAAAAAGGGGGCGCATGGATTGGGAGAGGAGCACCGAAGCTAAGTAAGGCCCTGTTTGGTTTCAATAAGTCGGGTGACTTATAAGTCAAGTGACTTAAAACCAATAACTTATAAGTCACGTCTTTTTGGGTGTCATCTGACTTATAAGTCACTTTTTCATGTAAAAGTGGATGACTTGTAAGTTTTAAGTTGGGGTGGATCAACTTATGACTTATAAGTTGAGTCTGTTTGACAAAATAAGTCACTTTTTGTACTTTTCAACTTATAAGCTGATGACTTATTTGGAACCAAACAGGGCCTAAATCCTATTTGACGCTTCACGCATTGGTTAAAATGATTTTTTCTCAACCGCACGCGTGCAAGTTCGGTCATGGGCCGGCCCTTCCAGCGGAAGAGAGGTTTTTTCGGTTTCGTGAAACTTTTGGAAGCCTCCTAGATGGGTTTTTTACATTTTGGTTTTTTCAATACTGTTTTTTCTTTGGTTTTTCTCTTTTTTCTTTTGTACTTTTCTGTATTGTTTTTATTTCCATTCTATATTTATATATTTTTTCATTTTTCAAAAACCTCAACCTTTTTTTATGAAGTTTGTTTTTCATACGAACAAACTTTTTTGAAACCAAAGAACCTTTTTCACACTTTTACGATTTTTTGTTAAAATTATATGAACTTTTTGAAATATCGATGAACCTTTTTCAACTTTTGATGACCTCTTTTGGTATTTGATGAACTTTTTTTGGAAATGGATGATTTTTTAAAATTGATGACTTTTTAAATATTGGTGAACTTTGTTTTTCAGTTCAACGAACTTTTCTGAAATATACATGAATATTTGTAATTTTATGTTTTTTTAAAAAATTGAAATTTTCAAAAATAATATATTTATTTTCAAATATGGCTTTTTTCAAATTATATGAACGTTTTTCAAACTTTGTGACATTTTTTCAAATTTGATGAACTTTTAAAAAATAATGATTTTTTGTCAAATCTGATGCCTTTTTTCAAATTCAATAAACTTGTTTCTGTTTTTGTGAAATTTTTCAAAATTAATATTATTTTTTCTGAATTTGTGAAATTTGTTTCGATATATTTGATGAACTTTTCATATTTTTGTGAACTAATTTTTAAATTTTCGATATTGTTTATAGTTGCATTAAAAATTATTTTCATAATTTTGAAATAATAAATCAAAAGGCAACGGTTGACCAATTGATCAACCGATCAATTGTGACAATTTTATTTTTTAGAAATTCAGTGACAGGTGTATGGGATCGAGTGATGAACTTTTAATTAGGTCAGCCCAGCATCAGACACGCCATGCGTCAGGAACGGAAACAGGTACCTACAGCGCAGTATAGGAGCACTCCCAAAGCTAAGCTTCTAGAAAAAGGCTAATCACTGGACTAGCGCCACGTTCGTGCTGCATTCCAGGCTGAACTTACTTATAGGGGGAAAAGACAGTTTTTCAGTATTTTTCCAGGTTTTTTGTTTTTTCTTTTCCTTTCATTTTCATATTTTTTTATTAGTTTCTTTATTTTTACTGTTTTTATTTCGTTTCACCAATTTCTTCAGTTTTATTCATTTTTATTAGTTTTCTTGTTTCTTTTTCTTTGCATCTTTCCTTTTTGTTCTTCGGTTTTTTCATTTGTTTCTGGGGCTTTGTTTCCAGTTTTCATTGTATATTTTTATATGTGTCAGCAACATTTTGTAATACACGGTTAACAGCTTATAAATAAATAAAATAATAGTTTTGAAATATATGGTAAACATTTTTTATACATATTTTAACTTTTTTAAATGCTTGATTAACATCTTCATATACAATATTAATATCGTAAATACATGATCAACATTTTTTTATAAATTATTTAAAATAGCTGATTAACAGTTTTTAAATAAAAATACTAACATTTTGCTGAATGCACGACCAACATTTTGTATACACACATTTAACATATCCATAATGCTTGATCAACATTTTATTCAAATACTTGTTCAATATTATTTGGAATGCTTTTTAATATTTTTATATACATGATAAACAAATATCATCACTTTTTTATACGTTCCCAAACAAAATTTATATACATGTTCAACATTCTCCAAAAACTTGATTAACATTTTTCAAATACTAGTTCATCATTTTTCAAATACTAGCTTAACATTGTTCTAATACTATTTTAATACTTTCCAAATATTTGTTCAACATTTTTATGTACATGATAAAAGAATCATTATTTTCTTAATACACGATCAACAATTTTTTTATACACGTTCAACATTGTATGAATGCCTGTCTAACATTTTTTAAATACTTATTCAATATTTTTTAAATAGTCATTCAACATTTTCAAATACTTGTTCAATAATTTTTAAATACTCGCTCAACATTTTCCAAATACTTGTTGAATATTTTTCAAATGATTGTTATAGACATTTATTGCAATATATATTTATTATATTTTGAAGTATATACAAAGGTAAAAACAACTAAAATTGACAAAAAAACAAGAAAAGAGCATGTGGCCTACAACGTGCCCGGGATGGCCCATCTCCGTCACCCTTCAAACATATGGACGCTCGGACACATTAGGGCAACTCCTACACACCACTCCATGTGGTTTGCGCGTGTCCGTTTTGACCCAAATGGATAAACGAGATGGCACAATGCATGACCCATTCCCAAATTCTGCTCGTTTGACGTGCGGCTCGACCAATTTTCGGCATAAACTTGTGTCCGATTTGCGTTCAGACGGGCATAGAATGGATGCCCATGTGCGTGCTTCTCGTGTGCCTCGAGCTCACGTGTCGGCCGCCCACATACATCCCATCGCTCACATTTACCACACACGAGTGGGCGGACACACATGTGAGCCACTCATCCACCATGGTCATGGTCCTTCTTAATGTGGGAGCCGTGGACCCGTTAGTCCACCATTCCACTCACGTCCCCGCGTGCCTCCTCGAACCCCGACCCTAACCCTAGCTCCTCCTCACGCCACTCCTCCTCCTTCTCTCATCCACCTCCTCATCGGACACCATGGTCTTGTTGGAAATATGCCCTAGAAGCAATAATAAATTGGTTATCATTATATTTCCTTGTTCATGATAATCGTTTCTTATCCATGCTAGAATGTATTGAATGGAAACTCAGATACATGTGTGGATACATAGACAACACACAGTCCCTAGTGAGCCTCTAGTTGACTAGCTCGTTGGTCAAAGATGGTCAAGGTTTCCTGACCATAGAAAAATGTTGTCACTTGATAACGAGATCACATCATTAGGAGAATGATGTGGTGGACAAGACCCAAACTATGAATATAACATATGATCGTGTTAGTTTATTGCTACTGTTTTCTACATGTCAATGTATCTGTTCCTATGATCATGAGATCATGTAACACCCGAACACTTGAGGAATACCTTGTGTGTATCAAACATCGCAACTTAACTTAGTGACTATAAAGGGCTCTACAGGTATCTCTAAAGGTGTCTGTTGAGTTGGCGTGAATCAAGACTGAGATTTGTCACTCCGTATGACGCAGAGGTATCTCGGGGCCTACTCGGTAATACAACATCTCAATAAGCCTTGCAAGCAATGTGACTAAAGAGTTAGTCATGGGATCTTGTATTACAGAACGATTAAAGAGACTTGCGAGCAACGAGATTGAACTAGGTATAGAGATACAGACAATCGAATCTCGGGCAAGTAACATATCGATGGACAAAGGGAATAGTATACAGGATTAACTGAGTCCTTGACATAGAGGTTCAACCAACAAAGATCTTCGTAGAATATGTAGGAGCCAATATGGGCATCCAGGTCCCGCTATTGGTTATTGACCGAAGAGTGTCTCGGTCATGTCTGCATAGTCTCGAACCCGCAGGGTCTGCACACTTAAAGTTTGGCGATGATTTGGTAGTAATGAGTTATGTGTGGTAGTAACCAAAAGTTGTTCGGAGTCCCGCATGAGATCCCGGATGTCAATAGGAGCTCCGGAATGGTCCGGAGGTAAATATTTATATATGGGAAGTCATATTTTGGCTATCGGAAAAGTTTCGGGGTTTTCCGGTATTGTACCGGGAAGCTTCTAGAAGGTTCCGGAAACTTCCGGAGGAGTCCGGAAGTCCACCAAGGGTTCCACCACGTCCCAAGGGTTTGCGTGGCCTTATTGGGCCAAGCGCAGAAGTCCATCAAGGCCCATGCAGTTGGGAAAGGTGGAAAGTCCGCCTTTGTATGGAAGGGAAGCAAGGGGACTAGGATTCTACCTCCTCTCTCCTTGGTTGTGCCCTAGGGCTTGGAGGGGCTGTTCTCCACATCCCTCCACCTATATAGAGAGAGGAGGGGCGCTCCAGGAGCACACACGAAGCCCTTGGCGCCCCTCTCTCTCCCTAGATTGTTTTCTCCTCAGTTCGCGGTTTCAGTAGAGCTAGGCGTAGCCCTGGTGAGATAGCACCACCACCGCTTCCACCACGCCATCGTGTTGCCGGAGAACTCATCTACTACTCCGCCCTCTCTCGTTGGATCGAGGAGGCAGAGATGTCATCGAGTTGTACGTGTGCTAAACGCGGAGGTGCCGTCTGTTCGCCACTAGATCGGGATGGATCGTGATGAGATCGTGGGACAGGGTGCGATTTGGATCACGAAGATGTTCCACTACATCAACCGCGTCATATACGCTTGCGCTTAGAGATCTACAAGGGTATGTAGATTTAATCTCTCCTCTCGTAGATGATCATCACCATGGATAGGTATTGCGTGTGCGTAGGAAATTTTTTGTTTCCCATGCAACGTTCCCCAACAGTGGCATCATGAGCCAGGTTCATGCGTAGATGACATCTCGAGTAGAACACAATAGAGTTTGTGGGTGTTGATGTTCAATTTGCTGCCCTCCTTAGTCTTTTCTTGATTCGGCGGTATTGTTGGATTGAAGGGGCCCGGGCCAACTTTACTCGTACGCTTACGAGAGACCGGTTTCATCGAGTGACATGCAACTTGTTGCAAAAAGATGACTCGCGGGTGTCTGTTTCGTCAACTTTAGTTGAGTCGGATTTGACCGGGGCGGTCCTTGGGGAAGGTTAAATAGCAATTTGCATATCACCGTTGTGGTTTGTGTAAGTAAGATGCGATCATACTAGATACCCATAACAGCCACGTAAACACATGCAACAACAAATTAGAGGACGTCTAACTTGTTTTTGCATGGTATGCATGTGATGTGATATGGCCAAAGACATGATATGATATATGGGATGTATGAGATGATCATGTTGTAATAGTTAAATATCGACTTGCACGTCGATGCTACAGCAACCGACAGGAGCCATAGGGTTGTCTTTAATTATTTTTGCGCTTGGAGGTGCTTTGCTTTATCGCTAGTAGTAGCTTTAGTAGTAACGACATAGTTAGTGCGACAACCTCGATGGAAGCACAATGATGGAAATCATGGTGTGGCGCCGGTGACGATGGAGATCATGTCGGTGCTTTGGTGATGGAGATCAAGAAGCACAAGTTCATGGCCATATCATGTCACTTATGATTTGCATGTGATGTTAATCCTTTTATGCACCTTATTTTGCTTAGGATGACGATAGCATTATAAGGTGATCCCTCAGTAAAATTTCAAGATAAAATTGTGTTCTCCCGGACTGTGCACCGTTGCGACAGTTTGTCTTTTCGAGACACCACGTGATGATCAGGTGTGATAGACTCAACGTTCACATACAAGGGGTGCAAAACAATTGCACACGCGGAACATTCGGGTTAAACTTGATGAGCCTAGCATGTACAAACATGGCATCGGAACACAAGAGACCGAAAGGTCGAGCATGAATCATATAGTGGATATGATCAAGATGGAGATGTTCACCATTGAAGCTAAACTCAACTCACGTGATAATCAGACTTGAGTTAGTGAATTTGGATCATGCGACACTCGAATGACTAGAGGGATTTCAATTTGAGTGGGAGTTTATTAGTAATATGATTAGCTAAACTCAATTATCATGAACATAGTCAAAATGTCTTTGCAAATTATGTTGTAGCTTGCATTGTAGCTCTACTGTTTTTGATATGTTCCTAGAGAAAACTTAGTTGAAAGATGGTAGCAGCAATTATGTGTACTCGGTCCATAAACCGAGCAATGTCCCCATTGTTGCGCAAAAGGCTTATGTCCTTAATGCACCGCTCGATGTGCTGAACCCCGAGCGTTGTCTCTGGATGTTATGAGCATCTGACATACACGTTTTTTATGACTGCGTGATAGTTCAGTGTGTAATGCTTAACGGCTTAAACTTGAGGTGTCGAAGACGTTTTGAACGTCACGGAACATATGAGATGTTCCAAAAGCTTAAATTGGGATTTCAGACTCGTGCCCGCGTTGAGAAGTATGAGACCTCCGACAAGATTCTTGGCCTGCGAAGTAAGGGAGAAAAGCTCAATCGTTGAGCATGTGCTCAGATCGTCTGAGTACTACAATTGCTTGAATCGAGTGTGAGTTCATCTTCTAGATAAGATAGTGATTGACATAGTTCTCCAAAGTCACTGCCACCAAGCTATAGAGCTTCGTGATGAACTATAACATATCAGGGATAGATATGATGATCCTTGAGCTATTCGTGATGTTTGACACCGCGAAAGTAGAAACCAAGTAGGATCATCAATTGTTGATGGTTAGTAAAACCACTAGTTTCAAGAAGGGCAAGGGCAAGAAGGGATACTTCATGAAACGGCAAACCAGTTGCTGCTCTAGTGAAGAAACCCAAGGTTGAACCCAAACCCGAGACTAAGTGCTTCTGTTATGAGGGGAACGGTCACTGAAGCGGAACTACCCTAGATACTTGGTAGATGAGAAGGCTGGCAAAGTCGACAAAAGTATATTGGATATACGTGATATCGATGTGTACTTTACTAGTGCTCCTAGTAGAGCCGGGGTATTAGATACCGGTTCGGTTGCTAAGTGTTAGTAACTCGAAATAAAAGCTACGGAATAAATGAATACTAGCAAGGGCGAGGTGATGATGTGTGTTGGAAGAAATTTCAAGGTTGATATGGTCAAACATCACACACTCCCTCTACCATCGGGATTAGTGTTGAACCTAAATAAATGTTATTTGGTGTTTGCGTTGAGCATGAACATGATTAGATCGTGTTTGTTGCAATACAATTATTCATTCATAGAGAATAAAGGTTATTCTGTTTACATGAATAATACCTTCAATGGTCATGCACCAATGTGAATGGTTCATTGAATCTCGATCGTAGTGATGCACATGTTCATAATATTGATGCCAAAAGATGCAAAGTAATAATGATAGTACCACTTACTTGTGGCACTGACACTTGAGTCATATTGGTGTAAAACGAATGAAGAAGCTCCATACTGATGGATCTTTGGACTCACTCATTTTTGAATCATTTGAGACAAGCAAACCATGCCTATTGGTGTAAAACACATGAAGAAACTCCATGCACATGGATCGTTTGGACTCACTTCATTTTGAATCACTTGAGTCATGCAAATCATGCCACATGGGCAAGATGACTGAAGGCCTCGTTTTCGAGTGAGATGGAACAAGATAGTGACTTATTGGAATTAATACGTTTTGATGTATGCAGTCCAATGAGTGTTGAGGCACGCAGTGGACATCGTTATGTTCTTACTTCATAAATGATTTGAGTAGATAGTGGTATATTTACTTGATGAAACACAAGTCTGAATTATTGAAAGGTTCAAGTAAATTTAGAGTGAAGTTGAAGATCGTCATAACAAGAAGATGAAATGTCTACGATATGATCATAGAGATGAATATCTGAGTTGCGAGTTTGGCACACATTTAAGACAATGTGGAAATTGTTTTCACAACTCATGCCACCTGGAACATCATAGTGTGATGGTGTGTCCGAACATCATAGCCGCACCCTATTAGATATGGTGCATACTATGATGTCTCTTATCGAATTACCACTATCGTTGTTGGGGTTATGCATTAGAGACAAACACATTCACTTTTAAAAGGGTACCACATAAGTTCCGTTGAGATGACACCGTATGAACTATGGTTGGAGAAACCTAAGTTGTCGTTTCTTAAATGTTTGGGGCTATGATGCTTATGTCCAAAGGCTTCGGCCTGATAAGATAAAACCCAAAACAGATAAATGCATCTTCATAAGATACCCAAAATAGTTGGGTATACCTCCTATCTCAGATCTAGAAGCAAAGTGTTTGTTTCAGAAAACAGATCCTTTCTCGAGAAAGAGTTTCTCTGAAAGAATTGAGTGGGAGGAAGGTGGAACTTGATGAGGTTTTGAACCATCACTTTAACCAGAGAGTAGAAGGGTGCAAGAAGTGGTTCATGTGGCGCCTACACCAGTTAAAGTGGAAGCCAATGATGGTGATCATGAAGCTTCGAATCAAGTTACTACCAAACCTCGTAGGTCGACACAGATACGTGCTGCTCCAGAATGGCACGGTAATCCTATCTTGGAGGTCATGTTGCCCGACAACAATGAACCTACGAGCTATGGAGAAGCGATGGTGGGCCCGGATTCCAAAAAATGGCTCGAGGCCATGAAATCCGAGAGAGGATCCATGTATGAAAACAAAGTGTGGACTCTAGAATAACTACTTGATGGTCATGATACTATTGAGTATAGATGGATCTTTAAAAGGAAGACAGACGATGATGGTGAATGTCACCATTTAGAAAACTTGACTTGTTGCAAAGAGGTTTTCGACAAGTTCAAAGAGTTGACTACGATGAGACTTTCTCACTCGTAGCGATGCTAAAAGTCTGTTGGAATTATTTCAGTAGTTGCTTCATTTTTCAATTATGAAATCTTGCAGATGGATGTCAAAACATTGTTTCCTCGATGGTTTCCTTGAGGAAAGGTTGTATGTGATACAACCAAAAGGTTTTATCGATCCTAAGGATGTTAACAGGTATGCAAGCTCCAGCGATCCTTCTAAGGACTGGAGTAAGCATCTCGGAATTAGATTATGTGCTTTGATAAGATGATCATAGCTTTTGGATTTATACAAAGTTTATGAGAAACTTGTATTTCCAAAGAAGTGAGTGGGAGCACTATAGAATTTTTGATGAGTACATGTGGTTGACATATTGTTGATCGGAAATAATGTAGAATTTCTGGAAAGCATAAAGGCTTGTTTGAAAGGAGTTTTTCAAAGGAAAACCTCGATTAAGCTACTTGAACATTGAGCATAAAGATCTATGAAGATATATCAAAGCGCTTAATAGAACTTTCAACGAAATGCATGCCTTGACAAGTTTTTGAAGGAGTTCAAAATAGATCGGCAAAGAAGGAGTTATTGGTTGTGTTGTAAGGTGTGAATTCGAGTAAGACTCAAAGCCCGACCACGACAAAAGAAAGAGAAAGGATGAAGGTCGTTCCCTATGCCTTAGCTGTAGGCTCTATAGTATGTCATGATGTGTACCGCACGTGATGTGTGCCATGCCATGAATCTGTCAAGGGGTACAAAAGTGATCCAAGAATGGATTACTGGACAACGGTCAAAACTTATCCTTAGTAACTAGTGGACTAAGGAATTTTTCTCGATTATGGAGGTGATAAAAGAGTTTGTCGTAAAGGGTTACATCGATGCAAGCTTTGAAACTAGTCCAGATGACTCTGAGTAGTAAACCGAATTCGTATAGTGGAGCAGTCATTTGGAATAGTTCCAAATGGCGCGTGGTAGCAACATCTATAGGATGACATAGATATTTGTAAAGCACACACGGATCTGAAAGGTTCAGACCCGTTAACTCAAACCCTCTCTCACAAGCAAGACATGATCAAACCCCACAACTGTATGGGTGTTAGATTCATTGCAATCACATAGTGATGTGAACTAGATTATTGACTCTAGTGCAAGTGGGAGACTCTTGGAAATATGCCCTAGAGACAATAATAAATTGGTTATTGTTATATTTCCTTGTTCATGATAATCATTTATTATCCATGCTAGAATTGTATTGAATGGAAACTCAGATACATGTGTGGATACATAGACAACACACTGTCCCTAGTGAGCCTCTAGTTGACTAGCTCGTTGGTCAAAGATGGTCAATGTTTCCTGGCCATAGACAAGTGTTTTCACTTGATAACGGGATCACATCATTAGGAGAATGATGTGATGGACAAGACCCAAACTATGAACATAGCATATGATTGTGTCAGTTTATTGCTAATGTTTTCTGCATGTTAATGTATCTGTTCCTATGACCATGAGATCATGTAACTCCCGGACATCAGAAGAATACCTTGTGTGTATCGAACGTCGCAACGTGACTGGATGACTATAAAGGTGCTCTACATGCAGAGGCGGAACCAGGATTTCTCAAAGCCTAGGGCTAAAACTAACTGACTAAATATAACATCAAATAACACGGACATTAATGTGTGTTATAAGTGTGCCAAAAAATCATATTCAAAACGTAATAAAATTCATTATTACCACGAGAGGAAATTTCATAAAAAAATAGTTTATAATCAAGACATTGCAAACATGGTTTGGTACCAATTAGTGAAGACTTGCTTAATTCAAGGCCATTGTTTCTTCATCAGTGGAAGGACCTCTATCTGCAAACATAAAATCAAGTATTTATAATCAAGACACTGTATATAGACTAAATCAATTGTTCATATGATATTTTGCAAAACAGAGAGTACATGTTATACCATTAACACGAAGTCTACAAGGTAGTATCCCCTTGCGTTTCCTCATTTTTTGATAGCTCCGTATAATCTTAATATCATCAATGCTTGCAAATACATCTCGCTCAATATAGAACACCAAACGGTGATTCATCCATTCATCATTCATCTTGTTTCGCAAATCAGTTTTGATAATGCTCATAGCCGAGAAAGCTCTTTCTACGTTTGTCGTTGCGACGGGCAGAATCAAGGCCAATTCAATGAGACGATATACCAACGGAAAATGTGTGTGCCTATCTGTTTGAACCATCTTTATAGCAAGCTGGCCAAGATCAATGCAACTTAAAAATTCAGTATCAGCTCTAGCTTCAGTAACAAATGTCTCAAGTTGCTCCCTAAGAACTCTACATTCATATTCCGAGAAATCTGCGCCATAAATCTGAGCAAGTTCAACCAACTTATTTATATCAAAGTTGGCAAAAGAATTTCTTGGCTCCAAAGAGGCGATGCATCTCAATAGGTGGGTAGATTTCTCAGCAAAGCGATTGTTGAACTCAATAATGATCTGGTCAAGCACGACATTTAATATTTCATGATGGAAATAATGTAAGTGAGTTACCATCTGGCCGCCACGACCTCTCGAGCGACCTCCAATAGCTAATGTTTTCGTCATGTTTGGAATAATGATGTTATGTTTGATACAAAGTGCATTTATCTCTTCAAATAGCTCATCCCACTGCTGATGCCTCATCTCATCATGTTTCTGCAATGTGGTCTGAATCAAGCCCATGACACGAACAATGTTCTGGTTCTTCTTTTGCAACCACTGTGATAGATCATTAGTTTTTCCAACAATTTTATCATAAGGTGCAGTATAAATACAAACTCAAAGCTCTCCATATGACGTATCAAACCTCGTGTTGTGGTTTTTTGTGATGTGTTACTGGCATTATCAGACATATTCTCCAATACCTCTAGCAATGCATACCACATGAGATGAAGGCGGCACAAGGTTTTATGATGTGAGACCCACCTAGTGTCTCTAGGTCTTGTAAGGTTAGTTTGTTGGTTCTTCCCTCTCCCTGTAAAAATTTCTCCAGTCTCTAAATTTTGTACAAGATCATTGATACGTCTCCAACGTATCTATAATTTTTGATAGTTCCATGCTATTATCTTGTCAAACTTTGGATGTTTTGTATGCCTTTTATATCTTTTTTGGGACTAACTTATTAACTCAGTGCCAAGTGCCAGTTCCTATTTTTCCGTGTTTTTGACCCTTTTCAGAGGAGGATTTTAAACGGTGTCCAAACGTAATAAATTTTTTGAAAATATTTTTTCCGGAATAGAAGATACGCACGGGACTTGAGAACCAAGGAAAAGGCCAGCAGGGGACTCCACAAGCCCCCTAGGCGCGACCAGGGGGCCCACGCCTAGCAGGCTTATGGCCCCCTTGTGGCTCGTCTGCCCTACCTCTTCCGCCTATAAATTCATGAAAAAACCAAAACTGCGAGAGAGATCCATGAAAATAATTTTCCGCCGCCGCAAGCTTGTGTCTCCGCAAGATCCCATCTCGGGACGTTCTGGTGCCGTGCCGGAGGGGGGATTCGGATACGGAGGGCTTCTTCATCAACACCATGACCTCTCTGATGATGTGTGAGTAGTTCACCATAGACATTCGGGTCCATAGCTACTAGCTAGATGGCTTCTTCTCTCTCTTGGATCTTCAATACAAAGTTCTCCATGATCTTCATGGAGATCTATCCGAAGTAATCTTCTTTTGCGGTGTGTTTGTCGAGATCCGATGAATTGTGGATTTATGATCATATTATCTATGAATCTTATTTGAGTTTCTTGTGATCTCTTATATGCATGATTTCATATCCTTGTAATTCTCTTCGAGTTGTGGGTTTTGTTCGGCCAACTTGATCTATGATTCTTGCAATGGGAGAAGTGCTTGGTTTTGGGTTCATATCGTGCGGTGACCTCACCCAGTGACAGAAGGGGTAGCGAGGCACGCATCATGTTGTTGCCATCAAAGGTAAAAAGATGGGGTTTACATCATTGGATTGAGTTTATCCCTCTACATCATGTCATCTTGCTTAAGGAGTTACTCTGTTCGTCATGAACTCAATACACTAGATGCATGCTGGATAGCGGTCGATGTGTGGAGTAATAGTAGTAGATGCAGAAAGTATCGGTCTACTTGTCTCGGACGTGATGCCTATATGTATGACCATTGCCTTATATATCGTCATGGCTTTGCGCGGTTCTATCAATTGCTCGACAGTAATTTGTTCACCCACCGTAATATTTGCTATTTTGAGAGAAGCCTCTAGTGAACACTATGGCCCATGGGTCTACTTCACACCATATTTTCAGCCTTTCACTTTTACTTCGTTGCACTTTCCGTCTTCAGATCTCACTTTACAATCAATCTTGAAGGGATTGACAACCCCTTTATAGCGTTGGGTGCAAGCTCGTTTGTGTTTGCGCAGATACTCTGGACACTCGGCTTGATTCTCCTACTGGATTGATACCTTGGTTCTCAAACTAAGGGAAATACTTACTGCTCTTGTGTTGCATCACCCTTTCCTCTTTAAGGGAAAAACCAACTCAAGCTCAAGAGGAAGCGGAAGGATTTCTGGCGCCGTTGCCGGGGAGGATCAAGTTCTAGGTGAAGCTCATCCAAGTAAGTGTCACAAACTCATCTCTTGCATTTACTTTTTTTCCTCTCGTTTTCCTCTCCCCCACTTCTGAAAAACAAAATTTTACAAAAATATTTGCCTTTTTCGTTCCCCCTTTTCTCTCGCTTGCTTTTTGTTCGCTTGTGTGCTTGTTTGCTTGCTGAAGTCACCATGACTGAAAACACCAAACTTTGTGACTTCTCGAATACTAATAATAATGATTTTATTAGTACTCTGATTGCTCCCGCCACTAGTGCGGAATCATACGAAATCAATGCTGCTTTGCTGAATATTGTTATGAAAGAGCAATTCTTCGACCTTCCTAGTGAAGATGCCGCATCCCATCTTAATACCTTCATTGAGCTTTGCGATATGAAAAAGAAGAAAGATGTGGATAATGATGTGATTAAATTGAATCTTTTTCTGTTCTCGTTGCGAGATCGAGCAAAAACTTGGTTTTCGTCTTTGCCCAAAAATAGTATTGATTCTTGGAACAACTGCAAAGATGCTTATATATCCAAGTATTTTACGCCGGCTAAGATTATCTCTCTCCGTAATGATATCATGAATTTTAAGCAACTTGATCATGAACATGTTGCACAATCTTGGGAGAGAATTAATTTGATGATTAGGAATTGTCCCGCTCATGGCTTGAGTCTTTGGATGATTATACAAATCTTCTACGCTGGTTTGAATTTTGCTTCGAGAAATATCTTGGACTCCGCCTCATGTGGAACGTTCATGGAAATCACATTAGAAGAAGCCACAAAACTCCTAGACAATATCATGACAAACTACTCTCAGTGTCACACTGAAAGGTCACCTACTAGTAAGAAGGTACACGCTATAGAAGAAATTAACTCATTGAGCGCTAAGATGGATGATTTAATGAATTTGGTTGCTAGTAGAAGTGCTCCTTTAGATCCTAATGATATGCCCTTTTCTTCCTTGATTGAGAGTAGCAATGGAGCTTGGACGTTAATTTTGTTGGTAGGAATAATTTTGGCAACAACAATGCTTTTAGAGGAAACTATGTTCCTAAGCCTTTTCCTAGTAACCCCTCTAATAACTTTGGCAATTCCTACAACAATACTCATGGAAATTACAATAAATTACCCTCTGATCTAGAGAGTAATATCAAAGAGTTTATCAACTCGCAAAAGATTTTCAATGCGTCCATAGAGGAAAAACTACTCAAAATTGACGATTTGGCTAGGAGCTTTGATAGAATGTCTAGTGATATTGATGCTTTGAAAGTTAGATGAGATCCTCCCAAGATCAATATGGATGAAACTTTGAAAGCTATGCGTGTTTCCATGAATGAGAGCAAAGAAAGAAACGCCCAAATTCATGCTAGACATGAATGGCTTAAAAAGGCGTGTTCTCGTGATAAGAATCACGAAGATCTTAAAGTGCTTGGTGTAACTCCCATTGAATCTTTGTTTTCTTATATCAAACCTAATGATGATGGGGCTGGATATGAATCCACCTTGGTTGAAAACGCCCCAATGATTCGGAGACCATCTATCTTGATGCTAAAAGCATTGAAAGTGGAGTAGAAGATATTAAAACTTTGAGTAGTAATGAAATTACTACTTTGGATTTCAAGGAATTCAATTATGATAATTGCTCCTTGATTGAATGCATTTCCTTGATGCAATCCATGCTAAACTCTCCAAACGCTTATAGCCAAAACAAGGCCTTTACCGATCATATCGTCGAAGCTATGATAAAATCTCTTGAAAAGAAACTTGAATTGAAAATCTCTATCCCTAGAAAGCTTCATGATGAGTGGGAAACTACTATCAAAATCAAAATCAAAAACTATGAATGCAATGCTTTGTGTGATTTGGGTGCTAGTGTTTCCGCGATTCCAAAGTCTTTATGTGATGTTCTGGGTTTTAATGAGATTGAGGAGTGTTCTCTTAATTTGCATCTTGCGGATTCTACTGTCAAGAAACCCATGGGAAGGATCAATGATGTTATTATTATTGCAAATAGGAACTATGTACTCGTGGATTTCATTGTGCTTGATATTTATTGCAATCCTACATGCCCTATCATTCTTGGTAGACCTTTCCTAAGAACTATTGGTGCTATCATCAATATGAAGTAAGGGAATATTAGGTTTCAATTTCCTTTGAAGAAGGGCATGGAGCATTTTCCTATAAAGAAAATAAGATTGCCTTATTAATCCATGATGAGGGCTACTTATGGTTTGAGTACCAAAGACGACGATACGTGATTCCATCACCTTATGCCTAGCTAAGGGCGTTAAACAATATCGCTTGTTGGGAGGCAACCCAATGAATTTATCTTTTTCTTTCTGTTTTGTTGCGTCCACACCATCATAATTCTGTTATGATTGTGTTTTTTTGTGTTTTTTTTGTGTTTGATCCAAGCAAAACCTTTGTGATTGGTTTGGTGATGGTTGTTTGATCCTGCTATAAAAAGACAGAAACTTTTTGCTCACAAAATTATTTTTCATTATTATTCAGAAAGATCTTTTGAGTTGATTCTTTTTGTTGCTGGTTGATATGCCTTTTGCCTAGGCTGTTGTAATTTTTCAGAATTTTTGAGGTACCAGAAGTATACAAAGTATACAGATTGCTACAGTCTGGTCTGTTTTTGACAGATTCTGTTTTTGTTGTGTTGGTTGCTTGTTTTGATGAAACTATGGATAGTATCGGGGGGGGGGGGGGGTACTAGCCATGGAAAAGTGAGAATACAGTAACCTAACACCAATATAAATAGAAATCAAGATTGCTATAGTACCTAAAGAGGTGGTAGTTTGTTTTCTTGTGCTAATGATATCACGAGTTTCTGTTTAAGTTTTGTGTTGTGAAGTTTTCAAGTTTTGGGTGATGTTCTCATGGAAAAAGTGATAAAGAGTGGAAAGAGCTCAAGCTTGGGGATGCCCAAGGCATCCCAAGCCAAATTCAAGGACACCAAAAAGCCTAAGCTTGGGGATGCCCCGGGAAGGCATCCCCTCTTTCGTCTTCAATCCATTGGTAACATTACTTGGAGCTATATTTTTATTCACCACGTGATATGTGTCTTGCTTGGAGCATCTTGTATCATAGGAATCTTTTCTTTTTGTTTTGTCACAATCATCCTTGCTGCACACCTTTTGAGAGAGTCACGCACTCATCGTGAATTTTCTAGAATGCTCGTTGTGCTTCACTTATATCTTTTGAGCTAGACCATGTTGCTCTATGTGCTTCACTTAGATCTTTTAGAGCACGGCGGTGCGTAAGTTGGTAGTTGGCTTGTGCTATGAAAGTAGTCCCAAAGGTGACAGGTATCCAAAGAGGATACTATAAAACTTCCATCTTCATGTGCATTGAGTAGAAAGAGAAGTTTGATTCCTCTCAATTAGTTTTGAGACGTGGATTTGGTAATATTAAGAGTTATGTTAGTAGGGTGTTGTGAATCTAGAAATACTTGTGTTGAAGTTAGTGATTCCCGTAACATTCACGTATGGTGAACCGCTATGTTAGGAAGTCGGAGCATAATTGATCTATTGATTGTCATCCTTTGTGTTGCGGTCGGGATCGCGCGATGGTTAACACCTACCAACCCTTCCCCTAGGAGTATGCGTTTAGCACTTTGTTTCGATTACTAATAAAAACTTTCGCAATAAGTATGTGAGTTCTTCATGACTAATGTGAGTCCATGGTATAGATGCACTTTCACCTTCCACCATTGCTAGCCTCTCTAGTACCGCGCGATCTTCGCTGGTGCACAAACCCACCATATCCCTTCCTCAAAACAGCCACCATACCTACCTACTATGCATTTTCATAGCCATTCCGAGATATATTGCCATGCAACTCCCACCGTTCCGTCTCATGACTTGTGCCGTCACTCTCATACTGCCATTGCATGATCGTAATATAGCTAGCGAGATGTTTTCAACGTCATACACCAAGCTAGATCGTTGCACATCCCGGTACACTACCGGAGGCATTTCCTATAGGGTCATCATCGTTCCCAGCTTTGAGCTGTGAGTAAATAAAAGTGTGATGATCATCATTATTAGAGCATTGTCCCATGTGAGGAAATAAATAAAAAAGAGGCCAAAGTTGCCCAGAGAAAAAAAAAGAAAAAAAGAGGCCAAAGAGCCCAAACAAAAAAAAGAGAAAAAGAGAGAAGGGACAATGCTACTATCTCTTTCCACACTTGTGCTTCATAATAGCACCATGTTCTTCATGATTGAGAGCCTCTTGTTTTGTCACCACCATATGCTAGTGGGAATTTTCATTATATAACTTGGCTTGTATATTCCAACGATGGGCTTCCTCAAAATTGCCCTAGGTCTTCGTGAGCAAGCAAGTTGGATGCACACCCACTAGTTCTCCTTTTGAGCTTTCACATACTTATAGCTCTAGTGCATCCTTTGTATGGCAATCCCTACTCATTCACATTGATATCTATTAATGGGCATCTCCATAGCCCTTTAATACGCCGAGTCAATGTGACCATCTCCTCCTTTTTGTCTCACAACAACCTCCACACTCTATTCCACCATAGTGCTATATCCATGGCTCACGCTCATGTATTGCGTGAGAGTTGAAAAAGGTTTGAGAAAGTAAGAGTGCGAAAACAATTACTTGGCCAATACCAGGGTTGTGCATGATTTAAATTAGTTGTGTGGGGATGATGGAGCATAGCCAAACTATATGATTTTGTAGGGATAACTTTCTTTGACCTTGTTATTTTGAAAGTTCATGATTACCTTGCTAGTTTGCTTGAAGTATTATTGTTTTCATGTCAATAGCAAACTATTGTTTTGAATCTTACGGATCTAAACATTCATGTCACATGAAAGAAGTTACAAAGGACAACTGTGCCAGGTAGCATTCCACATGAAAAATTCAATCTTTATCACTTCCCTACTCGAGGACGAGCAGGAGTTAAGCTTGGGGATGCTTGATACGTCTCCAACGTATCTATAATTTTTGATGGTTCCATGCTATTATCTTGTCAAACTTTGGATGTTTTGTATGCCTTTTATATCTTTTTTGGGACTAACTTATTAACTCAGTGCCAAGCGCCAGTTCCTGTTTTTCTGTGTTTTTGACCCTTTTCAGAGGAGGATTTTAAACGGTTTCCAAACGGAATAAAACTTTCGAAAAGATTTTTTCCGGAACATAAGATACACACGAGACTTGAGAACCAAGGCAGAGGCCACCAGGGGACTCCACAAGCCCCCTAGGCGCGGCCAGGGGCGCCTAGCAGGCTTGTGGGCCCCCTGTGGCTCGTCTGCCCTACCTCTTCCACCTATAAATTCCTAAAAAATCCAAAACTGTGAGAGAGATCCACGAAAATACTTCTCCGCTGCCGCAAGCTTCTGTCTTCGCAAGATCCCATCTGGGGTACGTTCTGGTGCCCTGCCAGAGGGGGGATTCGGATACGGAGGGCTTCTTCATCAACACCATGACCTCTCCGATGATGCGTGAGTAGTTCACCATAGACCTTTGGGTCCATAGCTAGTAGCTAGATGGATTCTTCTCTCTCTTGGATCTTCAATACAAAGTTATCCATGATCTTCATGGAGATCTATCCGAAGTAATCTTCTTTTGCGGTGTGTTTGTCGAGATCCGATGAATTGTGGATTTATGATCAGATTATCTATGTATCTTATTTGAGTTTCTTCTGATCTCTTATATATATGATTTCATATCCTTCTAATTCTCTTCGAGTTGTGGGTGTTGTTTGGCCAACTTGATCTATGATTCTTGCAATGGGAGAAGTGCTTGGTTTTGGGTTCATACCGTGAGAAGTGACCTCACCGAGTGACAGAAGGGGTAGCGAGGCACGCATCGTGTTGTTGCCATCAAGGGTAAAAAGATGGGGTTTACATCATTGGTTTGAGTTTATCCCTCTACATCATGTCATCTTGCTTAAGGCGTTACTCTGTTCGTCATGAACTCAATACACTAGATGCATGCTGGATAGCGGTCGATGTGTGGAGTAATAGTAGTAGATGCAGAAAGTATCGGTCTACTTGTCTCGGACGTGATGCCTATATGTATGATCATTGCCTTAGATATCATCATGACTTTGCGTGGTTCTATCAATTGCTCGACAGTAATTTGTTCAGCCACCGTAATATTTGCTATTTTGAGAGAAGCCTCTAGTGAACACTATGGCCCCCGGGTCTACTTCACACCATATTTTCAGCCTTTCACTTTTACTTCGTTGCACTTTCCGCCTTCAGATCTCACTTTGCAATCAATATTGAAGGGATTGACAACCCCTTTATAGCGTTGGGTGCAAGCTCGTTTGTGTTTGCGCGGGTACTTTGGACACTTGGCTTGATTCTCCTACTGGATTGATATCTTGGTTCTCAAACTGAGGGAAATACTTAGTGTTCATGTTCTGCATCACCCTTTCCTCTTCAAGGGAAAAACCAATGCAAGCTCAAGAGGAAGCAATCATCATGTTGCGCTTGGGCTAACTGGTGATGTCTCTTACAAGAACCATTAACACTGTTGACAATCATAGAAGTGTAGCTAAAGAAATCCAAGACAGAAGGACAACACTTGGCAACAGCAACAACCACTAACTACAACTGATGTGCAAAGCAATGTATATAAAAAGCATAAGGATTCTCATCTAGTACCCTTCTTTGCAGCCCATGAAATTCACCTCTCATGTTCGATGCTCCATCGTATCCTTGTCCTCACACTCTATGGATAGATAGGCCATGTTTAAGAAACATATCATCCAAGGCTGCCTTCAATGAAGATGATGTTGTGTCAGCAACATGTTTAATTGCAAGAAACCTCTCAATCACTTCCCCTTGACTATTTAAATACCTAAATGAGATAAGAAAAATATATCAATATGAGCACACTTCATAACAAAAAAGCAATAAAAAAATCATGACATACAAACCTCAAAGCCACAACCATTTGCTCCTTGAGAGATGCATCTCGAGCCTCATCAACAAGGACAACAATGTTTTTATCCCCAAGATCTTTCACAATTGCTTTGGTCGTCTCTTCTCCACAAGCTTTTCATAAATGCTTTTGTATTTGTGCATATGTCAACAAATTATTTCCATGAGCACAATCTAATAACTTAGCGGCATTCGAATCCTTTTTTATACCACTGTACCATCTATAAGAAATTCCCCTTATTGTTTGAGTTAGCACACTCATCATGTCCACGAAAAGCAAGAGCTTGCAATAAAGAAACCTAACGACACCTAACATGATAGTTAGACGACCCAAGTACTCTTCCTCCTTCTTCTTGTCTGAACTAGCCCATACTTGTTCCACATATTGCCTCAGGTTTTGAAAAGCTTGGCATTGCCTTCTTGCTCTATTATGAGCACTATTAACTTTACCAACATGAGTATCAAAAGATGCAATAGCATTTTTCCAGTTACTAAAGCCTTTCTTTGTATATGCTTCTATTCCATAGTTTTCAGCTCTCGGTTGCTTAAAGAGAAAACAATGAAAACAGAAGGCAACCTTTTTAGCAACACTATATTCCAACCAATCATGCGATTTGTACCACTCTTCACGAAAGCCTCTCATCTGGTTCCCAATTCTTTCCTGTTCATAAACATGGCCTGTTGGTCGACATGCTCCCATGGCCAAATACTCTATTCTAGCGGCATCCCTAACATCCGGATGCAACTCTTCAATTGGTTTCTGAAGGCCAGGATCATGATTCATGTCATCTGGATTAAGCTCCACACGTGGTTCACTTTCTTCAGTGCTAGTATTGTTGTCTATAGGCTGGTTGGATGTTGACTGAAAAAATATTCAATTGTACGGGTCCTTTTCATCATTGTATTTCTAACTTCCTCAGAACAATGATTTTTTTTACAAAATAAATATAGCTCACCGAAGTTTGGCTCATATAGTGATATCAAGGAATTAGGGGAACTGGGAAAACAAAATTAGATGCAGATTACATATTACTTGTGGCCTGTGCGGCTGTGCGGACATGTGACACAATGCTAGTTGGCCTGGGTTGTGTGTGCAGACATATGACTATTAGATGGATGCAGCAGCAGTGCGATTGGACATGGGAGATACCACTAATTTGCATACCTCGTTGTGCTTGCACTGCAATTCAGATTGGAGAAGAACAAGAGGAGGCGGGTTGTCACTTGTCAGGGCGCCGGCGGCCAGCGCAGCAGTGAATCGCCAATCATGGGTTGTCGAGGGAGGCCGACGCGGCTCCGTTCAAACTGTCTCTAGGGTTTCCCATCCAGTCTTCTGCTTTTCCTGTGATCTGGCAAACGATCGGGCTAGATCGAGGGATCTGTTTGTTCCATTCTGATCGATGGATGGAATGGGATGATGGCTTGTACGTGAGCAGACATGTACATGAATACGTGTGGGGCTGGGTTTCTATATACCCCCAAATCTGTTTTTCTCTACTATGTGTATAGGTACTAGTTAGGCCACGCCTGGGGCTGGAGCCCTAGTTGCCCCAGGCCCAGTTTCACCTCTGCCTACAGGTATCTCCGAAGGTGTCTGTTGAGTTGGTGTGAATCAAGACTGGGATTTGTCACTCCGTATGATGCAGAGGTATCTCGGGGCCCATTCGGTAATACAACATCACAATAAGCCTTGAATGCAATGTGACTAAAGAGTTAGTCACGAGATCTTGTATTACAGAACGAGTAAAGAGACTTGCGAGTAACGATATTGAACTAGGTATAGAGATACAGACGGTCAAATCTCGGGCAAGTAACATATCGATGGACAAAGGGAATAGTCTACGGGATTAACTAAATCCTTGACATAGATATTCAACCGACAAAGATCTTCGTAGAATATGTAGGAGCCAATATGGGCATCCAGGTCCCGCTATTGGTTATTGACCGGAGAGTGTCTCGGTCATGTCTGCATAGTTCTCGAACCCGTAGGGTCTGCACACTTAAAGTTCGGCGACGATTTGGTATTAATGAGTTACGTGTGGTAGTAACCGAAAGTTTTTTGGAGTCCCGGATGAGATCCCTGACGTCACGAGGATCTCCGGAGGTAAAGATTTATATATCGGAAGTCATATTTTGGCTACCGGAAAAGTTTTAGGTTTTTTCGGTATTGTACCGAGAAGCTTCTAGAAGATTTCGGAAACTTCTGAAGGAGTCTGTAAGTCCACCAAGGGTTCCACCATGTACCAAGGGTTTGCATGGGCTTAGGGGAGACGTTGTGGCCTTATTAGGCCAAGAGCACAAGTCCATCATGGCCCATGCAGCTGGGAAAGGTGGAAAGTCCACCTTTGTATGGAAGGGAAGGAAGGGGACTGGGATTCCACCTCCTCTCTCCTTGGTTGTGCCCTAGGGCTTGGAGGGGTTGTTCCCCACGTCCCTCCACCTATATATAGAGAGGAGGGGCGCTCCAAGAGCACACACGAAGCCCTTGGCGCCCCTCTCTCTCTCCCTAGACCGTTTTCTCCTCCGTTCGCGGTTTCGGTAGCGCTAGGCATATCCCTGCCAAGATAGCACCACCACCGCCGTCACCACACCGTCGTTTTGTCAGAGAACTCATCTACTACTCCGCCCTCTCTTATTGGATTGAGGAGGCGGAGACGTCATCGAGCTGTACGTGTGCTGAATGCGGAGGTGTCGTCCGTTCGGCACTAGATCGGGATGGATTGTGATGAGATCGCAGGACGGGCTGCGATTTCGATCGTGAAGATGTTCCACTACAGCAACCGCATTATATACGCTTCCGCTTAGCGATCTACAAGGGTATGTAGATTCAATCTATCCTCTTGTAGATGATCATCACCATGGATAGGTCTTGCGTGTGCGTACGATTTTTTTTGTTTCCCATGCAACGTTCCCCAACATGTCTTATGGAACTCCGACCACTAGGGCAAGCACGACCACGAGGTTGATTCCTCCTTCGTCCGACGCTGCTTCACCAGCTTCGCACCTGCAACGTTTAACCTCTCATCATCGACGACCCTGATCTGCGCTTGACAATACGTCTGTGCGGACATATGCCACCCCTATTGGGAGATGGGGACGCCACTCCTGTCCACCTTCAAATAACTATATCTCGCCCCCGATCGTGTGCCTATCCCGCAGGTCCCGATGAGCAGTCGCATTCGCCGTAAGGAGATCGACCTCGCCACGCCTACCTGCCATCGGATTTGCTCTATGATAGCGTGTACGCTGTCGATTACTCGTTGTGGGATACGTGGCTCCGCGACGAGCATAACTTGTGGTGGCAATTTTTTTTGTCGGTCGAGTTCCGAAATCGCCACAGGCACACCCCTACCCACCACAAGCCTGCTCTCAGCCCGCTCTAGTCATGCGGGCTTGTACCGGTGCGCGACCTCATGTCGTTGCCATCTCCCTCTCTGTCCCTGCCACCACCACCTCCCATGATCGACAAGGAGGGGGCAGGTGACGGAGGACTCCGCCCGCACCCACGACGAGGCCTGATGTCCCACAAGCGTATGGGATCGCGGCAGTTTTCGAGGGTAGAGTATTCAACCCAAATTTATTGATTCGCCAAGACGGGAAGCGAAAGAATATTCTCAAGTATTAGCAGCTGAATGTGTCAAATTCAACCACACCTGAAAGATTAGTGTCTGTAAGCAAAGTATCACTAGCAAGGTAGTATGATAGCAACGGTGCCAGAAACGATCTGTTGACACGACAGACTATTCCTAACTGTTGTATCAATGGCGCCAGCACGTTTACGGGGTTCTTCAGAAGAATGCTTCCCCGGCTACGGCTCCAACAAAGTCTTGCAACAAGTAACAACGGAGAAGTAACGAACAGCAATAGCAGCAACAGAGTAACAGCAGTAGTGACAGCAGCAGCAAAGTGGCCCAATCCCTTTGGTAGCAAGGGACAAGCCTAGGCAAAGTAACGTAGCGAGAACCAGTAGTAAAAGACTCGTAGGCAGTGGATCGATGATGAATGAGTATGACGGATGTGGTTCATCATGTAACAGCTATAACACGGAGAGATATGTGAATAGCTCTTGTTCGTCAATCTAATGCAGGCATGTATTCTGTATGTAGTCATACATGCTTAGCGAAAAGAACTTGCATGACATCTATTGTCCATCCCTCCCGTGGCAGCGGGGTCCTAATGGAAACTACGGGATATTAAGGTTCTCCTTTTAATAAAGAACTGGACCAACGCATTAACACGCGGTGAATACATGAACTCCTAATACCATGGTCATCACCGGGAGTGGTTCCGGCTATTGTCACTCCGGGGTTGCCGGGTCATAACACATAGTAGGTGACTACAACTTGCAAGATAGGATCTAAAACACACATATATTGGCGACAACATAATAGGTTCAGATCTGAAATCATGGCACTCGGGCCCTAGTGACAAGCATTAAGCATAGCCAAGTAGTAGCAACATCAATCTAGAACATAGTGGATACTAGGGATCAATCCCCGTCAAGAACTAACTCAATTACATGATAGATCTCATCCAACTCATCACCATCCAACAAGCCTACGACGAGATTACTCACGAAAGATGAAGAGCATCATGGAATTGTCGATGGAGAAAGGTTGATGATGACGATGGCGACGATTTCCCCTCTCCGGAGCCCGAAACGGACTCCAGATCTGCCCTCCAGATGAAGAACACGATGTGGCGGCGCCTTCGTATCGCAAAACGCGATAAACCTTCTCTCTGATTTTTTTTTCCAGGCGAAATGGAAGATATAGAGCCGAGATTGGGGGCGGTGGTGCCACGTGGGCCCCACAAGCCTCCACGGCGCGACCATAGGGGGTGGCAACGGCCTGTGGGCTTGTGGCCCACTGGCACGCCCCCTCCGGTGGATCTTTGCGCAGGTATTTTTTTTGTTCCAGAAAAAATCTTCGTAAATTTTCAGGACATTCCGAGAACTTTTGTTGCTGCACAAAAACAACACCATGGCAATTCTGCTGAAAAGAGCGTCAGTCCGGGTTAGTGCCATTCAAATCATGCAAATTTGAGTCCAAACCAAGGGCAAAAGAGTTCGGAAAAGTAGATACGACGGAGATGTATCAACTCCCCCAAGCTTAAAGCCTTGCTTGTCCTCAAGAAACTCTGTTGACAAACTCAGAGAGACAAAAGAAAAGCTTTGACGAACTCTGTTTGATCTTGTTGTTGCAACTATGTCTAACTCACAACGAAAATTTCAGCAAGATCACAATCAAACCACATAAGCAAATGACATCTAGGTCTCACGGTAAACTCATATCTATGGCATAATCAACTAGCGAGCAAATAATAATAAGCCTCAAGTGTCAACACTTCAATCAAAACAACATGCAGCAGTACGAATAGATGGTATCTCGCTAGCTCTTTCTGAGACCGCAAAACATAAATGCAGAGCACCTTCAAAGACCAAGGGCTGACTAAACATTGTAATTCATGGCAATGAAGATCCAATCATAGTCATACTCAACACAGTTAAAAGCAAAGCATAAAAATGACAGAGGTGCTCTCTAATTGGTGCTTTTGTAAGAGGAGGATGACTCAACAGGAACATAAAAAAGACAGGCCCTTCGCAGAGGGAAGCATTGATTTGCATAGGTGCCAGAGCTCAAGCTTTTAAAATAGAGATAATAATTTTGGGTGGCATGCTTTCATTGTCAACGCAATGACTAAGAGTTCTCAACATCTTCCACGCTACACATGCTATAGGCGGTTCCCAAACAGAAAAGTAAAGTTTTGACTCCCCCACCACCAATCAATCACACTCCACGGCTAGCCGAATCCTCGGGTACCGTCCATACCAACATCAATCCTGGGGGAGTTTTGTTTGCAATTATCTTTTCGATTTGAGCATGGAACTGGGAATTCCAATTACCGGCCCCTTTCTCGTGAATGATAGTGAATAAACACATATCGAGGATAACACGCCTAGCATGGAAGATACCAATAGCCCCCTGTCACCACATGAGTGGTTCGGGCATGCAAAATAGAATATTTTTTGAAGATTTAGAGAGTGGAACATGCAAATTTACTTGGAACGGTAGGTAAATACCGCACATAGGTAGGTATGGTGGACTCATATGGCACAACTTTGGGTTTATGGAAGTGGATGCACAAGCAGTATTCCCGCTTAGTACAAGTGAAGGCTAGCAAAAGACTGGGAAGCGACCAACTAGAGAGCGACAACGGTCATCAAAATGCATTGAGATTAACTAAAACTGAGTGCAAGCATGAGTAGGACACAAATCACCATGAACATGAATATCATAGAGGCTATGTTGATTTTGTTTCAACTATATGCGTAAACATGCGCCAAGTCAAGCCAGTTGAAACATTCAAAGGAGGATACCATCCTATCATACTACATCATAGTCATGTCAACATTCATGTGGGCATCCAAGACAAACCATTATAAGATCCTAGCTAAGTAACCATGGCATAAGCAACTATGATCTCTAAGTTGTCATTGCAAACATGTTTCTCTCACAACAAAGTTGAATCAGGCATGATGAGCTAGTCATATTTACAAAAACAAAATAGATCGAGTTCATACCAGCTTTTCCAGGCTCAGTCACTTCATCATATATCGTCATTATTGCCTTTCACTTGCACGACCAAACAATGTGAACAATAATAAGCGTGCTCGTGCATTGGACTAAAGCTGGAATCTACAGGTAAACACAAACAAGAAGACAAAGTAATATGGCTCTTTGAAAGCTAAACAGGTATGCATGCAAGAGCCACTAAACATTGTAACCAATATCTTCTACCTTGACCCAAAGAAAAATAAAACTATCTATACGGAAAGCTCCCAACAAGCAAAAGAAGAAAAGAAAATCTTTTTGGGTTTTCTCAAACTAGATAGACACACGAAAAGAAAATGAGAAAAATAAATAAACTAGCATGGATGATACAGTGGCAAAGTGTCAACACCGACGAACAAAGTGAAAGCATAAGCAAGAATGTAAAGTCGGTGAGAACACGTACTCTCCCAAGCTTAGGCTTTTGGCTTAACTTGGTCTACTCCCAAGGAGGGAAATAACCAGCTCCGGGGTACTCCGGAGTGGACCGAGGATGCAATTGCTGTGTGAGCTCCTCCGGCTCCCATTGATAAACTGGCGTCTGGTACTCGACTGGCGGCTCGGGCACGGGCACCTGTGGTTGGGCCAAGCCCCAATATGCATAGATGTCTGAGGGCATAATAGTGTACCTGCCTGCATGAAGATTGAACAAAGAAGGAGCAGGCAAAGTAATAGTCTCACGAGTACCCTGACTAAATACCAGGTTATAAATCATCCTTCCACCTATATCTCTATCAAGAAAGTCATGGCGAACTATGCTATCGTAATCTAGATATCTCTCGGGAAGAAGAACCTCTTCTTCCTCCTCCAGTCTAATGGGTATCTCAAATTGTCTGTCAAGACGGGTAGCATAGATACATCCATAGACAACACCTTTAGAATGGTTCAGGTTCAACCGTTGAGCTACTATAGCGCCCAAGCTATAAGTTTTATCGTTATAAAGGGCTTCGCGCAAGACCGCAAGATCTGGGGAACTAAGTGACCCAGCTTTCCCACGACCAATCAAACATTTTCCCACAAATAGTGGGAAGTACCGAAGCACGGGAAAATGAATGCTAGCAGCTCTAGCACAAGACACTCCTCTCTCCTCTCCTACAACAATTGTACCGATGAAAGCTTCTAAGTCTCGTGGACGAGGTTCATGAATATCCCCAACATAAGGTAATTTGCAAACATTGCAAAAATCCAACCATAGGAGGATTCTTCCTCGGATAGAAGTTAAAGCTTTGTACGAAGATACTAGTGAGGAGGAGGTATTGCGGACACTTATCTTCAATGAAGGCGGTAAGGCCTGCGTTCTCCACCAAGTGATAAAAGTCCTCATAAATTCCAACGGCGCATAAGAACACGTCGCTTGGACACTCGCACACTCGAACTTCTGCGACTCGAGGGACCAGATAATTGGGCTTCTTCTCACTCCCATCATCCTGGGGGTCACGGCTTGACGAGCCTCTTAAGAACCTCCTCATCTTTTCCCTTTTCTATCTCTGAAAATTTCTGAAATTTTTAGTGACTCTAAGGAAAAGTAAATAAGGCTCAATGAAACTCGTAGCAACTACTCCCTCAAGTGCCTAGAGACCATATTACGCATCAAAACTACTTGGGACCAGCTAGAATCAGCATACAAAGCTCAAGAACATGGTCACCAAGGCAGCAAAAATACGCAGAGTATAAGGCACTAGAGCAAAAACTAATTGGACCAATGGAGGAGTCACTTACCAAGGAGTAATTTCCCCAAAACAGTTCGGAGAACGGTGATTTGAGCAAAGAGATCGAAAATCCTAGCAAGAGGAGCAAGAACACGGGTTTGAGCTGGGAAACGATTTTTCTGGAGGTAGGAGAAGCGGATGAGAGTAAGAATGAGTGGGGGGGTGCCTGTGAGCCCCACAAGCCTGGGTGGCGCGGCCAGGGAGGTTCCCGCGCCCCTAGGGCTTGTGGCCCACTGGTGTGGGCCCCAGGCAGACTCTTTGTCCCAGTATTTTTCAAATATTCCAGAAAAAATTATACTAGATTTTCACAGCGTTCGGAGAACTTTTATTTTCGGGGTACTTTTCCACCGGACGCTAAGACATGAAACAGGGAAAGCTAAACTAAATCTATCATTTTTCTTCTAAGCAACCTAAAGTGAAAGCTTGGAACAGAGGTTTGTGACTCCTTGATTCATCCATCTCATGGTCATCGAAAGAAATCCGTCAATGGGGTTGATCAAATCCCCTCGACAAAACTTTCTCGAATCGCAAAAGAGAACGGAGAATTTTCGAATAGTCACTAGGTCACCTCAATGGGGATGTGTATCTCCCCAACAAGCAGATCATACTTCATCTTGACACGAGGAATAGGGCATTCAAAGCTCCCAATAAGAATCGATGAAGTCTTTTCGATAGCATTGATGCAATGTACTCGATATTGTTTCTTTGGAAAGTGCATCGTATGCTCATTATCGTTGACATGGAAAGTGACATTGCCTTTGTTGCAATCTATAACATCCCCTGCAGTGTTTAAAAAGGGTCTTCCGAGGATGACGGCCATGGCATCGTCCTTGGGAATATCCAAGATAACAAAGTCTGTTAAGATAGTGGTGTTAGCAACCACAACAGGCACATCCTCGCAAATGCCGATAGGGAAAGCAGTTGATTTGTCGACCATTTGCAGAGAGATTTCAGTGGGTGTCAACTTATCCAGTTCAAGTCTACGATAAAGAGAGAGAGCATAACACTAACACCGACTCCAAGGTCGCACAACACAGTTCTAGTAGTTGCCTTTAATGGAGCAAGGTATAGTGGGCACACCAGGATCGCCTAGTTTCTTAGGAGTTCCACCCTTGAAAGTGTAATTTGCAAGCATGGCGGAGATCTCAAGATCGGGTATCCTCCTCTTATTAGTCACAATATCTTTCATGTACTTAGCATACGGAGACATCTTGAGCATATCCGTCAAACGCATTTGCAGAAAGACAGGTCTGATCATCTCAACGAATCGCTCAAAATCTTCATCATCCTTTTTCTTGGATGGTTTAGGAGGAAAGGGCATGGGCTTCTGAACCCATGTTTCCCTTTCTTTACCATGCTTCCTAGCAGTGAAGTCATTCTTATCGTATCTCTTATTCTTAGGCCGTGGGTTATCAAGATCAACACTAGGTTCAATCTCCACATCCTTATCGTTGCTAGGTTGAGCATCTTCATGAACATCACTATTGATATTATCGTTAGGCTCATGTTCATCACCAGATTGTGTTTCAGCATCAGAGATAGAGGCATCGTTTGGACTCTCAGGTGTAGCAGGAACATGGTTGCTAGCGTGCAGGTTCCTATCATCTTTCTTCTTCTTTCTCGGATGACTAGGTGCATTAGTGCTAACTCCTTGAGAATCTTGTTCCATTCTCTTCGGATGACCCTCAGGATACAGAGGTTCCTGGGTCATTCTACCGCCTCTAGTGACGACTCTGACGGAATTGCCATTCAACTCATTGAGCAAGTCATTCTGAGCTTTAAGTACTTGTTCTACCTCAGTAGTAACCATAGAGGCATGTTTACTCAGAAGCTTAAGACCGTTGACGTTTCTGTCCACACAAGCACTTAAATGACTAAGCTTACGAGCATTCTTTTCCAATTGTCTGCTAACATAATCATTGAAACTTTTTTGTTTGGCAACGAAGTTATCAAATTCATCCATGCATAAGCTAGCAGGTTTATCAAAAGGAATATCACTCTCATCAAACCTATGCAGAGAATTTACTTCTACTACCTGTATCGGGTTATCGAGACCATGGATCTCTTCGATAGGTGGTAGATTTTTGACATCTTCAGATTTAATGCCTTTCTCTCGCATAGATTTCTTGGCTTCTTGCATATCTTCGGGACTGAGGAATAGAATACCTCTTTTCTTTGGAGTTGGCTTAGGAGGTGGTTCGAGAATAGTCCAAGCATTCTCATTGCACAAGATGTTATTCAGTAGAATCTCAGCTTGTTCTACGGTTCGTTCCCTAAAAACACTACCGGCACAACTATCTAAGTGGTCTTTGGAAGTATCGGTAAGTCCATTATAGAAGATATCAAGTATTTCTTTCTTCTCAAGAGGGTGATCAGGCAAAGCATTCAGTAGCTGGATAAGCCTCCCCAAGCTTGTGGGAGACTCTCTTCTTCAGCTTGAGCAAAGTTGTATATTTCCTGCAAGGCAGCTTGCTTCTTATGGGCAGGGAAATATTTTTCAGAGAAGTAGTAGACCATATCCTGGGGGCTACGCACACAACCAGGAGCAAGAGAAGTGAACCAGGTCTTAGCATCATCCTTTAGCGAGAAAGGAAACAACTTGAGCATGTAGTAGTGGCGGATCTTTTCCTCACTAGTGAATAGGGTGGCTATATCGTGCAGTTTGGTAAGATGGGCTACAACCGTTTCAGACTCATAACCGTGAAAAGGATCAGATTCGACCAGAGTAATTAACTCAGGGTCGACAGAGAATTCATAATCCTTATCGGTCACAAAGATAGGCGAAGTGGCAAACTTCGGGTCGTATTTCATCCTAGCATTCAGAGATTTTTCTTTCCACTTGATGGGGTTATAGTCCGAGGGTAGGGTCATAGGCCTGCCCTATAGGTCCCACCCAAGGACTACCCTTCATAGAGGACAAGGCCCTTAGACAGTTCCGACTAAACTAAGGACTCCCCCATCATCCAGTCGGTGATGAGCATTCGGAGCGTATTTAACGTACCGACTTAATTCCACTCTGTACATCGTAACCTCCCAGGAGGGCAATGGTCATACGTTTTCATACACCATTATTAGCATTTAAGGCATACGTTACCTGTAACGTAGGCATTTATTCGCCACTATTCCACCCCTGTCCACCGGGATGTTGTGGAGGGCAGCGCACTCTATATAAGCCGCCCTTCCCCACTGGTGCAGGGGTTGGCATTTACTGTAATCCTATATTCCACTCGACGCTAAGCTCCCAAGAGCACTGAGACGTAGGGATTTTACCTCCACCGTAGAGGGACATGAACTCATACAACCTCGCTGTAGCTAAGGCTCTGCCCATCCTTTCATACCCTACACATCTATTGTCAGACTTATACCCACGACACTTGGCGCCCACCGTGGGGCAGGCGTCTAAGCGACTTCCGGCGAGTTTGCAACTTCATCTTTTCATCATGTCGTCCGGCGGAGATTTATGCATGGGTCGTGAGATCCTCTTCGGTGCACTCTCCTTCATCGTCAACGATTCGGCATGGCTTCGGGATGCGTCTCTCGACGTCGAGGCGCTCCCCAGTCGCGGGGCTACGCACTTCCGTGCCGGTGCCCGCGGCGTCCTTCTTCTCCAGCAATCGGCCCCGGTGTCGATCTTCGCCCCCGTCACGCGCCGCAACAAGCGGTCCCGCTGTCCGCGGCTTCAGCGTTGGGTGCGACACGCCCAGGCGCGACAGAGCGCGTCTTCTCAAGTGGCAGTCCTCGAGTCGGTTGTGGTTGCGCCGCCGTCCCAGTGCTTGGACTCAGTTCCGACTGAGTTACCTTCCGAGTACTTGGGTCGCGGGCCTGCAGCCGAAGTTCTCATGGCCAATTCCCATGAAAGTCCCCACCGGACTGGTCGGAACGAGCACGAGGTCGGCGAATCATCCGGCGCTCGCCGTCAACACCACCGTTCTGCCAATCGACGCACTCGTCAGAGCAACATCGAGGTGTTCCGCACACCCGTCCTCAACCTGGCTGCCGCTGCCAAGATAGCCAATTCCCTCCAATCGACTAATTCAGAGGCTGGTAGAGGGATCGAGCAGATCCGTGCCCTGTTGCACACGGCGCAGCAGCAGAATTCGGCGGTCTCCCAGTCACACAACAGGATCCACAACAGTTCTGTTCACGCGAACACGCATCGGTCGGTTTTCAGCCCTGACTCTCATCAGCGACGCAGAGGGGGCAGCCGTTCCATGAATCCTGAAGATTGTCGCCGTTCACACACCCCTCTGCGGGGTGGGCCTTACAGGCCCCGACATCACGATGATCGGCGTTTAGTCGGTGACACGTACGATCCAAGGCCCGACGCAAGAGGGTACATCGCCCACAGGAAGGTCGACAGGAGTCGAGCCCACCGTGATGGTCACGATAGAGACCGTCCGAGTGGAAGCATGACCATCATATCTGGCCCCGAGTGCTTTAGTCGAGCCATCCGTTCAGCTCACATCCCTCCCAACTTCCGATTGGCGACGGGGATCAGCAAGTTCACAAGAGAATCCAAGCCAGAAACGTGGCTGGACGACTACCGAGTGGCGGTCCAGATCGGTGGCGGAGATGACCAGGTCGCCATGAAACATCTCCCCCTGATGCTCGACGGCTCGGCACGAGCGTGGCTGAACCAGTTGGCTCCATCAAGCATCTACAGCTGGGCAGATCTGTCCCGAGTCTTCATCAGGACCTTCGAGGGCATGTGCAAACGCCCTGCTGGTCTCGTGGAGCTCCAGCACTGTGTCCAGAAGCAGAATGAGCCCCTGCGCGATTTCATCCAGCGCTGGACGACCCTCTACCACACGGTGGAGAACGTCATAGAGCACCAAGCAGTCTGCGCCTTCAAGGCAGGCGTGCGGTATAGAGATCTGTACCTGAAGTTCGGTCGGACATGCGACATCTCCATGAGCAAGATGATGGAGATAGCCGCACGCTATGCAAATGGCGAAGAAGAGGACCGCATACGTAGCGGCAAGCATAAGGCAGTCGCCGACGGAGATGGGAACAACAATCGGAAGCAAAAGCAGAAAGCTCCGTCCACTCCGCAGGCAGAGGCAGCTGTCGTTACCAATGCCAAGTTCAAGGGCAAGGGGAAAGCTCAGTACACCCCCAAGAAGAAACAGTTCGGGAATTCCATCCTGGATCAACCATGTCCAATCCACACGAAGATGGATGAAGAAGGCAACGTCATATTCCCGAAACACACCACTCGGCAATGTCGCCTCCTGATCCAAGGGTTCGGCGAAGGGCAGCCGAGTGAAAAGGACAACGAGCAGGATGATGAGGACAAGGAGGATCCGTTCCCCCAAGTCCATGCAACATTGATGAATTTTGCTGACGTGGACAGCAAGAGTCGACTGAAGCTGGTGAACAGGGAGGTGAACATGGCCACCCCGACCAACCCCACGTTCCTCAAATGGTCTCAGACTGCGATCACCTTCGATCAGTCGGACCATCCAGCACACGTGCCCACCCCAGGGAGGCAGGCCCTGGTCGTCGACCCGGTGGTGGAAGGAGTCCGACTGTGCAAAGTCCTCATGGACGGCGACGGCGGCTTGAACATCATGTACGCCGACACTCTCAAGGGGATGGGCATTCCGCTGTCCAAACTTAGCGAGAGCAGCATGCAGTTCCACGGAGTCGTCCCAGGACGAAAGGCCAAGTCACTCGGCCAGATTGCGTTGGACGTCGTCTTCGGCTCCGACAAGAACTTCCGCAAGGAAAAGCTGACATTCGAGGTGGTGGACTTCCAAAGTGCATACCATGCAATTCTGGGCCGTCCGGTGTATGCGCGTTTCATGGCCCGTCCATGTTACGCGTATTTGAAGCTGAAGATGCTGGGTCCCAAAGGTGTGATCACGGTCACGGGCAATCGGCAGCGGGCCGAGGAGTGTCTGCAGCAGGGGTCGAGGATTGCCGATCAACAGATGGCTATCCTCGAGCTGGATGAGTACAAGAAGACAGCCGACCCTGCTGACTTGATGCGTTCGAAGAAGCCAGCTTCGGAGTCCGCATTCCAGTCGGCGGGCGACACGAAGAAAGTCAGCATCCACCCGACGAACGACACCGCCGCCCCGACGAACATCTCCACCACCCTTGATCCAAAATAGGAAGCCGAGCTCATCCAATTCCTCTGTGAGAACTGGGACATTTTCCCATGGAAGCGCGCTGACATGCCAGGTGTACCCAGGGAGTTGGCTGAGCACCGACTGCATGTGGATCCTGCTGCTCGGCCCGTCCGAGAACGCCTCCATTGGTCCGCCGCGCACAAAAGGAAGGCAATCGGAGAGGAGGTGGCTAAACTTTTGGCAGCCAACTTCATTCGCGAGGTACACCACTCCGAGTGGCTCGCCAATGTTGTCATGGTGCCCAAGAAGGTCAAGTCTCCCCGTATGTGCATCGACTTCAAGCATCTCAATAAGGTCTGCCCGAAAGATCATTTCCTGCTCCCCCGCATTGATCAGTATGTTGATTCGACTGCGGGCTGCGAGCGTTTATCATTCCTTGATGCCTATTCGGGCTATCATCAGATCCGTCTGTATGGTCCGGATGAATTCAAAACAGCCTTCATCACCCCATTCGGGTGTTTCTGCTACATCACTATGCCATTCGGTTTGAAGAATGCAGGAGCAACCTTTATGCGCATGATCCAAAAATGCCTCCTTGACCAAATCGGTCGAAATGTGGAGGCATATATGGACGATATCGTAGTCAAGTCACGCAAAGGTTCTGACCTGCTGACTGACTTGGCAGAAATATTCGCCAACCTTCGTAGGTACGATATCAAGCTCAACCCTGCCAAGTGTTCATTTGGTGTTCCCAGCGGAAAGTTACTCGGTTTCTTCGTTTCCGAACGAGGGATCGGTGTCAACCCCGAAAAGATCGGGACCATCGTCCGAATGGAGCGGCCGGTCAGAATACATGATGTTCAAAGGCTCACAGGTTGTCTAGCGGCTTTGAGCAGGTTTATCGCTCGACTCGGCGAGAAGGCGCTACCTCTGTACCGACTCATGAAGAAATCAGATACCTTTGAGTGGACAGACGAAGCCCAAATTGCATTCGACGACCTCAAAGTCCTGCTTTCCACCCAGCCGGTTCTTACTGCCCCGCTCAGTAAAGAACCCCTTCTTCTGTACATCGCAGCTACAAATCAAGTCATCAACACTGTTCTCACAGTCGAACGCGAAGAAGAAGGCAAAGCATACAAGGTTCAGCGGCCAGTATATTATGTCTCCGAAGTCCTGACTCCTTCCAAGCAGAGGTATCCCCATTATCAAAAGCTTATTTACGGGATCTACATGACTGCGAAGAAGGTGGCTCATTATTTCCAAGACCACTCGGTGTCCGTCATTTTTGATGCTCCATTGTCGGAAATCCTCCACAATCGAGACGCATCAGGCCGAGTGGCGAAGTGGGCTATGGAGATGTTATACTGCGACATCAAGTTCGAAGCCAAGAAGGCTATAAAGTCTCAAGCTCTGGCTGACTTCATAGCAGAATGGGTAGAACAACAGCAACCGACTCACATCTACTCGGCTCATTGGACTATGTTCTTCGATGGGTCCAAGATGTTGAATGGCTCCAGCGCTGGCGTACTGATCATATCGCCTAAAGGTGATAAACTTAAGTATGTGTTGCAGATACATTTCGATTCTTCCAACAATGAGGCAGAGTATGAAGCTCTCCTTTATGGATTGCGCATGGCCATCACACTCGGCGTCCGTCGCCTGATGGTCTATGGCGATTCATATTTGGTGGTTAAACAAGTGATGAAAGAGTGGGATGTCAGGAACCCCACCATGAATACATACTGCAACGCAGTAAGGAAGCTCGAGAAGAAGTTTGAAGGTCTGGAACTTCACCATGTTCCGCGACTGGAAAACCAAGCAGCTGATGAATTGGCGAAACTTGGATCCACTCGGAGACCGGTCCCGAGTGATGTCTGCCTCGAGCACCTACACCTTCCCTCAGTAAAAGAAGATCCTTTCACAGAGGAACCAGTACAACCGAAGAGCTCAACAGACCCGACTGAAGTTGAGGTCCCCGCTGTGGTTGATTTGATCATGGAGATTCTTGCTCTCATCCCCGATTAGACTGTGCCGTTCATTGCGTACATCCTGAGGCAAGAATTACCAGAAGACGAAGTCCAAGCGAGGCAGATCGTCCACAGGTCGAAGTCCTTCACCGTCATTGATGGCCAGTTGTACAAGGAAAGTGTTTCAGACGTCCTTCAGCGATGCATCTCCCCTGAGGAGAGACAGTTAATCCTAGAAGAAATTCACTCGGGAACCTGCGGCCATCATGCCTCCTCAAGAGCAATCGTCGCCAAAGCATTCAGAGCTGGTTTCTTCTGGTTGCAGGCGAATGAAATGGCAAAGGATATGGTCGACCGATGCGAAGGCTGTCAGTTCTATTCGAACAAGTGCCACAAGCCAACATCTGCGCTGAAGACAATCCCTCTTGTTTGGTCGTTCGCAGTGTGGGGATTAGATACAGTCGGTCCATTCAGAACAGGCCAAGGGGGATTCACTCATCTGTTGGTAGTAGTCGACAAGTTCACCAAGTGGATTGAAGCCAAGCCCATCAAGAAGCTCGACGCCCTTACGGCCATCAAGTTTGTCAGAGACATCATCGCCAGATTCGGGGTCCCGCACAGCATAATCACCGACAATGGCACAAACTTTGACTCGGACAGATTCAAGGGTTTTTGCATAGGCCAAGGTATCCGAGTGGATTTTGCATCTGTGGCGCATCCCCAAACAAACGGGCAAGCAGAGCGGGCGAATGGACTTATTCTTGAAGGGTTGAAGCCTCGACTCTTGCGAGAAGTTGGACATGCCGCCGGCGCATGGGTCACCGAGCTGCCTTCGGTGTTGTGGGGCCTCCACACAACTCCGAATAGATCTATAGGGCGATCCCCGTTCTTCCTCGTTTATGGAGCCGAGGCAGTCCTTCCGAGTGACTTGCTTCATAACTCTCCACGAGTCGAACTCTTCTCCGAAGCCGAAGCAGAGCAAGCCAGGCAAGACGGAGTGGATCTACTAGAAGAAGAGCGCGAGATGGCACTGACTCGCTCAACAATTTATCAACAAGATCTGCGGCGATTTCACGCGCGGCACGTCAGGAGTCACACATTCCAAGCAGGCGACCTGGTGCTCCGAGTGGATCAGCAGAGGCCTCACAAGTTGGCTCCCGCCTGGGAAGGACCCTTCATCATCTCTAAGGTGCTGAACAACGGAGCATATCGACTCTACAACCTCGACAGGGAAACGGACGAGCCGCGAGCATGGAACGGAGATCTCCTGAAGCGTTTCTACACGTGACCGCTAACAGAGGCAATGTAAAGAACAAGTATCATTGAAGTAATACAAAGCACACTGATTTCTTGCAGGTCCAAAATTCTTCCGCGTTTGCAGACTCCGGTCTAAAAAACTCTCTCCGAGTGTGCACTAAAAGTCGCACTCAGGGACTTAGCTGCGACCCAGAGTCATCTAAGTAAAAAAGCTCTCTCCGAGTGTGCACTAAAAGTCGCACTCGGGGACTTAGCTGCGACCCAGTGTCGCCTAAGTAAAAAACTTGCTCCGAGTGTGCACTAAAAGTCGCTCTCGGGGACTTAGCTGCGACCCAGAGTCGTCTAAGTAAAAAACTCTCTCCGAGTGTGCACTAAAAGTCGCACTCGGGGACTTAGCTGCGACCCAGAGTCGTCTAAGTAAAAAACTCTCTCCGAGTGTGCACTAAAAGTCGCACTCGGGGACTTAGCTGCGACCCAGAGTCGCCTAAGTAAAAAACTCGCTCCGAGTGTGCACTAAAAGTCGCACTCGGGGACTTAGCTGCGACCCAGAGTCGTCTAAGTAAAAAACTCTCTCCGAGTGTGCACTAAAAGTCGCACTCGGGGACTTAGCTGTGACCCAGAGTCGCCTAAGTAAAAAAATCGCTCCGAGTGTGCACTAAAAGTCGCACTCGGGGACTTAGCTGCGACCCAGAGTCGTCTAAGTAAAAAAATCTCTCCGAGTGTGCACTAAAAGTCGCACTCGGGGACTTAGCTGCGACCCAGAGTCGTCTAAGTAAAAAACTCTCTCCGAGTGTGCACTAAAAGTCGCACTCGGGGACTTAGCTGCGACCCAGAGTCGTCTAAGTAAAAAACTCTCTCCGAGTGTGCACTAAAAGTCGCACTCGGGGACTTAGCTGCGACCCAGAGTCGTCTAAGTAAGAAACTCTCTCCGAGTGTGTACTACAAGTCGCACTCGGGTACTTAGCTGCGACCCAGAGTCGCCTAAGTAAAAAACTCTCTCCGAGTGTGCACTAAAAGTCGCACTCGGGGACTTAGCTGCTACCCAGAGTCGTCTAAGTAAAAAACTCTCTCCGAGTGTGCACTAAAAGTCGCACTCGGGGACTTAGCTGCGACCCAGAGTCATCTAAGTAAAAAACTCGCTCCGAGTGTGCATTAAAAGCCGCACTCGGGGACTTAGCTGCGACCCAGAATCGCCTAAGTAGAAACTCGCTCCGAGTGCGCACTAAAAGTCGCACTCGGGGACTTAGCTGCGACTCAGAATCGCCTAAGTAAAAACTCGCTCCGAGTGCGCACGAAAAGCCGCACTCGGAGACTTAGCTGCGATCCAGAATCGCCTAAGTAAAAAGCTTCCTTCGAGTGTATCCTCGAGATCCACTCGGAGGCTTAGCAGACCCTCATTGAGGCTCATGTGGATGTGAAGACAACTGACAACTACATGAGTATCAACTCACTCCGAGTGCGCACGGAAAGTCACACTCGGGGACTTAGCTGCGATGCAGAATCGCCTAAGTAAAAAAGCTTCCTTCGAGTGTATCCTCGAGATCCACTCGGAGGATAAGCAAACCCTCATTGAGGCTCATGTGGATGTGAAGACAACTGACAACTACATGAGTATCAACTCACTCCGAGCGCGCACGAGATGCCGCACTCGGGGACTTAGCTGCGATCCAGAATCGTCTAAGTAAAAGCTTCCTTCGAGTGTATCCTCGAGATCCACTTGGAGGCTTAGCAGACCCTCATTGAGGCTCATGCGGATGTGAAGACAACTGACAATTACATGCTCCGCATGTTTGCCATTGGCTTCACCAAGAAACGCCAAACAAAAACCACGAGCCAAAATTGTGTCAAAAAAAACTTGGCGAAAGAAGAGCAAAATATTCGATTCGAATTCAAAGTTGGATCGGCTCGGTGTGGATCAAGCTTATCCACACTGAACCACAAATGTGACAGCCAACAGCAGTAGCCAAAGTTTGATACAGATAACACTCGGCATTCCGAGGCAAAAGCGCGTTCACCATAAAGTTTTTCAAGCGTCACCAGGACTGGCAGGCTCCACAAAGGTGTCCAGGTCGATCCCGTCTGCGATGCGAGTGGCTGTGTCGATGAAGGTCTCCATGAAATCTTCGAATCAAAGCTTCTTGGTGTCGGCGACCTGCAACGCCTTCAGCTTTTCTTCGCGAGCTTCTTTGCAGTGCACTCGGACCAGAGATAGCGCCACGTCCGCACCACAACGAGCAGCAGACTTCTTCCATGCCTGCACTCGGTTCAGGACGTCCTCCAGCCAGGTCATCAACCCTTCTATTTCCTGCCGGGAATCGTCTTCGGGCCACAGCTCCTTGTCCATCCGGCCGACGACTTCTCTCAGACGGCCGATGAAAGGTCCCACTCTGCCAAGGCGAATATGTGCTCGGAGCATGTCCCGATTGGCTTCGTCACCGAGTGGAACATTCGGAACAACCAACCGTTCAATGTCAGCTGCTTCAGCCTCAGCGTCCAGACAAAAATCTACCAAGAAAAGACAAGCAGAAAATAAAGCATAGAATAAACTCCAAAGACAAGAAGCACTCGGCAAAAAACTTACCACCAAGCAGTGCAATCATCTTCCTTGCCCAGTCACTGACGTACTTCTCCTGCGCCATGCACCGATTGTTCATCACCTTCATCTGACCCATCAGTTCAGTTCTTTGCTTGCCCATTTTCTCAATTTCGGCCACCAATGCCTTGTTGGTCTCCCGGGACTCCTCCAAAGACTTCTCTCGGTCAGCAAGAGCCCCCTTCACACCAGCCAAGTCATTCACAGCCGCCTCCAATTCCGCAGCAAGATGAACCTTTTCAACCTTCAGAGCATTGTACGCGGATCCCATTTCGCAAGTCTTCTGCCAAATCAGCGCAAAGGGAAGATCAGACACATTCAACAAGGAAAACAAACAAAGCTCAAAGTTCTTCAGACCCCTGCCGATGCAAGAAATCGACAACGGTCTCGGGGACTACACCCAGTGGGTTCACTAAGAGTGACCCCACTGGCATGAAGCTCGAACAGGCCGGCCCTATTGAGCTACATGGCAAACAGACAAATCTATGACACTAATATCACCCGACCTGAATAACACTACTCTCGGGGACTACACCCAGTGGGTGCACTCGGAGTGCCCCCACTGGAACCATTCGGGTAGATCAGCTCTGATCCGCTCAGGTAACGGGGAATACATATAAAGACAACTGCCGGTGCAAGCACTCGACAGAAGTCCCGGGGACTACACCCACTGGGTTCACTCGGAGTGAACCCACTGCTAAAACATCCTACTGTATCTGAGTCTATCATTGAAACCCCCAGTGGGTAACAAGAGGAAAGTAAACACTTACTAGCGCACTTACTCGGATATCGTCCGGGAGTTCCAAGCTTCTCTTGTACAAAGACGTGATGGAGTCATACGCTCCCTTGGCGTCACCCACCATCAGCTCCACCTGCACCATGGCCTCCTTGGCGACCCCCACTTGGTCTTCCGGGAGGTGTCGGGCGTCGTACTAGACGGTTGACGGACCCGACACGACAGAAGACTCCTTGGGCATCCCAAGTTCCGCTCCAGTCGGTTCCGCCGCGAGGGGCACCGTCTCAGTCGGCGGCATCGTCTCGGTCGGCGACACGTCCATGGTGGGAGCAGCAGCAGATGGGACAACCTCAAGGACAGGCGCCAAAGCTGGCCCTGACCCCCTTTGGTCGTCGTCCTCCAGGTGAATCACCTCCGAAGGAACCCCGACTGAACAACATGAAATTACAGAAAAAGGGCAAGATTAAAGACAACGCTCGTGAAGCAATAATACAAACTCTCGGAGTCGTGACACCGAACCTTGCTGGGATGTGGCAGCGTTATCCGTGTCCATGGGATCATCGCCTTGGCACGGCAGAGAGGTGGCGGAGGTAGCAGCTCTGTCGAGTAAAATCCACTCGACGGATAAGCATGAGTTCAACTAGATACTGAAGCAAGATGGGAGAACAAGACACTTACGCTGAGGCGACTGGAACATCGATCCTCATCCAAGGCAAAGCTTTCCGAGGCTTGGGCCCGCTAGGTTTTGCCACCTTGGATGGCTGATCCGTGGGCTCGGCAGCAGCGTCCCTAGTCCTCTTCACGCTCTGAGCACTTGGAGCCACGGGAGAGGCTGGCGGAGCACTCAGGGCCGCTGGAGGATCCGGCGGAGCCGCAGGTTCGTGACGGCGCTTAGTTCGAGGCTCTGATGGTGGAGGTGGCGAGCTCTGCTCTCCAACCTCTCCCTCCTCCTCTTTAGTCTCCTCCTCCATCTCCCCACTGCCGGAGACGTACTCGGCGCTATCCATGCTGCCCTCCTGGCTGCCCTCCTCTTCCTCAGCTGGATTCCCGTTCGATACGGGAGAATACCAGTTGGTCCACTCCTGCACAAAACACAGTCGACAACGTCAGACGTCAGGCAGCAGTACAAGAAAAGCGATAAATCTAAGAAGTTTGAAAGCACTCGACAAGAGATGCTCACCTCATTTGGAGGAGGATTATCGGCGCGGAAGGGCTTCACCAGCCGAGCTCCTCTGGGATTGTCGCATGCGCCTGTGATGCCGCGGACCCACACTATCACAACCTCCCCGGCCACACATTCTGGATGAGTCCGAGTGGAATCCTCAGGCCCCGTGTAGTGCCACATGGCGTGGTGTCGGGCTTGCAGCGGCTGGATGCGCCGACCCAGAAAGGTCTCCAGTAAATCTGTGCCGGTGACTCCCTTGTGGACGACAACTATCAGCGCGTCGACCAGAGGTTGGATCTGGATCTTTTCCACCTTTGAGAGCGCAAGCTGCCTAGGAGGGGCCGGACGGTCTAGGCTAAAGGGTGGCAACCCAGTCGCGGCATTCGGATAAGTGATGTCCTGGCAGTAGAACCAGGTCGACTGCCAGTTCCTAACTGACTCGGACAACCGGAGAGGGGGGGGGTAGCTACTCTTCGTTTTCTTCTGGAAGCCTAAGCCCCCGCAGAGCTGGAGGAGATGGGTTTTATCGTCCGACTGGCTAAGCTTTTTGACAGTCTGGGACCTAGCGGAGAAGATGTACTTAAAGAGCCCCCAATGGGGGGGGGGACATCCAATAAAGCACTCGCAAAGGGTGACGAATGCGGCCAGATGGGCTATCGCGTTTGGAGGAAAATGATGGAGCTGCGCCCCGAAGTGATTCATAATACCTCTAAAGAAGGGGTGGGGAGGCAAGGAGAAGCCCCTGAACACGTGGCTGAGCAGCAGGACGCGCTCCCCCTCTTGCGGCGCCGGCTCCGTCTCGCCCTCTGCCGGCAGCCTCCACGACTTGTTGGCGATCATGCCGTGCTCCACTAGCTCCAGCAAATCATCCGCCGTCACCGTGGAGGGGAGGAAATCCCCCTGGATCCAACCCGCCGGCAGTGCTCGCTGTCGCCGCTGAGCAGGGGCCGCCCCCTTCTTCTTCTTCTCCTGCGACTCGAGTTTGCTGGTCTGCCTCTTCGTCATGGGGAGGGCGGCAGGTCCGGCGAGGAGGAGAGGAAGGAGGAGGCTTGGAGCGCGCAGGGAGCTACGGGAGGAGCGGGGTGAATGCGAGTAACAAGGGCAACGCAACAAGAAACCCCCGCCGAAGAGGCTTAAATAAGCTTCCGACTGGGTCACTAACAGGTGGCCCCGAAATCTTATCCCCCGACCGGCTGCTGCGATGTTAGTGGAGAAGATAACGACGCGGTAATCAAGGCGGCAGAAACTACTCGATGGCGATGTCGACATCCCCACTCAGCGTGCGGCAACTGAAATTTGAAGATCCCAGAAAATCCGCCGCTGTCAGTTTGACCGGTCACATTGAAAGATTCCGCGGAAGCACTCGGTCCCTGACGGTTCCTTTCTCTGGTATATTCACTCGGATCACTGGTCGAAAGGATAAAATGGATCGAGGCAAACAACGCCAAAGTAACATCCATACCAGTCGGATCCGTACTCCAGGCATCACTTCGTCATTCCAACCCCGATCCATTCGGGGACTAATGATGGGGTTATAGTCCCAGGGTAGGGTCATAGGCCTGCCCTATAGGTCCTACCCAAGGACTACCCTTGATAGAGGACAAGGCCCTTAGACAGTTCCGACTGAACTAAGGACTCCCCCATCATCCAGTCGATGACGAGCATTCGGAGCGTATTTAACGTACAGACTGAATTCCACTCTGTACATCGTAACCTCCTAGGAGGGCAACAGTCATATGTTTTCATACACCATTATTAGAATTTAAGGCATACGTTACTTGTAACGTAGGCATTTATTCGCCACTATTCCACCCCTGTCCACCAGGTCGTTGTGGAGGACAGCGCACTCTATATAAGCCGCCCTTCCCCACTGGTGCAGGGGTGGGCATTTACTGTAATCCTGTATTCCACTCGACACTAAGCTCCCAAGAGCACTGAGATGTAGGGCTTTTACCTCCACCGTAGAGGGGCCTGAACTCATACAACCTCGTCGTAGCTAAGGCTCTGCCCATCCTTTCGTACCCTAGACATCTACTGTCAGACTTATACCCATGACACCACTTGCGCAGAAGTTTCTCAACATCATAGCTATCCTTACACGCAAGAAAATCCTCAGCTATCTCTCCCTCCGTAACATAGCGCATATCAGACATAACAGGCAATTCAGGCATAGTAGCAGGTTCTACTTCAATAGTATCAGCAGTTTCAGAAGTATCATCACATCTAGCAGCAACTCTAGCAATTTGTGCATCAAGGGCACCTAGTGGCAAAGCAGTATCAAGCATAGCATCATCACGCATAGTATCGAGCATAACATCATCAGGCATAGTATCAAGCATAGCATCATCAGGCATAGTATCAAGCATAGCATCATCAGGCATAGTATCAAGCATAGCATCATCAGGCATAGTATCAAGCATGGCATCATCAGGCATAGTATCAAGCATAGCATCATAAGCATCATGGACAGCAGAAGTAGCATCATCAAGCACAGGCGACATATCAAGATTTCTAGCAGGACGCGGTGTCGCAAACTTACTCAGAACAGAAGGTGAATCAAGTGCAGAGCTAGATGGCAGTTCCTTACCTCTCCTCGTAGTGGAAGGTAAGATTTTAGTTCTTAGATCTTTCGGATTCCTCATAGTGATCAACAGACGTCAATCCCAAGTGACTCAGAGAATATAACTGTGCCTCCCCAGCAACGGCGCCAGAAAAAGCCTTGATGTCCCACAAGCGTATGGGATCGCAGCAGTTTTCGAGGGTAGAGTATTCAACCCAAATTGATTGATTCGCCAAGACGGGAAGCGAGAGAATATTCTCAAATATTAGCAGCTGAATGTGTCACATTCAACCACACCTACAAGATTAGTGTGTGCAAGCAAAGTATCAGTAGCAAGGTAGTATGATAGCAACGGTGCCAGAAACGATATGTTGACACGGCAGACTGTTCCTAACTGTTGTATCAATGGCGCCAACACGTTGACGGGGGATTATTCTTGAGAAGAATGCTTCCCCGGCTACGGCTCCAACAAAGTCTTGCAACAAGTAATAGCGGAGTAGTAAGGAACAATAGTAGCAGCAGCAGAGTAACAACAGTAGTGACAGCAGCAGCAAAGTGGCCCAATCCCTTTGGTAGCAAGGGACAATCCTAGGCAAAGTAACGTAGCGAGAACCAGTAGTAAAAGACTCGTAGGCAGTGGATCGGTGATGAATGAGTATGACGGATGTGGTTCATCATGTAACAGCTATAACACGGAGAGATATGTGACTAGCTCCTGTTCGTCAATCTAATGTAGGCATGTATTCTGTATGTAGTCATACGTGCTTAGGGAAAAGAACTTGCATGACATCTATTGTCCATCCCTCCCGTGGCAGCGGGGCCCTAATGGAAACTACAGGATATTAAGCTTCTCCTTTTAATAAAGAACCGGACCAACGCATTAACACGCGGTGAATACATGAACTCCTCATACTATGGTCATCTCCGGGAGTGGTTCCGGCTATTGTCACTCCGGGGTTGCCGGGTCATAACACATAGTAGGTGACTACAACTTGCAAGATAGGATCTAAAACACACATATATTGGCGACCACATAATAGGTTCAGATCTGAAATAATGGCACTCGGGCCCTAGTGACAAGCATTAAGCATAGCCAAGTAGTAGCAACATCAATCTAGAACATAGTGGATACTAGGGATCAATCCCCGTCAAGAACTAACTCGATTACATGATAGATCTCATCCAACTCATCACCGTCCAGCAAGCCTACGATGAGATTACTCACGAACGATGAAGAGCATCATGGAATTGCCGATGGAGAAAGGTTGATGATGACGATGGCGACAATTTCCCCTCTCCGGAGCCCGAAACGGACTCCAGATCTACCCTCCAGATGAAGAACAAGATGTGGCGGCGCCTCCGTATCGCAAAACGCGATGAAACCTTCTCTCTGATTTTTTTTCCACGCGAAATAGAAGATATAGAGTTGGGCAGTGGTGCCACGTGGGCCCCACAAGCCTGCACGGCGCGACCATAGGGGGTGGTCGCGGCCTGTGGGCTTGTGGCCCACTGGCACGCCCCCTCCGGTGGATCTTTGCACAGGTATTTTTCTTTTATTCCAGAAAAAATCTCCGTAAATTTTCAGGACATTCCGAGAACTTTTATTTCTGCACAAAAACAACACCATGGCAATTCTGCTGAAAATAGCGTCAGTCCGGGTTAGTTCCATTCAAATCATGCAAATTAGAGTCCAAAACAAGGGCAAAAGAGTTTGGAAAAGTAGATACGACGGAGACGTATCAAGGCCCAATGGGAGGACCAAGAAACGATGATGGTGAAAGCACATATGCTCCCTTGGTGGGTTTGATAATTCATGACAACATACATTGTTTATTGGACTATTACTTTTACCTAGTATATTTTAGATATAGTCCACAGAGAGGATTGGCTAAGGATTGTGAGGAGAAGCCCCAAGGAAGGAAAGGAATAGGATTGTCTGTGCTTCAAGCTTCAAGACTCTACATTTTATATTTTGTGAGAGATCACATTTGAGTCCATAGGAAAGCCAATACTTATTAAAAGGGGATGAGGTGACTATGATGATTTAGTTGCTCAAGTGCTTAGAGCGAGCCACCAAAAATACTCATGAAATTCTTCCATAAATATTCCTTCCAAACCCTAAATACCCAAATGCGGTGCCACCAACTTTATCCATTCGACCCTACCGAGTTTTACATCAGACACATCCCATGCCAAACCCTAGGGCCTCCGCACCACCAAGCTCCATTTTGGTGCTAACAAAATCAATGTCCCCGACTCTGTTAACTAACTTCTTAAAATCGTAATTTTTGAGTTTTGAGAATCGGTCTCAACGAGTCGTGGAAGCTGACTAGGCCAGCCAAAATCAATACCACTGAGATTCATAGATTGGTCTCACCGAAAAGACAAAGTTGCCACATTTTGCACTAGTTGGTACCACCGAGTTTCATTTCGGTTTCACCGAGTTGGGAATAATGTTGTAAATACTGAATTCTATCAACAATTAAAATTGGAAAAGGCTAGGTTTTAATTTCTGAAGTAGTCTATTCACCCCCTCTCTATACATCCCTTCTTGTGATCCCACAGACGACCCTCTCCGCGACCGGTGACGTCACCATCCTAGAGCTGGACATGGGCATCAAGGAGGAGGTGAAGAAGAAGGTGCCTGAGGACCCCGCCCCCCCCAATCGTGGTGTGGAACCCAACATTAGTTGGCTAGAGATGTACATGGTCGTCAAAGGCGTCGAAAATGGCCTCGTGGTGGGGTGTCGAGCCATTGGCACCCATGCCGCCACGACCACCAAAGCAGTCCCCGACATGGGAAGAGGTGGCGCAGGCACCTCCGGCCAGACAGCCACCAACCCAACTATGGCAACCATCGTCGTATGCCAGCCTCGCCATGGACGAGGAGGAGGAGGACAACGACTCATGAAGACGATGATGACATCGAAGACGACCATGACAATGAAGGCATTGAAGCTTTTTAATGTTTTTAAAGTTAAGTTGAGTTTAATGAGCGTTAGGGGATTTTATGAATTTTTTAAATTTAGTAATGTTTAATAAAATTTATGTTACTTTAACCGTCCAAAAATACTTGTCATAGGAATGGATGTATCTAGATGTATTTTAGTTCTAGATACATCCATTTTTATACATTTTGCGACAAGTAATTCCGGACGGAGGGAGTATGTTTTCAAATATGTGATCAGATTTTTCTTTGAAATTGTAAGGCCAACTCCAACGCGCGATCCCATCTTGTCCGCCCGCATCTGTTTGGGCCAAAACGGACAGATGACATGGCCCAACGCGCGACCACATCCTTGAATTATGTCTGTTTGGCGTCCGACCCGCCCCATTTCCGGCGCAAACATGCGATCGGTTAACGTCCACATGGACGGGCACGCACTTGCGGGTCGTCCGCCTCGGGGATGCATGGCGGACGTCGAACTACTTCCACCGCCTAACTCAAATGCGCACGTGGTGCGGGCCCCGGCTGCCAGCCACACATCACGCGGTCGAGTCCTTCTTAAATTGGAAGCCGTGGACCGACCAGTCCACGACTTCCACTTCCCGGTCGGCCTGCCTCCTAGAACCTCGACAAGCAAACCCTAGGCCCCCCTCTCCGCCCCTCTCCGCCGGTGACAATGGTGGGGTGGTTCCCTGGCTGCAAGACGAGGCATGACCACGAGGCCGACTCATCGTCCGGTCACCGTCGATGTTCCCACACCCCACCCCACCTCCACCTCCACCTCCCCCACCCGCCTTTCATATCACGTCGGGTGGCGCCCCACCTCGCTCGTGGCGGTACGTCAAGGCGGAGGTGAGCCAACGGTACTCGAAGACACACACTCCGTTACATGGGCGACATGCACTTCCCAAAGAACTCACACCTCTTCGCGGACCGCGTGCCTGTCCCGCCGGTGTCGGTGAGCAGCTACGCCTGTCGGGAGGAGATCCATTGTCTTCGCACCCGCCTCCCCCCGGGCCTCATCCACAACTAAAGGTATATCATTGGCTCGCCGCTCTGGGATACGTGGCTCCGCAACGAGCACGACATCTCGTGACAGTCCTATTTTGCATGCCGTCCAACGAGCCCTCTTTGCCCGCGTGCTGACCGTCGTGTGCCCGCTCCCAGCGTGCCCCAGGTGCGCGACTGCAGGCAGGTTCGCAGCCTCACCTCATCGCCGTCGCCACCTCCCTCCCCACCCCGAGCCAATGTCGGTCGCTAAGCAGGAGGAGCTCGAGAGGATGGTGTTGGAGGAGTCCCTCCACACCCACGACGAGCGCCAATGGAAGGGCCTTGAGGAGATGCTGGCCCTTGCTACGGTGACAGAAATCTTCTGTCGTCTCTTGAGCTTGCGTTGGTTTTTCCCTTGAAGAGGAAAGGGCGATGCAGCACAGGAGCAGTAAGTATTTCCCTCAGTTTAAGAACCAAGGTATCAATCCAGTAGGAGAATCTCGTCAAGTCCAGAGTACCTGCACAAACACAAAAGAGCTTGCACCCAACGCTATAAAGGGGTTGTCAATCCCTTCAAGATTGATTGCAAAGTGAGATCTGAAGGCGGAAAGTGCAACGAAGAAAAAATGTAAGGCTGAAAATATGGTGTGAAGTAGACCCAGGGGCCATAGTGTTCACTAGAGGCTTCTTTCAAAATAGCAAATATTATGGTGGGTGAACAATTTACTGTCGAGCAATTGATAGAACCGCACAAAGTCATGACGATATCTAAGGCAATGATCATACATATAGGCATCACGTCCGAGACAAGTAGACCGATACTTTCTGCATCTACTACTATTACTCCACACATCGACCTCTATCCAGCATGCATCTAGTGTATTGAGTTCATGATGAACAGAGTAATGCCTTAAGCAAGATGACATGATGTAGAGGGATAAACTCAAACCAATGATGAAAACCCCATCTTTTTACCCTTGATGGCAAAAACACGGGGCGTGCCTCGCTACCCCTTCTGTCATCGGGTGAGGTCACCTTACAGTATGAACCCAAAGCCAAGCACTTCTCCCATTGCAAGAATCATATATCAAGTTGGCCAAACAAAACCCACAACTCGAAGAGAATTACAAGGATATGAAATCATGCATAAGAGAGATCAGAAGAAACTCAAATAAGATTCATAGATAATCTGATCATAAATCCACAATTCATCGGATCTCGACAAACACACCGCAAAAGAAGATTACATCGGATAAATCTCCATGAAGATCATGGAGAACTTTGTATTGAAGATCCAAGAGAGAGAAGAAGCCATCTAGATACTAGCTATGGACCCGTAGGTCTATGGTGAACTACTCACTCATCATCGGAGAGGTCATGGTGTTGATGAAGAAGCCCTCCGTATCCGAATCCCCTCTCCGGCAGGGCACCAGAACATGCCCCAAATGGGATCTTGCGGAGACAGAAGCTTGCAGCGACGGAAAAGTACTTTTGATGATCTCCTGATTTTTCTGAAATTTATGGGAATATATAGGCGAAAGACCTAGGGCAGAGGTGGCCCAGGGAGCCCACAAGCCTGGGAGGCGCGGGCCCCCGTGGCCGCGGCTAGGGGGCTTGTGGGGTCCCTGGTGGCCCCCTGCCTTGGTTCTCAAGTTTCCCGATCTTCTTCTGTTTCGGAAAAAATCTTTTTGGAAGTTTCGTTCCGTTTGAACTCTGTTTAAAATCCTCCTCTAAAAGGGGTCAAAAACACGGAAAAAACAGGAACTGACACTTGGCACTGAGTTAATAAGTTAGTCCCAAAAAAGATATAAAAGGCATACAAAACATCCAAAGTTTGACAGGATAATAACATGAAACCATAAAAAATTATAGATACGTTGGAGACGTATCAAGCATCCCCAAGCTTAACTCCTGCTTGTCCTCGAGTAGGGAAGTGATAAAGACTGAATTTTTGATGTGGAATGCTACCTAGCATAGTTTTCCTTTGCAACTTCTTTCATGTGACATGAATGTTCAGATCCGTCAGAATCAAAACAATAGTTTGTTATTGACATGAAAACAATAATACTTCAAGCAAACTAGCAAGGTAATCATGAACTTTCAAAATAACAAGGCCAAAGGAAGTTATCCCTACAAAATCATATAGTCTAGCTATGCTCCATCATCCTCACACAACTAATTTAAATCATGCACAACCCCGGTATTCGCAAAGTAATTGTTTTCGCACTCTTACTTTCTCAAACCTAATATAACTATCACGCAATACATGAGCGTGAGCCATGGATATAGCACTATAAGTGGAATAGAGTGTGGTGGTGGTTGTGAGACAAAAAGGGAGGAGATGGTCACATTGACTCGGCGTATCAAAGGGCTACGGAGATGCCCATTAATAGATATCAATGTGAATGAGTAGGGATTGCCATACAAAGGATGCACTAGAGCTATAAGTATGTGAAAGCTCAAAAGGAGAACTAGTGGGTGTGCATCCAACTTGCTTGCTCACGAAGACTTAGGGCAATTTTGAGGGAGCCCATCATTGGAATATACAAGCCAAGTTATATAATGAAGATGCCCACTAGCATATGGTGGTGAAGAAACGAGAGGCTCTCAATCATGAAGAACATGGTGCTATAACGAAGCACAAGTGTGGAAAAAGATAGTAGCATTGTCCCTTCTCTCTTTTTCTCTCTTTATTTTATTTTATTTGGGATCTTGGGCCTCTTTTTTTATCATTTGGGCTCTTGGACCTCTTTTTTTTCCTCACATGGTACAATGCTCTAATAATGATGATCATCACACTTTTATTTACCCACAACTCAAAGCTCAGAACAATGATGACTCTATAGGAAATGCCTCCGGCAGTGTACCGGGATGTGCAACGATTTAGCTTGGCATATGACGTTGAAACATCTCGCTAGCTATCTTACGATCATGCAATGGCAATATGAGAGTGACGACACTAGTCATGAGACGGAACAGTGGGAGTTGCATGGCAATATATCTCGGAATGGCTATGAAAATGCCATAGTAGGTAGGTATGGTGGCTGTTTTGAGGAAGGCATATGGTGGGTTTGTGCACCGGCGAGAATTGCGCGACACTACACAGGCTAGCAATGGTGGAAGGTGAATGTGCATCTATACCATGGACTCACATTAGTCATGAAGAACTCACATACTTGTTGCGAAAGTTTTTATTAGTAATCGAAACAAAGTGCTAAACGCATACTCCTAGGGGAAGGGTTGGTAGGTGTTAACCATCGCGCGATCCCGACCGCAACACAAAGGATGACAATCAATAGATCAATTATGCTCCGAATTCCTAACATAGCGCTTCACCATACGTGCATGCTACGGGAATCACTAACTTCAACACAAGTATTTCTAGATTCACAACACCCTACTAACATAACTCTTAATATTACCAAATCCACGTCTCAAAACTAATTGAGAGGAATCAAAACTTCTCTTTCTACTCAATGCACATGAAGATGGAAGTTTTTGTATCCTCTTTGGGTACCTATCAACTTTGGGACTACTTTCATAGCACAAACCAACTACCAAGTCACGCACCGCCGTGCTCTAAAAGATCTAAGTGAAGCACATAGAGCAAAATTATCTAGCTCAAAAGATATAAGTGAAGCACTATGAGCATTCTAGCAAAATCACGATGAGTGCATGTCTCTCTCAAAGGGTGTGCAGCAAGGATGATTGTGACACAACAAAAATAAAATACTCGTACGATACAAGACGCTCCAAGCAAAACACATATCATGTGGTGAATACAAATATAGCTCCAAGTAATGTTACCGATGGATTGAAGACGAAAGAGGGGATGCCTTCCCGGGGCATCCCCAAGCTTAGGCTTTTTGGTGTCATTGAATTTGGCTTGGGATGCCTTGGGCATCCCCAAGCTTGAGCTCTTTCCACTCCTTATCTCTTTGTCCATGAGAACATCACCCAAAACTTGAAAACTTCACAACACAAAACTCAAACAGAAACTCGTGATAACATTAGCACAAGAAAACAAACTACCACCTCTTTAGGTACTGGAGCAATCTTGTTTTCTATTTATATTGGTGTTGGATTACTTTATTATCAATTTTCCATGGCTAGTACCCCCCGATACTATCCATAGTTTCATCAAAACAAGCAACCAACTCAACAAAAACAGAATCTGTCAAAAACAGACCAGTCTGTAGCAATCTGTATACTTCGTATACTTCTGGTACCTCAAAAATTCTGAAAAATTACGAAAGCCTGGGAAAAAGGCATATCAACCAGCAGAAAAAATAATCAACTCAAAAGCTCTTTCTGAATAAAAATGAATAATAATCTCGTGAGCGAACAGTTCCTGTCTTTTTCAAGCAGGATCAAACAACCATCACCAAGACTAGTCATAAAGGTTTTGCTTGGCTCAAACACAAAAAGAAACACAAAAGAAATAATCACAACAGAATTATGATAGTGTGGATGCAACAAAACATAAAGAAAAAGATAAATTCATTGGGTTGCCTCCCAACAAGCGCTATTGTTTAACGCCCTTAGCTAGGCATAAGGTGATGGAATCACGTATCGTCGTCTTTGGTGCTAAAACCATAAGTAGCCCTCATCATGGATTCATAAGGCAATCTTATTTTCTTTCTAGGAAAGTGATCCATGCCCTTCTTTAAAGGAAATTGAAATCTGATATTCCCTTCCTTCATATCGATGATAGCACTGATAATCCTTAAGAAAGGTCTACCAAAAATAATAGGGCATCTAGGATTGCAATCAATGTCAAGCACAATGAAATCCGCGGGTACATAGTTCCTATTTGCAATAATAAGAACATCATTGATCCTTCCCATGGGTTTCTTGACAGTAGAATCCGCAAGATGCAAATTAAGAGAACACTCCTCAATCTCATTAAAACCCAGAACATCACATAAAGACTTTGGAATCGCGGAAACACTAGAACCCAAATCACACAAAGCATTGCATTCATAGTTTTTGATTTTGATTTTGATAGTAGGTTCCCACTCATCATGAAGCTTTCTAGGGATAGAGATTTTCAATTCAAGTTTCTTTTCAAGAGATTTTATCATAGCTTCGACGATATGATCAGTAAAGGCCTTGTTTTGGCTATAAGCGTGTGGAGAGTTTAGCATGGATTGCATCAAGGAAATGCATTCAATCAAGGAGCAATTATCATAATTGAATTCCTTGAAATCCAAAGTAGTAATTTCATTACTACTCAAAGTTTTAATATCTTCTACTCCACTTTCAATGCTTTTAGCATCAAGATAGATGGTCTCCGAATCATTGGGGCGTTTTCAACCAAGGTGGATTCATATCCAGCCCCATCATCATTAGGTTTGACATAAGAAAACAAAGATTCAATGGGAGTCACACCAAGCACTTTAAGATCTTCGTGATTCTTATCACGAGAACACACCTTTTTAAGTCATTCATGTCTAGCACGAATTTGGGCGGTTCTTTCTTTGCTCTCACTCATGGAAACACGCATAGCTTTCAAAGTTTCATCCATTTGATCTTGGGAGGAGCACATATAACTTTCAAAGCATCAATATCACTAGATATTCTATCAACGCTCCTAGCCAAATCGTCAATTTTGAGTAGTTTTTCCTCTATGGACGCATTGAAAATCTTTTGTGAGTTAATAAACTCTTTGATATTACTCTCTAGATCAGAGGGTAATCTATTGCAATTTCCATGAGTATTGTTGTAGGAGTTGCCAAAGTTATTAGAGGAGTTACTAGGAAAAGGCCTAGGAACATAGTTTCCTCTAAAAGCATTGTTGTTGCCAAAATTATTCCTACCAACAAAATTAACGTCCAAGCTAGCGTTGCTACTCTCAATCAAGGAAGACAAGGGCATATCATTAGGATCTAAAGGAGCATTTCTACTAGCAACCAAATTCATTAACTCATCCATCTTAGCACTCAACGAGTTAATTTCTTCTATAGCGTGTACCTTCTTACTAATAGGTGACCTTTCAGTGTGCCACTGAGAGTAGTTCGTCATGATATTATCTAGGAGTTTTGTGGCTTCTCCTAACGTGATTTCCATGAACGTTCCACCGGAGGCGGAGTCCAAGATGTTTCTAGAAGCGAAATTCAAGCCAGCGTAGAAGATTTGTATAATCATCCAAAGACTCAAGCCATGAGCGGGACAATTTCTAATCATCAATTTCATCCTCTCCCAAGATAGTGCAACATGTTCATGATCAAGTTGCTTAAAATTCATGATATCATTACGGAGAGAGATAATCTTAGCCGGCGGAAAATACTTGGATATGTAAGCATCTTTGCACTTATTCCAAGAATCAATACTATTTTTGGGCAAAGACGAAAACCAAGTTTTTGCTCGATCTCGCAACGAGAAAGAAAAAAGCTTCAATTTAATCACATCATTATCCACATCTTTCTTCTTTTGCATATCACAAAGCTCAATAAAGGTATTAAGATGGGATGCGGCATCTTCACTAGGAAGGCCGGAGAATTGCTCTTTCGTAACAAGATTCAGCAAAGCGGCATTGATTTCGTATGACTCCGCACTAGTGGCGGGAGCAATCGGAGTACTAATAAAATCATTATTATTAGTATTCGAGAAGTCACAAAGTTTGGTGTTTTCAGTCATGGTGGCTTCAGCAAGCAAGCAAGCACACAAGCAAACAAAGAGCAAGCGAGAGAAAAGGGCAAACGAAAAAGGCAAATATTTTTTGTAAATTTTTGTTTTCCAGAAGTGGGGGAGAGGAAAACGAGAGGCAAAAACGGTAAATGCAAGAGATGAGTTTGCGACACTTACTTGGATGAGTTCTTGACTTGATCCTCCCCGGCAACGGCGCGAGAAATTCTTCTGCTACAGCGACATAAATCTTCCGTCGTCTCTTGAGCTTGCGTTGGTTTTTCCCTTGAAGAGGAACGGGCGATGCAGCACAGGAGCAATAAGTATTTCCCTCAATTTGAGAACCAAGGTATCAATCCAGTAGGAGAATCTCGTCAAGTCCAGAGTACCTGCACAAACACAAAAGAGCTTGCACCCAACGCTATAAAGGGGTTGTCAATCCCTTCAAGATTGATTGCAAAGTGAGATTTGAAGGCGGAAAGTGCAACAAAGAAAAAGTGTAAGGCTGAAAATATGGTGTGAAGTAGACCCCGGGGCCATAGTGTTCACTAGAGACTTCTCTCAAAATAGCAAATATTACGGTGGGTGGACAAATTATTGTCGAGCCATTGATAGAACCGCGCAAAGTCATGACGATATCTAAGGCAATGATCATACATATAGGCATCACGTGTGAGACAAGTAGACCGATACTTTCTGCATCTACTACTATTACTCCACACATCGACCGCTATCCAGCATGCATCTAGTGTATTGAGTTCATGACGAACAGACTAATGCCTTAAGCAAGATGACATGATGTAGAGGGATAAACTCAAACCAATGATGAAAACCCCATCTTTTTACCCTTGATGGCAACAACACGATGCGTGCCTCGCTACCCCTTCTGTCACCGGGTGAGGTCACCACACGGTATGAATCCAAAACCAAGCACTTCTCCCATTGCAAGAATCATAGAACAAGCTGGCCAAACAAAACCCACAACTCGAAGAGAATTACAAGGATATGAAATCATGCATAAGAAAGATCAGAAAAAACTCAAATAAGATTCATAGATAATCTGATCATAAATCCACAATTCATTGGATCTCGACAAACACACCGCAAAAGAAGATTACATCGGATAGATCTCCATGAAGATCATGGAGAACTTTGTATTAAACATCCAAGAGAGAGAAGAAGCCATCTAGCTACTAGCTATGGACCCATAGGTCTATGGTGAACTACTCACACATCATCGGAGAGGTCATGGTGTTGATGAAGAAGCCATCCGTATCCGAATCCCCCCTCCGGCAGGGTACCAAAATGTGCCCCGGATGGGATCTTGCGGAGACAGAAGCTTGCGGCGGCGGAAAAGTACTTCCGTTGATCTCCTGATTTTTTCTGGAATTTATGAGAATATATAGGCGAAAGACCTAGGGCAGAGGTGGCCCAGGGAGCACACAAGCCTTGGAGGCGTGAGCAAGCCCAAAGATCCATAGGCCTTAGGGGTGCCGCACCAGTCCTTAGTGGGCTGGTGGGCGAGCCCAAAGAGGCCCCTGCGCAAGGAGATAAGAAAATCAAAGAGAAAGAAAAAAAGGGGGAAGTGGGAAGGAAGGGAAGGACTCTACCTTCCAATCCTAGTTGGACTAGGATTGGAGGAGGAATCCTCCTCCCCCCCTTCGGCCGAACCCCTTGGGGCTCCTTGAGCCCCAAGGCAAGGCCCCTCCCCTCCCACCTATATATACGGAGGTTTTAGGGCTGATTTGAGACAACTTTTTCACGGCAGCCCGACCACATACCTCCACGGTTTTTCCTCTAGATCGCATTTCTGCGGAGCTCGGACGGAGCCCTGCTGAGATTAGATCACCACCAACCTTCGGAGCGCCGTCACGCTGCCGGAGAACTCATCTACCTCTCCGTCTCTCTTGCTAGATCAAGAAGGCCGAGATCATCGTCGAGATGTACGTGTGCTGAACGCGGAGGTGTCGTCCGTTCGGCACTAGATCAGAGCGGATCGTGGGACGGATCGCGGGATGGTTCGTGGGACGGTTCGCGAGGCGGATCGAGGGACGTGAGGACGTTCCACTACATCAACCGCGTTTATTAACGCTTTTGCTGTGCGATCTACAAGGGTACGTAGATCTGAAATCCCCCTCGTAGATGGACATCACCATGATAGGTCTTCGTGCGCGTAGGAAATATTTTGTTTCCCATGCGACGTTTCCCAATAGCCAGAGGTGGCGATGGAGGAGGTGACGGGATGGAACCCGACATTAGTCGGGCAATCCTGGTCGTGGACGGAGACCGTGCCGTGCATGCCCAAGGTGGACGCTGGTCACTAGTCACCATCCCCGCCGCGCGAAGAGGTGGTGCAGGCGTCATCGCAGCCGGCACAACAGGCGGCTTCACCATCCCACCTCTTGCAGCCACCCCCATACGTCGACCTCACCGGCGACGAGGACGACAATGAGAAGTAGACGGAGGCCACGACAGGCAGCGGTGGCCAGGGCGGCGCCGCCGTCCCTTTCTATTTTTAATGTTTTTATTATCTTGTTTTATATTAATGTCGAACTTGAGTAATGTGGACGTTTTAATGCCCGCGTTTAATATTTTTGAGGTTGTTTTTAATGTTTAACAATTTAGGGGTTTGGGGTTTATTTTTAAGTCGAAACAAACAGACCGTTTGGGGTGCGGCCGACCAGTTGGGCGCATGGACGCCTGCATGACCACAAGCGGACGGATGTGCCCGTTTTCCTGTCCCAAACGAACGAAAAGCGGACGGACCGAACGTTCATTTGGGGTCGCGCGTTAAAGTTGGCTTAAGTCAAACAATTTGAGATGTGACCGCTCGGTTGGGTGGATAAATCGACGGATGTTGAAAACAGTCTGTTTTACCGACCCAAATGGACTAAGAGCATCTCTAGCATACCCCTTACACGAAAAACGTGTTTTAAGGGTTGGTATGAGTTGCGTCTGAACAGACCCTTAAACTTAAACGGTAAAATCGAATATTCGTTTTTTTTTTCACATCTTCTTCTTTCTCTCACCTGTGTCCATGATCGACTAAATTTGCTCCTATAAAATCGATGGAGAGCAGACAGAGCGACCAAATATGGAACCGCCGACGTCTAAAACAGCTCGCACGAAGCACTCATCGCAGAATCCATCGAGAAGCTAGCTAGCTCGTGTGTCGCGGAATCCATCCAGGAGCTAGCTAGCTCCCATCACGGAATCCATCGAAAACGCACACGGCAAGCGACGACCAAGACGGACGGATGGCGGCCGGGGATGGACGGGCGACTGCCGGGGATGGACGACCGATGGTCGGGGACGGACATGACGGCGGCCAGGAGCAAGTCATGAAAGTTCCGATGTCAGTTGGACTTCCGCCAACGGTCTTTTGCATATACGTGCGCTTTCGGATTGACTTTGTAATCCTTATTTTTACGGGTTCAATGGGAATATTTATTGTGTCCTTAAAAAATAAATTAAAACATTAAAATCGTCTACGGGGTTTATTCGGGCAGCTCTTCGAGCGAATCCGTATTGCATTATACAAATGCTCTAAATCAATTGGAGTTGGCCCCGCCTCGCCGCGCAGCAATACGCGGTGCCGGCGCCGGCGCCGGCGCCAGCACCGCCCACCTATCGCTCCTAGCGGTACGCCATTGCAAGGCTCCCAACAACTCCCCCAAAACTGTGTGCCGCGCGCCATCCCAGCCCCGCTTGCCCAGCCCCGCCGCCGCAGCGCATCGCCCGCGCCCCGCTCCTTCGACGGGATGACGCCCGAAGGCCTCTCCAGCGCCACCACGAGAGACCTATCCACCTCGCCCCCACTGCCGCAAGGTGAATCAAGCTGATACCACCACCAACTCCCAATTCTACTCGCATCTGCTGATGTTGCTTGGTAGAGTTACCAAATGTTCGTCGTAGGGTTCCCACTGCGGGTTAAAACTGCCTTGATTAGTAATGGCTCAGGAGGGTTTCACTCCTTGTTTTGGATGGCGGATTTAGGATTTTACCTATACGGGGGCCATTTATCACACGCACATGTTTTTTGTTTTGTTTTTTGGCAAACGTTAGCTAGCACAATTCAGTGGGTTTAGGGAGTCTGTAAAGTCAAAGGTACATTCTGAGTCGAAGCACCAAATTCAGCGCACCAGGCAAGCTAAGGGACCGTGAATGCATTTTGCGCTCACAAAATAGTTCAGAGTTGGTGTTATAAAACTCCAAATAGTTCAGATGCACTTTTTTGACACTACACTAGTGTAAAAAACGCTCTTATATTATGGGACAGGTGGAGTTTGTGTTTTCCAAGACCCTTGCCAAGGAGGCTGCATGGAAGGTCCCAAAATGGTAATGGTTTCAAATAGTTACAATAAACCCAGGAATGGTCAATTGGTCATTGGTACCCCGTTGCAGCCTACACTGAATACTAGTGCTGAAGTAATATCGAAGATAAATTGTACTCGCTCCGTTCCTAAATATAAGTCTTTTTAGAGGTTCCACTACGGACTACATACGGATATATATAGACATATTTTAGAGTGTAGATGTTGGCTTTTCGCCACAGGATCGATCACATCAAATCACACAAACACATGCGATAAACACTTTTAGCGAGGGGTGCGTCTCGCACCCTCTAATTCCTCCCTTTATTTTCTTGTTTTCTCATCGGTACGACTCGATACGTTACAAAGCTATAACCTGTCCATGTATTTATACACATCCTGCCAAGCTCTCACGGTAAAAGCTATCCTAATCTGACTCTATATTCTAATCGGACTCATACTAGTATTAGGAAAGTACAAACCGACTAAACCTAAATTTCCTAAACTAATCATCCGGCAGCGTTGATCACACTACTAATCCTAACCGGACTCAAAGCTAGCCCACGTTTGGATTATCCTACATTCACCCCCTAATCCAAACTATCATACTCTTTACTCTACGAAACACGTACAAGACCGCCTGTTCATCTTGTCATGCCGTCATCTTGTCATGCCGGTCGTCTCCGGTGACGCGGCTTACCGGACCGCAACTTTTATGTTCTTCAATGATGGCCACCACTTCATCGTCATGTTTTCTTTTCATGCCGATTAGTAGACTGAAAGCAACGATTATCTGGACTACCAGCCACGCTGCCACATCTTAGCATGCTACATGCAGATTAAACACATAGCCTCATGCAGGAACTCATCTTAACTGGTCCGCGTCCACCTTCACGTTGATTTCCATCTTCTCATCGGTTGTTCGCACACGGGGAGACACATCTCTTCACCCGCCACATCTTCACATCTTCTCCGCCACATCTTCACATCTTCTCATTGTCGTTGATGTCACATCTTATCGAGCAACACCTGTCCGGCGGCAACACAACTCGCCATATACGGGCAGCTCAACTTTACCGTATATGAACTCGCCGGAACCCCTTGATCACGAACGGAAACGCAAGGCACAAATTCCTTTCTCCATTCGCTCCCAATCTCCTCCGCCAGTGACGCATCTCAACTGCAACCGAAGACTCACATCCCCGAGCTCTTGGACACATCTTACAAGAACTCACGTGCAAACCTTGATGACGGCCCACAACTTCGCCATCTCCATGTTGTACCCTCCAACAATGATCTTGATGAACTACTCGGTGCCTACTCGACACTTCCATAACCATCAACAATCACCAGTACCTTGTCGATGATAGCCCGCCGCCCTTCTCCAGGTCGTTTCGTCGAACGACAAGCACCCGTCGCCTCGCTTGCGACATCATCCTCACCGCTTCTCAACGTTGCTCCACCGAACAACTATTGCCTGCTCCTCCTCATCGCTGCACCACCCAGCGACCATATCGCCCGCCCCGAAGCGCTAGTTGGGTCGCCTCCCCGGGGCAAGCGCGCAGCTTCACCTCGACCTTGCTCTGATACCAATTGTTGGCTTTTCGCCACAGGATCGATCACATCAAATCACACAAACACATGTGATAAACACTTTTAGCGAGTGGTGCGTCTCACGCCCTCTAATTCCTCCCTTTATTTTCTTGTTTTCTCTTCGGTACAACTCGATACGTTACAAAGCTATAACCTGTCCATGTATTTATACACATCCTGCCAAGCTCTCACGGTAAAAGCTATCCTAATCTGACTCTATATTCTAATCGGACTCATACTAGTATTAGGAAAGTACAAACCGACTAAACCTAAATTTCCTAAACTAATCATCCGGCAGCGTTGACCACACTACTAATCCTAACCGGACTCAATGAGCTAGCCCATGTTTGGATTATCCTACAGTAGATTCACTCATTTTGCTCCGTATGTAGTCTCTAGTGGAATCTCTAAAAAGACTTATATTTAGGAACGGAGGGAGTATATGGCTTGACAATTAACATTTTGGAAGTTAACTCTATATTCTCCATAAGCTTAATAGAAAGACCACAAGATTTTTCTTATTGTTTTAGCCTATCATCTCCTTTATGTTATTAATAATGTTATCTGGTTGGAAACTAGTCTTGTTAAATCCACAATGACATTTTTTTTGTGTTGGCGGGCTAGACAAATTTGACATACAATATGTGTATATGAAGTAGGGAGCTCTTTTTTGCAAATTGTTTGGGGGAGCGCAGGGGAGGGGGCCGGGCACCGGCCCCATAGATCCCGCATTGGATCTGTCCATGCACATGCAAACATTTTGATTATGACGTTAAATCTATAATCTCCATAAGCTTAATAGAAAGATCAAAGATTTTTTCTTACTTTGAGCCTATTATCTTTCTAAGTCATTAATAATCCTATTATATAGTAGTTGGAAACTGACAGGATCCAGTTTGGACCGTAGCTGAAAGTTCAAAGTTTCCACAAAAAAAACACAAAGTAGAGAAACTTGGATTGAAATTAACCCAGGCTTAAGTAAGTACATATGAATGTTTGGTTGAGCCCTCGAACAGAGGTAGTAAGCTCCAGCAGATGGCGTCACCAACCACTAGAACATAGTGGAGGCATTAAGGGGGAAAGAAACCCTATTACAAGATAAGATATCCTCCTCCTTTCGGTTTTCACAGCTTATATGGCCAAGCAACAGAACAAGAAGAGAAAGAAGATAAACAGTGGATGACTTTGAGCACCTGCACCCTCACATCTTGGCACAGTGGAACGTGTAACCCGCTTGCTGTCCAAGTCAACCACTGAATTTTCTGTAATTCATAGCGCCTAACAGAACGTAGCAGCAAGGGACAACCCACCATACAGACAACCTGCAGGGAGGATGCAAAGACCGTCTGGCGAAAACGCCGCAAGCGCGAAGCGTGCTGGACCTGCGTTGGGGGAGGAAATGGAGCCCGGATGATGGAAGCGCAAGTATTGCAACTGACGGATGAGGGCCGTTGATGCGTCATCTTAGCCCTCTGAAACCACTTGACCTGCTCCCCTTTCCTAATATGCTGCACTGCTCAGTCAACTGCTTTCTCAGATTAAAATTAGTCAAATATAGATCATTTACCTCACTATATCCTTCAATACTGTTTTCTTTTAGAAACATTCATAGTTAATATTCCAGCCCTTCAAAGTTCTCTTCAAAGTTCTTGCTCTATTCTGCCACCAATCCAACAATGGTATTAGAATTGGATGATGTGATACTTAAAGCAAGATCCAAGAGACGTAGGCTCTAATGTATCTGATACAACCCCAACTAGCTGGCTAGGTACAACAGAGTAGTAGACAAACAAGTGTTGATACAAGAAGTGGCTGGGTTATGTTACTAAAAGTGACATCAATAATCCATTTAGAATTACCAATAATGTTGTATTTCATCAAGTCGATTGTCCAAATAAATCTGGTATTTGTATGCTGTGAAGTTCTCAATGACATTAGTGGTTTGTTTGAGGTGTTGTGCTGGACTAAATTTGACATACAACATGTATATGAACTAGTGAGTGTTGCAAATTGTTTGGGGGAGTGAGTGGGGATACCTCCCATAAACTACACACTGGATCTGCTCATGCTCCACTTCCAAGTGTTGGTATCAGACATCCCATAAAAATTGCTGGTCTTTTAACATTTTGATACAAACATAGAAAAATTGCAACCACATACTTGTCTCTTATCTGTTCTTAGGACTTCGTCGCATTATTACCGCTCTATGGATTGTAGACCTCATTTATTTGGTTTTCCTTGCGTTCCTTGTCAATCGACATCTGGGTCAAAGATATAACACTTTAATTAATGTTTGTTCTGCTACTTCTGAATTGTGAAACTTAGCTCATGCCGGTACAAATCCGTGTTGTCAATAAGTATAGTGGTTTCGAATAATTAGGAGACAAAAAAATAAATACAAATAGAACCTAGAAACCTACTATACTGCTTATCTTAGATTTCTTGACCTTTGCATCACTGCAATACATACCCAGCAGTTATATGGATAAACTACAGGCTTGGCACACTTCTATATACTGATAGAGCAACAGGAGGAAAAATAGCCCATTGTCGCCGAAAGTTTAAATGATCTGATCGTCATCCTTGCTTACAGTTCTAATTCGAATAAGAGTGCTCTATTATCATGGAAACACTTAGTTCTGGTTGCCTCCTTGTTGCAAACTAACCAAGCTATAGTATGTTCCAGAGGGACCCTTTGACATGAGGGATGAGTGTGTGCCCTTCTCTACAACAATTCCTTTGTCGAGCACAGTGATCAGGTCACAGTTTTGGATTGTGCTGAGCCTGTGTGCCACCACCACACTTGTCCTGCCAACCATCACTCTCTCCAGTGCCTCCTGCACCACCTTTTCGGACTGGCTGTCCAGTGCACTCGTAGCCTCATCCAGTAGCAAGATAGCCGGGTTCTTCAGGATGGCACGGGCAATTGCAATGCGCTGCTTCTGCCCTCCTGACAGCTGAACACCTCTCTCGCCACACCATGTGTCATATCCATCCTTGAGGTTGCTGATGAAGTCATGTGCATTGGCCGACCTTGCTGCATTCTCAATTTCTGCCTCACTCGCTGTTTCTGTGCCATACACAACGTTCTCTCTGATTGTGCCGGCAAATAGTGTTGGCTCCTGGCTGACCAGTCCAATGTGCTGCCGCAGGGCTCGAAGATTATATGTTTTGATGTCTCTGCCATCAATTTTCACCATTCCCCTCACCGGGTCATAGAATCGCTCTATGAGCCCAATGATGGTCGACTTGCCAGAGCCACTTTGCCCAACCAGGGCTGTTGACTTGCCTGATTGGATGCTTAATGAGAATCCTTTGAAGATGATCACATCTGGCCTTGATGGGTATGCAAAGTCGACTCCTCTGATGTCGACTTCACCTTTGAGCTTCTCTGGCTTGTATCCTTGAGGGTTGTCAGGGTCAATTTCAGTTACCCGGTCGAGAACAGCAAACACTGAGGCGATTGCATCAGCACCCTTAGCTAGGTCTGTTGTCATGCTACCTGCATCAGCAATCACACGCCCTGTGCTTACTAGAATCATGAAGGTTTGGAAGAGTGCCTTGGCAGTAATGTGGTGCTGAGCTATGAGCCGGCCACCAAACCAGAAGTCAAGGGCCCATGTGCATGTCATCAGGCTCATGGAAGTGCCAAGGCCAAGGCCTGCAATCCACGACTGCCGGATGCTTTCCTTCCGTGGGCCGTTCTGTGCTTGGTTGAAGAGGCCTAAGATGCGGTCCTGAGATGAGAAGGCGGTGATGGTACGGAGATTGGAGACAGCCTCAGCAGCTAGCTTGCTACTTTCAGATTGTGCCTGTATTGATTTCTTGGACATGCTCTTGAGTAAGACACGACGAGCATAGAAGCAGACGATGATGAGAGGCTGCACTGCTATCATGACGAGGGCCAGACGCCAGGCAATGACCAGACCCATGGTGCAAGCGATAAGCACCGCAGAAACTGTTTGGATCACCAGCGCCATTCGGTCACCCACTAGAGACCTCACCTGTAACAAAATACAAAAACATTAGGCTAGCTTAAGATGAATTTTCAGTTGAAGCATCAACATGCTTAATTTCTGTCTGGTACTTACCACGTTGGCGTCCTTGGCAAGCTGTGAGCATATGGCACCACTGGAGTTCTCATCACGGTCGAACCATCCGATCTCGAATGTGAGGATTTTTGTTAGCATCTGTTCCCTGATCCTCTTGGTGAGGTATTCTCCCATAGCACCAAAATTGTAATGCTGTCCAATGTTGATCAAGAATGAGAGCACTGCAAGAGCGACAAAGATGAGAGCATAGGCCCTTGTTTTGTCCTTGATTTCGTCGTGATCGGTCAAGAAGTAGACTGAGATCATGCTTCCCATGGCGTATGCATAAGCAGGCTGGATGCCTCCGAACACAATTGCACTCAAGCTTCCCATAAGCGCCTGCCTCCACTCTGGCGCATTAAGCATAAGCAGCCTTCTGAAGGACGGCAGAGGAAGCTTTGGTTCTTCAGAGTTGTCGGCATCGCCTGCATCACCCAATGACCGGGCTGAGCTTGATCTGCTAGCCGCGGAGAATCTCCTGCTCATGCTGTGGCTGCTGGACTGCCCCACGGCAGAAGTACTGCCGGCTCCACTGACCTCATCAACCTCATTTGATTCTCTAGTCTGCTGAAGGCGAACAAGAGATGAGTAGAGGCCATTCTCATCGGCGATGAGCTCTTCATGCGAGCCCAGCTCCTTGACCTCACCGTACTGCATGACAGCAATCATGTCAGCATTGCGGATAGTGGAGAGGCGATGTGCAACGACGATCGTTGTCCGGCCCACGGAGGCCAGGTCGAGTGCCTCCTGTACGACACGCTCTGACTCAGTATCCAATGCACTGGTGGCTTCATCAAGGAGGAGGATCTTGGGTGACTTCAGGATTGCTCTGGCAATAGCAATTCTCTGCTTCTGTCCTCCAGACATTTGGACACCACGCTCACCCACCTGTTTTTATTCCAAGTACGGTTAATATTAGACTATCAGAGTATGAACCACAACTTCAGTTCACAACTTCACATAAGAAGGAAAAATTGGAAAGTATCAATAGCTTAAGATGAATTAGTTTCTTGATGAGCTAACAATTGTAATCCTTAATTTGTTGTGACAAGTACATAGAATCCGAAGACACACAAGTGAGTTTTTCTTTTCTTTCAAACTACTGTATGTACAACTCTCCTTTTCATTTCAAAACTGCATTTTCTCACTAGAAGAATATTCAGAAATGCCTGTGTGATACTTCTTTTTTAGAAGAAATGCCTATGATGCTTATGCAGAAGTACAGTAAAAAATATACTAATGCAGAACTGGTATATGTAATTTACCCTCCCTACATACTGTGCCCGGAAAATTTTAAAACATAAGCTGTCAGTGGTTGTCAAAAGCATCACAGGGAATAAAACATCAACTTTAGTTCGACCAAGAGACACTGGTAAGCATCAGCACCGGAGGAATATAGCAGTGTCATTTCAAGTATAAAATCATGCTTGTTCCATCAATATTTCGACTCATTATTTAACCCTATGGCGTCAATTGATCATGGACAATGATAGTCACTGAAAGTTGATCCAAGTATGTGTTTATACAATAATATTTGATTCATATCTTTCATTCTCAGAACTAACTCGTCCTATCCTTCGATGTTAGTTGATGATCCATGGCCGGAATAGTGTTTCAGAATCAAACTGATAAGCGGCCTGAAGGCCATTACTACTCCTTGTCATATATTGACAATTTACATGGATATATATAGGTACTTTAACATCATTATTCTAACCTTACACCTTTACCTCTGCAGATCTGAAATCTTGTTATTTTGTCTTCCAAAAATGCACTTAGCCGTTGTATTGTCACGACTTGATCATATATTCTCAAGCCATACACTTACTCGCCACAACTACATTAAGGTAAATCTGTCTTCCGAAAGCAATCACTGACAAAACATGTTTTTTTTCAACACAATATTTGCATATGCGATATGTGCACTGGTTACACATACTCTGGCAAGCTTGTTCACTTCATAACTGCATGGTGTTATTAGTGTGGTTTGTAGGTACAGTGGAACGATTAAGCTGCCTATTATTTTCATGCGACACTTTACCGTGTGTGATCTTTTCATAGTACGTGAACAATGGGAATGTAAGTTGATTACGTGGATATGAACTGGTAGATACTCAACAGGGAGGGTAGCATTTTTAGTGCTTATCAGGTCATTGTGTTAGCTGGTTTGCCCACATCAAAATCTAGTGCGGCCTAATTTTATGTGCCCCGCGGCAGGTTTGCATACAGTAGAAACGGTAGTGGTGGGGTTTCTGGCGATGAAATGAACTTTTGAGGTTTACATGCGTGCCACTTGGAGTTCGAATCATCAGGGGGATCCCTCATTATTAGCTTGGGGGCTGCATCTTGAAGAAGACCTACCTATGTTGGAACAGCACAGCGGCTGGAAAAAGACGCATCCTTTTCCCTTTAATGCTCGGTGAGTGGCTTTGAAGCGCAACAGTTTGCAGTGACCGGCGGCAGCGGACCAGATTAGTGATGCTTTTCTGAATCGTTTTTTGATTTTTGGTCGATTAAAGTTGCCATTCGGAACCAGCCATACCACGACACGTACACACGTACGGCGCACGGGCACTTCCTTGTGTCAGATCTCTGCCTAACATATTGCTGTCAAAAATATTGAGTGCATGACAAGACCTGGTTGAAAATCCTGTTTGCTGGGAAAGTTGGAACACCATAACTGTTGGCTGGCAAGCCTTTTCTGATTACTAGATTTGCGAAAGCCCTCCTGGCTGCTGGCTGGCAGAGCCCACCGACCATGGACATGGAGGCACACACCCTGAGTGGTGGGCCGGCCGACCTCCCTTTTCCACTTGGGTTTCACCACTCTATGATTCCTAGCCCCCGCCATTGGCCATATTCGAAACTGCAAAGCAAGTGCTTTGAATTTCCATGCCATCTCCACTCGAACCGAACCGCAGTGAAGTGGTGTTGTAGCAGCCTTAGAAGTAATAGTACCGACACTTTGAGCTAACAGGGAAAAAAAGAGATGAAATTCAAAGGGCATTTACCGCATTCCTTGGAATCTAACTTTGGACCATAGCTTAACTAATTCAGATTATGCTGCAATTTTAAAACTCATGCTGCCATCCATGCTATACGGGTTTTCTGGAAGACATCTGGTGCAACATTCTTTTGGTAATGAAAACGATTGAGAGATCATAATGCACTGATATGTTGTTGCCCAGAAGTGGACCTATGATGTGTGGCAGGTCAGGTCTGCTGGAGAAGAACCAAGTGGAGAGGAACTGTATGCTGAAGCTGAACTGGTTGGCAATGGTGGTTACACTTTACACCCACGCACCACAAGGCGACCATTCTCGTTCATCCCAGAGCAATGTGCCACAGTGTCCGATGTTTTGCAAATCATTGCTTGGAGCTTTTCGTTTTTGTTATGATCTGACGATGCGCGTTAGTTTGCGCGGTTTCTTGTTCATAGCTTGCAGACTTCCAGCTCCTGACTGGGTCCTCAGGTGTTGGTATGTTTGCCAGCTTTACTTTCTTTTTTCGAAACATGATCAGATTTAATTCTAAACACTCTGTATGTAATGAACTCTTTTGCTGCAGGACGATTTGGTAGTTTCCAGTGCCTGACTTGGTGTTAAAATCTTGTGCATGTGCGGACACTGAGCGGGTCGTTTCTATGTGATGGCATAATACTCATTGCGCGTTTGCTACTCTTTAGGTGTCTGAAAGAATTTCAGGCGACAGTTGAATCTGCGGAGCCTCCTGAGGGTGAGACAGGGATGACGTGGCTCGCCGGCGGAGGATAGGAAAGAGGTTGATCGGTTCGGGTAGGGAGGTGCTCGGCGCCGGAGAGGGGGGAAGGAGGAAAAGGATGACCGTTTCCGTTGGATGTAGACCGGACGGTCGAGGGAAATTGCGATTGAACTGGTTTTGATATGACTTTCATGGTTAAAAGCACACAAGGTACTAGTATTTCCTTTCCACTGGGGTCAAAATAACTTGGGCGTTGCACTTTAAATATCGGGAACACGACAGGATGATCAGCCCCCTCTGAATCCCAGATTGCGTGAGGGCTTTTCTTCAGGGGCAAGGGCCATGTTCTCTGCCCGCGGCTGGCTACGCGGCGCTACATGGACCGGTAGAGTGCTATTTTTTTTCTTATACTTAAAAAAGGTGACCACACTAGAAGCAAAGGGTGCTATTTCCAGAAAACAATCAAATCAATAAATGCCTTATTAATGTTTCAAAATAAATAAATGCCTTATTAAGAACCCCCCTATAAAAGGAAGGCACACTTCGGAACGTACAATGGGAGCAGCTGGGATTTCAGGGCCATATGCCGCGGCTGCCTACCAGTTCTCTTCAATTAAACAACGAGGAGTATTATGTTCATCTGTTGGTTAGTTTGGGCCAGTTTGCCGCAAAATACCAGGGTGAACATGGTTCCACACACATCCGCAAAAAAAATAATAAAATGTTTCACACACATTCACGTGAACGGTGAATTCGAAAATATACTACTATAATTTTTTAAAAATTTCTGAAAATTTTGGGTATCAAACTTTGTATACCGCTGTAGTCACGTGTGAAGTTTCGTGAAGTATTGACATCTGTGGTACTCTTAGTGAAGAAAATACAACTGAGATATTACTGTCCATCAAACATTTTTTCCTAATATAGTTTCATTTCTTTTTTGCCCTTCGTGAAACTTCACACGCGACGATATCCAGATCCACTATGTATGTTACAAAATGAATTCAGTATGTTTTTTATATTTTCTAGGAGTAGTACTGTTTACGATTTTACTGTTCCAACGGGTGTGCGTGGGGCCATGTTCCAAAAGTTTCCCGTCTCAGTTTCTGGTTGCTACTACACTGCAGGAGTATGAAAATGGAAGTACCTTTATGGTTTATATTTCTTCCCATTCTTTATCTTTTCCAATTCCAGTAAGATTTTTCTTACATATACATACTCCATAATCAGGAATGTCCATGTCAGTGCAAAGTAGAGCTTCCATTTTTGATGGTGCTTTATGACTTGTATATTGTTGATTTCCCTTTAGAATCTAGCCTTTAATATGAGTAGTATGTTTTAAAACTATCTGAATCGTATTCTTTTCTCTGGTAGTAGTAGTAATTGATTGGCTCTCGCTCTTGACTTTTGATAGAAAAAAAATACACACAGAGAGAGCAAAGAGCAAAGGAAAAGGAAACGACATCATGAAAATTCTCCCCTTTTTTACCGCATTTTGTAGTATATGACTCCGTACCCTAATCCACCGAACATGTTAGTAGAAAGTTGGCAGAGAAAACAACTCGACGATCGAATCGCATGAGCATTTCGCAGCAACCGGAAGAAAAGTTGACGAAAAGGAAATCGACAGCGACTTGCAAAGAGGATTGGGAATTACGGTGGTGGTAATTGATTGTTACCTGCGTGTCGTACCCCTGCGGCAGCTGGGAGATGAAGTTGTGCGCGTTGGCGGCCTTGGCGGCGGCGGTGACCTCCTCCGGCGTGGCGTCCTCCTTGCCGAACAGGATGTTCTCCATGATGGACGTGGCGAACAGCGCCGGCTCCTGGCTCACCAGCCCCATCTGCGCGCGCAGCCACTTGAGCCGCAGCCGCCGGATGTCCACGCCGTCCAGCGCCACCTCCCCGCCCGACGGGTCGTAGAACCGCTCCAGCAGCGCCACCACCGTCGACTTGCCGGACCCGCTGCTGCCCACCAGCGCCGCCGTGCGACCCGCCGGCACGCGCAAGCAGAAGCTGGAGAAGATGGGGCTCTCCGGCCGCGACGGGTAGCAGAACTCCACCTTCTTGAACTCCACTTCGCCGGCCACGTTCGCCAGCTCCTCCCCGGTGTCGCTGCCCGAGTCGATCTTGGGCACGCGACGGATCACCGCCAGCACCCTCTCCCCCGCCGCGCTCGCCTCCGAGAAGTACTTGACGTTCGACAGCCCCGACCCCAGCGCCCTGCATGCACATACATACGCGTTAATGGCGGCGGCGCGCGCGCGGCTATATCATAAGTATACCGTGCATGGACATGGACCGGAAACTAGTCTAGATTACTGGCACGTACAGGCCGCCTAGGATGATGGAGGCTGATGCGGCGAAGACGGTGCCGCCCTGGTAGCCGTGGTACATGACGAGGCGGCTGCCGTACCAGACGTTGAAGGCCCAGATGGCGAAGGTGATGCCGTTGCTGCCGACGGCGATGCCCTTGGCGAGCCCCTGCTTGATCCCGAGCCGCGTCGACTCCTCCAGCGCCGCCGAGAAGTGCGCCATGGTGGCGCGCTCCGCCGCGAACGAGTACACGGTGCGCACCGACGAGATGGCCTGCTCGGCGACGGCGCCCGGGCGCGTGTACTGCTCCCTGATCCGGCGCGCGAGGCCGATGAGGATGCGGCCGTACATGAAGCCGGGGATGATGAGCAGCAGGACCGACGGCAGCGCCACCACGGTGAGCCGCCACAGCAGCGCCAAGGCCACGGCGTAGCTGCCGAAGAACATGGCGGCGTTCATCACGAAGTTGGGCACCTTCTCGCTCAGCACGTCCTGCACCACCAGGCTGTCGTTGGAAACGCTGGCGATCACCTCCGCCGTCGACCCCACCTTGAGGTCGAAGTACTCCACGTCCTGCCGGAGCACCGCCGCCAGGTACCGCGCGCGCATCCGCGACGCCTGCCGCTCCGCCGTCCGTGACCAGCAATACCCCTCTGCACACGCACGCATCCATCACCTTGAGAAATGCATGACTGCATGTACGCCATTGGCAGGGCATCCAAACGTATTGTCCTTGTCAGTCGTCACTCACCTAGGAACGCCATGACCCAGCAGCCGAGCGCCAAGAAGACGAGGTTCCTCGCGTTCTGGCCGATCGAGTGGGTTCATTCCAACACGGGAATTGCATGTTAGTTATTCTTCACTCTTGAGGGAGGTGCCACGTACGGCCGGATGAATTGAACAATGGCCAGAAATGTTGAAGACGTACCTCGTCAATCTTGGAGCTGAACTCCTGGAGGAGGTCGGGGCCGCTGCCGAGGTCGTTGAAGATGCGGCTGGTGATGAGAAGCATCACCGGCGTGGAGATGCCGTCGCCGATGGCGCCCACCAGGCCCAGCACCATGAGCGCCACGTCCGCCGCGTCCGCGTGCATGAACACCGACATGAGCGACGAACCGAACGGCGACTTCCTGGCGTCTGCCGCGCCACCCATCTCCGGCGAGCTCGCTTGTTGGCTGCTTATGATGGAGAGGTTACTCGATATGTTAGCTGACTGGGGAGTATATAGAAGTATAACCCGGCCTCCTTTTCAGGCCGTTTAATTAGGTGGTAGACTCTGACTTGTCTAGCTCGCTCGTCCGGCAGAGGAAGAGAGGGATGGATCCGGCTTATATAGGGCGCCAGCCAGCAGGTGCATGCGAGTTATCGGTAGTTTCTCTTGATTCCCGTACGATCTTTGGAAATTCTGTTGCGTCCTATTCTGATAGTTTTATCTCTACTCCTAAATGCTCAGCTGGTGAAATAGCATTTATAATTTCTTTCCGTCTCTTATTTTTGCATGGTCTTTTCCCTCCTCTCACCATCTCACCTGATCCATTGGTTAATTTTTTTTGTCAATTCTTTATCACAAACCAGAGATTTTCTAATGTATAACAAATCACGAATCTAACTTTGTTACATTATCCAAATCAATCGATCCTTCTTATTAATGCAATTTATGTTAGGATACAAATAATGGATTTTTAGAAAATAAATAATAGATTTTAATCTAACTTTAATAACTTACTCAAATCAATCGATTTCGTGCAATTTATTTTAGGAAACAAATAACATATTTTTAGAAAAAAAATACGGATTTTAAGGATATTAACATCTAAATCATGACAAACAAATCCCTTTCTATTGGATTTTCTCCTTCCTACTAAAAACTAAATTCCATTAAAGTGAGAGACACTAGAGGAAAATCCCGTTTTTCGTGTGTTAACATATAAGCCGAGTGCCGACGTAATAACACCCGGCAAATGAAATGCTCTCGGTTTATAGCATCATGTAAGCCGAGTGATTCCGAAATGCCCTCAGCTTACATGATGCGTACGTCTTCTACACGAAAAGGCACTTGGCTTATATCACATACTCGGCAAAGACATCTGCCACGTGTCTATATCGAAGGGGTTTGACGGTGCCGTCACGGAGCATACTATAAGCCGTGTGCCTTTAAAAGCACTCGACTTACATCACATGTAAGCCGTGTGCCTTTAAAAGCACTCGACTTACATCACATGTAAGCCGTGTGCCCTGCCAGAGCACTCGGCTTACATGTCATATAAGCCGTGTGCCTAGTGAACGCATTCAACTTACATTTTCTTCGAATTTTGCAGGCCTATTTTTTAATGCAAAAATTGTTTTAAAATGACTTACCTTCTTTCTCATTTATTTTCTCCCAACTAGTTTGCATTGGTCTTATTTTTTATGTCCTCAATTTCCCGATGTCTCTCTGTATCCACTTTAATATTTTGACGGTCTTGTATTCTTCCAAACCTCTAGTGTACCCATGTTACGATCACATGCAAAATGACAAGTTGTTGCGACCCTTATTCATGCTATTATATGAATTCCTTAATTGGTGGGTAGTCCAAATGTATGTACCCTTAGCTTTTTTGGCAAAATAAGCACTTTCATCACAAACACGACATTACTATAAAAAGGTCCAGGGTTTAGAGTTTGGCATGTCCAGAAAGGTTTAGCGGCCGAAAACACACTTGTCTCACAAACGCGACAATCTCGTAGGAAGATGTTGTTTCGTGCTTGCTTTGGCAGGTGCTGGTTTAATTTAGTCACATAAATAATAGACAATTAAGAATTTAGAAATCACATCATGATTTTTTCTTGGTAAACTTCCAAAACAAAGTTAGATATTCCTCAATGAAAAATCCTTAATCCCACACACTATGACATTTATTATTATCATTATATTTACTATTAATTGACAATCACAACTTTCCTAATATAATAAAAATATCATATCTTTTTTTTGTTATGAGCATACACATTGGTGCACCCCTGCGGAGGGATGGCTCCGGCTTATATAGGGCGCCAGCCAGCAGGTGCATGTGCGAGTTATCGGTAGTTTCTCTTGATTCCCGTCCGATCCTCAGAAATTCTGTTGCGTCTGATCCTTATTTTGTAGTTGTAGTTTATTCTGCAGTTTCTACTTAACTGATTTTAGTTGAATTTTGCTGTCGAAGATGTGCAGAGAAACATGTTAGTTTCATTCTGTAGTTGTAGTTTAGTGTGTAGTTTCTAGTTAACTGAATCTTGTTGTTGAAGATGTTAAGATTTTTTCTGTAGTTTCAGTCTACAGTTGTTTGGATCTAACCAAATTTTGTTCGTTTTGTCGTAAACACTATTTGGATTTAACTGAACATTATATCTTAAAATTCAATATGTTGTTGAGTGTCTGTGAATTTAACTGAATCTTATTTGTTAAAGCTCAGTTTGTAGGTTAGCATTACTCATGTCTAGTGTGTGGTTGGATTAGCAAGAACTGGATTTCAGTGAGCAGTGGAATACTTGTAGTGTCAGTGTGTAGTTATCTGAACTTTGTCAGTGTGTACTTAACCTATTATAGTTCACTTTGTAATTAAATGTGATTGAATTTAACTGAATCTTAGTGTTGTAGTACATTGCAATTGTATTGTGAATACAACTATTATTTGCACAAAGGTCTTGACTATGGGGTGGTTGAGAGGGTTGATGGACCTTGGCCTCACTAGTAAAAAAGGGTCTTTCGGCCGAGGGTCGAAAGACCATTAGTCCCGGTTCAAACAAAAACCGGGACCAATGCCAAGCATTGGTCCCGGTTCGGTTTGCCGGGCATTGGTCCCGGTTCAGTTCACCTCATTAGTCCCGGTTCAGGGCAAAACCCGGGACTAAAGATCCAACGACTGCCTCGTGGCTTGCCGTGGATCATTAGTCCCGATTTGTGGCAAGAATCGGTACTAAAGGGTAGGCTATTAGTCCCGGTTTTAGACAAAAACCGGGACTAAAGTGTTGCCTATATAAACCCTTGCCCCTGCCCACCCTGTCCTCTATTTTTTGGCTGTTGAAGTGTGACCATGTCATGCTCTTGCCACTCTAGTTCACGCACATGAATTGTTCGATGAAATGCCCGAGCCACACTACTTAAGCTTTCTCTCTCCAAGCTTCATTTTTCTCAATATTTGTCTAGATTTGACCGTGCACCAACTGCACAAGTGTTTTAAAATGTTAGCTACTTCATGCTTTCATCTGTCACTGCTAGTTTAGCTCATTTCAAATGCTCAAATTAATTTCTTAGAGTCTGCACATGTGTAGGGTGACGTCCCGTGCCCGTCCTCACCTTTGTCGATCGCCCGCGCCGATCTCGTCGCGAGCACCACCGTGGTGAGCCTCTTGTTCTTGTCTTCTTTTTAAAAGAAAAAAAAATCTTACTTGTATGATTTAGATACATACTTGTATAAATTACTTACTTTCATTATTTTTTGTTATTATATAGTGCGATGGTTTTGGTATTCGCCTCCGTCGGCCCTCATCCTGTCTATAATTCGGATGTGGTATATGTTATCTTTTATAACTATTTGTTTTATTTAGTGTTTATGACAATTATGACGACCAACGTGACATATATTTTTTAATCTGGGAGGTATGTGAACCGGGAATTCCAACCGACATAGAAATTCTTCTCGAGAAGTTAAATTTGGTTGAAAAAGAAAACAAATATTTAAAGGAAAAATTGAAAATAATTGAGGAGAAGAATATGGAACTGGAGTTGCATGTCGCTGATGTCATCGATGATCGCAAGATGAAGATCGATGCGATGCGATTGAAGATGGATGCAATGCGCTTGAAGATGGATGAAATGTGCTTGAAGATTAGGAATATTAGAAAATATGCCATTGATAAAGAGGCTTGGTATCATTATGCTGTTGGGTCAATTGTTACCTTAGTTGCGATTTTGATCGCATTTGTTGTTGCATTTAAATGTTTTACATAGTTGTACGTTGTTTTATAAGAGAACTTTATGTATTTATTTTTTGCAATAATAACATTTGATCACTACTATTCTTTTGTTTTAATGTGATGATGAACTTGTATTAATTTGGTCATATGTTGTGCAATGATTTTTTGATATACTTAATTTCATAATAGAGATGAACCGCCAATGGATGTATGGTGGCCGACGCACTTCGGAGTACATTACGAACCGGGACTAATGCCCGAGTCACACTTAAGTTTACACAAAATGGTATCCTCGACCGAGGTTAACAACCTTATCCTTTTCATGTGTAATTGATACAAAAATATTGCATGTTTCAATGTACGGTGGTCATTTCACTATTCATGTATGATGCCAGATCGATGCACGGAAGCGATAGATGTACGGCGAACGACGCGGTTCCGGATTTATAAAAGGCCTGCATAAATTTATCGATGTGGCTGAGGCAAACAAAGTGGATAATTTTATGCCTTGTCCATGTGTTGTGTGTCAAAACGTGAAGGAGTACTCTAGCTCGAAAAACATTCATCTCCACTTGCCGCAGAAAGGTTTCATGCCCACATATTATTGTTCGACCATGCACGGAGAAAGAGGGGTTAGGATGGAAGACAATGAAGAAGATGATGATGATGATGACAACTATCCTATGTTCACTTAGGAATACGATGATACTACAGTGAAAGACAATGAAGAAGAAGAAGGTGAAGAACAACCGACACCAGTTGAGCCCGCTGATGGTCTTGGTCGGGTCATTTCTGATGCAAAGAGAGAATGCGATATAGAAAAGGAGAAGCTGAAATTGGAGGCCATGCTAAAGGATCATAAAAAGTTGTTGTATCCAAATTGCGAAGATGGTAGCACAAAGCTCGATACCACACTGGAACTGTTGAAATGGAAGGCAGAAACTGGTTTATCTGACAAGCGATTTGAGAAGTTACTGAAAATATTGAAGCAGAAGCTTCCAAAGGATAACGAATTGCCCGAGACTACGTACGAAGCAAAGAAGGCTATCTGCTCTCTTGGATTAGATGTGCAGAAGATACATGCATGCATTAATGAGTGCATCTTGTACCGTGGTGAGAAGTATGAGAATATGGATAAATGGCCGGTATGCACTGCATGTCGGTACAAGATCAGACAGGATGACCCTGGTGATGTTGAGGGCGATGACGAGCCCCCCCAGGAAGAAGGTTCCTGCTAAGGTTATGTGGTATGCTCCTATAATACCACGGTTGAAACGTCTGTTCAGAAACAATGAGCATGCCAAGTTGATGCGATGGCACAAAGATGAGCGTAAGAAAAACGGGAAAAAGTTGAGACACCTCGCAGATGGGTCGCAGTGGAGGAAAATCGAGAGGGAGTGGTCGGACTTTGCAGATGACCCAAGGAACTTATGGTTTGGTCTAAGTACAGACGGCATGAATCCTTTTCGGGAGCAGAGCTGCACTCACAACACCTGGCCCGTGACTCTATGTATCTACAACCTTCCTCCTTGGTTGTGCATGAAGCGGAAGTTCATTATGATGCCAGTGCTCATCCAAGGACCGAAGCAACCCGGAAACAACATTGATGTGTACCTAAGGCCATTAGTTGATGAACTTTTGCAGTTGTCAGCCAAACCAGGTGTACGTGTGTGGGATGAGCACAAACAACAGGAATTTGACATACGAGCATTGTTGTTCGTAACCATCAATGATTGGCCTGCTCTTAGTAACATTTCAGGACAGTCAAACAAGGGATACAATGCATGCACGCACTGTTTAGATAAGACTAAAGGTACATATTTGGAAAAATCTAAGAAGGCTGTCTACCTGGGGTGTCGTCAATTTCTTCCGATCAATCATCCCGTAAGAAAGAAAGGCAAGCATTTCAACGGTGAGGTAGATCACCGGAAGAAGCCTAACCTCCCTACTGGTGATGAGTTATTGGCTATGGTCAAGGATTTGGATCAAATAGTAATCTTTGGAAAGGGTCCTGGCGGTCAATCTGTTTCGAAAGACGATGTTACCGGACACATGCCCATGTGGAAAAAGAAATCTTTATTTTGGGAGCTACCCTATTCGAAACACCTAGAGGTCCGGTCTTCAATCGACGTGATGCACGTGACGAAGAATCTTTACGTGAACCTGCTAGGCTTCCTGGGAGTGTATGGAAAGACAAAAGATACAACAAAAGCACGGGAGGAGCATCAACGTATGAAAGACCCATACGACAAGAAGACTGACAAAGTGCGTCAATACTTAAGCAGCTACGCTCTTACCAAAGCAGAGAAGGAATTTTTTTGAATGCCTGAGCAGTATGAAGGTCCCCGCTGGCTTCTCGTCTAATATAAAGGGAATAATAAATATGGCAGAGAAAAAATTCCAGAACCTGAAGTCTCATGATTGCCACGTGATTATGACGCAGTTGCTTCCATTTGCATTGAGGGGGCTTCTACCGGAAAATGTTCGATTACCCATTGTGAAGCTATGTGCATTCCTCAATGCAATATCTCAGAAGGTAATCGATTGAGAACGTCTGGAAAGGCTACAGAAGGATGTGGTCCAATGTCTTGTCAGTTTTGAGTTGGTGTTCCCCCCGTCCTTCTTCAATATTATGACGCATCTCCTGGTTCACCTAGTCGACGGGATTTCCATTCTCGGTCCTGTATTTCTACACAATATGTTCCCCTTCGAGAGGTTCATGGGTGTAATGCCCCAGAGTGTAACTTGCCATATGTGGAACCTTCATGTGTGGGTCCATGATGTCATGAGTTATGGAGTTATCATTTCATGTGTTTTTCATGTGATCATACCTTGTCTACCCTTTGCTTTCATGCATCCATATCATTCATGCCTTCATTGTGTTTGTTGTTGTTGTTGATCCATGTATGTGGTATGTGTTGTTGATGTGCTATGTGATGATGAAGTGGTGTTTGAAAGTTGGGTTCCATCTATGATAGTTTTCAACTAGGTTTCAGAACCCCCTTCTTTATTTATCAAGCTCAAGATTTACTTGCTCTAACCCTGGTTCAAAAATGTAGACCATTTAGAGTGTTTCCTTGTGGATGTGGTGCTATGTCTAGGGTTTTTAAATCTTTGCTTTAGTGGGGTTTTTATTCAAAAAACATATTAATTTAATTATATATTGTAAATATTTAAGTTCTCCAAAAATCCTCTTTGCATTTTATTTATTTGGGGCATAATTCCCTTATGCCCAGGGTCATGTTGTTTTATTTTTAGTTTCATAGGTTTTCCCTAGGAGTTTAATTGTTTGCTGGCTTTGTTTTAAATAGAAAACCCAGTGGTTTTTCTTTCTTACCTGGCGCCACCGAGTGGGCTTACTCCTCCTCGCTAGCCTAGTAGCCTCCTCGCGCGACATCCCACTCCTCGTCCCTCTCCTGTGACGCTGTCTTCCTCCCCCCGCTCCTTTCCGTCAGTCTTTCAGAGAGAGAGCAAGACAGAGAGGCCGACACCATGGCTCACGGACGTTGAGGCGGCCTCCCTCGCCCCCCTATTTATTCCTTGGTGTCCGAGCCGTGTTCTAGGGTTCCTCCAAGCGCCGCCACCTCCTTTCCTCTTCCTCCTCCCTCTCCCTGGATCGACAATAAGCGGGCCGAGCTCCTCCTCCGCCATGGCTGATCCCTCATAAGGTCGTCGCCGTCGTTGCCGCACTCCTTCGTCCTCTCCAAGCGATCCAAGAGCACGCGGGACCTCAGGGGAGTCCGTTCCCGTAGATAATCGATGACGAACGCCTCTGCTTCCTCTACTTCGATGATGACCCCTTCTACTCCGACGAGTTCTTCTGCAGCTTCTTCCTCCTCTTTGACGTCTTCTTCCTCCACGGCAAGCCTGTCCTCCTCGACGTTCCCTAGGTGAGCTAGCCCTGAGTCTCCTCCCGATTCCGGCGTGTAGATCCCTGCCTAGGCCGTAGCTGCGCCGTCGTGTTCTGCTCTGTCACCGACGCCGTCGTGCACGTTGCTGCCATAGTTGTAGAGCATCTCGCGCCGCGTTTAGGTGTGAAATGGAACCGTGGGAGATCCATCTTCCTCCCAGCAACAAGCCATTGTTCAATTCGTAGTGAATCGCCGGCGGTGACCCTCCCCTGTTCCGGCCACCGTCGGGCTGTAGCAGATCCAGAGGGGGTTGCTCAAAAGAGCAAGGCCCCCCTCTTTGTTAAGTATCGATCAAGCAACACAGTGGTAGCAGTGGGTTTTGTCTTGCGCAGGTCATGGGTTCGAGCCCCCGCATCGCCCCTTTTGCTTATTTGATTTTGTGGCATAGTAGCAACAGAGTGAAGCATCTCCTGCTTCCTTCCTCTGTTCTGTCGAGCCAGAGGTGGTAGTGCAGTGGTAGTAGGCTTGTTCAGTGTACAGGAGGTCTTGGGTTCGATTGCTAAGCCTCCCCCTTTTATTTTTTATTTCCTTTTGCTGTTTTATAGATTGTTTGCTTGTTGTGTTGCTTGGGCAGCAATATGCTATCGCCTAAGAGATAAACCAGTAGGTTTTCTCCTTGTTTAGCCTTGTGTGCATGTGTGGGGAGTTTTGTATGAGTTGTGTGCTTGTGTGGTGCAAGCACCCAAGTGCTTATGTAGGTGTATGTATACATGTGTGTGTGTATGTGTGCTTGTGCATATGTGCACTAGTGCATGTGTAGGAGTAGAGAGTTGTTGTGGTTGCAAGCACACCCATGTGTGTGTGTATGTGTTTGTGTGGGTGGACTTGTGAGTGTGATCTCATAAGCATGTGTAGGTGTGTGTGCAAGAGCCTTGTGATGCAAGCATGTGTGAGTGTGTATGGTGATGTGCTATGGCACACATACATGAGGTCCAACCCTCATGTTCACCATTTGAGTTGTGGGTGTGTGCAAGTGCATGTGTAGGTGATGAACTAGTGAGTATCATATATGATATGGCACTATTTGAGCTATATGATTCCATGTAGTTTTTCCTTTCAACTTTGTGCCTTCATGTTGTATGCAAGTACCTAGGTATTATATGTTTTTGGGGTAGAATCTTCCCAGGAATCCATTGGTTGAATCATATTTCACTTTGGGGCACTTTATGGAAATGCCATTTTTCTGTCTTGATGCTATGTTTAGAGCTTGGTGCCATGTGGTGTGATGAGCCCATGGGGATGAATCGTTGATGTGGAAGTAGTGGGTGAACCCCTCTACAACCTGGTAGTTTTGTTTTATGCTTAGGAGTTTGGATGTGCAAGTTGTGCCTTGTCAAAGTTGACATGTGGCTGGAATTGTCAGCTTGGTGAAAATCTGAGATTTTCACTAAGTCTGAGAAACTGCTGTTATTTTCTTCCCTTGTAGTTGTGGTTGCAAAAGTTCATGTGTTGGGAATCAGCCCTTGCAATCAACTAGAGAGTTGGAGCTTTTGTGTTTGTCTAGATTTCTGTTAAAATTCATGCACTTTCACTTCCTGTAGATATTGTTTTGGGGGCTGTCAAAATGCTTCAGAGCATAAGCAACTGGTGAAAGTCTGAGAATTTCACTAAGTCCCTGAAATCTGTTATTTTTGTCCAAGTTAGCACCTGTAGATATTTCTGTGTGTAACTCCTTTGTATTATCTTCTTGCTCAGGCTTGTAGAGCTTTTGAATAGCTTTTGGCACATATCTTGTTTGGCACATTTGGGTGGCTGTAGGTGCTTTGCATGCTGCTCACAAACTGCTATGATGCTGTTTAGGACAGATTGCATAGTTTTGTTGTTTTGAAGCTTGTGAGTGCATAGTTGGTGGTGTGGTGAGTTTCTCTGCACCACCCCACCTATATTTGTTTGTTTGATCATGTGGCAACCTGGGAATACCAAAAGTGTGCCATTGGATTGTGCTTGTGGTAGATTTGATCCGTAGGACTCCGTATCTTGTTTCGTAGTTTCCGGTTGATCCGTAGCTCCGTTCTCAACGTTCTTTATATGTTTTTTGCTTCGTTTTCTCGTGATGCACCTGTTAATGTCATCTTCATGCATGTCAATATAGCTTAGTGTGAAGTTCTGTCCAGAAGTTTACCTTCTCTTCTCATGCATATGCAAGTGACTAGAATAGAGAGGCATGCTTCATTCTCATCTCATGCATCATGTGTTTGTTGCATCATGTTGTGTTGTTGTTCATTGGCTGTTATTTTTATCTTGGGTAGCACCGGGATCGGAGAGCGAGTTCGTGGATTCACGAGAGTACGTGCAGGACGAACAAGAGTAGTTCCAAGTTGAAGACATCATAGGCAAGATGACCGTGACCTTGATACCGTATCTAGCTTTGTTATGCTTAGATTCACGTTTCCTTCGATATATGCTCGCTGCCTACCATTGATATAATTGCCTCCTGATATTGCCATGAAACCCAAACACCTTCCCCTCCTAGCTAATGTTGAATGGCTAAGTAGGCTTGCTCGGCTTCTAATGATAGCTTTGCTAGTTGCAGGTGCCAACTGTCTCATGTGATAACATGAGAATTTGATATCATTATGCTTAAATCTGCTATTTAATTATGCACCTATATACTTGGTAAATGACGGGAGGCCTAGCCTTTTGCTGGGTGATTTGTTCCGTTATTGCCGCCTTAGTTTTCCGCTACCGGTGTTTGATTCCATAACTGATCGCTCCTAGCATGTTCGGGGTTGTTATGGGGACCCCCTTGATAAATCGTGTAGTGTTAAGACTTGTCCGACAGGACCCAACATTGGTTTTAACTTGCTAATCACTTAATAACAATTTTGCATAGGGAATAGCTACCCCGAGGATTTAATCAACAACATGGTTAGTGCTCCTCATGAGTGTTGGTCCACCCACCTAGCAGTCGGCAATACCACCTCAGGGCAACTTGAGGCACTTGGTCATTGTCCACTATGCATAGACGGTGTTGTCCTGAGACTGAGATACGCGACTTTTATCGGGGTCGTTGACACAATGGGAGGTCCTGTTAGTCTTGTCTTACCTTAGCGATATATCTTGCGTATAGGAATCCCGGTGAAGCTTTGGTTCTCCCCAGAGTTGAGGTTTTCCTCTAAGGAATCCGACGAGATCATGAGATTCGTGATAGAGGATTACTTTGCGCCCCGTGACCGTTTGTGATGGACTAGTTGGAGCACCCCTGCAGGGTTTAATCTTTCGGAAAGCCGTGCCCGCGGTTATGTGGCAACATGGATTATTTGTTAACATCCGGTTCTAGATAACTTGAATTAATTCTACTAAAACTGCCAACCGTGTGCGTAACTGTGACTATCCCCTTCGAAGACCTCTCTTCGATCGGGAACACGGTGGGGTTATGTTTGACGTAGGTAGGTGTTCAGGATCACTTAGAGATCACCTAGTCTTTGACCGCTCGCGTAGACCACCACAGTTATAACTCTGTTATACGTAAGTTAGCCACCATAAATGCTTAGGATGCTGCAACCTAAACACTGAACCTTCCTCGCCTAATAACTTGACTAGTTTCGGTACCAAGGTCATAGATTGCTGAGTCCCGGTGGCTCACAGATTACTTCAACACCCCAACAGGTACAGGTACGCCCGATGCAGGTGATCCAGATAGCATCCAGCTGGCGTGGCAGTATGATGAGGAGAACGACCGCCTATACGTGAACTATCTAGAAGACTGAGGCCGTGGTCGTGATCGTGGGCAAGCATGCGGGATAGCATAGCCTTTTCCTTATGTTATGTAGTCTGTAGCGGAACTACCTTGTCTGAATAAATGTGTGGATGTAAACTCTGATGTTATCTATGTGAGATGGCAAATGATTCCCTATTTGTCATTCTTAAATTATGTATGTGCTATGTTTATCTTGCTTGCTAAACACATAGATGCGCTTCTTTCCATTTTGGGGCATCGCCCTCTAAATTGGAAAGGACCGCATCTTAGTCGTTACAATGGGAGTCTTAAAGAAATATGTTCATTACCGTGCTAGGCTAGAAGGAAGCATCTCCAAGGGCTATGGAACAGAGGAGGTCATTGGGTTCTGTGTAGATTTTCTTCCTGACCTTAAGCCGCTTGGTGTTCCTGAATCGCGGCATGAGGGGAGACTGAGTGGAAAAGGCACACTAGGAAAGAAAGCAATGATATGTAGGGACGGGCATTCTTTCATTCAATCACACTACACAGTTCTAAAAAGTTCCACCTTCATGGATTCGTATATCGAGGAGCACAAGAATTTTGTACGCTCCAAGTTTCCGGGGAAGGCTATCTCCTGGATTGAAGAAAAACACATGGATACTTTTGGCAGTTGGTTGCGAGCACGTCTCATGAATGACAACACTGTTGGAGATCAACTCTACTTGTTGGCCGCGTCACCTTCTTCGACTGTATTACATTTCCATGGGTACGAGATAAACATGAATACATTTTACACGACCGCCCAAGATAAAAAGAGCACCAACCAAAACAGTGGTGTCTGCTATGATGCGACATACGAGAATGGGAAAAAGGACACATACTATTGTTACATAGAGGAGATATGGGAACTTGACTACGGACCTACTTTTAAGGTCCCTTTGTTTCGGTGTAGTTGGGTGAACATGAATGGAGAAGGGGTAAAGGTAGACCCGTTGTACGGAATGACAACAGTTGATCTCAAGAATCTTGGTTACAGAGACGAGCCATTCGTCCTAGCCAATGATGTGGCTTAGGTTTTATACGTGAAAGACATGTCCTCCAGACCGAAAAAAGCAAATGAATACATCGGACGATGAGCCAAAGCGTCACATAGTTCTTTCAGGGAAAAGAAACATCGTGGGGATCGAGGACAAGACAGACATGTCAGCAGATTATAATAAGTTTGATGAAATTCCTCCCTTCATAGTGAGAATTGACCCAAGCATCCCGTTAAATAATGAAGATGCCCCATGGTTACAGCCAAAGCGATCATAGGCAAGGGATCGAAATATAAATCTATGTAATGTATTAAACTTTATGTGATGTGTACTAATGTATTAAACTTTATGTGATGTGTACTAATGATACTTTGTGATGTGCCTTTGAATGGTGCATTTTGAACACACAAAAAGTATGGAGTTCAAATAAGTTCAAAAAAATGAAATCCTTTTGTAACACATGAGTTCTTGTTCAAAACCCTGATACTTCGAGAGAGATTGTCCATTTTGTACACGAAGTGCATCCAGTTTTTGTCGTAACCCTCTCAACTTTTTTGCACATGCTATGTGGATGAAATGATGATACCATGCCAAGTTTCAACATTTTCAGAGTTTATTTGTAGTGCTTTTCAATTTCAGGGTCAACTAGCTCAAAAAAAAACAGTAAATGCACGGAAAATATCAAATGAAGTCAGAAATTGTTGAAAATTTGTGACGTGCCTTTGAATGGTGCATTTTGAACACACAAAAAGTATGGAGTTCAAATAAGTTCAAAAAATGAAATCCCTTTGTAACAAATTAGTTCTCGTTCGAAACCCTGATACTCCGAGAGAGATTGTCCGTTTTGTACACGAAGTGCATCCAGTTTTTGTCGTAACCCTCTCAATTTTTTAGCACATGCTATGTGGGTGAAAGATGATACCATGCCAACTTTCAACATTTTCAGAGTTCATTTGTAGTCCTTTTCAATTTCAGGGTCAACTAGCTCAAAAAATATAAGTAAATGCACGGAAAATACCAAATGAAGTCAGAAATTGTTGAAAATTTGTGATGTGCCTTTGAATGATGCATTTTGAACACACAAAAAGTACGGAGTTCAAATAAGTTCAAAAAAATGAAATCCCTTTGTAACAGATGAGTTCTCGTTCGAAACCCTCATACTTCGAGAGAGATTGTCCGTTTTGTACACGAAGTGCATCCAGTTTTTGTCGAAACCCTCTCAACTTTTTAGCACATGCTATGTGGGTGAAATGATGATACCATGCCAACTTTAAACATTTTCAGAGTTCATTTGTATTGCTTTTCAATTTCAAGGTCAACTAGCTCAAAAAAATAAGTAAATGCACGAAAAATACGAAATGAAGTTAGAAATTGTTGAAAATTTGTTAAAATATTTAATAGAAAACAAAAAAGAGCCAACTAAAAAGAATCAACTAAAACATTAACTAAAACGAATGAATTAAAAATAATAAAGTAAAATTATCAAAGTGCTTATTTGTTAAAAAGAATCAAGTAAAACATTAACTAAAAAGAAACAAAAAAAAGGTCAACTCAAAAGAATTTTCATAAAGTTTTTTGGTTAAAATCTTTAATAGAAAACTAAAATAGAAGAGAAAAAAAATCTTTAATAGCAAAAAATGAAAGTATAGTTATTCACAAATTTCAAAGAATTCAAATTTGAAAACTAAATATTTAGCTGTAAGTATTTAGGTGTAAGTAGAAAAAACAAAATAAATAAAGCAAAGAAAAAAATGGATTTTTGTTGAAAATATATAAGAATTTATAGAGAAAATTGAACCAAATTCAAAGTGAGCTCACTTTGAATTTAGGTTGAATTGTGTCTTTAATTTCACATATATTTTCAATTTTTAAATTTAGAGTGCGTTTAGGCCCATAAGCCTGCTTTAGAGAGGAGTTCGAGACGGTTGGGGGCAGCGGGGCTTATAAAACCAGTCGCACCTCCTCTCGACAAGCGAGGTGTGACTAAACTTTGAACTGCCGCCAGCCCAGGTCTTTAGTCCTGGTTCGTGGCTTGAACCAGGACTAAAGACCCCCTTTAGTCCCGGGTCGAGCCACGACCCGGGACTACCCCTTTTCGGCAGGCGGAGGGGCGGGAAGCGAGGGCCTTTAGTCCCGGGTCGTGGCTCGACCCGGGAATAAGGGGGTCTTTAGTCATGGTTCAAGCCACGAACCGGGACTAATGCTCCGCCTATATAAGGGGGAGTTAGAAATTTGTGATGTCCAAATCGCCAATTTCGATCTTCTTCCTCCCCGCGACGGACGAACCCTCGACGCCGCCAGGCTGCGCAACTCTTCCCCGACGCCGTCGTCGTTGCCGCGCTCCTCCCCGTCACCGTCGCCGCGCTCCTCCTCGCTGTCGCCCTCCTCCCTACCGTCGTCGCCGCTCTCCTCCTCGCCGTCGCCCTCTTCCCTGTCGTCGGTGCCGCCTCTGCCTCGAGCCCTCCTCCCCGTCGATCACTGGTGTCGCGCGCGCTCCTCCCTGCCTCTGGCTTCCTCCTCCCTGCCACCGGTGAGCCTCCTCTCGATGAATCGTCAAATATGCAAGTTTAAGTGATATTTGTATAGATTATATATAGAATATTTGTAGATATTGTAAATTGGTGAATTTTCTTGTAGATTGTAGAATATTTGTAGTGTATATATGCAGATGATTCAATTTGTAGAATATTTGTGGAATATTTGGTGAATTCCGTGAATATTTGCAGTTTAAGTGATATTCAAATATGCCACAAAGTTTAAGTGATATTTGTAGTTTAAGTGAATTCCGTGAATATTTGTAGAATATTTGTAGTTTAAGTGATATTCAAATATTTGTAGATGATTCAATTTTTTTTGTGGAATTTTACAAAGATAAAACAATGTAATAAAATGTTCACCGAATTTGGATTCAAAACCTAACGAATAAAAAATTTGTATATTTAAAAAATATAATAAAATGTTAAAAAAGTGCATAATTAAAAGTCAAGTTTAGTTACATTCATGTGATTTCTCGAAATATTATTAGTGTTAAAAAAGGGCATAATTAAAAGTGAAGTTTAGTTACATTCATATAATAAAAACTTTATACAATATCATAATATATATGTCTTTTAGGTGTAGGTTAAGCTAGAGGAAACAACATTGTTAGTGTTAATAATGGATTTATCAAGAATGCCACATTATGTATGTGCACAAATTGATTCAATTTTTTTGGGTCTCATCTATGTAACCTAGCTAGCTAGATTCTATATGTCACGTTGTTGTCTGTCAAAGTATTGAGGAAATCCATGGGTTCATCATTGCGTGGTAGTAACAGACGCATGGCGCTATCAAGCTCTCGAAAGTTGTTCTGGAACGGAGTTCCTGATAGAATAATTCGCTTTTTGGTACGAAGTTCAGCAAAGTCCTTCCAAATAGCGATATTCGGATGGCTCTTTTTGAATTGCATACCAAAAAGTGAATTATTCTATCCGGAACTCCGTTACAAAATAACTTTGTAAAGCTTGATAGCGCATACGTCTATTACTATATACTAGGTAATGATGAAGTCATGGTTTTCTTCAATCCTTTGACAGTAGACGATGTGACATATAGAAGATCGGGTAGATGAGATGAGGAAAAATATGGATCATTTTCTACACATCCAGAATGTCGCCATTTCGTTAAATCCCTTAAATTAAGGTTAAGAGAATCCGTTAGACATATTTTAGAGTATAGATTCACTCATTTTGCTCCGTATGTAGTTTTCTGATGAAATCTTTAAAAGTTCTTATATTTTGGAACAGAGGTAGTACAAGTTTAGAAAAGTTTATTAAATAGTTGGACATACGATGACCAGCCCGCATCCTCGTCGTCTGACTCGGTGCCGGCCACCTGCTTGATAGGCGCCAGCATGTGCGGGACGGGGCTCCGCCGGGCTGGCACTGGGAGGAGTTACCTTCCGGGGCGCGCAGCTTGGTAAGGAACCATGCTCCCGTCATCGACACAGAGCTTCTTTGGTGGCGGTCGCGGGGGCCACTTTTGGCGCCTAGGTTGCCGGCCCACGAGGAGGACGTACGTCGCCGTGTCAGGGAGGAGGACGAGCACGTCCGTCGGTACATGGAGGCGTTGGATGCGAGGTTCTCCAGTACCTGGCAGGTTCTTCAGGGATCTCACCCGAGCTATGATCCGGTGATGGTCCGTGCTCTTTGGGTGTCCACCGCCCGCGCCTCAATACAACGACGACTCTTTGTTGGTTGATCAGTTATATATTATTCGATGTATTACTGTATTCGAAGATGTATTATTTATTTATTCCATATTATATATTTGATAATATTAAGTGGATTATTCACTGATGCATTAATTAAGTGGATTATTTGATGATGTTTAATTAATCTGTAGATACTATGGATCCAATACATGGCAGAGACGAATATCAGGAAGACGTGATGCATGGTGTCATCCGCGGGGATGATATTTTAGTTCGCGATGTCGATGTCATCAATCAGTTTCTGAACGAGTCCGATGAGGGAAATGAGTCTCTCAACATACGAGGTAGAAGCTCCGGTGAGGTAGACGCCCACGCCTCGGGCGAGGGAGGAATCGGCGGCTCGAATGAGGAATAAGCCGACGAGGGAGAAGCCGACCGCTCCGGCGAGGTGCATATATATATTAATAAATTAATCCTCTGCTGTCTATATACATATATTAACACTCTTTCTTTTAGCCCTCCGGATCGAGCAAATCTTCTGTATGGACGAAACGAGGCCCAACCAAGAAGCTGGATGACGGTGAGAGATACAGGATCGAAACAGTCTCAAATGTCGGGCAACCAATTGCTCCCACAGATGTAAAGCAGAAGTTTGTGAAGGCATGCAGAGTTGTTGTTAGGGACCACATCCCTATCACCACTCGAGAATGGATTAAGCCAAGGGAGGAAGGAGTCTCATATGTCGGACAACAACCAAAGAAAATCTTTGGAGAAAGCTCATGCTTCATTTCACCCTGCTGGCGCCAGAGGTGGATCTAGATGAGGAGGAGACAAATGAGGAGGAAATGAATAGGCGAAAAGAGGCCCTAGAGAAAAAAGTCAAGGAGTGGGCTCTTAAGAAGATGGCCGATCTATTCAGGGGCTAGAAAAAAAGATTGCACCAGGATTTTATCTTGAAAGATAAGATTCCAGATTTCGATCACGACTATGAGAAGATTGAAGACTACTGGGCCGAATTTGTGGCATACAAGAAATCGGAGGACGCCTTGAAAAAGTCTATAACAAATAAGACGAATGCAGGTAAGAAGAAGTACCACCATATTATGGGGCCTGGTGGCTACGGCGGTAAGATGGCTAGGTGGGAAGAACTTGAGGCATCATTTCTGGACAAAAATATCACTCCAGAGCCCTTAAGATGGCTCGAACGGGCAAGAAACTGGTTTTACGGGCATGGGGGCTTGTTGGACGCAGAAGGGAAGTCAATATATAACCAAAGACACAAAGATAACCCCCTACCCATCGAGGAGATTAGACGTGCAATACAAGATGTTGAAGAGGGGCGGTTCTTACCCGATAGAGAGAATGACGAGCTCACACGCGCCCTTGGGAATAAGGAACACAAAGGGCGAGCACGAGGCTTACCAGGCTCCCCGCTGTGGATTCTTGTGTTCTCCGAGGAAAGGAAGAAATTGCCCCATAGAAGCCATCAAAGGAGAAAGGAAAAGGAGGCACGTGATAAAGCGGCTGAGGCAGACCGGCTGCATAATCTAGAAGAAGCAGTAAAGCGACTGCAGCAGGATCAAATCGACAGACAACAAGGTAGTGTCCAATCTCAGCGACTCGTGATAGAAGCTGCATCGAATCGGAAAAGCAGTGTCGCTTCCACGCAGCTCCAGGATGAGGGTGATGATGCACTGACGATGGATCCTCCTCGTCGCTACCGAGTGGATGATATCACAGAGAGCACACCTTCTGAGCTAAAGGTGAAACTTTCTAACTTAAGGTTTACGGTGGCGGTCGGCATGGCCATACCAATTGGACATAATCCAACTTGGCATTGCTCTGTGGTTCCACAAGGGTACGCTATCGTCGCGGTGGATGAAGTGATGAAAGATTATGAGGAGCTGAAGCTCGACCACCGTGCAGGTGAAGATAGGGATTTGACTCAACTTGGAGAAGTCAAGAAACAAACCGTTGTATGGCCAAAGGAGGACATCTTGCTTCCAAATTGAACGCCAAGGACACCGACTCCTCATAACAACAATCCTTCTTCGCCTCCACCTCACTAGTCTCCAGCGCAACCGTCGTCTTCGCCGCCTCACCAATCTCCAGCGCAACCGTCGTCTTCGCCGCCTCACCAGTCTCCAGCGCAACCGTCTCCACCGCCGCATCATCCGTCTCCACCGCCCCGTCAGCCGTCTCCGTCCACTGAGGATCAGAGCAAAAAGCGGAAACGTACCCCCGCTAATAGTGGCGGCAGAAAGGGGATCCGATCACCAAAACGTAAGTTGTCGCCCTCCCAAAAGTACCTCATAAGAATATGGAGAAGAGACCTTGGGACTATACCAGAGAGGACAATATTAAGAGGTCAGATGCCCAACATGAACAGTGGAAGGCTCAAGTGGCTAAGAATAAGAAACCAAAAGAGCCAGAGTTCCCGGACACGAGAAGAATATGCCGCGTGCGTGAAAATGCTGAAAAACCTTGTAGATGTCCCGCCACCGTTGCGAGCAGACTATGAACGCTCTATTATCAAGTCGGCTCAGGCAAAAAACAATCGGTTGAAGAGTAGTACGTCCAGCGGGAAATCAGTTGCCCAGCTCGGACAACAGAAAAACCAATCATGTCCCCACTCAAAGTGTATTCCGATACAAATGTGTGCTCGAGCGGAGCTGCGGTCCAACAGAGGAATGATGAAACAGGTGACATCGGTCCGGAATTTCTTTCACAATACGGAGAAGTGGCCAAGGCTCAAGGCATGTCTATTGATGAATACTTAAACCAATTGGAGGTATTCACTGACATAACATACATGTACCGGTACGAGGCTCCTCTCGTCAAACCTGAGTTAGTCAACGAGCTACCAACAAAAATGCGAAGATTGCATGACTGGTACATGCAAGCATGTGTTACCTAGGCAAACTGGATATACCTTGAATTTAAAAATGATCATTTCAGGAATGGAGATGGCGTGGTAATGATTGAATTCGACAAATTATTTCAATTATACCAACAAGACGCCCTCGACAAATCTATCATCAGTGCCTATTGTTTGTAAGTATTATTAATTTATGTCATTAAGTCTTCCTCAGCTCATTCTTTCATGTATAATCTTACTCATCACTATATTAATTTTGCAGACTGAAGATTCTTGAATGCAAAAGAGGACAAATCTATGACATTGGGTTCATTGACCCATATTTCATTCATCACCAAAGTCTCACAACGAGTCCCCACGATACAGAGAATAACTTGGTACAAGGGTTAAGGTTTTCTGGTACCAAAAGGGAAATACAATTTCCTTACAACTTCAAGTGAGTGTTACTACACACATTCTATTTTCGCTTACTCAATGTTATTATAAGTGTATAACTGACTCGTTATGCGTGCGCAGGTTCCACTTTATTTTGTTAATCATTGTATCTGACAAGGGAGAAGTAATAGTCATGGATCCAAAACACACACCCCTCGATGAATGGACGAACATGCAGGAATGCCTCCACAGGTAATTTCAATCATTATGGAACTATATCGGCAACTTCTCGTTCATTTCCTGATAGCAAGGAATTAATATAGAACTCCTTTATTCATTTCCTTTTCTTGGCAGGGCTTGGAAACAGTTCACCGCCAAGGCTCGGGGTGATTGGAAGTGAGGGCTTACATTTAAACAAATCGATGTAAGTAACTACTAGCTAGATCCACACATCTCTTTATAGTTTCAATATTATTATAATTCTTGATTATGTTTTTGATTGAACTCTCTTCTTGTAAAGTGCTTGAGGCAGGAACATGGGAACAATTTACGTGGATACTATGTTTGCGAGTTCATTCGCCAGACGACCCATGAGAAGGGGAAAAACCGGGACATAAAAAAAATCGAAGTACGATAAACAATACCCACAACTTTATTTTATTACCGTGAATTGTGTTCGGTTTCATTGATATATATATTGACCCATTATTTAAATTTGATCGAACGGTTGTGGGACGATCTTGTACCACAGGAACGTGTACGAGCAATTCAAGAGGAAATTGACGGATTCTTTGACGCATAGGTTATAGGTGTGAAGGGAGAATAATATTGCCCGTCAATGAGAATGGTATGAAATGTTATAGTGTAAAAGGGACATATTTGCATATGTGTAACTCGTCTCTACATTTTGTAATATGTTTGACAAAGCACGACGGGTGAGATGGTGTAATATATTCGTGACGATGATGTGCAATATAGTTATTCTTTTATTGCTGTGTATGTACCATTCAATTTAATGCAAAATAAGAATTAAAAAGTGCCCAAAACAAATAAATGGGAAAATTGGGGGCAGAAAAATAGCCCTATCCAATTTAGTGCAAAACCCTAAACCCTAAAATTGCTAAAAAAACAACAAAGAAATAGCCCCGGTTCGTAATACGAACTGGGACTAATACCCCTCCTCCCCCTCGCTCCCAGCCCCGCCACGTGGAAGGTCTTTAGCCCCGGTTTGGGGCCGAACCGGGGCTAGCATTAGTCCCGGTTCACGAACCGGGACTAATGGCCCAACCAAACCGGGGCTAAAGGCCCTGTCATACTGGAGAGGTGTCACACAAAGCTTTGGGAGATGTTTCATGAGCAAAACTGTGGTAGGGTGATTGCGGGACATGGTTATAGAGCTAGCCAAGCTTAAGAAGAAAGATGATTTCCTATGCAATCAGTACATCGATCTTGTTGAGATGTCGGCAAGCTATTTGAACGGAAATATGCAAAGGGGTAGGAGATGGACTATGAGAAGTCAACAAAGGATGGTGGAGATTGCTATTTTTTTAAATAATACATTTATTTCCATGATTTTGAGAAATAATATGTGGGTTGGGAGTTTTTCAAAAATAGGATCCAGTCGGCTATGACGAAGCTGATAGGATCCAGTTGACTCCGACGAAGCTGATAGGGTTCCAGTGGGCTTCGACGAAGCTGATAGGATCGAGTCGGCTTTGGCGAATCGGCTTAGTACTAATTGGTTTTAGCGAAATCAATTAATACTAATTGATTTCACCATCGCCGTTCCTATCTGCTTTGATGCAACCATATTTTGCACCGTAATTTTATCCCGTCATCCTGTTCTGAGTTTCCCGCGATAATGTACTTTCCCGTAACCCTTCCCCTCCGCATCGCGATGACTCTCCGCACTGCGCAGGCGGAGGCGAAGTGGCTCCTCCGCGAGTGCCAGGAAGCCACCGGACAAAGATGTCGCGGCCCTCCGGCACCCTTCTGCCATTGGAGGGACAACGGCAACAACGATGACAACGACAACCCGAATGGCGACGGCGGCGCGGAGGCCGCGTCCTCAGAAACCAACTCCGGCCGCTGCACCACATTGAAGCAGGATGATCGCCCTATCGCCTGGCCTGGACGCGGCTATTTAAGTCATGCGCTGGCGATGCACAGAGGCACACTCCACCTCCACAAGAACCGTACCCTTCCCTCTTGTCGCCCCCGTTGCACAGCTGGTACGACTGTGTTGACAGGCCCTCTTCGTCGCCACATCACAACCGCGCCTAATAAAGGAAGAGCTGCCACCCCGATCACAAAGGCACGTGCCCGCATCTTCCACTACCACGGGGGAGGCGTTTACGACAGTGCCTCAGTCTTGACGGCCGTCTTATCTAAGGAGGAGCGCACGACAAGGCAAAAGTCGCGGTCCGACCGACGAAATGCCTCTCGCTGCTCCGCGTTCACCAAGTCCAACGTGCCAGTAACGCTTCTCTCTACCAATAGAGACATGACTATCTACTTATGTATGAGACATATGAATATTCTCTATATGAGACAAATGTCCATCCACACGTCGGCAGTAATGCTTCTCTCTATAAGTAGAGACATGACTATCTACTTGTGTATGAGATGTACACATATTCTTTTTATGAGACAAATGGCGGGAGAATTAGGCGGGAAAGAATGGCGGGAAAAAATGGAGTGAAAGGGTTGGCAAGAACAAATGGAAGGAAAGGGTGATGGGATAAAATTACAGAAAATGTAGCTATCGAGTTTGCCAAAGCCAACTGATACTAATTGGTTTGGGTGAAACCAATTAGTTCCAGCCGGCTTCGACAAAACCAAATAGTTCCAGTCGGCTTTAGGGAAACCAATTAGTTCCAGTTGGCTCCGACGAAACCAATTAGTTCCAGTTGGCTTCGGCAAAACCAATTAGTTCCAGCCGTCTGTGTATTATTTTTAAAAAATTTCAAAACCATTTATTATTTCTCGAATTAATGAAAAATGTATTATTTAAAAAAAATAGCTAGACGAAGAGGTGAAGCTGGCCAAGGAGCAAAGGTGCATCCTTTCTTCTCACACATATATCATCAAGAACGCCATGAAAGAGATCAAGGAGGATATGAGTTTTCTTCAAGAAGAGAAAGAGAAGATTAAGTTTCTGATTAGTGACCTCCATAAAGCTAGGCATGGTAGCAAGAAGAAACTGGAGAAGATGAAGTCCATCCCGAAGGAATGAAGTGGAAGCTTTGTAGGTTAAGTATATATTAGGACCACATATATAACATGGCATGAGAGGTGATGATGTTAGTGGTGTATTTTATAGATCTACTCATCTTAATTGTAATGCTTAATGGAAACGTCATGTTTAGGTGTTAGTCTTCCATCGTATTGTTATGACCCGTGTTTTTGAAAGAAGTTATGACCCGTGTTCACACTTGTTTACTGAATTCTATACTCTGCTAGTGTGCTATAATGATATTGTTGGGGAACGTCGCATGGGAAACAAAAAATTTCCTACGCTCACCAAGATCAATCTATGGAGATCAACAACTACGAGAGGGAGAGTGCATCTACTGTTGGGGAACGTAGCATAAATTCAAAATTTTCCTACGCCATATTTAGATCTTCCTATGGAGAAACCAGCAACGAGAGAGGGGAGAGTGCATCTTCATACCTTTGAAGATTGCTAAGCGGAAGCGTTACTAGAACGCGGTTGATGGAGTCGTACTCGCGGCGATTCACATCGCGGTGTGATTCCGATCTAGTGCCGAACCACAACACCTCCGCGTTCAACACACATGCAGCCCGATGATGTCTCCCACACCTTGATCCAGCAAGGAGGAGGGAGAGGTTGGGAAAGATCTCCAGCAACACGACGACCTGGTGTCGATGGAGAGACGAGGTCTCCCGGCAGGGCTTCGCCAAGCACCGTGGGAGAGGAGGAAGAAGAGGAGCAGGGCTTCGCCGAGAGAGAGATGGAAAACCATGTCTCCAATGGCCAAACCCCCCGCTATATATAGGGGGAAGGGAGGGTGGCGCCCCCTTTAGGATTTTCCATTTGAGGGGGGGGGGGCAGCCCTAGATGGGGGGAGGGGTGGTGGCCACGAGGGGAGGAGGGGGTGGCGCACCCCTTGGTGGGCCTTAGGCCCACCTGCGCTAGGGTTCCCCCCTTCCCCCTCTTAGGCGCCATGAGCCAGGTGTGGGGGACGCACCAGCCCACCCAGGGGCTGGTTCCCTCTCTCAATTGGCCCATGTAGCCTCTTGGGCTGGTTGCCTCTCCCGGTGGGCCTCCGAAACCCTTCTGGTGGTCCCGACACTTTGCCGGTGGTGCCCGAAACATTTCCGGCGTCCAAACCCATCCATCCTATATATCAATCTTTTCCTCCGGACCATTCCGGAGCTCCTCGTGACGTCCGGGATCTCATATGGGACTCCAAAAAACCTTCGTTAACCTCGTATAACAATTCCCTATAACCCTAGCGTCATCGAACCGTAAGTGTGTAGACCCTACGGTTCGGGAGGCATGCAGACATGACCGAGACACTCTCCGGCCAATAACCATCAGCGGGATCTAGATACCCATGGTGGCTCCCACATGTTCCACGATGATCTCATCAGATGAACCATGGTGTCAAGGATTCAATCAATCCCGTATACAATTCCCTTTGTCTATCGATATAGAACTTGCCCGAGATTCGATCGTCGGTATATCCATACCTTGTTCAATCTCGTTACCGGTAAGTCTCTTTACTCGTTCCGTAGCACATCATCCCGTGACTAACTTCTTAGTCACACTGAGCTCATTATGATGATGTTCTACCGAGTGGGCCCAGAGATACCTCTCCATCACACGGAGTGACAAATCCCGATCTCGATTCATACCAACCCAACAGACACTTTCGGAGGTACCCATAGTGCACCTTTATAATCACCCAGTTATGTTGTGACGTCTGATACACCCAAAGCACTCCTACGGTATCCGGGAGTTTCACGATCTCACGGTCGAAGGAAAAGACACTTGACATTAGAAAAGCTTTAGCATACGAACAACACGATCTAGTGCTATGCTTAGGATTGGGTCTTGTCCATCACATCATTCTCCCAGTGATGTGATCCCGTTATCAATGACATCTAATGTCCATGATCTGAAAACCATGATCATCTATTGATCAACGAGCTAGCTAACTAGAGGTTTGCTAGGGACACATTGTGATCTATTTATTCACACATGTATTACTGTTTCCTGTTAATACAATTATAGCATGAACAACTGACGATTATCATGAACGAGGAAATATGATAATAACCATTTTATTATTGCCTCTAGGGCATATTTACAACATCTACATACCCTTGTAGATCGCTAAGCGGAAGCGTTGAGAAACGCTGTTGATGTAGTGGAACGTCTTCGCGATACAATCACGATCCGTCCCGCGATCCAATCACGAACGTTCCAATCAAGTGCCGAACGGACGACACCTCCGCGTTCAACACACGTACACCTCGATGACGCCTTCACCACCTCGATCCAGCAAGCGTGGGTGATGTAATAGTTGAGTTCTCCTGCAACACGATGGCGTGGTGGTGACAGTGGTGGTGCTACAAAAACCGCAAACGAAGGAGAAAACGACCTAGGGAGAGAGAGGTGCGCCAAGGGCTTGATGTGTCCTCTTGGTTCTCCCCTCCCCTCTATATATAGGTGGAGGTGCATGGGGAATGGCCCCTCCAAGCCCTAGGGCGCAGCCAAGGTGGGAGGAGGTGGAATCCTAGTCCTCCTTCTTCCCTTCTATACAAAGGTGGACTGTCCACCTTTCCCAACTGCATGAGCCTTGAGGGAGTTGTGCGCCTAGCCTAATAAGACCAGGGCGCCTCCCCTCAGACCATCCAAACCCTTGGGATGTGGTGGAACCATTGGTGTACTTCCGGACTACTCTATAAGTTTCCAGAACCTTCTAGAAGCTTCCCGCTACAATACCCAAAAAACATGAAACTTTTCCGATAGCCAATATATGACTTTACATATATAAATCTTTACCTCTGTACCATTCTGGAGCTCCTTATGACGTCCATGATCTCATATGGGACTCCGAACAACATTCCGTCACCAAAACAATAACTTAATTATGTCTATATCATCACCGAATATTAAGTGTGCGGACCCTGCGGGTTCGAGAACTATACAGACATGACCGAGATACCTCTACGGTCAATAACCAACAGCGGGACCTGGATGCCCATATTGGTTCCGACACATTCTATGAAGATCTATATCGATCAAACCAACTATGTCAAGGATTCAGTTAATCCCGTATGCAGTTCCATTTTCCCATCAGTATATTACTTGCCCGAGATTCGATCGTCGATATCTCCATACCTAGTTCAATCTCGTTACCGACAAGTCTCTTTACTCATTACCTAATACAACATCTTGTGACTAACTCCTTAGCCACATTGCTTGCAAGCTTACTGTGATGTTATATTACTGAGTGGGCCTGATACGTCTCCAACATATCTATAATTTTTGATTGTTCCATGTTGTTACATTATCATTCTTGGATGTTTTATGATCATTTTATAGCAACTTTATGTCATTTTTGGGGACTAAACTAATGATATAGTGCCCAGTGCTAGCTGCTATTTTTTGCTGTTTTTTCCTTTGCAGAAAAACAATATCAGATGAAGTCCAAATGCCACGAAACTTTACGGGGATTTTTCTGGACCAGAAGGGAACTTGGGAGCCAAGGATGATCACCAGAGGAGGCCCACGCGACTCACTAGGCACCAGGGCACGACCTGGTTCCTAGTGGGGGCCTCGGGCGCCTCCTCCACCGCCTCTAAGCTCTATAAATACCCTAATATTCCAAAAACCTAAGGGAGTCAACAAAAAATCGTTTCAGCCACTACAAGTTCCAGAAGCCACGAAATCCAATCTAGAGCCTATTCTGAACACGATCACGGAGGGTTTCACCATCCTCATTGGTGCTCTTCCGATGATGCGTGAGTAGTTCATATCAGACTTACGGGTCCGTAGGCAGTAGCTAGATGGCTTTCTCTCTTGTTTTGCTTGTTAATACAATGGTCTCTTGGAGATCTATTTGATATAACTCTTTCTTTTGCGGTGTGTTTGTTGGGATCAGATAGATTGTAAGTTTAAGATCAGATCTATGAAATTATATTCATGCTTGATTATTGTAGCCTCGTATTTCTTCTCCCATACTGGGTTTTTATCTGGCCAACTTGATCTTTTATCTTGCAATGGGAAGAGGTGCTTTGTGATGGGTTCGATCTTGCAGTGCTCAATCTCAGTGATAGAAAGAGACATGACACGTATGTATCGTTGCTATCAAGGGTAAAATGACGGGGTATATTCCTACATGAATAGATCTTGTCTACATCATGTCATCATTCTTAAGGCATTACTCCATTTCTCCAGGAACTCAATACACTAGATGCATGCTGGATAGCGATCGACGTGTGGAGTAATAGAAGTAGATGCACGCAGAAGTCGGTCTACTTGTCTTGGACGTGATGCCTATATACATGATCATTGTCTTGGATATCATCATAATTATTCGTTGTTCTATAAATTTCCCAAGAGTAATTTGTCTACCCACCGTTTGCTATTTTCTCGAGAGAAGCCACTAGTGAAACCTATGCCCCCCGGGTCTATTTCATATCATCTATTTGCAATCTCTACTTTGCTATTCTCGTTTCCATTTTATTTTCTTTTTTATGTTCAAATCTATATTATCAAGAAACCCAAAAATACCTTGTTGCGTTTTATTTTCTATCACTTTATTTGCATCTATTAATCTATCTTTTACTTTACCCACGAGGGATTGACAACCCCTACACGCGTTGGGTTGCAAGGATTTGTTATTTGTGTGGAGGTATCACTTACATAGTCTTGCGAATATTCCTAGTTGATTGATACCTTGGTTTCATAACCGAGGGAAATAATTTTCGTCGCTGTGCTACATCACCCTTTAAGCTTGGAGGAAAACCAATGCAAATTAGCGGGGAGTTAGGGCCCCGAGATACCTCTCCGTCATACAGAGTGACAAATCCCAATCTTGATCCATGCCAGTTCCACAAACACCCTCGGAGATACATGTAGAGCATCTTTATAGTCACCCAGTTACGTTGTGATGTTTCATACACACATAGAATTCCTCCGATGTCGGTGAGTTGCATGATCTCATGGTCATAGGAACAGATACATTGACATGCACAAAGCAATAGCAGTAAACCAGATACGATCAAACACTATGCTTAAGATTTGAGTCTTGTCCATTGCATCATTCTCCTAATGATGTGATCTTGTTATCAAATGACAACTCGTGTCTATGGCTAGGAAACCTTAACCATATTTGATCAACGAGCTAGTCCAGTAGAGTCTCACTAGGGACACAATGTTGTCTATGTATCCACACATGTACTTGACTTTCCAATCAATACAATTATAGCATGGACAATAAACAATTATCATGAACAAGGAAATATGATAATAACTAATTTATTATTGCCTCTAGGGCATATTTCCAAAAGTCTCCCACTTTCACTAGAGGTAATAATATAGTTCACATCACCATGTGATTAACACCCAATGAGTTATGGGGTTTGATCATGTTTTGCTTGCGAGAGAGGTTTTAGTCAATGGGTGTGCAACATTCAGATCAATGTGTGTACTTTACAAATCTCTATGTCATACTATAGATGCTGCTACCATGCTTGCTACCTCTTGAGCCTGCGTTGGTTTTTTCCTTGAAGAGGAAAGGGTGATGCAGCACAGCAGCAGTAAATATTTCCCTCAGTTTGAGAACCAAGGTATCAATCCAGTAGGAGTATCAAGCCAAGTCTCTAAAGTACCTGCGCAAAAACAGCAAACTTGCACCCAACACTACAAAGGGGTTGTCAATCCCTTCACGATTGATTGCAAGGTGAGATCTGAAGGAGGAAAGTGCAACAAAGTAAAAGTGTAGGGCTGAAAATATGATGTGAAGTAGACCCGGGGCCATAGTATTCACTAGAGGCTTCTCTCATGATAGCAAATATTACGGTGGGTTAACGAATTACTGTCGAGCAATTGATAGAACCGCGCAAAGTGACGATATCTAAGGCAATGATCATACATATAGGCATCACGTCCGAGACAAGTAGACCGATACTTTCTGCATCTACTACTATTACTCCACACATCGACAGCTATCCAGCATTCATCTAGTGTATTGAGTTCATGACAAACAGAGTAATGCCTTAAGCAAGATGACATGATGTAGAGGGATAAATTCATGCAATAGATATAAACCCTATCTTTTTACCCTGGATGGCAACAACACGATGCATGCCTCGCTACCCCTTCTGTCACTGGGTGAGGTCACCGCACGGTATGAACCCAAAACCAAGCACTTCTCCCATTGCAAGAGTTATAGATCAAGTTGGCACAATTCATCCAATGTCGACAAACACACCGCAAAAGAAGATTACATGGGATAGATCTCCATGAAGATCATGGAGAACTTTGTATTGAAGATCCAAGAGAAAGAAGAAGCCATCTAGCTACTAGCTATGGACGCGAAGGTCTATGGTGAACTACTCACGCATCATCGGAGAGGCAATGGTGTTGATGAAGAATCCCTCCGTGTCCGAATCCCCCCTCCGGCATGGCACCAGAACATGCCCCAGATGGGATCTTGCGAAGACAGAAGCTTGCGGCAGCGAAAAAGTATTTTCGTGGCTCTCTCTCGTGGTTTTAGATTTTTCGGGGATTTATAGGCGGAAGAAGTAGGGCAGATGAGCCACAGGGGGCCCACAAGACTGCTAGGCGCGCCCCCAGGCCGCGGCTAGGGGGCTTGTGGCCTCCCCTGGTGCCCTCTGCCTTGGTTCTCAAGCTCCCTGCATATCTTCTATTCTGGAAAAAATCTTTTCGGAGGTTTTATTCCGTTTGGGCTCCGTTTAATATTCTCCTCTGAAAAGGGTCAAAAACATGGAAAAACAGGAACTCGCACTTGACATTGAGTTAATAAGTTAGTCCAAAAAGATATAAAAGGCATACAAAACATCCAAAGTTTGACAAGATAATAGCATGGAACCATCAAAAATTATAGATATGTTGGAGACGTATCAAGCATCCCCAAGCTTAACTCCCGCTCGTCCTCGAGTAGGGAAGTGATAACGACTGAATTTTTGATGTGGAATGCTACCTAGCATATTTGTCCTTTGTAACTTCTTTCATGTGACATGAATGTTCAGATCCGTAAGATTCAAAACAATAGTTTGCTATTGACATGAAAAAAATAATACTTCAAGCAAACTAGCAAGGTAATCATGAACTTTCGAAATAACAAGGCCAAAGGAAGTTATCCCTACAAAATCATATATTCTGGCTATGCTCCATCATCCCCACACAACGAATTTAAATCATGCACAACCCCGGTATTGGCCAAATAATTGTTTTCGCACTCTTACTTTCTCAAACCTTTTTCAACTCTCACGCAATACATGAGCGTGAGCCATGGATATAGCACTATAGGTGGAATGGAGTGTGGTGGAGGTTGTGAGGCAAAAAGGAGGAGATGGTCACATTGACTCGGCATATCAAAGGGCTATGGAGATGCCTATCAATAGATATCAATGTGAAAGAGTAGGGATTACAATGCAATGGATACACTTAGAGCTATAAGTGTGTGAAAGCTCAAAAGGAGAACTAGTGGGTGTGCATCCAACTTGCTTGCTCACGAAGACCTAGGGCAATTTTGAGGAAGCCAATCATTGGAATATACAAGACAAGTTATATAATGAAGATTTCCACTAGTATATGGTGGTGACAAAACAAGAGATTCCCAATCATGAAGAACATGGTGCTATTATGAAGCACAAGTGTGGAAAAATATAGTAGCATTGCCCCTTCTCTCTTTTTCTCTCTTTTTTTTTGTTTGGGCTCTTTGGCCTCTTTCCATATCTCTCTCTTTTTTTGGTGGGCAACTTTGGCCTCTTTCCATTTTTTTATTTCCTCACATGGGACAATGATCTAATAATGATGATCATCACACTTTTATTTACTCACAACTCAATGCTTAGAACGATGATAACTCTATAGGGAATGCCTCCGGCATTGTACCGGGATGTGCAACGATCTAGCTTAGCGTATGACTCGCTAGCTATCTTACGATCATGCAATGGCAATATGAAAGTGATGGCACAAGTCATGAGAAGGAACGGTGGGAGTTGCATGGCAATATATCTCGGAATGGCTATGAAAAGGCCATGATAGGTAGGTATGGTGGCTGTTTTGAGGAAGGTCTATGGTGGTTTTGTGTACCGACGAAAGTTGCACGACACTAGAGAGGCTAGAAATGGTGGAAGGTGAAAGTGCATCTATACCATGGACTCACATTAGTCATGAAGAACTCACATACTTATTGCGAAAGTTTTTATTAGTAATCAAAAGAAAGTGCTAAATGCATACTCCTAGGGGAAGGGTTGGTAGGTTTTAACCATCGCGTGATCCCGACCGCAACACAAAGGATGACAATCAATAAATCAATTATGCTCCGACTTCCTAACATAGCGGTTCACCATACGTGCATGTTACGGGAATCACTAACTTCAACACAAGTATTTCTAGATCCACAACACCCTACTAACATGACTCTTAATATTACCAAATCCATGTCTCAAAACTAATTGAGAGGAATCAAACTTCTCTTTACTAATCAATGCACATGAATATGGAAGTTTATTGTATCCTCTTTGGATGCCTACCATCTTTAGGACTACTTTCATAGCACAAGCCAACTACCAAGTTACTTAGAAAGAGCACTCTGAAAAAGATATAAGTGAAGATTGAGAGTTCTTATTTCTCCAAAATATGACACCGCTGTGCTCTAAAAGATCAAAGTGAAGCACTTAGAGAAAAGTTATCTAGCTCAAAAGATATAAGTGAAGCACATGTGAGCTAAATTGCCTAACTCAAAAGATATAAGCGAAGGTCAATGAGTAATCTAGCAAATTCACGATGAGTGCATGTCTCTCTCAAAAGGTGTGCAGAAAGGATGATTGTGACACAACAAAAAATGACTACTATAATACACGACGCTCCAAGCAAAACACATATCATGTGGTGAATAAAAATATAGCTCCAAGTGACGTTACCGATGGATTGAAGACGAAAGAGGGGACGCCTTCCCGGGGCATCCGCAAGCTTAGGCTTTTTGGTGTCCTTGAATTTGGCTTCGGATGCATTGGGAATACCCAAGCTTGAGCTCTTTCCACTCTTTATCCCATTGTCCATGAGGACATCACCCAAAACTTGAAAACTTCACAACACAAAACTTAAACAGAAACTCGTGATATCATTAGCACAAGAAAACTAATTACCACCTCTTTAGGTACTGTAGCAAACTTGATTTCTATTTATATTAGTGTTATATTACTGTATCCTCACTTTTCCATGGCTAGTACCTCCTGATACTATCTATAGTTTCATCAAAATAAGCAATCAACACAACAAAAAACGGAATCTGTGAAAAATCAGACCAGTCTGTAGCAATCTGTATACTTCGTATACTTCTGGTATCTCAAAAATTCTGAAAAATTAAGAAAATTTGGGAAATTGGCATATCAACCAGCATAAAAAGGAATCAACTCAAAATCTCTTTCTGGATAAAAATGAAAAATAATTTCGTGAGCGAAAAGTTTCTGTCTTTTTCCAACTAGATCAAACAACCATCATCAAAAGTAGTCATAAAGGTTTTACTTGGCTCAAACACAAAAAGAAACACAAAAAACACAATCATAACAGAATTATGATGGTGTGGACGCAACAAAACAGAAAGAAAAAAGCAAAGATAAATTCATTGGGTTGCCTCCCAACAAGCGCTATTGTTTAACGCCCTTAGCTAGGCATAAGGAGATAGAATCACGTATCGTCGTCTTTGGTACTCAAACCATAAGTAGGGTGAACACACATCATCTTAAGGTCTTCATATCTCTTACTAGATGGTTGACCACTATTTTTAGGAACAAAAACAGACTTGGTGGCCTTATTGTGGGCAAAATTTGGAGTGTTCTGCATAGCAGCAAAAGCGGAACCCAAGTTGGTTATAACATCCTCTAGTTTGCCAATCCTAGCGGAATCATGACCTAGTTTTTCGTTAACTGTGGGTTCCCTCTCCTTTAAATATTTCAGAGTCATTCCCACCTTGGAACTGTACTAAGTGATTTGATTGTGGATCTTTTTATCCAAATTCGCAATGAGTTCAATCGTAGCAACTTTATTTTCAATGATATCCAGCCTACATATCACATGTTCCAAAGTTAAGGTAGTTCCATTAACCATGAGTGGGGGTGAGCCTACCAAATTTATTAAAGCACCGTAAGAATCAACGGTATGGCTACCCAAGAAATTTCTACCTATGATGGTGTCAAGAACATACCTATTCCAAGGGGAAATACCCACATAAAAGCTGCGAAGCAGGACGGTAGTAGATTGCTTATGAGTAGATGTACTATGAGCATTGAAAATCCTATACCAAGCATCCTTTAAGTTTTCTTCCTCATTTTGTTTGAAATTGAGAACTTCGCTCTCAGGAGTATCGTTCGAAGCGGTAGGTCTAGCCATGAGGACAGGTAGACTATCCCACACAAGCAGGTAGAAAGCAAGCGAAAGAAAAGGGCAAACGAAAAAGGCAAATATTTTTGTAATTTTTTTTGTTTTTCAGAAGTGGGGGAGAGGAAAACGAGAGGCAAAAAAGTAAATGCAAGAGATGAGTTTGTGACGGTTACTTGGATAAGCTTCACTTGATGCTCCCCGGCAACGGCGCCAGAAATTGGCACGTTGACGGGAGACTATTCTTGTCTTGATCTTCCCCGGCAACGGCGCCAGAAATTCTTCTTGCTACCTCTTGAGCTTGCGTTGGTTTTTCCCTTGAAGAGGAAAGGGTGATGCAGCATAGCAGCAGTAAGTGTTTCCCTCAGTTTGAGAACCAAGGTAGCAATCCAGTAGGAGTATCAAGCCAAGTCTCTAAAGTACCTGCGAAAAAACAACAAACTTGCACCCAACACTACAAAGGGGTTGTCAATCCCTTCACGATTGATTGCAAGGTGAGATCTGAAGGCAGAAAGTGCAATAAAGTAAAAGTGTAGGGCTGAAAATATGATGTGAAGTAGACCCGGGGGCCATAGTGTTCATTAGAGGCTTCTCTCATGATAGCAAATATTAGGGTGGGTGAACGAATTACTGTCGAGCAATTGATAGAACCGCGCAAAGTCATGACGATATCTAAGGCAATGATCATACATATAGGCATCACATCCGAGACAAGTAGACCGATACTTTCTGCATCTACTACTATTACTCCACACATCGACCGCTATCCAGCATTCATCTAGTGTATTGAGTTCATGACAAACAGAGTAATGCCTTAAGCAAGATGACATGATGTAGAGGGATAAATTCATGCAATAGATATTAACCCCATATTTTTACCCTTGATGGCAACAACATGATGCGTGCCTCGCTACCCCTTCTGTCACTGGGTGAGGTCACCACACGATATGAACCCAAAACGAAGCACTTCTCCCATTGCAAGAATTATAGATCAAGTTGGCCAAACGAAACCCACAACTCGAAGAGAATTACAAGGATATGAAATCATGCATATAAGAGATCATAAGAGACTCCAATAAGATTCATAGATAATCTGATTATAAATCCACAATTCATCGGATCGCGACAAACACACTGCAAAAGAAGATTACATCGGATAGATCTCCATGAAGTCATGGAGAACTTTGTATTGAAGATCCAAGAGAGAGAAGAAGCCATCTAGCTACTAGCTATGGACCCGAAGGTCTATGGTGAACTACTCACGGATCATCGGAGAGGCAATGGTGTTGATGAAGAATCCCTTTGTGTCCGAATCCCCCTCCAGCAGGGCACCATAACGTGCCCATATGGGATCTTGCGGAGACAAAAGCTTGCGGTGGCGGAAAAGTATTTTCGTGGCTCTCTCTTGTGGTTTCAGATTTTTTGGAGATTTATAGGCGGAAGAAGTAGGGCAGAGGAGCCACAGGGGGCCCACAAGCTTGCTAGGCGCAGCCCCCCAGGCCGCGGCTAGGGGGCATGTGGCCTCCCCTGGTGCCCTCTGCCTTGGTTCTCAAGCTTCGTGCGTATCTTCTGTTCCGGAAAAAAATCTTTTCGGAGGTTTTATTCCGTTTGGACTCCGTTTAATATTCTCCTCTGAAATGGGTCAAAAACGCGGAAAAAACAGGAACTAGCACTTGGCACTGAGTTAATAAGTTAGTCCCGAAAAAGATATAAAAGGCATACAAAACATCCATAGTTTGACAAGATAATAGCATGGAACCATAAAAAATTATAGATACGTTGGAGATGTATCAACGCTCCACTTGGAACTATTCCAAATGGGTGCTCCACTATACGAATCCGGTTTGCTACTCAGAGTCATCCAGATTGCTGTCAAAGCTTGCATCGACATAACCCTTTATGGTGAACCTTTTATCACATCCATAATCGAGAAACATTTCCTTAGTCCTCTAGTTACTAAGGATAATTTTGATTGCTGTCTAGTGAGCCGCTCCTAGATCACTCTTGTACCCCTTGACAGACTCATGGCAAGGCACACGTGAGGTGAGGTACACACCATGACATACTATAGATCCTAAGGATAAGACATAGTGGAGGACCTTCGTCCTTTCTCTTTCTTCTTCCGTGGTTGGGCTTTGAGTCTTACTCAAACTCACACCTTACAATAGAGTCAAGAACACCTTTGATTGATCCATTTTTAACTCCTTGAAAATCTTGTGAAGGTATGTCTTTATTGAAAGTTTTATCAAGCGTCCCGATCTATCTCTATAGATCTTGATGCCCAATATTTTTAGTAGCTTTATCCAGGTTTTCCTTTGAAACACTCCTTTCAAACAACCCTTTATGCTTTCCAGAAATCCTACATCATTTTCGATCGACAATATGTCAACCACATATACTTATGACAAATTCTATAGTGCTCCCACTCACTTTCTTGTAAATACAAGTTTCTCCATAAACTATGTATAAACCAAAATCTTTAATCACTCATCAAAGCACTTATTCCAACTCCGAGATGCTTGCACCAGTCCATAAATGGATCGCTGGAGCTCGCATGCCTTTTAGCATCCTTAGGATTGACAAAACCTTTTGGTTGTATCACATACAACCTTTCCTGAAGGAAACCTTTGACATCCATGTGCCAGATTTCATAATTGAAAAATGCAGGAACTGCTAACATAATTCCAACAAACTTTAGCATCACTACGGGTGAGAAAGTCTCATCGTAGTCAACTCCTTGAACATGCCGGAAACCTTTTTGCGACAAGTCGAGCTTTCTAAATGGTGACACTTACCATCATCATCTGTCTTCCTTTTAAAGATCTATTTGTACTTAATAGTATTATGACCATCAAGTAATTCTTCCAAACTCCACACTCCGTTTTAACTTTTCATACATAGATCCTATCTCGGATTGCATGGCCTCCAACAATTTGTCATAATCCGGGCCCACCATAGCTTCTCCATAGCTTGTAGGTTCATTGTTGTCCAACAACAAGACCTCCAAGACAGGATAACGGTACCACTCTGGAGTAGTACATGTCCTTGTCGACCTAGTAAATTTGGTAGTATCCCGATCTGAAGCTTCATGAGTGTTGGAACTATGCTCTAGAGGCAATAATAAATTGGTGAGTACTGTATTTCCTTGTTCATGATAATCGTTTATTATCCATGCGAGAATTGTATTGATTGGAAACTTAAATACATGTGTGGATACATAGACAACACCCTGTCCCTAGTGATCCTCTAGTTGGCTAGCTCGTTGATCAAAGATGGTCAAGATTTCCTCGCCATTGGCAAGTATTGTCACTTGATAACGGGATCACATCATTAGGAGAATGATGTGATGAACAAGACCCAAACTATGAACGTAGCATATGATCGTGTCAGTTTATCGCTACTGTTTTCTGCATGTCAATGTATCTGTTCCTATGACCATGAGATCATGCAACTCCCGGACACCGGAGGAATACCTTGTGGGTATCAAATGTCACAACGTAACTGGGTGACTATAAAGGTGCTCTGCAGGTATCTCCGAAGGTGTGTGTTGGGTTGGCATGAATCAAGACTGGGATTTGTCACTCTGTATGACAGAGAGGTATTTTAGGGCCCACTCGGTGATACAACCTCACAATAAGCCTTCCAAGCAATGTGACTAAGGAGTTAGTATCGGGATCTTGTATTATGGAACAAGTAAGGAGACTTGCCAGTAACGAGATTGAACTAGTTATAGAGATACCCACGATCGAATCTCGGACAAGTAACATACCGATGAACAAAGGGAGCACCATACGGGATTAACTGAATCCTTGACATAGAGGTTCAACCGATAAAGATCTTCATATAATATGTAGGAGCCAATATAGGCATCCAGGTCCCGCTATTGGTTATTGACCGGAGAGTGTCTCAGGTCATGTCTACATAGTTCTCAAACCCGCAGGGTGTGCACACTTAAGGTTCGGTGACATTTCAGTATAGTTGAATTATTGATGTTGGTAACCGAAGGTTGTTCGGAGTCCCAGATGAGATCTTGGACGTCACGAGGTTTTTGGAATGGTTCGGAGACGAAGATTGATATATTGGAAGTATCCATTTGGCTTCCGGAAGGTTTTCGGGCATTACCGGTAAAGTACGAGGACTGATGAATGGGTTCCGGAGTTCCACCGGGAGGGGCCGCCCGCCCGGGAGAGAACCAAAGAGGTCCAACGGTGGCACACCAGCTCTTAGTGGGATGGTGGCCAGCCCAAAGGAGGCCTATTTCGGCCAAGGGAGAAAAGGAAAGGAGAGTGGGCCAAAACCGAATTGGGGAAGGAGGACTCCTCCTTCCAAGTTGTATTGGAGGAGGACTCCTCCGCCTCCTCTTGGTTCATCCGAACCCTAGGGCCTTGCCCTAGGATGCCAGAACTCCCTTCCCTCCTATATATAGTTGAGGTGAGAGAGGCTTCTGGCACCTCAAGCCAAGTCGCATCCCTCTCTCCCTCCACCACTTCGTGACACCCTATATAATGGTCATGCACCTAATATGAATGGTTTACTGAATCTTGATCGTAGTATTACACATGTTCATAATATTTGATGCCAAAAGATACAAAGTAGTAATGATAGTACCACTTACTTGTGGCACTGCCACTTGAGTCATATCGTTATAAAACGCATGAAGAAGCTCCATATCTATGGACTCACTTGTTTTTTGAAACGTTTGAGACTTGCAAAGCATGTATATTGGTATAAACGCATGAAGAAACTCCATGCAGATGGATCATTTAGACTCACTTGATTTTGAATCACTTGATACATGAAAATCATGCCACATGGGCAAGATGATTGAAGGCCTCGTTTTCAGTGAGATGAAACAAGCAAGTGACTGGTTGGAAATAATACATTTTGATGTATGCAGTCCAATGAGTGCTGAGGCATGTAGTGGATATCATTATGTTCTTACTTCACTAATGATTTGAGTAGATACAGGTGTGTTTGCTTTATGAATCACAAAGCCTGAAATATTGAAAATTTCAAACAATTTTAGAGTGAAGTTGAAGATCGTCATGACAAGAGGATAATATATCTACGATGTGATCATGGAGGTAAATATACATCTGAGTTGCGAGTTTGGTAAACATTTAAGACAATGTGGAAATTGTTTCACAACTGATGCCACGTGGAACACCATGGTGTGATGGTGTGTTCGAACGTCATAGCCGCGCCCTATTGGATATGATGCGTACTATGCTGTCTCTTACCTAATTACCACTATCGTTTTTGGGTTAGGCATTAGAGACAACCGCATTCACTTTAAATAGGGCACCACGTAATTCCATTGAGATGACACCGTATGGTTTGGAGAAACCTAAGCTGTCGTTTCTTAAAAGTTTAGGGATGCGACGCTTATGTGAAAAAGTTTCAGCCTGATAAGCTCGAACCCAAAGCGGATAAATGCATCTTCATAGGATACCCAAAACAGTTGGGAATGCCTCCTATCTCAGATCCAAAAGCAAAGTGTTTGTTTCCAGAAAGGGTCCTTTCTTGAGAAAAGGATTCTCTCGAAATAATTGAGTGGGAGGATGGTGGAAACTTGATGAGGTTACTGAACCGTCACTTCAACCAATGAGTAGCTGGGCGCAGGAAGATGTTCCTGTGGCGCGTACACTAGTTGAAGTGGATAGCTGATGATGGTGATCATGAAGCTTCGGATCAAGTTACTACCAAACCTCGTAGGTCGACAAGGAAACGTACTACTCCAAAGTAGTACGGTGATCCTGTCTTGGAGGTCATGTTGCTAGTCAAGAATGGACCTACGAACTATGGAGAAGCGATGGTTGGCCCGGATTGTGATGAATGGCTTAAGGCCATGAAATCCGAGACATGATCCATATATGAACACAAAGTGTAGACTTTGGAAGAACTACTTGATGGTCGTAAGGCTATTAAGTAGAAGTAGATCTTTCAAAGAAATACGGACGATGATGGTAAATGTCACCATTAAGAAAGCTCGAGTTGTCGCAAAGATGTTTCTGACAAGTTCAAGGAGTTGACTACGATGAGACTTTCTCACCCGTAGGGATGCTAAAGTCTGTTGGAATTATGTTAGCAGTTGGTGCATTGTTTATTATGAAATCATGCAGATAGGATGTCAAAACATTGTTTCCTCGACGGTTTCCATGAGGAAAGATTGTATGTGATACAACCGAAAGGTTTTGTCGATCCTAAGGATGCTAACAAGTATGCAAGCTCCAACGATCCTTCTATGGACTGGAGCAAGCATCTCATAGTTGGAATAAGTACTTTGATGAGTGATCAAAGCTTTTGGTTTTATACAAAGTTTATGAGAAACTTGTATTTCCAAGGAAGTGAGTGGGAGCACTATAGAATTTTTGGTGAGTATATGTAGTTGACATATTGTTGATCAGAAATGATGTAGAATTTCTGGAAAGCATACAGGGTTATTTGAAAAGTGTTTTTCAAAGGAAAACCTGGATTGTGCTACTTGAACATTGAGCGTCAATATCTACAGAGATAGATCAAAACGCTTAATATAACTTTCAAATGAATACATATTGTGACAAGATTTTGAAGGAATTCAAAATAGATTAGTCAAAGAAGGAGTTCTTGGCCGTGTTGTAAATGTGTGAAATTTGAGTAAGACTCAAATCCCGACCACGACAGAAGAAAGATAAAGGACGAAGGTCGTCCCCTATGCATTGCCCATAGGCTCTATAGTATGCTATGCTGTGTACTGCACCTGATGTGTGCCTTGCCATGAATCTGTCAAGGGGTACAAAAGTGATCCAGGAATAGATTACTAGATAACGGTCAAAGGTTATCCTTAGTAGGTAGTGGACTAAGGAATTTTCTTGATTATGGAGGTGATAAAAGAGTTCGTCGTAAAGGGCTACGTTGATGCAAGCTTTGACACTAATCCAGATGACTCTCAATAGTAAACCGGATTCGTATAGTGGAGCAGTCATTTGGAATAGTTCCAAATGGTGCGTGGTAGCAGCATCTACAGGATGACATATAGATTTGTAAAGCAAACACGGACCTCAAAGGTTCAAACCCGTTGACTAAAAACCTCTCTCACAAGCAAGACATGATCAAATCCCAGAACTGTATGGGTGTTAGATTCATTACAATCACATAGTGATGTGAACTAGATTATTGACTCTAGAGCAAGTGGGACACTATTGGAAATATGCCCTAGAGGCAATAATAAATTTCTTATTATTATATTTCCTTGTTCATGATAATCCTTTATTGTCCATGCTAGAGTTGTATTGTTTGGAAACTCAAATACATGTGTGGATACATAGACAACACACTATCCCTAGTGAGCCTCTAGTTGACTAGCTCGTTAATCAAAGATGGTCAAGGTTACCTGGCCATAGACAAGTGTTGTCACTTGATAACGGGATCACATCATTAGGAGAATGCTGTGATGGACAAGACCCAAACTATGAACGTAGCATATGATCATGTCAGTTTATCTCTACTGTTTTCTGCATGCCAATGTATCTATTCCTATGACCATGAGATCATGCAACTCACGGACATGGGAGGAATACCTTGTGTGTATAAAACATCGCAACGTAACTGGGTGACTATAAAGGTGCTTTACAGGTATCTCGGAAGGTGTCCGTTGGGTTAGTGTGAATCTAGACTCGGATTTGTCACTTCGTATGACAGAGAGGTATCTCGGGGCCCACTCGGTAATATAACATCACAATAAGCCTTGCAAGCAATGTGACTAAGGAGTTAGTCATGGGATCTTGTATTACGGAACGAGTAAAGAGACTTGCGAGGATAGAGATTGAACTAGGTATAGAGATACCGATGATCGAATCTCGGGCAAGTAACATACCGATGGACATAGGGAACAACATACGAGATTAACTAAATCCTTGACATAGAGGTTCAACCGATAAAGATCTTCGTAGAATATGTAGGAGCCAATATGGGCGTCCAGGTCCCGCTATTGGTTATTGACCGGAGAGTGTCTCAGGTCATCTCTACATAGTTCTCGAACCCGTAGGGTCTGCACACGTTTCGGTATAGTTGAATCATTTATGTTGGTAACCGAAGGTAGTTCGGAGTCCTCGATGAGATCTCGTACGTCACGAGGGTTTCTGGAATGGTCCGGAGACGAAGATTGATATATAGGAAGTATCCATTTGACTTCCGAAGGTTTTCGGGGATCACTGGTGAAGTACCGGGAGTGATGAATGGGTTCTGGAGTTCCATCGGGAGGGGCCACCCACCCGGGAGAGAACCAAAGAGGCCCAAGGGTGGCACACCACCTCTTAGTGGGCTGGTGGCCAGCCCAAAGGAGGCCTATTTCGGCCAAGGGAGAAAAGGAATGGAGAGTGGGCTAAAGCCGAATTGGGGAAGGAGGACTCCTCCTTCCAAGTTGTATTGGAGGAGGACTCCTTCTCCTCCTCTTGGTTCGGCCGAACCCTAGGGCCTTGACCTAGGGTGCCACCCCTCCCCTCCCTCCTATATATAGTGGAGGTGAGAGAGGCTTTTGGCCCCTCAAGCCAAGGCACAACCCTGTCTCCCTCCACCACTTCTTGACACCCCGTAGCTAGTTGGATACGGTACGACGAAGCCTGGCCGGAGTAGCTCCACCACCATTGCCGCCACACGATCGTGCTGCCAGAGAATTCATCTACCTCTTCATCTCTGTTGCTGGATCAAGAAGGCGGCGATCGTGATCTAGCTGCATGTTGCTGAACACGGAGGTGCCATCCGTTCGACACTAGATCGGGATGGACAGTGATGGGGATCACGGGACGGGCTGTGATTTCCACTACATCAACCGCGTTATATACGCTTCCGCCTAGCGATCTACAAGGGTATGTAGATACACTCTCCCCTCTCGTAGATATTCATCACCCTGCATAGGTCTTGCGTGTGCGTAACAATATTTTTTGTTTCCTATACAACGTTCCCCAACAATGAGCACCATCATTAGCTTCATCTTCAACTGGTTTAGGCACCACAAGAACATCTTCCTACACCGTGCTACTCTCTGATTGAAGTGACGGTTCGAAAACCTCATCAAGTTCCACCATCCTCCCACTTAATTCTTTCAAGAGAAACTCTTTCTCGAGAAATGACCTGTTCTTAGCAACAAACACTTTGCCTTCGGATTTGAGATAGAAGGGATACCCTACTTTTTTCCTTTGGGTATCCTATGAAGATGCATTTATCCGCTTTGGGTTTAAGCTTATCAGGGTGAAGCCTTTTGGTATAAGAATCGCAGCCCCTAACTTTAAGAAACGACAACTTAGGTTTCTTGCCAAACCATAGTTCATATGATGTCATCTCAACGGAATTATATGGTGCCCTATTTAAAGTGAATGTTGTTTTATCTAATGCATAACCCCAAAACAATAGTGACAAATCGGTAGGAGACATCATAGCACACACCATATCTAATAGAGCACGACCGTACACACCATCACTCTATGGTGTTCCAAGCGACATGAGTTGTGAAACAATTTCTACACTGTCTTAAATGTATACCAAACTCGTAACTCAGATATTCACCTCTACGATCAGATCGTAGACATTTTATCCTCTGGTCATGATGATATTCAACTTCACTCTGAAATGGCTTGATCTTTTCAACATTTCAGACTTGTGATTCATCAAATAAATATACCCATATTTACTCGCCTCATCCATGAAGTAAGAAAATAACAATATCCACTGCGTTCTTTAGCACTCATTGGACTGTATACATCAAAAGATATTATTTCCAATAAGTCACTTGCATGTTCCACCTCACTAGAAAACGAGGTATGTAGTCATCTTGCCCATGAGGCATGGTCCGCATGTCTCAAGCGATTCAAAATCGAGTGAGTCCAAAGATCCAACACCATGGAGTTTCTTCATGCGTTTTACACGAATAGGCATGGTACGCATGTCTAAAGGGATTTAAAATTGAGTGAGTCCAAAGATCCATCAGCATGGAGTTTCTTCATGCATTTTTAAACCAATATGACCTAAGTGGCACTGCCACAAGTAAGTGGTACTATCATTACTAACTTTACATATTTTGGCATCAATACTATGAACATGTGTATCACTATGATCGAGATTCAATAAACCATTAATATTGGGTGCATGATCATATACGATATTATTCATGTAAACAGAATAGCCCATTATTTTCCAATTTACATAAGTAATTGTCTCGCAATAAACAAAATCAATATAATGTTCATGCTCAACGCAAACACCCAATAACATTTATTTAGGTTTATCACTAATCCCGAAGATAGATGGAGCGTGTGATGGTGATCACATCAACCTTGGAAACACTTCCAACACACATCTACACCTCACCGTTAGCTAGTCTCCTGTTTCGAGTTACTTAATATTAGCAACTGAACCAGTATCAAATACCCAGGGGTTACAAGGAGCACTAGTAAGGCACACGTCAATAACATGTATATCAAATATACTTGAGAATGCCACCCTTCTTATCTGCCAAGTATCTGGGCAGTTCCACTTGTAGTGACCACTCCCCTCATAATAGAAGCACTCAGTCTCAGGTTTGGGTTCAACCTTGGGTTTATTCACTGGAGTGACAACAGGCTTGTCATCCTCGAAGTTTCTCTTCTTGCCCTACCCTTCTTGAAACTAGTGGTTTTACTAACCATCAACACTTGATGCTACTTCTTCATTTCTACCTTCGTGGTGTCAAACATCGTGAATAGCTCACGGATCATCTTCTCCATCCCTGTTATGCTATAGTTCATCACGAAGCTCCAGTAGCTTGGTGGCAGTGACTTTGGAGAACTATGTCAATCACTATCTTATCTAGAAGATCAACTCCTACTTGGTTCAAGCGATTGTAGTTCCCAGACAATCTGAGCACATGCTCCCCATTTGAGCTATTCTCGTTCATCTTGTAGGCAAAGAACTCATTGGAGGTCTCATTCCTCTCAACACAGACACAAGCCTGGAATCCCAATTTCAACTCTTGGAACATCTCATATGCTCCCCGACATTCAAAATGTCTTTGGATCCTCAGTTGTAAGCCTTAAAGCATGACACACTGAACTATCAAGTGGTCATAAAAAATATGTGCGTTAGATGTTCACAACACCCACATACGACGCTTGAGGGGGTGGCAGACCAAGCGGTGCAACAAGTACATAAGCCTTCTGTGTAGCAATGAGGACAATACTAAGTTTATGGACCCAGTACGCATGATTGCTACTATCATCGTTCAACTTAGTTTTCTTTACGAACACATAAAAAATACAGGGGAGCTACAACATGAGCTATTGTTCTACAACATACTTTGCAAATATAACTTAGATTATATTCATGATAATGAGTTCAATTAATCATATTACTTAAGAACTCCCACTCAACTCAACATCCCTCAGGTTGTTCAAGTGTTAGATGATCCAAATCCACCAACCCAAGTACGATCATCATATGACTCATGTTCGACCTTTTGGTCTCGTGTGTTCCGTAGCCATGATTGTACGTGCTAGGCTCGACAAGTTTAACCAAAGTGTTCTGCATGTGCAAAACTGGCTTACACCCGTTGTATGCGAACATAGAGTCTATTACACCCGATCATCACGTGGTGCCCCAAAACGACGAACCTTCGCAACAGCGCACACTTGGGGGGAACACAATTTTATCTTGAAATTTTAGCAAGGGATCATCTTATAATGCTACCGTCGTCCTCAGCAAAATAAGATGCATACAAGGATTAACATCACATGCAAATAAAAATAGTGACATAATATGGCCATCATCTTGTGCTTTTGATCTCCATCTCCAAAGCACAGGCATGCTATCTATTGTCACCGACATAACACCTTGATCTCCATCATCGTGTTGCCATTAATGTTGTCACGCCAACCATGATTCTACCACTATTGCTAAATCATGGCGATCAAGTAAAGAAAAAGGGCACAAATAATTAAAGACAACCCTATGGCTCCTGCCGGTTCCCGTACTCATCGATATGCAAGTCATGATAATCTATACAAAACATGATCAAATCATACATCACATATATCTCATCATGTCCTTGGCCATATCATATCACAACATACCCTGCAAAAACAAGTTAGACGTCCTCTACTTTGTTGTTACATGTTTTACATAGCTGCTATGGGTAACTAGCAAGAACCTTTCTTACCTATGGAAAGACATAACGGTGACATTCAAGTTGCTATTTAACCTTCTACAAGGAACGCCTCTGTTGAATCTGATTCAACTAAAGTGGGAGAGACAAACATCCGCCATCCATCTTTATGCAACAAGTTGCATGTCAGTAGACGGAAGTGGTCTCTCGTACATGGATGAGTAAGGTTGGTCTGGGCCACTTCATCCCACAATATCGCCGAATCAAAATAAGAATAAGGAAGTAAGCAATCTGAACATCGACGCCCACAAACTCTTTTGTGTTTTACTCATGCATGTTATCTACGCATAGACCTTGCTCATGATGCCACTGTTGGGGAACGTCGCATGGGAAACACAAATTTTCCTACGCTCACCAAGATCAATCTATGGAGATCATCAACTACGAGAGGGAGAGTGCATCTACATACCATCGTAAATTGCTAAGTGGAAGCATTGAGAAACGCGGCTCATGTAGTGGAACGTCTTTGCAATCCAATCATGATCCGTCCCGAGATCCAACCACGAACGTCCCGATCAAGTGTCGAACGGACGACACCTCCACGTTCAGCACACGTACAACTCGATGAGGCATTCACCACCTCGATCCAGCGACCGTGGGTGCAGTAGTAGTTGAGCTCTCCGGAAACACAACATCATGGTGGCGGCGGCGGTGGTGCTATTCCAGCAGGCCTACGCCCAACGCTAGCGAAACCGCAAACGAAGGAGAAAACAATCTAGAGAGAGAGAGAGGGGCTCCAAGGGCTTGGTGTGTCCTCTTGGGGAACCCCTCCCCTCTATATATAGGTGGAGGGCATGGGGAACAACCCCTCCAAGCCCTAGGGTGCAGCCAAGGTGGGAGGAGGTGGAATCCTAGTGCTCCTCCTTCCCTTGCATACAAAGGTGGACTTTCCACCTTTCCCAACTGCATGGGGCTTGAGGGAGTTGTGCGCGTGGGCCAATAAGACCATGATGCCTCCTCTCAGCCCATACAAGCCCTTGGGACATGGTGGAACCCTTGATGTACTTATGGACTCCTCTAAAAGTTTCTGGAATCTTCTAGGAGCTTCCCGGTACAATACTGGAAAACCTGAAACTTTTCCGGTAGCCAAAATATGACTTCCCATATATAAATATTTACCACGGGACCATTACGGAGCTCCTCGTGACATACGGGACTCTGAACAACATTCGGTCACCAACACAATAACTCAACTATGTTTATATCATCACCGAACGTTAGGTGGGCAGACCCTGCAGGTTCGAGAACTATGCACACATGACCGAGACACCTCTACGGTCAATAACTAATAGTGGGACCTGGATGCTCATATTGTTTCCCAAACATTCTACGAAGATCTATATTGGTCGAACCAACGATGTCAAGGATTTAATTAATCCCTTATGCAGTTCCCTTTGTCCATCAGTATATTACTTGCCCGAGATTCAATCGTCGGTATCTCCATACCTAGTTCAATCTCATTACCGGGAAGTCTCTTTACTCATTACATAATACAAGATCCCATGATTAACTCCTTAGCCACATTGCTTGCAAGCTTATTGTGATGTTGTATTACCGAGTGGGCCCCGAGATATCTCTCTGACATACGGAGTGACAAATCCCAGTCTTGATTCATGCCAACTCCATAGACACCCTCGGAAATACCTGTAGAGCATCTTTATAGTCACCCAGTTATGCTTTGACGTTTGATACACACAAGGTATTCCTCCCGTGTCAGTGATTTGCATGATCTCATGGTTATAGGAACATATACATTGACTTGGAGAAAGCAATACCAACAAACTAGATACAATCGAACGCTATGATTAAGGTTTGGGTCTTGTCCATCACGTCATTCTCCTAATTTTGTGATCCCGTTATAAAATGACAACTCGTGTCTATGGCTAGGTAACCTTAGCCATCTTTGATCAACGTGCTAGTCAAGTAGAGGTTCACTAGGGACACAATGTCGTCTATGTATCCACACATGTACTTGAGTTTCCAATCAATACAATTATAGCATGGATAATAAACGATTATCGTGAACAAGGAAATATGATAATAACTAATTTATTATTGCCTCTAGGGCACATTTCTAACAATTATTTATTGAAGGTTTAGTTCTAGTTACGATGAATGTGTTGAGTGTTGTTCCTAGTTTAGGTTTTTGACCTAGTGATGTTGTCTATGTGATGATTATCATTGTTTGCCAAATGGGTTTTAATGGGATTTTTCACTATTAATAAAACCCACTTATCCCTGAAGTGTCAATATAAACCACTCCACCCCAACCAGTCTAGCCAGAACCCCTCCCACGTAGCCTTGCCACAGATGGATCCTAGTCTTGGAGAAATCACCAATGAAGAGGAGTAAGCACCGATGGTGAAGGCGCGGCGCCCATGATGGTGGAAAGAGGCGACCCACGGAGAAATCAACTACTCCCTCCGTCCGGAAATACTTGTAATAAAAATGGATATAATGGATGTATCTATAACTAAAATAAGTCTAGATTCATTCATTTCTAGGAGAAGTATTTCCGGACGGAGGGAGTAGATATGTTCTTACTCTCCCTGATATGCCACTTCCAAGTGACATTCGAGCAGTGTACCGGGTCACTAGATCTATTCCTTCTCTCGCTGATATGTCATCTTTCTCAACGCCCTTGCATAAGTCGGCCATCAATAGCTTGCCATGACACTAGTCGGAAGGGCCCAATCCGCCTTCCTGGGTTGACAACCCATGCAAACGAAGCTGGAGCTGCCTCGCGCAACTGAACGATGTTTGGCTCCTTAGGGAAGATGGTAGTGGCTGGCTCCCATAAAAAGCCAGCCAAAACGTAAGCCAGAGAGCTTCCAAACACGCCATAAATGTTCAAAAAATTGCACCATAAATCACAATGTTAACCAGATCACACGCAAATGGCTCTACAATCCTGGTTGTGAGTGTCGCCTAATTCACGACCATATTATCAACATAAACCTACGGAAATTTAAATTTAATTAAAGAAATATTTGACAATCACATTACATTTATGTTTCAGTTCTCATAATAGATATAATGACTATGATAATTGTGTGTACAACTTATGACATATCTTTGAGGGTTAATGAAGAAAAATGAGAAGAATGACTAATATAACACATGCGAGAAATTGGTAATCTGTGTGATTCTTGCATATCAACTAATTAATACAAAACATAACTTGTAATCTTCATTAGGGTGCTCCCAATGCATTGGCTCTTATCGCTTATCTTAGGTGGCACATGCAAATTAGAGACGACTGAAATGCATTGTTTCTTATGTGTTGTAACCAAGTGTATTGCATTTAATTAGTTTAGGATCATGTTTGCAACTCTAATTTTATGTTCTAATTATGGTGAGAAGGAAATAAGAGAAACATAGGGAGAGAAAACTACACCAGATCAAGTCATTAACTATAGTGTGTAGTGAAATGTGCTAAGAGTCATATCTCCACTAACATACAACCCTCATCTCTCTCCTATCTAATTGATGTGCCACATCAACATTTGACCCATGGATCTATCTCTCTTGTAAACAAACATTGGGAGTGTCTTAACGTGATATGCATACGTAGCATCTAGTGGACAACGAAATTTCAACTAATTAGTATAGCAAGCAACTCATAATCTCCATGTTTCAATATAAAAATGTTTTGTTTACAAGGGTTCTAACATTTGCTTGTATTTTCAAGGAACATCCCATTGTTTCTAGGCTTTGGAAAAAGGTGCTGCACCCAACACTCAATTATCCATTGTTAGTAAGCTCAGTTTTGTTAAATACGAAGTTTCCACAATATTAGCATCGAACACTTGGGAGCCGATTTGACTCGGTAGAAAAGAACTTGAAACATTAGTTGCCTGACTATCACTATACGAAACATCATATTCTCCTTGAACTTCATCCTCGGTAGTGATACTCATGGTCACAGAGATTTACTTATCTCCTTATACGTTCTAGACTATTCACATTTATACATGTAATCAGTTAGAATCTTTGGATTGATTCAACTATAACTATGGCCAGCCATCTCCTTGTCACATGCGATGCTTCCCGTGTAAACGGAAATGGAGTCAGGAAAATTGTATTAGAGGGGCTTATTTCTGTTGTACCTATGTTGGGGAGGTCGAGAAGTCCAGAACCTTTCAATTTTGTTTTCCCAAAACATTATACTAATACCTCTAATAATGTTGTCGTATCAATGTTGGGACGTGCCCTAGTTCGATCCCTACTACCTCCGTCACTATGTGTAAACCACACCAGGGATGTTCTCATCTCACATTAATACAATCGTACAACCTCATATGTGGCATGGATATGCTTGCAAATCTACAGAAGCCTTGATATTAGTGCTATCCTCTTACATCTACATATACTATCCAAGATCCAATCCCAAACCCATGTCATCCTCAAGCATGGCAATGGTGATACTTTGTGACCAGATTCGGAGAAGAAAATCCAGGAGAATTGTTTCGCATGGAAGGCTCACGCTTCTTGATTTGCACGGGCCGCGTCTATATGGCTACCTCAATGGATCCACCAAGGCACCACCAAAAAAAATCACCATCCAGAAGGTAGACAAGAGCATTTAGATTGATATGAATCCCACTTAAACCTCATGGGTTGTAAAAGATCAACAAGTCCTATCATATTTACTCAATTTTCTCATGAGATAAGTGTTGATGCAACTTGCGAGCATGACCACGGCACATGCAATATGGACAACACAAGTGAACATGCACTTCTTGTAGGACAATGACACCAAAAGGAACATGTTGGATGTAGCTTACTCTTGGAAGACGAGGAATTTTGTGATGAACTTGTAGCCGTCGGTGAACCACTTAGTAAAGACGAGATGATGCCATACATACTCGCCTGTCTTGGACGCAGAACATAGTGCACCCCCCTCGATGACTTATACTCTATTTGACTTGCTCATGGATCTTAGGATATATTCCCAATGTGGATTCAACCACTCCATTCGTTATGATTGATATATGGTAGGTCTCAAATCCATCTACTTTTGTTATGACCTCTAATCTTGGTGATGATTCTGTGTCAAATGACTTGTTGCATCTTTTCTTATTTAAGAATGTTGTAGCATGTAAATTTGAAGCAATCAAAGTTTATTTACCAATGTTGCGATGGTTTAATGATGAACATTGTAAATCATTTGATATGAATAAGGGCTTCACTTATATGTGCAAATGAAGTTGCAATATTTTCATGCCTTTGTTGGAAATATGCCCTAGAGGCAATAATAATTTAGTTATTATCATATTTCCTTGTTCATGATAATCATTTATTATCCGTGCTATAATTGTATTGATTGGAAACTCAAATACATGTGTGGATACATAGACAACAAAGTGTCCCTAGTAAGCCTTTACTAGTCTAGCTCGTTGATCGAAGATGGTTAAGGTTTCCTACCCATAGATATGAGTTATCATTTGATAACGGGATCACATCATTAGGAGAATGATGTGATGGACAATACCCACACCTTAAGCATAGCGTTTGGTCGTATCCAGTTTACTTCTATTGCTTTCTGCATGTAAATGTATTTGTTCGTGTGACCATGAGATCATGCAACTCACTAACACCGGAGGAATGCCTTGTGCGTATAAAACATGACAACGTAACTCGGTGATTATAAAGGTGCTCTACATGTATCTCCAACGGTGTCTGTTGAGTTGGCATGGATCGAGACTGGGATTTGTCACTCTGTATGATGGAGAGGTATCTCTCGGCCCACTCAGTAAAACAGCACCACAAGAATCTTGCAAGCAATATGACTAAGGAGTTAGTCATGGGATCTTGTATTACAAAACAAGTAAAGATTCTTGCCGGTAACGAGATTGAACTAAGGTATGGTGATACCGAGGATCGAATCTCGGGAAAGTAACATACCGATGGATGAAGGGAATTGCATATGAGATTGATTGAATCCTTGACATCATGGTTAGACCGATAAAAGATATTCGTAGAATATTTAGGAACCAATATGGGCATTCAGGTCCCGCTATTGGTTATTGACTGTAGAGGTGTCTGTGTCGTGTCTGCATAGTTCTCGAACTCGGAGGGTCTGCACACTTAACGTGTGGTGACGATTTGATATTTTAGAGTTATATATGATGGTGAACGAAAGTTGTTTGGATTCCCGGATGAGATCCCGGACATCATGAGGAGCTCCGGCATAGTTCGGAGATAAAGTTTTATATATAGGAAAGTGGTATTGGGTCCATCGGGAGGGGCCCACCCACCCCCGAGGGGGGGGACATGGGCCTAAGAGGTGGCACACCATCCCTTGGTGGGCTGGTTAGTCGACCCCTAAAGGAAACATATAGCCAAGGGTGGTAGGTGGGAGGTGCCTTGGAAGGGAGGTACTCCTCCCTAAGGCGCACACCTCCCTTGTGGGAGGTGGACTCCTCACTCCTTTGATCGACCATACCTCCATGGAGGAGGGGCCAAGGCTGCACCCTACCTACTCCCTCCTCCTATATATAGATAGGGAGAGACAAGGCAGCCGCACCCAATGCATAGGTGCAACCATCCCTCTCTCCCTAGATCGGGTTCTCCTCCAAAACGCGTCTACGACAGCGCTTGGCGAAGCCGTGCTGAGATTGCCCCACCACCATAACTACCACGCCGTCGTGCTTCCGGAGACATCATCTACCTCTCCACCCTCGCTTGATGGTTCAATAAGGCGGAGAATTCATCGAGCTGTATGTGTGCTAAACGCGGAGGTGTTGTCCATTCAACACTTGATCGGGACGTTCGTGATTGGATCGCGGGTCGGATCGTGATTGGATCACAAAGACGTTCGACTACATCAACCGCATTTCTTAATGCTTCCGCTTAGCAATCTACAAGGGTATGTAGATGCACTCCTTCTCTCATAGATGTTGATGTCGATAGATTGATCTTGGTGAGCGTAGGATTGTTTTTGTTTCCCATCCAATGTTCCCCAACAGTGGCATCATGAGCTAGGTCTATGCATAGATAACATGCACGAGTAGAACACAAAAGAGTTTGTGGGTGTTGAAGTTCAGATTGCTTAGTTCCTTAGTCTTATTTTGATTTGGTGGTATTGTGGGATGAAGCGGCCCGAACCAACCATACTCGTCCACGTACGAGAGACTGGTTCCATCGACTGACATGCAACTTGTTTCATAAAGATGACTGGCGGGTGTATGTATCTCCCACTTTAGTTGAATCATATTTGACAGAGGCGGTCCTTGTAGAAGGTTAAATAGCAACTTGAGCATCGCCGTTGTGGCTTTGTGTAGGTAAGAACAATTCTTGCTAGTCACCCATAGCAGCCACGTAAAACATGAAACAACAAAGTAGAGGACGTCTAACTTGTTTTTGCAGGGTATGTTGTGATATGATATGGCTAAGGACATGATGAGATATATGTGATGTATGAGATGATAATGTTTTGTATAGATTATCATGATTTGCATGTCGATGAGTACGGCAACCGACGGGAGCCTTATGGTTGTCTTTAATTATTTGTGCCTTTTTTGCTTTAATTGATCGCTATAGGTTAGCAATAGTGGTAGAAGCATAGTTGGCGCGACAACCCAATGGCAACACGATGGTGGAGAAGATGATGATGGAGATCATGGTGTCATGGCGGTGACGATGGAGATCATGCCGGTGCTTTGGAGGTGGTGATCAAAAGCACAAGTTGATGATAGACATATCATGTCACTTTATGATTTGCATGTGATGTTAATCTTTTTATGCATCTTATTTTGCTTAGGACAACGATAACATTATAAGATGATCCCTCAATAAAATTTCAAGATGAAATTGTGTTCTCCCCAAGTGCACACCCTTGCGAACGTTCATCGTTTTGAGGCACCACGTGATGATCGGGTTCGATAGACTCTACGTTCGCATACAACGGGTGTAAGCTAGTTTGGCACATGCAAAACACTTGGGTTAAACTTGATGAGCCTAGCATGTAGACACATGGCCTCGGAACATAGGAGACCGAAAGGTCGAACATGAGTCATATAGTAGATATGGTCAACATGGAGATGTTCACCATTGGAACCACCTCATCTCACGTGATGATTGGAATATGGTTGGTGGATTTGGATCATGTCACACTCAAACAACCTGAGGGATGTTGATTTGAGTGGGATTTCTTAAGTAATATGATTATTTGAACTCATTATCATGAACATAGTCTAAGTTGTGTTTGCAAAGTATGTTGGAGAACAATAGCTCGTGCTCTAGCTACCTTGTATTCTGATACGTTCCTAGAGAAAACTAAGTTGAAAGATGATAGTAGCAATTATGCGGACAGGTTCCATAAAATGATGATTGTCCTCATTGCTGCACAGAAGGCTTATGTACTTGATGCACCCCTCGGTGTGCCACCCCCTCAAGCATCGTACGTGGATGTTGTGAACATCTGATAGAAAAGCTTTTCATGACTACTTGATAGTTTAGCGTGTCATGCTTTATGGCATTGAATTTAGGCTCTAAAGACGTTTTGAACATAACAGAGCATATGAGATGTGCCATGAGCTGAATTAGGGATTTCAGGCTCATGCCCATGTTGAGAGGTCGGAGACCTCCGACAAGATTCTTTTCTTAAAAGTTGAAGGAGAATTGCTCAATCGGTGAGCATGTGCTTAGATTGTGTGGGTGCTACAATCGCTTGAATCAAGTGGGAGTTGATCTTCCAGATAAGATAGTGATTGAAATAGTTCTCCAATTCACTGCCACCAAGGTACTGGAGCTTCGTGATGAACTATAACATGCCAGGGATGGAGATGATGATCCCTGAGCTATCCGCGATGTTTGATACCGCGAAGGTAGAAAACAAGAAGGAGCATCAAGTGTTTTTTTTGAGGGAAAAAACACTTGATGCTCCTTCTTGTTTTCTACCTTCAAGTGTTGATGGTTAGTAAAACCACTAGTTTCAATAAGGGCAAGGGAAAAAGGGAAACTTTGAGAATGGCAAGTCAGTTGTCGCTCCAATGAAGAAACCCAAGGTTGGACGTAAACCAGAGACTGAGTGCCTCTATTTTGAGGGGAACGGTCACTGAGAGCGGAACTACCCCAGATGCTTGGCAAATAAGAAGGCTGGCAATGTCAACAAAAGTATATTTGATATACATGTTATTAATGTGTGCCTTACTGGTTGTAGCTCCTGGGTATTTGATACGATTTAGTTGCTAATATTAGTAACTCGAAACAGGAGTTGCGGAATAAACGAAGGCTAGCTAAGGGTGAGGTGTAGATGTGTGTTGGAAGTGTTTCCATGGTTGATGTGATCACCATCACACGCTCCATCTACCTTCGGGATTAGTGATAAATATAAATAAATGTTATTTGGTGTCTGTGTTGAGCATGAACATTATATTGATTTTGTTTATTACAACACGATTATTGATGTAGAATAATGGGTTATTGTGTTTACATGAATAATATCTTATGTGATCATGCACCCAAGATGAATGGTTTAGTGAATCTCGATCGTAGTGATGCACATGTTCATAGTATTAATTCCAAAAGATGCAAAGTTAGTAATGATAGTACCACTTACTTGTGGCACTTCCGCGTAGGTCATATTGGTGTAAAACAAAACTCCATGCCGATGGATCTTTGGACTTACTCAATTTTGAATCGCTTGAGACATGTGGACCATGCCTATTGGTGTAAAAGCAAGAAGAAACTCCATCCGGATGGATCTTTTGGACTCACATGATCTTGAGTCGCTTGAGGCATGCAAACCATGCCACATGGGCAAGATGACCAAAGGCCTCGTTTTCCAGTGAGATGGAATGGGCAAGTGACTTATTGGAAATAATACATTTTGATGTATGCAGTCCGATGAGTGCTAAAGCATGCAGTGGATATCATTAAGTTCTTACATCAGAGATGATTTGAGTAGATACGGGTATATTTAGTTGATGAATCACAAGTCTAAAATGTTAAAAAGTTCAAGCAATTTCAGAGTGAAGTCAAAGATCGTCGTGACAAGAGGATAAAATGTCTACGATGTGATCGTGGAGGTGAATATCCGAGTTATGAGTTTGGTATACATTTAAGACATTGTGGAAATTGTTTCACAACTCATGCCACCTGGAATACCATAGTGTGATGGTGTGTCCGTACGTCATAGTCGTGCGCTATTGGATATGGTGCATACTATGATGTCTCTTACCGATTTGCTACTATCGTTTTGGGGTTATGCATTAGAGACAATCCCATTCACTTTAAATAGGGCACCATATAATTCCGTTGAGATGACGCCATATGAACTATGGTTTGATAAGAAACCTAAGCCATCATTTCTTAAAGTTTGGGGCTGCGATGCTTATGTCAAAAAGGCTTCAGCCTAATAAGCTCGAACCCAAAATGGATAAATGCATCTTCATAGGATACCCAAAGGAAACAATGGGGTATACCTCCTATCTTAGATCCGAAGGAAAAGTGTTTCTTGGTAAGAAACGGGTCATTTCTCGAGAAAGAGTTTCTCTCGAAAGAATTGAGTGGGAGAATGGTGGAACTTGATGAGGTTATTGAAACGTCACTTCAACCAGAGAGTAGCAGGGTGCAGGAAGATGTTCCTGTGGCGCCTACACCAGTCGAAGAGGAAGCTAATGATGGTGATCATGAAGCTTCAGATCAAGTTACTACCAAACCTCGTGGGTTGACAAGGAGACGTACTGCTCCAGAGTGGTACGGTAATCGTGTCTTGGAGGTCATGTTGTTGGACAATAATGAACCTATGAGCTATGGAGAAGTGTTTGTGGGCCCAGATTCCAATAGATGACTGGAGGCCATTGAGGGAGTCTAGGATTAAGGGGTCCTTGGGAAGCCGGCTTGTCTAAGCTGGGCCGACCTTGTGGGTCATACTATCGAAGATCGGACCATGTGACGACCTCTACTCCGGAAGGAATATTCCGGAGACCGGCGTGCATTCCATGCTTAGAAGGAGTAGGTGGGCTGATTTTTTCCTGATTACGGTTGGTAACTTGTAAACCCTAGGAACCCTGGTATCATATAAACTAGAGGTTCTTACCCATGTGAGGGAGGTAGAATCGTCTAGGGTTTAGCATATTCAATCTCGAGGTAGATCAACTGTGTAATCATCCACATCAATATAATCAAGCAGGACGTAGGGTTTTACTTCCTCAAGAGGGCTTGAACCCGGGTAAACATTGTCTCCCCATCTCTCCTGCAACCCATCGATCTAAGCTCCATAGTTCGGGACCCCCTACCCAAGATCTGCCGGTTTTGACGCCGACATTGATACTTCAATTGAGAGTTCCACCATTGGACCGCCGATAGATCGATGGCTCTCTTGACCATCAACGATGGAGTCCGCGACAAGGGCATCTTTTCCCCCAAACACGTCTCCATGCTCGTTCACTTCATGTGAAGGATAGACTTAACCGACCACCCTGGCCAGATCGGTGGTTTAGTCCCCGGTCACCGCATAAGGTTTGGAGAGTTCGAAGTCTCCACCGACTCACGGGCCAATCTGTTCCCCGCTGACCACACGGCTTCAGCCATTGAGGTACAAAACCCTGAAGCCTTGTCTCCTGGTCCCCTGTCCGACCATGGTCTTGGCCCTCTCCTTCTGGGAGAGAAAGCTTCGAGCTCGGAACCAGCCACCATGTCCGGATAGGGGAAAGGGGCTACAGCCGGATTGCTTTCCTTCCCGGAAGTCACGGAGGTTAACTCCAAAAACACACGAAGAATTGGTTAGGTTAGCCTCTCGATGTTAAACGAGACGCTCGACCAGATCCAGTCGCTCCAAATCTCACTTACCTGAAGTTCGACTTGCTCAAAGATCGGTTCCGAGGTGGATTATGGGGACTTTCATGACCCGCCAATCACCCACTTAATTGCCACCATCGAAGATTTAACCGACACACTGGACTACGCCTCCGAAGGGCTTGAGGATCTGGACGAACACACCTACTACACCACCCTCATAAACACCGGAAAGTGGACCGCAACTTCAACTTACGATGTCTATATGGTAGACACGCCTCGCGATCCATATAATGATACACCCAAGCGTAACGACGACAAGCTCACAGAAGATCCCTCAAAACGCCGAAAGTCGCGTAAGACCTCAAAGGCAAACAAGGGAAGGGGCTCCACACAGGGCACACGGAAAAACATGACCTCTGAGGTACACGACAACCTCGAGGCTCCCGAACACGAACCATAGGAACTGGCCAATGACGAACAATTTGGACGATGACGACGATTACCTCCCTCTAGTCAACGACATCAACTGCCTTGAAGCCGAAGAGTTCATAATTCCTAAAGACCCTGAAGGCCAGGAGCAATTTCGGTAGCGGCTTATAGCCACCGCCCAAAGCTTAAAAGCAAAGCAACAACAGTTCCAGGACGAATGGGATACCCTCAATAATAGGTGGACCAAAATCCTAGCGTCCGAAGAAGGATACAACACAGAATGGCCAGACTACAAGAAAATACCCGTGTCATCGACTGCTCCCACAGTTCGACGACGAGGCCCCAGAACATGTGTCCCCCTGACGTACTGACTATGACCAACCTGATCGCCCACCCAGAGGGTGAGACAGGACGGCCAGAGACAATGGGTATAAACCTGAACCTACACGCCAAAAAGGTAAAGAGCACATGCACCATGGGGATAGACCTGGCCCATGACATGATAAATTGGGCCACAACAGGTCCATCTACGGATCCATGAGGAACTCTCCCACTCGATGGGATGAAGAACCACCTCAAGTCGCTTACAAGAGCAGAGGCCGGGAAGCATACTGGGCTCAACCTGGAGCCGATCTACGACACAACATAGCCCGAATCAGAGGCGCTGCCCACCCACTATGTTTTATAGATGAGGTCATGTAGCACTAGTTTCCGAAAGGGTTTAAACCCGTAAACATCAAACTATACGACGGGACAATAGATCCCGCAGTATGGGTAGAGGATTTTGTTCTCCATATTCATATGGCGAGAGGAGATGATATCCTCGCCATAAAATATTTACCACTAAAACTCAAAGGATCGACACGACATTGGCTAAACAGAATACTCGAAGATTCCATTGGATTCTGGGAGGACCATGAGGAGGCTTTCCTATCCAACTTCCAAGGAACATATGTTTGCCCACCGGATTCATCAGATCTGAGCAACGTCGTCCAGAAGACAAGGGAATCAACCAGAAAATTCTGGAACCGGTTCCTCACCGAGAAGAACCAAATCGTAGACTGTCCGGACGCCGAAGTAGTAGCCTATTTTTGACAAAACATCCGGGACGAATGGCTTGCCACACAAGTCGGCCAAGACAGGCTGAGAACAATATCCGCCTTTACCTCACTCATGACCCGCTTTTACGTGGGTGAGGATAATTAGCTTGCTCGGCGCAGCCACAATGCGGACGACCCCGGAACCTCCGAGGTCCGGGACAGAAACGACAACCCAAGGAAAAACAAAAACAAGCGCTGCCACTGTAATGGTGATGCCGATGATATATCAGTCAATGCTGGATTCTGCAGTTCCAAACCTAGACACCGGAAGAAACCCTTTAAAGGGAACAAGGATGGACCAACCCAATGGAAAAAAAATCATGAAGCGACCCTCCTAGATTCATGGCACACAAGATAACCCCGCCACCCACACCAACCGTAATTGTTGGGTGTACAAACAGGCAGGCAAGCTTGCCACCGATGACCAAAACAAGGAACCACAAAGTGAAGACGACAAGGAGCCCTGCGGCCTAAATAATGGAGGCCAAAAGAAGTTCCCTCCTGATGTCAAGACCGTGAACATAATCTATGTCACCCATATACCTAAGAAGGAGAGGAAACAGGCACTGCGTGAGGTATATGCTTTAGAGCCCATAACACCTAAATACAACCTGTGGTCGGCTTGCCCGATCATGTTCCACAATAGGGATCCTCCGACCAGCATCCGTCATGGAGGGCCGGCTGCCCTAGTCCTCGACCCCATCGTCGATGGTTTCCACCTCACTCGAGTCCTCATGGATGGAGGAAGTAGCCTCAATCTGATCTATTTAGATATGGTGAAAAAGATGGGCATAGACCCATCACGCATCAAGCCAAGCCGCACTACCTTTAAAAGAGTGATACTCGGTGTGGAAGCTCGCTGCTCGAGCACGATAACACTGGAAGTAGTGTTCGGTTCTCCGGACAATTTCCGTAGTGAGGACTTGGTCTTTGACATCGTCCCCTTTCGCAGTGGATAAAATGCACTACTTGGCCGCATAGCCTTTGCCCGCTTTAATGTCGTACCCCACTACGTTTACATGAAGGTCAAAATGTCCGGACCTAAGGGAGTCATCACGGTCAACGGAAACACAGAGGGCTCCCTTCGGACTAAAGAGTACACAACCGCACTAGCAGCTAAATGTCAACACGACAACGACACTTCAAGCCACAAGCCGACAACAAAGGCGTGAAGAAGAGGCAAGCATGTCCGATCTCAAATAGACCAACCGAATACATCTTCGGCCGAGAGCACATAGGGATACGACTCCCACGGCATGACCCGAACACCAGCAAGGTACGTCCTTGGACAAAATAATTTCATCCTTCAAATTCCATGGGCAAACGAATAAAAGATAGGGCACCATAAAAGATCCCAAGCATCAAGCTCCTCCTTTTCATCAGCAGCCTCTCAAGACCCTCTTCTCAAGGTCCACCTGCTGATCGCAACTTCCTGTAAAAAATCGTGCCCCCACCCCTAGCAGGGGCAATAGATATAGTGCGGCCCAACATAGTGCACACGTCAATTCACCCATGCAAAGTTGCAGGCAAAGTTTATTTAAAATACTTATATCGCTAGTTACCTGTAACAGCTACCTTTGTGCTACAAGTTATAAAAATTCATCACACACATTATTCCAAATACCTTCGTATACATACAATTTATGCTTATCAACACTGTCAGGTGATATGTCTCCATCGTATCTACTTTTCCAAACTCTTTTGCCCTTGATTTGGTCTCTAATTTGCATGATTTGAATGGAACTAACCTGGACTAACGTTGTTTTCAGCAGAATTGCCATGGTGTTGTTTTTGCGCAGAAATAAAAGTTCTCGGAATGACCTGGAAATTTACAAGTATTTTTTGTGGAATATATAAAAAATACTGGCGCAAGAATAACCTAGAGGGACGGAGCGAGGAGCTCACAAGCCCACCAGGCCCCCCTGGCCCGGCCTAGCAGGCTTGTGAGCCCCTCGGGGCTCCGCCACCTCCAAGTCCAGCTCTATTTAGTCTCTTTCGACCGAAAAAAAATCAAGGAGAAGAGTTCATCGTGTTTTAGATACGGAGCCGCCGCCCCCACCTGTTCTTCCTCTGGAGGGCAGATCCGCAGTCCGTTTTGGGCCCGGAGAGGGGGAATCGACGCCTTCGTCATCATCAAACATCCTTCATCGCTAATTCCATGATGCTCTTCACCGTTTGTGAGTAATCTCATCATAGGCTTGGTGGACGGTGATGGGTTGGATGAGATCTATCATGTAATCGAGTTAGTTTTGATGGGGATTGATCCCTAGTATCCACTATGTTATGAGATTGATGTTGCTACTACTTTGCCATGCTTAATGCTTGTTAGTAGGGCCCGAGTGCCATGATTTCAGATCTGAACCTATTATGTTTCCATCAATATATGTGTGTTCTTGATCCTATCTTTCAAGTTGTAGTCACCTACTATGTGTTATGACCCGGCAACCCCGGAGTGACAATAGCCGGAACCACTCCCGAAGATGACCATAGTATGAGGAGTTCATGTATTCACTAAGTGCTAATGCTTTGTTCCGGTTCTCTATTAAAAGGAGAACCTTAATATCCCTTAGTTTCCATTAGGACCCCGCTGCCACAGGAGGGATGGACAATAGATGTCATGCAAGTTCTTTTCCTTAAGCATGTATGAGTATATACAGAATGCATGCCTACATTACATTGACGAACTAGAGCTAGTTACATATCTCCCCATGTTATAACTCTTACATGATGAATGTCATCCGGCACAATTATCCATCACCGATCCAATGCCTACGATTTTTTCCTACTGGTCCTTGCTACATTACTTTGCCGCTACTCCTGTCACTATTTATACTGTTACCGCTACTACCGTTACTATCACACTACTTTGCTACTGAAACTTTGCTGCAGATACTAAGTCTTTCAGGTGTGGTTGAATTGACAACACAATTGCTAATACTCGAGAATATTCTTTGGCTTCACCTTGTGTCGAATCAACAAATTTGGGTTGAATACTCTACCCTAAAAAACGGTTGCGATCCCCTATACTTGTGGGTTATCAGGACTATTTTCTGGCGCCGTTGCCGGGGAGGCATAGCTCTATTCTCTGAGTCACTTGGGATTTACGTCTGTTGATCACTATGAGGAATCCGAGAGACACAAAAACTAAAGTCTTGCCCTCAACTACGAGGACAGGTAAGGAACAACCATCTAGCTCTACACTTGATTCACCTTCAGTTATGAGTAAGTTTGCGACACCACCTCTTGCTAGAAACTCTGATATGTCACTTGTGCTTGATGATGCTGATTCTGCTATCCATGATGCTTATGATGATGCTTTGCTTGATACTGCTTTGCCACTGGGTGCATTCCTTGATGCACAAATTGCTAGAGTTGCTACTCAATGTGATGATACTTCTGAAACTGCTAAAATTATTGAAGTAGAACCTGCTGTTTCAGCTGTTAGAACTAGCTCTCCTAGATATGAATTGCCTGATATACCTAAGGGCCATATTATGGAGGGAGAGGTAGCTGAGGACTTTCTTGCTTGTAACGATAGCTATGATCTTGAGAATTTACTGCGCAAGTGGAAAGAAAAATCTCTAAACGCTAGAATGAAACACGATCCTAAGTTTGCTACTTCACCCATCTTTGTGACCGATAAGGATTATGAATTCTGTGTCGATCCTGAGTTAATCGCTTTGGTCGAATCTGATCCTTTTCATGGTTATGAGTCCGAAACGACTGTAGCACATCCTACTAAGCTGCACGGTATAGCCACCCTATTCACGAGTGAGGAAAATATTCGCCACTACTATAACCTTAAGTTGTTTCCTTTCTCGCTAAAGGATGACGCTAAGACTTGGTTCACTTCTCTTGCTCCTGGTTGTGTGCGTAGTCCCCAGGATATGATCTACTACTTCTCTGAGAAATATTTTCCTACCCATAAGAAACAAGCTGCCTTGCAGGATATATATAACTTTGTGCAAGTTGAAGAAGAGAGTCTCCCACAAGCTTGGGGGAGGCTTGTCCAGTTACTGAATGCTTTGCCTGATCACCCTCTTGAGAAAAATGAAATACTTGATATCTTCTATAATGGACTAACCGATGCTTCTAGGGACCGCCTATATAGTTGTGCTGGTTGTGCCGGAGATGACCATAGTATGAGGAGTTCATGTATTCACTAACTGCTAATGCTTTGTTTCGGTTCTCTATTAAAAGGAGAACCTTAATATCCCTTAGTTTCCATTAGGACCCTGCTGCCACGGGAGGGATGCACAATAGTTGTCATGCAAGTTCTTTTCCTTAAGCACGTATGACTATATACGGAATGCATGCCTACATTACATTGACGAACTGGAGCTAGTTACATATCTCCCCATGTTATAACTGTTACATGATGAATGTCATCCAGCATAATTATCCATCACCGATCCAATGCCTACGAGTTTTTCATACTGGTCCTTGCTACGTTACTTTGCCGCTACTGTTGTCACTACTGTTACTGTTACCGCTACTACCGTTACTATCACACTACTTTGCTACTGAAACTTTGCTTCAGATACTAAGTCTTTCAGGTGTGGTTGAATTGACAACTCAACTGCTAATACTCGAGAATATTCTTTGGCTTCTCCTTGTGTCGGATCAACAAATTTGGGTTGAATACTCTACCCTCGAAAACTGTTGCGATCCCCTATACTTGTGGGTTATCATCAGGTCAAAACTATTATTTGTATACGCTAAAAGCACTATCAACCTCAAGTAACACCCCCTCGATCAATTTCTTCCTTTGAGTCTTCGGTATCTTAGGATTTTTCTTTACATGCACCATCTCCGAATTATGTCTTGGGTCTACAGTTGGATTGCCCGTCTCCTGTCCTTACCCCCATACGTTCCGCTAGTTCGGCTAAAGGGGTGAAGGGAGAACCACTGTGATTGTATTCCCAGTTGGCCTGGTTTGAAATACCTCAGTGGAGAAAGCCGAAAACTGACCATCATAGTAAGAGAGAGCAGGTCTGCAATCCGAGCTCACTTACAAAGCCAATGGAGGCTACTCCACATTACGTAGAGGGGTTTGTACTTACTCAAACCTCGCGGTATTTATTTAAATTTTCGGTGTTTCTCAATTACTACAAAATGCCAGGGGCTTGTCACTAGCCCCCCTCATTAAAACTTCCTAAGGCTAAGTGAAAGTGATAAAGCCTCATAGTCCAATTGCCTTGTTTCCCTCATGCACAACCACCTTCGTGCGTTGATACTTCAACTAAGGGTACTGGTGCAGAAGATGAAACACCCCAAGTAGTCTCTACGTGGGGGATGAAGCCGACAACTGGAAACTTTCGGAATGAAAACGACCAAAATAGGAATCAAAATAATACAAAAGTGTACTCCACTAGCACATATTTATTCTAATATTACATCTTTTGCGCACTACTAATTGATTAGCAGAGCACCTTCCATAGAGGATGAGAAATAGAGCTCGGGACGCCTATGCTTCTTCCCGGCGGGTCGCAGGTCAATAGGCATCTTAAGGGGCTTTACCCCCGACAAGTGTACCATCGTCCGTGCAAAGGCCATCTGAGCCCCTTCTATGCAAGCAAAGCACTGCAGGACTTCGATCCGGGGCGCGGTGTCGATAAACTTCTGCACTAAAGCAAAGTAGCTGCTCGGCAAAGGCTCGGCAGGCCACAACCGAACACACACGTCCTTCATGGCCGGCTCTAACATCCTGTGCAGTTCCATGAGTTGCTTCATTTGGTAGCTTAGACTAGGGTTGGCCTCGGGAGTCTCAAATTGAGCCCAAAATAACCACTGCTCGGCCTCCCCATCATGGGTCGCAAAATGCTTGGCTGCATCCGCCGCACTCTGCGGGAGGTTCGTGAAGGCGCGTGCACAACGCCATATCCGCGTGAGAAAGACATACATGTTGCCTCCAAAGGCACATTGCAGTAAGTATAACTTACTGTTCGCCATAAGCTTGGTTTGGTGCACTTCTTCATCATAGAACCTCCACTCAACCTGCTCTGATTCTAGCTTGGGGATGTGACATCCCCGGATTTGTGCTACAGTAACCCCTGTAGTCAAGCGAAAGTAATCCCACGCTAATGAAGCCACGTCATCATAAATTCTATCATTGATCTCGTGTTAGTCGAAAACCAAGTCAAGTTCGAAATTTAAAAATAAAGTCGAACGAGAAACGTTTTGTGATGTTAAGTAAAAATGTCGGGAGAGTTATTGAAATTCCCTAATAAGTTATAAAAGTGAATTGGACATTTTTAATGATATTAAAAGTCCTATATAGTTATAACACACACATATATATATATATATATAAAGTAATAATAATAGAATATCAGAAAGTAAAAGAAAGAAAAACAAATGATAATAATAATAATAATAATAATAATAATAATAATAATAATAATAATAATAATAAAACAACCGAGCCCCTGGCCGACTGGGCCAAAGTGGCCCAGCCGGCCACTCCCACCCAAACCCTAGTGCCCTCTCCCCGTTACCCATCGGCCGTCGCCAGCTCCCCAACCCGCTCGCCTCAACACCCCCACGAGAGACCGCCCCCACCTAACCCTCTCGCCAGATCCCTCCCACCCCCACGTGTCCCCAACCCCACGATCGAGAGACCCCCCCTCGGCCTCTCCTCTCGCTATCTCTCCCCCCCACCTACCGCTCTCTCTCTCCCACGAGAGAGCCCCAACCCGATCCCCCATCTACCACCAACCGCACCTCCCTCTCCCGAATCCCACCAACCCCAGATCGGCCCCTCTCTCCCTCCGCTCGGTTCCCTCCAGGAGCGCCGCCGACCGGCCCTCCCCTGCGATCCCCATCGAGCCGCCCTCTCCCTCGGCCACTCCCTCCCGTCGGGCACCTCCTCCTCCTCTCTCGGTCACCCAACCAGGGACCGAGCCCCTTCCCCGCCGGCCGACCTCCACTTCCCGGGAACTCCCAGCCCCGTCGGCCTCCCTCCCCGGGAACTCCATCTCGCCGGCCGACCTCCACTTCCCGGGAACCCCCAGCCCCGTCGGCCTCCCTCCCCGGGAACTCCATCTCGCCGGCCTCGCCCACTCCGGTGGCTCCATCCCCGGGGGCCCCTCCTCACCGGGGCCCCTCTCCGATCCCCTCGCCGGCACGTCCTCATCGGAACCGCGCCATCACCGTCACCGCCTCGTCCTCCTCCTCGCCGTCACCTTCGCCTCCTGAGAACTCCGGCTTCACCGGGCCCTCTCGTCAACGTCGGTGAGCCCCTCTTCGGGCTCCTCCCACCATCTCCTTCCTCGCGCTGTCCCGGTTCCGTTCCGGCAAACGGCGATCCGATCCGACGCCGTTAGGTTCGTGTAGGCGAGGTTGGAGATGTTCCTCTCTCCCCGTGAGGTTGAGAGTTTGAGAGTCTCTGTTAACACAGAGAGTTATGAGATGAGAAAAGAGAAAAAGAGAATTAAAAATAAATGATGTATTGAGTATGTATGTATGTATTAGATGCCGTGTGTATTTTATATGTATGAGATGCACATATGTATGTATTTATGTATGTGGGTATGTGGAGAAATACATGATGTTTTATTTGCGTAAAAAGGTGTATTTGGCCTAAGCCACTTACCGCTCGGGCCAACCCACCGCGCTGTCTATGACAGGGAGGCCCCACAACCTCTTTTAAAGAAAAATGAAAATTACAATATAAAATATAAAAATAATGTTTTTATTAAATAAATAAATAGATATATTATTTAATTATTAATTATTTGGGTAATTAGAATAATTAGAGTATGACACGTGGGTCCCCCACTAAATTAATGTGATTAATTACTATTTAATCTTAATTAAAAACTTGTGTCTATGACGCTCGGGACCCACTGGTCAGTTGACCAGTCAACTACTGATGTCAGCATGACATCATGCTGATGTCATAATTTCTTTTAATCAATTTAATTAAATCTGTTTTTAATTCCTAAATAATTAATAAAACTTTAAAAATTAATATAAAATAATCCGTAAGTGAGATCAAAATATTTTCAACATGAAAGTTGATCCGCAGAACGAGACGAACCCGGATACACGGTCCATTCGTGTGTCACACATCCCTAGCATACGAAACATGGAACATTTCCATCGTTTTCCATCTGTCCGGTAGTAGCTCGAGACCTGGAAAATATCGTCAGATGTTCTTCCAACCCGTCTATGACGGATGTTGCTGCGTTAGCTCATGTCTAGCCTGCATCTTGCCATGTCATGCATTGTGTTGCACCGTTGCTATTATTTATTGTTTCTTCCCCTCTTCTTACCGGTAGACCCCGAGATTGACGCTGCTGCCGGGTACATCTATGATCGTGCCAATCAGTCCTTTGCTGCAGAGCAGCAAGGCAAGCAAACCCCCTTGATCATTCCTATATCGCCTATGTCTTTCTTCCTACTGCTTGTATTAGTATTTTGCTACTGTTGTAGTTAGCTCCTATATCTGATGCATAGCTTGTTTCTAATGAACTGTTACTTTCAGCCCTGTACTTTTAACCTGCTTAGTATTGGTGGAGCAGTCATCCCTTCTGACCCCGTAGTCCAGTTGCCCCGCTTGTTTTCAAATCTCGATCCCTGATCGACGAGCCAGACCTGACACAGCACATACACCCCTTTAGTTGTACGAGCTACAGAGATACTATCGGGTACCGAGGGTGACACCTCGCTAAGTACTCCTGATGATATCTCTGTAGTATAGCTAGTCGGTCGTGGTTATCGAGGGTGATTCCTCTTTCACCATTCCCGACGATGCCTCTGTCGTGCAACCCCTCAAGTGTGGGACCCCCGAGGGTGATTCCTCTAAGCCCACCTTGACTGATACATCATTCAGAATCCAACGAGGGTGATACCTCGGATTCCCCCCGATGTTACAACCACACAGTTACTCGACCATGTTACTGGGATCATTGGTGATTAGTTGTAAGACGGGTGGATTCCCATGAGATTGTGTCGTTGGCCTAATTAAAATGTTAATGGATTTGGGTATTTGATCTCGGTTGGTCGGAGACCTTTTCGCACTAACCGGCTACGTGGGAAGAATTATGGGTACTCGGTGTCGCGGTATGAGCCGAAGCTTTTCAGATGTCAGCAACGTAGTGGCGCACGCCCAAGTGGTCCCGAGATGCATCGCGCTTGTGATTAAGGGATGCTAGGACTGATGTCGGCCGCCCTCACATCATGCTGGAGCATGGAGGGGAACTGGGCCCATGAACCCTTTGCGCTTAGGATTTAGACCGGCGGGCTGGCCTCCCTGATTAGTCTTAGGTGGGGCTGCGACGTGTCGATATTCGGATGCCGGGCAGGACCCAAAAAAGTGTGTCCGACCAGAGTGTTATCGAGCGTGACGGCACATGTGGTGCACCCCTGCAGGTATGAAATTAACTATTCAAATAGTCGTGTCCACGGTTACAGGACGACTTGGAGTTGCGCCCTGATCTTGTACAACTACAATTGTTACTTAACTGGAATTAGTTGTCTCGGGATTGCTTCCTCGCAGGGAGTCGAGGGAGGATCTCTAGTCATGACCTCACTTTAATATTGCTGCAACAATATGAGTATTACTTTGTGTTACACCTGTTCTACTCTCGTCTATTGCTGCAAGACCCTGAAGATGCTAGTCTTCGATAGGTCTAGGCCTTCTCTCCCTATTCTCGCATTGCTGCAGTCAGTCCACATATAAAACCCCTTCTTTGATACTGGTGCATATTTAGCATAGTTCTGATGTAAGTCTTGCGAGTACTTTGGATGAGTACTCACCGCTGCTTTGCTCCCCCTTTGTTCCCTTGATCCGTTGCTGCGACCAGATGATGGAGCCCATGAGTGGAGTTTCCTGCCAGCGCTTGCCGCCCCGATGGTGTCATCTTCGTGGATGCCGCCGAAGATAGGAGTAGTTAGGAGGTTCCCAGGCAGGAGGCCTCGCCTCGTTCGATCGTGTTTTCTTTTGTGCTAGCCTTCTCTAAGGCACCCCATGTTTTATGTCTGTACTCAGATATTGTTGCTTCCGTTGACTCGTGTTTTTATCGAGCTTTTGTATCCTAGCCCTCGAGGCCCCTGGCTTGTAATATGAAGCTTGTATTATTTTATTTGTGTCTAGAGTTGGGTTGTGATATCTTCCCGTGAGTCCTTGGGTTTGAACGTACGCATTTGCGTGTATGACTAGCGTACGATTAAACCGAGGGAGTCACAGGGGAATAGCTTGGTGTGATCGGCCATATGGTCTTCAGATATCTGTTCCAAGGCCTCACACCTCGAGCTCGCCTCTTTCAGCTGCTGCTGGATCTCCATCACCCTGGGCTCGTGTTTGCTGCTCACAACCCTGATTGCATCCAGTTCGGCAGCCGCTTGTTCGGCTGCCACCTTGTGAGGAACGACCTCTTGTTTGGCTCACTCCACCTTGGCCCTGAGCTTCTCAAGCTCTTGGTCTTGGACTAATGATCAAAGTAAATATGCAAAGAGTTAGATTGCATGCCCAGGACACCCTGCCAATATTATTGAAGGACAATACGAACTTTTTCACATCTTACCCTGCCTCTCGTTGAGCTGAACATTTATGCGGTCGAGCTCTGCATCGGAAATTTGGAGTTTCCGATTTAGCTCGGCTACTTCCAACGCATTGGCCTTGACAGCCGAAGACGAGGTCTGCAAGGTACAACAGTTGGTTAGTCCATTTTCAGCCTCTTGAGCCAACATTGCTCGGTAAAATTTCTCACACAAGCAGTTTAAGTAAGCCTTTTGGTTAATCTTTAGTCTTATCCATGAATTACTTTTTTGAGCCACAGGAAAGTTTTTTCCAAACTCACCCATGGCTCGGGGACGGTAATACCCACAAAGGCATAATAAAATTGTATAAAACAAAACTGTGGTTTACCTTAAAGCCCGTTAGTAAGCCGCTGAAGGCTTCATTTTGTCCGTTGTTAACAGTCTGAATGTTGTGCAAGACCACACCCATAAGGGTGTGGTGCTCTTTAGTGATGAAGGAGTTGGCTAATATCTCCTCCATCATTGTCGGCCCTTCGACCGCAGCCCATTCTAGCGCAGGCGGCGCCGAAGGAGGCACCGAAGACGGTGGAGGGAGCACAGACGAAATTCGACCCTCCCCTTTGCCTTCGGAAGTACAGATATCCTGGGTCCCTTCGACCGAGGTTCTGTCCTTGGCTAGAGCCTCCTAGTATTTGATAACCGACACGTCGTTTGTGTCGAGGACCTTGCGTTCCTAGGCATATGAGGTTATTACCTCAGCCATGACCTCCTTGCCCCTCGTGTCCGGCGGGGCCTTATGGGAAGCCACCTCCACGACCTCATCGGCGGCCTAAGGAAGGGAAGTACGGGATGCATTCCTGCTCTGTGCCAGCTCGGCTGGCAGCGAGTCACCCCCTGAGACCTGATCCGTTAGCAGGTCTCGGACGGGGCTGTAGCAAGCAAAAAATGCGTCGGTTTATTAAACATATAACTTGGTGCGAGCTCACTTAACAATAACATCACAACCCATACCTTCGCCCCGGGGGCTTGACCCTGGGGGCTCGGCGGGGAACCATCTCAAAATCTCCGAGCTCTTCATCGGAGTCTGGATAGTCATCAAGAAGGATGAGCTTGCCATTGCAAGGTCACTTCAGGGCCCAAGGAGGCCGAGCCTCCTCAGCCACCTCCGGCGTGGCCCTCTTCGTCGACTGAGTGGAGTCCCTCTCCTCCTCATCATATGCGTCCTCCCCCTCGCGGGTGGAGGAGACATGGGTGTCCCTGAATTTAGTATCCGGGAAAACTCTCGAACGGAGACCTCCGTGAGGCTCCTATATCTTTGGCTCCGGCGCCGTGTACGGCAACGGAACCAGCATTTTAGTAAGCAATGCTGATCTTGGCCCTTCAGGAAGAGGGGCCGGGTCGTTGATTTTTTGGACCTTGGCCAGCCATTCCCGTTGTACCGTTCAGGAAGAAGGGTTAAGTTTCTAATAAGAAGCTGACCTTTTGGGAAGGTATAAAAGGTTGGACATACCTTGGTCGAAGGATTCTCGGCGTCCATGCCGATGTCTTCTTCTTCAGCTGGCCGCTCTTGGTTGGGCTTGAACAGTGTCCACCGCACATCCTTGTGACTAGTGCGGAAGAACTCTTTTATCACCTGAGGATCTTCGGGCTTGTAAGCCCACATCGGGTTGGCCCGATACTGACAGGGAAGGATGCACCGATTAAGCGTGACCTGTATCACGTCAGTTAGATGGATGTTTTCTTAACAATCTGTTTGATGCGTATCTGCAATGTTTTTACATCTACAGGTGATTCCCAGTCTATGCCCTTACTAATACAGGAGGTTAGCCACACTGGGGGTCTGGACTTGAAATTGGTGGGCGCTTCCCAGCTTGCCTCCTGTGGTTCAGTGATGTAGAACCACTCCTTCTACTAGCCCTTGATAGTATCTATCAAGGTGCCCTCTCACCATGCCACTCAACACATCTTGCTCACCACCGCCTCGCCACAATCGGCGTGTTGTTTGCTCACCGACTTTGGCTTGACATTGAACATCTTAAGCCAGACCCCGAAGTGAAGGTGAACCCGCAAGAAAGACTCGCATATAACGATGAATGAGGTGATGTGCATAATGGAGTTCAGAGGGAGGTCGTGGAAATCTAACCCATAGTAGAACATGAGGCCCCTGATGAAAGAATGGACGGGAAAACCCAGTCCCCGGAGGAAATGGGGAACGAACACTACCCGCTCACCCGACCTTAGTGTAGGAACCACCTTGCCTGCCTCCACCGCCCGGTGGGCGATGTTGGGGGAAAGATACCCAGAGAGATTTAGCTCCTCGATGTCTGCATCGGAGACGGTCGAGGCCTCCCACTTGCCCCGAGAGCCGGCCATGGCTTGGGCTCAAGAGCGGCGAGTAGATAAGAGGGCGGAAAGGGGACTGGATATGGGCCCTCGAGCTTGGAGAAAGCACGAGTAAAGCCGAGGATGCTGGTGGTTAGATTTGTGGACCTTTGTTCCTTTTTATGGGGGTCCGTGATACCAAGGATCCCTCGTACTGCACCGCTTGCTCCACCACCTCCCCAAAAATTATTGTGTCATTACGCGCATAGGTGAACCTATGTAGTTATTTGTATCCCCTTATATGCGGGTACACAATCTCCTCGTTGATAGGACGTGTCCTGAGAAAAGTAGCCTCGAGCCGCGGTTTGAGTGTTTGTCCATGATTAATTTAACGCAACCTTTCGTGGGAAAGCCTGCCAGATTAAGGACTATTCACACCCAGGCTTTTAAAAGCCTTTGTTTAAAATGATGTTTGTTTTAGAAGCCGTACATGTTACTAGAGCAACCAAGTCGAAGACAACAGATCATAAAAGGAACTCACGTTGCAAGCCGATCACTTTTGATATGTGGAGCAGCCGAAGACTGAGCACACCAACGTTGAAGGCTAGTTTGGAGGGTACCGAGGGAGTCTAGGATTAAGGGGTCCTCGGGCAGCCGACTTGTCTAAGCTGGGCCGACCTTGTGGGCCGTACTATCAAACACTGGACCATGTGATGACCTGTACTCCGGAAGGAATATTCTGGAGACCGGCGTGCACGCCAAGCTTAGAAGTACTAGGTCAGCTCATCTATTCGTGATTAGGGTCAATAACTTGTAAACCCTAGGAACCCTAGTATCTATATAAACCAGAGGTTCTTACCCGTGTGAGGGAGGCTGAATCATCTAGCGTTTATCATATTAGATCTCGAGGTAGATCAACTGTGTAATCATCCACATCAATATAATCAAGAAGGACATAGGGTTTTACCTCCTCATGAGGTCCCGAACCTGGGTAAACATCGTCTCCCCATCTCTCCTGCAACCCATCAATCTAAGCTCCATAGTTTGGGACCCCCTACCTGAGATCTGCCAGTTTTGACGCCAACAGCCATGAAATCCGAGATAGGATCCATGTATGAAAACAAAGTACTTTGGAAAAACTACTTGATTTTCATAAGGCTATTAAGTACAAATGGATCTTTAAAAGGAAGGCAGATGACGGTAGTAAATGTCACCATTTAGAAAGCTCGACTTGTCGCAAAGAGGTTTCCGACAAGTTCAAGGAGTTGACTACGATGAGACTTTCTCATCCGTAGCGATGCTAAAGTCTTTTGGAATTATGTTAGCAGTTGATGTATTTTTCAGTTATGAAATCTCGTAGATGGATGTCAAAACATTGTTTCCTTAATGATTTCCTTGAGAAAAGGTTGTATGGGATACGACCAGAAGGTTTTGTCGATCCTAAGTTTCTAAAAGGCATGTGAGGTCCAGTGATTCATTTATGGACTGGTGCAAGCATCTCAGAGTTGGAATGAGCACTTTGATGAGTGATCAAAGCTTTTGGTTTATACAGTGTTTATGAAGAAACTTGTATCTCAAGAAAGTGAGTGGGAGCGCTATAAAATTTCTCATAAGTATATGTGGTTGACATATTGTTGATCGAAAATGATGTAGAATTTATGGAAAGCATAAAAGGTTGTTTGAAAGGAGTTTTTCAAAGGAAAACCTGGATGAAGCTACTTAAAATGTTGGGCATCAAGATCTATAGAGATAGATTAGGACACTTGATAAAACTTTCAATACAGACATACCTTGACAAGATTTTCAAGGAGTTCAAAATGGATCAGTCAAAGAAGGAGTTCTTGACTCTATTGTAAGGTGTGAGTTTGAATAATACTCAAATCCTGACCACGGGAGAAGAAAGAGAAAGTATAAAGGTCATCCCTTATGCCTTAGTCATAGGCTCTATAGTATGCCATGCCTTGTACCGCACTTGATGTGTGCCTTGCCATGAACCTGTCAAGGAGTACAAGAGTGATCTAGGAGTGGATCACTAGATAGCGGTCTAAGTTACCCTATGTAAATAGAGGACTAAGGAAATGTGTCTTGATTATGGAGGTGATAAAAGAGTTCATCTTAAAGAGTTACGTTGATGCAAGCTTTGACAGTAATCTGGATGACTCTAAGTAGCAAACCATATTTGTATAGTGGATCAGTCATTTGTAATTGATCCAAGTGGAGCGTGGTAGCAACATCTACATTATGGAATAGATATTTGCAAAGTACACACGAATCTGTTGCAGATTTGTTGACTAATACCTGTCTCACAAGCAAAACATGATCAAACCCCAAAACTCATTTGGTGTTAACCATATGGTGATGTGAACTAGATTACTGATTCTAGTGCAAGTGCGAGACTGTTGGAAATATGCCCTAGAGGAAATAATAAATTGGTTATTACCATATTTCCTTGTTCATGATAATCGTCTATTATCCATGCTATAATTGTATTGATTGGAAACTCAAATACATGTGTGGATACACAGACAACAAAGTGTCCCTAGTAAACCTCTACTAGACTAGCTCGTTGATCAAAGATGGTTAAGTTTTCCTAGCCATATAGATGAGTTGTCATTTGACAATGGGATCAAATCATTAGGAGAATGATCTGATGTACAAGACCCAAACCTTAAGCATAGCATTTGACCGTATCCAGTTTACCCCTATTGCTTTCTGCATGTCAATGTATCTATTCCGATGACCATAAGATCATGTAACTCACTAACACCGGAAAAGCGCCTTGTATGTAAAAAACATCACAACGTAACTGGGTGACTATAAATGTGCTCTAATATATCTCCAAGGGTCTATGTTGAGTTGGCATGGATCGAGACTAGGATTTGGCACTCTGTATGACGGAGAGGTATCTCGGGGCCCACTGGGTAATACATCATCACAAGAAGCTTGCAAGCAATGTGACTAAGGAGTTAGTAATGCGACCTTGTATTACAGAACGAGTAAAGAGACTTGCCAGTAACGAGACTGAAGTAAGGTATGGTGATACCGACGATCGAATCTTGGGCAAGTAACATATCGATGGACAAAGGGAATTGCATACGGGATTGATTGAATCCTCAACATCGTGGTTTGACCGATAAAATATCTTCGTAGAATATGTTGGAATCAATATGGGCATCCAAGTCCCGCTATTTGTTATTGACCGTAGAGGTGTCTCGGTCATGTCTGCATAGTTCTCAAACCCGCAGTGTCTGCACATTAAACGTTCGATGACGATTTGGTATTGTTGAGTTATATATATTGGTGACCGAAAGTTGTTCACAGTCCCGTATGAGATCTCGGACGTCACGAGGATCTCCATAATGGTCTGGTGATAAAGATTTATATATAGTAAAGTGGTATTCTGGTTTCGGAAAAGTTTTGGGTGTTTCCGGTATTGTACCTAGAATGCCGAAAGTGTACCGGGGGTCCATAGGGAGGGGCCACCCACCCCGGGGGGCACATGGTCCTAAGAGGTGGCAAACCAGCCCATGGTGTGCTAGGTAGCCGACCCCTAAAGGGCACATGCGCCCAAGGGTGGTAGGTGGGAGGTGCCTTGGAGGGGAGGGACTCCTCCCTAAGGCGCCCACTTCCCTTGTGGGAGGTGGACTCCTCCCCCCTCTGGCCGGCCAGTCCTCCTTGGAGGAAGGGCCAAGGCTGCGCCGTACCTACCCCCTCCTCCTATATATAGAGAGGGAGAGAGAGCATAACCACAGCCAAGGCATAGGTGCATCCCTGCCTCTTTCCATAGACCGGTTTCTCCTCCGAAACAACGCTTGGCGAAACCCTCCTGAGATTGCCCCACCATCACCGCCAGCACGGCGTCGTGCTGCCAGAGAACTCATCTACCTCTCCGCCCTCGCTTGCTGGATCAAGAAGGCGGAAATGTCTAGCTATACGTGTGCACGACACGGAGGTGTCGTTCATTCGGCACTTGATCGGGACATTCGTGATTGGATCACGGGACAAATCGTGATTGGATTGCCAAGACGTTTGACTACATCAACCGCATTTCTTATTTCTTCCGCCTAGAAATCTACAAGGGTATGTAGATGCACTCCTCCCCTCATAGATGTTGATCTCCATAGATTTATCTTTGTGAGAATAGAATTTTTTTCCCATGCGACGTTCCCCAACAACCTTCGACTTCTTGTGAAAGTTGCAATCTATTGTCTTTATATTTCATAACATATGAAAGTTACTTATGTATACATGTTTCATATGTGCAAAAACCTAGGGAAGTAAAAATGGATGGCATATACATATATATCATGTACACTTTATCTCTTTTGTTAGCCACTTTTAAGATTAAGCAACGTCGTGGACGACTTTGTTTTCAAGAAGGGGAGGATGATGAGGACATGGGTTCATTGGATATGATTGCAAATATTGCATATGCGCATTTATTTGAGAAGTACCAGACACTTGTAAAATCCACATATGAAGATAAAGGAAAAAGAGACGTATATATGTTGTTCAAGAAGTTTTCTCACGTCACTTTTGGCCCAAGAGAAGTTAGAGTCCAAGTCTCTCATGTTCTCGACTCAGATTTGGCCTGCACAGACACACGTGTCTCAAAATACCAAGAATGTTTACATGCGGAATCTGAATTTGGTGATTCTTTTTTGTTGGAAACTAGATTTTATATGCTTTCCAGCCCAATTGGATTCACCTTCAAATTCGTCGAGGGCATGGAGATATTGACGAAACAATGTGACGCCCCAGCAAAATTCGAGTGAAACTACAAGTCCAAAGGTGTTGCATCACCTCCAGTTGGGCCCACGGGCCTTGTACGACCTAGGTTCAGTTTTAGGCTACCTTGGGATGCCTTTCCACCTCCTTGGCCGCGACCTCTTGATCCTATAAAAGTAGATCAATCTAGTAGCTTTTTACTTGGGATTTGTTTAGTTAAAAGTTAGCCATTGCAACTACATGTAGTTCGTTTGTGTCCAACCACCAGACCAAGACCTCTTTCGGATCCCCACTCTTATCAATACTTCATCTATATTCGCAATAGTAAGATTGCTTTTATCATATTCTTGCATGTTCTTTGATTATTTGCAGGAATAGATGTTCGTGGTCAGGTTGATTGTGCTTCGACGTAGTTAATAACTTGCTGGAGTTAGTTTAGTGATTGATAAGGCACAACATCATGCACATTTGCAGTCGTATCGTCAAAGTGGTCTTCACCAAATCGATAGCCACCATTCCATCAAAATATCGGGACTCCTCGCCTCTATCAATTTTGGCGTGGTTCCGATAGGTGGTGCTATCGTACGTCCATGTTGACCGAGACTTCAACCCACGAAGGGTAACGGCTGCACGAGTCCACGGAGGGCTCCACCCACAAGAGGTCCGTGAAGAAGCAACCTTGTCTATTCCACCATGGCTTACGTCCACGAAGGACTAGCCTCACTCGGGGTAGATCTTCATGAAGTAGGATATGTCCTTGCCCTTACAAACTTCTTGGTTCAACTCCACAACAAATTGGAGGCTCCCAAGTGACTCCTAAAGAATCTAGGAGACACCACTCTCCAAAAGGTAATAGATGTGGTATGGATGATGAACTCCTTGCTCTTGTGCGTCAAAATATAGTCTCCTCAACACTCAATCACTCTCTCACGTATTTGGCTTCGTAGAAGAGATTGACTAGATGGAAAGAAACTTGTGGAGTCTTGAAATCAAGATATTTATGGTTGGAGTGGAAGACCTTGATTTCAACACATGAATAGGTGGTTCTCTCTTAGAAAATGGATAGGGCAAGTGTTGGCTTATTCTGAGTGCTCTCTCTACGAATGAGAGGGAGGTGGATGGGTATATATAAGTATCTCCAAAAAAACAACCGTTACAACATTATTGCCCAATTGGGAGGAACTGAAACAGAAACTCAGTTACACAGACTAGTGCAAAATGTGGCAACTTTCAGCATTTTGGTGAGACCGATATATAAAACTTGGTGAGTCCGATTTTGGTTCGCCTAGGAAGTTCCTCACTTTGGTGGCACCGATTCACAAAACTCAAAAATTCTGACTATTAGTAAATGGATATCGGAAGGTTGGTCTCTATTTTTGGTTGCACCGAAATGGAACTTGGTGTCACCGAGTGGCTAGGGTTTGGCTCTCGGTTCTACCTCAGGAAAACTCGGTAGGGTCGAATGTGTAAACTTGGTGGCACCGAATTTAGGCTTTAGGGTTTGGACATAATATATTTGTGGGAGAATTCTTGAGGTTTTTTGCGGGATAACTCTAAGCACTTGAGCAACGAGATCATTATAAATACCTCATCCTGTTAGATCGATAGAAGGGGTATCTAGAGGGGGGTGTTGGTGATATGCCCTAGAGGCAATCATGTATGATGATATTTCCTATGTGTTTATGAATAAAGTAAGTCCTTGGACATTATCAATGATGTGTATCGACAAGTGTGTGACTTGTTTGTGAGACTATGCATTGTATGATGAGTGTCCTAAATGGTCCCTAGTCAAAAGGGTTGTGTGGATGCACAACCAGTTAGACTAGAATATGACACGATGGATGGTCCGGTCTCACTGACCATGTAGCATTGGATGCTAACTGGATAATATGGACTCAGAAAGATTTGGTTGGATTCGACATACTCGAATCTGAGTCGAGATAAGGTGTGAGTTGGACAGACCCAACTATGAGACACAGTGATAGGTCATGTGTGAGTCTCTAGTACAACATACGTTCTATGTCCTAAGATCCGAGCTAGCACATGTACTCGGGATGGTGACAGACTTGCTTTGGGCCGACCAAACGCTACTCCCTAATTGGGTAGTTACAAAGGTAGGTTTTGGGCTTGTCCAGACCCATGTTGCGAGATGTGGTCGAGCAAGATGGAATTTGCCCCTCCAATCATGAGAGATATACTCTGGGCCCCTCGGGTGACCTGACCTGCATAAGCATGGCCATGTGATGAGGATTATGAGATAATCCGAATTGTCGGGGGGATAACCCCGGGGTAGGCTCAACGAGCCTGCTCCTTTACCTTAAACCCAGAAGGAATGACCAAAACAATTCTACAAGGCCCAAGTCCCATGGCCGGCTAGGAAACACCTACCGGCTGGGGGGCGAGGCGGCCAACTCTCTGGCCGGCCAAGAAGCACCTGCCAGCTAGAGGCAAGACGGATACCTATCCCTCGCTGCCTAGGCCAAGCTAGCCATCTAGGGACGAGGCAGCCATGCCCAGGCTGGCTAGTCGAGCAGGCTAGCTGGCTGGGGATCTCAAGTCACATCAGATCATAGGTCATGACGAGACCCTACGATTAAAGGTGGCTACGCGTCAGCAAAGGTACTCGATCAGAGTGCACGACAGGTACGAGCATCAGCGACCACGCCGCTGACCTCCCCCGGTTCTGATCCATCACCCTGCACAGTGTCGGCCGGTTAAACTCCCACTCCATTACTGCACTCGGCGTGGGAACAGTGGAGGCGGCCGTACTGTCAACTTTGGATGTTTTATATGCATGAATATGCTATTTTAGATCTTTTTTGGGACTAACCTATTAAATCAGTGCCAAGTGCTAGTTTCTCTTTTTTCCGTGTTTTTGACCTTTTTCAGAGAAGAATATTAAACGGAGTCCAAACGGAATAAAACCTGCGGGATGATTTTTTTGCATAACAGTAGATACGCAGGGGACTTGAGAACCAAGGCAAAGGACCTCGGGGGAGGTCACAAGCCCCCTAGCCGCGGCCTGGGGGGGCACCTAGTAGGCTTGTGGGCCCCATGTTGCTCCATTGCCCTACTTCTTTCACCTATAAATTCTCTAAAAATCCAGAACCACCAGAGAGAGCCATGAAAATACTTTTCCGCCGCCGCAAGCTTCTGTCTTCGCAAGATCCCATCTGGGGACCGTTCTGGTGCCCTGTCGGAGGGGGATTCGGACATGGAGGGCTTCTTCATAAACACCATTGCCTCTCCGTTGATGCTTGTGTAGTTCACCACAGACTTTCGGGTCCATAGCTAGTAGCTAGATGGCTTCTTCTCTCTCTTGGATCTTCAATACAAAGTTCTCCATGATCTTCATGAAGATCTATCCGACGTAACCTTCTTTTGCGGTGTGTTTGTCGAGATCCGATGAATTGTGGATTTATAATCAGATTATCTATGAATATTATTTGAGTCTCCTCTGATCTCTTATATGCATGATTTCGTATCCTTGTAATTCTTTTCGAGTTGTGGGTTTCGTTTGGCCAACTTGATCTATAATTCTTGCAATGGGAGAAGTGCTTGGTTTTGGGTTCATACCGTGCAGTGTCCTCACCTAGTGACAGAAGGGGTAGCGAGGCACGCATCGTGTTGTTGCCATCAAGGGTAAGAAGATGGGGTTTATATCTATTGCATGAATCTATCCCTCTACATCATGTCTTCTTGCTTAAGGCGTTACTCTGTTTGTTATGAACTCAATCCACTAGATGCATGCTGGATAGCGGTCGATGTGTGGAGTAATAGTAGTAGATGTAGAAAGTATCGACTACTTGGCTCGGACGTGACGCCTATATGTATGATCATTGCCATAGATATCATCATGACTTTGCGTGATTCTATCAATTGCTCGACAGTAATTCGTTCACCCACCGTAATACTTACTATCATGAGAGAAGACTCTAGTGAACACTGTGGCCCGCGGGTCTACTTCACCCTATTTTATCAGATCCACAAAATTACTTTGTTGCACTTTTCACCTTCAGATCTCACCTTGCAAATAATCGTGAAGGGATTGACAACCCCTTTATAGCGTTGGGTGCAAGTTTGTTTGTTTTTGCGCAGGTACATTGGTGCCTCATCTTGATACTCCTATTGGATTGATACCTTGGTTCTCAAACTGAGGGAAATACTTATTGCTACTGTGCTTCATCACCCTTTCCTCTTCAAGGAAAAAACCAACGCAAGCTCAAGAGGTAGCAAGAAGAATTTCTCGCGCTGTTGCCGGAGAGTATTCAAAGTGAAGCATATTCGAGTAACTATTGCAAACTCATCTCTTGCATTTACTTTATTTGCCTTTTGCCTCTCGTTTTCCTCTTCCCCACTTCTGAAAAAACAAAATTTACAAAAATATTTGCCTTTTTCGTTTGCCTTTCCTTTGCTTGTGTGCTACGTGCCTTCAATATGATTGCATCTTCGCTTGCTAAAAATCTATTGGTATGGATCCTCATCCACTTGCTAATCTTTTGAAAAGATCCAATTATGTTGAACCAATTGCTAGTGAGTTTTGTGCACTATATTATGTTTATGAAGTTTTGCTTGAGATGCGTGAATCAGAAAATTGTGATGAATAAATTTATGAAGTGATACACGAGGGCTCCTTGAATGAAAAGCATGATTGCAATGATTTCACTATAAATTCTATTAATGACAATCATTCTAAAAATATGCAAAACCCTAAGCTTGGGGATGCTAGTTTTGCTATGTCCACTACTTGTTGCAATGATCATGATTGGGGTAATGATTTTTCTTACGATCTTGAATTTTTTTGAAGTCTCATGATGAATATGATATTGATAATAATGTTTGGAATAAGATTGAAAGTGGGTTTGGAGAAGTCATGACTTTAATTGATGATAATCCCACTATTTTTGAAGAGCGTCAACTTGGCATGCATGTGGATCATGAAAAGAATATCCTATGTGATAGTTATATTGTTGAATTTGAATATGATTCCACATGTAATTATTATGAGAGATGAAACTATTGTGGTAGAAACTTTCATGTCACTAAATCACCTCTCGTTATGTTGAGATTGCTATTATCTCTTTCTTCTTCCTTGCATATGGTAACTATTGGTTGTCTTGACAATTTGTTTTCCTATAAAATTCCGATGCATAGGAAGTATGTTAGACTTAGATGTGATTTTCACATGCTTTATGATGCTCTCGTTGTGCTTCAATTCTTGTCTTTTGTGTGAGCATCATTGAATTATCAATGCCTAGCTAAGGGCGTTAAACGATAGCGCTTGTTGGGAGGCAACCCAATGAATTTATCTTTGCTTTTTTGCTTTCTGTTTTTTTGTGTCCACACCATCATAATTCTGTTATGATTGTGTTTTTTATGTTTGTTTTAGTTTTTGTGCCAAGTAGAACCTTTGTGACTAGTTTTGGTGATGGTTGTTTGATCTTGCTGAAAAAGACAGAAACTTTGTGCTCACGAAATTATTTTCAATTCCTATCCAGAAAGATCTTTTGACCGGATTATTTTTTCTGCTGGTTGATATGCAATTTTCCCTAATTTTCATAATTGTTTCTGAATTTTTGGGATACGAGAGTTATACAAAGTATAAAGATTGCTACAGACTGGTCTGTTTTTGACAGATTCTGTTTTTGTTGTGTTGATTGCTTAATTTGATGAAACTGTGGATAGTTTCGGGGGGGGGGGGGTACTAGCCATGGAAAAGTGAGAATACAATAATCTAACATCAATCTAAATAGAAATCAAGTTTACTACAGTAGCTAAAAAGAGTGGTGGTTTGTTTTCTTATGCTAATGATATCACGAGTTTCTGTTTAAGTTTTGTGTTGTGAAGTTTTCAAGTTTTGGGTGATGTTCTCATGGACAATGGGATAAAGAGTGGAAAGAGCTTAAGCTTGGGGATGCCCAAGGCATCCCAAGCCAAATTCAAGGACACCAAAAAGCCTAAGCTTGGGGATGCCCGGGGAAGGCATCCCCTCTTTCGTCTTCAATTCATCGGTAACGTTACTTGGAGCTATATTTTTATTCACCACATGATATATGTTTTGCTTGGAGCGTCGTGTATTATAGGAGTCTTTTATTTTTGTTTTGTCACAATCATCCTTGCTGCACACCTTTTTGAGAGGGACATGCACTCATCGTGAATTTTCTAGAATACTCATTGAGCTTCACTTATATCTTTTGAGTTAGGCAATTTAGCTCGCATGTTCTTCACTTATACATTTTGAGATAGATAACTTTGCTCTAGTGCTTCACTTAAATCTTTTTAGAGCACGGCGGTGTCATATTTTGAAGAAATAAGAACTCTCGATCTTCACTTATATCTTTTTGAGAGTGCTCTCTCTAAGTAACTTGGTAATTGGCGTGTGCTATGAAAGTAGGCCTAAAGATGATAGGCATCCAAAGAGGATATAATAAAAACTTCCATATTCAAGTGCATTGATTAGTAAGGAGAAATTTGATTCCTCATAATTAGTTTTGAGATATGAATATTGTAATGTTAGGGTTATGTTAGTAGGGTGTTTTGAATCTAGAAATACTTGTGTTGAAGTTAGTGATTCCCGTAGCATGCACGTATGGTGAACCGCTATGTTAGGAAGTCGGAGCATAATTGATTTATTGATTGTCATCCTTTGTGTGGCGGTCGGGATCGCGCGATGGTTAAACACCTACCAACCCTTCCCCTAGGATTATGCGTTTACCACTTTGTTTCGATTACTAATAAAACTTTCGCAATAAGTATATGAGTTCTTCATGACTAATGTGAGTCCATGGTATAGATGCACTTTCACCTTCCACCATTTCTAGCCACTCTACTGCCGCGCAACTTTCGCCGGTGCACAAACCCACCATATACCTTCCTCAAAACAGCCACCATAGCTACCTATTATGGCATTTTCATAGCCATTCCGAGATTCATTGCCATGCAACTCCCACCGTTCCGTCTCATGACATGTGCCGTCACTTTCATATTGCCATTGCCTGATCGTAAGATAGCCAGAGAGATGTTTCAACGTCATACGCTAAGTAGATCGTTGCACATCCTGGTACACCACCGGAGGCATTTCATATAGAGTCATCATTGTTCTAAGTATTGAGTTGTAAGTAATTAAAAGTGTGATGATCATCATTATTAGAGCATTGTCCCATGTGAGGAAAAAAAAGAGGCCAAAGATGCCCACCAAAAAAAGAGAGCCCAAAGAGCCCAAAAAAGAGAGAAAGGACAATGCTACTATCTTCTCCCACACTTGTGCTTCAAAATAGCACCATGTTCTTCATGATAGAGAGTCTCTCGTTTTGTCACATCCATATACTAGTGGGAATTTTCATTATATAACTTGGCTTGTGTATTCCAATGATGGGCTTCCTCAAAATTGCCCTAGGTCTTCATGAGCAAGCAAGTTGGGTGCACACCCACTAGTTTTCCTTTTGAGCTTTCACACACTTATAGCTCTAGTGCATCCGTTGCATGGTAATCCCTCCTCATTCACATTGATATCTATTGATGGGCATCTCCATAGCCCGTTGATATGCAATAGGATATGGGTTTCCTTTGGCCAACTTGATCTATAATTCTTGCAATAGGAGAAGTGCTTGGTTTTGGGTTCATACCGTACGGTGTCCTCACCCAGTGACAGAAAGGGTAGCGAGGCACGCATCATGTTGTTTCCATCAAGGGTAAAAAGATGGGGTTTATATCATACTTCATGAACTTACCCCTCTACATCATGTCATCTTGCTTAAGGCGTTACTCCGTTTGTTATGAACTTAATACACTAGATGCATGTTGGATAGCGGTCGATGTGTGGAGTAATAGTAGTAGATGCAGAAAGTATTGGTCTACTTGTCTTGGACGTGATGCCTATATGTATGATCATTGCCTTAGATATCGTCATGACTTTGCGTGATTCTATCAATTGCTCGACAGTAATTCGTTCGCCCACCGTAATACTTGCTATCATGAGAGAAGCCTCTAGTGAACAATATGGCCCGAGGGTCTACTTCACATCATTTATTCAGCTCTACAAAAATACCAAAAATACTTTGTTGCACTTTTCACCTTCAGATCTCACCTTGCAAATAATCGTGAAGGAATTGATAACCCCTTTTTCGTGTTGGGTGCAAGTTCGTTTGTTTTTGCGCAGGTACATTGGTGCCTCATCTTTATACTCCTACTGGATTGATACCTTGGTTCTCAAACTGAGGGAAATACTTATCACTAGTTTGCTGCATCACCCTTTCCTCTTCAAGGGAAAAACTAACGCAAGCTCAAGAGGTAGCAAGAAGGATTTCTGACACCGTTGCAGGGGAGTATTCAATTGAAGCATACCAAGTAACTATCACAAACTCATATGTTGCATTTACAGTATTTTCCTTTTGCCTCTCGTTTTCTTCTCCCCCACTTCTAAAAAAATTACAAAAATATTTGCCTTTTTCATTTTCCTTTCCTTTGCTTGTGTGCTATGTGCCTTTAATATGCTTGCATCTTTGCTTGCTAAGTATCTATTGATATGGATCCTCACCCACTTGCCAATCTCTTTAAGAGATCCAATTATGTTGGACTAATTGCTAGTGAGTTTTGTGCACTAGATTATCTTTATGAAGTTTTTCTTAAGATGCGTCAATCTAAAAATTGTGATGAAGAAATTTATGAAGTGATTCACGAGGGCTCCTTGAATGAAAAGCATGATTGCAATGATTTCACTATAAACTCTATTAATAACAATCATGCTAAAAATATGCAAAACCCTAAGCTTGGGGATGCTAGTTTTGCTATGTCCACTACTTGTTGCAATGATCATGATTGGGGTTATGATTTTTCTTACGATCTTGAAAATTTGTTTAAGCCTCATGATGAATATGATATTGATAATAATGTTTGCAATAAGATTGAAAGTGGGTTTGGAGAATTCATGACTTTAGTTGATGATAATCCCACTATGTTTGAAGAGCGTCAACTTTGCATGCATGTGGATCATGAAAATAATATCCTATGTGATAGTTATATTGTTGAATTTGAATATTATCCCACATGTAATTATTATGAGAGGGGAAAATATGGTTGTAGAAATTTTCATATCACTAAATCACCTCTCCTTATGTTGAGATTGCTATTGTCTCTTTCTTCTTCCTTCCATATGGTAACTATTGGTTGTCTTGACAATTTGTGTTCCTATAAAATGCCTATGCATAGGAAGTATGTTAGACTTATATATGTTTTTCACATGTTTTATGATGCTCTCTTCGTGTCCGATTGCTATCTTTTATGTGAGCATCATTGAATTCTCAATGCCTAGATAAGGGCGTTAAACAATAGCGCTTGTTGGGAGGCAACCCAATGAATAAATTGATTTTTGCTTTTTTACTTTATGTTTTGTTGTGTCCACCCCATCGTAATTCTGTTATGATTGTGATTTTTATGTTTTTAGTGTTTGTGCCAAGTAGAACCTTTATGATTAGTTTTGGTGATAGTTGTTTAATCATGCTGAAAAAGAGAGAAACTTTGTGCTCACGAAATTATTTTTAATCTTATCTAGAAAGAGCTTTTGAGTTGATTCTTTTTGCTTCTGATTGATATGAAAATTGCCCTAATTGTAATAATTTTTCAGAATTTTTGCTATACCAGACATATACGAAAGATACAGATTGCTACACACAGTTCTGTTTTTGACAGATTTTGTTTTTTTGTTGTGTTGATTGCTTATTTTTATGAAACTATGGTTAATATCGGGGGGTACTAGCCATGGAAAAGTGAGAATACAGTAATATAACATCAATCTAATTGGAAATCAAGTTTACTACAGTACCTAAAGAGTTGGTGGTTTGTTTTCTTATGCTATTGATATCATGAGTTTCTGTTGTGAAGTTTTCAAGTTTATGGTGATGTTCTTATGGACAATGGAATAAAGAGTGGAAAGAGCTCAAGCTTGGGGATGCCCAAGACATCCCAAGCCAAATTCAAGGACACCAAAAAGCCTAAGCTTGGGGATGCCCCGGGAAGGCATCCCCTCTTTTGTCTTCAATCCATCGGTAACGTTACTTGGAGCTATGTTTTTATTCACCACATCATATGTGTTTTTCTTGGAGCGTCGTGTATTATAGGAGTCTTTGTTTTTTTTTTTCACAATCATCCTTGCTGCAGACCTTTTTGAGAAGGACATGCACTCATCGTGAATTTGTTAGAATACTCAATGAGCTTCACTTATATCTTTTGAGTTAGGCAATTTAGCTCGCATGTGCTTCACTTATATCTTTTGAGCTAGATAATTTTGCTCTAGTGCTTCACTTAAATATTTGTAGAGCACGGCGGTGTCATATTCTGAAGAAATAAAAAACTCTCGATCTTCACTTATATCTTTTTGAGAGTGCTCTCTCTAAGTAACTTGGTAATTGGCGTGTGCTATGAAAATAGTCCCAAATATGATAAGCATCGAAAGAGGATATAATAAAAACTTTCATATTCAAGTGCATTGATTAGTAAGATAAGTTTGATTCCTCACAATTAGTTTTGAGATATGGATATGGTAATATTAGAGTTATGTTAGTAGGGTGTTGTGAATCTAGAAATACTTGTGTTGAGGTTAGTGATTCACGTAGCATGCACGTCTGGTGAACCGCTATGTTAGGAAGTCGGAGCATAATTGATTTATTGATTGTCATCCCGTGTGTGGCGGTCGGGATCGTGCGATGGTTAATACCTACAAACCCTTCCCCTAGGAGTATGCGTTTAGCACTTTCACTACTAGGAAAAGGCTTGCTAATGGCGCACCTATTTTGGCTACTAATGGCGCACTATAGGTACGCCACTAGCATCACGCCATTAGATTTTTTTACTAATGGCGCACCACAAGTGCGCCATTTGTATATGGTATACTAATGGTGCACTGTGCGCCATTAGTATTGCTCACGGTGCGCCATTAGTATCTGGTATACTAATGGCGCACCAAGAAGTGCGCCATTAGTATAGCTCCTGGTGCGCCATTAGTATCTGGTATACTAATGGAGCACCTCCTGGTGCGCCATTAGTATAGCTTATGGTGCACCATTAGTATGCCTCCCAGGGCCATATTTACCCATGTGCTCTGGCTTAATAATGGCGCACTAGTTGACGATGCGCCACTAGTGTGCTTTTGAAGTGCGCCACTAAAGTGCTGAGTGGTGCGCCACTAGTATGAATATTAGGTATTTATTTTATTTTTTCTGATATTTGCACAGATTACAAAACATATTATTGCACAGAATATACAGAGCACAACATATAAACAACAAATTTATCGAATACAATAGAAGATTAGTCTCCGAATACAATTCATCATATTAGTCTCTGAATTTAAAATACCAAACAAAGTTAGAACATTACAAGTCTCGAGACCGCGAGTAGCGAGTTTGTCTTCACATTACAAGTCGATATCGATCATCTAAACTACCATCACATTACAAGTCTATATCTAACTTCCGCCTCCGCCCTTGTGGTGTACCCTTTGTACTCTGTCCATCAGAAAGCTTTTGACTCACAGAATTATCATCACTACTTGTCTGTTGCAAATCTTCCTTGCCTTCTACCTCAGGTTGTGTAAGGACCATGCTACTTGCAACAACAACACTATCCTCAACAGGAACCGCATTGTTCCTCAACAGGCCATTCTGTCCACCACAAGCATTAACTAAACATGAATAGATTGTACCATGCTACTTTCAGTGTTGCACCATCTAAGCAGCAACACAAGCATTAACTAAACATGAATTTAATCTCTAGAAGACACTGACATGGTCCTGTAAGATCAACATGTAAAATACATGTAAAATTCTAAAAACCAAATAACAATTAAGGAGAACTGATAAAACGAATTGTGGGCGAACACGTGCTGGCCGTATCTACGAATTGTCCTGCTGAAGGTGCCTCCAGGTCAGCCACAGACACACACTACTGGCAGCGGTTGCTCTGTTGGTTCACTCCGATTTGAATTTCAACTAGTATAGGTTACCCGCTATATGTCTGTTGCTATCTACTATAACTACACATTTTCTCTGTGAAGTATTAAGTGAATTATGGACTTCTTTGTTCACACTATAAGTACACACTTCTCTGTATTGAATTATCTACTATATGTCTGAGCACATTTGTTTCTTTACAAAGTTGTGTTCACCAAGCCACAACAAATTTAAACTCCATTTTTCTCGAACTAGTAAAGATAATCTGTAGCAAACTAACAATGTTACTCTATACCTTTTTAGTGTTATAGTACTCCCTCCATCCCAAAATTAATACAAAGCTGAGTCATTTTTGGGTCACTTATTTTGAGACGGAGGGAGTACATAAGTAGATATACATCAAGGATGGTCAACGAGGCATTTCAGGCTCCTGCCGTTGACCCATGCAACTAAATGTTCTATAAAGTTACTGCACTAAACACTTTCGAAAAGAATACTTAGATCATGATATTGAGATCATTGTGATAAGCCAACAAACATACCTATCATATGAACTGCATTGTAAAATCATTGCATTCAACATTCGTAGGTGTACCATATTCGGAGGACAGGCTCACCGAAGGGTAGATTTGAGTTGAAACAGACTAGCTCTGCTTGATAGTGTGCTACACAATACAAGGCTCAGGCTCAGCCTGTTGCGCCATTGATTAGCAAGGCTGAGGATGGAAGGCATCAGCAAAGCAGCCGACAAAATAACCACAAGATCCATGCAGATCGTTGGCAAAGCAAATCTTAAAGAAGAAATAGCTAGCAGCAATAAGACTAGGCATATTAGTATCAACCAGGAAATCCAAAATGCACCAAACCAGCAGCTACAAGGCAATAAGACTAGGTATATTAGTGTAAACTTCGAACTAACATGATGTATAACCTGACCATTAACCATATTAAATGACAAGCAATCGACAAGTAAGGTTCAAGTAGGTCAGAAATTCAGAAACAACGAGATCGTTTTTCGTTCTCTTTTCTTTTCAATTTGCAGCCAATTTAGTTTTTTTTTTGTGAAAATGTTTCCCGTCATTTCTTCAGACTCTCAATTGTTAATAAGACAGTAACAAAGCTTGGACTGCACTTATCATTTGCCATATACTACGAACTAAAGGAGGAAATAAAAGGAGTTTCTGAAGAATAAACAGTTGGTACTCCTTTTTGCATATAAGACTTGCTACTGTCAAGGATTTGGATATTTTAGGAACTCCACAAATAGGGCAGCCACTTTTCCTTTTTGTTCCTTCCAAAAAAGGTCGCATGCACAGTACTAATAGCAGCAGCATACCTTATTTCCAATCAAGTGGTCGATGCATCACAAAATCATCGGCTATAATCCTAATACAGTATTACTACAATTAATCTCAAGGAAAATTTGTTGTATAGGTGCTAAAGCAAAACTTTCTTTAACCAGAGTAACAAGAGCCAAGACGGTAGTAAAAGCTATTTGCTAGATATATAATTAACACATGTCGCCGTTAAGCTCTCCCTCCTAAAGCGGTAATGACAAGAAACTAAGACATCATCAGGGAAGCCTGGCCTGCTTTTAACCGAAGTTGAACTGGAAGCCACCCGGGAATCCGCCTCCGGGGAACCCTCCCCCGTGGTGGAATGTGTACTGCTGCCCACCGCCTCCACCAAACGGGTCGAACCCGCCGCCGCCTCCCCCCATGCCCACCTCGTCCAGGTCCTCTCCCCGGTCATACATCACACGCTTGTCCTCGTCGCTAAGCACCTGCACACACACACACACACACACACGACGGGCATACAGTTAAAAACAAAATCATATCTAAGCTGCGCACCTTTTGTTCAATCAATCTTGTTGTGTCTAATTGTTTTTCTTTTTCCCTTTTGCTATTCATCAGTCATCACTCGAAACAGAAACAGTACCTCGTATGCGGCGGCAATCTCTCGGAACATGTTCTCCGCCTCCTCATGGTTCTCCACATTCTTATCCGGGTGCCACTGCAGCACCAACCTCTTGTACGCGTGCTTGATGTCCGTGGCTGATGCTGTCTTCGAAATGCCCAGGATTTTGTACTGGTCTTTCCTTTTGCTCACCTTCAGCTGCCTTTCAGCTTTCATGAGCGCTTCTCGGATTGCCATGTCCTGAGTCAGCGTCAACAGAAAACTTGCCATCAGACCACAGTTTATTTGTTCACACGAGCCAAAAACCAAGCTTGCAAGGACAAGATTAGTAAAACTGTCAATTGCAGATGCATTATCGATCCTTTTAGTTTTAAATTTCAAAGAACATATAATAAAGGACAGGGACAGGAAACAGGGCATGGCAGCAGAGTTTCTACTGTGTGCGTAACCTTAGCTAGAGAGTCTCTTCAAACAATCTACATGATCGCTCACTATTAACCACAAGTTGCACCCTGCATATTATACTAAAGTCTAGCTAATGTAGGATCTATTGTTGTGCACGTCATCCATCCAAGCAGTTAAACGCATGATTTGTCCACTAGGAAACTATATCCAGACCACTACTAAGCCTAACTATATCCAGACCACTCAGAACACAACTGTATTCAGCCTAATGGAAATAGGAATAACAAGATGCACGCCAACAGAAGCACATCATTAAAGAGTAAATCCAATACAACAAGACGCAGGAAATTCAAATTGGCATGCTGTGACAGACTGGGAGCTTAGGCTCCTTCAGTTGGAACAAAAGAAAAAAAGATATACTCATGCCAGCTGTGATATACTACGAGTATTACTCAAGGACAACAAAGCAAAATTGCATAAAATTCACTTGTGGGGATTTCTGGGCAGCCTCTTTTAGGTCCTCAACCGCACCTTCCCAAACTTCTGTCAGAAGTTTAGCTTCACCTCTCTGCAGTAAGTACGAGAAATAGTTCAATTAATAGGTTTACAAAAAATCTGACATAATGGGTAATTTCATTCTGTTGTATAGTGCATGATTTCAACTTCCTCAAATAATGTCCTCTGGTTTGGGCTTGGCAGCGCTGGACGAAGCCAAGGTCGGAGGTGTAGTTGAAGGCGCCGTTCCTGTCCTCCTGCCTGCGCGAACCACCGACCGGCCGGCCAAAACGCAACCAAGGTCAGGCCAGTCTCCGTCGACCACCGACGGAACCCGACGGGAAAACAAAGCACCGCCGGAGGCAGATACGGAGGAGGAGCTAGGGCGGAGTGGTCTACTCACGTGTCGGAGAAGCAGAAGCTGAAGCGGTCGGAGATGGTTTGGGCAACGTCGTTGGTGAGCGCCGTGAGCTGCGCCTCCACGGCCCTCAGCTCCGGCGGCACCGGCCGCTGCGGCTGCCCGCTGGCGCCCCCGGCGAGCAGAGCGAGCGCGAGCAGCAGGAGGGGCACGGGGAAGGCCGCGCTCGCCCGCCGCCGGTACCGCGAGCGCTCTGCGTCACGCATTGTGATGCGGAGGAGCAGCGGCGCGGCGGAGATGGGCTAGAACTGCAGTTCAGAGGGTGCCAAGGATGAGGGAAGGCGCTTATCTCGGCCGACGGCAAGGTGGACGGACGAGGTGGAGGATCTGGCGGGGTGGGGGTCGAGAGACGCGGCCGTCGACGGTCGGCGGTCGGCGGCAGGAGGAAACCCTAGCCGATCGGTCTGGGGGGAATGAGATGCGGGTGGGGGAGACAGATTTGCTGAGGGGGGTGGGGCCACTCGGTGGCAGTTTTCATGTAATAGCAATGGCGCATCCCCATGGGGTGCGCCATTAGTAACCCTGGTTACTAATGGCGCACCAGCTGGTGGTGCGCCATTAGTAGTTCTGCAAAAAAAATACTATATAGTGTCCGTTAGTGTCCATCACACTAATGGCACACCTCACATGGTGCGCCACTACTATATAGTAGTGGCGCACTGCTTGTGTGGTGTGCCATTAGTATCTATATCATCTATAGCCCTTTTCCTACTAGTGTTTGTTTCGATTACTAATAAAACTTCCGCATTAAGTATATGAGTTTTTCATTACTAATGTGAGTCCATGGTATAGATGCACTCTCACCTTCCACCATTGCTAGCCTCTCTAGTGCCGTGCAACTTTCGTCGGTGCACAAACCCACCGTATACCTTCCTGAAAACAGCCACCATACCTACCTATTATGGCATTTTCATAACCATTCCGAGATATATTGCCATGCAACTCCCACCGTTCCGTCTCATGACATGTACCGTCATTTTCATATTGCCATTGCATGATCGTAAGATAGCTAGCGAGATGTTTCAACGTCATATGCTAAGCTAGATCGTTGCACATCCTGGTACACTGCCGGAGGCATTTCATATAGAGTCATCATATACTAGTTTTCTTTTTGAGCTATCATACACTTATAGATCTAGCGCATTCGTTGCATGGCAATCTCTACTCATTCACATTGATATCTATTAATGGACATCTCCATAGCCCCTTGATACACCGAGTCGATGTGACCATCTCCTCCTTTTTGCCTCACAACCTCCACCACACTCTATTCCACCTATAGTGCTATATCCATGGCTCACGCTCATGTATTGCATGAGAGTTGAAAAAGTTTGAGAAAGTAAGAGTGTGAAAACAATTACTTGGCCAATACCGGGGTTGTGCATGATTTAAATTCGTTGTGTGGGGATGATGGAGCATAGCCAGACTATATGATTTTGTAGGGATAACTTTCCTTGGCCTAGTTATTTCAAAAGTTAATGATTACTTTGCTAGTATGCTTGAAGCATTATTGTTTTCATGTCAATAGTAAACTATTGTTTTGAATCTAATGGATCTGAACATTCATGCCACAAGAAATAAGTTACAAAGAACAAATATGTTAGGTAGCATTCCACATCAAAAATTCGGTCTTTATCACTTCCCTACTCAAGGACGAGCAGGAGTTAAGCTTGGGGATGCTTGATACGTCTCGAACGTATCTATAATTTTTGTTGGTTACATGCTATTATCTTGTCAACTTTGGATGTTTTATATGCATGAATATGCCATTTTATATCTTTTTTGGGACTAACCTATTAACTCTGTGCCTGATGCCCGTTTTTGTTTTTTCTGTGTTTTTGACCTTTTTCAGAGAAGAATATTAAACGGAGTCCAAACAGAATAAAACATGCGGGGTGATTTTTTCCATAACAGAAGATACGCACGGGACTTGAGAACCATGGCAGGAGACCTCGTGGGAGATCACAAGCCCCCTAGCCGCGGCCTAGGGGGTGGCCGCGCCTGGCAGGCTTGTGGGCCCCATGTAGCTCCTTTCCCCTACCTCTTTCGCCTATAAATTCTCTAAAATCCCGAAACCAAAGAAGAGAGCCACGAAAATACTTTTCCGCCGCCGCAAGCTTCTGTCACCGCAAGATCCCATCTGGGGACCGTTCGGATGCCCTGCCGGAGGGGGATTCGGACACGGAGGGCTTCTTCATCAACATCATTGCCTCTCCGATGATGCGTGAGTAGTTCATCATCGGGTCCATAGCTAGTAACTAGATGGCTTCTTCTCTCTCTTGGATCTTCAACACAAAGTTCTCCATGATCTTCATGGAGATCTATCCGATGTAACTTTCTTTTGCGGTGTGTTTGTCGAGATCCGATGAATTTTGTATTTATGATCAGATTATCTATGAATATTATTTGAGTCTCTTCTGATCTCTTATATGCATGATTTCGTATCCTTGTAATTCTCTTCGAGTTATGGGTTTCGTTTGGCCAACTTGATCTATAATTCTTGCAATAGGAGAAGTGCTTGGTTTTGGGTTCATACCGTGCGGTGTCCTCACCCAGTGACAGAAAGGGTAGCGAGGCACGCATCGTGTTGTTGCCATCAAGGGTAAAAAGATGGGGTTTATATCATATTGCATGAACTTAGCCCTCTACATCATGTCATCTTGCTTAAGGCATTACTCCGTTTGTTATGAACTTAATACATTAGATGCATGCTGGATAGCGGTCGATGTGTGGAGTAATAGTAGTAGATGCATAAAGTATCAGTCTACTTGTCTCGGACGTGATGCCTATATGTATGATCGTTGCCTTAGATATCGTCATGACTTTGCGCGATTCTATCAATTGGTCGACAGTAATTCGTTCACCCACCGTAATACGTGCTATCATGAGAGAAGCCTCTAGTGAACACTATGGCCCCCGGGTCTACTTCACATGATATATTCGGATCTACAAAAATACCCAAAATACTTTGTTGCACTTTTCTCCTTCAGATCTCACCTTGCAAATAATCGTGAAGGGATTGACAACCCCTTTTTCGTGTTGGGTGCAAGTTTGCTTGTTTTTTGCGCAGGTACATTGGTGCCTCATCTTGATACTTCTACTGGATGGATACCTTGGTTCTCAAACTGAGGGAAATACTTATCGCTACTTTGCTGCATCACCCTTTCCTCTTCAAGGGAAAAACCAACACAAGCTCAAGAGGTAGCAGCGGCCGATACATTGGCTAAGATCGGCTCCACGAGACAGGCCATCCCAGCCGGCGACTCCTTTGAGTAGCTGCACAAGCCATCCATCAAGCCGTCTCCAGAGTCGGCATCAATTCTCGTGCCGGCTGATACCTCGGTGTAAGCGTCGTCGGCTACGCCAGCTGCGCCTGTTACAACTCCTGTGCCGGCTGCACTGACTGTGCCAACTACAATTGTGGCACCAGCTATAACCACTTCGCCGGCTACGACTACTTCGCCGGCTACAACAACAAATCCGGCTCCGCCAGGCCTCGAATCCTGTCGTCTCGACACCGAGTGGGTGGACGTCATGGAGGTAGACGGCGAGCCGGCTGCCACGACGGCATTAGAGACAAAGCGTCTCGAGCCCGCGTCTGCTTCATCAAGCACGGGGGCTGTAGAAACCCCCGACACTCAGGTCGAGATGGAGCAAGCCCATGTGTTGGCTCTGTCGTGGGCTCAACCCATGCTGGCCTTCCTTCTTCCGACGAACTTCCTCAAGAGAAGGCGGAGGCGAGACAGATCCAGCGCCGATCTGCAGCCTACGCCATCATCAATCGCGAGCTGGTTCGGTGTAGCGTGACTGGCGTGTTCTAGCGCTGCGTTGAATCAGAAAAGGGACAGGAGATCCTTAGAGACATTCACCAGGGGGACTGCGGGCATCATGCCGCCTCTAGAACCATGGTGTCTAAGGCGTTCCGCCATGGATTCTACTGGCCCACGACACTCGAGGAAGCCGTGGACATGGTCAACAAATGCGAAGGCTACCAACTCTTTGGCGCCCAGAGCCACATGCAGCCTTCGGCCCTCAAAACCATCCCCTTGTCATGGCCTTTCGCCGTCTGGGGGTTGGACATGGTGGGGCCATTCAAGACGGCTCGCGGTGGCATGACTCATCTCTTGGCAGCCATCGACAAATTTACCAAGTGGATCGAGGCTAGGCCCATCAAGAAGCTTGACGGCCCTACGACTGTCAAGTTCATCACGGACATCTCTTTCCGATATGGCGTCCCCCACAGCATCATCAAGACAACGCACCAACTTCGCCAAGGGGGCTTTGGCGCTCTACTACTCCAAGGTAGGCATCCGGCTCGACTTGGCGTCGGTGGCACACCCCAGTCCAACGGCCAGATGGAGAGGGCCAACAGCCTAATCCTGGCGGGCATCAAGCCAAGACTGGTGGCACCAGTTGTCAGGTCAGCCGGCTGCTGGATCAAAGAGTTGCCGGCAGTACTATGGAGTCTCCGCACCACGCCCAACCAGTCAACCGGCTTCACCCCGTTCTTTCTAGTATGCGGGTCCGAGGCTATCATCCCTACGGATGTCGAGTTCGACTCGCCTCGGGTCACCCTGTACACAGAAACGGAGGCGAAGGAGGCAAGAGAAGACGGTGTCGATCTCCTCGAGCAGGCACGGGACCTAGCCTTGAGCCAGACGACAATCTATCAACAGAAGCTCAGGTACTACCACACCAAGAAGATCAAGCCTCTCTCTTTCAGAGAGGGAGACTTGGTGCTCAGAAGAATCCAGCGCACAAGCGGCCACCACAAGCTCTCATCCCCATGGAAGGGACCCTTCATCATCAGTAGAGCATTGCACAACAATGCATACTACTTGATCGATGTCCAGAAACCAAGGAAGCGCAAGAGGGACGACTCCGGCCAGGAGACGGAACGTCCATGGAACGCGGCGTTGCTTCGCCCGTTCTATTGCTAGAAGGCAAGTATCAAACATGGAAAGAGCATGCACATAGGTATCTTTCTCCCTCTTCAGGGATTTCTAATGAATGCAATGAAAAGAGCATGCACATATGCTTCTTTTTAGATTCATATGTGGAGTTTTCACGCACACTGTGAGTCCCTTGACCGGCTCTAATAGGCTCGGGGGCTTGCTAGCCACCCGAGCGACTTCCTTATGTTGTAGAAAAACACATAGTGTACGCCAGATTGATCCCTGGTCGTCTCGTAACAACTACACATAGTGTACGCCAGATTGCTCCCGGTTGTCAGGCTAGCGAGGCGACGCCAGGTAAGGCCGGATACATGAAAAGTTTAACTACAAAAAGGTTGCCTACTCGGGTTGGTTTGATCTTTTTACGAACCCATTCTAGCCGGCCGCTGCTGGTTTGTGTTTGAGTCTTTAAGTCTTGATGGCATCGAAAAATCTAAGTCCTATATTCCCAAAGACAGAAGCCTCGACCCAGTCACAGACCGGCTCCCGGCTGTCGGGCTGGCTGGGTGGACGCTAGAGGGAGTAGAGGGGTTGGAAAAAAAGAAATCAAGCAGGAATCAAAAGATGAAGATATAAAACAGCACGCATGGCATTACGAATATAATGCAAAATTCATACATTCAAAAGCATTGGCCCATGGCCGAAGTTTATTACACACCTCTAGTGGGTGGAACTGTTGGACTGGCAACTCATTGTAGACAACCAAAAAAACAGGACCGGCTAAGGGGCGGCGGATTCGTCCGTTGCCCCAACTGTTGCTCTTGAAGTGGTGGTTTCACCATCGCCGGCTGCTCCCGAGGCGGTGGCGTCGTCTCCTCCGTGAAGGATTTCGGCTCCGTCCTTGGCAGAGTTGGCATATGCCTCGCCGCAGGAGGCGGCGTCTTTCACCTCACGGGCCGCCTCGTCGGAGCTTCCTTCGGCATCGTAGGGCTGAAGGCCGTGCAGATCCTCAAGGATCACGTTGCCGTCTTCGGCTCGCTCCAAGTTGAGCTCAACCCAGGCGGCGTACGAGGCGATGTCGCTGGCCCTCACACACAGCTGCTCCTCCACGGCCTGCAGCTCCCCCTCCGAGCCGTCACGCTGAGCGACGAGCTTGCACAAGTCCAGGTTTTAGTACCAGGACTTGGCCAAGTGCAGGGCCATGTAGGCTCCAGCACGCGTGGCCGAAGCGCGCCAGGCGTCAAGGCGATCATCGCCAGCCGCTAGCCAGCGGGAGAGCCGGCTCATCGATGCCGGCTCCACGGCAGCAGGCCATATTGCCTTTATCATCGACGAGCCTGCGACCTGGAGCCTTTCCACAGACTCGCCCAGGGCACACAGGCGGGCTCTGAGGCCTACGCCAATCTCCTCCATGCTCCAGCCGGCAATGGCGTCTATCTCCTGCCCGGCAACACGGCGCTCCTCGCGGCTGACCTCGACAGCTGTCTCAGCCGCTTCCCGTGTTTCAGGGAAGTAACCTGGGATAGGGGAAGGGGTGCGAAGAAGAATAAGAAGAGGAGGCGGTGAAGAAGAAAATTCAAGACATAATTAAGGACTTACGGTCGAAATGGCCGTCAGTCTCATGGGCATTCTCCAGGGCCTTGAGCTCCCGCACCTTGCTCGCTTGAGTGGCGCGGGAGACTTCTTCCTGGAGGGCTGCGGTTGTATCCAGCGCCTCGGCCAACTGTGCTTGCCTCTGGATCTGGGCTTCCTCCTTCTCCTACAAGGCAGCGTCCTTGAGATTCATATCCTCGAGATGAACCGTCTCGAGAGGCTCGATGTCGGCAGTATGGGAGTTGTTCTTCTCCGGCAGGGAGGTGCGTAGCTGCAACTGCTCATCCTGGCGGGCCGCCTCGAGCTCATTTTTCTCCATCTGGAGAAGAGCCAGCTGCTGCTAGAGCCGGCCGTCCGCCTCGCGCAAGGCGTCCTGCTCCGCGATGGCCTCGCCCAGCCGGACCTGAAGTTCGGCGACCTGGCCGTCAGCCGCCTGGTTCTGAGCCCGCAACATGTTATGTGCCTGCACCTGGGCATAGTAAAGATCCTATGAGAAAAGCAAAGATAAAGCAAAGTAAGATTCAGCATGGTTAATTCATAACCATCCGGATTCTCGAGGGCTACACCCAATGGGTGCGCTAGCGCGCCCGACTAAAAAAGCAAAGCAAGAGATAAGCTCGAAGAGATTCGGCGCGGCCAATGTTTGGCCGGCCCGATTCTCGGGGGCTACACCCAGTGGGTGCACTGCCGTGCCCCCACTGATTCAAGAAGAAGAAGAAAAAAATCAAAAAACCAAGACAAAGAGGAGGCAAAGGACGAAGCACTTACCCTGGTGCACTCCTCCAGACGCTCCAGATCGCTGCCCGCCACGCGGGCTGCCTGCTCCACCTTCTACTGGCTGTTGGAAAACAGCGATACCAGCTCTGGGACACCTTGGAGTATGGTGCCAGCGGGCAGCATCTGGCGCTTAAGGTTGGATGCTCGCCAAGCCTTCATAGGCCGGCTCCCGGCTCTTGGACCGGCTCCTGGAGCAGTCGGGCCACGGTTGGAGACGACGATGGTGCCGTCTCCAAGCGTCGATATGGCGGCCGGCCCGATCGACGTCCCAGCCGGCGCCGTATCCACAGCAGGAGGGGGATTGGCTGCGTCCGACGTGTCCATGACCACCTCTGGCGCGTCCAGGTTTAACTCTGGTGCGTCGGACGCCACCTCGGCCTCCGGCGACTCACGGATCTCCTCGAAGTCCACTGGTGCACAGGTGTACGGCTCGGACGGACTTGCCGCCTCGGCCCTCCGGGTACTCCTCGGGTCGCCTCGCTAGCTGGCTCCTCCATGCGAGCACGCGTGGAGGGGTCATGTCTAGCCTTCGTACGCCTCTCCACGGACTTCTCGGCCCGGCTGGGCCGAGATCGGCCTTCGGCCATCTTCTCCGCCGCCACCTCCCAACGGCGGGCAGATTGTTCCTCAATTTCCTTCTGGGCAGCGCCAGCCGCTGCCCAGCCAGCTCGCTCAGCGGTGGAGGTGGTGTCTTCCTCTACGTTCTCCGCCTCCCTGCCAAGCAACACTTTGAGGAACAGGTCTTCATGAAAAACGAAGCAAAAGAGAATGAAAGGGAACCTTTACCCCGCGATGATGGGCACCTGCCTCCTGCCAGCACCAGCACGATGCTTCTTAGCGCCGCCTGCTCGTACTCTGGCTGGAGGACCCATCGCGACTCTCTTAGGAGCCGGCCTGGAAGCTGGGGCACCCTGGCCTTTCCTCCGGGCCGCCTCGCCAAGACCGGCCGCCTCGGCCTTATGGCGGCGTCCGCGCTTCAGACGTGGGCTGGTGACTTCCTCCACCCCGTCAGAGTCTTCCTTGAAGGCGGCATCAGATAGGGAGGGCGAAGTCTCATCATCATCCGTCCAATCAACAATGAAGGGCTTCAGGTACTCACCAGACGGCTTCGTGCCCTCCGACTCTAGCGCATCCTCCGAACCCTCGGAAGCGGAAGAGCGCGACTCGATCATGCCCTCGTCCTCGATCTCCGAGGCGTCGGACGTTACCACGTCGGCGGCAGGCGGGTCGAGTGCTTGCAGCTTCTCGAACACCTACGCAGAAGAGTCGACTGCCGGCTCAAAAAGATGATCGACTATAAGAAAAACAACAAGAACCGCCTCAACAAGAGTGCCTACCATTGGAGGCGGACGAGACCTGTCATAAGGGGCCAGCCCCCACTCCCAGTTCCCACCATCGTCCATATGGGCGGTGGAAGTCTGGTTCACACCCCGTGCCACCATGCCGGCTGTGAAGTTCATGGTGGAGATCCGGCAAGGATCATACCGGCTGCTCATCTGGCAAACCAGATGGGGCCGCCTCCGCAGGGGCAAGATCCTACGGGTAATCATGGTGGTAAGCAGGTCGCGACCCAGGAGGCCGCGACCCTTCAAGCTGTCGAGGTAGGCATCGATCTGCGCTACCTCGGGAATCGGCGTCGAATACTTCGCCTGCCAGTTCAACCTTGCCATTGGAGGATCGATATTGAACGGGGGCATGTTGGGGGCGTCGTGTGCGGGGCTGGCGTTCTTCACATAGAAGAAGCCTTTCTGCAACTGCTTGATGGATTCTTGCACTGGCATCTGGGGGAAGCCGGACTTCGATCGATGATGCACCAGCGCGGCTCCACACGACGTCATCGGGTGAGGGCCGTCGAGCTTCTCCAGCTCGGCCTTCTCCATCTTCCTGGATTGCTGCTTGAGGAAGAATAAGCTCTGCCAGAGGTCGTGGCAAGGCTCAATCCCCAGAAAGCCATTGCACAAGACGACGGAGAAAGACAGCTCGAGAATGGCGTTCGGCGCCAAGTGGTGCGGCTGCAGGCCGAAGAAGGTGAGTGATACGTCTTCAACGTATCTATAATTTTTTATGGTTCAATGCTATTATCTTGTCAAACTTTGGATGTTTTGTATGCCTTTTATATCTTTTTTGTGACTAAATTATTAACTCAGTGCCAAGTGCGAGTTCCTGTTTTTCCCGTGTTTTTGATGTTTTTCAGAGGAGAATATTAAACGGAGTCCAAACGGAATAAAACCTCCAAAAAGATTTTTTCCGGAACAGAAGATATGCAGGGAGCTTGAGAACCAACGCAGAGGGCACCAGGGGAGGCCACAAGCCCCCTAGCCGCGGCCTGGGGGGGGGGGCGCGCCTAGCAGGCTTGTGGGCCCCCTGTGGCTCCTCTGCACTACTTCTTCCGCCTATAAATCCCCGAAAAATCTGAAACCACGGGAGAGAGCGACGAAAATACTTTTTCGCCGCCGCAAGCTTCTGTGTCCGCAAGATCCCATCTGGGGCACGTTCTGGTGCCCTGCCGGAGGGGGATTCAGACACGGAGGGCTTCTTCATCAACACCATTGCCTCTCTGATGATACGTGAGTAGTTCACCATAGACCTTCGGGTCCATAGCTAGTAGCTAGATGGCTTCTTCTCTCTCTTGGATATTCAATACAAAGTTCTCCATGATCTTCATGGAGATCTATCCGATGTAATCCTCTTTTGCGGTGTGTTTGTCGAGTTCCGATGAATTATGGATTTATGATCAGATTATCTATGAATATTATTTGAGTTTCTTCTTATCTCTTATATGCATGATTTCATATCTTTGTAATTCTCTTCAAGTTGTGGGTTTCGTTTGGCCAACTTGATCTATAATTCTTGCAATGGGAGAAGTGCTTGGTTTTGGGTTCATACCGTGTGGTGACCTCACCCAGTGACAGAAGGGGTAGCGAGGCACGCATCGTGTTGTTGACATCAAGGGTAAAAAGATGAGGTTTATATCTATTGCATGAATTTACCCCTCTACATCATGTCATCTTGCTTAAGGAGTTACTCTGTTTGTCATGAACTCAATACACTAGATGCATGCTGGATAACGGTCGATGTGTGGAGTAATAGTAGTAGATGCAGAAAGTATCGGTCTACTTCTCTCGGACGTGATGCCTATATGTATGATCATTGCCTTAGATATCGTCATGACTTTGCGCGGTTCTATCAATTGCTCGATAGTAATTCGTTCACCCACCGTAATATTTGCTATCTAGAGAGAAGCCTCTAGTGAACACTATGGCCCCCGGGTCTACTTCACATCATATTTTCAGCCTTACACTTTTACTTTGTTGCACTTTCCGCCTTCAGATCTCACCTTTTAATCAATCGTGAAGGGATTGACAACCCCTTTGTAGCGTTGGGTGCAAGATTGCTATTTTTGCGCATGTACTTTGGAGACTTGGCTTGATACTCCTACTGGATTGATACCTTGGTTCTTAAACTAAGGGAAATACTTACTGCTATTGTGCTGCATCACACTTTCCTCTTCAAGGGAAAAACCAACGCAAGCTCAAGAGGTAGAAAGAAGAATTTCTGGCGCCGTTGCCGGGGAGCATCAAGTCAAGAATAGTCTTCCTCCAACGTATCAATCTCTGGCACCGGGGATTATTCTAAGTGAAGCTTATCCAAGTAACCGTCGCAAACTCATCTCTTGCATTTATTTATTTTTGCCTCTCGCTTTCTCTCCCCCACTTCTGAAAAACAAAAATTTACAAAAATATTTATCTTTTTCGTTTGCCCTTTTCTTTCGCTTGCTTTCTGTTCGCTTGTGTGCTTGTCTGCTTGCTGAAGTCACCATGACTGAAAACACCAAACTTTGTGACTTCTCAAATACTAATAATAATGATTTTATCAGTACTCCGATTGCTCCCGCCACTAGTGCGGAATCTTATATAATCAATGTTGCTTTGTTGAATCTTGTTATGAAAGAGCAATTCTCCGGCCTTCCTAGTGAAGATGTCGCATACCATCTTAATACCTTCATTGAGTTATGCGATATGCAAAAGAAGAAATATGTGGATAATGATGTGATTAAATTGAAGCTATTTCCGTTCTCATTGCGAGATCGAGCAAAAACTTGGTTTTCATCTTTGCCCAAAAATAGTGTTGATTCTTGGAACAAGTGCAAAGATGCTTATATATCCAAGTATTTTCCACCGGCTAAGATTATCTCTCTCCATAATGATATCATGAATTTTAAGCAACTAGATCATGAACATGTTGCACAATCTTGGGAGAGAATGAAATTGATGATTAGAAATTGTCCCGCTCATGGCTTGAGTCTTTGGATGATTATACAAATCTTCTATGCTGGTTTGAATTTTGCTTCTAGAAATATCTCGGACTCCGCCTCTGGTGGAGCTTTCATGGAAATAACATTAGGAGAATCCACAAAACTCCTAGACGATATCATGACAAACTATTCTCAGTGGCACACTGAAAGGTCACCTACTAGTAAAAAGGTACACGCTATAGAAGAAATTAACTCGTTGAGTGCTAAGATGGATGAGGTAATGAAATTGTTTGCTAGTAAACGTGCTCCTTTAGATCCAAATGATATTCCCTTGTCTTCCTTGATTGAGAGTAGCAATGAGAGCTTGGATATTAATTTTGTCGGTAGGAATTTTTTTGGCAACAACAACGCTTTTAGAGGAAACTATATTCCTAGGCCTTTTCCCAGTAATCCCTCTCATAACTTTGGCAATTCCTACAACAATGATCATGGAAATTACAATAAATTACCCTCTGATCTAGAGAGTAATATTAAAGAGTTTATCAACTCACAAAAGATTTTCAATGCATCCATAGAAGAAAAACTACTCAAAATTGATGATTTGGCTAGGAGCGTTGATAGAATGTCTCTTGATATTGATGCTTTGAAAGTGAGATGTTCTCCTCCCAAGATCAATATGGATGAAACTTTGAAAGATATGCGTGTTTCCATGAATGAGAGTAAAGAAAGAACCACCCAAATTCGTGCTAGACAGAATGGCTTAAAAAGGCGTGTTCTCGTGATGAGAATCACGAAGATCTTAAAGTGCTTGGTGTGACTCCCATTGAATCCTTGTTTTCTAGTGTCAAACCTAATGATGATGGGGCTGGATATGAATCCACTTTGGTTGAAAAACGCCCCAATGATTTGGAGTCCATCTATCTTGATGCTAAAAGCATTGAATGTGGAGTAGAGGATATCAAAACTTTGAGTAGTAATGAAACTTCAACTTTGGATTTCGAGGAATTCAATTATTATAGTTGCTCTTTGATTGAATGTATTTCCTTGATGCAACCCATGCTAAACTCTCCACACGCTTATAGCCAAAACAAGGCCTTTACCGATCATATCATCAATGCTATGATGGAATCTATTGAAGAGAAACTTGAATTGGAAGTTTCTATTCCTAGAAAACTTCATGATGAGTGGGAACCTACTATCAAAATCAAGATCAAAAACTATGAATTCAATGCTTTGTGTGATTTGGGTGCTAGTGTTTCCGCGATTCCAAAGTCTTTATGTGATGTTCTAGGCTTCAATGAGATTGATGAGTGCTCTCTTAATTTGCATCTTGCGGATTCTACTGTTAAGAAACCTATGGGAAGGACCAATGATGTTCTTATTATTGCAAATAGGAACTATGTACCCGTAGATTTCATTGTGCTTGATATTGATTGCAATCCGACATGTCCTATCATTCTTGGTAGACCTTTCCTAAGGACTATTGGTGCTATCATCGATATGAAGGAAGGAAATATTAGATTTCAATTTCTATTAAGGAAGGGCACGGAACATTTTCCTAGAAATAAAATAACATTGCCTTATGAATCCATGATGAGGTCTACTTATGGTTTGAGCACCAAAGACGACGATACGTGATTCTATCGCCTTATGCCTAGCTAAGGGTGTTAAACAATAGCGCTTGTTGGGAGGCAACCCAATGAATTTATCTTTGCTTTTTTCTTTCTGTTTTTCTGCGTCCACACCATCATAATTCTGTTATGATTGTGTTTTTTGTGTTTCTTTTTGTGTGTGAGCCAAGTAAAACCTTTATGACTAGTTTTGGTGATGGTTGTTTGATCATGCTGGAAAAAGACAGAAACTTTTCGCTCACGAAATTATTTTTCATTTTTATCCAGAAAGAGCTTTTGAGTTGATTTTTTTTTATGCTGGTTGACATGCCAATTGCCCAAATTTTCGTAATTGTTCAGAATTTTTGATATATCATAAGTATACGAAGTATACAGATTGCTACAGACTGGTTTGTTTTTGACAGATTCTGTTTTTGTTGTGTTGATTGCTTATCTTGATGAAACTATGAATAGTATCGGGGGGTACTAGCCATGGAAAAGTGAGAATAAAGTAATATAACACCAATATAAATAGAAATCAAGTTTGCTACAGTACCTGAAGAGGTTGTAGTTTGTTTTCTTGTGCTAATGATATCACGAGTTTCTGTTTAAGTTTTGTGTTGTGAAGTTTTCAAGTTTTGGGTGATGTTCTCATGGACAATGGGATAAAGAGTGGAAATATCTCAAGCTTGGGGATGCCCAAGGCATCCCAAGCCAAATTCAAGGACACCAAAAAACCTAAGCTTGGGGATGCCCCGGGAAGGCATCCCCTCTTTCGTCTTCAATCCATCGGTAACATTACTTGGAGCTATATTCTTATTCACCACATGATATGTGTTTTGCTTGGAGCGTCGTGTATTATAGGAGTCTTTTCTTTTTCTTGCGTCACAATCATCCTTGCTGCACACCTTTTCAGAGAGACATGCACTCATCGTGAATTTGCTAGAATACTAATTGAGCTTCGCTTATATCTTTTGAGTTAGGCAATTTAGCTCATATGTGCTTCACTTATATCTTTTGAGCTAGATAACTTTGCTCTAATTGCTTCACTTATATCTTTTAGAGCACGGTGGTGTCATATTTTGGAGAAATAAGAACTCTCGATCTTCACTTATATCTTTTTGGGAGTCCTCTCTCTGAGTAACTTGGTAGTTGGCTTGTGCTATGAAAGTAGTCATAAAGTTGATAGGCATCCAAAGAGGATACAATAAAACTTCCATATTATTCTGCATTGATTAGAAAGACAAGTTTGATTCCTCTCAATTAGTTTTGAGACATGGATTTGGTAATATTAAGAGTCTTGTTAGTAGGGCGTTGTGAATCTAGAAATACTTGTGTTGAAGTTAGTGATTCCAGTAACATGCACGTATGGTGAACTGCTATGTTAGGAAGTCGGAGCATAATTGATTTATTGATTGTCATCCTTTGTGTTGCGGTCGGGATCGCGCGATGGTTAAGACCTACCAACCCTTCCCCTAGGAGTATGCGTTTAGCACTTTGTTTCGATTACTAATAAAAACTTCCGCAATAAGTATGTGAGTTCTTCATGACTAATGTGAGTCCATGGTATAGATGCACTTTCACCTCCCACCATTGCTAGCATCTCTAGTGCCACGCAACTTTCGCCAGCACACAAAACCAGCATATACCTTCCTCAAAAAAGCCACCATACCTACCTATCATGGCCTTTTCATAGCCATTCCGAGATATATTGCCATGCAACTCCCTCCGTTCCGTCTCATGACTTGTGTCGTCACTTTCATATTGCCATTGCATGATCGTAAGATAGCTAGCGAGCCATACGCTAAGCTAGATCGTTGCACATCCCAGTACACTGCCGGAGGCATTTCCTATAAGAGTCATCATTGTTCTAAGCATTGAGCTGTTAATAAATAAAAGTGTGATGATCATCATTATTAGAGCATTGTCCCATGTGAGGAAATAAAAAAAAGAGGCCAAAGTTGCCCACAAAAAAAATATGGAAAGAGGCCTGATGACGCACAAGTATAGGGGATCATTCGTAGTCCTTTCGACAAGTAAGAGTGTCGAACTCAACGAGGAGAAGAAGGATCTGACAAGTGGTTTTCAACAAGGTGAAATCTACAGGCACTGAAATTATCGGTAACAAGTGATTGTGTGGGGAGATGATTCGTAGCAAGCAACAAGTAACAAAAGTAGCAACTGTGCAGCAAAGTGGCGCAATCCCTTTTGTAGCAAGGGACAAGCCTGGACAAAGTCTTATAGGAGGAAAAACGCTCCCGAGGACACACGGGAATTTCTGTCATGCTAGTTTTCATCATATTCATATGATTCGCGTTCGTTACTTTGATAGTATGATATGTGGGTGGACCGGCGCTTGGGTGCTGCCCTTACTTGGACAAGCATCCCACTTATGATTAACCCCTCTCGCAAGCATCCTCAACTACGAAATAAGAATTAAGACAAAGTCTAACCATAGCATTAAACTAGTGGATCCAAACCAGCCCCTTACGAAGCAACGCATAAACTAGGGTTTAAGCTTATGTCACTCTAGCAACCCATCATCTACTTACTACTTCCTAATGCCTTCCTCTAGGCCCAAATAATGGTGAAGTGTTATGTAGTCAATGTTCACATAACACCACTAGAGGAAAAACAACATACAACATATCAAATTACCGAACGAATACCAAATTCACATGACTACTATTAGCATGACTTATCCCATGTCCTCAGGAACAAAAGTAACTACTCACAAAGCATAATAATATTCATGACCAGAGAGGTAATGAGTAGCAACAAGGAACTGAACATAAACTCTTCCACTAAGTAATCCAACTAGCATCAACTACAAAGAGTAATCAACACTACTAGCAACCTTACAAGTACCAATCGGAGTCGCGAGACGGAGATTGGTTACAAGTGATGAACTAGGGTTTGGAGATGAGATGGTGCTGATGAAGATGTTGATGGTGATGAGTCCCCTCCGATGAGAGGAGTGTTGGTGATGACGATGGCGACGATTTCTCCCTCTGGGAGGGAAGTTTCCCCGGCAGGATCGTCCTGCCGGAGCTCTAGATTGGTTCTGCTCATGTTCCGCATCGTGGCGGCGGCGAAACCACGAAAAAGCTCCTCTCTGATTTTTTCCTGGACGAAACCCTTCATATAGAAAAATAGGAGGCAAGTGGGCCTGCAGGGTGCCCACAAGCACTCATGGCGCGGCCTGGGGGGGGTGGTCGCACCGTGCAGGATTGTGGCCACCTGCACGCCCCCCTCTGGCACTTCTTCGGCCAAGTATTTTTGATAAATCGGGGAAAAAATCCTCGTTGATTTTTAGGCGTTTGGAGTTGCGCAGAATAGGTATCTCAAACTTGCTCCACTTTCAGGCCAGAATTCCAGTTCCCGGTATTCTCCCTCTTCATGTAAACCTTGCAAAATAAGAGAGAAAGGGCAGAAGAATTGTACCGTGAAGTGAAATAACAGCCCAAGAAGCGATAAATATCAACATGAAAACATGATGCAAAATGGACGTATCAACTCCCCCAAGCTTAGACCTCGCTTGTCCTCAAGTGAAAGCCTAGCTCAATAAATATGTCCACATGTTTAGGGAGAGAGGTGTCGACAAAACAAGATACGAACATGCATGCATCATGATCATGATCAGAATAGCAATACCAACATATAATCTCTCATGCTAAAGTGATAATTCCTTCACAAAGTAAAGCATGGATCAAGAACCTTACCGAGAAGTAACAACCGATAGCCTTTAGTCATTGAAGCAATTACAATTTATCACAACATCAGAAAGAGTCAAATAAGAGCTTGTAAAGCAAATCCACATATTCAATCATTCTTTCGTTCTCTACAATTGCTACAACTCACGTGGTACTCATGAGATCAAAGTTTCAGCTGGACATAGAGAAAGATAGGGGCTAATAGTTTTGCCTCCCAACTGCTTACCTCAAGAGTAATGTCAACAATAATAATTCATGAATACTTACTTCCAAGTTGACATATGAATATAGATCTTTCCCAAGCATATGACGTTAGCCAAGATAAAGGTGAAATAAGGAATTGGTGAAGATCAACATGACTCTTTCAAGGAAAAAAAGTAAAGGTACAAGATAGGCCCTTCGCAGAGGGAAGCAGAGGTTGTCATGCGCTTTTGAGGTTTGGATGCGTGTCCTCTTAGTGCGGAGGAACGTCACTTTATATTGCCTCCTGTGATAAAGAACTTTATTATGCAGTCTGTCACTTTTATGTCTTCCTCGTCACAGTTTCGTACAAAGCTTATTTTCCTCAGACTAATAGATCATACATATTAGAGAGCAATTTTTATTGCTTGCACCAATGACAACTTACTTGAGGGATCTTATTCAATCCATAGGTAGGTATGGTGGACACTCATGGCAAAACTGGTTTGAAGGTTTATGGATGCACAAGTATTATCTCTACTTAGTGCGGGAGGTTTGGCTATTGTGAGGTGGAAGCAATCGTCACATGCTAAGGGATCTCTAATCATATAACATTGGTCGAAACCAAGCAATCACAATTCATTATGTTGTCTTCCTTGTCCAACATCTACTTCTAGGCATACAATAGTTTAGTGAGTGTTCACAATCATAGATGGTGTTAGAGATGATATATTTATAAGTGAACCTCTCCTTCTTTATCACTTCCTATTAATTGCAACCATGACCAAGGTCTACGTTTGCCTACCCTCAACAAGTTTCAATCCTCATTCTTTTTATATGTGAAGCCATCACTTCCCATAAGATCATTACATGATCTTTCATGCTTTTGTTCTATTCTCACTCTTTTGATCATGGCAAGAGGCAAAGCCCTTCAAATAAGACACTGTTTATTATATGGCTCACGGGCTCGAATATATTGGGGTGACACAAAGCAAAACTCAAGACTAAAACACTAAGACTTTTAAATCCACTAAAGAAAGAGAAAACTGAAAAGGAAAACTAAAACAAAGGTAAAAGCAAAAGATGTGATGGTGATACGATACCGGGGCAACTCCCCCAAGCTTGGCACAAGACAAGGGGATTGCCCATTCCAATGCTCAGTTGTCTTCCTTTGGTGGTGATGGTGGTGGAGTTGTTGCAATCTTTGACTCCAAGAGGGCCATTAATCTTTGATTTATACCTTGGAGATATCCGATATGTTTTCCAACAAAACAACTTCACGAGTGAGACAAGTATTGCGAGAACGAGTTGTTTCACAAAACCTCAAGAGTTCAATCAAGGATGGAGACAGTAGGTGGAGGTAGGGTTGGAGGAAATCCACTTCTTCAACTTCTTCCTTGTTGATCACAGATTGCACTTCACCCCATGCCTGATTCTTTTCCTTAGCTTTGCCCTTGGTTTCTTTAGGTAGCCCATCCTTAGCCTCCATGACCTCCATCCTTTTCAGATCAGCATGTACTTCTCCATACACTTGAGGGAGATTGTTCTCCCCCACAGATTCCTGAGACGACATCTTGCTCTAAATCTGCGGTAGAAAACAAGCTCGAAACAAAAAACACAGGAAATTTGCGTGATGCAGGGGTCAGACCAAACGGGAGTATATATAATGATTTTTTTTCAGACCATAAGGAGTACCCTGCCCGAAAACGGAGTCCGGGTGGCGCACGACGTGGCCACAAGCCCTCACGGCGCGGCCAGGGGGTGGGCCCGCGCCGTGCAGGCTTGTCGCCTCCTCGCGCACTTTTCGGACTACTTCCAATTTTTTTTATTTTTTCAAATATTCCAAAACGGAGAAAATTTCCTACTAGAAAAGTTTCGGAGTCTGTTTTCTTACCAAATCACACACCTCTTCGTTTAAGGAGTCTGAAACAGGCTGATAAATATCCCTTAGGTATTCTTCTGGAGTTATGGTGTTGATGATATTGCTTTCAACATTTATGGGAGTACCGGAGATATAATGCTTGATTCTCTCCCCATTTACAACTCTCGAACAATTACCTTCCGTGTTGTTGATCTTGATAGCACCGGAACGATATACTTCCTTAACAACATAGGGACCTTCCCATTTAAAGAGAAGCTTGCCTGCAAAGAATCTTAAACGAGAGTTATATAGCAAGACATAATCACCTACATTGAACTCACGCTTTTGTATCCTCTTATCATGCCACCTCTTAACCTTCTCTTTGAACAACTTGGCATTCTCATATGCGTGAGTTCTCCACTCATCAAGCGAGCTAATGTCAAATAACCTCTTCTCATCGGCAAGTTTGAAATCAAAGTTGAGCTCTTTGATTGCCCAATAAGCTTTATGTTCTAGATCAAGAGGTAAATGACATGCTTTACCGTACACCATTTTGTACGGAGACATGCCCATGGGATTCTTATATGCAGTTCTATAAGCCCACAGTGCATCATCGAGCTTCTTAGACCAATTCTTTCTAGACCTGTTGAGAGTCTTTTGCAGAATTAGTTTGATCTCTCTATTGCTTAGCTCTACTTGACCACTGGACTTAGGGTGATAGGGAGACGCAATTCTATGGTTGACATCGTACTTAGCAAGCGTTTTACGGAAAGCACCATGAATGAAGTGTGAACCACCGTCAGTCATTAGATATCTAGGGACTCCAAATCTAGGGAAGATAACTTCTTTCAGCATCTTGATAGAGGTGTTGTGATCAGCACTACTAGTGGGGATAGCTTCTACTCACTTAGTGACGTAATCAACAACAACTAAGATGTGAGTATACCCATTGTATTTTGGAAAAGGTCCCATATAATCAAAGCCCCATACATCAAATGGTTCAATAACAAGTGAATAGTTCATAGGCATTTCCTGACGTTTGCCAATATTACCTATTCTTTGACATTCGTCACAAGACAAGACAAACTTACGGGCATCCTTGAAGAGAGTGGGCCAATAGAAACCTGATTGCAATACCTTGTGTGCAGTTCTATCTCCCGCATGGTGTCCTCCGTAGGCCTCGGAGTGACACTTCTGTCAAAAACAAAAGGAATATCCTTTTTCAAGAGATTGGTAAGAGGCCTAGAAATCTTAAAGAAGTCTTTTATGAACCTTCTATAGAAACCAGCATGACCAAGGAAACTTCTTATACCTTTGATATCTGTGGGGTATGGCATTTTCTCGATTGCATCAACCTTACCCTTATCGACTTCAATACCTCTTTCGGAAATTTTATGTCCTAAGACGATGCCTTCATTAACCATAAAGTGGCACTTCTCCCAATTCAAGACAAGGTTGGTGTCTTTACATCTCTGCAAGACTCGATCAAGGTTGCTGAGGCAATCATCAAAGGAAGACCCATAAACAGAGAAGGCATCCATGAAAACCTCGACAATATTTTCACAAAAGTCAGAGAATATAGCCATGATACATCTTTGAAAGGTGGCAGGTGCATTACATAAGGCAAAAGGCATACATCTATAAGCAAAGGTACCGAAAGGGCAGGTGAAAGTAGTTTTCTCCTGATCAGATTGTGCAACTTGTATTTGGGAGAAACCAGAATAACCATCTAGAAAGCAAAAGTGTGTGTGTTTAGACAATCTTTCTAGCATTTGGTCGATAAAAGGCAGAGGGTAATGATCTTTCCTAGTGGCTTTATTCAATTTCCTAAAATCGATCACAATCCTATAGCCAGTGATAATCCTCTGCGGGATCAATTCATCCTTATAATTAGGGACGCAATGCACCGGACTCACCCAATCACTATGAGCAACAGGATAGATAATACCCGCTTCCAGGAGCTTTAGTATTTCTTTTGATGATCAGCAACTGGTTTGAAATCAGGATCGGTTTTAATCTTGTGCTGGCATAGAGTGGGACTAATGCCCTTAAGATCATCAAGAGTATATCCAATAGCAGCACGGTGCTTCCTTGGAGTTTTTAGTAACTTCTTTTCTTCATGCTCTGAGAGGCTAGCACTAATAATGACATGATATATCTCCTTTTCATCAAGATAGGCATACTTAAGAGTATCAGGCAACTATTTAAGCTTGAACACAAGATCACCCTTTGGTGGAGGTGGATCCCCAAGCAGTTCAATAGGCAAGTTATTCTTAAGGATAGGATATTGTTCTAAGACAACTCTATCTATCTCATCCCTTTCATTCATATGCATATCATTTTCATGCTCAAGCAAGTATTGCTCTAAGGGATCAGTAGGAGGCACGACAATAGAAGCTAAGGCAATAGTTTCATCCTTACTAGGAAACTCCTTTGTATGAGTTTGTCTACCAAACTTGGAGAAATTGAACTCATGTGACAAACCTTCAAAGCCAACAGTGACAGTTTGCTTCTCACAGTCAATATGAGCATTGACGGTATTGAGGTAAGGTCTGCCAAACATGATGGGACAAAAGCTATCTTGTGCGGTAGCAAGAACGAGGAAATCAACAGGATACTTTGTTTTACCACACAAGACTTCAACATCCCTAACAATTCCCACAGGGCAGATAGTATCTCTATTGCCATGCTAAATAGTGACATCAATAGGCTCTATATCAACAGGTGCAATCTCATCTTTGATTTCATCGTATAAGGATTGAGGTATTGCACTAACACTAGCACCCACATCACATAAACCATGATAACAATGATCTCCTATCTTAATAGAAACCACAGGCATGCCAACAACAGGCCTATGTTTGTCTCTAGCGTGAGGTTTAGCAATTCTAGCAGCATCTTCACAGAAGTGAATATTATGTCCCTCAACTTCTTCAGACAGAAGATCTTTGATGATAGCAATGCTAGGTTCGACTCTAATTTGCTCAGGGGGTGTAGGTGTTCTAATATAGCCTCTACATATCACAGTTGAAGCTTTAGAACGATCCTTTATCCTAACAGGGAAAGGTGGTTTCTCAATATAAGCAGTGGGAACCACAGAATCATTATAGGCAATGACTTTCTCTTCAACTGGAGTGGGTTTAACTACATTAACTTCTAAAGCAGGATTATATTTAAACCACTTCTCTTTGGGGAGATTAATATGAGCAGCAAAGGATTCACACAATGAAGCTACTATCTCAGAGTCAAGTCCATACTTAGCGCTAAAGTCACAAAAAGTATTTGTCTCAACAAAGGATTTAACGCAATCAAAAGTGAAATTCATACCTGACTCCTTACCTTCTTCAAGCTCCCAATCTTCAGAGTTGCGTTTAGTTCTCTCCAATAAATTCCATTTGAAGTCAATATCTCTCTTCATAAAAGAACCGGTACAAGAAGTGTCAAGCATGGTGCGGTCATCATGAGAAAACCGAGCATAGAAGTTCTGAATGATAATTTCTCTCGAGAGCTAATGATTGGGGCATGAATATAGCATTGATTTAAGCCTCCCCCAAGCTTGAGCGATGCTTTCTCTATCACGAGGCCAAAAATTATAAATATAATTCCGATCACGATGTACTAAATGCATAGGATAAAACTTTTGATGAAATTCCAATTTCAGCCGATTGTAGTCCCATGATCCACTATCATCACATAGACTATACAATGTCAACGCCTTATCATTCAAAGATAAAGGAAATACCTTCTTCTTGACCTCATCCTCGGGAACACCTGCAAACTTAAATAAACCACAAACTTCATCTACATAGATCAGATGCAACTCTGGATGTGATGTTCCATCTCCTGTAAAAGGATTAGCCAGCAGTTTCTCAAGCATACCCGAAGGAAATTCAAAGCAAATATTTTCAGTAGGTGCAGCAGGTTGAGGAGAAACTCTTTGTGCTTCTGTTCGAGGTGAAGATACCCCGAACAAGCCCCTCAAAGGATTAGTATCCATAGTGACAAGTGACAACAAATTTCAGCACACTATATGAATGTTTCCTTACCAAGTTCCACTTACTAAAGGCGCTTCACTCCCCGGCAACGGCGCCAGAAAAGAGTATTGATGACCCGCAAGTATAGGGGATCAATAGTAGTCCTTTCGATAAGTAAGAGTGTCGAACCCAACGAGGAGCAAAAGGATTTGACAAGTGGATTTCAGCAAGGTAAAATCTGCAGGCACTGAAATTATCGGTAACAAGTGATCGTGGTGAGATGATTCGTAGCAAGCAACAAGTAACAAAAGTAGCAATGGTGCAGCAAAGTGGCCCAATCCCTTTTGTAGCAAGGGATAAGCGTGGACAAAGTCTTATATGAGGAAAAACGCTCCCGAGGACACATGGGAATTTCTGTCATGCTAGTTTTCATCATGTTCATATGATTCGCGTTCGTTACTTTGATAGTTTGATATGTGGGTGGACCGGCACTTGGGACTGCCCTTACTTGGACAAGCATCCCACTTATGATTAACCCCTCTCGCAAGCATCCGCGACTACGAAAGAAGAATTAAGACAAAGTCTAACCATAGCATTGAACTAGTGGATCCAAATTAGCCCCTTACGAAGCAACGCATAAACTAGGGTTTAAGCTTATGTCACTCTAGCAACCCATCATCTACTTACTACTTCCCAATGCCTTCCTCTAGGCCCTAATAATGGTGAAGTGTTATGTAGTTGATGTTCACATAAAAGCACTAGAGGAAAAACAACATACAACATATCAAATTATCGAACGAATACCAAATTCACATGACTACTATTAGCATGACTTATCCCATGTCATGAGGAACAAAAGTAACTACTCACAATGCATAATCATATTCATGACCAGAGAGGTAATGAGTAGCATCAAGGATCTGAACATAAACTCTTCCACCAAGTAATCGAACTAGCATCAACTACAAAGAGTAATCAACACTACTAGCAACCTTACAAGTACCAATCGGAATTGCGAGACGGAGATTGGTTACAAGTGATGAACTAGGGTTTGGAGATGAGATGGTGCTGATGAAGATGTTGATGGTGATGAGTCCCCTCCGATGAGAGGAGTGTTGGTGATGATGATGGCGACGATTTCCCCCTCCGGGAGGGAAGTTTCCCCGGCAGGATCGTCCTGCCGGAGCTCTAGATTGGTTCTGCTCAAGTTCCTCCTCGTGGCGGCGGCGAAACCATGAAAAAGCTCCTCTCTGATTTTTTTTCCTGGACTAAACCCTTCATATAGCAAAAGAGGGGGGCAAGTGGGCCTGCAAGGTGCCCACAAGCCCTCATGGCGCGGCCTGGGGGTGGTCGCGCCGTGCAGGCTTGTGGCCACCTGCACGCCCCCCTCTGGCACTTCTTCGGCCCAGTATTTTTGATAAATCGGGAAAAAAATCCTCGTTGATTTTTACGGAGTTTGGAGTTGCGCAGAATAGGTATCTCAAACTTGCTCCACTTTCAGGCGAGAGTTCCAGTTGCCGGTATTCTCTCTCTTCATGTAAACCTTGCAAAATAAGAGAGAAAAGGCATAAGAGTTGTACCGTGAAGTGAAATAACAGCCCAAGAAGAGATAAATATCAACATGAAAACATGATGCAAAATGGACGTATCAAGGCCAAAGAGCCCAAACAAAAAGAGAGAAAAAGAGAGAAGAGACAATGCTACTATATTTTTCCGCACTTGTGCTTCATAATAGCACCATGCTCTACATGATTGAGAGTCGCTTGTTTTGTCACCACCATATACTAGTGGGAATCTTCATTATGTAACTTGGTTTGTATATTCCAATGATGGGCTTCCTCAAAATTGCCCTAGGTCTTCGTGAGCAAGCAAGTTGGATGCAAACCCACTAGTTCTCCTTTTGAGCTTTCACACACTTATAGCTCTTAGTGCATCCATTGCATGGAAGTCCCTACTCTTTCACATTGATATCTATTGATGGGCATCTCCATAGCCCTTTGATACGCCAAGTCAATGTGACCATCTCCTCCTTTTTGCCTCACAACCTCCACCACACTCTATTCCACCTATAGTGCTATATCCATGGCTCACGCTCATGTATTGCGTGAGAGTTGAAAAGGGTTTTAGAAAGTAAGAGTGCAAAAATAATTACTTGGAAAATACCGGTGTTGTGCATTATTTAAATCTGTTGTGTGGGGATGATGGAGCATAGCCAGACTATATGATTTTGTAGGGATAACTTTCTTTTGCCTCATTGTTTCGAAAGTTCATGATTACCTTGCTAGATTGCTTGAAGTATTATTGTTTTCATGCCAATAGAAAACTATTGTTTTGAATCTTACGGATCTAAACATTCATGTCACATGAAATAAGTTATAAAGGACAAATATGCTAGGTAGCATTCCACATCAAAAATTAAGTCTTCATCACTTCCCTACTCGAGGACGAGCAGGAGTTAAGCTTGGGGATGCTTTATACGTCTTCAACGTAACTATAATGTTTGATGGTTCCATGCTATTATCTTGTCAAACTTTGGATGTTTTGTATGCCTTTTATATCTTTTTGGGGACTAACTTATTAACTCAGTGCCAAGTGCCAGTTCCTATTTTTTCTGTGTTTCTGATCTTTTTCAAAGGAGAATATTAAACGGAGTCCAAACGAAATAAAACCACCGAAAAGATTTTTTTCCGGAACAGAAGATACGCAGGGAGCTGGAGAACCAAGGCAGAGGGCACCAGGGGAGGCCAAAAGCCCCCTAGTCGCGGCCTGGGGGGCGCCTAGCAGGCTTGTGGGCCCCCTGTGGCTCCTCTGCCCTACTTCTTCTGCCTATAAATCCCTGAAAAATCTGAAACCACGGGAGAGAGCCACGAAAATACTTTTCCACCGCCGCAAGCTTCTGTCTCTGCAAGATCCCATCGGGGGCACGTTCTGGTGCCCTGTCGGAGGGGGGATTCAGACACGGAGGGCTTCTTCATCAACAACATTGCCACTCCGATGATGTGTGAGTAGTTCACCATAGACCTTCGGGTCCATAGCTAGTAGCTAGATGGCTTCTTCTCTCTCTTGTATCTTCAATACAAAGTTCTCCATGATCTTCATGGAGATCTATCCGATGAAATCCTCTTTTGCGGTGTGTTTTTGAGATCCGATGAATTGTGGATTAATGATCAGATTATCTATGGATCCTATTTGAGTTTCTCTGACTCTTATATGCATGATTTCATATCCTTGTAATTCTATTCGAGTTGTGGGTTTTGTTTGGCCAACTTGATCTATAATTCTTGCAATGGGAGAAGTGCTTGGTTTTGGGTTCATACCGTGCGGTGACCTCACCCAGTGAGAGAAGGGGTAGCGAGGCAGGCATCGTGTTGTTGCCATCAAGCGTAAAAAGATGGGGTTTATATCTGTTGCATGAATTTATCCCTCTACATCATGTCATCTTGCTTCAGGCGTTACTCTGTTTGTCATGAACTCAATACACTAGATGCATGCTGGATAGCGGTCGATGTGTGGAATAATAGTAGTAGATGCAGAAAGTATCGATCTAGTTGTCTCGGACGTGATGCCTATATGTATGATCATTGCCTTAGATATCGTCATGACTTTGCGCGGTTCTATCAATTGCTCGACGGTAATTCGTTCACCCACCGTAATATTTGCTATCTTGAGAGAAGCCTCTAGTGAACACTATGGCCCCCGGGTCTACTTCACATCATATTTTTAGCCTTACACTTTTACTTTGTTGCACTTTCCGCCTTCAGATCTCACCCTGCAATCAATCGTGAAGGGATTGACAACCCCTTTGTAGCGTTGGGTGCAAGTTTCCTGTTTTTGCGCAGGTACTTTGGAGACTTGGCTTGATACTCGTACTGGATTGATACCTTGGTTCTCAAACTGAGGGAAATACTTACTGCTACTATGCTGCATCACCCTTTCCTCTTCAAGGGAAAAACCAACACAAGCTTAAGAGGTAAAAGTGAGCCAGTTGGAGAAGAATGTGCTCACCGGAAGCCCAAAGCCCGTGTAGAAGTGCTCGTCGAACATGACGATCTCTCCCTCCTGCGGCGTCGTGGCGGTCTTGGCATCGGGGATCCGCACCGTCACCAGAGAGGCATGAGGCAACATCCGGCGGTGCCGGAGCGCCTTGATGTGGCCGTTGCAAATATCCCTGCTGAGCCAAGCTCCATGGGAAGAGCTCTTCTTCGAAGAGGAGCCGCTCGCCATGACTGTGGACGACGGGTGCTTGGGAAGACTGGCGGCAGCGGGTGGCGCGACGGCGACGGAGAGGATGAAGGCGAAGACAGACGGTCTCTTTCTCTCCGGGCTCAGGGAGGAAGAGGGCGTCGATGCGGGGCGAGAAGGGGGCGAATAGCCTCCTCGGTACCCCCGCACCCCATTTAAACCCCACGAAGGATCGTGGGGAGGGGATCCGGTGCGTGCAGAGCCCCACTAATCCCCTGTATTACAAGCGGTAACGTTTCCCGAGACCCAACTGTCACGGAGTAAATCCACAAAGGATCCTCCGCACGGCGGCCGAGGGGCCGTCGTGGCGGGACCCAGGGCCCAGGCCCGGTCTCGTCACCTGCATAAACCATCATCACGTGAGGCCGGGCCTGGCACGTGGCACGATTTGCATAGCCTACGACGAAGCCGAGGCGTCGCTTAGAAGCCAGTCGGCTTTCGAGTCGGTGTCCCCTGCCGCAGGCGGCGGCAGGTATACAACGACAAACAATCAACGAGGCCTCTCCAGCTTCGGGGACTACTGTCGGGGGGATAACCCCGGGGTAGGCTCAACGAGCCTCCTCCTTTACCTTCAACCCAGAAGGAATGACCAAAACAATTCTACGAGGCCCAAGTCCCCTGGCCGGCTAGGAAACACCTACCGGCTGGGGGGCAAGGCAGCCAACTCTTTGGCCGGCCAGGAAGCACCTGCCGGCTAGAAGCAAGACGACTACCTCTCCTTGGCCGCCTAGGCCAAGCTAGCCGGCTAGGGACGAGGAAGCCGTGCCCAGGCCGGCTAGTCGAGCAGGCTAGCCGGCTGGGGATCTCAAGTCACATCAGATCGTAGGTCATGACGAGACCCTACGATTAAAGGTGGCTACGCGTCAGCAAAGGTACTGGATCAGAGTGCACGGTGGGTACCAGCATCGGCGGCCACGCCATTGACCTCCCCCGGTTCTGATCCATCACCCTGCACAGTGTCGGCCCGTCAAACTCCCACTGCATTACTGCACTGTCTACCCATGACGAATCTCGCAGGACGACGTCGGACATACCATATGTGTCCTGCGTCAACCTTATGCGAGAGCCTCATTGGCTAGCCGGCGGGTCCCACATCCAGACGGGACCTCGCAGCCGGCGGGGCCCTCAAGCGACAAGACAAGACCCCCGTGGGCCCCCTGGCCAGCCGGCGAGGCTGCCAGCCGGGTCCCACTCTTGTACCCTTTATCCATATTGTAGGCTGATGAGTTCGTCTATAAAACCCCTCGGTCCCCCTCCATGCAGAGGGTCGGTCAACTTAGCGCACACACCAATCACATAGGAGAGGCAGAGACGAGCCGGCTACTCATTCTTCCTCCTCCGCAATACTGCTCCAGGAGCACTTTGTAGTCCCATTCATACATCATACACTCTGGCAGGACTAGGGGTATTATCTCTACGGAGAACCCTAAACCTGGGTACATCGTGTGTTCCATGCTTGTAACAACCTCACCCCAGCGCCCTCCGGTGCCACTTCGGTTCCTACCATCTTTAGCCTACCCATGGCTTATGTTGTGAGTATTCACCGACACGAATGTTGGTCATATTCACCGGAACTAGAAAGAGGTCGTGCAGCAACAAGGATGACCATGTCGCCTTGAGCACGACAACATATATCATGTGGCAAAGTGAACAAAAGTATGAAGTACAGGTTCGCCTAACCAGCTTCATCAGACACTTGGAGTCGGCACGCCTTGCTAGAGGCCACTACCAACTAGCCGAGTCAGACGTGGTCTGACCAAGTGAACAAGAACCTAAAGGGTCGCGCGCTTAAGGGAAGGAACACGTGGGCTTTAGGGTCCATGCGAGGCCCATGAATAGGGGCCGCGCCGGACGCCTATATATAAGGGAGGTGTGGCACACCTATTTGGTGGATCGCTTCGGCTCCGTCATTAGGGTTGTACATGTGTTGCAACTAGCCACCTCTACTCGCCTCCGATGACCATGTGATCCGAACCTAGCAGTCCGCTGCTCGGTGTTCCTCCTGCATGCGCGGATACCATTAGAGGTAGTGCACATGTATCACTCCGGCGAACCTGTACATGGGATCCGACAATCGGCTGGTCGAGGGACACGACCTGGCGACCGGATGTTCGAGGGAGATCGAACAAGGAGGAGACCGATCACCGGAACACGCTGCCCCAACTCTACTTCCGCTGCACGGCAATGCACGCTTAGTGGTAACAATCTGTGATCCATCTCCGTAGGATGTTTTTGGTTGTTCTACGCGTAGGAAAATTTTAATTCGCATGCGATGCACCTATAGAAGAACCCAATAGTGGTATCACAGCTTCTGCTATAGGATATGGTATTCAGATCATATGCATATTTGATATGTGGAGGCGGCGAGTGAGATCCGTCGTCGTTCTTGAGATCGGCTAGGTGCATGGTTGATGTGATCAACTGCACATCAGGATTGTTGAGGCTATGTTTTCTGTCAAGCGGAACAGATGAGTTCGTGACACAACCTACCCGTACCGGTCGGTTACCGTCATCGGGGTTAACAGTGAAATGTAAATCCGAATCGAGTTCGCGATGATCGATGAGATCGGTCAGATCAAAAAACTTGGCGTGATCGGAGTACAAATTCGATCTATGATTTCTGAAAATGTGTGCATAGTGTCGAATATTTCGTACACGACCACACAAACTGGTAGAATCCGATTTTATGCATAAGTTTGTTTTGCAGGTTTGATGTGAATAGTATGGCTCATATGTATGTGATGCATGTGTGTAATTTAACATGACCTGCGTGTCATGATTGTCAGCCGGCAGGAGCCAAAGTGTTGTCATTATATTGTATCACGACCTGCGTGTCGACTTGTCATTCTCTGTAAATTCATTACTAGTTGTAGTAGTTGGAGGACATAGATCAAGTTCCAGGCTTTGGTGTCCCGGCGTGACGAACAGGATGGAGTTCTTCCCTGGTCATCGCAGTTGGAGCCGGCCTAGAAGGACATCCATGAAGGAGCCATACTATTTCACATATTTATGTTTGTATGTGATTGATATAGTTTCTTGTTTCCTATGCATGTTATAGTGTAGAAAGATCCCTCGTTAATATCAAATACGACTCCTTCAAACCATTCCGGATGTTGCACCTTCGCACGTCAAGTACGTCTACTGGTGGGCCCATAAAATTGAGGTGCTACTAGGTGTCCTTGAACTGGAGGGTCGTGTCTGACACGGACACGCACTGCATCAGGTTTACTTGACAAGGCTATCAAAACGGTTTTGGGCCTTCTAGCAAAGAAGGTTGGGAGTTGGGGTATAAGATACCTACCCGACCGACAGGAGTCATATAGAGATACAATTAGCAACGTGTTGCTTACCGAATAGGCAAGTTGGCTAGCAGTGATCCTAAAGCTCACTAGTCGCTCATGCTAGATAGATCCTTAATCACTGAGAGTTTGCGGAGGGATTCCGACTTCAGTGGGAGTAGTTCTATTTAAGGATTGAATTACTCTACATAAACACATTGTTTAGTGATTGCATATTTTCGGTTGTAGATCAATGGCACCACTTGCTCAAAACTTTGCGTTCAAATCAATTCTAGAAAAGGATAAACTTAATGGAACAAACTTTACCACCTAGTATAGAAATCTGAGAATTGTTCTCAAGCACAATAAAAAGGAAAATTTTCTAGAGGATCCACTTCCACAGGTACTCGTCGATAATACTGATACCACAACTAAGAATGCCTACCATAAACTCATTGATGAATCGAACGAGATCAGCTGCCTCATGCTGGCTTGTATGGAACCCGATTTGCAACAGCATTTCGAAGACATTGCGGATTTCTATATGATCGAGAATCTCGGGAGCATGTTTCAGGTGCAGGATAGGACCGAAAGGTTCAACGTCTGGCGATGCTTGATGGATTGTAAGCTGAAGGAAGGTAATCCACTAAGCCCGCATGTGATCAAAATGATTGGATACGTGCAAGCCTAGGATCATTTGCGCTTCCCACTCTCGGATGAGCTGGCTACTGATGCAGTTTTGGGTTCTCTTCCAACTAGCTATGGGACGTTCATCTTGAACTATCATATGCATAGCATGGATAATAAGCTCACTGAATTGTATGGTATGCTGAAGGTGGCAGAGCAGGATATTAAGAAAGGCACGCATCAAGTGTTTATGGTGCAGAACTCGAGAAAGTTTAAGAAGAGTTGGTCCTAGAAAAAGGGTAAGGCAAAGGGCAGGGCGAAGGTTGTCTCCACCGCTGAGCCAAGGTCCGGACCAAACTCAAAGACCATTTGCTTTCATTGCAAGGAAGCTGGTCACTGGAAGAGGAACTGTAGCAAGTGGCTTGCTGAGGATGGAAAGAAGGCCGGAGATGCTTCTTCAGGCAAAGGTACACTTGTTACCTATGTTATAGCCATTTACCTTGCTAAAATACCTAGTAGCTCTTGGGTATTCGATGCCGGATCGGTTGTTCATATTTGCAACTCGATGCAGGGGCTGGTAACAACTAGGCGTGTGTCACAAGGGGAGATTGACATCAGTGTCGGCAACAAAGTAAAAGTTGCTGCATTAGAGGTCGGAACGATGCAGCTCCAGCTTCCTTCTGGATTTATTTTTAATTGAATAATTGTTATTACATTCCTGCACTTAGTCGGAATATTATTTATGCCTCATGTTTGATGCGTCAAGGTTATGAATTCAATTTAAAGGACAATGGTTGTTCATTTTATTTTAATGGAATATTCCACAGCCATGCACCCATTGTAGATGGCTATTTATTTTGAATCTAGAAACGAAACTAGTCTATAACGTGAATGTCAAGAGGCATAAGCCTAATGAGATAAATCCAATATACTTGTGGCATTGCCGGCTTGGACACATTAGTCTGAAACATATAAAGAAGCTCCATGATGATGGACTCCTAACTTCGTCTAACTTTGGGTCGCTCGAGACATGCAAATCATGCTTGCTAGGCAAGATGACTAAGTCTCCTTTTGCAAAGAGTAGCGAGAGGGCATTCGAGCTGTTGGAGCTTATACACAGTGATGTCTGTGGTCCAATGAGCACAACAGCTAGAGGTGGCTATCAGTACTTCGTGACTTTTACCGACGACTTGAGTAGATATGTATATATCCATTTGATGAGGCACAAGTCAGAGACTTTTGAAAAGTTCAAAGAGTTTCAAAACGAGGTTGAAAATCACCTCGGCAACACGGTAAAGCTCCTATGATCAGATCGTGGAGGTGAGTACCTGAGCCATGAGTTTGATGATCACCTGAAAAGTCGAGGTATAGTACCTCAGCTCACACCTTCGGGTAGACCGCACAGAAACGACGTGTTAGAACAAAGAAATCGAACCTTGTTGGACATGGTCCGAACGATTATGAGCAAATCGGATTTATCCTTGTCATTCTGGGGATACGCTCTAGAAACTGCAGCTTTCACACTTAACAGGGTACCATCAAAATCCGTAGACAACACACCACATCAGATGTGGATTGGGAAGAGTCCTAGTATGTCTTTTCTAAAGATTTGGGGTTGTAAAGCATATTTCAAGCGACTCATGTCGGACAAGCTTACACCCAAGTTGGATAAATGCATATTCGTGGGATATCCGAGGGAAACCTTGGGATACATCATCTACAACCGAGAAGAGAACAAAGTGTTTGTTGCTTGGAACGGGGTTTTCCTAGAGAAAGAGTTTCCCACTCAGGAAGCCAGTGGGAGAACGGTGCAACTCGAAGAAATTCGAGAGACACTATGGGACGACTCGACTGGTGATGAGATTATACCGGAGTCGGTCAGGGAACCCGTAGTGGAGTCGGCATCAGAGCCGCGGAGGTCGGCTAGATTGTGCAAAGTGCGCGATGTGTTGTTACTAGAAGGGACGAGCCAACCACGTATGCAGAAGCGATGGTGAGCCTATATTACGAGGCATGGCTTGGGGCCATGAGATCCGAGTTAAAGTCCATGGATGATAATCAAGTATCGGACTTGGTTGATCCGTTGCCTGGCGTAGTAGCCATTAGTTGCAAATGGGTCTTTAAGAAGAAAACGGATGTGGATGGAAATGTTCACATCCACAAATCCCGGCTTGTCCCTAAAGTTTATGGACAATTTCAAGGAATTGACTACGACAAGACCTGCTCGCCGGTAGCGATGCTGAAGTCGGTGATGATCATACTAGCAATAGCTGCATATTTCGATTAGGAGATATGGCAGATGGATGTCAAAATAGCTTACCTTCATGGAAATTTAAAGGAGGATGTATACATGATACAACCCAAAGGTGTTTTTGATCCAACTAACGCTGGTAAAATATGCAAGCTCAAGAGATCCATTTATGGATTTAGGATATTCGTTTTGATGAAGTCATTGTTGACCTTGGTTTCATCAAGAGCAAAGAAGACTAGTGTTTATACAAGAAGTCTAGTGGGAGCTCGGTAGTATTTTTGATGTTGTATGTGGATGATATACTACTGATAGGAAATGATGTTTCGATGCTGAACTCAGTCAAGGAATCATTGAATGGGAAGTTTTCGATGAAAGACCTTGGCGAGGCAGTGTACATTTTAGGCACCAATATCTATAGAGATAGAACGAGGAGGCTGCTCGGCTTAGCCCAAAGCACGTACATAGACAAAGTGTTGAAGCAATTCAACATGAGTGAGGCCAAGAAAGGGTTCTTGCCCGTCTCACATGGTATAAGGCTAAGCAAGACTCGGAGTCCTACGACTTCTAATGAGCGAAACCGAATGAGTAGGATTTCGTATGCTTCAACAATAGGATCCATCATGTATGCCATGCTATGTACACTACCTCATGTTGCATATGCAATAAGCTTAACAGGAAGATACCAGGCCGATCCAGGTGAGAGTCACTGGGCAGCGGTGAAATCTATCTTGAAGTACGTGAAAAGGACTAAAGAGATGTTCCTAGTTTATGGAGGTGGGGAGGAGCTCAGCGTAAAGGGTTACGTTGTTGCTAGTTTCCAAAGTGAAAGGGATGATTGTTGATCGCAAACTTGATTCGTGTATGTCATGAATGGAGGAGTAGTGAGCTGGATGAGTTCCAAGCAAGATACGATGGCCGAATATGTTGCGGCTTGTGAAGATGCAAAGGAAGGTGTTTGGATTTGGAAGTTCCTAGAGGATCTAGGTGTCTTCTTGGGCTGGTCAAAATAGTTGGACCTTTATTGGGATAATGCAGGTGCCATCGCAGAGGCCAAGGAGCCGAGACAACACCACAAGACCAGGAACATAGACTGAAAGTATCACCTGGTACGAAAGCTCGTACAGAATGGTGATACTAATTTATGCAAGATTCACATGGATACAAATGTCGTAGATCCGTTGACTAAGCCACTTCCATAACCTAAGCATGAGGGGCACGTTAGAGCTATGGGCATTCGATGTCTATTGGATTGACTATAGTGCAATTTGGAGACTGTTGGAGATATGGCCTAGAGGCAATCATCTATGATGATATTGCCTATGTGTTTATGAATAAAGATAGTCCTTGTACATTATCAATGATGTCTATCGATAAGTATGTGACTTGTTTGTGAGACTATGCATTGTATGATGAGTGTCTTAAATGGTCCCTAGTCGAAAGGGTTGTGTGGACGCGCAACCAGTTAGACTAGTATATGACACGGTGGATGGTTTGGTCTCACTGACCATGTAGTTGGATGCTAGCCGGGTAATATGGACTCAGAAAGATCTGGTTACATTCATCGTAGTCGGATCCAAGTCGAGATAAGGTTCGAGTTGGACAGACTCAACTATGAGACACAACGATAGGTCATGTGTGATTATCTAGTACAACATACGTTTTATGTCCTAAGATCTGAGCTGGCGCATGTACTCGGGATGGTGACAGACTTGGTTTCGGCCAACCAAACGCTACTCCGTGACTAGGTAGTTACAAAGGTAGGTTTCGGGCTTGTCCAGACCCATGCTGCAAGACGTGGTCGAGCAAGATGGTATTTGCCCCTCCGATAAGGAGAGATATACTCTAGGCCCCTCGGGTGATCTGACCTGGATAAGCATGGCCATGTGATGAGGACTATGAGATAATCCGAACGTTTGTCGGATTCACCGGAACGAGAAAGAGGTCGTGCGGCAACAAGGATTACCATGTCGCCTTAAGCACGACAATGTATATCGTGTGGCAAAGGGAAAACAAGTATGAAGTACAGGCTCGCCTAACCAGCTTCATCGGACACTTGGAGTCGACTCGCCTTGCTAGAGGCCGCTACCAACTAGCCGAGTTAGACGTGGTCTGACTCGTGACCAAGTGAACGAGAACCTAAAGGGGCGCGCTCTTAAAGGAAGGAACACGTGGGCTTTAGGGTCCGTGCGAGGCCCAAGAGTTGAACCCTCACCGGATGCCTATATATAGTGGAGGTGCGTCACACCTATTCGGTTGATCGTTTCGGTGCCATCATTAGGGCTATGCATGTGTTGCAACTAGCCACCTCCAATCGCTGCCGCCGACCATGTGATTCGGACCTAGTAGTTCGCCGCTCGGTGTTCTTCCAGCACGCGTGGATACCATTACAGGCAATGCACCTGTGCCGCTCCCGCGAACCTGTAGGGATCCGATGATCGGCTGTTCGAGGGAGACGACCCGATGACCGGCTATTCGAGGGAGATCGAAGGAGGAGGATACGGAAACGCAAATGCGATGCCCCAACTCTACTTCCGCTACACGGCACTGCGCGTCTAGTGGTAATGATTTGTGATCCATCTCTCTAGCATGTTCTTGGTTGTTCTGCGCATAGGAAAATTTCAATTCACAAGCGATGCACCTACGGTAGAACACAACAGGAGGGGGGGTGAATAGACTACTTGCATAAATTAAAATCCTATCCTTTTCCCAATTTTAATGGTTGGAAGATTTTAGCAATTCTACCAAGTCTAGTGCACCCTGCACATGCTAGTCAACATATATTGCAGTGGAAAATAAGGACATTGCACATGTAAAAAAGTAGTACAGTTTTGGAAGATCAAATGCAAAGATTGACACGGCGATTTTTGCGTGGTTCCGATAGGTGGCACTATTGTATGTCCACATTAGTGGAGACTTCAACCCACGGAGGTCAACTGATACGTCTCCGTCGTATCTATAATTTTTGATTCTTTCATGCCAGTATTCTACAACTTTCATATACTTTTGGCAACTTTTTATACTATTTCGGGGACTAACATATTGATCCAATGCCAGTGCCAGTTCTTGTTTGTTGCATGTTTTTTCTTTCGTAGAAAATCCATATCAAACAAAGTCCAAACGGGACAAAAACTTACGTAGATTTGTTTTGGAATATTCGTGAATTTTGGGAAGTGGAATCAGCAGAAGGCAGTGCCCGAGGGGGCCACAAGCCATAGGGGCGCGGCCTGGGGGGTAGGTCGGACCAGGCAGGCTTGTGACCACCCCGTAAGGCGGTTGGTGCCCTTCTTTCGCCGCAAGAAAACTAATTTCTGGATAAAATCGTGTTAAAATTTCATCCCAATCAGAGTTACGTATCTCTGGGAATATAAGAAATGGTGAAATGCCAGAATCTGGGAACACAAAAACAAAAAGAAACATAGAGAGAGAGATCCAATCTCGGAGGGACTCTTGCCCCTCCATCGCCATGGAGGCCAAGGACCAGAGAGGAAACCCTACTCCCATCTAGGGGTAGGCCAAGGAAGAAGAAGAAGGAGGGGCGGATCTCTCCCCCTCTCTCCTGCTGGCACCGGAACATCGTCGGGTCATCATTGTGACGACGATCTACACAAACAACTTCGTCGTTGTCATCACCAACTGTCTCCCCCACTATGCAGCGGTGTAACACGCCTTCTCCCCGCTGTAATCTCTACTTAAACATGGTGCTCAATGGTATATATTATTTACCAATGTTGTATGGATATCCTATGATGTTTGAGTAGATCTGTTTTGTCCTATGGGTTGATTGATGATCATGATTGGTTTGAGTTGCATGTTTTATTACTGGTGTTGTCCTATGGTGCTCTCTGTGTCGCACAAGCATGAGGTATCCCCGCTGTACGGTGTTACAATGTGTTCATGATTTGCCTATGGTTGGTTGCTTGAGTGACAGAAGCGTAAACCCGAGTATGTGGCTTGTTGCATATGGGAGTAAAGAGGACTTGATACCTTATAATGCTATGGTTGGGTTTTACCTTAATGATCTTTAGTAGTTGCAGATACTTGGTAGAGTTCCAATCATAAGTGCATATGATCCAAGTAGAGAAAGTATGTTAGCTTATGCCTCTCCCTCATATAAAATTCAATAATGATTACCAGCCTAGTTACTGATTGCCTAGGGACAAATAACCTTCTTGTGATAAAAAGATCTCTACTAAGACTAACTTAGGTGTTTCTTTATCTTAGCAGCCCCTAGTTTTTATTTACATGTTCTTCTTTATCTTGCAAATCTATCCTATCACACCTACAAAGTAATTCTAGTTTCATACTTGTTCTAGTTAACGCGAACGTTAAGCGTGCGTAGAGTTGTATCGGTGGTCGATAGAACTTGAGGGAATATTTGTTCTACCTTTAGCTCCTCCTTAGGTTCGACACTCTTACTTATCGAGAAAGGATACAATTGATCACCTATACTTGGTGGTTATGAAGACCTTTTTCTCGCGCCGTTGCCGGGGAACAATAGCGTGGGATGAATATTCTCGTGTGTGCTTGTTTGCTTTATCACTAAGTAGATTTTATTTGCTATTTAAGTTGTTCTCTATCTTTAATTATGGATATGGAACACGAAATACAAAAAAAATTAGGCATGTTTGCTACTCATGGAGATGGGGAACCTCTTAAAACCCCCGATGCTCATTATGTGGAAGATGTTATGCACTACTTTAATAATCCTGAGAAAACCCCATTCAATTATATAATGGGAGACACGTTGGATCAACGTGAATACATTAGGGATTATTGCTTGACTCAAAAAGGGAAACTGTTATGGGATCAAATTCATATGTTGAAATGGTATGCTTGGAATCTATGCTTGAGATATGATATTACTTGTTGCTCTAGGATGAAGGCTAGACACCTTCCCTTTTCATATAAATTTAATGATAATGAAACCTTGGCTTCTTATGCTAATGGTATATATGATTACTATGATGTGGACAAATAGAATAGTTTGTTGCTTTTAAGGGTGCTTATGAAATTGAAGCTTTGTTTGAAAAGTATGAAGATTATGATGATGCTGTTTACCGATCTTTTGGCTATGCTTCATTATTGTTATGCCAATTATGAATATAATGCCCATATTGATCTATTTATTGAGAAAGTCTCTGTTATCCAAGAAGATACTAATATTTTGCAGGAATCTATGGAAGAAGAAATTGATGACACTGTGAGCTCATTGGATGAAAAAGATGAGGAGGAGAGGGAAGACCAAAAGGAGGAAGAGCGGATTAGCTACTCATGCCCACCTTCTAATGAGAGTAACTCTTCAACTCATACATTGTTTAATTTTCCTTCGTGCTTACCGAAGGATGAATGCTATGATACTTGCTATGATCCCTTGGATTCGTTTGAAATATCCCTTTTTGATGAACTTGATGCTTATGACCATAATGCCAATATGAATGATGCTTATGGAGATGAACTTGCTATAGTTCCTTATGTTAAACGTGAAATTGTTGCTATTGCACCCACACATGATAGTCCTATTATCTTTTTGAATTCTCCCAACTACATTATATTTGAGAAGTTTGCACTTATTAAGGATTATATAGATGGGTTGCCTTTTACTATTACACATGATGATTTTGATAGATATAACATGCATGTGCTTGCTGCTCCTACTTGCAATTATTATGAGAGAGGAACTACATCTCCGCCTCTCTATGTTTCCACTACAATAAAATTGCAAGAAATTGTTTATGCTATGCATTGACCTTTACTTTGTGTGCATGAATTGTTCTTTTATGACATGCTGATGCATAGGAAGAGAGCTAGACTTTGTTGTTGTGTGATATATGTTACTTTGTGCTCACTACTAAATTACAAATCACTGTTAATTATAATTGGCTTTGATATACCTTGGGATCCGGGTGGATCCATTACTTGAGCACTTTATGCCTAGCTTAATGGATTTAAAAAAAACACTGCCAGGGAGTCAACCCGGAAGTTTTAGAGAGTCATTTTATTCTGTTGTGTGCTTTCATATAGTTTGAAAACAAAAAAAATAAACAGGGGAACCTAAAACTTTTTCAAAAATAGAAGTGAAAGTAAGAAGGACAAGCACCGTTGAAGTGGGGGAGCTCCTTCAACTTTGTTCATGCCCATGGAAACTTTGCGAATGTTAATTACTGAAAGTTTTCAACAAAAATAATTATCCCATTGTATAAATCCATTGTATTATAAAAATATTGTGCCAAGAATTGCCTTTAGGATAATTAGATTGCTTGTTTGGTGTGTGAAGTGCAAAAATAGAAACTTTGGGTGTAGTGCGTGAACTTACATTTTTTTACTGGGATGTCAAAAGTTTCTGAAATTCTTACACAGTACTGTTATGCAAATTGTTTATTTCTTCCTATTTTTTCAGAATTTTTAGAGTTACAGAAGTATGGTTAATGTACATATTACTATAGACTGTCCTATTTTTAACAGATTCTGTTTTGATGCATTGTTTTGCTCGTTTTGATGAAACTATCGATTGTATCGGTGGTATAAGCCATTGAAAAGTTATATTACAATAGATACAATGTAAAAACAAAATATTAGTTGGTTGGCAATAATACTTAAAGTTGTAATTTGCTTTATTATTACTAGCGGATCTCGTGAGGGTTTTGTTAAGTTTAGTGTGATTGAAGTTTTCAAGTTTTGGGCGAGATCACGATGGATGAAGGAATAAGGAGTGGAAAGAGACTAAGATTGGGGATTCCAAAGGCACCCCAAGGTAATATTCAAGGACTCCCAAGCAACTAATCTTGGGGATGCCCTGGAAGGCATCCTACTTCTAACAACCATTGGTAATTTTACTTCGAGCTATATTTTTATTCATCACATGATATGCGTAAATCTTGGAGCAGCGCGTGCTTTTTTCTTTTTCTTTTAGTAATGCACCATGCTGGTATGAGAATGTCCTTGGTTGATTTATAGAAGACTCTTTGCACCTCACTTATATCTTTTGAGTATGGCTTTATAGAATACTTCATGTGCTTCACTTATATCATTTGAAGTTTGGATTGCATGTTTCTCTACACATAGAAAACTGCCATTTGTAGAATGCTCTGTTGCTTCACTTATATTTGTTAGAGCGTGGAAATATATTTTGTATAAAGAATTAAACTCTCATGCTTCACTTATATCTATTTAGGGAGTTAACATGAGTTGGTCATTCACATGGTTAGTCATAAAATCCTACATAAAACTTGTAGATCACTGAATATGATATGTTTGATTCCTAACAATAGTTTTGCGATATGAAGATGGTGACATTAGAGTCATTCTAGTGAGTAATTGTGGTTTGGTAGTATTATTTGTGCTAAAGTTTGTGATTCCCGTAGCATGCACGTATGGTGAACCGTTATGTGAACAAGTCAGAGCATGATTTATTTATTGATTGTCATCCTTTGTGTGGAGGTCGCGATCGTGCAATGGTTAATTCCTACCAACCCTTCCCCTAAGAGCATGCATGTATTACCTTGTTTCGATGACTAAATAAATTTTTGCAATAAGTATGTAAGTTGTTTATGACTAATGTGGAGTTCATGGATTATACGCACACTCATCCTTCCACCATTGCTAGCCTCTCTAGTACCACGCAACTTTCACCGGTGCAATACACCCACCATATATCCTTCCTCAAAACATCCACCATACCTACCTATTATGGAATTTCCATAGCCATTCCGAGATATATTGCCATGCAACTTCCACCGTTTCGTTTATTATGGCACGCACCATCATTGTCATATTGCTTTGCATGATCGTAAGATAGCTAGCATGATGTTTTCATGGCTTGTTTGATTTTTGATGTCATTGCTTTGCTAGATCATTTCACATACCGGTACACCACCGGAAGCATTCATATAGAGTCATATTTTGTTCCAGTATCGAGTTGTAATTCTCGAGTTGTAAGTAAATAAAAGTGTGATGATCATCATTATTATAGCATTGTCCCATGTGAGGAAAGGATGACGGAAGCTATGATTCCCTCACAAATTGGGATGAGTCTCCGGACTTTATGAAAAATAAAAGAGGCCAAAGAAGCCCAAATAAAAAAAAGAGGCCAAAGAAGCCCACCAAAAAAACAAAAAAAAAACAAAAAAGGAGAGAAAAGAGAGAAGGGGCAATGCTACTATCCTTTACCACACCTATGCTTCACAGTAGCACCATGTTTTCCATATAGAGAGTCTCCTATGTTGTCACTTTCATATACTAGTGGGAATTCTTCATTATATGTAACATCCCAATTTTCGTAAATTCGGATGTTAATAGATCATTCAATTGCATCCCACATTTTATGCATCATTGCGTTCCTCTGAAAAATTTTATCGTTATGTGACTGCAGGCAATTTATCGGAGCGGAGATAATATGACTTCTCCCCTGTGAGTTAAAGTCATCATTTTTGATTTTTGCAAATTTTTCCAAACTCCGAATTATTTTAGTCGAGTTTTTTTTTCGATCGCGTTGTGTGATCCTAGTGCATAAAACTTTTTTTTAGTTGCATTAGGTGGAACTAGGGTTCCTATATATATTATATATGTATTAGTTGTATATGTATTTTGTTTTCCTAAGTATTCTAGCGCATATATGTATATTAGTACCTACTCTGTTTCTAGTATTTTTGTTAGCTAGGAAAATATTTTTTCTGTTTTGTTTTTTTTCTTTCTTTTTGTTGCTGCTGTTTGTTTGTTTTTTCAAAAAAAAAAAAAAAGAAAACAGCCCAGCCACCCCATGCATGCACGCATGCCTTGCATGCAGCCTCCCCCACGTCCCCAATCCCTCTCCCTCCCCACGTCTCCTCCTTCCTATTTTCTCTCCCTTTTCCTTATTTCTCTCTTCCTTCTTTCTCCTCCCTCTCTTTCCTATTTTTCTCTCCCATGATCTCCTTCCCAAAGTTCTCCCTCTCCTTCCTTTCTACTCTCCTCCCCTAAGCCTATATAAACCCCCCCCCCACCTCCACCTCTCCCCAACCCTAGCCGCCGTCTCTCCACCACCGCCTCCACAAGCCGCCGCCGGCGCCTCACCCCACCGCTGCCCTAGCCGCCGCCGCGAGCAGCGGCAGCAGCCCGAAAGCTGCTGCACCTCGGCCTCGCCGCGGAGGAGGAGCCCTCCCCGAACTCTCTCTCCACCGCCGCCTCTTTCCCCGCGGAGGAGGAACCTCACCGCCGCCGCCCGACGCCCCACCGCCCGGAGCTACTCCCTCCTTCCTCGCCGTCCATCTCCTTTCTTGCCGGTGCAACACCTCGAGCAGCAGGTAGCAACCTCTCTCTCTCTATTTCATGCACTCCATCTCAGGCATTAGAAGCTTGCCACGTGTGCCTCTCATTAGCACTAGCAGTTTCGTAATTTCTGTCCAGATTTCGAAAACAGAAACTTTCAATCTTGTTTTGATCACAACTTTTTATCCCTACGTCCAATGACATTGATTCTTTTTCCAGTAGCTCAAAAATTTCCTTTAGTTTTTAAAAATATATAATTTTTCTGTGTTTGGAATTTTTAAATATAAGTTAGAGCAGATTTAGTTTAAACACTGTTTTGCCTATTCCAGGAGTTTGAAAAATGATATTGAGTTGATTCTTTTTGCTACTGTTTTCTAGTGATAAAACCTTACTGTAGTAGAATTTTCAGAATTTTCCAAGTATTTTTACTAGTGTTTTCAACAGAAACAAGTTTCTGTCCTACCGACGCGCGATAAATTCTTTTGCCTAGTCGTTTGCAAATCATTGCATGTGATGTTATTTTTACTCGTGGCTTGATTGAATTGCTTATGGTGTGCTTTGTGTTTGTATCGGTAGATCATCCGGAGTGCGAAGCGTGTTACTTAGAGACGCTCGAGCAGGACAACTATCATCAAGGCAAGTCATCTTTGATCATGTTATTTTTACCTATGTTTTCAATGCATAGTAGATCACCTTCTTTGCCCAATTTGCATGCTGCCTAGGTACTTGGAAACTTTAGTCATAGGTGTAGTATCATGTGGTAGGAACACCAACACCCCGATACTTGGCCCCGGGACGACAAAGTTATACATGCTATGCTCTAGTAGACGGGTTATCGGTTGAGTGTATGCCACGAGAGATGCGAGATTGATATAATAACCAAGACCGGACTAAGACAAGATTTTCAAGACCTCGGACGCAATGCAACACTGGGTGAAGGACGGTTGATCGGCTCCCTGGAAAACCCAGTGGATGCCCGGGATGCTGGAGAGGCCATGTCATCCTGCGGAAAGCTTCACCCAGGCTCAAAGGGACGGACGGAGACTTCACGACTCAAGGCTTACCTGCACAGCCACAAGTCATTATGGGCTCTGGCTTGGTTGGACAACGCGGCGACTCTGGACAGGCGGTGCTAGCAGATGTAGACGAACGGTAGGAATGGATGGGCACCGACAGGGATTCAGAGGGACCCGTTGAAAGACCATGTTTTGATCATCCGGTCTTCAAACACCTTGAAGTGCGAGGACAAACCCGGAGGCGATCAAATCTTGTGGGGAACGTGTGCAAAACTCTGCAGAGTACTCAACCTAATCGATTAGCCGTGTCCACGGTCATGGACAACTTGAGCCGAAGGCATTGAATTTCCCCTGAACTCTCGACACAACTTAATAACGATGTGGGTGTTAACAACTATTCGGGTACGAGAATTGGTTGGCGGAACCATCTCGTTAACAACAAACTATGTAGTAACATTTTGCTTTCGACCCCTTTTGTTGTAGGATAAAACTAGCTTTATGCAAAAAAAAACTTAGCTCCACCGGCCAAATATGCATGTAGAGATAGTGATTATTTTACTCCCTCTCTTGATGATTTGCCAGCATATTCAATATGCTGACCTACACGGCTGCAACGTATCATGTTGCAGAGTACTTTTCCGACCAGGAGTGAGGCTACGGTTCTACGCTCAGCGACATGCCCTTGGAGTCGGATGGACTCGTCTACCTGATGCTTCCGCTTAGTCTTCGTTAGATAATCTCATGAGTTGGCCTTCAGCCACTTTATTGTACTCCTTTATTGTAATAAAGTACTCTTTATGAGATTTTGATTAATAAAGCTGTGTGATTGCACTCTTGAATATATACATTATGTACTGTGTGTGTACCAGCATGATCTTGGGATGGTACAGAAACACCAGAGGCTTGACTCGTTGAGTCCGGTCGCTACAGAAATGGTATCAGAGCACACGCTGACCTTAGGACGTAACCTCTAGGAATGGAAAAGCCTTAGGAAGAAAACTATTTTCTCTAAAATCTTCTATTTCCTCTTCTGATCATTTCTGACTTCTCTCCGATTTTCCAATGTTTAGATGGCCACCTTCATCCCTGTTATGTTCACGGAGTTTTGCCAGCCCGACACCACTATGCCGTTCGGAAAAGAGCTGGTGCAGATCACCAAAGACTTGAGGATTGCTGTGCCGACTATCACAGGGAAGCCAACTTCATCTTACCCGGAGGATTCACGCTACAGGATCGAGGTGCATATTCCCGGAAGGACATTCGAGCCGCGCACTGAGCCGATGGATTTCAAGTTCATCGCACCCAGCTGGATTCTCAGAAGGGACATGGCGATCCATTGTGCACTCGGACGTATCAAGGATAAATACAAAGGCTGCCCTATTTCTCCAGACCTATTCGTTGTATCCTGGAGAAATGAAGACGGAGACATCATCTCAAGCAAGACCAACGACGCTCTCTTATCTTATGCCCAGACCTTGGAGAAGCACAGCGTAACTCTAGAGTATCACGCGATCAAGGACGCCAAGAAGATCAAGCAACTGTCACTCCGCGAGCTTGAGCTTGAAGATGCAGCCCAGGAAGCCCACTATGAGCATGAGCTGGAAGTGAAGGACTTTCTGGAGCGGATCGAGAAGCTGAAGACTCGAGTTGCATACCTGGAGGAGGAACTGGACATGGGCGAGAACCTTCATCCCGAAGGATACGTAGCCCCCGTGATCAGCAACGACGAGGACTATGAAGAAAGCTCCACCGAAGGACCCGACACTATGCTATTTTGAGGAGGACACTTAGACTAGACCACCAATTTTTACTTTATCGTTTTACGTTTTAGGCCGATGTTTAGGATTATCGATTTTGTATCCTCGTGTGAACCTTTGTGATGTTTGAATAAAATGTGTGGTGTGATATTTGTGTGTTGCATTCATATGGGTAGTGTAATTCCTCTAGACCATTGTTCTATGCTAATCTCACCCCTCTAGAAACATCAGATGCCTCCAAGACGCGCCCCTACCTCCAACTTTCCGCCGGAACTCACCCAGTTGATCCAGCAACAAAACACCCTGATGCAACTGATCATCCAGAACCAGAACAACAACAACCATCATCCACCCCAGGCCGACAACCTTACCCGTTTTCTGAGGTTGAACCCTCCAACTTTCTCCAGCAGCATTGAGCCCATTGTGGCAGATGATTGGCTTCGCAAGATGGAGCGTGAGCTCATCACCGCTGGTTGTTCTGAAGCTGAGAAGGTGCGTTTTGCCGCGCATCAACTTGAAGGCCCTGCAGCTGCTTGGTGGGAGAACTACACCACCACTTATCCCATTGCTGGAGTCACTTGGGAGCAATTCAAGCAAGCCTTCCGCACCGCACATGTCTCAGCTGGTGCAATGAGTCTGAAGAAGCGTGAGTTTCGCAACTTACGCCAGGGGAGTCGCACTGTGGCCCAGTACGTTGATGATTTCAGCATGCTCGCCCGTTATGCACCCGGAGATGTGGCCGATGATGCGGCCAAGCAGGAAAAGTTCTTGGAAGGACTGAATGATGAGCTGAGCATTCAGTTGATGGTAGCCACCTTCAACAACTACCAGGAGCTGGTTGATAAGGCCCTCATCTTGGAGGGGAAACATCAGCAGATGGAGAACCGCAAGCGAAAGTATGGGGTTGGAAAGTTCAACTCCGGCACTCAGCAGAAGCCTCGCTACACCCCCTACTCAGGGAATACCGGGACTGGATCCGGTAAGTTTGGTGGACATGTTCAGCATAACCACCCTGTGCACAACCATGGAGGCCACAACCATGGAGGAAATGGGAATCACCGCAACAAAAACAACTTCAAGAATGGCGGTACTGGCACTCAGCAGAATTCAACTCCAGCTCAGAAGGATCTGACTCACATCACTTGCTTCAAGTGTCAGAAGAAGGGACACTATGCCACTGATTGTCCCCAGAACAAGCAAGGAAATGGAAACGGCAACGGCAACGGCAACTCTGCAGCAAAGAAGCCCAATCCTTTTCCTCGAGCTCAGGTGAACCACATTGATGTGGAAGAGGTCTACGATCACCCCGATACTGTGGTTGGTAAGTTTTTGCTAAATTCACATCCAGTATTGGTACTTTTTGATTTTGGTGCAACGCATTCATTCATATCAAGGGTAGTTGTGGAAAAGTATAGTTTGCCAACTAGAACCCTCAGCCAACCCATTAAGGTCAGTTCCCCAGGAGGCATGATGACAGCCGGGATAGGATGCCATGCTTTGAGTCTCAACATCGGGAACCATAATTTCCCCACCGACCTCATCGTATTAGAGTCCCAGGGATTGGATGTAATCCTAGGCATGGATTGGATGGCCAAGTATGAAGGTAATATCGATTGTGCCCTTAAGTCTATTTTGCTCACCACCCCCGAGCAGAAGCGGATTAAGTACGTGTCTCAGCGCCCGACACGGAGTAAGCGAGTAAACTCTCTCACGGGAGTAGTCCAGGAGGAAGTACCGATTGTACAGGAGTACCCAGATGTATTTCCGGAGGAATTGCCGGGCATGCCACCCGATAGAGAGATTGAGTTCTTGATTGGGCTATTACCCGGAACAGCACCGATATCCAAGAGACCTTATCGGATGCCCGCAAATGACTTGATAGAAATCAAGAAGCAAATTAAGGAGTTGTTGGACAAAGGGTATATTCGCCCAAGTTCTTCACCTTGGGGAGCCCCAGTGCTCTTAGTTGAAAAGAAGGACAAGTCCTTAAGAATGGTTGTCGATTATCGTGCATTGAACGATGTGACCATCAAGAACAAGTACCCCTTGCCGATGATCAACGATCTGTTTGATCAGTTAGTTGGAGCTCGCATATTCTCAAAGATCGATCTTCGATCCGGGTATCATCAGTTGAAGATTCGTGAACAGGACATACCCAAGACAGCCTTTACCACTCGGTACGGCTTGTATGAGTACACGGCCATGTCATTTGGACTGACTAATGCTCCGGCATATTTTATGAATCTGATGAACAAGGTATTTATGGAGTACTTGGACAAGTTTGTCGTGGTGTTCATCGATGACATACTGATATTCTCCAAGAACGAAGAGGAACACAAGGAACATCTTCGTCTAGTTCTGGAGAAGCTTCGAGAGCATAAGCTATATGCAAAGTTCAGCAAATGTGAGTTTTGGTTGAAGGAAGTCGGATTTCTCGGACACGTCATCTCAGGAGAAGGAATAGCAGTGGACCCTGCCAAGGTCGCAGCAGTCACCGAATGGGTAGCACCCACTTCAGTCAAGGAGATCCGCAGTTTCCTCGGACTTGCCGGATATTACCGGAGGTTCATTGAGAATTTCTCAAAGATTGCCAAGCCCATGACAGAGTTATTGAAGAAGGAATCCAAGTATGTTTGGACTGAGGATTGTGAAACCAGTTTTCAAGAGCTGAAGAAACGTCTTGTTACAGCCCCAGTGCTGATATTGCCGAACATTCAGAAGGATTTCCAGGTTTATTGTGACGCTTCTCGTCAAGGACTTGGAGGAGTGCTCATGCAAGAAGGCAAAGTTGTAGCCTATGCATCCAGACAGCTCAGACCTCATGAGTTGAATTATGCCACACATGACTTGGAACTAGCAGCCATAGTGCACGCTCTCAAGACCTGGAGACATTTCCTGATCGGAAATAGTTGTGATGTTTACACTGATCACAAGAGCCTGAAATATATCTTCACGCAGAAGGAGTTGAACCTCAGACAAAGGCGATGGCTAGAGTTGATCAAGGACTATGACATGAGATTGCATTATCACCCAGGCAAGGCAAATGTTGTAGCCGATGCGTTGAGCCGCAAGAGCTATGTGAACACGCTCACAGCGGGAGGATTACCCCAGGAGTTAGTCGATGATCTCCGAGATCTCAAATTGGAGATAGTTCCAAGAGGATTTGTTGCCACACTGGAAATTCAGTCTACTTTGACGGAAAAGATCCGTGAAGCACAGAAAGCTGACAAAGAGATAGCTGAGATTAAGCAGAAAATGGAAGACGGGAAAGCTAAAGGTTTTCGTGAGGATGAACACGGAACTTTATGGTTTGAGGATCGCATCTATGTGCCCAATGATCCCAAACTCAGGAAGTTGATACTTCAGGAAGCTCATGATTCCCCGTACTCGATACATCCTGGTAACACCAAGATGTATCTGGATCTGAAAGAAAGTTTCTGGTGGACAGGATTGAAGAAAGACATTGCTGAGTACGTAGCTATATGCGATGTTTGTCAGCGAGTAAAAGCCGAGCATCAAAAGCCAGCAGGTTTGCTCCAACCTCTGCCGATACCCGAATGGAAATGGGAAAAGCTTGGTATGGACTTCATCACAGGATTACCTCGGACCCGTTCTGGCTATGATTCTATTTGGGTTGTGGTCGATCGGTTGACCAAGGTAGCTCACTTCATTCCGGTGAAGACTACCTACACTGGTGCCAAGCTGGCCAAGATTTATATGACGAGGATCGTATGTCTGCACGGAGTACCAAAGAGCATTGTGTCTGATAGAGGGACTCAGTTCACATCAAAATTTTGGCACCAACTGCACGAAACCTTGGGAACAAGATTGGAGTTCAGCACAGCATTTCACCCGCAGACAGATGGACAGACCGAGAGAGTTAATCAAATTCTGGAAGACATGTTGAGAGCTTGCGCACTAGACTATGGGTCTAGTTGGGATGACAATTTACCGTATGCCGAGTTCTCATACAACAACAGCTACCAGACCAGTCTGAAGATGGCCCCTTTCGAAGCTCTATACGGAAGGAGGTGCAGAACACCATTGACGTGGGATGGAGTTGGCGACCGACAACTTTTTGGTCCCGACCTCATCCGAGATTCTGAAGAGAAGGTCAAGCTTATTCGTGACCGACTCAAGATAGCTCAGTCCAGGCAGAAGAGTTATGCCGACAGCAAACGCAAGGAAGTAACATACGAAGTGGGAGATCGAGCATATCTTCGGGTGTCTCCACTTCGAGGAATCAAGAGATTCGGTGTGAAAGGAAAACTAGCACCACGTTTCATTGGCCCCTACAAAATTCTTGAACGTAGAGGCGAAGTTGCATACAAACTGGAACTGCCGGAAGGATTGTCCGGAGTTCATGATGTCTTCCATGTTTCCCAGTTGAAGAAATGCCACGCTGAGATGGCCGATGTTCCGTTGAGAGATACAGTGCCCCTAGAGGCCATACAGCTTGACAGCGATCTGACGTATGAGGAGAAACCCGTCCGAATTCTCGAGACCGCCAACAGAGTTACCCGCAGCAAGATCATCAAGTTCTGCAAGGTGTTGTGGAGCCACCACACCGAGGAAGAAGCCACCTGGGAACGAGAAGAGGATCTTCGTCGAGACCAGCCGCACCTATTTTCTAGTCAACCCGAATCTCGAGGGCGAGATTCATCTTAAGGTGGGTAGGTTTGTAACATCCCAATTTTCGTAAATTCGGATGTTAATAGATCATTCAATTGCATCCCACATTTTATGCATCATTGCGTTCCTCTGAAAATTTTTATCGTTATGTGACTGCAGGCAATTTATCGGAGCGGAGATAATATGACTTCTCCCCTGTGAGTTAAAGTCATCATTTTTGATTTTTGCAAATTTTTCCAAACTCCGAATTATTTTAGTCGAGTTTTTTTTTCGATCGCGTTGTGTGATCCTAGTGCATAAAACTTTTTTTTAGTTGCATTAGGTGGAACTAGGGTTCCTATATATATTATATATGTATTAGTTGTATATGTATTTTGTTTTCCTAAGTATTCTAGCGCATATATGTATATTAGTACCTACTCTGTTTCTAGTATTTTTGTTAGCTAGGAAAATATTTTTTCTGTTTTGTTTTTTTTCTTTCTTTTTGTTGCTGCTGTTTGTTTGTTTTTTCAAAAAAAAAAAAAAGAAAACAGCCCAGCCACCCCATGCATGCACGCATGCCTTGCATGCAGCCTCCCCCACGTCCCCAATCCCTCTCCCTCCCCACGTCTCCTCCTTCCTATTTTCTCTCCCTTTTCCTTATTTCTCTCTTCCTTCTTTCTCCTCCCTCTCTTTCCTATTTTTCTCTCCCATGATCTCCTTCCCAAAGTTCTCCCTCTCCTTCCTTTCTACTCTCCTCCCCTAAGCCTATATAAACCCCCCCCCCCACCTCCACCTCTCCCCAACCCTAGCCGCCGTCTCTCCACCACCGCCTCCACAAGCCGCCGCCGGCGCCTCACCCCACCGCTGCCCTAGCCGCCGCCGCGAGCAGCGGCAGCAGCCCGAAAGCTGCTGCACCTCGGCCTCGCCGCGGAGGAGGAGCCCTCCCCGAACTCTCTCTCCACCGCCGCCTCTTTCCCCGCGGAGGAGGAACCTCACCGCCGCCGCCCGACGCCCCACCGCCCGGAGCTACTCCCTCCTTCCTCGCCGTCCATCTCCTTTCTTGCCGGTGCAACACCTCGAGCAGCAGGTAGCAACCTCTCTCTCTCTATTTCATGCACTCCATCTCAGGCATTAGAAGCTTGCCACGTGTGCCTCTCATTAGCACTAGCAGTTTCGTAATTTCTGTCCAGATTTCGAAAACAGAAACTTTCAATCTTGTTTTGATCACAACTTTTTATCCCTACGTCCAATGACATTGATTCTTTTTCCAGTAGCTCAAAAATTTCCTTTAGTTTTTAAAAATATATAATTTTTCTGTGTTTGGAATTTTTAAATATAAGTTAGAGCAGATTTAGTTTAAACACTGTTTTGCCTATTCCAGGAGTTTGAAAAATGATATTGAGTTGATTCTTTTTGCTACTGTTTTCTAGTGATAAAACCTTACTGTAGTAGAATTTTCAGAATTTTCCAAGTATTTTTACTAGTGTTTTCAACAGAAACAAGTTTCTGTCCTACCGACGCGCGATAAATTCTTTTGCCTAGTCGTTTGCAAATCATTGCATGTGATGTTATTTTTACTCGTGGCTTGATTGAATTGCTTATGGTGTGCTTTGTGTTTGTATCGGTAGATCATCCGGAGTGCGAAGCGTGTTACTTAGAGACGCTCGAGCAGGACAACTATCATCAAGGCAAGTCATCTTTGATCATGTTATTTTTACCTATGTTTTCAATGCATAGTAGATCACCTTCTTTGCCCAATTTGCATGCTGCCTAGGTACTTGGAAACTTTAGTCATAGGTGTAGTATCATGTGGTAGGAACACCAACACCCCGATACTTGGCCCCGGGACGACAAAGTTATACATGCTATGCTCTAGTAGACGGGTTATCGGTTGAGTGTATGCCACGAGAGATGCGAGATTGATATAATAACCAAGACCGGACTAAGACAAGATTTTCAAGACCTCGGACGCAATGCAACACTGGGTGAAGGACGGTTGATCGGCTCCCTGGAAAACCCAGTGGATGCCCGGGATGCTGGAGAGGCCATGTCATCCTGCGGAAAGCTTCACCCAGGCTCAAAGGGACGGACGGAGACTTCACGACTCAAGGCTTACCTGCACAGCCACAAGTCATTATGGGCTCTGGCTTGGTTGGACAACGCGGCGACTCTGGACAGGCGGTGCTAGCAGATGTAGACGAACGGTAGGAATGGATGGGCACCGACAGGGATTCAGAGGGACCCGTTGAAAGACCATGTTTTGATCATCCGGTCTTCAAACACCTTGAAGTGCGAGGACAAACCCGGAGGCGATCAAATCTTGTGGGGAACGTGTGCAAAACTCTGCAGAGTACTCAACCTAATCGATTAGCCGTGTCCACGGTCATGGACAACTTGAGCCGAAGGCATTGAATTTCCCCTGAACTCTCGACACAACTTAATAACGATGTGGGTGTTAACAACTATTCGGGTACGAGAATTGGTTGGCGGAACCATCTCGTTAACAACAAACTATGTAGTAACATTTTGCTTTCGACCCCTTTTGTTGTAGGATAAAACTAGCTTTATGCAAAAAAAAACTTAGCTCCACCGGCCAAATATGCATGTAGAGATAGTGATTATTTTACTCCCTCTCTTGATGATTTGCCAGCATATTCAATATGCTGACCTACACGGCTGCAACGTATCATGTTGCAGAGTACTTTTCCGACCAGGAGTGAGGCTACGGTTCTACGCTCAGCGACATGCCCTTGGAGTCGGATGGACTCGTCTACCTGATGCTTCCGCTTAGTCTTCGTTAGATAATCTCATGAGTTGGCCTTCAGCCACTTTATTGTACTCCTTTATTGTAATAAAGTACTCTTTATGAGATTTTGATTAATAAAGCTGTGTGATTGCACTCTTGAATATATACATTATGTACTGTGTGTGTACCAGCATGATCTTGGGATGGTACAGAAACACCAGAGGCTTGACTCGTTGAGTCCGGTCGCTACAGAAATGGTATCAGAGCACACGCTGACCTTAGGACGTAACCTCTAGGAATGGAAAAGCCTTAGGAAGAAAACTATTTTCTCTAAAATCTTCTATTTCCTCTTCTGATCATTTCTGACTTCTCTCCGATTTTCCAATGTTTAGATGGCCACCTTCATCCCTGTTATGTTCACGGAGTTTTGCCAGCCCGACACCACTATGCCGTTCGGAAAAGAGCTGGTGCAGATCACCAAAGACTTGAGGATTGCTGTGCCGACTATCACAGGGAAGCCAACTTCATCTTACCCGGAGGATTCACGCTACAGGATCGAGGTGCATATTCCCGGAAGGACATTCGAGCCGCGCACTGAGCCGATGGATTTCAAGTTCATCGCACCCAGCTGGATTCTCGGAAGGGACATGGCGATCCATTGTGCACTCGGACGTATCAAGGATAAATACAAAGGCTGCCCTATTTCTCCAGACCTATTCGTTGTATCCTGGAGAAATGAAGACGGAGACATCATCTCAAGCAAGACCAACGACGCTCTCTTATCTTATGCCCAGACCTTGGAGAAGCACAGCGTAACTCTAGAGTATCACGCGATCAAGGACGCCAAGAAGATCAAGCAACTGTCACTCCGCGAGCTTGAGCTTGAAGATGCAGCCCAGGAAGCCCACTATGAGCATGAGCTGGAAGTGAAGGACTTTCTGGAGCGGATCGAGAAGCTGAAGACTCGAGTTGCATACCTGGAGGAGGAACTGGACATGGGCGAGAACCTTCATCCCGAAGGAGACGTAGCCCCCGTGATCAGCAACGACGAGGACTATGAAGAAAGCTCCACCGAAGGACCCGACACTATGCTATTTTGAGGAGGACACTTAGACTAGACCACCAATTTTTACTTTATCGTTTTACGTTTTAGGCCGATGTTTAGGATTATCGATTTTGTATCCTCGTGTGAACCTTTGTGATGTTTGAATAAAATGTGTGGTGTGATATTTGTGTGTTGCATTCATATGGGTAGTGTAATTCCTCTAGACCATTGTTCTATGCTAATCTCACCCCTCTAGAAACATCAGATGCCTCCAAGACGCGCCCCTACCTCCAACTTTCCGCCGGAACTCACCCAGTTGATCCAGCAACAAAACACCCTGATGCAACTGATCATCCAGAACCAGAACAACAACAACCATCATCCACCCCAGGCCGACAACCTTACCCGTTTTCTGAGGTTGAACCCTCCAACTTTCTCCAGCAGCATTGAGCCCATTGTGGCAGATGATTGGCTTCGCAAGATGGAGCGTGAGCTCATCACCGCTGGTTGTTCTGAAGCTGAGAAGGTGCGTTTTGCCGCGCATCAACTTGAAGGCCCTGCAGCTGCTTGGTGGGAGAACTACACCACCACTTATCCCATTGCTGGAGTCACTTGGGAGCAATTCAAGCAAGCCTTCCGCACCGCACATGTCTCAGCTGGTGCAATGAGTCTGAAGAAGCGTGAGTTTCGCAACTTACGCCAGGGGAGTCGCACTGTGGCCCAGTACGTTGATGATTTCAGCATGCTCGCCCGTTATGCACCCGGAGATGTGGCCGATGATGCGGCCAAGCAGGAAAAGTTCTTGGAAGGACTGAATGATGAGCTGAGCATTCAGTTGATGGTAGCCACCTTCAACAACTACCAGGAGCTGGTTGATAAGGCCCTCATCTTGGAGGGGAAACATCAGCAGATGGAGAACCGCAAGCGAAAGTATGGGGTTGGAAAGTTCAACTCCGGCACTCAGCAGAAGCCTCGCTACACCCCCTACTCAGGGAATACCGGGACTGGATCCGGTAAGTTTGGTGGACATGTTCAGCATAACCACCCTGTGCACAACCATGGAGGCCACAACCATGGAGGAAATGGGAATCACCGCAACAAAAACAACTTCAAGAATGGCGGTACTGGCACTCAGCAGAATTCAACTCCAGCTCAGAAGGATCTGACTCACATCACTTGCTTCAAGTGTCAGAAGAAGGGACACTATGCCACTGATTGTCCCCAGAACAAGCAAGGAAATGGAAACGGCAACGGCAACGGCAACTCTGCAGCAAAGAAGCCCAATCCTTTTCCTCGAGCTCAGGTGAACCACATTGATGTGGAAGAGGTCTACGATCACCCCGATACTGTGGTTGGTAAGTTTTTGCTAAATTCACATCCAGTATTGGTACTTTTTGATTTTGGTGCAACGCATTCATTCATATCAAGGGTAGTTGTGGAAAAGTATAGTTTGCCAACTAGAACCCTCAGCCAACCCATTAAGGTCAGTTCCCCAGGAGGCATGATGACAGCCGGGATAGGATGCCATGCTTTGAGTCTCAACATCGGGAACCATAATTTCCCCACCGACCTCATCGTATTAGAGTCCCAGGGATTGGATGTAATCCTAGGCATGGATTGGATGGCCAAGTATGAAGGTAATATCGATTGTGCCCTTAAGTCTATTTTGCTCACCACCCCCGAGCAGAAGCGGATTAAGTACGTGTCTCAGCGCCCGACACGGAGTAAGCGAGTAAACTCTCTCACGGGAGTAGTCCAGGAGGAAGTACCGATTGTACAGGAGTACCCAGATGTATTTCCGGAGGAATTGCCGGGCATGCCACCCGATAGAGGGATTGAGTTCTTGATTGGGCTATTACCCGGAACAGCACCGATATCCAAGAGACCTTATCGGATGCCCGCAAATGACTTGATAGAAATCAAGAAGCAAATTAAGGAGTTGTTGGACAAAGGGTATATTCGCCCAAGTTCTTCACCTTGGGGAGCCCCAGTGCTCTTAGTTGAAAAGAAGGACAAGTCCTTAAGAATGGTTGTCGATTATCGTGCATTGAACGATGTGACCATCAAGAACAAGTACCCCTTGCCGATGATCAACGATCTGTTTGATCAGTTAGTTGGAGCTCGCATATTCTCAAAGATCGATCTTCGATCCGGGTATCATCAGTTGAAGATTCGTGAACAGGACATACCCAAGACAGCCTTTACCACTCGGTACGGCTTGTATGAGTACACGGTCATGTCATTTGGACTGACTAATGCTCCGGCATATTTTATGAATCTGATGAACAAGGTATTTATGGAGTACTTGGACAAGTTTGTCGTGGTGTTCATCGATGACATACTGATATTCTCCAAGAACGAAGAGGAACACAAGGAACATCTTCGTCTAGTTCTGGAGAAGCTTCGAGAGCATAAGCTATATGCAAAGTTCAGCAAATGTGAGTTTTGGTTGAAGGAAGTCGGATTTCTCGGACACGTCATCTCAGGAGAAGGAATAGCAGTGGACCCTGCCAAGGTCGCAGCAGTCACCGAATGGGTAGCACCCACTTCAGTCAAGGAGATCCGCAGTTTCCTCGGACTTGCCGGATATTACCGGAGGTTCATTGAGAATTTCTCAAAGATTGCCAAGCCCATGACAGAGTTATTGAAGAAGGAATCCAAGTATGTTTGGACTGAGGATTGTGAAACCAGTTTTCAAGAGCTGAAGAAACGTCTTGTTACAGCCCCAGTGCTGATATTGCCGAACATTCAGAAGGATTTCCAGGTTTATTGTGACGCTTCTCGTCAAGGACTTGGAGGAGTGCTCATGCAAGAAGGCAAAGTTGTAGCCTATGCATCCAGACAGCTCAGACCTCATGAGTTGAATTATGCCACACATGACTTGGAACTAGCAGCCATAGTGCACGCTCTCAAGACCTGGAGACATTTCCTGATCGGAAATAGTTGTGATGTTTACACTGATCACAAGAGCCTGAAATATATCTTCACGCAGAAGGAGTTGAACCTCAGACAAAGGCGATGGCTAGAGTTGATCAAGGACTATGACATGAGATTGCATTATCACCCAGGCAAGGCAAATGTTGTAGCCGATGCGTTGAGCCGCAAGAGCTATGTGAACACGCTCACAGCGGGAGGATTACCCCAGGAGTTAGTCGATGATCTCCGAGATCTCAAATTGGAGATAGTTCCAAGAGGATTTGTTGCCACACTGGAAATTCAGTCTACTTTGACGGAAAAGATCCGTGAAGCACAGAAAGCTGACAAAGAGATAGCTGAGATTAAGCAGAAAATGGAAGACGGGAAAGCTAAAGGTTTTCGTGAGGATGAACACGGAACTTTATGGTTTGAGGATCGCATCTATGTGCCCAATGATCCCAAACTCAGGAAGTTGATACTTCAGGAAGCTCATGATTCCCCGTACTCGATACATCCTGGTAACACCAAGATGTATCTGGATCTGAAAGAAAGTTTCTGGTGGACAGGATTGAAGAAAGACATTGCTGAGTACGTAGCTATATGCGATGTTTGTCAGCGAGTAAAAGCCGAGCATCAAAAGCCAGCAGGTTTGCTCCAACCTCTGCCGATACCCGAATGGAAATGGGAAAAGCTTGGTATGGACTTCATCACAGGATTACCTCGGACCCGTTCTGGCTATGATTCTATTTGGGTTGTGGTCGATCGGTTGACCAAGGTAGCTCACTTCATTCCGGTGAAGACTACCTACACTGGTGCCAAGCTGGCCAAGATTTATATGACGAGGATCGTATGTCTGCACGGAGTACCAAAGAGCATTGTGTCTGATAGAGGGACTCAGTTCACATCAAAATTTTGGCACCAACTGCACGAAACCTTGGGAACAAGATTGGAGTTCAGCACAGCATTTCACTCGCAGACAGATGGACAGACCGAGAGAGTTAATCAAATTCTGGAAGACATGTTGAGAGCTTGCGCACTAGACTATGGGTCTAGTTGGGATGACAATTTACCGTATGCCGAGTTCTCATACAACAACAGCTACCAGACCAGTCTGAAGATGGCCCCTTTCGAAGCTCTATACGGAAGGAGGTGCAGAACACCATTGACGTGGGATGGAGTTGGCGACCGACAACTTTTTGGTCCCGACCTCATCCGAGATTCTGAAGAGAAGGTCAAGCTTATTCGTGACCGACTCAAGATAGCTCAGTCCAGGCAGAAGAGTTATGCCGACAGCAAACGCAAGGAAGTAACATACGAAGTGGGAGATCGAGCATATCTTCGGGTGTCTCCACTTCGAGGAATCAAGAGATTCGGTGTGAAAGGAAAACTAGCACCACGTTTCATTGGCCCCTACAAAATTCTTGAACGTAGAGGCGAAGTTGCATACAAACTGGAACTGCCGGAAGGATTGTCCGGAGTTCATGATGTCTTCCATGTTTCCCAGTTGAAGAAATGCCACGCTGAGATGGCCGATGTTCCGTTGAGAGATACAGTGCCCCTAGAGGCCATACAGCTTGACAGCGATCTGACGTATGAGGAGAAACCCGTCCGAATTCTCGAGACCGCCAACAGAGTTACCCGCAGCAAGATCATCAAGTTCTGCAAGGTGTTGTGGAGCCACCACACCGAGGAAGAAGCCACCTGGGAACGAGAAGAGGATCTTCGTCGAGACCAGCCGCACCTATTTTCTAGTCAACCCGAATCTCGAGGGCGAGATTCATCTTAAGGTGGGTAGGTTTGTAACATCCCAATTTTCGTAAATTCGGATGTTAATAGATCATTCAATTGCATCCCACATTTTATGCATCATTGCGTTCCTCTGAAAATTTTTATCGTTATGTGACTGCAGGCAATTTATCGGAGCGGAGATAATATGACTTCTCCCCTGTGAGTTAAAGTCATCATTTTTGATTTTTGCAAATTTTTCCAAACTCCGAATTATTTTAGTCGAGTTTTTTTTTCGATCGCGTTGTGTGATCCTAGTGCATAAAACTTTTTTTTAGTTGCATTAGGTGGAACTAGGGTTCCTATATATATTATATATGTATTAGTTGTATATGTATTTTGTTTTCCTAAGTATTCTAGCGCATATATGTATATTAGTACCTACTCTGTTTCTAGTATTTTTGTTAGCTAGGAAAATATTTTTTCTGTTTTGTTTTTTTTCTTTCTTTTTGTTGCTGCTGTTTGTTTGTTTTTTCAAAAAAAAAAAAAAGAAAACAGCCCAGCCACCCCATGCATGCACGCATGCCTTGCATGCAGCCTCCCCCACGTCCCCAATCCCTCTCCCTCCCCACGTCTCCTCCTTCCTATTTTCTCTCCCTTTTCCTTATTTCTCTCTTCCTTCTTTCTCCTCCCTCTCTTTCCTATTTTTCTCTCCCATGATCTCCTTCCCAAAGTTCTCCCTCTCCTTCCTTTCTACTCTCCTCCCCTAAGCCTATATAAACCCCCCCCCCCACCTCCACCTCTCCCCAACCCTAGCCGCCGTCTCTCCACCACCGCCTCCACAAGCCGCCGCCGGCGCCTCACCCCACCGCTGCCCTAGCCGCCGCCGCGAGCAGCGGCAGCAGCCCGAAAGCTGCTGCACCTCGGCCTCGCCGCGGAGGAGGAGCCCTCCCCGAACTCTCTCTCCACCGCCGCCTCTTTCCCCGCGGAGGAGGAACCTCACCGCCGCCGCCCGACGCCCCACCGCTCGGAGCTACTCCCTCCTTCCTCGCCGTCCATCTCCTTTCTTGCCGGTGCAACACCTCGAGCAGCAGGTAGCAACCTCTCTCTCTCTATTTCATGCACTCCATCTCAGGCATTAGAAGCTTGCCACGTGTGCCTCTCATTAGCACTAGCAGTTTCGTAATTTCTGTCCAGATTTCGAAAACAGAAACTTTCAATCTTGTTTTGATCACAACTTTTTATCCCTACGTCCAATGACATTGATTCTTTTTCCAGTAGCTCAAAAATTTCCTTTAGTTTTTAAAAATATATAATTTTTCTGTGTTTGGAATTTTTAAATATAAGTTAGAGCAGATTTAGTTTAAACACTGTTTTGCCTATTCCAGGAGTTTGAAAAATGATATTGAGTTGATTCTTTTTGCTACTGTTTTCTAGTGATAAAACCTTACTGTAGTAGAATTTTCAGAATTTTCCAAGTACTTTTACTAGTGTTTTCAACAGAAACAAGTTTCTGTCCTACCGACGCGCGATAAATTCTTTTGCCTAGTCGTTTGCAAATCATTGCATGTGATGTTATTTTTACTCGTGGCTTGATTGAATTGCTTATGGTGTGCTTTGTGTTTGTATCGGTAGATCATCCGGAGTGCGAAGCGTGTTACTTAGAGACGCTCGAGCAGGACAACTATCATCAAGGCAAGTCATCTTTGATCATGTTATTTTTACCTATGTTTTCAATGCATAGTAGATCACCTTCTTTGCCCAATTTGCATGCTGCCTAGGTACTTGGAAACTTTAGTCATAGGTGTAGTATCATGTGGTAGGAACACCAACACCCCGATACTTGGCCCCGGGACGACAAAGTTATACATGCTATGCTCTAGTAGACGGGTTATCGGTTGAGTGTATGCCACGAGAGATGCGAGATTGATATAATAACCAAGACCGGACTAAGACAAGATTTTCAAGACCTCGGACGCAATGCAACACTGGGTGAAGGACGGTTGATCGGCTCCCTGGAAAACCCAGTGGATGCCCGGGATGCTGGAGAGGCCATGTCATCCTGCGGAAAGCTTCACCCAGGCTCAAAGGGACGGACGGAGACTTCACGACTCAAGGCTTACCTGCACAGCCACAAGTCATTATGGGCTCTGGCTTGGTTGGACAACGCGGCGACTCTGGACAGGCGGTGCTAGCAGATGTAGACGAACGGTAGGAATGGATGGGCACCGACAGGGATTCAGAGGGACCCGTTGAAAGACCATGTTTTGATCATCCGGTCTTCAAACACCTTGAAGTGCGAGGACAAACCCGGAGGCGATCAAATCTTGTGGGGAACGTGTGCAAAACTCTGCAGAGTACTCAACCTAATCGATTAGCCGTGTCCACGGTCATGGACAACTTGAGCCGAAGGCATTGAATTTCCCCTGAACTCTCGACACAACTTAATAACGATGTGGGTGTTAACAACTATTCGGGTACGAGAATTGGTTGGCGGAACCATCTCGTTAACAACAAACTATGTAGTAACATTTTGCTTTCGACCCCTTTTGTTGTAGGATAAAACTAGCTTTATGCACAAAAAAAAAAACTTAGCTCCACCGGCCAAATATGCATGTAGAGATAGTGATTATTTTACTCCCTCTCTTGATGATTTGCCAGCATATTCAATATGCTGACCTACACGACTGCAACGTATCATGTTGCAGAGTACTTTTCCGACCAGGAGTGAGGCTACGGTTCTACGCTCAGCGACATGCCCTTGGAGTCGGATGGACTCGTCTACCTGATGCTTCCGCTTAGTCTTCGTTAGATAATCTCATGAGTTGGCCTTCAGCCACTTTATTGTACTCCTTTATTGTAATAAAGTACTCTTTATGAGATTTCGATTAATAAAGCTGTGTGATTGCACTCTTGAATATATACATTATGTACTGTGTGTGTACCAGCATGATCTTGGGATGGTACAGAAACACCAGAGGCTTGACTCGTTGAGTCGGGTCGCTACATTATAGAACTTGGCTTGTATATTCCAATGATGGGCTTCCTCAAATTGCCCTAGGTCTTCGTGAGCAAGCGAGTTGGATGCACACCCACTTAGTTTCTTTTTGAGCTTTCATACACTTATAGCTCTAGTGCATCTGTTGCATGGCAATCCCTATTGACTCACATTGATATCTATTGATGGGCATCTCCATAGCCCGCTGATACGCCTAGTTGATGTGAGACTATCTCTTTCTTTTTGTCTTCTCCACAACCTCCACCATATTCTATTCCACCTATAGTGATATACCCATGGCTCACGCTCACGTACTACGTGAAAGTTGAAAAAGTTTGAGAATACTGAAGTATGAAACAATTTCTTGGCTAAAACCGGGATTGTGCATGATTTAATACTTTGTGTGATGAAGATGGAGCATAGTCAGACTATAAGATTTTGTAGGGATAACTTTCTTTTAGCCATGATATTTTCATATGACATGATTGCTTTATTAGTATGCTTGAAGTATTATTGTCTTAATGCCAAATGATAGACTATTGCTTTGAATCACTCGTGTCTTAATATTCATGCCATGATTAGATTATATGATCAAGATTATGGTAGATAGCATTCCACATCAAAAATTATCTTTTTTATCATTTACCTGCTCAAGGATGACCAATAACTAAGCTTGGGGATACTGATACGTCTCCGTCATATCTATAATTTTTGATTGTTTCATGCCAATATTCTACAACTATCATATACTTTTGGCAACTTTTTACACTATTTTTGGGACTAACATACTTATCCAGTGCCCAGTGCCAGTTCTTACTGTTGCATGTTTTTTGTTTCGCAGAAAATCCATATCAAACGAAGTCCAAACGGGATAAAAACTTACGGAGATTTATTTTGGAATATTTGTGAATTTTGGGAAGTGGAATCAACACAAGGCGGTGCCCGAGGGGGCCATAAGCCATAGGGGCGCGACCTGGGGGTAGGTCGCGCCACGCAGACTTGCTGCCACCCCGTAAGGTGGTTGCTTCTTTCATTGCAAGAAAGCTAATTTCCGGACGAAAGTCGTGTTACAATTTCAGCCCAATCAGAGCTACGGATCTCCGGGAATATAAGAAACGGTGAAAGGCGAGAATCTGGGAACGCAGAAACAGAAAGAAACAGAGAGAGATCCAATCTCGGAGGGGCTCTCGCCCCTTCGTCGCCATAGAGGCCAAGGAACAGAGGGGAAACCCTCCTCCCATATAGGGGGATGCCAAGTAAGAAGAAGGAGGAGGGGCCTCTCTCCCCCTCTCTCCCGGTGGCACCGGAATGGCGCCAGGGCCATCATCGTGACGACGATCTACACCAACAACTTCGCCTCCGTCATCACCAATCTCTCGCCCTCAATGCAGCGGTGTAACACCCCTTCTCTTCGCTGTAATCTCTACTTAAATATGGTGCTCAACACTATATATTATTTCCCAATGATGTATGGCTATCCTAAGATGTTTTAGTAGATCCGTTTTGTCCTATGGGTTGATTGATGATCATGATTGGTTTGAGTTGCATGCTTTATTATTGGCGATGTCCTATGATGCTCTCTCTGTCGTGCAAGCATGAGGGATCCCCGTTGTAGGGTGTTGCAGTGTGTTCATGATTTGCCTATGGTGGGTTGCTTGAGTGACAGAAGCATAAACTCGAGTAGGTGGGTTGTTGCATATGGGAGTAAAGAGGACTTGATACCTTATAATGCTATGGTTGGGTTTTATCTTAATGATCTTTAGTAGTTGCGGATGCTTGCTAGAGATCCAATCATAAGTGCATATGATCCAAGTAGATAAAGTACGTTAGATTATACCTGTCCCTCATATAAAATTGCAATAATGATTACCGATCAAGTTATCAATTGCATAGGGACAAATAACCTTCTTGTGACAAAAAGATTTCTACTAAAACTAACTTATATAAGCCCCTAGTTTTTCTTTATGTGTTCTCCTTTATCTTGCAAACCTATCCTATCACACCTAAAAAGTACTTCTAGTTTCATACTTGTTCTTGGTAAAGCAAACATTAAGCGTGTGTAGAGTTGTATCGGTGGTCGATAGAACTTGAGGGAATATTTGTTCTACCTTTAGCTCCTCGTTGGGTTCGACACTCTTAGTTATCGAGAAAGGCTACAATTGATCCCCTATACGTGTGGATTATTAGTAACGGCTGGAAGAGTCCATGGAGAGCTCCACCCACAAGGGGTCCACGAAGAAGCGACCTTCTCTATTCCACCATGGCTTACATCCATAGAGGACTAGCCTCACTCACGGTAGATCTTCATGAAGTAGGCGATCTCCTTGCCCGTACAAACTTCTTGGTTCAACTACACAACACGAAGTAGGAGGCTCCCAAGTGACACCTAATCAATCTATGAGGAACCACCCTCCAAAAGGTAATAGATGTAGTAGAACGATGACCTCCTTGCTCTTGTGCTTCAAAAGATAGTCTCTTCAACACTCAATCACTCTCTCACATATTTTGCATGGGTAGGAGAGATTGATTTTGTGGTAAGCAACTTGGGGAGGCTAGAGACCAAGTTTCAAATGGTTGGACTGGAATTTCTTGATCTCAACACATGAGTAGGTGGCTCTCTCTTAGAAAAATGGATTTGGCAAGTGGGTGTGTGTTCTGAGTGCTTCCTATGGAAATGAGAGGAGGTGGAGGGGTATATATAAGCATTCCACAAAATCCAACCGTTACAACATTATTGCCCTACTCGGTGACACCGAAATTAAGATCGGTGGTACCGAGTTACACTAAATGTGGCAACTTTTGAATTCTCGGTGAGGCAGGTATATGAATCTCGATGGTGCCGATACGATGACCTAGAGGAGTTTCCAATTCTCGGTGAGACCGATTCCAATTTCAGAAATTCTAATTCTTGGAATTTTATCAACAGAAAGTTGGTCACTAATCTCGGTGGCACTGATATGAAAGTTGGTGGTACCGAGAGATCAGGGCTTGTCATATGATCTATCTGGTGGAAAATTGGTAGGGCCGAGTGGAAGAAGTTGGTGGCACCGATTTTGCTGGCTGAGCTTTGGACAAAGATATTTCGTGACGAAAAAGGGTTTCCCCCCGCTTTTGTATTCCAAAGCAACTGACACCAATACAACCGACGACAAGTGCTGGGGCGGAAACATCACAGTCACGCCCAAAACAAACTAAAAATAAAATACAAAAGGAAAAAATGCCGACAACGGCAGGTCAACCAAAAAGCGAAGTAGCCTCGGGACCGCTGCGGCCACCAACGATCTCCCACCAAGCTCCCAGACTCTGAATTACCAGTACCAATCAACACCTCCAAGAAGGGACGCGACGACGACGACGTTGTTGCCAAGGGTTTCCCCTGATACCCGGCAATGAGAAGGAAAGGGTGGCCCCGATGCCTTCCACGAAGGTCTGACGGCACCCTCAGGTGCCACCACGTCGGTGTCGACCGGGCCGCCAAGTATTTCTCCCGATCCCAACCCTCACCTCGGGCGCACCGGAGCCCACTACCATACCGACCACCATCCTGCGCCAACACGATCTAGAAGCTTCCCACACCGACTCCCCGAAGCAATTACGCAAGCTCTGAAGGAAGGAGGCGCACATATGCCGGAAACCAGGACCAGCAGTACCATAGACACGCGGGAGGGACCGACCTCCACCACCACCGAGGTCGTAGCAGACCGGACGCAGCATAAGCGGCATACCAGTACCGCGGGTCCATGGGACCGGCCAAGCCCCGCCCGTTAAGCCGTTGCTGCCGCGGTTTAGCAGGCGTGTCAAGGCTCCTCCGATCCCCGTCTGAGCAGCAGCACATCTCCATCCGACCGAAAGCAGCTCCACCCGAGGACTGAGTCGTCCCGCCTAAAACCAAGATAGGGCCCAAGGGCCGGGGGCGATGCACCAGACCAGCACACCGACGGCCATCACCATGCCGCCAAGGGGCAGCTCCACCATGACATGCCACCTGGAGAACGCCGGACCGCCTATCGGCCGAGGCGCACCGCCATCCGGATGCTCCCCCGAGAGGGAGCCCAGGACGAGCAGGGAAGGGAGGTCCCGCCACCGCTGACATTGCCCGGGCCTTGCCCAGCGGCAGGGAGGGTCGGGTAGGAAGGGAGCTTGCAGCTGGGCCAGCGGCGCGGGGAGGGGCACATGGAGGGGAGAGGAAGGGGTAGGGGAGCGAGGAAGGTGGCGGCGGCGACAGGCTCCGGTCGTGGAGGCGGCGGGGGGCATAGCACGGTGGGAGGAGCTAGGCGCGAGGGGTATTGGATTCCACAGAGATATTATGTGGGAGAATGACTAAATATTTTTGGTGGCCAACTCTAAGCAATTGAGCAACCAATTCATAATAATACCTCACCCCCTTTTAATAGTATTGGCTTTCCTATGGACTCAAAAGTGATTTCTCACAAATGTAAAATGTAAAATGTAGAGTCCTCGTGCTTGAAGCTTGAGCCAATCCTATTCCTTTCCTTGCATCAAGGGGCTTCTCCTCACAATCCTTTAGCCAATTCTCTTTGTGGACTATACCTAAAATATACTAGGGAAAAGTGTTAGTCCAAGAGACAATGTATGTTGTCATGAATTATCAAAACCACCAAGGGAGCATATGTGCTTTCAGTCTCCCCCTTTTTGGTAAATGATGACAACATACAATCAAAGCTTCAATTGGAGGTAGGCATTATAATATGACAGTTCTGAAAGATACATGACTAGTACAAGCTCCCCCTAAATGTGTGCAATCCCTTTTTTAAAGGATAGTTGCTTTGGGCTACATGGGCACACACATGGTATAAGAACAAGACGAGTCATATAAATCTTGGCTATATGCATCAAACATATGTGAATGAAGAACTTCCATGTTCAAGACTTACCCTTGCAAACAATATGTGGAAGAGACAAGAGATCATCCTGAATAAGGATATGATACATATACTTACCTTCTTAGCAGTAGGAGTACACTTGGGAAAACAAATGTTAGATAACACAAGAATACTCTATTGTAAATATGCAAAGAGCTTCAAAAGTACCAAGATATTGAAGACATATTGAAAAGAGGATTTGACGATATATATATATATGTCTCCAATAGAATTTAGAACTTTCTCACTTAAAGATGAATATGTAAGATTATCTCTCTCCCTGAATCATAGCATGTAGATACTGGGAGTAGGTAGGGTGAGACAAGTTCAATCCAAAGATAGCAATAAAACAATTATATCTCTCTTCCCTTAACGGTATTACTCCCCCTAAGTATGTGAGATTTGATATATCTTCCCCTTTGGCAGATCTCCCCTTAGGTAGATCTCCCCTTATGAAGATATATTCCCCCTTTGACTGGAGCTTATTGGAAGCTTTGATATTATATTTCCCCCCTTTGGCATTAATTTAAAAAAACGACAGCGGGGTCATTGAGAGAAAGGGGGCCTTGATTCTTCTCTCCTTGATAAGGTTTCCTTGAATTTGACTTTTCTCCCACTTAAGAATTTGTTAAGAGTTCCTTGAACTATCTCCCCCTATGTTAGGGATCCTAGATGTTTATCCCTCTTATATTGTGGTATCATTGAGGATTTATCCCCATAGAGAAGTTTTCTCCCCCTCGAAAATTTTGGCACACAAGATTGTATCCTCCTTTGGCAAAAATGGAAATGTTCAATAAGAGCTTAGGAGGTAATAGAGCTTGGGATCACTCAACATCTTTCTCCCCCTTAAGAAAAAGTCCAGAAAAAAATCATAGGCAGTGATAAATTATCGGAGTCATCGAGGCATTATGGTTCGGTAGAACCGAGAATGATTGTAGGCCTCTGGACGAAATCAGTTAGACCAAGTTTCCCAAATCGGTGAGACCGAGTTGGAGTAAGAATCTACTACTTAATTTATAATAGACATTCAATATCCACAAACTGTAAAAACGGAAATAATAGAAAATATTTTTTTTTTGAAAATATATACATACATATAGATGAGAGTTGAATGGTTCCAAGAAAGTATGCAATGACCAATGTGAGCCATACACGAATCTCCATCTAGATGTAGGACGGTGACTAAGTCACATGTATTAGAGTTTATTAACTTGAGGAGTCAAGCAAGAATGCTTGATCATAGGCCATACTCATCGTTAAGCGCAAATGGGGTTACCATTTATTTATTAAACTTCTTTAATGTCTTCATATCACTTGAGTTGCTTTACCTCATGACTTGGTGCAAATCTTTGTCAAGGATATGAGTACATACCTTCGAATGATGTTGATGACATGGCATGTAGGTGAACTTTTCATGGATGCTCAAAGTTGATGATGAACATCTTGAGTTGCGAGCTATCCTTATCGTTTTGGTCACTTTTCACATACATTGGTTAGTCATGCAAGGAAGGACATAATATATCCAAATGACATCAGTGAATTTCATCATCATTTAATTGTCAAGGATATAATTGTTTGTCTTCTACCTTCATCTGCAAAGAAGGGTTTGTTGATACTTGGCCATGACAAGATTGATTTTGATGTGAGTTTATGGAAATCTTGTGGAGTGTAGTTCTTCCAAGTACCTACAAAAGGTTAGATGCAATACAAGGGAGCATAGTTTTCCAAGTTATAAGATAGTGTCATATAATTGGCATAAAGGAATAGACAATCAAGCTCATGCCCTAGCACACGTTCGAGTGAGTCTAGCTCAAGTTTAAGAATCAATGATGTTCAACTCATTCCTCAAATGAAAAAAATACTTTCTCGTCAAGTGGTTTGGTAAAGATATCAGCTAATCATTTGTCAGTACGAACATGCTTGAGATATATATCTCCTTTACCAACATGATCACGAATGAAATGATGTCGCACTTGAATGTGTTTAGTTCGAGAATGTTGCACGGGACTATAGGCAATTTTAATATAAATTTCATTGTCACACAATAATGGAACATGTCTCACATGAATGCCATAATCTTTAAGAGTTTGAGTCATCATTAGTAATTGCGTAGAGCATGATCTGATGGCAATGTATTTCGCTTCGGCAGTCGATAACGATACCAAGTTTTTTTTCTTGGATGACAAAGACATAAGAGATCCCCCAAGAAATTTACATGTACCCGAGGTGGATTTTCTATCAACCTTGTCTCCCACATAGTCCGAGTCATAGTAGGCAACAAGATTAAAATAAGATCCCTTGGGATACCATATGCCAAAGTCTGGTGTATGTATCAGGTATCTCACGATTTTTTTACATCCAATAGATGACACTCTTTAGGTGCACCTTGCTATCGGGCACATATGCAAACACTCAACATGATATAAGGATGGGAGGCACATAGATATAGCAATGAATCAATCATTGATCGATAAACCCTTTGATCAACCGGTTTGTCCTCCTTTGTGAGGTCAATATGTCCACTACTAGGAATGGGGGTTCTCATACCTTTGCACTCTTGCATGTTGAACTTCTTGATTAAGTCCTTGGTGTACTTGGTGAGGGAGTCCTGGACTAGGGGGTCCTCGGGTAGTCGGACCATATTTTATAGGTCGACCATATGGGTCATATTATCAAAGACCAGAGTGTATGACGACTTTGTGTTCAGGAAGGAAAGCTCTGGATACTAGCATATTGCCCAAGTTTAGTAGTCTAGGTCGGCGCCTCTGCTCTCGACTCAAGGTTGGTTGTATGTAACCCTACGGACCTCTCGTGTCTATATAAACCAGAGGGTTTCATCTGCATAGGAAATTTGATCCATCTAGGGTTTAGCTCATATGATCTCGAGATATATCAACTCTGTAATCCTCATACACCATCAATATAATCAAACATTACGTAGGGTTTTACCTCCTCAAGGGAGCCCGAACTTGGGTAAATAATGTCTCCTTCGTCTCGTGCAACCCATTGATCAAAGGTCCACAGTTTGGGACCCCCTACCCGAGATCCGCTGGTTTTGGCACCAACATTGGTGCTTTCATTGAGAGTTCTGTTGTAGGATCGTAGGAAAGATTGATGGCACGACTACTCATCCGTGAAGAGATCTGCAGCAATGACATCTTTGTCCCTCGACAGATCTTCGTGTTCAGAAGCATCGTTCTACATGTTGGGTCCGGCGGGCCACCTTGGCCATGTGGGAAGCTTCACCCCCGGACAGAAAGTAAGGTTCGGGAGCCTAGATTTCACCACCACCCCTCGGGGAGACCTTGTGTTAACAAGGCTCGTAGCTTCTTTTAAGGAACCTGCGGGTTCTGATGCCACAACTTCAGAAGCCGTGGACCCCGCTATCGGGGCAACTTTGACCCTTGTTCCGGCCTTAGAGCCCGATGTGGTCGATATGCCGGGATTCGGCTTGGCCGAACACGGCCCGGGAGCATCCTCAAACGATCTCGGCGGATCGACACTACGGTCCAATCCCGAACACTTGAACAACACGGACTCCAGTGAGACTCCGTTGCTACACGAGTTACTTGACCAGATCCAGTCTGTGGCCATGATCGGCAACCAATCTCTCATCTATGATTGAGTCGGGCTTATGCCCGACGACAGGGAAATTCATGTTCCACCCATTACGCATCTGGTAGCTACCATCGATTGCCCGGCTAAAGGCTCCCCACGTTAGCTACCGAAGGTAAGGACGGTCTACGTCCCGGTTGCTGGACATGAGGACTCCTCCGATAATCGAGAACCCAGATCTCGTCCAGAGATAAACTCGGGGTCAGCGGCCGATCAGGCACGCGACCCAAAACCAGTGCAGCAGGATCTTTTCACATTCACGGACTCTGACCTTGCCGTACCAAACCCCGCAAAAGTGCGGGACGCGGTCGCCGAAGTCTCGGACTTGTACCTCATAGGAACACAAAATTGTACCCCACCGACCAGCCAGCTCGAGCATCCCTTGGGAAAAGCGGTAGGGTTCGGCCTACCGCACCCACACAAGGTCAAACAACGGCAAGGGGAATCAGTACACCACTTTTGGGCTATATTCCTCCTTAACAATGGTAGGGTAGAAGGCGTCGGCGATCAGGAGGTGATCAACTCCTTCCCACATAGCTGCCATGATGAGGGCATCCTTAACGCCCTCGCTCGTCGCCAAGTACAAACTTTCACCGAGCTATCAAACCTGGTGCTCAAATATTGCGCCATGGAAAGCACTTGGCAAATGTAGTTAATCCGCACGGAGCCCAGACACATCGAGCAAGCCAGTGGAACCCGAAGAAGGCGCGCACCCCCATTCTCAAGGCCGAATACACCCCGGGCCTTTAGAGAAGAGGAACAAAATGCAAACCAGATCGGTCCTCGACACATTACTGGATGAGCCTTGCCACATAAATTCGGCCCCATCTAATACAAGCTCCACCCACAGCCCTCGAGCATGCTGGGTCATCAAGCAAGTTGCAAAAAAGTGGAGAGGTCATCCTAAAGGCTCCACTTGTGGAGGAAAGGTCGGGACCGTCACTCGTAAGAAACACGGAGATCCTAACAATCTACGAAACATTTCCTCAAAAAAAATCAAAGAAAGAGAGCTCTTCGAGAGTTCCATCAAATTCACCACGTCACAACGACAAGTCCATGGTCGTTCACACCAATTAATTTTGACAAGGACGACTAGGCGATCACCAGTACAGGCCGAGTACCTGCCGCCCTAATCCTAAACCCCATAGTTGATGGCTTTCGACAGAGTAAGGTGCTAATGGACAATGGTAGTGGTCTAAACCTCATTTACGAGGACACACTCGAAAAAATGCAGTTCAACAGATAGCAACACCACCTTCCGAGGCATCGTCCCCGGGAAATAAGCACGATGTACCAGACAAGTAACACTCGACGTGGTATTCGGCACGCCCGAGAACTACCTATCTGAAGAACTTCTTTTCCATATCGTGACCTTTCATAGCGGTTACCATGCCTTGTTGGGACGCGAAGCCTTCGCAAGATTCGAGGCCATACCACACTTCGGGTACATGAAGCTCAAAATGCTAGGGCCGAACGGTGTGATCACAGTCATAAGTGACACCAACAGAGCCCTTCGAGATGAAAACAAAACGGCATCCCTAGCCCTTGAGCACTATCAGAAACCTCTCCGTGGAAGATCTCACCACACTCCGCTCCATAGTGGACAAGGACGATGTGATCCTCGGCAAACGGTCCAAGTCCACATCCTTTAAACAAGCGAATGAGGTCATCAAATTCCACGTACATCCAACGGACCCCAAGAAAACAGCGTCCATCGGAGCTCAGCTGGACCCCGCATTCGACGAGGCGATGCGCAGTTTTTTGCATGAAAATTGGGACATCTTCGCCTGGCACCCCTCAGACATGCCAGGAATCCCTGGGGGGTTGGCCGAACACGGCCTGAATATAATAGCAGGCTTTAAACTTGTCAAACATGTCTTGTGCCGATACTCTAGAAGTCAAGTACATCAGAGAAATTAAACATCCCGACCGGTTGGCAAATTTGGTCAGGGTACCAAAGAAGGAAAAATCTTGGCGTCTATGTGTCAATTTCAAAGACCTTAATAAGGCCTGCCCTAAGGATCCGTTCCCCTTACCCCGAATAGACCAAATCATCGATGCAATGGCCGGACACGACTCTCTATGTTTCCTTGATGCCTACTCTGGATACCATTAGATTAAAATGAAGGAATCCGATCAGGCTGCAAATGCCTTCATAACCCCATATGGACCATTCTGCTTTAACACAATGCCTTTTGCTTTAAAGAACGCGGGCGCCATTTACCAGTGCATGATCCAAACAGTTTTGGTGAAACAAATTGGAAAAACAGTAGAGGCATACGTGGACGACATGGTCGTCAACACCAAGTACGTGGGCCAACTGGTAGATGACCTCAGGCATACCTTTGCGAGCCTACGAGAATACGATATACGGCTTAACCCGGACAAGTGTGTCTTCGGTTTCCGAGCCGACAAACTTCTCAGATTCATCATGTCATAAAGAGGGATAGAGGCCAATCCGGCCAAGATCCGAGCTCTGTCGCAACTCGTGGTTCCTACAAAGCTGAAGCATGTCCAAAAATTGGCAGGCTGTTTGGCGGATTTGAGTCGGTTTATCTCTTGCCTCGGCGAGAAAGTACTCCCACTTTAGAGGCTGCTCAAAAAGACCAATAACTTCGAGTGGACCGACGAAGCTGTGAGTGCTCTAGAGGAAGTCAAAACGCTGCTCGCCACCAACCCCATCCTAGCAGCACCTTGTGTAGGAGAACCGAAGTTGTTATACATCTCGGCCACCAATCAAGTGGTCAACACGGTCCTCGTCGTAGAACGGGAGGCCGAGGGGAACCAACTACCGATACAAAGGCCGTTCTATTACGTGTATGAAGTGCTTGCCCCATGCAAAACCAAATACCCACACTATCAGAAGATTGCCTACACAGTGTTTATGGCATCACGCAAGCTCAGGCACTACTTCCAAGAGTGCGTGATCACGGTAACATCTGAGGTCCCCTTGAACGACATCATTGACAACAAGGACGCCACTGGCCGAATAGCTAAATGGGCCATCAAATTCCCGCCATTTGAGATTGCCTACAAGCCACGACGAGCCATCAAATCCCAAGTGCTTGTCGACTTCATTGCCGAATGGACAGAGGCAGAGCTCCCCAGGGAATATGGCACTTATGCTCATTGGTACATGTACTTCGACGGGTCCAAAATTCTTGCCGGACTGGGTGGCTGGTGTAATCCTTCCATCCTCTACCGGGGACAATATCCGATACGTGCTACAAATCATGTATGCCGGTTAGAATAATGCGGCAGAATACGAAGCACTACTACACGGTCTTTGGATGGCAACCTCAATGGGGATACAACGGCTCGAGGGTACGGGGGGACTCCAACCTCACCATCTCACAAATCAACGGTGAATTCGATGCAAAAATTCCAAAAACGGCAGCATACAGAAACACCGTCGTGAAGATATTAGCATGGTTCGAGGGATTGGAGTTCCATCACATCTCGAGGGATAACAACCAAGCTGCAGATATACTCGCCCGCCTAGGCACAAAGCGTGATCCTGTCCCTCCAACACCTTCCTAGAGAGGCTTATCAAGCCATCCGTGGTATGGCAAGATGAAGACACTAGCACAACAATTGATGGTGTGGCACAGGTTGCACCCTCATATCCGAGCCGGACAACAAGATCATCGGCGGATCCACAATCGAAGAAACACCTTTGGCTCACGAGGTCATGGCAATGGTCACGCCATGGACCGAGCCCTTCCTTGCTTACCATGTTCGCAAAGAGCTCCCCGACGATCAGACTCAGGCGAGACGTATCATCCGCCGATCAAAGGCTCGCAAGGTCCATGTGGGTGATCTATATAAGAAAAGCACCACGGGACTACTCCAACGATGCATCTCCAAAGAAGAAGGAAGACAACTCTTGGCCGAAGTACACGTAGGTAGGGGTGGCACCATCCAGCTGCACGGTCCCTGGTCAGCAAGGCTTTTAGAGCCGATTTATTCTGGCCCATATCCTGAGAAGACGCCCACACACTCGTTCAGCATTGTGTAGGCTGTCAACTCTTTGCAAATCAAAGCCACATGCCCTCAACGGCTCTTCGGAGAATTCCAATCACCTAGCCTTTTGCGGTCTGAGGGTTGGACATGGTCGGACCACTTAAAGGGGGGACCAAGAAAAAGACATACCTCCTGGTTATGGTGGACAAGTTCACTAAGTGGATCGGATCCAATCCTGTAAGCCTGCCAAAGCAAAGCCGATGATTGAATTCATATCAACCAACGTACACCGTTATGGTGTCCCACACAACATAATAACGGACAATGGATCCAACTTCACCGCCCAGGAGGTCAAAGTTTGGTGCGTAAACTTGGGCATTAGGCTCGATTATGGCTCGGTATATCACCCCCAAACAAAGGACTAAGTCGAATGAGCCAATGGGCTCATTATGAGTGGCATCAAACCTCGATTGGCACGATCTCTCATAGAATCCAACTGCCACTAGGTGGAGGAGCTCGACTCCGTGCTATGGGGCCTGCGCACCACCCCGAATCGCTCAACAGGGTACACATTGTTTTTCATGGTGTATGAGGCCGAAGCGATCCTCCCTTGCGATATCATCCACGATGCACCTTGGGTGCGCATGTACGAGGAAAGACACGGCAAGTTAGATCGGCAAGACGACTTGGATGCATTGGAAGGAGAGCGTGATATAGCTCGGGCCCATTCTACTTTTTATCAACAGCAAGCTTGGCACTATCAAAGCAGAGAAGTCTGGCCAAAGGCATACAACGTGGGTGAACTCGTCCTACGCCTCCCAGAGAAGCAGAAGCATAAACTTAACCCTAAATGGGAGGGCCATTATATAATTGTTGAAGTCCTGATGGGAGGAGCTTATCGCTTACACAACCCAGAGGATAATTGCCTCAAGCAAAACCCATGGGATGCAGCCCGTCTTCGGTGTTTCTACGGCTAGACCAACGTCGTTCCCTTCTTCATAACCTTACACTTCTTCTTTCTTCAATTTTTTCTTGTTTTACTTTTTGTAGGATCACTTAAATTTTCTGAGGATATGTTCGGATCAAACGAACTGCTTCAAGCAATTACCAGAATACATTCATGATAAATAGACTGTCTACCCTGATTTCACGTGGGGGCTTCTATAGCGAAGTCGACCAAAGTATTTATTTATCCCACATCTTTATGTACTATATGCCTCAACTGAATATTGGTCTATGCCACTATATGCATAAATTGGACTTGAGATTCTTGCAAAGCTGGTTTGCCTTGCTCCTGTGCTTACCACCTATGTTCCCGAATGTTCGGCTAGGGGGTAAAGGGAGCACCTCTGTGATTGTTACGATCGGTTCGCCCGGATACGTACCTCAATCGGGTGAAGCCGAAAGCTAGCACTTCTTAAGATACAACTTGACCGACTATGATGAGGTTCATATAATCGGCAATCTTTACCACAAAAGGGGGTTATTCATCCCGAAATAGTAGCTATTCGCACGACAAGGATACATAGTTCTAACACCTATGTTTTCTGTAGCACCCCGAAGAAAGGAACCCATTAAGGAACTATTTTATTTGGGAGATGTTTCTTACGTCTCATCGTAATATAACATGATCCTACCGTGCGCTCTCTATCTGTTCGCACCACGTGGCCGGATTGCCTAGTTCTCAGAAATTAGTTCCTGTTACTACATGATACATAGTATGGAACACTGCCCCATTATTGACAGGGGAGGTAGAAGCCGATGGCCGATTAATGAAAGAATATTCAAACACGGAAGGAAGTGTATTGCTATAGAAATATAGAAATTACATATCATCACGCATTAGGAGAGTGGTCAAGATGATCTATTATAGCATCTAAGGCGTAGTCTTCTTGTGGAAGAAAGACGGTGGGCATCACTTGGTTGTAAACCAGATGAAGTGGAATCTCTTTGCCATCCGGCCCTGCGGGCCCAACCCGGGCCATGTGTTCTAGATTTAGTTGGGTGAAGCGGTCTTCACCATAGCCCATGCCTCCCGAGCTGCTTCGCAGCAGGCCGAAGTCTTCGATAGATCGAAGCAACTCTGGCTCCTTTGAAACGCTTGGCAAGCTCGGACATCCCTTGCGGAGGACTTTCATTCGGCCATAGCGATCTGACCATACTCCTCATAGCTTTTCGATCTCTCTCATGTACAATGGATAACTCCTTTAACAATCCCCCCCCCGAAAGAGCTCGCCTCTTCCTCGAGATGACCAGTTAAGAGACCTGGTCAAAAGGAAGTGTGCACCTTTACAAACGATGCAATAAAAAGTGAATTATCACATTCCAGGATTGGGATTTTACTGACAGAATAGTCCGCCCTTTAAATTCCGATTCTCTTCATGGTTTTGTACCAATTGAGATTTCAAGTTCTCAATCTCTTCGGCTTGCCACTTATTATACTCCTTGAGTTGGTTATTTTCTTCATGACATCGCTTTAATACGTGATGACCACCTTCAAGCTGGGATATGGCATACCTCTGAAACTCTCGGGATGCTTCGAGGTCTTTTTGCAATTGGCTTATAGATTCGCCTACTATGACAAAGTTTTATATTATAAAGGTAATCCCATGGAAATTCTGCATACTGCAAAATAATTTTACTCATTGTGTGCTTCTGCGGTGAACTTCCTGACCCCTTCTAGTTCGACCTTGGTAGCTTGCAACTCGGCATGGCTTAGCTAGAAATATTTGGCCAGTTTCTCATTCTCTTTCTTTAGAGCCTGCATGATGGTAAATTATTAAATCGACCCTTAATTAGCCGTACCGACCAAACTAAGGCTCGGGGACTACTCGGTTCAAACTTATGTCCGATTACCAAAAACCGATGACTTACCTGCACATGGGGAGACATCATCTTGGCCGCTTCTTCGAGTTTGGCTCTCGTAGCCCCAAGGCACGCATCTGCAGAGTTAAAAGCATTAAGGTCCTGTTTGGAAAAAACAGGGTGGCGCAAGGACTCCTTTCGCAGCGGGTGATTTATCAAGCTTTCGGCTTTGGAATGAGTTGCTGAAAACTTTGCGGGGTCATCAGGAGGTAAGTCCGCACTCGATACTCATGCATTAGTAGAGGAGCTCGGATTTTGATGACTGTCGGACACTTCCGCAACATCTTCGGGTAAAGACAGTTGCGTACATCTCCTGAATAATTCGGCTAAGGGTTTGGAACGGTCAAGGCAATCATGATTGTGGAAAAGGGAACGGTCAATATATATACCTCTAGGTTGAAGGGGCAGTCGATATGTTTTCCACCGTTCTCCCTTGTTTGGCAATCCCATGCTCGGTTGATGCAGCCCCAACCGCTATAGCTCGGCGCGGAGTTTGGCACGTGGACCGACGACCTTTAGCGTTGGAGCGAGGAGCATTTGGGATGACGGGAGGACAACTCCTCTCCGAGTACTTGTTTTCCTCTTGTTTGCGATAGAGGATGGAAGAGGCCCAGGATTATCAGCCTGGAGGGCCACCTTGACCTTGTCAACGCTTTCCTGGTAAAATACTCTGTCCTCGAAATCAATTGAAAGCTCCGGATCCTCGTGGAATTTGGGGTCACCATCGCGGGAGTAGTTTCCGGGTTGAGGGGCCGGGCAGATGACCATCTCAATCCAACGCGTGCAAGTCCGTTAAGAAAAGCAAGGGGCTATTGATCGGTAAAATCAAGCATAACTGTCCGAACTATGGGGCTACGATCACACAAACCCATTCAACGGGATTATATGCCAAGTAGCCATCCCTGATAGTAAGGTGGGCAAAATTCTCTTTTCCCCCTTAAAGAGGTCGGCCAAAATAGCCACCAAGACCTCTTGATTATCCGGTCCATGCTGCGTGGAAGGGGTAGCGTCGCTTGTCCTGTTGTAGTGCCACAAGGGGTGTGTGCACTGTTGGAGTGGCTGGACGGACCGGGTAATTGTTGAGGCCATCACCTTGACGATGGTCAGTCCACTATGAGCAAGTAACCTCACCTTGGCGGCTAGTCGCTATACTTCGGGGCTCTTTTCTTGGGAGGGACTGACCGACCGCCAGCTAAAACGCTTTTTCAAGGAGATCTTGAAGTATTCAGGGAGACCCCTCTGATCTGGGTCAAGTAAGGGAATGTCCTCGATGTAAAACCATTCCGAAGACCACTCACTGGTTTCCTTTTTTGGAGTCCCAACCAGGTATTCAGTTCCGGCAATACGCACACTTCGGCTGTGCCCAGTTCCCGAATTGACGTTCCCCTAGTTCGGGGAACGAGGCAGAAGTATTTTCTCCATAGGTCGAAGTGGGGATCGCAGTCCAAGAACATCTCGCAGAGGGCCATGAAGCCTGATATGTGAAGCACTGAGCCAGGGGTAAGGTTGGGAAGCTAGAGCCCGTAGAACTCCAGTAAGCCCCTCGGGAAAGAGTGTACCAAAAAACCCAGACCCTGCAGCAGGAAAGAGACAAAGCAAATCCTTTCGCCCTTTTGCGGGGTAGGGAAATTCTCTACGAGGGCCTCGCCGTTGGCAGAGGTTAGTCTAGCACGAGTAGGCGCAAGGTACAACGTGGGAAGATATCCTTGTACTTCAAGGTTGCACAACTAGCGCAAGGAAATGGAACAGCTTACCCAATCTCCCGGGAGGGGGCCAAAAGGACATGAGGAGGAACCCGTTGTTGCTCTGGGCGCTAGAGGTCTAGGATGTTTCATTTGTGGTGCCTCAGGGTTGATGGTCACCCAAATACAGATTTGATCTTTTTATCAAGGGTATTTTCCCCTCTCGATTACAAGAAGCGGTTCTGAGTGGGACTACTAGATTGCTTGTCTTCATTAATGCACACATGAACTGAGTGCTGCTATCGATTCTCAAGCGGAAAGTTTGGAGGCCGTGGGCCCCACGACGCTTCGGTAAGTCATGATTTGGTCAATGACTAGATCGTCGTTCCACAAATAAGGGGAGTTGGAGAAACTAGCCTCGCAAACCGATCACTCTGGGCGTAAGAAGCTGCCGAAGACCATGGACAACTGCGTTGGATGCAAGTTCGGCGGCTACCGAGGGAGTCCTGTACAAGAGGGTCCTCGGATGGTCGGCCCATCTTTTATAGGTCGACCACATGGGCCGTATTATCAAAGATCAAACTGTATGATGACTTCGTGTTCAGGAAGGAAAGCTCCGAAGACTGGCTTACCATCCAAGTTTAGTAGTCTAGGTTGGCGCCTCTGCTCTTGACTCAAGGTCGGTTGTATTTAACCCTAGGGACCCCTGGTGTCTATATAAACTAGAGGGTTTCATCCGCATAGGCAAGTTGATTCATCAAGGGTTTAGAGCATACGATCTCGAGGTAGATCAACTGTGTAATCCTCATACACCATCAATATCATCAAGAAGGACGTAGGGTTTTACCTCCTCAAGAGGTCCCGAACGTGGGTAAATAGTGTCTCCTTCGTCTACTGCAACCCATCGATCCAAGGTCCACAGTTCGGGACCCCCTACCCGAGATCCGCCGGTTTTGACACTGACACTTGGTTTTAGAGATAAATGTACCTTCTCTTGATTGTTTTATTTGCAAACCAAGGAAGAAATTTCCGCTCACACATCATGGACATCTCATACATCTCTAACATCAACCTTCCAAATTTCTCACTAGAATATGTGTTAGTGTAACCAAAGATAATATCATCACATATATTTGGCACACAAATAGTTCTCCATTAACTCTTTTAGTGAATAAGGTTGCACCAATTTTACCAATCTCAAAACCCTTTTCAATGAAAACTTCGTTAGGCATTTGTACCAAGATCTAGGGGCTTGTTTAAGACCATATAGAGATTTATGAAGTTTGTAAACATGATCAGGTTTCTTGGGGTTCACAAAACATGATCAGGTTTCTTGGGGTTCACAAATCCGGGAGGTTGTGAGATAAACCTCGTCCTCTATTTCACTATTTTAAAAAGCAATTTTGATATCCATATGGTAAAGAGTAACATCATGGTGATTGGCATAAGCGAGAAAAATGCAAATGGCTTCAAGTCTAGCAACATGGACATAGGTCTCACCATAGTCCATACCTTCGCCTTGCATGCATCCTTGGGCTACGAGATGCGCCTTATTGCGTACAACCTGACCATCTTCATCTTGCTTGTTCCGAAACACCCATTTTGTACTGATGTGTTGTGCTCGTCCTTGGGCTTTTCAACAAGTGTCCACACTTGATTCCTCTCGAAGTTGTGTAGCTCTTCATGCATGGCATTCACCCAATCCGGGTCTTGAAGGGCTTCCTCAACCTTCATAGGCTCACTGCTAGAGATAAACGAATAATTCTCACAAAAGTTAGCTAAACGAGATTTAGAGCGAGTGCTTCTCCCGGTTAGTATGTCATCGAAGATTTGATTCAATGAATGATCCTTGTCCAATCTTGTTCGAACTCGTGACAACTTCTTATTGTTGTATGGTGGAGCTTCCTCATCATCATCTTCTTGCTCGTCGTCATTGACGGTGTCATCTCCTTGAGGCAGTGGCGAGGAAGGTTGAGGTGGATCCTCACGATGTACTTCTTCCTCTTCTTCATCATGTCGTGTATCGCTTGTGGATGCCTCCATGTCATTTTATGGTTCGCCTTGATGCAAAGTAGGAGCTTCCACTTGGGTTGATGAAGTACTTTCCTTCACCTCCATGGGACTAATCTTGCAGATAGGTAGATCTTGGATGGCTTCCGAAGTCTCCTTATATCGTACATCACTTGGTTGTTGTTCGACTTGCGAACCATTAGATTCATCAAACTTCACATCTACCATCTCTTCAACTTTTCAAGTGAAGCTGTTGTAGACAACGTAAGTGTGAGAGTTTGATTCGTAACCAATTAGGAAACCTTCATGAGATTTAGGAGCAAATTTAGAGCGACAGTGCTTATCAAGAATGTACCACTTATGGTCGAATACTTGAAAGTATCCAACTTGGGGTTTCTTATCGGTGAGTAGCTCGTATGCCATTTTACCGAGAAGCTTGTGTAAGTAGAGTCGTTTTATGGCATGACAAGCTGTCTCCACGGCTTCTGCCCAAAAGTGTCTTGGCCTCTTGTATTCATCAAACATCGTTCTGGCCATCTCTTTGAGTGTTCGATTCTTCCTCTCAACAACTCCATTTTGTTGAGGTGTCTATGTCTGTGAGAACTCATGTGAGTTTCCTTCTTCGTCAAGAAAAATATGCAAATTTGTGTTCTTGAACTCCATTCCATTGTCGCTCTGAACTTTCTTGATCTTCACTTCAAACTGATTTTGGGCTTTCCGAGTGAAGTTCTTGAAGATCTTTTGTACGTGTAACTTATCATCAAGAAAGAATACCCACGTAAATCTGGAAAAATCATCAACAATGACTAAACCATAAGAATTTCCAACAAGGCTCTTGTAAGCATTGGGACCAATGAGATCCATGTGAAGCAGCTCGAGTGGCCTTCTTGTAGTCATGATGTTCTTCACGGGATGACTTCCACCGACTTGCTTTCCTCCTTGACAAGCACTTCGAGGTCCATGGTGTTGTGTGATCTCATGGAACATGTATTTATCTCCGGTCATATGATCGGTGCATCCACTGTCAAGTATCAACTCTTTTCCTCCGGCGATGTAGTCTCTCAGGTTTGCCATAAGACTAAGTTTCTTCATGGTCTTCTCATACTCGATGTCAAACTCCTCATCTTCATCGTAGACATGCTCCACATTGTCATCGTGAGATGGAATATCCCCGTCATAAGAATCAAGAATTTCATCAGATTTTAACTATGACAGTGTTCATGTTTATGCATGCGAATGGCTTAAACAATGACATTGTTAATGGTAATGACATCTCCTTTAGCACGCATGAGGTCACGAAGCTCAAATAGACATTTATCAAAATTAGGATCAGTTGGCTTCATATTGTGAAAGGCAACGCATTTATGGAAAATGATATCAAGATTTTTCAGGGAATAGTCGGGATATATATTCTCTAAGTTTTTCCACAAAGTATGATCACGCTATTTTTTTGCATTTGATTAGGCACATTTCTTGGTAGTCCTCTAATGATGAGATTTATAGTTTTAAGATTACCAAGCATATAAAGTTCCTCATCATGAGAAGGGTGTAAAGGATCAATGGGAGGCGCATAGGGATATTCAACATACTTGCGCAAATGGAATTCATCAAATATATCAAGCATTTAATCTTTCCAATGTTTATAATACTCCCCATCAAGAATAGGCACTCTACAAGTAGTATTCCCCAAACTAGGCACATCCATCTTCCTACAATGGTGATTAAACCAAGGTTATGGAGACCTTGCTCTCATACCAATTTTGGATCAATAGAAGGGGTTTCTAGAGAGGGGGTGGATAGACTACTTGCATAAATTAAAATCCTAGCTTTTTCCCTATTTTAATGGTTGGCAGATTTTAGCAATTCTAACAAGTCTAGTGCACCCTACACATGCTAGTCAACATATATAGCACCGAAAAATAAGGACATTGCACATGTAAGAAAGGAGTAGAGTTGAGGAAGATCAAACGCAAAAGATTTACATGGAAATTTTTGACGTGGTTCCGATAGGTGACACTATCATACGTCCACGTTAGTGGAGACTTCAACCCACGAAGGGTAATGACTGCAAGAGTCCATGGAGGGCTCCACCCACAGGGGGTCCAAGAAGAAGCGACCTTGTCTATTCCACCATGGCTTAGCCCACACAGGATTAGCCTCACTCACGGTAGATCTTCACGAAGTAGGCGAGCTCCTTGCCCGTACAAACTTCTTTGTTCAACTCCACAACACGAAGTAGGAGGCTCCCAAGCGACACCTAACCTATCTAGGAGGCACCACCCTCCAAAAGGTAATAGATGCGGTATAACAATGAACTCCTTGATCTTGTGCTCAAAAGATAGTCTCCTCAATACCTAACCACTCTCTCACATATTTGGCATGGGTAGGAGAGATTGATTTTGTGGAAAGAAACTTGTGGAGGCTAGAGATCAAGTTTCAAATGGTTGGATTGGAATCTCTTGAGTTGAACACATGAGTAGGTGGCTCTCTCTCAGAAAAATGGATCTGGCAAGTGGGTGTGTGTTCTGAATGCTTCCTTTGCGAATGAGAGGAGCTGGAGGGGTATATATAGGCATCCCCCAAAATCCAACCTTTACAAAATTATTGCCCTACTCGGTGACACCAAAATGAATCTCGATGATACCGAGTTGCACAAAATGTGACAACTTTTGAATTCTCGGTGAGACCGATATATGAATCTCGGTGATACCGATATGATGACCTAGAGTAGATTCCAAATCTCGATGGGACCGGTTCCAATATCATAAATTCCAATTCTTGGAATTTTCTCAACAGAAAGTTGGTCACTGATCTCGGTTGCACCGATATGAAAGTTGGTGGTACCGAGAGATTAGGGTTTGGCATAGGATCTGTGTGGTGGAAAATCGGTAGGCCCGAGTGGAAAAAGTTGGTGGCACTGATTTTGCTGGTTTAGCTTTGGAGAGAGATATTTTATGGGAGAATGACTAATTATTTTTCGTGGATAACTCTAAGCACTTGAGCAACCAATTTGTCATAATACCTCACCCCCTTTTAATAGTATTGGCTTTCCAATGGACTCAAAAGTGATTTCTCACAAATGTAAAATGTAAAACGTAGAGTTCTCTTGCTTGAAGCTTGAGCTAATCCTATTCCTTTCCTTGCATCAAGGGGCTTCTCCTCACAATCCTTTAGCCAATGCTCTTTGTGGACTATACCTGAATATACTAGGTAATAGTCTTAGTCCAAGAGACAATTTATGTTGTCATGAATTATCAAAACCAACAAGGGAGCATATGTGCTTTCACATCCCCTTTTAATAGTATTGGCTTTCCTATGGACTCAAATGTGATTTTTCACAAATGGAAAATGTAGAGTCTTGAAGCTTGTTGCCATTTGATGTTCCATGCATCTAGGGAATCTCCTCACAATCCTTTGCTAATCATTCCTTAAACTATTCCTGAAATATACTTGGTAGAATCATTAGTCCAAAGAAATATATGTTGTTATTAATTCCCAAAACCACCTAGGGAGAAGTTGTGCTTTCAACCCTAGCCTCTGGAGAGCGCAAACTTCATTCATTGACTCCATCAACTCATTATCCAGCATTACCATCATGCTCTCCACAACCATGCGTGAGTATTCTGCTTGAGTGACACACATAAGATGGTTGGGAACATTATGAGATCCATTTTTAATGGACTTTAGATTTATGGGGTAATGACCCCTAATGTCACGGTTGTTCGAGAATTGGTGTTGCTATGACCTTATTGTGCCCAATGATTATTACTAGGGCCCAAGTAATATGGTTTCAGATATGAACCATTTATGTCTTTGTGATATTTTCATCATGATAGTACCTACAAGTTATATGCACCTATTGTAGTATTCAATCTGAGGTCCCGGCGTTGATGAATCGGGATATTAATGGGAATAGATCTACCTCAAGGATCACATGTATCCATAAATCATAATGTTTTGTTCTCGTAGACCCTAAAAGGTTAGCTTAATTACCTTTAGTTTTCAAAGAGGACAACGATACATGGGAGGGTTGGAGAGTAGATGGGGGAAAGTTCTCGCTACTTATAACATACATGGCTACAATAATTCAAGAACATGATCAAGTGATTTTATCCTTGTTAATTTTGATGTTACATAATTCTTGCCATACATGCAACATCTCAATATCCATACATATGCCTACATTCTTCATGAGTGTTTGCTCTTCTTAAGTTTCTTGTACTTCACAACTTCAATTTGATTTAGCACTTTCCATTACTTTGTTGTTACATACATCATTCCATCTGCTACATTGCCAATGCTCATATTATGCACTCACTCTCATGATGTTGAATATAAATTAGGATTGTAATACTCCTCAACAAAGACCGTTGCGATCCGTTATCAACAAAAAATGGTGACTTAAATTTGGTGGTGCTTCTCGAGTACCCGGTCTTGAACTCTGGGATGAAAAATTCTATATATGACTCTGGTCAGTTATATGTAACAATGACGGTGCTTGTGCATTGTTATGGTGTTTAATGCATTGCTTGAACGATCCTTAGGGTGACCATTGGCATGACCCTTGAGAGTGATGTTCTATGCATGGAGGCGTTGCAAGCGGAGAATCTTCCTTTCTATCCTTGTGATGTACAGAGATGGTTTTCGTGGCTGATTGTTGTTGTAGTTTGTCGATCACTATTTTTATTGCTTCACATCATTTTCTTATCGTCGAGACATAACTTAGACTTTTCACTTTGGTAGTGTAATTCTTTGTATGTTGATGTCTAATGTGTACATCTTAATCACGTAGAAGTCGTGTATGTGTTCATTGTGTTTTTTGAGTCAACAAAAAACACTATTATAAAAAAGTATTTTCCATTGTACGGAAATCCTATGCATCTAAGAAGTTCATCCTCACAATATTTAGCATGCAACCTATCCACATTATCACATATGCCCCACTCGTTTCATCTTTCATTTGAATGCACATGCAAACCATTCACATCATCAAGCACATGTAAATTCAGGAACTTTCAACGACATGCACATCCTTCACATCTATCAAGTGTCCATGCAACCATTCGATTTTTTTTACTTTCTATCACTTGCAAGCCCTGCACATCTATCGAGCGTCCATGCAACCATTATGTTAGGAGTAAATTAATTAGATTAATTAAAGCGGTTAATCCCTGCTATGTCGGTTGCTATTTGTAGCAACTGCCTCTTTGTAACCGCCTTTGTACCAGGGTATATATACCCTCAAATTCATCCATGAAAGCAAATGTTCCATCATTTGTTCCCTTCTCTTTCGTTTTACTTTCACACGTTATCAGCACGCCTATACCGAGAGCGAATTATTCTGAGACGAGAAGAGAAACAGTGACGGCAACGGCCTTCCAAAGGCATGCGACGGCGGACACGGTGCTCTTCACCGCAGCTCCTCCCTCTCCACGTGGCGGCCTCAGTGGGTGCAATGGGAGTGCCCCGGACGGTGCCCCGGCTAGCGGCCCGGCTTCCGGCAAAAAAACACATCATCTCGCGTGGCGTTCCCAGACGCACATCACGGCACCCGCGACCAACGCCCTTGGACTGTTCTTCAACGGCAAGGCCTCCTCTCCAAGATCGAAGGCGCGACGGCCGTCGACCACATCCGTGTCTCACTGGGGACTTCCTTTCCTCAGTGACAAGGCCATGCTTGTTGACGGCTCGCCAGGCCCTCGGCCCCGGCGTGCCTCCTCACGACACAATATACAAGGTGGAGCCCGCGACGCAGCCTCTCGACACCGCTCTCCGCGTTGGACCGACGCTTCACAGCGTGTGGCGTGGTTGCCCGCGGAAACGGTTGTCTCGGATCGAACTTCACCCTCTGGAGTGGCTCACAAACTGGCGGAGAAGTATCTAACAGCTTAGACACACGACCGCAGCCGAAGATATGGCTCTTGGTCGGTCCTCCGCAACGATGCCCTCTAGCGAGCGCATGGGACCGTGGCACCCAATCTCCCGACGCGATGCCCTCCATCCTGTTGGATCACCCAGCATGGTACAGTGGAGGCGTAGAATGAATCGACTGATTCTTTTGTATCCACAACCAGTCAACCACACAGGAAGAGATAAGATATGGAACGTTGTCTCAATTGGCTAATTTGCATTCATACCTATCAAGATTCATGAACTCACAAATTTATCCCGTAACTTGCAGACAGGCCCGTTGGCTAGTTGTATTATGCAGTTAACTCTCAACCCTCTGCTATTTTGCATTGCAAGCCATCAGGTTTAATACTACTTTAACACAAACCATCAGGCTTAGTGTTACCTTAGATATTCGTTAATACCTTGTAGTATCATATTGGTTGAGTCCCAAAGCATTGACCTTATGTTATTGGGTGCATGGATCATTCCATCCCGAATGGATCCCAAGATTTGCAATTAATTTTCTTCTTCTTCTTCTTGCAAATCATGATGCAAATTCAAAACAACTCCGACGTGTCATACTTAATATGACTATCATAAATTATATTTGTGAATCACAAGGTATTTGATGGCATCTACTGCATATTCTGCAGATTATCCATCACTACTGTGAGATCTACGTTGTGTCATTTTGACAAGACGACTATCTTTAACGTGCTCTTCCAAATATTAATAATATAAGCCCAAATTTTATTTGCGAATCACAAGGTATTGGTGGCATCTACAACATCATTTGCAGATTATCCACCATTACTGTGAGGTCTACATCTTGTCAATTTTACTAGATGTTTACCTTCAAAGTGCTCTTCCAAAATATTAATATTAGATGTGACTACCTCAATTTTTTGTGAATCACAAGGTAATTGTGTGATCTACTGCATAATTTGCAGATTATCTAGTATTACTCTGAGGTCTACATCATATCATCCTGACATATGAATACCTTCAAAGTGATTTTCTTAAACATAGCATAACAAAAGGTAATAGAGATATAAACAACTAATCACAAAAGTAAGACTATGTTTTCTATTACTACGAGATCTACACCATATTGGTGATTATCTTCAAAGTGTTATCCTATATAAATTGGGGTCGACACGTATGGCTATAAAGCATCGACTATACTAAAATTTTCTCCTCTGAAGGAATTATTGTTGTTCACTAAATTATTTTACTCTCGTAGTAAATATTGCTTTTGCACACTCGCAATATGAATTATTCAAGCCTCAATTTTCTTGAATAGGTCTTGGGAAATTATGCAAATATTTGCGTACTTCAACGATTATTTTTATTACATTGGTAAAATACACGGCACTCGAGCTGATGTCACTGTTGTTGGAGCATATATCTCCATATGTGGTTTTGGTACTTGATGAAAATTCCTATGGACTAATGGTTGCCTTAAGTTACATTTATAGGATTTGTCCATAGGCACTTCTTGAAGTCCATCAGTTGGGTTCAAGGAGTTTATATGATGACCAAGATGGTATTCAAGGTATTATCCAAAGAATGGTCACAGAGACACATGGTTGATCAAGATCTCAGACAAAGAGTAAATCAAGATGATCAACACACAAAGCGTACAAGATGTACCGAGAGGGATCAAGTGATCCCATGGTATGGTAAGCATTGTCCATTACGTGTTTGTGTACTAACCCATGGTCTTCGTGAGAGTTCTATGTGGGGGTTAGGTGTGTTTACATGGGCTTGCGTCAAAGGGAAGATCGCATACAACCCATGGAGTATGACGTCAAGTTGTGATCATCATCAATGGTTGATCAAGATCTCAGACAAAGAGTAAATCAAGATGATCAACACACAAAGCGTACAAGATGTATCGAGAGGGATCAAGTGATCCCATGGTATGGTAAGCATTGTCCATTAGGTGTTTGTGTACTAACCCATGGTCTTCGTGAGAGTTCTATGTGGGGGTTAGGTGTGTTTCCATGGGCTTGCGTCAAAGGGAAGATCTCATACAACCCATGGAGTATGACGTCAAGTTGTGATCTTCATCAAGATTGCGATGTGCAAGTTCAAGTGGATCAGCATGAAGATAGCATGCTTGAAGCTTGCCGTCCATTGTGGTGGCAATGGACTTGTGAAGATATGCTGAAAAGTGGCTCACCCATAGTGAGTATGGGGGAGAAATCAACTAGTCTTCATCAAGCCAACACAATCAAGAAAGGTGGTCCATCTTGAGGAAGCCAAGATCATCATCATCTAGCTCAAGAGGACGAGGTGCAAGGTATAGGTTTGCCCTTGATAGGTTTTCTGGTTAGGATAGATTGTTGTTCTATCAAGGGGGGCTCTCAAGTGAGTAGCTTGATCGTATCGTTCGTTGAGAGCTCAAACCATTTGCATCCTTGCATCATACTTCTTGGTTCTTGTTTGGTGTTTCTCTTTGTGAGTTTTAGAGCTTATGGTCATCTTCATGACAAGCTCGAGTTCATCGAAAACGGAGTCCATATGCATCTACTATGATGTTTTCGATGTTGGAGTTTTTGCCGGTTCTTCATTCATAGAGATCTCACATCTCTAGATCTTTGGCATATTCATAACTGCATGGTCTTAATATTTCAACAAGCTTGGGTCACTGTTTGGATAGCCCTTGTCGTCCTGAATCCAACAAGCTTGGGTTTGCTCGATTCGGAGCTCGTATGCGAAAGTTATGGTTGTTTCAGTGGCGAGCGGTAGTACTGCTGGACCTAGCGGTAGTACCGCTGGAGTTGGCGGTAGTACCGCTGGCCCTAGCAGTAGTACCGCTGACTGGCGGTAGTACCACCCCTGGTCAGCGGTAGTACCGCTCCAGGAGCTTAGTACCGCCTGCCTAGCGGTTGTTTGTGGACGGACCTTTTTGCGAAGACTTTCTTGGCGGTGGTAGTGCCGTTGCACTACCATGGGCCCAGCGGTAGTACCGCTGGAGCTCGGGCAGAAAGTGGGGGTAACGGTCTGATTCCTTCCCCCACTATATTAAGGGGGTCTTCTTCCCCCTTGGTCTGATCCATCCGTTGAGCTCTTGTTCTATCTCCATTGTTGACATTCTTAGAGCTTGATTACTCTCTATCCCTCCAATAATTCTTGCTTGTTCTTGAGGGAAAAGAGAGAGGGGATCTAGATCCACATCTCCACCAATCACTTTCTCCTCTATGTGAGGGGAACCCCTTGGATCTTGATCTTGGAGTTCTTTTTGAGCTCCTTGTTCTTCCTCTCATATTTCTCCATAGCTTTTGTTGTTGTGGAGGGATTTGAGTGTGAGGGACCTGACCACTTCGTGTGTTCTTGCCATTGCATTAGTTGCATCGGTTTGAGTTCTCCACGGTGATACGTGGAAGTGAGAAGTTGAGAAGCTTACTACCTTTGGTACTTAGTACCCTTGATATTGTTCTTCGTGGATGCTTTGGCGTCCTAGAAGCATGGTGGTGTCTCGGAGCTCAATCAGTATGGTGTGAAGCTCCGGGAAGCGTCGGGGTCTCCAATTAGGTTGTGGAGATTGCCCCGAGCAATTTATACGGGTACCGGTAACCGCCCCCAAGGGTTGCCACGTGTACGGGTTCGGTGACCGCCCCCAAGGGTTGCCATTTGTACGGGTTCGGTGACCGCCCTCAAGGGTCCCTTAGTGGAATCACGACATCTTGCATTGTGCGAGGGCGTGAGGAGATTACGGTGGCCTTAGTGGCATCTTGGGGAGCATTGTGCCTCCACGCAGCTCTAACGGAGATTAGCATTCGCAAGGGTGTGAACTTCGGGATACATCATCGTCTCCCCGTGCCTCGGTTATCTCTTACCCGAACCCTTTACTTATGCACTTTACTTTGTGATAGACATATTCTTTATTGTAATATATCCTGCTATCACTTAGTTGTTTATCTTGCTTAGCATAAGTTGTTGGTGCACATAGGTGAGCCTAGTTGTTTGTAGGTTTTGTGCTTGACATATTAAACGATTAGTTTTATTCCGCATTTGTTCAAGCCTAAACCTTAACTATTTTAAAGCGCCTATTCACCCCCCCCCCCCCCTCTAGGCGACATCCACGTCCTTTTCAACTGTTTCTAATTATAGTGTCGTCCATCCATCAAGATGGATATCATAATTTCTAGCAAGTGTCTCAAACACTATTGCAATATCCACATCATATTGTGGCTATACTCAATGCTAAACATACAATGTCTATGTTTTTGGGAGTGACTCTAAAGTTGCAAACATTCATATGCATTTTATATGTCAGCAAGTTCATTTAGTTCTTAAACTAAGTACATAATGAATGAATATTTATTCACCTTGAATATTTCCCTTGAGAGAAACATGCTGCCATGAGCACATCGCGAATGGTCACACATTTGTTTTTCAAGACCTCAAGTCTTTCACAACTCACAATTCTATCACTTAATCAACTTCAAGTTGAGATCTCATGATCAAATATTTTCATATGCAGATCCGGTTGAAAGTCCTTCATACACTTTACATCCTCATATGATGGTATTACCATTTACCATGAGGAAGAAATATGGAATTTCTTAGAATCATCACACTCACCCCACAGGTGCTATACCATCATTTGAAAATCTTCTTGGTACTCAATGCCAAGTCAGTGGCGATGAAATATAGCCATGAGGACTTCAAAGTAAAGTGGTGGCTAAAAGACATCCAAAGGCATAATTACCTATTAATAGGGAATAGATCATTTTCAAACAATCACAAAGACAACTCTCAAGTTTGTCAAATGTGTGGTTACATAAATATCGTATATATGATTATCAAACCCTCAAACGTATGGTTAACCACACCACGAATTTATTAAAAGGCAAATAAGTTCATTGGGATATTTGAAAATTTGCAAACATACAACCAAAAAATATTCTGGTAAATGATTGTTCTCAAATCTTCATGAGAAGGAGAACCAAAAATATAGTGTAATAAAAGAATGATCAATTTCGTTGTGCCTATGATATGTTTCCGTAATGAAATTTTTCAGTAATATGGGCGACCTCATGTAATATCCTAATTATTCCCAAAATGTCATTAGCATATACTTGTGCTACTACATGTAGTGCAATGTCCAATATCCTATTACTTTGACATTATATTTGATACATTTTGAATGAATGAATCAATTCATACTCAGTTTGTTGCGTACACAATAATTTTCTAAATCTTACAAAATGTTTGGTTTTAAGCCTTACAATCCTGGTTTTGGGTTGATTAGAAAAATTATTAGCAATTCTATTGGTCACAACTTTTTAAGTTACAATATTTCCCAAATCATTAGATTTTATATGCACCACATGTGCCATAGGGGAAATAAATTTTAAGGCACTCTCACCTTAAAAATTCAAATGAGCCACTCATTCTTGCTTGAACACATTCAGAAGATATGCGGGTTACTCAACCATTATGTGGTATTATATACATACTTCATGGTACTCATGGAAACATTTATAAAATGATTTCAAGTGTGTCTCTTGTCACACAAACCATGAATGATATAACTAAATTAATTGCTGAGATTCTCAAAGTATGAGCAAATTGTCCTAAACAAGGGATAAATCCATTTGAAGGGACAACTTCGTTGAACTCATTTCACAAGGAATGACCGGTTATATATAATACTTTATGTGCATACCTAGAATGGTTTACGTAAATATATTATCAAAGATAGTGAAATTAATAACATGACCAAACTTATAGAATTGTAATTTACTAGCCTTTTGCTAGACAAATACGGCATTACACACCGTAAGTATGATATAAATCATACCAACTGCATAGCATACTACTTTCCCCTTGTAGTAATTACGTGGAAATCAACAAAGTATTTACTATCTGCGATAATCTTGTTACATACCAATATCACCACTCCAGCATACATCAATGGGCCCCCATGCAAAATTAGGGATCTATGTGAGGAATAACAATTTATCTATCAATCAAAATTATTCATAGCCCGTATGTTGATTGAATCAGCAATAAGGACATTTCCGGCATTAGGGGGAGATAAGTACCACAAAGAATGCCGAGAAATAAATTAGAAATGTTATTAACATTTAGTCCTTATATCCACGTACTCAAAGAATCTAAACTAGAAGTTTAGAATCACATATTTGCAACTCATTGCAAATCTGCCACATACATTTACTGATGACAAATGTGTCACTCAATTTTATATTCCTACAATAAAGTGTTAGAAAGAGTGGAGGTACCTGATAAACCACTCTTCTCCCCAAATGAGAACAACATGGGGAGAAATCTAACCACACGAGATATAATCTCGCATATGCTTCCGCGGAAACAGAGGAAATCAAATCTTAACCAGTAAATGTAATTCAACATCAAGTTGAAAGACACCTCACTGGATGCTTATCATGCAAAGCCCGACATAAATGTGCACAATTTTTTTTGTGTCGGGACATCAAAACACCTTGACTCCGTTGTTGTAGTAAATCACAAGGAGTTAAAAGGAATAAATAATTTTCCACAAATTTCATCAATTCCATCAAAATCATATAAAATAAAGACTACATTTATCGACATATATTTCTTCTCAAAATTGCTAAAACCTTTTGGGCCCTGAACCAAAATCCATGGTAGAGTGCCTCTTGCACTCATATTGGTTCACATAAAAGGAAGCAAGTAATGAAGAATAGCCTCGCTCTGCAAACGAGTGGTATTTACCACAGTAATACCTACTCCTCATAACTATCTTCCATATGGAATACTAAAACTTCTCATTCATAGACAAAGTCAATGATGTGGTGAGAAAGCGAGGCTTGTAGCAAAAGGGTTCACGCAGAGACCCGACATCGATTACGATGTAACATACCCTCTTGGTATGAGTGGAATTATGTTTTGATAATAAATATCATTGACAGTACAAATATTATTATCCAAGCAGTTAATGGATGCAGTGACTACATACTCATATGGGTCACTCCTTTCGGAAATTTATAACGAAGTCCCTGAAGGGCTTACAATTCTGAATCCAAAATAAATTGCAACATATTTGTGTAAAATTTCAGAATTCACTCTATGGCTTAAAATAGTTGGAAATCATATGGTACTACCGACTAAATGAGTTCCTTCATCAAAGGATTACTCAAAGGATGATCATTTTTATGTGTTAATAAAGGAATCCCAAAAATTTGATTTCCTTACATCACCTCAGTGCATACTGATTATTTCATCATCAATGTCTCTACAAGACATAAACATGCACAAAATTATCCCAAGACAGAAAATTTGGATTCAGCCAAATTTAGCTTAAGTTTACAACTTGTGCATTCTCTCAAGAATACATATGAGTCTACATATATTCAAAACATATACGAGAAGTTTAGTGTGGATATATCATAACAACAAAAGACATGTATGGTCATACTACTTTTGATAAGGTACATACCTAGGGTTGATAATGAAGTGACATAAAGATCTAAAGTTCTATATCTCACTAATGTCAAAGCACTCATATGATTGCAAACTATGTCAGGCCTAACACCATATTTGTTATGTTTGTTTAGAGTGCAACACCCAACAAAAGGTACATGTTTGATATATGAAATATCATCTTATATCTTAAGCTCACAATAAATAATGGACAATTCCATCAGGAAATACAAGATATGACCATGATATGATATAATGATATTGGCTCTTTATTTGATCCCAATGACGCCATATCAATGACTGAATTTGCTGGAATAGCCTTCATATGGAAGTCATCTAAATGGACTTTAATGGTTATTCCCACTATTCCCACTTAGCATTCTGACATAATTGTTTTTATATAAAAGCATTGCAAAATATGCATGGCTTGGAAGAATGATTAACCACACTCAAAATAATGTGGTTGAGATTCACGAGAATCACATAACTTGATTTATAAAGCTACTTCCACTTGTGTTACTCAATACCTACAGGTTATATGAAGAGCAATATCATAAATCACATTGCTCGGAAATTACTTATCCTCACGGATTATATAAAAGTGAGGAAATAATTTGCAAATAAAATACTGTGATAATCCAACATATTATACACAATCTCATGTTCATGTCAATGGAATTGGTATGAGATATCCTCCATATTAGCAAAGTTCAGGGGGAGTAACCTCCCAAACTCTAACCTATTAACAATCATGAGATTGCATATATTGTACTCTTTTTTCCTTGATGAATTTTCTCTAATGGTTTCTCATAAAAGGTTTTTAACGAGATAATATAAACACAAGTGTCTATATATGCCATATCGTTTTCTCCTTATATTTTTTTCCACTGGGTTTTAAAGGAGTTTTCAGTGGCATGTACGATTACACTCTTTTCCCTTATGAGTTTTCTTTCAAAGTTTCTCATAATGGTTTTTAGTGAGGCAATATCTTCTGAGAGATCATATGTCATATTTTCTATTGTCCCTATCGGGGTTTTTAAAGGAAGTACTCAAGACATATTAATTGTTCTCTAAACTTATTGATGAGTTTTCTCCTTCTTCAAAAGTTTTTATCATATGAGTTATCAAGAGACAATAATCATCATATGTTGCATCATTTTCTCCTTATTTTTCCCACTGGGTTTAAAGGAGTTTGAACAACATATCTACTCTATTCTCCTCATATTTTTTCCATAGGGTTTTTGGGGAAGACTTTCAAGATTATACAAAGGCTTTCACGAAGATGATGAACATTCTCAAAGGCACGTACAAAGAGGAGTCTTTATCAAGATAATATATATCCAAGACAAGCATTGATTAGGGAGAGTGTTAGGAATAAATTAATTAGATTAATTAAAGGGTTAATCCCTGCTATGTCGGTAGCTACTTGTAGCAACTGCTTGTTTGTAACCGCCTTTGTACCAGGGTATATATACCCTCAAAGTCATCAATGAAAGCAATTGTTCCATCATTTGTTCTCTTCTCTTTCATTTTACTTTCACACATTCAACTTTTTTACTTCCTACCACATGCAAACCCTCCACGTCATCAAATGTCCATGCAACCATTCAATTTTTCACTTTCTACCACATGCAAGCCATTCACATCATTCAGCGCATGCAATCAATTAACTTTCAACGAGATGCACGTCCTTCACATCATCAAGGGGACATTCAATCATTCAACTTTTCACTTTCTACCGCATGCAAGCCCTCCGCGTCATCCAAGAAGATGAAAGCTCTCCACTTCAATTTTTTATTTTTATTTTAAAACAATAAATATTAAATCTGAATGTTACAAGACAATATAACTTGCATCCACTCTCCAATTACCTATAGGTTGAATGTGAAGAGGTAGTATTCTCATATATTCAAAAAAAAATTGATAAGTTCGTTGCTGTAAATTTCCGTCGGCGATGGCGTTATCTTGGGTCTATCTTTCTTGTGATGTAAAAAATCAATCTTGTCAACCAAATGCGCATGTAATGCAGATTATTCACCCATTTGGTCAGAGCAAAAACTACAGTAATCCAAGAATGCAATCCACATGTGTTATACTCCCTTTGTTTCTAAATATAAGTTTTTTTATAGGTTTCACTAGTGAACTACATACGAATGTATATAGACATATTTTAAAGTGTACATTCATTCATTTTACTCCGTATGTACATCATTAATGAAATCTCTTAAAAGACTTATATTTAGGAATGAAGGGAGGGAGTATGTTTTGACACCCACATTTCGCTATCACCACTCTTCAGACCGGAGCGGGAGAGAGAGAAACAAAAACACCGAGTTAGCAGCTAGTACTAATAAACATGCCAATCAATCGACACCAACCACGACGACCGCTGTACATAATTAGCATGTACTCCTATAAAATCAGCAGGGGGAAATAAAAAACGGCAGACCTGGTGACGCAGAACGGGGCGCGCAGAGCCAAGAGAAACGTCACTAGTGACGATTCTGCCGTGCTGCGCTGGCTAAATGCCTACGGAATGTCTATGCGTGGGAACTTACTGCCACGTCTCTCTCTCCCCTCCTCGGGATAAGCCAATGCTACGCAGGAGTAGACCAGCAGCTGCTGGCCTGCTGCTGATCCACAGCTGGGACTGCGACGCGATTCCACCGTTTTAAAACGCCAGATCGCCGATCTCAAGTGATCCTCCTACCAGAACAGTAGTTTAATCGGGAGAGGGGTTAGGCGATAATCATGTTTAATGCATGGCTTAGCCGGTCGGTCGTTCGGGGTCCTCGACTAATCTCACTCGCCCCGGTACTGATTTTCTACTACTATGAATAGTATGATGATTGACGCGGGAGCGCTGCATGCTACTCGCGGATTCTGCATCCAGACGGGCGTATTTTTGGGATGAACTGTCATTGATCGTCGGTTGTTCACACGGTTCGAACATCTCACGCTGGCTGATGCCCGCCAGCCAGCTACGGGAACGGAGGGCTGATACAAAACAGTTTCACGTGTGAATTTCTGTAATTTTAAAAAGTGGTTGCTTTATTTATAAAATGGATCGAAAATCTGTTTTGAGAGAATATAAGTACTATCACTAGAAAAAAGATCTTTAATCCCGGTTCGGTTGGACCATTAGTCCCGGTTCGCGAACCGGGACTAACCAACCAGGACTAATGATGGCCCCAGTTCGGTCCAAATCGGGGCTAATAGCCTTTCACGTGGCTGGGCTGAGAGCCAGGGGAGGGGTATTAGTCCCGGTTCGTATTACGAGCCGGGGCTATTTCTTCGCTGTTTTTTTAGTAATTTTTGGGTTTAGGGTTTTGCACTAAATTGGATGGGCTATTTTGCTGCCCCTATTTTCCCATTTATTTGTTACATATATATTGCACATCGTCAGGAATATATTACACCATCTCATCCGTCGTGCTTTGTCGAACATATTTACAAAATGTAGACACGAGTTACATGCACATATATGCATCTTTTTTACACTATATCATTTCATATCATTTCCGTCGAATGACAATAGTATTCTAATCGATCATCTAACAACTCATCATCATCTTAAACATATACCAAGTTATCATATAATACACATAAAGTAAAATAGAGAAACATCATAATAGTCATCATATGCATGCATCCTAATCAATCATGTCAAGTAATAATATAAACCAGAATAACTTGTCTCTCATAAGACATAGTCCTCGCTCTTAGGTATAATGTCATAAAACAGAATAACACCAATGTCTCCATGATGAAGCACACAGATCCAACTGTCTCCGACTTGTGGCTTGCGAACCTTCTTCATTTCTCTCCATGCTTCAATTTAGAGCCTTTTTTATCTTGATTTGAGGTTACTCGAGTATGGAGCATCGAACTCAGCCCTCAGCGGGCTTCTAATTTTCATTTGACCTTTTAGGTGCATCAACAGAGGCACTACATCATGTGACAGTTGCTGTTGAAGAACATAATAATAACCTAGTTAGCAATGTAATCAACACCATTTATGCAATAGTAGAGCGTACTTAGAAAACTCTTACCAAGATATTTTGACGAATGTCATTCAGCCTCAACCTATGCACTAGTGGCATGAAAAATGTATAATTTTGGCAAATTCAAAAATTATACGGGAAGGTGTCCCTAGAAACCAGAACACCAGCAACAAGAAAGTGGAGAAGAACATCCTTCTCCTCCCAAGTTAGATGTGATCCATACGTGTAGTGTGTCGTGTCAATTAATTTCCGTAATTCACTCGAAGAAACAAAATAAGCTGTAAATTATAATTTAAAAAAATTAGTATATGAATGAACACCATCTATTTCTAAATATAAATGCAAATTACTTGACAAATATGATTGAGAAACTCACATGGAGGTAAAACGGGAAGCATATCATCGACAACCATCCAAATGTCGATGTTGCCTGGCATATTATCTTCAAGACGAAGATCGAAGGTTATTTCCATACCCTCCTGAAATCCATATGCCTTGCAAAGATCTTCCCACTTTGGGCACCCAAATTCTGTTTGAAAACTAAACTAAATACTTTGATAACAAATGTGTGACCATGTATAGTCCTCAGGTTAGCGCTCCTCGTCTCAATTCTCTCGTGGTCTTCGAAACCGAGCCTCTCCAACACATATCTTCTTGCATGGCAAGGGATGAACATATCTCCATTCTCGTCAAGCTTCATGCTGAAGAACCTATCGTCTTGCAGGTGAGGCGTGTCGCACATACCCCGACAGTCGCCGCAATATTCACACTCCCAATATTCATCGCAGACATTTCCTGTTTTAATGTGGTAAATGTATAACAACAATCATGACACTATATCGAAATAATTGAACATCTATACATAAACATAGCAGTAGACACTGAAATTATCATTGAAAAACACTCTCTTATAATAATTCAATTTATGCAATACCATTTGTAACTATATACCATATGCAGTAGGCACTAGAATTATCATTGAAGAACACTTTGTTATTATAGTTCAGTTTATGCAATACTATTTGATGTTATACACATTATCTTAAAAAAATGCTAGCCCATATTGTATAAGCTTGTGGTTCACACTTTGTCAAGTAGTAAGTGAGTGTATGTGCATATTTCTCCCAACTTCTATTGAGGAGTACCATATATCTAAGCTACCATGTGGATGGAATTCTTATGTATTTTTTTCTAAGTCAAGCAGATGTGTATATAGCTAGCCATAAGGATCAAACTAATACACATTTTGTCCGGCTCTTCCTTCTTAGGTGGCTGAAAATTCACAGAGATGTACTTCTTACAACGATGGGAAGGATTCATTTCTATCAATTATGGTAGTTTCTGCCACATAAACAAAAAATGGATGCAGTACGTCTAATCATGAAGCCTACCAATAAAGGTGTTTATATTGTGCAATCATTGTTTGGATACCAAAGAGTTTGTTCTTCAATATGTTGTTTGGAATTTATAATATTGCATTTTACATGTTATTAGAGTTGTGTTAATAATTCCGCATCCATATAATATCTAGGCCATGCTGACGCACAGGTTTATGACTAGTATAGGCCACTCGGACATTCCGACAAAACTTAGCACAACTAATTAGCAAGCAAAAGTGAGTAACTCACTACTGTTTTATGCATTAACACCAACAAAAGGATGATATTTGTAGGTTGGTGAAATATGTATGTGCCCTTTTTTCCTCTCCAAAGTTTAAATAAGTTGTTTGAAACCATTGGTTGTCTAATTCAAACCTAATGTGCCTACGTACATGAAATTTACAAACATGATTTTTTTCCTTCTTTCTAGTTAGCCCATCAAAAGATCTTCAACAAACATATCTTGATTTTCTTATTAACATGGATCTCAAGATGACATCTTGAACCGATCGATGGCCCTACAATCAAAATGACAGTAGCCGGGTGCCTAGAGCGAGAGGGGAGGGGGCGGCGGCGCCTGAAGGGCGGTGGGCTTACCGGAGCAGGATGGGGAGGGGGCTTACCGGAGCGGGCCACAGAGGGGATCGGGGGCTTACCGGGAGGGCGAGGGGGGGGCGGCGACGGAGAGGGAGGCGGCGGCGACGACGACGACAACGACGGTGAGGGAGGCGGCGGCGGGGAGGAGCACAGAGATGGCGACGGCGTCGGGGAAGAGTTGCGCAGCCTCGCGGCGTCGACGGTTCGTCCACGTCGCAAGGAGGAAGAAGAGATCGAAACCACGATTCGGACATCACAAAATTCCAACTCCCGCTTATATAGGCGGAGATTTGATCCCGGGTCGTGGCTCGAACTGTGACTAAAGACCCCCTTTAGTCCCGGGTCGAGCCACGACCATGGACTAAAGACCCCTTTTCGGCAGGCGGAGTGGCGGGGAACGAGGGTCTTTAGTCCCGGGTCGTGGCTCGAGCCGGGACTAAAGGGGGTCTTTAGTACCGGTTCTTGGCTCTCGAACCAGGACTAAAGGCATGGGCTGGCTCCGGTGCGACGCATTGCAAACCTTTAGTCCCACCTCGCCTAGCGAGGAGTGCCGGCAGTGCTTTATAAGCACCGTTGCGCGTGCTCTTTCGAGCTCCTCTTTAAAGCAGGCTTACGGGCCTAAACGCACTTCAAATTTAAAAATTGAAAATATATGTGAAGTTAAAGACAAAATTCAACCTAAATTCAAAGTGAATCACTTTGAATTTGGGTTGAATTTTCTCTATAATTTCTCATATAGTTTCACTTTTTTCCCATTATTTTTGTTTTGTTCTTTGCTTTATTTATTTTGTTTTTTTTCTACTTACACCTAAATATTTAGTTTTCAAATTTGAATTCTTCGGGATGAATTTTTTCTCTCTTCTATTTTAGTTCTATATTAAAGATTTTAACCAAAAAACTTTATGAAAATTCTTTTGAGTTGAACTTTTTTTGTTTCTTTTTAGTTAATGTTTTACTTGATACTTTTTAACAAATAAGCACTTTCATAATTTTAGTTGATTATTTTTAGTTCATTTATTTTAGTTAATGTTTTAGTTGATTGTTTTTAGTTGACTCTTTTTTTGTTTTCGATTAAATATTTTAACAAATTTTCAACAATTTCAGACTTCATTTGGTATTTTTCGTGCTTTTACTTTTTTTTTTGAGCTAGTTGACTCTGAAATGAAAAGCACTACAAATGAACTCTGAAAATGTTGAAAATTGGCATGGTATCATCATTTCACCCACATAGCATGTGCTAAAAAGTTGAGAGGGTTACGACAAAAACTGGATGCACTTCGTGTACAAAACGGACAATCTCTCTTGAAGTATCAGGGTTTCGAACGAGAACTCATCTGTTACAAAGAGATTTCATTTTTTGAACTTATTTGAACTCCATACTTTTTGTGTGTTCAAAATGCACCATTCAAAGGCACATCACAAATTTTCAATAATTTCTGACTTCATTTCGTATTTTGCGTGCATTTACTCTCTTTTTTGAGCTAGTTGACCTTGAAATTGAAAATCACTACAAATAAACTCTAAAAATGTTGAAAGTTGGCATGGTATCATCATTTCACCCACATAGCATGTGCTAAAAAGTTGAGAGGGTTATGACAAAAGCTGGATGCACTTCGTGTACAAAAATGACAATCTCTCTCGAAGTATCAGAGTTTCGAAGGAGAACTCATCTGTTACAAAGGGATTTCATTTTTTTGAACTTATTTGAACTCCACACTTTTTGTGTGTTCAAGATGCACCATTCAAAGGCATATCACAAATTTTCAACAAATTCTGACTTCATTTGGTATTTTTCGTGCATTTACTTATTTGTTTTGAGCTAGTTGACCCTGAAATTGAAAAATCACTACAAATGAACTATGAAAATGTTGAAAGTTGGCATGGTATCATAATTTCATCCACATAGCATGTGCTAAAAAATTGAGAGGGTTACGACAAAAACTGGATGCACTTCGTGTACAAAACGGAAAATCTCTCTCGAAGTATCAAGGTTTCGAATCAGAACTCATCTGTCACAAAGGAACTTCATATTTTTGAACTTATTTGAACTCCATAATTTTTGTGTGTTCAATATGCACCATTCAAAGGCACATCACAAATTTTCAACAATTTCTGACTTCGTTTGGTATTTTTTGTAACTTTACCTTTTTTTTGAGCTAGTTGACCCTGAAATCGAAAAGCACTACAAATGAACTCTGAAAATGTTGAAAGTTGGCATGGTATCATAATTTCACCCACATAGCATGTGCTAAATAGTTGAGACGGTTACGACAAAAACTAGATGCACTTCGTGTACAAAACGGACAATCTCTCTCGAAGTATGAGGGTTTCGAACGAGAACTCATCTGTTACAAAGAGATTTCATTTTTTTGAATTTATTTGAACTCCATTCTTTTTTTGTGTTCAAAATGCACCATTCAAATGCACATCACAATTTTTCAACAATTTATGACTTCATTTGGTATTTTTCCTGCATTTACTTATTTTTTTGAGCTAGTTGACCCTGAAATTGAAAAGCACTACAAATGAACTCTGAAAAATGTTAAAAGTTGGCATGGTATCATCATTTCACCCACATAGCATGTGCTAAAAAGTTGAGAGGGTTACAACAAAAACTGGATGCACTTTGTGTACAAAACAGACAATCTCTCTCGAAGTATGAGGATTTCGAACGAGAACTCATCTGTTACAAATATCTAGCACAAGGAGAAGAAGGAGAAGCGACCCCCACAACAACAGTCGACATTCTTCTTCTCTCACATATGGTGGACACTCCCTCACCTGATTTTTCGACCGTCGATGATGGTCGCTACTCCTACTTCCCCTAGTGCATAAAAAATATCTAGCACAAGGAGAAGAAGGAGAAACGACCCCCACAACAACAGTCGGCATTCTTCTTCTTTCATATATGGTGGACACTACCTCACCGATTTTTCGACCATCGATGACGGTCTCTACTCCTACTTCCCCTAGTGCATAACAAATATCTAGCACAAGGAGAAGAAGGATAAGCGACCCTCACAACAACAGTCGACATTCTTCTTCTCTCATATATGGTGGACACTCCCTAACCTGATTTTTCTACTGTCGATGATGGTCGCTACTCCTATTTCACCTAATGCATAAAAAATATCTAGCACAAGGAGAAGAAGGGGAAGTGACCCCCACAACAACAGTCGACATTCTTCTTCTCTCATATATGATGGACACTCCCCTCACCGATTTTTCGACCGTCGATGACGGTCGCTACTCCAAATTCCCCTAGTGCATAACAAACATCTAGCACAAGGAGAAGAAGGAGAAGCGACCCCCACAACAACAGTCGGCATTCTTCTTCTCTCATATATGGTGGACACCCCCTCACCGATTTTTCGACGGTCGATGATGGTCCCTACTACTACTTCCCCTAGTGCATAACAAATATCTAGCACAAAGAGAAAAGGAGAAGCGACCCCACAACAACAGTCGACATTCTTCTTCCCTCTTATATGGTGGACACTCCCCTCACCAATTTTTCGACCGTCGATGATGGTCACTACTCCTACTTCCCCTAGTGAATAACAAATATCTAGCAAAAGGAGAAGAAGGAGAAGCGACCCCCACAACAACAATCGGCATTCCTCTTCTCCCATATATGGTGGATACTCACTCACCTGATTTTTCGACCGTCGATGATGGTCGCTAATCCTACTTCCCCTAGTGCATAACAAATATCGAGAACAAGGAGAAGAAGTAGAAGCGACACCCACAACAACAGTCGACATTCTTCTTCTCTCATATATGGTGGACACTCCCCACACCGATTTTTCGACTGTCGATGATGGCCGCTACTCCTACTTCCCCTAGTGCATAACAAATATCTAGCACAAGGAGAAGAAGGAGAAGCGACCCAAAAACAACAATCGGCATTCTTCTTCTCTCATATATGGTGGATACTCCCTCACCGATTTTTCGACCGTCGATGATGGTCGCTACTCCTACTTCCCCTAGTGCATAACAAATATCTAGCACAACGAGAAGAAGGAGAAGCGACCCCCACAACAAAAGTCGACATTCCTCTTCTCTCATATATGGTGGACACTCCCTCACCTGATTTTTCGACCGTCGATGATGGTCGCTACTCCTACTTCCCCTAGTGCATAACAAATATCTAGCATAAGGAGAAGAAGGAGAAACGACCCCCACAACAACAGTCGGCATTCTTCTTCTTTCATATATGGTCGCCACTCCCTCACCGATTTTTCGACCGTCAATGACGGTCGCTACTCCTACTTCCCCTAGTGCATAACAAATATCTAGCTCAAGGAGAAGAAGGAGAAGCGACCCCCACAACAACAGTCGACATTCTTCTTCTCTCATATATGGTGGACACTCCCTCACCTGATTTTTCGACCGTCGATGATGGTCGCTACTCCTACTTCACCTAATGCATAACAAATATCTAGCACAAGGAGAAGAAGGGGAAGCGACCCCCACAACAACACTCGGAATTCATCTTCTCTCATATATGGTGGACACTCCCCTCACCGATTTTTCGACCCTCGATGATGGTCGCTACTCCTAATTCCCCTAGTGCTTAACAAATATCTAGCACAAGGAGAAGAAGGAGAAGCGACCCCCACAACAAAAGTCGGCATTCTTCTTCTCTCATATATGGTGGACACTCCCTCAGCGATTTTTCGATCGTCGATGATGGTCGCTACTCCTACTTCCCCTAGTGCATAACAAATATCTAGCACAACGAGAAGAAGGAGAAGCGACCCCCACAACAACAGTCGGCATTCTTCTTCTCTCATATATGGTGGACACTCCCTCACCTGATTTTTCGACCGTCGATGATGGTCGCTACTCCTACTTCCCCTAGTGCATAACAAATATCTAGCATAAGGAGAAGAAGGAGAAACGACCCCCACAACAACAGTCGGCATTCTTCTTCTTTCATATATGGTCGCCACTCCCTCACCGATTTTTCGACCGTCAATGACGGTCGCTACTCCTACTTCCCCTAGTGCATAACAAATATCTAGCTCAAGGAGAAGAAGGAGAAGCGACCCCCACAACAACAGTCGACATTCTTCTTCTCTCATATATGGTGGACACTCCCTCACCTGATTTTTCGACCGTCGATGATGGTCGCTACTCCTACTTCACCTAATGCATAACAAATATCTAGCACAAGGAGAAGAAGGGGAAGCGACCCCCACAACAACACTCGGAATTCATCTTCTCTCATATATGGTGGACACTCCCCTCACCGATTTTTCGACCCTCGATGACGGTCGCTACTCCAAATTCCCCTAGTGCATAACAAACATCTAGCACAAGGAGAAGAAGGAGAAGCGACCCCCACAACAACAGTCGGCATTCTTCTTCTCTCATATATGATGGACACTCCCTCACCAATTTTTCGACCGTCGATGATGGTCGCTACTGCTACTTCCCCTAGTGCATAACAAATATCTAGCACAAGGAGAAGAAGGAGAAGCGACCCCCACAACAACAGTCGGCATTCTTCTGCTCTGATATATGGTGGACACTCCCCTCACCAATTTTTCGACCGTCGATGATGGTCGCTACTCCTACTTCCCCTAGTGAATAACAAATATCTAGCACAAGGAGAAGAAGGAGAAGCGACCCCCACAACAACAGTCGGCATTCTTCTTCTCTCATATATGGTGGACACCCCCTCACCGATTTTACGACGGTCGATGATGGTCGCTACTCCTACTTCGCCTAGTGCATAACAAATATCGAGCACAAGGAGAAGAAGTAGAAGCGACCCCCACAATAACAGTCGACATTCTTATTCTCTCATATATGGTGGACACTCCCCTCACCGATTTTTCGACCATCGATGATGGTCGCTACTCCTACTTCCCCTAGTGCATAACAAATATCTAGCACAAGGAGAAGAAGGAGAAGCAACGCCCACAACAATAGTCGGCATTCCTCTTCTCTCATATATGATGGACACTTCCTCACCTGATTTTTCGACCGTCGATGATGGTCGCTACTCCTACTCCCCTAGTGCATAACAAATATCTAGCACAAGGAGAAGAAGCAGAAACGACCCCCACATCAACAGTCGGCATTCTTCTTCTTTCATATATGGTGGACACTCCCTCACCGATTTTTCGACCGTCGATGATGGTCGCTACTGCTACTTTCCCTAGTGCATAAAAAATATCTAGCACAAGGAGAAGAAGGAGAAGCGACCCCCACAACAACAGTCGGCATTCTTCTTCTCTCATATATGGTGGACACTCCCCTCACCGATTTTTCGACCGTCGATGATGGTCGCTACTCCTACTTCCCCTAGTGAATAACAAATATCTAGCACAAGGAGAAGAAGGAGAAGCGACCCCCACAACAACAGTCGGCATTCTTCTTCTCTCGTATATGGTGGACATTCCCTCACCGTTTTTTCGACCGTCGATGATGGTCGCTACTCCTACTTCCCCCAGTGCATAACAAATATCTAGCACAAGGATAAGAAGGAGAAGCGACCCCCACAACAACAGTCGGCATTCTTCTTCTCTCATATATGGTGGACACTCCCCTCACCGATTTTTCGACCGTCGATGATGGTCGCTACTCCTACTTCCCCTAGTGCATAACAAATATCTAGCACAAGGAGAAGAAGGAGAAGCGACCCCACAAGAACCGTCGGCATTCTTCTTCTCTCATATATGGTGGACACTCCCTCACCTGATTTTTTGACCGTCCATGATGGTCGCTACTCCTACTTCCCCTAGTGTATAACAAATATCTAGCACAAGGAGAAGAAGGAGAAGCGACCCCGACAACAACAGTCGACATTCTTATTCTCTCATATATGGTGGACACTACCCTCACCGATTTTTCGACCGTCGATGATGATCGCTACTCCTACTTCCACTAGTGCATAACAAATATCTAGCACAAGGAGAAGAAGGAGAAGCGACCCCCACAACAACAGTCGGCATTCTTCTTATCTCATATATGGTGGACACTCCCTCACCGTCTCTTCGACCGTTGATGATTGTCCCTACTCCTATTTCCCCTAGTGCATAACAAATATCTAGCACAAGGAGAATAAGGAGAAACGACCCCACTACAACAGTCAGCATTCTTCTTCTCTCATATATGGTGGACACTCCCTCACCTGATTTTTCGACCGTCGATGATGGTCTCTAGTCCTACTTCTCGTAGTGCATAACAAATATATAGCACAAGGAGAAGAAGGAGAAGCGACGCCCACAACAACATTCGGCATTCTTCTTCTCTCATATATGGTGGAGACTCCCTCACAAATCACTCTACTTCTAGAGCATTTGAAATGAGCTAAACTAGAAGTGTCAGATGAAAGGATGAAGTAGCTAACCTTTTAAAACACTTGTGTAGTTGGTGCACGGCCAAACCTAGACAAATATTGAGGAAAATGGAGCTTGGAGGTCGAGCTTGGAGAGGAGAAAGCTTAAGTAGTGTGGCTCGGGCGTTTCATTGAACACCTCATGTGCATGAACTAGAGTGGCAAGAGCATGGCATGGTCACACCTCAACACCCAAAAAACAGAGGAGAGAGTGGGCAGGGGCGAGGGTTTATATAGGCAACACTTTAGTCCCGTTTTTTTCTAAAACCGGGACTAGTAGCCTACCCTTTCGTCCCGGTTCGTGCCACAAACCGGGACTAGTGCTCCGCGGCATGCCACGTGGCAGTCGCTGGATCTTTAGTCCCGGGTTTTGCCCCGAACCGGGACTAGTGAGGTGAACCGAACCGGGACCAATGCCACGGCAAACCGAACCGGGACCAATGCCTCGCATTGGTCCCGATTTTCATTTGAACCGGGACTAGTGAGGTGAACCGAACCGGGACCAATGCCACGACAAACCGAACCGGGACCAATGCCTGGCATTTGTCCCGGTTTTCATTTGAACCGGGACTAATGGTCTTTCGGCCCTCGGTCGAAAGATCCTTGTTCTACTAGTGTATGCTGGTAGATTTGTCTGAAAGGGCATTCTAGAAAATCATTATATCTTGATGAGTGTTATACATATGCTTGAGAGAAACATCTGATCAAATTTACATGCCCGCTTCAATATCCATCTATAACGTCGGTTCTTGATGGAACGACGAAAGCACTTCGAACCTTCCCCGGAGCATCGAGCGTTGTCTGCTCAATGACCTTTGTTGCTGCCATTTGAAATGGTTGATGCCACTTGGAACCATGTGCCGATTTGTTGGTGTGAACTGTGAATCGGTGGTAGATGGAAATAGGTGTACTTTGTGCGGGAGCGGCTTAGAGCAACTCTAGTAGACCTCGTATCCGTCCGGCCCGCAAAACGTGTTTGCAGTTCGTGGAAAAATGCCTTTGCGGGCCGACGCGCACGACCGCGGATGCATACCCCGCATAATGGACCCGTACGCGAATATGCTTTTTTACGGGTCGGCTTTGCGGGGTCTGCTCTTGCGCAGCTTCTCTCGGCCCGGAAAACCTAAATTTGCACCATATCTTTGCTAGAATAATGCATTTCTTTGCTTTTCCAGCAACATTTGGATACATAAACATCACCACATCTTTGCTAGAGTAGCAAGACCAAAGAAAACAAGAACCACAAGTATGCATTTTAAAAGATTTCCAACTTCCATAACTGCTCCAACTAGTTGGAGCAATATCTTCTCCATGCATTCATTGTTGATCTGCGGATTCTTCATCTTGCATTCTTCATTCTTCATCTTTGGTTCGGAATAAGTAGACATTGCACATGCAGCCGCATCATTGTTTTTATTCTACTAAGGAGTGCATCGACATCTATTAACTTTCTTTCTATCAATAAATCAATGTATTCGCCTTCCCAAAACCAAAATGAGCATCCATATTCCTACACAAAAGAAAAACCATGTTCGGAATGAGGATCCGCAATTGAACCAAAGAATGAGATATTGCAAGTGCACGTACCCTGTCGTTTTCGAATTTGAAGAACACCCATCCGGGGTGGTTCGGCGTGCCCGAAGTAAGCCACAACATTATCCGCGCGCAGTCGTCGCACTGTATGAGTGGCAACGGCGAGCCACAGAGCCGCTGCGCGAGCGCCGAGCCTGGTGGACGGCCGAACGAATTCATGCCCGCAAATCATCGGCAGCGCCGGGAGGACGGACCCGTCCCTACATGCGCTGATGTGCCCTTGCCGGGGCTGCGGGAGATGCTCCCCGACCACTCCATCGCTTGGCGCAGCCACCGGCGGCCGGCAAAAGCCAAATCCGGCGGCCAGAATCTTGGGTGAAGGGGGGGGGGAGAGGGGAGGTGGTTGGTGGAGGAAAGCGCGGGCTGAAATGTCCTCCACCAACCGCTTCCCGCTTATATGCGGGGCGCCGCAACAGCGAGGGGGAACCCGCGAATACGCGAGTTGGGGCCGAGATTTTGCCGCGCCCCGCACAAATATTTGCTGGCTGGGGCGGGATGAGGGGTCTGATCGGGTAGGTTTTCCCGCCCCGACCCGCACTTTAATGGTTATTTTACGGGCCGGGACGGGATGCGGGGTCTGCTAGAGTTGCTCTTAGAAGCACTCGGGTGTTCCACCCCGTGTATTCAAAAATAATTTAGTAATTCAAAAAAAAGAGTAAAAAGGTGTTAGATTTTTTTAGAATCCAATATGACTAGGTAATGTACTCGTATAAACAGTTTGGCCAAGGAATTACTCCCGTTGACTTCAGGGCAAAAAAAAAAACGATAGCATAGCATGAATAGTATTTTTATCTAGCATTCCTTAGAAAATCCTTGATCATAGATGCAACGAAATTAATTCCCTGTTTAATCTTTTTATACGAGTGCAATACTTGGTCATGTTTGATTCTATAAAAATTTCTGATTTTTTTTACTTTTTTTGTATTATTAAATTATTATTTTTTGAATATAGAGGGCGTAGCAGCCGAGAGCTCCTATGCACTTTCGTACTTTGTGCTATATTTTATAAACACGTTCACTCGGAGAGATCTTCTTTTCTTCATAACCAGGTGCAGATGAGTGAATGAATGACACGGGAACATATCCCAGAACGAGTGGTTCATGCTCCATACGCGAGGCCTTTAGGCAGGAATGACACACGAGGATCAGTCACCAGGATCAATCAACGTAGTACTACTAGCTAGACCGGACCAACTAATGTGAAAGTATGGGGGGTGTTTGTTTTCACGGATTTTTTGATTTACGGAATAAAAAAAGTCCCTTTTAGTTTCATATGAAACAAAGATGAGGGATTTTTAGGGACTAAAATGAGGTATTTGGGACTAAAGAAAGAAGTCCCTATGGTAGTGTCTTTTTAAACTTTTTTTTACACTTTTCCAACATTGCCCCTACTTCTAGCATGTCATTTAATAACTTCTAGTATATTACTCCATCCGTCACGGTTTAGAAGGCACAGTTAAACTTGCGTCCGTTTTTTAAGTAGACAAGGTTTAAGGCGCGAAAGCAATTACTCCTATTAATTAGTACTAGTACTACTTATGCATGCGTCCTCCCAATTTGCTGCTCACGCATTAGTACTAGCATTTTCTCAGTTGATTAGGGGCATTAGCATCTACACCTACTACATCTCACAACCAATCGATCGCTACCTTGGTTTCAGAGATTTTCCAAGCGTGCCTTCTAAACCGTGGCGGAGGGAGTACTAGGGGTAACATTGTCTTTTTGCATGTCATTTAGTGACCTCTAGTCTTTGTTTAATCCATGAAAACAAACGGATAGGGACTATGGACTTTTTAGTTGGGACTAAAAAAATTCTGTGACTTCTGAAACAAACAGGGTCATAGTACTACACTAAAAACACCACTTTTTTGTGTGGGGAGCAACACTTTGAGTACTACAAACCTACTGTTAAGAAATGTGCAATAGGTCAGATGCTACCAAGTAGGAGTAAATCTATGCGCCTTCCCAAAAGAGAGGCACACAGAGCATTGAAGAATGCATAAAGAGGTGTGATAGAAAGGCGAAGAATAGATCCTACCTATAGAATGCACAAAAAGTGCATGCATGCTCTACGAAGATTCTTATGCAGATAGCAAGTTGGGGAGATTTTCTTTTCTTCTTCTTCTATGCAGCTAGTAGATTGCAAAAGTGAAAGATTGGAATCTCATGCGTTCTACTGCTACTGGAACAGCGCACTGCTTTATCCTCTCTCCTGTCCAGTGGGATCACTGTTCTTCAGTTGTAAATTCGCACTTGCGACTGATTGCATAATATTTTCACTGTTGATTGAGACAAGGGAATGGCGTGCTTCCTTTTCATCTTGTTCCTATCGACAACTAAGTTGCAAGCGTGATTAGGTGGGTAGGTACTACGACGCCATGTTTCTACTCAGGAAAAGTTCTATTTGTATCTCCCAACTATTTTCTGTGTTTAGTTTTTGTCCGTAAACTCTACACTAGACAAGTCTGAACCATAACTTTCAATACTACACAGATTTGGTCCTAGGCAAGGTGCCCATCTTTTCCGCGAATGTGAGTATGTGACAACCCAGTAAGCACAAAATAAATTATTTTTCAGAGAAAGAATCAACGGCGATTGGAATAAGGGATTAAACCTAGAAAAATCCAGAGAAGTTGACCCAGTAAGCACTGGGAATTCAAGAGATTCTAAAATTAAAAAACCAAAGTAAACAAGAAATTTAAGCAAGAAAATTTTGTGAGAAGTAATTTTGAAAGTAGGATTTTTGTTATTGAAAATAGGCAATTAAGATATGATAGAAGATTGCTTGGAATATATGATGATGATTAGATTTGAGCGTACATGGGAAGTATTACACGCACCTATAAATGTGTTGAAAGTAAAATGTGGTAGTAGACCAAACACGTCCTAGCTAGAACTTAGGTTCTTAGACAAGAATCAGTATATTGAGATTTGAGATGTGGCAAGCATAGAATGGTCTCAAGTACAATGCACATGTACATGTGTCACACTCAGAAAATTCGATCACCACCACCACGAGTTAGTCATCTACGTGCAGTTTCCTCTCCCTCTATTCTCCTATATTTCCATGGCGTCCGGAAGAAGAGATCTGGACCCGTATCAACGGCTCCCAGCCAAAAGTAGATCGAAAGCAGCAACCAAAGCAAGATGGTTCAACGATTGATGTAACCTGCCACCGGCTAAGCTACGCGTACTTTGGCCATTCCGTTCTCACAGTGCAACGCAAATGATGACCAATAAGAGCGTCTACAGACGGACTTACAAATCCGGCTCCATACGCGTTCGGGACAACATCCGGAAGCTCCTCATTATTTTCCACATTCATATACTTCAAATGCAATCTTTAAATCTATGCAATCCATACATGTCGATCATCCGATATAAATTATCTGAATTTAAAATTTTAAAAATAAATAAATGAAACCAAAGTTCAACAAACCGGACATGTCAAAATGAAATCAATGTCAGAACGAGAAAGGGTGCTTCTCCGATCACTGGTCGGGACGAGTTCGTCTATGCGTCCAGCTTGTCCTGCTAGTGGCGGACCTAGAACGTATTTTCACTGGGGCAAAGTATTCGAGTGGAGGCATATTCATTCAAAATTCAAAGAATTTTAGCATATTTTTCAAAAGGCACAAGCAAATATTACTAGAATTTCAAATTTTGAGTGGGGCCTGGCCCCCACTCACCTCAATGTAGGTCCGTCCATGTGTCCTGCTCCGCCTCGGCAGCCATCTCCGTCTGCATCCGGGCTGCCTGCTCCGCTTGCATGTGGGTTGCCTGCTCCGCGTGCATCCTGGCCGGTAATGCGCTGCCGCAGCCGCCCTCGCCGTCTCTAACGTCCTACGGTCGTTGATCTCCTTCTTCTTCTCCGTAAGCCATTTCTTGGCATGCTTATCCAAGACGGATTCATCCGCCAACATGATCTTCGCATCCTTCGCGCCCCATGCGAGTTGCAACCTCTCCTTAAGCTCAATCTCTACAAAAGTCTTGGCCTTCTCGAGTTCTCATTTGATCGCCGCCTCTTGCTTCTCTGACTTGATCTTCTCCCTCTCAATTGCAAGCCTCCTCTCTACGCTCATCCGGTCCTAGTCTATCCTCTCCTTTTGTGCATCCAAAATAAGTTTGTACCTCTCATCTATCTTGTTCTCCCTTGTCGACAAAATGTGTGTTCATGTGGACAACATTTTAGTAGCCGTGGCATCACGAGAGATCCTTGCCTTCTCCCACTTGTTTCCCATGGCTTGTCGGTTATCTTTTGGCATGGTAGCTCTTCCATTGGTGACAACAACCTCGTCGTCCTCATCGTCCAACACAATGGACTGGTGGGAGCTTGAGCCATCATTTCTCTTGTTGGCTTTGAGATTGGCCACAACTTCTGTCACTAAGAGCCAACAATGGCTAAAAGAAAATAGCTTCTTCTCAGTGTCATGATACAAAATGGCCGCCACCGCCGTCTAGCATATGAGTAAAAGAAACATACATATAAGCACAAGAAGCATATTAAAACGGCAATAAGATGATGTATTTGAGCTTACATGAGTTGTCACTCTCATCCCACTTTGAGGCCATTTGGTCACTTGTGAGTAGTACCGACATACTTGCTCACTTCTCCTTGAATGACTTCCCATCCAAAGTTGTCAGAATCGTGACTCAAGTCTTAGAATCTTACGATCTTACGATCCATACTAGCCCCTCCGATTCTACGATTTTGCTCATAGAATCTAAGTTTCTACGATCCTGATACTTAAGATTTTATGATTCACAATCCTAGCAACGGAGCTCCGATCCGATTCAGAATCGTGATTCTGACAACTTTGCTCCCATCGATGTTGGAGAGATGCCAAATTACGGGTGGTCATGATAGGATTCAGCTCCACATACTCCTTTCGTTCATGATAGTCCTTCCAATTCTTCTCCCAGTACATGGCCCCTTTTTGCTCGGTGTCTCTTAATTGAATCCAGCCTTGTGTCCAACCAAGATTTAAGCAATAAGATGTCCTCAAATCTTGTGAAAGTCGGACCTTTTGCCTTGGCCATCTTGCCCTTCTTCTTCATGCTCGGATTCGGATTAGATGTTGCCCCAATTACAGATGTGACGATCTCCTCAAATCCATAATCCATTTCGGCCGGATCCTCATTGTCATTGATCATGCTTTTCCAAGTACGCCTCCTACACGATCATGGTTTGCAGTCATTCATCATGTGCGACTAAATCTATGCAAAACATTGAACATTTGACCGGACAGGAACATACATAACATACCTGATCTTGTTGAGACATTCCGCCGAACGTGTGTAGTGTATCCCGGGCGGTGGCGGTCCCCATGATCATTAGCTCCCGAACGAGCGGCGGTGACTGAAACTCGTCGACCTACGATTTCCGCATGGATGGAAAGCTGTCCGGAATGACCCAACCACTGTCATATCCTCCTCCATCCCAAGGGTGCCGGACAGCATCATCCACTTTGGCGTGTGGATGCATGGGGTGCAGGGAGCTGGGCGTGGCGGGGGAGAGAACTCATTGACAATGTCTACTCCTAGCTATGCCGCTACCTCCGCCTCCCTCTCTTGCCACCGGCAATGCCGCATCTTCTGGGGGATTTTCTCCGGCTTGGAGGACAAAGTGGAGGAAGGGACGCCGATGGACGAGGCGGACTGCGTCTCTATAGCGGTGGTCGGGGAAGAGTTGGAAGACATTACGACGATGAATGGGGACCGATGGTGAGGACGGGGAGAAAGGGTGCCGGACGGCGAGGGCTTGGGAGCGAGAAATGTTGGAGGGCGATGACGGTGGAGGAAGAATTTGGGGCAATTTGCGGTGGGGTCGGGCTATCTTGTCCGACGTGGTATGCGTGTCCAAGCTCCCCAATATCCTCCTCATATTTGGGCTGGATATGAGGGCTGCCGGTTAGCACGGATATTTGAGGCCCGTTTAAGATGCACATCTGGATCCCAATTTCATGACCGGTCATTAACCGGGCGGCCCGCCCACACGTATGAGGCGGGTTTGAGGGTCCGACGACTGTAGATGCTCTAAGGCCACTGGCAAGAACTTTGGTCCACAAATAAATTTGTAGAATTCCGTAAAACTACTACGTAAACATTTAAAAATGGTTAGGAAATAGTAGAACGTAAACATTTAGAAATAGCTAGTAGTACGCTAAACATTTAAAAATGGGACGAAAACCTAGCCACCGGGGGCTCTCCTTCGTTTACTCCCTACCTCCGGCCATGCCGAAGGATGCCGCCGGCCTATAGCCCGGGGGCCAACGGAGGTGGCGGGAGCCTTCCTCTCTCCGGTGTCATGGGGATGGTGGGAGCCCCACGACATGAGGAGGCGCGACCGATCTGGCCTTAGTGGCGCAGCAGGCATCCCTGGCTTTACCGGCTGCGACGTGACAACCGGCTCTGCCTCAAGAGGCAATGGCTGCGGGTGCAGTGGCCGACCTTGCGTTAGGCAACGGCGTTGGCTGCGTTTGACAGCGGCTACCGGATTTGTGGCGATGGGCCATGTGGCCTCGGATTGGTGGCGACGACATGAAGATCAGGGTGGACGGGTCGGCGCCATGCATGGTCTGGCCTCCGGACATATCTTATAAGGTCGGTGCAGCGTAGTTATTGTGCGACAGCTTAGATCGGTGGGGATCCATGCACATGATTCTTGATGGAGATTCGTCGAACGAATCTGTGAAAACCTCGTTCTCGGCTTGTTGCCAAGACCAGCGATGGCGGCACTCTTTTGTGTCATTACCTTGTTGAAGGCATCGTCATGGAGAATCTCCATACCTCTATTCGCTACCTTCGTGGAAACCCTAGGTCAGTAGATCGGATGATGACAACACTCTCGTGTCATTTTCCCCCTTGGGGGCGTCATTCTTGGAGTTGGACGACTTCTTTGGGGGAGGAGTGCTTCATCTTTCACATTGATGGCAGCGTATCTAGGCGGCATGGCGCAGTGGAGACTTGGCGTACGATGCACGGAGATGGACTCACGTAGGAGGACATTGTCTGCCGTCATGGAGGCGTCGATGGAGAGAGGTGTGACAAGGATGGTGTGTTAGGTTCTTCTCTGAAGATGAATTGGTGGAATACGGCGGCGACGACACATGAGAGTGCGTCGTACGAGTTTGTACCCCCAAACCCTGTATGTGGCTTGGTGGGGGCATCCGACTTTAGATGTTAGGCTTTCTTGTGATGTGTGTTTGATATTAGGCTCGGACTATCGACACCCCTTCATCAAATGGATAGGAGTAGCGATAGTTGTTTCTAAGATGGTGGCTTCAGACTACATGATGTCTTACTTTGTAAGGTTTTTGTGAATAATCAATAAAATGGTTGCATGCATCATAGAGTTGTAGAGGCCGGGTAATCCTCCTTTTATGAAAAACTAGAAAAACATAGAAATCCTTACACCCATTCAGTGCACTTCTAGATATTTTGGTAATTCTGTTTACAATTTCAAAATAGTATATTCAACCATTGTATTAAACATGGGTTTTAAATAATTTTATGACACTTTAAAATCAAGTTTTTAATCTTGTAAAAATAAATAAATGGTGGTGAAACTTGTCCTTTCGGAACTTGTCCTTTCGCACAATTGTGTTGCTTATAGATTTGGCGTGAAAGGGCACATAGTTGTTTTTGAAGAAGTTGCAAGGGTATTAAGGGCCAGTTCTTTTGCCGGCTTCTAGAATAAGCTGGAATAAGCTACCCCCTACCCAGTTTATTCTGGAAGCCCAATCAATTTTTTTCAAAGTCTATTAATTAAGACTTGACTAGTAGGCTTCTAAAAATATATTTTTGGTTGGGCTTCTAGAATAAGTTGGGTAGGAGGCAACTTAGTCTAGAAGCTCAAAAAGGCCACCAAAAGAACTAGCCCTAAAGTGTTGCCCCGCTATGATAGGGCAACGAATTCACTTTCAACATTTGAAATGGTATGTAAAATTTTGACTGTAAAAAGAAATAAGAGGGTCTCCATCCGGAAGCCCCATACCCGCGCCAAATGTCCGGACTCGCTGCCCGATCAGTGTTTGAATGCAGAACCGCCACCCCGAGTCTCCTCATAGCCAACCCAAACTAGCCGGTACTACCATATCCGGCCAGGTGGATATGGGGAGGCTCGGAAGTGCTCGAACATTCCTGCCAAGTTGGACTGGTGGGTAGGACCCATGCGGGGACGCACAGAGAGCGCTTGTCCGACGGGGGCATCCTACACTCCGCACTGCGTGGGCCCCTCCATCATGCCGCCCGAGGGAGGAAGCTGGATATTTAAGCCAAATGGTGGTAGTAAAACCCGTGTTCCTCCTATTTTTTTCGCTTTCTCGTCTCTGCCGCTGGTAGTTCCACTTTCCTCTACCATTTGTGATTCCGAGGTGCTGGAACACTACCTACGCCATGCTTACTCCGGAGCGCCGGCTGTAGCTACTCGAGCAGATGTAGGCGAGGCAGACTGTTCCATTCGCTGCGGGCCTTCCTCCGGATTTGTCGTAGCCGTTGGAGGAGGAGAAGGAGGAGGAGGAGGAGGAGAAGGATCCGAAGGCGGAGTACGAGACCACCTAAGTGATGGAGCTGGCAGAGCACACCGCCACCCTCGAGTCCATCTAGGATGATCGTCTACATCAGAGGCGATGTTCGCCGAACTAGATGCGGAGGCAGAGGAAGAGGAGGTGCTGGAGCTTTCACAGGTGTAGGAGCTTTTGCACTTGCCTGTCTACCACGCGTCTGGAACATAGATTGTCGAGATATCTAACGATGAGTAGTTCTACCTATGTACGTAGGTTTTTTTTGAAACGGGGGCAAAGATTGCCTCATCTATAAATTAAGGAGAAGATAATTGCTGAGTTAATCACGAAAAACCGGGAAAAAACAAGAACAACAAGAGGCAAGCCCACTCCCAAAGACTAAAACACACAAGACAAAGCCCACCCTAAACGACGACATGTCTACCTGCGGCCAGACAACGCAGCTCCAACTCTGACGGAGAGCTCACAAGAACAAAACCACGCAAAGATGGCGCCATGGAAGATCACCAAATGGGCCACGTGCAACCAGTCATCGTACACCACAGGGACCTGTCGCCGCAGCTTGGACTCCACATCAACAAACAATCTGAAGCAATACCATGGACACGCCGGAGAAGAGACGACTACCGCAACCATTTCCGCGCCGCCGACCTCGCTCCCACCATCATCGTAGCCACAGAAGTCTGGACGCCATAGCGATACTCTCGAGGCCGCCGCCCCCACATACACCGCTCCATCGCGCCCAGCGCAAACAACCGGCACCGCCATCCGGGGCTGCCGCCCCGACATACCACCGCTCCCCTCGAGCGGAGACATCTCACAACCCAGCTGCCCGCAACCCACGCTACTCAGAGCAACTACTCACAAACCACGAACGTCACACCACATTCGGGGCCGCCACCACGATGCGAAGCCAGACCGCCCCCTCTGGGGCGCATCGACCGTCTACACCCCTACCGCCCAAGCGGGACAAGGATGACACCCAATCAATGTCGAGATAGAGTCCCACCTCATAAAGCTACCACTCACCTTGTTCCTGAGATTGCCATCTCAACGCACAAACAGAAACCACCCAGGGCCGCTGCCACGACGCCTAGTGTCCCCGAGGATGATGAGATCCGTGACTCTCCAAGGCGATGCCTCAAAGAAGGAAATGACGTAGCCGCCGACATCGCCCGCTTCGACCATCCGAAGCTAGAGATTTCTCCCGGAGAGTCATGCAATGAAGCTCCACGACAACGCCTTCAAGAAGCGGAATGACGCCACGGCGCCGCCGTTGTCGGCATCGACCCAAAGTCAGGGTAGGGCTTTGGCCCGGTGCTCCACCGCATCTCCGAATCCAAGCAGATTTGGGGCACTACACAACACCCAATCCCCATGGTCGACGTCCACCGACCCCACCTCATGGTGCGGCGTCCTTGTCATGCGTGCGAGCAAGCCCATCCAGCACAACCCGACGCTACGCCTCCTTCACCTCGCATGGCACGCATGCACCTCTGGCCAGCACCAGATCCATCAGGGTGAGCAAATCCACCCCACACAAAAGTGGATCGAGATCCAGCCCGCCTCCATCGTGCTGCAGTACCGACGCCACATCCCAGCCATGGTGCCCCTGGGCCCTGGCCCTAAACCCCAGCACGCAAGCGTCCTCTCCTTCCTGGTCACACCCTCGGACACCAGCGCCACCGCACGGCGGCGGTGACTGGCCTCCATCGTCTGCATCGTGCGAGCAAACCCCACACCGACCTGAGCCGCTGATGACGAGATGATGTATATACTTCTCGCACCTCGTTGGTTACCCCAAGTGGAAGGTTGAGAAGTAGTCAGCAGCAAGTTTTCCCTCACACGGGAACTGTAAGGTTTATCGAACCAGGAGGACTCCTAAGATCAACAAGTAGGTGTCTTCCACCCTGGAGCTAGCAGAAGACGTGGACCTGCACACACACAAATAACTTTTCTCCCAACGAGTACAAAGAGGTTGTCAATCTCTCCAGCCTTGTAGTTTGCAAAGGATCAAAACACAAGCGGGAAAAGTGATAATGATTGCAACGGAAAAGTTAAGGAAAGCGGTAAATGATGGAGGTGTAAACAATGATGGTGATATGGACCGGAGTCACATGATGTTCACTAGTGATGTCTATTTCCCAAAAGACGATAAACAACTATGCTTGGGTAAACAAATCACAGTTGGGAAATTGACAGAATTATGAACGCACCACAATGCTAATTATGCTACTTGATAGTTAGAGGCTCAATAGTAATGGGCAGTACGTATGACGCCCTCGATTTAATCGTACGCTAATCATACACACAAATGCGTACAATCAAACCCAAGGACTCACGGGAAGATATCACAACACAACTCTAGACACAAATAAAATAACATCAGCTTCATATTACAAGCCAGGGGCCTCGAGGGCTAGAATACGGAAGCTCGATAAACACACGAGTCAGCGGGAGCAACAAATATCTGAGTACAGACATGAAACATGGGGTGCCTTAGAGAAGGCTAGCACAAAAGATACAACGATCGAACGAGGCGAGGCCTCCTGCCTGGGAACCTCCTAACTACTCCTGATCATCAGCGGCCTCCACGTAGTAGTAGGCACCGTCGGGGTAGCAGTCGTCGGCGGCGGGGACCTCCATCTCCTGGGCTCCATCATCTGGTCGCAGCAACAGATCGAGGGGACAAAAGGGGGAGCAAAGCAGCGGTGAGTACTCATCCAAAGTACTCGCAAGTCTTACATCAGAACTGTTCTAATTATGCATCAGTATCAAAGAAGGGGGGTTATATGTGGACTGACTGCAGCAATGCGAGAATAGAGAGAGAAGGCCTAGTCCTATCGAAGACTAGCATCTTCAGGGTCTTGCAGCAATAGACGAGAGTAGAACAGGGGGGGGTAACACATTAATAGTCATATAATTGCAGCAATATTAAAGTGAGGTCATGCCTAAAGATCCTCCCTCGACTTCCTGCGAGGAAGCAATCCCGAGGCAAACTAATTCCAGTTAAGTAACAATTGTAGTTGTATAAGATCGGGGCACAACTCCAAGTCGTCCTGTAACCGTGGACACGGCTATCCGAATAGTTAATTTTCATCCCTGCAGGGGTGCACCACATGTCCCGTCACGCTCGATAACACTCTGGCCGGACATACTTTTCTGGGTCGTACCCGGCCTCGGAATATCGACACGTCGCAGCCCCACCTAAGACTAATCAGAGAGGTCAGCCCGCCGGTCTAAATCCTAAGTGCAAAGGGTTCATGGGCCCAGTTCCCCTCCGCGCTCCTGCACGATGCGAGGGCGGCCGACGTCAGTCCTAGCATCCCTTAATCACAAGCGCAATGCATCTTGGGACCACTCGGGCGCGCGCCACTACGATTGCTAACATCTGAAAAGCTTCGGCTGATACCGCGACGCCGAGTACCCATAATTCTTCCCGCGTAGCCGGTTAGTGCGAAAAGGTCTCCGACCAACCCAGATCAAATACCCAAATTCATTAACATTTTAATTAGGCCAACAACACAGTCTCACGGGAATCCACCCGTCTTACAACTAATCACCAATGATCCCAATAACAAGGTCGAGTAACTGTGTGGTTGTAACATCGGGGGGGGGGGGATCCGAGGTATCACCCTCGTTGGATTCCGAATGATGTACCCGTCAAGGTGGGCTTAGAGGAATCCCCCTCAGGGGTCCCACACTTGAGGGGTTGCACGACAAAGGCGACATCGGGAATGGTGAAAGAGGAATCACCCTCAATAACCACGACCGACTAGCTATACTACAGAGATATCATCAGTAGTACTTAGCGAGGTGTCACCCTCGGTACCCGATAGTATCTCTGTAGCGTCGTACAACGAAGGGGGTGTATGTGTTGTGTCGGGTCTGGTTCGTCGATCAGAGATCGAGATTTGAAAACAAGCGGGGCAACTGGACTACGGGGTCAGAGGGGATGACTGCTCCACCTATAGTAAGCAGATTAAAGGTACATGTCTGAAAGTAGCAGTTCATCAAAAATAGGCTATGCATCAGATATAGGAGCTAACTACAACAGTAGCAAAATACTAATGCAAGCAGTAGGAAGAAAGACATAGGCGATATAGGAATGATCAAGGGGGGTTTGCTTGCCTTGCTGCTGTGCGGCAAAGGACTGATCGGCAGGGTCGTAGATGTACCCGCGGCAGCAGCGTCAGTCTCGGGATCTACCGGTAAGAAGAGGGGGAAGAAACAATAAATAATAGCAACGGTGCAACACAAAGCATGACATGGCAAGATGCAGGCTAGACATGAGCTAACGCAGCAACATCCGTCATAGACGGGTCGGAAGAATATCTGACGATATTTTCCGGGTCTCGGGCTACTACCGGTCATACTGGAAACGATGGAAAAGTTCCATGTTTGCTATGCTAGGGACGCGTGACAGATGAATGGACCGTGTATCCGGGTTCGTCTTGTTCTGCTGATCAACTTTCATGTTGAAAATATTTTGATCTGACTTACGAATTATTTAATATTAATTTTTAAAGTTTTATTCAATAATTAGGAATTAAAAACAGATTTAAATAATTTAATAAAAAGCTATTATGACATCAGCATGATGTCATGCTGACATCAACAGTTGACTGGTCAACTGACGAGCGGGTCCCGAACGTCATAGGCACAAGTTTTAGTATAGATTAAATATTGATTAATCAGATTAATTTAATGGGGGACCCACGTGACATGCTCTAATTATTCTAATTATCCAATTAATTAATTTAACTAATATATATCTATTTATTTATTTAATAAAAACATTAACATTATTTTTATTTATTTATTTTAACTATCGCGTGGGGCCTCCCTGTCATAGACAGCGGGTGCGTTGGCCCACCGGTAAGTGACCTTAGGCCAAATACCCGATTTTATTCACAGGCACATAATCATGTAAATATCGTATTCCTCCAAATATCTATATACGCAAATACATACATCGCATCTCATACATACATACATACGCATCTAATACATCATTTGTTTTTATTTTATTTAACTCTCACACTCTCATCTCTCTCTGTTAACAGACAACAGAGAACACAACACAGAGTTCTCTGTGCTAACTGAACATAGGAGAGATCCAACTTCAACTCCTCCTACCGGAGTCAAACGTCGACGGATCGGAGCCCCGTTTGCCGGAACGGAACCGGGACGGTGAGGGGAACGCGATGGTGGGAGGAGCCCGAGGAGGGGCTCACCAACGTTGATGAGATGGCCCGGTGAAGCCGGAGTTTGCGGGAGGGCGGAGGTGACGGTGGTGATGGCGCGGTGATGACGGTGGTGCAGGTCGTCGAAGAGGGCCTCCCGGAGTCGTGGCCGGAGAGGAGAGCACTCCGGTGAAGAAGGGGCCGGCCGGATCCGGGGAGGGTTGCCCGGCCTCAAGGGGAGGGAGGCCGGCCGGTCATGGTGGTCGCCGGAGTTGGAGGTGGGGGCCGGCCGGTCGGGTGGAGGCAGGGGAGGGGCTCGCTGGAGGGGAGGGGTTCGCTGGGAGATGGGGGGCCTGGCTCGGTCTCCAGGGGAGAGGAGGGACCGATGTGGGGGAGGAAGAGGAGCGCTCGGGAGGGGAAAGTGTCGGTGGGGTGGGGTGGATCGGGCTGGGACGAGGGAGAGAGTAGGCCGAGGGGGGGGGGGTTTCCTCTCGTGGGTGTTGTGGGGGGGGGGGGAGAGGACCGAGATGGGGGGCCCTCGGTTGCGTGGTAGGTGGGGAGGGGCGGGGTGACCGAGCGAGGGGCTCGTGGGGAGGGAGCCCCTGGCGGCGGCGCAAGGGGGGGGGGGAGGGAGCGAGGCAAGGGAGGGGCTCCCTTGCCCTAGGGTTTGAGGGGGGTGCGGGGTGGGCTGGCTCGGCTGGGCCACTTTGGCCCAGTCGGCCAGGGGGGTGGGGGGGTTCCTCTTTTTCTTTTTCTTTTTTGTTATTTTGTTTTGTTTTGTTTCATTTTGCTTTTCATTTTCTATTATTTCTTCTTTTTAATTTATTTTCTTTCTTTTATCATTATTATTTTTAATACTTTCTTTCTTTAATAGTTAATATGAATTTATAAATATAATTATCTTTTGTTTTCAATTTCTAAATCCAGATAGAAATTCAATGTGGGTCAACGACGGTAATTCTCGATGATGTGGCATCATTTGCGGGTGATCACTGTAGCTTAATTACAATATTTACTGTAGAAAAAGTCGAGGATGTCACAGTACGCCAAGACAAGTAGACCATTTATTCATCAGCATCTACTTACTAATCATCCACCTTGAGATATCTATCCAGAACATCTCTCTGGTACTAAGTTGCGAGCCCCACCCAAAGTGTAAACTCAAAGCAACGGACAACTGCATTAATGAACTATGCATCAGGTAAACAATCCGTGCAACCGTGGTCACAAGCACCGTTGTTTTCTCCCTGGTAGCAAGAGCACATCCCCTAGTCTCATGTTTCTGTCACTCAAGCTAGACGTCGAGGGGCATGAACCCACAATCATGCATAACGCTCCCTCTTGTAGTTACAATTTACTACTCGTCCAAAGCAATAAATAGTAATGGGGAACATGCATGAATCACTAAGAAACATAATATAAAAGGACAATAAAATATATAACTCATAACAATCTGAACATAATCTTATAATCCATAGGATCCCAACAAACCGAGCATAGCAATAGCAAGAGAATTACATAGATGCCTTGATCATGTAGGGAAGCTCACAAGGACTAACCATTGAAGCACAAGATTGGAGAGAACACATCACATAGCTACTGGTCATGGACTCATGGACTAAGGAGGACTACTCACGGCACGCACGGGAAGCGTCCATGGCGGTGGAGAAGCTCCGAGAGGTCAATCCTCCCTCCGGCAGGGTGCCGGGAAGAGGTCTCCTGATGCTCTCGATCTCGGAAGCGCTGCGGGGGCGGAACGATGGAGAAATTCGCGATTCTGGAAGTTGTGGAAGGGTTTCCTCTCGGGACCCTAAATATAGGCCAAAGGAGGGCACCATAGGAGTTGGGGCCCACCGAGGCGGCCTCCAGGCGCGGCCTAGGGCCTGGCCGCGCCAGCAGGTTGCCTGGGCAGCCCCTGGCCCCCTGTGGCCCATCTTCGGTAATCCGCAAGATTCTGTTTTGCTGATTTTTTATATATTTTTCCTGGAATTTTTTGGGCTTCGGAAAATTGGGTAAAAGCCCCTGCAAAATAGACACCAGCAGACAGAAACTGGCGCTGGGTGCACTGAGTTAGTAGGTTAGTCCAAATATGTGTAAAATGATATAAAATTGTAGCAAAACATATAACAATGTCACCAAAAGATCATGGAACAAGCAGAAATTATAGATATGTTTGGGACGTATCAACATCCCCAAGCTTAATTTCTGCTCGTCCTTGGGTAGATAAATGATAACACAATAATTTCCGTGGTGACATGCTAACGCACATATAAGAACTTCAAAGTAAAGCAAGTGAGATATGCAATTTAAGTCGAGACAATAACAAGCAAGAGTTTATATCTAGTATTGAGTTTAGCAAAGTAAGAACATAAAGGTGCAAGAGCTCTCGCTGTCCGTGACTCGAATGTCTCCAAATGGTGTTTGCGTGCAAGAAGTGGGAGATGGGCTGAGATCATAAAATATATTTTTTCCAATTGAGAACTCAATCTACTAAACCTCACACTTAGTCTCCTTCGGAATCTTATTTTGACTCATCCCCAGACCACTAGTCAGGCACAAGTCAAAATTATCCTCTCCCTTTCGACTTTGAGCACTCATGCAATGGATGAGCATAAGCAAGATATGTTGGCACTTAGGATGGCAAATAGAATCATGATGGGGAAGGAAGACAAAAAGGTGTGAAAGGCTCACATCAATGAGGACAACCATAGGCGAGAGGAAACCAAATGATAGATATGATCTGAGGAGTAGGGATTGCCATGTAACGGATGCACATATGAGCTAAAGTAAGCTATCCAAAGGAACTAGTGGGTGTGCATCCAACTTGTTTGCTCATGAAAACCTAGAGCTCATTTGCGGAGGCTCATCATTGGAATAGGTAAACCAAGTTCTATAGTGTAGGGGTCCCCACGTAGTTATGAATGAATGATAATCTCTATGTAGTACAAATATAGCAATGGAGTACAAGTGTGGATATTTCAAAAGGAATAGTAGTGTTGCCCCTTCTCTCTTTTTATTTCTTTTTCTTTTTCTTTTTCTCTTTTTTTGTGGTCTCTTTGGCTCTTTCTTTTTTATCTCTCATTTGTCCTCTTTGGGATCTTTTGTTTGTCCACTTTGGGATCTTTTCCTCACTTAAGGCAACACTCTATGTTTTACATAAATAAAGAGAAGATCATCACACTTTATAGAAAGTACTCAACATAAAAACAAGTTAAAACTATCATGATGTATGCAAATGTATGCCTCTGCCAGTGTAGCAGGATATGCAATGATACTAGCGCGTCATGTAGCAATAATTGGGGCAAGGCCCAACTATCATGCGGCTCTACGATCAAGCAAAAGCATGTATGACATGAAGATCAAGTCATGAGATGGTGGATGTTGCATGGCAATGTATCTGGGAAAGGCTATGGAAATGCCTTAATAGGTAGGTATGGTGGCTGTTTTGAGAAAAGATATAATGAGGCTTATGTATGACAGAGCGTATCATGTCATGGGTTTGGATGCACCGTCGGAGTTTGCACCAACTCTCAATGTGATAAAGGGCAATGCACGGTACCGAAGAGGCTAGCAAAATATGGATGGTGGAAGTGCCAACAATCGAATACTCACATTAGTCCGAAGAACTCATACACTTATTATCGGTAACTCTCTATCTAGTTAGGAGGTTCACAAAGAGACAAGTACCCGAGGAGGAATGTTTGGGGGTTTGGTTATCCTTGCGCATCCTCGACTCATGGTAACGTGAGGGTACTCTATATATTCCAACCCCTCTAGAGGTTAGCGATCAATTTAGTAGTTATAGTTCTCAACTAATTTTTAGTTTTTAAAAAACACACGGATTTCCCAAAATACGATACATATCACTAATAGGCTCAAGCTCTTGGCACCAATATTCCAAACATTACTCAAATCAATACCTCAAAACTATTGCAGGTTACTACTATACTTAAATAGCAATCTCAATTGCCTACTTATCCAAGACACACAACTCAGTGCAACAAGCCAACTATCTAAACAAGATAAGCATGATAACTCAAGATAGTTCCAAAATCAACCTAAATAATAGCTTTTAAAAAGATAAGCATGAAAACTAAGAGCTAAGCATGACAGTAGCTACGAGAAGATGATGAACAAACAAAAAAGGATAAGCATGAAAAGCTATGTTGTGTTCTAGAGTGGAATGGAGCGTGTCTCTCTCCCAAACAAGGTAGGCTAGGTTCCGAATTGTTATGGAAAGCAAGCAAAACTACAACAAACTAAAAAGTAAATAGCGGGACGCTCCAAGCATAGCACATATCATATGAAGTGATAAAAATATAGCATGGAGATGGACGAACTGATGATTGTTGATAGAGAAGGGGATGCACGGGGGCATCCACAAGCTTAGACTCTTGAGTCTCCTTTGAATATTTCTTGGGGTGCATGGGGGCATCCCCAAGCTTGAGGATTTGACCCTCCTGTATCTTCTTTCATCATCTCTCCCATCGCATACTTGAAAACTCCCTTCATACAAAACTCATCATAAGCTGATTAGAGTGCTTAGTTCCCTTAATAAAATAATTCAATACCTGCTAGAAATAAAGATTTTCATGGAAAGATACGGCTTCTCATGATTGCCAAAAGGTTTTTGCAAATAAAAAGCAAGTTTAGGATTCACAAAACAATGAAAACGCAAAACATGGCACAATCTTGGAAAAACAGAACAGGAGGTAGTAAATAATTTATTCGGGGCACTTCTGCAACTCAAATCAAAAAACTCAGAACAGATGCCATAAATACAATTATATAGAGCATGCTGACAAACAAATTCAGATTGAAAAGATGATCTGGTGATTTTTGGTGAATTTTTCGTCAGGCAGACAGAATCTGTTTCTGGACAGCATGTCACAAATTTTAAACTTTCTTGCAACCGGAGTCTATAACTTGGCACAAAGCATAAAAATAAAGATACAACGATGTTGCTACAGTAGTAACAAGCATCAAGACCACTAAAATAGAAAGTAAAAACAAATTGGGTTGCCTCCCAGCAAGTGCTTACTTTTATGCCTTTGAGCTAGGCATAATGCAAGAAGATCAAGTGTTAGCAACTCCAAAAGAATAACTTGCCCGAGTAACAGACTCATAAGGTTACTTAATCTTATTTCTAGGGAAGTGTTCCATTCCCTTTTTAAGAGGAAATTGAAATTTAACAATTCCCTCTTTCATGTCAATGATAGCACCAACGGTGCGGAGAAAAGGACGTCCCAAAATAATTGGACATGAAGGATCACATTCAATGTCCATAATAAGAAAATCAACGGGCACATAATTATCATTGACAATAAAAAGCACAACATCAATTCTTCGTAAAGGTTTCTTTATGGAAGAATCAACAAGACGAACACCAAAAGAACATGGATCATAAGGTTTCCAATCAAGTAAATCATACATTATTTTGGGCATAACGGAAGCACTAGCTCCAACATCACACAATGCAAAGCAAGAGATATTATTCAATTTAATTTTGACAATAGGATCCCAACCATCTTCTAGTTTTCTAGGAATATAAGTCTCTAGCTTGAGGTTCTCCTCCCTAGCTTTGATAAGAGCATTTGTAATATGCTCGGTGAAGGCAATATTGAGTGTACTAGTGTGGGGGTCTTTAGCCATTCTTTGCAAAAAGGTGATAACTTCAGAGAGACTACAATTGTCAAAATCAAGGTTACTACCATTAATTAAAGTGGTAGTAATGTCATCTAAGATCATTCTTTTGGTAGTCTCTAAATTCATAGGACCTTCTTGTCCTATATTTGAGGTATTAGCATCACCATTAATAGGTCCATTGGGACTAGGAGTGCGATGGGTGCTAAAAGTTTTGAGATCCTCAACAACTTGTATAGTAGCATTGGTAGTGTGTGTAGGAAGGCTCTTACTTCTCTCTTCCTCTTCTTTTTACCTAGCCCATCTCTCTTTTAGTTTGGCTATAATTCTTATGTTCTCATTAATTTTGACTTGGATAGCATTCATGGGTGTAGTGTTCCTTTCCTCAAGGCGGGGAGTTCTAATTTTAAGCATCTCTACATCATGAGCTATGTTGTCCACCTTCAAAGAGAGACTATCTAATTTTTCTAGTGTAACATCCCAAATTTTGGAATGTTAAAATAATTATTAGTTTGTTTTTTTGCTTGCTTGAGTGACTCAAACTTGAGTGGAAATTTGAAACTTTTAAAAAACTTTTGAATGAGAGGGAATAAAATGACTTTCCCCTTCTCCGGTGAATTCAAATTCAATCTTTTAAAAGCAAATAGAGAAGATGACATGACTTCTTCAACTATAAAGAATTTGAACGGAGATATTTGCATTGAATTCTTTTGCATTTTCCATTCGTTTTCTTCGTGCAAGAAATGCCGGGAAATACATTCTAGAGAGGAGGAACATGACCCTCGAACCCACGGGCATTTTGAAAGTTATTTGAACCCTCAAACTTAGAGGGTCATTTGAAAATTATTTGCAAAAGAAAATAAACCTTTTAGGCAATTTTGTGAAAATAATTTTTTCTGAAGTTTTTATTTTTGCCGTGGAAAAATGCCCATCATCTATATTTTATTTTTCTGATAATTTTAGTATATAGAAACTCTTTATTCCGAATTGATTTGATTTCCTTTTTATCGTTTTAGTTTCCTAGTTTTAAAAATAGGAAAGGAATCCCTTTTTATTTGGAAAGACCTGCTGGCCCATTAAGACTTTCCAAACTTGGCCCAACAGGAGATCTTCTCCTACCTTCCCTCTCCCTCACGTTACAGGAAGCTTTCCTTCCATGGAGAGGGAGATCTTCACCTCCGGGATTCGCGAAGCACCTTCCCTCCCAGCGCCTCCCGTCGCCTCTATAAGAACCCCCATGAACTCCTCGTTCCATTCCCGTTGAAACCGCTGCCTCTCCTCGCCTCTAGCTCGCGCGCCATCTCGCCGGAGTCGGCACCAGAGAACTCACGGGAGCTCCCCACCGTCGGCCCCCTGCACCCTTCCCTCCCTGCCGAGCCCCCCCTGGCACCCCTGCACCCCGCCACCCCTTCGCCCCCCTCCACCGCCGCCCCTCCCCACCCCGTCGCCCTGCAACCTCGCCCCTCCCTGGAACCAGCGAGCAGCAGCACCGCCAGCAGCTCCTCCCCTCGCCCCCACCTGCAGGCTCCCTCCACCTCGCCTCCCTCCCCTCCCTGGAGCCTCGCCGCCCCCCTCCGCCGGATCCCCTCCCCACCGACGACCCACCCCACCGGAGCCCCACCCCTACCTCGGCCACCATTGCCAGCCACGGGAGCAACTTCCACCACGGTAAGGCTCCTCCCTCTTTCTTTTTTTTACTTGTTTTGTTTTTTTAGTTTTAGCGTTAGATCTAGATCCCACGGTGCAGATTAGGAAGTACTTACCCCTTCGGTTTTCTAAAAAGAACCGGTCCATTAGTTAAGTGAACCGAAGCATTTTTCTTATTTAGCGGCCATCCGCTGTTTAGCCTATGCAGCAAACACCCTTAGCCAATCAGTGGGCGCCACGTGTCTGTAGCAATTATTCCTTTTTTCTGTCTAGTTCCAAAAACAGCAAAGTTTCTGTTTTGTTTTGGCCATAACTTTTGATCCCGAAGTCCAATGATATTGATTCTTCTTCCAGTAGCTCACAAATTTCCTGTAGTTTTTAAAAACATATCATTTGTCTATGTTTGAAATTTTCAAATATAAGTTAGATCAGATTTAGTTTAAACCTTGTTTTGCCTATTCCAGGAGTTTAAAAATAGCTTTTAATTTGATTCCTTTTGGTACTGATCACTAGTGATTTTATTTATCAGTGGTAAAAATGTCGGATTTGTTTGAGTATTTTATCTCACTGTTTCTTATGAAACAATTTCTGTTTCACCTCTTTTAGGATTTCGACTAATTCCTTTTCTACTTTTGTTTTAAAATATTTTCTTTATTATTTCAGAAACATTATTGTTTTGTTTATGTTAGTTAACAGTAGTTTTGCAACAAGTTTTTATTTTATTTTTATTTGTTTTCATGAAATCAATTCTAGTTCCTTAGTAACTCGCAATTGGTTTCTCCACTGTTTCAAACCCCGTTTGGAAATACTTTCAAAAAGTTTTGTGAAAAAATACTTTATTTTATCTTAGTTGAACTTATATCTTAGTACCTTGTTATTATTTTCTGTTAGACAAAACTATTTAGTGTTTGACATAGTAGAAGATTCCCTAGTCTTATTTGAAGTTCCTTTCGGTTTTCTTTTTCGCTCTCTCTTCTCTTTTGATTGCTAGAATGATTGCTAGTATGAGTGCTTATGTGAATGATATGTTTGTTATATAGATTTCACCGGAGAGTGACGAGTAGTCTATCAAGTTATTTTCTTGAGAAATTCTTCTTCGTCAACATCACCAGGCAAGTCACTTTGATCATACTATCACCTATGTTTTATGCATCGTAGTTCTACCATCCTATGCCCAATTGCATGCTGAGTAGGTACTTGGAAATTTTAGTATAGATTGTAGTATCATGTGGTAGGCACACAACAACCCCGATACTTGGCCCGGGACGACAAATTTCATACTGCTATGCTAGAGTAGACGGGATTTCGGTTGAGTGCATAACACGAGTGATGCGAGGTTGATTAAATAATCAAGACCGGTTAAGACAAGATTTTCAAGACCTCGGACGCAATGCAACTCTGGGTGAAGGACGGTTGATCGGCTCCCTGGAGAACCCAGTGGATGCCCGGGATGCTAGGGACGGCCATGACATCCTGCGGAAAGCTTCACCCAGGCTCAAAGAGACAGACGGATATTTTCAAGACCCAAGGCTTACCTGCACAGCCACAAGTCATTATGGGCTCTGGCTTGGTTGGACAACGCGGCGACTCTGGACAGGCGGTGCTAGCAGATGTAGAAGAACGGTAGGAATGGATGGGCACCGACAGGGATTCAGAGGGACCCGTTGAAAGACCATGTTTTGATCATCCGGTCTTCAAACACCCTGAAGTGCGAGGAGATACTCGAAGGCGATCAAATATTGTGGGGAACGTGTGCAAAACTCTGCAGAGTACTCAAACCTAATCGATTAGCCGTGTCCACGGTCATGGACAACTTGAGCCAAAGGAACTGAAGTTATCTGGATTTCTCAACACCATTAAATATATCTGATGAGGGTAAATATTGACAACTCGGGTACGAGAACTGGTTGGCGGAACCATCTCGTTAACAACCAACAATGTAGTAACATTTTGCTTTTAGCCCCCTCTTGATGTAGGAGAAAATTTGCTTTTCGCTAAAAACTTATAGCCCCACCTGGCATATATGCATATAGTATAGATGATTACTTTTCACCCCTCTCTTATGTGACTTGCCGGCATATTCAATATGCTGACCTACACGGCTGCAACGTCTTATGTTGCAGATATTTTTCTTCGACGAGTAAGAGTACGATTCAGGGTTACGGTCTACACTCAACTTGCCGTTGGTGTTTATTGGGACTCCACTCCCTTGACTGCTTCCACTGAGATATTTAAGGTATATATCAGTTTTACGCTATTTACATGTGATTGCACTTTGATATATACATTGATGTACTGTTTGTGCCAGCATACTGATCCAGGGATGGCACAGAAACACAGAGGCTTGACTCGTCTTGAGTCGGGTCGCTACATCTAGTTTCTCTTCTACACTCTTGAAGGCCTTTTGAGAAGTGATAAAATCCTTAGGCATGCTCTCTAATTCAGAAGTGGAGTTTTTGGTGCTAGGATAATTGTTATTGTTCCCATAGTTGTTGGATGGGAACGGTCTAGGAGTGCTACCAAAATTACTCCTATAAGCATTGTTATTAAAGTTGTTCCTAGAGATAAAATTAACATCCACTTGCTATCTTTCTTGAGCAACCAAAGAATTTAAAGGAACATCATGAGGATCAATAGGAGCTTGCTTAGTAAGTAGAGTCATGATCATGTCAACCCCTAGTCTCATGTTTCTGTCACTCAAGCTAGATATCGAGGGACATGAACCCACAATCATGCATAACGCTCCCTCTTGGAGTTACAATCTACTACTCGGCCAAAGCAATAAATAGCAATGGAGAACATGCATGAATCACTAAGGAACATAATATAAAAGAATGATCAAATATATAACTCATAACAATCTGAACATAATCTTATAATCCATCGGATCCCAACAAACTGAGCATAGCAATAGCAAGAGAATTACATAGATGCCTTGATCATGTAGGGCAGCTCACAAGGACTAACCATTGAAGCACAAGATTGGAGAGAAGACATCACATAACTACTGGTCATGGACTCATCGTCCAAGAAGGACTACTCACGTCACGTCCGGGAAGCGTCCATGACGGCGGAGAAGCTCCCGGAGGTCAATCCTCCCTCCGGCAGGTTGCCGGGAAGAGGTCTCCTGACGCTCCCGATCTCAGAAGCGCTGCGGCGGCGGAAAGATGGAGAAATTCGCGATTCTGGAAGTTGTGGAAGGGTTTCCTCTCGGGAATCTAAATATAGGCCAAAGGAGGGCACCAGAGGAGGTGGAGCCCACCCAGGTGGCCTCCTGGCGCGGCCTAGGGCCTAGCCGCGCTAGCAGGTCGCTTGGGCAGCCCCTGCCCCCCTCTGGCCCATCTTCGGTGATCCGAAAGCTTCTGTTTCGCTGATTTTTTATATATTTTTTCTGGAATTTTTCGGGCTTCGGAAAATTGGGTAAAAGCCCCTGCAAAATAGACATCAGCAGACTGAAACTGGTACCGGGTGCACTGAGTTAGTAGGTTAGTCCAAATATGTGTAAAATGATATAAAAGTGTAGCAAAACATATAACAATGTCACCTAAAAGATCATGAAACAAGCAGAAATTATTGATACGTTTGGGACGTATCAACCGCTCGCCCCTGAAACACGGTGTGGCCTCCCTGGACGCCCACACTGACGAGCCGCGCCAGATCCGCGTCGCCCGGTGCCTGGGACCACTCGCCCCTACCGGCCACCCCTAGCCGCCCAGCCAACGAAGCTTCGCCGAGCAGCCGCACCTCCACACGACCGAGTCGTCCCGTGCAACCCGAGCGCGCGACGTAGGAGCGGGAGAATAGCCCCGCCGCCGTTGACGCACACGTGGTCTTTGACCGGCGGCGCCATCAGACGGCGGCGAGGGAGGTGAGCAGCGAAGTGGGTTCCTACGGCGCCGCCTAGGGTTGCGCCCGGGCAGCTCGCTGGAGGACACGAGAGAGGTGCGTGACTTTCCTCGGAGAAATTGTGTACGTGGGTTTTCATATGCATGTGTATTATTGATTTAGGGTATGAAGTTTGAGTTTCATGATTGTGGAGGAAGGTTTTGGTGTGGTGTCTGGTCACTGTTTGGGGATGCAGCCGGGCAAGTCCACGTGCATTTTACAGGCCAGCTTTTGGGTATTAGGGTTGTTGATGCTGTAAGGACTTTGAGTATACTTTCTAAATTTTGCATGTAAATGGTATTTTGAAAATATATTCACACCAAATTTTCATTTGGGCATATCTAAAAAAAAATGTTATGTATTACGACTAAAGTTTTAAATAGCCCAGCTATCCCAGGAGTCCCCTAATGCAGCTAGGGCCTTCGAACGCTAAAACGAGGATAACCGCTATTATCGTCATTAAACCGCTATTACCGTTAAAGTGGCCCAAATTTTAGCGGCTAAGCTTCGCGCTCGGGGGATAAAAAAATTGGCCCAAAATTTCGATTGCGCGGTCCAATATATACAACAAAACGACCCTGAGGAGCCTAACCCTAGCCAAATTTCCCTTTTTTTTCCTTATCTCCTCGAACAAAAAACGAGCAGCTACCATGGCGGCGCATGCGACCCATCCGGGCTAGCTCCTGCTGCCGGTCGCGCTTGCTCCCGCTCCCTGTCCGTCCTAACTCCCGCTCACTGGCCGCGCTAGATCCTACTGCCGGCCGCACTAGCTCCCGCTCGGTGGCGACCCAGACATCACGCCTCCCTGACTGCTGCTGCTACCCCTGACTGCCTCTCCGATCTGCTGCTGTTCCCGGCAACAATGTCAGGCAAGACTCTAACATAATATTTGGACAGAAGTATGTCCAGAACTCCTGGTTATTCGTGTCTGTTATGTGAATATTTTTATGTCCCTGAAAATCATTGATATATATCTAAAGATATGCGGCTGAAATTTTTGATTTTTTCTCATGATTTATCAAAACCGCTAAATGGGCTTAGCCGGCTATAGCTAGGCTATAGCCTTTCGTAGCTGCTGGAAAAGCCGCCGCTAAATGCAGTAGCCGGCTATTTAAAACTTTGATTACGACTCAAACTTAGAGAAGTTTGAGTGTGCTTTCTAAAATGCACACCCTTTATTTTCGTTCGTGGGTGTAGTGTGTATACAAAGGTATTCTCTTTCCCTTGCAAAATTAGGTACGTTGAGGCAGCCTCCCGACGACATAGGTCAAACATCCTAGCTTAACTCTGTAGTGGAAGAAAAGAAGAAAAGGAAACATGATTTGTGTGCATCACCAAGCAGGTTTCATGGGCATTGCACAAAAAGGGCTGGAAGTGCTTTGATCATGGATACTTTTCTAGGATGGATAAAAGCTAGACACGAACATCATATAATTTAACCCACTTTTCTTGTCTTTTTTTCTTGCCTCCTGCTTTGATGATGTCTATGTGTAAATCAAGACCTTTGAGGAGTCGTCAAAAGCAAAAGAGAGGGCGGCTCAATCTTGCTCTACCTAGCTAAGCTAGCAGGACCATGCTCATTTCCACTTCGTTTACTACTTTGCAAGAAAGCTTACCAAGTAAGCATTCTCGGCCGTCCCTTCCTCACACACTTGGCTTTGTACCATGCACCAAAAGGGGCAAATGGATGTGCACGAGTGCTACTATACCTGGGACCTTTCCTTTCCTAGGGCAGATCATGGGTTTGCTTAGATATGCATGCCTTAGATCGCGCGTGTGTGCTTTCCTTTTGCATGACAAACTAATTAAGTGCATCGCCGTTCCTTTTCTCTCCTTTACATGTCATCACGAATGCTACGCTGGCATAAGTGCCACTTATGTGTGAGAGGGCATATGGATATTGTTAGGGTAAACGTTTGTGGCCGGTGCGCCAGCTGAACCGGCCGGCCGGCCAGCCGCACGAGACCCGCGCACACAACTGACTTGGCATGCAACTTTTTTCTCGTCCAAATTTGTTGCAACCAACGTTTATATTTGCTACAAACGTTTTTTATTTGCTACATTTGTCCAGTAAAAAGGTTGCATATACGTTTGGTTGCAATTCGAGTTAGTTGGATTTTTAATACAACCAGCGTTTTGATTTTTGCTACAATCGTGTTATTTTTTGCTACAACCGGCATCATTTTTTGCTGCAACCGTTCACTAAAAAAGTTACATACACGTTCACATAGATATTTGCTACAACCCGCGTTTGACTTTTGCTATCACGCACCATCAGCTTCGTTTTTTTGCTACGATCATGCAGATATTTTTTTGGCTACAACTTTTTTGTTGTTGCAACCGTTGACGAAATTGCTGCATCCTGAACGAAATTTGTTGCATCGAGGAAAAATTGATGCATGAAGATCTAACGGCGCGACCCGTGTACAGCTGTCAGATCGGGCGGCCCGCACGCGGCCGGCCGAACTATTCGGCCAGCGCGCCGACGCAGAGCATTGCCTTATTGTTAGGCGTGTCTTAGATTAATCAACTACATGTGCAGGCTGTCCTCCCTGCTATGTATAAACTAAGTTTGCCATTATATGATGTTCATAATTTAACATAACGTATACGGGTTCGTATTCTGCCAACCTTCTTGTTGGTATTAGGGTTTTTCTTTCTTCCCCGGAAGCCATGTGTTGTTGTTGCAACTAATGTGATCACGGTTCATTTCACATTACCAGTTCCTGTGCACTTTATGTCACAGTAATCCCCTCTTTGAATGCACGTTATGCCACGGTAACGGTAGTTATTCGATTGATTCAAAACATTAGCATACGATGCATTAGGATGAGGTTATTCGAATAGAAATGGGCATATAATCCATTCCTGATGTAAGAAACAAAATTCCTAGATGTGCTATGTCACATGAAAAGGTAGATTGATAGATTGGTGAAGCGGACTAAAAGGAATAAATTCCTTTCATTATATAATACAAAGGTAAAAGCTTTATAGAAGATGCAGTTGGCATCCTTATTGACAGTGTATGAGTGGAATTCATTTGTTCTCGTTTCTACGTAGGTGGGATGTGCGTTCTGATGATTTGTATCCTTGTGATGCTATATTTTAAGGTAATAAAGTGCACCCTCTATCAGAAAATGTGTTGTCACAACTAATGCAATCACATTTTGTAATTTCACATTATGAATTCTTGTACACGTTATGTTGCGATACTGGCACCTATTTAATTGATTAAGATCACTAGCATATATGCATGATGCGTTAGGATGGGGTTGTTCTCATGGAAATTGGTATAATTTTCATTCCGGGTGTAATAAACAAATAAAATCGTTAGACATACTAAACTAATAGACTGGCATACTAACATTTATAAATCCCTTTCGTTGTAAAAATGCAAGACATCAGCTTTACACTAGATGCAATTGGCATCGATCCTTGCTGACAATAGATTACTAACACACACACACACACATATATATACACACACATAACACTGACAGTTCTAGAAGAAACATCCGCATTTCATACTATAAAACATAAAGAGTATTCCTCTTTTCCTCTAAAGTTGCGACTTGTGACATCTTTTACCCTATTAAGAAATAAAAGTCATATATTACTTCTTAGTCGCAACCTGTTATAAATTTTAGTCTATTTTATTATTTATCCATGTCTTGCCTCTACGAACGCTCACACACACATCTTAGCCCTATGAACGCCTTTGAGAGACTGAGCCGACACAACATGTTAAGTTTAACGAAGTTATAACACGCGTCTCATAGTCGATAGAAACGTCTCCTCCCACGGAACAAACATCGCCGTAAAGCCTAAAATAAATACAAGAAAAATGCAGGCACCAATACCAATACCAAATCTGGGACTTAGACTCTGTTGGGTTGGTTCCACTACAGGAAATCTAACCATCTGAACTAGGATCAATTCACAAATATGAGTCAAGGTTGTTCGTCCACTCAGTTGCCATGTTATTCTAACATGCATACCTGACTTATCAATTTGATAAAATCAATAAAAATAGATACACACAATCACAGGTTGACAACCAAGGGGTAAAGCATGGGGTGATATTTAATAAAAACTATCACAAAGATTAAAACTAGATGGTAAAATTGTGAAATATACTAAACAAGAATAGTTATATCCATGCCCTTACTAGGCGCACCCATTTGTTTTGCCCCTAGTTTCGAAATACCCTAAGTTTTTTCTCGGATGTGTTTGCTGGCCTTATGCTTTTGCCCTTCCATCCCGGTTCCGTCGGGTCAAAGGCCTTAGACAGCTAGAGTGACTTTTTTGGATGGCATTGCCCGTTCGTATGACATGTAGTAAAAAAGATAAAGACAAAATTATTTGTCACTTGTATGTGGGACCCACCCAAATAAAATCTCTCTCTCTCTTTCTCTAGGCGCAGATGAGCATCGACATTCCTTTTTTCTTCTTCTGCTTATTTTGCTCTCATTTACATTAAAAAACAAATTGACCACGAATGCTTACTGACATAAGGTCCACTTATGTGTGAGAGGACATAGGCATATTATTAAGTGTTTCTTAGATTAATCAACTACATGTGCATGTTGTCCTCACTTTCTTCAGCTCCGTATAAACTAAGTTTGTCAATACCAACATATGCATAATTTAACATAACATATAGGGTTTCGTACTATGCGAGCAAGATCTCCATCCGGATGGTTTTGTCATAGCAAACAAGTTCCATGAAAGATTAACATCTCCCTTCTTGTTGGTATTTGTTTTTTTTTTCTTCCTCGGAGTCCATCTGTTGCGGCAACTAATGGAATCGCACTTTAATTGACAGAACACGAATTCCTATGCACTCGGTAATGGTAGCTATTCGAATGATTCAAAGAATTAGCATATGATGCATTAGGATGAGGTTATTCGCATGGAGACATGCATATGATCCATTCCTGATGTAAGAAGCAAAATTCTTAGATGTGCTATGTCACATGAAGATAGACTCGTGAAGCGGACTAACAAGAATAAATTTCTTTCGTTGTAAGATGGAGGGTAGAAACTTTACAAAAGTTGTAATTGGCATCCCTATTGACATTGTTGCCGCGGGGTCCATGTGTTCACATGGAAATGGGCATATAATCCATTCCTGATGTAATAAACAAATAAAATTCTTAAACGTAATATATGACAGGAAAATAGACTGATAGTCCTACACTGGTAGAGCGTACTTTTCGTGAAATAAATCATTTTCGTTGTAAAAATGCAAGACATAAGCTTTACCATGATGTAATTGGCATTGATCCTTACTAAGAACAAATTGTTAACACATGCATATCTCAAACATAGGATTACCAGTTCTAGAAAAGAAACCTTATATTCCTCTTTTCGCCTAAAGTTGTGACTATTGACATCTTTTGCCCTATTAAAAATAATGCTCATATCTTCTTAATTGCAACCTGTCATAAATTTTACTCAATTTTCTTATTGAGTATCCAAACCTTCTTAGTAAAATCTAGTATCCCCTAAGCTATAGTGTTTATAAATGTTTGTCTTGATGATCTTTTTTACCGTCATATATACCAGTACTATTTCTAGGACAACTATAATATGATCTGAACATGGTCCTCTTGTTACATCTTGGTTATGCAATGTTTTGAGAAGATCTCTTTGAAAACATGATGAAATAATTTTAGAACTACTCCTTTGCAGAACATTTTTTCGAAAAGGAGGATAACCCTACCCTCTGCTTTGATATACATAGCCATGTATTTTGACGGTGGTAAAATCAAGCATTGATGCCAACAAATTGGCTTACAATAAACAAAAGGTAAGATCCTAAGCAGTCCACGTAGGACCTACCATGCAGGAGGTTGTTCAAAATACTATTATCACACTTTTTTTTTTTTACAAAAGGAGGTTTACCTCCAGCCATCCTATTACTACAGTAAAACATAATAAATCACATGCTACACTTTCTGTACAGTTGGTAATATAAAACCATTTTTGTGCCAATAGAAAATATAAATCAGGTGATGCTACTTAATTACAATTTCCTTATTTACCATTGAATAACTACCACTCAGAAGAGCGTCACCTTATCAATCACACTTACATAGACTTTTTATTCTAGAAATGAAACATCATTATTATGCCACCACAAATGTTGGACGGCATAAGCTGCGGCGACAAGCCGGACACGTCGGACGCGTGTATGGGCGCGCTGGGCGTGTCGGGCGCGTCGGGTCCGCGGCGTACGTGTGTGTGGGGGCAATGTCCGACTAGTGTATGGGCAATGTCCGACTAGTGTATGGGCACAGTCTGACTAATGTCCAAGTAGCTGTGTGTGTTTGCGTTCTGTTAGCATGTGCAAAAGCGAGTCAGGAGGAAGACCAGGTCGAGGCACGGCGAGCTGCCTGCGTGGATAGCGTTGGAGCGCGTCCTGGGTGAGAGGCGTGGCGTGCGGATCGTGGGCGAGGTGGGCGCGTGGATTGCGTCTGTGCGCGGCCGTGGCAACGTGTGTGCGTGTTAGAGAGGCTATAAAAGCCCACCCTTTGTACTCCTGTGTAGTTCTCACTGTGGGTTTGTGAGCTCGAGTTCGTGTTTGAGTAGAACTAGCCGTTCGGGCGGCGGGCGTACGTGCGCTGGAAACCACTGTGTCCTCTCTGTGTTGTGTCTTTCTTCTTCTCGGGTTCATTTGAGCAATCAGTGAGAGAGAGAGCTCCAGCGAGAGGCAAGGCGAGGCTTCGGCCCCAACAATTGGTATCAGAGCTTCGGTTCGGGAGCTCACCGGCGGCAATGACGATCGTGCCACACGACGGAGGCGCGGACGGATCGGTGTCGATGGCGATGCCGATGCTCACGTCGGACAACAACACCGTGTGGGCGATCAAGGCGAAGGCGATCCTCGATGTCCACACCGTATGGGAGGCGGTGGCACCGGGCGACGCGGTGGTTAACACCAAGAAGGACAAGGCAGCGCGCGCGATGCTTCTCGGAGCGTTGCCGGAGGACGTGCTGCTGCAGGTGGCGACGAAGCTCACCGCCAGGGAGGTATGGGACTCCCTGAAGGTGAGGTTCGTCGGCGCTGATCGGGTGCGCGCGGCGAGGCTGGCGACGCTGAGCGGGGAGTTTGATCGCCTGAAGAGCAGTTTTGCGATATGGCGACATGGTGTTCGAGGAGGCACTCGGGCGGCTGCGCGCGTTTGACAAGCAGGTTCGGCGCCGTGGACAAGGCGACGGCGAGCGTGGTGGCGACCAGCTGCTGCTGACCATGGCGCAGTGGCGGGCGCGGGAGGGCAGCAGGGAGTGCACGACGACGAGGACGGGCGGAGCGCGGCGTCGGGCAACAACGACAACCGACGCGGGTGCTGCTACCACTGCAACGAGTGTGGCCACTTCAAGAGGGACTGCCCTCAGAGGAGGAAGGGGCCGGCGGCGGAACAAGCGCTACTGGTGGACGCCGACGTCGAGAACGCCGGGCTCCTCTGAGCCACGGCTTAGGGGGTGAATGTTGGACGAAATAAGCCGCGGCGACAAGCCAGGCAAGTCGGGCGCGTGTATGGGCGCGCGGTGGGTGTGTCGGGCGCGTCGGGTCCGCGGCGTACGTGTGTGTGTGGGCAATGTCCGACTAGTGTATTGGCAATGTCCGACTAGTGTATGGGCAGAGTCTGACTAATGTCCAAGTAGCTGTGTGTGTTTGCGTTCTGTTAGCATGTGCAAAAACGAGTCAGGAGGAAGACCAGGTCGAGGCACGACAAGCTGCCCGCGTGGATAGCGTTGGAGCGCGTCCTGGGTGCGAGGCGTGGCGTGCGGATCGTGGGCGAGGTGGGCGCGTGGACTGCGTCTGTGCGCGTCCTGGGCGCGGCCGTGGCAACGTGTGTGTGTGTTAGAGCGGCTATAAAAGCCCACCCCTTGTACTCCTGTGTAGTTCTCGTTGTGGGTGTGTGAGCTCGAGTTCGTGCTAGCTTGAGTAGAACCAGCCGTTCGGGCGGCGGGCGTACGTGCGCCGGAAATCACTGTGTTCTTTCTGTGTTGTGTCTTTCTTCTTCCCGGGTTCATTTGAGCAATCAGTGAGAGAGAGCGCTCCGGGGAGAGGCAAGGCGAGGCTTCGGCCCCAACAACAAACCCTTAATAAAAAATCTAACATGATGACGCCATTTGCCATGATCATCATTAGAGGCCGTGCACCAAGTAGGGGGTCAGCTTCTAGAAGAAACAACTCTGGCATCTTGAAAGGACATGGACTAGCTGCAGCCAAGTCACCTGCTTCTGTGGAATACATACTCCCCGAGTAAGCATCTACCTGCGATGATGCTTTAAAGATGGCATCTGCAGGTTAATATATTGCTTAAAAGATTAGGTGACCTTCTAGAGGGGCTTCACTTACTTAATTATTCCCAATCATGTGGCCGAGCATGAAATCATGCATGATACTCCGTTGACACTTCCCGTTTTTCATGTCACGCATGACCCAATTAGTCACGTGCGTAGCTTCTTCCTGTGCATATACATTGGTTCATACACGTGGACTAGGAGTTAAATAACTAACTGATCGAAATTCAGTGACATGTTGGCATATTTCTTTGAGTATTGGCTTAGTTTAAACTTAATTGTTGGGTTGTATGATATGTAGCGACAACTATGCGTGATGAAGACATCGCACATGGTACGAAAATCGAACCGTGTGTTTGAAAATGAAAGTATGTGATCGCCAACTTATCGCGTATGGTTTATAAGAATTAATCTAGTTGTAGTCGTAGTATTAGGTATAGCCACGTATTAGTCTGTCCTAGTCCTTTTGTTTTCACGTTTGTAAACCGAACTCGTGTACGAGTCGGAATCACGTGGTGTTGGTCCGGCAGCACGTTGGGTATGGCTGGTCTGTATCCCTATATATACGCAAGGAATAATTAAAAAAGGTGCAAGTTTACGCACCACCAAAACAGTTTTTCATCGTTGTTGATCAAAGATCGATTCGATCCAGCGCGGTCGAGCTAGCTTCTACCAGGTCGCGTTGCGTACGTTGCATGGAAAATCCATCAAGCTGCTAGCTTGCTTGCTTGTTAGCTTTGCTGCACGTACACGTCGTAGCTGGGAGCTTTTATCTAGCGATCCAAAGCCAACACGATTGAGAAAAAAAGTCATATGTGATGTTGTGCATAGAGTTCTAATGACCAAATCTTGTGTGATGACTGGTGTCATCGCACACATTTATATAGGAAAAATCGTGAGAGTTGTGTAAGGCAAGGTTTAAGAAAACAGTTTGTGTGCATGCGGGACACGCACACACACACACACATTTCATTTAAGTGTATATTGTACGATGTGAAGCACACAACTCATTGAAATTTACTGTGTGATATTAACACTCTGACACACATGTGTTACCACCTTGTGGAAATGTCTAACATCACCACCACCACCTTTTGCTTGTCCGTGATAGCATGTGTTGGCGACTCTGATGTGCAATACAAGCTCACCGCCGTATATGGCCCACTCACTCATCTCGCAAAGATGCCTTCTTCTTCTTCGCTGAACTCATTAGCCAAAAACCGCCCAACGAAATGCCATGGCTTGCAACTAGGGATTTCAACCAAATATAACGTCCAAGATACAAAAATAAAAGGCATGTCAATCGAAGTCGAATAAATTGGTTCCGAGCGACACTACAAAGTTATGAACATAAAGAGATACACTTGCAAAATAGAAGGTTCACTTGGAGCAACTGTTGACATCAGATTTTGGTATGCAAGAAAATATAATTAAGATAGCTTCAAATAAAGAAGTGTTTTACATGAAAAAGTTTCTTAGTGTTGACATGAATATTTTTTAAGTTTGGCTCATCGTCATCCAATCTCATCTTGAAGGTCAAAATTGTGTTCAAAGTACTAAGATTTCATATGCAGAGTACTATTCGGCTGATTATGCCTACAAAATGGCCTCCTACGAGAAAAAGTTCTACACGGATTATCTTCTTCTCGTTTAGATGAACGGTTTTAATATAAAAATCATCTTAATTCAAGTTCGGATGCAAAAAGTTAGAGCTAAAACAGTATGCTGCAATGCACGGCCGGATCATTTGGCCGATGGCCCGACAAACGTCCCGGAAGTATGGGCTATCATCTATGAAGACAATGTTAAAGACGTAGCCTTATGATCCGGGCAATCATCCGGATTGGAGTCTGGACGTCCGAAGAACTTTTTCTGGTGCGGATGTTAGAAAACAGCCCTAAACCCTCTCAAGACGGACTCAAATCGAAAAATGTTCAACACAAAAGTTGTTCGTACCATCGAGCTGGTTAAATTTTCTTTTGAGCTCATCTTCATCCGAGATTGTTTTCGGCCCGTGAGACCTAAAAACCGAACTGCTGTCTCGGACTTACCTAAATCTGAGTTCGGTTAATTTTGGAAAGATTTGGACGGGATTTGAAGTATTTTTTCACGAAAAGTCCAGCCGCCTCATGAATAGATGAGAGATGATGGCCGATTGAACAACATATAATTAAACAAATCAATCTACCATATTTTATCTTTACTTTTACCTTCTTCCTGGTTTTTCTTCTTTCTCGTTCTTCGTTCGTTCTTCGTGTTGGAGCGCAGCGATCCTCGAGGCTCTAGGGACGGGCGAACCGACCTAGGGCAGCCCATAGCCGCCGTGCGTCCAGACGGGGTCCCTCCCGGACGCGTGGGATTTCGGGACTTCAAAAGACTGTCTTGCGTATCACGCAATCGATCGGATCTCCTTTGACATGAGTTGCGGTGCATCACCCCTGACATAGTACGCGTGACGTGCTTGTGTGTCAAACACTTTTTGGCGACTCCGTTGAGAAAGAAAGATCAAGAATCATCATCGGCCATGTGTAATCTCCCCATGCCCTCAGAAGTTGACGCCGAGAACATCATTAAGCCAGGTCTTGATGAACTATGGGAGGGACATCGTGAAGCCTTTGAAGTGCACAAGAAGTAGCGAGAAGAGGCTTATGAGGTGCTGAAGAAGAAGCGCGAGGAGGTGGACTTAAAAGCTTTTCTTGCAAACTTCGAGAAGGACCGTCAAGGCAACATCACTCCGGTTGGAAAAATCAAGTTACCTCCTCCTCACGGAAAACATGTTGAAACCGCTGTAAATAGCGCATTCTTTACTGAGCAATTGGCTGAACTTGAGAGTTACATTAGTAAGGGTAAGGATCTAGTGTATAATTCGTTTATAGAGAATGAAAAGGCTAATAAAAATACACCACAATCATCTACTCCCTCTGTTCCTAAATATAAGTCTTTTTAGAGGTTCCACTAAGAGACTACATACGGATGTATATAGACATATTTTAGAGCGGGGTTTCACTCATTTTGTTCCGTATGTAGTCCCCTAATAAAATCCCTAAAAAGACTTATATTTAGGAAAGAAGGGAGTAATGATTATGTTGGTGTGACTACTAGCGGAAACCCTAGTTTTGTTTTACCTATTTCATCGACACCTCCCATGCAACAGCAATATAATATGTCATTGACTTTTCACCGTAGTCAAACCAACCAGTTTGTGGCTGCACCTACATATCCTAGGCTTATAATGAGTGTTCCCAATTCCACGCTTAGGACGAATCAATTTGTCACACCACCCATAGGCACAAGCATGTTTGGTCTTCCACCAAATTATATTTCGGCGCCTACTCCACAAGTTGCACCACTAGCTAGTACTCAAATTGCTCCTGTGACATTGCTACAAGCATCTTCATCTCACTCGGATTCAATTTTAGCCAAATTGAGGGAGGATTTACATAAGATGTTTCAAGAAACTTCCAAAAAAAGTCGAAAGTAAAGAGTCGTGTGTACAAAAAGCCTTATCCTGAGCACTTTGATGCAATTTTGTACTCGTCAGGTTATAAGGTTCCTGATTTTGTTAAATTTAGTGGTGAAGGTACAAAGAAAACTTGGGAACATATTAGTTTATATTTAGCACAATTGGGTGAAGCAGGTCACATATAAGAATCGAAAGTGTATTTATTGACCCTATCTTTAACTGGCACATCATTTTCATGGTTTGCTTCTTAGCCACATGGTTCTATTCTCTTATGGTCACAATTAGAGCAGAAGTTTCATGATCATTTTTATAGCGGCGATAATGAGCTAAAATTATCACATCTTACATCACATAGATAGAAACATGATGAATCGGTCAACGATTATGTCAAGAGATTGAGAGATACATAGAACGATGTTGTAGTTTAGTGATAAGTAAGAGACTTGGCGGATCTTGTCCTTAATGGGTTGAAACCACATATCAAAGAGAGGCTGGAAAGTTATTAGTTTTTGAGCATGAACCAAGTCTTGCAAAAAGTGTTAGCTCAGAAGAATAGGAGTAAAGAAGTTCATAGATGTACATCTGATCGTCCTCAAGTGCATATGGTTGAGTCTAATGATGACAATTCGGACAATGAGGCTCATGTATACACCAGTGAATTTGTTTGGTCTTCAAAGACCAAACCTTACACATCCAATTCTCTTAAGCCGTTCGCAAGAATCGTGATGAGGACATGAAGTTTACTTTTGATATATCTAAGTGCGATAAAATATTTCATGCTCTCTTGCAAGATAAGTTGATTAGAATATCACACATGATACAGCCGTTTGAGGAGCTGAAACGACGTCCTTATTGCAAGTACCATAATTCATTTTCTCATGCTACTAATGATTGAAATGTTTTTCGACGACAGATACAACTAGCCATTAATGACGAACAATTGAATTTTTCAGAGATGCAAGTTGAGAAGCAGCCCTTTCCAATAAACACCATGGACTTGGAAGGGAAGAAAATGTTAATTCGGCCTAACATAGCTGAATCTGCTAATAAAGATAATGTTTTTATTAGTGAACCCAGGAAAGGCATGGAGGGTGAGAAAGTCTTGGGAAGAGACGTTGTGCTTGATAAGCAACCTGGTGAGAAAGATGTATCAAAGATCACCATAAAAAATTATGCACTCGGGGGGCAACCTCAAGTACAAGGGGATACTCATGTTAAATTTATCAAGCCCAAGAATTCAGAAGTTGACAAGCAGGAAAAGAGTGAATCTAAGCACATGCGAATCAAGCCAACTTTTTATATGTTGCTATCCAAATATGCCAATCAAGTGGCCGGTTATAGCTCTAATCGGCCATCACATTTCAGGCATTCAAGATCACCTCCCAAGCAAGAATTTTGATGCTATGCAAGGACATACGGGTCATGGTCACCAACATCATGGATGTCGCCACCCCCCCTATGCGACATATTACATAGGTGACTTCAATGGAGGGCGGGGGCAGCCCCCAATGGCTCCTTATGCTTTTCATATGGAGCGGACAGAACCTAAAAGGCCTACTTGCGCGAGTTTTATTATCCCACACAAGGCCGTTTGAGCTATGGTACTAATCGACCAACAAAAATTTCTCCAAGCAAGGTCAAGAAAAAAGTGTGGCGTATTAAGTCATCTATTGCGGAAATTTCAGAATGACAAGCAAAAGGATATTGAAAAGGTGATTGTTGGTAATCCGACTAATTCTAATGGTGATATTGTCATTGTTCAACGGGGTTCCATGGCTAATGATTTTGAGGCTAGCACAAGCAAGACCGAACCTAGGGATCCCAAATATACTCAACCAAAGTGGTGTCCTCCTGGTTTAACTAAGACCATAAAAGGAGATCACAACGCATGAGGAACCACGAGAAGGTAGATTGCAAAGAATAGAAGCAAAGGGATGAATTTCTCAATAAAATTCGTCCCGTGCCATTCACAAAACAAGTGTGGAGGCCTAAGAAAAAAAATCTCACATGCTTCTACAGCCACACCTACACCACCAAAAGAGGATGACGCGACCCCTATTATATCGTCTACACCACCTGAAACATCCCCTTTAATTGAGGGAACTTCAAGTCCAATATACACATTGGGAGATGAAGATGAGATGGTGGATTACGAATCTATGCCGCTTCAGGAAGGTATGGATATTAATATGGTGTATTACTTACCTGCCGAGTATCATGTTATAGGTGAAGAAGAGGAGTTGGCCCAACTAGATTTTGGTCCTAAGAACACTACATTCGAAAATCCAAAAGAACCGGTGAAACACTTGAATCCATTATACCTCAATGGTCATATTAACGGATCATCAGTTGCTAGGATGCTCGTTGATGGTGGTGATGTGGTAAATCTTATGCCTTATTCGGTCTTTAAGAAGTTGGGGTTACATGATGATGCATTGATGAAGACGAATATGGTACTTGGCGAATTTGAGAGTAAAGAAAATACAGAGGCCAATGGTGTGATGTGCATTGGACTCACTGTGGGAAGCAAAACTTTGGCCACCACATTCTTCATCGCCGAGGTGCAAGGTAACTATACTGTTATATTAGGACATGATTGAGTTCATGCTAACTAGTGTGTGCCATCTACCAGGCATCAACTCTTAATACAATGGGTCGATGATGGACTAGAATTCAATCGCGCAGATAGTTCGGCTTGTATTGCCTTGGCCGATGCATTAGTGGATTGGAATCATCCCGATGTTACTTGCTTAATAGGGCATGACCTCTCGAAGTTTGATTTCCTTAGTGCTAGAAGGAACAGATTCATTCCAATCTCTTTAAAGCCGATTGGCGGTAATCGGTTCCAAGGTACGATTTAAATCAAAAATGCAATGAGCGATATAGTATTATCGCCCTAAGAGTAAACATGTACGATTCATAATTATCGCTGTTAGCAAATACATATGGCCGATGAAGTGTTGACATCGTCCTTAGAAACATTGTGCTAGTTATTTTTTGGCACGCAAGCTTTGCCGAAAAACAGGGAGGCATATGCTCACACCTGATTTTGGCATGCAAGAAAACATAATTAAGATGGATTCTAACAAAAAATGCTATATATGAAAAAGTTCCTTAGTGTTGACATGCACATTTTCTAAGTTTGGGCCATCATCATCCGACTCATCTCGAAGGCCAAAAGTATGCTCAAAGTACTAAGATTTTATATGCAGAGTACTATTCGGATGATTACGGCTACAAGATGGTATCGGATGAGAAACATTTATACACAAATTGTATTCATCTCGTTGAGACAATTGATTTTGATGTAAAATTCATCTCAATCAGAGTTCGGATGCAAAACTTACAACTGAAACAGTATGCTGCAATATATGGCCAGATCATCCGAGTGTAGGGATGGCTGTTGGAAATATGCCCAAGAGGCAATAATAAAATGGTTATTATCATATTTCCTTGTTCATGATAATCGTCTATTGTTCATGCTATAATTGTATTAATAGAAAACAGTAATATATGTGTGAATAAATAGATCACAATGTGTCCCTAGCAAGCCTCTAGTTGGCTAGCTCGTTAGTCAATAGATGATCATGGTTTCCTGGTCATGGGCATTAGATGTCATTGATAACGGGATCACATCATTGGGAGAATGATGTGATGGACAAGACCCAATCCTAAGCGTAGCACTAGATCGTATTGTTCGTATGCTAAATCTTTTCTAATCTCAAGTGTCTTTTCCTTCGACCGTGAGATTGTGCAACTCCCGGATACCGTAGGAGTTCTTTGGGTGTATCAAACGTCACAACATAACTGGGTGACTATAAAGGTGCACTACGGGTACCTCTGAAAGTGTTTGTTGGGTTGGTACGAATCGAGATCGGGATTTGTCACTCCGTGTGACGGAGAGGTATCTCTGGGCCCACTCGGTAGAACATCAACATGAGCTCAATGTGACTAAAGGAGTTAGTCACACGATGACGTGCTACGGAACGAGTAAAGAGACTTACCGGTAACGAGATTGAACAAGGTATAGGTATACCGACGATCGAATCTCGGGCAAGTTCTATACCGGCAGACAAACGTGGTTCATCCAATGAGATCATCGTGGAGCAAGTGGGAGCCACCATGGGTATCCAAACCCCGCTGATGGTTATTGGCCAGAGAGGTATCTCGGTCATGTCTACCTGTCTCCCGAACCCGTAGGGTCTACACACTTAAGGTTCGATGACGCTAGGGTTATAGGGAATTGTTATACGAGGTTATCGAAAGTTCTTTGGAGTCCCAGATGAGATCCCGGACGTCACGAGGAGCTCCGGAATGGTCCGAATGTAAAGATTGATATATAGGACGGATGGTTTCGGACACCGGAAGTGTTTCGGGCATCACCGGTAACTTACCGGGACCACCGGAGGTGGCCCCGGGGGTCCACCGGAAGGGGGCAACGACCCCAGGAGGCTAGATGGGCCAACTGCGGGAGGGAACCAGCCCCTAGGTGGGTTGGTGCGCCCCCCCACTCAGCCCATGGCGCAGGAAGAGGGGAGAGGGGGGAACCCTAGCGCAGGTGGGCCTAAGGGCCACCAGAGGGGTGCGCCACCTCTCCTCCCCCCTTGGCCGCCGCACCTCCCCCCATCTAGGGCTGCCCCCCCCCCCAGGAAAGGGAAACCCTCAAGGGGGCGCAGCCCCTCCCTCCCCCTATATACAGTGGGCACTTTTGGGCTTTTGGAGACACAGTTTTCCCTCTCCCTCGGGCGCAGCCCTGCTCTTCTTTCTCCTCCTCTGTGCCGGTGCTTGGCGAAGCCCTGCCGGGAGACCTCGTCTCTCCATCAACACCACGCTGTCGTGCTGCCGGAGATCTTCCCCAACATCTCCCTCCTCCCTGCTGGATCAAGGTGCGGGAGACGTCACCGGGCTGCACGTGTGTTGAACGCGGAGGTGCCGTGGTTCGGCACTAGATCGGAATCAAACCGCGATCTGAATCGCCGTGAGTACGACTCCATCAACCGCGTTCTAGCAACGCTTCCGCTTAGCGATCTTCAAAGGTATGAAGATGCTCTCACCCCTCTCTCGTTGCTGGTCTCTCCATAGGAAGATCTGAATGTGCGTAGGAAATTTTTGAATTTATGCTACGTTACCCAACAGTGGCATCCGAGCCAGGTTTTCTATGCGTAGATTCTATGCACGAGTAGAACACAAAAGGTTGTGGGCGATGATTTGTCAATTGCTTGCCGTACTAGTCTTATTCTTTTCTGGCGGTATTGTGGGATGAAGCGGCCCGGACCGACCTTACACGTACGCTTACGTGAGACTGGTTCCACCGATAGACATGCACACCGTGCATAAAGGTGGCTAGCGGATGTTTGTCTCTCCTACTCTAGTCGGATTGGATTTGATGAAAAGGGTCCTTATGAAGGGTAAATAGCTTTGGCATATCATCGTTGTGGCTGTCACGTAGGTAAGAAAGCGTTCTTGCTAGAAACCCAAATCAGCCACGTAAAACTTGCAACAACAATTAGAGGACGTCTAACTTGTTTTTGCAGGGTTTGACATGTGATGTCATATGGCCAAAGTTGTGATGTTGCATGTATGATGTATGAGATGATCATGTTATTGCAATAGGTTTCACGACTTGCATGTTGATGAGCATGACAACCGACAGGAGCCATAGGAGTTGTCTTAATTTATTGTATGAGCTGCAACGCCATGTGCTTACTACTTTTCCTTCATTGCTAACGGTTAGCTATAGTAGTAGTGATAGTAGTAGTTGGCGTGACGACTTCACGGAGACACGATGATGGAGATCATGATGATAGAGATCATGGTGTCACGCCGGTGACAATGATGATCATGCGATGCCTGAAGATGGAGATCGAAAGAGCAAAGATGGTAATGGCCATATCATGTTACTATATGATTGCATTGTGATGTTTATCATGTTTTTCATCATATTTCTTAGAACGACGATAGCATAATAAGATGATCCCTCTTAAAATTTCGAGAACGCATTCCCCTAAGTGTTCACCGTTGCGAAGGATCGTTGTCTCGAAGCACCACATGATGATCGGGTGTGATAGATTCTAACGTTCGCATACAACGGGTGTAAGCCAGATTTACACACGCGAAACACCTAGGTTGACTCGACGAGCTTAGCATGTACAGACATGACCTCGAATACAAGAGACCGAAAGGTCGAACATGAGTCATATGGTTGAATACGATCAGCATGAAGTTGCTCACCATGGTGACTAGTCCGTCTCACGTGATGATCGGATACGGGTTAGTCAACATGGATCATGTATCACTTAGATGACTAGAGGGATGTGGATTTAAGTGGGAGTTCATACTTAATTTGATTAAATGAATTTAATTGTCATGAACTTAGTCTAAAAGTTGTCTTTATAAATATTGTAGATGGCCAACGTCAACCTCAATTTCAACGCATTCCTAGAAAAAAGCAAGCTGAAAGATGATGGTAGCAACTATGCGGACTGGGTTCGCAACTTGAAGCTCATCCTTGAAGCAGCTAAAAAGGCTTATGTCCTTGATGCGCCGCTAGGTGACCCTCTTGCTTCCGCAGCAGCCCAGGACGTTCTGAACGTCTCGCAAACGCGGAGTGATGACTACTCGCTGGTTAGGTGTGGCATGTTATACAGTTTAGAAACCAGGCTCCAAAGGCGTTTTGAGAAACACGGTGCATATGAGATGTTCCAAGAGTTGAAGCTAGTTTTTCAAGCTCATGCCCGTGTCGGGAGATATGAAGTCTCCGACAAGTTCTTTAGCTGTAAGATGAAGGAGAACAGTTCTGTCAGTGAGCACATACTCAAAATGTCTGGGTTACACGGTTGTGTGACTTCACTTGGAGTCGAACTTCCGGATGATGCTATAATTGATAGAATCCTCCAATCTCTCCCACCAAGCTACAAAGGTTTTGTGCTGAACTACAACATGCAAGGGATGGAGAAGGCCATTCCCGAGTTGTACTCGATGCTCAAGTCTGCAGAAGTAGAAATCAAGACAGAGCATCAAGTGTTGATGGTCAACAAGACCACTAGTTTCAAGAAGGGCAAGGGTAAGAAGAACTTCAATAAAGACGGCAAAGCCGTTGCCGCGCCCGGTAAGCCAGATGCCGGGAAGAAGAAAAAGAATGGATGCAAGCCTGAGACTGAGTGCTTCTATTGCAAGGGAAAGGGTCACTGGAAGCGGAACTGCCCCAAATACTTAGCGGACAAGAAGGCCGACAACGTTAAAGGTATATGTGATATACATGTTATTGATGTGTACCTTACCAGCGCTCGTAGTAGCTCCTGGGTATTTGATACCGGTGCTGTTGCTCACATTTGCAACTCAAAGCAGGAACTGCGGAATAAGCGGAGACTGGCCAAGGACGAGGTGACGATGCGCGTCGGGAATGGCTCCAAGGTCGATGTGATCGCCGTCGGCACGCTACCTCTACATCTACCGTCGGGATTTGTTTTAAACCTTAATAATTGTTATTTAGTACTAGCTTTGAGCATGAATATTGTATCAGGGTCTTGCTTAATGCGAGACGGCTACTCATTTAAGTCAGAGAATAATGGTTGTTCTATTTATATGAGTGATATGTTTTATGGTCATGCTCCGCTGGTGAATGGTTTATTCCTGATGAATCTCGATTGTGATGTTATGCATATTCATAGTGTGAGTACCAAAAGATGTAAAGTTGATAATGATAGTCCCACATACTTGTGGCACTGCCGCCATGGTCATATCGGCGTTAAGCGCATGAAGAAGCTCCATACTGATGGACAATTAGAGTCTCTTGGCTTTGAATCATTTGACACATGCGAACCGTGCCTCATAGGCAAGATGACCAAGACTCCGTTCTCAAGAATAATGGAGAGAGCAACCGACTTATTGGAAATAATACATACTGATGTGTGTGGTCCAATGAACGTTGAAGCTCGCGGTGGCTATCGTTATGTTCTCACTCTCACCGATGATTTGAGTAGGTATGGGTATATCTACTTGATGAAGCACAATTCTGAGACGTTTGAAAAGTTCAAGGAATTTCAGAGTGAGGTCGAGAATCAACGTGACAGAAAAATTAAGTGTCTATGATCTGATCATGGAGGAGAATATTTGAGTCACGAGTTTGGCACACACCTAAGGAAATGTGGAATCGTTTCACAACTAACGCCGCCTGGCACACCACAACGCAACGGAGTGTCTGAATGTCGTAATCGCACTTTATTAGATATGGTACGGTCTATGATGTCTCTTACCGACTTACTGCTATAATTTTGGGGATACGCATTAGAAACTGCAGCATTCACTTTAAATAGGGCACCGTCTAAATCCGTTGAGACGACACCGCATGAACTGTGGTTTGGCAAGAAACCTAAGTTGTCGTTTCTTAAAGTTTGGGGCTGCGATGCTTATGTGAAGAAACTTCAACCAGAAAAGCTCGAACCCAAAGCGGAGAAATGCGTATTCATAGGATACCCTAAGGAAACTATTGGGTATACCTTCTATCTTAGATCCGAAGGTAAAACCTTTGTTGCCAAGAACGGATCCTTTCTAGAGAAAGAGTTTCTCTCGAAAGAAGTAAGTGGGAGGAAGGTAGAACTTGATGAGGTAATTACACCCCCTCTCGAACAGGAAAGTAGCGCAGCGCGGGAAGCTGTTCCTGTGGTGCCTACACCAACTGAAGAGGAAGTTAATGATAATGATCATGAAGCTTCAGATGAAGTTACTACTGAGCCGTGAAGGTCCACAAGGGTACGCTCCGCACCAGAGTGGTATGGCAACCCTGTAATGGAAATCATGTTGTTGGACAACGGCGAACCTTCGAACTATGAAGAAGCGATGGCGGGCCCGGATTCCAACAAATGGCTTGAAGCTATGAAATCTGAGATAGGATCCATGTATGAGAACAAAGTATGGACTTTGGTGGACTTGCCCGATGACCGGCGAGCCATAGAAAATAAATGGATCTTCAAGAAGAAGAGTGATGCGAACGGTAATGTAACCGTTTACAAAGCTCGACTTGTCGCAAAGGGTTTTCAACAAATTAAAGGGATTGACTACAAAGAGACTTTCTCTCCCGTAGCGAAGCTGAAATCAGTCCAAATCATGTTAGCAATTGCCGCCTTTTATGATTATGAAATTTGGCAAATGGACGTCAAAACAGCGTTCCTTAACGGGAACCTTAAGGAAGAGTTGTACATGATGCAACCAGAAGGTTTTGTCGACCCTAAGGGTGCTAACAAAGTGTGCAAGCTCCAGCGCTCCATCTATGGGCTGGTGCAAGCATCTCAGAGTTGGAACATTCGCTTTAATGAGGTGATTAAAGCGTTTGGGTTCATACAGGTTTATGGAGAAGCCTCTCTGTACAAGAAAGTGAGTGGGAGCTCTGTAGCTTTCTTCATACTGTATGTGGATGACATATTATTGATGGGGAATAATATAGAGATGTTGGAGAGCATAAAGGCCTATTTGAACAAGAGTTTTTCAATGAAGGACCTTGGAGAAGCTGCATACATATTAGGCATCAAGATCTATAGAGATAGATCGGGACGCCTCATAGGTCTTTTGCAAAGTACATACCTTGACAAGATATTGAAGAAGTTCAATATGGAAAACTCAAAGAAAGGGTTCTTGCGAGTTTTGCAAGGTACGAGATTGAGTAAGACTTAGTCGCCGACCACGGCAGCAGATAGAGAGAAGATGAGTTCTGTCCCCTACGCTTCAGCCGTAGGCTCTCTTATGTATGCCATGCTGTGTACCAGACCTGATATAAACCTTGCCATAAGTTTGGTAGGGAGGTACCAAAGTGATCCCGGTATGGAACACTGGACAGCGGTCAAGAATATCCTTAAGTCCTAAAAAGGACTAAGGAAATGTCTCTCGTTTATGGAGGTGACGAAGAGCTCGTCGTAAAGGGTTACGTCGACGCTAGCTTCGACACAGATCCGGATGACTCTAAGTCACAGACCGGATACATATATGTTTTGAATGGTGGGGCAGTGAGCTGGTGCAGCAGCAAGCAAGAAGTCATGGCAGCATCTACATGTGAAGCGGAGTACATAGCTTCTTCAGAAGCGGCTCATGAAGGAATTTGGATGAAGGAGCTCATCACCGACCTTGGAGTGGTTCCAAGCGCGTTGGGTCCAATGACACTCTTCTGTGATAACACTGGGGGCATTGCCATAGCCAAGGAGCCCAGGTTTCGCCGGAAGACGAAGCACATCAAACGCCGCTACAACTCCATCCAGGACCATGTCCAGAGTGGAGTAATAGAGATTTGTAAAGTACACACGGATCTGAATGCCGCAGACCCGTTGACTAAACCTCTTCCACGAGCAAAACATGATCAACACCATAATGCTATGGGTGTTCGATACATCACAATGTAACTAGATTATTGACTCTAGTGCAAGTGGGAGACTGTTGGAAATATGCCCTAGAGGCAATAATAAAATGGTTATTATCATATTTCCTTGTTCATGATAATCGTCTATAGTTCATGCTATAATTGCATTAACAAGAAACAATAATACATGTGTGAATAAATAGATCACAATGTGTCCCTAGCAAGCCTCTAGTTGGCTAGCTCGTTAGTCAATAGATGATCATGGTTTCCTGGTCATGGGCATTAGATGTCATTGATAACGGGATCACATCATTGGGAGAATGATGTGATGGACAAGACCCAATCCTAAGCGTAGCACTAGATCGTATTGTTCGTATGCTAAAGATTTTCTAATGTCAAGTGTCTTTTCCTTCGACCGTGATATTGTTCAACTCCCGGATACCGTAGGAGTGCTTTGGGTGTATCAAACGTCACAATGTAACTGGGTGACTATAAAGGTGCACTACGGGTACCTCTGAAAGTATCTGTTGGGTTGGTACGAATCGAGATCGGGATTTGTCACTCCGTGTGACGGAGAGGTATCTCTGGGCCCACTCGGTAGAACATCATCATGAGCTCAATGTGAATAAAGGAGTTAGTCAAACGATGACGTGCTACGGAACGAGTAAAGAGACTTACCGGTAACGAGATTGAACAAGGTATACGTATACCGACGATCGAATCTCGGGCAAGTTCTATACCGATAGACAAAGGGAATTGTATACGGGATTGATTGAATCCTTGACATCGTGGTTCATCCGATGAGATCATCATGGAGCAAGTGGGATCCACCATGGGTATCCAGACCCCACTGATGGTTATTGGCCAGAGAGGTGTCTCGGTCATGTCTACCTGTCTCCCGAACCCGTAGGGTCTACACACTTAAGGTTCGATGACGCTAGGGTTATAGGGAATTGTTATACGAGGTTATCGAAAGTTGTTTGGAGTCCCGGATGAGATCCCGGACGTCACGAGGAGCTCCGGAATGGTCCAGAGGTAAAGATTGATATATAGTACGGATGTTTTGGACACCGGAAGTGTTTCGGGCATGACCGGTAATGTACCGGGAGTCCACCGGAGGTGGCCCCGGGAGTCCATCGGAAGGGGGCAACGACCCCAGGAGGCTAGATGGGCCAAGTGCGGGAGGGAACCAGCTCCTAGGTGGGCTGGTGCGCCCGCCCCCCACTCAGCCCATGGCGCAGGAAGAGGGGAGTGGGGGGGGGGGGGGGAACCCTAGCGCAGGTGGGCCTAAGGCCCACGAGAGGAGTGCGCCACCCCTCCTCCCCCCTTGGCCGCCGCACCTCCCCCCATCTGGGGCTGCCCCCCCAGGAGAGGGAAACCCTCAAGGGGGCGCAACCCCTCCCCCCTATATATAGTGGGCACTTTTGGGCTTTTGGAGACACAGTTTTCCCTCTCCCTCGGCGCAGCCCTGCTCTTCTTTCTCCTCCTCTCTGCCGGGGCTTGGCGAAGCCCTGCCGGGAGACCTCCTCTCTCCATCGACACCACGCCGTCGTGCTACCGGAGATCTTCCCCAACCACTCCCTCCTCCTTGCTGGATCAAGGTGCGGGAGACGTCACCGGGCTGCACGTGTGTTGAACGCGGAGGTGCCGTGGTTCGGCACTAGATCGGAATCACACCGCAATTTGAATCGCCGCGAGTACGACTCCATCAACCGCGTTCTAGCAACGCTTCCGCTTAGCGATCTTCAAAGGTATGAAGATGCTCTCACCCCTCTCTCGTTGCTGGTCTGTCCATAGGAAGATCTGAATATGCGTAGGAAATTTTTGAATTTATGCTACGTTACCCAACAATGGCATCCGCCGGGTTTGGGTACAGGTCGACCCACCCCATACCCTTACCCGTCACCCCAAACCTTACGGTCGTCGGGTACAATTTTTTCTCATACGCATCACCCGTCAGGGTAAATGGGTACCCATGGGTAAAATTACTCATATTTGTTATACATCAATTCGAGTATTACATAGTCATAAGCAACAACTTTTAATAATAATAATATATAAACAACAACACTTCATGACAACAACACATACTCGTAAAAAACAACACATTCTGGACGTGGGCTAGCTGCAAGATTTATGTACAAATAATATGTTTAATATGTTGATAAATAATATTTAAGACCTATTTTTGAAATTATATGTGGGTACTTGGTACATGGTTATGGGTTATACAAAACCATACCCGTACCCACTATACCCGATGGGTTTCAAATTTTCCCGTTTATGTATGTATGGGTATTTTTTTGACCCATACCCTTACCAAAATATGGTTTTACCCACAGGGTAAGCGGGTAATGGGTACCCATTGCCATCCCTATCTGGGTGGGGAGCCGATCATCCGGCCGATGGTCGGACAACGTCCAGGACGTATGGGCTATCATTCAGGAAGACAACAGAAGGTTAAAGCCGAAGCCACATGATATCGGTAAGGTCCCGGATGATCCGGGCAATCATCCGGATTGGAGTCCACACGTCTGAACAACTTTTTCTGCTCCAGATGTTAGAAAACAGACTAGAACCCTCTGAAGACGTACACAAATCAAAAAATGTTCTACACAAAAGTTGTATGTCTCATTGAAGCTGTTAAATATTCTTTTTGGCTCATCTTCATCCGTGGTTGTTTTCGATCTGAGAGACCCAAAAACCGAGTTGAAGTCTTAGACTTACCAAAATCCGAGTTCGGTTAATTTTGAAAAGATTTGGACAGGATTTGAAGTCCTTCTTTTACGGAAAGTCCAGCCGCCTCATAAATAGATGAGAGGTGACAGTCGATTGAACGACACACAATAGAACAAATCAATCTATCATATTTTACCTGTACTTTTACCTTAGGTCTTGTTCTTCTTATTTCTCGCTCTTTGTTCCTTCTTTGTGTTGGAGCGTAGTGATCCTCGAGGCTCTAGGGACAGGCGAACCAACCTAGTGCATCCCATAGCCGTTGTGCGTCCATACGGGGTCCGTCCTGGGCATGTGACGTTTCTGGTCTTCAAAAGCGCGCGCTGACTCTCTTGTGTATCGCATTGTCGGTCGGGTCTCATACGACGTGAGCTGAAGTGCATCACCCCAGGTTTCGAGGGTACACATGACGTGTTTGTGTGTCAACAACAACGAGAGGGGAAACACGACAATGTGCAAACTACTCATTTTTCTGCAACAGCGGGTGGGATACACTTTCAACACCCATTTGATACCCAACCTCTCGTCCTCACTATCCGATCATTATCCTCTCCTTCTCGTTGATGGCAAGGGACCGCGGAGGCCTAGGACTTTTAAGTTTGATTTTTTTGGGTCTATATGCCCTGTTTTATGGAGGCGTTAAATAAGGGTTGGAACGAGCCTCTCGAGCACACTGATTCATATCAAGTTGTGTTCCATAAGCTCAAGAACGTGGCAATCTGCCTCTCCAAATGAAGTAGGGGCCTTTTCTCTAAAGCAAAGGTTAACCTACATTTCGCTCTTTTGATGATTCTTCGCCTCAACATTGCTCAGGAGAACCGACAACTCTCCCGCGATGAGGGTCACTTTAGGGCCATGCTAAAGAGGAGGGTCATTAGCTTGGCAGTGCTTGAGACAGCATAGAAAAGCAATGTGTGAGAATTTCTAACCTCAAAGAGGGTGACGCGAACAGTAAGTTCTTCCATCACCGGATTAATACTAGGAGGAAGAACCATATTCATAGGCTAAAGCATGACCAAGATTGGATCGCCGAGCAAGATGCTAAAGAGAAGCTCATTCTTGACCAGTTCTCTGAAGTGATGAAAAAGGGACACAAGCGATAAGGACTTCAAGTGGGAGGAGGTCAACATAGAGGTGCATGACTTGCATGGCCTTGAGTAAACCATCACTTAGGATGAGGTGAGGGAGGTGATAACCCACAAGTGTAGGGGATTGCAACAATTTTCGCAGGTAAGTTAACCCAATTTATTGATTCGACACAAGGGGAGCCAAAGAATATTTATAAGCTTTAACTGTTGAGTTGTCAATTCAACCGCACCTGAAAGATACTTGCTTGGCAATGGAATATTAGTAGCAACGGTGATATGGAGGTGATGGTGGCAATGAAAATAATAGTGGCAAAGCAACGAAAGTAAAACAGCGAAAGTAAATCTACTTGTGACCAGTAGGATTAAAACACTGTAGGCTAAGGAGATGGATGGTTGGTCATGAATGATAGATATCATGTATTTAACTTAGGGCAAGGCACATAGAAAAGTAATTATCATCTAGGCATATATCAAACATTAAGCATGTATCCCGAGGTAGTCGTGCGTGCTTGCAATAAGAACTTGCATAACATCTTTTGTCCTACCATCCCGCTGTCAATGGGGCCAAAAAGAACTTATGGATATTAAGGTGCTCCTGTCAAAGAGCACCGGAACAAAGCATTAACAATCAATGGATATATGGAATCCTCAAACTATAGTCTATCCCCTTTGGTGTCCCAAGCTGTCACCATTGGGATCGCCGGTTCCGGACTATAATAGGTGCATACTACTCATAGATAGGATCTAAAACGCAAATATATTGATGAAAACATAAGGTATTCAGATCTAAAATCATGGCACTCGGGCCCAAAGTGAAAAGAAATAAGAGTAAAAAGTAGTAGCAAAGATGATAAACACCATAGTAGATGATAGGCAACATGCCCTCAACAATCGGACGAACTATTACATGATCTAACTCATCCAATCTCCCCCATCCCCTTCACCTATAGCAGGGAATTACTCACACATGTTGGGAGAAGCCACGGAAGGATGATGGAGTGGAGATGATGATGATGATGCCGACGATTTCCCTCTCCGGAGGCCAAAACAGTCTCCAAATTAGCTCTCCCAAAGAAGAACTGAGTGTGGCGGCGGCTCCGCATCGAGAACTTGCAAAACGACTTCTATTCTGGGGTTTTTGTGTCACGGGTAAAAATAGGAGCCAAAATAGGGCACCAGAGGGGGTGGGCCCCACCCAGGCGGCCTCCCGGCGCGGCCAGGGGGCAGGCCGCGCTAGCAGGTTGCCTGGGGGCCCTGTGGCTCCCGTCTGGCCCATCTTTGGGCCCATGGTTCCTCCTGACACATGGATTTTCTCTATTTTTATAGGAATTTTACGGGACGTCTAAATATGCATTTTCCCGCGCACAAGAAAACCATACAAACAGCTCTGCTGAAAACAGAGTTAGTCCGAGTTAGTTTCATTCAAATCATGCAAGAATGAGGCCAAAACATTAGCAAAAGTGTTTGGAAAAGTCGATGCGTTTGAGACGTATCAACTCCCCAAATCTTAGCATATTGCTTGTCCTCAATCAATTCAGTTCAACGAACTGAACACGATAAAGAAAACTTTGACAAACTCTTTTGCTTCATCAGATGTATGTAGACATGCACCACGAACAAGTCCAACAAGTATTGAAGTAATGCTATAAAGACAATGCACGAAGCAATCCTTCGATCATGTGAAGAGTTTCGAACAACTGAGAAAGAATAACATGTAACTGAAAATCATAACGAGATCACAATGCACATGACTTGGATATATTAGAGTCGTGTCTCGCTAGCCCCCAAGAGTGAAGCAAAACATAAGCGCAGACGGTCCTTCGGAGTATGAAGGGATACTAGAAATGAATATTTCAGAATAAGCAATATCACAATCATGCAGAAGACAATGTGGTGCTTTGGGACAATGCACATTACACTCAGAATGACAACTATGCTCTCTATAGTTGGTGCTTTTTATAAGAAGAGGACGACTCAACAGAAAAGTAAAATAGATAGGCCCTTCATAGAGGGATGCATTGATTTGCAGAGGTGCCAGGGCTTGAGCTTTAAAACAGAGATAAATTTTGAGTGGTATGCTTTCATTGTCAACATAACAACTAAGAGATCTCAATATCTTCCATGCTAAATACATTATAGGCGGTTCCCAAACAAAAAAGTAAAGTTTTAACCCCCCTCCACCAATTGATCTCACTCCATGGCGGGCCGAATCCACGGGTACCATCCATACAAACAACAATCCTAGGGGAGTTTTGTTTCATTAAATTTGATTTGACTCTGAGCATGGAACTGGGCATCCCGGTTACCAGCCACTTTGTCGTGAATGATAGTGAATCAACACATATCTTGATAATAACCTACTTAGCATGGAACATACTGATAGCCCCTAGTCACTACATGAGCGATTCGGGCATACAAAACAAAATATTTATTTGAAAATTTAGAACACGACACATGCAAATTTACTTAGGACGACACATAAATAGAGCATACAGGTAGGTATCGTGGACTCATATGGTGCAAATGGTTTCAAGGATTTTGGATGCACAAGCAGTCAGTCCGCTTAGTACAGGTGAAGGCTAGCAAAAGACGAGGAAGCGACCAACTAAAGAGCAATAACGGTCATAATCATGCAGAGCGACAAAGCAACATTGAATCGGGCATGAAAGCGATATAACTATTCTGAAATAAAAAGATCGTCAAGGCTTGATAGACTTTTAGTCATAAACATGTGTAAGCACGTGCCAAGTCAATCCAAAAACTCTCTGAAGGGAAATACAACTCTAATATGCCAAACCATGAACAATGTAATGCATGCTAAACATTTCAATAACACATTATGCATTCCAGCTATTTGAGACTAGTCACAAAGAAAGCATGAACTACTGGGAGAGCATTGTAATCATAACACTATGTCGCTACAAGCTGGTCTCTAGATCATAAGTACATGCATATGTACAAAAGTAGAAACAAATAGTGTTCATACAGGCTTTCCTTGTTACATTCCTTCCGTCGATCTTCATCATTATTGCATCGTCACTTGCACGATCGAACGTAGAACGACATACTCAAGTGCAATTGCAACCATGGACGTGAGCTGAACTCTGCAAACAAAGCAAACTAAAGAGAGAAAATAAATCTTTTTGGGTTTTCCAAAGGTTAAACGAAAGCAAAAGAAAAGAGAAATCTTTTTGTTGTTTTTGCAAAGAAAGAACAAAGAAGAACATGCGAAAACTCTGAAAAGACTTACAAAGGATACTATGGATGATACAATGAAAGGGGAGAAGGATACGTACTCCCCCAAGCTTAGGCTTTTGGCCTAAGTTGAGCTCGGCTACTGCATGCTCCAGGAGCTTCCTCCGGCTCCGGAGTGGTACTGGTGGCTCCAAGAATCATACGAGGCCTCGGGCACATACACTGATATCCAGCTGGCCTCCCAAGAAGAAGGCTCTTCTTCCTCTGGAACAACCTCCTCCATGGGGTTGTGGAACTGCTGCTGTATCACAAACTCGTCCAGCTCAATCGAGGTGAAAGACCACCCGTTCCTGCTAGTGTAATCTGTTGGAAATATGCCCTAGAGGCAATGATAAAATAGTTATTATTATATTTCCTGTTTCAAGACAATCGTTTATTATCCATGCTATAATTGTATTGAATGAAAGCATAGATACATGTGTGGATATATAGACAAAACAATGTCCCTAGCAAGCCTCTAGTTGGCTAGCCAGTTGATCAAGGATGGTTTAGGTTTTCTGACCATATGCAAGTGTTGTCACTTGATAACTGGATCACATCATTAGGAGAATCATGTGATGGACTAGACCCAAACTATGAACGTAGCATGTGATCGTGTCATTTTGTTGCTATTGTTTTCTGCGTGTCAAGTATTCATTCCTATGACCATGAGATCATGTAACTCACTGACACCAGAGGAATACCTTGTGTGTATCAAATGTCACAACGTTACTGGGTGACTATAAAGGTGCTCTACAGGTATCTCCGAAGGTGTACGTTGAGTTAGCATGGATCAAGACTGGGATTTGTCACTCCGTGTGACGGAGAGATATCTCGGGGCCCACTCGTTAATACAACATCACATACAAGACTTCCAAGCAATGTGACTCAAGTGTAAGTCACTGGATCTTGTATTACGGAACGAGTAAAGAGACTTGCCAGTAACGATATTGAAATAGGTATAGGGATACCGACGATCCAATCTCAGTAACATACCGAAAGACAAAGGGAATGTTATACGGGATTATATGAATCTTTGGCACAAAGGTTCAACCGATAGGATCTTCGTAGAATATGTAGGATCCAATATGTACATCCAGGACCCGCTATTGGATATTGACCGAGGAGTGTCTCGGGTCATGTCTACATAGTTCTCGAACCCGCAGGGTCTACACACGTAAGGTTCGATGATGTTTTAGTATAGTTGACTTATATGTGTTGGTGACCAAAGGTTGTTCGTAGTCCCGGATGAGATCACGGACGTCACGAGGGTTTCCGAAATGGTCCAGAAACAAAGATTGATATATATATGATGGTTTCATTTGGTCACCAGAAAGATTTCGGGTATTACAGGCAGTGTACCGGGAGTGAGCAATGGGTTCCGGGTATTCATCGGGAGGGGCCCACCCACCCGGGAGTGAGCCCAGTAACCCTAGGGTGGCGCATCAGGCCTTAGTCGGCTGGTGAGGCCTGCCCAAGTGGGCTATGGCTCCACAAGAGAAAAATACCAAAGGAAAGAAAAAAAGGAAAGAGGGAGGTGGGAAGGAAGGAGTGGACTCCTTCCGCCAAACCGCATTGGGGTGGGAGTCCACCTCTACCTTCGGCTGGCGCCCTTGGAGCTCCCTTGAGCCCCAAGGCTAGCCCCTGCCCCCTCCTATATATATTGGTGGTTTTAGGGATTTTGAGACACAACTTTTCCGCGTGCAACTCAAACCTATACCACATAGTTCTTCCTCTAGATCGGATTTCTGCGGAGCTCGGGCGGAGCCCTGCAGGAGTAGATCATCACCACCACCGGCGCGTCGTCACGCTGCCGGAGAACTCATCTACTTCCCCGTCTCTCTTGCTGGATCAAGAAGGTGGAGATCGTCATCGGGCTGTACGTGTGCTGAACGCGGAGGTGCCGTCCGTTCGGCGCTAGATCGCAATGGATCGTGGGACGGATCGTAGGACGGCGGCGATTTGAATCATGAAGCTGTACCACTACATCAACCGTGATTCTTAACGCTTCCTGCTTAGCGATCTACACGGGTATGTGGATCCAATCTCCCTCTTGTAGATGAACATCACCATGATAGGTCTTCGTGTGCGTAGGAAATTTTTTGTTTCCCATGCAATGTTCCCCAACAGTGGTATCAGAGCTAGGTTCATGCATATATGTTATCTCAAGTAGAACACAAAAGTTTTTGTGGGTGTTGATGTTCGATTTATTGCCCTCCTTAATATTTTCTCGATTCGGCGGTATTGTTGGATTGGAGCGGCCCGGACCGACATTACTCGTACGCTTAAGAGAGACTAGTTTCATCGACCAACATGCAACTCGTTGCATAAAGATGAGTGGCGGGTATCGGTTTCTTCAAATTTAGTTGAATTAGATTTGACCGAGGTGGTCCTTGGAGAGAGGTTAAATAACAATTTGCACATCTCCGTTGCGGTTTTTGCGTAAGTAAGATGCGATCATACTCATTGTTGAGGAAATCGTTAACTGGTAACTGCTCGGTTGGGTGGTGAGTAGGGGATTAATGGGCTAATCGGCAAGTTAATCGGCCATTTAATCCATTAATCGGGCGATTTATCAGTTAATCGGCTACTCGGTGACCTTACGAGTAGGGATTAATTGGCTACTCCGTGACCTTACGAGTTGGGATTAATTGGCAAGTTAACTGGTTAACTGGATGAATTCGTGAACATGGATCATACTAGATACCCATAGCAGCCACGTAAAACATGCAACAACAAATTAGAGGACGTCTAACTTATTCTTGCAGGGTATGCTTGTGATGTGATATAGCAAAAGAAATGATGTGATATATTGGATGTACGAGATGATCATGTTGTAATAGTTAATATCGACTTGCACGTCGATGCTACGACAACCGGCAGGAGCCATAGGGTTGTCTTTAAACTAACGTTTGTGTTTGCAGATGCGTTTACGATATTGCTAGGTTGTAGCTTTAGTAGTAATAGCATAGATAAAATGACAACCTCGATGGCGACACGATGATGGAGATCATGGTGTGGCGCCGGTGACAAGAAGATCATATCGGTGCTTTGGTGATGGAGATCAAGAAGCACAAGATCATGGCCATATCATGTCACTTATGAATTGCATGTGATGTTAATCCTTTTATGCACCTTATCTTGCTTAGGACGACGGTAGGATTATAAGTTGATCCCTCACTAAAATTTCAAGATAAAATTGTGTTCTCCCCGACTGTGCACTGTTGCGACAGTTCGTTGTTTCGAGACACCACGTGATGATCGGGTGTGATAGACTCAACGTTCACATACAACAGGTGCAAAATAGTTGCACACGCGGAACACTCGGGTTAAACTTCACAAGCCTAGCATGTGCAGACATGGCCTCGGAACACAAGAGACCGAAAGGTCGAGCATGAATCGTATAGTTGATATGATTAACATAGATATGTTTACCACTGAAACTATACTCAGCTCACGTGATGATCGGACTTGAGTTAATGGATTTGGATTATGCACCACTCAAATGACTAGAGTGATGTATTTTATGAGTGGTAGTTTATTAGTAATTTGATTAGTTAAACTCTAATTGTCTTGAACATAGTCTAAGTCCACTTTGCAATATTTTATGTTGTAGATCAATGGCTCACGCAGTAGCAACCCTGAATTTCAATACGTTCCTAGAGAAAGCTAAGTTGAAAGGTGATGGAAGCAACTTTGTAGACTGGGCACGTAATCTTAGGCTCATCCTACAAGCTGGGAAAAATAATTATGTCCATGATGTTGCGCTAGGAGATGAACCACCCACTACGTCTGACCAAGATGTTTTGAACGCTTGGCAATCACGTAAGGAGGACTACTCAGTAGTTCAATGTGCAGTTTTGTATGGCTTAGAACCGGGACTTCAACGATGTTTTGAGCGTCATGGAGCATATGAGATGTTCCAGGAGTTGAAGTTTATGTTTCAGAAGAACGCCCAGATCGAGAGGTATGAGACCTCTGATAAATTCTATGCTTGCAAGATGGAAGAGAATTCGTTTGTCAGTGAACATGTGCTCAAAATGTCTGGGTACTCAAACCGTCTAGCTGAGTTGGGGATTGAACTCCCGCAAGAGTCTATCACTGACAGAATTCTTCAATCACTGCCACCTAGCTATAAGAGCTTTGTGTTAAACTATAACATGCAAGGGGTGAACACGTCACCCGGCGAGTTATTCGTGATGCTGAAAGTCGCAGAGTCAGAACTCCGGAAAGAGCATCAAGTGTTGATGGTCAATAAGACCACTGGTTTCAAGAGAAATGGCAAAGGTAAGAAGGGTAACTCCAAGAAGAGCGGCAAATCTGTTGCCAATCCGAAGAAGAAACCCAAGGATGTACCCAAGCCGGAAACAGAGTGTTATTATTGCAAGGGGATGGGTCACTGGAAGCGCAACTACCCCAAGTATTTGGCTGATAAGAAGGCGGCCAAAGAAAAATCAGGTATATGTGATATACATGTTATTGATGTGTACTTAACCAACTCTCGTAGTAGTGCCTGGATATTTGATACCGGTTCTGTTGCTCATATTTGCAACTCGAAGCAAGAACTGTGGAATAAACGAAAGCTGGTGAAGGATGAAGTGACGATGCGCGTGGGAACTGGTTCCAAGGTTGATGCAATCGCCGTCGGCACAGTCTTACTTCTGTTACCATCATGATTAGTTATGAACTTAAATAATTCTTATTTAGTGCCTGCGTTAAGCATGAACATTAGTATCTGGATCTTGTTTATTGCGAGACGGTTACTCATTTAAGTTAGAGAATAATGGTTGTTCTATTTATATGGGTAATATCTTTTATGGTCATGCACCCAATGTGAGGGGTCTGTTCATAATGAATCTTGATTGTGATGACACTCATATCCGTAACATTGAGACCAAAAGATGTAGAGTTAACAATGATAGCGCCACCTTTTCGTGGCAGTGCCGCTTAGGTCATATTGGTGTAAAGCGCATGCAGAAACTCCATACGGATGGGCTTTTGGAGTCACTTGATTTTGAATCACTTGACACATGCGAACCATGGCTCATGGGAAAGATGACTAAGACTCCGTTCTCCAGAACAATGGAGCGTGCAAGTGACTTGTTGGAGATCATACATACCGATGTGTGCGGTCCAATGAGTATGGAGGCGCGCGGCGGATATCGTTATTTTCTCACCTTCACTGATGATTTGAGTAGGTATGGCTATATCTACTTGATGAAGCACAAGTCTGAAACGTTTGAGAAGTTCAAGCAATTTCACAGTGAAGTCGAAAATCATCATAACAAGAAGATCAAGTTCCTGCGTTCTAATCGAGGGGGAGAATATATGAGTTTCGAGTTTGGTGCTCACTTAAGACAACGTGGAATCATTTCACAGTTAACACCGCGTGAAACACCACAGCGTAATGGTGTGTCCGAACATCGTAATTGTACTTTGTTAGATATGGTTGGATCTATGATGTCTCTTACTGATTTGACATTATTGTTTTGGGGTTATGCATTAGAGAGAGTTGCATTCACTTTAAATAGGGCACCGTCAAAATCCGTTGAGACGACACCATACGAGCTATGGTATGGTAAGAGACCAAAGTTGTCGTTTCTTAAAGTTTGGGGATGTGATGCTTATGTCAAAAAGCTTCAACCTGAAAAGCTAGAACCCAAAGCGGAAAAGTGTGTCTTCATAGGTTACGCAAAGGAGAAAGTTGGGTACACCTTCTACCTCAGATCCGAGGGCAAAGTGTTTGCTGCTAAGAAGGGAGCTTTTCTTGAGAAGGAGTTTCTCTCGAAAGAATTGAGTGGGAGGAAGATAGAACTTGATGAGGTTGTAGAACATCTACTCCCTCTAGATGGTGGCGTAGGGCAGGGGGAAACAACTGTCGAAGCGACACCGGTTGAGGAGGAAGCTAATGATGATGATCATGAAGCTTCGGATCAAGTTGATATCGGACCTCGCAGGTCGACAAGATCATGTACTGCTTCTTAGTGGTACGGTAATCCAATCTTATCAATCATGTTGTTAGACAACAATGAACCTGCAAATTATGAAGAAGCAATGGTGGGCCCGGATTCCAACAAATGGCTGCAGGCCATGAAGTCCGAGATAGGATCTATGTATGAAAACAAAGTGTGGACTTTGGAAGTATTACCTGAAGGTCGCAAGGCTATTCAGAACAAATGGATCTTTAATAATCTAGTCAGGGGGTCTGCTACATTCAGATCTGTGTGCACTTTGCAAATATTTACGTCCTCTTTAAGCGGACCTGAAGCATGATCAACACCAGAACTGTATGGGTGTTAGATTCATTCCAATGTAAATCGCATAGCAATGTGAGACTAGATTATTGACTCTAGTGCAAGTGGGAGACCGTTGGAAATATGCCCTAGAGGCAATGATAAAATAGTTATTATTATATTTCCTGTTTCAAGATAATCGTTTATTATCCATGCTATAATTGTATTGAATGAAAGCATAGATACATGTGTGGATATATAGACAAAACAATGTCTCTAGCAAGCCTCTAGTTGGCTACCCAGTTGATCAAGGATGGTTAAGGTTTTCTGACCATATGCAAGTGTTGTCACTTGATAACTGGATCACATCATTAGGAGAATCATGTGATGGACTAGACCCAAACTATGAACATAGCATGTGATCGTGTCATTTTGTTGCTATTGTTTTCTGCGTGTCAAGTATTCATTCCTATGACCATGAGATCATGTAACTCACTGACACCGGAGGAATACCTTGTGTGTATCAAACGTCCGAACGTTACTGAGTGACTATAAAGGTGCTCTACATGTATCTCCAAAGTTGTCCGTTGAGTTAGCATGGATCAAGACTGGGGTTGTCACTCCGTGTGACAGAGAGGTATCTCGGGGCCCACTCGGTAATACAACATAACATACAAGCCTTGCAAACAATGTGACTCAAGTGTAAGTCATGGGATCTTGTATTACGAAATGAGTAAAGAGACTTGCTGGTAACGAGATTGAAATAGGTATAGGGATACCGACGATCAAATCTCGGTCAAGTAACATACCAAAGGACAAAGGGAATGTTATACGGGATTATATGAATCCTTGGCATAGAGGTTCAACCGATAGGATCTTCATAGAATATGTAGGATCCAATATGGAAATCCAGGTCCCGCTATTGGATATTGACCGAGGAGTGTCTTGGGTCATGTCTGCATAGTTCTCGAACCCGCAGGATCTGCACGCTTAAGGTTCGATGATGTTTTAGTATAGTTGAGTTATATGTGTTGGTGACCGAAGGTTGTTTGGAGTCCTGGATGAGAGCACGGATGTCACGAGGGATTCCAGAATGGTCCGGAAACGAAGATTGATATATAGGATGGTTTCATTTGGTCACTGGAAAGATTCCGGGCATTACCGGAAGTGTACCGGGAGTGACGAATGGGTTACGGGTATTCACCGAGAGGTCCCACCCACCCGGGAGTGAGCCCAGTAACCCTAGGGTGGCACATCAGCCCTTAGTGGGCTGGTGAGGCCAGCCCAAGTGGGATATGGCGCCACAAGAGAAAAATACCAAAGGAAAGAAAAAAAAGGAAAGAGGGAGGTGGGAAGGAAGGAGTGGACTCCTTCCCCCAAACTGAATTGGGGTGGGAGTCCACCTCTCCCTTCGGCCGGCGCCCTTGGGGCTCCCTTGAGCCCCAAGGCTAGCCCCTCCCCTCCTCCTATATATATTGGTGGTTTTAGGGCTTTTGAGACACAAAATTGTTGCGCGCAACTCAAACCTATACCACGTAGTTCTTCCTCTAGATCGGATTTCTGCGGAGCTCGGGCGGAGCCCTGTAGGTGTAGATCATCACCACCACCGGCGCACCGTCACGCTACCGAAGAACTCATCTACTTCCCCGTCTCTCTCGCTTGATCAAGAAGGCAGAGATCTTCATCGAGCTGCACGTGTGCTGAACGCGGAGGTGTCGTCCGTTCGGCGCTAGATTGGAACGGATCATGGGACGGATCGTAGGACGACGGTGATTTGAATCATGAAGTTGTACCGCTACATCAACCGCGTTTCTTAATGCTTCCCGCTTAGCGATCTACAAGGCTATGTGGATCCAATCTCCCTCTCGTAGATGAACATCACCATGATAGGTCTTCGTGTGCGTAGGAATTTTTTTGTTTCCCATGCAACATTCCCCAACATAATCAAACAAAAGTGGTGCAGGAAGACGGATCTCGCGAGTAGTAACCTCGCCAAATCTCATAATATAAACAAGGTTACCAAACTCGGAAGTCCTAGTAACAAACTCTTCCCTCTTTATAGCGGTAAGGTCAAAGCTTATGAACGAAAAAGGCGTATTATCCGTGCGCATAGTGCGCGCGAGGTGCTCGAGGATAAGCGTGGCATAAATGCCACCAAAGTGGGGGCCCTTTGCCGCTGTTAGCGCCGAGGCGACGAGCAATCAAAGCCCCAATATTATACGTGTTATCACCTAAGAGGGAGGGTGCCAAGATAGCGAGATCCGGAGCCGAAATGTTGCTTGTGTTGTCACGAGCTAGCACCCCTCAAGCAATATAGTATGCGAAATACCTGATGTGAGGAAACAAGATGCTGGAGATCTTCCCTTGGTGAATTTCTCACGGGTCCTTACTGCAAAGGGAAACGAATAGGGATTTCAGCTCGCATGGCTGAACGTTCATTTTGGTCGCCTTCCCGACATTTCGCACACCTATAATATCACAAAATTCTGCCAAAGACATGGTAAAGACATCCTCATATAATCTGAATTCAATCATGGAAGTTTTATTATTATATCTAAACGAGTTGACAAAATATTAGGTGAGTTTTGGATATTGTTGCACACGTCGTGTTACGAGATGTGTCAAACCTGCAATTGCACAGAGGTTATCAAACTCATCCTTAATATATGCTGCCGTAAGGAAATCTGAACATGGGTATGCGATGGCACGTGCCTTGTCCATCTCATGGAACAACTTTGGTGGCACGATATTATCATTGTAACTTGTCCTCACAGTAGAGGATGAAGCTGCAGCTCTAGTTAGTCTATCAGTAGGCTCGGGTCTCTTCTTCCCAAACCATCCTTTTGGTTTTCCAAACAAGCTCATTTCTGAAATTTTTGGTTCATCACAAAAATGGAGGTTTAAGCAAAAATAAGTTGGAGTAAACTATTCTACTCACTCCCCTTATGCATAAGCTTGCATAAAAACTTCACAAATAATTTTCTAAGCATGCATGCAAGCTCATATGAACAACACAAAGAGCTCCTAACTACTCACAAATAAGACCACCAATCAAAATTTTAATTAGAGGAGTGGAGGAGTCACATACCAGGAAGAAAATGCTCAAATTTTCAATGCAAATGATGGGCTGTAGAGAGAGATCAAAATTTGCCACCAAGAACAGCAAGAAATCGAGCTCTAAGAGAAAAATTGGGATTTTTGGAGTGAGAGAGAGAGAGAAGGGAGGAAGAAGTACCTAGAAAGGATCCCAGGTGGGCCCAAGCAACCTATGGGCGCGGCCAGCGGGCAGGCCACGCCAGCTGTCCTCCTGGACAAAGGGTGCCCCCCTGGTTGGCTCCAGGTGCCCCTGCGTCTCTTTTTCGATGGAATTTTTTTTATTTTTTCTGGAATTTTTCTGACAACTTCACTTTTGATTTTTTTTCGAAATACTGAAAGCTGCAAAACTTCTCGAAAGTTCGAAACAATGGTTAAACATATGAAGCTTCAAAAACATAAAACTTTGGTACAACAAGGAGGATGAAAGATAAAGGAAATGAAAACATAACAAGCTTCTCTTTTACTCATATAAAACATATTTGTTAGCAAGGTTGATCAAGTCTCACTACCAAACAGGTGTTATATTCAACAAAAAGTTTCACTTCTTATAAAGAAATCATGGTACCTTTATTTCAATGGATATTGTCCCCACCATAATGGTTTTGTATTTGTGGTGCACATGTAGAGGACAATCCCACTCTCCTACCTTCACGGTCTCAATATTCTCAATAGAATTAAGGCCATGCCTTTTATCAATCTTCTTCGGAAAATATACCATATGCTCCTTATCATTAACATTGAAGGTCACCTTTCCTTTATTGCAATCAATAATAGCACCCGCGGTGTTAAGAAAAGGTCTACCAAGAATAATAGACATGCTCCCATCCTCGGGCATGTCAAGCACAACAAATTTAGTAAGGATCAAGAAATTAGCAACTTCAACGGGAACATCCTCACAAATACCTACATGAACAGCTGTTGACTTATCACCCATTTGAAGAGAGATATCTGTAGGGATTAGTTTATCTAGACAAAGCCTTTTGTAAAGAGAGAAAGGCATAACACTCACTCCTGCATCAAGATCACATAAAGCAGTCCTCACATAATTATTTTTTATGGAGCAAGGAATGGTGAGTATACCTGGATCACCAAGCTTCTAAGGAATCTTGCCACTGAAAGAGTAATTAGCAAGCATAATAGATATTGCCTCATTAGGAACTTTGCTTTTATTAGTGAAAATATCTTTCATATACCTTGAGTACGGAGGCAACTTAATAGCATTGGTCAAAGGAATTTGAAGAAAAAGAGGTTTCATCCATTCACAAAATTTATTGTAATGCTCTTCTTGTGTAGTTTTGAAAGACTTACCTGGGAAGGGCTTTGATTTTTGTACCCATGGTTCCCTTTCCTTCCCATGTTTTGTTGCAGCAAAATCTTCTCTAGTATATCTCTTGCGCTTGTCAGGTGCTTCTTCCTCTCGTATATCACGAGGATAAATCTTCTCATTATCTTTATCAGGTTCAGCACCATCTTCAGTTTCAACATCGGAAATAGATATACTATTAGGATCAAAAATAGGTTCTTCATCAATTATGGGATCATTGGAGTTGTCAGCCTCCTTGTGTTTCTTCTTCTTCTTCGGGGAGCTGACTATGTCTTCTTCCTGCAATTGAGAATCTTGCTCGATCCTCTTTGGATGCCCCTCCGGATAGAGGGGGTGCTGGGTGTGTGTACCACCTCGGGTATTTATACCATATGCCTACGCATCAACTTGTTTGGCATTGTTAGCAAGCAAATATTTTTGCACATTAGAAATTTGTTCAAGCTGAGTTTGAACCATATGAAAATGCTTAACAAGACCTTTAACATCATTAACAGTTCTACTTAAAACATCAAGCAAAGTTTTGATAGCAAGGGAATTATCATGCAATTGGCTTTGAATCCGCTCATTAAAGTGATTTTGCTTGACAATGAAATTATCAAGCTCATCTAAACATTGATCAGGAGGCTTACCATGAGGGATGTCACTTGCATTGAATTCTAAAAGAGAGTGTACCTCTACCATAGGTGGGTGAGAGGAAGGCTCACATAGTTTGTCAATAGGAGGTAGATTCTTCACATCTTCAGTTTTAATACCTCTCTCTTTCATAGACTTCTTGGCTTCTTGCATAACTTCTGGGCTTAAGAAAAGCATACCTCTCTTCTTGGGTGATGGAGGTGGTTGAGGAACGGACCAATCATCATGATTCTTGGCTATCTTGCCCATTAATTCTTCGGCATCGTCCAATGTTCTAGCCCTGAAAACACAACCAGCACAACTATCCAGATAGGTTCTAGATTCATCGGTTAGACCAACATAAAATATATCAAGCAATTCATTCTTAGGGATTCCATGTACTGGTCTAGCCTTAAGCAAAGTGCAATACCTCCCCCAAGCTTTAGGGAGGTGCCCATCCTGCAACTGTTTAAAGTTATAAATTCTTTGTAAAGCAACATGTTGCTTATGAGCAGGAAAATATTTAGCAACAAAAGATTGAGCTAAATCTTGAGGACTCTTAATGGAAACACATGGTAGTTTATCATACCATGCTTTAGCATCTTCCTTCAAAGAGAAAGGAAGTAGCTTAGTAACATAATAATTTCTCTTCTTGTCCTCTGTAATGAATAAGCCACCCAACTCAGTGAGTTTGTTAAGGTGTGCAATAGCATCGTCATCTTCTCTGCCATAAAAGGGGTCAACTTCAACTGTGGATATAAGTGAAAGGTCGACAGAGCAATCAAAATCAGCATCCTCAATGCAAATAGGATATGAAGCAAACTTAGGATCAGGAGTAAACTTGTTCTTCATAGAATGCTTTTCAAGCAGCTTGTTAACAGAAGCAGGGTCAGAGTCAGCACACTCTGTAAGTTCCCTGCATAAATCATCATCAAGTTCAATACAATCATCATCAAGAATTCTTTGCTTGATACCACTCAAGTTTGCGTAACCAAAAGATCTACCAATGGGGTAGCGTGTAACACGAAGTTCGGTTCCACACTGTTTAGCAGCCTTAGCAATCCGAGACTCAATAAAATAACCAAGTAAACCAAGCTCATCAATAGTAGTGGAAGCATCATCAAAAGTATCAGGCATAGTAATAGACTCGGTAGAAGCAGCATGTGATGGTGGCGAAGCGAACTTACTCATAATGGAAGGTGAATCAAGCATAGCACTGGTGCTAAGAACCGTACCTTTTCTCGTAGTGGATGGTAAAATTGGAACCTTGGGGTCTCCTTTCTTACCCATAGTGAATAAATCGCAGCAAGCAAAATAATTCCAAGTAGACTTGTAAATAAAGCTATGCTCCCCGGCAACGGCGCCAGAAAATGGTCTTGATAACCCACAAGTGTAGGGGATCGCAACAATTTTCGCGGGTAAGTTAACCCAATTTATTGATTCTACACAAGGGGAGCCAAAGAATATTTATAAGCTTTAATAGTTGAGTTGTCAATTCAACCGCATCCGAAAGATACTTGCTTGGCAACGAAATATTAGTAGCAACGATGATATGGAGGTGATGGTGGCAATGGAAATAATAGTGGCAAAGCAATGAAAGTAAAACAGCGAAAGTAAAGCTACTTGTGACCAGCGGGATTAAAACACTATAGGCTAAGGAGATGGATGGTTGGTCATGGATGAGAGATATCATGTAATTAACTTGGGGCAAGGCACATAGAAAAGTAATGATCATCTAGGCATATATCAAACATTAGGCATGTATCCCAAGGTAGTCGTGTGTGCTTGCAATAAGAACTTGCACAACATCTTTTGTCCTACCATCCTCCTATAAACGGTGCCAAAAGGAACTTATGGAGATTAAGGTGCTACTGTCTGATGACCCACAAGTATAGGGGATCAATCGTAGTCCTTTCGATAAGTAAGAGTGTCGAACCCAACGAGGAGCAGAAGGATCTGACAAGTGGTTTTCAGCAAGGTAAAATTTGGAGGCACTGAAATTGTCGGTAACAAGTGATTGTGTGGTGAGATGATTCGTAGCGAGCAACAAGTAACAAAAGTAGCAATGGTGCAGCAAAGTGGCCCAATCCCTTTTGTAGCAAGGGACAAGCCTGGACAATGTCTTATAGGAGGAAAAACGCTCTCGAGGACACACGGGAATTTCTGTCATGCTAGTTTTCATCATGTTCATATGATTCACGTTCGTTACTTTGATAGTTTGATATGTGGGTGGACCGGTGCTTGGGTACTGCCCTTACTTGGACAAGCATCCCACTTATGATTAACCCCTCTCGCAAGCATCCGCAACTATGAAAGAAGAATTAAGACAAAGTCTAACCATAGCATTAAACTAGTGGATCCAAATCAGCCCCTTACGAAGTAACACATAAACTAGGGTTTAAGCTTCTGTCACTCTAGCAACCCATCATCTACTTATTATTTCCCAATGCCTTCCTCTAGGCCCAAATAATGGTGAAGTGTTATGTAGTCGACGTTCACATAACACCACTAGAGGAAAAACAACATGCAACATATCAAATTACCGAACGAATACCAAATTCACATGACTACTATTAGCATGACTTATCCCATGTCCTCAGGAACCAAAGTAATTACTCACAAAGCATAATCATATTCATGACCAGAGAGGTAATGAGTAGCATCAAGGATTTGAACATAAAATCTTCCACCAAGTAATCCAACTAGCATCAACTACAAAGAGTAATTAACACTACTAGCAACCTTACAAGTACCAATCGGAGTCGCGAGACGGAGATTGGTTACGAGTGATGAACTAGGGTTTGGAGATGAGATGGTGCTGATGAAGATGTTGATGGTGACGAGTCCCCTCTGATGAGAGGAGTGTTGGTGATGACGATAGCAATGATTTCCCCCTCCGGGAGGGAAGTTTCCCCAGCAGGATCGTCCTGCCGAAGCTCTAGATTAGTTCTGCTCAAGTTCCACCTCGTGGCGGCGGCGAATCCACGAAAAAGCTCCTCCCTAATTTTTTTCTGGACGAAACCCTTTATATAGCAGAAGAGGGGGGCCAGTGGGCCAGCAGGCTGCCCACAAGCCCCCTTGGCGCGACCTGATGGGGGGGGGGGGGGTGGCCGCGCCATGCAGGCTTGTGGCCACCTGCTGGAGCCCCTCTGGCGCTTCTTCGGCCCAGTATTTTTTATAAATCCAGAAAAAAATCCTCGTGGATTTTTACGGCGTTTGGAGTTGCGCAGAATAGGTATCTCAACTTTGCTCCACTTTCCGGCCAGAATTCCAGTTGCCGGCATTCTCCCTCTTCATGTAAACCTTGCAAAATAAAAGAGAAAAGGCATAAGAATTGTACCGTGAAGTGAAATAACAACCCAAGAAGCGATAAATATCAACATGAAAACCTGATGCAAAATGGACGTATCAACTCCCCCAAGCTTAGACCTCGCTTGTCCTCAAGCGAAAGCCTAGCTCAATAAATATGTCCACATGTTTAGGGAGAGAGGTGTCGACAAAACAAGATACGAACATGCATGCATCATGATCATGATCGGAACAGCAATACCAACATATAATCTCTCATGCTAAAGTGATAATTCCTTCACAAAGTAAAGCATGGATCAAGAACCTTACCGAGAAGTAACAACCGATAGCCTTTAGTCATTGAAGCAATTGCAATTTATCACAACATCAGAAAGAGTCAAATAAGAGCTTGTAAAGCAAATCCACATACTCAATCATTCTTTCATTCTCTACAATTGCTACAACTTACGTGGTACTCATGAGATCAAAGTTTCAGCTAGACACAGAGAAAGATAGGGGCTTACATTTTTGCCTCCCAACTGCTTACCTCAAGGGTAATGTCAACAATAATAATTCATGAAAACTTACTTCCAAGTTGACATATGAATATAGATCTTTCCCAAGCATATGACGTTAGCCAAGATAAAGGCGAGATAAGGAATTGGTGAAGATCACCGTGACTCTTTCAAGGGCAAAAAGTAAAGGTACAAGATAGGCCCTTCGCAGAGGGAAGCAGAGGTTGTCATGCGCTTCTGAGGTTTGGATGTGTGTCCTCTTAGCGCGGAGGAACGTCACTTTATATTGCCTCCTGTGATAAAGAACTTTATTATGAAGTCTGTCGCTTTTATGTATTCCTCATCACAGGTTCGTACAAACTTATTTTCCACACACTAATAGATCATACATATTAGGGAGCAATTTTTATTGCTTGCACCGATGAAAACTTACTTGAGGGATCTTATTCAATCCATAGGTAGGTATGGTGGACAATCATGGCAAAACTGGGTTGATGGTTTGTGGATGCACAAGTAGTATGTCTACTTAGTGAGGGAGGTTTGGCTAATGTGAGGTGGAAGAAATCATCACATGCTAAGGGATCTCTAATCATATAACATTGTTCGGATCCAAGCAAACACAATTCATTATGTTGTCTTCCTTGTCCAACATCTACTTCTAGGCATGCAATAGTTTAGTGAGTGTTCACAATCGTAGATGGTGTCAGAGATGATATATTTATATGTAAACCTCTCCTTCTTTATCACTTCCTATTAATTGCAACAATGACCAAGGTCTACGTTTGTCTACCCTCAACAAGTTTAATTCATCATTCTTTTCATATGTGAAGCCATCACTTCCCATAAGATCATTACGTGATCTTTCATGCTTTTGTTCTTTTCTCACTCTTTTGATCATGGCAAGAGGCAAAGCCCTTCAACTATGACACTATTTATTATATGGCTCATGAGCTCGAATACATCAGGGGTGACACAAAGCAAAACTCAAGACTAAAACACTAAGACTTTTAATCTACTAGATAAAGATAAAACTGAAAAGGAAAACTAAAACAAAGGTAAAGGTAAAAGATGTGATGGTGATACGATACCGGGGCAACTCCCCCAAGCTTGGCACAAGCCAAGGGGATTGCCCATACCCATGCTCAGTTGTCTTCCTTTGGTGGTGATGGTGGTGGAGTTGTTGCAATCTTTGACTCCAAGAGGGCCATTAATCTTTGATTTATATCTTGGAGATTTGTGATATGTTTTTCCAGCAAAACAACTTCACGAGTGAGACAAGTATTGCGAGCACGAGTTGTTTCACAAAACCTCAAGAGTTCAATCAAGGATGGAGACAGTAGGTGGAGGTAGGGTTGGAGGAAATCCACTTCCTGAACTTCTTCCCTGTTGAGCACAGATTGCACTTCGTCCCACGCCTGATTCCTCTCCTTGGTTTTGCCCTTGGTTTCTTTAGGTAGCCTTTCCTTAGCCTCCATGACCTCCATCCTTTTCAAATCAACACTTACTTCTCCATAAACTTGAGGGAGATTGTTCTCCCCCACAGATTCCTGAGACGACATCTTGCTCTAAATCTGCGGCACAAAACAGGCTCGAAACGAAAAACAGAAGAAATCTGCGTGATGCAGGGGTTAGACCAAACGGGAATATATATAATGATTTTTTCCAGACCAGAAGGAGTACCCCGCACAAAAACAGAGTCCGAGAGGCGCACGAGGTGGCCACAAGCCCTCACGGCGCGGCCAGGGGGTGGGCCCGCGCCGTGCAGGCTTGTCGCCTCCTCGCGCACTTTCCGGACTACTTCCAATTTTTGTATTTTTGCAAATATTCCAAAACAGAGAGAATTTCCTACTGGAAAAGTTTTGGACTCTGTTTTCTTACCGAATCACATACCTCTTCGTTTTCGGAGTCTGAAACAGGCTGATAAATATCCCTTAGTTATTCTTCTGGAGTTATGGTATGGATAATATTGCTCTCAACATTTATGGGAGTACCTGAGATAAAATGCTTGATTCTCTGCCCATTTACAACTCTCAGACAATTACCTTCCGTGTTGTTGATCTTGATAGCACCAGGACGATATACTTCCTCAACGACATAGGGACCTTCCCATTTAGAGAGAAGCTTGCCTGCAAACAATCATAAACGAGACTTATATAGCAAGACATAATCACCTACATCGAACTCACGCTTTTGTATCCTCTTATCATGCCACCTCTTAACCTTTTCTTTGAACAACTTGGCATTCTCATATGCCCAAGTTCTCCATTCATCAAGCGAGCTAATATCAAATAACCTCTTCTCACCGGCAAGTTTGAAATCAAAGTTGAGCTCTTTGATTTCCCAATAAGCTTTATGCTCTAGCTCAAGAGGTAAATGACATGCTTTACCGTACACCATTTTGTACGGAGACATGCCCATGGGATTCTTATAGGCAGTTCTATAAGCCCACAGTGCATCATCGAGCTTCTTAGACCAATTCTTTCTAGACCTGTTGACGGTCTTTTGCAGAATTAGTTTAATCTCTCCGTTGCTTAGCTCTACTTGACCACTGGACTGAGGATGGTAGGGAGACACAATTCTATGGTTGACATCGTACTTAGCAAGCATTTTACAGAAAGCACGATGAATTAAGTGTGAACCACCGTCAGTCATTAGATATCTAGGGACTCCAAATCTAGGGAAGATAACTTCTTTCAGCATCTTGATAGAGGTGTTGTGATCAGCACTACTAGTGGGGATAGCGCCTACCCACTTAGTGATGTAATCAACAACAACTAGGATATGAGTATACCCGTTGGATTTGGGAAAAGGTCCCATATAATCAAAGCCCCAAACATCAAATGGTTCAATTACAAGTGAATAGTTCATAGGCATTTCCCGACGTTTACCGATATTACCTATTCTTTGACATTCGTCACAAGATAAGACAAACTTACGGGCATCCTTGAAGAGAGTGGGCCAATAGAAACCTGATTGCAATACTTTGTGTGCAGTTCTATCTCCCGGATGGTGTCCTCTGATACGTCTCCAACGTATCTATAATTTTTTATGGTTTCATGCTATTATCTTGTCAAACTTTGGATGTTTTGCATGCCTTTTATATATTTTTTTGGGACTAACTTATTGACTCAGTGCCAAGTGCCATTTCCTGTTTTTTCCATGTTTTTGACCCCTTTTAGAGGAGATTTTGAAACGGTGTCCAAATGGAAGAAAATCCCCGAAATGATTTTTTTTCATAACGGAAGAAGATGGGAAGCTTGGGAGCCAAGGCAGGGGGGCCTCAGGGGCCCCACAAGCCCCCACCCTGCGGCCAGGGGGGAGGCCGCGTCCCACAGGCTTGTCGGCCCCCTGGGCGCCCTCTGCCCTAGGGTTGCGCCTATATATTGCCTAAAAATGCCAAAAAATAAGGAGATCATCGAAATCACTTTCCACCGCCGCTAGCTTTTGTCTCCGCAAGATCCTATCTGGGGCACGTTCTAGTGCCTCGCCGGAGGGGGATTCGGAGACGGAGGGCTTCTTCATCAACACCATGACCTCTCTGATGATGCGTGAGTAGTTCACCATAGACCTACGGGTCCATAGCTAGTAACTAGATGGCTTCTTCTCTCTCTTGGATCTTCAATACAAAGTTCTCCATGATCTTCATGGAGATCTATCCGATGTAATCTTCTTTTGCGGTGTGTTTGTCGAGATTCGATGAATTGTGGATTTATGATCAGATTATCTATGAATCTTATTTGAGTTTCTTCTGATCTCTCTTATGCATGATTTCATATCCTTGTAATTCTCTTCGAGTTGTGGGTTTTGTCTGGCCAACTAGATCTATGATTCTTGCAATGGGAGAAGTGCTTGGTTTTGGGTTCATACCGTGCGGTGACCTCACCCAGTGACAGAAGGGTTAGCGAGGCACGCATCGTGTTGTTGCCATCAAGTGTAAAAAGATGGGGTTTTCATCATTGGTTTGAGATTATCCCTCTACATCATGTCATCTTGCTTAAGGCGTTACTCTGTTCGTCATGAACTCAATACACTAGATGCATGCTGGATAGCGGTCGATGTGTGGAGTAATAGTAGTAGATGCAGAAAGTATCGGCCTACTTGTCTCGGACGTGATGCCGATATGTATGATCATTGCCTTAGATATTGTCATGACTTTGCGTGGTTCTATCAATTGCTTGACATTAATTTGTTCACCCACCGTGATATTTGCTATTTTGAGAGAAGCCTGTAGTGAACACTATGGCCCCCGGGTCTACTCCACACCATATTTTCAGCCTTACACTTTTTACTTCGTTGCACTTTCCGCCTTCAGATCTCACTTTGCAAACAATCTTGATGGGATTGACAATCCCTTTGAAGCGTTGGGTGCAAGCTTGTTTGTGTTTGTGCAGGTACTCTGGAGTTGACAAGACCCTCCTTCTGGATCGATACCTTGGTTCTCAAAACTGAGGGAAATACTTACTGCTCCTGTGCTGCATCACCCTTTCTTCTTCACGGGAAAAACCGACACAAACAAGAGAAGTACCCAGAAGAATTCCTGGCGTTGCTTGGGAAGGACTTTTGTTGCCGTAGCAGAAGAATTTCTGACGCCGTTGCCCGGGAGGAAGATCAAGTCAAGAACTCATCCAAGTAGGTGTCGCAAACTCATCTCTTGCATTTACTTTGTTTGCCAGTTGCCTCTCGTTTTCCTCTCCCCCAGTTCACCAATTTGCCTTTTTTGTTTGCCTTTTTCGTTCGCCTTTTCGTTCGCCCTTTTTTCTCGCCTGCTCTTTGTTTGGTTGTGTGCCCGCTTGCTTGCTTGTCGAAGTCACCATGAATGAAAACACCAAACTTTGTGACTTCTCGAATACTAATAATAATGATTTTATTAGTACTCCGATTGCTCCCGCCACTAGTGCGGAGTCATACGAAATTAATGCCGCTTTGCTGAATCTTGTTATGAAAGAGCAATTTTCTAGCCTTCCTAGTGAAGATGCCGCATCCCATCTCAATACCTTCATTGAGCTTTGCGATATGCAAAAGAAGAAAGATGTGGATAATGACGTGATTAAATTGAAGCTTTTTTCCTTTCTCGTTGCGAGATCGGGCAAAAACTTGGTTTTCTTCTTTGCCCAAAAATAGTATCGATTCTTGGGATAAGTGGAAAGATGCTTATATATCCAAGTATTTTCCGCCGGCTAAGATCATCTCTCTCCGGAATGATATCATGAATTTCAAGAAACTTGATCATGAACATGTTGCACAAGCTTGGGAGAGAATGAAATTAATGATTAGAAATTGTCCCGCTCATGGCTTGAGCCTTTGGATGATTATTCAAATCTTTTACGCTGGCTTGAATTTCGCTTCTAGAAATATCTTGGACTCCGCCTCAGGTGGAACGTTCATCGAAATCACGTTAGGAGAAGCCACAAAACTCTTAGACAACATCATGACGAACTACTCTCAGTGGCACACTGAAAGATCACCTACTAGTAAGAAGGTACACGCTATAAAGGAAATTAACTTGTTGAGTGCTAAGATGGACGAGTTAATGAATTTGGTTGCTAGTAGAAGTGCTCCTTTGGATCCTAATGATATGCCTTTGTCTTCTTTGATTGAGAGTAGCAATGCTAGCTTGGACGTTAATTTTGTTGGTAGGAATAACTTTGGCAACAACAATGCTTTTAGAGGAAACTATGTTCCTAGGCCTTTTCCTAGTAACTCCTCTAATAATTTTGGCAACTCCTACAACAATACTCATGGAAATTACAATAGATTACCCTCTGATCTAGAGAGTAATATCAAAGAGTTCATCAACTCTCAAAAGATTTTCAATGCATCCATAGAGGAAAAGCTACTCAAAGTTGACGATTTGGCTAAGAGCGTTGATAGAATGTCTAGTGATGTTGATGCTTTGAAAGTTAGATGTGCTCCTCCCAAAATCAACATGGATGAAACTTTGAAAGCTATGCGTGTTTCCATGATTGAGAGCCAAGAAAGAACCGCCAAAATTCGTGCTAGACATGAATGGCTTAAAAAGGCGTGTTCTCGTGATGAGAATCACGAAGATCTTAAAGTGCTGGGTGTGATTCCCATTGAATCTTTGTTTTCTTGTGTCAAACCTAATGATTATGGGGCTGGATTTGAATCCACTTTGGTTGAAAAGTGCCCCAATGATTCAGAGTCCATCTATCTTGATGCTAAAAGCATTGAAAGTGGAGTAGAAGATGTTAAAACTGTGAGTAGTAATGAAATTACTACCATGGATTTCAAGGAATTCAATTGTGATAGTTGCTCCTTGATTGAATGCATCTCTTTGATGCAATCCATGTTAAACTCTCCACACGCTTATAGCCAAAACAAGGCCTTTACCGATCATATCGTCAAAGCTATGATAAAATCTCTTGAGGAGAAACTTGAATTGGAAGTCTCTATCCCTAGAAAGCTTCATGATGAGTGGGAACCTACCATCAAAATCAAAATCAAAAACTATGAGTGCAATGCTTTGTGTGATTTGTGTGCTAGTGTTTCTACGATTCCAAAGTCTTTATGTGATGTTCTGGGTTTTAATGAGATTGAAGAGTGTTCTCTTAATTTGCATCTTGCTGATTCTACTGTCAAGAAACCATGGGAAGGATCAATGATGTTCTTATTGTTACAAATAGGAACTATGTACCCGTGGATTTCACTGTGCTTGACATTAATTGCAATCCTACTTGCCCTATTATTCTTGGTAGAGCTTTCCTAAGGACTATCGGTGCTATGATCGATATGAAGGAAGGGAATATTAGATTTCAATTTCCTTTAAGGAAGGGCATGGAACACTTTCCTAGAAAGAAACTATGATTGCCTAATGAATCCATGATGAGGGTCACTTATGGTTTGAGCACCAAAGGCGACGATACGTGATTTTATCGCTTCTATGCCTAGCTAAGGGCGTTAAACAATAGCGCTTGTTGGGAGGCAACCCAAGGAATTTATATTTTTTCTTTCTGTTTTTTTGCGTCCACACCATCACAATTCTGTTGTGATTGTGTTTTTTGTGTTTCTTTTTGTGTTTGAGCCAAGCAAAACCTTTATGACTAATCTTGGTGACGGTTGTTTGATCGTGCTGGAAAAAGACAGAAATGTTTCGCTCACGAGATGATTTTTCATTTTTATTCAGAAAGAGCTTTTGAGTCAATTCTTTTTTATTCTGGTTGATATCCTTCTTTCCCAGGCCTTCATAATTTTTCATATTTTTGGAGGTACCAAAAGTATACGAAGTATATAGATTGCTACAGACTGGTCTGTTTTTGACAGATTCTGTTTTTGTTGAGTTGGTTGCTTGTTTTGATGAAACTATGGTTAGTATTGGGGGGGTACTAGCCATGGAAAAGTGAGAATACAGTAGCCCAACACCAATATATATGGAATTCAAGTTTGCTACAGTACCAAAAGAAGTGGTAGTTTGTTTTCTTGTACTAATGTTATCACGAGTTTCTGTTTAAGTTTTGTGTTGTGAAGTTTTCAAGTTTTGGTTGATGTTCTCATGGACGATGAGATAAGGAGTGTAAAGAGCTCAAGCTTGGGTATGCCCAAGGCATACCAATACAAATTCAAGGACACCAAAAAGCCTAATCTTGGGGATGCCCCGGGAAGGCACCCCCTCTTTTGTCTTCAATCCATCGGTAACATTATTTGGAGCTATGTTTTTATTCACCACATGATATGTGTTTTGCTTGGAGCGTCTTGTATCGTAGGAGTCTTTTCTTTTTGTTGTGTCACAATCATCCTTGCTGCACACCTTTTTGAGAGAGAGAGACATGCACTCATCGTGATTTTGCTAGAATGCTCATAGTGCTTCACTTATATCTTTTGAGCTAGATACTTTTGCTCATGTGCTTCACTTATATCTTTTAGAGCACGGTGGTGCATGATTTGGTAGTTGGCTTATGCTATGAAAGTAGTCCCAAATGTGATAGGTACCCAAAGAGGATGCAAAAACCTCCATCTTCATGTGCATTGAGTAGAAAGAGAAGTTTCGATTCCTCTCAATTAGTTTTGAGACGTGGATTCAGTAATATTGAGAGATATGTTAGTAGGGTGTTGTGAATCTAGAGATACTTGCGTTGAAGTTAGTGATTCCCGTAGCATGCACGTATGGTGAACCGCTATGTTAGGAAGTCAGAGCATAATTGATCTATTGATTGTCATCCTTTGTGTTGAGGTCGGGATCGCGCGATGGTTAACACCTACCAACCCTTCCCCTAGGAGTATGCGTTTAGCACTTTGTTTTGATTACTAATAAAAACTTTTGCAACAAGTATGCGAGTTTTTCATGACTACTGTGAGTCCATGGTATTGATAACTTTCACCTTCCACCATTGCTAGCCTCTTTAGTGCCGCACAATTCTCGCCGGTACACAAACCCACCATATGCCTTGCTCAAAACAGCCACCATACCTACCTACTATGGCATTTTCATAGCCATTCCAAGATATATTGCCATGCAACTCCCACTGTTCCGTCTCATGACTTGTGCTGTCACTCTCATATTGCCATTTCATGATCGTAAGATAGCTAGCGAGATGTTTTCAACGTCATACGCCATGCTAGATCGTTGCACATCCCGGTATACTGCCGGAGGCATTTCCTTTAGAGTCATCATAATTTTGAGCTATGAGTAAATAAAAGTGTGACGATTATCAATATTAGAGCATTGTCCCATGTGAGGAAAAAAGAGAGGCCAAAGAGCCCAAAAATAAAAAAGGGAGAAAAGAAAAAAAAGAGGTCTAAGAGCCCAAATTGAAAAAAGAGAGAAGGGACAATGCTACTATCTTTTTCCACACTTGTGCTTCATAATAGCACCATGTTCTTCATGATTGAGAGCTTCTTGCTTTGTCACTACCATATGCTAGTGGGAATCTTCATTATAAAACTTGGCTTCTATATTCCAATGATGGGCTTCCTCGAAATTGCCCTAGGTCTTCGTGAACAAGCAAGTTGGATGCACGCCCACTAGTTTTCCTTTTGAGCTTTCACATACTTATAGCTCTAGTGCATCTCTTGTATGGCAATCCCTACTCATTCACATTGATATCTATTAATGGGCATCTCCATAGCCCTTTTATATGCCGAGTTAATGTGACCATCTCCTCCTTTTTGTCTCACAACCACCACCACACTCTATTCCACTTATAGTGCTATATCCATGGCTCACGCTCATGTATTGCGTGATAGTTATAAATTTTTTGAGAAAATAAGAGTGCGAAAACAATTACTTGGCCAATACCAGGGTTGTGCATGATTTACATTAGTTGTGTGAGGATGATGAGCATAGCCAGACTATATGATTTTGTAGGGATAACTTTCCTTGGGCTTGTTATTTTGAAAGTTCATGATTACCTTGCTAGTTTGCGTATTATTGTTTTCATGTCAATAGCAAACTATTGTTTTGAATCTTACAGATCTGAACATTCATGTCACGTGAAAGAAGTTGCAAAGGACAACTATGCTAGGTAGCATTCCACATCAAAAATTCATTCTTTATCACTTCCCTACTCGAGGACAAGCAGGAGTTAAGCTTGGGGATGCTTGATACATCTCCAACGTATCTATAATTTTTGATGGTTTCATGCTATTATCTTGTCAAACTTTGGATGTTTTGCATGCCTTTCATATATTTTTTTGGGACTAACTTATTGACTCACTGCCAAGTGCCAGTTCCTGTTTTTTCCATGTTTTTGACCCCTTTCAGAGGAGATTTTTCAACGGAGTCCAAACGGAAGAAAATCCTTGAAAATATTTTTTTCATAAAATCCTGATACATACTTCGAAAGAGATTGTCCGTTTTGTACACGAAGTGCATCCAGGTTTTGCCGCAACCCTCTCAACTTTAAAGCACATGTTATGTGGGTGAAATGATGATACCATGCCAACTTTCAACCTTTTCAGAGTTCATTTGTTGTGCTTTTCAATTTAAAGGTCATTTAGATCCAAACAAAAATCAGTAAATGCATGAAAAATACCAAATGAAGTCAGAAATAGTTAAAAATTGATGATGTGTCTTTGAATGGTGCATTTTGAACACACAAAAAGTCTTGAGCTCAAATAAGTTCAAAAAATGATACCCCTTTGTAACATATGAGTTCTCGTATGAAACCCTCATACTTCGAAAGAGATTGTCTCTTTTGTACACGAAGTGCATCCAGTTTTTGCCGCAACCCTCTCAACTTTTTAGCCATGCTATGTGGGTGAAATGATGATACCATGCCAACTTTCAACATACTCAGAGTTCATTTGTAGTGATTTTCAATTTAAGGGTCATTTAGCTCAAAAAATCAGTAAATGCATGAAAAATACCAAATGAAGTCAGAAATAGTTCAAAATTGATGATGCGTCTTTGAATGGTGCATATTGAACACACAAAAAGTCTTGAGTTAAAATAAGTTCAAAAAAATGAAACCCCTTTGTAACAAACGAGTTCTATATGAAACCCTCATAATTCGAAAGAGATTGTCCGTTTTGTACACGAAGTGCATCCAGTTTTTGCCGCAACCCTCAAAATTTTTTAGCACATGCTAGGTGGGTGAAATGATGATACCATGCCAACTTTCAACATTTTCACAGTACATTTGTAGTGCTTTTCAATTTAATGGTCATTTAGCTCAAATAAAATCAGTAAATGCATGAAAAAAAAACCAAATGAAGTCAGAAATAGTTGAAAATTGGTGATGTGTCTTTGAATGGTGCATTTTGAACACACAAAAAGTCTTGATTTCAAATAATTTCAAAAAATCAAAACCCTTTGTAAAAGATGAGTTCTCGTATGAAACCCTCATACGTCGAAAGAGATTGTCCGTTTTGTACACGAAGTGCATCCAGTTTTTGTCGCAACCCTCTCAACTTTTTAGCACATGATATGTGGGTGAAATGATGATACCATGCCAACTTTCAACATTTTCATAGTTCATTTGTAGTGCTTTTCAATTTAATAGTCATTTAGCTCAAAAAATCAGTAAATGCATGAAAAAAACCAAATGAAGTCAGAAATAGTTGAAAATTGATGATGTGTCTTTGAATGGTGTATTTTGAACACACAAAAAGTCTTGAGTTCAAATAAGTTCAAAAAATGAAAGCCCTTTCTAAAAGATGAGTTCTCGTATGAAACCCTCATACGTCGAAAGAGATTGTCCGTTTTGTACACGAAGTGCATCCAGTTTTTGTCGCAACCCTCTAAAATTTTTAGCACATGCTATGTGGGTGAAATGATTATACCATGCCTACTTTCAACATTTTCAGAGTTCATTTGTATTGCTTTTCAATTTAAGGGTCATTTAGCTCAAAAAAATAGTAAATGCATAAAAAAATACCAAATGAAGTCAGAAATAGTTGAAAATTGATGATGTGTCTTTGAATGGTGCATTTTGAACACACAAAAAGTCTTGAGTTCAAATAAGTTCAAAAAATGAAATCGCTTTGTAACCGATGAGTTCTCGTATGAAACCCTAATACTTCAAAAGAGATTGTCTGTTTTGTACACGATGTGCATCCAGTTTTTGCCGCAACCCTCTCAACTTTTTAGCACATGCTATGTACGTGAAATGATTATACCATGCCAACTTTCAACATTTTCAGAGTTCATTTGTAGTGCTTTTCAGTTTAAGGGTCATTTAGCTCAAAACAAAAATCGGTAAATGTATGAAAAATATCAAATGGGCCGATGGACCTTTTGTCCCGGTTCTAGCCACCAACCGGTACGAAAGTACTCTTCTTCCCGCCCTTTTGGGCCAGCGGAACTGTAGCTTTGGTCCCGGTTGGTGCAACAAACCGAAATGAAAGGTTTCGCATGTAGTGCGGGAGTTGTCGAAATTGACCTTTAGTCCTGGTTGGAGTAACAACCCGGGACTAAAGGTGTGCTTTGGTCCCGGTAAGGGCCACCAACCGGAACAAAGGTGTTCGTATATTGCGGGAGTTCTCGAAATTTCCACCAACTTCCATTTTCCCCCCGTTCTCTCTTCGTGGGCGTCGCACCCGAGCCCGTCACCGTCGGCCCGCGCCTCCTCCACAAGCCCGTCATCGCCGTCGCCGTCGCTCACGAGCCCGTCGTCGCCCCGAGCCAATCACCGTCACCGTCGCTCCCGAGCCCGTCATCGTCGCCGTCGTCGTAGCGCCGAGCCCATCGTCGTCGCCATCGTCCCCGAGCCCATCGTCGTCCCTGAGACCATCGCCATCATCGTCGTCCCCGAGCACATCACCGTCATCTTCGTTCCCATCGCTGCCCATCGTCGTCGTCGCCCCTGATCCCATCGTCGTTGTCGTCGTCGCCTTTGTCGTCGCCCCCGAGCCCATTGACGTCGTCCTCGTCGCCCGTTGCCCGTCGTCGTTCTGAAGCGCGCCGTCGTCGCCCGTCGATGCACCGGTAGCACGTCCATCGATCTCTCCATCTCCCTATTTGCGACTCCATGTGTGTGAGAAGACGTAGTCTAATTGCGAATCCATGTGTGTGTTTTACAGTCATATTAGAATATGTTGGGTACATTTTTGAACTCCCCAATGTGACACAAGTTATAAAAATTATAAAAATATTGAGATTAGATTCATTTTCAATAGCAAATAAAGTTATAAAAATTATAAAAATATTTTGATTAGATTAAGTTACAAATTAAGTTTTTATGTTAATATTTGGGATTATGTATAAAGGGCTTCCCCCACTTTGAAATATTTGCAGAAACAATGGATATTCCAAGAGAAATGGAAAAAGAAGAAATTTTGGGGGATATAAGCCGCAACAACGGTAGTAATGTCGATTTTTTGCTCAGCGAACTCCGTGACTACCAAATCCCAGAGGAAGGACATTATCATGATGGCTTCGATGATCGAACAATGGAGGAGGAAGGACATTATCATGATGGCTTCGATGACTACCGAATCCCGGAGGAAGGAGACCATGATGACGATTCCGGTGACCGAAGGAGGAGGGAGCTATTGAAAAGTCCTAATCGAGCCAAACTTCGGTAATGAGACGAGGCCCGACGAAAAGGTTGGGCAAGGATCAAAAGTTCACGATTACAGAACTGTCGAACGATGGCCAACCGATTGAACCCAAGCGGACCAGGGACGCATTTTCTACTCAGTGCGGAGCTATTGTCACGGACAACATCTCGATCAGCATCAAGCAATGGAATAAGCCTAAGGGCGACAACGTCCCTAAAGGTGATTATGTCACCGATAGGCCGAAAGATGATCTTTGGACCGCGTTGAAGGAAAATTTCACCCTACCGCCAGAAGAGGATCTGAATAAGCCAGTTATACAGCCACTGGTGAAGGCGTGTGCTCTAAAGAAGATGGCAGAACTATTCAAGAGGTGGAAGAAAGAGTTGAAACTAAAGTGTGTCGACAAAGGGAAGACTCCAGAATTTGTTGGCCGATTTGACAAGATTAGAGATCATCGCCCGCATTTGTGGCCTACAAGTCATCGGACAAGAGTAAGGAAATGTCGGAGAAAAACAAGAACAATGCTGCAAAGAAGCAATATCACCATCACACGGGGTCAGGTGGCTAGCTCAAAGGCCGTCCGTTGTGGGACAAAGCTAAGAAAGACCTGATTGCTAAAGGGGTCCAACCACAGACATGGAACTGGCCCGACCGTGCAAGGAATTGGTTCTTCGGAGTTGGGGGAACTTTGGACCCTGAAACAGGGGAGTGTCGTTGGATGGACGAGCAACTTGCAACACATCAACAAGCTTCAGCAGTGTGCCACCGCAGCACAAGAAGGGGTGTTCTTTCCTGAAAGAGAGAAGGACGAGTTGACTGAGGCCCTAGGGAACGTTGAGCACCATGGACGAACACGAGACACACCAGGCTCTGTTCCGTGGAAGGTTGGGTTTCCCGGTGTAGATGGTTACATAAGACGAGAGAGAAAGAGGAAAGCGGAGCTGAGCGACATGCAGAAGATCAATGCAAGACTACAAATTCTAGAGGAACGGCAGAGCCAGCAAGTTGTCGACCAACCATCTCAGCGACACGAAACTACCCCAGAATTTACCCCTCCATCTCAGCGGAGAAGCAGCGTGGCTTCCACGGAGCTCGTTCAGCCTGACTTCACGGCTCCTAGCTACCCTGTGGATACTATCATAGAGTCTCAACCTTTTGAGCTTTTGACGAAATGCCGGAACCTCACTTTCAATGATGCTATCGACATTGTTGCACCTCCTCAATCCAATGGAACTTTTCACTACCGTTCGATTCCACGTGGTTATGCTCTTGTGATGGTGGATGAAGTAAATAAGGATTTTGAGTAGCTCGAGGTTGACCACCCTACAGGTGAAGATGAGAATAATAAGTTGGTTCATGCTTTGAGGAGTTCATGTCTATGGACGAACGAGTACATCAATCTTCCAAACTAGACACCTCCTCCTCCTTCAGCGAGTGATCAGGGCACTCCTCATCCTCCTTCGGCGACTGATTAGGGCACTCCTCATCCTCCTCCGGCGAATGATCAGGGCACTCCGGCTCCTCCGACGCGTGAGGGCACTCCGCCTTCTTCTTCGGCTCCTCCTCCAACGCGTGAGGGCACTCCGCCTTATTCTTCGGCTCCTCCTCCGGTGTGTGAGGGCACTCCGCCTACTTCTTAGACTCCTCCTCCAGCCCGCCGAAACAGTCCACCTCCTTCTTGAGCTCCTCCTCCGGCGCGGCAGAGCAGTCCACCTCCTTCTTCGGCTCCTCCTCCAGCGCGTCGGAGCAGTCCTCCTCCTTCAGCTCCTGATCCTCCGGCGCGTTGGAGCACTCCGCCTCCTTCTTGGGCTCCTCCTCCAGCGCGTCGGAGCTGTCTTCCGCCTTCTTCGGCTCCTCCTCCAGCGCGTCGGAGTAGTCCACGTCCTTCTTCGGCTCCTCGTCCAGCATGTCGAAGCAGTCTCCTCCTTCAGCTCCTCCTCAGGCGTCTCGGAGCAGTCCGCCTCCTCCGCAACAATGGAAGACAAACGTCGTCGCCGCTCTGCCGAAAATTATACAAGTAAGAAAGATGCCGCCTCCTCCTCCTTCTCTCAAGCGGAAGACAGATTCCGCCGCCTCTCTGGCGGCTAGCGGTGATGCAATGTTAGCAAAACGAATAAGTGGGAAAACTATTCCCCAGCTCGGCCATCAAAAGAAGCAATCGTGCCCCCCGCTCAAGGTATCTAGCGATATCATCTTCGCTAATGATTCGGGGTTGCTGCCCGGTACCAATCCCGGTGATTACGCGAGCGATTCAGTAATTTTTAAGATGGCTGAGGTAACAAACGAAGAACAATTAAATTCGTGCTCGGGAAGCCTCTAGTCAAACCTGCTCATCCTCCTCTAACACCGAGGATGCACGAATTGCATGAGTGGTACATGAACATCTTTAGGGAGAAAACGACTGTGTATATGAGAGTGAACAAAGATCATGAATTCATTGGAGTTTCAGTGGTGCTTGTTGAATTTGAGAAGTTATTTCAGTTATACAGTGACCTGGCCCTCGACAAACAACTCCCGACTTCCTACTGTTTGTAAGTATTACTTCTATAGTTAAGTCTCTAGCTCAGCTCGTTCATTGCATGTATCTATAATTATCCTCACTATATATATTATGCAGATTAAAGATCGTCGAATCAAAAAAAGAAGGAATCTTCCACATTGGGTTCATTAGCCCAGAATCGGTAAATGTATTGTCGATACGAAATGAAACCAAAGAGATGGAGGTTAAGTTGATAAATTCGTTGCTTGTAAATCAAAACAAAAGAGAAATGCTCTTTCCTTACAACTTCAGGTGAGTGTTGTTGTCTTCTCTGTATACTCGGTTTCGCTTAATCGAGGTTAATTAGTAAATGTAATTGCTGAGTTATATATGTGTGCGCAGTTACCACTGGATTCTGCTAACCATTAAGCTTGACGCAGGAAAAGTAAGTGTCTTAGACTCGAGACGTAGAGATCCCGAGGATTATGCGGACATGACTTCAATGCTCAAGAAGTAAGTTCACTCAATACCGGGACCATACCGGCATGCAACTGTCGTTAATTTCCTGAGATGAAGTAATCATTTTCTTTGCCTGGCAGGATTTGGAAGAAGTTCACGAATAAGGTTCGCGGTATGCCCAAAGAGTTGCAACTTACGTACCCCCAGTAAGTTGTACTAGCTAGCTAGTTCCGCGCATCTCTAATTGATTCAAATTTTCATCAATATATCATTACCATGCTTGCTTATCAGTTTGATTGAACTCTATATATTCTCGTAAAGTGCTTGTACCACGTAGGTGGGACTGAAAAATGTGCATTCTACGTATGCGAGTTCAGTCGCCTCTCGACCTTTGGGCGGGGCATCTCTAACGAACAATTTGAAGTACGTAAATAATATTCACAATTTTATTTTATATATTACCATCAATTGTGTTGAGTTTTATTCATATATATGCATGTATTGACCCCCTTCTTTAAATTAGATCTGGAAGAAGCGGGATGAACCCCTATCAGATGATAGCATATGAGCAATTAAAGAGGAATTGGCGGGCCACGTCATATCTAGTGACACAGAATACCATCTGGACTATTTGTGATTGGATCCTAGGTAGATGATGTTAGGCATTATAAAAGATGTTATATTATAAAAGATGTTAAGTATTCTAAATGGTTTCCTTAATTTTCTATTAGCTAGCGTCATGTTCTCTCTATATGTATAGTAGGTAGTGTCGACCAAGCACGGAGAAAGAGAGTACACTTCTCTCTATTAGCTAGCTAACACAATATGAAACCACTAAATTAACCCTCCACCCCCCATAGAAAAACAAAAACCCCAGCTCTAGGCAGATGCTGACGCGTGGATGCCATGTTGTCCCGGTTGGTGTGACCACCCGGGACTAAAGAAACTCTTGCCCGGGCTCGCCGCAACGGCCACATGGAGACCATTCGGTCCCGGTTCGTAAGCGAACCAGGACTAAAGGTTTTGGGTTTTAGTCCCGACCATTTAGTCCCGGTTCAAGAACCGGGGCTAATGGGCGTGTGGAACCGGGACAAATGGGCCATTTTCTACTAGTGTACATGACACTTCACCATGTTTGGGCCTAAGGGAATGAATTATGGAGTAGTTATTATATGATGTGTTGCGAGAGTGACAAAAACTTAAACCCTAGTTTACGGGTTATTCCGTAAGGGGCTGATTTGGATCCCTATGTTTAATCTATGGTTAGAATCTATTCTTAATACTTTTCTCATAGTTGCGGATGCTCGTGATGGGGTTAATCATAACTGGGAGGCTTGTTCAAGTAAGAACAACACCCAAGCACCGGTCCACCCACATATCTAATCATCAAAGTACCGAACACGAATTAACCCGACATGACGAAAGTGACTAGATAAAATTCCCGTGTGCCCTCGAGAACGTTTTGCCTATTATAAGAAACTATCTTAGGTTGTCCTTTGCCACAAAAGGATTTGGCTACATTTCTGCACTTATTGTTACTATTGCCACTCATTACTTGTTACAATCATCTTGCTACCAAACAATTTGTTACCACTATTTACATGCTTGCAGAAATTACCTTGATGAAAACCGCTCGTCATTTCCTTCTACTCCTCGTTGGGTTCAACACTCTTAATTATCAAAAGGACTACGATTGATCCCCTATACTTGTGGGTCATCAAAACTCTTTTCTGGCGCTGTTGCCCGGGAGTGAAGCGCCTTTTGTAAGCGGAATATGGTAATGTCAAATTTATATTACGTGCTGTAATTTACTGTCACTTGTCACTATGGAAAGTAATCCTTTGAGGGTTTTTTCGGGGTATCTTCACCTCGACCGAAAACACCAAGAGTTTTTCCTCAACCTATTGAACCTACTGAAAATAGTTATTATGAACTTCTTTCGGGTATGATAGAGAAACTTCTAGCTAATCCTTATGCAGGACTGAAAGTACATGTGCGCGCTTGATGATTTTGATAATTCATGACAAATTGCCTCTTGGACTAACACTTTTACATATATATTTCAGATTTAGTCCATGAAGAGCTATGGCTTAAGGTTTATGTGGATATGCCCCTGGATGCAAGAAAGGAATAATATTGGCTCAAGCTTCAAGCTAGAAGACTCGTCATTTTATATTTGTGATAAATCACTTTTGAGTCCATAGGAAAGCCAATACTATTAAAAGGGGGTGAGGTAGTAAAATGAACTGATTGCTCAAATGCTCAAAGTTAGCCACCAAAAAACTCAGTCATTTTTCCCACATATCCACTCTATCAAGTTCCACATACACAAATTCGGTGTAACCAACATTGCCACATCGGACCCACTGAGTTTGAACCTAAGATAGAACCCTAGCCGTTCCCACCAAATCGGTGCAACCGAAACTGCATCGGTGCTACCGAGTTCAGTGTGACCAACATTCTGTTGCCAAGATACAAAAAATCGGAATTTCCTAATTTGAGTATTGTCACCAACGAGTTTAGCCATCTGACCGTTATCACCTTTTCGGTGCCACTGAGTTCTATATATCGGTCTCACCGAGTTTCAAAACTTCACAACTTAGTGCTAATCGGTACCACTGAGTTGTCCAGTTCGGTGTCACCGAGTTTTCTCTTTTGTCTATAACGGTTGGATTTTGGCTGCTGCCTATATATACCCCTTCTCCCACCTCTCATTGGTGGGAGAAGCAACCAGAACACACACTTCATTTCCGGATCCGTTTTCTGAGAGAGAACCACCTACTCATGTGTTGACACCAAGATATTCCAATCCAATCATTTGAATCTTGATCTCTAGCCTCCCCAAACTGCTTTCCACCAAATCAACCTCTCTTACCCATGCATATTCTGTGTGAGAGAGATTTGTGTTCGGGAGAGTATGTTTAGAAGCACAAGATCAAGGAGTTCATTGATCTACCACATCTATTACCTTTTGGAGGATGGTGCCTCCTAGATTGGTTAGGTGTCGCTTGGGAGCCTCCTACTTCGTGTTGTGGAGTTGAACCAAGATGTTTCTAAGGGCAAGGAGATCGCCTACTTCATGAAGATCTACCATGAGTAAGGCTAGTCCTCCGTGGATGGAAGCCGTGGTGGGATAGACAAGGCCGCTTCTTTGTGGACCCTCCGTGGGTGGAGCCCTCCGTGGACTCCCGCAGTTGTTACCCTCCGTGGGTTGAATTCTCCACTAACATGGATGTATGATAGCGCCACCTATCGGAACCATGCCAAAAATCATCATGTCAACGTCATGCGTTTGATCTTCCTTCCCTTCTCCTCTACTTTACACTTTCATGTTTTAATTTCCGCTGCTATACTCTTAGAACTGCTTGTGTAGGGTGCCTTGAATTGTTAGAACTGCTAGATTTCTGCCATCCTAGAAATTAGGTTAGTCTAGAAATTTTATCTTGACAAGTAGTCTATTCAGCCCCCTCTAGAAACATCTTCTCTCGATCCCTCAATTGGTATCAGAGCAAGGTCTCCAAAACCTTGGTTTAACTGGCATTGGAGGAAGATGAATGTGACTAGTTCCCAGATTTTTAGTTGTAGAGTGCCTATTCTTGACGGGGAGTACTTTAGCCAATGGAAAGACAAAATGCTTGACATATTCCATGAGTTCCATTTGTGCAAGTATATTGAATATCCCTATGTGCCTCCCATTGACCCCATACATCCTTCTCATGATGATGAAGTTAACATGCTTGGCAACCTCAACACCGCCAATCTTTCCATTAGAGCTTTTACAAGAAACGTGTTTAATCAGTTGCAAAACTTTGAGTGTGCTCATACTTTGTGGAAAGACTTAGAGGAAAGATATCCAAATTATTCCTTAAAAATCTTGATATCATTGTTCACAAATACATTGCTTTCCATAAAATGAGCCAACCGATCTGAACTTTGATAAATGCTTATTTGAGCTTCATGACCTAATGCGTGCAAAAGGAAATGTCATTGCCATCAACAATATCATTGTTGAAGCCATTCGAATGCATAAACTTGAATATTGGAATAGTCAAATTTCTGATGAAACATTTGTATCTCACGAGGAAACTTCATCCGATGATGACTATGCGGAACGCGGCTACCACGATGATGATGAGGACTTCGAAACCGAGTATGAGAAGACCATGAAAAATCTCAGTCTTATGGCTAACCTTAAAGACTACATGGTTGGTGGTAAGGAGTGGGTTCTCAAAAGTGGATGCACTGATCACATGACCGGAGATAAAGACATGTTCCATGAAATCACATCGAATCGTGGACCTCGAAGGTATGTATCTTTTGGAGAGAATTCCAAAGGTAAGGTACTTGGAATCGTTAAGGTGGTCGTATCTCATGACAGTTCTATTCATAATGTAATGCTAGTAGAATTTCTTGGCTACAATCTATTTTCCGTATCCAGACTAGCAGATTTTGGTTTCATTGTGCTATTTATGAATGTTGAATGTCGAGTATTTCGTAGCGACAATCATAACATCGTCTTTACTCGTTTCCGTAGAGGTGATCTATACATTGTTGATTTCTCTAAGATATCGAAACCCCGTACATGCCTTGTTGCAAAATCTTCTAAAGGTTGGTTATGGCATAGAAGGCTTGGACATGTTGGTCTGCGTAATCTTGACAAACTTATCAAAGGTGATCATATTATTGGTGTTAAATATGTTATCTTTGACAAAGATAGACTTTGTAGTGCGTATCAAGCAGGAAAACAAGTTGGTGGAAGTCATCCCATGAAGAACATCATGACCACAAGAAGATCCGTCAACCTACTTCACATGGATCTCTTTGGACTCAATGCTTACAAGAGCCTCGGTGGAAATTCTTATGGTCTAATTATTGTTGATGATTTTTCCAGATTTACGTGGGTGTTCTTTCTCAATGATAAGTCATAGGTACAAATGATCTTCAAGAACTTCGCTCGAAAATCTCAAAATCAGTTTGAAGTGAAGATCAAGATGGTTTGGAGCGACAATGGAACGGAGTTCAAGAACACTAATGTGGATACTTTTCTTGACGAAGAAGGTATCTAACATGAGTTATCGGGGATGTACAGTTGTTTAACAAAATGGAGTTGTTGAGAGGGAGAACCACCTACTCATGTGTTGATACCAAGATATTCCAATCCAATCATTTCAATCTTGATCTCTAGCCTCCCCAAACTACTTTCCACCAAATTAACCTCTCCTACCCATGCATATTCTATGTGAGAGAGATTTCTGTTCAGGAGATTATCTTTAGAAGCACAAGAGCAAGGAGTTCATTGATCTACCACATCTATTACCTTTTGGAGGGTGGTGCCTCCTAGATTGGTTAGGTGTCGCTTGGGAGCCTCCTACTTCATGATGTGGAGTTGAAAGAAGATGTTTGTAAGGGCAAGGAGATTGCCTACTTCGTGAAGATCTACCGTGAGTAAGGCTAGTCCTTCGTGGACGGAAGACGTGGTATGATAGAAAAGGTCGCTTCTTTGTAGACCCTCCGTGGGTGGAGCCCTCCGTGGACTCACGCAGCCGTTACCCTCCGTGGGTTGATGTCTCCACTAACATGGACGTACGATAGCGCCACCTATTGGGACCATGCCAAAACTTGTTGTGTCAACCTCATGCATTTGATCTTCCTTCCCTTCTCCTCTACTTTACACTTGTATGTTTTACTTTCTGCCGCTATACTCTTAGAACTGCTTGTGTAGGGTGCCTAGACTTGTTAGAATTGATAGATTTATGCCCTCCTAGAAATTAGGTTAGGCTAGAAACTTTATATTGACAAGTAGTCTATTCACCCCCCCTCTAGAAACATCTTCTCTCGATCCCTCAATTGGTATCAGAGGAAGGTCTCCAAAACCTCGGTTTAACAACCATTGGAGGAAGATGAATGTGACTAGTTCCCAGATTTTTAGTTGTAGAGTGCCTATTCTTGATGGGGAGTACTTTAGCCAATGGAAAGACAAAATTCTTGACATATTCGATGAGTTCCATTTGCGCAAGTATATTGAGTATCCCTATGCGCCTCCCATTGACCCCATACACCCTTCTCATGATGACGAAGTTAACATGCTTGGCAATCTTAACACCGTTACTCTTATCATTAGAGGTTTACATAGAAACGTGTTTAATCAGTTGCAAAACTTTGAGCGTGCTCATACTTTGTGGAAAGACTTAGAGGAAAGATATCCAAATTATTCCTTGGAAAATCTTGATATCATTCTTCACAAATACATTGCTTTCCATAAAATGAAGCCAACCGATCCGAACTTCGATAAATGCTTATTTAAGCTTCGTGACCTCATGCGTGCCAAAGGAAATGTCATTACCATCAACAACATCATTGTTGAAGCAATTCGAATGCATAAACTTGAATATTGTAATAGTCAAATTTCTGATGAAACATTTGTCTCTTACGAGGAAACTTCATCCGATGATGACTATGCGGAACGTGGCTACTACGATGATGATGAGGACTTCGACACCGAGTATGAGGAGACCATGAAGAATCTCAGTCTTATGTCTAACCTTAAAGACTACATGGCTGGTGGTAAGGAGTGGGTTCTCGAAAGTGGATGCACTGATCACATGACCGGCGATAAAGACATGTTCCATGAAATCACATCGAATCGTGGATTTCGAAGGTATGTAACTTTTGGAGACAATTCCAAAGGTAAGGTACTTGGTCTCGTTAAGGTGGTCGTATCTCATGATAGTTCTATTCAGAATGTAATGCTAGTAGAATTTCTTGGCCACAATCTAATTTCCGAATCTAGACTAGCAGATTTGGTTTCAATATGCTATTTATGAAAGTTGAATGCCGATTATTTCGTAGCAACAATCATAACATCGTCTTTACTCATTTCCGTAGTGGTGATCAATACATTGTTGATTTTTCTAAGATATCCAAACCCCGTACATGCCTTGTTGCAAAATCTTCTAAAGGTTGGTTATGGCATAGAAGGCTTGGACATGTTGGTCTGCGTAATCTTGACAAACTTATCAAAGGTGATCATATTATTGGTGTTAAATATGTTATCTTTGACAAATATAGACTTTGTAGTGCCTATCAAGCAGGAAAACAAGTTGGTGGAAGTCATCCCGTGAAGAACATCATGACCACAAGAAGACCCCTCGAGCTGCTTCACATGGATCTCTTTGGTCCCAATGCTTACAAGAGCCTCGGTGGAAATTCATATGGTCTAGTTATTGTTGATGATTTTTCCAAATTTACATGGGTGTTCTTTCGCAATGATAAGTCGCGGGTATAAATGATCTCCAAGAACTTTGCTCGAAATGCTCAAAACCAGTTTGAAGTGAAGATCAAGAAGGTTCAGAGCGACAATGGAACATAGTTCAAGAACACTAATATGGATACTTTTCTTGACGAAGAAGGTATCTCACATGAGTTCTTGGCGATGTACACACCTCAACAAAATGGAGTTGTTGAGTGGAAGAACCGTACGCTCATAGAGATGGCGAGCACGATGCTTGACAAGTACAAGTTACCAAGATACTTTTGGGCAAAAGCCGTGGAAATAGCTTGCCATGCCATAAACTGACTCTACCTGCACAAGCTTCTCGGTAAAACGGCATACGAGCTACTCACTGGTAACAAACCCCAAGTTGGATTCTTTCGAGTATTCGACTCTAAGTTCTATATTCTTGATAAGCATCGTCGATCTAAATTTGCTCGTAAATCTTATGAAGGTTTCCTTCTTGGTTACAGATCAAACTCTCACGCCTACCGTGTCTACAACAACTTCACTCGATAATTTGAAGAGACAATAGATGTGAAGTTTGATGAGACTATCGGTTCGCAAGTTGAACAATTGCCAATTGATATAGGATATAAGTAACCTTCGGAAGCTATGAAAGATTTGTCCATCGGCAAGATTCGTCCCATGGAGGTGAAGGAAAGCACTTCATCAACTCAAGTGGAAGCTCCTACTTCGCGTCAAGGCGAACCGCAAAATAACATGGAAGCATCCACAACCGGAGCACGACAAGATGAAGAAGAGGAAGAAGTACATCGTGATGATCCACCTCAACCTTCCTCACCACCACCTCAAGGAGAAGATGATGCCAATGAAAATGCTCAAGATGATGATGATGAAGAAGAAGCTCCTCCACCAAATAATAAGAAGCTTTCAAGAGTTAGAGCAAGAGTGGAGAGAGATCATCCGCTGAAACAAATTTACAGCAACATGAACAACGGGAGAATCTCTCACCCTAAATCTTGATTAGCTAACTTTTGTGAGCATTTTTCTTTCATATCTAGCATTGAACACTTGAAGGTAGAATAAGCTCTCCAAGATCCAGATTGGGTGAATGCCATGCATGAAGAGCTACACAACTTTTAGAGGAACCATGTTTGGACACTTGTTGAAAAACAAGAAGGCGAGCAGAGTATCATTGGTTCAAGATGGGTGTTTCAGAACAAGCAAGATGAAGACAGACAAGTTGTACGCAACAAAGCACGTCTCGTAGCCCAAGGATAAACGTAAGTCGAAGGTATGGACTATGGTGAGACTTATGCTCATGTTGCTAGACTTGAAGCCATTCATATTATTCTAGCTTATGCCAATCAACATGATATAACTCTCTGTCAAATGGATATTAAAAGTTCCTTTCTCAATGGAGAAATTGAAAACAAAGTTTATGTTAAACAACCTCCTGGTTCTGTGAACCCTAAGAAACCTAATCATGTTTACAAACTTTGCAAAGATTTTTATGGCCTTAAACAAGCACATAGAGCTTGGTACAAATGCCTAACGAAGTTTCTAATTGAAAAGGGTTTTGAGATTGGAAAAATTTATGCAACCTTATTCACTAAAAGAGTAAATGGGGAACTATTTGTTTGTCAAATATATGTGGATGATATTATCTTTGGTTTTACTAACCCACATTTTAGTGAAAAGTTTGGAAAGCTGATGTTAGAGAAGTACGAGATGTCCATGATGAGTAACTGAAGTTCTTCCTTGGATTACAAAACAAACAGTCGAGAAAAGGTACATTCATCTCTCAAACCAAGTACACCAAGGACTTGATCAAGAAGTTCAACATGCAAGAATGGAAAGGTATGAGAACCCCCATGCCTACTACTGCACATCTTGACCTCACTAAGGATGATGCACCCGTTGATCAAAAGGTTTATTGATCAATGATACAATCATTGTTATATCTATGTGCCTCTCATCCTGATATCATGCTAAGTGTTTGCATGTGTGCCCGCTATCAAGAATCACCAAAAGAATGTCATTTATTAGCAGTGAAAAGAATAGCAAGACACTTTATACATACACAAAACTTTGGCATACGGTATCCCAAGGGATCTTCTTTTGATCTTTTTGGCTATTCCGACTCGGATTATGCTGGAGACAAGGTTGATAGTAAAGCCACCTCAGGTACATGTCAATTTCTTGGGAGATCTCTTGTCTCTTGGACATCCAAGAAACAAAACTCGGTATCCTTATCAACTGCCGAAGCTGAATACATTGCCGCTGGATCATGTTGTGCTCAATTACTATGGATGTCTCGAACGCTTAAGGGCTATGACATTCATGTTTGAAAATTCTCATTGTTATGTGACAATGAAAGTGCTATTAAGATTGCATATAATCTTGTGGAACATTCTAGAACTAATCACATCCAAGTTCGACATCATTTCATCCGTACTCATGTTCCAAAGGAGATATTGATCTCAGGCATGTTCGTACTAACAAACGACCGTTTGATATTTTCACCAAACCACTTGATGAGAAAGTGTTCTCTCATTTGAGGAGTGAGTTGAACATCATTGACGCTTTAAACTTGAACTAGACTCACTCGGATGCATGCAAGGGCATGCGCTTGACAGACTATTCCTTGATGCCTTTGATATGACCATATTATGTCTTGGAAACTATGCTCCCTTGTATTGTATCTAACCTTTCATAGGTACTCGGATGAAATACACTCCACAAGATTGCAACCAACTCCAAACAAAAGCAATCTTGACATGGCCAAGTATCAACAACCTATTTCTTCGGAGATCAAATAAGAAGACAACAAAATCATATCCTTGACAACACTATGATTATGAACTTCACTCATGTCATTTGGATATATTATGTTCTTCCTTGCGTGACTAACCATTGTAGGTGAAAAGTGAACCAAAACAACATGGATTGCTCCCAACACAATTTGATCTTCATAAACCTTGAGCATCCACAACAAGTTCACCTACATGCTGCGTCAACAACATAATTCGAAGGTATGTACTCATATCCTTGATAAAGCTCAACACCAATTAATGGAGTAAAGCAACTCAAGTGATATGAAGACATCGAAATGCTTAATCAAAAAATGGTAACCCCATTTCGCTCTTAACGATGGGTATGACCTATGATCAAGCATCCTTGCTTCACCCATCAAGTCAAATACTCTAATATAAGTGACCTAGTCATCGCCCCACATCTAGATGGAGAATATCGTATGGTTCACATTTGATCTTTCACATTCATAGAACCATCCCTCTCTCATCTATATGCGTGTTAATTTAAAAATAACAAAAAAAATCTTTCTATTCTTCTTTTTGTTTTGTTTAACTATCTGAGTTGGAATTATCATTCTTGTTACACTAGACTTTTGAAACAATACTTTCGATCAACCTAGTTTCTGTTAACGAGTTGACTATCATTGCAACTCGGTCTCAATGGATTGGGAAACTCGGTCCAACCGATTTCTCCGAGAGGCCCAAATATTAATCTCGGTTCTACCGAATCATTATGCCTCGGTGACTCTGATTTTTCTAACTGTGTTGCTCTGATAAATTTCTTCTGGACTATTGTCTTAGGGGGACACAACTTCTCTAGGGTGAGAAAAATCTCAGTGATCCCGTGCAGTATAAGAGGGTGAATTATCAAGGATCCATACCATAGGAGGAGATCATTCAAGGACCTCTTATCTATACCTAAGGGGAGATCATTCGATGAGCCCTACAAAATATCTAAGGGGGTGAAAAGCTAAATTCAAGGAACCCTTACAAAAGAGAGAAGTATCCAGGATCCCTATCTCTCAATGAGCCATTACCATCTGCCTTTCTCTTTGGTAATTGTGCCAAAGGGGGAGAAATATCATCAAAGCTTCCATTCAATTAACTGAATTATATGGGAGACATATCATCAAGAAGTTTGTACGAAAATAGGGAGAAACAACATTAAGGGGAGATACTTGTACCAAACCTTACACAATAAGGGGGAGAGAGATAAGCGTGGCTTTATTGGTTTGAACTTATTTTCCCTGCCTACTCCCTATATCTACATGCTATGATTCAGGGGGAGAGGAAACTTTACATATTTATCTTTAGTGGAGAAAAGTTCTTGTTCCTTGGAGACATATTCTTTCATCAAATCCAATCTTCAACATGTCTTCAATTTCTTGGTATCTTTGAAGTTCTTTGCATCTTTACAATAGGGTACTCTTGTGTTCTAACATTTGTTTTCCCAAGTGTACTTATATGTAAAGACGCTCAAGATTCTCAAGGTAAGTATATGCATCATATCCTTGTTCATGATGACCTCTTGTTTCTTGCACATATTGTTTGCAAGAGGGAGTCTTGAACATGGAAGTCCTTCTTTCACATATGTTTGATGCATATAGCCAAGATCCATATGAGTTCTCTTGTCTTTCTAGCTTGTGTGTGCCCATGCATTCAAAAGCAACTATCCTTTAAAGGGATTCCACACATTTGGGGGGAGCTTGTACTAGTCATATGTGTGTCAAAGCTGTCATATCCTTATGAGTATCTCTATTTGAAGCTTTGATTGTATGTTGTAATCAATTACCAAAAAGGGGGAGATTGAAAGCACATTGCCTCTTGGACTAACACTTTTACCTAGATATTTCAGGTTTAGTCCATGAAGAGCTATGGCTTAAGGTTTATGTGGAGATTCCCCTGGATGTAATAAAGGAATAATATTGGCTCAATCTTCAAGCTAGAATACTCTTCATTTTAGATTCGTGAGAAATCACTTTTGAGTCCATAGGAAAGTCAATACTATTAAAAGGGGGTGAGGTAGTAAAATTAACTGATTGCTCAAATGCTCAAAGTTAGCCACCAAAATACATAGTCATTTTTCCCCACATATCCACCCTCTCAAGTTCCACATACACAAATTCGGTGTAACCAACATTGCGACATCGGACCCACCGAGTTTGAACCTAAGACAAAACCCTAGTCATTCCCAGCAAATTGGTGCAACCGAAACTGCGTCGGTGCTATCGAGTTCATTGTGACCAACATTCCGTTGCCAACATACACAAAATTAGAATTTCCGAGTTTGAGTATCGGTGCCACCGAGTTTGGCCATCTGACTGTTAGTCACCTTTTCGGTGCCACCGTGTTCTATATATCGGTATCACCGAGATTCAAAAGTTCACCACTTTAGTGCTAATCGGTACCACCGATTTGTCCAATTCGGTGTCACCAAGTTTGCTCTTTTGTGTGTAACAGTTGGATTTTGGATGCTGCCTAGATATACCCCTTCACCCACCTCTCATTTGTGGGAGAAGCACTCATGACACTTACTTCATTTCTAGATCCATTTTCTGAGAGAGAACCACCTACTTGTGTGTTGAGACCAAGATATTCCAATCCAATCATTTGAATCTTGATCTCTAGCCTCCCCAAACTGCTTTCCACCAAATCAATCTCTCCTAACCATGCATATTATGTGTGTGAGAGAGAGATTTGCGTTGAGGGGACTATATTTAGAAGCACAAGAACAAGGAGTTGATTGATCTACCACATCTATTACCTTTTGGAGGGTGGTGCCTCCTAGATTCGTTAGGTGTCGCTTGGGAGCCTCCTACTTCATGTTGTGGAGTTGAACCAAGATGCTTGTAAGGGCAAGGAGATTGCCTACTTCCTGAAGATCTACTTTGAGTAAGGCTAGTCCTCCGTGGATGGAAGCTGTGGTGGGATAGACAAGGCCGCTTCCTTGTGGACCCTCCGTGGGTAGAGCCTTCCGTGGACTCTCGCATAACGCTCCCTCTTGGAGTTACAATCTACTACTCGGCCAAACCAATAAATAGCAACGGAGAACATGCATGAATCACTAAGGAACATAATATAAAATATATAACTCATACCAATCTGAACATAATCTAATAATCCATCGGATCCCAACAAACCGAGCATAACAATAGCAAGAGAATTACATAGATACCTTGATCATGTAGGGCAGCTCACAAGGACTAACCATTGAAGCACAATATTGGAGACAAGACATCACATAACTACTGGTCATGGACTGGCACATCCGGAAGGCGTCCATGGTGGTGGAGAAGCTCCCGAAGGTCAATCCTCCCTCCGACAGGGTGCCGGGAAGAGGTCTCCTGACGCTCCCGATCTCAGAAGCGCTGCGGCGGCGGAACGATGGAGAAATTCGCGATTCTAGAAGTTGTGGAAGGGTTTCCTCTCGAGAGTATAAATATAGGCCAAAGGAGGGCATCGGAGGAGGTGGGGCCCACCCAGGCGGCCTCCTGGCGTGGCCAGGGGGTAGGCCACGCCAGCAGGTCGCTTGCGCGGCCCCTCGCCCCCTCTGGCCCATCTTTGGTGATCTCGAAGTTTCTGTTACGGTTATTTTTATATATTTTTTCTGGAATTTTCCGGGCTTTAGAAAATTGGGTAAAAGCCCCTGCAAAATAAACATCAGTACAAAGAAACTGGCACTGGGTTCACTGAGTTAGTAGGTTAGTCCAAATATGTGTAAAATGATATAAACGTGTAGCAAAACATATAACATAGTCACCGAAAAGATCATGGAACATGCAAAAATTATAGATATGTTTGGGACGTATCAAGGCGGCGACGAGAAGCGACGAGGTCGCGGCCGGGCGAGGGTGCTCAGGCACGAGGGAGATGTGGACTGACGCGGGGTTCTCTGGTGGCGCGCAGGCCAGCGGTGGCGCCTTGTCGGGCCAGGCGGGCCGGCTGTGGGTCGTGCCGGCTGGGAGGCTCTAGAGGGCAAGGGAGGCAAGGTGGTGAGCCCTCGTTGGTTGGGAGGGGCGACTACAACGGCTCAGGTGGCGGCCAGCCCTTCGGGCGACACCAAGTGGTGGCAGTGGAGGAATGAATGGACGGGACAAGGGTCCTAGTGTTTATATTGGGTAGGGGCTAGAGTTTGGGGGTTTGGGACCCTTTCAAACCATCTGATCATGATCGGATGGTTTGGGTCGTGGCTAGAGGCTAGGCTCGGCTAGGTGGGCTCGGATGGGTTGTGTTGGCTGTGTAGATGGGCTAGACCAAGAAGAGAGGGATGATACATCTCCAACGTATCTATATTTTATGAAGTATTCATGCCATGTTTACAACAATTTTATATGATTTTGGTATGATTTTATTAGAACTAACCCGAACTGGCGCTGTTTCCATCACAACTAATGTGGTGTTTTTTTTGTGCAGAAATAAAAATCCTCGAAATGAGCTGAAAATTTGCGGAGAATATTTTTGGAAAATATAAAAAATAGTCGCAAAAGAATCAACTGGAGAGAGTCCACCACCTGGCCACAAGCCATAGGGGCGCCCCCCTAGGGTGTGCCCCCTTTCTTGTGGGCCCCTCGGGCGCCGCCTTGACATGAGACCAACGCCAAAAATTCCTATAAACCAAGAAACCTCCAGAAAGAAACCTAGATCAGGAGTTCCGCTCCCGCAAGCCTCCACAGCCAAAAAACACCAATCAGGAGCCTGTTCCGGCACCCTCCCGGAGGGGGAAACCATCACCGGAGGCCATGTCCATCATCCCGGCGGTCTACATGACGAGGAGGGAGTACTTCACCCTCGGGGCTGAGGGTATGTACCAGTAGTTATTTGTTTGATCTCTCTCTCATGTACTTGAGATGGCACGATCTTGATGTATTGCGATCTTTATTAATATAGATGAATCATATGGAGTTTTCCCCTCTTTATCTTCTTGTGATAAATTGAGTTTTCCCTTTAAATTTTTGTTATCGGATTGAGTCTTTAAGGATTTGATAACACTTGATGTATGTCTTGCAATGGGATATCCGTGGTGACAATGGGGTGTTCTATTGATCCACTTGATGTATGTTTTGGAGATCAACTTGCGGGTTACGTGTCCTTGGGAATCTATGCATAGGAGTCGGCACATGTTTTCGTCTTGCCTCTCCGGTAGAAACTTTGGGGCACTCTTTGAAGTTCTTTGTGTTGGATTGAACATGATGAATCTGAAATTGTGTGATGCATATCGTATAATCAAGCCCATGGGTTCTTGTGGTGACATCGGAGTATCTAGGTGACATTAGGGTTTTGGTTGATGTATATCTTAAGGTGTTATTTAGTACAAACTCTAGGGCTGTTCGTGATACTTATAGGGATAGCTCATAAGATTGAACAGAAAAGATAATTTTGAGGTGGTTTCATACCCTACAATAATTTTTTTGCTTGTTTTCCATTATTTGTGACTTTGGAATGAACTATTTGTTGCACGTGAGGGATTTATATATGATTCAACTATGTTAGTATTGTTGAGAGAACTTGCAATTGTGAAAGTATGAACCCCATGCCTTGTTTCTGGGCATTGCAACACCGTTTGTGCTCACTTTTACCATTTGTTACCTTGCTGTTTTTATATTTTCAGATTTCAAAAACCTATATCTACCATCCATATTACACTTGTATCACCATCTCTTCGCCGAACTAGTGCACCTATAGAATCTACCATTGTATTGGGTGTGTTGGGGACACAAGAGACTCTTTGTTATTTGATTGCAGGGTTTCTTGAGAGAGATCATGTTCATCCTACACCTCCCATGGATTGATAAACCTTAGGTCATCCACTTGAGGGAAATTTGCTACTGTCCTACAAAACTCTGCGCTTGGAGGCCCAACATGAGTCTACAAGAAGAAGGTTGTGTAGTATACATCAAGCTCTTTTCTAGCACCGTTGCTGGGGAGGTGAGTGCTTGAAGGTATATCTTTAGATCTTGCAATCAAATCTTTTAGTTTCTTCTTTTTCACTAGTTTGGTTTTATAATAGAAAACTACAAAAAATGGAATTGAGGTCGCCTCATATGCTTCATCTTTTTAATATCTTTCGTGAAAATGATGGAAGGGAAAATTGTGCTCAAGTGTTAGAAGAAGAAGTTATTAAAATGTTTGGCACTAAATCTTTGTGCGATGAGCATGATAGCAATATTGTTAGTATGAATTCTCTGAATATTCATGATGCTAATGATATGCAAAGCCACAGGCTTGGGGATGCTATGCTAGATGAATATTATATATTAGTCCCCCAAGTTTTGATGAGCAAAACTATTATGATGATAGCATGCCTCCTATGTATGATGATTATTGCGATGACATGTATGCTATAAAGGGCGATAGTAACCATGAAACTTTTTATCATGATTGTAATATTCAAAGTGGTTATGTCAATCAAGTACCTCATGATAGTTATTTCATTGAGTTCGCTCCCACTATTATGAACGGGAAGAAGTTTGCTTATGTGGAGAGTGATAATTTTTCTATGCTTGTATATGATGAAAATAATGTTGTATGTGATGGTTATATTGTGAAATTACTTCATGATGCTACTGAAAATTATTATGAGGGAGGAACATAAGCTTGTAGGAATTGCAATAATATCAAGTTTCGTCTCTATGTGTTCAAAGTTTTGAAGTTATGCTTGTTTTGCCTTCCTATGCTAGTTGATTCTGGCTCCCATAAATTGTTTGTTCACAAAATCCCTATTCATAGGAATTGGTTACACTTAAATGTGCTTGTCATGAGATTCATGACGTTCTTTTGCATGTTATAATTATTATTCCTATGTGAGCATCATTGAAATCATCATGCCTAACTAAAAGGCTTTAAAGAAAAGCGCTTGTTGGGACACAACACAACACTTTTACTTTCTGTTTTTTGGTGTTAACATGATTAAGCTACTGTATTAATCATGTTTTATGACTTTTATTTCAATAAATTGCCAAGTAAAGCCTTTGGGATAGTGTGGATGATAGTTGACTTGATTCTGTGAAAAAACAGAAACATTTGCTCTCAGTCCAGGAATTTTGTAAATTCACTGGAACGTGATTTCAATCTGAATTTTTTAAACATGATTTGTATACAAATTGCCTGGATTTTCCTAATTTTTCAGAATTTTTAGAGACACGTAAGTATGGTTACACTACAGATCTTCATAGACTGTTCTGTTTTTGACAGATTCTATTTTGCATGCATAGTTTGCTATTTTATTATTCCCATAGTTTATATTCAATGATATAAATTATGGGAATAGTAAAATACAGTAGGTATCATGTGGGAACAATCATGAATCTTGTGTTGATAGTACCTAAGTGAATGATCATTATTTATTATACTAACCCATCTGATGAAGTTCCGTTAAGTTTTGTGTGATTGAAGTTTTCAAGTTTTGGGTGAGATACCTATATGAGGAGAATAAGGAGTGACAAGAACCTAAGATTGGGGATGCCCAAGGCACCCCCAAGGTAATATCCAAGGAATATTCAAGCGCCTAAGCTTGGGGATGCCCCGAAAGGCATCCCCTCTTCCGTCTTCAACATTATCGGTATATCTTACTTGGACCTATATTTTTATTCATCACATGGTATGAGTTTTGATTGGAGCGTCATTTTATTTTGTTTTTCTCTGTTAGGTGTTATTTATAATTTTGTTTTTCAATAAAAGTTCCAAGAATTGCATTAGGATTCTTCCATTGCATACTTTGATTGGTGTTGTGTAAAAACAGAAACTGGTGCTCAGGTGCTTGAATTTTCATAGTTTACTCGAACATGAAAATATTTTGAAATTTCTACACAGTGTTATCATATAAATTTTATAGCATGGACGAAATTTTAATAATTTTGTGAGTTATAGAAGTACACTGTTTTTATAAATTGCTACAGACTGTTCTGTTTGGACAGATTGCTGTCATAATTTTGTTATCTACTTATCCTATAGTTTCCATAGCCTATATTGATAGATATAAATTCTGGAGATGATAGTAAACAGTAGATGATGTTTGCATTTATTATGCAACTTGTCTTGGTAGTACATAAAGAGTTGATTTATTATTATGTGCACTAACCTATCTCACGAGTTCTTTTCAAGTTTTGCATGGATGAAGTTTTTGAGAGGATTGAACAATTTACAAAAGCTCAAGCTTGGGGATGCACATGACACCATAATTAAATATTTCAAGACCTCTCAAGCATCTAATCTTGGGGACGCTATGCATCCCACCTCTCTTCGTCAACTATCGGTTAGCCTATGTTGAGCCTAAATTTTTATTCGTTCACATGATGCGTCCTATTCTTGGAGTGCTATTTTTTTTTGCTTGCTGTTTAAATAAAATACTCAAATCTAAAAATATTTATTAAGAGAGAGAGATAAAGTCCTCACATAGCTACTTAATTGTTTGACTACTCATTGATCTTCACTTATATGTTTTGGAGTAGCTTTCTCATTTACTTTCGTGCTTCACTTATATCTTATGAGTAAATGATTGAATGAATTGAATATCATAAATATGAAATTAAATATGCTTCATAAACTTATCCCATCAGGAGTAATGACTTCACACATAATAAGTATAGGTGGTAAAATTTATTGAAAGGTAGCAAACAGCGAATTGATCACTTGAACAATTCATGAAAAAATATTGAAGGAAGAGAGATTCCACATATAAATATACTATCTTGGACATATTCTATGATTGTAAGCTCATTAATTATTTTCAAACTCGAGTAAATTAGTTAAAATTTGACAAGAAGGACAACTTAATGAGTTATGTTTGGGTATATTTGTATAGAAGTTATATTGTTATGGATCCTCCAACATGTGGTGCTTGCTTCCACCTACTACTAGCCAAAACTTCCGCATCAAGTAGAAATACTACTTGTGCATCCAAACACCCTAAAACCAGTTTTGCCATGAGAGTCCACTATACCTACCTATGGATTGAGTAAGATCCTTCAAGTAAGTTTTCATCGGTGCGAAAAGCAATAAAAATTGCTCCTAAATATGTATGATCTTTTACTGTAAGGGAAAATAAGCGTTGTACGAACTTGTGATGGTAAAGAAATAAAAGCAATGAAATGCATAATAAAGTTTGCTATCACAAAGGGCAAATCAACGTGACGTTCCTTTGCATTAAGGCCTATCTTTTACTTTCTAGTACTTACGTTTATGCAAGAGTCATGGTGATCTTCACCACTTCCTATATTTTGCCTTTTTCTCTTGGCAAGCATCATGTTTTGGGGAATGATCTAGACATATATATCTACACAAATATATTTGATCATGAATTATTATTGTTGACAATTATCTATATAATAAATAAGTTGGGAGGTGAAACATTAAGCCTCTATCTTTCTCTGTGTTCGATGGATGTTATTTGTTCTTAAAATATACTTGGAGTGTCAATAATCATGGAAGACTATATGATAGTTGAGTATGTGGAATTTGCTAAATCAAAGCTCTTACATAGACCCTTCCTGAAAATAAGATGAATTGCAATTGTTCGATGACTAGGATTATGGTTTGTTAGTTTTCAAGAGACTTTTTGGTCTATACTTTAACATGTGTATAGCTTGTTACTTGATCATGATAAGTTTTATGAGATGAGCTACTATTTATGGTTTATAATGATGCTAGAAAGAGTGATTTGAAGTATCACTGATCAAACTTGTGCACTTGCTAGCATTCACACTTCATAACTTATTTCTTTTATCATTTACCTACTCTAGGACGAGCAGGAATTAAGTTTGGGGATGCTGATATGTCTCCAATGTATCAATAATTTGTGAAGTATTCAGGTCATGTTTACAATAATTTTATATGATTTTGGTATGATTTGATTAGAACTAACCAAGACTGACACCGTTTTCAGCAGAACTACTGTGGTGTTATTTTTGTGCAGAAAAAAAAGTTCTGAGAATGAGCTGAAAATTTACGAATTTTTTTTGGAAAATATAAAAATACAGCCGAAAGAATCAACTGGAGGGGGTCCACAACCTGGCCACAAGCCAGGGGCGCACCCCGAGGGCGCGCCCCCTGTCTTGTGGGCCCCTCGGGCACCACCTTGACGTGAGACCGATGCCAAAAATTCCTATAAATCAAGAAACCTCCAGAAAGAAACGTAGATCAGGAGTTCCGCCGCCGGAAGCCTCTAGAGCCACAAAAAACCAATCGAGAGCCCGTTCCGGCACCGTGTCAGAGGGGGAAACCATCACCGGAGGCCATCTTCATCATCCCGGCGGTCTCCATGACGAGGAGGGAGTAGTTCACCCTCGGGGTTGAGGGTATGTAAGAGTAGCTATGTGTTTGATCTCTCTCTCTCATGTTCTTGAGATGGCACGATCTTGATGTATCAAGAGCTTTATTAATATAGATGAATCATCTGGAGTTTTCCCCTCTCTGTCTTCTTGTGATGAATTGAGTTTTCCCTTTAAAGTTTTCTTATAAAATTGCGTCTTTATGGATTTGAGAACACTTGATGTATGTCTTGCGATGGGATATTCGTGGTGACAATGGGGTGTTCTATTGATCCACTTGATGTATGTTTTGGTGATCAACTTGAGGGTTCCGTGACCTTGGGAATCTATGTTTCCGTCTTGATTCTCCAGTACAAACTTTGGGGCACTCTTTAAAGTTCTTTGTGTGGGATTGAACATGATGAATCTGAAATTTTGTGATGCATACCGTATAATCAAGCCCACGGGTACTTGTGGTGACATTGTAGTATCTAAGTGACATTAGGGTTTTGGTTGATGTGTATCTTAAGCTGTTATTTAGTACGAACTCTAGGGATGTTCGTGATACTTATAGGGATAGCTCATAAGATTGACCGGAAAAGATAACTTTGAGGTGGTTTCGTACCCTACAATAATGTCTTCATTTATTCTCCGCTATTTGTGACTTTGGAGTGAACTGTTTGTCACACGTGAGGGATTTATATATGATTTAACTATGTTACTATTGTTGAGATAACTTGCACTAGTGAAAGTATGAACCCTAGGCCTTGTTTCTAGGCATTGCAACACCGTTTGTGCTCACTTTTACCATTTGTTACCTTGCTGTTTTTATATTTTCCGATTTCAGAAACCTATATCTACCATCCATATTACACTTGTATCACCATTTCTTCGCCAAACTAGTGCACCTATACAATCTACCATTGTATTGGGTGTGTTGGGGACACAAGAGACTCTTAGTTGTTTGATTGCAGGGTGGCTTGAGAGAGACAATCTTCATCCTACGCCTCCCACGAATTGATAAACCTTAGGTTATCCACTTGAGGGAAATTTTCTACTGTCCTACAAAACTCTGCTCTTGGAGGCCCAACACGAGTCTACAAGAAGAAGGTTGTGTAGTAGACATCAAGGGAGTTAGTGCGGCCCGTGACAAAGTTTTAAAATAGAAAAACATCTGATGAATAAACTGATGATGGTGTCGCTACGGTCGACCGTTCGGGTATCAAATGGACTTCTATTGTAACGAAATTTGGCAGATGGTCTACCTACACTGTATTAATACTGCACGCCAACTTTTAACCCAATCCGAGAATATTTTTTCACGCACCTTTTAAAAACAATATTTTAACGATGTCGCGGGCCCGTGCGTGTGTTGTTTGTCTCGAAACGGTTAACGACAAAAACTAATAGAACCAGCAACTAATAGCGGATGCAAGTTTTGAAAAATGGCGGTAACGGAGTGCCGGTGCAATGTGGGTGATGTGCATGATGCGATGATGAATGCGACAACCAAATAAATCACACGGCGACAACAAAATAAAAGGGGAATCTTCTGGAGCCGATTCTGGGTTGTTACACATATGATCCAAGTACGGAAAGTATGTTAGCTCATGCCTATCCCTCATATAAAATTACAATACTGATTATAAATCTTGTTACCTATTTCCTAGGACAATCTCGTAAATCCTATCTCCACTTTTCCACACTCGCTATATTTACTTAATTGTTCCTTTTATTAAAATAGCACCTAAATTTTATTTCCATGTTCTTTATTATCTTGCAGAACTATCTTATTGCACCTACAAATTACTTCTAGTATTATTCCCGCAAAGAAGTAAATTTCTTGTACTAGGTAAAGTGAATATTGTTGCGCGTAGACTTGTATCGGTGGTCAATAGAACTTGAGAGAATATTGATTCTACCTTTAGATCCTCATAGGGTTCTACACTCTTACTTATTGAAAAAGGCTAGAAACGATCCCCTATACTTGTGGGTTATCAATTGATAACCGTAGGAATCGTGGAGAACATGGTATTAAAAATCAAAGAGAGAGGAGAAGCCATCTAGCTACTAGCTATGGACCCATAGGTCTATGGTGAACTACTCACACATCATCATGGAGTAAGCAAGGGATATGTTGCACGCATCCATGATTGATTCCTAGAAAAGGTCAATAGAGGGGATCGCGGTGGAAGAGAGACTTGTGGCGGTGGAAAAAGTGTTTCGGGTGGCTCTCTAGGGTTTCTATAATATTTTGGAATTTATAGAAGTGAATTAGGCCAGGAGGGTTAGCATGGGGCCGAGGAACTTGGGGAGAGCGCCCTAGTCCCTGCCCCCGTGGGCGCGCCCCTCAGGCTTGTCGCTCCCTCACAACTCTTCTGGCCCTCTCCGAAAGGTTCCTCGGTCTCTTTTGGTTTAAAAAATCGCTAAAGTTTTATCGTGTTTGGACTCTGTTTGGTATTGATTTTGTGCAAAATTCAGAAACACGCAAAAAATAGGAACTGGCACTCGACACTTCGTTAATAGGTTAGTCCCAGAAATGATATTGTTGTCGCGAGTTGTGCAAAATTGCTATGGATGAGGCAAACTTTACAGGATTACAGTGTCATTTGTGACAAAGTGCCTCCTCTGTGTGAAAATGAAAGAGCTATGAAGATCACCTACAACCATGTGCAACATAGAAAGACAAAGAATATTGACATTCGCCACCACTTCACGCGGGATCTCGTCAAGCGTGGGTATATTGATCTAGCTCATGTAGGCACCACACAATATCTAGCGCATATTTTCACAAAGACATTGGATTAAGCACGATTTTGCAAGATAAGGAATGATCTAAATATCATTGGTCCAAATAATGTGGTCTAAGACAATGCACATTCGACCACACTCCTCTTATTATGTTTTAGATGTAGGCATGGACATAGGGGGAGTGTTATTCCTCTCATGAACTCACACTCCTCTTATTATGCATAAATGGAATGAGTCATTCACATTAGCCATTTTTATGGTACTTGTGCTTCAAAGATGAGTTTTTGTTGGGCCCAAGGTTAATATCTCTGCGGTGACGAACCATTCGACTCTTACATAGGTGTCATCGGTCACCGATCCTCTCCTAGGAGAGGTATTGGATCTCATTTGGTTTTCACTCGTCTTATCTAGATTTTTTGGTATTATGTGTTTGTTCACTCCAAGTTTGGCTTTTATCTTTTGCATCTTGAAACCTTGGAATGCACGTCATCTTTTATCAGTTACTTCTCTCCATCCCGAAACCATCTCTATTTTTCCAATGTGCATAAGTAATTTTTCCTTGGTAGCAGCTCCAGCGGTCAAGCGGTACAACCGCTCTAAAACTCGGCTGTAACGCTTCAATGACTAGTTGGGTCACTTTGGTTCTACCACAAACCCCTGTCATGTGCTATTAGGTGGAAGAGATCACATTAACATTATATTCTTGCTAGTAACTTGTTGCAAAAGATGTAGTGGGTGATTTTGACCAAGTTCATGTTTCTGATATTTCCCCTGAAGTGGAACCGTCATCAGTCTACGGTACAATCGGCCCCAAGTGGCAGTACAATTTTGCAGGAATACTCCCACTAGTAAGAGAAATATGGCTGTAGAGTCTGATCTTATTTGTCCACTAGTTCTTATTTCTTCACTTACTTTACATATTCCTTTGGACTTGTGTGCATCCTTGTTATCTTTTATTGGTCCCACTTGTGCTTCCCATGTGGGTTTGGTAGTGGCTCTGGTTCTCACTCTGCTCCTTGCCAAAAACTAGGAAGAGAGTTCAAAAATGCAAGCTAGCAGTTGATAGCGAGGAAGAACCTAAGGTGGTGATCCTCACAAAAAACAAATAGCCATAGAAGTCTAACGCAGCCAAGCAACGCATGGATTTGCCTATGCACAAGTGGCCTCACAAGGACCAAAAGTGGTTTCGTATAATGAACCAATATCTTACTCAAAGGGACTCCAGGTGGACCAATCTACAGTTCTGGAATAATGAACAGTTGAGGATTATGCATTAAGTCTTTGAGGTTAACAAGAACGCATTCAGAAAGAAGTGGACCGTCGATCTTCATCATTAGCTGAACAACAAGAAGTACTTTGGTGAGGCACTGACTCTATGTGAGGAGTTTGACTTAATGAAAATCATGCAGGTCAAGTGTGATTTCAATGTTCATTGTGTCCATCTTTCTATGTCACTGTGCACTTTGGTACAGATGATGCTCACACCTTGACCTTCGTGGGCCGTGATGAGTTCTTTCACGTGCTCTGGAGCACCTTCTGCGGTGCACTTGGATATGTTGATGCTTGCTCCACAGGCAATGGTGGTATTCTCCCTCATGACCGTCTTGTGGCAATGAAAAAGGACAAGTTGGCACCTCTTTACCAGTTTGGCAGCTGTAAGATTGGTGGCCCTAGATACTTGCTTCCAATTTATGACATCATGCATCGGGTCTTCCAGAATGTGCTTCTACCCAAGGTGGACAATCGGGATGAGATTTACGAATATCTGTTTGACTTGATGGTTTCTACGAAGACCAAGGATGGCTCTGGTGCTACTTTTGATGTGTCCAAGTGGTCATGGAAGGATATGTTCTCTATGGTTACTCAACACATGGTGCCCATTTATGCTCCGTTTGATATGCACTTTTTCTATTTCGTGTGGGAGGTTCGGAGGCCTCGTATGCCATTGACATCACTGAATAACTTCACAGTCCATGAAGGGAAGCAAGTCAATATGAAGAACCACAACCTTCCATATATTCTACTTGACTACCCTGAGGATGTCTATGCCACATCGGGCGACAACAACTTTGAGTTGGAGGCAGGAGCCAAGCCCACATGGATCACCAAGCTAAAGGCGAAGGTCAAGAGGATGTATGAATCCCACAAGACGGAGAAGCTAGGACGTCGCATGTTGATTAAAATGTTGAGGAAGGTGGACATTGTTGTGGATAGTTGCACATAGAAGGAAACCACTTGTCAGGATAAATGGCTCTCTGAGTACAAGTGTACTAATGAGGATGACTCCAATGGTGCCACTTCTGCTCCCTGTGCCACTGATGAGGACATGACTAATGCGGATCATGATGATGATGAGGAGTCTCATGATGACAACCCTGCAGATGATGACGAGGAATTAGAGGAGGACTACTAAGCTTCTAGGGTATTAGCATCCCTCTTTTCCTTTTTGGTGTCTTGGTGCCAAAGGGGAGAGAGTTTATATTTAAGTCTCAGGATTTGCATGGGTTGTGGTATTATTTTCTTATTATTTGCTTGAACTATTTTCTTTGCTTTGCTCTGGAGACTATGTTTATATATGGTGTGAGACATGTGATCCCGGTTTATTTATCTATCTCTATCATGTCATTATGATTATGTCTGGGGAGGCATGTTATTATTGTTCCCTTACCTATTGCTCAATGATGTCTACTACGCAACCTTCTCCTTGTAGACGTTATTGGGCCTCCAAGTGCAGAGGGTTGTAGGACAGTAGCAATTTTCCCTCAAGTGGATGACCTAAGGTTTATCAATCCGCGGGAGGCATAGGATGAAGATGGTCTCTCTCAAGCAACCCTGCAACCAAATAACAAAGAGTCTCTTGTGTCCCCAACACACCTAATAGAATGGTAAGTTGTATAGGTGCACTAGTTCGGCGAAGAGATGGTGATACAAGTGCAATATGCAAGGTAGATATAGGTTTTTGTAATCTGAAATTACAAAAACAGCAAGGTAACTATTAACAAAAGTGAGCACGAACGGTATTGCAATGCGTGGAAACAAGGCCTAGGGTTCATACTTTCACTAGTGAAGTTCTCTCAACAATAATAACATAATTGGATCATATAACTAGACCTCAACATGCAACAAAGAGTCACTCCAAAGTCACTAATAGCGGGGAACAAACGAAGAGATTATTGTCGGGTATGAAACCACCACAAAGTTATTCTTTCTGATCGATCTATTCAAGAGTCCCTAGTAAAATAACACGAAGCTATTCTTTCCGTTCGATCCATCATAGAGTTCGTACTAGAATAACACCTTAAGATACATATCAACCAAGACCCTAATGTCACCTAGATACTCCATTTTCACCTCAAGTATCCGTGGGCATGATTATACGATATGCATCACATAATCTCAGAATCATCTATTCAACCAACGCATCAAACTTCAAAGAGTGCCCCAAAGTTTCTACCAGAGAGTCAAAACGTGCGCCAACCCCTGTGCATAGGTTCCCAATGTCACGAACCCGCAAGTTGATCACCAAAACATACATCAAGTACTCACATGAATCGACGTGTGCCAACCCATATGCATAGGTTCGCAATTGTCACAAACCCGCAAGTTGATCACAACAGATAGACACGTGCAAGACATACATCAAGTGTTCTCAAAGACTCAATCCGATAAGATAACTCCAAAGGGGAACTCAATTCATTACAAGAAGGAGAGAGGGGGAAGAACATCATAAGATCCAACTATAGTAGCAAAGCCGATGGTACATCGAGATCAAGACATCTCAAGAACACGAGAGAGAGAGAGAGAGAGAGAGAGAAAGATCAAACACATAGCTACTGGTACATACCCTCAGCCCCGAGGGAGAACTACTCCCTCCTCGTCATGGAGATCGCCGGGATGATGAAGATGGCCACCGGAGATGGATTCCCCCTCCGGCAGGGTGCCAGAACGGGCTCCAGATTTGTTTTTGGTGGCTACAGAGGCTTGCGGCGGCGGTACTCACGATCTAGGTTTCTTTTTGGGGGTTTCCGAATTTATAAGAATTTATGGCGGTGGAATTGTGTCAGTTGGGCCCACAAGGAGGTCACAAGCCTGTGCGCCACCACCGGGGGGGGGGGGTGGTGGCGGAGTGAGGGCTTGTGACTCCCTCGTGGCACATCTGGCCTTCTCCCAAAGCTTCGGGGGTCTCTTTTGGTCCAAAACAAATCATCGTAAAGTTTCATTCCATTTGGACTCCGTCTGAAAATGGGCCAAAAACACGGAAAAAACAGAAACTGGCACTTGGCACTGAGTTAATAGGCTAGTCCCAAAAAAGATATAAAATAGCATATTCATGCATATAAGACATCCAAAATTGACAAGATAATAGCATGGAACCATCAAAAATTATAGATACGTTGGAGACATATCAAGCATCCCCAAGCTTAACTCCTGCTCGTCCTCGAGTAGGGAAGTGATAAAGAATGAATTTTTGATGTTGCATGCGACCTAGCATAGATGTCCTTTCTAACTCCTCTCACGTGACATGAATGTTCAAATCCTTTAGATTCAAAACAATAGTTTTCTATTGACGTGGAAACAACAATAATTCAAGCAAACTAGCAAAGTAATCATGAACTTTGAAAATAACAAGGCCAAAAGAAAGTTATCCCTACAAAAGCATATAGTCTGGCTATGCTCTATCATCATTGCACAACGAATTTAAATCATGCACAACCCCGGTATTGGCCAAGTAATTGTTTCACACCTTTACTTTCTCAAACCTTTTCAACTCTCACGCAATACATGAGCGTGAGCCATGGTTTTAGTACTATAAGTGGTGTGGAGTGTGATGGAGGTTGCAAGACAAAAAAGGAGATGATAATCACATTAACCAGGCATATCAATAAGCTGTGGAGATTCTCATCAATAGATATCAATGTGAATGAGTAGGAATTTCCATACAAATGATGCACTAGAGCTAAGAGTATGTGAAAGCTCTTAAAGAAAACTAGTGGGTGTGCATCCAACTTGCTTGCTCACGAAGACCTAAGGCAATTTTGAGGAAGCCTATCATTGGAATATACAAGCCAAGTTATATAATGAAAATTTCCCACTAGCTATATGGTGGTGACAAAACGAGAGACTCTCAATCATGAATATCATGGTGCTTAATATGCACAAGTGTGGAAAAGTCGTAGCATTGTCCCTTCTCTCTTTTTCTCTCATTTTTTTTGGTGGGCTCTTTGGCCTCTTTTTTTTGGTGGGCATCTTTGGCCTCTTTTATTTCCTCACATGGGACAATGCTCCATCAATGATGATCATCACACTTTCAACTCAAAACTTAGAGCAACGATGACTCTATATGGAATGCCTTCGGTAGTGTACCGTGACAATGATCTAGCATGGCATAGACATTAATGGAAACATCATGCTAGCTATCTTACGATCATGCAATGGCAATGTAGACGTGGTGGCACATGTCATGGTGGTAGTTGCATGGCAATATATCTCGGAATGACTTTGAAAAAGCCATAGTAGGTAGGTATGGTGGCTGTTTTGAGGGAGGCTAATGGTGGTTTTTGTGCACCGGCGAAAGTTGCATGGCACTAAGAAGATAGTGATGGTGGAAGGTGAAAGTGCATCTAAACCATGGACTCAACATTAGTCATGAAGAACTCATATACTTGTTGCAAAAGTTTTATTTGTAATCGAAACAAAGCATTCAACGCATACTCCCAGGGGAAGGGTTGGTAGGTATAAACCATCGCGCGATCCCGACCGCCACGCAAAGGATGACAATCAATAGAATAATCATGCTCAGACTTCATCACATAGCGGTTCACCATACGTGCATGCTACGGGAATCACTAACTTCAACACAAGTATTTCTAGATCCACGACACCTTACTAGCATAACTTCAATATTACCATAACCACAACTCAAAACTAATTGAGATGAATCAAACTTCTCTAACTATTCAATGCACATGAAGGTGGAAGTTCTCGTATCCCTTTGGATAACTACCCCTTTTGAGACTACTTTCAATGCATAGATCAACTACCAAGCCACGCACCACTGTGGTCTAAAAGATATAAGTGAAGCACATAGAGCAAAAGTATCTAGCTCAAAAGATATAAGTGAAGCACACGTGAGCTGAATTGTCTACAAAAAGATATAAGTGAAGCTCGACAAAATGACGGTGAGTTCATGTCTCTCTCTCTAGGTGTGCAGCAAGGATGATTGTGACACAACAAAAATATAGAAGACTCCTACGATACAAGACGCTCCAAGCAAAACACATATCATGTGGTGAATAAAAATATAGCCCCAAGTAACGTTACCGATGGATTAAACACGAAAGAGGGGATGCCTTCCCGGGGCATCCCCAAGCTTAGGCTTTTAGGCATCCTTGAATCTCTTGGGGTGCCTTGGGCATCCCCAAGCTTGAGCTCTTGCCACTCTTTATCTCTTTGTCCATAAGAACTTCACCCAAAACTTGAAAACTTCACAACACGAAACTTAAATAGAAACTCGTGATAACATTAGTATGAGAAAGCAAACCACCACTTCCTTAGGTACAGTAGCAAACTTAAATTCTACTTTTTCTGATGTTGGGTTACTGTATTTTCAATCTTCCATGGTTAATACCCTCCGATACTATCCATAGTTTCATCAAAATAAGCAACCAACACAACAAAAACAGAATCTGTTAACAGCAGACCAGTGTGTAGCAATCTGTATATTTCGTATACCTCTGTACTTCACAAATTCTGAAAAATTACTACAGTCTGAAGCATTTGCGTAGCAATCAACATAAAAAAGAATCAACTCAAAATCTCTAACAGAAAAAAAATGAAAATTCTTTTCGTGAGAAGGAAGTTTCTGTCTTTTCCAGCATGACCAAACGATCATCCCCAAGACTAATCACAATGGTTTTGCTTGGCACAAACGCAAAAAGAAACACAGAAAACACAATCATAACAGAATTATGATGGTGTGGAGAAAACAAAACAGGAATCAAAAAGCATAGATTCGTTGGGTTGTCTCCCAACAAGCGCTATCGTTTAACGCCCTTAGCTAGGCATTGATTTCAATGATGCTCACATAAAAGGTAAGGATTGAAACAGAACGAGAGCATCAGGGAGCAAATGGCTAGCACATTTAAGTCTAACCCACTTCCTATGCATAGGGATTTTTTGAACAAACAACTTGTTGGAGCAAGAATCAACTAGCATAGGAAGGCAAAACAAGCATAGATTCAAAAATTTCAACATATGGAGAGGAAGCTTGATACTATTGCAATAAGTAGAAGCATATGATCCTCTCTCATAGTAATTTTCAGTAGCATCATGAATGAATTCAACAATATAACCAGCACCTAAGGCTTTCTTTTCATGATCTACAAGCATAGAAATTTTACTACTCTCCACATAAGGAAATCTATTCTCAAGAATAGTAGTGGGAGTATCGTAAAAGACTTGAGCACTACAAATTGTGTCCACAATGAAAAAGCAAGGTTTGGCAAAGGGGTTCTCGAGAGTATGACAAGTTTTATCATCCCTCTTCTTTAAAGCATAAGTATCCTCACAATAATCATCATAGATAGGGGGCATGCTTTCATCAAAATAATTTTGATCATTCAAAGTGGAAGAACTAAAAAGATCATCTTCATCAAATATAGCATCCCCAAGCTTGTGGCTTTGCATATCATTAGCATCATGGGTATTCATAGAATTCATGCTAACAACATTGCAATCATGCTCATCATTCAAATATTCTAGGCCAAGCATTCTATGTAATTCTTCTTTCAGCACTTGAGCACAATTTTCCTTCCCATCATGCTCACGAAAGACATTGAAAAGATGGAGCATATGAGGCATCCTCAATTCCATTTTTTGTAGTTTTCTAGCGAAAGAACAAGAAACAAAAAGATTCGGTTGCAAGATCTAAATATATACCTTCAAGCGCTAACCTTCCCAGCAACGGCGCCAGAAAAGAGCTTCGTTGACGGGAGGAGAGTGTCGCTTACCTAGCCTCCTCGGCAACGGTGCAGAAAAGAGCTTCGTTGACGGGATGTTAGTGCCACTTACCTAGCCTCCCCGGCAACGGCGCCAGAAAAGAGCTTGATGTCTACTATGCAACCTTCTCCTTGTAGACGTTGTTGGGCCTCCAAGTGCAGAGGGTTGTAGGATAGTACAATTTTCCCTCAAGAGGGTGACCTAAGGTTTATCAATCCACGGGAGGCGTAGGATGAAGATGGTCTCTCTCAAGCAACCCCGCAACCAAATAACAAAGAGTCTCTTGTGTCCCCAACACACCTAATACAATGGTAAGTTGTATAGGTGCACTAGTTCGGCGAAGAGATGGTGATACAAGTGCAATATGGATGGTAGATATAGGTTTTTATAATCTGAAATTACGAAAACAGCAAGGTAACTAGTAACAAAAGTGAGCACGAACGGTATTGCAATGCGTGGAAACAAGGCCTAGGGTTCATAGTTTCACTAATGAAGTTCTCAACAATAATAACATAATTGGATCATATAACTAGCCCTCAACATGCAACAAAGAGTCACTCCAAAGTCACTAATAGCGGGGAACAAACGAAGAGATTATTGTCGGGTACGAAACCACCACAAAGTTATTCTTTCTGATCGATCTATTCAAGAGTCCGTAGTAAAATAACACGAAGCTATTCTTTCCGTTCGATCCATCATAGAGTTCGTACTAGAATAACACCTTAAGATACATATCAACCACGACCCTAATGTCACCTAGATACTCCATTGTCACCTCAAGTATCCGTGGGCATGATTATACGATATGCATCACATAATCTCAGAATCATCTATTCAACCAACACATAGAACTTCAAAGAGTGCCCCAAAGTTTCTACCAGAGAGTCAAAACGTGTGCCAACCCCTGTGCATAGGTTCCCAATGTCACGAACCCGCAAGTTGATCACCAAAACATACATCAAGTACTCACATGAATCCACGTGTCCCAACCCATATGCATAGGTTCCCAATTGTCACAAACCCGCAAGTTGATCGCAACAGATAGACTCGTGCAAGACATACATCAAGTGTTCTCAAAGACTCAATCCGATAAGATAACTCCAAAGGGGAAACTCAATTCATTAGAAGGAGAGAGGGGGAAGAACATCATAAGATCCAACTATAGTATCGAAGCCCATGGTACATCAAGATCAAGACATCTCAAGAACACGAGAGAGAGAGATCAAACACATAGCTACTAGTACATACCCTCAGCCCCGAGGGAGAACTACTCCCTCCTCGTCATGGAGATCGCCGGGATGATGAAGATGGCCACCGGAGATGGATTCCCCCTCCGGCAGGGTGCCAGAACGGGCTCCAGATTGGTTTTTCGTGGCTACAGAGGCTTGCGGTGGCGGAACTCCCGATCTAGGTTTCTTTTTTGGGGGTTTCTGAATTTATAGGAATGTATGGCGGTGGAATTGCATCAGTTGGGCCCACGAGGAGGTCACAAGCCTGCGCGCCAGCACCGGGGGGGGGTGGCGGAGTGAGGGCTTGTGACTCCCTCGTGGCCCATCTGGCCTTCTCCAAAAGCTTCGGGGGTCTCTTTTGGTCCAAAAAAATCATCCTAAAGTTTCATTCCATTTGGACTTCGTTTGAAAATGGGCAAAAAACACGGAAAAAACAGAAACTGGCACTTGGCACTGAGTTAATAGGTTAGTCCCAAAAAAGATATAAAATAGCATATTCATGCATATAAAACATCCAAAGTTGACAAGATAATAGCATGGAACCATCAAAAATTGTAGATACGTTCGAGACGTATCACTCAACATAATATTGTTGCTACTATATACTTGATTTATTTTTTCTCTTGGTTGCAACTTAGTGTTGGCCTACAAAATCTTGGGGGAGCGTTGATTCTAGTCTGAGTATCTTGCATTCCATAAGCACACATTTAATAATGCTAACATCTAAAGGGAGCTCACCTATATTTGTAGATAACTGCGCTAGCTCATAATATCTTTTACGTAAATCAGTTTGATGTTGGTGACAATGCAATTTGTAGACTAACCATGTGCCTAAATGCTACATGTAAACTATGTTGGATTTTTTCCCAAAGAGGAGGGGAGATGCAGCACAGTAGAGATAATTATTTCCCTCACTGAGAACCAAGGTTATCAAACCAATAGGAGAACCACGTAAATTCTCATCGTCAGCACCTACACATAAAAGAGCAAAAACTTGCACCCAACGCAGGCAAGAGGGTTGTCAAGTCCCTTGAACTAGTTACTTGCAAGGATTAAGTAGTGATAGACAGATAATGTAAATATAAAATAAAATAACAGAATATAAATGGCAACAATACTTGTAGGGTTTTAGTAATTTATTTTGTGAAGACCCACGGGGGCATAATTTTCGCTAGAGGCTTCTCTCTCGAAGAAAGCATATGGTGGGTAAACAAATTACTGTTGTGCAACTGATAGAACAACACGTAGTTATGAAATATTTATTCATGACAATGATCATATATATACGCATCACGTCCATAACCAAGTAGACAGACTCATGTCTACATCTACTACTATTAGTCCACTCATCGACCACTATCTAGCATGCATCTAGAGTATTAAGTATGAAACACAGTAGTGCTTGGAGCAAGATGACATTATGTCGACAAAGTAAACTCCAGCAATATGAATAAACCCCATCTTTTTTATCCTTAATGAAAGAAAAACAAATATGTGTCATGTCCCCTTTTCGGGGGGATAACCCCGGGGTAGGCTCATCGAGCCTACTCCTTTGCCTTCTACCATGAAGGAACAGTATGAACCATTCTACAAAACCCAAGTCCCCCTGGGCGGCTAGGAAGCACCTGCCAGCTAGGGGCAAGACAGACAACACTCTGGCCGGCTAGGAAGTTCCTGCCGGATAGAGGCGAGACAGTTACCTCCCTCTGGCCGTCTAGGTCAAGCTGACTGGCTAGAGGCGAGGCGGCCATGCCCAGGCCGGCTAGTCAAGCGACTAGCCGGCTAGGGAGCTCAAGTCTCATCAGATCGTAGGTCATGACGAGATCCTACGATTATAGGTGGCTATGCGTCAACCAAGGTAGTGGATCGGGGCGCACGACAGGTACAGCTTCGGCGGCCATGCCGTTGACCTCCTCCGACTCCGATCCATCACCCTGCACAGTGTCGGCCCGTCAAACTCCCACTCCATTACTGCACTCGGTGTGGGAACAGTGGAGACGTCCGTACTATCTGCCCATGAGGAATCTCGCTGGACGACGCCGGACGTACCACACGTGTCCTGTGTCAACCCTATGCGAGAGCCTTACTGGCTAGCCAGCGGGTCCCACAGCTAGACGGGACCTCGTAGCCGGCGGGCCCCTCCAGCAACAAGACAAGGCCCCTCTGGGCCCCCTTGCCAGTCGGCATGGCTGTCAGCCGGGTCGCACTCTTGTACCTTTTATCCTTACTGTAGGTCGGTGGGTTCGTCTGTAAACCCCCCCCCCCCCCCGCCCCCCCCTCCATGCAGAGGGTCGGTCAACTTCCTACACACACACACCACACAGGAGAGGTAGACCTGAGCCGACTGCTCCTTCTTCCTCCTCCATAGAACAGCTCAAGGAGCACATTGTAGTCCCTTTGATACATCATACACTCCGGCAGGATTATGGGTGTTATATCTATGGAGAGCCCCGAACCTGGGTAGATCGTGCGTTCCATGCTTGTACCATCCTCATTCCCAGCGCCCTCCGGTGCCACTTCGGTTCCCACCATCTTTAGCCTACCCATGGCTTATGTTGCGAGTAAACACCAACATTTGGCGCCCACCATGGGTCCGTCCGCGGCATCGGCTGGCTTTACGCGCTGGGTGGGGCCCTGCGCTTACACCGCCAGATGCATCGCGTCCGGACCGGCCTGCATGCCCGTGGAGCCTGCTTATGAGGAGGCTTCTCTGATGATGATCGACGTCCCAGTCTATCGTGCGGATTCTGATGGGGAGTTTGACGACGAGTCACTCCTGAGCATCGTCATCGCTGCTATTGAGAACCTCAGCATTCTCTTCAGCGACTTGTGCCTCAACGATGGCCCTCGCTACCCTGGCGAGTACTTCGATGTCGAGGCGTTGTGCACTAGCTTGAGTAGGCTCTCCCTCTCCGAGACGCCTACATTTGACGTGTACCCTAGCAACGTGCTCATGTTCGATGGTCCGCCATCGTCTGTGGGGTTCCTTACCCCGTATCATGTCACTATCGTCTCCAGCATCGTGGAGGTGATGGTCATCGGTGCCGGCACCAGCACAGCTCATGGCAAGGCGTCAGGTGACGCTGGTGAGCCTGCTGCTGTATCTGCCGACACGCTTCATGTCACCCTTGTCGGCTTGAAGACACCCATCGCCACCTCCCAAAACCCCACCGATGCGCGGGCCTCACTGGAGGAGGCTCGCAGGCAGATCTTGGAGGAGGGCATTGCCATCGCCGCGGCTAAATGCCGGATGGACGCCATGCATCGCGAGTATAACTCCACTTACGGCCTCACTCCGGTTTCTGAGGATCCTAGCTGGCTTGGCGCGATCCGCGGCCGCGGCTGGGTCATTGCCGAGATCCTAGGCGGCAAGCAGCCCATCTACGACACTCCTGCGACCAACTTACGGGCTGCCCAGGCGGCCATGGCAGAAATGCCAAGCTTGGAGGGCGAGGAGCGCGTCCTTCAGGAGAAGCGGGTCAAGGATCTCCTTGACGCTGCCAACGAGCAGCAGACACGGATTGACCCTGGTTATGCACAGTCGGTGTCTCTGAGACACAATCCCGGAGCGCGCCGTGACCCCAGCGGTCATCATCAAGCCGAGGGATCTTGCTCGCATTGCCCTTCCGGTCGGAAGGGCGAGGGCAGCCACGACAGGCGTTCTCAGCGCCAGAGCGAGCCGACTTCGAGACGGCGTCGCAGAGATGATGAGAGTGACTTGGTGTATGAGGATCCTCATCCGGGGAGGGCCCATGCTACCGGCTCACAAGACACACTTTCGATCACGGCTCGGATCGGCCCTCGTGTCCCACACAACGACAATGACGCTCGCAAGCGCCTCAATGCCCTGGCGCAGTCAGCTCTCCTGGAAGAGGACGACCCCATCGGTCCGACATGCTTCGGCCCCCAGATCCGAGGGGAGCCATTTCCCCGAGGATTCACTCTCCCTCAGGACACCCCAAGTACAACGGCACTGCCAAGCCAGAAGACTCGCTGATTGAGTATACCACTGTCGTTGGCATCGCCCGGGGCAACAAGCATGTAGCCGTCTACTACTTCTTGAGCTTGCGTTGGTTTTTCCCTTGAAGAGGAAAGGGTGATGCAGCAAAGTAGAGATAAGTATTTCCCTCAGTTTGAGAACCAAGGTGTCAATCCAGTAGGAGTATCAAGATGAGGAACCAAGGCACCTGCGCAAAGACAAAGAAACTTGCACCCAACGCGATAAAGGGGTTGTCAATCCCTTTACGATTACTTGCAAAGTGAGATGTGATAGTGATAATAGGTAAATATAAATAAAGAAATAAAAGTGCATCAAGGTATTTTTTTGGTATTTTTGTATGTAGATCTGAATATATAATGTGTAAAATAGACCCGGGGGCCATAGTGTTCACTAGAGGCTTCTCTCTTGATAGCAAGTATTACGGTGGGTGAACGAATTACTGTCGAGCAATTGATAGAATCGCGCAAAGTCATGACGATATCTAAGGAAATGATCATACATATAGGCATCACGTTCGAGACAAGTAGACCGATACTTTCTGCATCTACTACTATTACTCCACACATCGACCGCTATCCAGCATGCATCTAGTGTATTAAGTTCATAAGAAACAAAGTAACGCCTTAAGCAAGATGACATGATGTAGAGGGAGAAATTCATGCAATATGATATAAACCCCCATCTTTTTACCCTTGATGGCAACAACACGATGCGTGCCTCACTACCCCTTCTGTCACTAGGTGAGGATACCGCACGGTATGAACCCAAAACCAAGCACTTCTCCCATTGCAAGAATTATAGATCAAGTTGGCCAAACGAAACCCATAACTCGATGAGAATTACATGGATACGAAATCATGCATCTAAGAAATCAAAGGAGACTCAAATAATATTCATAGATAATCTGATCATAAATCCACAATTCATCGGATCTTGACAAACACACCGCAAAGAAAGTTACATCGGATAGGTCTCCATGAAGATCATGGAGAACTTTGTATTGAATATCCAAGAGAGAGAAGAAGCCATCTAGCTCCTAGCTATGGACCCGAAGGTCTATGGTGAACTACTCATGCATCATCGAAGAGGCAATGGTGTTGATGAAGAAGCCCTTAGTGTCCGAATCCCCCTCCGACAGGGCACCAGAACGGTCCCTAGATGGGATCTCACAGAAACAGAATCTTGCGGCGGTGAAAAAGTATTTTCGTGGCTCCCTTTGTTGGTTTGGGGATTTTAGGGAATTTATAGGCGAAAGAGGTAGGGGAAAGGAGGCACGAGGGGCCCACGAGCCTGCTAGGCACGCCCCCCTAGGGCGCGCCTAGGGGGCTCGTGGCCTCCTCCGTGCCCCTCTGCCTTGGTTCTCAAGTTTCTGGATCCCTTCTATTATGGAGAAAATCATCCCGAAGGTTTTATTCCGTTTGGACTTCGTTTAATATTCTTATCTGAAAATACAGAAAAAACAGAAACTGGCATTGAGCAATGAGTTAATAGGTTAGTCCCAAAAGTGATATAAAATAGCATATAAATGCATATACAACATCCCAAGTTGATAATATAGTAGCATGGAACAATATAAAATTATAGATACGTTGGAGACGTATCACCGTCCGCTATGTGCCACTCATGCTAGCCAGCTCAGCTAGGACATGGCTTAACAGCCTTCCAGCCGGCAGCGTCAACTCCTGGGTTGACTTCGAGGAGGCGTTCGTCCGCTACTTCACTGGAACCTACAAGCGCCCTGGCCGGCCTCGTGAGCTGTCCATGTGCGTCCAGAGTCCCGACGAACCCCTTCACGACTACGTCACGCGTTGGATTGAGCTACACAACTCCTGCGAGGGAGTGCATGAGGTACAAGCCATCCAGTACTTCATCGACGGTTGCCGAGACGGCACTCTCCTCAAGCACAAGCTCATGTGCTCCGAGCCCACCTCTCTAGCGGTGCTCATGGCCAAGGCAGACAAGTACGCCAGGGCCTACTCCACGATGCGGGTCAAGGTGACCGCTTCGCACAAAGTTGTCTCCACGCCGACTACTCCCAAGCCGGCTGGTGATAATCGAGGCGGTCAAAACAACAACAAGCGCTAGGCGGATCAGCTTGATTCACGCTCCAACAACAAGCTGGTGGCCAACATGGAGGGAGATACTCCTGCTACTCAAGCCGGCTCTCAATGGAGGCGGACCGACAAGAACGAATGGCAGCCCAAGCTCAGCTTCGAGCCAATGCTTGACGCGCCCTGCAAGATGCACACTAGGGCAAAGCCCTCTACCCATACCCTTCGACAGTGCAACTTTGCACGACGACTGTCGCAAGGAGAGGGCGTGCCGGCTTCCCCAGGCGCAGCTGGAATGCTTCATGCTCCGAATCCTGGTCCAGCTCCGGCTCACAACAACGGCCATCTCCATGACGACTACCCCCATCAAGACGGAGCATTCGTTGTCTTCACCAGCGAGGGTGACGACAAGCACAGCCAGCGCCAACACAGGCGTGAGGTGAACGCCACAGTCCCCCCGGTTCCCCAATACATGCATTGGTCTGAAAAGCCCATTACATGGAGCCGGGTCGACCATCCTGCGGTGATGCCAAATCATGGCTCGTACGCGCTCGTCCTCGACCCAACTTTCGCCTCCCAGAGGCTCACCTGCTGGTTATCCCATGTGTTGGTCGACGGCGGCAGCAGCATCAACATCCTCTACCTCGACACCTTGCTCAAGCTTGGGCTCAAGGATAAGGACCTCCGGCCGACCAGCATTGTCTTCCACGGCATTGTGTTGGGACAGTCCTCCTTGCCGATCAGCAAAATCTAGCTGGACGTCCTTTTCAGTGACAAGGCTCACTTCTGCCGAGAGTCCATATGGTTCGAAGTGGTGGATCTCAGCAGCCCATATCACGCGCTGTTGGGAAGGCCGGCTCTGGCCAAATTCATGGCCATCCCCCACCACGCCTACCTCAAGATGAAGATGCCGGGTCCAAAGGGCATCATCACCATTGCTGGCGACTACAAGAAGTCGCTCGAGTGTGCACCGGACAGCAGCCGTCTGGCCGACACCATGGTGATTGTTGAGGAGAAAAGGCAGATCGACCGGCTCGTGGCTCAGGCTATTGAGCAGTCGGCTATCCCAACTCCATCATCCCAGTCAACCGGCGAAGGCTCATTCAAGCCGGCCAAAGAAACCAAGCAGGTGCCACTCGACCCTGCGAACCCCAAGCAGTGCATCACCATCGGGGCTAACCTCAGCCCCAAATAGGAAGGCGAGCTCGTCGACTTCCTCCGTGAGAATTGGTACATCTTTGCATGGTCTCCAAAAGACATGCGAGCGGTTCCGAGGAAGTACGCCGAGCACAAACTTCACGTGCGCTGGATGCAAAGCCGGTGAAACAACCTTTTCGCCGCTTCGCCGAGGGGAAGCGGCGCACAATTGGAGAAGAGATTGCCCGGCTCCTTGCAGCCGGCTTCATCATGGAGGTTTTCCACCTGGACTGGTTGGCCAATCCATTCCTGGTGCTAAAGAAGAACAATACATGGCGAATGTGTATCGACTACACAAGCCTCAATAAGGCGTGCCCGAAAGACCCTTTCGCCTTGCCCATGATAGATCAAGTGATCGACTCCACAGCCGGCTGCGAACTGCTGTCATTTTTGGACGCTTATTCAGGCTACCATCAAATCAAGCGGGATCCAGCTGATCGCCCGAAGACCTCCTTCATCACGCCCTTCGGGGCCTACTGCTACACCACCATGACGTTCGGTCTAAAGAGCGCTGGTGCGACATTCCAACGCTGCATGCAGCAGTGCCTCCTGCCACAAATTGGCAGAAACATCGATGTCTATGTGGATGACATCATCATCAAGACCAAGAAGCACTTCAGTCTCCTTGACGACTTGCGGGAGACGTTCGCCAACCTAGAGTACAAGATTCGGCTCAACCCGGAGAAGTGCGTCTTTGGGGTTCCAGGCGGCAAGCTCTTGGGGTTCTTTGTGTCCGCTCGTGGCATCGAAGCAAAGCCTGAGAAGATCGGCACCATCGAGCGGATGGTGAAGCCGGCTCGAATCCTCGACGTCTAGAAGTTTGCCGGCTGCCTGGCGTCCCTTAGCCGGTTCGTCAGCCAGCTCGGCAAGAAGGCACTTCCACTCTACCAACTCATGAATAAAACAACCAAGTTTGAGTGGAGCGACCAGGCGGACGAAGCCTTCCGCGACCTCAAGCAGGTCATCTCAAGCCTGCCAATCTTGGCAGCACCGGTTGAAAGGGAACCCATTATCATATACATTGCAGCGACCACTCGTGTGGTTAGTGTAGTGTTGGTAGTAGAGCGCAAGGAGGAGGGCAAGGTACTGTTAGTGCAACGCCCTATCTATTACCTGAGCGAGGTCTTGTCCGCCTCCAAGCAAAACAACTCCCACTACCAGAAAATGTGTTATGGTGTTTACCTTGCTGCAAAGAAGTTGAAGCAATACTTCCAAGAGCATGCCATCACTGCGGTGAGCACTGCTCCACTTTCAGAAATCATTGGCAACCGTGATGTGACTGGCCGGATTGTCAAGTGGTCCATCTCCATGGCCGACCACGACATCTGCTTCGAGCCGCGCACTGCCATCAACTCTCAGGTGGTGGCGGACTTCCTTGTCGATAGGGCCGAAACCTAGTTCGAGCCGCTGCCTCCAGATTCCACTCATTGGCGGATGCACTTCGACGGCTCGAAGATGCGAACTGGTCTGGGAGCCAACATTGTCTTGACGTCTCCGAAAGGGCACCAACTCAAGTATGCTCTCCAGGTTCACTTCGCCGCCTCCAACAACGTCACCGAGTATGAAGCGCTCGCTCACGGCCTCCGGCTTGCCAAGGAGATTGGCATCCGGCGGCTCTTTTGCTTCGGCGAGTCGGATCTTGTGGTGGAGCAAGTCTGAGGCGAATGGGACGCCAGGGACGCCAATATGGCGAGCTATCGCTTCCTCATCCAGCAGCTCAGCGGCCCATTCGAGGGTTGTGAGTTTCACCATGTTCCGAGGGCGGACAACGAGGCGGCTGATACATTGGCCAAGCGGCTCTACCAGACAAGCAATTCCAACTGGCGTCTCCCTCGAACAGCTGCACAAGTCTTCCATCAAGCCGTCTCCGGAGTCGACGTCAATTTTTGTGCCGGCAGATCCCCGAGTACAAGCACCGTCGGCTACGCGAGTTGTGCCGACTACAGCTCCTGTGTCAGTTACACTCGTTGTGCCGACTCCAATTGTTGTACCGGCTACAACTACTTCGCCGGCTACGACTGCTTCGCCGCCTACAACAACAAATCTGGCTTCGCCAAGCCTCGAATCCTGTCGTCTCGACACCCAGTGGGTGGATGTCATGGAGGTAGATGGCGAGCTGGCTGCCACGACGACATCAGAGATAGAGAGTCTCGAGCCTACGACTGCTTCATCAAGCGCGGGGGCTGCAGAAGCCCCTGATACTCAGGTCGAAATGGAGCCAGCCCTTTGTGTCGTGTCCGTCGTGGGCTCAACCCATCTTGGCCTTCCTTCCTCGCGGCGAGCTTCCTCAAGATGAGGCGGAGGCGGACCAACGTATTCCATCGTTGCGTCCAATCAGAAAAGGGGCAGGAGATCCTCACAGACATTCACCAGGGTGAGTGTGGGCATCATGCCGCCTCTAGAACCCTGGTGGCCAAGGTGTTCGGCCACGGATTCTACTGGCCCACGGCCCTCGAGGAGGCCCTGGACATGTCAACAAATGCGAAGGCTGCCAACGCTTTGGCGCACAGAGCCACATGCCACCTTTAGCCCTCAAAACCATCCCCCTGTCATGGCCATTTGTCGTCTATGGGTTGGACATGGTGGGGCCAATCAAGACCGCTCGAGGCGGCATGACGCATCTCTTGGTAGCCATCGATAAATTTACCAAGTGGATCGAGGCTAGGCCCATCCAGAAGCTTGACGGCCCCAAGGCCGTCAGGTTCATCTAGGACATTGTTGTCCGCTACGGCGTCCCCCACAGCATCATCACCGACAACGACACCAATTTCGCCAAGGGTTCTTTGGCACTCTACTGCTCCAAGGAAGGCATCCGGCTCGACTTGGCGTCGATGGCGCACCCGCAATCGAACGGCCAGGTGCAAAGGGCTAATAGCCTAATCCTGGCCGACATCAAGCCAAGACTGGTGGTGCCACTCGTCAGGTCAGCCGGCTGCTCGATCGAAGAGCTGCCGGCAGTGTTGTGGAGCCTCCGCACCACGCCGAACCGGTCAACAAGATTCACACCATTCTTTCTGGTATACAGGTCCGAGCCAATCATCCCCACGGATGTCGAGTTCGACTCGCCTCGGGTCACCTTATAAACAGAGACAGAAGCAAATGAGGCAAGAGAAGACAACGTCGATCTGCTCGAGGAGGCACGTGATCTAGCCTTCAGCCGGACGGACATTTACCAACAGAAGCTGAGGTACTACCACAGCAAGAAGATCAAGCCTCTCTCCTTCAGAGAGGGGGACTTGGTGCTCAGAAAGTCCAGCGAACAGGTGGCTAGCACAAGCTCTCGTCCCCATGGGAGGGTCCCTTCATCATTAGCCGTGCATTGCATAGCAATGCATACTACCTGATCGATGCCCAGAAGCCAAGGAAGCGCAAGAGAGACGACTCCAGCTAAGAGACGGAGCGTCCATGGAACGCGGCATTGCTTCGTCTGTTCTATTGCTAGAGTGCAAGCAAGAAAAATGAAAAGAGCATGTACGTATGTATCTTTCTCCCTCTTCGGGATTTCCAAATGAATGCAATGGGTGTTTCACCTTGGAACACGCCTCTTTTGGATTCATAGCCCGAGTCTTCGCTCATTTGTGAGTCCCTTGGTCTAGCTCCACGGGCTCGGGGGCTCACTAGCCGGCCCGAATGATTTCCTTAGTTGTAGATGAGTGTATAGTGTACGTCGGTTCAAACCCTGGCCGTCTCATAACAGCTAAAGACCGGCTCCCGTCTGTCCGGCTAACGAGGCGGCGCCAGGTAAGACTGGTTGCATGAAAAGTTCAACTACAAAAAGGGTTGACGGCTCGCATTGGTTTGATCATCTTTCGATCTTATTATTCTAGACGGCCTCTGCTGGCTTGTATTTGAATCTTTAAGTTTTGATGGCTTCGAAAAATCTAAGTCCAATATTCTCGAAGGCAGAAGCCTCGTCCCAGTCATAGACTGGCTCCCGGCTATTGGGCTGACGAGGTGGATGCTAGAGGGAGTAAAGGAGTTGGAGAAAAAGAAGTCAAACAGGAATCAAAAGATGAAAATACAAGGCAACAAGCATGGTGTTTACGAATTTAATGCAGAATACATACATTCAAAAGCATTCAAAAGGCCCACGGCCGAAGTTCATTACAATAAACACCCCCAGTGGGTGGAACTATTAGACTGACGATACATTGCAGAGTCAACAAAAAAACAAAAGGACCAGCTAAGGGGCGGCGGCCTCGTCTGTTGCCCCGGCTGCAGCTCCTGAAGTGGTGGCTTCACCATCGTAGGCTACTCCCGAGGCGATTGCGCCGTCTCCACCACAAGAGCTTTCGGCTCCGTCCCTTACGGAGTCGGCATAAGCCTCGCTGCTGGAGTTGGTAGCTTCCTCCTCAAGGTCCGCCTCGTCAGAGCTGCCATCGGCATCATATGGCTTAAGATGGTGCAAGTCCTCAGGGACGACATTGCCATCTTCATCCCGCTCCAAGTTGAGCTCGTCCCAGGCGGCATGTGAGGCGATGTCACTGGCCCTTATCCGCAGCTAGTCCTCCACGACCTCTAGCTCCCCCTCTGAGTCGTCGCACTGTGCGACGAGCTTGCCCAAGTCCAGGTTTCGATAACAGGACTTGGCCAAGCGCAGCCCCATGTTGGCACCAGCACGCGCGGCTGAGGCGCGCCACAAGTCGAGGCGATCGCCACCGGCTGCAAGCTAGCGGGACAGCCGGCTCATCGATGCCGGCTCCACGGCTTCAGGCCACAGAGCCCTTATCATCGACGCGACAAGCAGGCGGGCTGTGATGCCCATGGCAATCTCCTCTACAGTACAGCCGACGTCGGCATCCACCTCCTCACTAGCAGCGCGACGGTCCTCACGGCTGGTCTCCACAACCGTTTCACCCGCTTCTCGTGACTCAAGGAAGATTCCTGGGGCAGGGGAAGGGGTGCGAAGAAGAGTATGAGGGGAGATCAACAAAGAAGAAAAGATCAAGACAAAATAAAAGAAAGGATTATGGTTGAAATGGATGTCGGTCTCGTGGGCCTCCTCCAGGGCTTCGCACTCCCGCACCGTGCTCGCTTGGGCTGCACGGGAGAGCTCTTCCTAGAGGGCCGCGGCCGTCTCCATCTCCTTGGCCAGCTTCGCTTACTTCTGGATCAGGGCCTCCTCCTTCTCCTTCAGGGCAGCGTCCTTGAGCTTCATCTCCTCGAGATGAGCCGTCTTGAGACGCTCCGTGTCGGCAGCATAGGAGGTTTCCTTCTCCTGAAGGGTGATGTGCAGCGGCCCCATCTCGGCTTGAAGGGATGCCTCGCGATCCTTCTTCTCCGTCTGGAGAAGACTCAACTGCTGCTGGAGTCATTGGTCCGCCTCGCGCAAGGCGTCTCGCTTTAAGACTGCAGCGCCCACCCGGCCCGGAAGATCAGCAACTTGGCCATCAGCCGCCTGGGTCTGGGCCCGCAGGATGTTGTACGCCTGCACTTGGGTGTCATGAAGCTCCTACAAGCAAAACAAAAGAAGCAAGAAGTAAGATTCGGCCCGGCTAATTCATAGCCGGCCTGATTCTCGGGGTACACCCACTGGGTGCGCTAGCGCGCCCCACTAAAAAAGCAAAGACAAAGCATAGCACAAGGAGATTTGGCCTGGCCAATTCTTGGTCGGCCCGATTCTCGGTGGCTACACCCAGTGGGTGCGCTGGTGCGCCCCCACTGATTCAAGAGCAGAAAAAATAAAAAGCCAAAACCAAGCTAATGAATACACAAAAGATGAAGGGCTCACCCTGGCACGTTCTTCCAGGCCGCTTGCTTGACCTTTTCCCGGCTACTAGTGAACATCAGCACTAGTTCCCGGATACCGCTAAGCTTGGCGCGTGGGGTCAGCGTTAGGCGCTCAGCGTTGGCCACACGCCAAGCCTTCATAAGCCGGCTCCCCGCGATGGAGCTGGCTCCTGGAGCGGATGGGCCACGGTTGGTCACGACGATGGTGCCGTCTCCACGCGGTCGGTTGGTGGCCGGCTCCGTGGACGTTCCGGCCGGCGCCGTCTCTACAGTTGGGGGTGGATCAGCCGCCTCTGGCGCATCCGTGGTCACCTCCGGCGCCTCCAGGTTCATCTCCGGCGCGCCGGCTATGTCGGCCTCCGGTGTGTCAAGGATCACCTCGAGGTTTGCAGGTGTGGAGACGGCCGGCTCGGGAGGCTTGGACGCCTCGGTTCCCCGGGGACGCCTCGGAGCCGCCTCACTAGCTCGCTCCTCCACACGAGTTCGCGTGTAGGGGTCATGCCTGGCCTTCGAGCGCCTCTCTTTGGGCTTCCCGGCCCGGCTGGGCTGGGATTGGCCCGCGTCCATCTTCTTCGCCGCCACTTCCCAGTGAAGGGCGGATTCGTCCTCCAGCGCCTTCTGGGCAGCGTCAGTAGCTGCCCAGCCGGTTCGCTCAGCGGCGGAGGCGGTTTCTTCCTCCACGTCTTCTGCCTCCCTGCCAGGGACTGTTTGAGGAACCTATCCTCACACGACAAAATAAAAAGAGATAACGAAGGACTCTTACCCCGCAACGACGGGCACCTGCTTCCTGCTGGCACCGGCGCAACGCTTCTTGGAGGCGCCCGCTCATCCTCCGACTGGAGGTCCTGTCGCAGCGCGTTTGGGGCCCGGCTTGGAGGTTGTGCCACCCTTGCGCTTGTTCCTGGCCGCCTCGCCAAGCACGGTCGTCTCGCCAGCATGGCGGCGGCCTCGTATCAGGGGAGGGCTGGTGACTTCCTCCACCACCTCGGCATCCTCCCTGAAGGCTGCATCATATGAAGAAGGCGGCGTCTCATCATCGTCCGTCCAGTCAACAAGGGGAGGCCTCAGGTGCTCACCAGATGGCTCAGAGCCCTCCGACTCCAGCGCCTCCTCCGGGACGGCGTCCCGCGGCTCAATCATCCCCTCATCCTCAATTTCCGAGGGGTCTGGTGTATCCACGTCGGCGGCTGGCGGGTTGAGCCCTTACAGGTTCTCAAACAGCTAAAGGAACTGAGTTTAGAACCGGCTCAATAGAGGAAACAACAGTTTCAAAGACAAAGAAAAACAAGATCCATGAAAATACTTACCATTGGGGGAGGATGGGCTCTGTCCTAAGGGACCAGCCCCCATTCCCAATCTCCACTTTCATCCATGTTGGCGGAGGAGATCTCATTCACATTCTTTGCCACCGCGTCGGCATGGAAGTTTTTGGTGGAGCCCTGGCAGGGATCGCGCCGGCCGCTCATCTGGCATATCAGATGAGGCCGTCTCTGCAGGGGCAGGATCCAGCGGGTCATTATGGTGGTGAGCAAGTCGCGGCCCAGGAGGCCACGAGTCTTCACGCTTTCGAGGTAGGCGCCTATCTGCGCTACCTAGGCAATCGACTTCAGATATTTGGCTTGCCAGTTTTTCTTCGCCGTCGGAGGCTCGATGGCGAAGTGGGGGCATGTTGATGGCGTCGTGGGAGGGGCTGGCATTATTCACATAGAAGAATCCCCTCTGCCACTGCTTGATGGAGTCCTGGAGCGATATCTCGGGGAAACCTCACTTCATCCGATGATGCACAAGTGTCGCGCCGCACGGGGTCATCAGGCGAGGGACCGTGAACTTCTCCACCACAGCCTTATCCATCTTGATGTATTGTTGCTTGAATAAGAAGAGGCTTTGCCAGAGGTCGAGGCGGGGCTCGACCCCAGAAAGCCCTCGCACAGGACGATGAAGGAGGCGAGCTAAGAATGGCGTTCGGCGTAACATGGTGCGGCTGGAAGCGGAAGAATGTAAGAAAGTTAGAAAAGAAGTTGCTCGGTGGGAGCCCGAAGCCTCTGTAGAACTCTTCGTCAAACACGACTACTTCTCCCTCCTGCGGCGTCGGGGCGGTCTCGGCTCTGGGAATCCGCACGGCCACGAGGGAGGCTGGAGGCAGCATGCTGCGATGGCGGAGCGCATCAATATGGTTGGGGCAGATGTCGCTGCCGAGCCAGGCACCGTTGTGCTGGCCCTTCTTGGAGGAGCTGCTCGACAAGGCGGCGAGCGGCGAGAGCTCGAAGAGTTGGCGGTGACGGTCTGTGTGGTGACGAAGACGAAGGGGAGACTCTCTCCTTCTCCGGGCTCAAGGAAGGAGGGGGCGCAAGTGCGGGGCGAGAAGGGGGCGAATGGCCTCCTCAGTACCCCCGCACCCCATTTAAACCCCACGATGGATCGTGGGGAGGGGATCCGGTGCGCACGGGTCCCACCATCCCCGATATTACGGGGACATAACGACTCCCGAAACCCAACCGTCGCGGAGTAAATCCATAGAGGATCCTCCACGCGGGGGCCGAGGGGGCGTCATGGCGGGACCCAGGGCTCAGGCCCATTCCCATCATCTGAGCAATCCATCATCACGTTAGGCCGGGGCCTGGCACGTGGCGCAATTTGCGCAACCTACGACGAAGCCGAGGCGTCACTTGGAGGCCAGCCGGCTTCTGAGCCGGCGTCTCCTGCCGCACGCGGCGGCCGGAATTCAACAACAAACAACTCAAGCCGGCGAGACCACCCGCTCCAAGGCGGCGGGCCTCCCCTGCTTCGGGGACTACTGTTGGGAGGATAACCCCGGGGTAGGCTCATCGAGCCTAATCCTTTGCCTTCTACCATGAAGGAACAGTCTGAACCATTCTACAAAGCCCAAGTCCCCGTGGACGGCTAGGAAGCACCGACCGCTAGGGGCGAGACGACCAACACTCTGGCCGGCTAGGAAGCTCCTGCCGGCTAGAGGCTAGACGGTTACCTCCCTCTGGCCGTCTAGGCCAAGCCGGCCGGCTAGAGGCGAGGCGGCCATGCCTAGGCCGGCTAGTCAAGCGACTAGCCAGGTAGGGAGCTCAAGTCACATCAGATCGTAGGTCATGACGAGACCCTACGATTAAAGGTGGCTACACGTCAGCCAAGGTACTCGATCGGGGCGCACGGCAGGTATAACGTCAGCGGCCATGTCGCTGACCTCCTCCAGCTCCGATCCATCACCCTACACAGTGTCGGCCCGTCAAACTCCCACTCCATTACTGCACTCGGCGTGGGAACAGTGGAGTCGGCCGTACTGTCTACCCATGACGAATCTTGCTGGACGACACCAGACGTACCACACGTGTCGTGCGTCAACCTTACGCGAGAGCCTTACTGGCTAGCCGGCGGGCTCCTCCAGTGACAAGACAAGACTCCCGTGGGCCCCCTGACCAGCCGGCGTGGCTGCCAGCTGGGTCCCACTCTTGTACCTTTTATCCTTATTGTAGGTCGGTGGGTTCGTCTACAAACCCCCAGCCCCCCTCCATGCAGAGGGTCGGTCAACTTCCTAAACACACACACCACACAGGAGAGGTAGACGCGAGTCGGCTGCTCCTTCTTCCTCCTCCATAGAACATCTCAAGGAGCACATTGTAGTCCCTTTGATACATCATACACTCCGACAGGATTAGGGGTGTTATCTCTATGGAGAGCCCCGAACCTGGGCACATCATGCATCCCATGCTTGTACCATCCTCGTTCCCAGCGCCCTCCGATGCCACTTCGGTTCCCATCATCTTTCGCCTACCCATGTCTTATGTTGTGAGTAAACACCGACACCCCTTCTATCACTGGGATTGAGCACCGCAAGATTTAACCCATCACAACGCATCACTCCCAAAGATAAATCATTCTAGTTGGCCATACCAAAACGATAGATCAGAGGTAAACATGGCTGTCATAATCATGCATATAACAAACCAGCAAAGACCCAATATATTTTCATGAATAATTTGACCATAAACCCACAATTTATAGGATTCTAACAAACACACCGCATAGAAGATCACATAAAATTGATCATCGTGGGAATCGCGATGAACTTTGTATTGAAGATCATAGAGAGAGAGAAAGAACCATCTAGGTACTAGCTATGAACCTTTAGGTCTGTGGTAGACTACTAACACATCACCATAGGAGCAACAAGTGTGATGTAGAAGCCTTCCATACTCGACCCCCCCTCCGGCAGGGCACCCGAACATAGCTCCACATGGATCACGGCGGAACAGAGATTGCGGTGATGGAAAAAGTGTTTCTCATGACTCTCTGTTGTTTTCCCAATTTTAGAAGATTTATAGAGGCAGAGTTAGGTTAGGAGGCCCCAGGGGGTGGTCCAAGTCCATCAAGGCGCGCCTACCCACCTCGGGAGCGTTTTTGGTTTTTCACCGCCTCGTGCAGCGTCTCACCTCCCTCCAAAGCTTCCAGGTCTTACTTTTAACCAGAAAAAATGTCAAAAAGTTTTGATGCATTTGGACTTTGTTTGGTACCGATTTCCTGAAAATCTGAAAACACACAGAAAACACCAATTGGCACTAGGCACTCGGTTAATAGGTTGTTCTAAAAAATGACATAAAAGCATATAAATGCATATAAAGTATCCAATAATGATAATCTAATAGCATGGAACAATAAAAAAATTAGACATACGTTGGAGACGAGTCAGCAGCCCCAAGCTTAATTCCTGCTCGTCGTCGAACAATAAAAACAGAAATTTTGATGTGGCATGCTACCTAAGATTTAATCTTTTTCATGAATAATTGTTGAGAAACGAGGAACTAATAAACATCAACATAGTAGTATCCATAAACATAAATAATACAATCATTAAATTTTAAAATATGGGATTTTTATTTCTGCGCCCCTGGTTCGTTAGTTCTACTCATTCATCCCCACGCTCTTAACATTGCTCACTTTTCCCCACTCCCTTGCCCGAAACCCTCAGAACTGGTCACAGCGGACGTTGTCGTCAGGTCAATGGCTTGACCGGTAACTCTGACTAGTGGGGCCGCATAGGGCGGAGTACACATTTTGACCGTTACGTGGTAACCAGTGGGGCCGCGAAACTGACACTCACCTGAATAAGATCCACTCGCTTCCGCTCCGCCGCCGTCGTGCCGCCTCCGCCGACGTCGTGCCGCCTCCGCCGCACTCTTGCCGCCTCCGCCGCATCTACCCTCTCTCCCCATCTAGGATAAGGAAGCAATGTCGGGGGGGCACCCCGTTCGGCCCATCGACCGTGGAGATGATTGGGTCGAATCAGAGGCTGATAATTCATGGATTCCACCTAGGTAAGCATCGTTTTCCTCTCAAATTGATTAGGTGATCCGTAAATTAGGCTGTATTTGACCACCGTTGGCGTGAATCAGCGCAATTTATTTGAAAGTTTTAGGCCTAACTGCGCCCTTTATCTTATTTAAAACGAATAGGGTTGATCCTGCACTTGCTTTTCGGCTCGCGGTTAGAATGGAAACTAGCGAGCTGCGTGGAACTAAACCGTATGGTGTTTCTGGATTTTTCTATCCTAAAGTGGTAGAAACCACCGTCTCATTCACAGATGTCCGCGAGGTACTCTGTTGTGAGTATCCTTGGAGCCCTGTCGATGTTGCTGAACTGGGATATTTCGATAGTACCGAGCAGAGATTTCTCCCATTAACTTGTGATGAGCATCTGGGATTGCTATTTAGTTTGAATGCTCATAGCCATTTCGGAAAATCCATATCGGTGTGTTTCAGGCACGCAAACAACGTATCCCGAAGGGTGTTCAGACATCATTTGTGTCAGCTAATAGCGAGTGTCCTCGCACTCCTTGTAGGTCGAGACCAATAAACCTGGTGGTTCGGAAAGCCACAACATGTCGTCTGCCGCTAATTCTGCCACTTCTCCTCTCCCTTTTGCACCTGATGTATAAGGAGATGTGGAGCCTGACGATGAAGTGCCTCGGCATGATGATGAGGATGAGATTCTATTCCCTGAACTCCTTGATAGAGTCAGTCAACAGGCAGTGGAAGATGAATATGCAGAAGAGCCTAGGATCCGTGCTAGATTTGATGACACTTATGATGAAGAGAGGGAGGAGAACATCGACTCCTTAATTTAACAAGAATATGATGGTGAGGACATGCCAACAATTGAGTGGAAGATGGAGAATCCTGACCTTACTCCAGGAATCGTATTCGAATTGATGGTGGACTGTCGTAATGTAGTGACTACATATTGCATTGTCACTGAAAACTCTTATGAGGTTGATAGGAGTGAGCCAGGAAGATTCACTATTCATTGCCCTTATGATAGGTGTAGGTGGAGGTTGCATGCATCCACTATGCGAAAGAGAAAATTGATTCAGGTATTACAACTGAATATTAATTGTACTGTTTCTGAATTGTATTTGACATCATTTTTCATTTTGTTTCAGATAAAAAGCAACCCACACGGGCACACTTTCCCACCTGGAGGGGGAGGGGGAAAGGACAAATCTAAGCTTGCAAAGACTAGGTGAGTAGCAGATGCAATCTTGGATTGGGTGAGGGAAACACTAACAATTGGTCCAACATCACTCCATGGGAAGCTATTGAGAAGTACAATATTAATGTACAATACATGAAGATTTTCTATGCTAAGGAAAGGGCTCTTGATAGGATTAATGGTCCATGGAATGAGAGTTTTGAGTTGCTTTACACCTTCAAAGCTGAAGTGGAGACGGCTAGTCCAGGGAGTGTTTTAGAGATTGACAAGCATACAATTAAGTACAAATTAAAAGGGAAGACAATGGAGAAGGAGTGCTTTAGGAGGGCTTTTGTTTGTTTCAAGGCTTGCTGGAAGGGGTTTCTGAATGGTTGTAGGCCCTATTTGGCTGTCGATGTGACTGCTTTGAATGGAAGATGGAGAGGCCAGCTAGCAGCAGCTTCTGCAGTTGATGGACACAACTGGCTATTCCCAGATGCATTTGGAGTGTTGGAGGTAGAGAGTGAGGAGAGTTGGGTCTGGTTTCTGCAGCAGTTGTGCAACATTATAGGTACACCCTCAGGTTTAGTTATACACACAGATGCTTGCAAGGGTTTAAAAACTACAGTGGAAATTGTATTCCGTGGAGTGGAACATAGGGAATGTATGCGACACCTAGCGCAGAATTTTAAAAAGTAATTCAAAGGCAAAGTTTATGATGAGAATCTATGGCCAGCATCATACACATGCAGCTTGAGGAAGCATGAGCACCATTTGAGAGTGTTGTATGCTCATAATCCTTTGGTGAAGGAGTACATGGATGAACATCATGGAAAGTTGTGGTCAAGAAGCAAATTCAATATAATCTGCAAAGTAGACTATATGACCAATAACCTCGCTGAGTGTTTCAATGCAAAGTTCAAATCAGTGAAAGGGCTTTTGTTGTGGCAAGCATTTGATAAGATCAGGCAGATGGTCATGGTAAAGATGGCTCTTCTTAAAAGAATTGCAGAAACACAATATGTTGGCCATCTTATGCTCCCATCTCTGATTAAGGCATTGCATGCCAAGGCAAGAGGACTAAGAATGAAATGCATTCGACCATCGACATACGAGCCTGAGGTGACATACACTGACAGTAAAAATAGGGAATGGAGATATCGAGTGAACCTTGCAACCAATGAATGCAGCTGTAGGCAATGGAAGATCCGCGGGAAGCCGCACATACATGCCCTACATCTCATGACTGTTATTGGAGGTGAAGATGGTGAAGTTGATCAATATTGCTCTGAATATTTTTCTGTTGCCAAATTTAGGGTTGCTTATGCTGAAAATGTGTGTGCACTCTTGGGAAAATACCAATGGAACATAGTAGACCCAGGGTTCAAACTCCATTCTCCTGTACACACTAGACCACCCTGAAGACCAAGGAAAAACAAGATAAGAGCTGGTGAAGAGGGTCGTGTAAAAAAACAGCGTAAGTGCAAAAGATGTGGTATCTTAGGGCATATTGCTAGGCGTTGTACCAATCTAGTTGATGCATCATTTGGAGAAGAGGAACAATGGGCAGCAGCAAATGCAGAGGAGCATGCAGGAGCACAGGAGAATGTAGCAAGTTTAGAGGATAATGAAGCAACAAAGGAGAATGCAGCAAGTTTAGAGAAACAAGTAACTGTAGTAGCTATAAGAGAGGAGGAAGTTATTTTGTGTATAAGAGAGAAAAGTCCTAGAGAGGAAGAAACTTTGGTTGAACCATCATCCGATGCGGAATTTGAAACCATGGCTTACGAAGGTTTTGAAGCTATAAGAGAGGAGGAAGTTATTTTGTCTGAAGTTCCTTTAAAGATTAGTGAGCCCACAGGTGACCGTCAACTGGTCATCACTTGTTCGATCAGTCAAAGCTCAACAAAACAGCCCCATTTGTAATCAAGTTTTTTTGGACCTACTCCAAATGAGCCAAATATTTTTTATTAACATCAAATCAATCTATATAGTGTAAATTCGAAGAATCACTATTTATTGAATTAATCTTTATATTTGTACATTTTTTCGATAAAAATATACTTTACTAGAAAAACCATTAAGAACACGTTTACAATATGAAAATGGAAAACTAAGTTCAGATCCTTCTTATTCACTTTAAAATCAAGCTTTGTTGATTTCTTTGATTTTTTTTAATTTTCAAAAACCGAAGGGAAACCCTACCTCCTCTCCTTGGTTTCAACGAAACTTTGTACATGATAGAGCATATGTGTGAAGGTTTTTTCATGAAAATGCCCATAGACAAAGTTTATGATTTTTGGTTGGTAACATGTCACACAAGACAACATTGTGCACAGGTTTCATATTTTCTTGATTTTTTAAATTAATGGTGCCCATTTTACCTCGATCGTGCCAGCTAGGGTTTTTTTAATGAAAATGACCATAGACCAAGTTTAGTATTATTCCTCGTTAGTGTGTCTTATAAAACAACGAACGGCGAAGGTTTCATATTTTTTCAATTTTTTAAAATTAGTTATGCTCAATCAAAGCTTTCATAACCCTGTTGACCAGCTCAAAACCTCTCTAAACCCCGCAGGGTTTCGCCTAACCCTAGCTCCCAACGTCAGCCGTCCAATCATACCCTAGCGCCAAGCGACAACCCTCAGATGTGATCTTCTAGAAGTAATTCCGAGGGCAGGTTGTGAGCATGCTCCGCGCCGTTGGATGACATGGACGGGTCTGCATCGTTGGATCATGGGGCGATCTGTGAGACTTGTTGGTTGTGCCTCCCCTTACTTCTGGCACCCCCTCCTCTGCTTATTCTTCTTCGGTGATGAGAGGAGCCACTCCTCTGCTTCTTCTTCTCCGGCAAGTTTGGGCAATATGTCGGGCTCCACTTCAGCCACCCGCCCCTTGTGGACCCAGTATGGTCCACTTCGCTTGGAGCGATGTCCTCACTGCCCACGCGATGCGCCACTGATACGGTTGACTTCGAAGGAGGTCAAGAATGGCAACTATGGGCGCGAGTTCGTGAAATGCGAGAGCAAGCCAGAGGGGCAGGTTAGATCTCATGATTTTTCTCTGATTTCTTTTTCTATTGGCTTTTAATTCTTTTTCGATCTGGGATTTAGGGTTCATGTTTTCGTTTCAGATCGTGAAGAAATGCAAACATTTTGAATGGCTGGATGACTACGTTAAGCGGATTTAATTCAATGGGGCCCCAACCCGGGAGCTCAATCTACCGTTAGCAACAACGAATTTGGTCTCTAAAAGTCCTGCTGTGATAGTTGGGGATACAGATCTAAAGGGGGAAATAAAGAAGATGAACAAGAACTTGAAGCAGATTATTCAATTGAACAAGCAAGCGAATCTGATAGCTTTAGGATTTTATCCCTTTTATTTTTGTGTATTTGCTCTAGGATTTTCTTACTTGCTGGTCATGACTCATTAGAGATGTTATTAGTGTGGTGTCATGTGCTCTACGATTTGGTTAAATTTGTGGATCACGTGCTCTACGATTTGCTTAAATTTGTGGATCATGTGCTCTATGCTCTCTGTTGCTTAATTTGTGGATCATGTAGTTTCGGGTGCCCGTCAGTTTCGTCACTTTTGTACACTTTCAGTTTCTTCAGTTTCATTGCGTTGATTGTCATTGCGTCAGGTTGGGCCGACTCATTGCGTTGAAACTAAGCTCTGGTTGGGCCGTCTCATTATGTTGAGTGTCGAAGGCCCACGCGCTGGCTCTGGTTTTTCCCCTTGATTATTACCATGGTAAATCCATTTATTGCCATGCCGAACAAAAATAGTGCATGATGGTAAATCGATTTATTGTTGGACTTGCATATGTCAAATTTATTCGTACTCCCTCCATTTCTTTTTAGTGTGCATATAAGATTTGGTCAAAGTCAAGTGATACAAAGTTTGACCAAATATATATCAAAAGATATCAACATCTATAATACTAAACCTATATGCTATGAAAATTAATTTTATGGTGCATCTACTAATATTGATTCAATATTATAAATGTTGATATTGTATTCTATAAGTTTGGTCAAAGTTTATGAAGTTTGACTTTGACCAAATCTTATATGCGGACTAAAAAGAAACGGAGGGAGTAAATATCATGGCAATTTCCTTCTTTATATTGCCTATGGCACAACATTTTCATTGTTTGACTGCGGGTATTATAAACAAGTTTTTGTTGCAAGAAAAATATTGTATACACGATTTTTTGTTTTTGTTTTTTTATTAAGAACATGTCAGACTTAATTATGTAGATCATGATATGCATCTAAAACCACGTCTAAAATAAAGTCTGGTGGCACCATTAGCCAGCATATCAATCTAGAGAGCATGTCTAGGCTCGGCTATGGCACCATATCCATCTAGAGAGCTTGCCTACGGCTCGGCTACGACACCATATCCATCGACCGATATCTCACGTACTCCATAACATAAAAAGTAGCAACCATAGCATACTTCTTACATAAAACATAGGGTACCCTAAACAATAGCATAGTCCACAAACTATTCAAAAATTAGCTTGCTTTTGTTCATACAATATACGGAATAGGGCCACCATCAATTCAAAAAATAGCTTTTCTTCTTCTTCTTTTCAACATCAACATGGCTCATTTTTCTAGCTTTAGTTTACTTTTTGACACTTCATCTACTCCATTATCCGCGCGTTCGAAAACTTGACCCTACTCTAAATGGGCGAAAACTTGCTGGTTTCATTGAGGAATGCAGAAGGGCTCGTGTACGGCACCATATCCATCTAGCAATTTCTCTCACGTCAAATAACATAGAAATAGCAAGCAAAAACACTGATAACCAACGACATATCAAATAGGGATAGAAATATATAGCAAGCATAACCAAGTTCACGATACAACCAACGACATAATTAAGTTACAAATATATAAAATATAAAAAGACCTAACACCCTAGGGCAAGACCAGGACCGGGACTTCACCACCATCTTCACTGCGCCTTCTCTTCACTGCTCCCTCTCCATGCCGTCGTGGCCGATGTAGTAGGGGAGGCTCTGCATACCATCGCGGGTGGGGAAGATGCAGTCGAAGTTTGTGTAGATGTTGTGGGTTATGAATGCGATGAACTCGCATCCACACCAAAACACCTTGCCGATGAGGTAGTACGCATCAAAACTATTGGTGAAGGTGACGGTGAGCCCTATTGGCGGAATCCTGGAGTTTGGACCCACTTCATCCAGTCGAAACATCACCGGCGAGCCTTCCGGGAGGTGGGCGGAGCCCGCACGAAGGAACCACTCGACAAACCCCCTTGCACCCCTCCAGCGTGAGAACGCCCACACGCGGAGCGTCCTCTCCACAACCACGCCTGGCGGATACCGTCTCTCCGGCATGGTCGATGGGAGCTCGAAGGTGGGGCCATTGTACTGTATCCTTGCCTTGCTTTGAGATTGCTCTAGGTTTGGGTGAAGGGGGCGGCACAAATGGATGTGTGGAGAATAGGTGGATGGGTGGTGGCTTAAATAGGGAAAGGGGAAGAGATGGCGAGTGGCACCGGCCGCGCATTGGATTTGCTACGTTCAAACGAGCCACGTCGATCGATATGCCACTTTAATTGCCAACAGGTTTTAATTGCCACATTGAATATATGCGAGTGGATCGAAAAGTGTGAAACAATGCTCTACATCAGGGAGACACGTGTGGGAGATGATACGAACCAGCGGCAGCAACTGTCCCTGCGTCCATGGCGGCTCGCGTGAAAAAGAGGTCGGTCAGCGTCCGTGTCGGCTCGCGTGAAAAAGAGGCCAGTCAGAGCATCGTGGCGGCGGGCGGCGGCGCATGCAGGTAGGCTAGCTACGTGCATGCATGCAGGCTAGCTGGACATGTCATACATGCATAATAGGCTTGTGTCATTGCGGTGCGCGCACGACCCAATTCTAACCACGGCCCAATGGGCTAACTGCGGCACCATCCGCTGCAACCCCACTCATCAGGTCCAACGGGCGACACAGTCAGCGCGGCCCCACTTGTCAGAGTTAAGGTCAAAGCACTAACCTGACGGCATCCACCGTTTGTGACTAGTTCTGAGAGTTTTGACCAAGGGAGTGGGGAAAAGTGAGCAAAAGTTAAGAGCGTGGGGATCAATGAGTATGGCTAAGGAACCACGGGCACAGAAATAAAAATCCCTTAAAATATACCATCCTTAATGAATGTTACTCCCCACTCATTTTATCATATTAGCATGGTATGGCTCTATCTTCAACACATAAGTACTATTGATGAACATCATGGTGTTAAGTGAGTCAATTAGATTGTACTTCTAACACGCTTCAGCATTTCCAACTTCACTCAACACATGGGCGTGAACCATGGACATAGGATATGGGTGGAATGGAGTATGTTGGCATAGATCAAAAGGAGTAAAATTGGAAAAGAAAGTCTCGCACCAACTAGTCGGACCAACAGGCTATGGAAATGCCCATCAATCTATATCAATTCAAGGAGTAGAGATTGCCATGCAAAGGATGCACTAGAGCTATAAGTGTATGAAAGCTCGACGAAACCTAAGTGGGTGTGCATCTAACTTGATTTCTCATAAAGACATCAGGCATTTGAGGAAGCCCGCCATCGGAATATGCAACCCAAGTTCTATAATGAAAAATAACCACTAGCATATGAAACTCACAACTCATGAGACTCTTTATATGAAGAACATGGTGCTTTCTCTAAGCACAAGTGTGGAAAAAGAAGTAGTAGCAATGTCCCTTCTCTCTTTTCTCTCATTTATTTCTCTTTATTTCTTTCTTTTTCCCTTTCTTTTTTATCTCTGTTTTTTGCTTTTATCCGGAGTCTCATCCCGACTTGTGGGGGAATCATAGTGTCCATCGTCCTTTCCTCAGTGAGACAGTGCTCTAATAATGATGAACATCACACTTTTATATACTTACAACTTGATATAACAACTCAATGATGATGAAAGAAATGACTATATGAATGCCTTTGGCAGTGTACAAAGATGTGCAATGATCTAGCATAACATGTAAGTAATTATGAACGGTGGCTTTGCCATGAATACTATGTCCGCTACATGATCATGCAAAGCACTCTGATGATGAACACGCAAGTCATATGATGTAACAGCGGAATTTGCATAGCAATATATCTCTGAATGGCTATGGAGATGCCATGATAGGTAGGTATGGTGGCTATTTAGATGAAGATATAATGTGGCTTATGTGTGATAGAGTGTATCATATCATGGGATTTTGGATGCACCGGCGAAGGTTGCACCGGTCCTCAAGGTCAGAATGGGCAATGCACGGTACCAAAGAAGCTAGCAAATATGGAAAGGTGAGTATGCGTACATCCATGGATTCACATTAGTCATAAAGAGATCATATACTTATTGCAAAGCCTTATTTGCTCTCTCGAACCAAAGTACTACCGCATGCCCCTAGTGGGGAGGTTGGTAGGAGTTAACCATTGTGCGCCCCCGACTTGAACAACACTAGGATTTCAAGGAGGAATAGGAGTGCTCACACACATAACCATGCCATAACCAATATTTAGATGAATGACAACTAACACCCTTTATTAATCAATATTCCTACTAACCAACAACCATGTACTCACGTCCTTTCATATTACCACATCAATATCACTAACCCACAATTTCTCTTTTATGTTCTACATGAAAGTTTTAATTATATCCTCATTGAATACCTATCATTTTAAACTAGTCTTATGACACATGCAAATTATTGTTTGTAAATATTAGTCTCTCGAACAAATATATGTGAAGAACGAGACTTCAATTATTTCTATAAAATATGTATGCCACCGTGTTCTAAAATATATAAGTGAAGTGTTAGTCTCCAACATATCTGAAAGTGCTAGTTATCGATTAGAGGGGGGTGAATAGGCATTTTTTATGAAAAACTAAGAAATAGTAAATGTATTCAAAGTTAAGCAGAAGCGATACAAGACCACTTAGGTATAACGATCAAGGATCTTACCATATCATGCAATACTACAAAGACGTTCAAACATATAAAACATAGTCATCATGCACACTAAGATATATCAATGATAAACTTAGGTAGTGCAAAGATAAACAACAGTTGGGGAATGTCTTCAGTGAATGTCTTCGAGTTTATATGATCAAGCAATGGCTTCACGATACAGTAAGTAAGGGAGTGAAAGATAGAACGAGTAGCTTGACGAAAACACATGATTTGTTGGACCAGTTCCAGTTGTTGTGACAACTGTATGTTTGGTTGGGGAGGCTTAGACCTCGTTTTCAGCTTGATCCCCTTGAGCAGAAGTCTCTCAAACCACGCCCAATGACTCAGGTAAATCTTCAGGGGAGGTTTTCTAAAACCTGGACTAACTTGGTCCACCATCAATCCACAATGACTCTTGGATTGATCTAGATCATGGTCACCCGACAATCCACAATGACTCTTGGATGCAGTAGACCACGACGCCTAACCGTCTGGAAAATCACAATCTTCAAGTGTAACAAGGCTTGAGTTCTCTCAGAACACAATGACTTCGATAATGCTCAAACACTCTAGCTCTAGGTGTTTGGACTTATCCTTGCACGATAGTTCTCTCTCTCAATGTCTTCGAGGTGGGTTGCTCCAAAGCGATAACAACTGTATCTAACTCTCAGAAGCCACCAACTTATGGTGGAGGGGGTGTTCTATTTATATTCAACATGCAGCCCTACAAGATATGACCAAAATGACCCTAGATCAATGGCCACCTAACACGTATTCCAACGGTTGGATTTCAAAGGCACACGCGACAACATTACTTGGGATACAAGCAATGCCGACTCAACCAACTCTGGAAGAAATTACCTCACATTGGTCTTCACTCGAAGACATATGTAAATGTGGGTTGAGCATTACGTCAGCATATGACTTCAATCACATCGACCACACTTAACTGTACGGTGGTCCCTAGGACTCGGGAAAGAAGAAACAAAACAACAAAAGACTTCGTCTTCGCATTTCATTATCTTCAAATGATTATCTTCATGCACCACCAATGGTTTCGGCCATCATCAATGTCTTTCGTCAGTTTTGGAGGTCGTCTTCGATTGTTAAACTGAATTTCCATGGACTTCTATCTGTGTTATCCTGTGAACCCTCACAAACACATTATTCCCTCAACCATGTTTGTCTTCAATACTCCAAAACCAACAAAGGGTGGCACTAGATGCACTTACAATATCCCCCTTTTTGGTGATTTATGACAAACTGGTTGAAGTTTTCAACGGGGATAAATATATGTGAAGATAAATACTTGGAGATTATGATTGCAACATATAGAGAGCTCCCCGTGAAGATGTGTTTGTGAAAAAAATTCTTTGAATACAAAGGCACATGGTAGATTGTAGTTAGTGGAGATCTCCCCCTATATCTTGGAATCCAACCACTATGCATTTAAAGGTTTCATGAAGATAATGAAATGCATAATGGAAAATCAGCGTCTTTAGAATGACTTCGGGTGCATATGATACGATATGAAATATCGCCAAAGTTACGATAAACGGAGAATGTGGAGACGTCCATCAGGACTTCAGTTTTACAATCCAAAAGAGAAAATGTTTAGAACGAGAGTTGTAAACTTAATCAAAATAGTAGCACGCAGCCCATGTAGACCCATTCGAATACTATCAACCAATGTGTCTCCCCCTTTGTCATCAAATGACCAAAAAGGGCGAAGACATCTATCACTACTCGTCCCTATGGCGTGAAGACATTGGTGCGGCAGGGTCGATGGTGGTTGGTGCAGGCTGGCTTGGTGTAGTGGTGATGCGTGCCATTGTTGCAGCACGACAACTGACATCATCAGCTTCATTATGGGCAAGATTGGCATGAACGTAAGGTGCAGATGAAGACAAGTCACTATCTTCGAGGGATGGCGTCCTGCACCATTTCTCCATACGAGGAGGAGGGGTACCAAATTTGAAAAATTGGTCAAATCCATCGTCACAAATATCTTCCTCTAGAGCCAAGAGAGACAATGTCTTCCAAGAACGCCTAAAAGTTTCATGTGCAACAAAGGAGTTCTTGGTGGAGAGGTTGCGAATGTGATTGATATCTGTTATCGGGGCATGCATTTGTCTTCGTGTCTACTCATAGTGACGATCTTGCTTCTAGATCAGAGAGACGAGAAGTTCTCGATCAGTCATTGCATGTTCCCTTCTGGGTTGTGGCAAGGCGCTTGCATTGCCTTGAATTTCAATGACACTTGGTTGAGGGCGTCGAAAGGAGCGAATGAGCCATGCCTTGGCTGGGTTAGATGGTATGTGAACCACTTCATCATCGGCAGTGCCACTTGTGCCTTGAACATTGGGATTCTTGGCCTTGGATGGATAAATGTATTCGTGCCTGACTTCAACATCCGGAAGATGTATCCCATGGTTTTGAGTAGAAGGGAAAAACCTTGTATTTGTTCAGTGCTTAATGGAGCGCATGATCCATGGTACATAGATCTTGAGTTCAAATAGATTGATGCTATTGGCTCCAAGGTTCTCAGAAATAGATCTTGAAGATTGAACCTGATGCCATAGACGACATTATAGATCAAAGTCTTCAACGCACCTTGTAGCTTGATTAAGGATGAATGCCCTTTGATTGTCCATATGGTGCGATGAAGAATATGGTAAATAGTCTTCGGCAAATATTGAAGATCATTAACAAAGAAGCTTGTGGGCAGATCAGCATCTGGTGCCAAAGGCTTCATCAGTGTGAGCATTTCAGTCATATCGGTATTACATGTTTGTAATATGTTTCGAGTAGCTTCACCATAAGTTGCAGATTTTGGATGTAAATCTTCGCCAGATGTGGCAAGTTGTGTGGTGGCAAAGAATTCCATCGCATGAGCTTTGACATGCTCATCTCGAATCATGAATTCCATTTTCCATGTCTTTAGATCTCGTCCATAGCCAAAGATGTGGAGAGTTGCATAAAGTTGAAGAATCATTTCTTCATTCTAATCTTCATGGTCAGTAACAAATGGCAACACTCCAACATCTCGAGGACAATCGAGGGATTGATCAAAACATGGAAGACCACTCATTGCTCAATAGCAAAGATGCTTGTGCGGGAAGATCCAGTTCTGTCCATAGAGCACAATTAAATAGTAATCTCATTGAGGCATGCTCCAGAATCTGTCAGATTGAATCTTTGCCTTCGTGTATGGATTTCTGCCACGGTCACATAAAGTATTGTCCAGCTTGAAGTGCTGGACACTCAAGACAATGGTATGACCTGGTCCTTGGTGGCGAATACTTGGAAGCCTGGGCATAGGCTTCATAACCATGGGCGGCGAAAGAAGTTGAATTCATATTGCGGGCCCATTCTTGGGGGTGCTTCTAGCCTGGGCCATCTAGTGGGATCATTTCTCTTACCCTATTGCAATCCATGACAATGTTGTCGGCATTGTCGTCGGTGGATGGTGTAGCATGCACATGAGGGTCATCAAATGCAACACCATCATCAGCAACAATATCTTCAACTACTATATCTTTGATCTCAGGCTGATCATGAGCAATGACTTCAAGCCTAAGAACTTCATCGACTGATGCAGTCAGGGTCACATGCACTGCTACATTTTCTGGGATGCTTTGCATCGAAGATGTGGCTAGACTTGGTCCTTTGCGAAGCCTTTTGAGAGGTGATGCAGGTTCAGTGGCTTCATCTTCCATTGTTGAGAATGGTGATTTATAGAATCTTACCACAAGTGTTGGAAATGGACTAGGCGGAGAGTCATGAGTGGTTTCAGGCACGTATAGCCTTGGTGGAGTGCCAATGTCCACATATTATCTGCCTTCATTAAGTGGTGATGATACCATTGGGCATCCAGTTGGGGCACGGAGTTAGTTTCTCTTTGAACATTGTCTTGAGCAGAAGCAATGTCTTCAGCAACATTGGTTGCATTGTCTTCAGCTGTGGTGGTGTCTATAACTGGTGCGCTTTCAATTGTGTGAGCCTTTGTGGTAGCAGACTCATGCAGAACAACTTGCCTCTCAACATTTTCTGAGACAGAAGGAGCCATTAAGATAGGAGTCACAATGAGTGGCTCCTCATAAGTGGGTGGAGTGGTACATGGAGCTAGAGGGTGCTCGGGAACTTGGGTGGAGCTCAAAGACTTTGACTTCTTTGTTTTCAGCCAACTAATTGGTTGGGCTTTGGAAGCTTGGACAGACTTGCGTTTCATTGCTTCAGGCTTAGCTTGCTTAGTCTTCTTGGTGGTTACAACAGAAGAAGGAGGGCATGTACTTGTGCCACAGAAGCCAGCGGGTAATATAATGTCGGGTGTTTCTTGCTGTGTAGATGCAGGCTTGCTCGAAGACATAGAACCTCACCTTGACCGTTCAATGATTCTCGGGTCAAGAGCAGGCTGGCCAAGAACTTTTCACTTCAGAGGTCATTGTGAGCTTTGACCATCTGCCCCGATTTCTTCTTGAGACACTCAAGGGGGCCTTTGACGGCTTCACAATGCTTTTCAAATTCAGCCTTCAAATCTTTCATAAAGAGCTGATAACCTTGAATTTGCACGGTTGTGAGCTTGTGTACATTGCTCTTGAAAAGAGCTTTCTCATGACGAATCTTAGCGCACTACTGCATAGCCTTGTGAGCAACAGTGAGATCTTTGTTCACCAACCCTTGGAATGTGATGCTTAGATCAATTGGAAGTTGTAGGGCGTTGTTTGTGAGCGAGGGGTCAACAAACCATTCATCAATGAACTAATTTATGATTTTTGCATCAACCATAGGCAAGTCTTCGAGACATTTGGCCTCTTCCTATTTTTGCTCAATCAACCTTGCCAGGGCTTCATCATCAAACTCATCATCAGATAGCTCAATCATATTGGTGGCATCCATCAAGGAGACGGATGGCTTCGGTCCACGGGCAACGACATGTTTTCACTTCAGTCTCCTATTAATGCGAGACTCTTCCTCAGTTTCACGTGCTTTAGCTGGTCTTGATTTTGAGGTTTGTGGTGAAGCTCTTGGACTTGGAGCCTTGGAAGCCTGGGAGATTAAAGCCTTTGCTTTCTCCGTTGGCTTTGGATTTGCAACAGGATGCTAATATTCCTCATCAGATGTGTCATCTACCGCAGTGCGACTAAGGATGCTTGACGGATTTGGTTCCTATGGCATTGGAGGCCGTACCATGCATGGGTAGAGGCCAATCTGGATAGCTTCCGCCTTTTTCTTCGGATACATATTTTTGTAGATAATATCTATCTTTGTTGCCTTCTCAGCATTCTTCTTGGCATATTCATCTGTGACGAAGCGGTAGTTGAACCATTCTTCAATGCAATATATTCAGATCCATCGGATCTGGTTCTTGCGTTGGTGGTAAGTCTCTTCGGGATCAAACTTGTACCATTCATATAGATCTGGTGGAAGTTCCTTGGCGGTACTCAAACGTCTTTGTCTTCCCCCTTTCTCGGGAGTTTTGTATATGGCCATAGTCTTCGACTTGGTCAAAGGATTCACAGTCAGATTCAAGTCATACATGTCTCCAAGTGAGTCCATATGTACCTGCAAGTAGTCTGCAAACAAATGTAGACTATGAGATCCAAGTGATTCTGTCGCGGACATGTTCTTGTGAAAGAACTAGAGATGCCAGGGAATAGATAAGGTCATATGCATTCTCACAAGATTTTGCAGATAAAACATTGTTTGGAGATATTGACATCATTTGCCGAAGACTTTCACTTTTCGTCAAGACAAGGTGGTTTCAAATTTGTATAAGTCCGAAAAATTGCACAAGTGAGAAATTGACCTAGATTTGCAACATAAGTAAAAGCATTGAGCAAATAGAGATGGATTTGTTCACAGCTGCCGAAGCTACTGTGGAAAAAACAACTTTCAAGGAAATATGGTAACTTTTAAGATCAAACGAGTCGTAAAAATTAGCGGCTTATTTACCACGGTGAATAACATAAAGAAATATTCGACAAGGTGGCGAAGCTAAGCAGTTCGATCTGCCACACCTTATCTTGGTGGATGCAGATGGCTATGGATGCAACAGACGAGGATGGTCACAACCGGTGTGAGTATGTCGATGAAGAAGTCATGGTAGTGAAGCGGTTCTTCTCCAACAACGATAAAATCTAGCAACTACACTAGAGTTTCGGGATTGGAGGTGGAGGTGTACATGCAAGAGTAATTATTGAGCTGGGGGACTTGTATTTATAATGATGGGGTGAAACAGGAACATCCGATATTTTTGGACGTATTTCCCCAAATTCTTCGGCTTAGTGGGGCACGTGGAAAGCATGCAACACGACTAAAAACCCACTACCTCTGATCTATTGCGCCAGGTGTCGGGGATATACCCCGTGGTATGACCCGGCAGACAGTTATGACCCGACAGACGATTATGAGTGGGCAGACAGTTATGACTCGGCAGACAGTTATGACCCGGCAGAGGGTTATGACTGGGCAGACAGTTATGATTCGGCACACAGCTATGACACGTCAGACAGTCAAGTTCCGGAGACGTGTCCGTGAAGATGCGTCTTGAAGAGAAGCCCGGTTGTAAGCTGCCCGGTCATAAGCCGCCCGGGACTCAGCTACCCGGTTGTAAGACACCTAGTCATAAACTACCCGGGACTAAGAAGCCCGGATGCAAGAAGCCCGATCGTAAGCCACCCGGGACTCAGACGCCCGGTCGTAAGCCGCCAGGGACTCAGCCGTCCGGTTGCAAGCCGCCCGGTCGTAAGCCGCCCGGGACTCAGCCACCCGGTCGTAAGCCGCCCAGTCGTAAGCCGCGCGGGACTCAGAAGCCCGGTTGTAAGCATCCCAGTTGTAAGTCGCCCGGTCGTAAGCCGCCCGGGACTCAGAAGCACACGAATAGAAGCCCGTGATGGAAAGTCATAATAGGTTAAGCCTAAATCCGACTTGGACTCTATATGTAACCCGCCCCTTCAGCTTATATAAGGAGGGGCGAGACACCCCAAGAGGGTAAGGTTTTTTTAGACGTCTCAATAGACATATCCACAACTTAGGTCTAGATAAGACAAATCATAAGATAGACAAATTAGACACCCACGAGATTAGAGGTGGCAAGTCTGCACCTTTGTAATCGAGATCATGATCATCATCAATGAAACGCAAGCAGGACGTAGGCTTTTACCTCAATCTGAGGGGCCGAACCTGGGTAAAATCGCGTCTCTCGATTCTGACCAACCGCTCTCAAGCCGCCACATGGTTGCGATGGCCTCACACGTAAGTCCTTGCATGAGGACATATGCCGTGACAAAACCACGACATTTGGCGCCCACCGTGGGGCTGATCACACGGTGGTATTGTGTTCTTGGAGGGAAATTTCTAGGGATCAAGGAGCTCGTGATCGATCGGATGACGTAGTGCTCAGAGATATTCGATTGATTAAAGGAGCAAGGAAAACTTCCATGCGAGATCAACACCAAAGTTCGACGAGGATGTTAGATCAATCATCACAGGTCACATCAGGCTACTGTTGTGCAGATTTCATCGATTTCATCGATTTCATCGACTCCGAGCCAGACAATCGAACATGTTACGGACCAGGAAATTCGACATGATACGCTATCAAAACCGACCATGACCTGGACATTGACTCGGTCTCCACCTCCGAAGTCACCTCATCGTCGCGTACTCGCCTCTGCCAGCATGGCCTCGTCTCGTTGCACCCCTCCTCGTCTCCGAGCCTCCCACCTCTGCTATGCCTCAAGTCTCCTCGCCCCAGTCAACCACCACAAAAAAGAGCACGACTCAGCCTCCGCCTCTGTTCTCTTAGCACTACTCGGCCTTCGCCTCTACTGACGTCGCGCTCTGCTTCTGAGTCGTGGCCCTCTACGAAGCTTGTCGAGGTTTTGTCACGGCATATGTCCTTGTGCAAGGACTTAGGTGTCAGGCCATCGCAACCATGTGGCGGCTTGGGAGGGGTTGGTCGGAATCGAGAGACACGAGCTTACCCAGGTTCGGCCCCTCAGATTGAGGTAAAATCCTATGTCTTGTTTGTGTTTAATTGATGAAGATCATGATCTTGATTGCAAAGGTGCAGACTCGCCACCTCTAATCTCGTGGGTGTCTAATCTGTGTATCTTATGATTTGTCTTATCTAGACCTAAGTTGTGAATCTGTCTATCGAGACGTCTAAAAAAACCTTATCCTCTTAGGTTGTCTCGGCCCTCCTTATATAAGCTGAAGGGGCGGGTTACATATAGATTCCAAGTCGGATTTAGTCTTAACCTATTATGACTTTCCATCACGGGCTTCTCTTCGCGGGCTTCTGAGTCCCGTGCGACTTACAACTAGGCTGCTTACAACCGGGCTTCTGAGTCCCGGGCGGCTTACGATCACGCAGCTTACGACCGGGCAGCTGATTCCCGGGCGCCTTACGACCGGGCGGCTTGCAACCGGGCGGCTGAGTCCCGGGCGTCTTACGACTGGGCGGCTGAGTCCGGGGCCGCTTACGACCGGGCGACTTGCAATCGGGGTTTTGAGTCCCGGGCGGCTTATGACCGGGTGGCTTACAACCTGGCTGCTGAGTACCGAGCAGCTTACGACCGGGCAGCTTACAACCGGGCTTCTCTTCGAGACACATCTTTAGGGACTTGTCTGCAAAACTTGACTGTCTGACGGGTCATAAGTGTCTGCCAAATCATAACTGTGTGCCCAGTCATGACCGTCTGCCGGGTCATAACTGTATGCCGAGTCATATCTGTATGGCCAGTCATAACCGTCTGCCGGGTCATAACTGTCTGCCGGGTCATACCGCGGGGTATATCCCCGACATTAGCCCCCAGGTTAGCTTGAATTTATTCATGGTAAGCTCCTGAAATAAGAATAGCAAATATGCTAAATGACCGGCTCTCTCCCTTGGCCGGTTTATGAAGTGGCTCCTCAGAAATCCGGTCTCTTCTTCATATGAATGAGTCATCTCCAAAATCATCTTCCAGGTCCATGTCCTTTCCAGAATAAATACATATGCCATTGAGTCGGCCTCCAATGCTTTGGCTTGATGAAAATTTGGGGAATAAGAAATCCACACAATGTTGAACCAACTTCTCTTGCTTCAGCGGGTTATGATTGACAATGGTGGGTCGTGATTATTGGTAGTGCCCCATCAAACAACTAAACTCCAATTGACTATATCGAATTATTGGGGATGAAGAAATCCGTGTGATGTTGAGCCGGTCTCCCAATAGTTCACCTCCATGACGAAATGAAATATGCTCTTCAATTTTTTGATATATCCATATTACCTGTAGCCCCCAAGGGCCGAGTCATCAGTGTGTGATTGGCCGGGTCTTCAATTTGAACCTCATGATCTGTGAAACAACATCATGCTGTAGCCTCCAAGTGTCGGGTTGTCTTGCATGCGGCAACCTGGGACTTTAGAAATTATGATCTGAATAGTGTTGCCCCCAAGTGACGGGTCGATTGCTTGCGGTGACTCAGGACTTCCACGTTCTTGAGCGACTTGTAGCCGGGTCTGTTAATGATGTCATGATTTGAAAAGCGGATTGCATTAGCCCCCAAGTGTCATGGCGCATGCTTGCGGCGATATGGGACTTTCATACTTTGATGTAATCTTGATTTGAATAATGTAGCCCCCAAGTGTCGGGTTGTGTGCGTGCAGCAACTTGGGACTATTCCTTCCATTGTAGAATTATATCCACTCTCATGATACCTTTGTGATGAAAGAAATCCTTGGCCGTGGTTGCAATGTGACCCGGGAAATATATTCTTGAGAAATCCATATGTCGGAGAAATCCATAAGTGTTGTAGTTTACTACAAAGCACAAGTTGAAAAAATCCATGAGATGACCCCGCATTATATGTGATAGGGAGGCTCTTCGACAATAGTCAATTCTTCCGAGCTGGTTTAAAAAACCACAATCATTTAACATTGGTTATGATAAACCATGATGAAAATTCAGCCAAATTGGCTATTCATAGATTAATTTGCACCTGCAAGAATTTATGCTTTGACCCGGTTTGAAGACCGGCATGATATGTATGTATGATACATAATGCAATGCAAGATGATGCATGTATATGACATAATAGTGTTGGTTACACCATAGCCGGCTCAGTGAGTCTCGGCGGGTAAGACGAGCTCTCAAGGCTCTAGTGGTACCCAAAAGAGGTTAAGCCAGCTCAGTGAGTCACGGTGGCCGGCTCAGTGAGTCGCGGCGAGTTATAAAACTTTCAATGAAAACTTTCTGGCAGTGCGACAAAGATAATCATAAAATTCGTTAGCTCGATGAGTCGCGACAGGACAAGACGAGTTTGCACACATCTAGTGTTACCACAAGAAGGCTTTTGCAACAGCCTGCATTATTTAGACCCGCTGATCAGGCGCGAGTCAAGCTTCAGTGAACCAATGGTTTGTCTATTTCCCATGTGTTGGCTCTTGCCGGTACCTTTCATGTTTTAACCAAGGCAAGTTCAGGGTCCAGAAATGGATTGAGTCACCAAGAGTACATGGGACCATAGGGCGATTTGTCCAACACACAGTCCAGTATAACCATTTGTAATGCGTTAATTTTTCGCTAGCCAAGAGGGTATTCAGGCTGATCTCAGTGAGAAGAAGCCCCCAAGTGACCTATGATTAGGGAAAAACAAGACATAGGATTGCAGAAGCGTATACGCTCTTACTGCAAAACGACTTGGGAGCTAGTAGCCCCCAACTAAGCCGGCTTAATTCTCCGAATCATATAAGGCGCCCAAGTTTGAACCATGCAACGTGGCAACTTTGGTCCTCTTTGTATTACTAGTATCTAGTTTTGAAATAAGTGTAGCATGGCGACTTATGCTCTTTGATACTGATAGCGTCCATGCTTGGACGACTTTAAGAATCATCCGCCAATAAGGTCGGGCACCCATGTTTGGGCGGTCGAATCATGGCGACTTCTCTTCTTAGGCGATCTTTAAATCTTTTCGTCAATGAGGCATCAGCCCCCAAGACCGACTTAATTTCCCTGTAATGACCCGGGGTTCTTGAATTATTCATCCTAGTTGAGTCTGTCGAGCCATGTCCATGTGGCCCCCGAGTCTTAAGTCGACTCAAGGGGGCGGATTGAGAGTCTTCATACTTGTATGTGGCATAAGCCGATAGACAAAAGGTACTGGCACCCGCTCCATCTCTGATGTGTTGATGTAGATTGGACCGTAGGGATAGCGGCTTGTGCGCGTCTGTTGGGCGACTCGTACAGGCGAGTACTAGACCAGCGGGTTGAGTTGAATGTGAGAGTCGTCTGGAGATTTGATACAAACACGAGAATCGATTGCGGCGTTGTATGCCATCTTACTCACACGGACAAGAGAACTGTGTGCGTCATTGTAAGCTATCTTGATGATGTGACGTGAGATTTTGCCACGTCATTGTACGTCGTCTTGGTCGGACGGACGTGAGAGTTGACCGCGGAGTTGTAATTTGGTGTGGTGCGGCTGCGGCATGGTAACATCTTTGGTTCAACTGAATTTGATTCTTGTGCGAGTCTCGATACTTCATCATGAAACTGGAGGCTAGGTAGACCAGAACTCCCCATCAGAACATATTATCCATGCTGTTTACGGCTCAACGAACGCTAGAAAATAACCCCTTGCCAGGATAGATATACAAGGACAACATAATAGAAAACAGTAGAAATACTTCTTGATGGAATTAATTTGCAATGTAAGCTTAAAATATTGAGTAAATAGCACCTAGTATCCTTCGTTGTAGATGTCGTAATTTAAATACCCAAGTGTCATCTGTAGTTTGACGTCTACTATAGTCAACGGTCATACCATTGCCTCGTGTGACCATGAAATAGTACTGTTAGTGAATGCTTCATTTGATAATTCTTTGGTGCGTACGTTGGTTGTCTCCCTCTGATTGAAGCGAAGCCACGGCAGCATAAGCCAGCAAGGCGGAGCGAGTCGGAAGTATGGACGAGGCCATCTTCAAGCATCAGCATAGCCGAGCAGATGCGGAGCGAGGTGGCCCAAAATCGAAAGAGGAGTGCGTCAAGGCACGGGGAGGTATAGGCAGCAGCGCCAGGGCTGTCGTGGGTGCGCGACCACGCGGCCGTAGGCAGAGGCGCGTGTAGTGGAGAGGCGACGAGGCACGATGACCCGCAGCGAGGTTTGCGTGAAGGAAAGAGCAGCCGGAGCAAGGCGAGCCCTGGCGGTCTCGGTAGGTGCAGCGTCGGAGGGGGAGAGGTGGAGCACGACAGTGGCACGGCAGGTCGCGGTGGTTGCTCGGTCGGGGAGGCCTATCAGCACTGACCCGCGGCAAAGGCGGAAGTTTTGGTGGCGGCTTGACCGGGGTGGTTGACGGCGCCGACCCGCGGCCGAAGTGGAGGAGCAGCCCGGTGGCTCGGTGGATGCGGCGAGACAAAGTGGAGCGCGGCAGCTACACATGCGGGTCACGGTTGTGGCTCGGCCGGGGTGGCTCGTTGACGCTGGTCCGGGGTGGAAGGACGACCCGGTGGCATGGTGGACGTGACGGTGGTGGCTCGGCAGGAGACGCAAGTGATGGAAGCGAGCCTGCTTTGGCCGGGCAGAGCATGATGGAGGCGAAGAAGGCCACGCGGCAAGCGTCCGGCAAGCACTGCTCACGTGACCATGGCAAAAACGGCGAGCAGCAACAACAGCTTTGTTGGGGATATACCCCGTGGTATTGACCCGGTAGAAAGTTATGACCCGGTAGACGGTTATGACTAGGCAGATAGTTATGACTCGGCAGACAGTTATGACCCGACAAACGGTTATGACTAGGCAGACAGTTATGATTCGACACACAGTTATGACCCGTCAGACAGTCAAGTTCCGGAGACGAGTCCCTGATGTGACTTGTGATGATTGATCTAACATCCTCCTCGAACTTTGGTGTTGAACTCGCATGGAAGTTTTACTTGCTCCTTTAGTCAATAGAATCTATGTGAGCACTACGTCATCCGATCGATCACGAGCTCTTTGATCCCTAGAAATTTCCCTCCAAGAAGACTATACCACCGTGCGATCAGCCCCATGGTGGGCGCCAAATGTCGTGGATTTGTCACGGCATATGTCCTCGTGCAAGGACTTAGGTGTGAGGCCATCGCAACCATGTGGCGGCTTGAGAGGGGTTGGTCGGAATCAAGAGACGCGAGTTTACCCAGGTTCGGCCCCTCAGATTGAGGTAAAAGCCTACGTCATGCTTGTGTTTCATTGATGAAGATCATGATCTCGATTACAAAGGTGCAGACTTGCCACCTCTAATCTCACGGGTGTATAATCTGTCTATCTTATGATTTGTCTTATCTAGATCTAAGTTGTGAATTTGTCTATTGAGACTTCTAAAAAAACCTTATCCTCTTGGGGTGTCTCGCCCCTCCTTATATAAGCTGAAGGGGCAGGTGACATATAGAGTCCAAGTCGGATTTAGGCTTAACCTATTATGACTTTCCATCACGGGCTTCTCTTCGTGGGCTTCTGTGTCCCATGCGGCTTACGACCGGGCGACTTACAACTAGGCTGCTTACAACCAGGCTTCTGAGTACCGGGCGGCTTACGACCGGGCGGTGAGTCCCGGACGACTTACGACCGGGCGGCTTGCAACTGGGCGGGTGAGTCCCGGGCGGCTTGCGACCGAGCGGCTGAGTCTCGGCCGGCTTACGACCGGGCGGCTTGCAACCGGGCTTCAGAGTCCCGGGCGGCTTATGAACGGGCGGCTTACAACCGGGCTGCTGAGTCCCGGGCAGCTTACGACCGGGCGGCTTACAATGATGCGGCGAACTCTCACGTCACACGATCAAGATGGCTTACAATGACGCAGACTTATGAACGGGCGGCTTACAACCGGGCAGCTGAGTCCCGGGCAGCTTACGACCGGGCGGCTTACAATGATGCGGCGAACTCTCACGTCACACGATCAAGATGGCTTACAATGACGCAGACAGTTCTCATGTCCGCGTGAGCAAGATGGCTTACAACACCGCAACCGATTCTCATGTTCGTGTCAAATCGCCAGACGGCTCTCACATTCAACTCAACCCGCTGCAGCAGTACTTGCCTATACGAGTCGCCCAACCAACGCGCACAAGCCACTGTCCCCACGGTCCAATCTACATCAACACATCAGAGATGGAGCGGGTACCAGTACCTTTTCTCCGTCGGCTTATGCCACAGACAAGTATCAAGACTCTCAAGCCGCCTCTTTGAGTCGACTTAAGACTCGGGGGCTACATGGACATGGCTCGGTAGACTCAACTGGGATGAATAATTCAAGAACCCCGGATCATTACACGGAAATTAAGTCGGTATTGGGGGTTGATGCCCCATCGACGAAAAGATTTAAAGATCGCCTAAGAAGACAAGTCGCCATGATGCGACCGCCCAAATATGGGTGCCTGACTTTATTGGCAGATGATTCATAAATTCATCCAAGCATGGACGCTATTAGTATCAAAGAGCCATAAGTCGCCATGCTGCACTTATTTCAAAAATGGATACTGGTAAGCCAAAGAGGACCAAAGTTGCCACGTTGCACGATTGAAACATGGGCGCCTTATATGATTCTAAGAATTAAGCGGGCTTACTTGGGGGCTACTAGCTCCCAAGTCGTTTTGCAGTAAGAGCGTATACGCTTCTCCAATCCTATGTCTGATTTTTTTCCCTAATCATAGGTCACTTCGGGGTTTCCTCTCCGAGAGATCAGCCTGAATACCCTCTTGGCTAGCAAAAAATTAACGCATTACAAACGGTTATACTGGACTGTGTGTTGGACAAATCGCCCTATGGTCCCATGTACTCTTGGCGAGTCAATCCGTTTTTGGACCCTGCACTTGCCTTGGTTAAAACATGAAAGGTACCGGCAAGAGCCAACACATGAAAAATAGACAAACCATTGGTTCACTGAACCTCCTTCACTGAAGCTTGACTGGCGCCTGATCAACTGGTCTAAATAATTCAGGCTATTGCAAAAGCCTTCTTGGGGTAAAACTAGAGTTTTGCAAACTCATCTTGTCTTGTCGCGACTCATAGAGCTAACGAATTTTATGATTATCTTTGTGGCACTGTCATAAAGTTTTCATTAAAAGTTTTATAACTCGCCGCAACTCACTGAGTCGGCTTAACCTCTTTTGGGTACCACTAGAGCCTTGAGAGCTCGTCTTACCCGCTGAGACTCACTAAGCCGGCTATGGTTTAACCAACACTATTTTGTCATATACATGCATCATATTGTATTGCATCATGCATCATACATACATATCATGCCGGTCTTCAAACCGGGTCAAAGCTTAAATTCTTGCACGTGCAAATTAATCTTTGAATAGCCAATTTGGCTGGATTTTCATCATGGTTTATCATAACCAGTGTTAAATTATTAAGGTTTCTTAAACCAGCTCGGAAGAATTGACTATTGTCGAAGAGCCGCCCTATCACATATAATGTTAGGTCATCTAATTGACCGGCTCATGGATTTTTCCAACTTGTGCTTTGTAGTAAACTACAACACTTATGGATTTCTCCGACATATGGATTCCTCAAGAATATATTTTCCGGGTCACATTGCAACCACGGTCAAGGATTTCTTTCATCACAAAGGTATCATGAGAGTGGATATAATTCTACAATGGAAGGAATAGTCCCAAGTTGTTGCACGCACACAGCCCAACACTTGGGGGCTACATTATTCAAATCAAGATTACATCGAAGTATGAATGTCCCATGTCGCTGCAAGCATGCGCCATGACACTTGGGGGGCTAATACAATCCGCTTTTCAAATGTTCACATCATTAACAGACCCGACTACAGGTTGCTTTTTATTCAAGTATGGGTTCAAGGAAGAACCGGCTCATAATTTTTGTAATGACACGGTTCTTGGGGGCTACACATTGCTGCTCAAGAACGTGGAAGTCCCGAGTCACCGCAAGCAATCGACCCGTCACTTGGGTGCTACACTATTTAGATCATAATTTCTAAAGTCCTAGGTTGCCGCGTGCTAGACAACCCGACACTTGGGGGCTACAACACTTAGTTGTTTCACAGATCATGAGGTCCAAATTGAAGACCCGGCCCATCACACACTGATGACCCGGCCCTTGGGGGCTACACGTAATATGGATATATCAAAAAATTGAAGAGCATATTTCATTTCTTCATGGAGGTGAAGTATTGGGAGACCGGCTCAACATCACACGGATTTGTTTGTCCCCAATACTTTGATATAGTCAATTGGAGTTCAGTTGTTTGACGGGGCACTACCAATAATCATGACCCGCCATTGTCAATCATAACCCGTCGAAGCAAGAGAAGCTGGTTCAACATTGTGTGGATTTCTTATTCCCCAAATTTTCATCAAGCCAAAGCATTGGAGGCTGACTCAATGGCATATGTATTTATTATGCAAAGGACATGGGCCTGCAAGATGATTGTGAAGATGATTCATTCATATGAAGAAGAGACCAGATTTCTCAGGAGCCACTTCATAAACCGGCCAAGGGACAGAGCCGGTCACTTAGCATATTTGCTATTCTTATTTCAGCAGCTTACCATGAATAAATTCAAGCTAACCTGGGGGCTAATGTCGGGGATATACCCCGTGGTATGACCCGGCAACAGTTATGACCCGGCAGACGGTTATGACTGGGCAGATAGCTATGACTCGGCACACAGTTATGACCCAGCAGACAGTTATGACTGGGCAGACAGTTATGACCTGTGAGACAGTCAAGTTTCGGAGACGAGTCCCTGAAGATGCATCTCGAAGAGAAGCTTGGTTGTAAGCCGCCCGGGTCTCAGCAGCCCGGTTGTAATCCGCCCGGTCATAAGCCGCCTGGCACTCAAAAGCCCGGTGGCAAACTGCTCGGTCATAAACCGCCCGAGACTCAGCCGCCGGTTGCAAGCCGCTCGGTCGTAAGTCGCCCGGGACTCAGAAGCCCGGTTGTAAGCAACCCAGTTGTAAGTCGCCTGGTCGTAAGCCGCCCGGGACTCGGAAGCCAACGAAGAGAAGCCCGTGATGTAAAGTCATAATAGGTTAAGCCTAAATACGACTTGGACTCTATATGTAACCCGCCCCTTCAGCTTATATAAGGAGGGGTGAGACACCCCAAGAGGGTAAGGTTTTTTTACACGTCTCAATAGACAGATTCACAACTTAGGTCTAGATAAGACAAATCATAAGATAGACATATTAGACACCCACGAGATTAGAGGTGGCGAGTTCGTACCTTTGTAATCGATATCATGATCTTCATCAATGGAACACAAGCAGGACGTAGGATTTTACCTCAATCTGAGGGGCCGAACGTGGCTAAACTCGCGTCTCTCGATTCCGACCAACTCCTCTCAAGCCGCCACATGGTTGCGATGGCCTCACACCTAAGTCCTTGCACGATGACATATGCCGGGACAAAACCACGACACCAGGGGCGAGAAAAGGTAAGTGTGAAAAAACGTTTTGACCTCTCGGTTTGATTTGTCTTCGGCAGGCAAGGATGCTGCAAAGACAATCAACACATGTCAATTAGAATGCATAGGACTATAATTGAACAGAGTTAGGAGAGATAATCATAGATAAGATGTAAGGGTCCGATCATATTTGGCTAGATAAATGTGAAGATATAGCTATAGGTAAAATGTTGTTGAGGACAGAACTCCATAGTGTCTCATATGATGTATTCAAATGACAAGTGTTCAAGTTCGAAGAAAAACTCAATTTATTGAAGACATAGATGAAGATACGAAGATATAGCAATATCTTATGGAGGGTTTGGTGGCGTTGCCCACCGTATAAGAATGTTTGACCGAGACACGATGCACAATTATCCTGGCGCTCTAAAGTCATATTCTTCGTTAAAGTATTCACACTTAGTGTGTATGTCTTCATGAGTTGAAGACAAATGTTACTTCACGTGTTGTGCATCAAAGTCATCAACATGCATTAGCATTAGGATGTGTGTCCATTCACTGGACATTTGAGGATTTTAAGATATTTAGCTCACACCGTGCTACTTCTCAAACAAAAGTGCCAGAATTGATACGTCGACAGAGACTGGGCTTGCGTTGGTTTTTTTCCCTTGAAGAGGAAAGGGTGATGCAGCACAGGAGTAGTAAGTATTTCCCTCAGTTTGAGAACCAAGGTATCGATCCAGAAGGAGGGTCTCGTCAAGTCCAGAGTACCTGCGCAAACACAAACAAGCTTGCACCCAACGCTTCAAAGGGGTTGTCAATCCCTTCAAGATTGTTTGCAAAGTGAGATCTGAAGGCGGAAAGAGTATGGTGTGGAGTAGATCCTGGGGGCCATAGTGTTCACTAGAGGCTTCTCTCGAAATAGCAAATATCGCGGTGGGTGAAAAAATTACTGTCGAGCAATTGATAGAACCGCGCAAAGTCATGACGATATCTAAGGCAATGATCTAGCATATAGGTATCACGTCCGAGACAAGTAGACCGATACTTTCTGCATCTACTACTATTACTCCACACATCGACCTCTATCCAGCATGCATCTAGTGTATTGAGTTCATGACGAATAGAGTAAGGCTTTAAGCAAGGTGACATGATATAGAGGGATAATCTCAAACCAATGATGAAAACCCCATCTTTTTACCCTTGATGGCAACAACACGATACGTGCCTCGCTACCCCTTCTGTCACTGGGTGAGGTCACCGCACGGTATGAACCCAAAACCAAGCACTTCTCCCATTGCAAGAATCATAGATCTAGTTGGCCAAACAAAACCCACAACTCGAAGAGAATTACAAGGATATGAAATCATGCATAAGAGAGATCAGAAGAAACTCAAATAAGATTCAAAGATAATCTGATCATAAATCCACAATTCATCGGATCTCGACAAACACACCGCAAAAGAAGATTACATCGGATAGGTCTCCATGAAGATCATGGAGAACTTTGTATTGAAGATTCAAGAGAGAGAATAAGTCATCTAGTTACTAGCTATGGACCCATAGGTCTATGGTGAACTACTCACGCATCATCGGAGAGGTCATGGTGTTGATGAAGAAGCCCTCCGTGTCCAAATCTCCCCTCCCGCAGGGCACCAGGACGTGCCCCAGATGGGATCTCGCGGATACAAAAGCTTGCGGTGGTGGAAAAGTAATTGCGATCGTCTCTTGATTTTTTTGGGAATATTTGGGAATTTATAGGCGCAAGATCTAGGTCAGGGGACCTCCAGGGGGCCCACAAGCCTGGATGGAGCGGCCCCCCTGGCCGCGGGGTGGGGGCTTGTGGGTCCCCTGGTGCTCCTCTGGCTTGTCCCCCAAGTCCTCCAATCTTCTTTCGTTCCAGAAAAAATATTTTCGGGAATTTTCTTCCATTTGGACTCCGTTTCAAAATCTCCTTTGAAAGGGGTCAAAAACATGGAAACACAGGAACTGACACTTGGCACTGAGTTAATAAGTTAGTCCCAGAAAATAAATAAAAAGCATGCAAAACATCCAAAGTTTGACAAGATAATAGCATGAAACCATCAAAAATTATAGATACGTTGGAGACATATCAAGCATCCCCAAGCTTAACTCCTGCTCGTCCTCAAGTAGGGAAGTGATAAAGAATGAATTTTTGATGTGGAATGCTACCTAGCATAGTTGTCCTTTGCAACTTCTTTCACGTGACATGAATGTTCAGATCCGTAAGATTCAAAACAATAGTTTGCTATTGGCATGAAAACAGTAATACTTCAAGCAAACTAGCAAAGTAATCATGAACTTTCAAAATAACAAGAACAAAGAAAGTCATCCCAACAAAATCATATAGTCTGGCAATGCTCCATCATCCTCACACAACTAATGTAAATCATGCACAACCCCGGAATTGGCCAAGTAATTGTTTTCGCACTCTTACTTTCTCAAACTTTTTATAACTATCATGCAATACATGAGCGCGAGCCATGGATATAGCACTATAGGTGGAATAGAGTGTGGTGGTGGTTGTGAGACAAAAAGGAGGAGATGGTCACACTGACTCGGCGTATCAATAGGCTATGAAGATGCCCATTAATAGATATCAATGTGAATGAGTAGGGATTTCCACACAAGAGATGCACTAGAGCTAAAAGTATCTGAAAGCTCAAGAGGAAAACTAGTGGGTGTGCATCCAACTTGCTTGCTCACGGTGACCTAGGGCAATTTTGAGGAAGCCCATCATTGGAATATACAAGCCAAGTTATATAATGAAGATTCCCACTAGCATATGGTAGTGACAAAGCAAGAAGCTCTCAATCATGAAGAACATGGTGCTAACATGAAGCACAAGTGTGGAAAAAGATAGTAGCATTGTCCCTTCTCTCTTTTTCTCTGATTTCTTTTTTTTATTTGGGCTCTTAGGCCTCTTTTTTCTTTTCTATTTTTTTTGGTCTCTTTGGCCTCTTTTTTTTCCTCACATGGGACAATGCTCTAATAATGATGATCATCACACTTTTATTTACTCACGGCTCAAAGATCACAATGATGATGACTCTGTAGGAAATGCCTCCGGCAGTGTACCGGGATGTGCAACGATCTATTATGATCATGCAATGGAAATATGAGAGTGACGGCGCAAGTCATGAGACGGAACGGTGGGGGTTGCATGGCAATATATCTCGGAATGGCTATGAAAATGCCATAGTAGGTAGGTATGGTGGCTGCTTTGAGGAAGGAATTTGGTGGGTTTGAGTACCGGCGAGAATTGCGTGGCACTAGAGAGGCTAGCAAAGGTGGAAGGTGAAAGTGCATCTATACCATGGGCTCACATTAGTCATGAAGAACTCACATACTTATTGTGAAAGTTTTTATTAGTAATCGATACAAAGTGCTAAACGCATACTCCGAGGGGAAGGGTTGGTAGGTATAAACCATCGCGCGATCCCGACCTCAACACAAAGGATGACAATCAATAGATCAATTATGCTCCGACTTCCTAACATAGCGGTTCACCATACGTGCATGCTACGGGAATCACTAACTTCAACACAAGTATTTCTAGATTCACAACACCCTACCAACATAACTTTTAATAATACCGAATCCACGTCTCAAAACTAATTGAGAGGAATCAAAACTTCTCTTTCTACTCAATGCACATGAAGATGGAGGTTTTGCATCCTCTTCGGGTACCTAGCACATTTGGGACTACTTTCATAGCATAAGCCAACTACCAAATCACGCACTGTAGTGCTCTAAAGATATAAGTGAAGCACAAGAGCAAAAATTATCTAGCTCAAAAGATATAAGTGAAGCACTATGAGAAAAAGTATCTAGCTCAAAAGATATAAGTGAAGCACTATGAGCAAAAGTATCTAGCTCAAAAGATATAAGTGAAGCACTATGAGCATTCTAGCAAAAATCACGATGAGTGCATGTCTCTCTCTCTCAAAAAGGTGTGCAGCAAGGATGATTGTGACACAACAAAATAAAAGACTCCTACGATACAAGACGCTCCAAGCAAAAACACATAAAATGTGGTGAATAAAAATATAGCCCCAAGTAACGTTACCTATGGATTGAAGACGAGAGAGGGGATGCCTTCCCGGGGCATCCCCAAGCTTAGACTTTTACGGCATCCTTGAATCTCTTGGGGTGCCTTTGGCATCCCCAAGCTTGAGCTCTTGCCACTCTTTATCTTTTTGTCCATAAGAACTTCACCCAAAACTTGAAAACTTCACAACACGAAACTTAAACAAAAACTCGTGATAACATTAGTACAAGAAAGCAAACCACCACTTCCTTAGGTACTGTAGAAAACTTTAAATTCTACTTGTGCTGATGTTGGGTTACTGTACTTTCAATCTTTCATGGCTAATACCCCCCGATACTATCCATAGTATCATCAAAATAAGCAACCAACACAACAAAAACTGAATATGTTAACAGCAGACCAGTCTGTAGCAATCTGTATGTTTCGTATAACTCTGGTACTTCAAAATTCTGAAACATTGCGACAGTCTGAAGAATTTGCGTAGAAATCAACAGCAAAAAGAATCAACTCAAAAGCTCTTACAAAAAAATGAAAATTCTTTTCGTGAGCAGAAAGTTTCTGTCTTTTCCAGCATGACCAAACGATCATCCCCAAGACTAATCGTAACGGTTTTTCTTGGCACAAACGCAAAAAGAAACACAAAAAACAGAATCATAACAGAATTATGAAAGTCTGGAAAACAGAAAACACAAAGAAAAAGGATAGATTCGTTGGGTTGCCTCCCAACAAGCGCTATTGTTTAACGCCCTTAGCTAGGCATTCAATGATGCTCTCACAAAAAACAAGAATTGAAGCACAACGAGAGCATCCTAAAGCATGTGAAAATCACATCTAATTCTAACATACTTCCTATGCATAGGCATTTTATTGGAAAACAGATTGTCAAGACAACCAATAGTTGCCATATGCAAGGAAGAAGAAAGAAACAATATCAATCTCTGCACAACGAGAGGTAATTGGGTAACATGAGAGTTTCTACCACAATATTTTCCTCTCTCATAGCAATTACATGTGGGATCATATTCAAATTCAACAATATAGCTATCCCATAGGATATTCTTCTCATGATCCACATGCATGCAAAGTTGACGCTCTTCAAAAATAGTTGGATTATCATCAACCAAAGTCATGACGTCTCCAAACCCACTTCCAATATTATTGCAAATATCATATTCATCATGGGGTTTGAACAAATTTTCAAGATCATAAGAAAGATCATCACCCCAATCATTATTATTGCAAAAAGTAGTGGTCAAAGCAAAACTAGCATCCCCAAGCTTAGGGCTTTGCATATTTTTAGCATGATTGTCACTAATAGGATTTATAGTGAAATCATTGCAATCATTCTTTTCATCCAAGGAGCCCTCGTGAATCACTTCATGAATTTCTTCCACACAATTTTCAGATTCACGCATCTTACGCAAAACTCCAAAGAAATAGTCAATTGCCCTCAACTCACTAGCAATTTATTCGAGTGGATCTCATAAAGAGACTAGCAAGTGGATGAGGATCCATATCACTAGATTTTCAGCAAGCTAAGATGCAAGCATATTGAGGGCACATGGCACACAAGCGAACAGAAAGCAAGCGAGAGAAAAGGGCGAACGAAAAAAGGCAAAGGAGAAAGGCAAATGAAAACGGCAAAAGTGAAGTGGGGGAGAGGAAAATGAGAGGCAACTGGCAACAAAAGTAAATGCAAGAGAAGAGTTTGTGAGACCTACTTGGATAGATCTTGATTTCTCCTCCCCGGCAACGGCGCCAGAAATACTTCTGATGGCCGCTGTGTATCTCTTGCAACGACGCCAGAAATATTTGTGTCGACAGCACCAGGAATCCTTCAGCTGCGGCTACGCCTTAAGGGACTTCCTAGGCAAGTATGCAAAGGATTTCCCCCGTGGCCTTGGAGCCTTGCGTTGGTGTTCCCTCGAAGCAGAAAGGGTGATGTAGCACAGCGACGGTAAGTATTTCCCTCAGTTTGAGAACCAAGGTATCAATCCGGCGGAAGAGTATCTCAAGATTCTGCACAAACACAAAAGCTTGCACCCAACTCTATGAAGGGGTTGTCAATCCCTTATATATTGTTTGTCAAGTGAGAACTGAAAGCAACAAAGTAACAAAGCAAAGTAAAAGCGGAGATGTAAACGATGGATGTGAATAGACTCGAGGGCCGTAGTGTTTACTAGTGGCTTCTCTCATGCAAGCAAGTAGACGGTGGGTGAACAAATTACTGTCGAGCAATTGATAGAACTATGCAGAGTCGTGAGGATATCTATGCAATGATTATTTCTATAGGCATCACGTCCGAAACAAGTAGACCGATACTTTCTGCATCTACTACTATTACTCCACACGTCGACCGCTATCCAGCATGCATCTAGTGTATTAAGTCCATAAGAACAGAGTAACGCCTTAAGCAAGATGACATGATGTAGAGGGATAATCTCAAACCAATGATAAAAACCCCATCTTTTACCCTTGATGGCAACTGCTTGATGTGTGCCTTGCTGCCCCTACTATCACTGGGAAAGGTCACCACATGGCAGAACCCAAAACCAAGCACTTCTCCCATTGCAAGAATCATAGATCTAGTTGGCCAAACAAAACCCAAGACTCAGAGAGACTTACAAGGATATCAAATCATGCATATAAGAAATCAACAAAGACTCAAATATATATCATAGATAATCTGATCACAAGTCCACAATTCATCGGATCTCGACAAACACATCGCCAAAGAAGATTACATCAGATAGATCTCCATGAAGATCATGGAGAACTTTGTATTGAAGATCCAAGAGAGAGAAGAAGCCATATAGCTACTAACTACGGACCCGTAGGTCTGAAGTGAACTACTCACGAGTCATTGGAGGGGCGATGATGATGATGAAGAAGCCCTCCAGCTCCAAAGTCCCCTCCGGCAGGGCACCGGGAAGGGTCTCCAGATGAGATCTCGCGGAAACAGAAGCTTGCGGTGGTGGAAAAGTATTTTCGAGGCTCCCCTGATTTTTTGCGGAATATTTGGGAATTTATAGGCCAAAGATCTAGGTCAAGGAGCGGCCAGGGAGGCCACAAGCCTGCCCACCACCGCCTCCCCCCTGGTGGCGGAGTGGGGGCTTGTGGGCTGCTTGGAGCCCACCTGGCTTGGCCCAAAAGCCCCCTGGACTTCTTCCGTTCGGGGAAAAATCATTTCGGGTTTTTTCTTCCGTTTGGACTACGTTCCAAAATCAGATCTGAAAAGAGTCAAAAACACGGAAAAAACAGGAACTGGCACTTGGCACTGAATTATTAAGTTAGTCCCAAAAATATATAAAAAGGTACAGAAAACATACAAAGAAGGCAAGATAACAGCGTGAAACCATCAAAAAATATAGATACGTTTGAGATGTATCAATGAGTGACACCAAGGGAGTCAAGAAAGGTATCCAGACCCATGTTCTTTAACTTTGTGCCTGATATGCTTGATCTTGACATTTTAGTTGGTCATGCACCTATTTGCAAAGCGCCTAAAGACATCCTGCACTTCACTCTTATAAAATAAGATGTGCCCCCACGTATATCTAGAGTAATAATCATAAACAATTACAAAGCCATATAGATTTGCAGTGGTAGAGAAAGTGGAATAGTGAGTAGGGCCGAATAAGTCCATGTGGAGTAACTCGAAGGGACTGGATGTCATCATGATAGTCTTTGAGGCATGTTTGGCCCTAGTCATCTTCTTGGCTTCCCACGCACCACAGAGATGATCGTTCTTGAACTTAACACACTCGACGCTAATGATGTGATACTTCTTGGTGAGTGTATGTAAGTTCCTCATACCGGCATGTCCTAGCCTTGAATGCCATAGCCAGCATTCTGAAGCTTTCACTAGAAGACATGTGGCGATCTCTGGTCCTTTAGAGAAGTCTATCATGTATAGATCACCACTTCGAAAACCTTTGAAGACTTTGGTTTTGTCAGAGGCCATTAGTACCATGCATCGGAATTTGCCAAAAATGACAAGCATCTTGAGATCACAAAACATTGAGACATACATTAAGTTGTAACCAAGGGATTCAACAAGCATCACATTTTCCATGTTCCTATCCATTGAGATAGCAACTCTACCTAGTCCCAGTACTTTGCTGATGCATTTGCCGGCTAAGACGATGTGATCTTTGGTTGGGGGTCGAATAGTTGACTCCATCATTAGGCTTCGATCACGAGTCATGTGAGTAGTGCATCCACTATCCATGATCCATTTTGTTGGACAGGATTTGTCTTCCTACATTGAGAATTAGTCTTGTTCACCAGGGCATGCAACAACATCATGCATTGATGAAGATATTGCAGTGATAGTAACAGTAGCACTAGATGATATAATTGGTAACACCATTTTCATTAGTTTTCTTGCATCCAAACAAGAAGGTTTCGGGTCTCTAGAGATAGTATTCGAGTTAGGATTCATCCTCAGTAGAGACTCGATGTTGCGTGAAGATATTAGTTCTTCTTAACCACCCACATCCCGAGGGGTGGCTTAGAAGCAATTAGACATAAAGTAGCTTAAGAGAATTTTGGCAATGTTGCCCTAGTAGCACATTTCACAGGAGGATTAGAGTACTCTAATGAAGATGCAGAAAAGTTCTTACATGGTTGAACATAACGGTTCATGCCATTGTGCTCATATTCATGAGTCTTTTGAGTCCTTCCCTGCAAAACATAGTTGTTAGTGAGATCATATGAGGACCTTTTTATTCTCAAAGACATTGATCTGGGGAATGCTTTCTTCTTTAGAAATGTCGTCATGACATTCACGGGAAGCTTCTCAAGAAGACATTTGGGAACCCACATGCTCTTCATGGGTGGATCATTCCTGCGGTTAGTGCGAATGACCCTAGCAAATACTTCATCATTTTGACATTTGCAAAGTTTATAGTTGGAATCAAAGGATTCATCAATGATGATAGGATGAGCACAGTTAAAGCCAGATAATGTGGATGGGTCTATCGAGGGGCCCTTTGTAGCAACCCATGTAGTTTTGGGGTACTTCTTAGGTGTCCAGTAGGATCCATCAGCATTGTTGTTTGTTTTGAAACCAACCCCCTCTTTCCCAGGTTTTTCTTCAGGATTGTCTTGTTAAGGACATCATACAAGATTTGATGTCCCTTCAGATTTTTGTACGTACTTGTCTAAAGCAATGTATTCAACCTGTCATTGTCATCAGTGATAGCAATGGTTTCCTCAGATGAGGGGTTAGATACCACATATACAGTTGAAGATATTGCATTTTCAGAAGCATATGAACATTCAGCAGTGGAATCATTAGCTTCACGAGCAAGGCATTTTAAGCATGGAGCATAACTTCGTAGTAAGTGGTAGTGATATGTTCAACAAGGAGTGAGCCGTTTTCCTTCCGAAGATCCTCATGGGCCTCTTTCAACTTCTCAAGATCAAGTTTTCTCTGAAGATATTCAACAGAAAGATTCTCATGATCAGTTGAGAGTGAATCATGAAGATTTTGGAGATCCACTAACCTTGAACGTTTCCATAGCTTCGTTCAGACTCATCTTGCTGTGCAAAAGGTCATCACTTTTCTCTAGAGTTTGTTGCATTATTTCCATAGAATTCCTTTGCTTAGTCGCAATTTTGACAAGTTTAGAATAGCTAGGTTTCAAGCCATCAGCAGATTCAGCTTCTCTATCAGAGTCATAGCAGGAAGATTTTGAGGATACCTTGGAGCCTTTTGCCATGAAGCAGTAGGCTGGAGCATTGTCATTGCCACTGGCTTTAGTGTTGCTGAAGTGACCATTATCTTGAGGGTCGAAGACACATGAGGCGACAAATGCAGAAGCCATAGCAAAACCAACAAATTCAGAATTAGACTCCTCCTCAGATCCCTCTTCACCTTTAGACTCAGATTCTGCGTCAGAATCCATCTCCTTGCCAATGAAAGCGCGTGCCTTGGAGCTCTTCTTATGTGACGAAGACTTGGATGAAGACTTGTGATTATTTTTCTTCTTCTTGTCATCAGAATCGTAGTTCTTGCTCTTCTTCTTTGAATCCTTCTCCCATAGAGGACAATCAACGATGAAGTGACCTACTTTCTTGTACTTGTGACAGAATTACTTCTTGCTGTCGTGCGAAGACATTTCACCACATTTCTTGAAGTCATGCCTTCAAGACTTTCCAAAGCCTTTTGACTTGGCAAACTTCTGGAACTTTTGGACAAGGAAAGTGAGTTCTTTGACAAAGTCTTCGGCACCATCAGAACTGCACTTAGATTCGCCTTCAGCTAAAGACGCAACCTTCGCCTTCAGTGCATGAGAATGACCATAGTTGGAACCATATATTTCCCTTTTCTTAGCTTGCTGGAACTCGTGAGTGTCGAGCCTCTCAAGTATATCAGCAGGATCCAATTCCTTGAAGTCACGACATTCTTGGATCATGAGGGCAAGAGTGTCAAACGAACTGTCAAGAGATCTCAAAATCTTCTGCACAACTTCATGTTTGGTGATATCACTCGCGCGTAGATCATTCAACTCATTTGAGATATCAGTGAGACGATCAAATGAGCTCAACATTTTTATTGTCAAGCCTTTTGAAGCGGTTGAACAGGTTGTGGAGCACATCCACATGCGAGTCTCTCTGTGATGGTACACCTTCATTGACTTCGGATAGCCACTCCCACATTTCCAAAGATAAACAATGTACTATCCTTTGGTATCAAGAGCACTCACAGAGCCGTACTGTCCTTTGGTCAGGTGCGCACAGATGATGTTCTTGGCGGTGGAGTCTAGTTGAGAAAATCTCTTCACATCAGCAGCAGTGACACCTTCACCAATCTTGGGAACACAAGCCATGATGACAAACATAGGTTGTTGTCAATGGCTTCGAGATGGATGTACATCTTGTTCTTCGAGTATGGGTAATTAGTGCCATCAAAGACAGTGCACGTAGCGGAGACCTTGTTTATCCCTGCAGTCGACATAGCTATAACTCTAGGTGGTTAAACCAAAACAAAGAACAAGGGAGTACCTTGCTATGATACCAATTGAAAGTGCTAGCTATTGACTAGGGGGTGAATAGGCAAATTTTATGAAAAGATTCGAAATAGTAAATGTATTCAAAGTTAAGTGGAAGTGATACAGGATCAGGTATGGATAACGATCAAGGATCTAAGCATAGCATGCAATAATTCAAAGGAATTCAAACATATAAGGCATAGTCATCATGCACACTAAGATATATTAATGATAAACTTAGGTAGTGCGAAGATAAACAACAATTGGGGAATGTCTTCAGTGAATGTAATCGAGTTGAGATGATCAAGCGATGGCTTCACCATACAGAAAGTAAGGGGTAAAAGATAGAATCAGTAGAATGACCAAGACACATGATTTATTCGACCAGTTCTAGTTGATGTGACAAAGTACATCTGGTTTGGGAGGCTTAGACCTCATCTTCTCCTTGATCCCCTTGAGACAAAGTCTCTCAGACCACGCCCAATCACTCAGGTAAGTCTTCAGAGGAAAGTTCTGAAACATGTACAAACTTGATCACCCATCAAGCCCCAATCACTCTTGGATTGATCTAGACCATGGTCATCCGACAATCCACAATTACTCTTGGATGCACTAGACCACGACGCCTAACCGTCTAGAAGATCACAGTCTTCAAGTGTAACAAGTCTTCAATTCTCTCAGAACAGAATGACTTCGGTAATGCTCAAACACTCTGGCCCTAGGTGTTTGGGTTTATCCTCGCATGATAGTTCTCTCTCTCTCAATGTATTCGAGGTGGATTGCCCCAAAACGACAACATCCGTTTCTAACTCTCAGCAGCCACCAATTTATGGTGGAGGGGTTGGGCTATTTATAGCCAACATGCAACCCTACATGATATGACCAAAATGATCCTGGGTCAATGGAGAACCGACACATGTTCCAATGGTCGCATTTCAAAGACACACGCGGCAACATTACTTGCGCTACAAGTAATGCTGACTCAACCAACTCTGGAAGAGAATTCCTCTCATTCTCTTCGCTCGAAGACATAGGTAAATGTGGGTTGAGCATTACGTGAGCATATGACTTCGATCACATTGACCCCACTTAACAGTACAGTGGTTCCTATGACTTAGGAAAGAAGAAACAAAATACTTCTTCTTCGCGTTTAATTATCTTCAAGCAATTATCTTCACGCACCACCAATGGCTTCGGCCACCATAAATGTCTTCGGACAATTTTTGGGGTTCATCTTTGAAGTTTAACCGAATCTCCAAGGACTTCTATCTATGTTATCATGTGTACTCTCACAAACACATTAATCCCTCAATCATGTTTGTCTACAATACTCCAAAGTCAATAAGTGGTGGCACAACATGCACTTAAAGTATCGATAATTTATGAAGTATTCATGCCATATTTACGTATGTTTACATTACTTTTATATGGTTTTGATGCACTTTAAATGATTTAGTTGGAACTAACCCCGGCTAACGTTATTTTTAGCAGAATTACAACAATGTTGTTTTTGTGTAGAAAAAAAATCGGAATCGCATGAAACTTTTTGATGATTTTTTTCTGGAACAAACAAGAAATACCAGAGCGAAAAACCATCGGAGGGGGGGCCACCAGGTGCTGCCAAGCTTTGATAATAAAATTTATTATGACGAAAACATGTATCCTATTTATGATGATTATGTTGATGAAATGTATGCTATAAATAATAATGATAACCATGAAACTTGTCATCATTTTTTTAAATTTTCAATTGGATTATGCCAATCAAGAATCTCATGATGGTTATTTTCTTGAGTTTGCTCCCACTATTATGAATGATAAGAGATTTCCCTATGTGGAGAGTAATGAAAATGCTATGCTTGTGGATCACGAAAAAATGAGTTATGTGATGGTTATATTGTTGAATTACTTCATGATCCTAGTGAAAATTATTATGAGGGAGGAACATATGCTTGTAGGTATTGCAATAATATCAAGTTTCCTCACTGTGTGTTCAAAATTTTGAAGTTGTGCTTGTTTTTCCTTCCAATGCAAGTTGATTCTTGCTATAGTAAATTGTTTGATTGCAAATTCCAGATGCATAGGAAGTGGGTTAGACTTAAATCCTTTGGGATAGTGTGGATACTTGTTAATTTAATTTTGTGCAAAAACAAAAAAAATTGCGTCCACTATATGAGTTATGTAATTTACTAGAATGTAAAAAACTTATGGACTACTTACACAATAGTTTTATGCAAATCATATATAGTTTCTTAATTTTTCCGGAATTTTAGAGACCGACAAGTATGATTTTAGTTCAGATCTTTATAGACTGTTCTGTTTTTGACATATTCTCTTTTGCATGCATTGTTTGCTTGTTTTAGTGTTTCCGTAGCTTATATTTAGTGATATAAATTATGGAAATGATATAATACAGTAGGCATTACGTGATACCAATTATGAATCTTGCCTTGCCAGTACCTTAGTGAATGATCTATCTTTATTACACTAACCCATCTCACGAAGTTCTGTTATGTTTTGTGTGATTGAAGTTTTCTAGTTTTGAGTTAGATAATGATATGAGGAGAATAAGGAGTGGTAAGACCCAAAGATTTTGGATTCCCATGGCACCCCAAGGTAATAGACAAGAAATACTCAAGCGTCTAAGCTTGGGGACGCCCTCGAAGGCATCCCCTCTTTCGTCTTAAACACTATCAGTATATCTTATTTGCACTATCGGTATATCTTAGTTGAAGCTATATTTTTATACATCACATGATATGTGTTTTGCTCATAGAGTAATTTTATTTTTGTAGTATTTTATTGCTATTATTTATAATCATGTTTTTCAATAACAAGTACCAAGAATTGCCTTCAGAATTCTTGAATTGCATGTGTGATGTGTGCTGCATAAAAATAGAAACTTTTGCTGTAGTAATTGAATTATGTGATTTTACTAGAAGTTAAAAAGTTTCTGAATTTTCTTACACAGTACTATCATACAAGTTATTTAGCCTTCCCTAAATTTTCATAATTTGTGGAGTTACGTAAGTACACTTTTGAAATAAATTTCTATAGACTCTTCTGTTTGGAAAAATTATTGTCATAGTTTCATTATCTACTTATCCTAGAATTTTCATGGCTTATATTGATGGATATAAATTGCAAAAATGATAGTACGTAGTTCCTTATATTTTAAAATAATTATTAAAATTTTCTTGGAGTACATGAAGTGTTGATACACTCTTATATGTACTAACCTATCTCACGAGTTCTTTTCAAGTTTTGTGCGGATAAAGTTTTTGAGACTAGGTGAAATGAGGATATGAGTGGATTAAACTAGATACAAAAGCTAGATCTTGGGGATTCCCAAGGCACCCCAAGTAAATATTATAATAAGTCACAAGCATATAAACTTGGGGATGCTATGCATCCCACTTCTCCATCTCAACAACTATCACCTAGATTATGTAGATCCTAAGTTTTTACTCGTTCACATGATATTTGCTATTCTTGGAGTGTATTTTTGTTTAGTTTCATGTTCAAAGTAAATCTCAGATCTAAAAATATTTGTTGAGAGAGAGTCTTAACATAGCTAGTTATTTTCTTAAGTACTTACTGAACTTCACTTATATATTTTTGAGAGTAGTTGATGTTCACTCTTGTGCTTTACTTATATCCTAAGAGTAAAAGTTGAATGAAGTGAATGTAATAAATCTGAAATAATATATGCTTCCTAAGCTTGTACCATGGAGAGTAATGACTTCACACACCGTAAGTATAAGTGGTAAAATTTATTGGAAGTTAGCAAACATAGCATTGGTCACTTGAACAATTCATGAAAGAACATTGAAGGAAGAGGGATTTCACATATAAATATACTATCTTGGACATCTTCTACGATTGTGAGCCCCCATTAATTATTTTAAAACTTGATCAAGTAGTTTATATTGGACAAGAAATAAAACGTAATGGTATGTTTTTTTATATTCATCTAGAAGTTATATTGTCATGGATCTTCTAACATCCGGTGCTTGCTTAGGATCTTGTGCTAGCCGAAAATTCGTACTAAATAGAGATGCTACTTGTGCATCCACAAACCCTTAAACCCAATTTATTGCCATGATAGTCCACCATACCTACATATGGATTCAATAAGATTCTTCAAGTAAGTTGTCATCGGTGCAAAAAGCAATAAAAACTACTCTTAAATATGTATGATCTTTTATTGGAAGGGAAAATAAGCTTTGTACTAACTTGTGATGGTGAATAAATAAAAGCGATGGACTACATAATTAAGGTTTCTATCACTAGGGGTATTATAAAGTGACGTTCCTTTCCATTGAGAATTTGCACATCCAAAAACAAAACGCGCATGACAACCTCTGCTTCCCTTTGTGAAGGGCCTATCTTTTAATTTTATGTATTTACATTTCTCTATTTACTTGTATGCAAGAGTCAATAATGTTCATCCCTATTCCAATCTATTATTCCTTTAGTTGGCAAGTGTTGTGTGGTAGGGAACGATCCACGCACATATATCTAGTTGAATACAGGTGATCATGATTCATTATTGTTGACATTATCCATGAGATAAATAAGTTGGGAGGCAAAACATTAAGTACTTATCTTCCTATGTCTTTGATTGGAATTATTCGTTCTAAAAATATGCTTTGAGTGTCAGTAGGAAGACTAAATGTTAGTTGAGTATGTGTAATTTGCTAAATCAAAGCTCTTACATACACCCTTCCTGAAAATAATATGAATTGTAATTGTTTGATAACTTAGAACATAGTTTGTTGGTATTCAACAAAGTTTATGGTCTATACTTTAAGTCTTTAACATGTGAGTAGCTTGTTACTTGATCATGAGAAGTTTATGAAAAAAGAGTTGATGTTTATGATGCTAGAAAGAGTAATTGGAATTATCATTGATCAAATTTATATAGTATGCTAGCATTCACACTTCATAAATTACTTATTTTATTACTTACCTAGTCGAGGACGAGTAGGAATTAAGCTTGGGGATGCTGATACGTCTCCAACGTATCGATAATTTATGAAGTATTTGTGCCATTTTTACCTATATTTACAATACTTCTATATGATTTTTATGCACTTTACATGATTTAATTGGAACTTACCCAGACTAGCATTTTTTCCAACAGAATTACCGTGGTGGTGTTTTGGTGAATACAATAAAAGTTCTCAAAATCGCTCGAAACTTTTTGAAGACTTTTTCTAGAACAAATAAGAAATGATGGAGCAAAGAACCATTGGGGGGGGCAGTAGGTGCTCCCAAGACAACGAGGCGCGCCTAGGGGGGTGGCCACGTCATGATGGCTTGGGACCATCCAATGGCTCCGTTTGGCATGATTCCAATGCTCGAAAATCCTATAAATCCCAAAACCCTCAAAACTAAACCTAGAAATTTTGCTCCACCATCGCAAGCCTCTGTACTGAAGAAAACTCATCTGGAACCCTATTTTGGCACCCTGTCAGATGGGGCAATCATCATCGGAGGCCATCTTCATCATCTCAGCGGTCTCCATGACGAAGAGGGAGTATTTTACCCTCGGGTGGAGGGTATGTACCAGTAGCTATGTGTCACCTTATTGAGATGTCACGACCTTGATGTATCACGGGCTTTGTTAATATAGTTGGATCATATGGTGGTTGTCCCTTGCTATCTTGATGCGATGAATTGACTCTTTCCCTCGAGACTTTGTTATGTAGGACTTAATATTGGATTTGAGATCACTTTATGTATGTCTTGCATGTGGATACCCGCGGTGACAATGGGGTGTCCTATTGATTCACTTGATATATGTGTTGGTACTCAACTTGTGGATTCTCAAGGCGACATTAGGGTAATCTATGCAGATGGGTTGATACACATTCTTGTCCTACTTTCTCTCGTAGAAATATTGGGGTACTCTTTGAAGTTCTTTGTGTTGGATTGAACATGATGACTCTGAAATTGTTTGATGCATGTCGAATAATCGACCCACAGATATGTGACATTGGAGTATCTAGGTGACATTGGGGTTGATTGATTAGTATCATAGGTGTTGTTCTAGTATGAACTCTAGGGTCTTTTGTGACACTTATAGAAATATCTCAATAGATTGATCAGAAAGAATAACTTTGAGGTGGTTCTACTACCTACAACAACTTCATCTTATGTTCTCTGCTAGATATGAACTTTGGAGTGATTCTTTGTTGTATGTTGAGGGATGATCATAAGATCCTATTATGTTTGCATTGTTGAGAGATTGCCCTAGTTAAAGTATGAAACCTAGGCCTTATTTCCAAGCATTGAAATACCATTTATGCTCACTTTTACTACTTGTTACCTTGTTATTTTATATATTCATATTACAAAAACCTATATCTACTATCCATACTACACTTGTATCACCGTTTCTTCACCGAACTAGTGCACTAATGACCCACAAGTATAGGGCATCAATTGTAGTCTTTTAGATAAGTAAGAGTATTGAACCCAATGAGGGGGAGAAGGAAATGACAAGCACTTTTCAGCAAGGTATTCTCTGCAAGTGCTCCAAGTAATAGTGATAGATAGCTTTCTAGCAAGATAAGTTGTAACAAGTGACAAGTAACCACTAGTGGAAAACGGGCCTTTGGCCTGGACCCTTTAGTCCCGGCCTGCCTCTGGGCCGGGACTAAAGGCCCGGCCACGTTGCCCCAATTCCCAATGCCTCCCTCGAGGCTTTAGTCCCGGACCGTAAGGAGCCTTTAGTCCCGGTTCGTGTCCCGAACCGGGACTAAAGGGCTACGCGGTGGGCAGCCCGCATGTGCGCCACCTTTAGTCCCGGTTTATGTCTCAAACCGGGACTAAAGTCCTCTGCCTATATATAGCACAGCCCACCTCTCCCGTCTTCCTTGCATTTTTCTTGGATGGAGGATTGTGGGTGGGTGCTTGCTCTCCACTTTTCATGATGCACTAGAGGTGTTTGTTGAAATGTGTGCTAGAGCGATGCCGCTTCAGTTCACCGAACACAACTACGATATGAGATGCCTGAGCCACGCTTACACCTGTTCCTCTTTATTTCTACTTATTCTATAAGGTTAGCAACTATATTTCCTCGTTTAGACCGTGCGGTACTAATTTTTAGGATCGTGATTTTATTTGATATACTGTCGTATAACACAGATGAGCCATCCATGGATGTACGGTGATCGACGCACAGCCGCTTACAGAGAAGGCGTGCATTCTTTTCGAGATGCAGCCGATGCGAACAAGCATGGTGGTGGCTATATGTTTTGTCCATGTGTTGAATGTCGGAATGAGAAGGATTACACTTCCTCAAGAGTCATTCAGAGCCACCTGCTTCGGTCCGGTTTTATGTCGGGCTATAAAGTTTGGACCAAGCACGGAGAAAGAGGGGTTATGATGGAAGACGACGATGAAGAAGAAGAAAACGATGATGACAACTACCAATCTATGTTCCCTGAGTATGCTGATACCGCAATGGAAGACAATGAAGAAGAAGATCAGGATGAAGAACGGGAACCAGATGAGCCCGCTGATGATCTTGGCCGGGTCATTTCTGATGCACGGCGAGGTTGCGACACAGAAAAGGAGAGGTTGCAGTTCGAGCAGATGTTACAGGACCACAACAAATTGTTGTACCCAACTTGTGAAGATGGCCAGAAGAAGCTGGGTAGCACACTGGAATTGCTGAAGTGGAAGGCAGAGACCGGTGTGACTGACTCGTCATTCGAAAAGTTGCTGGTACTCATGAAGAAGATGCTTCCAAGAAAGAACGAATTGCCCGTCAGCACGTACGAAGCAAAGAAGCTTGTCTGCCCTCTAGGATTAGACATGCAGAAGATACATGCATGCCCTAATGACTGCATCCTCTACCGCGGTGAGAAGTACAAGAATATGGATAAATGCCCGATATGCACTGCATTGCGGTATAAATCGGAAAAGATGACCCTCGTGATATTGAGGGCGAGCCACCCAGGAAGAGGGTTCCTGCCAAGGTGATGTGGTATGCTCCTATAATACCACGGTTAAAATGTCTGTTCAGAAATAAAGATCCTGCGAAGTTGTTGCGATGGCACATGGAAGATCCTATGAAAGACGATAAGTTGAGGCACACCGCTGATGGTCGGCAGTGGAGAAAAATCGAGAGAGAGTTCCCGAGATTTGCAGCTGACGCAAGGAACTTATGGTTAGGTCTGAGTACAGATGGCATGAATGCTTTTGGGGAGTAGAGTTGCAGTCACAGCACCTGGCCCGTTACTCTATGTATCTACAACCTTCCTCCTTGGTTGTGCATGAAGCGGAAGTTCATTATGATGCTAGTGCTTATCCAAGGTCCAAAGCAACCCGGCAATGATATTGATGTGTACCTAAGGCCATTAGTTGATGAACTTTTACAGTTGTGGGCCGAACCAGGTATACGTGTGTGGGACGAGCACAAACAAGAGGAATTTGACCTTTCAGCGTTGCTTTTCGTAACCATCAATGATTGGCCTGCTCTTAGTAACATTTCAGGACAATCAACCAAGGGATACAATGCATGCACGCCTGTTTGGATCAGACAGAAAGTATATATCTGGACAAATGTAGGAAGAATGTGTACCCGTACAATCGTTGTTTTCTTCCGCCCAAGCATCCCTTAAATAAAAAAGGCAAGCATTTCAATGGCAAGGCAGAACCCCGGGGGAAGCCTGTCATCCGTACTGGTGCTGAAGTATTTGATATGGTCAAAGATTTAAAAGTAATCTTTGGAAAGGGTCCTGGCAGCCAACCTGTTCCTAACGGCCCTAACAAGCGCGTACCCATGTGGAAGAAGAAATCTATATTTTGGGAGCTACCCTACTGGGAAGTCCATGAGGTCCGCTCGGGAATCGACGTGATGCACCTGACGAAGAATCTCTGCATGAATATTCTAGGCTTCCTCGGCTTGTATGGGAATTCAAAAGATACACCGGAAGCACGGGAGGACCAGGAACGTCATAAAGGAAGAGATGGCATGCATCTAGGGCAGTTTCAAGGGCGTGCCAGCTACGCTCTTACTAAGGAAGAGAAGGAAATCTTCTTTGAAGTCCTTTTCAGTATCAAGGTCCCGACTGGCTTCTCGTCGAATATAAAGGGAATCGTAAATATGAAAGACAAAAAATTCCAAAACCTAAAGTCTCATGACTGCCACGTGCTTATGACGCAATTGCTTCCGGTTGCGTTGAGGGGAATTCTACCGGAAAATGTTCGCCTGGCAATTGTGGTGTCCGCTTTGATGCAATAGACGAGAATGGGCACTATTTGGAAACATATTACGGGTACATAGAGGAGATATGGGAACTTGTCTATGGACCTACTTTTAAGATCCATTTGTTTCGGTGCAAATGTGTGAAGCTGACAGGAGGCGGGGTAGTTGTAGACCAAAAGTACGACATGACAACAGTGGATCTCAACAATCTTGCATACATGGACGAACCATTTTTCCTAGCCAATGATGTCGCTCAGGTTTTCTATGTGAAGGACATGTCTACAAAAACGAGAAAAAGAAATCAGCAAAAGAAGATATCGCCCGATGAGCCAAAACGCCACATAGTTCTTTCAGGGAAAAGAAACATCATGGGAGTAGATGACAAGACAGACATGTCAGAATATTATAATAAGTTTCATGAAATTCCGCCCTTCAAAGTGAAAACTGACCCAAGCATCCTACTGAATGATGAAGATTCTCCATCGCTACGACCGAGAAGAAAACAGAAATAATAGATAGGAATATTGGTGCAATAATGTAATAATGTATTAAACCTTTTATGTAATGCATGTATGGAATGTACTAAATTTCAAACACTTTTCATTTTCATAGTATCCATGTAAGAGATGAGTTCTCGTCCGAAACCCTGATACTTCGAGAGAGATTGTCTGTTTTGTACACGAAGTGCATCCAGTTTTTGTCGTAGCCCTCTCAACTTTTTAACACATGCTATGTGGGTGAAATGATGATAGCATGCCAACTTTCAACATTTTCAGAGTTCATTTGTAGTGTTTTTCAAATTCAGGGTCAACTAGCTCAAAAAAAAAAAGTAAATGCACGAAATATACCAAATGAAGTCAGAAATTGTTGAAATTTTGTGATGTGCCTTTGAATGGTGCATTTTGAACACACAAAAAGTATGGAGTTCAAATAAGTTCAAAAAAATGAAATCCCTTTGTAAGAGATGAGTTCTCGTTCGAAACCCTGATACTTCGAGAGAGATTGTCCGTTTTGTACACGAAGTGGATCCAGTTTTTGTCGTAGCCCTCTCAACTTTTTAACACATGCTATGTGGGTGAAATGATGATAGCATGCCAACTTTCAACATTTTCAGAGTTCATTTGTAGTGCTTTTCAATTTCAGGGTCAAATAGCTCAAAAAAAATAAGTAAATGTACGAAATATACCAAATGAAGTCAGAAATTGTTGAAATTTTGTGATGTGCCTTTGAATGGTGCATTTTGAACACACCAAAAGTATGGAGTTCAAATAAGTTCAAAAAAAATGAAATCCCTTTGTAAGAGATGAGTTCTCGTTCGAAACCCTGATACTTCGAGAGAGATTGTCCGTTTTGTACACGAAGTGCATCCAGTTTTTGTCGTAGCCCTCTCAACTTTTTAACACATGCTATGTGGGTGAAATGATGATAGCATGCCAACTTTCAACATTTTCAGAGTTCATTTGTAGTGCTTTTCAATTTCAGGGTCAACTAGCTCAAAAAAAATAAGTAAATGCACGAAATATACCAAATGAAGTCAGAAATTGTTGAAATTTTGTGATGTGCCTTTGAATGGTGCATTTTGAACACACAAAAAGTATGGAGTTCAAATAAGTTCAAAAAAATGAAATCCCTTTGTAAGAGATGAGTTCTCGTTCGAAACCCTGATACTTCGAGAGAGATTGTCCGTTTTGTACACGAAGTGCATCCAGTTTTTGTCGTAGCCCTCTCAACTTTTTAACACATGCTATGTGGGTGAAATTATGATAGCATGCCAACTTTCAACATTTTCAGAGTTCATTTGTAGTGCTTTTCAATTTCAGGGTCAATTAGCTCAAAAAAAATAAGTAAATGCACGAAATATACCAAATGAAGTCATAAATTGTTGAAATTTTGTGATGTGCCTTTGAATGGTGCATTTTGAACACACAAAAAGTATGGAGTTCAAATAAGTTCAAAAACATGAAATCCCTTTGTAAGAGATGAGTTCTCGTTCGAAACCCTGATACTTCGAGAGAGATTGTCCGTTTTGTACACGAAGTGCATCCAGTTTTTGTCGTAGCCCTCTTAACTTTTTCACACATGCTATGTGGGTGAAATGATGATAGCATGCCAACTTTCAACATTTTCAGAGTTCATTTGTGGTGCTTTTCAATTTCAGGGTCAACTAGCTCAAAAAAAATAAGTAAATGCACGAAATATACCAAATGAAGTCAGAAATTGTTGAAATTTTGTGATGTGCCTTTGAATGGTGCATTTTGAACACACAAAAAGTATGGAGTTCAAATAAGTTCAAAAAAATGAAATCCCTTTGTAAGAGATGAGTTCTCGTTCGAAACCGTGATACTTCGAGAGAGATTGTCCGTTTTGTACACGAAGTGCATCCAGTTTTTGTCGTAGCCCTCTCAAATTTTTAACACATGCTATGTGGGTGAAATGATGATAGCATGCCAACTTTCAACATTTTCAGAGTTCATTTGTAGTGCTTTTCAATTTCAGGGTCAACTAGCTCAAAAAAATAAGTAAATGCACGAAATATACCAAATGAAGTCAGAAATTGTTGAAATTTTGTGATGTGCCTTTGAATGGTGCATTTTGAACACACAAAAAGTATGGAGTTCAAATAAGTTCAAAAAAATAAAATCCCTTTGTAAGAGATGAGTTCTCGTTCGAAACCGTGATACTTCGAGAGAGATTGTCCGTTTTGTACACGAAGTGGATCCAGTTTTTGTCGTAGCCCTCTCAACTTTTTAACACATGCTATGTGGGTGAAATGATGATAGCATGACAACTTTCAACATTTTCAGAGTTCATTTGTAGTGCTTTTCAATTTCAGGGTCAACTAGCTCAAAAAAAATAAGTAAATGCACGAAATATACCAAATGAAGTCAGAAATTGTTGAAATTTTGTGATGTGCCTTTCAATGGTGCATTTTGAACACACAAAAAGTATGGAGTTCAAATAAGTTCAAAAAAATGAAATCCCTTTGTAAGAGATGAGTTCTCGTTCGAAACCCTGATACTTCAAGAGAGATTGTCCATTTTGTACACGAAGTGCATCTAGTTTTTGTCGTAGCCCTCTCAACTTTTTAACACATGCTATGTGGGTGAAACGATGATAGCATGCCAACTTTCAACATTTTCAGAGTTCATTTGTAGTGCTTTTCAATTTCAGGGTCAACTAGCTCAAAAAAAATAAGTAAATGCACGACATATACCAAATGAAGTCAGAAATTGTTGAAATTTTGTGATGTGCCTTTGAATGGTGCATTTTGAACACACAAAAAGTATGGAGTTCAAATAAGTTCAAAAAAATGAAATCCCTTTGTAAGAGATGAGTTCTCATTCGAAACCCTCATACTTCGAGAGAGATTGTCCGTTTTGTACACGAAGTGCATCCAGTTTTTGTCGTAGCCCTCTCAACTTTTTAACACATGCTATGTGGGTGAAATGATGATAGCATGCCAACTTTCAACATTTTCAGAGTTCATTTGTAGTGCTTTTCAATTTCAGGGTCAACTAGCTCAAAAAAAAATAAGTAAATGCACGAAATATACCAAATGAAGTCAGAAATTGTTGAAATTTTGTGATGTGCCTTTGAATGGTGCATTTTGAACACACAAAAAGTATGGAGTTCAAATAAGTTCAAAAAAATGAAATCCCTTTGTAAGAGATAAGTTCTCGTTCGAAACCCTGATACTTCGAGAGAGATTGTCCGTTTTGTACACGAAGTGCATCCAGTTTTTGTCGTAGCCCTCTCAACTTTTTAACACATGATATGTGGGTGAAATTATGATAGCATGCCAACTTTCAACATTTTTAGAGTTCATTTGTAGTGCTTTTCAATTTCAGGGTCAACTAGCTCAAAAAAAATAAGTAAATGCACGAAATATACCAAATGAAGTCATAAATTGTTGAAATTTTGTGATGTGCCTTTGAATGGTGCATTTTGAACACACAAAAATTATGGAGTTCAAATAAGTTCAAAAACATGAAATCCCTTTGTAAGAGATGAGTTCTTGTTCAAAACCCTGATACTTCGAGAGAGATTGTCCGTTTTGTACACGAAGTGCATCCAGTTTTTGTCGTAGCCCTCTCAACTTTTTCACACATGCTATGTGGGTGAAATGATGATAGCATGCCAACTTTCAACATTTTCAGAGTTCATTTGTAGTGTTTTTCAAATTCAGGGTCAACTAGCTCAAAAAAAAAAGTAAATGCACGAAATATACCAAATGAAGTCAGAAATTGTTGAAATTTTGTGATGTGCCTTTGAATGGTGCATTTTGAACACACAAAAAGTATGGAGTTCAAATAAGTTCAAAAAAATGAAATCCCTTTGTAAGAGATGAGTTCTCGTTCGAAACCCTGATACTTCGAGAGAGATTGTCCGTTTTGTACACGAAGTGGATCCAGTTTTTGTCGTAGCCCTCTCAACTTTTTAACACATGCTATGTGGGTGAAATGATGATAGCATGCCAACTTTCAACATTTTCAGAGTTCATTTGTAGTGCTTTTCAATTTCAGGGTCAAATAGCTCAAAAAAAATAAGTAAATGTACGAAATATACCAAATGAAGTCAGAAATTGTTGAAATTTTGTGATGTGCCTTTGAATGGTGCATTTTGAACACACCAAAAGTATGGAGTTCAAATAAGTTCAAAAAAAATGAAATCCCTTTGTAAGAGATGAGTTCTCGTTCGAAACCCTGATACTTCGAGAGAGATTGTCCGTTTTGTACACGAAGTGCATCCAGTTTTTGTCGTAGCCCTCTCAACTTTTTAACACATGCTATGTGGGTGAAATGATGATAGCATGCCAACTTTCAACATTTTCAGAGTTCATTTGTAGTGCTTTTCAATTTCAGGGTCAACTAGCTCAAAAAAAATAAGTAAATGCACGAAATATACCAAATGAAGTCAGAAATTGTTGAAATTTTGTGATGTGCCTTTGAATGGTGCATTTTGAACACACAAAAAGTATGGAGTTCAAATAAGTTCAAAAAAATGAAATCCCTTTGTAAGAGATGAGTTCTCGTTCGAAACCCTGATACTTCGAGAGAGATTGTCCGTTTTGTACACGAAGTGCATCCAGTTTTTGTCGTAGCCCTCTCAACTTTTTAACACATGCTATGTGGGTGAAATTATGATAGCATGCCAACTTTCAACATTTTCAGAGTTCATTTGTAGTGCTTTTCAATTTCAGGGTCAATTAGCTCAAAAAAAATAAGTAAATGCACGAAATATACCAAATGAAGTCATAAATTGTTGAAATTTTGTGATGTGCCTTTGAATGGTGCATTTTGAACACACAAAAAGTATGGAGTTCAAATAAGTTCAAAAACATGAAATCCCTTTGTAAGAGATGAGTTCTCGTTCGAAACCCTGATACTTCGAGAGAGATTGTCCGTTTTGTACACGAAGTGCATCCAGTTTTTGTCGTAGCCCTCTTAACTTTTTCACACATGCTATGTGGGTGAAATGATGATAGCATGCCAACTTTCAACATTTTCAGAGTTCATTTGTGGTGCTTTTCAATTTCAGGGTCAACTAGCTCAAAAAAAATAAGTAAATGCACGAAATATACCAAATGAAGTCAGAAATTGTTGAAATTTTGTGATGTGCCTTTGAATGGTGCATTTTGAACACACAAAAAGTATGGAGTTCAAATAAGTTCAAAAAAATGAAATCCCTTTGTAAGAGATGAGTTCTCGTTCGAAACCGTGATACTTCGAGAGAGATTGTCCGTTTTGTACACGAAGTGCATCCAGTTTTTGTCGTAGCCCTCTCAAATTTTTAACACATGCTATGTGGGTGAAATGATGATAGCATGCCAACTTTCAACATTTTCAGAGTTCATTTGTAGTGCTTTTCAATTTCAGGGTCAACTAGCTCAAAAAAATAAGTAAATGCACGAAATATACCAAATGAAGTCAGAAATTGTTGAAATTTTGTGATGTGCCTTTGAATGGTGCATTTTGAACACACAAAAAGTATGGAGTTCAAATAAGTTCAAAAAAATAAAATCCCTTTGTAAGAGATGAGTTCTCGTTCGAAACCGTGATACTTCGAGAGAGATTGTCCGTTTTGTACACGAAGTGGATCCAGTTTTTGTCGTAGCCCTCTCAACTTTTTAACACATGCTATGTGGGTGAAATGATGATAGAATGACAACTTTCAACATTTTCAGAGTTCATTTGTAGTGCTTTTCAATTTCAGGGTCAACTAGCTCAAAAAAAATAAGTAAATGCACGAAATATACCAAATGAAGTCAGAAATTGTTGAAATTTTGTGATGTGCCTTTCAATGGTGCATTTTGAACACACAAAAAGTATGGAGTTCAAATAAGTTCAAAAAAATGAAATCCCTTTGTAAGAGATGAGTTCTCGTTCGAAACCCTGATACTTCAAGAGAGATTGTCCATTTTGTACACGAAGTGCATCTAGTTTTTGTCGTAGCCCTCTCAACTTTTTAACACATGCTATGTGGGTGAAACTATGATAGCATGCCAACTTTCAACATTTTCAGAGTTCATTTGTAGTGCTTTTCAATTTCAGGGTCAACTAGCTCAAAAAAAATAAGTAAATGCACGACATATACCAAATGAAGTCAGAAATTGTTGAAATTTTGTGATGTGCCTTTGAATGGTGCATTTTGAACACACAAAAAGTATGGAGTTCAAATAAGTTCAAAAAAATGAAATCCCTTTGTAAGAGATGAGTTCTCATTCGAAACCCTCATACTTCGAGAGAGATTGTCCGTTTTGTACACGAAGTGCATCCAGTTTTTGTCGTAGCCCTCTCAACTTTTTAACACATGCTATGTGGGTGAAATGATGATAGCATGCCAACTTTCAACATTTTCAGAGTTCATTTGTAGTGCTTTTCAATTTCAGGGTCAACTAGCTCAAAAAAAAATAAGTAAATGCACGAAATATACCAAATGAAGTCAGAAATTGTTGAAATTTTGTGATGTGCCTTTGAATGGTGCATTTTGAACACACAAAAAGTATGGAGTTCAAATAAGTTCAAAAAAATGAAATCCCTTTGTAAGAGATAAGTTCTCGTTCGAAACCCTGATACTTCGAGAGAGATTGTCCGTTTTGTACACGAAGTGCATCCAGTTTTTGTCGTAGCCCTCTCAACTTTTTAACACATGATATGTGGGTGAAATTATGATAGCATGCCAACTTTCAACATTTTTAGAGTTCATTTGTAGTGCTTTTCAATTTCAGGGTCAACTAGCTCAAAAAAAATAAGTAAATGCACGAAATATACCAAATGAAGTCATAAATTGTTGAAATTTTGTGATGTGCCTTTGAATGGTGCATTTTGAACACACAAAAATTATGGAGTTCAAATAAGTTCAAAAACATGAAATCCCTTTGTAAGAGATGAGTTCTTGTTCGAAACCCTGATACTTCGAGAGAGATTGTCCGTTTTGTACACGAAGTGCATCCAGTTTTTGTCGTAGCCCTCTCAACTTTTTCACACATGCTATGTGGGTGAAATGATGATAGCATGCCAACTTTCAACATTTTCAGAGTTCATTTGTGGTGCTTTTCAATTTCAGGGTCAACTAGCTCAAAAAAAATAAGTAAATGCACGAAATATACCAAATGAAGTCAGAAATTGTTGAAATTTTGTGATGTGCCTTTGAATGGTGCACTTTGAACACACAAAAAGTATGGAGTTCAAATAAGTTCAAAAAAATGAAATCCCTTTGTAAGAGATGAGTTCTCGTTCGAAACCGTGATACTTCGAGAGAGATTGTCCGTTTTGTACACGAAGTGCATCCAGTTTTTGTCGTAGCCCTCTCAAATTTTTAACACATGCTATGTGGGTGAAATGATGATAGCATGCCAACTTTGAACATTTTCAGAGTTCATTTGTAGTGCTTTTCAATTTCAGGGTCAACTAGCTGAAAAAAATAAGTAAATGCACGAAATATACCAAATGAAGTCAGAAATTGTTGAAATTTTGTGATGTGCCTTTGAATGGTGCATTTTGAACACACAAAAAGTATGGAGTTCAAATAAGTTCAAAAAAATGAAATCCCTTTGTAAGAGATGAGTTCTCGTTCGAAACCCTGATACTTCGAGAGAGATTGTCCGTTTTGTACACGAAGTGCATCCAGTTTTTGTCGTAGCCTTCTCAACTTTTTAACACATGCTATGTGGGTGAAATGATGATAGCATGCCAACTTTCAACATTTTCAGAGTTCATTTGTAGTGCTTTTCAATGTCAGGGTCAACTAGCTCAAAAAAAAAAAAGTTAATGCACGACATATACCAAATGAAGTCAGAAATTGTTGAAATTTTGTGATGTGCCTTTGAATGGTGCATTTTGAACACACAAAAAGTATGGAGTTCAAATTAGTTCAAAAAAATGAAATCCCTTTGTAAGAGATGAGTTCTCGTTCGAAACCCTCATACTTCGAGAGAGATTGTCCGTTTTGTACACGAAGTGGATCCAGTTTTTGTCGTAGCCCTCTCAACATTTTAACACATGCTATGTGGGTGAAATGATGATAGCATGCCAACTTTCAACATTTTCATAGTTCATTTGTAGTGCTTTTCAATTTCAGGGTCAACTAGCTCAAAAAACCATTGCAGAACATATGACCAAATTAATACAAGTTCATCATCACATTAAAGGCAAAGAACAGTAGTGATCAAATGTTATTATTGCAAAAAATAAATACATAAAGTTCTCTCATAAAACAACATACAACTATGTAAAACATTTAAATGCAACAACAAACGCGATCAAAATCGCAACTAAGGTAACAATTGACCCAACGGCATAATGATACCAAGCCTCTTTATCAATGGCATATTTTCTAATATTCCTAATCTTCAAGCACATTTCATCCATCTTCAAGCGCATTGCTTCCATCTTCAACCGCATCGCATCGATCTTCATCTTGCGATCATCGATGACATCGGCGACATGCAACTCGAGTTCCATATTCTTATCCTCAATTATTTTCAATTTTTTCTTCGAGTATTTGTTTTCTTTTTCAACCAAATTTAACTTCTCGACAAGAATTTTTATGTGGGTTGGAATTTCCGGTTCACATACCTCCTAGATTAAAAATATATATGTCACGTTGGTCGTCATAATTGTCATAAACACTAAATAAAACAAATAGTTATAAAAGATAATATATACCACATCTGAATCATAGAGAGGACGAGGGCCGACGGAGGCGGATACAAAAACATCGCACTATATAATAACAAAAAATAATGAAAGTGAGTAATTGATGCAAGTATGTATCTAAATCATACAAGTAAGATTTTTTTTCTTTTAAAAAGAAGATAAGAACAAGAGGCTCACCACGGTGGTGCTCGCGACGAGATCGGCACGGGGCGATCGACAATGGGGAGGACGGGCACGGGACGACACCCTACGCATGTGCAGACTCTAAGAAGTTAATTTGAGCATTTGAAATGAGCTACACTAGCAATGAAAAATGAAAGGATGAAGTAGCTAACCTTTTAAAACACTTGTGCAGTTGGTGCACGGCCAAACCTAGACAAATATTAAGGAAAATGGAGCTTGGAGGTCGAGCTTGGAGAGGAGAAAGCTTAAGTACAGTGGCTCGGGCATTTCATCGAACACGCATGTGCATGAACTAGAGTGGCAAGAGCATGGCATGATCACACTTCAACAACCAAAAAACAGGGGATATGGTGGACAGGGGCGAGGGTTTATATAGGCAACACTTTAGTCCCGGTTCTTTCCACGCCCCGGGACTAAAGGCCCCTGCTTCCTGCCTTCTGGTCTGCCGAAAAAGGGCCTTTAGTCCCGGGTCGTGGCTCCACCCGGGACTAAAGACACCCTTTAGTCCCGGTTCTTGCCACGCCCCGGGACTAAAGGCCCCTGCTTCCCGCCTTTTGGTCTGCCGAAAAAGGGCCTTTAGTCCCGGGTCCTGGCTCCACCCGGGACTAAAGGGGTCTTTAGTCCCGGATCAAGCCCCGAACCGGGACTAAAGATCCACCTGTATAAGCGGGATTTAGAAAATTTCGAACCCAAGTCGTTCATTTCTCTTCTTCTTCCTCTCGTTCTCCTGCCCGGCGCGGCACAACTAGCGACGAACTCGACGATGCCGTCAGGCTGCCCGCCGTCCTGCTCGCCGCCGCCTGCCGTCCTCCTCGCCATCGCCGTCGTCCTGCTCGCAGCCACTGTCCTCCTCGCCGCGCGCCGCCCTCCTCGCCGCGCGCCGTCGACACCTCCAGCCGGTAAGCCCCACGCCCCCTCATCCCCAACACTCCAGCCAGCACAAGCAAAGAAGAAAAAGGAGAAGAAAAGAAGAAAAAGGAGAAGAAAGGAAGAAAAAGGAGAAGAAAAGAAGAAAAAGGAGAAGAAAGGAAGAAAAATGAGAAGAAAGGAAGAAAAAGGAGAAGAAAGGAAGAAAAAGGGAAGGAGAGAAGAAAAGAAGAAAAAAGAGAAGAAAAGAAGAAAAAGGAGAAGAAAAGAAGAAAAAGGGAAGAAAGGGAGAAAAAGGAGAAGAAAGGAAGAAAAAGGAGAAGAAAGGAAGAAAAAGGGAAGAAAAGAAGAAAAAGATTTTTTTTGTCATTTAATTCCTATTGTTATTAGGTTTGTGCTAGATTACTAGGGTTAGTAATATGTAGAATTAGGAAAAAGGAAAATAAGAAGAGGAGGAGAAGAAAAGAAGAAAAAGGAGAATAAGAAGAGGAGGAGAGGAGAAGAAGAGGAAAAATATAAGAAGAGGAGAGGAGAAGTAGTAGAAGAAGAGGAGAAGTAGAAGTAGAAGAAGAGGAGAAATAGAAGAAGAGGAAAAATTAGTGTAGGGTTACAAGAAGAAGAAATATTTTTTTGTCATTTAATTTTGCTATTGTATAGTGTATATGCTTAAGTGTTAATAGTGTTTCTTAGATTATTGCTTAATTTTGCTATTGTATATGCTTAAGTGTTAATAGTTTAATTTTGCTATTGTATATGCTTAAGTGTTAATAGTTTATTTTTAGCAAGAAAATTAATAGAACTAGTTTAATTTTGCTATTGTATATGCTTAAGTGTCCGGGACTGGGCTCCGCCCGGCTCGTATTTTAGAGTTTAGGTTCTAGCCAAGACCCGGGACTAAAGGTCCTCCTATATAAAACGACACTTTCCAACCCCTCTTATATAGTTTGTTAGGTTATTAGTTAATCAAATGTCCGTTTTTTGCAGAACTATGGATCCACATATCAGGAACCTCGAAGAGGAAGAACTTCTCGAAGATATAATCAAAGACGGCCCCGACGTTGAACCAGCTGAATCTCCGACGTCATATCTAAACGACTCCGGATATGGAATGGAGGTCGAGCGACACGAAGATGAAGCCGATGGGGTAGGAGATAGGTCCAATGACGGAGAAGGTGATAGCTCCACTGACGGAGAAGCCGGTGGAGAAGCCGGTGAAGAAATAATAAAGTCCGGTGAGGTATACATATGAAGTTCGACAATCACTTGTAATATGTGAAAAATATTGGAGATAGCTCTATATTGTATACATATACATTCATTTGACGAAATTTTCTCCCTCTTAGGCCTCCACATCGAGCAAATCTACGAAACGAGGCCCGACTAGAAAGTTGGATGCACGGACGCATTACACCTTTGAGGTGATAATGCCTACGGGCGAACCCAAGCTTCCTAAGAATGCTGCTGACACATTCAAGAAGCAATGCGGAGTTCTCATTAGGGATCACGTCCCGATCAGCGTTCGGGAGTGGTACAAGCACAAAGGGGCAGCCGATAGTGACTATGTCGCCGAAAGGTACAAAGATAATCTTTGGAATGATCTCATGTCACATTTCAACCTGCGAGAATGTGAGAATGAAGATGCCGCAGACAAACTGAGGGCCAAAGTCAAGCAGTGGACTCTAAAGAAGATGGCCGAACTGTTCCGTAGCTGGAATAAGAAGCTATGGAAAAACTATCTGAAGACAAAGAAAGTGCCAGTATTCGAGGGGTATCTAGCCAAGCAAGCGAATCACTGGAAGGAATTTCAAGAGTACAAGGAGTTAGAAGATGCCCAGGCATTATCAGAAAAGAACAAGATAAATGCCGACAAGAAGAAATATCACCACAAGCTGGGGCTAGGGGGCTATGAGACTGCCATCCCAAAGTGGGATAAGAAAGAGCAAGATCTGATAGATAAAGGCATCGTACCTGAACCACTCCGTGATGAGTGGGAATTGAGAGCAAGAAATTGGTTCCTTGCACATGGTGGGTCGTACGACGAAACAACAGGGGACCTCATCTGCAATGACGATCTTAGGATACCCAGGGAGAATTGGAAAAGGATAGTGAAAGAAATTAAGGAGGGACAAAGAAAGTTCACTACAGATAGAGATAAAGATTTGCTCACACTGGTCCTCGGCAATGACGAACATGGAGGACGAACGCGAGGCTTTGGTCCTTCTTACCCGTGGTGGCTTGGGTTTGCCAGAGACCAAGACACTTACAGAAGCCGAGAGAGAGCAAAGAAGCGGCAGCAGGATGAGGAGAATGACAAGTTCAACCAGTTGCTTGCCAAGATTAACGAGCAACAGAAGCAAATTGATGAGCTTAGAGGAGTACCGCGCCAGGAAGATCCTGCACTTGATATTACCGGTGCCCCATCTAAGCGGAAAAGCAGCATGGCTGAATCTGAGGCCCCGCCAGACGATGAACGAAGAATGATAGAGGGCGGTCCCGGCTACCCCGTGGATGGAATCAAGGAGTCAACATCATGTGAACTCCATCAGAAATTCAAGAACATATCCATGAAGGTGGCCGTCGGAAAAGCTTTACCTTCTGGCCCTGATGCACGCTGGCATGGCCGTGAGATTCCAGCTGGCTTTGCTAAAGTCGGGGTGGATGAAATCATGATGGGTTTTAATGATATGGAGCTCAACATAGCTGAACCCGAAGATGAGAGGACACTCGGAGAAGTACTGGGTGGAGTCATCCTATTGGACAAGAACTACATCAAGCTTCCAGGCTCGGCCCCAAGGACAACACCGCCTCCGAGTCGTCGCAGGTCACCTACACCTCCATTACCTCCAAGCCCTCCACATGATGTCGGCCAGCACAACACGAGTCCATCTCGATCACCGCCGCCGGACTTGGGTCGTCCGTCTTCGCCGCCGCCCGCTCCGGATACAAAGCAGGAGTGTGCCACCAAGAACGCTCCGCCGACGATTCCTAAGCCACAGAGCACCCCAAAGCGCAAACGGTCGCCCCTCCCAAAGGTACGTCATGCTAATATTCCTATCAGACCTTATGATCGTACCCCCGAGGAAAACGCTAGGATAGCAAAGGAACATCATGATGCGCAGATGAAAAAGAAGGAACCCGAGCCCCGCCCGAAATACACCGAGAAGCAAATAGCATTTGCAAAATACTTCACGACCCTTCCATCACAGTATGACTTACACCATAAACCTGATGACTATACACGCACATTGCAGAAGGAAGTGAAAAAGAGCAGATCACGTGCAAGTGCAAGTGGGAGCAAATAAAGTTCAACTACAAGCAAGAAAAAATCAGACGTTCCTCAGCTTGGACAACAGGCCAAACAGTCGATCCCACCCCTCAAGGTGTTAACCGAGAATGTTCCCCTCCGGTGTAGGGGCTAGCTTTTGAAAGAGCAAAGGAGTTGGCGGCTGCATGTGGTGTCTCGGTTGAAGATTTGCTGGCTTCCCAAGACGACAGGATACCCAAGGTTGTGGTAGCCCCTAAGCCACAGTTTGTCATGGGTGAGCCTTTGGTCAGCAAAGATGATCTCCCAACAAATATGCGTTACTTGCATCAATGGTACTTAAGTGAATCAAAGAATGGGAGAACGATGATCGTGCTGAGTGTCCCACAGGAGTACTACGGCCGCCCCGAACAAATCCATATTGACTTTGATGAACTCTTCCAGATGTACAATGGCGACGCCTTCGACAAATCGCTTATGAGTTGCTATTGTCTGTAAGTTTTTCAATTCGTTGTCTACATATAACTTGTTTAGTTATTTCAATTCATTGTCTATATATAACTTGTACTCTATTATGCAGAATGAAGATTCTGGATTGTTAAAGTAAGAGCATCCTAAATATTGGGTTTATTAACCCAGATAAAATACATATAGCGACGCTAACTAATTATCCCAAGGAGACGGAGGAAAACCTTCTAAGGTTTCTAACAGATCAAAATTTCTATGACCACATACTGTTTCCATACAACTTCAGGTGAGGGTCTTTACTCTGTTGTGTCCATTCACTTATAAGTGTAATTGATAAGTTACTGACACACATATATATATATACATGTGCAGCTTCCATTGGATTCTGTTGGACATTCAAATTGATAAGGGAAGAGTTGATGCCTTCGACCCATTATCGAGACCCTTGGAACAGTTCCAAAGCCTGCAGGACATGCTCCAAGGGTAATTTCAATCATTCTTGCGCTCTATCGGTCTCTTTCGATGATTTTCTGATATATCAATTAATGAAAAACTTAGCAAATCATTATCCTTGTCGGGCAGGGTTTGGAAGCGGTTCAAGTGCGTGACTCCCGGTATCGAGCATGAGAAGCTGACCTTTAGAGCGGCTCAGGTAAGTAGTAGTATGATATACTTCTATTTTCAATACATTTATGATGCTAGATTATTATTTTGATTATATATGTTCTATTCTCGTAAAGTGCGATCAGCAGCCACGGGGAACGCATCTATGCGGATACTATGTTTGCTAGACCATTCGCACGTTTACCTCTGAGCACAAGGATCACAGATTCGACGTAAGCAATGAACATTCACACCTCTATTTTTACCCATCATTCTTTGTTATCATGATTGATATTCATATTCATCTCCTCTTCTTATATAGCACACGGCCATGACGACGAAGGTCCTACCAGAGCAACGCGCGATTGCGGTTGTAGAGGAGCTTGCGACCTTTCTGAGGACGGAAGCTATAGATGACAAAGGACGATTTAGTGTAGCTAGGGGCCATTACTGATGTTCGTCCATGTAATCGAATAGACGGGCTCTAGTCCCGATAATTCAGATCTCCATATAATTGTATATATATGCTCGCTTGTAAGATAAGTTAACCTTCTATATATATGCATAATTATTTCTATTTAAATTATATGAAAACTAATTCCCGAACACCAAACGAGGCATCACGTTAATCTCCCGAACACCTAAACCCTAAAACCCTAAAACCCAAAAATAATTTCATTAAAAAAACCCGATAATAAGCAAAATCTGAAACTCTTTAGTCCCGGCCCGTGTAACGAACCGGGACTAAAGGTCCTGCCCCTAGGGCGCTACGAGGCGCCCACGTGGAGCACCTTTAGACCCGGCTTGTAACAGGGCCGGGACTAAAGGTTAGGTCTTTAGTCCCGCCCCTTTAGTCCCGGTTGGTGAACCGGGACTAAAGCCCCTTACGGGCCGGGGCTAAAGGCCCCGTCCCCACTAGTGAACAATACTAGCAAGTGTGGAGAAAGGTATCCCAATCCTTTTTATAGTAAAGGATAGGCCTGAAAGTGCTCTTATATATGTAAGCGCTCAAGAGGACACATGGGAATTACTGTTTAAGCATCTTCATCATGTTATGTTGATTTGCGTTTGTTACTTTGATAATTTCATATGTGGGTGGACCAGTGCTAAGGTGTTGTTCCTACTTGAACACACAACCCACTTATTATTACCCCCTCTCGTAAGCATCCACAACTATGGAAGAAGAATTAAGATAAATCTAACCATAGCATGAAACATGTGGATCCAAATTAGCCCCTTATGAAGCAACGCATAAACTGGGGTTTAAGGTTCTGTCACTCTCGCAACCCATCATCTACTTGTTACTCTACAATGCCTTCCCTTAGGCCCATAACATGGTGAAGTGTTGTGTAGTCAGCGTTCACACGACACCACTAAGAGAAGCAACAAAATACACATCATCAAAATATCAAATGAATACAAACTTCACATGATTATTTATAACAAGACTTCTCTCGTGTTCTCGGGAACAATATTAACTACTCACACCTCAACAACTTGTTCAAAATCAGATGTGTGTTATCAAGGTTCTCAACATAATATCTTCCACCAAGTAATCCAACAAGCATCAACTACGAGATGTAATCAACACTACTAGTAATCCATAGATACCAATCTGAGGTTTTGAGACAAAGATAGAATACAATAGATGAACTAGGGTTGGAGATGATATGGTGTGGTGAATATGTTGACAAAGATTGGTCCTCCCACGAAGGAGGAAGTGTCGGTGATGACGATGGCTTCGATATCCCCCTCCCGCAGAGGAATTCCCCCGGTAGAGTCTCTCTGCTCGAGAGAAAAAGTGCCTCTTCCGAAGTTTTCGCCTCGAGACGACGGCACTTTGTACCAAAAGTATGCTTATGATTTTTTCTAGGTCAAACAACACACCATATAGGAGAAGAGTGGGGGTCGGGAGGCCTGCTGGGCTCCCACGAGGCAACAGGATGCGGTCAGGGGGGTGGTGTCACACCCAGTTTTTGGCCCTCCTGACTAATTAACTTATTTGAAAATGTAGGACCCATTAAAAAAATTGTGAATGCTTGTGACGCTTGGAGTGACTATTGTTTGCCTCTTTGTTTGAGTGCATGTAATGCGCCCCATTAATTCTCTCTATCCTCCAAATCACCTTCTCATCCCATGTTCTTGTGCCTAATGATCATGCCATGTGTTTAGGACAAATATCTATTTTCACCAAATATTATTTTCACCAAAAATCATTTCCTTGAATTAAACTTTCAAACCCGTGAGATGAGGTTTGTACTACAAGTCCTCAATTTAGGGAACTTCTTTTGAACCAATTATTTTATTTAAAACCTACTATCAAAATTTCTTCCAAAAACAACCATATTATTATTTTAGAAGTTATTTTACTATTTTATTTAAAAGCCCTTCTGTGAGGCCAAAAATGGTCTCCTATGAAGGAAAGTTATTTTTATTTCTTTCAAAATATTTGAGAAAATTTAGGGAAACTCAGTGGATATAATTATTCCATAATTATGAGTTTCAACACATGGTCATGTTCAAACTATTGGGCAAACCCCTCCAAAACCATTCCTGCCTATTTCAAGCTTTTGGAATATTTCTTTAAGAAATATTCTCAATAAATTCCAGTAAATTCTAGCATGTCATATATGATATTCTTGATGATCTTGCCAAGTTTCATTTCAATCCAAGTTGATTTGGCTCCCCTAATCACTCTAAAACCCTATCTGTCCAGAGTCCAATTTGAGCAACTCTACATTGTGAAGTGTCTCCAATTGTGCTCAAATTTGGTGGAAATGTCCCAATACTCCAATAAGGCATCCACACTAAGTGGTACACCAAGGAGAATAGAAGAACTTCTCCTAAGACCCTCAAAACCCTCTCTCTTGATTTCTGACTTTGGTAAACTTTACATTATAAAGTTTCTCCAATTGACCTCAAACTTTTTGTGCATGCCTTAATGCTCAAATAATGCCCCTACACCAAATATTGGATTTGTGGGAATTTATTTGAATAGGGTTCTAAGAAGAAACCCATTTCTGCCCATTGCTAGGGTTTTCCAAGTCTACATTGGAAAACTTCTCCAGCAAATCCCAAATTTAGTGTGCAAGCCTATTTTCATCTATTAATTGATCCAGTTAAGTTTCATAGCCATTGGAATTAATCTGATGGCCTAACCACAGATCAAACACCTTGGGTGCATTCACTAAATTGGCTTCTTTTGCCCCTTCCACATTTACCCATGAGCTCAACTTTCTACCACAGCCTCACATAGTCATATTTTACCTCCAGTAACTTTACCATGGCCACTCGTCAATTATTGGGGAAGGACCCTTTGTAGCTTTCTCTCCTTTTCACCCTTGGATCACTGTTTTACCTCTCTTCCCATGCTTCTGCTTAACCCAAAGCCCCCAACTCTTTCCAGAGCATATATTCTACGTCAAAGCTTCATTTAGAATCAAGAGATGGCATGCTCATGTGGAGAAAATGAGCAGCACTTCTTCCAATGGATTTCTGGCTGAATCATGGCTTTGAACAGCAAGTAGTAGCTACTCTCCCTTGTTTGAGCTGAAACTTTACACTAATGAAGCCTTTCTATGCCTAAGACTGCTAGACATGCTTTTCTTTCAGTATATCTCAAGTTAGTGCCCTACCTGCCCACCTTAAGTTTGTTGTTGCAAACTTAATAGCCGTCAAACTCATCTCTAACCAGCCTCAGATGCTTCCAAACTCCAGAGTCTCCCTCCTGCATGGGTGCCCTACGTGCTAGACATGATGGACTGGCCATTTGGACCCTTTAGGCACAGGTGGCGGTGGTGACCACCACCCTGACCTGCAATTAGAGAGCTCTGCATCTTGTCTCCTTCCTCCAGACCACACCTAGCAGAGCCAGCATGTCCCAGTATGCCACAGCTCTTGCTTTTGACCGCTCAAACCGCTCCCCACCATCAGCTAGCCTCCAAGCTCCTCCTAGGGTGCGTGGCGACCATGCACCAACAGCTCCAGAGAGCTCCCGAGCTCTCTCGGCCCTCCCCTCTCTTATCTCCTCACTCCTGAGCATCTCTGGCTCCCTCAAACCTCCTCTTCTCTCCCTGGAACCCCTCTCGAGCCCTCTTCTTCCTCCCGAGCCTTCTCTTTCATTCCCCTCTCTTCGGCAACCATGGACGCCGCCATCCCCGCGAGCCGCGTACCTCCCCGACCCCTTCCTCCTCCTAGAGCATCTGCAGGGTACCCCCAGCTCGTTCGCAGGGCCCTCTCCCATCGCTGCCCCTCCTCCCAGCGGCCGGTGCGCCGTTCTTCCCGTTTGCCGGCGTCGGCTCCCCTCGGAGAGATCCCGCGCGCCTCGAAGATCCCCGGCAAGGAACGACCAGCCAGGCAGGCTGGCCTTGACACCAGGGCATAGCCGGAGCCGCCGGAGCTACGTCGGGCACGGCCCTGTGCCGCCTCCCCACTCTCCTAGCTCGAGCGGGAGGTGGGAGAAGAACCACATGGTTGGGCCCCGCCCGTCAGCGGCAGACCGGTCGGGCCCGCCCCTTTAAGTGCAGGCGCCCCAGCGCCTTGCGCCTTCCCCGAGCGAAAGCGTATTCGATGGAGTACGCCTCCTGCGTAGCCCTTGCTGGTGGCCTGAGCCATTGGGCCGGTCCAAAGGCTTATCTGGCGCTCGTGGCGCAAGATAGCCTCCCCCAGAGGTTGAGCTCTTTTCCTTTTTATCTTTCTCTTTAAACTTATAAATTCATTACAAATTCATACTGACTCCAAAATTCATGATTCAAATTTCTGCAGGTTCCTAAATTGAAGCTCTATCCACCTATGAGCCTTGCACATTTTTTCCAAGACATGTTTCTATGGAGCTTTATTAAAAATCCAAATCTGAATACTATTAGCCCCATATTTCAAAAATCCCATAGGTTCCAAATCAACTCCAAATGGAGTGATTCAAAATTCTAGAGCCCCCTAAATTCATTTCCTATTTTTAGAATCTTGGTCAACATTTTTGTGTGACTTACTTCTGTTGCAATAAATAAATAACTCCTATTGCTATTTATTCCACATTGTAAAATTTCTAGAATATTCATACCAACTCCAAATCCATCGAAACCACTTCCTAAATATTTCTAAAATCATTCTCTGTTAAATGGGTGTCTCCACTCATTTTTAACAGAATGATTTGTGTTGGCTTCTTCAATGATCACCTATTGCTCTTTCCATCCATTCAAAATCCTTGATGATTCAAATCACCTATATCAAGCTTCGGATATTTTTCTTATGACCAGAGAGGTCCAAGAAAAATAAAACTTCTATTTTGTGGCACTTTTATTTCTGCTTGATGTGTGGCTTACTATGGTTGTTTCCGACGATAGTTGACGGTAGACGGAGTATTCAGAGTTGGAGTGGAAGACCTCAAAGACCCCCAAGGACTTACGTGAGAAAGGCAAGCAGCCCTTTGACCATGACTAAGCATATGTTACTTTGCATGATATATAGCAAGTATTTCTGTTGCATATGATCATAAGTGTCGGTAATCATTTGACATGATTTCACCGAAGGCTCCCCGGAGCACATGCATTGAGCTTGACTCTACCCTGAGGGTCATGCTAATACCATGTTGACAAGTAAAGGTAGCAGTAATACTATCATGAGCATGATGTTGTCATAAAGCAAGAGTTTATGAAAACCCCGTCTGGTGCCACTAATGCCCGAGGGTGATGATGAGTTAGATGGTCACTTTTGGTGAAATGATGCACCCGGTATTTGTGTGAGTAAGGTTTCGGAAATGGGATTAGTTTATGATGTGTCGACAGTCCCAAGCTTACCAGTACGACCTTGTTACCCCTTATGGGACGGAGCTATGTTAATTACTCTGGTCGGTGCTAGCAAAGAGCCACATTACTAGTGGCGGGAGTGATGTGTGGTCACTCTCGTGATGGGGTCGTGCCGGGTAGGACGACTATGCCATTTTTATGAGTTCCAGTCACACCGTTGGTCCTCGCATGGTTGGTACTGTCCAGAGTTGGTGCTCGTAAGACATACAACATGTGGGTTGGGTACCAATCGAGTGGACCTCTTTGTCTAGTATCGTCAGGGGGAAGGCATTGATCGGGTACTTACCTCGGGTATGTGATATACCGCGAGTCGTGGATGACACAGAAGTTTCGCGGATCTCGTGGGTCCAGCGTACTACCTCTGCAGAGTGTAAACTATTCGAATAGCCGTGTCCACGGTCAAGGACAGTTGGGTAATCCTGCTTAAATTACGTCCTGATATTTCCGCATAAACCAAGTGAGTTGTGTGTGTGTGTGTGTGTGTGTGTGTGTGTGTGGTGATAAGAAAGGTGTTGCTATGATAGCAATGATATGACCAAGTTCGGTGGCTTGGCATATAGGGTGAACCCGGATGGTTCAGCCCTCAACAGATATGTCGATATTTGTAACCTGTTCTACAACAGTAATTCTTTAACTTGATGCATATTCATGATCATTCCACCCAGATGAGTTATACTAGAGATGCATGATATTGTTATCCTTCACTTTCGTTGATTATATCATGGGCTGTTTTCGAGTACAATCAAAGTACTCATTGGCTTGCCACTGGTTATTTCATTGACCAGGTGTGAAAGAACATGGTATGGTGAAGAGTAACTCCGTGACGTTCTTGCGAGCTAGCATGCTTCCCAGTCAGAATGCCTGTAGGTTAAGGCTGATGTCATGGGTTCACGCTTTCAACCAATAATTCCTCTATTGGTTCGGTTTCAAGTGTAGGCCTTTAAGGCCCTATTTATGTAAGACTCGACCGAAGTGGTCATTTGTTGTATCAAACAGTATGTATGGATGTAAGACTCTTTTATTCGGTATCTGTGTTCGGTGAGCACTGATCTCTGGGATCACTGAGCACGACGATCTCGACTCATAAGTCAGGGTTCCCACACGTGGTCGCGCCTTGTTGGCTCGTGGTCTGTGAAAATCCACAAGTATGTGGGATCGCGATAGTTTTCGAGGGTAGAGTATTCAACACAAATTTATAGTTTTGACACAAGGGGAGCCAAATAATATTTGCATGTATTGGCTGCTGAGTTGTCGATTCAGCCACACTTGGAGATTTACTATGTGCAGCATGGTGATCAGTAGCACAGTAATATAATAGTTTTGATAGTAGTTGTAACAGTAGCACCAATAACGGTACCAGTGATAGCATTTTTGTAGCAGTTGTAACAGTAGTAGCAACAATAGTAACTTAGCAAGCACAGTATGTGGAAAACACGTAGACACTGGATCAGTGATATTGTTGGATAATATTCATCATATAATAGTCACAACGTAGGGCGACACACAACTAGCTCCCGTTCATCAATATAATGTACGCATGTATTCGGTAATTAGTCATACGTGCATATAGAAAGGAACATGCATGACATCTTTTGTCCTACCCTCCCATGCCAGCTGTAACACCCTGTGTTTAACTCTCCTAACTGATTTGGCTTACCTCCAAAATTAGGGCCAATTAAAAATTTTGTGAAAGTTTGTGATGCTTGATGTGATGTTTGCTTGATTGCCTATTGCCTGTGTTTCAGTCCAATGCTCCGGCTACTCTCCAAACTCAGCTCCTTGACCCAAACCCTTGCCTAATGATCATGCCATGTGTGTAGGACAAGAAACTATTTTTACCAAATATTATTTTCACCAAAAAACATTTCCTTGATTTAAGCTTTCAAAACCCCTCAGTCGGGACTTGTACTACCAGTCCTCAAATTAGGGAAGTTACTTTTCACCAAATGCTTTATTTAAAACCCATTATCAAAATGGAACCCCAAAACCACAATATTATTATTATAAAAAATATTTTCCTATTTTATTTAAATACCCTTCTATGAGGCCAGAAATGGTCCCTTATGAAGGAATGTTATTTTTATTGCTTTCAAAATATTTGATAAAATTTAGGGAAACTCAATGGACATATGTATTCCATACATATGAGTTTCAACACATGGTCATGTTCAAAATATTGGTCAAAACCCTTCAAAACCCTTGGTTTATATTTCAAGCTTTTGGGATATTTCTATAAGAAATATTCTCCAAAAATTCGTGTAAAATTCTAGAATGTCACATATGATATATGTGATGATCTTGCCAAGTTTCATCTCAATCCAAGTTGATTTGATTCACTTAATTATTGTAAAACCCAATCTATCCAGATCCAAATTTGAGCAACTCTACATTGCCAAGTGTCTCCAATTGTGCTCAAATTTGGTGGACATGTTCTCATACTCCAATAATGCGTCCACACCAAGTGGTGCATCAAGGAGAATAGAAGAACTTGTCATAAGCCCCTCAAAACCCTCTTTGCTGATTTCTGATCTTGGGAAACTTTACATTATAAAGTTTCTCCAATTGATCCCAAACTTTTTGGGCATGCTTTAATGCTCAAATAATGCCCCCAATATTGGATTTGTAGGAATTGGTTTGAATAGTTTTGTAAGCAGAAGGCCATTTTTGCCCATTTCATGGGTTTTCCAAGTCTACATTGGAAACCTTCTCCACCAAATACCAAATTTGGTGTCCAAGCTTATTTTCATCTGTTATTTGATCATGTTAATTTTCATGTCAATTGAAATCCATCTGGTAGCCCTAACACTCATCAAACACCTTGTGTGCACTCACCAAAGTGGCTACTTTGGCCCCTTACACTATTACCCTTGAGCTTAAATTTGTACCACAACTCTATATAGTTACATTTTACCTCGAGTAGCTTTGCCACAGCCTCTAGTCAATTATTGGAGGGAGACTCCATGTAGCTACCTCTCATTTTTACCCTTGGATCACCATTTTTACCCCTCTTGCCCCACCTCTGCTTAAGGTAATGCCCCCACCTCTTTCCAGAGAGTCCCTAGCATCCCAAGGCAATATTTCAAACCAAGATATGCCATGCTCATGTATGAAAAATGAGCAACACGTCTACAGGTTGATTTATGGCTGAATTGTAGCTTTGTAGTCCTTGCATGGCTAGCACTACTAGACATTATTTTTCCCCAAGACTCCCCATTTGAAAATCACTTTTCTTAGCTCCAAGTTTGTTGTTACAAACTTAACCACACTCAAAACCCATTCAAACCAGCTCCACTAGAGACCAAAATCCTAAATCACACCCCAGCTAGCATGCCCCACAAACCCAGACACCTTTGACTGGTCAAACAGCTGTCGTAGATATGAGTGTCCATGGTGACCACCTCCCTCGCGTGCAAAAATGGTGCTCTACACCTTGTCTTCATCTTCCAGACCATATCCGGCCATTGCAGCCTCTCCAAGTACGCCATGGGACCCCCCTTGACCAGTCCAAGCCCTTCCTGACGCCTAGAAGTAGCCAAGTTTCCCCTGGCACGCGTGCTCTCATCGTGCACCAGGCTCAAAGGTGCTTGCGAGCCCTCCTGTGTGCCTCCTCCAATTTATACTCTACATGAGCCCTCTCTGGCTCCCGCTTAGCTCCTCCTCTATCCAAGAACCCTCAGTACCCCCCTGTGTCTCTCGTGGCATCGTGCGACCGAGGCTGAGCTGGGCGCCGGCTCCCTCCACGGCCACGTCACCAGTGTGCTCCAGCCCTTCCCCTCGCCCCCAAGCCGTGGAACACAGCGGCGCGACCCCCTGGGCCATCAGGAGCGCCTGCCGTCGCCGGGGGCGGCCTTAGCAGCCGGGGCAGCGCGAGCTCCAGTCGGATCGAGCCTCTGCCTCTCCCATATGCGAGGGGGAGGTAGGAGATGATCCTGACGAGCAGGCCCCCCTGTAAGCCTCCTCCGGGTCGGGCCCATCCCCATAAGTGGAGGCGCCCTCACAGATGTTGCCTTCCTGTGGGGAAAGCACCCCCAGGCAAGGCGCCTTCGGCATGGCCCTTCTGCCTCTAGGCCGAGCCGCTAGGCCGGCCCATTCCCTCCCCAGCGCCAGTGGGCGTGGGATAGTCTCGTAGGCCCCTTTACCTTTTTCTTTATCCATAAAGTTCAAAAATCCATAGAATATTCATATGATATCCAATTTTGATGATTCAAATTCCTACAGGTTCCTAAAATCACGGCCTATCCAGATTTGTGCCTTGCACATTTTTCCAAGGGGATTTTCTATAGAATAATTTTCAAATTCAAATCTGCGTATTTTAAACCCCACCTTGCAAAAATCCTAGAGGATTCAAATCAACTCCAAATGGAGTGATCCCAATTTCTAGAGCCTTCTTATATCTTGCACTATTTTTGAAGCCTCGGTCAACGTTTTTATCTGGCATGTTTCTGTTACATTAAATAAATAGCTTCCTTTTGCTATTTATCCAGTATTGGAAAATCCCTAGAATATTCACGTCAACTCCAAATCCAGTGAAACAACTTCCTAAATGTTTCTAAAATCATGCTCTGTTTATTGAGTGCCTCCACTCATTTTTAACAGAATGTTTTTTGTAGGCTTCTTAAAGGACCACCTATCCCCTCTTTCATCCATTCAAAAATCCCTGATGGTCCAAATCTCCTATAGCAAGCTTCGGGTATTTTTCTTATGACCAGACAGGTCCAAGAAAAATAAAACTCCTATTTATATAGCAGTTTTGTTTCTGCTTGTTGCGTGGCTTACTGTGTTTGTTTCCGACGATAGTTGACGGGGTAGACAGAGTACCCACAGTTGGACCGGAAGACCTCGAAGGCCCCAAGGACTTATGTGAGCAAAGGCAAGCAGCCCTTTGACCATGTTTGAGAAAAATATTATTTGCATGCCAAGTACAGTAATATTCCAGTTTCATATGATTATGAGTATTCGGTAAATCATCGATATGGTGTTACCGATGGCTCCTCTGGAGCTCTTGCATTTGAGCATGATTCTACCACCTATGAGGGTCACGCTAATATTATGTTGACAAGTAGACGGTAGAGCTACGCATAGCAGAAGCACATGCATGATGATGGTAAAGATGATATCAAAGGTTTTATGAAAACGCTGTCGGGTGCCACTAATGCCCGAGGGTGATGATGTTGAGTTAGGTGGCCACTTGTGAAGAAGTGGTGCACCGGGTATATTTTGGTGTGAGTGGTTTCGGAAACAAGATTAGAATTATGATGTGTCGACCGTCCCAACCTTACATGTACGACCATGATACCCCTTTATGGGACGGGGCTTTGTTGATTACTTTGGTCGGTACTAGCAAAGAGGCCACATTACTAGTGGCGAGAGTGATATGTGGTCACTCTCGTGACGGGGTCGTACCAGGTAGGTCGACTATGTCGTTGTTACGTGTTTCGGGCACACCGTTGGTCCCTACATGGATGCTACGATGCACAGTTGGTGCTCGTAAGATGTACATCATGTGGGCTGGGTACCAATCGAGTGGAACTCTTTGTCTAGTGTCGTCAGGGGAAAGGCAATGATTGGGCACTTACCTCAGGTATGATATATGCCGCGAGTCGTGGATGACACGGAAGTTTCCCGGATCTCGTGGGTACAGCGTACAAACTCTGCAGTGTAAAACTATTCGAATAGTCGTGTCCACGGTCAAGGACAGTTGGGTAATCCTGCTTAAACTACGTCCAGTTGTGTCCGCATAAACCAAGTGTGTGTGTATATGTGTGTGTGTGTGTGTGTTCAAAGGTGTTATCGGAGTAAGAGGACATGACAAGTTTGGTGACTTGGCATATTGGGCTTATGATGCATATCCATACCCGTCCTTGATCATGTGTATTTCCATTCAAGGCTTGCTTTCTGCAAATGTTGCATGTTAGTTATTATCATACCACTGCATTAACCATATCATGGGTTGTTTGCGAGTACATTTAAAGTGTTCATTGGCTTGCCACTAGTTATTTCATTGACCAGGTATGAGAGAACGGGATATGGTGAAGAGTAACTTGGCTACATACCTGCGAGCTAGGACGCTTCCCAGTCAGAATGCGTGTAGGTTAAGGCTGATGGCATGGGTTCACGCTTTCGACCAGTATCTCCGCTATTGGTCAAGTTTGGTGTGCTCGCCTTCAAGGCCCTATATATGTAAGACTTGACCGCAATGGTCATTTATCGTATTAAATGGTACGTATGGATGTAAGACTCTTGTTATTCAGTTTCTATGTGTTCGGTGAGCATTGATCTCTGGGATCACAGAGCACGTTCATTCGACGATCTCGACTTGTAAGTCGGGGTCCCCACAGAGCAAGGGTTCATAAGGAAACTAAGGGATATTAAGGCCCCCTTTTAATAGAGACTAGTAAGATGCTCGTGCTACGCTACGGAATCACAAAAGGTCGGGTACGATTTTTTGACTGAAGTGTTGGGATTAGATCCTATTGAACTTAAATATGTACCAAGACAACAATAAAACTAATGTCATATTGTGGATAAGTACACATTGAGCAAAATCAAACATAGATTCCTACCGATGAACTCCCTCGTCCGAGGCAAACATTTTATTTTCCATTTTCACCTTGTCGAAGACTTGTTGTTCTCCCTACCTAGCTTTCTCATTGTGTCCATATTGAGCGGACAAAGAGTATGTGGCAAATGGAAAATCTGTCCACAGACATTTGGCAATTCTCATGACCCAAACCAGCTTTTGGTCAACAGATGATCCACCTCCAATCCACATCTCATTAACCACTACAAGAATATGCATACATCGCCACCATGAAGAGATGCAATATTGTAGACCCATTCATGCTTAGTTACATACCTTAGGCATTTAAGAGGCCATGGAATCATTCGTCAAGCATAGTATACCTTCTTTTAGTTGTTTGCTCAAAACAAATGTGACAACAATATTAGCCCTCGAGCTCTCTCGCTTCATCTATCTTCTCAGCTAAAACGGTATGTAGAATATATAATGGTCTATAGAGTATTTAGAAAAAAGAAAAAAAACTTTAGAGACTCTATATTATATTTAGGAAAACAAAAAACCCAATATTCATCACTTTCACTACATTTTGTATGGGGCAAAGAAAAAGTAAAAGATGCACTTGAATCATATGTATATATAGCCGGGGTGAGTGCACATGTAAGTATTTTAAGATGCAAACATTTACTTAGGTTCATCAACTTCATATAAGGAACACTTACTTAGGTTCGGAAACTTCATATAAGGAATAAGTGGGTGCAAACTAAAAACAAGTTTGTGAAATTTCCAAAGTTCAGTTCATGATTTTAGAAGTTCTTTGATAAATCCCCTCACGAGCGCACCGACTAACAAAGCACCCCCAAAACTGGAAGAAAAATAATGGCCTAGAAATAGACAGATAAAACATCTGTGGTACGTGATCCATAGTTGGGATATTGAGTCAAACTATTATTCTTCATCATAGGCCAATTTTCGGCAGTTCCAGGAAGTGCAAAGAGAAACCTAATGGGCAACATTGTTGTATGTATTAACATAAGACTTCCTTGAAGATCTTACAAACTTGAGACCAACATTTTATAATTGCAGAAAACATTATATCAACTATTAAGGTTTTCTAAGCACAAAGCAAGAATATATACATGCTAACAAAGCGAGGACCCCAAAAGCAAACATGTACCACCATCCTCCTCCTAAATAAGTATACATGCTTAAGAGATGCTCACTTATGCTAATTTACCTTAGTGACCAGTTCTAACCGATTGAAGAAACGATTCTGCTCAACAGTCAATACATGTGTTTCAGATTAGAGTTGTATACTACACATATATCTTAATGGTGATATCTTTAAAATGTTTGAAATGTTTACATATCTTTCAGACATTAAACTGCGTTTGGTTCCCACCACCTCAAGCATGGTGTCAGGAAAAGCTTATCCATTGAATCTTGCAGTTCACAATCCACCACTTCCTCCTAACTATCAGCATACTGAAGAACCGTTATCCATTGTTTTTATAGCTGCTGCTCCATATACCCATAATTTAGAGGATGAAACTACAGGGTACTTCCTATAATTACTGTGTTGGGGAACGTCGCATGGGAAACAAAAAATTTCCTACGGGCACGAACACCTATCATGGTGATGTCCATCTACGAGAGGGGATGTGTGATCTACGTACCCTTGTAGACCGTACAGCAGAAGCGTTAGTGAACGCGGTTGATGTAGTGGAACGTCCTCACGTCCCTCGATCCGCCCCGCGAACCGTCCCGCGATCAGTCCCACGATCTAGTGCCGAACGGACGGCACCTCCGCGTTCAGCACACGTACAGCTCGACGATGATCTCGTCCTTCTTGATCCAGCAAAAGAGACAGAGAGGTAGAAGAGTTCTCCGGCAGCGTGACGGCGCTCCGGAGGTTGGTGATGATCTTATCTCAGCAGGGCTCCGCCCGAGCTCCGCAGAAACGCGATCTAGAGGAAAAACCGTGGAGGTATGTGGTCGGGCTGCCGTGGAAAAGTCGTCTCAAATCAGCCCTAAAACCTCCGTATATATAGGGGAGGAGGGGGAGCCTTGCCTTGGGGTCCAAGGACTCCCAAGGGGGTCGGCCGATCCAAAGGGGGGAACCCTCCCCTTCCAAACCGAGTCCAACTAGGTTTGGAAGGAGGAGTCCTTCCCCCTTTTCCCACCTCCCCTTTTTTTCTCTTTGATTTTCTTCCTATGGCGCATAGGGCCTTCTTGGGCTGTCCCACCAGCCCACTAAGGGCTGGTGCGCCACCCCCAAGGCCTATGGGCTTCCCCGGGGTGGGTTGCCCCCCCCCCCCCCGTGGTGAACTCCCGGAACCCATTCGTCATTCCGGGTACATTCCTGGTAACTCCGAACACCTTCCGGTAATCAAATGAGGTCATCCTATATATCAATCTTCGTTTCCAGACCATTCCGGAAACCCTCGTGACATCCGTGATCTCATCCGGGACTCCGAACAACATTCGGTAACCAACCATATAACTCAAATACGCATAAAACAACGTCGAACCTTAAGTGTGCAGACCCTGCGGGTTCGAGAACTATGTAGACATGACCCGAGAGACTCCTCGGTCAATATCCAATAGCGGGACCTGGATGCCCATATTGGATCCTACATATTCTACGAAGATCTTATCGTTTGAACCTCAGTGCCAAGGATTCATATAATCCCGTATGTCATTCCCTTTGTCCTTCGGTATGTTACTTGCCCGAGATTCGATCGTCAGTATCCGTATACCTATTTCAATCTCGTTTACCGGCAAGTCTCTTTACTCGTTCCGTAATACAAGATCCCGCAACTTACATTAAGTCACATTGCTTGCAAGGCTTGTGTGTGATGTTGTATTACCGAGTGGGCCCTGAGATACCTCTCCGTCACACGGAGTGACAAATCCCAGTCTCGATCCATACTAACTCAACGAACACCTTCGGAGATACCTGTAGAGCATCTTTATAGTCACCCAGTTACGTTGCGACGTTTGATACACACAAAGTATTCCTCTAGTGTCAGTGAGTTATATGATCTCATGGTCATAGGAACAAATACTTGACACGCAGAAAACAGTAGCAACAAAATGACACGATCAACATGTTACGTCTATTAGTTTGGGTCTAGTCCATCACGTGATTCTCCTAATGACGTGATCTAGTTATCAAGCAACAACACCTTGTTCATAATCAGAAGACACTGACTATCTTTGATCAACTGGCTAGCCAACTAGAGGCTTGCTAGGGACAGTGTTTTGTCTATGTATCCACACATGTATTTAAGTCTTCATTCAATACAGTTATAGCATGGATAATAAACGATTATCTTGATACAGGAATTATAATAATAACTATATTTATTATTGCCTCTAGGGCATAATTCCAACAGTCTCCCACTTGCACTAGAGTCAATAATCTAGCCCTCACATCATCATGCGAATTACATTGTAATAAATCTAACACCCATACAGTTCTGGTGTTGATCATGCTTTGCCCGTGGAAGAGGTTTAGTCAGCGGGTCTGCTACATTCAGATCCGTGTGCACTTTGCATATATTCACGTCCTCCCTTCGACGTAGTCGCGGATGAGGTTGAAGCGTCGTTTGATGTGTCTGGACTTCTTGTGAAACCGTGGTTCCTTTGCTAGGGCAATGGCACCCGTGTTGTCACAGAACAAGGTTATTGGATTCAGTGCGCTTGGCACCACTCCAAGATCCGTCATGAACTGCTTCATCCAGACACCCTCCTTAGCCGCCTCCGAGGCAGCCATGTACTCCGCTTCACATATAGAATCTGCTACGACGCTTTGCTTGGAACTGCACCAGCTTACCGCACCCCCATTAAGAATAAATACGTATCCGGTCTGCGACTTAGAGTCGTCCGGATCTGTGTCAAAGCTTGCATCGACGTAACCCTTTACGGCGAGCTCTTCGTCACCTCCATACACGAGAAACATCTCCTTAGTCCTTTTCAGGTACTTCAGGATATTCTTGACCGCCGTCCAGTGATCCACTCCTGGATTACTCTGGAACCTGCCTGCCATACTTATGGCCAAGCTAACGTCCGGTCTAGTGCACAGCATTGCATACATGATAGAACCTATGGCTGAAGCATAGGGGACGGTGCTCATATGCTCTCTATCCTCATCAGTTGTTGGGCACTGAGTCTTACTCAATCTCGTACCTTGTAAAACTGGCAAGAACCCTTTCTTTGACTGTTCCATTTTGAACCGCTTCAAAACTTTATCAAGGTATGTGCTTTGTGAAAGTCCTATCAAGCGTTTCGATCTATCCCTGTAGATCTTAATGCCTAGAATGTAAGCAGCTTCTCCTAGGTCCTTCATAGAGAAACTTTTATTCAAGTAATCCTTTATGCTCTCCAAAAACTCTACGTTGTTTCCAATCAGCAATATGTCATCCACATATAATATTAGAAACGCCACAGAGCTCCCACTCACTTTCTTGTAAATACAAGATTCTCCAACCACTTGTATAAACCCAAATGCTTTGATCACCTCATCAAAGCGTTTGTTCCAACTCTGAGATGCTTGCACCAGTCCATAAATGGATCGATGGAGCTTGCACACCTTGTTAGCATTCTTAGGATCGACAAAACCTTTGGGTTGCATCATATACAACTCTTCCTTAAGGAAACCGTTAAGGAACGCCGTTTTGACATCCATCTGCCAGATTTCATAATCGAAAAATGCAGCTATTGCTAACATGATTCTGACGGACTTAAGCATCGCTACGGGTGAGAATGTCTCATCGTACTCAACTCCTTGAACTTGTGAAAAACCCTTCGCCACAAGTCGAGCTTTATAAACGGTCTCATTGCCGTTAGCGTCTGTCTTCCTCTTAAAGATCCATTTGTTCTGAATAGCCTTGCGGCCCTCAGGTAGTACTTCGAAAGTCCACACTTTGTTCTCATACATGGATCCTATCTCGGACTTCATGGCTTCTAGCCATTTGTTGGAATCTGGGCCCACCATTGCTTCTTCATAATTTGCAGGTTCATTGTTGTCTAACAACATGATTGACAAGACGGGATTACCGTACCACTCTGGAGCAGCACGTGGTCTTGTCGACCTGCGTGGTTCGACAGAAACTTGAACTGGAGTTTCATGATCATCATCATTAACTTCCTCCTCAACTGGCGTCGCAACAACAGAGGTTTCCCCTTGCCTGCGCCACCATCCAGAGGGATGAGAGGTTCGACAACCTCATCAAGTTCTATCCTCCTCCCACTCAATTCTCTCGAGAGAAACTCCTTCTCGAGAAAAGCTCCGTTTTTAGCAACAAACACTTTGCCCTCGGATTTGAGATAGAAGGTGTACCCAACTGTCTCTTTTGGGTAACCTATGAAGATGCACTTTTCCGCTTTGGGTTCCAGCTTTTCAGGCTCAAGCTTTTTGACATAAGCATCACATTCCCAAACTTTAAGAAATGACAACTTTGGCCTTTTGCCATACCACAGTTCGTATGGTGTCGTCTCAACGGATTTTGATGGTGCCCTATTTAAAGTGAATGCAGCTGTTTCTAATGCATAACCCCAAAACGATAACGGCAAATCGGTAAGAGACATCATAGATCGCGCCATCTCTAATAAAGTACGATTACGACGTTTGGACACACCATTACGCTGTGGTGTTCCAGGCGGTGTCAACTGTGAAACAATTCCACATTGTCTTAAGTGAGCACCAAACTCGAAACTCAGATATTCACCCCCACGATCAGACCGTAGGAACTTGATCTTCTTGTTACGATGATTTTCAACTTCACTCTGAAATTGCTTGAACTTTTCAAATGTTTCAGACTTGTGCTTCATTAAGTAGACATAACCATATCTACTCAAATCGTCAGTGAAGGTGAGAAAATAACGATATCCGCCGCGTGCCTCTACGCTCATCGGACCACACACATCAGTATGTATGATTTCCAACAAGTCACTTGCACGCTCCATTGTTCCGGAGAACGGAGTTTTAGTCATCTTGCCCATGAGGCATGGTTCGCACGTGTCAAGTGAATCAAAGTCAAGTGACTCCAAAAGTCCATCGGCATGGAGTTTCTTCATGCGCTTTACACCAATATGACCTAAGCGGCAGTGCCACAAAAATATGGCGCTATCATTGTTAACTCTAACTCTTTTGGTCTCAGTGTTATGTATGTGTGTATCACTATCAAGATTCAATATGAACAATCCTCTCACATTGGGTGCATGACCATAAAAGATGTTACTCATAGAAATAGAACAACCATTATTCTCTGACTTAAAAGAGTAACCGTCTCGCAATAAACAAGATCCGGATATAATGTTCATGCTCAACGCAGGCACTAAATAACAATGGTTCAAGTTCATAACTAATCCTGATGGTAACTGAAGTGAAACTGTGCCGACGGCGATTGCATCAACCTTGGAACCATTTCCTACGCGCATCGTCACTTCATCTTTCGCCAGCCTTCGTCTATTCCGCAGTTCCTGTTTCGAGTTGCAAATATGAGCAACAGAACCGGTATCGAATACCCAGGCACTACTACGAGAGCCGGTTAAGTACGCATCAATAACATGTATATCAAATATACCTGATTTTTCTTTGGCCGCCTTCTTATCAGCCAGATACTTGGGGCAATTGCGCTTCCAGTGACCCATACCCTTGCAATAGTAACACTCTGTTTCAGGCTTAGGTCCAGCTTTGGGTTTCTTCGTCGGATTGGCAACAGGCTTGCCGCTCTTCTTTGAATTGCCCTTCTTGCCTTTGCCATTTCTCTTGAAACTAGTGGTCTTATTCACCATCAACACTTGATGCTCTTTACGGAGTTCAAACTCTGCGACTTTCAGTATCGCAAACAACTCGCCGGGAGACTTGTTCATCCCTTGCATGTTGTAGTTCAACACAAAGCCTTTATATCTTGGCGGCAGTGATTGAAGGATTCTGTCAGTGATAGCTTCTTGCGGGAGTTCAATCCCCAGCTTAGCTAGACGGTTTGAGTACCCAGACATTTTGAGCTCATGTTCACTGACAGACGAGTTCTCCTCCATCTTGCAAGCATAGAATTTATCGGAGGTCTCATACCTCTCGATCCGGGCGTTCTTCTGAAAGATAAACTTCAACTCTTGGAACATCTCAAATGCTCCATGATGCTCAAAGCGACGTTGAAGTCCCGGTTCTAAGCCATACAAGACTGCACATTGAACTACTGATTAGTCCTCCTTACGTGCTAACCAAGCGTTCTTAACATCCTGATCAGCCGTAGCGGGTGGTTCATCTCCTAGCGCAGCATTAAGGACATAATCCTTCTTCCCATCTTGTAAGATTGGCTTAAGATTACGAACCCAGTCTACAAAGTTGCTTCCATCATCTTTCAACTTAGCTTTCTCTAGGAACGTATTAAAATTCAGGGTGACTATCGCGTGAGCCATGATCTACAACACAAATATATCCAAAGTGGAATTAGACTATGTTCAAGATAATTAGAGTTTAACTTAATCAAATTATTCGCTAAACTCCCACTCAAAAAGTACATCTCTCTAGTCATTTGAGTGGTTCATGATCCACTTACACTAGCTCAAGTCCGATCATCACGTGAGTTGAGTATAGTTTCAGTGGTAAGCATCCCTATGCTAATCATATCATCTATATGATTCATGATCGACCTTTCGGTCTCATGTGTTCTGAGGCCATGTCTGCACATGCTAGGCTCGTCAAGCTTAACCCGAGTGTTCCGTGTGCGCAACTGTTTTGCACCCGTTGTATGTGAACGTTGAGTCTATCACACCCGATCATCACGTGGTGTCTCGAAACGACGAACTGTAGCAACGGTGCACAGTCGGGGAGAACACAATTTCGTCTTGAAATTTTAGTGAGAGATCACCTCATAATGCTACCGTCGTTCTAAGCAAAATAAGGTGCATAAAAGGATTAACATCACATGCAATTCATAAGTGACATGATATGGCCATCATCACGTGCTCCTTAATCTCCATCACCAAAGCACCGGCACGATCTTTTTGTCACCGGCGCCACACCATGATCTCCATCAACGTGTCGCCATCGGGGTTGTCGTGCTACTCATGCTATTACTACTAAAGCTACATCCTAGCAAAATAGTAAACGCATCTGCAAGCACAAACATTAGTATAAAGACAACCCTATGGCTCCTGTCGGTTGCCGTACCATCGACGTGCAAGTCGATATTATCTATTACAACATGATCATCTCATACATCCAATATATCACATCACATCGTTGGCCATATCACATCACAAGCATACTCTGCAAAAACAAGTTAGACGTCCTCTAATTTTGTTGTTGCATGTTTTACGTGGTGACCATGGGTATCTAGTAGGATCGCATCTTACTTACGCAAACACCACAACAGAGATATATGAGTTGCTATTTAACCTCATCCAAGGACCTCCTCGGTCAAATCCGATTCAACTAAAGTTGGAGAAACTGACACCCGCCAGTCATCTTTGAGCAACGGAGTTACTCGTAGCGATGAAACCAGTCTCTCGTAAGCGTACGAATAATGTCGGTCCGAGCCGCTTCGATCCAACAATACCGCGGAATCAAGAAAAGAATAAGGAGGGAAGAAAAACACACATCACCACCCACAAAAACTTTTTTGTTCTACTCGAGAAGACCTCTACGCATGAACCTAGCTCATGATGCCACTGTTGGGGAACGTCGCATGGGAAACAAAAAATTTCCTACGCGCACGAAGACCTATCATGGTGATGTCCATCTACGAGAGGGGATGTGTGATCTACGTACCCTTGTAGACCGTACAGCAGAAGCATTAGTGAACGTGGTTGATGTAGTGGAACGTCCTCACGTCCCTCGATCCGCCCCGCGAACCGTCCCGCGATCAGTCCCACGATCTAGTGCCGAAATGACGGCACCTCCGCGTTCAGCACACGTACAGCTCGACGATGATCTCGGCCTTCTTGATCCAGCAAGAGAGACGGAGAGGTAGAAGAGTTCTCCGGCAGCGTGACGGCGCTCCGGAGGTTGGTGGTGATCTTATCTCAGTAGGGCTCCGCCCGAGCTCCGCAGAAATGCGATCTAGAGGAAAAACCGTGGAGGTATGTGGTCGGGCTGCCGTGGAAAAGTCGTCTCAAATCAGCCCTAAAACCTCCGTATATATAGGGGGAGGAGGGGGAGCCTTGCCTTGGGGTCCAAGGACTCCCAAGGAGGTCGGACGAGCCAAAGGGGGGAACCCTCCCCTTCCAAACCGAGTCCAACTAGGTTTGGAAGGAGGAGTCCTTCCCCCTTTTCCCACCTCCCCTTTTTTTCTTTTCTCTTTGATTTTCTTCCTATGGCGCATAGGGCCTTCTTGGGCTGTCCCACCAGCCCACTAAAAGCTGTTGCGCCACCCCCAAGGCCTATGGGCTTCCCCGGGGTGGGTTGCCCCCCCCCCCCCCGGTGAACTCCCGGAACCCATTCGTCATTCCCGGTACATTCCTGGTAACTCCGAAAACCTTCCGGTAATCAAATGAGGTCATCCTATATATCAATCTTCGTTTCCGGACCATTCCGGAAACCCTCGTGATGTCCGTGATCTCATCCGGGACTCCGAACAACATTCGGTAACCAACCATATAACTCAAATACGCATAAAACAACGTCGAACCTTAAGTGTGCAGACCCTGCGGGTTCGAGAACTATGTAGACATGACCCGAGAGACTCCTCGGTCAATATCCTATAGCGGGACCTGGATGCCCATATTGGATCCTACATATTCTACGAAGATCTTATCGTTTGAACCTGAGTGCCAAGGATTCATATAATCCCGTATATCATTCCCTTTGTCCTTCGATATGTTACTTGCCCGAGATTCGATCGTCAGTATCCGTATACCTATTTCAATCTCGTTTACCGGCAAGTCTCTTTACTCGTTCCGTAATACAAGATCCCGCAACTTACATTAAGTCACATTGCTTGCAAGGCTTGTGTGTGATGTTGTATTACCGAGTGGGCCCTGAGATACCTCTCCGTCACACGGAGTGACAAATCCCAGTCTCGATCCATACTAACTCAACGAACACCTTCGGAGATACCTGTAGAGCATCTTTATAGTCACCCAGTTACGTTGCGACGTTTGATACACACAAAGTATTCCTCCAGTGTCAGTGAGTTATATGATCTCATGGTCATAGGAACAAATACTTGACACGCAGAAAACAGTAGCAACAAAATGACACGATCAACATGTTACGTCTATTAGTTTGGGTCTAGTCCATCACGTGATTCTCCTAATGACGTGATCTAGTTATCAAGCAACAACACCTTGTTCATAATCAGAAGACACTGACTATCTTTGATCAACTGGCTAGCCAACTAGAGGCTTGCTAGGGACAGTGTTTTGTCTATGTATCCACACATGTATTTAAGTCTTCATTCAATACAGTTATAGCATGGATAATAAACGATTATCTTGATACAGGAATTATAATAATAACTATATTTATTATTGCCTCTAGGGCATAATTCCAACAGTCTCCCACTTGCACTAGAGTCAATAATCTAGCCCTCACATCATCATGCGAATTACATTGTAATAAATCTAACACCCATAAGTGCATGTGATGGGTATTGAACATATGATGGAGATGGTTAGTGGGCACTACCTCATGCCACATATGCCATGTTGGTCCGGACAACCTTGGAGGAAGGTTTGTCGTGATAGATGTGTGACCACGGAACTGATATCTTGTTGGACGGGAGTGATCAGTGAGGGTATATCGAGGCGTGAGGGTGGTAACACTATGGAAGATCATTCAGAAAAATTGTGTGATACTAACCCTTACAGGGAAACTTAAACCTCCTAAGTTGACCATAGATCGAGTCGTATCAGTGTGTTACCTTACCCTTTCATGCTGCCACAGGTCTTCCCAAAAGGGAATATAGTTTAGTAGGTCGTAAGCCTATTATCAGGTACACACCAAGTAGAGGGGTCGGGATGAAGGTCTCCATGGCCCTGGAATAAAACCAGTCATCCGATCATGGGGCATGGGTGTTTCCGGTCTGGAACCGAGAGGGGAAGAGCTCTCCCCTTGTAGCGCGTGGTAGAAATGTGATACTATGCTATTCGAGGATGTTGGCCTCCCCGTCTTATGGTTTTTTCCTGGCAGCATAGTCAAGTGAATTCGGACCTCGTGGGGGTAAAAATTGGTGTGTGCTGGTTCTGAGTGTTTACTTCTAAAGTACCGTACACGGGATTAGTCTGAGTGACTATTTAAACACGTGGGTTGTGGGTAAATAGTACACCCTCTGCAGAGTCAAAACTATTCGAGTAGTCGTGTCCACGGTCAAAGTCGACTGGTTGATAGGTCAAGTGTTGGTTTGAGTGTCGGTCTTCGGAGCTATTAATTTGAACATGACAATATCTACGAAACAGGATGATAACCGTAACTACTAGTAGAGTGCTCGTGCGTTACTATGGGCTACAATGCATATAAATGAATCAAATTAGTGGTTCCCACAAATCCAACCATATACGAGGAAGAAATGTGCTTGTCCGGACTCCATGTTATCTCCCACACATGGTGCTTACACAGAAACTCCACCTCATGATGGATCCTTTCCTTTTCATGCAGGACCCTACCTTTCCCACCATAGCGATACATTTCTTGCTGGAGCCCACATCGTATATAAAGTGGTATGTTAATACGTAGGTGTGTAAAAATAAAGAACAAACTCACTTTGTTTGTTTCGGAGATATAGAAAAACAATACAGAAGGACCGATGATTCCAGTCATCTTGTTTCATCTTTAAATGTATGAAGGGTTAACGAACACATTTATTATTCTTTCAAAATTTGAATGCCCGTGCATTACCACAACCATTTAGCTTTCTTTATCATTGTGTATACAAACATAATGCACACCAAATTTCATGTTTATATAAAAGATAGTCATTACCAGTATATTTGTGTCAAAAGTAGAAGTATCATATTTTCTTATGGAGCCTAACTCTAGCTAGAGATAGGAGGATTAGGTTTTGGCAGGATGCGAGGTGCCAACTCACTAAGAGCGAGCGTCGTAATAATAATCCACTTCACTTGAAGTGTATTTCAAGAAAAATAGTAATTTGAGGGCATCCGCATAGAGAGCGATGATACAACTAACATCTACTTGATGCGGCGCGAATTTTGGATAATCCTAAGCAAGTGTTAATGTTGAATAATCCTATGCAAGTGTTAGTATAATAAAATATTTGCTAACAACCCCTAACAATTCCAAAACACTCATGGCTGTCCAAAATTACAAAAATTTCAAAATTAACAACAAAAATAGTGCACATGAAGTACGATTAAATCTGAACAGAACTTGACAAAATTCAAAATCAGAACCTTTCTATTGTTGTCAACAGATCCTCTTGTACATAACATTTTCACCCTCAAACTGAACATATGCTATGACAATACATCCATTTCTACTTTGCTTTATAACTGAGAGCCATTTGTATGCCCAAATATGATCTTAGAATTAGTTTGTTTCAGCCTTTTCTCTTTCTATATGTACACCTAAATTAAGAAAGCATTCACCCATGACATACCGCTTTAGAGCAACACCACAACAATTCTTAACTCCCATGAATAAAGACTCTTTTTAGGGATGTTGCATTTTATTTTCAGGGGCGTGCCTGCATTTGTATTGTGAAGTAATTTCTTCTAGGGTACACGTGTGTAGCTAACATGTATTCTGATATAACACTAGTAAGATGACCGTGCTACGCTACGGAATCACAAAAGATCGGGTACGATTGTTTTACTGAACTGTTGGGATCAGATCCTACTGAACTTAAATACGTACCAAGACATCAATCAAACTAATGTCATATTTTCGATAAGTACACATAGAGCAAAATCAAACATATATTCCCACCAATGAACTCCCTCGTCCAAGGAAAACATTTTATTTTCCATTTTCACCTTGCCGAAGACTTGTTGTATCCCTACCTAGCTTTCTCATTGTTGTCCATATTGAGCGGACAAAGAGTATGTGGCAAATGGAAAATCTGTCCACACACATTTGAAAATTCTCATGACCCAAACCAGCTTTTGGTCAACACATGATCCACCTCCAATCCACATCTCATTAACCGCTACAAGAATCTGCATACATCGCCCCCATGTATTGTAGACCCATTCATGCTTAGTTACATGCCTTAGGCATTTAAGAGGCCATGGAATCATTCGTCAAGCATAGTATACCCTTCTTTTAGTTGTTTGCTAAAAACATATGTGACAACAATATTAGCCCTCGAGCTCTATCGCTTCATCTATCTTCTCACCTAAAAATGGTATGTAGAATATATAATGGTCTATAGAATATTTAGATAAAAGAAAAAAAAACTTTAGAGACTCTATATTATATTTAGGCCAACAAAAAACCCAATATTCATCACTTTCACTACATTATGTATGGAGCAAAGAAAAAGTAAAAGATGCACTTGAGCCCTAGTGACAAGCATTAAACATAGCAAAGTCATAGCAACATCTATCTCCGAACATAGTGGATACTACGGGTCAAGCCCTAAAAAAACTAACTCAATTACATGATGAATATCATCCAGCTCTTCACTGACCAGCAAGCCTTTGAAGGAATTACTCACTCCCGGTGGAGAGCATCATGGAAATGGCAATGGAGGAGGGTTGGTGATGAAGAAGACCAAAGATTCCCCTCTCTCGAGCCCCAAACGGACTCTAGATTAGGCCTCCCGATGAAGAACATGAGGTGGTGGCGGATCCTTATCATGAAACGTCATGAAACTTCCTCTTTGATTTTTTCTTTGAAAATAGGAATTTATAGGGTTGTAATTAGGGTCAACGTCTAGGTTAGTTTCATTCAAATCATTCAAATTAGAGTCCAGAACAAGAGCAAAAGCGTTAGGAAAAGTAGATACAATGGAGACATATCAGGTAGTAGGTGGCGCCCCTCTGGCATATTTATGGCCCAATAATTCTTATATGTTCCATAGAAAGTCTCTAAGAAATTTCAGGTCATTTGGAGTCCATTGATTTTTCACCCTTTTCTTGGTTTTTCGGTCCAAATTCCTAGTTTCCAGCAGTTTCCCTCTTCGTATTATACCTTGCACATTCAGAGAGAAAAGGCACAAGAATTGTATCATAATGAGGAATAATGGACAAGAATAACAAAAATATCAATAAGAATTCATGATGTATAATGGACGTATCAACTCCCCCAAGCTTAGACCTCGCTTGTCCTCAAGAGAAAGCCGAACTCGATAATAATGACCACATGATTTGAGAGAGAGGCATCAATAAAAATAGAGTAAGGAAATGAGGAAATCATGAATATTGACATCGCAGCTAGGTTCTCATCGTATAGCTTCTCATAAGAAAGTAACAATGAATCCGTAATTTTTCAAGTATAAGGCATAATCATTATTGATAATCAACAAACTAAGTTCTTAGTTATTGAGACAATCATAATTCATCATATCCAGAGAAAAGTCTATGTAAGAGATTTTCATTGTTGCAAGTTCACATACTCAACTATTATTTAGTCCTCTATGATTGCTGACACTCATAGCATATGTTTGGAGCTAGTGTTTCCGTTGGACACGTAGGAATATGGGGGCTTGATAGTTTTTGCCACCAACTTATTTACCTCAAGGATAATGTCAACAATAATGTTTCATGATCACCTTCATTCAACTGGATATATTTATCTGTATCTATGATCAACACATGATGCTTGCCAACTAGAGAGTTAATAGGTTGGAAAATGATAAAATTTATTGACTCTTGCGCAGAAGTGAATTCATGAAGATAAAAGATAGGCCCTTCGCAGAGCAAAGTAGAGGTTGTCATGTGCTTTTAAGTTTTTGGATGTGCAAACTCTTAATGTAAAGGAACATCACTTTATATTGCCCCTTATGATAGCAAACTTTATTATGCACTCTGTCGATTTTATTTCTTTACAATCACAAGATCGTACAAAGCTTACTTTCCCTTGCAATAAAATAGCATACATATTTAAGAGCATTTTTATTGCTTGATGCACCAATGGCAACTTACTTGAAGGATCTTATTCAATCCATAAGGTATGGTGGACTCTCATGGAAAGAAACTTGGTTAAAGGGGCTATGGATGCACAAGTAGTATCTCTACTCAATGCAAACAAAATTGGCTAGAAAATGACCTAAAGAAAGCACCACATGATAAGGAATCCAAGACCATATTACTTCTAGCGGTTGTAAACTATCATGATCATTATGTTGTCTTCCTTCTCCAACAACAACACTCGATCATTATATAATATCTGATGGGGGCTCACAATCATAAAAGATGTCCAAGATAGTGTATTTGTATGTAAATCTCCTCTCCTATATCTTAATATTGCATAGATTTTATCAATGACTAATGCTATGTTTGTTTATTCTCAACCACTTTTATCATGTCTACCTTTTCTATGTGAAGTCATTACTCCCCATGGGACTAGCATATGAACTTTTTATTTCTTTTATTTCAATGTTATGATGATAGATGCATGAGAGTAAAACACACAAGCTCAACTAATATTTATTATATAACTCTCACACTTGATTACAAGGATAGATAGATCTTAAGGCAAAAATTCTAAGGAAAGTTTGGTCAAAAAAATCTAAGCAAAGGTCAAATTTTATTTCTCTAAATCAGGATATAACTAAGGATCAAACTAAGATAGATGGTAATGATAAAAGTGATGGTGATACGATATTGGGGCATTTCCCCAAGCTTGGAACAAGCTAAAGGTGATGTCCATACGTAGGTACTTAGGTGTCCTTCTTGGGTGATGGTGGCGTTGAGGTAGTAGGCTTGTTCTTAAAGAGCTATTCCAGACCATTGATTATTATCCGGAGAGCATTGATACATCTCAAACATATCTAAAATTTATGTTTCTTCCATGATCTTTTGGGTGACATTGTTATATGTTTTGCTACACTTTTATATCATTTTACACATATTTGGACTAACCTACTAACTCAATGCACCCAGTGCCAGATTATGTCTGTTGATGTCTATTTTGCAGGGGCTTTTACCCAATTTTCCGAAGCCCGAAAAATTCCAGGAAAAATATATCAAAAATCAGAGTAACGGAAGCTTCGAGATCACCAAAGATGGGCCAGAGGGGGACAGGGGCCGCCCAGGCGACCTGCTGGCCCGGCCTACCCCTAGACGCGCCAGGAGGCCGCCTGGGTGGGCCCCACCTCCTCCGATGCCCTCCTTTGTCCTATATTTAGACTCCCGAGAGGAAACCCTTCTGCAACTTCGAGAATCCCTAATTTCTCCATCGTTCTGCCGCCGCTACGCTTCCGAGATCGGTAGCGTGAGGAGACCTCTTCCCGGCACCCTGCCGGAGGGAGGATTGACCTCCGGGAGCTTCTCCGCCATCATGGACGCTTTTCGGACCTGCCGTGAGTAGTCCTCCTTGGACCATGCGTCCATGACCAGTAGCTATGTGGTGTCTTCTCTCCAATCTTGTGCTTCAATGGTTAGTCCTTGTGAGCTGCCCTACATGATCAAGGCATCTATGTAATTCTCTTGCTATCGCTATGCTCGGTTTGTTGGGATCCGATGGATTATGAGATTATGTTCAGATTGTTATGAGTTATATATTTGATTATCCTTTTATATTATGTTCCTTAGTGATTCATGCATATTCTCCGTTGCTATTTATTGCTTTGGCCGAGTAGTAGATTGTAACTCCAAAAGGGAGCGTTATGCATGATTGTGGGTTCATGCCCCTCGATGTCTAGCTTGAGTGACAGAAACATGAGACTAGGGGATGTGATGTTGCCACCAGGGAGAAAACAACGGTGCTTGTGACCACGGTTGCAAGGATTGTTTACCTTACGCATAGTTTGTTAATGCAGTTGTCCGTTGCTTTGAGTTTACACTCTGGGTGGGGCTCGCAACTTAATACCGGTGAGATGTTCTGGATAGATATCTCAAGGTGGATGATTAGTAAGTAGATGCTGATGAATAAACGTTCTACTTGTCTTGGCGTACTGCCCATTACTATTGAACCTCTAACTATCACGTAGCATAACTAGCATTGTGGTGCATTCATAATTCTATCAATTGCCCAACTGTGATTTGTTTACCCAAGCATAGTTGTTTATCGTCTTTTGGGAGAGAGACACACTAGTGAACATCATGTGACTCCGGTCCATATCACCATCGTTGTTTACACCTCCATCATTTACTGCTTCCATTTACTTTTCCGTTGCAACCACTACTATTGTCCCGCTTGTGTTTTGATCCTTTGCAAACTACAAGGCCGGAGAGATTGACAACCTCTCTGTACTCGTTGGGAGCAAAGTTATTTGTTGTGTGTGCAAGTCCACGTCTTCTGCTAGCGCCAGGGTGGAAGACACCTACTTGTTGTTCCTAGGGGTCCTCCTGATTCGATAAATCTTACAGTTCCCATGTGAGGGAAAACTTGCTGCTGACTACATCTCAACCTTCCACTTGGGGTAACCAACGAGGTGCGAGAAGTATATACATCATCTCGTCATCAAGCATGATTCTGCTCTTCCAACATGATTACTTCATTACTGAGTGATGTAATTTGCGCACAGGCAGATTCCATGGTATTCAAGGCATCAATTTCAGGTAAAGAAATATCATCACGAAGAAGTAATAGTGATTTTCCTTGTTAGAAGCACTAGAGGGATGATTGTCATAGTCCCCCTTGGATCCTTAGGCCTTCTCCTGGATCTTCTTCATGACGTCTTCGAGGACCTCCGATGTATCCTCCTCTCCCGAGGATAGCTCATAGTAGACCTAGAAGAATACCAATCTAGTTATTAGGTCTAAGAAAGCATCCAATGTGTCTCTTTGCAAGTACCAGATGCGGACCATAAATATCTGAAATGCATATTTTTAGTGAGATTCAAGTAACTCGACAAACCAAATGGAGATGCAAGAGTAAGTACTCAATATGACATTACATTGTTCAAAAGCAAATTATGGTACGTAATGTCTATTTTGGATACTGCTTCTAACAATGCCTTCAAAGTCGTCTGGAAAAATAGGCAATATATGCATTTTATCAGAAGCGCTATTAAGTAAAAAAAAAATGGTACATAGATGAAAACAGGACCAATGTCTTACCACGTACAAAGCCTCTTCATCGGGTGTCTTTTTCTTGCTAGTGTCTAGAGTGCTTACCATCTTATTATATTGATCCATGTCATATGGGTCAACTAGAACCGGATCCTAAATAAATGATAAGGGTGTCAATGGTTCAGAAGGCATTCTTGATATAGATATTGTTGATTGATGCCACCAAAGAAAAACCATGCCCGTCATGGACTCCTCTTGGTATGGGATCAAGCTGAAGAGTGAATTACTCGATAAGCTGAGTCAAAACAGGAGCGGATTTTCACACAACATAAATTGCCCATAGACAATAGTACTTTAGGTTGTATCTCTAGCGAGTATGGTATGACAGTCACTCTTGGTAGAATGCATATATACAGCAATAAGATCGTCTTGAAGAAATACTCAATAAGCAGTTAGAACAAGAAAGAACTTCAAATGATGTCCATAAACATGTATATAATTCTATTTAGCGAGTCGGTTATGGACTCATGGCAATCCTCTATAAAATGCATATCTACAGCAATAGCCAGTACTCTCTAAAAAAGAACTCCCTCTGCCCCATAATATAAGATGTTTTTGCAAGTGTTAGCTTGCAAAAACGTCTTATATTGCGGAACGGAGGGAGTACAAAAGGTAATGCCTGACGCCGAATGAATCTATTTATTGCCGAAAAAGGGTTTTTTCCGCTTTGTATTACAAAGCAACCAACCGATACAAACAACAGCAGGTGCTGGGGCGAAAGCAGCACAATCACACTAAAAAACGAAAGAGAAAGAACAAGAGAAAAATGCCGACAACGGCGGATCATCGAAAATGAAGACGATTCACGACCACTGCACCCACCAAAGATCTCCCACCAAGCTCCAAGGCTTCGAAGCACCGATACCAATTTACACCTCCAAGAAGGACCGCGACGATGACGGCGCTGCTTCCAAAGGTTTCCCCCGGTATGTGACGAAGCAAGAGGAAGGGTCGCCCCCGACGCCCTCCAGGAAGGTCCGGCGGCACCCACAGGCGTTGCCGCGTCGGTGTCGGCCAGGCCGACATGGGTTTCCCCGATCCCAACCTTCACCTCGGATGCTCCAGATCCTGCCACCAAACCGACCACCATCTTGCACCACCGCGGTCATGATGCCTCCGCGCCGTCTCACCACGGCACCATGAAGTGAGGCATGCACAGCGGGGAATAGGAGCCGGGACTAGGGGCCACAACCGTCAGCACGCGGGAGGGTACAACCTCCACCGTCGACGACGGTAGCCGACCGGGCACAATAGCAGGACCATACCAGGCCCGTGGGCCCACAGGCCTGGCCGGGCTCTCCACGCCCGTAAAGCTCCCGCCATCGCGCTGCAGCAGGCGCGCCATCGGCGTCGCCGCCCCCCGTCCGAGCTCCTCCTCCTCCTCACCACACAGACGACGATGAAGCCACGCCGGGAGCAGGCCCGCTAGGACCCAGATGGGGCCCACAGAGCCCAAATCTGGGCCGAGGGAGCGCTGTCGGCCAACATGCGTCACTACGCCATCTCATCATCAAGGGGCAACACCACCACCTCGCGCGTCGCCGACCACTGCTGCCGGGTCGCCGGACCGTCGTCGAGCCGAGGAGCACCGCCGCCGCCCCCATGCCCCGAGAGGGAGGCGCGCGCGCGGGGATAGGCAGTTCCGCCGCCGCCAACACCACCCGGCCAAGCGTCGGGGGCGGCCGTCGACGGCGGCACGGAGGGAAGGGGAATGGAACGAGGCCGAAGAGGGGAGGGGCTCGCGCCGCCCCGGCCACCTCCCTAGGAGATGGCACGGGGCGGATCCGGAAGGGGGAGAGGGGGAGGGGGCGGCGACGGTCGGCGGGGAGGGGGCCTAGGAAGGGCGCCGTCGAGGGCGGCGCCGGTGGAGGGTGGGGGGACCCTAGGGAGCAGGGGTCTGAAAGGAGAAACTTGGAACGTGTGGAAGCTCCTAAGTCCTAAGTGTTTTTCAGGTATGAATGGACAAAAAAAGCATGCACCTTCCTGCCTAACTCACAATGGCAATCAAAAATTGCATCCATAGGAGAATAATCACCTTCTTCCCTAACTCGTACACTTCACATCCATCTGGCAGTCTCCCTCACCGTCAATAACAACCTTGAATTTCGAACTTGAACCCATTACTAGATGTGTCAATATTATTCTAAAGAGATGCATTATTTATAAATGATGATAAGCGAATGCATTTGCTATATTGATTTCAATTACAAAGGATGACCTGATGGCCTAGATGTTTAAGGGGTGGATGCAAGCACCTGGCTCCCCAAATTGACTTCAAAACACGCAACAGAAGTGAGCACAGTATATCACGGGGTCCACCCCAGAACCCCACGTCTTCTCCCCATAGGAAGGATGCCTTTATGATCATTACATGGCCTGCCTTTCCCCGAGCAATCCGGGGGAAGAAGAAGTTGTATATCAAATTACATTTTACTTGTTTCTGACTTCCAGAGAGTGACAACAACAATTTTAACTATATTTTAAAAGGTCAGTCACCATCAAATTGAACATTACGAATTCCAATGAACTGAACACTGCTCATGTTCAAAGTATTCTCACATTTGGTTATTAATTTAAAGTTAATATTACTATTAGCTAAGTCTCACCTCTTCAAAAAAATTAAATCATGTCTTATATCTGTTTCAAGGCATTCTGTAATGGGAGTGGCTAACTCTCATCTAGACTAGAATTAATTAAATCACATCTATATGATTTTACGCGAAGTTTTGTGCGGTTTTTTTTATTTTCTTTTTTATTTCATTAATCAGATAGTGTAAGGGTTAGATGCTACTTCCTCTTCGAATTTACAGATGGAGTGCTTTGTTATTTCTCATCTGGATGAGAATTAGCAAATCCGTTCTTTAATATAGTACCATAGAACCATTCAAAAAAAATAGTACCATAGCCGAAGTGCTGAACCATTTGTTGCCTCGGCGGTTTCCCAATGGGATTACCGATTTAAGGGTCTTTTCAGTGTGCATACTTTTGATTTATTTATGAAGTGCGGTAGTAAGCTATTCCAGCTCCGCGGTTGCGACCGACACTGAAATGGGGGATATGCACTAAGAATTTGGAGTTCAAAGCGACAGCTCTAAAATCTGCACCAATTTTATCAGCAACCATCCCATCCACAGCTCTAACTCGATGAAATCAAAGTCAACGAGCAAAGAAAAAAAGCACCAATGGAAGCTTGAGAGTCTATTTTTACTAGTGAAATTATCTCCCCCCCCCCCGGTTCGTGCGCGACCACAACCTTAAGCCCCCTTCTTTGCGTGGCTCCCTTTCAACCCCCCCCCCCCAGTTTTGGTAACGATGTTTCTAATTGCCCCCTTTGAGTTTATTATCTAGTCGTTAAGAAAATAATAGTACGTACTAGTTTGATTATTTTCTGAAATGACAAAATTGTCCTCACCTATTTCTTTAAGTCGCACGAGCTGCGGGAAAGAAATTGCTCGTGCCATCATTTGTTTCTGCTCCCTCATCCCTGACCTAGCCGCCAGAGCTGCTGCGCCTCGCCTCCGCCGCATCTCCATTGCAGCATATGAAGGGGTAATTTAGCCTCTTACCAACAAGAATCAATGGCTACAAGTGGATACAGGCTTTGTGTTGCGTGCACCACTTCCAAAAGGCAACAAAAAGGATGCTGGAAGAACAAGGAAACAGACGATGAAGAGTTGGTGGGAAGGTGGATCAAGGAAGGGGCCCTTGAACAAATGCAGAAAATGTGGAGAGCTAGGACATAGAGAAGCTGGATGTCCTACAAATGGAACTAAGAAAAGGTAGAAAATTATATTATTTGTTGTTTCTAGTTTGGGCCATATTTCAAAGGGGAGAATGGAAAGAATAGTTAAAAGTGAAATTGTTGTTATGATCTCACTTCGTTGTGGTTTTCTGGAGGGTACTACTTGATGAGCTGCATCAAGGATGTTCCAACCTGTTAGGAAATATGGAACTTGTATTCCCATGAGGCCATAGGTCGATATATATACATGTATAGCTGTGGACTATATGCAGGAAACCCCTTATACAATGGGATAAGTACGAAAGGGTACATGGTTATATTATATATACTCTAACACCCCCCACCCCTCAAACTCATGATCGATGAACAACACTAAGTTTGGAGAGATAGAAGCCAAGTTGCGCTCTAGTCTGGGCCTTCATCATGAAATCCGCCAACTGTAACTCGGAAGGAATATACTGAACAACAATACCTGATCCTGCACACCAGCACGCACATATAAAGCATCCAAACCAATGTGCTTGGTGAGCTCATGCTTCACAGGATCGCGCGCAATGTTGATAGCACCTGTACTGTCAGATAAGAGTAGAGTAGGTGTAGTGACAGAAACACCAAAATCCTGAAGTAACCACCGTAATAAAGTCACCTCTGTCGTCAAAAGAGCCATCGCTCTCAACTCAGCCTCTACAATCAAACGGGAAACTACTATATGTTTCTTCGTCTTTCAGGCAATGAGAGAATCACCAAGAAAAACACAGTAAGCAGGAAGTGAACAGCGATCTGAAGGATCACTAGCCCACGTAGCATCCGAATAGGCCTGAAGTTGTAAAGAATTGGACCGAGGAAAGAATAGACGGTGAGAGATCGTGCCCCGAAGATATCAAAGAACACGAAGGAGGTGAGTATAGTGAACCGAGGTGGGAGCAGAGACAAACTGACTCAGAATATGAATCGGATAAGAGATATCCGGACGAGTGACAGCTAGATAGACAAGACTGCCAACAAGATGAAGATAATGCGTCGGGTCAGTCAGGGGTCATCATCAGTATCACGGAGGTGAACATTGAGCTCCATGGGAGTCTCAACAATGCACTTGTCAGTAAAATCAGCACGATCAAGAAGATCCTGGATATACTTTTGCTTGGATATAAAAAATCCATCAGAGGTAGAAGAGACTTCAATCCCAAGAAAGTAGCGAATAGGTACAAGATTAGACATAAGAAACTGCTCACTAAGATGGGAATTTACAAAGGCAATATACTCGGGGTCATCACAAGTGATGATCATGTCATCAACATAGAGAAGAAGAAGCGTCCGACCACGAGAAGAAAGGTGGACAAACAATGCTCGGTCATGAGCACTGGCTGAAAAACCAGCGGCTGTTACCGCAGAGGCAAAACGCTCAAACCAGGGGCGTGGGGCTTTGATACGTCTCAAACGTATCTATAATTTTTTATGGTTCCATGCTATTATCTTGTCAACTTTGGATGTTTTGTATGCATGAATATGCTATTTTATATCTTTTTTGGGACTAACCTATTAACTCAGTACCAAGTGTCAGTTCCTGTTTTTTCCGTGTTTTTGACCTTTTTCAGAGAAGAATATTAAACGGAGTCCAAACGGACTAAAACCTGCAGAATGATTTTTTCCATAACAAAAGACACGCAGGAAACTTGAGAACCAAGGCAGGGGACCTCGGAGGAGGTCACAAGCCACCCAGGCCCGGCCTAGGGGGGCGGGCCTAGCAGGCTTGTGGGCCCCCTCTGGCTTCCCTGCCCTACTTCTTCCGCCTATAAATTCCCTAAAAATCTGAAACCACGGGAGAGAGCCACGAAAATACTTTTCCGTTGCCGCAAGCTTCTGTCTCCGCAAGATCCCATCTAGGGCACGTTCTGGTGCCCTTCCGGAGGGGGGGATTCGGACACGGAGGGCTTCTTTATCAACACCATTGCCTCTCCAATGATGCGTGAGTAGTTCACCACAGACCTTCGGGTCCATAGCTAGTAGCTAGATGGCTTCTTCTCTCTCTTGGATCTTCAATACAAATTTCTTCATGATCTTCATGGAGATCTATCCGATGTAATCTTATTTTGCGGTGTGTTTGTCGAGATCCGATGAATTGTGGATTTTTTATCAGATTATCTATGAATGTTATTTGAGTTTCCTCTGATCTCTTATATGGATGATTTCGTATCCTTGTAATGCTCTTCGAGTTGTGGGTTTCGTTAGGCCAACTTGATCTATAATTCTTGTAGTGGGAGAAGTTCTTGGTTTTGGGTTCATACCGTGCGGTGTCCTCACCCAGTGACAGAAGGGGTAACGAGGCATGTATCATGTTGTTGCCATCAAGGGTAAAAAGATGGGGTTTATATCTATTGCATGAATTTATCCCTCTACATCATGTCATCTTGCTTAAGGCGTTACTCCGTTTGTTATGAACTTAATACACTAGATGCATGTTGGATAGCGGTCGATGTGTGGAGTAATAGTAGTAGATGCAGACAGTATCGGTCTACTTGTCTCGGACGTGATGCCTATATGTATGATCATTGTCTTAGATATCATCATGACTTTGTGCGGTTCTATCAATTGCTCGACAGTAATTCGTTCACCCACCGTAATACTTGCTATCATGAGAGAAGCCTCTAGTGAACACTATGGCCCCGGGTCTACTTCAGATCATATTTTCAGCTCTTACTTTGTTGCACTTCACACCTTCAGATCTCACCTTGCGATCAATCGTGAAGGGATTGACAACCCCTTTATAGCGTTGTGTGCAAGTTTGTTTGTTTTTGCGCAGGTACTTTGGAGACTTTCCTGGATACTCCTACTAGATTGATACCTTGGTTCTCAAGCTGAGGGAAATACTTACTGCTACTATGCTGCATCACCCTTTCCTCTTCAAGGGAAAAACCAACGCAAGCTCAAGAAGTAGCAAGAAGAATTCCTGGTGCCATTGCCGGGGAGTATCAAGTCAAGAATAGTCTTCCTCCAACGTGTCATTTCTAGCACTAGGGACTATTCTAAGTGAAGCTTATCCAAGTAACTGTCGCAAACTCATCTCTTGCATTTACTATTTTGCCTCTCGTTTTCCTCTCCCCCACTTCTGAAAAAACAAAAAATTACAAAAATATTTTCCTTTTTCGTTTGCCTTTCCTTTGCTTGTGTGCTATGTGCCTTCAATATGCTTGCATCTTCGCTTGCTGAAAATCTAGTGATATGGATCCTCACCCACTTGCTAATCTCTTTAAGAGATCCAAGTATGTTGAATCAATTGCTAGTGAGTTTTGTGCACTAGATTATCTTTATGAAATTTTGCTTGAGATGCGTGAATCTGAAAATTGTGATGAAGAAACTTATGTAGTGATTCACGAGGTCTCCTTGAATGAAAAGCATGATTGCAATGGTTTCACTATGAATCCTATTAATGTCAATCATGCTAAAAATATGCAAAACCCTAAGCTTGGGGATGATAGTTTTGCTATGTCCACTACTTGTTGCAATGATCATGATTGGGGTAATGATTTTTCTTATGATCTTGAAAATTTGTTTAAGCCTCATGATGATTATGATATTTGCAATAATATTGAAAGTGGGATTGGAGAAGTCATGACTTTAGTTGACGATAATCCCACTATTTTTTGAAGAGCGTCAACTTTGCATGCATGTGGATCATGAAAAGGATATCCTATCTAATAGCTATATTGTTGAATTTGAATATGTTCCCACGTGTAGTTGTTATGAGGGAGGAAAATATTGTGGTTGAAACTTTCATGTCACTAAATCACCTCTCGTTATGTTGAGATTGTTATTGTCTCTTTGTTCTTCCTTGCATATGGTAACTATTGGTTGTCTTGACAACCTGTTTTACTATAAAATGCCTATGCATAGGAAGTATGTTAGACTTAGATATGTTTGTCACATGTTTCATGATGCTCTCTTCGTGTCCGATTGCTATCTTTTATGTGAGCATCATTGAATTATCAATGCCTAGCTAAGGGCGTTAAACAATAGCGCTTGTTGGGAGGCAACCCAATGAATTTATCTTTGCTTTTTGCTTTCTGTTTTTTTGTGTCCACACCATCATAATTCTCTTATGATTTTGTTTTTTTTTGTTTCTCTTTGTTTTTGTGCCAAGTAAAAACCTTTATGATCAGTTTTAGTGATGGTTGTTTGATCTTGTTGAAAAAGACAGAAACTTTGCGCTCACGAAATTATTTTTAATTCCTATCCAGAAAGAGATTTTGAGTTGATTCTTTTTTCTGCTGGTTGATATTCCAATTTCCCTAATTGTCATAATTGTTCAGAATTTTTGGGATACCAGAGGTATACGAAGTATACAGATTTCTACACACTGGTCTGTTTTTGACAGATTCTGTTTTTGTTGTATTGATTGCTTATTTTGATGAAACTATGGATAGTATCAAGGGGGTACTAGCCATGGAAAGGTGAGAATACAGTAATCTAACATCAATCTAAATAGAAATCAAGTTTGCTAAAGTACCTAAAGAGTTAGTAGTTTGTTTTCTTGTGCTAATGATATCACGAGTTTCTGTTTAAGTTTTGTGTTGTGAAGTTTTCAAGTTTTGGGTGATGTTCTCATGGACAATGGGATAAAGAGTGGAAAGAGCTCAATCTTGGGGATGCCCAAGGCATCCCAAGCCAAATTCAAGGACACCAAAAAGCCTAAGCTTGGGGATGCCCCGGGAAGGCATCCCCTCTTTCATCTTCAATCCATCGGTAACGTCACTTGGAGCTATATTTTTATTCACCACATGATATATGTTTTGCTTGGAGCGTCGTGTATTATATGAGTCTTTTCTTTTTGTTGTTTCACAATCATCCTTGCTGCACATCTTTTTGAGAGAGACACGCACCATCATGAATTTGCTAGAATACTCATTGAGCTTCACTTAAATCTTTGTAGAGCACGGCGGTGTCATATTTTGGAGAAATAAAAACTCTCGATCTTCACTTATATCTTTTTGAGAGTGCTCTCTCTGAGTAACTTGGTAATTGGCTTGAGCTATGAAAGTAGTCCTAAAGATGATAGGCATCCAAAGAGGATATAATAAAAACTTCCATATTCATGTGCATTGATTATAAAGAGAAGTTTGATTCCTCTCAATTAGTTTTGAGACATGGATTTGGTAATATTAGAGTTATGTTAGTAGGGTGTTGTGAATCTAGAAATACTTGTGTTGAAGTTAGTGATTCCCGTAGCATACACGTATGGTGAACCACAATGTTAGGAAATCGAAGCATAATTGATTTATTGATTGTCATCCTCTGTGTGGCGGTCGGGATCGCGCGATGGTTAACACCTACCAACCCTTCCCCTAGGAGTATGCGTTTAGCACTTTGTTTCGATTACTAATAAAACTTTCGCAAAAAGTATATGAGTTCTTCATGACTAATGTGAGTCCATGGTATAGATGCACTTTCACCTTCTACCATTGCTAGCCTCTCTAGTGCCGTGCAACTTTTGCCGGTGCAGAAACCCACCATATACCTTCCTCAAAACAGCCACCATACCTACCTATTATGGCATTTTCATAGCCATTCCGAGATATATTGCCATGCAACTACCACCGTTCCGGCCCATGACTTGTGACATCACTTTCATATTGCCATTGCATGATCGTAAGATAGCTAGCAAGATGTTTCAACGTCATACGCTAAGCTAGATCGTTGCACATCCCGGTACACTGCTGGAGGCATTTCCTATAGAGTCATCATTGCTCTAAGTGTTGAGTTATGAGTAAATAAAAGTGTGATTATCATCATTATTAGAGAATTGTCCCATGCGAGGAAAAATAAAAAAGTGGCTAAAGATGTCTACCAAAAAAATGAAAAGAGGCCAAAGAGCCCAAACAAAAAAAGGAAAAAAATGAGAGAAAAAGATAGAAGGGACAATGCCACTATCTTTTTCCACACTTGTGCTTCAAAATAGCACCATGTTCTTCATGATAGAAAGTCTCTTGTTTTGACTCTTCCATATACTAGTGGGAATCTTCATTATATAACTTGGCTTTTATATTCCAATGATGGGCTTCCTCAAAATTGCCCTAGGTCTTCGTGAGCAAACAAGTTGGGTGCACACCCACTAGTTCTCCTTTTGGATCTTTCACACACTTATAGCTCTCGTGCATCCATTGCATGGTAATCCCTACTCATTCACATTGATATCTATTGATGGGCATCTCCATAGCCCATTAATACGCCAAGTCAATGTGACCATCTCCTCCTTTTTGTTGGGTAACGTAGCATAAATTCAAAATTTTCCTACGCCATATTCAGATCTTCCTATGGAGAGACCAGCAACGAGACAGGGGTAAGAGCATCTTCATACCTTTGAAGATCGCTAAGCGGAAGCGTTACTAGAACGCGGTTGATGGAGTCGTACTCGCGGCGATTCAGATCGCGGTGTGATTCCGATCTAGTGCCGAACTACGGCACCTCCGCGTTCAACACACGTGCAGCCCGGTGACGTCTCCCGCACCTTGATCCAGCAAGGAGGAGGGAGAGGTTGGGGAAGAACTCCAGCAGGATGACGGTGTGGTGTCGATGGAGAGACGATGTCTCCCAGCAGGGCTTCGCCAAGCATCGGCAGAGAGGAGGAGAAAGAAGGGCAGGGTTGCGCCGTGAGAGAGGGAAAAGTCTCTCTCCCAATGGACAAAAGTGCCCACTATATATAGGGGGAGAGGAGAGGGGGTGCCACCCCTAGGGTTACCACCCTAGGTGGTCCGGTAGCCCCCCCTGATGGGAGGTGCGGCGGCCAGAAGGGGGAGGAGGGGTGTGGCGCACCCCTGGTGGGCCTTAGGCCCACCTGGCTTAGGGTTTGCCCCCCCCCCCCCCCGTTTCTCTCCCGTGCGCATTGGGCTGAGTGGGGAGGCGCACCAGCCCACCTAGGGGCTGGTTCCCACCAACACTTGGCCCATATTACCTCCCGGGGTCGTTGCCCCCCTTCGGTGGACCCCAGGGGCCACCTCAGGTGGTCCCCGTGGTCCCGGTACGTGACCGATGATGCCCGAAACTCTTTCGGTGTCCGAAACCATCCGTCCTATATATCAATCTTTACCTCCGGACCATTCCGGAGCTCCTCGTGATGTCCGGGATCTCATCCGGGACTCCAAACAAGTTTCGATAACCTCATATAACAATTCCCTATAACCCTAGCGTCATCGAACCTTAAGTGTGTAGACCCTACGGGTTCGGGAGACAGGCAGACATGACCGAGACACCTCTCCGACCAATAACCATCAGCGGGGTCTAGATACCCATGGTGGCTCCCACTTGCTCCATGATGATCTCATCGGATGAACCACGATGTCAAGGATTCAATTAATCCCGTATAGGATTCCCTTTGTGTGTCGGTATAGAACTTGCCCGAGATTCGATCGTCGGTATACCAATACCTTGTTCAACCTCGTTAACGGTAAGTCTCTTTACTCGTTCCGTAACACGTCATCGTGTGACTAACTCCTTAGTCACATTGAGCTCATGATGATGTTCTACCGAGTGGGCCCAGAGATACCTCTCCGTCACACGGAGTGACAAATCCCGATCTGGATTCGTACCAACCCAACAGACACTTTCAGAGACATAGTGCACCTTTATAGTCACCCAGTTACATCATGACATTTGATACACCCAAAGCACTTCTACGGCATCCGGGAGTTGCACAATCTCACGGTCGAAGGAAAAGACACTTGACATTAGAAAAGCTTTATCATACGAACAATACGATCTAGTGCTATGCTTAGGATTGGGTCTTGTCCATCACATCATTCTCCCAATGATGTGATCCCGTTATCAACGACATCCAATGCCCATGACCAGGAAACCATGATCATCTATTGACTAACGAGCTAGCCAACTAGAGGCTTGCTAGGGACACGTTGTGATCTTTTTATTCACACATGTATTACTATTTCCTGTTAATACAATTATAGCATGAACAATAGACGATTATCATGAACAAGGAAATATGATAGTAACCATTTTATTATTGCCTCTAGGGCATATTTCTAACACTTTTTGCCTCACAGCCTCCACCACACTCTATTCCACCTATAGTGTTATATCCATGGCTCACGCTCATGTGTTGCGTGAGAGTTGAAAAGGTTTGAGAAAATAAGAGTGCGAAAACAATTACTTGGACAATATCGGGGTTGTGCATGATTCAAATTCGTTGTGTGGGGATGATGGATCATAGCCAGACTATATGATTTTGTAGGGATAAATTTCTTTGGCCTTGTTATTTCAAAAGTTCATGATTACCTTGCTAGTTTGCTCTAAGTATTATTGATTTCATGTCAATAGCAAACTATTGTTTCGAATCTTATGGATCTGAACATTCATGGCACAAGAAATAAGTTACAAAGGACAAGTATGTTAGGTAGCATGCCACATCAAAAATTCAGTCTTTATCACTTCCCTACTCGAGGACGAGCAGGAGTTAAGCTTGGGGATGCTTGATACGTCTCCAACGTATCTATAATTTTTGATGGTTCCATGCTATTATCTTGTCAACTTTGGATGTTTTGTATGCATGAATATGCTATTTTATATCTTTTTGGGGACTAACCTATTAACTCAGTGCCAACTGCCAGTTCTTGTTTTTTCCATGTTTTTGACCTTTTTCAGAGGAGAATATTAAACGGAGTCCAAACGGACTAAAACCTGCAGAATGATTTTTTCCAAAACAGAAGACACGCAGGAAACTTGAGAACCAAGGTAGGGGACCTCGGAGGAGGTCACAAGCCACCCAGGCCCGGCCTCGAGTAGGGAAGACAACAGCGTGAAACCATAAAAAATTATAGATACATTTGAGACGTATCAACCTCGGAGGAGGTCACAAGCCACCCAGGCCCGGCCCGGCCTGTGGCTCCCCTGCCCTACTTCTTCCGCCTATAAATTCCCTAAAAATCTTCCGCAAGCATCTGTCTCCGCAAGATCCCATCTGGGGCACGTTCTGGTGCCCTGTCGGAGGGGGTATTAGGACACGGAGGGCTTCTTCATCAGCGCCATTGCCTCTCTGATGATGCGTGAGTAGTTCACCACACACCTTTGGGTCCATAGCTAGTAGCTAGATGGCTTCTTCTCTCTCTTGGATCTACAATACAAAGTTCTCCATGATCTTCATGGAGATCTATCCAATGTAATCTTCTTTTGCGGTGTGTTTGTCGAGATCTGATGAATTATTGATTTATGATCAGATTATCTATGAATGTTATTTGAGTTTCCTCTGTTCTCTTATATGCATGATTTTCGTATCCTTGTAATTCTCTTCGAGTTGTGGGTTTCGTTTGGCCAACTTGATCTATAATTCTTGCAATGGGAGAAGTTCTTGGTTTTGGGTTCATATTGTGCGGTGTGCTCCCCCAGTGACAGAAGGGGTAGCGAGGCACGTATCGTGTTGTTGCCATCAAGGGTAAAAAGATGGGGTTTATATCTATTGCATGAATTTATCCCTCTACATCATGTCATCTTAATTAAGGCGTTACTCCATTTGTTATGAACTTAATACACTAGGTGCATGTTGGATAGCGGTCGATGTGTGGAGTAATAGTAGTAGATACAGACAGTATTGGTCTACTTGTCTCGGACGTGATGCCTATATGTATGATCATTGCCTTAGATATCATCATGACTTTGCGCGGTTCTATCAATTGCTCGACGGTAATTCGCTCACCCACCGTAATACTTGCTATTATGAGAGAAGCCTCTAGTGAACACTATGGCCCCCGGGTCTACTTCACATCATATTTTATCTCTACACTTTTACTTTGTTGCACTTTCCACCTTCAGATCTCACCTTGCAATCAATCGTGAAGGGATTGATAACCCCTTTATAGCATTGGGTGCAAGTTTGTTTGTTTTTGCGCAGGTACTTTGGAGACTTGCCTTGATACTCCTACTAGATTGGTACCTTGGTTCTCAAACTGAGCGAAATACTTACTGCTACTGTGCTGCATCACCCTTTCCTTTTCAAGGGAAAAACCAATGCAAGCTCAAGAGGTAGCAGGCTTGCTTAAGGCCATAGAGAGAGCAACGAAGACGACATACCATGCCATCGGGAATAGAATACCCAGGTGGTGGCTGTATGTACACCTCCTCATGCAGCTCACCATTAAGAAAAGCATTCTTAACATCAAGCTGAGATACAGACGAGTGGCGTGCAGAGGCTACGACAAGTAGTGTACGAATAGTGGTCATATGGGCCACAGGAGCAAAAGTCTCGTCTTAATCATGACCATGCTCCTACTGAAAGCCACGAGCTACAAGACGAGCTTTGTAACGCTCAAGAGAACCATCGGAGCAAGTCTTAACCTTGTAGACCCACTTACAAGTGATGGGATGGACACCGGGGGGAGGGAAACAAGATCCCATGTACAAGTGCGTTCAAGAGCAGCAATCCCCTCTGCCTTCGCAAACTGCCATTCAAGATGAACAACAGCCTGGCGATAGGAAGTCGGCTCAAGAACAGCAACACCAGCGGTGGGAAATCCAAGGCGATCAACAGGCGGACGAGGACGAGAATGGAAGCCATCGGTAGGCTGAGACGAGGATGAAGACACATCCTCAGAGGCATCCACATGGCATGAACGACGAGTGTAACACTGAGGAAAAGATGGAACAATGAAAGGAGGAATCGCCAAGGTTGAATTGGGGTTAGAGACGAAGAATTCACCGGAGATGAAGGTGCACAATCCGGTGACATGCTAGATGAGGAAACCGTGGGAGATGGTGACGACAAATCGGCAAGAGGTGGAGAAGCAGAGGTAGCAGAACGAATAGACAAAGGCTCGCTGGGGGTGATGGGTGTGTCAGGAAAAGTGAGGAAAGAGATATCCTCCACTGAAAAGGTCAAAGAAGATGGGCGCAGGTAGAAGGGACGAGACTCATCAAAAGTCACATCCCGAGAGTTATGCATCCGACGACCGATAGGATCCCAACAACGATAGCCCTTATGCTCATCACTATAGCCTAAGAAGACACACTCAATAGACTGAGCGGTCAGTTTGGCGTGTTCTCGAGGGGCAAGAAGAACATAGCAAACACAACTAAACAAGCGAAACATCGAATAATCGGGAGAACGATCAAAAAGACGTTCGAAAGGAACACCACCCTATAGAGCAGCGGAAGGTTGTAGATTGATGAGATAGGTGGAGGTGGAGACAGCCTCAGCCCAAAAATGAGGCGGGAGAGAGGCAGCAATCATCAATGCACAAGTCATCTCAAGAAGGTGACGATGCTTGTGCTCAGCCACGCCATTCTGAGCGTGAGCACCAGGACAAGAGAACTGGGAAAGAGTCCCTTGCTCAGCAAGAATACCATGCAACATCTTAGAAATATACTCGCGAGCGGAGTCAGCACGAAACACATGAATAGGTGAAGAGAACTGAGTGTGATCCATGGTAGCAAAACGCTTATAAAATGACAACACCTCACTACGAGAAGTCATAAAATAAAGCCATGTGTAAGGAGAGAAATCATCTATGAAAATAATATAGTATCGATGACCCCCTTACGAAGCGAAGGGAGCCGGACCCCATACATCAGAATGGACTAAATCAAAAGGACGCTTAGACACTGACTGACTATGTGAATATGGTAACTGAATCTGCTTGCCAAGATGACAACCCTGATATTCTAAAGAGGCATCTCCTGAGACAGACTCCAGAAGACCTCGACGAACTAAAGACGACAAACGAGAACTACAAAGATGACCAAGTCGATGATGCCACAGCTGGAAGGAACCGGTAGCGGAGGCGATCGAAGCAGAGAAACTAGCAATAGTGGTGGCTGCGGAAGGAACATGAAGCCAGTCTAACTCCCAAAGACCCAGAGAATCATGGCGGCGAGGTCCAGCCCCAACCAGAGTGCGTGCGACGGTCCTGGACAGAACAAGAGTCAACGTCAAGGATGACGCGACAACCAGAATCAGTAAGTTGACCAGCAAAAAACAGATTCATGGTAAGTCGAGGAACATGAGCAACATCAGGGACATAATAAGGAGTGGTAAGATTGCCTGTACTAGCAACAGAAAGAGGAGTACCATCAGCAGTGAGGACATGAACAGGAAAATCAATCGATCTAAGAGAGGACAAAGTGGAAGAATTAATGAGAAGACATATGAAAAGAAGCTCCAGAGTCCAGAACCCATGGGGATGTACCTAACTGTGTAGAAGGTGGTTGCTCAGTGTGGGAAGCATCAGTCACAGAACAAGCAATACCCGTCGAGGAAGAACGTGAAGCAGTGAGCAGACGCTTAAGTCTCGGAATATCCTACTCAGTCAAAGCGATGGCTGAAGATGTCGAGGTAGTACACGAAGTCCGTGAAGATGATGATCGCGCCTTACACTGGTGTTTCTTCTTCTAGAAGCACTGAGACTCGACATGACCATCCAGGTTGCAGTAGCCGCTATGTGGACGAGGGCGGCTTGAGCCACCAGGAGGAGTGGGCAAGAGCGGCAGAGCACTCGAGCGAGAAGGAGTCAGTGCAGCATGTGGCGCAGTGAGAGCTCGAGCAGCAAGCACAGAGGGAACCTCTAGTAAACCAGCGCCACGTAAGCGAGTCTCCTCAGCACAAATCTCAGAAAGCGCCTCCATGAGAGAAATACGGCCACGAGCAAACAACTGAGCACGTCGGGGCTCAAACTCCTTACGGAGCCGAGAAAAGAACTCGTAGACACGATGAAACTCCAAATTGGCATGCACAGCCTGGCAACACGGGCAAGTACGACAACCAGCACTGCGGAGAGAATCAAGCTGGCGCCAGATAGGAGAACTTTGTGCATATAAATCATCAATAGTGGAGTCACCGAGTTGAAGAGCATGCTCCTGAGGGACCACAAAGAGGTATAACGCATCACTAGAGGGCTCATAGCGCTGACGAAGATAGGTCCACATCTCAAATATAGTAGGAAGGCCCAGAAACTCAGAGGCAAACTGAGGCAGAACAGTAGCAGTGAGAACAGCTGCAACACGAGCATCATCATCAAGCCACTTGGTGTAAACAGACAGAGCACCATGATATGCCTGAAGAGCCTCCTCATAAGTGAAAAACTGCTCATCATAAGCACGAACAGCGGCCTCATCAGCAAGCATAGCTACATCCTTCGCAGCCAGATTAACATCTGCAGGAAGAACCGGTGGCGCCGGTGGAGTGGGGGGCACAGGAGAAACCAGACGTGGCAGACAACAGGCCTTGCCAGAAAGAACGCACCATACACGGATGCCACGCATGTGAATGCACATGAAGCCGATGAACTCGGCGTAGTTAGTGCCATCAAAAATCACCGGGCAACGAGGAACAACAACATAGCCCGATGCAGCAGACATTTTTTTAGGTCGACGGCTCAGAGCAACGAACAGAACCGCATGGGAATCAGCAGCCGATGGCAACGAGATCGAGCGACAGCAGAGCACCAGCAGCGGGAAAACGCAAGGGCGGCGGCGGAATCCGGCAAGGCAGCAGCCTGATTTGGCAAGGGCGGAGGACTGGTGGCGCTGTGGTCACGTGATTCGGCAGTGGACTAGAGGTGGGCGACGAAATCCGGCGAGGCGGCGGTGGGATCTGGCGGCCTGGGACGAGGATCCATTAGGACGATGGCGGGATCCGGTGGCCTGGGATGAGGAGACAGTGACGTGATCCGGCAGACTTGGGGCGAGGAGAACCAGGAACCAGCACAGATCAGATCGAGCAGTCGAGAGGCAATATATGTACCGGGCTCAACACGCAGGATCGAGACACCGATCCGGCAACGTGTTCCAGTGGAATCCGAGAGTAGAACCAGCACGGACAGCACGGACGAGGCGGATCGAGGAGCAAAACTCAGCACGGACGAGGCGGTCTCCAGAGGGGAACAAGAGACAACCACGGGACACCCTCGGTAGGAAGAGCCTTCGGCAAGACAGCGGCGGCGGCTTTGCAAGGGATTGGATCGGGAGGAGCACGAGTTGCGCGTGCCAAAAAAATAACCTAGGCTTTGATACCATGTTAGAAAATATGCAACTTGTACTCCCATGAGGCCATAGGCCGATATATATACATGTACAGGTGTGGACTATATGCAGGAAACCCCTTATACAATGGGATAAGTACGAAAGGATACATGGCTATATTATATATGCTATAATACAACCCTCATAGGTGACAACTACACTGAGGGTTGGATCATCCTTGATGCAGCTCATCAAGTAGTACCCTCCTAAAAACCACGACGAAGTGAGATCATAACAACAATTTCACTTTTTACTAGTCTTTCTATTCTCCCCTTCAAAATATGGCCCAAGCGACAATGCCATAATTTCGATGAGTCATGAGTTCTCTTTCTTTTCTTTTGTTCTTTATCCGACGCGAAAACATGCTCATTCACATTACACACATAATACACTTTTTCATGCAATGATAATAAATAAAGCTCATTTTGAAGTAAAGCAACACCCACATAAGCATTATTAAACCATATGGCACACTTGTCCAAACATGATTTCGATGATTCATAATGATCTTTGTCCAAACATGAAACACTAATCAAGTTTCTGTGTAATGAACATATAAAACATCTCTAAGCAGAAGCGTGAATCCATTAGCTAACTCCACGGAGATGTCGCCGACAGCTTCAACTTCTGCTTGAACTCCATTTGTCACTTCAATGCATTTTTCGCTCCTTTGCGTAGTCTTCGTCGAATTGAATCCCTTTCTTTGCCATTATTGACTTTAGCCAAACAGGGCAATCTTTCTTGTATTGCCCAGTCTTCTTACAGTGGATACATGTATCTTTGTCCACTAGAAGAGACTTCTGCTAATGTTGATATTGTGTGGGAGCTTTTCCACATGCCTTTGAAGGGGAACCATTGCAAATTTGATTGTAGTTCCTTTTCCTGTTATCCTTCACATAGTCCAGAGAACAACCATGTGAGATTTTAAGTCTTTCTCTTCTTGTACACACATGGGTATAGTCTTTTCAATGTCCTATTCTTCAGGCGACATGTTGTAGTTGACAACAAAAGCTTCACTGCCAAAAGAGTTTGACACTTTTGTTGTCAACTACAACATGTCACTTGAAAATGGGACATTGAAAAGACTTGTACAACAAGAGGAAAGACTTAAAACCTCACATGGTGGTTATCTGAACTATGTGAAGGATAACAAGAAAAGGAACTACAATCAAATTTGCAATGGTTCCCCTTCAAAGGCACGTGGAAAAGCTCCCACGCAATATCAGCATCAGCAGAAGTCTCTTCGAGTGGACAAAGATACATGTCTCCACTGTAAGAATACTGGGCATTATAAGAAAGATTTCCCTGTTTAGCTAAAGTCAATAATGGCAAAGAAAGGGATTCCATTCGACGCGGACTACGCAAAGAAGCGAGAGATGCATTGAAGTTGCAAATGGAGTTCAAGCAGAAGTTGAAGCTGTCGGCGACATCTCCCTGGAGTTAGCTGATGGATTCATGCTTCTGCTTAGAGATGTTTTATATGTTCCTTCATTACCCACAAACTTGATTAATGTTTCATGTTTGGACAAAGATCATTATGAATCTTATTTTGGACATGGCAAGTGTGTCATATGGTTTAATAATGCTTATGTGGTTGTTGCTTTACTTCACAATGAGCTTTATTTATTATCACTGCGTGAAGAAGTGTATTCTATGTGTAATGTGAATGAGCATGTTTCTGGGTCGCATAAAGAACAAAAGAAAAGAAAGAGAACTCATGACTCATCAAAATTATGGCACTACCGCTTGGGCCATATTTTGAAGGGGAGAATAGAAAGACTAGTTAAAAGTGAAATTCTTCCTCCATTAAAGTTCTCAAACTTAGAACAATGCATTTATTGCATTAGAAGAAAGTATGTAAAACAAATCAAAAAGGGTGCAAACTGAAGCGCATGAACACTAGAAATCATTCACACTGACATTTGTGGACCATTTCCTGTGAAAACTATGGATGGCTATGACTCATTCATAACACTCAGAGATGATTACTCCCGATATGGTTATATTTATCCAATCAAAGAAAGAAATGAAGCGTTGGATAAATTGAAAATATTCAAAGCTGCAGTTGAAAATCAGCATGATAAAAAAATAAAGATAATGAGATCTGACTGTGGTGCGAGTACTACGGTTGGCACACTCCATATGGCTAGGTCCCTGGACCTTTTGCAAAGTTCTTACTGGAGACTGGCATAGTGGCCCGGTATTCAATGACGGGCGAGCCTCAGCAAAATGGAGTAGCTGAAAGGCGTAACCGTACACTTATGGATATGGTGCGCAGCATGATGAGTTACTCCCCCTTGCCATTGAGATTATGGATGGAAGCGCTTTAAACCGCCATTCACATTCTCAATAGAGTACTAAGCAAGTCAGTGCCCAAAACATCGTACGAGTTGTGGAAAGGAAGGGTGCCCTCCCTACAATACTTCAGGGTATAGGGGAGCCCAGCTGAGGCCAAAATGTTTAATCCAAATATTGCAAAGTTAGATCCCAAAATGGTAAGTTGCCACTTCATTGGCTATCCTGATAGATCAAAGGGTTTCCATTTCTACTGTCCAGACAAATACACAAAGTTTGTAGAAACAAGATATGCAGTCTTCTTAGAGGGTGAAATAATGAGGGGGAGCATGGTAGCTCAAAAAATTGATCTTGAGGAGAAGAGGGTGCATGCACCTAAACCGATGATTCGGGAGCCATTTTTCTCACTACCTGTTGTAAATACACCCATGACAACTATGGGAGAAGACCCAGAACCTATCCATCAGGAGCCGACTGAACCCGTTGTTGAGCATGAAAGGGAGGTGCAGCAGCCATTTTTAGAAGATGTGCCGAAAGTTGAGGCATAGAATGTGCCAGAGAATGAGGCTCCTAGAAGGTCTAACAGAACTAGAATATTAGCTATTTCTACTGATTATAAAGTTTGTAACACATAAATGGTTCATGTGGAAGCTGATCCCACTTCATATGAAGAAGGCATGAGAAGCCCTCACTCATCAAAGTGGTTGGACGCAATGGAAGACGAGATGAAATCGGTGAGTTCCAACTATGTTTGGGACTTAGAAAATATTCCCAAAGGAGCCAAAACAATAGGCTGTAAATGGATCTACAAAACTAGGTATGACTCTAATGGGAATGTAGAAAAGTATAAAGCACGACTTGTGGCAAAAGGATTTACACAAAGAAAACGGATAGATTACAATGAGACATTGTCCCATTCTTATGTAAGGATTCCTTTAGAATCATAATGGCATTAGTTGCACATGTTGATTTAGAATTACATCAAATGGATGTAAAGACGGTATTTCTAAACGGGGATTTAGAAGAAAATGTTTACATGAAACAACCCAAGGGTTTTATCATGGAAGGCAAGGAACATATGGGATGTCGCCTGGAGAAACTCATTTATGGATTAAGGCAAGCCTCTAGACAGTGGTATCTAAAGTTTAATGAGGCAATTAAAAGATTTGGATTTAAAGAGAATATTGAGGATAATTGTGTTTATGCAAAGTTCAAAAATGGGATATTTTCCTAATCTTGTATGTGGATGATATCTTGCTTGCTAGCACTGATGTTAGTCTGCTACAAGAAACAAAGAAGTTCTTGTCCTCAAATTTTGATATAAAAGATCTTGGTGACGCATCTTATGTTTGGGGCATTGAAATTCACAGAGATAGGAAAACTGGAGTGTTAGGACTATCGCGGAAGGCATCTTTAGAAAAGGTTCTCAAAAAGTATAATATGCATACGAGTAAGGCCACACCTGCTCCTATAGTCAAGGGCGACAATTTTGGGAAATTTCAATGTCCCAAAAACCAGTATGAGATTGATAAAATGAAAGTAGTACCATATGCTTCGGCTGTTGGAAGTTTATAGTATGCAGAAGTGTGCACTCGCATGACTTAGCTTTTATCACCGAGGTACTCGGTAGATATCAAGAGAATCCAGACACAAAGCACTGGAAGATGGTAAAGAAAGCATTGTGTTATGGGCAAGGTGTTGGAAATATGCCCTAGAGGCAATAATAAATTGGTTATAATTATATTTCCTTGTTCATGATAATCGTTTATTATCCATGCTAGAATTGTATTGATTGGAAACTAAAATACATGTGTGGATACATAGACAACACACTGTCCCTAGTGAGCCTCTAGTTGACTAGCTCATTGATCAAACATGGTCAAGGTTGCCTGGCCATAGACAAGTGTTGTCACTTGATAACGGGATCACATCATTAGGAGAATGATGTGATCGACAAGACCCAAACTACAAACGTAGCATATGATTGTGTCAATTTATTGCTACTGTTTTCTTCATGTCAATGTATCTCTTCCTATGACCATGAGATCATGTAACTCCCTGTCACCGGAGGAATACCTTGTGTGTATCAAACGTAGCAATGTTACTGGGTGACTATAAAGGTGCTCTACGGGTATCTCCAAAGGTGTATGTTGGGTTGGCATGGATCAAGACTGGGATTTGTCACTCCGTGTGACGGAGAGGTATCTCGGGGCCCACTTGGTAATACAACATCACAACAGCCCTTGCAAGCAATATGACTAAGGATTTAGTCACGGGATCTGGTATTACGGAACGAGTAAAGAGACTTGCAGGTAACGAGATTGAACTAGGTATGGAGATACCGACGATCGAATCTCGGGCAAGTAACATACCGATGGACAAAGGGAACAACATATGGGATTAACTGAATCCTTGACATAGAGGTTCAACCGATCGAGATCTTCGTAGAATATGTCGGAGCCAATATGGACATCCAGGTTCCGCTATTGGTTATTGACCGACGAGTGTCTCAGGTCATGTCTGCATAATTCTCGAACCCGCAGGGTCTGCACACTTAAGGTTCGGTGACGTTTCGGTATTATTAAGTTATGTGTGTTTGGTAACCAAAAGTTGTTCGGAGTCCCGGATGAGATCACGGACATCATGAGGAGCTACGGAATGGTCCGAAGGTAAAGATTGATATATAGGAAAGTGGGTTTTGAACTCCGTAAAAGTTTCGGGCATTTTCGGCAATGTACCCCGAGTGACGAATGGGTTCCGAGAGTCCACCAGGTGGGCCCACCCACCCCAAAGGGTATCATGGGTTGTGGGAGGACGTGGACCAGCCCTTAGTGGGCTGGCAGAAGCCTCCACTAAATCCCAAGGCAGATTGGAGGTGAGAAGGAAAGAAACCCAAAGGTGGAAAAGGTGGAGAGGGTTTCCAAGTGGAGAGGAGGAATCCTACTCCTAGTAGGATTGGAGTAGGACTCCTCCACCTCCAATTTTGGCCAAACCTTGATGGTTTGAGGCTTCCTCCTCCCCTCGCTCCCTCCTATATATACTAGAGGTTTCAGAGGTGAGGGCTAACCCTAATTGCCACGTGCTCCCTCTACTTCTCTCTAGATCTGTTTCTCCTCTAGTCTAGTTCGGCGGTGCTTAGGCCAAGCCCTGCTGGATTAGTTCGACACCACCACCACCACGCCGTCGTGTTGTAGAACTCATCTAACTCTCTGGCCCTCTTGATGGATCAAGAAGGCGGGGATCGTCATCGAGCTGTATGTGTGTTGAACGCGGAGGTGTCGTCCGTTCGGCACTAGATCGGGATGGATCGTGATGGGATCGCGGGACGGATCGTGATGAGATCACGGGGCGGGCTATGTTTTGGATCGCTAATATGTTCCACTACATCAACCGCGTTATATACGCTTCTGCTTAGCGATATACAAGGGTATGTAGATTCACTCTCCCCTCTCGTAGATGATCATCACCATGGATAGGTATTGCGTGTGCGTAGGAAATTTTTTGTTTCCCATGCAACGTTCCCCAACAGTGGCATCATGAGCTAGGTTCATGTGTAGATGATATCTCGAGTAGAACACAAAAGAGTTTGTGGGCATTGATGTTAAATTTGCTACCCACCGTAGTCTTTTCTTGATTCGGCGGTATTGTTGGATTGAAGCGGCCCAAACCAACTTTACGCGTACACTTACGAGAGACCGGTTTCATCGACATACATGCAACTTGTTGCATAAAGATGACTGGAAGGTGTTTGTTTCTTCAACTTTAGATGAATCGGATTTGACCGAGGCGGTCCTTGGAGAAGGTTAAATAGCAATTTGCATATCACCGTTGTGGCTTTGCGTATGTAAGATGCGATCATACTAGATACCCATAGCAGCCACGTAAAACATGCAACGACAAATTAGAGGACATCTAACTTGTTTTTGCAGGGTATGCATGTGATGTGATGTGGCGAAAGACATGATATGATATATTGGATGTATGAGATGATTATATTGTAATAGTTAAATATTGACTTGCACGTCGATGCTACGGCAACCGGCAGGAGCCATAGGGTTTTCTTCAAACTAACGTTTGTGCTTGCACATGCTTTTACTATATCGCTAGGTGGTAGCTTTAGTAGTAATAGCATAGATAGCGTTACAACCTCGATGGCAGCATGATGATGGAGATCATGGTGCGGTGCCGGTGATGATGGAGATCATGCCGGTGCTTTGGTGATGGAGATCAAGAAGCACAAGTTCATGGCCATATCATGTCACTTATGATTTGCATGTGATGTTAATTCTTTTATGCACCCTATTTTGCTTAGAACTACGGTAGCATTATAAGGTGATCCCTCACTAAAATTTCAAGATAAAATTGTGTTCTTCCCGACTATACACCGTTGCGACAGTTCCTCGTTTTGAGACACCACGTGATGATTGAGTGTCATAGACTGCTACGGCAACAAAAGTCCTTCCCAAGCAACGCGAGGAATTCTTCTTGCTACTTCTCTTGTTTGCGTCGGTTTTTCCCTTGAATAGGAAAGGGTGATGCAGCACAGGAGCAGTAAGTATTTCCCTCGGTTTGAGAACAAAGGTATCGATCCAGAAGGAGGGTCTCGTGAAGTCCAGAGTACATGCGCAAACACAAACAAGCTTGCACCCAATGCTTCAAAGGGGTTGTCAATCCCTTCAAGATTGTTTGCAAAGTGAGATCTGAAGGCGGAAAGTGCAATGAAGTAAAAAGTGTAAGGCTAAAAATATGGTGTGGAGTACACCCTGGGGCCATAGTGTTCTCTAGAGGCTTCTCTCAAAATAGCAAATATCACGGTGGGTAAACAAATTACCGTCGAGCAATTGATAGAACCGCGCAAAGTCACGACGATATCTAAGGCAATGATCATACATATAGGCATCACATCCGAGACAAGTAGACGGATACTTTCTGCATCTACTACTATTACTCCACACATCGACCGCTATCCAGCATGCATCTAGTGTATTGAGTTCATGACGAACAGAGTAACGCCTTAAGCAAGATGACATGATGTAGAGGGATAATCTCAAACCAATGATGAAAACCCCATCTTTTTACCCTTGATGGCAACAACACGATGCGTGCCTTGCTACCCCTTCTGTCACTGGCTGAGGTCACCGCACGGTATGAACCCAAAACCAAGCACTTCTCCCATTGCAAGAATCATAGATCTAGTTGGCCAAACAAAACCCACAACTCGAAGTGAATTACAAGGATATGAAATCATGCATAAGAGAGATCAGAAGAAACTCAAATAAGATTCATAGATAATATGATCATAAATCCACAATTCATCGGATCTCGACAAACACACCACAAAAGAAGATTACATTGGATAGATCTCCATGAAGATCATGGAGAACTTTGTATTGAAGATCCAAGAGAGAGAAGAAGCCATCTAGTTACTAGCTATGGACCCGTAGGTCTATGGTGAACTACTCACACATCATCGGAGAGGTCATGGTGTTGATGTTGAAGCCTTCCGTGTCCGAATCCCCCCTCTGACAGGGCACCAGGACGTGCCCCAGATGGGATCTTGCGGAGACAGAAGTTTGCGGCGGCGGAAAAGTGATTACGATGCTCCCCTGATTTTTTGGGAATATTTGGAAATTTATAGGCGCAAGATCTAGGTCAGGGGACCTCCAGGGGGCCCACAAGCCTGCATGGTGCGCCCCCCTGGCCGCGGGGTGGGGGCTTGTGGGGCCCGTGGGGCTCTTCTGGCTTGGCCCCCAAGCTCTCCGATTTTCTTCCGTTCCTGAAAAAAACCTTTTCGGGGATTTTTTTCCATTTGGACTCCGTTTCAAAATCTCCTCGGAAAGGGGTCAAAAACATGGAAAAAACAGGAACTGACACTTGGCACTGAGTTAATAAGTTAGTCCCAGAAAATAAATAAAAGGCATGCAAAACATCCAAAGTTTGACAAGATAATAGCATGAAACCATCGACAATTATAGATACGTTGGAGACGTATCACACACCATGATCTCCATTATCATGATCTCCATCAACGTGTCGCCATTGGGGTTGTCGTGCTACTTATTCTATTACTACTAAAGCTATGTCCTAACAATATAGTAAATGCATCTGCAAACACAAACGTTAGTTTAAAGACAACCCTATGGCTCCTGCCTGTTGCTGTACCATCGACGTGCAGGTAGATATTAACTATTACAACATGATCATCTCATACATCCAATATATCACTTCACGTCATTGGCCATATTATATCACAAGCATACCCTCCAAAAACAAGTTAGACGTCCTCTAATTGTTGTTGCATGTTTTACGTGGATGCTATGGGTATCTAGTAGATCGCATCTTACTTACGCAAAAACCACAACGGAGATGTGCAAATTGCTATTTAACCTCTCCAAGAACCGCCTCGGTCAAAACCAATTCAACTAAAGTTGAAGAAACCGACACCCGCAATAATGAAATCCATCATTGGAATATACAAGCCAAGTTTTATAATGAAGATTCCCACTAGCATATGGTAGTGACAAAGCAAGAAGCTCTCAGTCATGAAGAACATGGTGCTATTATGAAGCACAAGTGTGGAAAGAGATAGTAGCATTATCCCTTCTCCCTTTTTCTCTCTTTTCTTTTTTTTCATTTGGGCTCTTAGACCTCTTTTTTTCCTTTTTTTCATTTTTGGGCTCTTTTTTTTCCTCACATGGGACAATGCTCTAATAATGATGATCATCACATTTATATTTACTCACAGCTCAAAGCTTAGAACGATGATGACTCTATAGGAAATGTCTCCGACAGTGTACCGGGATGTGCAACGATCTAGCATGGCTATGACGTTGAAACATCTCGCTAGCTATCTTACGATCATGCAATGGCAATATGAGAGTGACGACACAAGTCATGAGACAGAACGGTGGGAGTTGCATGGCAATATATCTCGGAATGGCTATGAAAATGCCATAGTAGGTAGGTATGGTGGCTGTTTCGAGGAAGGCATATGGTGGGTTTGTGCACCGGCGAGAATTGCGCAGCACTAGAGAGGCTAGCTATGGTGGAAGGTGAAAGTGTATATATACCATGGACTCACATTAGTCATGAAGAACTCACATACTTTTTGCCAAAGTTTTTATTAGTAATCGAAACAAAGTGCTAAACGCATACTCCTAGGGGAAGGGTTGGTAGGTGTAAACCATCGCACGATCCCGACCTCAACACAAAGGATGACAATCAATAGATCAATTATGCTCCTACTTCCTAACATAGCGGTTCACCATACGTGCATGCTACGGGAATCACTAACTTTAGCACAAGTATTTCTAGATTCGCAACACCCTACTAACATAGCTCTCAATATTACCGAATCCATGTCTCAAAACTAATTGAGAGGAATCAAAACTTCTCTTTCTACTCAATGCACATGAAGATGGAGGTTTTTGCATCCTCTTTGGGTACCTATCACAATTGGGACTACTTTCATAGCATAAGCCAACTACCAAGTCACACACCGCCGTGCTCTAGAAGATATAAGTGAAGCACATAGAGCAAAAGTATCTAGCTCAAATGATATAAGTGAAGCACTATGAGCATTCTAGCAAAATCATGATGAGTGCATGTTTCTCTCTCTCAAAAAGGTGTGAGCAAGGATGATTGTGACACAACAAAAAGAAAAGACTCCTACGATACAAGACGCTCCAAGAAAAACACATATCATGTGGTGAATAAAAATATAGCTCCAAGTAATGTTACCGATGGATTGAAGACGAAAGAGGGGATGCCTTCGTGGGGCATCCCCAAGCTTAGGATTTTTGGTGTCCTTGAATTTGGCTTGGGATGCCTTGGGCATCCCCAAGCTTGAGCTATTTCCACTCCTTATCTCATCGTCCATGAGAACATCACCCAAAACTTGAAAACTTCAGAACACAAAACTTAAACAGAAACTCGTGATAACATTAGCACAAGAAAACAAACTACCACTTCTTTTGGTACTGTAGCAAACTTGAATTCCATCTATATTGGTGTTGGGCTACTGTATTCTGACTTTTCCATGGCTAGTAGCCCCCCCCCCCCCGATACTAACCATAGTTTCATCAAAACAAGCAACCAACTCAACAAAAACAGAATCTGTCAAAAATGGACCAGTCTGTAGCAATATGTATACTTCGTATACTTCTGTTACCTCAAAAAATCTGAAATATTATGACTGCGTGGGCAAAAGGCATATCAACCATCAGCAAATAGAATCAACTCAAAATCTCTTTCTGAATAAAAATTAAAAATCATCTCGTGAGCGAAAAGTTTCTGTCTTTTTCCAGCAGGATCAAACAACCGTCACCAAGACTAGTCATAAAGGTTTTGCTTGGCTCAAACACAAAAAGAAACACAAAAAACACAATCACAACAGAATTATGATGGTGTGGACGCAACAAAACAGAAAGAAAAAGATAAATTCATTGGGTTACCTCCCAACAAGCGCTATTGTTTAACGCCCTTAGCTAGGCATAAAAGCGATAGAATCATGTATCGTTGTCTTCGGTGCTCAAACCATAAGTGGCCCTCATCATGGATTCATAAGGCAATCTTATTTTCTTTCTAGGAAAGTGTTACATGCCCTTCCTTAAAGGAAATTGAAATCTAATATTCCATTCCTTCATATCGATGCTAGCACCGATAGTCCTTAGGAAAGGTCTACCAAGAATAATAGGGCATGTAGGATTGCAATCAATGTCAAGCACAATGAAATCCACGGGTACATAGTTCCTATTTGCAATAATAAGAACATCATTGATCCTTCCCATGGGTTTCTTGACAGTAGAATCAGCAAGGTGCAAATTAAGAGAACACTCTTCAATCTCATTAAAACCCAGAACATCACATAATGACTTTGGAATCGCAGAAACACTAGCACCCAAATCACACAAAGCATTGCATTCATAGTTTTTGATTTTGATTTTGATGGTAGGTTCCCACTCATCATGAAGCTTTCTAGGGATAGAGACTTCCAATTCAAGTTTCTCTTCAAGAGATTTTATCATAGCTTCGACGATATGATCAGTAAAGGCCTTGTTTTCTCTATAAGAGTGTGGAGAGTTTAACATGGATTGCATCAAAGAAATGATTTCAATCAAGGAGCAACTATCGTAATTGAATTCCTTGAAATCCACGGTAGTAATTTCATTACTACTCAAAGTTTTAACATCTTCTACTCCACTTTCAATGCTTTTAGCATCAAGATAGATGGACTCCGAATCATTGGGGCACTTTTCAACCAAAGTGGATTCATATCCAGCCCCATAATCATTAGGTTTGACACAAGAAAACAAAGATTCAATGGGAGTCACACCAAGCACTTTAAGATCTTCGTGATTCTCATCACGAGAACACACCTTTTAAGCCATTCATGTCTAGCACGAATTTGAGCGGTTCTTTCTTGGCTTTCAATCATGGAAACACGCATAGCTTTTAAAGTTTCATCCATGTTGATTTTGGGAGGAGCACATCTAACTTTCAAAGCATCAACATCACTAGACATTCTATCAATGCTCTTAGCCAAATCGTCAATTTTGAGTAGCTTTTCCTCTATGGACGCATTGAAAATCTTTTGAGAGTTGATGAACTCTTTGATAGTACTCCCTAGATCAGAGGGTAATCTATTGTAATTTCCATCGGTATTGTTTTAGGAGTTGCCAAAGTTATTAGAGGAGTTACTAGGAAAAGGCCTAGGAACATAGTTTCCCCTAAAAGCATTGTTGTTGCCAAAGTTATTCCTACCAACAAAATTAACGTCCAAGCTAGCGTTGCTACTCTCAATCAAAGAAGACAAGGGCATATCATTAGGGTCCAAATGAGCACTTCTACTAGCAACCAAATTCATTAACTCGTCCATCTTAGCACTCAACGAGTTAATTTCTTCTATAGCATGTACCTTCTTACTAGTAGCTGACCTTTCAGTGTGCCACTGAGAGTAGTTCGTCATGATGTTGTCTAAGAGCTTCGTGGCTTCCCCTAACGTGATTTCCATGAACGTTCCACCTGAGGCAGAGTCCAAGATATTCTAGAAGCGGAATTCAAGCCAGCGTAAAAGATTTGAATAATCATCCAAAGACTCAAGCCATGAGCGGCACAATTTCTAATCATCAATTTCATTCTCTCCCAAGATTGTGCAACATGTTCATGATCAAGTTGCTTGAAATTCATGATATCATTACGGAGAGAGCTGATCTTAGCTGGCGGAAACTACTTGGATATATAAGCATCTTTGCACTTATCCCAAGAATCACACGTTATGAACCCAAAACCAAGCACTTCTCCCATTGCAAGAATCATAGATCTAGTTGGCCAAACAAAACCCACAACTCGAAGAGAATTACAAGGATATGAAATCATGCATAAGAGAGATTAGAAGAAACTCAAATAAGATTCATAGATAATCTGATCATAAATCCACAATTCATCGGATCTCGACAAATACACCACAAAAGAAGATTACATCAGATAGATCTCCATGAAGATCATCGAGAACTTTGTCTTGAAGATCCAAGAGAGAGAAGAAGCCATCTAGTTACTAGCTATGGACCCGTAGGTCTTTGGTGAACTACTCACGCATAATCGGAGAGGTCATGGTGTTGATGAAGAAGCCCTCCGTGTCCGAATCCCCCTCCGGCAGGGCACCAGAACGTGCCCCAGATGGGATCTAGCAGAGACAGAAGCTTGCGGCGGCGGAAAAGTACTTTCGATGATCTCCTGATTTTTTGTGAAATTTTTGGGGATATATAGGCACAAAACCTAGGGCAAAGGGCGCCCAGGGGGCCCACAAGCCTGTGGGTCGTGGCCTCCCCCCCTAGCCGCGGGGTGGGGGCTTGTGGGGCCCCTGAGGCTCCCCTGCCTTGGCTCTCAAGTCTCCTGATCTTCTTCCGTTCCGGAAAAATTCTTTTCGGGGATTTTATTCCGTTTGGACTCCGTTTCAAAATCTCCTCTGAAAGGGTTAAAAAACATGGAAAACAGGAACTGGCACTTGGCAGTGAGTTAATAAGTTAGTCCCAAAAAATATATAAAAGGCATGCAAAACATCCAAAGTTTGACAAGATAATAGCATGAAACCATAAAAAATTATAGATACGTTGGAGACGTATCATAGACTCAACGTTCACATACAACGGGTGCAAAACAGTTGCACACACGGAACACTCGGGTTAAACTTGACGAGCCTAGCATGTACAGACATGGCCTCGGAACACAAGAGACCGAAAGGTTGAGCATGAATCATATAGTTGATATGATCAACATGGAGATGTTCACCATTGAAACTAATCTCAACTCACATGATGATCAGACTTGAGTTAGTGGATTTGGATCATGCACCACTCGAATGACTGGAGGGATGTCTATTTGAGTGGGAGTTCTTAAGTAATATGATTAATTGAACTCATTATCATGAACATAGTCAAAAGGTCTTTGCAAGTTATGTTGTAGCTTGCATTGTAGCTCTACTATTTTAGATATATTCCTAGAGAAAATTTAGTTGAAAGTTGATTGTAGCAATTATGTGGACTGGGTTCGTAAACTAAGGATTGTCCTCATTGATGCGTAGAAGGCTTATGTCCTTAATGCACTGCTTGTTGTGCTAAACCCTAGCATCGTTTGTAGATGTTGCAAACATCTGACATACACGTTTTTATGACTACATGATAGTTCAGTGCATAATTCTTAAACGGCTTAGAATTGAGGCACTGAAGACGTTTTGAACGTCGCAGGACATATGAGATGCTCCAAGAGATGAAATTAGGATTTCAGGCTCGTGCCCTTGTTCAGAGGTATGAGACCTTCGACAAGATTCTTTGTCTACAAAGTAAGGGAGAAAAGCTCAATCGTTGAGCATGTGCTCTGGTTGTCTGAGTGCTACAATCGCTTCAATCAAGTGGGAGTTGATCTTCCAGACGAGATAGTGATGGTTCTCCACAGTCACTACCACTAAGCTACTAGAGCTTCGTGATGAACTATAACATATCAAGGATAGATATGATGATCCTTGAGCTATTCACGATGTTTGACACCGTGATACGTCCAAAATGCATTATTATTTTGTATCATAATTTGTCTCTATTCATTGATATATTTCGCATTGTGATGATGTACTTATAGTGTTTTGGCCTATTTTACGCAGTTTACAACTTTCCGGTGCCGAAATAGTAGACGCGGGATTTAGCAGAGAAAATAGCACGAAGAGTTGCCATATCAAAACATCTCCAACTGCGCTCAAAATTGGATTGAAGAGGTTTCCGAACAGATCCTGAAGACAGGCCAAAGAAGGGCCGGAGGGGGGCCACAGGTCACCCAGGCGACCTGCTGGCGCGGCCTAGGGGGCCAGCGCCAGGAAGCCTCTTGGGTGGTGGGCCCCTCCTCCGGTGCTCTCCTTTGTCCTATATGTTCCTCTTGACCTAAAAGTGTCGGGGACAGAAGATTTTTCGCGATTCCGCCGCCACTTCGCGGCACAAACCTACAAAGAAAAAAAGACCTTTTCGGCGGGCAATTCCGCCGGGGAGAACTCCTCCCGGAAGGGGAGATCATCCTCATCGTCATCACCATCGTCACGGGAATCATCGAGATCATCATCACCATCATCACCAACACCAGCACCATCTCCACCTTCATCCCATCTACTTCACCATTGCAATCAGAGTTGTACCTTACACTATTCATCCCCTCGACTCTACCGGTGTTGATTACTCTTTTGTGGTGAATGCTATTGAGTTTTTTTGGAGAATTATTGTTATGACCAGATTGTTAATCATATTTTCATCACCTCTGATCATGATATATTTTATGTCTTTTGAGTAGTTCCGTTCGTTTTTGAGGACATGGGAAAAGTCTAGATGCTAGTAGTCATATGATGTTCAAGTAATATGTGTTGATTGATATTTAAGTTATGGTGTTATTCTTCTAGTGGTGTTATGTGAACGTCGACTACATAACACTTCTCTTTTTTAAGGACCTAGGGGAATACATCGTGTATAAATAATTCTTATGGTGGGTTGTCGGAGTGACAGAAACCTGAACCCCAGTTCAGATACCTTTGCATGAGGGAGTATTGGATCCTAAAGTTTATTGCTATATTTAGGCTTTGCCTTAATTTCTCTCTTGTATTTGTGGATGCTTGCAAGAGGGACTAATCATAAGAGTGTGCTTGTCTTAGCCTAGACGGTGCACTAGTTAAGATCCACCCACATAACACTTATCAATACAAAACATAGTACTAGACGGAATATGGCGAAAGCACTTGACTATCTCTCCCGTGTGTCCTCGGGAATGCCTTAGTCTTTATAATTTTAGTCCCTCGTCTTATACTTTGTGTTCAAACGGATTGGGCCACTTGCTGCACCTCGGCACCATTTACTTTACTTGCATTTATTTCCTTGTTGCTTATACTAGAAAACCCATAATAAGTTATTTTTCAGTACTTGGAGTTATTCCTTGCTCAAGATCACTTGTCAATACCTTCTACTCCTCGTTAGGTTCAACATTCTTACTTATAGAAAAGGCTACGATAGATCCCCTACACTTGTTGGTCATCAAGACCATTTTCTGACGCCGTTGTCAGGGAGTGGACCGCTATTGGTAAGGAAACCTTTATGATGTACGTGTTGTTTTTGTTTTACTATTCCCGCTTTTTGTCCCTATGGACCACTCTGCTATTGGTTTGTTGCTTGTGGGGAACCGCCCCAATGCTATTGTGGTGGAGAAGCCTCCCCCACCTTGTCGGTGTTTACTCACAACATAAGCCATGGGTAGGCTAAAGATGGTGGGAACCAAAGTGGCACCGGAGGGTGCTGGGAACGAGGATGGTACAAGCATGGAACGCATGATGTACTCAGGTTCAGGGATCTTCGTAGAGGTAACACCCCTAATCCTGCCGGAGTGTATGAGGTATGAATGGGACTACAAAGTGCTCCTGGAATTGTATTGCAGAGGAGGAAAAAGAAGCTGCTGGCTCGCGTCTGCCTCTCCTATGTGGTGTGTGTGTGTTTGCTGAGTTGACTGACCCTCTGCATGGAGGGGGCCGGGGGGTTTTATAGACGAACCCAACGACCTATAATATGGATAAAAGGTACAAGAGTGGGACCTGGCTGGCGGCCTCGCCGGCTGCCAGGGGGGCCATGGGGTCTTGTCTTGTCGCTGGAGGGGCCCGCCAGCTACGAGGTCCCGTCTTGCTGTCGGACCCGGCGGCTAGCCAATAAGGCTCTCGCGTAAGGTTGACGTAGGACATGTGAGGTACGTCCGGCGTTGTCCAGCGAGGATCGTCATAGGCAGGTAGTACGGTCGTCTCCACTGTTCCCACGCCGAGTGTAGTAATGGAGTGGGAGTTTGATGGGCCGACACTGTGCAGGGTGATGGATCGGAGCCGGAGGAGGTCAGCAGCGTGGCCGCCGATGTTTGTACCTGCCGTGCACCCTGATCCAGTACCTTTGTTGACGCGTAGACACCTTTAACCATAGGGTCTCTTCATGACCTACGGTCTGATGTGACTTTGCTCCCTAGCCGGCTAGTCGCTTGACTAGCCGGCCTGGGCACGGCCGCCTCACCCCTAGTCGGCTGGCTTGGCCTAGGCGGCTAGGGGGAGGTAGATGTCTTGCCTCTAGCCGACAGGTGCTTCCTGGCCGGCCAGAGAGTTGGTCGTCTTGCCCCCAGTTGGCAGGTACTTCCTAGCCGGCCAGGGGGACTTGGGCTTTGCAGAATGGTTCCTGTTGTTCCTTCTTCGTTGAAGGCAAAGGAGTAGGCTCGATGAGCCTACCCCGGGGTTATCCCCCCGACAGTAGTCCCCGAAGCTGGGGAGGCCCGCCACCTTGGAGCGGGTGGCCTTGCCGGCTTAAGTTGTTTGCTGTTGAATTCCTGCCGCCGCCTGCGGCAGGGAACGCCGGCTCGGAAGTCGGCTGGCTTCCAAGCGACGCCTCGGCTTTGTCGTAGGTCGCGCAAATTGCGCCACGTGCCAGGCCTGGCCTGACGTGATGATGGTTTGTTCAGTTGACGAGACTGGGCCTGAGCCCTGGTGTGACAGCCTGATGTCGTTGTTGTCCGTTCTGAGGCCGACCGAACACGCACGCGCCCGTGGCATCGTCAAAACCCTGTTTTAAAAGTGTGTTGAAAACTTTCTCTAATCGAGGTGAAACTTGGCATGCGGTCGTGATTAGTTATAGCTAGGCCGCGTGTCGAATTTCATCGCGATCGGAGTCCATCTGGTACCCGAACGGTCGACCGTGGTGGCACCGTATTCGGTCTACCGTCGGACGTCTGTCGGTGTTTTAAAATTCGTTGCCGCGCCGCCCATTCTCCCTCTCGTCTCCGGTAAACCACCCTACATGGCCACGCAACTGTTCCCGCGTTCGGAATCGTCTGAATCCGCCCACACGGTTGGATCCGGAACGAAATTCCAGTTAACCTAGCCCCCCCCCTTTGCCTATAAATAGACCCTCGTGCTTATTTTTAGACAGCCCCCTCCTTTGCCTCGGGATCCACGCCACCAACCCCCAAAACCCTAGCCTCCCGCACCCCCTCTCTCCTCCCCCAGCCGCCGGGACCGCCCGAGCCCGCGCGTGGCCCGCCATAAGCCCATCCGGCCGCCACCCGTTCTACCCCGAGCTCCCGTCCATGGCACCCGAGCCCGAGGCAGCAGCCCCGAGCTGTCGTGCCCCGCCGCCGGCCGCTGCCATGACACTCCTCCGCCGCCGCCTTGCACCCCCGCTAGCCTGCCAAGCTCGCCGGTCACCGCAGAACTGCTCACCTCCGTGACCGGAGCGATGCCGCCGTCGATCTCTTCCACCGGCCACGCGCTCGTGCCGCCACCGGCCGGAATGGAACCAGAGGACCCGGATCCACCCGGATCCGCCCCCTCCCTGCTGCATCCGCGCCTTGGCCGGACGCCCTTGCCACCAGCCGCTGCCTCCATGGCTGCTCGCACGTCGTGCACGAGCTGGCCGACGAGCGCAGCAACCGCCAGCGCGCTGGCCCATCGCCCCCTCGGCCTCGCGGCCGACCTCGCTCCCCAGCGGCCTGCCTCTCCAGCACCGAGCTGGGCCGGCCTCCCTTCGAGGCCCAGCACCGCTCCTTCTCCAAGCCAGCCCGATTCCTCTCCAGGCCGGCCTCCTAGGCCGAGGTGAGCCGTCCTGTCTCTTTCCCTCGCCCCGGCGTAATTCAGTTATATGCCGCATGTCTAGATTCGGCCCGGTAGGCAGCTTAGGCCCGTTAGATATTTTTTTTAGGTTTCGGATTTTATTTAATTTCCAGGTATTAGCTAAATATTAAAACGACCGAAGTTTCTATTCTGTAATTCGGATCGCGATGAATTACATATGGTTTTGGGGTAGTTTTCCGTGTAGAATACGATTTCACAACATGCATAATTGTTTGACGTCGTTTGGCGTGTCGTATGACTAGAAACACATGATGTTCCAATATGTTTCGTCTCGTTTTATTTTCTCGTGCGTGTCCGGTTTGCCCGAATGCCGTAGTAGAAATGTTCATGTTTTAGGAACCACTTTTCCATGTATTTTAGAGTAGCCGTTGGTATTTTTGCGTGTAGGGATTGCCGCTAGTTTATTTTTCCGTGTATAAGTTTTTATCTCGCATTTACGTGTGGTGTTATTTTTGTTGTGCAACCCCACATATTTTATATGTTTTCGGGGTAGAAAAATCCATGTGATTTTTCTGTGTAATTAGTTTTAGCATTATAGCAAGTTAGTTCCCACGATATTTTGCCATGTTGCCCTTCTGTCTATTTCGTAAGATTTATTTCGTGCTTCGTTTGAGGGAGTTGTTAACTAGAGAGTTGTTCTTGGATGTTTAGTCTAGCCCCTGGTATTTTTTGGTTGCAATAGAAATGCATGCTTAGGTGTGGTTAGATTGCTCTCAAGTTGCTAGAAATAGTGCTGTTTTACAGATGCTGAAATATTTCTAAGTCTGGTATCTGTTATATTTTGTTGTTGTTTTGTTTTGCTTCTATCTTGTGATCTGTAGCTCTTTTGAGGTTGGTGCAATGGAGTTAGTTGTAGCCCTTGTGTTTCTCTACCATGACGTGAATTTTCATACCATTTGGAGTCCTGTAGGTTATGGTTTTGCTGCTGTCAATATGGCTTCAGATCGAAAACTGCACTTTCATGAGGTGTAATTTTCACCAAGTCTTAAATAGTGTGTGGGATGCCATTTTGTGACTTCTTTCCCTAGTGTTCCATGATGCCATGCTAGTTGTTGTTAGTTGTTTGTTGTAGTGATTCTTGCCCTCTATCGTCTCATGCCTTGCTTGAGCCTATTGGGTTTTTGTAGCTCGTAGTTATGGGGTGCAGAAAACGCTATGTGGCTGATTTGGCACATTGTAGTGATTTCTTGTTTTGCTCGTAGTTTTTGATCCGTAGCTCTGATTTGATCGTGTCCTACATGAAACTTGCTTACAATCTCGTGTAGTTTCATTTTATCTTGCTGGTTGTATGTTTTGAAGTGCTCGTGACCGTCGTTGCACACATATTGCATTCATGCCATCATATCTTGTGGTGCTTGTATCTTTTGAACCGTAGCTCCGTTGGAGATGATCTCTATGTGTAAATTGCTTGTATCGACGCGTAGAATCACGTGAACCTATTTGTTTTGGTGTTTAACAACTAATTAAATGTGTTAGTTCAGATCTGGGCAGAATTGTAAATTAACATGTGAGGTCGTCTCGGAGATGCTATATGTCGTTTTCGACCTCATTTAAAATGCCTAGATAGGTAGATTAATTACGCTTAACCACTTGCCATGTTTAACCGCATTTAATATTGCCGAGTACCTAATCAGGATAGAACTAAATAAATTAACGTAGAGTTTTGTCAATATGCAACTCGTTGCATATTGAACTTCACTTAATGTGTAGTGTCTGTTTGTGTGAATTGTCATGCCGTGACTTGCATGTATTCAGCTGCTCATGCATCATTTGTGTTGTGCATCGTGTGGTGCATTCCGTGTGTTGATTTGTGTTTCCGGTTTGCTTCGTCTCGATAGAGTTCCGCAGCGTGCCGGATTGTGAGGACCCGTTTGACTACGTCGGTTCGTCTGCTTCACAGAGGCATTCTTCTTCCAAGCGGGATCTCAGGCAAGATGACCATTTCCCAGATACCATTACTATCATTGCCACGCTAGTTATTTCGATGCTATCGTTATGTCTTGTTGCCTACCACATGTTAAATATCAGCCTCTCAACAATGCCATGAAAACCTTCAACCTGTTCAACCTAGCAAACCACTGATTGGCTATGTTACTGCTTGCTTAACCCTGTGTTAGAGTTGCTAGTTGCAGGTGCAGTTGCTTCCATGTGATAACATGGATTCCTTGTGATATCACCATATTAATGCTATTTAATTTAATGCACCTATATACTTGGTAAAAGGTGGAAGGCTCGGCCTTTCGAGCCTGGTGTTTTGTTCCACCTTTGCCCCCTTAGTTTCGGCTACCGGTGTTATGTTCCATAATTGAGCGCTCCTAACACGATCGGGGTTGTTATGGGAACCCCCTTGATAATTCGTTTTAGATTAAAGCTGGTCTAGCAAGGCCCAACTTTGGTACTACATTTGCCTAATCACCTAATAAAATTGCATAGGGACTTTCCGGACACCGAGGATAATTTAATCAACCCCCGGGCCAGTGCTCCTCATGAGTGTTGGTCCCACCTGAGCGATGTCCGGCGCCCCGCTGGTCACCCAGAGGTTTAGCGATCCCGACGTCTAGCTCATCCGTCGTGTCTTGAGAACGAGATACGCGGCTCCTATCGGGATCGTCGACACGTCGGGCGGCCTTGCTGGATTAGTTTTACCTTTGACGAGATATCTTCTGCATCGGGATTCCGGTGATGCTTTTGGGTAATCTCAGAGTTGAGGTTTTCCACTAGGGAATCCGACGAGATCGCGAGCTTCGTGATTGTGGATTTCTATGCGGCTTGTGGTAATTTGTGATGGACTAGTTGGAGCACCCCTGCAGGGTTTAATCTTTTCGGAAAGCCGTGCCCGCGGTTATGTGGCAACATGGAAGCTTTGTTTAACACTGGTTCTAGATAACTTGAAGTTAACTAAATTAAAATATGCCAACCATGTGCGTAACCGTGACTGTCTCTTTCGTGAGTTCCTTCTCCGATCGAGGACACGGTGGGGTTATGTCTGACGTAGGTAGGTGTTCAGGATCATTCATTTGATCATCAGTAGTTCACGTCCGCTATGCGTAGATCATCCCCCCCTTATTTCTTGTACTCGTAAGTTTAGCCACCAAATATATGCTTAGTCGCTGCTGCAACCTCACCACTTAACCATACCTCACCCATTAAGCTTTGCTAGTCTTGATACCTTTGGAAATAAGATTGCTGAGTCCCTTGTGGCTCACAGATTACTACAACACCAGTTGCACGTATAGGTAAAGGTTACTTGATGCGAGCGCGTTGATTGTTCATTTGGAGTTGCTTCTTCTTCTTCTTCATCGATCGAGGATGGGTTCCAGGCCGACAGCCTGGGATAGCAAGGATGGACGTCGTTCTTCTTTTCTCGTTCGTTTTCATCCGTAGTCGGACCCTGCTCTTACTCTTGATGATTATGTAATGTACTGTTGTGACTCTGATGTAGCTTGTGGCGAGTGTAAGCCAATTCTATACATATATCTCTTCTTTTCAGTACATGTACTTATAACGATATCCATTCTTGCGACACGGCGAGATGCGCTTCTATCCCTGACGAGGCCACGTGCCAAATTGAGGATAGGGTCGCATCTTGGGCGTGACAAGTTGTATCAGAGCAGTACCGACCTAGGAGCCCCCTTGATTGATCGAACTTGGCCGAGTCTAGTCTAGTGAAAAACTATTTGAGTCTTAGTTATATATCGGAGAGTAGGGTTCTTTTTTCTCCTCTTCTATGCTCTGGTGAGGAATCTTGACGTAATAATTTACTCTACTCCTCTTCTCACTCAAATTTTTTTAGGATCCCGCGGATATTCTTGGGATCTATATGATGCCGATGTGACAGAGTTCTGTCTTGGTGCCTCCTGTCTGACTTGATTTTCTTCCGGGGAGTTGAGCTACAGGGGATTCTTGAGCACATCGTTATCATTCAGATTTCTTAGTATCTCAGAACGAAGGATGTTCGTAATTGCTTCAATACTAGTAGTGGCGAGATAACCCTGATGTCCCCAGTACTAGTGCAGATTGTTCGGGAGTACTGTCATACTTTGTATCATTGTGATCACGAGGGTCTGTTGTAGATGAAGGTTCGAGATTCTGGTCGTGTGTTGACGGATGTGATACAAGTGACGGGTTAGTATAGGAGTTGTGTGATTATTACTCCTTGTATCTGTGTACCAGATTGCATGACCTGAAATTTCGGGAATTCTTAGGTGGGAATTCAAGTAGTTGCTTATAGGACAATCTTCCAACAAATGCATGATGTTAGGTTGAGGTTCGACATCTAGTGGATACGTTTGTTGACGGTCGACTTACAGCGGTACACGTTGTGTCTTAAAGAGTCCTTGTAGCTTGCTACGACTCGGGGACGCTTCGTATGTCGGGTGCACTGCCTTGCACTTGATGGCTACTGTAAAATCGAGCCCGTGCGATCCTGTCCATGAAAATATCAGACGAAATCTTTCTCATGAGTTTGTTCTAACTAATTGCAAGCCGCACCTTGTGTTTTTGTTGGATGTGGTAATTCAAGTTGCTTTGATGTCACATGATGATTTCAGATCTTTCCTAATATGTGTTCTCATATTTTTATGTGAATCCAAATTCCTTGCTCAATCAGGTTGTCATATCAATTCTTGTCAACCGGAGTCGTCATGTTAATTCTTCTTCAACCGGTGAGTTTCTCTTCAACTGAACTCAATCCTCTCTAATTTTTGCAAATCATTCTCTCAATTCTTACTGAAGTTTGTCACATCTGTCCCAAGTTGTCTTTGTTTTCCCCGCCCTCCCACCCTTTTCTTTAGGATTCAATTTTCATCCAAGAGTTTTCTCTTCTTTGTGCTTCCGTTGTCTGTTCTTTTCTCTCTTACCCGGTGATTCATTGTGAAGATTCTCAGGAGCTTCGTGTTCAGATTTATTCATTCTTGTCATCTTTTCTGGTGAATTCAATTCAGTTCTCCGTGTTCATCATATCCTTTTCGTCCTTGTAATTCTGTCCTATGTTGGAAATTCTTATGAGCTTATCTTGTTTTTCATTTCTCTCTAGTCTATCCGGAGTGCTGAAGTTATCTCAGAAATTCTTGTTTTCAATTCTTTCATTGATTTCGGGGTTCTAACCTCATCTAGTCGTCATTTGTACCGGTGCTATGTCAATCTTTCTAGCAATCTTTTCTAACGGTGGTTTCTTTGAGTGGGCCCATAACCCACAGGTTTTCCCAGGATCTTATCTGGCTCTTGTAATCTTTTCCGGAGATCTTTAATTCTTTTCAACTATGACGTAAGTATGAATTTCATCAGTCATATCCCTTCTCCAAGATCTATTCGAATTAATTCTCATTCTTTGGATCAACCTTTCATTCTTCTTTATTCTGGAGTGTCTCATTAATTCTTGGTGGTGTTCTCCTCATCATTCTCACCTTGCAAATTCGAAGGAGTGTTGCTATCAAATCTTGGTTCATTCTCTTGGAGATTCATCATTTCAGCTTCGTGTTATCATCTTGAATTTGTTCCCAATCATGGGAATCCATTTCTCGCTATCCGGTGCTTTTTTGAGTTGTTTTCATTCTCGTTCCTCCGAAGGCCATCATTTTAGAAGATTCTTCGTTCTCAGCTTTCAGCTTTCATCCTCGATTCTTCTCAATTGTTGTCTCTTCGTTCGTCTCTCGGTTATTCGAGTGCCTTGTTCTAGTTTTCTCTCAGGTGGCTCATCATCTCTTCATTCTCATGTATCTCCATTCATTCATGGTTGCCTCGTTCATTTCAATTCTCACCGGTGTTTCTTGCAACAATTCTTCTAGTTTGTGCTCATATCTCTCCTCAATCTTTTCAGAAGAATAAGTTGTATGCTAGATCCGTTGCTTGTCATCAATTTAATTTGATGAAGGATGAGCATAACATAATTCTTATTATTGTCCTTCCTTCTTCCAAGAGCTTTCAATTCTTCTTTCGGAGTGACTCATGATATCAATTCTTTTCTCAAGTGCTTATCTTTCTTTTCCGGAGTTCCAAGTTCTTTTAAGTATCTCTTTGTGAGGCTTTATCTAAATCTTGGTAAGGTCATAATCTTATTCTTTCTACCTTCATATCTTTGCATCATTCATTTGTATACGGAGGTCCTTCATGGTGGTTCATCAAGGTTTCAATTCATTCTCAAGTGTTCTTCAAGATTCTTGTTGGAGAACCTCAAGTATCCTTTCTCTTGCATTTATATGTGCAATTGTTCTTCCTTTATTCTTTGAGGTGGTATTATAGCATTCTTGTTAGTGTAGGAGTCTCGAAGAGTTTTCCTTTCAAGTATGAGATAATTAAATCCACCAATTCTATGATCATGATATATTTTCAACCCATGATTTCTTCATTGAGCTATCTTGGTTTGGATTTCACCTAAAGCTTTTCCTATGGATTGTTGCTATCATGGTGCTTGTCATTAATTCAAGTTCTCAATGTATCCTCTTGGTGTAATAATTGTTCATATCTTGTTCTCCCAATCAATCCTTGTTTCTGTTAGTGGCTGGTTGTCACTTCATTAGTTGGAAAGGTTTCCATAAGCCCACTACTATCTTGTTCTTTTCGTTGTTGTTTTTCCAACAACTCCGTTCAATTCTTCTTGCAAGGATGCTTGCCAAGTTCATTTGAGTTAATAGGTGTCATTCTTTTCTTCATTCTCTTCTTCCGTATGAGCTACTTCATATTCTCTTCTTCCGGAGGCATTGTGATGTTGCTCTTTTGGGTCAATTATGTTGTTCTACCAAGATCATGGTGTTCCCTTGCTCTACTTAGTTGTTTGTTGTGAATATTGTCTAATTCTCCTATCTTATAGAATTTTTTGTCCCATTTTCCTACCGAAGTGTTGCCAAAATTTTCCGTGAATTCTTGCTTCTTTCTCTTATCAGTCCTCATCTCCTTGCAACCTTCAAGGATCGTTGGTTTCACTCGTTTGTCAAAGAAGCGACTAAGTTTTTACCTCTTGTTCTTTCTCATCCTCTCCCCCTTTCATTCTTGGATCTCGGGGCAAGATCCTTGTAGTGTAGGAGAGTTGTGACAGCCCGATGCCGACGTTCCAGAAGATTCCCCTTTCTTTCCATTTTCGTCGTGTGGGTATTTTCATTTGTCGCATCATTTTCATCATCTGCATTGCATCGGCATCTCCGTTGCCGCCAGTTTTCAAAGTTGCATCCGTTGTTAGTTGCCGGTTCTCGTCGTTGTACGTTCTGAGCCCGACCGCACACGCACGCACCCACGGCATCGTCAAAACCCTGTTTTAAAAGTGTGTTGAAAACTTTCTCTTATCGAGGTGAAACTTGGGATGCGGTCGGGATTAGTTATAACTAGGCCGCCTGTCGAATTTCGTCGCGATCGGAGTCCGTCTGGTACCCGAACGGTCGACCGTAGCGGCACCGTATTCGGTCTACCGTCAGACATATGTCGGTGTTTTAAAATTCGTTGCCGCGCCGCCCGTTCTCCCTCTCGTCTCCGGTAAACCACCCTACATGGACACTTAACTATTCCCGCGTTCGGAATCATCCGAATCCGACCGCACGGTTGGATCCGGAACGAAATTTTGATTAACCTAGCCCCCCCCTTTGCCTATAAATAGACCCCCATGCTTATTTTTAGACAGCCCTCCTCTGCCTCGGGATCCGCGCCACTAACCCCCGAAACCCTAGCCTCCCGCACCCTCTCGCTCCTCCCCCAGCTGTCGGGCCCGCCCGAGCCCGCGTGCGGCCCGCCGGAAGCCCATCCGGCCACCACCCGTTCTGCCCCGAGCTCCCGAGCTCCCGTCCATGGCACCCGAGCCCGAGGCAGCAGCCCCGAGCTGCCGTGCCCCGCCGCCAGCGCCGCCCGCCGCCGCCATGACGCTCCTCCGCCGCCGCCTTGCGCCCCCGCTCGCCTGCCAAGCTCACCGGTCACCGCAGAACTGCTCGCCTCCTTGACCGGAGCGATGCCGCCGTCGATCTCTTCCACTCACCACCGGCTCGTGCCGCCACCGGCCGGAATGGAACCAGAGGACCCGGATCCGCCCCCTCCCGGCTGCATCCGCGCCTTGGCCAGACGCCCTTGCCACCGGCCGCCGCCTCCATGGCTGCTGGCACGTCGTGCACGAGCTGGCCGATGAGCACAGCAACCGCCAGCGCGCTGGCCCATCGCCCCCTCGGCCTCGCGGCCCACCGAGCTTGGCCGGCCTCCCTTCAAGGCCCAGCACCGCTCCTTCTCCAAGCCAGCCCGATTCCTCTCCACGCCCGCCTCCTAGGCCGAGGTGAGCCGTCATGTCTCTTTCCCTCGCCCCGACGTAATTTAGTTATATGTCGCATGTCTAGATTCGTCCTGGTAGGCAGTTTGGGCCCGTTAGATATTATTTTGAGGTTTCGGATTTTATTTAATTTCCAGGTATTAGCTAAATATTAAAACGACCGTAGTTTCTATTCCGTAATTTGGATCGCGATGAATTAGATATGGTTTTGGGGAAGTTTTCCGCGTAGAATACGATTTCACAACTTGCATAATTGTTTGACGTCGTTTGGCGTGTCGTATGACTAGAAACGTGTGATGTTCCAATATGTTTCGTCTCGTTTTATTTTCTCGTGCGTGTCCGGTTTGCCCGAGTGCCGTAGTAGAAATGTTCATGTTTTAGGAACCACTTTTCCATGTATTTTAGAGTAGCCGTTGGTATTTTTGCGTGTAGGTATTGCCGCTAGTTTATTTTTCCGTGTATAGGTTTTTATCTCGCATTTACGTGTGGTGTTATTTTTGTTGTGCAACCCCACATATTTTATATGTTTTCGGGGTAGAAAAATCCATGTGATTTTTCTGTGTAATTAGTTTTAGCATTACAGAAAGTTAGTTCGCGTGATATTTTGCCATGTTGCCCTTCTGTCTATTTCGTAGGATTTATTTGAGGGAGTTGTCAACTAGAGAGTTGTTCTTGGATGCTTAGTCTAGCCCCTGGTATTTTTCGGTTGCAATAGAAATGCATGTTTAGGTGTGGTTAGATTGCTCTCAAGTTGCTAGAAATAGTGTTGTTTTAGAGATGCTGAAATATTTTGAAGTCTGGAATCTGTTATATTTTGTTGCTGTTTTGTTTTGCTTCTATCTTGTGATCTGTAGCTCTTTTGAGGTTGGTGCAATGGAGTTAGTTGTAGCCCTTGTGTTTCTCTAGAATGATGTGAATTTTCATACCATTTGGAGTCCTGTAGGTTATGGTTTTGCTGCTGTCAATATGGCTTCAGATCGAAAACTGCAATTTCATGAGGTGTAATTTTCACCAAGTCTTAAATAGTGTGTGGGATGCCATTTTGTGACTTCTTTCCCTAGTGTTCCATGATGCCATGCTAGTTGTTGTTAGTTGTTTGTTGTAGTGATTCTTGCCCTCTATCGTCTCATGCCTTGCTTGAGCCTATTGGGTTTTTGTAGCTCGTAGTTATGGGGTGTAGAAAACGCTATGTGGTTGATTTGGCACATTGTAGTGATTTCTTGTTTTGCTCGTAGTTTTTGATCCGTAGCTCCGATTTCATCGTGTCCTACATGAAACTTTCTTACAATCTCGTGTAGTTTCATTTTATCTTGCTGGTTGTATGTTTTGAAGTGCTCGTGACCGTCGTTGCACACATATTGCATTCATGCCATCATATCTTGTGGTGCTTGTATCTTTTGAACCGTAGCTCCGTTGGAGATGATCTCTATGTGTAAATTGCTTGTCTCGACGCGTAGAATCACGTGAACCTATTTGTTTTGGTGTTTAACAACTAATTAAATGTGTTAGTTCAGATCTGGGCAGAATTGTAAATTAACATGTGAGTTCGTCTCGGAGATGCTATATGTCGTTTTCGACCTCATTTAAAATGCCTAGATAGGTAGATTAATTACGCTTAACCACTTGCCATGTTTAACCGCATTTAATATTGCCGAGTACCTAATCAGGATAGAACTAAATAAATTAACGTAGAGTTTTGTCAATATGCAACTCGTTGCATATTGAACTTCACTTAATGTGTAGTGTCTGTTTGTGTGAATTGTCATGCCGTGACTTGCATGTATTCAGCTGCTCATGCATCATTTGTGTTGTGCATCGTGTGGTGCATTCCGTGTGTTGATTTGTGTTTCCGGTTTGCTTCGTCTCGATAGAGTTCCGCAGCGTGCCGGATTGTGAGGACCCGTTTGACTACGTCGGTTCGTCTGCTTCACGGAGGCATTCTTCTTCCAAGCGGGATCTCAGGCAAGATGACCATTTCCCAGATACCATTACTATCATTGCCACGCTAGTTATTTCGATGCTATCGTTATGTCTTGTTGCCTACCACATGTTAAATATCAGCCTCTCAACAATGCCATGAAAACCTTCAACCTGTTCAACCTAGCAAACCACTGATTGGCTATGTTACTGCTTGCTTAACCCTGTGTTAGAGTTGCTAGTTGCAGGTGCAGTTGCTTCCATGTGATAACATGGATTCCTTGTGATATCACCATATTAATGCTATTTAATTTAATGCACCTATATACTTGGTAAAAGGTGGAAGGCTCGGCCTTTCGAGCCTGGTGTTTTGTTCCACCTTTGCCCCCTTAGTTTCGGCTACCGGTGTTATGTTCCATAATTGAGCGCTCCTAACACGATCGGGGTTGTTATGGGAACCCCCTTGATAATTCGTTTTAGATTAAAGCTGGTCTAGCAAGGCCCAACTTTGGTACTACATTTGCCTAATCACCTAATAAAATTGCATAGGGACTTTCCGGACACCGAGGATAATTTAATCAACCCCCGGGCCAGTGCTCCTCATGAGTGTTGGTCCCACCTGAGCGATGTCCGGCGCCCCGCTGGTCACCCAGAGGTTTAGCGATCCCGACGTCTAGCTCATCCGTCGTGTCTTGAGAACGAGATACGCGGCTCCTATCGGGATCGTCGACACGTCGGGCGGCCTTGCTGGATTAGTTTTACCTTTGACGAGATATCTTCTGCATCGGGATTCCGGTGATGCTTTTGGGTAATCTCAGAGTTGAGGTTTTCCACTAGGGAATCCGACGAGATCGCGAGCTTCGTGATTGTGGATTTCTATGCGGCTTGTGGTAATTTGTGATGGACTAGTTGGAGCACCCCTGCAGGGTTTAATCTTTTCGGAAAGCCGTGCCCGCGGTTATGTGGCAACATGGAAGCTTTGTTTAACACTGGTTCTAGATAACTTGAAGTTAACTAAATTAAAATATGCCAACCATGTGCGTAACCGTGACTGTCTCTTTCGTGAGTTCCTTCTCCGATCGAGGACACGGTGGGGTTATGTCTGACGTAGGTAGGTGTTCAGGATCATTCATTTGATCATCAGTAGTTCACGTCCGCTATGCGTAGATCATCCCCCCTTATTTCTTGTACTCATAAGTTTAGCCACCAAATATATGCTTAGTCGCTGCTGCAACCTCACTACTAAACCATTCCTCACCCATTAAGCTTTGCTAGTCTTGATACCTTTGGAAATGAGATTGTTGAGTCCCTTGTGGCTCACCGATTACTACAACACCAGTTGCACGTATAGGTAAAGGTTACTTCATGCGAGCGCGTTGATTGTTCATTTGGAGTTGCTTCTTCTTCTTCTTCATCGATCGAGGATGGGTTCCAAGCCGACAGCCTGGGATAGCAAGGATGGACGTCGTTCTTCTTTTCTCGTTTGTTTTTGTCCGTAGTCGGACCCTGCTCTTACTCTTGATGATTATGTAATGTACTGTTGTGACTCTGATGTAGCTTGTGGCGAGTGTAAGCCAATTCTATACATATATCTCTTCTTTTCAGTACATGTACTTATAACGATATCCATTCTTGCGACACAGCGAGATGCGCTTCTATCCCTGACGAGGCCACGTGCCAAATTGAGGATAGGGTCGCATCTTGGGCGTGCCACCTGGGTCCCGCCACGACACCCCCTCGGCCCCGCGCGGAGGATCCTCTGCGGATTTACTCCGCGACGGTTGGGTTTCGGGAGTCGTAAAAGCCGCTGTAATAATCGGAGATAATGGGACCCGTGCGCACCGGATCCCCTCCCCATGATCCTTTGTGGGGTTTAAATGGGGTGCGGGGATACTGAGGAGGCCATTCGCCCCCTTCTCGCCCCGCACTTGTGCTCCCTCCTTCTCTGATCCCAGAGAAAGAGAGAGTCTCGTCTTCGCCGGCACGCTGACCGTCGCCGTCCCTTCGAGCTCTCGCCACTCGCCACCATGTCGAGCAGATCTTCCAAGAAGGGACAACACAACGGTGCCTGGCTCGGCAGCACATCGACGCGCTCCGCCATCGCCAAATGTTGCCTCCAGCCTCCCTTGTGACCGTGCGGATTCCCGGAGCCGAGAATGCTCCAAAGCCGCAGCAGGTAGAGGTAGTCGTGTTCGATGAACACTTCAACCGAGGCTTCGGGATCCCGGCGAGCTCCTTCTTCTGCAACTTCCTCACCTTCTTCGGCTTACAGCCGCACCATCTTGTGTCGAACGCCATCCTTCAACTCGCCTCATTCGTCGTCCTGTGTGAGGGGTTTCTGGGGATCGAGCGCCGCCTCGACCTCTGGCAGAGCTTGTTCTTTTTCAAGCAACAGTCCAAGAAAATGGACAAGGCCGAGGTGGAGAAGCTCTATGGCCCACGTCCGATGACCCCGTGCAGCGCGACATTGGTGCATCACCGGACGAAGTGCGGCTTCCCCCAGATGCTGCTCCAAGACTCCATCAAGCAGTGGCAGAGGGGCTTCTTCTACGTGAACAATGCCAGCCCCACCCGCGACGCCATCAACATGCCCCCTTCGCCATCGAGCCTCCGACGGCGAAGAAGAACTGGCAAGCCAAGTACCCCCGGCCGGCTCCCGAGGTAGCGCAGATAAGCGTCTACCTCGACAGCCTAAAGGCTCGCGGCCTCGTAGGCCATGACCTGCTTACCACCATGATGACCCGTGGGATCCTGCCTTTGCAGAGGCGGCCTCATATGATATGCCAGATGAGCGGCCGACACGATCCCTGCCGGCTCTCCACCAAAAATTTCCACCCTGGAGCGATGGCGAAGAACGTGAACTCCTCTGCCAACATGGATGAAGGAGGAGACTGGGCATGGGGGCTGGTCCCTTACGACAGGAACTATCCTCCCCCAATGGTAAGTGTTCTCATGGATCTGGTATTTGCTTTGTGTTTTGAAACTGTTGTTTCTTCTTGTTAAGTCGGCTGCCAACTGTTGTTGCATCAGTTGTTTGGGAAGCTGCAAGAGCTCACCCCGCCGGCTCCAGACGTGGAGACGTCAGACCCCTCGGAGATTGAAGACGAGGGGATGATCGAGCCGCGGGACACCGTCTCAGAGGAGGCGCTAGAATCAGAAGGCTCCGAGTCGTCTAGTGATCACCTCAGGCCTCCCTTTGTTGACTGGACGGATGATGACGAGACGCCACCATCTTCATATGATGCAGCCTTCGGGGAGGATGCCGAAGAGGTGGAGTAAGTCATTAGCCCTCCAATGACCCTAGGCCGCCGCCATGCTGGTGAGACGGCCGCGCCTGGCGAGGCGACCAAGAACAAGGGCAAGGGTGCCACAACCTCCAAGCCGGCCTCCAAACGCGCCATGCCTGGACCTCCAGCTGGAGGGCGAGCAGGCGGCGCCAAGAAGCACCGAGCCGGTGCCAACAGGAAGCAGGTGCCCGTTGTGGCGGAGTAAGAATCCTTCGTTTTTCTCTTTTAGTTTTGTCGAGTGAGGATATGTTCCTCAAATCATGCCTGGTAGGGAGGCAGAAGATGTGGAGGAAGAAACTACCTCCGCCGCCGAACGGGGCGGCTGGGCAGCAGCTGAAGCTGCCCAGAAGGCTCTTGATGATCAATCTGCCCTTTGCTGGGAAGTCGCGGCGAAGAAGATGGCCACGGGCCAATCTCAGCCCAGCCGGGCTGAGAAGCCCAGGGAGAAGCGTACGAAGGCTAGACATGACCCATCCAAGCGAACTCGCGTGGAGGAGCCAGCTAGCGAGGCGGCCCCGAGGTGCACCTAGAGGGCCGAAGCGGCCAAGCTGTCTGAGGCGGACGTCTCCACGCCTTTGGACCTCGAGGTGATCGCCGACACGCCGGAGGCCGAGGCGGACGACGCGCCGGAGTTGAACCTGGAGGCGCCGGAGGTGACCATGGATGCGCCGGATCCGACCGATCCTCCCCTGGTGCAGAGACGACGTCGGCTGGGGCGTCGATGGAGCCGGCCACCAACCAGCCACCTGAAGCCAGCGCCATCATCGTGACCAACCGTGGCCTGGCCGCTCCAGGAGCCGGCTCCAGCACTGGGATCCGGCTCATGAAGACTTGGCATGTGGCCAACACCGAGCGTGTGACGATGACCCCAGGCGCTGAGCTCAGCGGTGTCCCGGAGCTAGTTGCAATGTTTGATAGCAGCCGGGACAAGGTGAAGGAAGCGGCCTGGGTGGCCCACAGTGACCTGGAGCGCCTGGGGGAACGCGCCAGGGTGAGTGCTTCATCCTTTGCATCTTCATCATATTGATTTTGACTTTTTTTCTCTTGAGTCAGTGGGGGCGGGCCAGCGCACCCACTGGGTGTAGCCCCCGAGAATCGGGCCGGCCAAGCATTGGCTGGGCCGAATCTCTTCGTGTTATGCCTTGTATTTTCTTTTTTAGTGGGGGCGCGCTAGTGCACCCACTCGGTGTAGCCCCCGAGAATGAGGCCGACTATGAATTAGCCGGGCTGAATCTTACTTCATTTGCTTTCTTTTGCTTTGCCCATAGGATCTTCATGACGCCCAAGTGCAGGCGTACAACGCGTTGCGGGCTCAGACCCAGGCGGCAGATGGCCAGGTTGCTGATCTTGAGGGTCGGCTGGGCGTGGCCGTCTCGGAGCAAGACGCTTTGCACGAGGCGGACCAGCGGCTCCAGCAATAGTTGACTCTTCTCCAAACGGAGAAGAAGGATCGCGAGGCAGCCCTTCAGGCCGAACTAGAGCAGTTGCGCGCCACCTTTAAGGAGAAGGACTCCTCCTACGTGGCCGACAGGAGCATCTTAAGACGGCTCATCTCGAGGAGATGAAGCTCAAGGACGCCGCCCTAAAGGAGAAGGAGGAGGCCCTGATCCAGAAGGAGGCACAGCTGGCCAAGGCGCTAGAGATGGTCGCGGCCCTCGAGGAAGAGATCTCCCACGCAGCCCAAGCGAGCAAGGTGCGGGAGTTCGAGGCCCTGGAGGACGCTCATGAGACCGACGCCCATTTCGACCGTAAGCCCTTCTTTCATTTTGTCTTGATTTTTTCTTCTTTGTTGCTCTCTCCTCTTATTCTTCTTCGCACCCCTTCCCCTGCCCCAGGAATCTTCCCTGAGACACGGGAAGCGGCTGAAACGGCTGTTGAGGTCAGCCGCGAGGAGTGTCGCGCTGCTGGACAGGAGGTGGATGCCAACGCCTGCTGGATTGTGGAGGAGATTAGCGTGGGCCTCAGGGCCCTCTTGCTTGTCTTGGCTGAATCCATAGAGCGGCTCCAGAGTGCAGGCTCGGCGATGATAAAGGCTCTGTGGCCCGAAGCCGTGGAGCTGGCGTCGGTGAGTCGGCTCTCCCGCTGGCTTGCAGCTGGTGGCGATCGTCTTGACGCCTGGCGTGCCTCAGTCGCGCGTTCTGGTGCCTACATGGCGCTGCGCTTGGCCAAGTCCTGGTATCGCAACCTGGACTTGGGCAAGCTCGTCGTCCAGCACGACGGCTTGGAGGGGGATCTACAGGCCGTGGAGGACCAGCTGCGGATGTGGGCCAGCGACATCGCCTCATATGCCGCCTGGGACGAGCTCAAATTGGAGCGGGATGAAGACGGCAACGTGGTCCCTGAGGACTTGCACCGTCTCCAGCCATATGATGCCGATGGCAGCTCCGACGAGGCGGCCCTTGAGAAGGAAGACGCCGACTCCAGCAGCGAAGCTTACGCCGACTCCGCCAGGTACGGAGCCGAAAGCCCTCACGGAGGAGACGGCGCCACCACCTCAGGAGCAGCTGGCGATGGTGAAGCCACCACTTCAGGAGCTGCAGCCGGGGCAACAGACAAGGCCGCCTCCCCTTAGTTGGCCCTGTTTTTGTTTTTCGTTGTCCTTTAGGGCGGCGTCCTTGAGCTTCATCCACTGGGGGATGTATAATGAACTTCGGTCGTGGGCCAAATGCTATTGAATGTATATATTTTGCATTTAAATTCGTAACACCATGCGTGCTGCCTTGTATTTTCATCTTTTGATTACTGCTTGACTTCTTTTTCTCCAACCCCTTTACTACCTCTAGCATCTACCCCGCCATCCCGACAGCCGGGAGCCTGTCTGTGACTGGGTCGAGGCTTCTGCCTTTGAGAATATTGGACTTAGATTTTTCGAAGCCATCAAGACTTAAAGACTCAAACGCAAGCCAGCAGAGGCCGGCTAGAATAATAAGATCGCTAAAAAGGATCAAACCAACCCGAGCCGGCAACCCTTTTTGTAGTTGAACTTTTCATGCAGCTAGCCTTACCTGGCGCCGCCTCGCTAGCCGGACAGCCGGGAGCCGGTCTGTAGCTGTTACGAGACGGCCAGGGTTCGACCCGGCGTACACTATATGTTCTTCTACAACTAAGGTAATCGTTCGGGCCGGCTAGCGATCCCCCAAGCCCGTTAGAGCCGGACCAAGGGACTCACAGAATGAGTGAAGACTCTGGTTATGAATCCAAAAGAGGCATGCTCCAAGCCTCGACTTGAAACACCCATTGCATTCACTGGAAATCCCGAAGAGGGAGAAATATACATATGTACATGCTCTTTCCATTTTTCTTACTTGCCTTCTAGCAATAGAACGGGCGAAGCAACGCCGCGTTCCATGGACGCTCCGTCTCCTCGTCGGAGTCATCTCTCTTGCGCTTCCTTGGCTTCTGTGCATCGATCATGTAGTATGCATTGTTATGCAATGCCCTACTGATGATGAAGGGTCCCTCCCATGGGGATGAGAGCTTGTGCTGGCCGGCTGTTCGTTGGATTCTTCTGAGCACCAAGTCCCCCTCTCTGAAAGAGAGAGGATTGATCTTCTTGTTGTGGTAGTATCTCAGCTTCTGTTGATAAATGGCCGTCCGGCTCAAGGCTAGGTACCGTGCCTCCTCGAGCAGATCGACACCGTCTTCTCTTGCCTCCTTCGCTTCTGTCTCTGTGTATAGGTGATGTCCCACAAGCGTATGGGATCACAACGGTTTTCGAGGCTAGAGTATTCAACCCAAATTTGTTGGTTCGCACGACATAGTAGCAGGAAAATCATCAGCTATCTCTCCCTCCATAATATAGCGTGTATCAGGCATAACAGGAAATTCACGCATAGTAGCACGTTCTACTTCAACAGTATCGGCAGTTTCAAAAGTATCATCACATCTAGCAGCAGCTCTAGCAATATGTGCATCAAGGAATGCACCAAGTGGCAAAGCAGTATCAAGCATAGCATCATCAGGCATAGTATCAAGCATAGTATCATCAGGCATAGTATCAAGCATAGCATCATCAAGCACAGGCGACATATCAAGATTTCTAGCAGGAGGCGAAGTCGCAAACTTACTCAAAACTGAAGGTGAATCAAAGTGCAGAGCTAGATGGCAGTTCCTTACCTCTCCTCGTAGTGGAAGGTAGGATTTTAGTTCTTGGACTTTCGGATTCCTCATAGTGATCAGCAGACGTCAATCCCAAGTGACTCAAAGAATATAGCTATGCTTCCCCGGCAACGGCGCCAGAAAAATCCTTGATGTCCCACAAGCGTATGGGATCGCAGCAGTTTTCGAGGGTAGAGTATTCAACCCAAATTTGTTGGTTCGCACGACGGGAAGCGAAAGAATATTCTCAAGTATTAGCAGCTCAATGTGTCAGATTCAACCACACCTGAAAGATGAGTGCCTGCAAGCAAAGTATCAGTAGCTAAGTAGTATGATAGCAACGGTGCCAGAAACGATCTGGTGACAAGGCAGACTATTCCTAACAGTTGTATCAATGGCGCCAGAAAAAGCCTTGTTGACGGGATGTCAGTGCCGCTAACCTATCCGGCAACGACACCAGAAAAGAGCCTTGCAACAAGTAACATCGGAGTAGTAAGGAACAGTAGTAGCAGCAACGGCAAAGTAACAGCAGTAGCAACAGTAGCAGCAAAGTGACAGCAATAGCAACAGTAGCAGCAAAGTGACCCAATCCCTCTTGTATCAAGGGACAAGCCTAGGCAAAGTAACGTAGCGAGAACCAGTAGTAAAAGACTCGTAGGCAGTGGATCGGTGATGGATGAGTGTGACGGATGTGATTCATCATGTAACAGCTATAACACGGAGAGATATGTGGCTAGCTCCCGTTCATCAATCTAATGTAGGCATGTATTCCGTATGTAGTCATACGTGCTTAGGGAAAAGAACTTGCATGACATCTATTGTCCATCCCTCCCGTGGTAGCGGGGTCCTAATGGAAACTATGGGATATTAAGGTTCTCCTTTTAATAAAGAACCGGACCAACGCATTAACACGTGGTGAATACATGAACTCCTCATACTATGATCATCTCCGGGAGTGGTTCCGGCTATTGTCACTCCGGGGTTGCTGGGTCATAACACATAGTAGGTGACTACAACTTGCAAGGTAGGATCTAAAACACACATATATTGGCGACAACATAATAGGTTCAGATCTGAAATCATGGCACTCGGGCCCTAGTGACAAGCATTAAGCATAGCCAAGTAGTAGCAACATCAATCTAGAACATAGTGGATACTAGGGATCAATCCCCGTCAAGAACTAACTCAATTACATGATAGATCTCATCCAACTCATCACCGTCCAGCAAGCCAAAGATGAGATTACTCACGAACGATGAAGAGCATCATGGAATTGTCGATGGAGAAAGGTTGATGATGACGATGGCGATGATTTCCTCTCTCCGGAGCCCGAAACGGACTCGAGATCTGCCCTCCAGATGAAGAACACGATGTGGCGGCGCCTCCGTATCGCAAAACGCGATGAAACCTTCTCTCTGATTTTTTTTTCCCAGGCGAAACGGAAGATATAGAGCTGAGATTGGGAGCGGTGGTGCCACGTGGGCCCCACAAGCCTGCATGGCGCAACCTAGGGGGTGGCCGCGCCGTGTGGGCTTGTGGCCCACTGGCACACCCCCTCAGGTGGATCTTTGTGCATGTATTTTTCTTTTATTCCAGAAAAAATCTCCGTAAATTTTCAGGACGTTCCGAGAACTGTCATTTCTGCACAAAAACAACACCATGCCAATTCTGCTGAAAACAGTTTCAATCCGGGTTAGTTCCATTCAAATCATGCAAATTAGAGTCCAAAACAAGGCCAAAAGAGTTCGGAAAAGTAGATACGACAGAGACGTATCAACTCCCCCAAGCTTAAATCCTTTCTTGTCCTCAAGCAACTCAGTTGACAAACTAAGAGAGACAAAAGAAAAACTTTGACGAACTCGGTTTGATCTTGTTGTTGCAACTATGTCTAACTCACAACCAGAATTTCAGCAACATCACAATCAAACCACATAAGCAAATGACATCTAGGTCTCACGGTAAACTCATATCAATGGCATAATCAACTAGCGAGCAAATAATAATAAGCTTCAAATGTCAACACTTCAATCAAAACAACATGAAGCAGTACGAATAGATGATATCTCGCTAGCTCTTTCTGAGACCGCAAAGCATAAATGCAGAGCACCTTCAAAGGCCAAGGGCTGACTAAACATTGTAATTCAAAGCAATGAAGATCTAGTCATAGTCACACTCAACACAGTTAAAAGCAAAGCATAAAAATGACAGAGGTGCTCTCTAATTGGTGCTTTTGTAAGAAGAGGATGACTCAACAGGAACATAAATAGACAGGCCCTTCACAGAGGGAAGCATTGATTTGGAGAGGTGCCAGAGCTCAAGCTTTTAAAACAGAGATAATAATTTTGAGTGGCATGCTTTCATTGTCAACGCAATGACTAAGAGTTCTCAATATCTTCCACGCTACACATGCTATAGGCGGTTCTCAAACAGAAAAGTAAAGTTTTGACTCCCCCACCACCAATCAATCACACTCCACGGCTAGCCGAATCCTCAGGTACCGTCCAAACCAACATCAATCCTCGGGGAGTTTTGTTTGCAATTATCTTTTCGATTTGAGCATGGAACTGGGAATTCCAATTACCGACCCCTTTCTCATGAATGATAGTGAATAAACACATATCGAGGATAACACGCCTAGCATGGAAGATACCAATAGCCCCCTGTCACCACATGAGCGGTTCGGGCATGCAAAACAGATTATTTCTTGAAGATTTAGAGAGTGGCACATGCAAACTTACTTGGAACGGCAGGTAGATACCCCACATAGGTAGGTATGGTGGACTCATATGGCACAACTTTGGGTTTATGGAGGTGGATGCACAAGCAGTACTCCCGCTTAGTACAAGTGAAGTCTAGCAAAAGACTGGGAAGCGACCAACTAGAGAGCGACAACAGTCATCAAAATGCATTGAGATTAACTAACATTGAATGCAAGTATGAGTAGGACATAAATCACCATGAACATGAACATCATAGAGGCTATGTTGATTTTGTTTCAACTACATGCGTGAACATGCGCCAAGTCAAGCCACTTGAAACATTCAAAGGAGGATACTATCCTATCATACTACATCATAGTCATCTCAACATTCATGTGGGCATCCAAGACAAACCATTATAAGCTCCTAGCTAAATAAGCATGGCATAAGCAACTATGATCTCTAAGTTGTCATTGCAAACATGTTTCTCTCACAACAAAGCTGAATCAGACATGATGAGCTAGTCATATTTACAAAAACAAAATAGATCGAGTTCATACCAGCTTTTCCAGGCTCAGTCACTTCATCATATATCGTCATTATTGCCTTTCACTTGCATGACCGAATGATGTGAACAATAATAAGAGTGCTCGTGCATTGGACTATGCTGGAATCTGCACGCAAACAAAAAGGAGAAGACAAAGTAATATGGCTCTTTGAAAGCTAAACAGGTATGCATGCAAGAGCCACTAAACATTGTAACCATGGTCTTCTACCTTGACCCAAAGAAAAAGAAAACTATCTACATGAGAAATCTCCCAACAAGAAAAATAAGAGAAGTTCTTTTTGGGTTTTCTCAAACTAGACAAACACACGAAAAGAAAACGAGAAAAAGAAAATAAACTAGCATGGATGATACAGTGGCAAAGTGTGAACATCGGTTAACAAAGTGAAAGCATAAGCAAGAATGTAAAGTCAGTGAGAACACGTACTCCCCCAAGCTTAGGCTTTTGGCCTAACCTGGTCTACTCCCAAGGACGGTCCTGGGGAGACGGGTAGCATAGATACCTCCATAGACAACACCTTTAGAACGGTTAAGGTTCAACCATTGAGCTACTATAGAGCCCAAGCTATAAGTTTTATCGTTATAAAGGGCTTCGCGCAAGACCGCGAGATCTGGGGAACTAAGTGACCCATCTTTCCCACAGCCAATCAAACATTTTCCCACAAATAGTGAGAAGTATCGTAGCACGGGAAAATGAATGCTAGCAGCTCTAGCGCAAGACACTCCTCTCTCTTCTCCTACAACAATTGTACCGATAAAAGCTTCCAAGTCCCGTGGACGAGGTTCATGAATATCCCCAACATTAGGTAATTTGCAAACATTGCAAAAATCCTGGAGTGACATGCGCTGGGAGACATCATAAAGTTTAAACTCAACCATAGGAGCATTCTTCCTCGGATAGAAGTTAAAGCTTTGAACGAAGATATTAGTGAGGAGGAGGTATTGCGAACACTTATCTTCAACGAAGGCAGTGAGGCATGCGTTCTCCACCAAGTGATAAAAGTCCTCATAAATTCCAGCGGCGCGTAAGAACACGTCGCTTGGCCACTCGCACGCTCAAACTTCCACGACTCGAGGGACGGGATACTTGGGCTTCTTATCACTCCCATCATCCTTGGGGTCATGGCTTGACGAGCCTCTCAAGAACCTCCTCATCTTTTCCCTTTTCTATCTCTGAAAATTTCTGAAATTTTTAGTGATTCTAAGGAAAAGTGAATAAGGCTCAATGAAACTCGTAGCAACTACTCCCACAAGTCCCTCGAGACCATATTACGCATCAAAACTACTTGGGACCAGCTAGAATCAGCATACAAAGCTCAAGAACATGGTCACCGAGGCTGCAAAAATACGCGGAGTATAAGGCACTAGAGCAAAAACTAATTGGACCAATGGAGGAGTCACTTACCAAGGAGTAATTTCCCCAAAACAGTTCGGAGAACGGTGATTTGAGCAAAGAGATTGAAAATCCCAGCAAGAGGAGCAAGAACATGGGTTTGAGCTGCGAAACGATTTTTTCTGGAGGAAGGAGAAGTGGATGGGAGGAAGAATGAGTGGAGGGGGTGTCTGTGGTCCCCACAAGCCTGGGTGGCGCGGCCAGGGGGTGCCCGCGCCCCTAGGGCTTGTGGCCCACTGGTGTGGCCCCCAGGCAGACTCTTTGTCCCAGTATTTTTCAAATATTCCAGAAAAAATCATACTAGATTTTCACAGCGTTCGCAGAACTTTTATTTTCGGGGTATTTTTCCACCGGACGCTAAAACAGAAAACAGGGAAAAATAAACTAAATCTATCATTTTTCTTCTAAGCAACCTAAAGTGAAAGCTTGGAACAGAGGTTTCTGACTCCTTGATTCATCCATATCATGGTCATCGAAAGAAGTCCGTCAATGGGGTTGTTCAAATCCCCTTGACAAAACTTTCTCGAATCGCAAATAAGAACGGAGAATTTTCGAATAGTCACTAGGTCACCTCAATGGGGATATGTATCTCCCAAACAAGCAAATCATACTTCATCTTTTTCTGTTCCTGGTGGCCCCCTACCCTGATTCTCCAGCTCTCCGATCTTTTTCTGTTCCGGAAAAAATCTTTTTGGCAGTTTCATTCCTTTTGGACTCCATTCAAAATCCTCCTCTCAAAGGGGTCAAAAACATGGAAAAATAGGAACTGGCTCTTGGCACTGAGTAAATAAGTTAGTCCCAAAAATATATAAAAGGCATGCAAAACATCCAAAGTTTGACAAGATAATAGCATGAAACCATCAAAAATTATAGATACATTGGAGACGTATCAGCCTGCTAGGCGCGGCCCCCCCTGGCCACGCCTAGGGGGCTTGTGGCCTCCCGTGGTGGCCTCTGCCTTGGTTCTCACGCCCCCTGCGTATCTTCTGTTCCGGAAAAATTATTTTTGGAAGTTTTATTCCGTTTGGACTCCGTTTAATATTCTCCTCTGAAAAGGGTTAAGAACACGAAAAAAACAGGAACTGGCACTTGGCACTGAGTTAATAAGTTAGTCCCAAAAAACATATAAAAGGCATACAAAACATCCAAAGTTTGACAAGATAATAGCATGGGACCAGCAAAAATTAGATACGTTGGAGACGTATCAGTCGACCATGGATATGGACCACTTGGCAATCCGGCCAGTTGCATCACGGTTGCCCATGATTTTTGAAAGTGAAGCAGTGCTCACCACGGTGATGACATGCTCTTGGAAGTATTGCTTCAACTTCTTTGCGGCAAGATAAACACCATAACACATTTTCTGGTAGTGGGGTAGTTTTTCTTGGAGGCGGACAAGACCTCGCTGAGGTAGTAGATAGGGCGTTGCACTAACAGTACCTTGCCCTTCTCCTTGCGCTCAACTACCAACACTACACTAACCACGCGGGTGGTCGCTGCAATGTATATGAGAATAGGTTCCCTTTCAGCTGCCCCTACCAAGATTGGTAGGCTTGAGATGACCCGCCTGAGGTCGCGGAAGGCTTCGTCCGCCTGGTCGTTCCACTCAAACTTGGTTGTTTTCTTCATGAGCTGGTAGAGTGGAAGCGCCTTCTCGTCGAGCCGGCTGACGAACCGGCTAAGGGAAGCCAGGCAGCCGACAAACTTCTGGACGTCGAGGATTCGAGCTGGCTTCACCATCCGCTCGATGGTGCCGATTTTCTCAGGGTTCGCTTCGATGCCACGAGAAGACATGAAGAACCCCAAGAGCTTGCCGTATGGAACCCCAAAGACGCACTTCTCCGGGTTGAGCCGGATCTTGTATTCGCGCAGGTTGACGAATGTCTCCTGTAAGTTGTCGAGGAGGCTGAAGTGTTGCTTGGTCTTGACGATGATGTCATCCACATAGACGTGAATGTTTCTGCCTATCTGTGGCAGTAGGCACTGCTGCATACAGCGTTGGAATGTCACACCAGCGTTCTTCAGACCGAACGTCATGGTGGTGTAACAGTAGGCCCCAAAGGGCGTGATGAAGGAGGTCTTCAGGCGATCAGCTGGATCCAGCTTGATTTGATGGTAGCCTGAATAAGCATCCAGAAACGACAGCAGTTCGCAGCCGGCTCTGGAGTCGATCACTTGATCTATCCTAGGCATGGCGAAAAGGTCTTTCGGGCATGCCTTATTCAGGCTCGTGTAGTCGATACACATTCGCCAGGTGTTGTTCTTCTTCAGCACCAGGACTGGATTGGCTAACCAGTCCAGGTGGAAAACCTCCATGATGAAGCCGGCTGCAAGGAGCCGGACGATCTCTTCTCCAATTGTGCGCCACTTCCCCTCGGCAAAGCGGCACAAAGGTTGTTTCACCGGCTTTGCATCCACTCGCACGTGAAGTTTGTGCTCGGCGTACTTCCTCGAAACACCAGGCATGTCTTTGGGAGACCATGAAAAGATGTCCCGATTCTCACGGAGGAAGTCGACGAGCTCGCCTTCCTATTTGGGGCTAAGGTTAGCCCCGATGGTGACGCACTGCTTGGGGTTCGCAGGGTCGAGTGGCACATGCTTGGTTTCTTTGGCCGGCTTGAAGGAGCCTTCACTGGCCGACTGGGATGGAGGAGTAGGGATTGCCGGCTGCTCGGTAGCCTAAGCCACGAGCTGATCGATCTGCCTTTTCTCCTCAGCAATCACCATGGCGTCGGCCAGGCGGCTGCTGTCCTGTGCACACTCGAGCGACTTCTTGTAGTCGCCAGCAATGGTGATGATGCCCTTCGGACCCGACATCTTCATCTTGAGGTAGGCGTAGTGGGGGATAGACATGAATTTGGCTAGAGCCAGCCTGCCCAGCAGCGCGTGATACGGGCTGCTGAGATCCACCACCTCGAACCATATGGACTCACAGGGGAAGTGAGCCTTGTCACCGAAAAGGACGTCCAGCTGGATTTTGCCGACCAGCGAGCAGGACTGTCCAGGCACGATGTCGTGGAAGATAGTGCTGGTCGGCTGGAGGTCCTTCTCCTTGAGCCCGAGCTTGAGGAGGGTGTCGACGTAGAGGATGTTGATGCTGCTGCCGCCGTCGACCAACACCTGGGAGAACCGACATGTGAGCCTCTGGGAGGCGAAAGTGGGGTCGAGGATGAGCGCGTATGAGCCAGGGTTTGGCATCACCGCAGGATGGAAACCCGGCTCCATGTGATGGGCTTTTCAGACCAATGCGTGTATTGAGGAACCGGGGGGACCGTGGCATTCACCTCGTGCCGACGTTGGCGCTGGTTGTGCTTGTCGTCGCCTTCACTGGTGAAGACCACGAATGCTCCGTCTTGATGGGGGTGGTCATCATGGAGACGGCCGTCGTTGTGAGGCGGCGGCGGAGGAGCCGGAGCATGAGGCACTGCAGCTGCACCTGGGGGAGCCGGCAGGCCCTCCCCTTGGGACGGTCATCGTGCAAAGCTGCACTGTCGAAGGGTATGGGTAGAGGGCTTCGCCCCAAAGTGCATCTTGCAGGGCGCGTCAAGCATCTGCTCGAAGCTGAGCCTGGGCTGCCAGTTGTTCTTGCCGGTCCGCCTCCGTTGAGAGCCGTCTTGAGTAGCCGGCGCCTCTCCCTCCATGTTGGCTACCACCTTGTTGTTGGAGCACGAATCTAGTTGATCCACCTTGCGCTTGTTGTTGTTCTGGCCGCCTTGATTGTCACCAGCCGGCTTGGGAGTAGTCGGCGTGGGAAAAGCTTTGTCTGAGGCGGTCACCTTGACCCGCATCACGGAGTCGGCTGTGGCGTACTTGTCCGCCTTGGCCATGAGCACCGCCAAAGAGGTGGGATCGGAGCACATGAGCTTGTGCTTGAGGAGAGTGCCGTCTCGGCAGCCATCGAGGAAGTACTGGTGGCCTGTACCTCATGCACGCCCTCGCAAGAGTTGCGAAGCTCCGTCCAACGCGTGACGTAGTCGCGAAGGGGTTCGCCGGGCCTCTGGACGCACATGGCCAGCTCGCGAGGCCGGCCAGGGCGCTTGTAGGTGCCAGTGAAGTTGCGGATTAACGCCTCCTCGAAGTCAACCTATGGGTTGACGTTGTCGGCTGCAACATAACACTTATCAATACAAAACATAACACTTATCAATACAAAACGGTGCATTAGTTAAGATCCACCCACATAACACTTATCAATACAAAACATAGTACTAGACGGAATATGGCGAAAGCACTTGACTATCTCTCCCGTGTGTCCTCAGGAAGGCCTTAGTCTTTATAAGTTTAGTCCCTCGGCTTATCCTTTGTGTTCAAAAGGATTGGTCCACTTGCTACACCTCGGCACCATTTACTTTACTTGCATTTATTTCCTTGTTTCTTATACTAGAAAACCCATAAAAAGTTATTTTTCAGTACTTGCACTTATTTGTTGCTCAAGATCACTTGTCAATACCTTCTACTCCTTGTTGAGTTCGACACTCTTACTTATCAAAAAGGCTACGATAGATCCCCTGCACTTGTGGGCCATCACACCACGAAAGTAGAAATCAAGTAGGAGCATCAATTGTTGATGGTTAGTAAAACCACTAGTTTCAAGAAGGGCAAGGGCAAGAAAGGATACTTCGTGAAACGGCAAACCAGTTGCTGCTCTAGTGAAGAAACCCAAGGTTGAACCCAAACCCGAGACTAAGTGCTTCTGTTATGAGGGGAACGGTCACTGAGGCGGAACTGCCCTAGATACTTGGTAGATGAGAAGGCTGGGAAGGTCGACAAATGTATATTGGATATACATGACATTGATGTGTACCTTACTAGGACTCCTAGTAGCACCAGGGTATTAGATACCGGTTCAGTTGCTAAGTGTTAGTAACTCGAAATTGTAGCTACGGATTAAACGGATACTAGCAAGGGTGAGGTGACGATGTGTATTGGAAGTAATTCCAAGGTTGATGTGATCAACATCGCACGCTCCCTCTACCATCAGGATTAGTGTTAAACCTAAATAATTGTTATTTGGTGTTTGCGTTCAGCATACACATGATTAGATTGTGTTGATCGCAATACGTTATTCATCTAAATAGAATAATGGTTACTTTGTTTATTTGAATAATACCTTCAATGGTCTTGCACCTAAAATGAATGGTTTATTGAATCTCGATCATAGTGATACACATGTTCATAATATTAATGCCAAAAGATACAAAGTAGTAATGATAGTACCACTTACTTGTGGCACTCCACTTGAGTCATATTGGTATAAAATGCATGAAGAAGCTCCATGCTGATGGATCTTTGTACTCACTCATTTTTGAAACATTTGAGACATGCAAACCATGCCTATTGGTATAAACACATGAAGAAACTCCATGCAGATGGATCGTTTGGACTCACTTTATTTTGAATCACTTGAGACATGCAAATCATACCACATGGGCAAGATAAATGAAGGCCTCGTTTTCCAGTGAGATGGAACAAGAAAGTTACTTATTGGAAGTAATACATTTTGATGTATGCAGTCCAATGAGTGCTGAGGCACGTAGTGGATATCATTATGTTCTTACTTCACAGATGATTTGAGTAGATACTAGTGTATTTACTTGATGAAAAAAACGTCTGAATTATTGAAAGGTTCAAGTAATTTCAGAGTGAAGTTGAAGATCGTCATGACAAGAGGATAAAATGTCTACGATATGATCATAGAGATGAATATCTGAGCTGCGAGTTTGGTACACAATTAAAATTGATTCACATCTCATGCCACCTGGAACACCATAGTGTGATGGTGTGTCCGAACATCATAGTTGCGCCCTATTTGATATGGTGCATACTATCATGTCTCTTATCGAATTATCACTATCATTTTTGGGTTAGGCATTAGAGACAACCGCATTCACTTTAAATAGGGCACCGATACGTCTCCATCGTATCTACTTTTCCAAACTCTGTTGCCCTTGTTTTGGACTCTAATTTGCATGATTTGAATGGAACTAACCTGGACTGACGCTGTTTTCAGCAGAATTGCCTTGCTGTTATTTTTGTGCAGAAATCAAAGTTCTCAGAACATCCTGAAAATTTACGGGGAACATTTTTGGAAAATATGAAAAATATCTACGCAAAGATCCACCTGAGGGGGTGGGCCAGTGGGCCACAAGCCCTGCCACCGCCACCCCCTGGTGGCGGATGGCAAGCTTGTGGGGCCCACATGGCCCTGCCGCCCCCAATCTCAGCTCTGTAAGTTCACTTTCGTCCCAGAAAAAATCAAGAGAGAAGATTTCGTCGCGTTTGCGACACGGAGGCGCCGCCACAACCTGTTCATCATCTGGAGGGCAGATCTGGAGTCCGTTTTGGGCTCCGGAGAGGGGAAATCGTCGCCATCGTCATCATCAACCTTCTTCCCTCTCCAATTCCATGAAGCTCTTCGTCGTTCGTGAGTAATCTATTCGTAGGCTCGTTGGGCGGTGATGAGTAGGATGGGATCTATCATGTAATCGAGTTAGTTTTGACGGGGATTGATCCCTAGTATCCACTATGTTCTGAGATTGATGTTGCTACTACTTTGCCATGCTTAACGCTTGCCACTAGGGCCCGAGTGCCATGATTTCAGATCTGAAATTATTATGTTGTCACCAATATATGTGTGTTTTAGATCCGATCTTGCAAGTTGTAGTTACCTACTATGTGTTATGATCCGGAAACCCCGGAGTGACAATAAGCGGAACCACTCCCGGTGATGACCATAGTTTGAGGAGTTCATGTGTTCACCAAGTGCTAATGCGTTGGTTCGTTTCTTTATTAAAAGGAGAAACTTAATATCCCGTAGTTTCCTTTTGGACCCCGCTGCCACGGGAGGGATGGACAATACATGTCATGCAAGTTCTTTTCCCAAAGCACGTATGACGACACACAGAATGCATGCCTACATCACATTGACGAACGAGAGCTAGCCACATATCTCTCCGTGTTATAGTTGTTGCATGATGAATATCATACAAACAAATCACCGACCCATTGCCTACGAGTTTGTCCTACTGCTGATGTTACTTGTCTTGCTCTGCTCCTGTTACTTGTCTTGCTCTGCTGCTACTGTTGCTACTACTGTCGCTTGCTACTGTTACTACTTGATACTTCTGTCACTATTGATGTTCCTTGCCGCTGCTATTACTCGTTACACTGCTGCTACCTGCTACAATACTTTTTTGTTGGTCGTTGACAGGAACAGACAATTTCCGTCAACGAGGCAACTTGGCGCCATTGAGACAATCGTTAGGAATAGTCTGCCGTCAACAGATCGTTTCTGACACCGTTGTTATCATACTACTTCGTTGTTACTACTTTGCTTGAAGATACTAATCTTTCAGGTGTGGTTGAATCTGATAAATTCAACTGATAATACTCGAGAGTATCCTCTCACCTCCTATCTGGCTAACAAAAAAATTTGGGTTGAATACTCTACCCTCGAAAACTCCTGCGATCCCACGCGCTGGTGGGCCGTCAACAACATTCTTCTAGTTTCGATTGCCAGAGAGTGCTAGCAGCATTCTTCTGGTGCCGTTGCAGGGGAAGGTCTGCTGTCACGGAATCAGCAATTTTTTGGCGCTGTTGCCGGGGAGGTATTGCTATATTCTCTGAGTCACTTGGGATTTATATCTGCTGATCACTATGAAGAATCTGAAGGATCCGAAAACCAAAGTCTTGCCCTCAACTACGAGGGGAGGTAACGAATTGCCATCTAGCTCTGCACTTGATTCACCTTCAGTTATGAGTAAGTTTGCGACATCACCTCCTGCTAGAAATCTTGATATGTCGCCTATGCTTGATGATGCTTATGATGCTACTGCTAGAGATGTTATGCTTGATACTATGCGTGATACTGCTTTGCCTGCTACTGCCAGAGATACTATGCTTGATACTGCTAGAGATACTTGATACGTCTCCATCGTATCTACTTTTCCAAACTCTTTTGCCCTTGTTTTGGACTCTATTTTGCATGATTTGAATGGAACTAACGTGGACTGACGCTGTTTTCAGCAGAATTGCCTTGGTGTTATTTTTATGCAGAAATCAAAGTTCTCCAAACGTCCTGAAAATTTACGGGGAGCGGTTTTGGAAAATATCAAAATATCTGCGCCAAGTTCCACCTGAGGGGGTGGGCCACAAGCCCTGGCTCCGCCACCACCACCCCTGGTGGCGGTGGGCAGGCTTGTGGGGCCCACATGGCTCTGCCGCCCCCAATCTCAGGTCTATAAGATCCCTTTCGTCCCAGAAAAAAAATAAAAAGAGAAGTTTTCGTCGCGTTTGTGATACGGAGGCGCCGCCACCACCTGTTCTTCATCGGGAGGCAGATCTGGAGTCTGTCTTGGGCTCCGGAGAGGGGAAATCGTCGCCATCGTCATCATCAACCTTCTTCCCTCTCCAATTCCATGAAGCTCTTCGTCGTTCGTGAGTAATCTATTCGTAGGCTCGTTGGGCGGTGATGAGTAGGATGAGATCTATCATGTAATCGAGTTAGTTTTGATGGGGATTGATCCCTAGTATCCACTATGTTCAGAGATTGATGTTGCTACTACTTTGCCATGCTTAACGCTTGCCACTAGGGCCCGAGTGCCATGATTTCAGATCTGAAATTATTATGTTGTCACCAATATATGTGTGTTTTAGATCCGGTCTTGCAAGTTGTAGTTACCTACTATGTGTTATGATCCGGCAACCCCGGAGTGACAATAACCGGAACCACTCCCGGTGATGACCATAGTTTGAGGAGTTCAAGTGTTCACCAAGTTCTAATGCGTTGGTCCGGGTCTTTATTAAAAGGAGAACCTAAATATGCCGTAGTTTCCTATTGGACCCCGCTGCCACGGGAGGGATGAACAATAGATGTCATGCAAGTTCTTTTCCCTAAGCACGTATGACGACACACGGAATGCATGCCTACATCATATTGATGAACGGGAGCTAGCCACATATCTCTCCGTGTTATAGTTGTTGCATGATGATATAATCCAAACAAATCACCGACCCATTGCCTACGAGTTTGTCCTACTGATGTTACTGGTCTTGCTCTGTTGTTGCTGCTACTACTGTTGCTACTGCTGTTACTTGTCTTGCTCTGCTACTGCTGCTACTACTGTTGCTACTGCTGTTACTTGTTTTGCTCTGCTACTGCTACTACTATTGCTATTACTGTCGCTTTCTACTGTTGCTACTTGCTACTGCTGTCACTACTGTTGTTCCTTGCCGCTGCTATTGCTCGTTACACTACCGTTACTAGCTACTTTGCTGTTACTACTATGCTTGCAGATACTAATCTTTCAGGTGTGGTTGAATCTGACAAATTCAGCTGCTAATACTTGAGAGTATTCTCTCACCTCCTGTCGTGCGAATCAACAAATTTGGGTTGAATACTCTACCCTCGGAAACTGTTGCGAACCCACGCACTGGTGGGCCATCAACAACAATCTTCTAGTTCCGTTGCCGGTGAGTGCTAGCAGCATTCTTCTGGTGCCGTTGTAGGGGAAGGTTTGTTGTCATCAGCATTCGTCTAGCCATCGCCAGAGATTGCAATCAATGCTATGCCTAATGATACTATGCTTGATACTGCTAGAGATGTTATACGTGATACTGCTAGAGATGTTATTTTGCCTGATGATACTATGCTTGATACTGCTAGAGATGCTATGCTTGATACTGCTTTGCCTGATGATGCTAGATATGCTACTTTGCCTGATGTTCCACTAGGGGTATTCCTTGATGCTCATATTGCTAGAGTTACTGCCAATGCTCGTGATGCTTCTGAAGCTGTCGATACTATTGAGATAGAACCTGCTTTTGCTCCTGCTAGATCTAGCTCTCCTAGATATGAATTGCCTGATATACCTGAGGGTTACGTTATGGAGGGAGAGATAGCTGAGGATTTTCTTAAGTGTAAGGATGCCTATGACGCTGAGAAATTACTTCTCAGGTGGAAGGAAAAATCTCTGAAAGCTAGGAGGAAATACGACCCGAAGTTTGCCACTTCACCTATCTTTATCACCGATAAGGATTATGAATTCTCTGTCGATCCTGAGATAATCTCTCTAGTCGAATCTGATCCTTTTCACGGTTATGAGTCTGAGACGGTCGTAGCCCATCTTCCCAAACTACACGATATAGCCACCTTTTTCACTAATGAGAAGATCCGCCACTACTATATCCTTAAGTTGTTTCCTTTCTCTCTAAAGGATGACGCTAAAGCCTGGTTCACCTCTCTTGCTCCTGGATGTGTGAGTAGTCCCCAGGATATGGTGTATTACTTTTGTGAGAAATATTTCCCTGCCCATAAGAAGCAAGCTGCCTTGCAGCAAATATACAACTTTGCTCAACTCCAAGAAGAGAGTCTCCCACAAGCTTGGGGGAGGCTCGTCCAGCTACAGAATGCTTTGCCTGATCACCCTCTTAAGAAGAACGAGATATTTGATATCCTCTATAACGGACTTACCGATGCCTCTAGAGACCACCTAGATAGTTGTGCCGGTTGTGTTTTTAGGGAACGAACTGTAGAACAAGCTGAGACCCTACTGAATAACATCTTGATCAACGATAATGCTTGGACTATTCCCAAACCACCTCCTAAGCCAACTCCGAAGAAAAGAGGTATTCTATTCCTCAGTCCCGAAGATATGCAAGAAGCCAAGAAATCTATGCAAAAGAAAGGCATTAGATTTGAAGATGTCAAAAATCTACCACCTATCGAAGAGATCCATGGTCTCGATAACCCAATACAAGTAGTAGAAGTGAATTCTCTGCGTAGGTTTGATGAGTGATATTCCCTTCGACAAACCTGCTAGCCTATGCTTTGATGAATTTGACAACTTTGTTGCCAAATAACAGAGTTTCAATAATTATGTTAGCAGACACTTGGAACAAAGTACTCGTATGGTCAGCCATTTAAGTGCTTGTGTAGACAGAAATGTCAATGATCTGAAGCTTCTGAGTAAACATGCCTCTATGATTACTACTTAGGTAGAACAAGTACTTAAAGCTCAGAATGACCTGCTCAATGAATTAAATGACAACTCTGTCAGAGTCATTACTAGAGGAGGCAAAATGACTCTGGAACCTTTGTATCCTGAAGGTCATCCTAAGAGAATTGATCAAGATTCTCAAGGAATCAACGCTGATACACCCAGTCATCCTAAGGAGAAGAAGAAGGATGATAGAAACCTACATGTCGGTTCATCAAATACTGTCACACCTGAAGAACCTAATGATATTTCTGCGTCTGATGCAGAAACACAATCTGGTGATGAACATGAACCTGGTGACAATATGGACAGTGATGTTCATAATAATGCTCAACCTAGCAATGATGAGGATGTGGAGATTGAACCTTTGGTTAATCCTGATATCCCACAACCTAAGAGATACGATAAGAATGACTTCACTGCTAGGAAGCATGGTAAAGAAAGGGAGCCATGGGTTCAGAGATCTATGCCCTTTCCTCCTAAGCCATCCAAGAAAAAGGATGATGAGGATTTTGAGCGCTTTGTTGAGATGATAAGACCCATCTTTATGCAGATGCGGTTAACTGATATGCTCAAGATGTCTCCGTATGCCAAGTACATGAAAGATATCGTGACTAATAAACGGAAGATACCAGATCTTGAGATCTCCACCATGCTTGCCAACTACACTTTCAAAGGTGGAACTCCTAAGAAACTTGGTGATCCCGGAGTGCCCACTATACCTTGCTCCATTAAAGGAAACTACGTAAGAACTGCCTTATGTGACCTTGGAGCCGGTGTTAGTGTTATGTCGCTCTCTCTTTATCGTAGACTTGAATTGGATAAGTTGACACCCACTGAAATTTCTCTGCAAATGGCCAACAAATCAACTGCTTTCCCTATCGGCATTTGCGAGGATGTGCCTGTTGTGGTTGCTAACACCACTATCTTAACAGACTTTGTCATCTTGGATATTCCCGAGGACGATGCCATAGTTGTCATCCTCGGAAGACCCTTTTTAAACACTGCAGGGGCTGATATAGATTGCAACAAAGGCAATGTCACTTTCCATGTCAATGGTAAGGAGCACACAGTGCACTTTCCGAAGAAACGATATCAAGTACATTGCATCAATGCTATCGAAATGACTTCATCGATTCTTATTGGGAGCTTTGAATGCCCTGTTCCTCGTGTCAAGATGAAGTATGATTTTCTTGTTGGGGAGATACATATCCCCACTGAGGTGACTTAGTGGGTATTCGAAAATTCTCCGTTCTCTCTTGCGATTCAAAAAGGTTTTGTCATGAGGACTTGATCAACCCCATTGACGGATATCTTTCGATGACCATGAAATGGATGAATCAAAGAGTCACATACCTCTGTTTTGAGCTTTCATTTTCTGTTGCTTAGAAGAAAAATGATAGATTTAGTTTAGTTTTCCTGTTTTATGTTTTAGCGTCCCGGAGAAAAATACCTCGAAAATAAAAGTTCTCCGATGGTCCTGAATATTTAGTATGATTTTTTCTGGAATATTTGAAAATTACTGGGCCTGAGAGCTGGCCTCGGGGCCAGACCAGTGGGCCACAAGCCCTACCACCGCCACCCCCCTGGTGGCGGCTAGCAAGCTTGTGGGGCCCACAGGGACCCCTTCCACTCATTCCAGCTCTCAGCCTCTTCTTCCACCTCCAGAAAAAATTGTTTCGCAGCTCAAACCCGTATTCTTGCTCATTTGGCTGTGATGTTCGATCTCCTTGCTCAAAGCACCATTCTCTGAACCGTTTTGGGGAAATTACTCCTTGGTAAGTGACTCCTCCATTGGTCCAATTAGTTTTTGCTCTAGTGCTTTATCCTTCGCGTATTCTTGCTACCTTGGTGACCCTGTTCTTGAGCTAGAAAGGTTGATTTTAGCTGGTCCCAAGTAGTTTTAGCGCGTGATACAGTCTCTAGGCACTAGTAGGAGTAGTTGCTACAAGGTGTGGTTGGTCTTCACTCACTTTTCTCTTGAACTTCAAAAATTTCAGCAAAAGGAAATTATGTTCAGGAGGAAGTTTCATGGTGGTTCCACAAGTAAGAAGGGTCCCCATCTTTTTTTCGGGAGCCCGAACCTTTTCAACTAAGGGACGCACCGGTGCAACCATGTGAATGGCCTTCCGATGAGTTCATGATCGAAGCTGGTTTCAAGGATGAGTCTGATACACTTGTTCGCAATGCCGGGTTAGAAGAATTCCTCTCAGATAAATGTGAACAGTATGCTATGATCACTGCCTCATTCATGCGTAGATTTAAATTTTCAGTTGGCCGTGACTCATCCATACTGTTTGATCTGTACGATAAATCCTACGCCATGGATTTGGAGGATTTCAATAGGATTTGCAAGATACCCGATGGGGGTAGTATTAATGATCCTTCTAAGTCTTCGGTCAGAGACTTTGTCTCCAGTATAATTGTTGGAGAAACTAGAGATATGACGCAAGCCACCATAGGAAGCATCCATTTCCCTGCCTTGCACTACTTTGCCCTCTTCATAGGTAGGTGCATTAACGGCAAGGGGGCACATTATCACCTATGCGCTTCCGACCTTAGTATCCTTAAGAGCGCAGTAACAGGTGACAGGAGCTTCAATATGGGACTATAATAGCAAGGAGGCTGAATAATAATGCCAGTGAGGGGGATTTCTTTGGTGGAGTTTATGCTACACGCTTAGCAAATTTTCTTGGAGTATCCATCCGTTCAGAAGACCCTCCTCTCTGTACAACCTAGCTTGATCGTGTCGCTCTAACACGCTACCAGTTCCTTGAGAGAGATCATGGATCCCTCCTATACCGCTTGATATTTAACCGGCAGCGTGTTTTCCATATTACCCTTCCTGCTCCTGCTTTCTTTGACTTTCACGTAAAACGAAGATACTACATAACCATAGGAGAGGCAGAGGAGTATGAGAGGGAGGCCGCGGCTGCTCGACTTCGTGAGGCAGCTATTCAGGTAGTGGCTGCAGCACTCCCGTATAACATCCATTATGATTTTGGATTTCGCCAGGACCATCCATGGGAGTAGACCAAGCTAGGCCAAAAGCCTAAGCTTGGGGGAGTACGTGTTCTCACCGACTTTACATTCATGCTTATGCTTTCACTTTGTTAGCCGGTGTTTACACTTTGCCACTGTATTATCCATGCTAGTTTATTTTCGTTTTCTTGTTTTGTGTCCTTTTGAGAAAACCCAAAAAGATTTTTCTTTCTTCTTTTGCTTGTTGGGAGCTTTCCCGTGTAAATAGTTTTCCTTTTCTTTGGGTCAAGGTCGAAGATATTAGTTACAATGTTTAGTGGTTCTTGCATGCATACTTGTTTAGCTTTCAAAGAGCCATATTACTTTGTCTTCTCCTTTGTGTTTGCCTGCAGATTTCAGCTTAGTCCAATGCACGAGCACTCTTATTATTGTTCACATCGTGCGATCGTGCAAGTGAAAGGCAATAATGATGATATATGATGAAGTGACTGAGACTGAAAAGCTGGTATGAACTCTATTTATTTTGTTTTTTGTAAATATGACTAGCTTGTCATCCCAGATTCAGCTTTGTTGTGAGAGAACCATGTTTGCAATGACAACTTAGAGATCATAGTTTCTGATGCCATGCTTAACTAGCTGAGAGCTTATAATGGTTTGTCTTGAATGCCAACATAGATTTTGAGATGACTATGATGTAGTATGATAGGATGGTATTCTCCTTTGAATGATTCAAGTGGCTTGACTTGGCGCATGTTCATGCATGTAGTTGAAACAAAATCAACATAGCCTCTATGATGTTCGTGTTCATGGTGATTTATATCATGTTCATGCTTGCATTCAATGTTAGTCAAACTCATTGCATCTTGATGACTGTTGTCGCTCTCTAGTTGGTCGCTTCCCAGTCTTTTGCTAGCCTTCACTTGTACTAAGAGGAATACTGCTTGTGCATCCACTTCCATAAACCAAAAAAAAATTCCATGAGAGTCCACCATACCTACCTATTTGCTGTATCTACCTGCCATTCCAAGTAAATTTGCATGTGCCACTCTCTAAACCTTCAAGAAATAATCTGTTTTGCATGCCCGAATCGCTCATGTGGTGACAGGGGGGCTATCGGTATCTTCCATGCGAGGAGTGTTATCCTCGACATGTCTTTATTCACTGTCATTCACGAGAAAGGGGTCGGTAATTGCAATACCCAGTTCCACGCTTAAATCGAAAACATAACTGTAAAACAAGACCCCCCCCCCCCCGGATTGATGTTAGTATGGACGGTACCCGAGGATTCGGCTAGCCGTGGATTGTGATTGATTGGTGGTGGGGGAGTTAAAACTTTACTTTTCTGTTTGGGAACCGCCTATAGCATGAGTAGCATGGAAGATATTGAGAACTCTTGGTCATTGCGTTGACAATGAAAGCATGCCACCCAAAATTATTATCTCTGTTTTCAAAGCTTGAGCTCTGGCACCTCTGCAAATCAATGTTTCCCTCTGCGAAGGGCCTGTCTATTTATTTTCCTGTTGAGTCATCCTCTTCTTATATAAGCACCAATTAGAGAGCACCTCTATCATTTTTATGCTTTGCTTTTGATTGACATTGAGTATGACTATGAATGGATCTTCGTTGCTATGAATTACAATGTTTAGTCACCCTTGATCTTTGAAAGTGCTCTGCATTTATGTTTTGCGGTCTCAGAAATAGCTAGCGAGATACCACCTATTCATATTGCTTCATGCTTGTTTTGATTGAAGTGTTGGTATTTGAAACTCATTATTATTTGCTCGTTAGCTGATTATGCCATTGATATTAGTTTACCGTGAGACCTTTGTGTCACTTGCTTATGTGGTTAACTTGTGATCTTGCTGAAATTCTGGTTATGAGTTAGACATAGTTGCAACAACAAGATCAAACAGAGTTTGTCAAAGTTTTTTTTTCTCTCTCAGTTTGTCAACTGAGTTGCTTGAGGACAAGCAAGGTTTGAAGCTTGGGGGAGTTGATACGTCTCCATCGTATCTACTTTTGCAAACTCTTTTGCCCTTGTTTTGGACTCTAATTTGCATGATTTGAATGGAACTAACCTGGACTGACGCTGTTTTCAGCAGAATTGCCTTGGTGTTATTTTTGTGCAGAAATCAAAGTTCTCTGAACATCCTGAAAATTTACGAGGAACATTTTTGAAAAATATGAAAAATACCTGCGCAAAGATCCACCTAAGGGGGTGGGCCACTGGGCCACAAGCCCTGCCACCGCCACCCCCCTGGTGGCGGATGGCAAGCTTGTGGGGCCCACATGGCCCTGCCGCCCCCAATCTCAGCTCTATAAGTTCACTTTCGTCCTAGAAAAAATCAAGAGAGAATATTTCGTCGCGTTTGCGACACGGAGGCGCCGCCACAACCTGTTCTTCATCTCGAGGGCAGATCTCGAGTCCGTTTTGGGCTCCGGAGAGGGGAAATCGTCGCCATCGTCGTCATCAACCTTCTTCCCTCTCCAATTCCATGAAGCTCTTCGTCGTTTGTGAGTAATCTATTCGTAGGCTCGCTAGGCGGTGATGAGTAGGATGAGATCTATCATGTAATCGAGTTAGTTTTGACGGGGATTGATCCATAGTATCCACTATGTTCTGAGATTGATGTTGCTACTACTTTGCCATGCTTAATGCTTGTGAGTAGGGCCTGAGTGCCATTATTTCAGATCTGAAATTATTATGTTGTCTCCAATATATGTGTGTTTTAGATCCGATCTTGCAAGTTGTAGTTACCTACTATGTGTTATGATCCGGCAACCCCGGAGTAACAATAACCAGAACCACTCCCGGTGATGACCATAGTTTGAGGAGTTCATGTGTTCACCAAGTGCTAATGCGTTGGTCCGGTTCTTTATTAAAAGGAGAACCTTAATATCCCGTAGTTTCCTTTTGGACCCCGCTGCCACTGGAGGGATGGACAATAGATGTCATGCAAATTCTTTTCCCTAAGCACGTATGATGACACACGGAATGCATGGCTACATCACATTGACGAACGGGAGCTAGCCACATATCTCTCTGTGTTATAACTGTTGCATGATGAATATCATCCAAACAAATCACCGACCCATTGCCTATGAGTTTGTCCTACTGCTGTTGTTACTTGTCTTGCTCTACTGCTGTTACTTGTCTTGCTCTGCTGCTACTGTTGCTACTACTGTCGCTTGCTACTGTTGCTACTTGCTACTGCTGTCACTACTGTTGTTCCTTGCCGCTGCTATTACTCGTTACACTGCTGCTACCTGCTACAATACTTTTTCGCTGGTCGTTGAAGGGAACAGACAATTTCCGTCAACGAGGCAACTTGGTGCCATTGATACAATCGTTAGGAATAGTCTACCGTCAACAGATCGTTTCTGACACCGTTGTTATCATATTACTTTGCTGTTACTACTTTGCTTGCAGATACTAATCTTTCAGGTGTGGTTGAATCTGATAAATTCAACTGCTAATACTCGAGATTATCCTCTCACCTCCTGTCTGGCTAACCAACAAATTTGGGTCGAATACTCTACCCTCGAAAACTCCTGTGATCCCACGCGGTGGTGGGCCGTCAACAACATTCTTCTAGTTTCGATTGCCGGAGAGTGGTGGCAGCATTCTTCTAGTGCCGTTGCAGGGGAAGGTCTGCTATCACGGAATCAGGCACCACGTAATCCCGTTGAGATGACACCATATGAGCTATGGTTTGGAGAAACCTAAGTTGTCATATCTTAAAAGTTTGGGGCTGTGATGCTTATGTGAAAAAGTTTCACCCTGATAAGCTCGAACCCAAAGTGGATAAATGCATCTTCATAGGACATCCAAAATAGTTGGGTATACCTCCTATCTCAGATCCGGAAGCAAAGTGTTTGTTTCTAGAAACGGGGACTTTCTCGAGGAAAAGTTTCTCTCGAAAGAATTGAGTGGGAGGATGGTGGAAACTTGATGAGGTTATTGAACCGTCACTTCAACAAGTTTGTAGCAGGGCGCAGGAAGTGGTTCATGTGGCGCCTACACCAATTGAAGTGGAAGCTAATGATAATGATCATGAAACTTCGGATCAAGTTACTACAAACCTCGTAGGTCGACAAGGCCACGTACTGCTATAGAGTGCTACGGTAATGCTATCTTGGAGGTCATGTTGTTGGACAACAATGAACCTACGAGCTATGGAGAAGCGATGGTGGGCCCGGATTCCGGCAAATGGCCAGAGGCCATGAAATCCGAGAGAGGATCCATGTATGAAAACAAAGTGTAGACTTTGGAAGAACTACTTGATGGTCGTAAGACTATTAAGTACAGATGGATCTTTAAAAGGAAGATAGACGATGATGGTGAAAAGTCACCATTAAGAAAGCTCAACTTGTCGCAAAGATGTTTCCGACAAGTTCAAAGAGTTGACTATGATGAGACTTTCTCACTCGTAGCGATGCTAAGAGTTTGTTGGAATTATGTTAGCAGTTGCTGCATTATTTATGAAATATTGCACATAGGATGTCAAAACATTGTTTCCTCGACGGTTTCCTTGAGGAAAGGTTGTATGTGATACAACTAGAAGGTTTTGTGGATCCTAAGGATGCTAACAAGTATGCAAGCTCCAGCGATCCTTCTATGGACTGGTGCAAGCATCTCGGAGTTGGAATATACGCTTTGATAAGATGATCAAAGCTTTTTGGTTTATACAAGGTTTATGAGAAACTTGCATTTCCAAAGAAGTGAGTGGGAGCACTATAGAATTTTTGATAAGTATATGTGGTTGACATATTGTTGATCGGAAATAATGTAGAATTTCTGGAAAGCATAAAGGGTTGTTTGAAAGTAGTTTTTCAAAGGAAACCCTGGATAGAGCTACTTGAACATTGAGCATCAAGATCTATAGAGATAGATCAAAACGCTTAATAGAACTTTCAATGAAATGCATACCTTGACAAGTTCTTGAACGAGTTCAAAATAGATCATCAAAGGAGGAGTTCTTGGTTGTGTTGTAAGGTGTGAATTTGAGTAAGACTCAAAGCCCGACCACGGCAGAAGAATGAGAAAGGACAAAAGTCGTCCCTATGCCTTAGTCGTAGGCTCTAAAGTATGACATGTTGTGTACCGCACCTGATGTGTGCCTTGCCATGAGTCTGTCAAGGGGTACAAAGAGTGATCCAAGATTGAATCGTTGAACAGCAGTCAAAGTTATCCTTAGTAACTAGTGGACTAAGGAATTTTCTCGATTATGGAGGTGATTGAAGAGTTCTCTTAAAGAGTTACGTCAATGCAAGCTTTGACACTAATCCGAATAACTCTGAGTAGTAAACCAAATTCGTATAGTGGAGCAGTCATTTGGAATAGTTCCAAATGGCACATGGTACCAGCATCTTTAGGATGACATAGAGATTTTCAAAGCACACACGGATCTGAAAGGTTCAGACCCTTGACTAAGAAACTCTCTCAAAAGCAAGACATGATCGAACCCCAGAACTGTATGGGTGTTACATTCATTACAATCACATAGTGATGTGAACTAGGCTATTGACTCTAGTGCAAGTGGGAGACTGTTGGAAATATGCCCTAGAGGCAATAATAAATTGGTTCTAATTAGATTTCCTTGTTCATGATAATCATTTATTATCCATGCTGGAATTGTATTGATTGGAAACACAAATACATGTGTGGATACATAGACAACACACTGTCCCTAGTGAGCCTCTAGTTGACTAGCTCGTTGATCAAACATGGTCAAGGTTTCCTGGCCAGAGACAAGTGTTGTCACTTGATAACGGGGTCACATCATTAGGAGAATGATGTGATGGACAAGACCCAAACTATAAAAGTAGCATATGATCGTGTTAGTTTATTGCTACTGTTTTTTGCATGTCAATGTATCTCTTCCTATGACCATGAGATCATGCAACTCCCGGACACCGAAGGAATACCTTGTGTGTATCAAACATTGCAACGTTACTGGATGGCTATAAAGGTGCTCTAGAGGTATCTCCAAAGGTGTCTGTTGGGCTGGCATGGATCAAGACTGGGATTTGTCACTCCGTTTGACGGAGAGGTATCTCGAGGCCCACTCGGTAATACAACATCACAACAAAGCCTTGCAAGCAATGTGACTAAGGAGTTAGTCATCAGATCTTGTATTACAGAACGAGTAAAGAGACTTGCCGGTAACGATATTGAACTAGGTATGGTGATACCGACGATCGAATCTCGGGCAAGTAACATACCGAAGGACAAAGGGAACAACATACGGGATTAATTGAATCCTTGACATAGAGGTTCAACCGATAGAGATCTTCGTAGAATATGTAGGAGCCAATATGGACTTCCAGGTTCTGCTATTGGTTATTGACCGGGGAGTGTCTCACGTCATGTCTGCATAGTTCTCGAACCTGCAGGGTCTGCACACTTAAGGTTCGGTGACGTTTCGGTATTATTTAGTTATGTGTGTTTGGTTACGGGAAGTTGTTGGGAGTCCCGGATGAGATCCCATACGTCACGAGGAGCTCCGGAATGGTCCGGAGGTAAAGATTGATATATAGGAAAGTGGGTTTTGAACTCCGGAAAAGTTTTGGGCATTTCCAGCAGTGTACCGGGAGTGACGAATGGGTTCCGGGGGTCCACCAGGTGGGCCCACCCACCCCAAAGGGTCTCATGGGTTGTGGGAGGACGTGGACCAGCCCTTAGTGGGCTGGCAGAAGCCTCCTCTAAAGCCCAAGGCGGATTGGAGGTGGGAAGGAAAGAAACCCAAAGGTGGAAAAGGGGGAAAGGGTTTCCAAGTGGAGAGGAGGAATCCTCCTACTAGTAGGATTGGAGTAGGAGTCCTCCACCTCCAATTTTGGCCAAACCTTGAGGGTTTGAGGCTGCCTCCTCCCCTCGCTCCCTCCTATATATTAGAGGTTTCAGAGGTGAGGGTTAACCCTAATTGCCACGTGCTCCCTCTACTTCGCTCTAGATCTGTTTCTCCTCTAGTCTAGTTTGAAGGTGCTTAGGCGAAGCCCTGCTGGATTAGTTCACCACCACCACGCCGTCGTGCTAGAGAACTCATCTAACTCTCCGGCCCTCTTGCTGGATCAAGAAGGCGGGGATCTTCATCGAGATGTACGTGTGCTGAACGCGGAGGTGCCGTCCGTTCGGCACTAGATCGGGATGGATCGTGATGGGATCGCGAAAGGATCATGATGAGATCGCGGGACGGGCTACGATTTGGATCGTGAAGATGTTCCACTACATAAACCGCGTTATATATGCTTCTGCTTAGCGATCTACAAGGGTATGTAGATTCACTCTCCCCTCTCGTAGATGATCATCACCATGGATAGGTATTGCGTGTGCGTAGGAAATTTTTTGTTTCCCATGCAACGTTCCCCAACACAAGGCACAAAGAACCTCATGCTAACATACAGAAGATCTGATTCCCTAGAGATAAAAGGGTATTCATACGCAGATTTTGCGGGAGACAAAGATGATAGAAAATCCACGTGAGGATATGTGTTCACTCTCGATGGAGGGTCTATTTCATGAAGAAGCTCCAAACAGTCAATAGTTGCATCGTCCACGATGTATGCAGAATTTATAGCATGTTTTAAGGCCATGGGGCAGGTGATATGGTTAAAGAAATATATATCCGACTTTAAAGTGATAGATTCTATTGAAAAACAACTAAAGATATACAGTGACAACCAACCCGCAGTATTCTATGCTCACAACAACAAGTCGAGTAATGCTGCCAAACAAATAGAGATAAAGTATTATGTTGCGAAAGATAAAATCCAGGATCACACTATAAGTCTCGAGCATATAAGGACAAAGGATATGCTTGCGGATCCGCTTACGAAAGGCTTACCACCCAATGTATTCAAGGAACACTTAGCCGGCATGGGATTAAGGGAAAGCTTGTGATTCCTGGATCATGAGAGGCCCAAAAGGAACATAATTTGTTTCAAAACTGAGAGGTATGTTGTAGCTGTGTGATTCAATCAGCAATTGAGCTATGACGATGAAACATGTTCTATGTATTGCTCTGTGATGAAATGAGTAAAGTAAAAAGTATATGGTTAAAAGTAAAGTTGACATCAAGGGGGAGAATGTTAGATGATCTCCTCCCGAGTGGGCCCAATGGCCCACCGAGCCCTTAGATCCGCGCCCTGATCGGGGGCGCTCAACCCACTAATGGTTGACAGGCCCCTGTCACCTGCGTTATATAAAGAGATGAGGGTCGGCGACACGCATCACGAGGTTCGTCGTGTTGCCGCACACCCCAGTGACAAACCTACAGATCTAGGTGAGCGCGGTAGTGACGGGAAGCACCGTCACCGCTGTTGCCCTCCACCATGGCCACCAAATCGGGATCATCAAGCCAAGGAGAAGGTATCCCTCCTCCTCTCACCTCTTTGTTCTCACTCTCTTGAATGCATAGACAGATGCAATGTATGGATGTACTACCGTCAATATTTAGCCTAGATGGTCCTACAGTTCTATCACTAATACCATGTTGTTGTTTCTAGTTTTAGTACCATGGTTTCTTTACATAAAATTGTTCTAATTGCTTCTTCTTGTAGGAACCGTAAGGGCAAAAAGAATACATCACCATGGTTTGATGTTCCAGTTAGCAATACAATCCCATCTACACCAACTAAGAGCATGAATGCTGCCACCACTAGCAGTCATGGACCTGTTACAAGGAGCCAAGCTGCATCCCAAGCTGCTGCTACACCAACAAATGTTGCCCCTAATCTCTAGTCGCCGGAGAGGAGAACTCTGGTCGACGGCGAGATGGAGGAGGAAGATGACTGAAGATGTGTTTTTGTGCAAGGCACTGGCTGCTGCTTTTCTTTTCCTCTTTTATTCACTTGTTGAACGGGAAAAACGGATCGAGGCAGCCCCATCTACTGGATCGTGCCATCCCACGATCATGGACGTGCTCGTGCCATGAGCTTCGGCCTTGGGATCACACAGACCGTGTCCTCAGGCTCTGTCTAACTGAAACAGAAAAGAACGCTAACTAACGAAACTCGAAAAATCTGAACCTAGCTGCTAACCTGACGAAGTAAAACAGCCTAGCGGTCCTGTCACGTTAGATTATTAGCTAACAATCTCCCCCTAAGCTAGTCGTGACAGAAGACTAAAGCAAGATCATACCAATGCATGCACAAAGCTCGTGAAACCGCGTGTGCCCAAGATACTCTGTGAAAATGTTTGCAAGCTGATCACTTGTGGCGATGTGCTCCACCTTGATATTCCCTTCTTCAACGCACCTTCGGATGAAATGGAATCGCACATCGATGTGCTTACTGCGGTCGTGGAAGACAGGGTTCCTGCACAGCTCGATGGCGGACTTGTTGTCGATGAATATGGTGGTGGCACCGATGTCTTCCTTCCGCGAATCACCCAACAGCCAGCTCAGCCAAATGGCCCGGCATGCTGCAGTCTTTGCAGCCACATACTCTTCTTCACACAAGGATAAGGCAACGATCTTCTGCTTCTGTGATTACCAAGTGATCGGTGCCCCTCCGAGGAAGAAGAGATTGCTCGATGTGCTCTTGCGGTCATCCACGTCGCCAGCCATGTCCGAGTAGCTGTACTCGATGAGCTTTTCGTCGCCTCACCTCACATACCTGCAGCCGTACTTGCGGGTGCCTATGATGTAGCGCAGCAGGTGCTTCACATCAGCGAGGTGGGCTGTGGTCGGCCCCTCCGTGAACCGGCTGACACTCCCTACTGCAAAGGTGATGCCAGGTCATGTGTGGGTGAGGTAGTGAAGCCCACTGATGAGACTACGATAATATGTGGCGTCCACTAGTGGCTCGGTTCCCTCCTTTCTCAGCTTGAGGCGGGGCTCCATTTGGACGGGCACCGAATTGCAGTCTGCTATGCCTACCCGCTCCAGGAGCTTGCCGGCATACGCCGCCTGTGACAAGGTGATCTATGCCAAGGAAAAAGCTGGTCACACAAAGACCGCTCATACAGAACCTAGCCATCATCTCCATCTTGAAATTTCGGATCGCCTGGGCATCGGCTTCGATGACGACGAGGTCGTCGACGTACATGCTGACACGTCTCCAATGTATCTATATTTTTTTATTGTTCCATGCTATTATATTATCAACTTGGGATGTCTTATATGCATTTATATGCTATTTTATATCATTTTTGGGACTAACTTATTAACTCAGTGCCTAGTGCCAGTTTCTGTTTTTTCCGTGTTTTTGACCTTTTTCAGAAAAGAATATTAAACGGAGTCCAAACGGAATAAAACCTGCGGGATGATTTTTTCCATAACAGAAGATACACAGAGGACTTGAGAACCAAGGCAGGAGGTCTCCGGGGAGGTCACGAGCCCCCTAGGCGCGCCCTAGGGGGCGCGCCTAGCAGGCTCGTGGGCCCCCCGTGGCTCCTTTGCCCTACCTCTTTCGCCTATAAATTCCCAAAAATTCCGAAACCTCCAGAGAGAGGCACGAAAATACTTTTCCGCCGCCGCAAGCTTCTGCCTCCGCGAGATCCCATCTGGGGACCGTTCTGGTGCCCTGTCGGAGGGGATTCGGACACGGAAGACTTCTTCATCAACACCATTGCCTCTCCGATGATGCGTGAGTAGTCCACCACAGACCTTCGGGTCCATAGCTAGTAGCTAGATGGCTTCTTCTCTCTCTTGGATCTTCAATACAAAGTTCTCCATGATCTTCATGGAGATCTATCCGATGTAACTTTCTTTTGCGGTGTGTTTGTCGAGATCCGATGAATTGTGGATTTATGATCATATTATCTATGAATATTATTTGAGTCTCCTCTGATTTCTTATATGCATGATTTCGTATCCTTGTAATTCTCTTCGAGTTATGGATTTCGTTTGGCCAACTTGATCTATAATTCTTGCAACAGGAGGAGTGCTTGGTTTTGGGTTCATACCGTGCGGCGTCCTCACCTAGTGACAGAAGGGATAGCGAGGCATGCATCGTGTTGTTGCCATCAAGGGTAAAAAGATGGGATTTATATCATATTGCATGAATTTATTCCTCTACATCATGTCATCTTGCTTAAGGCGTTACTCTGTTTGTTATGAACTTAATACACTAGATGCATGCTGGATAGCGGTCGATGTGTGGAGTAATAGTAGTAGATGCAGACAGTATCGGTCTACTTGTCTCGGATGTGATGTCTATATGTATGATCATTGCCTTAGATATCGTCATGACTTTGCGCGATTCTATCAATTGCTCGACAGTAATTCGTTCACCCACCGTAATACTTGCTATGATGAGAGAAGCCTCTAGTGAACACTATGGCCCCCGGGTCTATTTTACACATCATATATCCAGATCTACAAAAACACCAAAAATACTTTGCTGCACTTTTATTTCTATTTACCTTTTATCACCTTCACATCTCACCTTGCAAATAATCGTGAAGGGATTGACAACCCCTTTATCGCATTGGATGCAAGTTTGTTTGCTTTTGCGCAGGTTCATTGGTGCCTCGTCTTGATACTCCTACTGGATTGATACCTTGGTTCTCAAACTGAGGGAAATACTTATCTCTACTTTGCTGCATCACCCTTTCCTCTTCAAGGGAAAAACCAACGCAAGCTCAAGAAGTAGCACATGCCGACTAGGAGTCGCGCACGTCCTTTGCCACGTGCGTACACAGCATGCTCTGATGGACAACTCTCAAACCCAAGCTGCTGCAGGTTGTTGTCGAGCTTGGCGTTCCATGCTCAATGTTCTTGCCGCAGCCCGTAGAGCGCCTTGTGGAGGCGGTACACCTTGTGCTCCTTGCCTCTCGATGCGAAGAATAGGGATGCTTGACGTAAACCTCCTCCTTGAACTCACCGTTAAGTAAAGCTGACTTGACGTCGAGATGATGCAGTTCCCAGCCGTGCCGCTCGGCCACGCCGACCATGGTGTGCATCGAGTCCAACCTCTCCACGGGCGCGAACGCGTCATCGTAGTCCACACCTTCCTTCTGCACGAAGCCCCTTGCCATGAGTCGCGCCTTGTGTTTGATCACGGCTCCTGCCGCGTCCTTCTTCAGTTTGGACACCCACTTTAAACCAATGGCCCGATGGCCAACAGGCGGGTCAGTGAGTGTCCAGGTTCCGTTCTCCTTGATTGATGCCAGCTCGTCCAGCATAGCGTGTCGCCACCACTCGTGGGGCTCAGCCTTGATGAAGTTGAGCGGGTCCTCCTCCTCAGCTAGCAGCAGGCGTTCGGCCAGCTGTGGTGGCTTGCCCGGTCCGCCGAGGAGGTCCGCTACGTGACTGAAGTGGTGCCCAGCAGCAGGATCGTCGGCGGCGGCGTGATGAACTCCACTCCTCCTGGGCCTCGTCCAGGGGTGTTTTGCTGCTGGAGGTGTCCAGGGAGGTCGCGGGCGTGCCGGACCGCGGTATTGCTGGAGGTTCGGCCCCAGCAATGCTCTTGGGCGTGGCTTGAGAGGCCGTCGAGGCATCGTCGTTGCCTTCTCGGTGCTTGCTCGTGTCACCTGCCGTGGCGGGCACCTCCTACCCTCTGGTGCCGAGCAGGAGCTCGTGGTGGACGACGAGCGGCTCGGCTGTGGGCTCGCCATTGGCGCCCCAGTCCTAGTTGGCGCCTTCATCGAACACCACATCGCGTGACGCATATACCCGCTTGGTCAACGGATCATACACATTGTAGCCAAATTATAGCCTTTTTGTTTGAAACAAGCACATATGATCACAATTTATTTGGGCAGCATATTGAGGGGTAATTTTGTCTATTCATGTACCCATTTGTTATTTATCCATGCCCAAATCTGTTAAACATTGCAAAGGGGGGGCATAGCTACAACATTTCCAAACCCGGGAGGTAAAAGGGAGCCATGCAAAGAAGTGGGCTTAAGTTGTGGTGGCGCACGAACAGGGGGTGATAATCAATTCTCCCGCAAATGCAATCCAAGTTAGAAAAGGGTAACGTTCGAGGCCAACGAGCCAGCAACAAAACGAGTGTTTCCCCTACTCACCGGCCTCCCATAGTCGCCTGTCTCGCATAGTCGCATCACTCATACCAAAAATGCAGACAGACAAGCAAAAGGCGGGCTGGAGCTACAAGAGTGCATGGTACATACCATCCGCACGGACTGGAGCACGTGCTCGATGAACCGGAACGCTACGGAGTCGCGGATGGGCTTCACTGCTGCCGCCACCAAGTCGTCGCGCCGCAGCTCCGCCCCCATGGCCTTCGCCCTAACGCCTCCCCGGGAGAGATATCACGCTTGGGATCCCTAGCAGAAGATACAAACTCCAGGGTAAGCGCGGAGGTGAGCGAGCGAGCGGTGCGGCAAGCTCGGGGAGCGAAAGGGGCTCGGAGTCCTCACCGGTTCACCGACAGGGGGGAGGGCGGCGACATGTAGGCGGCGGTGAGCCGATAGAGGTCGAACTCCTACCCGCGACTAATTTCCTACTCGGCCGGGTCGCAACAAAAAAGGCAAACCCTATTTAGCGCTAGAGGCACGGTTACACGCAAATTTTGCTAACCCGTGTCTGCAGCGTTCCGTAATGAGCCGGTCCATCTAAAGATCTTGTGTGTGTCTTAGTCCGTCAATTTTTTCCAAATCGGTGATTTTTTTTTAAACGGGTGACTTTTTAAAAAAAATCGATGATTTTTTTAAAAATCGGTGAAAATAATTTAAAATTCATGCAATGAACTGTTTTAAAAAGTTGATGAACTTTTTTGAAAGTTGATGAATTATTTTTGAATTCTGCAAACTTTTGGAAAATTCATGAATATATTTTAAAAATCAGTGATTTTTTTTCAATAATCATTGAACTTTTTTCGTAAACCTGAACATTTTAAAATTTAGTGATTTTTATAATTTTTTAATGACCAATGCATTCTACATAGGCCGACCCATGAGGAGGAACGCTGCATGCGCCGGTTTCCTAACCGGCGCTGAAGGTCGGGTCACCGAAAAAAATGTCACCCCACTGCTTTTACTGTAGTAACATTCAAAGCCCATGGCTCATATAATTCAGAAAAACAATACACGGCGGGTATTAAAGGCCCGGTTCGTCCATGGGGAGCTTCTATTTAATGCATTCTGCGTCGACAAATCCTATTTGATGCTGCAGGCGTCCGTTAATGTGTATTTTTGCTAACGGGCGCGTGTAGCATCGCGCACTAGGCCGGCCCATATAAAATAATCGCGAGCCGTTGAGTTTCGAACTAAAAACCTTCATCTTCTTTACATACTTGTGGAACCACAAGGCCAAGCAACAAGATGACGATCATTTGAACCCTTCCTTCCCTTTATTCTATCCCTTCTATTTTCTCTTTCTTTCATTTCTTTTGTTTAGCTTCTTCCCTTTCCTTTTCTATTTTTCCTTTTTCTTCTTATTGGGTCAATAAATTATCTTGCAAATACGTGAACTTTTTCTTCAAATCTTTGAATAGTTTTAAATTGAATGAAGTTTTTTCAATTTGAGGAACTTTAAAAAAACTACTTAATTTTTATTTAAAATATGTTATAATTTTTTCATTATTTTATGAACTGTTTTCACATCGATGAAACTATTTTCCAAATCTGTTGAACTTTTTTCAAAATCGATGACCTTTTTTGCATCCGATGACCCTATTTTCCAAATACGCTGAACTTTTTTCAAAATCGATGAACTTTTTTCGGATCTGCTGAACTTTTTCCAAAATCGATGATTTTTTTTGGATCTGGTGAACTATTTCTAATTATGATGAAATTTTCTCAAATTCGATGAACTTTTTTTCAAAAACTATGAACCTTTTTCAAATTGAATGAACTTTTTTCAAATTAGATGAAGTATTTTAAAAAATTGAAGAACTTTTTTCAGTTTTGTGAACTTTTTTCAAATTTGATGAACTTTTTTCAAAATCTATGAACCTTTTTCAAATTTAATGAACTATTTCAAAAAAATGATGAACTTTTTTTCAAATTTTTGTGAACTAATTTTCAAAATTGATGGACTTTAAAAAATTGATGAACTTTTTTCAAACCAGAGGAAGTTTTTTCAATTACATGAACTTTTTTTTAAAATCCGATGAACGTTTTTCAAATCTGATGAATTTTTTGAAAATCCGATCAACTTTTTTAAGAATATATGGACTTTTTCCTAAATTTATGAAGTATTTTTAAATTTGATGAACTTATTTTTTTCAAATATGAAGAACTCTTTTGAAAACCGATGAACCTTTTTTTAACGTCGATGAGCCTTTTTCATTTCCACGAACCTTTTCCAATTTGTATGAAACTCTTTCTCAAATTCGTGGTTGTTTTCATTATTTTTTAGAATTATGTTCTCAATTTATACTTTCTTTTGAAAATAATATATATTGAGTATATATTTTAACAAAAGGAAGGGTCAAATAGTACTGTGTCCTGCATGTTGTCAACGAAAATTAGCTTGATCTGTTTGTTAGGACCTACAGCCATCAGCGCTCGTGTGGGGAGTTCGTTTCCCGCTATTCTCCGATTATGTACACGATGAATGAACCTTTTACCTTTTTCTGCTATGTTTTAAGAAGCTTCTTCAGATTATTGGGCCAGCCTGCAGCATGGCGCGTGAGCGCCAGTTGCATTAACTGGCGCTGAAGGCGTTGTACAGGAGGTCCCTTTCTAGGCCTTCCACGCGTTCGTAAAATAGCTGGAGCTTCGCATAGACCAGCCAACAAGCGGGCCTTTCTAGGCCTTCCGCGCATTCGTTCCTGGTTGAACAATTTCTGCACATTCGTTCTGTTTCGCTGCTGTTTTGGTGGTGGTTACTGTTTCGCTGCTGGTTCTGTTGTTTGTATTATTTCGGAGGTGGCTACTGGTTTTGCTGAAATTTGAAATATATTTCTCGTCTTAAATATGTTTTAAAAAACATTTTCAACGTAACTATGTTGGTTTCTAAAACAGTTGTAAAAGTAAGAAAGAGTTTATTTTACAAAAAAATCTGCTAGCAAATAATTTTTTAATAATTTCAAGAACTCAAACAAAATTTTGAGTAATTTTATGAACACGACTATTTTTCAAAAACGCAATTTTTTTGAAAAAAAATAAAACAATTTGAATTTCCCGATCATTTTTCAAAACATGAACATTTTTAAAAATGGAGAACAAAATTGAAAAGACGAACAAGTTTTTAACGCATGAACAAATCTTGCAAAACAAGATCATTTTTTGAAAAACAAAAATCATTTTTTAAAAAACAAGACCATTTTCTGAAAATCCGGAACATTTTTTAAACTTATGAATAATGTTTGAAGAACGACAATTTTTTGAAATTTGGAACATTTTCTAGAAGCAAGAACATTTTTCGAAATTTAAGAATTTTCAAACATGAACCTTGTTTAAAATTTGAACAAAATTTTGATATTTTGAACATTTTATGAAAATATCCAACATTCTTAGGAAGTATGGAACATTTTTCTTAAAATGCCAAACATTTATCAAAAATACAAAACACTTTTTATAAATCCTGAACATTTTTTGAAGTTATGAATGTTTCTGAAAAACGGCAAGTATTTGAAATTTAGAACATTGTTTTAAAAATTAAAAACATTTTTTGAATTGGGAGAACATTTTTTGAATATGAACTTATTTTAAGAAAGATAAAATAACGTTGGAGAAAAGAAAAAAAGAAACAGAAAACAAAAAAAGAAAAAAGGGGTAAGCGGTCAACCATAAAAAACCTATTTAAAAACATTTTTTTAATTCGTGGACATGTTTTCACTTGAACATATTAACAAAAAATACTAAAAAATTTAAAAATCAATGAATATTTTCTCAAACTTTTAAGAAACATTTTAAGATTCCTGAACATTTAAAAAATTGCCGCCCTCTTTGTGAATTTATGAATATATTAAAATTAATGAATACTTTAAATTTCGTGGAATATTTAGCTGTGCACTTTTTTTAAATTAGGGAACACTTCTAAATATATGCAAACATTGTTAATTTAGACAATTTTATAATATAAAAGACCTGGCCAAAACCCAATAAGTAAAAAAAAGTGTGTCACAAAAATCACGGCGGAGCCAACAAAGTGACTCGCGTGGTATAGCTGGATCGACGGGGAGTAGTGGACGAGGCAGGGGATGCAACACGGGGAGCCGGCGGGCATATGAGTACTAGAGCATTCTATGTTACCCCGTTCGTGCGGTTTTGGCCAAGCGCAAGTGGCCAAGTGCAAGTGTTTGTCCAATGATGACATGGAAATGAACCGTGCACCATTATTTATGTGTCTTATCCAACAACGCATAGCACTTTCACGTGAAAACACACTGAGCTGACTTGAGTTCATTGACATTTGAGATTTCATTTGACTTACGGCTTCCAAAGCCATGACAAGTGCCAAAAGGGAGCAAAAATGATTGGTTTGCAACGTAAACACGAAACAAATCAAATCAATGGCAACTCAATTTAGCTACATTTCCAAGCAGTTAGCATGCATGAGGTCATCAAACATTAATAATACAAGGTAAAGTTTACATAAGCACAGGCAAAACAAGAAATTTCATCACTCAACGCCCGAGTCCAGACCCAAGAGTCGGTGTCACATTAGTGGAGTAACCGAAATTTAGGGTCGGGTGGTCCAATTGATTTAAAAAAATGCACCATGAATACAACATACCAACATGGTAGAAGACCCATAAATTTAACTAAGGGGGGCAATGGCCCCATCCAATGTTTGAGAAAAATAATTTAAGGGGGGCTTAGGTGGGAAATTTTGAGCCGACGATGTCTTCACTTCAGCATGTAAGCGCACTTACCTCAATTTGATATGAGGAGATATCCAATCAAGCTGCTGCCCTTGTTTTTTATGATGACAGTTGAAGATTTCTTTAACGACACGGCTGAGCGGCACGAGGCATGGGAAGGCATAAGCATCACTGTTTTTTCATGGTTGTTCCACGCCATTGTAGCAATCTGGTATGTTTTGTATGTTTGAGAAGGTAAGAGCATCTCCTTAAGTTACGTCATTATGTACAACAAATTACTTAGGGTCATTCTTTTTTTCAGTCAATAGTCTAGATTAGACAATACTAGAGAAGAATTGTGGTAGTATATTCGTCCTTCAAGGGCATATTGGATATTTAACTATTGTAAATCATACAGTCGTTCCACCAAAAGCAAGCCGAAGAGAGTATATTAGAATTTGAGGATGGATCCAACCATTCGTTGACTCACTTTGAGCGTTGTTAGTCTGCTGCTACAAATCCTCAATCGGGATTGTTGACCTGCTAGTGTGCAGCAGATCAATCTCTTCAACATCTCGATCAATGTTGCTTTAAATCCAAAAACAAATAGAAGATCAAGAAAATCACAAGCCCAGTTAATTAATTCATACATTAATTGATTGAGGAAATCATGCAGCAGTGTGGCCTATTTGAGAAAAACTCATCCATACATTAATTGATTTAATGTATGAATCAATATTGGAGTCCTTCTCACGTTAGACTCAATACGTTTGAGGCATGCGTTTGCGGGTAGCGAAGGAGCGATCCATCAGCTGCTGGATGAGACAGTGTAACTAAAGTTGGAATTATGCCATCAAGTTTATGGCTTTCATATTGCATTTTAGTCATGACTTTTATGAACTGTTTTGTTTTCAGTACCGTAGTTCATTTTCTCAAGTATATGCACTAAAAATTTGAGAGCTTTTTATAATGCATCGTACTACCGAATTTAATGTGTAGTATTAAGTTGATTCAATGGTTAATATGGTTTCCCTTACAGTTCCAAGGCTAACTTTGTATCATGGATTTATGCTTTCAAGTGAATTCAAAAAACAAAGACGCAGATGCAAACCTCCCTTCTTTATGACATGTGCAGCTAGCCTTCGGCCGCTAGCAGTTCCATCTCCGTGCATTGGAGTTCCTTTCCACCATCCCAATGTCGCCTCCCTTCGTTCGTCGTTGGGCTGCTACCAACCACATGGATCTCGAGCAGCTGGAGCCGGCTTGCGAAGCTCGCTCTTGTTGTGAGCGAAGCGGCAACCGTCGTCATAAATGGAGTATCCTCTCGTGAAGTGTGCGCACAACTTGGTCTTGAAGCCATTAAATTGCCCTTGGCAAAGCACTGGTAGATGCTCCTACATCATAGCACCGGCGTGCTTGCTCACGTGCCTTCCAGCTCCACATTCTTCATGTCGACGTCCCGGATCAAGCCAAAACCTGTAAATGTTTCGTGCTCCGTATCTTAATATATAGGCACGTAGAACTCGTGTGTGTTCTTAGAAACATCAATGTCAAAGACTATGAGAGCAAATACAATAAAGTGATGTAGACGAGTTGTAAGACTTTAAATATTATACTTTTGTTAAGTTAAGGAGAAAGAAGAGGATATAGAAGAGAAGCGGACTACTAATTAACAGTAAGTTGCACACTTGCTTCTACAAACTCTGTGTGAGTGTGAGGTCGGTCATGTACCAACAAAGTAGAGTACATATTTATATCCAACTATTGTACTTCACGGCTATAAACTTAACTATATATGACATGACAACATCATATAACCAGCAACTGGTAGGAATAAAACAAATGATCCGATTCGTAAACATTTTTTTTTAAATTTATGGATATATGTTTAACTTGTGGATACTCTTTGATCTTATGCACGTGTTGTGATTTTTTTTATTAATGTATGTATAGCCGGCCACTTTCCATCCAAGAAACAAAAACACATTGAATAAAAACATGATTTTCCTTTTCAGGCATCCCTCGTTTTCATTTTTGTGTCACTGTTGTTTCCAAACACGATACACAATGTCGACAAGTACAAACATATACATTCATTTCTATAAACGCGGACACGCTACTCCTATATGCATTTTATAAAGACTGAACCGACATAATATTTTAAAATTGATGAAATCATCATCGATACATTAGAGTCAACGGGAACGTCTCCTACCACTCGGCACAAATCATCAGAATACCTGAAATAAGTACAGAAAATGTGAGCATTTGTATCAAGTCTACAGTAGTACGATTACAATCTTTGTAACTTAAATTAAGATGCTTTTTTGCAGTTTAATGAGAGCGTGCAAAACGCTTAAAAAACAAATCCCCTTGGATCTGGCTTGGGTCTTGGATCGGGCAAAGATCAGATGACCATGCGTTTGTGTAGAACTCGAGCAGGTAGCACAGGGCACCAAACAGTGCATGATCAGCGGCACCATGGCTCAGATCAGAACACCCCAATGATGGCGCGCGCACGCACACACACAAACAGCGTGGCGTGGTTTGATCACTGGGGCATGCCCTCGCAAGCGAACAACGCATCATTCTGCCGCGTCTCGTGCATGTGGCCCCGGTCACCACCTGGCCGGTCTCGGCGCCCGTCTTGGATTCACCTCGCCTCATCAGCTCGACCTCGGTTGTTTTCCGAATCGGACTGAACAGTGCCCGGTTTAGAGGTGTACAGAAACAGCCATCTGAATCAACGGACGAAACGAACCTGGGAAGGAAGGAAGGAAGGAACGAGCCTACTGCTGCCTGCTGATGGTCCATCCAAGTTCCAACTACGGGTAGGTTTTTGGTGGGTGGGTGGGGGTGCTCAGCTGCCGATAATTGTTCTCGGGGTTCAAGTTTTGGCGGCGAGTGGTTGGTTGGATGGATTCATGCGCGGACAGCGGCGTTGCACCAGGGCGGAGGAGCAGACACGTCTGAAATGCATGATGCATCGTGCATGCAACGGTCCAAACAGAAGCAGTGCAGAGCGGGTGAATAATAGCGTCATGATTCGTTAAGGTGTAGTTGCGGAGAGGTTGGCTTCTGTCCAGACTGGACCGGGAGCATGGGTGCTCGGGGCAACACGCTTCAGGATTCAGCAGGACCCAGGGTTTGCCCGGGATGTACCCGTTGCTTTGGTGCTCGATGTTGAGGGGGTGTATGGAAACCGGGGATTTGATGCTCGTGGTTGCAGCCGAGGATCACGAGTTCGTTTCTCTAATGTCCAGGAGCTCAAATTCGCGGTCTCTGACCAACATGGCACCGACGCCCGTGTCGAGCTATAGCGCTTATGGTCACCGTTGAAAGCCACAACAAACTTAGTACTATAGCATTATTAGTTTGTTTGTCAGTTTCTCCGTGATTTGATACCCTGTCCTCGATGTCCTATCGATGATGAGCCCCGGGCTAGTTGAGCATCACAGGTCCTCATCAAGCATAACTAACTAACCTAACCACGCCTACCTAGCCTCACCGGTCACCGCCTAATACGAGGACAGGTCGCCTGTGCCAGCCCCATAAAGGACACGACCCATACGACTAGCGACGTGTCAACGTCTAAGTGTCACGTCGAGTAAGACCGCCAGTTAGGAGCACGTCGAGAAAGACTTCCAAACTGAAAGTACGAGCTCAAAAATATACTCAACTGCGTCAACGAAACAAAATGTGAGAGAATGCACCTCAAGGCTCAAGCGTCAGCATGTCACGGGTGCTTAATCCAGACCGGAATACAACTCCCTTGTGATACTGGATTCCCGCCGTGGCCTCCGGATTGCCAAGTTTTTTTTTAAAGGTGACCCTCTACCTCATTTCATTAAAATGAAGCAGCCAAATAACCAAGTTACAGATCAGCGATCACCAATAACTAAACCAAAAAGCATCCAACCCGGACACAACACTCAGGAAATGTTTGAAAGGAGGGGCTGAAACGACCGCCAAATGACAAGAAAAAAGAAAGAGAATCCAAGCAGTATGGGCAAACATCAGCAACAATCTTAATTCTTATTATTACACCGACCAAGGAAAATAATCAGATGCTCAGATCCATGCTATCCGCTTGAGCTCCCCCCGGTGCTTGTCCAGCAGAAGGATGAATCGCCTCAATGTGTCCGCTTGTGCAGTGTCGCACAGAACCATCCAATGCTGCAAAAATCCCTTTTAGCTTGACAAGGCCGCAACCCATGCCTCTCCATATGCGCCCCTGAAAACAGAATTCATTCCTCAATCTTCATATGCTCCATAAGGAGGCAGCAGTTACCAAATTAGGCACATATCTTTTTTTTGTTTAATCTCCACAGAGAAGAAACATTACCAAAGCATAGAATTCTACACATATGAAACAAACTCACATATTGACCAAATACTACCAGCATTAACAGAGTCAAAGAACAGGTGTTGAATAGATTCAACTTCATTACAAAGCAAGCAGGATAGATCATCCACTATTTTCCTTTTAGCCACATTATCCCTAGTTAAAATTTTGTTGTACACACACAACCACAGAAAAACATCAATATTTTGAGGACACAAAGTTTTCCATAGAGTATCTCCAAAAGGAGAAATAACACCACCAAAGTTAATGCAATTGTAAAAGGATTTCACTGAATATTTACCATTAGGCTCTAGGAGACAAACAGACAAGTCCTGGGATTTCGACAAAGGGAAACTTCTAACATGTTCAATAAGTTGTTCCCACCTCACCATAACCTTGTGATCCACACAATGTGTAAAGGAAAGTTTAAGAGTTATCCCATCCAAAACCTGGGACACCGAGCATTCCTGTTAGTTGCAGATATCAAACCGGTCCCAAAATCTGACTTAAAGGGAACAATCCCCAGTCCATGTATCATGCCAAAAACTAATATTATTACTATTACCAATTTTCCAGGAATAAAAGTTTCTCGCAGCTTGTAAAGCCGAGGAAACACTCTTCTAGAAGGGGAAGCCTACCTGTTGTCTAGACCATAGAATATTTGGGGCATACACCTTATAATTATAAGCAATTCATTTCTTCCAGTCACTATTGTTATTATCAAAGAACCTCTTCCACCACGAAGCCAGAAGGGCCATATTAAATTCCCTCAAATTGGGTACCCCCAAACCTCCAAAGTCTTTTTTCCTAGAGACCAACCCCAAATGAGCTAAATGGTATTTATGTTGGTCTCCCACATTCCCCCATAAGAAATGTGCCATTTGGGAATTAATAGCATTAATCGCCCACTTGGGGAATTTCATCACTGCCATCAGATAAGCGGGAATACTTACAATACAAGCACACAGCAGAATTATTTTACATTTATATGTAAGGTATCTACCCAGCCAACCGGAAATATTCTTAATAATTCTGTCAATTAAAGGTTGTAAATCCTCCCTCTTTAGCTTGTCATAGTGCAGAGGCACTCCGAGATATTTAATGAGAAAGGAACCTAGGTTACAGCAGAAAATTTGGGCAAAGAAGTTCGCCCTCTCTTCATCTACATTAATTGTAATCGGGTCACTTTTATGAAAAATGATTTTCATACCCGATAAACTCTCAAATCAGGATAAAATCTAATATCCACTTAATTTTTTAGCTTTCTCATAGGAATCCTCTACAAAGGGGAGAGTATCATCTGCATATTGGAGACTAATTACCCCACCCGGTATTGCATTTGTTAACAACCCCAAAATCAGACCATGGTTGGAGACTTTAACCAGCATCTTAGAGAAAACAACATCCACTAGATTGAACAGAAGGGGGGATATAGGGTCTCCTTGCTTAAGATCTTTTCCACCCATGAAATTGGGACCAGTGGTGTCATTAATCCGCACACTAAAGGTGCCTTGAAACAGTAATCTCTTGATCTAGGAGATCCACTTGGATCCAAAACCCCTGGATTCAAGCATCTCAAATAGGAAATCCCATCTAACCCGATCATAGGATTGTTCATAATCAAATTTGAGCACAAGCCCAGGGGAGTTATATTTCTTCACCTCATGAATCATTTCATGAGCAAGAACCACACTTTCAAGAATATATCTCCCTTTGATAAAAGCAGTTTCGTTAGGGGAGATCAATTTGTTACTAATAGGAGACAACCTATTAGTAAGCGCTTTGGAGAATATTTTCACAACACAATTACTAAGACTGATAGGTCTGAACTTCTTCATAATCTTAGCATCACGCTCCTTCGGAATTAAAATGATCAGAGCAAAATTATGTCTATGTATATCTAATCTACCTTCCTCAAAATCTCGCACCATCGCCATTAAGTCTGATTTAATCAGGTCCCAAAAAGTCTCGTAAAAAAGAAAAGAAAGGTCATCCAGGCCTGGTGCAGCATTGGCATATGAGCCAAAAATGGCCTCTTTAAATTCCTCTTCTGGGAAATTCTTTTGAAGAATCTCATTTTCATCATCAGTAATCAATTCATCTTCCCCCAAAAAGGAAGGCCCAAGATGAATGTTATGCCTATCTTCATGGCCAAACAGTCCTTTATAGAAGGACGTCGCCACCTCCAACATTTCATTTGTAGTATAAACAGGGTCAGAGTCCCCAATTAGCTCAGTTAAATGGTTCTTACGGTGTGAGTGATTTGCTAAAGCATGAAAATATGGGTTATTCTTATCTCCATCTTTCATTCTACGGTCTCTCGATCTCTGCCATAAGGCAGTCTCTTCCTTCCTCATAATGTTCTCCAACTCACTCTTAATTTCTTTCATGCGAGTCTTTTCCTCATCTGTAACATGTCCGGATTACGCAAAGATATCTAAGATATCTAATTCTTGAACTAGCTCCCTGTTTTTCTTCTTAAGGGCTGCTTCAATGTTAGCACTCCAGCCCTTAATTTTCTTCCTAAGAAGCCAAACATTTATGGCATCTTTCCCCAAAACTGGGGAACTCCACACAGTCTCCACTAGACTTTTAAAATCAGGTTGCTCTAACCACCATTTCTCAAATCTAAATATCATTGGGGAGGTAACCCTCCGAGACATAGTATCAAGCAAAAGGGGAGTATGGTCAGTGCCAGTTCTGGGAAGAGCCCTTAGCACAGATAACGGAAACAAGGTATCCCAAGATGGGGAAACAAAAACTCTATCAATGGTAGCAAAAATGGGCGTGTCCTTGTTGTTACACCAAGTGTACTTCGTATTAGCAATATTGATCTCCATCAATCCCCACTTATTAATCCAGTCATTGAATAGGAAAGTAACAGAAATATTGACATTACCGCTATTTTTATCAGATTCAGATCTAATAAGATTAAAATCACCACCCAGGATTATGGGATAAGAAGCATTATTCATCACATCATGTAGTTCCACAATAAACTCAACTTTATGCTCATTGTACGACGTACCATAAACAACAACAAAATGACACACAATCTTGTTAGTTTTATTTTTAACTGTAGCAATCACGTAGAATTTCCTATTGACAAAGCCAATAATCTCATAGATATCACTATTAATGCCCACAAGGACACCACAAGCTGTTTTTTGGGCAGACAGTTAATGCCATGTAAAATTCTTATTACCCGCAATATTGTTCAAGGTGTTATTGTCAATGTTCTCTTTCTTGGTTTCAAAGAAACCAACAAAGTCTACTATATTCTTATCAAGGAAATCACGTAGGCGCTAAATTTTACCAGGTTGACCTAGACCCCGAATATTCCAGAAGGCACCTATCATGAAATTTTAAAAGGGTGGGATACGCCACAAAGCCTTCTATATTGTCTCAAATTTGGGCAAGAGCTACCTAGATCAGCAACGCCTTCTGATCTAATGGCAGCACCAACACCACGTGGGGGAGAGCCCCCATCTACAGTACGCGAGGGAGTGTATAGGTTATCAGGTAAAACAGTTTCAGGATTAGCATCCGCAAATTCAAGACATCTGATACTCTCTCTAAGAACTAAATCTCGAATAATATCATTTTGTTCCACAGAACTATCACCCATGCATAAATTAATTTTAGTCACTTGATCAGCAAGCAGTTCTGCATTAGAAGTAACAAAATATTTACCTTGGAAGGATGGAGGAATTTCCAAGTTCTTCTTTTGCAAATAAGTAGTAGCTTTCTCCGTGATTTTGGTATTCCCATGTTGTCTTGTAGTTGGTATGGTAGAGAGCACAAGCCCCCACTTCTCAGATTGATTTGAGTCCCCCTTTAGCTTCTTCTTAGTCTCTGCCATCTCCATTGATTCTATCAAAGATATCTTAGCAGATCCAAGAGTTGCAACTAGGTTTTCAGGGAGGCATTCCATCTCTGGGAGATTAACCTCATCTTCCCCTTTAGAATCAACCATCTCAAATCTCTTAAGTTGGGCAGAGCAATACTCCATTTGTGAACAGATATCCATATCTTCTTGTAGTGGTAACATCTCAACAATTTCACGAAAGTCTCTCACATGTTCAGAAGGGGTTTTGATCTATGTTTCCTCAATTAATTGCTCATGAACCTCATCACTTAGCATCATAGGGTGGAATTTAGTTGCAGAGACACAAGTCCCTTCACCTTTGCTCCCAGAACCAGAAGGTTTTCCATGTGAAAAGTTTGCCTTATCAAGTTCATCTATAGGTTCATTAGCATCATCATCCATAGAATCTTTACCATTATTATCAAAATCATCATCCAGCTTGTCATCATCTCCAATGTCCACATCAGCGTCATCATCATCGCCCTCAGATCCCTCCCCAGCTTGTTCAAATCCTTCAAAACTGAAAAAGATATTGTACAATTTCTTTTTCATCTCAACCAGCCTCTCATATGGAATTTTGTTGGGATCTCCGCATGCTACCTTGATTCTATTTTTTTCATAAAAACTTTTGAATATCCCATTCAAGTCCACATCCACAATAATACCAAAGCATGAGGCAATTTGAGCAAAGACCTTCCAAGCACACCACCTTGGGGGGATACCTTCCACTTGAATCCAAACCTTAGTTAGTTCTCCAAAAGGGTCAAGCATTCCAGCTCATCCACAAATCTTAACAGAAACCCCATCAATAGGCAGGTCAAAAGCAGGAAACTCAATGAGATCTTCCACTTTCTTTCATGGTGGGCATCTTAGCAAGAACATATTCTCTTCCAACTCTTTGATCTTCCATGGCCATTAATTCCCTTTGCAGAAAATGCCATTTAGTTGGGTAAGCATATCTGAGGCAGATACCTCACCTTTCAACACATTAAGAATTGCACGCTTTTTGTAATTTAGCCAGTTAGATTCAGCAGCTACATGAATATCAATGTGATAAAACCCCAACCCTGTCGCTGCACTCCCAAAATACTCTTCTGTAGGTTGTAACCGAGCCCAGGCAATGGAGTTATTCACATTATGGGTGCCAAAACGTATGAAACACTTTTTAGGTTCAATACAATTACCAACATAGTGACCCGACCAACTCCAATTTAAACACACCATATCTTTGTACCTTGGATCTAGGGGCTGCATAGCTGGGACCGGGGGAGGGGCAGGAACCACGACCAGGCCAGCAGTGGTGGTGGGAACACCTTTAGCAGCAGTGCCAGAGGAAGGCCTTGGAGCCGGAGATGCCACCTTTGCTGCTGGAATAGCACGGGGCGGCGGAGGAACTCTTTGCACCTCGTTTTTTGGAGGAGCTTGCCGTTCCTGAGGGCATTTTTGCCCTTGTTACTCCATGGTATTCTTCACCACAGCCACAAAAGAGATGCTTCGACGTCCAATCCCCTCACACTCAAGTTGGAATTGGGTAGGGATAGGGTCAAAACGACTAGGGTGAACAACAGGGTGGCAATCTTGGGCTCTAAAGCAGCGAGATATGAAAAGATCTTTCCTGATCCAGAAGAGGTGGCTACCTAGGGTGGAGATAGGTTTTGGAGGAGGGGGAAGATGGGCACAACTGGCCTGGCGGTAAGCAGGGGATGGGATAACCCACAATTGACCATAAAATTCCGCCACCTCCTCCTCATCTTTGTCACTCGGTCTGGAAGACGCCTTTCGGTACCCCGCTTTACTACCAACCACATATCCTTTGGTGAACAACATCAGTGGAAGAGTAGGCCCCAAAGCAGGCCAAACCTCATTTGAATCCCTCTCGGCACCACCTACAGAAACAGGATCGCCACCGGCACGAACCCTCGCTGGAGTTTGGATGTTGGACAGACGGCCATCATCCGAATCCAAAACCTCACTAACAACTATATCAGGAATCCTTTGAGGAACAATCCTGAAATCTCTATCTCTCTCAACACAAACGCTCTCAAGTGCACAAGCAGTGAATGAGTATTTTAACTTTGCAGATCAAAATACCTTACGCAAATCGTGCCGGACCTCGCCGCGATCCCTCGGCCATGGAGGAGGCTCTCCCACCTGGCATCCCCGCACACACCCGCAGCGTGCTCCAGGTCCACGCCCGCGGGAAATCCCCCGTCTCAAGGGAGGCGGGGAGGGCTGACCCCCGGGAGGTAGAACATCGAGAGGAATGTTGGCGAGCTGCGTGAACGATGGCGTCCTGATGTTGAGCCTGGAGGGGCTCGCCGCCTTGAAATGGCACCACCGCGCCGCCTGCATCAGATTGGCCGATTCCACTTCCTGGATGACCCACAAGGTCAGATCGAAGTCCATCCCGCCATCATCGCCGGTGAAGCGGCAGTGTTCCGCGAATGTGCTACTACGGATGACCTCGATGCAAATCTTTGGCCATGCAGCCTGATTAGGGAACCACCCATGCACCACCCGGAGGATTTCCTCCCTCGCTACCGCTGAGTGCGAATCGATCGATGGCTGCAACTCCACCGGGTCCAACGGCGCATCCGGAATGGGCACCGGAGCCACCACCTACGTCGAAGGCCGCACGCGATGCACCCGCCTCCTCCATCTCGAGCTCTCCATCATCAGTTGAGAGGTGAGAGGGGAGGATGAACTGCTGGATCTCAGCGGGCTGGTTTGGTGAATCAGATATCTCGCGGTGGGTGGGGGCTAGGCGGCCATTAATGGCGGATGTGGGAGGGTTAGGTTTCGCCTATCAGTCTCCTGAGTCGCCACGCTCGCTCGCGAAATGACCCATCGTCGGAGGGTTAGGTTTCTTTGAGAAGCTTTTATTAATCCATACTGTGATAATATCCCAGCTTGATAAATGTCATTGTATTGGCTTCTAAGCACTTCTCTTTCACTTTCAGATCGCTACCTAACATTGTCATGTTTGGGCAAAGTAAGTTTCTTGTCTATCTAAAAAACCACTGAACACAATCTTGTTAGGTTCCTTCTATTTCTTTGCCAACACAAGACAATCCCGTCAAAGGCCATTGAGGGCCATGAAAGGCCGGCCTGCAAGAACAGAATCTGGCGCAGCAGGTGTGAGAGGTGGGACCATATCATCAGTGGATGTTGTTTCAATTTCCAATCCTTGGGAACCTCTAATCAATAGATTGTCTCAGGCTCGTCTCCCGCGATTACTAGCTGGTTTAATGCCGAAATCATTGCCCAACCTGCCCACATGGTTGCTCCTCTAGTTAATCCAGGTAGAACCTGCGTTTCTCAGGAGGCTGCTCATCCTCCCTCTTCTCCACCGCAATCTCCTCTGCTGCCGCCACCACCTCCAAGACCTCCCATCGACGGGTCGCAGCACGCGATTGCAGGCTGAAGATGGCCAACTTTGTCTTTGATCCCACACCTTTCTTGCCGCCACATCATCACACAGTAGTAGTGGAAGGCACGCCTCCTCGGGTCCGTGTCATTTCTGCTCCAGCTGCTCAGAGACATGAAGATTGGAGAATTGCTACAATCATCCCCATGCCAACTCAGCGGGTCCTTTTCCCCACTGTAAGTCAACTCTTAGGAGAGTTTATTACTGAGGTTAAGCATCTTGGGTTTTCAGAGATCTGTAAATGCCCTTTTGGTCACGCATATGTCACATTCAACTCTTCATTTGATAGAGATGCTATGGTATTACAAAGCCCTCATATTTTTGGAGATGTGCATGTCATTTTCCAAAGGCATAATCAGGGTCTTAACTGGAGAAATCTTGAAATGAACAGAGATGTTTGGGGGTCTTTTGGTAGGATTTCCATTTGACAAAAGATACATTCATGAAATTGCAAATGTTGTGTGTTGTTTTGGCAAACATATTCTCTCAGACAGAGCAAGAAGTTCAAAAGCATCCATTTTAATTAAAATCAGGGTTGATGAGGTGAGGCAAATTCCTTCCAGCATAGTTGTAGGGGAGGCAGATGAAGCAAACTCTGAATTATGAACTCTCCCAATAGTGATAATTCAACAATAAATCTTGCTGGAGGACCACCTGATGAAGATCCTATACCTAAAAATGGTAATCCCCACCCATTGCCTAATAATCCAAACTTCCATCCCAACCAACATAATCATTTTATTGGGCCTTTAATGGAGCATCAAGCACATGATGATATGCATAACCAGCTAGACCTTAACATGGACTAAGATCCCCTTGAAGAGGTTAAGGGAGAAGACGAGGATGAGATGCCAGGTTGGGGACATTGGGCAATGCCAACAGAGAATGAACTCATTGATCAAGAAACAGAAGAAGGAGAATTCCTGGAATTAGCTGATTTAGTTCAACCACTTGATGGCCATTTGCATGAGGAACTGCATGACATAGATGTGAACACTAAGATAACTCTCTTTGTCGGCTCTAATGAGATTATCCCACCTATTTTGGTGGAAGACATAGCAGCTCCACATGCTATTCTGGAGGACATGGCTGCTCCAATGATGGAGGTAAATGAAGATTTGAACTTATTGAGCCAAGATCAATTCAACCTGAATGGGCTGCGTGATCTGAACTTGCTCCTTGGGCCCATTCAAGCCCAACAACCAGTGGAAGTGCAACCCCATATGTTACATGAAGAAGTCCCACAACTACAAGGTTTCCATTTTGTCCCAATTCAGATCTCACAAGCACATCCCCATGCTCAACCAGAGTTGGAAATAAGGAGGCAAGAAGTAGTTGCTCCTTATTTGCATCCTTTAGATTATAACAACATTTTTGAGTTAGAAACCCCTATGGAACTTCCTCAAGATATCAATTAGGAGAAGTGGGATAATAATATAAACTTCTTTGATTTAGATTTGGCATGAGGAGAGGACCCAATTCTTCAACTTGTTGATCCAATAGACAGGCCAATTTCTCGAGATAGAAATTCAAACTTCAGCATCCCTCTTGATGAGGAAATTGTAATTGTGGATAATTCTCAGATTCCATCCTCAGCTGGTTGCTCATTATATGCTGAAGCGCAATCAATTTCTATTTCCTCTGCATGCTCAGCTCCCCCCAAATTTAATATTAAAGGTAAATATATGCCACTAATGAATGAGCATGCTCTCAAGGACAACTCTTCACAGCCTCCCACTAGAGAGGAAAGTATGGCTGCTTAGAAACAGTTCTTTGCATGTAGAAATGAAACTATTCATCCAATACAAGTACCTCATGATTGGGTAAATTTTATTTGTTCTACTCTTCTCACCCCTGATAAATTTGAGTGGACAAAAGGCTTCCTCCAATCCCCCATGTGGAAAATAATAAGAGAAGGCTCTAATTGTGATGATTACTTAAATTTCTATGTTCCTGCTCATTGCCATGTTCTTATGGCTCCCATGTGCATTCAGAATGCTATGTATGAAGAATTTCAAAGCTTGTATATTCCAGAGCCAGAAGAGGATGCCTTGCAAGGCAAGAGAAAGATAAGAACACCCTTGGTAGATTTCGAGGTAAGAAGGAGTATCAGACTTCAAAAAATTAGTAAAGGGAACAAAGCTAAAACATGCAAATATTCCAACTACATGTCCTGCTTTGCTAAACCTCCAATCTGTAACAATGAAGTGGTTAAAAATCTCAATTCATCTTATTGCAAGGTGGATGAGAAGGCTATTGGAGAAGACGTAGATCTCAAGAAGAAGGCCAAAAAAGGAGCCAAGCAGCCAACATGGAAGGACTAAAGCTTGAGGAGGGATTGAAGTGCAAGATTAGAACTATTACCATTAGTGTAATCATTTGCTCTTTTGTAACAAGAGACTCGGAGTTAGATCACTTCACTTCTGTTGTGATTTTTTTACTTGAGATATGGATGGAATGCACTTTGGATGTCATGTATGGGACTCTGCTGTACTTTAGTTGCTGGAATTATGGATGGAAGACTCTTTGGAAGTTGTGTAGGGGACTTAGTTGCTCTTCCTTGAGTTATGCAACTATATTATAAGATTTTGATCACGTGAACAAATCCTGGAAAGTAATCAATTGGAACATAAGGGGTATTAATTCTAGTGATAAATGGCTGGCTATCCCGAATAAAATTGATGAAACTAATTGTGCCATTGTGTGTCTTCAAGAAACTAAAAGAGAAGGTTTTGATAGCAATTACATAAAGAACTTTTGTCCCAGAAGATTAAACAAGTTTGAGTTCACCCCCTCTATTGGAGCCTCTGGTGGTTTATTAATTGTATGGAATGATAATCTTTTTCAAGGAGACTGTTTGTTTAAAAATAATTTCTCATTTTTCACTAAGATTCACATCCTTGCTTAATGGAAATTTCTTGATCCTTACAAATATGGATGGGCCATGTGATAATCTGGAAAAAATTGTTTTTCTGGACTAATTTAGGATATTCAAAAGCCTGCTGACACAGATTGGATCATTACTGGGGATTTTAACTATATTAGACACCCACATAACAAGAATCAGGGTAATGATAATTTCAATCAAATGCTACAATTCAATGAGGTTATAAGCTCACTATCTTTAGTTGAAATTCCTCTCAAAGGAGAAAATTCACTTGGAATAACATGCAACATGCCCCATTGCTCGAAAAGTTAGATTGGGTTTTCACTTCTGAAAGTTGGTCCAACAATTATCCTAACACTATGGCCCTACCTCTTGCCAAACTAGTCTCTGATCATGTTCCTACTGTGATTTGTATTGGTACAGACATTCCTAAAGCACAATATTTCAGATTTGAGAATTATTGGCTGCATCACCCAGATTTTAAATATTTAGTGCAACAGGTCTATACCCAACCTGTTCTGGAAACCAATAGTGCAAAGATAATTACTGCCAAATTCAAGAAATTAAGAAAATGGCTCAACATTTTGAGCAAAAATCTTTCCAGCTTGCAAGAAATAAGCAAAGCTACTAATTAAGTGATTGTTATGTGGGACTTCTTTGAAGAATACACAGAACTTTCTCCACATGAAAGCATTGGAAGGAATGTTTTAAAAGAGCATGTGCTTCAGATATTTTCATTTGAGAGGATTTATTGGAGACAAAGGGCAACCATTAGATGGGTGAAATTTGGAGATGAAAATTCAAAAACAAATGAAGCAAAATCCACCATCAAATTCAGGGAAAATTATATTCATCAACTATAGGATGAACATGGCAATGAGCACTCAAGTCATGTGGCTAAAGCCTCCATTCTGTGGAAGGCTTTTAAGGATAGGCTTGGACAATACTTAGGTACACGCAACCCACTAGATTTAATTTCAAACATTCAAAGAGTGGAAGGACTAGAAGACCTTGAGCTCCCATGCTCACAAAAGGAAATTGATGATGTAGTTAAAAATCTCCCCTGACATAAAGCACCTGTCCCAGATGGATTTAATGGAGATTTCATTAACAAAAATTGGGAGATTATTGCCATGGACTTCTACAAGCTTATTAAAGACTTCCAAGACGGAAATATTTCTTTGCAAAGCATCAGTTGTTCTTTCATCACACTTATCCCCCAAAAGGATAATCCCCAGACACCTAATGACTTCAGGCCAATTTCTTTGCTCAACACTTCTATGAAAATCATTACAAAATTGTTTGCTAATAGGTAGCAAAAAGTGATTTTAATTTTTTTCCATGAAAATCAATATAGCTTCCTCAAGAAGAGAGCAATTCAAGACTGCCTAGCTTGGGCATTTGAATACATTCATTAGTGTCAACAATCAAAAAACCCTACTATAGTGCACAAACTATATTTTGAAAAGGTCATGACCTTATTGAACATAAGACCATTTTAGACATTTTCAAAGCAAGAGGATTTGGAGAAAAATGTTTGACATGGATTCAAATGATACTCTCTTCTAGAACTTCTGGTGTGCTGCTTAATGGTGTCCCTGGGAAGATTTTCTACTACAGGAGAGGTGTGAGACAAGGGGACCCTCTTTCCCCTTGATTTTTGTCTTGGCGGTTGATCTATTGCAAACAACCCTCAATGAAGCAATGCATCACAATCTGATTTCAACCCCAATTCACAGCGCTGCATGCCCAAAATTTCTAGTAGTCCAATATGTTGATGGTACCATCATTGTGTGGCGTGCAATTTCTACACAACTGATGTAGGTCAAAAATCTGTTGCTTCACTACTCATAATGCACTAGACTAAAAGTCAACTACATCAAGTCTTTTTTGGTCCCCATCAATGTCCCTGAAGACTGCTTGCCTATTCTACTAGACACTTTAGGATGTAAACAAGGTTATTTCCCCTTTATTTATATGGGACTCCCATTGAACACCTCAAGACCAAAAATTGAAGACCTGAACCCAATCACGACAAGAGTTGAAAGTAGGCTTTCAGGGTGCTTCACTCTGTTTTCATATGATGGTAGACTTCAACTAATTAAGTCAGTATTCTCCTCATTACCAATATTCTTTATGTGCACATTGGCTCTGTACAAAGAAGTAGTAGAGCAAATAACTAAATATCTCAGGCTTTTTTTCGAGGAAATATGGTATGACCGAGACAGGAACTGCATTGATTACTTGGGACAAAGTTAGCAATCCCAAATCTCAAGGAGGTCTAGGAGTGTTGGATATTGTTACTCACACTGCTCATGAAGAACATTTACAAATTCCTAAACAATGAATAAGTGCCTTGGGTTAAGTTAATTTGGGAAAGATACTATCACACAAATTTACCTACACAAAAAGGGAAGGATCGTTCTAGTGGAAAGCACACATGACACTCTTACATGAGTTTGAAAAGGCCACGAAGTGTAAGGTTTCCTCACGACAAACAATTCTATTCTAGAAGCACAACTCGGCTGGAGAACCTCTTCAACAAAAATTCCTTGAACTTCATTCGTTTGCTCATAAGGATACAATATCTATCAAAGATTTTTGTAGCTTAGAAAACCTGGCAAATCATTTGCTAATGCCCCTCTCTACTGAAGCATTCCAACAGTTCAATCAATTGATGGATATCCTTCCAAATTTGGATAATGAAGGTAAGGATATTTGGAGTTGCAACGAAGTGCAAAGTAGATATTCTTCCATGAGTATGTACAAACATCTGATGGGCAATGAGGAAGGGCATCCTTTCTTCAAGATTATCTCGAACAACTCAAGGATACTTAAGCACAAAATCTTCTTTTGGTTGGTTGCTCATTGCAGAATCAACACTACATCACTTCTTAAGAGGAAAGCTATGCAGATCAATAATGTTCACTGTCCAAACTGCAATCAATAGGCTGAAGAAACAACTCCACATCTTCTTTGGGACTGCAATTTTGCTAAACAATGCTCGAATACTTTGATTCTCAATAGAAATAAAGTCACTTCCATATATAAAGAGGCAATTCTAGGTGCACAATATCTTCCCAAACAATTCTCAACTGAAACCATTATCCTCGGATGTTGGAATATTTGGAAACAAAGAAATGGCACAATCTTCAGAGGGATTCCTCAATCCATCCAGTCTTGTTGCTTTCATCTCAAACAAGATCTCATTATTTTACAGCACAAAATAAAGAAGAAGCATCCACACATTTTCAAACAGTGGGTGCAGAGTAACTTCTAATTGTTTAGAATGTTTGAAAAACTGGCATTGGATAAAGGTCCTTAGGGGCCTTCTTTCTTTTGTTTTTATGTTACTTTGTACTAGATTCTAATAAATGTTAAAATCATACCATAGAACAACTGTTCTACGGTTTTCGGGTCAAAAAATGGTCAAGAATATGAGGTACCCCTCATTTTTACCATTGAAGAAATGGCTCTCCACTCACTTCTCTCATGTTCCTAATAAATGTTTCATTATTTTTTCATATAGATTATTAGGAAAAAATATGATAGATGAATCATGATATAAATATATCAATCATAACAATCGAATGAGGAAAAATTTGGACAAATAATCTAAGTGAAATTCTATGCGATGTCTACTAATTGCACTCTATATCTTTTTCATATGATATACGTGGCATCCCTCTAAAAATAGGATGGAAGTACAAAAAAGTAAAGAAAAAATTTCTCGCAAAAAAGCCAAGAAAAATTCATGTTTTTCTTTTAGTTTTGATGTATAATAAAGCTACGAGATCATAAAATTACTATTTTTCTCAACCCTTAGTTATACATGATTCTATTTGACCCAAGTTAAGAAGTTTTTCCGCATCCTCACATCTCAGACCTTGCGAGAGTCATGAGTCATGTTGCAGTGGCTTGGATGCCACATCACAAGTTATTTAAAATATGATTGCAAAAACCTCTTAAATCATAGGAAAAAAATCATATATCACTCAATTTAAATCTAGAGTAATGGGAATACATTTCCCTCAAAAAATGGAAGTATAATTCAAATTATGGCATGGCATTTTTATTCTTTAAATATTTGAACAGGGAATATATTGTTGCAACAAAGTGGTAATTACCACTTGTGTGGAGTTAAAATGAGTACCATGTGATATTTTTGAAACATTTTATGAGAGTTCATGTAATTTGTTTCTCAAAATTTTGCAGTGGGGTGTCTATGTGGATGACAAGTGCGCTATAGATATCATGACGGGGGTACTGAAGGGGAATGTTGCATGGGAAACAAAAAAATTCTACGCACACGAAGACCTATCATGGTGATGTCCATCTACGAGAGGAGATTTGTATCTATGTACCCTTGTAGATCGCACAACAGGAAGCATTAAGAAACGCGGTTGATGTAGTGGAACGTCTTCACGTCCATCGATCTGCCCCACGAACTGTCCCACGAACCGTCCCGCGATCCGTCCCACGATCCATTCCGATCTAGTGCCGAACGGACGACACCTCCGCGTTCAGCACACGTACAGCTCGACAATGATCTCGGCCTTCTTGATCCAGCAAGCAAGACGGAGAAGTAGGTGAGTTCTCCGGTGGTGGTGAGGATCTACTCCTGCAGGGCTCTACCCGAGCTCCGCAGAAATACGATCTAGAGGTAAAACTATGGTGTCTAGATCTGAGTTGCACGTGGCAAAAGTTGTCTCTAATCAGCCCTAAATCACCACTATATAGGAGGGAGGGGGAGGAGGCTTGCCTTGAGGAAAAAGTCCACAAGGGTGCGCTGGCCAGGAGGGGTGTAGGATTCCTACTCCAATCCTACTCAAAATAGGATTGGAAAGTGGAGTCCTTCTCTTCCTTCCCACCTCCCCTTTTTTCCTTTCTTTGGTTTTCTTCTTATGGCGCCAAGGCCCTCTTGGGCTGTCCCACACTAAGGGCTGGTGTGCCACCCCTAGGGCCATTGAGCTTCCCCTGGGTGGGTTGCCCCCCTCCTGGTGAACTTCCGGAACCCATTCGTCATTCCTGGTACATTCCTGGTAATGCCCGAAAACCTTCCGGTAACCAAATGAAGTCATCATATATATCAATCTTCGTCTCCAGACCATTCCGGAAACCCTCGTGATGTCCGTGATCTCATCCGGGACTCCGAACAACATTCGGTAACCACACATATAACTCAACTATACTAAAACATCACTGAACCTTAAGTGTGCAGACCCCGCGAGTTCGAGAACTATGTAGACATGCCCCGATGCACTCCTCGGTCAATATCCAATAGTGGGACCTGGATGCCCATATTGGGTCCTACATATTCTCCGAAGATCTTATCGGTTGAACCTCAGTGTCAATGATTCATATAATCACGTATGTCATTCCCTTTATCCTTCGGTATGTTACTTGCCCGAGATTTGATCATCGGTATCCGCATACCTATTTCAATCTCGTTACCGGCAAGTCTCTTTACTCGTTCCGTAATATAAGATCCCATGACTTACACTTAGTCACATTGCTTGCAAGGCTTGTGTGTGATGTTGTATTACCGAGTGGGCCCCGAGATACCTCTCCGTCACACGGAGTGACAAATCCCAGTCTTGATCCATACTAACTTAACGGACACCTTCAGAGATACCTGTAGAGCAACTTTATAGTCACTCAGTTACGTTGTGACGTTTGATACACACAAGGTATTCCTCCAGTGCCACTGTGTTATATGGTCTCATGGTCATAGGAACAAATACTTGACACGCAGAAAACAATAGCAATAAAATGACACGATCAATATGCTACGTTCATAGTTTGGGCCTTGTCCATCACATGATTCTCCTAATGATGTAATCCCGTTATCAAGTGAAAACACTTGTCTATGGTTAGGAAACCTTGACCATCTTTGATCAACGAGCTAGTCAACTAGAGGCTTACTAGAGACAGTGTTTTGTCTATGTATCCACACATGTATTTGAGTTTCCAATCAATACAATTATAGCGTGGATAATAAACGATTATCACGAACAAAGAAATATAATAATAACTAATTTATTATTGCCTCTAGGGCATATTTCTAACAGTCTCCCACTTGCACTAGAGTCAATAATCTAGTTCACATCACCATGTGATTTTAACGAATCCAACACCCATATAGTTTTGGGGTTTGATCACGTCTTGCTCGTGAGAGAGGTTTTAGTCAAAGGTTCTAAAACTTTCAGATCCGTGTGTGCTCTACAAATCTTTATGTCATCTTATAGATGTTGTACTACGTGCTATTTGGAAATACTCCAAATATGTACTCTACTATACGAATCCGTTTTACTACTCATAGTTATTCGGATTAGTGTCAAAGATTGCATCAACGTAACCCTTTATGAAGAACTCTTTAACCACCTCCATAATCGAGAAAAATTCCGTAGTCCATCAGTTACTAAGGATAGCTTTGACCGCTGTTCAATGATTCAATCCTAGATCACTCTCTGTACCTCTTAACAGACTTGTGGCAAGGCACACATCACGTGCGGTACATAGCATGGCATACTGTAGAGTCTACGGCTAAGGCATAGGGGACGACCTTCGTCCTTTGTCTTTCTTCTGCCATGGTCGGGCTTTCGAGTCTTACTCATATTCACACCTTACAACACAACCAAGAACTCCTTCTTTGCCGATCTATTTTGAACTCCTTCAAAAACTTTTCAAGGCATGCATTTCATTTGAAAATTCTATTAAGCGTTTTGATCCATCTCTATAGATCTTGATGCTTGCTACTTCTCAAACAACAGAGCCAGAAATTGACACGTTGACGGAGACTTGCTTGCGTTGGTTTTTCCCTTGAAGAGGAAACGGTGATGCAGCACAGGAGCAGTAAGTATTTCCCTCAGTTTGAGAACCAATGTATCAATCCAGTAGGAGAATCTCGTCAAGTCCAGAGTACCCGCGCAAACACAAAAGAGCTTGCACCCAACGCTATAAAGGGGTTGTCAATCCCTTCAAGATTGATTGCAAAGTGAGATCTGAAGGCGGAAAGTGCAACGAAGTAAAAGAGTAAGGCTGAAAATATGGTGTGAAGTAGACCCGGGGGCCATAGTGTTCACTAGAGGCTTCTTTCGAAATAGCAAATATTACGGTGGGTGAACAAATTACTGTCGAGCAATTGATAGAACCGCGCGAAGTCATGACGATATCTAAGGCAATGATCATACATATAGGCATCACGTCCGAGACAAGTAGACCGATACTTTCTGCATCTACTACTATTACTACACACATCGACCGCTATCCAGCATGCATCTAGTGTATTGAGTTCATGACGAATAGAGTAATGCCTTAAGCAAGATGACATGATGTAGAGGGATAAACTAAAACCAATGATGAAAACCCCATCTTTTTACCCTTGATGGCAACAACATGATACGTGCCTCGCTACCCCTTCTGTCACTGGGTGAGGTCACCGCACGGTATGAACCCAAAACCAAGCACTTCTCCCATTGCAAGAATCATAGATCAAGTTGGCCAAACAAAACCCACAACTCGAAGAGAATTACAAGGATATGAAATCATGAATAAGAGAGATCAGAAGAAACTCAAATAAGATTAATAGATAATATGATCATAAATCCACAATTCATTGGATCTCGACAAACACACCGCAAAAGAAGATTACATCGTATAGATCTCCAAGAAGATCATGGAGAACTTTGTATTGAAGATCCAAGAGAGTGAAGAAGCCATCTAGCTACTAGCTATGGACCCGTAGGTCTATGGTGAACTACTCACGCATCATCGGAGAGGTCATGGTGTTGATGAAGAAGCCCTCCGTATCCGAATCCCCCCTCCGGCAAGGCACCAGAACGTGCCCCAGATGGGATCTTGCGGAGACAAAAGCTTGCGGCGGCGGAAAAGTACTTTCGATGATCTCCTGGTTTTTTCTAGAATTTTGGGAATATATAGGCGAAATACCTAGGGCATAGGAGGCCCAGGGGGGCCACAAGCCTGGGAGGCGCGGCACCCCCCCTAGCTGCGGCTAGGGGGCTTGTGGGTTCCCTAGTGGCCCTGCCTTGGTTCTCAAGTTCCCCGATCAATTTTTGTTTTGGAAAAAATCTTTTTGGAAGTTTCGTTCCGTTTGGACTCCGTTTAAAATCCTCCTCTCAAAAGGGTAAAAAACACGGAAAAAACAGGAACTGGCACTTGGCACTGAGTTAATAAGTTAGTCCAAAAAAAGTTATAAAAGGCATACAAAGCATCCAAAGTTTGACAAGATAATAGCATGAAACCATCAAAAATTATAGATACGTTGGAGACGTATCAAGCATCCCCAAGCTTAACTCATGCTCGTCCTCGAGTAGGGAAGTGATAAAGACGGAATTTTTGATGTGGAATGCTACCTAGCATAGTTGTCCTTTGTAACATTTTTCATGTGACATGAATGTTCAGATCCGTAAGATTCAAAACAATAGTTTGCTATTGACGTGAAAACAATAATACTTCAAGCAAACTAGCAAGGTAATCATGAACTTTCAAAATAACAAGGCCAAGGAAAGTTATACCTACAAAATCATATAGTCTGCCTATGCTCCATCATCCTCACACAACTAATTTAAATCATGCACAACCCCGGTATTGGCCAAGTAATTGTTTTCGCACTCTTACTTTCTCAAACTTTTTATAACTATCACGCAATACATGAGCGTGAGCCATGGATATAGCACTGTAGGTGGAATAGAGTGTGGTGGTGGTTGTGAGACAAAAAAGGAGGAGATGGTCACATTGACTCGACGTATCAAAGGGATATGGAGATGCCCATTAATAGATATCAATGTGAATAAGTAGGGATTGCCATACAAAGGATGCACTAGAGCTATAAGTATGTGAAAGCTCAAAAGGAGAACTAGTGGGTCTGCATCCAACTTGCTTGCTCACGAAGACCTAGGGCAATTTGAGGAAGCCCATCATTGGAATATACAAGCCAAGTTATATAATAAAGATTCCTGCTAGCATATGGTGGTGACGTAACGAGAGGCTCACAATCATGAAGAACATGGTGCTATTATGAAGCACAAGTGTAGAAGAAGATAGTAGCATTGTCGCTTCTCTCTTTTTCTCTCTTTTTTTATTTGGGCTCTTGGGCCTCTCTCTTTTTTGGGATCTTTGGCCTATTTTTTTATTTCCTCACATGGGACAATGCTCTAATAATGATGATCATCACATTTTTATTTACGCACAACTCAAAGCCGAGAACAATGATGACTCTATAGGAAATGCCTCCGGCAGTGTACCAGGATGTGCAACGATCTAGCTTGGCGTATGACGTTGAAACATCTCGCTAGCTATCTTATGATCATGCAATGGCAATATGAGAGTGACGACACAAGTCATGAGACAGAACGGTGGGAGTTGCATGGCAATATATCTCGGAATGGCTATGAAAATTCCATAGTAGGTAGGTATGGTGGCTGTTTTGAGGAAGGCATATGGTGGGTTTGTGTACCGGCGAGAGTTGCGCGGTACTCAAGAGGCTAGCAATGGTGGAAGGTGAAAGTGCATCTATACCATGGACTCACATTAGTCATGAAGAACTCACATACTTGTTGCAAAAGTTTTTATTAGTAATCGAAACAAAGTGCTAAACGCATACTCCTAGGGGAAGGGTTGGTAGGTGTTAACCATCGCGCGATCCCGACCTCTACACAAAGGATGACAATCAATAGATCAATTATGCTCTGACTTCCTAACATAGCGGTTCACCATACGTGCATGCTACGGGAATCACTAACTTCAACACAAGTATTTCTAGATTCACAACACCCTACTAACATAACTCTTAATATTACCAAATCCACGTCTCAAAACTAATTGAGAGGAATCAAAACTTCTCTTTCTACTCAATGCACATGAAGATGGAGGTTTTTGTATCCTCTTTGGGTACCTATCACCTTTTGGAATACTTTCATAGCACAAGCCAACTACCAAGTCACGCACCGCCGTGCTCTAAAAGATCTAAGTGAAGCACACAGAACAAAATTATCTAGCTCAAAAGATATAAGTGAAGCACGATGAGCATTCTAGCAAAATCACGGTGAGTGCATGTCTCTCTCAAAAGGTGTGCAGCAAGGATGATTGTGACACAACAAAAAGAAAAGTCTCCTACGATACAAGACGCTCCAAGCAAAACACATATCATGTGGTGAATAAAAATATAGCTCCAAGTAATGTAACCAGTGGATTGAAGACGAAAGAGGGGATGCCTTCCCGGGGCATCCCCAAGCTTAGGCTTTTTGGTGTCCTTGAATTTGGCTTGGGATGCCTTGGGCATACCCAAGCTTGAGATTTTTCCACTCCTTATCTCTTTGTCCATGAGAACATCACCCAAAACTTGAAAACTTCACAACACAAAACTTAAACAGAAACTCGTGATAACATTAGCACAAGAAAACAAACTACCACCTCTTTAGGTACTGTAGCAATCTTGATTTCTATTTATATTGGTGTTAGATTACTGTATTCTCACTTTTACATGGCTAGTACCCCCCGATACTATCCACAGTTTCATCAAAACAAGCAACCAACTCAAAAAAAAAACAGAATATGTCAAAAACAGACCAGTCTGTAGCAATCTGTATACTTCGTATACCTCTGGTACCACAGAAATTCTGAACAATTACAACTGCCTGGGCAAAAGGCATATCAACCAGCAGAAAAAAGAATAAACTCAAAAGCTCTTTCTGAATAAAAATGAAAAATAATCTCGTGAGCGAAAAGTTTCTGTCTTTTTCCAGCAGGATAAAACAACCATCACCAAGACTAGTCATAAAGGTTTTACTTGGCTCAAACACAAAAAGAAACACAAAAGACACTATCATAAAAGAATTATGATGGTGTGGACGCAACAAAACAGAAAGAAAAGGATAAATTCATTGGGTTGCCTCCCAACAAGCGCTATTGTTTAACGCCCTTAGCTAGGCATAAAGCGATAGAATCACGTATCGTCGTCTTTGGTGCTCAAACCATAAGTAGCCCTCATCATGGATTCATAAGGCAATATTATTTTCTTTCTAGGAAAATGTTCCATGCCCTTCTTTAAAGGAAATTGAAATCTAATATTCCCTTCCTTCATATCGATGATAGCACCGATAGTCCTTAGGAAAGGTCTACCAAGAATAATAGGGCATGTAGGATTGCAATCAATGTCAAGCACAATGAAATCCACAGGTACATAGTTCCTATTTGCAATAATAAGAACATCATTGATCCTTCCCATGGGTTTCTTGACAGTAGAATCCGCAAGATGCAAATTAATAGAACACTCCTCAATCTCATTAAAACCCATAACATCACATAAAGACTTTGGAATCGCGGAAATACTAGCACCCAAATCACACAAAGCATTGCATTCATAGTTTTTGATTTTGATTTTGGTAGTATGTTCCCACTCATCATGAAGCTTTCTAGGGATAGAGACTTCCAATTCAAGTTTCTCTTCAAGAGATTTTATCATAGCTTCGACGATATGATCGGTAAAGGCCTTGTTTTGGCTATAAGTGTGTGGAGAGTTTAGCATGGACTGCATCAAGGAAATGCATTCAATCAAGGAGCAACTATCATAATTGAATTCCTTGAAATCCAAAGTAGTAATTTCATTACTACTCAAAGTTTTAATATCTTCTACTCCACTTTTAATGCTTTTAGCATCAAGATAGATGCACTCCGAATCATTGGGGCGTTTTTCAACCAAAGTAGATTCATATCCAACCCCATCATCATTAGGTTTGACACAAGAAAACAAAGATTCAATGGGAGTCACACCAAGCACTTTAAGATCTTCATGATTCTTATCACGAGAACACGCCTTTTTAAGCCATTCATGTCTAGCACGAATTTGGGCGGTTCTTTCTTTGCTCTCACTCATGGAAACACGCATAGCTTTCAAATTTTCATCCAAATTGATCTTGGGAGGAGCACATCTAACTTCCAAAGCATCAATATCACTAGACATTCTATCAACGCTCCTAGCCAAATCGTCAATTTTGAGTAGTTTTTCCTCTATGGACGCATTGAAAATCTTTTGTGAGTTGATAAACTCTTTGATATTACTCTCTAGATCAGAGGGTAATCTATTGTAATTTCCATGAGTATTGTTGTAGGAGTTGCCAAAGTTATTAGAGGAGTTACTAGGAAAAGGCCTAGGAACATAGTTTCCTCTAAAAAAGCATTGTTGTTGCCAAAATTATTCCTACCAAAAAAATTAACGTCCAAGCTAGCGTTGCTACTCTCAATCAAGGAAGACAAGGGCATATCATTAGGATCTAAAGGAGCACTTCTACTAGCAACCAAATTCATTAACTCATCCATCTTAGCACTTAACGAGTTAATTTCTTCTATAGCGTGTACCTTCTTACTAGTAGGTGACCTTTCAGTGTGCCACTGAGAGTAGTTCGTCATGATATTGTCTAGGAGTTTTGTGGTTTCTCCTAACGTGATTTCCATGAACGTTCCACCTGAGGGGGAGTCCAAGATATTTCTAGAAGCGAAATTCAAGCCAGCGTGGAACATTTGTATAATCATCCAAAGACTCAAGCCATGAGCGGGACAATTTCTAATCATTAATTTCATTTTCTCCCAAGATTGTGAAACATGTTCATGATCAAGTTGCTTAAAATTCATGATATCATTACGGAGAGAGATAATCTTAGCCGACAAAAAATACTTGGATATGTAAGCATCTTTGCACTTATTCCAAGAATCAATACTATTTTTGGGCAAAGACGAAAACCAAGTTTTTGCTCGATCTTGCAACGAGAAATGAAAAAGCTTCAATTTAATCACATCAGTATCCACATCTTTCTTCTTTTGCATATCGCAAAGCTCGGTGAAGGTATTAAGATGGGATGCAGTATCTTCACTAGGAAGCCGGAGAATTGCTCTTTCATAACAAGATTCAGCAAAGCGGCATTGATTTTCGTATGACTCCGCAGTAGTGGCGGGAGCAATCGGAGTACTAATAAAATCATTATTATTAGTATTCGAGAAGTCACAAAGTTTGGTGTTTTCAGTCATGATGACTTCAGCAAGCAAGCAAGCACACAAGCGAACAAAGAGCAAGCGAGAGAAAAGGGCGGACGAAAAAGGCAAACGAAAATGGCAAACGAAGAAAAGGGCAAAGGAAAAAAGGCAAATATTTTTGTATTTTTTTCCGGAAGTGGGGGAGAGGAAAATGAGAGGCAAAAAAGTAAATGCAAGAGATGAGTTTGCGACACTTACTTGGATGAGTCCTTGTAACGACTAAGATGCGGTCCTTTCCGATCTGGGGATCGAGGCCCCGAATTGGAAAGAAGCGCATCTAAGCGTTTCGCAAACATGGTAACATAGCACATACATAAATAATATAGGAATGACAATAACGGATTCAACTATCATCGCATTAATATATCAGAGTACATCACGCATCCAAACAAGGTAGTTCCGCTACGGACTACAAAACATGAGAAATGACTATGCTACCCTGCATGCTGGCCCATGAACACGACCACGCCTCAATCTTCTGGATAGTTCACGTACAGGCAGTCGTTCTCCTCATCGTACTGCCACACCAGTTGCGTGCCATCAGGATCACCTGTCTCGGGGGTACCTGAACCTGTTGGTTTTGTGAAGGAATCTGTGAGTCACGGGGACTCAACAATCTATGACCTTGGTGCCAGAACTAGTCAAGTTATTAGGTTGGAAAGGTGGAGTGTTTAGGTTGCAGCACCCTAAGATTAATATAGTGGCTAACTTATGTAGAGCATGTATGAAGGTGGTCTATACTAGCGGTCGATATAAAATGACTACTAAGTGATCCTGAACACCTACCTATGTCAAACATAACCCCACCGTGTTCCCGATCAAAGAGAGATCTTCGAAGGGGACAGTCATGGTTACGCACACAGTTGGCAATTTTATTAGCTTATGTTTAAGTTATCTATTACCGGATGTTAAAAAGATATTCCAAGTCGCCACATAACCGCGGGCACGGCTTTCCGAAAGATTAAACCCTGCAGGGGTGCTCCAACTAGTCCATCACAAACGTACACGGGCCGCAAAGTAATCCTCTATCACAAATCTCGTGATCTCGTCGGATTCCTTAGAGGAAAAGCTCAACTCTGGGGAGAACCAAAGCTTCACCGGGATTCCTATACGCAAGATATATCGCTAAGGTAAGACAAGACTAGCAGGACCTCCCGTCGTGTCGACGACACTGATAAGAGCCGCGTATCTCAGTCTCAGGACACGACGAATGAGTCACACTACAGGTATACCAAACCTCAGGTTGCCCTGTGGTGGCCCCATAGTCTGCCCAGTTTGGACCAACACTCATGAGGAGCATTGGCCCGGGTTGTTGATTAAATTCCTCGGGGTAGCTATTCCCTATGCAGATTATTATTAAGTGATTAGCAAATTAATACCAATGTTGGGTCCTGCCGGACAAGTCTTAACACTACGCGATTTATCGAGGGGGTCCCCATAACAACCCTGAACGTGTTAGGAGTGATCAATATGGAATCAAACACCGGTAGTCGGTAACTATGGCGGAAATAACGGAACAAAACACCCGGAAAAAGGCTAGGCCTTCCGTTATTTACCAAGTATATAGGTGCTTTAATTAAATAACAGATTTAACATAATGATATCAAACTCATGTTATCACATGCGACAAAGCACCTGCATCTAGCAACGCTAACATTAGTAGCTGAGCAAAGCCTACTTAGCCATTCAAGATATGCTAGGAAGGGATAAGTGTTTGGGTTTCATGGCATATCAGGAGGCAATTATTTCAGTGGTAGGTAGCGAGCATATGACAAGGAAACGTAATCTAGCAGAACATGTCTAGAGATGGAATCAAGGTCATATCATCTTGCCTGTGATATCCTCAGCCTGGAACGGTTCTTGATCGTCCTGCACGTACTCTCCCGAATCCGCGTACTCGTTCTCAGATCCTGGTGCTACCCAACATAAGAATAACATCCAATTTACAACAACACCTCAAGATGCAACAAGCACATGATGCATGAGATGAATATGAGCATGCATCACTATTTCTATCACTAGCACAAGCATGAGAAGTAAATTCATGTTCCTGGACAGAAATGCATCCTAAGCTATCTTGACATGCATGAGAATGACATGATCAGATGCGTCTCGTGAAAACGATGCAAAACCATATAAAGAACATAACAATCGGAGCTACGGATCAACGGGAATCAACAAAACAAAATATGAAGAGCTACGTGTCAGATTCATCACTACACACTCCAATGGCTCAACTCTGGTATTTCCAGGTAGCCAAGACATAAAACAACCCAACATGTATGGGGCGGAGCAAAGAAGAACACCGCATCATCAACTAAGCACTCACAATCATGAAAACATCAAAACTACACAATCTGTCATAAACTGCATCATAGCACTTTGTGAGCTACCTGGAAAGCACCTACAACCACCTAAACATGCCAAATAAGATATGTGCCTGTAGCTATCCAATATTACTACAAGCACAAGCAAAAATATCACGCAAAGGAGTTAAACACCGAAAGTTACACAACTGCAAACTTGCCCAAAAATATCAGATTTCAGGGACTTAGTGAAAATTCCAGATTCTCACTATCTGTTTATGCTCTGAAGCATTTTGACAGCAGCCAAAACAATATCTACAGGACTCCAAATAGAATGAAAATTTACAGGGAGCTAGACAAACATATCAGCTTCAACTTTACAGTTGAAAGGTAAGCCTCACTCACAACACATTGACCTGCACAACCTCATCTACAAGGGAAGAAAGTATAAACAGATTCTCAGACTTCACTAATCTGGAATTTCAGCCACATGCCTATTTTGATTGGGCACAACTTTCACATATGGATTCCTAAACATGAAATGAAACCAACATGTGGTAGAGGGGGTCACCCTCTACTACCACAACCAAGAAACAAACCCTTGGGCTCACCACATCACATGGAACCAAGCTCTCAACATGGGACAAATCTGAAATATGTCATCTCCAGAAAATGTTCCAATGGCAAAAATGATTTCACCAATGGATTACTGGGATCTTTCTACCCCAAAACCATATATAAAACATATGCACTTGCTTGGAACAAGTGGGCACAAACTAGGAAAGAAAATCTACAAAGAATCATGTCTAGTGAATAGTGCATCATCCCATGTGCTATTCACTAGAACTACACCTACAAGCACAAGCATAAGTTCCCAACATCAATGGGGTACATGAGGGGTAGACCTCATGCCCATGTGCCTTGGCACACCACTACATCATCATGAGACCACAAGCATAACAAAAGGAAACAATCTACACAACTAATAGATGTCACAACTAACTAAACTCACATAAATGCTTCTACTCTACACATGTTATCTTGCACATGTGCTCCCCAAGTCATATCTTGCCATGACATGGGTGAGACACACACACCCACAAACATTCACACTAGTTAGGACACACTCACACACATGATATGTGGTGAGGGGGGAACCCTTCCACACACATACTCATGCTTGCACAAGGCCACCTCCACATCACACCTAGATCCTGCACTCTTATCAACTATAACATATATACACAAGTTAAACTCCTAAACATGGCAACTACTCACATACACACACTACACAATCTACCCCATCACATTCATCACAACTAGCTACAACACTAAGCTACACAAGCTGCACTTGAGAGGAGAAAAACAATAAAAAATTCCACCTGCTGTTTAAACACCATAGCTCACATCTAGCAAACACAAGAAGCAAAAAAAGCAAGAAGGCATAAAAAAAGGGGTTGAGGAGGAATCCAACCCTGGATCCCCCTGGTACACCACAGTGCACCCTACCACCCTGCTAGGGACCTTTTACTCGACAGAACAGGGGAACAGAGCAGGTAAGCTTCTGTGCTACGACAATCTACTGTTGCCAGGAAATATAATGCAAAAAGGGGGGAGTGCATCGACTAGGGATCGAACCCTGCACCTCAGGTGTACACACACAGACACACACCACTGCGCTACTATACAGGAGTCTGACAGAATGGGGGAGTAAATCTAGGTAAACTATCAACAGCACCTGGTGCTTTGCTTGCACACAGGGTCGTCGGCGACAGGAAGGACGCCGTGCTGCCCTGCTGCTGCTGCAGCACCACGTGGGAACACCACCTACTGCTAATGCGCGACTGCTACGCCACGCTAGCCTACACGCTGTCGCGCTACTACACGCGCACGCTCCCAAGAACATAACAACACACATATCACCACGGTCTACTTCCTGACAGAGAAAGCTCCAGCGAGCACTTGCACATCTAGTCGAAGAGAAGGAGGGAGGAAGGAGGGGTCCTCACATAGGGAAGGAAGAGGGAAGCCGCAGAGCTTGGAGGAGATGCCGAAGGGGAAGTAGACGATCGGAGGGGTACTGTCGTTGAACCAAAGTAGAACCGAGGTAGACGAAGGAGAGCAGCGGGGCCAGGCGTTGGCGAGCTCCTGGCCGTCGACGTGGGCGTTCCCCGGCCTCAGCGGGGTCGGGAATGGGGCGCGGGGAGCCTCTCCGATCTCCTGGACATGGTGGCCGCGCCGGACGAAGTGGATGCAGGGGGGTTTGACGTCGGCGATGCTCTCTTCTCTCTCCGGTATGAATCTGCACAGGCTTACCTTTGGGGAGAAGAGAGATGGGATGGAGTGGTGGCGGCGGATGGGGGAGAGGGGAACCCTAGGATGAGGGCACGGATGCCCACGCTTATAAAGGGGGTGGGGTGTCCTCGACGGTTGTGCCCTCACGGCGGCAACTCTCTCTCTCTGCAAGTAGACGGAAAGAGAGCACACGGGACTGTAGACGGCGTCATAGGTGGAAGGAGGGATGCGGGAGTGGGCTAGCGCGGGGAGAGAGGGGAACTGGGCCACGCTGTGCAGGTGTAAGCCCACCAGAGCGCCTCTTAAGAGAAAACAATTCCCTGGGCTTAACTATTTATAGAAACAAAACAGAGAAGAATACAAATGCACAAGGAAAACTATAAGTGCTAAAAATAATACCAGCACATCCCTGGACATGATAATTCAAGACCTATTTGACTAAAATGTAAAATGAATATATGGGGCAAATTAATATTTACAAAACAGCAACAATTTGACCTGTTTTGTAATTATTTGCACCTCTTGCACCCCTATTTAAAATAGCAACTACACATCACAAATTCACCACAAACAAGAGCTAAAACGGGAACATTTTAAAAACAGAAAAGGACCAAGTGAATCTTGATGTTGAGGTGAAATAGAGAGGAGGAGAAGATGGTTTTGAAACCTAAGCAATCACAAGGTTCAACTCCTACTATCACATGTATACTCCTGAAAAGACCTCGATGACGCCTAGAGGGGGGGGGGGGTGAATAGGCTATTTAAAAACTTCTTCGGATTTGGCTTGAAACTAATGCGGAAATAAACTAAGAGTGTACTTGTCAAGCACAAGTCCTAAATGCACTAGGGACTGCAACGTGTATCAACAACACGATCTACCAAGATGGACACAATACAGTTACTAACAAGCACAAGTAAGTTACAAAAACTTACTTGAGCTATATCACACGACAAGTAGGTGAACAACACAAGATAGTAGATCACACTATATCACACGATATATCAAAAGCTGCAAGTATGAACGTGTGGATATAGAAGGTATGCTTGAATGATTAATCTTGTACAAGAAATAGCCAACACAATATAATGAGCACAAACAATATGCAATGTATGTATGCTCAAGTAACACAAGTAAACCACAAGTAAGGAGTTAGGGTTAAGGATAACCAAGGTCACTGAGACGAAGATGTATCCCGATGTTCACTTCCTTGGAGGGAAGCTAGTCACCATTAGAGAGGTGGATGTTACCACGAAGGCACACCAACGCCACGAAGGCTCACCCTATTCTCCCTTTGAGATAACACCACGAAGGCGTTTCTCAACCACTAGTGGTAAGCCTTCGAGGTGGCTTCCAAACCCTCACAAACTTTTTCGAGGGGTAATCACACAGATTGAATCCTCTCCGAAGAACTCCTACCGCCTAGGAGTCTCCAACCTCCAAGAGTAACAAGATCACGGGGAATGCTCAAAACTTGCTCAAATCTCAAATAGCTTGGGTTGAGAGGAGGAGAGGGAGACGATCTATCTTTTGATTGGAACAACTCTCAAAGGGGCTCACAAATCGTCTTGGGATCTAAGATTTGGTGTGAGAAAATGTGTGTGAGGTAGAAATGTGTTCTTATGAGGATAAGGCTGTGTTGGGATGCCCTCTCACGAAGTGGGAGGGGGTATTTATAGTGGGGAGAGAAAAACAGCCGTTGGGGACACTTTAAGTCACACAGGGTCCGGACGTCCGACAGTTTCCGGAAGTCCGGGCGTCTGCTAGGGGTCGGACGTCCGACAGGGGACGGTCGTCCGAGGCTTGTAGATATCACTGAAAATACTGTGAATTGAACAGCGACCGGACGTCTGGAGAGGACCGGAAATCCGAGTTATTCGACTTAACTTCTTCTGGTGGGAGGTTCCGGATTTCCGAAAGGGGACGGACGTCCGGCCCTCCGACGTCCGGAGGGAGCCGGAAATCCGAGTTATAGAGCTCACGTACTTCTGGTCCAGGGCTCCGGATTTCCGAAGCCTGTCGGTCGTCCGACCCTTGACCGGCCCTCGGACGTCCGGAGGGAGCCGGAAGTCCGAGTTATATGGCTCAAGTTTCTTTGGTGCATAGTTCCGGAATTCCGAAGCTGGTCGGATATCCGGGCCTCGGACGTCTGGAGGGAGCCGGAAGTCCGAGTTATATGGCTCTGATTTCTCTGGTATAGGATTCTGGATTTCCGAAGCAGTCGGTCGTCCGGCCCTCGGGCGTCCGGAGGAAGCCGGATGTCCAAGGCACTGGTTCTGTTTTCAGTTAACAGCAGAGCAGTGGAGATGTGGTCTCAGCAGAACAGTGGAGATGTAGTTTGAGCAAGTTCATCGCAAAACCTGTGATCCCCTCTTAATAGTGCGGGATCCCTAAAGACTCAAGAATCATAAAAGGGGTACTGATGATCCATACTTGAGTGTATACTTTTATTCGCTGATCATCACTCCGCACAACTAACGTGAAAGGAACTGATACCTTTGAGTTAGCCCTTTCACTTGAGCTTGATGTTGTTGTTCCTTCTTGGCTCAAGTTGAAAGCAAGACATGATGAGGTCTTCAAGTAGCTCTCCCATACACAATGTGGAAAGCCTAGCTTATGTATTCATCTTCATTTGTCCACCATGTGAACATCCACAAGAATCAAGCATGTAGTGCTCAGGAATGCTTATCTTGATCTCGTCCTTGTTAGCACATGAGCTTGTCCTTATCAACACATGGTCATTAACAATAGTTTCAATGATATATTTGTGCTGATCCACTTGAACTTGCACACCACAATCTTGATGACGATCGCCACTTGACGTCATCCTTCCTGGGTTGTATGAGATCTTCCTTTTGACGCAAGCCCATGGAAGCACACCTAACCCCCACATAGGACTCTCACAAAGACCATGGGTTAGTACACAAACACGTAATGGACAATTCTTACCATACCATGGGATCACTTGATCCCTCTCGATACATCTTATACGCTTTGTGTGTTGATCATCTTGATTTAGTCTTTGTCTGAGATCTTAATCAACCTAGTGTCTATATGACCATTCTTTGGATAATACCTTGAATACCATCTTGGTCATCATATAAACTCCTTGAACCCAACAGGTGGACTTCAAGAAGTGCCTATGGACAAATCCTATAAATATAACTTAAGGCAACCATTAGTCCATAGGAATTGTCATCAATTACCAAAACCACATATGGAGATATATGCTCTAACAATCTCCCCCATTTTGGTAATTGAAGACAACCACTTCAAGAGAGTTTATATAAGGAAATAAGCATAACCAAGCGCACACATACAAGGTAATAATGCATGCGTGAAGATGTAAATGCTTACGCAATAAAAGCAAAACCCTCTAAACATATCCAAAGTAAACTCTCTAAACTTCTCCCCCATTGGCATCGATTGCCAAAATGGACAAAAAGTTTAGAAAGCCAATATAGTAGGTGGTCCTCCAAAAGGTGTGTACTTCTCAGCAAATGAGTGCAGAGAAATACACAAATACAATGATGAGTAGTTGGAGGAAAACAAAGTATATCGAGGACCCAAAGATTGCAAATAAAAGGATCGTATGCCACAAAGACATACAAAAATAGAGGCAAGCAATCAAAAGATTCTAGATGGAACAAACAATCATATGATCCTTCGAACCACATGAATAAAAGATATTATGATAAAGGCAACAGAGTGTTTTATCAAAAACTAGAGAAGCTCCCCATGATTTGTGCACAAATACGAGGTTGTTGTATTTCATATAGGTGCACAAAATATGGTCGTTGCTCCCCCACAATTAATAAAAACACACAACGAGTGCAAGAAGATAGATGAGACAATAAGCATATCAATTGCACAAAACAAATGGTTGAGCAACATGTAAAAGAAGCAGCTTAGGAATAGGCTCAACCAAAGTAATGTGTGTGAGTCATGGCAAAGCACTTGAGAAGACTAAGATAAGGATGAGCATTACTCATCAACATAGTCTTGATGAAATGAGATACAAAGTGCAAGACATATCATTCCCACACACACATACTAGAAAATGGGTTCACAAGCTTACTAATAAACAAAATAAGAACCAACGCTTGTGACAACTCATTGTGAAGATAGAAAGTAAGAACCTTGTCAAGAGGAGAGATACTAATTGAAATGGCAAAACCCTCATCAAGACAAGCATGAGGAAAAATAATCTTCACGGCCAAAGAGTGCATCAAGATGTAGGAAAATAAGATACACACTCAAAATAAAACCTTTCACGAATCCACCAAAAGCTGAAAAAGGAAATGCAATGATGATCGTGAAAGAAAAGAGGATATTAATTAGAGATGTAACTTCTCTCATGTGTAAAAGATTCTAAGTAGAAGACAATCATGATGATATATATCCACAAAGAAGGATGTACACACGAAATGGTTACAAGAAGGAACAAACTAGATATCCAAAAAGGAAGTCATAAATATATCAATGAGATCTTTTGCTTGGAAGCATAGCACATGGCCTAATATTTTCTTATTGTACAATATGAACTTCCAACATACGAACATCAAAGACATCCCAACTAGTAGAAAGACATCATCGTTCGGATGCTTTGAGAAAGCAAACAAGTACTACAAGAACGAATCAAGAGATTCATGCCATGATGCAACCTGGAAAAGAAAAGACAGGTTGGATCCTTTGCAAGAAAAGAATGCATGAAGTGGATACTTGTTACCGAGACAACATTGGATTGATGTAGTAGATAGTTGTTCTTTGATCATCCTAACTTGGCTCCAATAATCACATGGTCTCAACATCTTCCTTATAGGTGAGCCGAGCATCCAATCCATCTCCAGTTGTTCCTGGAACAACAAAACAAACAAAATGGTGCCCAAACTCATTGGGACCAAAGAGTTAGAAAACCAGCAATACATAGGACAAACTCCACATACATATGTGCATATAGATATGAATTTCAATTTCATGCACACTTTAGCCAATTTATGACAAGGTGGAGTTTCCCCTATATATTGGGTCAAAGAAGGAAAGCAAGCAAAAGAAGTTGTATATAGTAGCTAGATACGCATGCTCAAGACTCTCAAGAATCAACTCAACACAACATTGATAAGTCACCAAAAGACAAGGTATCAAGTGATAATAAGATCCTAAAACAAAAAGAACTATCACTTGAAGGATATCAATTAAAAGATACCTCAAGGAATGAGGTATCCATTGACACATGCCAAATAGAAGGCAACAAGAAACCAATTGAAGGAAAACAAACACGAGGTATCTAATTTACAAAAGAGAGCTGGGTTCCAACAAACCAAGCCCTCGACAAATTTTCATGATGGCACAAAGCATCATAAAGAGCAATACTTGCCTCCCATCAACACACACTTGATGGGGATCAAAAGATTTTATGATGGGTGAATAAAGAGAGTGTTCTAAAGAAAATAGGATAGCTCCCCCAAGGGACGTGCATTATATAGAATTTGCATTTAAATACAAAATGCACACGATGGGATCATCACTTTCTCTATATCTATAAAAACACTAGACATGTTGAAATAGATCGATAAGAGGCAAGGAAGACAAACGAAACACAAAATGCAATGTAAAGACGATTAGCAATTCCTATCACATGATGGGAATACCAATTGTCAAGGACAAGAAGTATTTTGGAAGTGATACTCATTGGTAAATCGCAAATATATCCAAGATCATCTTTACCCATAAAACGCAAGCAAATGACACTTGTAGAGCTAACATGCCACCTAGGAACAAGATAATTTACAATGTCAACACTAAGTGGCAACACCTCAAATGTACACATTTTCTAGTTTTGTAATATGCACATAGCATATTACTCCCCCATAATGTGATAAACCATCAATATTAACAAGTGGCAAATTAAAACCAACAAGAGATACTTAATGGACCATATAGAATTTGAATTTCTCATGAGTAAGACATACCACATAGAAACTAGATAATCTTGAAATATCAAAACTAAGTGGTATTCCCCATGTATGCACATTTATAGGATTGTGAGGTGTGCAAAGCACATCACTCCCCCACAATGGGATAATCCATTAATCTCTCACAAGAGCCAACAAAAATACAAACAAGACGCAAAAAGGCTCAATACAAGACTCACATGTACATGATATGCAAACCAACATACACATACTCAATTACTCAAGATAAGCAAGTTGGAAGCACAACATATACAAATGCATGCAAGGTACAGAACCACAACATGCAAAGGGGCAAGCACCTAACAATGTAAACAGTTGAAGTATAAGTTACCGTAAGGAGGCACATTGGATATAAGATAGAAACTCGATAATCCAAATGACTTGGCTTGAGATAATATGAATGATGACGACCCCTTAATTCTTCATTATGTATCCAAGTCTCTAATGTCCTCCATAGTCACCTATTGATCAAGTTTGAACTTGTTGGTCCCCAACTACGTTGGGTCCTAAGAGGTTAATCACAATAGGCTTGGCAACCCAAATGGTTCTTTTCTTGACACCATTTTGAGTACTAACAAACTTGGCAAACACATTGCCAACCTTATCCTTCCCAAGGGAATAGATATCATCAATAGTGATTGGGTTGGATAAGTTACCTCTTGTGCAAGACGAAGCGACGTGACCCTTCTCACGACATAAGTAGCAACATCTACCCTTTGCTTTCTTCCCAGTTGATTTCTCACCTCGGGGAGTGTTGGTTTGGGTCTTATTGGGAAGAGGCCTTCCTTTAACTTGTAGTTGAATATGTGATTGAGTTTGTGGCCGCTTCCCTTGTTGCTTGTGACTTTGAGACTTCATCTTCAGAGGGCAAGATCTAACATGGTGCCCTTTAACTTTGCACTTGAAGCAAATGATTTTGGCCGAATTCTTGACTTGTTCTAGGCCCCTCTTGTTCTTGTTTGAGTTTAACCCAACATCATTTTTGTCATTCGGAGATGTTTGCTCACACAGGACGTTGTTGAGTGTGGACATCCCTTCATGACATTGTTCCAAGTCTTTCTTCAAAGAAGTGACTTGGGCCTTGAGCTCTTCGATTTCCTTTGCACGGTTAGTATCAATGCAAGTACTAGAGGAAGTGTAAGCTTCAATGTTAGAGCAACAAGGCAAGGAAAGTAATTCATCACACGAGGTAGCAATATTATGAGTAAACGAATTACGAGGACTAGCACATGGAAATATAGTACTTTGACTAGAAGTAGTACCATTGTCCACATGAGGCTCATTTGATGTTACCTTGGTGATGATAGCCTCATGAGCTAACTTTTGCACATTATAGGATGTTAGAAGATCAGCATGAGAGCTTGTGAGCATTACATGGTTTTCTTCCAACTTCCCATAATTGCTAGTTAGTAAATCAAGTTGAGCACGTAGCTCAATATTCTCCTTCAATGTTGATACTTCAAATGAGGTAGAGTTAGATGTACAAGTATCATCAACAATATGAGAGGAGTAAGTAGCAAATAGAGACTTCTCATGAGTAGATTGAAGCTCCTCATAAATCTTAGAGGTTTTGATGAGCTCTCCCTTGACATTATTGCTTTCAAGGAGAAGGACCTCAAAATCCTTTTTAAGTTTATCATGAGCAACTTCAATCTCTCCTTTTGAAGATCTTAAGTCTCTACATGCTTGATGACTCTTCTCAAGTTCATGTTCAAGTTGTTCACTTTTAGCTTGTTCATGATTAAGTGAATCATTACAATTGTCAAAGTAAGCAAGAACATCTTGGAATCTTTGAAGAGCGTTATTTTTAGCTTTATGAAGAATTTTACTGATCACATAGATATTTTCGGTCAAATCATCATCATCATCCTCATCGCAAATATCATCGTTATTGCACAGGGAAGATGATACCTCATTATTACCTCTTGCCATGAGGCACATGTGAACTAGAGGAGTTGATGATGATTCTTTTGGTGAATCAGATTCTTCATTAGTCAAAAGTACTTCATATTTCTTGATTTCCCCTAAATGATTAGTCATAGAGCAACTAGGGAGAAACAAGATATTTTGATCAAGAGGACACGAGGAAGCAGGCATATCACCACAGACATTTGTCGAGGGATCTTTAGGTGAAATGCATGACCTATCAGCACAATAATTTACACTATGTGTGGTGCTAGATATGATCGTGTCCATAGAGGCTATGACATTTTCATCAACATATATTTCTTCACTCACCATTTCATTACCTTGTGAGATTGAAGATGCTGAGGTGTGCAAGCAATCGGATATGGAAGTAGTGGTGGACTCTTTAAGATCGAAAAGAGTGAAGAGCTCATGCACCAACTCCTTCATCATAATACCGTCTTCATCAAGATTGGACCCACCATATATATCTTCAAGTTTAGTCTAAACTTCATGAGCTAACTTGCAAGTCGAGATAGACTTAAACACTTCAGGACTTATGGTTCGATGAATGGCAAGAAAAGCCTCACAATAAAGATACATCTTATTAGTAGATGAAGATGCATCATCCTTTTTGTCGGCAATCCCTACAAGAACAATTCATAAAGTATTTGGGCCCATGGCCCGAAAGTGATGAAGCATACGAATTCTCCATAGAGTATAATTTGTGCCATCAAAGTCAAAGATGCCATTGTGCACTAATCCAATAGTCGACATCGATACTCTCTAGGTCGTGAAACCTAATTAAAGAGAGAACTAGCTCTGATACCAATTGAAAAGACCTCGATGACGCCTAGAGGGGGGTGGATAGGCTATTTAAAAACTTCTTCGGATTTGGCTTGAAACTAATGCGGAAATAAACTAAGAGTGTACTTGTCAAGCACAAATCCTAAATGCACTAGGCACTGCAACGTGTATCAACAACACGATCTACCAAGATGGACACAATACAGTTACTAACAAGCACAAGTAAGTTACAAAAACTTACTTGAGCTATATCACACGACAAGTAGGTGAACAACACAAGATAGTAGATCACACTATATCACACGATATATCAAAAGCTGCAAGTATGAACGTGTGGATATAGAAGGTATGCTTGAATGATTAATCTTGTACAAGAAATAGCCAACACAATATAATGAGCACAAACAATATGCAATGTATGTATGCTCAAGTAACACAAGTAAACCACAAGTAAGGAGTTAGGGTTAAGGATAACCAAGGTCACTGAGACGAAGATGTATCCCGATGTTCACTTCCTTGGAGGGAAGCTAGTCACCATTAGAGAGGTGGATGTTACCACGAAGGCACACCAACGCCACGAAGGCTCACCCTATTCTCCCTTTGAGATAACACCACGAAGGCGTTTCTCAACCACTAGTGGTAAGCCTTTGAGGTGGCTTCCAAACCCTCACAAACTTTTCCGGGGGGTAATCACACGGATTGATTCCTCTCCGAAGAACTCCTACCGCCTAGGAGTCTCCAACCTCCAAGAGTAACAAGATCACGGGGAATGATCAAAACTTGCTCAAATCTCAAATAGCTTTGATGCTCTGCTTCCACTCGGGAATCCATCTCAATGTGACCGAACTTCCACTCGGGAATCGGCAAAGGCTGCAAAAGACCTGCTGGACGTTGATGCTCTGCTTTCACCCTTCGACATACATCACATTCATTTACGAACTGAGCAATCTCACACTTCATACGAGTCCACCAAAAGGTCTGTTTCAAGTCTTGGTACATCTTGGAACTTCCAGGATGAATAGAGAGCAGAGAGTTATGAGCTTCTTCCATGATTACCTTTCTGAGATCACCTTTCGGGACGACAAGATGATCCTCGAAGAACAACGTGTCTGTGGCATCAACACTGAAGCACTTATACTTGGGAAGACTCTTTGCCACGCCAATCTTGACTTTCTTCACCATAGCGTCAAGAAGCTGTGCTGCTCGGACCTAATCTTCCAAGGTAGGAGAGATTTGAAGGTTTGCAAGAAATCCCTGAGGTACTAACTGAAGGTTGAGCTTCCTGAAAGACTCACAAAGACCAGGCTAGAGAGGTTGCAAAATCAGACTGTTGCAGTACGCCTTTCTGCTAAGGCATCTGCCACGACATTAGCATCTGCCAGAATCTGACTCAACACTCGGATTATAATCTTGGAGCATTTCCACCCAACGTGTTTGCCGAAGATTCAGGTTAGGCTGAGTGAAGATGTACTTGAGACTCTTGTGATCGGTGAATATTTCAACCTTTCATTCCAACAAGAGGTGTCTCCAAGTCATCAGAGCGTGTATCACAGCTGCTAGCTCAAGATCATGCACATGATAGTTCTTCTCCGCTGGCTTCAACTGCCTGGAGGTATAAGCAACCAACTTTCTTCTCTTGCATCAGAACTGCACCAAGACCCTGGAGAGAAGTGTCGGAGAACACCTGGTAAGGCTTGGAATCATCCGGAGGACCAAGACTGGAGTGGAGGTGAGCTTCTCTTTGAGTGTGTCGAAGGCAAACTGACACTCTAGAGACCAAGCATATTTCACACCTTTTTGAAGAAGACTTGAGAGCGGCTTGGCGATCTTGGAGAAGTTCTCAACGAACCTTCTGCAATAGCCTGCAAGCCCGAGAAAGCTTCGTAGCTGCTTCACATTCTGCGGAGGCTCCCATTCAACAATGGCCTGCACCTTGGACGGATCAACTTTAATGCCCTCGGCAGAGATAATGTGCCCAAGATAGACAACTTCTTTTAGCCAGAACTCACACTTGGAAAACTTGGCATACAATTTGTACTCCCTCAACTTATCAAGCACCAATCTGAGATGTTTTCATGTTCTTCCTCAGTTTCAGAAAAGACCAGAATGTCGTTGAGATAGAGCAAGACAAAGTCATTCGTGAACGGAGAGAATATGTAGTTCATCAATCGACAGAAAGTCGGAGGAGCATTTGCCAGACCAAAAGACATGACCGTATACTCATATGAGCCAAAACTAGTCCTGAAGGAAGTTTTCGAAATATCTTCTTCGCGAATGCGAATTTGATGATAGCCCATTCTGAGATCAAGCTTGGAGAAGACCTTAGCACCTTTCAACTGTTCGAACAACTCAGTTATGTTCGGAAGTGGATATTTTTTCCTGATTGTCTTCTTATTCAATGGACGGTAATCGACACACAGTCGGTACGTGCCATCCTTCTTCTTGACAAACAGAACTCCACAGCCCGAGGGAGACGAGCTCGGTCTGACCAGAACCCAAACGCTCCTGCTCATTGAGTTGCCTCTTAAGTTCCTTCAATTCTTCTGGACCCAATTTGTACGGCCCTTTGCACACGGGCTCGGTGCCCGACTCAAGCTCAATCACAAATTCAACTTCTTGGTCCGGAGGCATGCCTGGCAGCTCTTCAGGAAACACATCTTCATATTCGCAGACCACTGGGACTTGCGAAATAGGATTAATCTCACCCTTTTCATTCAAAGAGAACAGAATGATTGTATCATCGCGCGCCGCGAATATAATCACGTCCTCTGAAGAGTGGGTAAGCTTCACTTCTTTAGCTTCACAATCAATTGATGCCTTGTTCATCGCCAACCAGTCCATACCAAGGATCAAGTCAATGTCGGAATTTCCCAAAACAATAGGAGATGCCAGAAAAGCATAAGCACCCATCTTGACAGAAACATCCGGAACAACCCAACGAGAACTCATAAGCATACCCAGAGAAACAATGTCCAAAGACCTAGCCAACTCTTGAAGATGGAAATCATGCTTTGCCGCAAAAGGATATGACAAGAAAGAATGCAATGCACCAAAATTGAATAACACTTTAGCAGGAATATCATTGACGAGGAGGTTACCCATGATCACGTCTGACGAGTTTTTTGCCTCATCCGCATTCACCATGTTGACTCGAGCTAATCTGGGGTTGAACTTGACAATAGCATTACTTGGAGGTTTTCCTGGAGGAGGAGGCGGCAGTCGGAGATGAGAAGTGCACTTGTTGGCATAATGACCCTTCTGACCACACTTGTGACAAGTAACCTCTGTTGGCTGCCGGTACTGAGTCTGAGGAGGCCCTTGCTTCTGATGCTGGAATCTCTGCTGAAAGCCAGGGTTGAGTGGGTGGGAAGAACTAGGGCCACCAGAATGCTTGAGCTTCTGCGAGTGCCGAGGAGGAGGAGGAGACACCCAAAACTTATGTTGCTTCTGAACCACTTGAGTAGAGGAAGAGCTGGAATCTCTGAAGCGCTTCTTAGAATTCTCCACCGTGAGCAAGGCTGCCTCTGCTCTGAGAGCTAAGTTGTAGAACTTGTCGAATTCCTCAGGATCGTGCAAAGCCAGAGCTAACTGGAAATATTCTTTCAAGCCACCTCTGAACTGATAAATCTTGCTCTTTTGATCAGGGATATCCTGCAAGGCGTACCGGGCTAGCTCGTGGAACTCAACTTTGTACTTGTACATGGAATTTCCACCCTGCTTCAAATGCCTGAACTTCTCACGCATGTCCTCCACGAAGCTAGAAGGAATGTAGTGGGACCTGAAGTCATGGCATAACCCATCCCAAGTAATCACTCTAGCGCCTCTAGAGTCCTTCAGCTGTTGCCACCAGATAGAAGCCTGCCCCTTCAACTGGAATGTTGCAAATTTGACAAAATCCTCAGGACGAACATTGCTACACTCTAAATGCTTGTTCATATGATGGATCCAATCCTCTGCATCAAATGGTTGGTCACAGGAAGTGAAAGTCTTTGGCTGATTCGACAGGAACTAACTCAGATTAGCAAACTAATTGCCACCATGCTGGAAATTGCCTTGCTGCTGATTAGCTCTCTCTTGCAACAACTGTAGCAGCATCTGAGTGTTTGCATTAGTAGTAGCCATCACCGCTTGCCAAGCCTCAGCAGGAGGAGGTGGCAGCGGAGGAGGATTCTCCGGAGGAGGAGGTGGTGGCGGCACATCCTCACGCCCTCGGTTCTGACGCGTTGGTGGAGCCATCCTAAAGACGGACAACACATTAGCCCACAGAATAAATTGAAGATATAGCTGAATCAAAATGACATGAATATTTGAATAGGAATAAAGCAATTGCACTCGAACAAAATAGTAAGAATGCTTCCTCAAAGTGACGGTCGACAAAATTCTGATTAAGACCACTGCAAATAAGTATGAGCTAAAACTGCTCGGAACAAACATATGATCGAGATTTCACCCGATATCTTCGTGGATAAGATCGCACGGGCTCGAATTTACAGTAGCCATCCTGTGCAAGGTAGTGCACACGACATACGAAGTATCCCCGAGTCATAGCGAGCTACAAGGACTCTTTAAGACACAACGAGAACTGCTGTAAGACGACCGTGAACAAACACACCCACTGAACATCGAATCCGAACCTCAATCATACATCTATAGGAAGATAGTCCTATAAGATACTACTTGATATCCCACCTATGAATTCCCGAAATAACTGGTCATGCAATATGGTACACGGATACAAGGAGTAATATCACACAACTCCTATACTAACCCGTCACCTGTATCACATCCGTCAACACACAACCAGTATCTCGGACCTTCATCTACAACAGTCCCTCGTGATCACAACGATACCAAGTATGGCAGTACTCCCGAACAATCTGCACCAGTACTGGGGACATCGAGGTTATCTCGCCACTACCAGTATTGAAGCAATAACGAACATCCTTCGTTCTTAGATACTCAGAAATCTGAATGATGGCGATGTGCGCAAGAATCCACTAGAGCTCAACTCCCCGGAAGAAATCAAGGCAGACAGGAGGCACCAAGACAGAACTCTGTCACATCGAAATCATATAGATTTCACAAATACCCGCGTGATCCTAAAAAAAATTGAGCGAGAAGAGGAGTAGAATTAAGATTTCCTAAGAAGGGAACCTCACCAGAGCATGGAAGAGGAGAAAAAAGAATCCTACTCTCCGATATAACTAAGACTCAAAACATTTAACTAGACTCGACTCGGCCAAGTATGATCACACAAAGGCTCCTATGGTCGTAAGACTATGATTACCAACTTGTAACGACTAAGATGCGTTCCTTTCCGATCTGGGGATCGAGGCCCCGAATTGGAAAGAAGCGCATCTAAGCGTTTCGCAAACATGGTAACATAGCACATAGATAAATAATAGAGGAATGACAATAAGGGATTCAACTGTCATCTCAGTAATATATCAGAGTACATCACACATCCAAACAAGGTAGTTCCGCTACGGACTACAAAACATGAGAAATGACTATGCTACCCTGCATGCTGGCCCATGATCACGACCACGCCTCAATCTTCTGGATAGTTCATGTACAGGCGGTCATTCTCCTCATCGTACTTCCACGCCAGTTGTGTGCCATCGAGATCACCTGTCTCGGGGGTACCCGAACCTGTTGGTTTTGTGAAGGAATCTGTGAGTCACGGGGACTGAGCAATCTATGACCTCGGTGCCAGAACTAGTCAAGTTATTAGGTTGGAAAGGTGGAGTGTTTAGGTTGCAGCATCCTAAGCTTAATATAGTGGCTAACTTACGTAGAGCATGTATGAAGGTGGTCTATACTAGCGGTCGATAACAAATGACCACTAAGTGATCCTGAACACCTACCTACGTCAAACATAACCCCACCGTGTTCCCGATCGAAGAGAGATCTTCGAAGGGGACAATCACGGTTACACACACAGTTGGCAATTTTATTAGCTTATGTTTAAGTTATCTATTACCGGATGTTATAAAGATATTCCAAGTTGAAACATAGCCGCGGGCACGGCTTTTCGAAAGATTAAACCCTGCAGGGGTGCTCCAACTAGTCCATCACAAACGTACACGGGCCGCAAAGTAATCCTCTATCACGAATCTCCTGATCTCGTCGGATTCCTTAGAGGAAAACTTCAACTCTGGGGAGAACCAAAGCTTCACCGAGATTCCTATACGCAAGATATATCGCTAAGGTAAGACAAGACTAGCAGGACCTCCCGTCGTGTCGACGACCCTGATAAGAGCCGTGTATCTCAGTCTCAGGACACGATGGATGAGTCACACTACAGGTATACCAAACCTCAGGTTGCCCTGTGGTGGCCCCATAGTCTGCCCATTTTGGACCAACACTCATGAGGAGCACTGGCCCGGGTTGTTGATTAAATTCCTCGGGGTAGCTATTCCCTATGCAGATTATTATTAAGTGATTAGCAAATTAACACCAATGTTGGGTCCTGTCGGACAACTCTTAACACTACGTGATTTATCAAGGGGGTCCCCATAACAACCCCGAACGTGTTAGGAGCGATCAATATGGAATCAAACACCGGTAGCCGGTAACTATGGCGGCAATAACGGAACAAAACACCTGGAAAAAGACTAGGCCTTCCGTTATTTACCAAGTATATAGGTGCTTTAATTAAATAACAGATTTAACATAACGATATCAAACTCATGTTATCACATGAGACAAAGCACCTGCAGCTAGCAACGCTAACATTAGTAGCGGAGCAAAGCCTACTTAGCCATTCAAGAGTTGCTAGGAAGGGATAAGTGTTTGGGTTTCATGGAATATCAGGAGGCAATTATTTCAGTGGTAGGCAGCGAGCATACGACAAGGAAACGTAATCTAGCATAAGAAGTCTAGAGATGGAATCAAGGTCATGTCATCTTGCCTGTGATATCCTCAGCCTGGAACGGTTCTTGATCGTCCTGCACGTACTCTCCCGAATCCACGTACTCGTTCTCCGATCCTGGTGCTACCCAACATAAGAATAACATCCAATGAACAACAGCACCTCAAGATGCAACAAGCACATGATGCATGAGATGAATATGAGCATGCATCACTATTTCTATCACTAGCACAAGCATGAGAAGTAAATTCATGTTCCTGGACAGAAATGCATCCTAAGCTATCTTTACAGGCATGAGAATGACATGATAATATGCGTATCGTGAAAACGATGCAAAACCATATAAAGAACATAACAATTGGAGCTACGGATCAACGGGAATCAACAAAACAAGATATGAAGAGCTACGTGTCAGATTCATCACCACACACTCCAATGGCTCAACTCTGGTATTTCCAGGTAGCGAAGACAAAAAACAACCCAACATGGATTGGGCGGAGCAAAGAAGAACACCACATCATCAACTAAGCACTCACAATCATCAAAACATCAAAACTACACAATCTGCCATAAACTACATCATAGCACTTTGTGAGCTACATGCAAAGCACCTACATCCACCTAAACATGCCAAATAAGATATGTGGCTGTAGCTATCCAAGATTACTACAAGCAAAAGCAAAAATATCACACAAACGAGTAAACACAGAAAGTTACACAACTGCAAACTTGCCCAAAAATATCAGATTTCAGGGACTTAGTGAAAATTCCAGATTCTCACTATCTGTTTATGCTCTGAATCATTTTGACAGCAGCCAAAACAATATCTACACGACTCCAAATGGAATGAAAATTTACAGGGAGCTAGACAAACATGTCAGCTTCAACTTTCCAGTTGTAAGCTAAGCCTGAATCACAACACATTGACCTGCACAACCTCATCTACAGGGGAAGAAAGTATAAACAGATTCTCAAACTTAGTGAAAATCTCATATTTTCACTAATCTGGAATTTCAGCCACATGCCTATTTTGATTGGGCACAACTTGCACATATGGATTTCTAAACATGAAATGAAACCAACATGTGTTAGAGGGGGTCACCCTCTACTACCACAACCAAGAAACAAACCCTTGGGCTCACCACATCACATGGAACCAAGCTCACAACATGGAACAAATCTGAAATATGTCATCTCCAGAAAATGTTCCAATGGAAAAAATGATTTCACCAATGGATTCCTGGGATCTTTCTACCCCAAAACCATATATAAAACATATGCACTTGCTTGGAACAAGTGGGCACAAACTAGGAAAGCAAATCTACAAAGAATCATGTCTAGTGAATAGTGCATCATCCCATGTGCTATTCACTAGAAATACACCTACAAGCACAAGCATAAGTTCCCAACATATATGGGGTACATGAGGGGTAGACCTCATGCCCATGTGACTTGGCACACCACTACATCATCATGAGACCACAAGCTTAACAAAAGGAAACAATCTACACAACTAATAGATGTCACAACTAACTAAACTCGCATAAATGCTTCTACTCTACACATGTTATCTTGCACATGTGCTCCCCAAGTCATATCTTTCCATGACATGGGTGAGACACACACACATGGTCACACACACACCCACAAACATTCACACTAGTTAGGACACACTCACACACATGATATGTGGTGAGGGGGGGGAACCCTTCCACACACATACTCATGCTTGCACAAGGCCACCTCCACATCACACCTATATCCTGCACTCTTATCCACTAGAACATATATACACAAGTTAAACTCCTAAACATGGCAACTACTCACATACACACACTACACAATCTACCCCATCACATTCATCACAACTAGCTACAACACTAAGCTACACAAGCTGCACTTGAGAGGAGAAAAACAATAAATAAATTCCACTTGCTGTTTAAACACCATAGCCCACATCTAGCAAACACAAGAAGCAAAAACAGCAAGAAGGCATAAAAAAAATAAAAGTGGTTGAGGAGGAATCGAACCCTGGATCCCCCTGGTACACCACAGAACAGGGGAACGGAGCACGTAAGCTTCTCTGCTGCGGCAATCTACTGTTGCCAGGAAGTATAATGCAAAAAGGGGGGAGTGCATCGACTAGGGATCGAACCCTGCACCTCAGGTGTACACAGACAGACACACACCACTGCGCTACTATATAGTAGTCTGACAGAATGGGGGAGTAAATCTAGGTAAACTAGCAACAGCACCTGGTGCTCTGCTTGCACACAGGGCCGCCGGCGACAGGAAGGACGTCGTGCTGCCCTGTTGCTGCACCACGTGGGAACACCACATACTGCTACTGCGCGACTGCTACGCCACGCTAGCCTACACGCTGCCGCGCTACTACACGCGCACGCTCCCAAGAACACAGCAACATACATATCACCATGGTCTACTTCTTGACAGAGAAAGCTCTGGCGAGCACTTGCCCATCTAGTCGAAGAGAGGGAGGAAGGATGGGTCCTCACATAGGGAAGGAAGAGGGAAGCCGTAGAGCTTGGAGGAGATGCCGAAGGGGAAGTAGACGATCGGAGGGGTACTATCGTTGAACCGAAGTAGAACCGAGGTAGACGAAGGAGAGTAGCGGGGCCGAGGCGTTGGCGAGCTCCTGGCCGTCGATGTTGGCATTCCCCGGCCTCAGCGAGGTCGGGAATGGGGCGCGGGGAGCCTCTCCGAGCTCTTGGACATGGCGGCCGCGCCGGAAGACGTGGATGCAGGGGGGTTAGACGCCGGCGATGCTCTCTTCTATCTCTGATCAGAATCTGCAGAGGCTTACCTTTGGGGAGAAGAGAGATGGGATGGAGTGGCGGCGGCGGATGGGGGAGAGGGGAACCCTAGGACGAGGGCACGGACGCCCACGCTTATAAAGTGGGGGTCCTCGACGGTTGTGCCCTCACAGCGGCAACTCTCTCTCTCTCTCTCTCTCTCTCTCTCTCTCTCTCTCTCTCTGCAAGTAGACGGAAAGAGAGCACGCGGGATTGTAGACGGTGTCAGAGGAGGAAGGAGGGATGCGGGAGTGGGCTAGCGCGGGGACAGAGGGGAACTGGGCCACGCTGTGCGGGTGTAAGCCCACCAGAGCGCCTCTTAAGAGAAAACAATTCCCTCGGCTTAACTATTTACAGAAACAAAATAGAGAAGAATAAAAATGCACAAGGAAAACTATAAGTGCTAAAAATAATACCATCACATCCGTGGACATGATAATTCAAGACCTATTTGACTAAAATGTAAAATGAATATATGGGGCAAATTAATATTTACAAAACAGCAATTCTTTGACCTGTTTTGTAATTATTTGCACCTCTTGCACCCCTATTTAAAACAACAACTACACATCACAAATTCACCACAAACAAGAGCTAAAACAAAAACATTTTAAAAAACAGAGAATGACCAAGTGAATCTTGATGTTGAGGTGAAATAGAGAGGGGGAGAAGATGGTTTTGAAACCTAAGCAATCACAAGGTTCAACTCCTACTATCACATGTATACTCCACACAATCTTCCCCTCTCACATCACCACATAAGATCACAAGCATCACATGAGATCATATGACCACAAAGCAACAAAACATGACAGATGGAATGATATGATATGGCATGCATGCATGCAAGGAAGAATAACAAGTGACATCACATGAAATCACATGCATTCAAAGCTCTCATGACATTGACAAGGTGGACCCACATGAAGAAGGTTCCAAAAAGGGAAGGCTACACACTTGGGGCATTACAGTCCTTGACTTGATCCTCCCCGGCAACGGTGCCAGAAATCCTGCTGCTACTTCTCAAACAAGAGGGACAGAAATTGACACATTGACGGAGACTTGCTTGCGTTGGTTTTTCCCTTGAAGAGGAAAGGGTGATGCAACACACGAGCAGTAAGTATTTCCCTCAGTTTGAGAACCAAGGTATCAATCCAGTAGGAGAATCTCGTCAAGTCCAGAGTACCTGCGCAAACACAAAAGAGCTTGCACCCAACGCTATAAAGGGTTGTCAATCCCTTCAAGATTGATTGCAAAGTGAGATCTGAAGGCGGAAAGTGCAACGAAGTAAAAGAGTAAGGCTAAAAATATGGTGTGAAGTAGACCCGGGGGCCATAGTGTTCACTAGAGGCTTCTCTCAAAATAGCAAATATTATGGTGGGTGAACAAATTACTGTCGAGCAATTGATAGAACAGCGCAAAGTCATGACGATATCTAAGGAAATGATCATACATATAGGCATCACGTCCGAGACAAGTAGACCGATACTTTCTGCGTCTACTACTATTACTCCACACATCGACCGCTATCCAGCATGCATCTAGTGTATTATTGCCTCTAGGGCATATTTCCAACAGGTACGCAACACAACGATGCACAATTATATGATAGAGAAATGAAGACAAATTTAAATTGTCAATATACAACACTTCAGTACGTAGGGGTTCAAAAGTTGAATTTATATTCCAACAAAGACCTTTGAGAAGGGGGTGCAATTATTTTTCTGTCAGGTGAAGAACATATAAAAGCTCTGGGAGTTATTGTTTCATGAAGGCAAGATGAAGTCTTAGACATGCTAGGATTTTGCACTACAAGTCAGGATACACACATCATAGTACTATTATCTATCCTAGTTGAATATAATGTAAGGTCATCCTTAGTTTTTTTAGGATTTGTTCACCTTAGGTATGTTGCCCCTTCTATCCTTGTTTGATTTTGTCCTCCCACAAGTGTTTTTTCACTATAAACCATCTCAATGATCTCACCTCTTATTATTACCACATAAAATTTTTTTATTTTATTTGCCAATTTAATAATTATTAATGAAACATGTTTCTTTTACACAATTAAATTTATATGTATATGTAAATCATAGATTAACCTACTAGACTATTTATGCTCCAAATAAGCTTACTGCTGCAAGCATTTCCCAATCTGACTGCAATGAATGTTGTTATAATGGGATGTTGAAATATATGAATGTATAAAAATGGAAAGATCTTCAACAGTGTCGCCCAAAGCCAATAATCTTGGAAGCAAGGATTAAAGAAGGATCCCATGCTTGTCAAGCAGCATACCAAAAGGAAGAACATTGTATGCCTTGGGCAATGGATTAACTCTGCACTTTCATAAGTTCTTTCTAAATTAAGATTATTTCCATGTTATAGAAAACTGGTGTTGGATAGTCCTTTGATTTTTTTCATTGTTTGTTTGTTCTCATATTTTACTTTCTTGTACGTATTTTATTATTAATGAAAATTAATGTAGAACAATTGCACGATCTAGGGGTAAAAGAAAAAGAATATTTATGCTCCACTGGGGCACCACGAAAAATATCTAGTTTTCTAAAAAAAACAGGAACCAGCAAGGTACATGCTCGGTGTTGGCTGCTCCCACATCCTAAAATACACGCATAAGAGTATCTCTAGCAAACCCCGTATAATGCCGACCTGCAAAACTCGTTTACAGTTCGCGAAAAAACGGTTTTGCGGGTTGGCGCGGGCTACGGCCGAGCTGACTTCGGATAGCGGAACTATAAAACAGAATATTCACGAATATTTTGTTTTAAAGTTCCGTTATGCACGGTCTCCTCGGCCGCAGCCCGCGCCAACACAGAAAACAGATGGGTTTTTATCTGAATTTGACAATATGCCACATATTAAGAATTATTAATTCAATATAAGATAAAAGGTTGATATTACAATAAAACAATCATCCAAATTACAAAATATGTTGAAATCACAGAAGCAAACTAAATAATTTAATATAAAACTTGTCTCGAATACAAATCACACATGGATTAAATGAAATGAAAGGGAAAATGAAATTTGTTACTGCCCAACGCTTTACCAATGATGCTCAATGATATCCTCCTAAAGCTGAAAGTGTGTGTTTGCATGTTCAATTTCCCGGTAAGTTTGAAGAAATGCTCTAATGCGGTTAGGGTGTGTGGCTGGTTTGACATGGCTACCCACGTTGTCGTAGAAGAACTCCAGGTTCATGTATTTCTCATCTTCGAGAATCATATTGTGAAGGAACACAAAGTATGTCATGATGTTTTTCACGGATCGCTTGTCCCCAAAACGAGCATGATCACGAACAATAGCAAACCTAGATTGCAAAACCCCGAATGCTCTTTCAATATCTTTTCGGGCTTCCTCTTGTGCCCTTGCAAATTCACAATGTTTCCTAGTTTGGGTATCTTTGATGCTCTTGACAAATGTGCATCAAGAAGGATAGATGCCATCTGCAAGATAGTACCTCTTTGTGTATTCATGCCCATTGATAGTGTAGTTGCAAGAAGGAGCATCACCATTAGCAATCCTAGCAAACTAATGAGATCGTTGCAACACATTGATATCATTAAGAGTACCCGACATACCAAAAAAGCAATGCCAAATCCATAAATCCTCGGATGCTATGGACTCTAGCACAATTGTTGCATCACGAAACTTGCCACAATACATTCCCTGCCATGCCTTCAGACAGTTTTCCAAAGTCCAATGCATACAATCAATGCATCCTAGCATGCCAGGCCAATCTCTTCTCTCATTGTTGCCATCAACTTTTTTATGTCTTCCTCGTTGGGTGCCCGAAGATATTCAGGACCAAAGACACACATGATCACTTTGGCAAACCTATACACTGACCCAATTGTAATATATTCACCAATGCGAAGGTACTCATTGGCATAGTTAGCCGGAATGGCGTATGCAATTACCCGCATAGCTGCCGAGATTTTTTGATATTCACTAAATCCCTTCAAGCCCGCGACGTTTCTTCTTTGAGTAAAATACTGCCAGTTAGCCTCGCAAGCTTGCACATTTTTTACAAAAAGGGATCAGCGCATTCGGTACCTTCTCCGAAAGAGGTGCGATGGATATGTTGGATTGTCCATGAAGTAGTCTTGCATCAACATATCGTTCCCGAGAAGGCGATTGCGAGAAATGCAAAGACGGCCGACGGCCGATCCTCTCCGTCTCTTTAGTTTCTCATAGTCGCGTGCATTCACTGTGAGGGCCATCACCAGCATGTGATGTCGATGGTTCTCGAGCAACATCTCAACATCCGAGTCGACCGAATCGGATGAATCCTTGAGAAAAAACCTCTCGCGAGGATCCAATTCCATCTAAGATCGTAATTACGAGCGTCGCATGAACCAACTATGCATATCGCATCCGAAAGGTGAAGCACAATGGTGGACGGCTGCGGAAGGGGGTGGGGAACACGTGCGGGCTGAAATTTCCCTCCCGCCAAACGCTTTTCTTTTATACATGACAACCTTGGATTGAGGAGAGAACATGCGATTTCGCAGGTTGGAGGCGGGATTTTACCACAACCTCAAAAAAATTTATGGGTCCCACGCGTTTGCGGGGTCTGGTCGGGCATCTTTTTTATGCTATAAGTTAGGGATTGCATGCATCACTCATTGATGGTGCACTAGGCACATATATAGGTACAAGGGGTGCAACTCATGTCTTGTCTCCCAAGTTACATACATGTTACAAAGAGAGGGAGACGTGACATGTGCAATATACAAAACCAAGAACTATATAGGTGTACACAGAGTATACATGTTCAACCCCCCCCCCCCCCCATAGTCGAAGCATCGCCAAAGACGCAAAGACTGGACCAAAAACCCTTGAAGGTCGAGGTTGGTAGTCCCTTTGTCATGACATCGACAAACTGCTGATCGGTGGGCACATGTAGGACTCTAATGTGGCCAAGCGCAACCTGCTCACGAACAAAGTGAATGTCGAGCTCAATGTGTTTGGTGCGTCAATGATGAACCGGGATGGCCAAGAGGTAGACCGCGGACACATTGTCGCAGAAGACAAGTGTGTCCTTAAGAATCTCAACCAACAACTCCTGAAGCAGTTGTCATAGCCAGGAACACTCCACAATGGCATTAACCACAACGCGGTACTCCGCCTCAGCACTCGAGTGAGACACCATGGGTTGTCGCTTAGACGACCAGGATATCAAATAGGGCCCAAGGTAGACACAGTAACCAGAGGTGGAGCGAGGAGTGTCCGGGCAGCCCGTCCAATCCGCGTTAGAGTAGGCGACGAGGTCGGTGGCGGAGGAAGCCGTCAGAGTGAGACCCATAGCCATGGTGCCACCTATATAGCGAAGAATGTGTTTCACCAAGGCCCAGTGAGTATCACATGGAGTGTGCATGTGGAGGCACAACTGACCCATAGCGTACTGCAGATCTGGCCGCGTGAGTGTGAGATATTGAAGAGCACCAGCGATGGACTGGTAGAAGGCGTGGTCGGACACTGGACTTCGTATCAATAGGCGTGGAAGCAATCTTGGTCACTCCAGAATCTCATGGGCGTACTTCTACTGATGCACAAAGAAGCCGGTAGGACGGCGAACGACCTCGATGCCGAGGAAGTAGTGTCGAGCCCCCAAGTCCTTGAGAGCAAACTCGGCGCTGAGGTGAGTAGTGATCTGCCGGAGCAACACACAGGAGGATGCTATCAAGATGATGTCGTCGACGTAGAGGAGTAGGTATGCAGTACTGATACGTCTCAAACGTATCTATAATTTTTGATGGTTTCATGTTGTTATCTTGTCATCTTTGGATGTTTTATGTACCTTTTATATCTTTTTTGGGACTAACTTATTAATTCAGTGCCAAGTGCCAGTTCCTGTTTTTTCTGTGTTTTTGGCTCTTTTCAGATCTGATTTTGGAACGGAATCCAAACGCAATAAAATCCCCGAAATGATTTTTTTTCCCGAACGAAAGAAGATTAGGGGGCTTATAGGCCAAGCCAGCAAGGTTACAGGGAGCCCACAAGCCCCCCATCCGCCACCAGGGGGCGGTGGTGGGCAGGCTTGTGGCCTCCCTGGCGCCCCCTGACCTAGATCCTGCGCCTATATATTCCCTAAAATACAGAAAAAAATTAGGGGATCCATGAAAATACTTTTCCGCCGCCGCAAGCTTCCATTTCCGCGAGATCTCATCTGGAGACCCTTCTAGGTGCCTTGCCGGAGGGGACTTTGGAGTTGGAGGGCTTCTACATCAACATCATCGCCCCTCCAATGACTCGTGAGTAGTTTGCTTCGGACCTACGGGTCCGTAGTTAGTATCTAGATGGCTTCTTCTCTCTCTTGGATCTTCAATAGAAAGTTCTCCATGATCTTCATGGAGATCTATCCAATGTAATCCTCTTTGGCGGTGTGTTTGTCGAGATCCGATGAATTGTGGATTTGTGATCAGATTATCTATGATATATATTTGAGTCTTTGCTGATTTCTTATATGCATGATTTGATATCCTTGTAAGTCTCTCCGAGTCTTGGGTTTTGTTTGGCCAACTAGATCTATGATTCTTGCAATGGGAGAAGTGCTTGGTTTTGGGTTCTTACCGTGTGGTGACCTTTCCCAGTGATAGTAGGGGCAGCAAGGCACACATCATGTAGTTGCCATAAAGGGTAACAAGGTGGGCTTTGTCGTAGATATGAGATTTTCCATCTACATCATGTCATCTTGCTTAAGGCGTTACTCTGTTCTTTTGGACTTAATACACTAGATGCATGCTGGATAGCGGTCGACGTGTGGAGTAATAGCAGTTGATGCAGAAAGTATCGGTCTACTTGTTTTAGACGTGATGCCTATAGATATAATCATTGCCATAGATGACGTCATGACTTTGCGCGGTTCTGTCAATTGCTCGACAGTAATTTGTTCACCCACCATCTACTTGCTTTCATGAGAGAAGCCACTAGTAAACACTACGGCCCCCGGGTCTATTCACACCTATCGTTTCCACTTTCGCCTTTACTTTTCTTTGTTACTTTGTTGCTTTCAGTTCTCACTTGGCGAACAATCTATAAGGGATTGACAACCCCTTCATAGCGTTGGGAGCAAGCTTTTTGTGTTTGTGCAGGCACTTGTGATACTCCTTCACTCGATCGATACCTTGGTTCTCAAACTGAGGGAAATACTTACCACCGCTGCGCTACATCACCCTTTCCGCTTCGAGGGAACACCAACGCAAGGCTCCAAGGCCACGGGGGAAATCCTTTGCATATTTGCCTAGGAAGTCCCTTAAGGCGTAGCCGTAGCAGAAGGATTCCTGGTGCCGTTGCTGAGGAGTACCAAGACAAGAACAGTCTCCCATCAACACGACTATTTCTGGCGCCGTTGGAAGGTCTTTTGTTGCAGTAGCAGAAGTATTTCTGGCGCCATTGCTCGGGAAGGAGAGATCTATCCAAGGAGGTCTCACAAACTCATCTCCTGCATTTACTTTTTTGCCAGTTGCCTCTCGTTTTCCTCTCCCCCACTTCACATTTGCCGTTTTCCTTTGCCTTTCTCCTTTGCCTTTTTCGTTTGCCTTTTCGTTCACCCTTTTCTCTCGCTTGCTTTCTGTTCGCTTTTGTGCCATGTGCCTTCATTATGCTTGCATCTTTGCTTGCTGAAAATCTAGTGATATGGATCCTCACCCACTTGCTAATCTCTTTAAGAGATCCAATTATTTTGATCCAATTGCTAGTAAGTTGAGGGCACTTGACTATTTTTATGGAGTTTTGGTTGAGCTGTGTGAATCTGAAAATTGTGAGGAAGAAATTTATGAAGTGATTCACGAGGGCTCCTTGGATGAAAAGCATGATTGCAATGGTTTCACTATAAATTCTATTAGTGACAATCATGCTAAAATTATGAAAAACCCTAAGCTTGGGGATGCTAGTCTTGCTATGACCACTACTTCTTGCAAAGATCATGATTGGGGTGATGATTTTTCTTTTGATCTTGAAAATTTGTTCAAGCCTCAAGATGAAAATGATGTTTGCAATAATGTTGAAAGTGGGTTTGGAGAAGTCATGACTTTAGATGATAATCCCACTACTTTTGAAGAGCGTCAACTTTGCATGCATGTGGATCATGAAAAGAATATCCTATGTGATAGCTATATCGTTGAACTCGAATATGATTCCACACGTAATTGCTATGAGAGAGGAAACTATTTTGGTGGAAACTTTCATGTTACCAAATTACCTCTCGTTATGTGGAGATTGCTATTGTTTCTTTCTTCTTCCTTGCATATGGCAACTATTGGTTGTCTTGACAATCTGTTTTCCTATAAAAATGCCTATGCATAGGAAGTATGTTAGACTTAGATGTGATTTTCACATGCTTTAGGTGTTGGAAATATGCCCTAGAGGCAATAATAAAATGGTTATTATCATATTTCCTTGTTCATGATAATCGTCTATTGTTCATGCTATAATTGTATTAACAAGAAACAGTAATACATGTGTGAATAAATAGATCACAATGTGTCCCTAGCAAGCCTCTAACTGGCTAGCTCGTTAGCCAATAGATGATCATGGTTTCCTCGTCATGGGCATTAGATGTCATTGATAACGGGATCACATCATTGGGAGAATGATGTGATGGACAAGACCCAATCCTAAGCATAGCACTAGATCGTATTGTTCGTATGCTAAAGCTTTTCTAATGTCAAGTGTCTTTTCCTTCGACCGTGAGATCGTGCAACTCCCGGATACCGTAGGAGTGCTTTGGGTGCATCAAACGTCACAACATAACTGGGTGACTATAAAGGTGCACTACGGGTACCTCTAAAAGTGTGTGTTGGGTTGGTACGAATTGATATCAGGATTTGTCACTCCGCGTGACGGAGAGGTATCTCTGGGCCCACTCGGTAGAACATCATCATGAGCTCAATGTGACTAAGGATTTAGTCACACGATGATGTGCTATGGAATGAGTAAAGAGACTTACCGGTAACGAGATTGAACAAGGTATAGGTATACCGACGATCGAATCTTGGGCAAGTTCTATACCGACAAACAAAGGGAATTGTATACGGGATTGATTGAATCCTTGATATCGTGGTTCATCCGATGAGATCATCGTGGAGCAAGTGGGAGCCACCATGGGTATCCAGACCCCGCTGATGGTTATTGGCCGGAGAGGTGTCTCGGTCATGTCTGCCTGTCTCCCGAACCCGTAGGGTCTACACACTTAAGGTTCGATGACGCTAGGGTTATAGGGAATTGTTATACGAGGTTACCAAAAGTTGTTTAGAGTCCCAGATGAGATCCCGGACGTCACGAGGAGCTCCAGAATGGTCCGGAGGTAAAGATTGATATATAGGATGGATGGTTTTGGACATCGGAAATGTTTCGGGCGTCACCGGTAATGTACCGGGACCACCGGGACCACCGGTAATGGTTCCGGGGATCCACCAGGAGGGGCCACCAGCCCGAAGTGGTAGCATGGGACAAAGTAGGGAGGTCAACCAGCCCAAAGTGGGCTGGTGCGCCTCCCACAAGGAGGCCCAAGGTGCAGGAGGTGGAGAGGGGGGGGACCCTAGGCGCTGGTGGGCCTCGCCACCCCCTCCCCCTGCCCTGGCCACCGCACCTCCCATATGGGGGGGCTGCCGCACCACCTAGGGTGGGAGCCCTAGGGGTGGCACCCCCCTCCCCTCCTCCTATATATAGTGGGGGTTTTGGAGCTGTTCTACACACAGTTTTCCCTCTCCCTCGGCGCAGCCCTGCCCCCCTTCTTCCTCCTCTCCCACGGTGCTTGGCGAGGCCCTGCCGGGAGACCTCATCTCTCCATCGACACCACGCCGTCGTGCTGCCAGAGATCTTCCCCAACCTCTCCCTCCTCCTTGCTAGATCAAGGTGCAGGAGACGTCACCGGGCTGCACGTGTGTTGAACGCGGAGGTGCCGTGGTTCAACACTAGATCGGAATCACACCGCGATCTGAATCGCCGCGAGTACGACTCCATGAACCGCGTTCTAGCAACGCTTCCGCTTAGCATTCTTCAAAGGTATGAAGATGCACTCACCCCTCTCTCGTTGCTGGTCTCTCCATCGGAAGATCTGAATATGCGTAGGAATTTTTTTGAATTTATGCTACGTTACCCAACATTAGGATGCTCTCGTTATGCTTCAATTCTTGTCTTTTGTGAGAGGATCATTCAATGCCTAGCTAAGAGCGTTAAACAATAGCGCTTGTTGGGAGGCAACCCAATGAATCTATCCTTCTTCTTTCTGTTTTGTGTTTTCCACACTTTCATAATTCTGTTATGATTGTGTTTTTTGTGTTTCTTTTTGTGTTTGTGCCAAGCAAAACCGTTATGATTAGTCTTGGGGATGATCGTTTGGTCATGCTGGAAAAGACAGAAACTTTCTGCTCACGAAAAGAAATTTCATTTTGTTTCTGTAAGAGCTTTTGAGTTGATTCTTTTTGCTTCTGATTTCTATGCAAATTCTTCAGACTGTCGTAAGTTTTCAGAATTTTTGAAGTACCAGAAGTATACGAATTATACAGATTGCTACAGACTGGTCTGCTGTAAACAGATTCTGTTTTTGTTGTGTTGGTTGCTTATTTTGATGAAACTATGGATAGTATCGGGGGGGTATTAGCCATGGAAGATTGAAGATACAGTAACCCAACATCAGCATAAGTAGAATTTAAGTTTGCTACAGTACCTAAGGACATGGTGGTTTGCTTTCTCATACTAATGTTATCACGAGTTTCTGTTTAAGTTTCGTGTTGTGAAGTTTTCAAGTTTTGGGTGAATTTCTTATGGACAAAGAGATAAAGAGTGTCAAGAGCTCAAGCTTGGGGATTCCCAAGGACCCCAAGAGAATCAAGGATGCCGTAAAAGCCTAAGCTTGGGGATGCCCCGGGAAGGCATCCCCTCTCTCGTCTTCAATCCATCGGTAACGTTGCTTGAGGCTATATTTTTACTCACCACATGTTATGTGTTTTTGCTTGGAGCGTCTTGTATCGTAGGAGTCTTTTATTTTTGTTGTGTCACAATCATCCATGATGCACACCTAGAGAGAGACATGCACTCACCGTGATTTTGTCGAGCTGCACTTATATCTTTTGGTAGACAATTCAGCTCACATGTGCTTCACTTATATCTTTTAAGCTAGATACTTTTGCTCTATGTGCTTCACTTATATATTTTAGAGCACGGCGGTGCGTGGGTTGGTAGTTGATCTATGCTTTGAAAGTAGTCTCAAAAGGGGTAGTTATCCAAAGGGATATGAAAACTTCCACCTTCATGTGCATTGAATAGTTAGAGAAGTTTGATTCATCTCAATTAGTTATGAGTTATGGTTGTGGTAATATTAAAGTTATGCTAGTAAGGTGTTGTGGATCTAGAAATACTTGTGTTGAAGTTAGTGATTCCCGTAGCATGCACGTATGGTGAACCGCTATGTGATGAAATCTGAGCATGATTAGTCTATTGATTGTCATCCTTTGCGTGGCGGTCGGGATCGCGCGATGGTTTATACCTACCAACCCTTCCCCCAGAAGTATGCGTTAAATGCTTTGTTTCGATTACTAATAAAAATTTGCAACAAGTATATGAGTTCTTCATGACTAATGTTGAGTCCATGGTTTAGATGCACTTCCACCTTCGACCATCACTATCTTCTTAGTGCCGTGCAACTTTCGCCAGTGCACAAAACCCACCATTAGCCTCCCTCAAAACAGCCACCATACCTACCTACTATAGCGTTTTCAAAGTCATTCCGAGATATATTGCCAGGCAACTACCACCATGACATGTGCCACCATGTCTACATTGCCATCGCATGATAGTAAGATAGCTAGCATGATGTTTCCATTAATGTCTATGTCATGCTAGATCATTGTCACGGGACACTACCGAAGGCATTCCGTATAGAGTCATCGTTGCTCTAAGTTTTGAGTTGAAAGTGTGATGATCATCATTTATGGAGCATTGTCCCATGTGAGGAAATAAAAGAGGCCAAAGATGCCCACCAAAATAAATAAAATAAAAATAAAAAATAGGCCAAAGAGCCCACGAAAAAAATGAGAGAAAAAGAGAGAAGGGACAATGCTACCACCTTTCCACACTTGTGCATATTAAGCACCATGATCTTCATGATTGAGAGTCTCTCATTTTGTCACCACCATATAGCTAGTGGGAAATTTTCATTATATAAATTGGCTTGTATATTCCAATGATAGGCTTCCTCAAAATTGCCTTAGGTCTTCGCGAGCAAGCAAGTTGGATGCACACCCACTAGTTTTCTTTAAGAGCTTTCACATACTCTTATCTCTAGTGCATCATTTGTATGGCAATACCTACTCATTCACATTGATATCTATTGATGAGCATCTCCACAGCTCATGATATGCCTAGTTAATGTGATCATCTTCTCCTTATTTTGTCTTGCAACCTCCACCACACTCCACACCACTCATAGTGTTAAAACCATGGCTCACTCTCATGTATTGCGTGAGAGTTGAAAAGGTTTGAGAAAGTAAAGGTGTGAAACAATTACTTGGCCAATACCGGGGTTGTGCATGATTTAAATTCATTGTGCAATGATGATAGAGCATAGCCAGACTATATGCTTTTGTAGGGATAACTTTCTTTTGGCCTTGTTATTTTGAAAGTTTATGATTATCTTGCTAGTTTGCTTGAATTATTATTGTTTCCACGTCAATAGCAAACTATTGTTTTGAATCTAATGGATCTGAACATTCACGTCACATAAGAGGAGTTACAAAGGACATCTATGCTAGGTAGCATAAAAGCATCAAAAATTCATTCTTTATCACTTCCTTACTCGAGGACGAGCAGGAGTTAAGCTTGGGGATGCTTGATACATCTCAAACGTATCTATAATTTTTGATGGTTTCATGCTGTTATCTTGTCATATTTGGATGTTTTATGTACCTTTTATATCTTTTTTGGGACTAACTTATTAATTCAGTGCCAAGTGTCAGCTCCTGTTTTTTGTGTGTTTTTGGCTCTTTTCAGATCTAATTTTGGAACGGAGTCCAAACGGAATAAAATCCCCGACATGATTTTTTCCCGAAAGAAAGAAGATCAGGGGGCTTGTGGGCCAAGCCAGGAGGGCTATAGGGAGCCCACAAGCCCCCCATCCGCCACCAGGGGGCGGCGGTGGGCAGGATTGTGGCCTCCCTGGTGCCCCCCTGACCTAGATCCTGCGCCTATATATTCCCTAAAATACAGAAAAAAATCAGAGGAACCACGAAAATACTTTTCCGCCACCGCAAGCTTCCGTTTTCGCAAGATCTCATCTGGAGACCCTTCCCGGTGCCGTGTCGGAGGGGACTTTGGAGTTGGAGGGCTTCTACATCAACATCATCGCCCCTCCAATGACTCGTGAGTAGTTCACTTCAGACCTACGGGTCCGTAGTTAGTAGCTAGATGGCTTCTTCTCTCTCTTGGATCTTCAATACAAAGTTCTCCATGATCTTCATGGAGATCTATGCGATGTAATCCTCTTTGGCGGTGTGTTTGTCGAGATCCGATGAATTGTGGATTTGTGATCAGATTATCTATGATATATATTTGAGTCTTTGCTGATTTCTTATATGCATGATTTGATATCCTTGTAAGTCTCCCCGAGTCTTGGGTTTTGTTTGGCCAACTAGATCTATGATTCTTGCAATGGGAGAAGTGCTTGGTTTTGGGTTCTTACCGTGTGGTGACCTTTCCCAGTGATAGTAGGGGCAGCAAGGCACACATCGTGTAGTTGCCATCAAGGGTAACAAGGTGGGCTTTGTCGTTGATATGAGATTGTCCATCTACATCATATCATCTTGCTTAAGGCGTTACTCTGTTCTTTTGGACTTAATACACTAGATGCATGCTGGATAGCGGTCGACGTGTGGAGTAATAGTAGTAGATGCAGAAAGTATCAGTCTACTTGTTTTGGACGTGATGCCTATAGATATAATCATTGCCATAGATGACATCACGACTTTGCGCGGTTCTATCAATTGCTCGACAGTAATTTGTTCACCCACCGTCTACTTGCTTTCATGAGAGAAGCTACTAGTAAACACTACGGCCCCCAGGTCTATTCACACCTATCGTTTCCACTTTCACTTTTACTTTGCTTTGTTGCTTTGTTGCTTTCAGTTCTCACTTGGCGAACAATCTATAAGGGATTAACAACCCCTTCATAGCGTTGGGAGCTGGCTTTTTGTGTTTGTGCAGGCACTTGTGATACTCCTTCACTGGATCCATGACTTGGTTCTCAAACTGAGGGAAATACTTACCACCGCTGTGCTACATCACCCTTTCCGCTTTGAGGGAACAGCAACGCAAGGCTCCAAGGCCACGGGGGAAATCCTTTGCATATTTGCCTAGGAAGTACCTTAAGGTGTAGCCGTAGTAGAAGGGTTCCTGGTGCCGTTGCTGAGGAGTACCAAGACAAGAACAGTCACCCGTCAACACGACTGTTTCTGGCGCCGTTTGAAGGTCTTTTGTTGCAGTCGCAAGTACCAGCACCCTGATGATAGATGAAGAGCGAGGCATCGAATCAAGTGGACCGAAACCCCGTTTGCTGAAGAAAGGCCGCCATACGCTGGTACCAAGCCCGGGGGGCGTGCTTCAGTCCATAGAGTGACCTGGAGAGCAGACACACATAATCGGGTGTGCACCATCGACGAAGCCGGTGGGCTGCTGACATACCACATGCTCCTGAAGAGGACCGTGGAGAAAGGTATTTGACACGTCCAGCTGGTGAACAAGCGAGGCACGCGAGACAGCCAACCAAAGGACAGTGCAAATCATGCCCGGTTTGACAACCGGTGTGAACGTGTCGGTGAAGTCGATGCCAGCTCGCTGTCGGAAACCATGTACCACCCAGCGCCTTATGGCGGTTAAGAGAACCGTCAGGGCGGGTCTTGTGGCAGAACACCCACTTGCCAGTGATGATGTTGGCATGGGTCGGCCGCAGAACAAGCCGCCACGTATGGATGCGCTGGAGGGCGTTGAATTCCTCACGCATCGCAACAAGCCAGTTCGGATCCCGAAGGGCCGCACAAGTGGAAGATGGTAGCGAAGACGGAGATGATGTAGAGGCAGCACACACATACTCGTCGGAGGGGTAGCGCATGCTAGGCTGAAGCATACCGGTGTGATCGCGTGTCACCACCTCGGAGAGAGGCCCGGAGGTGCCGACCGTGCCACGGGCATCCGAGGGGACCGCCATGGCAGCCGGAGAACCGGTGTAGGCGGGGAAGACCGAGTCGGAGTAGGCGTCGCCTACGGAGGCGGCCTAGCCCGAGGCGTCCGATGGGACCGCCAGGGCAGAGGGCGCCGCGCTCGAGGGTGACGACGGCAGCTCACCAGTGGATGCTGCAGGGGCGAGCTGCGGCTAGGTCCCGTACCAAGGCAGCAAGGCCTAAGAGACCGCCGAGGAACACCATCTCATCAAAGTACACATGCCACGAGGTATAAGCACGGTGGGACACTGGATCATAGCACCGGTAATCTTTAGTGTTAGGAGGATAGCCAAGAAAGACGCAGGGAACAGATCAAGGCGCGAGTTTATGAGGAGTGGTGGACGCGGTGCTAGGATAACACAGACACCCGAAGATGCATAGGCCATCGTAATATGGAGGCGCACCGAAGATAAGCTGAGGAGGCGCGTAATTCCAGCGCGGACGACATGGGCGGACATTAATGAGAAGGTTGGCGGTGGCGACCGCGTCCGGCCAAAACCGGGGGAGGCAAATTATAGTGGAAAAGTAATTGATGACCAACAAGTATATGGGTTCAATTGTAGCCTTTTCGGTAAGTAAGAGTGTCGAACCCAACGAGGAGCAGAAAGAAATGACCAAGTGGTTTTTAGCAAGGTAATATCTACAAGTGCTAAAATTGTAAGTAGCGGAGTAGTTTGATAGCAAGATAATTTGTAACGAGCAAGTAATGATAGTAGTAACAAAAGTGCAACAAGGTAGCCCAATCCTTTTGAGGCAAAGGATAGGCCAAAACGATCTCTTATGATAAGCAAAGTGTTCTTGAGGTTACACGGGAATTTCATCTAGTCACTTTCATCATGTTGGCTTAATTCGTGTTCGCTACTTTGATAATTTGGTATGTTGGTGGACCGGTGCTTAGGTGTTGTTCTTACTTGAACAAACCTCCTACTTATGATTAACCCTCTCACAAGCATCCGCAACTACGAGAGAAGTATTAAGAATAAATTCTAGCCATAGCATTAAACTTGTGTATCCAATCGGTCCCTTACGGAATAGCGCATAAACTAGGTTTAAGCTTGTGTCACTCTCGAAACCCATCATCTAATAACTACACCACAATGCATTCCCTTAGGCCCAAATATAGTGAAGTGTCATGTAGTCGATGTTCACATGACACCACTAAGGGAATCACAACATACATATCCTCAAAATATCAAACACATATCAAGTTCACATGATTACTTGCAACATGATTTCTCCCGTGACCTCAAGAACAAAACTAACTACTCACAAATGATAATCATGCTCAAGATCAGAGGGGTATTAAATAGCATAATGGATCTGAACATATAATCTTCCACCAAATAAAACATATAGTAATCAACTACAAGATGTAATCAACACTACTAGTCACCCACAAGCACCAATCTATAGTTCCGGTACAAAGATTGAACACAAGAGATGAACTAGGCTTTGAGAGGAGTTAGTGATGTTGAAGATGTTGATGAAGACAGCCCTCACCAAGATGGGAGAGTTGTTGGTGATGATGATGACGATGATTTCTTCCTCCGAGAGGGAAGTTCCCCTCGCGGAATCCTTCCGCCGGAGGGCAAAAGTGCTCGTGCCCAAGTTCCGCCTCGATACGGCGGCACTTCGTCCCGAAAGTCCTCTCCTACTTTTTGTATAGGTCAAAATTTCTTATATACCAGAAGGGGGCACCGGAGGTGTGCCTGGGTAAGCACAACCCATCGGGGCGCGCATGGGCTCCCTAGCTCGCCCAGGTGGGTTGTGCCCACCTGGTGGGCACCCTCTGGTACTTATTTGCTCCAATATTCCTCAAATATTACATAAAATTCCTCGTTAAGTTTCAGCTCATTTGGAGTTGTGCAGAATAGGTAGCCTGATGTAGCTTTTTCAGGTCCAGATTTTCAGCTGCCAGAATTCTCCCTCTTTGTGTATACCTTGCATATTATGAGAGAAAAGGCATTAGAATTGTTCCAAAAAGCATTATTATACAATTAAACAACATAAATAAGAGTAGGAAAACATGATGCAAATTGGACGTATCAACTCCCCCAAGCTTAGACCTCGCTTGTCCTCAAGCGAAAACCGAAATCAAGAAACATGTCCACATGCTTAGAGAGAGAGAGGTGTCGATAAAAACAAAAATACGGACATAGCAGCATCATGTAACTTATTATAACAACAACAAACTTTAACATAAAACTTTTACCATAGAACTTTTATCATAGGCTTCTCATGAACAAGTGACAATCCATGACAACATCGAAGTATAAATCATAAACTCTATTGGAAACCAATAAACTATGTTCTTAGTCAAATTTGCAACTACAATTCATCATGTTTTCAAGAAGGGTAACATATCGGAGCTTTTAGGCAAGTCCACATACTCAACCAGCATTTAGTCTTCTATGATTGCTAACACTCAACACGTACACATGAGCAAAGCGTTTCAAATAGACTCATAGAAAGATAGGGGCTTATAGTTTCGCCTCCCAACAAATTCACCTCAAGGGTGATGTCAACAATAATAACTCATGCTACCCATATTCAACTGGATATATGTGCCTAGATCTTTCCTCACCATATGATACATGCCAAAGGAGAAAATAAAAAAGGAATAGAGAGAAAAACTTTGACTCTTGCATGAAAGTAAATACATAAAAGTAAAAGAAGCAGAGGTTGCAATGCACTTTTTGTTTGTATTCTCAACCCCTTAGTGCAAGATAACATCATGTCATATTGCCCCATGTGATTGCAACCTTTATTATGCATTCTGTCGCTTTTATTCTTCAACATCACAACTTCGTACAACGCTCAATTTTCCCTTATACTAAATGATCTTACATTTTTAGAAGGAATTTTTATTGCCCTTTTTGCACCGATGACAACTTACTTGAAGGATCTTACTCAATCCATAGGTAGGTATGGTGGACTCTCAAACAAGATTTGGGTTTAAGGGTTTTGGATGCACAAGTAGTATCTCTAGTTAGTGCGGAGTTTTTGGCTAGCAAAGATAGGCGCAAGCACCACATGTTGAAGGATCCATGACAATATAACTTCTATGTGAATATGAACAAACATAATTCATTACGTTGTCTTCCTTGTCTAACATCAACAATTTTGGCATATAATATTTTGATGGGTGCTCACAATCACAAAAGATTTTTAGGATAGTGTATTTGCATGTGAATCTTCTCTTCCCTTATTAATTCTTTCATGAGTTGCATCATTGACCAATGCTATGTTTGTCAATCTACAATTAAATTTTCTACTTATACTTTTCCTAGTGTAATGTCATCACTTACCATAAGATTAGCATATGATCTTTTTCATTTATTTCCTTTCTTTTTATTGAAACAAGAAAGTAAATAAGGCAAAACTCAAACTAAACTTTATTATATATCTTGCACATGATTGCATAGATTGATCACTAAGCAAACTCTTGGAAAGAAAGGATCGAACTAAACTTTTATTCATCTAAAACAAAAGATAACCAAGGATCGAACTAAGAACAATAAAGGCAAAAGATAGTGGAGATGATACGATACCGGGGCACCTCCCCCAAGCTTGGCGAAAGACAAAGGGAGTGCCCATACCTGATACTCTATTTTCTTTTGGTGATGAAGAAGGAGGTGGTGGTGATGAAGTAGAAGCAATCTTGTCCTCCAGTTTCCATGGAAGAGGCTCACCATCATAATAGGAAGAGTGGGTCTCTCGGATCCTGCAACTGGCAGCCAAACTGATACCTTTAAACCTTTCCTCATATTCAAAGACTTGGCTTTGAAGGTCATGGATCTGGCTATGGAGGAAGTTGATTTGCTCGTTGAGGGAGAAGATGATGTCCTTCATGGACTTGCCATCCACCTTGAGATCACGGGTGTAGTCCGCGATCATGAGGTGTTTGGCATTGAGCCCACGGTCCACCATCCACTTGCACCGAAAGACTTCCTGCTCCATAGCTTCAAGCCTGGCCTCCACGGATCCAGTCCCCTTGGGTCCTTGCACATCGTGGATGTGCATCACCCCATCGCACATCTGGATAGCTTGAGGGTGATGCATCACTTCCCACAGATATGGGTTGATGACGTTGTCGAAGAACTTGTCTTTGGAGGAGCTTGAAGCGGCCATGGTGGATTGGATCTAACAGAAAATAGCAAGAAAAGAAAACAGGAGATTTCTCCGCGATACGGAAATCAACAGGTTTGGGGGGTATATAAAGATTTTTTTTTATCTTGTGGAACAAGCAGAACGGAAGAAAAACGGAGTCTGAAAAGTACCCGAGGTGGGCACAACCCACCGGGGCGCGCCTGGCAAGCGAGGCGTGCCCTCGTGTATCATGCCGACCAGGGTCACCTTCCTGGAAGTTTCTTATTTTCCTAATTTTTTAAATAATCCAAACTGACAAAATATATTTTTGCAGATTTTTCGGAGTCCGTTTACTTATCGTATCACGTACCTCCCTTTTTTCACGATTCTGGAGTGTTCCGGAAGGTTTCTTTTATGTGTTCTTCCCGTGTCATAGTTTGGATAATATTGCTTTCAACATTAATGGGCGTACCTGAGATATAATGTTTTATTCGTTGCCCATTGACAACCTTTGTGCTAGTACCTTTGGCATTATTTATTTTGATAGGTTCGGATCGATAGACCTCCTCGATAACATAGGGTCCTTCCCATTGGGAGAGGAGTTTTCCTGCAAAGAATCTGAAATGAGAGTTGTACAAAAGAACATATTCTCCAACTTTGAACTCATGCTTTTGGATTCTTTTGCCATGCCATCTTTTAACTTTTTCTTTAAATAACTCTGCATTTTCATAAGCTTGGATTCTCATTCATCTAATGAGCTAATATCAAATAACCTCTTTTCACCAGCAAGTTTGAAATCATAGTTGAGTTCTTTGATTGCCCAATATGCTTTATGTTCTAACTCAAGAGGAAAATGACAAGCTTTTCCACCAACCATTTTATAAGGAGATATACCCATAGGATTTTTATATTCTATTCTATAAGCCCAAAGGGCATCATCTAGTTTCTTAGACCAATTCTTCTGGGACCTATTGACAGTCTTTTGTAAAATTAGTTTTATTTCTCTATTGCTAAGTTCAACTTGACCACTAGACTGAGGATGATAAGGTGATGCAATTCTTTGGTTAACATCATACTTCGTAAGCATTTTACGGAAAGGGCCATGAATAAAGTGTGAACCACCATCAGTCATTAAATATCTAGGGACTCCAAACCTTGGGAAAATAACTTCCTTAAGCATTTTAATAGAGGTGTTGTGATCAACACTACTAGTTGGAATAGCTTCTACCCACTTAGTAACATAATCAACAACAACCAAAATATGTGTATACCCATTAGAGGAAGGAAAAGGTGCCATGAAATTAAATCCCCAAACATCAAATGGTTTAACAGCAAGTGAATAATTCATAGGCATTTCTTGACGCTTACCGCTATTACCTATTCTTTGACATTCATCACAAGATGAGACAAACTTACGGGCATCCTTGAAGAGAGTAAGCCAATAAAAACCAGATTGCAATACCTTATGAGCGTTTCTATCTCCCGCGTGATGCCCTCCATAAGCTTCGGAGTGACATTTCCATGGGATTTGTTCCTGTTCATGCTCAGGTACACAACGTCTAGTAATACCATCTACTCCTTCTTTATAAAGATGTGGGTCATCCCAAAAGTAATGTCTGAAATCATAGAAGAATTTTTTTTGTTTTCTTGGTATGAGAAGCTAGGTGGTATGTATTTAGCAACAATATAATTAGCATAATCAGCATACCAAGGTGTACTATTAGAAACATTTATTGCAGCTAATTGTTCATCATGAAAGCTATCATTAATAGATTGTGGGTCATCAAGAATATTTTCAAGCCTAGAAAAGTTATCAGCTATAGGGTCTCTGCTCCTTTCCTATCAGTGATATGTAAATCAAATTCTTGTAAGAGAAGAACCCACCTAATGAGTCTAGGTTTAGCATCTTTCTTTTCCATAAGATATTTAATAGCAGCATGATCGGTGTGAACATTAACTTTAGAATCAACAATGTAAGATCTGAATTTATCACAAGCAAACACTACTCCTAAGAATTCTTTTTCAGTAGTAGCATAACTTCGTTGAGCACTGTCGAGAGTTTTACTAGCATAATGGATAACATTCAATTTCTTCTCAACTCTTTGTTCTAGAACAACACCAACAACATAATCACTAGCATCATACATAATCTCAAAAGGCAAGTTCCAATCAGGTGGTTGAACAACAGGTGCAGTAATTATGGCTTTATTTAGTGTTTCGAAGGCTCCCAAACAATCATCATCAAACACAAAAGGAATATCCTTTTGCAAAAGATTTGTAAGAGGCCTAGAAATTTTAGAGAAGTCTTTGATAAACCTCCTATAGAAACCAGCATGACCAAGGAAACTACGAATACCTTTGATATCTTTAGGACATGGCATTTTCTCAATTGCGTCAACCTTGGCTTTGTCCACCTCAATGCCTCTTTCAGAAATTTTATGGCCCAAAACAATACCTTCGTTAACCATAAAGTGGCACTTCTCCCAATTCAAGACAAGATTTGTTTGTTCACATCTGTGCAAAACTCGATCAAGATTGCTTAAACAATCATCAAAAGTCTTCCCATAAATAGAAAAGTCATCCATGAAAACCTCAACAATCTTTTCAGATAAATCAGAGAATGTAGCAGGCATACATCTTTGAAAGGTAGCAGGTGCATTACATAAACCAAAAGGCATACGTCTATAAGCATAAGTTCCAAAAGGACACGTAAAAGTGGTCTTTTCTTGATCTGGTTGTGAAACAGGTATTTGTGAAAAACCAGAATATCCATCAAGAAAGCAAAAACGTGTGTGCTTAGATAGTATTTCTAACATTTGATAAATAAAAGGCAGAGGGTAATGATCTTTTCTAGTTGCTTTGTTTAATTTTCTAAAATCAATTACCATTCTATAGCCTATGACAATTCTTTGTGGAATAAGTTCATTCTTATCAGTAGGAACAACAGTAATACCTCCCTTCTTAGGGACACGATGAACAAGACTTACCCATCTACTATCAGCTATAGGATAGATTATACCTGCTTCCAGAAGTTCCAATATTTCCGTGCCTACCACTTCTTTCATCTTCGGATTTAACCAATGTTGGTGATCAACAACAGGTTTAGCATCAGGTTCCATATTAATTTTGTGCTGACATAGAGTGGGACTAATGCCCTTAAGATCATCAAGTGTATATCCAATAGCAGCTCGGTGCTTCCTTAGAACTTTCAATAATATTTCTTCTTCATGTTCTAAAAGGTTAGCACCAATAATAACAGGATATATTTTTTCTCATAAAGATAAGCATATTTCGAAGTGTTTGGTAATTGTTCAAACACAGGATCACCTTTAGGTGGAGGGGGACCTCCTAGAGTTTCAGTAGGCAAATTGTGTTTAAGCATAGGTTGTTGTTCAAAAAAGATTCTATCTATTTAATTTATTTCACGCATATGCAAATCATTTTCATGGTCTAGCAAATATTGTTCTAAAGAATCAGTAGGAGGTACAACAATGGAAGCAAGACCAATAATTTCATCCTTACTAGGTAAATCTTTCTTATGCGGTTGTCTACTAAACTTGGAAAAGTTAAATTCATGAGATTCATCACCAAAGCTAACACCGACAGTTTGTTTCTTACAATCTTTTTTGGCATTGACGATGCTCAGGAAAGGTCTACCAAAGATAATGGGACAAAAGTCATCTTGTGGGGAGCCAAGAACAAGAAAATTAGTAGGGTATTTTATCTTCCCACACAAGACTTCAACATATCTGAGAACCCCAATTGGTGATAGAGTATCTCTATTGGCAAGTTTAATAGTAACATCTATGTCTTCTATTTCAGCAGGTCTTATTTTCTTAATTTCTTCATATAAGGAAAAAGGAATAGCACTCACACTAGCACCCAGGTCACATAACCCATGATAACAGTGATCTCCTATCTTAACTAAGACAACACGCATGCCAACAACTGGTCTATCTTTATCTTTTTTATCCGGTTTGGCAATTCTAGAAGCTTCATCGCATAAGTAAATAATATGCCCATAGATATTATAGACCAAGAGTTCTTTAATCATAGAAACACTAGGTTCAAATCTGATTTGTTCAGCTGGTTTGGGTGTTCTAACATGTTCCTTCATCCTAACAGGGGAAGGTGGTTTTTCAATATAAGCAGTGGGAACAACTGGATCAACATTGTAAATGATAGTTTCTTCTTTAGATTTTACCGGTTCTTTAATTTCTTATTTAATAGGTGGGTGATATTTAAACCACTTATCTTTAGGGAGATCAACATGAATAGCAAAAGATTCACAAAAGGAAGCTACTATCTCAGAGTCAAGTCCATATTTAGTGCTAAACTTTTGAAAAGCATCTGCATTCATAAAAGATTTAACACAATCAAACTTAGGTTCAATACCTGACTCTTTACCTTTGTCGTGTTCCCAATCTTCAGAGTTGTGTTTAATTCTTTTTAAAATATCCCACCGGAATTCAATAGTCTTCTTCATAAAAGAACCAGTACAAGAAGTATCGAGCATGGATTGATCATTACGAGAAAGCCAAGCATACAAATTCTGAATAATAATTTCTCTTGAGATCTCATGACTGGGGCAAGAATATAACATTGACTTAAGCCTACCCCAAGATAGAGCGATACTTTCTCTTTCACGAGGCCAAAAATTATATATATAATTCCGATCACGATGAACTAGATGCATAGGATAATTTTTATGATGGAATTCCAATTTCAACCGATTCCAGTTCCAAGCTCCAATATCATCGCATAGCCTATACCATGTCAATGTTTTTCCTTTCAAAGATAAAGGGAAAACCTTTTTCTTAGCTTCATATCTGGGTAAACCTGCAAGCTTAAACAATTCACAAATTTCATCAACATATATCAAGTGCATATTAGGATGTTCGGTTCCATCTCCTGCATAAGGATTAGCTAGCAATTGTTCTACCATACCCGAAGGAATTTCATATTCAATATTTTCAATAGGTGCAATAGGTTGAGGGGAAACTAATTGTGGTTCTGGTCGAGGTGAAGATACCCCGAACAAACCCCTCAAAGGATTGCTTTCCATAGTAGAAAGTGACAATAAATTTCAGCATGTAGTAATAGTGTTTCCTTACCAATTTCCACTTACCAAGGGTGCTTCACTCCCCGGCAATGGCGCCAGAAAATAGCATTGATGACCCACAAGTATATGGGGTCAATTGTAGCGTTTTCGATAAGTAAGAGTGTCAAACCCAACGAGGAGAAAAAGGAAATGACAAGTGGTTTTCACCAAGGTAATGTCTGCAAGTGCTAAAATTGTAAGTAGCGGAGTAGTTTGATAGCAAGATAATTTGTAACACGCAAGTAACGATAGTAGTAACAGAAGTGCAGCAACGTAGCCCAATCCTTTTGAGGCAAAGGACATACCAAAATAGTCTCTTATGATAAGCAAAGTGTTCTTGCGGGTATACGGGAATTTCATCTAGTCACTTTCATCATGTTGGCATAATTCGTGTTCGCTACTTTGATAATTTGGTGTGTGGGTGGACCGGTGCTTAGGTGTTGTTCTTACTTGAACAAACCTCCTACTTATGATTAACCCTCTCGCAAGCATCCGCAAGTATGAGGAAAGTATTAAGAATAAATTCTAACCATAGCATTAAACTTTTGGATCCAATCGGTCCCTTACGGAATAACGCATAAACTAGGGTTTAAGCATCTGTCACTGTCGCAACCGATCATCTAATAACTACTCCACAATGCATTCCCTTAGGCCCAAATATGGTGACGTGTCATGTAGTCGACATTCACATGACACCACTAAGGGAATCACAACATACATATCAACAAAATATCGAACACATATCAAGTTCACATGATTACTTGCAACATGATTTCTCCCATGACCTCAAGAACAAAAGTAACTACTCACAAATGATAATCATGCTCAAGATCAGAGGGGTATTAAATAGTATAATGGATTTGAACATATAATCTTCCACCAAATAAACCATACAGTAATCAACTACAAGATGTAATCAACACTACTAGTCACCCACAAGCACCAATCTATAGTTCCAATAAAAAGATTGAACGCAAGAGATGAACTAGGGTTTGAGAGGAGTTGGTGTTGTTGAAGATGTTGATGAAGATCGCCCTCCCCAAGATGGGGGAGTTGTTGGTGATGATGATGACGATGCTTTCCACCTCCGGGAGGGAAGTTCCCCCGGCGGAATTGCTTCGCCGGAGGGCAAAAGTGCTCCTGCCCAAGTTCTACCTCACGACAGCGGCACTTCGTCCCAAAAGTCCTTTCGTCCTTTTTCTAGGTCAAAATGCCTTATGTACCACAAGAGGGGCACCGGAGGTGGGCCTGGGTGAGCATAACCCACCGGGGCGCGCCTGGGCTCCCTGGCTCGCCCAGGTGGGTTGTGCCCACCTAGTGGGGCCCCCTCTGGTACTTATTTGCTCCAATATTCCTCAAATATTCCATGAAAATTCCTCGTAAAGTTTCAGCTATTTGGAGTTGTGCATCATAGGTAGCCTGACGTAGGTTTTTCAGGTCCAGATTTCGAGCTGCCAGAATTCTCCCCCTTTCTGTATACCTTGCATATTATGAGAGAAAAGGCATTAGAATTAATCCAAAAAGCATTATTATACAATAAAACAACATAAATAACAGTAGGAAAACATGATGCAAAATGGACGTATCAGTAATGTGTGAACACAATCGTTAAGAGTGCGTAGTATGTTCTCGGCGCCGCCGTTCTATTGAGAAGTGTAAGGACAAGTGAGGTGGAAGATAGTACCGTGGGTGGCAAGAATGTAGCGAACGACAACGCTGTCGAATTCTTTTCCGTTATCAGTTTGGAGTGCTAGGATGGGACGAACAAATTGTGTGGTGACATAGGAGTAGAAAGCGGTGAGTGTGGAGCGCGTCGGACTTGCGACAAAGAGGAAAGGTCCACACATAATGAGAGAAGTCATCTAAATTCACCAAATAATAAAGATAGCCCGTGTTGCTTGCAATCGGGGATGTACAAACATCACTATGAATTAAGTGAAATGGAAAAGTAGAAATAGTGATAGACGCACTAAAGGAAAGACGAACGTGCTGGCCTAGATGACAAGCCTCACAAGTGTGGTCATCAACCTTATTACATGAAAAGGAAAAAACTCTAAAGAATATGATGCAAAATGGTGGAGTTGGGATGTCACAAGTGAGCAAGCCAAAGATCAACACCGACGGTGAGGGAGACTGGGCGGGTGGAGGCGGTGGCGGGAGGATGCACCGGGTAGAGATCCTCAGGGCTATCGCAGCGGTGTAGTACCATCTAGGTACGTGCGTCCTTCACAGAAAAACTGACAACATCAAATTCAACAGTAAGAGGATTCTCACGAGAAAGACAACGAATAGAACAAAGATTCATGACTAATTCTGGAGAAACAAGAACATTAGACATGTTGATAGGTGTAGATGAAGAGGGAAACAATTTGTGACCTATATGTGTGATGGGTAAAGATGAACCATTACTAGCGGTGATACGAGTAGGAGTATGGATTGGAGTGAGGGAGATAAGGTTACCGGGATGAGAGGTCATATGAGAAGTGGCGCCCGAGTCCACGTACCAGCCACCGCCTCCCCCATAGTTGCTGGGGGAGGGGCTGAGTGGAGCGCCGCTAGAAGGGCTGGATCCCATGGCGAGGGCGCCTGCTATGGGAAGGACCCGCCATAGGGGGACCCATCGCAAGGAGGCATCGGGGTAGCGGGCAGGGCTAGGAGGACAACAAGACCACGCGCGACGCGGTAGGCTTGTTGACGAGGCAGAGGAGGACCGAGGATGCCCGACGTAGGGGCTGGGAAACCGACATCAAATAGGCATGGACAACTCCACTCCATGGATTCGTGCCGTAGATCCACGGCAGGGTGGGCTGCTGTTGACGAGGCGCCCTGTGTATGCCAGTTGCTGTAGTTGTTGCTGCTACTTCCGGAGTCCACCACCATGACGATTGTTGCACCGGCCATGGCCGCCATCACTGGGTTGCTACTACTGCGATTGATGCCACTGCTGCATGGGTGGTGCGGGCGGCAGTGGGAAGAACCCTAGGGGCGTAGGAGGCGTCGGGGCCCGAGGCGTGGGAGGCGAAGTGCCGCGAGAGGTGCCCGTGGCGCGGGCGGTGTGCTGGACCCGCCGCTTGACCTGCTTCATCCGTCGTTCCTCCATGAGGGAGTCAAGGATTCCAGGGTCCTCGGGTGGCCGGTTAGTCAATACCGGGTGGGCCCATTGGGCCGTGTTAATAACAACTGGGTCGCATGCCGACCTCATACGATTCAAGGAAATATCAGAAGACTAGTGTGGACCCCAAGCTTGGAAGGACTAGGTCGGCTCATCTACCCCGTGGTGGTAGTCGGTAACTTGTAAACCCTAGGGTCCATGGTGCATATATAAACCAGAGGCCCTTATCCGTGTAGAGGAGGCTGAATCATCTAGGGTTTAGCATATACGATCTCGAGGTAGATCTACTCTGTAATCATCTTCATCAATATAATCTAGCAGGACGTAGGGTATTACCTCCATAGGAGGGCCCGAACCTGGGTAAAACCATAGTGTCCCCTTCTTCCTGCAACCCATCGATCCTAGGTCCACAGTTCGGGACCCCCTACCCGAGATCTGCCGGTTTTGACACCGACATTGGTGCTTTCATTGAGAATTCCATTGTTGGATCGCTGAAGAGATCGATGGCACGTGTAATCGTTAGCGACAGGATCAGCAACGGGGACATCTTCATCCCCGTACAGGTCCTCTCATTCGGCAGCATCATGCTGCGCACAGACTTTTGACTGGCCGCCTTGGCCATATTGGAGGTTTTGCCCCCGACCATCAAGCAAGGCTAGGGAATCTCGAATTCCCAAGCAATCTATAGGACGATCTAAAATACAGAAATTCCGGCTTCAGCCAATGAGAACAAAGACTCTGAAGCTTTAACTTCGGACTCGGCGTCCGACCAATTCCTCGGATCCCTCTCCCTCGAGGAGTCGGCCTCCATATATGAAAGTGCGTTATATCAACTAGAGGGGGGTGAATAAGCGATTTTTAGAATTTCACCGCTGAGGAAATTCCTTGTGAGGAAATTCCTCAATGATGAATTAAGTGCATCGGAAATAGCGCAGGATCAGAAGTGCAAAAACTACTTCAACACATTATTTGGTGAAGATTATGAGAATCGGTTTGCACAGTACGCAAGTACAGAGTAAGCGGGTGAAGATTATCTTAAGTGAAGAATTTGAGGTTGAGGAAATTTAGAGAATGTCTTCAAGCAAATTCTTCAACAGTGCATCTCAAAGTCTTCAACATACAATTTGAGGAATTGAAAGAGTTGAAGAAATAGAACTCATATCACGATGAAGACAATTATTGATGACCCTGTTCCAACTATTGTGAGAGTTGTACGCCTGGTTAGGAGCGGCCTGGTATTGAAACCAAAGGACACACAGTCCCTACCGTATTCTCCTTGAACTAAGGACACAGTCCTCGCCCAACACTCATGGTAAGTCTTCAGGGTAGACTTCCAAACCCTGACACACTCGGTCACCCGGCGATCCACAATTGACTGTTGGATGCTCTAGACCATGAGTCCTAACCGTCTGGAGGATGCACAGTCCTCAAAGGTAAAAGGATTCAGTTTTACACAAGAACAAATTCTTCAGTGATGCTCAATCACTTGGTTTTTGGTTTGGGGTTCGGTGTTTGGGGTATTTCCTCACTTGATGATTTTCTCTCGAAGACTCTGAGGAATTTGGGTTGCTCAAAATGACAAGTGTCAGTTTCTCGCGGAGCAACCAACCAGCTAGTGGTTGTGGGGGCGGCTATTTATAGCCTCGGAGTATCCCGACATAATTTGACATAAATGCCCTTAAATAATGTGACCGTTGGGTGGATAAGATCACTGAGGTGATGCGTGTCGCGACAACGGTTGGAACTTTCAACAGTGAAAGTCCTCGTGTCTCTCATATTCCTCACTTTGAGGCTTTGGTAGGTTTAGGCTTGGGTTGAGCATCATGAGGAAATTCATTCCGTAGTATTACTTTGACCCCCTTTAACATTACGGTGTTCCTATGACTCAAGAGTAAAGAAAATGAAACAGAAAGAGTAATTCACGCTTCAAAGTCTTCACACTGTTTTTCTTCAGGACACACCGAATTCCTCATCTTCAATATCTTCATGAGGAATATCGATTTCATCGCAATTTCTTCGCGATCAAAGTCTTCAAGGTAAGGCCAAAGTCTTCAGCCGAAGACATACATTTTTAGGGGTCGATATTCATCGTATAACTCGAACTCCTCAACGACTTATAGAGCTTGTGTACACTTACAAACACATTAGTCTCTTAACCTATAAGTCTTCAAACCACCAAAATCACTAAGGGCACTAGATGCACTTACAATCTCGCCCTTTTTGGTGGTTGATGACAATTAGGTTAAGTTTTCAACGCGGATAATAATATGAAATGTAAGTAATGAGTTTGAGGAATATGAAATCAAGATACCGAGAGACCCCCCCATGGAGATGTGCATATTTTGAGGAATTTGCTTTTCACAGCAGATGCACATTGATGATTTATATCATGGAGACCTCCCCATGTATCTTGTGAATCATGCATACATTTGACATATAATATGAGGAATTGAAAATGCATGATGAAAAATGGTGTCTAACGAATTTCAGCATGTCTGCATTAATAGACTTTGAGGAATAAGCATGCGAAGAAAAACATTCAAAAGAGTCAGAGCACCATTGGGCTTATGTTATAACTCATTACATCAAGCACTTCAGAAGAGCCAAGAGTTTGTAACTTAACGAAGTTTATAAGCCCCAAAAGCCCCAAAATAGATCCCGCTTGAAGACTAACTCTCAGATTTCTCCCCCTTTGTCATCAAGTGACGAAAAAAGGGACAAGAATGAGGACTAACTCCCTTGAAGAAATTCACTTCTTGGTTGATGTAGAGGCATGAGGATTCTTGGAGACAGGTTTTTTCCTTGGACTAGTTGTAGAGTCTTCTGGTTCTTCATCTGCTTCAGCAGTGCGAAATGAAGAAAATGAATTGTCCTCCAAGTCAGGAACTGGAATTGGCTTGAATTTATTCTTTGGAGGCCACGACCGGTCAAAGTCTTGAGTAAATTCCAATTCCTCAAGTTCCTTGGGAGTCTTCAAATGAGCCAAGGTGGCCCACGTGCGATCAAATACCTCATGAAGCTAGTAGTGATTTTTCTTCACCGCATTCTGAGTCATGTTGAGGGTTTTCAGAATGGCACCATACTGGCGTTTTACCCACTTGTGATTGCGATCGACATTTTGATGAAGACTGAGAAGAAGCTCTCTGTTAGTCATCACTCTCCGGGCCGTTGGGCTTGGAGGATCTTGAGTAGAAGTGTCATCATATGAAGAATATGAATCAACCTTGCGAAATTGGCCATCAATGGGCCAACTTCCTTCATCTATCATAGACTTGCCTTTGCCTTCAACAGGTTCAAACGATTTCTTGATGACTTTGATTGGCGGCAGATATCCGAGGTGATTCTCAAAATCAGCTTGATAGTTGATGCCTGATCTGTTTCCGATGAATCCCATGATCCAAGGCGCATAAATCTTCAGCTCATATGGTGACATAGCATTGTCAGCCAAAGTCCTCAAGAATAAATCATGAAGATTCATAGGGATGCCATGAATGACATTGAACAGGATATTCTTCATGATGCCTACGACATCTTATTCCTTGTCATGCCCTTTGATAGGTGCAACTGCATAGGACAAGATTATGTACATGGTTCTGGGTTCATACTTCAAGTCTTGTACCAGAAATTGAGTCCTTGGGGGTTGGTCCTTGGCCAGAGGCTTCATGAGGACTTCCATGAGCTTGTTGGGCAGTTCTCATTCGTCATACATCAGAACTGCATCCTCTGATTGAATTGAAATTGGGAGAGCTTGAAGCAATTCAGTGGCAGGAGCTTTGTAGTGTGTGTGATGAGTCATCCAATCCAGTACCCAAGTGTTGACATCCTTTGGGTCGCCTGAGATATGCAGTGTGGCATAAAATTGAAGAATGATGTTTGTGTTCCAATCACCGATATCAGTACAGAAAGGCAGTAGCCCAACTTCGTGAAGAACATTGAGGACTGGAGCAAAGCAAGATATTTCCTCCATACCACAGTGAGGAATATGGGTATGTTGAAATATCTTGTTTCTTCCACAAAGCATAGAAGCATAGTAGTTGAGCTGATTTCTTGTCCAGAACTTCATGTGTCTGATGCGAAGCTTGTCATATGGATTCTCGCGAGTGAAGTACATACGTTCTTCATAGAATGCGTCTTTCTGAAACTTTGGCCTTTTGGAGAAAGGCTGATTTTGCTTCGGTTGAAGATTTGTGCTGCTGTTCTTGAGGAGTAGCCACCACCATTGTTGTTTTTGTGTTCACCACGACAATAGCGGTTTCAGTGTTTGGTGCAGGAGCATTTTCTTCTGTTTGAGCATTTTCCTCAGTTTGAGGATTCTCTTCAGTTTGAGGAATTTGCTTGCTTGAGGAGGCAGTTGCAGTATTTGACGCTGAATTTTCTTCAGCTCATGCAACTGATTCTTGAAAAGATTCCTCACGAATGCTTTTTTCGTCAGAACCGATGAGAATCTTAGTTGCAGCAGGAGTTGGAGGGATTTGAGATGACCTTGGTGAGCGTGGATGAGTGTCTTCCCAGAACTCATCATGGATTACAGGTGTGTTGCGTCCAATGTCATTATCACCCACTTGTTCTTTAGTGGTTGTCGGTGAATACTCACAACATATGCCATAGGTAGGCTAAAGTCGGTGAGAACCAAAGGGACAAAGGATGGCGCTGGGAACGAGGTTGGTACAAGCATGGAACGCACGATGTACCCAGGTTCAGGGCTCTCCGTAGAGATAAGAGCCCTAGTCCTGCCGGAGTGTTTGATGTGTATGAACAGAGTACAGAGTTGCTCCTGGAGCTATGTTGGGAGGGGGAAGAGGGGAGCAGCCGGCTCGTCTCTGCCTCTCTCTCTGTGGTTGGTGAGTGTGTAGTGTTGTTCGACTATGGAATGATCGGCCCCCCTGCATGGAGGGCGACCGGGGGGTTTTATAGACGAACCCGCCGGCCTACAATATGTATAAAGGGTACAAGTGTGGCACCCGGCTGGCAGCCTCGCCGGCTGGCCAGGGGCCCACTAGAGTCTTGTCTTGTCGCTTGAGGGGCCCGCCGGCTGCATAGTCTCGATTGGCAGTGGGACCCGCCGGCTGGCCAAAGAATCTCTCGCGTAAGGTTGACGCCGAGCACGCGCTGTACATCGAGCATCGTCCAGCGAGATTCCTCATGGGCAGGTAGTACAACTGCCTCCACTGTTCCCCACGCCGAGTGCAGTAATGGAGTGGGAGTGCGACGGTCCGACACTATGCTAGGTGATGGATCACATCCGGGGTAGGTCAGTGGCGTGGCCGCCGACGCTCGTACCTGTCGGACGCCCCGATCCAGTACCTTTGGTGACGCGTAGCTACCTTTAATCGTAAGGTCTCATCCTGACCTACGATCTGATGTGACTTGTGATCCTCGACCGGTTAGCCTGCTTGGCTAGCCGGCCTGGGTGCGGCTGCCTCATTCCTAGCCGGCCAGCTGGACCAGGCCGGCCCAGAAGAGGTAACCGCCTTGACTCTAGCCGGTAGGGGTTGCCTGGCCGGCCAGAGGGATGGCCGCCTCGTCCTCTAGCCGGTAGGCGCATCATAGTCGGCCAGAAGACTTGGGCCCTTAGGAAACTGTATATGTTCATATCCTTTGGGCCGAAAATGAAGGAGCAGGCTTGATGAGCCTACCCCGGGGTTATCCCCCTGACATTAGTCCCCGAAGCTGGAGAGGCCTGCCGCTTGCGGGTGGGCGGCCTCACCGGTTGATGATTTGTCTTGGTATTTCGCTGCTATTCGTGACGAGGAGCGCCGGCTTCGAAACCGGCTGGCTTCGAAGCGACGCCTCGACTTTGTCGCAAGTCGCTCGGAGAGCGCCACGTGCTAGGCCCCGCCTGACATAATGATGGTGATTACTGGTGACGGGACCGGGCCTTGGCCCTGGGTCCCGCCACGACGCCCCCTCGGCCTCCGCGCGATAGATCCTCTGCGGATTTACTCCTCGACGGTTGGGCTTAGGGAAGCGTTACCGCTCGTAATACACGGGGTTAGTGGGGGTCCAGTGCGCACCGGATCCCCTCCCCAAGACGCTTCGTGGGGGTTTAAATGAGATGCGGGGGTTTCGAGGAGGCCATTCGCCCCCTTCTTGCCCCACACCCACGCCCTCTTCCTCCCTGCGCCCAGAGAGAAAGAGCTCGTATCCTTCGTCTTCCTCGTCTTCGTCGCCACGAAGCCGCCAACCCCTTCGAGTTTCAGTTGCCCGCAGCCATGGCCGGCGGTTCTTCCTCGAAAAGGCCCTCGGCGCAGAAGGCATCGTCGCAGGGAGCCTGGCTTGGCAGCAAAGTCGGTGAGGAGCACATCGAGGCGCTCCGTCACCACCGGCTGCTGTCCCCAGCCTCCCAAGTGCTGGTGTGACTCCGTGGCGCCGAGACCGCTCCCACACCCACCGTGGGAGAGGTCGTGGTCTTCACCGAGCATTTCTTTCGGGGCTTCGGGCTTCCGGCCAGCGCCTTCTTCTCCGAATGGCTCCGCTTCTTTGGCCTGTAGCCGCATCACCTGGCGCCAAACGCCATACTGCAGCTGTCAGCCTTCGTGATCCTGTGCGAGGGCTTTGTGGGGATCGAGCCCCGCGTCGATCTGTGGCGCAGCTTGTTCTTCTTCAAGAAGCAATCCATCGCCATGGAGAAATCCGAGGTGGAGAAGCTCAAGGGGCCGCGCCCGATGACGCCTTGCGGAGCCGCGCTGGTGCATCACCGCTCGAAGTCGGGCTTCCCCCAGATGACACTGCAGGAATCCGTCAAGCAGTGGCAGAAGGGTATCTTCTACGTGAAGAACGCCGACCCCGCCCAGGACGCCCTCAACATGCCCCCGTTCAACATCGACCCGCCGACGAGGTTGAACTGGGCGACGAAGACCCCCAAGCCGATTCTCGAGGTGCCGCTAATCTGCGCCCACCTCGACATTTTGGAGAAGAGCAGCCTCCTCGGCCGCGGCCTGCTCACCACTACGGTGACCCGCCGGATCCTGTCGATGCAGAGGCAGACGCATCTGGTTTGTCAGATGAGCGGCCGGCATGATCCCTGCCGGCTGTCCACCAAGGGGTTCACCCCAGGCACGGTAGCATGACGGGTGAACCTTATCTCCACAGCCCGCATGGACGAGGGCGGGGAATGGACATGGGGGATGACCCCCTTCAACAGCTCCCGTCCGCCTCCGATGGTAGGTGGTCATTTTGCTCTTCGTTGTTTGTCTTGCAACCGGCCGTGTAGCTGAGCCGGCGATTGAATCCCTTTTCGCAGCTGTACGAGAACCTGCAGGGGTCCCTCCGTCCGCCCGCTCCTGACGTGGATGTGTGCGACGCCTTGGAAATTGAGGACGAGGGCATGATTGAATCCCGCTCGGACTCCTCCAGCGGCTCGGAGAACCCCCTGGAGTCGGAAGGGACAGAGCCGTCTGGTGAGTACCCACGGCCCTCCGTCGCTGATTGGACGGATGACGACGAGACTCCCTCATTTTTCTCTGGTGCAGCCTTCGAGGAGGACTCCGACGGGGTGGAAGAGGTCACCAGCCCGCCACTGACGCGCGGCAAGTGTCAAAGGGGCGGAGCAACCGTCGCTGACGAGGCGGCCGGGAGGAAAGGCAAGGGTGCCATAGCATCCCGGCCGGCTCTTAAGCGGCCGGCGCCGGGTCCTCCAGCCGGAACGCGAGCAGGCGGCGCCAAGAAGCGCCATGGTGCCGGCCGGAGGCAGGTGCCTATGGTAGCGGGGTAAGATCCCCCCCCTCTTTTCTTTGCTTATCTTGCGAGAAGCTTTGTTTCTTAAGAAATTTTGCTCGACAGGGAGGCGGAGGATGTGGAGGAGGACACCGCCTCCGCAGCCGCGCGGGCTGGCTGGACAGCAGCCGATGCTGCCCAGAGGGAGCTTGAGACGCAGTCCAAGCGCCGGTGGGACGTGGCCGCGGAGAAGATGGCCGTGGGCCAGTCTCGCCCCAGCCGAGTTGAGAAGCCGGCGGAGAAGCGTGTGAAGGCTAGACATGACCCCTCCGCACATGTTCGCACGGAGGAGCCAGCTAGCGAAGCGGCTTCGAGGAACGCCCTGAGGGCTGAGGGGGTCCAGCCCTCCGAGCCGGATGCCTCGGCACTGGTGGATCTGGAGACGATCCCTGACTCCCCCAGGGCCGAGGCGGCACCCAACGAGCCGGATCTGATCCTGAACGCGCCGGACGCGGCCCCTGATGCGCCAGGGGTGGCCATGGATGCACCGGATGCGGCCCATCTACCTCCCGCTGAGGACGCAACGCCGGCCGGGAACACGGTAGAAGCGGCTGCCGAGCCGGCACCCGGAGCCGGCGCCATCGCCATTCCCCACCACGGCCCAGTCGCGCCGGGAGCTGGAGGCCGGGTCGGGAGCCGGCCCATGAAGACATGGCAGGCGGCCAACCTAGCGTGCGTGCGACTGCCAGCCGGCACCGCGCTCACCGGCGTCCCAGAGATGGTGTCGATGTTTACCAGCAGCCGGTCCAAGGTGGAGCAGTCGGCCCGCGTGGTGTGCAGCAACATGGAGCGCCTGGAGGCCCGCACCTAGGTAGGTGTCTCCTCTTTGGTTTTTGAACTTTTCTTCTTTTGCGTTAGTGGGGGTGCGACAGCGCACCCAGTGGGTGTAGCCCCCGAGAATCAGGCCAGTCGATCGTCGGCCGGTCCGAATCTCTTGGAGCTTCTTTTCCTTGTTTTGCTTCTTTAGTGGGGGCGCGCTAGCGCACCCACTGGGTGTAGCCCCCGAGAATCGGGCTGGTTAAGTCTTAACCAGGCAGAATCTTAATCCTGCTTCTTTTTACTTTTTTGGCACGAGCTTTATGACGCTCAGGCGCAGGCCTACAATGAGCTGCGAACTCAACACCTCGCAGCTGATGGCCGGATCGCCGAGCTCGAAGTCCGGCTGGGCGAAGTTGCCACGGAGCGGGATGCCCTGCATGGTGCCGGCAACCGGCTCCAGGAGCAGCTGGCCCTTCTTCAGACGGAGAAAAAGGAGCTCGAGGCGGCCAGCCGGGTTGAGCTGGAGCGACTGTGCGATACGCTGCAGGAGAAGGAGGCCTCCTACTCTGCCGACGTGGATCGCCTCACGTCGCTTCATCTCAAGGAGATGAACCTCAAGGACGCCGCCTTGAGGGAGAAGGAGGAGGCCCTTGTCCAGAAGCAATCGCATCTCGCCAAGGCCTTGGAGTCTGCGGCGGCTCTCCACGAGGAGGTTGCCCGCCTTACTCACGCGAGCAAGGTGCAGCAGCTCGAGGTCCTCGAGAGCTCCCATGAGACCGATGGCGCCTTCCATCGTGAGTCTCTCTCCCTTGCTTTGTCTTTAGATTTTTGGCCGTCTCCTCTTCTTACTGCGCCCTTGTGCCCTGGCTTTTGCTATCTCAGGTCTCTTCCCTGAGACCCAGGTCGCAGCCGACATTGCCGTCGAGGTGAGCCGCGAGGAGCGCCGCGCGGCTGGGCAGGAGGTAGACACTACCTCCGGCTGGAGTGTGGAGGAGATCGGGGTGGGCCTTCGGGCCCGCCTGCGCACCCTGGGCGAGTCTGTGGCTCAGCTCCAGGTTGCAGGCTCGTTGATGGTGGTGGCCCTGTGGCCGGAGGGCCTGGAGCCGACGTCAATGAGTCGGCTCGCCCGCTGGCTGGCAGCGGGCGGGGAACGCCTGGATGCCTGGCGCGCCTTTTTCGCGCGTGCCGGAGCTTACATGGCCCTGCGCTTGGCCAAGTCCTGGTATCGGAACCTGGACTTGGGCAAGCTCGCCGCCGAGCTTGACGGCTCGGAGGCGGAGCTACAGGGCGTGGAGGAGGCGATGTGTGTGAGGGCCAGCGGCATCGCCGAGTACGCCGCTTGGGACAATTTTTTTTGGAGCAGGGTGAAGATGGCGGTGTGATCGCTGAAGATCTGCACGGCCTTCAGCCCTATGACCCTGATGGCAGCTCCGGCGAGGCGGCCCACGCTATGGAATCTGCTGCCGCCTCCAGCGGTGCAGCGTACGCCGACTCCGGTGAGGATGGAGCCGGGAGCCCTCGCGAAGGAGACGATGCAACCGCCTCGGGAGCAGCCGGGGATGGTGAAGCCACCACTTCAGGAGCAGCGGCTAGGGCGACAGATGAGGTCGCAGCCCCGTAGCCGGTGTCCTTTTTGTTTTGTTCCACCCCGTGAGGGATGTAATGAACGTGGGCCGTGGGCCAATGCTTTTTTGAATGTATGTATTCAGCATTATATTCGTATTGCCATGCGTGTTGTTTTATATCCTTGTCTTTTGATTCCTGGTTGACTCCTTTTTCTCCAATCCTTGTACTCCCAAGCTTCCACCCCGCCAGCCCGACAGCCGGGAGCCGGTCTTTGGCCGGGTCGAGGTTTCTGACTTTAGAACACAAGACTTAGATTTTTTGAAGCCATCAAGACTTAAAGACTAGGACATAAACCAACAGAGGCCGGCTTGAATGAGATCGTAATTATGATCGAGCCAGCCCGAGCCGGCAACCCTTTGTAGCCAAACTTTGCATGCATCCGGCCTTACCTCGCGTCACCTCGCAAGCCAGACGGCCGGAGCCAGTCCGCAAGCTCGTACGAGGTGACCAGGGATCAGCCGGCTTACACTATGTGTTCTTTTACAATAGGGAAGGCGTCCGAGAGGCTAGCGAGACCCCGAGCTTGTTAAAGCCAGCAAGGGGCATGCGTTGCGTAGCCTCCGAGCTTGGTGAATCTAGCAAGAGGTGTACACGGTGTAGCCCCCGAGCTTATTGAAGCCGGCAAGGGGCATCCACTGAGTGAAAACTCTCAATAAAAAGAAACATGAGGCATGCTCTTTTTATTGCATTTGTTGAGGGTCCCCGAAGAGGGAGAAAGATACATATGCATGCTCTTTCGATGCACATCTAAGTCCCCGAAGAGTGATGTTCTTAATTGATTGAAGAAAATCGGTTCTTCGTGTGTTGCACATCTAAGTCATCAATTTTGCATAAGTGTTAGGATGTGTGCATGTTTTCACAAAACATTTGAAGATTCTAGGATATTTAGCTCACACCACAACTTGCAAAACCTTCTCTCGTCCAAGGGATTTGTGAAGATATCAGCTAGTTGAGCATTAGTCTTCACATGGTCGATGATGATATTGCCCATGAGGACATGGTCACGAAGAAAATGATGACGAATCTGGATGTGCTTAGTCTTCGAGTGTTGTACTGGGTTGTAGGCGATCTTGATTGCACTCTCATTGTCGCCAGTAGAGGGGTTTATTCTTCATGTTGATGTCGTAGTCTCTGAGGGTTTGCTTCATCCATAGCAATTAAGCACAATAGGATCCAGCAGCAATGTACTGAGCTTCGGCAGTGGAGAGAGAAACATAGTTTTGCTTCTTTGAGGACCAGCAGACTAATGATCTTAGGCATGTGCCTGATATTGACGTGTGATCCACACGGTCACCAGCATAATCAGAATCAGTATATCCAACTAGGTGAAGCTTTGAGCCCTTGGGGTACCACAATCCTAGTGTTGGTGTGTGAGCTAAGTATCGAAGAATATGTTTCACAACCTTATGGTGTGATTCCTTCGGTTTTGCTTGAAAACGAGCACACATGCAAACACTAAGCATTATATCTGGCCTAGATGCACATAGATACAATAAAGAGACAATCATCGAGCGATATACATGTTGATTGAAATCTTTACCATTTTCATCAGTGCAGAGGTGGTCGTTGATAGGCATAGGAATCTTGACGCATTTGCATTCATGCATATTGAATTTCCTCAGGACGTCCTTGAGGTATTTCTGCTGAGATATGAAGATTCCATTTGTTGATGAATTTGAAGACCTAAGAAGAATTTCAGCTCCCCCATCATAGACATCTGATATTCTTCACTCATCATGTAAGCAAATTCATCACTATAACGTTTGTTAGTACAACCAAAGATAATGTCGTCGACATATATTTGGCACACAAATAGTTCATTGTCATAATATTTAGTGAAAAGAGTTGGATCAAGTGAACCAGGTTTGAAGCCTTTCTTCATGAGGAATTCCTTCAATGTGTCATACCATGCCCGAGGGGCTTGCTTGAGGCCATAGAGTGCCTTTTTGAGTCTGAAGACTTTGTCTGGCTCCTTCGGATCTTCAAAACCTGGGGGTTGAGCAACATATACTTCTTCCTCAAGCTTACCATTGAGAAATGCACTTTTCACATACATTTGATATAGAGTAATAATGTGTTGATTAGCATAAGCAAGTAATATTCGAATAGCTTCAAGTCTAGCAACACGTGCAAAAGTTTCATCGAAGTCAATTCCTTCAACATGTGTGTAGACTTGGGCTACAAGCCGCGCCTTATTCCTCGCAACTTGACCATCCTCATCTTGCTTGTTTCGGTAGATCCACTTGGTGCCGATGATATTCTGCTTGCCAGGATCTGGTCATTTGACGAGTTCCCACGGGTCATTTAGCTTGAACTGAAGAAGTTCATCTTGCATGGCTTGAATCCAGTCAGGTTCCATGAAGGCTTCGGTAACTTTTGAGGGTTCTGTGATAGAGACAAAAGAGTAATGCCCACAAAAGTTAACTAAATGTGAAGCTTTTGAGCGAGTGAGAGGACCTGGCGCATTGATGTCATCGAGGATTTTGTCAAGTTCCACTTCAATTGCAATCCTTGGATGAGCTGGTTGAAGACTTTGGTTCGGCTGAGGAATTTGATCTGGAGCAATTTCCTCAGGTGCACCTGTCTGAATTTCATCAGTGTTGGGGACGATTTCTTTAGCAATTTTCTCAGTAGAAATGATACCTTCAGTGGCTTTGATCTTCATGGCTTTCTCAGGAGGTAATTTATCTGGCACAGGAGGTAATTCCTCTCTTTGCGAGCCATTAGTTTCATCGAACCGCACATCTATAGTTTCAACAACCTTGTCGTGATAAGTGTTGAAGACTGTGTAGGTGTGCGAGTCCTTTTCGTAACCAAGCATAAAACCCTCATGTGCTTTAGGTGCAAACTTTGAGCTATGGTGAGGATCTCTAATCCACCATCTTGCACCGAAGACTTTGAAATACCTTACATTGGTTTCTTGTCAGTGAGGAGTTCATATGAGGTTTTCTTGAGGAATTTGTGAAGATATACCCGATTGATGATGTGGCAAGTAGTGTTGATTGCTTCAGGCCAGAAGCGATGAGGAGTATGACATTCTTCAAGCATAGTCCATGCCATTTGAACCAGAGTCCTATTCTTGCGTTCAATGACGGCATTCTGTTGAGGAGTATAAGGAGCAGATAATTCGTGAGTAATACCAAGTTCATCAAGACCAGTGTTTTTTGAATTTTGTCCCTTTTTCACTCTTGATGTGTTTGATCTTGACGCCGAACTTTGTCGAGGCCTTTGAGGAAAATCGTTTGAAGACTTCCTGCACTTCAGTTTTATACAGAATGATGTGTACCCAAGTATAGCGAGAATAGTCATCAATGATGACAAAGCGATATAAAGATGCGGCATTGGTTAGAGTGGCATAATGAGTAGGTCCAAACAGATCCATGTGAAGCAATTCAAACGGACGAGTAGTAGTCATGATAGTCTTCGAGGGGTGTTTGGATCTGTTCATTTTTTCAGACTCACAAGCACCGCAGAGGTGGTCCTTGAGGAATTTGTCTGATTCGATGCCAATGACATGCTTCTTCTTCACTAGTGTGTGCAGATTCCTCATGCCTGCATGACCCAGACGTCGATGCCATAGCCATCCTTCTGAGGTTTTTGCTAGTAAGCATGTGGATGGTTGAGGACCTATGGAAAAATCAACAATGTACAAATCTCCTCTCCTAAAGTCTTCGAAGACTTTGGATTTGACAGATTCCATGATGACCACGCATCTGTATTTTCCAAAGATAACAACCATATCAAGATCACAAAGCATTAAGACTGACATGAGGTTAAACCCAAGGGATTCGACAAGCATGACTTTGTCCATGTGTTTGTCCTTAGAAATAGCCACTTTGCCAAGTCCCAATACCTTGCTTTTACCTTTGTTAGCATAAGTGATTTGCTTCAATAGTGATGGAGTCAGTGGCATATTCATCAACAAGCTTTTATCACCAGTCATGTGGTTTGTGCAACCACCATCAAGAACCCACTCTATATTCTTGGGTTTGTCATCCTGCAAATGAATTAGTACAACTTACCATCTCATATGCTTCAGACTTGAAGAATATGATTTCAATTTCATCAGATAGGAATTTCATCATAAACAGTAAATTCGAGGACGTGTGAAAAGTTACCATTTCATCAATTTTAGCTTGCATCCAATCAAGCATTTTCCTCATGTCTCCAGCAAATTCTTCAGATGATGACTTTCATCTAGAGACCTGACCTGCAGAAGTGATTAGTTCAATTTATTCACCACCCACATCTGAAGGGGTGGCAAAGAGTTCATCATCCTACGAGACCATATGAGAAAGGGGGCATTCAAGCTAATGCACTTCTTTTCACACTAGGGGAATTAGAGTACTCAAATGAATATGCAGAGAAGTTCTTTGAGGTTTTATGAACATAATGATTTGAGGAATAATGCCATATTCATATCCCTTGTAATTTCCGTGCATATCAGAAGCATTAGCACGAGTACAAGTATAGTATTGACCATTTGAGGATTTTGAACCTCTTGAAGACTTTGGTCCACCTGAGGAGTTTGATCTGGGGTTCAGGTTCTTCACACGTGGTGTCATGAGGACATTCACCTGAAGATTTTCCAAGCAACTTTTGGGGACCCAGATTTTCCTGAGGGGTGGTCCATTCCTGCAGTTAGTTCCAACATATCGAGCAAATACTTCACCAGATTGATTTTTGAACAGTTTATAGTTGGAGTCAAATGACTCATCTGAGGAATAGGATAATTCACATGCAAAACCTGTTAGAGTGGATGGATCGACGGGAGGGCCTTTAGCATCAACCCATGAGGTTTTGGGATACTGCTCAGGTTTCCAATATGATCCATCAGCATTCAATTTTCTCTCGAAGGCAATTCCTTCTTTCCTCGGGTTCCTGTTCAAAAACTGCTTCTTGAGCACATCGCAAAGGGTTTGATGCCCTTTGAGACTTTTGTATATGCCTGTCACATACAATTCCTTCAACCCTGCATTTTCGTCAGTAGCATTTGTGGTTTCCTCAAGTGAAGAATTTGATACCACAGGAACAGTTGAAGAATTTGTAGCGATAGAAGAATTTGATGATTCTGGTGAAGAATTGGCAGTTTCGCGCTCGATGCATTTGAGACATGGTGGAGTGAATTCAACCTGAGCGACATTGATCTGTTGAGCAAGCAATGAATCGTTTTCTATTCGAAGATCATCATGAGACATCTTCAAGTTCTCAAGATCAAGTTTCCTTTGAAGAAATTCATAGGAAAGTTTCTCATGATCAGGCAAGAGTGTGTCATAACGATATTGAACACTATCAAATCTAGACTGAAGACTTTTCACATCTTCAATGAGGACTTGAGTGCGATTCATTTCATCATTCAACACATCATCGCTTCTGTCTAGCAGTTTTGAAGCTTTTCAATGGCACTTTGTTGTTTAGTTGCAATGTAGGCAAGTTTACTGTAACTGGGTTTTTTATAATCATCAGGTTCACAGTCACTTGAGTCAGAGGAGGAAGCATCATTCGGTACCTTTGAAGCTTTAGCCACGAAGCAATAGGTTGGAGCGAAGTCATCAGCATAGTAATCAGTGTAGATAGCGTTGTCATTTTCTTCAAGGTTGAAGATTGACTTGTTGACGAATGTGGTAGCCAGTGCAAGACTTGCCACGCCAGACTCTGAATCTTCTTCAGAACCTTCCTCTTCATCACATTCCTCAGATTCTTCCTCATAATCCATTTCCTTGCCAATGAGTGCCCGAGCCTTTCTGAAAGTGGTCTTCTTGTGCGATGAGGACTTTAAGGATGAGGATTTTGAAGATTTCTCCCTTCGAGTCATCAAAACTTTCATCCTTGTATTTCTTATTCTTTGATTCTTTCACCCAATGAGGACAGTCAACTATGTAGTGACCAGATTTCTTACATTTGTGGCAGGTTCTTTTCTTGTAGCCCTCAGATGAAGATTCTTATTTCCTCATATCTCTTCTTGAAGATTTACCAAACTTGCCATGCTTTGTAAACTTCTGGAATTTCCTCACGAGCGTTGCAAGCTCCTGTCCAAGTTCTTCAAGGTCACCAATGCTCCAATTTGAGTCTTCTTCTTCAGATGAGGAAATTGATTTAGCCTTCAGCGCACGAGGTCTTGAGTAGCTTGGTTCATACAGATCTCTCTTTTCTTCCTGTTGGAATTCATGAGTATTGAGTCTTTCAAGTATATCAGCAGGATCAAGCATCTTATAGTCTCCTCTTTCCTGAATCATCAGAACCAGTGTATCAAATGATGAATCAAGAGATCTTAGCAGTTTCTTCACGACTTCATGGTCAGTGATGTCTCGAGCTCCCAGTGCTTGAAGTTCATTTGAGATATCAGTGAGGCGATCAAAGGTATCTTGGCAGCTTCCATTGTCAAGCCTCTTAAAGCGATTGAAGAGATTGTGAAGAACGTCAACACGAGAATCACACTGAGTTGAGATTCCTTCATTGACTTTGGACAGCCTATCCCAGATAAGCTTAGCTGTGCCCAAAGCACTCACTCTGCCATACTGACCTTTGCTTAGATGGCCACAAGTGATATTCTTCGCTTGAGAATCAAGTTGCTTGAATTTCTTCACATCAGCGGCAGAGATAGTAGCAGTGATGGAGGGAATACCATGTTCCACAATGTACCAGAGATCATTGTCAATAGCATGAAGATGCATCTACATCTTGGTCTTCTAGTAGGGAAAGTCCTTTCCTTTGAAGGTAGGACATCCTGTAGTAACCTTGATCATACCTGTAGTCGACATAACTAAAACTCCAGGTGGTTAAACCAAAATCACACAGAACAAGGGAGTACCATGCTCTGATACCAATTAAAAGTGCGTTATATCGACTAGAGGGGTGAATATGTGATTTTTAGAATTTCAACGCTGAGGAAATTCCTTGTGAGGAAATTCCACAATGATGAATTAAGTGCAGCGGAAATAGCGCAGGATCAGAAGTGCAAAAACTACTACATCAGATTACTTGGTGAAGATTATGAGAATTGGTTTGCACAGTAAACAAGTACAGAGTAATCAGGTGAAGATTATCTTAAGTGAAGAATTTGAAGTTGAGGAAATTCAGAGAAAGTCTTCAAGCAAATTCTTCAACAGTGCATATCAAAGTCTTCAACATGCAATTTGAGGAATTGAAAGAGTTGAAGAAATAGAACCCCTATCACGATGAAGATAGTTGTTGATGACCCAGTTCCAACTGCTGTGACAGTTGTACGTCTGGTTAGGAGCGGCTTGGTATTGAAACCAAAGAACAGATATTCCCGGGACACACAGTCCCTACCGTATTCTCCTTGAGCTAAGGACACACAGTCCTCGCCCATCTCCCGTGGTAACTATTCAGGGCAGACTTCCAAACCCTCACAAACTTGGTCACCCGGCGATCCACAATTGACCGATGCATGCTCTAGGCCATGACGCTTAACCGTCTGGAGGATGCACAATCCTCAAAGGTAAAAGGCTTCAGTTCCACACAGGAACAAATTCTTGAGTGATGCTCAATCACTTGGTTTTTGGTTTGGGGTTCGGTGTTTGGGGTATTTCCTCACTTGATGATTTTCTCTCGAAGACTCTGAGGAATTTGGGTTGCTCTAAATGACAAGTGTCAGTTTCTCTCGGAGCAGCCAACCAGCTAGTGGTTGTGGGGGCGGCTATTTATAGCGTGGGAGCATCCCCACATGATTTGACATAAATGCCCTTAAATAATGTGACCGTTGGGTGGATAAGATCAGTGAGGTGGCATGTGTCGCGGTAACGGTCGGAACTTCCAACTGTGAAAGTCCTCATGTCTCTCATATTTCTCACTTTGAGGCTTTGGAAGGTTTAGGCTTGGGTTGAGCATCATGAGGAAATTCATTCCGTAATATTACTTCGACCCCATTTAACGATACGGTGTTCCTATGACTCAAGAGTAAATAAAATGAAACACAAAGAGTAAATCTTCACATTTCAAAGTCTTTAGACTGTTTTTCTTCAGGACACACCGAATTCCTCATCTTCAATATCTTCATGAGGAATATCAATTTCATCGCAATTTCTTCGCGATCAAAGTCTTCAAGGTAAGATCAAAGTCTTTAGCCGAAGACATACATTTTTAGGGGTCGATATTCATTGTATAACTCAAACTCCTCAGCGACTTATAGAGCATGTGTACACTTACAAACACATTAGTCTCTTAACCTATGAGTCTTCAAACCACCAAAATCACTAAGGGCACTAGATGCACTTACAAGATCAGACTCAAATTTGTCGCCTAGATCACATCTAGTGGCCATCGCCAAACACGCCTTCCTCGCGGAGGCACCGGAGGTAAACTCCGAAAACCATCTAGCAACGTATCCAAACCAGCCCTGAGTGTTAAATGAGGTGCTCGGACATATCCAATCGTTGCACATCTCAACCAGCCCGACCTGCTCACAATACGACTTCGAGTCGGAATATGGGGAATTTTATGACCCGCTCACCATCCAGTTGATAGCCACCATTGAAGATTTAACCGATGTGTTTTATTACGGCTCGGACGAGCTTGAGGGCATGGACGATGAGACCGAGGAACCCACCCCCACAAACACAAGGTGATGGACTGCAACTGCCTCATACGGTGTCTACATGGTAGACAGACCTCGCAATAATGGAGAAATCACCCCCATCTAGACGATAAATCTAGGGAGGAGCCATCAAAGTGCCGAAAGCATCGTAAGCGTACCAAGGCAAGCAAAGGAAAGAACTCCGCTAAGGTTAATGGGGGAAAATAAAGCCCCTAGAAGCCCGTGATCACCCCAAGGATCTCGAACACCCTCAAGAGGATCCGGACAAGCCCGAGGAGCAGAGCGACCCCAACGACTCCTTTAAGATGGACGACGATAACTATCTCCCTCCCGTCGACGACAATATGGAAGACGAGGACTTTGCGGTTCCCGAACACGTCAGAGATTAGGAGGAACTTTGGCAGCTTCTCTTGGCCATCGCACGAAGCCTCAAAGCAAAGGAATCGCAACTTAAGGCTGAACAAGATGTTTGAAATATGCCCTAGAGGCAATAATAAATTGGTTATAATTATATTTCCTTGTTCATGATAATCGTTTATTATCCATGCTAGAATTGTATTGATTGGAAACTCAAATACATGTGCGGATACATAGACAACACACTATCCCTAGTGAGCCTCTAGTTGACTAGCTCGTTGATCAAAGATGGTCAAGGTTTCCTGGTAATAAGCAAGTGTTGTCACTTGATAACGGGATCACATCATTAGGAGAATGATGTGATGGACAAGACCTAAACTATAAACATAGCATATGATCGTGTGAGTTTATTGCTATTGTTTCCTGGATGTCAATGTATCTGTTCCTATGACCATGAGATCATGCAACTCCCGGACACCGGAGGAATACCTTGTGTGTATCAAACGTCGCAACGTTTCTAGGTCACTATAAAGATGCTCTACAGGTATCTCCGAAGGTGTCTGTTGGGTTGGCATTGATCAAGACTGGGATTTGTCAATCCGTGTGACGGAGAGGTATCTCGAGGCCCACCCGGTAATACAACATCACAAACAAGCCCTGCAAGCAATGTGAATAAAGAGTTAGCCACGGGATCTTGTATTACGGAACGAGTAAAGAGACTTGCCGGTAACGAGATTGAACTAGGTATGGAGATACCGACGATCGAATCTCGGGCAAGTAACATACCAAGGACAAAGGGAACAACATACGGGATTAACTGAATCCTTGACATAGAGGTTCAACCGATAGAGATCTTCGTAGAATATGTAGGAACCAATGTGTACATCCAGGTCCCGCTATTGGTTATTGACCGGGGAGTGTCTCAGGTCATGTCTGCATAGTTCTCGAACCCGCAGGGTCTGCACACTTAAGGTTCGGTGACGTTTCAGTATTATTGAGTTATGTGTGTTTGGTAACCGAAAGTTGTTCGGAGTATCGGATGAGATCCCGGACATCAGAGGAGCTCCGGAATGGTCTGGAGGTAAAGATTGATTTATAGGAAAGTGGGTTTTGAACTTCGAAAAAGTTTCACGCATTTCCGGAAGTCTACCGGGAGTGACGAATGGGTTCCAGGGGTCCACCAGGTGGGCCCACCCACCCCAAAGGGTCTCACAGGTTGTGGGAGGACGTGGACCAACCCTGTGGGCTGGATGAAGCCTCCACTAAAACCCAAGGCGGATTGGAGGTGGGAAGGAAAGAAACCCAAAGGTGGAAAAGGTTTCCAAGTGGAGAGGAGGAATCCTACTCCTAGTATGATTGGATTAGGACTCCTCCACCTGCAATTTTGGCCAAACCTTGAGGGTTTGAGGCTTTTTCCTCCCCTCCCTCCCTCCTATATATACTATAGGTTTTAGAGGTGAGGGCTAACCCTAATTTCCAGGCGCTCCCTCTACTTCTCTCTAGATTTGTTTCTCCTCTAGTCTAGTTTGGCGGTGCTTAGGCAAAGCCCTGCTGGATTAGTTCACCACCACCACCACCATGCAGTTGAGCTGGAGAACTCATCTACCTCTCCGCCCCTCTTGCTGGATTAAGAAGGAGAGGATCGTCATCGAGTTGTATGTGTGCTAAACACGGAGGTGTCGTCCTTTCGGCACTAGATCAGGATGGATCGTGATGGGATCGCGGGACGAATCGTGATGAGATCGCGGGAAGGACTGCGATTTGGATCGTGAAGATATTCCACTACATCAACTGCGTTATATACGCTTCCGCTTAGCGATCTACAAGGGTAGGTAGATTCACTCTCCCCTCTCGTAGATGATCATCACCATGGATAGGTATTGCGTGTGCATAGGAAATTTTTTGTTTCCCATGCTACGTTTCCCAACAGAAGATACCATAAATAGTAGGTGGACAAAGGTATTAGTGGCCGAAGAACAATATGGCCCCGAGAGGCCAGATCAAATAAAGACCTACCCAGGCCGCTACCTACTTCCACAATTCGATGATGAGGCCTTAGAGCCCACATCCCCAAAGTGCTCGGATTATGACAAACCTGACCACCCACCTCGATGGCGCGACAGAGCGGCTGTGAAGGCCGATTACAACCTGGACCTCCCCGAAAAAAGGGGAAGTAGAAAGTGTACCCCCGGGGCAGACACGACTTGCAGTTTAACCTGGACAACATGATGACCCGTAACATGTCTATCTACGGATATTGGAAATACTTCCCCTTAGACGGGACGGAGAACCACCCCGAGTCCCCTGTTACAACAGGGACCGGGACTCATACAGGACTCAATCCAAAGCTGATCTCCAGCACAAGCTAGACCGGGTTAGAAGTGTCTCACACCCACTATGCTTCACGAACAAAGTAATGCAGCACCAATTTCTGGAGGGATTTAAACCTGACAACATAGAACAGTAGGACGGGACAACTGATCCCGTTGTGTGGATTGAAGACTTCCTTTTTCGCATTCATATGGCAAGAGGAGACGATCACCACACCATTAAATACTTACCGCTCAAGTTAAAAGGGCCGTCTCGGCACTGGTTAAACAGCTTGCCCTAGGACTCGATCGGATGTTGGGGAGAGCTCAAGGACGCCTTCCTATCCAACTTCCACGGGACCTATGTTCGGCCCCGGATTCTTCCAATCTAAGCAACGTCATCCAAAAGGCAGTGGAAATGGCCAGAGAATTCTAGAATAGGTTCTTGACAAAGAAAAATCAAATTGTGGACTGCTTGGACGCCGAAGAAATATCCTCTTTTAGGCAAAACATTCGGGACGAGTGGTTGGCTCGCCAGCTCGGATAGGATAGACCGAGGACCATGTCGGCCCTCACTTCCCTGATGACCCGCTTCTGCGCAGGTGAGGACAATTGGCTAGCTCGGTGCAGCCATAACTCGGACGATGCTGGAACCTGTGAGGTTCGGGACATAATTAGCAAGGCGAGGAAAAATAAGAACAAGCGTCGCCTCTGTACTGGCGATGTCGAGGACACGACAGTAAATGCTGGATTCCGCAGCTCCAAATCGGGACATCGGAAGAAGACCTTTAAAGGGAACAAGGATGACCCATCCCAATGGGAAAAAAATCATGGAACGACCATGTCAAATCCATGGCACCGAAGACAAGCGAGCTAATCACACCAACCGTAACTGTTGGGTTTTCAAGAAGGAAAGCAAGGTGGCTGCCGAAGAACATGGCACGAGCCCCCGAAGCAAAGATGACAAGGAGCCCCGTGTCCCAAACACTAGGGGCCAAAAACAGTTCCCTGATACGTCTCCGTCGTATCTACTTTTCTGAACTCTTTTGCTCTTGTTTTGGACTCTAATTTGCATGATTTGAATGGAACTAACCCGGACTGACGTTGTTTTCAGCAGAATTGCCATGGTGTTGTTTTTGTGCAGAAATAAAAGTTCTCGAAACGTCCTAAAAATTTACGGAGTTTTTTCTGGAATAAAAGAAAAATACCTGCACAAAGATCCACCGGAGGGGGCGTGCCAGTGGGCCGCAAGCCCACAGGCCGCGACCACCCCCTATGGCCGCGCCGTGCAGGCTTGTGGGGCCCATGTGGCACCACCGCCCCCAATCTCAGCTCTATATCTTCCATTTCGCCTGGAAAAAAAATCAGAGAGAAGCTTTCATTGCGTTTTGCGATATGGAGGCGCCGCCAAATCCTGTTCTTCATCTGGAGGGCAGATCCGGAATCCGTTTCGGGATCCGGAGAGGGGAAATCATCGCCATCGTCATAATCAACCTTTCTCCATCGACAATTCCATGATGCTCTTCATCGTTCGTGAGTAATCTCATCATAGGCTTGTTGGACGGTGATGAGTTGGATGAGATCTATCATGTAATCGAGTTAGTTTTTGACGGGGATTGATCCCTAGTATCCACTATGTTCTAGATTGATGTTGCTACTACTTGGCTATGCTTAATGCTTGTCACTAGGGACCGAGTGCCATGATTTCATATCTGAACCTATTATGTTGTCGCCAATATATGTGTGTTTTAGATCCTATCTTGCAAGTTGTAGTCACCTACTATGTGTTATGACCCGGCAACCCCGGAGTGACAATAGCCGGAACCACTCCCGGAGATGACCATAGTATGAGGAGTTCATGTATTCACCGTGTGTTAATGCGTTGGTCTGGTTGTTTATTAAAAGGAGAACCTTAATATCCCGTAGTTTCCATTAGGACCCCGCTGCCACGGGAGGGATGGACAATAGATGTCATGCAAGTTCTTTTCCCTAAGCACATATGACTACATACGGAATACATGCCTACATTAGATTGACGAACGGGAGCTCGTTACATATCTCTCCGTGTTATAGTTGTTACATGATGAATCACATCCATCACACTCATCCATCACCGATCCACTGCCTACGAGTCCTTTACTACTGGTTCTCGCTATGTTACTTTGTCTAGGCTTGTCCCTTGCTACAAAAGGGATTGGGCCACTTTGCTGCTACTGTCACTACTGTTGTTACTTGTTACTTTGTTGCTGCTGCTACTGCTGTTCCTTGCTGCTCCGTTGTTACTTGTTGCAAGACTTTTCTGGAGTCGTAGCCGGGGAAGCATTCTTCTCAAGAATAATCCCCCGTCAACATGCTAGCGCCATTGATACAACAGTTAGGAATAGTCTGCCTTGTCAACAGATCGTTTGTGGCACCGTTGTTATCATACTACTTTGCTACTGATACTTTGCTTGCAGACACTAATCTTTCGGGTGTGGTTGAATCTGACACATTCAGCTGCTAATACTTGAGAATATTTTTTCGCTTCCCGTCGTGCGAACCAACAAATTTGGGTTGAATACGCTACCCTCGAAAACTGTTGCGATCTCATACGCTTGTGGGACATCAAGGCTTTTTCTAGCGCTTTTGCTAGGGAGGCACAACTATATTCTCTGACTCACTTGGAATTTTCGTCTGCTGATCACTATGAGGAATCTGAAAGATCCAAAAACCAAAATCTTGCCTTCCACTACGAGGAGAGGTAAGAAACTGCCATCTAGCTCTGCACTTGATCCACCTTCAGTTTTGAGTAAGTTTGCGACTTCGCCTCCTGCTAGAAATCTTGATATGTCACCTGTGCTTGATGATGCTACTTCTGCTACCAATGATGCTTATGATGCTATGCTTGCTACTATGCCTGATGGTGCCATGCTTGATACTATGCCTGCTATGCCTGATACTGCTTTGCCACCTGGTGCATTCCTTGATGCACATATTGCTAGACACTACTGGAATTGAGAAATTTGCCGTCTGCCATGCCTTTGCCGTCTGCTGACGCATGGCAAAGATCCTCTTTGCCGTCAGCTGGTACAAAGCAGACGACAAAGAGGCTGCTGATGGCAAAGGTTTTATTTGCCGTCGGCCACCTCTTTGCCGTCTGCTGACGCATGGAAAAGTCCCCAGAGGCGGACGGCAAAGAGCACGCAGACGGCAAAGGGGCGCCACCCTAACGGCCGAAGCCCGCCCCACCCCAGCCACCCATTTGTCGTCTGCCTCCCAGCTTCTGCAGACGGCAAAGGGGCGCTCCCCCTAACGGCACCCAGTCCCCACCCCCGCTCCCCTAACAGCACGCTCCACCCCCGCTCCCCTCGATCTCCTCCCTCTCTCGCGCGCGCCCCTGCCCGCTCCAGCGCCGCCGCCACCACCACCTGAGCTGCTCCAGCCCACCACCGCCGCTCACGACCGGAGCTCCCTGCTCCCCTCCTCCCCGCGTCCCTCCTCCCTGCGGCCCTCCTCCTCGCGCTCTACCCACCCAAGCGCCGCCACCACAACCACCGGAACCGCTCCGGCCCACCACCGCCGCCCACGGCCGGAGCTCGCCCTCCCCTCCTCCCCGCGCACCGCCTCCCCACGCCCCTCCTCCCCGCCGCCCAGGGCCGGAGCTCGCCCTCCCCTCCTCCCACTGCAGGTAAGTTTTTTTTCTTTTTGTCTTTATTTCCTGTTTTTTCTTTTAAATTAGGTAGTTAATTTAGATAGTTAGTTTATTTTCTATTTTTCGGTTAAATTGGATAGTTAGTTTTTTCCGTTTTTTATGTGAAATTAGATAGTTAGTTTATTAGGTAGAAAAAGTAGATAGAGAAGAAAACAATAGATAGAAGAAAAACTTAGAAGAAAATAAGAGAATAATAAACAAGAAGAAAAAGGAAGAAGAAGAAGAAGAAGAAGAAATAGGAAAGGATGAGAAAGATAAAAGAAAGAAGAAGAAGAGGAGGAGGAGGAGGAGGAGAAAGAAGAAGAAGAATAATAATATGATGATCAAGAAGAAGAAGAAGAAGAGAGAGGAGAAGAAGAAAGAAAAGGAACCCGACCCCCGACCCCCGGCCCACGACGCCCAACGCCACCAACCCTCGACCCCCGACCTCCGACGCCACTGAGACCCGACTCCTGACCCCCGACACCCGACACCACTGACCCCCGACCCCCGACTCCACTCACCCCCGACCCCCGATGCCCGACGCCATTGACCCTCGACTCCAGAAGCCACTGACCCTCGACCCTCGACCCCCGATGCCCGACGCCACTGACCCTCGACTCCCGACGCCACTGACCCTTGACCCCCGACCCCCGACGCCCCTGACCCTCGACCCCCGACCCCCGACACCATTGACCCCCAACCCCCGACCCCCGACACCTCTTCGGCCTCTTGTTGACCAAAGAGACCCCAACCCCCAACACCAGTGATCCTCGACCCCCGACAACACTAACCCCCGACCATCAACACAACTAACCCCCGACCACCGACGCCACCGACACCCGACCATCGACGCCACCGACACCCGACACCACCGACCATCGACGCCACTAAGCCGATGGGGTCATAATTTTGTAAATTATGAGTTAGGTCACATATTTTCCGATTATGTTAATTATAAAAACATCGTATTTGTGTTGATCGGGTGAATTTCAATGTGCAGTTGTTCGACGACCTCCACGTGCGTTGGACGAGCTCCGCCCTTGCGTTTGTTGGTGAGCACAAATGACTTCTCCTCCTACCCCCTTAATTTGCTCTGTCCCGGTCTTTGTGCCGATGAAACTTGCTAGCTATAGGTTTCTTCAATCATGAGTATGTGTGACCAGTATGCGTCTCCCATTCGAAAGGGCGACATCTATAAATATGCATTTCTTTGCATATTTATAACCGCCATCCTTTCGAATTGTCCAACATTATCCATGGATAGCCCGAGTATGTGTAGATTGGGTTTGTTTTCCCGTATGTTGTGCTCCGGATCCGATGCGGAATTTCGTCAGTGCCTCCCCTGCTGTGCTCCGGATCCGATGCGGAATTTCTCTTTATTAACTTAGGTGCCCCTGAGATGGTGTGTGGATAAGATGGATTGTTGGGAGGCCTTGGTGGACCAGTGGTGCTCCGAAACATGGGAGGCCAGCCACAACAACGCCAAGGAGAGGCGTGGCAAAATGGTTGGCGTGCCACACCATCAAGGGAGCGTCAACTTAATCCAATTTGGCGAGAACTGGGTATGTGGTTTGCTTCATATCTCATGCAATTCATTCTTAATGCTATCTTGAGCCCTTTACCAATACAACTTTCCTCTCTCTCTTTTAGGCGCGTCACAATAAGACGGAGGCGCCACAGATGTATGACCTGTATGCGATGGCCCATACTGCCTCGTACAAGAAGGTCAAGGCATTCTCTGAGTCTAACCTCGAGCATCCAGAAAACTTCACCAACATCTCCTCCCACGACAAGCTCGTGAAGTACAGAGATCATGGGAAGGCAAGGAAAGGGGAGGACTTTAACCCAAGCGAGGGGCCTATTGATCCAGAGCAGGTGATGATAGCTGGCAACGGGAGGCCCCATGGCTCGGTCGCCATTGGAGACGGCCTTATACGTTGTCCTAGCACTCTCCGGAGATAAAGGCACGCCAAACGAGCTCTTGTCCGGAGATAACACGTCGTCCACGGCCAGTCGAGCTCGCCATCGAGGTTAGTTTAATGGACTCAACTATCTTTCTGCTTTATGTTGCGCGTTGGAACCAATATGATTACATTGCTAACAATGAGTTGTGTTGCGGGCTGCTATTCAGAAAGAGAGAGAGGCAATGCAGGCGGCTATGGCAGAGAAGGATAAGGAAATTAGGGAGCTGGAGGAGAGGACGACTGCATTGGTGGAGGCCGAGAGGGCACGGAATGATGCGTCTAACAGGGCCATATACGAGCTCTTCGTGGTAAGTTTCTTCTTCATGTTATTTCAAATCTTGCATTTGAATGTCCGTTTCATTAATAAATAAAAAGTTTGACTTGTCAAAACCAAATGTACATTCTATGTGCGAGAAGAACGGCCAAGTCCCTCCGCCGATGCCAGTCATTAACGTGGCGGGGACGGTGAGTTTCATTTCAGTGCAGTGATCTTAAGAGTGTCCTCATGCTAACTACACATTGCAAACGATGTTTGGTGCAGAATATCTCCCGAAACGCATCGCACGACCCTTCTACAGTCGAGCCTTCTCCTTGGCAGCCTTCTCCAGGTGAAACAAGCCAGAGCCACCGTGCTTCACCCTAACTTAGGTATGTTATTTCTAGTGTTTTAATAAAAGATAGCTAGACTTCCATCTAAATGACATAATTAGCTTAGCCAATTTAGCCTGAAGAAGGGAAGGAAGAAGAAGAAGAGGAGAAGAAGAAGAAGGAGAGGGAGGAGGATAAGAAGAAGGAGAAGAAGGAGGAGAAGAAGGAGAAGGAGCTCCTCCTTCTCCTTCTTCTTCCTCCTTCTTCCTCCTTCTCCTTCTCCTTCTTCTTTTCTTCTTCTTCTCCTCTTCCTTCTCCTTCTCCTCCTCCTCCTTCTTTTACTTCTTCTTCTCTTTATCTTCTTCTATGTAGCTTAGACTCATCCAAGAAAGGCTAAATTGGCTAATTATCCATCTAAATGACAGAATTAGCTTAGTTAGCTCCAAAATGACCTATTTAATAAAAAATGACCTATACTTAGCTAATTATCCTCGAAATGACATAATTAGCTCCAAAAAGGCATTCTTAGCCAATTTAGCCCGAAGAAGGGGACAAGAGGAGAAGAAAGAGGAAAAATGAAAGGAAGGAAGAATAAGAAGAGGAGAAGAAGAAGAACGAGAGGGAGGAGGATAAGAAGAAGGAGAAGGAGGAGAAGGAGCTCCTCCTTCTCCTTCTTCTTCCTCCTTCTCCTTCTCCTTCTTCTTTTCTTCTTCTTCTCCTCTCCTTCTCCTTATCCTCCTCCTCCTCCTCCTCCTCCTTCTTTTACTTCTTCTTCTCTTTCTCTTCTTCTACGTAGCTTAGACTCATCCAAGAAAGGCTAAATTGGCTAATTATCCATCTAAATGACAGAATTAGCTTAGTTAGCTCCAAAATGACCTATTTAATAAAAAATGACCTATACTTAGCTAATTATCCTCGAAATGACATAATTAGCTCCAAAAAGGCATTCTTAGCCAATTTAGCCGGAAGAAGGGGACAAGAGGAGAAGAAAGAGGAAAAATGAAAGGAAGGAAGAAGAAGAAGAGGAGAAGAAGAAGAAGGAGAGCGAGGAGGATAAGAAGAAGGAGAAGGAGGAGAAGAATGAGAAGGCGCTCCTCCTTCTCCTTCTTCTTCCTCCTTCTTCCTCCTTCTCCTTCTCCTTCTTCTTTTCTTCTTCTTCTCCTCTCCTGCTCCTTCTCCTCCTCCTCCTCCTCCTTCTTTTACTTCTTCTTCTCGTTCTCTTCTTCTACGTAGCTTAGACTCATCCAAGAAAGGCTAAATTGGCTAATTATCCATCTAAATGACAGAATTAGCTTAGTTAGCTCCAAAATGACCTATTTAATAAAAAATGACCTATACTTAGCTGATTATCCTCGAAATGACATAATTAGCTCCAAAAAGGCATTCTTAGCCAATTTAGCCCGAAGAAGGGGACAAGAGGAGAAGAAAGAGCAAAAATGAAAGGAAGGAAGAAGAAGAAGAGGAGAAGAAGAAGAAGGAGAGGGAGGAGGATAAGAAGAAGGAGAAGAAGGAGAAGAAGGAGAAGGAGCTCCTCCTTCTCCTCCTTCTTCCTCCTTCTTCCTCCTTCTCCTTCTCCTTCCTCTTTTCTTCTTCTTCTCCTCTCCTCTCCTTCTCCTCCTCCTCCTCCTCCTCCATTTACTTCTTCTTCTCTTTCTCTTCTTCTACGTAGCTTAGACTCATCCAAGAAAGGCTAAATTGGCTAATTATCCATCTAAATGACAGAATTAGCTTAGTTAGCTCCAAAATAACCTATTTAATAAAAAATGACCTATACTTAGCTAATTATCCTCGAAATGACATAATTACCTCCAAAACGGCATTCTTAGCCAATTTAGCCCGAAGAAGGGGACAAGAGGAGAAGAAAGAGGAAAAATGAAAGGAAGGAAGAAGAAGAAGAGGAGAAGAAGAAGGAGAGGGAGGAGGATAAGAAGAAGGAGAAGGAGGAGAAGAAGGAGAAGGAGCTCCTCCTTCTCCTTCTTATTCTTCGTCCTTCTTCATCCTTCTCCTTCTCCTTCTTCTTTTCTTCTACTTCTCCTCTTCCTTCTCCTTCTCCTCCTCATCCTCCTCCCCCTCCTTCTTTTACTTCTGCTTCTCTTTCTCTTCTACTACGTAGCTTAGACTCATCCAAGAAAGGCTAAATTGGCTAATTATCCATCTAAATGACATAATTAGCTTAGTTAGCTCCAAAATGACCTATTTAATAAAAAATGACCTATACTTAGCTTATTATCCTTTAAATGACATAATTAGCTCCAAAAAGGCATTCTTAGCCAATTTAGCCCGAAGAAGGGGACAAGAGGAGAAGAAAGAGGAAAAATGAAAGGAAGGAAGAAGAAGAAGAGGAGAAGAAGAAGAAGGAGAGGGAGGAGGAGAAGAAGAAGGAGAAGAAGGAGGAGAAGAAGGAGAAGGAGCTCCTCCTTCTCCTTATTCTTCCTCCTTCTTCCTCCTTCTCCTTCTCCTTCTTCTTTTCTTCTTCTTCTCCTCTTCCTTCTCCTTCTCCTCCTCCTCCTCCTCCTCCTTATTTAACTTCTTATTCTCTTTCTCTTCTTCTACGTAGCTTAGACTCATCCAAGAAAGTCTAAATTGGCTAATTATCCATCTAAATGACAGAATTAGCTTAGTTAGCTCCAAAATGACATATTTAATCAAAAATGACCTATACTTAGCTAATTATCCTCCAAATGACATAATTAGCTCCAAAAAGGCATTCTTAGCCAATTTAGCCCGAAGAAGGGGCCAAGAGGAGAAGAAAGAGGAAAAATGAAAGGAAGGAAGAAGAAGAAGAGGAGAAGAAGAAGAAGGAGAGGGAGGAGGATAAGAAGAAGGAGAAGGAGGAGAAGAAGGAGAAGGAGCTCCTCCTTCTCCTTCTTCTTCCTCCTTCTTCCTCCTTCTCCTTCTCCTTCTTCTTTTCTTCTTCTTCTCCTCTCCTTCTCCTTCTCCTCCTCCTCCTCCTCCACATCCTTCTTTTACTTCTTCTTCTTTTTATCTTCTTCTACGTAGCTTAGACTCATCCAAGAAAGGCTAAATTGGCTAATTATCCATCTAAATGACAGAATTAGCTTAGTTAGCTCCAAAATGACCTATTTAATAAAAAATGACCTATACTTAGCTAATTATCGTCGAAATGACATAATTAGCTCCAAAAAGGCATTCTTAGCCAATTTAGCCCGAAGAAGGGGACAAGAGGAGAAGAAAGAGGAAAAATGAAAGGAAGGAAGAAGAAGAAGAGGAGAAGAAGAAGAAGGAGAGGGAGGAGGATAAGAAGAAGGAGAAGAAGGAGAAGGAGCTCCTCCTTCTCCTTCTTCTTCCTCCTTCTTCCTCCTTCTCCTTCTCCTTCTTCTTTTCTTCTTCTTCTCCTCTTCCTTCTCCTTCTCCTCCTCCTCCTCCTCCTTCTTTTACTTCTTATTCTCTTTCTCTTCTTCTACGTAGCTTAGACTCATCCAAGAAAGGCTAAATTGGCTAATTATCCTATGAAATGACATAATTAGTTTAGTTAGCTCCTAAATGGTCTATTTAATAAAAAATGACCTATAGTTAGCTAAGTTCTCTCCTAAATGACATAATAAGGCTTACGTAGCTGCAACATGACCTATTCCCCCTAACTTAGGTATTAAATGGCCTATAATTAGCCTAGCTAGATCAAAAATGGCTTAATAAGCATAGTTTGCTCCGGAATGACCTATTTTACCCAAGTTAGCTCCGAAACGACCTATAGTTAGCTAGGGTTCCACCTAAATGACATAATTAGCTTAGTTAGCTCCTAAATGGTCTATACTTAGCTAATTTCTCTCCGAAATAACCTATATATACACTACTTCATCTAGTATTATTCTTCTAACTTTCTTATTTGTCATTTTGCAGATTACCTTCACTTCACGGGAAGCTTGGAAAATATTGATGGAATGCTTGAAGATGATATCTTGTACCATGGGTTGTATTGAAACTATTGTAGTATATGAATATATGAAACTTTGTATGCACGTGGATGAAACTGGTGTAATATATGGTTTGGTACGGATGCAACTTGAAAGCTGGATATAAGAGGTTATTTTAATATGGTTATGAGTACGGAAAGAAATTTATTTATGTCAAATATATATATATCCTGATTATTGTTAAAAATGCTGGATATAACAAAAAATAAATAAAAAAGGGGCTGGTTCCCCTCTTTGCCGTCTGCCCCCACATGGCAAAGGGGGGAAGGGAGACGGCAAAGGGGGGAATCTGCCCCCTCTCTCTCCCCTCTTTGCCGTCTGCCCCCACATGGCAAAGGGGGGAAGGCAGACGGCAAAGGGGGGAATCTGCCCCCTCTCTCTCCCCTCTTTGTTGTCTGCCCCGACATGGCAAAGGGGGGAATCTGCCCCCTCTCTCTCCCCTCTTTGCCGTCTGCCCCCACATGGCAAAGGGGGGAAGGCAGACGGCAAAGAGAGGAGGCCTGCCGTTAACACTTAACGGGGACGTTGCAATATATGTCGTCCCATTTATTTTGCCGTTTGCCCCCTCATGGCAAAGATTCTTTGCCGTCCGCTTTGAGAAAGCAGACGGCAAAGAACCGCTTCACCGGATTTTTTTTGCCGTCTACTTTGTCGTCAGCTGACCGACGGCAAAGCCTTTGCCATCCGTGGTTGCACCCTTTGCCGTCCGCCTTGGCAGACGGCAAATTTCTGAATTTCAGTAGTGAGAGTTGCTGCTAGACGTGATGATACTTCTGAAACTACTGATACTATTGAAGTAGAACCTGCTACTATGCCTAAACTGCCTGTTATGCCTGATACGCGCTATGTTATGGAGGGATAGATAGCTGAGGATTTTCTTGCGTGTAAGGATAGCTATGATGTTGAGAACCTTCTGCGCAAGTGGAAAGAAAAATCTCTGAACGCTAGGATGAAATACGACCCGAGGTTTGCCACTTCGCCTATCTTTGTGACCAATATGGATTATGAATTCTCTGTCGACCTTGAGTTAATCACTCTGGTCGAATCTGATCCTTTTCACGGTTATGAGTCTAAAACGGTTGTATCCCATCTTACCAAACTGCACGATATAGCCACCCTATTCACTAGTGAGGAAAAGATCCGCCACTACTACGTGCTCAAGCTGTTTCCTTTCTCGCTAAAGGATGATGCTAAGACCTGGTTCACTTCTCTTCCTCCTGGTTGTGTGCGTAGCCCCCAGGATATGGTCTACTACTTCTCTGAAAAATATTTCCCTGTCAATAAGAAGCAAGCTGCCTTGCGGGAAATATACAACTTTGCTCAAGCTAAGGAACAGAGTCTCCCACAAGCTTGGGGAGGCTCATCCAGCTACTGAATGCTTTGCGTGATCACCCTCTTGAGAAGAATGAGATACTTGATATCTTCTATAATGGACTTACCGATGCCTCTAAAGACCACCTAGATAGTTGTGCCGGTAGTGTTTTTAGGGAACGAACCGTAGAACAAGCTGAGATTCTATTGAATGACATCTTGTGCAATGAGAATGCTTGGACTATTCCCGAACCACCTCCTAAGCCAACTCCGAAGAAAAGAAGTATTCTATTCCACAATCCTGAAGATATGCAAGAAGCCAAGAAATCTATGCGAGAGAAAGGCATTAAATCTGAAGATGTTAAAAATCTACCACCTATAGAAGAGATCCATGGTCTCGATAACCCGATACAGGTAGTAGAAGTAAATTCTCTGCGTAGGTTTGATGAGAGTGATATTCCTTTTGATAAACCTGCTAGCTTATGCATGGATGAACTTGATAACTTTGTTGCCAAACAACAGAGTTTCAATGATTATGTTAGCAGACAATTGGAAAAGAATGCTCGTATGCTTAGTCATTTAAGTGCTTGTGTGGACAGAAATGTCAATGATCTTAAGCTTCTGAGTAAACATGCCTCTATGGTTACTACTCAGGTAGCACAACTACTTAAAGCTCAAAATGACTTGCTCAATGAGTTGAATGACAATTCCGTCAGAGTCGTCACTAGAGGCGGTAGAACGACCCAGGAACCTTTGTATCCTGAGGGTCATCCGAAGAGAATTGAACAAGATTCTCAATGAGTTAGCACTGATGCACCTAGTCATCCTAGAAAGAAGAAGAAAGATGGTAGGAACCTGCACGCTAGCAACCCCGTTGCTGCTACCCCTGAGAGTCCAAACGATGCCTCTATCTATGGTGCTGAGACACAATCTGGTGATGAACATGATCCTAATGATAATATCAATAGTGATGTTCATGAAGATGCTCAGCCTAGCAATAAAAAGGATGTGGAGATTGAACATGTTGATCTTGATAACCCACAGCCTAAGAATAGAAGATACGATAAGAATGACTTCGCTGCTAGGAAGCATGGTAAAGAAAGGGAACCATGGGTTCAGAAAACCATGCCCTTTCCTCCCAAACCATCCAAGAAAAAGGATGATGAGGATTTTGAGCGATTCGTTGAGATGATCAGACCTGTCTTTCTGCAGATGCGTTTGACGGATATGCTCAAGATGTCTCAGTATGCTAAGTACATGAAAGATATTGTGACTAATAAGAGAAGGATACCTGAGATTGAGATTTCCACCATGCTTGCTAACTATACCTTCAAGGGTGGAACTCCCAAGAAACTAGGTGATCCCGATGTGCCCACTATACCTTGCTCCATTAAAGGCAACTACGTTAGAACTGCGTTATGCGACCTTGGAGCCGGTGTTAGTGTTATGCCTCTCTCTCTTTATAGTAGACTTGAACTGGATAAGTTGACACCCACTGAAATCTCTGTGCAAATGGCCGACAAATCAACTGCTTTCCCTATCGGCATTTTGCGAGGATGTGCCTGTTGTGGTTGCTAACACCACTATCTTAACAGACTTTGTTATCTTGGATATTCCCGAGGACGATGCCATGGCCATCATCCTCGGAAGACCCTTTTTAAACACTGCAGGGGTTGTTATAGATTGCAACAAAGGCAATGTCACTTTCCATGTCAACGGTAATGAGCATACGGTGCACTTTCCGAAGAAACAATATCGAGTACATTGCATCAATGCTATCGAAAAAACTTCATCGATTCTTATTGGGAGCTTTGAGTGCCCTATTCCTCGTGTCAAGATGAAGTATGATTTGCTTGCTGGGGAGATACACATCCCCATTGAGGTGACCTAGTGACTGTTCGAAAATTCTCCATCTTCTTTTGCGATTCGAGAAAGTTTTGTCGAGGGGATTTGATCAACCCCATTGACGGATTTCTTTCAATGACCATGAGATGGATGAATCAAGGAGTCACAAACCTCTGTTCCAAGCTTTCACTTTAGGTTGCTTAGAAGAAAAATGATAGATTTAGTTTAGTTTTCCCTGTTTTCTGTCTTAGCGTCCGCTGGAAAAGTACCCCGAAAATAAATGTTCTCCGAACGCTGTGAAAATCAAGTATGATTTTTTCTAGATTTTTTGAAAAATACTCGGACAGAGAGTCTGTCTGGGGGCCACACCAGTGGGCCACAAGCCCTAGGGGCGCGGGCACCCCCTTGCCGTGCCACCCAGGGTTGTGGGGGCCATAGGCACCCCCTCCACTCATTATTGCTCTCATCCGCTTCTCCTACCTCCAGAAAAAATCGTTTCGCAGCTCAAACTCGTGTTCTTGCTCCTCTTGCTGGGATTTTCGATCTCTTTGCTCAAATCACCATTCTCCGAACTGTTTGGGGGAAATTACTCCTTGGTAAGTGACTCCTCCATTGGTCCAATTAGTTTTTGCTCTAGTGCCTTATACTCCGCGTATTTTTGTTGCCTTGGTGACCATGTTCTTGAGCTTTGCATCCTGATTCTAGCTGGTCCCAAGTAGTTTTGATGCGTAATATGGTCTCTAGGCACTTGTTGGAGTAGTTGCAACGAGTTTCGTTGAGCCTTATTCACTTTTCCTTAAGAGTCACTAAAAATTTCAGAAATTTTCAGAGATATAAAAGGGAAAAGATGAGGAGGTTCTTAAGAGGCTCTTCAAGCCGTGACCCCAAGGATGATGGGAGTGAGAAGAAGCCCAAGAATCCGGTCCCTCGACTCGCAGAAGTTCGAGCGTGCGAATGGCCAAGCGACGTGTTCTTACGCGCCGCTGGAATTTATGAGGACTTATATCACTTGGTGGAGAACGCAGGCCTTACCGCCTTCGTTGAAGATAAGTGTCCGCAATACCTCCTCCTCACTAATATCTTCGTACAAAGCTTTAACTTCTATCCGAGGAAGAATCCTCCTATGGTTGAGTTTAAACTTTATGATATCCCCCAGCGCATGTGACTCCAGGATTTTTGCAATGTTTGCAAATTGCCTTTTGTTGGGGATATTCATGAACCTCATCCACGGGACTTGGAAGCTTTCATCGGTACTATTGCTGTAGGAGAGGAGAGAGGAGTGTCTTGCGCTAGAGCTGCTAGCATACATTTTCCCGTGCTTCGGTACTTCTCACTATTTGTGGGAAAATGTTTGATTGGCCGTGGGAAAGCTGGGTCACTTAGTTCCCCAGATCTTGCGGTCTTGCGCGAAGCCCTTTATAACGATAAAACTTATAGCTTGGGCGCTATAGTAGCTCAACGGTTGAACCTTAACCGTTCTAAAGGTGTTGTCTATGGAGGTATCTATGCTACTCGTCTTGCTAGACACTTTGAGATACCCATTAGACTAGAGTAGGAAGAAGAGATTCTTCTTCCCGAGAGATATCTAGATTACGTTAGCATGGTTCGCCATGACTTTCTTGAAAGAGATGTAAGTAGAAGGATGATTTATAACCTGGTATTTAGTCAAGGTACTCGTGAGACTATTACTTTGCCTGCTCCTTCTTTGTTCAATCTTCATGCCGGCAGGTACATTATTATGCCCTCGGACATCTACGCATATTGGGGCCTAGCCCAACCACAGGTGCCCGTGCCCGAGCCACCAGTCGAGTACCAAACGTCGGTTTATCAGTGGGAGCCGGAGGATCTCACACAGGAGTGGCATCCTCAGTCCACTACGGAGTATCCCGGAGCTGGTTATTTCCCTCCCTCGGAGTAGACCAAGTTAGGCCAAAAGCCTAAGCTTGGGGGAGTACGTGTTCTCACCGACTTTACATTTTTGCTTATGCTTTCACTTTGTTAGCCCGTGTTCACACTTTGCCACTGTATCATTCATGCTAGTTTATTTTCTTTTTCTCGTTTTCTTTTCGTGTGTCTGTCTAGTTTGAGAAAACCCAAAAAGATTTTCCTTTTTCTTCTTTTGCTTGTTGGGAGCTTTCCCGTGTAGATAGTTCTCTATTTCTTTGGGTCAAGGTAGAAGATATTGGTTACAATGTTTAGTGGCTCTTGCATGTATACCTGTTTAGGTTTCAAAGAGCCATATTACTTTGTCTTCTCCTTTGTGTTTGCCTGCAGATTCCAACTTTAGTCCAATGCACGAGCACTCTTATTATTGTTCACATCGTTCGGTCGTGCAAGTGAAAGGCAATAATGACGATATATGATGAAGTGACTGAGCCTGGAAAAGATGGTATGAACTCGATCTATTTTGTTTTTGTAAATGTGACTAGCTCATCATGCCTGATTCAACTTTGTTGTGAGAGAAACATGTTTGCAATGACAACTTAGAGATCATAGTTGCTTATGCCATGCTTACTTAGCTAGGAGCTTATAATGGTTTGCCTTGGTTGCCAACATGAATGTTGAGATGACTATGATGTAGTATGATAGGATGGTATCCTCCTTTGAATGTTTCAAGTGGCTTGACTTGGCGCATGTTCACGCATGTAGTTGAAACAAAATCAACATAGCCTCTATGATGTTCATGTTCATGGTGATTTATGTCCTACTCATGCTTGCACTCAATGTTAGTTAATCTCAATGCATCTTGATGACTGTTGTCGCTCTCTAGTTAGTCGCTTCCCAGTCTTTTGCTAGCCTTCACTTGTACTAAGCGGAAATACTGCTTGTGCATCCACTTACATAAACCCAAAGTTGTGCCATATGAGTCCACCATACCTACCTATGTGCGGTATCTACCTGTCGTTCCAAGTAAATTTGCATGTGCCACTCTCTAAATCTTCAAGAAATAATCTGTTCTGCATGCCCGAACCGCTCATGTGGTGACAAGGGGCTATTGGTATCTTCCATGCTAGGCGTGTTATCCTTGATATGTGTTTATTCACTATCATTCACGAGAAAGGGGCCGGTAATTGGAATTCCTAGTTCCATGCTCAAATCGAAAAGATAATTGCAAACAAAACTCCCCCAGGATTGATGTTGGTATGGATGGTACCCGAGGATTCGGCTAGCCGTGGAGTGTGATTGATTGGTGGTGGGGGAGTCAAAACTTTACTTTTCTGTTTGGGAACCGCCTATAGCATGTGTAGCGTGGAAGATGTTGAGAACTCTTAGTCATTGCGTTGACAATGAAAGCATGCCACCCAAAATTATTATCTCTGTTTTAAAAGCTTGAGCTCTGGCACCTCTGCAAATCAATGCTTCCCTCTGCGAAGGGCCTGTCTTTTTATGTTCCTGTTGAGTCATCCTCCTCTTATAAAAGCACCAATTAGAGAGCACCTCTGTCATTTTTATGCTTTGCTTTTAACTGTGTTGAGTGTGACTATGACTAGATCTTCATTGCCATGAATTACAATGTTTAGTCAGCCCTTGGTCTTTGAAGGTGCTCTGCATTTATGTTTTGAGGTCTTAGAAAGAGCTAGCGAGATACCATCTATTCGTACTGCTTAATGTTGTTTTGATTGAAGTGTTGACATTTGAGGCTTATTATTATTTTCTCGCTAGTTGATTATGCCATTGATATGAGTTTACCGTGTGACCTAGATGTCATTTGCTTATGTGGTTTGCTTGTGATCTTGCTGAAATTCTGGTTATGAGTTAGACATAGTTGCAACAACAAGATCAAACAGAGTTCGTCAAAGTTTTTCTTTTGTCTCTCTCAGTTTGTCAACTGAGTTGCTTGAGGATAAGCAAGGCTTTAAGCTTGGGGGAGTTGATACGTCTCCGTCGTATCTACTTTTCCGAACTCTTTTGCCCTTGTTTTGGACTCTAATTTGCATGAATTGAATGGAACTAACCCAGACTGACGCTGTTTTCAGAAGAATTGCCATGGTGTTGTTTTTGTGCAGAAATAAAAGTTCTCAGAACGTCCTGAAAATTTACGGAGATTTCTTCTGGAATAAAAGAAAAATACCTGCGCAAAGATCCACCGGAGGGGGCGTGCCAGTGGGCCACAAGCCCACAGGCCGCGGCCACCCCCTATGGCCGCGCCGTGCAGGCTTGTGGGGCCCATGTGGCACCACTGCCCCCAATCTCAGCTCTATATCTTCCGTTTCGCCTGGAAAAAAATCAGAGAGAAGGTTTCATCGCGTTTTGCGATACGGAGGTGCCACCACATCCTGTTCTTCATCTGGAGGGCAGATCTGGAGTCCGTTTCGGGCTCCGAAGAGCGGAAATCGTCGCCATCGTCATCATCAACCTTTCTCCATCGACAATTCCATGATGCTCTTCATCGTTCGTGAGTAATCTCATCGTAGTCTTGCTGGATGGTGATGAGTTGGATGAGATCTATCATGTAATCGAGTTAGTTTTTGATGGGGATTGATCCCTAGTATCCACTATGTTCTACATTGATGTTGCTACTACTTGGCTATGCTTAATGCTTGTCACTAGGGCCCGAGTGCCATGATTTCATATCTGAACCTATTATGTTGTCGCCAATATATGTGTGTTTTAGATCCTATCTTGCAAGTTATAGTCACCTACTATGTGTTATGACCCGGCAACCCCGGAGTGACAATAGCCGGAACCACTCCCGGAGATGACCATAGTATGAGGAGTTCATGTATTCACCGCGTGTTCATGCGTTGGTCCGGTTGTTTATTAAAAGGAGAACCTTAATATCTCGTAGTTTCCATTAGGACCCCGCTGCCACAGGAGGGATGGACAATAGATGTCATGCAAGTTCTTTTCCCTAAGCACATATGACTACATACGGAATACATGCCTACATTATATTGACGAATGGGAGCTAGTTACATATCTCTCCGTGTTATAGTTGTTACATGATGAATCACATCCATCACACTCATCCATCACCGATCCACTGCCTACGAGTCTTTTACTACTGGTTCTCGCTACGTTACTTTGTCTAGGCTTGTCCCTTGCTACAAAAGGGATTGGGCCACTTTGCTGCTGGTGTCACTACTGTTGTTACTTGTTACTTTGTTGTTGTTGCTACTTCTTTTCCTTGCTACTCTGTTGTTACTTGTTGCAAGACTTTTCTGGAGCCGTAGCCAGTGAAGCATTCTTCTCAAGAATAATCCCCCGTCAACGTGCTGGCGCCATTGATACAACAGTTAGGAATAGTCTGCCTTGTCAACAGATCATTTCTGGCACCGTTGCTATCATACTACTTTGCTACTGATACTTTGCTTGCAGACACTAATCTTTCAGGTGTGGTTGAATCTAACACATTCAGCTGCTAATACTTGAGAATATTCTTTCGCTTCCCGTCGTGCGAACCAACAAATTTGGGTTGAATACTCTACCCTCGAAAACTGCTGCGATCCCATACGCTTGTGGGACATCATTCCCTCCCGAGGTAAAAATGGTCAACATGATCTACGTGACCCACATACCCAATAAGGAGCGGAAGCGAGCCCTGCGGGAAGTCTACGATGTAGAGCCCGTAGCTCCAAAGTATAATCCATGGTCGGCTTGCCCGATCACATTCGATCACGGGGATCATCCGACCACTATTCGTCATGGAGCGTCAGCTGCTCTCGTTCTAGATCCCATCATAGATGGATAACACCTCACGAGAGTCCTCATGGATGGAGGAAGTAGCCTTAATCTGATTTACTCACATAAAGTGAAAAACATGGGTATTGATGCATCCAGAATAAAACCAAGCAACACTACCTTTAAAGGAGTGATTCCAGGTGTCGAAGCCCGCTGCTCGGGCACCATAACTTTGGAAGTAGTGTTCGGGTCGCCCGACAACTTCCGCAACGAAGATTTGATCTTCGACATTATCCCCTTCCGCAGCGGGTACCATGCACTGATCGGTCGCACCGCCTTCGCTCGGTTTAACGTTGTGCCTCACTATGCCTATCTAAAGCTCAAGATGCCCAGACCCCGCGGAGTTATCACCGTCAACGGAAATATAGAACGCTCTCTCAGGACCAAAGAATACACGACTACGCTAGCGGCTGAATGCGAGCACGACAGTGAAACGCCAAGCTACAAGCCGATCAAGTTGCGACACGCAGGTAAGCGATCCCGAGCTCAATCAGGTCCCCAGAGTCTCCCTCGGCTACATGTACATAGGGGTACGCCCTCCATAGCACGTCTCGAACAGGCTCAAGGTATGTCCCTCGCATACACAACTTCATTCTCCGCATAGCATGGGCAGCTGTGGGGGCCCTCGAACGAGTACCACATGTTCGGCTATGCCACACCATGGTACCATACATCTCCTCGGACACAGAAGGGACATCGTAAAGATACTCCAGGGCATCAAGCTTCACATTTTTGGCAGATTATCATGGCTCTTCTTAAAGACCACTCTGCCATCCGCAACAACCATTAGAGGACCGAACCTCCCTCCTTTTATGATTTGGAGAGTTGTTGCGGCCAGGAGCCAGGTGTACGTCAAGTCACTCGCAAAAGGCTGCAGGGGAGGCGTTGCTTAATCATGTTGCTTAGAGTTATGTAGTTTTTAAACTCAATAGTTTCCTGCACTCGGCGGCCTTGGTGCCAAAGAGTTATAAAAATTCCTTGCCCATATCTGTCATAGATACTATTTTTCTTCTACATTGCAAATATCTCTTTTACGCTCACTACACTGCGACCAACTACTAAACCGGGGGCTGTATTAAATTCACCGCCCCGAGCACTACACCGACACTATTTATTTTCGGATGTGTTCGGTTTCTGAGGATTTTTCTTTATATTCGTCGGTTCTGAATTATCTCTTGGGTCTACAGTTGGACTGCCCCGCTCATGTGCTTACCCTTTACGTTCCGCTAGTTCGGCTAAAGAGGTAAAAGGGAGAACTAGTGCGATTGTATTCCCAGCTTACCTGGTTTGAAAATATCTCAGTGGAGAAAGCCAAAAACTGACCGTCATAATGAGCGAGAACTGGTCTGCAACCCGAGATCATTTGAAGTCGATAGAGGCTATTCCGTGTTGTACGGATGGGTTTGCACTTAGCAAACCTTGCGGTAATCATTCCGATATTAAGATTTTCTCATTACTACAAAAATTGGGATGGGGGCTCGTCTTGAGCCCCGACATTAAAACATTCCTAAGGCTAAGTGAAAGTGATAAAGCCCCATAGTCCAATTGCCTTGTCCCTCCCCCCTACACTAGCACCCTTGGGTGCCAAGTAATTGGATAAAGTGGTGTGGCTGTTGGAACACCCGAAGTAGCATTTACTTGGGGGCTCAAGCCAGCGACTGGTAACTTTCAAATTAAAACGGTCAGCACGGGAATTCAAATAATACAACATCATACTCAAACTTGGAATCTGCATTTAATAAGACAAAAGTTTCTTATGTACATTAATACAATTTTTTTTTCTAAAATTACATCTTTTGAGCATTCTGACTCGATCGCCCGAGAACAATCCATAGCAGCGACACAGTACAACTCGGGACGCCTATGCTCCTTTCCAGCGGGAAGTGGATCAGTGGCCATCTTAAGGGGCTTTATAATCGGCAAGTGCACCATCGTCCATGCAAAAGCCATCCAAGCACTCCCTATACATGTAGATCGTTGTAGCTGCTCAATCCGAGGAGAGGCGTCGATGAGCCTCCGCACCAGGGCGAAGTAGCTATTCGACAAGGGCTCGGTAGGCCACAGCCGGACACACAAGTCCTTCATGGCCGGCTCAGCCATCCTATGAAGTTCGAGCAGTTGCTTCATCGGGTTGCTCAGACTGGGGGTTAGCCTCAGGGTTCTCGAACTGAGCCCAGAAGTGCCGCTGCTCGACATCCCCATCATGCGTCGCAAAGTACTTAGCGACATCCGCTCCGCTCCGTGGGAGGTTGGTGAAGGCGCCTGCGGAACGCCACAACCGCTTAAGATAGTCAAACTTGTTCCCACCAAAAGCACACTGCAATAAGTATGGCTTACCGATTCCCATAAGATTGGCATGGCACACTTCTTCTTCATAAAACCTTCGCTCAACCCGCTCAGTTTGGAGTTCGGCAGACAGCTTCGCTTGCTCGGCCACTTGCTCATTGGTTTTTTGCTCCAAGGCCTGGTACTTCGAGCTCGCCTCATGAAGCTCTTGTTGGAACTCCGTCACCCTGGCTTCATGTCACTTGCTAGCGGTCTTGAGGATGTCCAGCTTGGCAGCCGCCTGTTTCGGTTGTCGCCTTGTGGGAAGGAGCCTCTTGTTTGTCCCTCTACACCTCGGCCCTGAGCTTTTCAAGTTCTTTGTCTTGGGTTGTTGATTAAACATAAAACGACACAGGTTATATGGTAGGGCCAGGACTTCTCATAAGATAAGACTAGGGGACTTACCCTGCTTCTCTTCGAACCGGGCATTGATTTGATCAAGCTCTTTATCGGGTACTTCGAGTTTCCGATTTAGTTCGGCTATTTCCAATGCATTAGCATTGGCAGCCAACGACGAGGCCTACAAAGTGCACAATTCTTCAAGCACGAGGTTTTGCCTATTGAGGTAACCCTGTTCGACCAAGTTTCTTGAAAACAAACAGACTAATCAAAGTCTTCGGGCAATTTTTCATATATTCCCTTCTTTGAGCCACGGGTGAGCTTTCTCAAACTCACCCCTGGCTCGGGGGCTGTTATACCACTAAAAATATAAGTTCACATATATAAAATAATATGAATATTAACAAACATACATGGTTTACCCGAAAACCTATCAATAAGCCGGTAAAGGCTTCATTCACTCCGTTGTTAACGGACTGAATGCTCCGCAACATCGCACCCATTAAGGTGCGATGTTCGTTAGCAATGGAGGCGTCATATATGATCTCCTCCATCTTTGTCAATACCTTGACCGAGACCCGCTCTAGTACGGGCGGGGCTGAGGGGGCGCCAAAGACGTTGGGGGTAGCTCGGGCAAAGATTGCACCCCCTGCAGCTTCCAGAAAGGCCGGTCTCCTGGGCTATGACAGCCGAGGAGTTAGCCTTGGGCAGGGCCTCCTGGTCTTTGGCGGCGGGCACGTCTTTTGTAACTGGGACCTCGTGGTCCTTGGCTTCCGAGGTATTCACCTCGGCCATCGCCTCCTCGCCCCCACATTAAGCAACGCTGGGTGGGAGGCCTCCTCGACGACCTCCTCAAAGGCTTGGGGAAGGGAGGTGCAGGACGCGTTCCCACTCTTCGCCAGCTCGGCTGGCAGTGAATCTCCCTCCAAGACCTGATCCGTTGGCAGATCTCGGACGGGGCTCTGATAAGTAAATATATATATATGCCGACCAATTATAATAGGATTCGGTATAAGTGCACTCAATAAAGTCATCGGAGCTCGTACCTTCGGGCCAGGGGTTGAACCCTGGGGGCTCGACTGGGAACCATCTCGAACTCCCCGATCTCGTCATCAGAATCCGAACAGGTGCCCAGAGAGGCAACCTTGCCTTTGCAAGGCCTCTTCAGGGCCCTAGGAGGCATGGCTTCTTTCTTAGCCTCTTGCGGCGCCCTCTTCTTAGACCGGGAGGAGTCCATATCCTACTCCTCTTCCGCACCCTCCACCTTGCGGGTAGAGGAAAAACGTGTGTCCTCAGACTTAGTGTCCCGGGGACCCCGTGGAACAAAGACCTTCGTGGGTCTCCTTATTCTTCGGCTTCGGTGCCTTGTATGGCTTCGGAACCAACATGGCGGCCAGCAACTTTGACCTTGGCTCTTCAAGTAGAGGAGCTGGTTCGTCGATGTTCTTGGCCATGGCTAACCACTCCTGTCAAAACCATTTGGGGAGAGGTGAGACCTTTGTAAAGGAGATCGGAACTTCGGGACGGGAATAATATTCAGACATACCTCGACTAAAGGGGTGTGGTCGTCTAGGTCTTTGTCTTCGTCCTCGACCGACCACACTTGTTGGGGCTTGAACAAAGCCCGCCATAAGTCCTCATGCGTCATCCGAAAGAACTCCTTTATGACCTTGGGTTCATCGGGCTTGTAAACCCACATCGGATTCGCCCGATGCTGACATGGTAGGATGCGCCGATGCAGAGCAACTTGGATCACATCGGTCAGTTGGATGTTTGCATCCACCATTTGCTTGATGCATTTTTGCACCATCTTCACGTTCCTCGCAAACCCCAGTCCATGTTTTTCTTGACCCAGGAGGTTAGCCTCTTTGGAGGGCTAGACTTGAAATCGGCAGGTGCCGCCCAGTTCGCCTCCCGTGGTTTGGTGATGTAGAACCACTCCTTCTGCCAGCCCTTGATAGTATCTATCAAGGTGCCCTCCGGCCATATCACCTTGCAGAGCTTGCTTATCACCGCCCCACCGCAATCAGCGTGCTGGATGCTTACGGACTTTGGCCTTACGTTGAACGTCTTAATCCAGAGCCCGAAATACGGGTGAACCCGCAAGAATGCTTCACACACAATGATGAAGGAGGTAACGTGCATAATGGAGTTGGGAAGGAGGTCATGGAAATCCATCCCGTAATAGAACATAAGGCCCCTGATGAAAGGGTGAATGGGAAAGCCTATACCCTGGAGGAAATGGGAATGAACACTACCCGCTCACCCGGCCTGGGAGTCGGGATCACCTAGCCTACCTCCGTCGCCCGGTGGGTAATGTGAGAGGAGAGGTATCCGGAGCGCTTCAGCTCCCGGATGTCAGCATCGGAGATGGTCGACACCTCCCACTTGCCATGAGAACTGGCCATGGTGCAGGCTCGAAGATGGCGACGGAAAAAGAGAGCGGAAAAAGGGTTAGATCTGGGCGCTCGAGCTTGGAGGAGGCAAGAGAGAAGCCGGGGATGCAGGTGGTAAAGATCTTTAGATCTTTGTTCCTTTTAAAAGGGATTGTAATACCAAGGGCCCGTTTTACTGCGTCGGTTGCTTCGCTACCCACCTCCGAAAAAGTATCGAGCCGTTGTGCGCGTGGGTAAGCCTGTGCAGTTATTCGTATCCCAGTAAATGCGGAGGCACGATCTCCTTGAGAGGACATGTCCCTTGAAACATGGCCCCGAGACGCGGTTCGAGGCGACCTTTCATCAGGAAAGCGTGCCGGTCGAGGGGCTATTCACACATGGGCGTTTCAATGCCTTTGTTGAAAAGAAAAAGATGCCCGTATTAAAGATGTGTAGGTTACTAAAGCGAACAATTCAGAGTCAGCCGAGCATGGGTGGAACTCACCTTGCAAGCCGATTACTATCGATATAAGGAGCAACCGAAGACTGAAAACACCGGCGTTGAAGGTTAGTTCGGGGGCTACTGAGGGAGCCCATGATTCTGGGGTCCTCGGGCGTCCGGTTAGTCAGTACCAGGTGGTCCCATTGGGCAGTGTTAATAACAACTGGGCCACATGCCGACCTCGTATGATGGAAGGAAATATCTGAAGGCTGGCGTGGACCCCAAGCTTGGAAGGACTAGGTCGGCTCATCTACCCCCGGAAGTAGTCGGTAACTTGTAAACCCTAGGGTCCGTGGTGTCTATATAAATGAGAGGCCCTTATCCATGTAGAGGAGGCTGAATCATCTAGGATTTAACATATACGATCTCTAAGTAGATCTACTATCTAATCATCTTCATCAATATAACCGAGCAGGACGTAGGGTATTACCTCCATAGGAGGGCCCGGACCTGGGTAAAACCACCGTGTCCCCTTCTTCGTGCAACCTATCGATCCTAGGTCCACAGTTCGGGACTCCCTACCCGAGATCTTCCGGTTTTGACACCGACACTCCAAGCGAAGGTAGGCGACGAACTTGGGGAACAAGGGCTCTGTCATCAAGGTGAGGTTGGTGGCGGCGTTGCTGAAGTCCTCGTTGAGGCCGGAGGTGAGCGTGCTGAGGAGGAGGTCATCATCTATCTTGGCGCTAATGTCGCGGAGTTCATCAAACAATGTCTTGAGACGACGGCAGTAATCATCAATGGGATGATCATCTTGATGACAACCAAATAATGCTCGTTGCAAGAGGACGCGACGCTAGAGCCTGTTGTCAGTGAAGAGACCGTTGATTTTGACCCATACGACGTGCGCGTCATCGCCATCGTTGGCGATGGTGTAAAAGAGGTCCTTGGAGATGGTGATGAAGAACCACCGGATGAGCGTAGCATCATCGTCCTTCATGTCGCCGGAGTCGACAGAGCCGTCGATGTGATCCACGATGTTGTACTCACGAAAGACGAGCAAGAAGTAGGTTTTCCACACATAGTAAGAGGAGTCATGGGGATCGAGGATGACGGGAACAAGCCCATGGATGTCGAGGTTGCGGATGTCAGCAGGGTCCATGTAACGCCCCGGACACACCCGCTGGTGGTCGTTACTCCTGGCGGGTCTATACTGGCCCCACATATCAATACTAGTCTCTTCTGCGCACTTTACTCATGCGCACCCGGGACCAACTTCCCGGTCGGTCACCCATCCGGAATTCCTTATTGATATGAATAGTCTATCATCCCTAATAAGCCAGGCTATCACATACACCACCACTCAGAGGAACCGACGTCCTCGTCGGGCCACAGGAGCGTTCCCTCTTGGCACAAACGTCTGTGCATCTAGTCCAGTACACGTGTCATGTCGTGTGCCACGACGGGTCACAAACGTCATGAACACCATGACCGCACACCTGTACGCAAACATCCGTGTAACCGCGAGGGTCGGCTCTGATACCAATTTGTAACGCCCCGGACACACTCGCCGGTGGTCGTTACTCCTCGCAGGATCTAGACTGGCCCCACATATCAATACTAGTCTTTTCTGCGCACTTTGTCCTCACTCATGCGCACCTGGGACCAACTTTCCGGTCGATCACCCATCCTAGAACTACTCCAAGCCGAGCATGCTTAACTTGGGAGTTCTATTCGAATGGGCTCCCGGAAAAGAAGGAATTCCTTATTGATATGAGTAGTCTATCATCCCTAATAAGCCAGCTATCACAGTCCGGGCCGGCGAAGGGGTCGGTGTTACCGGATAAGGAGGAGTTAAGCGACATGGTGGCAACGACGCGATAGGAGGGAAGGCGTGACGCGGCGGTTGTGGAGGGTGCGACTGCGTGGAGGGTAGATGGCAGCGGCGGCTGTGGGCGGTTGTGGAGGGTGCGGTTGCATGGAAGGTAGATGGCAGCAGCGGGTTAGGGTTAGTGATGGCGACGACACGGGGCGGCGACGGTGGTTGTGGAGAAAGATTAGGGTTTGGAGGCGAGGGCGCGGCTGCGTAGAGAAAGATGGCAGCAACAGGGTAGGGGTAGCGGCGACCGCGGCGTGAGGCGGCGACGACGGCTGGGTAGCAGCGACGACAACGACTGTAAAGCGGTGGTGGCGGCACAGGGCGGCGACAACGGCTAGGGTAGCGAAAGAGATAGGATCAGCGTGCTATCTGATACCATGTAAGTTAGGGATTGCATGCATCGATGATTCTCATTAATGGTGCACTAGGCACATATCTTTACCTACTATTAAAGTATCGAACACTTCTGCGCGTACGTCATGCACTTTTATAGAAAACCACCCGAGTTTATTAATAATCAACCCACAGTCTTGGAAAAACCTACGCAACGTCACTCCAACGCATCTCATCGCGTGTGCGGCAGCCTTCGCCCCTCCCCTCTTAATTTTTCATTTGTGTGTGAGGATTAGAACTCGTAAATAGTACCACCTCGCTACTTTGTCGCATCAGAAATCAACATGCATACAAGCAAAATAGAACGAATGAATTAACCCCGCAAGAGCAAGAGGGAAGAGGGAGCGAAGGAATACACAAGGGCCCTTGAATCAACATTAGTGAAAAGCAACCCAGATCCACAGAAAAATGCAGAGGAATAGAGGGGCATCGTGCGGTAGAGCACGACCTACACGACGGATACCGACGTCATCCTCGCCCAGGCCGGACACGACACCGCGGTCACCGCCACCGGTGCTTGGAGAGGTGGGGGCTGCACACCGACCGCTCGCGCCCCACCTCAGTCAGCGGTGAGGGGATCCGACAACACCGGCAAACTCACCTCATGAACACCACCTCTCCCTGAATTGAAGCGGGATCGAGCCCACTCCCTGCTACAGATCGCCGCCGGGGTCGAGCCCACTCCGGGTCGAGCTTGCGGTAGATGGCCGCCTTCCCTCAACGGACACTCCGGTGCGTAAATAGTAGCTGACCTGCATCCTGGTCGAGGGTGCGAGGACATGCTCGGGAGGTGAGGGATCTTGGAGGAGGGGTAGATCACCGCAGGGGGTGGTTGGTCCGAGCTGTTGGAGAAGGACGTGGTGGGATCTGTGAGGAGAGGTGGGCTTCGCTGAGATGGGGAATATCTATCCGATCTAGGAGGAGAGGTGAGCACACACGTCCACTACGTAGGTCCCACGCACCGCTACCACATCATTCTTCTGGTCCAGTCTTTTCTTTCTATCGATTCCATACATGGAAATGGCCTCGGAGTTCCATTAGAATATGTCCATGTGAACTAGGTGCTAATTTTTTTACAACAAAACCCTCGTATTTTTTACTAAAAGGACCCTTAATATTAAAGTGGGTAAAGCAATCTGGTCCTCCATCACCAGCTTTAAGGCATCTCCAAGGCTAATTCATAAATTTCCCGTTGCAACACACGAACATATGTGCTAATATAGGTACAAGGGATGCAACTCATATCTTGTCTCCCAAGTTAAAAAAAAGAGGAGGCGTGACAGGTGTAATATACAAAACCAAGATCTATACACATATACACAAAGTATACATGTATAACACACGCGGATCGTATTTTAATGATTATTTTATTGGTCGGGACATTATACGTGGTGTGTAGAGCTGCTTTAAACAAACTAGCAAAACCGCAGATTCAATGGCACACAATATTGTATACATTTCAACTCTTCCTCACATGCACGCATCATTAATCTAGTAGTACTACCAATGTTGCTAATTTTTAGATGCACTACTCATCCTCTTGATTCTCCATAGCTAGCCGCACCCCACCTTGCAACGAAGTACTTTTATATCTAATCTAAAAGAACAAATGACTAGAGCTTGTACCGGCGAGTTGTAGTACTAACTGGCAACTCAATTATTACTCGAAATGCAGCGTTGGCCCAACTGGCCACCGGCAGGATCTACCAAACACGGCCTAGAATTTAGCAGGTGAGAGACGTATGTTTTCAACGTGTACATCATTCTCAGTCAAGCTGGCTCACCGCAACGAGTACTAGGGGCGCGTGTGGATCGGATCTGATCGGATCGAGACACATTTTTTCTTTGATGAAGCACAAACCGGAGTAGAACAATAGATGGAGCCACATTGGTTAGCTGGGTCCACACCTGTATCGTTTTAACTGCCAATAGTCAGCGGAGCGTGTACAAGGGAACGGTCAATCTCAATGGGTCGAAAATACGAAGTGGACCATCATCAACAAAAAAAAGTACTGTATGAAACATCTAAACCAAAAGTGACCGGCCGTTTTTATGAAAAACAAAGTGATGGATGTGTTACTTCGGCTACTTGGCATATGGCTTTGATAATAGAGGACATGACAATGACTTATAGCCAGTAGCTGACTATATTATTGTACTTGCTTTAAGAAGATCTTGAATTTTTCACTGTTTTAACCTTTTTTTTTTAGACATGAGCACAAAATAAACCAGATTTGAAAGCATTTCACGATCTGACCCTTTTAGCAACGCCTGTCTACCATGGCGTTGCTGCCCTACAGTGACACGTCTGTCTACCGTGACATTTTTTCTTTTTTGCAACGCCAGTCTAAGATGGCGTTGCAGACCCACTGTGAAACGCCAACAGTGCTGGCGTTGCTGCCCAACAGTGACACGTCTGTCTACCGTGTCGTTTTTTCTTTCTTGCAACGCCAGTCTAATATGGCGTTGCAGGCCCATTGTGAAACGCCAACAGTACTGGCGTTGCAGACCCACTATGGAACGCAGCGACAACATCCAGCCAGCCCACGGCATGCTGCCAGCAACATGTGTACTGCTGAAACTCCATGGACCAGCAACATGTGTACTGCTGAAACTCCATGGACCATGGCGTTTCACGCATGGCCTGCAACGCCACATTAGACTGGCGTTTCAGTGGGTCTGCAACGCCACATTAGACTGGCGTTTCAGTGGGTTTGCAACGTCACATTAGACTGGTCGTTTCACTGTTTTAACCTTTTTTTTTAAACATGAGCACAAAATAAACCAGATTTGAAAGCATTTCACGATCTGATCCTTTTAAAAACGCCATAAGCCGTGGCGTTGCTGCCCCACTATGCAACGCCTGTCTATCATGGCGTTGTTGTCCTACAGTGACACGCCTGTCTACCGTGGCGTTTTTTCTTTTTTGCAACGCCAGTCTAAAGTGGCGTTGCAGACGCACTGTGAAACGCCAACAGTGCTGGCGTTGCTGCCCAACAGTGACACGCTTTTCTACCGTGGCGTTTTTTCTTTCTTGCAACGTCAGTCTAATATGGCGTTGCATGCCCATTGTGAAACAGTGCTGGCGTTACAGACCCACTATGGAACGCAGCGACGACATCCAGCCAGCCCACGGCATGTTGTCAGCAACATGTGTACTGCTGAAACGCCATGGACCATGGCGTTTCACGCGTGGCCTGCAACGCCACATTAGACTGGCGTTTGAGTGGGTCTGCAACGCCACATTAGACTGTCGTCTCTATGTGCGTCTGCAACGCCACGGGCTCTGGCGTTTCAAAAAAGTCAGATCGTGAAATAGTTTCAATCAGAGTTCATTCCGTGCAATACTTTCATCTCATGGGTCAAAATCGTGAAAAAATCCGAAGATCTTCTTCTTTAATCTGATGATGAGATGAGAACTGCTTTTCTTTTCTTTCAAAAAAAGAGCGAGCAGTGCCGGAAAGGAAGCAAACGGGAGCAACGGAAGAATCGCGTTTGACCGAGTTAAGTATAACCCCGCACAGTCAAACACAAAAGCACAAAACCACCGCAGTAGTACTATAAAAAAAAAAGATCGCTTTCGCCCACGCCATTCGCGAGCACCGTCGGTCTCGCCCTCGCCTCGCGCTCACCTTTCTTTCACCTGCTCCCGTTTCTTGGGTCAAATCAAAAGCGCTGGCAGCCAAGAGCGAGCGAGCGAGCGAGCGAACCCAGAACCCAACCAAAATTTAAGACGCGAGCGAGCAAGGACGGACGCATAGAGAAAGAGAGTTAAGTCTTGCCGACCCCATTGCCACGCCCACGCCGCATCCAAATCTGCTGCCGCCTGCCGGACGCAAGGCATTGGCATCCGTTTCTCTCTCCTCTCTCCGCTCGCTAGCTGTTTGCGCCGCGCGCATTAGCTGGACCGCGCTGCTCTCCCCCTCTCGGCGAGTGGGAGGAGAGAGAAGGCGCCCGCCCGCCCGCCCATGGTGATCCCCGTGTCCTAGCCTGCCTGGCGGTACAAGCCACCAGGGACGCGGGTTTTGTCAGGCGAGAGAGAGAGAGAGCGCGCGCGAGAGTCTCGCTGCTGGTGCTGGGGGAGCGGGTGGGGGGCAGCCGAGGATGGCGCTGGCCGCCGCCGCATTGGCCGGGCTCCTCGTCGCCCTAGCGGCGGCGACCGCGGGGGCCAACACCGAGTCCTCCGACTGTGAGCGCCTCCATCTCCGCTTCCGATCCCGAGATTTTCTTTTTTTTGGGTTGATCTCTCGTGTGTGTGTGTGTGTGTGTGTGTGTGTGTGTGTGTGTCGGTGGGCGTGATTAATGATGCCTCGGGTCCTCGCAGCCGCCGCTCTGGGGAATCTCTACACCTCCTGGAACAGCCCGCCGCAGCTGGCCGGCTGGTCGGCCAGCGGCGGCGACCCCTGCGGCGCGGGGTGGCAGGGCGTCTCCTGCACCGGCTCGGGCGTCACCGAAATGTAAACATCCTCTCATGCCAGTTCGTTATTCGTCGGTGATTGATTTTTGCTACTGCATCCTAAGCTTGCGCTTCTTGTCTCATGTCCAACAGCAAGCTCGCTGGGACAGGGCTGAATGGCTCTCTGGGCTACGAGCTCTCCAATCTGTTCTCACTCAAAACATTGTGAGACCTCACAACTTGCCCACTGTTCTCGTTTTTCTTCTTCTGTTTGTGCATCATGTTGACCTCCCCAATTCCGTTACTTGCAGGGATTTGAGCAACAACCATATTCAAGGTTCAATTCCTTACCAGCTGCCACCAAACCTCACATATCTGTATGTATCCTGCCCTGGTATAATCTGTTGCTGCATTTGTTTGCGTCGGTGGTTTCACCCTGAATGGCCGTACAGGAATCTGGCGACCAACAATTTCTCTGGCAATCTCCCATACTCCATATCCAACATGGCTTCAATTGAGTACCTGTAAGAAAATGTGTTCGTCGCAACTTTTTTGGTTTTATACGCACGACTATGTATGTACTAGCATTCAGTTTTATTGGCAATATGTGATCGCAGTTGACCTTTCTATGCAGCAATCTCAGCCACAACGCACTGGCTCAACAAATAGGCGATTTGTTTGGAAACCTCACTTCACTTTCAGAGTTGTAAGGCATCTTCAGACTTTGCTCTTTGTTTGCAAACTATGAATTTATAAAAATGTGATTAGGCAATTTTGTCATCCACACACTTTTTGGGATACCTTTTCCACAACGTGGCACCTATGTCTTCTGGAACCAATATAGTTCAAACTTTATTTTTTAAGAGCATAAATAATGTAAATTACTATAACTCATTTGCTGGCTTCACAGCTCATATGAAGCCCTCTCAATCCACCAATAACTCCCATAGTCCCATCTCCTAGCATCTCATTCCCACCCCGTCACAGAGAGCACCCATCCCTTCTCAGTACAATCCTTTCACTACCCCTACTACCTAATCATCTCTGTTTTGACATGCACTTGTACCCTTCAAATATGTAATGGTCATAAAATCACCTTCTGGTTGGTACATACTCTTACCTTTAGGTCCATATAAATCCATCTAATGCTATTTATACTGCATTACAGGGACGTGTCTTTCAACAAACTGACAGGGGATCTTCCAACTTCTATTGGCTCTCTATCAAATATTTCTAGTCTGTAAGTATTGAGTGATTTTCTTAAGAGCAGAATTTGACTCTGTGTTCAACTTTTTAGCCCTGGTTGCAACATTCTAACACATTTTGCAGCTATATGCAAAACAATCAGTTAACAGGTTCTGTCAATGTTCTAAGTGGTCTAGGCCTTACTACCCTGTAAGCGAGTTTTCAGGCAGCTATTTAACTCGTCCTGTTGTTTGCTTGATAAAATCCTAATCTAGTCTTCGTATTTGACAGAAACATTGCAAACAACAATTTCAGTGGCTGGATACCGAAAGAGTTCAGCTCAATCCCAGATGTGATGTATGTCCCAGAACGTTTTACCACCACTCCTTAGAACTGTAGATTAGTGGAAATCCCTTCTCTATGGAAATCCTTGTTAAAACATTCTAATAACTTGTTGCAATTACAACTGTAGACTTAGTGGAAACTCATTCCTGAATGGACCTGCTCCTCCACCACCACCTTTCATGCCACCACCCCCTAGAAGGCCGCGCAATCGTCCTAACCGTTCTGGGGGAAGTGGAAATGCTCCAAAAGGCTCTGAGAGCTCCACTGGTCAAGGTGGAAACAATGGTCTGCAGACAGCTTCCCTTGTGGGGATAATTGTTGGCTCAGTACTTGCTGCTTTGTGTGTGCTTCTTCTTTTGGTATTATGCATTCGCAAATCTCGGAAAAGGAAGGATGATAGCAGCACGGGATCCAAAGATTTTGTAGGTCCACTATCAGTGAACATAGAGGAAGGTACTGCACTTTCTTATGCTGGCATGTTTTCTTGCTGCTGTATTTTACTAGTACAATCTTATGCTATTTTCAATCAGCTGAGATACTGCCGTTAGATGATAAGGCAACTGTAAAATTGAGGTGCTGTTTGATTGGTTCCGAAACCGGTGCATGTATCAGTAATGAAAATCATGTTCTTCTACCTTCATTAACCCAGTTTCACAGGCCAAGCCATATCAATGTAAGATAGTTTAGTTCTGACCATCCGTAGAGCCTAAGTATCATTTGCCTGCATAAACAAAACTCACATGGCACACTATGATTCACGATGCAACCTCTGGCACAAGGTAGTACATTACTAGCATTTGCTGTCTTCTCACGCATAGCCTTTGACATCAAGATCAGTATAGTTTTGCAACTAGTTTTTGAGGCACGACACTAAATCTAGTAGTGAAGAGCTTGAAAGCTTGGATAGTCTGTAATATGCACTCAATAGATCTAATGGTGGCACATAAAAATTGCAAACCCTGTTCCCCTACCCTCCCATCGCCAATTTCTCTCATTTGAGAATCTTTGGTATTTTAACTGAATTTATAGCACACTTGTCAGTCATAATTCAGATTTTTACCTTCATCTTTGTTTTTATTTTGTAGCATCTAACAGAGAAATCCCAGAACAAGGTCTTGAAAATACGGCTATGAAAGTCCTGCCTGCTGAGAAAATGACTCCCGAGAGGGTTTATGGTAAAACTGGTTCTATGAGAAAGACAAAGGTTCCCATAACTGCGACACCTTACACCGTGGCTTCCCTCCAAGTAGCGACGAATAGCTTCTGTCAAGATTCCCTTCTGGGTGAGGGTTCACTTGGTCGTGTTTACAAGGCCGATTTCCCCAATGGAAAGGTAAAATATGCTTCCTGCCGTTTTAAAATGAGTTATATAACCCTGGTGGAATTTAACAAGTCCTTGTTATTACTCATAAACATCAAGTTCTTGGGTAGCTGAATCAGCTTATTCCCATTTTTTGCCAATTTGGAGTGCAAAACTATTTTATGCATTTTGAACTTGATCATTACGAATATAGCAGATTATTCATTTACCATGGTTAATACTCCCTCCGTCTCAAAATAAGTGACTCAAAAATGACTCAAATTTACACTAACTTTAGTACAAAATTGAGTCATTTTTGAGTCACTTATTTTGGGACGGAGGGAGTAGAATAAGAATTGGTTACACTGTCCAGGCGACTACTGTTTTCTAGCATGTTTACTATAAAATGCAGCAAATGTAAAAATATAAGAGGTTTCTGATACACCCCCTTCCTCTTTACCCCCTCTGTAATGCTGTGCACTCCAGCTGAAGTCTATTCCACTTTTGCAGGTTATGGCTGTTAAGAAGGTAGACAGTGCCGCTATTTCCTTGCAGGAAGAAGATGATTTCCTTGAGGTTGTATCAAGTATGTCACGACTTAGGCATCCAAACATCGTGCCACTTACAGGGTACTGTGTGGAGCATGCACAAAGGCTTCTTGTTTATGAGTACATTGGAAATGCAACGCTGCATGATATGCTGCACTTCTCTGATGAGATGGGCAGAAGACTTACATGGAACATCCGTGTAAGAATAGCACTTGGCACCGCTCGGGCATTAGAGTAAGTTACTTTAATCCCTTCCTATTTCTGAAGGTTCTAGTGGATGATGCATAGAATGTTAACGTTTTCCAAACCTTTGTATAGATACCTGCATGAGGTGTGCTTGCCCTCTGTTGTTCATAGAAATTTTAAGTCCGCAAACATCCTACTTGATGAAGAGCATAACGCACATTTATCTGACTGTGGTCTCGCTGCCTTGACACCCAATACCGAGAGACAGGCAAGTACTTCAAAGACATCCAAGTAACAAGATTGTTCTCAAATGGCACCTGTAGGTGTAACCTGCACTAACTACTTGGCTTGTTGTTCCAGGTTTCGACTGAAGTGGTTGGCTCATTTGGATACAGTGCCCCAGAGTTTTCCATGTCAGGAATTTATACTGTAAAGAGTGACGTGTACAGTTTTGGAGTAGTGATGCTAGAGCTATTGACCGGAAGGAAGCCACTAGACAGGTATATACCGTCTAGCTTCTGTCCTGATTTTGCTGTGTTACACCTTATAATTAGTAAAATGACCTTTGGACGGCTGTTGCAGTTCTAGAGAGCGGTCAGAACAGTCTCTTGTTAGATGGGCTACGCCTCAGCTTCATGATATCGATGCACTTTCTAAGATGGTTGATCCAGCACTAAATGGAATGTATCCTGCAAAATCGCTCTCCCGCTTTGCAGACATAATTGCACTCTGTGTTCAGGTACCGTCTTTCTTTGGGACAGATATTCAGTTATGTGTAGCGACTAGTGACCCATAATCATATGGTAGCATTCAATAAATAATAAAAGAAGAAAAGAAGACGCCTAATAGTTTGTTCTCATGCAATCTAACATGCCTAATCTGATTAACATTGCAAGTGCTAAATTACTTGATCTATGGTTGAGTTGCTTCGATTTACAAAGCAAATTCATGTGCCTTAAAGTTATCCTGGCTCATTTCTTAGAATTTATTCTTGGCATATTTGTCCTCATGTATTTCCTGTCAGGGGCATATCCTAACACCTAATAATTGTTTCTGTGATTTCTTTGTGCAGCCGGAGCCAGAGTTCCGTCCTCCTATGTCTGAGGTTGTCCAGCAACTTGTGCGCCTGATGCAGAGGGCTAGCATAGTAAGGCGGCAATCAGGTGAGGAACTAGGGTTTTCTTACAGAGCTCCAGAACGTGAAGGAGATGCGAGAGACATTTCCTTCTGAGCACTTTCTACAATGGCAAAAGTGAAAAGGTGGTCTGAGGGTCAAATACAAGAATTGAGTGACTGCATATGAACTGGATACATGAGTTGTTCAGACGGCGGTTGAGGATCAAACGAATTTGAGGAGATAATTTTGGTATTTACATTGTCCAATTATGCTCATTCTTCTCACTTTTTTTGTCCGGGGAAGTCTACTTCACAGTTAAACTGTGTTCTCAAATCAACGGTGTGTACAGCATGTTAGTCGGGGTAGAGAAAAGAAATGTTAATGCAACAGGATAACTTTGTTGGATGTCAAACAAGTACATACCTTTTACTTGGCACCGTGTTCCATTCTACATCATGTTCTTATTGTATAGGTGAAAATTTCTATGTTATGCAAATTCTTTTTTAAGTAATTTACGGGAAAACTTTGATCCGTGTTTGCCCATCATGACATATAATACATGGAGCGATACCTCAGTATGAACTATACATCTCAATAACGTAGCAGCAGCAAGAATTGTTACATCTCCCTGGAGGTCCTAAGCTGCTGTTGCTAGCAGTGCTATTTAAATCCTCGTTGCCAATCATAGATATACATTGGAGAAAAGCTATGCCAAAATCAAAGACCCCATGAAGATCTTGAGATGAGAAATGCAGGTACATACCCTCTAAAGTTATCACCTATTCTTGTCCTGTATCAAGTTGCCGACCATCTTGGCAAGGGGCACGGTGCCCTTGGCCATGATCTCCAGCTTGGACGTGGTTGAGGCGTGCGCGAACAGCGAGAGCCCGAACATGAGGAGCTCAGGCAGGAACAGCCTCGACGAGAGGAAGCCGTGCCAGTAGTGCGGCTCGAGGTCGAAGAATGCGTTGAAGAAGCGTCGTGTACCTTGGAGGTCGAGCTTGAGCAGGACGTCCATGCCGAAGCAGAAGAATTCCCTCTGCCTCCGCCTGTCCGTGGGCCACAGCTCCTTCCACACCTGGGCGGCGAGCGCGTCCCCGGCGATGCCGCCGTTTCCGGTGTCTAGAAACCGCACGATGGAGTCTGCCACGATGGGCGCGGTCGCCAGTGTGCGCGCCACCATGTACCCTGTGGATGGATGCACCATCCCGGCCGTGCCGCCGATGCCGACCACCCTCTGCGGCAGCACGGGCAGCGGCCCGCCCATGGGGATCACGCAGCGCTCGTCCTCCTCGACGCTCCTGATGCGAATTCCCAGGTGCCTCAGCCGCGCGGCCATGCGCTCCTGGATGTCGTCCATGGATAGCCCCGGGCGCGCGACCAGCGACGTCTCCTCGAGGAAGATCCTGGTGGGCGAGAATGGCATGGCGTAGAGGAAGGTGGGCACGCGGCTGTTGCGGTCCTTGATCGCGGACCCCTCGGGGAGGTGTGAGTCGCGCCAGTCCATGAAGAGCATCTTGTCGATGTCGAATGGGTGCTCGTCGACCTCGGCGAGGATGCCGTAGGCGACCTGGTATCCGGGGTTGTATGGCTTGTCGTACTGCACGAGGCAGCGGGAGAAGCCGGTGGCGTCGAGGACGACGGTGGCCGGGACGGCGACGCCGTCGTCGCAGACGATGAGGGAGGATGCCTCGTTGTGGACGACCTTGACGACCTTGGCCTGGTGGAAGCGGACGCCGTGGGCGACGCAGCGGTCCATCATGGTGGACTTGAGCTTGCGGCGCGCGACGCGGGCGTAGGGGCGGTGGAGCGACTTGGAGGTGTGGTCGTCGATGAAGACGGAGGCGGAGGGCCAGACGGTGTCGAGGCAGTCGGAGAGGCCCATGGCCTCGAACTCGTCGACCCAGACGCCGTAGTTGTTGGGCCAGACGAGGCCCGGGGAGGGGTCGATGGAGACGACGGAGAGGCCCGCCTCGGCGACGCGCTGCGCCACGGCGAGCCCCGCGGGCCCGCCGCCCACCACGGCGAGGTCGACGGGCCGGGAGCGCGCCGGGTCGTAGCGGGGCAGGTCGAGGGAGAGCAGCTCGGGCCGCGGCGGCGGGGCCATCGAGCGCAGCGCCTGCCCCGCGGACGCCGACGCGGCCCTGCACACGATCGCCGCGCGCCCCGGCGGCGCGGGCCGCGCGGCCGGCGGCGGACGGCAGGCGTGGTGGGCGCGGAGGAGGAGGGCGGTGGTGGCCATGGGAGGTGGGGATTCGCTGCCGCGGCGTGGCCGTGTAATCCTGAGGCGATAAGCTACTTATTGTAGAGTGGGGGCAACCGGGCGAGAGAGGTGAGCTGAGGGCGGAGTGGTGTGGTGGAGGGAGCCACCACTCCCTGCCGTCCGTGGCCGGATTCCACCGGGTAGATCCTGTGAAGGTGGTGCGAGCGTAGGGACAAAGGGGTGGAGGGGAAACATAATCCATCGGTTCCGCAGCCGCCAGCACAAAATACACATGGATATGATCGTCTCTCTGCAAACCCTCCAAAACCCGTCGGAGCCGTGTGCTGATAGAGCCCAAGAGGAGGATCTCAGAAATACTTCTACGTGCGTGTTGGTTCGGCAGTGGCTGGGCTAAGCGACCAGTCCGTGTCAGGACGAGTACGGACGGCAGCTCAAAATCGACATGATAGGCCGTACTGAATTCTCAAAATATTGTTTACGCTATTGGTCACACCACATTTAGGAATAGAGGTGATAAGTCAAAAATGGCATCTACTTTATCCGTTCCTAAATACAAGGCTTAGAAATTTCATTACGTACCACTTCCTCCGTTCCTAAATATAAGTCTTTAAAAAGGTTTCATTAGTGGACTACATACGGATGTATATAGACATACTTTAGAGTGTAGATTCACTTATTTTGCTTCGTATGTATACTACTAGTGAAATATCTTAAAAGACTTATATTTAGGAACGGAGGAAATATATATGAATACATATAGATATATTTTAAAGTGTGGACTCGTTCATTTTGCTTTCTATGTAGTGTGTAGTGGAATATCTAGAAAGATTTGTATTTAGAAACGGATGGGGTAGTAAAGAAAAAACAGAAATGATACCTTTGATTTGACAATTTGAAGAGTTTCGAACTAACGGGCTGATTCATGCGATAGCTAACAGCGGTTTCTTTTATCTAAACAGCGGGTCTCTTTCATTCAAGTAAATTGCATGAAGAAAACCATCACTTTGAAGGCTAAAACATTGCGTTCCATTTGTTTGACAGAAAACACCATATCTTGTAATCTTTTTGTAAATAATATTGATTGACCGGTGTGAAACGCATGATGGCCTCACAACTATGTTCTCGGAGGACCGGTGGTTGGACGGAATGAGGGTTCGGGGGATCGCACCCGCTCTATATGGCTTGATCCCACAAAAAGCGAGGTCCACACGAACGGTTCGCTCGGCTGTGGAAGATGGGTCCTAGGCAATGAACATTGGCCCCAACCTTGGAACGGGTGCTCCTCAGGTGTTTTTCTCATTATGACAGCGGGTAGCCGTATGGGAGCCGACGGACAATAGGCCGGAACGGTCGCTTGGTCTTGGGATGCTAGCGGGCAGTTCTTTGTGAAATCGGTGTATGCTGCCAAGTTCTGTGGAAGACAAGTTATACCCACGGCAGAGCTGACGTAGAATTCGCGGGCCTCATCGTAGTTTAAATTCTTTACTAGGTTGGCATTGAGGGATACATGCTGGACCTCAGATCGGCTGGCACGACGTGGACCGCCCCATCAAGATGCATGCCCGTTTCGCGATCAGGAGGAGGAAACGATCAACCATGTGCTGCTCACCTATGTGTTTGCTAGGACGGTATGGACGGCAATCTGCGTGGCTAGGGACATACTGGAGTGGGGCCCAACTCCAGATAGCTCCCTCGTGTCGTGGTTGTGTGACAAGCAAGGGACCAATGTCATGGGCCGAAAACAACTTCGCACGATTTTCACACTTATAACCCGGGAGCCGTGGAAGCACCAGAATGCCATCATTTTTGATGGGGCGTCCCCTTCAATTGGGATACTAATCCGGAGAGTTGTGTTCGAACGTATGGTGTGGGCATCGACATGCATCTTAAAAGGAAGGTTGGGCCCTTTCTTTTGTTGAGTAGAGGGGTGGGTGCGTAGCGAGGAATAGTGTTGTATTGACACACTTGTAAACTTGGGTGGAGGCTTTCCTTGCCTTTCTTCTTTAATACTCCCTCTGTACCATAATACTTGTTGTTGGAGAGAACTAGTCTAGTTGTCCCTAACAACAAATATTTAGGAACAGAGGGAGTATATGATATGCACTCTCGTGCATATTCATGAAAAAGAGCACGCTTATGACATTTGGGGCCCCTTTTTTGCCTACATGGCATAACATTTCATGCCAGATCAATTTTAATCCGAATTTACAAACCGGTCCTTAGATTTTACACAGACATCCCCGAATTAAAAACAAAAAAACGCAATGAGCCCACTTGCATCCTCGTCGCTGGTTGGGGCGGTCAACGGTGGCGGCAGCGCGACCTCGCCAGATTAGGACGAGGTGGCGGCGTTGGGTGTCTCCTTCACGCATGCATCCCCATCCACCCGAGCTCAGCCACGGCTGCAACCACGCATGACCCCACTGTGATAGCCTGGCTTATTAGGGATGATAGACTACTCATATCAATAAGGAATTTCTTCTTTTTCGGGAGCCCATTCGAACAGAACTCCCAGTTTAAGCGTGCTCGGCTTGGAGTAGTTCTAGGATGAGTGACCGATTGGGAAGTTTATCCCGGGTGCGCACAAAAGACTAGTATTGATATGTGGGGCTAGTCTAGATCCCGCCAGGAGTAACGAACGCCGACGGGTGTGTCCGGGACGTTAGAAGTTGGTATCAGAGCCGACCCTCGCGGTTACACGGATGTTTGCGGACAGGTGTGCGGTCATGTTGTTCATGACGTTTGTGACCCGTTATGGCACACGACATGGCACATGTACCAGACTGGATGCACAGACGTTTGTGCCAAGAGGGAACGCTCCTGTGGCCCGATGAGGACGTCGATTCCTCTAATTGGTGGTGTATGTGATAGCCTGGCTTATTAGGGATGATAGATTACTCATATCAATAAGGAATTCCTTATTTTCCGGGAGCCCATTCGAACAGAACTCCCACATTAAGCGTGCTCGGCTTGGAGTAGTTCTAGGATGGGTAACCGACCGGGAAGATGATCCCGGGTGCGCATGAGTGAGGACAAAGTGCGCAGAAAAGACTAGTATTGATATGTGGGGCCACTCTAGATCCCGCCAGAAGTAACGAACGACGGGTGTGTTCGGGGCGTTACACCCACTCCCTTCGCTCCATTCCCTCCCTTCGCGAGATCCTCCGCCCGACGTTGAAGCATAGGAGGCCGGGCAACTGCTCCCTCGTTTGAGATGCCACAACCTCCTCTCTCCTTCTTCGTCCTCGGTGGCCGTTGTCGGTGCTAAAATCGATGGATCTCGGGTAGGGGGTCCCGAGCTGTGGATCTAAGATCAATGGTAACAAGGAAAGTAGGGAGACGGTGTTTACCCAGGTTCACGCCCTCTCGAAGAGGTAAACCCCTATGTCCTGCTTTGATTGTTTTGATGATGGGGTATCAAGTACAGGTTGATGATCTACCTCGAGATCGTTGTGTAAGCTCTAAATCCTATGGCGAATAAGTTGGCCTCTATAGACTAAACCCCTGGGCTTATATATGTACCCAGGGGAGAGCTAGGTTACATGATTAAGTCGGTTGGAGACATGCCAAATATAGAGACGTACTTGGGGTACACACCAAGTCTTTAGAGGCTTCCCTACTTGATACGAGCGAGCCTCGACGCCTTCATCCTTCTTCACGAGGTGACTTAACGGGCTCCCAGTTCGTCCCATAAGAGCTGAACACTTCAAGTTAGCACCCCTAATCCAGGACACCATCAATAGCCCCTGAACTAGTCTCCAATTGCCGAGGGCAAACACACTCCTTGGATTTTCGGCCTCGAATGTCTTCGGCTTGACAATCGAGTTCCCCAAAGTAATAGTGCTCAGATCCAAGGTCCGGCCACATGCCTAACCCTAAAGGGTCGTCGCAAAATATGCAAGCGGTCAGTTTCATACAACACACCTTTTATTGATCTGCCGCTACTTAAAATTGGTTCGGGTTAGTCATGATGAGTGAAATCGTGCTTCGAGCCAGTTGCCATATTGGACCGCCCCACACAAAGCAGAGATCGTGTCCCGGATTCCATGGAATATCATCAAAAGATTTGTTTCAACCAATACCGGATTAATGACTGTAGGGGAAACATGGTGATTCAAACTGCGCAATGCGGGGGGCTGTTGGTATTTCATCCCACTATAAAAACACTAGGAATACTACATTCCTTTTCACCTTGTAATTCCCCTTCTAAGCCATAGCCACTGTCTCTAGAACTCCAGCACTCAGATCCCCTTTCATTGCTTCCTAGATTCCGAGCTTGACACCCCATCATGACCAACAACCGTCGTTGGATGGCTTCCACTATCATGACAAGCACCATCATCAGGTTGTATGACTCCGGGCATATCCCTATCGGCGTCAATTGTCGGATTCCGACTCGTGGTCAGGTTGTCCCCAGCCCCAATCCCGGGGAGCAGATCATCTTAGTCCCTCACCTCATCCTGGGTCTAGGCCTTACCCTTCTTCCCTTCATAAGGGGCTTTCTTTTCTTTTACGGGCTAGATTTCCATCATCTAGCCTGAACTCTATACTCTGCATTGCTGCTTTCATCATAATGTGTGAGTCCCTCCTCTACGTGCGTCCGCACTTCGACCTTTATCTAAAACTCTTCTATGTTAAGTCGAAGAGCAGCAACTCTCAACTTGCTAAATGTGGCAGCGCCATGATTAGCAAGATCGAAAACTCTGTCTACCCGAAGGGGATCTTCATCGAGACCGTCAAGACTTGGCAAAAGGAGTGGTTCTACATCATAGAGCCCCTATCCGCAGACTGAGATCCCTCCCTTCAACGTAGGCCCTCCAAAGAAGCTATTCTCCTCAAATGAGAAGGGCTTTGAATGGGGGAACTAGGAGGAGGTCAAGCTGCTCCCGAAGAGGGTTAATTCTATCCTGAAGGCCAAGACAAGCCTGACCGATGTGATCCAGATCATGCTTCACAACCGTAGTGTGCCACTACAAGCTCGTGTCGTCCCGATGTGACAGTACAACGTCGAGCATGATGCTCTAGCATGACACTTCTTCAACGCAACTCTTGAGATTATGGGGTCGGACTTATTCAAGCCGTCGAAGAACACCTTCCCCAAGGTGGGATCCGACAGGGGCTTTAAAGCCAACGCCGACCCATCTGAGGTAAGTCGCATGGTGGTTTCATACATCATCGCTTATTAATTTATACATTTGATCCCATGTTTTCTTTAACCAGCAATGGACCGATAAGGCAACACTAATCGGCTCGCCCGTGCCCCTGCACATAGAGGCCAGGACCCCTAAACTCGAAGCGTTGTTCATGCCCGACCCTTACGTGCCTCCCGTTAATATGAAGGCCAAGAGGGAGGGTCTTTAGATCCGAGGTCCCTTAGATGCCCGATCCGAGGACAGACACGTCTCCTCTCACCTCGAAGGGAGGGTGAGAATAAATAGGGAGAGAGGAAGAGGAGGAGGGGGAGCAAATTTGTCAGAATTGTGACTCAAGTCTTAGAATCTTACGATCCAAACTAGGCTCTCCGATTCTATGATTTTGTTCATAGAATCTAAGTTTCCACGGTCCTGATAGTTATGATTCTATGATTCATGATCCTAGCAACAAAGCTCCGATCCAATTCAGAATCACGATTCTAACAACTTTGAGGGGGAGGCCAAAGGGTAGCAAGAAGTCCTCCCCCTAGGGAAGAGGAAAGCTTCCTCCATAGTCATCGAGGAGGAGGAGCCCGCGGAGAATTGTTGGAGGCTCTGAAAGGTGGCCGACGTTCAATGCGTAAAGGCCTCAATGCCTATCACGGCCAAAGTCGTGATCTCCGACTCCTCTGAGGACCCCTTGCCGCAACAACACTGGAAGAAACCCGCCTCGGCAAGGTTCATACCCAGCCGAAGTCTTTTATAACTCCTTTTTTCTTGATTACATTTGTTTGACACCGTTACTTCATCCACAGCCTACCGCGGTCCCATCTAGGCGACCATGGATCTTCGGGCCCCCTTTCTCCGACCGACATGGAGGAGAGTGTTACGGGAGTGCTAGAGCCCACTTACCGTGCCCACGACGATATGAGGGAGGCAACCTCCCTTCCCGACCCCCATACTGTCCCAGAGTCTTGATGAAAAGAACAAGCTCAAGGCAAAAACATGCAACAGGCCGAAGAAAATGAGAGGTTGAAAACTCAACTCGCACAAGCCTGTGAGGAGAACCACAGATTGAAAGTGGTATGTTTGGTGAGTGAAATTTTAACTTGTAATTTCGTAAGATATGCGTATTGTGACAATGTAACAGACATGCTACATTTCTTGTTAAGTCTCCCGACCGGGCGCCCAGAAGAAGAGGCGAGCTCATTCAGAGGGAACCTTCTAAAGGAATTGTCCATCGTGCATGAGCGAGGTCGAAAAGCTACGAAGAGCATAGTCAAGGCACTATGGCCAACCAAGATGCCTCTAGAAGGGATGGCCGAGCTAGCCAATCGATTTAAAGGAGCTCGACGTTGCTTCGAGCTATGGAAGATATCAGCTTGTCAAGAAGGAGCACGGGAGGCATGGGCAATGGTGAAAACCCGCTTTACCAAACTTGACCCAGAGAATTTGGCTCGAGTTGGGTTGGTAGGGCCGGATGGTCTAGCGGTGCCACTTTATTTGGTTTATGACTAAGTGATGACCTCCGCACGTATCTCGTAAGAAGAATGCACCCTAGATACCATAATAGATAATCTTGACCGGCAACCGGGTGTTTGATTCTATGTAGCTATGTACTGTACATAAAAAAATACTCCATCCATGTTGTGAATGTTGTATTAACCAGACATCGGCTTCTAACTCCCCCGCGAGTGGCCTAGGAGTGTTCCGTACTATGTGCCTTGAGGTAACAGGAAATCACTTCGGAGAACCAGGCAATCCGGCCACCTGGTGCGAATAGACAGAATGTGCTCGTGGAGTTATGATATATTACCGTTTAACGTAAGAAACATATTCCGAAGAAAATGATCTCGCGAGGTCTCCCTCATGAGGTAGACTCCCACGAAGCCTTTCGCCTAAAGGAGCCGTGCGGCGCTGGTCGCACAACCATGTGACCAACACATGGGTGACACCCTGTGCTGGGAGGGGCGATAAGGACCATGCCAGGAGGCACGTGTAGAGAATCTTTACCTTTTGTGATAAAGGGGCGGGGCAATGTTATCCACTTCGAGATGGGCATCATTAGCGAACCCACGAATGCGTCATGGACGACCCCTTTGCATAGCGAAGAACACTTTTCGTCGGGAAAGGCAGGGCGCTTGTCTTCCTTTAAATTGCCGCACTATGGTAGCCCTTTTCCCGCCAATATTTTGGGGGAGAGATGCCCAAGGCAAGGATAAGAGGGACAAGCTACCATGGTAGATAGGACATAAGATTTGATCTTTCATTCTCCCCCAAAGAGTGCTTCTTCCACCTCAAGATTTGTAACCCATGTGCAAACCAGAGAGCAATCCACCAAGCAGGGGTAGGATTTTACACCGCAAGGTGGCCCAAACCTGGGTAAATCCATGCGTCTCTCTCATGCTCTGTCTGCATAGCTTCACCTTGGTCGAGGGGTAGATTGCGCTCAAATCCCTAGTTTTCGAAGCGGGTTCTTGAGTGGTTTCCCAAAGGCACAAAACCAATCTCTAACACATATCTTTTATGCACTCCACAAAGTTGTATGTGACATGGAAGAGTGACCCATGACCCTAATCGGTTGTGTATTTGCATTCAAACACAAATTTAAAATAGTTCACAAATTTTCAACCCTACATCAAGGACGACCATGACAACAACGATGCTATCCACCTCCTTGGAGGTGCCATCGGGGGTGCCCCTTCCTTTCCCTCATGTTATCCCTCGTGAAAACTAGAATCATTGATTTGGGTGGCGATGGAACCCGACATACTTACCTTCTTGAAGGCGCCGCCTTTGGACATTGGGGGCAAGCTCGACTCTCGCACACGTGTTTGGCCATTGAATGTGGTCGGTATTATTTAGTGGTGCACAAGTAGGGTGCCAGGTACTCTGGCTCTGCTCCATGGAGTGGCGTTGTATATATCCTCTGGTATCTTCTTTGGATAGTCCTTCCGGGGGCTTGGGTTTGAGCCGTCCAATGTTTGACGTAAGAGTGTGGATGCCTTTGGCTGCTTTGTGATGTGAGGCGCTTGTGTGTGTTGTCCTTCCTTGGCTACCGTTTGGTCATGTCCTTGCATGCTCATGGGATCATCTTTGCATGTTGATGGGACGTCGCCATTGAGTTCATGCTCCAACCAACTCATCCAAAAGCCCGAACTGATCAAGAGAGGCAGGCAATATATTTCAACACTACCTCTCACGTCTAGGCGTATTTAGTTCTTAGAGGTGGGATCGATGTAGGACACATAATATTTTTGTTTTAGTACTGCGCTAGCAGGGTCTTGAACTCAATAACTCTTGGCTCGGATACCATATTGAATTCATGCTCTGGTGAAGTCATCCGAAGATCTGAACTCATGAAGACAGGCGGACAATATATTTCAAAAAGCGCTCTACGATCTAGAGTGAGAGGGTAGGTGGTGCCCTCTTTGGAGGCAGAAATTGTCGGGATGACGGTGATGTGTTTTCAAGGTTTCTACGATACACAAGCTTCCTCCAGCGGACGGGCAACCTTCATGGCTTCATCTCCTCTTCGAATCGATCATAGCGTCGACCAATGACTATGATGCTCAAGTTTCTCGGCTTGTGCTTGACGTCATCCATTAGCTTATTTCTTAGTTGCTTTGTATCTTTCATTGTTTGTTGTTAGTTCGATCGAGTGTGGTATGTGTTGTATTTTTTTAGGGGTGTAACGACTCTTTATTCAAATACAAGTTCATAAGAATCATTACGTGATCATATAGTTGAATACAAAACATGTCTACCTAAATCCGGAGAAAGAGAAAATTTGGCTAAGCTATCTGCTTCATAATTCCTTATCATACTTTCATGAATAAAATTATAGTCAACAAACTCTACAACTCTAGCCTTGATCTCCATTATAATAGAAGCATTTGTTTCTCCTCCATTCGCTTTGAGGTACTTTATCATAGTGGACCAATTAGATGAAATAATAAAACGAGATGCTTGGAGATCATGTGCTAATGTCAAGGCCTTGCGACAAGCGAGTGCTTCCATAGTTGGTGCATCAATGATTCCTCAGAAATTAATGGATGAAGATCCCATGTAGTTACCATGTTCATCACTAAACACCACTGTTGTTGAACCTTGACCATTGTTTTTTTTTGCCACGACACCGTCAAAAATGAATTTCAGAAAACCATATGGGGGTCTAATGCAAGTTTGGCTAACAAAATCTTGGACCGGTGTCGCCTTCACTGATGTCTTTTTGGAGAGATGATCTCTAGATTACACAAGAACATCGTAATGAACAAGTGGGTTGATAATGGAGACTAAAATTCTTGTTCATAGATTGCCTTTCGGGTTGCAAACCATACATCCCACAAAGTGAATACCATCTCCATGTAGTGCACACGTGATAAGGAGTCGTGCATAGCTGAGAGCCAAAGTTTTGCATTTGGTATCCTTGTTTTTATCAAGTGTTGGACCATCTCCTCGCTGGCGAGATCCTAAACACATCTTGCCAAGTAGCATTCCACCAAAGCATGACACCAAGAATCTTCCGAACCGCAGAGAGGGCAGCAATATGTATCGACCATGTTTCTATTCTATAAAACATTAAATGTTGGGATTGAGTGTTGGGACAAACGCCATACAAGAACCTTGAGTTTTGACGTAACATAAGTGCCCATAAAGTTTGTCCATTGCTTAGCCGTCGTGACCATATCTGATGAGCCCACACAATGGTACAACCATCCCTCCCGGTTCATCTTAGTGTTAATCATCATTTTATTTGTCGATCTAACCGAGAAGGCGCCATTCCTCTTAAATGCCGAGGACCAAAAATCAGTCATATTTCTTGTGCGTAAAGAAAACGCAGAATAGCAGATGCATCCATAGGTAAAATAAGGAGGTCTGAACCAAATCCTCGCGCCAAGTTGCTGATTTGCCATCTATCACATCAGATACCAAGAAAACACCATGGTGTGCTATCGTGATTGGCCTCATTGTACTTTCCCTTCGTATCCACTTGTGATTCCAAATTCCAGTTGTGGATTGATACGTCTCCAACGTATTTATAATTTTTGATTGTTCCACGCTATTATATTATTTGTTTTGGATGTTTTATATGCATTAATATGCTATTTTATATTATTTTCGGACTAACCTATTAATCTAGAGCTTAGTACCAGTTTCTATTTTTTTCCTTGTTTTTGAGTACTGCAGATAAGGAATATTAAACGGAGTCCAAATGAAATAAAATCCCCGGAATGATTTTTCTTGGATCAGAAGAAACCTGCGAGACTTGGAGAGGGGGACAAGACACCCGCCGGGAGGCCACAAGCCTACAAGGCGCGACCTAGGGGGCGCCCCTGTCTTGTGGGTCCCCTACAGGTCTCCTAACCCCACTCCTTGGCCTATAAAATCCCAAATATTCCCCCATTACCAGAACGACAACAAAAAATACTTTTCCGCTGTCGGAAGCTTCTGTTTCCGTGAGATCCAATCTTGGAGCCTTTTCCGGTAATCTGCCGAAGGGGGAATCGATCACGGAGGGCATCTACATCAACTCCATTGCTCCTCCGATGATGCGTGAGTAGTTCACCATAGACCTACGGGTCCATAACTAGAATCTAGATGGCTTCTTCTCTGTGTTTGTTCTTCCATACCATGTTCTTCATGATCTTCATGAAGATCTATCCGATGCAATACTCTTTTGTGGTGTGTTTGTCGAGATCCGATGAATTGTGGGTTTATGTTGAGATTATCTATGAATATTATTTGAATCTCCTCTGGATTCTTATATGCATGATTTCATATCTTTACAAGTCTCTTCGAGTTATTGGTTTGGTTTGGCTAACTAGATTGGTTATTCTTGCAATGGGAGAAGTGCTTAGTTTTGGGTTCAATCTTGCCGTGTCCTCACCCAGTGATAAAGTAGGGGTAGCGAGACACATATTGCATTGTTGCCATCAAGGATAGAAAGATGGGGTTTTCATCATATTGCTTGAGTTTATCCCTCTACATCATGTCGTCTTACTGATACGTCTCAAACGTATCTATAATTTCTGCTTGTTCCATGATCTTTTGGGTGACATTGTTATATGTTTTGCTACACTTCTATATCAATTTACACATATTTGGACTAACCTACTAACTCAGTGCATCCAATGCCAGTTTCTATCTGCTGATGTCTATTTTGCAGGGGCTTTTACCCAATTTTCCGAAGCCCGAAAAATTCCAGGAAAAATATATAAGAAATCAGCGAAACAGAAGCTTAGGGATCACCGAAGATGGTCCACGGGCTTCCCAGGCGACCTGCTGGCACGGCCAGGCCCTAGGCCGCGCCAGGAGACCACCTCGATGGGCCCCACCTCCTCCGGTGACCTCCTTTGGCCTATATTTAGAGTCCCGAGAGGAAACCCTTCCACAACTTCCATAATCGCAAATTTCTCCATCGTTGCGCTGCCGCAGCGCTTCCGAGATCAGGAGCGTCAGGAGACCTCTTCCCAACACCCTGCCGGAGGGAGGATTGACCTCAGGGAGCTTCTCCACCACCATGGACACTTCCCTGACGTGCCGTGAGTAGTCCTCCTTGGACCATGGGTGTCACGCCCAAGATGCGACCCTATCCTCAATTTGGCACGAAGGCCTCGTCAGGGATAGAAGCGCATCTTGTCGTGTCGCAAGAATGGATATCGTTACAAGTACATGTACCGAAAAGAAGAGATATATATTCAGAGTTGGCTTACACTCGCCACAAGCTACATCAGAGTCACATCAGTACATTACATAATCATCAAGAGTAAGAGCAGGGTACGACTACGGACGAAAACAAACGACAAAAGAAGAACGACGTCCATCCTTGCTGTCCCAGGCTGCCGGCCTGGAACCCATCCTAGATCGATGAAGAAGAAGAAGAAGAAGCAACTCCAAATGAACAATCAACGCGCTCGCGTCGGGTAACCTTTACTTGTACCTGCAACTGGTGTTGTAGTAATCTGTGAGCCACAGGGGACTCAGCAATCTCATTTCCAAAGGTATCAAGACTAGCAAAGCTTGTTAGGTGAGGCATGGTTAAGTGGTGAGGTTGCAGCATCGTCTAAGCATATATTTGGTGGCTAACTTACGAGTACAAGGATTAGAGGGGGAAGATCTACGCATAACGGACGTGTCTACTGATGATCAAATGAATGATCCTGAACACCTACCTACGTCAGACATAACCCCACCGTGTCCTCGATCGGAGAAGGAACTCACGAAAGAGACAGTCACGATTACGCACACAGTTGGCATATTTTAATTAAGTTATCTTCAAGTTATCTAGAACCAGTGTTAAACAAAGTTTCCACGTTGCCACATAACCGCGGGCACGGCTTTCCGAAAGATTTAACCCTGCATGGGTGCTCCAACTAGTCCATCACAAATTACCACAAGCCGCATAGAAATCCTCAATCACGAAGCTCGCGATCTCGTCGGATTCCCTAGTGGAAAACCTCAACTCTGAGATTACCCAAAGCATCACCGGAATCCCGATGCACAAGATATCTCGTCAAAGGTAAAACTAATCCAGCAAGGCCGCCCGACGTGTCGACGATCCCGATAGGAGTCGCATACCTCGTTCTCAGGACACGACAGATGGGTCACACTAGGAGAACCAAACCTCGGGTTGCCCCGCGGTGGCCCCGTAGTCTGCCAATTTGGACCAACACTCATGAGGAGCACTGGCCCGGGGGTTGATTAAATTTCCTCGGGTTAATTACTCCCTATGCAGTTCATTAGTTATTAGGAAAATGTAGTACCAAAGTTGGGCCTTGCCAGACCAGCTTTAATCTAAAACGAATTATCAAGGGGGTCCCCATAACAACCCCGATCGTGTTAGGAGCGCTCGTTTATGGAACATAACACCGGTAGCCGAAACTAAGGGGGCAAAGGTGGAACAAAACACCAGGCTAGAAAGGCCGAGCCTTCCACCTTTTACCAAGTATATAGGTGCATTAAATTAAATAGCATTAATATGGTGATATGACAAGGAACCCATGTTATCACATGGAAGCAACTGCACCTGCAACTAGCAACGCTATCAACAGGATTAAGCAAGCAGTAACATAGCCAATCAGTGGTTTGCTAGGTCGAACAGATTGAAGGTTAACATGGCATTGTTGAGAGGCTGATATTTAACGAGTGGTAGGCAATGAGACATAATCGATAGCATCGAAATAACTAGCATGGCAATGATAGTAATGGTATCTGGGGAAATGATCATCTTGCGTGAGACCCCGCTTGGAAGAAGAACAACTCGGAGTAGTCGGCAAACCAACGTAGTCGAACGGGTCCTCACATTCCGACACGCTTGCGGAACTCTATCGAGACGGAGCAAACCGGAAACAAACATCAACACAAGTATTCACCACAACAAGAGCAAGACATGATGCATACCCTAATATGATGCATGATCAGTTCAATGATGCAAGGGATGGCATGGCAAAACACCGCACGCAAACACTACACATTAAATGAAGCTCGATATGCAACGGGTTGCATATCGACGAAACTCCACATTTAATTATTTAATTCACTCTCGATTATTTACACGGCAAAATTAATGTTGTTTAACATGGCAGGGGTGAAGCGACGAACCTACATGACATCCTAGTCGGTTATCAAACGGAGCACGGAACATAGCTACGGGTACAAGCGGCGTGCAACTCACGATATATATGCCATGAATGCGTCATGCATGCGAGTTCAAACATCACGGGCAAGAAGAGAAAGAAACTTGTGTCGCCATGGCGAACGAAAGGGAACCATGGCGGCAAAACGGAAACGATGCCACGGCAATGTTCCGGGCCCGATAACTCAAGGAGAAACCGGTGCCAACGTATACGATGCGTGTGCGGAAACGTTAAATAAAGGTGGGGTGATCCCGGTTACCGGGTTCCCATGTGTCGAGGGCACGACGAAAAGGAAGACAACGTGCACGGGCAAACAACGGTGCATACATACGGTGCATACATGCATTCAACTCAAACAACTCATACATTCGTACATCACTAGCACACGGTACACGACATGTCCCATCGGTATACCTTCGACGCGTGCGAATCGGAGGGGTTCGTTTGAAGCGGACGTCGTGGTCGTCGTGGAAGTCGTGGTACACGCGCCGGTAGTTGAAGTAGTGGTACACGGTCTCGTCGATGGTAGTCGTACTCTCGGCGTCGGCAGACGGTCTTCGGCGTCGGTAGTCGTTCACGAATCCGTAGATGTCCGGGGTCGTCGGGGCGTCGTGGTACTCGCGGCGAACTTGTCGGTTCCATGGCGGAGGGGAACGGCGCACGCGGCGACGCATGCGGCACCACAGCAAATGCATCGGCGCTGGTAGACAACGGCAAGCAGCACGGCAACCAACCGTAACCTACGGCAACTAGTTAAGCAGCTAGCAACCACAGGCAAGCGGTGCAGCAGAGCAAAACGGCAGTCTAGCACAACAACTAGCACTAGCATGCATCAACCTACCACTAGCAGCAATGCAAACTAGCAGCAGCAAAGCAAGCTACAACAGCAATCGCACGGCAGCGGCGCAAGCACGACAACAGCAGCATGCCACCAGCAGCAATGGCGACAGCTACAGCAGCGACGCGCCGGCATCTCCAAGAAGCAGCGGTCAACAGCAACAGCGGCAAGCAGGCACACCTAAGGCAGCAGAACAACAAAACGTAGCAACAGCGACAGAGCAACACGGCAGCACCGCAACCTAGCAGCAGGCAGGCTAGCGGCAACGGCAGGCACGGCACGGCACGGCTCAGGACAGGGCGCTCGTACCCGGCCGGTCGCTGCTGCATCCCGGTGATGCCGGGGCGACCGGAGGAAGACGACGGGAGGCTGCTGGAGGGGCTGGCGACGAGGAGGCGGCGGGGCGACGCGGGGAACGCAGCTCGGCGGGGCTCCATGGGGAGGAGGAGGCCGGCCACCAGCGGATGGTGCAGGCGGGCGCGGCAGCCAGCGCGGGGAGACGAGGAGATAGGTGCAGCGGCAGAGAGCGCAGGTAGCGGGGCGGCCGGAGGCGAGCATGGAGGCGACAGGGAGGCGCGGGGCGGCGTGGCTCGGGAGGAGGGGGCCGGCCTAGGCACAGGAAGGGCGGTGCAGAAGGGAGCGAGGCCGAGGCGAGGGGCGAGGGCAAGGCCATGGAGGCGGCGCGGAGGGACGAGGCGACCGGCGCCGGCGACCAGGAGGAGCGAGGCGGCTGCTGGGAGCACGAGGGGGAGATGGGGTCGAAGGAGGCGCAGGGGGAGTTGGGCCTGGGGCGCTAGGGCAGGCACGGGGAAGGTCCGAGGGGAGCACTTGGGCCAAATGGCCTGGGGTCCTCCTCTCTCCCTCAATTTGTTTTTTTAACTTTAAAAACAGAAAAAAAATCTTACACAAAGAAAAACTTCTATCAAAAAATAAAACAAAATGCATTTGCTCCTTTGAAAATTATACCCCAACTTTAAAAATAGTTTGGGCATTTTTAAACAAATAAAATGAAACCCTTTTAAGATTTAAAATAAAACCCTTCTTAAAAGAATTAAAAAAAAACCAAAACCCTTTTTAAAAGAATTAAAAATCAAAACCCTTTTGAAGAATTAAAGTAAAACTCTTTTAACAAGAAAATAAAAATAACCCCTTTTCTTGCAAAAGAACAGAACCAAACCCCTTTGAAGAATTAAATAAAACCTCTTTATTTAAAGAATAAATAAAAGCCTTTTAAAAGAGAAAATAAAATGGGAGGGTTTTTTAAAATAAAACAAACGGAGGAATAAAATAAAAACCTAAGGGTTGCCCCCCACATTTAATAAAAGGATTTTTTTTGAAAAGAAGAAGACGCACCCTTTTAAATAGGGGTTTAGACGAAGACTTTAGCAAAACCACAAAACGAAATGAGAGAGGAGAGAAGGGGAGAAGGTTTAGGTCGGCGGTGCAACGGGGTTTAGCAGTGGCTCTCATGCTCCCTCTCTCATCACTCCAACAAAACAACGCCGCTCACGAAGCACTATCACCCAACAACATGGAGCAGCAGGCGACACCGACAAAACACCATTGACATGATGTTATGCATGATGCGATGATGCAAACTACATGACGATGCAACGAATAAGTCTAATCACACGACGGAAACGGAATAGAAGGGGGAATCTTCTGGAACGTCGGCATCGGGCTGTCACAATGGGTCCATTACCAGTAGCTATGTGATGTCTTCTCTCCAATCTTGTGCTTCATTGGTTAGTCCTTGTGAGCTGCCCTACATGATCAAGGCATCTATGTAATTCTCTTGCTATTGCTATGCTTGGTTTGTTGGGATCCGATGGATTATGAGACTATGTTCAGATTGTTATGAGTTATATATTTGATTATCCTTTTATATTATGTTCTTTAGTGATTCATGCATGTTCTTCGTTGCTATTTATTACTTTGGCCGAGTAGTAGATTGTAACTCCAAGAGGGAGCGTTATGCATGATTGTGGGTTCATGCCCCTCAATGTCTAGCTTGAGTGACAGAAACATGAGACTAGGGTATGTGTTGTTGCCACCAGGGAGAAAATAACGGTGCTTGTGACCACGGTTGCAAGGATTGTTTACCTTACACATAGTTCGTTAATGCAGTTGTCTGTTGCTTTGAGTTTACACTTTGGGTGGGGCTCGCAACTTAATACCGACGAGATGTTCTAGATAGGTATCTCAAGGTGGATGATTAGTAGGTAGATGTTGATGAATAAACGGTCTACTTGTCTTGGCGTACTGCCCATTACTATTGGACCTCTAACTATCAAGTAGCATAATTAGCATTGCGGTGCGTTCATAATTCTGTCAATTGCCCAACTGTGATTTATTTACCCAAGCATAGTTGTTTATCATCTTTTGGGAGAGAGACATCACTAGTGAACATCATATGACTCCGGTCCATATCACCATCATTGTTTACACCTCCATCATTTACTGTTTTCATTTACTTTTCCATTGCAATCTCTATTACGTTCCCGCTTGTGTTTTGATCCTTTGCAAACTACAAGGCCGGAGAGATTGACAACCTCTCTGTACTCGTTGGGAGCAATCTTATTTGTGGTGTGTGCAGGTCCACGTCTTCTGCTAGCGCCAGGGTGGAAGACACCTACTTGGTGGTCCTAGGGGTCCTCTTGGTTCGATAAACCATGCAGTCTCCGTGTAAGGAAAAACTTGCTGCTGACTACATCTCAACCTTCCACTTGGGGTAACCAACGAGGAGCGAGAAGTATATACATCATCTCGTCATCAAGCAAAGTTTTCTGGCACCGTTGCCGGGGACTCCAGTCTTCAAGATAGGGGAGTTTCATGCTATCCTTTACCTTTGTTTTCAGTCTTGTTAGTTTGCTTTCTAGTTTTTGCCTTAGAGTCTTATACCAAAAACCAAAAAACTTAGTTGCTTTGTTCTTGCTTGTTGCCGCTTCTATGGGTTCCACTGAAAACACCAAGTTGTGTGACTTCACTAGTCACAACAATAATGACTTTATGTGCACTCCTATTGCTGCTCCCGCCACTGGAGCCACGTCCTATGAGATTAAACCTGCTTTACTAAACCTTGTTATGGAAGATCAATTCTCTTGCGCTGGAGATGATGCTGCCTTGCACTTGAACAATTTTGTTGAGTTCTGTGATATGCAAAATATAAAGAAGTAGATTGTGATATTGTTAAACTTAAGCTTTTTTCCTTTCTCCTTGAGAGGAGGAGCTAAATTGTGGCTTCAATCTTTCCCTAGGAATAGCATAGATTCGTGGGATAAGTGCAAAGATGCTTTTATTGGGAAGTATTACCCGCCTGCTAAGATTATCCAGTTGAGGAGTAACATTATGAATTTTAGGCAATTGGATAATGAACATATTGCTCAAGCTTGGGAACGTATGAAATCTCTTGTTAAGAATTTCCCTACACATGGTTTGACTACTTGGATGGTTATCCAAACTTTCTATGCAGGATTGAAATTTACCTCGCGGAATCTGTTAGACTCGGCCGCGGGAGGAACCTTTATGTCAACTACACTTGGTGCTGCCACAAAGCTATTGGATGAGATGATGACAAATTATTCTCAATGGCACACCGAGAGAGCTCCAACGGGTAGGAAGGTAAACTCTGTTGAGGAGATCTCCTCCCTTAATGATAAGGTTGACATGATCATGACTCTGCTTACTAAGCAAGCTCCTATTGATCCTCATGATGTTCCTTTAGATTCTTTGGTTTCTCAAGAAAGAGAGCAAGTGGATGTTACTTTTATCTCTAGGAACAAATTCAATAATAATGCATATAGGAGTAATTTTGGTAGCAATCCTAGACCGTTTCCATCCAACAACTATGGGAACAACAACAATTATCCTAGCACCAAAAACTCCACTTCTGAATTAGAGAGCATGCTTAAAGATTTTATCACTTCTCAAAAGGCCTTCAACAAGAGTGTAGAAGAGAAACTAGAAAAAATAGATAGTTTATCTTTGAAGGTGGACAACATAGCTCATGATGTAGAGATGCTTAAAATTAGAACTTCCCCACTTGAGGAAAGGAACACTACACCCATGAATGCTATCCAAGTCCAAATTAATGAGAACATAAGAATGCTAGCCAAACTTAAGGATAGATGGGCTTGAGAAAAGGAAGAGGAAGAAAGATTTAAGAGCCTTCCTGCACACACTACTATTCCTACTATACAAGTTGTTGAGGATCTCAAAACTGTTTGCACCCATCACACTCCTAGTCCTAATGGACCTATAAATGGTGATGCTAATACCTCACCTATAGGACAAGAAGGTACTTTGAATTTAGAGACTACCAAAAGAATGAGCTTAGATGACATTACTACCACTTTAGTTAATGGTAGTAACCTTGATTTTGACAATTGTAGTCTTTCTGAAGTCATCACCTTTTTTTGCAAAGAATGGCTAAAGACCCCCACACTAGTACACTCAATATTGCCTTCACCGAGCATATTACCAATGCTCTTATCAAAGCTAGGGAGGAGAAGCTCAAGCTAGAGACTTCTATTCCTAGAAAACTAGAAGATGGTTGGGATCCTATGGTCAAGATCAAATTGAATAATATCTCTTGCTTTGCTTTGTGTGATGTTGGAGCTAGTGCCTCCGTTATGCCCAAAAGAATGTATGATATGCTTGATTGGAAACCTTATGATCCATGTTCTTTTGGTGTTCGTCTTGTTTATTCTTCTATAAATAAACCTTTAGGGAGAATTGATGATGTTCTTATTATTGTCAATGATAATTATGTGCCCGTTGATTTTTTTATTATGGACATTGAATGTGATCCTTCATGTCCAATTATTTTGGGACGTCCTTTTCTCCGCACCGTTGGTGCTATCATTGACATGAAACAGGGAATTATTAAATTCCAATTTCCTCTTAAAAAATTAATGGAACACTTCCCTAGAACGAATATTAAGTTACCTTATGAGTCCATTACTCGGGCAAGTTATTCTTTTGGAGTTGATAATACTTGATCTTCTTGCATTATGCCTAGCTCAAAGGCATAAAAGAAAGCGCTTGTTGGGAGGCAACCCAATTTGTTTTTACTTTCAGTTTTAGTGGTCTTGATGCTTGTCATTACTGTAGCAACATCATTGTATCTTTATTTTTAAGCTTTGTGCCAAGTTATAGCCTCCGATTGCAAGAAAGTTCAAAAATTGTGACATGCTGTCCAGAATTAGATTCTGTTTACGTGACGGAAAAATTCGCCAAAAACCACTAGATCATCTTTTTGATCTGAATTGTTTTGACAACATCCTCTATATAATTTAGTTTCTCGCATATGTTCTTAGTTTTTTGATTTGAGTTGCAGAAATGCCCCGAATAAATTATTTACTACCTGCTATTCTTTTTTCACAGATTCTGCCATGTTTTGCGTTTCCATTGTTTTGCAAATCCTAAGCTTACTTTTTATTTGCAAAAACCTTTTGGAAATCATGAGAAGAATTAGCTTTTCATGAAAATCTTTATTTCCAGCAGGTAATGAATTATTTTATTAAGGGTACTAACCACTCTAATCAACTTATGATGAGTTTCGTATGAAGGGAGTTTTCAAGTATACGATGGGAGATGATGAAAGAAGATACAAGAGTGTCAAGCACTCAAGCATGGGGATGCCCCCATGCACCCCAAGAAATATTCAAGGAGACTCAAGCATCTAAGCTTGGGGATGCCCCCGTGCATCCCCTTCTCTATCAACAATCATCAGTTCGTCCATCTCCATGCTATATTTTTATCACTTCATATGTTATGTGCTATGCTTGGAGCGTCCCGCTATTTACTTTTTAGTTTGTTTTAGTTTTGAATTCTATTCATAACAAGTCAGAACCTATCCTACCTTGTCTGGGAGAGAGACACGCTCCATTCCACTCTAGAACACAACATAGGTTTTCATGCTTATCTTTTTTGTGTGTTCTTCATCTTTCCATAGCTACTTTCATGCTTAGCTCTTAGTTTTCATGCTTATCTTTTTAAGAGCTGTTATTTAGGTTCCTTTTGGAACTCTCTTGAATTATCATGCTTATCTTGTTTAGAGAGTTGGCTCGTTGCATTGAGTTGTGTGTCTTGCATGAGTAGGTAATTAAGATTGCTATTTAAGTATAGTAGTAACTTGTAATAGTTTTGAGGTATTGATTTGAGTAATGTTTGGACTATTGGTGCCAAGTCTTGAGCCTATTAGTGATAGGTGTTGTATTTTGGGAAATTCATGTGTTTTTCAAAAACTAATAATTAGTTGAGAACTCTAGCTACTAAATTGATCGCTAACCTCTGAAGGGGTTGGAATATATAGAGTACCCTCACGTTACCATGAGTCGAGGATGCACAAGGATAACCAAACCCCCAAACACTCCTCCTTTGGGTACTTGTCTCTTTGTGAATTTCCTAACTAGATAGAGAGTTACTGATAATAAGTGTATGCGTTTTCCGGACTAATGTGAGTATTCGATTGTTGGCACCTCCACCATCCATATTTTGCTAGCCTCTTCGGTACCGTGCATTGCCCTTTCTCTCATTGAGAGTTGGTGCAAACTCCGCCGGTGCATCCAAACCAATGACATGATACGCTCTGTCATACATAAGCCTCATTATATCTTTCCTCAAAACAGCCACCATACCTACCTATTAAGTCATTTCCATAGCTTTTCCGAGATACATTGCCATGCAACATCCATCATCTCATGACTTGATCTTCATGTCATACATGCTTATGCTTGATCGTAGAGCCGCATGATAGTTGGGCTTTGCCCCAATTATTTCTACATGACGCGCTAGTATCATTGCATATCCTGCTACACTAGCAGAGGCATACATTTGCATACATCATGATAGTTTTCACTTGTTTTTATGTTGATTACTTCTTATAAAGTGTGATGATCTTTTTTTTATTCATGTAAAACATAGAGTGTTGCCCTTAAGTGAGGAAAAGATCCCAAATAGGACAAGCAAAAGATCCCAAAGAGGACAAATGAGAGAAAAAAGAAAGATCCAAAGAGGCCATAAAAATATAAAAATAGAAATAAAAAGAGAGAAGGGGGCAACACTACTATTCCTTTTGAAGATCCACACTCGTACTCCATTGCTATATTTGTACTACATAGAGATTATCATTCATGCATAAGTATGTGGGGACCCTTACACTATAGAACTTGGTTTGCATATTCCAATGATGAGCTTCCTCAAATGAGCTCTAGGTCTTCATGAGCAAACAAGTTGGATGCACCCCCACTAGTTCCGTTGGAGAGCTTACCTTAGCTCATATGTGCATCCGTTGCATGGCAATCCCTACTCCTCACATCATATCTATCATTTGGCTTTCTCTTGCCTATGGTTGTCCTCATTGATGTGAGCCTTTCACACCTTTTTATCTCCTTCCCCATCATTATTCTATTTTCGATCCTAAGTGCCAACATATCTTGCTTACGCTCATCCATTGCATGAGTGCTCAAAGTTGAAAAGGAGAGGATCATTTTGACTTGTGCCTGACTAGTGGTCTGGGGATGAGTCAAAATAAGATTCCGAAGGAGACCAAGTGTGAAATTTTAGTAGATTGAGTTCTCAATTAAAAATATTTTATGATCTGAACCCATCTCCCACTTCTTGCATGCAAACATCATTTGGAGACATTCGAGTCACGGACAGCGAGAGCTCTTGCACCTTTTTGTTCTTACCTTGCTAAACTCAATACTATATATAGACTCTTGCTTGTTATTATCTTGACTTGAATTGCATATCTTACTTGCTTTACTTTGAAGTTCTTATATGTGTGTTAGCATGTCACCACAGAAATTATTGTGTTATCATTTATCTACTCGAGGATGAGCAGAAATTAAGCTTGGGAATGTTGATACATCCCAAACGTATCTATAATTTCTGCTTGTTCCACGATCTTTTGGGTGACATTGTTTTTTTACCAAGTTTCGGGTGACATTGTTATATGTTTTGCTACACTTTTATATCATTTTACACATATTTGGACTAACCTACTAACTCAGTGCACCCAGTGCCAGTTTCTGTCTGCTGATGTCTATTTTGCAGGTGCTTTTACCCAATTTTTCGAAGCCCGAAAAATTCCAGGAAAATATATAAAAAATCAGCAAAACATAAGCTTCCAGATCACCAAAGATGGGCTAGAGGGGGCCTAGGGGCTGCCCAGGCGACCTCCTGTCGCGGCCAGACCCTAGGCCACGCTAGGAGGCCGCTTGGGTGGGCCCCACCTCCTCTGGTGCCCTCCTTTGTCATATATTTAGAGTCCCGAGAGGAAACCCTTCCACAACTTCTAGAATCACCAATTTCTCCATTGTTACGCCGCTGCAGCGCTTCCGAGATCGGGAGCGTCAGGAAACCTCTTCCCGGAACCCTGCCGGAGGGAGGATTGACCTTCGGGAGCTTCTCCACCACCATGGCCGCTTCCCGGACGTGCCGTGAGTAGTCCTCCTTGGACCATGGGTCCATGAACAATAGCTATGTGATGTCTTCTCTCCAATTTTGTGCTTCAATGGTTAGTCCTTGTGAGCTGCCCTACATGATCTAGGCATCTATGTAATTCTCTTGCTATTGCTATGCTCGGTTTATTGGGATCCAATGGATTATGAGATTATGTTCAGATTGTTATGAGTTATATATTTGATTATACTTTTATATTACGTTCCTTAGTGATTCATGCATGTTCTCCATTGCTATTTATTGCTTTGGCCGAGTAGTAGATTGTAACTCCAAGAGGGAGCATTGTGCATGATTGTGGGTTCATGCCCCTCGATATCTAGCTTGAGTGACAAAAAATGAGACTAGGGGATGTGCTGTTTCCACCAGGGAGAAAACAACGGTGCTTGTGACCAAGGTTGCAAGGATTGTTTACCTTACGCATAGTTCGTTAATACAGTTGTTCGTTGCTTTGAGTTTACACTTTCGGTGGGGCTCGCAACTTAATAGCGACGAGATGCTCTAGATAGATATCTCAAGGTGGATGATTAGTAAGTAGATGCCGATGAATAAACGGTCTACTTCTCTTGGCGTACTGCCCATTACTATTGGACCTCTAACTATGAAGTAGCATAATTAGCATTGTGGCGCGTTCATATTTCTTTCAATTGCCCAACTGTGATTTGTTTACCCAAGCATAGTTCTTTATCATCTTTTGGGAGAGAGACATCACTAGTAAACATCATGTGACTCCGGTCCATATCACCATCATTGTTTACACCTCCATCATTTACCGTTTTCATTTACTTTTCCATTGCAATCACTATTACCTTCCTGCTTGTGTTTTGATCCTTTGCAAACTACAAGGCCGGAGAGATTGACAACCTCTGTGTACTCGTTGGGAGCAAAGTTATTTGTTGTGTGTGCACGTCCACGTCTTCTCCTAGGGCCAGGGTGAAAGACACCTACTTGTTGATCCTAGGAGTCCTTCTGGTTCGATGAACCTTACAGTCTTTGTGTAAGGTAAAACTTGCTGCTGACTACATCTCAACCTTCCACTTAGGGTAACCAACGAGGAGCGATAAGTATATACATCATCTCGTCATCACTTATTTAATGCGATACTCTGTTCTACATGAACTTAATACTCTAGATGCAGACATGAGTCGGTCGATGTGTGGAGTACTAGTAGTAGATGTGGAATCGTTTCGGTCTACTTGACATGGACGTGATGCCTATATGCATAATCATTGCCTTGGATATCTGCATAAATATTCGCTTTTCTATCAATTACTCGACAGTAATTTGTTCACCCACCGTATTATTTTCCTTCACGAGAGAAGCCTCTAGTGAAACCTATGGCCCCCGGGTCTATTTTCCATATTATACTTTCAGATCTATACACCAAAAATACCAAAAATACCTTGCTGCAATTTATTTAGCTTTGTTTTACTTTTCGTTTCCGCAATCTTTTATATCTATCTCTATCACATCTCATCCTTGCAAATAACCGTGAGGATTTGACAACCCCTTTGTTGCGTTGGGTGCAAGTGTTTGATTGTTTGTGTAGGTGCTAACATTGGGGACTTGCTTGTTCCTCCTGCTGGATTGATACCTTGGTTCTCAACAAAATGAGGGAAATACTTATCTACTTTGCTGCATCACCCTTTCCTCTTCAAGGGAAAACCAATGCAAGCTCAAGAAGTAGCAAGAAGGATTTGTGGCGTCGTTGTCGGGGAGGATACATACCAGTATCAAGCCTACGAAGTACCCATCAAAAACTCATCTCTTGCATTTACATTATTTGCCTCTCGTTTTCCTCTCCCTCACTTCTAAAAAGATTTTCAGAAAATACCAAAAAGATTTGCTTTTTTATTCGCCCTTCTTCCATTTGCCTTTTGTTTGCTTGTGTGCTAGATTGCTTGCTTTGTCACGATGACTCAAGAGAATACCAAGTTGTGTGACTTTTCCAATACTAATAATAATGATTTTATTAGTACTCCGATTGCTCCCGCCACTAGTGCAGAATCTTATGAAATTAATGCCGCTTTGCTCAATCTTCTTATGAAAGAACAATTTTCTCGCCTTCCTAATGAAGATGTCGCATCCCATCTAAATACTTTCGTAGAGTTGTGTGATATGCAAAAGAAGAAATATGTGGATAAGGAAATTTGTTAAATTGAAGCTATTTCCAAGTGTATTGATTCAAGGAATAAGTGTAAAGATGCTTTTATTTCCAAATGAACATCGTTCTAAAACTAGTTTTTCATCTTTGCCCAAAAATAGTATTGATTCAAGGAATAAGTGTAAAGATGCTTTTATTTCCAAGTACTTTCCGCCCGCTAAGATTATATTCCTTAGGAATGATATAATGAATTTTAATCAACTTGATCACGAGGATGTTGCACAATCTTGGGAGAGGATTAATGATTAGGAATTGTCCCGCGCATGGTTTGAAGTTATGGATGATCATACAATTTATTTGTGCGGGATAGAATTTTTCTTCTAGAAATCTTTTAGATTCCACCACGGGTGGTAATTTTATGGAAATCACATTAGGATGAGCTACTAAACTCCTAGATAATATTATGCCAAATTACTCTCAATGGCGTACCGAAAGATATCCTACTAGTTAAAAAGTGCATGCTATTGAAGAAATAAATACTTTGAGTGATAAGATGGATGAATTGATGAAATTGTTTGCTAATAAGAGTGCTCCTATTGATCCCAATGATATTTCTTTGTCTTCTTTGATTGGAAATAATAATGAATCTATGGATGTGAATTTTGTTTGTTGGAACAATTTTGGCAATAATGCGTATAGAGATAATTTCAACCCTAGGCCATTTCCTAGTAATTCCTCTAATAACTATGGTAATTCTTACAACAATTCTTATGGAAATTATAATAATACGCCCTGTGATATTGAGAATAATATTAAAGAATTTATTAGCCCGCAAAAAGGTTTCAATACTATGATTGAAGAAAAATGCTCAAGATTGATGATTTGGCTAGGAACATGGATAGAATTTATCTTGAGGTTGATTATTTGAGAATTAGATCTATTCCACCCAAGCATGATATTAATGAGTCTTTAAAAGCTATGAGAATTTCTATCGGTGAGTGTAAGGAAAAAACTGCTAGAATATGTGCTAAGCGTGAATGGCTTGATAAGGTGTATTCTGATGATAATAATGATGAATATTTTAAAGTGATTGACGTGACTCCTATTGAATCCTTGTTTTCTAATCTAAATCTTGAAAAAGATGGGACTGGATATGAGTCAACTTTAGTTAAAAGGTGTCCCAATGATTCAGAGTTTATATATCTTAATGCTAAGATTGATAAAAGTGGGATTGAAGAGGTCAAAACTTTAAATTGCAATGAACCCACTCTTTTGGATTTAAAGGACTTTAATTATGATAGTTGTTCTTTGATTGATTGTATTTCCTTTTTGCAATCCATTATGAATTCTCTGCATGCTTATAATCAAAATAAAGCTTTTACTAAACATATTGTGGATGCCATGATGAAATCTTTCGAAGAAAAACTTGAGTTGGAAGTTTCTATACCTAGAAAGCTTTATGATGAGTGGGAACCTTATATTAATATTAAAATTAAAGATTATGAGTGCCATGCTTTGTGTGATTTGGGTGCTAGAATTTCCACGATTCCAAAAACTTTATGTGATGTGCTAGGTTTCCATGAATTGGATGATTGCTCTTTAAATTTGCATCTAACGGATTCTACCATTAAGAAACCTATGGGAAGGATTAATGATTTTATTATTATTGCAAATAGGAATTATGTGCCCATATATTTCATTGTACTTGATATAGATTGCAATCCTACATGTCCTATTATTCTTGCTAGACCTTTCCTTATTACGATTGGTGCAATTATTGATATGAAGGAAGGAAATATTAGATTCCAATTTCAATTAAGGAAAGGCATGGATCAGTTTCCTAGAAAGAAAATAAAATTACCTTATGAATAAATTATGAGAGCTACTTATGGATTCCATACCAAAGATGACAATACCTAGATCTATTGCGTTATGCGTAGCTAGGGGCGTTAAACAATATCGCTTGTTGGAAGGCAACCCAATTTTATTTTTATGCTTTTGTTTTTGCTTTTGTTTTGAGTGCTTCAGACATTATTACCTCTGTAGTAATTGTGATTTATTATTTTACTTAGTGTTTGAGCCAAGTAAAACCTTTGGGATGGTCTACGGTGTTTGTGATTTGATTTTGCTGAAAAACAGAAACTTTCGCCCTCAGTCCAGGAATTTTGTAAATTCACTGAAATGTTACCTTGGTCTGAATTTTTTTAAAAAGATTTATTTATATATTTAATTGATCTTCCTAAATTTTAGGAATTTTTGGAGTTACAGAAGTATTCAAAGTATACAGATTTCTACAGACTGTTCTGTTTTTGAAAGATTCTATTTTCTTTGTGTTGCTTGCTTATTTCGATGTATCTATGGGTTGTATCAGGGCATATGAACCATGGAGAAGTTGGAATAAATTAAATATTACACCAATATAAATAAATAATGAGTTCACAACAATACCTAAAGCGGTGATTTCTTTTTCTTATACTAACGGATCTTACGAGTTTATTCTTGAGTTTTGTGTTGTGAAGTTTTCAAGTTTTGGATAAAGATTTGATGGAATATGGAATAAAGAGTGGCAAGAGACTAAGCTTGGGTATGTCCACGGCACCCCAAGACATATTCAAGGATAACAAAGAGCCTAAGCTTGGGGATGCCCAGGAAGGCATCCCCTCTTTTCTCTTCAATCCACGGGTAAATTTACTCGAGGCTATATTTTTATTCACCACATGATATGTGTTTTGCTTGGAGCATCTTGTATGATATGAGTATTTGCTTTTTAGTTTTCCATAATCATCCTTGATGCACATATATTTTGAGAGATACATGCTGAATCGTGAATTTATTAGAATACTCTATGTGCTCCACTTATATCTTTTGAGCTAGGCAATGTTGCTCTAGTGCTTCACTTATATCTTTTTAGAGCAGAGTAGTGTTTTATTTTGTATAAATTATTGAACTCTTGTTCCTCACTTATATTATTTTGAGAGTCTTAAAACATCATGGTAATTGGTTTGCGTTATGAGTTTAGTCCTAATATAATGGGCATTCAAGAGGGATATAATAAAAACTTTCATGTTAAGTGCATTGAATACGATGAGAAGTTTGATTCCTTGCATATAGTTTTGAGATATGAAGATGGTAATATAAGAGTCATGCTAGTAAGTAATTGTGAATTGGAAGAAATACTTGTGTTAAAGTTTGTGATTCGCGTTGCATGCACGTATGGTGAACCGTTATGTCATGAAGTCGGAGCATGATTTGTTTAATGATTGTCAACCTTTGTGTGAGAGTCGGGATCGCGTGATGGTTAACTCCTACCAACCCTTCTCCTAGGAGCATGTGTCTAATACTTTGCTTCAATAACTAATGGACTTTTGCAATAAGTATGTGAGTTCTTTATGACTAATGTTGAGTCCATAGATTATGCACACTCTCACCCTTCCACCATTGCTAACCTCTCTAGTACTGTGCAACTTTCGCTCGTGCATTAAACCCACCTTCCTCAAAATAGCCACCATATATTTTTCTCAAAACAACCACTATACCTACCTATTATAGCATTTCCATAGCCATTCCGAGATATATTGCCATGCAACTTCCACAATTCCGTTTTTTATGACACGCACCATCATTGTCATATTGTCATGCATGGTCGTAAGATAGATAGCATGATGTTTTCATGGCTTGTCTGTTTTTATGTCATTGCTATGCTAGATCATTGCACATCCCAGTACACCACCGGAGGCATGCATATAAAGTCATATTTTGTTCCAGGTATCGAGTTGTAATTTTTGAGTTGTAAATAAATAAAAGTGTGATGATTTGCATTATTAGAGCATTGTCCCGTGTGAGAAAAGGATGATGGAAGCTATGACTCCCTCGCAAGTTGGGATGAGTATTCGAAATTTACAAAAAATAATAGAGGCCATCGAAGCCCATAATAAAAAAGAGGCCAAAGATGCCCACTAAAAATAAAAAATATGAAAAAATGAGAGAAATAGAGATGGGACAATGCTACTATATTTTTCCACAATTGTGCTTCAAAGTAGATCCATGATCTTCATGATAGAGAGTCTCCTATTTGGTCACTTTCATATACTAGTGGGAATTTTTTCATTTTCGAACTTGGCTTGTATATTCCAATGATGGGCTTCCTCAAAGTTCCCTAGGTCTTCGTGAGCAAGCGAGTTGGATGCACACCCTCTTAGTTTCTTTTTGAGATTTCATACACTTATAGCTCGAGTGCATCCGTTGCATGGCAATCCCTACGCACTCACATTGATATCTATTGATGGGCATCTCCATAGCCCGTTGATATGCCTTGTTGATGTGAGACCATCTTCTCCTTTTTCTTTGCAACCCCCACCATATTCTATTCCACCTATAGTGCTATATACATGGCCCACACTCATGTATTGCTTGAGAGTTGAAAAGGTTTGAGAACATAAAAAGGATGAAACAATTGCTTGACTTTCATCAGGGTTGTGCATGATTTAGATACTTTGTGTGGTGAAGATGGAGCATAGCCAGACTATATGATTTTGCAGGGATAACTTTCTAAGGCCATGTTATTTCAAAAGGACACAATTGCCTTATTAGTATGCTTGAAATATTACTGTTTTTATGTCAATATTAAACTTTTGTTTTGAATCTTATGGATTTGAATATTCATGCCACAATAAATAATATTACATGGATAAATATGTTAGGTAGCATTCCACATCAAAAATTCCATTTTTATGATTTAACTACGCGAGGACGAGCAGGAATTAAGTTTGGGGATGCTTGATTTGTCTCCAACATATCTATAATTTTTGATTGTTCCATGCTATTATATTATCTGTTTTGGATGTTTTATATGCATTAATATGCTATTTTATATTATTTTTGGGACTAACCTATTAATCTAGAGCCTAGTGCCACTTTGTGTTTTTTCCTTGTTTTTGGGTATTGCAGATAAGGAATATTAAATGGAGTCCAAACGGAATAAAATCCCCAGAATGATTTTTCTTGGATCAGAAGAAACCTACCACACTTGCTGAGGGGGGTAGGACACTTGTCGGGAGGCCAGCAGCCTGTAGGGCGCGACCTAGGGGGGGCGTCCCCTGGCTTGTGGGTCCCCTGCAGGTCTCCTAACCCTAATCCATGGCCTATAAATTCAAAAATATCCCCCCATTACGAGAACGACAACAAAAAATACTTTTCCGCCGCCGGAAGCCTCTATTTCCGTGAGATCTAATATTGGAGCCTTTTTCGGTAATCTGTCGGAGGGAGAATCGGTGATGGGGGGCATCTACATCAACTCATTACCCCTCCGATGATGAATGAGTAGTTCACCACAGACCTGCGGGTCCATAGCTAGTAGCTAGATGGCTTCTTCTCTCTCTTTGTTCTTCAATACCATGTTCTTCATGATCTTCATGAAGATCTATCCAATGTACTGCCTCTATTTTTGTATACAAGGGCACGAACTCATATCACAGGTACCCAGGTAAAATTTAATGCATTTTAAGTCAATGTTGCAAGACAGGTTTTCTCCTTGTTTGCCGTGTAAATTAATGTGTATTTTTCTTTCTCATGCACATCAAGCCAATAATCTCACTCCCTCAGGCATGCAAGTGATAATTAATGTCCTCCTTTGTTAGTACTACGAGGCAAACACCATTAATATTACATTGATTTGTGTTAGTGGCCTTGTATTTGTGAAAATTGTAATTGTGATAGTGGCCTTGTATATAAAAATGGAGGGAGTAATACTCTTTTGCGGTGTGTTTGTCGAGTGTCGTGGGTATAAGCCTGACAGTAGATGTGTAGGGTACGAAAGTAGAGGGCAGCGTCCTAGCTACGGCAAGGTTGTATGAGTTCAGGCCCCTCTGTGATGGAGGTAATAGCCCTACGTCTCTGTGCTCTGGAGCTTTAGTGTCGAGTGGAATATGAATGTTACAGAATGCGAACCCTTGTGCCAGAGGGGAGGGGTGGCTTATATAGAGTGCGCTGCCCCTCATAAGTGTCCAGCCTTCAAGGGTGCAATAAGTGAGATTGAATACATACGTTACAGGTAACGTATGCCATAAATGACATTAACTACAGTAGTCTAGCGTCTGACCGTTAGCCTCGCTGGAATGGCTTCTGGTCTTCTATGTCGACTGGCTTCTGGTATTCATTGAGTGGAATCTAGTCGTCGAGTATTAGGTAATCTTCCGGGTGGTTCTTTACCAAGTGGATCAGAGGTTGTCTTAATCCAGTCGGTAAGTATCTTGTGATCCTTAAGCTAATAATGAGGCGCCCTTGGGTAGGACTTATAGGTCAGGCCTATGACCCTACCCTAGGGCTATAACCCCATCATTAGCCCCCGAATGGATCGAGGTTAGAGTGGTGAAGGTGCAACTGCAAATCTTGGTATAGCAGATTGAATTTGAATGTTCTTCAAAGTTTCGCCGAATTGGATGTCGATTGCAATCTTCATCATTCGCCTTGATCAATTCTGCTTGGAACAAAATATCTGAATGGATTTGAAGATCCGAGTGAGAAAATGAAACGACGCGTCTGACAAGATCTTTTGATGTGATCAACCACCGTGTGTGTTCTGGATTTTCTGGGATTCGAAAATTTCAGTTGCCGCGCGTTACGTGGTGCTGACGTCGTCGCCATCAAGTGGATCCTATCGCCTCGATTCTTATGCCTCTATCTCCGCCACGTATCTCGCGGTGGCCTGCGAAGGGATAAGTCGAGGGCCCACTTGCCAGTCTCCCAGTCGGCTGGTTATAAAAGCATCGAGCGCTAGGGTTTGTAACAACATCGTATTCTTCCTCTCGCATGTCCTTCCTACTCTTTAGCCACCAGCGCAGACCAAAGCAATCAATCTCATTGCTGCCACCATGACGAAGGCACAAACCGACAAGTTGGAGAAGGCGAAGAAGAAGGGCGTCGTCAAGTCGAAGAAGCAAACTCTACCGCCGGGCTGGATCCAGGGGGATTTCCTCCGGTCCATTGTGCGGAAGGAGGATCTCCTCGAACTCGTCGAGCACGACATGCTGGCGGACAAATCTTGGAGGCTCCGTGGGGACGAGATCAACCCCGAGCCGTGGGAGGGAGAACGGGTTCTCCTCGTGACCCACGTCGAAAGAGGTTTCTCTCTGCCGCCCCATCCTTTCATTCGAGGATTCTTGAACTTCTTTGTGGCGCAACTGCATCATTTTCCTCCAAACGCCATTCCGCATCTTTCTTGTTTCATCACCTTGTGCGAGTGTTTCCTGGGGTGTCCTCCTCACTGGGGACTCTTCAAATCTATCTTAACCGTGCGATCTCAGTCGATGAAAAATGTTAATCCGACTGATGACAAGACTAATGTCATCCAGTTATGTGGAGGTTTAGGGCTTCAGAAGAGAGCCAAAAGTAGTTATCCTGCCATGACCTTTCCTGAATCGGTTCGTAACTGGCAAGCTACTTGGTTCTATTGTAATGATGTTGCTTACCCGAACATGTCAAGTGGACTCCCTCCCTTTACTCTAGAGCGACTGAGTGCTCCGAGGACGTTAGCGTTGACGAAGGAGGATAAAACTCATGTTGATCCCTTGGTCAAAGCACTGATTGGACTGGTCCACAACGGAGTGACATGAATGGATCTATTAGATACCTTCGTGGGTAGACGCATCCAACCTCTCCAGGCTCGGGACCACACCCTGTGGAATTACACCGGTCCTGAAGACTCCACTCGGTCACATCCCGAGGAAGTGAGTGAAGACACAGTAGCAAACTGGATCCGCGGAATAGCTCGTCCTTGCGATAATCCGATGGGGGCAAAAAGTGTCTTGCCCTTCTCAGCTGACAATCCGCCGACCAACAAGGTTAGTTCTGCTTTGTTAAACATTGTTGTGTTCGAACCGATTGCTTGTGATTTCCTTGTCGACTGAGTTTGTGGATTGTATCTTGTAGGAGTGGACGAACCTGCATTCTTCGGTCCCAAATTGTAACACACTCGACCTTGACGAGGGGAGCATGGACGACAGTGCGGGGAGGGAGGACTATGTCGACGACAACAAAGAGACGGGGGAGGAGGAGTCGAAGGATAGTGAGGAGGAAGATTCGTCTCCTTCTCGCCCTGAGCCTCGGACCAATCAGCGTCATGACCCTGCAGGCACTCCAAGTAAACCTTTGGCGCCGAGTGGCAGGATTGCCAAGCGCGTCAGGGGATCGTCTGGAGAACTAGTGGAACAACCCGCAAAGGTGTCTTATCCGAGTGAACATTTTGGTTGCTGACGACTAACTGAGATTGCCATGACAGAGCTGCCACTTCTGTCACGTCGCCGCCACGAGGAGAAGAAGATCTCATGGAAGTTGACACCGTGAACGTAGCCACCTCACAACTAGGTATGAAGTTGATGTTGGGGAACGTTGCATGGGAAACAAAATATTTCCTACGCACACGAAGACCTATCATGGTGATGTCCACCTACGAGAGGAGTTTAGATCTACGTACCCTTGTAGATCGCTAGGCAGGAAGCATTAAGAAACGCGGTTGATGTAGTGGTACAACTTCGTCATTCGAGTCACCGTCGTCCCACGATCTGTTCTGATCTTGCGCCGAACGGACGGCACCTCCGCGTTCAGCACACGTACAGCTCGATGACGATCTCGGCCTTCTTGATCCAGCAAGAGAGACGGTGAAGTTGATGAGTTCTCCAACAGCGTGACGGTGCTCTGGTGGTGGTGATGATCTACTCCTGCAGGGCTCTGCCCGAGCTCTGCATAAATCCGATCAAGAGGCAAAACTATGTGGAATAGGTTTGAGTTGCACGTAGCAAAGTTGTGCTCAAAAGACCTAAAACCACCAGTATATATAGGAGGAGGGGAGGGGCTAGCCTTGGGGCACAAGGGCCACAAGGGTACGCCGGCCGAAGGGGGAGGAGGACTCCTCCTCCAATTCGGTTTGGGAAGGAGGAGTCCTCCTCTTCCTTCCAACCTCCCTCTTTCCTTCTTTTTTTTCTTCTTTCCTTAGGTTTTTTCACTTGTGGCGCCATAGCCTTCTAGGGCTGGCTCCACTAGCCCACTAAGGGCTGGTGCGCCACCCTAAGGCTACTGGGCTCACTACCGGGTGGGTGGGCCCCTCCCGATGAACACCCGAAACCCATTCGTCACTCCCGGTACACTGCCGGAAATGCCCGGAACTTTACGGTAACCAAATGAAACCATCCTATATATCAATCTTCGTTTCCGGACCATTCCAGAAACCATCCTGACTTCCATGCTATAATCCGCGACTCCGAACAACATTCGGTAACCACACATATAACTCAACTATACTAAAACATCATCGAACCTTAAGTGTGCAGACCCTCCGGGTTCGAGAACTATGTAGACATGACCCGAGACACTCCTCGGTCAATATCCAATAGCGGGACCTGGATGCCCATATTGGATCCTACATATTCTCCGAAGATCATATCGGTTGAACCTCAGTGTCAAGGATTCATATAATCCCGTATGGCATTCCCTTTGTCCTTCGGTATGTTACTTGCCCGAGATTCGATCGTCGGTATCCGCATACCTATTTCAATCTCGTTACCGGCAAGTCTATTTACTCGTTCCGTAATACAAGATCCCGTGACTTACACTTAGTCACATTGCTTGCAAGGCTTGTTTGTGATGTTGTATTACCGAGTGGGCCCCGAGATACCTCTCTGTCACACGGAGTGACAAATCCAAGTCTTGATCCTTACTTACTCAACGGACACCTTCAGACATACCTGTAGATCACCTTTATAGTCACCCAGTTACGTTGTGACGTTTGATACACACAAGGTATTCCTCCGGTGCCAGTGAATTATATGATCTCATGGTCACAGAAATAAATACTTGACATGCAGAAAACAATAGCAACAAAATGATACGATCACATGCTACGTTCATAGTTTGGGTCTAGTCCATCACATGATTCTCCTAATGATGTGATCCAGTTATCAAGTGACAACACTTCCATATAGTCAGAAAACCTTGACTATCCTTGATCAACTAGCTAGCCTACTAGAGGCTTGCTAGGGACATTGTTGTTTTCTATGTATCCACACATGTATCTCTATTTTCATTCAATACAATTATAGCATGGATAATAAACGATTATCTTGAAATAGGAAATATAATAATAACTATTTTATCATTGCCTCTAGGGCATATTTCCAATAGTCTGCCACTTGCACTAGAGTCAATAATCTAGTCCTCACATCGCCATGCGATTTACATTGTAATAAATTTAACACCCATACAGTTCTGGTGTTGATCATGTTTTGCCCGTGGAAGAGGTTTAGTCAGCGGATCTGCTATATTCAGATCTGTGTGCACTTTGCAAATATTTACGTCCTCTCCTTCGACGTAGTCGCGGATGAGGTTTAAGCATCGTTTGATGTACCTGGTCTTCTTGTGAAACCTTGGTTCCTTTGCTAAAGCAATGGCACCAGTGTTGTCACAGAACAGAGTTATTGGATTTAGTGCACTTGCCACAACTCCAGGATCCTTCATGAACTGCTTCATCCAGACACCCTCCTTAGCTGCCTCCGAGGCAGCCATGTACTCCGCTTCACATGTAGAATGTGCTACGATGATTTTCTTGGAACTGCACCAGCTTACCGCACCCCCATTAATAATAAATATGTATCCGGTTTGAGACTTAGAGTCATCCGGATTAGTATCAAAGCTTGCGTTGACGTAACCCTTTACGACGAGATCTTCGTCACCTCCATAAACGAGAAACATTTCCTTAGTCCTTTTCAGGTACTTCAGAATATTCTTGGCCGTTGTCTAGTGATCCACTGCTGGACTACTTTGAAACCTGCCTTCCATACTTATGGACAAGCTGGCGTCTGGTCTAGTGCACAACATTGCATACATGATAGAACCTATGGCTGAAGCATAGGGGACGGAACTCATTTGTTCTCTATCTTCCGTAGTTGCTGAGCACTGAGTCTTGCTCAATTTTATACCTTGCAACACTGGCAAGAACCCCTTCTTGGACTGTTCCATTTTGAACTTCTTCAAAACTTTATCAAGGTATGTGCTTTGTGAAAGTCCTATCACGCGTGTCGATCTATCCCTATAGATCTTAATGTCTAAAATGTAAGCAGCTTCTCCTAGGTCCTTCGTAGAGAAACTTTTATTCAAGTAATCCTTTACGCTCTCCAAAAACTCTACGTTGTTTCCAATCAGCAATATGTCATCCACATATAATATTATAAATGCCACAGAGCTCTGATACGTCTCAAACGTATCTATAATTTTTGATGGTTTCACGTTGTTATCTTGTCAACTTTGGATGTTTTGTTTACCTTTTATATCTTTTTTTCGGACTAACTTATTAACTCAGTGCCAAGTGCCAGTTCCTGTTTTTTCTGTGTTTTTGACTCTTTTCAGATCTGATTTTGGAACGGTGTCCAAACGGAATAATTCTTTCGCAATGATTTTTTATGGAAAATATCAAAAATACCGGAATAAAAAGATACCGGAGGGGGGTCCCGAGGGCGCCACAAGCCCTGTTGCCGCGAACCCCCCTAGGTCGCGCCAATCAAGCTTGTGGGCCCCACGGGGGCCCACTTGATGCAACCCCACCACCATATGGTCCTATAAATTCAGAAACCTCCAGAAAGAAACCTAGATCGGGAGTTCTGTCGCCGCAAGTTCCTGTTTCCACGAGATTTCATCTGGAGACCCTTCCCTGTGCCCTACCGGAGGGGACTTTGGAGTTGGAGGGCATCTTCATCAACATCATCGCCCCTCCAATGACTCGTGAGTAGTTCACTTCAGACCTACGGGTCCATAGTTAGTAGCTAGATGGCTTCTTCTCTCGCTTGGATCTTCAATACAAAGTTCTCCATGATCTTCATGGAGATCTATCTGATGTAATCCTCTTTGGCGGTGTGTTTGTCGAGATCCGATGAATTATGGATTTGTGATCAGATTATCTATGATATATATTTGAGTCTTTGCTGATTTCTAATATGCATGATTTGATATCCTTGTAAGTCTCTCCGAGTCTTGGGTTTTGTTTGGCCAACTAGATCTATGATTCTTGCAATGGGAGAAGTGCTTGGTTTTGGGTTCTTACCGTGTGGTGACCTTTCCCAGTGACAGTAGGGCAGCAAGGCACACATCCTGTAGTTGCCATCAAGGGTAACAAGGTGGGCTTTGTCGTAGATATGAGATTGTCCATCTACATCATGTCATCTTGCTTAAGGCGTTACTCTGTTCTTTTGAACTTAATACAATAGATGCATGCTGGATAGCGGTCGACGTGTGGAGTAATAGTAGTAGATGCAGAAAGTATCGGTCTACTTGTTTTGGACATGATGCCTATAGATATAATCATTGCCATAGATAACGTCACGACTTTGCGCGGTTCTATCAATTGCTCGACAGTAATTCGTTCACCCACTGTCTACTTTCTTTCATGAGAGAAGCCACTAGTAAACCCTATGGCCCCCGGGTCTATTCACACCTATCGTTTACACCTCCGCTTTTACTTTGCTTTGTTACTTTGCTGCTTTCAGTTCTCACTTGGCAAACAATCTATAAGGGATTGACAACCCCTTCATAGCATTGGGAGCAAGCTTTTTGTGTTTGTGCAGGCACTTGTGATACTCCTTCACTGGATCGATACCTTAGTTCTCAAAACTGAGGGAAATACTTACCACCGCTACGCTACATCACCCTTTCCGCTTCGAGGGAACACCAACGCAAGGCTCCAAGGCCGCGGGGAAATCCTTTGCATATTTGCCTAGGAAGTCCCTAAAGGCGTAGCCGTAGCAGAAGGATTCCTGGTGCCGTTGCTGAGGAGTAAAGAACAATCTCCCGTCAGCACTTTTTCTGGCGTCGTTGGAAGGTCTTTTGTTGCATCAGCAAGCTCCCACTGACTTTCTCGTAAATACAAGATTATCCAACCACTTGTATAAACCCAAATGCTTTGATCACCTCATCAAAGCACTTATTCCAACTCCGAGATGCTTGCACTAGTCCATAAATGGATCGCTGGAGCTTGCATACTTTGTTAGCATGCTTTGGATTGAAAAAACCTTCGGGTTGCATCATATACAACTCTTCCTTAAGAAAACCATTAAGGAACGCTGTTTTGACATCCATCTGCCAGATTTCATAATCGAAAAATGCAGCTATTGCTAACATGATTCGGACGGACTTAAGCATCGCTACCGGTGAGAATGTCTCATCGTAGTCAACTCCTTGAACTTTTGAAAAACCCTTTGCCACAAGTCGAGCTTTATAAACGGTCACATTACCGTCTGCGTCCGTCTTCTTCTTAAAGATCCATTTGTTCTGAATAGCCTTGCGGCCTTCAGGTAATACTTCCAAAGTCCACACTTTGTTTTCATACATAGATCCTATCTCAGACTTCATGGCCTCCAGCCATTTGTTGGAATCCGGGCCCACCATTGCTTCTTCATAATTCACAGGTTTATTGTTGTCTAACAACATGATTGATAAGACATGATTACCGTACCACTCAGGAGTAGTACGTGATCTTGTTGACCTGCGAGGTCCGATAGGAACTTGATCCGAAGTTTCATGATCATCATCATTAACTTCCTCCTCAACCGGCGTCACTTCGACAGAGGTTTCCCCTTGCCCTGCGCCGCCATCTAGAGGGATTAGAGGTTCGACAACCTCATCAAGTTCTATCTTCCTCCCACTCAATTCTTTCGAGAGAAACTCCTTCTCAAGAAAAGCTCCATTCTTAGCAACAAACACTTTTCCCTCGGATTTGAGATAGAAGGAGTACCCAACTGTATCCTTTGGGTAACCTATGTAGACGTACTTTTTCGCTTTGGGTTCCATCTTTTCAGGCTGAAGCTTTTTGACATAAGCATCACATCCCCAAACTTTAAGAAATGTCAATTTTGGTCTTTTGCCATACCACAGTTCGTATGGTGTCGTCTCAACGGATTTTGATGGTGCCCTATTTAAAGTGAATGCAACTGCCTCTAATGTATAACCCCAAAACGATAACTGCAAATCGGTAAGAGACATCATAGATCGCACCATTTCTAATAAAGTACGATTTCGACGTTCGGACACACCATTACGGTGTGGTGTTCCAAGCGGTGTCAACTGTGAAACAATTCCACATTGTCTTAAGTGAGCACCAAACTCGGAACTCAGATATTCACCCCCACGATCAGAACATATGAACTTGATCTTCTTGTTATGATGATTTTCGACTTCACTCTGAAATTGCTTGAACTTCTCAAACGTTTCAGACTTGTGCTTCATCAAGTAGATATATCCATACCTACTCACATCGTCAGTGAAGGTGAGAAAATAACGATATCCACCGCGCGCCTCCACACTCATTGGCCCGCACACATCGGTATGTATGATTTCCAGCAAGTCACTTGCACGCTCCATTGTTCCAGAGAACAGAGTCTTAGTCGTCTTGCCCATGAGGCATGGTTCGCACGTGTCAAGTGATTCAAAATCAAGTGACTCCAAAAGCCCATCGGAATGGAGTTTCTTCATCGCTTTACACCAATATGACCCAACTGGCAGTGCCACAAAAACATGGCGCTATCATTGTTAACTCTACATATTTTGGTCTCAATGTTATGTATATGTGTATCATCGCTATCAAGATTCAATATGAAAAATCCTCTCACATTGGGTGCATGACCATAAAAGATATTACTCATAGAAATAGAAAAATTGTTATTCTCTGACTTAAACGAGTAACCGTCTCGCAATAAACAAGATCCAGATATAATGTTCATGCTTAACGCAGGCACTAAATAACAATTATTTAAGTTCATAATTAATCCTGATGGTAACTGAAGTGAGACTGTGCCGACGGGGATTGCATCAACCTTGGAACCATTTCCCACGAGCATTGTCACTTCATCCTTCGCCAGCCTTCGTTTATTCCGCAGTTCCTGCTTCGAGTTGCAAATATGAGCAACAGAACCGGTATTGAATACCCAGGAACTACTACGAGAGTTGGTTAAGTACACATCAATAACATGTATATCAGATATACCTGATTTTTCCTTGGCCGCCTTCTTATCAGCCAAATACTTGGGGCAGTTGCGCTTCCAGTGACCCAGTCCCTCGCAATAATAACACTCTGTTTCAAGCTTAGGTCCAGCCTTGGGTTTCTTCGTCAGATTGCTAACAGGCTTGCCGCTCTTCTTTGAGTTACCCTTATTGCCTTTGCCGTTTCTCTTGAAACCAGTGGTCTTATTGACCATCAACACTTGATGCTCTTTCTAGAGTTCTGACTCTGCGACTTTCAGCATCACAAATAACTCGCCGGGTGACTTGTTCATCCCTTGCATGTTATAGTTCAACACAAAGCTCTTATAGCTAGGTGGCGGTGATTGAAGAATTCTGTCACTAATAGCCTCTTGCGGGAGTTAAATCCCCAACTCAGCTAGACGGTTTGAGTACCCAGACATTTTGAGCACATGTTCGCTGACAGACGAATTCTCCTCCATCTTGTAAGTATAGAATTTATCAGAGGTCTCATACCTCTTGATCCGGGTGTTCTTCTAAAAGATAAAATTCAACTCTTGGAACATCTCATATGCTCCATGACGCTCAAAGCGATGTTGAAGTCCCGGCTCTAAGCCATACAAGACTGCACATTGAACTACTGAGTAGTCCTCCTTACGTGTTAACCAGGCGTTCAAAACATCTTGGCTAGACGTAGCGGGTGGTTCATATCCTAGCGCAGCATTAAGGACATAATCCTTCTTCCCAGCTTGCAGTAGCGGCTTTAGATTACGAGCCCAGTCTACAAAGTTGCTTCCATCATCTTTCAACTTAGCTTTCTCTAGGAACGTATTAAAATTCAGGGTGACTACTGCGTGAGCCATTGATCTACAACACAAATATTGCAAAGTGGACTTAGACTATGTTTAAGATAATTAGAGTTTAAATAATCAAACTACTGATAAACTCCCACTCAAAAAGTACACCTCTCTAGTCATTTGAGTGGTACATGATCCAAATTCACTAACTCAAGTCCGATCATCACGTGAGTTGAGAATAGCTTCACTGGTAAGCATCTCTATGCTAATCATATCAACTATACGATTCATGCTTGACCTTTCGGTCTCATGTGTTCCAAGGCCATGTCTGCACATGCTAGGCTCGTCAAGTTTAACCCGAGTGTTCCGCGTGTGCAACTATTTTGCACCCGTTGTATGTGAACGTTGAGTCTATCACACCCGACCATCACGTGGTGTCTCAAAACGACGAACTGTCGCCATGGTGCACAGTAGGGGAGAACACAATTTCATCTTGAAATTTTAGTGAGAGATCACCTTATAATACTATCGTCGTTCTAAGCAAAATAAGGTGCATAAAAGGATTAACATCACATGCAATTCATAAGTGACATGATATGGCCATCATCTTGTGCTTCTTGTTCTGCATCACCAAAGCACTGGCATGATCTTCTTTTCACCGGCGCCACACCATGATCTCCATCATCATGATCTCTATCATTGTGCCGCCATCGAGGTTGTCGTGCTATCTATGCTATTACTACTAAAGCTATGACCTAGCAATATAGTAAACGCATCTGCAAACACAAACATTAGTTTAAAGACAACCCTATGGCTCCTGCCGGTTGTCGTAGCATCGACATGCAAGTAGATATTAACTATTACAACATGATCATCTCATACATCCAATATATCACATCACTTCATTGGCCATATCATATCACAAGCATACCCTGCGAAAACAAGTTAGACGTCCTCTAGTTTGTTGTTGCATGTTTTACGTGGCTGCTATGGGTATCTAGTATGATTGCATCTTACTTACGTGGCTGCTATTTAACCTCTCTCCAAGGACCGCCTCGATCAAAACCAATTCAACTAAAGTTGAAGAAACAGGCACCCGCGAGTCATCTTTATGCAACAAGTTGCATGTTAGTTAATGAAACCAGTCTCTCGTAAGCGTATGAGGAAGGTGGGTCCGGGCCGCTTCAATCCAACAATACCGCTGAATCGAAAAAAGACTAAGGAGGGCAGCAAATCAAACATCAATGTCCACAAAACCTTTTATGTTCTACTCGAGATGACATCTACGCATGAACCTAGCTCATGATGCCACTGTTGGGGAACACTGCATGGGAAACAAAAAATTTCCTACGCACACGAAGACCTATCATGGTGATGTCCATCTACGAGAGGAGTTTAGATCTACGTACCCTTGTAGATCGCTAAGCGGGAAGCATTAAGAAACGCGGTTGATGTAGTGGTACAACTTCGTGATTCGAATCACCGTCGTCCCACGATCCGTTCCGATCTAGTGTCGAACGAACGGCACCTCCGCGTTCAGCACACGTACAGCTCGATGATGATCTCGACCTTCTTGATCCAGCAAGAGAGATGAAGAAGTAGATGAGTTCTTCGACAGCATGATTATGCTCCGGTGGTGGTGATGATCTACTCCTGCAGGGCTCCGCCCGAGCTTTGCAGAAATCCGATCTAGAGGCAAAACTATGTGGAATAGGTTTGAGTTGCACGTTGCAAAGTTGTGTCTCAAAAGCCCTGAAACCACCAGTATATATAGGAGGAGGGGAGGGCCTAGCCTTGGGGTACAAGGGCCCCAAGGGTGCACCGACCAAAGGGGGAGGAGGACTCCTCCTCCAATTCGGTTTGGGAAGGAGGAGTCCTCCTCTTCCTTCCCACCTCCCTCTTTCCTTTTTTTCTTTCCTTTTTTTCTTTCCTTTGGTTTCTTCCCTTGTGGCGCCATAGCCTTCTTGGGCTGGCTCCACCAGCCCACTAAGGGCTGGTGTGCCACCCTAAGGCCAGTGGGCTCACTCCCGGGTGGGTGGGCCCCTCCCGGTGAACACCCGGAACCCATTCGTCACTCCCGGTACACTGCCGGAAATGCCCGAAACTTTCCGGTAACCAAATGAACCATCCTATATATCAATCTTCGTTTCCCGACCATTATGGAAACCCTCGTGATGTACGTGATCTAATACGGGACTCCGAACAACATTCGGTAACCACACATATAACTCAACTATACTAAAACATCATCGAACCATAAGTGTGCAGACCCTGCAGGTTCGAGAACTATGTAGACATGACCGGAGATACTCCTCGATCAATATCCAATAGCGGGACCTGGATGCCCTTATTGGATCCTACATATTCTCCGAAGATCTTATCGGTTGAACCTCAGTGTCAAGGATTCAAATAATCCCGTATGTCATTCCCTTTGTCCTTCGGTATGTTACTTTCCCGAGATTCGATCGTCGGTATGCGCATACCTATTTCAATCTCGTTACCAGCAAGTCTCTTTACTCGTTCCATAATACAAGATCCCGTGACTTACAATTAGTCACATTGCTTGCAAGGCTTTTTCGTGATGTTGTATTACCGAGTGGGCCCCGAGATACCTCTCTGTCACATGGAGTGACAAATCCCAGTCTTGATCCATACTAACTCAACGGACACCTTCGGAGATACCTGTAGAGCACCTTTATAGTCACCCAGTTACGTTGTGACGTTTGATACACACAAGGTATTCCTCCGGTGCCAGTGAGTTATATGATCTCATGATCATAGAAATAAATACTTGACACACAGAAAACAATAGCAACAAAATGACACGATCACATGCTATGTTCATAGTTTGGGTCTAGTCCATCACATGATTCTCCTAATGATGTGATCCAGTTATCACGTGACAACACTTGCATATAGTTAGAAAACCTTAACTATCCTTGATCTACTGGCTAGCCTACTAGAGGCTTGCTAGGGACATTGTTTTGTCTATGTATCCACACATGTATCTATGTTTTCATTCAATACAATTATAGCATGGATAGTAAACGATTATCTTGAAAAGGAAATATAATAATAACTATTTTATCATTGCCCCTAGGGCATATTTCCTACAATTTATTTCTCATTCCATGTCATTCTTCGTGTGTATGTTTTCCTGACTGTAATCTCTGATGTTTCTGTCTGCCAACTATGCCTGCTGCGAGAGAGGTCATCCAGCTGGACGACGACGATCAATGGCAACCAGCTGCTGCGGTGGAACCCGTTGTATCCGAGGTGCGTGTGGCGGCAAGTGATGTAGTGAGTGCTCCGCATGTTAGTTCAGTCGTTGTCACCACGACTCCGACTGGATTGCAGTTGAGCGTTCCAGTTGTTTCTGCTGCGGCTACAGGATTGATGTTCCCCGCGATTGTGTACGCCATGCGTCGTGTCCGTGAAGATCAGACTGGTGCCGCCAAGGAAGCTATGATCTAGGTAGGACTGATGACGCAACCAGCAAAAGAAGCCTATGACGCCATCGTCTCGGTGTACAACAACAGCGTGGTGCTTCAAGAAAACGTTCGAGTAAGTTCGATCGTAAGTTTGAGTTCTGTTCCGATTCACACCCACTGGGTATTGCCTTTATTTTTTGTAGAATTGTCTTTGTTTCCTTCGCATTCCAGTGGGGTCACTCTGAGTGATCCCATTGGGTGTAGTCCCCGAGACCGATGTCGAGTGCTTGCACTGGCAGTGGTCTTAATCAGTAGAGACTTTTTCTTTTTGCTGATCGAAAATCAACCAGAGCTCATCTAGTTGAGTTCTGAATCCAGTGGGGGCACGCTAAGTGCACCCACTGGGTGTACTCCTCGAGACTATTATTAGTTGGAAGTGAGTGATACGTCTTCGTCGTATCTACATTTCCAAACTCTTTTGCCCCTGTTTTGGACACTAATTTGCAAGATTTGAATGGAACTAACCCGTACTAACGATGTTTTCAGCAGAATTGCCATGGTGTTGTTTTTGCACAGAAATAAAATTTGTCGGAATGACCTGGAAATTTACGGGGATTTTTTGTGGAATATATAAAAAATACAGGCACAAGAATCAATCGGAGGGGTGGATCTGATTACCCACAAGCCCACCAGGCGCGGCCCCCTGGCCGCGCTTGGCAGGCTTGTGGGCCCCTCGAAGCTCCACCGCCTCCAATCTCAGCTCTATTTAGTCCCTTTCATCCGGAAAAAAACTCAAAGAGAAGAGTTCGTCGCGTTTTACGATACGGAGGCGCCGCCACCTCCTGTTCTTCCTCTGGAGGGCAGATCTGGAGTCCGTTCTAGGCTCCGGAGAGGGCAGATCGTCGCCATCGTCATCACCAACCTTCCTTCATCGCCAATTCCATGATGCTCTTCACCATTCGTGAGTAATCTCATCGTAGGCTTGCTGGATGGTGATGGGTTGGATGGGATCTATCATGTAATCGAGTTAGTTTTGACGGGGATTGATCCCTAGTATCCACTATGTTCTGAGATTGATGTTGCTACTACTTTGCCATGCTTAATGCTTGTCACTAGGGCCCAAGTGCCATGATTTCAGATCTGAACCTATTATGTTGTCGCCAATATATGTGTGTTCTTGATCCTATCTTGCAAGTTGTAGTCACCTACTATGTGTTATCACCCGGCAACCCCGGAGTGACAATAGCCGGAACCACTCCCGAAGATGACCATAGTATGAGGAGTTCATGTACTCACTAAGTGTTAATGCGTTGGTCCGGTTCTTCATTAAAAGGAGAACCTTAATATCCCGTAGTTTCCATTAGGACCCCGCTGCCACGGGAGGGATGGACAATAGATATCATGCAAGTTCTTTTCTTAAGCACGTATGACTACATACGGAATACATGCCTATATTACATTGACGAACTGGAGCTAGTTACTTATCTCTCCGTGTTATAACTGTTGCATGATGAATAGCATCCGGCATAATCATCCATCACCGATCCAATGCCTACGAGTTTTTCCTACTGGTCCTTGCTACGTTACTTTGCCGCTACTGCCGTCACTTCTGCTACTGTTACTCTGTTGCTACTGATGTTACTTTGCTGCTACTGTTGTCACTTTGTTGCTACTGGTTACCGTTGCTACTGTTACTATCACACTACCTTGCTGCCGATACTTTGCTGCAGATACTAAATCTTTCAGGTGTGGTTGAATTGACAACTCAACTGCTAATACTTGAGAATATTCTTTGGCTTCCCCTTGTGTCGAATCAATAAATTTGGGGTGAATACTCTACCCTCAAAAAATGTTGCGATCCCCTATACTTGTGGGTTATCAAGACCATTTTCTCGCGCTGTTGCCGGGGAAGCACAACTATATTCTCTGAGTCACTTGGGATTTACATCTGCTGGTCACTATGAGGAATCCGAAAGATCCAAGAACTAAAGTATTGCCCTCAACTATGAGGACAGGTAAGGAACTGCCATGTAGCTTTGCACTTGATTCACCTTCAGTTATGAGTAAGTTTGCGACACCACCTCCTGCTAGAAATCTTGATATGTCGCGTGTGCTTGATGATGCTACTTCTGCTATCCATGATGCTTGTGATGATGCTATCCTTGATACTGCTTTGTCACTTGGTGCATTCCTTGATGCACAAATTGCTAGAGTTGGTGCTAGATGTGTGTATACTTCTGAAACTGCTGATACTATTGAAGTAGAACCTGCTATTTTGCCTGTTAGAACTAGCTCTCCTAGATATGAATAACCTGATATGCCTGAGGGTTATGTTATGGAGGGAGAGATAGTTGAGGACTTTCTTGCTTGTAAGTACAGCTATGATGTTGAGAAATTACTGCGCAAGTGGACAGAAAAATCTCTGAACGCTAGGATGAAATACGACCCGAAGTTTGCTACTTCGCCTATCTTTGTGACCGATAAGGATTATGAATTCTCTGTCGACCCCGAGTTAATCACTCTGGTCGAATTTGATCCTTTTCATGGTTATGAGTCTGAAACGGTTGTAGCCCATCTTACCAAACTGCACGATATAGCCACCCTATTCACTAGTGAGGAAAAGATCCGCCACTACTATATCCTTAAGCTGTTTCCTTTCTCGCTAAAGGATGATGCTAAGACTTGGTTCAATTCTCTTGCTCCTGGTTGTGTGCGTAGCCCCCAGGATATGATCTACTACTTCTCTGAGAAATATTTCCCTGCCCATAAGAAGCAAGCTGCCTTGCAGGAAATATACAACTTTGCGCAAGTTGAAGAAGAGAGTCTCCCACAAGCTTGGGGGAGGCTCGTCCAGCTACTGAATGCTTTGCCTGATCACCCTCTTGAGAAGAATGAAATACTTGATATCTTCTATGATGGACTTACTGATGCTTCTAAGGACCACCTAGATAGTTCTGCTGGTTGTGTTTTTAGGGAACGAACCATAGAACAAGCTGAGATCCTATTGAATAATATCTTGTGCAATGAGAATGCTTGGACTATTCCCGAACCACCTCTGAAGACAACTCCTAAGAAAAGAGGTATCCTATTCGTTAGTCCTGAAGATATGCAAGAAGCTAAGAAATCTATGAAAGAGAAAGGCATTAAATCTGAAGATGTCAAAAATCTACCACCTATCGAAGAGATCCATGGTCTCGATAACCCGATACAGGTAGTAGAGGTAAATTCTCTTCGTAGATTCAATGAGAGTGATATTCCTTTTGATAAACCTGCTAGCCTATGCCTGGTTGAATTTGATTACTTTGTTGCCAAACAACAAAGTTTCAATGACTATGTTAGCAGACAATTGGAACAAATGCTCGTATGCTTAGTCATTTAAGTGCTTGTGTGGACAGAAACGTCAATGATCTTAAGCTCCTGAGTAAACATGCCACTATGGTTACTACTTAGGTAGAACAAGTACTTAGGGCTCAAAATGACTTTCTCAATGAGTTTAATGACAATTCTGTCAGAGTCTTCACTAGAGGCGGTAGAATGACCCAGGAACCTTTGTATTCTGAGGGTCATCCTAAGAGAATTGAACAAGATTCTCAAGGAGTTAGCACTGATGCACCTAGTAATCCTAGGAAGAAGAAGAAAGATGATAGGAACTTGCACGCTAGAAACCGTGTTAGTGCTACACCCGAGAGTCCAAACGATGTATCTTTTTCTAATGCTGAAACACAACCTGGTGATGAACATGAGCCTAATGATAATACCAATAGTGATGTTCATGATGATGCTCAACCTAGCAATGATAAGGATGTGGAGATTGAACATGTTGATCTTGATAACCCATATCCTAAGAATAACAGATACGATAAGAATGACTTCACTGCTAGGAAGCATGGTAAAAAAAGGGAACCATGGGTTCAGAAACCCATGCCTTTTCCTCCCAAACCATCCAAGAAAAAGGATGCTGAGGATTTTGAGCGATTTGTTGAAATGATTAGACCTGTCTTTCTGCAAATGCGTTTGATAGATATGATCAAAATGTCTCCGTATGTTAAGTACATGAAAAATATTGTGACTAATAAAAGGAGGATACCCGAGGTTGAGATTTCCACCATGCTTGCTAACTATAACTTCAAGGGTGGAGCTCCTAAGAAACTAGGTGATCCCGGAGTGCCCACTATACCTTGCTCCATTAAAGGAAACTGTGTTTGAACTGCTTTATCCGACCTTGGAGCCGGTGTTAGTGGTATGCCTCTCTCTCTCTTTATCGTACGTAGACATGAACTGGATAAGTTGACACCCACTGAAATCTCTCTGCAAATGGCCGACAAATCAACTGTTTTCCCTATCGGCATTTGCGAGGATTTGCCTATTGTGGTTGCTCACATCACTATCTTAACAGACTTTGTTATTCTGGATATTCCCGAGGATGATGCCATGGCGGTCATCCTTGGAAGACCCTTTTTAAACACTATAGGGGCTGTTATAGATTGCAACAAAGGCAATGTCACTTTCCATGTCAATGGTAATGAGCATACAGTGCAATTTCCAAAGAAACAATATCGAGTACATTGCATCAATGCTATCGAAAAAACTTCATCGATTCTTATTGGGAGCTTTGAATGCCCTATACCTACTGTCAAGATGAAGTATGATTTGATTGTTGGGGATATCCACATCCCCATTGAGGTAACTTAGTGACAATTCGAAAATTCTCCGTTTTCTTTTGCGATTCGAAAAAGTTTGTCAAGGAGACTTGATCAACCTCATTGACGGATTTCTTTCGATGACCATGAGATGGATGAATCGAGGAGTCACAAACCTGTGTTCCAAGCTTTCACCTTCGGTTGCTTAGAAGAAAAATGATAGATTTAGTTTAGTTTTCCCCGTTTTCTTCTTTTAGCATCCCGTACAAAAGTACCCCGGAAATAAACGTTCTCTGAATGCCATAAAAATCCCGTATGATTTTTTCGGGATTTTTTGAAAAATACTGAGATGAAGAGCTAGTCAGGGGGCTGCACTAGTGGGCCACAAGCCCTAGAGGCGCGGGCACCCCCCTGGCCGAGCCTACCAGGCTTGTGGGGCCCACGTGCACCCCCTCCACTTATTCTAGCTCCCATCTGCTTCTCCTACCTCCAGAAAAAATCGTTTCGGAGCTCAAACCCGTGTTCTTGCTCTTCTTGCTGGGATTTTCGATCTCTTTGTGCAAAGCTCCATTCACGAAGCTCTTTTGGGGAAATTTCTCCTTGGTATGTGACTCCTCCATTGGTCCAATTAGTTTTTGCTCTAGTGCCTTATACGTCGCGTATTTTTGCTGCCTTGGTGACCCTTTTCTTGAGCTTTGCATGCTAATTTTAGCTGGTCCCAAGTAGTTTTGATGCGTGTTATGGCTTCTAGGCACTTGTCGGAGTAGTTGCTATGTGTTTTGTTGAGCCTTGTTCAGTTTTCCTTAGAGTCACTGAAAATTTCAGAAAAGGAAGATGTTTAGGAGAAACTATCATGGTGGTTCCTCAAGCAAGAGAGGTCCCCGTCTCGCGATTCGGGAGCCTGATCCTTACCAACAGAGGAACGCACAGGTACAACCATGTGAATGGCCTTCTGATGAATTCATGATTGAGGCAGGTTTCAAAGACGAGTTTGATACACTTGTTCACAACGTCGGACTCGAAGAATTCATCTCCGATAAATGTGAATAGTATGTTACTCTCACTGCCTCTTTTGTTCGTAGATTCAAATTTTCAGCTGGTCGTGACACATCCGTACTGTTTGATCCCTATGACAAATCGTATACCATGGATTTAGAGGATTTCAATAGAATTTGCAAGATACCTGTTTGGGGTAGTCTCGATGATCCTCCTAAATCTTCGGTTAGAGATTTTTTCTCTAGTATAACTGTCGGAGAAACTAGAGATATTACACATGCTACCATGGGGAGCATTCATTTTCCTGCCTTGCATTACTTTGCCCTCTTCATACGCAGATGCATTAATGGCAAGATTGAGCATTGTCACCTCTGCGCACCCGACCTTAGTATTCTTAAGAGCGCAGTAACGGTTGATAGAAGTTCCAACATGGGAGCTATAATAGCAAGGAGGCTGAATAATAATGCTAATGAAGGGGATTTCTTTGGTGGGATCTATGCCACTCGCATAGCAAATTTTCTTGGAGTACCCATCCGCGAAGGAGATCCCCCGCTCCATACAGCTTTCCTTGATCGCGCCGCTATGACACGCTATCAGTTCCTTGAGAGGGATAATGAATCCCTCCTATACCGGTTAATATTTAACCGACAGCGTGTTTTCCATATTACCCTTCCCGCTCCTGCCTTCTTTGACTTTCAGGTAAAACGGAGATATTACATAACCAGAGGAGAGGCAGAGGAGTATGAGAGGGAGGCAACGACTGCTCGTCTCCGTGAGGCAGTTATTCAGACAGTGGCTGCAGCGCTCCCGTATAACCCCCATTATGACTTTGGGTATCGCCCGGACCATCCTTGGGAGTAGACCAACTTAGGCCAAAAGCCTAAGCTTGGGGGAGTACGTGATTCTCACCGACTTTATATTCTTGCTTACGCTTGCACTTTGTTAGTCGGTGTTCACACTTTGCCACTGTATCATCCGTGCTAGTTTACTTCTTTTCTCGTTTTCTTCTACGGTGTTTGTCTAGTTTGAGAAAACCCATAAAGATTTTCTTGTTCTTCTTTTGCTTGTTGGGAGCTTTCCCATGTAAATAGTTTTATTTTTCTTTGGGTCAAGGTAGAAGACCATGGTTACAATGCTTAGTGGCTCTCGCATGCATATCTGTTTATCTGTCAAAGAGCCATATTACTTTGTCTTCTCCTTTGTGTTTGCTTGCAGATTCCAGCTTAGTCCAATGCACGGGCACACTTATTATTGTTCACATCGTTCGGTCGTGCAAGTGAAAGGCAATAATGAGGATATATGATGAAGTGACTGAGCCTGGAAAAGCTGGTATGAACTCGATCTATTTTGTTTTTGTAAATATGACTAGCTCATCGTTCCTAATTTAGCTTTGTTGTGAGAGAAACATGTTTGCAATGACAACTTAGAGATCATAGTTTCTGATGCCATGCTTAATTAGCTAGGAGCTTATAATGGTTTGCCTTGGATGCCAACATGAATCTTGAGATGATTATGATGTAGTATGATAGGATGGTATCCTCCTTTCAATGATTCAAGTGGCTTGACTTGGCGCATGTTTACGCATGTAGTTGAAACAAAATCAACATAGCCTCTATGATATTCATGTTCATGGTGATTTATGTCCTACTCATGCTTGCACTCAATGTTGGTTAATCTCAATGCATTTTGATGACTGTTGTCGCTCTCTAGTTGGTCGCTTCCCAGTCTTTTGCTAGCCTTCACTTGTACTAAGCGGGAATACTGCTTGTGCATCCACTTAGATAAACCCAAAGTTGTTCCATATGAGTCCACCATACCTACCTATATGCGGTATATAGCTGCCGTTCCAAGTAAATTTGCATGTGCCACTCTCTAAACCTTCAAGAAATAATCTGTTTTGCATGCCCGAACCGGTCATGTGGTGACAAGGAGCGATCAGTATCTTCCATGCTAGGCGTGTTATCCTCGATATGTGTTTTTTCATTATCATTCACGAGAAAGGGGTCGGCAATTGGAATGCCTAGTTCCATGCTCAAATCGAAAAGATAATTGCAAACAGAACTCCCCCTGGATTGTTGTTGGTATGGACGGCACCCGAGTATTCGGCTAGTCGTGGAGTGTGATTGATCGGTGGTGGGGGAGTCAAAACTTTACTTTTCTGTTTGGGAACCGCCTATAGCATGTGTAGCGTGGAAGATGGTGAAAACTCTTGGTCATTGCGTTGACAATGAAAGCATGCCACCCAAAATTATTATCTCTGTTTCAAAGCTTCATGTTTGTTTTGATTGAAGTGTTGACATTTGAAACATATTATTTATTGCTCGCTAATTGATTATGCCATTGATATGAGTTTACCGTGAGACCTAGATGTCATTTCCTTATGTGGTTAGCTTGTGATCTTGCTGAAATTCTGGATATGAGTTAGACATAGTTGCAACAACAAGATCAAACAGAGTTCGTAAAAGTTTTTCCTTTGTCTCTTTCAGTTTGTCAACTGAATTGCTTGAGGACAAGCAAGGTTTTAAGCTTGGGGGAGTTGATACGTCTCCGTCGTATCTACTTTTCTAAACTCTTTTGCCCTTGTTTTGGACTCTAATTTGCATGATTTGAATTGAACTAACCCGGACTAACGTTGTTTTCAGCAGAATTGCCATGGTGTTGTTTTTGCGCAGAAATAAAAGTTCTCGGAATGACCTGGAAATTTACGGGGATTTTTTGTGGAATATATAAAAATTACTGGCGCAAGAATCAACCGAAGGGGTGGAGCTGAGATGTGACACCCCGAGACCGACGCCCCAGAAGATTCCCCTTTATTCCGTTTTCGTCGTGTGTCTATTTTCTTTTGTCGCATCATCATCGCATCATGCGCATCATCAGCATTGCATCGGCATCTCCGTTGCCACCAGTTTTCAAAAGTTGCATCCGTTTTTAGTTGCCGGTTCTCGTCGTTGTTCGTTCTGAGCCCGTTCACACACGCACGTGTCCGCGACATCGTCAAAAACCCTGTTTCAAAGGTGTGTGTAGCACTGTCTCTGATTGGGTTGAGATTTGACGTGCGGTGTTATTTTAATATAGGTAGGCCGCCTGCCAAGTTTCGTCGCAATCGGAATCCGCCTCGTACCCGAACGGTCGACCGTAGCGGCACCGTCTTCGGTTATTCGTCGGACGTGTTTCGGTGTTTTAAATCTTGTTGCCGCGCCGCGCTATTTCCCTCTCACCCCTACATAGCCCATCTAAACAGGTCAGTAGTGCCACCTAGCCACTTCCTCCGTTCGTGGTCATTGGATCGCGATCGGACGGACGAGGTCCACCCCACCTTAGACCAACCCTATATAAGTTCCACCCCCTAGAGAGACCCCTCTCACTTCACTAGGGTTTCCCCTAGATATTTTTGAAGCCACCCCCCTCAAAAACTCCACCTGCTAGCCCTCACCCTTCTACATCCCGCAGCCCAAACCCTCTGGACAAATCTGGCCATTGGATTCACATCTAATGGCTCAGATTCGCCCAAAAACCCACCTACCGGACATGTCTGTGGTCATTTCGGACATGTCCGGGCGACCACAGGAGCTCCTCCCATGCCCGCAGATCCTCCCCTGCCCGAGGTGGCCAACCCGAGCAGCAATCCCTGCCCTCGCCGGAGCCCACCATCGGCCGGAGCACCCCTCGAGGACCTCGCCCGCATCGCCGCGCCGCCGTGCCTACCCCGCCGCTGGCCTCTGCCAGGAAGCCGCAGCCGCCTTGGTTCCCATTCTGCAGCTCCTCGTCGGGGTCCCTCCTCCGCCTTTGGTCGCCACCCCGGCCCGGATCCGGGCAAATCCGGCCGGCCCCGCCATCTCCCGCACGCCGCCCCGCCAGATCCGCCTCCCTGCGTGCCTCCTTGCTGGCCGGCCTTCGCCTGGACGTCGCCTCGTTCTCGGCTTCGTACACAGGTCGGGGACGAGAGCGCTCGCTCCCTCGCGAGCGCGACCCCGCATGGGCCTCCAGCGCCCCAGCGGCCCAGCTGGCGCCTCGCCGCTCGGCCTCCCTGCGGCCCAGGCCTCCTCTGCCTCCTCAACCGGGCCAGCCCGAGGTGAGAACCCTCCTTGCCGGCCTATTTCTTGCACCACGCGCAGTATAGTAAGATGCGCCCACCAGTTTTGGCCCATAGAAGTATTTTTTTTTTGCGAATTAGTTAATTCCAAGATTTTGCTAGATATTAGAATGCCCGTATCTTTAAATCCGTAAGTTGGATCGCGACGTGTAGCATATGGTTTTGGTGTAGAATTTCGTGTAGAATCCGAATTTATAACTTGCATGGCTGTTTGACGTGATGTAGCATGCCGAATGCATAGATTAACGTGCTGTTCCAATAGGATAGACGCCCGTATTTATTTTTCGTGCGAGACCGTTTTGCCCGTATGCCGTAGATTAAATGCCCATGTTTTAGGAACCACTTTTCCATGTATTTTACAGCGGTCATTGCTATTTTTATGTGTAGGGATTTGCTGCTAGTTATTTTACCGTGTTTAGGTTATTATCTCACATTTACGTGTGGCAATATTTTTGTTGTGCAACCCCACATATTTTATATATTTTTGGATTTTTCTGTGCAATTAGTTTTAGCTTTTGAGCAAGTTAGTTCGCGCGATATTTTGCCATGTCGCCCTCTTGTCATTTTTGTAGGATTTATTCTGTGCGTGCTATGATCAAGTTGTCAACTAGAGAGTTGATCTTTGGTGTTTAGTCTTGCCCCTGTTAATTTTGGTTGCAATAGAAATGCATGTTTAGGTGTGGTTTGCTTGGTCTCAAGTTGCTAGAAATAGTGTTGATTTGGAGGTGCCCAAATATTTATAAGTCTGGAATTTGTTATATTTTGTTGCTGTCTTGTCGTGCTTCTATCTTTTGTTCTGTCACTCTTTTGAGGTTGGTGCAATGGAGTAAGTTGTAGTCCTTGTGATTCTCTAGCATGATGTGAATTTTCATGCCATTTGGAGTCCTGTAGCTTATGGTTTTGCTGCTGTCAATATGGCTTCAGATCGAAAACTGCACTTTCATGAAGTGTAATTTTCACTAAGTGTGAAATAGTGTGTGAGATGCCATTTTGTGACTTCTTTTCCTAGTGTTCCATGATGCCATGCTAGTTCTTGCTGGTTTTATGTTGTAGTGCTTCTTACCCTCTTTAGTGTCATGCCTTGGTTGATTATATTTGAGTTGAGTAGCTCGTAGTTGTGGGGTGTAGAAAGTGCTATGTGGCTGATTTTGGCAGATTGTAGTTATTTCTTGTTTTGCTCGTAGGTGTTGAACCGTAGCTCCGATTTGAGCGTGTCCTATATGAAACTCGCTTAGAATCTCGTGTAGTTTCATTTTCTCTTGCTGGTTGTATGTTTTGAGGTGCTCGTGACCGCCGTTGCACACATATTGCATTCATGCCATCATATCTTGCGGTGCTTGTAACTTTTGATCCGTAGCTCCGTTGGAGATGTTCTCTATGTGTAAATTGCTTGTAACGACGCGTAGAATCACGTGAACCTATTTGTTTTGCTGTTTAACAACTAATTAAATGTGTTATTTCAGATCTGGACAGAATTGTAAATTAACATGTGAGGTCGTTACGGAGGTGCTATATGACATTTCCGACCTCATTTAAAATGCCTAGATAGGTAGTTTAGTTAGGCTTCACCTCTTGTCATGTTTAACCACATTTAATAATGTCGTGTATCTAATCGGGATAGAACTAAATAATTAAACGTGGAGTTTCGTCAATATGCAACTCGTTGCATATTGAACTTCACTTAATGTGTAGTGTTTGTTTGTCGTGAATTGTCATGCCGTGTCTTGCATGTATTCAGCTGCTCATGCATCATATGTGTTGTGCATCGTGTGGTGAATTCTCTGTGTTGATGCTTGTTTCCGGTTTGCTTCGTCTCGATAGAGTTCCGCAGCGTGCCGGATTGTGAGGACCCGTTCGACTACGTCGGTTCGTCTGCTTCACAGAGATGTTCTTCTTCCAAGCAGGATCTCAGGAAAGATGACCATTTCCACAGATACCATTACTATCATTGCCCTGCTAGTTTTACCGTTTCTATCGATTATGTCTCGTTGCCTACCACATGTTAAATATCAACCTCTCAACAATGCCATGAAAACCTTCAACCTGTTTAACCTAGCAAACCACTGATTGGCTGTGTTACTGCTTGCTTAACCCTGTGTTAGCGTTGCTAGTTGCAGGTGTAGTTGCTTCCATGTGAAAGCATGGGTTCCTTGTCATATCACCCTATTAAATGCTATTTAATTTAATGCACCTATATACTTGGTAAAAGGTGGAAGGCTCGGCCTTTCTAGCCTAGTGTTTTGTTCCACCTTTGCCCCCTTTGATTCGGCTACCGGTGTTATGTTCCATAATTGAGCGCTCCTAACACGATCGGGGTTGTTATGGGGACCCCCTTGATAATTCATTTTAGATTAAAGTTGGTCTGGCAAGGCCCAACATTGGTACTATTTGCCCAACATAATAATTCTGATAATATTGAAATGCATAGGGAGTTAGCGCTACTCGAGGAGTAATTTTACGTAAACAGGGGGGGCAGTGCTGATGGTGTTGGTCCCAAACGGTTTGCCTGTGGGGCCACCGCGAGGAAACTCGAGGTTTGGCACTCATAGCTAGTTCCATCCGTCGTGTCCTGAGAACGAGATACGCGGCTCCTATCGGGTACAACGACATGTCGGGCGACCTTGCTGGATTAGTTTTACCTTTGACGAGATATCTTGTGCATCGGGATTCCGGTGATGCTTTGGGTAATCTCAGAGTTGAGGTTTTCCACTAAGGAATCCGACAAGATCGCGAGTGCCGTAATCGAGGATTTCTATGCGGCTTGTGGTAATTTGTGATGGACTAGTTGGAGCACCCGTGCAGGGTCAAATCTTTCGGAAAGCCGTGCCCGCGGTTATGTGGCAACGTGGACACTTTGTTTAACACTGGTTCTAGATAACTTGAAATTAATTTAATTAAAACTTGCCAACTGTGTGCGTAACCGTGATTGTCTCTTTCGTGAGTTCCTTCTCCGATCGAGGACACGGTGGGATTATGTCTGACGTAGGTAGGTGTTCAGGATCATTCATTTGATCATGAGTAGTTCACGCCCGTTTTATCTGTAGATCATCCCCCTCTTTATTCTTGTACTCGTAAGTTTAGCCACCAAATATATGCTTAGCCGCTGCTGCAACCTCACCACTTAAACTTGCCTCACCTATTAAGCTTTGCTAGCCTTGATACCTTTGGAAATGAGATTGCTGAGTCTCCTGTGGCTCACAGATTACTACAACACCAGTTGCAGGTACAGGTAAAGGTTACTTGATGCGAGCGCGTTGATTGTTCATTTGGAGTTGCTTCTTCTTCTTCTTCATCGATCTAGGATGGGTTCCAGGCGGGCTGCCTGGGATAGCAAGCATGGACGTCGTTCTTTCTCGTTTGTTTTCGTCCGTAGTCGGACCCTGCTCTTCTTCATGATGATTATGTATTGTACTGCTGTGACTCTGATGTAGCTTGTGGCGAGTGTAAGCCAATTATATATATATATATATATATATCATCTTTTCTGTACATGTACTTGTAACGATATCCATTCTTGCGACACGACGATATGCGCTTCTATCCCTGACGAGGCCTTCGTGCCAAATTGAGGATAGGGTCGCATCTTGGGCGTGACAAGTTGGTATCAGACCAGTACCGACCTAGGAGCCCCCTTGATTGATCGAACTTGGCCGAGTCGAGTCTAGTGAAAAAATTGCTTTGAGTCTAGTTATATATCGGAGAGTAGGATTCTTTTTTCTCCTCTTCTATGCTCTGGTGAGGAATCTTGACGTAACAATTTATTCTACTCCTCTTCTCACTCAAATTTTTTTTTGGATCACGCGGATATTTTTGGAATCTATATGATGCCGATGTGACGGAGTTCTGTCTTGGTGCCTCCTGTCTGACTTGATTTTCTTCCGGGGAGTTGAGCTCGAGGGGATTCATGAGCACATCGTTATCATTCAGATTTCTTAGTATCTCAGAACGAAGGATGTTCGTAATTGCTTCTGTACTAGTAGTGGCGAGATAACCCCGATGTTCCCAGTACTGGTGCAGATTGTTCGGGAGTACTGCCATACTTTGTATCATTGTGATCACGAGGGTCTGTAGTAGATGAAGGTCCGAGATTCTGGTCGTGTGTTGACGGATGTGATACAGGTGACGGGTTAGTATAGGAGTTGTGTGATATTACTCCTTGTATCCGTGTACCAGATTGCATGACCAGATATTTCGGGAATTCTTACGTGGGAATTCAAGTAGTTGCTTATAGGACAATCTTCCAACAAATGCATGATGTTAGGTTGGGGTTCAACATCTAGTGGATTCGTTTGTTGACGGTCGACTTACAATGGGACACATTGTGTCTTAAAGAGTCCTTGTAGCTTGCTACGACTCGGGGACGCTTCGTATGTCGGGTGCACTGCCTTGCACTTGATGGCTACTGTAAAATCGAGCCCGTGCGATCCTGTCCACGAAAATATCGAACGAATCTTTCTCATGAGTTTGTTCTGGCTAATTGCAAGCCGCATCCTTGTTTTGTTGGAATATGGTAATACAAGTTGCTTCGATGTCAAGTGGTGATTTCAAATCTTTTCTAAGTAGTGTTCTCATATTCATATGAGAGTGCTAATCATTTTGCTTAATCAATTGTCTTATCAATTCTTATCGACCGAGTTGTCTTGTTGATTCTTTCCCTACCGGTGTGCTTCTCTTCAGTGAATTCAATCTTGTCCAGTTTTGCAAGATCATTCTCTCATTTTATTCCGGAGTTCATCTCATCTAGCCCAAGTTGTCTTTGTTTTTCCCCACCCTCCCGCCCTTTTTCTCAGTGATTCAATTTTCATCCAAGAGTTTTCTTTCATGTGCTTCCGTTATCTGTTCTTTTCTCTCTTATCTGGTGATTCATTGTGAAGATTCTCAGGAGCTTCGTGCTCATCTTTCTTCAGTCTTGTTATCTTTTCTTAGTGAATTCAATTTAATTATCCGTGTTCATTATATCCTATTCATCCTTGTAATTTTTCCCATGTTGGAATTCTCATAAGTCTTCTTATTGTCATTTCTCTCTATTCCATCCGGAGTGCTGGAGTTATCTCAGAGGTTCTTGTTTCCAATCCTTCTAATTATTTCGAGGTGCTAACCTCATCTAGTTCTATTCATACCGGTGCAATATCCCTCTTTCTAGCAATCTTTTCTAACAGTGGTTTCTTTGAATGGGCCCATAACCCACATGTTCTTTCCCAGGATCTTTCCTGGCTCTTTTAATCTTTTTCGGAGATCTCTAAATCTTTTCAACTATGACGTAAGTATGAATTTCATCAGTCATATTCCTTCTTCAAGATCGCTTCAAATTTATTTTCTTCATTGGATCAACCTTTCATTATTCTTTATTCCGGAGTGTCTCAGCTATTCTTGGTGTTGTTTCTCGTCATCATTCTTAGTTTGCAAAATCTGAAGGAGTGTTTCTATCAAATCTTGGTCCATTCTCTTGCAGATTCATCATTTCAGCTTCGTGTTATCATCTTGAATTTGTTCTCAATCATGAGAATCCATTTCTCGCTATCCGGTGCTTTTCTGAGTTGTTTTCATTCTCGTTCCTCCGAAGGCCATCTTTTTATAAGATTCTTCGTTCTCAGCTTTCAGCTTTCATCCTCGATTCTTCTCAATTGTTGTCTCTTCGTTCGTCTCTCGATTATTCTGGTGCCTTAATCAAGTTTTCTATTAGGTTGGTCACGATCTCTTCATTCTCATGTGTTTCCATGCATTCGCGGTGTTCCCATTCAATTTTGAATTCTTACCAGTGCTTTCTTCAATCATACTTCAAGTGGTGCTTATCTCTTTGTCTCTTCAAGATTCATTTCAAGAAAAATAAGTTGTATGCTAGATTCGTTGCTTGTCATCAATTTACTTGATGAAGGATAAGCATAACAAAACTCTTATTCTTGTTTCATCAAATGATTTCAATTCTTCTTCCGGAGTGGCTCACGATATCAATTCTTTATCTCAAGTGCCTATCTTTCTTTTCCGGAGTTCCAAGTTCTTTTAGGTATCTCTTTGTGAGGCTTCATCTAAATTTTGGCAAGGTCATAATCTTATTCCTTTCTACCTTCATATCGTTGCATCATTCATTTGTATACGGAGGTCCTTCATGGTGGTTCATCAAGGTTTCAATTCATTCTCAAGTGTTCTTCAAGATTCCTGTTGGAGAACCTCAAGTATTCTTTCTCTTGCATCTCCTGTGCAATTGTTCTTCCTTTATCCTTTCAGGTGGTATTATAGCCTTCTTGTTAGTGTAGGAGCCTCGAAGAAAATTCCTTTCAAGAATGAGATAATTAAAACCACCAATTCTATGATCATGAGATATTTTTTTCAACCCATGAGTTCTTCATTGAGCTATCTTGGTTTGGATTTCACCTAAAGCTTTTCCTATGGATTGTTGCTATCATGGTGCTTGTCATTAATCCAAGTTCTCAATGTATCCTCTTGGTGTAAGAATTGTTCATATCTTGTTTCTCCCAATCAATCCTTGTTTCTGTTAGTGGCTGGTTGTCACTTCATTAGTTTGAAAGGTTTCCATAAGCCCACTACTATCTTTTTCTTTTCGTTGTTGTTTTTCCAACAACTCCGTCCAATTCTTCTTGCAAGGATGCTTGCCAAGTTCATTGGAGTTAGTAGTTGTCATTCTTTTCTTCGTTCTCTTCTTCCGTATGAGCTAGTTCATATTCTCTTGTTCCGGAGGCATTGTGATGTTCCTCTTTTGGGTCTATTTTGTTGTTCTATCAAGATCATGGTGTTCCCTTGCTCTATTTAGTTGTTTGTTATGAATATTGTCTATTTCTTCTACCTTTTCGAATTTTTTGTCCCATTTTTCTACCGAATGGCTGCCGAAATTTTCCGTGAATTCTTGCTTCTTTCTCATATCATTCCTCATCGCCTTGCAACCTTCAAGGGTCGTTGGTTTCACTCGTTTGTCAAAGAAGCGACTAAGTTTTTACCTCTTGTTCTTTCTCATCCTCTTCCCCTTTCATTCTTTGATCTCGGGGCGAGATCCTCTTGTAGTGTAGGAGAGTTGTGACAGCCCGAGACCAGCGCCCCAGAAGATTCCCCTTTATTCCATTTTCGTCGTGTGTCTATTTTCTTTTGTCGCATCATCATCGCATCATGCGCATCATCAGCATTGCATCGGCATCTCCGTTGCCGCCAGTTTTCAAAAGTTGCATCCGTTGTTAGTTGCCGGTTCTCGTCGTTGTTCGTTCTGAGCCCGATCACACACGCATGTGTCCGCGGCATCGTCGAAAACCCTGTTTTAAAAGTGTGCGTAATACTTTCTCTGATTGGGTTGAGATTTGACGTGCGGTGTTATTTTAATATAGGTAGGCCGCCTGTCAAGTTTTATCACAATCGGTGTCCGTCTGGTACCCAAACGGTCGACTGTAGCGGCACCGTCTTCAGTTATTCGTCGGACGTGTTTCGGTGTTTTAAATCTTGTTGCCGCGCCGCGATATTTCCCTCTCACCCCTACATAGCCCATCTAAACGGGTCAGTAGTGCCACCTAGCCACTTCCTCCGTTCGTGGTCATCGGATCGCGATCAGACGGACGAGGTCCACCCCACCTTAGACCAACCCTATATAAGCTCCACCCCCTAGAGAGACCCCTCTCACTTCACTAGGGTTTCCCCTAGACATTTTTGCAGCCACCCCCCTAAAAAACTCCACCTGCTAGCCCTCACCCTTCTACATCCCGCAGCCCAAACCCTCTGGACAAATCTGGCCATTGGATTCACATCTAATGGCTCAGATTCGCTCCAAAAACCCACCTACTCGACATGTCCGTGGTCATTTTGGACATGTCCGGGCGACCACAGGAGCTCCTCCCATGCCCGCAGATCTTCCCCTGCCCGAGGTGGCCAGCCCCCGCAGCAATCCCTGCCCTCGCCGGAGCCCACCATCGGCCGGAGCACCCCCCGGGGACCTCGCCCGCGTCGCCGCGCCGCCGTCCCAACCCCGCCGCTGGCCTCTGCCTGGAAGCCACCGCCGCCTTGGTTCCCGTTCTGCAGCTCCTCGTCGGGGTCCCTCCTCCGCCTCGGGTCACCGCCCCGGCCCGGATCCGGGCAGATCCGGCCGGCCCCGCCATCTCCCGCACGCCGCCCTGCCGGATCCGTCTTCGTGCGCGCCTCCGTGTTGGTCGTCCTTCGCCTGGACGTCGCCTCGTTCTCGGCTTCGTCCAGAGGTCGGGGACGAGAGCGCTCGCTCCCTCGCGAGCGCGACCCCGCCTGGGCCTCGAGCGCCCTAGCGGCCCAGTTGGCGCCTCGCCGCTCGGCCTCCCCGCAGCCCAGGTAGCCCCGCGGCCCAAGCCTCGTGTGCCTCCTCAACCGGCCCAGGCCCCGCGGCCATAGAAGTATTTTGGGTTTTTTCTGCGAATTAGTTAATTCCAAGATTTTGCTAGATATTAGAATGCCCGTATCTTTAAATCCGTAAGTCGGATCGCGACGTGTAGCATATGGTTTTGGTGTAGAATTTCATGTAGAATACAAATTTATAACTTGGATGGCTGTTTGACGTGATGTAGCTTGCCGAATGCATAGATTAACATGTTGTTCCAATAGGATAGACGCCCGTATTTATTTTTCGTGCGAGACCGTTTTGCCTGTATGCCGTAGGTTAAATGCCCATGTTTTAGGAACCACTTTTCCATGTATTTTAGAGCGGTCATTGCTATTTTTATGTGTAGGGATTTGCCGCAAGTTATTTTTACCGTGTTTAGGTTATTATCTCGCATTTACATGTGGCAATATTTTTGTTGTGCAACCCCACATATTTTATATGTTTTTGGGGTAGAAAAATCCTATGGATTTTTTTGTGCAATTAGTTTTAGCTTTTGAGCAAGTTAGTTTGCGCGATATTTTGCCATGTCGCCCTCTTGTCATTTTCGTAGGATTTATTCCGTGTGTGCAATGATCAAGTTGTCAACTAGAGAGTTGATCTTTGGTGTTTAACCTAGCCCCTGGTAATTTTGGTTGCAATAGAAATGCATGTTTAGGTGTGGTTTGCTTGCTCTCAAGTTGCTAGAAATAGTGCTGATTTGGAGGTGCTGAAATATTTATAAGTGTGGAATCTGTTATATTTTGTAGCTGTCTTGTGGTGCTTCTATCTTTTGTTCTGTCACTCTTTTGAGGTTGGTGCAATGGAGTAAGTTGTAGTCCTTGTGATTCTCTAGCATGCTGTGTATTTTCATGCCATTTGGAGTCCTGTAGCTTATGGTTTTTCTGCTGTCAATATGGATTCAGATCGAAAACTGCACTTTCATGAAGTGTAATTTTCACTAAGTCTGAAATAGTGTCTCAGATGCCATTTTGTGACTTATTTTCCTAGTGTTCCATGATGCCATGCTAGTTGTTGTTCATTTTATGTTGTAGTGATTCTTACCCTCTTTCGTGTCATGCCTTGGTTGATTATATTTGAGTTGAGTAGCTCGTAGTTGTGGGGTGTAGAAAGTGCTATGTGGCTGATTTTGGCAGATTGTAGTGATTTCTTGTTTTGCTCGTAGTTGTTGAACCGTAGCTCCGATTTGAGCGTGTCCTATATGAAACTCGCTTAGAATCTCGTTTAGTTTTATTTTCTCTTGCTGGTTGTATGTTTTGAGGTGCTTGTGACCGCCGTTGCACACATATTGCATTCATGCCATCATATCTTGCGGTGCTTGTAACTTTTGATCCGTAGCTCCGTTGGAGATGTTCTCTATGTGTAAATTGCTTGTAACGACGCGTAGAATCACGTGAACCTATTTGTTTTTCTGTTTAACAACTAATTAAATGTGTTATTTCAGATCTGGGCAGAATTGAAATTAACATGTGAGGTCATTTCAGAGGTGCTATATGACATTTCCGACCTCATTTAAAATGCCTAGATAGGTAGTTTAATTGCGCTTCACCTCTTGTCATGTTTAACCACATTTAATATTGCCGTGTATCTAATCGGGATAGAACTAAATAATTAAACGTGGAGTTTCGTCAATATGCAACTCGTTGCATATTGAACTTCACTTAATGTGTAGTGTTTGTTTGTCGTGAATTGTCATGCCATGCCTTGCATGTACTCAGCTGCTCATGCACCATATGTGTTGTGCATCGTGTGGTGAATTCTCTGTGTTGATGCTTGTTTCCGGTTTGCTTCGTCTCGATAGAGTTCCGTAGCGTGCCGGATTGTGAGGACCCGTTCGACTACGTTGGTTCGTCTGCTTCACGGGGATGTTCTTCTTCCAAGCGGGATCTCAGGCAAGATGACCATTTCCCCAGTTACCATTACTATCATTGCCCTGCTAGTTTTACTGGTTCTATCGATTATGTCTCGTTGCCTACCACATGTTAAATATCAGCCTCTCAATAATGCCATGAAAACCTTCAACCTGTTCAACCTAGCAAACCATTGATTGGCTGTGTTACTGCTTGCTTAACCCTGTGTTAGCGTTGCTAGTTGCAGGTGTAGTTGCTTCCATGTGAAAGCATGGGTTCCTTGTCATATCAACCTATTAAATGCTATTTAATTTAATGCACCTATATACTTGGTAAAAGGTGGAAGGCTCGGCCTTTCTAGCCTGGTGTTTTGTTCCACCTTTACCCCCTTAGTTTCAGCTACCGGTGTTATGTTCCATAATTGAGCGCTCCTAACACGATCAGGGTTGCTATGGGGACCCCCTTGATAATTCCTTTTAGATTAAATCTGGTCTAGCAAGGCCCAACATTGGTACTATTTGCCCAACATAATAATTCTGATAATATTGAAATGCATAGGGAGTTAGTGCTACCCGAGGAGTAATTTTACATAAACAGGGGGGCCAGTGTTGATGGTGTTGGTCCCAAACGGTCTGCCTGCGGGGCCACCGCGAGGAAACTTGAGGTTTGGCACTCGTAGCTAGTTCCATCCGTCGTGTCTTGAGAACGAGATACGCGGCTCCTATCGGGTACGTCGACACATCGGGCGGCCTTGCTGGATTAGTTTTACCTTTGACGAGATATCTTGTGCATCGGGATTCCGGTGATGCTTTGGGTAATCTCAGAGTTGAGGTTTTCCACTAAGGAATCTGACGAGATCGCGAGTGTCGTGATCGAGGAATTCTATGCGGCTTGTGGTAATTTTTGATGGACTAGTTGGAGCACCCCTGCAAGGTTAAATCTTTCGGAAAGCCGTGCCCACGGTTATGTGGCAACGTGGAAACTTTGTTTAACACTGGTTCTAGATAACTTGAAATTAATTTAATTAAAACTTGCCAACTGTGTGCATAACCGTGACTGTCTCTTTCGTGAGTTCGTTCTCCGATCGAGGACACGGTGGGGTTATGTCTGACGTAGGTAGGTGTTCGGGATCATTCATTTGATCATGAGTAGTTCACGTCCATTATGCGTAGATCATCCCCCTCTTTATTCTTATACTTGTAAGTTTAGCCACCAAATATATGCTTAGCTGCTATTGCAACCTCACCACTTAAACTTGCCTCACCTATTAAGCTTTGCTAGTCTGGATACCTTTGGAAATGAGATTGCTGAGTCACGTGTGGCTCACAGATTACTACAACACCAGTTGCAGGTACAGGTAAAAGTTACTTGACGCGAGCGCGTTGATTGTTCATTTGGAGTTGCTTCTTCTTCTTCTTCATCATCGATCTAGGATGGGTTCCACGCCGGCAGCCTCGGATAGCAAGGATGGACGTCGTTCTTCTTTTCTTGTTTGTTTTCGTCCGTAGTCGGACCCTGCTCTTCTTCATGATGATTATGTATTGTACTGTTGTGACTCTGATGTAGCTTGTGGCGAGTGTAAGCCAATTCTATATATATATATATATATATCATCTTTTCTGTACATGTACTTGTAACGATATCCATTCTTGCGACACGACGAGATGCGCTTCTATCCCTGACAAGGCCTTCGTGCCAAATTGAGGATAGGATCGCATCTTGGGCGTGACATGAGAGCCCACAAGCCCACCAGGCGCGGGCCCCCCTGGCCGCGCCTAACCGGCTTGTGGGGCCCACGAAGCTCCACCGCCTCAAATCTTAGCTCTATTTAGTCCCTTTCGTTCGGAAAAAAATCAAAGAGAAGAGTTCATCGCGTTTTACGATACGGAGGTGCCGCCACCTCCTGTTCTTCGTCTGGAGGGCAGATATGGAGTCCGTTGTGGGCTCCGGAGAGGGGAGATCGTCGCCATCATCATCACCAACCTTCCTTCATCGCTAATTCCATGATGCTCTTCACGGTTCGTGAGTAATCTCATCGTAGGCTTGCTGGACGGTGATGGGTTGGATGAGATCTATCATGTAATTGAGTTAGTTTTGATGGGGATTGATCCCTAGTATCCACTATGTTCTGTGATTGATGTTGCTACTACTTTGCCATGCTTAATGCTTGTCACTAGGGCCCGGGTGCCATGATTTCAGATCTGAACCTATTATGTTGTCGCCAATATATGTGTGTTCTTGATCCTATCTTGCAAGTTGTAGTCACCTACTATGTGCAAGCAACCCCGAAGTGACAATAGCCGGAACCACTCCAGGAGATGACCATAGTATGAGGAGTTCAAGTATTCACCAAGTGTTAATGTATTGGTCCGGTTCTTTATTAAAAGGAGAACCTTAATATCCCGTAGTTTCCATTAGGACCCCGCTGCCACAGGAGGGATGGACAATAGATGTCATGCAAGTTCTTTTCCCTAAGCACGTATGACTACATACGGAATACATGCCTACATTACATTGACGAACTGGAGCTAGTTACTTATCTCTCCATGTTATAACTGTTGCATGATGAATAGCATCTGGCATAATCATCCATCACCGATCCAATGCCTACGAGTTTTTCCTACTGGTCCTTGCTATGTTACTTTGCCGCTACTGCTGTCACTACTGCTACTGTTACTCTGTTGCTACTGTTGTTACTTTGCTGCTACTGCTGTCACTTTGTTGCTACTGGTTATCGTTGCTACTGTTACTATCAGACTACCTTGCTACTGATACTTTGCTGCAAATACTAAATCTTTCAGGTGTGGTTGAATTGACAAGTCAACTGCTAATACTTGAGAATATTCTTTGGCTTCCCCTTGTGTCGAATCAATAAATTTGGGTTGAATACTCTACCCTCGAAAACTGTTGCGATCCCCTATACTTGTGGGTTATCAGTGAGTGATAATAGTCTAAAGTACTTGAGTGTATAGTGTATTTGGATCGGCAGGGCAGACCTTGTCGAGCGATAAACCAGTGGGGTCACGCCGAGTGAACCCACTAGGTGTAGTCCCCGAGACTACTGTTGAATGCTTGCATCATCAGGAGTCTTGATTTGAATGCTTGCATCATTTGTCGAATGACTTGTATTTCTCCACTCGGAAGTAAAAAAAGAATTTTTTCGAATGAATTGTATTTATCCACTCGAAAGTTGAAAAATACTCGTGCCAAGTGAAAGTGAAGAATTTTGTCGAATGACTTGTATTTTTCCACTCAGAAGTTTTTGTAGAAGGCTTGCGAGGTTGTGTCGCAGTACGCCCAGGTGGAATTTGAGAAGAACAAACTGAAGCTGGAGTGTGATGCGATGAGAAAGTTGTTGGAAGACAAGGATGTGGTCCCTTCTGATCTGCAAGAAGAAGTCTGAAGCTGATGAATTGAAGCTTGCGGACGTTGAGAAGTTGAAGGCGGAAAATGAACAGATGAAGAACGAATGAGACGAGTGGGCGAAGAAACTCCACTTCATTTCGAAAAGAGGAAATGCCTTAGAAAGTTTTGTAAGAGACTTCCTAGCAAAGATGCTTGAGTCTCTCATTGGTATGTTCCCTTTACCGAGTGAGTCTTAGCATTTTCCGTCGACTGACATGCAGCTGATATTTCGTTGGTCTTCTGCTGCAGAGTTTTTTCCTGATTTCGAAAAAGAGACGTTTGAGGCGGAGCCATACTTGGATCCCATCAAGTTTCCTGTTCCCGATGACCTGGTCGTGGATATGTATCGCCTCAACTGCCGCCTCGTTAAAGTCCAAGGATACTTCACTCGTCTGCGAGTTGCTGTGGGAAGAATCGACAAAGAGCTATGGCATGAAGACACGTTTCTCGTCGGTCTGGATGCTATGATGGAGCGCCTGGGTCGTGTCCGTGAGAGAGTCCAAGCATGGAACAAATCAGTTGCTCGGTATGGGGCTGATGTGGCTCTGTCTCTCGTCAGGGTCCACTGTAAGGAGACCCGGGAGGAGAAGTTGAAGGCACTGCAGGTTGCAAATACGAAGAAGCTTCGGTTTGAATACTTCATGGAGACCTTCATTGATACTGCAGCACGCATCGCCGACGTCATTGACCTCGAAACCTTCGTGGAGCCGGCCAGTCCAGGTGAGCCGTGAAAAGACGACCAGTCGTGAGAAAAAACAGTGATTTGCCTCGTTATGCCGAGTGGTTCATGTAAACACTTTAAACTTCATCCGGGTAAAACCTGAGTGCTTTTATCCTGCGTGGATAACCTTAATCTGCGTCGGGTATCATTAATTTGCTCGCTTCAACTGAATTTGAGTTTATCTTTGTCGAATGAACTTTTTCTTTTTGGGGATGCTCCGAGCATACGCAAAGTCTTTCCACCCAAGTGAAGCTTCATTCGCACTTGGGCGGGGATTTTGTCGCTTAGGCGCATCTGGTTCGTGGCGAAGCCTTCGAGTGAGAGGGTAGCTCTTCACTCGGAGAAGTTTTTGTTTTTTAACTTAGGCGAATTAGGTTCGTGTCTAAGCCCCCGAGTGAGAGGGTACCTATTCATTCCGAGAAGTTTTTTAACTTAGGCGAATCTGGTTCGCGGCTAAGCCCCCGAGTGAGATAGTAGCTCTACACTCGGAGAAGTGTTTTAACTTAGGTGAATATGGTTCGCGGCTAAGCCCCCGAGTGAGAGGGTAGTGATACGTCTCCGTCGTATCTACTTTTCCGAACTCTTTTGCACTTGTTTTGGACTCTAATTTGCATGATTTGAATGGAACTAACCCGGACTAACGTTGTTTTCAGCAGAATTGCCATGGTGTTGTTTTTGTGCAGAAATAAAAGTTCTCGAAATGACCTAAAAATTTACGGAGAATTTTTCTGGAATTAATGAAAAATACCTGCGCAAAGATCCACTGGAGGAGGTGAGCCAATGGGCCACAAGCCCAAGGGCCGCGGCCACCACCCCTGGCCGCGTCGTGAGGGATTGTGGGGCCCACGAGGCTCCAGCGCCTCCTAACTCAGCTCTATATATTCCGTTTCACCCGGAAAAAAAATCAGAGAGAAGGATTCATCGCGTTTTACGATACGGAGGCGCCGCCACCTCCTGTTCTTCATCTGGAGGGCAGATGTGGAGTCCGTTCTGGGCTCCGGAGAGGGGAAATCGTCGCCATCGTCATCATCAACCTTCCTCCATCACCAATTCCATGGTGCTCTTCGCCGTTTGTGAGTAATCTCATCGTAGGCTTGCTGGACGGTGATGAGTTGGATGAGATCTATCATGTAATCGAGTTAGTTTTGATGGGGATTGATCCCTAGTATCCACTATGTTCCGAGATTGATGTTGCTACTACTTTGCCATGCATAATGCTTGTCACTAGGGCCCGAGTGCCATGATTTCAGATCTGATCCTATTATGTTGTCGCCAATATATGTGTATTTTAGATCCTATCTTGCAAGTTGTAGTCACCTACTATGTGTTATGACCCGGCAACCCCGGAGAGACAATAGCCGGAACCACTCCCGGAGATGACCATAGTATGAGGAGTTCATGTATTCACCACGTGTTAATGCGTTGGTCCGGTTCTTTATTAAAAGGAGAACCTTAATATCCCGTAGATTCCATTAGGACCCCGCTGCCACGGGAGAGATGGACAATAGATGTCATGCAAGTTCTTTTCCTTAAGCACGTATGACTACATACAGAATACATGCCTACATTAGATTGATGAACATGAGCTAGTTACTTATCTCTCCGTGTTATAGCTGTTACATGATGAATCACATCCGGCATACTCATCCATCACCGATCCAATGCCTACGAGTCTTTTACTACTGGTCCTTGCTACGTTACTCTCCTGCTACTGTCGTTACTCTGCTGCTACTGTTGTTACTTTGTCGTTACTGCTGTTACTTGCTACTGTTGTCACTACTGCTGTTCCTTGCTACTATTGTCACTACTGTTGTTACTTGCTACTTTGCTGTTACCTGCTGCAAGACTTTACTGGTGCCATTGATAAAACAAGTCACGGATAGTCAACCGTCAACAGACCCTTTTCTGGCACCATTTCTATCATACCACTTTGCTAGTGACCCTTTTCTGGCACCATTGCTATCATACCACTAATCTTTCAGGTGTGGTTGAATTGACAACTCAGCTGCTAATACTTGAGAATATTCTTTCGCTTCCCCTTGAGTCGAATCAATAAATTTGGGTTGAATAATCTACCCTCAAAAACTATAGCGATCCCCTACACTTGTGGGTTATCAAGACTATTTTCTGGCACCGTTGCCGGGGAGGCACAACAATATTCTCTGAGTCACTTGGGATTGACGTCTGTTGATCACTATGAGGAATCCGAAAGATCCAGGAACTAAAATCTTGCCTTCCACTACGAGGACAGGTAAGGAACTGCCATTTAGCTCTGCACTTGATTCACCTTCAGTTTTGAGTAAGTTTGCGACATCACCTCCTGCTAGAAATCTTGATATGTCGCCTGTGCTTGATGATGCTACTTTTGCTGCCCATGATGCTTATGATGATGCTATGCTTGATACTGCTTTGCCTGATGATGCTATGCTTGATACTGGTTTTCCACTAGGTGCATTCCTTGATGCACAAATTGCTAGAGTTGCTGCTAGATGTGATGATACTTTTGAAACTGCCGATACAATTGAAGTAGAACCTGCTACTATGCCTGAATTGCCTATTATGCCTGAGCGCTATGTTATGGAGGGAGAGATAGCCGAGGACTTTCCTGCGTGTAAGGATAGCTATGATGTTGAGAAATTACTGCTCAAGTGGAAAGAAAAATCTCTGAACGCTAGGATGAAATACGACCCGAAGTTTGCTACTTCGCCTATCTTTGTGACCGATATGGATTATGAATTCTCTGTTGACCCTGAGTTAATCACTTTGGTCGAATCAGATCCTTTTCACGGTTATGAGTCTGAAACGGTTGTAGCCCATCTTACCAAACTACACGATATAGCCACCCTATTCAATAGTGAGGAAAAGATCCGCTACTACTATATCCTCAAGCTGTTTCCTTTCTCGCTAAAGGATGATGCTAAGACTTGGTTCACTTTTCTTCCTCCTAGTTGTGTGCGTAGCCCCCAGGATATGGTCTACTACTTCTCTGAAAAATATTTCCCTGCCAATAAGAAGCAAGCTGCCTTGCAGGAAATATACAACTTTGCTCAAGCTGAAGAAGAGAGTCTCCCACAAGTTTGGGGGAGGCTCATCCAGCTACTGAATGCTTTGCCTGATCACCCTCTTGAGAAGAATGAAATACTTGATATCTTCTATAATGGACTTGCCGATGCTTCCAGAGACCACCTAGATAGTTGTGCTGGTTGTGTTTTTAGGGAACGAACTATAGAACAAGCTGAGATCCTATTGAATAATATCTTGTGTAATGAGAATGCTTGGACTACTCCCGAACCACCTCCTAAGCCAACTCCGAAGAAAAGAGGTATTCTATTCCTCAATCATGAAGATATGCAAGAAGCTAAGAAATCTATGCGAGAGAAATGCATTAAATCTGAAGATGTCAAAAATCTACCACCTATCGAAGAGATCCATGGTCTTGATAACCCGATACACGTAGTAGAAGTAAATTCTCTGCGTAGGTTTGATGAGAGTGATATTCCTTTTGATAAACCTGCTAGCTTATGCATGGATGAATTTGATAAGTTCGTTGCCAAACAACAAAGTTTCAATGATTATGTTAGCAAACAATTGGAACAAAATGCTCGTATGCTTAGTCATTTAAGTGCTTGTGTGGACAGAAATTTCAATGATCTTAAGCTTCTGAGTAAACATGCCTCTATGGTTACTACTCAAGTAGAACCAGTACTTCAAGCTCAGAATACCTTGCTCAATGAGTTGAATGACAATTCTGTCAGAGTCGTTACTAGAGGCGGTAGAATGACCCAGGAACCTTTGTATCTTGAGGGTCATCCGAAGAGAATTTAACAAGATTCTCAAGGAGTTAGCACTGATGCACCTAGTCATCCTATCAAGAAGAAGAAAGATGATAGGAACTTGCACGCTAGCAACCCTGATGCTGCTACACCTGAGAGTCCAAACGATGCCTCTGTCTCTGATGCTGAAACACAATCTGGTGATGAACATGAGCCTAATGATAATATCAATAGTGATGTTCATGAAGATGCTCAACCTAGCAACGATAAGGATGTGGAGATTGAACTTGTTGATCTTGATAACCCACAGCCTAAGGCTAGGAGATACGATAAGAATGACTTTGCTGCTAGGAAGCATGGTAAAGAAAGGGAACCATGGGTTCAGAAACCTATGCCCTTTCCTCCCAAACCATCCAAGTAAAAGGATGATGAGGATTTTGAGCGATTTGTTGAAATGATTAGACCTCTCTTTCTGCAAATGTGTTTGACAGATATGCTCAAAATGTCTCCGTATGCTAAGTACATGAGGGATATTGTGACTAATAAGAGGAGGATACCTGAGGTTGAGATTTCCACCATGCTTGCTAACTATACCTTCAAGGGTGGAACTCCTAAGAAACTAGGTGATCCCGGTGTGCCCACTATACCTTGCTCCATTAAAGGCAACTACGTTAGAACTGCTTTATGCGACCTTGGAGTCGGTGTTAGTGTTATGCCTCTCTCTCTCTTTATCGTAGACTTGAACTGGATAAGTTGACTCCCACTGAAATCTCTCTGCAAATGGCCGACAAATCAACTGCTTTCGCTATCGGCATTTGCGAGGATGTGCCTGTTGTGGTTGCTAACGTCACCATCTTAACAGACTTTGTTATCTTGGATATTCCCGAAGACGATGCCATGGCGGTCATCCTCGGAAGACCCTTCTTAAACACTGTAGGGGCTGTTATAGATTGCAACAAAGGCAAGGTCACTTTCCATGTCAACGGTAATGAGCATATGGTGCACTTTGTGAAGAAACAATATCGAGTACATTGCATCAATGCTATCAAAAAAACTTCATCGATACTTATTGGGAGCTTTGAATGTCCTATTCCTCGTGTCAAGATGAAGTATGATTTGCTTGTTGGGGAGATACATATCCCCATTGAGGTGACCTAGTGAATATTCGTAAATTCTCCGTTCTCTTTTGTGATTCGAAAAGGTTTGTCAAAGAGACTTGATCAACCTCACTGACGGATTTCTTTCGATGACCATGAGATGGATGAATCGAGGAGTCACAAACCTCTGTTCCAAGCTTTCACCTTCGGTTTCTTAGAAGAAAAATGATAGGTTTAGTTTAGTTTTTCCTGTCTTCTGTTTTAGCGTCTGGTAGAAAAGTACCCCGAAAATAAAAGTTCTCCGAACGTCCTGAAAATCAAGTATGATTTTTTCTGGAATATTTGAAAAATTCTGAGACGAAGAGCTTGTGTGGGGGCTGCACCAGTGGGCCACAAGCCCTGACGGCGCGGGCACCCCCCTGGCCGCGCCACCCAGGCTTGTGGGGCCCACAGGCACCCCCTCCACTCATTCTTGCTCTCATCTGGTTCTCCTACCTCTAGAAAAAATCGTTTCGCAACTCAAACCCATGTTCTTGCTCCTCTTGCTGGGATTTTCGATCTCTTTGCTCAAATCACCATTCTCCGAACTGTTTTGGGAAATTACTCCTTGGTAAGTGACTCCTCCATTGGTCCAATTAGATTTTGCTCTAGTGCCTTATACTCCGCGTATTTTTGCTGCCTTGGTGACCATGTTCTTGAGTTTTGCATGCTGATTTTAGCTGGTCCCAAGTAGTTTTGATGCGTAATATGGCCTCTAGGCACTTGTTGGAGTAGTTGCTACGAGTCTTGTTAAGCCCTATTCACTTTTCTTTAGAGTCACTAAAAATTTCAGAAATTTTCAGAGAAGGAAAAGGGAAAAGATGAGGAGGTTTTTAAGAGGCTCTTCAAGCTGTGACCCCAAGGATGATGGGAGTGCGAAGAAGCCCAAGTATCTGGTCCCTCGAGTCGCGGAAGTTCGAGCGTGCGAGTGGCCAAGCGACGTGTTCTTACACGCCGCTGGAATTTATGAGGACTTTTATCACTTGGTGGAAAACACAGGCCTTACCGCCTTCGTTGAAGATAAGTGTCCGCAATACCTCCTCCTCACTAACATCTTCGTACAAAGCTTTAACTTCTGTACGATGAAGAATCCTCCTATGGTTGAGTTTAAACTTTATGATATCCCCCAGCGCATGTCACTCCAAGATTTTTGCAATGTTTGGAAATTACCTTACGTTGGGGATATTCATGAACCTCGTCCACGGGATTTGGAAGCTTTCATCGATACAATTGTTGTAGGAGAGGAGAAAGGAGTGTCTTGCGCTAGAGCTGCTAGCATTCATTCTCCCGTGGTTCGGTACTTCTCACTATTTGTGGGAAAATGTTTGATTGGCCGTGGGAAGGCTGGGTCACTTAGTTCCCCAGATCTTGCGGTCTTGCGCGAAGCCCTTTATAACGATAAAATTTATAGCTTGGGCACCATAGTAGCTCAACGGTTGAACCTGAACCGTTCTAAGGGCATTGTCTATGGAGGTATCTATGCTACTCGTCTTGCTAGACACTTTGAGATACCTATTAGACTAGAGGAGTAAGAAGAGATTCTTCTTCCCGAGAGATATCTAGATTACGATAGCATGGTTCGCCATGACTTTCTTGATAGAGATATAAATAGAAGGATGATTTATAACCTGGTGTTTAGTCAGGGTACTCGTGAGACTATTACTTTGACTGCTCCTTCTTTGTTCAATCTTCATGCATGCAGGTACATTATTATGCCCTCGGAAATCTACGCATATTGGGGCCTAGCCCAACCACAGGTGCCCGTGCCCGAGCCACCAGTCGAGTACCAGACGCAAGTTTATCAGTGGGAGCCAGAGAAGCTCACACAGCAGTGGCATCCTCAGTCCACTCCGGAGTATCCCGGAGCTGGTTATTTCCCTCCTTGGGAGTAGACCAACTTAGGCCAAAATCCTCAGCTTGGGGGAGTACGTGTTTCTCACCGACTTTACATTCATGCTTATGCTTTCACTTTGTTAGCCGGTGTTCACACTTTGCCACTATATCATCCATGCTAGTTTATTTTCTTTTTGTCGTTTTCTTTTCGTGTGTCTGTCTAGTTTGAGAAAAACAAAAAGATTTTATTTTTCTTCTCTTGCTTGTTGGGAGTTTTCCCGTGTAAATTGTTTTCTTTTTCTTTGGGTCAAGGTAGAAGATATTGGTTACAATGTTTAGTGGCTCTTGCATGCATACCTATTTAGCTTTCAAAGAGCCATATTAGTTTTTCTTCTCCTTTGTGTTTGCCTGCAGATTCCAGCTTTAGTCCAATGCACGAGCACTCTTATTATTGTTCACATCATTCGGTCGTGCAAGTGAAAGGCAATAATGACGATATATGATGAAGTGACTGAGCCTAGAAAAGCTGGTATGAACTCGATCTATTTTGTTTTTGTAAATATGACTAGCTCATCATGCGTGATTCAGCTTTGTTGTGAGAGAAACATGTTTGCAATGACAACTTAGAGATCATAGTTGCTTATGCCATGCTTATTTAGCTAGGAGCTTATAATGGTTTGTCTTGGATGCCCACATGAATTTTTAGATGACTGTGTTGTAGTATGATAGGATGGTATCCTCCTTTGAATGATTCAAGTGGCTTGACTTGGCGCATATTCACGCATGTAGTTGAAACAAAATCAACATAGCCTCTATGATATTCATGTTCATGGTGATTTATGTCCTACTCATGCTTGCACTCAGTGATAGTTAATCTCAATGCATTTTGATGATTGTTGTCGCTCTCTAGTTGGTCGCTTCCCAGCCTTTTGCTAGCCTTCACTTGTACTAAGCGGGAATACTGCTTGTGCATCCACATCCATAAACCCAAAGTTGTTCCATTTGAGTCCACCATACCTACCTATATGCGGTATCTACCTGCCGTTCCAAGTAAATTTGCATGTGCCACTCTCTAAACCTTCAAGAAATAATCTGTTTTGCATGCTCGAACCGCTCATGTGGTGACAGGGGGCTATTGGTATCTTCCATGCTAGGCGTGTTATCCTCGATATGTGTTTATTCACTATCATTCACGAGAAAGGGGCCGGTAATTGGAATTCCCAGTTCCATGCTCAAATCGAAAAGATAATTGCAAACAAAACTCCTCTAGGATTGATGTTGGTATGGACGGTACCCGAGGATTCGGCTAGCCGTGGAGTGTGATTGATTGGTGGTGGGGGAGTCAAAACTTTACTTTTCTGTTTGGAAACCTACTATAGCATGTGTAGCGTGGAAGATGTTCAGAACTCTTAGTAATTGAGTTGAAAATGAAAGCATGCCACCCAAAATTATTATCTTTGTTTTCAAAGCTTGAGCTCTGGCACCTCTGCAAATCAATGCTTCCCTATGCGAAGGGCCTGTCAATTTATGTTCCTGTTGAGTCATCCTCCTCTTACAAAAGCACCAATTAGAGAGCACCTCTGTTGTTGTTATGCTTTGCTTTTAACTGTGTTGAGTATGACTGGGACTGGATCTTCATTGCCTTGAGTTACAATGTTTAGTCAGCCCTTGGTCTTTGAAGGTGCTCTGCATTTATGTTTTGCAGTCTTAGAAAGAGCTAGCGAGATACCGCCTGTTCGTACTGCTTCTTGATTGTTTTGATTGAAGTGTTGACATTTGAGGCTTATTATTATTTGCTCACTAGTTGATTATGCCATTGATATGAGTTTACCGTGAGACCTAGAGGTCATTTGCTTTTGTGGTTTGCTTGTGATCTTGCCAAAATTCTGGTTATGAGTTAGACATAGTTGCAACAACAAGATCAAACAGAGTTCGTCAAAGTTTTTCTTTTGTCTCTTTCAGTTTGTCAACTGAATTGCTTGAGGACAAGCAATGCTTTAAGCTTGGGGGAGTTGATACGTCTCCGTCGTATCTACTTTTGCGAACTCTTTTGCCCTTGTTTTGGACTCTAATTTGCATGATTTGAATGGAATTAACCCGGACTTACGCTGTTTTCAGCAGAATTGCCATGGTGTTGTTTTTGTGCAGAAATAAAAGTTCTCGGAATGACCTGAAAATTTATGGAGAATTTTTTCTGGAATTAATGAAAAATACCTGCGCAAAGATCCACCGGAGGAGGTGAGCCAGTGGGCCACAAGCCCAGGGGCCGCGACCACCCCCATGGCCGCGTCGTGAGGGCTTGTGGGGGCCACGAGGCTCCACCGCCTCCAAACTCAGCTCTATATATTCCGTTTCGCCCGAAAAAAAATCAGAGAGAAGGAGTCATCGCGTTCTACGATACGGAGGCGCCGCCACCTCCTGTTCTTCATCTAGAGGTCAGATCCGGAGTCTGTTCTGGGTTCCGGAGAGGGGAAATCGTAGCCATCGTCATCATCAACCTTCTCCATCGCCAATTCCATGATGCTCTTCACCTTTCGTGAGTAATCTCATCGTAGGCTTGTTGGACAGTGATGAGTTGGATGAGATCTATCATGTAATCGAGTTAGTTTTGATGGGGATTGATCCCTAGTATCCACTATGTTCTGAGATTGATGTTGTTACTACTTTGCCATGCTTAATGCTTGTCACTAGGTCCCGAGTGCTATGATTTCAGATCTGAACCTATTATGTTGTTGCTAATATATGTGTGTTTTAGATCCTATCTTGCAAGTTGTAGTCACCTACTATGTGTTATGACCCGGCAACCCCGGAGTGACAATAGCCGGAACCACTCCTCGAGATGACCATAGTATGAGGAGTTCATATATTCACCACGTGTTAATGCGTTGGTCTGGTTCTTTATTAAAAGGAGAACCTTAATATCCCGTAGTTTCCATTAGGACCCGCTGCCACGGGAGGGATGGACAATAGATGTCATGCAAGTTCTTTTCCCTAAGCACGTATGACTACATACGGAATACATGCCTACATTAGATTGAAAAACGAGAGATAGTTACTTATCTCTCCGTGTTATAGCTGTTACATGATGAATCACATCCGTCATACTCATACATCACCGATCCAATGCCTACGAGTCTTTTACTACTGGTCCTTGCTACGTTACTCTGCTGCTACTGCTGTTACGTTGTCGCTACTGTTGTCACTACTGTTGTTCCTTGCTACTGCTGTCACTACTGCTGTTACTTGCTACTTTGCTGTTACCTGCGGCAAGACTTTACTGGCGCCATTGATACAACAAGTCAAGGATAGTCTGCCGTCAACAGACCCTTTTCTCGCACCGTTGCTATCATACCACTTTGCTACTCATACTTTGCTTGCAGACACTAATCTTTCAGGTGTGGTTGAATTGACAACTCAGCTGCTAATACTTGAGAATATTCTTTCGCTTCCCCTTGAGTCGAATCAATAAATTAGGGTTGAATACTCTACCCTCGAAAACTGTTGCGATCCCATACACTTGTGGGTTATCAGGTAGCTCTTCACTCGGAGAAGTTCTTTTAATTTAGGCGAATCTGGTTCGCGGTTAAGCCTCCGAGTGAGAGGGTAACTCTTCACCCGGAGAAGTTTTTTAAGTTTGGCGAATCTGGTTCGTAGCTAAGCCCCCGAGTGAGAGGGTATCTCTTCACTCGGAGAAGTTTTTTAACTTGGGCGAATCTGGTTCGCGGCTAAGCCCCCCGAGTGAGAGGGTAGCTCTTCACTCGGAGAAGTTTTTTAACTTAGGCGAATCTGGTTCGCGGCTAAACCCCCCGAGTGAGAGGGTAGCTCTTCACTCGGAGAAGTTTTTTAACTTAGGCGAATCTGGTTCGCGGCTAAGCCCCCGAGTGAAAGGGTAGCTCTTCTCTCGGAGAAGTTTTGTAACTTAAGCGAATCTGGTTCGTGGCTAAGCCCCCGAGTAAGAGGGTAGCTCTTCACTCGGAGAGGTTTTTTAACTTAGGCGAATCTGGTTCGCGGTTAAGACCCCGAGTGAGAGGGTAGCTCTTCACTTGGAGAAGTCTTTTAACTTACACAAATCTGGTTCGCGGCTAATCCCCCCGAGTGAGAGGGTAGCTCTTCACTCGGAGAAGTTTTTTAACTTAGGCGACTCTGGTTCGCGGCTAAGCCCCCCGAGTAAGAGGGTAGCTCTTCACTCAGAGACGTTTTTTAACTTAGGAGAATCTGGTTCGCGGCTAAGCCCCCGAGTGAGAGGGTAGCTCTTCACTCGGAGAAGTTTTCTAACTTAGGTGAATCTGGTTCGCGGCTAAGCCCCCGAGTGATAGGGTAGCTCTTCACACGGAGAAGTCTTTTAACTTAGGCGAATCTGGTTCGCGGCTAATCCCCTCGAGTGAGAGGGTAGCTCTTCACTCGGAGAAGTCTTTTAACTTAGGTGAATCTGGTTCGCGGCTAAGCCCCCGAGTGAGAGGGTAGCTCTTCACTCGGAGAGTTTTTTAACTTAGGCGAATCTGGTTCGTGGCTAAGCTCCCGAGTGAGAGGGTAGGTCTTCACTCGGAGAGGTTTTCTAACTTAGGCGAATCTCGTTCGCGGCTAAGCCCCCGAGTGAGAGGGTAGCTCTTCACTCGTAGAAGTCTTTTAACTTAGGCGAATCGGGTTCGCGGCTAAGCCCCCGAGTGAGAGGGTAGCTCTTCACTCGGAGAAGTCTTTTAACTTAGGTGAATTTTGTTCACGGCTAAGCTCCCGAGTGAGAGGGTAGCTCTTCACTGGGAGAAGTTTTTTTTAACTTAGGCGAATCTAGTTCGCGGCTAAGCCCCCGAGTGAGAGGGTAGCGCTTCACTCGGAGAAGTTTTCTAGACCGGAGTCAACAAACATATTGAAGTAATCAAAGCTTCTGGCGAGTAAATTGCTTTTGGGAATCTTGTTCATTACATCAAAACAGTCTTAAATCAAGCATAAAAACGCTTAAGTAAGTCTCCATTCCATGCTCGCGGCTCATTGATCCTCTTCTGCAAATTGTAGAATTTGTATGCTCCATTTTTCAGCATCTTGGAGACGATCAAGGGTCCTTCCCAGAAAGGAGCCAGCTTGTGCAGTCTCTGCTGATGCACTCAGAGTACCAAATCGCCTGCTTGAAACGTCCGACTCCTGACGTGTCTTGAATGGAACCGTCACAAGTCCTGTTGGTAGATCGTTGATCGAATCAGGGCCATCTTGTGCTCCTCCTCCAACAGGTGGACCCCATCCTATCGAGCTTGTTCAGCTTCGGCTTCTGAGAAGAGCTCAACTCTAGGGGAATTGTGAAGTAAATCACTCGGAAGAACATCTTCTGCACCGTACACGAGAAAGAACGGAGACCGCCCAGTCGACCTATTTGGGGTCGTTCTGAGTCCCCAGAGCACAAAAGGTAACTCGGTGACCCAAGCACATGCAACGTGTCCAATCTCCCGCATGAGACGAGGTTTTAACCCTTGAAGTATGTGTCCATTCGCTTATTTAGCCTGGCCATTCGTTTGGGAATGAGCAACGGATGCGTAATCCACTCGGGTTCCTTGGTTGGAGCAAAAACTCTTGAATTCATCCGAGTCAAAGTTCGAGCCATTGTCCGTGATGATGTTGTGTGGAACCCCAAATCTAACAGTGATTTCTCTCATGAACTTGATTGTTGTGCGTGCATCTAGCTTTTTGATTGGCTTGGCTTCTATCCACTTGGTGAATTTTTCGACTGCGACTAGCAAATGAGTGAATCCGCCGTGTCCCGTACGGAAGGGTCCGACCATGTCCAATCCCCACACGGCAAAAGGCCGTATGAGGGGGATTGTCTTCAGAGCAGATGACGGCTTGTGCGATTTGTTGGAGTAGAATTGACATCCTTCACAGCGGTCTACAAGCTCCTTTGCCATTTCACCTGCATGTGGCCAGAAGAACCCAGCTTGGAATGCTTTGGCAATGATGGCTCTGGAGGATGCATGATGACCACAAGTTCCCGAGTGAATTTCCTCCAAAATCAGTTGAACTTCCTTAGGAGAAATGCACCGCTAAGCAACTCCAGACACACTTTCCTTATATAGCTGATCTCCCATGACCGTGAAAGCTTTTGATCTGCGGACAATCTTTCTAGCTTCGTCTTCATCTTCGGGTAGCTCTTGCCTCAGGATATATGCAATATTCGGTACTATCCAATCGGGCGTGACCACTCGAATTTCCATGCTCAGACCGACAACTGCTGGGATTTCAACTTCAGTCAGGTCAACTGTGCTTGTAGGTTGGGGAGGTTCTTCAGTGAATGGATCTTCCTGGACTGAAGGGGTGTGTATATGCTCCAAACAAACATCACTGGGCACAATTTTCTGCATGGATCCGATTTTTGCCAATTCGTTAGCAGCTTGATTCTTCAACCGAGGAATGTGATGAAGTTCCAAAGCTTCAAATCTTTTCTCAAGTTTTCTTACTGCATTGCAGTATCCAGTCATGCTAGGGTTTCTCACATCCCACTCTTTCATCAGTTGATTAACCACTAGATCTGAGTCGTCGTATACCATCAAGCGTCGGACGCCGAGTGAGATGGCCATACGCAACCATAAAGGAGGGCTTCGTACTCTGCCTCATTGTTAGAGGAATCAAAGTGAATCTGCAATACATAACTGAGCCTGTCACCCTTTAGGGATATAAGAACTACGCCTGCACCAGGACCACTCAACATCTTCGAACCATCGAAGAACACAGTCCAGTGTGCCGAGTGAGTAGGGGCTGGTTATTGTTGTTCCACCCATTCAGCCATGAAATCCGCCAGGGCTTGAGATTTGATGACTTTCTTGGCTTCGAACTTTATGTCACAATATAATTGCTCCATTGCCCATTTCGCCACTCGGCCAGATGCATCTCGATTGTGAAGGATTTCTGACAATGGGGCATCGTTGACCACAGACACCGAGTGATCTTGAAAATAATGAGCTGCCTTCTTTGCTGTCATTTAAATCGCATAAAGAAGCTTCTGATAATGGGGATATCTTTGCTTGGAAGGAGTCAATACCTTAGAAACATAATATACTGGGCATTGAATCTTGTAAGCCTTGCCGTCCTCCTCTTGCTCGACTGTTAGAACTGTGCTGACAACTTGATTTGTGGCCGCTATGTGCAAGAGGAGTGGCTCTTTGCTGTACGGAGCAGCAAGAACCGGCTGGGTGGATAGCAGAGTTTTTAACTCGACGAATGCAGCTTCTGCTTCAGGAGTGGACTCGAAGGTATCTAACTTCTTTATGAGTCGATACAGTTGTAAGGCTTTCTCTCCGAGTCGAGATATGAATCTGCTTAATGCTGCCAAACATCATGTAAGCTTCTCGACGTCGTGCACTCGCACATGGCTTTTCATTTGGACGATTGCCCCGATCTTTTTGGGGTTACCATCGATTCCTCGTTCGGAAACGAGAAAACCGAGTAGCTTGCCACTGGATACTCCGAATGTGCACTTGGCTGGGTTTAGCCTGATGTCGTACCTTCGAAGGTTGGCGAACGTTTCAGCCAAGTCAGTCAGCAGGTGAGAACCTTTGCATGACTTGACTACGATATCGTTCATGTATGCCTCCACATTCCGACTGATCTGGTCGAGGAGGCATTTCTGAATCATGCGCATAAAAGTGGCTCCTGCATTTTTGAGACCGAATGGCATAGTGATGTAGCAGAAGCACCCAAACGGGGTGATGAAGGCTGTTTTTATTTCATCTGGGCCAGGGAACTAGGACATTTTCTGCGTGGCGGACCGACGCAGATGCTCCTTGACAGGTCGAGCTTTGGGGTCGACACTCAGTCGGTGCTCAGCCAGTTCCCCGGGTACACCAGGCATGTCAGCGGGCTTCCATGCGAAGATGCCCTAGTCCTCACAGAGGAACTGGATGAGCTCAGCTTCCTATTTAGGGTCAAGAGTTGTTGAGATGTTGGTTGGGGCAGGCGTAGGATCCGTCGGGTGGATGTTGACTTTCTTGATTTCGCATGCCGACTGGAATGCAGACTCAGAAGCTGGCTTCTTCGCGCGCATCAGTTCGGCGGGATCTGCTGTCTGCCGGTACTCGTCAAGCTCTGCCATTGCCATCTGCTCGTCGACAATCTTGGAACCCTGTTGCAAACATTCTTCTGCTCTCTATCGATCGCCAGTGATGGTGATTACTCCCTTCGGCCCTGGCATCTTCATCTTCAAATAAATGTAACATGGTCGGGCCATGAAACGTACATACGCTGGTCGACCAAGTATGGCGTGGTAGGCACTCTGGAAGTCCACCACCTCGAACGTGAGTTTCTCCTTACGGAAGTTCTTGTCAGAGCCGAAGACGACATCTAACGCGATCTGGCCGAGTGACTTGGCCTTCTCCCTGGGATCACTCCGTGAAACTGCATATTGTTGTCGCTGAGCTTGGACATCGGAATGCCCATCCCTTTGAGAGTGTCGGCGTACATGATGTTCAAACCGCTCCCTCCATCCATCAACACCTTGCGGAGTCGAACTCCTTCTACCACTTGGTCGACAACAAGAGCCTGACGTCCCGGAGTGGGGACAAGGGTCGGGTGATCTGACTGGTCGAAGGTGATGGCAGTCTGTGACCACTTGAGATACTTTGGGGCAGAAGGAGCTGCCATGTTGACCTCTCGGTTGACCACTTTCAGTCGACTCTTGCATTCTACATTAGCAAAGATCATCACAGTGGCATGGACCTTTGGGAACGGGTATTCTTGTTCTTCGTCCTCTTTCTCTTGGTCTTTCTCACTCGACCGATCCTCTCCAAATCTCTGGATCAACGGCCTGCACTGTCGAGTGGTATGTTTAGGCACTATGGTGTTGCCTTCTTCATCTATCTTCGTGTGGATTGCACATGGCTGATCAAGGACATCTGGTCCCGACTGCTTCTTCAATTTCTTGGGGGGGATTGGCTCTTGCCCTTTCCCTTGAACTTTCCCGCTCCCAGAGCGGATGCTTATGTCGGCGGCGTGCGCTCCACCTTCTGCTCCTGCTTTTGGTTGGAATTGGCATCTCCGTCGACTGATTTGCCTTTGCCGCTATGGAGGCGGTCTTCTTCTTCTCCATTGGCATAGCGGGTTGATATCTCCATCATCTTACTAATAGACATATCTCCTGTCCGACGGAACTTCAAGTACAATTCACGGTACCAGACTGCCTGATGCTCGGTGACGTTCTCCACCGTGTGGTGGAGAGTGGTCCAGCGCTGGATGAACTCGCGCAAAGACTCACTCGGCTTATGGATACAATGTTGTAGCTCGGAGAGACCAGCAGAGAGCTTCCAGGTGCCCTCGAAAGTCTTGATGAACACTTAGGCCAAATTTGCCCAACAGTATATGCTTGATGGAGCTAGTTGATTCAGCCAGGCACAGGCTGAACCATCCAGCATCAAGGGCAAGTGCTTCATTGCGACGTTGTCGTTGCCGCCGCCGATCTGAACTACCACTCGGTAATCATCTAGCCACGTCTCTGGCTTGGATTCTCCAGTGAACTTGCTTATTCCGGCCACCAACCTAAAGTTGGGGGGAATATCAGCGGAGCGGATTGCTCGGCTGAAACACTTGGGTCCGGAGATGACAGAGCCACTTCCACTCGGACGATCACCATCATATCCGTCATGATGGGCTCGGCCGCTATGAACTCTCTTCTGAGTGAGATAGTCCCTTACATCACGCCTTTGGTCGCGGTCGTCGCCCATGAATCGCCTTTCGTCGTTGCACCGGGGCGCGGATGAACCACTCCGCGGAGGATAGCATGAGCGATGGCAATCTTCGCGATTGAACCGGGGGAAGCGGATTCCGCCCCTGGTCTCTGTACCGATCTTCTCGGTGATCTCCTCCTGTGCAACGCTGGGGAGAACCTGGGCTGTAAACCGACCGAACTGTGTCTTCTCGGACGGAATTGCTGTGCAGTCTGTTGTGAGAATGAGATACAACGGAATTCTGCTGCTATGCCGCCTGCAATAGGGCACGGATATGTTGCACTCCTCTGCTCGCTCATGAATTTGATGGCTGGATGGAGTCTGCAATCCTTGCGGCCGCAGCCAAGTTGAGGACAGGCGTGCGGAATACCTCGATGTTGTCGTGATGAGAACGCCGACCGGATGCTGGAGGACGCAGATGATGACGCCCACCGAAGTCTCTCTGGTTTCCCGCTTGTCCCGATTGGTCCTTGGCAGCTCTCGTGTGAGTCGGCCATGAAAACCTCCACCACAGGGCTGCGACTCTCGCACTCGGAAGAAGAGCCAGACAGATTTGATACCGAATGAGATGCATTACACTGAGGCATAGCAGGTTCAATGGCTGCCACCTGCGGCGAAGACGCTTGACGTGCGAGTGCATGACGCACCCAGCGCTGGAGCCGCGAGCGACCGAATCGCTTGTTGCGACGTGCGATGGGGAGCACGGTCGATGACGGAGTCGACGTTTGGCGAATAAGAACTCCGCAGGAACTAGCTCGGAAGAACCCAGGCACAAATCACCGCCGGAAGACATGGTGAAGAGGAAAAAACGCAAACTTGCCAGAAGTCGCCTAGACGCCTGACCCACGGTGGGCGCCAAGTGTCGTGGGTATAAGCCTGACAGCAGATGTGTACGGTACGAAAGTAGAGGGCAGAGCCCTAGCTACGGCAAGGTTGTATGAGTTCAGGCCCCTCTGTGGTGGAGGTAATAGCCCTACGTCTCAGTGCTCTAGAGCTTTAGTGTCGAGTGGAATATGAATGTTACAGAATGCGAACCCTTGTGCCAGAGGGGAGGGGTGGCTTATATAGAGTGCGTTGCCCCTCATAAGTGTCCAGCCTTCAAGGGTGCAATAAGTGAGATTGAATGCATACGTTACATGTAACGTGTGCCATAAATGACATTAACTATAGTAGTCTAATGTCTGACCGTTAGCCTCGCTGGAATGACTTCTGGTCTTCTATGTCGACTGGCTTCTGGTCTTCACCGAGTGGAATCCAGTCATCGAGTATTAGGTAATCTTTCGGGTGGTTCTTTACCGAGTGGATCAGAGGTTGTCTTAATCTAGTCGGTAAGTATCTTGTGATCATTAAGCTAATAATGAGGTGCCCTTGGGTAGGACTTATAGGTCAGGCCTATGACCCTACCCTAGGGTTATAACCCCATCATCGAGATCCGATGAATTGTGGGTTTATGTTCAGATTATCTATGAATATTATTTGGATCTCCTCTGAATTCTTATATGCATGATTTAATATCTTTACAAGTCTCTTCGAGTTATTGTATTGGTTTCGCCAACTAGATTGTTAATTCTTGCAATGGGAGAAGTGCTTAGTTCTCGGTTCAATCTTACGGTGTCCTCACCCAACGACAAAGTAGGGGTAGCGAGGCACGTATTGCATTGTTGCCATCAAGGATAAAAAAGATGGGGCTTTCATCATATTGCTTGAGTTTATCCCTCTATATCATGTCATCTTACTTAATGCGTTAATCTGTTCTACATGAACTTAATACTCTAGATGCAGGCAGGAGTCGGTCGATGTGTGAAGTAATAGTAATAGATGCAGAATCGTTTCGATCTACTTGACATGCATGTGATGCCTATATGCATAATCATTGCCTTAGATATCTTCATAATTATTCATTTTTTATCAATTGCTCGACAGTAATTTGTTCACCCACCGTATTATTTTCCTTCATGAGAGAAGCCTCTCGTGAAACCTATGGCCCCCGGGTCTGTTTTACATATTATACTTTCAGATCTATACACCAAAAATACCAAAACTACCTTGTTGCAATTTATTTACTTTTGTTCTACTTTTCGTTTCCGCAATCTTTTATATCTATCTCTATCAGATCTCATCCTTGTAAATAACCGTGAAGGGATTGACAACGTCTTTGTTGCATTGGGTGCAAGTGTGTGATTGTTTGTGTAGGTGATAACATTGGGGCCTTGCTTGTTCCTCCTACTGGATTGATACCTTGGTTCTCAACAAACTAAGGGAAATACTTATCTAGTTTGCTGCATCACCCTTTCCTCTTCAAGGAAAAAACAAACGCAAGCTCAAGAAGTAGCAAGAAGGATTTCTGGCGTCGTTGCCAGGGAGGATACATAGAAAGATCAAGCCTACGAAGTACCCATCAAAAACTCATCTCTTGCATTTACATTATTTGCCTCTCGTTTTCCTCTTCCTCACTTCTAAAAAGATTTTCAGAAAATACCAAAAAGATTTGCCTTTTTATTCGCCCTTCTTCCATTCGCCTTTCCGTTTGCCTTTTGTTTGCTTGTGTGCTAGATTGCTTGATTTGTCACGATGACTCAAGAGAATACCAAGTTGTGTGACTTTTCTAATACTAATAATAATGATTTTATTAGTACTCCAATTGTTCCGCCACTAGTGCAGAATCTTATGAAATTAATGCCGCTTTGCTCAATCTTGTTATGAAAGAACAATTTTCTGGCCTTCCTAATGAGGATGTCGCATCCCATCTAAATACTTTCGTTGAGTTGTGTGATATGCAAAAGAAGAAATATGTGGATAATCAAATTGTTAAATTGAAGCTATTTCCGTTCTCACTACGAGATCGTGCTAAAACTTGGTTTTCATCTTTGCCCAAAAATAGTATTGATTCATGGAATAAGTGTACAGATGCTTTTATTTCCAAGTGATTTCCGCCCGCTAAGATTATCTCCCTTAGGAACGATATAATGAATTTTAATCAACTTGATCATGAGGATGTTGCACAATCTTGAGAGAGGATGAAATTAATGATTATGAATTGTCTCGCGCATGGTTTGAAGTTATGGATGATTATAGTTTTTTTTTATGTGGGATTGAATTTTTCTTCTAGAAATCTTTTAGATTCCGTTGTGGGTGGTTCTTTTATGAAAATCATATTAGGAGAAGCTACTAAACTCTTAGATAATATTATAACAAATTATTCTCAATGGCATACCGAAAGATCTCCTACTAGTAAAAAAGTGCATGCTATTGAAGAAATACATACTTTGAGTGATAAGATGGATGAATTGATGAAATTGTTTGCTAATATGAGTGCTCCTATTGATCTCAGTGATATGTCTTTGTCTTTTTTGATTGAAAATAATGATGAATCTATGGATGTAAATTTTGTTGGTAGGAACAATTTTGGCAATAACGCGTATAGAGGTAATTTCAACCCTAGGCCGTTTCCTAATAATTTCTCTAATAACTATGGTAATTCCTACAACAATTCTTATGAAAATTATAGTAAGATGCCCTCTGATCTTGAGAATTTTCCATGCGCGACGAGCCAAGTCAAATAACTCTGAAGTACAAACCTAAGTATTCCGATCTCGTCATCACATCCCATGACACACATGCGGCTTTTATTTTTCCCATATTTGCTTTCCCACCAGAATATTTCCTGATTATCATATTCAAGTCTTCACAAAAACCACGAGGGAGTTTGAAACAACTCACAAAATAAACTAGAATGGCATGGACCACTAATTTAATAATGACCTCTTTCCCTCCCACCGATAGAAGCTTATCAAGCCATCATTGAATTTTATTCCAAAATCTCTCTTATAGGTACTTAAAGGTACCATTCTTGGATATCCCAACATCTGAAGGCATACCAAGATATTTTCCATTAAGGGTTCTATTTTGCACAAGCTCAATTTAACTTCATCCTTGATGGGTTGAGGATATACCTTGCTGAAAAAGATAGAGGACTTATCCCTATTTACTCTTTGACGAGAAGCATTGCAATAAACATCCAACAGGTGTGGCACTTCTTCAGCCCATTTTCCTACTTGCTTTCCTTTTCAATGCTTGCTTTAAAAAAACAGTACACTGTCATTTGCAAAAAGAAAATGGTTCACAGCAAATCCTATTTGGCGTTCAAAACAATTATGCGGAGTGGGATTTCAAACTCACGACCAGTTCCTCCAAGACTAATAGAGCTTACAACTACACCATCGAACACTAGATATTTCAAACATGTTTTTCTTGTTTTTATTTTCCTCTTCGGCCCTGGGAATCCTCTAATTTTGGGAAAAAAAATTTAAACCAACTTTTCCCAGTTTGCTGGTCATTTTCGGGGCTGTTTTATCCGGGTTTTATTTTTCATTTATTAATATATATTTTCCTGATGTGCAATTTTTTCAAAATTCGTGTTTTTATGGAAATTGGTGATTTTATTTCTTAAAAATATAGATAAACTTTTTTCTGATGTGATGAAATTATTTTCAAATTCGATGAACTTTTTTTAAAGTTATTGGACTTCTTAAAAATTCGATGAATTTGTTTTTCAAAATGGATGACCTTTTTTAAATGCAATGAACATTTTAAATCCGATGAACATTTTTTCCAAATTTATGATTTTTTTTAAAAAATTCATGCACATTTTGAATTCACGTATTTTAATTATTTTTTTCCTTTTTATGTAAATCAACGGTTCATCGGTTAACCACGACCAACCAGCAGCAGGGCGTTCTGGACCGGCCCAACAGCGCGGCTGCGTGGGCGTCTGATCTCCTAGTTGGCGCTCAAGTTCATCGAATTTGGAGTTCGAGAGCAACACGGTGTATCTTCTCAAAAGAAAAGAAGAAGTACGGCGGATCTCCTTCTTGGATTCGAGTTCGAGACCAACACGGTCCATCTCCTACTTAAGGCGCCCAAACAATCTGGTCACGCTCCAATCCCGATAGCCGCCTCGTCGCCCCTCCACAACAGCCCTCGACCAAACCCCACGCAGGCGATTCCCGTTATCGATCTCGACTCGATGGCGCCAGCAGCAAAGTCGTCGGTTTTGCTCGACGTGAAGCCGTGGGGCGACGAAACCGACATGGCCAAGCTGGAGGAAGCCGTCCGTGGCATCAGCATGGAAGGCTTGACCTGGGGTGCATGTATGTTAATCTCTCTGATGATATGATCTCCTTCTTCGAAATAATAGCTCTGAATTTGACTGGCTTCTTATATGCAGCCAGGCTCGTTGAGGTGGCATACGGGATGAAGAAGCTGCAGATAATGCTGACCGTCGCAAATGACCTCGTCTCCGTCGATGGCCTTATCGAGGACCACCTCTGTGCTGAGCCGATCGACCAGTACGTTCAGAGCTGCGACATTGTGGGCTGCAATGTCGAGTATATCGATTATTAAGAAATTTACTTAAATTTAAGATTGAATAAGATTTATTTTGCTTTGTCTTGTATTCTAGATTAATCATTGTACTTCTATATATATACATGTTCACGAGGCTTAAATAATACCATAACTATTTCATCAATCTTTCTCTATCTTTCAATGTGGTATTTGTCGCAAATTTCTTGACCTAGCCGTCGTCCACCGCTTTTGCTCCGCGTGTCACCCCTGAGGCGGTCGGTCTCCATGACCGTTGTCGGGAGCCGCGCCGCCAGTACCTAGAGTTTGTTTGCCGGTCGTGTTGATCGCCTACCCTAAAAAGTCTTTTTTCCGATCTCCGTTTTTTTCTCTTCCGTCGGTCATTTTGATCGGCGTTTTCTTTTTGGTTTTCGGATCTAAAATCGGTTTGCGTCGTCCGCTGCCGCTAAACACAGCGCCTCTATTCCGACATCAGCGCGAACCGGCCTCTCCACCCGCGGCGGCCCCTCACGGTCGTCGATCGGGTGTTTGCTCGCCGTGCACCGGCCGTTGTCGCCCTTCTTCGACCGGGACTGCTTCATCACCACCCGCCTCCACCATCGCCTCGTACGGTCGCGCACCGGCTGCGTTGGGCCGGCTCCCGGCTCTGGCCGCGTCGGCTGTCTTAGGCCGGCTATCGGCTCCAGCCATGTCGGCCTCGCCGCCTGCCTCAGTTTGGCTACTAGTTGTCGGCCTCGTCGGTTGCATCGCCCCGGCGGCGTCATCGGTCAAGTCAGGCCGGCTGTCGGCTCTCGCTGCGATCGTCATCGACCGCGCAGGCCGTCGCCAGCCGCGTCATCAGGTCGGCTGCCATGTCGGTCGAGTAAGGCCGGCTGTCGGCTCCAACCGTGACTGTCATCGCCGGCTTCAACTCGGACGCCGCCACCCCGCCTCCACCGAGCGACGTCCCCGACCTCGTGCGCGATCGGATTGATCACCCGCTCGTCCGCGATCCACCTCATCTACGCCGTGCAACCGATCTGGCCCATCGGTTGCGCGCGCCTCCGTAGGTCCCATGAAGATTGTCCATAGTAAAGCGCCCATCCACCGATCGAGCAACGGGCTACCGCTGTGTCGCCCCGTCGGGTCGTAGCACCCGTCTCGTGGTTCTCCCTACGGCTGCACCGACTCGTGTGATGCCACTACATCGGCCCCTTTGGGTCGTAGTGCCACGCCACGCAGTCCCCGTGACCCATGAGCCGCCGCTACACCGCCCCTTCAGGTTGTAGCGCCGCGACACGCGGTCGTCGCTGCTACCTGAGGCGGTCCCCATGGCTGCATCGACCCGTGTACCGCCTCTACACCGCCCCGTCGGTCCGTCGCATCGCGACACGTAGTCTACGCTACCACCCCGCGGTCTTCCCGTCGTCGCCCCGACCCGCACGCTACCCCATCGTCACCCCATCGGGCCATAGCGTCGGGCGAGTAGTCCACTCCATCGCCCCCGTGCGTCGACTTCCTGTGGTATGCGTCGCGTTGTCCCCTTTAGCGCGGGAACGCCATCGTCTGCATCGGTCTTCGTCACGCTATCGGGTTCTTCCCCGCCTACTTCGAGCATCGCCAACGCCTTCATAACCAGTCGTCGCTCTCCTTCGGCGCCTCTACAGCTTGCTTACCCGAGTCGCGCCGCCCGTCCACCCCCTTCATCTCCCTCTAGCATCAGCTCATCGCGAGCGTCCCCGTCGTCTGCGCCGACCACTTCGTCTACTCCGACCACCGCGGGCAATATCGGCCCCGCTGGTTTGCGCCGCAACCGTCATCGAGTCATTCTCTGCTAGACTCCTTGACATGGCGTATCAGTTTGTGCAGGTCCCTGTCTATGCATGCCCGGTGCCAGCAACACCGGCGCGTGCCTTCGTCCCTGGTGTGTTCCCAGGCCTGGCAAGCCTGGAGCGACGCATCGTCAACATCGACTTCGTCCGTCTACGCATGCCCGATGCTGGCAACACCGATGTGTGCCTTCATCCATGATGCGTCGACGCGTCTCAACTACGTCTTCTTCCCGACGCACCACTACTTCGACACCACTGCGCCCTTGACTAACTCGGCGCCTCCTTGCGCTCGCGGCTCCACAGTGACTTCCTCGACATCGGCTACCCCAACTCGACATCGACCACGGCGTTCTTCGCACGGCTACCTCGACCACGGCTACACCACCCTACGCTCTCGGCTATCTCGACATCGACACAAAGGGTTATCGCCTTGCTTGAGCAACCTCGTCGGTTTCCACTCTAGCCACAACTTCCGCGATGCATCGACCGTTACGACTGTGATGGGATGATCGTCGGCGTACCTTTGGATTCTTCTCCAGTCTAACCATCTGTGCCGCTACCGTTGTGACTGTGAGGGATGTTGAGTATATTGATTATTAGGAAATATGAGATAGATTAGGATTTTTCCTACCTTATCTTGTACTTTAAGTAAATCATTGTATTTCTATATATATCCATGAAGCTCAAGCAATACAATAACTATCCTACCAATCCCTCTTTACCTTTCAACTTTCAGCAAAATCTGTATGCAATTTCCTGCCTGCCAAGTACTCCTAGAAGATTATCTGCCACGTCTATGTTTCTGCTTTAATTTGACTTAACAACGCTTTGTTCAGATCTAATGTCTACGTAAACTTGCTCCAATCGTTGCAGGAAATTCCTCGTTGCATGTTATCGCTGGCGGAGAAGATTAGTATATGCCCTAGTTACCCAAAAAGGGATTTCCTTCCGCTTTGTTTACAAAGCAACCAATCAATACAGTCAATCATAGATGCTCAGACAGACAAGACATTCATGCCCAAAAAAAGACAAAGAAAGGAAAAAAATACGAGCAGCTCCGGATCAACGAAAGGTGTAGTGTCTCGCAACTGTTGCGTCCACCGAATAATTCCAGCACACTTCAGTGCCATCTGATTGCCGCGTGCCAAGCAAAAGAAGGACTGTGACGAAGACGGGGCTGCTGCCCGGACAAGTCCTAGGATTTCTCACGACACATGAAGGGGAGTGAGGCAGAGGTACATCCAACACCTTTCAGGAAGGGAGGGTGCGCCCGTAGGTGTCATCGCATTTGTGACGGCCAGATCCGACAATGATTTCTCCCGACCCCACGCACTCACCCCTGAAACCAATCGTTCCCTCCACCATGCCAACCAACCACCAACATGCACCACCACAGTCACACGGACACTACCGTCGTCTCATCACGACAAACGCAACGAGACCGGCTGGACTGAGACACATCCACTGTAGACAGGGACCGACAATTCCACACGCGCGTGGGAGGGGACAACCTCCACCGACACACGCGGTAGCAGACCGGACGCAAGTGCAGTGGCATAATGGACCCCCTGCCCAGCCGGGCCTGAATCGGGACCGTTAAGCCGCCATCGCCACGCTGCAGCAGACCCAACACACGAGCCGCCGGCCCCATTGCCCGTATCACGCCAGACCAGCCGGAGACGACCCGCTGGAGACCTAACCGGCCCACCCTGACACAGATCTGGGCCCGGCCAGCATGACACTGCCAGACAAGCCCCGCCACCATCGCCAAGGGGTCGCGCCGCCACCCGAGCTGCCTCGAGGCACCGCCCGCCGAGGACCACCACTACCGGAGCATGCCGCTCGAGCTGGGAACCGCGGCGCGAAAAGGCAGGGGGCCACCACCGCTGGCCTCACGGCGCCGCGCGGGCAAGCGTCCGGCCACGCCTGCCTACGGCACCCGCGACAGGGAGGGAGGGAGGAGAGGTTTGGCGGCGGGGGGAGGAAGGGGCCGCCCCGGTCACCTTGCTCAGGGAGGCGACGCGCGGGATACGCGGGGTGTTTGGTATGCCCTAGTCAGGTTTTTGGTAATCGGAGTTCTTCGTAATTAGTTTAATTAGTTCGTTATAGTTTGTTGTGAGGGCACAATATACACCTCTACGTACTTCAAGAGTCTTGGACTCGTTGCAATACATTGAAAGCAGCATGGATTTTATTGCTGGGGAATTTAACTGTAGTACTCCCTATTTTTACAGAGCTATTTCTGATAATCTGAGTTATCAACTTTGATTTCGTGCTGGTTTGCCCCTGCGAAAATTGAACACTTTAGTGTTATAATTTTGCTAAAACACATCTAAATATGTCATAAGTATTGCACCACCTAGCATTGGTCTTACGCGAAGATTTGTATGTATTTTTTTTTACTTTTGTGTTTGATTGAGACACTTATATTTACAATAATTAGGTCACATTCAGATAGTATGTCTCATGCAGACATTTATTGTTATTGTTGATTCAGTACAATAAATAAATGACCGATATTTGGGGAACTTCATTTCTTGAAAAGGGGAAGCTCTTATTAGCTCATTACGAAGCATCAAAGGGATACAAAACACTATGAGCATACATCAGACCTCCACGCATAAATAACTCACATAAAAGATCAATGTTATGTACTCCCTCTATCCGATGAAGAGTGTACGTTTGATCTTAAAATTTATCCATAAAAGAGTGTATTTTTATTTTTTTTAATGTACTTTAAAGTAGAAAAATGCTTCTCTCTCATCACGCGGTAATCAAGACCAATAACATTCTACACATGGTCTCCTTAATTTCTACATGCACTTAGCTCATTGGAGGTTAGATAATTAAAGAGGAGAGAGATGGTGGCTTGCATATTTTTAATGCATGTTTTACTCCACTTGATAATTTGTCATAAAATCACAGAGGAGCTTTTTCGTGGTTTCGCCGCCGCCACTAGGCGAAACTTAAGCATAACCAATCTAGAGCTCCGGCAGGACGATCCTACCGGGGAAACTTCCCTCCCGGAGGGGGAAATCGTCGCCATCGTCATCACCAACGCTCCTCTCATCGGAGGGGACTCGTCACCATCAACATCTTCATCAGCACCATCTCATCTCCAAACCCTAGTTCATCATTTGTAACCAATCTCCGTCTCGCGACTCCGATTGGTACTTGTAAGGTTGCTAGTAGTGTTGATTACTCTTTGTAGTTGATGCTAGTTGGATTATTTGGTGGAAGAGTTTATGTTCAGATACTTGATGCTACTCATTACCTCTCTGGTCATGAATATGATTATGCTTTGTTAGTAGCTACTTTTGTTTCTGAGGACATGGGATAAGTCATGCTAATAGTAGTCATGTGAATTTGGTATTCGTTCGGTAATTTGATATGTTGTATGTTGTTTTTCCTCTAGTGGTGTTATGTGAACGTCGACTACATAACACTTCACCATTATTTGGGCCTAGAGGAAGGCATTGGAAAGTAGTAAGTAGATAACTAGAGTGACAGAAGCTTAAACCCTAGTTTATGCGTTGCTTCGTAAGGGGCTGATTTGGATCCACTAGTTTAATGCTATGGTTAGACTTTGTCTTAATTCTTCTTTCGTAGTTGCGGATGCTTGCGAGAGGTGTTAATCATAAGTGCGATGCTTGTCCAAGTAACGGCAGTACCCAAGCGCCGGTCCACCCACATATCAAACTATCAAAGTAACGAACGTGAATCATATGAACATGATGATACTAGCATGACAGAAATTCCCGTGTGTTCTCGGGAGCATTTTTCCTCCTATAAGACTTTGTCCAGGCTTGTCCCTTGCTGCAAAAGGGATTGGTCCACTTTGCTGCACCGTTGCTACTTTTGTTACTTGTTGCATGCTTCGAATCATCTCACCACACAATCACTTATTACCAACAATTTCAGTGCATGTAGATTTTACCTTGCTGAAAACCACTTGTCAGATCCTTTTGCTCCTCGTTGGGTTCGACACTCTTACCTATCGAAAGGACTAAGATTGATCCCCTATATTTGTGGGTCATCAAGACTCTTTTCTGGCGCCGTTGCCGGGGAGTGAAGCGCCTTTGGTAAGTGGAACTTGTAAGGAAACATTCATATAGTGTGCTGAAATTTATTGTCACTTGTCACTATGGATACTAATCCTTTGAGGGGCTTGTTCGGGGTTTCTTCACCTCGAACGAAAGCACAAAGAGTTGCTCCTCAACCTGCTGCACCTACTGAAAATATTTGCTTTGAATTTCCTTCGGTTATGCTTGAGAAACTGCTGGCTAATCCTTTTACAGGAGATGGAACATGACATCCAGACTTGCATCTAATCTATGTAGATGAAGTTTGTGGTTTATTTAAGCTTGCAAGTGTGCGCGAGGATGAGGTCAAGAAGAAGGTCTTTCCTTTATCTTTGAAGGATAAGGCGTTGACATGGTATAGGCTATGTGATGATACTGGATCATGGGACTACAATCAGTTGAAATTGGAATTTCATCAAAAGTTTTATCCTATGCATTTAGTACATCGTGATCGGAATTATATTTATAATTTTTGGCCTCGTGACAGAGAAATCATCGCTCAAGCTTGGGGGAGGCTTAAACCAATGCTATATTCATGCCCCAATCATGAGCTCTCGAGAGAAATTATCATTCAGAACTTCTATGCTCGGCTTTCTCATGATGATCGCACCATGCTTGACACTTCTCGTACCGGTTCTTTTATGAAGAGAGATATTGACTTTAAGTGGAATTTATTGGAGAGAATTAAACGCAACTCTGAAGATTGGGAGCTTGAAGAAGGTAAGGAGTGAGGTATGAATTTCACGTTTGATTGCGTTAAATCCTTTGTTGAGACAAATACCTTTAGTGACTTTAGCGCTAAGTATGGACTTGACTCTGAGATAGTAGCTTCATTGTGTGAATCTTTTGCTGCCCATATTGATCTCTCCAAAGAGAAGTGGTTTAAATTTCATCCTCCTTTAAAAGTCAATGTAGTTAAACCCACTCCAGTTGAAGAGAAAGTCATTGCCTATAATGATCATGTAGTTCCCAGTGCTTACATTGAGAAACCACCTTTCCCTGTTAGGATAAAGGATCATTCTAAAGCTTCAACTGTGATACGTAGAGGCTATATTAGAACACCTACACCCCCTGAGAAAATTAGAGTTGAACCTAGCATTTCTATTATCAAAGATCTTCTGTCTGAAGAAGTTGAGGGACATAATATTCACTTCTCTGAAGATGCTGCTAGAATTGCTAAACCTCACGTTAGAGACAAACATAGGCCTGTTGTTGGCATGCCTGTGGTTTCTGTTAAGATAGGAGATCATTGTTATCATGGTTTATGTGACGTGGGTGCTAGTGTTAGTGCAATACCTCAATCCTTATACGATGAAATCAAGGATGAGATTGCACCTGTAGAGATAGAACCTATAGATGTCACTATTCAGCTTGCCAATAGAGATACTATCTGCCATGTGGGAATTGTTAGGAATGTTGAAGTCTTGTGTGGTAAAACAATGTATCCTGCTGATTTCCTCGTTCTTGCTACCGCACAAGATAGCTTCTGTCCCATCATATTTGGTAGACCTTTTCTCAATACCGTCAATGCTCATATCGATTGTGAGAAGCAAACTGCCACTGTTGGCTTTGAAGGTGTGTCACATGAGTTCAATTTCTCTAAGTTTGGTAGACAACCTCATGAAAAGGAGTTGCCTAGTAGGGATGAAACTATTGCCTTAGCTTTTATTGTCGTGCCTCCTACTGATCCCTTACAGCAATACTTGCTTCAACATGAAAATGATATGCATATGGATGAAAGGGATGAAATAGATAGAGTTGTTTTAGAACAATATCATATCCTTAAGAATAACTTGCATGTTGAACTGCTTGGGGATCAACCTCCACCAAAGGGTGATCCTGTGTTCGAGCTTAAACAGTTGCCTGATACTCTTAAGTATGCCTATCTTGATGAAAAGGAGATATATCCTGCCATTATTAGTGCTAGCCTCTCGGAGCATGAAGAAAAGAAGTTGCTAAAAACTCTGAGGAAGCACCGTGCTGCTATTGGATATACTCTTGATGATCTTAAGGGCATTAGTCCTACTCTATGCCAGCACAAGATTAAAACTGATCCTGATTTCAAACCAGTTGCTGATCATCAAAGGAGAGTAAATCCTAAGATGAAATAAGTAGTGAGAAAAGAAATACTAAAGCTCCTGGAAGCGGGTATCATTTATCCTGTTGCTCACAGCGATTGGGTGAGTCCGGTGCATTGCGTCCCTAAAAAGGGAGGTATTACCGTTGTCCCTAATGATAAGGATGAATTGGTCCCACAGAGGATTATTACTGGCTATAGGATGGTGATTGATTTTAGGAAGTTCAATAAAGCCACTAGAAAAGATCATTACCCTGTGCCTTTTATCGACCAAATGCTAGAAAGGTTGTCTAAACACACACACTTCTGCTTTCTAGACGGTTATTCTGGTTTCTCCCAAATACCAGTTGCACAATCTCATCAGGAGAAAACCACTTTCACCTGCCCCTTCGGTACCTTTGCCTATAGACGTATGCCTTTTGGCTTATGTAATGCACCTGCCACCTTTCAAAGATGTATGATGGCTATATTCTCTGACTTTTGTGAAAAGATTGTTGAGGTTTTCATGGATGACTTCTCCGTTTACGGGTCTTCCTTTGATGATTGTCTCAGCAACCTTGATCGAGTCTTACAGAGATGTAAAGATACCAATCTTGTCTTGAATTGGGAGAAGTGCCACTTTATGGATAATGAAGGCATCGACTTAGGACACAAAATTTCTGAAAGAGGTTTTGAAGTCGATAAGGCTAAGGTTGATGCAATCGACAAAATGCCATACCCCACAGATATCAGAGGTATAAGAAGTTTCCTTGGTCATGCTGGTTTCTATAGAAGGTTCATTAAAGACTTCTCTAAGATTTCTAGGCCTCTTACCAATCTCTTGAAAAAGGATATTCCTTTTGTTTTTGACGATGATTGTGAGGAAGCCTTCGAAATACTTAAGAGGGCTTTGATAACTGCACCTATTGTTCAACCACCTGATTGGAACCTACCTTTTGAGATCATGTGTGACGCTAGTGATTATGTTGTTGGTGTTGTTCTAGGGAAAAGAGTTGATAAGAAGTTGAATGTTATTCACTACGCTAGTAAAACTCTAGACAGTGACCAAAGAAACTATGCTACTACGGAGAAGGAATTTGTAGCAGTCGTGTTTGCGTGTGAAAAGTTCAGGTCTTACATAGTTGATTCCAAAGTCATTATTCACACTGATCACGCTGCTATTAAGTACTCATGGAGAAGAAGGACGGTAAACCTAGACTTATCAGATGGGTTCTCTTGCTACAAGAATTTGATTTGCACGTTGTCGACAGAAAGGGTGCTGATAACCCAGTAGCAGATAGCTTGTCTAGGTTGGAGAACGTTCTTGATGACCCAGAACCTATTGATGATAGCTTTCCCGATGAGCAACTGAATGTCATCAATGCTTCACGTGGTGCACTGTGGTATGCTGATTATGCGAACTATATCGTTGCCAAATATATACCACCTAGTTTCACGTACCAGCAAAAGAAGAAAATCTTCTTTGACTTGAGACACTACTTTTGGGATGATCCTCACCTTTATAAGGAAGGAGTAGATGGTGTTATTAGACATTGTGTACCTGAACATGAACAGGGACAGATCCTACATAAGTGTCACTCTGAGGCCTACGGAGGACACCATGCGGTAGATAGAACTACACACAAGGTATTGCAATCAGGTTTCTATTGGCCCACTCTCTTCAAGGATGCCCGTAAGTTTGTCCTGTCTTGTGACGAATGTCAGAGAATAGGTAATATTAGCAAACGTCAGGAAATGCCTATGAACTATTCACTTGTCATTGAACCATTTGACGTCTGGGGCTTTGATTATATGGGACCTGTTCCAAAATCCAATGGGTACACTCACATCTTAGTTGCTGTTGATTACGTCATTAAGTGGGTAGAAGCTATCCCCACTAGTAGTGCTGATCACAACACCTCTATCAAGATGCTGAAAGAAGTTATCTTCCCTAGATTTGGAGTCCCTAGATATCTAATGACCAGCGGTGGTTCGCACTTCATTCATGGTGCTTTCCGTAAAACGCTTGCTAAGTACGATGTCAACCATAGAATTGTGTCTCCCTATCACCTCAGTCCAGTGGTCAAGTAGAGCTAAGTAATAAAGAGATTAAACTAATTCTGCAAAAGACTGTCAACAGGTCTAGAAAGAATTGGTCTAAGAAGCTCGATGATGCACTGTGGGATTATAGAACTGTCTATAAGAATCCCATGGGCATGTCTCCATACAAAATGGTGTATGGGAAAGCATGTCACTTACCTCTTGAGCTAGAGCATAAAGCTTATTGGGCAATCAAAGAGCTCAACTTTGATTTGAAACTTGCCGGTGAGAAGAGGTTATTTGATATTAGCTCGCCTCATGAGTGAAGAACTCAGGCATATGAGAATGCCAAGCTGTTCAAAGAGAAGGTTAAGAGGTGGCATGATAAGAGGATACAAAAGCGTGAGTTCAATGTAGGTGATTATGTCTTGCTATATAACTCTTGTTTAAGATTCTTTGCAGGCAAGCTTCTCTCTAAATGGGAAGGTCCCCATGTTGTTGAGGAAGTATATCGTTCCGGTGCTATCAAGATCAACAACACGCAAGGTAACTATCCGAGAGTGGTAAATGGGCAGAGAATCAAGCATTATATCTCAGGTACTCCCATAAATGTTGAAAGCAATATCACCAATACCATAACTCCGGAGGAATACCTAAGGGATGTTTATCAGCCTATTTCAGACTCCGGAACGAAGATGTATGTGATTCGGTAAGAAAACAGAGTCCAAAACTTTTCCAATAGGAAATTTTCTCTGTTTTGGAATATTTGAAAAAATACAAAAATTGGAAGTAGTCTGAAAAGTGCGCGAGGAGGTGACAAGCCTGCACGGCGCGGGGCCACCCCATGGCCGCGCCATGAGGGCTTGTGGCCACCTCGTGCGCCTCCCGGACTCTGTTTTCGTGCAGTGTACTCCTTCTAGTCTGGAAAAAATCATTATATATACTTTCGTTTGTTCTGACCCCTGCATCACGCAGATTTCCTGTGTTTTTCGTTTCGAGCCTGTTTTCTGCCACAGATCTAGGTCAAGATGTCGTCCCAAGAATCTGTGGGGGGAACAATCTCCGTCAAATCTATGGAGAAGTTCATGCTGATCTGAAAAGGATGGAGGTCATGGAGGCTAAGGAAAGGCTACCTAAACAAACCAAGGGCAAAGCTAAGGAGAAGGATCATGCATGGGACGAAGTGCAATCTGTGCTCAACAAGGAAGAAGTTGAAGAAGTGGATTTCCTCCAACCCTACCTCCACCTACTGTCTCCATCTTTGATTGAACTCTTGAGGTTTTGTGAAACAACTCGTGCTCGCAATACTTGTCTCACTCGTGAAGTTGTTTTGCTGGAAAAACATATCGCAGATCTCCAAGGCATACATCAAAGATTAATGGCCCTCTTGGAGTCAAAGATTGCAACAACTCCACCACCATCACCACCAAAGCAAGACAACCGAGCATTGGTATGGGCAATCCCCTTGGCTTGTGCCAAGCTTGGGGGAGTTGCCCCGGTATCGTATCACCATCACATCTTTTGCCTTTACCTTTGTTTTAGTTTTCCTTTTCAATTTTCTTTTTCTCTAGTAGTTTAAAAGTCTTAGTGTTTTAGTCTTGAGTTTTGCTTTGGGTCACCCCTGATGTATTCTTGCTCGTGAGCCATATAATAAAGAGTGTCTTAGTTGAAGGGCTTTGCCTCTTGCCATGATCAAAAGAGTGAGAATAGAATAAAAGCATGAAAGGTCATGCAATGATCTTATGGGAAGTGATGGCTTCACATATAAAAAGAATGAGGATTGGAACTTGTTGAGGGTAGGCAAACGTAGACCTTGGTCATTGTTGCAATTAATAGGAAGTTATAAAGAAGGAGAGGTTCACATATAAATATATCATCTCTGACACCATCAATGATTGTGAACACTCACCAAACTATGGCATGCCTAGAAGTAGATGTTGGACAAGGAAGACAACGTAATGAATTGTGTTTGCTTGGCTCTGAACAATGTTATATGATTAGAGATCCCTTAGCATGTGACGATTGCTTCCACCTCATATTAGCCAAAACTCCCGCACTAACTAGAGATACTACTTGTGCATCCATAAACCTTCAAACCAGTTTTGCCATGAGTGTCCACCATACCTACCTATGGATTGAATAAGATCCCTCAAGTAAGTTGTCATCGGTGCAAGCAATAAAAATTGCTCTCTAATATGTATGATCTATTAGTGTGTGGAAAATAAGCTTTATACAAACCTGTGATGAGGAAGACATAAAAGCGACAGACTGCATAATAAAGTTCTTTATCACAGGAGGCAATATAAAGTGACGTTCCTCCGCACTAAGAGGACACGCATGCAAACCTCAAAAGCGCATGACAACCTCTGTTTCCCTGTGCGAAGGGCCTATCTTGTACCTTTACTTTTTGTCCCTGAAAGAGTCATGGTGATCTTCACCAATTCCTTATTTTGCCTTTGTCTTGGCTACCGTCACATGCTTGGGAAAGATCTATATTCATATGTCAACTTGGAGGTAAGTATTCATGAATTATTATTGTTGAAATTACCCTTGAGGTAAGTAGTTGGGAGGCAAAACTATAAGTCCCTATCTTTCTCTGTGTCCAGCTGAAACTTTGATCTCATGAGTACCACGTGAGTTGTAGCAATTGTAGAGAACGAAAGAATGATTGAGTATGTGGATTTGCTTTACAAGCTCTCATTGACTCTTTCTGATGTTGTGATAAATTGCAATTGCTTCAATGACTAAAGGCTATCGGTTGTTACTTCTCGGTAAGGTTCTTGATCCATGCTTTACTTTGTGAAGGAATTATCACTTTAGCATGAGAGATTATATGTTGGTATTGCTGTTCTGAGCATGATCATGATGCATGCATGTTCGTATCTTGTTTTGTCGACACCTCTCTCCCTAAACATGTGGACATATTTATTGAGCTCGGCTTTCGCTTGAGGACAAGCGAGGTCTAAGCTTGTGGGAGTTGATACGCCCATTTTGCATCATGTTTTCATGTTGATATTTATCGCTTCTTTGGCTGTTATTTCACTTCCCGGTACTATTCTTATGCCTTTTCACTCTTATTTTGCAAGGTTTACATGAAGAGGGAGAATATCGGCAAATGGAATTCTGGCCTGAAAGTGGAGCAAAGTTGAGATACCAATTCTGCGCAACTCCAAACACCATGAAAATTAACGGGGATTTTTTCCCAATTTATCAAAAATACTGGGCCAAAGAAGTGCCAGAGGGGCACGAGGGGGTGCCCACAAGCCTGCACGGCGCGGCCACCCCCCAGGCCGCGCCATGGGGGCTTTTGGGCAGCCCACTGGCCCACTGGCCCCCTCTCTTTTGCTATATGGAGGGTTTCGTCCATGAAAAATCACAGAGGAGCTTTTTCGTGGTTTCACCGCCGCCACGAGGCGGAACTTGAGCAGAACCAATCTAGAGCTCCGGCAGAACGATCCTGCCGGGGAAACTTCCCTCCCGGAGGGGGAAATCGTCGCCATCGTCATCACTAACACTCCTATCATTGGAGGGGACTCGTCACCATCAACATCTTCATCAGCACCATCTCATCTCCAAACCCTAGTTCATCACTTGTAACCAATCTCCGTCTCGCGACTTCGATTGGTACTTGTAAGGTTGCTAGTAGTGTTGATTACTCTTTGTAGTTTATGCTAGTTGGATTATTTGGTGGAAGAGTTTATGTTCAGATCCTTGATGCTACTCATTACCTCTCTGGTCATGAATATGATTATGCTTTGTGAGTAGTTACTTTTGTTCCTGAGGACATGGGATAAGTCTTGCTAATAGTAGTCATGTGAATTTGGTATTCGTTCGGTAAGTTGATATGTTGTATGTTGTTTTTCCTCTAGTGGTGTTATGTGAACGTCGACTACATAACACTTCACCATTATTTGGGCCTAGAGGAAGGCATTGGGAAGTTGTAAGTGGATGATGGGTTGCTAGAGTGACAAAAGCTTAAACCCTAGTTTATTGCGTTGCTTCATAAGCGGCTGATTTGGATCCACTAGTTTAATGCTATGGTTAGACTTTGTCTTAATTCTTCTTTCGTAGTTGTAGATGCTTGCGAGAGGGGTTAATAATAAGTGGGATGCTTGTCCAATTAAGGGCAGTACCCAAGCGCCAGCCCACCCACATATCAAACTATCGAAGTAACGAACGCGAATCATATGAACATGATGAAACTAGCATGACAGAAATTCCCGTGTGTCCTCGGGAGCGTTTTTCCTCCTATAAGACTTTGTCCAGGCTTGTCCCTTGCTACAAAAGGGATTGGGCCACTTTGCTGCACCATTGCTACTTTTGTTACTTGTTGCATGCTTCGAATCATCTCACCACACAATCACTTGTTACCAACAATTTCACTGCGTGCAGATTTTACCTTGCTGAAAACCACTTGTCAGATCCTTCTGCTCCTCGTTTGGTTCAACACTCTTACTTATAGAAAGGACTACGATTGATCCCCTATACTTGTGGGTCATCACCATACACAGAGGAGTAAGTCAAGCACGCCCTCTTTCAAATGGCTCCATCAAAGTCTCCAGGTGTGGATGGTTTCATGGCTGGTTTCTTCCAGTGTCACCCGCAATTGTTGAAACATGACATCATTCTAGTATTACTGGATTTTTTTAAATGCGGGAGAACTACGTGAAGGTATGAATGCCACGTCCATTACAATGATCCCTAAGGTACCCTTCCCGCAAAAGATATCTCAATATCGTCTAATCTCCTTATGCCTAGTGAACGATATCTTGGACTTTCGACTGCTGTGGGGCGGATCACGAGTGGAACCTTCAATCATATTCATCAAAGGATTCGGGTCAAGCTCCAGGAAGGTACAGAGCTGATGATCTCTTGTGATGGGAGAGATATCAGGTTGAAAACCGTGGTACAAGCAATTCCAACTTTCAGCATGTTCTGTTTTAAATTGACAAAGAAGGTTTTCAAAAGTATGGCTTTGCTAATGGAAAAAATAATGAGGGAGCTCTTCCCTAGACCATCTGCCCCTACACTGGCTCTCATGGGAGGCGCTATCTAAGCCGAAGATGCGAGGTGGAATGGGGTTCAGGGACCTACAGACGTTTAACCTAGGGTTGCTTAGCAAACATGGTTGGCAGGTGATGCCTAACCCCAATTCATTGTGCGCTCGTGTTCTGAAATGAAGGTACTTCCCGGATGGTCATTTTATGCAAGCTACTACGCCTAAGAGTTCTTCGACGACCCGGCGAGCAATCATTGTGGGAAGGAGGGCTTGACAAACTGGCCTGATCAAACGAGTGGGAAGTGGCTCAACAATTTCTGTTTGGGAGGACAGGTGGATTCCCAATATTGCCAGGATGGTCCCCACACGCACCGGTGCTTCTCAAGTAACCTGGGTCTCGGACCTGGTTGATGAGGACATTGGTACCTAGAAAGCGGATGTGGTTCGTCAAAACTTCATCTTGTCAGACGCAGATGCTATCTTGAACATCCCCGTGAGATCTGGCGGCAATGGGGGTATATATCTTGGCCTGGGCGCTAAAGAAGTTGGGGACATACATTGTGAGATCGGTGTATCGTTCTCTAATGATTCAAAACAAGCTTAATGATTTAGAAGAAGGGACGATAACGAAAACCTTAATGATAGAACAACAATTGTGGTCCCGTCTATGGAAGCTCAATGTCATCCCAAAGGTACTAGTGTTTTAGTGGCGTGTGCCGCGAGGTATTCTCCAAGTCGAATCCCTGCTCAAGTATCACCACATCTCATCAGATAGCACATGCAAGCTATGTATGGATCCGGATGAGACACTGATGCATGCGATGTTGCGTTGGTCTCATGCGATGAAGTTCTGGAATGCAGCGCCGGAGTGGTTGGATATTAAGTGGCCAGACTTACATCCTGTGACTTGGAAGAATGACATTTTATGTGATCCTCAATTCAGTGAGCCTGACAGGGCAAAGTTGGTCTCTATTATGTGGGCTATCTGGACTTCCCACAACAATCACACACATGATAATAGAGTAATAAACCGCGTTCAGTCTATGATCATGACACGAGATGTACTAGCTCTGTTAGATCTACCTCGTGAGCATGCTCGAGTTCTTCCTAGGCATGGTTGGCGGCCACCTGAGAAGGATGAATTTAAGATTAACACTAATGGCAGCGTAGCTATGGGGGCTCACTACAAGAAATAAGCTCATTTATGACAAAAAATAATGATGATGGTTTTATTGGTCATAGATCTATGACTAAAATTTACAAAAAGGTCATGAGGTGTCTAAGAGGGTCCAAACCCTAGAAATGTTTGACCATATCTATGAAGAAGGTCATAATCCCATTGCAAAAAATGGTCACTCGCATGTGTAGCTCTATTTATGCCCATATTGTAGGTCCTCCATGACAAAATTAAGAAGGTCATAGGCTTAACTAGAGGTGACTGGGCAGACAACTCGACAATTTCGCCTACGTGTCTTGTATAGGTATCCACAAGAGCACAAAGTATAAGTACGTTGAGAGATCGGAATGTATAGATATCGACAAGCCCACAAAAATGAAAAATAAAATTTTCATGCAATGGAAATGAAAACTCCCTTTTAAAACATAGTTTGGCATTAGAATATGCACCCATGTGTAGAATAAAGTTATTTTTTTTTGAATTTTTCATGTAAAAAATTTGAAGAAAAACAAAAGAAAAATAATAATTACATGTGCTCTATTTTCATTGGTGGAATTAGTTGTCACTCGGATCAATGACGTGGCGTCCATCCATCCATCCATCCATCTCTCCATCCCACATCCATCCAGCCATCAATCCACAGAAAATAAGAAGAAATAAACGAGAAAGAAAAAGGAAAACCCCCACCCGCACCCAACTACCCAAACCCTATCTCCTCCCATCACACTCTCCCCCACACCCACATCTCCTCTTTAGTCTCCCGCGCCCTAGGGTTAGCCACTGCCGCCGCCGCTCACCTTATTCCGACGAGATCCGGCGGCCATGGTTTGCGCGCAGCCAACTGCGGATCTCACCTAGCCCCGCATCATCGATCCCTCCATCTATATCCATCCCTCCCCGCCTCCAACGATGTGGGATAAACTTTTAGTATGCTCGCGCTCCGGGACGCCATGGAGGACGTAACTCCACCACTACCCCGACGCTATCCACGTCCGGCCCGCTCTCATCTCATCTCCTACTCGATTTCTTCTTCCCCCCTTAACTTACATTCCCGCCCCTAATGTGGAGGAGCATCCCAGATCCGGTCCATGCAAGCTCCCCGCCACCTTTGTCGAATCGGCTGCTAGGGTATCTCCTTCGACGGCGCCGCCTAGACCCCAATCAAATCGCATTTCCTACCCTCTCTCCGACCCGTGAGACCACCGACTGCTAGGGTTTCTCCTCCAACGCTTCTGCCACAACCCGCCCTATCTGCGATCACGGGAGTCCCTGCTTTCCTCTGCCCGATGGATTTAGATCCGCCTCGCCCGTGAAGCACACCTTCCAGATATTCCCCTGAAACATTGTTATTTTTTCGATTCTAAGATGTAAGCAAACTGTAACTTGGAACCATTGATCCTCGATGTCCCTTAGAAGTCGTTGTAGAACGATGTTAGTTTTTTCATGTTTATGCAAAACTTTCAGTTATGTTGTACTTGCAGTTCTGTTATACTTATTGTAGAACGATAATTTTTGCTCTCTAATTCACAAGTACCTGAGTATAGACTTCGTATCTAATTTTTACCATGTGATGGCACGAACACCGTGCGACAAATATGATTGAACCTATAAGTTGGCCTCAAGAACACAAAGATATGTTCATTTTATTTTTCCTCGAACTCATAAATACTCGTTTTGTTTATTACAGTTCCAAGGTATGCAAAAGGAAGCAATGTTTGCTACAGATTCCTAAAACCACCTAATCTAGTTGGGTTCTAAATTTATGACACTATTTTTTAGTTGTCGAACAAGGTTTCACAACAGTGGTAGCGATAGTTCAAACTTCAAACTTGCAATAGTTTTGTGTCAAATGAAATAAATACAAGAAGCGAGCATGCCAATCAAGGGTAGACTGTTAATGCTGAACTTTTTCAGTAGTGTTGTAGTAAACCTGATTATTGCCAGTTCAACGTACGTTATGTTTTCAACGAGGATTCAAGTTTCCTCTTTTATGAATGTACATACTCATGAAACAAATTTGATTGAATCTTTGGTGAAATGTATTTCAGTACTAATGCATAACTAAGTAATGATATCTAGCTTGAGCAGCTCAAGTACGGAGCAGTGGATACATGCTAGGTGTACTAACATCTTACACATAATTTGCATTTATTTATTTTATATTTTTGTTGTAATACTCTCTGTCTTTCATCTTATACATAATGTTACTTGCTATATCAGTTACTTGTTCTGGTCGAGAAGTTCTTTTTTCTGTATACAACATAGGTGGTTGCTGATTGGTGGACATATCAATTTGGACCTTACTTAATTCATGCAAGTGAGAGACACCATTTTCACACTGGTTTTGTTTTGGTAAGCTTTTTCATTTATAAAACAGAATTGCCCGTCTACCACTTTCTTACATATAGCTTTCAGTCTGGTTGCTCTTTAACAAAAAGCCAACAATTTTTTTTGAAAAATATGAGTACCACATATATACGTTACTGCTCCTATGATAGTACTTAGTATATATTTATTTGATATTGCAACTAATTTAATCCTTGTTAGGACTCTTGTTCCTATGAATGTGATGCCCCCCCACAAGAAATGGCTAAGTGCATTAGACTAACATAATTCTTCTTTGTTTCTGAACATTTGGCCATTTGGTAGAGGCATGTGAAGATTTTTTTATGCACTGTGTATACAATTTATTTATTATTGTCTATTGTCTTTACTTATTCGTTGTATTTTACAATCTAAATTGTTGTGTATGTTGTTACACCATGACAATTTTTGTATGTAACCTTGCTTTTACAGAGTATATACGAAATTCCTTGGATTATCGAGTAATGTATTATTATGTTTAGGCAAATTCAATATATTTCATGTGGTCATATATTTATATATCATGTGGTCATATATTTATATATCATATTAGTTTCCTTGGTCTGCTTTCTGAGCCTTGCCATCATTTTCTTCTTGCAAGCGACAATGGTAGGAGTGGCAGATTGTGTAGAGGAAGAGGATGAGAAGAAACTTGTGCTTTGATACGTCCATTTTGCATCATGCTTTCATGTTGATATTTATTGCTTTTTGGGCTGTTATATTACTTGTGGTACCATATTTATGCCTTTTCTCTCTTATTTTGCAAGGTTTATTTGAAGAGGGAGAATTCAGGCAGCTAGAATTCTGGACTAGAAAAGGAGAAAATCCTAATCCACTATTCTGCACATCTCCAAATGCCCTGAAATTTACGTGGATTTTTTCTGGAATATATTAAAAATACTGGGTGAAAGAACTACCGGAGGGGGGCCACCAGGGCCCCACAAGCTTGCCCACCGCCACCACCACCCCTGGTGGCGCAGGGCAGGCTTGTGGGCTGCCTGAAGGCCCACTAGCCCCCCTCTTTTGCTATATGATGCGTCCTGACCTGGAAAAAATCATACGGGAGATTTTTCGTGGTTTTGCCGCCGCCACGAGGCGAAACTTGAGCAGATCCAATCTAGAGCTCCGACAGGACGATCCTGCCGGGGAAATTTCCCTCCCGGAGGGGGGAATCGTCGCCATCGTCGTCACCAACTCTCCTCTCGTCGGAGGGGAGGCATCTTCATCAACATCTTCATCAGCACCATCTCCTCTCCAATCCCTAGTTCATCTCTTGTAATCAATCTTCGTCTCGCGACTCCGATTGGTACTTGTAAGGTTGCTAGTAGTGTTGATTACTCTTTGTAGTTGATGCTTGTTGATTTACTTGGTGGAAGAGATTATGTTCATATCCTTGATGCTATTCATTACACATATGGTCATGATTATGATTATGTCTTGTGAGTAGTTACTTTTGTTCGTGAGGACATGGGATAAGTCATGCTGATGATAGTCCTGTGAATTTGATATTCATTCGGTATTTTGATATGATGTATGTTGTTTTTCCTCTAGTGGTGTTATGTGAACGTCGACTACATAACACTTTACCATATTTGGGCCTAGAGGAAGGCATTGGGAAGTAGTAAGTAGATGATGGGTTGCTGGAGTGACAGAAGCTTAAACCCCGGTCTATGCGTTGCTTCGTGAGGGGCTGATTTGGATCCACTAGTTTAATGCTATGGTTAGACTTTATCTTAATTCTTATTTTGTAGTTGTGGATGCTTGCGAGAGAGGTTAATCATAAGTGGGATGCTTGTCCAAGTAAGGGAAGTACCCAAGCACCGGTCCACCCACATATCAAACTATCAAAGTAACGAACGCGAATCATATGAACATGATGAAACTAGCATGACAGAAATTCCCGTGTGTCCTCGGGAGCGTTTTTCCTCCTATAAGACTTTGTTCAGGCTTGTCCCTTGCTACAAAAGGGATTGGACCACTTGCTGCACCGTTTCTAATACTTGTTACTTGTTACTCTTTGCTTGCTACGTTTCACGTCGCTACACAATCACTTGTTACCGCTACTTTCAGTGCTTGCAGTTATTACCTTGCTGAAATCCGTTTATCAAAGCCTTCTGCTCCTCGTTGGGTTCGACACTCTTACTTATCGAAAGGACTAGATTGATCCCCTATTCTTGTGGGTCATCAAGACTCTTTTCTGGCGCCGTTGCCGGGGAGTGAAGCGCCTTTGGTAAGTGGAAATTGGTAAGGAAGCATTTATATACTGTGTTGAAATTTATTGTCACTTGTCACTATGGAAACTCTTCCTTTGAGGAGTTTGTTCGGGGTATCTTCACCACGAATGGAAGCACGAGGAGTTGCTCCTCAACCTGAGGTACCTACTGAAAATATCTTTTATGAAATTCCTTTGGGTATGCTTGAGAAACTGCTAGCTAATCCTTTTACAGGAGATGGATCTTCACATCCAGACTTTCATCTAATCTATCTAGATGAAGTTTGTGGTTTATTAAAGCTTGCAGGTTTGCCCGAGGATGAGGTAACGAAGAAAGTCTTTCCTTTATCTTTGAAGGATAAGGCGTTGACATGGCATAGGCTATGTGATGATGCTGGATCATGGGGCTACAATCGGTTGAAATTGGAATTTCGTCAAAAGTTCTATCCTATGCATTTAGTACATCATGATCGAAACTTTATTTATAACTTTTGGCCTCGTGACAGGGAAAGCATAGCTCAAGCTTGGGGGAGGCTTAAATCAATGCTATATTCATGCCCCAATCATGAGCTCTCAAGAGAAATCATCACTCAAAACTTTTATGCTCGACTTTCTCATGAAGATCGTACCATGCTTGACACTTCTTGTGTCGGTTCTTTTATGAAGAAGGATATTGATCACAAGTGGAATTTATTGGAGAGAATAAAATGCAACTCTGAAGATTGGGAGCTGGAGGAAGGTAAGGAGTCAGGTATGAATTTCCAGTTTGATTGCGTTAAATCTTTTGTTGAGACAAACACTTCTTGAGATTTTAGCGCTAAGTATGGACTTGACTCTGAGATAGTAGCTTCTCTATGTGAATCTTTTGCTGCTCATGTTGATCTTCCCAAAGATAAGTGGTTTAAATATCATCCTCCTGTAGAAAGCAACATAGCCAAAACCAATCTAGTTGAGGAGAAAATCATAGCTTTTAGTGATCCTGTTATCCTTTTGCTTACACTGAGAAACCACCATACCCTGCTAGAATGAAGGATTATTCTAAAGCAACAACTGTGATACGTAGGGGTTACATTAGACCACTTGCACCCCCTGAGGAGATTAGAGTTGAACCTAGTGTTGCTATTATCAAAGATCTCTTAGCCGAAGACATAGACGGGCATGTTATCAAATTCTGTGAGGACTCCGTTAGAATTGCTAAACCTCACGCGAAAGACAAGCACGGACCTGTAGTTGGCATGCCCGTTGTTTCTGTTAAGATAAGAGATCACTGCTACCATGGTTTATGTGATATGGGAGCTAGTGTTAGTGCCATACCCCGTTCTCTCTATGATGAAAAAAAGATGATATTGCACCTGCTGAGTTAGAACCCATTGATGTCACTATTACGCTAGCTAATAGAGACACTATCTGCCCTCTGGGAATTGTGAGAGACGTAGAAGTCTTGTGTGGTAAGACGAAGCATCCTACTGATTTCCTCGACCTTGGTACTGCACAAGATAGCTTTTGTCCCATCATATTTGGTAGACCATTTCTCAACAGTGTCGATGCTCACATTGATTGCATTAAGCAGACTGTCACAGTAAGTTTCGAGGGTGTGTCTCATGAATTTAACTTCTCCAAGTTTGGAAGACAACCCCATGAAAGAGAGTCGTCTGGTAGGGATGAATTCATTGCTCTTGCCTCTATTGTCGTACCTCCTACGGATCCTTTAGAGCAATATCTGCTTGAGCATGAAAATGATATGCATATGGAGGAGAGAGATGAGATAGATAGAATTGTCTTAGAACAACATCCTATTCTCAAGAATAATCTGCCTGTTGAACTGCTTGGGGATCCTCCCCCACCAAAGGGTGATCCTGTGTTCAATCTTAAACAGTTGCCTGATACTCTTAAGTATGCCTATCTTGATGAGAAGGAGATATATCTTGTCATTATTAGTGTTCTCCTCTCAGAGCGCGAAGAGAAGAAGTTACTAAAAACTCTGAGGAAGCACCGCGCTGCTATTGGATACACTCTTGATGATCTTAAGGGTATTAGTCCTACTCTATGTCAGCACAAGATTAAATCCGATCCTGACTTTAAACCAGTTGTTGATCATCAAAGGAGATTAAATCCTAAGATGAAAGAGGTCATTAGAAAAGAAATATTAAAGCTTCTGGAAGCATGAATCATCTATCCTCTCGCTCATAGTGATTGGGTAAGTCCAGTACATTGCGTACCCAAGAAGGGAGGTATCACCGTTGTTCCTAATGATAAGGATGAACTAATCCCACAAAGGATTATTACCGGCTATAGAATGGTGATAGACTTCTGGAAACTGAACAAGGCAACTAGGAAAGATCATTATCCTTTGTCGTTCATCGACCAAATGGTAGAAAGGCTATCAAAGCACACACACTTCTGCTTTCTAGACGGTTATTCAGGTTTCTCGCAAATACGTGTTGCACAATCTGATCAAGAGAAAACCACTTTCACCTGCCCTTTCGGTACCTTTGCCTATAGACATATGCCTTTTGGCTTATGTAATGAACCTGCCACCTACCAAAGATGTATGATGGCTATATTCTGTGACTTTTGTGAAAAGATTGTCGAGGTTTTCATGGATGACTTCTCCGTTTACGGGTCTTCCTTTGATGATTGCCTCAGCAACCTTGATCGAGTCTTATAGAGATGCGAAGAAACCAACCTCGTCTTGAATTGGGAGAAGTGCCACTTTATGGTTAATGAAGGTATCGTCTTAGGACACAAAATTTCTGAGAGAGGCATTGAAGTTGATAAGGCTAAGGTTGATGTAATTGAGAAAATGCCTTTCCCCACAGATATCAGAGGTATATGAAGTTTCTTAGGTCATGCTGGTTTCTATAGAAGGTTCATTGAAGACTTCTCTAAGATTTCTAGGCCGCTTACCAACCTCTTGCAGAAGGATGTTCCTTTTGTTTTTGATGAGGATTGTGAGGAAGCCTTTGAAATACTTAAGAAGGCTTTGATAACCGCACCTATTGTTCAACCACCTGACTGGAACTTGCCCTTTGAAATCATGTGTGACGCTAGTGATTATGCTTTTGGTGCTGTTCTAGGACAAAGAGTTGACAAGAAGTTGAATGTCATTCACTACGCTAGTAAAACTCTAGATAGTGCCCAAAGAAACTATGCCACTACGGAGAAGGAATTTTCAGCAGTCGTGTTTGCATGTGAAAAGTTCAGATCTTACATAGTTGACTCCAAAGTCACTATTCACTCTGATCATGCTGCTATTAAGTACCTTATGCTGAAGAAGGACACTAAGCCTAGGCTGATCAGATGGGTTCTCCTGCTACAGGAATTTGATTTGCACATCGTTGACCGAAAGGGTGCTGATAACCCTGTAGCAGATAACTTGTCTAGGCTAGAGAATGTCCTTGATGACCCACTACCAATTGATGAAAGCTTTCCTGGTGAGCAATTAAATGTCATCCGCACTTCACTTAGTGCATTGTGGTATGCCGATTATGCAAACTATATCGTAGCCAAATACATACCACCCAGTTTCACCTATCAACAAAAGAGGAAATTCTTTGTTGATTTGAGACACTACTTATGGGATGATCCTCACCTTTATAAGGAAGGAGTAGATGGTGTTATTAGACGTTGTGTGCCTGAACATGAACAGGGACAGATCCAGCAGAAGTGTCATTCCAAAGCCTACGGAGGACACCATGCTGGAGATAGAACTGCCCATAAGGTATTGCAATCAGGTTTCTATTGGCCCACTCTCTTCAAGGATGCCTGTAAGTTTGTCTTGTCTTGTGACGAATGCCAAAGGATAGGGAACATCAGTGAGCGTCAAGAGATGCCTATGAACTATTCACTTGTCATTGAACCATTTGATGTCTGGGGCTTTGATTATATGGGACCCTTCCCGAGTTCCAATGGGTACACTCACATCTTAGTTGCCGTGGATTACGTTACTAAGTGGGTAGAAGCTATCCCCACTAAAAATGTTGATCACCACACCTCTATTAAGATGCTTAAATAAGTTATATTCCCAAGATTTGGAGTCCCTAGATACTTTATGACTGATGGCGGTTCACACTTCATTCATGGTGTTTTCCACAAGATGCTAGCTAAGTATGATGTCAACCATAGAGTTGCATCTCCTTATCATCCTCAGTCTAGTGGTCAAGTGGAGTTGAGTAATAGGGAGATCAAGTTGATCCTACAAAAGACCGTCAATAGATCTCGAAAGAACTGGCTAGCAAACTTGACGATGTACTATGGGCTTATAGGACTGCTTATAAGAATCCCATGGGCAAGTCACCGTATAAAATGGTTTACGGTAAGGCCTGCCATTTACCTCTTGAGATGGAACACAAAGCTTATTGGGCAATCAAAGAGCTCAACTTTGATTTCAAACTTGCCGGTGAGAAGCGGTTGTTTGATATCAGCTCGTTGGATGAATGGAGAGCCCAGGCATACGAGAATGCTAGGTTGTTCAAGGAAAAGGTTAAGAGATGGCACGACAAACGAATACAGAAACGAGAGTCCAATATAGGTGATTATGTCTTGCTATACAATTCTCGTTTGAGATTATTTGCAGGCAAGCTTCTCTCTGAATGGGAAGGTCCCTATGTTGTCGAGGAAGTATATCGTTCCGGTGCCATCAAAATCAATAACACGGAAGGAAGTTTTCCTAGAGTGGTAAATGGTCAAAGAATCAAGCATTACATCTCTGGTACTCCCATAAATGTTGAGACCAATATCATCAATGTCATAACTCCAGAGGAGTACATAAGGGAAGTTTATCAGCCTGTTTAGACCTTGAAAACGAAAATGTATTTGTTTCACCAAGAAATTGGACTCCGATACTTTTCCAATAGGAAATTTCCTCAGTTTTGGAATTTTTGGAAAATTAGGAAAATAAAAAAGCAGTCCAGAGAGCAAACGAGGAAGCCACAAGGGCCCACTCCGCCACCACCCCCTGGTGGCGGTGGGCAAGCTTGTGGGCACCTTGTGTGCCTCCCGGACTCCGTTTTCTTGCGGAAGACTCCTTCTGGCCCAGAAAAAATCAATATATAGTCGCCTGAAGGTTTTGCTCTTTGTATCGCGTAGTTTTCCTCTGTTTTCGTTTCGAGCTTGTTTCTACTGCAGATCTAGATCATCATGACTTCCCCAAACACTCCTAAGGACAAGATCTTCGAGAAGGTCATCAATCCCTACCTCACGGAAGTGCTGAAACACCCTCAATCTATCAAGATGAGCGAGGGGATGTTGCAGATCCGTGATGTTGAGGGGCCTAAGAAGACCGGAAGCATGGAGACGAGGCTCGAAGCAATGGAGCAACAAGTCTTCAAGTGCCAAGGGATGGTTGAGCGTGGACTCGACGCCAACCACACGATGATCACGGAGTTCACTAGCAATCACAAGATGGATGCCATTGATATTGGGAAACACCTCTCCAGGATTTACGATAGGGTTGACCAACTTCAGGGCGAGATCTATGACCTGCAGAATCAAAACTGTGAGTATGAGTACAGATTTAAATCAATAAGGTTGGCTGCAGATTTGAGGATTCCGGCGACTCGTTCATCCTGCCATGATGGAGCACCTATGCCTTGGAAGGCGGAGGATCAGACTACTCCAACAACACCACCATCACCACCAAAGGAAGACAACTAAGCATTGGTATGGGCAATCCCCTTAGCTTCTCCCAAGCATGGGGGAGTTGCCCTGGTATCGTATCACCTTTATATCTTTTGCTTTTACCTTTGTTTTAGTTCTTTCCTTTTCAGTTTTATTTCTTCTTTTAGAGGAATAAGTCTTTAGTTTTCAGTTTGAGTCTTTTGCTTTTGTCTCTCCCCCATTGTATTCGAGCTTACGAGCTATATAATAAAGAGTGTCTTGGTCAAGGGCTTTGCTTTGTCCCATGATCAAAAAGTATGAAAAGAACGATAGCATGAAAGATCATGAGATGATCTTACGGAAAGTGATAACTTCACTTATGATGCATATGATGATTGAAACTTGTTGAGAATAAATCAACATAGACCTCAGTCATTGTTGCAATTAATAAGAAGTAATAAGGAAAGAGAGATTCACATCTAAATATATCATCTTAGACACTTTTTACAATTGTGAGCACTCACCAAACTATTACATGCCTAGGAGTAGATGTTGGACAAGGAAGACAACATAATGAATTGTGCTTGCTTGGTTCCAAACAATGTTATATGATTAGAGATCCCTTAGCATGTGACGATTGCTTCCACCTCATATTAGCCAAAACTCCCGCACCAAGTAGAGATACTACTTGTGCATCCATAAACCTCCAACCCGGTTTTGCCATGAGAGTCCACCATACCTACCTATGGATTGAATAAGATCCTTCAAGTAAGTTGTCATTGGTGCAAGCAATAAAAATTGCTCTCTAATATGTATGATCTATTAGTGTGTGGAAAATATGCTTTGTACGAACCTGTGATGAGGAAGACATAAAAGCGACAGACTGCATAATAAAGTTCTTTATCACAGGAGGCAATATAAAGTGACGTTCCTCCGCACTAAGAGGACACACATTCAAACCTCAAAAGCGCATGACAACCTCTGCTTCCCTCTGCGAAGGGCCTATCTTGTACCTTTACTTTTTGCCCTTGTAAGAGTCATGGTGATCATCACCAATTCCCTTTTTGCCTTTGTCTTGGCTACCGTCACATGCTTGGGAAAGATCTATATTCATATATCAACTTGGAGTTGAGTACTCATGCTTTATTATTGTTGACTTTACCCTTGAGGTAAACTATTGGGAGGCAAAATGTCAGGGGGATAACCCCAGGGTAGGCTCATCGAACCTGCTCCTTCATTTCCGGCCCAAAGGACATAAAGGCATGGAGATTCTCAAGATAAGTCTTCTAACCAGCTAGGCCTAGCCTACCGGCTGGACGACGAGGGGGCCACCTTTCTGGCCGGCCAGGCATCCCCTGCCGGCTAGAATGCAAGCGGCCTCCCCTTCAGAGCCGGCCTGGTCTCGCCAGCCGGACTGGGGAGGAGGCTGCCACCAGCGAACTGGCTATCCAAGCAGGCTAGCCGGCCGAGGATCACCAGTCACATCAGATCGTAGGTCAGGAAAGGAACTCACGATTGAAGCTAGCTACGTGTCAACAAAGGTACTGGATCAGGGCGCTCGGCAGGTACGAGCGTCGGCGGCCACGCCGCTGACCTACCCCGGCTCTAATCCATCACCTAGCCTGATGTCGGACCGTCACACTCCCACTCCATTACTGCACTCGGCGTGGGGAACAGTGGAGGCGGTCGTACAGCCTGCCCATGAAGAATCTCGCGGGGCGATGCTTGACGTACAGCGCGTGCTAAGCGTCAACCTTACGCGGGAGCCCCATTGGCCAGCCGGCGGGTCCCATAGGTAAACGAGACCATACAGCCGATGGGCCCCTCATCGACAAGACATGACCCTCGTGGCCCCCTGGCCAGCCGGCGAAGCGGACAGCCGGGTCCCACGCTTGTACTCTTTATCCATATTGTAAGCCGGCGGGTTCGTCTATAACCCCCCCCCCCCCCCGGCCGCCCCCCATGCAGAGGGGCCGATCACTTACCAGTCATTCAACACTACACTCCCACCAACCAACAGAGAGCGAGGTAGAGACGAGCCGGCTGCTCCCCTCTTCCTCCTCCCAACACAGCTCCAGGAGCAACATTGTACTCTGTTCCCATACATGAAACACACAAGCAGGATTAGGGGTATTATCTCTACGGAGAGCCCTGAACCTGGGTACATCATGCGTCCCATGCGTGTACCAACCTCGTTCCCAGCGCCCACCTTTGTCCCTTCGGTTCTCACCGACTTTAGCCTACCTATGGCATATGTTGTGAGTATTCGCCGACATTTGGCGCCCACCGTGGGGCCGATCGCGGCATCGGCTGGCTTCACGCGCTGGGCGGGGCCCCGCACCTACACCACCGGATGCATCGCGTCCGGATCAGTTTGCATGCCCGTGGAGCTCGCTTTCGACGAAGCGACGCCCATGATGATCGACGACCCCGTCCGCCATGCGGATTCGGACGAAGATTCTGATGACAGGCACTTCCTAGCATCGTCGTCGCTGCGATGGAGAACCTCAGCGTTCTCTTCAGCGACCTTTGCCTCAACCACGGCCCACGCTACTTCGGCGAGGACTACGACGTTGAGGCGCTCTGCACCAGCTTCAGCATGCTCTCTATCGCTGAGACGCCTGCCCACGACGTTTACCCCAGTAACGTCCTCATCTTCGACGGCCCTCCACCGTCGGTGGGGTTCTTCCCCCCATACCACGTCGCTTCCGTTTCCAACACCGTGGAGGTGATGGTTATCGGCGCCGGCACCAGCACGGCTCCCGGTAAGGCCTCCACAAGCGCTGGCAAGACCGCTGCGGCCGCCACTAACACTCTTCGGGGCGCCATCACCGGCCTGAAGACACCGGTCACCGCTTCCGCCGACCCTGCAGACGCTCAGGCCTCACTGGAGGAGGCTAGCAAGAGCATCTTGGAGGAGGGCATCGCCGTGGCCTCGGCGAAATGTCGGTTGGAGGCTACACATCGTGAGTACAACTCCGCATATGGTCTTACTCCGATTTCTGAGGCCCCCGGTCGGCTTGGATCGGTCCGCAGCCGCGGACGGTTCGTCGCCGAGGTTCTAGGCGGGGACCTGCCCACCTACGAGACTCCTGCGGCCAACATGCGGGCGGCGCAGGCGGCCATGGAGGAGATGGTCAGCCTGGAAGGCGAGGAGCACGCCTTCCAGGAGAAGCGCGTCAAGGATCTCCTTGACGCCGCTAACCAGCAGCACGCTCGGTTCGACCCCGGCCAGGATCATTCAGAGTCCCCGGGGCCGAACTCAGGGGCTCGCCGCGACCCTAGCGGCCAGCACCACGCCAAAGGATCTTCCTCGCATCGCCCTTCCGACTGGAGGGGTGAGGGAAGCCAAGGCCGGCGCTCGCAGCACCACAGCGAGCACACTCGGACCTACATCGTGGAGGCGACGAGGGCGACTCGGAGTACGGGGATCTCCCCCCCCCCCCCGCCCGAAGAACTCACGCATCCGGCTCCCGAGGAGCCTCCCCTCTCGCCACCAGGGCTGGCGCCCCCGCCTCCTAGGACGAGCGGGACGCCCGCCGACGTATCATCGCCCTGGCCCATTCGGCCCTCCTAGAGGAAGACGGACCCGTCGGTCCGGCTTGCTTCGGCCCCCGGATCCGAGGGGAGCCGTTCCCCCGAGGCTTCACCCTGCCTCGAGATACGCCAAAATACAACGGCACGGCCAAGCCAGAAGACTGGCTGATCGACTACACCACAGCCGTAGGCATCGCCAGGGGCAACAAGCGCGTAGCGGTTCGCTACGTGCCCCTCATGCTGTCCGGCTTGGCCCGGACGTGGCTTAACAGCCTCCCGGCCGGCAGGGTCAACTCCTGGGTGGACTTCGAGGAGGCGTTCGTCCGCAACTTCACCGGCACTTACAAGCGCCCTGGTCGGCCTCGCGAGCTGGCCATGTGCGTCCAGAAGGCCGACGAACCCCTCCGCGACTACGTCACCCGGTGGACTGAGCTCCGCAACTCCTGCGAGAGGGTGCATGAGGTACAAGCCATACAGTACTTCATCGACGGATGCCGAGACGGCACCCTCCTCAAGCACAAGCTCATGTGCGCCGAGCCCACCTCCTTGGCGGTGCTCATGGCCAAGGCGGACAAGTACGCCATGGCCGACTCCGCTATGCGCATCAAGGTGACCGCCGCGGACAAGGTTGTGCCTGCGCCGGCTACTCCCAAGCCGGTTGGGGACAACCGAGGCGGCCAGAACAACTACAAGCGCAAGGCGGATCAGATGGCCAACAACAAGCTAGTGGCCAACGTGGAGGGCGAGGTGTCGGCTTCCCAAGCCGGCCCTCCGCGAAAACGTCGCAATCAGGGCAACCCCAACTGGCTGCCCATGCAGACTCTCGAGCAGCTGCTCAACGCCCCCTGCAAGATACATTCGGGGGCGGCGCCGTCTACCCATACCCTTCGACAGTGCAACATCGCATGCCGGCTGTCGCAAGGGGAGGGAATGTCGGCTCCCCCGGGTGCGCAGGCGGCGCCCCGTGCACCGGATCCCCTCTCTATCAAGCTGTCTCCGGAGTCGGCATCAACCTTCCTACCATACGACTCTACGATACAAGCGCCGCCGGCTCCGCCAATTATGCCGGCTACGGACCCCACGCCGGCTACACTGACGGCACCGGCTCCAAATGCGACACCGACTGAGTCTGCAGTGCAAGCACCGTCGGCTCCACCAACTACGCTGACTTCGGACCCTAATCCGGCTCCATTGGTCCACCTGACTCCAACAACGACAACCCCGGCTCTGTCCGGGCTCGAATCCTCCCAGTGGGTGGACGTCATGGAGATAGACGATGAGCCAGCTGTAGCAACAGCACCGGAGACGCCATCAAGCTCGGGGGCTGCGGAAGCCCCAAACAATCAAGACAAAGTGGAAGCGACCCTTGTGTCGGCTCCATCATGGGCTCAGGCCATTCTGGCCTTCCTTCTTCGCGGCAAACTTCCTCAGAACGAGGCGGAGGCGGGACAGACCCAACGCACGTCCGCCGCCTATGCCATCATCAATCGCGAGCTGGTACGACGCAGCACGACCGACGTGTTCAAACGCTGCGTCGAATCAGAAAAAGGGCAAGAGATCCTTAGAGACATCCACCAGGGGGAGTGTGGGCATCATGCCGCCTCCAGAACCCTGGTGACCAAAGCATTCCGCCATGGATTCTACTGGCCAACGGCCCTCGAGGAGGCTGTGGATCTGGTGGACAAATGTGAAGGCTGCCAACGCTTCAGTGCACAAAGCCATATGCCGCCTTCAGTGCTGAAAACCATTCCCTTGTCATGGCCATTCGCCGTCTGGGGACTGGACATGGTTGGGCCCTTCAAGACGGCTCGTGGAGGAATGACGCATCTTCTGGTAGTCGTCGACAAGTTCACCAAGTGGATCGAAGCCAGACCTATCAAGAAGCTTGACGGCCCCACTGCCGTCAGGTTTATCACAGACGTCTCTGTCCGATATGGCGTTCCCCACCGCATCATCACCGACAACGGCACCAACTTTGCCAAGGGCGCCCTGGCGCTCTATTGTTCCAAGGTAGGCATCCGGCTCGACCTGGCCTCAGTGGCACACCCCTAGTCCAACGGCCAAGCGGAGAGGTCCAATGGCATGATCCTAGCCGGCGTCAAGCCAAGGCTGGTGGCACCACTGGTCAGGTCAGCCGGTTGCTGGATCGAAGAACTGCCGGCTGTACTATGGAGCCTCCGCACCACGCCCAACCGCTCGACCGGCTTCACTCCATTCTTTCTGGTATACGGGTCTGAGGCTATTATCCCCACGGATGTCGAATTCGACTCGCCTCGGGTCACCCTATACACAGAAACAGAGGCGGAGGAGGCCAGAGAAGACGGTGTGGATCTCCTCGAGGAAGCAAGAGACTTGGCTTTAAGACGGATGGCCATCTACCAACAGAAGCTGAGATACTACCACAGCAAAAGGATCAGGCCCCTCTCTTTCAGGGAGGGAGACTTGGTCCTCAGAAGAATCCAACGCACTGCCGGCCAGCACAAGCACTCACCCCCTGGGAGGGACCCTTCATCATCAGTAGGGCATTACACAACAACGCGTACTACCTGATTGACGCCTAGAAGCCAAGGAAGTGCAAAAGGGACGACTCCGACCAAGAAACGGAGCTCCCATGGAATGCGGCGTTGCTCCGCCCGTTCTATTGCTAAAAGGCGGAAGACAAGCAAAGGAAAGAGCATACACATGTATCTTCCTCCCTCCTCAGGGGACAAAGAAGGCAATAAAAAGGACATGCTCCATGTTTCTTTTTTATCAAGAGTTCTCACTCACGTGTACGGGCTACACAGCGTACCACCTCTTGCCGGCTTGCTTAAGCCCGGAGGCTACGCAGCGCAGCCCCTTGCTAGCTTTGAACAAGCTCGGGGGCTCGCCAGCCGCTCGGACGGTCAAATCCTTGTAGTCGGGCACATAGTGTACCGGCTGAATCCCGGTCCATCGCTTGAACCTGCGGGCTGGCTCCGGTCGCTCGGTTCGCGATGTGACGCCGGGTCAGGTCGAATACATGCACAGTCCGGCTATACTTGGAACGACCAGCTCGGGCCGGCTCGATCGTACATACGATCTCATTCAAGACTCAAGACGGCCTCTGACTGCCGAGAACAACAAATATGGTGGAAAAAAGCAGGCTCCATGCTTTCTCTTGCTAAAAGAGTTTTCACTCAGTGTACGGGCTACACCGCATACCACCTCTTGTTGGCTTGCTTAAGCCCGGAGGCTACGCAGAAAAAAGCAGGCTCCATGCTTTCTCTTGCTAAAAGAGTTTTCACTCAGTGTACGGGCTACACCGCGTACCACCTCTTGCTGGCTTGCTTAAGCCCGGAGGCTACGCAGCGCGACCCCTTGCTAGCTTTAAACAAGCTCGGGGGCTCGCCAGCCGCTCGAATGGTCAATCCTTGTAGTCGGGCACATAGTGTACCGGCTGACTCCCGGTCCTTCGCTTGAACCAGCGGGCTGGCTCCGGTCGCCAGGTTTGCGATGTGACGCCGGGTCAGGTCGAATACATGCAAAGTCGGGCTATACTAGTGACAACCGGCTCGAGTTGGTTCATTCTAGCCGGCCTCTGATTGGCTTATGTCTTGTTCTTTACGTCTTGATGGCTTCGGATAAGAGAAGTCAACCAGGAATCAAAAGACACGGTCATAAGACAACACGCTTGGTGACGAATATAATGCTGAATATGTACATTCATAAAAAGCATTGGCCCATGGCCCACGTTCGTTACATCCCTCCGGGGGTAGAACAAAAAGCACAAAGGGACGCCAGTTACGGGACTGCGGCCTCAGGGGTCGTCTCGGCTGCCGCTCCTGATGTGGTAGCATCGCCGCCTCCGGCTCCTCCCGAGATAGATGCGCCGTCTCCCCTATTGCGGCCCCCGGCTCCGCTGATCCCGGAGTCGGCATATGCCCCACTGCTGGAGGCGGCAGCAGATTCTGCAGCCCAGGCCGCCGCCTTGGCGCTGCCATCGACGTTGTAGGGCTGAAGGCCGTGCAGATCCTCAGCGATCACGCCGCCGTTCTCGCCCCGCTCCAAGACAAAGTAATCCCAGGCGGCATACTCGGCGACGGCGCTGGCTCTCACCCGGAGCTCCTCCTTCATGCCTTGCAGCTCCACCTCTGAGCCGTCGCGCTGGGCAGCCAGCTTGCCCAGGTTCAGGTTGCGATACCATGACTTGGCCAAGCGCAGGGCCATATAAGCCCCAGACCGCGCGACGGAGGCTCGCCAGGCGTCCAGGCGCTCTCCACCCGCTACGAGCCAGCGGGCAAGCCGGCTAATGGTCGTCGGCTCCACGCCCTCCGGCCACAGGGCCGCCACCATCAACGAACCTGCAACCTGGAGCTGAGTCACAGACTCGCTCGGGACGTGCAGACGGCCCCGAAGGCCCACGCCGATCTCCTCGACGCTCCAGCCGGAGGTAGTATCTACCTCCTGCCCGGCCGCGTGGCGCTCCTTGCGGCACACCTCAATGACGGTGTCGGCTGCGACCTAGGTCTCGGAGAAGAGATCTGGGGATAGCCGGGGCGTAAGAACACAGCAAGAGGAGGAGACGGCCAAAAACCAAACGCAAAACAAGGAAAGGAAACCTACGCTGGAAGGCGCCGTCAGTCTCATGAAAGACCTCGAGGACCTCGCGCTCCCGCACCTCACTCGCATGAGTGAGGCGGGTGACTTCCTCCTGGAGGGTCGCGGCGGACTCCAGCGCCTTACACAGCTGCGCTTGCTTCTGGGTAAGGGCTTCGTCCTTCGCCCTCAAGGCGGCGTCCTTGAGGTTCGCCTCCTCAAGATGAAGTGACGCAAGGCGGTCCATTTCTGCAGAGTAGGAGGCCTCCTTCTCCTGCAGCGTGGCCCGCAGCTGCTCCAGCTCAACCCAGCCGGCCGCCTCGAGCTCCTTCTTCTCCGCCTGAAGAAGGTCCAGCTGGTCTTCGAGCCGGCCGCCGGCTTCGCGAAGGGCATCACGCTCCGCGGCAGCCTCGCCCAGCCGGACTTCAAGCTCGGCGATCCGTCTATCAGCCCCCAGGTGCTCGTCCCGAAGCTCGTTGTACGCCTGTACCTGAGCATCGTATAGCGCCTGCCAAAGGGGAGAGAAAGGGAACAGGATTAAGATTCGACCGGGTTAAAAGCATAACCAGCCCGATTCTCGGGGGCTACACCCAGTGGGTGCGCTGTCGCGCCCCCACTGACGACAAGAGAAGAGAAAAAAGCACAAAGAAAAACAGACAAGGCCTACCTGGGTGCGGGCTTCCAGGTGCTCCATGTCGCCGCGTACCACGCGGGCCGCCTGCTCCACCTTCGTCCGGCCGCTGTCAAACAGCGTCACCAGCTCCGACACGCCGGAAAGAACGGTGTCGGCGGGCATTTTCAGGCGGGCCGCATTCGCCGCCCGCCATGACTTCATGGGCCGGCTCCCAGGCTGGCCCCCTGCCCTTGGCGCAACAGGGGCCCGCTGAGGGACGACGATGGCGCCGGCTCCTGGTGCCGGCTCGACGGTCGGCTTGGGCGCCGTCCCAGCCGGCGCTACCTCCTTCGCAGGGGGCGGATGAGCCGCGTCCGGTGCATCCATGGTCGCCCCTGGAGCATCAGGGGCCGCGTCCGACGTGGTCAGATCCAGCGCCGGCGCGTCAGGATCCGCTCGGCCCTGGGAGAAACCGAGATCGTCTCCAGGACCACCTGCTCCGGGGCTGCCGGTTCAGATGGCTGGGCCCCTTCGGTCCTTGGGACCGGCCTGGAGGCGGCATCGCTAGCTGGCTCTTCCACACGGGCGTGTGCGAAGGGATCATGTCTAGCCTTTGCACGCTTCTCTGCCAGCCTCTCGACCCGGCTGGGGCAAGGCTGATCCACGGCGGCCTTCCCCGCAGCCGTGTCCCACCGCCGCCTAGACTCTGCCTCCAGCTCCCTATCGGCAGCATCGGCCGCTGCCCAGCCGGCCCGCTCGGCCATGGAGGCGGTGTCTTCATCCGCATCCTCCGCCTCCCTGACAAGCCAAGCTTCTCAGGAACAAAGTTCATCTCAAAATACGGAAGGGAGAAGAAGAGGAAACCATACCCGACGACTATCGGGACCTGCCTCCGGCCACCGCCACGGCGCCTCTTGGCGTCGCCTGCTCGCTGCCCGGCTAGGGGACCCGACGCCGGCCGCTTAGAGGCCGGCCGGGAAGTTGTGGCACCCTTGCCCTTCTTCCCGGCTGCCTCGTCGGCAGCGGTCGCTCCGCCACCTTGACGCCGGCCGCACGACGGGAGTGGGTCGGTGACCTCCTCCACCTCGTCGGAGTCTCCCTCAAAGGCTGCATTAGAGCAGAATGAGGCCTCCTCCTCATCATCCGTCCAGTCTGCAAGGGCGTGCCGCGGGTACTCACCGGACGGCTCGGTCCCTTCCGACTCCAGGGGATCTCTCGTGCCGGTGGAGGAGTCTGAGCGGGGCTCCATCGCGTCCTCATCCTCCATCTCGGAGGCGTCGGACGCCTCCACGTCAGGGGCAGGCTAAGGAAGCAACCCCTGTAGGGTCCTGAACATCTACAAAAAAGGAATTCAACCCGGTTAAGCAAACGCTGCCTGCTTCAAAATAAAACAGCAGAAAATAAGGAAGTAAGGCTACCATCGGAGGCGGATGAGCCCGGTTGAACGGGGACATCCCTCATATCCATTCCCCGCTCTCATCCATGCGGGCGGTGGAGATCAGGTTCACCCTTCACGCTACAGCGCCCGGGGTGAACCTCTTGACGAACAGCCGGCACGGATCGAGCCGGCCGCTCATCTGGCAGACCAGTTGCGCCCGCCTCTGCAGAGGCAGGATCCGGCAAACCACCATGGTGGCGAGAAGGTCGCAGCCGAGGATGCCGCTCTCCCTCAAGGTATCGAGGTGGGCGCGAATGAGCGCCACCTCGGGATGCGGCTTGGGAGTCTTCGCGTTCGAGTTCTGCCGCGTCGGAGGAGCGGTGGCGAACGGGGGCATGTTGAGGGCGTCCTGGGCCGGGTCGGTGCTCCTCACATAGAAGAACCCCTTCTGCCAATGCTTGATGGAGACTTGCAAAGGCATCTGGGGGAAGCCGGACTTCGGGCGGTGATGCACCAACGCGGCCCCGCACGGCGTCATGGGGCGCGGCCCCTTGAGCTTCTCCACCTCGGATTTCTCCATGGCGATGGATTGCTGCTTGAAGAAGGACAAGTTGTGCCACATATCGACGCGGGGTCGATCCCCACGAAGCCCTCGCACAGGACCACGAAGGCGGCCAGTTGCAGTATGGCATTCGGCGCCAGATGATGCGGCTGCATGCCAAAGAAATGGAGCCACCCGGCGAAGAAAGAGCTAGCCGGGAGCCCGAAACCCTGGTAGAAGTGCTTGGCGAAGACCATGACCTCTCCCGCGACAGGTGCGGGAGAAGCCTCAGAGCCAGGAAGTCGCACCGACACTTGGGAGGCCGGGGGCAGCAGTCGATGATGGCGGAGCGCATCGATGAGCTCCGCGTCAACGTCGCTGCCTAGCCAGGCCCCCTGCGAGGACGCCTGCTGCGCCGATGACCTCTTCGAAGAAGACCCACTGGCCATGGCTGCGGGTGGCAAGTGCTCGAAGCGATCGGCGGAGGCCTCGACGGCGAAGAAGAAGGAGACGAAGGGCGCGAGCTCTTCTTCTCAGGACGCAAGGAGGAAGAAAGCACGGAGCAGGGCAAGAAGAGGGGGCGAATGAACTCCTCGAAACCCTCGCGTCCCATTTAAACCCCCACGAAGCGTCATGGGGAGGGGATACGGTGCGCGCCGGCCCCCATTAATTCCGTGTATTACGGGCGGTAACGCCTCCCTAAGCCCAACCTTCGCGGAGTAAATCCGCAAAAGATCTCCCGCACGGAGGCCGAGGGGGCGTCATGGTGGGACCCAAGGCTGAGGCCCGGTCCCGTCAAGCAGTAATCGCCATCATTACGCCAGGCGGGGCCTGGCACGTGGCGTTCTCCGGGCCAGTTGCGACCAGACCGAAGCGTCGCTCCAAAGATGCCCGGCTCCGGAGTCGGCGCCCTTTGTCGCGAACAAAAGCCAAAATATCAAGACAAGACAACAAGCCGGTGAGGCCGCTCGCCCGCAGGCGGCGGGCCTCGCCAGCTTCGGGGACTACTGTCGGGGGGATAACCCCAGGGTAGGCTCATCGAGCCTGCTCCTTCATTTCCGGCCCAAAGGACATAAAGGCATGGAGATTCTCAAAGCCCAAGTCTTCTAACCGGATAGGCCTCGCCTGCCGGCTGGACGACGAGGGGGCCATCTTTCTGGCCGGCCAGGCATCCCCTACCGGCTAGAATGCAGGCGGCCTCCCCTTCAGAGCCGGCCTGGTCTTGCCAGCCGGACTGGGGAGGAGGCTGCCACCAGCGAGCCGGCTATCCAAGCAGGCTAGCCGGCCGAGGATCACCAGTCACATCAGATCGTAGGTCAGGAAAGGACCTCACGATTAAAGGTAGCTACGCGTCAGCAAAGGTATGGGATCGGGGCGCCCGACAGGTACAAACGTCGGCGGCCACGCCGCTGACCTACCCCGGCTCTGATCCATCACCTAGCCTGATGTCGGACCGTCACACTCCCACTCCATTACTGCACTCGGCGTGGGGAACAGTGGAGGCGGTCGTACAGCCTGCCCATGAAGAATCTCGCGGGGCGACGCTTGACGTACAACGCGTGCTCAGCGTCAACCTTACGCGGGAGCCCCATTGGCCAGCCAGCGGGTCCCACAGGTCAACGAGACCATATAGCCGGCGGGCCCCTCATCGACAAGACATGACCCTCGTGGGCCCGTGGCCAGCCGGCGAAGCGGACAGCCGGGTCCCATGCTTGTACTCTTTATCCATATTGTAGGCCGGCGGGTTCGTCTATAAAACCCCCCGGCCGCCCCCCATGCAGAGGGGCCGATCACTTACCAGTCATTCAACACTACACTCCCAACAACCAACAGAGAGCGAGGTAGAGACGAGCCGGCTGCTCCCCTCTTCCTCCTCCCAACACAGCTCCAGGAGCAACATTGTACTCTGTTCCCATACATCAAACACACAAGCAGGATTAGGGGTATTATCTCTACGGAGAGCCCTGAACCTGGGTACATCGTGCGTCCCATGCGTGTACCAACCTCGTTCCCAACGCCCACCTTTGTCCCTTCGGTTCTCACCGACTTTAGCCTACCTATGGCATATGTTGTGAGTATTCACCGACACAAAACTATAAGCCCTATCTTCCTTTGTGTTCAGCTGAAACTTTGACACCATGAGTACCACGTGAGTTATAACAATTGTGGAAAACAAAAGAGATGATTGAGTATGTGGGTTTGCCTTACAAGCTCTTATTTGACTCTTTCTCATGTTGTGATAAATTGCAATTGCTTCAATGACTATGGACTATTGTTGGTTACTTCTCGGTAAGGTTTTTGCTTCATGCTTTGCTTTGTGAAGGAATTGTTACTTTCCCATAAGAATCTTTATGATATATTGTTGTTGTATGTGTGATCATGATGCCCTCATGTCCGTTTTATGTTTTATCGACACCTTCGTCCCCAAACATGTGGACATGTTTATGGAACTTGGTTTCGCTTGAGGACAAGCGAGGTCTAAGCTTGGGGGAGTTGATACGTCCATTTTGCATCATGCTTTCATGTTGATATTTATTGCTTTTTGGGCTGTTATATTACTTGTGGTACCATATTTATGCCTTTTCTCTCTTATTTTGCAAGGTTTATTTAAAGAGGGAGAATTCACGCAGCTGGAATTCTGGACTGGAAAAGGAGCAAATCCTAGTCCACTATTCTGCACATCTCCAAATGCCCTGAAAATTTACGTCGATTTTTTCTGGAATATATTAAAAATATTGGGCAAAAGAACTACCGGAGGGGGGCCACCAGGGCCCCACAAGCTTGCCCACCGCCACCACCCCCCCTGGTGGCGCAGGGCAGGCTTGTGGGCTACCTGAAGGCCCGCTAGCCCCCCTCTTTTGCTATATGATGCGTCCTGACCTGGAAAAAATCATACGGGAGCTTTTTCGTGGTTTCGCCGCCGCCACGAGGTGGAACTTGAGCACATCCAATCTAGAGCTCCGGCAGGACGATCCTGTCGGGGAAGTTTCCCTCCCGGAGGGGGGAATCATCGCCATCGTCATCACCAACACTCCTCTCGTCGGAGGGGAGGCATCTTCATCAACATCTTCATCAGCACCATATCCTCTCCATTCCCTAGTTCATCTCTTGTAATAAATCTTCGTCTCGCGACTCCGATTGGTACTTGTAAGGTTGCTAGTAGTGTTGATTACTCTTTGTAGTTGATGCTTGTTGGATTACTTGGTGGAAGAGATTATGTTCAGATCCTTGATGCTATTCATTACACCTCTGGTCATGATTATGATTATGTCTTGTGAGTAGTTACTTTTGTTCCTGACGACATGGGGTAAGTCATGCTGATAATAGTCATGCGAATTTGATATTCGTTCGGTATTTTGATATGATGTATGTTGTTTTCCCTCTAGTGGTGTTATGTGAACGTCGACTACATAACACTTCACCATATTTGGTCCTAGAGGAAGGCATTGGGAAGTAGTAAGTAGATGATGGGTTGCTGGAGTGACAGAAGCTTAAACCCCAGTCTATGCGTTGCTTCGTGAGGGGCTGATTTGGATCCACTAGTTTAATGCTATGGTTAGACTTTGTCTTAATTCTTCTTTTGTAGTTGTGGATGCTTGCGAGAGAGGTTAATCATAAGTGGGATGCTTGTCCAAGTAAGGGCAGTACCCAAGCGCCGGTCCACCCACATATCAAACTATCAAAGTAACGAACGTGAATCATATGAACATGATGAAACTAGCATGACAGAAATTCCCGTGTGTCTTTCTGAGCGTTTTTCCTCCTATAAGACTTTGTTCCGGCTTGTCCCTTGCTACAAAAGGGATTGGGCCACTTGCTGCACCGTTGCTACTACTTGTTACTTGTTACTCTTTGCTTGCTACGTTTCACCTCGCTACACAATCACTTGTTACCGCTACTTTCAGTGCTTGCAGTTATTACCTTGATGAAATCCATTTATCAGAGCCTTCTGCTCCTCGTTGGGTTCGACACTCTTACTTATCGAAAGGACTATGATTGATCCCCTATGCTTGTGGGTCATCATGCTTCTCATCCAATCTTTGTAGAACTCTCTTGATGTGCAATTGTGCAGTTGTTGGGTCCTCTTTCTATGCACTTGCACTTGCAGAAGTATTCTTTTTTGCACTTGTAAAATTCTTTTTATGTGCACTTGTTAGGCCTTGAACCTTGATGTGTAGAGGAGTCGTGTATGATGTATTGTATGTCATGCGATGTGCTACTGAAATAAAATATATAGTTTATTTGCAATCTTTTATTCTGTTGTACTTGTTTTTTAATGGACCTATCCTCAGATATGCGTGCTTCTGAAAAAATAATGTATCAACCCAAACAAATTAGTCATTTTCAATAGTAAAATAGGTATTGGGCCACGCCCATGTAGGCTAAATTGGTGGACTGGGCTGTGAAATTTATGATGATTCCATTTGGTCACTAGCAATGCCACGTCAGCTTGGCCACGTCAGATCCTACGTGGCTCACACAAATGGGTAGTGACCAAACCAAAATTTTGGTCAATAGAGATCTACAACCAAAATTTTAGAAAGGTCATGTTTGTTCATTCTTGACGGACAATTGTTGACCTTGTAAATTTGGTCAAAAAAAGGTCAATAAACGTCAACAATGACGAATGAACGACCAATATAGGTAGTCATAATTGACCTTATTTCTTGTAGTGGTTGGCTGGGGCGATGGAGGAGGAGTTGCCACAACTCACCATGGATTCGTGGCTGCTTGGTGCAAGGTCTACAGCGGGGTCATGATGTTGGAAATATGCCCTAGAGGCAATAATAAAATAGTTATTATTATACTTCCTTGTTCAATATAATCTTCTATTGTCCATGCTAGAATTGTGTTGAATGAAAACTCAAATACATGTGTGGGTACATAGACAACACACTGTCCCTAGTAAGCCTCGTGTTGACTAGCTCGTTGATCAAAGATAGTTAAGGTTTTCTAGACATAGACAAGTGTTGTCACTTGATAATGGGATCACATCATTAGGAGAATGATGTGATGGACAAGACCCAAACTATGAACGTAGCATGTGATTGTGTTGTTTTATTGCTACTGTTTTTCTGCATGTCAATTATATGTTTCTATGGCCATGAGATCATGTCACTCACTCACACTCGAAGAATACCTTATGTGTATCAAACGTCGCAACGTTACTGGGTGACTATAAAGGTGCTCTACAGGTATCTCCAAAGGTGTTTGTTGCGTTGGCATGGGTCAAGACTGGGATTTGTCACTCCGTGTGATGGAGAGGTATCTCGGGGCCCACTCGGTAATACAACATCACAACAAGCCTTGCAAGCAATGTGAATAAGGAGTTAGTTACGAGATCTTGTATTACAGAACGAGTAAAGAGACTTGTCGGCAACGAGATTGAACTAGGTATGGAAATACCGACGATCGATTCTCGGGCGAGTAACATACCGAAGGACAAAGGGAACATCATACGGGATTAACTGAATCCTTGACATAGAGGTTCAACTGATAAAGATCTTCATAGAATATGTAGGGGCCAATATGGACATCCAAGTCCCGCTATTGGTTATTGTCCGAAGAATGTCTCAGGCCATGTCTGCATAGTTCTCGAACCCTCAGGGTGTGCACACTTAAGGTTCGGTGATGTTTCAGTATAGTTGAATTATGTATGTTGGTGACCGAATGTTGTTCGGAGTCCCGGATGAGATCCCGGACGTCACGAGGAGTTCCGGAGTGGTTCGGAGTTGAAGATTGATATATAGGAAGGGTACATTTGGCTTATAGAAGAATTTCGGGCATTTCGGTAAAGTACCGGGAGTGACAAATGGGTTTCGGGGTTCCACCGGGAGGGGCCACCCCCTCGGAGAGGGACCAAGTAGACCCAAGGGTGGCACACCAGCCCCTAGTGGGTTGGGCAGCCATCCCAAGAGGGCCTACTTCGGCAGAAGAGAGAAAGTGAGAGAGCTGGGCCAAACCGACTTGCGAGAGGAGTCCCCCTCCTCTAAACCGAATTGGAGGAGGACTCCTCCTCCTCCTTGCGCCGGCCGAACCCTAGGGCAAGTCCCTAGGGCGCCACCCCTCCCCTCCCACCTATATATAGTGGAGGTGAGAGAGGCTTTGTGCACGACAAGACACGGTGTAGCCCCTCTCCCTCCACTACTTCGTGACACCCCGTAGGTTATTTCGGTACGACACGACGAAGCCCTGTCGGAGTAACTCCACCACCATCGCCGTCACGTCGTCGTGCTGCCGGAGAATTCATCTACCTCTTTGTCTCTCTTGCTGAATCAAGAAGGCGGAGATCGTCATCGAGTTGTACGTGTGCTGAACGCGGAGGTGCCGTCCGTTCGGTGCTAGATCGGGACGGAGTTCGTGGGACGGATCGTGATTGGATCGCGAAGACGTTCGACTCCATCAACCGCGTTTCTTAATGCTTCATGCTTAGGGATCTACAATGGTATGTGGATCCGATCTCTCCTCTCGTAGATGGTCATCACCATGGATAGATTTTATGTGTGTGTAGGAAAAAATTTGTTTCCCATGCAACGTTCCCTAACACACAGATCCTCTTATAGCTAAAGCTTTTGCGCTCCAAGACGGGGTCCTCTTTGCGAGGTTGAGGGGCTACTCCAAGGTTGTCATGGAAACAGATTGTGTGGATTTGGTCTAGCTCTGGAACTTGTGTCACAACTCAAGATCAATGATGGCGCCTATCTTAGATGAGATATGGGAGCACGTCGTGGCTTTTTCTTCTTTTGTTATTCAACATTGTAATAGATCAACAAACACTTCCGCCCATCCTTGTGCAAAGCCAGCTAGCACTTTAGATGTGATGGACAGATGGCTTGATTCGAAACCTAGTTTTCTTGTAACCAGCTTTATGACAGACTTTGTCGAGGCATCCATTGAATAAAGCTCTTCATATTTCCTCTCAAAATAATATTTATTCAATTTATGCATCAATACACATCATGTACATATAGGTAAACCTGGAAATGGTAATTAAAAAACCGGGTGTAACGGTTCGGTTATTTTTTTGGGTTTGATTGGTTTAGGTTTTACTGGGCTGAGCTTTTTTTAGTTTGGTTTTGGTTTGGGTAAGTGAAGAAACCAGTTTGGGTATAGTTGGTTATGGGTTTAAACAGTTTGGTTATAAACGGTTATAAACTATGGGTCCAAACCGGTTTATAGGCATTGGTTATGTGCAATAACCAACGATGACCGAGAACGAATATCTTTGATCAGCATGCATGTTGTAATGCACTATGTAATTATGTATTATGGGGAAATACGTCATGAAAATCGAAAGTGTTTGCTTGTGCTTTGGCTAAGTAATTTTGTTTTAATACACTTGTTACTGAGCTATTCAGACGTGGACATTTTTTTGCCTTTTGCTGTGTGTTGACTATATCTCAAGGATAACTTTGTTCTCAAACTGTTGTAGATGCACTTATGACTTTTTTATCTCATTTGCTTCTTAACTTGTCAATTTGTGCAATTATATGTACATTAAAGAAAACTCATAGTTATTTATTGGTTTTAAACCCACGGTTATGTATTGGGTTTAAGTTGGATTGGGTGGAAAAAATAACAGGTTTAGTTTTGGTTGGGCTGAAAATGACATCAAATGGGTATAGTTTAAGTATGGTTTTAAGAGATAAATGTATGGGTATGATTCAACTACAATTCAAGTATGAAACCATTTTCAGGTTTACATATAGGAGGTTATCTAATAAAATCCCTATGTAAGAGGTAAGTTGAATCAAATTCTTGTCATTATATCTCATAAAATTCCTATGTAAGAGGTAAGCTGAATCAAATTCTTGTCATTATATCTCACAAACCAAACACATGAACGAAATCATCAAATTCCAGTTTTTTACTCAGAACCAAACACAAGAATGGAACCATGACATACCATTGCATTTAGTTCCCAAACCATGCATGCACACCCTAGACTTCCTAAGTTGAACCTTGTTTGTTTTCCGCTCACTTTTCTTTTTTTGAAACAAGGTTTCCGCTCACTCTGAACTAAACGTTGGTTTACATTGCAGCTGGAACGGCAAACAAAAGCTTTACTTTCTTGTGAGGACAACGTACCCTTACAAATTAAGTATTGCATACAAAAAGGTACATATAAAGTTAATGAACAGCTTATGCGGGGTACACAGTATGGAAAAAACAGCTTATGCAGGATTAGTAGTAGCATAGGATATCATTACTAGGAGGTGGCCAGTACTAACAAAACATCAGCAAATCCATAGCTATCAAGGCCACAAGGGAGACGAGCAACATGCTACTTCTATTACGTTGAACGGCCATAGAATAGATAAAGCAGAGAGGATGAGAAGCAGATGTTATATCGGAAATGCAATTCGGCTTACAGCTTAGTACTCCCTCCGTTCCTAAATATAAGTCTTTGTAGAGATTTCACTAATGAACTACATACGGATGTATATAGACATATTTTAAAGTATACATTCAATCATTTTGCTCCGTATGTAGACATAGTAAAATCGTTTAAAAGACTTATATTTAGGAACGGGAGTAGTAGTTACTGTTACTCTATAAGCTACGGAGGTGTTTGTTTCACGACTTTTTAGCCGGGACCTGATTACAGCGCCATGCAAAACCGTTACCGGTGTTTGCTTGAGTTGGGATGGAATCCGATACGGTGTATTCCAATTACAGTGCTATACAAATTTGATTCCGCCCACCCCTGGCTGTTAAGCGATCCCATCCGGATCCATTTTTCTCGCTGCGTGTCTTTGCGTCTGTCTCGCACACGGCCATGGCAGCGCCGCTGCCGTACCAGCACAACCGTCGGAGTGCGGCCGGCCTCCCGCCACCACCGCTGCTGGCGTACCATCACGGCCGCCGGAGCGTCGCCGGCCTCTCGGCACCATCGTTGTTGTCGTACCATCACGGCTATCGGAGCGCCGGCAGCCCCCGCCACCACCGCTGCTGTCGTTCCATCACTGTCGCCCGAACATCGTCACCACAACTGTTGCTGTTGTACCATCACGGCCGCCGCCGCCGCCATCGTATCTTTGATTGTATACCTTCTCTGTACTCTGTGTTACCGTTACCAGAGTGATCCAAACAAAACCAGCAAAATTTCCATTACAGCCACAGTGGGGCGTAACCTCATTACCTTACCATTTACATTAACGGAACCACAACCAAACACCTAATTGTATTTCCAACTAACCAACCACCTTACCTAGCCAGTACGAGCTGAGCTCAGCTCCAGGCTCCAGCTAGTTGTGCGAGGGCGAGTGCCTGCGTACGTGTTTTTCTTTTTTTTTTTTTTTTTTTTGCGGGATGGGTGCCTGCGTACGTTGTGGTAATCTGCGGTGAAGGGCACCCCAGAGTAGGCTGCTCCACCTCACCGAATTTTAGAGATGATTTTCTTTCTTATAAATATAATCCCAGTAGATGAACTTTTTTTCAGATGTGATGAAATTACTTTCAAATTCGATAAACTGTTTTAAAATTTTGATAGACTTTTAAAAAAATTGATGAACTTTTTTTCAAAATGGATGAACTTTTTTCAACCGCAATGAACTTTTAAAATTCAATGAACATTTTTCCAAATTTATGAACTTTTTTTAAAATTTCATGCACATTTTCGAATTCATGATTGTTTTTCTTTTTTTATCTAAATCAACGGTTGACCGGTCAACCACGATCAATCAGCAGCAGGACGTTTTGGGCCGACCCAACAGCGCGGCTGCATGGGCACCACAACTCCTAGTTTTTTTTTTTAAAGCAATCCCAAATTTCATTAACTAGAACGGTGTGAGGGTAGATCCCCCTCCACACAAGCTGCCACTTGGACAGGAACAAAGTTTCCCCACTCCTCGAAGTGGTTTGGTTCGTACATACGACCGATACAAGCAAGTTGATGCGCGGCACCATTCGCGTGTCGACGACATAGGGAGATCTTCTGTTGGGAAAACCATATCTTCAATTGGTATTTCATGTCCTCAATGAGTGAAGCATACGCTGATGCATCCGCCCGGGAAAGGTCCATAGCCTCTGTCAAGAGCGAACTGTCTGTTTCAAAGATCACCCGCACCATGCCCAGCTCCGCCGCCATTGTTATTGCATGTGATAGAGCATAGACTTCCGCGGCAAATGCATCCGCTGCGTGCGCCTGGCGCCCCGCGCGAGCAGCCAGCACTGCTCCGTTTCCATCTCTAGCGACAATGCCCCAGCTTGAGTCCGCCTGCCCTGGTATAAAGGATCCATCCGCATTGATTTTGATCATATCACTTGGCGGTGGCTTCCATTTAGTCGGGCTCTTTCCTTTCTCTGGAGCTCTGAAAATCTGCATGTACTCCATGACATTGGCCTGAGTTCTTCGCGCCACTTCCTCAGCCTGTGCCGACATCTCTCCCTCCCTCAGCTTGTTTCGGTTGGACCACCATAGCCACCAAAACGTAAGGATATGCATACGCTTAATCTCGCTCAGGCCCCATATGTAGTCTAGGGCATGGTGTACGGAGGTGATTTCCTGCAACATCGCCCGCTCCGGCTCCAGCGCTAGAGCCCTCCAGACTCCCTTGACATGTTCGCACTTGATAAATAGATGGCCCCCATCCTCCTCCGCCTTGCCACAGAAGAGACATTTCGTGTCCGCCACCGGGATACCCCTCTTTCTCAGATTTGAGCGGAGTGCGAGAGATTCATGCTTCAGCCGCCACGCGAACATCTGAATATTCCTCGGGCCTGGTAGTTTCCATAGACGGGTCCAGGATTCGTCCGTGCCATGGTTAGTGCCTGCTGTAGCTGAACTTGCACCTACTTCCCCCTGTTCCAGTAGCTTTCCCATTCTTACTTGCAGCTTATATGCGCTTCGTACCGAGTGTTCGCCTTTACCATCATATTGCCACGCCACAAAGTCGGGAACCCCTTCCCGCAGTGGGATACGGAGAATATGATGACCATCATCAGCCCAGAAGGTATCTCGCACCAGCCGTTCATCCCAGTTCCCTGACGCCGGATCAATAAGTTCACATACATACTCCAGCAGGTTGCCTTGCCGTGGTGTGATCACCCGTCTCGACCACGGCCTGGGTATCCAGGGATCATGCCAGATGCTGACCCTCTCCCCATCCCCGATCCGCCAAATGTACCCCGCCTTGATGAGCTCCAACCCATGCAACAGACTTCGCCAGGAGTATGATATACCCGGCTTCGGCGACGCGTCCAGTACATGCGTATTGGGGTAATATCTTGCCTTGAGGACCCTAGCGCACAAAGTCTCTGGAGATTGAATCAACCGCCAAATTTGCCGTGATAGCATAGCCCTGTTAAAGCAGTCCATATCCCTAAAACCGAGCCCACCCAGATTCTTAGGTTTGGTTAATTTCTCCCAGCTGATCCAGTGGATAGTGTCCTCCTTGTCCTGTTGGCTCCACCAGTATTTTCCCAGCAGCGAACTGAGCTCCTCACAGAAGGACTTGGTAAGGTAGAAGCAGGACATAGCATAAGTAGGGATTGCCTGAGCGACAGTTTTCACCAGAACTTCCTTTCCTGGCTTCGCAATGAGCTTTTCCTTCCATCCGTAGACCTTTCCTGCTACAGCCCCCTTGACATAAGCAAATGCTTTCCTCTTTGATTGCCCCACATGAACTGGCAAACCAAGGTATTTCTCATTCCAATTCTCACTCCGAATCGCCAGGGTGTTCTTAACTTCCTCTCGCACAGTATCTATGGTGTTTGGGGTAAACATGATGGCTGACTTCTCCGTGTTAATGCACTGTCCCGAGCACCTCTCATATAGATCAAGGATCCCTTTCAGGACCACAGCTTCAGTTTGGTTGGCTTTCATGAGCAGAACAGCATCATCCGCAAAGAATAAATGAGAAACCATCGGTGCGTTGGTGCAGATTTTCACTCCACTCAGTCTTCCTGAACTTTCCGCGGCATGGAGAAGCGCAGACAGGCCTTCCGCACAGATCACAAAGAGGTACGGCGACAATGGGTCACCCTGCCGCAGACCTCTTGATGGTCTAAACTATTCTGTCAGATTTCCATTCACTTTGATCTGGTACTTCACTGTCCTGACACACCTCATAATCAGCTGGACCACCCTATCCTGAAAACCCAGCCGGCTAAGCATCGCATCCAGGTAGCTCCATTCCACCCGATCATAGGCTTTGCTCATGTCTGCTTTGACTGCCGCATACCCCTCCTTCCCTTTCGTCTTGTGCAGAATGTAATCCGAGATCTCATACGATATTAGCACATTATCCGTAATCAACCGTCCCGGAATAAAAGCACTCTGGTTGTCTGATATGATTTGGGGAAGTATCAGTTTCATCCTGTTGGCTATCACCTTCGAAACCAGCTTGTAGATCACATTGCACAGACTTATAGGCCGTAGGTCCTTGATTCTGCTCGGGTTTTTCACTTTGGGTATAAGGACGACGACGGTGTCGTTCCATCCTGCCGGGATCTCACCCCCATTCATAACAGCTAAAACTTCTTCTACAACCTGATCGCCCATCACAGGCCAATTCCTTTTATGCACAATCGAGGGCATTCCATCCGGTCCAGGGGCTTTTAAATCCCCTATGTGATCAAGCGCAGCTTTCACTTCCTCGCGTGTAAAGTCAGCCAACATGATGTTATTCATGTCGTCAGTGACACGGGCCGGCACCGTATCGGGGAGGTCCTCCAATCGGCCCGACATACTGGATGTGAATAAACCCTGAAAGTATGAGCAGACATAGTTAGTGAGGTCGTTCCCTTCCTTCACTACCGTACCATCCTCCTTTACAAGCCCTTTGATGCGGTTCTTCTTCCTCCTAGCGGACGCCACTGCCATAAAATAGCGCATAATCCTGTTCCCATCCTTCAACCAGGCTACGTGTGACCTTTGTTTAGCTCTAGTATTCTTCTTTTCCTCCAGATCATTGACCACTCCCCTCAACCTCCCTTCCTCCCAGATCTTAGCTTCAGACACAGGTGCACACATACATCTCTCCAGGTCGGTTTGGGCTCGCTTCAGTCGTCCTGCCAGCTCTCCAATCTCTTCCTTGTGCCATCTTCGCATCCTGCAGGCCACCTTTCGCATGGATTGTTCGACACTACAACCTTCCGCCTTCCCTTCCTCCCATGCTTCCTGGATAACCTTGGCACACCCCTCCTCCTGCAACCACCATGCTTCAAACCTAAACCCTCGATCCCCTCCTCCTCCTCCACTTCTCCCTGCATCTCCCATCGTGTTAATAACCAGCGGCCTATGGTCCGAATGCCTCGGCCTCTCATGCACCACAGAGAACCCCGGGAATTTCCCACACCATTCCGCATTCGCAGTTACCCGATCCAATCTCTCACATATATAGGAATGAATCTCCTTGTTATGGTTCCTCCACGTAAACTTGTCTCCTGTGTACCCGATATCACACAGTCCAGCATGAACCAAGGAGTCGCGAAATCTGTCCATATAGGCCTGCGGTCTCCGTCCCCCACCAATCTTTTCATCATCTACCAGGATTTCGTTGAAGTCACCGTAGCACATCCAGGGTCTCCCAGCCTCGTGTTGCTGCCCAAGTAATATGATAGTGCGCCATGTCTCTATTTTGCGCTCCATCTCCGACTCCCCATACATTCCAGTAAGTCTCCATAGCGTACCATCATCCTCCGTAACATCCACATCGATGTGTCGTCGGCCATACGACCTAAGGCTGATGTTTACGCCTCTCCTCCAGAAAAGAGCAATCCCCCTGCTCCTCCCCTCCGAGCTCCTTGCCACCATATTACACAAACCTAGCTTCCACTTAAACTTCTCCAACTCCTTCTTTGTCAGTTTTGTTTCAGATAAGAAGATGATGTCAGGATCCTCCGTTCTCCCCACCTCGAGGAGACCTTGAACTGCCGGGCCATTCCCGAGTCCCCGGCAGTTCCGACCTACGAGTTTCATTGTGTCCGGCGGGGCTGCTCCAGCAGCCCGGCCGATATTGGTTCAGTGATCTCCGTCTCCTCCCTTGAACCTTGCTTCCCGAGCTCCAACCGCCCCCTCTTCGAGACCTCCTTCTCTCCCTCTCCATCCATGTTCCTCTTACTCCCGGTCATTCTTTCAGCGTGCTGATTGCCTGTGGTACCCTCCCTGTTCTCCCTCCCAGTTCTCTTAAACCTCCTCTGCCCGGGACCCTTCTTTTGCATGCCTGACACTTCAAGTTCCTGTGACTCCACCAAGGGTGTAGGGGACTGGTTCAGTCGATCATCGCTCACCAACCCCGGTGGCGTAGCATGAATCTCCTCCGATCCATCAACATGGGACCTATTGGCCAGATCCTCGTGACTGTGGTTGCCCCTCTCATCTACACAGTTTTTGCCCAGCACCCCTTCCCCTTCCTGCTCAGCCATGACGAGTTGCTTGGGTCTCCCCCGCTCCCTCTGCCCTGCTTCCGCTATTTTAGCAGGACTAGTCACCTCCTCACCCTTCTCAGCATCCTCCGGCTGCCCCTCCGTGCTCCTAGAGCCATCCTTCCGCCACGAAAGGCTATCGCTTCCACTCCCCGATTTCTCATAAGAGCGGACTACGCCGTGAGATCTTGGGCCTCCTCCTCCCCTTCCTCTCCCCCTCCAGGACCCCTCCTCCTCCCCATACATCTTCCTCCGACCCATGTCTGCCCGGAGCCAGCTTCCAAACTGCGCCTTTTCCCCCTTAGCCATCTTATCACGACACGCCTTCTGTCCATGTCCCACATGACCACATATATAGCAAAAGTCAGGCAAGAATTCATACTCAAAACGGCACCACGATCCATCCTCCCCAGGCGAAGCACCATCAATCTTCATACTCCTCTTGTGTCTGAGTCTAGCCTCGTTCTCCTCATCATCCAATGTAAATCCTCTCATGATCGGTTTGTCCAACTTCATCCTAACTTTCACACGTAGGAATTTGCCCATGGCACTTCCATCCAGACCCACGTCCGCTTCAACAAAGCTTCCCACGACATTGCCAATCTCCTCCGCCGCCTCTGCATTCATCATACCGAGCGGGAGATTGAAGATTCTCACCCAGATAGGTGTCTCGTTGAATTCATACTCCTCCAACCTCTTCCCCGGATCATAGTCTTCCACCACCATGAGATCCTTCTCAAACATCCAGGGACCGTCCTCCAAGGCCCTCCTCTTCCCCGATTCCTGGTTAAAGGTGAACACGAACAGATTCTCTCCCACCTCCTTGCAACCAATACCCTTGATCGGGCACCACACCCTCCCCAGCGACAGCCTGATCGCATCTGGGTGAGCTAGTCTCTCCGACAACACCTTGCCCACTGCCTGCGCCGCCAGGGCCTTTCCCTTCTCTTTCATCTGCGCCTTGATCCTCACCCCCCTGCGTTCCTCCTCCGTCAACTTCAGCCCCCGCATCAGTCCAGCAACCGTCTCCATCGTTGTCTCCCTCCTTTGTGATGTTTGGTGAATTAGGGTTTCGGTGTTTTACGACCGTGTGACCCCAAAACACACGGAAGGTTTATGGTGGTTGGGATCTACGATGGTGTGATGCAGGTGATCCGCCAGGACACAATGGCGGCGAGCGTCGGACACGACGGCGAGCAGAGCAGCCCGATCCCCTCAAACCCTAATCGCCTTCGTAAACCACGGAGGACTCATAACCGCCACACCTGGGGCGGACGCTTAATGGTAGGTAGCGGCCACCACAACTCCTAGTTGGCGCTTAAGCTCGTCGAATTTGGAGCTCGAGACCAACACGGTCCATCGCCTACTTAAAGACGCCCAATCGATCTGGATTCTACGAAGCGCCCATAGTCGCCCCGTCGCCCCTCCAACAGCCCTCGACCAGACTCTACGCAGGCGATTCCGTTATCGATCTCGACTCGATGGCGCCAGCAGCAAAGTCGTCGGTTTTGCTTGACGTGAAGCCGTGGGGCGACGAAACCGACATGGCCAAGCTGGAGGAAGCCGTGCGTGGCGTCAGCATGGAAGGCTTGACCTGGGGTGCATGTATGTTGATCTCTCTGGTATATATGATCTCCTTTTTTTTTTTTTCGAAATAAATACCTCTGAATTTGACTGGCTTCTTGTTTGCAGCCAAGCTCGTTGAGGTTGGATACGGGATGAAGAAGCTGCAGATAATGCTGGCCGTCGTCAACGACCTCGTCTCCGTCGACGGCCTTATCGAGGACCACCTCTGCGCTGAGCCGATCGACCAGTACGTTCAGAGCTGCGACATTGTGAGCTTCAACAAAATCTGTAAGCAATTTCGTGCCTGCTTTGTACGTTGATCAAGTATATATTACAAGATTATCTCCCACGTCTATGTTCCTGCTTTAATTTGGCTTGACGACGCTTTGTTTGGAACTAATGTCTGCGTAAACTTGCTCTAATCGTTGCAGGAGATTCCTCGTTGCGTGCTAGCGATGGCGGAGAAGATTAGTATATGCCCTAGTTAGGTTTTTGGATACCGACTTCTTCTTAATTACTTCGTTATAGTTTGTCTGTCAGAGCACAATATATACCTTTACGTACTTAAGAGCCTTGGACTCCTTGCAATACATTGGAAGCAGCATGACTTTTATTTCTGGAGAATGAAACTGAATTACTCCGTATAGATACTATTTTCGGACAACTATTTCTGATTTTCTGTAATCTGAATTGTCAACTTTGATTTTGTGCATGAGCATGATCGCTCTTCGTTTGCCTATGCGAAAATTTAACACTTTACTGTTAGAGCATCTCCAACACACGCACGATAACAGGACGCGTAAAAAAAATTAGATGCCAAAATAGTGTTTTAGAGGCGCGGTAGCTTTTCTAGGTGCTGCAAAATTTAGCATGCCCCTGTAACGCTTCATCAAACGCGGAAAAATACAAAACGCACGCCCAAACATACAAAAATTAAAGTCAGCAATAAAAATAATTCAACGGCAAACAATAAAATGCAAATTCAAACTCATAACAAACAAATTCGAATTCATAACATACTAAAATATAAATACACCTAGACTACTACTACTCCTCCTCCTCAGTGGTGTAGTACTGAGGATCGTCCGAGTCCCAGCTTGACCCCGTCGAGTTGTCTATCTGGGCAATCCACGCTTGTCTTGCCGATGCGCAACTTGCTCCGCCCTCCTGTGCGTCCAAAAATCGTTCTCAACGATGACGTCCTCCGAGAAGTGCTCACGCCACGCCATCATGACGGCCTCGTTCCTCTCAGCGACGAGGAGATGGCACTCTCGATTCCTCTGGACGTGGCGGTCCTCCTCGATGACTCGACGCGGGGGATGTGTGACATCATGCCGCCTACTAGAGTGTCCAGACGGCGTTGAAGTTCATCTGCGCCCAAGGTGCCATGCCGCCGTGTTGTACGCACGAGCAGCCTCGTGGGCGGTCTTGAGCGTGCCAAGCTCGAGGCGTGTATCGTCAGAGTGGATTTGTTAAAAAAACAGTAACACACCTTTATACAAATTTAATTAAATTGCAGCAAGTCCTTGCAAAAAGAAAATGTAACAAGTCCTATGACCTTCGTTGCAAAAAAAGCAAACTTGTAACAAGGTTTTTGTTTTGCAAACAAAAATATGCAACCTGATCTAGTTATACAAAATTTTCTATAACATGATCTATATTGCAGAATATTACTGCAACATGACCTTTGTTACAATGATGGACAGTGACCTCGTCACTCTGCTTGATCCAACGTCCCATAAGTAGGCAGATCTTTTAAAATATCGGATCCGGCGGCCGAGCAGTAGCACTGTCCTTACTGCTCTTCAGAGCGGTATGTGATTGTCCTCCGCTCCAAAATAAATATCTGATATGTGGGAGAACTTCTTTTTTTTTTAAAGGAAAACTTACATTAACTCATAATAAAGCATATAAACATATACCAGGGCACGAATAGTTTTGGATACAGAACACTATAAAGCATCAATGTAAACCATGACTTCCAAGCTGAACCTTGTTTGTATTTCCGCCTCACTCTGAACTAAACGTGGTCTACATTGGAGCTGGAACGGCAAACGAGCATTGGTTTCTTGTGAGGACAACGTGCCCTTACAAATTAGTAATGCATACAAAAAGGTACACATAGTTAATTAACAGCTTGTGTGGTACACTAAGAACAGCTTATGCTGGGTACACCGTAAGGTAAAAGTAAAACACCTTATGCAGCAGTAGTAGTAGTATATAGGATATCATTACTAGGAGGTGGCCAGTACTAACAAAACGTCAGCAGATCCATAGCTGACAAGGCCACAAGGGAGACGAGTAACACACTACTGCTACTACGTAGAACGGCGAAAGAATGGAGAGAACAAAGAGGATGAGAAGCAGATGTTATACAGCTTAGTAGTTACTGTTACTCTATAAGCTAACTGTATTTCCAAGCAACCAACCGGCTTAGCTAGCCAGTACTACGTACACTGAGCTCCAGGCTCCAGCTAGTTGTGCGAGGGCGGGTGCCTGCGTACGTTGTGGTAATCGGCTGTGAAGGGCATCCCGCCGTCGAACGGATTCTTGGCGTTCGAAGAGAACTTTCTGGTCCTGAAATGGTCAGAGCCTCTACGCTCCTCCTTCGTCGTGGTCACCTTCTCGTTTAGACCCCCTGTAGGCGCCATTTCCATCCAGGCCAGCTTGGCCTGAGTGCCGTCTGCTTCGTCGCCGGTGGCCGCCATTGCTGGTTCTGAAAAGTGAAAAGAGAGAGCAATGTCAGGGCCAGACAAAATGAACACAGAACCTTGGTGGCGGCGGTAAAGATTTTCTTACCTCTGCGTGCAGCGGTGGTGAAGGGGCCGAGCGCGGCCAGGAGGAGGACGCAGAGCAGGAGCAGCAGGCTGGCGCAGCTCATGGCAATAACCGCACTAACGAACTCTGATATCTGACGACTCGAGGCTGAAATAGAGAAAGCAAGGCTGGAATGACGGGGCCAGTTATATAGCTAAAGCTAAGCCAGGCTAGGGGAAGGTGGCGAGATCGGAGTTGCGGCGTGCACACGATTGGTCAAAGTTGATTGTTCCGCTAGGCCTGGTTCTTTGTAGTAGTTGCAGGTGGTACGAATACGAAGGTGTGGTTTTTGTATTGGGCGTGGGCGAAAGTCTGTCCCTTGTCAAGTTGTCATTTGTCAAGCCGCAGCGTCCCAAGATGATGTCGTGAACCGCAGGACGCTCTCCGAGGGAGGAGGCTGTTTTTCATTTTTCTCCTCCGGATTCAGCAACCAAGGCGACGGCATGCGATCGCGGAGCCCCATGCATGCGTGCGTGCGCGCGCGCCGGGGCTTGGAGCTTGGTCACGGTTCCGACGGAGTATAATACGGGGCGGTGCCCCGAGACGAGAAACACGTAACAGGAAAACCGTTGATTAATCACCGTCTGTGCGTGGCAGTACAGACCCCTCAAAGAAAAAAATAAAAAAAAGCAGTAGCAGTACAGTGCATCAACACGTACGCGCGATGGTTTGCAGGGGGGGTTGGGAGCTTTGGTAGCCGGTCCTAATCATGTGAAACGATTGATTCCCAGAACGATTAACCAGTGCTAGCTGCTGCTGTTATATAGGAGTATTTCTATGGTAGCGAGGCGAGCTCGTGATCCTGGTCTGAACTCCTAACTCCTCTGTGGAGAATCGGTGCTGGATCCTGGCGCTGGCCGTGACGGGAACAGACAGTCAACTCGGTCTTTTCGGAAGGGATCCCAGCTTCCAAGTGTACGGCGGGGGTCGGTTTGCGTGATGGGGCAGGCACCGTTTGCCGTCTCCTCTTTCCACGCGCGGCACGGCTGAGCGGATCCTGGGTCGGTCATGTGCCACGCATCGCGCGCTTCTCCACCCGTCCTCCGCATGCTCCTCTACTCGTACACTCGGCACCGGTCATAGGTGGACAGACGGCGAGTAGTCCATATGTCAATCTCGACCTTTCATTGCTCTTGTAATCAAGTTGTGAGTTGGCTTAGAGCATCTACAGCCGTTGAAGTCCAAAAAGACCATCCAATCTAAAAAGTTAGTGTTTTGAGAGGCCAAAATCTTTAACCGACGATAAAAGGAATGCATCTTTCCAGCCATACCCCATCCGAATCAAAAGTTTGATAAAGTGGACCAAAAAGGACATGTGAGAAGACGTGAATCGTTGAAACTTCCGCCGGCGCCCCTAAGAGCCCCCAGCCCGCCGGGTTTCGGCTGGGTATGCCGGCGCTATTTTCACATCCCCGGAGGCGCTGGGGCATGGATTGACCTTTTTCGATCAAAAAGCGCTCCCGAGCCTAAAATGAACCTAAAAAGGTGTCGTGAGAGGCATCCTCGGAGCGCGGTTGGAGTTGCTCTTAGAGCAAGTACAATAAGGTACAGTCAGCAGGCTGTAAGGATTAAAATACTATATTTTTGCTGAGTTGGATGAGAGAGAAGAAGAGAGAGAAGGAAAGCGGGCTCTTCGTGAAGAGCTAGCTCTAGCACGTGCTCCTAGGTGCTTTGTGAGAATGAAAGGTGGGCCATATATGATAAAAGTAGTACTTTTTTATAGCTAACTATTATACAAGCTAGCTATAAGATGAGCTATAAGATAGCTTATAGCCAGCAGTTGGCAATACTATTAACCATGCTCTTAGAGCATCTACAACCATGATTGATAAATATGACCCGTCCGTGAACGAATTCAGACGCGTCCGCAGAGAATGACCAGTCACGTCTTAAATTAGCACTACTGCATCCGGACATCCCGTGCTAGATTCATATATTCATACAAAAGCATGTAAAAAAACTACTTACTACGTAGCTACTCCTCATCGGAGGTGTCGACTATCTCCATGCCTTCCGACGGATACATGCGCAGCAGCTGCAGCTCCGCCCCCCTCCGGCTGCTCCACTCTGGCCTCCTCCTTCTTCATGTCCGCCTCGAGTTCGGCGAAGCGTGTCGACCTCCGTCTGCTTCTAGCGGAGGAGCTCCTGGTTGGTCTCCACCTTGGCCTTATCCTGGATGGACTCCGGGATGGCATGTTGCTCCGTCATCTCCTCGGTTTGGACGACGACAAACTCTGCATCCGCCTCCGCCATGTTGAATACCGGAGCAGGCTGGTCCGCCTCGTCCTCCTCTGGATCCGCCACATATATCGGCTCCGGCAGCTACTCTCTCCTCCTCCTCTTTCGGAGGCAGACCCGTAGTGATACAGGCGGTGCGTGTAGCGTGTATCTTCGTCTCAATCTGCATCCGGCGCTCCGACGTAAGCATCGCGTAGGTGGTGATATTACGTTGGACCATGTCGACACCGGAGAGTGTGCGAAAGGAAGCATGCGGACTCGGATGGCGATGCAAAGAGGGAGGAGGTGGATGTGCGAGTGGGGGACGTCGACCGGCTTAAATAGCCGGATATGGCCTCGGCGGCGCGACGGAGTGGCGCCATGGGATATTCACATCGCAGTGGCAAGCGAGGTGTTTGCTGGATCGCCCGGTTTCTGGATGAGTCCGCATGGGTGTGACAGCCCGAGACCGACGCCCCAGAAGATTCCCCTTCATTTCCATTTTCGTCGTGTGATTATATTCCGTTTGTTGCATCATCATGTAGTTTGCATCATGGCATCATGTCAACTGTGTTTTGTCGGTGTTGCTTGTTGCTCCGTGTTGTTGGGTGTCAATGCTTGTGAGTGCTTTCTGAGTGTGGCGTTGTTCGTTGGCGTGATGAGAGTGGGTGCAACAGAGCCGCTTCAAACCCTGTTGCACCAAGGACGTAAACCCTTCTCCCCTCTTATTTCATTTTTATGGTTTTGCTAAAGTTTCAGTTTTAACCCCTTCAAAATAAATCTGTCTTCTTTTAAAACTCATTTTATTAAAGGTGGAGGCAACCCCTTGGGTTTCCTAGGGGTTGCCTTTATTTTTTTCCTTTTGTTTTATTTCAAAACTAGAGACTCATTTTATTTGTAAAAGGGGTTTTATTTTATTCTCTTGTAAAAGGGTTTTATTGTATTCTTTAAAAAAAGGTTTTAATTTTTTTACTCGTTTAAAAAAATGCCCAACTATTTCTTATAGTTGGGGTGTGGTTTTTAAAGGAGCCAAAAGTATTTTCCTATTTTGTTTAATCCTTTTCCTTTCTTGTGTGTGTTGCTATTTTAAAAAAAAGGGGGGAAACAAGAGAGGGGTTGAGAGGGAGCCAAGCCAAGGCCCAGCCGGCCAAGGCCAAGCCTCCCCTGCCCTAGCGCCAGGAGCCCGATCCCCCTCGTCCCTCCTGCGCCGTCTTCCCCCTCTTTCCTCGATCCCCATCTCCCTCCCGTGTTTTCCCCGATCCCTGCGCCCCCATGGCCTCGCACCTCGCTCCTCGCCCTGCCGAAGGAGCTCGTTCCCCTGGCCTCCCTTCGCTGCCCGAGCTGGTCGCCATGCACCCGCGCATGTGTCACGCCGCTGCGTTGTTCCCCGCGCGCCGCCCTCGGCCTCGCCCCGCCATGGCCTGCTGCCGTCGTGCTCGCCGGTGCTCGACGTCGTCCCTGGCCCCGCCCGTGCTCGCCCGCCAGGCCCTTGCCTCGCCGTTCCCCCAGCGTCGTAGCACCCTGCGCTCGCGCAGCCGCCGGTGCCCGACCTCGCCACCACAGCCACGCCATGGCCTCGCCCCTCCTCCTCAGGTGGCTCGCCTCCCCGCGCCGCGCTGCCCGTCGTGGTCGTTCCCTCCGAGCCCCGTGCGCGCCAAGGTAGTCCTCCTGATCCTCCTGTCGTTGTGCATCCGGTTGTTTGCCTGCTTGCTGTAGCGCCTTGCTGCTTGCTTGCTCTGCCTCGCTGCGCCTTGCTGCTGCTTGTTGTAGCTGCATGCTAGGTAGATAGTCGTCGGCTACTTGTTGTAGCTACTGCTGGTACTGCTTGCTAGTTATTGTGCTAGGCTACCTTGCTGCTAGCTAGTAGTGTTACCTGCTGCTGATAGTTGCTAGGTATAGTTGCTTTGCTTGCTGCGGTTGCTTGCTTGCCTGCTAGTGCTAGCCGTGTAGTTGTTGATGACCTGCATGTTGTTGCCGTTGCTATGTTGCTTGCTTGCTGCCGTCGTCGGCGATCGTTGTTGTTGTGTCGCCTGCCGTCGCCGCATGCACCATCCCCGATGCTGTGGAATCGACAAGCTCGCCAAGTCCACGACGTCCCCCCGGAAACGTGTTCGACTCCCGACACCGAAGACCGTGTACCGACGACAAGAGAACGACTACCGTCGACGAGACCCGACGACCACGACTTCCACGACGTCCGCTACGAACCGATCCGCTTCGATGTGCACGCTTCGAAGGTATACCGATGAGACGTGTCGTGAACCGAATGAATATGATATATGAGATGTAACCGCATGTTTGCGCCTATAGTTGTTGCCCGTTGCACGTTGTCTCTCTTTCGTCGCGCCCTCGACACATGGGAACCCGGTAGCGGGATCACCCCATCTTTATTTAGCGTCCCGCACACGCTTCCTATACGTTGGCACGATATCTCGACGAGTTATCGGAATAGGAACATTGCCGTGGCTTTGTTTCCGTCTTGCCGCCATAGTTCCCCTTTCGCTCGCCGTGGAGACACATGCTTCTCTCCTCTTCTTGTCGTGATGTTTTGAAATTGCATGCATAACACATTCATGGCATATAATCATGTGTTGCATGTCTCTTGTGTCGTAGCGTTCGTTCTAAGTCTCGTGTATTAACCGACTAGGATGACACGTAGGATCTCGCTTCACCCTTGTCATGTTAACTACAACTTAATATTGCGTGTAAATAAATGGGAGTAAATTAAATAATTAATCGTGGAGTTTCGTCGGTATGCAACTCGTTGCATATCGAGCTTCATTTAATGTGTAGTGTTTGCGTGAGGTGTATTCCCATGCCATCACTTGCATCATTGATCTGTTCATGCATCATATTAGGTTGTGCATCATGTTGTGCATCGTGTGGTGAATATTTGTGTTGATGTTGTTTCCGGTTTGCTCCGTCTCGATAGAGTTCCGCAAGCGTGTAGGAATGTGAGGACCCGTTCGACTAGTTGGTTCGCCGACTTCACAGAGTTGTTCTTCTTCCAAGTGGGATCTCAGGCAAGATGACCATTTCCCTAGATACCATTACTATCATTGCCATGCTAGTTTTATCGCTTCTACCGCTTATGTCTCGTTGCCTACCACATGTTAAATATCACCCTCTCAACCATGCCATGATAACCTTCAACCTGTTCGACCTAGCAAACCACTGATTGACTATGTTACTGCTTGCTTAACCATGTTGTTAGCGTTGCTAGTTGCAGGTGTAGTTGCTTCCATGTGATAACATGGGTTCCTTGTCATATCACCATATTAAATGCTATTTAATTTAATGCACCTATATACTTGGTAAAAGGTGGAAGGCTCGGCCTTTCTAGCCTGGTGTTTTGTTCCACCTTTGTGTCACGCCCAAGATGCGATCCTATCCTCAATTTGGGCACGAGGGCCTCGTCAGGGATAGAAGCGCATCTCGTCGTGTCGCAAGAATGGATGTCGTTACAAGTACATGTACTGAAAGAAGAGATATATAAAGAGTTGGCTTACACTCGCCACAAGCTACATCAGAGTCACATCAGTACATCACATAATCATCAAGAGTAAGAGCAGGGTCCGACTACGGACGAAAATAAACGACAAAAGAAGAATGACGTCCATCCTTGCTATCCCAGGCTGCCGGCCTGGAACCCATCCTAGATCGATGAAGAAGAGGAAGAAGAAGCAAATCCAAATGAACAATCAACGCGCTCGCGTCAACTAACCTTTACCTGCACCTGCAACTGGTGTTGTAGTAAACTGTGAGCCACAGGGGACTCCGCAATCTCATTTCCAAAGGTATCAAGACTAGCAAAGCTTAATGGATGAGGTATGGTTAAGTGGTGAGGTTGCAGCAGCAACTAAGCATATATTTGGTGGCTAACTTACGAGTACCAGTAATCAGAGGGGGGGAGGTCTACGCATAACGGACGTGAACTACTGGTGATCAAAAGAATGATCCTGAACACCTACCTACGTCTGACATAACCCCACCGTGTTCTCGGTCGGAGAAGGAACTCACGAAAGAGACAGTCACGGTTACGCACACGGTTGGCATATTTTAATTAAGTTAACTTCAAGTTATCTAGAACCAGTGTTAAACAAAGCTTCCACGTTGCCACATAACCGCGGGCACGGCTTTCCGAAAGATTTAACCCTGCAGGGGTGCTCCAACTAGTCCTTCACAAATTACCACAAGCCGCATAGAAATCCTCAATCACGAAGCTCGCGATCTCGTCGGATTCCCTAGTGGAAAACCTCAACTCTGAGATTACCCAAAGCATCACCGGAATCCCGATGCACAAGATATCTCGTCAAAGGTAAAACTAATCCAGCAAGGCCGCCCGACGTGTCGACGATCCCGATAGGAGTCGCGTACCTCGTTCTCAGGACACGACGGATGGGTCACACTAGGAGTACCAAACCTCGGGTTGCCCCGCGGTGGCCCCGTAGTCTGCCAATTTGGACCAACACTCATGAGGAGCACTGGCCCGGGGGTTGATTAAATTATCCTCGGGGTCCGGAAAGTCCCTATGCAATTTTATTAGGTGTTTAGGCAATGTAGTACCAAAGTTGGGCCTTGCCAGACCAGCCTTAATCTAAAACGAATTATCAAGGGGGTCCCCATAACAACCCCGATCATGTTAGGAGCGCTCAATTGTGGAACATAACACCGGTAGCCGGTAACTAAAGGGGGCAAAGGTGGAACAAAACACCAGGCTAGAAAGGCCGAGCCTTCCACCTTTTACCAAGTATATAGGTGCATTAAATTAAATAGCATTAATATGGTGATATAACAAGGAACCCATGTTTGACATGGAAGCAACTGCACCTGCAACTAGCAACGCTATCAACAGGGTTAAGCGAGCAGTAACCTAGCCAATCAGTGGTTTGCTAGGTCGAACAGGTTGTGGGTTAACATGGCATTGTTGAGAGGCTGATATTTAACAGGTGGTAGGCAACGAGACATAAGCGATAGCATCGAAATAACTAGCATGGCAATGATAGTTATGGTATCTGGGGAAATGATCATCTTGCCTGAGATCCCGCTTGGAAGAAGAATGCCTCCGTGAAGCAGACGAACCGACGTAGTCGAACGGGTCCTCACATCCGACACGCTTGCGGAACTCTATCGAGACGAAGCAAACCGGAAACACAAATCAACACACGGAATTCACCACACGATGCCCGACACAAATGATGCATGAGCAGCTGAATACATGCAAGACACGGCATGACACTTCACACAATCAAACACTACACATTAAATGCAGTTCAATATGCAACGAGTTGCATATTGACGAAACTCCACGTTAGTTATTTAGTTCTATCCCGATTAGGTACTCGGCAATATTAAAAGGTTGTTAACATGGCAAGGGGGTGAAGCACATATTAATCTACCTAGCTAGGCATTTTAAATGAGACCGGAACCGGCATATAGCATCTCCGAAATGACCCCACGTGCTAAATTCTAATTCTGTCCAGATTTGTCCTAATCACATTTTAAGTTTGTTAAACAGCAAAACAAAGTGGTACACGTGATTCTACTCGTCGTTCTGGTCCATTTACATATATGGCACATCTCCAACGGAGCTACGGACAAATAGTTACGACCTAAATCGTTTTCAACACGTCGAGACGCAAACCGATGCGAACAACACACTAAACAGATCTAATTATGCATGAGAGTTGGTTTTTGTGAAACTACAGAAAATTCTAAGCAACTTACGTGTGGAAAACATTTTAATCCGGTCCACGGTTAAATTTATATGAATTTTACAAACGGGCATTTGAGTCTGTCCAAAATATAAAAAAAATTGGAATTGCTAGGATTTGAACCCCAGATCCCTTGCATGAACATTAGTAGCCCTACCACCAGACTAAATAAGTGGTTGTGTCAAAATTGACAAAACAGCACATCAAAAAGGTATGACAGAAGCTGTTGCGCTGGAGGCAAAATTCCTAAAAAAAGATATAATATGCACTGATGGGGATTTGATCCCAGGATCACAGGGCAAAACTCGCTGGTGCTGACCACTCCACTATAGCATACGATCCGTACTGGAAACAAAATGGCTGCTCTAAATAGCGTGGCTATTCCTCCTGACGGATCTAGAAAAGAAAATGGGATCAGATCGGAAGGAGCTGCTCACAGCGGGGAAAGGAGACGCCATGGCGGCTAGGCAGGCTAGGTCGCCGGCGGACGCAGGTCCAGGCAAGGGCGGCGGCGTGCTCCGATGCAGGAGGTGCGGCAGGTCAACGCGGGCGGCCTCCTGCTCGCTCGAAGCAGAGGCGGGCGCTGGCTCTCCCGTTTCTCTGACGAACAGAGGCAAGAACAGGGGAGCATCCCTGTGGCGACTTGGATGGGCATGGTGGCGAGCTCGAGTCGGATCCGGAGGGTCTCGGCATCGCCGTTCCATTCCCGGTGACGGCGGCGTCTAGCATCGCGAGGCCGGCCGGCGGGGAGCTTCTCGGGGAGGCGACCATGGCTCTTCTCTGAAAAAAAGAGACGGGAAGAACTGAGCAACAGAGAGAGAAAGAAAGGGGGAAGGAAGAGAAGGAGGAACGGGACACCTGCGTTACGCTCGGGCCGTGCTGCCGCTACAGCACGGGCACCAGCAGAGGAGGCCGCGGCTCCGGCGTCCTGGTGCTGTTCCTGGTGGCGCGGCGATGGCCTGGAGGACGACCTCCTGCTCGAGCAGAAACACAGAGGGAGGCGCGGGGCAGGAGGGACGAGGGATCTGGCGCGTGGCTGGTGGGATGAGGAAAACAAGGAAGGTGGCGGCGGCGATGGGACACATCTCCTAGATTTTAGGGTTTTCCAAAATAGGCTAGGGAACGTCTATATATAGTAGGTAGCTAGGATTAGGGATTTTGGACCCTCCGGTTAAATCGGACGGTCAGAAATAGCTAGGTTAGGGAGTCGAATGAACAAACCGATGATGGTTTAGGGTAAAACGGGGTCGATCCGGATCCAACGGTCACGACCGCCGGGTTCGGGTTCCGGGAGGTTTCGGACTGGGCTGCGCGTAGGGTCGGTGCAGTGCACAGAGGGGCTAGGCGGAGATGAGAGGGAAAACGGGCAGCGCGGCAACGTGATTTAAAACACCGGGACACGTCCCACGATAGACCGACTACGATGTCGCTACGGTCGACCGTTCGGGCACCAGACGGACTCCGATCACGACGAAATTCGACAGGCGGCCTAGCTATAACTGATCGCGACCGCGTGCCAAGTTTCACCTCGATCAGAGAGAGTTTTAAATGCACTTTAAAAACAGGGTTTCGACGGTACCGCGGGCGCGCGCGTGTGCGGTCGGACTCAGAACGGACGACGACGAGAACCGGCAACTCCTAACGAATGCAAGTTTTTTGAAAACTGGCGGCAACGGAGATGCCGATGCAATGCAGATGATGCGCATGATGCGATGATGATGCGGCAACTGAAAATACCCACACGACGAAAACGGAAAGAAAAGGGGAAGCTTCTAGAACGTCGGCATCGGGCTGTCACAACACTCCTACACTACAAGAGGATCTCGCCCCGAGATCCAAGAATGAAAGGGGGAGAGGATGAGAAGCACAAGAGGTAAAAGCTTAGTCGCTTCTTGACAAACGAGTGAAACCAACGATCCTTGAAGGTTGGAAAGAGATGAGGACTGATACGAGAAGGAAGCAAGAATTCACGGAAAATTTCGGCAGCACTTCGGTAGGAAAATGGGACAAAAATTCGAAAAAGGTGGAAGAAATTGACAATATTCACCACAAACAAGTAAATAGAGCAAGGGAACACCATGATCTTGATAGAACAACAAGATAGACCGAAAAGAGCAACAACACAAAGCCTCCGGAACAATAGAATAGGAACTAGCTCATACGGAAGAAGAGCAAGAAGAAACAAATGACAACTATCATCACAATAGAATTGAAGAGCCTCCGGACAGAGAATTGATGTAGTAGTTGGAAAACCTACAACGAAAAGAACAAGATAGAAGTGGGCTTATGAAAATCATCACCACAAATATGAGGTGGCAACCAACCACTAAAAGAAACAAGGATAGATTGGGAGAAACAAGATATGAATAATTCTTACACCAAGAGGATACATTGAGAACTGGGATTAATGACAAGCACCATGATAGCACAATCCATAGGAAAATCTTTAGGTGAATCCAAACCAAGATAGCTCAATGAAGAAATCATGAGTTTGAAATATCTCATGATCAAAGAATTGGTGGGTTTAATTATCTCCTTCTTGAGAGGAAAACTCTTCGAGACTCCTACACTAACAAGAAGGCTATAATACCACCTCAAAGGATAAGGAAAGCACAATGCACTGAAAATGGAAGAGAAAGAATACTTGAGGTACTCCAAGAGGAATGTTGAAGAACACTTTGAGAAAAAACACATCCTTGAAGAATCACCATGACGAGCCTCCGTATGAAAAGGACGATGCAAAGATAAGAAGGATGAAAGAATAAGATTGAAGCCGCGCCAAGATTTAGATGAAGCAACACGAAGAGACACTTGAGAAAACTTGGAACTCCGGAGAAGAAAGATAAGAACATTAGAGCAAATGAATTAATATCATGAGGCACACCGGAAGAAGAATTCAAATTACTATGAACAAGAATAAGAATTATGTTATGCTTATCCTTCATCAAGTTAAACTGATGACAATCAACGGATCTAGCATACAACTTATTCCTCTAAAAAAGAATCTTGAAGAGGCAGAGAGATAAGCACCACTTGAAGCCAAAATTGAAAGAATCACGGGTAAGAATTCCGATTGAATGGGAATACCAAGAAAGCATGGATAAACACGAGAATGAAGAGATCTTGATCCACATGAGAGAGAAATTTAAACAAGACACCGGAATAATTGAGAGACGAACGAAGAAACAACAATTGAGAAGATTGAGGATGAAGCTGAAAGCTGAGAACGAAAAAGTCTTTTAAAATGATGGCCTTCGGAGGATCGAGAAATAAACACAACTCAGAAAAGCACCGGATAGCAAGAAAGGGATACTCATGATTGACAACAATGAGAGGATAACACGAAGCTGAGAATGATGACAAGAAACAACACCAAGAACTACTGAGATACTCCGGAATAATGAAGAATGAAAGGTTGAGCCAACTATGAGAATTAACTCCAATTGAACTTGAAGAATGAATATGACTGATGAAAATCATACTTACGTCATAGTTGAAAAGAATTTAAAGATCTCCGGAAATGATTAAAAGAGTCAGGTAAGATCCTGGGAAAGAACATGTGGGTTATGGGCCCACTCAAAGAAATCACCGTAGAAAAGATTACTAGAAAGATTGATATAGCACCGGTATGAAGAGAACTAGATGAGGTTGAGCACCTCAAAATAATTAAAGATCTGAAACAAGAAACTCCGAGATATCTTCAACACACCGGATAGAAAAAGATGAATGAATAACAGGATATGTTGATAAGAATCTCCAACATAGGAAGAATTACAAGGATGAAAAGGATAAGATGACACGGGCAACTAAATTGAATTCACCGGAAAATTTGACAAGTATGAATAAAGATGAACATGAAGCTCCTGAGAATCTTCACAACGAATCACCGGTTACGAAAGGAAGAAAAGATAGCGGAAGCATCACTGAAATGAAATGCAGTTCGATGAAATCCAACCACTGAAGAAAAAGGGCGGGAGGGCGGGAAAAACAAAGACAACTTGAGTCAGATGAGATAACTCCGGAAAGAATTGAGAGAATGATCTGCAAAATTAGAGAGGATTGAATCCATTTGGAGAGAGACACGCCGGTTGAAAAGAATAGATATAACAACTCCGGTTGACAAGAATTGATATGACAACTGATTGACCAAAAAGGATTAGCACACTCACATAAAGTATGAGAACACAAATTAGGAAAGATCTGAAATCACCACTTGACATCGAAGCAACATGAATTACCGTATTCAACAAAACAAAGGGATGAGGCTTACGAAACAAGCCAGAACAAACTCATGAGAAAGATTTCCGTTCGATATTTTCGTGGACAGGATCGCACGGGCACGATTTACAGTAGTCATCAAGTGCAAGGCAGTGCACCCGACATACGAAGCGCCCCCGAGTCGTAGCAAGCTACAAGGACTCTTTAAGACACAGCGTGTACTGCTGTAAGTCGACCGTGAACAAACGAATCCACTAGATGTCGAACCCCAACCTAACATCATGCATTTGTTGGAAGATTGTCCTATAAGCAACTACTTGAATTCCCACCTATGAATTCCCGAAATACCTGGTCATGCAATCCGGTACACGGATACAAGGAGTAATATCACACAACTCCTATACTAAACCGTCACTTGTATCACATCCGTCAACACACGACCAGAATCTCGGACCTTCATCTACAACAGACCCTCGTGATCACAACGATACAAAGTATGGCAGTACTCCCGAACAATCTGCACCAGTACTGGGAACATCGGGGTTATCTCGCCACTACTAGTATTGAAGCAATTACGAACATCCTTCGTCCTGAGATACTAAGAAATCTGAATGATAACGATGTGCTCGAGAATCCCCTGGAGCTCAACTCCGCGGAAGAAGATCAAGTCAGACAGGAGGCACCAAGACAAAACTCCGTCACATCGGCATCATATAGACCCCAACAATATCCGCGTGATACTAAAAAAATTTGAGTGGGAAGAGGAGTAGAGTAAATTATTACGTCAAGATTCCTTACCAGAGCATAGAAGAGGAGAAAAAAGAATCCTACTCTCCGATATATAACTAAGACTCAAATAATTTTTCACTAGACTCGACTCGGCCAAGTTCGATCAATAAAGGGGGCTCCTAGGTCGGTCCTGGCTCTGATACCAACTTGTCACGCCCAAGATGCGATCCTATCCTCAATTTGGGCACGAGGGCCTCGTCAGGGATAGAAGCGCATCTCGTCGTGTCGCAAGAATGGATGTCGTTACAAGTACATGTACTGAAAGAAGAGATATATAAAGAGTTGGCTTACACTCGCCACAAGCTACATCAGAGTCACATCAGTACATCACATAATCATCAAGAGTAAGAGCAGGGTCCGACTACGGACGAAAATAAACGACAAAAGAAGAATGACGTCCATCCTTGCTATCCCAGGCTGCCGGCCTGGAACCCATCCTAGATCGATGAAGAAGAGGAAGAAGAAGCAACTCCAAATGAACAATCAACGCGCTCGCGTCAACTAACCTTTACCTGCACCTGCAACTGGTGTTGTAGTAAACTGTGAGCCACAGGGGACTCCGCAATCTCATTTCCAAAGGTATCAAGACTAGCAAAGCTTAATGGGTGAGGTATGGTTAAGTGGTGAGGTTGCAGCAGCAACTAAGCATATATTTGGTGGCTAACTTACGAGTACCAGTAATCAGAGGGGGGGAGGTCTACGCATAACGGACGTGAACTACTGGTGATCAAAAGAATGATCCTGAACACCTACCTACGTCTGACATAACCCCACCGTGTTCTCGGTCGGAGAAGGAACTCACGAAAGAGACAGTCACGGTTACGCACACGGTTGGCATATTTTAATTAAGTTAACTTCAAGTTATCTAGAACCAGTGTTAAACAAAGCTTCCACGTTGCCACATAACCGCGGGCACGGCTTTCCAAAAGATTTAACCCTGCAGGGGTGCTCCAACTAGTCCTTCACAAATTACCACAAGCCGCATAGAAATCCTCAATCACGAAGCTCGCGATCTCGTCGGATTCCCTAGTGGAAAACCTCAACTCTGAGATTACCCAAAGCATCACCGGAATCCCGATGCACAAGATATCTCGTCAAAGGTAAAACTAATCCAGCAAGGCCGCCCGACGTGTCGACGATCCCGATAGGAGTCGCGTACCTCGTTCTCAGGACACGACGGATGGGTCACACTAGGAGTACCAAACCTCGGGTTGCCCCGCGGTGGCCCCGTAGTCTGCCAATTTGGACCAACACTCATGAGGAGCACTGGCCCGGGGGTTGATTAAATTATCCTCGGGGTCCGGAAAGTCCCTATGCAATTTTATTAGGTGTTTAGGCAATGTAGTACCAAAGTTGGGCCTTGCCAGACCAGCCTTAATCTAAAACGAATTATCAAGGGGGTCCCCATAACAACCCCGATCATGTTAGGAGCGCTCTATTGTGGAACATAACACCGGTAGCCGGTAACTAAAGGGGGCAAAGGTGGAACAAAACACCAGGCTAGAAAGGCCGAGCCTTCCACCTTTTACCAAGTATATAGGTGCATTAAATTAAATAGCATTAATATGGTGATATAACAAGGAACCCATGTTTGACATGGAAGCAACTGCACCTGCAACTAGCAACGCTATCAACAGGGTTAAGCGAGCAGTAACCTAGCCAATCAGTGGTTTGCTAGGTCGAACAGGTTGTGGGTTAACATGGCATTGTTGAGAGGCTGATATTTAACAGGTGGTAGGCAACGAGACATAAGCGATAGCATCGAAATAACTAGCATGGCAATGATAGTTATGGTATCTGGGGAAATGATCATCTTGCCTGAGATCCCGCTTGGAAGAAGAATGCCTCCGTGAAGCAGACGAACCGACGTAGTCGAACGGGTCCTCACATCCGACACGCTTGCGGAACTCTATCGAGACGAAGCAAACCGGAAACACAAATCAACACACGGAATTCACCACACGATGCCCGACACAAATGATGCATGAGCAGCTGAATACATGCAAGACACGGCATGACACTTCACACAATCAAACACTACACATTAAATGCAGTTCAATATGCAACGAGTTGCATATTGACGAAACTCCACGTTAGTTATTTAGTTCTATCCCGATTAGGTACTCGGCAATATTAAAAGGTTGTTAACATGGCAAGGGGGTGAAGCACATATTAATCTACCTAGCTAGGCATTTTAAATGAGACCGGAACCGGCATATAGCATCTCCGAAATGACCCCACGTGCTAAATTCTAATTCTGTCCAGATTTGTCCTAATCACATTTTAAGTTTGTTAAACAGCAAAACAAAGTGGTACACGTGATTCTACTCGTCGTTCTGGTCCATTTACATATATGGCACATCTCCAACGGAGCTACGGACAAATAGTTACGACCTAAATCGTTTTCAACACGTCGAGACGCAAACCGATGCGAACAACACACTAAACAGATCTAATTATGCATGAGAGTTGGTTTTTATGAAACTACAGAAAATTCTAAGCAACTTACGTGTGGAAAACATTTTAATCCGGTCCACGGTTAAATTTATATGAATTTTACAAACGGGCATTTGAGTCTGTCCAAAATATAAAAAAAATTGGAATTGCTAGGATTTGAACCCCAGATCCCTTGCATGAACATTAGTAGCCCTACCACCAGACTAAATAAGTGGTTGTGTCAAAATTGACAAAACAGCACATCAAAAAGGTATGACAGAAGCTGTTGCGCTGGAGGCAAAATTCCTAAAAAAAGATATAATATGCACTGATGGGGATTTGATCCCAGGATCACAGGGCAAAACTCGCTGGTGCTGACCACTCCACTATAGCATACGATCCGTACTGGAAACAAAATGGCTGCTCTAAATAGCGTGGCTATTCCTCCTGACGGATCTAGAAAAGAAAATGGGATCAGATCGGAAGGAGCTGCTCACAGCGGGGAAAGGAGACGCCATGGCGGCTAGGCAGGCTAGGTCGCCGGCGGACGCAGGTCCAGGCAAGGGCGGCGGCGTGCTCCGATGCAGGAGGTGCGGCAGGTCAACGCGGGCGGCCTCCTGCTCGCTCGAAGCAGAGGCGGGCGCTGGCTCTCCCGTTTCTCTGACGAACAGAGGCAAGAACAGGGGAGCATCCCTGTGGCGACTTGGATGGGCATGGTGGCGAGCTCGAGTCGGATCCGGAGGGTCTCGGCATCGCCGTTCCATTCCCGGTGACGGCGGCGTCTAGCATCGCGAGGCCGGCCGGCGGGGAGCTTCTCGGGGAGGCGACCATGGCTCTTCTCTGAAAAAAAGAGACGGGAAGAACTGAGCAACAGAGAGAGAAAGAAAGGGGGAAGGAAGAGAAGGAGGAACGGGACACCTGCGTTACGCTCGGGCCGTGCTGCCGCTACAGCACGGGCACCAGCAGAGGAGGCCGCGGCTCCGGCGTCCTGGTGCTGTTCCTGGTGGCGCGGCGATGGCCTGGAGGACGACCTCCTGCTCGAGCAGAAACACAGAGGGAGGCGCGGGGCAGGAGGGACGAGGGATCTGGCGCGTGGCTGGTGGGATGAGGAAAACAAGGAAGGTGGCGGCGGCGATGGGACACATCTCCTAGATTTTAGGGTTTTCCAAAATAGGCTAGGGAACGTCTATATATAGTAGGTAGCTAGGATTAGGGATTTTGGACCCTCCGGTTAAATCGGACGGTCAGAAATAGCTAGGTTAGGGAGTCGAATGAACAAACCGATGATGGTTTAGGGTAAAACGGGGTCGATCCGGATCCAACGGTCACGACCGCCGGGTTCGGGTTCCGGGAGGTTTCGGACTGGGCTGCGCGTAGGGTCGGTGCAGTGCACAGAGGGGCTAGGCGGAGATGAGAGGGAAAACGGGCAGCGCGGCAACGTGATTTAAAACACCGGGACACGTCCCACGATAGACCGACTACGATGTCGCTACGGTCGACCGTTCGGGCACCAGACGGACTCCGATCACGACGAAATTCGACAGGCGGCCTAGCTATAACTGATCGTGACCGCGTGCCAAGTTTCACCTCGATCAGAGAGAGTTTTAAATGCACTTTAAAAACAGGGTTTCGACGGTACCGCGGGCGCGCGCGTGTGCGGTCGGACTCAGAACGGACGACGACGAGAACCGGCAACTCCTAACGAATGCAAGTTTTTTGAAAACTGGCGGCAACGGAGATGCCGATGCAATGCAGATGATGCGCATGATGCGATGATGATGCGGCAACTGAAAATACCCACACGACGAAAACGGAAAGAAAAGGGGAAGCTTCTAGAACGTCGGCATCGGGCTGTCACACTTTGCCCCCTTAGTTTTCGGCTACCGGTGTTATGTTCCATAATTGAGCGCTCCTAACACGATCGGGGTTGTTATGGGGACCCCCTTGATAATTTGTTTTAGATTAAAACTGGTCTGGCAAGGCCCAACTTTGGTACTACATTTGCGTAATAACTAATGAACTGCATAGGGAGTAATTAACCCGAGGATAATTTAATCAACCCCCGGGCCAGGGCTCCTCATGAGTGTTCGTCCAAAACAGAACAGCTTATTAACACTACCCGGGAAAACTCGGCGTTTAGCGTGGTAACCATCTCTCATCCGTCGTGTCCTGAGAACGAGATACGCGGCTCCTATCGGGATCGTCGACACGTCGGGCGGCCTTGCTGGATTAGTTTTACCTTTGACGAAATATCTTGTGCATCGGGATTCCGGTGATGCTTTGGGTAAACTGAGAGTTGAGGTTTTCCACTAGGGAGTCAGATCGCGAGCTTCGTGATTGATGATTTCTATGCGGCTTGTGGTAATTTGTGATGGACTAGTTGGAGCACCCCTGCAGGGTTAAATCTTTTCGGAAAGTCATGGCCGCGGTTATGTGGCAACGTGGAAACTTTGCTTAACACTGGTTCTAGATAACTTGAAGTTAACTTAATTAAAATATGTCAACTATGTGCGTAACCGTGACTGTCTCTTTCGTGAGTTCCTTCTCCGATCGAGGACACGGTGGGGTTATGTCTGAAGTAGGTAGGTGATTAGGATCATTCACTTGATCAACCGTAGTTCACGCCCGCTATGCGTACATCTTCCCCCTCTTATTTCTTGTACTCGTAAGTTTAGCCACCATATATATGCTTAGTCGCTGTTGTAGCCTCACCACTTAACCATGACTCACCCATTAAGCTTTGCTAGTCTTTATACCTTTGGAAATGAGATTGCTGAGTCCCTTGTGGCTCACAGATTACTACAACACCAGTTGCAGGTACATGTAAAGGTTACTCGACGCGAGCGCGTTGATTGTTCGTTTGAAGTTGCTTCTTCTTCTTCTTCATCATCTTCTTCTTCATCGATCTAGGATGGGTTCCAGGCTGGCATCCTGGGATAGCAAGGATGGACGTCGTTCTTATTTTCTCGTTTGTTTTTGTTCGTAGTCGGACCCTGATCTTACTCTTGATGAATATCTAATGTACTGATGTGACTCTGATGTAACTTGTGGCGAGTGTAAGCCAATTCTATTTTATATCTCTTCTTTTCAGTACATGCACTTGTAACGATATCCATTCTTGCGACACGACGAGATGCGCTTCTATCCCTGACGCGGCCCTCATGCCAAATTGAGGATAGGGTCGCATCTTGGGCGTGACAAGTTGGTATCAGAGCAGTACCGATCTAGGAGCCCCCTTGATTGATCGAACTTGGCCGAGTCGAGTCTAGTGTAAAACTATTTGAGTCTAGTTATATATCGGAGAGTAGGATTCTTTTTTCTCCTCTTCTATGCTCTCGTGAGGAATCTTGACGTAATAATTTATTCTACTCCTCTTCTCACTCAAAATTTTGTTAGGATCACGCGGATATTCTTGGGATCTATATGATCCCGATGTGACGGAGTTCTGTCTTGGTGCTTCCTGTCTGATTTGATTTTCTTCCGGGGAGTTGAGCTCCAAGGGATTCTCGAGCACATCATTATCATTCGGATTTCTTAGTATCTCAGAACAAAGGATGTTCGTAATTGCTTCAATACTAGTAGTGGCGAGATAACCCGATGTCCCCAGTACTGGTGCAGATTGTTCGGGAGTACTGCCATACTTTGTATCGTTGTGATCACGAAGGTCTGTTGTAGATGAAGGTCCGAGATTCTGGTTGTGTGTTGACGAATGTGATACAGGTGACGGGTTAGTATAGGAGTTGTGTGATATTACTCCTTGTATCCGTGTACTAGATTGCATGACCAGATATTTCGGGAATTCTTAGGTGGGAATTCAAGTAGTTGCTTATAGGACAATCTTCCAACAAATGCATGATGTTAGGTTGGGGTTTGACATCTAGTGGATTCGTTTGTTGACGGTCGACTTACAGCGGTTCTCGTTGTGTCTTAAAGAGTCCTTGTAGCTTGCTATGACTCGGGGACGCTTCGTATGTCGGGTGCACTGCCTTGCACTTGATGTCTACTGTAAGGTTCGAGCCCGTGTGATCCTGTCCACGAAAATATCGGACGAAATCTCTCTCATGAGTTTGTTCTGGCTTGTTTCATAAGCCTCGTCCCTTTGTTTTGCTGAATATGGTAATTCAAGTTGCTTCGATGTCAAGTGGTGATTTCAGATCTGTCCTAAGAGGTGTTCTCATATTTTTTTGTGAGAATGCAAATTCTTTTGTTCATTCAAATTGTCATATCAATTCTTGTCAACCGGAGTTGTCATATCTATTCTTTTCCAACCAGTGTGCTTCTCTTCAACTGAATTCAATTTTCTCAAGTTGTTGCAGATCATTCTCTCATTTTATTCTAGAGTTCATCTCATCTAGCCCAAGTGTCTTTGTTTTTCCCCGCCCTCCGACCCTTTTCTTCAGTGATTCAATTTTCATCCAAGAGTTTTCTTTTCATGTGCTTCCGTTGTCTATTCTTTTCTCTCTTACCCGATGATTCATTGTGAAGATTCTCAGGAACTTTGTGTTCATATTTGTTCATTCTCGTCATCTTTTTCCGTTCAGCTATCCGTGTTCATCATATCCTTTTCGTCATTGTAATTCTTTCCTATGTTGGAAATTCTTATCAGTCTTCTTGTTATTCATTCCTCTCTTTTCTATCCGGAGCATTGAAGATATCTCAGTAGTTCTTGTTTCCAATCTTTTCAATTATTTCGAGGTTCTCAACCTCATCTAGTTTTCTTATTCCGGTGCAATATCTCTCTTCTAAGCAATCTTGTCAACGGTGGATCTTTTGAGTGGGCCCATAACCCACAGGTTCTTTCCAGGATCTTTCCTGACTCTTTTAATCTTTTCCCGGAGTTCTCTAATTATTTCAAATGTGACGTAAGAATGATTTCATCAGTCATATTCCGTCTTCAAGATCTATTCCAATGATTTCTCATATTTGGCTCAACCTTTCATTCTTCGTTATTCCAGAGTGTCTCAGTAATTCTTGGTGTTGTTTCTCGTCGTCATTCTCAGCTTGCCATCCGAAGGAGTGTTTCTCTCGAATCTTGGTCTATTCTATTGTAGAATCATCATTTCAGCTTGGTGTCGTCATCTTATTTGTTCCAATCATGAGTATCCCTTTCTTGCTATTCGGTGCTTCTCTGAGTTGTTTTCATTCTCGATCCTCCGAAGACCATCATTTTAGAAGATTCTTCGTTCTCAGCTTTCAGCTTTCATCCTCAATTCTTCTCAATTGTTGTCTCTTTGTTCGTCTCTCGATTATGTGGTGTCGTGTTCTAGTTTCTCTCAGGTGGATCATGATCTCTTCATTCTCATGTGTCTCCATGCTTTCTTGATATTCCATTCTATTGTGAATTCTTACCGGTGCTTCCTTCAATTTTGCCTCAAGTGGTGCTTATCTCTCTGCCTCTTCAACATTCATTTCTAGAGAATAAGTGGTATGCTAAATCTGTTGCTTGTCATCAATTAAACTTGATGAAGGATTAGCATAACATAATTCTTATTATTGTTTCATCAAGTGATCTGAATTCTTCTTCCGGAGTGGCTCATGATATCAATTCCTTTTTCTAAAGTGTTCTTATCTTTTCTTTTTATGGAGTTCCAAGTTTTCTCAAGTATCTCTTCGTGAAGCTTCATCGAAGACTTTGCAAGGCTTCAATCTTATTCTTTCATCCTTCATATCTTTGCATCACTCATTTGTATACGGAGGTCCTTCTTGGTGGTTCGTCAAGATTTCATTCATTCTCAAGTGATCTTCAAGATTCCTGTTGGAATACCTCAAGTATTCTTTCTCTTCCATTTTCAGTGCATTTGTTCTTTCGTTATCATTTCAGGTGGTATTATAGCATACTTGTTAGTGTAGGAGCCTCGAAGAGTTTTCCTTTCACGAATGAGATAATTAAATCCACGAATTCTTTGATCATGAGATATTTCAACCCATGATTTCTTCATTGAGCTATCTTGGTTTGGATTTCACCTAAAGTTTTTCCTATGGATTGTGCTATCATGGTGCTAGTCATTAATCCCAGTTCTCAATGCACCCTCTTGGTGTAAGAAGTTTTGATATCTTTGCTTTATTCTATCCTTCTTTCTTTTAGTGGTTGGTTGTCACCTCAATAATGTTGAGATGATCTTCATAAGCCCACTACTATCTTGTTCTTTTCGTTGTTGGTTTTCCAACTACTACGTCAATTCTCTATCCGGAGGGTCTTCAATTCTATTGTGATGATAGTTGTCATTCTTTTCTTCATTCTCGTCTTCCGCTTGAGCTAGTTCATATTCTGTTCTTCCGGAGGCATTGTGATGTTGCTCTTTTGGGTCTATTATGTTGTTCTACCAAGATCATGGTGTTCCCTTGTTCTATTTAGTTGTTTGTTATGTATATTGTCTAATTCTCTCTTCTTATCGAATTTTTTTGTCCCATTTTCCTACCGAAGTGCTGCCGAAATTTTCCGTGAATTCTTGCTTCTTTCTCATATCATTCCTCATCTCTTTACAACCTTCAAGGATCGTTGGTTTCACTCGTTTGTCAAAGAAGCGACTAAGTTTTACCTCTTGTTCTTTCTCATCCTCTCCCCCATTTCATTCTTGGATATCGGGGCGAGATCCTCTTGTAGTGTAGGAGAGTTGTGACAGCCCGAGACCGGCGCTCCAGAAGATTCCCCTTCATTTTCGTTTCCGTCGTGTGATTATATTCCGTTTGTTGCATCATCATGTAGTTTGCATCATGGCATCATGTCAACTGTGTTTTGTCGGTGTTGCTTGTTGCTCCGTGTTGTTGGGTGTCAATGCTTGTGAGTGCTTTGTGAGTGTGGCGTTGTTCGTTGGCGTGATGAGAGTGGGTGCAACAGAGCCGCTTCAAACCCTGTTGCACCAAGGACGTAAACCCTTCTCCCCTCTTATTTCATTTTTGTGGTTTTGCTAAAGTTTCAGTTTTAACCCCTTCAAAATAAATTGGTCTTCTTTTAAAACTCATTTTATTAAAGGTGGAGGCAACCCCTTGGGTTTCCTTTATTTTTTTCCTTTTGTTTTATTTCAAAACTAGAGACTCGTTTTATTTGTAAAAGGGGTTTTATTTTATTCTCTTGTAAAAGGGTTTTATTGTATTCTTTAAAAAAAGGTTTTAATTTTTTTTACTCCTTTAAAAAAATGCCCAACTATTTCTTATAGTTGGGGTGTGGTTTCTAAAGGAGCCAAAAGTATTTTCCTATTTTGTTTAATCATTTTCCTTTCTTGTGTGTGTTGGTGTTTTAAAAAAAAGGGAAAAACAAGAGAGGGGTTGAGAGGGAGCTGCCAAGCCAAGGCCCAGCCGGCCAGGCCCAAGCCTCCCCTGCCCTAGCGCCAGGAGCCCGATCCCCCTCGTTCCTCTTGCGTCGTCTTCCCCCTATTTCCTCGATCCCCATCTCCCTCCCGTGTCTTCCCCGATCCCTGCGCTCCCATGGCCTCGCACCTCGCTCCTCGCCCCGCCGAAGGAGCTCATGCCCCTGGCCTCCCTTCGCTGCCCGAGCTGGTCGCCATGCACCCGTGCCGGTGCTGCGCCGCCGCGCTGTTCCCCGCGCGCCGCCCTCGGCCTCGCCCCGCCATGGCCTGTTGCCGCCGTGCTCGCCGGTGCTCGACGTCGTCCCTAGCCCCGCCCGTGCTCGCCCGCCAGGCCCTCGCCTCGCCGTTCTCCCAGCGCCGCAGCACCCTGCGCCCGTGCAGCCGCCGGTGCCCGACCTCGCCACCACTGCTTGCTAGTTGTTGTGCTAGGCTGCCTTGCTGCTAGCTAGTAGTGTTAGCTGTTGCTGATAGTTGTTATGTATAGTTGCTTTGCTTGCTGCGTTTGCTTTCTTGCCTGCTAGTGCTAGCCGTGTAGTTGCTGATGGCCTGCATGTTGTTGCCGTTGCTATGTTGCTTGATTGCTGCCGTCGCCGGCGATCGTTGCTGTTGTGTCGCCTGCCGTCGCCGGTGATCGTTGCTGTTGTGTCGCCTGCTGTCGCCGCGTGCACCATCCCCAACGCCGTGGAATCGACAAGCTCGCCGAGTCCACGACGTCCTCGACGACCCCCCGGAAACGTGTTCGACTCCCGACGCCGAAGATCGAGTACGGACGACAAGAGAATGACTACCGTCGATGAGACCCGACGACCACGACTTCCACGACGTCTGCGACGAACCGATCTGCTCCGATATGCATATTTCGAAGGTATACCAATGAGACGTGTCGTGAACCGAATGCATATGATGTATGAGATGTAACCGCATGTTTGCGCCTATAGTTGTTGCCTGTTGCACGTTGTCTCTCTTTCGTCGCGCCTTCGACACATGGGAACCCGGTAGCGGGATCACCCCATCTTTATTTAGCATTCCCACGCACGCTTCTTATACGTTGGCACGATATCTCAACGAGTTATCGGGATCGGAACGTTGTCGTGGCTTCGTTTCCGTCTTGCCGCCATAGTTCCCCTTTCGCTCGCCGTGGCGACACATGCTTCTTTCCTCTTCTTGTCGTGACGTTTTGAACTTGCATGCATGACGCATTCATGGCATATAATCTTGTGTTGCATGTCTCTTGTGTCGTAGTGTCCGTTCTAAGTCCCGTGTGTTAACCGACTAGGATGACACGTAGGATCTCGCTTCACCCTTGCCATGTTAACTACAACTTAATATTGCGTGTAAATAAACGGGAGTGAATTAAATAATTAATCATGGAGTTTCGTCGGTATGCAAGTCGTTGCATATCGAGCTTCATTTAATGTGTAGTGTTTGCGTGAGGTGAATTGCCATGCCATCACTTGCATCATTGATATGTTCATGCATCATATTAGGTTGTGCATCATGTTGTGCATCGTGTGGTGAATATTTGTGTTGATGTTGTTTCCGGTTTGCTCCGTATCGATAGAGTTCCGCAAGCGTGTCGGAATGTGAGGACCCGTTCGACTACGTTGGTTCGCCGACTTCACGGAGTTGTTCTTCTTCCAAGAGGGATCTCAGGCAAGATGACCATTTCCCCAGATACCATTACTATCATGGCCATGCTAGTTTTATCGCTTCTACCGCTTATGTCTCGTTGCCTACCACATGTTAAATATCAGCCTCTCAACCATGCCATGATAACCTTCAACCTGTTCGACCTAGCAAACCACTGATTGACTATGTTACTGCTTGCTTAACCATGTTGTTAACGTTGCTAGTTGCAGGTGTAGTTGCTTCCATGTGATAACATGGGTTCCTTGTCATATCACCATATTAAATGCTATTTAATTTAATGCACCTATATACTTGGTAAAAGGTGGTAGTCTCGGACTTTCTAGCCTGGTGTTTTGTTCCACCTTTGCCCCCTTAGTTTTCGGCTACCGGTGTTATGTTCCATAATTGAGCGCTCCTAACACGATCGGGGTTGTTATGGGGACCCCCTTGATAATTCGTTTTAGATTAAAGCTGGTCTGGCAAGGCCCAACTTTGGTACTACATTTTCCTAATAACTAATGAACTTCATAGGGAGTAATTAACCCGAGGATAATTTAATCAATCCCCGGGCCAGTGCTCCTCATGAGTGTTGGTCCAAAACAGAGCAGCTTATTAACGCAACCCGGGGAAACTCGGCGTTTGGCGTGGTAACCATCGCTCATCCGTCGTGTCCTAAGAACGAGATACGCGGCTCCTATCGGGATCGTCGACATGTCGGGCGGCCTTGCTGGATTAGTTTTACCTTTGACGAAATATCTTGTGCATCGGGATTCCGGTGATGCTTTGGGTAAACTCAGAGTTGAGGTTTTCCACTAGGGAGTCTGACGAGTCGCAGATTACTACAACACCAGTTGCAGGTACATGTAAAGGTTATTCGACGCGAGCGCGTTGATTGTTCGTTTGGAGTTGCTTCTTCTTCTTCTTTATCGATCTAGGATGGGTTCCACGCCGGCAACCTGGGAGAGCAAGGATGGACGTCGTTCTTATTTTCTCGTTTGTTTTCGTCCGTAGTCGGACCCTGCTCTTACTCTTGATGAATATGTAATGTACCGATGTGACTCTGATGTAACTTGTGGCGAGTGTAAGCCAATTCTATTTTATATCTCTTCTTTTCAGTACATGCACTTGTAACGATATCCATTCTTGCGACACGACGAGATGCGCTTCTATCCGTGACGCGGCCCTCGTGCCAAATTGAGGATAGGGTCGCATCTTGGGCATGACAATGGGACCCATCATCAGGCGATGTGGCGAGCGTGCCCGGACACCCCATATCAGCCCCATATTTGGGCTCGATATGAAGGAGTGTCGGTCTGTCCGGACGTTTGAGGTCCGTTGGAGGCACACGACTGGATCGATATTTCATGACCGACCAGTAATCATGTGGCCTGCCTAGACGTTTGAGACGAGTATGAGAGGTCTGATAGGTTGTTCTCTTTCCCGTGTGGGCCCAACGCGGATCCTTGACTCGCGTCCTGATTGGGGACGCCCAACGAAACTATGGTTGGTGGGCCCCTGTCGTCGCGCTACATAAAGAGGTGGGGAGCTGGATGCACACGGTACGAGGTTCACTGTGCGCCGCAACCCCTCAGGGAGTCATGGACTAAGGGGTCCTCGGGCCGCTGGCCTATATCTATGGGCCGGACTCCTGGACTACTTCGAGCAGCCGATGACGCATACGAGGAAGATTTCACAAGACTTGGCGATCGAGACAAGGACTCCTCTACACCGACGTAGCCGACTAGGACTCTTGTTATACTAGGCCTACGGTGCAATATATAAGACGAGGTGAGGCTTGCTGATAGATATTGACATAATTACAACTGCGGTACCTGTACTGTCGGGCACGTAACAAGACGGTCCTGGTACTCGTCAGTTGCTCCGGTTCGGTCCTCAAATACGCAGAGACGCTCCAAAACGGTCCTATGTACGTATGAAGCTACGAAGCAGCCGGATGAGTGCCACATTATCTACGAAGCATGTTGTTTTGAAACGGACCCTGTCCAGCTTGTTAAAACATGTTTGTTTTCATTCAGAAATAGAGAAAGAGCAGAAATCTTAATGCCAAAATAATCTTTTGAAGAGGGTGCAACATGTTCTCATACATTTCACCAAAAAGCATTCAGTTTGACAAGGTTGGCCTGTCATTACATGATCTTGAACATAACATGATCAGTCTGACCAACATTTAACAGGTTTATGAAAGCAAATAAAGGAGTTTTGCAACTTAACAAAAAGAAAACACACATGCTACTTAAATATATCAAACATGCTACTTTTTCTTGGTTTCTTAAAACCTGTCCTAGCCTGAGTGAAGTAAGGTCTCATTGGCTGATGTGGCTGCTCCAAAATGCTCTGCTTTGCTTGGTATTCATCCTGCCTTTGTTTCTCACTTGCCAACCTAAGATTTTCCTCCATGGCTTGTTTCTTTCCTTCCTCGGCTTGTGCTTGTGCTTTGTTCCATTTTTCTGCTTGTTTCTTTCTCTCTTCCCAATCATGTGCCCTGGATGTATCTTGCTGCAGATTTTGCTTCTCCCATGCCTGCTGCCTTGAATTCTCCCCTTGAACAAGATAATCTTTGAAACCTCTAATTCTTTCCTGCTCATCCTCTTGCATCATAAGAAATTGCATTTCTTCTCCTCTTAGTGAATCTTCAGCTCTCTTTCTTTTTTCATCTGCAAGTCTTTTCTTTTCTGCAGCCTTCACCTTTTTTGCTTCCTCCATTTGCATCTTTTTATCTTGCAGTGCATTCCTTTTGGCCTCTGCAAGTGCCCTCTTCTCTTGCTGCTCAGCCAATCTTTTTCTCTTCCTTTCTTCAATTTCTCTCTTTTTTTCTTCAGTTGCCAACTGTTTTTCTCTCAGCACGGCTTTCTTTTTCTCCTCAATCTCTATTTTTTTTTTTGCAGCCTCTTGTTTCATTTTCTCTACAGCTTGCAAAATCTTTTGCTCTTCCTCTCTGATCTTGTTCAAAGCCGCATCAAACTTTGCCTGATCTGCAATCTCTTTTTTTTCAGCAGCAAGTCTAAGTTTTGCAACCTCTCCTTGCAACTATACTCTCTAAGGGCATGTCTGATTAATGCAATAGATGGGAAAACCTGCCCCACATAGAACTTAGGCTCCTTCAAATCAACTTCAGTGAAATGTTTGAAATTGAACTTAATGTCATCATCATCATCTGATTCGGGCAGATCAAGACTATCATCCTCGGAGTTTGGATCTTCTCCTAGCTCCTTCCCTGTCCATGTCCCTTTCTTCTCATCACGAGCAGCTTTTGCATCCTCATTGATCAAATCGTCGTCACCATCATTAAGGTCATAGTCACTATCAATTATTTCCGGAATATAATCAAAGTCTTTGCTGTCACTTTCACTACATAACTCCTCCTCTTCCTCTGTTGTCCCTCTTCTGCTGCTCCTGCTTGTGCCTTCTGCATTTTCCTCACATGCAAGCAACATGGAAGCACTGTTGTCCCCCAAAAGTACAACGTTTTGCTCCTCTGCATCACTATCATTTATCTTGCTCTTCATAGGATTGATCACATCAGGTGTATGTATACATGGATTTGCTAGCACATCAGCCCATCCTCGTCCACCAGAAGCGGCATCATGACCAAGATACAACATCAGGTATTTGTGCCCTTCCCTCACCAGCTTGTTAATGCATTTTGTGTCATTATTGCTTGCAATCAACCTGAGCCCATCTTCATTCAGTTGCATCCCAGGCAGCAGTATATAGATTTGAATTCTTCCTGCAGTCTCATAACCCATCTTCTCTACTAATTCATACAACATTTCCATACAAGCAACACTTCTGTCACAGTAATCGTAACAGACCTTGCGACCATTGAGATGTGACCGATTGCCACCACTGCCCATGAAAAATCCACCATGGATGAACTCAATTGTACAGAAATCAGTGCCTTCATCTGTTAAACCAAAAAAAAGTTCCAAATTTGTCCATCGGACATTAAATCCTAACCATATACGTAGATCCTAAGCAAATGTGCCTAAATTATCTAAATTATATGGCAGGATGAGAGTCGATGTGCCGCCGTATAGGATCTTACCATACATGGGTACTCGGGCATTGATGTGCCGCCGTATAGGATCGCATGACGCCATCCACGACGGGTCGTCGCCCCGTGCGAGCGCCCACCGTACGAGCGACTCTCGTCGCCTAGATGTCGCCGATCGACTACCTGCGTTGTCTTACGCCGTCGTCGCCTGGGGCATGAGAGGAAGACAACGTGGGCAGTTGGGCTCAAACTGAACGCATTCAGCTGGGCCGTTTCGAAACAGCCTGCTTCGTAGATGATGTGTCGCTCGTCCGGCTGCTTCGTAGCTTGATACGTATAGAGGACCGTTTTGGAGCGTCTTTGCGTATTTGAGGACCGAACTAGAGCAATCGACGAGTACCAGGACTGTCTTGTTACGTGCCCGACAATACAGGTACTGCAGTTGTAATTATCTCATAGATATTCATTAGATATAACGTCTACATCATGAGGGTTTAGACCACAACATATGATCTCGAGGTAGATCAACTCTATACTCGATACTCCATCATCAATATAAACAAGAGCAGGACGTAGGATTTTACCTCCATCAAAAGGGCCCGAACCTGGGTAAACATCGTCTCCTTCATCTTCTGCAACCCATCGATCCAAGGTCCACAGTTCGGGACCCCCTACCTGAGATTCGCCGGTTTTGACGCCGACATCCCCCACCAACAATCCCTACCGATCTAGGGTTAGCATAGCCGACGGGAAGCACCACCGCCGCCACCACTTCGCCCTCTCTCTCTCATCGCCACCGTCGCCATCCACCATGGCGTCTGGCTCGGGATCCTCGACCAAGGAGAAGGTATAACCCATCTGCTACTCCCCACTACCGCATATCTTCACACATCCGATCTAGAGGATCTATCAAGGTCCAGTTATACATGCTCTTACACGACAGTGCTGTATTCGAGCGAGTTATTATTGTACTCTTGGTATTTCTTCTTCCGTGATCATGGTATGCCTATCTCAAACATATCTTATATTTTTTAAAAAGTTGGTTTTAATATATTTTTAACATGCAAAGCGTCCATCTTAACATTTTATTAAGCAGTGCATTTAAGTTTTTTCTTTCAATACGTCATGCAGAATCTGTCACAAAAATGAGTCATACGTTTAACTTATAAGTTACAATTATTTTTGCATTAGTCATAACACTCGCACATCATATATTCATATTAATTATCCTTCACTTATTTATTCAAAATGACATTTTTAACTGTAGTTTAAAAGTTTTTGTTTTATTTTTAGACACTTTATTTATTTATTTATTCAAGATTAAACTTTTTCATTAAATTTAGCTATTTTTAGCAGCTACTTATGCAATTTTATAACAACGCGTCGGAAAAGGGTCATTTTCACTACTATATATATCTTAACATGCACACATGTCAACTCAGATAGCATGCCATATCAACAAGCATGCAATTGTACTATTGGATCTCCCTCCTATGATGCCATGTGAACATTTATGTTTTCATTTTCTTTGCTTCAATTTATTAACCGTGAGTCCATTATCTCCTCCATAGCAGCAGAAACGATTGGCTGCTCACATCTCCACAATCTCCATTTTCGGGGGCTCCACAGTCTCATTGATATTCAACTTCTCTATGAATCAAATTTAGAAGTAACAGTTGAAAACAAATTTAAAAGTAACAGTTGAAGGTGTCGCTTCATTCCATCATAACATGTCCTCACATGAGTTCTTCTAATAAGTAACAATGACCTCATCACCTGACAAGGATCCGTGACTTTTTTCTTCCCTTGTTCCATCTCTTTCGCAGGGCTGGACCAAAGTGAGTATTGTTCTGAATTGCTAGCTATTCTCTTTCAGTATTATGAAATTCCCATTAGAATATTCATTGACAGATGATAAAAAAAAACTCTAATGTAATAGCAGAAAATGAAATGAAATGGTCGGCCAGACATAGACGGTCGACCCAAGCGGATATACGCTATAAAATATATCGAGCGTAGTTCAATGTAAAACTTGTCCTTGCCAAGGAAAAGATAGGTTTAGAGGCTGACGTTGGTGTCACCGATTTCATAGTTACACATTAAATCAAGACATATTTTGTTGCGAAACATTATTTTATTTTATTTTGTTTTAAATCCAAGCCATCGTTGGCGTGGGACACTACTTTAAACGGGTATAAACTTGATAGGTTTTGGCTAGTGATGGTATTTGTGCTGTGCAGGCGCTAAACTTGGCCGAAAATGTACAGCTCCGGTCGGTAGCACTTGCAATGCAAAGGTAACAATCAAAGAGTAACTTGATAGACCGCGTGATACAACATGCGCTGCGCGTTGTGGGCCGGAAGAAGCATTGGTGCGGCTGGCCCCCAACCCACGTCGTGGCGCCTTACGTACGTACGTGCCGCGAGCGACACAGCCGCGTGCGTGCGTGCGCGACACAACAACTCCACGCACGTACGTACGTCCGGGCAGGGGCCCGACCGGCTCGGTGGAGTCCGGCGCCGTTCCCATACTCCCTCCCTCGCCCACAAGAGGAGAGGAGAGGAGAGGACTGGACCCCGGGGGGTTGGGTTGGTAAGGAAATGGTGGTATGGGAACGCCGCAGCACGTTGCACGGCCTTTGTCGAGGCCAACCCCCACGCCCGAGCAGCACACGGTTTGGATCCGACGCGACGCTCGTCGGCCACCGCCAGAGGGCTTCGGGTTTTGGGGGACACGAGGCCGCGGCGTGTGGGGACGCCCTTGCCCATCGAGCCGCCTTGCTGGCCTCCGGGTCTGGCGCCTCCTCGGCCTCGGTTGGGTTCACCGGGGCTACGTGTCCAAGCCTGGCGAAAGGGAAACCGTGGCATGGCGCGATGGGGTAACCCCTACATGTACAGTGAGGCCACGAGCAGGCGTGCACGTGGAGTTGATCGGGAAGAGAACGTGAGGTCGGACTGGACTGCCGCACAAACGCAAGAGCCACACTGCTTCAGCATTACAGCACTAAATAAAACCGTATATGATCCCAAGCCTCGGTGTTCCGATGCCTGGGTAAACCAACAATTTCAGTTTCTAAAAAGGAGTAGCTTTCTCAGTTCGCTTCACAAGTTTAGAAAGAAAAAAAGACGGCCTCCTTTTCAAAATACTCCAAAAAAAAACAAAAAAAAAACAGAGCATTGGAGATACTACTACTGCGGTTTAGACGGATTTACTTAGCGAGTGCTTCGATACGTTTTAGTCCCATAACTAAAAGTGGTGGGACTAAAACTTGCTAGCCTCATCTATGCTTGAATCCAAATACTAAAAAGACTAAAATCAAGTTAATGAGCATTTATTATCCTTCAAACCCTTCAATCCAAAACTTGTCTGTGTTAAAGGAGATGAGTTAAATGAGGAGAGAGATGACTAATCCATATTTTAGTAGGGGTACCCCCTGACTAAAAAAAATTAGTCTCAAGACTAGTTTTAGCCCCTTTTAGTCAGGGGTGCTTGAAACTTTAGCCTCTGAAAGAGACTATTTTTAATCAGACTAGTTTTAGTCCCTTGGATCCAAGCACCCTCTTTAGCCTCTTAAAGGGACTATTTTTACTCAGACTAAGAGGGTGCTTGGATCCAAGAGACTTATTAGTCTGACTAAAAATAGTCTCTTTAAGAGGCTAAAGTTCCAAGCACCCCTAACTAAAGTGGGGCTAAAACTAGTTTTAAGACTAAAATCTTTTAGTCAAGGGTACCCCTACTAAAATGTGCATTAGTCCTCTCTCTCCTCATTTAACTCCTTATGCAAGTTCTGGATTGGAGGGTTTGGAGGATAATAAATGCTCATTAACTTGATTTTAGTCTCTTTAGTACTTGGATCCAAGCATGGATGAGGCTGGCAAGTTTTAGTCTCACTACTTTTAGTCATGGGACTAAAACGTATCCAAGCACCCTCTAAAAGATTTTAGTCTCTAGATTAGTTTTAGTCCCACTTTAGTCAGGGGTGATTGGAACTTTAGCCTCTCAAAGAGACTATTTTTAGTCAGACTAGTTTTAGTCCCATGGATCCAAGCACCCTCTTAGTAGGGTACCTCTGACTAAAAAAATTTAGTCTTAAAACTAGTTTTAGCCCCTCTTTAGTTAGGGGTGCTTGGAACTTTAGCCTCTTAAAGAGACTATTTTTAGTCAGACTAATAAGTCTCTTGGATCCAAGCACCCTCTTAGTCTGAGTAAAAATAGTCCCTTTAAGAGGCTAAAGAGGGTGCTTGGATCCAAGGGACTAAAACTAGTCTGATTAAAAATAGTCTCTTTCAGAGGCTAAAGTTCCAAGCACCCCTGACTAAAAGGGGCTAAAACTAGTCTTGAGACTAAATTTTTTTTAGTCAGGGGTACCCCTACTAAAATGTGGATTAGTCGATTCCGGTGGATGATGATGACGGCATCGAAGAAGACGAAGATGAAGATGATAACACGCTGAACCAGCACAGGAAGGTATGAAATTCTGCTCACAACATTTCTTTGAAACATAGAGATGTAGGCTATTTACTTATGCATATTTATTTTAGAGGCCAAAAAGCAAGGCTAATTGGACAGACGAAAATACATACATTTTGTGTGAGTTAGCTTGTGAGGAGATAGATGATGGCAATTTTACTGCTAAAGTTTGGACCGGTCAGGGTTAGAAAAATATGAAGGAGAAATATTATCAAAAGACAAGATTGTGGCATCCAGGGAGGGAATTGAAGAACAAAATCCAGAACCTGAAGGGTATGTACAATGATTGCGTTTGGTTGCAGCAGCAAACCGGATGCGGCCGCGGCGAACATGGAGAAGTTACGGCAACTACAGCTTGGTGGGAGAGGGAGATCAAGGTACGACAACTAAAGCTTTTTCATGATCAAATGTAACACTGCGTACATTGAGATATATGCTAATGTTGTACAAATACTATTTTGCAGAGTAGACCAAATCTCAAGAAATTTAGAAAGGGTAACCCTGAGTACATTGGACTGTTGCATGAGATGTTTCATGAGGTAGCTGTGGATGGTACTTCTGCTTACGTACCTGGGCCAGAAGATGATACAAAGGCAAACGACGATGATGATGATGCTGCGGATGGCAGCCCAATGAGTATCAATACCCGCAAGAGGGGTACCAGCTCAGTTGATTTTAGGAGTACAGCAAGTAGTCCTTTAAAGAAAATGAACATGGAGAATGGCAAAACTAAGGGTCCATTTTTGAGGACTTTGAAGGAGATCACCACCAGAATGGACAAGGAAGCTGAGACATCAAACACTATATTGCAGGCAATTGTGGACCAAGGCAACGAAAAGGCAAAGAGAAGTGAGGAGCGTAAGGTAGCAGTAGCTACATGTCAGCAACTTGCCATTGAGTGTGGGGCAGCAGAAGAGTCAATTGAGTACTTTGTAGCCTCTGACTTATTCAAGGACAAACACAACAGGTTTGTCTTCCAGAACATGAAGACCCCTCAAGCTAGGCTCATATGGTTGAAGAGATGGTGTAAAGCAAAGAAGATGTATGACGAAGATGAGTCTTAGCTAGATTTTCATGTATCCAATGTCCCATATTGTATCATGTGTCCTATGATGAGTTGGGCTAATGTGCACCTAATTACTATGTGTTGAATTGCTATGTGCACCTAATTACTATGTTTTGAATTTCTATGTGCACCTAATTACTATGTGTTGAATTACTATGTGCACCTTTATGTTTTGAATTGCAGGATGACTCTACCGATGGTGATAGTATTGATGAGCCCAGTGAAGAGGAAAGTATTGATGAGGACTCTAGTGATGAGGAAGAGGAAGATGCAAGGAGAAATAGAGTGCTAGCACTACTCCAGTTGAGGCGGAAAAGGCTCAACAATATAGGTATGATCGTCCAAATGTTTGGTTCATATTACATTGAGCGTTTCATGGATAAGGGGGAACGGAGGATTTTAAAAGCTAAAGAGTCCGACTATGAATGGGTACTAAGAACTCTAGGACACAGAACAGACTGCTATAAAATGTTTAGGATGTATCCACCTGTGTTTCATAAACTACATAATTTGCTAGTGGATTCTTATGGGCTGAAGTCTACTAAGAAGATGTCATCAATTGAGGCTCTAGCTATGTTTTTATGGATGGTGGCAGATGGTCAGTCCATTAGGCAAAGTGAGAATCGTTTTGTAAGGTCCATGGAGACAGTTGTTAGGAAGTTTGACAAAGTATTGAATTTTGTGGTTAAGCTTTCGGTTGACATAATTAAGCCACGAGATCCTGAATTCAGAGTTGTGCATGAAAGGTTAAGAAATGCTCAGTGGCATCCATGGTTTAACGACAGCATTGGGGCAATAGATGGGACTCATGTGCAAATTGTGGTGCCACCCTCGAGATTCCGCAGTACTTAAACAGACATGGCTACTGTAGTCAGAATGTTATGGCTGTATGTGATTTTGACATGAGATTCACTTTCGTTCTTGCCGGGTGGCCTGGATCGGTTCATGATATGAGGCCCTTCAAGGATGCCCTTAGCCGGTTTAGTCACAAGTTTCCTCATCCACCTCCAGGTACTATACTTTACATTCAGTACATGATTGAATTGTGTATACATTGACATTGACTTTGACTGAAATGCATTGCCATCATTAGGAAAATTTTATCTTGTTGACTCGGGCTACCCCAACAAGGCGGGTTATCTTGCACCATATAGGGGACAGAAGTACCATTTCCAAGAGTTCCATCAAGGCACCATGCCGAGGGGTAAAAAAGAGCACTTCAACTACACTCATTCTAGACTACGCAATGTCATTGAACGTTCTTTTGGAGTCTTGAAAAATAAGTGGAGGATCCTTTTTAAAATACAAAGTTATCCTCCACACAAGCAAACAAAAATTATTGTTGCATGTATGGCCTTGCACAATTTTATTCGCGAAAGTCAGTTGGCGGATACGGAATTCGACAGGTGTGACAGAGATGAGAATTATCAACCTCTCCTTGAGGAAACAAGGAGGAGGCGTCGTAACAGGAGGGATCTAGAAATGGAGCAAGATTCGGTCGACATGAATCAATTGAGAGATAGAATTGCTGATGGTTTGTTCCAGGGCCATTAAGATCATTGTCATGTTATTTATTTTCTTGTGTATGGACAATACTAATTTTCTTATGTATGGACAATTTTACTTTACTTGTATGGACAAATTTTCTTGTGTATGAGCAACGGTAGTGGTGGGAGAGGAGTTGGCTGTTACTGTGGTAGGATTAGGGGAGAGGGAACATAATAAATGCTCATTAATTGATTTTAGTCTCTTTAGTATTTTGGATCCAAGCTTGGGTGAGACTAGCAAGTTTTAGTCCTACTTATTTTAGTCATGGGACTAAAACGTATCCAAGCACCCTCTAAAATGTAGACAAGTCATCTTTCTCCTCATTTAACTCCTCTCCTTTAACACAGACGAGTTCTGAATTAGAGGGTTTGAAGGATAATAAATGTTCATTAATTTTATTTTAGTCTCTTTAGTATTTAGATCCAAGCATGTGTGAGGCTAGCAAGTTTTAGTCCCACTATTTGTAGTCATGGGACTAAAACGTATCCAAGCACCCTCTAAAATAAGTCCCTTGGATCCAAACACCCTCTTATTTTGTTTATTGACGTCAAACAAATCAAAGTGTTTTTTTTCTGTCGCAAAACTCCAAACATACTGGGCTAACCAAACGTAGCCTAAACTTGATTTACTACGTTGATGTCAGTTATCCCGTAGAGAGCATTCATGGATAGAATACCGCTCAAAATTACCACATGGCACATGTGACAAGCAACTTGAAAAATAAAATAAAATAAAAGAGAATACTGCTCAAAATCATCTGGAGCTGCTGCACAGGGGCCAGCCTCACCACCACCTTCCCCAACTGCTGCCAAATGATACTCTGCTGCTCTGCAAACCTCAGATCTACTACCATCGCTACAACCGGAGAGACCAAATTGCAAAGATCGAACCGAGCCAAGCCTATCACGGTCCACAACGAAATCCATCTAAAAGGATCTGAGCCTCGTCTAAGTAGGAAGAAAATTGAGCATGTTATAAACAAGTTAAGTTATTATTTCATCTCACAAGGAACACAAGAAAACAGAAGCATTACAAATCCCCCACTGTATTGAGATATACCGCCTACAGCCGAACCAATCACCCAAATGAATTAACTTACACGGATGGAATACATACAGACGAGGCACCCTTCAAAACACCACTGACCTTTCTTCTGGTATCTATCTTCAGCTCCCGGAGGAGGTTGTCGGTACCTTGAAACAGTCAATGTTGCGCAACCTGACAGCCTTCATCATACCTCCGAAGCTGTAAACAAACACCGGTTCGACCATATTAGTCAACAACAAACAGAAAGCAGGTTTTCTTGCAAGCAACCTTACAAACTGAAAGCCATGAAAACAAACTATCTGGTACGTCATGAAGGGTAAAAACATACCGGTCAACGCTTTTCCTTGGCCTATCGGCGGGCTGATCAACGCTAGCTCGTGGTCTGTCAGGATTATCTACACTCTTTCTGCTTTTGTCCCTCCTATCTGTACTGCCCCTCGGTTTATCTCGACGGTCTGTGCTCTTTCTATGATCTAAGCTTGGCCTCGTCTTCTCCCTATGGTCTACACTTTTCCTCGGCTCCTCTGTGCCTTCGGGCTCTGTTTGGGTACGGTCTGATGCACCTGAGCTCTCTGGGGATTCATCATTTGGGGGTGGCAGTTTCTCTATGGCTCCAACAAACTTTTTTAGATGCTTGATGTATTCTGGATAGAGCTCCAAATTACAGTGGTTTCCTCCTTTGACCCATAGAGGCTCGTACTTTACTTTAGCGAGTTCCCACAATGCCCTCCCATGGGAACAGTCGACGACCTCATCAGCTGTACCCTGAAAAAAGAGATTGTATTAGTATCACAAAAATGTGCAGAGAGGCGTTGCGGTTACTCAGTATCAGCTTTCTGTCTTCTACAAAAGAATACTACTGTATCATCTTTCTTGTTCTACATCTTGACTAGAATAAATAGTAAAATTTATGAATAATTTTTAAAGCAACAATGCCACGGGTAGTATACAAACTCAACTCATGGTAAAGCTATGCCAGATAATGGAATAATTGTCACGTGTTTACAGAGTATGCTATATCGGTTACCATTTCTTTTTCTCAGCGAACCTGGAGACTTTTGATTGCATTACCGTTATAGAGACTTCCGCCAGAAATACAGTGATGGCCTTATGCTGCCTCATATTCACATCAGTGCTAGCAGGTTCTCAAAAGTCAAAATTTTAGCCATTCGCAAAGGCAACAGTTGATGGTTGATACTGTACTTTGCCGTGCGCCTATTATGTGATCAAAAAACCAAATAGCCATTTGTAGACATCTTAGATAATTGCACCTGCTTGGTATTTTCTCCACTAGTAACTAATCAACATATCCTCATGTACAAGTTCACCTACGTAACATTACTAGAATGCAAATGTGTGCCCGTGCATGAATGGGCAGACAAGGGCATGAAAACGCTAAAAAAAATGTCTAGGCGGATAACACGTATGCCCTGAAGATAAAGTCAAAATGTGTATAAGATTAAGGAGGAAAGGGCACTCACATGAATCACTAGAACAGGGCAACTGACTAGTGGAATTTTGTCGATGTTCTGCAGATACAAGACAGATCAGATGCAGGTAAGTACAAAAAAGGACTGAAGAAATGTAAATTAGTTACCTTATATATGTCAAACCAGTATGTATGTTTTACAGGATACATCACTCTTAAGCCAGACAAAATTGGACTATGTACAACAACTGCTCTCAAACGAGGCAAACGTGAGGCCAAATCCAAAGTAGGACCACTCCCCACCGATTGGCCATAAAGAATGATATTTTCCTCAGAGGCTGCGTAGGTTTCTATGAGACATCTGTAAACAGCCTCTATATCAGCATATGTGTTTTGCTCACTGGGCTGCCACAATAGATAAAAGTAAATGATTAGTATTATGCACACCGAGGAGAATAGAAGCAAAAAAAAATTGTGTACCTTTCCAGAAGATTGCCCATAACCAGAGTAGTCATAGCTGCAAAGAAAGAAAGAACAAAAATATGTTAGTGTTTCGCCAAAATAATCCCAAGAGACATAAGAGAGGTTCATTCAGTGATTTCCATTGTGAAAATAGGTTTCTTCATCAGATGCATCCTGTTAATTGGGGGCCAGCCCGGTGCACGTAGCTCCTGCTTGCGCAGGGTCCGGGAAAGGGTCCGACCACTATCTTCCAAGGTACTAATATCACAGCATGACGAAAGAGTGGTGGCAACACGCGGCCATGTAAGCTGGCAAGGAACAGGACTGAAAATGCTATAAAAAATTGGCATATTAATTGGGAAACTAATCAATATAGTGGCTTGTATCGGTGTTGAAAGTTTCCTTTCCTTCTAGACACTTACCGTTTTTACTCATCTCAATATATTTTTTCACTTTCATGGAAAAATTGAAACCCAGAAGATAACATAACAAAATAAGCAACCGGAGGATCAGTTAGCTATGTTGCATTTATAGAAGGCCTTGTATCACTACTAATTAGCACGGGAGGCAGCTGAGACGTGGCCTTATATGTTATTTATGAACTTTGCAATTATGGAACGCTGAGTTTGTAGCGATCGTAGTTCATCCACACTTTCCACCTCCCTCTTACACATTTCCAGGAACGCTCTAACAAAAACAGCAATTAGACTAACTTAATTACAATGAAGATTCCCGACAGTTCAACTTCAATAGGGCGCCATACCTCCCTCACAAAATCTCTAGCTCGAATAGAGGTCACAAAGAAGTTGGCCCGGAGTGGCTATAGAGCCATGGGAACTACATAGGGCTGCAGCCGAGCACAAACATGGAGGCATGGTGCCGTCCTGCGCAAAGCTTGGCTGAGTACAGCAGCAGCCAAGAGGGCGAAGAAAGCGGCTAAGCCCGAGAACACAAGTTTCATGTGCTGGGGGAATATATTTTTTAAACCGTAATAAAGCAAGGGTATTTAGGCATATACAGTAAATGGCACAACAGTGTTCAGTGTTCACTCTATCTAATCTGGGCATAGAAACCACAACGGTCATGTCTGGAATCATCTGCGATGTTGAAGTTATATTATAGTTAGTAATAATGTAAACACTCAACATTTTTAAAATGCCTTGCGCTAAGACTAGTGGCCACATAAAGACAAAAGTGTGTTCACAGAGCAGACATATAACACAAATATTAACTAAATATGATAATGTTATAACCATGGTAGGTAAAGAACAAAATGCTTTAGTTTAATAACAGCAGTGAAGGACAAGACAATCACTCCTAACCACAGAATTTTAAATTTACTAGAGCTTCTAGATCAACTGAATAAATCAACGGTTCTCTCATCAGAAACTCAAACTTAACTGGCTTAATATTTTCCATCCAATGCATAGGAAGCAACGGGCTAAAACTCCAACAAAAGAAGAAATTGAACCCAAAAAATGGATATACTTGTAAAGCAGTTACGGGTGTTACGGTAGGAAGATAACAACATAGATCGATTATTTTGGCATTTACGCTTTTTAAGAGAGCTGTGGACAAGACACGTGTGCCTGCATAATAATGTCATGGAAAGCTTCATTAAGAATTGATTTCCTGTTTTTTCCTCACTAGACTCTATTAGTGAAATGTTCTAAGAGTGGTAGTATCTAGTATGTAACACCTAATCTGAACAAATACATCAATTTCTGGCCAAAAATAGGAACTAAGTCTTCGGTCACCTCCAGTAAATCACATGAATCATGGATTATCCAATCACAGACAGGCACATTTAATCCAAATATCCTTCTTCCTACCCAAGCCTGAACAAATTCCAGATACTTCTAGCAACCACTTAAAGCAGGCATTCCCAACAATCTACAAAAACCACAAAATAACTCACAATTCGGTAGCAGTTTATTCTAATCATAAGTAAGAATTTGAGGAGGAACAAAATGATTTGACACCATTAGCAGACGTATCAGTGACAAATACCACATCATATGCTTCCATGAAACCAGGCACTAGCACACATGAGAATGAACACTTCCATCCAACCCAACAAGCCACACGCAGATTAGTACTGTAATTGGTTTAATTTAGACTAGCGTTAGCAAATCCAACACCAAAGCCTTAACCCAATCACGCAATACCAGAAGAGAAGTTGGCATTTTTCGTCCAATCCAAGATGCGACCATCCTCCTACTGACCCGCAATCCGAACATTTCCACCGAGGAATACCTCTTCCTTTCCCCAAAGCCCGCTAAAAAGTGTGGCTTTGATCCCCAGAGAAACGCGGCCTGGGAGATCCAGGACTGTTGCCCGAATCTAAAGTCTAACCCAACCCGATCCAGCTTGCGTGCGTGGGTGCGTGCGTGCGTACCCCATGAGGTTGACGTTGAGGTGCGCGCTGAGCTCGACGAAGAGCTCGTACATCTGGCCCAGGTCGGCGGCGTTGCCGTGCGAGTAGAGCAGCGTGAGCTTGGCGCCGGTCTGGCGCGCGTACATGGCGACCACATCCGTGCCCCGCTTGGTCCTCAGCCGCCGCGCCTCCACGTTGGCCCTCCGCGGCACCCCCGTGAGCTCCACCACGACGCTGCCCTCCTTCCCTTTCGCCTCCCCCGGCCCCGCCGCCGCCGCCGCCCCGGCGGCATCGGGCGGCGGCAGGGGCTCGATGCCGTAGGACGGCGGGGTGGGCGGGAAGAAGGCGAAGCGGGCCGCGACCGTCGAGGTGACGCCGCCCATCCCCGCGGGGAGGCCTGGCTGGCTAGGGCTGCGGCTCGGGTGAGGGCGAGGGAGGAGACGGCGAGAGAGGAGGGGGACGACGATGGGTAGTAGAGGAGGAGCGCGTTTCCGTTGCGCTGGAAGGGAAAGAGGGGAGGAGTGTGGAGGGATTTGTGGGCTGGGTGGTTAAGCTCTTGCGGTTTTGCACGGCAGGGATTACCGGTCTGGGTTGAGTAGACTAACTGTGGTGTGGTGGTTGCTGAGAGTTACTGCAACTGATTCCCAACAAATCCTTGCTAAAAAAAAGAGTGTTGCAAAACTGAAATTGCTATTAGGATTATATTTACCATTATATTTTTTCACCGTTGGTTATAAAATAAGAAGTCAGTACGGCGTAGTAATTTAATAGGCACACACTAATTAGACCTTTTGAAATGGATAGTATCATAAATTAGTAGTACCTTATAAATGATCTTAATTTTTAACATGCATCTTTATGATACAGTGTCATGATAAGATACTCAATCATATGTGCTTTAGTTGATATCTCGTCAAAATTGCTTAGATTGGTTAGAATGTGAGTATAATAGGTAAGTATTATGCATGTTAGTTAGACATTTTTGCTCCCCCTAAAAAATCGAGCATCATGATGTTATACTATAATATCATACTTATTAAATGATATAATAATAGTATAGCATGCACAATAACAAATGAGGTCACTCTGATAACAAGATATGATACTATGTGTTATGCAGGTAGTATCATACAATATCATAAAACATTAAATGATGTACTAGTTTGATCAGGTCTATTAAAAATACTTTAACATAAAGAACATCAAATTAATCAGGTTATATATATAAATATATTTTCATGATATGTGTATTTGGGTTCGAAGGTCTTAACACATTCTTTTCACATATAGTTAGTCCAACTTAAGCAACTTCCGACGGTTTTTTTGATGGCATAAAGAAAAAGTTGCATCCTCCTCGGCTTTTTTCATAAGCTGTCTTTCTTATTTGTTGGGGCTTCTGAACTAGTTATGAGATAACTAATTTAGAAGCATCAACAAATTTTAAGAGCTGTTTAAATTTTTTAAGCTGAAAAATGGCAGCTAATTTTTGTAAGACATCCAAAAAAAAACTGGTCCTTAAGCTAGTTTGACATGTGGCGATTATTTTGAGACAAGGAAAGTACTATTGAACTGCTTTTATTTTGGTTCGTAGGTGAGCGCGTCTCTTCTTCCTGGTACCAGCCATAATGATGATATAAAGATCAAGGTTCACATGCATCCGTATCAACCACCGTTGCTCTCATGAACCATAAGAAGGCCAGACATCTATCTTTTCTTCCACAAAGGAAAAGAAAAAAAGAAGAAAAAAATGAGGAGCCCGACGCTGATCGATCACGTAATTATGGAAAGGTCGAGGGGCCGATCCAGCAACAACCTTGGAGGAGATGCGCTGGATAGGATGGGAAGGCAGCTCCGGGCCATGGCCCGTGGCCGGTGGTGGGGACGCCATTATTTCCGGCGAGAGGAGGAGATATATGCTTATCTTTCGCTCAGGGCTAATCGCCTAGCCCACCGTTAACTGGATTCCCACCCTTCCTCTGACCAGCGGGCCGTGCCTGAGCGCGGGCCCGCCGTAAGTGTACCTAGTAAAAAACCTCAGCGTCAAAGTCTCGAGTGCTGACTTTTTCTTTTTCTTTTTTCTTCTTTTTGAATGAGCTCCTCGAGTGTTGACTTGGCCACCTTCGATTTTCTTTGGTTTTACTAGCAAAATGGTCCGTGCGTTGCAACGGAAGAAAAAAATACTACACACTTTTAATCTTTTTATAATCATTTTGATTTATTAAAATAATAAGCTAACTAACTAATGTAGTCAGTCCTGTCCTATTTTGTTGAGAAATCAACCCGTCCATTGTTAATTCCACCATGATGAGAAATTGAGCGGAACAAGCAAAGCAAAACAAAAAAGGCTACGTGAATTGATCAATGGATTATTGTCTTATTTCACTCATGGAGTAGAGAATGTGGGATCACATGACAAATTGAAGGTGGTGTTTCATTCTCTGTCTCTACAACAATGCAATCTTACATTCAATACATTCATTCATCAGCAAACAAATCCCCACAAAACAAAATTTCTTGCCGGTGCTTGGTACACGGTTGGAGGCATGGGAAAGGGATCTCACCAGATGATGAGTTCCTGCCGAAGGAGGGGATACGATGGGGGAGCAAGGGTTAGGCGCCTCTATCTGGCCATAAGGAGTCGCCCTTGCCGCATCATAACCTTGGAGTTCCCCGTGTGAGCCATGGAGGCCCACCTCCACCTGCAAGTACTTCGCTCCGCCGCGCCTTATCCGCGCGCCGCTGCCGTTCTGCATCGAGCAGACGCATCATCCCCAGTCACTGTAGTTGTTGCGTTGATTTGATCCAGAAGCTGTTGAAAGGACGTGGATGTTGCCTAGAGGGAGGGGTGAATAGGCGCTTTAAAATAATTAAGGTTTAGGCTTGAACAAATGCGGAATAAAACTAACGTTTAATATGTCAAGCACAAAACCTACAAACAACTAGGCTCACATATGTGCACCAACAACTTATGCTAAGCAAGATAAACAACTAAGTGATAGCAAGATATATTACAATAAACAATATGTCTATCACAAAGTAAAGTGCATAAGTAAAGGGTTCGGGTAAGAGATAACCGAGGCACGGGGAGAGACGATGATGTATCCCGAAGTTCACACCCTTGCGGATGCTAATCTCCGTTAGAGCGGTGTGGAGGCACAATGCTCCCCAAGATGCCACTAAGGCCACCATAATCTCCTCACGCCCTCGCACAATGCAAGATGCCGTGATTCCACTAAGGGACCCTTGAGGGCGGTCACCGAACCCGTACAAATGGCAACCCTTGGGGGCGGTCACCGAACCCGTACACGTGGTAACCCTTGGGGCGGTTACCGAACCCGTACAGATTGCTCGGGGCAATCTCCACAACCTAATTGGAGACCCCGACGCTTGCCCGGAGCTTCACACCACAATGATTGAGCTCCGAGACACCACCAAGCTTCTAGGACGCCAAAGCATCCGCGAAGAACAATATCTAGGGTACTAAGTACCAAAGGTAATAAGCTTCTCAAACTTCACTTTCACGTATCACCGTGGAGAATTCAAACTGATGCAACTAATGCAATGGCAAGAACACACGAAGTGGTCAAGTCCCTCACACTCAAATCCCTTCACAACAACGAAAGCTATGGAGAAATATGAGAGGAAGAACAAGGAGCTCACAAAGAACTCCAAGATCAAGATCCAAGGGGTTCCCTTCACATAGAGGAGAAAGTGATTGGTGGAGATGTGGATCTAGATCTCCTCTCTCTTCTTCCTCAAGAACAAGCAAGAATCATTGGAGGGATTAAGAGTAAGCAAGCTCTAAGAATGTCAACAATGGAGGTAGAACAAGAGCTCAACGAATGGATAAGACCAAGGGGGAAGAAGACCCCCTTTATATAGTGGGGGAAGGAATCACTTGATCCCTCTCGGTACATCTTGTACGCTTTGTGTGTCGATCATCTTGATTTACTCTTTGTCAATGGACAGCAAGCTTCAAGCATGATATCTTCGTGCTGATCTACTTGAACTTGCACATCGCAATCTTGATGACGATCACAACTTGACGTCATACTTCATGGGTTGTATGAGATCTTCTCTTTGACGCAAGCCCATGGAAACACACCTAACCCCCACATAGAACTCTAACGAAGACCATGGGTTAGTACACAAATATGTAATGGACAATGTTTACCATACCATGGGATCACTTGATCCCTCTCGGTACATCTTGTACGCTTTGTGTGTCGATCATGTTGATTTACTCTTTGTCTGAGATCTTGATCAACCTTGTGTTTCTATGACCATTCTTTGGATAATACCTTGAATACCACCTTCGTCATCATATAAACTCCTTGAACCCAACAGATGGACTTCAAGAAGTGCCTATGGACAGATCCTATAAATATAACTTAAGGCAACCATTAGTCCATAGGAATTGTCATCAATTACCAAAACCACATATGGAGATATATGCTCTAACAGCTGTGCTCGAGCGCCGAAACGGGGGCAGCAAGCGGACAGAGGTACGACCGCGGAGGCGGGTGGGTTAAGATCGACAACAGTGGTGGTTGAGGTCGGCCGCGGCGGCGAGTGGTGTGGCAGCGACCTGGACACAGGTCAGGGTGGACCAGGGTCGACGCGATGCGCTCGAGCGCCGCAACGGGGGCAGTGAGCGGCGAGAGGTACGACCGCGGAGGCGGGTGGGTTGAGATCGACAGCGGTGGCGATTGAGGTCGGCCGCGGCGGCGAGTGGTGTGGCGGCGGACTGGGCACAGACCATGGTGACCCATGGTCGACGGGAGAAGGCGATGCGTACGGGTATAATTTTTGCAGCGAATCATTTTTTGCTTTTGCGTTACGGATAAATGATGGAGCGCGAATCATTTATAAAAATGACACGGTGGGTTTTCCGACGGAAGCAATAGCCGTTTTATTATTAGGTATAGATCTGATGGGATCTCACATCAATCGTTTTCCTAACTTTACACTTGTTATATAATTAACCTCTCCGACGGGCAAGTGTCGTTTTAGGAGGAGAAAAGGTCTCGTCTGCATGTGAAGAAACCGAAACTAATAAACGTTCTTAATTCACTATATTTCGTCTTGACATCTTGGGCAAATGACAGGAGGTCAAATCAAAGTGTTCCCGGTGTGATTCAGGAAAACATTTTCTTGCCCCAGATGGGACCTTGTAAGTGTACTATCCTTCATCCGGTTGCAGACGGGAAACAAAAAAAATATATTCACGGTTGGACTTTTGCCCTTCGGGCGTGGTAGCTGCTGCTGCTGATGTGTGTGGATTTTGGTGTTTGTTCATGGCGTAAACCATATGCTGTGCTATTCCATCCAATCCTCGGCGTCGGCTTTGCGATTAAGTAAGCTACGTGACAGCGGAGTGTAGGAAACTGCACCCGGCAGCTGGGCGCCCAGCTTACCACCTTTCAGTGGCTCAAGGCGTTGACCGAACCAACTTACGTCATCACAACACATTGAAAAATCACGATCTCATTGTAGTACAATAGTGTATCTTCCCTTCCAAATGTTTTATCCAAAGCTGCATGTACATTAGTACATACATACTCCTACTACTATGCAACCTTCGGTTTGGGTCCCAAATTGTCATGATTTTCTTTTGAAAAGATTTTACATATGAACATGTGTAGTAAGAAATTTGGAGTCAGTCAAGTCCATCTTACAGCTGCAATGATAAGAGGAACGCATGATGCCAAGTCGCATGTGAAAACGTTACAGACCAAGAAAATTCAGTGGCAGAGGCTTCAACTCACCTGTCACCACATGTCATTTGTCATTGACCAGTCCATACGAGATCGATCCCATGAATTGAAAATTCGCGGGCATCTTTGTAACACTAACGTGCACACGAAGAATGCCAGTCCAGCAATCAGAGATGCACAACGGGGACAGGTTCATTGCACAGTAGCTGAGTTGAAACTGCTGCGTTTAGTTGGCATATGTTTGGTTTTTGCCACACTTTAGCTTGCCATACTTTATTGTCACTATGGCCCATTTATTATAGAGTCAATTTTTTTGCCAACTTTTACCAAAGTTTGACGTTCGTTATTTCAGCCACACTTTGTGGCTTGCCACACTTTGGTTTGGCAAAATTAGGGGCTGTTTGGTTCCCAGCCTAAGATTGTCACACCTAACCTTAGTCATGTCACAATACTTTAGGCATGTGTTTGGTTCATTGACACACTTGTGGCTTGCCACACTTTTATAGGTATATGGTCCACATGTCATAGACACAATCTTTTGCCAAACCTTACCACACTTGTGGTGTTCATTTTGTTAGCCACACGTTTTGTGGCAGCCACACTTTGCCTAAGGTTAGTTGTGGCAAAGTTAGTCATGAACCAAACATGCCTTTAGTCTCCAACCAAACAGACCCTTAGGCTCTGCGGCTATGATCACAGCCATAGGTTTCCCAGCATTCATCACAGGAAAGACAAGTGGTAACAAATTCTTAACACTGACGACATTTAGACACTAGCACTAGCAGGTAGTAGTATCAACAAGTGCCTGGAACTACCACCACAACTTTGCCATCCAATTGCACTACAAGTACAATGCTGGTGGAAACATTAGGACCACTAGAGTGCAAGTTTCCCATCCAAGTGTGTTTAGTCACCGGAGAGATATGCTCGGTTATTGTAAAGAGAACACAAGATGATGGGATGATATACAACATGCCTGGGAGACAATCATTGTGTGGGAGCAATGTGGTACGCGGACTTGACTTTCTTCTCCAAGAGGGATACATGCTTATCAAGCATGGACACCACTGCCTCAAACTCACTCACCTGCTGGTCTATCGCGTCGATCTGCGTTGTGTACTCGTCGAACCGTTGGTTTTTCTCGTTCAGCTGCTCTACAAAGACCCGCAGACCAGATGCAACATCTCCGTAGTTGCTGTACTCCTCTGTCACACGTTGGTTCATCTTCTCAAGCAGCGAGAGCTGGTTGTTGGTTCCCTGAAAAGGATGTGAGGTCTTAAGAGAAAAACAAATGCTGGCAAATAACGAATGTTGATACTAACAGCAAACGTTAGTAGCCCTACCGATAAACACTGGCAAGGGGCAGTTAACGATGTTTCTATTTTGAAATACATTCTAGTAGAATACTAAATCTAAAGTTGTATTAAAGATGTCATCATTCACAAAAGACCGAGATTAAGAAAATTTTAACCACCTTCTTACCCTTTAATGAATCTATATGGTTTGGTGAAGTTATTTACAAAACATTTAATTAACCTTAGCTACCAAAGCACGTTCCGTCAAAACTCAAAACTAGACTAGAAATACAACGTTTAATGCTCAAATCACAAGAGCGCTTTGTTGGCAAATATGAAATGATCTCACTGTATGAGAAGTACAGTAGTACCAGAAAGCTGTTTGGTACACGGCATAGCACAAACACCAAACCAAGTGGATGGCCTCTATCTGTGCAAAGGTCTGTCGATGTCAATACCATTGATCTACATTTCTTCTTTTCATTCAGTAAGAAAATCAATGTTCTGTGACTTCTGCTGCCAATCTGAATTCATGCACTTCAGCGATACCTTGTCATGTTAGTTGAACGAAGCAATGCCTATATAAATGTGTTATCTGTGAGCTACAAAAGTGTAGTGTCTCAATTGTGATGCATTTTTGGCCCCTGAAGAAGTACCAAATCCCTCAAGAAACAAAGAACCGAGCACAGGCCGCATAGCCTAGGCTACAAATTCTGACCATAGAGGCACTTCAAATCACCAACCGGGTTTTGTGCCTTCGAGCATAAATGAGAAATAACCTGGAAACGGATTCACCAAAAAGCACATTGCGTAGCAATTACTGGTGTCCAGCTATTCATTTTGGTCTACCAATTCAATGGTAGAAAATCCACTTCAACACTACATGATCAGGGATTGTTATCCTCTGTTTTACTATCCGTCCTTGGAGTTGAAGCGTACCAAATGGGAGCATAGAGCCCCGCGGAGCGTACCAAATCCAGAAAATACCTAGACAAATCCGTGCGCCAATCCAGCTACAAAATCCGAACGAACGACCACGGGCACTGCGCTAGGGTTATGGCACGATTATTTTTTATCGCGTTAGCTAATAATCCAATCAACACCAAACAGTTGGGCGCAAAATCAAATCGCTCTCTTTTCGTCCATTTGCACACGACGGCTGCGATCTGCCAACTGAAGCTTGGAGATGCCGCGGGGGCTGGGGGGTGGGGCTCGAGTGTGGAGGACGAACCTGGAGCTCGCCGCGGACCATGAGGGAGACGTTGGTGAAGAGCTCGGACAGCGAGTCGGCGAGCTCGTCTCTCTGCCCTGCCGCCGCCTCCTTCTTCGCCGGGGTCGCCATCGCCGGCGCTTCCTCCAGCTTCCGCCGTACACCCGTCTCGGAGTAGGAATCGGGCTTGGGCTCGTTCGCCTGTTTGCTGAGAACTTCTCTGTTTGGAGTTTGCTGGGCCGTCAGGATGGGGCCCAATCTCAAAAGGGCGGCCTGTATTTAAGACAATACATATAGCAAAATAGATGTCTACCCCTAAAAAAACAAAACAGATGTCTTTTTTCTCAAAAAGGAAAAGCAAAGTAGATGTCGTTTGATTTATAACATGAGATTTTTTATATATTATTTTTTGCGGGCAAGATTGTTTATATTAGATCTGAGCTAAAATGTTCTTTCCTTGAAATGAAGGATAGAAAACAATCCTACATAGGAATATGAATTCATTCTTGCAAACCAAAGGGTCATAAAAGAAATTTAAGTTTTCTTATAGGAATAAGCAAAGGAGACCTAACCGTTTGAGACTGACTGAATTGAGGCCACATCACAAGCTGTTTCGCAATACTCCTAAAAAAAGTGTTGACAATTATGTTTTTCAGTATCTTCAATCTACAAACTATTTTTAACTGTGTAGTGAGCACAGTAACCTCTTGGCGTTAATTTTTCTACTAATGTGAATTGTCTGATTGTGCACCATCGTAAACTGCGCCTTCCAGGATTGCACAATTCGGTCTATGTATCATTTTTCATTTTCTTTATGAAATTAAAGGCATGAAGTGTGGTGATTGGACACCATTGATAGCAAGCAACACGCTTACATGTCACATTCTACAAATATGAAAAAAAATACATAAAAAAGGGTCAGGCGAATATCTGTCTACCAAAGGGGTTGAGATCCTCTGCAATATTGAACTGTGGAAGATCCTGACCCCTACTTGTGTTGTGACCACAAGAGAAGATACAACCACAATAGTCCTGTCTAGGTTTGTGGTTCGATGTTCTCCTTTCCTAAGGGTGAGCAAAACTTTAGTGCAAAATTACATGATATACCGACAACAATGTCTAGAATATGGTTAAAGTTCATTGCATATAAAGAGCTTTCTCAAGCCATCCATTTCAAGACGATCGAATATGAACATGTACATAACCCCCAAAAGAATAAAAATCTCGTTCTTGGCAATAAATAGAAACACCTGCGACCCAATCACAAATTGCTCATCTAGATGCTGAGCCGGCTTACAAGACAAATGCAGCAAACAAAATCCTTTCAAGTGTCCAAAACAAAAATTAATGGACACCATGAAATCACATTGCTTGACTGTGCAATATACTAGCTAAAGCTCAATAATCATTCCGAATTGTGCATGTTTATTGGACTTATTCCCTTGGAGTATGGAGGCATGGAGCAGACTAGGCCTCCACCTTCCTGTAGAAGATGCTCATCGCATCACTGTACAGGGCCACTGAATTGGAGAGCACAGCAAGCACAATCATGGTTACAGCTAAAACCTTATCGCGCTTGGTTGCGATCCCATAAGAATCCCTGAAGAAACGATGAGCAGAATAAAGTTATTGAACACGTAAACCAAAAGGATACCTACAAACATCAGGCACACATCACACAAACAGAATGCTGATTACCTGAGTATGATCATGGCAGGAAAGATGAAACCAATCAGGACAGCAGCTGTAGCACCAGTGAACTGGAAGGCGTCCCAGATGCTTGGTATGAAGTTGGCAGCAAGATAAATCACAACAAGGAGCGAGACGGTGATAATGGTAAACCTTCGGTTGTCATGAGAAATGTGCCTTGAGGTGGGGAAGAGGAGTCCATCCAGGTTGAGCCTAAGGGCAAAGAAGACTATAGGGAAGACAAGCATGACATGGACTACATAGCTCACTCTGACTATATCATTGAAGACAGAGCTGAATGGAATATGAAGGTCGGAGTCAAAATTAGCGAGCACATCGGAGAGGGTAGCCTCGCCAAAGAGGAGATATGCAAAGAAACTTGTGGCAACATAAACACTCGAACACAAAGCCAGTGAAGTTCGCACAATTGGCTTAGTCTGACTTCTATCTTCCAGCTCGTTATCGATGCTGTGAACTGTCCAATCATAAAAAACAGATGTATAAGATCTCAGAGAAATGAATAACAGCAAGAGCAAACCAAGTATGAAGTAGGAGACATACCATTGTAGTGGCAAATATAGGCAGTGACAAGAACCGGCACGGCTGTAAAGAGTTCCCAGATGGAATTGATTTCATGTATCTCGGGGAAGAGTTTGGGAATCTCCGCGGTTCCTTCTATCAGTCTGAGAATAGCAATTCCAGCAGTGATGACAACAAAAACCACGGCAAGAGCAACTGACAGAGCAGATGTGTATCTCAATGAATCTGCGACCAAAGATGCTCCGTTAGTAATTTAGTTCAGATGCCATAAAAGAAATAGCAAAATGGACTTATTTCTTCAATGTAAAACAAACTTACCCAATCGCTTAAAGCTCACCAATGGAGCAAACACAAAAATAGTTGTGGCAAGGAGAACAACTGGACGAGAATTCCACAAATGAGGCCCAAACCACCCCTCAAAGATACCCCGGTGATGAACACCAGTTGTAGATGTTCCTGATAGCACATCACCTAGAAAAATATGAAAAGGCAGTATCAATAATAGTTTGAGGCAAATTGCATGATCCAAATAGGGACATAACTATTTCCTAAAAGACAAGAGAGCGTTTTTTTTTTTGCACTTATTTCGATGTGCCATCTAACACATCGCTTGGACATACTACATAGGAGCATATAGGTAATATAGTGGACATTTTTTTGGGGAAGTCAGTCAACAATCCAGCCGCAGTGAACCAAATAAGTGTTCTACCGAAGACATGTATCAGTGTTCACTATGAGTAATTAATTAAGAAGTTGTTAATTAGCTTCCAAGGATTCCATATTATGTAAGTCCGCGACTAAAAACATAGCACCTGAATGCAATACTGCCAATTATCGATATTCAACATTACAACTCCCGATGGCAAGTAGGCATAACAGAAAAAGGGTCGCGTCACAGGCATACCGATGATAATCATGTATACAATCATGACACCAATGTTGTTTATCACCACAGATGCTTGCAGCGCAATCCTCCCCCATTGACCAAAAGAGTCACCCATCAGCCAGCCATAGGATGTAATCTTGGCCTGGTGGCTGCACCTGACCATCATGTCAATCGATGCCTCGGTGAGCAATGCCACAAGGATGATCATCAAAATACCAGGGATAATGCCTAGCATCTTGATACTTGCTGGCAGGGCCATAATTCCAGCCCCCACGATGGTTGTCGACAGATTGAAAACTGCACCCGAGAAAGAAGCTCCATTGAACTCATGGATCCCGTCTTCCTCTTCCGCCTTGAGTGGGAGAAGTGGCGTGGTCTCATCCCTCTTTTCCTTGTGTGCCGCATGCTGGGTTTCACTAGGTGAGCCATCCCCAATCCCCATTTGTTAGAGTAGTACTTCCAACCTCCTGTATGTGCAAAATTCCAATTAGGACAACAGATGAGTTTCGTCTTAAATTTGAATTCCCGCTGTTCTATTACTATTGTATTCCCCAATGTTTATTCAGTAGCATTAAATACCTTGTCCTGAATTAAGGCAACAGAATCCCAGTTTCATTTATCTTGGGAAAATGGTGCTCAGAATAACCATGAAAGAACTAAGCTTTCAAGTTACAACTAACAATATGACTGACGCTTTGACAGGATGTACACAAAGTCTGGCTTGATGACAACCAGGTAACAGAACCACATAAAGCAACAAAATTCGAGCGCCATTTCCGGTAGTAGAACACATGCAGCAGTATCATTATTCAGTAATAAGATGTTCGGTAAGCGCAACGTCTAAATCTTGGAACTTCCCCCAAATCCAAGACAACCCCTCCAGGGCAGATACCAATCAGATAACCCGAATGGGGACAAAACCCCAGACGAAGCTAAACCCGATCCTACCAGCTACCACGGAATAATAACAAGCGCAGACGACAGAGAGGAGCATCTCAATCTCATACCTCCACAGAATCCCAACTGTCGCTCGGCCAACAACAACCCGAACACGAAGAGAGCAGAGCAGAAGGCTTGAATCGGCGAGGAGAATTTCGTGCGAGCGCGCGTGGTGTGCAGACGGAGTTCTCCCACCCACCCACCCCCGGGCCTTCTTCTTATACAGGCGAATGCCGCGTGCGGTGCCGCGCCTCCGCTTATCCAAGAACCGGACGTGTTTCTTGCCTTCCTGGTCGCCGCGCGCGCCGGTCCCTTTCCACGGAAAGGAAGAAAGGAAAGCAATTAATTCTTGCCTTCCGCAGTTGATCTTTGCTTCCTCTTACTTGCCAGATTAGTTTATTCTTGGCCGGTTGCTTGCTGCCTCGCCTTTTTCCTCACGACTGGGTTGGCCGGCCTTATCCGCGGGCAGATGACAAAAAATGGTGTGGCGTGCGGTGATGGTGGTGGCACCGCGAGGAAGACGACGACGAGGATTAGAGGGGTGGAGGTGTGCTGGCGAGATCTTTTTTGTCGACGAGTGGATGAGAGTGACGGATCTATGCTTTCTACTTGCCGATAGACTCGCTGAGCGGGTAGATTCTTGTTGGCGAGAGCAGTAGATTCGTGCGGGTGGTTAAAACACTTTTATGGTTCGAGCTCGAAAATATTACAGTTATGACATGGCAAAGCTGGTTCAGAACTCAGGAAATATTTAAGAAAAAAAACAATGCGAAGGAGAGAGAAGAAAAAGAGATTAGCGCATGGCTGATGGAAGGATGATATTGCACTTGCACTGTGGCTAAACGGATCATGCCACAGCTAGCAAAGTCCACCATGATTAGTGGGGTGATTGTAACTTGACACGGGACACGGGAGCGATGATTGTATTGTACGTACTATATCCTTGCTCGACATGTTCTACACGTTTCTATCACTACCAAAAATAATAATAACAATCAATGTTGTTGAATTTCTTCAAGGAATCAGTCGGGTCGGGCCATCGGATCCAACCCTCGTCATCTGTTGGACCCGGTCAACGCACCAAGCTGCAACTCGGCAGTCGCACCACAATCAGCGGGACGGAATGTTGAACTGCAGCTCTGTCGTTCCATCAGAGTGTTCCATCACAAACTGCAGCTTTGTCGCCCTACGCGCACCACCATGCCCCGCTGCACTGCAGTTCCGCCGTCCCACCGGAGTGTTCTATCACACATGCAGCTCCGCCGCCTTGTGCACACCACCACCCCCGTTGCACTGCAGCTCCGTCGTCCCACCGGAGTGTTGCACTGCAGCTCCGCCGCCCTGTGCGTAGCACCACGCCCCGCTGCACAGCAGCTCCGCCACCCCATCGGAATGTTGCACTGCAACTCCGCCACCCTGGCGCGTAGCACCACGCTGTTGTGCTATAGCTCCATTGCAACACCAAGCTTCCCCTGAGAGCCGTTGGAGTCGCTGCATCGAGCCACCAGCGATGTTGCATCGAGACGCCGACGAGCATTGCGTGAGTGCTGCATTGGAGCAGGGGGTAGCCATCGACAAGAGCTTCATTGTAGCTCTGACGTCGGCGACTTATATCACCAGTAGCAGCGACGAGATTGCATCGTAGTGTCGACAAGGTTGCATCACAACACGACGCCTTGAACGAGTTGTTGCGTCACAAACCGCGACCATGGACGCGTTGTTGCATTGTAGCATCCGCGGTCGCCGACGAGCGTCGTACCACATCGTCGGCACCACTAAACGAGTGGCCGCCCTCCCGTTTGTGTGTTCCGTTGCAGCAGTGCATCGAGCGTCGCCCCACGCGGGGTTACAGCGCCACGACGGTGGTGTGCGGAGCTTCACCGTCGTCGTCTGTGATGGTGATGCAGCTGCTGGTGCGTGATGTCACTCCTCTTTTGGTTCGCATCAGCGACGTTCCCATGGGAGTTACTCCGTCGAGTTGGGGACGGGAAAGATGTGTGGAGGAGAGATGCAAAGCGAAGAGATAAGGTAGCTGGAGGAGCTGAAAGCGGTGGATGGGCCCAGGGACATGTGTCAAGTGTTGCGTGCGGTTTATGCGTGTGATAGATCAGTAAGTTGATTTTAATAATTTATTTTCGATTGTTGGTTGGATAATACTCCCTCCGTAAAGAAATATAAAAGCTAATTACTTTAGTGATCTAAACGCCCTTATATTTCAAAAACTTATTAATGCATATGCACTATTTGGTTGCAACGAACGCACCTGTCCAAGCCGTCTCATCTCGATATTTTTAATGTGATTGCTTTGTGACAAACAAAAGGAAAAGCATCTGGTCGGCCTGTCCTCTCATGTCTTCACGTCCCCTCCATCCAACCATTTTTCAGCAAGATCTCACGTGCATGCATTTATTTGGGGCTTTAAAATTTTCTAAAATCTGTAACTTTTGACTCGAGCGTCGAATCTCAAATCCGTTTTCACCATTATGTTTGTTGCGATGAGTTCTTCCAAACTAGATCACATATGGATAGGTTTAGACAAATTATTTTGGGTAATTTGGGGTGATATTGAGACAACTTTAGTGCTAGAAAAAAGAAACTTCTTGTTAGTCTGCATAGTCAACTAGCGAGCAACAATATGATAACTCAAACATCAATAACTAGCGAGCAACAATAAGACAAAAAAATTGGGCAACTTTGGGTCATATCAACATTAACCCTTAGAAACTATATTAGCTCATATCAATGGCATAATCAACTAGCGAGCAACACTAAGATAACTCAAACACCAACACTTTGTTAATACAATCATGATATAATATGACAACAATGGTATCTCGATAGCCCTTTCTGAGACCGCAAAACATAAATGCAGAGCACCTCCAAAGTTCAAGCAACAACTAGACATTGTAATTTATGGTAAAAGAGATCCAGTCATGCTGCAAACAATGATTAACTAGACACAAAGCATGAGGATGACATCAGTGCTCTCAGGTCTGGTTCTTATTTGAGAAGGTGATAACTCAAGGTAAAAATAAAAAAACATGAAAGTAAATAGAAAGTCGCTTCACAAAGGGAAGCAGGGATTTGCATATGTGAGAGAGCTCGTAGCGAAAATAAGAGATAAATTATTAGGGAGGTACACCCTGCCTGTCAACGTTACGACCGAGAGTTATCGGTATCTTCCATGCTAAAGAAATTAGCGGTGGTTCCCAAGCAATAAAAGTAAAGGTTTACTACCCCTCTACCAAAAAACATACACTCCACGGCTAGCCATATCCATGGGTACCGTCCATACCAACAACAATCCAGGGGGAGTTTTGTTTAATTATTTGCGATCCATGATTCGGGATTGGGAGTCCCTTTTTACTAGCCCCTCTCGTGCAAGGGCGAGTGAATAAGCACTCATCATGAGAATAACCCGCTTAGCATGGAAGATACTGACCGCCCTCTGTCGCTCCATGAGCAATCCAGGCACACAAAACAGAAGTTCATTTGAAATATTAGAGGTGGCACATGCAAATTTACTTGCAACGATAGGGTAATGCCGCATATAGGTAGGTATAGTGGACTCATTTGGAATAACTTTGTTTCAAGGATTTTGATGCACAAGCAGTATTCCCGCTTAGTACATGTGAAGGCTAGAAAATAGGTTGGGAAGCAACCAGCTAGAGAGCGAAGACGGTCATGAACATGCTTTTATGAATAATCATCGTTGCATACTAGCATGAGTAGGATATAAACACCATGAACATAAATATCATGGAGGCTATGTTGGTTTTGATTCAACTACATGCGTGAACATGTGCCATGTCAAGCCACTCGAACATTCAGAGGAGGATACCATATAATCGTACTACATCACAACCATTTTAATGCATGTTGACATCCAAGATAAATCATCATCTACTCCTAGCTACTTAAGCATGGCATGAGCAACTATAATCTCTAATTGTCATTGCAAACATGTTTGGACATAATACGTTGAATCATGGATACTAGTCTAAACATATTTACAAAAACAAAAACAAGTTGAGTTCATACCCGCTTTTCTCTACCGCGGTCACTTTATCAAATATCGTCATTATTGCCTTTCAATTGCACGACCAAACGATATGAAAATAATAATAGTACAAGAGCGTCGTGGACTAAGATGGAATCTGCAGTATTTCATTCAAAAGGAGAAGACGAAGTAATATGGGCTCTTTATTAGATCAATAGCAATGCATGTGAGAGCCACTCAATGTTTTCATTGTGGTCTTCCCTTTGGGTATAAATCAAAAGAGGGGAAAGAAATTCAGAGAAACACACTAAAACATTTTTGGAGTTTTTAGTCTTTTAAGAGGAAAGCAGATTAAAGAAGGAAAAACTAAAACGAGAAAACTATTTACACGGGAAAGCTCCTGATACGTCTCCATCGTATCTACTTTCCCAAACTCTTTTGCCCTTGTTTTGGACTCTAATTTGCATGATTTGAATGGAACTAACCCGGACTGACACTGTTTTCAGCAGAATTGCCATGACGTTGTTTTTGTGCAGAAATAAAAGTTCTCAGAATAACCTGGAAACTTACGAGGATTTTTTTTGTGGAATATATAAAAAATACTAGCGCAAGAATTACCCAAAGACACGGAGCCAGGGGCCCACGAGCCCACGAGGCGCCCCCCCTAGGGCGCGCTTGGCAGGCTTGTGGGGCCCACGTGGCTCCGCAGCCTCCAACTCCAACTCTATATAGTCTGTGTCGCCTAGAAAAAAATAGGAGAGAAGAGTTCATCGCGTTTCACGATACGGAGCCGCTGCCACCGCATGTTCTTCCTCGGGAGGGCAGATCTGGAGTCTGTTCTGGGCTCCGGAGAGGGGAAATCGACGCCATCGTCATCATCAACCATCCTCCATCGCCAATTCCATGATGCTCTCCATCGTTCGTGAGTAATCTCATCATAGGCTTGCTAGACGATGATGGGTTGGATGAGATCTATCATGTAATCGAGTTAGTTTTGATGGGGTTTGATCCCTAGTATCCACTATGTTCTAAAATTAATGTTGCTACTACTTTGCTATGCTTAATGCTTGTCACTAGGGCCCGAGTGCCATGATTTCAGATCTAAACCTATTATGTTTTCATCAATATATGTGTGTTCTTGATCCTATCTTGCAAGTTGTAGTCACCTACTATGTGTTATGACCCGGCAACCCCGGAGTGACAATAGCCGGAACCACTCCCGGAGATGACCATAGTATGAGGAGTTCATGTATTCACTATGTGCTAATGCTTTGTTCCGATTCTCTATTAAAAGGAGACCTTAATATCCCTTAGTTTCCATTAGGACCCCGCTGCCACGGGAAGGATGGACAAAAGATGTCATGTAAGTTCTTTTCCATAAGCACGTATGACTAAATACGGAATACATGCCTACATTACATTGACGAACTGGAGCTAGTTGCATATCACCCTATGTTCTAACTGTTACATGATGAATGACATCCGACATAATTATCCATCACCGATCCAATGCCTACGAGCTTTTCCTATACTGGTCCTTGCTAAGTTACTTTACCGCTACTGCTGTCACACTTGCTATACAAATTACTACTCCTACTGTTACCGTCGCTACCATTACTATCATACTACTTTGCTACTAAAACTTTGCTGCAGATACTAAGTCTTTCAGGTGTGGTTGAATTGACAACTCAACTGCTAATACTCGTGAGTATTCTTTGGCTCCCCTTGTGTTGAATCAATAAATTTGGGTTGAATACTCTACCCTCGAAAACTGTTGCGATCCCCTATACTTGTGGGTTATCAAGACCTTTTTCTGGCGCCGTTGCTGGGGAGCATAGCTCTATTCTCTGAGTCACTTTGGATTTATATCTATTGATCACTATGAGGAATCCAAGAGATCCAAAAACTAAAGTCTTGCCCTCAACTACGAGGACAAGTAAGGAACTGCCATCTAGCTCTGCACTTGATTCACTTTCTGTTATGAGTAAATTTGCGACACGACCACCTACTAGTAATTCTGATATGTTGCCTGTGCTTGATGATGCTACTTCTGCTATCCATGATGCTTATGATGATGCTTATGATGATGCTTTGCTTGATAATGATATGCCACTGGGTGAATTTCTTGATGCACAAATTACTAGAGTTACTGCTGAATCTGATGATACTTCTGAAATTGATGAAATTATTGAAGTTGAACCTGCTGTGACACCTGCTATACCTAGCTCTCCTAGATATGAATTGTCTAATATGCCTAAGGTTTATGTTATGGAGGGAGAGGTAGCTGAAGACTTTCTTGCTTGTAAGGATAGCTATGATCTTGAGAATTTATTACGCAAGTGAAAAGAAAATTCTCTGAATGCTAGAATGAAATATGATCCTAAGTTTGCTACTTCACCCATCTTTGTTACTGATAAGGATTATGAATTCTCTGTCGATCCTGATTTAATCACTTTGGTTGAATCTGATCCTTTTCATGGTTATGAATCTGAAACTGTTGTAGCACATCTTACTAAACTGAATGATATAGCCACCCTATTTACTAATGAGGAAAAAATTCGCTATTACTATATCCTTAAGTTGTTTCCTTTCTCACCAAAGGGTGATGCTAAAACTTGGTTTACTTCTCTTGCTCCTGGTTGTGTGCGTAGTCCCCAGGATATGATATACTACTTCTCTGAGAAATATTTTCCTGCCCATAAGAAACAAGCTGCCTTGCAGGATATATATAACTTTGTGCAAATTGAAGAAGAGAGTCTCCCACAAGCTTGGGGAGGCTTGTTGATGACCCACAAGTATAGGGGATCAATCGTAGTCCTTTCGATAAGTAAGAGCGTAGAACCCAACGAGGAGCAGAAAGCTCTGATAAACGGTTTTCAGCAAGGTAATAACTGCAAGCACTAAAAGTAGCGGTAACAAGTGATGGTGTAGTGAGGTGAAACGTAACAAGCGAAAAGTAACAAGTAACAAGTAGTAGTAATGGTGCAGCAAGTGGCCCAATCCCTTTTGTAGCAAGGGACAAGCCTGAACAAAATCTTATAGGAGGAAAAACGCTCCCGATGACACACGGGAATTTCTGTCATGCTAGTTTCATCATGTTCATATGATTCGCGTTCGTTACTTTGATAGTTTGATATGTGGGTGGACCGGCGCTTGGGTACTGCCCTTACTTGGACAAGCATCCCACTTATGATTAACCTCTCTCGCAAGCATCCGCAACTACAAAAGAAGAATTAAGACAACGTCTAACCATAGCATTAAACTAGTGGATCCAAATCAACCCCTTACGAAGCAACGCATAGACTAGGGTTTAAGCTTCTGTCACTCCAGCAACCCATCATCTACTTACTACTCCCCAATGCCTTCCTCTAGGCCCAAATATGGTGAAGCGTTATGTAGTCGACGTTCACATAACACCACTAGAGGGAAAACAACATACAACATACCAAAATACCAAACGAATATCAAATTCACATGACTATTATCAGCATGACTTATCCCATGTCCTCAGGAACAAAAGTAACTACTCACAAAGCATAATCATAATCATGATCAGAGGTGTAATGAATAGCATCAAGGATCTGAACATAAACTCTTCCACCAAGTAATCCAACTAACATCAACTACAAAGAGTAATCAACACTACTAGTAACCTTACAAGTACCAATCGGAGTCGCTAGACGGAGATTGGTTACAAGAGATGAACTAGGGATTGGAGAGGAGATGGTGCTGATGAAGATGTTGATGAACATGCCTCCCCTCCGACGAGAGGAGTGTTGGTGATGACGATGGCGACGATTTCCCCCTCCGGAAGGGAAGTTTCCCCGGCATGATCGTCGTGCCGGAGCTCTAGATTGGATCTGCTCAAGTTCCGCCTCGTGGTGGCGGCGAAACCACGAAAAAGCTCCCGATTGATTTTTTCTGGAATGAAACCCTTCATATAGCAAAAGAGGGGGTCCAGTGGACCGTCAGGGAGCCCACAAGCTTGCTAGCCGCCACCAGGGGGTGGCGGCTACCAGGCTTGTGGCGCCCTGGTAGCTCCCCTATGGTACTTATTTCGCTGAGTATTTTTTATATAATCCCAAAAAATTCCACGTAAATTTTCAGGGCATTTGGAGCTGTGCAGAATAGTAGACTAAGATTTGCTCCTTTTCCAGTCCAGAATTCCAGCTGCCTGAATTCTCCCTCTTCAAATAAACCTTGCAAAATAAGAGAGAAAATGCATAAATATGGTAGCACAAAGTAATATAACAACCCATAAAGCAATAAATATCAACATGAAAGCATGATGCAAAATGGACGTATCACTTGTCCAGTTACTTAATGCTTTACCTGATCACCCTCTTAAGAAAATGAAATACTTGATATCTTTTATAATGGACTAACCGATGCTTCTAGGGACCACCTAGATAGTTGTGCTGGTTGTGTTTTCAAGGAACAAACTGTGGAACAAGCTGAAATTCTATTGAATAATATCTTGAGCAACGATAATGCTTGGACTATTCCCGAACCACCTCCGAAGCCAACTCTGAAGAAAAGAGGTATTCTATTCCTCAGTCCTGAAGATATGCAAGAAGCCAAGAAATCTATGCAAGAGAAATACATGGTCTTGATAACCCGACAGAGGTAGTAGAGGTAAATTCTCCTCGTAGATTCAATGAGAGTGATATTACTTATGATAAACCTGCTAGCGTATGCTTAGATGAATTTGATAACTTTGTTGCCAAACAACAACGTTTTAATGATTATGTTAGCAGACAACTGAAACAAAATGCTCGTATGATTAATCATATAAGTGCTTGTGTGGATAGAAATGTTAATGATCTTAAGCTTATTGGTAAACATGCTTCTATGGTCACTACTCAAGTAGAACAAGTACTTGATGACCCACAAGTGTAGGGGATCTATCGTAGTCCTTTCGATAAGTAAGAGTGACGAACCCAACGAGGAGGAGAAGGATCTGACAAGTGGTTTCCAGCAAGGTATTCTCTGCAGGCACTGAAATTACCGGTAACAGATAGTTGTGTGATAAGATGATTCGTAGCAAGTAGCAAGTAACAAGTAGCAACGGTGCAGCAAAGTGGCCCGATCCCTTTTGTAGCAAGGGACAAGCCTGTACAAACTCTTATAGGAGGTAAAGCGCTCCCGAGGACACATGAGAATATCTGTCAAGCTAGTTTTCATCATGTTCATATGATTCACGTTCGCTACTTTGATAATTTGATATGTGGGCGTACCGGTGCTTGGGTGCTCCCCTTACTTGGACAAACATCCCACTTCTGATTAACCCCTCTCGCAAGCATCCACAACTACGAAAGAAGAATTAATCTAGGGTTTAAGCTTCTGTCACTCTAGCAACCCATAATCTAGGGTTTAAGCTTCTGTCACTCTAGCAACCCATCATCTACTTACTACTTCCCAATGCCTTCCTCTAGGCCCAAATAATGGTGAAGTGTTATGTAGTCTACGTTCACATAACATCACTAGAGGAAAAACAACATACAACACATCAAAATATCGAACGAATACCAAATTCACATGACTACTTATAGCATGACTTATCCCATGTCCTCAGGAACAAAAGTAACTACTCACAAAGCATAATAATATTCATGACCAGAGAGGTATTGAATAGCATCAAGTATCTGAACATATAATCTTCCATCGAGTAATCCAACTAGCATAAACTACAAAGAGTAATTAACACTACTAGCAACCTTACAAGTACCAACCGGAGTCGCGAGACGGAGATTGGTTACAAGAGATGAACTAGGGTTTGGAGATGAGATGGTACTGATGAAGATGTTGATGATGATGAGTCCCCTCCGATGAGAGGAGTGTTGGTGATGACGATGGTGACGATTTCCCCCTCCGGGAGGGAAGTTTCCCCGGCAGGACGACCCTGCCGGAGCTCTAGATTGGTTCTACTCAAGTTCCACCTCGTGGCGGCGGCGATTCCTCCCGAAAGCCTCCTTATTTTTTCGGAATGAAACCCTCCTTATAGCAAAAGAGGGGGGCTAGAGGGCCAACAGGGAGCCCACAAGCCCCCTAGGCGCGACCAGGGGGTAGGCCGCGCCTAGCAGGCTTGTGACCTCCTGCTGGCTCCTCTCTGTTACTTCTTCGGCCCATTATTTTTTATAAATTCCAAAATAAATCCTCGTTGATTTTCACAGCTTTTGGAGTTGCGCAGAATAGGTATCTCAAACTTGCTCCTTTTTCAGGCCAGAATTCCAGCTGCCGGCATTCTCCCTCTTCATGTAAACCTTGCAAAATAAGAGAGAAAAGGCATAAGTATTGTACCGTGAAGTGTAATAACATCCCAAAAAGCGATAAATATCAACATGAAAGCATGATGCAAAATGGACATATCAATTCCCCCAAGCTTAGACCTCGCTTGTCCTCAAGCAAAAAGCAAGATCAATAAATATGCCCACATGTTTAGAGAGAGAGGTGTCGACAAAACAAGATACAGACATGCAGGCATCATGATCATAGTCAGAACAACAATAACATCATATAATCTCTCATGCTAAAGTGACAATTCATTCAAAAAGTAAAGTATGGATCAAGAACCTTACTGATAATTAACAACCAATAGCCTTTAGTCATTGAAGCAATTGCAATTTATCATAACATCGGAAAGAGTCAAGTAAGAGCTTGTAAAGCAAATCCACATACTCAATCATCCTTTCGTCTTCTATAATTGCTACAACTCACTTGGTACTCAAGAGATCAAAATTTCAGTCAGACACAGAGAAAGATAGGGGCTTATAGTTTCGCCTCCCAACTGCTTACCTCAAGGGTAATGTCAACAATAATAATTCATGAATACTTACTTCCAAGTTGACATATGAATATAGATCTTTCCCTAGCATATGACGTTAGCCAAGAAAAAGGCGAAATAAGGAATTGGTGTGGATCACCATGACTCTTTCAAGGGCAAAAATTAAAGGTACAAGATAGGCCCTTCGCAGAGGGAAGTAGAGGTTGTCATGCGCTTTTGAGATTTGGATGTGCGACCTCTTAGTGTGAAGGAACATCACTTTATATTGCCTCCTGCGATGAAGAATTTTATTATGCAGTCCGTCGCTTTTATGTCTTCCTCATCACAGGTTCGTACAAAGCTTATTTTCCACACGCTAATAGATCATACATATTTAGGGAGCATTTTTTATTGCTTGCACCGATGACACCTTACTTGAGGGATCTTATTCAATCCATAGGTAGATATGGTGGACTCTCATGGCAAAATTGGGTTGAAGGTTTATGGATGCACAAGTAGTATCTCTACTTGGTGCGGGAGTTTTGGCTGATATGGGGTGGAAGCAATCGTCACATGCTAAGGGATCTCTAGTCATATAATCATTGTTTGGAACCAAGCAAACATAATTCATTATGTTGTCTTCCTTGTGCAACATCTACTTCTAAGTATGTAATAGTTTAGTGAGTGTTCACAATCATAGATGGTGTCAAAGATGATATATTTATATGTGAACCTCTCCTTCTTTATTACTTCCTATTAATTGCAACAATGACCAAGGTCTATGTTTGTCCACTCTCAACAAGTTTCAATCATCATTCTTTTTATATGTGAAGCCATCACTTTCCATAAGATCATTACATGATCTTTCATGCTTTTGTTCTTTTATCATTCTCTTGATCATGGCATGAGGCAAGGCCCTTAACTAAAACTCTCTTTATTATATGGCTCACGAGCTCGAATACATTGGGGGTGACACAAAGCAAAACTCAAGCCTAAAACACTAAGAACTTTATTCTACTATAGAAAGATAAAACCAAAAGGATCTAACTAAGAAAAGGCAAAGGCAAAAGATGTGATGGTGATACGATACCGGGGCAACTCCCCCAAGCTTGGCACAAGCCAAGGGGATTGCCCATACCCGTGCTTAGTTGTCTTCCTTTGGAGGTGATGGTGGTGGAGTTGTTGCAACCTGGGTTTGATCCTTCGTCTTCCAAGGCATAGGTGCTCCATCATGGAAAGATGACCGAGTCTCCGGAATCCTCAAATCTGCAGCCAACCGTATTGATTTAAATCTATACTCATACTCACAGTTTTGGTTCTACAGGTCATAGATCTGGGCTTGGAGGTGATCAATTCTGTCATAGAGCCTGGAGAGGTGCTTCCCGATGTCATTGGCATCGATCTTGTGCTTGTTGGTGAACTCCGTGATCATCATGTGGTTGGCGTTGAGTCCATGCTCCACCATCCCTTAGCACTTGAAGACTTGCTGCTCCATTGCCTCGAGCCTTGCCTCCATGCTTCCGGTCTTCTTGGGCCCCTCAACATCACGGATGTGCAGCAACCCCTCACGCATCTCGATAGAGTGAGGGTGTTGCAGCACTCCCGCGAGGTAGGGATTGATGACCTTCTCGAAGATCTTGTCCTTTGGAGCTTTTGGGGACGTGCTACTGCAACAAAAGACCTTCCAACGGCGCCAGAAACAAGCGTGCTGACGGAAGACTATTCTTGTCTTGATACTCCTCAGCAACGGCACAAGGAATCCTTCTGCTACGGCTACGCCTTTAGGGACTTCCTTGGAAAATATGCAAAGGATTCCCCGTGGCCTTGGAGCCTTGCGTTGGTGTTCCCTTGAAGCGGAAAGGGTGATGTAGCACAGCGGTGGTAAGTATTTCCCTCAGTTTTGAGAACCAAGGTATCGATCGAGTGAAGGATTATCACAAGTACCTGCACAAACACAAAGAGCTTGCACCCACCGCTATGAAGGGGTTGTCAATCCCTTATAGATTGTTTGCCAAGTGAGAACTGAAAGCAAAAATAAACAAAGCAAAGTAAAAGCAAAAGTGGAAACGATAGGTGTGAATAGACCCGGGGGCCGTAGTGTTCACTAGTGGCTTCTCTCATGAAAGCAAGTAGACGGTGGGTGAACGAATTACTGTCGAGCAATTGATAGAACCGCACAAAGTCGTGACGTTATCTATGGCAATGATTATATCTATAGGCATCACGTCCAAAACAAGTAGACCGATACTTTCTGCATCTACTACTATTACTCCACACGTCGACCGCTATCCAGCATGCATCTAGTGTATTAAGTCCATGAGAACAGAGTAACGCCTTAAGCAAGATGACATGATGTAGATGGACAATCTCATATCTACGATAAAAGCCCATCTTGTTACCCTTGATGGCAACAACATGATGCGTGCCTTGCTGCCCCTTCTGTCGCTGGGAAAGGTCACCACATGGTATGAACCCAAAACCAAGCACTTCTCCCATTGCAAGAATCATAGATCTAGTTGGCCAAACAAAACCCAAGACTCAGAGAGACTTACAAGGATATCAAATCATGCATATAAGAAATCAGCAAAGACTCAAATATATATCATAGATAATCTGATCACAAATCCACAATTCATCAGATCTCGACAAACACACCACCAAAGAGGATTACATCGGATAGATCTCCATGAAGATCATGGAGAACTTTGTATTGAAGATCCAAGAGAGAGAAGAAGCCATCTAGCTACTAACTACGGACCCGTAGGTCTGAAGTGAACTACTCACGAGTCATTGGAGGGGCGATGATGTTGATGAAGAAGCCCTCCAACTCCAAAGTCCCCTCCGGCAGGGCACCGGGAAGGGTCTCCAGATGAGATCTCGCGGAAACGGAAGCTTGCGGCGGTGGAAAAGTGTTTTCGTGGATGCCCTGATTTTTCTGGATTTTTAGGGAATTTATAGGCCAAAGACCTAGGGCAGGGGAGCGTCAGGGGGGCCACAAGCTTGGTTGTCGTGACCTCCCCTGGCCCCGGCAACAGGGCTTGTGGGCCCCCCATGGGCCCACTTGCTTGGCCCTCAAGCCTCCCGATCTTCTTCCGTTCTGGAAAAAATTATTTTGGGGATTTTATTCCGTTTGGACTCCGTTCCAAAATCAGATCTGGAAAGAGTCAAAAACACAGAAAAAACAGGAACTGGCACTTGGCACTGAATTAATAAGTTAGTCCCAAAAAAGATATAAAAGGTAAACAAAACATCCAAAGTTGACAAGATAACTGCGTGAAACCATAAAAAATTATAGATACGTTTGAGACGTATCAAGCATCCCCAAGCTTAACTCCTGCTCGTCCTCGAGTAGGGAAGTGATAAATAATGAATTTTTGATGCTTTCATGCTACCTAGCATAGATGTCCTTTGTAACTCCTCTTATGTGACGTGAATGTTCAGATCCATTAGATTCAAAACAATAGTTTGCTATTGACGTGGAAACAATAATAACTCAAGCAAACTAGCAAGGTAATCATCAACTTTCAAAATAACAAGGCCAAAAGAAATTTATCCCTACAAAATCATATAGTCTGGCTATGCTCTATCATCATTGCACAACGAATTTAAATCATGCACAACCCTGGTATTGGCCAAGTAATTGTTTTCACACCTTTACTTTCTCAAACTTTTTCAACTCTCACGCAATACATGAGCGTGAGCCATGGTTTTAGCACTATAAGTGGTGTGGAGTGTGGTGGAGGTTGCACAACAAACAAGGTGAAGATGGTCACATTGACTAGGCATAGCAATCAGCTATGGAGATGCTCATCAATAGATATCAACGTGAATGAGTAGGGATTGCCATACAAATGATGCACTAGAGCTAAGAGTATGTGAAAGCTCTTAAAGAAAACTAGTGGGTGTGCATCCAACTTGCTTGCTCACGAATACCTAAGGCAATTTTGAGGAAGCCTATCATTGGAATATACAAGCCAAGTTATATAATGAAAATTTCCGACTAGCTATATGGTGGTGAAAAAATGAGGGACTCTCAATCCTGAAGATCATGGTGCTTAATATGCACAAGTGTGGAAAGGTGGTAGCATTGTCCCTTCTCTCTTTTTCTCTCATTTTTTTGAATGGGCTCTTTGGACTCTTTTTTTTATTATTTTTATTTTGGTGGGCATCTTTGGCCTCTTTTATTTCCTCACATGGGACAATGCTCCATCAATGATGATCATCACACTTACAACTCAAAACTTAGAGCAATAATGACTCTATATGGAATGCCTTCGGTAGTGTACCATGACAATGATCTAGCATGGCATGGACATTAATGGAAACAGCATGCTAGCTATTTTACGATCATGCAATGGCAATGTAGACGTGGTGGCACATGTCATGGTGGTAGTTGCATGGCAATATATCTCGGAATGACTTTGAAAAAGCCATAGTAGGTAGTTATGGTGGTTGTTTTGAGGGAGGCTAATGGTGGGTTTTGTGCACAGGCGAAAGTTGCACGACACTAAAGAAGATAGTGATGGTGGAAGGTGAAAGTGCATCTAAACCATGGACTCAACATTAGTCATGAAGAACTCATATACTTGTTGCAAAAGTTCTATTAGTAATCGAAACAAAGCATTCAACGCATGCTCCTAGGGGAAGGGTTGGTTGGTATAAACCATCGCGCGATCCCGACCGCCACACAAAGGATGACAATCAATAGACTAATCATGCTCAGACTTCATCACATAGCGGTTCACCATACGTGCATGCTACGGGAATCACTAACTTCAACACAAGTATTTCTAGATCCACAACACCTTACTAATATAACTTCAATATTACCATAACCACAACTCAAAACTAGTTGAGATAATTCAAACTTCTCTAACTATTCAATGCACAAGAAGGTGGAAGTTTTCGTATCCCTTTGGTAACTACCCCTTTTGAGACTACTTTCATAGCATAGATAAACTACCAAGCCATGCACCGCCGTGCTCTAAAAGATATAAGTGAAGCACATAGAGCAAAACCAACTAGCTCAAAAGATATAAGTGAAGCACATGTGAGCTGAATTGTTTACCAAAGGATATAAGTGAAGCTCAACAAAATCACGGCGAGTGCATGTCTCTCTCTCTAGGTGTGCAGAAAGGATGGTTGGGACACAACAAAAATAAAAGACTCCTACGATACAAGACGCTCCAAGCAAAAGATATAACATGTGGTGAATAAAAATATAGCCCCAAGTAACGTTACCGATGGATTGAAGACGAAAGAGGGGATGCCTTCCCGGGGAATCCCCAAGCTTAGACTTTTACGACATCCTTGAATCAACTTGGGGTGCCTTGGGAATCCCCAAGCTTGAGCTCTTGCCACTCTTTATCTTTTTGTCCATAAGAACTTCACCCAAAACTTGAAAACTTCACAACACGAAACTTAAACAGAAACTCGTGATAACATTAGTATAAGAAAGCAAACCACCACTTCCTTAGGTACTGTAGCAAACTTAAATTCTACTCATGTTGATGTTGGGTTACTGTATTTTCAATCTTCCATGGCTAATACCCCCCGATACTATCCATAGTTTCATCAAAATAAGCAACCAACAAAACAAAAACATAATCTGTTAATAGCAGACCAGTCTGTAGCAATCTATATACTTTGTATACTTCTGGTACTTCAAAAAATCTGAACAATTACGAAAGTCTGAAGAATTTGTGTAGCAATCAGCAGCAAAAAGAATAAACTCAAAAGTTCTTACAGAAAGAAAATGAAAATTCTTTTCGTGAGCAGAAAGTTTATGTCTTTTCCAGCATGACCAAACGATCATCCCCAAGACTAATCATAACGGTTTTGCTTGGCACAAACGCAAAAAGAAACACAAAAAACACAATCATAACAGAATTATGAAAGTGTGGAAAACACAAAACAGAAAGAAAAAGGATAGATTCGTTGGGTTGCCTGCCAACAAGCGCTATTGTTTAACGCCCTTAGCTAGGAAAAAGGTGATGGAATCACGTATAGTCATCTTTGGTGCTCAAACCATAAGTAGCCCTCATCATAGATTCATAAGGCAATCTTATTTTCCTTCTAGGAAAGTGCTCCATGCCCTTCTTTAGAGGAAATTGAAATCTAATATTCCCTTCATTCATATCGATGATAGCACCAATAGTCCTTAGGAAAGGTCTACCAAGAATAATGGGACATGATAGATTGCAATCTATGTCAAGTACAATGAAATCCACGGGTACATAGTTCTTATTTGCAGCAATAAGAACATCATCGATACTTCCCACGGGTTTCTTGACAGTAGAATCCGCAAGATGCAAATTAAGAGAACACTCTTCATTCTCATGAAAACCAAGAATATCACATAAAGACTTTGGAATCGCGGAAACACTAGCACCCAAATCACACAAAGCGTTGCACTCATAGTTTTTGATCTTGATTTTGATAGTAGGTTCCCACTCATCATGAAGTTTTCTAGGTATAGAGACTTCTAGTTCGAGCTTCTCTTCAAGAGATTTCATCATAGCATCTACGATATGCGCGGTAAAGTTCTTACAGAAAGAAAATGAAAATTCTTTTCGTGAGCAGAAAGTTTATGTCTTTTTCAGCATGACCAAACGATCATCCCCAAGACTAATCATAACGGTTTTGCTTGGCACAAACGCAAAAAGAAACACAAAAAACACAATCATAACAGAATTATGAAAGTGTGGAAAACACAAAACAGAAAGAAAAAGGATAGATTCGTTGGGTTGCCTCCCAACAAGCGCTATTGTTTAACGCCCTTAGCTAGGCAAAAGGTGATGGAATCACGTATAGTCATCTTTGGTGCTCAAACCATAAGTAGCCCTCATCATAGATTCATAAGGCAATCTTATTTTCCTTCTAGGAAAGTGCTCCATGCCAAGCATGTGGAGAGTTTTCAATGGATTGCATCAAAGAAATGCATTCAAACAAGGAGCAACTATCATAATTGAATTCCTAGAAATCCAGAGTGGGAGTTTCATTACTACCCAGAATTTTGATTTCTTCTACTCCACTCTCCACACCTTTATCATCAAGATAGGTGGACTCCGAATCATTGGGGCGTTTTTCAACCAAAGTGGATTCATATCCAGCCCCTTCATCAATAGGTTTGACACGCGAAAACAAAGATTCAAGAGGAGTCACACCAAGCATTTTAAGATCTTCGTGATTTGCATCACTAGAACGCACCCTTTTAAACCATTCATGCCTAGCGCGAATTTGGGCGGTTCTTTCTTTGCTCTCATTCATGGAGACACGCATAGCTTTCAAACTTCATCCAAGTTGACCTTGGGAGGAGCACATCTAACTTCCAAGCATCAATATCACAAGACATCCTATCAACGCTTTTAGCCAAATCGTCAATTTTGAGTAGTTTTTCCTCTATGGACGCATTGAAAATCTTTTGAGAGTTGATGAACACTTTGATATTACTCTCTAAATCAGAGGGTAATTTTTTGTGATTTCCATAAGTGTTGTTGTAGGAATTTCCATAATTGTTAGAGGAGTTACTAGGAAAAGGCCTAGGAACATAGTTTCCTCTAAAAGCATTGTTGTTGCCAAAATTGTTCCTACCAACAAAATTAACGTCCAAACTAGCGTTGCTACTCTCAATCAAGGAAGATAGTGGCATGTCATTAGGATCTAAAGGAGCGTTCCTACTAGCAACCAAATTCATCAACTCGTCCATCTTAGCACTAAGTGAGTTAATTTCTTCTATAGCATGTACCTTTTTGCTAGCAGGTGACCTTTCAGTGTGCCACTGAGAGTAGTTGGTCATGATATTGTCTAGGAGTTTTGTAGCGTCTCCTAACGTGATTACCATGAACGTTCCACCTGAGGCGGAATCCAAGATATTATGAGAAGCGAAATTCAAACCAGCGTAAAAGATTTTTATAATCATCCACAAACTCAAGCCATGAGCGGGACAATTTCTAATCATTAACTTCATCCTCTCCCAAGATTGTGCTTCATGATCAAGTTGCTTGAAATTCATGATATCGTTATGTAAGGAGATAATCTTAGCCGGCGGAAAATACTTGGATATGTAAGCATCTTTGCACTTATCCCAAGAATCGATACTATTTTTAGGCAAAGAAGAAAACCAAGTTTTTGCGCGATCTCGCAGCGAGAAAGGAAAAAGCTTCAACTTAATCACGTCATTATCCACATCTCTTTTCTTTTGCATATCGCAAAGCTCAATGAAGGTATTGAGATGGGATGCGGCATCTTCACTAGGAAGGCCATAGAATTGCGCTTCCATAACAAGATTCAGCAAAGCTGCGTTGATTTCATACGATTCCGCACTAGTGGCGGGAGCAATCGGAGTACTAATAAAATCATTATTATTGGTACTCGAGAAGTTGCAAAGTTTGGTGTTTTCAGCCATGATGACTTCAACAAACAAACAAGCACACAAGCAAGCAAGAAAACTGGCAAAGGAAAACGGAAAAAAGGCAAAAGAAAAAGGCAAAGGAGAAAGGCAAAAAGGCAAAAGAAAAAGGCAAAGGAGAAAGACAAATGAAAACGGCAAATGTGAAGTGGGGGAGAGGAAAACGAGAGGCAACTGGCAAAAAAGTAAATGCAAGAGATGAGTTTGTGAGACCTACTTGGATAGGTCTCTCCCTCCCCGGAAACGGCGCCAGAAATACTTCTGCTACTGCAACAAAAGACCTTCCAACAGCGCCAGAAACAAGCGTGCTGACGGGAGACTATTCTTGTCTTGATACTCCTCCACAACGGCACCAGGAATCCTTCTGCTACGGCTATGCCTTTAGGGACTTCCTTGGAAAATATGCAAAGGATTTCCCCTTGTCCTTGGAGCCTTGCGTTGGTGTTCCCTCGAAGCGGAAAGGGTGATGTAGCACATCGGCAGTAAGTATTTCCCTCAGTTTTGAGAACCAAGGTATCGATCCAGTGAAGGATTATCACAAGTACCTGCACAAACACAAAGAGCTTGCACCCAACGCTATGAAGGGGTTGTCAATCCCTTATAGATTGTTTGCCAAGTGAGAACTGAAAGCAGAAAGAAACAAAGCAAAGTAAAAGCGAAAGTGGAAACGATAGGTGTGAATAGACCCGGGGGCCGTAGTGTTCACTAGTGGCTTCTCTCATGAAAGCAAGTAGACGGTGGGTGAACGAATTACTGTCGAGCAATTGATAGAACCGCGCAAAGTCGTGACGTTATCTATGGTGTAAGTGCATCTAGTGCCCCTTAGTGATTTTGGTGGTTTGAAGACTTATAGGTTAAGTATCTAATGTGTTCATGAGTGTACACATGATCTATAAGTCACTGAGGAGTTTGAAATATTTGATGAATATCGACCCCTAAAAATGTATATCTTCGGTTGAAGAAATTGGTCTGAAGCTGAAGAATTGAATTGCGAAGAATCTGCGATGAAATTAATATCCCTCATAAAGATATTGTAATTGAGGAATTCGGTGTGTCCTGAAGAAAATCATTCTGAAGACTTTGAAGCATGAAGATTTACTGTTTCTGTTTTGTTTTCTTCACACTAGAGTAATAGGAACACCGTACTGTTAAAGGGAGTCGAAGTTACACTTTGGAATGAATTTCCTCATGATGCTCAACCCAAGCCCAATCCTACCAAAATCCTCAAGTGAGGAATACGAGTGACATGAGGACTCTCACAGTTGAGGGTTCCGACCGTTTCGATAGCCACGCCACATCATTGGTTTTATCCACACCAACGGTCATATTATTTAAGGGCATTAGTGTCAAATCATGTCGGGATGCTCCCAGGCTATAAATAGCTGCCCCCCACAACCATTAGCTGGTTGGCTGCTCCGTTAGAAACTGACACTTGTCATAAGAGCAACCCAATTCCTCAAAGTCTTCGAGAGTAATTCATCAGTGAGGAAATACCCCAAACACCAAACCACAAACCTAAAACCAAGTGATTGAGCATCACTGAAGAAGTTGTTCCTGTGTGGGACTGAAGCCTTTTACCTTTGAGGACTGTGCATCCTCTAGACGATTAGGCGTCATGGTCTAGAGCAATCTAGCAGTCAATTGCGGATCGCCGGGTGACCAAGTTTGTGAGGGTTTGGAAGTCTGCCGTGAAGACTTACCACGAGTGTTGGGCGAGAACTGTGTGTTCCTTACCCAAGGAGAATACGGTAGGGACTGTGTGTCCCGGGACTGTGTGTCTTTTGGTTTCAATACCAAACCGCTCCAAACCAGATGTACAACTGTCACAACAGTTGGAACTGGGTCATCAACTACTGTCTTCGTTGTGAAACGGGTTCTAATTCCTCAACTCTTTATATTCCTTAGATTATGTGTTGATGACTTTCACTGTAACTGTTTGAAGAATTTGCTGAAGACTTTCTCTGAAATTCCTCAACCCCGAATTATTCACGCTAGTTAATCCTCATCTGTTTTCTGCGTGCCTGCTTACTATGCAATCTGTTTTTACATTCCTCATACTGAAAAACTGTTGTAGTGAAACTTTGCACTCCTGATCCTTTACTGTTTCCGCTGTAAGTCAGTCATCAGTGAGAAATTTCCTCAAAAGGAATTTCCTCAGTGATGAAATTCTAAAAATCTCCTATTCACCCCTCTAGTCGATATAGCGCACTTTCAATTGGTATCAGAGAAAGGTACTCCCTTATTCTATGTGATTTTGGTTTAACCACCTGGAGTTTTAGTTATGTCGACTGCAGGCATGATTAAGGTTACTGCAGCATGTCCTACTTTCGAAGGAAATAACTTTCCCTTCTGGAAGACCAAGATGCAGATGCATCTACAAGCTATTGACAATGATCTCTGGTATATTGTGGAACATGGTGTCCCCATCATCTCTGCTAGTGTCTCTACTGCTGATGTGAAGAAATTCAAGCAACTTGATTCTCAAGCGAAGAATATCATCTGTGGCCATCTGAGCCCAGGCCAGTTTGGAAGAGTGGGTGCTTTGGGCTCTGCAACACTTATCTGGGAGAGACTGTGCAAAGTAAATGAAGGAGTATCAACCCAGCGTGATTCTCGTGTTGATGTTCTTCGCAATCTCTTCAATCGCTTCAAGAGGCTTGACAATGAAAGCTGCCAAGATACTTTTGATCGCCTCACTGACATATCAAATGAACTGCAAGCACTGGGAGCATGAGACATTACTGATCACGAAGTTGTGAAGAAACTGCTAAGATCTTTGGATTCTTCATTTGATACTTTAGTCCTGATGATTCAAGAAAGACAAGACTACAAGATGCTTGATCCAGCTGATATACTCGAAAGACTCAATACTCATGAATTCCAGCAAGAAGAAAAGAAAGATCTATATGGACCAAGCTATTCTAGACCACGTGCACTGAAGGCTAGAGCAATTTTCTCATCTGAAGAAGAAGACTCGGATGATAGCATTGGTGACCCTGAAGAATTTGGACAGGAGCTTGCAATGCTCGTGTGGAAATTCTAGAGGTTTACATGATGTGGCCAGTTCGGTAAATCTTCAAGAAGAGATATGAGGAAATCAAAATCTTCATCTGAGGACTACAAGAAAAGAACCTGCCACAAATGCAAGAAATCAGGTCATTAAATTGCTGATTGTCCTCGTTGGGGAAAGGAATCAAAGAAGAAGAAATACAAAGATGACAGTTCTGATGACTCGAAGAAGAAGAAGTCTTCAAAATCCTCATCTTCAAAGCCCTCATCACACAAGAAGACTAGTTTCAGAAAGGCTCGGGCACTTATTGGCAAGGAAATGGATTCCGAGGCAGATTCAGAGGAATGTGATGAAGAGGAGGGTTCTGATGAAGATTCAGAATCCAGACATGCCAGTCTTGCACTTGCAACCACCTTCGTCAGCAAGTCAATCTTCAACCTTGAAGAAGATGATAACACCATCTACACTGATGACTATGCTGATGACTTCGCTCCAACCTATTGCTTCATGGAAAAAGGTTCAAAGGTACCCAATGCTGCTTCCTCCTCTGATTCAAGTGACTGTGAGCCTGATGATTATAAAAAACCCAGTTACAATAAACTTGCTATCATTGCCACTAAACAACAAACTACCCTGGAAAAACTTCAGAAATTGCTAGATAGAAGTGATGATCTGTTGAATGATGAAATGAATCTTACCCAAATCCTCACTGAAGATGTGAAAAGTCTTCAGTGTAGATTTGATAATCTTCAAGATCATTATGATACACTCCTCGCTGATCATGAGAAACTTTCCTATGAATTTCTTCAAAGGAAGCTTTATCTAGAGAAGCTGAGGATTTCTCATGATGATCTTCGTATGGAAAATAATTCATTACTAGCTCAACATATCAGCGCTGCTCAAGCTGAATTCATTCCTCCATGTCTTAAATGTAGTGAACGTGAAACTGCTAATTCTTCACCAGAATCATCAAATGCTTCTATTGCTACAAATTCCTCAACTACTCCTGTAGTGTCAAATTCCTCACTTGAGGAAAACACACATGTCACTGATGAAAATGCAGGGCTGAAGGAATTGTATATGACAAGCATATACAAAAGTCTCAAAGGACATCAAACCCTTTGTGATGTGCTCAAAAAGCAGATCTTGAACAAGAACCCAAGGAAAGAAGGAATTGCCTTTGAGAGGAAATTGAATGCTGATGGATCCTATTGGAAACCTGAGCAGTATCCCGAAACCTCATGGGTTGCTGCTACTGGGCCACCTTTCGATCCATCCATCCAATCTAACTGGCTTTTCATGCGATTTATCCTATTCCTCAGATGAGTCATTTGACTCCAACTATAAACTGTTCAAAAATCAAGCTGGTGAAGTATTTGCTCGATATGTTGGAACTAACTGCAGGAATGGCCCTCCCCTGAGGAAAATCTGGGTTCCTAAAAGTTATCTTGAAAATCTTCAGGTAAATGTTCTCATGACATCACCTATGAAGAATTTGAACCATAGATCAAATTCCTCAGGAGGACCAAAGTCTTCAAGAGGATCAAAATCCTCAATTGGTCAAAACTATGCTCGTACCCGTGCTAATGCTTCTAACATGCAGGAAAACTGCAAGGAATATGAATATGAGCGTTACTCTTCAAATCATTATGTTCATAAATCCTCAAACCAGTTCTCTGCATATTCATATGAGTACTTTAACCCCCCTACTGCTAAGAGAAGTGCATTAGCTTCATTGCCTCCTTTCTCATATGGTGCTCGCAGGATGATGAATGCTTTACCACCCCTTCAAATGTGGGTGGTGAAGAAATTGAACTAATCACTTCTGCAGGTCAGGTCTCCAAATGAAAATCATCATCCGAAGAAGTTGCTGGAGACCTCAGGAAATGCTTGATAGGACGCAAGCTAATATTGATGAAACAGAAATGTTTCACACGTCCTTATAATTCAGTTATGATGAAATTCCTATCTGATGAAATTGATATCATATTCTTCAAGCTTGAAGCATACGAGATGGTAAGCTGTACTAATTCATCTGCAGGATGACAAACGCAAGAGTATTGAGTGGGTTCTTGATAGTGGTTGCACACATCACATGACTGGTGATAAAAGCTTGCTGATGAATATGCCACTAACTCCATCACCCCTGAAGCAAATCACATATGCTAACAAAGGTAAAAGCAAGGTATTGGGACTTGGCAAAGTGGCTATTTCCAAGGATAGGCATATAGACAAAGTGATGCTTGTTGAATCCCTTGGATTTAACCTCATGTCAGTCTCGATGCTTTGTAATCTTGACATGATTGTTATCTTTGGTAGATATAGATGTGTTGTGATCATGGAATCTGACAAATCCAAAGTCTTCGAAGGTGTAAGAAGAGGGGATTTGTACATTGTTCATTTCTCTACAGGTCCTCAAGCAGCCACTTGCTTACTTGCAAAAACTTCAGAAGGATGGCTGTGGCACCGAAGACTAGGTGATGCAGGCATGAGGAATTTGCACACGCTCGCGAAGAAGAAGCATGTCATCGGCATCGAATCAGTCAAATTCCTCAAGGATCATCTCTGCGGTGCATGTGAATCTGGGAAAATGACCAGATCCAAGCATCCCTCGAAGACTATCATGACCACTACCCGTCCCTTCGAATTGCTTCATATGGATCTATTTGGATCTACTCACTATGCCACACTAACAAATGCAACATCTTTATATGGATTTGTCATAGTTGATGATTATTCCAGATATACATGGGTGCATATCATCTTATATAAAACTGAAGTGCAGGAAATCTTCAAACGATTTTCTTCAAGGGCCTCGACGAACTTCGGCATCAAGATCAAACATATCAGGAGTGATAATGGAACAGAGTTCAAAAACACTCGTCTTGATGATTATCTTGATGAACTTGGTATTACTCACGAATTATCTGCTCCTTATACTCCTCAACAGAATGGTGTCGTCGAAAGGAAGAACAAGACTCTAGTTGAGATGGCAAGAACCATGCTTGAAGAATATCAGACTCCTTGTCGCTTTTGGCCTAAAGCAATCAACACTGCATGCCATATCATCAACAGGGTATGTCTTCACAAATTCCTCAAGAAAACCTCATATGAACTCCTCACGGATAAGAAACCCAATGTAAGTTATTTCAAAGTCTTCGGTGCAAAATGTTGGATTAGATATCCTCACCATAGCTCAAAATTTGCACCTAAGGCACATGAGGGTTTTATGCTTGGTTATGGAAAGGACTCGCACACCTACAAAGTCTTCAACAACTATCACAACAAAGTTGTTGAGACCGTAGATGTGTGGTTCGATGAAACTAATGGCTCGCAAAGAGAGCAATTGCCTTCTGATCCAGATAAGTTGTCTCCTGAGGAAGCAATAAAGCTCAAACCTACTGAAGACATTGTTCCCACTGAGGAAATTGATGAAGAAACCATCCCCATCACTGATGAAAATCAAGAAGGTGCTCCTGAGGAAATTGCTCCAGAACCACTTCCTCAGCCCAGACGAAATCCTCAACCAGCTCAACCGAGGATTGCAAATGAAGTAGAACTTGACAAAATCCTCAATGACATCAACGCGCCAGGTCCTCTCACTCGCTCAAAAGCTTCACACTTAGTTAACTTTTGTGAGCATTTCTCTTTTGTATCTATCACAGAACCCTCAAAAGTTGTTGAGGCTTTCCTGGAAGTGGAGTGGATCCAATCTATGCAAGACGAACTTCTTCAATTCAAGCTGAATGACGTATGGGAGCTCATCAAATGACCAGATCCTCGCAAGCACAACATCATCGGAACCAAGTGGATTTTCCAAAACAAGCAAGATGAGGATGGTCAAGTGGTGAGGAATAAGGCACGACTTGTAGCCCAAGGCTACACCCAGGTTGAAGGAATAGATTTTGATGAAACTTTTGCACCTGTTGCTAGACTTGAAGCTATTCGAATACTACTTGCTTATGCTAATCATCATAACATCATATTATTTCAAATGGATGTGAAAAGTGCATTCCTCAATGGTAAGCTTGAGGAAGAAGTATATGTTGCTCAACCCCCAGGTTTTGAGGATCCAAAGAATCCAGACAAAGTCTTCAGACTCAAAAAGGCGCTCTATGGTCTCAAGCAAGCCCCTCGGGCATGGTATGATACATTGAAGGAATTCCTCATGAAGAAAGGCTTCAAACTTGGTTCACTCGATCCAACTCTTTTCACTAAATCCTATGATAATGAGCTATTTGTGTGCCAGATATATGTCGATGATATTATATTTGGCTCTACTGACAAAAGATACAGTGATGAATTTGCTTACATGATGAGTGAAGAATATCAGATGTCTATGATGGGGGAGCTGAACTTCTTCTTAGGTCTTAAAATTCGTCAACAACGCAATGGAATCTTCATATCACAGGAGAAATACCTCAAGGATGTTCTGAGGAAATTCGACATGCATGAATGCAAATGTGCCAAGACTCCAATGCCTACCAACGGCCACCTGGGCACTGATGAAAATGGTAAAGAATTCGATCAGCAGGTATATTGCTCTATGATTGGCTCTTTATTGTATCTATGTGCATCTAGGCCAGATATAATGCTTAGTGTTTGCATGTGTGCACGTTTTCAAGCAAAACCGAAGGAATCACACCATAAGGCTGTGAAGCATATTCTTCGATACTTAGCTCACACACCAACACTAGGATTATGGTATCCCAATGGCTCAAATCTTCATCTGGTAGGGTATTCTGATTCTTATTATGCTGGTGACTGTGTGGATCGCAAGTCAACTTCTGGCACATGCCATTTCCTCGGAAGATCACTAGTTTGCTGGTCCTCAAAGAAGCAGAACTGCGTATCACTCTCCACTGCCGAAGTTGAGTACATTGTTGCTGGTTCATGCTGTGCTCAATTGCTGTGGATGAAGCAAACCCTCAAGGACTACGACATCAACATGAAGAATGTGCCTCTCTACTGCGACAATGAGAGTGCAATCAAGATTGCATACAACCCAGTACAACACTCAAAGACTAAGCACATCCAGATTCGTCATCATTTTCTTCGGGACCATGTCCTCAAGGGCAATATCCTCATCGACCATGTGAAGACTGATGATAAACTGGGAGATATCTTCACTAAGCCCTTGGATGATAAAAGCTTTTGCAAGTTGCGGTGTGAGCTAAATATCTTAGAATCTTCAAATGTTTTGTAAAAACATGCACACATCCTAACACTTATGCAAAATTGATGACTTAGATGTGCAACACATGATGAATCGATTTTCTTCAACTGATGCAGAATATCACTCTGAATGTGAAGAAATCAACGAAGAAATTGATTCTCAGGGCCCTACGACAATTGTACGCGGCGTCTGTAATCAACATTCTTATATGGTGGGTCATGCAGAGCTCAACATGAAATTCCTCAAGTTGATTTTCTTCAAAGTTCCATTTCCTCAAAATTTGATTTTCTTCAAAATAGTTGTTCTTCATTGTGACGATTTATCACAAAATCCTCAAGTTAGTCAAATCTTCAAAAACACTTGATGACTTTCGTTTACCTAGATAGATTGTGATTTCAAGTCCTCAACAACATTCACTTATAGCTATGTCTTCAAGTTGATGTTTGATCTAAGTGAATGTGATCGGACCCTACTTTTCCTCTATGCTATTCTTATCCAGTGTATTCAATTCTTCATATGCGTTCTACTTGAAACTTTGTTCAAAATCCTCACTGCGTCCTTGTCAGCTGATGATTTTGTAACAAAATCCTCAAATCTTCAAAAATGTTTCTTTAATGCACCATAACCGAACCCCACTTTCCTCGTTCGGATAACCACGATCTCCACGATCTCCACCGCTTTGCTCGGGAGCTACACATGTCCTGCGGAGATGTAGAGGCAGGGGCTATTTGGTCCGATTTCTTCGCGCCAGCAGTAACTGCCTGGCTATAAATATGTCCCCATCCCCCTCGTTAAAACACTTCTTCGCTCCATCGCTCTCCTGCTATAGCAAAAGCACCGAACCCTAGCGCCACCGCTGGAAGTCTCGTCGCCGGCGAAGAAGAGCTTCACTGCCTCGACTTTTCCGTCGCCGAAACCACGCCAGAGTCGGACCATCCTCGTCCGCCGCCACCGTAGACGTCCTCTGCTGCCGGGTTAGGGCGCATTGGACATGCACCGAAAGAGCTTCTCCCTGCAACTCTTCTCTGTTCTTCGTGCGCGCCATCTAGGGTAAATAAAAACCCTATTTTTACAACAAGTTTGATCGACTATTTTACCTCTGAGATGTGAAATCTGTTTTTCCTCAAGAATACATATACATCCGATTCCTCAAACACTACCTATCACCACACTATTGATGAACTTCACTAAGCATCTAAGATTTTCACGAGATTCCTCAATTGTGCGAATTTTCGGATCTGTACAACTCTGGAACCCAAGAACAGTATGCTTAGGCAAATTCCTCAACCACTGGTCAAATTCCTCAACTGTCAATTTTTTTCATTTTCTTCAAATCTGAGAATGCATATGACCTCTCCAAATTCCTCGCAACTATACTCTGTTCATAGGTACACACATGTCAGCTGATGAATCTCTCGGTTCTCATCAAATTAACTCATTTGCAGCATTTCTTGAAGAAAATCTTCAAGTCTCATCGGAGTCCTCAAGAGTTCAATCTCATCAGCAAAATCCCCAGCTGAAGAAAATGGAGGATGACAGGAAGCAAAAGGGAGGCAAGAAACTTGAGCAGAATACAGGCTTAGACATTCCTGAGGATATATACCTGGATTACTGCACCCCTGATGAACATGAAACTATGGCCAAGAGAAAATTCGGCTTCAGAAGATAGAACGCCGATGGGCTAAGGAGTGGAAGGAGTATAGGTTCGTCACTCCCAAATATGCGAAGAAATTCGCTCTGAAGCCTCGTGGCAAACGGGCTCCACTTGAGGATTATCAAGAAGCACATCCCTCAAGCCTCAAGACCCTTGATGACTATCCTGATGAAAAGGAAAAGCACTTCACAAAGCTCAAGAAGCAGGCAGACACTGCTGTGACGAAATTCAACGAATCATCTGCTGCTGCTTCAACTGGCGCTACTTCCTCTGCTACTGAGACTTCTGGCTCAGCAATTCCTCAACAGAAGTCAGTACCATCAAAACCAAAGGCTTCAAAGCCTCAAGAGAAATCAGCTCCAGAATCAGCTTCAAAACCATCTGCACCAAAACCCTCAGCTCCAAAATCCTCAGCACCACCATAGGCTGCAAAACCTGAACATAAGCCGTTAATGAAGCCACTGCCAGCTACCTCCAGCTCCTCACTCCCAGCTGCAACCAGCTCGGAGACAAAGTCTTCACCAACTCCTCTGAAGACTAAGGTGACTGCTGGGAGAGGAACAAGACCCAGCCCAAGCAAAATCATCACGGTCCCTTCTGCATCAGAGGGTAGTGATGAATATGATGATGAAACTTTGCAAGCTATGATCAGAAACAAGCAGGAGAGGGTAGCTCAAGCTTCTGGTAGCTCCATTCCTCTCGCCATGGACCCAAAAGTCCTCCTAGACTACATAAATATCTGGTATGAGGACCCCAACACTCCGCTTGATGATTTGAAACTTCCCCTGGCATCAGCCACATGGTGGCCACATTCATCAACGAGGCCAAGTGGAAGGAGCAGCAAGCTAAACAGGCCAAGGTGGCTAAGCTCAAGAAGGAGAAATTCCTCAAGCAGAATCTCCTCAATCTGACGCCTGATGATCTTGTATTAACACAGACAGAGTTGAAGACTTTGACAGATAAGTACTCCAAGCTTTCTGACCATCAAAGTCTCAAAAGCAATTTCATCAAACTTGCTACTGAAGCTGTTAATAACTACAACAAGAAAGCTGCCCCTCCAGTACCAACTCCTCAGCCTCTGATTGAAGAACCAGCTGATGAAACTCCTCAAGCTGAGGAAATCCCTCAAGAAAGCCGTGTGGATGAACCGGTAATTGAGGAAATCACCATGGACAAGCCAGCTGATGAAGCTGCCACAGCTCGTGAGACTGAATCTGCTCCAGCTCATGCTTCCAAGCCAGCTGATGAATCTGTTCCAGCTGCTTCCTCAAAGCCAGCTGATGAATCTGTTCCAGCTGCTTCCTCAAAGCCAGCTGATGACTCTGCTCCAGCTGGTTCCTCAAGGCCAGCTGATGAATCTGCTGAGAAAACACCTTCACTAAAAGCTTCAAAGGTGAAGAAGATGAATCCGTCTGCATCAGACGTGAAGAAGACAAGGGCCACTGAAAAGGAAGCCAAGAAGAGAAAGGCTTCTTCAGCAGAAGAACACACTGAGGCCAAGCGCCTCAAGGCACTTGAAGAAAATGCTCCACTGGACCCTGTGCCTCTTAACATCGCTCCCTCTTATGAAATGGTCACCTTTCAAGACCAGGAGAAAGGGCGAGATGAGGAAATGAAGGATGCTGCATCTGAGGAACATACTGACGCAAAAATTTGCATTGACGACAGTCCTCAGCCCTCCATTCCTCATGCAGAAACTGCACAAGGATCAGCTGCACCAACTGATGATTCTGGCTCTGTCACCAAGCAAGCTGAGGAAGAACAAAGAAAAAATCCTCAAGCTGATGAAATTCAGAGCCCTGAGAAAAATCCTCAACCTGAGGATCAGGCTGACCCAACTCCTCCTGAGCAAGATCCTCAAACTGAGGCTCAGGGTGAACCCATTCCTCCTCCGGAGCAAAACCCTCAACAGGATGCTCCAGTTGACGACATTCCTCAGCCTGAGGCTCAGCCAGATCACATTCCTCAGCCTGAAGATCAGCCAGATCCCATTCCTCAGCCTGAAGATCAGCCAGATCCCATTCCTCAACCTGAAGCACAACAAGAGCATGCACCTCAGCCTGAAGCTCAAGCTGATGAGATTCCTCACCCTGAGGACCATGCTGAAGAAAATGCCCCAGATCCAGATAATGCATTCGTCGTGCTCAACCCAGAGTCTGCAATTGTCGTATCCCCTCAAGTTCAACAACAAAATCTTCAGCCATGGCAGCGTCAACCGTTCTCCAAGCGACCAAAGTTTCAAAAGGAGAACTTCTTTGAAGAACGCATGTACTTCATTGGAGACAATCCGTATGACAAACCTCAAATCAGGCATATGAAGTTTTGGACGAGGACACAACTCAATTACTATGCCTCTGTGCTGTGTGGAAGAAACAAGATTTTCCAGCACAGGCATATTCCTCATGTTGAGCTTGAAGCAATACCATGCCTGGCTCCAGTCCTCAACGTCCTTCATCAAGCTGGTCTTCTCCCCATGTGCTCTGATATCTGTGGTTGGAACAGTGAGCTTATTCTTCAATTTTATGCCACTCTTCACATATCTGGGGATCCAGCAGATATCAACACTTGCGTGTTTGACTGGATGACGCAAACAACACACCACAAGGCTCCTGCCATTGAGCTTCTGCGTGAACTGCCAGTATCAATTCCTTCAGAACAAGCCATGAAGCTTTATGATGAACGTGAGCTGCCCAACGGGATGATGGAAGTCCTCATGAAGCCTTTGGCTAAGGGGCAACCACCGAGAAAAACCTTCCTCGTCCATGAGCTCAAATATGAACCAAGGTCTGTTTACAAAATCCTCTGCATCGTCCTTGTGCTAATCAAGGGACACGATGATGAAGAAGATGTTGTAGGCCTCATGAAGAATATCCTCTTCAACATCATTCATGGTATTCCTATCAACATCCATAATTTCTTCTTGAGGACTTTGGCCGATAATGCAATGTGTCCTTTTGACCACTGAAAGTGTGTTATATCGACTAGAGGGGGGTGAATAGGAGATTTTTAGAATTTCATCACTGAGGAAATTCCTTTTGAGGAAATTCCTCACTGATGACTAACTCACAGCGGAAACAGTAAAGGATCAGAAGTGCAAAGTTTCACAACAGCAGTTTTTCAGAGTGAAGAATGTGAAAACAGATTGCACAGTGAGCAGGCACGCAGAATACAGATGAGGATTAACTAACGTGAGGAATTTGGGGTTGAGGAAATTCAGAGAAAGTCTACAACAAATTCTTCAAACAGTCGCAGTGAAAGTCATCAACACATAATACGAGGAAAGTAAGGAGTTGAGGAATTAGAACCCGTTTCTGAGAGAAGACAGTCGTTGATGACCCAGTTCCAACTGCTATGACAGTCGTACATCTGGTTTGGAGCGGCTTGGTATTGAAACCAAAGGACACCCAGTCCCGGGACACACAGTCCCTACCTATTCTCCTTGAGCTAAGGACACAGAGTCCTCGCCCAACACTCGTGGTAAGTCTTCGGGGCAAACTTCCAAACCCTCACAAACTTGGTCACCCGATGATCCACAATTGACTGCTGGAAAGCTCTAGACCATGACGCCTAACCGTATGGAGGATCACAGTCCTCAAAGGTAAAAGGCTTCAGTCCCACACAGGAACAACTTCTTCAGTGATGCTCAATCACTAGGTTTAGTTTGTCGTTTTGGTGGGTGGTGTATTTCCTCACTGATGAATTACTCTCGAAGGCTCTGAGGAATTGGGTTGCTCTTATGACAAGTGTGAGTTTCTAATGGAGCAGTCAACCGGCTAGTGGTTGTGGGGGGTGGCTATTTATAGCCTGGGAGCATCCCGACATGATTTGACACTAATGCCCTTAAATAATATGACCGTTGGAGTGGATAAGACGAGTGACTTGGTGTGGCTATCGAAACGGTCGGAACCCTCAACTGTGAGAGTCCTCATGTCACTCATATTCCTCACTTGAGGCTTTTGGTAGGATTAGGCTTGGGTTGAGCATCATGAGGAAATTCATTCCATAGTGTAACTTCGACCCCCTTTAACAGTACGATGTTCCTATTACTCGAATGCAAAGAAAGTAAAACAGAAAGTGTAAATCTTCATGCTTCAATTCTTCAGAGTGATTTTCTTCAGGAACCGCTGGACTTCTCAATATCAGTATCTTCATGAGGAATATCAATTTCATCATAGATTCCTTGCGATTCATTTCTTCAGCTTCAGACCAATCTCTTCAACTGAAGACATATATTTTTAGGGGTCGATATTCTTCAAATATCTCAAACTCCTCAATGACTTATAGATCCTGTGTACACTCATAAACACATTAGATACTTAACCTATAAGTCTTCAAACCACCAAAATCACTAAGGGGCACTAGATGCACTTACAATCTCCCCCTTTTTGGTGGTTGATGACAATTAGGTTAAGTCTTCAATAGGGATAAAAAATATGAAGTGTAAATACTCATTTGAGGAATTTGAAATCAAGATTCAGAGAGACTCCCCCTGAAGATGTGCATATCTTGAGGATTTTGCTTTTTACAGCAAATGCACATTGATGATTTATATCATGGAGTTCTCCCCCCCGAGTCTTGTAAATCATGCATACATGTAACATATCATATGAAGAAAATGAAGATGCATGATGACAAATGGTATTTGACGAATTCCAGCATGCATGCATTAAAACTTGAGGAATAATCATGTGAAGAAAAACGTTCAAAAGCGTCAGAGTACCATCGGGCTTAAGTTACAACTCATTACATAAAAACTTCAGAAGAGCCAAGAGTTTGTAACTTAAATATAGTTCATAAGCCCCAAAAATATCCCGCTTGAAGACGAATTCTCAAGTTTCTCCCCCTTTGTCATCGAGTGACAAAAAGGGACGAACTGAGGACTAACGCCCATGAAGACTTCACTTCTTGGCGGTTGAGGAAGAGCCGTGATGCTTCTTGGGAGTAGTCTTCTTCCTTGGACCGGTAGCAGTGTCGAGCTGTTCTTCATCAGTTTCAGCAGTGCGGAATGAAGAAAAGGAGCTGTCTTCAAGGTCTGGCACTGGAATAGGCCTGAACTTCTTCTTGGGAGGCCACGACCATTCAAAGTCTCGCTCAAAGTCCATTTCTTCAAGCTCAGTCTGAGTCTTCAGATGTGCAAGTGTAGCCCAGGTGCGATCGAAAACCTCATGCAGATAGTGATGGTTGAGCTTCATAGAGTTCTGTGTTTCAGTGAGGGTTTTCACAATGGCACTAAACTGGCGTTTGACCCATTTGTGGTTGCGATCCACCTTCTAGTGAAGACGAAGGAGGAGCTCTCTGGTATTCAGCACGCGAGGAGGAACGGGGCTTGCTGGACGAGTCTCAGTATCATCCCATGAAGAATAAGCTTCTGGCTCTGTGAACTGGCCATCAAGGGGCCTGCTGCCTTCTTCAATCACAGATTTTCCTTTTCCTTCAATGGACTCGAAAGTCTTCTTGTTGACCCGGATAGGAGGCATATAACCCATGTGGTTTTGGAAATCAGCGTGGAAGTTGATGCCTGTCCTTGTCCTGATGAATCTCATGATCCATGGAGCATATATCTTGTGATCAAAAGGACACATAGCATTGTCGGCCAAAGTCCCCAAGAAGAAATCATGGATGTTGATAGGAATACCATGAATGATGTTGAAGAGGATATTCTTCATGAGGCCTAGAACATCTTCTTCATCGTCATGGCCTTTGATCAGCGCGAGCACATTGCAGAGGATTCTGTAGACAAACCTGGGTGTGTACTTGAGCTCGTGGATGAGGAAGGTTGTTCTCGGAGATTTCCCTTCAGCCAAAGGCTTCATGAGGACTTCCATCATTCCATTTGGCAACTCACGCTCGCCATAAAGCTTCACAGCCTCATCTGAGGGAATTGGTACGGGCAGTTCTCTGAGGAGTTCAGTAGCAGGAGCCTTGTAGTGAGTGTTTTGTGACATCTAGTCAAACACCCAAGTGTTGATGTCTTCAGGGTTGCCAGATATGTGAAGAGTGGCATAGAACTGAAGAATTAACTCGCTGTTCCAGTCAGATATGTCTGAGCACATTGGGAGTAAACCTGCATCATGGAGTACACTGAGGACTGGCTCCAGGCACGGTATTGCTTCAAGCTCAACATGAGGAATATGCCTGTGCTGGAATATCTTGTTTCGTCTACAGAGCACAGAGGCATAGTAGTTTATCTGAGTCCTAGTCCAAAACTTCAGATGCCTCATTTGAGGCTTGTCATAGGGGTTCTCTCCGATGAAGTACATGCGTTCTTCAAAGAAATTTTCCTTTTGAAACTTTGGACGCTTGGAGAATGGCTGACGCTGAACTGGCTGAAGATTTTGCTGAGGAATAGGAGGGGAGACAACAATGGCAGTCTCTGGGTTGAGCACGATGAATGCATTGTCTTGTTCAGGTGCATTCTCCTCAGCATTTTCCTCAGGGTGAGGAATTTCAGCAGCTGGTACTTCAGGCTGAGGAGATGGGGCTTGCTAGGCGTCAGGCTGAGGAGCTTGCTCTGGCTGTGCTTTAGGTTGAGGAACTTTGTCTTCTTGCTCAGTTTGAGGAGTTGGATCAGCCTGTTCCTCAGCTTGAGGATTCTGCTAAGAGTGTTGAATTTCATCAGCCTAAGGATTTTCAGTTTGTTCTTCCTCAGCTGGCTTTGTGGCAGAGGCAGTTTCATCAGCTGGTGCAGCTGATGCTTGAACATTGTCCTTTTGAGGAATGACAGATTGAGGACTGTCGTCTATCTGAATTTCCTCATCAGTGTGTTCCTCAGGGGTGACATCTTTCATTTCCTCATCTGCCTTTTTTGCTGGATCATCAATGATGACCATTTCATAGGAAGGAGCGACATTCAAGGGCACAGGGTCCAGAGGAGCGGATTCTTCAAGTGCTTTGAGGCGCTTTGCCTCAGTTTCTTCTTCTGTTGAGGAGGCCTTTCTCTTTTTGGCTTCCTTTTCAACAACCCTGGTTTTCTTCACGTCTGATGCAGATGGAATCATCTTCTTCACCTTTGAAGCTTTTGGTGAAGGGGTTCTCTCTACAGATTCTTCAGCTGGTATTGAGGAACCAGTTGGAACAGAGTCATCAGCCTACTTTGATGAAGCAGCTGGATCAGTGGCAGTCTCATCAGCTGGAGTTTCCATGATGATTTCTTCAATAGCCGGTTCATCAACACGGCGCTCTTGGTGTACTTCCTCAGTTTGAGGAGTTTCCTCATCATGAGGAGATTCATCTGTTGGCTCCTCAATCAAGGGCTGAGGAGTTGGTGCTGGGGGTGCGGCTCTCTTGTTGTAGTCATCAACAGCACTAGTGGCCAGCTTGATGAAATTGCTCTTGAGGCTTTTACAATCTGACAGCTTGGCGTACTTGTCAGTCAATTTCTCCAGCTCTGCCTGTGTTGTCACCAGTGCATTAGGAGTCAATTTGAGGAGATTCTGCCTGAGGAATTTCTCCTTTTTGATCTTTGCAACTTTGGTCTGCCTGGCCTGCTGTTCTTTCCACTTGGCTTCATTGATGAAAGTGGTCACCATGTGACTGATGCCAGGCGGAAGCTTCAAGTCATCAACTGGATTGTTTGGGTCCTCATACCAGATGTTGATGTAGTCAAGGAGGACCTTAGGGTCCATGGCCAGAGGACTGGCACTGCCTGATGCTTGAGCTACTCTTTCCTGCTTGTTTTTGATGATGGCTTGCAGGGTTTCATCATCAAATTCATCAGTTCCCTCTGATGCAGACGGGACTGTGATGATTTTGCTGGGGCTTGGCAAAGTTGCACGTTCAGCAGTTACCAAAGTCTTCACAGGAGGTGTTGAAGACTTTGTCTCCGAGCTGGTTGCAGCTGGGAGTGTGGAGCTGGAGCTGGCGGTCGTAGGCTTCACGACTTGCTTCTGTACTGGTTTCTCTTAAGGCTTTGGAGGTGGAGCTGAGGATTTTGGAGCTGAGGAGATTGGTACTGAGGGCTTTGGCGCTGATGGTTTTGGTGTTGAAGGTTTTGGTACTGAGGGTTTTGGTGCTGAGGGTTTTGTGACTGAAGCCTGAGCAGACTTCTCTTGAGGCTTTGGAGCCCTTGGCTTTGATGGCACGTACTGCATTTGAGGAATTTCTGAGCCTGAGGTTTCTGCAGCACAGGAAGTAGCAGCACCTGAGGCAGCAGCTGAGGATTCATTAAATTTCCTCACTGCAGCTTCTGCCTGCTTCTTGAGCTTGGCCAGATGCTTTTCTTTCTCAACTGGATAGTCATCAATGGTCATGAGGCTTGAGGGATGTGCTACTTGATGCTCCTGAAGTGGGGCCCTTCTGCCAGGGGGCTTCAGAGCGAATTTCTTCGCATACTTGGGAGTCACAAACCTGTATTCCTTCCATTCCTTTGCCCATCGGCGTTCTATCTTCTGCAGCCGTATCTTTCTCTTGGCCATTGTCTCATTTTCATCAGGCGTGCAATAGTCCAACTAAATATCCTCAGGGATATCCACAGCTGTGTTCTGCTAAAGTTTCTTTCCTCCCTTCTGTTTTCTGTCTTCCTCCATTTTCTTCAGTTGAGGATTTTGCTGATGAGTTTGAACTCTTGAGGATTCTGATGAGCCTTGAAGAGTTTCTTCAAGAAACGCTGCAAATGAGTTAATGTGATGAGAACCGAGAGATTCACCAGCTGACATGTGTGTACGTGTGAACAGAGTATAGTTGCGAGCAATTTGGAGAGGTCATATGTGTTCTCAGATTTGAAGAAAATGAAAAAGTTTGACAGTTTGAGGAATATAACCAGTGGTTGAGGAATCAAGTGCGTATCGTATCTTGAGGAAAAACAGATTTCACATAGAAGATGTAAAATTTTAGATCTAACTTGCTGTAAAAATGGGATATATTTACCCTGGAAGGTGCGCACGAAGAACACAAAAAGTTGTGTGTGGAGAAGCTCTTCGGTCGCGTGTCCAATGCACCCTAACCCGACGACAGAGGACGTCTACGGCGGCGGCGGACGAAGATGGTCCGACTCCGGCGTGGTTCCGGCGACGGAGAAGTCGAGGCAGTGAAGCTCTTCCTCACCGACGACGAGACTACCAGCGATGGCGCTAGGGTTCGGTGTTGTATGCTGTGGCAGCAGAGTGATGGGGCGAAGAAGAGTATGCCGAGGGGGATAAGGACATATTTATAGCCAAAAGTTACCGTTGGCGCGAGAATTTCGGACCAGATAGCCCCTGCCTCTACGTCTCCGCAGGACACGTGTAGCTCCCGTACGATGCGGTGGAGATTGTGGAGATCGTGGTTATCCGATCGTGGGAAGTGGGGTTCAGTTACTGTGTCTTAAAGAAACAATTTTTTGAAGATTTGAAGATTTTCGTTACGAAATCATCAGCTGACAAGGACGCAATGAGGATTTTGAACAAAGTTTCAAGTAGAACGCATATGGAGAATTGAATAGACTGGATGAGTATAGCATAGAGGGAAAGTAGGGTTCGATCACATTCACTTAGCAGAAATATCAACTTGAAGAATTAGCAATAAGTGAATGCTGTTGAGGACTTGAAATCAGAGTCTATCTAGTCAAATGAAGGTCAGCAAGTATTTTTGAAGATTTTGTGATAAATCATCACAATGAAGAACAGCTGTTTTGAAGAAAAACGCATTGTGAGGAAATTGATCATTTGAAGAAAATCAACTTGAGGAATTTCACATTGGGCGGTGGCGTGACCCACCATATAAGAATGTTGATTACAGACGCCGCGTACAATTGTCGTAGGGCCCTGAGAATCAATTTCTTTGTTAATTTCTTCACATTCGGAGTGACATTCTTCTTTAGTTGAAGAAAATCGATTCATCATGTGTTGCACATCTAAGTCATCAACTTTGCATAAGTGTTAGGATGTGTGCATGTTTTTACAAAACATTTGAAGATTCTAAGATATTTAGCTCACACCGCAACTTGCAAAACCTTTTCTCATCCAAGGGCTTAGTGAAGATATCTGCTAGTTGATCATCAGCCTTCACATGGTCGATGAGGATATTGCCCTTGAGGACATGGTCCCGAAGAAAATGATGACGAATCTGGATGTGCTTGGTCTTCGAGTGCTGTACTGGGTTGTATGCAATCTTGATAGCACTCTCATTGTCACAGTAGAGAGGCACATTCTTCATGTTCATGCCGTAGTCCTTGAGGGTTTGCTTCATCCATAGCAATTGAGCACAGCAAGAACCAGCAGCAATGTACTCAGCTTCGGCAGTGGAGAGTGATACACAGTTCTGCTTCTTTGAGGACCAGCAAACTAGTGATCTTCCGAGGAAATGGCATGTGCCAGAAGTTGACTTACGATCCACATGGTCACCAGCATAGTCTGAATCAGAATACCCTACCACATGAAGATTGGAGCCCTTGGGATACCATAATCCTAGTGTTGGTGTGTGAGCTAAGTATCGAAGAATATGTTTCACAGCCTTATGGTGTGATTCCTTCGGTTTTGCTTGAAAACGTGCACACATGCAAACACTAAGCATTATATCTGGCCTAGATGCACATAGATACAATAAAGAGCCAATCATAGAACGATATACCTGCTGATCGAAATCTTTACCATTTTCATCAGTGCCGAGGTGGCCGTTGGTAGGCATTGCATTCTTGGCACCTTTGCATTCGTGCATGTCGAATTTCCTCAGAACATCCTTGAGGTATTTCTCCTGTGATATGAAGATTCCATTGCTTTGTTGACGAATTTGAAGACCTAAGAAGAATTTCAGCTCCCCCATCATGGACATCTGATAATCTTCACTCATCATGTAGGCAAATTCATCACTGTATCTTTTGTCAGTACAACCAAATATGATATCATCGACATATATTTGACATACAAATAGCTCATTATCATAGGATTTTGTGAAAAGAGTGTTGGAATTATGCCCTAGAGGCAATAATAAATATAGTTATTATTATAATTCCTGTATCAAGATAATCGTTTATTATCCATGCTATAATTGTATTGAATGAAGACTCATTTACATGTGTGGATACATAGACAAAACACTGTCCCTAGAAAGCCTCTAGTTGGCTAGCCAGTTGATCAAAGATAGTCAGTGTCTTCTGATTATGAACAAGGTGTTGTTGCTTGATAACTGGATCACGTCATTAGGTGAATCACGTGATGGACTAGACCCAAACTAATAGACGTAGCATGTTGATCGTGTCATTTTGTTGCTACTGTTTTCTGCGTGTCAAGTATTTGTTCCTGTGACCATGAGATCATATAACTCACTAACACCGGAGGAATACTTTGTGTGTATCAAACGTCGCAACGTAACTGGGTGACTATAAAGATGCTCTACAGGTATCTCCGAAGGTGTTCGTTGAGTTAGTATGGATCAAGACTGGGATTTGTCACTCCGTGTGACGGAGAGGTATCTCGGGGCCCACTCGGTAATACAACATCACACACAAGCCTTGCAAGCAATGTAACTTAGTGTAAGTTGCGGGATCTTGTATTACGGAACGAGTAAAGAGACTTGCCGGTAAACGAGATTGAAATAGGTATGCGGATACTGACGATCGAATCTCGGGCAAGTAACATACCGAAGGACAAAGGGAATGACATACGGGATTATATGAATCCTTGGCACTGAGGTTCAAACGATAAGATCTTCATAGAATGTGTAGGATCCAATATGGGCATCCAGGTCCCGCTATTGGATATTGACCGAGGAGTCTCTCGGGTCATGTCTACATAGTTCTCGAACCCGCAGGGTCTGCACACTTAAGGTTCAACGTTGTTTTATGCATATTTGAGTTATATGGTTGGTTACCGAATGTTGTTCGGAGTCCCGGATGAGATCACGGACGTCACGAGGGTTTCGGGAATGGTCCAGAAACGAAGATTGATATATAGGATGACCTCATTTGATTACCGGAAGGTTTTCGGAGTTACCGGGAATGTACCGGGAATGACGAATGGGTTCCCGGAGTTCACCGGGGGGGGGGGCAACCCACCCCGGGGAAGCCCATAGGCCTTGAGGGTGGCGCACCAGCCCTTAGTGGGCTGGTGGGACATCCCAAAAGGGCCCTATGCACATTGGAAGAAAAATCAAAGAGAAAGAAAAATAAGGAGGAGGTGGGAAGGGAAGGAAGGACTCCCACCCACCAAACCAAGTCCAACTCGGTTTGGGGGGGGGGGAGAGCTTCCCCCTTGGCTCGGCCGACCCCCTTGGGGCTCCTTGAGCCCCAAGGCAAGGCCCCCCTCTCCCACCTATATATACGGAGGTTTTAGGGCTGATTTGAGACGACTTTTCCACGGCAGCCCGACCACATACCTCCACGGTTTTTCCTCTAGATCGCGTTTCTGCGGAGCTCGGGCGAAGCCCTGCTGAGACGAGATCATCACCAACCTCCGGAGCACCGTCACGCTGCCGGAGAACTCTTCTACCTCTCCGTCTCTCTTGCTGGATCAAGAAGGCCGAGATCATCGTCGAGCTGTATGTGTGCTGAACGCGGAGGTGCCGTCCGTTCGGTACTAGATCGTGGGACTGATCGCGGGATTGTTCGCGGGGCGGATCGAGGGACGTGAGGACATTCCACTACATCAACCGCGTTCACTAATGCTTCTGCTGTACGATCTACAAGGGTACATAGATCACTCATCCCCTCTCGTAGATGGACATCACCATGATAGGTCTTCGTGCGCGTAGGAAATTTTTTGTTTCCCATGCGACGTTCCCCAACAGTGGCATCATGAGCTAGGTTCATGTGTAGATGTCTTCTCGAGTAGAACATAAAAGTTTTTGTGGGCGATGATGTGCGTTTTGCTGCCCTCCTTAGTCTTTTCTTGATTCCGCGGTATTGTTGGATTGAAGCGGCTTGGACCGACATTACTCGTAGGCTTACGAGAGACTGGTTTCATCGCTACGAGTAACCCCGTTGCTCAAAGATGACTGGCAAGTGTCGGTTTCTCCAACTTTAGTTGAATTGGATTTGACCGAGGAGGTCCTTGGATGAGGTTAAATAGCAACTCATATATCTCCGTTGTGGTGTTTGCGTAAGTAAGATGCGATCCTACTAGATACCCATGGTCACCACGTAAAACACGCAACAACAAAATTAGAGGACGTCTAACTTGTTTTTGCAGGGTATGCTTGTGATGTGATATGGCCAACGATGTGATGTGATATATTGGATGTATGAGATGATCATGTTGTAATAGATAATATCGACTTGCACGTCGATGGTACGGCAACCGGCAGGAGCCATAGGGTTGTCTTTATACTAATGTTTGTGCTTGCAGATGCGTTTACTATTTTGCTAGGCTGTAGCTTTAGTAGTAATAGCATGAGTAGCACGACAACCCCGATGGCGACACTTTGATGGAGATCATGGTGTGGCGCCGGTGACAAGAAGATCGTGCCGGTGCTTTTGGTGATGGAGATCAAGAAGCACATGATGATGGCCATATCATGTCACTTATGAATTGCATGTGATGTTAATCCTTTTATGCACCTTATTTTGCTTAGAACGACGGTAGCATTATGAGGTGATCTCTCACTAAAATTTCAAGACAAAATTGTGTTCTCCCCGACTGTGCATCGTTGCTACAGTTCGTCGTTTCGAGACACCACGTGATGATCGGGTGTGATAGACTCAACGTTCACATACAACGGGTGCAAAACAGTTGCGCACGCGGAACACTCGGGTTAAGCTTGACGAGCCTAGCATGTGCAGACATGGTATCGGAACACATGAGACCGAAAGGTCGATCATGAATCATATAGATGATATGATTAGCATAGGGATGCTTACCACTGAAACTATACTCAACTCACGTGATGATCGGACTTGAGCTAGTGTAAGTGGATCATGAACCACTCAAATGACTAGAGAGATGTACCTTTTGAGTGGGAGTTTAGCGAATAATTTGATTAAGTTAAACTCTAATAATCTTGAACATAGTCTAAGTCCACTTTGAATATATTTGTGTTGTAGATCATGGCTCACACGACAGTCACCCTGAATTTTAATACGTTCCTAGAGAAAGCTAAGTTGAAAGATGATGGAAGCAACTTTGTAGACCGGGCTCGTAATCTTAAGCTAATCTTACAAGCTGGGAAGAAGGATTATGTCCTTAATGCTGCGCTAGGAGATGAACCACCCGCTACGGCTGATCAGGATGTTAAGAACGCTTGGTTAGCACGTAAGGAGGACTACTCACTAGTTCAATGTGCAGTCTTGTATGGCTTAGAACCGGGACTTCAACGTCGCTTTGAGCGTCATGGAGCATTTGAGATGTTCCAGGAGTTGAAGTTTATCTTTCAGAAGAACGCCCGGATCGAGAGGTATGAGACCTCCGATAAATTCTATGCTTGCAAGATGGAGGAAAACTCGTCTGTCAGTGAACATGTGCTCAAAATGTCTGGGTACTCAAACCGTCTAGCTGAGCTGGGGATTGAACTCCCGCAAGAGGCTATCACTGACAGAATCCTTCAATCACTGCCGCCAAGCTATAAAGGCTTTGTGTTGAACTACAACATGCAAGGGATGAACAAGTCTCCCGGCGAGTTGTTTGCGATGCTGAAAGTCGCAGAGTCTGAACTCCGTAAAGAGCATCAAGTGTTGATGGTGAATAAGACCACTAGTTTCAAGAGAAACGGCAAAGGCAAGAAGGGTAATTCAAAGAAGAGCGGCAAGCCTGTTGCCAATCCGACGAAGAAACCCAAAGCTGGACCTAAGCCTGAAACAGAGTGTTACTATTGCAAGGGTATGGGTCACTGGAAGCGCAATTGCCCCAAGTATCTTGCAGATAAGAAGGCGGCCAAAGAAAAATCAGGTATATTTGATATACAAGTTATTGATGTGTACTTAACCGGCTCTCGTAGTAGTGCCTGGGTATTCGACACCGGTTCTGTTGCTCATATTTGCAACTCGAAACAGGAACTGCGGAATAGACGAAGGCTGGCGAAAGATGAAGTGACGATGCGCGTAGGAAATGGTTCCAAGGTTGAGGCAATCGCCGTCGGCACAGTTTCACTTCAGTTACCATCAGGATTAGTTATGAACTTAAGTCATTGTTATTTAGTGCTTGCGTTGAGCATGAACATTATATCTGGATCTTGTTTATTGCGAGACGGTTACTCTTTTAAGTCAGAGAATAATGGTTGTTCTATTTCTATGAGTAACATCTTTTATGGTCATGCACCCAATGTGAGAGGATTGTTCATATTGAATCTTGATAGCGATACACACATACATAACATTGAGACCAAAAGAGTTAGAGTTAACAATGATAGCGCCATATTTTTGTGGCACTGCCGCTTAGGTCATATTGGTGTAAAGCGCATGAAGAAACTCCATGCTGATGGACTTTTGGAGTCACTTGACTTTGATTCACTTGACACGTGCGAACCATGCCTCATGGGCAAGATGACTAAGACTCCGTTCTCCGGAACAATGGAGCGTGCAAGTGACTTGTTGGAAATCATACATACCGATGTGTGTGGTCCGATGAGCGTGGAGGCACGCGGCGGATATCGTTATTTTCTCACCTTCACTAACGATTTGAGTAGATATGGGTATGTCTACTTGATGAAGCACAAGTCTGAAACATTTGAAAAGTTCAAGCAATTTCAGAGTGAAGTTGAAAATCATCATAACAAGAAGATCAAGTTCCTACGGTCTGATCGTGGGGGTGAATATCTGAGTTTCGAGTTTGGTGCTCACTTAAGACAATGTAGAATTGTTTCACAGTTGACACCGCCTGGAATACCACAGCGTAATGGTGTGTCCGAACATCGTAATCGTACTTTATTAGAGATGGTGCGATCTATGATGTCTCTTACCGATTTGTCGTTATCGTTTTGGGGTTATGCATTAGAAACAACTGCATTCACTTTAAATAGGGCACCATCAAAATCCGTTGAGACGACACCATACGAACTGTCGTATGGCAAAAGGCCAAAGTTGTCGTTTCTTAAAGTTTGGGGATGTGATGCTTATGTCAAAAAGCTTCAGCCTGAAAAGCTGGAACCCAAAGCGGAAAAGTGCGTCTTCATAGGTTACCCAAAAGAGACAGTTGGGTACACCTTCTACCTCAAATCCGAGGGCAAAGTGTTTGTTGCTAAAAACGGAGCTTTTCTCGAGAAGGAGTTTCTCTTGAGAGAATTGAGTGGGAGGAAGATAGAACTTGACGAGGTGGTCGAACCTCTCATCCCTCTGGATGGTGGCGCAGGGCAAGGGGAAACCTCTGTCGTTGCGACGTCGGTTGAGGAGGAAGTTAATGATGATGATCATGAAACTCCGGTTCAAGTTTCTGTCAAACCACGCAGGTCGACGAGACCACGTGCTGCTCCAGAGTGGTACGGTAATCCCGTCTTGTCAATCATGTTGTTGGACAACAATGAACCTGCAAATTATGAAGAAGCAATGGTGGGCCCAGATTCCAACAAATGGCTACAAGCCATGAAGTCCGAGATAGGATCCATGTACGAGAACAAAGTGTGGACTTTGGAGGTACTGCCTGAGGGCCGCAAGGCTATTCAGAACAAATGGATCTTTAAGAGGAAGACGGACGCTGACGGCAATGTGACCGTTTATAAAGCTCGACTTGTGGCAAAGGGTTTTTCACAAGTTCAAGGAGTTGACTACGATGAGACATTCTCACCCGTAGCGATGCTTAAGTCTGTCAGAATCATGTTAGCAATAGCTTCATTTTTCGATTATGAAATCTGGCAGATGGATGTCAAAATAGCGTTCCTTAACGGTTTCCTTAAGGAAGAATTGTATATGATGCAACCCGAAGGTTTTGTCGATCCTAAGAATGCTAACAAGGTGTGCAAGCTCCAGCGATCCATTTATGGACTGGTGCAAGCATCTCGGAGTTGGAACAAACGTTTTGATGAGGTGATCAAAGCATTTGGGTTTATACAAGTGGTTGGAGAATCTTGTATTTACAAGAAAGTGAGTGGGAGCTCTATGGCGTTTCTAATTTTATATGTGGATGACATATTGCTGATTGGAAACAACGTGGAGTTTTTGGAGAGCATAAAGGATTACTTGAATAAAAGTTTCTCTATGAAGGACCTAGGAGAAGCTGCTTACATTCTAGGCATTAAGATCTATAGGGATAGATCAAAACGCCTGATAGGACTTTCACAAAGCACATACCTTGATAAAGTTTTGAAGAGGTTCAAAATGGAACAGTCCAAGAAAGGGTTCTTCCTAGTTTTACAAGGTACGAGATTGAGTAAGACTCAGTGCCCAACAACTGATGAAGATAGAGAGCATATGCGCTCCGTCCCCTATGCTTCAGCCATAGGATCTATCATGTATGCAATGCTGTGCAATAGACCGGATGTTAGCCTGGCCATAAGTATGGCAGGTAGGTTCCAGAGTAATCCAGGAGTGGATCACTGGACGGCGGTCAAGAATATCCTGAAGTACCTGAAAAGGACTAAGGAGATGTTTCTCGTATATGGAGGTGACGAAGAGCTCGCCGTAAAAGGTTACGTCGATGCAAGCTTTGACACAGATCCGGACGACTCTAAGTCGCAAACCGGATACATATTTATTCTTAATGGGGGTGCGGTAAGCTGGTGCAGTTCCAAGCAAAGCGTCGTAGCAGATTCTACATGTGAAGCGGAGTACATGGCTGCCTCGGAGGCGGCTAAGGAGGGTGTCTGGATGAAGCAATTCATGACGTATCTTGGAGTGGTTCCAAGCGCACTGAATCCAATAACCTTATTCTGTGACAACACGGGTGCCATTGCCTTAGCAAAGGAACCACGGTTTCACAAGAAGTCTAGACACATCAAACGACGCTTCAACCTCATCCGCGACTACGTCTAAGGGGAGGACGTGAATATATGCAAAGTGCACATGGATCTGAATGTATCAGACCCGCTGACTAAACCTCTTCCACGGGCTAAGCATGATCAACACCAGAACTGTATGGGTGTTAGATTTATTACAATGTAATTCGCATGATGATGTGAGGACTAGATTATTGACTCTAGTGCAAGTGGGAGACTGTTGGAATTATGCCCTAGAGGCAATAATAAATATAGTTATTATTATAATTCCTGTATCAAGATAATCGTTTATTATCCATGCTATAATTGTATTGAATGAAGACTCATTTACATGTGTGGATACATAGACAAAACACTGTCCCTAGAAAGCCTCTAGTTGGCTAGCCAGTTGATCAAAGATAGTCAGTGTCTTCTGATTATGAACAAGGTGTTGTTGCTTGATAACTGGATCACGTCATTAGGTGAATCACGTGATGGGCTAGACCCAAACTAATAGACGTAGCATGTTGATCGTGTCATTTTGTTGCTACTGTTTTCTGCGTGTCAAGTATTTGTTCCTGTGACCATGAGATCATATAACTCACTAACACCGGAGGAATACTTTGTGTGTATCAAACGTCGCAACATAACTGGGTGACTATAAAGATGCTCTACAGGTATCTCCGAAGGTGTTCGTTGAGTTAGTATGGATCAAGACTGGGATTTGTCACTCCGTGTGACGGAGAGGTATCTCGGGGCCCACTCGGTAATACAACATCACACACAAGCCTTGCAAGCAATGTAACTTAGTGTAAGTTGCGGGATCTTGTATTACGGAACGAGTAAAGAGACTTGCCGGTAAACAAGATTGAAATAGGTATGCGGATACTGACGATCGAATCTCGGGCAAGTAACATACCGAAGGACAAAGGGAATGACATACGGGATTATATGAATCCTTGGCACTGAGGTTCAAACGATAAGATCTTCGTAGAATGTGTAGGATCCAATATGGGCATCCAGGTCACGCTATTGGATATTGACCGAGGAGTCTCTCGGGTCATGTCTACATAGTTCTCGAACCCGCAGGGTCTGCACACTTAAGGTTCAACGTTGTTTTATGCGTATTTGAGTTATATGGTTGGTTACCGAATGTTGTTCGGAGTCCCGGATGAGATCACGGACGTCACGAGGGTTTCCGGAATGGTCCAGAAATGAAGATTGATATATAGGATGACCTCATTTGATTACCGGAAGGTTTTCGGAGTTACCGGGAATGTACCGGGAATGACGAATGGGTTCCCGGAGTTCATCGGGGGGGGGGGGGGGCAACCCACCCCGGGGAAGCCCATAGGCCTTGAGGGTGGCGCACCAGCCCTTAGTGGGCTGGTGGGACATCCCAAAAGGGCCCTATGCACATTGGAAGAAAAATCAAAGAGAAAGAAAAAAAGGAGGAGGTGGGAAGGGAAGGAAGGACTCCCACCCACCAAACCAAGTCCAACTCGGTTTGGGGGGGGAGAGCTTCCCCCCTTGGCTCGGCCGACCCCCTTGGGGCTCCTTGAGCCCCAAGGCAAGGCCCCCCTCTCCCACCTATATATACGGAGGTTTTAGGGCTGATTTGAGACGACTTTTCCACGGCAGCCCGACCACATACCTCCACGGTTTTTCCTCTAGATCGCGTTTCTGCGGAGCTCGGGCGAAGCCCTGCTGAGACGAGATCATCACCAACCTCCGGAGCGCCGTCACGCTGCCGGAGAACTCTTCTACCTCTCCGTCTCTCTTGCTGGATCAAGAAGGCCGAGATCATCGTCGAGCTGTATGTGTGCTGAACGCGGAGGTGCCGTCCGTTCGGTACTAGATCGTGGGACTGATCGCGGGATTGTTCGCGGGGCGGATCGAGGGACGTGAGGACATTCCACTACATCAACCGCGTTCACTAATGCTTCTGCTGTACGATCTACAAGGGTACATAGATCACTCATCCCCTCTCGTAGATGGACATCACCATGATAGGTCTTCGTGCGCGTAGGAAATTTTTTGTTTCCCATGCGACGTTCCCCAACAAAGAGTTGGATCGAGTGAACCAGGTTTCAAGCCTTTCTTCATGAGGAATTCCTTCAATGTATCATACCATGCCCGAGGAGCTTTCTTGAGACCATAAAGAGCCTTTTTGAGTCTGAAGACTTTGTCTGGATTCTTTGGATCCTCAAAACGTGGGGGCTGAGCAACATATACTTCTTCCTCAAGCTTACCATTGAGGAATGCACTTTTTACATCCATTTGATATAAAGTGATGTTATGATGATTAGCATAAGCAAGTAGTATTCGAATAGCTTCAAGTCTAGCAACAGGTGCAAAAGTTTCATCGAAATCTATTCCTTCAACCTGGGTGTAGCCTTGGGCTACAAGTCGTGCCTTGTTCCTCACCACTTGACCGTCCTCATCTTGCTTGTTTTGGAAAATCCACTTGGTGCCGATGATGTTGTGCTTGCAAGGATCTGGTCGTTTGACGAGCTCCCATACGTCATTCAGCTTGAATTGAAGAAGTTCGTCTTGCATAGCTTGGATCCACTCCGGTTTCAGAAAAACCTCACCAACTTTTGAGGGTTCTGTGATGGATACAAAAGAAAAATGCCCACAAAAGTTAACTAAGTGTGAAGGTTTTGAGCGAGTGAGAGGACTTGGCGCGTTGATGTCGTTGAGGATTTTGTCAAGTTCTACTTCATTTGCAATCCTCGGATGAGCTGGTTGAGGATTTTGTCTAGGCTGAGGAAGTGGTGCTGGTGCAATTTCCTCAGGAGAATCTTCTTGATTTTTATCAGTGATGGGGATCGTTTCTTCACCAATTTCCTCAGTGGGGACAATGTCTTCAGTAGGCTTGAGCTTTATTGCATCCTCAGGAGACAGCTTATCTGGATCAGAAGGCAATTGCTCTCTTTGCGAGCCATTAGTTTCATCGAACCGCACATCTACAGTCTCAACTACTTTGTTGTGATAGTTGTTGAAGACTCTGTAAGTGTGCGAGTCCTTTCCATAACCGAGCATAAAACCTTCATGTGCCTTAGGTGCAAATTTTGAGCTATGGTGAGGTTCTCTAATCCAGCATTTTGCACCGAAGACTTTGAAATAACTTACATTGGGTTTCTTGTCAGTGAGGAGTTCATATGAGGTTTTCTTGAGGAATTTGTGAAGATATACCCTGTTGATGATATGACATGCAGTGTTGATTTCTTCAGGCCAAAAGCGATGAGGAGTCTGATATTCTTCAAGCATGGTTCTTGCCATTTCAACCAGAGTCTTGTTCTTCCTTTCGACGACACCATTCTGCTGAGGAGTATAAGGAGCAGACAATTCTTGAGTAATACCAAGTTCATCAAGATAATCATCAAGACCAGTGTTTTTGAACTCGGTTCCATTATCACTCCTGATATGTTTGAGCTTGATGCCAAAGTTCGTCGAGGCCCTTGAAGAAAATCGTTTGAAGATTTCCTGAACTTCAGTTTTATACACTATGATATGCACACAAGTGTATCTGGAATAATCATCAACTATGACGAAGCCATATAATGATGCTGCATTGGTTAGTGTGGCATAGTGAGTAGGTCCGAATAAATCCATATGAAGCAATTCGAATTGACGTGTAGTGGTCATGATAGTCTTAGAGGGATGCTTGGATCTGGTCATTTTCCCATATTCACAAGCACCGTAGAGATGATCCTTGAGGAATTTGACTGATTCGATGCCGATGACATGCTTCTTCTTCGCGAGCGTGTGCAAATTCCTCATACCTGCATGGCCTAGTCTTCGATGCCACAGCCATCCTTCTGAGGTTTTTGCTAGTAAGCAAGTGGCTGGTTGAGGACCTGTAGAGAAATCAACAATCCCCTCTTCTTACACCTTCGAAGACTTTGGATCTGTCAGATTCCATGATGACTATGCATCTATATCTACCAAAGATAACAATCATATCAAGATCACAAAGCATCGAGACTGACATAAGGTTAAAACCAAGGGATTCAACAAGCATCACTTTGTCCATATGCCTATCCTTGGAAATAGCCACTTTGCCAAGTCCCAATACCTTGCTTTTACCTTTGTCAGCATATGTGATTTGCTTCAGAGGTGATGGAGTTAGTGGCATATTCATCAGTAAGCTTTTATCACCAGTCATGTGATGTGTGCATCCACTATCAAGAACCCACTCAGTATTCTTGGGTTTGTCATCCTGCAGATGAATTAGTATAGCTTACCATCTCATATGCTTCAGATTTGAAGAATATGATACTAATTTCATCATATCAGTAATTTCATCATAACAGAAAATGTAAGGACGTGTGAAATATTTCTATTTCATCAATCATTATCTTGCGTCCTATCAAGCATTTCCTCAGGTCTCCAGCAAATTCTTCAGATGATGATTTTCATCTGGAGACCTGACCTGCAGAAGTGATTAGTTCGATTTCTTCACCACCCACATCTGAAGGGGTGGCAAAGCATTCATCATCCTGCGAGCACCATATGAGAAAGGTGGCATTGAAGCCAATGCACTTCTCTTAACAGTAGGGGGATTAAATTACTCATATGAATATGTAGAGAACTGGTTTGAGGATTTATGAACATAATGATTTGAGGAGTAACGCTCATATTCATATTCCTTGTAGTTTCCCTGCATGTTAGACGCATAAGCACGGGTACGAGCATAGTTTTGACCAGTTGAGGATTTTGATCCTCTTGAAGACTTTGGTCCTCCTGAGGAATTTGATCTGGTGTTCAGATTCTTCAGTGGTGGTGTCATGAGGACATTCACCTGAAGATTTTCAAGACAGCTTTTGGGAACCCAGATTTTCCTTAGAGGAGGGCCATTCCTGCAGTTAGTTCCAACATATCGAGCAAATATTTCACCAGATTGATTTTTGAACAGTTTATAGTTGGAGTCAAATGACTCATCTGAGGAATAGGATAATTCACATGAAAAGCCAGTTAGATTAGATGGATCAAAAGGAGGCCTAGTAGCAGCAACCCATGAGGTTTTGGGATACTGCTCAGGTTTCCAATAAGATCCATCAGCATTTAATTTCCTCTCAAAGGCAATTCCTTCTTTCCTTGGGTTCCGGTTCAAGATCTGCTTTTTGAGCACATCACAAAGGGTTTGATGTCCTTTGAGGCTTTTGTACATGCCTGTCACGTACAATTCCTTCAACCCTTCATTTTCATCAGTAACATTTGTGTTTTCATCAAGTGAGGAAATAGACACAGCAGGTGCAGTTGAAGAATTTGTAGCAATGGTAGCATTTGATGATTCTGGTGAGGAATTAGCAGTTTCGCGTTCAATGCATTTAAGACATGGAGGAATAAATTCAACTTGACCAGCGCTGATCTGTTGAGCTGGTAATGAATCATTTTCCATACGAAGATCATCATGAGACATCCTCAACTTCTCAAGATCAAGCTTCCTTTGAAGAAATTCATAGGAAAGCTTCTCATGATCAGTGAGGAGTGTATCATAACGATCCTTAAGAATATCAAATCTAGACTGGAGACTTTTCACATCATCAGTGAGGATTTGGGTAAGGTTCATTTCATCATTCAACAGATCATCACTTCTATCTAGCGGTTTCTGAAGCTTTTCCAGAGCAGTTTGTTGTTTAGTGGCAATGATAGCAAGTTTACTGTAACTAGGTTTCTTATAATCATTAGGTTCACAGTCACTTGAATCAGAGGAGGAGGCATTATTTGGTACCTTCGAACCCTTTTCCATGAAGCAATAGGTTGGAGCGAAGTCATCAGCATAGTCATCAGTATGGATGGTGCCATCATTTTCTTCAAGATTGAAGATTGACTTGCTGACGAAAGTGGTTGCTAGTGCAAGACTAGCATGTCTGGATTCTGAGTCTTCTTCAGAACCCTCTTCTTCATCACATTCCTCTGATTCTGCCTCGGAGTCCATTTCCTTGCCAATAAGTGCCCGAGCCTTTCTGAAACTAGTCTTCTTGTGTGATGAGGGCTTTGAAGATGAGGATTTTGAAGATTTCTTCTTCTTCTTCGAGTCATCAGAACTGTCATCCTTGTATTTCTTGTTCTTTGATTCCTTTCCCCAACGGGGACAATCAGCAATGTAATGACCTGATTTCTTGCACTTGTGACAGGTTCGTTTCTTGTAGTCCTCAGATGAAGATTTTGATTTCCTCATGTCTCTTCTTGAAGATTTACCGAACTGGCCACGTCGTGTAAATCTCTGGAATTTCCTCACGAGCATTGCAAGCTCCTGTCCAAATTCTTCAGGGTCACAAATGCTGTCATCTGTGTCTTCTTCTTCAGATGAGGAAATTGCTCTAGCCTTCAGTGCACGTGGTCTGGAATAGCTTTGTCCATATAGATCTCTCTTTTCTTCTAGCTGGAATTCATGAGTATTTAGCCTTTCAAGTATATCAGCTGGATCAAGCATCTTGTAGTGTGGTCTTTCTTGAATCATCACAACTAAAGTATGAAATGAAGAATCCAAAGATCTCAGCAGTTTCTTCACAACTTCGTGATCAGTGATGTCTCGAGCTCCCAGTGCTTGCAGTTCATTTGATATGTTAGTGAGGCGATCAAAGGTGTCTTGGCAGCTTTCATTGTCATGTCTCTTGAAGCGATTGAAGAGATTGCGAAGAATATAACCACGAGAGTCACGCTGGGTTGATACTCCTTCATTTACCTTGCACAGTCTCTCCCAGATCAGTGTTGCAGAGCCCAAAGCACTTACTCTTCCAAACTGGCCTGGGCTCAGATGGCCAGAGATGATGTTCTTCGCTTGAGAATCGAGTTGCTTGAATTTCTTCACATCAGCCGCAGTGACACTGGCAGAGATGATGGGGACGCCATTTTCCACAATATACCAGAGATCATTATCAATAGCTTGTAGATGCATTTGCATTTTGTTCTTCCAGAAGGGAAAGTTCTTTCCTTCGTAGGTAGGACATGCTGCAGTCACCTTAAACATGCCTGTAATCGACATAACTAAAACTCCAGGTGGTTAAACCAAAATCACACAGAACAAGGGAGTACCTTGCTCTGATACCAATTGAAAGTGTGTTATATCGACTAGAGGGGGGGTTAATAGGAGATTTTTAGAATTTCATCACCGAGGAAATTCCTTTTGAGGAAATTCCTCACTTATGACTAACTCACAACGGAAACAGTAAAGGATCAGAAGTGCAAAGTTTCACAACAACAGTTTTTCAGAGTGAAGAATGTGAAAACAGATTGCACAGTGAGCAGGCACGCAGAATACAGATGAGGATTAACTAACATGAGGAATTTGGGGTTGAGGAAATTCAGAGAAAGTCTTCAACAAATTCTTCAAACAGTCGCAGTGAAAGTCATCAACACATAATACGAGGAAAGTTGGGAGTTGAGGAATTAGAACCCGTTTCTTAGAGAAGACATTCGTTGATGACCCAGTTCCAACTGCTGTGATAGTCGTACATCTGGTTTGGAGCGGCTTGGTATTGAAACCAAAGAACACCCAGTCCCGGGACACATAGTCCCTACCGTATTCTCCTTGAGCTAAGGACACACAGTCCTCGCCCAACACTCGTGGTAAGTCTTCAGGGCAGACTTCCAAACCCTCACAAACTTGGTCACCCGGTGATTCACAATTGACTGCTAGAAAGCTCTAGACCATGATGCCTAACCATCTGGAGGATGCACAGTCATCAAAGGTAAAAGGCTTCAGTCCCACACATGAACAACTTCTTCAGTGATGCTCAATCACTAGGCTTAGTTTGTGGTTTCGGTGGGTGGTGTATTTCCTCACTGATGAATTACTCTCGAAGGCTCTGAGGAATTGGGTTGCTCTTATGACAAGTGTCAGTTTCTAACGGAGCATCCAACCAGCTAGTGGTTGTTGGGGGTGGCTATTTATAGCCTGTGAGCATCCCGACATGATTTGACACTAATGCCCTTAAATAATATGACCGTTGGAGTGGATAAGACCACTGACTTGGCGTGGCTATCGAAACGGTCGGAACCCTCAACTGTGAGAGTCCTCATGTCACTCATATTCCTCACTTGAGGCTTTTGGTAGGATTAGGCTTGGGTTGAGCATCATGAGGAAATTCATTCCATAGTGTAACTTCGACCCCCTTTAACAGTACGGTGTTCCTATTACTCGAATGCGAAGAAAGTAAAACAGAAAGTGTAAATCTTCATGCTTCAATTCTTCAGAGTGATTTTCTTCAAGAACCGCCGGACTTCTCAATATCAGTATCTTCATGAGGAATATCAATTTCATCGCAGATTCCTCGCGATTCATTTCTTCAGCTTCAGACCAATCTCTTCAACTGAAGACATATATTTTTAGGGGTCGATATTCTTCAAATATCTCAAACTCTTCAATGACTTATAGATCCTGTGTACACTCATAAACACATTAGATACTTAACCTATAAGTCTTCAAACCACCAAAATCACTAAGGGGCACTAGATGCACTTACAACCACAAGATGTATGCTCCATGGATCATGAGATTCATCAGAAAAAGGACATGCGTCAACTTTCTCGCCGATTGCAACAACCTTGTTGGTTACATGCCTCCTATCAGGGTCAACAAGAAGACTTTCGAGCCTATTGAAGGCAAAGGCAAGTCTGTCATTGATGAAGGCAGTAGGCCCCTTGATGGCCAGTTCAGAGAGCCTGTGCCATAGTCTTCATGGGATGATACTGAGACTCATCCTACAAGCCCTGTTGCTCCTCGCATGCTTAATACCAGAGAGCTTCTCCTCAGTCTTCACGAGAAGGTGGATCGGAATCACAAGTGGGTCAAACGTCAGTTCGGCACCATTGTGAAAACCCTCACTGAAACACATAATTCTGTGAAGCTTAACCATCACTATCTTCATGAGGTTTTTGATCGCACCTGGGCTACACTTGCTCATCTGAAGACTCCGGCAGAACTTGAAGAGTTGGAGTTTGAGCGAGACTTTGACTGGTCGTGGCCACCCAAGAAGAAGTTCAGGCCAATTCCAGTTCCAGACCTTGAAGACAATTCTTTTTCTTCATTCCTCACTGCTAAATCTGATGAAGAACAACAAGACACTGCCACTGGTCCAAGGAAGAAGACTACTCCCAAGAATCCTCACTCGTCTTCATCAACTGCCAAGAAGTGAAGTCTTCACGGGCGTTAGTCCTCAGTTTGTCCCTTTTTGTCACTTGATGACAAAGGGGGAGAAACTTGAGATTTAGTCTTCAAGCGGGATGTTTTGGGGCTTATGAACTATATTTAAGTTACAAACTCTTGGCTCTTCTGAAGTGTTTATGTAATGAGTTGTAACGTAAGCCCGATGGTACTCTCACGCTTTTGAACGTTTTTCTTCGCATGCTTATTCTTCAGATTTTTAATGCACGCATGCTGAAATTCGTCAGATACCATTTGTCATCATGCATCCTCAATTTCTTCATACTATATGTCATATGTATGCATGATTTACAAGACTGAGGGGGAGATCTCCATGATATAAATCATCAATGTGCATTTGCTGTGAAAAGCAAAATCCTCAAGATATGCACATCTTCAAGGGGAGTCTGTGAATCTTGATTTCAAATTCCTCAAATGAGTATTTACACTTCATATTTTTATCCCTGTTGAAGACTTAACCTAATTGTCATCAACCACCAAAAAGGGGGAGATTGTAAGTGCATCTAGTGCCCCTTAGTGATTTTGGTGCTTTGAAGACTTATAGGTTAAGTATCTAATGTGTTCATGAGTGTACACAGGATCTATAAGTCACTGAGGAGTTTGAAATATTTGATGAATATCGACCCCTAAAAATGTATATCTTCAGTTGAAGAAATTGGTCTAAAGCTGAAGAATTGAATTGCGAAGAATCTGCAATGAAATTAATATTCCTCATAAAGATATTGTAATTGAGGAATTCGGTGTGTCCTGAAGAAAATCATTCTGAAGACTTTGAAGCATGAAGATTTACTCTTTCTGTTTTATTTTCTTCACACTAGAGTAACAGGAACACCGTACTGTTAAAGGGGATCGAAGTTACACTTTGGAATGAATTTCCTCATGATGCTCAACCCAAGCCTAATCCTACAAAAAGCATCAAGTGAGGAATACGAGTGACATGAGGACTCTCACAGTTGAGGGTTCCGACGGTTTCGATAGCCACGCCACATCATTGGTCTTATCCACACCAATGGTCATATTATTGAAGGGCATTAGTGTCAAATCATGTCGGGATGCTCCCAGGCTATAAATAGCCGCCCCCACAACCATTAGCTGGTTGGATGCTCCGTTAGAAACTGACACTTGTCATAAGAGCAACCCAATTCCTCAGAGTCTTCGAGAGTAATTCTTCAGTGAGGAAATACCCCAAACACCAAACCACAAACCTAGAACCAAGTGATTGAGCATCACTGAAGAAGTTGTTCCTGTGTGGGACTAAAGCCTTTTACCTTTGAGGACTGTGCATCCTCCAGACGGTTAGGCATCATGGTCTAGAGCAATCCAGCAGTCAATTGTGGATCGCCGGGTGACCAAGTTTGTGAGGGTTTGGAAGTCTGCCCTGAAGACTTACCACGAGTGTTGGACGAGGACTGTGGGTTCTTAGCCCAAGGAGAATACGGTAGGGATTGTGTGTCCCGGGACTGTGTGTCTTTTGGTTTCAATACCAAGCCGCTCCAAATCAGATGTACAACTGTTACAACAATTGGAACTGGGTCATCAACTACTGTCTTCGCTGTGAAACGGGTTCTAATTCATCAACTCTTTATATTCCTTAGATTATGTGTTGATGACTTTCACTGTAAATATTTGAAGAATTTGCCGAAGACTTTCTCTGAAATTCCTCAACCCCAAAGTCTTCACGCTAGTTAATCCTCATCTGTTTTCTGCGTGCCTGCTTACTGTGCAATCTGTTTTTACATTCCTCATACTGAAAAACTGCTGTAATGAAACTTTGCACTCCCGATCCTTTACTGTTTCTGCTGTAAGTCAGTCATCAGTGAGGAATTTCCTCAAAAGGAATTTCCTCAGTGATGAAATTCTAAAAATCTCCTATTCACCCCCTCTAGTTAATATAACGCACTTTCATATGGCAATGATTATATCTATAGGCATCACGTCCAAAACAAGTAGACCGATACTTTCTGCATCTACTACTATTACTCCATACGTTGACCGCTATCCAACATGCATGTAGTGTATTAAGTTCATGAGAATAGAGTAACGCCTTAGGCAAGATGACATGATGTAGATGGACAATCTCATATCTACGATAAAGCCCATCTTGTTACCCTTGATGGCAACAACATGATGCGTGCCTTGCTGCCCCTTCTGTCACTGGGAAAGGTCACCACACGGTATGAACCCAAAACCAAGCACTTCTCCCATTGCAAGAATCATAGATCTAGTTGGCCAAACAAAACACAAGACTCGGAGAGACTTACAAGGATATCAAATCATGCATATAAGAAATCAGCAATGACTCAAATATATATCATAGATAATCTGATCACAAATCCACAATTCATCGGATCTCGACAAACACACAGCCAAAGAGGATTACATCGGATAGATCTCCATGAAGATCATGGAGAACTTTGTATTGAAGATCCAAGAGAGAGAAGAAGCCATCTAGCTACTAACTACGGACCCGTAGATCTGAAGTGAACTACTCACGAGTCATTGGAGGGGCGATGATGTTGATGAAGAAGCCCTCCAACTCCAAAGTCCCCTCCGGCAGGGCACCGGGAAGGGTCTCCAGATGAGATCTCGCGGAAACGGAAGCTTGCGGCAGCGAAAAAGTGTTTTCGTGGATGCGCTGATTTTTTCTGGTTTTTTAGGGAATTTATAGGCCAAAGACCTAGGGCAGGGGAGCGACAGGGGGGCCACAAGCTTGGTTGCCACGGCCTGCCCCCTGGCCGCGGTAACAGGGCTTGTGGGCCCCCTGTGGGCCCACTTGCTTGGCCCTCAAGCCTCCCGATCTTCTTCCGTTCTGGAAAAATTTATTTCGGGGATTTTATTCCGTTTGGACTCCGTTCCAAAATCAGATCTGAAAAGAGTCAAAAACACAAAAAAACAGGAACTAGCGCTTGGCAGTGAATTAATAAGTTAGTCCCAAAAAATATATAAAAGGTAAACAAAACATCCAAAGTTGACAAGATAATAGCGTGAAACCATAAAAAATTATAGATACGTTTGAGACGTATCAGGATGTCATAGCGATCTAGATCTGCAGGAGAAACAAGCTCCAAACAAAAAGAGAGGAAAATTGCGTGATACGAGGGTCAGACCTTTCAGGAGAATATATAATGATTTTTTTCAACCAGAAGGAGTACTCCGCAAGAAAACATAGTCCAGGAGGCACACGAAGTGGTCACAAGCCCCCCAGGCGTGACCAGGGGGGTGGCCCGCGCCTGGCAAGCTTGTCGCCTCCTCGTGCGCTTTCGAGTCTACTTTAAATTTTTCTATTTTTCTAAAAATTCCAAAACGGAGAAAAATTCCTACTGGAAAAGTTTTGGAGTTTGCTTACTTACCAAATCACATACCTCTTCGTTTTCGGAGTCTGAAACAGGCTGATAAATATCCCTTATGTACTCCTCCGGAGTTATGTTATTGATAATATTGCTTTCAACATTTATGGGAGTACCTGAGATATAATGCTTCATTCTTTGCCCATTTACCACTCTCGGGAAATTACCTTCCGTGTTGTTGATCTTGATGGCACCGGAACGATATACTTCCTCAACAATGTAAGGACCTTCCTATTTAGAGAGAAGCTTGCCTGCAAAAAATCTTAAACGAGAATTATATAGCAAGACATTGAACTCACGTTTCTGTATCCTTTTATCATGCCACCTCTTAACCTTTTCTTTGAACAACTTGGCATTTTCACATGCCTGAGCTCTCCATTCATCAAGCGAGCTAATATCAAATAACCTCTTCTCACCAGCAAGTTTGAAATCAAAGGTGAGCTCTTTGATTGCCCAATAAGCCTTATGCTCTAGCTCAAGAGGTCAATGACATGCTTTATCGTAAACCATTTTGTATGGAGACATGCCCATGTGATTCTTATAAGCAGTTCTATAAGCCCACAGTATATCATCGAGCTTCTTAGACCAATTCTTTCTAGACCTATTGACAGTCTTTTGCAGAATTAGTTTAATCTCTCTATTGCTTAGCTCCACTTGACCAATGGACCAAGGGTGATAGGGAGATGCAATTCTATGATTGACATCATACTTAGCAAGCGTTTTAGGGAAGCACCATGAATGAAATGTGAACCACCATCAGTCATTAGATATCTAGGGACTCCAAATCTAGGGAAAATAACTTCTTTAAGCATCCTGATAGAGGTGTTGTGATCAGCACTACTAGTTGGGATAGCTTCTACCCACTTAGTAACGTAATCAACAACAACTAGGATATGAGTATACTCGTTGGATTTTGGAAAAGGTCCCATATAATCAAAGCCCCAAGCATCAAATGGTTCAATGACAAGTGAATAATTCATAGGCATTTCCTGACGTTTACCGATATTACCTATTCTTTGACATTCGTCACAAGACAAGACAAACTTACGGTCATCCTTGAAGAGAGTGGGCCAATAGAAACCTGATTGCAATACCTTGTGTGCAGTTCTATCTCCCGCATGGTGTCCTTCGTAGGCCTCGGAGTGACCCTTCTGTATGATCTGTCTCCGTTCAATTTCAGGTACACAACGTCTAATAACTCCATCTACTCCTTCCTTATAAAGGTGAGGATCATCCCAAAAGTAATGTCTCAAATCAAAGAAGAATTTCTTATTTTGCTGATATGTGAAACTAGGTGGTATATATTTGGCAACGATATAATTTGCATAATCATCATACCACAGTGTACTATGTGAAGTATTGATGACATTCAATTGCTCATCGAGAAAGCTATCATCAATAGGTTGTGGGTCATCAAGAACATTCTCCAACCTAGACAAGTTATCTCCTACGGGGTTCTCAGCACCCTTCCTATCGGCAACATGCAAATCAAATTCTTGTAGCAAGAGAACCCATCTGATAAGTCTAGGTTTAGCGTCTTTCTTTTCCATAAGGTACTTAATAGCAGCGTGATCAGTGTGAATAGTGATTTTTGGAATCAACTATGTAAGATCTGAACTTTTCACATGCAAACACGACTGCTAAAAATTCCTTTTTTGTAGTAGCATAGTTTCTCTGGGCACTGTCTAGAGTTTTACTAGCATAGTGAATAACATTCAACTTCTCATCAACTCTTTGTCCTAGAACAACGCCAACAACATAATCACTAGCATCACACATGATTTCAAAAGGTAAGTTCCAATCAGGTGGTTGAACAATAGGCGCAGCTATCAAGGCCTTCTTAAGTATTTCGAAGGCTCCCTCACAATCATCGTCAAAAACAAAAGGAATATCCTTTTGCAAGAGATTGGTAAGAGGCCTAGAAATCTTAGAGAAGTCTTTAATGAACTTTCTATAGAAACCAACATGACCAAGGAAACTTCTTATACCTTTGATATCTGTGGGGCATGGCATTTTCTCGATTGCATCAACCTTAGCCTTATAGACTTCAATACCTCTTTCAGAAATTTTATGTCCTAAGACGATGCCTTTGTTAACCATAAAGTGGCACTTCTCCCAATTCAAGACAAGATTGGTATCTTTACATCTATGCAAGACTCGATCAAGGTTGCTGAGGCAATCATCAAAAGAAGACCCGTAAACGGAGAAGTCATCCATGAAAACCTCAACAATCTTTTCACAAAAGTCAGAGAATATAGCCATCATACATCTTTGAAAGGTGGCAGGTGCATTACATAAACCAAAAGGCATACGTCTATAAGCAATGGTTCCAAAAGGGCAGGTGAAAGTGGTTTTCTCCTGATCAGATTGTGCAACTGGTATTTGGGAAAAACCAGAATAACCATCTAGGAAGCAGAAGTGTGTGTGTTTAGACAGTCTTTCTAGCATTTGGTCGATAAAAGGCAAAGGGTAATGATCTTTCCTAGTGGCTTTATTCAATTTCCTAAAATCAATCACCATCCTATAGCCAGTAATAATCCTCTGAGGGGTCAATTCATCCTTATCATTAGGGACAACGGTAATACCTCCCTTCTTAGGGATGCAATGCACCGGACTTACCCAATCCCTATGAGCAACATGATAGATAATACCCGCTTCCAGGAGCTTTAGTATTTCTTTTCTTACTACCTCTTTCATCTTAGGATTTAATCTCCGTTGATGATCGGCAACAGGTTTGGAATCAGGATCGGTTTTAATCTTGTGCTGGCTTTGAGTGGGACTAATGCCCTTAAGATCATCAAGAGTATATCCAATAGAAGCGCAGTGCTTCCTCAGAGTTTTTAATAACTTCTTTTCTTCATTCTCTGAGAGGCTAGCACTAATTATAACATGATATATCTCTTTTTCATCAAGATAAGCATACTTAAAAGTATCAGGCAACTGTTTAATCTCGAACACAGGATCACCCTTTGGTGGGGGTGGATCTCCAAGAAGTTCAACATGGAAAATATTCTTAAGGATAGGATGTTGTTCAAATATAACTCTATCTATCTCATCCCTTTCATCCATATGCATATCATTTTCATGCTCAAGCAAGTATTGCTCTAAGGGATCAGTAGGAGGCACGGCAATAGAAGCTAGGGCAATAATTTCATCCTTACTAGGCAACTCTTTTTCATGAGGTTGTCTACCAAACTTGGAGAAATTGAACTCATGTGACACACCTTCAAAGCCAATAGTGTCAGTTTGCTTCTCACAGTCAATATGAGCATTGACAATATTGAGGAAAGGTCTGCCAAATATGATGGGACAAAAGCTATCTTGCATGGTAGCAAGAACGAGAAAATCAGCATGATACTTCGTTTTACCACACAAGACTTCAACATCTCTAACAATTCCCAAAGGGCAAATAGTATCTCTATTGGCAAGCTAGATAGTGACATCAATAGGTTCCATCTCAATAGGTGCACTCTCGTCTTTAATTTCATCATATAAAGATTGAGGTATTGCACTAACACTAGCACCCACGTCACATAAACCATGATAACAATGATCTCCTATCTTAACAGAAACAACAAGCGTGCCAACAACATGCCTATGTTTGTCTCTAGCATGAGGTTTAGCAATTCTAGCACCATCTTCACAGAAGTGAATATCATGTCCCTCAACATCGACGGACAGGAGATCTTTGATAATATCAATGCTAGGTTCAACTATAATTTGCTCAGGGGGTGTAGGTGTTTTGATGTAGCCCCTACATATCATAGTTGAAGCTTTAGAATGATCCTTTATCCTAACAGGGAAAGGTGGTTTCTCAATGTAAGCACTGGGAACAATAGGATCATTATAAGCGATGACTTTCTCTTCAACTGGATTGGGTTTAACTACATTGACTTCTAAGGGAGGATGATATTTAAACCACTTCTCTTTAGGGAGATCAATATGAGCACCAAATGATTCACACAATGAAGCTACTATCTCAGAGTCAAGTCCATATTTAGCGCTAAAGTCACAAAAAGTATTTGTTTCAACAAAGGATTTAACGCAATCAAACTTGAGATTCATACCTGACTCCTTACCTTCATCAAACTCCCAATCTTTAGAGTTGCGTTTAATTCTTTCCAATAAATTCCATCTGAAGTCAATATCTCTCTTCATAAAAGAACCGGTACAAGAAGTGTCAATCATGGTGCGATCATCATGAGAAAACCGAGCATAGAAGTTCTGAATGATAATTTCTCTCGAGAGCTCATGGTTGGGGGCATGAATATAACATTGATTTAAGCCTCCCCCAAGCTTGAGCGATGCTTTCTCTGTCACGAGGCCAAAAATTATAAATATAATTCCGATCACGATGTACTAGATGCATAGGATAAAACTTTTGATGAAACTCGAATTTCAACCGGTTGTAGTTCCATGATCCAGTATCATCACATAGCCTATACCATGTCAATGCTTTATCCCTCAAAGATAAGGGAAATACCTTCTTCTTGACCTCATCCTCGGGCAAACCTGCAAGCTTAAATAAACCACAAACTTCATCTACATAGATTAGATGCAAGTCTGGATGTGATGTTCCATCCCGTGTAAAAGGATTAGCCAGCAGTTTCTCAAGCATACCCGAAGGAAATTCATAGCAAATATTTTCAGTAGGTGCAGCAGGTTGAGGAGAAACTCCTTGTGCTTCCGTTCGAGGTGAATATACCCCGAACAAGCTCCTCAAAGGATTAGTTTCCATAGTGACAAGTGATAATAAATTTCAGCACACTATATAAGTATTTCCTTACTAAATTCCACTTACCAAAGGCGCTTCATTCCCCGGCAACGGCGCCAGAAAAGAGTCTTGATGACCCACAAGTGTAGGGGATCTATCGTTGTCCTTTCGATAAGTAAGAATGTCGAACCCAACGAGGAGCAGAAGGATCTGACAAGTGGTTTCCAGCAAGGTATTCTCTGCAGGCACTGAAATTACCGGTAACAAATAGTTGTGTGATAAGATGATTCGTAGCAAGTAGCAAGTAACAAGTAGCAACGGTGCAGAAAAGTGGCCCAATCCCTTTTGTAGCAAGGGACAAGCCTGGACAAACTCTTATAGGAGGTAAAGCCCTCCCGAGGACACATGAGAATTTCTGTCAAGCTAGTTTTCATCATGCTCATATGATTCGCGTTCGCGACATTGATAGTTTGATATGTGGGTGGACCGGTGCTTGGGTGCTTCTCTTACTTGGAAAAACATCCCACTTATGTTTAACCCCTCTCGCAAGCATCCGCAATTACGGAAGAAGAATTAAGATAAAGTCTAACCATAGCATTAAACTAGTGGATCCAAATCAGCCCCTTACGAAGCAACGCATAAACTAGAGTTTAAGCTTCTGTGCAACCCATCATCTACTTACTACTTCCCAATGCCTTCCTCTAGGCCCAAATAATGGTGAAATGTTATGTAGTCGACGTTCACATAACACCACTAGAGGAAAAACAACATACAACGCATCAAAATATTGAACGAATACCAAATTCACATGACTACTTATAGCATGACTTATCCCATGCCTCAGGAACAAAAGTAACTTCTCACAAAGCATAATAATATTCATGACCAGAGAGGTATTGAATATCATCAAGGATCTGAACATATAATCTTCCACCGAGTAATCCAAGTAGCATCAACTACAAAGAGTAATTAACACTATTAGCAACCTTACAAGTACCAATCGGAGTCGCGAGATGGAGATTCGTTACAAGAGATGAACTAGGGTTTGGAGATGAGATGGTGCTGATGAAGATGTTGATGATGATGAGTCCCCTCCGATTAGAGGAGTGTTGGTGATGACGTTGGCGACGGTTTCCCCCTCCGGGAGGGAAGTTTCCCTGGCAGGACGACCCTGCCGGAGCTCCAGATTGGTTCTGTTCAAGTTCCGCCTCGTGGCGGCGGCGATTCCTCCCGAAAGCCTCCTCCTTATTTTTTTCAGAACGAAACCCTCCTTATAGCAAAAGAGGGGGCCAGAGGGCCAACAGGGAGCCCATAAGCCCCCTAGGCGCGGCCAGGGGGTAGGCCGCGCCTAGAAGGTTGTGGCCTCGTGCTGGCTCCCCTGTGGTACTTTTCGGCCCAGTATTTTTTATAAATTCCAAAATAAATCCTCGTTGATTTTCACGGCTTTTGGAGTTGCGTAGAATAGGTATCTCAAAGTTGCTCCTTTTTCAGGCCAGAATTCCAGCTGCTGACATTCTCCCTCTTCATGTAAACCTTGCAAAATAAGAAAGAAAAGGCATAAGTATTGTACCGTGAAGTGTAATAACAGCCCAAAAAGCGATAAATATCAACATGAAATCATGATGCAAAATGGACATATCAGTACTTAAGGCTCAAAATGGCTTGCTTAATGAATTGAATGATAATTCTGTTAGAGTTGTTACTAGAGGTGGTAGAATGACTCACGAACCTTTGTATCTTAAGGGCCATCCTAAGAGAATTGAACAAGATTCTCAAGGAGTTAATACTGATGCACCTAGTCATCCTGGTAATAGGAAGAAAAAGACAGATGATAGGAACTTGCATGCTAGTAAACCTGTTGCCGTTACGCTTGAGAATCCAAATTATGTTTCTATTTCTGATGCCGAAACACCATCTGGTGATGAACATGAGCCTAGTGATAATATTGATAATGGTGTTCATGTTGATGCTCAACCTAGTAATGATAATGATGTGGATATTGAACCTGCTGTTGATCTTGATAACCCACAACCTAAGAACAAGAGATATGATAAGAATGATTTTATTGCTAGGAAGCGATGTCCCACAAGCGTATGGGATCGCAACAGTTTTCGAGGGTAGTGTATTCAACCCAAATTTATTGATTCGCTCACAAGGGGAAGCTAAATAATATTCTCAAGTATTAGTAGCTGAGTTTTCAATTCAACCACACCTGAAAGATTAGTGTCTGCAAGCAAAGTATCAGTAGCAAGGTAGTATGATAACAACGGTACCAGAAAAAGCCTTGACAATCCCCGGCAACGGCGCCAGAGAAAGCCTTGTTGACGGGATATTAGCGCCAACAAAGTCTTGCAACAAGTATCAACGGAGTAGCAAGGAACAATAGTAGCAGCAGCAGCAAAGTAACGAGTAACAACAGTAGTGACAGCAACAACAAAGTGACAAGTAACAACAGTAATGACAGCAGCAGCAAAGTGGCCCAATCCCTTTTGTAGCAAGGGACAAGCCTAGGCAAAGTAACGTAGCGAGGACCAGTAGTAAAAGACTCGTAGGCAGTGGATTGGTGATGGATGAGTGTGAAGGATGTGATTCATCATGTAACAGCTATAACACGGAGAGATATGTAACTAGCTACCGTTCATCAATCTAATGTAGGCATGTATTCCGTATGTAGTCATACGTGCTTAGGGAAAAGAACTTGCATGCCATCTATTGTCCATCCCTCCCGTGGCAGCGGGGTCCTAATGGAAACTACGGGATATTAAGGTTCTCCTTTTAATAAAGAACCGGACCAACGCATTAACACACGGTGAATACATGAACTCCTCATACTATGGTCATCTCCGGAAGTGGTTCCGGCTATTGTCACTCCGGGGTTGGCGGGTCATAACACATAGTAGGTGACTACAACTTGCAAGATAGGATCTAAAACACACATATATTGGTGAAAACATAATAGGTTCAGATCTGAAATCATGGCACTCGGGCCCTAGTGACAAGCATTAAGCATAGCCAAGTAGTAGCAACATCAATCTAGAACATAGTGGATACTAGGGATCAATCCCTGTCAAGAACTAACTTGATTACATGATAGATCTCATCCAACTCATCACCGTCCAGCAAGCCTACGATGAGATTACTCACGAATGATGAAGAGCATCATGGAATTGTCGATGGAGAAAGGTTGATGATGACGATGGTGACAATTTCCCCTCTCCGGCGCCCGAAACGGACTCCAGATCTGCCCTCCAGATGAAGAACAGGATGTGGCGGCGCCTCCGTATTGCAAAACGCGATGAAACCTTCTGTCGTGGTTTTGTCACGGCAGATGTCCTCGTGAGAGAACTTAGGTGTGAGGCCATCACAACCATGTGGCGGCTTGAAGGGGTTGGTCGGAATCGAGAGACGCGAGTTTACCCAGGTTCGGCCCCTCCGATGGAGGTAAAAGCCTACGTCCTGCTTGTGCTTCATTGATGAAGATGATGATCTCAATTACAATGGTGAAGACTCGCCACCTCTAATCTCGTGGGTGTCTAATCTGTCTATCTCATGATTTGTCTTGTCTAGACCTAAGTTGTCAATCTTGTCCCTCTTGGGGCGCCTTACCCCTCCTTATATAGGTGGAAGGGGTAGGTTTACATGTAGAGTCCTACTAGGAGTAGGAATAGGACTAGTCTCTCTTGAATCCTAATCCGGGTCTTGTTTCCTTTGTGAGGGAGTCTCTCCTCTTCTTGGGCCTTCTCCATGAGTCGGCCCTCCTGGCCTCTCTATGAGTCGTCTTATGCCAGGGTGCACGCTGGGCCTTGGGCCTTCATCATTTATCTAAGTCGCCTGTGGGGACAAGTATGAGTCGCCCGCCAGGTCACTGCTGATTCGCCCGTGAGTCGCCAAGTCCTTTGGCGGGTCATACTCCAAGCCGGGTTACACTGCGGGTTATATCCCCGACATTAGCCCCCAAGGTTAGCTTGAATTTATTCATGGTAAGCTCGTGAAACAAGAATAATAAGTTAAGGGACCGGCTTCCTCCTCTGGTCGGCTTGATTTACTGAAGTGGCTCCTTGAAAAATCCGAGTTTCTTCGAACCGTCTTCACAATCATCTTGTTGGTACGTGTCCTTTGTAATAAAATACATATGCCATTGAGTCGGCCTCCAATGCTTTGGCTTGATGAAAATTTGGGAAATAAGAAATCCACACAATGTTGAACTAGCTTCTCTTGCTTCGGCGGGTTATGATTGACAATGGCGGGTCATCATAATTAGTAGTGCCCCGTCAAACAACTGAACTCCAATTGACAAATCCGTGTGATGTTGACTCGGTCTTTTAGTGCTTCAACTAGATAAAAATATGCTGAACCGGTCTCCCAATACTTCACCTCCATGACAGAATGAAATGTGCTCTTCAATTTTTTGATATATCCATATTACCTGTAGCCCCCAAGGGCCGGGTCATCAGTGTGTGATGGGCCGGGTCTCCAATTTGAACCTCATGATCTATGAAAGAACTTAGTGATGTAGCCTCCAAGGGCCGAGTTTTCTTGCCTGCAGCAACCTGGGACTTTAAAAATTATGATCTGAATAGTGTAGCCCCCAAGTGACGGGTCGATTGCTTGCGGCGACTCGGGACTTCATTGTTCTTCTCCTTGAGGAGCAATGTGTAGCCCCCAAGGGCCGGGTCATTATAAAAATGATGAGTCGGTTCTTCCTTGAATCCATACTTGAATAATGAGCGACCTGTAGCCCCCTAGGGCCGGCTTATCTTCTTGAAATAGCTGGGTCTGTTGATGATGTGATCATTTGAAAAGCGGATTGCATTAGCCCCCAAGTGTCATGGTGCATGCTTGCAACGACATGGGACTTTCATACTTTGATGTAATCTTGATTTGAATAATGTAGCCCCCAAGTGTCGGGTTGTGTGCCTGCAGCGTCTCGGGGCTATTCCTTCCATTGTAGAATAAAATCATATCCACTCTGTGAGCTGATGATGCCTTTGTGATAAAATAAATCCTTGACCGAGGTTGCAATGTAACCCGACAAATGTATCCTTGAGAAATCCATATGTCGAAGAAATCCATAAGTGTTGTAGTTTACTACAGAACACAAGTTGAAGAAATCCAAGGGCCGGTCAATTAGATGACTCCGCATTATATGTGATAGGGTGACTCTTTGACAATAATCAATTCTTCCGAGCTGGCTTTAAAAACCCCCAATCATTTAACACTGGTTATGATAAACCATGATAAAAATCCAACCAAATTGGCTATTCAAAGATTTATTTGCACCTGCAAGAATTTATGCTTTGACCCGGTTTGAAGACCGACATGATATGTATGTATGATGTGTGATGCAATGCAATATGATGCATGTATATGATATGATAAGTATGGAATCAAGCTATTTTAAATAAGCCGGCTCAGTGAGTCACGGTGGCACCACCCAAGATAATGATTTCGTCGGCTCATAAGGTCGCGACAGGATAGGGCGAGTCAGAAAGCTCAAGCGCCACCCTAAGGTGATGGTTTCGTCGGCTCATAAGGTCGCGACAGGATGGGGCGAGTCAGAAAGCTCAAGCGCCACCCTAAGATGATGGTTTCGTCGGCTCATAAGGTCGCGACAGGATGGGGCAAGTCAGAAAGCTCAAGGGCCACCCTAAGATGATGGTTTCGTCGGCTCATAAGGTCGCGACAGGATGGGGCGAGTCAGAAAGCTCAAGCGCCACCCTAAGATGATGGTTTCGTCGGCTCATAAGGTCGCGACAGGATGGGGCGAGTCAGAAAGCTCAAGCGCCACCCTAAGATGATGGTTTCGTCGGCTCATAAGGTCGCGGCAGGATGAGGCGAGTCAGAAAGCTCTAGCACACACCCTAAAATGCAGGTTTCGTCGGCTCATAAGGTCGCGACAGGATGAGGCGAGTCAGAAAGCTCAAGCACACACCCCAAAATGCAGGTTTCGTCGGCTCATAAGGTCGCGACAGGATGAGGCGAGTCAGAAAACTCGAGCACACATCCTAAAATGCAGGTTTTGTCGGCTCATAAGGTCGCGACAGGATGAGGAGAGTCAGAAAACTCGAGCACGCAGCCTAAAATGCAGGTTTCGTCGGCTCATAAGGTCACGACAGGATGAGGCGAGTCAGAAAGCTCGAGCACACACCCTAAAATGCAGGTTTCGTCGGCTCATAAGGTCGCGACAGGATGAGGCGAGTCAGAAAGCTCGAGCACACACCCTAAAATGCAGGTTTCGTCGGCTCATAAGGTCGCGACAGGATGAGGCGAGTCAGAAAGCTCGAGCACACACCCTAAAATGCAGGTTTCGTCGGCTCATAAGGTCGCGACAGGATGGGGCGAGTCAGAAAGCTCAAGCACCACCCTAAGATGCAGGTTTCGTCGGCTCATAAGGTCGCGACAGGATGGGGCGAGTCAGAAAGCTCAAGCGCCACCCTAAGATGATAATTTTTCTGTAATGACCTGTGGTTCTTGAATTATTGATCCCAGTTGAGTCTGCCAAGCCATGTCCATGTAGCCCCCGAGACTTAAGTCGACTCAAGGAGGCGGCTTGAGAGGCTCCATACTTGATTGTGATATAAACCGGCAGAGAAAAGATACTAGTACTTGCTCCATCTCCGAGATATAAAGCCACTGCACCGGCAAGTTGATGTTGTCCGAACCATTGGGGCGGCGACTTGCGTCCATTTCTTGGGCGGCTCGTATATACGAGCACTGTACCAATATGTTGATGGAGAACAAACCGTAGGGACGATGGCTTGCACATGTCTGTTGGGCGGGTCGTATCAGCGAGCACTGCATCGATATGTTGATGTCATCTGGACGGCGGCATCTTGCATCCATCTGTTGGGTGGCTCGTACAGGCGAGCTCTGTACCGGCGTGTTGTCATAATCCGGGCCGTAAGGGCGGCATCTTGCTCTGTCAGTTTTGGTTGCGCGGACGTAAGAGTTGGCCGCATCATTGTAAGCCGTCTTGGTTGCGCAGATGTAAGAGTTGGCCGCGTCATTGTAAGCCGCCTTGGACGGTGAGTTGCCCGTGTTATTGTAGACCGCCGCAGACGGTGAATCGCCCATGGCATTGTAGGCCGACAAGGATAGTGAGTCGCCCGTGGCTTTGATTGACACGAGCTTAGTACTCATAATACGATGCCGCTTTTGTAATGAGTAATTGTCCTGCGTAAAAAATACTATATGCCAGAGTAATTGTTCTTTGGATGAATTAATATGTATGTGAAAAAATAGATAGGATGAATATCACCTGAGATTTTTGTCGGGTGAACCCAGACGCTGGTGTTTGATAATGCTGGAGAGAATCGAGCGAGAGCATTGGAGTAGCGGGCGGTTGATTTTTCCTCTGTACGCAAGTATTGCCTCTGGCTTCAAATTTTCGGACATGTCCTGATGATATGATCAGTCCTTGATACTATTTTGCTTGGACATTGCATCACGTGGTGATGGGCTGGGTGATCCATCAAATGTCGATTTTCACGTTACCGCTTGCAGTACCAACTAGCAGTAATTGCCTTGGGAATTGACAGCTGACGAGTGGCATGCAGTATTTTCAGAGCTCGGCGTCCATATGCATGGAGTGTCCGTACGCCTCATACGTGAGTAGAACTGTAGAACTAGCTCATGTACAGCTTCCAAGTTTCTCCATGTAGTGCCCTCTTCTTCTTGTTTTCTTCTTTGCTGATGGGAAAGGAAACCATGACTCGATCGCGACTCGAACGTGAGGCTTGCTGAGTGTGTTGGCGGCTGGTGTTGGAGCTCCATGCACGCCCGAGGCATCCGCAGTTGGTGGCCCTTCTCCCCAGCGTCTGCGTGCTCGGACCGAAGGTCCGAAGCTCATCCTCCGGGATGCAGGTCAGGGACACAGTGGCGCCGGAGACGCCGACTGGAATATTTGTGGAGAGAAAACCGGTAGTAATCATATATTCCCGCCCATGAGGCAAATTGATTTCAGGGCTTGGTCTTGCTCGTGGCGTGTCCTTGTGACTTGGTGTTGTTAGCCGCGGTGGAGTGCTAGCTCGGTGGGCGAGCAAAACGGGAGCGGGCCACGGCGACCAGGTCACAGGCGCAGCAGAGGCGAGCTCCGGGAGCGGGCGAGGTGAGAATCCGCGGCAGCAACTGTAGGTGTGGTAGAGGTTCTGGTGAGACCGGCTCTGGCTCGACGGCGGCAACAGGCGCGGACGGGGCCAAACCAGCTCGGATGCAGGCTCGCACGAGAGCGGTCGGAGCGGTGCGGGCGTGTGAGCCACAACGGAGCCGGCCGGGGTGCGGCACGACAACATAGGTCAGAGCTTGCCATCTATCGTTCACAATATCCCTCCGCTAAGGCAGGCATAGATCGATCCATCACACATGAGTCATCCATTGTATCCATAACCCAGACTTCCATCCATTAACCCGCTCAGCATGTTGCGTACACACCCAGGTATCCATCCAGCTATAGAGGAAAGCAAAGCTGGGTTGACTCGGACAGGAGGTTGGCTCAGAACGAGGCGATTCGAGGCGAGGCCACGACGGTGTGGAGCGGTGCAACTAGCGCGACGGAGCGAGGTGAGCCGGAGCAGCGCAGGCAGGGTGGCACAACAACACGCGGGCGCGGGCGCGTGGCGGAGTCAGGAAGGCGCGGACACGCGAGGCGAGGCAAACGGCGGCGGAGTGCTGAGCCTGTGTCCAGGTTGCGGCTGGCTTGCGGCGAATCCAGCTGCACGCGCGACGCGACCGAGTCCGCCTCTCACTATGGTCTTTCTTCCAATAGCTGCTAGTACGCGATGTTGATACTGGATGCTGTTTTGCTTTTAATTTGATCTCGGGAAACAGTCGCCTAATCCTCTTGTGACGTTGTAGTTCTGTGTAACCCTGCGATTGTATGGTTCCACATGAAACACAATCAATCATATGCCTTGGATGCAGTAGATAATTTTGCATGGCAGGTGCACCATAGAATCGATCCCGGTCGGCGGTGCAGCGGCGCAGCGTACGGCGGCTCCGCAGAAGATCCTAACCAACTCCGCGACACGCGATATCAACAGTAGAAACAGATCTTCTATCCAGGCTTCAGAAGATCGCGTCGCATCCGAGCGGGCAGAACAACAAACCCTAATGCCAAATTGACAAGTCCTCGCTTTTCTTCATCTGAACAATCGCTGATTCCTTGATCTATGAGAATCTCCCTCCAAGAACACAATTTCACCGTGCGATCAGCCCCACGGTGGGCGCCAACTGTCGTGGTTTTGTCACGGCAGATGACCTCGTGAGAGAACTTAGGTGTGAGGCCATCGCAACCATGTGGCGGCTTGAAGGGGTTGGTCGGAATCGAGAGACGCGAGTTTACCCAGGTTCGGCCCCTCCGATGGAGGTAAAAGCCTACGTCCTGCTTGTGCTTCATTGATGAAGATGATGATCTCAATTACAATGGTGCAGACTCGCCACCTCTAATCTCGTGGGTGTCTAATCTGTCTATCTCATGATTTGTCTTGTATAGACCTAAGTTGTCAATCTTGTCCCTCTTGGGGCGCCTTACCCCTCCTTATATAGGTGGAAGGGGTAGGTTTACATGTAGAGTCCTACTAGGAGTAGGAATAGGACTAGTCTCTCTTGAATCCTAATCCGGGTCTTGTTTCCTTTGTGAGGGAGTCTCTCCTCTTCTTGGGCCTTCTCCATGAGTCGGCCCTCCTGGCCTCTCTATGAGTCGTCTTATGCCAGGGTGCACGCTGGGCCTTGGGCCTTCATCATTTATCTAAGTCGCCTGTGGGGACAAGTATGAGTCGCCCGCCAGGTCACTGCTGATTCGCCCGTGAGTCGCCAAGTCCTTTGGCGGGTCATACTCCAAGCCGGGTTACAATGCGGGTTATATCCCCGACACCTTCTCTCTGATTTTTTTCTAGGCGAAACGGAAGATATAGAGCTAAGATTGGGGGCGGTGGTGCCACGTGGGCCCCACAAGCCTGCACGACGCTACCATAGGGGGTGGCCGCGGCCTGTGGGCTTGTGGCCCACTGGCACGCCCCCTCACGTGGATCTTTGCGCAGGTATTTTTCTTGTATTGCAGAAAAAATCTTGGTAAATTTTCAGGACATTCCGAGAACTTTTATTTCCGCACAAAAACAACACCATTGCAATTGTGCTGAAAACAACGTCAGTCCGGGTTAGTTCCATTCAAATCTTGCAAATTAGAGTCCAAAACAAGGGCAAAAGAGTTCGGAAAAGTAGATACGACGGAGACATATCAACCCCCCAAGCTTAAAGCCTTGCTTGTCCTCAAGCAACTCTATTGAAAAATTGAGAGAGACAAAAGAAAAACTTTGATGAACTCTGTTTGGTCTTGTTGTTGCAACTATGTCTAACTCATAACCAGAATTTCAGCAACATCACAAGCAAACCACAAAAGCAAATGACATCTTGGTCTCACGGTAAACTCATATCAATGGCATAATCAACTAGCGAGCAAATAATAATAAGCCTCAATTGTCAACACTTCAATCAAAACATCATGAAGCAGTACGAATAGATGGTATCTCGCTAGCTCTTTCTGAGACCGCAAAACATAAATGCAGAGCACCTTAAAAGACCAAGGGCTGACTAAACATTGTAATTTAAGGCAATGAAGATCCAGTCATAGTCATGCTCAACACAGTTAAAAGCAAAGCATAAAAATGACAGAGGTGCTCTCTAATTGGTGCTTTTGTAAGAGGAGGATGACTCAACATGAACATAAATAGACAGGCCCTTCACAGAGGGAAGCATTGATTTGCCGAGGTGCCAGAGCTCAAGCTTTGAAAACAGAGATAATAATTTTGGATGGCATGCTTTCATTGTCAACGCAATGACTAAGAGTTATCAACATCTTCCACGCTACACATGCTATAGGTGGTTCCCGAACAGAAAAGTAAAGTTTTGACTCCCCCACCACCAATCAATCACACTCCACGGCTAGCCGAATCCTCGGGTACCATCCATACCAACATCAATCCTGGGGGAGTTTTCTTTGCAATTTTCTTTTCGGTTTGAGCATGGAACTGAGAATTCCAATTACCGACCCTTTCTCGTGAATGATAGTGAATAAACACATATCAAGGATAACACGCCTAGCATGGAAGATACCAATAGCCCCCTGTCACCACATGAGCGGTTCGGGCATGCAAAACAGATTATTTGTTGAAGGTTTAGAGAGTGGTACATGCAAATTTACTTGGAACGACAGATAGATACTGCACATAGGTAGGTATGGTGGACTCATATGGCACAACTTTGGGTTTATGGGAGGTGGATGCACAAGTAGTATTCCCTCTTAGTACAAGTGAAGGCTAGCAAAAGACTGGGAAGCGACCAACTAGAGAGCGACAACAGTCATCAAAATGCATTGAGATTAACTAACATTGATTGCAAGCATGAGTAGGACATAAATCACCATGAACATGAACATCATAGAGGCTATGTTGATTTTGTTTCAACTACATGCGTGAACATGCGCCAAGTCAAGCCACTTGAATCATTCAAAGGAGGATACCATCCTATCATACTACATCATAGTCATCTCAACATTCATGTGGGCAACCAAGACAAACCATTATAAGCTCCTAGCTAAGTAAGCATGGCATAAGCAACTATGATCTCTAAGTTGTCATTGCAAACATGTTTCTCTCACAACAAAGCTGAATCAGGCATGATGAGCTAGTCATGTTTACAAAAACAAAATAGATCAAGTTCATACCAGCTTTTCCAGGCTCAGTCACTTCATCATATATCGTCATTATTGCCTTTCACTTGCACGACCGAATGATGTGAACAATAATAAGCGTGCTCGTGCATTGGACTACGCTGGAATTCTGCAGGCAAACACAAAGGAGAAGACAAAGTACTATGGCTCTTTGAAAGCTAAACAGGTATGCATGCAAGAGCCACTAAACAGTGTAACCAATATCTTCTACCTTGAACCAAAGAAAAAGAAAACTATCTACACGGGAAAGCTCCCAACAAGCAAAAGAAGAAAATAAAATATTTTTGGTTTTTCTCAAACTAGACAAACACACAAAAAGAAAACGAGAAAAAGAAAATAAACTAGCATGTATGATACCGTGGCAAAGTGTGAACACCGGCTAACAAAGTGAAAGCATAAGCAAGAATGTAAAGTCGGTGAGAACACGTACTCCCCCAAGCTTAGGCTTTTGGCCTAACTTGGTCTACTCCCATGGAGGGAAATAACCAGCTCCGGGGTACTCCGGAGTTGACTCAGGATGCCACTGATGTGTGAGCTCCTCTGGCTCCCACTGATAAGCTGGCGTCTGGTACTCGACTGACGGCTTGGGCACGGGCACCTGTGGTTGGGCTAAGCCCCAATATGCGTAGATGTCCGAGGGCATAATAATGTACTTGCCTGCATGAAGATTGAACAAAGAAGGAGCAGGCAAAGTAATAGTCTCACGAGTACCCTCACTAAATACCAGGTTATAAATCATCCTTCTATTTATATCTCTATCAAGAAAGTCATGGCGAACCATGCTATCATAATCTAGATATCTCTCGGGAAGAAGAATCTCTTCTTCCTCGTCCAGTCTAATAGGTATCTCAAAGTGTCTAGCAAGACGAGTAGCGTAGATACCTACATAGACAACACCCTTAGAACGGTTCAGGTTCAACCGTTGAGCTACTATAGCGCCCAAGCTATAAGTTTTATCGTTATAAAGGGCTTCACGCAAGACCGCAAGATCTGGGGAACTAAGTGACCCAGCTTTCCCGCGGCCAATCAAACATTTTCCCACAAATAGTGAGAAGTACCGAAGCACGGGAAAATGAATTCTAGCAGCTCTAGCGCAAGACACTCCTCTCTCTTCTCCTATAGCAATTGTACCGATAAAAGGTTCCAAGTCCCGTGGACGAGGTTCATGAATATCCCCAACGTAAGGTAATTTGCAAACGTTGCGAAAATCCCGGAGTGACATGCGCTGGGGGATATCAGAAAGTTTAAACTCAACCATAGGAGGATTCTTCCTCAGATAGAAGTTAAAGCTTTGTACGAAGATATTAGTGAGGAGGAGGTATTGCGGACACTTATCTTCAACGAAGGCGGTAAGGCCTGCGTTCTCCACCAAGTGATAAAAGTCCTCATAAATTCTAGCGGCGCATAAGAACACGTCGCTTGGCCACTCGCACGCTCGAACTTCTTCGACTCGAGAGGGACCAAATACTTGGGCTTCTTCTCACTCCCATCATCCTTGGGGTCATGGCTTCACGAGCCTCTTAAGAACCTCCTCATCTTTCCCTTTTCTATCTCTGAAAATTTCTGAATTTTTTAGTGATTCTAAGGAAAAGTGAATATGGCTCAACGAAACTTGTAGCAACTACTCCAACAAGTGCCTAGAGGCCATATTATGCATCAAAACTACTTGGGACCAGCTAGAATCAGCATGCAAAGCTCAAGAACATGGTCACCAAGGCAGCAAAAATACGCAGAGTATAAGGCACTAGAGCAAAAACTAATTGGACCGATGGAGGAGTCACTTACCAATGAGTAATTTCCCCAAAACGGTTCGGAGAACGGTGATTTGAGCAAAGAGATCAAAAATCCCAGAAAGAGGAGCAAGAACACGGGTTTGAGCTGCGAAACGATTTTTTCTGGAGGTAGGAGAACTGGATGGGAGCAAGAATGAGTGGAGGGGGTGCCTGTGGGCCCCACAAGTCTGGGTGGCGCGGCCAGGGGGGTGCCCGCGCCCCTAGGGCTTGTGGCTCACTGGTGTGGCCCCCAGACAGACTCCTTGTCCCAGAATTTGTCAAATATTCCAGAAAAAATCATACTTGATTTTCACAGCATTCGGAGAACTTTGATTTTCGGGGTACTTTTCTACCGGACGCTAAAACAGGAAACAGGGAAAACTAAACTAAATCTATAATTTTTCTTCTAAGCAACCTAAGGTGAAATCTTGGAACAGAGGTTTGTGACTCCTTGATTCATCCATCTCATGGTCATCAAAATAAATCCGTCAATGGGGTTGATCAAGTCCCCTCGACAAAACTTTCTCGAATCGCAAAAGAGAACGGAGAATTTTCGAACAGTCACTAGGTCACCTCAATGGGGATGTGTATCTCCCCAAAAAGCAAATCACACTTCATCTTGACACGAGCAATAGGGCATTCAAAGCTCCCAATAAGAATTGATGAAATCTTTTTGATAGCATTGATGCAATGTACTCGATATTGTTTCTTCGGAAAGTGCACCATATGCTCATTACCGTTGACATGGAAAGTGACATTGCCTTTGTTGCAATCTATAACAGCACCTGCAGTGTTCAAAAAGGGTCTTCCGAGGATGGAAGCCATGGCATCATCCTCGGGAATATCCAAGATAACAAAGTGTGTTAAGATAGTGGTGTTAGCAACCACAACAGGCACATCCTCGCAAATGCCGATAGGGAAAGCAGTTGATTTGTCGGCCATTTGCAGAGAGATTTCAGTGGGTGTCAACTTATCTAGTTCAATCCTACGATAAAGAGAGAGAGGCATAACACTAAAACCGGCTCCAAGGTCGCATAACGCAGTTCTAATGTAGTTGCCTTTAATGGAGCAAGGTATAGTGGGCACACCGGGATCACCTAGTTTCTTCGGAGTTCCATCCTTGAAAGTGTAATTAGCGAGCATGGCGGAGACCTCAAGATCAGGTATCCTCCTCTTATTAGTCACAATATCTTTCATGTACTTAGCATACGGAGACATCTTGAGCATATCAGTCAAACGCATCTATAGAAAGACATGTCTGATCATTTCAACGAAGCGCTCAAAATCCTCATCATCCTCTTTCTTGGATGGTTTCGAAGGAAAGGGCATAGGTTTCTGAACCCATGGTTCCCTTTCTTTACCATGCTTCCTAGCAGCGAAGTCATTCTTATCGTATCTCTTAGTCTTAGGCTGTGAGTTATCAAGATCAATGCTAGGTTCAATCTCCACATCCTTTTCATTGCTAGGTTGAGCATCTTCATGAATCAGCCTGGGCATTCGGGTATTTTGATTATTTCGGTTTGGGTAGTTCGGTTCATGGGTAATTCGGGTATTCGAAAATGGGAACCGAAATTGGTTCTATCAAGAAAATACCCGAACCCAAATTACCCAAAATTTCGGTTCGGGTAATTCGGGTACCCAAAATATTCGGAGCATACATCAACTTTTCATATGAATAACTCGGATAGTATGGGTATTTTTGGTAATATGGGTATTTTAGTTAGTATGGGTAATAATTTAGTGTAATAATAGCATGAAAATTTTGGACAGTATGAATAATTTGGGTAGTATGGGTATTTCGGGTTTTTCACACTAGAACCCGTACCCTAACCCGAAAACAGAATACTCAAGAAATGAGAACCGAACCCTTACCCGAAACCCGAATTACCCGACAATTCGGATAATTTGGTTCGGTTCGGGTTCGGGTACCCAAACGCCCAGGGTGATTCATGAACATCACTATTGATATTATCATTAAGCTCATGTTCATCACCACATTGTGTTTCAGGATCAGAGATAGAGGCATTGTTTGGACTCTCAGGTGTAGCAGCAACAGGGTTGCTAGCGTGCAGGTTCCTATCATCTTTCTTCTTCTTTCTAGGATGACTAGGTGCATCAGTGCTAACTCCTTGAGAATCTTGTTCAATTCTCTTCGGATGACCCTCAGGATACAGAGGTTCCTGAGTCATTCTACCGCCTCTAGTGACGACTCTGACAAAATTGTCATTCAACTCATGGAGCAAGTCATTTTGAGCTTTAAGTACTTGTTCTACCTGAGTAGTGACCATAGAAGCATGTTTATTCAGAAGTTTAAAATCATTGACATTTCTGTCCACACAAGCACTTAAATGACTAAGCATATGAGCATTCTTTTCCAATTTTCTGCTAACATAATCATTGAAACTCTGTTATTTGGCAACAAAGTTATCAAATTCATCCATGCATAAGCTAGCAGGTTTATCAAAAGGAATATCACTCTCATCAAACCTACGCAGAGAATTTACTTCTACTACCTGTATCGGGTTATCGAGACCATGGATCTCTTCGATAGGTGGTAGATTTTTGACTTGTTCAGATTTAATGCCTTTCTCGCGCATAGATTTCTTGGCTTCTTGCATATCTCTAGGACTGAGGAATAGAATACCTCTTTTCTTCGGAGTTGGCTTAGGAGGTGGTTCGGGAATAGTCGAAGCATTCTCATTGCACAAGATGTTGTTCAACAGAATCTCAGCTTGTTCTACAGTTTGTTCCCTAAAAACACTACCGGCACAACTATCTAAGTGGTCTTTAGAAATGTCGGTAAGTCCATTATAGAAGATGTCAAGTATTTCGTTGTTCTCAAGAGGGTGATCAGGCAAAGCATTCAGTAGCTGGATAAGCGTCCCCCAAGCTTGTGGGAGACTCTCTTCCTCAACTTGAGCAAAGTTGTATATTTCCTGCAAGGCAGCTTGCTTCTTATGGGCAGGGAAATATTTTTCAGAGAAGTAGTAGACCATATCCTAGGGGCTACGCACACAACCAGGAGCAAGAGAAGTGAACCAAGTCTTAGCATCATCCTTTAGTGAGAAAGGAAACAACTTGAGCATATAGTAGTGGCGGATCTTTTCCTCACTAGTGAATAGGGTGGCTATATCATGCAGTTTGGTAAGATGTGCTACAACCATTTCAGACTCATAACCGTGAAAGGGATCAGATTCGAGTAGAGTGATTAACTCAGGGTCGACAGAGAATTCATAATCCTTACGGTCACAAAGATAGGCGAAGTGGCAAACTTCGGGTCGTATTTCATCCTAGCGTTCAGAGATTTTTCTTTCCACTTAAGAAGAAGTTTCTCAACATCATAGCTATCCTTACACGCAAGAAAATCCTCAGCTATCTCTCCCCCCATAACATAGCGCGTATCAGGCATAACAGGCATAGTAGCAGGTTCTACTTCAATAGTATCAACAGTTTCAGAAGTATCATCAAATTTAGCAGCAACTCTAGCAATACGTGCATCAAGGAATGCACCTAGTGGCAAAGCAGTATTAAGCATAGCATCATAAGGCATAGTATCAAGCATAGCATCATTAGGCATAGTATCAAACATAGCATCATCAGGCATAATATCAAGCATATCATCATCAGGCATAGTATCAAGCATAGCATCATCAGGCATAGTATCAAGCATAGCATCATCATAAGCATCATGGGCAGCAGAAGTAGCATCATCAAGCACACGCGACATATCAAGACTTCTAGCAGGAGGCGATATCGCAAACTTACTCAAAACTTAAGGTGAATCAAGTGCAGAGCTAGATGGCAATTCCTTACCTCTCCTCGTAGTGGAAGGCAAGATTTTAGTTCTTGGATCTTTCAGATTCCTCATAGCGATCAGCAGACGTCAATCCCGAGTGACTCGGAGAATATAGCTGTGCTTCCCTGGCAACGGCGCCAGAAAAAGCCTTGATTTCCCACAAGCGTATGGGATCGCAGCAGTTTTCGAGGGTAGAGTATTCAACCCAAATTTATTGATTCACTCACAAGGGGAAGCTAAAGAATATTCTCAAGTATTAGTGGCTGAGTTTTCAATTCAACCACACCTGAAAGATTAGTGTCTGCAAGCAAAGTATTAGTAGCAAGGTAGTATGATAGCAACGGTACCAGAAAAAGCCTTGACAATCCCCGGCAACGGCCCCAGAGAAAGCCTTGTTCACGGGATATTAGCACCAACAAAGTCTTGCAACAAGTATCAACGGATTAGCAAGGAACAGTAGTAGCAGCAGCAGCAAAGTAATGAGTAACAACAGTAGTGACAGCAGCAGCAAAGTGACAAGTAACAGCAGTAGTGATAGCAGCAACAAAGTGGCCCAATCCCTTTTGTAGCAAGGGAAAAGCCTAGGCAAAGTAACGTAGCGAGGACCAGCAGTAAAAGACTCGTAGGCAATGGATCGATGATGGATGAGTGTGACGGATGTGATTCATCATGTAACAGCTATAACACAGAGAGATATGTAACTAGCTCCCGTTCATCAATCTAATGTAGGCATGTATTCCGTATGTAGTCATACGTGCTTAGGGAAAAGAACTTGCATGTCATCTATTGTTCATCCGTCCCGTGGCAACGGGGTCCTAATGGAAACTACGGGATATTAAGGTTCTCCTTTTAATAAAGAACCGGACCAACGCATTAACACGTAGTGAATACATGAACTCCTCATACTATGGTCATCTCCGGGAGTGGTTCCGGCTATTGTCACTCCGGGGTTGCCGGGTCATAACACATAGTAGGTGACTACAACTTGCAAGATAGGATCTAAAACACACATATATTGGTGACAACATAATAGGTTCAGATCTGAAATCATGGCACTCAGGCCCTAGTGACAAGCATTAAGCATAGCCAATTAGTAGCAACATCAATCTAGAACATAGTGGATACTAGGGATCAATCCCCGTCAAGAACTAACTCGATTACATGATAGATCTCATCCAACTCATCACCGTCCAGAAAGCCTACGATGAGATTACTCACGAACGATGAAGAGCATCATGGAATTGTCGATGGAGAAAGGTTGATGATGACGATGGCGACGATTTTCCCTCTCCCGAGCCCGAAACGGACTCCAGATCTGCCCTCCAGATGAAGAACAGGATGTGGCGGCGCCTCCGTATCGCAAAACATGATGAAACCTTCTCTCTTATTTTTTCCAGACGAAATGGAAGATATAGAGCTGAGATTGGGGGCGGTGGTGCCACATGGGCCCCACAAGCCTGCACGGCGCGGCCATAGTGGGTGGCCGCGGCCTGTGGGCTTGTGGCCCACTGGCACGCCCCCTCACGTGGATCTTTGCGCAGGTATTTTTCATTTATTCCAGAAAAATCTCCGTAAATTTTCAAGACATTCCGACAACTTTTATTTCTGCACAAAAACAACACCATGGCAATTCTGCTGAAAACAACGTCAGTCCGGGTTAGTTCCATTCAAATCATGCAAATTAGAGTCCAAAACAAGGGCAAAAGAGTTCGGAAAAGTAGATACGACGGAGACGTATCAGGAAGCATGGTAAAGAAAGAGAACCATGGGTTCAGAAACCCATGCCCTTTCCTCCCAAACCATCCAAGAAAAAAGATGATGAGGATTTTGAGCGCTTTGTTGAAATGATTAGACCTATTTTTTTGCAAATGCGTTTGACTGATATGCTTAAAATGTCTCCTTATGCTAAGTACATGAAAGATATTGTGACTAATAAAAGAAAGATACCTGATGTTGAGATTTCGACCATGCTTGCTAATTACACTTTTAAGGGTGGACTCCTAAGAAACTAGGTGATCCCGGAGTGCCCACTATACCTTGCTCCATTAAAGGAAATTATGTTAGAACTGCTTTATGTGATCTTGGAGCCGGTGTTAGTGTTATGCCTTTGTCTTTATATCATAGACTTGAATTGGATAAGTTGACACCTACTAAAATTTCTTTGCAAATGGCCGACAAATCAACTGCTTTACCTATCAGCATTTGCGAGGATGTGCCTGTTGTGGTTGCAAACGTTACTATCTTAACGAACTTTGTTATTCTTGATATTCCCGAGGATGATGCCACGGCGGTCATCCTTGGAAGACCCTTTTTAAACACTACAGGGGCTGTTATTGATTGCAACAAAGGCAATGTCACTTTCCATGTTAATGGTAATGAGCACACGGTGCACATTACGAAGAAACAATATCGAGTTCATTGCATTAATGCTATTGAAAAATCTCCATCAATTATTACTGGAAGCTTTGAATTCCCTATACCTACTGTCAAGATGAAATATGATATACTTGTTATTGGGGATATGCACATCCCCGTTGAGGTAACCTAGTGATTATTCGAAAATTCTCCGGTTTTATGTGATTCGAAAAAAAGTTTGTCAAGGAGACTTGATCAACCTCATTGACGGATTTCTTTTGATGACCATGAGATGGATGAATCTAGAAGTCACAACCTTCTGTTCCCAACTCTTACTTTCTGTTATTTAGTAGAAAATAATAAATATAGCATTATTTCCCTGTTTTCTGCATTATCCGTTCAATAAAAAAAATGACCTGAAAATAAAAGTTCTCCAAATGCCCTGAAATTCAAGTATGATTTTTTCTGGAATATTTAAGAATTTCCGAGATAGACAACTAGTCAGGGGGATGCACGAGGGGGCCACTAGCCGAGGAGGCGCGTTCACCCCCTGGGTGCGCCTGGCAGGCTCGTGGGTCCCATGTGGACCCCTCCACTTATTCCAGCACCCATCTCCTTCGTCTATCTCGGGAAAAAATCGTTCCACAGCTCAAACCCGTGTTCTTGCTCATTTTGCTGCATTTCTCGATCTCCTTGTGCAAAGCCCCATTCACCAAACTGTTTTGGGGAATTGTTCCTTGGTATGTGACTCCTCCATTGATCCAATTAGTTTTTGTTCTAGTGCTTAATGCATTGCATATTATTGCTGCCTTGGCGACAGTGTTCTTGAGCTTTGCATGTTAATTTTAGTTGGTCCCAAGTAGTTTTGATGCATGATATGGCCTCTAGGCACTTGTAGGAGTAGTTGCTATGAGTTTTGTTAAGCTTTGTTCACTTTTATTTTGAGTCACTAAAAATTTCAGAATTATTTCAGAAAAAGGAAGATGTACAGGAAGAATTATCATGGTGGTTCCTCAAGCAAAAGGGGTCCCCATCTCGCGATTCGGGAGCCCGATCTTATCAGCCGAGGAACGCACCGGTGCAACCATGTGAATGGCCCTCCGATGAATTCATGATTGATGCAGGTTTCAAGGACGAGTTTGATACATTTGTTCGCAACGCCGGGCTCGAAGAATTCATCTCCAATAAATGTGAACAGTATACTACACTCAGTGCCTCTTTTGTTCATAGATTCAAATTTTCAGTTGGTCGTGACACATCCATACTGTTTGATCTTTATGACAAATCGTATACTATGGATTTAGAGGATTTCAATAGAATATGCAAGATACCTGATTGGGGTAGTCCCAATGACCCTCCTATGTCTTCGGTTAGAGATTTTATTTCTAGTATGACTGTTGGAGAAACTAGAGATATTACGCAGACTACCATGGGGAGCATTCATTTTCCTGCCTTACATTATTTTGCCCTCTTCATAGGTAGATGCATTAACGACAAGCATGACCATAGTCACCTCTGCGCACCTGACCTTAATATTCTTAAGAGCGCAGTAACGGGTGATAGAAGTTTCAACATGGGAGCTATAATTTCTAGGAGGCTAAATAATAATGCTAATGAAGGGGATTTCTTTGGTGGGATCTATGCCACTTGCATAGCAAATTCTCTTGGAATACCCATCCGCACAGGAGATCCCCCGCTCCACACATCTTTCCTTTATCGCGCTGCTATGATACGTTATCAGTTCCTTGAGAGGGATAATGAATCCCTCCTACACCGGTTAATATTTAACCGACAACGTGTCTTCCATATTACCCTTCCTGCTCCTGCCTTCTTTGACTTTCAGGGAAAAAGGAGATATTACATAACCAGAGGAGAGGCAGAGGAGTATGAGAGGGAGGTGAAGGCTGCTCGCCTCCGTGAGGCAGCTATTCAGGCGGTAGTTGCCACGTTCGAGTACAACCCCCATTATGATTTTGGATATCGCCCGAACCAGGCGTGGAACTAGACCAACTTAGGCCAAAAGCCTAAGCTTGGGGGAGTACGTGTTTCTCACCGACTTTATATTCATGCTCACACATTCACTTTGATAGTCGGTGTTCACACTTTTCCATTGTATCATTGATAACTCACAAGTATAGGGGATCAATTGTAACCTTTCTCGATAAGTAAGAGTGTTGAACCCAACGAGGAGCTAAAGGTAGGACAAATATTCCCTCAAGTTTTATCGAGCATCCATACAACTCTACGCACACTTTACGTTCGCTTTACCTAGAACAAGTATGAAACTAGAAGTACTTTGTAGGAGTGATAGGATAGGCTTGCAAGAAAAAAAGAACACGTAAATAAAACTAGGTGTTGGTTAGATAAAGAAACAATTAGTTTAACGAGTGTGGAAAAGTGGTGGTAGGAGTTGCGGAATTGTCCCTAAGCAATTGACTACGTTACTAGACCGATAGAAAGTTTTATGTGGGAGAGGCCACTGCTAGCATGTCATCCCTTACTTGGAATTGTATGTACTAATAATTTGAACTATTAGCAAGCATCCACAACTACTAACGTTCATTAAGGTAAAACCCAACCATAGCAATAAGATATATTGGTCCCCCTTCAATCCCGTATGCATCAATTTCTATGCTAGGCAGAAGCTTCTCTCACCCTTGCCCTCCAATACACAGTCCTATCAACATAGTACTAACCCTATGGTGTGATCCACACATGCGCTCATATGATGGCCACCAAAGGACAACAACATAACCACAAGCCAATTAAACCAACCATAACAATTCATCAATCACCAATAGGACAACGAAAATCTACTCAGACATCATAGGATGGCAACACATCATTGGATAATAATATGAAGCATAAAGCACCATGTTCAAGTAGAGGGTACAGCGTGTTGCGGAAGAGTGGACCGCTGAATATAGATGGGGGAAGGTGATGGAGGTGTTGGTGAAGATGACGAAGGTGTTGGTGTATATCGCCGTCACACGATGATGTCCCGGGTGGCGTTCCGACGCCTCCGGGAGAGAGGGGGAGAGAGCCCCCCTTCTTCTTCTTCTTCCTTGACCTCCTCCCTAGATGGGAGAAGGGTTTCCCCTATGGTCCATGGTTTCCATGGCGGCGGAGGGGCGAGAGCCCCTCCGAGATTGGATCTCTCTCTCTGTGTCCTTCTGTTTGTGCGCTCCCAGATTTTGCCTTTCACCGTTTCTTAAATTCCCGGAGATGCATAACTCCGATTGTGCTGAAATTTTAAAACGATTTTCTTCCGGATATTATCTTTCTTGCAGCGAAAGAAGGGCCCCAACCGCCATAGGGATTGGTCGCAAGCCTGCCAGGCGCGGCCCCACCCACAGGCCGCGGCTAGGGGGCTTGTGACGCCCTCGGGTATCGTTTAGCATTGATTCTTCTTCCCAAAAATCATAAATATTCAAAAAAAATCCCCGTAGATTTTTTATTGTGTTTGGACTTTGTTTGGTATGGATAATCTGCGAAACAAAAAACATGCAACAAACAGGAACTGGCATTGGGCGCTGGATCAATATGTTAGTCCCAAAAATTCTATAAAAAGTTGACAAAAGTATAGGAAAGTTGTAGAATATTGGCATGAAACAATCAAAAATTACAGATACGCGGAGACATATCAATCATCCATGCTACTTTACTTCTTTTTCTTGCATTCTTCTCGTGTGTTTGTTTAAAAATGAGAAAAACAAAAAAATAGTTTTAAGTTTACTTTCGAGCATGCTTAGTGGTAATTAAAAAGAAAACCCAAAAAGATTTCCCGTTCTTCTTTTGCTTGTTGGGAGCTTTCCCGGGTAAATAGTTTTCTTTTTCTTTGGGTCAAGGTAGAAGACCATGATTAAAATGATTAGTGGCTCTCATATGCATTATTGTTTATCTATCAAAGAGCCCGTATTACTTTGTCTTCTCCTCTGAGTTTGCATGTAGATTTCAGCTTAGTCCAATGCACGAACACTCTTATTATTATTCACATCGTTCGGTCGTGCAAGTGAAAGGCAATAATGACGATATATGATGAAGTGACTGAGCCTGGAAAAGCTGGTATGAACTCGATCTATTTTGTTTTGTAAATATGACTAGCTCATCGTTCCTAATTCAACATTATTATGAGAGAAACATGTTTGCAATGACAACTTAGAGATCATAGTTTCAGATGCCATGCTTAATTAGCTAGGAGCTTATAATGGTTTGTCTTGGATGCCAACATGAATTTCAAAATGATTATGATGTAGTATGATAGGATGGTATCCTCCTTTGAATGATTCGAGTGGCTTGACTTGGCACATGTTCACGCATGTAGTTGAAACAAAATCAACATAGCCTCTACGATATTCATGTTTATGGTGATTTATATCCTACTCATGCTTGCACTCAACATTGGTTACTTTCAATGCATATTGATGACTGTTGTCGCTCTCGAGTTGGTCGCTTCCCAGTCTTTTACTAGCCTTCACTTGTACTAAGCGAGAATACTACTTGTGCATCCACTTCCATAAACCCAAAGTTGTTCCATATGAGTCCACCATACCTACCTATATGCGGTATCTACCTGCCGTTCCAAGTAAATTTGCATGTGCCACTCTCTAAATCTTCAAATAATAATCTGTTTTGTATGCCCGAACCGCTCATGTGGTGACAAGGGGCGGTCAGTATCTTCCATGCTAGGCATGTTATCCTCGATACGTGTTTATTCACTATCACTCACGAGAAAGGGGCCAGTAATAAGAATGCCCAGTTCCATGCTCAAATCAAATCAAAAATATAATTGCAAACAAAACTCCCCCCGGATTGTTGTTGGTATGGACGGCACCCGGGGATTCGGCTAGTCGTGGAGTGTGATTGATCGGTGGTGGGGGAGTCAAAACTTTACTATTCTGTTTGGGAACCACCTATAATATGTGTAGCATGGAAGATGGTGAAAACTCTTGGTCATCGCGTTGACAATGAAAGCATGCCACCCAAAATTATTTATCTCTGTTTTAAAAGCTTGAGCTCTGGCACCTCTGCAAATCAATGCTTTCCTCTGTGAAGGGCCTTTCTATTTACATTACTGTTGAGTCATCCTCTTCTTATGAAAGGCACCAATTGGAGAGCACCTCCGTCATTTTTATGCTTTGCTATTAATTGATATTGAGTATGACTGTGCCGGATCTTCTTTGCCATGAATTACAATGTTCAGTCAGCCCTTGGTCTTTGAAGGTACTCTGCATTTATGTTTTGTGGTCTCAGAAAGGGCTAGCGAGATACCATCTGTTCATATTGTATCATGATTGTTTTGATTGAAGTGTTGACGTTTGAAACTTATTATTATTGCTCGCTAGTTGATTATGCCATTGATATGAGTACACCATGAGACCTAAATGTTATTGCTTATGTGGTTAGCTTATGATCTTGCTGAAAATCCAAATATGAGTTAGACATAATTACAACAACAAGATAAAATAGAGCTCGTAAAAGTTTTTCTTTTGTCTCTTTCAGTTTGTCAACTGAATTGCTTGAGGACAAGCAAGGCTTTAAGCTTGGGGGAGTTGATACGTCTCCATCTTATCTACTTTTCCGAATTATTTTGCCCTTGTTTTGGACTCTAATTTGCATGATTTGAATGGAACTAACCCGGACTAATGTTGTTTTCAGCAGAATTGCCATGGTGTTGTTTTTGTGCAGAAATAAAAGTTCTCGGAATGACCTGGAAACTTACGACGATTTTTTGTGGAATATATAAAAAATACTGGCGCAAGAATTACCCGAAGACACTGAGCCAAGGGACCACGAGCCCAGGAGGCGCGCCCCCCTAGGGCGCGCCTGGCAGGCTCGTGGGGCCCACGTGGCTCCTCAGCCTCCAACTCCAACTCTATATAGTCTCTCTCGCCCAGAAAAACCAGGAGAGAAGATTTCATCGCGTTTATTGATACGGAGCCGCCGCCACCGCCTGTTCTTCCTCGGGAGGGCAGATCTGGAGTCCGTTCTGGGCTCGGGAGAGGGGAAATCGACGCCGTCGTCATCATCAACCATCCTCCATCGCCAATTCCATGATGCTCTCCATCGTTCGTGAGTAATCTCATCGTAGGCTTGCTAGAAGGTGATGGGTTGGATGAGATATATCATGTAATCGAGTTAGTTTTGATGGGGTTTGATCCCTAGTATCCACTATGTTCTAAGATTGATGTTGCTACTACTTTGCTATGCTTAATGCTTGTCACTAGGGCCCGAGTGCCATGATTTCAGATATGAACCTATTATGTTTTCATCAATATATGTGTGTTCTTGATCCTATCTTGCAAGTTGTAGTCACCTACTATGTGTTATGACCCGGCAACCCCGGAGTGACAATAGCCGGAACCACTCCCGGAGATGACCATAGTATGAGGAGTTCATGTATTCACTATGTGCTAATGCTTTGTTTCGGTTCTCTATTAAAAGGAGACCTTAATATCCCTTAGTTTCTATTAGGACCCCGCTGCAATGGGAAGGATGGACAAAATATGTCATGCAAGTTCTTTTCCATAAGCACGTATGACTAAATACGGAATACATGCCTACATTACATTGACGAACTGGAGCTAGCTGCATATCACCCTATGTTATAACTGTTACATGATGAATGCCATCCGACATAATTATCCATCACTGATCCAATGCATACGAGCTTTTCCTATACTGGTCCTTGCTAAGTTACTTTACCGCTACTGCTGTCACACTTGCTATACAAATTACTACTGCTACTGTTACCGCCGCTACAGTTACTATCATACTACTTTGCTACTAAAACTTTGCTGCAGATACTAAGTCTTTGAGGTGTGGTTGAATTGACAACTCAACTGCTAATAGTCGAGAGTATTCTTTGGCTACCCTTGTGTCGAATCAATAAATTTGGGTTGAATACTCTACCCTCGAAAACTATTGCGATCCCCTATACTTGTGGGTTATCAGCTCCCAACAAGTAAAAGAAGAAAAGAGAAATATTTTTGGGGTTTGTGCAAGTTTTTCAAGCACACAAGAAGAGAGCAATAAAATTAAATCTAACATGGATTATACAATGCAAGAGTGTGAACACTGACAACTAGAGTATGTAAGCATAGATGTAAAGTCGATGGAAACACGTACTCCCCAAGCTTAGGCTTTTGCCTAGCTTGGTAATCACCACCCCTAGTAGCCGCCTGAACTCATTTCGAAGTGTTTGGGCAGTGGCACCAGAGATTCCCACTCCTGGGGCTCCTGCTAGGTCGCTGCCTAGGCATTCCGGTAGGCAATAATGTTCTCATGCATGATCCTGTATCCGTTCCTGGCAATAAAATCAAATAAAGCAGGTGCATGCAACGGGATAATGAAAGTGCGTTATATCAACTAGAGGGGGGGGGGGTGAATAGGCGATTTTTAGAATTTCATCACTAAGGAAATTCCTTGTGAGGGAAGTCCTCAATGATGAATTAAGTGCAGCGAAAATAGCGCAGGATCAGGTGTGCAAAAACTTCAGTAGCAGTTTACTTGTTGAGGGATTCGGTTTGCACAGTTCGTAAGTACAGAGTAAGCAGGTGAAGATTATCTTGAGTGAATAATTTGAGGTTGAGGAAATTCAGAGGAAGTCTTCAAACAAATTCTTCAACAGCGCATATCAAAGTCTTCAACATAGAACCTGGATCACGATGAAGACAGTTGTTGATGACCCAGTCCCAACTATTGCGATAGTTGTACGCCTGGTTTGGAGCGGCTTGGTATTGAAACCAAAGGACACACAATCCCTACCATATTCTCCTTGAGCTAAGGACACACAGTCCTCGCCCAACACTCGTGGTAAGTCTTCAGGGTAGACTTCCAAACCCTCACAAACTCGGTCACCTAGTGATCCACAATTGATTGTTGGACGCTCTAGACCATGACGCCTAACCGTCTGGAGGATGCACATTCCTGAAAGCTAAGAGGCTTCAGTTCACCACATGAACAAATTCTTTAGCGATGCTCAATCACTTGGTTTTTGATTTGAGGTTTGGTGTTTGGGGTATTTCCTCACTTGATGATTTTCTCTCGAAGACTCTGAGGAATTTGGGTTGCTCTAAATGACAAGTGTCAGTTTCTCTTAGAGCAGCCAACCAAATAGTGGTTGTGGGGCCTGACTATTTATAGCCTGGGAGCATCCCGACATGATTTGACATAAATGCCCTTAAATAATGTGACCGTTGGGTGGATAAGATCAATGAGGTGGCGCGTTTCGCAGCAACGGTCAAAACTTTCTACTGTGAAAGTCCTCATGTCTGTCATATTCCTCACTTTGAGGCTTTGGTAGGTTTAGGCTTGGGTTGAGCATCATGAGGAAATTCATTCCGTAGTATTACTTCGACCCCCTTTAACAGTACGGTGTCGCTATGACTCAAGAGTAAAGAAAATGAAACAGAAAGAGTAAATCTTCACGCTTCAAAGTCTTCAGGCTGTTTTTCTTCAGGACACACCGAATTCCTCATCTTCAATATCTTCATGAGGAATATCAATTTCATCGCAATTTCTTCGCGATCAAAGTCTTCAAGGTAAGACCAAAGTCTTCAGCCGAAGACATACATTTTTAGGGGTCGATATTCATCGTATAACTCAAACTCCTCAACGACTTATAGAGCGTGTGTACACTTACAAACACATTAGTCTCTTAACCTATGTCTTCAAACCACCAAAATCACTAAGGGCACTAGATGCACTTACAATCTCCCCCTTTTTGGTGGTTGATGACAATTAGGTTAAGTTTTCAACGGGGATAATAATATGAAATGTAAGTACTTTGTTTGAGGAATTTGAAATCAAGATACAAAGAGACTCCCCGTGAAGATGTGCATATTTTGAGGAATTTGCTTTGCACAACAGATGCACATTGATGATTTATATCATGGAGATCTCCCCTTGTATCTTGTAAATCTTGCATACATTTGACATATAATATGAGTAATTGAAAATGCATGTTGAAAAATGGTGTTTGACGAATTTTAGCATGCCTGCATTAATAGACTTTGAGGAATAAGCATGCAAAGAAAAACGTTCAAAAGAGTCAGAGCACCATAGGGCTTAAGTTACAACTCATTACATCCAACACTTCAGAAGAGCCAAGAGTTTGTAACTTAATAAAGTTTATAAGCCCCAAAATAGATCCCGCTTGATGACTAACTCTCAGATTTCTCCCCCTTTGTCATCAAGTGACGAAAAGGGACAAAACTGAGGACTAACGCCCTTGAAGAAATTCACTTCTTGGTTGATGTAGAGGCCTGAGGATTCTTGGAGACACGCTTCTTCCTTAGACTAGTTGTTGTGTCTTCTGGTTCTCCATCTGATTCAGAAGTGCGAAATGAAGAAAATGAGCTGTCCTCCAAGTCAGGTACTGGAATTGGCTTGAATTTCTTCTTTGGAGGCCACGACCAGTCAAAGTCTTGAGTAAATTCTAATTCCTCAAGTTCCTCGGGAGTCTTCAGATGAGCCAAGGTGTCCCAAGTGCGATCAAATACCTCATGAAGATAATAGTGATTTTTCGTCACTGCATTCCGAGTCTCGTTGAGGGTTTTCACAATGGCACCAAACTGGAGTTTCACCTGCTTGTGATTGGGATCGATTTTTTGATGAAGACTGAGGAGTACATCTCTGTTAGTCATCACTCTGGGGGCATCCTTTAAGGGAATTGAAATTGGGAGAGCTCAAAGAAATTCAGTGGCAGGAGCTTTGTAGTGGGTGTGCTGAGTCATCCAATCCAATACCAAGTGTTGACATCCTTTGGGTCGCCTGAGATATGCAGTGTGGCATAAAATTGAAGAATTATGTCTGTGTTCCAATCACCGATATCAGTACAGAAAGGCAGTAACCAAGCTTCGTGAAGAACATTGAGGACTGGAGCAAAGCAATGTATTTCCTCCATATCATAGCGAGGAATATGGGTATGTTGAAATATCTTGTTCCTTCCACAAAGCACAGAAGCATAGTAGTTGAGCTGATTTCTTGTCCAGAACTTCCTGTGTCTAATGCGAAGCTTGTCATATGGATTCTCTCCAGTGAAATACATACGTTCTTCATATAATGCCTCTTTCTAAAACTTTGTCCTTTTGGAGAAAGGCTGATTTGGCTTCGGTTGATGATTGTGCTGCTATTCTTGAGGAGTAGCCACCACCATTGCCGTTTCAGTGTTCACCATGACAATAGCTATCTCAGTGTTAGGAACATGAGCATTTTCTTCAGTTTGAGCATTTTCCTCAGTTTGAGGAATTTGCTTGTTTGAGGAGGCAGTTGCAGTATTTGAGGTTGCATTTTCTTCAGCTGATGCAGCTGATTCTTGAATAGATTCCTCACGAATACTCTTTCCATCAAAACCGGTGAGAATCTCAGTTGCAACAGGAGTTGGAGGGATTTGAGCTAACCTCGGTGAGAGTGGTTGAGATTCTTCCGAGAACTCATCATGGATTACAGGTGTGCTGCATCCAATTTCATCATCACCCTCCTATTCTTTAGTGGTATTCGGAGGTGTGGTGGACTGAGGAATATCATGTATTTGTATTTCCTCATCCATTTCTTCATCCACTTCAGCGCCATTCATTTCTTCATCTTCTTCTGGAATGACATAGTCCACACTGAAGGGAACTATCATGTATGATGGTGCTACATTTAGAGGAGTAGCATCCACCAGGGCTGATGAAGATTCTGACTGTGTAATCTTCAGACGTTTGGCCTCTGAGAATTCCGAGGCCATTGAAGCTTTTCTCTTTTTGGCTCCTTTCTCAGCCGCTTTGGTTTTCTGCACGTCTGATGCAGAGAGAGTCACTTTCTTCACCTTTGAGGGTTGTGGTGAAGGGGCAATTTCATCAGGCACTGGTTGAGTGTCAGGCCTGGCAGATTCTTCAGCTAGAATATTCTGAGGAATTTCTTCAGCGGCCGGTTCTTCATTTTCATCTTCCTCAGTCAGCTGAATAGTATAGCTTGGCTGAGGTGGTGTCTGCTGCTTTGGAGGGGCTGTTCTCTTATTGTATTCATCATCAACAACAGTTGCATCCTTGATGAATTTCACTTTGACACCTTGACGATCAGTGTGAAGACTTGTATACTTGTCCGTGAGGGTTTTGAGTTCAGCCCGAGTTGATACAAGTACTTCACGCAACATGTTGAGGAGATTCTGCTTGAGGAATTTTTCCTTTTTGATTTTGGCAGCCCTGGCTTGCTTGGCTTGCTGCTCTTTCCATTTAGCTTCATTGTTGAAAGTAGCCACCATATGGATGACACCAGGGGAAGCTTCAAATCATCTACCGGTGTGTTTGGATCTTCATACCAGGGGTCAATGAAATCCAGCAATACCTTCGGATCCATAGCAAGAGGAATCGAACTGCCAGAGGCTTGTGCAACACATTCCTGTTTGTTTCTGATGATGGCTTGGAGTGTTTCATCATCAAATTCTTCACTTCCTTATGATGCAGAAGGAACGTTGATGAATTTGTTTGGACTTGTCCTGGTACCTCTACCAACAGTCATCTTAGTCTTCAACAGAAGGGGTGAAGACTTTGAAGCAGATCTAGTAGCAGAGGGCACTGAGGAACTTGATTGTTTAGGTTGAAACTTACGGAGCTGCTTCTCTTGTGGGGGTGAAGACAGTGGTGTTGTTGAGGATTTTGCAGTCGTTGCAACTTTCTGAGGTAATTGCTCTTTTGGCACAGTAGTTGAATCTTTGGGTTTCTTCAGCAGAGTCTTCTTTTGAGGAACTGCAGTAGCAGAGGCCTCAGCAGCTGAAGAAGTGGCGGCAGTGGCTGCAGCAGCAGAGTCCTCATTGAATTTCATCACAGTTGCTTCTGCCTTTTTCTGCAACTTAGACAAGTATTTGTCTTTCTCATCAGGATAATCCTCAATAGTGGCTACACTTGAGGGATGAGCTGCTTGTTGATCACCCTGTGGTGCCTTTTGCAGGGTGGCTTGAGGGCGAACTTCTTTGCATATTTCGGAGTGACATATCTGTATTCCTTCCACTCTTTAGCCCACCTGCGCTCAATCTTTTGAAGCCTTATTTTGCACTTTGCCATGGTCTCTTTACCATGTATTTCCTCATTAGGTGTACAATAATCAACATATATTTCTTCAGGTATTTCAAAAGCAATATTCTGTTCCAACTTCTTTCCACCTTTCTCTTTTCAGTCTTCCTCCATTTTTTTCAACTGAGGCTTTTGCCGAGGAATCTCAAATCTTGATGATTCTGAAGACACATGTAAAGTTTCTTCGAGAAATGCAGCATATGAGTTAAGTTGATGAGAACCTGGAGATTCACCAGCTGACATTTTTGTACCTGTGAACAGAGTATATGTGCGAAGAATTTGGAGAGGTCATGTGCGTTCTCAGATTTGAAGAAATTGAAAAAATTAAAAGCTGAGAAATTTGACCAGTGAGTTGAGGAATTTGACTAAGCATTGTGATCTTGGGTTCGGGAGTTGTGCAGATTCGAGAATTTACACAATTGAGGAATCTCATGAAGAATTTTAGTGGCTTAGTGAAATTCATCAAGTGTTTGAGGCATGAGTGTGCATGGCTGATAGACTTTGTGAGGAAAAACAGATTTCGCAAATCTAAAGTGAATTAAAAGATCAACAGAGGCACTAAAAAAAGATTTTATTTATCATGTGCGAAGAACACGAAGAACTAGAGCGGTAAAAGGGAGAAGTTCCTCGGTTCAGATCTTCAGCGACCTAACTTGGCAACTGAAATCAGCTACGGCAGCGGCGAAGGAAGATTTTCCGCGGTCGGCGTGAGTCCGACGAGGGCGAGGTCGAGACAGTGAAGCTTTTCCTCATGGCGACGAGGATGCTAGTGGTGGCGCTAGGGTTTGAGCTCGAGCGGAGGAGATGAGAGGACGAAGAGTTTTGACTCAGGGGGGGGTAAGGGCCTATTTATAGCTGAGGTGAAAAACTGTTCGGGCCGAAACTTTCGGACCAAACTGCCCTTGCCCCTTCGTCTCCGCATGACACGTGGTGCCCACGACTGAAGCGGCGGAGTTCGTGGTTATCCGATCGTGAGAAGTGGGTCCGGTAACTGTGTAACATTATAAAAACAATTTTTGAATTTTGAGGATTTTGTTGCAAAGTCCTCAGCTGACAAGGACTCAGTGAGGATTTTGAACAAGTGTCAAGTAGAACGCATATGAAGAATTGAGAATAGACTGGGTTGATCTTAGAATAGAGGGGAGTCGGGTCCGATCACATTCACTTAGATGAAATATCAAATTGAAGACTGAGCGATAAGTGAATGTTGTTGAGGACTTGAAAGCTCATTAATATATATATATATATATATATATATATATATATATATATATATATATATATATATATATATATATATATATATATATATATATATAGCCAAATGGAAATCATCACAGAGAGTTTTGAAGAAATTGATAATTTTGAAGACTTTGAAAATTGGAGGAATTTGTGAAAAGTCTCAAATTGAAGAATTTCAACTTTGAAGAGTTTGCAACTTGAAGAATTTCAAAGTTGGGTGGTGGCGTGACCCATCGTATAAGAATGATGATTTCATGCGCCACGTACATTTGTCGTAGGGCCCTGAGAACCAAATTCTTCATTAATTTCTTCACACTAAGAGTGAAGTTCTTCATTGATTGAAGAAAATCGTTTCTTCGTGTGTTGTTATGACAACCCGAGACAGACGTTCTAGAAGATTCCCCTTTTATTCCGTTTTCGTCTTGTGTTTATTTTTATTTGTCGCATCATCATCGCATCATGCGCATCATCCACATTGCATCAGCATTCCGTTGCCGCCAGTTTTCAAACTTGCATCCGTTGTTAGTTGTCGGTTCTCGTCGTTGTCCGTTCTGAGCCCGACCACACACGCACGTGCCCGCGGCATCGTCAAAACCTGTTTTTAAAAGTGTGTGTAAAATATTCTCTGATTGAGTTGAAACTTGGCGTAAATTAGTTGTAGCTAGGCTGCCTGTCAAATTTCGTCGTAATCGGAGTCCGTCTGGTACCCGAACGGTCGACCGTAGCGGCACTGTATTCGGTCTATCGTCGGACGTTTTTCAGTGTTTAAAAATTACGTTGCCGGGTGCCCGTTTCGCTCTCGTCATCGCCAACACCCCTCTACACGGCCTAAACCTAAACCACCTAACCCTAGGACGTTTGTGGAGCGTCCGATCTCAATCAGATGGTCCGAAAACGCCCGAAACCACTAAACCTAGCATGTTTTTCTATAAACAGGAGTCTTCCCTCTCTCCTCCTCATTTTCCGTTCCACCAGCAACCCTAGCCGCCACATGAGATAGCCTCTCTCTCCTCCCAGCGCCGCCAGCCCACCAGGCCCGTAGCAGGTCCGCCCCGGGCCCGGATCCGCGTCGCCGCCTCGAGGCCAAGCCTCCCTCCCCTTGCCCGAGGTAGCCACCCCCGAGCAGCCCGTGCCCCCTCTCCGGAGATCTAGCCCGCACCGGCCAGCCTCGTCGGAGTAGGGTGGCCGCGCGGCCGACTCCCGTTGCCTGCCGCCGCGCCCCACCGGTTTTCCCCCGCGCCTCCCTGCATCTCCCTGAGCCCCCGCCATGGACGCGAGCAAGGGATCCCGTCGCCGTGCACCGCCGCCTGCCGCCGTTCCCTGGCCAGATCCGGCAGCCTCGAGGCCGGACCCGCCGCCGGGTGCCTCGATCCGGCCGGTTCCTCACCGGAGCGCCGCCCCTCGAGCCAGCCCGCCGCCGGCGCGTCCCCTGTTGGCGCCCGCTGGAAGAGCCAGCGCCTCGCCCCTACCCACGTTAACCGACCCGACCGGCCTCCCCGCGCGCCTGGGCCGAGCGCCAGCTCGCCTTGCTAGGCCCACCTGCGCCTCGACTGGCCCATGCCGGCCTCTCTCAGCGCCACGTCCAACGCCTCCTCTAGCCTGCCTGCTCACCTCCGGCTGGGCCAAAGCCCACAAGGTGAGCGCCACCTCTCTATCCATCGCCCTGTGCACGTTTTAGTTATCTTGCGCATGCACCGATTTGGCCCGGTAGTTATTATTATAGGTTTTTCGGATTTATTAATTTCAGGTTTATTGCTAGATTTAAAACGCGAATATATTTTATCCGTAAGTCGGATTGCAGCGAGTAAAATATGCAACTTGAGTAGTATTTCGTGTAGAATATTATTTGGCAACTTGCATGCATGTTTGAAGTGATTTGACTTGCCATATGCCTAGAAACGCATGCTGTCCTATTATGTGTTTGTTCCGTATTTATTTTTCGCGCGTGTCCGGATTGCTCAAAATCCGTAGATAAAATGCTCATGTTTTTAGGGACCTTTTGCCATGTATTTTAGAGTGGTTATTGGTATTTTTTTGCATGTAGGATTCCGTCGCTAGTTTGTTCTACCGTGTTTAGGACATATTCTCGCATATTCGTGTGGCGTTATTTTCATTTTGCAACGCCACATGTTATATATGTTTTCAGGGTAGAAAAATCCATAGAATTTAACTGTGCATTTAGTTTTAGCTTTAGAGAAAGTTAGTTCCCGTGATATTTTGCCATGTTGCCCTTTTGTTTATTTTGTGGGTTTTAATCCGTGCATGATATGAAGGAGTTGTCAACTAGAGATATGCCTTGGGTGTGTAGACTAGCCCCTGGTAATTTTGGTTGCAATAGAAATCCATGTTTAGGTGTGGTTTTCTTGTTCTCAACTTCCTAGGAAATAGTGCTGATTTGGAGATGCTGAAATATTCCTAAGTCTGAAATCTGTTATATTTTGTTGCTGTCTTGTCATGAGTTTATCTGGTGATTGGTAGCTCTTTTGAGGTTGGTGCAATGGAGTTACTTGTAGACTTTAGGATTCTCTAGCATGCTGTCAATTTTCATGCCATTTGGAGTCCTGTAGCTTATGGTTTTGTTGCTGTCAATATTCCTTCAGATCGAAAACTGCACTTTCATAAACTGTGTTTTTCTCTAAGTCTGAAACTGTGTGTGAGATGCTATTTTGTGAGTACTTTTCCTAGTGATCCATGCCTCCATGCTAGATGTTATTGGTTGTATGTTGTAGTGCATCTTGCCCTCTACCGCCTCATGCCTTGGTTGAGCATATTAGATTTGTGTGGCTCGTAGTTGTGGGGTGTAGAAAATGCTATGTGGCTGATTTTGGCAGATTGTAGTGATTTCTTGTTTAGCTCGTAGTTGTTGAACCGTTGCTCAGTTTTGATTGTGTCCTATATGAAACTTGCTTAGAATCTCGTGTAGTCTCATATTATCTTTCTGGTTGGGTGTTTTGAAATGTTGTGGATGCCATTTGCACACATATTGCATTCATGCCATCATATCTTACGGTGTTCGTATCTTTTGAACCGTAGCTCCGTTGGAGATGTTCTCTATGTGTAAATTGCTTGTAACGACGTGTAGAATCACGTGAACCTATTTATTTTGATGTTTAACAAATATTTAAAACTGTTAGTTCAGATTTGGACAGAATTACAAATTAACGCATGAGGTCATCTCGGAGGTGCTATATGTCATTTCCGACCTCATTTAAAATGCCTAGATAGGTAGCTTAATTACGCTTCACCTCTTGCCATGTTTAACCACATTTAATATCACCGTATACCAATTCGGGATAGAACTAAAAAAGTCGAATGTGGAGTTTCATCAATATGCAACTCGTTGCATATTGAACTTCACTTAATGTGTAGTATTTGATTGTTGTGAACTAACATGTCATGTGTTGCATATATTCTTCTGCTCATGCATCATATGTGGATTGCATCTTGTCGTGCATATGCCGTGGTGAATATCGTGTGTTGATTCTTGTTTCCGGTTTGCTTCGTCTCGATAGAGTTCCGCAAGCGTGTCAGATTGTGAGGACCCGTTCGACTATATCGGTTCGTCTGCTTCACGGAGTCGTTCTTCTTCCAAGCGGGATCTCAGGCAAGATGACCATTTCCCCAGATACCATTACTATCATTGCCATGCTAGTATTATCATTTCTGTCGCTATGTCTCGTTGCCTACCACATGTTAAATATCATCCTCTCAACATTGCCATGAAAACCTTCAATCTGTTCATAACCTAGCAAACCACTGATTGGCTATGTTACCGCTTGCTTAACCATGTGTCAGCATTGCTAGTTGCAGGTGCAGTTGTTTCCCTGTGATAACATGGGTTCCTTGTTATATCACCCTATTAAATGCTATTTAATTTAATGCACCTCTATACTTGGTAAAAGGTGGAAGGCTTGGCCTTTCTAGCCTGGTGTTTTGTTCCACCTTTGCCCCCTTAGTTTCGGCTACCGGTGTTATGTTCCATAATTGAGCGCTCCTAACACGATCGGGGTTGTTATGGGGACCCGCTTGATAATTTGTTTTAGATTAAAGCTGGTCTGGCAAGGCCCAACTTTGGTTCTACATTTGCCTAATAACCTAATAATAATGCATAGGGAACCGCCGGCACCCGTGGAGTAATTTAATCAACCCCCCGGCCAGTGCTCCTCATGAGTGTTGGTCCCACCTGAGCAATGTCTGGCGCCCCCTGGTCACCCAGGGTTTAGCGATCCCGACGTCTAGCTCATTCGTCGTGTCCTGAGAACGAGATACGCGGCTCCTATCAGGACCGTCGACACATCGGGCGGCCTTGCTAGATTAGTTTTACCTTTTACGAGATATCTTGTGCATCGGGATTCTGGTGAAGCTTTGGGTAATCTCAGAGTTGAGGTTTTCCACTAAGGAGTCCGACGAGATCACGAGCTTCGTGATCGAGGATTCTATGCGGCTTGTGGTAATTTGTGATGGATTAGTTGGAGCACCCCTGCAGGGTTAAATCTTTCGGAAAGCCGTGCCCGCGGTTACGTGGCAACGTGGAAACTTTGTTTAACACTGGTTCTAGATAACTTGAAGTTAACTTAATTAAAATATGCCAATTGAGTGCGTAACCGTGACTGTCTCTTTCGTGAGCTCCTTCTCCGATCGAGGACACGGTGGGGTTATGTTTGACGTAATTAGGTGTTCAGGATCATTCATTTGATCATCAGTAGTTCACGTCCGCTATGAGTAGATCACCCCCCTCTTTATTCTTGTACTCGTAAGTTAGCCACATCATATAATGCTTAGTCGCATGCTGCAGCCTCACCACTTAACCATACCTCACCTATTAAGCTTTGCTAGTCTTGATACCTTTTGAAATGAGATTGCTGAGACCCGTGTGGCTCACAGATTAGTACAACACCAGTTGTAGGTACAGGTAAAGATTACTTGACGCGAGCGCGTTCATTGTTCATTTGGAGTTTCTTCTTCTTCTTCATCGATCTAGGATGGGTTCCAGGCTGGCAGCCTGGGATATCAAGGATGGATGTCGTTTTCTTTTCTCGTTTGTTTTCGTCTGTACACGGACCCTGCTCTTCTTGGTGATATTTATGTATCGTACTGATGTGACTCTGATGTAGCTTATGGCGAGTGTAAGCCAATTCCATATACTCTTCTCTTCAGTACATGTACTTGTAATGATATCCATTCTTGCAAAACGACGAGATGCGCTTCTATCCCTGTCGAGGCCCTCGCGCCAAAATAAGGATAGGATCGCATCTTGGGCGTGACAGTTGCACATCTAAGTCATCAATTTTGCATAAGTGTTAGGATGTGTGCATGGTTTCAGAAAACATTTGAAGATTCTAGGATATTTAGCTCACACCGCAACTTGCAAAATCTTCTCTCATCCAAGGGCTTTGTGAAGATATGTGCTAGTTGATCGTCAGTCTTCACATTGTCGATGATATTATTACCCTTGAGGACATGGTCACGAAGAAAATGATGACGAATCTAGATGTGCTTAGTCTTCGAGTGTTGTACTAGGTTGTAGGCGATCTTGGTTGCACTCCCATTGTCGCAGTAGAGGGGCACATTATTCATGTTGATGATGTAGTCTCTACGGGTTTGCTTCATCTATAGCAGTTGAGCACAGCATGATCCGGCAACGATGTACTCAGCTTCAGGAGTGGAGAGAGAAACACAATTTTTCTTCTTTGAGGACCAGCAGACTAATGATCTTCCGAGGAAATGACATGTGCCTGATGTTGACTTGCGATCCACATGGTCACTAGCATAATCAGAATCAGAATATCCAATGAGGTGAAGATTTGAGCCCTTGGGGTACCACAATCCTAGTGTTGGTGTGTGAGCTAAGTATCGAAGAATATGTTTCACAACCTTATGGTGTTATTCCTTCGGTTTTGCTTGAAAACGAGCACACATGCAAGTACTAAGCATTATATCTGGCCAAGATGCACATAGATACAATAAAGAGCCAATCATCGAGCGATATACCTATTGATCAAAATCTTTACCATTTTCGTCAGTGCAGAGGTGGCCGTTGGTAGACATAGGAATCTTGACGCCTTTGCATTCATGCATGTTGAATTTCCTCAGAATGCCCTTGAGGTATTTCTCCTGAGATATGAAGATTCCATTGCGTTGTTGACGAATTTGAAGACATAAGAAGAACTTCAGCTCCCCCATCATAGACATGTGATATTCTTCACTCATCATGTAAGCAAATTCATCACTGTAATGTTTGTCAGTACAACCAAAGATAATGTCATCGACATATATTTGGCACACAAATAGTTCATTTTCATAAGATTTTGTGAAAAGAGTTGGATCAAGTGAACCAGGTTTGAAGCCTTTCTTCATGAGGAATTCCTTCACTGTATCATACCATGCCTGAGGGGCTTGCTTGAGACCATAGAGTGCCTTTTCGAGTCTGAAGACTTTGTGTGGATGCTTCGTATCTTCAAAAACTTGGGGCTGAGCAACAGATACTTCTTCCTCAAGCTTACCATTGAGGAATGCACTTTTCACATCCATTTGATATAGAGTAATATTATGATGATTAGCATAAGCAAGTAGTATTCGAATAGCTTCAAGTCTAGCAACAGGTGCAAAAGTTACATCGAAATCAATGCCTTGGGCTACGAGCCGTGCCTTGTTCCTCACCACTTGACCATCCTCATCTTGCTTGTTTTGGAAAATCCACTTGGTGCCGATGATATTGTGCTTGCAAGGATCTGGTCATTTGACGAGTTCCCACACGTCATTTAGCTTGAACTGAAGAAGTTCATCTTGCATGGCTTGAATCCACTCAGGTTCCATGAAGGCTTCACGAACTTTTGAGGGTTCTGTGATAGACACAAACCAGGAATGCCCACAAAAGTTAACTAAACGTGAAGCTTTTGAGCGAGTGAGAGGACCTGGCGCATTGATGTCATCGAGGATTTTGTCAAGTTCCACTTCATTTGCAATCCTTGGATGAGCTGGTTGAAGACTTTGGTTGGGCTGAGGATTTTTGATCGGGAGCAATTTCCTCAAGTGCACCTGTCTGAATTTCATCAGTGTTGGGGACGATTTCTTCATCAATTTCCTCAGTAGGAACGATATCCTCAGTGGCTTTGAGCTTGATTGCTTCCTCGGGAGGTAATTTATCTGGCGCAGGAGGTAATTGCTCTCTTTGCGAGCCATTAGTTTCATCGAACCGCACATCTACAGTTTCAACGACCTTGTTGTGATAGGTGTTGAAAACTCTGTAGGTGTGCGAGTCCTTTCTTGTAACCAAGCATAAAACCCTCATGTGCTTTAGGTGCAAATTTTGAGCTATGGTGAGGATCTCTAATCCAGCATCTTGCACCGAAGACTTTGAAATAGCTTACATTTGGTTTCTTGTCAGTGAGGAGTTCATACGAGGTTTTCTTGAGGAATTTGGAAGATATACCCTGTGATGATGTGGCAAGCAGTGTTGATTGCTTCAGGCCAGAAATGACGAGGATTCTGATATTCTTCAAGCATAGTCCATGCCATTTCAACAAGAGTCCCGTTCTTGCGTTCAACTACGCCATTCTGTTGAGTATAAGGAGTAGATAATTCGTGAGTAATACCAAGTTCATCAAGATAATCATCAAGACCAGTGTTTTTGAATTCTGTCCCATTGTCACTCCTAATGTGTTTGATCTTGATGTCGAAGTTCATCGAGGCCCTCGAGGAAAATCGTTTGAAGACTTCCTGCACTTTGGTTTTATATAAAATGATATGTACCCAAGTGTATCGAGAATAGTCATCAACGATGACAAAGCCATATAAAGATGCTGCATTGGTTAGAGTATCATAATGAGTAGGTTCAAATAGATCCATGTGAAGCAATTCAAATGGACGAGTAGTAGTCATGATAGTCTTCGAGGGGTGTTTGGATCTTGTCATTTTTCCAGACTCACAAGCACCACAGAGGTCGTCCTTGAGGAATTTGACTGATTTGATGCTGATGACATGCTTCTTCTTCGCCAGTGTGTGTAAATTCCTCATGCCTGCATGACCAAGTCTTCGATGCCATAGCCAGACTTCTGAGGTTTTTGCTAGTAAGCATGTGGCTGGTTGAGGACCTGTGGAAAAATCAACAATGTACAAATCTCCTCTCCTAAAGCCTTTGAAGACTTTGGATCTGTCAGATTCCATAATGACTACACATCTATATTTTCCAAAGATAACAACCATATCAAGATCACAAAGCATTAAGACTAACATGAGGTTAAACCCAATTGATTCTACAAGCATGACTTTGTTCATGTGCCTGTCAGTGGCATATTCATCAGCAAGCTTTTATCACCAGTCATGTGGTTTGTGCAACCACTGTCAAGAACCCACTCCGTACTCTTGGGTTAGTCATCCTGCAGATGAATTAGTACATCTTACCATCTCATATGCTTCAGACTTGAAGAATATGATTTCAATTTCATCAGATAGGAATATCAACATAAATAGTAAATTCGAGTACGTGTGAAATGTTATCATTTCATCAATTTTAGCTTGCGTCCAATCAAGAATTTTCCTCAGGTCTCCAGAAAATTCTTCAGATGATGACTTTCATCTAGAGACCTGTCATGCAGAAGTGATTAGTTCAATTTCTTCACCACCCACATCTGAAGGGGTGGCAAAGAGTTCATCATCCTGCGGGCACCATATGAGAATGGAGGCATTGAAGCTAATGCACTTCTTTTCATAGTAGGGGGATTAGAGTACTCAAATGAATAGGCAAAGAAATTCTTTGAGGATTTATGAACATAATGATTTGAGGAACAAGGCTCATATCAGAAGAATTAGCACGAGTAATTTCCGTGCATATCAGAAGAATTAGCACGAGTACAAGCATAGTATTAACCATTTGAGGATTTTGATCCTCTTGAAGACTTTGGTCCACCTGAGTAATTTGATCTGGGGTTGAGGTTCTTCACGGGTGGTGTCATGAGGACATTCACTTGAAGATTTTCCAGGCAACTTTTGGGAACCCAGATTTTCCTTAGGGGTGGTCCATTCCTGCAGTTAGTTCCAACATATCAAGCAAATACTTCACCAGACTGATTTTGGATAGTTTATAATTTGAGTCAATTGACTCATTAGAGGAATGGGATATTTCACATGCAAAGCCTGTTAGGGTGGATGGATCGATGGAAGGTCCTTTAGCAGCAACCCATGAGGTTTTGGGGTACTGCTCAGGTTTCCAGTATGATCCATCGGCATTTAATTTCCTGTCAAAGGCAGTGCCTTCTTTCCTCAGGTTCCTGTTCAGAATTTTCTTTTTGAGCACATGGCAAAGGGTTTGATGCCCTTTGAGACATTTGTATATGCCTGTCACATACAATTCCTTCAGCCCTACATTTTCGTCAGTAGCATTTGTGATTTCCTCAAGTGAAGAATTTGATACCACTATAGTAGTTGAAGAATTTTTAGCTATAGAAGCATTTGATGATTCTGGTGAAGAATTAGCAGTTTCACATTCGATGCATTTCAAACATGGTGGAATGAATTCAACCTGAGCGGCACTGATCTGTTGACAAGCAATGAATCGTTTTCCATTCGAAGATCATCATGAGCCATCTTCAACTTCTCAAGATCGAGTTTCCTTTGAAGAAATTCATAGGAAAGTTTCTCATGATCAGCCATGAGTGTGCCATAACGATCTTGAATACTATCAAATCTAGACTAAAGCATTTTCACATCTTCAGTGAGGACTTGAGTACAATTCATTTCATCATTCAACACATCATCGCTTTTGCCTAGCAATTTTTGAAGCTTTTCAATGGCACTTTGTTGTTTAGTTGCAATGTTGGCAAGTTTACTGTAGTTGAGTTTTTTATAATCATCAGGTTCACGGTCACTTGAGTCAGAGGAGGAAGTATCATTCGATACCTTTGAACCTTTTGCCATTAAGAAATAGGTTGGAGCGAAGTCATCGGCATATTCATCAGTGTAGACAGCATTGTCATTTTCTTCAAGGTTGAAGATTGACTTGTCGACGAATGTGGTAGCCAGTGCAAGACTTGCCATACCAGACTCTGAATCTTCTTTAGAACCTTTATCTTCATCACATTCCTCAGATTCTTCCTCTGGATCCATTTCCTTGCCAATGAGTGCCCGAGCCTTTCTGAAATTGGTCTTCTTGTGCGATGAGGACTTTGAAGATTTCTTCTTTTTCTTCGAGTCATCAACACTTTCATCCTTGTATTTCTTCTTCTTTGATTCTTTCACCCAGCGAGGACAATTAGCTATGTAGTGACCAGATTTCTTACATTTGTGATAGGTTCTTTTCTTGTAGTCCTTAGATGAAGATTCTGATGTCCTCATATCTCTTCTTGAAGATTTACCAATCTGGCCACGCTTTGTAAACTTTTGAAATTTCCTCATGAGCATTGCAAGCTCCTGTCTAAGTTCTTCAGGGTCACTAATGCTGCAATCTGAGTCTTCTTCTTCATATGAGGAAATTGCTTTAGCCTTCAGCACACGAGGTCTTGAGTAGCTTGGTCCATACAGATCTCTCTTTTCTTCCTATTGGAATTCATGAGTATTGAGTCTTTCAAGTATATCAGCAGGATCAAGCATCTTATAGTCTCCTCTTTCTTGAATCATGAGAACCAGTGTATCAAATGATGGATCAAGAGATCTTAGTAGTTTCTTCACAACTTCATGGTCAGTGATGCCTCGAGCTCCCAGTGCTTGCAGTTCATTTGAGATGTTAGTGAGGCGATCAAAGGTATTTTGACAGATTTCATTGTCAAGCCTCTTGAAGAGATTGCGAAGAACATCAACACGAGAGTCATGCTGAGTTGAGATTCCTTCATTGACTTTGGACATCCTATCCCAGATAAGCTTAGCTGTGCCCAAAGCACTCACTCTGCCATACTAACCTTTGCTCAGATTGCCACATATGATATTCTTTGCTTGTGAGTCAAGTTGCTTGAATTTCTTCACATCAGCGACAGACTTAGTAGCAGTGATGGAGGGAATACCATGTTCCACAATATACGAGAGATCATTTTCAATAGCGTGAAGATGCATCTGCATCTTGGTCTTCCAGTAGGGAAAGTCCTTTCCTTCGAAGGTAGGACATCCTGAAGTAACTAAAATCACACAGAACAAGGGAGTAACTTGCTCTGATACCAATTGAAAATGTGTTATATCGACTAAAGGGGGGGGGTGAATAGGTGATTTTTATAATTTCATTGCTGAGGAAATTCCTTGTGAGGAAAGTCCTCAATGATGAATTAAGTGTAGTGGAAATAGCGCAGGATCAGGTGTGCAAAAAATTCAGTAGCAGATTACTTGTTGAGGATTATGAGGTTCAGTTTGCACAGTTAGCAAGTAGAGAGTAAGTAGGTGAAGATTATCTTAAGTGAAGAATTTGAGGTTGAGGAAATTCAAAGAAAATCTTCAAACAAATTCTTCAACAGTTCATATCAAAGTCTTCAACATACAATCCGAGGAAATGAAAGAGTTGAAGAAATAGAACCCGGATCACGTTGAAGACAGTTGTTGATGATCTAGCTCCAACTGCTGTGACAGTTGCACTTCTGGTTTAGAGCGGCTTGGCATTGAAACCAAAGGACACACAATCCCTACCTTATTCTTCTTGAGCTAAGGACACATAGTCCTCGCCCAACACTCGTGGTAAGTCTTCAGGGCAGACTTCCAAACCCTCACAAACTCGGTCACACGGCGATCCACAATTGACTGTTGGATGCTCTAGACCATGACGCCTAACCGTCTGGAGGATGCACAATCCTCAAAGGTAAAAGGCTTCAGCTCCACACAGGAACACATTCTTCAGTGATGCTCAATCACTTGGTTTTTAATTTTAAGTTTGGTGTTTGGGGTATTTCCTCACTTGATGATTTTCTCTTGAAGACTCTAAGGAATTTGGGTTGCTCTAAATGAGAAGTGTTAGTTTCTCTCAGCGCACCCAACCATCTAGTGGTTGTGGGGGGTGGATATTTATAGCCTGGGAGCATCCGACACGATTTGACATAAATGCCCTTAAATAATGTGACAGTTGGGTGGATAAGATCAGCGAGGTGGCGCGTGTCGTGGCAACGGTCAGAACTTTCAACTGTGAAAGTCCTCATGTCTCTCATATTCCTCACTTTGAGGCTTTGGTAGGTTTAGGTTTGGGTTGAGCATCATGAGGAAATTCATTCCATAGTATTACTTCGACCCCCTTTAATAGTACGGTGTTCCTATGACTCAAGAGTAAAGAAAATGAAACAGAAAGAGTAAATCTTCACACTTCAAAGTCTTGAGGCTGTTTTTCTTCAGGACACACCGAATTCCTCATCTTCAATATCTTCATGAGGAATATCAATTTCATCACAATTTCTTCGCGATCAAAGTCTTCAAGGTAAGACCAAAGTCTTCCGCCGAAGACATACATTTTTAGGGGTCCATATTCATCGTATAACTCAAACTCCTCAGCGACTTATAGAGCCTGTGTACACTTACAAACACATTAGTCTCTTAACCTATAAGTCTTCAAACCACCAAAATCACCAAGGGTACTAGATGCACTTACAGATACTATCTCAGGTAACCTCACTAAAAACTAAGTTATACAGAAGGTTATCCAAGGAATCATCACTGTCAATAAGTTGATTATCAACTATAGACTGACGATCTAGATAAGCTTGAGGTAAAAGATAGTCATCATGACGAAAAGGGATGTTAAAACGTTTCGCTAAGCGAGTGGCATAAATACGATAGTGGATTTTACTCTTAGATCTGTTATTGTGTAAACGTCGAGTAATGATAGCTCCCAAATTAAAGGTTTGATCATTATGGAGTGCTCGTTGTAACATGGCAAGGTCAGGAGCGCTAAGTATACTACCCTTCCCCCTTGGAGCTAAACATTTCATGATAAATAAAGCAAAGTAATGCACTGAAGGAAACTGCAGGCTCGGGGCGGTGGCTTTTCATACGCCTCTCGTCTCACAGCCTGTTAAGATGAGCAGGAAATCCTCAAACTCAATCGGTTTGGGTACTCTTAACTCCCTATGAGAGGGAATTAAACATATCTCACAAAATTCAGTAAGCGGTATCTGGCGGGTTTCAGCATATAGTTTAAACTGCATTAAAGGTGGATCATGCTTATTTAGAAAATAGAAATTTTGAACAAAGGAATTATTGAGGGTATGGTATTGGTCACACTCATCTGCGATGTAGTTGGTCAACCCAACATTTGCCATGAATTACGCAAACTCATCTTGGAATCGGGCTTGTTCCATGAAAGGAGTGTGTGGCCATTCGCACGGCCGGACCTCCGTCACTCGTGGCATGGTGAGTCCAATAGCAGACGATTCACCAAGAACCCCCTTGAAATTCTTATTGGATGAACTCCTCCTCAAGAGGTTCATTTTTCCAAGAACAAAATTTTCAAAATTTTTGGGTAACAAACTAAGGTTAATGAAACTTCACAAGGATGATAGCAACTACTCATAGGGATGCCTAGGGCCTAAAACAAGCATTCGAACTACTTGGAAATTCAAGAATTCAACATGCAATCTCATCTAGAGCAGCACCTAGAGTAGCTAATTACTTTTAAGATAAACCATTAAGAAAAAACTATTTGGAGGAGTGGGGGAGTTACATAGCAAGGAGAAATCCCCTAAAATAGTTTCACAAATGGATTTTCAAGCAAAGAGATCGAAATCCACGGGTTTGGGAGCAAGAACACGGGAGAGAGAGGTACATGGATTTTTTTCTGGAGGTAGGTGACGAAGTGAGCTGAAGGAATAAGTGAGGGGACCCCGAGGGGCCTACTAGACACCGGCTAGCGTGCCCTGGTGTCTAACGGCCACCTCGAACATCCCCTGTAGTGTTTTTAGTGCCAAATATTCTCAAATATTCAGAAAAAATCATGTGAAAACTTCAGGTGATCTGGAGAACTTTTATTTTTGGGCACTTTTTATTGCGCAAAAAAATATCAGAAAACAAGGTAATCATGACTTTTTATTGTAATTAAATAAAAATAACATGAAAAGTAAAATGAATACACAGAGTTTTGCTTACTGAATTCATCGACCTCACGCTTCTTGAAAATGATTCATTAAAAAGGTTGATCAAATCTTATTAACAACCACTTCCAATTAGCATGATCCCGAAGAATTTTTGTAAAACACTAAGTTACCTCAACGGGGATGTGCATATCCCCCACAATAAGTATCTTGTATTTATTTTTGGCAGTAGGTAGAGGTAGTTGAAAACTTTCATTGGTGATAGTCAGAGATTTTTCAATAATATTAACACCACTCACTTGAAAATGTTTCCCCGGAAAATGCACCATGTGTTCTTTACCATTGCCCTAAAAAGCGACTTTGCTTTTGTTGCATTCAATAATAGAACCTGCAGTATTTAAGAAAGGTCTACCAAGGATAATCGACATGTTGTCGTCCACGGGCATATCAATTATAACAAAGTATGTCAAGATAGTAACATTTGCAAAAATAACGGGTACATCCTCACAAAAATCGATAGGTATGGCAGTTAATTTGTAAACCATTTGCAACTAAATTTCAGTAGGTCTGAGTTTATTGAAGTCAAGTCTTTTGTATAAAGACAAAGACATAGCACTAACACCACCTCCTAGATCACGCAAAGCAGTTTTCACATAGTTATTTTTGATGGAACATGGTATAGTTGGTACTCTTAGATCTCCTAATTTTTGAGGTACTCCATCCTTAGAAGTATAATTAGTAAGCATGGTGGAGATTTCAACTTCAGGTATTTTTATTTTATTAGTGATGATGTCTTTCATGTACTTAGCATAAGAGGCCATCTTTAAAAGATCAGTTAAATGACTACGCAAAAAGACGGGCTGAAGCATTTCAGCAAAGCGTTTGAATTCCTCCTCACCTTTTTTTCTTGGTTGGTTTAAGTGGATAAGGCATGTGTTTTGAACCCATTTCTCTCTTTCTTTGCCATGCTTTCTAGCAACAAAATTTATTTTAACATAACGTTTGTCCTAAGGTTGTGGGTTATCAAGATCAATAGCAGGTTCTATATCAACATCATTATCAGGTTATTTATCAATGTCAGGTTGAACATCTACATGAGCATCATCATTCTCATCTTAATTATCACTAGGTGAATGCTCACTACCAGATTGAGTTTCATCATGAGAGATAGAGATACCATTAGCGGAAGGTTTTTCTACTTCAGGTTCAATAGAAGTATGCAAGGTCCTATCATTTTTTTCTTTTTATTTCTAGAAGGACTAGGTCCATCAATATTAATTCTTTATGAATCTTCTTCAGTTTTTTTAGGATGACCTTATGGATATAGTGGACCTTGATTCATTGTTCCTCCTCTAATCATTAATCTAACGACATGATCATTCATATTATTAGTCATTTCATGAAGTAACTCATTTTGGGATTTAGCAACATGTTCTAGTTGGGTTTGAACCATAGAAGCATGTTTTCCTACACTATAACAAGTCACTTAAGCGTGCAATCATATGAGAGTTTTGTTTCAATTGTTTGATGACACATGAATTGAAATGATCTTGCTTTATAACATAATTATCAAACTCATATAAGCATTGACTAGGATGTTTATTGTGAGGGATGTCACCTTGATCAAACTTTAAAATAGAATTTACCTCCACTTCGTATGGTGGTGTTTTGAGACCATGCATTTTTTCAATAGGTGGTAGATTCTGAACATCTTCAACTTTAATGTCTTTTTTCCTTCATACATTTCTTTGCCTCTTGCATAGTTCAGGACTAAGGAATAGGATACCCCTCTTCTTTGGAGTGGGTTTAGGCGGTGGTTCAGGAAGTGTCCATTCATCATAATTCTTCAATATATTAGTCAATATTTTCTCAGCTTGTTCGAAAATTCGTTCCCTCAAAAACACAACCAACACAACTATCTAGGTGGTCCCTAGAAGCATCGGTTAGTCCATTATAAAATATATCAAATTTTCATTTTTCTTAAGAGGATGATCAGGCAAAACATTAATTAATTGGAGAAGCCTCCGCCAAGCTTGTCGGAGACTCTCTTCTTCAATTTGCACAAAGTTAAATATTTCCTGTAAGGAAGCTTGTTTTTTATGAGCAGGAGAATATTTTTCAAAGAAGTAGTAAATCATATCCTGGGGACTACACACACAACCAGGAGCAAGAGTATTATACCAAATCTTAGCATCACCCTTTAATGAGAATAGAAATAATTTGAGAATATAGTAGTAGCGAATTTTCTCATCATTAATTTAGCTTAGCGAGATGTGCCACAACAGTTTCATTTTCATAGCCATGAAAGGGACCATATTCAACCAAAGTAATTATCTCGGGGTCGACAAAGAATTCATAATCCTTATTGTTAACAAAGATAGGTGAAGTAGCAAACTTAGGATCATATTTCATTCTAGCATTCAAGGATTTTTCTTTTAACTTGCATAAGATCTTCCCTATCCTTACAAACAATAAAGTCTCTACATTTAAGGATAGTTTCTTAAGATCTTCCTTATCCTTACAAGCAAGAAAGTTTCTACAATGTCTTCATCCATAACATAACCTTCAGGTATTTGAGGCATTTCATTTCTACGATAGTCGTGCATAAAAGGTATTTCAATATTTTCAATAGCAAAGACTTCATCAGTTTCACTAGTATCATCAATTTCAGCATGCTTAATTTCTTTAGCTCTAGCAAGTTATTCATCAAGAAATTCACCTAGCAGCATAATATCATCAAGCAAGGTACTAGCATCATCATAAGCATCATTCATAGTAGAGTTAGCATCATGAGTAACTTGCGACATATGAGGATTAATAGCATGTGGTGGTGGTGTTGCAAGTCTATTTAAAACAGAGGGTGAATAAAGTGCAGAGCTAGATGGAAGTTCCTTACCTCCCCTCGTCTTAGAGGGAACAATCTTGGTTCTTGAATCTTTAAAAGTCTTCATAGTGATCAATAAATGGACATCCCAAGTGACTCGGCAATATAGCTATGCTCCCCGGCAACGACACCATAAAACGTTCTTGATAACCCACATGGGATCGCGATAGTTTTCGAGGGTAGAGTATTCAACCCAAATTTATAGATTCTACACAAGGGGAACCAAAGAATATTTGCAGGTATTAGCAGCTGAGTTTTCAATTCAACTACACTTGGAGATTTAGTATCTACAACACAATGATAGTATCATAGTAACATGATAGTTTTGATAGCACTCGTAACAATAAGAGCAGTAACAGTAACAGTGATAACAGTTTTGTAGCATTTGTAACAACTGTAGCAATAGTAGTAACTTATCAAGCACAATATGTGGAAAACTAGTAGGCACTGGATTAGTGATATTGCTGGATAATATTCATCATGTAACAGTCACAACATAGGGTGACATAGAACTAGCTCCCGTTCATCGATATAATGCAGGCATGTATTCCGTAAATAGTCATACATGCTTATGGAAAAGAGCTTGCATGGGTCCATAAGGAAACTAAGGGATATTAAGGCCTCCTTTTAGTAGAGAACCGGAACAAAGCATTAACACATAGTGAATACATGAAGTCCTCATACTACGGTAATCACCGGAAAGAATCCCAATTATTATTACTTTGGGGTATGCAAACCCTAACACGTAGTAGGTGCATATAACTTGCAAGATCGGATCAAGAATATAGATATAATGGTGAAAACATAAACGGTTTAGACCTGAAATCATGGCACTCGGGCCCTAGTGACAAGCATTAAGCATAGCAAAGTCATAGCAACATCTATCTCCGAACATAGTGGATAATAGGGATCAAGCCCTAACAAAACTAACTCGATTACATGATGAATCTAATCCATCTCTTCACCGACCAGCAAGCTACAAAGGGATTACTCACTCCCGGTGGAGAGCATCATGGAATTGGCGATGGAGGAGGGTTGATGATGACGAATACCAAAGATTCCCCTCTCCGGAGCCCCAAACGGACTCCAGATTAGGCCTCATGATGAAGAACAGGAGGCGGCAGCGGCTCCGTATGTGAAACACGATGAAACTTGCTCTCTGGTTTTTCTCGAAAAATAGGGTTTTATAGCGCTGGAATTAGAGTCAGAGGAGCCACGTGGGCCTCACTAGACACCAAGCCATGCTAGGAGGGCCTGGCGCGCCATGATGTCTAGTGGGCTCATGTGGCCTCCCCTATGTTGGGTCTTGTTTCAAGTATTTTTCATTTATTTGAGAAAAAATCTCCAAAAAGTTTCATTCCATTCCGAGAACTTCTATTTCTGCACAAAACAACATCATTTTAGTTTTGCTGAAAACATCATCAGTCCGGGTTAGTTCATTCAAATCATGCAAACTAGAGTCCAAAAGAATAGAAAAAGCGTTAGGAAAAGTAGATACGATGGAGATGTATCAATCCATCACAAGAAGGGGCTCCTCTCGAGCAGGTGAAGTTGCAGATGGAACTTGAGGGGGCTTGGGCACTTGGGCCGAGCTCAAAGATTTTTCTTTTTGTCTTCAGCTTCTTGGTTGGTTAAGCTTGAGGAGCTAGCGTAGGCTTGCACTTTCTGGCTTGAGCCTCAACTTGCTTGGTCTTCTTGCTGGTTACAATATAGGAAGGAGGGGTTGTCCTTGAGCTTCTTAAGCCAGCTAGAAAGTTGATGCTTGGAGTGGCTTGCCTTGGTTGTTCAGACTGGCTTGAAGACATTGAAGCTTGCCTTGACCTTTCAATGATTTTTGGGTCAAGGGCTGGCTGGCTAAGAGATTTCCTCTTAAGCATCTTATTGTGGGCTTGGAACACTATAGCAGATTTCTTATTTAGACGCACTAGGGCGCCATTGACATCTTCACAACACTTTTCAAACTCTCCTTTTAAATCTTTCATGTAGAGCTCATAGCCTTGGATCTGCTCGACAAAGAGATTGTGAAAATTTGTCTTGAAAAGAGTTTTCTCATGGTGAATCTATCACGTTGTTGCACAAACTTTTGCTAAATGTTGAGTTCCTCATTCACCAGCCCTTGAAAGGTGACACTCAGCCCAATGGGAAGCTGAAGAGCGCCAATGGTGAGAGAGGGGTCAACAAACCATTCATTGATGAAGTTGTTGAGAATGTATGCATCAAACAGAGCCACATATTCCGGACGGTTTGCTTCTTCCTCCTTTTGCTGGTTAAGCTTCACCTGTGCTTCATCGTCGAACTCATCATCTGAGAGCTCAATCATGTTTCCAACATCCATCAAGGCGATGGATGGCTTAGAGCCACAAGCGGGAGCAACTTTTCTTTTCAACCTTTGGGTTGTGTGAGATTCATCCTCTGTCTCAGCAAGCTCAACTGGTCGTGAGCGGGAGGCCTGTGGTGTAGTGGCATCTGGCTTTGAAGCCTTTGGAGCCTTAGACTTTGAAGCCTTTGATTTCTTCATTTGCATTGGATCACCAACAGGGGGTTGATCATCCTCCTCAGAAGTTTCATCAGTTAGAGGCCATCCAAGGATGCTAGAGGGGTCTGAATTCTTTGGCATTGGTGGCCCGAACATGCAACGGAAGAAGCCAATCTTGATGGCTTCGGCCATTGTCTACCGGTGAAGAGTTTTTTAGACAATGCCAGTCCATGGTCCCTCTTCTAGATTCTTCTTTGCATATTCAACAGTGACAAACCGATAGTAAAACCATTATTCTGCCCAATATCTTCCAATCCTTTGGATCGGGTCTTGCGTTGTGTGTGAGATTCTTCCGGGTCAATCTTGTAGCACCCATACAAGGGAGGTGGTAGGTCTTTGGTAGTATTCAAGTGTCTTTGTCTTCCACCCTTCTTGGGTGCTTTATCTCTGGCCACAGTCTTCGACTTTGGCAAAAGCTTCGGAGGTTGATGCAAATGTGAACTGGCTCCAAGTGAGTCCACATGTTTCTGCAAGTAGTCTGCAAATGAATTCAGACTATGAGATCCTAGAGATTCTGCCTCGGACATGTACCTCTCAATGAATTCAGAAGATTCTGAAGATAAAAGCATGGTCTAACGATATTGACCTCATTCATCGAATACTTTCACTTTTGCTCAAGACGAGGTGGTTTCACGTTTGTGCAAGTTCGAGAATTTGCACAAGTGAGAAATCAACTCATATTTGAACATAAGTAAAATCATTGAGCAAATAGAGATGGATGTTTGAGTGATGTTGGAAATAAAAAAACAGCAAACAAATAAATATGGTAACTTTTTGGAACAAAGAAGTGGTAAAAATCAAATTTTTATTTACAGCAATGAAGAACACGAGGAAATGTTTGACGAGGCGGAGAGGCCGAGCAGTTCGATCTGTCACACCCTAGCTTGGTGGTGGCAGACGTCTACGACGGCACTGAGGAGGAGATGCTTGCGGACGGCGTGAGTACAAAGACAAAGAAGGCACAACAGCTAAGTGTTTCTTCTCCGACGATGATGAAATCCAGCAACGACACTAGGGTTTGGAGCTCGAAGGCGGAGGCTTGGAAGTAAGGGTAATAATTGAGCCGGGAGACTTGTATTTGTAAGGATGGGTGGAACAAGAATATCTAAATCTTTTGGACGTGTTTGCCTTGGACTCTTCGACTTAGTGGGTCATGTGTCATGCATGCAACACGTGTGACAACCCACTACCTCTGATCTGTAGCACTAGGAGTGGGAATTTTGGCAATTAAGGCGGTAAAAGGATAAGAGTGGAAATTTGAAGATTTTGGTTGGATTTGTCTTTGAAAAGCAAGGATGCTGCAAAGACAATCAACATGTGTCAATTAGAATGCATATGACTGGAGTTGAACACTGTTAGGAGAGATAAGCGTAGATGAGGTGTAAGGGTCCGATCTCATTTGCCTAGATAAAATTCAAAGACATAGCTATAGGCAACATGTTGTAGAGGACATAACTCCATAGTGTTGCATATATTCTATTCAAATGGCAAGTGTTAGGTTTGAATATAATCATAAAATTTGAAGACAAACTCAGTATCATGAAGACATATATGAAAATGCAAAGATAAAAACATTATCTTCATGAGTGGTTGGTGGCGTTGCCTGATACGTCTCCAACGTATCTATAACTCTTGATCGTTCCATGCTATTATATTTTCAACTTTGGATGTTTTATATGCATGAATATGCTATTTTATATTATTTTTCGGACTAACCTATTGACCTAGAACCCAGTGCCAGTTCCTGTTTTTTTCCTTGTTTTTGACCTTTTTCAGATAGGAATATCAAACGGAGTCCAAACAGAATAAAACTTTCGCCGTGATTTTTTATGGAAAATATCAAAAATACCAGAATAAAAAGATACCGGAGAGGAGTCCCGAGGAAGCCACGAGCCAGGGAGGCACGCCCACCCCCCTAGGCGCGCATGGGGGGCTCGTGACTCCCTCGTGGGTCCCCCTGACTTGTTCTCGATGCGATCTGGTCTTATAAATACAAAACCCTCGAGAAATAAACCTAGATCGGGGTTCCGCCGCCGCAAGCCTCTGTAGCCACCAAAAACCAATCGGAGCCTGTTCCGACACCCTGCCGGAGGGGGAATCCATCTCCGGTGGCCTTCTTCATCATCCCGGCGATGTCCATGACGAGGAGGGAGTAGTTCTCCCTCGGGGCTAAGGGTATGTACCAGTAGCTATATGTTTGATCTCTCTCTCTCGTGTTCTTGAGATGTCATGATCTCGATGTACCGCGGGCTTTGCTACTATAGTTGGATCCTGTGATGTTCTTCCCCCTCTCCCTTCTTGTAATGAATTGAGTTTCCCCTTTGAAGTTATCTTATCGGATTGAGTCTTTAAGAACACTTGATGTATGTCTTGCACGTGTCTATCTATGGTTACAATGGGATATTCACGTGAGAACCTGATGTATGTTTTGGTGATCAACTTGTAGGTTTCATGACATCGGGAACCTATGCATATGGGTTGGCACACGTTTGGACTCTCCGGTAGAAGCTTTGGGGCAATCTTTGAAGTTCTATGTGTTGGTTGAATAGATGATTCTGAGATTGTGTGATGCATATCGTATAATCATGCCCACGGATACTTGAGGTGACAATGGAGTATCTAGGTGACATTAGGGTCTTGGTTGATGTGTGTCTTAAGGTGTTATTCTAGTACGAACTCTAGGATAGATTGAACGGAAAGAATAGCTTCGTGTTATTTTACTACGGACTCTTGAATAGATCGATCAGAAAGAATAACTTTGTGGTGGTTTCGTACCCGACAATAATCTCTTCGTTTGTTCTCCGCTATTAGTGACTTTGGAGTGACTCTTTGTTGCATGTTGAGGGCTAGTTATATGATCCAATTATGTTATCATTGTTGAGATAACTTCACTAGTGAAAGTATGAACCCTAGGCCTTGTTTCCACTCATTGCAATACCGTTCATGCTCACTTTTATTATTAATTACCTTGCTGTTTTTATAATTTTAGATTACAAAAACCTATATCTACTATCCATATTGCACTTGTATCACCATCTCTTCGTCGAACTAGTGCACCTATACAATTTACCATTGTATTGGGTGTGTTGGGGACACAAGAGACTCTTTGTTATTTGGTTGCAGGGTTGCTTGAGAGAGACCATCTTCATCCTATGCCTCCCACGGATTGATAAACCTTAGGTCACCCACTTGAGGGAAAATTGCTACTGTCCTGCAAACCTCTGCACTTGGAGGCCCAACAAGTTCTACAAGGAGAAGGTTGCGTAGTACACATCATTGCCCATCGTATAAGAGTGTTTGACCGAGACACAACGCACAATTATCATGGCGCTCTCAAGTCATATTGTTTGTTAATGTATTCACACCTAGAGTGTACATCTTCATGTTTTGAAGACATATGTTACTTCACATGTTGTGCATCGAAGTCATCAATGTGCATAAACGTTAGTATGTGTATCCATTCACTGGACATTCAAGGATTTAAAGATATTTAGCTCATAGCACAACCTGCAAAATCTCTTCTCATCCAAATTCTCGTGAAGATATTAGCCAATTGCTCTTGTGCATTCACATGCTCGATGACGATGTCTCCCTTCAACACATGATCATGAAGTGAATGACGTCGTATCTGAATGTTCTTTGTCATCGAGTGTTGTACACAGTTGTGGGCAATCTTGATGGCACTCTCATTGTCACAATAGAGTAGCAATTTATTCTTGTTGATGTTGTAGTCCTTAAGTGTTTGCTTCATCCAGAGAAGCTGTGTGCAACAGGCCCCGACATCAATGTATCTGGCTTCAGCTGTGGAGAGTGACAAATGGTTCTGCTTCTTTGAAGAATAATAGACCAAAGATCAAACAAGAAAGTGACAAGTGCCTGATGTAGACTTGCGATCAACTTTGTCACCAGCAAAATTTGAATCTAAATAGCCAATGAGATCAAACTTCGAGACCTTTGGATACCATAATCCTAGCAATATAGAAGTACTCGCTTCACCACGAGGTAACAATTCCTTTGGTGCCGCTTGGAATCGGGCACACATGCAAATGCTAAGCATTATATCTAGCCTAGATGCATGTGGGTACAACAAAGAGCCAATCATGCAGCAATAGACCTTGTGATCGAAATCTTTACCATTTTTGTCACTGCAGAGGTTGCCGTTTGTTGGCGTTGGTGTCTTGTATCCTTTACAATCTTGCATGCCAAATTTCTTGAGACAGTCGTTGAAGTATTTCTCCTCAGATATGAAGATCCCATTTGGTTGCTGCCGAATCTAAATCCCTAGAAAGAACTTCTGCTCTCCCATCATCGACATCTGATATTGCTCTTGCATCATGAAGTTAAACTCATCACTATATCTATTGTTGGTACATCCGAAGATAATGTCACCCACATAGATTTTACATACAAACAATTCACCTTCATAGGATTTAGTAAAGAGAGTAGGATCGAGTGAACCAGGTTTGAAGCCTTTCTCGTTGAGAAATTCCTTGAGTTTGTCATACCAGGCCCTTGGTGCTTGTTTGAGGCCAGACAATGCCTTGTTGAGCCCGTAGACCATATCGGGGTGTTTTGGATCTTCAAAGCCTCGTGCTTGAGCAACATATACTTCTTCCTCAATCTTACCATTGAGGAATGCACTTTGGACATCCATTTGGTATAAGCATATATCATAGTGGTTAGCATAAGGAAGCAATATACGTATGGCTTCTTGAGCGACAGTCAAGCCTTGTTTATCACAATTTGTCCAGATTCATCTTGCTTGTTGTGATAGATCCACTTTGTACCAATGATGTTGTGCTTGCATGGATCTGGTTGCTTGACGAGTTCCCATATGTTGTTGAGCTTGAATTGATGAAAATCTTCTTGCATGGCTTGCCATTTTGATTCCACGAAAGCTTCATCTACCTTGGTGGGCTCTGAGATAGACACGAAATCAAAGTACCCACAGAAGTTAGCCAATTGGTTAGCTCTTGAGCGAGTGAGAGGACCTGGTGCATTGATGATGTCGAGCATCTTCTCGATTTGACCTTCATTAGCAACTCGCGGATGGGCAGGACAAAGACTTTGATCCTACTACTGAGCATTGTCTTCAAAAACGACATTATCTTGAGGAGCATCATTATCTTCATGATGGGTAGGTGAAGGAATGATAACTTCCTCAATGTATGGTTCTTATGGTATGATCTCACCAGTGCCCATCAGCCTAATAGCTTCTTTGACTGGAAGTTCATCTAGCATAGGAGGCAGGTGCTCTCTTTGCAATCCATTAGTTTCATCGAACCGCATATCTACAGTCTCATCAATTTTATTGTGAGAAATGTTGAAGACTCTGTAGGTGTGTGAATCCTTTCCATGACCAAGCATGAAACCCTCATATGCTTTCGGTGCAAATTTAAAAGTGTGGTGTGGATATCTAATCCAACATCTTGCACCGAAGACTTTGAAATAACTTAAATTGGGTTTCTTGCCAATAAGTAGCGCATATAATGTTTTCTTGAAGAACTTGTCAAGATATCCCCAGTTAATGATATGGCATGTAGTGTCAATGGCTCCATGCTATAATTTTCTTGGCGTCTTGTATTCATCAAGCCTAGTGTGAGCCATATCTATGAGAGTCATGTTCTTGTGTTCCACGATGCCATTTTGTCGTGGTGTGTATGAAGCGGAGAACTCATATGTGACAACAAGAGAATCAAGATATGTGTCCGGACCAGTGTTCTTGAACTCTGTGCCATTATGACTCCTAATATGTTTGTTCTTGACGTTGTAGTTAGTCATGCATCTATTTTCAAATCGCCTGAAGACATCCCGCACTTCAATTTTGTAGAGTAAAATGTGCACCTAGGTATATTCAGAATAATCATCAACAATCATGGAGCCATATAGATTTACAGTGGTAGAGCAAGTAGGAACAAATAAGTCCATGTGGAGCAGCTCAAAGGGACTTGAAGTCGTCTTGATTGTCTTCGAGGGGTGTTTGTCCCTAGTCATCTCCCCGGCTTTACACGCACCTCATAGATGATATTTCTTGAACTTGACTCCCTAGATGGCAATGATTAGCTTCTTCTTGGTGAGAGTGTGCAAGTTTCTCGTACCAGCATGTCTAAGTCTTCTATGCCACAACCAGCACTCTTTAGCTTTTGCTAGAAGACAACTCGCAACATGTGGTCCTGCACAGAAGTCTACCATGTACAAATCACCTCTTCGAAAACCTTCGATGACTTTGATTTTTTTAGAGTCCATTAGTACAACGCATGAAATTTGCCAAATATGAAAAGCATGTCAAGATCACAAAGCATTGAGACAGACATTAAGTTGTAACCAAGGGATTCGACCAACATGACATTATCCATGTGTCTATGCCTTGTGATAGTAACTCTACCTAGTCCCAGTACTTTGTTGCTACTTTCGTCGGCAAAGACGGTGTGATCTTTGGATGGAGGTCGAAGAGTTGACTCCATCAGTAGGCTTCGATCATGAGTCATGTGACTAGTGCATCCACTATCCATGATCCATTCGGTTGGACTAGTTTTTGCTCCTGCATTTAGAATAAGTCTTGTTCACTAAGGCATGCAACAACATCATGCATTGATGAAGATATTGCAGTGTAAGTAATAGTAGAGATGGGCGATATCAATGGTAACACCATTTTCATCAGATTTCTTGCGTACACGCAATAATGTTTTTAGGTCTCTAGAGATAGTATTCGAGAAGCTTCATCCCTTCTAGAGACCCGATACTGCATGAAGATATTAGTTCTTATTAACCACCCACATTTGTAGTGGTGTCTTAGAAGCTATCAGATATAAAGCAACATCAGAGAGTTTAGGCAATGTTGCCCTAATAGCACGTTCCACACGAGGGTTAGAATACTCAAATGGAGATGTAGAAAAGTTCGTGGTTGGATTAACATAACGGTTCATGCGATAGTGCTAATATTCATGAGTCCTTTGAATCCTTCCCTGCGAAACATAGTGATTAGTACAATCAAGTGAAGACCTTTGCCTTCTCGAAGACTTTGATTTGGGGAATGTCTTCTTCTTGTGATATGTCATCATGACATTCAGAGGAAGCTTCTCAAGAAGACATTTGGGTACCCATATCCTCTTCATGGGTGAACCATTCCTGCAGTTAGTGCCAATGAATCTAGAAAACACTTCACCATTCTGACATTTGAATAGTTTATAGTTGGAATCGAAAGACTCATCAATAATGATAGGATTATCACAATTAAAGCGAGATAATGTTGATGGATCAACTGAGGGGCCCTTTACAGCAACCCATGTGGTTTTGGGGTACTGCTTAGGCTTCTAGTAAGATCCATCAACATTGATGTTTCCTTTGGAACCAACACCCTCTTTCCTAGGGTTTTTGTTAAAGATTGTCTTCTTGAGGACATCACACAAGATCTGACGTCCCTTCAGACTTTTGTACATGCCTATTACAAGCATTGTCTTCAACCTGTCATTGTCATCAGTGATAGTAGTGGTCTCCTCAGATGAGGGGTTAGATACCACAGATATAGTTGAAGATAATGCATTTTGAGAAGCATTTGAACATTCAGCAGTAGAGTAATTAGCTTCAGGAGCAAGGCATTTTAAGCATGGAGCATAAATTCATCCTGAGAGGTACTGATATGTTCAGCTAGGAGTGAGTCATTTTCCTTCTGTAAGTCTTCATGAGCTTCTCTCAACTTGTCATTATCTTGCTTTCTTTGAAGATATTCATAGGAAAGCTTCTCGAGATCAGTCGTGCGAGTATCATCAAGATTTTGGAGATCCTCAAACCTTGAACGAAGACTAGGCATGTTTTCAACCATAGTTTTGTTCAAACTCATCTCGTCCAGCAAGAGGTCATTACTTTTCTCTAGAGTTTGTTGCATTTTCTCCATGACAATTTGTTGTTTAGTAGCAACCGTAATAAGTTCAGAGTAGCTGGGTTTGGATTCACATTCAGGTTCATCATCACTATCGGATTAACCTTCACTTGAAGATGATGAGACAAAATAAGATACCTTAGACGTCTTGGCCACGCGGAAATTGGAGGATCATTTTGGATGACGTTTTCTCTGGCCATGAGGAAAATCGTGGGATCATTTTGGATGACATTTTCGTTCTCATCATCGAGGTACTTCCTAAGGTCAGTGATGAAAGGATCTTGATGAGTGAATGCTCCTTCACAGATATCTGAGATCCTGTACTAGATGAGCTTCGCACAGCCTAGACTATATACACAAGTGAACCATGTCTTGGATAGGCACGAACATATAACATTCTTGTCACCGGCATCCAGCTGAGTACACAAACAAATGTCTTTGGTGGTAGCGTGTTTATAGAGCCCTGAGATGCCCTTATCTATGATAGTCCATAGATCGTCACTCGATGCTTGTAGAAGTTTACACATCAACTTATTCCATAATGGGTAGTCCGTGCCATCGAAGACAAGGCACGAAGCAAAGATTTTGATTATCTCTGAAGTGGACATAGCTAAAACTCCAGGTGGTTAAACCGAAACACAAAACAAGAGAGTACCTTGCTCTGATAACATTTGAAAGTGCTAGTTATCGACTAGAGGGGGGCTGAATAGGCTTTTTTATGAAAAGCTTCGAAATAGTAAATATATTCAAAGTATGCGAAAGCGGAACATGATCAAGTAGGGATAACTATCAAGGATCTAAGCAAAGCATGGAATACAACAAATACATACATGCATGTTAAGCATAGTCATCATACACACTAAGATGAATCTAAGATAAACTTAGACACTATGAAGATAAATAACAGATATGAATGTCTTCGAGGTATGTCTCCAGACAGTTATGATCAAGCAATGGCTTCACAGTACAATACAGTATGTATTAGAGCGAAAGATAAAACTAGTAGCTTGATGAAGACACAAGATTTATTGGACCTGTTCCAGTTGTTATGACAATTGTATGTCTGGTTTGGGAGGCTGAGAATTAACTCCAAAGACCTCGCCTTCACCTTGTTCCCCTTGAGCCGAGGTCACTTAGACCACACCCAATCACCCAGGTAAGTCTTGAGGGGAGACTTCTGAAACCCGTACAAACTTGGTCACCTGGAAATCCACAATGACTCTTGGAGGCTCTAGACCTAGACGCCTAACCGTCTGGAAGATCACAGTCTTCAAGTGTAATAAGTCTCCAGTTCACTCAAAACAGAACGACTTCAGCGATGCTCAAACACACTAGCTCTAGCTGTTTTGGTTTATCCTCGCATCATAGTTCTCTCTCTCAATGTCTTTGAGGAAGGTTTCTCCAAAATGTCAATAGTTGTATCTAACTCTAAGCAGCCACCAACTTTTGTTGGAGGGAGTGGGCTATTTATAGCCAACAGGCAACCCGACATGATATAACCGAAATGACCCTGGGTCAATGGCCAGCCGACATGTGTCCCAATCGTCGGATTTCAAAGACACATGTGACAACATTACTTGGACTACAAGCAATGCTAACTCAACCAACTCTAGAAGATACTTCCTCTCATTGTCTTCACTCGAAGACATAGGTGTTTTGGGTTGAGGATCACGTCAGTGTCTGACTTTGATCACCCTATGACTCAGGAAAGAAGAAACAAAAGTACCAAAAGACTTCGCCTTCTTGTTTCAGTATCTCTAAGTGATTATCTTTGCATACTACCAAAGGCGTCAACCATCATCAATGTCTTCGGACATTTTTAGGGGTTGTCTTTGACGGTTAAACCAAATCTCCACAGACTTCTATCTGTGTTATCCTATGAACTCTCACAAACACATTAGTCCCTCAACTATGCTTTTCTTCAATAGTACAAAACCAACAAGGGGTGACACTAGATGCACTTACATGATTTCTCACATAAAAGCAAAATGTAGAGTCTTGAATCTTGTTGCCAATAGATGTTCCTTGCATCTAGGGGATCTCCACACAATCCTTTGCCAATCCATTCATTGAACGTTTCGTGAAATATACTAGGTAGAATCATTAGTCCAATGAAATATATGTTGTTACTAATTACCAAAACCACCTAGGGAGAAGTTGTGCTTTTAATCTCCCCTTTTGGTAATTGATGACAACATATAGATCAAAGCTTCGACATAAAATATAATCAATGAATAACATCGTTGCTTTGGGAAGTGTGAGATAAGCAAGAGCTCCCCTAAGTTTGTGAATTATTTTAGATTTGCATTTGAATGAAAATGCAAAATCGATTAGGATCATGGGTCACTCTACCATCTCACATACATATTGGTGGTGCGCATAAATGATATGAATGAATTACAATGTACATAACACCAATCATGAGTGAATGATCATCACATAGATGTCTGAAAGATAGGAATTAGTAGCATCAAACATGAAATGTATGATCAAACACAACCAAGTTTAAGACAAATAAAAGATAAACCAAATGTTTTTCAAATGAGAAGAGCAACAAAAAGAAAATATCTCTCTCTCTCTCTCTCTCAGCCCTATGATCTATAACACTTCTCCCCCTTTGACAACAAGTTATCAAAAAGCTTCAAGGTATATAACTAAATGTCATTGTGGGCATGATCTCCTCCTTGGGGCGATCTGGTTGCCCTGGTAGTTGTGGAACGAGTTGATATGAGAGCGTCTGCAAATACGTCGACGTAAGTCCTCTCGGATGGTGGAGTTGATACTGGAAGTGCTGAAGGAGGAACAATAGTAATGGCAACTGGGGTAGACGCTGAAGGTGTCAGGTCCTGAACAGGCACAACTGTAGATCTAGCCTTAGTGCTGAACTAGGTCTAGACAAGCAATGTAGGGCTCTCATCATCATCGTGTGAGCTCAACATGGGCACACCATATACCTCATTCTTCAACTAGTTGACCGTGATAGTTAGCTCAGTCACCTTGTTATCAAGGCTATGTAATTTTGTCCCCACAATCCGTTCTAGGTTCTTCCGATTTAGCAGAATGCCATTGATGTCCTTCTCCATCCCTTGGATGGTGCCGATGAGATATGCCATTTGGTCACTCTTCGTCTTGAGCATTAGAGCACTAGTGGCTATGGGTGCCTCTGCCTGGGCCTCAGCCTCAACCTCGGTCTATGATGTAGATGAAGTGGGATGTGAAGGGTCCATCACCATGACATTATCCTCAAAATCTGGCTGGAGTGGTAGGTGTGGTCGATCAAGCAGATAGATGCCCTTCCCAACCTTGGAGTTGATTAGCATCTGGATGTAAGGAGCATATCCATATGATCTCTTCTGGTGAGCAACAGACCTCTTGATTGTTTCTACAATAAAATCCATCACCCTTATCCTGGTGTGGGTGTCTACATGATGCAACATCTTCATGGAATACCCCCTGATTATCTTGTCATTGCCTGATTTAGGCATCAAGGTGTACCTCATAGTGGTATTGGTGGTGGGTAGTCATGCTTGAAAGAAGTAGACAGAGCCATACTTGTGTGATTTCAGATAAACTCTAGGAATAGGGTTATACATATTGGCCATGGAACTGTGGTTCATCTTAGCCTCATCATACACATCAAGATCTCCATCGTGCACCTTTGGGGCTCCTAAGATGGTAGCCCACTCATCAACATAAGACTGGTCCATGGTGCCTTCAGTCATCCAAACTATCTTGCCATCTGGATAGAAATGAGCTGTAGAATAAAATTGAATCATCATTTCATCATTCCAAGATGTCATCACTCTACCAACAAAAGCATCAATGTCAATGACCTTCAAGTTCTCTAGCACATGAGGGAAGTAGTCTTCATTCTCCTTGATGAACCTCCAATCAATGTATCTCATGTCACTGACAGTTCGACTCTTGTCTAACAAGACAGTCTCGTAAAAATCTTGCTGCTCCTTAGTGTGGAAGCGAGCATGAAGTGCATTTCTTCTTCTAATAGCATAAGGATCAACATCTCTCCACTTTATGAGCCCTTGATCTTCCTCTTCTTCATATCCTCCGCAAATGGATGATCATCATTGTGTTCTGGCAGATAAGGTCTGAGCTTCCTCAAAATAGCAAGTTCCTAATCTTCTTCAGAAGCATCCCTGGAAGTTGAACCCTTGTTCTTTGCAGCTACCGAAATGTCTCTCGTTGTCTTCTTGGCCTTGATTGCAGTTGACTTCTTGGCCTTGGGAGCAGATGGTTTAGACTTAGATGTAGGCTTGCTTGGCATAGCATCTTTCATAAGTTTCCTTAGCTTGGAAGGAGGTGGATTAGCAGCAGGGACCTCCTTTTCCTCTTCCTCCTCCTCATTAGGGTACTCTAGAGTGGAGGGGTGCACAACAACTTTAATAAATCTTGTTCTTTGCCTTTTCTTCCTAGACTTTTTAGCCAAAAAAATTGTCCTTCCTGATGAACTGGGGTTCTCAACACCCTTATCTCACCCTGGAGCTTTCATTCCATCAGTGCAGACACACTCCTTTCTGATTTTCCTCCTAGTGTATGTGACCTCATATGGACCAAAATCAACATATTCCTCATGTGAGTTCAACTTCTTCATGGCCTTGGTGGCTGCCTTGGGCAAGCCATGAGAGTTGGGGGTGCTAGGGTCAGAGGAACTAGCTTCTGGACTAGTGCCAGCATCAAGATCTTCACTTGGCTCTCTGAAATCATTCTGGTTGTCATGTGATCCTGACATGTTGCACTCAGTATATGTCCCTGTGAATAGATGTATAAGAGTGGAATAGATAAGCATCACAAAACACATGTATTTTTGCAAAATTTGAACTAAAAAACTTAGCTTCGGTTTTCCATAGTATGGATTTCAGTTCCATCATGTTTGGAATTTCAGAGCTACCAAGACAGACAATCTCATTTACATAGACTTGGTCACAACTTTCGGTTTCCGTGAAAGGTAACTCGGTCTCATCGAGACTGCTCTCGGTAACCCTAAAATTCAGATCGGTGACATCGATTCGACTCCACTCGGTGACTTTGAGATGCGTACGACACAAACCTAAACCTAAAATTTCTTGTTCACCTATGTCTAAGTAATTTTTTGGTGGATGAGATTGACGCAATCTATGGCAAGAAGTGGAATGCTTCCTAATGCGCAAGAATAAGTAGTTGGAAGGCAAAAGGGGTCAAAGTCTTACCATAATTTAGTGAAGACCTCGCTACGACGGCAAGGGCAGGGAGGATTCCCATTGATGGCGGCGGACTCCTACGGCGAGGGTGAACGGGAGGTGAGGTAGACCTCCGTAGACACGAGCGGTGAAACAGAGAGGCGTTGGGTTCGTCGTTTGAAGATAGATTTCAAACTTCGGACCCATAGGATATATATACCCTCCTGCTATCAATGACACCGAACAAAAATTGTGGTTCCACCAAGATGCGTAACTGCCTGTGGGCATAGGAACTCAGTGACACCGAGATTTGAAGATCATTGACGCCGAGATTCAAAACCTAGATCAACCCTAGTGCTTTGGTGGAACCGAGTTTTGAGAGTTTGTTACACTGAATGGCACATGGGTGGATTTGGAAGTCAGCCTTTGTCGAAACGGAACTCCGAGTGGTCCTCATAGAGAGGGTCTGATAAGTGTTTGCAAATATTTTGTGATGAAGCATGAATAGAATTTGAGACGAGAAAGCATAGATAGCTAGAGGGGGTACTTAGGCATTCTTGTACATCCAATTGGCCGAAGAATATAAAATCCAAATAAGAGCAATTAGATGTCCTCGTATGAGAAGAAATATGCATTCAAACATGCTCACACAATAAGATATCAAATAAAATATGGCAAACATGCAAAACCACTGTAGTATCTACCAAGCACTTTGGCGATTATGAAATCATCTATATATGAGTATATTGACTTAGTAGCCAAGTAAGAATACTTGATCATAGGTCATACTCATCTTTTAAGCACAAGTGGTGTTGCCACTTTTACATACATATTTTAATGTGTTAACACCTTCTGAGATGCTTTGGCTCAAGTCTTAGAGTAAAGCTCCCCCTTGATGTGACATCCCCCCTAAGAGGGATAAACTAACCTTGGGTTTTGTCATTGAAGACTTCATGTATGTTTTGTAGCAGTGGATGCTCATAGTTGATGAAGATCATCTTGAGTTGGGATCAATCCTTGTAGTTTTGTACTCTTCTCACCTACATGGGTCAGTCCCACACAAGGAACAAATACAAGGAATTCAATGGACATGGAGTGAAACACATTTAAGATGATGTCCATTGATTCATTATTTAACTTGTACCTTGCTTAACTATGAGGGAATGTGTGACTACTTGAACTATTGCATAAGGTTGGAGCTGATTGCAACTATTTCTTGCCAAAAATTAATGTGAGTGAATTTTGTTGGCGGATTCACCCCTCAAGAACTTCTCTAGTTCTTGCTTGGGGACCCACATCAACTTGATGGGGATCCTTGGATTTGAGGTAGCACTTGATGAAGTAGAGCTAGTAGTGTCCTTGGGAACCCACTTGACCATAGCTTGGGATTCTTCTTCAAATGAGTAAATGTCTTCTTGAAGCTTGTCCTTCCCCTTGAGCTTGTGGACGTGTGGTGGAAGGTCATCTTAGGCATTTTTCCCCTTGGAGAGATTAGGATCATACTACTCCTTTTGGGGAACAAACTTCATTTTGGGGTATTGACCTTCTTCCCATTCAACTCCATTGGCACTGAAGTAGCCAATGCCTTGGTTCTACCAGTGCCATCCTTGCTTGCGTACAATCTCCTTGAATTGCTACTTTTTGCAAGACTTTTGTAGAAACCTTTTTCTATAATCCCTTTCAATAAATTTTTTTCTTGCTCAAGTGTAAGTTGGCAAAGAGAATCATTAGTGGAACCAATAGAACTACTAGAAGAAAAATCATTTGATTTAACATTTATATTGTTGCTACCATATGAAGAACATTTCTTGCCTTTATTACTAGTTTTCTTACATTTAACTTGTGGAACAAAGGTAGACAAGAGTAATCATTTGGCTAGATAGTAAGAACTCTTGTATAGAAGATCGTCATTGGTAACTTTAAGACACTCATGTTCTTCTCTAAATTTAGCTTCTTGAAGCGTAACTTCTCATGAGTTCTTAGAAACTCTCTATGATCTTCTTGATTAGATTCATGGGCTAACTTAAGAGTGTTTAGTTCTTTAGTTAGACGACCAATATCCTTCTTATCATCATCACACGACTTATCTTGACTAGCATGATTATTATCAAGTTCATTTTGACTAACATCACTAATTTTATCAAAGAGCGAGTCATCATCTCCAAGTAATTCATCCTCATCACTATTAAAGTCAATGTATTCGGAGTGTGATATGTTGGGGCCTTTAGCCATGAAGAAAATTCCACTTCCTTCATTTGGTGAATCAAATATGTCATAGGAATTGGAGAATACGAGTGCTAGTGCAACAACACCTTCATATTGACTATAGTCGAAGTTGGAGTAGTAGCTTCTCACGGATTGATTTTCAGATTCACAGCCGTATACCCTTTCACCAATGTGAGCTTGATGTCTTCTTCTTGAGTAGCTCTTTGTGTACTTGTCCTTCTTCTCTGAGTCCTTACTTCTGCGGGAGGTTCTTCTTTGATAGCGATCTTCTCTACTCCTTCTCTCTCTCTGAGGTGACTCATCTCTTGAGCTTGTTCTTCTAGGCGACTCTTCTCTTCTCTTGTGGGTGGGGGCGGCGTGCACTCATTTGAATAGTGACCAGGACTTGCACAATTGTAAAAATTCCGGACACAACCAGATGAAAGCTTTTATTCATATCTTGAGTTGGAGCTTCTCTCTCTGACTCTATTCTTATAGAACTTGTTGAATTTCTTGACCATGAGGCTTATTTGTTCATTGGTAACAAGGTTGTCAATTGAGGTAGTGGGAGTGTCACTTGTGGCTTTGTATGCATCACTTGACTTGGCGTGAAGCTCTCCCTTGTCTTTTGGTGACATCTCATGAGCAACAATCCTTTCAATGACTTTCGTGGGCTTGAGATCTTTGTAGTTTGGCATCATTTGGATTAGTGTGCACATGTTGTCATACTTTCTATCCAAGGCTCTAAGGATCTTCTTGATGATGAATTTGTCGGTCATCTCTTCGCTTCCTAAGATGGCAACCTCATTTGTGATGAGAGCAAACCTAGAGTACATTTCCACGAATCCTTCACCATCCTTCATCTTGAACTTTCCAAGTTGACTTTGTAGCACATCCAACTTACATTCCCTGACGGATTCAGTACCTTCATGCATATCAACCAAAGTATCCAAAATTTCCTTTGCATTCTCAAGAAGGCTAATCTTGTTGAACTCTTCGGGGGGCATATGCAGTTGAATAGAATGTCGCATGCTTGAGCATTGTATTGCAACATTTCAATTCTTTCGACATTGCTTCATGATCTGTTTCCTTTCCATCACCAAATAATTCACCTTGCAATCCAACACGAATAACAACCTAAACGGCGGGGTTATGACCAAGAATATGCATTTTCATTTTATGCTTCTTACTATAAAAGTTTGTACCAACAAAAATATGGACCTCTACAATGATAATTTCCCTCACTAGATGCCATACTCTCCTAAGTTGTGAGCCCAATGCAATGGAGAACAATGCTCTGGTACCACTTGTGAGATACGAAGTATGTCTAGAGGGGGGGGTTAGACTACTTGACCAAATAAAAACTCAGCCTCTTCCCAATTTCAAGAGTTGGCAACTTTTAGAAATTATAGCAAGTTAAGTACACCCTACACATGAAAGTCTATGAGTATAGTAGTGGTAAATACATGCACATGTAAGTAGAGAGTAGGGATAGGAAGATCAAACACAAAGATGACACAGAGATTTTTGGTGTGGTTCCGATAGGTGGTGCTATCGTACGTTCACGTTGATGGAGACTTGAACCCACGGGGGGTAATGATACATCTCCAACGTATTTATAATTTTTGAATGTTTCATGCTGATATATTATCATCCCATGATACTTGTTGAGTCATAATTCACTAGTTTATATTATTTTTTAGCACTAACCTATTAACTGAGTGCCCGGTCAGTTGCTATTTTCTATGTGTTTATTGTTTTTCAGGTTTTCAGTACCAAACGAAGTCTAATTGCCACAAAACTTTTTTATGATTTTTTTCTTGATCAAAAGAAGACCTCGAAGCTTCGGAAGGAGTCCTAAAGCCACACGAGGGGCCTACAAGCCAACAGGGTGCGGCGAGGGAGGTGGTCGTACCCTGATGTCTTGTGCTTCCCCTCTGGCCCCTCTTGCTTTGTTCTCTGGCCTATAAATTCACAAATATTCCAGAAACCCTACATATCATCACCAAACAATTTTTACGCCGCCACAAGTCTTTATTCCACGACAATCCTATCTGGAGCTCCGTTCCGGCACCTGCGAGAGGGGGGATCGAACATGGAGGGCCTCTTCATCAACCTTGCCGCCCTTGTGATGATGTGTGAGTAGTTCACCATAGACCTACGGGTCCGTAGTTAGTATCTAGATGGCTGCCTCTCTCTCTATTGATCTTAAATACAATGATCATCACATCTTCGCTTTGATCTATCTAATGTAATTATTTTGTGTGGTGTGTTGTTGGGATCCGATGAATTGTGGGTTTATGTTCAGATTATTCATGAAAATTATTTGAATCTTCTTTGAAGTTCTTATGATTCTTATTTGCGTGATCATCATAGCTTCCTAATTCTCTCTGATCTATTGAATTGCTTTGTCCAAGTAGTTTCGTATTTCTTCAGTGAGAGGGGTGTATTGTAGTGGGTTCAACCTGGCGAGTTTCTATATCCACTGACAGAAGAGGACAAGTTGCATCTTGGTGTTGTTTCCACTAAGGATAAAATGATGGGGTTTATTTATAGGGATTTTTATTTTTATGCCCCTAGTTCCTTAGTTGTACTCACTTTTCCCGATTCGCTCATTTTGCATCCTTTTTGAGCAACTTTTCACGGGGAAAAGTGAGGAAAATATGAATGCAAAAACCCGAGACTTGGGGAAAAGTGAAAAAAATAACGAATAGGGAAAAGTGATTACAACTAAGGAACGAGGGGCATAAGAATAAAAATCCCTTATTTATACTGGTTGAGTTTACTTTGCCTAAATCATGGTATCGTTTTCCAAGAATTACTCTGTTTTACTTAGTATTCTAGATGCATGCTGGATAGCGATCGATGGGTGGAGTGATAGTAGTAGGTGCAGGCAGGTGTCGACCTATTTTCTTATGGATGTTATGCATATATACACAAGACCATTGCCATGAAAATTGCATAACTATGTGTTATTCTGTCAATTGCCCAATAGTAATTTGTTCACCCACCATATGTTGCTTTCATGAGATATGCCACTAGAGAACACTATCCCCCAGAGGTCTATTCACTTATATATTCAGAAAACTTATAATTTCCTCACTATTACTATTAGTCTTTTATTTATTTCCAAGTTACAACTATCTACAATTATCTATACACCTCACTCGCTTGCAAATAATGAGATCAAGGGGATTGACAACCCTCTTCTCCGCGTTGGGTGCAAGTTGTTTGCTCTTTTGTGTGCAGCGGCCGTAGATGGCTGAGGATTGATATTACTATTTGTTCGATAAACCTTGGTTTCATAATCAAGGTAAATACTTACAGTGATTGTGCTCCGATTACCCATTCCTCTTCATGGGAAACCCAACACAGATCACAAGTATGAGGAAGGATTTCGGGCGCCGTTGCCGGGGAATATCATCGCCAACTATCAAGTAACTTCACACAAATTATCATTCACTTGTTCTTCTTTTGATTTTCTGTTATATTTTGGTTGCTTCAAAAAATATCAAATAAATATAAATATTTACCTTTGCTTGTCACTAGTTTGCATCTTCGTTCTCTAGTTTACTGGTTCTCCTTGTTAATTTGCTTGTTCGGTCACCGTGTCTCAAGATATTACTAAGTTGTGTGACTTCTCAAATACTAATAATAATGATTTTATTAGTAATATTGTACCACCCTCCACATAGTGCATATGATTTTGATATTAATGCTGCATTGTAGAATGTTGTCATGAAAGAACAAATTTTGGGAAGTCCTAATGAGGATCCCGCTCCTCATATTAATACCTTTCTTGAACTTTGTGATATGCAAAATAAAAAGGATATTGATAATGATATTGTGAAATTAAAACTATTTCCTTTTCACTAAGATATAAAGCTAAGGTTTGGATAAGTGTAAAGATGCTTTTATTGCCAAGTATTTTCCTCCTGCTAAGATCATCTCCCTTAGAAATCAAATAACGAGTTTTAAACAGCAAGATCCTTAACATGTTGCACAAGCTTGGGAGAGGATGAAATTAATGATTATAAATTGCACTACTCATTGTTTAAACTTGTGGATGATTATCCAAAATTTCCGTGTGGGACTAAACTTTGTATCTAGAAATCTTCAAGATCCCGCCGCAGGTGGTACCTTCATGGAGGTGACCTTATGATAGGCCACCAAACTTCTGGGCAACATCATGGCTAACTATTCTCAATGGCATACCGAAAGAGCTCTAACTGGTAAGAAGGTAAATTGTGTTGAGGAAATTGCTACTTTGAGTGAAAAAGTGGATGCTCTTATGAATTTGGTTGCTAATAAAAATGCACATGTTGACCCTAATGATATTCCCTTGTATACTATGATTTAGAAAAATGATAATGCCATTGATGTGAATTTTATCTCGTGAAATAATTTTCAGAACGACGCCTATAGGGGTAATTTCAATGCTAGGCCATATCGTGGTAATCCTTCTATTGGTTATGGTAATTCTTATGGCAATTAATATAGAAATCCTTACACCAATAATAATAAGTTCTCCTCGAATCTTGAAAACACCATTAAATAATTTATTAATTCTCAAAAAGATTTCAATACTACGGTAGACGAAAAGCAGCATAGGATAGATACTTTGGCTAGGAACATGTATAGAATTGCTCTTGAGTAGAAACTCTTAAAAGTAAAGTTTTGCTACCGGGGGATGACTTTAATGAGACTATTAAATCTATCCAAATATCTATGAATGAAAGTAGGGAGAGGACCGCTAAGTTGAAAGCTAAGCGGGAATTCCTAGAAAAAACTCCCCCACTCAGTTTTTAGCAAAACCATGATGAAGATCTTAAAATGGTTGGCACTTCACCTATTGTATATTTATTCACTTCTATGAATTTTAATTACAAATGGAATTGATATGAGTTAACTTTAGTTAGAGAGCGCCCGTTTGCTTGGAGGGTGATGATTCTAATGCTAAAACTGAAAAAGTGGGTTTGGAGAGGTCAAAACTTTGACTAGTGATGTGCCCACTATTTTGGATTACAAGGACTTTAATTATGAAAGTTGATCTTTAATATAATGTATTTACCTGTTGCAATCCGTTATTAGCTCACCTAATAGTTATGAACAAAAGAAGGCTTTCACTAATCATATAGTGGAAGCGATGATAAATGCATATGATGAGAAACTTGAACTTGAAGTTTCTATTCCTAGAAAATTGCATGATGAGTGGGAACCTACTATAAAAATAAAGATAAATAAATATGATTAAATGCTTTGTGTGACCTTGGTTCTAGTGTTTCAACAATACCTAAATCTCTTTGTGATGTGCTTGGTCTCACTAATATTCAAGAGTGTTCCCTAAAATTTTATCTTGCGGATTCTACCATTAAGAAACACTTAGGTAGAATTAATGATGTTCTCATTATTGCACATAAAAATTATGTGCTTGTATATTTCATTGTGCTTGATATTGATTGCAATCCTACTTGTCCAATAATACTTGGAAGACCTTTCCTACAAACTATAGGTGCAATTATTGATATGAAAGAGGGCAAAATAAGGTTCCAATTTCCATTAAAGAAAGGGATGGAACACTTCCACAAAAAGAGAATCAAACCACCTTATGAATATATCATGAGGGATACTTATGTATTGAGTGTCAAAGATGACAAAACTTTCATGATTATTGGCAGGCAACCCAATAGGGCCATAAAACAAAACAAAACGCTTGTTAGGAGGCAACCCAATAGTTATCTTAACTTCTGCTTTTTTACTTTATGTCTTGGTGTGATGACATGATTATTGCCTCTGTAATGATTGTGTTTTATGTTTAAATTAGTGTTTGTGCTAAGTAAAGCCTTTGGGATGACTTGTATGATAAGTATAATTTGTATGGTGCAAAAATAGAAACTTTAATGTCGAGTGCAGAATTTATCTGATTTTACGAGAACGACTTTTTAAGCTGATTTTTTTACAAAATATTTCTATGTAAATTCCTCAGGTTATACTAGTTGTTCAAAAAATTTGGAGTTACAGAAGTATAGGTTTATTATAGATTACCATAGACTATTCTATTTTAGACAGATTATATTTTTGCTTGCATAGTTTGCTTTTTTGATAATGATATGGATCGTGTCAGAGGGTATAAGACATGGAGAAGTTATAATAAAGTAACTATTATTAAATAATGAAATATGAATCAATTTAAAACAATACGTAAGTATTTGATATGTTGCTTATACTAAAGGATCTCATGAAGTTTTGTTGGGTTTTGTGTGAGTGATGTTTTCAAGTTTTGGGTGTTATCGCAATGGACAATGGAATAAGGAGTGGAAAGTGCCAAAAATTGGGGATGTCCAAGGCACCCCAAGGTAACTTAGGAATACTCAAGCGTGTAATCTTGGGGATGCCCCAAAAGGCATCCCCTCTTTCGTCTCAATCCATCGGTATGTCACTTCAAGCTACATTTGTATTCGTCACATGATATGCATTTTGCTTGGAGCGTCGTTTGCTTTAAGTTTATTTTTATATTTAGTTTTCCACACTCATCTTTTTCTAGACACACCAACCTAAGAGAGACACACATTTATCATGATTTGTTAGAATACTCTATGTGCTTCACTTATATCTTTTGAGCTAAACAATTGCTCTAGTACTTCACTTATATCTTTTTGAGCACGGTGGCTTGTGGATTTTATAGAAATATTTGCATCCTCATTCTTCACTTATATTTGTTTGAGAGTTAATAAAAAGTAGCAGTAATTTTCATGGGTTATAAAGCTAGTCTAAAAAATAATAAGTATTCAATGTATGGTAATCAAAACCATAATGTAGCACATATAGAGAAATTATGGGTTAATGATATTGATGTGGTAATATGAAAAATGTGTGAATGTATCGTTGTTGATTTGTAGAAGTACTAATAATAAGAGGTGTTATTTTTTTGTTTCTCTGAATATTAAAAAAGTCATGGCAGGGATGTGTGAGCATTTCTGTTCTTCGATGAAACCCTAGTGTTGTTTTGAGTCGGAGTCACGCGATGGTTAACTCCTCCCAACCCACTCCCTCGGGGCATGCTGGTAGTGCTTTGATTTGTGATGAAACTAATAAAACTTTTCAATAAGTATATATGTTCTTCATGACTAATGTGAAACCATGGGCATACGCAATCTCACCTCCTCATATTTCGCTAGCCTCTTCGGTATCGTGGAGTGCCCATTCTTGCCTCGAGGACCGGTGCGAACTTCGCCGGTGCATCCAAACCCCATGACATTATATGCTCTGTCACACATACACCTTTATATATTTTCCTCAAAACAGCCACCATACCTAGATATCATGGCATTTCCATAGCTATCCCAAGATATATTTCCATGCAAATTCCATAGTTACATCATATGACTAGTTCATTCATCATCATATTGCTTTGCATGATCGTATATAACTGACATAGCATTTGTGTCAAAGACACCATTCATTATATTGCTGATACATGTCATGCTAGATCATTGCACACCCTAGTACACTGCTAGATGCATTCACATTGAGTCATAGTTCTTTATATCGAGCTTTTGTGAGTTGTACGTAAATAAAAGTGTGATGATCATCATTATTAGAGCATAGTCCTAGTGAGGACATGATGATGGAGACTATGATTCCCCCACAAGTCGGGAAGAGACCATGGACAAAAAATAAAAATGGGGGAGGCCAAATGAGCCCACCATAATGAAAGGAGATGAATAAAATGAATGAGTGAAAAAGAGAGAAGGGACTTTGATACTATCCTTCACCACACTTGTGCCTCAAAGTGGCACCATGTTACTCATATAGAGAGTCTCATGATATGTCATTTTCATATGCTAGTGGGAATCATATTATCATTATTATAAACTTGGCATGCATATTCCAATGACGGGCTTCCTCAAATGCTTGAGGTCTTCATGAGCAAGCAAGTTTGATGCACACCCCACTTAGCTTCATTTGAGCTTTCATACACTTATAGCTCAAGTGCATCATTTGCATGGCAATCCCTACTCCTTGCATTGACATCCATCGATGGGATTATCCATAGCCCGTTGGTACGCCCAGTTGATGTGAGACTATCTTCTCCACTTTTATCCCTTTGATATCTACCACCATATTCTATTCCACCTTATTCTATGTCCATGGCTCATGCTCATGTATTGCATGAAGAATAAAAAGTTGTTTCACTTTGAAAAGGTATGATCCAATTGCTCGACTTGGACACTATGGTGCTTGACATTTGTATTAATGTGGTGAAGACGGAGCCATGCTTTATTAATATGAAAGATTAATGGGGGTAAACATTCTTTTAGGATCGTATACTTTGAAAGATTGATTATTTTGTTGATTCTGCTTATAATTATTACTATGTTGATGTTTGTTAATTCATCGTTTCTCAGTGAGCTCACATGCAAAAGATTACATATTGGATAACATGTCACACCAAAAATTCTGTTTTTATCATTTACCTACTCGGGGACGAGCACCAGTTAAGCTTGGGGATGCTTGATACGTCTCCATCGTATCTATAATTTTTTATTTTCTCCGAGCTAATATATTATCATCCTAGGATGCTTTTTGAGTCATAATCCACCAATTCATATTATCTTTTATCACTAACATATTAACCCAGTTGTAAAAGCACAATTTTTCCTAAGTAGTTTTGGTGGTTGACGACAATGCCCCTTGTGGACTAATCGTGCACATTAATCTTTCAAACAATTATCACATAGCACAAGCTGGTTATTTACTCCTTTGTGGTTCAAAGAGAAGATGATGTTTGTCTCTCAATTTAGTGTTGGTGGAATTGAGTCATAGGTGAACCTGTACTATAAAGAGGGGATCCGCGTTTGTAAAGGTTGTAAGGAACAAACTCACACACACTTGCACCCCATCCTGTTCCCGACACAATGGAGCCTTTATTCTACCCCTTAGGCACAGTGACTCAAGTGGAAGTACCGCTCTCTCGAGCGGTGGTATCGCCCCAACGGTACTACTGCCCTCCAGGTTCGACCCCTGTTCCGCTTAGTCATTCTCTCTAGAATCTTCGGGGCCTCTTCTCACTTTAAGCAGAAGTAACGGTTGGGAGGAGCGGTAGTACCACTCCAGAGGTACTGCCTCCCTCCCCTTTCATTCTTTCTTCCGCTTATAAATTCCTTCTTGCTTCGTTGGCCCTTGTCGACAATAGTAAGTGGAAGTACCACTTGGACCTGGGCGGTAGTACCGCTCTCGTGGAACTACCACCCCTCCGGTTGTGTTTTATTGCCTGTGGTGTCCGGTACTTCCGTGCTAGCGGAAGTACCCCTCCCCTGCGCAGTACTACCGCTTAAGTGCGACTTTGGGCAGAAAAACGACTAGATTCTTCCGATTATATATATGGGTCTTCTTCTCCCAAAAGACCTTACCTTTTCCCTCTCCAAGCTCCATTGTTTATCCTAAGCTCAAACTTGACCGATCTCTCTCCCTAGTCATCGATTCATGTTGATGCTCTAGGGCTTGGAGGAGAAGGCCTTGATCTACACTTCCACCAAGAGAAAAGTTCTTCCCTCCATTAATCCCCCACGGATGTTGTTACTCTTGGGTGTTTGAGCACCCTAGACGGAAGAGGTCGCCTGGAAGACATATTCCATTGTGGTGAAGCTTCATGGTTTCTTTGGGAGCCTCCAATTCAGTTGTGGAGCTTGCCCCAACCTTTTTTGTAAAGGTTCGGTCGCCGCCTTCAAGGGCACCACTAGTGGAATGACAACATCTCGTATTGTGCGAGGGCATGAGGAGAATAAGGTGCCCTTAGTGGCATCTTGGGGAGCATTGTGCCTCCACACCGCTCTGACGGAGACATACTTCCCCCCAAAGGGAAGGAACTTTGGAAACACATCCTCGTCTTCGTCGGTTCCGCTTGTGGTTACTTCTTACCTTTACTTGTATTTGTTCCTTGCTTGTCATTGTTGTTATTAACTTCATATAGGTTTCTCACTTAGTTGCATATCTAGACAACATGTTTGTTGATATACTTAATTTGTTAAATAAAATCTTAAAATTGTTAGTTGCCTATTCACCCCCTCTATTCAACCATATCGATCCTCTCGATTGGTCTCATAGCTACGTCTCATTATTAAAGGTTTCACCACACAAAGAGTATGGTTGAAAACGGGGAACGGGTTGTGGAGTGGATTGAGGCCGGGGTTGTGAACACGGTCACCTGAGAGGATCTAAATGCAGCTATTTCTATCTTATATCCTCAGTGGCTATCGAGGTCAAAAACATGCTCAGAGTATTCCTTCAAGGCGTGAAACTTTCTACCAATCCGTTGTGTGTGGTTAAGCCCACAACTTCCTAGTCGGATACTAACTCCGTGAAGGACAATTGTCGTGGTTTTGTCACGTCATATGTCCTCGTGCAAGGACTTAGGTGTGGATCCATCGCAGCTATGTGGCGGTTTGAGAGGGGTTGATCGGAATCGAGAGATGCGAGTTTACCCAGGTTCAGCCCCTTCGATGGAGGTAAAAGCCTACGTCCTGCTTGTGTTTCATTGATGAAGATGATGACCTTGATTACAAGGGACAAAATTGTTACCTCTAATCTCGAGGGTGTCTAATCTTTCTATCTCTAATGACTTGAACTTGTCCCTCTTGGGGTGCCTTACCCCTTCTTATATAAGTGGAAGGGGTAGGTTTACATGTAGAGTCCTACTAGGAGTAGGACTAGGACTAGTCTCTCTTGAATCCTAATCCGGGTCTTGTTTCCTTTGTGAGGGAATCCTTCTTTTCCTTGGGCCTTTTCTGTGAGCCGGCCCTCCCTCGCATGAGCCGCCTTCTGGGCCGTTGGGCCTTGTAGTCTGTCTTACTCGCGTGCCGGGTCACTAGTGATTCGCCAAACTCGATCGGGTCACCAGTGAGTCGCCAAGCTCGACCGGGTCATACTTCAATCCGGGTTACTTCGCAGGGTATATCCCCGACATTAGCCCCTAGATTAGCTTGAATTTATTCATGGTAAGCTCCTGAAGTAAATATGCCAAGAGATCGGCTTGCTTCCTTGGTCGGCGTACTTCAATGAAGTGGCTCTTTTGAAAATGTAAGTTTCTTCTTCATATTAACGAGCCGTCTTCACAATCATCTTGTAGGTACGTGTCCTTTGTAATAAAATGCATATGCCATTGAGTCGGCCTCCAATGCTTTGGCTTGATGAAAATATCAAACTTAAAATATCCTTCTAGTGCTGAGCCAGCTTTAAATACTTCCGGCTTGAGGGTGTTTAGAGCTTGTCCAGTTGCGATCGTCGAAGTTGCCGAGTTATGATTGATAATGTCGGGTCTTGATTGTTGGTAATGCCTAGTTAAATAAGTGAACTCCAATTGTCTTGATCAAATTATTGGGAGTAAACAAATATGTGTGATGTTGAGCCGGTCTTTCAATGCTTTAGCTTCATGACGAAATGAGACGAGTTCTCGCTGATAATTGACAACTTGAAAGTGTTCTTCAATTTTTGATATATCCGTATTACCTGTAGCCCTCAAGCTCCAAGTTTATCAGTTCATGATGACTTGGTGGTTTGCAATAATATACTTTGACCATGTAGCCCCCAAGTGTCGAGTTGTCTTATCTGCAGCAGCCTGGGACTTGTAACTGTCTTATTCTTTATAAATCTTCAACCGGTGTAGCCCCCAAGGGCCGACTCATCAGTGTGTGATGGGTCGGGTCTTCAATTTGGACCTCATAATCTGTTTGAAAAACTGAATGTTTTATCCCCCAAGTGTCGGGTTGTCTTGCCTGCATCAACCTGGGACTTTTGTATTTGTCTCATGTTCATAAAACTTTAGCCAGTGTAGCCCCCAAGGGCCGGGCCATTATGCAATAATGAGCAGGGACTTTGTAGATATGATTATGTAAACTTGAGCAGCAATGTGTAGCCCCCAAGGGCCGGGTCATTATAAAAATGATGAGTCGGTTCTTCCTTGAATCCATACTTGAACAAAGAGCGATATGTAGCCCCTTAGGGTCGGCTTATCTCCTTGAGATAGTTGGCTCTATTGATGATGTGATGCTTTGAAAGAGTAGTTTGCATTAGCCCCCAAGTGTCATGGTGCATGCTTGTAGCGACATGGGACTTTCATACTTTGTTGTAATATTGAGTTGAATAATGTAGCCCCCAAGTGCCGGGTCGTGTGACTGCAACGACTCGATACTATTCCTTCCATTGTAGAATAAAATCATATCTAGTCTGTGAACTAATGATGCCTTTTGACGAAAGAAAACCTTGACCGTGGTTGCAATGTAACCCGACAAATATATGTTTGAGAAATCCATAAGTGTTTTAGTTTACTACAAAGCACAAGTTGAAGAGATCCAAGAGCTGGTCAATTAGATGACCCGACATTATATGTGATAGGGCAGCTCTTCGAAAATATTCAATTATTTTGAGCTGGCTTAAAAAACCCAATCATTGAACACTGGTTATGATAAACCATGATAAAAATCCAGCAGAAGTTTGTGCTTTGACCCGGTTTGAAGACGAGCATGATATGTATGTATGATGCATGATGTAATGCAGGATGATGCGTGTATATGATAGAATAGTCCCGGTTTTCTTGAGAAAAGGTAATACCATAGTATGGCATCAAGTTATTTTAAATAAGCCGGCTCAATGAGACATGACATGGAGACGAGCTTGCAAGGCTCTAGTTAGACCCTAAGATAGTTTTTGCATTAACCTGTAATAATTTAGACTGGCGGGTGAGGCTCCAGTCAGGCTTCACTGAAGCGGGTTTCATGAACCCATGGTTTCTCTATTTTCCATATGTCGGCTCTCACACGACACCTTGATTTTTTAATCTTGACAAGTTCAGGGTCCACAATGGATTGACTAGCCAAGAGTACACGGGGCCAATAAGGGGAGTCGCACAAACATACAGTCTAGTATAACCATTGTAAAGTGGTAATTTTTCGCAAGCCAAGAGGGTGAGAAAGCTAAACTCAATGACTTGGAAGCCCCTAAGTGACCCGTGATCAGGGAAAAGCCAAGCATAGTATTCAGAAGAAAATGCTATCACTGCAAAACAACCTGGGGACTAATAGCCCCCGGATAAGCCGACTTTATTCTGTTGGCCACAATTGGCGCCTATGTTTGAACCATGCATCGTGGCAACTCATCGTCTTTGGTTTATCAGCATCTGTGTTTGAACGATTGGAACATGGCTTCTCATCCTCTTTGATACTAATAGTTTCCATGTTTGAATGACCTCCTCATGGTGGTTCATCCTCTTGGGCGCCTTTAAAATCACCCACCAATGAGGCAGGGCACCCATGTTTGAACGGTTGCATCATGGTGCCTCGTCCTCTTGGACGACTTTAAAATCTCCAGCCAATGAGGCAACAACCCTCGCAACCGGCTTAACTTTCAAGTAACGACCCAAGTTCTTGAATTATTTAGCCCGGTTTAATCTGCCGAGCCATGTTTGTGCAACCCTCGAGTATTAAGTCGAGTCAAGGAGGCGGCTTGAGAGTCTCCATACTTGATTATGACATAAGTCGGCATAATGTTGATGGTTTGAATGATGGATTTTATCCAAACTAGAGATGACATAGTGAACTGATGATGTTCGTGATGCTCATCAGATGTCTTTGGAAAATATCATGACCAAATTGAGTGCATATATCTCTTGGCCCATGCTTTATTCTCATGTAGTCCGGCTCTCCTGGCTCCTCCACGGCCGTTTTCCTTTTTCTTTGTCGCTTGCTTTGAATTACCGGCTCAATGATGGCCGACTCAAATTGTAGCGTCATCAAGGATGTTTCCTTCATGATAAGCCCTCATGTTTCCTTTGATATGTTGAAGCAGATAGTAATGCCACGATAACATGCCTATGCATCTATCCTTTGAGCAACCCGGCGTGAGTGGGAACTGGTGCGTGTTTTGATGATGTTGTGTAAGATATGAATGCATTTTTTCCTTTGCTCCAATGTTGTTGGGGGAGACGGGCCGCAGGGCCAGCTTGAATGCGTCCGTTGGGCGGCTCGTATAGGCGAGCGCTGGACTGGCGTGTTGGTGTAAAACGGACCACCGAGGCGGCGTATTGCGCACGTCTGTTGGGCAGCTCGTATAGGCGAGCACTGCACGAGCATGTTGATGCAAACTGGACCACGGGGACGGTGTCTTGCACACGTGTGTTGGGCGGCTCGTATAAGCGAGCACTTCACTGATATGTTGATGAAGAATGAACCGCGCGTGAGGGGGGAGGGGGTTGTGCGCTCCCGTTGGGTGGCTCGTATAAGCGAGTACTGCACCGATATGTTGATGGAGAACAGTTCATGGGGGCGGCGGCTTGTGCATGTCTGTTGGGTGGCTCGTATAAGCGAGCACTACACCGTTATGTTGATGGAGAACGAACTGTGGGGACAGCGGCTTGTGCGCGTCCGTTGGGCGGCTCGTATAAGTGAGCACTGCACCGATATGTTGATGGAGAATGGACCCTGGGGACGACGACTTGTGCGGGTCCGTTGGACAGCTCGTATAAGCGAGCACTACACCGATATGTTGATGGAGAATACACCGCGGGGAAGGCAACTTGTGCATGTACGTTGGGAGGCTCGTATAAGCGAGCACTGCACCGATATGTTGATGGAGAACGGACCATGGGGACGGCGGCTTGTGCAAGTCTATTGGGCGGCTCATATAAACGAGCACTTCACCGATATGTTGATGAAGAACGAACCGCAGGAGTGGCGGCTTTTGGAGATGGCCCTGCTGGGGTGAGGCGGCTCGCGGCAGCAGACCATACGGTGAGTCGAACTATGGTGCTGGAGGCGGATTTGGACAGACGTGAGGCTTGAATCCGAGTCGGCTCGCCGGAGCGGAGCAGCGAGAACCTACAGAGATGGAGCGACAGGGAGGCACGACAAAGGTAGCCATGGCATGGGCGAAGAGTCGGCAGTGGCTCAAGGCCGAGCCGGTCGGCCGGTGCGGGGCGAGACTGCTACGGCGCCAGGAATCCCCGGCGGCATCTTGAGCTTGCGTTGGTTTTCCCTTGAAGCGGAAAAGGTGATGCAGCACAAGAGCAGTAAGTATTTCCCTCAGTTTGAGAACCAAGGTATTAATCCAGTAGGAGAATCAAGCCAAGTGTCCAGAGTACATGCGCAAACACAAACGAGCTTGCACCCAACGCTATAAAGGGGTTGACAATCCCTTCAAGATTGATTGCAAAGTGAGATTTGAAGGCGGAAAGTGCAACGAAGTAAAAGTGTAAGGCTGAAAATATGATGTGAAGTAGACCCGGGGGCCATAATGTTCACTAGAGGCTTCTCCCAAAATAGCAAATATTACGGTGGGTGAAAAAATTACTGTCGAGCAATTGATAGAACCGCGCAAAGTCATGACGATATCTAAGGCAATGATCATACATATAGGCATCACATCCGAGACAAGTAGACCGATACTTTCTGCATCTACTACTATTACTCCACACATCGACCGCTATCCACCATGCATCTAGTGTATTGAGTTCTTGACGAACAGAGTAACGCCTTAAGCAAGGTGATATGATGTAGAGGGACAAATTCAAACCAATGATGTAAAATTCATGGGGTTTTCATCATTGGTTTGATTTTACCCCCCTACATCATGTCATCTTGCTTAAAGCGTTACTCTGTTTGTCATGAACTCAATACACTAGATGCATGCTGGATAGGAGTCGATGTGTGGAGTAATAGTAGTAGATGCAGAAAGTACCGGTCTACTTGTCTCGGACGTGATGCCTATGTGTATGATCATTGCCTTAGATATCGGCATGACTTTGCGCGGTTCTATCAATTGCTCGACAGTAATTTGTTCTCCCACCGTAATATTTGCTATTTTGAGAGAAGCCTCTAGTGAACACTATGGCCCCCGGGTCTACTTCACACCATATTTTCTTCCTTACTCTTTTACTTTGTTGCAGTTTCCGCCTTCAGATCTCACTTTGCAATCAATCTTGAAGGGATTGACAACCCCTTTATAGCGTTGGGTGCAAGCTCTTTTGTGTTTGCGCAGGTACTCCGGACTTGACGCGATTCTCCTACTGGATTGATAACTTGGTTCTCAAACTGAGGGAAATACTTACTACTCCTGTGCTGCATCACCCTTTCCTCTTCAAGGGAAAAACCAACGCAAGCTCAAGAGGCATCAGCAGGATTTCTGGCGCCGTTGCGAGGGAGGATCAAGTCAAGAACTCATCCAAGTAAGTGTCGCAAACTCATCTCTTGCATTTACTTTTTTGCCTCTCGTTTTCCTCTCCCCCACTTCTGAAAAACAAAAATTTACAAATATATTTGCCTTTTTCGTTTGCCTTCTTTGTTCGCCCTTTTCTCTCGCTTGCTTTCTGTTCGCTTGTGTGCTTGCTTGCTTGCTGAAGTCACCATGACTGAAAACACCAAACTTTGTGACTTCTCGAATACTAATAATAATGACTTTGTTAGTACTCTGATTGCTCCCTCCACTAGTGCGGAATCATATGAAATCAATGGTGCTTTGCTGAATCTTGTTATGAAAGAGCAATTCTCCGGCCTTCCTAGTGAAGATGCCGAATCCCATCTTAATACCTTCATTGAGCTTTGCAATATGCAAAATAATAAAGATGTGGATAATGATCTGATTAAATTGATGCCTTTTCCCTTCTCGTTGTGAGATCGAGCAAAAACTTGGTTTTCGTCTTAGCCCAAAAATAGTATTGATTCTTGGAACAAGTGCAAATATGCTTATATATCCAAGTATTTTTCGCCGGCTAAGATTACTCTCTCCGTAATGATATTATGAATTTTAAGCAACTTAAATCATGAACATGTTGCACAATCTTGGGAGTGAATGGAATTGATGATTAGAAATTGTCTCGCTCATGGCGTGAGTCTTTGGATGATTATACAAATCCTCTACGCTGTCTTGAATTTCGCTTCTAGAAATATCTTGGACTCCGCCTCAGGTGGAACGTTCATGGAAATCACGTTAGGAGAAGCCACAAAACTCCTAGACAATATCATGATGAACTACTCTCAGTGGCACACTGAAAGGTCACCTATTAGTAAAAAGGTACACGCTATAGAAGAAATTAACTCGTTAAGTGCTAAGTTGGATGAGTTAATGAATTTGGTTGCTAGTAGAAGTGCTCCTTTAGATCCTAATGACATGCCCTTGTCTTCCTTGATTGAGAGTAGCAACGCTAGCTTGGACGTTAATTTTGTTGGTAGGAATAATTTTGGCAACAACAATGCTTTTAGAGGAAACTATGTTCCTAGGCCTTTTCCTAGTAACCCCTCTAATAACTTTGGCAACTCCTACAACAATACTCATGTAAATTACAATAGATTACCCTCTGATCTAGAGAGTAATATCAAAGAGTTTATCAACTCACAAAAGATTTTCAATGCGTCCACAGAGGAAAAACTACTCAAAATTGACGATTTGGCTAGGAGCATTGATAGAATGTCTAGTGATATTGATGCTTTGAAAGTTAGATGTGCTCCTCCCAAGATCAATATGGATGAAACTTTGAAATCTATGCGGGTTTCCATGAGTGAGAGCAAAGAAAGAACCGCCCAAATTCGTGCTAGACATGAATGGCTTAAAAGAGCGTGTTCTCGTGATAAGAATCACGAAGATCTTAAAGTGCTTGGTGTGACTCCCATTGAATCTTTGTTTTCTTGTGTCAAACCTAATGATGATGGGGCTGGATATGAATCCACTTTGGTTGAAAAATGCCCCAATGATTCGGAGTCCATCTATCTTGATGCTAAAAGCATTAAAAGTGGAGTAGAAGATATTAAAACCTTGAGTAGTAATGAAATTACTACTTTGGATTTCAAGGAATTCAATTATGATAGTTTCTCCTTGATTGAATGCATTTCCTTGATGCAATCCATGCTAAACTCTCCACACGCTTATAGCCAAAACAAGGCCTTTACCGATCATATCATCGAAGTTATGATAAAATCTCTTGAAGAGAAACTTGAATTGGAAGTTTCTATCCCTAGAAAGCTTCATGATGAGTGGGAACCTACTACCAAAATCAAAATCAAAAACTATGAATGCAATGATTTCTGTGATTTGGGTGCTAGTGTTTCCGCGATTCCAAAGTCTATATGTGATGTTCTGGGTTTTAATGAGATTGAGGAGTGTTCTCTTAATTTGCATCTTGCAGATTCTACTGTCAATAAACTCATGGGAAGGATCAATGATGTTCTTATTATTGCAAATAGGAACTATGTAGCCGTGGATTTCATTGTGCTTGACATCGATTGCAATCCTACATGCCCTATCATTCTTGGTAGACCTTTCCTAAGGACTATTGGTGCTATCATCGATATGAAGGAAGGGAATATTAGATTTCAATTTCCTTTAAAGAAGGGCATGGAGAATTTTCCTAGAAATAAAATAAGATTGCCTTATGAATCTATGATGATGGCTACTTATGGTTTGAGCACCAAAGACGACGATACGTGATTCTATCGCCTTATGCCTAGCTAAGGGCGTTAAACAATAGCGCTTGTTGGGAGGCAACCCAATGAATTTATCTTTTTCTTTATGTTTTGTTGCATCCACACAATCATAATTCTGTTATGATAGTGTCTTTTGTGTTTCCTTTTGTGTTTCAGCCAAGCAAAACTGTTATGACTAGTCTTGGTGATGGTTGTTTGATCCTGCTGGAAAAAGACAGAAACTTTTCGCTCACGAGATTATTTTTCATTTTTATTAATAAAGATCTTTTGAGTTGATTATTTTTGCTGCTGGTTGATATGACTTTTTCCCACGCATTCGTAATTTTTCAGAATTTGTGAGGTACAAGAAGTATACAAAGTATACAGATTGCTACAGACTGGTCTGTTTTTGACAGATTCTGTTTTTGTTGAGTTGGTTGCTTGTTTTGATGAAACTATGAATAGTATCGGGCCGTACTAGCCATGGAAAAGTGAGAATATAGTAATCTAACAGCAATATAAATAGAAATCAAGATTTCTACAGTACCTAAAGAGGTGGTAGTTTGTTTTCTTGTGCTAATGATATCACGAGTTTCTGTTTAAGTTTTGTGTTGTGAAGTTTTCAAGTTTTGGGTGATGTTCTCATGGACAAAGGGATAAAGAGTTAAAATAGCTCAAGATTGGGGATGCCCAAGGCATCCCAAGACAAATTCAAGGACACCAAAAAGCCTAAGCTTTGGGATGCCCCGGGAAGGCATCCCCTCTTTCGTCTTTAATCCATCGGTAACATTACTTGGAGCTGTATTTTTATTCACCACATGATATGTGTTTTGCTTGGAGCGTCTTGTATCGTAGGAGGCTTTTCTTTTGTTTGTGTCACAATCGTCCTTGCTGCATACCTTTTGAGAGAGACATGCACTCATCGTGAATTTGCTAGAATGCTCATCGTGCTTCACTTATATCTTTTGAGCTAGATAATTTTGCTCTATGTGCTTCACTTAGATCTTTTAGAGCACGGTGGTGCATGAATTGGTAGTTGGTTTGTGCTATGAAAGTAGTCCCAAAGGTGATAGGTACCCATGAGGATACAAAAACTTCCATCTTCATGTGCGTTGAGTAGAAAGAGAAGTTTGATTCCTCTCAATTAGTTTTGAGACGTGGATTTGATAATATTAAGACTTATGTTAGTAGGGTGTTGTGAATCTAGAAATACTTGTGTTGAAGTTAGTGATTCCCGTAACATGCACGTATGGTGAACCGCTATGTTAGGAAGTCGTAGCATAATTGATCTTTTGATTGTCATCCTTTGTGTTGCGGTCGGGATCGCGCGATGGTTTACACCTACCAACCCTTCCCCTAGGAGTATGCGTTTAGCACTTTGTTTCGATTACTAATAAAAAATTTCACAACAAGTATGTGAGTTCTTCATGACTAATGTGAGTCCATGGTATAGATGCACTTTCACCTTCCACCATTGCTAGCCTCTCTAGTGCCGCGCAATTTTCGCCGGTGCACAAACCCACCATATGCCTTCCTCAAAACAGCCACCATATGTACCTATTATGGCATTTTCATATCCATTCCGAGATATATTGCCATGCAACTCCCAATATTCCGTCTCATGACTTGCGCCGTCACTCGCATATTGCCATTGCATGATCGTAAGATAGCTAGCGAGATGTTTCAACGTCATACGCCAAGCTAGATCGTTGCACATCCCGGTACATTGTCGGAGGCATTTCCTATAGAGTGATCATCGTTCTAAGCTTTGAGCTGTGAGTAAATAAAAGTGTGATGATTATCATTATTAGAGCATTGTCCAATGTGAGGAAATAAAAAAAAGAGGCCAAAGTTGCCCCCCAAAAAAATAGAGAGAAAAAAAGAGAGGCCCCAGAGCCCAAATAAAAAAAAAGAGAGAGAAGGGACAATGCTACTATCTTTTTCCACACTTGTGCTTCATAATAGCACCATGATCTTCATGAATGAGAGCTTCTTGCTTTGTCACCACCATATACTAGTGGGAATCCTTATTATATAACTTGGCTTGTATATTCCAAGGATGGGCTTCCTCAAATTGCCCTAGGTTTTCATGAGCAAGCAAGTTGGATGCACACCCACTAGTTCTCCTTTTGAGCTTTCACATAGTTATAGCTCTAGTGCATCCTCTGGATGGCAATCCCTACTCATTCACATTGATATCTATTAATGGGCATCTACATAACCCTTTGATACGCCAAGTCAATGTGACCATCTCCTCCTTTTTTGTCTGACAACCACCACCACACTCTATTCCACCTATAGTGCTATATCCATGGCTCACGCTCATGTATTGCGTGATAGTTGTAAAAGGTTTGAGAAAGTAATAGTTCAAAAACAATTACTTGGCCAATACCGGGGTTTTGCATGATTTAAATTAGTTGTGTGGGGATGATGGAGCATAGCCAGACTATATGATTTTGTAGGGATAACTTTCTTTGGCCTTGTTATTTCGAAAGTTCGTGATTACCTTGCTAGTTTGCTTGAAGTATTATTGTTTTCATGTCAATAGCAAACTATTGTTTTGAATCTTACGGATCTGAACAGTCATGTCACATGAAAGAAGTTACAAAGGACAACTATTCTAGGTAGCATTCCACATCAAAAAAATCAGTCTTTATCACTTCCCTACTCGAGGACGAGCAGGAGTTTTGCTTGGGGATGCTTGATAAGTCTCCATGCTATTATCTTGTCAAACTTTGGATGTTTTGTATGTCTTTTATATCTTTTTTGGGACTAACTAAGTAACTCAGTGCCAAGTGCCAGTTCCTGTTTTTTTCCGTGTTTTTGACCCTTTTCAGAGGAGGATTTTAAACGGTGTCCAAACGGAATAAAACTTCCGAAAAGATTTTTTCCGGAATAGAAGATACGTGTCGAACTTGAGAACCAAGGCAGGGGCCAGCATGGGACCCCACAAGCCCCCTAGGCGCGACCAGGGGGGCCGTGCCTAGCAGGCTTATGGGCCCCTGTGGCACGTCTGCCCTACCTCTTCCGCCTATACATTTAGAACAAATCCAAAACTGCGAGAGAGATCCACGAAAATACTTTCCCGCTGCCGCAAGCTTGTGTCTCCGCAAGATCCCATCTGGGGCACGTTCTGGTGCCCTGCCGGAGGGGGGATTCAGATACGGAGGGCTTCTTCATCAACACCATGACCTCTCCGATGATGCGTGAGTAGTTCACCATAGACCTTTGGGTCCATAGCTATTAGCTACATGGCTTCTTCTCTCTCTTGGATCTTCAATACAAAGTTCTCCATTATCGTCATGGAGATCTATCCGATGTAATCTTGTTTTGCGGTGTGTTTGTCGAGGTCCGATGAATTGTGGATTTATGATCAGATTATCTATGCATCTTATTTGAGTTTCTTCTGATCTCTCTTATGCATGATTTCATATCCTTGTAATTCTCTTCGAGTTGTGGGTTTTGTTTGGCCAACTTGATCTATGATTCTTGCAATGGGAGAAGTGCTTGGTTTTGGGTTCATACTGTGTGGTGACCTCACCCAGTGACAAAAGGGGTAGCGAAGCACGCATCGTGTTCTTGCCATCAAGGGTAAAAAGATGGGGTTTGCATCATTGGTTTTAGTTTATCCCTCTACATCATGTCATCTTGCTTAAAGCGTTACCCTATTTGTCATGAACTCAATACACTAGATGCATGCTGGATAGCGGTCGATGTGTGGAGTAATAGTAGTAGATGCAGAAAGTATCGGTCTACTTGTCTTGGACCGTAATATTTGTTCACCCACCGTAATATTTGCTCGATACTTTCTGCATCTACTACTATTACTCCACACATCGACCGCTATCCAGCATGCATCTAGTGTATTGAGTTCATGACGAACAGAGTAACGCCTTAAGCAAGATGACATGATGTAGAGGGATAATCTCAAACCAATGATGAAAACCCCATATTTTTACCCTTGATGGCAACAACACGATGCGTGCCTCGCTACCCCTTCTGTCACTGGGTGAGGTCACCGCACGGTATGAAACCAAAGCCAAGCACTTCTCCGATTGCAAGAATCATAGATCTAGTTGGCCAGACAAAACCCACAACTCGAAGAGAATTACAAGGATATGAAATCATGCATAAGAGAGATCAGAAGAAACTCAAATAAGATTCATAGAGAATATGATCATAAATCCACAATTCATCGAATCTCGACAAACACACCACAAAAGAAGATTATATTGGATAGATCTCCATGAAGATCATGGAGAACTTTGTATTGAAGATCCAAGAGAGAGAAGAAGCCATCTAGTTACTAGCTATGGACCCGTAGGTCTATGGTGAACTACTCACGCATCATCGGAGAGGTCATGGTGTTTATGAACAAGACATCCGTATCCGAATCTCCCCTCCGGCAGGGCACCAAGAACGTGCCCCACATGGGATCTTGTGGAGACAGAAGCTTGCGGCGGTGGAAAAGTAATTTTGATGATCTCCTGATTTTTTTGGGATTTTTAGGGAATTTATAGGCGCAACCCCTAGGGCAGAGAGCGCCCAGGGGGCCCACAAGCCTGTGGGTCGCGGCCTCCCCCCTGGCCGCGGGGTGGGGGCTTGTGGGGCCCCTGAGGCTCCCCTGCCTTGGCTCTCAAGTTTCCCGATCTTCTTCCGTTCTGAAAAAATGTTTTGGGGGATTTTCTTCCGTTTGGACTCTGTTTCAAAATCTCCTCTGAAAGGGGTCAAAAACACGGAAAAAACACGAACTGGCACTTGGCACTGAGTTAATAAGTTAGTCCCAAAAAATATATAAAAGGCATGCATAACATCCAAAGTTTAATAGCATGAAACCATCAAAAACGAGACGTATCAAGCATCCCCAAGCTTAACTCGTGCTCGTCCTCGAGTAGGGAAGTGATAAAGAAAGAATTTTTGATGTGGAATGCTACCTAGCATAGTTTTCCTTTGCAACTTCTTTCACGTGACATGAATGTTCAGATCCGTAAGATTCGAAACAATAGTTTGCTATTGACATGAAAACAATAATACTTCAAGCAAACTAGCAAGGTAATCATGAACTTTCAAAATAACAAGGCCAATGAAAGTTATTCCTACAAAATCATATAGTCTGGCTATGCTCCATCATCCTCACACAACTAATGTAAATCATGCACAACCCCGGTATTGGCCAAGTAATTGTTTCACACTCTTACTTTCTCAAACTTTTTATAACTATCAAACAATACATGAGAGCGAGCCATGGATATATCACTATAGGTGGAATAGAGTGTGGTCGTGGTTGTGAGACAAAAAGGAGGAGATGGTCACATTGACCCGGCATATCAAAGGGTTATGGAGATGCCCATTAATAGATATCAATGTGAATGAGTAGGGATTGCCATACAAGAGATGCACTAGAGCTATAAGTATGTGAAAGCTCAAAAGGAGAACTAGTGGGTGTGCATCCAACTTGCTTGCTCACGAAGACCTAGAGCAATTTTGAGGAAGCCCATCATTGGAATATACAAGCCAAGTTATATAATGAAGATTCCCACTAGCATATGCTAGTGACGAAGCAAGAAGCTCTCAATCATGAAAAACATGGTGCTATCATGAAGCACAAGTGTGGAAAAAGATAGTAGCATTGTGCCTTCTCTCTTTTTCTCTCTTTTCTTTTTTTCATTTGGGCTCTTAGGCCTCTTTTTTTCTTTTTTTAATTCTTGGGCTCTTTGGCCTTTTTTTTCTTTTTTTCCTCACATGGGACAATGCTCTAATAATGATCATCACACTTTTATTTACTCACAGCTCAAAATGATGATGATGACTCCATAGGAAATGCCTCCGGCAATGTACCGGGATGCGCAACGATATAGCAAGGCGTATGACGTTGAAACATCTCGCTAGCTATCTTATGATCATGCAATGGCAATATGAGAGTGACGGCACAAGTCATGAGATGGAACGGTGGGAGTTGCATGGCAATATATCTCGGAATGGCTATGCAAATGCCATAGTAGGTAGGTATGGTGGTTGTTTTGAGGAAGGAATTTGGTGGGTTTGTGCACCGACGAGAATTGTGCGGCACTAGAGAGGCTAGAAATGGTGGGAGGTGAAAGTGCTCTATACCATGGACTCACATTAGTCATGAAGAACTGACATACTTGTTGTGAAAGTTTTTATTAGTAATCGAAACAAAGTGCTAAACGCATACTCCGAGGGGAAGGGTTGGTAGGTGTTAACCATTGCGCGATCCCGACCTCAACACAAAGGATGACAATCAATAGATCAATTATGCCTCGACTTCCTAACATAGCGGTTCACCATACGTGCATGCTACCGGAATCACTAAGTTCAACACAAGCATTTCTAGATTCAAAACACCCTACTAACATAGCTCTTAATATTACCAAATCCACGTCTCAAAACTAATTGAGAGGAATCAAAACTTCTCTTTCTATTTAATGCACGTGAAGAAGTAGGTTTTTGCATCCTCTTTGGGTATCTATCACCTTTGGGACTACTTTCATAGCATATGCCAACTACCAAATCACGCACCGCCGTGCTCTAAAGATATAAGTGAAGCACAAGAGCAAAAGTATCTAGCTCAAAAGATATAAGTGAAGCACTATGAGCATTCTAGCAAAATCACGATGAGTGCATGTCTATCTCTCTCATAAAGGTGTGCAGCAAGGATGATTGTGACACAACAAAAATAAAAGACTCCTAAGATACAAGACGCTCCAAGCAAAACACATATCATGTGGTGAATAAAAATATAGCTCCAAGTAATGTTACCGATGGATTGAAGACGAAAGAGGGGATGCCTTCCCGGGGCATCCCCAAGCTTAGGCTTTTTGGTGTCCTTGAATTTGGCTTGGGATGCCTTAGACATCCCCAAGCTTGAGCTCTTTCCACTCCTTATCTCATCGTCCATGAGAACATCGCCCAAAACTTGAAAACTTCACAACACAAAACTTAAACAGAAACTCGTGATAAGATTAGCACAAGAAAACAAACTACCACTTCTTTTGGTACCGTAGCAAACTTGAATTCTATCTATATTGATGTTGGGCTACTGTATTCTCACTTTTACATGGCTAGTAACCCCCGATACTAACCATAGTTTCATCAAAACAAGCAACCAACTCCACAAAAACAGAATCTGTCAAAAACAGACCAGTCTGTAGCAATCTGTATACTTCGTATACTTCTGGTACATCAAAAAATCTAAAAAATTACGACGGCCTGGGAAAAAAGCATATAAACCAGCAGAAAAAAAATCAACTCAAACTATCCTTCTCAATAAAAATGAAAAATCATCTCGTGAGGGAAAAGTTTCTGTCATTTTCCAGCAGGATCAAACAACCATTACCGAGACTAGTCATAGAGGTTTTGCTTGGCTCAAACACAAAAAAACACAATCACAACAAAATTATGAAAGTGTGGACGCGACAAAACAGAAAGAAAGTGATAAATTCATTGGGTTGCCTCCCAACAAGCGCTATTGTTTAACGCCCTTAGCTAGGCATAAAAGCGATAGAATCACGTATCGTCATCTTTGGTGCTCAAACCATAAGTGGACCTCATCATGGATTCATAAGGCAATCTTATTTTCTGTCTAGGAAAGTGTTCCATGCCCTTCCTTAAGGAAATTGAAATCTAATATTCCCTTCCTTCATATCGGTGATAGCACCAATAGTCCTTAGGAAAGGTCTACCAAGAATAATAGGGCATGTAGGATTGCAATCAATGTCAAGCACAATGAAATCCACAGGTACATAGTTCCTATTTGCAATAATAAGAACATCATTGATCCTTCCCATGGGTTTCTTGACAGTAGAATCAACAAGATGCAAATTAAGAGAACGCTCTTCAATCTCATTAAAATCCAGAACATTACATAAAGACTTTGGAATCGCAGAAACACTAGCACCCAAATCACACAAAACATTGCATTCATAGTTTTTGATTTTGATTTTGATGGTAGGTTCCCACTCATCATGAAGCTTTCTAGGGATAGAGACTTCCAATTCAAGTTTCTCTTCAAGATATTTTATCGTAGCTTCGACGATATGATCGGTAAAGGCTTTATTTTGGCTATAAGCGTGTGGAGAGTTTAACATGGATTGCACCAAAGAAATGCATTCAATCAAGGAGCAACTATCATAATTGAATTCCTTGAAATCCACAGTAGTAATGTCATTATTACTCAAAGTTTTAACATCATCTACTCCACTTTCAATACTTTTAGCATCAAGATAAATGGACTCTAAATCATTGGGGCACTTTTCAACCAAAGTGGATTCATATCCAACCCCATAATCATTAGGTTTGACACAAGAAAACAAAGATTCACTGGGAGTCACATCAAGCACTTTAAGATCTTCGTGATTCTCATCACGAGAACACGCCTTTTTAAGCCATTCATGTCTAGCACGAATTTGGGCAGTTCTTTCTTGGTTCTCAATCATGAAAACATGCATAGCTTTCAAAGTTTCATCCATGTTGATTTTTGGAGGAGCACATCTAACTTTCAAAGCATCAACATCACTAGACATTCTATCAACGCTCTTAGCCAAATCGTCAATTTTGAGTAGCTTTTCCTCTATGGATGCATTGAAAATCTTTTGAGAGTTGATGAACTCATTGATATTACTCTCTAGATCAGAGGGTAATCTATTGTAATTTGCATGAGTATTGTTGTAGGAGTTGGAAAAGTTATTAGAGGATTTATGTAGCGATCCGACTCAAAACGAGTCAAGCCTCTGTGTATCTGTGCCATCCCTGGATCAGTATGCTGGCACACACAGTACATCAATGTATATATCAAAGTTCAATCACATGGAAATAGCATAAAACTGATATATACCTTAAATATCTCAGCGGAAGCAGTCAAGGGAGTGGAGTCCCAATAAACACCAACGGCAAGTTGAGTGTAGACCGTAACCCTGAATCGTACTCTTACTCGTCGAAGAAAAATATCTACAACATAAGACGTTGCAGCCGTGTAGGTCAGCATATTGAATATGCCGGCAAGTCACATATGAGAGGGGGTAAAACATCATCTATACTATATGCATATATGGCAGGTGGTGTTGTAAGTTTTAGCGTAAAGCAAATTTTCTCCTACAATAAGAGAGGGGCTAAAAGCAAAATATTACTACGTAGTTGGTTGTTAATGAGATGGTTCCGTCAACCAGTTCTCATACCCAAGTTATCAATATTACCCACATCAATATTATTATTTGTGTTGAGAATTTTAGATAACTTCAGTTCCTTTGGCTCAAGTTGTCCATGCCCGTGGACACGACTAATCGATTAGGTTTGAGTACTCTGCAGAGTTTTGCACACGTTCCCCACAAGATTTGATCGCCTCCGTGTATGTCCTTGCACTTCAGGGTGTTTGAAGACTGGATGATCAAAACATGGTCTTTAAACGGGTCCCTCTGAATCCCTGTCGGTGCCCATCCAATCCTACCGTTCTTCTACATCTGCTAGCACCGCCTGTCCAGAGTCGCCGCGTTGTCCAACCAAGCCAGAACCCATAATGTGTTGGAATTATGCCCTAGAGGCAATAATAAATATATAGTTATTATTATAATTCCTGTATCAAGATAATGGTTTATTATCCATGCTATAATTGTATTGAATGAAGACTCTTTTACATGTGTGGATACATAGACAAAACCCCGTCCCTAGCATGCCTCTAGTTGGCTAGCCAGTTGATCGATGATAGTCAGTGTCTTCTGATTATGAACAAGGTGTTGTTGCTTGATAACTGGATCACGTCATTAGGAGAATCACGTGATGGACTAGACCCAAACTAATAGACGTAGCATGTTGATCGTGTCATTTTGTTGCTACTGTTTTCTGCGTGTCAAGTATTTATTCCTATGACCATGAGATCATATAACTCACTGACACCAGAGGAATGCTTTGTGTGTATCAAACGTCGCAACATAACTGGGTGACTATAAAGATGCTCTACAGGTCTCTCCGAAGGTGTTAGTTGAGTTAGTATGGATCAAGACTGGGATTTGTCACTCCGTGTGACGGAGAGGTATCTCGGGGCCCACTCGGTAATACAACATCACACACAAGCCTTGCAAGCAATGTAACTTAGTGTAAGTTGCGGGATCTTGTATTACGGAACGAGTAAAGAGACTTGCCGGTAAACGAGATTGAAATAGGTATGCGGATACTGACGATCGAATCTCGAGCAAGTAACATACCGAAGGACAGAGGGAATGACATACGGGATTATACGAATCCTTGGCACTGAGGTTCAAACGATAAGATCTTCGTAGAATATGTAGGATCCAATATGGGCATCCAGGTCCCGCTATTGGATATTGACCGAGGAGTCTCTCGGGTCATGTCTGCATAGTTCTCGAACGCGCAGGGTCTGCACACTTAAGGTTCGACGTTGTTTTATGCGTATTTGAGTTATATGGTTGGTTACCGAATGTTGTTCGGAGTCCCGGATGAGATCACGGACGTCACGAGGGTTTCCGGAATGGTCCGGAAACGAAGATTGATATGTAGGATGACCTCATTTGATTACCGGAAGGTTTTCGGAGTTACCGGGAATGTACCGGGAATGACGGATGGGTTCCGGGAGTTCACCGGGGGGGCAATCCACCCCGGGGAAGCCCATAGGCCTTTGGGGAGACATACCAGCCCTTAGTGGGCTGGTGGGACAGCCCACAAGTGGTCTATGCGCCAAGAGAAGAAAAATCAAGAGGAAAATTAAAAAAAAAGGGAGGAGGTGGGAAGGGAGGAGGACTCCCTCCCACCAAACCTAGTCCAACTCGGTTTGGGGGGGAGAGTCCTCCCCCTTGGCTCGGCCGACCCCCTTGAGGGTCCTTGGACCCCAAGGCAAGGCCCCCTCCCTCCCACCTATATATACGGAGGTTTTAGGGCCGATTTGAGACGACTTTTCCACGGCAGCCCGACCACATACCTCCACGGTTTTTCCTCTAGATCGCGTTTCTGCGGAGCTCGGGCGGAGCCCTGCTGAGACAAGGTCATCACCAACCTCCGGAGCGCCGTCACGCTGCCGGAGAACTCTTCTACCTCTCCGTCTCTCTTGCTGGATCAAGAAGGCCGAGATCATCGTCGAGCTGTACGTGTGCTGAACGCGGAGGTGCCGTCCGTTCGGTACTAGATCGTGGGACTGATCGCGGGATTGTTCGCGGGGCGGATCGAGGGACGTGAGGACGTTCCACTACATCAACCGCGTTCTCTAACGCTTCTGCTGTACGGTCTACAAGGGTACGTAGATCTCTCATCCCCTCTCGTAGATGGACATCACCATGATAGGTCTTCGTGCGCGTAGGAAAATTTTTGTTTCCCATGCGATGTTCCCCAACCTTGGTATCAGAGCTAGGTTCATGCGTAGATGTCTTCTCGAGTAGAACATGAAAGTTTTTGTGGGCGGTGATGTGCGTTTTGCTGCCCTCCTTAGTCTTTTCTTGATTCCGCGGTATTGTTGGATTGAAGCGGCTTGGACCGACATTACTCGTACGCTTACGAGAGACTGGTTTCATCGTTACGAATAACCCCCTTTGCTCAAAGATGACTGGCAAGTGACGGTTTCTCCAACTTTAGTTGAATCGGATTTGACTGAGGAGGTCCTTGGATGAGGTTAAATAGAAACTCATATATCTCCGTTGTGGTGTTTGCGTAAGTAAGATGCGATCCTACTAGATACCCTTGGTCACCACGTAAAACATGCAACAACAAAATTAGAGGACGTCTAACTTGTTTTTGCAGGATATGATTGTGATGTGATATGGCTAACAATGTGATGTGATATATTGGATGTATGAGATGATCATGTTGTAATAGAAATATCGACTTGCACGTCGATGGTACGGCAACCGGCAGGAGCCATAGGGTTGTCTTTATACTAACGTTTGTGCTTGCAGATGCGTTTACTATTTTGCTAGGATGTAGCTTTAGTAGTAATAGCATAAGTAGCACGACAACCCCGATGGCAACACGTTGATGGATGATCATGGTGTGGCGCCGGTGACAAGAAGATCGTGCCGGTGCTTTGGTGATGGAGATCAAGAAGCACGTGATGATGGCCATATCATGTCACTTATGAATTGCATGTGATGTTAATCCTTTTATGCACCTTATTTTGCTTAGAACGACGGTAGCATTATGAGGTGATATCTCACTAAAATTTCAAGACGAAATTGTGTTCTCCCCGACTGTGCACCGTTGCTACAGTTCGTAGTTTCGAGACACCACGTGATGATCGGGTGTGATAGACTCAACGTTCACATACAACGGGTGCAAAACAGTTGCGCACGCGGAACACTCGGGTTAAGCTTGACGAGCCTAGCATGTGCAGACATGGCCTTGGAACACATGAGACCGAAAGGTCGATCATGAATCATATAGTTGATATGATTAGCATAGGGATGCTTACCACTGAAACTATACTCAACTCACGTGATGATCGGACTTGGGATAGTGTAAGTGGATCATGAACCACTCAAATGACTAGAGAGATGTACTTTTTGAGTGGGAGTTTAGCATATAATTTGATTAAGTTGAACTCTAATTATCTTGAACATAGTCTAAGTCCACTTCGAATATATTTGTGTTGTAGATCATGGCTCACGCGACAGTCATCCTGAATTTTAATACGTTCCTAGAGAAAGCTAAGTTGAAAGATGATGGAAGCAACTTTGTAGACTGGGCTCGTAATCTTAAGCTAATCTTACAAGATGGGAAGAAGGATTATGTCCTTAATGCTGCGCTAGGAGATGAACCACCCGCTACGGCTGACCAGGATGTTAAGAACGCTTGGCTAGCACGTAAGGAGGACTACTCAATAGTTCAATGTTTAGTCTTGTATGGCTTAGAACCGGGACTTCAACGTCGCTTTGAGCGTCATGGAGCATTTGAGATGTTCCAGGAGTTGGAGTTTATCTTTCAGAAGAACGCCCGGATCGAGAGGTATGAGACCTCTGATAAATTCTATGCTTGCAAGATGGAGGAAAACTCGTCTGTCAGTGAACATGTGCTCAAAATGTCTGGGTACTCAAACCGTCTAGCTGAGCTGGGGATTGAACTCCCGCAAGAAGCTATCACTGACAGAATCCTTCAATCACTGCCGCCAAGCTGTAAAGGCTTTGTGTTGAACTACAACATGCAAGGGATGAACAAGTCTCCCGGCGAGTTGTTTGCGATGCTGAAAGTCGCAGAGTCTAAACTCCGTAAAGAGCATCAAGTGTTGATGGTGAGCAAGACCACTAGTTTCAAGAGAAACGGCAAAGGCAAGAAGGGCAATTTGAAGAAGAGCGGCAAGCCTGTTGCCAATCCGCCGAAGAAACCCAAGGCTGGACCTAAGCCTGAAACAGAGTGCTTCTATTGCCAGGGTATGGGTCACTGGAAGCGCAATTGCCCCAAGTATCTGGCAGATAAGAAGGCGGGCAAAGAAAAATCAGGTATATTTGATATACATGTTATTGATGTGTACTTAACCGGCTCTCGTAGTAGTGCCTGGGTATTCGATACCGGTTCTGTTGCTCACATTTGCAACTCGAAGCAGGAACTGCGGAATAGACGAAGGCTGGCAAAAGACGAAGTGACGATGCGCGTAGGAAATGGTTCCAAGGTTGATGCAATCGCCGTCGGCACAGTGTCACTTCAGCTACCATCGGGATTAGTGATGAACTTAAATCGTTGTTATTTAGTGCCTGCGTTGAGCATGAACATTATATCTGGATCTTGTTTATTGCGAGACGGTTACTATTTTAAGTCTGAGAATAATGGTTGTTCTATTTCTATGAGTAACATCTTTTATGGTCATGCACCGAATGTGAGAGGATTGTTCATATTGAATCTTGATAGCGATACGCATATACATAACATTGAGACCAAAAGAGTTAGAGTAAACAATGATAGCGCCATATTTTTGTGGCACTGCCGCTTGGGTCATATTGGTGTAAAGCGCATGAAGAAACTCCATGCTGATGGACTTTTGGAGTCACTTGACTTTGATTCACTTGACACGTGCGAACCATGCCTCATGGGCAAGATGACTAAGACTCCGTTCTCCGGAACAATGGAGCGTGCAAGTGACTTGTTGGAAATCATACATACCGATGTGTGTGGTCCAATGAGCGTAGAGGCACGCGGCGGATATCATTATTTTCTCACCTTCACTGACGATTTAAGTAGATATGGTTATGTCTACTTGATGAAGCACAAGTCTGGAACATTTGAAAAGTTCAAGCAATTTCAGAGTGAAGTGGAAAATCATCGTAACAAGAAGATCAAGTTCCTACGGTCTGATCGTGGGGGTGAATATCTGAGTTTCGAGTTTGGTGCTCACTTAAGACAATGTGGAATTGTTTCACAATTAACACCACCTGAAACACCACAGCGTAATGGTGTGTCCGAACATCGTAATCGTACTTTGTTAAAGATGGTGCGATCTATGATGTCTCTTACTGATTTGCCGTTATCATTTTGGGGTTATGCATTAGAAACAGCTGCATTCACTTTAAATAGGGCACCATCAAAATCCGTTGAGACGACACCATACGAACTGTGGTATGGCAAAAGGCCAAAGTTGTCGTTTCTTAAAGTTTGGGGATGTGATGCTTATGTCAAAAAGCTTCAGCCTGAAAAGCTGGAACCCAAAGCGGAAAAGTGCGTCTTCATAGGTTACCCAAAGGAGACAGTTGGGTACACCTTCTATCTCAAATCCGAGGGCAAAGTGTTTGTTGCTAAAAACGGAGCTTTTCTCAAGAAGGAGTTTCTCTCGAGAGAATTGAGTGGGAGGAAGATAGAACTTGACGAGGTTGTCGAACCTCTCATCCCTCTGGATGGTGGCGCTGGGCAAGGGGAAACCTCTGTCGTTGCGACGCCGGTTGAGGAGGAAGTTAATGATGATGATCATGAAACTCCAGTTCAAGTTTCTGTTGAACCACGCAGGTCGACGAGATCACGCGCTGCTCCAGAGTGGTACGGTAATCCCGTCTTATCAATCATGTTGTTAGACAACAATGAACCTGCAAATTATGAAGAAGCAATGGTGGGCCCAGATTCCAACAAATGGCTAGAAGCCATGAAATCCGAGATAGGATCCATGTATGAGAACAAAGTGTGGACTTTGGAGATACTACCTGAGGGCCGCAAGGCTATTCAGAACAAATGGATCTTTAAGAAGAAGACGGACGCTGATGGTAATGTGACCGTTTATAAAGCTCGACTTGTGGCAAAGGGTTTTTCACAAGTTCCAGGAGTTGACTACGATGAGACTTTCTCACCCGTAGCGATGCTTAAGTCCATCAGAATCATGTTAGCAATAGCTGCATTTTTCGATTATGAAATCTGGCAGATGGATGTCAAAACGGCGTTCCTTAACGGTTTCCTTAAGGAAGAGTTGTATATGATGCAACCCGAAGGTTTTGTCGATCCTAAAAATGCTGACAAGGTGTGCAAGCTCCAGCGATCCATTTATGGACTGGTGCAAGCATCTCGGAGTTGGAACAAATGCTTTGATGAGGTGATCAAAGCATTTGGGTTTATACAAGTGGTTGGAGAATCTTGTATTTACAAGAAAGTGAGTGGGAGCTCTGTGGCGTTTCTAATATTATATGTGGATGACATATTACTGATTGGAAACAACGCAGAGCTTTTGGAGAGCATAAAAGGTTACTTGAATAAAAGTTTCTCTATGAAGGACCTAGGAGAAGCTGCTTACATTCTAGGCATTAAGATCTATAGGGATAGATCAAAACGCCTGATAGGACTTTCACAAAGCACATACCTTGATAAAGTTTTGAAGAGGTTCAAAATGGAACAGTCGAAGAAAGGGTTCTTGCCAGTTTTACAAGGTACGAGATTGAGTAAGACTCAGTGCCCAGCAACTGATGAAGATAGAGAGCATATGCGCTCCGTCCCCTATGCTTCAGCCATAGGTTCTATCATGTATGCGATGTTGTGCACTAGACCGGATGTTAGCCTGGCCATAAGTATGGCAGGTAGGTTCCAGAGTAACCCAGGAGTGGATCACTGGACAGCGGTCAAGAATATCCTGAAGTACCTGAAAAGGACTAAGGAGATGTTTCTCGTGTATGGAGGTGACGAAGAGCTCGCCGTAAAAGGTTACGTCGATGCAAGCTTTGACACAGATCCGAACGACTCTAAGTCACAAACCGGATACGTATTTATTCTTAATGGGGGTGCAGTAAGCTGGTGCAGTTCCAAGCAAAGCGTCGTAGTATATTCTACATGTGAAGCGGAGTACATGGCTGCCTCGGAGGCGGCTAAGGAGGGTGTCTGGATGAAGCAGTTCATGACGGATCTTGGAGTGGTGCCAAGCGCACTGAATCCAATAACCTTGTTCTGTGACAACACTGGTGCCATTGCCTTAGCAAAGGAACCACGGTTTCACAAGAAGACCAGACACATCAAACGACGCTTCAACCTCATCCGCGACTACGTCGAGGAAGAGGACGTAAATATATGCAAAGTGCACACGGATCTGAATGTAGCAGACCCGCTGACTAAACCTCTTCCACGGCCAAAACATGATCGACACCAGAACTGTATGGGTGTTAGATTTATTACAATATAATTCACATGGTGATGTGAGGGCTAGATTATTGACTCTAGTGCAAGTGGGAGACTGTTGGAATTATGCCCTAGAGGCAATAATAAGTATATAGTTATTATTATAATTCCTGTATCAAGATAATGGTTTATTATCCATGCTATAATTGTATTGAATGAAGAATCTTTTACATGTGTGGATACATAGACAAAACCCCGTCCCTAGCATGCCTCTGGTTGGCTAGCCAGTTGATCGATGATAGTCAGTGTCTTCTGATTATGAACAAGGTGTTGTTGCTTGATAACTGGATCACGTCATTAGGAGAATCACGTGATGGACTAGACCCAAACTAATAGACGTAGCATGTTGATCGTGTCATTTTGTTGCTACTATTTTCTGCGTGTCAAGTATTTATTCCTATGACCATGAGATCATATAACTCACTGACACCGGAGGAATGCTTTGTGTGTATCAAACGTCGCAACGTAACTGGGTGACTATAAAGATGCTCTACAGGTATCTCCGAAGGTGTTAGTTGAGTTAGTATGGATCAAGACTGAGATTTGTCACTCCGTGTGACGGAGAGGTATCTCGGGGCCCACTCGGTAATACAACATCACACACAAGCCTTGCAAGCAATGTAACTTAGTGTAAGTTGCGGGATCTTGTATTACGAAATGAGTAAAGAGACTTGCCGGTAAACGAGATTGAAATAGGTATGCGGATACTGACGATCGAATCTCGAGCAAGTAACATACCGAAGGACAAAGGGAATGACATACGGGATTATACGAATCCTTGGCACTGAGGTTCAAACGATAAGATCTTCGTAGAATATGTAGGATCCAGTATGGGCATCCAGGTCCCGCTATTGGATATTGACCGAGGAGTCTCTCGGGTCATGTCTGCATAGTTCTCGAACCCGCAGGGTCTGCACACTTAAGGTTCGACGTTGTTTTATGCGTATTTGAGTTATATGGTTGGTTACCGAATGTTGTTCGGAGTCCCGGATGAGATCACGGACGTCACGAGGGTTTCCGAATGGTCCGGAAACGAAGATTGATATATAGGATGACCTCATTTGATTACTGGAAGGTTTTCGGAGTTACCGGGAATGTACCGGGAATGACGAATGGGTTCCGGGAGTTCACCGGGGGGGGGGGGCAACCCACCCCGGGGAAGCCCATAGGACTTTGGGGAGACACACCAGCCCGTAGTGGGCTGGTGGGACAGCCCACAAGTGGTCTATGCGCCAAGAGAAGAAAAATCAAGAGGAAAAGAAAAAAAAAGGGAGGAGGTGGGAAGGGAGGAGGACTCCCTCCCACCAAACCTAGTCCAACTCGGTTTGGGGGGGGGGAGAGTCCTCCCCCTTGGCTCGGCCGACCCCCTTGAGGGTCCTTGGACCCCAAGGCAAGGCCCCCTCCCTCCCACCTATATATACCGAGGTTTTAGGGCTGATTTGAGACGAATTTTCCACGGCAGCCCGACCACATACCTCCACGGTTTTTCCTCTAGATCGCGTTTCTGCGGAGCTCGGGCGGAGCCCTGCTGAGACAAGGTCATCACCAACCTCCGGAGCGCCGTCACGCTGCCGGAGATCTCTTCTACCTCTCCGTCTCTCTTGCTGGATCAAGAAGGCCGAGATCATCGTCGAGCTGTACGTGTGCTGAACGCGGAGGTGCCGTCCGTTCGGTACTAGATCGTGGGACTGATCGCGGGATTGTTCGCGGGGCGGATCGAGGGACGTGAGGACGTTCCACTACATCAACCGCGTTCTCTAACGCTTCTGCTGTATGGTCTACAAGGGTACGTAGATCTCTCATCCCCTCTCGTAGATGGACATCACCATGATAGGTCTTCATGCGCGTAGGAAAATTTTTGTTTCCCATGCGATGTTCCCCAACATAATGACTTGTGGCTGTGCAGGTAAGCCTTGGGTCTTGAAAATATCCGTCCGTCTCTTTGAGCCTGGGTGAAGCTTTCCGCAAGATGGCATGGCCGTCTCCAGCATCCCGGGTCATCCACTGGTTTCTCCAGGGAGCCGATCAATCGTCCTTCACCCAGAGTTGCATTGCATCACGAGGTCTTGAAAAGTCTTGACTTAACCGGTCTTGGTTATTAAATTATTCTCGCATCACTCATGATAAACTCTCAACCAGAATCCCGTCTACTCAAGCATAGCAATATGAAATTTGTCGTCCCGGACAAAGTAACGGGGTTGTTGGGTGCGTACCACATGATACTACAATATGTAACCATAATTTCCAAGTACCTAGTCAGCATGCAAATTGGGCATAGGATGGTAGAACTAGGATGCATAAAACATAGGTGATACATGATCAAATGACTTGCCTGGTATTACTCTCAAAATCCTGATAATTCTACTCACCACATCCGAGCAATCTATCGTAAATGAATAGCATTCAATAAACATTCATGCCAAAAAGGAAGAACCAAGAGAACATAAGAACAAAGCATGTCTTGGTGCAAAATAACAACGTACTAAGGTTTAATAAAAAGGTCCTAAGTGTGTTGTAAAGTGAAGGTGCATGAATGAGATCAAAAGAGGCAATGGACGATGAACTATTGCTATATAAGCTCGACTTGCATACACTATGGGAGATGATAAAAAATATTGGGAGAACAACATGAATGTTATTTGACAAATAGTATAAGACATACGAATTTATTTGTAGAAAGAATTTCTTGAAATGGACCACTACAACGCAAGTTATAGCGAATTGAAGTATGAATTGAATTTGCATTCAAAAGGTCAAGACAAGTTGAACTGAAGTACGATGGTTACGTATAAAAATATATGACATGAGTGTTTAGCGGTAAAAGGAATCAATTGAAAAGGTGGTACGATTTGCAACATAAGATCAAATGAATGTTCGAATACAAATTTGAATCGCTCAAATTTTTAAGGTTCAAAGGTCGAAACTAATGATGCTACTGAATATAGGAGATCAATATGAGCGTGTATAAAAAGAATTACTAGATTTGAACTAGCGAATCAAAAGATACAAATACTTCAATATAACATTGAATCGGCTTAGAACGATGTGAACACTTTTGGGCACTAATAGATAAATCTGATTTGATCAAAATTATAAGTTGAAAAGTTAAAACTAATGATACAAACGGAAAGATTACTTTGATACGAATCCGACGCAATTGAATTCATCTAAAACGGAGCTACGGATAAAAAGATATGATCAAAAGAAGTTTGAATATGAATATGAACAAATTTGGAAATTTGAAAATTTCAAAAAGTTGATATGATAGGTTCACAGGATAGGTGGGATCAATACGAAACTCTAGGCGTTGGTTTCATCTAATTCGGATAAACGAGTAAAAAGTTATGGCTATTTGAAAAATCAGGGCCGAGCTGTTTTACGGAATAAAAGTGCTACGTCTAAAAGAATTCTAGTACTAATGTGGAAATACGAAGACTAATTAATATATCTAATTACTCTACCGTATACTAGTGTAGGAATACTAGTCTAGAAATAATAAACTACGGGGGTATAAAAAAATACAAAGAGAAATACCTTCAGAATGCAGAGTAAGAATTAATTCCAATGAGGAGACGACTTCGAGAAATCCCGCCGAAGAAAAGAGAATATTTTTATTTAATAAACCTAGTCAAACCAAAAGATTGATTTAACCTGAAATAGATGATTTTTGGATGCTCCTATGGGTCTATATTTATAGGTGGAAAGAAGGTCTAAAGGTCAATAGCTAGGCAATGTGGGACTAAACATATACGTAAAGAGGAGAAAAGGAGGGACCAAATGCCCATGGGCCAAGTAAATTTCGGCCAGCCCATAGGCAAGCTCGGATGAACAGTGTTTCCTGGTAAATAGTGTCTTTTTTTATTTTTTTCAAAATAAACAGCGAAAACAAATATAAACGAAATTAAGAGAATATTTTATATAGGCATATTATATATCAAAATTTTCAGAATAAAATTCCGTACAACATGAACATTTTATTTTTCACAAAATAAAAATTTTATAATTTTTTTTAAATTCAGTAAAATCCAAATTTTGTCTTTAAATTTTTGGCACTATTTTTCTTCTGACTTTTCTTTTTTTGGGGGGGTGTCATGTTACCTCCTCTCTTTCTTTCTTGGCAAGTATATTGTGAGGAAAAAAATTGTGGTTGAAATCTTGTGCCAAAAATAAAATTCAAATCAAAAACCAAAGGAAAAAGAATCAAATGCCACATTCATTCAAATTCTTTATAGTTGAAGAAGTCATGTTATCTTCTCTCACTGATTTTAAATAGATGAATTTGAATTCAAAAGAAAATGGGAAAGTCATTTTATTCCCTCTCATTCAAAAGTTTTAAAAAAGTTTCAAATTCCGCTCAAGTTTCAATCACTCAAACAAACAAACTCTCAATCTAATAATTATATTAACATTCCAAAATTTATAATTTTGGGATGTTACAATTTACTAGGAAAAGGCCTAGGAACATAGTTTCCTCTAAAAGCATTGTTGTTGCCAAAGTTATAACTACCAACAAAATTAACGTCCAAGCTAGCGTTGCTACTCTCAATCAAAGAAGACAAGGGCATATCATTAGGATCCAAAGGAGCACTTCTACTAGCAACCAAATTCATTAACTCATCCATCTTAGCACTCAACGAGTTAATTTCTTCTATAGCGTGTACCTTCTTACTAGTAGGTGACCTTTCAGTGTCCCACTAAGAGTAGTTTGTCATGATGTTGTCTAAGAGCTTTGTGGCTTCCCCTAACGTGATTTCCACGAACGTTCCACCTGAGGCAGAGTCCAAGATATTTCTAGAAGCGAAATTCAAGCCAGCATAAAAGATTTTAATAATCATCCAAAGACTCAAGCCATGAGCGGGACAATTTCTAATCATTAATTTCATTCTCTCCCAAGATTGTGCAAAATGTTCATGATCAAGTTGCTTGAAATTCATGATATCATTACGGAGAGAGATGATCTTAGCCGGCGGAAAATACTTGGATACATAAGCATCTTTGCACTTATCCCAAGAATTGATACTATTTTTGGGCAAAGAAGAAAACCAAGTTTTTGCGCGATCTCGCAACGAGAAAGGAAAAAAGCTTCAATTTAATCACGTCATTATCCACATCTTTTTTCTTTTGCATATCGCAAAGCTCAATGAAGGTATTGAGATGGGATGCGGCATCTTCACTAGGAAGGCCAGAGAATTGCTCTTTCATAACAAGATTCAGCAAAGCGGCATTGATTTCGTATGATTCCGCACTAGTGGCGGGACCAATCGGAGTACTAATAAAATCAATATTATTAGTATTCGAGAAGTCACAAAGTTTGGTGTTTTCGTTCATGGTGACTTCAGCAAGCAAGCAAGCACACAAGCAAACAAAGAGCATGCAAGACAAAGGGTGAACGAAAAAGGCAAATTGGTGAAGTGGGGGAGAGGAAAACGAGAGGCAACTGGCAAACAAAGTAAATGCAAGAGATGAGTTTGCGACACCTACTTGGATGAGTCCTTGACTTGATCTTCCTCCCTGGCAACGGCGCCAGAAATCCTTCTGCTACTTCTCAAACAACAGCGCCAGAAATTGACACGTTGACGGAGACTGGGCTTGCGTTGATTTTTCCCTTGAAGAGGAAAGGGTGATGCAGCATGGGAGAAGTAAGTATTTCCCTCAGTTTGAGAACCAACGTATAGATCCAGAAGGAGGGTATCGTCAAGTCCAGAGTACATGCGCAAACACAAACAAGCTTGCACCCAACGCTTCAAAGGGGTTGTCAATCCCTTCAAGATTGTTTGCAAAGTGAGATCTGAAGGCGGAAAGTGCAAAGATGTAAAAAGTGTAAGGCTGAAAATATGGTGTGGAGTAGACCCTGGGGGCCATAGTGTTCACTAGAGGCTTCTCTCAAAATAGCAAATATCACAGTGGGTGAACAAATTACTGTCTAGCAATTGATAGAACCGCGCAAAGTCATGACGATATCTAAGGCAATGATCATAGGCATCACGTCCGAGACAAGTAGACCGATACTTTATGCATCTACTACTATTACTCCACACATCGACTGCTATCCAGCATGCATCTAGTGTATTGAGTTCATGACGAACAGAGTAACGCCTTAAGCAAGATGACATGATGTAGAGGGATAATCTCAAACCAATGATGAAAACCCCACCTTTTTACCCTTGATGGAAACAACATGATGCGTGCCTCGCTACCCCTTCTGTCACTGGGTGAGGTCACCGCATGGTATGAACCCAAAACGAAGCACTTCTCCCATTGCAATAGATCTAGTTGGCCAGACAAAACCCACAACTCGAAGAGAATTACAAGGATATGAAATCATGCATAAGAGAGATCAGAAGAAACTCAAATAAGATTCATAGGTAATCTAATCATAAATCCACAATTCATTGGATCTCAACAAACACACCACAAAAGAAGATTACATCGGATAGATCTCCATGAAGATCATGGACAACTTTGTATTGAAGATCCAAGAGAGAGAAGAAGCCATCTAGTTACTAGCTATGGACCCGTAGGTCTATGATGAACTACTCACGCATCATCGGAGAGGTCATGGTGTTGATGAAGAAGCCCTCCGTATTCGAATCTCCCCTCCGGCAGGGCACCAGAATGTTCCCCAGATAGGATCTTGCGGAGACAGAAACTTGCGGCGGCGGAAAAGTAATTTCGATGATCTCCTGATTTTTTTGGGATTTTTAGGGAATTTATAGGCGCAACCCCTAGGGCAGAGGGCGCCCAGGGGACCCACAAGCCTGTGGGCCGCGGCCTCCCCCTGGCCGCGGGGTGGGGGCTTGTGGGGGCCCCTGAGGCTTCCCTGGCTTGGCTCTCAAGCTTCCCGATCTTCTTCCGTTCCGAAAAAATCTTTTCGGGGATTTTCTTCTGTGTGGACTCCGTTTCAAAATCTCCTCTGAAAGGGGTCAAAAACATGGAAAAAATAGGAACTGACACTTGGCACTGAGTTAATAAGTTAGTCCCAAAATATATATAAAAGGCATGCATAACATCCAACGTTTGACAAGATAATAGCATGAAACCATCAAAAATTATAGATACGTTGGAGACGTATCAACGAGCCATAGGGGGCCCACAAGCCTGCTAGGCGCGGCCCCCCTGGTCGCGCCTAGGGGGCTTGTGGAGTCCCCTAGTGGCCTCTGCCTTGGTTCTCAAGTCCCGCGCGTATCTTCTGTTCCGAAAAAAATATTTTCGGAAGTTTTATTCTGCTTGGATACCGTTTAAAATCCTCCTGTGAAAAGGGTCAAAAACACGGAAAAAACAGGAACTGGCACTTGGCACTGAGTTAATAAGGTAGTCCCAAAAAAGATATAAAAGGCATACAAAACATCCAAAGTTTGACAAGATAATAGTATGGAACCATCAAAAATTATAGATACGCTGGAGACGTATCAGAGACCGCGGCGGCTAGGGCAACCGTGTCGTGAAGGTGAAGGATAGCGGGGGCGAGCCGGTTGTCGCAACTCGAGTAGGCGATGTAATGGTAGGGTCCGAGTCCAGGTCTACCTCCAAAACATGAGGGCTATACCAAATTCCTAGTGGCCAAACATGCCTTCCTTCGTCAAGGAGGTCGTTTGATTAAATCCTAGTCACCATGTCGGCAATTTCATTTGGAACCTAAGCATGTCGAACCATGGTGTGATTCCCTTTTTCTTTAAACGCAGCCGCTGGAGCGTAATAATGCGTGACGGTGAATCCGTCTGGGTTGAACATCGAAGTGACACCGAAGATGTTGTAATTGACAATGAATTTGTCTAAACGAGGCAAGATGATGGCAGTGTCCGCCTGACATCACAGACACATTCAGATTTGGTGACTGATGCATGCATCTGTACTTTCTTGAACTGCCACGGTCCGTATGCGCCTACAGAACTAGTATAGCCTTGTATTGTTGGAGACAAAATCACTTTTTACAACCCCAAGCTAAGGCCAATCGGTCTTGATCCTGTCGGAACTTTAAACTAAATATTTGTACAGACAGAGGCCTGCTATTTTCTATGAAGATTTCCTCATGGTTTGTGCCTCTCGGGGCTTGAGTCATGGGTCATGCAACCTTAGCATGATCCACTGCTAGTTTTTGTATGGCGAGTCAACGGCTTCGATCCCGTCGAGTTGATCTTAGCAAATTAGGTTAGCACGACAACCACTTTACAAATCATGATTTCGATCAGAGTGCTGCTGAAAAAAATTGATCTGGTAGATCTGATCAGCCGTACGTGCAGGCAGTAAACTTCTTTAATCTCAAATGATTAAGTCGGAATCGATGTAGGTTCTTCTGAGCCGGTTCTCTGTTTTTCCCAGCCAACCAGGATCTTCTTGATCCTTGAAGAATTTCCTTCAAGAACATAATTCCATCGTGCGATCAGTCCCACGGTGAGCGCCAAATATTGTGGTTTTGTCACGGCATATGTACTCGTGCAAGGACTTAGGGTTGGAGCCATCACAGCTTTGTGGCGGCTTGGAGGGGTTGATCGGAATCGAGAGACGTGAGTTTACCCTGGTTCGGCCCCTCCTATGGAAGTAAAAGCCTACGTCGTGCTTGTGTTTCATTGATGAAGATGATGATATTGATTACAAGGGACGGAATCGCTACCTCTAGTCTCGAGGGTGTCTAATCTGTCTATCTCTAATGACTTGAACTTGTCCCCCTTGGGGCACCTTACCCTCCTTATATAAGTGGAAGGGGTAGGTTTACATGTAGAGTCCTACTAGGAGTAGGACTAGGACTAGTCTCTCTTGAATCCTAATCCGGGTCTTGTTTCCTTTGAGAGGGAATCCTTCTTTTCCCTGGGCCTTCTTCGTGAGCCGGCCCTCCCATGAGCCGCCTTCTAGGCCATTGGGTCTTGTCATCTGTCTGACTCGCCTGCCGAGTCACTAGTGAGTCGCCAAGCTCGACCGGGTCATACTTTAATCCGGGTTACACCACGGGGTATATCCCCGACAAGAATGCTAGTAGTGAAAAAATTAAGTTGCCTCAAGGAATGAGTGGGGCAAATAACTTTGCCTCGGTTCCTCCTCCGGTCATCTATGGAGGACCGGTTCACCCACCGCATCTAAACTTGTTAAGAATGATTTTGCTAAATGGGGATTTTTTGTATCAAGGCTCATTTGAATCACATCTGTACACAATGTTTGAAAGGGTCGATATGGTTGACTCGAGGGGGGGGGTGGGTGAATAGGAAACTACCATATATTTAGCTTTTCTAAACAAATTAGGTTTAGGAACAAAAGGTTCTCTAGATGAACAACTAGGTGAGCAACCTATATGATGCTAACAACAACAACAACAACAAGTGCAAGCAAGGATTACACCACAACAATAATAAGGACAAAGTAAAGGTAATATATAACCACAAGTGCAACCGATGGAGACGAGGATGTGTTACCAAAGTTCCTTCCCTTTTACATGAAATAGGTCTCCATTGGAGCGGTTTGGAGGCACAATGCTCCCCAAGAAGCCACTAAGGCCACCGTATTCTCCTCACGCCCTCACACAATGCGAGATGTTGTGATTCCACTAGTGGTGCCCTTAAAGGCGGCGACCGAACCTTTACAAACAAGGTTGGGGCTATCTCCACACAATGCTTGGAAGCTCCCAACAAGACCACAGAGCTTCATCACAATGGAATGTGGCTCCGAGGTGACCTCAACCGTCTAGGGTGCTCAAACACCCAAGAGTAACAAGATCCACAAGGGATTAGTTGGGGGAATCAAATATCTCTTGGTGGAAGTGTAGATCAGGGCCTTCTCAACCAATCCCTAGAAAATCCACAAGTTCGATTGTCTAGGGAGAGAGATCGGGCGAAAATGAGCTTTGCAGCAACAATGGAGCTTGGGGAGGTAAGAGGTAGTCTTCTTGGGGAAGAAGACCCCTTTATATAGTGGGGGGAAGAATCCAACTGTTACCCCCACTCTCAGCCCATGCAAAGCGGTACTACCGTTGTTAGGAGCGGTACTCCCGCTGCTAGGAGAGGTACGACCACATGGTAGATCCACCAACTAAAAAAGTAAAAAATTACTTCCGTGCCTACCACCGCTGAGGCTGCAGTGGTGCAAAAGACCGACCCAGTAGTACGAGACGGTACTACTGCCAAAGAGTAGTAGTAAAAAAGCACTACCACTCCTAGAACGGTACTACAAGTGGCATGTGTGCTACTACTGCTGGCACCTGTAGTACTACCGCTGGCAATTTGCACATACAGGGGGAAACGAACTGGATCTCCATTGAAGTGAACGGAAGGTGGTGCAAAAGAACAGATGTGTATGTGCTGATTCCTCCCTAACCTTTCTGAAGCGGACCCTCTCTTAATAGTACGACTTTCCTACGACTGAAATCCACAGAAAAGAAACATAGAAAAAACCCGTCTTTGATAGACTCCAAGGGTCACCGAATCATCTTGTGCCTAGACAAGAATTATCTGAAATGCTTAATGCACACGATTAGTCCGCACAGGTGCTCCTGGCTACACCTATAGGGATTTCCTTGGCAAATATGCAAAGGATTCCCCCATGACCTTGGAGCCTTGCATTGGTGTTCCCTTGAAGAGGAAAGGGTGATGTAGCACAACGGCGGTAAGTATTTCCCTCAGTTTGAGAACCTAGGTATCAATCCAGTAGGAGAATCGCGTCAAGTCACAAGTACCTGCACAAACACAAAGAGCTTGCACCCAACGCAATGAAGGGGTTGTCAATCCCTTACAGATTGTTTGCAAAGTGAGAACTGAAAGCAAAAAGTAAACAAAGAAAAGTAAAAGTAAAAGCTGAGATGATAGTTGTGAATAGACCCGGGGGCCGTAGTGTTCACTAGTGGCTTCTCTCATGAAAGCAAGTAGATGGTGGGTGAACGAATTACTGTCGAGCAATTGATAGAACCGCGCAAAGTCATGAAGTTATCTACGACAATGATCATATCTATAGGCATCACATCCAAAACAAGTAGACAGATACTTTATGCATCTACTACTATTACTCCACACGTCGACCGCTATCCAGCATGCATCTAGTGTATTGAGTTCATAAGAATAGAGTAACGCCTTAAGCAAGATGACATGATGTAGATGGACAATCTCAAATCTATGATGAAAGCCCATCTTGTTACCCTTGTTGGCAACAACACGATGCGTGCCTTGCTGCCCCTTCTGTCACTGGGAAAGGTCACCGCACGGTATGAACCCAAGATCAAGCACTTCTCCCATTGCAAGAATCATAGATCTAGTTGGCATTACAAAACCCAAGACTCGGAGAGACTTACAAGGATATCAAATCATGCATATAAGAAATCAGCAAAGACTCAAATATAATTCATAGATAATCTGATCACAAATCCACAATTCATCGGATCTCGAAAAACACACCGCCAAAGAGGATTACATCGGATAGATCTCCATGAAGATCATGGAGAACTTTGTATTGAAGATCCAAGAGAGAGAAGAAACCATCTAGCTACTAACTACGAACCCGTAGGTCCGAAGTAGACTACTCACGAGTCATTGGAGAGGCAATGATGTTGACGTACAAGCCCTCCAGCTCCAAAGTCCCCTCCGGCAGGGCACCAGGAAGGGTCTCCAGATGAGATCTCGCGGAAACGGAAGCTTGCGGCAGCGGAAAAGTGGTTGCGTGGACGCCCTGATTTTTTCTGGGATTTTAGGGAATAAATAGGCCAAAGAGCTATGGCAGGGGAGCTCCAGGGGGGCCACAAGCTTGGTAGCCGCGGGCCCCCCTGGCCGCGGCTACAGGGCTTGTGGGCCTCCTTCCTTGGCCCTCAAGTCCCCCGATCTTCTTCTGTTTTGGAAAAAATTATTTCGGGGATTTTATTCCGTTTGGGCTCCGTTCCAAAATCAGATATGAAAAGAGTCAAAAACACAGAAAAAACAGGAACTGACAGTTGGCACTGAATTAATAAGTTAGTCCCAAAAAATATATAAAAGGTATATAAAACATCCAAAGTTGACAAGATAACAGCATGAAACCATCAAAAATTATAGATACGTTTGAGACGTATCAACATGCATTGTCATCAATCACCAAAACCACTTAGGGAGAAATATGTCCTAACAATCTCTCCCTTTTTGGTGGATTGATGACAATGCTGGATTTGCACAACAGGATATAAAATTAACATATGCAAACCCAAAATCTATAAACTAGAGACATGCTCCCCCTAGATGTGTGTATACTTAGAGAAATGCCATGGACTGCAAAACACACAACCTAGGAATAACACCCCCCCTAGAATTTATAGACGAGGCATTCCTTGCAACAAACTAATTAACACTAAGCATGGAAGCAAGGCATAACATGTGAGCATGAAGATAAGGGCCCATAATAAATAGACTCACAAGCTTCTAACATACTGGACAATAATGAGAAAATAATGAGAGAAGAGTGATAGCATATGTCTCACACCATATGATAGATTAAGTCTTCTAGTCTCACACATAAAATAAAACCAATCAAAGCAGCAACAAAGGTTCGACGAACAAGGAGACACGGAAAATGCAAGAAGTCGGAAATCCTACACTCTCTCCCCCTTTGGCATCGAGACACCAAAAGGGCAGGGAGGACATCTAAGACACATGTGGTAGCTCCTCCTGCAGAAAGATCAACCATCAGACTCCTCATCAGACTCATCCCAGTGAATATTCTTCTTCTCCATCCAAGCAGCTTCAGGAGTAATGTCTTTCTCAGACCCACTAGAGATGTGTACGTTGAGCTTCCTCAGAATCAGCTTGTCGCGCCGACGGCTCTCCTTATGAGCAACATGGGTCATATACTGCCCCTTTGCCTCCATGCAAAACAAAGTCTTCATCATATCCTTGAGCTTCTTGGCCCAAGATGGCTCGGCAGAGGAAGGCACATGTGTCTATGGACTGCCCTCATCCTAAGCCTCATCCTCATCCTCATCAGTATCCATGTTGGCAGCAGCAGGTGTAGTGGTAGTGTTGGCCCACTTGTTCTTCTGACGCGGCTTAATAGGCTCATGGCGGATCCAGACGGGAGCATGAAACACCATTTCTGGAAAGGTCACCGACCACCTCTCCCTGATCAAGTAAAACAAATAAGGTTCATAGATGGGAACCTTACGGTGAAACACGGCCGTCTGAAGCTCACTCCACATGACGTGAGATACATCAAGCGGTCCAGGAGCACGATCCCGCCCTTTCTCACACATGAGAAGCATATCCAACACATAGGAATGCACGTGGTCCTTGTTGCCAACACGAGGAAAGCGAGTGTTGATAAAGATTTGGTGCATGACATCAAGGAACGGGTTCAACACATGAGAGATTTCACCAATTGCGGACACCTTCTCAATAAAGTAGGGCAACAAGTTTTCCTTGGGTGCAGCAGATGGATTTGCATGCGGGCGCAAACCAACTGGGTGCTCAAGCCCCTCATCACAAATGTTCATAAGATCCATGAACTCCTTCCAGGTAGCATACAACCTCTCATCATTGGTCATCCAAGTCATTGTGCCCTCCGCATCAGAGTGGAAGTGGACGGTAACAAAGAACTGAGCCACAATCTCAGGATCAAAGTCAAGCTGAAACGAGATGATCTCCTCGATCCCAAGCTGCTCCATCATATCTAGAGGCTCACCAAAGTATGTCGGGTCCTTCTTGAGATGATCCATGTCAATCCATCGAACCGGTACATAGATGTTCTTCTTTGTCTTGATCACATCTTCATAGATAAGAGCTTGTTGCTTGGAGCATAAAAGTTCACAACCCTTGAGATGAACCCTATCGATGACATAGGGGTCGCGCTTCTGGCGAATCTAAAACTCAGCCTGAGGCATACCATCGCAACTGACAGTGTGCTCCTTGTTCTTGTTTGCGGGCCTCTTGAAATTGCGCTTCGGAGCCTTGGATCCCTCAGATGCCTCCTGATTGCGAAGGCGCTTGGAACTTTAGCCCGAGAAGGATTCGAGTGCCTGGAGCTGGAACTGGAGCCACCACCTATGACACACAATGCAAACACAAGAGAACATCGAAAGAAGTCAAGGCAAATACCAAATAAAACTAGAGAACCCTAGAGAAATGAGAATTAGTATGACAAAACATGGGAATTCAGGGTACAACGGTAGTACCGTAGTTCAAGCGGTAGTAAAATTTTACTACCGCGATGGCCAAGGTAGGATCGCTCCAGGGTGCGATAGTACCGCAGGTGAGGCGGTAGAATTTTTTTACTACCGCGCCTACTACGGTAGTACCGCTCCAGGAGGAGCGGTAGTACCACACGGGGCAAAAACTATAAGATTTGACACTCCAATCTTCAGATTGGTACTACCATAGACCAAGACTATCATGTTGTATCCTACTAAGTAGCATTTCTACCACACAAGTACTCTGCAACCATCCATATGTGCAAAGATTGTGCCACAAATCGATGAAACCTAACTCATATGCCACCAAACCTAGATCCAACAAGATTGAAGCAAAAATAGGAGAACTAGGGGCAATACCGAGTTCCATGGCACGAGGGAGAGGAGGGAGACGATCCCACCAAACGGAATGGGAGGAGAGTGGCCAGAGAAGGAGATCACGCGAGATCTTCCAGCGCTGTTCCTTGAGAAGAGAGAGAGAGAGCCATGAGAGGAGGGTATGAATGGGTATGGGGGAGAAGAAACTGCACCCCTTCCCGATTATAACCCCTCGCGGACCCAACGATGCGGTAGTACCGCGGTCATCAAGGTAGTACCGCTTGGCCAGCGGTAGAATTTTTTTACTACCACACGCTGCGCGGTAGTATCGTTCATCCAGCGGAAGAAGAAAATTAATCCCGCTCTCGATGCGGTAGTACCGTGCCCTCTCTAGCAGTAGTACCGTGGCTATCCACGGTAGTACCGCCTAGCCAAGAAAAAATAGGTTGACCTTTGGAAGAACAAAAGAACATAGCATAGCTCCAAGCGACAGGCAAGCAAAGCAAATCAAACACGCCCAACAAACACTGAAACGAATATTCGGATGAAGAGAGGGCGGTGGTCGGAGCCACCTATGTTTGAGACAATTGGTATGACACCGCGAAGAGTTATCCTTGGGTTCATGACGATAGCTCGACTTTGAAGCATAAGTGCCATCTACAATGGCTAATGTGAAGTACGTGATAAATCTATGCATAATGGGGGGAGGGAATGTTCACTGAGAGAACAACACTCCCCCTATGTCCATGCCTACACCTAGAGCAAGATATAATGATGGGTGTGGTGTGTTGTGCCTAGTTTTAATCCACATTGCTCGAATCAATGATATTTAGCTCATGCCTTAACTCGCGAAACCTTGCTTCATCTAGAGGCTTTGTGAAAATATCCGCAAGTTGCTCTTGAGTGTTGATGTAGATGACTTCAATATCTCCATGCTTGATATGACCTCGAATGAAATGATGCTTGGTCTTTCTATGTTGCACCGCATTGAGAGAAATATTGATAGCACTTTCATTGTAACACAGAAGAGGCACATTGTCACAAGTGACACCGTAATTCTTTAAAGTTTGCCTCATCCATAGTTATTGAGCACAAGAACTTGCGGCAACAACATACTCGGCCTCGATGGAAGAAAGTGACACACAATTTTGCTTCTTCGAAATCCAACTTACCAAAGAGCCACCAAGGAATTGACACCTTCCAGAAGTTGACTTCCTCCCGACATAGGCTCCAGTCCAGTCTGAGTCAGAGTAACCTACAAGATTAAAGCTTGCTCCTTTGGGGTACCATAAGCCAAAGTTTGGGGTATGAGCCTAATATCGAAAGATTAGTTTGACTGCCGCATAGTGGCTTTCCTTTGGTGTGGATTGATACCGTGCACAAATTCCCACACTCAACATGATATCTGGTCTAGATGCACAAAGGTAAAGCATGGATCCAATCATGGATCGAGACACCTTTTGATCCACTGCTTTACCATTGGGATCACTGTCAAGCTTGCATTTGGTTGGCATGGGAAACTTGAACGGCTTGATGTCCTCTAGCTCGAACCTCTTGAGCTTGTCTTGAGTGTACTTGGATTGTTTGATGAACGTTCCTTCTCTTCCTTTCTTGACTTTGAACCCAAGATAGAACTTCAACTCTCCCATCATAGACATCTCAAACTTCTCGGTCATTAGTGCAACGAACTCTTCATTGAAAGATTTATTAGGAGAACCAAAAATAATATCATCAACATATAGTTGGAATATGAACAAATCTCCTTGACCCTTTTGGGAAAAAGGGTGAGATCAATTTTCCCTATTTCAAACCCACGATCTTGCGTCAACTCGGTAAGGTACTCATACCACACACGTGGGGCTTGTTTAAGGCCGTAGAGCGCCTTCTTGAGTTTGTATACATGAGTGGGTAGCTTGGGATCCTCGAATCCCGGGGGTTGTTTCACGTATACCAACTCATTCAAGGGACCATTAAGAAATGCACTCTTCACATCCTATTGTTGCAATTTGATATCATGATGAGATGCAAATGCAAGCAGCATGCGAATAGATTCAAGATGAGCAAGAGGGGCAGCACTTTCACTGTAGTCTATACCCTCCACTTGGGAGTAGCCTTGAGTCACCAGTCTTGCCTTATTTTGAACAACAACTCCATTCACATTGAAAGGACCGATATGGTTGACTAGAGGGAGGGTGTGAATAAGCAACTACCAATTTTTAGCTTGTCTTAATAAATTAGAGTTAGCAACAAAAGGTTCTCTATATGAACAACTAGGTGAGCAACCTATATGATGCTAACAGCAAGAATAATAAGTGCAAGCAAGGAGTACACCACAACAAAATTAAGTACAAAGTAAAGGTAAGAGATAACCGCAAGTGGAACCGATGGAGACAAGGATGTGTTACCGAAGTTCCTTCCCTTTGACAGGAAGTACATCTCCGTTGGAGCGGTGTGGAGGCACAATGCTCCCCAAGAAGCCACTAGGGCCACCATATTCTCCTCACGCCCATGCGAGATCCCATGATTCCACTATTGATGCCCTTAAAGGCGACAACCGGAACTTTACAAACAAGGTTGGGGCTATCTCCACACAAAGTTTGGAGGCCCCCAACAAGACCATGAACCTTCACCGCAATGGAATATGGCTCCGAGGCAACCTCAACCGTTTAGGGTGCTCAAACACCCAAGAGTAACTAGACCCGCAAGGGATTACTGGGGGGAATCAAATATGTCTTGGTGGAAGTGTAGATCAAGGCCTTCTCAAGCAATCCCTAGGAAATCAACAAGTTTGATTGGCTAGGGAGAGAGATCGGGCAAGAATGAGCTTTGGAGCAACAATGGAGCTTGGGGAGGTGAGAGGTGAGCTTCTCAGGGAAGAAGACACCTCTATATAGTGGTGGGGTACAATCCAACGCTTACCCACCCACCTACTGCACTAGCCAAGCGGTACTACCGCTGCTAGGAGCGGTACTACCGCTCCTAAGGGCGGAACTACCGCCCGACAGCTCACCAACCACGGTAGTAAGAAAATACTACCGTGCCTACCACTGTGGAGGCAAAAGGATGCGCAAAAATTCCGACTGAGCGGTAGTAAAAATAATAATACCGCTCACAGAGCGGTAGTAAAAAACTACTACCGCTCCTAGGGCGGTACTACCGTTGTGCCAGTGGTACTACCGCTGGCCCTTTTGCACATGAATGGAAAACAAGGTTGGAGCTCGAATTGTAGCAAAGGAAAGGTGGTGCAATAGAAATGTGTGCATGTTGATTCCTCCCAAACCTTTCCAAAGCGGATCCCTCTTAACAGTACGACTTTCCTACGACTCAAACCCACGAAAGAGAAACATAGAAATCAACCATCTTTGACAGACTCTGAGGGGCATCGAATCGTCTTGTGCCTAGTCATGAATTATCTGAAATGCTCAATGCACATGATTAGTCCACAGAGGCATTGTCATCAATCACTAAAACCACTTAGGGAGCAATATGCCCTAACAATCTCCCCCTTTTTGGTGGGTTGATGACAATACATGATTTGCACTAAAGGATATAGAAATAGCATATGCAAACCCAAGATCTACAAACTAGATATAGGCTCCCCCTGGATGTTTGCATACTTTAGAAAAAGGATATGGACTGTCGAGCACACAACCAAAGAAAAGCACTCCCCCTAGATTTTTTAGACTAGGCAATCCTTGCAACAAACTGAATAAACACTATGCATGGAAGCAAGGCATAGCATGTGAGCATGAAGATAAGGGCACATAATACTTAGACTCACAAGCTACTAATAATTTGAATAATACTGAGAAAATAAAGATAGAGAAGATATAACATATGTCTCACACCATACGATAAAGTACATACGACGTCTCATAGTTCTCACACATAAAGCAAAGACAACCAACGAAGCAAAGAAAGTTCAACAAGTAAAGCAAAAAATGAAACCGAGGAAACTCGCAAACTCGCAAATCCTAATCTCTCTCCCTCTTTGGCATCGAGACATCGAGAAGGCACAGAGGACACCTACGACACATGTGGTAGCTCGAACTGGAGAGGACTCTGTCATCAGACTCCTCAACATACTCCTCATCTGTCTCATCTTCTGTCTCCTCCTCAGACTCCTTGTGATACATAGCCCACTGCAGATTGTTCTTTTGCATCCACGCAGCCTCAAGAGTGATGTCTTGCTCAGACCCGCTGGAGATGTGCACGTCCAGCTTCCTCATAATCAGCTTGTCGCGCTGAGGGCTCTCCTTGTGAGCAGCATGTGTCATGTACTTCCCCTTCGCCTGCATGTAGAACATGGTATTCATCCGGTCCGTGTGCTTCTTGGCCCAAGATGGCTCGGCAGAGGAAGGCACATGTGACTCTGGAACGGCCTCATCCTCAGCCGCAGCCTCATCCTCAGCAGAATCCATAGTGGAAGCAACAGGTGTAGTGGTGGTGTTGGCCCATTTATCCTTCTGTCACAGCTTGATAGGCTCATGGTAAATCCACATAGGAGCATGTAACTCAATAGCTCATAAGTCCTGCAGCCACTTCTTCTTGATCAGGTAAAACAGATAAGGGCCATAGATTGGGACCTTACGGTGGAAGATTGCTGAGTGAAGCTCGCTCCACATGACATGAGATACATCAAGTGGTCCAAAGGAACGAGTCCGCCCTTTCTGACACATCATAATCATATCCACCAGGTATGAATGTACCTGGTCCTTGTTGCCAACGCGTGGAAACAGTGTGTTTCGAAATATACGGTGCATGACATCAAGGAATGGGTTCGTAACATAGGATACCTCACCAGATGGGGATTCCTTCACAATATAGTACGACAGTAGCTTCTCCTTAGCTGTAGCAGAAGTCTTAGCGTGTGGGTGCAAGCCAACTGGGTGCTCAAGCCCCTCATCATGGACGTGCAGAAGGTCCATGAACTCCTTCCATGTAGCAGACAGTAGCTCCCCATTTTTCATCTAGGTCATAGTGCGGTCGTCATCAGGGTGAAAGTGGATAGTAACGAAGAATTGTGCCACGACCTCAGGATCAAAATCATGATGAAAAGTGATGAGGGTGTGAATCTAAAGTTGTTTCACCATGGCCAGAGTTTCCCCAAAGTATGCACTGTCCTTCTTCAGATGGTTCAATTCAATCCACTGAACTAGTACATATATATTATTCTTGGACTTGATGACATCCTCATAAATAAGAGACTGCTGCTTAGACCAGAACATCTCACCCCCGGGAAACTGAACCCTAGGGCTATCATAGGGGTTGCCCTTGCGGCGAAGCTGAAACTCTGCAAGTGACATAGTATCCCAATCAACATCGCTTGTCTTGTTCTGGTGAGCTCGCTTCTTGAAATTGTTCTTCAAAGCCTGTGAACCCTTGGGTACATATGAAGAACGAGGTCGCTTGGAACTGGCATCCCGAGCTGGGTTAGAGCGTCTAGAACCACCACTTATGAAACGCAACACAAACACAAGAAAATGACAAAGAAAAAGGTCAAGGCAAGGATCAAAGCAACCAGAAAGCCCCACATAAGAGAGAACTGAAAGGAGAAACATGTGTGCTCAGGGAACGATGATAGTACCGCTGCTCGAGCGGTAGTAAAATGTTACTACCGCTTTCACAGTGGTAGTACCGCTCAGACAGCGGTAGTAAATTTTTACTACCGCTGTCACACCGCTCTAAGAGGAGCGGTAGTACCGCACGGGCAACAAAGTGCCAAATCTGACAATGGAACTTGCAGATCCGGTACTACTGGAGACCCAAACCCACATGTTGCAACCTATATAGACAATAAATCTACCACACAAGTACCCCCGACCCTCCTAGCATGAGGATACAGTGCCATGACACGAAGAACAAACAAACATGCCCCTAACCCTATATCCAACAAGAACGAGGAAAAAAATAAGGGAATGAGGGGCAATACCGAGGTCCATGGCACGAGGGAGAGGAGGGAGAGGATCCCACGAAACCAAATCGGAGGAGAGTGACCCGAGATTTGTTGGGGAACATTGCATGGGAAACAAAAAAATTCCTCTGCACACGAAGACCTGTCATGGTGATGATCATCTATGAGAGAAAGATCGGATCCACATACCCTTGTAGATCGCTAAGCGGGAAGCGTTAAGACACGCGGTTGATGTAGTGGAACGTATTCGCAATCCAAATCGCCGCCGTCCCATGATCCGTCCTGATCCAGCGCCGAACGGACGACACCTCCGTGTTCAGCACACGTACAGCTCGATGGCGATCTCCGCCTTCTTGATCTAGCAAGAGAGATGAAGAGGTAGCTGAATTCTCTGGCAGCACGATGGCATGGCGGTGATGATGGTGGAGCTACTCCGACAGGGCTTCGCCGTACCGTACCGAACTAGCTATGGGGTGTCACGGAGTAGTGGAGGGAGAGAGGGCTGCACAAAGGCTTGGGGTGCAAAAACCCTCTCAAATCTCCACAATATATAGGAGGAACAAGAGGGAGGGTTGGCTTGCCTCCTACTCCAAGTAGGAGGGTTCGACCGATCCCAAGAGGGAGGATTCCTCCTCCAATTCGGTTTGGTGGAGGAGTCCTTCCCATCTTGTCCACCTCCTTCCTTTTTTTCCTTTTTCCTTTTATTTTTGCTTCAGCCAAAATAGGCTTATTGGGCTGGCCTCACCAGCCCACTAAGGGCTGGTGCGCCACCCATGGGCCTATTAGGTCCTCTCCTGAGTGGGTGGCCTCTCCCGGTAAAACCTCGAAACCCATCCCTCACTCTCGGTACTTTACCGGTAATGCCCGAAATCTTTCCGGAAGCCAAATGCAACAATCCTATATATCAATCTTCGTTTCCGGACTATCCCGCAAACACTCATGATGTCTGGGAGCTCATCCGGGACTCTGAACAACATTCGGTTACCAACATCAATAATTCAACTATGCCGAAAACGTAACAGAACCTTAAGTGTGCAGACCCTGCAGGTTCGAGAACTATGTAGACATGACCGAGACACTCTCCGGTCAATATCCAATAGCGGGACTTGGACGTCCATATTGGATCCTACATATTATACGAAGATCTTATCGGTTGAAACTCTATGTCAAGGATTCACACAATCCCGTATATCATTCCCTTTGTCCTTCGGTATGTTACTTGCCCGAGATTCGATCGTCAGTATCGACATACCTATTTCAATCCCGTTACCGACAAGTCTCTTTACTCATTCTGTAATACAAGATCCCGTGGATAACTCTTTAGTCACATTGCTTGCAAGTCTTGTTTCTGATGTTGTATTACCGAGTGGACCCCGAGATACCTCTCCTTCACACGGAGTAACAAATCCCAGTCTTGATACATGCTAACTCAAGGGACACCTTCAGAGATACCTGTAGAGCACCTTTATAGTCACCCATTAAGGTCGCGAAATTTGGTACACACAAGGCATTCCTCCGGTGTCAGTGAGTTACATGATCTCATGGTCATTGGAATGTATACTTGACATGCAGAAAATAATAGCAACAAAATGACACAATCATATGCTACGTTCATAGTTTGGGTCTTGTCCATCACATCATTCTCCTAATGATGTGATCCCGTTAACAAGTGACAACACTTGTCTATGGCTAGGAAACCTTAAGCATCCTTGATAAACAAGCTAGTCAATTAGAGGCTCACTAGGGACATTGTTTTGTCTATATATCCACACATGTATTTATGTTTCCATTCAATACAATGATAGCGCGGATAATAAACGATTATCTTGAAATAGGAAATATAATAATTATTATTTTATTATTGCCTCTAGGGGATATTTACAACAGTCTCTCACTTGCACTAGAGTCAATAATCTAGCTTCACATCTCTATGTGATTTACAATGGAATGAATCTAACACCCATACAGTTCTAGTGTTGATCATGCTTTGCTCGTGGAGAGGCTTAGTCAGCGGATCTGCAACATTCAGATCCATGTGCACTTTGCAAATATTTATGTCCTCCTCCTTGATGTAATTGCAGATGGCATTGAAGCATCAATTTATGTGTTTGGTCATCATGTGAAACCTTGGTTCCTTGGCTAGAGCAATGGCACCACTATTGTCACAAAACAGGTTGATTGGGTCCAGTGCGCTTGGCACTACTCCAAGACCTGACATGAACTACTTCATCCAGACACCCTCCTTAGCCGCCTCTGAGGCAGTTATGTACTCTGCTTCGCATGTAGAATCAGCTACGACGCTTTGCTTGGAACCGCACCAGCTTACCGCACTCCCGTTAAGAATAAATATGTATCCGGTTTGAGACTTAGAGTCATCTAGATGAGTGTCAAAGCTTGCATCAACGTAACCCTTTACGACGAGCTCTTCGTCACCTCCATAAATGAGAAACATTTCCTTAGTCTTTTTGTAACATCCCAAATTTTGGAATGTTAATATAATTATTAGAATGATTGTTTGTCTGTTTGAGTGATTGAAACTTGAGTGAAATTTGAAAACTTTTCAAAAAAACTTTTGAATGAGAGGGAATAAAGTGACTCCCCTTCTCCGGGGAATTCAAATTCAATCATTTAAAAGCAAAGAGAGAAGATGATGTGACTTCTTCAACTATAAAGAATTTGAACAGAGATTTGCATTTTAATTCTTTTGCATTTCTATTTGTTTTCTTCGTGGAAGAAGTGCCGGGAAATAATTTCTTGCAAGAAAGAAAGAGAGGAGGAATATGACCCTCCAAAAAACCAGGGGCACTTTTGTTATATTTTGAGCCAATAAAACTAAAACTTTGTTGAGAAAATATTTGCAAAAGAAAATAAAGTTTTTCGGGTTTTTGTGAAAAAAACAGTTTTTTTTAGTTTTTATTTTTGCCTTGGAAAAATGTTAATCGTGTAGAGATTTTTTTTCTGAAAATTTTGGTATAAAATACCCTATATTAATTATTATTTTTTGTTTCCTTTTTATCCCTTTTAGTTTCTCTTTTATTAAAAATAGAAAATCGGGAACGATTTTTTTTATTTGGAAAGCGCCCTGAGCGCTTTATAACCCTGCCGGCCCAATCCCCCCTTAGCCGGACCGAATCCCTTAGGATCCGGCGACCGATCCCGCGATTCCCTCCCTCTCTCTCTCTCTGCCACCCGGGCCCCCCTGGCCGATCCTCACCCCCGAGCCGGTCACCCCCTTCCTTTCCTCTCTCCCCTTTCCTTTCTCTCTCCTGGCCGAGCCACCATGGCCGGACCTCCCATCCCGAGTCCCGATTCCCATCCCTCTGCGCCACCTCCCCTCCCCCTATAAAACCCGACCGCCCCGAGCCCTCCTCGCCCCGTTCCCCACCCTCGCCGCCGCCCTGCCCCACCCTCGCCGCCTGCCCGAGCTCGCCGGAGCCGAAGCTCCCGGCCGCCCTGCTGCTCGCCCCGCCGCCTCCCTTGCCCCTCCGACGCCACCAACCGACGGAGGAGGACCGCCGCCGTCTCCCCGACCCCTCAGGCCTCGCCGGAGACCACCGGAGCCCCTCCCCCTCGCCAGCTCTGCCTCAGCCTCGCCGGCGACCTCGCCGGAGCACCACCACCTCACTATGAGCACCCTCCTCCTCCCTGAGCCGTCCGATTTGCTTTCAACGCGCTAGATTAGATCTAAGTTACCCCTTCGGTCTTTTAGATAAAACCGATCGGTTTTTCTTTCACTTAAGTTTTAGCCGAAGCGATTTAGTTACATTGCGGCCGTTTGTTGGATTAGCTACGCAGCTCACACCCCAGAGCCAACCACAATGCGCCACGTGGACCCCCTGTTCACTAGTTATATTTTTCTATTTTCAGTTTTAATTCAAAAACAGAGGCAGATTTAATTTTCTTTTGCTCATAAATTTTGATCCATAACTCCAATGGAGTTGATTCTTTTTCCAGTAGATCACAATTTTTCTGTAGTTTTGAAAAACATATAATTTGTCTATGTTTGAAATTTTGAAATTTGAATTAGATCAGATTTAGTTTAAACCTTGTTTTGCTTATTTCAGGAGTTTAAAAATAGCTTTTAATTTGATTCTTTTTTCTACTCATCACTAGTGATCTTATTTATGAGTGATAAAATTTCACATTTGTTTGAGTATTTTAGCTCATTATTTCTTGTGAAACAATTTCTGTTTCACCTCTTTTAGGATTATGGCTAATTCCTTTTCTACAATTGTTTTTAAATTATTTTATTTTATATTTCAGAAAGATTATGTTTTGTTTCTGTTAGTTACCAGTAGGTTTCAACAAGTTTTTATTTTTATTTTTATATGTTATCATGAAATCAATTCTAGTTCCCTAATAACTTGCAATTGGTTTCTCGAGTGTTTCCAATCCCGTTTGGAAATACTTCAAAAAAAGTTTTGTGAAAAATACTCTATTTTATCTTAGTTTAATTTATATCTTAGTTCCCTGTTATTATTTTCCGTTGGACAAAAACTATTTAGTGTTTGATGTACTAGAAGACTCCCTAGTCTTATTTGAAGTTTCCTTCGGATTCCTATTCGCTCTCTCTTTTGTTTTGATTGCTAGAATGATTGCTAGTATGAGTGCTTATGTGAATGATATGTTTGTTATATAGATTTCATCGGAGAGTGACGAGTAGTCTATCAAGTTATTTCTCGAGAAATTCTTCTTCCTCAACATCGCCAGGCAAGTCATTTGATCATGTATCACCTATGTTTTATGCATCGTAGTTCTACCATCCTATGCCCAATTTGCATGCTGACTAGGTACTTGGTAATTATGGTTACATATTGTAGTATCATGTGGTAGGCACCCAACAACCCCGTTACTTTGTCTGGGACGACAAATTTCATATTGCTATGCTTGAGTAGACGGGATTCTGGTTGAGAGTTTATCACGAGTGATGCGAGAATAATTTAATAACCAAGATCGGTTAAGTCAAGACTTTTCAAGACCTCATGACGCAATGCAACTCTGGGTGAAGGACGGTTGATCGGCTCCCTGGAGAAACCAGTGGATGACCCGGGATGCTGGAGACGGCCATGACATCCTGCGGAAAGCTTCACCCAGGCTCAAAGAGACGGACGGATATTTTCAAGACCCAAGGCTTACCTGCACAGCCACAAGTCATTATGGGCTCTGGCTTGGTTGGACAACGCGGCGACTCTGGACAGGCAGTGCTAGCAGATGTAGAAGAACGGTAGGAATGGATGGGCACCGACAGGGATTCAGAGGGACCCGTTGAATGACCATGTTTTGATCATCCGGTCTTCAAACACCCTGAAGTGCGAGGACATACACAGAGGCGATCAAATCTTGTGGGGAACGTGTGCAAAACTCTGCAGAGTACTCAAACCTAATCGATTAGCGGTGTCCACGGTCATGGACAACTTGAGCCAAAGGAACTGAAGTTATCTGAAATTCTCAACACAAATAATAATATTGATGTAGGTATTATTGACAACATGGGTACGAGAATTGGTTGGTGGAACCATCTCGTTAACAACCAACAATGTAGTAACATTTTGCTTTTAGCCTTCTCTTGAAGTAGGAGAAAACTTGCTTTTCGCTAAAAACTTATAGCCCCACCTGCCATATATGCATATAGTATAGATGATTACTTTTCACCCCTCTCTTATGTGACTTGCCGGCATATTCAATATGCTGACCTACACGGCTGCAACGTCTTATGTTGCAGATATTTTTCTTCGACGAGTAAGAGTACGATTCAGGGTTACGGTCTACATTCAACTTGCCGTTGGTGTTTATTGGGACTCCACTCCCTTGACTGCTTCCGCTGAGATATTTAAGGTATATATCAGTTTTACGCTATTTACATGTGATTGCACTTGGATATATACATTGATGTACGGTGTGTGCCAGCATACAGATTCAGGGATGGCACAGAAACACAGAGGCTTGACTCGTTTTGAGTTGGGTCGCTACACCTTTTCAGGTACTTCAGAATATTCTTGACCGCGGCCCAGTGCTCTGCTCCTGAATCACTGTGAAACCTGCCTGCCATACTTTTGGCCAGGCTGACATCCGGTCTTGTTCACAACATTGCATACATAATAGACCCTATGGCTGAAGCATAGGGGACGATACTCATCTTTTCTCTATCTTCTGCAATTACTGGACATTGAGTCTTACTCAACTTTATTCCTTGTAACACAGGCAAGAACCCCTTCTTGGATTGTTCCGTTTTGAACTTCTTCAAAACTTCATCAATGTATGTGCTTTGTGAAAGAGCTATCATGTGCCTTGACCTATCTCTATAGATCTTTATGCCCAATATGTAAGCAGCTTCTCCTAGGTCCTTCATTTAAAAACTTTTATTCAAGTAATCCTGTACGCTTTCCAAAAATTCTACATTGTTTCCAGTCAGCAATATGTCATCCACATATAATATTAGAAATGCTATAGAGCTCCCACTCACTTTCTTGTAAATACAAGCTTCTCCAAAAACTTTTATAAGCCCGGACGCCTTGATCATCTCATCAAAGCGCTCGTTCCAACTCTGAGATGCCTCCACCAGTCCATAAATGGATCGCTGGAGCTTGCATACTTTGTCAGCATTCTCTAGATCGACAAAACCTTCGGGTTACATCACATACAACTATTCCTTAAGAAACCCGTTAAGGAACGTCGTTTTGGCATCCATCTACGAGATTTCATAATCGAAAAATGCAGCTATTGCTAACATGATTCAGACGGACTAAAGCATCGCTACGGGTGAGAATGTATAGTCGTGGTCAACCACTTGAACTTGTGAAAAACCCTTCGCCACAAGTTGAGCTTTATAAACGGTTATATTACCGTGTGCGTCCGTCTTCTTCTTAAAGATCCATTTGTTCTGAATAGCCTTTCAACCTTCAGGTAATGCTTCCAAAGTCCATACTTTGTTTTCATAGATATATCATATCCCGTATTTCATGGCTTCTAACCATCTGTTGGAATCTGGGCCCACCATTGCTTCTCCATGATTCGCAGGTTCATTGTCGTCCAACAACATGATTGATAAGACATGATTCCCGTACCACTCAGGAGCAGTACGTGCTCTTGTTGACCTGCGAGGTCCGACAGTAACTTGATATGAAGCTTCATGATCACCATCATTAGCTTCCTCTTCAACTGGTGTTGCCTCGACAGAAGTTTCTTTCTGCCCTGCGCCACCATTTTGTTGAAGTAGAGGTTCTGCAACATCATCAAGTTCTATCTTCCTCCCACTCAATTCTTTCGAGAGAATCTCTTTCTCAAGAAAAACTCCGTTCTTAGCGACAAACACTTTGCCCTCGGATCCAAGATGGAAGGTATACCAACTCTCTCTTTTAGGTAACCTATGAAGACACACTTCTCCGCTTTGGATTCCAGTTTTTTAGGTTGAAGCTTTTTGACATAAGCATCACATTCCCAAACTTTAAGAAACAACAACTTTGGCTTCTTGCCATACCACAGCTCATATGGTGTCGTATCGATGGTGCCCTATTAAAACTGAATGCAACTGTCTCCAATGCATAGCCCCAAAATGATAACAACAAATTGGTAAGAGACATCATAGAACACACCATATCTAATAAATTAAGATGACGGTGTTCGAACACACCATTGCGCTGTGGTGTTCCAGGCGGTGTCAACTGTGAAACAATTACACATTGTCTTAAGTGAGCACCAGAATCGTAACTCAGATATTCACCTCCTCGATCAGATCATAGGAACTTGATCTTCTTACTACGATGTTATTCAACTTCACTATGAAATTGCTTGAACTTTTCAAACGTTTCAGACTTGTGTTTCATCAAGTAGATATAACTTTTCAAACGTTTCAAATCGTCAGTGAAGGTGAGAAAATAATGATACCCGCCGCGCACCTCTATGCTCATTGATCCACATGCATCGGTATGTATGATCTCCAACAAGTCACTTGCACGCTCCATTGTTCCGGAGAACAGAGTCTTAGTCATCTTGCCCATGAGACATGGTTCGCATGTGTCAAGTGATTCAAAATCAAGTGACTCCAAAAGTCCATTAGCATGGATTTTCTTCATGCACTTTATACCAATATGACCTAAGCGGTAGTGCCACAAGAAAGTGGCGCTATCATTATTAACTCTACATCTTTTGGTCTCAATGTTATGGACAATCGTGATTCAATATGAACAAACCCCTCACATTGGGTGCATGACCATAAAAGATGTTACTCATATAAATAGAACAACCATTATTCTCTGACTTAAATGAGTAACTGTCTCGCAATAAACAAGATCCAGATATAATGTTCATGCTTAATGCAGGCACTAAATAACAATTATTTAAGTTCATCACTAATCCCGATGGTAATTGATGTGAGAGCGTGCCGACGACGATCGCATAAACCTTGGAACCATTTCCCACGTACATCGTCACTTCATCCTTCGCAAATCTTTGTTTATTCCACAGTTCCTGTTTCGAGTTGCAAATGTGAGCAACATAATCGGTATCAAATACCCAGGCACTTCTACGAGAGCTGGAGAGGTACACATCAATAACATGCATATGAAATATACCTTGTTTGGTGTTGGCCGCCTGCTTATTGGCTAGATACTTGGGGCAGTTGCGCTTCGAGTGACCAGTCCCCTTGCAATAATAGCACTCAGTTTCAGGCTTAGGTCCAGCCTTGGGTTTCTTCGTCGGAGGGGCAACAGATTTACCACTCTTCTTGGAGTTACCCTTCTTGCCTTTTCCATTTTTCTTGAAACTAGTGGTCTTATTGACCATCAACACTTGATGTTCTTTCTGGATTTCTAACTCAGCGACTTTCAGCATCGCAAACAACTCACCGGGTGACTTATTCATCACTTGCATGTTATAGTTCAACACGAAGCTCTTATAGCTAGGTGGAAGTGACTGAAGAATTCTGTCAGTGATAGCTTCTTGCGGGAGTTCAATTCCCAGCTCAGTTAGATGGTTAGAGTACCCAGTCATTCTGAGCGCGTGTTCACTGATAGACGAATTCTCCTCCATTTTGCAAGCAGAGAACTTATCAGAGCTCTCATACCTCTCGATCCGGGCATTCTTCTCAAAGATAAATTCAACCCCTAGAACATCTCATATGCTCCATGACGTTCAAAATGTATTTGAAGTCCCGGTTCTAAGCCATATAAAACTGCAAATTGAACCAATGAGTAGTCATCCTTACGGGCATGCCAAGCGTTCAAAACATATTGGGTCACCGTAACGGGTGGTGCATCACCTAACGCAGTATCAAGTGCATATTTCTTTTGGCCAGCTGTGAGGATAAGCCTCAGATTGCAAGCCCAGTCAACAAAGTTACTTCCATCATCTTTCAGCTTAGCTTTCTCTAGGAACGTATTAAAATACAGGGTTGTTACTATGCGAGCATTTGATCTACAACATAAAATTTTGCAAAGATTAGTTAGACTATGTCCAAGACACTTAAGTTAGCTAATCGTATTACTAATAAAGTCCCACTCAAATAGACATCCCTCTAGTCATTCGAGTGTCGTATGATCCAAATTCACTAAGTCAAGTCCGATCATCACATGAGTTGAGATTAGTTTCAGTGGTCAACATCTCCATGTTGATCATATCAACTATATGATTCATGCTCGACCTTTCGGTCTCTTGTGCTCCGAGGCCATGTCTGTACATGCTAGGCTCGTCAAGTTTAATCCGAGTGTTCTGCGCGTGCAACTGTTTTGCACCCGTTGTATGTGAACGTTGAGTCTATCACACCCGATCATCACGTGGTGTCTCGAAATGACGAACTGTCGCAATGGTGCACAGTTGGGGTGAACACAATTTTATCTTGAAATTTTAGCGAGGGGTTACCTTATAATGCTACCATCTTACTAAGAAAAATAAGGTGCATAAAGGATTAACATCACATGCAAATCAAAAAGTGACATGATATGGCCATGATCTTGTGCTTCTTGATCTTCATCACCAAAGCACCGGCATGATCTCCATCATCACCGGCGCCACACCATGATCTCCATCATCATGATATCCATCATTGTGCTGCCATCGAGGTTGTCACGCTATCTATGATGTTAGTACTAAAGCTACTGCCTAGCAATATAGCAAGAGCATCTCCAAGCGCAAAAGAAATTTAAAGACAACCCTATGGCTCCTGCCGGTTGCCGTAGCATCGACGTGCAAGTCGATACTTAACTATTACAACATGATCATCTCATACATCCAGTATATCATATCATGTCTTTGGACATATCACATCACAAGCATACCCTACAAAAACAAGTTAGACATCCTCTAATTTGTTGTTGCATGTTTTACGTGGCTGCTATGGGTATCTAGTATGACCGCATCTTACTTACGCAAAGCCACAACGGTGACATGAAAATTGCTATTTAACCTTCTCCAAGGACCGCCTCGGTCAAAACCAATTCAACTAAAGTTGAAGAAACAGACACCCGCCAGTCATCTTTATGAAAAAGTTGCATGTTAGTCGATGAAACCGGTCTCTCGTAAGCATGCGAGTAAACTTGGTTCGGGCCGCTTCAATCCAACAATGCCGTTGAATCAAGAAAAGACTAAGGAGGGTAGCAAATCAAACATCAACACCCACAAACTCTTTTGTGTTCTGCTTGACATATCATCTATGCATGAACCTAGCTCATGATGCCACTGTTGGGGAACGTTGCATTGAAAAAAAATCCTATGCACATGAAGACCTATCATGGTGATGATCATCTACGAGAGGGAGATCGGATCCACATACACTTGTAGATCGCTAAGCAGGAAGCATTAAGAATCGCGGTTGATGTAGTGGAACGTCTTCGCGAACCAAATCACCGTTGTCCCACGATCCGTCCCGATCTAGCGCCAAACAGACGACACCTCCTCGTTCAGCACACGTACAGCTCGATGATGATCTCCTCCTTCTTGATCCAGCAAGAGAGATGAAGAGGTAGCTGAATTCTCCGATAGCACGATGGCGTGGCGGTGATGATGGTGGAGCTACTCTGGCAGGGCTTCGCCGTGTCATACCAAACTAGCTATGGGGTTTCACGAAGTAGTGGAGGGAGAGAGGGTTGCACAAAGGCTTGGGGTGCCAAAACCCTCTCAAATCTCCACTATATATAGGAGGAACAAGAGGGAGGGTTGGCTTGCCTCCTACTCCAAGTAGGAGGGTTCGGTTGAGCCCAAGAGGGATGATTCCTCCTCCAATTCGGTTTGGTGGAGGAGTCCTTCCCATCTTGTCCACCTCCTTCCTTTTTTCCCTTTTCCTTTTCATTTTTGTCTCAGCCAAAATAGGCTTATTGGGCTGGCATCACCAGCCCAATAAGGGCTGGTGCGCCACCCATGAACCTATTAGGTCCTCTCCCGGGTGGGTGGCCCCTCCCGGTAAAACCCCGGAACCCATTCATCACTCTCGGTACTTTACCGGTAATGCCCAAAATCTTTCCGGAAGCCAAATGCAACAATCCTATATATCAATCTTCATTTTCGAACTATTCCAGAGACACCCGTGATGCCCGGGATCTCATCCGGGACTCCTAACAACATTCGGCTACCAACATCAATAATTTGGTACCATAAGCCAAAGTTTGGGGTATGAGCCAAATATCTAAAGATTTGTTTGACTGCCGCATAGTGGCTTTACTTTGGTGCGGATTCAAACCGTGCACAAACTCCCACAATCAGCATGATATGTGGTCTAGATGCACAAAGGTAAAGTAGGGATCCAATCATAGAGCGATATACCTTTTGATCCACTGCTTTATCATTGGGATCATTGTCGAGCTTGCATTTGGTCGGCATGGGAAATTTGACCGGCTTGACGTCCTCGAGCTCGAACCTCTTGAGCATGTCTTGAGTGTACTTCTCTTGTTTGATGAAGGTTACTTCTCTTCCTTGTTTGATTTCAAACCCGAGAAAGAACTTCAATTCTCCCATCATAGACATCTCAAACTTCTCGGTCATTAGTGCAGCAAATTCTTCATTGGAATATTCTTTAGGAGAACCAAATATAATATCATCAACATATAGTTGGCATATGAAAAAAACTCCCCTTTGACCTTTTTGGTAAAAATTGTGGGATCATTTTTCCCAATCTCAAACCCTCGATCTTGCAACAACTCAGTAAGGTACTCATACCATGCACGCGGGGCTTTTTAAGGCCGTAGAGTGCCTTCTTGAGTTTGTATACATGAGTGGGGAGCTTGGGATCCTCGAATCCCGGGGTTTGTTTGACATGTACCAACTCTTTAGAGGACCATTAATAAAAACACTCTTCACTTCCATTTGTTGACATTTAAAATCATGATGAGAAGCAAATGCAAGCAACATGCGAATAGATTCAAGACGAGCGACATGAGCAAAGGTTTCACTGTAGTCGATACCCTTGACTTGGGAGTAGCCTTGAGCCACCACTCTTGCCTTGTTTCGAATGACAACTCCATTTGCATCCTGCTTGTTCTTAAAGATCCATTTGGTTCCAATGACATTATGTTCCTTCGTTGGCATTGACACTAATTCCCAAACTTGATTGGGCTCGAAGTTATTAAGTTCACCATGCATGGCTTCAAGACAATCCTCATCATCGAGCGCATCATGTACTTCTAGGGGTTCAACACACGAAACAAACGCGTGATGCATACAAAAGTTTGATAATTGTCGACGAGTGGTTACCCCCTTTTCGAAGCAACCAAGAACATTCTTGAAGATATGTTGTTTTAGTCGGAGCCTGTTAGCTATCCTGGCAGCGCGACGCTTCAAGATTTCTCTACTTGATAATTTAGGTGTTTCTTCTTGAACATCTTGAGCACCGTCTTGAGCTTTCTCACTAGTTTTCCCTTGATCTTGTGGTTGCACTTGATCTTGAGCAAACTCGGAGTCTTAAGCATGATCTTGGACATCATTTGGTACGACACCATCTTCATGAGGTTGATCTTGTCCTTGATCATGTCCATGGGGTTGAGGTCCTTCACTTTGTTCTTCGGAAGCGTGTGGGTCTAGCGAGGGTGATGGCTCCACTTGAGTAGAGCATTGTCCTTCTCCTTCAGCCACAAGGGGTTCCTTAATGGGGAGTATTTGACCAATCCCCATTCTTCTTATGGCTCGAGGAGTAATTTCATCACCTACATCACAAAGAAAACTTTGCTCCACTTGGGAGCCATTAATTACATCCAACTCTGCGTTACACGTCTCCTCTATGAGTCTGGTGGACTTGTCGAGAACACGGTAAGCATGAGATTTTGTAGCATAACCAACGAATATGTCCTCCTAAGCTCTAGCCTCGAATTTAGACAAACGAACACTTTTCTTGACCATGAAACACTAATAACCGAACACTCGGAAGTACTTGAGATTGGGCTTGTTCCGGGTAAGAATCTCATATGGAGTCTTGTTCAAGCCTTTGCGGAGGTAGATCCGATTGGATGCACGACATGCGGTGCTAATGGCTTCGGCCCAGAAGTTGTACGGAGATTTGAACTCCGCCATCATGGTTCTTGCCGTGTCCATCAACGTCCGGTTCTTCCTTTCCGCCACACCGTTCGATTGGGGGTATAGGGTGCTGGATATTGGTGCTTGATCCCCTCGTCACTAAGGAACTCATTCAAGGTGTATTTCTTGAACTCGGTGTCATTGTCACTTCTAATCATGAAAAACTTTGCTTCACGTTGACGTTGAGCTTCATTAGCAAAGTCGATGACAGTCTGTTGAATCTCGTTGTTCTTCTTGACGAAATATACCCAGGTGTATCTTGAGTAGTCATCCACAATCACCAAGCAATACTTTCTTCCCCCAAGACTATAAAAAGATGGAGGACCAAAGAGATCCATGTGAAGGAGCTCCAAAGGACTTTTAGAGTAGATGATAGTTGTGGGGCGGTGAGCTGTTTCATGTAGCTTTCCTTCAATACAAGCACTGCAAGCACGGTCTCTGGCAAAACTCACATTTGTTAGTTCACGAACATGGTCCCCTTTGAGGAGACTTTGCAAAGATCTCATATTGACATGAGCTAGCCGGCGATGACATAGCCAACCCACATCAACTTTAGCCATTAGACACGTCGCAATCTTAGTAGGTCGCTCCGAAAAGTTCACCACATAGAGACTGTTCTCAACATGTCCAACAACGGTACTTTAAGAGTCTTGCTCCACAAAAGGGCCATGGTATCAAGATTAAATAATGTGGCACAGCCCATAATTTCAAGCTGGCGAATGGAAAGTAAATTTTATGCAAGGGACTCAACAAGCATGCCCTCCTCTATTTAAATCTTGAGAGATAACCACCTTGCCAAATCCCATTACCTTAGATGTTGAGGCATCAACAAATTGGGCAACGGTGGGCATAGATGGAATTGGATGCACATCCACCACCAAGTCCTTGCTCCCTCTCATATGATTTCTGGCTCCACTGTCAAGCAACCATGAAACTCCACCGGAAGCAAACTCCTACAAGAGATCAATGCTTGGATTTAGGTACCCATTCTTGAATGGGTCCTTTGATGTTAGAAACAAGGGTCTTAGGAACCCAAATAGCCCATTCAATGTACTCATAATAAGAACAAACAAATTTAGCATAAACATGGCCATCGCTGGCTCCACTGTCGAGCAACCATGAAACTCCACCAGAAGCAAACTCCTACAAGAGATCAATGCTTGGATTTAGGTACCCATTCTTGAATGGGTCCTTTGATGTTAGAAACAAGGGTCTTAGGAACCCAAATAGCCCATTCAATGTACTCATAATAAGAACAAACAAATTTAGCATAAACATGGCCATCGCTAGCACGACATAAAACATAAGAGGGGTTAAAGTTGTCAGCTTTGTTAGTACAGGTGGTTTTGCCCTTCTTGGTATTACCACCCCCTTCCTTTTTCTTCATCTTCTCATGAGTACTCTCACTCTCTTTGACAGAGATGTCCTTGAGAGGAGGAGATTGCTTGGTCTTGTTCTTCTTTTTCTTCTTAGACTTGGGTGCAAACCCAAGTCCCTCCTTTGCTACAACTTCCTTTTGATTAATCAAAAGGTCATTTAGGTTCTTCTCGCCTTGGATGCATGACACAAGGCCCTTCTCAAGTTGTTCTTTCAACTTGGGCATTCTCCTCCATGATGACTGTGATCTGCGTTGGGTTTTCCGTGAAGAGGAACTGGTTATTGCAACGGGTAAGTATTTCCCTCAATTATGAAACCAAGGTTTATCAAACCAATAGGAATACCAATCCTCAACCGTCTTTAGCGACTGCACACAAACAAACAAACAACTTGCACCCAACGCGGGCAAGAGGGTTGTCAATCCCCTTGATCTAGTTATTTGCAAGCAACTGAGGTGTGTAGATAATTGTTGATAATTGTAAAGTGCAAAATAAAATAAAACACAATTAATGGCAGCAAGGTAAGAGTAGCGCTTGTAAATATATAAGTGAATAGACACGGGGCCGTAGTATTCCCATCTCTCATGGAAAAGGCATATGGTGGGTAAACAAATTACTGTTGGGAAATTAATAGAACAGTGAATAATTATGCGATTTTCACGACAATGATCATGTGTATATAGGCATCACATCCATAAGCAAATAGGCCGACTCCTGCCTGCACCTATTACTATTACTCCACTTCAAGAGCACTTCTATGCTTGCCTATCTACGTATTAAGTAAAAACAGAGTAATTCTTGGAGAACAATGACATGATGTAGACAAAGTAAAATCAATTAAGATGAATAAACACCATCCTTTTATCCTTAGTAGTAGCAACACAAAGACGCATCTTGTCCCTTTCTGTTACTGGGATATAGACATTCGCCAGGTTGAACCTACTACAACGCACCGCTCACACTTAAGAAATATCAATCTAGTTGGCCTAACTATCTCAATAGATCGGAGAGCATTACGAAGCTATGATTATCATGCAATTAAGAATCATAATAATCATAGGTCACTCAAATACTTTTCATGAATAATCTGAACATAAACCCACAATTCATCGGATCCCAACAAACACACCGTACATAGTGATTACATCGAATAGATCAAAGCGAAGATGCGATGAACATGGTATTGAAGATCATAAGAGAGAGAGATTTCCAACTAGGTACTGCCTATGGACCCGTAGGTCTGTGGTGAACTACTCACACATCATGGTGAGGGCAGCAAGGTTGACGTAGAGGCCCTCCGTGATTGATCTCCCCTCTAACAGATCGTCGGAACGGAGGTTTAGATGGCCTCCCGTTGGAAGAGAGACTTGCGGCGGCGGAGAAAGTGTTTTAGGAGTGCTCCTAGGGTTTTCAGAATATTTGTGAATTTATAGGCCAGAGGGGGATGTCAGGAGGCATCCAGGGGGGCCACAAGCCATCCAGGCGCGACCAATCCCTGGGCCGCATCCTATTGGCTTGTGCCTCCCTCGTGCGGCCTCTCGTACACTTTCGATGCTTGCAGGTCTTCATATAGTCCAGAAAAAATCATATTTAAGTTTTGTGGCATTTGGACTTCGTTTGGTAGGGTAAACCTGCAAACCAAAAAACACGCAGAAAACAGGAACTAGCACTGGCATTCGGTCAATAGGTTAGTGCTCAAAAATATCATAAATTGGTATAGAAATGCCCAAAAAGTATCCTAGAATGATAATATATCAGCATGGAACCATAAACAATTATAGATAAGTTGGAGACGTATCAGCATCCCGAAGCTTAATTCCTACTCGTCCTCGAGTAGATAAATGATAAAAATAGATTTTTTGGTGTGACATGCTATCCATAATGTAATCTCTTGTATGTATGATCACTGAGAAATGATGAATTAACAAACAGCAACATGATAATATTTATTATGTACAAGCAACACAGTTATTGATTTTCAAAGTATACGATCCTAAAAGAATGTTTACCCCTATTCATCTTTATTGTATTAGCAAGGCATGACTCCGTCTTTACCACATAAATACAAATGTTAAGCACCATGGTGTTCAAGTATGGCAATTGGATTGTACTTTTTCGATATGCATCAACTTTTTATTCTTCATGCAATACATGAGCGTGAACCATTGGACATAGCATATATGTGGAATAGAATATGGTGGTATATATCAAAGGGGTAAAAAGTGGAGAAGATAATCTCACATCAACTAGGTGTACCATCGAGCTATGGAGATGCCCATCGACAGATGTCAATGCGAGGAGTAGGGATTGCCATGCAAATTATGCACTAGAGCTACAAGTATATGAAATCTCAACTGAAGCTAAGTGGGGTGTGCATCCAACATGCTTGCTCATGAAGACCGAGAGCGTTTGAGGAAGCCCGTCATTGGAATATACAAGCCAAGTTTATTATGATAAGATAATTCCCACTACCATATGGAGGTGACAGCATAGGAGACTCCCACTATGAAAATCATGGTGCCACTTTGAGGCACAAGTGTGGTAAAGGATAGCAGCATTGTCCCTTCTCTCTTTTTCTCTCATTTTTTATGGTGGGCTTTTCTCTTTTTTTGCCTCCTCCATAACATTTTTCATATATATGGTGCGGTCATTTGGCCTCCCCCATTTTGTTTATTTTTCGTTTGGAGTCTCATCCCAACTTGTGGGGGAATCATAGTCTCCGTCATCCTTTCCTCACTGGGACAATGCTCTAACAAGGATGATCATCACACTTTTATTTACTTACAACTCAATATGGAGAACTGATAGGAAGATATGGCTCTCTGAGAATGCCTCTGGCAGTGTATCAGGATGTGTAATGATCTAGCGTGACATGTATCAAAATCATGATGGAAGGTGGCTTTGTCACAAATACTATGTCCGCTCTTTATGATCATGCAAAGCAATATGACGATGAACGAACTAGTCATGTGAAGTGACGATGGAATTTGCATGGAAATATATCTTGGAATGTCTATGGAAATGCCATAATAGGTAGGTATGATGGTTGTTTTGTGGAATATATAGTGAGGCTTATGTGCAACAGAGCATATCATGCCGCGGGGTGTTGATGCACCGACGAAAGTTGCACCAATCCTCGAGGTGAGAATGGGATATGCACGGTACCGAAGAGGCTAGCAAATATGACAAGGTAAAGATGATATGTCCAAGCTGTAACATTAGTCATAAAGAACTCACATACTTATTGTGAAGTTCTATTAGTTTTATCACACATCAAAGCAGTACTCGCATGCCCCGGGGGAGGGGGTTGGTAGGAGTTAACCGCCGCGCGCCCCCGACTCGAGACAACACTAGGATTTTAACGAGGAATAAGAATGCTCACACATCATCACCATGCCTCTTTAATATTTAGATGAACGACAAGTTAACACCCCTTTAATCCTAACACTTATATGAATCAACAATTATGGACTTACACCTTTTTCATATTACCATATCAATGTCATTAACTCACAATTTCTCTATGTGTGCTACATGATGGTTTTGATTATCATTCATTAAATGCCTATTATTTTTGGACTAATCTTATGATCCATGAAAATTAGTGTCACTATTTATTCATGTGTCAAACAGATAGAGATTAAGAACGAGAGAAAATTATTTCTATAAAATCTACACGCCACCGTGCTTGAAAAGATATAAGTGAAGTACTAGAGCAACTGCCAAGCTCAAAAGATATAAGTGAAGCACATAGAGTATTCTAGCAAATCATAATGAAGGTGAGTCTCACTCTAATAGGTGTCTCTAGCAAATGATGATTGTGACAAACTAAAATTAAAAGGAAACGAAAGCAAACGATGCTCCAAGCAAAACACACATCATGTGATGAATAAAAATGTAGCTTCAAGTGACATACCGATGGTTTGAGACGAAAGAGGGGATGCCATCGAGGGCATCCCCAAGCTTAGACGCTTGAGTCTTCCTTAGAATAATACTTGGGGTGACTTGGGAATCCCCAAGCTTAGGCTCTTGCTACTCTTTATTCCATGGCCCATCGCGATCACAATCAAAACTTGAAAACTTCAATCACGCAAAACTCAACAAAACTTCGTGAGATCCGTTAGTATAAGAAACATATTGCATACTTTAGGTACTGTTATAAATTGGTTATTAATTTATAATTTCATAATAGGTACTTTATTCTAACTTACCCATGACTTATACGCCCTCATATAATCCATAGCATCACCAAAACAAGCAAACTATGGAGGCAAAACAGAATCTGTTTAAAACAGAACAGTATATAGCAATTTGTAAAGATCCCATACTTCTGTAACTATAAAAATTCTGAAAAATTAGGAAAACGTGGAGAATTTGTACAAAAATACTGTGTAAAACTTTCAAGAATTTAGCATGCTCCAGCAGAAAATAAAAAATTCTGCACTCGAGAAGAAAGTTTCTGTTTTTCCACAACATCTATCATACTCATCAAATAAGTTATCCCAAAGGCTTTACTTGGCACAAACACTAATTAAAACATAAAAGCATAATCATTACATAGGCAATAATCATGTCAACACACAAGAACATAAACTAAAAATCAAAAACTAAGATAGCTATTGGGTTGCCTCCTGACAAGCGCTATTGTTTCATGCATTTAGCTAGGCATAATGCATAGTTTGAAGTGTTATAATAATCATGAAGACGGTCTATCATGCTATAATCATATTCCCTACTTTCAGAAGCAAGTTTCCTAATTGGAAGGCAAAATTAATTAAAGGGGCTAAATTGCACAACATTAGGATCCGTGAGATCTACCTAGGGAGGAGTGGAAGACTCGTCCTTAGGTTTCTCACAAGTAATGATCAACTCCTCATTGTATGGGTTTCGATAAGGCATTTCCTTTATTCTCTCTCAAGCTCATAGCCCACACCAAGTTTTGGTACATCAAATTGATCATTGTGTTCGGAAATCTTATCAACTAGAACATTAGGTGGGACCTTCTTTCTAAAGTTTTCCTCATAAGCAATATAGTCCGTGGACCACAATTTTCTTATCCCTTCCAATTCAGAAAGATCTCCCTCTATGGGAGGGCACTCACCATTAATCCTATAATGAGAAAATATATCTCTATCCTCTTGCATGATTTCATTAAATTCCTGAACAAGAAATATGGTGGCTAGACGTTTAGTAGAGGCTTCCTGAATATTTGAGAATTCTAGAAACAACCATTGTATAAAGGGATGCATATGAATAAATTGTCTTTCCAATTGTACTAAGAGCAAAGATATAGTGATAACCCACAAGTATAGGGGATCACAACAGTTTTCGAGGGTAGAGTATTCAACCCAAATTTATTGGTTCGACACAAGGGGAAGCCAAAGAATATTCTCAAGTATTAGCAGTTGAGTTGTCAATTCAACCACACCTGAAAGACTTAGTATCTGCAGAAAAGTATCAGTAGCGAAGTAGTGTGATAGCAAGAGAGTAGCAACGGTAACAATAGCAGCAGCAGAGTAACAGTAGCAACAGTGACAGCAGTAGCAACAGAGTAATAGTAGCAGCAGTGACATCAGTAGCAGCAAAGTAACGTAGCAAGGACCAGTAGGAAAAACTCGTAGTCATTGGATCGGTGATGGATGATTATGCCAGATGGTATTCATCATGCAACAGTTATAACACGGAGAGATATGTAACTAGCTCCACTTTGTCAATGTAATGTAGGCATGTATTCCGTATATAGTCATGCGTGCTTAGGGAAAAGAACTTGCATGACATCTATTGTCCATCCCTCCCGTGGCAGCGGGGTCCTAATGGAAAATACGAGATATTAAGGTTCTCCTTTTAATAAAGAACCGGACCAACGCGTTAACACTTAGTGACTACATGAACTCCTCATACTATGGTCAACTACAGGAGTGGTTCCGGCTATTGTCACTCCGGGGTTGCCGGGTCATAACACATAGTAGGTGAGTACCACTTGCAAGATAGGATCAAGAACACACATATATTGACGACAACATAATAGGTTTAGATCTGAAATCATGGCACTCGGGCCCTAGTGACAGGCATTAAGCATGGCAAAGTAGTAGCAACATCAATCTCAGAACATAGTGGGTACTAGGGATCAATCCCTATCAAAACTAACTCGATTACATGATATATCTCATGCAACCCATCACCGTCCAACAAGCCTACGATGAGATTACTCACGAACGGTGAAGAGCATCATGGAATTGGCGATGAAGGAAGGTTGGTGATGACGATGGCGACGATCTCCCCTCTCCGGAGCCCAGAACGGACTCCAGATCTGCGCTCCAGAGGAAGAATAGGTGGTGGCGGCGCCTCCGTATCGTAAAACGCGATGAACTCTTCTCCTTGATTTTTTCCAGACGAAAGGGACTAAATAGAGCTGGAATTGGAGGTGGTGGAGCAACGTGAGCCCTGCTGCTGGCTACGCCTATAGGGATTTCCTTGGCAAATATGCAAAGGATTCCCCCGTGGCCTTGGAGCCTTGCGTTGGTGTTCCCTTGAAGAGAAAAAGGGTGATGTAGCACAGCGGCGGTAAGTATTTCCCTCAGTTTGAGAACCAAGGTATCAATCCAGTAGGAGAATCGCGTCAAGTCACAAGTACGTGCACAAACACAAAGCGCTTGCACCCAACGCTACGAAGGGGTTGTCAATCCCTTATAAATTGTTCGCAAAGTGAGAACTGAAAGCAAAAAGTAAACAAAGCAAAGTAAAAGTAAAAGTTGAGATGATGTTGTGAATAGACCCGGGGGCCGTAGTAGTTACTAGTGGCTTCTCTCATGAAAGCAAGTAGACGGTGGGTGAACAAATTACTCTCGAGCAATTGATAGAACCGCGCAAAGTCATGACGTTATCTATGGCAATGATCATATATATAGACATCATGTCCAAAACAAGTAGACTAATACTTTCTGCATCTACTACTATTAATCCACACGTCGACCGCTATCCAGCATGCATCTAGTGTATTGAGTTCATAAGAACAGAGTAACGCCTTAAGCAAGATGACATGATGTAGATGGACAATCTCAAATCTATGATGAAAGCCCATCTTGTTACCCTTGATGGCAACAACACGATGCGTGACTTGCTACCCCTTCTCTCATTGGGAAAGGTCACCGCACGGTATGAACCCAAAACCAAGCACTTCTCCCATTGCAAGAATCATAGATCTAGTTGGCCAAACAAAACCCAAGACTCGGAGAGACTTACAAGGATATCAAATCATGCATATAAGAAATCAGCAAAGACTCAAATATAATTCATAGATAATCTGTTCACAAATCCACAATTCATCGGATCTCGAAAAACACACCGCCAGAGAGGATTACATCAGATAGATCTCCATGAAGATCATGGACAACTTTGTATTGAAGATCCAAGAGAGAGAAGAAGCCATCTAGCTACTAACTACGGATCCGTAGGTCTGAAGTAGACTACTCACGAGTCATTGGAGAGGCAATGATGTTTATGTAGAAGCCCTCCAGCTCCAAAGTCCCCTCCGGCACGGCACCGGGAAGGGTCTCCAGATGAAATCTCGCGGAAACGGAATCTTGAAGCGGCGGAAAAGTGGTTTCGTGGACGCCCTGTTTTTTCTGGGATTTTAGGGAATAAATAGGCCAAAGAGCTAGGGCAGGGGAGCTCCAGGGGGGCCACAAGCTTGGTAGCCGCGGGCCCCCTTGGCCACGGCTACAAGGCTTGTGGCCCCCCTGTGGGCCTCCTGCCTTGGCCCTCAAGTCCCTCGATCTTCTTCTGTCCTGGAAAAAATTATTTCGGGGATTTTATTCCGTTTGGACTCAGTTCCAAAATCAGATCTGAAAAGAGTCAAAAACACAGAAAAAACAGGAACGGGCACTTGGCACTGAATTAATAAGTTAGTCCCAAAAAAGATATAAAAGGTATATAAAACATCCAAAGTTGACAAGATAACAGCATGAAACCATCAAAAATTATAGATACGTTTGAGACGTATCAAGCCCCACAAGTCTGCTAGGCGCGGCCAGGGGGGCCGCGCCTGGTGGGCTTGTGGGCTCCACGCTCCACTTCTTCGGTTGATTCTTCCACGAGTATTTCTTATATATTCCACAAAAAATCCTCGTAAATTTCCAGTTCATTCCGAGAACTTTTATTTCTGCGCAAAAACAACACCATGACAATTCTGCTAAAAACAGCGTTAGTCCGGGTTAGTTCCATTCAAATCATGCAAATTAGAGTCCAAAACAAAGGCAAAAGAGTTTGGAAAAGTAGATACGACGGAGACGTATCAACTCCCCCAAGCTTAAAACCTTGCTTGTTCTCAAGCAATTCAGTTGACAAACTGAAATAGACAAAAGAAAAACTTTTATGAACTCTGTTTGATCTTGTTGTTGCAACTATGTCTAACTCATATCTAGAATTTCAGCAAGATCATAAGATAACCATATAAGCAAATGATATCTAGGTCTCATGGTAAACTCATATCAATGGCATAATCAACTAGCGAGCAATAATAATAAGTTTCAAATGTCAACACTTCAATCAAAACAATCATGAAGCAGTTTGAACAGATGGTATCTCACTAGCTCTTTCGGAGACCGCAAAACATAAATGCAGAGCACCTTCAAAGACCAAGGGCTGACTGGACATTGTAATTCATGGCAAAGAAGATCCAGTCACAGTCATACTCAATATCAGTCAAAAGCAAAGCATAAAAATGACAGAGGTGCTCTCAAATTGGTGCTTTTAATAGAAGATGATGACTCAACAGAAACATAAATAGATAGGCCCTTCACAGAGGGAAGCATTGATTTGCAGAGGTGCCAGAGCTCAAGCTTTGAAGACAGAGATAAATAATTTTGGGTGGCATGCTTTCATTGTCAACGCAATGACTAAGAGTTTTCACCATCTTCCATGCTACACATACTATAGGCGGTTCCCAAACAGAAAAGTAAAGTTTTGACTCCCCCACCACCGATCAATCCCACTCCACGACTAGCCGAATACTCGGGTGCCGTCCATACCAACAACAATCCAGGGGGATTTTTGTTTGCAATTTCCTTTCGATTTGAGCACGGAACTGGGCATTCCAATTACCGGCCCCTTTCTCGTGAATGATAGTGAATAAACACATATCGAGGATAACATGCCTAGAATGGAAGATATTGATCGCCCCTTGTCACCACATGAGCGGTTCAGGCATGCAAAACACATTATTTCTTGAAGGTTTAGAGAGTGGCACATGCAAATTTACTTGGAACGGCAGGTAGATACCGCATATAGGTAGGTATGGTGGACTCATATGGAACAACTTTGGGTTTGTGGAAGTAGATGCACAAGCAGTATTTCTCCTTAGTACAAGTGAAGGCTAGCAAAACACTGGGAAGCGGCCAACTAGAGAGCGACAACAGTTATCAATATGCATTGAGATTAACCAACATTGAGTGCAAGCATGAGTAGGACATAAATCACCATGAACATGAATATCATAGAGGCTATGTTGATTTTGTTTCAACTACATGCGTGAACATGTGCCATGTCAAGCCACTTGAATCATTCAAAGGAGGATACCATCCTATCATACTACAACATAATCATCTCATAATTCATGTGGGCATCCAAGACAAACAATTATAAGCTCCTAGCTAATTAAGCATGGCATCAGAAACTATGATCTCTAAGTTGTCGTTGCAAACATGTTTCACTCACAACGAAGCTAAATCTGGAACGATGAGCTAGTCATATTTACAAAAACAAAATAGATCGAGTTCATACCAGCTTTTCCATGCTCAGTCACTTCATCATATATCGTCATTATTGCCTTTCACTTGCACGGCCGAATGATGTGAACAATAATAAGAGTGCTCGTGCATTGGACTAAGCTGGAATCTGCAGGCAAACACAAAGGAGAAGACAAAGTAATATGGCTCTTTGACAGATAAATAGATATGCATGTGAGAACCACTAAACATTGTAACCATGGTCTTCTACCTTGACCCAAAGAAAAAGAAAACTATTTACACGGGAAAGCTCCCAACCAGCAAAAGAAGAAAAAGAATTAGTTTTGGGTTTTCTCAAAGTAGACAAACACACGAGAAGAAAACGAGAAAAAAAATAAACTAGCATGGATGATACAGTGGCAAAGTGTGAACACCGACTAACAAAGTGAAAGTGTAAGCAAGAATATAAAGTCGGTGAGAAACACGTACTCCCCCAAGCTTAGGCTTTTGGCCTAAGTTGGTATACTCCCATGGAGGGAAATAACTGTCTCCATGGTACTCCGGAGTGGACTGAGGGTGCCACTGCTGGGTGAGCTCCTCTGGCTCCCACTAATAAACTGGCGTCTCGTACTCGACTAGTAGCTCGAGCACGGGCACCTGTGGTTGGGCTATGCCCCAATATGCGTAGATGTCCGAGGGCATAATAATGTACCTGCCTAGATGAAGATTGAACAAAGAAGGAGCAGGCAAAGTAATAGTCTCACGAGTACCCTGACTAAATATCAGGTTATAAATCATCCTCTTATTTATATCTTTATCAAGAAAGTCATGGCAAACCATGCTATCATAATCTAGATATCTCTCAGGAAGAAGAATCTCTTCTTCCTCGTCCACTCTAACAGGTATCTCAAAATGTCTAGCAAGACGATTAGCATAGATACCTCCATAAAGAACGCCTTTAGAACGGTTCGTGTTCAACCATTGAGCTACTATAGCGCCCAAGCTATAAGTTTTATCATTATAAAGGGCTTCGCGCAAAACCGCAAGGTCTGGGGAACTAAGGGCCCCAGCTTTCCCACGGCCAATCAAACATTTTCCCATGAATAATGAGAAGTACCGAAGCACGGGAAAATATATGCTAGCAGCCCTAGCGCAGGACACTCCTCTATCCTCTCCTACAACGATAGTATCTATGAAAGCCTCCTAGTCCGGTGGACGAGGTTGATGAATATCCCCAACATAAGATAATTTGCAAACATTGCAAAAATCCTGAAGTGACATGCGCTGGGGGATATCATATAATTTGAACTCAACCATAGGAGGATTCTTCCTTGGATAGAAGTTAAAGCTTTGCACGGAAATATTAGTGAGGAGGAGGTATTGCGGACACTTATCTTCAACGAAGGCGGTAAGGCCTGCGTTCTCCACCAAGTAGTAAAAGTCCTCATAAAGTCCGGTGGCGCATAAGAACACATCGCTTGGCCACTCGCACGCTCGAACTTCTGCAACTTGGGGGACCAGATACTTGGGTTTCTTCTTATCATGGTCATCATCCTTGGGGTCACGGCTTGAAGAGCCTCTTAAGAACCTTCCCATCTTTTCCTTTTTTCTATGTCTGAAAATTTATAAAAATTTTAGTGACTCTAAGAAAAAGTGAACAAGGCTCAACGAAACCCATAGCAACTACTCCGACAAGTGCCTAGAGGCCATATCACACATCGAAACTAGTTGGGACCAGCTAAAATTAGCATGCAAAGCTCAAGAACAGGGTCACCAAGGCAGCAAAAATACGCGACGTATAAGGCACTAGAGAAAAAACTAATTGGACCAGTGGAGGACTCACATACCAAGGAGCAATTTCACCAAAACAGTTTGTGAATGGGGCTTTGCACAAGGAGATCGAAAATCCCAGCAAGAAGAGCAAGAACACGGGTTTGAGCTGTGAAACGATTTTTTCTGGAGGTAGGAGAAGCAGCTGGGAGCTAGAGTAAGTGGAGGGGGTACACGTGGGCCCCACAAGCCTGGTAGGCGCGGCCAGGGGGTGCCCGCGCCTCCAGGGCTTGTGGCCCACTGGTGCAGCCCCCTGACTAGCTCTCCGTCTCAGAATTTTTCAAAAAATCCAGAAAAAATCATACTTGATTTTCACGGCATTCGGAGAACTTTTATTTTCGGGGTACTTTTCTACGAGACGCTAAAAGCAGAAAGCAGGAAAAACTAAAGCTAAATTTATCATTTTTCTTCTAAGCAACCGAATGTGAAAGCTTGGAACGGAGGTTTGTGCCTCCTCGATTCATCCATCTCATGGTCATCGAAAGAAATCCGTCAATGAGGTTGATCAAGTCTCCTTGACAAACTTTTTCGAATCGCAAAAGAAAACGAAGAATTTTCAAATAGTCACTAGGTTACCTCAATGGGGATGTGCATATCCCCAACAAGCAAATCATACTTCATCTTGACAGTAGGTATAGGGCATTCAAAGCTCCCAATAAGAATAAATGAAGTTTTTTCGATAGCATTGATGCAATGTACTCGGTATTGTTTCTTTGGAAAGTGCACCGTATGCTCATTACCGTTGACATGGAAAGTGACATTGCCTTTGTTGCAATCAATAACAGCCCCTGTAGTGTTTAGAAAGGGTCTTCCAAGGATGACCGCCATGGCATCGTCCTCGGGAATATCCAGAATAACAAAGTCTGTTAAGATAGTAATGTTAGCAACCACCATAGGCACGTCCTCGCAAATGCCGATATGGAAAGCAGTTGATTTGTCTGCCATTTGCAGAGAGATTTCAATGGGTGTCAACTTATCCAATTCAAGACTACGATAAAAAGAGAGAGGCATAACACTAACACCGGCTCCAAGGTCGCATAAAGCAGTTCTAACGTAGTTTCCTTTAATGGAGCAAGGTATAGTGGGCACTCCGGGATCACCTAGTTTCTTAGGAGTTCCACCCTTGAAGGTATAATTAGCAAGCATGGTGGAAATCTCAACCTCAGGTATCCTCTTCTTATTAGTCACAATATCCTTCATGTACTTGGCATAGGGAGACATTTTGAGCATATTGATACATCTCCATCGTATCTACTTTTCCAAACTCTTTTTGCCCTTGTTTTGGATTCTAATTTGCATGATTTGAATGGAACTAACCCGGACTAACGCTGTTTTCAGCAGAATTGCCATGGTGTTGTTTTTGCGCAGAAATAAAAGTTCTCGGAATGACCTGGAAATTTACGGAGAATTTTTGTGGAATATATAAAAATACTGGTGTAAGAATCAACGGAGGAAGTGGAGCGTGGAGCCCACAAGCCCACTAGGCACGGGCCCCCCTCGCCGCGCCTGACTGGCTTGTGGAGCCCACATTGCTCCACCGCCTCTAATCTCAGGTCTATTTAGCCTCTTTCATCCGGAAAAAAAATAAAGGAGAAGAGTTCATCACGTTTTACGATACGAAGGCGGCGCCACCTCCTGTTCTTCCTCTGTAGGGCAGATCTGGAGTCCGTTCTGGGCTCCGGAGAGGGGAAATCGTCGCCATCGTCATCACCATCCTTTCTTCATCGCCAATTCCATGATGCTCTTCACCGTTCGTGAGTAATCGCATCGTAGGCTTGCTGGATGGTGATGGGTTGGATGAGATCTATCATGTAATCGAGTTAGTTTTGACGAGGATTGATCCCTAGTATCCACTATGTTCTGAGATTGATGTTGCTACTACTTTGCCATGCTTAATGCTTGTTACTAGGGCCCGAGTGCCATGATTTCAGATCTGAACCTATTATGTTGTCGCCAATATATGTGTGTTCTTGATCCTATCTTGCAAGTTGTAGTCACCTACTATGTGTTATGACCCGGCAACCCCGGAGTGACAATAGCCGGAACCACTCCCGGAGATGACCATAGTATGAAGAGTTCATGTATTCACCAAGTGTTAATGCGTTGGTTCGGTTCTTTATTAAAAGGAGAACCTTAATATCCCTTAGTTTCCATTAGGACCCCGCTGCCACGGGAGGGATGGACAATAGATGCGATGTAAGTTCTTTTCCCTAAGCACGTATGACTACATACGGAATACATGCCTACATTACATTGATGAACTAGAGCTAGTTACATATCTCTCCGTGTTATAACTGTTGCATGATGAATAACATCCGGCATAATCATCCATCACCGGTCCAAGGCATACGAGTTTTTCCTACTGATCCTTGCTACGTTACTTTGCTGCTATTGCTGTCACTGTTATTACTGTTACTCTGTTGCTACTGTTGTTACTTTGCTGCTACTCCTGTCACTTTGCTGCTATTGGTTACTGTTGCTACTATTGCTATCACACTACTCTGCTACTGATACTTTGCTACAGATACTAAATCTTTCACGTGTGGTTGAATTGACAACTCAACTACTAATACTTGAGAATGTTCTTTGGCTTCCCCTTGTGTTGAATCAATAAATTTGGGTTGAATACTCTACCCTCGAAAACTGTTGCGATCCCCTATACTTGTGGGTTATCAAGACCTTTTTCTGGCGCCGTTGCCGGGGAGGCATAGCTATATTCTCTGAGTCACTTGGGATTTACATCTGCTGGTCACTATGAGGAATCCGAAAGATCCAAGAACTAAAGTCTTGCCGTCAACTACGAGGACAGGTAAGGAATTGCCATCTAGCTCTGCACTTGATTCACCTTCAGTTATGAGTAAGTTTGCTAAACCACCTCCTGCTAGAAATCTTGATTTGTCGCCTTTGCTTGATGATGCTACTTCTGCTACCCATGATGCTTATGATGATACTATGCTTGATACTACTTTGCCACTTGGTGCATTCCTTGATGCACAAATTTCTAGAGTTGCTTCTAGATGTGATGATACTTCCGAAACTGCTGATACTATTGAAGTAGAACCTGCTATTTTGCCTGCTAGAACTAGCTCTCCTAGATATGAATTGTCTCATATGCCTGAGTGTTATGTTATGGAGGGAGAGATAGCTGAGGATTTTCTTGCGTGTAAGGATAGCTATGATGTTGAGAAATTAGTGCGCAAGTGGAAAGAAAAATCTCCGAACGCTAGGATGAAATACGACCCAAAGTTTGCTACTTCGCCTATCTTTGTGACTGATAAGGATTATGAATTCCCTGTCGACCCTGAGTTAATCACTCTGGCCAAATCTGATCCTTTTCATGGTTATGAGTCTGAAACGGTTGTAGCCCACCTTACCAATCTGCACGATATATCCACCCTATTCACTAGTGAGGAAAAGATCCGCCACTACTATATCCTCAAGCTGTTTCCTTTCTCGCTAAAGGATGATGCTAAGACTTGGTTCACTTCTCTTGCTCCTAGTTGTGTGTGTAGCCCTGCTACTGCAACAAAAGACCTTCCAATGGCGCCAGAAATAGGTGTGTTGACGGCACCAGGAATCCTTCTGCTACCGCTACGCCTTAAGGGACTTCGTAGGCAAATATGCAAAGGATTTCCCCCGTGGCCTTGGAGCCTTGCGTTTGTGTTCCCTCAAAGTGGAAAGGGTGATGTAGCGCAGCGGTGGTAAGTATATCCCTCAGTTTGAGAACCAACGTATCGATCCAGTGAAGGAGTATCACAAGAGCCTGCACAAACACAAAAACTTGCTCCCAACGCTATGAAGGTGTTGTCAATCCCTTATAGGTAGCTTGCCAAGTGAGAACTGAAAGCAACAAAGTAACAAAGCAAAGTAAGAGCGAAAGTGGAAACGATAGGTGTGAATAGACCCGGGGGTCGTATTGTTTACTAGTGGCTTATCTCATGAAAGCAAATAGACGGTGGGTGAACAAATTACTGTCGAGCAATTGATAGAACCGCGCAAAGTCGTGGCGTCATCTATGGCAATGATTATATCTATAGGCATCACGTCCAAAACAAGTAGACCGATACTTTTTCATTTACTACTATTACTCCACACGTCGACCGCTATCCAGCTTGCATCTAGTGTATTAAGTCCAAAAGAACAAAGTAACGCCTTAAGCAAGATGGCATGATGTAGATGGACAATCTCATATCTACGAGAGAGCCCACCTTGTTACCCTTGATGTTAAATACATGATGTGTGCCTTGCTGCCCCTACTATCCCTGGGAAAGGTCACCACACGGTAAGAACCCAAAACCAAGCACTTCTCCCATTGCAAGAATCATAGATCTAGTTGGGCAGAAAAAACCCAAGACTCGGAGAGACTAACAAGGATATCAAATCATGCATATAAGAAATCAGCAAAGACTCAAATATATATCATAGATAATCTGATCACAAATCCACAATTCATCGGATCTCGACAAACATACCGCCAAAGAGGATTACATCGGATAGATCTCCGTGAAGATCATGGAGAACTTTGTATGGAAGATCGAAGAGAGAGAAGAAGCCATCTAGCTACTAACTACGGACGCGTAGGTCTGAAGTGAACTACTCACGAGTCATTGGAGGGGCGATGACGATGATGAAGAAGCCCTCCAACTCCAAAGTCCCCTCCGGCAGGGCACCGGGAAGGGTCTCCAGAAGAGATCTTGCGGAAACGGAAGCTTGCGGCGGCAGAAAAGTATTTTCGTGGATCCCTTGATTTTTTTCTGATCTTTAGGGAATATATAGGCGCAGGATCTAGGTCAGGGGGCGCCAGGGAGGCCACAAGCCTACCCACCGCCGCCCCCTTGGTAGCGGAGTGGGGGCTTGTGGGCTCCCTGTAGCCCTCCTGGCTTGGCCCATAGGCCCCCTGATCTTCTTTCGTTCGGGAAAAAATCATCTCAGGGATTTTATTCCGTTTGGACTCTGTTCCAAAATCAGATCTGAAAAGAGACAAAAACACAGAAAAAACAGGAACTGGCACTTGGCACTGAATTAATAAGTTAGTCCCAAAAAAGATATAAAAGGTACATAAAACATCCAAAGATGACAAGATAACAACATGAAACCATCAAAAATTATAGATACGTTTGAGACGTATCAAGCATCCCCAAGCTTAACTCCTGCTCGTACTCGAGTAGGGAAGTGATAAAGAATGAATTTTTGATGTTTTCATGCTACCTAGCATAGGTGTCCTTTGTAACTCCTCTTATGTGACGTGAATATTCAGATCCATTAGATTCAAAACAATAGTTTGTTATTGACGTGGAAAGAATAATAATTCAAGCAAACTAGCAAGGTAATCTTGAACTTTCAAAATAACAAGGCCAAAAGAAAGTTATCCCTACAAAAGCATATAGTCTAGCTACGCTCTATCATCATTGCACAACGAATTTAAATCATGCACATCCCCGGTATTGGCCAAGTAATTGTTTCACACCTTTACTTTCTCAAACCTTTTCAACTCTCACGCAATACATGAGCGTGAGCCATGGTTATAGCACTATAGATGTTGTGGAGTGTGGTGGAGGTTTCAAGACAAAATATGAGAAGATGGTTACATTAACTATGCATATCAATGAGCTATGGAGATGCTCATCAATAGATATCAATGTGAACGAGTAGGGATTCCCATACAATTGATGCACTAGAGCTAAGAGTATGTGAAAGCTCTTAAAGAAAACTAGTGGGTGTGCATCCAACTTGCTTGCTCACGAAGACCTAAGGCAATTTTGAGGAAGCCTATCATTGGAATATACAAGCCAAGTTATATAATGAAAATTTCCCACTAGCTATATGGTGGTCACAAAACGAGAGACTCTCAATCATGAAGATCATGGTGCTTAATATGCACAAGTGTGGAAAAGTGGTAACATTGTCCCTTCTCTATTTTTCTCTCTTTTTTTCTATATATATATATATATATTTTTGGTGGGCTCTTTGGCCTCTTTTTTTTGGTGGGCATCTTTGGCCTCTTTTATTTCCTCACATGGGACAATGCTCCATTAATGATGATCATCACACTTTCAACTCAAAACTTAGAGCAACGATGACTCTATATGGAATGCCTTCGGTAGTGTACCGTGACAATGATCTAGCATGGCATAGACATTAATGGAAACATCATTCTAGCTATCTTATGATCATGCAATGGAAATGTAGACATGATGGCACATGCCATGGTGGTAGTTGCATGGCAATATATTTCGGAATGCCTTTGAAAAAGCCATAGTAGGTAGGTATGGTGGCTGTTTTGAGGGAGGCTAATGGTGGGTTTTGTGCACCGGCGAAAGTTGCACGACACTAAAAAGATAGTGATGCTGGAAGGTGAAAGTGAATCTAAACCATGGACTCAACATTAGTCATGAATAACTCATATACTTGTTGCAAAAGTTCTATTAGTAATCGATACAAAGCATTCAACGCATACTCCTAGGGGAAGGGTTGGTAGGTATAAACCATCGCGCGATCCCGACCGCCACGCAAAGGATGACAATCAATAGACTAATCATGCTCATATTTCATCACATAACGGTTCACCATACATGCATGCTACGGGAATCACTAACTTCAACACAAGTATTTCTAGATCCACAACACCTTACTAGCATGACTTCAATATTACCACAACCATATCTCAAAACTAATTGAGAGGAATCAAACTTCTCTAACTATTCAATGCACATGAAGGTGGAAGTTTTCGTATCCCTTTGGATAACTACCCCTTTTGAGACTACTTTCAAAGCATAGATCAACTACCAAGCCACGCACCGATGTGCTCTAAAAGATATAAGTGAAACACATAGAGCAAAAGTATCTAGCTCAAAAGATATAAGTGAAGCACATGTGAGCTGAATTGTCTACCAAAAGATATAAGTGAAGCTCGACAAAATGACGGTGAGTGCATGTATATTTCTCTAGGTGTGCAGCAAGGATGATTATGACACAACAAAAATAAAAGACTCCTACGATAAAAGACGCTCCAAGCAAAAACACATCACATGTGGTGAATAAAAATATAGCCCCAAGTAACGTTACCGATGGATTGAAGACGAGAGAGGGGATGCCTTCCCGGGGCATCCCCAAGCTTAGGATTTTACGGCATCCTTGAATCTATTGGGGTGTCTTGGGAATCCCCAAGCTTGAGCTCACTCTTTATCTCTTTGTCCATAAGAACTTCACCCAAAACATGAAAACTTCACAACACGAAACTTAAACAGAAACTCATGATAACATTAGTATGAGAAAGCATACCACCACTTCCTTAGGTACTTAGCAAACTTAAATTCTACTTATGCTGATGTTGGGTTACTGTATTTTCAATCTTCCATGGCTAATACCCCCCGATACTATCCATAGTTTCATCAAAATAAGCAACCAAGACAACAAAAACAGAATCTGTCAACAGCAGACAAGTCTGTAGAAATCTGTATATTTCGTATACTTCTCGTACTTCACAAATTCTGAAAAATTACGACAGTCTGAAGAATTTGCGTAGCAATCAGCAGCAAAAAGAATCAACTCAAAAGCTCTTACAGAAAACAAATTAAAATTGTTTTCGTGAGCAGAAAGTTTCTATCTTTTCCAGCATGACCAAACGATCATCCCCAAGACTAATCATAACGGTTTTGCTTGGCACAAACGCAAAAAGAAACACAAAAAAACACAATCATAAAATAATTATGGAAGTGTGGAAAACACAAAACAGAAAGAAAAAGGATAGATTCGTTGGGTTGCCTCCTAACAAGATCTTTTGTTTAACGCCCTTAGCTAGGCAAAAGGTCATGCTCACACAAAAGACAAGAATTGAAGCACAACGAGAGCATCATAAAGCATGTGAAAATCACATCTAAGTCTAACATACTTCCTATGCATAGGCATTTTATAGGAAAACAGATTGCCAAGATAACCAATAGTTACCATATGCAAGCAAGAAGAGAGAGGCAATAGCAATCTCCTCATAACGAGAGGTAATTGGGTAACATGAAAGTTTCTACCAAAATATTTTCCTCTCTCATAGCAATTACATGTGGGATCATATTCAAATTCAACAATATAGCTATCCCATAGGATATTCTTTTCATGATCCACATGCATGCAAAGTTGACGCTCTTCAAAAATAGTGGGATTATCATCTAAAGTCATGACTTCTCCAAACCCACTTTCAATAATATTGCAAATATCATATTCATCTTGAGGCTTGAACAAATTTTCAAGATCAAAAGAAAAATCATCACCCCAATCGTGATCTTTGCAACAAGTAGTGGTCATAGCAAGACTAGCATCCCCAAGCTTAGGGTTTTGCATAATTTTAGCATGATTGTCACTAATAGAATTTATAGTGAAACCATTGCAATCATGCTTTTCATCCAAGGAGCCCTCGTGACTCACTTCATGAATTTCTTTATCACAATTTTCAGATTCACGCATCTCAAGCAAAACTCCATAGAGAAAGTCAAGTGCACTCAACTCACTAGCAATTCGTACCACACAAGTGGGTCTCTTAAAGAGATTAGCTAGTGGGTGAGGATCCATATCAATGGATTTTTAGCAAGAAAAGATGCAAGCTAAAAGAAGGCACATGGTAACACAAGCAATCAGAAAGCGAACGGAAGAAGGGCGAACGGAAAAAGGCAAAAGAAAACGGCAAAGGAGAAAGGCAAATGAAAACGGCAAAGGAAAAAGGCAAAAGAAAACGGCAAATGTGAAGTGGGGGAGAGGAAAACGAGAGGCAACTGGCAAAAAAGTAAATGCGAGAGATGAGTTTGTGAGACCTACTTGGATGGATCTCTCCTTCCCCAGAGACGGCGCAAGAAATACTTCTGCTACTGCAACAAAATACCTTCCAATGGCGCCAGAAATAGGTGTGTTGACGGCACCAGGAATCCTTCTGCTACGGCTACGCCTTAAGGGACTTCCTAGGAAAATATGCAAAGGATTTCCCCCGTGGCCTTGGAGCCTTGCGTTGGTGTTCCCTCGAAGTGGAAAGGGTGATGTAGCGCAGCGGTGGTAAGTATTTTCCTCAGTTTGAGAACCAAGGTATCGATCCAGTGAAGGAGTATCACAAGAGCCTGCACAAACACAAAAAGCTTGCTCCCAACGCTATGAAGGGGTTGTCAATCCCTTATAGATAGCTTGCCAAGTGAGAACTGAAAGCAACAAAGTAACAAAGCAAAGTAAAAGCAAAAGTGGAAACGATAGGTGTGAATAGACCCGGGGGTCGTAGTGTTTACTAGTGGATTCTCTCATGAAAGCAAATAGACGGTGGGTGAACAAATTACTGTCGAGCAATTGATAGAACCATGCAAAGTCGTGACGTCATCTATGGCAATGATTATATCTATAGGCATCACGTCCAAAACAAATAGACCGATACTTTCTACATCAACTACTATTACTCCACACGTCGACCGCTATCCAACATGCATCTAGTGTATTAAGTCCAAAAGAACAAAGTAACGCCTTAAGCAAGATGACATGATGTAGATGGACAATATCATGTCTACGACAGAGCCCACCTTGTTACCCTTGATGGCAACTACACGATGTGTGCCTTGCTTCCCCTACTGTCACTGGGAAAGGTCACCACACGGTAAGAACCCAAAACCAAGCACTTCTCCCATTGCAAGAATCATAGATCTAGTTGGCCAGAAAAAACCCAAGACTCGGAGGGACTTACAAGGATATCAAATCATGCATATAAGAAATCAGCAAAGACTCAAATATATATCATAGATAATCTGATCACAAATCCACAATTCATCGGATCTCGACAAACACACCGCCAAAGAGGATTACATCAGATAGATCTCCATGAAGATCATGGAGAACTTTGTATTGAAGATCCAAGAGAGATAAGATGCCATCTAGCTACTAACTACGGACCCGTAGGTCTGAAGTGAACTACTCACGAGTCATTGGAGGGGCGATGATGATGATGAAGAAGCCCTCCAACTCCAAAGTCCCCTCCGGCAGGGCATCGGGAAGGGTCTCCAGATGAGATCTCGCGGAAACGGAAGCTTGCGGCGGCGGAAAAGTATTTTCGTGGATCCCTTGATTTGTTTCTGATTTTTAGGGAATATATAGGCGTAAGACCTAGGTGAGGGGGGCGCCAGGGAGGCCACAAGCCTGCCCACCGCCGCCACCTGGTGGCGGAGTGGGGGCTTGTGGGCTCCCTGTAGCCCTCCTGGCTTGGCCCACAGGCCCCCTAATCTTCTTTCGTTCGGGAAAAAATCATTTCAGGGATTTTATTCCGTTTGGACTCTGTTCCAAAATCAGATCTGAAAAGAGCCAGAAACACAGAAAAAACAGGAACTGGCACTTGGCACTGAATTAATAAGTTAGTCCCAAAAAGATATAAAAGGTACATAAAACATCCAAAGATGACAAGATAACAGCATGAAACCATCAATAATTATAGATACATTTGAGACGTATGAAGCCCCCAGGATATGATCTACTACTTTTCTGAAAAATGTTTCCCTGCCCATAAGAAGCAAGCTGCCTTGCGGGAAATATACAACTTTGTGCAAGTTGAAGAAGTGAGTCTCCCACAAGCTGGGGGGAGGCTTGTCCAGCTACTGAATGCTTTGCGTGATCACCCTCTTGAGAAGAATGATATCAAGTATTTCATTCTTCTAAAGAGGGTGATCAGGAAAATCATTCAGTAGCTGGACAAGCCTCCCCCAATCTTGTGGGAGACTCTCTTCTTCAACTTGCACAAAGTTGTGTATTTCCTGCAAGGCAGCTTGCTTCTTATGGGCAGGGAAATATTTCTCAGAGAAGTAGTAGATCATATCCTGGGGACGACGCACAGAACCAGGAGCAAGAGAAGTGAACCAAGTCTTAGCATCATCCTTTAGCAAGAAAGGAAACAACTTAAGGATATAATAGTGGCGGATCTTTTCCTCACTCGTGAATAGGGTGGCTATATCGTGCAGTTTGGTAAGATGGGCTACAACCGTTTCAGACTCATAACCGTGAAAAGGATCAGACTTTTCCAGAGTGATTAACTCAGGGTCGACAGAGAATTCATAATCCTTATCGTTCACAAAGATATGCGAAGTAGGAAACTTCGGGTCGTATTTCATCCTAGCGTTCAAATATTTTTCTTTCCACTTGCGCAGTAATTTCTCAACATCATAGCTATCCTTACAAGCAAGAAAGTCCTCAGCTATCTCTCCCTCCATAACATAACCCTCAGGCATATCAGGCAATTCATATCTAGGAGAGCTAGTTCTAACAGGCGAATTAGCAGGTTCTACTTCAATAATCTCAGCAGTTTCAGAAGTATAATCACATCTAGCAGCAACTCTAGCAATTTGTGCATCAAGGAATGCACCTAGTGGCAAAGAAGTATCAAGCATAGCATCATCACAAGCATCATGAACAGCAGAATTAGCATCATCAAGTATAGGCGACACATCAAAATTTCTAGCAGGAGGTGGTGTCGCAAACTTACTCATAACTGAAGGTGAATCAAGTGCAGAGCTAGATGGCAGTTCCTTACCTGTCCTCGTAGTTGAGGGCAAGACTTTAGTTCTTGGATCTTTCGGATTCCTCATAGTGATCAGCAGACATAAATCCCAAGTGACTCGGAGAATAGCTATGCTTCCCCGGCAACAGCGCCAGAAAAAGGTCTTGATAACCCACAAGTATATGGGATCGCAACAGTTTTCGAGGGTAGATTATTCAACCCAAATTTATTGATTCGACACAAGGGGAAGCCAAAGAATATTATCAAGTATTAGCAGTTGAGTTGTCAATTCAACCAGACCTGAAAGACTTAGTATCTGAAGAAAAGTATCAGTAGCAAAGTAGTGTGATAGCAATAGTAGCAACGGTAACAGTAGCAGCAGGTGAGTAACAGTAGCAGAAGTGACTGCAGTAGCAACAGAGTAACAGTAGCGGAAGTGACAACAGTAGCAGCAATGTAACGTAGCAAGGACTAGTAGGAAAAACTCGTAGGCGTTGGATCGGTGATGGATGATTATGCCGGATGGTATTCGTCAATGTAACGTAGGCATGTATTCCGTATATAGTCATACGTGCTTACGGAAAAGAACTTGCATGACATCTATTGTCCATCCCTCCCGTGGCAGCGGGGTCCTAATGGAAACTGCGGGATATTAAGGTTTTCCTTTTAATTAAGAATCGGACCAACGCATTAACACTTAGTGAATACATGAACTCCTCATACTATGGTCATCTCCGGGAATGGTTCCAGCTATTGTTACTCCGGGGTTGCCGGGTCATAAGACATAGTAGGTGACTACAACTTGCAAGATAGGATCAAGAGCACACATATATTAACGACAACATAATAGGTTCAGATCTGAAATCATGGCACTCGGGCCCTAGTGACAAGCATTAAGCATGGCAAAGTAGTAGCAACATCGATCTCAGAACATAGTGGATACTAGGGAACAATCCCTATTAAAACTAACTCGATTACATGATAGATCTCATCCAACCCATCACCTTCCAGCAAGCCTACGATGAGATTACTCACGAACGGTGAAGAGCATCATGGAATTAGCGATGAAGGAAGGTTGGTGATGACGATGGCGACGATCTCCCCTCTCCGGAGCCCAGAACGGACTCCAGATCTTCCCTTAAGAGGAAGAACAGGTGGTGGCGGCGCCTCCGTACCGTAAAACGTGATGAACTCTTCTCCTTGATATTTTTCCGGACGAAAGGGACTAAATAGAGATGGAATTGGAGGCGGTGGAGCAACATGGGCCCCACAAACCTACTAGGCGTGGCGAGGGGGGCCGTGCCTGGTGGGCTTGTGGGCTCCACGCTCCACTTCTTCGGTTGATTCTTGCGCCAGTATTTTTTATATATTCCACAAATAATCCTCGTAAATTTCCAGGTCATTCCGAGAACTTTTATTTCTGCGCAAAAACAACACCATGGCAATTCTGCTGAAAACAGCGTTAGTCCGGGTTAGTTCCATTCAAATCATGCAAATTAGAGTCCAAAACAAGGGCAAAAGAGTTTGGGAAAGTAGATACGACGAAGATGTATCAATATAGCATCCTCATAACTTGTAGTTCTAGCAACAATAGAGCCTCCTATCAATGGTAAAGATCCCGCACGAGTGAAAAAATCTTGAATCACACTCTTCCCAGTAATATTACCACTACTTATGTGGAGCTTATTTGTTTCCATGATGTGTTCCTTTTTGGAAGGATCATCATCCACAAGGTTATCAAGTTCTCCTTTCGAAACTTCATCAAAATTTCTTTTAGCATGTTCATCACAAGATAAAGTTGGATTTTCAAAGGCTTCGACACTAGAGGTGGGAGCACTACTAATTTCAAACTCAGACATGAGGGCAACTACAAGAAAGACAAGTAAACTAGCAACGGTGCCGGAAATCCTTCCTGATGACTGTGATCTGCATTGGGTTTTCCGTGAAGAGGAACGGGTTATCACATCACAATGCGGGTAAGTATTTCCCTCAGTTATTAAACCAAGGTTTATCGAACCAATAGGAATACCAATCATCAACCGTCTTCAGCGACTGCACACAAAGAAAGAAACAACTTGCACCCAACGCGGGCAAGAGGGTGTCAATCCCCTTGATCTCGTTATTTGCAAGAAAATGAGGTGTGTAGATAATTGTTGATAATTGTAAACTTGAAAATAAAACAAAACACAAATAATGGCAGCTAGGTAATAGTAGCATTTGTAAATATATAAGTGAATAGATTCGGCGGCCCTAGTGCTCCCTGGTGGCATCTCTCATGGCAAAGGCATATGGTGGGTAAACAAATTATTGTTGGGCAATTGATAAAACAACAAATAATTATGCGATTTTCACGGCAATGATCATGTGTATATAGGCATCGCATCCAGAAGCAAATAGGTCGACTCCTCCCTGCACCTATTACTTACTCCACTTCAAGAGCACTTTTATGCTTGCCTCTCTACGTATTATGTAAAAGGAGATTAATGCTTAGTAGGAGAAACACAAAGACGCATATTGTCCCCTTCTATCACTGGGATATATAAATTCGCCAGGTTGAACCTACTACAACGCACCACTCGCACTCAAGAACTATTAATCTAGTTGGCCAAACTATCTCAATAGATCAGAGAGCATTACAAAGCTATGATGATCATGCAATTAAGAATCATAATAATCGGAGGTGACTCAAATACTTTTCATGAATAATCTAAACATAAACCCACAATTCATTGGATCCCAACAAACACACCATACATAGTGATTACATCTGATAGATCAAAGCGAAGATGCGATGAACATGGCATTGAAGATCATAAGAGAGAGAGATTGCCATCTAGGTACTGCCTACGGACCCGTAGGTCTCTGGTGAACTACTCACACATCATGGTGAGGGCTTCAAGGTTGATGTACAGGCCCTCCATTATTGATCTTCCCTCCGGCAGATTGCCGGAACGGAGGTTTAGACGGCCTCCCGCCGGAACAGAGACTTGCGACGGCAGAAAAAGTGTTTCAGGATTGCTCTTCGGGTTTTTGGAATATTTTTGAATTTATAGGCCAGAGAGGGACGTCTGGAGGCATCCAGGGGGGCCATAAGACATCAGGGCGCGACCAAGCCCTGGGTCGTGCCCTATTGGCTTGTGCCTCCCTCATGCGACCTCTGGTCCACTTTCGGTGCTTGCATGTCTTCATATAGTTTAGAAAAAATCATATTAAAGTTTCATGGCATTTGTACTTCGTTTGGTAGGGTAAACCTGCGAAGCAAAAAAAGCACACAGAAAACACGAACTGGCACCGGGATCTGGGTCAATAGGTTAGTGCTGAAAAATATTATAAATTGGTATATAAATGCTCAAAAAGTATACTAGAATGATAATATATCAGCATGGAACAATCAAAAGTTATAGATACGTTGGAGACATATCACTCCACAAGATGCACATGCTCACAACAAGGGTTAGTAGCACAAGCATTATCAATTAGAACGAAGGGAGGACAAGTACAAATCTCCTTGGTTAGTTTTACTTGGAGTTCATCATGAGACTCCTTAAGAGAGGAATGGACACCATTCAAGACCTTGTGGGCCTTGTCAAGTGTGTCAAATTCTTCCTTGAGTCTATCATGGTCAACCCCAAGTGAAACTTTCTCGGAATTAAGCACACGGGTAAGAACAATAGCATGATCAAGATCTTTTTGCAATTTAGCATGATCAATGTTGTGTGATTCCTCAAGAGCCAAACGAAGACCAACTCTTCCTCTAGAGAAATGGATTGTTCCGCAATCTGATCGGTGTATTCACGACTATGTCCCTCCAACTTGGAGATAGTATCCTCATGAGACTCAATGAGATCATTGGCCTCACCAAGTTGTTCCAAAAGAGAAAAAAAGTGCTTATTGGATTCACCTTTGATCTTACACAAGATTTTGTCAAACTCATTCTCATCAAGCTCCAATACTTCACTATCATCAACACAATCTAACAATGAAGGAGTAGTAGTGATAGTAGTTTTGATGTTGGGGTTACCTTATTGATACCTTTGGCCATGAGACACTTGGCGATGCGGTTCTTGTTGGTGGCATCGAAGAGAGACACCTTGGGGAAGGAGGTGGCAATGGCCACGGTAGCCATTGCCATCCCCTCATGGATTGTATCATCCTCGTCATCATCGGAGGTGTACTCTTCATGGGCCACAAAACCCTTTGGAGGAGTCTTCTTGGTGAAGTTGTTCTTGCTTGGGAAAGACTTGGCTTTGTCTTTGTGAATGAGCTTGCCCCCGTTGTCTTCGCTCTTCACATAAGGACAATCCACCACAAAGTGACTCACATTGCCGCAACTGTAGCATGTCCTCACTTGTTGCTTGTTCTTGGACCCACTAGTGTTGTTCCTAGAGAAGTTGGGCCTTGAGTTTCTCTAGTTGCCCCAAAATTGCCTTGATGCGAGAGCCATGTGCTCATGATAAGCATACTTTGTGTCTTTGGGCGGCTCTCTCCTTCCTCTTCCTCTTCTTCACCCGAAATGACCTTGGATCTCAAGGCAAGGTTAGGTGAGGCTTTCTTTGACCGGACACGAGCAAGAGCATTGTGGAGGTCTTGTTCATGATATTCATGGCAATGAACTCATCCAACACTTCACTTGAGGTCAAGGTGTGGAAATCTGTCCTTTTACCAATTACGGAGGACATGGCTTTGTTGAATGGCATGATTGCCTTGAGAAACTTGCGCTTGATCCAAGTGTCATTTGTATCCTTGCTCCCATGATCTTGGAGTGCAACGACAAGAGTAGTAACCCTTCGGTAGAGATCACGAGGATCCTCATCTTCTAGCATCACAAACTCATGGGCATCATCAAGTACCACTTCAAAGTTGGACTGTTAAATGCTTCAGGTCCCCTTGTACAACACCATCATGTGCTCCCAACAATCCTTTGCACGAGTGAAGGGGCGCAAGTGAGATAGATCTTCGGTAGGAACCGCGCATCAAAGGATGAACAATGCAGAATGATTGTATTGATTCTCTGCCTCTTATCTTGGAGTGAAGTTGTTTGGATCATGTAGGTAGAAGCCTTGTTCGATGATTCTCCAAAGATTTGTTGAGCTGTGATTCAAATGAGACTTGATGCAAAAGACCCAATTAGCAAAATCACCTTTAACAAGTTTAGGAGGAGGACTAGGGTTATTAATATGGGGTGTAGGGACCGGTCCTCCATAGAACGGGGGAGGGGGAACCGAGGAAAAGGTTCCCGTCCCATTCTTGTCAAGAGGAGAAGTTCGAGTACCCATAGCCGCTTCCTTTTCGGAATTGGCCTCCGACTCCGATGCAGTGGGTTTAGCCAAAAGCAACGGTTCGGGAGAATTCTTCATCCCCTCAAGTAATTCTTTAAGCATGGACTTGATTTCGATTGTCATGGATGTCTTGAGTGAGGCCATAGCCTCATTCAAATCGTCACATGTGATGGAACTCAACTCCACGGCCTCGGGCACTTCATGCCCACTCCCACCGTCGTCAACCATACTCTTCGGGTGGTGCAACCCTTAGTAAAGAGACGTAGCTCTGATACCAATTGAAAGGATCAATATGGCTGACTAGAGGGAGGGGGTAAATAGGCAACTACCAAATATTTAGCTTTTCTTAACAAATTAGGGTTAGCAAAAAAAGGTTCTATAGATGAACAACTAGGTGAGCAACCTATATGATGCTAACAACAACAACAACAAGTGCAATCAAGGAATACAACACAACAATAATAAGGACAAAGTAAAGGTAAGAGATAACCACAAGTGGAACTGGTGGAGACGAGGATGTGTTACCGAAGTTCCTTCCCTTTGACAGGAAGTAAGTCTCCGTTGGAGCAGTGTGGAGGAACAATGCTCTCCAAGAAGCCACTAAGGCCACTGTATTCTCCTCACGCCCTCACACAATGCGAGATACCGTGATTCCACTACTAGTGCACTTGAAGGCACCGACCGAACCTTTACAAACAAGGTTGGGGATATCTCCACACAAAGCTTGGAGGCTCCCAACAAGACCATGGAGCTTCATCACGATGGAATGTGGCTGCGAGGTGACCTCAATCTTCTAGGGTGCTCAAACACCTAAGAGTAACAAGATCCGCAAGGGATTAGTGAGGGGAATCAAATATACCTTGGTGGAAGTGTAGATCAGGGCCTTCTCAACGTATCCCTAGAAAATCAACAAGTTTGATTGGATAGGGAGATAGATTAGGTGAAAATGAGCTTTGGAGCAACAATGGAGCTTGGGGAGGTGAGAGGAAGTATTCTTGGGGAAAAAGACCCCTTTATATAGTGGGGGAACGAATCCAACCGTTACCCCCACTCTCAGCCCGAGCAAAGCGGTACTACCGCTGCTAGGAGTGGTACTCCGCTCCTAGGAGCGGTACTACCGCATGGTAGATCCACCAAACACAAAAGTAACAAAATTACTTCTGTGCCTACCATCGCTAAGGCTGCAGCAGTGCAAAAGTCCGACCCAGTGGTACTAGACGGTACTACCGCTCCCAGAGTGGTACTACCGCTGGCACCTGTCGTACTATTGCTGACACTTTGCACAGACACGGGGAAACAAACTGGAGCTCCATTGAAGCGAAGGAAAGGTGATGCAAAAGAACAGATGTGTACATGTTGATTCCACTCTAACCTTTCCGAAGTGGACCCTTTCTTAATAGTACGGCTTTCCTATGACTCAAATCCACCGAAAATAAATGTAGAAAGCGAGCGTATTTGATAGACTCCGAGGGGCACCGAATCGTCTTGTGCCCAGACATGAATTATCTCAAATGCTCAATGCACACGATTAGTTCGCACACGCATTGTCAACAATCACCAAAAGCACTTAGGGAGAAATATGCCGTAACAACATTGGAGAATCATTGAGCAAGGGTACTACCCACATGACCCAAGAAATCTCACACCAAGAGAAGAGGTCGACAATCATCTCAATCACTCCGCCTTGTTCATCCTGCAAGCAGTTGTTCCCATTGAAGATCTTGCTCACGTGCATCCCTTCACTCGTGCCAAATATTGTTGGGAGCACATTATTTCCATGTACAAGGCAAGCTCAAGTATTCAATGGTCCAACTATGAAGTGATTTTTGATGCGGCCGATGCATTTGTGATGATAGAAGATGAGGACCCTCGTCAACTCTATTGGAGAGTGACAACTCTTGTCGTTGCTCTTGAAGATCATGAAAGCAAGGATGTGGATGACGATTGGATCAAGCGTAAGTTTCTCAAGGCCATCATGCCTTTCAACAAGGCCATGACCTCCGTCATCCGGCAAAAGCCGGACTTTCACTCATTGTGCTCAAGTGATATGTTGGATGAGTTCATAGAAATGAACATTTTAAAGAAGACCGCCGACAACGCTCTTTCACGTGTCCAACTGTCAATAAAATACTCCTCCAACCTTGCTTTGAAGGCCAAGACTACTTTGGAGGAAGATGAATAAGAAGAAGAGGAAAGTTGTCCCGAAGACACCAATTATACTTACCACGAGCACATGGCTCTTGCGTCAACGCAATTTTGTGGCAATAAGAGAAACTCAAGGCCCAACTTCTCCAAGAACAACTCTAGTGTGTCCAAGGGAAAGCAACGCGTGAGGACTTGCTACAATTTTGGCAATATTAGTCACTTTGTGGCAGACTGTACTTATGAGAAGAGGCAAGACAATCGTGTCAAACTTATTCGCAAAGCAAAAGGCAAGTCCTTCACCAACAAGAACAACTTCTCCAAGAAGATGCCCCAAAAGGTGTTGGTGGATCAAGAAGAGTACCTCTCTGATGAGGATTATCACGATGACGATATTAGTGAGGTAATGGGAATGGCCACAGTGGCTATTGCATCCTCTTCCCCAAGCAAGGTGTCCCTCTTCGACGCCCCCAATGAGAACCGCATTGCCAAGTGCCTTATGGACAAGCCAACCAACAAGGTAACCTCAAACATCAAAACTACCATTTCCACTACCCCTTATCCTATGTAAAGTGGAGACGAACAAGAGGAGGTAAATGTTGAGGAAAATTGCTTTGATAGATTCACGAGAAAGGTCAAGGGTAAAATCAAGAAGCATTTTGTTGCTCTCTTGGAACACCTAGGAGAGGCTAGTGACCTCATTGAGACTCATGAAGAAACTATCTCTATGTTACAAGGACATACTCGTGACTATGCCGATGAGATAGTATATCTTTCCATCGCTCTTGACAAAGAGCAAGGTCTTCGCTTGGCTGTTGAGGAGTCACACAATGATGACCTTGCTAAATTACAAAAGGGTCATGATCATGCTCTTGTTCTTACTCGTGTGCTCCAATCCGAAAAGGTTGCACTTGGGGTTGACCTTGATAGACTCAAGGAAGAGTTTTCCACTCTTGAAAAGGCTCATAAGGCTTTGAAGAGTGTTCACATTTCTTTAAAAGAGTCTCATGTTCAACTCCAAGTAAAACTCACTAAAGAAATAGCCACATGTTCTCCTTTTGTATTAATTGATAATGCCCATGCGACTAAACCATGTTGTGAGCATGTGAATCTTGTGGAGGAGAATGCCAAATTAAAAGAGCAACTTGAGAAAGGCCTTGTGACATGCATCCAAGGAGAAGAGAATCTTAATGACCTTTTGAGCAATCAAAAGGAAGTGGTTGCAAATGAAGGAGTTAGGTTTGCACGTAAGTCCAAGAAGAACAAGAAGATCAAGACCAAGCAAACTCCCCCGCTTAAGGAAACCTTTGTTAAAGCCGGGGAGGATACTTATGAGAAGCATAAGGTCAAAGATAAGGGTGGTGCCAAGAAGGGGAAAACCCTCCCTCCCAACGATGTCGGCGACTTTAACGCATTTTATGTTTTCTGCCGTGCTAGTGATGGAAATGTCTTTGCCAAATTTGTTGGTTCTCCTTATGAGTACATTGAATGGTCTACTTGGGTTCCTAAGATCCTTGTTACTAACCTTAAAGGACCCATTAAAGAATAGGCACCTAAATCCAAGCATTAATCTTATGCAGGAGTTTGTTTTCGGTGGAGTGTCATGGTTACTTGATAGCGGAGTAACAAGTCATATAACCGGAAGCAAGGACATGGAGGTGGACGTTCATCCCGACGCATCTATGGATACCCACGTCTCCTTTGGTGATGTTGCAATTTCAAGGGTATTGGGTCTTGGCAACGTGGTAATATATCTGGATATTTCCATTGACAATGTCATGCTTGTTGAGACCCTTGCATACAATTTACTTTTCGTTCATCAACTTGCACGCATGGGTTTTAATATGTTCTTTGGTGTTGACTATGTGTCCCTTTTGTGGAGGAAGACTCTTAAAGTAGCCTTTGTTGGGCATGTCTAGAACAATCCCTATGTGGTTAACTTTTTGGAGCTACCCACTAAGACCGCGACTTGTCTAATGGCTAAACTAGACATGGGATGGCTTTAGCATCGCCAGCTAGCCCATGTCAATATGAGATCTTTGCAAACTCTCGTCAAAGGGGATCATGTTCTTGGACTAAAAAATGTGAGTTTTGCCAAAGATCGTGCTTATAGTGCTTGTATTGAAGGAAAGTTACTTGAGACAGCTCACATCCCCATGACTACCATATACTCAAAGAGGAGTTTGGAGCTCCTCCACATGGATCTCTTTGGTCCTCCATCTTTCGATAGTCTTGGGTAAGAAAGTATTGTTCGGTGACACTGGATGATTACTCAAGATATACTTGGGTGTATTTCTTAAAGAGGAAGACTGAGACCCAACAAACCATCATCGACTTTGCCAATGAAGCTCAGCATCAACATGAGGCAAATATAGTGATGATTAGAAGTGACAATGGCACCGAATTCAAGAGTTAGACCTTGAGTGAGTTTCCGAGTGATGAGGGGATCAAGCACCAATACTCTGCACCATATACCCCTCAAGAAAATGGTGTAGCGGAAAGGAAGAACCAGACATTGATGGGTGTGGCAAGGACCATGATGGCACAGTTTAAATCTCCGTATAACTTTTGGGCCGAAGCCATCAACACCGCATGTCATGCATCTAATCGGCTCTACCTCCGCAATGGCTAGAACAAGACTCCTTATGGAATTCTTACTAGTAACAAGCACAACCTCAAGTACTTCAGGGTGTTTGGTTGTAAGTGTTTCATTCTCAAGAAAGGTGCTCGTTTGTCTAAATTTGAACCTAGAACTCAAGAGGGCATATTTTTTGGTTATGCTACAAACTCTCGTGCTTACCGTGTCCTAAAGAAGTCCAATGGACTCATTGAGGAGATGTGTAATGTGGAGTTTGATGAAAATGATGGCCCCCAAGTGGAGTAAAGTGATCTTTATGATGTAGGTGATAAAATTCCTCCCTAAGACATAAGAAGAATGGGTGTGGGACACTTCCTACCCATTGAGGAACCCCTTGTGGTCGAAGGAGAAGGAAAATGTTCCACTCAAGTGGAACCATCACCGACGCAAGACCCACACGCTTACGAAGAACAAAGTGAAGGCCCTCAACCTTGTGATCAAGATCAAGGACAAGATCAACCACATGATGGTGGTTCACCAAGTGATGTCCTTGATAAATATCACACCTCCGAGCAAGATCAAGATCAAGAGCAAGCTCAAGATCAATATCAAGACCAATATCAAGATCGAAGCAAGCTCACAATGGCGGTCATGGTCACAAAAAGGTACTTCCTCAATTTTCCATGGAGGAGATTCAACAAAGACGTGCCGCCAAGGATGCTCACAAGTTTAAAAAGAATCAACATGTGTTCGAGAATGTCTACAACAGTTTGATGAGAGGGGTAACTACTCGCAGACAATTAACAAATTTTGTGCACATCATGCATTTTTTTCTTGCATTGACCCCCTAAAGATACAAGAAGCGCTCGAAGACATGGAGTGTCTTGAAGCCATGCATGATAAACTCAACAACTTCAAGCGCAACAAAGTGTGGCGGTTGGTGCCAAGGCGGAAGGAGAACCACAATGTCATTGGAACCAAGTGAATCTTTAAGAACAATCAAGATGCAAACGGTGTCATCATTCACAACAAGGCAATATTGGTAGCACAAGGCTACTCCCGAGTCGAGGGTATCGACTATGGTGAAATCTTTGCTCCTGTTGCTCGCCTTGAATCTATTCGCATGTTGCTTGCATTTGCTTCACACCATAACTTCAAATTATACTAAATGGATGTGAAGAGTACATTTCTTAATGGTCCCCTTAAGGAGTTGGTATATGTCAAGCAACCCTCGGGGTTCAAGGATCCCAAGCTCCCCAATCATGTATCTCGATAAGGCACTCTACAGCCTTAGACAAGACAAACATGCGTCGTATGAGCACCTTACCGAGATGTTACATGATAGTGGTTTTGAAATTGGGAAAATTGGCCCCACTCTTTTCACAAAAATGTCAAATCGAGTTTGTTCGTATGCTAACTATATGTTGATGATATTATCTTTGGTTCTCCTAACAAAGCTTTTAATGAAAAGTTTGCCGCACTAATAACCAAATAATTTGAGATGTCTATGATGAGAGAGTTGAAGTTCTTCCTTGGATTCAAAGTCAAGGAACGAAGTAAAGGGAACCTTCATTAATCAAGAAAAATATACCCAAGACACGCGCAAGAGGTTCAAGATGGATGATCTCAAACCTGCCAAGGCAAACACTCCCATGCCTCTCAAATGCCAACTTGACTTGGATCCCAATGTAAAGTTGTGGATCAAAAGGTATATCACTCTATGATTGGTTCTTTGCTTTACCTTTGTACATCTAGACCACATATTATGTTGAGTGCGGGAATTTGTGCATGATTGCAGTCCGCGTCTAAGGAAAGTCACATGGTGGTTGTCTAGCAAATCTTTTGATATTTGGATCATTCCCCAAACTTTTGCTTATGGCATCCCAAAGGTGCTTTATTTGAACTCATAGGATATTCGGACTCGGATTGGGCGGGAGACCATGTGGAGAGGAAGCCAACTTTCGAAGGTTGCCAATTCCTTTGTCGCTCTCTAGTAAGTTGGTCTTCAAAGAAACAAAACTATGTTTCTCTCTCGTCCACTGAGTCCAAGTATGTAGCTGCTGTAAGTTTCGATGCTTGGGCACTTTGGATGAGGCAAACATTCAAGGATTATGGTGTCAATTGTGACAAAGAGCCTCTTTATTGTGATAATGAAAGTGCAATCTCGATCTCCAACAACCTGGTTCAACATTGCAAGGTGAAGCACATTAATATTGATCACCATTTCATCCGGGGTCATATAGAGAGTGGGGAGATTTATCTCATTCACCTTAGCACTAATGATCAACTTGCGGATATTTTCACAAAGCCATTGAATTAAGCAACATTTCGCGAGTTAAGGCATGAGCTAACTATCATTGTTTCAGGCAATGTGGATTGATTTTAGGAACACCCCACCACTATCACCATATTATCTTGTTTAGATGTAGGTATGGATTTAGGGGGAGTGTTGTTCTCTCAATGAACTCTCCCTCCCTCTATTATCCATAAATCTGTCAAGTCTTTCACATTAGTCATCTTAGCTGACAGTTGTGCTTCAAAGATGAGTTTTGGTCATGTTACCAAGGTTAAAATCTTCACAGTGCCATACCAACTGACTGACACATAGGTGGATTCGACCACTGCCCCCTCCGGTCAGGTATTTGCTATATCATACACAAGGTCACTTCAAGATTTGTTTTACTTCGTGCTTGAACTCTTTGTAATTGGAGTGCCTCCTTTTGAACTAAGACATGTTTGTGTGTCATCTTTCTCTCAACTGTGTAGTCAGATAGGTCTTGTTTTTCTGGTAGTAGTGGCTGTCTTTTGGTCGCAGGCGGTACTATTGCTCCTAGGCCGGTACGACCGCGCAAGCGGTTCTACCATGCACGGCAACGGTACTACCTCTTCGGGGATCCATGGACGGATCAAGTGGTGGGAAGGGGGAGTTCTAACTCCCCCATACACATTCACTCCTCCTCCCCTCAACTCTCTCTCCATGTGGCAACCAATAACACCACAGGAGGCCGGCTCCGGATCTCCCATTCCTTGTCGTCCTCCACTTTTTTCGTCCTGTGGGATTATTCCCCGTGTCTCCCTCGTGTCATGGACTCCGGTACTGCCATCGATACCCTATCTTTTGTGATGTTAATTTCTGAATCGTGATCTAGGGAATTGCATGAGGATTCCATGATTATTTCAGTTTTTCAAGGCATGAGAGGGGCATGTGATGAATGCTACTTGCAATAGAGTAGGTAGCCACCGGATTGTTGGGGTCTAGGGCTTCGGCACTGTCGTCCCCTTGCTGCGGGCATTTTCTATAGTCCGGGCGGTACTATCCACATGCACGACTGGTACTACCGTTGCGGTGGATGTACCGCTCCTGCACTCGTGGTACTACCGCTCGGGCTATAGAACCCAACTTTTTCGTGTGCATCTATCTATCCTCTTTTGTTTGATTCCTTGGCTTATGCATTTATTTTACACCTGTTTTTTCTTGTTCGTCTTCTTGTGAGTTCCAGGTGATGGTAGCTCTCCTCCGGCTTCTCGTCGCTTGAACCCTCGCCGTGGCTCCAAGCATCTCTGCACTTCTGATGAGGCAAAGTTTGGTTCTAGTGCTCAACCGCAATAACAGTTTGAGAAGAAGACTATCAACAAAAACAAGGGTCCCAAAGAGCCTCAAGATATGACTCAAGAAGAGTTCCTCATTTTTCGTGAGTAGGATCCCTATTGCCTTCCTCAGGATGAGGCTCTTGTTGAGAGACCTTTCTAGAACAAGGCTCAGTCACTCATTTATATGAGGATTATCAAGTGAAGGATGAATCTCTTTACTGATGACAGGAGTATTGATACACGACACATGGCTTCCCATCCCCACACTAAATATTTTTCTGAAGCTCGTGCTCTCTGTCAGCAGTGGGGTCTTGGTCCTATCATCAGCTTCAACAAGGACTTTGACAACGAGATTGTGGTTCAATTTTATGCCAGTGTTCACTTTCACGAGAATGAAGAGAGGAGCCTGACATGGATGACTGGTAGCCGTGTGCCGCACTCCGATTGGAAAACCTTCATGAACTCTCTGGGATATGCTGATCGAGGCCTCAATGAGCCTATTGGACCGAGGCCCCACACTAAAGGTGTTGCAGCTATTCACAAGTCTAAGCTTATTCGTCATTTCAGGGTTGTGAAGACTACCAAGGGTGATGGCACTGAGATCATTCCCTTTGTGGACATCATTCACAAAATTTTCCGCATAACTCCATTTCCTTGTGTTGGCAACAAGGACCAAGTGCATTCCCATGTTGTGAACCTGTTACTTCTCTGTATAAAGGAAAGGGGTCGCCGGTCCACTTTGGATGTTTCCCACATTATGTGGACGGAGTTGCGATCAGCCGTTTTTGACAAGAAGAAAGTGCCTATCTATGGACCGTATATGTACCAGATGATTGAGGATACATGGTCTGCTACCTTTCCTATAGAGTCTTTGGTGACTCACCACATGTTTCATCATGGTATACTCAAGCTCCGTGTGAAGGAGAATTGGGGCGTTCCACGTGCTATTCCTGAGATTGCCCCCACCGACTCTGATGATGAGCCAGCTAGACTATGAGTTTTTACCATGGTCTAAGACTGAACCTTCATGGGCATCCAAGTTCAGAATGAAGATGAAGAACCTTCTATGCTTCCAGGTTAAGGTATAGTATAAGGTTCATGTGGAGGCCAAGAAGGCACACAGTCGCGACAAGCTGATCATGAGGAAGATTGGCCTTCATGTCCAAAGCGGGTATGAGGACAAGATCACTGATGAGGAGGACTAGATTAAGGCACACTATCCATGGATTGAGTCTAAGGAGGAGGTGTCACCTACTTCTAACGTGTCTGAGGGTGATGATGAAGAGGATGACTGAGCTCACCATCACTTTTGCTTGTTTTCCCCCTGTTTTACCCTTTGGATGTCTTGATGCCAAAGGGGGGGGAGAGTGTTCAGGCTGGATTTGCCGAGTGACAAGTGCTTTATCGTTTATTTGCTATCTTCACTTGTGAACTCAGTTTATGTGTTTGATTCGTTTGTGTTACCGAGACTTGTGTGAACCAAAGTATGGTGTAAGACATATGCTATCTCTCCTATTATGTTTTGTCTATTTTATCTATTATGTGAGGTCATATTTCCTATACTTGCATCCATGATTAACTCATTTCCTGTTTATGTAAGTATATGGCCGTGTCTATAAAATATAGGGGAAGTGTTGATCCTAGTGTGTGCCTTTTGCATTCCAAAAGCATATTCAAATAGAGCACACATCTAGGGGGGCTGTCTATATTTTGTAGATATTGGGTTTGCCTAAAGTCTTTCTATTTATTCATGTTATGGAAAATCATGTATTTTCATCAACCCACCAAAAAGGGGGAGAATGTAAGAGCACAATTTATCCTAAATAATTTTGGTGGTTGATGACAATGCCCCTTGCGGACTAATCGTGTGCATTAATCTTTCATAGAATTATCAGGTAGCACGACAGACCTATTTACCCCGCAGTGGTTGAAAGAGAAGACGGTGTTTGTTTACCAATTTAGTGTTGGTGGACTTGATTCATAGGTAAACCCGTACTATCAAGAGGGGATCTGCGTTTGGAAAGGTTGGGAGGAACAAACTCACACACACTTGCACCCTATCCTGTTCTCGACACAATGGATCCTTTATTTTGCCCCTTAGGCCTTCAGAGCGACTTAGGCAGAAGTACCGCTCTATGGAGCGGAGGTCTGGCCCCTCTTCCTCTTAGTCGTCCTCTTTGGCATCTTCGGGGCCTCTTCTCACTTTAAGCGGAAGTACCACTTGGGGAGGAGAGGTAGTACTGCTCCAGCGGTATTGCCACCCCCTTCTGTTCTTTCTTCTGCTTACAAATTCCTTCTGACTTCATTGGCCCTGTAGACAATATTAAGCGGAAGTACCATTGCAGCTAGGTGGTAGTACCGCTCTGGCAGAACTACCGCCCCTCCGGCTGTGTTCTGTTACCTGTGGTATCCGGTACTTCCGTTAAAGAGGAAGGACCGCTCCCCTGCACGATACTGTCGCTTAAGTGCGACTTGGGCAAAAAATGGCCACATTCTTCCCACTATATATATAGGTCTTCTTCTCCCAAGAGACCTTACCTTTTCCCTCTCAAAGATCCATTATTGCTCCTAAGCTCAAACTTGCACGATCTCTCTCCCTAGCCATCGGTTCTTGTTGATGCTCTAGGGTTTGGATGAGAAGGCCTTGATCTACACTTCCACCAAGAGAAAAGTTGTTCCCCCCATTAATCCCTCATGGATCTTGTTACTCTTGGGTGTTTGAGCACCCTAGATGGAAGAGGTCACCTCGAAGCCATATTCCATTGTGGTGAAACTTCGTGGTTTTGTTGGGATCCTCCAATTGAGTTGTGGAGATCGCCCCAACCTTGTTTGTAGAGGTTCGATCGCCGCCTTCAAGGGCACCACTAGTGGAATCATGACATCTTGCGTTGTGTGAGGGTGTGAGGAGAATACGGTGGCCTTAGTGGCATCTTGGGGAGTGTCGTGGTTTTTTCACGGTAAATGTCCTCGTGAGAGAACTTATGTGTGAGGCTTTCGCAACTATGTGGCGGCTTGAGAGGGGTTGGTCGGAATCGAGAGATGTGAGTTTACACAGGTTCGGCCCCTCCGATTGAGGTAAAAACCTACGTCCTGCTTGTGTTTCATTGATGAAGATGTTGATTACATGGGTGTGGAATTGCTAGCTCTAATCTCGAGGGTTTTTTATGTGTCTATCTCTAATGACTTGTCTCGTCATGGCTTAACTTTTCCCTCTTGGGGTGCCCTACCCCTCATTATATAGGTTGAAGGGGCAGGCTTACATAGAGTCCTACTAGGACTTGGACTAGCTTCTCTTGAATCCTAATTCGGGTCTTGATTCCCTTGTAGGGAATTCCTCCTCTTCTTGGGCCTTCTCTATGAGCTGCCCTCCACGCCTCTTCATGCACCACATTACACCAGATTGCACGCTGGGCCTTGGGCCTTGTCGTCCAGGTCAATCCGGTGAGCCGGGTGACCCACGAACTGCCAGGTGATGGATCGAGTCATACCTCTTGGTCAGGTCATACCTCCTGGACGGGTCAAACCTCTTGGCCGGGTCATACCTCCTGGTCGGATCAAACCATGGGGTATATCCCAAGAGGGAGCAATATGCCTCCACACTGCTCTAACGGAGACATACTTCCCCTCAAAGGGAAGGAACTTTGGAAACACATCATTGTGTTCATTGGTTCTGTTTGTGGTTACTTCTTACATTTACTTGTAGTTGTTACTTGCTTGTCATTGTTGTTATTAGTATCATATAGATTGCTCACTTAATTGCATATCTAGACAACCTATTTGTTGCTAAACTTAATTTTTTAAAGAAAAGCTTAAAAATTTTAGTTGCCTATTCACAATCATCTTGCTGGTCAATGTCCTTTGCAATGAAATATTGGGAATAAAACACCCATATGTCGTTGAGTCGGCTTCCAATGCTTTGGCTTGATGAAAATATTGAAGATAAGAAACCATATGAAGTTGATCCGAATTCCATTGCTTTGGTTTTTATGAAAAATATTGCGAATAAAAATTCGTCCATTGTTAAAACATTTCCAACTTGTGAAGCTGAGTTGCTTGTATAGACTCTGCCGGTTCATGATCTTTGATAATGTCGGGTCATGATTGTTGGTGTGGACAGGTCAAAAAACTGCACTTCGGTTGACATGATAAAATTATTGGGAATAAAGAAATCCGTGTGATGCTATGCCGGTCATTCAATGTTTCAGTTAAATATAAATATGTTGAGCCAGTCTTTCACTTCTTCATCTCCACTTTAAAATTGATCGCTTGAGGGTGTTCTTCCTCTCTATTTTTTGATCTCCACATTACGTGTAGGCCCCAAGCTCCAAGATTATGTGTTCACGATGACTTGGCGCTTCGGGTAGAAAAGTATCTTGGTTGTGTAGCCCCCAAGTGTCGGGTTGTCTTGCCTACAGCAGCCTGGGACTTGTAATTCTCTTATACTTAGAAAGCTTCAGCTAGTGTAGCCCCCAAGGGTAGGGTTGTTTTGCATGCAACAACTTGGGACTTTAACTTAGTTTTGAATGTTGCAGATAGCTTTGAGAAATCCAGGTTGTCCATCCGAGTCGCCAGTTTTAAGCTGAATTTATTGCTTTTCACATGTGTAGCCCCCAAGGGCCGGCTCATAAGTATGTGACGGGCCGGGTCTTCCATTTGGACCTCATAATCTATTAAACAGCTAAATACTGTAGCCCCCAAGTGTTGGGTCGCATGCCTACAACGACTTAGGACTTCTAGAAAATTTGATCTAAGTAGTGTAGCCCCCAAGTGTCGGGTTGTCTGCCTGCAGCGATTCGAGACTTACATGTGCTTCTCCTTTTGAAAATAAAAACATCATACGATGTTGCCCCCAATCTTCGGGTCACTTTGAATATTTGATAGGAGAAATTGGTAGCCCCCAAGGGGCGGATCATCATTAAGTGATGGGTTGGATCTTCAATCAGACTAGTCAAAATGACTATGCATTAGCCCCCAAGTGTTGTGGTGCATACTTGCACCGACATGGGACTTTCATACTTGATGTTATCTTAATTTGAATAATGTAACCCCCAAGTGCCGGGTCGTATGCCTGCAGCGACTTGGGACTTTGTGTGAATAATATAACCCATCGTAATGCACTTCAGAAGTTCTCCTGAACTTGAGTGAATCCTTAACCGTGGTTGTAATGGTACCCAGTAATTTTTGTCTGCATGAATATCCTGGAATAATGCCTTTGTGCTTGAAATGAAATCTGTGCCCGTGATGCCGTTGCAACCCGGCAAATGTATGTTTGAGAAATCCATCATTGTTGTAGTTTACTACAAGAAGAAGTTGAAGAAATCCAAGAGCCGGTCAAGTAGATGACCTGACATTATAAGTGATGGGCCAGCTTAGCAATATGGAATATACCAGCTCAGCAATATGTCAGAAATTGGCTTTTTGAGAATATTTATTTCTCCTGAGCTGATTTGGAAAACCCAATATTTTAACACCGATTATGATAAACCATGATGAAAATTTGGCAAGTTTTGGATCTCAAAGACTTATTTGTTCCAGCAAAAGTTTATGTTGTAACCCGGTTTGAGGACCGGCATGATATGTATGTGTAATGCATGATGCAATGATGCAATGCAAGATGGTGCATGTAGTAATAATAATAAAGTACTGTTAATATGCCGGCTCAATGAGTCGGTAAAAAGAGACTAGCTTTCGAGGTTAAAGTCTTGCTTCAATGAAGCGGGTATGATAACCAATGGTTTGTCCTAGCTTTCTGTATGTTGGCTCTCACACGACGCATCCAATGTTTTAACCTTGATCAATCAGGGTCCAAAGTGGATTGATTTTCCAAGAGTGGACAGGGTCACCTGATCGGAGTCGCATCAAGCATACCAGCAAGTTTAACCATTTTGTGGCGTCTTTGCCGAATCAAGTTGGAATCCCCCAAGTGACCTATGATAATGGAAAAGCTCGGGATAGGGTATAGAGGAGACAATGCTACTACTGCAAAACAATCTGGGGTCTAGATAAGCCGGCTTGTTTCCATTGATCATAATTTGATAATATGATGATCCAATAAAGGAGGACACCTATGTTTGAATAGCGCATCATGGTAGCTGGTCATCTTTGGCAATCTTTACTTTTTCTCCCATAAGGCAGGGCATCCATGTTTTAATTGTGCATTATGGCAGCAATTTATCTTTGGCATAATATAACTTTTCGCTAATACAACCGCAGCCCCCGGGTCCGCGGTGTCTTCCCTGCAATGACCCAGAGTTCTTGCATTTGTTGAAAACAGTGAAATCTGCTGAGTCATGTCTGTGTAGCCCCCGAATCTTAATTCGACTCGTGGAGGCTGCTTGAGAGTCCTCAAACTTTGTTGTGGCATAGGCCGACATAAGGTTGACAACTGAACAATGGAATTTATTGAAACTGGAGATGTTTTGGCGAGTTGATGACCTTCATGATGCTCATCGTATATCTTTTGGAAAATGTTGTGGCCAAATTTAGTTCATATGCCTCGTGATCCCTGCTTTGTTATTCTCATGTAGTTCGGCTCTCGTGGCTCCTCCAGGGACATTTTTTCTTTGCCATTGGATTTTGAATTACCGGTTCAATGTTGGTCGACTCAAATTTTAGCTTCTCTAGGGATATTACCTTGATCGCAAGCTCTCCTATTTCTTTTGATATGTTGAAGTAGAATGGATCGCTCGGATAATAGGACAATGCGTCTATCCATTGAGCAACCCGCTGCGAGTGGAGGTTGGCTCTTATTATGATGATGTTGCGTAAGACATGATTCTGAATGTCACTTTTTTCTTTGCTTCAAAGTTGCTGAAGGAGACGGGCCGCGAGGGAGGCTTGTGTGCATCGGTAGGACAGCTTGAGCGAGTAGGCGCGGCTCCATCGTGTTGATGTAGACCGGACCATGGGGGCAGTGGCTTGAGTGCATCCATTGGGCGGCTCGTACATGCGTATGTGGTCCCGGCATGTTGATGTAGACCGGACAGTGGGGTCGGCGGCTTGAGCATGTCCATTGGACGACTCGTATGGGCGTATGCGGTCCCGACGCGTTGATGTAGATGTGGAAGTTAGTCGCGATGTTGGAAACATGTGAGGACAACAAGTTGGTCGTGATGTTGCAAACCCGCGCAGACGACGAGTCAACCGTAGCGTGGTAAGACGACGCGGACAACAAGTCGGTCATGGCGTTGTAAGCCAGCGAGGATGGCTAGTTAGCTGCATCATTTGTAAGCCAGCACGGAAGGCGAGTCGGCTGCGTCCAGTTGATGTAGATCGTACCCCGGGGGCTGCGGCTTGCACGCGTCCGTTGGAAGATGTAGCGTGGACGGATGCTGGCGCATGATAATACTGGCGCGAGTTCCATATCCATAATATTATATCACCTTTGTAGTGAGCACTTGTCCTGCGAAGAAAAATATTGTCGACAAAGTAATTGTTCTCAAAGAAAAATTATACCGATAAAATAAACAAGGTGGATAGCGCCTCATATTTTTCAAGGATGAATATCAAAAAGCTTGTGACATACTCCCTCTGTCCCCAAATAAGTGCCTTAAACTTAATACAACTTTGTACTAGAGCTAGTACAAAGTTGAGAAAGTTATTTTGGGACGGAGGGAGTATTTGATATAGACCAGACCACGGGGGCGGCGGCTCGCGCGCATCCATTGGACAACTCGAGCGAGCAGGCGCGATACCGACATGATGATGTAAATCGGACCCTGGGGGCGTCGGCTCGCACACATCTGTTAGGCGGCTCGAGCGAGCAGACATGACACCAGCGTGATACCGTAGACTAGACCACGGGGACAACGGCTCACGCGCATCCATTGGACGGCTCGCATGCATCCGAGGACATGTGAGTCGGCCACGGATTTGTAAGTCGGTGTGAACGCACGAGGTGGTTGCGGAGCTGTAAGGCGGTATGTACGCACGAGTCGGTCACTGCGTTATAAGCCAATGCGGACGCACGAGGCAGCTGCGGCGTTGTTGATGTTGACCGGGCTCCGTGCACACAATATAACGTCACTTTTGCATCAAATAATTATCCTGCATAAAATATGTTACAGTGCAGAGTAGTTGTCCTCAAATAAAAAATGTGTTCTGAAAAAATAGATAGGGAGGATAGCACCTCGTATGATCTTTGGGTGGATGTAGCAATAAGAGCGTGAAGCAAAAAAACTGATTTGTCTTTCACGTGGAAGAAGATGATGCTGTGAATCTGAGGTGAATTAAACTAGTACTCCCTCCGTTTCTAAATATAAGTCTTTGTATAAATTTTATTAATGGACTACATACGAATGTATATAGATATATTTTAGAGTGTATATTTAATTATTTTGCTCCGTATATAAACACCTTGTGAAATCGTTTAAAAGATTTATATTTAAAGACGGAGGGAGTATTTTTTTGCTTCTGCTTGGCGAGCAGCAATTCTAATTTGTCATCAGTCAAATCACACCTTTGTGTGATCTTGGAAATACCACCGACAACTCAATTAGCCGCTACAGCCTCGGGGCTTGAAACTCTTTATGCTCCATGTGGATGAGAAAACAAACTAGCACTCGAACACGGCTGACCAGCAGGTCGAATGGTCAGCGAAAACTTTGCATGCTTGATTGACGGCCGGCCATCATCTTGGCGGATTGCAGGACGGCGAGTTCACGGCTGTGTTTGGATACTCTAACTCGGTTAAAGATTGGAGTTAGATTTTAACTTCAGACTAATCCTAAACTAACTTTAATCAAAGAGGTGTTTGAATGAAAGGGTTAGATTGTCAATAAATGCATTTTTTTCAATTGTTTGACTCATTTATCTAGAATTTTCTGTGGTGGAGGGAAAAAAGAAAAGTAACTTTTTCTGGGTCCCACCTAACTCTAACCCAAAAAAGTAGCTCTTGGGTGGGTTAGATTTTTTGGATGGGTTTGATGCATCTAACCAACTCTAACCCACCTGTTCGGATTTTTGAGGGTTAGATGAGTTCAATCTAACCAACTCTAACTCTAACCCTAGGATCCAAACAGGGTCATTGTGCTGTTTTTAAATCAAGTCGGATCAGACCTGATCTGACGCCCCTGCTACCGTTGACGGTACCTGAAAATTCTTTTTATGGATCGCAGGTGGTGGTGACCACACGAAACCGACCTCCTTTCAGTCTTAGAGCATCCCAGGTCGCAAAGATAACGCACACACTGTAACGATTAAGATGCGGTCCTTTTCGATTTAGGGAACGAGACCCTAAATTGGAAAGAAGCGCATCTAAGCGTTTCGCAAGCACGGTAACATAGCACGTACATAATAATAGTAGAATGACAATTAGGGATTCAACTGCCATGTCATAAATATATCAGAGTTACATCACTCATCCAAACAAGGTAGTTCCGCTACGGACTACAAAACATGAGAAATGACTATGCTACCCTGCATGCTTGCCCACAATCACGACCACGCCTCAATCTTCTGGATAGTTCACGTACAGGCGGTCGTTCTCCTCATCGTACCGCCACGCCAGCTGCGTGCCGTCGGGATCACCTGCCTCAGGGGTACCTGAACCTGTTGGTGTTTTGAAGGAATCTATGAGCCACGGGGACTCAGCAATCTATGACCTCGGTGCCACAACTAGTCAAGTCATTAGGTAAGGAAGGTGGAGTATTTAGATTGCAGTATACTAAGCATATATGGTGGCTAACTTACGTAGAGCAAGTATTGTAGGTGGTCTATACTAGCGATCGATGATTAGCTGATCACTAAGTGATCCTGAACACCTACTTACGTCAATCATAACCGCACCGTGTCTCGATTGAAGAGAGGTCTCCGAAGGGGACAGTCACGGTTACGCACACAGTTGGCAATTTTATTATATTATGTTCAAGTTATCGATAACCGGATGTTAACAAATATTCCAAGTTGCCACATAACCGCGGGCACGGCTTTCCAAAAGATTAAACCCTCCAGGGGTGCTCCAACTATTCCATCACAAATGGTCACGGGTCGCAAAGTAATCCTCTATCATGAATCTCGTGATCTTGTCGGATTCCTTAGAAAAAACCTCAACTCTGGGGAGAACCAAAGCTTCCCCGGGATTCCTATACGCAAGATATATCGCTAAGGTAAGACATGACTAGCAGGACCTCCCGACGTGTCGACGACCCTGATAAGAGCCGCGTATCTGAGTCTCAGGACACGCTGGATGAGCACAGCGTACAGTGGCCTGATAGACATCTCCCGAGTTGCCCCGGGTTGGCCCCGCACACGACTCTGGTTTGGACCAACACTCATGAGGAGCACTGGCCCGTGTTGTTGATTAAATTCCTCGGGGTATCTATTCCCTATGCAGATTATTATTAAGTGATTAGCAAATTAAAACCAATGTCGGGTCATGCCGGACAAGTCTTAACACTACGCGATTTATCAAGGGGGTCCCCATAACAACCCCGAACGTGTTAGGAGCGATTAGTTATGGAATCAAACATCGGTAGCCGGTAACTATGGCGGCAATAATGGAACAAAACACCTGGCAAAAGGCTAGGCCTTCCGTTATTTACCAAGTTTATAGGTGCATTAATTAAATAACTTTGGTGACATGCATGAGAATGACATGAACATATGAGTCACGCGAAAACGATGCAAAAACATATAAAGAACGTTACGAACGGAGCTACGGATCAACTGGAAACAAACGAAACAAGAAAATAGAGTCCTACGTGTCGAATCCATCACCACACACTCCAATGGCATATCTCTGGTATTCCCAGGTTGCCAAGACATAAAACAAACAAGTATGGATGGAGTGGTGCAAGGAATATCACCACACCATCAACTATGCACTGAAAAGCATCAAAATATCAAAACTATGCAATCTGCCATAAACAACATCATAGCAGTTTGAGGGCTACATGCAAAGCACCTACATCCACCCAAATATGCCAAATAGGATATGTGGCAGAAGCTGACCAAGAGTACTACAAGCATGAGCAACAAGCTAATTCAAAGGAGTTTCACACACAAAGTTACACAGCTGCTAACTTGGACAAAAATATCAGTTTTCAGGGACTTAGTGAAAATTCCAGATTCTCACTAGTTGTTTATGCTCTGAAGCATTTTGACAGCACCCAAAACAATATCTACAGAACTCCAAATGGAATGAAAATTGACAGAGAGTTAGACAAACACAAAAGGTACAACTTTCCAGTTGATAGCAAAGGCTGAATCCCACCACATAAACTTCTACAAGCACAACTATAAGGGAAGAAAATATAAGAAGATTCTCACACTTGGTGAAAATCACAGGTTTTCACTAAACTGGAATTTACAACCACATGCCTACTTTGACTAGGCACAACTTGCACATATGAACTCCTAAGCATGAAACAAAACCAACATGTGGTAGAGGGGTTCACCCTCTACTGTCACAACAAAGAATCAGCCTCTTGGGGTCATCACATCACATGGAACCAAGCTCTAAATATGGAACAAAACTGAAATATGTCATTCCTAGAAAGTGTTCCAAAGGAAAACCTGACTTCACCAATGGATTCCTGGGATGATTATACCCCCAAAACATATATAATACCTATGTACTTGCATAGAACAAAAGAGCACAAAATTAAGAAGAAGATTAGCATGGAATCACATAGAGTGAATAGTGCATCATCACATGTGCTTCCACTAGCTCATCACTTATGCATGCTCTTGCACATGCCCACAACACCAATGGTGACATGAGGGTTTAGACCTCATGTATGTGTGCCATGGCACATCACCACACGCACCCTTGCATCAAGCATGGACATAGAAATACCTACACATGCTAGATAGAACACCCACTAACTACACACACATCATGCCTCCCTACAACTACACATATAACTTGCACATGTGCTACAAAGGCACAACATGCCTTGGCATGTGTGTGACACACACACACAAGCACTCACAACTTCACAAGAACAACTATACCACACTCACACACATGTGCACCGACACACACACACACAAGCACTCACTTGCACAACATGGTGCATGAGTTCATCACACAAGAGGATAAGAAGCACACACATATGCATCACTAGGCTAGTGCAAAACTCACACACATACATGGATGGAGACACACATCTCCACGTAAAAACCTAGTGCATACACACCATCACAAGATCTAGCTCACCACTACACTACATATACAAATATCACTACACATGCTCTTCTACCATGCCAGCAACAAATGCTAGGAGCACCTACTGTTGAGAGCAAGAAAATAAATACTACAAGGGATGTAGACTACCACATCAACAATCTAGCAAGCTATAAGAGAAACAGCAAAGGAAAAGCAAAAAAAATAAAAGGGGCTGGTCTAGGTTTCGAACCTAAGACCTGCAGGTATAACCTACTGAGCCTACACCACTGCGCTATGGCTCGAACACTTGACAATATAGAGGAGTATGCAAGGTTAAGCCATACCTATGCGCTACTGCGCCCAAAATCAGAATTAAAAAGGGGGGTGGTGTCGCGGGAACTCGATCCCACGACCACCTGGTCAACAGGCCATGCTGCAACCACTACACTATGATCAGGGACTCGACAGATCAGGGGGACTCCACAAGGTATCACTACAGAACACCATGGTCGCCCTGCTCTACTTTGTACAGAGAGACGACGATGGCGACGAGCACCGGAGCGTCTCTACTGCTGCTACTGCGCCGCGGGGAAACAACTGCGCCTACTGCTCCTAACCGTTGGAAGCCACTATCCCGAGCACCGGAACAAGCCCTAGCGCCTTCACAAGAACAACACCTGTCGTACTCCTCTCGGGACAAAGGCACGACAACGTTCTTCTACTGCGCATCTAACCGAGGAGGAAGGGAGGAGGAAGCTAGCTCTCACCTAGGGAAGGAGGAGAGGTCGCCGACCGGGAAGAAGGAGCCTCACGAAGAAATGGTGCCCATCTGAAGAAGGCCGTAGTCGCGATGTGCAGAACCGAAGTAGAGGAAAAAGTCCACCGGGAACACGCCGGCGACGTGGTCCTGCCCGCGCTGTGGTCGCGCCTCGACCTCAACGACGGCGGGAATGGAACGCGGGGGCTTACCCCGAGCCCCGGACATGCTGGCCCGCGTCGGAGGCGACGGGAGCACGGAGGACGATGGTGGCTACTACCTCTCTCTCTCTTTCTGCTACTTGCACTATAGAGACTTACCAGGGGAGGAAGAAGATGGAGGGAGATGGTGGCGGCGCAAAGAGGGGAAGCACGGAACCCTAGGGGAAGGAGGCACGGACATCGAGACTATATGGGGGCCGCGGATGGGACGTACGGCGTCAACCCCCTCGTGATCTCTCTGTGATGCTAGACGGAAAGCAGACACGGGGGAGGAACGGTGTCAGAGAAATGGGAAGGAGCAAGCTGGGCTGCCGCGGGGGAAACACAGAGGAGAGCGATGGGCCTGCTAGTGGGAGGAAGCCCACTAGTGGCGCGAGATAGAGGGAAAATAATTCTCTGGGGGTTTACTATTTAAATCACACCAGCAACTAAAATAAAGCACACGCTAAACTATAGATGCTAAAAATAAAGCAAACTTACCCCTGGTCATAAGGAATTATGACCCATTTGAATAAAATAGAAAAGGCATTTTAGGAGCAAGTAAATATTTACAAAACAATATTTATTCCACTGTTTTTTGAATATATAGCACCTCTCAAACAAGTTTCAAAACAGCAACTTCACATCCTCACAATCACCACAAAACATGCTAAATCATGGACATTTTTGAAACAAGGATGGGACAAGTGAATATTGACTTGAGATAAAAGAAAGGGGGAGTTTTGAAACCCTAGTGCAACCAACATAGTTTCTCCTACTCTCAATGCACTCACATCATATCACATAGCACCACACCATCACATATTCATCACATCACATCACACATGGATTCACAAAGCACAAACACATGACAAGGTTGAATGGAATGGAAGCGATGCATGCATGCAAAGGAAGACACGGCAAGGTGACACATGAAATAACACATGCATTGACTCTCATTGCAATGACAAGGTGGGCCCACATAGAGAAGGTTCCAATAAAGGCAAGTTACACTCTTGGGGCATTACAAACTCTCCCACACTACAAAAAGATCTCGCCCCGAGATCTAAGACTGAAAGAACTCCGGAAATTCAGAATGGAGGTGATCCTCGCGTTCCCAGGTAGCCTCTTTATCGGAATGGTGTGACCACTACACTTTGAGAAATTTGACAGACTTGTTGCAGGTCTTGCACTCAGTCGCCTCGAGAACCGCAACTAGATGCTCACGATAGGATAGGTCAGGTTGAAGGTCGATGTCTTGAAGATGAACTGTGCTATCGGGAGTCTTGAAGCACCTCCGGAGCTGACAGACATGGAACACATCATGCACATTTGCAAAGTTTGACGGGAGCTCGAGCTGGTACGCAAGGTCGCCTCTCTTGCCAACAACTCTGAAAGGACCCACGAAACGAGGCGCAAGCTTTCCTTTGATGCCAAAGCACTGTGTACCCTTCATAGGCGACACCTTGAGATAGAGGAAATCATCAAGCTCATAAGACATGTCATGATGCTTGCTATCATAATAGCTCTTCTGACGGACTTGAGCTGCTCTCAGATTATCCCAAATGACCCGACACATCTCTTCAGCTTCTTCTATCAAGTCATTCCCAAGAATCTGACGCTTGCCGGTCTCGGACCAGTTGAGCAGGGTACGACACTTCCTGCCATAGAGAATCTCAAACAGAGCTTTGCCTGAACTAGCTTGATAACTGTTGTTATACGAGAACTCAGCGAAAGGCAGGCAATTTTCCCACTTCATGCCAAAAGAGATAACACAGGTTCTCAGCATATCCTCAAGAACTTGATTGACTCGCTCCACTTGACCACTAGTCTAAGGATGAAAAGATGTGTTGAAGCGTATCTTCGTGCCCATCACAGACTAAAAAGAGTCCTAGAACTTGGAAGTGAAGATACTTCTGCGATTCGAATAAATCATCATAGGCACGCCGTGCAAATACACTATCCTGGAAGTGTACAACTTTGCAAGCTGAGCTGCCGAAATGGATTCCTTGACTGGAAGAAAATGAGCCACTTTACTCAACTTGTCAATGACGACGAAGATGGCATCATTACCCTTCTTGGACTTCGGAAACCCGGTGATGAAATCCATCTCAATATGGTTGAATTTCCACTTGGGAATGGGCAAAGGATGCAAAAGACCTGCTGGACGTTGATGCTCTGCTTTCACCCCTTGACATACATCACATTCATTTACGAACTGAGCAATCTCACGCTTCATGCGAGTCCACCAGAAGGTCTGTTTCAAGTACTGATAAATCTTGGAGCTTCCTGGATGTATTTAGAGCAAGGAGTTATGGGTTTCTTCCATGATTACATTTCTGAGATCACCTTTCGGAACGACAAGACGATCCTCAAAGAACAACGTGTCTCTGGCATCAACACTGAAGCACATATATTTGGGAAGACCCTTTGCCACGCCAATCTTGACTTTCTTCACCATTGCATCAAGAAGCTGTGCTGCTCGGACCTGATCTTCCAAGGTAGGAGAGATCTGAAGATTTGCAAGAAATCCCTAAGGTACTAACTGAAGGTTGAGCTTCTTGAAAGACTCACAAAGGTCAGGCTGGAGAGGTTTCAGAATGAGACTGTTGCAGTAAGCCTTCCTGCTCAAAGCATCTACCACGACATTAGATTTGCCTGGCGCGTACTCAACACTCGCATTAAAATCTTGGAGCATCTCCACCCAACGAGTTTGCCGAAGATTCAGGTTAGGCTGAGTGAAGATGTACTTGAGACTCTTGTGATCGGTGAACACTTCAACCTTTCGTTCCAACAAGAGGTGTCTCCAAGTCATCAGAGGGTCTACCAGAGCCGCTAGCTCAAGATCATGCACATGATAATTCTTCTCCGCTGGCTTCAACTGCCTGGAGGTATAAGCAACCACTTTCTTCTCTTGCATTAGAACTGCACCAAGACCTTGAAGAGAGGCGGCGCAAAACACCTGGTAAGGCTTGGAATCATCCGGAGGAACCAAGACTCGAGTAAAAGTGAGCCTCTCTTTGAGTGTGCCAAAGGCCAACGGACACTCTGAAGACCAAGCATACTTCACACCTTTCTGAAGAAGATTTGAGAGAGGCTTAACAATCTTGGAGAAGTTCTCAACGAACCTTCTACAATAGCTTGCAAGCCCGAGAAGGCTTCGAAGCTGCTTCACATTCTGCGGAGGCTCCCATTCAACAATGGCCCGCACTTTTGACGGATCAACTTTGATGCCCTCGCCAGAGATGATGTGCCCAAGATAGATGACTTCTTTCAACCAGAACTCGCACTTGGAAAAGTTGGCATACAATTTGAACTCTCTCAGCTTATCAAGCACCCATTTGAGATGTTCTTCATGTTCTTCCTCAGTTTCAGAAAAGACGAGAATATCATCGAGATAAAGCAAGACGAAGTCATTCTTGAACAGAGAGAATATGTAGTTCATCAATCGAAAAAATGTCGGAGGAGCATTTGCCAGACCAAAAGACATGACCGTATACTCATACGAGCCAAAACTAGTCCTGAAAGCAGTCTTCAGAATATCCTCTTCGCGAATGCGAATTTGATGATAGCCCATTCTGAGATCGATCTTGGAGAAGATCTTAGCCCCTTTCAACTCCTCAAACAACTCATTTATGTTCGGAAGTGGATATTTGTTCCTGATTGTCTTCTTGTTCAATGGACGGTAATCGACACACAACCGGTCCGTGCCATCCTTATTCTTGACAAATAGAACTCCACAGCCCCACGGAGACGAGCTCGGTCTGATCAAACCCAAACGCTCCTGCTCATCGAGTTGCCTCTTAAGTTCGTTCAACTCTTCTGGACCCAATTTGTACGGCCGTTTGCACATAGGATCAGTATCTGGTCCAAGCTCAATAACAAATTCAACTTCTCGTTGCGGAGGCATTCCTAGTAGCTCTTCTGGAAACACATCTTCGTATTCGCAGACCACTGGGACTTGCGAAATAGGATTAATCTCACCCTTTTCATTCAACGAGAACAGAGGGATTGTATCATCGCACGCCGCGAATATAATCACGTCCTCCGAAGAGTGAGTAAGCTTCACTTCTTTAGCTTCACAATCAATCGATGCCTTGTTCATGGCCAACCAGTCCATACCAAGGATCAAATCAATGTCGGAATTGCCCAAGACAATAGGAGACACCAGAAAAGAATAACTGCCCATTCTGACAAAAACATTCGGGACCCGACAATTGGAATTCATCAATCTCCGAGGAGAAACTACTGAGACCGGCTTAATCAAATCTTGACAAACAAACTCATGCTTTGCAAAGAATGGACGGGACATGAAGCAATGCGATGCACCAGAATCAAATAACACTTTAGCAGGAATATCATTAATGAGGAGGTTATCCAAGATCACATCTGACGAGTTTTCTGCCTCAGCTGCATTCACCATGTTGACTCGAGCAGACCTGGGGTTGAACTTCACGAGAGCATTGCTTTGAGGTTTGCCTGGAGGAGGAGGAGGCAGACGAAGCTGAGAAGTGCACTTGTTGGCATAGTCACCCTTCTGCCCACACTTGTGACAAGTAACATCTGCTGGCTGACGGTGCTGTGTCTGAGGAGGCCCTTGCTTCTGCTGCTGGAATCTCTGCTGGAAAGCTGGGTTGGGTGGGTGGGAAGAACCACGGTCACCAGAATGCTTGAACTGATGCGTGTGCCGAGGAGGAGGAGGAGACACCCAAAACTTCTGTTGCTTTTGAACCACTTGAGTAGAAGACGAGCTAGAATCTCTGAAGCGCTTCTTAGAACTCTCCACCCTGAGCAAGGCTGCCTCTGCCATGAGAGCTAAGTTGTAGAACTTATCGAATTCCTCAGGATCGCGCAAAGCGAGAGCTAACTGCAAATCTTCTTTAAAGCCACCTCTGAACTGATATATCTTGCTCTTCTGATCGGGGATATCCTGCAAGGCGTATCAGGCTAGCTCGTGGAACTCGACGTTGTACTTGTACACGGAGTTACCACCCTGCTTCAAGCGCCTGAACTTCTCACGCATCTCCTCCATGAAGCTGGACGGAATGTAGTGGGATCTGAAGTCACGGCAGAACTCATCCCAAGTGATCACTCTAGCACCTCTGGAATCCTTCAACTGTTGCCACCAGATAGATGCTTGCCCCTTCGGCTGGAATGTAGCAAACTTGACGAAATCCTCGGGACAAACATTGCTGCATTCAAAGTGCTTGTTCATGTCATGGATCCAATCCTCAGCATCAAATGGCTGGTCACAGGAAGTGAAAGTCTTCGGCTCATTTGACAGGAACTGACTCAGATTAGCAAACTGATTGCCACCATGATGGATATTGCCTTGCTGCTGATTAGCCCTCTCTTGCAACAACTGTAGCGACATCTGAGTGTTTGCATTTGTAGCAGCCATCACCGCTTGCCAAGCCTCTGCAGGAGGAGGCGGTGGCGGAGGAGGAGGATTCTCCGGAGGAGGAGGTAGTGGCGGCACATCCTCACGCCCTAGATTGTGACGAGTTAGTGGAGCCATCCTGAAGACGGACAACACATTAGCCCTCAAAATAAATTGACGGTATAGCTGAATCAAAATGGCAGAAATATCTGAACAGGAGTAAAGCAATTGCACTCGAACAAAATAGTAAGAATGCTTCCTCAAAGTGACGGTCGACAAAATTCTGATTAAGACCACTTGCAAACAAGTATGAGCTAGAACTGCTCGGAACAAACATATGATCGAGATTTCATCTGATATCTTCGTGGATAAGATCGCACGGGCTCAAATTTACAGTAGCCATCCCGTGCAAGGTAGTGCACACGACTTACGAAGTATCCCCGAGTTGTAGCGAGCTACAAGGACTCTTTAAGACACAACGAGAACCGTTGTAAGACGACCATGAACAAACATACCCACTGAATATCAAATCCCAACCTCACATCATGCATCTGTAGGAAGATTGTCCTATAAGTTACTACTTGATATCCAACCTATCAATTCCCGAAATATCTGGTCATGCAATCTGGTACACGGATACAAGGAGTAATAATCACACAACTCCTATACTAACCCGTCCACTGTATCACATCCGTCAATACATAACCAGAATCTCGGACCTTCATCTACAACAGACCCTCGTGATCACAACGATACAAAGTATAGCAGTACCCCCAAACAATGTGCACCACTACTAGGCACATCGGGGTTATCTCGCCACTACTAGTATTGAAGCAATTCCAAACATCCTTCGTTCTTAGATACTCAGAAATCTGAATGATGGCGATGTGCGCAAGAATCCCCTGGAGCTCAAATCCTCGGAAGAAATCAAGGCAAACAGGAGGCACCAAGACAGAACTCCGTCACATCGAAATCATATAGATTTCACAAATACCCACATGAGCCTAAATTTTTTTTGAGTGAGAAGAGGAGTAGAATTAAGATTTCCTAAGTCGGGAACCTCACCAGAGCATGGAAGAGGAGAAAAAAGAATCCTACTCTCCGATATAACTAAGACTCAAAACATTTTACTAGACTCGACTCAGCCAAGTACGATCACACAAAGGCTCCTATGGTCCTAACGCTCTGATACCAACTTGTAACGACTAAGATGCGGTCCTTTCCGATTTAAGGAACGAGGCCCCGAATTGGAAAGAAGCGCATCTAAGCGTTTCGCAAGTACGGTAACATAGCACGTACATAATAATAGTAGAATGACAATTAGGGATTCAACTGCCATCTCATAAGTATATCAGAGTTACATCACGCATTCAAACAAGGTAGTTCCACTACGGACTACAAAACATGAAAATGACTATGCTACCCTTCATGCTTGCCCACGATCACGACCACGCCTCAATCTTCTGGATAGTTCTCGTACATGCGGTCGTTCTCCTCATCGTACTACCACGCCAACTGCGTGCCGTCGGGATCACCTGCCTCGGGGGTACCTGAACCTGTTGGTGTTTTGAAGGAATCTGTGAGCCACATGGACTCAGCAATCTATGACCTCGGTGCCAGAACTAGTCAAGTTATTAGGTAAGGAAGGTGGAGTATTTAGGTTGCAGCATACGAAGCATATATGGTGGCTAACTTACGTAGAGCAAGTATTGTAGGTGGTCTATACTAGCGTTCGATGATTAGCTGATCACTAAGTGATCCTAAACACCTACTTACGTCAATTATAACCCCACCGTGTTCCCGATCGAAGAGAGGTCTCCGAAGGGGACAGTCACGGTTACACACATAGTTGGCAATTTTATTATATTATGTTCAAATTATCTATAACCGGATGTTAACAAATATTCCAAGTTGTCACATAACCGCGGGCACGGCTTTCCGAAAGATTAAACCCTGTAGGGGTGCTCCAACTAGTCCATCACAAATGGTCTCGGGCCGCAAAGTAATCCTCTATCACGAATCTTGTGATCTCGTCGGATTCCTTAGAGGAAAACCTCAAATCTCGGGAGAACCAAAGGTTCACCGGCATTCCTATACGCAAGATATATCGCTAAGGTAAGACAAGACTAGCACGACCTCCCGACGTGTCGACCACCCTGATAAGAGCCACGTATCTCAGTCTCAGGACACGCCGGATGAGAACAGCGTACAGTGGCCTGATAGACATCTCCCAAGTTGCCCCGGGTTGGCCCCACAGACGACTCTGGTTTGGACCAACACTCATGAGAAGCACTGGCCAGGGTTGTTGATTAAATTCCTCGGGGTAGCTATTCCCTATGCAGATTATTATTAAATGATTAGCAAATTAAAACCAATGTTGGGTCCTGCCGGACAAGTCTTAACACTACACGATTTATCAAGGGGGTCCCCATAACAACCCCGAACGTGTTAGGAGCGATCAGTTATGGAATCAAACACCGGTAGTCAGTAACTATGGCGGCAATAACGGAACAAAACACCCGGAAAAAGGCTAGTGTTGGGGATGTTACCTGTGGGTAACCCGCCCTTAATGGGCCGGGTCACCAAAGGGGTGACTCACCTTTGGCCATGTGTCCAATGGCCCAAAAGCTGTGAGGCGGTTCGAGAAGACCGTACGGATGATGGAACCTGAGGAAGCTCCGAGTCGTGAGGAGCACGACAACTTAGAGATAAGGAAATCTACCAACTGTAGGATAGCAGGACTTTGTAAACCCTAGGGCCTCAACCTGTATATAAAGGCGAGTCTCGGGAAAAGGTCAGGCGAGTTAGAGAGAATAGAGAGCTAGGTCAGGCGAGTTACGCCCTCCTTGTAATCGAAACCATCATCAATCTACACAAAGCAGGACATAGGCTTTTACCTCCTCACGAGGGGCCGAACCTGGGTAAATCTGAGTCTCACTTTCGCTCACCCCCTTTGTGTCGCCACCAAGGTGCGGTGGCTCCATCTTGAAGTCCTTTCACGAGGACATCTGCCGTGACAAACCACGACAGTTGGCGCCCACCGTGGGGCTAGCGCATGATGGAGTTGAGTTCTCAAAGGGAGCCTATCAGGGTTAGAAAGCTACGCCATCGGCATCATGACCAAGAGGCACCGTGGGAAGTACTACATCGACAACTCACTATGGGAATCGGAGGCCGATTCTGTCGAATCCGGCTACCGAGTCCCCTTCGGCAAGATCAACATCTTCATCGGCATGATCGGGACGCCCGTCCCTGAGCCGGACACCTCCACCGACATCGTCGAGCCGGCCAGGTACGTCCTCCCCGTCACACGGCGGAACAAGGGCCTCCAGGTTTTCGTCGGCTTTACGCAGGGAGGCGACCTGCAAGACGAAGAGGCGGACCAGGACGTCACCCCCGTCAACTCCGATGGCGAATCATCCATGGGCGAGACGGCGTCGATCCACCCCATTGAGGAAGGGCAGCTCGGAGGGCTATCACTGGCGATGGATCCCGAAGTCCTCGAGAGGTCTCGCCGGCAAATCGCCATCTATATGGCAGGATCGGCACCGCCTCCTCAGAACCTGACTGGCAACAACGAGACCGGAGGAACGTCCAAACCACCAGCGCAAACCATGATGGAACTGGCAACGGAGATTGCCAACCTTATGGCAACCCCGGTCACGTCTGAGAATCAGGAGTCCGTCAATGCTGAGCTGGCCAAACTACGGGAGGCAATGGCCAAAGCACAGCGCGACATGGAAGCAAAAGCCACCAGGATCGAGACGCAGCGAGCTACGGTCGCCGCAGAGACCGATCGACTGAACACCGAAGGCTGGCGACTTGGGATACAGCAACGCGCGTCGGACGCCGTCCACCAATGAAGACACGACAGGCGTATCCCGGCCGACTTACACCCAACTCGCCTCTTTGACACCCCCCGCACCCCGGGGCGGGTCCTGATCGGCCTCTGCAAGCCGCCCTGGGGGGAGGAACGATTCTGCCACCCAATCCGCCGCCAGATCAGCCCATGGACGCTCATGCGACTCGATTCCAGACACCACGGGGTCACTTCTCAAACCCCGTCGACAACGTGTTGGCCGCAACCCGCCACCTGGAGTGTCTTCCGATTTACGAAAACACCCCACCGAGATAGAAGCTAGAAACGCCATCGATATGCTGAATACGGCCGTGGTCTATCATGCGCAGTATTCCCGTAGCCTTGATCGGCTCCACTCTACGCCTCAGGCGAGTCACACCAGAAGCTGCCACGAGTATTTCCCCGCAGTGACCAGCGGGCCACGGCGGCTCCCCCAACATGACCTGCTTGGGATGCCCGACACACGAGCTCAGGATATTGTGGACGCAGCACGAGCCGCGCGGCACATGGAGCCAACGGCCATGGCGGGTCAGGTCTATCTGTCCTACGTGCCACCAACGCCCGCGCCTCTGGATGGTGGAGGCAAGCACATTGGAGTGTCGTGTCTCGCGCCGGCTTTGCGCAACGAGCGCATGCGAAAGGACTTCGAAGGACCCAGGAAGGTTCCCAATTACTCGCCAGATCTCGAGCCTGGGTCATGGATCGAGAGCTATGAGCTCGTAATGGATATGATGGACGTTAGCGAGGCGGTCTACGCGAAATACTTCACCATGATGCTCGAAGGGATGGCACGCACTTGGTTGAAAAACCTGCCGCCTAACTCTATCAACACCTGGGCGGAACTGAAGGAGCGCTTCATCAAGAACTTCAGAGGGACCTGCAAATGGCCGATGACCATTGTCGACTTACAGCACTGCGTTCAGCGGCCGGATGAGTCGGCCACCACTGGACCCGGCGAGTTGCGGAAGTTATTCATTCATCGGAAGGTATTTCAGTGGCTCAAGCGGTGTTAATCCTGGAGAAAAAATGCCACTACGAGCCCCTGGTGCTGAAGCTAGGGAGACTCAAGCGAAAGGTACATGACATGGACGAGCTGATGGACGCTCTTACCAGATATGCTGAGTCAAATGACACTAAGGATCCCGGGGAAGGCGACAACAAAGCCAGAGCTACTCGCAAGGGCGAGTTGCAAAAGGGCCAATCCCAGTTCCAGAACCGAGGAAATAACCACCATGGCGGGCATGGCAAGAAGCGGTAGCAGGAGGGTCCTGTAGAGTTTGTGGATAATACTAATGCTGGCAATTCAAACCCGCGTCAGAAGAAACGGGGCTTCAGTGGCAAGAAACCGCGTAACTACCATGAAATGCTTAAGGGCCCGTGCCCATAGCACGCCACAGTGGATGGACCGGCGACTCACTCATGGGAGGATTGTTATGTGATGCAAGAGTTCCGGGCTGAGGCGCTCAAAAGGAGCCAAGGTGGCGAGCAGGGTCAACGGCAGGAGCAACCCGCCCCGTCCGGGTCACGACAGGTCACCTTCGGGGGCTTCCCCAACCAAGGGCCATAGGGCGGGCCACAACACAATGTCGGTCAATACCAAGTTCATAACTAGCAATATCACCCACCGGGAATGTTCCAACAACCCCCCCCCCCCCCCCCCGCAAGGAGACCCCCAGCGACACGAGGACCGGGGCGGGTTCCAAAACAACCCCAAGCAGTTGAATAGCGGGCAGTATCACATGTTCACCACTAACACCTGCAAACGGGATCGCAAGGTAAAGCACAAAGCATTCGTAGCTGAGCCGCGCTTCCTCGATACCTTCACTGGTCAGAGCAACCCGTAACGTGGAGCCGGGAAGACCATCCGCCCCGGGTCGACAACCATGGCGACTTGGCCCTGGTTGTGGCTCCTCAAGTCGGAGGATACACCCTCTCCAAAGTCCTCATGGACGGGGGCAGCAGCATCAACATCTTATACTTCGACACTATCCGGCGAATGAACCTCCTCGAGGAGGACCTGATGCCATCATCCACGGTCTTCCACGGTATTGTGCCTGGTAAGTCGGCGTACCCCATTGGGCGGATCAAACTTAATGTGGCTTTTGGCACGGAGTCAAACTACAGGAGTGAGTCTCTCTTATTCGAGGTGGTCAAGATCAAAAGTCCCTACCATGTGCTATTCGGACGACCAGCTTACGCCAAATTCATGGCTCGCCCATGTTATGTTTATCTCAAGCTCAAGATGCCTGGATCCAAGGGTCCCATCACCATCCACGGCGACAAAAAAATAGCCCAAGAATGCAAGGAAGGAGATGCCGCCTATGCCGAGTCAGCTTGCGCGACCGAGGAGCTCAAGTTTCACCAATCTCGTGTCGACCCGGCAGACATGACGCCGCTCAAGAAGCCGACTATCGATTCTGAGCCGCCCCTCAAGTTCAAACCAGCAGACGACACCAAGGTCATTGATTTTACACCGGGCAGGTCTTGACCCCAAATAGGAAAGCGCGCTCATTGAATTCATCCATGAGAATCGGGACATCTTTGCATGGAAACCTTCAGACATGTCGGGTGTGCCGAGAGAATTTGTTGAGCACCATCTCAATACTGACCCCAAGGTTAAGCCGGTGCGGCAGTACCTCCGCCGGTTTAACGAAGAGCGTCGTAAGGCAATTGGAGAAGAAGTGGCCCGGCTCCTCACCACCGGGTTCATCATCGAGGTTTTTCACCCAGAGTGGTTGGCTAACCCGGTCTTGGTACTCAAGAAGAACGGCACTTTTCGTATGTGCATCGATTACACGGACCTTAATAGAGCCTGCCCAAAAGATCTGTTCGCCCTTCCTCGTATTGATCAAATCATTGACTCAACGGCGGGTTGCGAACATTTGTTCTTCTTGGATGCTTACTCAGGGTACCACCAGATAAAAATGGCGGTGGCGGATCAGGAAAAGACATCCTTCATAACCCCTTTTGGAGCTTTCTATTATGTGTCCATGCCGTTTGGGCTTAAAAGTGCGGGGGCGACTTACCAGCGCTGCATCCACAACTACCTAAACAGCAAGATAGGCTGTAACGTCCACGCTTACATGGACGACATCGTGGTAAAATCTCATCGCAAGGAGTCGCTGTTGGAAGATCTCAAAGAAGCATTCAACAATCTGCTTGTCTACCAGATGAGGCTCAACCCCACCAAGTGTGTGGTTGGTGTCCCGGCATGGAAGCTTTTGGGTTTCTTGGTGTTGGAACGAGGAATCGAGGCCAACCCGGAGAAGATTACAGCGATTACTTCACTTGGGAAACTAGCCAATGATGGTTGTTGTGTATCCCTTGCAACAACGCCAGAAATACTTCTGATGGCTCTATGTATCCCTTGCAACAGCGCCAGAAATAGTTGTGTCGACGGCACCATGAATCCTTGAGCTGCGACTACGCCTTAAGGGACCTCCTAGGCAAGTATGCAAAGGATTTCCCCCGCGGCCTTGGAGCCTTGCATTGGTGTACCCTCGAAGCGGAAAGGGTGATGTAGCACAGCGATGGTAAGTATTTGCCTCAGTTTGAGAACCAAGGTATCAATCCGGCGGAAGAGTATCTCAAGATCCTGCACAAACACAAAAATCTTGCACCCAACACTATGAAGGGGTTGTCAATCCCTTATAGATTGTTTGCCAAGTGAGAACTGAAACAACCAAGTAACAAAGCAAAGTAAAAGCGGAGTTGTAAACGATGGATGTGAATAGAACCGGGGGGCGTAGTGTTTACTAGTGGCTTCTCTCATGAAAGCAAGTAGACGGTGGGTGAACAAATTACTGTCGAGCAATTGATAGAACTGTGCAGAGTCGTGACGATATCTATGCGATGATTATTTCTATAGGCATCACGTCCGAAACAAGTAGACCGATACTTTCTGCATCAACTACAATTACTCCACACGTCGACCGCTATCCAGCATGCATCTAGTGTATTAAGTCCATAAGAACAGAGTAACGCCTTAAGCAAGATGACATGATGTAGAGGGATAATCTCAAACCAATGATAAAAACCCCATCTTTTTACCCTTGATGGCAACTACTTGATGTGTGCCTTGCTGCCCCTACTGTCACTTGGAAAGGTCACCACATGGCAGAACCCAAAACCAAGCACTTCTCCCATTGCAAGAATCATAGATCTAGTTGGCCAAACAAAACCCAAGACTCGGAGAGACTTACAAGGATATCAAATCATGCATATAAGAAATCAGCAAAGACTCAAATATATATCATAGATAATCTGATCACAAGTCCACAATTCATCGGATCTCGACAAACACACCGCCAAAGAAGATTACATCGGATAGATCTCCATGAAGATCATGGAGAACTTTGTATTGAAGATCCAAGAGAGAGAAGAAGCCATCTAGCTACTAACTACGGACCCGTAGGTCTGAAGTGAACTACTCATGAGTCATTGGAGGGGCGATGATGATGATGAAGAAGCCCTCCACCTCCAAAGTCCCCTCCGGCAGGGTGCCGGGAAGGGTCTCCAGATGAGATCTCGTGGAAACGGAAGCTTGCGGTGGCGGAAAAGTATTTTCGAGGCTCCCCTGATTTTTTGCGGAATATTTGGGGATATATAGGCGCAAGACCTAGGTTAGGGGGCGGCCAGGGAGGCCACAAGCCTGCCCACCGCCGCCTCCCCTTGGTGGCAGAGTGGGGGCTTGTGGGCTCCCTGGAGCCCACCTGGCTTGGCCCAAAATCCCCGTGGACTTCTTCCATTCGGGAAAAAATCATTTCGGGGTTTTTCTTCCGTTTGGACTCCGTTCCAAAATCAGATCTGAAAAGAGTCAAAAACACGGAAAAACAGGAACTGGCACTTGGCACTGAATCAATAAGTTAGTCCCAAAAAAGATATAAAAAGGTACATAAAACATACAAAGAAGGCAAGATAACAGCGTGAAACCATCAAAAATTATAGATACGTTTGAGACGTACCAAGCATCCCCAAGCTTAACTCCTCCTCGTCCTCGAGTAGGGAAGTGATAAGAATGAATTTTTGATGCTTTCATGCTACCTAGCATAGGTGTCCTTTGTAATTCCTCTTACGAGACGTGAATGTTTAGATCCATTAGATTCAAAACAATAGTTTGCTATTGACGTGGAAACAATAATAATTCAAGCAAACTAGCAAAGTAATCATGAACTTTCAAAATAACAAGGCCAAAAGAAAGTTATCCCTACAAAAGCATATAGTCTGGCTATGCTCTATCATCATTGCACAACGAATTTAAATCATGCACAACCCTGGTATTGGCCAAGTAATGTTTCACACCTTTACTTTTTCAAACATTTTCAACTCTCACGCAATAAATGAGCGTGAGCCATGGTTATAGCACTATAGATGGTGTGGAATGTGGTGGAGGTTGCAAGACAAAAAGGAGAAGATAGTCACATTAACTAGGCATATCAATGAGCTGTGGAGATGCTCATCAATAGATATCAATGTGACTGAGTAGGGATTGCCATACAAATGATGCACTAGAGCTACAAGTATGTGAAAGCTCTTAAAGAAAACTAGTGGGTGTGCATCCAACTTGCTTGCTCACGAAGACCTAAGGCAATTTTGAGGAAGCCTATCATTGGAATATACAAGCCAAGTTATATAATGAGAATTTCCCACTAGCTATATGGTGGTCACAAAACGAGAGACTCTCAATCATGAAGATCATGGTGCTTAATATGCACAAGTGTGGAAAAGTGGTAACATTGTCCCTTCTCTATTTTTCTCTCATTTTTTTCTATATATATATATATATATTTGGTGGGCTCTTTGGCCTCTTTTTTTTGGTGGGCATCTTTGGCCTCTTTTATTTCCTCACATGGGACAATGCTCCATTAATGATGATCATCACACTTTCAACTCAAAACTTAGAGCAACGATGACTCTATATGGAATGCCTTCGGTAGTGTACCGTGACAATGATCTAGCATGGCATAGACATTAATGGAAACATCATTCTAGCTATCTTATGATCATGCAATGGAAATGTAGACATGATGGCACATGCCATGGTGGTAGTTGCATGGCAATATATTTCGGAATGCCTTTGAAAAAGCCATAGTAGGTAGGTATGGTGGCTGTTTTGAGGGAGGCTAATGGTGGGTTTTGTGCACCGGCGAAAGTTGCACGACACTAAAAAGATAGTGATGCTGGAAGGTGAAAGTGAATCTAAACCATGGACTCAACATTAGTCATGAATAACTCATATACTTGTTGCAAAAGTTCTATTAGTAATCGATACAAAGCATTCAACGCATACTCCTAGGGGAAGGGTTGGTAGGTATAAACCATCGCGCGATCCCGACCGCCACGCAAAGGATGACAATCAATAGACTAATCATGCTCATATTTCATCACATAACGGTTCACCATACATGCATGCTACGGGAATCACTAACTTCAACACAAGTATTTCTAGATCCACAACACCTTACTAGCATGACTTCAATATTACCACAACCATATCTCAAAACTAATTGAGAGGAATCAAACTTCTCTAACTATTCAATGCACATGAAGGTGGAAGTTTTCGTATCCCTTTGGATAACTACCCCTTTTGAGACTACTTTCAAAGCATAGATCAACTACCAAGCCACGCACCGATGTGCTCTAAAAGATATAAGTGAAACACATAGAGCAAAAGTATCTAGCTCAAAAGATATAAGTGAAGCACATGTGAGCTGAATTGTCTACCAAAAGATATAAGTGAAGCTCGACAAAATGACGGTGAGTGCATGTATCTTTCTCTAGGTGTGCAGAAAGGATGATTATGACACAACAAAAATAAAAGACTCCTACGATAAAAGACGCTCCAAGCAAAAACACATCACATGTGGTGAATAAAAATATAGCCCCAAGTAACGTTACCGATGGATTGAAGACGAGAGAGGGGATGCCTTCCCGGGGCATCCCCAAGCTTAGGCTTTTACGGCATCCTTGAATATCTTGGGGTGCCTTGGGCATCCCCAAGCTTGAGCTCTTGCCACTCTTTATCTTTTTGTCCATAAGAACTTCACCCAAAACTTGAAAACTTCACAACACGAAACTTAAACAGAAACTCATGATAACATTAGTACAAGAAAGCAAACCACCTCTTCCTTAGGTAATGCAGCAAACTTAAATTTTACTTGTGCTGATGTTGGGTTACTGTACTTTCAATCTTCCATGGCTAATACCCCCCCCAATACTATCCATAGTTTCATCAAAATAAGCAACCAACACAACTAAAACAGAATCTGTTAACAGCAGACCAGTCAGTAGCAATCTATATGTTTCGTATACCTCTGGTACTTCAAAAATTCTGAAACATTACGATAGTCTGAAGAATTTGCGTAGCAGTCATCAGAAAAAAGAATCAACTCAAAAGCTCTTACAGAAAAAAATGAAAATGCTTTTCGTGAGCAAAAAGTTTCTGTCTTTCCCAGCGTGACCAAACGATCATCCTCAAAACTAATCATAACGGCTTTGCTTGGCACAAACGCAAAAAAGAAACACTAAAAACACAATCATAACAGAATTATGAAAGTGTGGAAAACACAAAACAGAAAGAAAAAGGATAGATTCGTTGGGTTGCCTCCCAACAAGCGCTTTTGTTTAACGCCCTTAGCTAGGCGAAAGTGATGGAATCACGTATAGTCATCTTTGGTGCTCAAACTATAGGTAGCCCTCATCATAGATTCACAAGGCAATCTTATTTTCTTTCTAGAAAAGTGCTCCATGCCCTTCTTTAAGGGAAATTGAAATCTAATATTCCCTTCCTTCATATCGATGATAGCACCAATAGTCCTTAGGAAAGGTCTAACAAGAATAATGGGACATGAAGGATTGCAATCTATGTCACGTACAATGTAATCCACGGATACATAGTTCTTATTTGCAACAATAAGAACACCATCAATCCTCCCCATGGGCTTCTTGACGGTAGAATCCGCAAGATGCAAATTAAGAGAACACTCTTCAATCTCATGAAAACAAAGAATATCACATAAAGACTTTGGAATCGCGGAAACACTAGCAGCCAAATCACACAAAGCATTGCACTCATAGTTTTTGATCTTGACTTTGATAGTAGGTTCCCACTCATCATGAAGTTTTCTAGGTATAGAGACTTCTAGTTCGAGCTTCTCTTCAAGAGATTTCATCATAGCATCTACGATATGCGCGGTAAAGGCTTTACTTTGGCTATAAGCATGTGGAGAGTTTGCAATGGATTGCATCAAAGAAATGCATTCAAACAAGGAGCAATTATCATAATTGAATTCCTTGAAATCCAAAGTGGGAGTTTCATTACTACCCAAAATTTTGACTTCTTCTACTCCACTCTCCACACCTTTATCATCAAGATAGGTGGACTCCGAATCATCAGGGCGTTTTTCAACCGAAGTGGATTCATATCCAACCCCTCCATAAGTAGGTTTGACACGCGAAAACAAAGTTTCAAGAGGAGACACACCAAGCACTTTAAGATCTTCGCGATTCGCATCACTAGAACGCACCCTTTTAAACCATTCATGTCTAGCACGAATTTGGGTGGTTCTTTCTTTGCTCTCATTCATGGAGATACGCATAGATTTCAAAGTTTCATCCAAGTTGATCTTGGTAGGAGCGCTTCTAACTTTCAAAGCATCAATATCATAAGACATCTTATCAACGCTCTTAGCCAAATCGTCTATTTTGAGTAGTTTTTTCTCTATGGACGCACTGAAAATCTTTTGAGAGTTGATGAACTCTTTGATATTACTCTCTAGATCAGAGGGTAATTTGTTATGATTTCCATAAGTGTTGCCGTAGGAATTGCCATAATTGTTAGAGGAGTTACTAGGAAAAGGCCTAGGAACATAGTTTCCTCTAAAAGCATTGTTGTTGCCAAAATTGTTCCTACCAACAAAATTCACGTCCAAACTAGCGTTGCTACTCTCAATCAAAGAAGATAGTGGCATGTCATTAGGATCTACGGTAGCGTTTCTACTAGCAACCAAATTCATGAACTCGTCCATCTTAGCACTAAGCGAGTTAATCTCTTCTATAACATGCACCTTTTTGCTAGCAGGCGACCGTTCAGTGTGCCACTAAGAGTAGTTGGTCATGATATTGTCTACGAGTTTTGTAGCGTCTCCTAACGTGATTTCCATGAACGTTCCACCTGAGGCGGAGTCCAAGATATTGCGAGAAGCGAAATTCAAGCCAGCGTAAAAGATTTGTATAATCATCCACAAACTCAAGCCATGAGCAGGACAATTTCTAATCATAAGCTTCATCCTCTCCCAAGATTGTGCAACGTGTTCATGATCAAGTTGCTTGAAATTCAGGATATCGTTACGTAAGGAGATGATCTTAGCCGATTGAAAATACTTGGATATGTAAGCATCTTTGCATCTATCCCAAGAATCGATACTATTTTTAGGCAAAGAAGAAAACCAAGTTTTTCCGCGATCTCGCAACGAGAAAGGAAAAAGTTTCAACTTAATCACGTCATTATCCACATCTCTTTTCTTTTGCATATCACAAAGCTCAATGAAGGTATTGAGATGGGATGCGGCATCTTCACTAGGAAGGCCAGAGAACTGCTCTTTCATAACAAGATTCAGCAAAGCTGCGTTGATTTCATACGATTCCGCACTAGTGGCGGGAGCAATCGGCGTACTAATAAAATCATTATTATTAGTGCTCGAGAAGTCGCAAAGTTTGGTGTTTTCAGACATGATGTCTTCAACAAACAAACAAGCACACAAGCAAGCAAGAACCGTCAAAGGAAAACGACAAGGGCAAGAGAAAACGGCGAAGGAGAAAGGCGAATGAAAATGGAAAATGTGAAGTGGGGGAGAGGAAAACGAGAGGCAACTGGCAACAAAAGTAAATGCAAGAAAAGAGTTTGTGAGACCTACTTGGATAGATCTTGATTTCTCCTCCCCGGCAACGGCGCCAGAAATACTTCTGATGGCTGCTGTGTATCCCTTGCAACGGCGCCAGAAATACTTCTGATGGCTGCTGTGTATCCCTTGCAACGGCGCCAGAAATAGTTGTTTCGACGGCACCAGGAATCCTTCAGCTACGGCTACGCCTTAAGGGACTTCCTAGGCAAGTATCCAAAGGATTTCCCCCACGGCCTTGGAGCCTTGCGTTGGTGTTCCCTCGAAGCGGAAAGGGTGATGTAGCACAGAGACGGTAAGTATTTCCCTCAGTTTAAGAACCAGGGTATCAGTCCGGTGGAAGAGTATCTCAAGATCCTGCACAAACACAAAAAGCTTGCACCCAACGCTATGAAGGGGTTGTCAATCCCTTATAGATTGTTTTCCAAGTGAGAACTGAAAGCAACAAAGTAACAAAGCAAAGTAAAAGCGGAGTTGTAAATGATGGATGTGAATAGACCCGGGGGCCGTAGTGTTTACTAGTGGCTTCTCTCATGAAAGCAAGTAGACGGTGGGTGAAAAAATTACTGTCGAGCAATTGATAGAACTATGAAGAGTCGTGACGATATCTATGCAATGATTATATATATAGGCATCACGTCTGAAACAAGTAGACCGATACTTTCTGCATCTATTACTATTACTCCACACGTCGACCGCTATCCAGCATGCATCTAGTGTATTCAGTCCATAAGAATAGAGTAACGCCTTAAGCAAGATGACATGATGTAGAGGGATAATCTCAAACCAATGATAAAAACCCCATTTTTTACCCTTGATGGCAACTACTTGATGTGTGCCTTGCTGCCCCTACTGTCACTGGGAAAGGTCACCACATGGCAGAACCCAAAACCAAGCACTTCTCCCATTGCAAGAATCATAGATCTAGTTGGCCACACAAAACCCAAGACTCGGAGAGACTTACAAGGATATCAAATCATGCATATAAGAAATCAGCAAAGACTCAAATATATATCATAGATAATTTAATCACAAGTCCACAATTCATCGGATCTCGACAAACACACCGCCAAAGAAGATTACATCGGATAGATCTCCATGAAGATCATGGAGAACTTTGTATTGAAGATCCAAGAGAGAGAAGAAGCCATCTAGCTACTAACTACGGACCCGTAGGTCTGAAGTGAACTACTCACGAGTCATTGGAGGGGCGATGATGATGATGAAGAAGCCCTCCACCTCCAAAGTCCCCTCCTGGAGGGTGCCGGGAAGGGTCTCCAGATGAGATCTCGCGGAAACGGAATCTTGCGGCGACGGAAAAGTATTTTCGAGGCTCCTCTGATTTTTTGCGGAATATTTGGGAATATATAGGCGCAAGACCTAGGTGAGGGGCCGCCAGGGAGGCCACAAGCCTGTCCACCGCCGCCTCCCCCTCGTGGCGGAGTGGGGGCTTGTGGGCTCCCTGGATCCCACCTGGCTTGGCCCAAAAGCCCCCTGTACTTCTTCCGTTCGGGAAAAATCATTTCGGGGTTTTTCTTCCGTTTGGACTCCGTTCCAAAATCAGATCTGAAAAGAGTCAAAAACACAGAAAAACAGGAACTGGCACTTGGCACTGAATCAATAAGTTAGTCCCAAAAAAGATATAAAAAGTTACGTAAAACATACAAAGAAGGCAAGATAACAGCGTGAAACCATCAAAAATTATAGATACGTTTGAGATGTATCAGCCAACATCAAACAAGTGCAGCGCAAGGCATGTCGAATCGCGGTTTTAAGCCGTTTCATAGGTCGCCTTGGGGAGAAGACCATCCCTCTCTATCAGCTACTCAAGAATACTGATCATTTCGTGTGGACAGGTGAGGCCAATGATGCTTTCGAAGCCTTGAAGCAGCAATTAGCTAACCCGCCGGTGCTAGCGGCCCTGACAGACAAAGAGCCTATGCTCCTGTACATTGCGGCTAATTCCAGAGCCGTTATCTTGGCAATAGTTGTCGAGAGAAAGGAGGAAGGGAAGGAATACCCCGTCTAGAGGCCGGTATACTTCATCAGCGAAGTCCTTACTCTCTCCAAGCAACGTTACCCGCATTGGCAGAAGTTGGTTTTTGGGGTGTTCATGGTGAGTCGAAAGTTGAAGCACTACTTTCAGGAACACCCGGTCACGGTCGTCAGCACCGCTCCCCTCAGCAACATTATTCATAACTGAGAGGCCACTCGACGGATTGCTAAATGGGCCATCGAGCTGGGTCCTCATCAGATTCGATATACACCTCGGACGGCTATCAAGTCTCAAGCGCTCGTGGACTTCATCAATGATTTGACCGAGTTACAAATCCCTGAGGAAAGACCTGATCTTATATATTGGACCATCTACTTTGATGGGTCCATACAGTTGGAAGGTTCGGGGGCTGGCGTGGTGATAACTTCGCCTCACGGTGACAAGTTTTGCTATGTCCTCCGACTCATGTTTCCATGTACTAACAATGCAGCAGAATACGAAGCTTTGCTTCATGGTTTGCGACTCGCCAAGGAGATGAACCTCACAAGAGTGAGATGCTTGGGTGATTCCGATCTGGTGGCGCAACAAGTTTCTGGCACTTGGGATTCGCGAGACCCTTTGATGGCGGCTTACAGACAGGCTGTGTCGGATGTGGCGGGTCATTTCAGTGGCTACCAAGTGGATCACATTGATCGACGGCTTAATGAAGCAGCGGACGCTCTTTCCTGCCTCGGTTCATAGCGTAAGCCGGTTCCTCCCAATGTCTTTTTGGATATATTATATAACCCGTCAGTCAAACTGCCTTCGGAAGAAGATCTGGCGGTACCAGACCCCGAATCTCACCTTGTGGCGGCTCGTCACGCTACTCCGGATTGGGCGACTCCCTATAGTATCTCACCAGAGGCGAGTTACCTACCGATGAGTTGCTAGCTCGCCAAGTTATCCACCGGAGCAAATCTATGGTCATACATAATGGCGAGTTACATAAGCGTAGCACCTCAGGAGTATTGCAAAGATGTGTTTCTTCTGAGGAAGGTTGTATGATCCTCAATGAGATTCATGCGGGCGATTGTGGTCATCATGCTGGATCATGATCCTTGGTTTAAAAGCTTTCAAGCATGGGTTCTATTGGTTGACGGGTCACGCAGACGCGGAGGAAATCGTTCGCCGATGTGATGGCTGCCAGAAGTTTGGGCGACAGACGCATGTACCGGCTCAGGAATTGCGGATGATACCAATCACTTGGCCATTTGCGGCCTGGGGGCTCGATATGCTCGGCCCTTTCAAGATGTCATCTAATAAAAAGACTCATCTGTTGGTGGGGGTTGACAAATTTACCAAATGGGTGGAAGCAGAACCTGTCAGCAGTTGCGACGCCGAGACGGCTGTTAAATTCCTGAAAAAGCTAATTTTCCGGTTTGGATATCCACATAGTATCATTGCAGATAATGGTACCAACCTTTCCAAAGGTGCAATGCAAGAGTTCTGCTCACGGGAGCATATCCGACTTGATGTTTCTGCGGTGGCGCACCCCCAGTCTAATGGACAGGCAGAGAGGGCGAATCAGGAAATCTTATGAGGGATTAAGCCCCAACTCATGGTGCCCTTGGAACGCACGCCAGGATGTTGGGTTGAGGAATTGCGATCAGTTTTGTGGAGTATCAGGATAACTCCAAACCGCTCCACGGGTTTTACTCCTTTCTTCCTGGTCTATGGGGCGGAGACGGTGTTACCAAGCAACATCAAACATGATTCCCTGTGAGTCGCCGCTTACGTGGAGGAGGATAACGAGTCAGCACGACAAGACTCGCTGGACGCCTTGGAAGAGGAACGTCACTTGGCCGCTTCACGGTCGGTGATTTATCAGCAGGATTTACGCCGTTATCATAGCCGCCGGGTCAAGAGCCGAGCTTTTCAAGAAGGCGACTTAGTGCTCCGCTTGATTGAAGATCATATCGGTATGCACAAGTTGTTGCCCCATGGGAGGAACCGTTTGTCATCAGCAAGAACCTTCGAAATGGCTCCTACTATTTGATGGATCTTCGTCCAGACCGACCGACCACAGAGGTTTAGACAACTCGCCCCTGGAACATAGCCCATCTGCGGCCTTATTATACATAGAGCCATGAGCTCCCTTTTTTCTATTTTATCAAGTTTTTGTAATACGTGAATTGTGAAAGCAATAAAGCTGGCACCCACGAATTTCGGGGTCCTTTGCCGTTTCAGCTTTTGAAAGCATGACTCTTTATTGTTCTATAAGTCGCCCAAACAAGGACGCTATCAGCATCAGAGAGCATAAGTCGCCATGCTGCACTTATTTCAAAACCGGATGCTGGTAAGCCAAAGAGGACCAGAAGTGCCATGCCGCAGGTTCAAACATGGGCGCCCTATATGGTTTTTTGAGAAGTAAACCGGCTTACTTGGGGGCTAGTAGTCCCCAAGTCATTTTGTAGTAAGAGTGTATACGCTTCTGTAATCCTATGCCTGGTTTCTTCCTAAACCATAGGTCACTTGGGAGCTTCCACTCATTGAGTTCAGCCTGAATGCCCTTTTGGCTAGCGAAAAATTACCGCATTACAAATGGTTATACTGGACTATGTGTTGAACAAGTCGCGACATGGACCTATGAACTCAAGGCGAGTCAATCTGTTATTTGGACCCTGAACTCGTCTTGGTTAAAACATAAAAGGTACCGGCCAGAGTCACACATGGAAAATAGAGAAACCATTGGTTCATCGAACCCGCTTCACAGAAGCATTGACTCGTGCCTGATGAGCCGGTCTAAAATAAACAAAGCTTTCTCAACAAAGCTTCCCAAGGGTAACACTAGAGTTATTTAAACTCGTCTTATCCTATCGAAACTCATTGATTCTAACTTGCCCCGGCTTATGTTTTTTCTAACCTCGGGGCTGATTTATCTCTCACCATGATTCACGGGGCTCGTATGGTTTTCCTAACAAACCAGGACAAAATTGGAGCCATTGCTTGATTCATGCAAAAGTCGTAGGCGAGTCATAAAAATGTTCAAGGACTACAAATAAAGTTCCATCCAGAAGACAAAAAGGTATGTTTTGTGTTTTCACACACACTACCAAAATAATTACATGGCTCTCATGGCCAGAATGGGCATCATTCATCAGCAAAAGAAGAATCCATTTGCGAGTCAAGCCACCACCGAGTCGCCTTGCCTTGAGCTTTCGCCGCTTATAATTCGTAAGTCGCCCAGTTTCCAGTTACACTTGTACAAGGCGATGAACTGATCCTCCTCAGCCAAGAAGTTACACAAGTACAAGTCAAGGTTAAAAGGATTCCTGGGGCGGCTCGGAACCAAGCTGGCAATCTGATATGAAGGAGGTGTCACTTTCTTTTTATTTTCATCATAGGCGGATTGATACTTCTTTAGGTCAAAACTCGTCGCCAACTGAGTCGCCACGTAGCATGAGTCTACGATGGTTTGCTTATAATCCACTTCGGTGAATTTTGTGCCATCAACCTTCAGCTCGGGGTAGCCGGCGATTATTTCCTCAGGTTTAAGCTCCGGGGCATACGCAAGGCACCGACTTAGGGTGTTCAACACACCTGTTCGGGCGGCTGATCTCTTTAGTTCTTCTACTTGAGGAGGAAGCGTGGACAAGAAGCCGAGCATTTGCTTGATGGTCATTGTTGGTTCCTTGCTGCCCATCACCGCCTTAATTGATAACACGCCTCCCGTGTACAGCTGCTCAGCAAAGGTGTATATGGCTCTCAATTTAGTCATACAATCATCTGGCAGTTTGACGGCTCGGGCACCTGCAACAGTGGCATAAGTATTTGGAGATTTTTTTTATACTAACCTGGTTAGTCAAAGGAAGTTCGGCGATCAAACTTACCGAACATGGCGACTATCATATTGGATATATGCTTTTTCAAGCAAGTCAGCTCGTGTTGGGCGGCTTTCAATTTTTCTTCTGCTTGTTCAGCACGCTTCAAGATGGCGACTTGGTCGGAGTTGGATTTCTTCTCAAACTTCTCGTGGTCAGCCTTCATCTTTCCTAACTCGGCCTGCAGCAAGCGGGATCTAGCCTCCAGCCCAGAGTAAGCATCCTGCTGACCAGTCAAATTCTTCTTCAAGTCGGCTATCGCCGCCTCACTCTGGGCCATAGACTCCTACACATAATATTTGGGGAGACAAGTCTCAGAATTTTTGCAAACTATACTCCTGACACTTGGGGGCTAATGTATGATTTTTTACCAAAAAGTCATACCACATACAAGACCCGGCCCATCTTCTAAAAAGATGACCCGGTCCTTGGGGGCTACGGTTGAAGTTTTCTATTACAAGACCCGGCCCATCTTCTAAAAAGATGACCCGGCCCTTGAGGGCTACAGGTTGAAGTTTTCTATTACAAGACCCGGCCCATCTTCTAAAAAGATGAACCGGGACTTGGGGGCTATAGGTTGAAGTTTTCTATTACAAGACTCGGCCCATCTTCTAAAAAGATGGCTGATACGTCTCAAACATATCTATAACTTTTGATGGTTTCACGCTGCTATCTTGTCTCCTTTGTATGTTTTATGTACCTTTTTATATTTTTTTGGGGACTAACTTATTGATTCAGTGCCAGGTGCCAGTTCCTGTTTTTCCGTGTTTTTGACTCTTTTCAGATCTGATTTTGGAATGGAGTCCAAACGGAAGAAAAACCCCGAAATGATTTTTTCCCGAATGGAAGAAGTCCAGGGAGACTTTGGGCCAGGCCAGGTGGGCCCCAGGGATCCCAGAAGGGCCCACTCCGCCACCAGGGGAGGCGGCGGTGGGCAAGCTTGTGGCTTCCCTAGCCGCCTCCTGACCTAGGTTTTGCGCCTATATATTCCCAAATATTCCGCAAAAACTCAGGGGAGCCTCGAAAATACTTTTCCCCCGTCGCAAGCTTCCGTTTCCGCAAGATCTCATCTGGAGACCCTTCCCGGCGCCCTGCCGGAGGGGACTTTGGAGGTGGAGGGCTTCTTCATCATCATCATCGCCCCTCCAGTAGTTCACTTCAGACCTACGGGTCCGTAGTTAGTAGCTAGATGGCTTCTTCTCTCTCTTGGATCTTCAATACAAAGTTCTCCATGATCTTCGTGGAGATCTATCCGATGTAATCTTCTTTGGCGGTGTGTTTGTCGAGATCCGATGAATTGTGGACTTGTGATCAGATTATCTATGATATATATTTGAGTCTTTGCTGATTTCTGATATGCATGATTTGATATCCTTGTAAGTCTCTCCGAGTCTTGGGTTTGTTTGACCAACTAGATCTATGATTCTTTCAATGGGAGAAGTGCTTGGTTTTGGGTTTTCCCATGTGGTGACATTTCCTAGTGACAGTAGGGGCAGCAAGGCACACATCAAGTAGTTGCCATCAAGGGTAAAAAGATGGGGTTTTTATCATTGGTTTGAGATTATCCCTCTACATCATGTCATCTTGCTTAAGGCGTTACTCTGTTCTTATGGACTTAATACACTAGATGCATGCTGGATAGCGGTCGATGTGTGGAGTAATAGTAGTAGATGCAGAAAGTATCGGTCTACTTGTTTCGGACGTGATGCCTATAGAAATAATCATTGCATAGATATCGTCACGACTCTGCACAGTTCTATCAATTGCTCGGTAGTAATTTGTTCACCCACCGTCTACTTGCTTTCATGAGAGAAGCCACTAGTAAACACTACGGCCCCCAGGTCTATTCACATCCATCGTTTACAACTCTGCTTTTACTTTGCTTTGTTACTTTGTTACTTTCAGTTCTCACTTGGCAAACAATCTATAAGGGATTGACAACCCCTTCATAGCGTTGGGTGCAAGCTTTTGTGTTTGTGTAGGTTGGTGAGATACTCTTCCGCCGGATTGATACCTTGGTTCTCAAACTGAGGGAAATACTTACCGTCGCTGTGCTACATCACCCTTTATGCTTAGAGGGAATACCAACGTGACGTAGTAGGAGTATTTCTGGCACAATTGCCATCGGTACACAGCAAACATCAATGACCCGGCCCTTGGGGGCTACAGGTTGAATTTTTCTACTATGAAGACCCGGCTCATCTTCAATAAGATGACCCGGCCCTTGGAAGGCTAATGAATATAGGAACATATATCCGCATACCTCGTGTTTGGTATTCATAAGTCGGAGCAGGCTTTTGTTCAGCTCAAAATCCTTCTCCAGGTGAGTTGTGAAGCCAGAGCATAGTTGGTCGAAATCCAGCTTCTCGTATTGAGGAAGTTTGAGGTGTTCTGAGTCGCAATCAGGAGGAAGGTGACTTCCCTTTGATGTATGTTTGGAGAGCACGGCAGTTGGAGGAGTAGAATAGCCGAAGCCGGTGACCATGACATCTGGATCGTCAGTCGCCTTGAGAGGGCTTGGCGGGTTACTCGGGCCAGCGGTTTGTTTCAAGATGACGTGTGAGTCATCCCGGGCATCGGGAAGGTCGCCTGCAGGAATGTCGCAAGCCGCCTTTTGCTCCCTTTCAGCCTCAGGAATAGATGTGTCCGCACCAAAGGCATCAGATGATTGTTGTACAGGAGGAGAGTCGCCGGTTTTCCTTTTCTTTGCTTGCGCCCTGCAATAAAGCGCCAAGGTTTAACGCACATGTTATGGTTTAACATAATTTGGGTTAATAGTGTAAACTTACCCTTGCACGCGAACCATCGGCGGGAGAGCAGAAATAGCCGAGTCACCAGATGAGGGAGGAGAAGTCTGGCAGGACAAAGATTTGAAAGTCACAAGGATGGCGGGTTATATTTCACACGACAAAAGATATGACAATACACGCGTACCTTGATACGTCTCCGTCGTATCTATAATTTTTGACTGTTTCATGCCAATATTCTACAACTTTCATATACTTCTGACAACTTTTTATACTCTTTTTGGGACTAACATATTGATCCAATGCCCAGTGCCAGTTCATGTTTGTTGCATGTTTTTTGTTTCGCAGAATATCCATACCAAACAAAGTCCAAATGTAATAAAAACTTACGAGGATTTTTTTTGGAATACTTATCATTTCGGGGAAGAAGAATCAACGCGAGGCGATGCACGGAGGGCCCACAAGCCCTGTAGCCGCCACCAGGAGGTACGGTGGCGGCTGGCAGGCTTGTGACCACTACTTAAGGAGGTTGGTGCCCTTCTTTCTCCACAAGAAATATAATATCCGGAAGAAAATCGTGTTAAAATTTCAACCCAATCGGAGTTACGGACCTCCGGGAATTTAAGAAACGGTGAAACGCAGAATCTAGGAGCGCAGAAACAGAAAGACACAGAGAGAGAGAGAGATCCAATCTCGGAGGGGCTCTCGCCCCTCCGCCGCCATGGAGACCATGTACCAGAGGGGAAACCCTTCTCCCATCTAGGGAGGAGGTCAAGGAATAATAAGAAGGAGGGGGGCTCTCTCCCCCTCTCTCTCGGCAGCGCCGGAACGCCGCCCGGGACATCATCGTGTGACGGCGATCTACACCAACACCTCCATCATCTTCACCAACATCTCCATCATCTTCCCCCATCTATATTCAGCGGTTCACTCTCCCGCAACCCGCTGTACCCTCTACTTGAACATGGTGCTTTATGCTACATATTATTATCCAATGATGTGTTGCTATCCTATGATGTCTGAGTAGATCATCGTTGTCCTATCGGTGATTGATAAATTGCTATGATTGGTTTAATTTGCTTGTGGTTATGTTGATGTCCTTTGGTGCCCATCATATGATCGCGCCCGTGGATCACACCATAGGGTTAGTTGTATGTTGATAGGACTATGTATTGGCAGGCTAGAGTGGCAGAAGCTTCAAACCTAGCATAGAAATTGATGCATATGGGATTGAAGGGGGGGCAATATATCTTATTTCTATGGTTGGGTTTTACCTTAATGAACGTTAGTAGTTGCGGACGCTTGCTAATAGTTACAATCATAAGTGCATAGAATTCCAAGTAAGGGATGACATGCTAGCAGAGGCCTCTCCCACATAATTCTTGCTATCGATCTAGTAATGTAGTCAATTGCTTAGGGACAATTCCGCAACTCCTACCACCACTTTTCCACACTCGTTAGACACTCATAGTTGTTTAGTTATCTAACCAGCCCCTAGTTTTATTTACGTGTTCCTTACTTTCTTGAAAGACTATCCTTTCACTCCTTCAAAGTACTTCTAGTTTCATACTTGTTCTAGGTAAAGCGAACGTAAAGTGCGCGTAGAGTTGTATCAGTGGTCGATAGAACTTGAGGGAATATTTGTCCTACCTTTAGCTCCTCGTTGGGTTCGACACTCTTACTTATTGAGAAAGGCTACAATTGGTCCCCTATACTTGTGGGTATCATACCTCACTGGTCCGTTTGCGACCGGTCGTTTTCTCGGGCAGTCCAGTGATCAAGTCGCCAGAACGACTGCAGGTCTTGCGAGAGGGGGTGAATCTTGCTTTCTTCAAAAGGAAATCAGGGCCATATAAGCATGAGGATGCGATATGGGGACTTTCCCGCAGATCCGCCTGGCTGGTCTAGGAGAAGAAGAAGGTGAGTTGGAAGAAATGGAAATTGCCTCGACTGCGTCATTCTTGATCTCATCGTCATCACCCTGCATGAAAAGATATATGGTATAAACTTAAGTCGGAACATGTGGAGAAGGGACAAGGAAAAAGCCTTACCTCATAAATTGCCTCGTCTGCATGAGAGTCGCCAACAAAAGATGAATCTTTGATGGCGGTTTTCTTCCTGCTCACCGTCTTCTTCTTCTTGGGTGGCGCCTTAGTAGACTTTGAGGGGGCGACTTTGGGATCCCTCCTCCAAAACACATCAGTTCTCTGACAAATAGAGGCAGGTCTTTAACCACAAAAGTTGCTAAAGTATAAACAAGACAAATGGCGGTTTAGATTCTTACTCGAGGCACCGGGTTGGTACGGCAGAAGCCTCTAAGGCCGATCTTAGCACATTCTTCGAGAGACTCGCCGGTTAATCTCTTGATGACTCCGACGATTTCACTCTCTGAAAGTTGGCGGCGACTAGCGCTCTGTGGATGCTCTAAAGTGCCATCATAATCACACATCAACCCGTCGCGACGGCTCAAGGAAAGGATATTCCACTCTATCCAGCAGCGGAACAGGTCGATCCCGATGAGCCTGTTGTTGTACAAGAATTTCAGATCCGAAAAAAGTGGAATGAACTCCGACTCTTCTTCTTCAGGAAGCTTGGTAGGGAATTTAAAATCCATAGGCAAGTGATCTGCTCTGAAACCCGGAAGAGGTTTCTCGCCTGGTGGAGCAGTGTTTTTGCAGTAGAACCATGACTCGGCCCATCCTTTGGGGTGGCTGGGCAAACGAACTGACGGGAATCCACGCTCGCGACGTCTCTGAACGTTGACCCCTCCAAGCTCATGGTTAGGACCGTTGGAGAACTCGGTCTGGCGGTTTAGGTGGAAGAAGTTCCAGAACAAAGGGATCGAGGGTTCTTTCTGTAAGTACACTTCACAAAAGACCTGGAATTGGCATAATTGGAATTGGGTCCTAGGTCTTGAGGATGAAGGTTGAGGAAGTGCAGGGCATCTCGGAAGAACTTTGATCCAGGAGGCTTAAATCCACGCTCGAGGTAGTCGGTGAAGATCACCACTTCTCCTGGCCCCGGGTTGGGAATTGGCTCGCGCGGGGCGGTTCTCCAACCAATAATCTCTTTACTGTCAAGGAGACCCGCCTCGACGTATTGCTCAAGTTTGGCATCGTCGACTTTAGTTGGCAACCAATCACACTTCATGATGGCCATGACTACAAAAAAATGGAGTGCGAGGCGACTCAGCAAAGATTATAAAGTACTCTAACCCGCTGATACAGGTCCATGGTGTTCACAGAAGAGTTTAGTAACTCGCCCACCAGCCGAAAGAAAAAGGGGCGTCCTGACTACAGTAATTAAACTGAGTCGCCATAAAGGCTGAAGGTAAGAGGTGACTCTTGAAAAACGTTCTCGTCCTTAGAGATATTCTCGATGGGTAAAAAAAACATGTTCCTGTGGACGGGCAGAAAGCTACACATCTACGGACAGGTAAAAAATACGGAAATATTATCCGAGGTAATGGCGATGAACTATGCGCACAGTATAGTTACAGAGCTGGTCAACAGAGCACGAGTTTTGAACTAGTAGAAGGTTCATATTAAGATGGTCGATGCCTATTGCAATCTGAAGGTAATTATGGCAACGGGAGGCAGATCTAACATGTCTAGAGGTGTTCATCCAGCCATGAAGTTGAGAGCTACGGCCATGGAGGTCTTGGTCTACACCTAAGAGATGGAAGAAGTGTACCTGGCAACAGGGGATCGCCGTCGGGAACATAGGATCGGGCCTTCGTGCTCCTTGCTGCCGCGAGAGCCGCGGTCGATGGAGAACGATTCCGGGCACCGAGGATGATGCCGAACGATGGAGTCGAGGACGACGCCGGGATGCTGGAGCTCGGAGACGATGTCGGGAGGCCGGTGCGCGGAAACGAAGGTGGAATGGAGGTAGGTGACGAGGCTCCTCTTCCCCCCATTTCCCTCGGTATTTAAGGAGGAAGAACGGGAAACGAGGCTGTCAATGCAGAAATCGAGGCGACAAGTCAGTAAACGCAATGATGGCACCTAGATTTTCGGGATAAACAATTATGGGCGAAAGATTCGTTGACAGTTACAGTGCTTGGGAACTGGAACCGAGGAGCTGAGGTGACGTCCTCTGAACACTGTATGGCGACTCGGGATTAGGGTGCTACAAATGGCTCAGCGTTTACCGTAAGCTGGGGATAAGGAGAGTCGCCACAAGATTGGAAGGAGTTTATTGGCACGAATAAATTCATGACAATCTGGGGCCTAATGTTGGGGATGTTACCTGTGGGTAACCCGCCCTTAATGGGCCGGGTCACCAAAGGGGCGACTCACCTTTGGCCATGTGTCCAATGGCCCAGAAGCTGTGAGGCGGTTCAAGAAGACCGTACGGATGATGGAACAATGAGGAAGCTCTGAGTCGTGAGGAGCACGGCGACTTAGAGATAAGGAAAACTACCAAGTGTAGGATAGCAGGACTTTGTAAACCCTATGGCCTCGACCTGTATATAAAGGCGAGTCCTGGGAAAAGGTCAGGCGAGTTAGAGAGAATAGAGAGCTAGGTCAGGCAAGTTACACCCTCCTTGTAATCGAAACCATCATCAATCTACACAAAGCGGGACGTAGGCTTTTACCTCCTCACGTGGGGCCGAACCTGGGTAAATCTGAGTCTCGCTTTCGCTCACCCCCTATGAGTCGCCACCAAGGTGCGATGGCTCCATCTTTAAGTCCTTTCATGAGGACGTCTGCCATGACAAAACCACGACAGCTAGGCCTTCTGTTATTTACCAAGTGTATAGGTGCATTAATTAAATAACAGATTTAACATAATGATATCAAACTCATGTTATCACATGAGACAATTGCACCTACATCTAGTAACGCTAACATTAGAAGCTGAGCAAAGCCTACTTAGACATTCAAGATTTGCTAGGAAGGGATAAGTGTTTGGGTTTCATGGCAATATTAGGAGGCAATTATTTCAGTGGTAGGCAGCAAGCATATGACAGAAGAAACATAATCTAGCATAACAAGTCTAGAGATGGAATCAAGGTCTTATCATCTTGCCTATGATGTCCTCAGCTTGGAGCGGCTCTTGTTCGTCCTGCACGTACTCTCCCGGATCCACGTAATCGCTCTCCAATCCCGGTGCTACCCAACATAAGAATAACATCCAATGAACAACAACACCACAAGATGCAACAAGCACATGATGCATGAGATGAAAGTGAACATGCATCTCTATTCCGGTCACTAGAACAAGCATGAGAACTAAATACAAGTTACTGGATAGAACTGTACTCTAAGCTATCTTGACATGCATGAGAATGACATGAACAGATGCGTCACGCGAAAACGATGCAAAGACATATAAAGAACGGAGCTACGGATCAACCGGAAACAACGAAACAAGAAAATAGAGTCCTACATGTCAAATCCATCACCACACACTCCAATGGCATATCTCTGGTATTCCCAGGTTGCCAATACATAAAACAAACAAGTATGGATGGAGTGGTGCAAGGAATATCACCACACCATCAACTATGCACTGACAAGCATCAAAATATCAAAACTATACAATCTGCCATAAAAAGCATCATAGCAGTTTGAGGGCTACATGCAAAGCACCTACACCCACCCAAATATGCCAAATAGGATATGTGGCAGAAGCTATCCAAGAGTACTACAAGCATGAGCAACAAGCTAATTCAAAGGAGTTTCACATAGGAACTTACACAGCTGCTAACTTGGACAAAAATATCAGTTTTCAGGGACTTATTGAAAATTCCAGATTCTCACTAGCTGTTTATGCTCTGAAGTATTTTGACAGCACCCAAAACAATATCTACAGAACTCCAAATGGAATGAAAGTTGACAAACAGCTAGAAAAACAGAAAATCTACAACTTTCCAGTTGATAGTAGAGGCTGAATCCCAACACATAAACTTCTACAAGCACAACTACACGGGAAGAAAATATAAGCAGATTCTCAGACTTGGTGAAAATCACAGGTTTTCACTAAACTGGAATTTACAGCCACATGCCTACTTTGACTAGGCACAACCTGCACATATGAACTCCTAAGCATGAAACAAAACCAACATGTGGTAGAGGGGTTCACCATCTACTATCACAACAAAGAATCAGCCTCTTGGGCTCATCACATCACATGGAACCAAGCTTTAAACATGGAACAAAACTGAAATATTTCATTCCCAGAAAGTGTTCCAAAGGTAAAACTAACTTCACCAATGGATTCCTCGGATGATTATACCCCCAAAAACATATATAATACCTATGTACTTGCATAGAACAAAAGAGCACAAAGTTAAGAAGAAGATTAGCATGGAATCACATAGAGTGAATAGTGCATCATCACATGTGCTTCCACTAGCTCATCACTTATGCATTCTCTTGCACATGCCCACAACACCAATGGTGACATGAGGGTTTAGACCTCATGTATGTGTGCCATGGCACATCACCACACACACTCTTGCATCAAGCATGGACATAGAAATACCTACACATGCTAGATAGAACACCCACTAACTACACACACATCATGCCTCCCTACAACTACACATATAACTTGCACATGTGCTACCAAGGCACAACATGCCTTGGCATGTGTGTGACACACACACAAGCACTCACAACTTCACAAGAACAACTATACCACACTCACACAGATGTGCACCTACACACACACACAAGCACTCACTTGCACAACATGGTGCATGAGTTCATCACACAAGAGGATAAGAAGCACACACATATGCATCACTAGGCTAGTGCAAAACTCACACATATACATGGATGGAGACACACATCTTCACATGAAAACCTAGTTCATACACACCATCACAAGATCTAGCTCACCACTACACTACATATACAAATATCACTACACATGCTATTCTACCATGCCAGCAACAATTGCTAGGAACACCTACTGTTGAGAGCAAGAAAATAAATACTACAAGGGATGTAGCCTACCACAACAACTATCTAGAAAGCTATAAGAGAAACAACAAAGGAAAAGCAAAAATATAAAAGGGGCTGGTCTGGGTTTTGAACCCAAGACCTGCAGGTATAACCTACTGAGCCTACACCACTTCGCTACGGCTCGAACACTTGATAGTATAGAGGAGTCTGCAAAGTTAAGCCATACCTATGCGCTACTACGCCAAAAATCAGAATTAAAAAGGGGGGTGGTGCCGCGGGGACTCGATCCCACGACCACCTGGTCAACAGGCCACGCTGCAACCACTACACTACGATCAGGGACTCGACAGATCAGGGGGACAACACAAGGTATCACTATAGAACACCATGGTCGCCCTACTCTGCTTTGCACAGAGAGACGACGATGGCGACGAGCACCGGAGCGTCTCTACTTCTTCTACTGCGCCGCGGGGAAACAACTGCGCCTACTGCTCCTAACCGTTCGAAGCCACTGTCCCGAGCACCGGAACAAGCCCTAGAGCCTTCACAAGAACAACACACACAACAGCACCTGCCGTACTCCTCTTGGGACAGAGGCACGACAGCGTTCTTCTACTGCGCATCTAAGCGAGGAGGAGGGGAGGAGGAAGCTAGCTCTCACCTAGGGAAGGAGGAGAGGTCGCCGATCGGGAAGAAGGAGCCTGACGAAGAAACAGTGCCAATCTGAAGAAGGCCGTAGTCGCGCTGTGCAGAACAGAAGTAGAGGAAGAAGTCCACCGGGAACACGCTGGCGACGTGGTCCTGCCCGTCGATGTGGTCGCGCCTCGACCTCAACGACGATGGGAATGGAACGCGGGTGCTTACCCCGAGCCCCCGGACATGTTGGTCGGCGCCGGAAGCGACGGGAGCACGGAGGACGACGATGGCTACTACCTCTCTTTCTCTGCGTTGGGACGGACGGTGTCAAGCCCCTCGTGCTCTCTCTCTCTGATGCTAGACAGAAAGCAGACATGGGGGAGGAACGACGTCAGAGAAAGGAGAAGGAGCGAGCCGGGCTGCCGCGGAGGAAACACAGAGGAGAGCGATGGGCCTGCTAGTGGGAGGAAGCCCACTAGTGGCGCCAGATAGAGGGAAAATAATTCTGTGGGGTTTACTATCTAAATCACACCAGCAACTAAAATAAAAGCACATGCTAAACTATAGATGCTAAAAATAAAAGCAAACTTACCCCTGGTCATAAGGAATTATGACCCATTTGAATAAAATAGAAAAGGGATTTTAGGAGCAAGTAAATATTTACAAAACAGTATTTATTCCACTGTTTTGTGAATATATAACACCTCTCAAACAAGTTTCAAAACAGCAACTTCACATCCTCACAATCACCACAAAACATGCTAAATCATGGACATTTTTGAAACAAGGATGGGACAAGTGAATATTGACTTGAGATAAAATAAAGGGGGAGGAGTTTTGAAACCCTAGTGCAACCAACATAGTTTCTCCTACTCTCAATGCACTCACATCATATCACATAGCACCACACCATCACATATTCATCACATCACATCACACATGGATTCACAAAACACAAACACAAGACAAGGTTGAATGGAATGGAAGTGATGCTGTCGGGACCTCGATCCTGAGCCATACAACTCCAGCATCTACACGTCATATCACTTTGTGGCCTCTCGCACGGTAATCACCCCGGTTGCCACCTTACCTTGGTCGGGACCGTTTGCGTCTTTTGGCTCACGTATACGACTGTGTTGCCAGCAATCATATGTCAAAGAACCTGGGTCGACATGGCTAGTTATGAACCTAAGTGGCACATCCGTACAGGGACATGCATACATAACCCAGCAAGGTAGGTGTCGGTCATCAGCGAGTGTAGACGAGTCGTAGCAAGCTACAGGGACTCCATTACACAGCGTGACATTTCCCCATGGGGACAGACACAGCAACCAAGAAGGATACATGCCGGTCAATCAATGTGTCCGGAGCAGTAGCAAGCTACCAAGGCTCGGTGGAAACACAAAGAGGCATTTCCCGGTATGGAGTACTACTCAAGGCACACAACTAGGTGTCGAATCCCACACATATCAATGCATTGCAAGCATCCACACAATATGCACGATATGTGTAGATACAACATGGCATCACAACATAACTCTACAACACATCGTTTATTTAATAGACTCCAAAGAGCCAACATAGTTTAATATTACAAACAGAAGGGGTCACATGACCCAACATTCAGAGCATAGAAGCATCAAGCGGAAGTTACATGTCTGGGTACAGACATCTACTAAAAGCGGCTGGAAGAGCCTAAAAGCTACAACGACCCTACCATAGGAGCCAGATCACTGTCTGGGTTCCCAAACTAAACCATCGATGTTAACGTCAAGAGATAATGTAGAGAGAGCGGCGTCTATTCTGCAAAAATGTGAATAAGCAACAGTAAGTACAAAGGTACTCAGCAAGTCTTACATCAGTGCTAACTACATATGCATCAAGTATCAATGAACGGAATTTGTGGGGTTTGTTGCAGAGAAGCCAGCTTTGACCTTTGGCTAACCTATTCTACTACAAAGTTTTATTATCTCTCTCGTCTCCTTACGAGAGAGCGCACACGAGTCCACATAACCACCACATCAATACACCTCCATGAATCCTCTCTCGTCATCCTATGAGATAGCCATCCATAGCACTCACACTTATCTGGACCATTTTAGAGTAACCATTAAAGTTATCTATGAACCATGTAAGTATCCAAGCAGTCCATAACCGAGGACGCGGCTATTCGAATAGATAGATACCCTGCAGGCGTGTACTTCGTCACACATGCTTCCGCCACTTATCGCCAAGTGCACATAAAAACCAGCACCTCGGCAACCTTCAAGCGGAAGCCCAGCGAAGGAGTTGGCCACGGACGTTAACCTACTAAGACTCACGCCCAAGACAGTCGCCTATCTAAGTTGGAACCCATAATGGAAGTCCGGCCGAGGTTTCCAACATGGCCTCAAACGATGTGAGCAGGGCCCCAAGCCGGTCCCGACTGGGCCGTTCATCCACTTAGCAGGCCGTGCCACAACCTATGAACGTTTCGAACTATTGCGACTTCTGGACTGAGATCAGAGTAGTTAATAGGCCGAGAGGGGTCGAGTTACCAGAACCCAATGTGCGATAGTAGCTAGTCTTGGAACACCAACACAAGATCTCGGGTCCTAAATGCGGCGGTAATGAGACAACCCACCATGTACTCCTACATGGCCTCTCATCGCTACCTTTACCAGAACAGTTTCACATCTCTAACTCTCATCAATAGGACATGATCATTCCATTACATCATTCCGATGCTCGGACCAAACTCAACCTAAGCATAGCAAGCGTAACAGGGTAAAGCACATATGGCTCAAGCATCTACCAGGTATGCTAGGTTGCATTGGTTTAGCTATTTACTATGATCAAAATCAGGTCATGCAAAGGAATAGGTGCAGCTATCGTAATACAACTATCAATTGAATCATTTTGTCCTAATGCATAGAAATGAGAGCAGGAGCGAGAGAATATGATTTTGTCGGAATGTTGAAAGGGGTTTTGCTTGCCTGTTAATCGAAAGAACTCATCTATTCTTCGATGCCGGTGATAACTACATCTCGCAAGGTCTATTGACAGATCAAACGAAAGAAATTAATCACGTCAAATGCTTCACAATGATGCATGAGCATGGCAAGTTGTCATGATGCTGATTTCATATAGTGCAAGTGATCACAGGTTGAAAGAAGTTTATTTGATCTATATAAGTCATTTTCAAAATCCAATTATATCATTTATAAGCCTATTGTGAATTTGTCATATTCAGCAAGGTTAAAATGTCCAAACATGTGTATAAATGCCACCAATGGATTCCTTGCATTTTTCTGATACTTTTTAATATATAAATTATTTCCATCAGAGTTATATTCTAATTTCTATGATTTTTACAAGTTTCAGCAATTTTCTGGAATTAAATTAAGTCAGAAACTATTACTGCGTCAGGCTGATGTCATCCCTGCGTCAGCAGGTCAACCAGCCGGGTCCAGGTCCACCTGACCAGTGGGGTCCACTGGTTAGTGACCCATAGACTAAACCCGCGCTGACCCGCACTTAGTGAGGTTTGACTCACTAGTGGGGCCCTCTGTCAGTGTTTGTGGGGGGGTTAATTAGCGTGTTAATGGTCGGCCACATTGACGCCCAGCGGAGGGTGGTCGCCGGCGACCAGACCCGCGGTGGAGGCTCGCCGGAGATGGCCGAAATTGCGCTACGGGGCACTATTTGGCAAGCGGTTTGCGGCTATGGGACGCTGGCAGAGCGCCGCATCCATTCCGAGGGTTTTGAGGCGCTGGGGTGGTCTGTGGCCACGGCGGCGACGGGCGGAGCAGCGGCGCGCTACGGTCAGCAGTGGGGGCGACGGCTATGGTGAGGAACAGGTCACGGGGATAGGGGAAAAGGACGCAGGAGCTCACAGTGATGCGGAGGGGGCACACGGCGAGCTCGGGGAGGCGCGGATCGTCGCGAATCGAGGACGGCGGCCTTCGATGGCCGGAGGAAGAAACGGCGACGATGGCGACGCTGCGGGGGCTCGGGTGCTCGGAGGAGATGATGGTGGGATGCAGCTCGTCGAGGCGGAGGAGTAGAGCTCTTCAGGGAGGCGAGGGGTGGCCGGGGTGGAGCTTGCGACAAGACGGGCGGACCAGCAATGGCGGCGAGAAGAGCAGGGGCAGAGAACGAGAGGAGAGGCAGAGAGCATGGGGGAGGAGAGGATAAGGGAGGGACGGCCTCGTGCGCTGGCGCGGTGGAGGCAGGAGGAGGCTCCACGCGTGCAGGAGGTGGTGAGGGCGCCGTGCCTTCCTTCTCCTCTGCCTTCTGGCACGAGGAGGAAGACGACAGGGAGACCCCCCCTCTGGTGGGCTGGGCCAGGAGGGTGGCGACAGGTAAGTTTTTCGGTTTTTCTTTTCATTTCTCTTTTATTTCTTTCGGGCATTTACTTTTAGGATTTAAAATAAATAGTTTGACCAAATATAAAACCCAAAAAATGTTATTAGGTGACAGAGACAATAATGTCCAATGCCACATAAAAGTTTCAACATTTTTGAAACTTTAAAATAGAAGGAATCAAATAATTCCATTCCAAATAGCTATTTAGTCAACTCAAAAATCCCTTTCAAAAAGTTCATGTGACCTAGAATTTTGGTTTGACAATTTTACCTTATGTCACAATTTTGCCATGTTTTTGGAACATTTTTCTGGTTCCATTTAAGGTATTAAATTTTATTGCCTTCTTGTCAATTGATCAAAACATTGGGGGCTTTGATCACTTCCTATTTAAACATCAAAGTTTTTATAACGCATGCATGAATGCTTGCTAAACAAATGAAAGCTAGGGCTGTGACAACTCACCCCCACTAAACAAGAATCTCGTCCCAAGATTTAGGCGTTGTCGGAAAGAGTTCGGGGTATTCAAGCCGAAGGCGATCTTCGTGCTCCCATGTTGCTTCATTCTCGGAATGATGGGACCACTGAACCTTGAGAAACTTGATGATGCAATGTCGGGTGCTACGCTCGGTTTCGTCAAGAATACGAACAGGATATTCTCGATATGATAGGTCATCTTGGAGATCAAGCGTTTCGTGGTATACTTCATGGACAGGGTCCTTGAAGCAACGCCTGAGTTGAGAAACGTGGAACACATCATGAACTTTGGAAAGCTGAGGAGGCAGCTCTAACTGGTAGGCAACCTCTCCTCGTTTAGCAAGAATACGGAAGGGACCAATGTAACAAGGAGCCAATTTGCCTTTGATACCGAAACGATGGGTACCTTTGAGAGGTGAAACCCGAAGGTAAGCCTTCTCGTCAACTTCATAACTTACTTCCTTATGACGGCGGTCATACTGACTCTTTTGACGAGATTGGGCAGTTTTTAAATTCTCACGAATAATGCGAACTTGCTCTTCTGCATCCTGGATCATATCCGGTCCAAAGAATTGTCTTTCACCGGTTTCTGACCAGTTTAATGGTGTTCGACATCTTCGTCCATACAGAACTTCGAAAGGAGCTTTGCCCAGACTAGACCGGAAACTGTTGTTATAAGCAAATTCGGTGAATGGAAGACACTTCTCCCAATTCATTCCAAATGAGATAACACAGGCTCTGAGCATATCTTCAAGAATTTGGTTGACTCTTTCTACTTGACCACTTGATTGAGGGTGATAAGCAGTGCTAAACGAAAGATGAGTTCCCATAGCTTTTTGGAAACTTTCCCAAAATCGAGAAGTAAAAAGACTTCCACGATCTGAATTGATTTCTAGAGGAACACCATGAAGAGAAACTATTCGAGAAATATATAGGTCTGCTAGCTGGCTAGCAGTTATACTTTCTCGGACTGGAAGGAAGTGAGCAACTTTCGAAAGGCGATCAATGACGACAAAGATGGCATCATTCCCTTTCTTGGTCTTTGGAAAACCAGTGATAAAATCCATAGTAACCTTGTCCCACTTCCACTCGGGAATAGCCAAGGGTTGAAGGGTGCCAGCAGGCCTTTGATGCTCTGCCTTAACGTGACGACAAACGTCACAGTTCGCAATGAATTGAGCGATTTCTCTCTTCATCCGGGTCCACCAGAACCTCTGGCGTAGGTCCTGATACATTTTAGTGCTACCGGGATGAATCGTGAGAGGCGATTCATGAGCTTCCTTAAGAATCAAATCACGAAGTTGTTGCTTCTTAGGAACCACCAAACGATTATCAAAGAATACAACACCTTTATCATTACCCAAGAAACGACCGACAACTCCTTTGGCGATGTTGCTCTTGATCCGGGAAATTCCCGTATCATGTTTCTGGGCTGCTATGATCTGATCCTCAAGTGTCGGTTTCGACACCAAGGTAGAAAGGAATCCTTGAGGAACAAGGTGAAGGTTAAGCTTACGAAATTCCTCATGGGGAAGTGGTTGATTTTGTAGCAACATGAGGTTGTTACAATAGGATTTACGACTTAGTGCATCAGCCATGACATTGGCTTTGCCTAGGGTGTAAGATATTCCTAAATCGTAATCCGTAATCAACTCAACCCACCGTATTTGCCTGAGATTCAAATCCGGTTGGGTGAATATATACTTGAGACTCTGGTGATCAGTGTATATTTCGCAACGATTACCCAGAAGGTAATGTCGCCAGGTTAACAGTGCATAGACTACAGCGGCAACTTCCAGATCATGTGTTGGATAATTCTCCTCATGTGGAAGCAACTGTCGAGATGCGTATGCAATCACATGACGATCTTGCATAAGAATGCATCCAAGTCCTTGTCGTGAGGCATCACAGTAGATAATAAAGTCCTTTGCGAAATCTGGGGGCACAAGTACCGGGGCAGTAGTCAGTCGTCTTTTCAGCTCCTGAAAACTTTCCTGGCACCGTGGAGTCCATTCGAACTTCTTATATTTCTTGAGAAGTTCAGTTAGAGGTTTGGCAATTTTGGAGAAATTCTCGACGAAGCGAAGACAATAGCTTGCTAAGCCAAGGAAACTCCTAACTTGCTTCACCGATTCAAGTGGAGTCCAATCAAGAACGGCCTGAACTCTCTCGGGATTGACAGCAATACCTTTTGCCGAGATTACGTGACCTAGATAGGTCACTTCTGGTAACCAGAATTCACACTTGGAGAATTTGGCGTAAAGGCGATGCTCTCGAAGTTTCATCAATACCAGCCTAAGATGCTCAGCATGTTCTTCTTCGTTCTTCGAGTAAATCAGAATATCATCGAGGTAAACCACGACGAATTTATCCAAGTACTCCATGAAGATCGAATTCATTAAGCGGGAGAAAGTGGCTGGGGCATTGGTTAGACCGAAGGACATGACGGTGTACTCGTATTGGCCATAACGAGTGACAAAGGCCGTCTTAGGAATGTCCCCGTTCCTAATTTTGATTTGATGATAACCTAATCTCAAATCCATCTTTGAAAAGACTGCAGATCCAGCGAGCTGATCATACAGATCGTTGATCCTGGGGAGCGGATATTTGTTCTTTATCGTGACCAGATTAACCGGTCGGTAATCTACAACCATCCGTTCCGTACCATCCTTCTTCTTGACGAAGAGGACAGGGCAAGCCCAAGGGGAAGAGCTAGGACGGATGAAACCTTTCTTCAAGGATTCATCAAGTTGGGTTTTAAGCTCAGCTAATTCTTGAGGAGACATCTTATAGGGTCTTCTAGCAATTGGAGCAGTTCCTGGGACAAGTTCTATGACAAACTCTACTTCTCTGTCAGGTGGGACACCTGGCAGTTCCTCTGGAAAGACATCCGGAAAATCACGGACTACTGGGATGTTTTCAAGGTCTGGAAGAGGATTAGCATTGAGGGCATATATCTGACGTTTTGTAACTCCAGATGAGACATTTACTAACTGGCCAGAGGTATGGGTGAGCTGAACAGATCTAGAGAAACAATCAATTTTGGCATGATGAGCTGTCAACCAGTCCATCCCCAAAATGATATTGATGTCTGAAGTCTTGAGAGGTATCAAGGAAGCAAGGAATACTAGACCATCAATAAGGATTTGGTTCCCATGACTTGCTGCATTAGTTTGCCATTTGGAACCTAGAGCCTGAATTACTAATGGGGTGGGCATATCTACGAAAGCAATGTTATGCAAGGAGGCATAACATTCGGTGATGAAGGAGTGAGATGCTCCAGAGTCAAAATAGAACTGAAGCTGGATGAGAATTTAACAAGGAGCGTCTTAAGCACGACATCATCATCATCTTGAGCTTCTTCTGCAGATACATGGTGCACACATCCACGAGTTAGAGAAACTGACTTTTCCTTGAACTTCTTGGTTGGTGGCTTGCAACGAACAACACCCATCCCTAAAGGAGGTGGAACAAAACCACGCAAAGGGCAATCCCTTGAATAGTGTCCTGGCTTACTACACTTGAAGCACGATCCAAAAATAGGACGGGGGTCTAGGTTGAACGCTTGATTAATGAGATTATCCTGGGGGACACTTGGCATCGGCAGACGAGGCGCCACATAGGTTGGCCTTGGTACATATCTCGGAGTGATAACAGCATTCGGGATCCATATCCTACCCTTCTGGGATATAGAAGTTGAAGATGATCCAACATCACGGTTGTGCTTGCAGGATTCCTCGTAGGTCATTCTGCTTGTTTCTGCTTGGATGGCTTTGTTCACAAGGACCTCAAACTGATGAACTCATGCAAACTGAGATCATGACGAAGCTTTGGGTTAAGACCTTTCCTGAACCTAGCTTGCTTCTTGGCATCCGTGGATACCTTTTCTGGTGCATAACGCGCAAGGCGTCCAAACTCACGACTATAAGCATTTACATCCAACTTGTCTTGAGTCAAACTGCAAAACTCTTCTTGCTTACGATCTATCAGGGCCTACGGAATATGATGTTCACAAAAAGCTTCACAGAACTCCTGCCATGAAGTAACTTGGCCCGAAGGACGCATAGCCTCAAAGTTCTCCCACCATAGACTAGCAGAACCTTCGAGGTGATATGTGGCATAAGCAACCTTGTCTCCTTCAGCCACGTTTGCATAACGCAGCTTGTTATTGATACTTCGGAGCCAATCATCTGCATCTAGTGGCTCAATGGAATGATGGGAGGTGGGTGGATTCAACTTGATGAAGTCTCTGATGGATACTAGCTCATTGCACTGATAGGCTCTATTCCGCTCTATGTGCTCCAACAGACGGTTGGTGGCATGCTTATTCCTCTCAATTTCTAGCATAACCTGTGTCAACAAAGGCGGATTAAGAGAATCTTCTCCATCCCTACCATCTCCATGGTTCTGATCATGGCCAGCAGAACTCCGGGTTACTCGCGACATCCTACTGAAACAATCCAGGGTTCAGAGAAAAATAACACTAAATACCACAATCCCAGAGAAAATCGGACAACATAACGGCTGTATAGGCATGAAATATGAGGCATCCTTCAAGAGATCTAGGCAACATGACTACTCAATATTATGGATTCGAGGTGCAGCAAGAACAAAGTCATCTCTTCTCATAATTCTGATGAAAGCAGGAATGACACACAGAAACCATCCTATAAGTCCATGGTTCAGTAACTCGTCCTCCTAGTAGACAGATAATAAAACCTAGTCCTTAATCCCCGTAGAAAAGAAAAGGTGACTCAGAATAGAGTGACTTGAGGAAAGAGTAAAAAGAGCCTTACGTTCCCTTCCACAATCAATTCCCTTATATAGCTATAGATTTTCTAGACTCAACATCGACCATTTTGCCTTGGTAATCCTACAGGCAGTCAGGCTCTGATACCAACGCTGTCGGGACCCCGATCCTGAGCCATACAACTCCAGCATGTACACGTTATATCACTTTGTGGCCTCACGCACGGTAATCACCCCGGTTGCCACCTTACCTTGGCCGGGACAGTTTGCGTCTTTTGGCTCACGTATACGACTGTGTTGCCAGCAATCATATGTCAAAGAACCTGGGTCGACATGGCTAGTTATGAACCTAAGTGGCACATCCGTACAAGGACAGGCATACATAACCCAGCAAGGCAGGTGTCGGTCATCAGCGAGTGTAGACGAGTCGTAGCAAGTTACAGGGACTCCATTACACCGCGTGACATTTCCCCATGGGGACAGACACAGCAACCAAGAAGGATACACGCCGGTCAATCAATGTGTCCGGAGCAGTAGCAAGCTACGAAGGCTCGGTGGAAACACAAAGAGGCATTTCCCGTATGGAGTACTGCTCAAGGCACACAACTAGGTGTTGAATCCCACACATATCAATGCATTGCAAGCATACACACAATATGCACGATATGTGTAGATACAACATGGCATCACAACATAACTCTACATCACATCATTTATTTAATAGACTCCGAAGAGCCAACATAGTTTAATGTTACAAACGGAAGGGGTCACATGACCCAACATTCAGAGCATAGAAGCATCAAGCGGAAGTTACATGTCTGGGTACAGACATCTACTAAAAGCGGCTGGAAGAGCCTAAAAGCTACAACGACCCTACCATAGGAGCCAGATCACTGTCTGGGTTCCCAAACTAAACCATCGATGTTAACGTCAAGAGATAATGTAGAGAGAGCGGCGTCTATTCTGCAAAAATGTGAATAAGCAACAGTAAGTACAAAGGTACTCAGCAAGTCTTACATCAGTGCTAACTACATATGCATCAAGTATCAATGAACGGAATTTGTGGGGTTTGTTGCAGAGAAGCCAGCTTTGACCTTTGGCTAACCTATTCTACTACAAAGTTTTATTATCTCTCTCGTCTCCTTACGAGAGAGCGCACACGAGTCCACATAACCACCACATCAATACACCTCCATGAATCCTCTCTCGTCATCCTATGAGATAGCCATCCATAGCACTCACACTTATCTGGACCATTTTAGAGTAACCATTAAAGTTATCTATGAACCATGTAAGTATCCAAGCAGTCCATAACCGAGGACGCGGCTATTCGAATAGATAGATACCCTGCAGGCGTGTACTTCGTCACACATGCTTCCGCCACTTATCGCCAAGTGCACAAAAAAACCAGCACCTCGGCAACCTTCAAGCGGAAGCCCAGCGAGGGAGTTGGCCACAGACGTTAACCTACTAAGACTCACGCCCAAGACAGTCGCCTATCTGAGTTGGAACCCATAATGGAAGTCCGGCCGAGGTTTCCAACATGGCCTCAAACGATGTGAGCAGGGCCCCAAGCCGGTCCCGACTGGGCCGTTCATCCACTTAGCAGGCCGTGCCACAACCTATGAACGTTTCGAACTACTGCGACTTCTGGACTGAGATCAGAGTAGTTAATAGGCCGAGAGGGGTCGAGTTACCAGAACCCAATGTGCGGTACTAGCTAGTCTTGGAACACCAACACAAGATCTGGGTCCTAAATGCGGCGGTAATGAGACAACCCACCATGTACTCCTACATGGCCTCTCATCGCTACCTTTACCAGAACAGTTTCACATCTTTAACTCTCATCAATAGGACATGATCATTCCATTACATCATTCCGATGCTCGGACCAAACTCAACCTAAGCATAGCAAGCGTAACAGGGTAAAGCACATATGGCTCAAGCATCTACCAGGTATGCTAGGTTGCATTGGTTTAGCTATTTACTGTGATCAAAATCAGGTCATGCAAAGGAATAGGTGCAGCTATCGTAATACAACTATCAATTGAATCATTTTGTACTAATGCATAGAAATGAGAGCAGGAGCGAGAGAACAGGATTTTCTCGGAATGTTCAAAGGGGTTTTGCTTGCCTGTTGATCGGAAGAACTCAGCTATTCTTCGATGCCGGTGATAACTACATCTCGCAAGGTCTATTGACAGATCAAACGAAAGAAATTAATCACGGCAAATGCTTCACAATGATGCATGAGCATGGCAAGTTGTCATGATGCTGATTTCATCTAATGCAAGTGATCACAGGTTGAAAGAAGTTTATTTGATCTATATAAGTCATTTTCAAAGTCCAATTATATCATTTATAAGCCTATTGTGAATTTGTCATATTCGGCAAGGTTAAAATGTCCAAACATGTGTATAAATGCCACCAATGGATTCCTTGCATTTTTCTGGTACTTTTTCATATATAAATTATTTCCATCTGAGTTATATTTTAATTTCTATGATTTTTACAAGTTTCAGCAATTTTCTAGAATTAAATTAAATCAGAAACTATTACTGCGTCAGGCTGATGTCATCCCTGCGTCAGCAGGTCAACCAGCCGGGTCCAGGTCAACCTGACCAGTGGGGTCCACTGGTTAGTGACCCATAGACTAAACCCGCGCTGACCCGCACTTAGTGAGGTTTGACTCACTAGTGGGGCCCTCTGTCAGCGTCTGTGGGGGGTTAATTAGCGTGTTAATGGTCGGCCACGTTGACGCCCACCGGAGGGTGGTCGCCGGCGACCAGACCCGCGGCGGAGGCTCGCCGGAGATGGCCGGAATTGCGCTACGGGGCACTATTTGCCAAGCGGTTTGCGGCTACGGGACGCTGGCAGAGCGCCGCATCCATTCCGAGGGTTTTGAGGCGCTCGGTGGTCTGTGGCCACGGCGGCGACGGGCGGAGTGGCGGCGCGCTACGGACAGCACGGGGGGCGACGGCTATGGTGAGGAACAGGTCACGGGGATAGGGAAAAAGACGCAGGAGCTCACAGTGATGCGGAGGGGGCACACGGCGAGCTCGGGGAGGCGTGGATGGTCGCGAATCGAGGACGACGGCCTTCGATGGCCGGAGGAAGAAACAGCGATGATGGCGACGCTGCGGGGGCTCGGGTGCTCGGAGGAGATGATGGAGGGATGCAGCTCGTCGAGGCGGAGGAGTAGAGCTCTTCAGGGAGGCGAGGGGTGGCCGGTGTGGAGCTTGCGACGAGCTCGGGCGGACCGGCAATAGCGGCGAGAAGAGCAGGGGCAGAGAACGAGAGGAGAGGCAGAGAGCAGGGGGAGGAGAGGATAAGGGAGGGACGGCCTCGTGCGCTGGCGCGGTGGAGGCAGGAGGAGGCTCCACGCGAGCAGGAGTTGGCGAGGGCGTCGTGCCTTCCTTCTCCTCTGCCTTCTGGCACGAGGAGGAAGACGACAGGGAGACCCCCCCCCCCTCTGGTGGGCTGGGCCGGGAGGGTGGCGACAGGTAAGTTTTTCTGTTTTTTTTCATTTCTCTTTTATTTCTTTCGGGCATTTACTTTTAGGATTTAAAATAAATAGTTCGACCAAATATAAAACCCAAAAAATGTTATTAGGTGACAGAGACAATAATGTCCAATGCCACATAAAAGTTTCAACATTTTTGAAACTTTAAAATAGAAGGAATCAAATAATTCCATTCCAAATAGTTATTTAGTCAACTCAAAAATCCCTTTCAAAAAGTTCCTGTGACCTAGAATTTTGGTTTGACAATTTTTCCTTATGTCACAATTTTGCCAAGTTTTTGGAACATTTTTCTAGTTCCATTTAAGGTATTAAATTTTATTGCCTTCTTGTCAATTGATCAAAACATTTGGGGCTTTGATCACTACCTATTTAAACATCAAAGTTTTTATAATGCATGCATGAATGCTTGGCAAACAAATGAAAGCTAGGGCTGTGACAGATGCATGCATGCAAAGGAAGACATGGCAAGGTGACACATGAAATAACATATGCATTGACTCTCATTGCAATGACAAGGTGGACCCACATAGAGAAGGTTCCAATAAAGGCAAGTTACACTCTTGGGGTATTACACACACTTAACCCTAATTTCCCTTCAATCCAAAACTCATACCGAAAACTCCAAAATTTACCACGATTTTGATCACAAAACGATGAATTTTTCGGCTCTGTCCAAGGTTGTCCCATGCCGGTTTATCCAGTGCAATTGTTTCTTGCCGGCTATTTTCCATCCGATCAATCGTGAGCTTGTTGATCCTTGAAAACCCCCTCCAAGATCACAATACAATCGTGTGATCAGACCCATGGTGGGCGTCATCTGTCGTGGTTTTATCACGACACCTGTTCTCATGAGAGAACTTAGGTGTGAGACCATCCAACTATGTAGCAGTTTGAGATGAGTTGGTCGGAATCGAGAGACGCGAGTTTACCCAGGTTCGGCCCCTCCGATGGAGGTACAAGCCTACGTCATGCTTGTGTTTCATTGATGAAGATCTCGATTACAAGGATGCGAAATCGCTACCTCTAGTCTCGAGGGTTTCTGTTGTGGCTATGTCTAATGACTTGTCTCGTCATGGCTTATACTTGTCCCTCTTGGGGTGCCCTGCCCCTCCTTACATTGGTAGAGGGGTAGGCTTACATAGAGTCCTACTAGGACTTGGACTACCTTCTCTTGAATCCTAATCCGGGTCTTGATTCCCTTGTAGGGAATTCCTCCTTTTCTTGGGCCATCCCTGTGAGCCACCTTCCAGGCCTCTTCATGAGCCGCCTTACGCCGGCTTGCACACTAGGCCTTGGGCCTCGTCGTCTAGGTTGATCGGATGAGCGGGGTGACCCACGAACCGCCAGCTAATCGGCGAGTCATACCTCCTGGCCGGGTCAAACCTCCTGGCCGACTCACACCTCCTCGCAGGGTCAAGCCATGGGGTATATCCCTGACATGGAGCATGGTGCCTCCACACTGCTCTAACGGAGACGTACTTCCCCTCAATGGGAAGAAACTTTGGAATCACATCCTTGTCTTCGTCGTTTCCATTTGTGATTACTTCTTACCTTTACTTGTATTTGTTACTTGCTTGTCATTTTTGTTATTAGCATCATATAGGTTGCTCACTTAGTTGCATATCTAGACAACCTATTTGGTGCCAAACTTAATTTGTTGAAGAAAAACTTAAAATTGTTAGTTTCCTATTCACCCCCTCTAGTGAACCATATCGATCCTTCCACTAGTGCCCATGGCCAGTTGTTGTTTTCTACGTGTTTTTGTTTTTCAGGTTTCCAGTACCAAACAAACTCCAATTGACTCGAAACTATTTTATGATTCATCATGGACCAAAAGAACATCTCGAAGCTTTGGGATGAGACCTCAAGCCACAAGAGGGGCCCACAAGCCAACAAGGCACGACCAGGGGGTGGTCGCGCCCTGATGGCTTATGCCTTCCCCGTGTCCCCTCTTGCTCCATTCTCTGACCTACAAATTCACAATATTACAGAAACCCTAAGTATCATGTCCAAACACTTTTTACGTCGCCGCAAGTATTTGTTCCATGGTGATCTAATATGGAGCTCCGTTTTGGCACCCTGCGAGAGGGGGGATCGATCACAGATGGCCTCTTCATCAACCTTGTTGTCCCATGGTGATGTGCGAGTAGTTCACCACAGACCTACGGGTCCATAGTTAGTACCTAGATGGCTATCTCTCTCTCTTGATCTTCAATACAATGATCATCGCAACTTCACTTTGATCTATCCAATGTAATTCTTTTGTATGGTGTGTTTATTGGCATCCGATGAATTGTGGGTTTATGTTCAGATTATTCATGAAAAATATTTGAGTCTTCTATGAAATTATTGTGATTCTTATTTGCATGATCATCATAGATTCATAATTCTCTCTGATCTATTGAATTTCTTTGGCCATGTAGTTTGGTATTTTTTCAGTGAGAGGGGTGCGTTGTAGAGGGTTCAACCTAGCAAGTTTGTATATCCCAGTGATCGAAGGGGACAAGTTGCGTCTTTTTGTTGCTGCCACTAAGGATAAAACAATGGGGTTTATTCATATTGGTTGTGTTTACTTTGTTTACATCATGTCATCGTTCTCCAAGCATTACTCTATGTTACTTAATACTTCAGATGCATGCTGGATAGCGGTCGATGGGTGGAGTAGTAGTAGTAGGGGCAGGCAGGATCAACATATTTTCTTATGGGCGTGATGCCTATATACACATGATCATTGCTATGAAAATCGCATAACAATCTGTTGTTCTATCAATTACCCAACAGTAATTTGTTTACCCACCATATGTTGCTTTCATGACAGATGCCACTAGAGAACACTATGGCCCCCGGGTCTATTCACTTATATATTCAGAAAACTTATAATTTCCTCGTTGTTATTATTTTCCTTTTATTTTATTTTACAAGTTACAACTATCTACAATTAATTACATACCTCACTCACTTGCAAATAACAAGATCAAGGGGATTGACAACCCTCTTGCCCACGTTGGGTGCAAGTTGTTTGCTGTTTTGTGTGCAACCGCTGAAGACAGTTGAGGATTGATATTGCTATTGGTTTGATAAACCATGGTTTCTTAATCGAGGGAAATACTTACCCATATTGTGCTGCGATTACCCATTCCTCTTCATGGAAAACACAACCCATATCACAAGTATCACATAATGGTTGCGTGTTTCGACGGAGTGCTGCACCCACAAGGGGTCGACGAAGAAGCAACCTTGTCTATTCCACCATGGCTTACGCCCATGAAGGACTAGCCTCACTCGGGTAGATCTTTGTGAATTAGGCGATCTCCTTGCCCTTACAAACTTCTTTGTTCAACTCCACATGAAGTCGGAGGCTCCCAAGCGACACCTAATGAATCTAGGAGACACTACTCTCCAAAAGGTAATAGATGTGGTAAAAATGAGGAACTCCTTGCTCTCGTGCTTCAAAAGATAGTCTTCTCAACACTCAATCACTCTCTCACAGATTTGGCTTGGTAGAATAGATTGATTGGGTGGAAAGCAACTTGGAGAGGCTAGAAATAAAGATTCATATGATTGGAGACGAAGATCTTGATATCAACACATGAGTAGGTGGTTCTCTCTCAGAAAATGGATGGGGTAAGTGTTGGATTGTTCTGAGTGCTTCCTCTATGAGTGACAGGTAGGTGCAGGTGTATATATAGGCCTCTCCAAAAATCCAACCGTTACAACATTATTGCCCAACTCGGTGGAACCGAAGCAAAAATTCGGTTGCACCGCCTAGTGCAAAATGTGGCAACTTTTGGTGTTTCGATGAGACCGATATATGAATCTCGGTGAGTCTGATTTCGGCTAGCCTAGTCAGTTCCTCATATTGGTGGCACTGTTTCCTAAAAAACAGAAATTCTGATTTTAAGAAGTTGGATACCCGAGAGTTGGTCACTGTTTTTGGTTTCACCAAAATGAAACTTGGTGTCACCGAGACACTAGGGTTTGGCTTTAGATCTGTCCGGGGTGAAACTCGGTAGGGCCGAAGTGTATGAGTTGGTGGCACCAAATTTGACTCTTGGGGGTATAGACAGAATATTTTTGGGATAATTTCACGAGTATTTTTTATGGCTAACTCTAAGCACTTGAGCAACCAGATCAACATGGATACCTCATCCCTTTTGATAGCATTGGCTTTCCTATGGACTCATTTCTCACATAAATGCAAAATGTAGAGTCTTGAAGCTTGTTGCTAATAGATGTTCCTTGCATCTAGGGGATCTCCACACAATCCTTTGCCAATCCATTCATTGAACTTTTCCTGAAATATACTTGGTAGAATCATTACTCCAATGCAATATATGTTGTTATTAATTACCAAAACCACCTAGGGAGAAGTTGTGCTTTCAGCTCCCCAAGAACCACTAGGGCCACCGTATTCTCCTCATGTCCTTGCATAATGCAAGATGTCTTGATTCCAAGGTGCCCTTGAAGGCGGCGACCGAACATTTACAAACAAGGTTGGCAAAATCTCCATAACTTAGTTCGAGGCTCCTGACAACCCCACGAAGCTTCACCACAATGTATTGTGGCTTCGAGGTGACCTCTTGCATATAGGATGCCCAAACACCTAGGAGTACCAGGACCCGCAAGGGATTAGTGAGGAAATCAAATATATCTTGGTGGAAGTGTAGATTAAGGCCTTCTCAGGCAAAACCTAGAGCAACAATATTTTTTGTTGGATAGGGAGGGAGATCGGGTGAAAATGGATCTACACATACCGAGCGGTAGTAAAGTGAGAGCAGGGCGGTAGTATCGAACCAAGCGGTACTATTGTTCCCTAGTTCCTCTATACTACCACCAAAAGTGGGAGGGAGAAACCGGGACTTGGACAGGGCGGAAGTGCCCGCGATAGTAGGATGGGAAGTACCACGCCTAGCGGTACTACCGTTGGAATAGAAGCGGTACTACCACTAGAGGCGGTACTACGTGACCACTGCTGCCCTACTACTACCAATGCAAACAAGTCCGCCTTGATCCAGCAGAAGCTCGTACGGCACTGGGCAGCTTGAGTACCACGGAAGCGGTACTGCCACTGATCTGGGCGGTACTACCCCTACTCAGAGTGGTGCTGCCGCTGAGCACAGCGGTACTGCTGCTTGGTTGCCTCAACTTAGCCCAAACAGAATAATAGATGTAACTCCAAGTTGTCAAGAAGGAAAATGAGTGCATATGTGATTTGTACATGTTGATTCCACCCTAACCTTTCCAATGTGGACGCCTCTTAATAGTACAATTTTTCTACAACTCAAATACCACCGAAAAAGAGACTCCATAAACGACCATCTTCACTAACCACCACCGAGGGGAGAAAATGGTCTTGTGCCATATCATAGGTTATATGAAATGCTCAATGCACACGATTAGTCCATGAATTTCATTTCACTAATCACCAAAGCTACTAAGGGAGAAATAAGCCCTAACAAAAAACTCCACTCGCAAACAAAACTTCTTCGCCCGCAACGCGATTAGTGAGGTTTTCAGTCGCACTAGCTTGCTAACTATGAAGTATTAATATGGATATGGAAACAGAGAATGGCTTGACATTAATGAGAATGTTAAATTCATAATTAAAAGTGTGATGATTGGGATTGAAAGTTTTATAGTAATAAAATTGACAGGGTTCCATAAGTTCACTAGTGGTTGCTACTTGTAAATTGTGTTGGTATTTTCCCCGAAGAGGAGAGGAGATGCAACATAGTAGAGATAAATATTTTCCCTAATGAGAACCAAGGTTATCGAACCAATAGTAGAAACAAGCAAATTCTCATCGTGATCACCTACACACACAAGAGCAAACACTTGCACCCAACGCGGGCAAGAGGGTTGTCAAGCCCCTTGAACTCGTTACTTGCAAGGATTAAATAGGGATAAAAGGATAATATAAATATAAAAAGTAAATGCAAATAATAAAAGGCAACAAGTTATTTTTATTGTTTTTGTATTTATATTTAGGTAGACCTAGGGTCCATAGTTTTCTCTAGTGGCATATCTCTTGAAGATAACATACTGTGGGTAGACAAATTATTGTTGGAAATTGATAGAAAAGCGCATATCTATGAAATATTTATTCACGACAATGATCATGTATATATGCATCATGTCCATAAGAAAGTAGACCGAATCCTGCCATCATCTACAACTATTGCTCCACTCATCAACCGCTATCCAGCATGCATCTAGAGTATTAAGTATGAAATAGACTAATGCTTGGAGCAATATGACAAGATGTAGACAAAGTAAACTCAAGAAATATGAATAAACCTCATATTTTTATACTTAATTGCAGCAATACAAATATGTGTCATGTCCCTTTCTATCACTGGGACTGAGCACCGCAAGATTGAACCCATTACAACACACCCGTGAGACTCAAGATAAACCAATCTATTTGGCCAAACTATACTGATAAATCAGAGAGAAATATGAAGCTACAATAATCATGCATAAAGAATTCAGAGAAGACTAAATATTTATTCATGAATAATCTGATCATAAAGCCACAATTCATCGGATCCCAACAAACACACCACAAACAAGATTACACCGAATAGATCCTGGGAATAGGGGTGAACTTTGTATTGAAGAACTTAGAGAAAGAGATAGATTTCTAGGTACTAGCAATGGACCCGTAGGACTACGGTAGACTAATCACACAACATCTTGGGAGGAGAAAGGTTGATGTAGAGGTACTTCGTGATTGATCACCCCTCCGGCAGGGCACCGAAACAAGGCCCCAGATGGGATCACAGCAGAACAAAGACTTGCGACGGGTGTGGTGGTTTTGTCACGATAGATGTACTCATAGGAGAACTTAGGTGTGAGGCCATCACAACTATATGGTTGCTTGAACGGGGTTGGTTGGAACCGTGGGACGTGTATTTTACCAAGGTTCGGCCCATCGCGGTGGAGGTAGAAGCCTACATTGTGCTTTACTGATATTGATGATGATGATCTCAATTACACGCGTGCTATTTCGCTAGCTCTAGTCTTGAGAGCTTCTACTTCAATCTTGTCTAAAAACCTCTCCTTTTGGTGACCCAGGAGCTCCCTTTATATAATAGGTTGCCCCCTTGTTTACAATAGATTCCAGGTTCTACCCATAATATCAGTCTTACTCTAAGTCTTATATGTCTTTTGTTTCTTCCAATCTTAGGAGGTATATGTCTTGTGCACACTTTGTTGAGCCAGCAATAGCAAGTTGGGTCTTCTCTTCTGAACCTATTAAACCTGGTTGGGTCTTCTCTCTGGGCCGGGTCTACCCAGGTCGGGTCATCTCTCCGGGCCGGGTCTTCCCAAGCTGGGTCTTCTCTCGGGGCCGAGTGTTCCGAGGTCGGGTTCCTTCGAGGCTTCATCCCATAGAGAGCCGGTCCATTTAATGCACTCCATGACCCGGTTACGGGCCCTTTGGTTTTGTCGGGTTATGTGTTGGGACGTCGGGTCTAGCCACGATTTATTTCCCCTACATTAGCCCACAGGTTAGCTTGAATTTATTCATTCTATGCTCGTGAAATAAGAATAATTAATATGTGTAAGGGACCGACTCGCTCCACTAGCCAGCTTACTCAATGAACCGACTCCTAAAAAATCTGGGTCTCTTTTTTCATATCAAAAAGGCGGCTTCAGAATCAACTTGCCAATGTTGGTTCCATGCACAAAAATATTGAAAAAGTAACCCATCAGACATTGAGCGAGCTTCCAGTGCCTTGGCTTCCTGAAATATCGGCAATCTAAAAAATCCATTTAATGTCGAGCCGACTTTCAATGCTTTGACTTAATAAAAATTTGGGAATAGAAAATTCTTATATTGTTGAGCCAGCTTTCTGGGATGCGGGGCTCTTGCCAGATCATTTGACGTAGTGGATGCTGAATTAGGATGAAAATGTTAGGGAACGTTGCATGGGAAACAACAATTTTCCTACGCACACGCAATACCTATCCATGGTCATGATTATCTACGAGAGGGGAGAGTGAATGTACATACCCTTATAGATCGCTAAGCGGAAGCGTATATAACGCGGTTGATGTAGTGGAACATCTTCGCGATCCAAATCGCAGCCCATCCCGCGATCTCATCACGATCCATCCCGATCTAGTGCCGAACGGACGGCACCTCCGCGTTCAGCACACGTACAGCTCGATGACGATCTCCGCCTCCTTGATCCAGCAAGAGGGGAGAAGAGGTAGATGAGTTCTCCAGCATGGAGGCATGGTGGTGGTGGTGGTGGAGCTATTCCAGCAGGGCTTCGCCTAAGCACCGCTGAAACTAGACTAGAGGAGAAACATATCTAGAGAGAGAGGGCAGCATGTGGCTGTTTTTTTATGTCTCAAAAACCCTCAATACCTCTAGTATATATAGGAGGGATGGAGGTGAGGAGGCAGCCTCAAACCCTCAAGGTTTGACCGAAATTGGAGGTGGAGGAGTCCTACTCTAATCCTACTAGGAGTAGGATTCCTCCTTTCCACTTTGAAACCCTTTACTCCTTTTCCACCTTTGGGTTTTTTGCCTTTCAAACCTTATGGGCCTTAGTGGGAGCTTATGTCAGCCCACTAGGGTCTGGTTTGTATCCTCCCACGGCCCATAAGGCACTTCGGGGCGCGACACCCCTCCCGATGGTCCCCGGTACCCTCCGGGCACTCTTGGTACACTACCGATGAGTCGGGAACTTTTTCGGTGACCAAAACAGGACTTCCTATATATCAATCTTTACCTCCGGACCATTCCGGAGCTCCTTGTGATGCTCGGGATCTCATACGGGACTCTGTACAACTTTCGGTTACCAAACACACATAACTCAATAATACCGAAACGTCATCGAACCTTAAGTGTGCAGACCCTGCGAGTTCGAGGACTATGCAGACATGACCTAAGACACTCCCCGGTCAATAACCAATAGAGGCACCTAGACGTCCATATTGGCTCCCACATATTCTATGAAGATCTCCATCGGTTGAACCTCTATGTCAAGGATTCAGTTAATCCCGTATGATGTTCCCTTTGTCCTTCGGTATGTTACTTGCCCAAGAATCGATCATTAGTATTTCCATACCTAGTTCAATCTCGTTACCGGAAAGTCTCTTTACTCATTCCGTAATACAAGATTTCGTAACTAACTCCTTAGTCAGATTGCTTGCAAGGCTTGTTGTGATGTTGTATTACCGAGTGGGCCCTGAGATACCTCTCCGTCACACGGAGTGACAAATCCCAACCTTGATCCATGCCAACGCAACAAACACCTTTGGAGATACCAGTAGAGCACCTTTATAGTCACCCAGTAACATTGCGACATTTGATACACACAAGGTATTCATCCGGTTTCCGGGAGTTGCATGATCTGATGGTCATCGGAATAGATACATTGACATGCAGAAAAACACTAGCAATAAACTGACACGATCGTATGCTATGTTTATAGTTTGGGTATTGTCCATCACATCATTCTCCTAATGATGTGATCCCATTATCAATTGACAACACTTGCCTATGGCCAGGAAACCTTGACCATCTTTGATCAACGAGCTAGTCAACTAGAGGCTCACTAGGGACAGTGTGTTGTCTATGTATCCAAACATGTACTTGAGTTTCTGATACGTCCATTTTGCATCATGCTTTTATGTTGATATCTATCGCTTGATGGGTTGTTATTACACTTTACGGTACAATACTTATGCCTTTTCTCTCTTATTTTATAAGGTTTACATGAAGAGGGAGAATGCCGGCAGCTGAAATTCTGGTCTAAAAAAGGAGCGAGTTTGAGATACCTATTCTGTGCAACTCCAAAAGCCGTGAAAATCAACGAGGAATTATTTTGGATTTTATAAAAAATATTGGGCGGAAGAAGTACGGGAGGGGAGCCACCAGGAGGCCACAAGCCTGCCAGGCGCGGCCTACCCCCTGGCCGCGCCTGGGTGGCTTGTGGGCCCCCTGTTGCCCCTCCGGCTCCCATCTTATGATATAAGGAGGGTTTCATCCCAGAAAAAATCAGGAGAAGGCTTTTGGGAAGAGACACCACCGCCACGAGGCGGAACTTGAGCAGAACCAATCTAGAGCTCCGATAGGGCCGTCCTGGCGGGGAAACTTCCCTCTCGGAGGGGGAAATCGTCGCCATCGTCATCACCAACACTCCTCTCATCGGAGGGGACTCATCTCCATCAACATCTTCATCAGCACCATCTCATCTCCAAACCCTAGTTCATCTCTTGTAACCAATCTTCGTCTCGCGACTTCGATTGGTACTTGTAAGGTTGCTAGTAGTGTTAATTACTCTTTGTAGTTGATGCTAGTTCGATTACTCGGTGGAAGATCATATGTTCAGATCCTTAATGCTATTCAATACCTCTCTGGTCATGAACATAATTATGTTTTGCGAGTAGTCACTTTTGTTCCTGAGGATATGGGATAAGTCTTGCTATAAGTAGTCATGTGAATTTGGTATTCGTTCGATATTTTGATGTGATGTTTGTTGTCTTTCCTCTAGTGGTGTTATGTGAACGTCGAGTACATGACACTTCACCATTATTTGGGCCTAGAGGAAGGCATTGGGAAGTAATAAGTAGATGATGGGTTGCTAGAGTGACAGAAGCTTAAACCCTAGTTTATGTGTTGCTTCGTAAGGGGCTGATTTGGATCCACTAGTTTAATGTTATGGTTAGACTTTGTCATAATTCTTCTTTCATAGTTGCGGATGCTTGCGAGAGGGTTTAATCATAAGTGGGATGTTTGTCCAAGTAAGGGCAGCACCCAAGCACCGGTCCACCCACATATCAAAATATCAAAGTAGCGAACGCGAATCATATGAACATGATGAAAACTAGCTTGACAGAAATTCATATGTGTCCTCGGGAGCGCTTTACCTCATATAAGAGTTGGTCCAGGCTTGTACCTTGCTACAAAAGGGATTGGGCCATCTTGCTGCACATTTTTTACTATTGTTACTTGCTACTTGCTACGAATAATCTTATCACACAACTATTTGTTACCGATAATTTTAGTGCGTGTAGAGAATACCTTGCTGAAAACCACTTGTCAGTTCCTTCTGCTCCTCGTTGGGTTCGACACTCTTACTTATCGAAAGGACTACGATAGATCCCCTACACTTGTGGGTCAGCAAGACTCTTTTCTGGCGCCATTGCCGGGGAGTGAAGCGCCTTTGGTAAGTGGAATTTGGTAAGGAAACATTTATATAGTGTGCTGAAATTTATTATCACTTGGCACTATGGAAACTAATCCTTTGAGGAGCTTGTTTGGGGTATCTTCACCTCAAACAGAAGCAAAAGGAGTTTCTCCTCATCCTACTGCACCTACTAAAAATATTTGTTAGGAAATTCCTTCGGGTATGCTAGAGAAACTGTTGGCTAATCCTTTTACGGGAGATGGAACATCACATCCCGACTTGCATCTAATCTATGTAGATGAAGTTTGTGGTTTATTTAATCTTGCAGGTTTGCCCGAGGATGAGGTCAAGAAGAAGGTCTTTCCCTTATCTTTGAGGGATAAAGCATTGACATGGTATAGGGTATGTGATGATACTGGATCATGGAATACAACCGATTGAAATTGGAATTTCATCAAAAGTTTTATCCTATGCATTTGGTACATCGTGGTCGGAATTATATCTATAATTTTTGGCCTCGTGATAGAAGAAGTATCGCTCAAGCATGGGGGAGGCTTAAGTCAATGTTATATTCATGCCCCAACCATGAGCTCGAGAGAGAAATTATTATTCATAACTTTTATGCTCGGCTTTCTCATGATAATCGCACCATGCTTGACACTTCTTGTACCGGTTCTTTTATGAAGAGTGGAATTTATTGGAAAGAATTAAACGCAAATCTGAAGATTGGGAGTTTGATGAAGGTAAGGAGTCAGGTATGAATCTTAAGTTCGATTGCGTTAAATCCTTTGTTGAAACAAATACTTTTTGTGATTTTAGCGCTAAACATGGACTTGTCTCTGAGATAGTAGCTTCATTATGTGAATCATTTGCTGCTCATATTAATCTCCCTAAAGAGAAGTGATTTAAATATCATCCTTCCATAGAAGTCAATGTAGTTAAACCCAATCCAGTTGAAGAGAAAGTCATTGCTTATAATGATCCTATTGTCCCTAGTGCTTACATTGAGAAACCACCTTTCCGTGTTAGAATAAAGGATCATGCTAAAGCTCCAACTGTGATACGTAAAGGCTACATTAGAACACCTAAACCCCTGAGCAAATTAAAGTTCAACCTAGCATTGCTATTAGCAAAGATCTCCTGTGCGACAATGTTGATGAGCATGTTATTCACTTCTGTGAAGATGCAGCTAGAATTGCTAAACCTCATGCTAGAGACAAACATAAGCATGTTGTTGGCATGCATGTTGTTTCTGTTAAGATAGGAGATCATTGTTATCATGGTTTATGTGACGTGGGTGCTAGTGTTAGTGCAATACCTCGATCTTTATATGATGAAATTAAAGACGAGATTGCACCTGTCGAGATGGAATCTATTGATGTTACTATTCAGCTTGCCAATAGGGATACTATCTGCCCTTTGGGAATTGTTAGAGATGTTGAAGTCTTGTGTGGTAAAACTAAGTATCCTTCTGGTTTTCTCGTTCTTGCTACCACACAAGATAGCTTTTGTCCCATCATATTTGGCAGAACTTCCCTCAATACTGTCAATGCTCGTATTGATTGTGAGAAGCAAACTATCACTGTTGGCTTTGAAGGTGTGTCACATGAATTCAATTTCTCCAAGTTTGGTAGAAAACCTCATGAAAAATAATTGCCTAGTAAGGATGAAATTATTTCCCTATCTTCTATGCTTGAGCATGAAACTGATATGCATATGGATGAAAGGAATGAGATAGATAGAGTTATCTTTGAACAACATCCTATCCTTAAGAATAATTTGCGTGTTGAACTGCTTGGAAATCCACCCCCACCTAAGGGTGATCCTGTGTTTGAGCTTAAACAGTTACCTGATACTCTTAAGTATGCTTATCTTGATGAAAAAGAGATATATCATGTTATTATTAGTGCTAGCCTTTCAGAGCATGAAGAAAAGAAATTATTGAAAACTTTGAGGAAGCACTGTGCTGCTATTGGATATACTCTTGATGATCTTAAGGGCATTAGTCCCACTCTATGCCAGCATAAAATTAAAACCGATCCTGATTCCAAACCAGTTGTCGATCATCAACGGAGATTAAATCCTAAGATGAAAGAGGTAGTAAGAAAATAAATACTAAAGCTCCTGGAAGCAGGTATTATCTATCCTGTTGCTCATAGTGATTGGGTAAGTTCGGTGCATTGCGTCCCTAAGAAGGGAGGTATTACCGTAGTCCCTAATGATAAAGATGAATTGATCCCACAGAGAATTGTTACTGGCTATAGGATGGTAATTGATTTTAGGAAATTGAATAAAGCCACTAGGAAAGATCATTACCCTTTCCTTTTATTGACCAAATGCTAGAAAGATTATCTAAACACACATACTTTTTCTTTCTAGATGGTTATTCTGGTTTCTCCCAAATACTAGTTGCCCAATCTCATCAGGAGAAAACCACTTTTACCTGCCCTTTCGGTACCTTTGCTTATAGACTTATGCCTTTTGGCTTATGTAATGCACGTGCTACCTTTCAAAGATGTATGATGGCTATATTCTCTGACTTTTGTGAAAATATTGTTTAGGTTTTCATGGATGATTTCTCCGTTTACGGGTCTTCTTTTGATGATTGCCTCAGCAACCTTGATCGACTTTTGCACAGATGTAAAGATACCAACCTTGTCTTGAATTGGGAGAAGTGCCACTTTATGGTTAATGAAGGCATCGTCTTAGGACATAAAATTTCTGAAAGAGGTATTGAAGTCGATAAGGCTAAAGTTGATGCGATCGAGAAAATGCCATGCCCTACAGACATTAAAGGTATACGAAGTTTCCTTGGTCATGCTGGTTTCTATAGAAGGTTCATTAAGGATTTCTCTAAGATTTCTAGGCCTCTTACCAATCTCTTGCAAAAGTATATTCCTTTTGTTTTTGACGACGATTGTGAGGAAGCATTTGAAATACTTAAGAAGGCCTTGATAACTGCACCTACTGTTCAATCACCTGATTGGAACCTACCTTTTGAAATTATGTGTGATGCTAGTAATTATGTTGTTGGTGTTGTTCTAGGACAAAGAGTTGATAAGAAATTGAATGTTATTCATTATGCTAGTAAAACTCTAGACGGTGCCCAAAGAAACTATGCTACTACTGAAAAGGAATTTTTAGCAATCGTGTTTGCACGTGAAAAGTTCAGATCTTACATTATTGATTCCAAAGTTACTATTCACACTAATCATGCTACTATTAAGTATCTCATGGAAAAGAAAGATGCTAAACCTAGACTTATCAGATGGGTTCTCTTGCTACAAGAATTTGATTTGCATGTTGTTGATAGGAAGGGTGCTGAGAACCCCGTAGCAGATAACTTGTCTAGGTTGGAGAATGTTCTTGATGACCCACAACCTATTGATGATAGATTTCTAGATGAACAATTGAATGTCATCAATGCTTCACGTAGTACACCTTGGTATGCTAATTATGCAAATTATATTGTTGCTAAGTATATACAACCTAGTTTCACATACCAACAAAAAAAGAAATTCTTCTTTGATTTGAGACATTACTTTTGGGATGATCCTCACCTTTATAAAGAAGGAGTCGATGGTGTTATTAGATGTTGTGTACCTGAGCATGAACAGGGACAGATCCTACAGAAGTGTCACTCTGAGGCTTATGGAGGACACCATGCGGGAGATAGAACTGCACATAAGGTATTGCAATCCGGATTTTATTGGCCAACTCTCTTCAAGGATGCCCGTAAGTTTGTCTTGTCTTGTGATGAATGTCAAAGAATATGTAATATGAGTAAACATCAGGAAATGCCTATGAATTATTGACTCGTCATAGAACCATTTGATGTTTGGGGTTTTGATTATATGGGACCTTTTCCAAAGTCTAACGGGTATACTCATATTCTAGTTGCTGTTGATTACATTACTAAGTGGGTAGAAGCTATCCCAACTAGTAGTGTTGAACATAACACCTCTATTAAGATGCTTAAAGAACTTATTTTCCCTAGATTTGGAGTCCCTAGATATTTAATGACTGATGGTGGTTCCCATTTTATTCATGGTGCTTTCCGTAAAACGCTTGCTAAGTATGATGTCAACCATAGAATTGCATATCCTTATGACCCTCAGTCCAATGGTCAAGTAGAGCTAAGTAATAGAGAAATTAAACTAATTCTGCAAAAGACTGTTAATAGGTCTAGAAAGAATTGGCCTAAGAAGCTTGATGATGCACTATGGGCTTATAGAACTGCTTATAAGAATCCCATGGGCATGTCTCCGTACAAAATGGTTTACGGTAAAACATGTCATTTACCTCTTGAGCTAGAGCATAAGGCTTATTGGGAAATCAAAGAGCTCAACTTTGATTTCAAACTTGCTGGTGAGAAGAGGTTATTTGATATTAGCTCACTTGATGAATGGAGAACTCAGGCATATGAAAATGCCAAGTTGTTTAAAGAAAAGGTTAAGAGGTGGCATGATAAAAGGATACAAAAACGTGAGTTCAATGTAGGTGATTATTTCTTGCTATACAATTCTCGTTTAAGATTTTTTGCAGGCAAGCTTCTCTCTAAATGGGAAGGTCCTTACATTGTTGAAGAAGTGTATCGTTCCGGTGCCATCAAGATCGACAACACGGAAGGGAATTTTCCGAGAGTTGTAAATGGGCAAAGAATCAAGCATTATATCTCACGTACTCCCATAAATGTTGAAAGCAATATTATTAATACCATAACTCCGAAGGAGTACATAAGGGATATTTATCAGCCTGTTTCAGACTCCAAAAATGAAGAGGTATGTGATTCGGTAAGTAAACCGACTCCAAAACTTTTCCAGTAGCAATTTTCCTCCGTTTTGGAATTTTTAGAAAAATAGAAAAAAAATTAAAGTTGTCCGGAAAGCGCACGAGGAGGCGACAAGGCTGCCAAGCGCGACGTACCCCCCTGGCCACGCCTCGGTGGCTTGTGAGCACCTCGTGTTCCTCCCGGACTCCGTTTTCTTGTAGAATACTCCTTTTGGTCGGGAAAAAATCATTATATATTCTCCCGAAAGGTCTGACCCTCGTATCATGCAAATATCCTCTGTTTTCGTTTAGAGCTGCTGTGCAGACAGATCTAGATTGCTATGGCGTCCCCAAAAGTTCCGAAGGACAAGTTCTTCGAGAAGGTCATCAATCCCTAGCTCGCGGGAGTGCTGCAACACCCTCAATCTATCGAGATGCATGAGGGGGTGCTGCACATACGTGATGTTGAGGGGCCCAAGAAGACCGGAAGCATGGAGGCGAGGCTCGAAGCAATGGAGCAGCAAGTCTTCAAGTGCCAAGGGATGGTGGAACACGGACTCAACGCCAACCACATGATGATCACAGAATTCACCAACAAGCACAAGATCGATGCCAATGACATCGGGAAGCACCTCTCCAGGCTCTATGACAGAATTGATCACCTCCAAGCCCATATCTACGACCTGCAAAACCAAAACTATGAGTATGAGTATAGATTTAAATCAATACGGTTGGCTGCAGATTTGAGGATTCCGAAGACTCGATCATCTTTCCATGATGGAGCACCTATGGCTTGGAAGACGGAGAATCAACCCCACATTGCAACAACTCCACCACCATCACCTTCGAAGGAAGGAAATTAAGCATGCGTATGGGCACTCCTCTTGGCTTGTGCCAAGCTTGGGGGAGTTGCCCCAGTATCGTATCACCATCACATCTTTTTCCTTTACCTTTTTCTTAGTTCAATACTTTTTGGTTTTATCTTTCTCTAGTAGAATAAAGTTCTTAGTATGTTCTAGGCTTGAGTTTTTCTTTGTGTTACCCCTAATGTTTTCGAGTTCGTGAGTCATATAATAAAGACTATTTTAGTTAAGGGCCTTGCTTCATGCCATGATCTAAAGAAAAGAATAATAAAAAAACAAAAGCATGAAAGATCATGTAATGATCTTATGGGAAGTGATGACTTCACATATAAAAAGAATGTTGATTGAAACTTGTTGTGGATGGACAAACGTAGACCTTGGTCATTGTTGCAATTAATAGGAAGTAATACAGAAAGAGAGGTTCACATATAAATATATCATCTTTGGCACCGTCTATGACTGTGAACACTCATTAAATTATTACATGCTTAGAAGTAGATGTTGGACAAGGAAGACAACATAATGAATTATGTTTGCTTGGTTCCGAACAATGTTATATGACTAGAGATCCCTTAGCATGTGACGCTTGTTTCCACCTCATATCAGCCAAAACTTCCGCACTAAGTAGAGATACTACTTGTGCATCCATAAACCTTCAACCCAGTTTTGCCATGGGAGTCCACCATACCTACCTATGGATTGAATAAGATCCCTCAAGTAAGTTGTCATCGGTGCAAGCAATAAAAATTGCTCCCTAAATATGTATGATCTATTAGTGTGTGGAAAATAAGTTTTGTACGAACCTGTGATGAGGAAGACATAAAAGCGACAAACTGCATAATAAAGTTCTTTATCACAGGAGACAATATAAAGTGACGTTCCTCCACACTAAGAGGTCACACATCCAAACCTCAAAAGTGCAGGACAACCTCTGCTTCCCTTCGCGAAGGTCCTATCTTGTACCTTTACTTTTTATCTTTAAAAGAGTCGTGGTGATCGACACCAATTTCTTATTTCGCCATTATCTTGGCAAGCGTCATGTGCTAAGGAAAGATCTATATTCATATGTCAACTTGGAAGTAAGTATTCATTAATTATTATTGTTCACATTACCCTTGAGGTAAATAGTTGGGAGGCGAAACTAGAAGTCCCTATCTTTCTCTGTGTCCAATTGAAACTTTGATCTCATGAGTACCACGTGAGTTTTAGCAATTGTAGAAGACTAAAATATGATTGAGTATGTGGATTTTATTTACAAGCTCTTACTTGACTCTTTCCGATGTTATGATAAATTGCGATTGCTTCAATGACTAAAGGATATTGGTTGTTAATTCTCAATAAGGTTCTTGATCCATACTTTACTTTGTGAAGGAATTGTCACTTTAGCATAAGAGATTATATGAAGTTATTGTTGTTCTAAATATGATCATGATGCCTCCATGTCTGTATGTTGTTTTATCGACACCTCTATCTCTAAACATGTGGGCATATTTATTGATCTCGGCTTCCGCTTGAGGACAAGCGAGGTCTAAGCTTGGGGGAGTTGATACGTCCATTTTGCATCATGCTTTTATCTTGATATTTATCGCTTTATTGGCTGTTATTACACTTTACGGTACAATACTTATGCCTTTTCTCTCTTATTTTATAAGGTTTACACGAAGAGGGAGAATGCCGGCAGCTGGAATTCTGGTATGAAAAAGGAGAAAGTTTGAGATACCTATTCTGCGCAACTCCAAAAGCCGTGAAAATCAACGAGGAATTATTTAGGATTTTATAAAAAATACTGGGCGGAAGAAGTACCGGAGGGCAGCCACTAGGAGGCCACAAGGCTGCCAGGCGCGACCTACCCCCCTGGCCGCGCCTGGGTGGCTTGTGGGCCCCCTATTGCCCCTCCGGCTCCCATCTTCTGCTATAAGGAGGGTTTCGTCCCAGAAAAAATCAAGAGAAGGCTTTCGGGAAGAGACGCCGCCACCACGAGGCGGAACTTGAGCAAAACCAATCTAGAGCTCCGGCAGGGCCGTCATGTCGGGGAAACTTCTCACTCGGAGGGGGGAAATCATCGCCATCGTCATCACCAACAATCCTCTCATCGAAGGTGACTCATCTCCATCAACATCTTCATCAGAACCATCTCATCTCCAAACCCTAGTTCATCTCTTGTAACCAATCTCCGTCTCGCGACTCCGATTGGTACTTGTAAGGTTGCTAGTATTGTTAATTACTCTTTGTAGTTGATGCTAGTTGGATTACTCGGTGGAAGATCATATGTTCAAATTCTTAATGTTATTCAATACCTCTCTGGTCATGAAGATAATTATTCTTTGTGAGTAGTCACTTTTGTTCCTGAGGACATGGGATAAGTCTTGCTATAAGTAGTCATGTGAATTTGGTATTCGTTCGATATTTTGATGTGATGTATGTTGTCTTTCCTATAGTGGTGTTATGTGAACGTAGACTACATGACACTTCACCATTATTTGGGCCTAGAGGAAGGCATTGGGAAGTAATAAGTAGATGATGGGTTGCTAGAGTGACAGAAGCTTAAACCCTAGTTTATGCGTTGCTTCGTAAGGGGCTGATTTTGATCCACTAGTTTAATGTTATGGTTAGACTTTGTCTTAATTCTTCTTTCGTAGTTGCGGATGCTTGCGAGAGGGGTTAATCGTAAGTGGGATGTTTGTCCAAGTAAGGGCAGGGTTAATCATAAGTGGGATATTTGTCCAAGTAAGGGCAGCACCCAAGCACCGGTCCACCCACATATCAAAATATCAAAGTAGTGAATGCGAATCATATGAACATGATGAAAACAGCTTGACAGAAATTTCTATGTGTCCTCGGGAGCGCTTTACCTCATATAAGAGTTCGTCCAGGCTTGTCCATTGCTACAAAAGGGATTGGGCCATTTTGCTGCACCTTTGTTACTATTGTTACTTGCTACTTGCTACGAATAATCTTATCACACAACTATCTGTCACCGATAATTTCAGTGCGTGCAGAGAATACCTTGCTGAAAACCACTTGTCAGTCCCTTCTGCTCCTCGTTCGGTTCGACACTCTTACTTATAGAAAGGACTACGATAGATCCCCTACACTTGTGGGTCATCAGTTTCCAATCAATACAATTCTAGCATGGATAATAAACGATTATCATGAACAAGTAATTATAATAATGACCAATTTATTATTGCCTCTAGGGCATATTTCCAATGGTCTCCCACTTGCGCTAGAGTCAATAATCTAGTTCACATCAGTGTGTGATTGTAATGAATCTAATGCCCATATAGTTTTGGGATTCGATCATGTCTTGCTTGTGGGAGAGGTTTTTAGTCAACATATATGAACCTTTCATATCCGTGTGTGCTTTACAAATCTCTATGTCATCCTATAGATGCTGCTACTACGTGCCATTTGGAACTATTCCAAATGACTGCTCCACTATACGAATCCGGTTTACTACTCAGAGTTATTCAGATTAGTATAAAATCTTGCATCGCCGTAACATTTTATGACGAACTCTTTAATCACCTCCATAATCGAGAAAAATTCATTAGTCCACTAGTTACTAAGGAGAACTTTGACCGTTGTTCAGTGATTCAATCCTGGATCACTGTTTGTACCCCTTGACAGACTCATGGCAAGGCACACATCAGGTGCGGTACACATCATGGCATACTTTAGAGCCTACGGCTAAGGCATAGGGGACGACCTTCGTCCTTTCTCTTTCTTCTACTGTGGTCGGGCTTTTGAGTCTTACTCAAATTCACACCTTACACCACAGCCAAGAACTCCTTCTCTGCCGATCTATTTTGAACTTCTTCAAAAACTTTGTCAAGGCATGTATTTCATTGAAAGTTTTATTAAGTGTCCTAATCTATCTCTATAGATCTTGATGCTCAATGTTCAAGTAGCTCTATCCATGTTTTCCTTTGAAAAACTCCTTTCAAACAACCCTTTATGCTTTCCACAAATCCTACATTACTTTCGATCAACAATATGTCAACCACATATACTTATCAGAAATTCTATAGTGCTCCCACTCACTTATTTGGAAATACAAGTTTCTCATAAACCTTGTATAAACCCAAAAGCTCTGATCATCTCATCAAAACGTATATTCCAACTTCGAGATGCTTGGACCAGTCCATAGAAGGATCGCTAGAGCTTGCATACTTGTTAGCATCCTTAGGATCGACAAAACCTTCTAGTTGTATCACATACAACCTTTCCTCAAGGAAACCGTCGAGGAAACAATGCTTTGACATCCTATGTGCAATATTTCATAAACAATGCAGCAACTGCTAACATAATTCTAGCAGACTTTTAGCATCGCTACGAGTGAGAAAGTCTCATCATACTCAACTCTTTGAACTTGTCGGAAACATCTTTGCGACAAGTCAAGCTTTTCTTAATGGTGACTTTTCACCATCATCGTCTTCTTCCTTCTAAAGATCCATCTGTACATAATAGTCTTACGACCATCAAGTAGTTCTTCCAAAGTCTACACTTTGTTTTCATACATGGATCCTCTCTCGGATTTCATGTCCTCCAGCCATTTGACGGAATCCAGGCCCACCATCGCTTCTCCATAGCTCGTAGGTTCATTATTGTCCAACAACATGACCTCCAAGATAGGGTTACCGTACCACTCTATAGCAGTACGTGATCTTGTCGACCTACGAGGTTTGTAGTAACTTGATCTGTAGTTTCATGATCACTATCATTAGCTTCCACTTCAATTGGTGTAGGCGCCACAGGAACAACTTCCAGCGCCCTGCTACACACTGGTTGAAGTGACGGTTCAATAACCTCATCAAGTTTCCACCATCCTCCCACTCAATTCCTTCGAGAGAAACTTTTCCTCGAGAAAGGACCCATTTCTAGAAACAAACACTTTGCTTCAGGATCTGAGATAGGAGATGTACCCAACTGTTTTTGGTATCCTATGAAGATGCATTTATCCGCTTTGGGTTCGAGCTTATCAGAATGAAACTTTTTCACATAAGCGTCGTAGCCCCAAACTTTTAAGAAACAACAGCTTAGGTTTCTCCAAACCATAGTTCATACGGTGTCATCTCAATGGAATTACGTGGTGCCCTATTTAAAGTGAATGTGGTTGTCTCTAATTCATAACCCATAAACGGTAGTGATAATTCGAAAAGAGACATCATAGTATGCACCATATAAAATAGGGGGCGGCTATGATGTTCGGACACAGCATCACACTATGGTGTTCTAGGTGGCATGAGATGTTAAACAATTTTCACATTGTCTTAATTGTGTACCAAACTCGCAACTCAGATATTCATCTCTATGATCATATCTTTGACATGTTATCCTCTTGTCACGACGATCTTCAACTTCACTCTGAAATTACTTGAACCTTTCAATAATTCAGACGTGTGTTTCATCAAGCAAATACACTAGTATCTACTCAAATCATTTGTGAAGTAAGAACATAACGATATCCACTGCGTGCCTCGGCACTCATTGGACTGCACACATCCAAATGTATTACTTCCAACAAGTTACTTTATTGTTCCATCTCACTGGAAAAACGAGGCATTCAGTCATCTTGCCCATGTGGTATGATTTGCATGGCTCAAGTGATTCAAAATCAATTGAGCCAAACGATCCATCTCTATGGAGTTTCTTCACGCGTTTATACCAATAGGCATGGTTTGCATGTCTCAGACGTTTCAAGAATGAGTGAGTACAAAGATCCATTAGCATGGAGCTTCTTCATGCATTTTATACCAATATAACTCAAACGGCAGTGCCACAAGTAAGTGGTACTATCATTACTACTTTGTATCTTTTGGCATCAATATTATGAACATGTGTATCACTACGATCGAGATTCAGTAAACTATTGAAGGTATTTATTCAAGCAAATATAATAACCATTATTCTCTTTAAATGAATAATCGTATTGCAATAAACGTGATCTAATCATGTTCATGGTCAACGCAAACATCAAATAACAATTATTTAGGTTTAACACTAATCCCGATGGTAGAGGGAGCGTGCGATGTTTGATCACATCAACCTTGGAAACACTTCCAACACATATCGTCACCTCGCCTTTAGGTAGTCTGTGTTTATTCCGTAGCTTTTATTTCGAGTTACTAACACTTAGCAACCGAACTGGTATCTAATACCCTCGTGCTACTACGAGTACTAGTAAAGTACACATCAATATCATGTATATCCAATATACTTATGTCGACTTTGCCAGCCTTCTCATCTACCAAGTATCTAGGGTAGCTCCTCTTGAGTGACTGTTCCCCTCATTACAGAAGCACTTAGTCTCGGGTTTGGGTTCAACCTTGGGTCTCTTCACTAGAGCAACAACTGGTTTGCCATTCCATGAAGTATCCCTTCTCGCCCTTGCCCTTCTTGAAACTCGTGGTTTTACTAACCATCAACAATTGGTGCTCCTTTTTGATTTCTACTTTCGCGGTGTCAAACATCACGAATATCTCAAGGATCATCATATCTATCCCTGATATGTTATAGTTCAACACGAATCTCTAGTAGCTTCGTGGCAGTGACTTTGGAGAACCATCAATATCTCATTTGGAAGATTAACTCCCACTCGATTCAAGCGATTGGAGCACTCAGACAATCTAAGCACATGCTCAACGATTGAGCTTTTCTCCTTTACTTTGTAGACAAAGAATCTTGTCGGAGGTCTCATACCTCTCAACAAAGGCACGAGCATGAAATCCCAATTTCATATCTTGGAACATCTCATATGTCCCGTGATGTTCAAAACGTCTTCAGCGCCTCAATTCTAAGCCGTTAAGTATTACACACTAAACTATCACGTAGTCATCAAAAACGTGTATGTCAGATGTTCGCAACATCCACAAACAACGCTCAAGGTTCAGCACAACGAGCGGTGCATTCAGAACATAAGCCTTATGTGCAGCAATGAGGACAATCCTCGGCTTACGGAGCTAGTTCGCATAATTGCTACTATCATCTTTCAACTAAATTTTCTTTAGGAACATATCTAAAAACATTAGAGCTACAGCGCAAGCTACAACATAATTTGCAAAGGCCTTTTGACTATGTTCATGATAATGAGTTCAATTAATCATATTACTAAAAACTCCCACTCAAATAGACATACCTCTAGCCATTCAAGTGGTGCATGATCCAAATCCACTAACTCAAGTCCGATCATCACGTGAGTTGAGTATAGTTTCAGTGGTGAACATCTCCATGTTGATCATATCAACTATATTATTCATGCTCGACCTTTCGGTCTCTTGTGTTACGAGGCCATGTATGTACATGCTAGGCTCGTCAAGTTTAACCCGAGTGTTCCGCGTGTGCAACTGTTTTGCACCGTTGTATGTGAACATTGCGTCTATCACACCCGATCATCACGTGGTGGCTCGAAACGACAAACTGTCGCAACGGTGCATAGTCGGGGAGAACATAATTTTATCTTGAAATTTTAGTGAGGGATCACCTTATAATGCTACCGTCGTTCTAAGAAAAATAAGGTGCATAAAAGGATTAACATCACATGCAAATCATAAGTGACATGATATGGCCATGATCTTGTGCCTCTTGATCTCCATCACGAAAGCACCGGCATGATCTTCATCGTCACCGGCGCCACACAATGATCTCCATCATTGTACCGCCATTGAGGTTGTCGTGCTATCTATGCTATTACTACTAAAACTTCCACCTAGCAATATAGTAAACGCATCTGCAAGCACAAACGTTAGTTTAAATAAAACCTTATGGCTCCTACTGGTTGCCGTAGAATCGACGTGCAAGTCGATATTTAACTATTACAACATGATCATCTCATACATCCAATATATCACATCATGTCTTTGGCCATATCACATCACATGCATACCCTGCAAAAACAAGTTATATGTCCTCTAATTTGTTGTTGCATGTTTTACGTGGCTGCTATGGGTATCTAGTATGATCGCATCTTACTTACGCAAAGCCACAACGGTGATATCCAAATTGCTATTTAACCTTCTCCAAGGACCGCCTCGGTCAAATCCGATTCAACTAAAGTTGAAGAAACAGATACCCGCCAGTCATCTTTATGCAACAAGTTGCATGTCAATCGATGAAACTGGTCTCTCGTAAGCGTACGAGTAAAGTTGGTACGGGCCGCTTCAATCCAACAATACCGTCGAATCAAGAAAAGACTAAGGAGGGCAAAAATTGAACATCAGCGCCCACAAACTCTTTTGTGTTCTACTCGAGATATCATCTACGCATGAACCTAGCTCATGATGCCACTATTGGGTGATACATCTCCGTCGTATCTATAATTTTTGATTGTTTCATGCCAATATTCTACAACTTTCATATACTTTTGGTAACTTTTTATACTATTTTTGGGACTAACATATTGATCCAGTGCCCAGTGACAGTTCTTGTTTGTTGCATGTTTTTTGTTTCACAGAATATCCATGCCAAACTAAGTCCAAACGCAATAAAAAAACCTACGGGATTTTTTTGGAATATTTATGATTTTTGGGAAGAAGAATCAATGCGAAACGATTCCCGAGGGGGTCACGAGCCCACGAGGCGCACCCTACCCCCCCCCCCCCCAGGCGCGCCTGGCAGGCTCGTGACCAACCCCTAAGGTGGTTGGGGCCCTTCTTTCGCCTCAAGAAAGCTAATGTTCAGAAGAAAATCGTGTTAAAAGGACACCTCAATCGGAGTTACAGATCTCCGGGAATTGAAGGAATAGTGAAAGGCCAGAATCTGGGAGCGCAGAAACAGAAGGACACACAGAGAGAGATTCAATCTCGGAGGGGCTCTCGCCCCTCCGCTGCCATGGAGGCCATGGACCAGAGGGGAAACCTTTCTCCCATCTAGGGAGGAGGTCAAGGAATAAGAATGAGAAGGGGGGCTCTCTCCCCCTCTCTCCCGGCGGCGCCGAAACGCCGCCCGGGACATCAACGTGTGACGGTGATCTACACCAACACCTCCATCACCTTCCCCCATCTATATTCAGCGGTCCAATCTCCCGCAACCCGCTGTACCCTCTACTTGAACATGGTGCTTTATTCTTCATATTATTATCCAATGATGTGTTGCCATCCTATGATATGTGAGTAGATTTTCGTTGTCCTATCGGTGATTGATGAATTGCTATGATTAGTTTAATTTGCTTGTGGTTATATTGCAATCCTTTGGTGCCCATCATATGAGCGCGCGCGTGGATCACACCATAGGGTTAGTAGTATGTTGATAGGACTATGTATTGGAGGGCAAGGGTGATAGAAGCTTTAGCCTAGCATAGAAATTGATGCATACGGGATTGAAGGGGGGCCAATATATCTTATTGCTATGGTTGGGTTTTACCTTAATGAACGTTAGTAGTTGCGGATGCTTGCTAATAGTTCCAATCATAAGTGCATAGAATTTCAAGTAAGGGATGACATGCTAGCAGTGGCCTCTCCCACATAAAACTTGTTATCGGTCTAGTAACGTAGTCAATTGCTTAGGGACAATTCCGCAACTCCTACCACCACTTTTCCACACTCGTTAAACTAACGTAATTGTTTCTTTATCGAAACAGCCCCTAGTTTTTACTTACGTGTTCCTTATTATCTTGCAAACCTATCCTATCACACCTACAAAGTACTTCTAGTTTCATACTTGTTCTAGGTAAAGCGAACGTAAAGTGTGCGTAGAGTTGTATCGGTGGTCGATAGAACTTGAGGGAATATTTGTCCTACCTTTAGCTCCTCGTTGGGTTCGACACTCTTACTTATCGAGAAAGGCTACAATTTATCCCCTATACTTGTGGGTTATCAAGACCTTTTTGTGGCGCCGTTGCTGGGGAGCAATAGCGTGGGGTGAATATTCTCGTGTGTGCTGGTTTGCTTTACCACTAAGTAGATTTATTTGTTGTTCTAAGTTGTTCTCTATATTTAGTTATGGGTATGGAACATGAAATACCAAAAAAATTAGGTGTACTTGCTACTCATGGAGATGGGGAACCTCCTAAAACCCTTGATGCTCGTTATGTGGAAAATAGTATGCACTTCTTTAATAATCCTGAGAAAACCCCATTCAATTATATAATGGGATACACGTTGGATCAACTTGAATACTTTAGGTATTATCGCTTGACTCAAAAAGGGAAACTAGTATGGGATCAAATTCATATGTTGAAATGGTATGCTTGGGAACTATGCTTTAGATATGATATTACTTGTTGCTCTAGGATGAAGGCTAAACACCTTCCCTTTTCTTGTAAATTTAATGCTAATGAAACCTTGGCTTCTTATGCTAATGGTATATATGATTACTATGATGTGGAACAAATAGAAGAGTTTGTTGCTTTTATGGGTGCTTACGAAATTGAATCTCTATTTAAAAAGTGTGATGATAATGATGATGTTTACCGATCTGAAAATTTGGTTATGCTTCGTTATTGTTATACTAATTATGAATATAATGCCCATATTTATCGATTTATGGAGAAATTCTCCACTGCCCAAGAAGAGACTAATATTTTGCAGGAAACTATGGAAGAAGAAAATGCTGAAACTGTGAGCTCATTAGATGAAAAAGATGACGAGGAGAGCAAAGAACAAAAGGAGGAAGAGCGGACTAGCTACCCGTGCCCACCTTCTAATGAGAGTAACTCTTCAGCTCATACATTGTTTAATTTCCCTTCGTTCTTACCGAAGGATGAATGCTATGTTGATTGCTATGATCCCTTGGATTCGTTTGAAATATCCCTTTTTGATGAACTTGACGCTTGCTATGCTTGTGGCCATGATGCCAATATGAATGATGCTTATGAAGATGAACTTGCTATAGTTCCTTATCTTAAACATGAAATTGTTTCTAACGCACCCACTTATGATAGTCCTATCATCTTTTTGAACTCTCCCAACTACACTATATCGGAGAAGTTTGCTCTCATTAGGGATTACATAGATGGTTTGCCTTCTACTATTACACATGATGATTTTGGTGATTATAATATGCATGTGCTTTCTGCTCATACTTGCAATTATTATGAGAGAGGAACTACATCTCCACCTCTCTATGTTTCCAATACGATAAAATTGCAAGAAATTGCTTATGCTATGTATTGGCCTTTACTTGATGTGCATAAATTGTTCTTTTATGACATGCCAATGCATAGGAAGACAGTTAGACTTCGTCATTGCATGATATATGTTACCTTGTGCTCACTACTAAATTACAAATCATTGTTAATTAAAATTGGCTTTGATATACCTTGGGATCTGGGTGGATCCATTACTTGAGCACTTTATGTCTAGCTTAATGGCTTTAAAGAAAGCGCTGCCTAGGAGACAACCCAGAAGTTTTAGAGAGTCATTTATTTCTGTTGAGTGCTTTTATATAGTTTAAAAACAAAAAATATATAGAGGGGAACTTAAAACTTTTTCAAAAAGAGAAGCGATTGAACGGTGATGCATTGCGGAAGTGAGGGTCGACCTTGAACACTTGTGTTCATGCTCATGGAAACAATGTAGAATTTTTCATGGAAGTTTCTCGCAAAAATAATTATCCCCTTGTACAATTCCATTGTATTATAAAAATAATGTGCCAAGTAAATCCTTTATGATTAGTTTGGGTGATAGTTGTTTGATCATGCTAAAAAAGACAGAAACTTTGCACACACGAAATCATTTCTTATTTCTATACAGATAGCGCTATTGAGTTTATTCTTTTTGATGCTGATTGATATACAAAATTTCTTAATTATCATAATTGTTTCAGAATTTTTGGAGTATCATAAGTATGGTATATGTTCAGATTACTACAGACTGTTCTGATTTTGACAGATTCTGTTTTCTATGCATTGTTCTCTTATTTTGATGAATCTATGGGTAGTATCGGGGGGTATGAACCATGGTGAAGTTGGATTACAGTAGATATAATGCTAATATGAATGTTGAATGAGTTCACAACATTACTTAAAGTGGTGATTTACTTTATTATACTAACGGATCTCACGAAGGTTTTGTTGAGTTTTGTGTGATTGAAGTTTTCAAGTTTTGGGTGAGACCACGATGGATCAAGGAATGAGGAGAGGCAAGAGCCTAAGATTGGGGATGCCTGAGGCACCCCAAGGTAATATTCAAGGAAGACTCAAGCATCTAAGCTTGGGGATACCCTGGAAGGCATCCCCTCTTTCGTCTACAATCTATCGGTAATTTTACTAGGAGCTACATTTTTATTCGTCACATGATATGTGCAAATGCTTGGAGCGTATTTTGTGTTTATTTTTCCTTTTTATTTTATGCACCATGCTGGTATGAGATAGTCCTTGGTTGATTTATAGAATGCTCTTTGCACTTCACTTATATATTTTGAGTATGGCTTTATAGAATGCTTCATATGCTTCACTTATATCATTTGAAGTTTGAATTGCATGTTTCCCTACACATAGAAAACCGCCATTTGTAGAATGCTCTTTTGCTTCACTTATATTCGTTAGAGCGGGGCATATATTTTGTAGAAATAATTAAACTCTCATGCTTCACTTATACCTATTTACAGAGTTAACAGGTGTTGGCCATTCACATGGTTAGTCATAAAATCCTACATAAAACTTGTAGATCACTGAATATGATATGTTTGATTCCTTGCAATAGTTTTGCGACATGAAGATGTGATATTAGAGTCATGCTAGTGAGTAATTGTGTATTCGTAGAAATACTTGTGTTAAGGTTTGTGATTCCCGTAGCATGCACGTATGGTGAACCGTTATGTGACGAAGTCGGAGCATGATTAATTTATTGATTGTCGTCCTTTGTGTGGAGGTCGGGATCGCGCGATGGTTAACTCCTATCAACCCTTCCCCTAGGAGCATGCATGTAGTACCTTGTTTCGATGACTAATAGACTTTTGCAATAAGTATGTGAGTTCTTTATGACTAATGTTGAGTCCATGGATTATACGCACTCTCACCCTTCCACCATTGCTAGCCTCTCTAGTCCCTCGCAACTTTCGCCGATGCATTACGCCCACCATATACCCTTCTTCAAAACAGCCACCATACCTACCTATTATGGCATTTCCATAGCCATTCCGAGATATATTGCCATGCAACTTCCATCGTTCTGTTTATTATGACACGCACCATCATTGTCATATTGCTTTGCATGATCGTAAGATAGCTAACATGATGTTTTCATGGCTTATCCATTTTTTGATGTCATTGCTACGCTAGATCATTGCACATCCCGGTACACCGCCGGATGCATTCATATAGAGTCATATTTTGTTCTAAATATCGAGTTGTAAGTAAATAAAAGTGTGATGATCGTCATTATTAGAGCATTGTCCCATGTGAGGAAGTAATAAAAGATGCCAATGAAGCCCAAATAAAAAAAGAGGCCAAAGAAGCCCACCAAAAAAACAGAAAAAATAATAAAAAAATGAGAGAAAAGAGAGAAGGGACAATGGTACTATCCTTTACCACACTTTTGCTTCAAAGTAGCACCATGATCTTCATGATAGAGAGTCTCCTATGTTGTCACTTTCATATACTAGTGGGAAATTTTCATTATAGAACTTGGCTTCTATATTCCAATGATGGGCTTCCTCAAATTTCCCTAGGTCTTCGTGAGCAGGCGAGTTGGATGCACACCCGCTAGTTTCTTTTTGAACCTTCATACACTTATAGCTCTTGTGCATCTGTTGCATGGCAATCCCTACTCACTCACATTGATATCTATTATTGGGCATCTCCATAGCCCGTTGATACGCCTAGTTCATGTGAGACTATCTCCTCCTTTGTGTCATCTCCACAACCACCATATTCTATTCCACCTATAGTGCTATGTCCATGGCTCACGCTCATGTATTGCGTGAAAGTTGAAAAAGTTTGAGAACACTAAAGTATGAAACAATTGCTTGGCTAAAACCGGGGTTGTGCATGATGTAAAACATTGTGTGGGAAAGATGGAGCATAGCCAGACTATATGATTTTGTAGGGATAACTTTCTTTGGCCATGATATTTTTAGAAGACATGATTGCTTTGTTAGTATGCTTGAAATATTATTGTCTTTATGTCAAATGATAGACTATTGCTTCGAATAACTCGTGTTTTAGTATTCATGCAATGATTAGATTATATGATGAAGATTATGCTAGGTAGCATTCCACATCAAAAATTATCTTTTTCATCATTTACCTACTCGAGGACGAGCAGGAATTAAGCTTGGGGATGCTGATACGTCTCCGTCGTATCTACAATTTTTGATTGTTTCATGCCAATATTCTACAACTTTCATATACTTTTGGCAATTTTTTATAATATTTTTGGGACTAACATATTGATCCAGTGCCCAGTGCCAGTTCCTGTTTGTTGCATGTTTTTTGTTTCACAGAATATCCATACCAAACAAAGTCCAAACGCAATAAAAAAAAACCTACGGGGATTGTTTTTGGAATATTTATGATTTTTGGGAAGAAGAATCCATGCGAAACGATGCCCGAGGGGGTCACGAGCCCAGGAGGCGCGCCCTACCCCCCCCCCCCCCAGGCACGCCTGGCAGGCTCGTGACCAACCCCTAAGGCGGTTGGGGCCCTTCTTTCGCCGCAAGAAAGCTAATATCGGGAAGAAAATCGTGTTAAAAGTACACCTCAATCGGAGTTACGGATCTCCGGGAATTTAAGGAACGGTGAAAGGCCAGAATCTGGGAGCGCAGAAACAGAAGGACACGGAGAGAGAGATCCAATCTCGGAGGGGCTCTCTCCCCTCCGCTGCCATGGAGACCATGGACCAGAGGGGAAACCCTTCTCCCATCTAGGAAGAAGAAGAAGAAGGGGACTCTCTCCCTTCTCTCCCGGCGGCGCCAGAACGCCGCCCGGGACATCATCGTGTGAAGGCGATCTACACCAACACCTTCGTCATCTTCACCAACACCTCCATCACCTTCCCCCATTTATATTCAGTGGTCCACTCTCCCGCAACCCGATGTACCCTCTACTTGAACATGGTGCTTTATGCTTCATATTATTATCCAATGATGTGTTGCCATCCTATGATGTCTGAGTAGATTTTCGTTGTCCTATCGGTGATTGATGAATTGCTATGATTGGTTTAATTTGCTTGTGGTAATGTTGCTGTCCTTTGGTGCCCATCATATGAGCGCGCGCGTGGATCAAACCATAGGGTTAGTAGTATGTTGATAGGACTATGTATTGGAGGGCAAGGGTGACAGAAGCTTCAGCCTAGCATAGAAATTGATGCATACGGGATTGAAGGGGGGCCAATATATCTTATTGCTATGGATGGGTTTTACCTTAATGAACGTTAGTAGTTGCGGATGCTTGCTAATAGTTCCAATCGTAAGTGCATAGAATTCCAAGTAAGGGATGACATGCTAGCAGTGGGCTCTCCCACATAAAACTTGTTATCAGTCTAGTAACGTAGTCAATTGCTTAGGGACAATTCCGCAACTCCTACCACCACTTTTCCACACTCGTTAAACTAACGTAATTGTTTCTTTATCGAAACAGCCCCTAGTTTTTATTTACGTGTTCCTTATTATCTTGCAAACCTATCCTATCACACCTACAAAGTACTTCTAGTTTCATACTTGTTCTAGGTAAAGCGAACGTAAAGTGTGCGTAGAGTTGTATCGCTGGTCGATAGAACTTGAGGGAATATTTGTCCTACCTTTAGCTCCTCATTGGGTTCGACACTCTTACTTATCGAGAAAGTCTACAATTGATCCCCTATACTTGTGGGTTATCATTGGGGAACATTGCATGGGAAACATAAATTTTCCTACACACACACAATACCTATCCATGGTGATGATTATCTACGAGAGGGGAGAGTGAATCTACATACCCTTGTAGATCACTAAGCGGAAGCGTATATAACGCGGTTGATGTAGTGGAACATCTTCGCGATCCAAATCGCACCCCCATCCCGCAATCTCATCACGATCCGTCCCGCGATCCCATCACAATCCATCCTGATCTAGTGTCGAACGGACGGCACCTCGTCGTTCAGCACACGTACAGCTCGATGATGATCTCCGCCTTCTTGGTCTAGCAAGAGGGGTGAAGAGGTAGATGAGTTCTCCAGCATGGAAGCATGGTGGTGGTGGTGGTGGAGCTATTCCAGCAGAGATTCGCGTAAGCACCGCTGAAACTAGACTAGAGGAGAAACATATCTAGAGAGAGGGCAGCACGTGGTTGTTTTTCTGTGTCTCAAAAATCCTCAATACCTCTAGCAAATATAGGAGGGAGGGAGGGGAGGAGGCAGCCTCAAACCCTCAAGGTTTGGCCGAAATTGGAGGTGGAGGAGTCCTACTCTAATCCTACTAGGAGTAGGATTCCTCCTTTCCACTTGGAAACCCTTTCCACCTTTTCCACCATTGGGTTTTTTGCCTTTCAAACCTCATGGGCCTTAGTGGGAGCTTATTTCAGCCCATTAGGGGCTGTTTTGTATCCTCTCACAGCCCATAAGGCACCTCGGGGCTTTACACCCCTCCCGATGGTCCCCGGTACCCTCCCGGCACTCCCGGTACACTATCGATGAGCCCGAAACTTTTCTGGTGACTAAAACAGGACTTCCTATATATCAATCTTTACCTCCGGACCATTCCGGAGCTCCTAGTGACGTTCGGGATCTCATCTGGGACTCCGAACAACTTTAGGTTACCAAACACACATAACTCAATAATACCGAAGCATCACCGAACCTTAAGTGTGCAGACCCTGCGGGTTCGAGAACTATGCAGACATGACCTGAGACACTCCCTGGTCAATAACCAATAGCAGGACCTAGATGTCCATATTGGCTCCTACATATTCTACGAAGATCTCTATCGGTTGAACCTCTATGTCAAGGATTCAGTTAATCCCGTATGATGTTCCCTTTGTCCTTCGGTATGTTACTTGCCCAAGAATCGATCGTCGGTATATCCATACCAAGTTCAATCTCATTACCGGCAAGTCTCTTTACTCATTCCGTAATACAAGATCATGTAACTAACTCCTTAGTCACATTGCTTACAAGGCTTGTTGTGATGTTCTATTGCCGAGTGGGCCCCGAGATACCTCTTTGTCTCACGGAGTGACAAATCCCAGTCTTGATCCATGCCAACGCAACAAACACCTTTGTAGATACCTATAGAGCACCTTTATAGTCACCCAGCAACGTTGCGATGTTTGATACACACAAGGTATTCCTTCGATTTCCGGGAGTTGCATGATCTCATAGTCATAGGAACAGATACATTGACATGCAGAAAAACAGTAGCAATAAACTCACACGGTCATATGCTACATTTGTAGTTTGGGTCTTGTCCATCACATCATTCTCCTAATAACGTGATCTCGTTATCAAGTGACAACACTTGCCTATGGCCGGGAAACCTTGACCATCTTTGATCAACGAGCTAGTCAACTAGAGGCTCACTAGGGACAGTGTGTTGTCTATGTATCCACACATGTATTTGAGTTTCCAATCAATACAATTCTAGCGTGGATAATAAACGATTATCATGAACAAGTAAATATAATAATAACCAATTTATTATTACCTCTAGGGCATATCTCCAACAGAAAAATATTGCCAATTTATTGATGTAGAAATTGCCAACTTGTGAAGCCAGGTTGCATATATAGACTTTGTCAGGTCATGAACATTGATGATGTCGGGTCATCATTGTTGGTGTTGCCAGATCAGAAAATTAGACTCGAGTCAACTTGATAAAATCATTGGGAATAATAACCCATCTAATTTTAAGTCAGCTTTCAATGCTTCAGCTTGATGAAAATTGATAATCGAAGGTGTTCTTCTTTTTTATCTCCATATTACCTATAGCCCCCAAGCTTCGAGTTTATCAGTTTATGATGACTTGGTGCTTTGCATAAATATAATATCTTGACTATGTAGTCCCCAAGTGTGGGGTTGTCTTTGTATGTAGCAACCTGGGACTTGTAATTATCTTATACTTATAAAACTTCAGCTAATGTAGCCCGCAAGTCTTAAGAGTAGAACATAATGATAGCTTACAAATGTTGCCACTTTGAAGAAATCCGGGTTGTTTATCTGGGACACCAGCCATAAATTGAATGTTTTGCATTTCACAAGTGTAGCTCCCAAGGGTCGTCTCATCAGTATGTGATGGGTCAGGTCTTCAATTCGTACCTTATTATCTATTTAAATAACTAAATGATGTAGCCTCCAAGTGTCGGGTCGCATGCGTGCAGCGATTTGGGAATTTTTAGAAAATTTGTAGATCTTGAGCAAAGTAGTGTAGCCCTAAATGTCGGGTGAGTTGCCTGGAGTGACTTGGGACTTAGATGTACTTCTCCTTTGAAAATAACATCATATGATGTAGCCCCCAAGCTTCGGGTCACTATTGATATAGTGGTTTGGGGCCTGAGTTTTTTGAAATTCTTGAATTTTGATAGGAGCAATTGCTATCCCTAAAGGCCGGTTCATCATTATGTAAGGACGGCTCATCAATTGAACTAGTTAAAATGACCATGCATTATCCCCCAAGTACCATTGTGCATGCTTGTAGCAACGTGGGACTTGCATATTTAATGTAATCTTGATTTGGATAATGTAGCCCCGAGTGTCGGGATGTGTGCATGTGGTAACTCAGAAATTTTCCTTGATTTGTAGAATAAGATAAGGTCCACTATAGCCCCAATTACCGGATCGTATTGTGTGAGTCTCACAGCAGTTTTGCATGTATATGCTGAATTTGTTGCTAAGTCCACCAAGAGTGTTTCCTTGCATAACACTTCACATTTCATTACCTTCGATAAATCTCATTGTCACGATCTTTGCCATGATACCCTTGCTTGAATTTTTGTTCTCCTTTGTAGCATCGCAATAATCCAATTGGCGAATTGCCACTGGTACTTTTTTACCCCATGTTCCTTACTATAAGCCACCGTTTTGGATTTAGAAAAAATAGACATCTCTTCAAGACGGATTTTAAAATATCAACCATATAATACTTGTTATGATAAACCATGATGAAGATCCGACTATTTTCGCTATCAAAGATTTGCTTGTTCCTGCAGTTATGATACGTCTCCAACGTATCTATAATTTTTGATAGTTTCATGCTATTATCTTGTCAAACTTTGGATGTTTTATATGCCTTTTATATCTTTTTTGGGACTAAATTATTAACTCAGTGCCAAGTGTCAGTTCCTGTTTTTTCTGTGTTTTTGAACCTTTTCAGAGGAGGATTTTCAACGGCGTCCAAACGGAATAAAACTTTCGAAAAGATTTTTTCCGGAATAGAAGATACGCAGAAAGCTTGGGAACCAAGGCACGGAGTCCCGGGAGAAGCCACAAGACCCCGTGGTGCGGCCACGGGGGCCGGGCCTCCCAGGCTTCTGGGTGTTGGAATTATGCCCTAGAGGCAATAATAAATGTATAGTTATTATTATAATTCCTGTATCAAGATAATAGTTTATTATCCATGCTATAATTGTATTGAATGAAGACTCATTTACATGTGTGGATACATAAGACAAAACACCGTCCCTAGCATGCCTCTAGTTGGCTAGCCAGTTGATCGATGATAGTCAGTGTCTTCTGATTATGAACAAGGTGTTGTTGCTTGATAACTGGATCACGTCATTAGGAGAATCACGTGATGGACTAGACCCAAACTAATAGACGTAGCATGTTGATCGTGTCATTTTGTTGCTACTGTTTTCTGCGTGTCAAGTATTTATTCCTATGACCATGAGATCATATAACTCACTGACACCGGAGGAATGCTTTGTGTGTATCAAACGTTGCAACGTAACTGGGTGACTATAAAGATGCTCTACAGGTATCTCCGAAGGGGTTAGTTGAGTTAGTATGGATCAAGACTGGGATTTGTCACTCCGTGTGACAGAGAGGTATCTCGGGGCCCACTCGGTAATACAACATCACACACAAGCCTTGCAAGCAATGTAGCTTAGTGTAAGTTGCGGGATCTTGTATTACGGAACGAGTAAAGAGACTTGCCGGTAAACGAGGTTGAAATAGGTATACGGATACTGACGATCGAATCTCGGGCAAGTAACATACCGAAGGACAAAGGGAATGACATACGGGATTATACGAATCCTTGGCACTGAGGTTCAAACGATAAGATCTTCGTAGAATATGTAGGATCCAATATGGGCATCCAGGTCCCGCTGTTGGATATTGACCGAGGAGTCTCTCGGGTCATGTCTACATAGTTCTCGAACCCGCAGGGTCTGCACACTTAAGGTTCGACGTTGTTTTATGCGTATTTGAGTTATATGGTTGGTTACCGAATGTTGTTCGGAGTCCCGGATGAGATCACGGACGTCACGAGGGTTTCCGGAATAGTCCGGAAACGAAGATTGATATATAGGATGACCTCATTTGATTACCGGAAGGTTTTCGGAGTTACCGGGAATGTACCGGGAATGACGAATGGGTTCCGGGAGTTCACCGGAGGGGGGCAACCCACTCCGGGGAAGCCCATAGGCATTTGGGGGGGGGGGTCACACCAGCCCTTAGTGGGCTGGTGGGACATCCCACCAATCCCCCATGCGCCAAGAGAGAGAAAATCAAAGGAAAGAAAAAAAAGGAAGAAGTGGGAAGGGGGAAGGACTCCCTCCCACCAAACCAAGTAGGACTCGGTTTGGGGGGAGAGAGTCCTCCCCCCTGACTCGGCCGACCCCTTGGGGATCCCTTGGACCCCAAGGCAAGGTCCCCCTCCCTCCTCCTATATATATGGGGCTTTTAGGGCAGATTTGAGACGACTTTCTCACGGCTGCCCGACCACATACCTCCATAGTTTTTCCTCTAGATCGTGTTTCTGCGGAGCTCGGGCGGAGCCCTGCTGAGACAAGATCATCACCAACCTCCGGAGCGCCGTCACGCTGCCGGAGAACTCTTCTACCTCTCCGTCTCTCTTGCTGGATCAAGAAGGCCGAGATCATCGTCGAGCTGTACGTGTGCTGAACGCGGAGGTGCCGTCCGTTCGGCACTAGATCGTGGGACTGATCGCGGGATTGTTCGCGGGGCGGATCGAGGGACGTGAGGACGTTCCACTACATCAACCGCGTTCTCTAAACGCTTCTGCTGTACGATCTACAAGGGTACGTAGATCACTCATCCCCTCTCGTAGATGGACATCACCATGATAGGTCTTCGTGCGCGTAGGAAAATTTTTGTTTCCCATGCGACGTTCCCCAACAGTGGCATCATGAGCTAGGTTCATGCGTAGATGTCTTCTCGAGTAGAACACAAAAGGTTTTGTGGGCGGTGATGTGCGTTTTTCTGCCCTCCTTAGTCTTTTCTTGATTCCGCGGTATTGTTGGATCGAAGCGGCTTGGACCGACATTACTCGTACGCTTACGAGAGACTGGTTTCATCGTTACGAGTAACCCCCTTTGCTCAAAGATGACTGGCAAGTGACGGTTTCTCCAACTTTAGTTGAATCGGATTTGACCGAGGAGGTCCTTGGATGAGGTTAAATAGCAACTCATATATCTCCGTTGTGGTGTTTGCGTAAGTAAGATGCGATCCTACTAGATACCCTTGGTCACCACGTAAAACATGCAACAACAAAATTAGAGGACGTCTAACTTGTTTTTGCAGGGTATGATTGTGGTGTGATATGGCCAATGATGTGATGTGATATATTGGATGTATGAGATGATCATGTTGTAATAGAAATATCGACTTGCACGTCGATGGTACGGCAACCGGCAGGAGCCATAGGGTTGTCTTTATACTAACATATGTGCTTGCAGATGCGTTTACTATTTTGCTAGGATGTAGCTTTAGTAGTAATAGCATAAGTAGCACGACAACCCCGATGGCAACACGTTGATGGATGATCATGGTGTGGCGCCGGTGACAAGAAGATCGTGCCGGTGCTTTGGCGATGGAGATCAAGAAGCACGAGATGATGGCCATATCATGTCACTTATGAATTGCATGTGATGTTAATCCTTTTATGCACCTTATTTTGCTTAGAACGACGGTAGCATTATGAGGTGATCTCTCACTAAAATTTCAAGACGAAATTGTGTTCTCCCCGACTGTGCACCGTTACTACAGTTCGTCGTTTCGAGACACCACGTGATGATCGGGTGTGATAGACTCAACGTTCACATACAACGGGTGCAAAACAGTTGCGCACGCGGAACACTCGGGTTAAGCTTGACGAGCCTAGCATGTGCAGACATGGCCTCGGAACACATGAGACCGAAAGGTCGATCATGAATCATATAGTTGATATGATTAGCATAGGGATGCTTACCACTGAAACTACTCTCGACTCACGTGATGATCGGACTTGGGATAGTGTAAGTGGATCATGAACCACTCAAATGACTAGAGAGATGTACTTTTTGAGTAGGAGTTTAGCATATAATTTGATTAAGTTGAACTCTAATTATCTTGAACATAGTCTAAGTCCACTTTGAATGTATTTGTGTTGTAGATCATGGCTCACGCAAGTGTCATCCTGAATTTTAATACGTTCCTAGAGAAAGCTAAGTTGAAAGATGATGGAAGCAACTTTGTAGACTGGGCTCATAATCTTAAGCTAATCTTACAAGCTGGAAAGAAGGATTATGTCCTTAATGCTGCGCTAGGAGATGAACCACCCGCTACGGCTGATCAGGATGTTAAGAACGCTTGGTTAGCACGTAAGGAGGACTACTCAATAGTTCAATGTGCAGTCTTGTATGGCCTAGAACTGGGACTTCAACGTCGCTTTGAGCGTCATGGAGCATTTGAGATGTTCCAGGAGTTGAAGTTTATCTTTCAGAAGAACGCCCGGATCGAGAGGTATGAGACCTCCGATAAATTCTATGCTTGCAAGATGGAGGAAAACTCGTGTGTCAGTGAACATGTGCTCAAAATGTCTGGGTACTCAAACCGTCTAGCTGAACTGGGGATTGAACTCCCGCAAGAAGCTATCACTGACAGAATCCTTCAATCACTGCCGCCAAGCTATAAAGGCTTTGTGTTGAACTACAACATGCAAGGGATGAACAAGTCTCCCGGCGAGTTGTTTGCGATGCTGAAAGTCGCAGAGTCTGAACTCCGTAAAGAGCATCAAGTGTTGATGGTGAGCAAGACCACTAGTTTCAAGAGAAACGGCAAAGGCAAGAAGGGCAATTCGAAGAAGAGCGGCAAGCCTGTTGCCAATCCGCCGAAGAAACCCAAGGCTGGACCTAAGCCTGAAACAGAGTGCTTCTATTGCAAGGGTATGGGTCACTCGAAGCGCAATTGCCCCAAATATCTGGCAGATAAGAAGGCGGGCAAAGAAAAATCAGGTATATTTAATATACATGTTATTGATGTGTACTTAACCAGCTCTCGTAGTAGTGCCTGGGTATTCGATACCGGTTCTGTTGCTCACATTTGCAACTCGAAGCAGGAACTGCGGAATAGACGAAGGCTGGCGAAAGACGAAGTGACGATGCGCGTAGGAAACGGTTCCAAGGTTGATGCAATCACCGTCGGCACAGTGTCACTTCAACTACCATCGGGATTAGTGATGAACTTAAATCATTGTTATTTCGTGCCTGCGTTGAGCATGAACATTATATCTGGATCTTGTTTGTTGCGAGACGGTTACTCTTTTAAGTCTGAGAATAATGGTTGTTCTATTTCTATGAGTAACATCTTTTATGGTCATGCACCGAATGTGAGAGGATTGTTCATATTGAATCTTGATAGAGATACGCATATACATAACATTGAGACCAAAAGAGTTAGAGTAAACAATGATAGCGCCATATTTTTGTGGCACTTGGGTCATATTGGTGTAAAGCGCATGAAGAAACTCCATGCTGATGGACTTTTTGGAGTCATTTGACTTTGATTCACTTGACACGTGCGAACCATGCCTCATGGGCAAGATGAATAAAACTCCGTTCTCCGGAACAATGGAGCGTGCAAGTGACTTGTTGGAAATCATACATACCGATGTGTGTGGTCCAATGAGCGTGGAGGCACGCGGGGGATATCGTTATTTTCTCACCTTCACTAACGATCTAAGTAGATATGGTTATGTCTACTTGATGAAGCACAAGTCTGAAACATTTGAAAAGTTCAAGCAATTTCAGAGTGAAGTGGAAAATCATCGTAACAAGAAGATCAAGTTCCTACGGTCTGATCGTGGGGGTGAATATCTGAGTTTCGAGTTTGGTACTCACTTAAGACAATGTGGAATTGTTTCGCAGTTAACACCACCTAGAACACCACAGCGTAATGGTGTGTCCGAACGTCGTAATCGTACTTTATTAGAAATGGTGCGATCTATGATGTCTCTTACTGATTTGCCGTTATCGTTTTGGGGTTATGCATTAGAAACAGCTGCATTCACTTTAAATAGGGCACCATCGAAATCCGTTGAGACGACACCATACGAACTGTGGTATGGCAAAAGGCCAAAGTTGTCGTTTCTTAAAAGTTTGGGGATGTGATGCTTATGTCAAAAAGCTTCAGCCTGAAAAGCTGGAACCCAAAGCGGAAAAGTGCGTCTTCATAGGTTACCCAAAAGAGACAGTTGGGTACACCTTCTATCTCAAATCCGAGGGCAAAGTGTTTGTTGCTAAGAACGGAACTTTTCTCGAGAAGGAGTTTCTCTCGAGAGAATTGAGTGGGAGGAAGATAGAACTTGACGAGGTTGTCGAACCTCTCATCCCTCTGGATGGTGGCGCAGGGCAAGGGGAAACCTCTGTCATTGCGACGCCGGTTGAGGAGGAAGTTAATGATGATGATCATGAAACTCCAGTTCAAGTTTCTGTTGAACCACGCAGGTCGACGAGATCACGCGCTGCTCCAGAGTGGTACGGTAATCCCGTCTTATCAATCATGTTGTTAGACAACAATGAACCTGCAAATTATGGAGAAGCAATGGTGGGCCCAGATTCCAACAAATGGCTAGAAGCCATGAAATCCGAGATAGGATCCATGTATGAGAACAAAGTGTGGACTTTGGAGATGCTGCCTGAGGGCCGCAAGGCTATTCAGAACAAATGGATCTTTAAGAAGAAGACGAACGCTGACGGTAATGTGACCGTTTATAAAGCTCGACTTGTGGCAAAGGGTTTTTCACAAGTTCCAGGAATTGACTACGATGAGACTTTCTCTCCCGTAGCGATGCTTAAGTCCGTCAGAATCATGTTAGCAATAGCTGCATTTTTCGATTATGAAATCTGGCAGATGGATGTCAAAACGGCGTTCCTTAACGGTTTCCTTAAGGAAGAGTTGTATATGATGCAACCCGAAGGTTTTGTCGATCCTAAAAATGCTGACAAGGTGTGCAAGCTCCAGCGATCCATTTATGGACTGGTGCAAGCATCTCGGAGTTGGAACAAACGCTTTGATGAGGTGATCAAAGCATTTGGGTTTATACAAGTGGTTGGAGAATCTTGTATTTACAAGAAAGTGAGTGGGAGCTCTGTGGCGTTTCTAATATTATATGTGGATGACATATTACTGATTGGAAACAACGTAGAGCTTTTGGAGAGCATAAAAGGTTACTTGAATAAAAGTTTCTGTATGAAGGACCTAGGAGAAGCTGCTTACATTCTAGGCATTAAGATCTATAGGGATAGATCAAAACGCCTGATAGGACTTTCACAAAGCACATACCTTGATAAAGTTTTGAAGAGGTTCAAAATGGAACAGTCCAAGAAAGGGTTCTTGCCAGTGTTACAAGGTACGAGATTGAGTAAGACTCAGTGCCCAGCAACTGATGAAGATAGAGAGCATATGCGCTCCGTCCCCTATGCTTCAGCCATAGGCTCTATCATGTATGCAATGCTGTGCACTAGACCGGATGTTAGCCTGGCCATAAGTATGGCAGGTAGGTTCCAGAGTAATCCAGGAGTGGATCACTGGACGGCGGTCAAGAATATCCTGAAGTACCTGAAAAGGACTAAGGAGATGTTTCTCGTGTATGGAGGTGACGAAGAGCTCGCCGTAAAAGGTTACGTCGATGCAAGCTTTGACACAGATCCGGACAACTCTAAGTCGCAAACCGGATACGTATTTATTCTTAATGGGGGTGCAGTAAGCTGGTGCAGTTCCAAGCAAAGCGTCGTAGCAGATTCTACATGTGAAGCGGAGTACATGGCTGCCTCGGAGGCGGCTAAGGAGGGTGTCTGGATGAAGCAGTTCATGACGGATCTTGGAGTGGTGCCAAGTGCACTGGATCCAATAACCTTGTTCTGTGACAACACTGGTGCCATTGCCTTAGCAAAGGAACCAAGGTTTCACAAGAAGACCAGACACATCAAACGACGCTTCAACCTCATCCGCGACTACATCGAGGAGGAGGACGTAAATATATGCAAAGTGCACACGGATCTGAATGTAGCAGACCCGCTGACTAAGCCTCTTCCACGGCCAAAACATGATCGACACCAGAACTGTATGGGTGTTAGATTTATTACAATGTAATTCACATGGTGATGTGAGGGCTAGATTATTGACTCTAGTGCAAGTGGGAGACTGTTGGAATTATGCCCTAGAGGCAATAATAAATGTATAGTTATTATTATAATTCCTGTATCAAGATAATAATTTATTATCCATGCTATAATTGTATTGAATGAAGACTCATTTACATGTGTGGATACATAAGACAAAACACCGTCCCTAGCATGCCTCTAGTTGGCTAGCCAGTTGATCGATGATAGTCAGTGTCTTCTGATTATGAACAAGGTGTTGTTGCTTGATAACTGGATCACGTCATTGGGAGAATCACGTGATGGACTAGACCCAAACTAATAGACGTAGCATGTTGATCGTGTCATTTTGTTGCTACTGTTTTCTGCGTGTCAAGTATTTATTCCTATGACCATGAGATCATATAACTCACTGACACCGGAGGAATGCTTTGTGTGTATCAAACGTCGCAACGTAACTGGGTGACTATAAAGATGCTCTACAGGTATCTCCGAAGGGGTTAGTTGAGTTAGTATGGATCAAGACTGGGATTTGTCACTCCGTGTGACGGAGAGGTATCTCGGGGCCCACTCGGTAATACAACATCACACACAAGCCTTGCAAGCAATGTAGCTTAGTGTAAGTTGCGGGATCTTGTATTACGGAACGAGTAAAGAGACTTGCCGGTAAACGAGGTTGAAATAGGTATACGGATACTGACGATCGAATCTCGGGCAAGTAACATACCGAAGGACAAAGGGAATGACATACGGGATTATACGAATCCTTGGCACTGAGGTTCAAACGATAAGATCTTCGTAGAATATGTAGGATCCAATATGGGCATCCAGGTCCCGCTGTTGGATATTGACCGAGGAGTCTCTCGGGTCATGTCTACATAGTTCTCGAACCCGCAGGGTCTGCACACTTAAGGTTCGACGTTGTTTTATGCGTATTTGAGTTATATGGTTGGTTACCGAATGTTGTTCGGAGTCCCGGATGAGATCACGGACGTCACGAGGGTTTCCGGAATAGTCCGGAAACGAAGATTGATATATAGGATGACCTCATTTGATTACCGGAAGGTTTTCGAAGTTACCGGGAATGTACCGGGAATGACGAATGGGTTCCGGGAGTTCACCGGAGGGGGGCAACCCACTCCGGGGAAGCCCATAGGTATTTGGGGGGGTCACACCAGCCCTTAGTGGGCTGGTGGGACAGCCCACCAATCCCCTATGCGCCAAGAGAGAAAAAATCAAAGGAAAGAAAAAAAGAGGAAGAAGTGGGAAGGGGGAAGGACTCCCTCCCACCAAACCAAGTAGGACTCGGTTTGGGGGGGGGAGAGTCCTCCCCCCTGGCTCGGACGACCCCTTGGGGATCCCTTGGACCCCAAGGCAAGGTCCCCCTCCCTCCTCCTATATATATGGGGCTTTTAGGGCAGATTTGAGACGACTTTCTCACGGCTGCCCGACCACATACCTCCATAGTTTTTCCTCTAGATCGTGTTTCTGCGGAGCTCGGGCGGAGCCCTGCTGAGATAAGATCATCACCAACCTCCGGAGCGCCGTCACGCTGCCGAAGAACTCTTCTACCTCTCCGTCTCTCTTGCTGGATCAAGAAGGCCGAGATCATCGTCGAGCTGTACGTGTGCTGAACGCGGAGGTGCCGTCCGTTCGGCACTAGATCGTGGGACTGATCGCGGGATTGTTCGCGGGGCGGATCGAGGGACGTGAGGACGTTCCACTACATCAACCGCGTTCTCTAAACGCTTCTGCTGTACGATCTACAAGGGTACGTAGATCACTCATCCCCTCTCATAGATGGACATCACCATGATAGGTCTTCGTGCGCGTAGGAAAAATTTTGTTTCCCATGCGACGTTCCCCAACACTGGGCTCCCTGGGCCTCCCCTGCCCTAGCTCCTTCGCCTATAAATTCCCAAAATCCCTAAAAAATCAGGAGATCCACGAAAATACTTTTCCGCCGCCGCAAGCTTCTGTCTCTGCAAGATCCCATCTGGGGCATGTTCTGGTGCCCTGCCGGAGGGGGGATTCAGATACGGAGGGCTTCTTCATCAACACCATGACCTCTCCGATGATGTGTGAGTAGTTCACCATAGACCTTCGGTTCCATAGCTAGTAGCTAGATGGATTCTTCTCTCTCTTGGATCTTTAATACAAAGTTCTCCATGATCTTCATGGAGATCTATCCGATGTAATCTTCTTTGCAGTGTGTTTGTCGAGATCCGATGAATTGTGGATTTATGATCAGATTATCTATGAATCTTATTTGAGTTTCTTCTGATCTCTCTTATGCATGATTTCATATCCTTGTAATTCTCTTCGAGTTCTGGGTTTTGTTTGGCCAACTTGATCTATGATTCTTGCAATGGGAGAAGTGCTTGGTTTTGGGTTCATACCGTGCGGTGACCTCACCCAGTGACAGAAGGGGTAGAGAGGCACGCATCGTGTTGTTGACATCAAGGGTAAAAAGATGGGGTTTTCATCATTGGTTTGAGTTTATCCGTCTACATCATGTCATCATGCTTAAGACGTTACTCTGTTCGTCATGAACTCAATACACTAGATGCATGTTGGATAGCGGTCGATGTGTGGAGTAATAGTAGTAGATGTAGAAAGTATCGGTCTACTTGTCTCGGACGTGATGCCTATATGTATGATCATTGCCTTAGATATCGTCATGACTTTGCGCGGTTCTATCAATTGCTCGACAGTAATTTGTTCACCCACCGTAATATTTGCTATTTTGAGAGCAGCCTCTAGTGAACACTATGGCCCCCGGGTCTACTTCACACCATATTTTCAGCCTTACTCTTTTACTTCGTTGCACTTTCCACCTTCAGATCTCACTTTGAAATCAATCTTGAAGGGATTGACAACCCCTTTATAGCGTTGGGTGCAAGCTCTTTTGTGTTTGCGCAGGTACTGTGGACTTGACGAGATTATCCTACTAGATTTATACCTTGGTTCTCAAACTGAGGGAAATACTTACTGCTCCTGTACTGCATCACCCTTTCCTCTTCAAGTGAAAAACCAACGCATGCCAAATCTCCGTCAACGTGCCAGTTTCTGGCGCTGTTGTTTGAGAAGTAGCACGTTACAATGGGCCCAGTCTGAACACCGGCTCATGCGATACTGAAAACCAATATATATACTTGTTCAAGACAATGAATTGTATTATAACAAATCATATAAAATAAAGTTCCTCTATGGAGTTTTGCTTGAGATGCGTGAATCTGAAAATCATGATGAAGAAATTTATGAAGTGATTCACGAGGGCTCCTTGAATGAAAAGCATGATTGCAATGGTTTCACTATGAATTCTATTAGTGCCAATCATGCTAAAAAATGCAAAACCCTAAGCTTGGGGATGCTAGTTTTGCTATGCTCTACTTGTTGCAATGATCATGAATGGGGTGATGATTTTTCTTATGATCTTGAAAATTTGTATAAGCCTCATGATGAATATGATTTTTGCAATAAGATTGAAAGTGGATTTGGAGAAGTCATGACTTTAGTTGATGATAATCCCACTATTTTTGAAGAGCGTAAACTTTGCATGCATGTGGATCATGAAAATAATATCCTTTGTGATAGCTATATTGTTGAATTTGAATATGATCCCACATGAAATTGTTATGAGAGAGGAAAATATTGTGGTAGAAACTTTCATGTTACTAATTTACCTCTCGTTTTGTTGAGATTGATATTGCCTCTTTCTTATTCCTTGCATATGGTAACTATTGGTTGTCTTGACAATCTATTTTCTTATAAAATGCCTATGCATAGGAAGTATGTTAGACTTATATATGATTTTCACATGCTTTATGATGCTCTCGTTGTGCTTCAATTCTTGTCTCTTGTGTGAGCATCATTGAATTATCAATGCCTAGCTAAGGGCATTAAACAATAGCGCTTATTGTGAGGCAACCCAATGAATTTATATTTTTCTTTCTGTTTTGTTGCGTCCACGCCATCATAATTCTGTTATGATAGTGTCTTTTGTGTTTCTTTTTGTGTTTGAGCCAAGCAAAACCTTTATGACTAGTCTTGGTGATGGTTGTTTGATCCTGCTGGAAAAAGACAGAAACTTTTCGCTCACGAGATTATTTGTCATTTTTATTCAGAAAGAGATTTTGACTTGATTCTTTTTGCTGCTGGTTGATATGCCTTTTTCCCAGGCAGTAGTAAGTTTTCAGAATTTTTGAGGTACCACAAGTATACGAAGTATACATATTGCTACAGACTGGTCTATTTTTGACAGATTCTGTTTTTTGTTGAGTTGGTTGCTTGTTTTGATGAAACTATGGATAGTATCGGGGGGTACTAGCCATGGAAAAGTGAGAATACAGTAATCTAACACCAATATTAATAGAAATCAAGATTTCTACAGTACCTAAAGAGGTGGTAGTTTGTTTTCTTGTGCTAATGATATCACGAGTTTCTGTTTAAGTTTTGTGTTGTGAAGTTTTCAAGTTTTGGGTGATGTTCTCATGGACGAAGGGATAAAGAGTGGAAAGATCTCAAGCTTGGGGATGCCCAAGGCATCCCAAGCCAAATCCAAGGACACCAAAAAGCCTAAGCTTGGGGATGCCCCGGGAAGGCATCCCCTCTTTCGTCTTCAATCCATCGGTAGCATTACTTGGAGCTATATTTTTATTCACCACATGATATGTGTTTTACTTGGAGTGTCTTGTATCGTAGGAGTCTTTTCTTTTTGTTGTGTCACAATCATCCATTCTTCACACCTTTTGAGAGATACATGCACTCATCGTGAATTTGCTAGAATGCTCATTGTGCTTCACTTATATCTTTTGAGCTTAGATAATTTTGCTCTATATGCTTCACTTAGATCTTTTAGAGCACAGCGGTGCGTGACTTGGTAGTTGGTTTGTGCTATGAAAGTAGTCCCAAAGGTGATAGGTACCCAGAGAGGATACAAAAACTTCCATCTTCATGTGCATTGAGTAGAAAGAGAAGTTTGATTCCTCTCAAGTAGTTTTGAGACGTGGATTTGGTAATATTAAAGAGTTATGTTAGTAGGGTGTTGTGAATCTAGAAATACTTGTGTTGAAGTTAGTGATTTCCGTAACATGCACGTATGGTGAACCGCTATGTTAGGAAGTCGGAGCATAATTGATCTATTGATTGTCATCCTTTGTGTTGCGGTCGGGATCGCGCGATGGTTAACACCTACCAACCCTTCCCCTCGGAGTATGCGTTTAGCACTTTGTTTCGATTACTAATAAAAACTTTTGCAATAAGTATATGAGTTCTTCATGACTAATGTGAGTCCATGGTATAGATGCACTTTTACCTTCCACCATTGCTAGCCTCTCTAGTGCCGCGCAACTTTCGCCGGTGCACAAACCCACCATATGCCTTCCTCAAAACACCCACCATATCTACCTACTATGGCATATTCATAGCCATTCCGAGATATATTGCCATGCAACTCCCACCGTTCCGTCTCATGACTTGTACCGTCACTCTCATATTGCCATTGCATGATCGTAAGATAGCTAGTGAGATGTTTCAACGTCATATGCCAAGCTAGATCGTTGCACATCCCGGTACACTGCCGGAGGCATTTCCTATAGAGTCATCATCGTTCTGAGCTTTGAGCTGTGAGTAAATAAAAGTGTGATGATCATCATTATTAGAGCATTGTCCCATGTGAGGAAAAAAAAGAGGCCAAAGTTGCCCACATAAAAAAAGAGGCCAAAGAGCCCAAAAAAAAGAGAGAGAAGAAGAGAGAAGGGACAATGCTACTATCTTTTTCCACACTTGTGCTTCATAATAGCACCATGTTCTTCATGATTGAGAGCCTCATGTTTTGTCACCACCATATACTAGTGGGAATCTTTATTTTATAACTTGGCTTGTATATTCCAATGATGGTCTTCCTCAAAAGTCTTCGTGAGCAAGCAAGTTGGATGCACACCCACTAGTTCTCCTTTTGAGCTTTCACATACTTATAGCTCTCGTGCATCCTTTGTTTGGCAATCCCTACTCATTCACATTGATATCTATTAATGGGCATCCCTATAACACTTTGATACGCCGAGTCAATGTGACCATCTCCTCCTTTTTTGTCTCACAACCACCACCACACTCTATTTCACCTATAGTGTTATATCCATGGCTCACTCTCATGTATTGCGTAATAGTTGAAAAAGGTTTGAGAAAGTAAGAGTGCGAAAACAATTACTTGGCCAATACCGGGGTTGTGCATGATTTAAATTAGTTGTGTGGGGATGATGGAGCATAGCCAGACTATATGATTTTGTAGGGATAACTTTCTTTGGCCTTGTTATTTCGAAAGTTCATGATTACCTTGCTAGTTTGCTTGAAGTATTATTGTTTTCGTGTCAATAGCAAACTATTGTTTTGAATCTTACGGATCTGAACATTCATGTCACATGAAAGAAGTTACAAAGGACAACTATGCTAGGTTGCATTCCACATCGAATATTCAGTCTTTATCACTTCCCTACTCGAGGACGAGCAGGAGTTAAGTTTGGTGATGCTTGATACGTCTCCAACGTATCTATAATTTTTATGGTTTCGTGCTATTATCTTGTTAAACTTTGGATGTTTTGTATGCCTTTTATTTTTTTTTTGGGATTAACTTATTAACTCAGTGCCAAGTGCCAGTTCCTGTTTTTTCCGTGTTTTTGACCCTTTTCAGAGGAGGATTTTAAACGAAGTCCAAACGGAATAAAACTTCCGAAAAGAATTTTTTCGGAACAGAAGATACGCAGAAAGCTTGGGAACCAAGGCAGGGAGTCCCGGGGGAGGCCACAAGCCCCCATGGCGCGGCCAGGGGGGCCCGCGCCTCCCACGCTTGTGGGCTCTCTGGGCCTCCCCTGCCCTAGCTCCTCCGCCTATAAATTCCCTAAAATCCCTAAAAAAATCAGGAGATCCACAAAAATACTTTTCTGCCGCCGCAAGCTTATGTCTCCGCAAGATCCCATCTGGGGCACGTTCTGGTGCCCTGCCGGAGGGGGGATTCGGATACGGAGGGCTTCCTCATCAACACCATGACCTCTCCGATGATGCGTGAGTAGTTCACCATAGACCTTCGGGTCCATAGCTAGTAGCTAGATGGCTTCTTCTCTCTCTTGGATCTTCAATACAAAGTTCTCCATGATCTTCATGGAGATCTATCCGATGTAATCTTCTTTGCGGTGTGTTTGTCGAGATCCGATGAATTGTGGATTTATGATCAGATTATCTATGAATCTTATTTGAGTTTCTTCTGATCTCTCTTATGCATGATTTCATATCCTTGTAATTCTCTTCGAGTTGTGGGTTTTGTTTGGTCAACTTGATCTATGATTCTTGCAATGGGATAAGTGCTTGGTTTTGGGTTCATACCGTGCAGTGACTTCACCCAGTGACAGAAGGGGTAGCGAGGCACGCATCGTGTTGTTGCCATCAAGGGTAAAAAGATGGGGTTTTCATCATTGGTTTGAGTTTATCCCTCTACATCATGTCATCTTGCTTAAGGCGTTACTCTGTTCGTCATGAACTCAATACACTAGATGCATGCTGGATAGCGGTCGATGTGTGGATTAATAGTAGTAGATGCGGAAAGTATCGGTCTACTTGTCTCGGACATGATGCATATATGTATGATCATTGCCTTAGATATCGTCATGACTTTGCGCGGTTCTATCAATTGCTCGACAGTAATTTGTTCACCCACCGTAATATTTGCTATTTTCAGAGAAGCCTCTAGTGAACACTATGGCCCCCGGGTCTACTTCACACCATATTTTCAGCCTTACTCTTTTACTTCGTTGCACTTTCCGCCTTCAGATCTCACTTTGCAATCAATCTTGAAGGAATTGACAACCCCTTTATAGCGTTGGGTGCAAGCTCTTTTGTGTTTGCGCAGGTACTCTGGACTTGACGAGATTCTCCTACTGGATTGATACCTTGGTTCTCAAACTGAGGGAAATACTTACTGCTCCTGTGCTGCATCACCCTTTCCTCTTCAAAGAAAAACCAATGCAAGCCAAGTCTCCATCAACGTGCCAATTTCTGGCGCTGTTGTTTGAGAAGTAGCACGTTACAATGGGCCCAGTCTGAACACCGGCTCATGCGATACTGAAAACCAATATATATACTTTGACAAGACAATGAATTGTATTATAACAAATCATATAAAATAAATATGAACAAAGTTTGAATAAACATGGAAAAAATACCGTCTTTTGAGGCTTGTTTAGTGGTGCTTCATGTTTGAAGCCGAGTTGATAGCCATTGGTTTATCCTCACTATCGGGAGAGCCGGATTTCACGTGGCATACAATTGTTTTAATTTTGAAAAGTTCAAGGCCAACAAAGGTCATATAGGCATAAGAGTAATCGACTTAACAAATTATATAACTGCAAGTGGTTAACCTGGCCAATAGACCGACTCTTGATTATCCCCAATGCAAGGAATCATCGTAGCAATTTCCAAAGGTGGAAGTGATAAGTATGGAGTGTCCTAACTCACAAGGAGCTAAAGGTGAGAGCAATATTCCCTCAAGTCCTATCTGCCACTGATACAACTCTGCGTACGCCGAACGTTTGCTTCCAACTAGGAACGAGAAATAAAACTACATTGTGGATATGAAGAGAATAGCTTTGCATGACATCAGATAGCTAAAATATAAAAATAGGTTTTGTTATCATAAAGTTAGTATATATTACAATATATTACAAATAGCGAGTGTGGAATAATGATGGGTCGGTGTGAAGAATTGTCCTAGGCAATTGTTAACAAGATCGATAATCATTACTGTAATTTTATATGAGGGAGAGGCATAAGCTAACATACTTTCTCTACTTGGATCATATGCACTTATGATTGGACTCTAGCAATCCCCTATCCCCTATTTACTAATTGGAGGCACCATTCAAGTTCTCTCATTAATCCACATCATTAAATTTAATTACACCGTTGGATCGTAGAATTTATGTTCAGGATAAAAGAAAAACTTATGTAACATAGATAGTCCCTGTCTGACAAAAAAAAGGCACCTGACATGTTAACATTAGTGTTATACAAATATAAAAAAAGAAAGGAAAGATATCTATTAAAATAGATGATCTAACATTAAGGAAAAAAACATGGAAAGCCTCCACCGGTTTCCAAAAAAATAAAAAGAATGTCTCAACACCCACGTTACATAAAAAGAAGTGTCAACCATTACAAAATCCACGTGCCTTCTTCCCTTGTGATTGAAAAAAAAGATACATCATTTTTTTCAACATATTTACAAGAATTTTAATGGAAAATACTGCACAAAAATGGAAACAATAAACCAACACGTGATCGCCTGCAAAAAGACGTACATTAGAGAGCCCTAATCTCCCATTGTCGTTGGTGGTTGCGACCTCGCCGCGTCCATGCTTGCATGCAGGCCAGGCCGGTGCCTGCTACGTACCACTACGTACTGCGTCCTTACGCGCTGCTGCCTGCCCACAATCAATACTCCATCGATCCCTAATCAATACTCCATTACAAAAATCCACCTGTCATCTCCCTTTGTGATGGGAAAAATACCTATAATGAGGACTCCTAATGCCCCACGTGAGATTAGGAGTCCATGTCTCAGTTCCGACACACAAAAAACACGTACTACTCCCTTCGTACCTAAATATAAGGTTTTTTAAGATATTTCACTAGGTGTCTATATACGAAGCAAAATGAATGAATCTGTACTCTAAAGTATGTCTATATACATCCGTATGTAGTCAATTAGTGAAATCTCTAGAAAGACTTATATTTCGGAACGGAGGGAGTACATGCTAACAATATATGTATGATGACAACTTCAAAACATCACGGATGCACGCATGACATAGCTCGCAATATCTCTCTCTAATAATAAAGTAAATAGGGTTTCTGGTCGTCCGTCGTGGTATTTTTGCAAAAAAGTTCCTCCATTTTCAGTTAATCAACCCGCAGTCCTTTTTTAAGTGGGAAAAAACGTTTCGTCCGTCCGTCGTGCAATTTTTACATAAAAACCCTTCTGTTTTCTCGGAATCAACCTGCAGTCCTGTTTTTAGTCATCTTCCCCGTCCCGCACCTTTCCCGTCCTGCCCGCGGCGGCCGTCAGCGTGAGCGCCAGCGACGAAATCTCCCCCGTCCCGCTCGCGGCGCCCCCACACCACCCCCATTCCTTCCTTCCATCGGCCACTCCACTCCCCCACCTCCGTTAAATACCGAAGCCCGTCGTACCACCGACATCGCCGCCGGATTAGAAAGATAATCCCAGCCCAAATCCAACCAGACCCGATCCCCACGCGCATTCCCCGTCCCGGATCCGACCGTCCACCCGACCGCGCCGCGCGACCGCCGGGGGAGGCTGGCTATCGCAAGACGAAGGTGCGCACACACTGCGGTGAACTCCCTCCTCTCATTTCTCTTCCAAATAATTGTACTATGGTGTTTCTCTGATCTTCGCCGTCAGTCTGCCGGCTGCGGCCCGTCGGCAGTCGCTCCCCCTACTTCCTCCCCCTTTTGGATTAGGTGTACGCACTGATGTACACATGAAATTAACCATAGAAGTTATGTTTAAGTTTAGATTTTAGGGATTCGGTTGTTCGTTGAACTGTAAGACGGTTTAGGATAGAGGGAAGAAAAAAATCAATTTGGAGGAAATCCCTCCTTCTCATGATATAAGATTGGGGGGCCTAGGTTTTGGCGTGTTACTATTTGATGGATAGAGCAACCAGATTTTGATTATGGGCATCCCCTCTTTTGTCAAACACATGATTATATGACTGACTCACTCACTGTGACTCTGAGATAGGAATGTTGCGTCCTGATAATCACGATGCTGATAAAATAGTAACTTGTAGACAACATATTTTGTTTTGGGGCCATATAAATTTACTTTTTATCTAACAAGAGGGATCTCTGATAAACGAACTATGATATGGAGTGGTTGTAGAATGTAGCCCTTGCTGTTTTTATTTGTGGCCGTAGTCATTAGTACCATATAACCTGCAGAATATAGAGTCTTACTTATTAGAACAAAATAAAATGTACGTATCTATTAGACAGTGGGAGGATAAATTCCCTACTTATCCTTGTAGGAGCAAAGGAAGAATGGGGATTGAAGTTAGGACTACTTTCACTTTTCGTGTGTAATGTTTCGAAGTTATTTTATTGTTGAGTTTTAATCAATCATTTGTATTGTCTTCATTCAATCTGCAGCAACATTTAGTTTATATTTTAGGAAGAGTATGATTTCCCTTGATCTATAACGTTACTTTCAATCATGAGTTTTTTCTCTTTACCAATAACATGTACTTATATAGTTACTGACTGCTGCAACCTTTATTTTGTTGATGGAGCATATTTCTTGGAATTACATCTTTGCAAGCTGAATATCATGGATTTTCTTTCTAATCCCGCGGAAGATATTCGACTTTGTTTCATACCATGGATTTTCTTGAACCAGCATTAGCCTTAGATGAGACACATTATCAAGAGGGTTATAGAAATGGGAATGATGATGGCCTGGTATCTGGAAAGGAAGAGGGGAGGCAGGTTGGCTTAAAGAATGGTTTCCAGGTAGGCGAAGAACTGGGATTCTATCAGGGCTGCTTGGATGTGTGGATGTCAGTAATTCGCCTCGATCAAGATGCATTCTCAGCTCGGGTGAGGAAATACATGGAGCAACTAGCTGCACGTGTGAGCAACTATCCTTTGTGTGATCCAAAGGATGAGCAACTTTAAGGCATGATGAGGGAGATACGGCTAAAATCCAACGTTATCACAGGAAGCTTAGGAGCAAAACTGGGGTATGAAGGTCGCCCCACATCATCTGAGCAAGACATTGAGGATATGTAGCTTGTTTAGAATTATCGAAAGGTCCCTTGTGGTATCAAATATCAGTCGCCACTTTGAAACTGATATTTTCTACCAATATTGTTTTCTTTTGATTTTGTAATGATGTTCAGTTTCACATATTGTGCTGCCACTAGGATAACGGAGGATATCTGGAGCACTCTAGATGTATCTAACGTCCACTGCAAAGTCTTCAAACTTGAGAGGCTTTTTGGGGTCACGTTGTTCATTATATATGTGGTCTTCTCCTTTCAAGATGAGATGATTTTCTTCACTGTATCTAGATGATTTTGGGAATACATGTTTTATATATTTTTATGATAGTGCATAATTGTTGAATTGAGATCAAATTCAGCACATGATGTTACCAATAACAGTGCCAAGGATGTTACAGCAGAGAATCTCAACCCGTACACCATTAGGGGCAAACGGTATTCACTAAATTACCATGTTACGGTAGAGAAAGTGCATTACAGAAGGTAGAATACACGTCGTAATAGAGTAGGGATATATGCTCGGTTATTGGTACAGGCTATTTGCACGTGGTGTAGGAGTAGCCCTGATACTGGCCTTATTTATATATAGAGATTTATATCTATTGGTGCTGTGGTGGCGGCGTCAGCGGCAGCCCGAGGCGAGCTCGCCTCATCAAGTTGTACTCCAGCAGACTCTGCAGATCCGGCATCACCTCGTTGACGCCGTCGAGCGCGCGAAACCGCTCCGCCCATGCCGCCAGCATGCTTAATTTCTGCTTCCAAATAGTGTAGAACACCTTTTATTTCGCAAATGCCATGGTGTAACATGCTAGCGAATAATAATTGTCTGATGGCAATGCCATATTTAAAGTGTTTTCAGTTTCAGACACACTCCCAACAGGCCTTCCCTCTCAAAATAGATCTCTAACTTGCTATTGATAGGTAGTATGATGATCTGAGATGCACCTCTGTTTGGTAGATACAACACATGAACAGATGGACAAAGAGGAGAAAAGAAGAACTAGCTAATGAAATCACGATGCAACTGCGAGCACCCATGTAAGGAATAATGCGGAAAAAATGTCACATGCAGCCATGTGACAAATATGTTTGATATAACCACAATTATAAGAAGTTTCAAATTGTATGGAAGGTTGTTTTAACTGCTCTAAATGTATTTACTGAGAAATTTAAAACTTACCGCCGGCTTGATCAAGTAGCCTGAATTTGAGGCCTCATCTATTAGATCTGCAGAATCAACTCGTATTTGGCTGCAACCTTCATCTCAAAAATTAAATAATAATAACACTTTGGTTATTCAGAGCCATTAAGACACAATTACTTTCAAATCGTTCAACTCCAACTGCACTTGTCAAAACTTCAGAATAGTACCATGCTACTAAGTTGGAACTTACGATATGCCACTCTCACCAACTTCCCAACCAAGACAAGATGGGAATGTTGGTGCCTATTTGATTAATTCTGCTACCCCTACATTATCAATTATCTTTAATCATCTCCATGCTGGTTCATTTAGCAAAATATTGATTTGTATGGTTTTGAAAATTGATGAGATATTGGATTTATTGATGGGGAAATTGTCTATTTGAATTTTCTATGTTTGTAGATTACCAGCAACAACAAGGCACGATGATGGCAAGTGGTGGAGGAGAAATTCAGCCATTTTAGCTATGCAATCGACCACTGAGTATTAGAAAATGTTCATGAATTCATAAGTATTCACAAATTTGAAAATGTTCACGATTTCAAACATGTGCACGAGTTTTAAAAATGTCTATGATTTCATGAAATTGAATGTGATAGTGTATCTCGGTGATGTAGCAAAATGAGTTCATGATTGTTGGAGATTATGACTATTTTTTCTCCCGTTGCAACGCACGGGCCTTTTTGCTAGTAATATGATAATAAAAAGCAAATAGGGTTTATGGTCGTCCATCGTGGCATTTTTTCGAAAAGCCCCCTCTGTTTCTTCGAAATCAACCCGCTGTCCTTCATTAAGTGGAAAAATCGTTTCATTTTTAGTTCGAGTTCCTTTCTTCTATCTTATCTACTGTCCCGCCTCCTCCCCTGCTCTCGCCATCGCCCGCAGAACTCTAGCCAATCCCTACTCGCTCGCCGAGATCCAAGACAGACGCGGCGGCTGGAGCGGACACACGCGGAAGGAGGAGTTCGGCGAGCAGGAGCTGGTGGTGGCCGCCCTTCTCGCAGACCTGCTCTCACCGTGAGGGGGGATCTGGCTGAAGCCGTCCACCCTCAATATCGCCGGATCCGGCCGCCTCCACGACAAATCCGCTGAAAATGGATCTACCCCGACGAGATCCGCCCGGATCTGACCGGACCCCGTCGTCCTCACCACCGGAGCGCCTCCCGGCTCGACCTGCAGGGTCACCTTCCACTGGCAGCCCTTGGAGAACCGCATTTTCACCTTATTAACTAGGATCTAGTGAGTTTGCATCATGTATTTGTGTTGTTGCAGTAGCATCTCCAACTTGAAGTGGTGGGGACGGTCATGTTTACCACTGGGATCTTAGGACAAAGAAGTGTATGCACAAGGCTGTTGATGAAGGCTCCATGTCTGGCCTTTGCCTCTGCACCTCGCAGGACAGCTCCTACTTTGCCACAGGCTCCAGCAGCAGCATCGTGAACGTGTACAACATGATCGTCTTCTTCTCCCCAAAACAAACACTTTATTTACAGAAAAAGTAATTTTTACCGGGCCTTGACTTGACTGCTAATCCGTATATAGTGCACACCCAAAATTATGTTGAATCATGTCTTGGGGTCCGTGTGTTGTGAGTTGTGACACACAAAACTATTCTTTCATCATGCTTGATGCTGAAACCCAAAACTGTTAAGTAGAGCCATATTGTTGCTAGACCGAATTCTTGACTAAATCTTCCATGCATGCATATTTGTGTATTGTAGGCTGCAAGGCATCTCGCGAGGTATCGGCCGACAAATGTAGTCTACAACGAGGTAGCTGCTTCTACGGCAGCTTCAGTTCCTTCTTTCAGGGCAACTGCTGCGAATACACCGTCTGGAGCAGGTAAATTATATGCCTGTTTCTGATCTCTACCACATACATGAACTACGGCCTTAATCGGTACACTTTTGTCGCAACTGCAAACTAGGCGGGGGCGGGGAACGCGTCGAGGGGAGGGGCGGAGACGGCGGAGGAGGAGGCGGCGTCGTTGTTGGGGTCGGGGAGGTCGAGCGCGGCGATGGCGAGGCCCTCGGGCGGCGCGGGGTCCAGCTGCTGCGTCGTGTGGGAAATGGCGTCGTCCTTGTAGTCGCAGGTGAGGAGCTTTCCGGTCTCCTGGTGAGCAGCGGGGAGAGGCCCGAGGCGGTCATCCATCGATCACGCGCACACGAGGAGGAGCCCACGGAGCTGCGGTTGGCGGGCGGCCTTGGCGCCGGAGGAGGAGCGGTGGCGCGGGGTGCTGGCAGCGCCAACATGAAGCTTGGCCATGGTGACGGTGGGCTCGCCTCGTCTCCGAACGGAATGGAGGGTTATAGTGATGGAACGGAGCAACTAGAAACGCACCATTTTCTAGGACGAGTTCCTTGGAGGGAAGAGGAAGCCGCTGAAGACGATCGAGAACCTCACGACCGAGACGGGCCAGATGAAGTTCAACCACGACGGCCAGATCCTGGCGATAAGCTCAGGCAGGGACAGGAATGGGATGAGGTTCGTGCACGTCCCGTCCTTCACCGTGTACCAGAACTGGCCGGGGCCTTGATTCACCCTCCAGTACCCCGAGGTGCCTGGACTTCAGCGCAGGGAGCGGGTTCCTCTCCATCGGGCATGCTGGTGGAAAAGTTTTGCTCTACAAGCTGCATCACTATCAGAGCGCCTAGGCTCACCTGGAGAATCCAGTTTTGACACTGTATTTTTCTGCTTTCAGAAAAAACCCATGATGTTATTTGTAACGCGATTCTTCTTAAACCCTCTTGCGTTGTGAGTGCTGTTGTCACAGATATTTTGATGCTCAATGCAATGCCCTGCTAGGTCTTTGTGGTGCGCACGTTGCGTGTGCCCGTTGTTTTGGTAAAATATTTCATCTTATTAATTGTTTAAGAAGTTGTTTGGTGTGGTTGGAGAAAGATGGGGGCGTTTAGAAGGTTTGGTTGCAGCTCTAAACGATTGTTTCATCATGTTCAACATGTGGTTGTCATTCTGTTGAAGACCTGGTGAGTTTGCATCCTCTATTTGTGTTGTTGCATGCTGTCATCTCCCGATTCAACTAGACTTTCAGCTTATTCAAAACATGCAGAAACTCAGCATAAAATTACCAAACGAGAATGCCTTTTTTAATAGCGCCAATTGTTATTGTACTGCAAGTCGTTTGGGCCAAGCCCAAAATTCATAAAATGTTCAAAAAAAATATTCATTTTAAAAAGATTCCTTTTCAAACAAAAGTTGAAAATTCATAAAAACAATACTTCTTAAAAAGTATTACAATTTTTATGCATATATCAAAAAAAATTAAAAAAATTAACATTTAACCTTATCATCGACAATTATTAAAAATCCATATAAAAATGACGCACAATAACACATGAAGCAATTTTCACAAAAAACAATAAAAAAATATTATTCAAAAAATACTTATGAAAAATATGTTGTACACACAAATGCCATTTCCAATCAAAAAAAAGTTATTATCACAAAATAAAAAGATCCTTTTGAAAAAAATTAACAATTTATCTTTTACAACAAATTTAAAAAGTTAATAAAAAAATTAACTATTATGAAAAAATTCATCCAATTTTTATTTAAGTAGTACCAAATATTTTAAAATAAAACATTTAACATTATAATACACATTTATTTTAATTAATGCCCCATAATAACATAACAATCAGATTATATTTTTTTCTTGCCCGATGCAACGCACGGGCATTTGTACTAGTATGTCCAACATGTGTATACATGGTTTCTGTGTGTTGTGTACATCTAGGTATAGGTATGTGGACTAAAATATTTCAGGAGAAATCATCATGCATGCTATCACAACGCATACATAGTATTTTCTTCAAATAAGAAAATGTTGAATAAGTTATAAATCTATTTCACAAATGTTATTATTAAATAAATCCTAGATTACTATTAAAATTATATATTTGTAAACCCACTAACTCAGATGTCAGGGAATGTAGTGTAAGTTTTTTTCCGGAAAGGAATAAGTTTGATATCTAAGATATTTAAGGATTAAGTGCACAAAAATGTGAGAGCACTTAGTTAATGAAAAATATAAAGTAATAGTAGCCAAAATGTGAGACTTGAGTCCACGTGAACCTAATGTAATGACACAGTTGTCTGCCGGTTAAAGCTATATATCATTGGTTAAGATACGGGTTAACGTTCATCCCCTAAACAAATGCATTGTCATTGGGTTTCCACACAAAAATTACCACGTACAAGACACAAAAATCGCATGTCTTCTTTCTTAGAAAAGAAAAAATAATCTGAAAAACGTGTATACAGACAGGATTGAAACCAAACGTATTAAAAAGAGACTCCATATCACCCACGTCCACATGTGAGAAAAACTACATCCACATCCAAGATTAAAAAAACATGTACTTTCTTTCATAAAAACAAAAATAAATATATATACAAATAAGTGATCGTTGGCTCTCTCCCAATCGTGTTCCTCTACAACCTTTTAGTCTCATTTTTCCAACTACAACAACTAAGTTGTAAATTAACCGTGTTCCACCCCATCCTTTGAATCTCACTTTTCAAGTTCACCAATCCATCATATATATTTTAAGTACATGATTTTACCCCACAATGGTGATTTAGCATGTAAGATCCTACCGAGCAATCTGGAATGTATATTCGTATACACGATTTTATCGATTACATGTTGATTTAGCACGTACGATCCACTCAAATGGAAGGAACTAGATGAACTTTGAAACAGTTATATTTTCATTTGTCAAAATTCAGTCTATCATACAAATGATTTATTTTTCTATATGCTAGCTCCGAAAATTAACCTCTGCACCAAGTTTGGTTTGATCACTTAAGAACATATTTATAGACATAGTGTACATTGTTTTCAATGAAAGATACCTCATATTGTAGCAAATAATTAATATATATATATATATATATATATATATATATATATATATATAATAGTGATCAAACCAAACTTGGTGATCCAATGTTTTCGAGGGTGAACTTCTGTTTAAATGTTGTACACATATATAATCTAATCTGTGAAGTGAAGGGTTTAAGATCAAACTCTACCATAATTATGTGACAAAACGAAGATGTATGTTTTTAGATAGAGAAAATAAAGGAATATTATTTTGGAGCTCTTGATCATATAACTTTTAAAAACTTATATATAACGAATACATGATACATGCAACAACTTTCATATCGGTAACCATGTTGTCTACCAACATAATTATAACAATCAGATAATAGAATGTTCATATTACCTTTCAACATTTCTAATTGGTACCCACTTTGTCATATTTAATATTATGAAAGTGCTAGCCCGTGCAGATGCACGAGTTAATGACTAGTCATCCACAACTACTAAAGATCATTAAGGTAAAACCCAACGATAGCATTAAAGCATCAAGTCCCCTTTATCCCACACGCAACAACCCAACTACTCGGGATTATGCTTCTGTCACTCAAGCAACCCACTATAAGCGAATCATGAATGTATTGCAACACCCTATAGCGGGAATCCGTCACGCTTACGCGACACAAAGAGCACCATAGGACAACACCAATAATAAAGCATGCAACTCAAACCAATCTAGATCATCAATCAACCCATAAGACAAAGGGAATCTACTCAAAACATCATAGGATGGCAACACGTCATTGGATCATAATATGTGGCATAAAGAACCTTGTTCAAGTAGGGGATTACAGCGGGGTGCGGGAGAGTGGACCGCTGAAAGAAGATGAGGATGGTGATGAAGAAGGTGATGTTGATGAAGACGATCACCGCGGTGATGGTTCCCTCGGTGGCACTCCGGCACCACCGGGAGAGAGGGGGAGAGGGTCTCCCCTTGTGCCTCCTCCTCCATGCCCCCCCAAGGCAGGGAGAGGTTCTCCCTCTCATCCTTGGCCTCCATGGTGATGATGGCCCCTCCCTCTTACTCCTCCATGATCTCCAGTGATGGTAACCCCCTTCCGGGAGGGTGCCGGAGAGGGCCAAGATTGGTTTTTCGTGGCTCTGGAGGCTTGCGGTGGCGGAACTCCTGATCTAGGTTTCTTTTAGGGGATTTTTGTATTTATAAGAATATTTGGCGTTGGAATCACGTCAGGGGAGTGCTCGAGGGGTCCACAAGCCAGGGGCGCGCCCTACGGGGCTCCCTGCTGGCTTGTGGCTGCCTCGGGACTCCTCTCCGGTATCTTTTTGCTCCATTATTTTTCATATTTTCCAAAAGTATTCTTCGTAAATTATTAGCCCATTCCGAGAACTTTTATTTCTGCACAAAAACAACACCACGGTACTTGTGCTGAAAACAGCGTCAGCCCGGGTTAGTTCTAGTAAAATCATACCAAAATCATATAGAACTGTTGTAAACATGGCAGAAATACTTCATAAATTATAGATACATTGGAGACGTATCAGCATCCCAATCTTAATTCATGTTCGTCTTCGAGTAGATAAATGATAAAAGAAATACTTTATGAAGTGTGAATGATAGCATGGTGCATAAATTTGATCAATTTATAGTTACAAATGCTTTTTCTAGCATCATTATATATCATAAATAGTAGCTTATCTCCTAAAACATCTCATGATGAAGTAACAAGCTATTCACGTGTTAAAGTGTAGACCATAAAGTTTCTTGAAAATACAAACTATGCTTTGAGTCACCAAACAATTGCAATTCATCTTATTTTCAGGAAGGGATATGTAAGAGCTTTGATTTAGCAAATTCCACATACTCAACTTTCATATAGTCTTCCACGATTATTGACACTCAAAGCATATTTTTAGAACAAATGGCATCCATCGAACACAGAGAAAGATAGGGGCTTAAAGTCTCGCCTCCCAACTTATTTATCATATAGATAATTGTCAACAATAATAATTCATGATCGGATATATTTGTATGGATATATATGTTTGTATATTTCCCCACCACATGATGTTTGCCAACTAATACTTTGAGGTTGGAATAAGAAGTTAACTAAACAAGAATAGTAAATAACATGAAAGTAAATAGATTGGCCTTTCGCAGAGGGAAGCAGTGATTTGCATATGTGCCAGAGCTCGAGCTTTGAAAACAGAGATGAATAATAATTTTGAGAGGTATGCTTTCATTGTCAACATAACAACCGAGAGATCTCGGTATCTTCCATGCTAGATACATTATAGGCGGTTCCCAAACAGAATGGTAAAGTTTTTACTCCCCCTTCACCAATCAATCACACTCCACGGCGAGCCGAATCCATGGTACCGTCCATACAAACAAAAATCTTGGGGGAGTTCTGTTTCATTATATTTTGATTTGATTTTTGAGCATGGAACTGGGCATCCCGAATACCAGCCACTTTCTCGTGAATGATAGTGAATCAACACATATCATGAGAATAACCCACCTAGCATGGAAGATACTCACAACCCCTAGTAACTACATGAGCGATTCGGGCATACAAAACAGAATATTATTTGAAGGTTTAGAGTTTGACACATGCAAATTTACTTGGAACGGCACGTAAATACCGCACATAGGTAGATATAGTGGACTCTCATGGCAAGAAACTGGGTTTAAGGGTTTTTGGATGCACAAGTAGTATCTCTACTTAGTACGAAGTGTTGGCTAACAAAAGGTTTTAAACAAGCACCACATGTTGGAGGATCCATAACAATATAACTTCTACGCAAATATACCCAAACATAACTCATTAAGTTTTCTTCCTTGTCCAACTTCAACTAATTTGCTCAAGATTGAATAATTAATGGGCCTCACAATCATAGAATATTTCCAAGATATTATATTTATATGTGGAATCTCTCTTCCTTCAATATTCTTTCATGAATTATTCAAGTGACCAATGCGGTGTTTGCTAACTTTCAATAAATTTTACCACATATGCTTCTTATATGTGAAGTCATTACTCCCCAAGGGATAAGCATTAAAAACATATATAATCATAGATTTATGATATTCAATTCATTCAACTATTTACTCATAGGAGATAAGTGAAGCACGAGAGTAAATGAAAAAACTACTCCAAAACATATAAGTGAAGATCAATGAGTAGTCAAAAAAATAAGTAGCTATGTGAGGACTTTCTCCCTCTCTCTCAATAAAGATTTTCAGATCTGAGTATTTTATTTAATCAGCAAGCAAAAGAAAAATAGCACTCCAAGAATAGGACGTGTCATGTGAACGAATAAAAAATTAGGCTCAACATAGGCTAACCGATAGTTGACAAAGACAGGTGCGATGCGTAGCATGCCCGAGCTTAGATGCTTGAGAGTTCTTGAAATATTTACTTGGGGTGCCTTGAGCATCCCCAAGCTTGAGCTTTTGTATCTCGTTCAATCCTCTCGTACCTATTCTCAAAAACTTCATCCACAGAGAACTCGAAAAGAACTCGTGAGATAGGTTAGTACACACAATAATAAATCAACTCTTCATGTACTGCCAAGACAATTTGTATAAAATTTTCAAACATAATCTACTGTTTACTATCGTTTCCACAATTTATATCTACCAATATATGCTATGCAGTCTATAGGATAAGTAGATAACAAAACTATGACAACAATCTGTCCAAACCGAACAGTGTGTAGCAATTTATGAAAAAGTGTACTTCTGTAACTCAAAAAATTATGAAAATTTAGGACATGATATAAAATTTATATGACATCACTGTGTAGAAATTTCAGAAACTTTCCACATCCAGTCAAATATGAAAATTCAAACACTATAGCAAGAGTTTCTGTTTTTACAGAACACACATCAAACCATGCAATGCAAGCATCCTAATGCAATTTTTGAAACTTTTTTATTGATTTTTTTTATATAAATGACACCTAACAGAAATCAACAAAATAGAATGACGCTCCAAGAAAAACTCACATTATGTGATGAATAAAAATATACCTCTAAGTAAGATTACCGATAGCGTTGGAGACGAAAGAGGGGATGCTTCTGGGGCATACTCAAGCTTAGGCACTTGAGTCTTCCATGGATATTACCTTGGGGTGCCTTGGGCATCCCCAAGCTGAGGTTCTTGTCACTCCTTGTTCTCCTCATATTGGTATCTCACCCAAAACTTGAAAACTTCAATCACACAAAACTTAACGGAACTTCATGAGAAGGTTTAGTATAATAAAGATAGATCATTCACTTAGGTACTGTCAAGACAAGATTCATAATTGTTCCCACATGATACCTACTGTATTCTATCATTCCCATAATTTATATTACTGAATATAAGCTATGGGAACACTAAAATAAGCAAACTATGCATGCAAAATAGAATTTGTCAAAAACAGAACAAAATGTAAAGATCTGTAGTATAGCCCTACTTCCGTGTCTCTAAAAATTCTGAAAAACTAGTACAATCAGAAAAATTGTATATCAAGACTGTGTAAAAAATTCAGATCATTATCACGCTCTAGTAAAACAAGAAAATTCCTGTACTCGAGTCAAAAGTTTATGTTTTGGTTCCGCATCAATTCTACTCATCTTGTGAGTCATCCCAAAGGCTTTACTTGGCACTTTATTGAAATAAAAGGCACAAAACATGATTACTATGGTAGCTTAATCATGTGAACTCATAAAATCAGAAGGTAAAAGTGGTGGGTTGTCTCCCAACAAGCGCGGTTCTTTAATGCCTTTTAGCTAGGCATGGTTATTTCAATGATGCTCTTCCAAGCCTAATTCCGATGATGAGGTTATTCATACTCTAAAAGATATAAGTGAAGTTCATAGAGCATTCTACAAATAATATAGATCAACCAATATCCAAGCTCAAAATATATAAGTGAAGCACACGAAGCATTCTATAAGGCCATACTGAAAAGATTTAAATGAAGCGCATGAATCATTCTATAAATCAATGAAGGACTATCTCATACTAGAAGGGTGCATACAAGGAGAAGAAAAACACTAAAGACGCATATCATGCGTACAAAACAGAAACCGAGGTATACTGATAATTGTTGAAGAATAAAGATGGGATGCCTTCCGGGGCATCCCCAAGCTTAGATGCTTGAGCCTCCTTGAAATATTTACTTGGGGTGCATTGGGCATCCCCAAACTTGAACTCTTGTCTCTTTGTATTCTTCTTTTATCGATACCTCCTCGATCTTCGAACACTTCATTCACACAAAACTTATCAAAACCCTCATGAGATCTGTTAGTATAATGAAGCAAAATACTACTTTAAGTATTGTTGCAAACTCATTTCAGATTCATATTAGCATTATATCTATTGTAGTCCAACTTCACCATGGTTCATACCCCCCCCCCCCGGTACTACCCACAGATTCATCAAAATAAGAGAACAATGCATAAAAAACAAAATCTGTGAAAAACAGGACAGTCTGTAGCAATCTGGAAACTTCGTGTACTTCTGTAACTCAAACATTTCTAGAAACTTTAGAAACTTTTGACATTTCAGTAAAAACGTAAATTCACGCACTACAGCCAAAGTTTTATGTTTTTGCACTTCACACACCAAACAAGCAATCTAATCATGCTAAAGGAAAATCTTGGCACATTATTTTTATAATACAATGCATATTTACAAGGGGATAATTATTTTTGATAAACTTCCATGTAAAATTCTACATTGCTTCCATGAGCATGAACAAGGTCGACCCTCACTTCAAGGTCGACCCTCACTTCTCCAATGCACAACCTTCCAATCACTTCTCTTTTTGAAAAGTTCTTAGGCATAAGAGCAAGTAACTCTTTTTGTATTTTTCATTCATTATTTATTTTGTTTTTTTCACCCACAACTAAATAAAGCAAAAAGGGAAAAAAATCTACTTAGTGAAAAAGCAAACAAGCACACATGAGAATATTAACCCCACGCTATTGCTCCCCGACAATGGCGCCAGAAAAGAGCTTGATAATCCCCAAGTGCAAGGAATCATCGTAGCAATTTCCAAAGGTGGAAGTGATAAGTATGGAGTGTTGAACCCACAAGGAGCTAAAGGTAATAGAAATATTCTCTCAAGTCCTATCTGTCACGGATACAACTCTGCGTACACCGAACGTTTGCTTCTAACTAGGAACGAGAAATAAAACTACGTTGTGGGTATGAAGAGAATATCTTTGCATGACATCGGAGAGCTAAAATATAAAAATAGCGTTGTTATCATAAAGTTAGAATATATTACAAATAGCGAGTGTGGAATAATAATGGGTTGGTGTGCGGAATTGTCCTAGAAAATTGTTAACAACATCGGTAATCATTATTGCAATTTTAAATGAGGGAGAGGGATAAGCTAACATACTTTCTCTACTTGGATCATATGCACTTATGATTGGAACTCTAGCAAGCATCCACAACTACTAAAGATCATCCCTACAGAGGGAATCGCTCACGCTTGCGCGACACAGAGAGCACCATAGGACAGCACCAATAATAAAGCATGCAACCCAAACCAATCTAGACCACCAATCGACCCATAAGACAAAGGGAATCTACTCAAAACATCATAGGATGGCAACACATCATTGGATCATAATATGTGGCATAAAGCACCATGTTCTAGTAGGGGATTACAGCGGGGTGCGGGAGAGTAGGCCGCTAAAAGAATATGAGGGTGGTGATGAAGAAGGTGATGTTGATGAAGACGATCACCGAGACAAAGGTTCCCCCGGTGGCACTTTGGCACCACCGAGAGAGAGGGGGAGAGGGTCTCCCCCTTGTGCCTCCTCCTCCATGGCATCCCCCAAGGTGGGGGAGAGGTTCTCCCTCTGGTCCTTGGCCTCCATGGTGATGATGGCCCCTCCGTCTTCCTCCTCCACGGTCTCCGGTGATGGTGACCCCCTCCGAGAGGGTGCCGGAGAGGGCCAAGATTGGTTTTTCGTGGCTCTAGAGGCTTGTGATACGTCTCCAACATATCTAGAACTTTTGATGGTTCCATGCTATTATCTTGTCAAACTTTGGATGTTTTGTATGCCTTTTATATCTTTTTTGGGACTAACTTATTAACTCAGTGCCAAGTGCCAGTTCCTAGTTTTTCCGTGTTTTTGACCCTTTTCAGAGGAGAATATTAAACAGAGTCCAAACGGAATAAAACTTCTGAAAATATTTTTTTTTTCGGAACAGAATATACGTAGGGGGCGTGAGAACCAAGACAGAGGCCACCAGGGGAGGCCACAAGACCCCTAGGCGCGGCCAGGGGGGCCGCGCCTAGCAGGCTTGTGGGCCCCCTGTGGCTCGTCTGCCCTACCTCTTCCGCCTATAAATTCTCGAAAAATCCAAAACCACGAGAGAGATCAACGAAAATACTTTTCCACCGCCGCAAGCTTCTGTCTCCGCAAGATCCCATCTGGGGCACGTTTTGGTGCCCTGCCGGAGGGGGGATTCGGATACAGAGGGCTCCTTCATCAACACCATTGCCTCTCCAATGATGCGTGAGTAGTTCACCATAGACCTTCAGGTCCATAGCTAGTAGCTAGATGGCTTCTTCTCTCTCTTGGATCTTCAATACAAAGTTCTCCATGATCTTCATGGAGATCTATCCGATGTAACTTTCTTTTGCGGTGTGTTTGTTGAGATCCGATGAACTGTGGATTTATGATCAGATTATCTATGAATCTTATTTGAGTTTCTTCTGATCTCTTATATGCATGATTTCATAACCTTGTAATTCTCTTCAAGTTGTGGGTTCTGTTTGGCCAACTTTATCTATGATTCTTGCAATGGGAGAAGTGCTTGGTTTTGGGTTCATACCGTGCGGTGACCTCACCCAGTGACAGAAGGGGTAGCGAGGCATGCATCGTGTTGTTGCCATCAAGGGTAAAAAGGTGGGGTTTACATCATTGGTTTTAGTTTATCCCTCTACATCATGTCATCTTGCTTAAGGCATTACTCTGTTCGTCATGAACTCAATACACTAGATGCATGCTGGATAGCGGTTGATGTGTGGAGTAAATGTAGTAGATGCAGAAAGTGTCGGTCTACTTGTCTCGGACGTGATGCCTATATGTATGATCATTGCCTTAGATATCGTCATGTCTTTGTGCGGTTCTATCAATTGCTCGACGGTAATTTGTTCACCCACCATAATATTTGCTATTTTGAGATAAGCCTCTAGTGAACACTATGGCCCCCGGGTCTACTTCACCTCATATTTTCAGCCTTACACTTTTACTTCGTTGCACTTTCCGCCTTCAGATCTCACTTTGCAATCAATCTTGAAGGGATTGACAACCCCTTTATAGCGTTGGGTGCAAGCTCGTTTGTGTTTGCGTAGGTACTCTGGACACTTGGCTTGATTCTCCTACTGGATTGATACCTTGGTTCTCAAACTGAGGGAAATACTTACTGCTACTGTGCCGCATCACCATTTCCTCTTAAAGGGAAAAACCAACGCAAGCTCAAGAGGTAGCAAGAAGAATTTCTGCCGCCGTTGCCGGGGAGGGTCAAGTCAAGAATAGTCTACCGTCAACGTGTCAATTTCTGGCACCGGGGATTATTCTAAGTGAAGCTTATCCAAGTAAGTGTCGCAAACTCATCTCTTGCATTTACTTTTTTGCCTCTCGTTTTCCTCTCCCCCACTTATGAAGAAAAAAATATACAAAAATATTTGCCTTTTTCGTTCGCCCTTTTCCTTCGCTTGTTTCCTGCCTGCTTGAGTGGGATAGTCTACCTGTCCTCATGGCTAGACCTACCGCTTTGAACGATACTCCCGAGAGTGAAGATCTCAATTTTAAACAAAATGAGGAAGAAAACTTAAAGGACGCTTGGTATGGGATTTGCAATGCTCAGAGTAGATCTACTCGTAAGCAATCTACTACCGACCTACTTCGCAGATTTTATGTGGGTATTTCCCCTTGGAATAGGTATGTTCTTGACACCATCGTAGGTGGAAATTTCTTGGGTAGCCATACCGTTGATTCTTACGGTGCTTTTATAAATATGGTAGGCTCACCCCCACTCATGGTTAATGGAACCACCTTAACTTTGGAACATGTGATGCGTAGACTGGATATCATTGAAAATAAAGTTGCTACGATTGAACTCATTGAGAATTTGGATAAAAGATCCACAATCAAATCACTCAGTAAGGATCCAAGGTGGGTATGACTTTGAAAAATCTAAAGGAGAGGGAACCCACAGTTAACGAAAAACTAGGTCATGATTCCGCTAGGATTGGCAAACTAGCGGATGTTATAACCAACTTGGGTTCCGCTTTTGCCGTTGTGCAGAACACTCCATTTTTTGCCCACAATAAGGCCACCAAGTCTGTTTTTGTTCCTAAAAATAGTGGTGAACCATCTAGTAAGAGAGATGAAGACCTTATGTAACATCCCAAATTTTGGAATGTTAATATAATTATTATATTGTTTGTTTGTTTGCTTGAGTGATTGAAATTTGAGTGAAATTTGAAACTTTTCAAAAACTTTTGAATGAGAGAGAATAAAATGACTTTCCCCTTCTCCAGTAAATTCAAATTCATCCAATTAAAAGCAATGAGAGAAGATGACATGACCTCTTCAACTATAAGAATTTGAATGGAGTTTTGCATTTGAAATCTTTCAAATATTGCCCTTGCTTCTATATTTTTCTTCCCCGAGAAATACCCCGAAAATAATCCTTGCCAAGCAAGAAAGAGAGGAGGAACATGACCCTCCAAACCGGGGATATTCCTTTGAAATATTTGGACCATAAAACCCAAGGTTTATTTGAAAAATATTTGCAAAAAGAAAATAAACCAATTTAGGGATTTTCTAAAAAAAACATTTTTTTGAAGTATTTATTTTGGTAGTGGAAAAATGCCCATCTTTTTGGATTTATTTTTCTGAAAATTTTAATATATTATCCCCTATATTCCGAGGAATATTCCATTTCCTTTTAATCGTTTTAATTTATGTTTTAATAAAAATTGGAAAGTGGTCTCTTATTAGGAAGGTACCTGGGCCACTTTAGGAAACAAATCAGGCCCATTACTCCTCCTTCTCCTACCTTACATTCATTCCTTCTGTGGCCATGGCAGAAACTTCCCAGGAAGCTTCCCCTCTGGGATTCGTGAGAGTCTTTCCCTCCTAGCACCTCCCATCACCCCTATAAGAACCCCCTCGACCTCCTCTTTCCATTCCCCTAAAAAAAATCTCCGTTTCCCTGCCCGTAGCCACCGCGCCACCATATCCATTTTCCCTACCACACCAAGCTCGGCACGAGCTTAACCCCAGCGCACCCCTCCAGGAGCTCCCTGCCTCGCCCTACTGCCTTCCCCTACCCCTCTGTGCGCCCCACCCCTCCTCCGCCGATTCCTCACCCCGCCGGCAACCTCCCCACCTCGCCGGAGCAGCTACCTCGCCGGAGTTCTTCCTCTCTGTTACCCATGGTCAGATTCACGAAATCCCGTATTGCAGTTTTTTCAAAAAATTGCAATCTTAGAAAATTCATATCTATTAGTCTATAACTCCGAATTAGGTGATTCTTTTTGCGTTATATCACAAATTTTATGTACTTTCTGTAGATATATAATTTGGCTATGTTTGGATTTATAAAATTTGAATTAGATCAGATTTGAGTTAAAGCTTGTTTTGCTTATACCGGGAGTTTAAAAATAGCTTTTAAATTAATTCTTTTTGCTACTGTTTCCTATTGATCATATCTTTCAGTAGTTTAAGTTTAATTTTTTTATAAATAATTTTACTTAGGGTTTTAAGCAAAATAGATTCTGTTTTAGCCTTTTTTGTTTTCTTGCTATTTCTTTTGTATTAATTGTTCTTAATTTGTTTTTTTTGTAATTGTGACAAGTTATATTTTGTTTTCTCATATTTACCAGTAAATTTTCAACAACAACAAAATTTTATTTTATTTATTCTTATTTGTTTGCATGGAATCAATTCTAGTTCTATACTAACTTGCGAATTGATTGCATTGCTAGTTTGATTTCCTATTTTGAAAATACTTATAAAATAATATTGTTTTGTAAATTTTACTTCTGTTATCTTAGTTATTTTATATTTTGTTTTCTGTTATTTTTTCTATTTTAGTTTTTTATTTTCAGTTAGAACAAAAACTATATAGTGTTTGATGTAGCAGAAGGCTTCCTAGCTTCTTTGAAGTTTCCTTTGGATTTTTATCCGCTCTCTCTTATTGATTTTTCATAACATCAACTTTTATTGCTGTTTGTTAATTGATTGCTAGAATGATTGTTAGTGTGAGTGCTTATGTGAATACAATGTTTGATTATATAGATTTCATCGGAGAGTGACGAATAGTTCTATCACGTATTTCCCGAGAACGAAAATTCTTCTTCGTCAACATCACCAGGCAAGTCATTTGATCATGTATCACCTATGTTTTATGCATCGTAGTTCTACCATCCTATGCCCAATTGCATGCTGACTAGGTACTTGGAAATTATGGTTACATATTGTAGTATCATGTGGTAGGCACCCAACAACCCCGTTACTAGGCCCGGGACGACAAATTTCATATTGCTATGCTTGAGTAGACGGGATTCTGGTTGAGAGTTTATCACGAGTGATGCGATGATACTTTAATAACCAAGACCGGTTAAGTCAAGACTTTTCAAGACCTCGTGATGCAATGCAACTCTGGGTGAAGGACGGTTGATCGGCTCCCTGGAGAAACCAGTGGATGACCCGGGATGCTGGAGACGGCCATGACATCCTGCGGAAAGCTTCACCCAGGCTCAAAGAGACGGACGAATATTTTCAAGACCCAAGGCTTACCTGCACAGCCACAAGTCATTATGGGCTCTGGCTTGGTTGGACAACGCGGCGACTCTGGACAGGCGGTGCTAGCAGATGTAGAAGAACGGTAGGATTGGATGGGCACCGACAGGGATTCAGAGGGACCCGTTGAAAGACCATGTTTTGATCATCCGGTCTTCAAACACCCTGAAGTGCGAGGACATACACGGAGGCGATCAAATCTTGTGGGGAACGTGTGCAAAACTCTGTAGAGTACTCAAACCTAATCGATTAGCCGTGTCCACGGTCATGGACAACTTGAGCCAAAGGAACTGAAGTTATCTGAAATTCTCAACACCATTATATATATTTGATGAGGGTAACATTGATAACCTAGGTATGAGAACTGGTTGGCGGAACCATCTCATTAACAACCAACAGCGTAGTAATATTTTGCTTTTAGCCCCTCTTGTTGTAGGAGAAAATTTGCTTTACGCTAAAACTTACAACACCACCTGCCATATATGCATATAGTATAGATGATATTTTACCCCCTCTCATATGTGACTTGCCGGCATATTCAATATGCTGACCTACACGGCTGCAACGTCTTATGTTGCAGATATTTTTCTTCAGTGAGTAAGAGTACGATTCAGGGTTACGGTCTACACTCAACTTGCCGTTGGTGTTTATTGGGACTCCACTCCCTTGACTTCTTCCGCTGAAATAATTAAGGTATATATCAATTTTACGCTATTGATGTACTGTGTGTGCCAGCATACTGATTCAGGGATGGCACAGAAACACAGAGGCTTGACTCGTCTTGAGTCGGGTCGCTACAGAAATGGTATCAGAGCACATGTTGATTGTAGGACGTGACCCTAGAAACTGGAAACTTCTTAGGATATGATCCCTCAAAAATCTTATTTTCGAGAACACCTTTCACTTCTCATCCCTTCTGATTTCATCAAATGTTCTCTCTCACCTCAAATAGTTATACAATCCCCTTTCCCCTTCGACCTGATGAAGAATCAACAAAGTTCTACTTCAAAGTAAAGAGGATTTCACCACGCGTTTGAAGAATTGAAGCTACACCAATTGAAGACTCTCAAGACCCGAAGAATTCGAAAACCCTGAAGCGTTCGAATATTTATATGACCATTAGAAGTCCAAACCCCTGTTATATATCCACGTTAGATACGATGATTTGTGAGCCGTCATTGCTGTGTGTTTTCCGACGGCCACAAATAAAAACCTATTCTCAAAAATATTGTTTGTATTGTGCGTATCTCCCTCCCTCTCTTAACCATCTCATCCCCAAAACCTCAACCCTACCAGATGGAGTATGAAGCTGGACTTGTAGTCTCTGGACCAATGACCCAGCTGGAGGCTGATATATGGATTCAAAACATGGAGAACCACTTCGGGAGCAACTTGAACTCAAGGAAGTATGAAGTGGAACATGCTCTTCAGTACTTTACACAAAGTGCTGCAATCTGGTGGAAAATGCACCATGCCATACAAGGATTTAGTGGAGCAGAAACCTGGGACGAATTCAAGAAGACTTTGTTAAGATCCCGTCTTATTCAAAAGTGCTATCATAATCCGAAGGAGAAGTCTTGTGCATGCAAGATCTGTGGAGAAATAGGACACACCCAGGAAGAACACAAGCATGGATGCACTCATTGTGAAAAAAATCACCCAGCTGAGGAGTGCCCAAGCAGTCAGGTGACTTGTTTCCTTTGTGAAGGAACCACCCACTACCCAGCTCAGTGTCACATTTACCCCAAGGTGCAACAAGTTGTCAAGCAGCAGAAATATGCAGTGAAGGAAACCCTCAAGAAGAAGATTCTAGAAGAACCGGTGATGAACGAAAATATTGAAGACCCTGAAGGACAAGGTCTGACCATATTTTTCTCCAATGCATGCTACTCATGTGGAGAAGAAGGACATTATTCACAGGATTGCACGAAGGGAAGCCAAGAGTATCTGGGAAACTTCCCGACGGAAAAAGTGGAGTTTGATCCACTTGAAATAGAAGAACTGGCCAAAATAAAGGAGTCCGGAAAGAAGAAAAAATACCCTCGGAAGAGCCAAATCTCTGTAGATATAGACCCGAGTCGTGTCAGATGTTACAAGTGCATGGAGTTTGGCCACCACAAATACATGTGCTCAGGAAGGAAGCCGAAAATCCAAGGAGCAAAAGCAAACGCTAAGAAGCCTCGAGACTTGTCAGAACTCATTTGCTTTCGTTGCAAGGAAGCAGGACATTATGCTAGTGATTGTCCACAAGGGAAGAAAGCTAAAATGGAGTAGATAAGTTTTGACAGTGGCAAAAAGTGGAACCTGAAGCACTCTTGTTTTTTCATGAGATCATGGAGTGAATTTTTTTTGTAACAGAAGTCCCTGAGATTGTAATAATATCATGAATAAATGGAATTTATTGTCTCATGATTGCCTATGTTGAAAATGTATGCGTTGTTTCTCTTCGAACAAAGATCTCTGAACAATTATGAGGATATGAGAAAATATGGTCTATGCAGGCATGAGTATAATTCATTTTAAGTGTGGTAGTAATCGGTAAACCCACAGGATCCACTGAGTAGGAATGTGCCATAACTACCAAGGAGACATATACATTCCTCTGAGTACCTATTTACTGACACCTGCAGATGGCAACTCTCTACGAGTCATTCCTCAAGGGCCCAGAAACGATCATGACCCTGCCCAGTGATCATGATTACCCGAAAATCCTACAGGACATGATGAAGCACATTCATCTTGAAGGAGATGCAGTCTACAAGGGCTACCCATTCATGGAAAGTGGAGTAGAACTTTGGTATGTGGAAGTACACCTCCACCATGTGAAAGGAGTTTGTCCAAAGACTATGGGGCAATACTTTCTCATTTCACGTGTACCACGAGCAACCTTCTTTGATGCTGTTCGTGAAGCTACCATGGAAGCCATACGTCAGATCGGAGAAATACTTGAAGCAAGACTCCGTCATACCCAGGAATACCTGAGTGAGGTACGTGCAGAGATGATGGAGATGAAGCAAAAGATGGATGATTTCAAGGAGAACCTCGGAAAGTTCGAGTGGAACTAAAGTACCTCCAAGAGAGGCAGATGAATAAAGTTGGCAGAAATGCTCGACCATTCCGAACAATGTGGATGGCTGCATTTGTAATAGAGTACTTTTGAATTGGAGTCTTTGAGAAGAAATTAAGGATGTAATAAAGGATTGATTATGAAATGAGTATGATTTATGGATGAACCAATACATTTTCATGGTAAACACACCAATGGAAAGTATCCCGCAGAATGGATTATGTACCAAAAATAAGTCTGAGGATTATTATTATATGATGGTTACCCCAAGAATATGATGGATTGAAACACGATGGAAATTTAAAGGCGGAGTAATCCCAAGTATGCCTGAAACCCACAGACCCCGGGACTAACAAGGATCAAGTACTATCTTTTTGGAGAAGGAAACTTGTTTCAGCAAACGTTTTCTTAGGAGCATACGAAAACCTGAGAGTTGTGAAGAAACGATAGACGTTTGTTCAGCCTGCAGAATCATTGGATTTATCCGAACTTGGTTCGTGGACAAGAGAACTCTGCAACGCTTGTGAGGATGCCCAAGTGTTAGAATACGAGATTCACTAAGCCTTATACAAGGTAATGATTTCAGTGCGACATGGCTTGGCCACCATGACGACTTACTATTATCACTCTCTTGCTATTCGGAATGGTAAATCTGAGAGACTTACCCATAGTGAGAGACGACATTTTTGAAGCTTTTGTTTAAGCCTTAGAATGGTATAAGAAAAGCCCATGTACATGGTAGTTGTTGTCACGCGTAGAAAAATTTACGGTGAGGATGAAGATAAGGCCTCTCTCTCTGCAGGATAACCACAAATGGTAGACCACCATGAGAATCGTCGATAGGTTATTTAGAAATTGACCACGAGACTGTCAGTTAAGAAGGCCCAGTAACGGAAGAAGCTTATATCAATAGAAGGACCCTCGTTTTAAATGGAAACGTTATGAATATAACGGAAGAGCATCACCAGAGGAGTTAGTATGAAGACAGTGAGGAGTCAGATGTCAAAACCCGAGAGGATGTCTCAAATTTTGAGGACCAGTAGCTCTCATATTAAGTGTGGTAGCATCCCGCTTTGCCGGAGGTTGGATTTGTTAGAAGACCCCCAAACCCTAACATTTCTTTCTAGCCCCTCCGAATCTCGAGGACGAGATTCATTTTAAGTGTGGTAGGTTTGTAACATCCCAAATTTTGGAATGTTAATATAATTATTATATTGTTTGTTTGTTTGCTTGAGTGATTGAAACTTGAGTGAAATTTGAAACTTTTCAAAAAAAATTGAATGAGAGGGAATAAAATGACTTTCCCCTTCTCCAGTAAATTCAAATTCATCCAATTAAAAGCAATGAGAGAAGATGACATGACCTCTTCAACTATAAAGAATTTGAACGGAGTTTTGCATTTGAAATCTTTCAAATATTTGCCCTTGCTTCTATATTTTTCTTCCCCGAGAAATACCCCGAAAATAATCCTTGCCAAGCAAGAAAGAGAGGAGGAACATGACCCTCCAAACCGGGGATATTCCTTTGAAATATTTGGACCATAAAACCCAAGGTTTATTTGAAAAATATTTGCAAAAAGAAAATAAACCAATTTAGGGATTTTCTAAAAAACATTTTTTTTGAAGTATTCATTTTGGTAGTGGAAAAATGCCCATCTTTTTGGATTTATTTTTGTGAAAATTTTAATATATTATACCCCTATATTCCGAGGAATATTCCATTTCCTTTTAATCGTTTTAATTTCCGTTTTAAAAAAATTTGGAAAGTGGTCTCTTATTAGGAAGGTACCTGGGCCACTTTAGGAAACAAATCAGGCCCATTACTCCTCCTTCTCCTACCTTACATTCATTCCTTCTGTGGCCATGGCAGAAACTTCCCAGGAAGCTTCCCCTCCGGGATTCGCGAGAGTCTTTCCATCCTAGCACCTCCCACCACCCCTATAAGAACCCCCTCGACCTCCTCTTTCCATTCCCCTAAAAAAATCTCCGTTTCCCTGCCCGTAGCCACCGCGCCACCATCTCCATTTTCCGTACCACACCAAGCTCGGCACGAGCTTAACCCCAGCGCCCCCCCCCCCCTCCAGGAGCTCCCTGCCTCGCCCCAGTGCCTTCCCCTACCCCCCTGCGTGCCCCACCCCTCCTCCGCCGATTCCTCACCCCGCCGGCAACCTCCCCACCTCGCCGGAGCAGCTACCTCGCCGGAGTTCTTCCTCTCTGTTACCCATGGTCAGATTCACGAAATCCCGTATTGCAGTTTTTTTAGAAAATTGCAATCTTAGAAAATTCATATCTATTAGTCTATAACTCCGAATTAGGTGATTCTTTTTGCGTTGGATCACAAATTTTATGTAGTTTCTGTAGATATATAATTTGGCTATGTTTGGATTTATAAAATTTGAATTAGATCAGATTTGAGTTAAAGCTTGTTTTGCTTATACCGGGAGTTTAAAAATAGCTTTTAAATTAATTCTTTTTGCTACTGTTTCCTATTGATCATATCTTTCAGTAGTTTAAGTTTAATTTTTTTTTAAATAATTTTACTTAGGGTTTTAAGCAAAACAGATTCTGTTTTAGCCTTTTTTGTTTTCTTGCTATTTCTTTTGTATTAATTGTTCTTAATTTGTTTTTTTTTGTAATTGTGACAAGTTATATTCTGTTTTATGATATTTACCAGTAACTTTTCAACAACAACAAAATTTTATTTTATTTATTCTGATTTGTTTGCATGGAATCAATTCTAGTTCTATACTAACTTGCGAATTGATTGCATTGCTAGTTTGATTTCCTATTTTGAAAATACTTATAAAATAATATTGTTTTGTAAATTTTACTTCTGTTATCTTAGTTATTTTATATTTTGTTTTCTGTTATTTTTTCTATTTTAGTTTTTTATTTTCAGTTAGAACAAAAACTATATAGTGTTTGATGTAGCAGAAGGCTTCCTAGCTTCTTTGAAGTTTCCTTTGGATTTTTATCCGCTCTCTCTTATTGATTTTTCATAACATCAACTTTTATTGCTGTTTGTTAATTGATTGCTAGAATGATTGTTAGTGTGAGTGCTTATGTGAATACAATGTTTGATTATATAGATTTCATCGGAGAGTGACGAATAGTTCTATCACGTATTTCCCGAGAACGAAAATTCTTCTTCGTCAACATCACCAGGCAAGTCATTTGATCATGTATCACCTATGTTTTATGCATCGTAGTTCTACCATCCTATGCCCAATTGCATGCTGACTAGGTACTTGGAAATTATGGTTACATATTGTAGTATCATGTGGTAGGCACCCAACAACCCCGTTACTAGGCCCGGGACGACAAATTTCATATTGCTATGCTTGAGTAGACGGGATTCTGGTTGAGAGTTTATCACGAGTGATGCGATGATACTTTAATAACCAAGACCGGTTAAGTCAAGACTTTTCAAGACCTCGTGATGCAATGCAACTCTGGGTGAAGGACGGTTGATCGGCTCCCTGGAGAAACCAGTGGATGACCCGGGATGCTGGAGACGGCCATGACATCCTGCGGAAAGCTTCACCCAGGCTCAAAGAGACGGACGAATATTTTCAAGACCCAAGGCTTACCTGCACAGCCACAAGTCATTATGGGCTCTGGCTTGGTTGGACAACGCGGCGACTCTGGACAGGCGGTGCTAGCAGATGTAGAAGAACGGTAGGATTGGATGGGCACCGACAGGGATTCAGAGGGACCCGTTGAAAGACCATGTTTTGATCATCCGGTCTTCAAACACCCTGAAGTGCGAGGACATACACGGAGGCGATCAAATCTTGTGGGGAACGTGTGCAAAACTCTGTAGAGTACTCAAACCTAATCGATTAGCCGTGTCCACGGTCATGGACAACTTGAGCCAAAGGAACTGAAGTTATCTGAAATTCTCAACACCATTATATATATTTGATGAGGGTAACATTGATAACCTAGGTATGAGAACTGGTTGGCGGAACCATCTCATTAACAACCAACAGCGTAGTAATATTTTGCTTTTAGCCCCTCTTGTTGTAGGAGAAAATTTGCTTTACGCTAAAACTTACAACACCACCTGCCATATATGCATATAGTATAGATGATATTTTACCCCCTCTCATATGTGACTTGCCGGCATATTCAATATGCTGACCTACACGGCTGCAACGTCTTATGTTGCAGATATTTTTCTTCAGTGAGTAAGAGTACGATTCAGGGTTACGGTCTACACTCAACTTGCCGTTGGTGTTTATTGGGACTCCACTCCCTTGACTTCTTCCGCTGAAATAATTAAGGTATATATCAATTTTACGCTATTGATGTACTGTGTGTGCCAGCATACTGATTCAGGGATGGCACAGAAACACAGAGGCTTGACTCGTCTTGAGTCGGGTCGCTACAGAAATGGTATCAGAGCACATGTTGACTGTAGGACGTGACCCTAGAAACTGGAAACTTCTTAGGATATGATCCCTCAAAAATCTTATTTTCGAGAACACCTTTCACTTCTCATCCCTTCTGATTTCATCAAATGTTCTCTCTCACCTCAAATAGTTATACAATCCCCTTTCCCCTTCGACCTGATGAAGAATCAACAAAGTTCTACTTCAAAGTAAAGAGGATTTCACCACGCGTTTGAAGAATTGAAGCTACACCAATTGAAGACTCTCAAGACCCGAAGAATTCGAAAACCCTGAAGCGTTCGAATATTTATATGACCATTAGAAGTCCAAACCCCTGTTATATATCCACGTTAGATACGATGATTTGTGAGCCGTCATTGCTGTGTGTTTTCCGACGGCCACAAATAAAAACCTATTCTCAAAAATATTGTTTGTATTGTGCGTATCTCCCTCCCTCTCTTAACCATCTCATCCCCAAAACCTCAACCCTACCAGATGGAGTATGAAGCTGGACTTGTAGTCTCTGGACCAATGACCCAGCTGGAGGCTGATATATGGATTCAAAACATGGAGAACCACTTCGGGAGCAACTTGAACTCAAGGAAGTATGAAGTGGAACATGCTCTTCAGTACTTTACACAAAGTGCTGCAATCTGGTGGAAAATGCACCATGCCATACAAGGATTTAGTGGAGCAGAAACCTGGGACGAATTCAAGAAGACTTTGTTAAGATCCCGTCTTATTCAAAAGTGCTATCATAATCCGAAGGAGAAGTCTTGTGCATGCAAGATCTGTGGAGAAATAGGACACACCCAGGAAGAACACAAGCATGGATGCACTCATTGTGAAAAAAATCACCCAGCTGAGGAGTGCCCAAGCAGTCAGGTGACTTGTTTCCTTTGTGAAGGAACCACCCACTACCCAGCTCAGTGTCACATTTACCCCAAGGTGCAACAAGTTGTCAAGCAGCAGAAATATGCAGTGAAGGAAACCCTCAAGAAGAAGATTCTAGAAGAACCGGTGATGAACGAAAATATTGAAGACCCTGAAGGACAAGGTCTGACCATATTTTTCTCCAATGCATGCTACTCATGTGGAGAAGAAGGACATTATTCACAGGATTGCACGAAGGGAAGCCAAGAGTATCTGGGAAACTTCCCGACGGAAAAAGTGGAGTTTGATCCACTTGAAATAGAAGAACTGGCCAAAATAAAGGAGTCCGGAAAGAAGAAAAAATACCCTCGGAAGAGCCAAATCTCTGTAGATATAGACCCGAGTCGTGTCAGATGTTACAAGTGCATGGAGTTTGGCCACCACAAATACATGTGCTCAGGAAGGAAGCCGAAAATCCAAGGAGCAAAAGCAAACGCTAAGAAGCCTCGAGACTTGTCAGAACTCATTTGCTTTCGTTGCAAGGAAGCAGGACATTATGCTAGTGATTGTCCACAAGGGAAGAAAGCTAAAATGGAGTAGATAAGTTTTGACAGTGGCAAAAAGTGGAACCTGAAGCACTCTTGTTTTTTCATGAGATCATGGAGTGAATTTTTTTTGTAACAGAAGTCCCTGAGATTGTAATAATATCATGAATAAATGGAATTTATTGTCTCATGATTGCCTATGTTGAAAATGTATGCGTTGTTTCTCTTCGAACAAAGATCTCTGAACAATTATGAGGATATGAGAAAATATGGTCTATGCAGGCATGAGTATAATTCATTTTAAGTGTGGTAGTAATCGGTAAACCCACAGGATCCACTGAGTAGGAATGTGCCATAACTACCAAGGAGACATATACATTCCTCTGAGTACCTATTTACTGACACCTGCAGATGGCAACTCTCTACGAGTCATTCCTCAAGGGCCCAGAAACGATCATGACCCTGACCAGTGATCATGATTACCCGAAAATCCTACAGGACATGATGAAGCACATTCATCTTGAAGGAGATGCAGTCTACAAGGGCTACCCATTCATGGAAAGTGGAGTAGAACTTTGGTATGTGGAAGTACACCTCCACCATGTGAAAGGAGTTTGTCCAAAGACTATGGGGCAATACTTTCTCATTTCACGTGTACCACGAGCAACCTTCTTTGATGCTGTTCGTGAAGCTACCATGGAAGCCATACGTCAGATCGGAGAAATACTTGAAGCAAGACTCCGTCATACCCAGGAATACCTGAGTGAGGTACGTGCAGAGATGATGGAGATGAAGCAAAAGATGGATGATTTCAAGGAGAACCTCGGAAAGTTCGAGTGGAACTAAAGTACCTCCAAGAGAGGCAGATGAATAAAGTTGGCAGAAATGCTCGACCATTCCGAACAATGTGGATGGCTGCATTTGTAATAGAGTACTTTTGAATTGGAGTCTTTGAGAAGAAATTAAGGATGTAATAAAGGATTGATTATGAAATGAGTATGATTTATGGATGAACCAATACATTTTCATGGTAAACACACCAATGGAAAGTATCCCGCAGAATGGATTATGTACCAAAAATAAGTCTGAGGATTATTATTATATGATGGTTACCCCAAGAATATGATGGATTGAAACACGATGGAAATTTAAAGGCGGAGTAATCCCAAGTATGCCTGAAACCCACAGACCCCGGGACTAACAAGGATCAAGTACTATCTTTTTGGAGAAGGAAACTTGTTTCAGCAAACGTTTTCTTAGGAGCATACGAAAACCTGAGAGTTGTGAAGAAACGATAGACGTTTGTTCAGCCTGCAGAATCATTGGATTTATCCGAACTTGGTTCGTGGACAAGAGAACTCTGCAACGCTTGTGAGGATGCCCAAGTGTTAGAATACGAGATTCACTAAGCCTTATACAAGGTAATGATTTCAGTGCGACATGGCTTGGCCACCATGACGACTTACTATTATCACTCTCTTGCTATTCGGAATGGTAAATCTGAGAGACTTACCCATAGTGAGAGACGACATTTTTGAAGCTTTTGTTTAAGCCTTAGAATGGTATAAGAAAAGCCCATGTACATGGTAGTTGTTGTCACGCGTAGAAAAATTTACGGTGAGGATGAAGATAAGGCCTCTCTCTCTGCAGGATAACCACAAATGGTAGACCACCATGAGAATCGTCGATAGGTTATTTAGAAATTGACCACGAGACTGTCAGTTAAGAAGGCCCAGTAACGGAAGAAGCTTATATCAATAGAAGGACCCTCGTTTTAAATGGAAACGTTATGAATATAACGGAAGAGCATCACCAGAGGAGTTAGTATGAAGACAGTGAGGAGTCAGATGTCAAAACCCGAGAGGATGTCTCAAATTTTGAGGACCAGTAGCTCTCATATTAAGTGTGGTAGCATCCCGCTTTGCCGGAGGTTGGATTTGTTAGAAGACCCCCAAACCCTAACATTTCTTTCTAGCCCCTCCGAATCTCGAGGACGAGATTCATTTTAAGTGTGGTAGGTTTGTAACATCCCAAATTTTGGAATGTTAATATAATTATTATATTGTTTGTTTGTTTGCTTGAGTGATTGAAACTTGAGTGAAATTTGAAACTTTTCAAAAAAAATTGAATGAGAGGGAATAAAATGACTTTCCCCTTCTCCAGTAAATTCAAATTCATCCAATTAAAAGCAATGAGAGAAGATGACATGACCTCTTCAACTATAAAGAATTTGAACGGAGTTTTGCATTTGAAATCTTTCAAATATTTGCCCTTGCTTCTATATTTTTCTTCCCCGAGAAATACCCCGAAAATAATCCTTGCCAAGCAAGAAAGAGAGGAGGAACATGACCCTCCAAACCGGGGATATTCCTTTGAAATATTTGGACCATAAAACCCAAGGTTTATTTGAAAAATATTTGCAAAAAGAAAATAAACCAATTTAGGGATTTTCTAAAAAACATTTTTTTTGAAGTATTCATTTTGGTAGTGGAAAAATGCCCATCTTTTTGGATTTATTTTTGTGAAAATTTTAATATATTATACCCCTATATTCCGAGGAATATTCCATTTCCTTTTAATCGTTTTAATTTCCGTTTTAAAAAAATTTGGAAAGTGGTCTCTTATTAGGAAGGTACCTGGGCCACTTTAGGAAACAAATCAGGCCCATTACTCCTCCTTCTCCTACCTTACATTCATTCCTTCTGTGGCCATGGCAGAAACTTCCCAGGAAGCTTCCCCTCCGGGATTCGCGAGAGTCTTTCCATCCTAGCACCTCCCACCACCCCTATAAGAACCCCCTCGACCTCCTCTTTCCATTCCCCTAAAAAAATCTCCGTTTCCCTGCCCGTAGCCACCGCGCCACCATCTCCATTTTCCGTACCACACCAAGCTCGGCACGAGCTTAACCCCAGCGCCCCCCCCCTCCAGGAGCTCCCTGCCTCGCCCCAGTGCCTTCCCCTACCCCCCTGCGTGCCCCACCCCTCCTCCGCCGATTCCTCACCCCGCCGGCAACCTCCCCACCTCGCCGGAGCAGCTACCTCGCCGGAGTTCTTCCTCTCTGTTACCCATGGTCAGATTCACGAAATCCCGTATTGCAGTTTTTTTAGAAAATTGCAATCTTAGAAAATTCATATCTATTAGTCTATAACTCCGAATTAGGTGATTCTTCTTGCGTTGGATCACAAATTTTATGTAGTTTCTGTAGATATATAATTTGGCTATGTTTGGATTTATAAAATTTGAATTAGATCAGATTTGAGTTAAAGCTTGTTTTGCTTATACCGGGAGTTTAAAAATAGCTTTTAAATTAATTCTTTTTGCTACTGTTTCCTATTGATCATATCTTTCAGTAGTTTAAGTTTAATTTTTTTTTAAATAATTTTACTTAGGGTTTTAAGCAAAACAGATTCTGTTTTAGCCTTTTTTGTTTTCTTGCTATTTCTTTTGTATTAATTGTTCTTAATTTGTTTTTTTTGTAATTGTGACAAGTTATATTTTGTTTTATGATATTTACCAGTAACTTTTCAACAACAACAAAATTTTATTTTATTTATTCTGATTTGTTTGCATGGAATCAATTCTAGTTCTATACTAACTTGCGAATTGATTGCATTGCTAGTTTGATTTCCTATTTTGAAAATACTTATAAAATAATATTGTTTTGTAAATTTTACTTCTGTTATCTTAGTTATTTTATATTTTGTTTTTTGTTTTTTTTAATATTTTATTTTCAGTTAGAACAAAAACTATATAGTGTTTGATGTAGTAGAAGGCTTCCTAGCTTCTTTGAAGTTTCCTTTGGATTTTTATCCGCTCTCTCTTATTGATTTTTGATTGCATCAACTTTTATTGCTGTTTTTTAATTGATTGCTAGAATGATTGCTAGTGTGAGTGCTTACGTGAATACTATGTTTGATTATATAGATTTCATCGGAGAGTGACGAATAGTTCTATCACGTATTTCCCGAGAACGAAAATTCTTCTTCGTCAACATCACCAGGCAAGTCATTTGGTCATGTATCACCTATGTTTTATGCATCGTAGTTCTACCATCCTATGCCCAATTGCATGCTGACTAGGTACTTGGAAATTATGGTTACATATTGTAGTATCATGTGGTAGGCACCCAACAACCCCGTTACTAGGCCCGGGACGACAAATTTCATATTGCTATGCTTGAGTAGACGGGATTCTGGTTGAGAGTTTATCACGAGTGATGCGATGATACTTTAATAACCAAGACCGGTTAAGTCAAGACTTTTCAAGACCTCGTGATGCAATGCAACTCTGGGTGAAGGACGGTTGATCGGCTCCCTGGAGAAACCAGTGGATGACCCGGGATGCTGGAGACGGCCATGACATCCTGCGGAAAGCTTCACCCAGGCTCAAAGAGACGGATGGATATTTTCAAGAGCCAAGACTTACCTGCACAGCCACAAGTCATTATGGGCTCTGGCTTGGTTGGACAACGCGGCGTCTCTGGACAGGCGGTGCTAGCAGATGTAGAAGAACGGTAGGATTGGATGGGCACCGATAGGGATTTAGAGGGACCCGTTGAAAGACCATGTTTTGATCATCCGGTCTTCAAACACCCTGAAGTGCGAGGACATACACGGAGACGATCAAATCTTGTGGGGAACGTGTGCAAAACTCTGCAGAGTACTCAAACCTAATCGATTAGCTGTGTCCACGGTCATGGACAACTTGAGCCAAAGGAACTGAAGTTATTTGAAATTCTCAACACCATTATATATATTTGATGAGGGTAATATTGATAACCTGGGTATGAGAACTGGTTGGCGGGACCATCTCATTAACAACCAACAGCGTAGTAATATTTTGCTTTTAGCCCCTCTTGTTGTAGGAGAAAATTTGCTTTACGCTAAAACTTACAACACCACCTGCCATATATGCATATAGTATAGATGATATTTTACCCCCTCTCATATGTGACTTGCCGGCATATTCAATATGCTGACCTATACGGCTGCAACGTCTTATGTTGCAGATATTTTCTTCAACGAGTAAGAGTACGATTCAGGGTTACGGTCTACACTCAACTTGCCGTTGGTGTTTATTGGGACTCCACTCCCTTGACTGCTTCCGCTGAAATAATTAAGGTATATATCAGTTTTACGCTATTTACATGTGGTTGCACTTTGATATATACATTGATGTACTGTGTGTGCCAGCATACTGATCCAAGGATGGCACAGAAACACAGAGGCTTGACTCGTCTTGAGTCGGGTCGCTACACCTTAAGATGATGAGGGCTACTTATGGTTTCAGCACCAAAGACGAAGATACGTGATTCTATCACCTTATGCCTAGCTAAGGGCGTTAAACAATAGCGCTTGTTGGGAGGCAACCCAATGAATTTATCTTTGATATTTGCTTTCTATTTTTTTGCATCCACACCATCATAATTATGTTATGATTGTGTCTTTTTTGTTTCTTTTTGTGTTTGAGCCAAGTAAAACCTTTATGACTAGTTTGGTGATGGTTGTTTGATCCTGCTGGAAAAAGACAGATACTTTTCGCTCACGAAATTATTTTTCATTTTTATCAAGAAAGAGATTTTGAGTTGATTCTTTTTGCTGCTGGTTGATATGCCAATTGCCCAAACTGTCGGAATTTTTCAGAATGTTTGAGATACCAGAAGTATACGAAGTATACAGATTGCTACAGACTGGTCTGTTTTTCACAGATTCTGTTTTTGTTGTGGTGGTTGCTTGTTTTGATGAAACAATGGATAGTATCGGGGGGTACTAGACATGGAAAAGTGATAATACAGTAATCTAACACCAATATAAATATAAATCAAGTTTGCTACAGTACCTCAAGAGGTGGTAGTTTGTTTTCTTGTGCTAATGATATCACGAGTTTCTGTTTAAGTTTTGTGTTGTGAAGTTTTCAAGTTTTGGGTGATGTTCTCATGGACAAAGGGATAAAGAGTCTAAAGAGCTCAAGCTTGGGGATGCCCAAGGCACCCCAAGCCAAATTCAAGGACACCAAAAAGCCTAAGCTTGGGGATGCCCCGGGAAGGCATCCCCTCTTTCGTCTTCAATCCATCGGTAACATTACTTGGAGCTATATTTTTATTCACCACATGATATGTGTTTTGCTTGGAGCGTCTTGTATCGTAGGAGTCTTTTCTTTTTGTTGTGTCACAATCATCCTTGCTGCACACCTTTTGAGATAGACATGCACTCATCATGATTTTGCTAGAATACTCTTTGAGCTTCGCTTATATCTTTTGAGTTAGGCAATTCAGCTCACATGTGCTTCACTTAGATCTTTTAGAGCACGGCGGTGTCATCTTTTGGAGAAATAAGAACTCTCGATCTTCACTTATCTCTTTTTGAGAGTGATCTCTCTGAGTAACTTGGTAGTTGGCTTGTGCTATGAAAGTAGTCCCAAAGGTGATAGGAATCCAAAGAGGATACAATGAAACTTCCATCTTCTTGTGCATTTGTTAGAAAGAGAAGTTTGATTCCTCTCAATTAGTTTTGAGATATGGATTTGGTGATACTAAGAGTTATGTTAGTAGGGTGTTGTGAATCTAGAAATACTTTTGTTGAAGTTAGTGATTCCCGTAACATGCACGTATGGCGAACCGCTATGTTAGGAAGTCGGAGCATAATTGATCTATTGGTTGTCATCCTTTGTGTTGCGGTCGGGATCACGTGATGGTTAACACCTACCAACCCTTCCCCTAGGAGTATGCGTTTAGCACTTTGTTTCGATTACTAATAAAAAATTTCGCAATAAGTATGTGAGTTCTTCATGACTAATGTGAGTCCATGGTATAGATGAACTTTCACCTTCCACCATTGCTAGACTCTTTAGTGTCGCGCAACTTTTGCCGGTGCACAAACCCACCATATGCCTTCCTCAAAACAGCCACCATACCTACCTACTATGGCATCTTTATAGCCATTCCGAGATATATTGCCATGCAACTCCCACCGTTCCGTCTCATGACTTGTGTCGTCACTTTCATATTGCCACTGCATAATCGTAAGATACCTAGCGAGTCATACACCAACCTAGATCGTTGCACATCCCGGTACATTGCCGGAGGCATTTCCTATAAGAGTCACCATTGTTCTAAGCATTGAGCTTTGAGTAAATTAAAGTGTGATGATCATTATTATTAGAGCATTGTCCCATGTGAGGAAATTAAAAAAAGAGGCCAAAGTTTCCCACAATATATATATATATATATATATATATATATATATGGAAAGAGGCCAAACTGCCCAAACAAAAAAAGGAGAAGAGAGAAAAAGAGAGAAGGGACAATGCTACTATCTTTTTCCACACTTGTGCTTCATAATAGCACTATGTTCTTCATGATTGAGAGTCTCTTGATTTGTCACCACCATATGCTGGTGGGAATCTTCATTATATAACTTGGCTTGTATATTCTAATGATGGGCTTCCTCAAAATTGCCCTAGGTCTTCGTGAGCAAGCAAGTTGGATGCACACCCACTAGTTCTTCTTTTGAGCTTTCACATACTTATAGCTCTAAGTGCATCCATTGCATGGTAATCCCTACTCTTTCACATTGATATATATTAATGGGCATCTCCATAGCCCTTTGATACGCTGAGTCGATGTGACCATCTCCTCCTTTTTGTCTCACAACCTCCACCACACTCTATTCCACCTATAGTGTTATATCCATGGCTCATGCTCATGTATTGCGTGAAATTTGAAAAAGGTTTGAGAAAGTAAGAGTGCGAAAATAATTACTTGGCCAATACCAGGGTTCTGCATGATTTAAATTAGTTGTGTGGGGATGATGGAGCATAGCCAGACTATATGTTTTGTAGGGATAACTTTCTTTGGCCTTGTTATTTCGAAACTTCATGATTACCTTGCTAGTTTGCTTGAAGTATTATTGTTTTCATGTCAATAGCAAACTATTGTTTTGAATCTTTCGGATCTGAACATTCATGTCATATGAAAAAAGTTACAAAGGACAAATATGCTAGGTAGCATTCCACATCAAAAATTCAATCTTTATTACTTCCCTACTCGACGACGAGGAGGAGTTAAGCTTGGGGATGCTTTATACGTCTCCAACGTATCTATAATTTTTGATGGTTCCATGCTATTATCTTGTCAAACTTTGGATGTTTTGTATGTCTTTTATATCTTTTTTGGGACTAACTTATTAACTCAGTGCCAAGTGCAAGTTCTTGTTTTTTCCGTGTTTTTGACCCTTTTCAGAGGAGAATATTAAACGGAATAAAACTTCCTAAAAGATTTTTTCCGGAACACAAGATACGCAGGGGGCGTGAGAACCAAGGCAGAGGCCACTAGGGGAGGCCAAAAGCCCCCTAGGCACGGCCAGGGGGCCACGCCTAGCAGGCTTGTGGGCCCCCTGTGGCTCGTCTGCCCTACCTCTTCCGCCTATAAATTCCTGAAAAATCCAAAACCACGAGAGAGATCAACGAAAATACTTTTCCGCCGCCACAAGCTTCTATCTCCGTAAGATCCCATCTGGGGCATGTTCTGGTGCCCTGCCGGAGGGGGGATTCAGATACGGAGGGCTTCTTCATCAACACCATTGCCTCTCCGATGATGCGTGAGTAGTTCACCATAGACCTTCGGGTCCATAGCTAGTAGCTAGATGGCTTCTTCTCTCTCTCTTGGATCTTCAATACAAAGTTCTCCATGATCTTCATGGATATCTATCTGATGTAACTTTCTTTCGCGGTGTGTTTGTCGAGATCCGATGAATTGTGGATTTATGATCAGATTATCTATGAATCTTATTTGAGTTTCTTCTGATCTCTTATATGCATGATTTCATATCCTTGTAATTCTCTTCGATTTGTGTTTTTTGGCCAACTTGATCTATGATTCTTGCAATGGGAGAAGTGCTTGGTTTTGGGTTCATACCATGCGGTGACCTCACCCAGTGACAGAAGGGGTAGCGAGGCACGCATCATGTTGTTGCCATCAAGGGTAAAAAGATGGGGTTTATATCTATTGCATGAATTTATCCCTCTACATCATGTCATCTTGCTTAAGGCGTTACTCTGTTTGTCATGAACTCAATACACTATATGCATGCTGGATAGCGGTCGATGTGTGGAGTAATAGTAGTAGATGCAAAAAGTATCGATCTACTTGTCTCGGACGTGATGCATATATGTATGATCATTGCCTTAGATATCGTCATGACTTTGCACGGTTCTATCAATTGCTCGACAGTAATTCGTTCACCCACCGTAATATTTGCTATCATGAGAGAAGCCTCTAGTGAATACTATGGCCTCCGGGTCTACTTCACATCATATTTTCAGCCTTACACTTTTACTTTGTTGCACTTTCCGCCTTCAGATCTCACCTTGCAATCAATCGTGAAGGGATTGACAACCCCTTTGTAGCGTTGGGTGCAAGCTCGTTTGTGTTTGCGCAAGTATTCTGGACACTTGGCTTGATTCACCTACTGGATTGATACCTTGGTTCTCAGACTAAGGGAAATACTTACTGCTACTGTGCTGCATCACCCTTTCCTCTTTATGGGAAAAACCAACGCAAGCTCAAGAGGTAGCAGCTTGCAGCGGTGGAACTCCCGATCTAGGTTTCTTTTCGGGGGTTTCTGTATTTATAAGAATATTTGGCGTTGGAATCACGTCAGGGGAGTGCTCGAGGAGCCCACAAGCCAGGGGAGTGCCCTGGTGGCTTGTGGCTGCCTCGGGACTCCTCTCTGGTATCTTTTTGCTCCATTATTTCTCATATTTTCCAAAAATATTCTTCGTAAATTTTTAGCCCATTCCGGGAACTTATATTTCTGCACAAAACAACACCACGGTAGCTCTGCTAAAAACAACATCAGTCTGGGTTAGTTCTAATAAAATCATACCAAAATCATATAGAATTATTGTAAACATGACATGAATACTTCATAAATTACAGATACGTTGGAGACGTATCAACTCCTATAGCATAAACAAATATATACATGTATATATGATGCATTGTATGATGATGCAATGTATGATGATGTATGTGTATGATAATAAAGTGTAAAAATGCCGGCTTTCGAGGCATAACATAAGACTGGCTTTCAAGGCTTGAGTCTAGGTGTCACTTCCTGTGGAAGGAGGACGTGTAGCCTCTTTTGCTTTATCCTTGCTTTCTGAAAGCCGGCTCTCACGCGACTTAAGTCATTATTTTAACCTTGATAAGTTCAGGGTCGACAATGTGATTGACTTATCAAGATTATACCGGGTCACCTTTTCGGAGTAGCATCGAGCTAATAGGCAGGTATACCCAAGTTTCATAGTGGCATATGTCGGGTAAAGAGGGATCTTAGCAGCTAAAGTCGATGATTTGGAAACACCCAAGTGACCATATAATCATGGAAATGCTCAACATAGGATATAGAAGAGATAATGCTAATACTACAAAATATCTGGGGTTCAGGTAAGCCATCTTTATTCCATTAATCATAATATGTACACGAGAGGATGCTACTACTGTATGCGTGTTAAGGCTTTTGAGCCGTAGGCATTTTTGAGGTTGTGGAATTGTAGGCATTTTTTTTGTTGCCGAACGGTAGAATCATGTGAAGATGAACGTGCCACTACCTCCGAGGTTAACTCAAAAGTGCCAATTTTAATTAATTGAAGAATAAAATTATAAAAATCATAAAAATGACTTAGCTGTTTTTACATCTTAACGTTGATGACACAATGATAACCTCTAGAAGGTTGAAGTTGACTGTGGCGAGGTTGTAGAGGATCTCGTATGAGTCCCGTGTTGGTAACTGGACGGATGTTTTGAGCCAAAAAATTTTGAAGTTGATCAAACCACACGTGATAGAGGCAAAGTTGTCCCTGTCTTTCGATGAGATCGTGGGTATCGTTTTGGTAGAGTCGACTTTGACGATCTGACTACGAACGTGTGAGGACGTCGCGCCTTAGCAATCGCTAAACCAACTCCGAGAGGTTATTGACCACGCCGGAGCACGATCAACCTGACCACGAAGGTCTGTTTCCTGCACGCAAACGAAGAACAAGCAAGAAACTAAGATGCAATCAAAATATTGCGAATATAAGAGGAAAGCTTTATTGATGAAGGTGGGGTTCTGTGACGCCTTTGTGTGGTCGTAGAACACAAACGAAGAACGCAAAGTTGCAGCTATGGTGAACTTGTAATCTAAACAAAACCCAAGTCTAAACAGTGCCCTAAGGGCTGTATATATGAGGGAATAGAGAGGCAATTTCGTGACCCTTGGAGGAGGGGTCCGAAAACAGCCCTAAACTCGGTTTCCCCACACATACGGACTCTAAAAATAGCCTATATTATGGTATTTCGAAATTACATGGGCCTGGCCCAAAAAATAAGGTGGTGCAACACCTATAATAGCCTATGGACGAAATTTATAAAGTGGCATCTTGAATATTTCGTCCAAAGTCTTCATGCTCTCCTTATGGTGGCTTTAAAGTGCGAAAATCACCAGTGGAAGCTCCATTCTTCTCTCCCGCGCGTGCACCTTCCTCTCCATGCTTGATCCCACTCCAATGGATATCCTTCTTGTCCATGCTAGGTCCTTCATTCATGAGCACAACAAAAGTATCTAACTTAGGCAACATCATATGTTCATGAACATTAGAAGTATTCCCAAGAAACGAAAGTACTTGGTAATTCAATTGGCGTGCACGAGCTCTAGTAACTGGTCCAGTATGTATAGAAGCTGGGGCTATGGGTGTAACAATGGTGTTGATGTCCTCATCATCCTCCCCTTGTTGAATTGAAGTTGTCCTCGGCGGAAGCTCATCTTCCTCACCCAAATATGGCTTCAAATCTGCAATGTTAAAAGTGGGACTAACCCCAAAATCTGCAGGCAGCTCAAGTCTATATGCATTATCATTTATTTTCTCTAACACTTTGAAAGGACCATCAGCACGTGGCATTAGCTTTGACTTGTGCAAATCAGGAAACCTATCCTTGCGCAAATGCAACCAAACAAGATCTCCAGGTGCAAAGACAATATGTTTTCTACCCTTATCTCCAACAAGTTTACATTTAGCATTCATGCGCTCAATGTTTTCCTTAGTTAACTCATGCATCTTTATATCAAATCAGCATGTTCTTTAGCATCAAAATTAACCTTCTCCGAAGATGGAAGAGGTAACAAATCAATAGGTGCACGAGGTAGGAAACCATACACAACTTCAAAAGGACGCATCTTTGTAGTAGAATGCAGCGAACGATTATAAGCAAATTCAATATGAGGCAAGCATTCTTCCCACAGTTTTAGATTGTTCTTCAAAACAGCCCGAAGCATAGTAGACAAAGATCTATTGACTACTTCAGTTAACCATCAGTTTGGGGTGACATGTAGTACTAAAAAGCAATTTTGTCCCCAACTTAGCCCATAAACATCGCCAAAAGTGGCTAAGAAATTTAGCATCATGATCTAAGACAATCGTATTTGGCACACCATGCAAGCGAATAATTTCACGAAAGAACAAATCAGCCACATTAGCGGCATCATCACTTTTATGACAGGGTATAAAGTGTGCCATTTTAGAAAATCTATCCACGACAACAAATATGCTATCCCTCCCCTTCTTTGTTCGAGGTAAACCTAAAACAAAGTCCGTAGATATATCCTCCCAAGGAACACTAGGTACAGGCAAAGGCATATATAAACCATGAGGATTGAGTCGTGACTTAGCTTTTTGACATGTCATGCAGCGAGCAACAAAATGCTCAACATCCCGTCGCATCCTTGGCCAAAAGAAATGTGTAGCAAGTACGTCCTCCGTCTTCTTTACGCCAAAGTGTCCCATCAATCCTCCTCCATGCGCCTCATGTAACAACAAAAGACGAACGGAGCTAGCTGGAATGCATAGCTTGTTAGCACGAAACACAAATCCATTATTAATGATGAACTTGTTCCATGTTCTCCCTTCTTTACAATTCTCCAACACATCTTTGAAATCAGCATCGTGCACATATTGATCTTTGATGGTCTCCAAACCAAATATTTTAAAGACAAGTTGGGAAAGCATAGTATAACGACGAGACAAAGCATCAACAATAACATTTTCTTTACCCTTCTTGTGTTTAATGATGTACGGGAAGTCTCAATGAATTCAACCCATTTAGCATGTCTACGGTTTAGTTTTGCTTGACTTCTAATCTGTTTCAAAGATTCACGATAAGAATGTATGACAAATTCATTGGGCCATAAATAATGTTGCCATGTTTCCAAAGTCTGAACAAGAGCATATAATTCCTTATCATAAGTAGAATAATTCAGACTAGGCCCACTTAATTTTTCAGAAAAGTATGCAACAGGTTCACCATCTTGTAATAACACACGTCCTAATCCAATTCCACTAGCATCACATTCAAGCTCGAAAGTCTTATTAAAATCAGGAAGTTGGAGTAAAGGGGCATGTGTTAACTTATCTTTCAAAACCGTGAAGGCTTCTTCGTGTGCGGTACCCCAAAAATAAGGCACATCCTTCTTTGTAAGCTCATTGAGAGGTGCAGCAATGGTGCTGTAATCTCTCACGAAATGCCTATAAAACCCAGCGAGTCCAAGGAAACTCCTCACTTGTGTGACCGTTTTGGGCTGCGGCCAACTCTCAATAGCTTCAATCTTGGCTTTATCAACTTCAATTCCCTGTGGAGTAACAACATAGCCAAGAAAAGATACTTGGTCTATGCAAAAGGTGCAATTCCCAAGGTTACCAAACAAAAGTGCATCACGTAGAGCAGTAAAAACAGCACGCAAATGATCCAAGTGTTCCTCCAAAGATCTACTATAAATCAGTATACCATCAAAGCAGACTACCACAAATCGTCCAATGAAAGCACGTAAAACCTCATTCATTAATCTCATGAAAGTGCTAGGTGCATTAGTCAATCCAAAAGGCATAACTAACCACTCATATAAGCCAAACTTAGTTTTAAATGTCGTTTTCCATTCATCTCCCAATTTCATGCGAATTTGATAGTATCCACTATGCAAATCAACTTTGGAGAAAATTATAGAGCCACTTAATTCATCAAGCATATCATCTAGCATAGGAATAGGATGACGATAACGAATAGTAATATTATTAATGCCTCTACAATCAACACACATATGCGATGTACCATCCTTTTTCGGCAATAAAATAATAGGAACATCATAAGGACTAAGAGATTCATGTATATAACCTTTGTCGAGCAGCTCTTGTACTTGACGCATAATCTCCTTTGTCTCCTCTAGATTGGTACGGTATGGTGCACGATTGGGTAGCGATGCACTGCTACCTCTTGAGCTTGCGTTGGTTTTTCCCTTAAAGAGGAAAGGGCGATGCAACAGAGTAGCAATAAGTATTTCCCTCAGTTTGAGAACCAAGGTATCAATCCAGTAGGAGTATCAAGCCAAGTCTCTACCGTACCTGCGCAAAAATAGCAAACTTGCACCCAACGCTACAAAGGGGTTGTCAATCCCTTCACGATTGATTGCAAGGTGAGATCTGAAGGCGGAAAGTGCAACAAAGTAAAAGTGTAAGGCTGAAAATATGATGTGAAGTAGACCCAGAGGCCATAGTATTCACTAGAGGCTTCTCTCATGATAGCAAATATTACGGTGGGTGAACGAATTACTGTCGAGCAATTGATAGAACCGTGCAAAGTCATGACGATATCTAAGGCAATGATCATACATATATGCATCACGTCCGAGACAAGTAGATTGATACTTTTTGCATCTACTACTATTACTCCACACATCGACCGCTATCCAGCATGCATATAGTGTATTGAGTTCATGACAAACAGAGTAACGCCTTAAGCAAGATGACATGATGTAGAGGGATAAATTCATGCAATAGATATAAACCCCATCTTTTTACCCTTGATGGCAACAACATGATGCGTGCCTCGCTACCCCTTCTGTCACTGGGTGAGGTCACCGCATGGTATGAACCCAAAACCAAGCACTTCTCCCATTGCAAGAATCATAGATCAAGTTGGCCAAAAAAACACAACTCGAAGAGAATTACAAGGATATGAAATCATGCATATAAGAGATCAGAAGAAACTCAAATAAGATTCATAGATAATCTGATCATAAATCCACAATTCATCGGATCTCGACAAACATACTGCAAAAGAATATTACATCGGATAGATCTCCATGAAGATCATGGAGAACTTTGTATTGAAGATCCAAGAGAGAGAAGAAGCCATCTAGCTACTAGCTATGGACCCGAAGGTCTATGGTGAACTAATCACGCATCATCAGAGAGGCAATGGTGTTCATGAAGAAGCCCTCCATGTCCGAATACCCCTCCGACAGGGCACCAGAACGTGCCCCAGATGGGATCTTGCGGAGACAGAAGCTTGCGGCGGCGGAAAAGTATTTTTGTGGCTCTCTCCCGTGGTTTTGGATTTTTTGGGGATTTATAGGTGGAAGAAGTAGTGCAGAGGAGCCACGGGGGGACACAAGCCTGCTAGGCGCGGGCCCCCCCAGGTCGCGGCTAGGGGGCTTGTGGCCTCCCCTGGTGCCCTCTGCCTTGGTTCTGAAGCTCCCTGCGTATCTTCTATTTTAGAAAAAATCTTTTCAGAGGTTTTATTCTGTTTGGACTCCGTTTAATATTCTCCTCTGAAAAGGGTCAAAAACACGAAAAAAACAGGAACTGGCACTTGGCGCTGAGTTAATAAGTTAGTTCCAAAAAAGATATAAAAGGCATACAAAACATCCAAAGTTTGACAATATAATAGCATGGAACCATCAAAAATTATAGATACGTTGGAGACGTATCAAGCATCCCCAAGCTTAACTCATGCTCGTCCTCTAGTAGGGAAGTGATAAAGAATGAATTTTTGATGTGGAATGCTACCTGACATATTTGTCCTTTGTAACGTCTTTCATGTGACATGAATGTTCAGATCCGTAAGATTCAAAACAATAGTTTTCTATTGACATGAAAACAATAATACTTCAAGCAAACTAGCAAGGTAATCATGAACTTTCAAAATAACAAGGCCAAAGAGAGTTATCCCTACAAAATCATATAGTCTGGCTATGCTCCATCATCCCCACACAACGAATTTGAATCATGCACAACCCCGGTATTGACCATGTAATTGTTTTCGCACTCATACTTTCTCAAACCTTTTTCAACTCTCATGCAATACATGAGCGTGAGCCATGGATATAGCACTTATAGGTGGAATAGAGTGTGGTGAAGGTTGTGAGGCAAAAAAGGAGGAGATGGTCACATTGACTCGGCGTATCGAAGGGCTATGGAGATGCCCATCAATAGATATCAATGTGAAAGAGTAGGGATTACCATGAAATGGATGCACTTAGAGCTATAAGTGTGTGAAAGCTCAAAAGGAGACTAGTGGGTGTGCATCCAACTTGCTTGCTCACGAAGACCTAGGGCAATTTTGAGGAAGCCCATGATTGGAATATACAAGCCAAGTTATATAATGAAGATTCCAACTAGTATATGGTGGTGACATAACAAGAGACTCTCAATCATGAAGAACATGGTGCTATTATGAAGCACAAGTGTGGAAAAAGATAGTAGCATTGTCCCTTCTCTCTTTCTCTCTCTCTCTCTCTTTTGTTTGGGCTCTTTGGCCTCTTTACATATATATATATTTATTTTTTTGTTTGGTCTCTTTGGCCTCTTTCCATATATATATTTATTTATTTATTTCCTCACATGGGACAATGCTCTAATAATGATGATCATCACACTTTCATTTACTCACAGCTCAATGCTTAGAACGATGATGACTCTATAGGAAATGCCTCCGGCAGCTTACCGGGATGTGCAACGATATAGCTTGGTGTATGACGTTGAAACATCTCGCTAGCTATCTTACGATCATGCATTGGCAATATGTAAGTGACGGCACAAGTCATGAGACGGAACGGTGGGAGTTGCATGGCAATATATCTCGGAATGGCTATGAAAAGGCCATGATAGGTAGGTATGGTGGCGGTTTTGAGGAAGGTCTCTGGTGGTTTTGTGTACCGGCGAAAGTTGCGCGGCACTAGAGAGGCTAGCAATGGTGGAAGGTGAAAGTGCATCTATACCATGGACTCACATTAGTCATGAAGAACTCACATACTTATTGCGGAAGTTTTTATTAGTAATCGAAACAAAGTGCTAAACGCATACTCCTAGGGGAAGGGTTGGTAGGTGTTAACCATTGCGCGATCCCGACCGCAACACAAAGGATGACAATCAATAAATCAATTATGCTCCGACTTCCTAACATAGCAGTTCACCATACGTGTGTTGGGGAACGTCGCATGGGAAACAAAAAATTTCCTACGCGCACGAAGACCTATCATGGTGATGTCCATCTACGAGGGGGATTTCAGATCTACGTACCCTTGTAGATCGCACAGTAGAAGCGTTAAGAAACGCGGTTGACATAGTGGAACGTCCTCACGTCCCTCGATCCGCCCCGCGAACCGTCCCACGAACCGTCCCGCGATCCGTCCCACGATCCATCTCGTGATCCGTTGCACGAACCGTCTTGCGATCCATCTCACGATCCGTTCCGATCTAGTGCCGAACAAACGGCACCTCCACGTTCAGCACACGTAAAGCTCGATGATGATCTTGGCCTTCTTGATCCAGCAAGAGAGACGGAGAGGTAGATGAGTTCTCCGGCAGCGTGACGGTGCTCCGGAGGTTGGTGGTGATCTAATCTCAGCAGGGCTCCGCCCGAGCTCCGCAGAAACGCGATCTAGAGGAAAAACCATGGAGGTATGTGGTCGGGCTGCCGTGGCAAAGTTGTCTCAAATCAGCCCTAATACCTCAGTATATATAGGAGGGAGGGGAGGTACCTTGCCTTGAGGCTCAAGGAGCCCCAAGGGGTCGTCCGAAGTGGAGGGAGGAGGAATCCTTCTCCAATCCTAGTCCAACTAGGATTGGAAGGTGGAGTCCTTCTCTATTTTCCCACTTCCCTTTTTTCCCTTTCTCTTTGATTTTCTTTCTCTCCTGCGCAGGGACCTTCTTGGGCTTGCCCACCAGCCCACTAAGGGCTGGTGCGGCACCCCTAAGGCCTATGGGCTTCCCCGGGGTGGGCTGCCCCCCCCCCCCCCCGTTGAACATCCGGAACCCATTCGTCACTTCTGGTACATTCCCCGTAATGCCGAAAACTTTCCGATAATCAAATGAGGTCATCCTCTATATCAATCTCTTCATCTCCGGACCATTCTGGAAACCCTCGTGACGTCCGTGATCTCATCCGAGACTCCGAACAACATTCAGTAACCAACCATATAACTCAAATACGCATAAAACAACGCTGAACTTAAGTGTGCAGACCCTGCGGGTTCGAGAACTATGTAGACATGACCCGAGGGACTCCCCGGTTATTATCCAATAGCGGGACCAGGATGCCCATATTGGATCCTACATATTCTACGAAGATCTTATCGTTTGAACCTCAGTGCTAAGGATTCATATAATCTCGTATGTCATTCCCTTTGTCCTTCGGTATGTTACTTGCCCGAGATTCGATCGTCAGTATCCGCATACCTATTTCAATCTCGTTTACCGGCAAGTCTCTTTACTCGTTCCGTAATACAAGATCCCAGACATACACTAAGTCACCTTTCTTGCAAGGCTTGTGTGTGATGTTGTATTACCGAGTGGGCCCCGAGATACCTCTCCGTCACACGGAGTGGCAAATCCCAGTCTTGATCCATACTAACTCAACGGCACCTTCGGAGATACCTGTAGAGCATCTTTATAGTCACCCAGTTACATTGTGATGTTTGATACAAACAAGGCATTCCTCCGGTGCTAGTGAGTTATATGATCTCATGGTCATAGGGATAAATACTTGACACGCACAAAAACAGTAGCAACAAAATGACACGATCAACATGCTACGTTCATTAGTTTGGGTCTAGTCCATCACATGATTCTCCTAATGATGTGATCCCGTTATCAAGTGACAACACTCGCCTATGGTGAGGAAACCTTGACCATCTTTGATCAACGAGCTAATCAACTAGAGGCTTACTAGGGACAGTGTTTTGTCTATGTATCCACACAAGTATTGCGTTTCCAATCAATACAATTATAGCATGGATGATAAACAATTATCATGAACAAAGAAATATAATAATAACTAATTTATTATTGCCTCTAGGGCATATTTCCAACAGTCTCCCACTTGCACTAGAGTCAATAATCTAGTCCACATCACCATGTGATTTCAATGAATCCAACACCCATATAGTTCTAGGGTCCGATCACGTCTTGCTCGTGAGAGAAGTTTTAGTCAACGGTTCTCAAATTTTCAGACCCGTGTGTTCTTTACAAATCTTTATGTCATCTTATAGATGTTGCTACTAAGTGCTACTCGTAAATACTCCAAATATCTACTCTACTATACGAATCTGTTTCACTACTCATAGTTATTCGGATTAGTGTCAAAGCTTGCATCGACGTAACCCTTTATGATGAACTTTTTAACCACCTCCATAATCGAGAAAAATTCCTTAGTCCATTTAGTTACGAAGGATAACTTTGACCGCTGATCAATGATTCAATCATGGATCACTCTCTGTACCTCTCAACAGACTTGAGGTAAGGCACACATCAAGTGTGGTACTCAGCATGGCATACTTCAGATTCTACGGCCAAGGCATAGAAGACAACCTTCGTCTATTCTCTTTATTCTGTCGGGGTCGGGTTTTGAGTCTTACTCAAATTCACACCTTACAACACAACCAAGAACTCCTTCTTTGCTGATCTATTTTGAACTCCTTCAAAAACATGTCAAGGCATGCATCTTGTTGAAACTTCTATTAAGAGTTTCGATCTATCTCCATAAATCTTGACGCTCAACGTTCAAGTAGCGCAATCCACGTATTCCTTTGAAAAACTCCTTTCAAACAACCTTTTATGCTTTACAGAAATTCTACATTACTTCTGATCCACAATATGTCAACCACATATACTTATCAGAAATTCTGTAGTGCTCCCACTCACTTCTTTGAAAATACAAGTTTCTCATAAACCGTGTACAAACCCAAAATCTTTGATCATCTCATCAAAGTGTATATTCCAACTCCGAGATGCTTGCACCAGTCCACTGAAGGATCGCTAGAGCTTGCATACTTGTTAGTATCCTTAGGATCGACAAAACATTCTGATTGTATCACATACAATCTTTCCTCAAGGAAACCGTCGAGGAAACAATGTTTTGACTTCCTATGTGCAATATTTGACAAATAATGCAGCAACTACTAACATAATTCCAACATACTTTTAGGATCGCTACGAGTGAGAGAGTCTCATCATAGTCAACTATTTGATCTTGTCGGAAAACATCTTTGCGACAAGTCGAGCTTTTCTTAATAGTGACTTATCACCATGATCGTCGGTCTTCCTTTTAAAGATCCATCTTTACTTAATATTCTTACTACCATCAAGCAGTTCTTCCAAAGTCTACACTTTGTTTTATACATGGATTCTCTCTCAGATTTCATGGCCTCCAGCCATTTGTCGGAATCCGGGCCCACCATTGCTTCTCCATAACTCGTAGGTTCATTGTTGTTTAACAACATGACCTCCAAGACAGGGTTACCGTACCACTCCGTAGTAGTACGCGACCTTGTCGACCTACGAGATTTGTAGTAACTTGATCTGATACTCAATGATCACTATCATCAGCTTCCACTTCAATTGGTGTAGGCGCCACAGGAACAACTTCGTGCGCCCTCCTACACACTAGTTGAAGTGATGGTTCAGTAACCTCATCAAGTTATATCACCCTCCCACTCAATTCTTTCGAGAGAAACCTTTCCTCGAGAAAGGACCCATTTCTATAAACAAACACTTTGCTTCCGGATCTGAGATAGGAGATGTACCCAACTGTTTTGGATATCCTATGAAGATGCATTTATCCGCTTTGGGTTCGAGCTTATCTGATTGAAACTTTTTCACATAAGTGTCGCAGCCCCAAACTTTTCAAGAAACGACAGCTTAGATTTCTCTAAACCTCAGTCTATACTGTGTCATCTCAATGGAACTACGTGGTGCCCTATTTAAAGTGAATGTGGTTGTCTCTAATGCATAATCCATAAATGATTGCGGTAATTCGATAAGAGACATCATAGTATGCACCATATCAAATAGGTCGCGGCTATGACGTTCGGACACACCATCACACCATGGTGTTCTTGGTGGCATGAATTGCGAAACAACTTCCACATTGTCTTAACTGTGTACCAAAACTCGCAACTCAGATATTCATCTCTATGATCATATCGTAGACAGTTTATCCTCTTGTTACGACAAACTTCAGTCTGAAACAGAATTGAACTTTTTCAATATTTCAGACTTGTGATTCATTAAGTAAATACTCCTGTATCTACTCTCAAATCGTCATTGAAGTAAGAACATAATGATATCCACTGCGTGCCTCAGCTCCCATTGGACTGCATACATCAAAATGTATTACTTCCAACAAGTTACTATCTTGTTTCATCTCAATGAAAACAAGGCCTTGCTCATGTGGTATGATTTGCATGTCACCAGTGATTCAAAGTCAAGTGAGTATAAAGATCCATCAGCATGGAGCCTCTTCATGCAATTTATACCAACATGACTCAAGTGGCAGTGCCACAAGTAAGTGTAGTATCATCATTACCTTGTATCTTTTGGCACCAATATCATGAACATGTGTAACACTACGATCGACATTCAATAAACCATTGAAGGTGATTATTCAAGCAAATAGAGTAACCATTATTCTCTTTAAATGAATAATCTATTGCAATAAACACGATCCAATCATGTTCATGCTTAACGCAAGCACCAAATAACAATTATTTAGGTTCAACACCAATCCCGATGGTAGAGGGAGCGTGCGACGTTTGATCATATCAACCTTGGAAACACTTCCAACACGTATCGTCACCTCGCCTTTATCTAGTCTCCGTTTATTCCGTAGCTTTCATTTCGTGTTACTAATCACTTAGCAACTGAACCGGTATCCAATACCCTCGCGCTACTAGGAGTACTAGTAAAGTACACATCAACATCATGTATATCAAATATACTTTTTTCGACTTTGCCAGCCTTCTTATCTACCAAGCATCTAGGGTAGCTCCGCCTTAGTGACTGTTCCCCTCATAACAGAAGCACTTAGTCTCGGGTTTGGGTTTAATCTTGGGTCTCTTCATTAGTGCAGCAACTGTTTTGCCGTTTCACGAAGTATCCCTTTTAGCCCTTGCCTTTCTTGAAACTTAGTGGTTTTCGTAACCATCAACTATTGATGCTCCTTCTTGATTTCTACTTTCGCAGTGTCAAACATTGTGAATCGCTCAAGGATCATTGTATCTATCCTTGATATGTTATAGTTCATCACGAAGCTCTCACAGCTTGGTGGCAGTGACTTTGGAGAACCATCACTATCTCATCTGGAAGATCAACTCCCACTTGATTCAAGTGATTGTCGTACTCAGACAATCTGAGCACACGCTCAACTATTGAGATTTTCTCCTTTACTTTGTGGACAAAGAATCTTGTCGGAGGTCTCATACCTCTTAACAAGGGCACAAGCATGAAATCACAATTTCATCTCTTTAGAACATCTCTTATGTTCCGTGATGTTTCAAAACGTCTTCAACACCTTGCTTCTAAGCCATTAAGTATTTTGCACTGAACTATCGCGTAGTCATCAGAAACATGTATGTCGGATGTTCACAACATCCACAGACGATGCTTGAGGTGCAGCACACCGAGTGGTGCATTAAGGACATAAGCCTTCTGCGCAGCAACGAGGACAATCCTCAGTTTTACAGACTCGGTCCGCAAAGTTGCTACTATCAACTTTCAACTAAATTTTCTCTAGGAACATATAAAAACAGTAGAGCTATAGCGCAAGCTACATCGTAATTCGCAAAGACCATTAGACTATGTTCATGATAATTAGTTCAATTAATCATATTACTTAAGAACTCCCACTCAAAAAGTACATCTCTCTAGTCATTTGAGTGGTACATGATCCAAATCCACTATCGTAAGTCCGATCATCACGTGAGTCGAGAATAGTTTCAGTGGTAAGCATCTCTATGCTAATCATATCAACTATACGATTCATGCTCAACCTTTTTCTCTCTTGTGTTTCAAGGCCATGTCTGTACATGCTAGGCTCGTCAGGTTTAACCCCAGTGTTCCGCGTGTGCAACTGTTTTGCACCCGTTGTATGTGAACGTTGAGTCTATCACACCCAATCATCATGTGGTGTCTCGAAACGACGAACTGTAGCAACGGTGCACACTCGGGGAGAACACAATTTCGTCTTGAAATTTTAGTGAGAGATCACCTCATAATGCTACCGTCGTTCTAAGCATAATAAGGTGCATAAAGGATTAATATCACATGCAATTCATAAGTGACATGATATGGCCATCATCATGTGCTTCTTGATCTCCATCACCAAAGCACCGGCATGATCTTCTTGTCACCGGCGCCACACCATGATCTCCATCAACGTGTCGCCATCGGGGTTGTCGTGCTACTCATGCTATTACTACTAAAGCTACATCCTAGCAATATAGTAAACGCATCTGCAAGCACAAACATTAGTTTAAAGACAACCCCATGGCTCCTGCCGGTTGTCGTACCATCGACGTGCAAGTCGATATTAACTATTAAAACATGATCATCTCATACATCCAATATACCACATCACATCGTCGTCCATATCACATCACAAGCATACCCTGCAAAAACAAGTTAGACATCCTCTAATTGTTGTTGCATGTTTTACGTGGTTGCCATGGGTATATAGTAGGATCGCATCTTACTTACGCAAACACCACAACGGAGATGTATGAATTGCTATTTAACCTCTCTCCAAGGACCTCCTCGGTCAAATGTGATTCAACTAAAGTTAGAGAAACCGACACTCGCCAGTCATCTTTGAGCAACGGGGTTGCTCGTAGCGATGAAACCAGTCTCTCGTAAGCGTACGAATAATGTCGGTCCGAGCCGCTTCGATCCAACAATACCGCGGAATCAAGAAAAGACTAAGGAGGGCAGCAAATCGCACATCACCGCCCACAAAAACTTTTGTGTTCTACTCGAGATAACATCTACGTATGAACCTAGCTCATGATGCCACTCTTGGGGAACGTCGCATGGGAAAAAAATTCCTACGCGCACGAAGACCTATCATGGTGATGTACATCTACGAGGGGGATTTCAGATCTACGTACCCTTGTAGATCGCACAGCAAAAGCGTTAAGAAACGCAGCTGATGTAGTGGAACGTCCTCATGTCCCTCGATCCGCCCCGCGAACCGTCCCACGAACCGTCCCGCGATCCATCCCACGATCCATCTCGCTATCCGTTGCACGAACCATCTTGCGATCCATCTCACGATCTGTTTTGATCTAGAGCCGAACAGACGGCACCTCCGCGTTCAGCATACGTATAGCTCGACGATGATCTCGGCCTTCTTGATCCAGCAAGAGAGACGGAGAGGTAGATGAGTTCTCCGGCAGCGTGACAGCGCTCCGGAGGTTGGTGGCGATCTAGAGGAAAAACCGTGGAGGTATGTGGTCGGGCTGCCATGGCAAAGTTGTCTCAAATCAGCCCTAATACCTTAGTATATATAGGAGGGAGGGGAGGGACCTTGCCTTGAGGCTCAAGGAGCCCCAAGGGGTCGTCCGAAGTGGAGGGAGGAGGAATCATCCTCCAATCCTAGTCCAACTAGGACTGGAAGGTGGAGTCCTTCTCTATTTTCCAACTTCCCCTTTTTTCCTTTTCTCTTTGATTTTCTTTCTCTCCTGCGCAGGGGCCTTCTTGGGATTGCCCACCAGCCCACTAAGGGCTGGTGCGGCACCCCTAAGGCCTATGGGCTTCCCCGGGGTGGGCTGCCCCCCCCCCCCCCCGGTGAACATCCAGAACCCATTCGTCACTCCCGGTACATTCCCAGTAATGCCAAAAACTTTCCTGTAATCAAATGAGGTCATCCTATATATCAATCTTCGTCTCCGTACCATTCCGGAAAGCCTCGCGACGTCTGTGGTCTCATCCGGGTCTCCGAACAACATTCGGTAACCAACCATATAACTCAAATACGCATAAAACAACGCCGAACCTTAAGTGTGCAGACCCTGCGGGTTCGAGAACTATGTAGACATGACCCGAGGGACTCCTCGGTCAATATCCAATAACGGGACCTGGATGCCCATATTGGATCCTACATATTCTACGAAGATCTTATCGTTTGAACCTCAGTGCCAAGGATTCATATAATCCCGTATGTCATTCCCTTTGTCCTTCGGTATGTTACTTGCCCGAGATTCGATCGTCGGTATCCGCATACCTATTTCAATCTCGTTTACCGGCAAGTCTCTTTACTCGTTCCGTAATACAAGATCCCGTGACATACACTAAGTCACATTGCTTGCAAGGCTTGTGTGTGATGTTGTATTACCGAGTGGGCCCCGAGATACCTCTCCGTCACACGGAGTGACAAATCCCAATCTTGATCCATACTAACTCAACGGGCACCTTCGGAGATACCTGTAGAGCATCTTTATAGTCACCCAGTTACGTTGTGACGTTTGATACACACAAGGCATTCCTCCGGTGCTAGTGAGTTATATGATCTCATGGTCATAGGAATAAATACGTGACACGCAGAAAAACAGTAGCAACAAAATGACACGATCAACATGCTACGTTCATTAGTTTGGGTCTAGTCCATCACATGATTCTCTTAATGATGTGATCCCGTTATCAAGTGACAACACTTGCCTATGGTCAGGAAACCTTGACCATCTTTGATCAACGAGCTTGTCAACTAGAGGCTTACTAGGGACAGTGTTTTGTCTATGTATCCACACAAGTATTGCGTTTCCAATCAATACAATTATAGCATGGATGATAAACAATTATCATGAATAAAGAAATATAATAATGACTAATTTATTATTGCCTCTAGGGCATATTTCCAACAACGTGCATGTTACGGGAATCACTAACTTCATCACAAGTATTTCTAGATTCACAACACCCTACTAACATGTCTCCTAATATTACCAAATCCATGTCTCAAAACTAATTGAGAGGAATCAGACTTCTCTTTCTAATCAATGCACAAGAATATGGAAGTTTTATTGTATCCTCTTTGGACGCCTATCATCTTTAGGACTACTTTCATATCACAAGCCAACTACCAAGTTACTTAGACAGAGCACTCTCAAAAAGCTATAAGTGAAGATCGAGAGTTCTTATTTCTCCAAAATATGACACCTTCGTTCTCTAAAAAGATCTAAGTGAAGCACTTAGAGCAAAGTTATCTAGCTCAAAAGATATAAGTGAAGCACATGTGAGCTAAATTGGCTAACTCAAAAGATATAAGCAAAGCTCAATGAGTATTCTAGCAAATTCATGATGAGTGCATGTCTCTCTCAAAAGGTGTGAAGCAAGGATGATTGTGACACAACAAAAAGAAAAGACTCCTATAATACACGACGCTCCAAGCAAAAACACATATCATGTGGTGAATAAAAATATAGCTCCAAGTAATGTTACCGATGGATTGAAGACGAAAGAGGGGATGCCTTCCCGGGGCATCCCCAAGCTTAGGCTTTTTGGTGTCCTTGAATTTGGCTTGGGATGCCTTGGGCATCCCCAAGCTTGAGCTCTTTCCACTCTTTATCCCTTTGTCCATGAGAACATCACCCAAAACTTGAAAACTTCACAACACAAAACTTAAACAGAAACTCATGATATCATTAGCACAAGAAAACAAACTACCACCTCTTTAGGTACTGTAGCAAACTTGATTTCTATTTATATTGGTGTTAGATTACTGTATTCTCACTTTTTCATGGCTAGTACCCCCCCCCCCCCGATACTATCCATAGTTTCATCAAAATAAGCAATCAACACAACAAAAATAGAATCTGTCAGAAACAGACCAGTTTGTAGCAACCTGTATACTTCGTATACTTCTGGTATCTCAAAACTTCTGAACAATTACGAAAATTTGGGAAATTGGCATATCAACCAGCAGCAAAAAGAATCAACTCAAGAGCTCTTTCTGTATAAAAATGAAAAATAATTTCGTGAGCAAACAGTTTCAGTCTTTTTCAGCACGATCAAACAACCATCACCAAAACTAGTCATAAAGGTTTTACTTGGCTCAAACACAAAAAGAAACACAAAAAACACAATCATAACATAATTATGATGGTGTGGACACAACAAAACAGAAAGCAAAAAAGCAAAGACAAATTCATTGGGTTGCCTCCCAACAAGCGCTATTGTTTAACACCCTTAGCTAGGCATTGATAACTCAATGATGCTCACACAAAAGACAAGAATTGAAGCACAACGAGAGAATCATAAAGCATGTGAAAATCACATCTAAGTCTTACATAGTTCCTATGCATAGGCATTTTATAGGGAAACAAATTGTCAAGATAACCAATAGTTATCATATGCAAGGAAGAAAAAAGAGACAATATCAATCTCAACAAAACGAGAGGTAAATTAGTAACATGAAAGTTTTTACCACAATATTTTCCTCTCTCATAACAATTGCATGTGGGATCATAATCAAATTCAACAATATAGCTATCACATAGGATATTCTTTTCATGATCCACATGCATGCAAAGTTGACGCTCTTCAAAAATAGTGGGATTATCATCAACTAAAGTCATGACTTCTCCAAACCCACTTTCAACATTATTGCAAATATCATATTCATCATGAGGCTTAAACAAATTTTTAAGATCATAAGAAAAATCATCTCCCCACTCATGATCATTGCAACAAGTAGTGGACATAGAAAAAATAGCATCCCCAAGCTTAGGATTTGCATATTTTTAGCATGATTGTCATTAATAGAATTTATAATGAAATCATTGCAATCATGCTTTTCATTCAAGGAGCCCTCATGAATCACTTCATAAATTTCTTAATCATGATTTTCAGATTCACGCATCTCAAGCAAAACTCCATAAAGATAGTCAAGTGCACTCAACTCACTAGCAATTGGATCAACATAATTGGATCTCTTAAAGAGATTAGCAAGTAGATGAGGATCCATATCAATAGATTTTCAGCAAGCGAAGATGCAAGCATATTAAAGGCACATAGCACACAAGCAAACAGAAAGCAAGCGAAAGAAAAGGGCGAACGAAAAAGGCAAATATTTTTGTAAATTTTTGTTTTTAAGAAGTGGGGGAGAGGAAAACAAGAGGCAAAAAAGTAAATGCAAGAGATGAGTTTCCGACAGTTACTTGGATAAGCTTCACTTAGAATAATCCCTGGTGCCAGAAATTGACATGTTGGAGGAACGCTATTCTTGACTTGATGGTCCCCGGCAACGGCGCTAGAAATTCTTCTTGCTACCTCTTGAGATTGCGTTGGCTTTTCCCTTGAAGAGGAAAGGGTGATGCAACACAGTAGCAGTAAGTATTTCCCTCAGTTTGAGAACCAAGGTATCAATCTCATAGGAGTATCAAGCCAAGTCTCCATCGTACCTGCGCAAAAACAACAAACTTGCAGCCAACACTACAAAGGGGTTGTCAATCCCTTCACGATTGATTGCAAGGTGAGATCTGAAGGCGGAAAGTGCAACAAAGTAAAAGTGTAAGGCTGAAAATATGATGTGAAGTAGACCCGGGGGCCATAGTGTTCACTAGAGGCTTCTCTCATGATAGCAAATATTACGGTGGGTGAACGAATTACTGTCGAGCAATTGATAGAACCGTATAAAGTCATGACGATATCTAAGGCAATGATCATACATATAGGCATCACGTCCGAGACAAGTAGACCAGTACTTTCTGCATCTACTACTATTACTCCACACATCGACCGCTATCCAGCATGCATCTAGTCTATTGAGTTCATGACAAATAGAGTAACGCCTTAAGCAAGATGACATGATGTAGAGGGATAAATTCATGCAATAGATATAAACCCCATCTTTTTACCCTTGATGGCAACAACATGATGCGTGCCTCGCTACCCCTTCTGTCACTGGGTGAGGTCACCGCACGGTATGAACCCAAAACCAAGCACTTCTCCCATTGCAAGAATCGTAGATCAAGTTGGCCAAACAAATCCCTCAACTCGAAGAGAATTACAAGGATATGAAATCATGCATATAAGAGATCAGAAGAAACTCAAATAAGATTCATAGATAATCTGATCATAAATCCACAATTCATCGGATCTCGACAAACACACCGCAAAAGAAGATTACATCGGATAGATCTCCATGAAGATCATGGAGAACTTTGTATTGAAGATCCAAGAGAGAGAAGAAGACATCTAGCTACTAGCTATGGACCCGAAGGTATATGGTGAACTACTCACGCATCATCGAAGAGACAATGGTGTTGATGAAGAAGCCCTCCGTGTCTGATTCCCCCCTCCGGCAGGGCACGAGAATGTACCCGAGATGGGTTCTTGCGGAGACAGAATCTTGCGGCGGCGGAAAAATATTTTCGTGGCTCTCTCCCGTGGTTTTCGATTTTTTGGGGATTTATAGGCGGAAGAAGTGGGGCAGAGGAGCCACAGGGGGCCCACAAGCCTGCTAGGCGCCCCCCCAGGCCGCGGCTAGGGGGCTTGTGGCCTCCCCTGGTGCCCTCTGCCTTGGTTCTCAAGCTCCCTGCGTATCTTCTGTTCCGGAAAAAATCTTTTCGGAGATTTTATTCCGTTTGGACTCCATTTAATATTCTCCTCTGAAAAGGGTCAAAAACACGGAAAAAACAGGAACTGGCACTTGGCACTGAGTTAATAAGTTAGTCCCAAAAAGATATAAAAGGCATACAAAACATCCAAAGTTTGACAAGATAATAGCATGGAACCATCAAAAATTATAGATACGTTGGAGACGTATCATGCACCAGGAATTAAGTCAATCTGATGCTCAATCCCTCTAATAGGTGGTAATCCCAGTGGCACGTCTTGTGGAAAGACGTCAGCGAACTCCTGCAAAATGTTAATGACAGTAGGAGGCAAAGAGGATGGCATGTCCTCGAATGAAAATAATACCTCTTTGCATACGAAAGCATAGCAAATAGATGTAGTAATATCCAAATCAGTAATATCAGATTTAGTGGCAAGTAAACAACCACTCTTCAGTTTTATTTCAGAGGCAACACTAGATTATGATTTAGTAGGCTTATTGTGTTGCTCAAATTCCTTTGCTACAATCTGATTTTCACTCTTATGTAGGTCTTGTTTTTCTTTACTAACTCTAGCAATGTCATCTTTCATAATATGGGCAGAGACATAGGAAGCAAAGTAATATTTTGATCCTTATGAACAAGAGTATACTGATTTGTTCTACCATGGTGTACATAATTTTTATCAAATTGCCATGGTCTACCAAGTAAAACGGAGCATGCTTGCATGGGTACCACATCACAATCAACAAAATCAGAATATGTAGTAATGCTAAAATGCACACGAACATTACGCGTTACCTTAACCTTGCCACTGTTGTTGAACCACTGGATATAATAAGGATGAGGATGTGGTCTAGTGGTGAGAGACAGCTTCTCCACCATCTCCATGCTAGCTAAGTTGTTGCAACTCCCTCCATCGATGATTACGCGAACAGAACGTTCCTTTACCACTCCCTTAGTATGGAACAAGTTGTGCCTCTGATTTTGCTCAGCCTGTGTTACCTACACACTTAAAACACGTTGAGCAACTAAGCTTTCATACCTGTTAGCATAGTCAGCAGCCATGTAATGTGTCTCTTGTTTAGTATCATCAACACCTCGTTCATCACTTGCAATAAGAGCTAGGGTCTCCTCGTCATAATCACTGGCGGAGTCATATCCACCATCCTTAGTAATAATCATCACGCGCTTGGATGGGCACTCTCTCGCATAATGACCTCCACCCTTGCAACGACGACAAATAACCTCATGTGTTTGACCTATGGATGCCATGGATGAAGAAGAGCTATGTACGGGCCCGGAAGGTGTGCTCTTGGCGAAGTGTGGTGCAGGGGCTTGATTCCTGGTGTCTCTAGTTGAATTGGTGGTTGAAAGAGGTGGTGCTGATGCAGGAGGACGTGTGGAAGTTGATGTGGTTCGTGGCGTCCATGAGGAAGTGCGACCTACAGAAAAAATAGTTCTCGCCAATGCATGTTGATCCTGCACTTCACGTTTAGCTTTGCAAGCAAGATGGAATAAACGAGTGATATTGTTATAATCCTTATATTCTAGAATAGTCTGAATATCTCTATTTAATCCACCCATAAAACGTGCAAGCATAGCTTCATTGTCCTCAACAATACCACATCTAATCATGCCAGTTTGTAATTCCTGATAATATTCTTCTACAGACTTTTTCCCTTGTCTTAAACGCTGCAAGTTTTGAAGTAATTTACGTTGATAATATGGTGGAACCCAACGAGTACGCATAGCAATTTTCGAAGCAGGACAAGTAGTTGGAATATTAGCATGATGTATTCTACAATATTCAGACCACCAAACACAAGCAAAACTAGTGAAAGAACAAACAGCAGCAGCAACACGTCTATCTTCAGGAAATTGCAAGCATGTAAAACATTGCTCTGTTTCTAACTCCCAAGTAAGATATATATCTGGAACATATCGACCATCAAAAGTAGGAATATTCAATTTAAGTTTAGGGAGATGGTCATGATCCCGTACCTGACGGTGTGGTCCATAGCTACCGTTGCGATTGTATCCATGTGGACGTCCGGCGGCTTGTCGTGGTGGTTGTTGTTCCTGGTGCTGAACTGGAGCAACATCTCCCTCATCATCATAATCACCATCATAATCATCATCATACTCCTCATTCTTCTCAGCCGCAGAAACCTCAGTGGTAGCAGCAGGAGGAACAACAGCAGGACCAGCCGCAGCAGTAGGAGCAACAACACCAAAATTCTGCACTTGGCCGACAGGCACGCGTCGCGCTCGTAGCCGTTGTTGTGGTTGAAGAGGGACAACAACTGCAACTGGTGGTGGTAATCGGGCCAACACCTCATTGAACTTGGCGTTCATCTTGGTGTCGAATTTCTTCTCCATACCTTCGAGCTTGTCCATGGCCTCTCCAAAGGTGGTCACGAAATCCTGTACCTGGTCAGACATCATTTGCTGAAAATTATCATGGAGCTCCCGGTTGGTTAGGTTCTCCTAGTCGATCTCCTCGTCGTGTGATCCTGGCATGGTTAGCAGCAATAGGAACACAGAAGAATATGAACCTACAGACTACTAGGAAGTGGTGGTGGTGGTGGTGTGTCACAAATCCGTCAAGCAAATCTCAATTTCTTACCAATTCTTACCCAGCAACAGATGGTGATCGGCAACCGGTGTAGTCAAACTCTCAAAGCTTGGATAGAACGATTGCCAGGTCGTGTCAAACACACGATGTGGATGTATGTGGAGCTGGGAAGGCTTATAATATGGTAGCAAGAAGGGTCAGCAATAATCAGTTCATAGATGCAAAATTGAAAAGACGCTCAACTACGGTACCGTGCTGGTCCTAGGCTAGACCGTACTAGAGACGCGAGCCTAGAACACCAACGAAGTCACAACGACACGTACTAATCAAGGGAAAAGCCACTCTGATTTTTTTCTCTTTTTTGCTCTCTTTTTTCTGCGCTTTTTTTCTTCAGAAAATCACTATAATGGTGACTGTCTCAAAACTCTTCCCAAGCACAAAAAACAGGATATGCACAAAAAAATTACAATTTTTTTAATTTCTGGAGCAATTCGGGGCTGCGACGACCAAAAATTGCGACAAAAATCACTATGATGGGGAGTGTCTCAAAACTCTCTAAAAAGCCTAACAAAACGATAGGGAAAAATTCACCCCTCGAAATTTTGGCCTAGAAAGTGCTCTGCAAAGCATGCCAGACTGAAACTGAAATCAAACATATCTCGAAATTAATCTAAGACAAAAAGGATGCAGATTAGGATTGTGGTGGGTATATGGTGGTGGTATATGGCAACAAGGATAATGGTGGCGTGGTGGTGGTATATGGCAGCAGCGATGATGGTAGCGTGGAGGTGGTATATGGCAGCAACGATGATGGTAGTGTGGAGGCGATATATGGCAGCGATGAAAGACGGTGCGGCGGCGACGTGACAGCATGTTAACAGAACTCGAAACTCTAAAGGACTAGACACTAAGACCAGCAACTCGACACGATGATGTAACCGCAAATTCAACTAAGCAAACTACTGAAAAGAGTATGCAAAGGCTCAGATTGGTTCAGATATGATGATCTAACCCTAATTGTTTTTGGCTTTTTCGTGGATGATAGGTATGAAGAACAGATGCGATCTAACTAGGAAAAACTGGTAAAATCTCACCAAGCAACCTGGAAATTTGATACCACTTGATAGAGGTGAAGTCGTCCCTGTCTTTCGACGAGAACGTGGGTATCGTTTTGGTAGAGTCGACTTTGAAGATCTGACTACGAACGTGTGAGGACGTCGCACCTTAGCAATCGCTAAACCAACTCCGAGAGGTTATTGACCATGCCGGAGCACGATCAACCTGACCACGAAGGTATGTTTCCTGCACGCAAACGAATAACAAGCAAGAAACTAAGATGCAATCAAGATATTGCGAATATAAGAGGAATGCTTTATTGATGAAGGTGGGGTTCTGTGACGCCTTTGTCTGGTCGAAAAACACAAACGAAGAACACGAAGTTGCAGCTATGGCGAACTTGTAATCTAAACAAAAACCAAGTCCAAACGGTGCCCTAAGGGCTGTATATATGAGGGAATAGAGAGGCAATTTCGTGACCCTTGGAGGAGGGGTCCGAAAGCAGCGCTAAACTCGGTTTCCCCACACATACGGACTCTAAAAATAGCCTATATTCTGGTATTTCGGAATTACATGGGCCTGGCCCAAAAATAAGGTGGCGCAACACCTATAATAGCCTATGGACGAAATTTATAAAGTGGCGTCTTGAATATTTCGTCCAAAGCCTTCATGCTCTCCTTATGGTGGCTTTAAATTGCGAAAATCACCAGTGGAAGCTCTATTGTTCTCTCCCACGCGTGCACCTTCTTCTCCATGCTTTATCTCGCTCCAACGGATACCTTTTTTGTCCATGCTAGGTCCTTCATTCATGAGCACAACAAAAGTATCTAACTTAGGCAGCATCATATATTCATGAACATTAGAAGTATTCCCAAGAAACAAAAGTATCTGGTAATTCAATTGGCGTGCATGAGCTCTAGTAACTGGTCCAGTATGTATAGTAGCTGGGGATGTGGGTGTAACAATGGTGCTGATGTCCTCATCAACAGGAGTGGTGGCTAGTGCGCCTATCCATTGAACATTCCGGTGCTGGCGGAGGCTGGCCCCGACTCTGATGACGTTGAGCAAGACATGGTTACAAAGAGCAACATCACTTTTTTAGCGAATTACCTGGCCTGGGTATGAAAGTAGCACAAGCAAGCGTACTAGTGCTCAGATGAATCAGTATATTTTCCATAAAATAATTAGAGAGGATAGCACCTGATAATATATATGTATATATATATTTTTCTTTTTGCATCCGTGTTGTTGGAGTAGACCGGGTTGTACAATCGGTGTCATGTGTGCGTCCGTTGGGCAGCTTGCGCAGGCGGGACCACACTGCAGGGGACAAAGACTTGAGCATGTGTCCGTTGAGCAATGAGACATGGAAAAATGCTGGTGCATGATTGTTGGGGAACGATGCATGGGAAACAAAAAAATTCCTACACACATCCAAGATCTATCCATGGTGATGGACATCTACGAGAGGAGAGATCGGATCCACATTCCCTTGTAGATCTCTAAGCGGGAAGCGTTAAGAAATGCGGTTGATGTACTCTAACGTCTTCGCTATCCAAATCGCAAGCCGTCCCGCGATCCAATCACGATCTAGCATTGAACGGACGGCACCTCCGCGTTCAGCACACGTACAGCTTGATGACGATCTTTGCCTTCTTAATCTAGCAAGAGGGAGTGGAGAGGTAGATGAATTCTCTGACAGCACAACGGCGTGGTGGCGATGGTTGTGGATCTGATCTGGCACGGCTAAGCCATGCACTACCAAATGAAACTAGAGGTGGACGAACTAGTGGAGGGAGAGAGAGCTGTGCCGTGGCTTGGGGTCGGCTGCCTCGCTCCTTCCCAATATATATAGGAGGGAGGCAAGGGTTGGCGCCCTAGGGAAAATCCCTAGGGTTGGCCGACGGTGCAAGATAGGAGGAGGAATCCTCCTAAAATTCGGTTTGGTGGAGGCGCTAGGAGGACTCCTCGTGCTATTCGGTTCCTCCCCACCTCCTCAATTCGGGTGCATAGGACCTTGGGGATGGCCGCCCAGCCCACCAGGGGCTGTTGCACCACCTCTTAGGCCTATGTGGCCGGGTGGGTGGCCCCTCCCAGTGAACCCCTGATGATGACTTGATGGTTATACTTCTTGCCCCTCGTTGGATACCCTAAGTGGAAGGTGGAGATGTAGTTAGCAGCAAATTTCCCTTACACGAAGACTGTAAGGTTTATCGAACCAGGAGGACTCCTAGGATCAACAAGTAGGTGTATTCCACCCTGGCGCTAGCAGAAGACGTGGACCTGCACACACAACAAATAACTTTGCTCCCAACGAGTACAGAGAGGTTGTCAAGCTCTCCCGCCTTGTAGTTTGCAAAGGATCAAATCACAAGCGGGAAGGTAATAGTGATTGCAATGGAAAAAGTAAATGAAAGCGGTAAATGATGGAGGTGTAAATAATGATGGTGATATGGACCGGAGTCACATGATGTTCACTAGTGATGTCTCTCTCCCAAAAGACGATAAACAACTATGCTAGGGTAAACAAATCACAGTTGGGCAATTGACAGAATTATGATCGCACCGCAATGCTAATTATGCTCCTTGATAGTTAGAGGTTCAATAGTAATGGGCAGTACACCAAGACAAGTAGACCATTTATCCATCATCATCTACTTAGTAATCGTCCACCTTGAGGTATCTATCCAGAACGCCTCTCCGGTATTAAGTTGCGAGCCCCACCCATAGTGTAAACTCAAAGCAACGGACAACTGCATCAACGAACTATTCGTAAGGTAAACAATCCTTGCAACCGTGGTCACAAGCACCGTTGTTTTCTCCTTGGTGGCAACAAGCACATCCCCTAGTCTCATGTTTCTGTCACTCAAGCTAGACATCGAGGGGCCCGAACCCACAATCATGCATAACGCTCCCTCTTGGAGTTATGATCTACTACTTGGACAAAGCAATAAAAAGCAATAGAGAACATGCATGAATCACTAAGGAACATATTATAAAAGGATAATCAAATATATAACTCATAACAATCTGTACATAATCTCATAATCCATCGGATCCCAACAAACCGAGCATAGCAATAGCAAGAGAATTACATAGATGCCTTGATCATGTAGGGCAGCTCACAAGGACTAACCATTGAAGCACAAGATTGGAGAGAAGACATCACATAGCTACTGGTCATGGACTCATGGTCCAAGGAAGACTACTTACGCGCACATACGGGAAGTGTCCATGGCGGTGGAGAAGCTCCCGGAGGTCAATCCTCCCTCCGGCAGGGTGCCGGGAAGAGGTCTCCTAACGCTCCCTATCTCAGAAGCGCTGCGGCGGCGGAACAATGGAGAAATTCGCAATTCCAGAAAGTCTGTGAGGGTTTCCTCTTGAGACTCTAAATATAGGCCAAAGTGTTGGGGAACGTCGCAAGGGAAACAAAAAATTTTCTACGCGCACGAAGACCTATCATGGTGATGTCCATCTACGAGGGGGATTTCAGATCTATGTACCCTTGTAGATCGCACTGTTGGGGAACGTCGCATGGGAAACAAAAAAATTCCTACGCGCACGAAGACCTATCATGGTGATGTCCATCTACGAGAGGGGATGTGTGATCTACGTACCCTTGTAGACCGTACAGCAGAAGCGTTAGTGAACGCGGTTGATGTAGTGGAACGTCCTCACGTCCCTCGATCCGCCCCGCGAACTATCCCGCGATCAGTCCCACGATCTAGTGCCGAACGGACGGCACCTCCGCGTTCAGCACACGTACAGCTCGACGATGATCTCGGCCTTCTTGATCCAGCAAGAGAGACGGAAAGGTAGAAGAGTTCTCTGGCAGCGTGACGGCGCTCCGGAGGTTGGTGGTGATCTCGTCTCAGCAGGGCTCCGCCCGAGCTCCGCAGAAACGCGATCTAGAGGTAAAACCGTGGAGATATGTGGTCGGGCTGCCGTGGCAAAAGTTGTCTCAAATCAGCCCTAAAACCCCACTATATATAGGAGAGGGAGGGGAGCCTTGCCTTGGGGTCCAAGAACCCCCAAGGGGTCGGCCGAGCCAAGGGGGGAAGGATTCCCCTCCCAAACCGAGTCCTACTTGGTTTGGAAGGTGGAGTCCTTCTTCCCTTTCCCACCTCCTCCTTTTTTTTCCTTTCCTCTTTTATTTTCTTCCCAATGCGCATAGGCCTCTCTTGGGCTGTCCCACCAGCCCACTAAGGGCTGGTGCGGCACCCCAAACACCTATGGGCTTCCCCGGGGTGGGTGCCCCCCCCGGTGAACTCAGGGAACCCATTCGTCATTCCTGGTACATTCCCGGTAACTCCGAAAACCTTCCGGTAATCAAATGAGGTCATCCTATATATCAATCTTCGTTTCCGGACCATTCCAGAAACCCTCGTGACGTCCGTGATCTCATCCGGGACTCCTAACAACATTCGGTAACCAACCATATAACTCAAATAGGCATAAAACAACGTCGAACCTTAAGTGTGCAGACCCTGCGGGTTCGAGAACTATGTAGACATGACCCGAGAGACTCCTCGGTCAATATCCAATAGCAGGACTTGGATGCCTATATTGGATCCTACATATTCTACGAAGATCTTATCGTTTGAACCTCAGTGCCAAGGATTCATATAATCCCGTATGTCATTCCCTTTGTCCTTCGGTATGTTACTTGCCCGAGATTCGATCGTCGGTATCCGCGTACCTATTTCAATCTTGTTTACCGGCAAGTCTCTTTACTCGTTCCGTAATACAAGATCCCGTAACTTACAGTAAGTCACATTGCTTGCAAGGCTTGTGTGTGATGTTGCATTACCGAGTGGGCCCCGAGATACCTCTCCGTCACACGGAGTGACAAATCCCAGTCTTGATCCATACTAACTCAACTAACACCTTCGGAGATACCTGTAGAGCATCTTTATAGTCACCCAGTTACGTTGCGATGTTTGATACACACAAAGCATTTCTCCGGTGTCAGTGAGTTATATGATCTCATGGTCAAAGGAACAAATACTTGACACGCAGAAAATAGTAGCAACAAAATGACACGATCAACATGCTACGTCTATTAGTTTGGGTCTAGTCCATCATGTGATTCTCCTAATGACGTGATCCAGTTATCAAGCAACAACACCTTGTTCATAATCAGAAGACACTGACTATCGTTGATCAACTGGCTAGCCAACTAGAGGCTTGCTAGGGACAGTGTTTTGTCTATGTATCCACACATGTAAATGAGTCTTCATCCAATACAATTATAGCATGGATAATAAACGATTATCTTGATACAGGAATTATAATAATAACTATATTTATTATTGCCTCTAGGGAATAATTCCAACAGTCTCCCACTTGCACTAGAGTCAATAATCTAGTCCTCACATCATCATGCGAGTTACATTGTAATAAATCTAACACCCATACAGTTCTGGTGTTGATCATGCTTTGCCCGTGGAAGAGGTTTAGTCAGCGGGTGTGCTACATTCAGATCCGTGTGCACTTTGCATATATTTACGTCCTCCCCTTCGACGTAGTCGCGGATGAGGTTGAAGCGTCGTTTGATGTGTCTGGACTTCTTGTGAAACCGTGGTTCCTTTGCTAGGGAATGGCACCCGTGTTGTCACAGAACAAGGTTATTGGATTCAGTGCGCTTGGCACCACTCCAAGATCCGTCATGAATTGCTTCATCCAGACACCTTCCTTAGCCGCCTCCGAGGCAGCCATGTACTCCGCTTCACATGTAGAATCTGCTACGACGCTTTGCTTGGAACTGCACCAGCTTACCGCACCCCCATTAAGAATAAATACGTATCCGGTTTGCGACTTAGAGTCGTCCGGATCTGTGTCAAAGCTTGCATCGACGTAACCTTTTACGGCGAGCTCTTCGTCACCTCCATACACGAGAAACATCTCCTTAGTCCTTTTCAGGTACTTCAGGATATTCTTGACCGCCGTCCAGTGATCCACTCCTGGATTACTCTGGAACCTACCTGCCATACTTATGGCCAGGCTAACGTCCGGTCTAGTGCACAGCATTGCATACATGATAGAACCTATGGCTGAAGCATAGGGGACGGAGCGCATATGCTCTCTATCCTCATCAGTTGTTGGGCACTGAGTCTTACTCAATCTTGTACCTTGTAAAACTGGCAAGAACCCCTTCTTGGACTGTTCCATTTTGAACCTCTTCAAAACTTTATCAAGGTATGTGCTTTGTGAAAGTCCTATCAGATGTTTTGATCTATCCCTATAGATCTTAATGCCTAGAATGTAAGCAGCTTCTCCTAGGTCCTTCATAGAGAAACTTTTATTCAAGTAATCCTTTATGCTCTCCAAAAACTCCACGTTGTTTCCAATCAGCAATATGTCATCCACATATAATATTAGAAACGCCACAGAGCTCCCACTCACTTTCTTGTAAATACAAGATTCTCCAACCACTTGTATAAACCCAAATGCTTTGATCACCTCATCAAAGCGTTTGTTCCAACTCCGAGATGCTTGCACCAGTCCATAAATGGATCGCTAGAGCTTGCACACCTTGTTAGCATTCTTAGGATCGACAAAACCTTCGGGTTGCATCATATACAATTCTTCCTTAAGGAAACCGTTAAGGAACGCCGTTTTGACATCCATCTGCCAGATTTCATAATCGAAAAATGCAGCTATTGCTAACATGATTCTGACGGACTTAAGCATCGCTACGGGTGAGAATGTCTCATCGTAGTCAACTCCTTGAACTTGTGAAAAACCCTTTGCCACAAGTCGAGCTTTATAAACGGTCACATTGCCGTCAGCGTCCGTCTTCCTCTTAAAGATCCATTTGTTCTGAATAGCCTTGCGGCTCTCAGGCAGTACTTCCAAAGTCCACACTTTGTTCTCATACATGGATCCTATCTCGGACTTCATGGCTTCTAGCCATTTGTTGGAATCTGGGCCCACCGTTGCTTCTTCATAATTTGCAGGTTCATTGTTGTCCAACAACATGATTGATAAGACGGGATTACCGTACCACTCTCGAGCAGCACGTGGTCTCGTCAACCTGCGTGGCTCGACAGAAACTTGAACCGGAGTTTCATGATCATCATCATTAACTTCCTCCTCAACCGGCGTCGCAACGACAAAGGTTTCCCCTTGCCCTGCGCCACCATCCAGAGGGATGAGAGGTTCGACAACCTCGTCAAGTTCTATCTTCCTCCCACTCAATTCTCTCGAGAGAAACTCCTTCTCGAGAAAAAGCTTTGTTTTTAGCAACAAACACTTTGCCCTCGGATTTGAGATAGAAGGTGTACCCAACTGTCTCTTTTGGGTAACCTATGAAGATGCACTTTTCCGCTTTGGGTTCCAGCTTTTCAGGCTGAAGCTTTTTGACATAAGCATCACATCCCCAAACTTTAAGAAACGACAACTTTGGCCTTTTGCCATACCACAGTTCGTATGGTGTCGTCTCAACGGATTTTGATGGTGCCCTATTTAAAGTGAATGCAGCTGTTTCTAATGCATAACCCCAAAACGATAACGGCAAATCGGTAAGAGACATCATAGATCGCACCATCTCTAATAAAGTACGATTACGACGTTCAGACACACCATTACGCTGTGGTGTTCCAGGCGGTGTCAACTGTGAAACAATTCCACATTGTCTTAAGTGAGCACCAAACTCGAAACTCAGATATTCACCCCCACGATCAGACTGTAGGAATTTGATCTTCTTGTTACGATGGTTTTCAACTTCACTCTGAAATTGCTTGAACTTTTCAAATGTTTCAGACTTGTGCTTCATTAAGTAGACATAACCATATCTACTCAAATCATCAGTGAAGGTGAGAAAATAACGATATCCGTCGCGTGCCTCTACGCTCATCGGACCACACACATCGGTATGTATGATTTCCAACAAGTCACTTGCACGCTCCATTGTTCCGGAGAACGGAGTTTTAGTCATCTTGCCCATGAGGCATGGTTCGCACGTGTCAAGTGAATCAAAGTCAAGTGACTCCAAAAGTCCATTGGCATGGAGTTTCTTCATGCGCTTTATACCAATATGACCTAAGCGGCAGTGCCACAAAAATATGGCGCTATCATTGTTAACTCTAACTCTTTTGGTCTCAATGTTATGTATGTGTGTATCACTATCAAGATTCAATATGAACAATCCTCTCACATTGGGTGCATGACCATAAAAGATGTTACTCATAGAAATAGAACAACCATTATTCTCTGACTTAAAAGAGTAACCGTCTCGCAATAAACAAGATCCAGATATAATGTTCATGCTCAACGCAGGCACTAAATAACAATGATTTAAGTTCATAACTAATCCTGATGGTAACTGAAGTGAGACTGTGCCGACGGCGATTGCATCAACCTTGGAACCATTTCCCACGCGCATCGTCACTTCATCTTTTGCCAGCCTTCGTCTATTCCGCAGTTCCTGTTTCGAGTTGCAAATATGAGCAACAGAACCGGTATCGAATACCCAGGCACTACTACGAGAGCCGGTTAAGTACACATCAATAACATGTATATCAAATATACCTGATTTTTCTTCGACCGCCTTCTTATCAGCCAGATACTTGGGGCAATTGCGCTTCCAGTGACCCATACCCTTGCAATAGTAACACTCTGTTTCAGGCTTAGGTCCAGCTTTGGGTTTCTTCGTTGGATTGGCAACAGGCTTGCCGCTCTTCTTTGATTTACCCTTCTTGCCTTTGTTGTTTCTCTTGAAACTAGTGGTCTTATTCACCATCAACACTTGATGTTCTTTACGGAGTTCAGACTCTGCGACTTTCAGCATCGCAAACAACTCGCCGGGTGACTTGTTCATCCCTTGCATGTTGTAGTTCAACACAAAGCCTTTATAGCTTGGCGGCAGTGATTGAAGGATTCTGTCAGTGATAGCCTCTTGCGGGAGTTCAATCCCCAGCTCAGCTAGACGGTTTGAGTACACAGACATTTTGAGCACATGTTCACTGACAGACGAGTTCTCTTCCATCTTGCAAGCATAGAATTTATCGGAGGTCTCATACCTCTCGATCCGGGCGTTCTTCTGAAAGATAAACTTCAACTCCTGGAACATCTCAAATGCTCCATGACGCTCAAAGCGACGTTGAAGTCCCGGTTCTAAGCCATACAAGACTGCACATTGAACTACTGAGTAGTCCTCCTTACGTGCTAACCAAGCGTTCTTAACATCCTGGTCAGCCGTAGCGGGTGGTTCATCTCCTAGCGCAGCATTAAGGACATAATCCTTCTTCCTAGCTTGTAAGATTAGCTTAAGATTACGAGCCCAGTCTACAAAGTTGCTTCCATCATCTTTCAACTTAGCTTTCTCTAGGAACGTATTAAAATTCAGGGTGACTGTCGCGTGAGCCATGATCTACAACACAAATATATTCAAAGTGGACTTAGACTATGTTCAAGATAATTAGAGTTTAACTTAACCAAATTATTCGCTAAACTCCCACTCAAAAAGTACATCTCTCTAGTCATTTGAGTGGTTCATGATCCACTTACACTAGCTCAAGTCCGATCATCACGTGAGTTGAGCATAGTTTCAGTGGTAAGCATCCCTATGCTAATCATATCATCTATATGATTCATGATCGACCTTCCGGTCTCATGTGTTCCGAGGCCATGTCTGCACATGCTAGGCTCGTCAAGCTTAACCCGAGTGTTCCGCGTGCACAGCTATTTTGCACTCGTTGTATGTGAACGTTGAGTCTATCACACCCGATCATCACGTGGTGTCTCGAAACGACGAACTGTAGCAACGGTGCACAGTCGGGGAGAACACAATTTCGTCTTGAAATTTTAGTGAGAGATCACCTCATAATGCTACCGTCGTTCTAAGCAAAATAAGGTGCATAAAAGGATTAACATCACATGCAATTCATAAGTGACATGATATGGCCATCATCACGTGCTCCTTGATATCCATCACCAAAGCACCGGCACGATCTTCTTGTCACCGGCGCCACACCATGATCTCCATCAACGTGTCGCCATCGGGGTTGTCGTGCTACTCATGCTATTACTACTAAAGCTACATCCTAGCAAAATAGTAAACGCATCTGCAAGCACAAACGTTAGTTATAAAGAGAACTCTATGGCTCCTGCCGGTTGCCGTACCATCGACGTGCAAGTCGATATTATCTATTACAACATGATCATCTCATACATCCAATATATCACATCACATCGTTTGGCCATATCACATCACAAGCATACCCTGCAAAAACAAGTTAGACGTCCTCTAATTTTGTTGTTGCATGTTTTACGTGGTGACCATGGGTATCTAGTAGGATCGCATCTTACTTACGCAAACACCACAATGGAGATATATGAGTTGCTATTTAACCTCATCCAAGGACCTCCTCGGTCAAATCCGATTCAATTAAAGTTGGAGAAACTGACACCCGCCAGTCATCTTTGAGCAACGGAGTTACTCGTAGCGATGAAACCAGTCTCTCGTAAGTGTACGAGTAATGTCGGTCCGAGCCGCTTCGATCCAACAATACCACGGAATCAAGAAAAGACTAAGGAGGGCAGCAAAACGCACATCTCCGCCCACAAAAACTTTTGTGTTCTAATCGAGAAGACATCTACGCATGAACCTCGCTCATGATGCCACTGTTGGGGAATGTCGCATGGGAAACAAAAATTTTCCTACGCGCACGAAGACCTATCATGGTGATGTCCATCTACGAGAGGGGATGTGTGATCTAGGTACCCTTGTAGACCGTACAGCAGAAGCGTTAGTGAACACGGTTGATGTAGTGGAACGTCCTCACGTCCCTCGATCCGCCCCGCGAACTATCCCGCGATCAGTCCCATGATCTAGTGCCGAACGGACGGCACCTTCGCGTTCAGCACACGTACAGCTCGACGATGATCTCGGCCTTCTTGATCCAGCAAGAGAGACGGAGAGGTAGAAGAGTTCTCCGGCAGCGTGACGGCGCTCCGGAGGTTGGTGGTGATCTCGTCTCAGCAGGGCTCCACCCGAGCTCCGCAGAAACGCGATCTAGAGGTAAAACCGTGGAGATATGTGGTCGGGCTGCCGTGGCAAAAGTTGTCTCAAATCAGCCCTAAAACCCCCACTATATATAGGAGAGGGAGGGGGAGCCTTGCCTTGGGGTCCAAGAACCCCCAAGGGGTCGGCCGAGCCAAGGGGGGAAGGATTCCCCTCCCAAACCGAGTCCTACTTGGTTTGGAAGGTGGAGTCCTTCTTCCCTTTCCCACCTCCTCCTTTTTTTTCCTTTCCTCTTTGATTTTCTTCCCAATGCGCATAGGCCTCTCTTGGGCTGTCCCACCAGCCCAATAAGGGCTGGTGCGGCACCCCAAACACCTATGGGCTTCCCCGGGGTGGGTGCCCCCCCCCCCCCGGTGAACTCCCGGAACCCATTCGTCATTCCCGGTACATTCCCGGTAACTCCGAAAACCTTCCGGTAATCAAATGAGGTCATCCTATATATCAATCTTCGTTTCCGGACCATTCCGGAAACACTCGTGACGTCCGTGATCTCATCCGGGACTCCGAACAACATTCGGTAACCAACCATATAACTCAAATACGCATAAAACAACATCGAACCTTAAGTGTGCACACCCTGCGGGTTCGAGAACTATGTAGACATGACCCGAGAGACTCCTCGGTCAATATCCAATAGCAGGACCTGGATGCCCACATTGGATCCTACATATTCTACGAAGATCTTATCGTTTGAACCTCGGTCCCAAGGATTCATATAATCCCGTATGTCATTCCCTTTGTCCTTCGGTATGTTACTTGCCCGAGATTCGATCGTCGGTATCCGCATACCTATTTCAATCTCGTTTACCGGCAAGTCTCTTTACTCGTTCCGTAATACAAGATCCCGTAACTTACAGTAAGTCACATTGCTTGCAAGGCTTGTGTGTGATGTTGCATTACCGAGTGGGCCCTGAGATACCTCTCCGTCACACGGAGTGACAAATCCCAGTCTTGATCCATACTAACTCAACTAACACCTTCGGAGATACCTGTAGAGCATCTTTATAGTCACCCAGTTACGTTGCGACGTTTGATACACACAAAGCATTCCTCCGGTGTCAGTGAGTTATATGATCTCATGGTCAAAGGAACAAATACTTGACACGCAGAAAACAGTAGCAACAAAATGACACGATCAACATGCTACGTCTATTAGTTTGGGTCTAGTCCATCACGTGATTCTCCTAATGACGTGATCCAGTTATCAAGCAACAACACCTTGTTCATAATCAGAAGACACTGACTATCGTTGATCAACTGGCTAGCCAACTAGAGGCTTGCTAGGGACAGTGTTTTGTCTATGTATCCACACATGTAAATGAGTCTTCATTCAATACAATTATAGCATGGATAATAAACGATTATCTTGATACAGGAATTATAATAATAACTATATTTATTATTGCCTCTAGGGCATAATTCCAACACGCACAGCAGGAAGCGTTAATAAACACGGTTGATGTAGTGGAATGTCCTCACGTCCCTCGATCCGCCCCGCGAACCGTCCCACGAACCGTCTCGCGATCCGTCCCATGATCCGCTCCGATCTAGTGCCGAACGGACGACACCTCCGCGTTCAGCACACGTACAGCTCGACGATGATCTTGGCCTTCTTGGTCCAGCAAGAGAGATGGAGAGGTAGGTGAGTTCTCCAGCAGCGTGACGGTGCTCCGGAGGTTGGTGGTGATCTTATCTCAGCAGGCCTCCACCCGAGCTCCACAGAAACGCGATCTAGAGGAAAAACCGTGGAGGTATGTGGTCGGGCTACCGTGGCAAAGTTATCTCAAAACAGCCCTAATACCTCAGTATATATAGGAGGGAGGGGGAGGGACCTGCCTTGAGGCTCAAGAGAGCCCCAAGGGGTCGGCCGAAGGGGGGAGGAGGATTCCTCCTCCAATCCTAGTCCAACTAGGATTGGAAGGTGGAGTCCTTCTCTATTTTCCCACTTCCCCTTTTTTCCCTTTGATTTTTCTTATCTCCTGCGGAGGGGCCTTCTTGGGCTTCCCACCAGCCCACTAAGGGCTGATGCGGCACCCCTAAGGCCTATGGGCTTCCCCGGGGTGGGCTGCCCCCCCCCCCCCCCCCGGTGAACATCTAGAACCCATTCGTCACTCCCGATATATTCCTGGTAATGCCGAAAACTATCCGTAATCAAATGAGGTCATCCTATATATCAATCTTCGTCCCCGGACCATTCCGGAAACCCTCATGACGTTCGTGATCTCATCCGGGACTCCGAACAACATTCGGTAACCAACCATATAACTCAAATACGCACAAAACAACGCTGAACCTTAAGTGTGCAGACCCTGCGGTTCGAGAACTATGTAGACATGACCCGAGGGACTCCTCGGTCAATATCCAACAGCGGGACCTGGATGCCCATATTGGATCCTACATATTCTACGAAGATCTTATCGTTTGAACCTGAGTGCCAAGGATTCATATAATCCCATATGTCATTTCCTTTGTCCTTCGGTATGTTACTTGCCCGAGATTCGATCGTCAGTATCCGCATACCTATTTCAATCTCATTTACCGGTAAGTCTCTTTAATCGTTCCGTAATACAAGATCCCGTGGCTTACACTAAGTCACATTGCTTGCAAGGCTTGTGTGTGATGTTGTATTACCGAGTGGGCCCCGAGATACCTCTCCGTCACACGAAGTGACAAATCCCAGTCTCTATCCATACTAACTCAACACGCACCTTCGTAGATACCTGTAGAGCATCTTTATAGTCACCCAGTTACGTTGTGACATTTGATACACACAAGGCATTCCTCCAGTGCCAGTGAGTTATATGATCTCATGGTCATAGGAATAAATACTTGACACACAGAAAACAGTAGCAACAAAATGACACGATCAACATGCTACGTCTATTAGTTTGGGTCTAGTCCATCACATGATTCACCCAATGATGTGACCCAGTTATCAAGCAACAACACCTTGTACATAGCGAGAAGACCCTGACTATCCTTGATCAACTCGCTAGCCAACTAGAGGCTTGCTAGGGACAGTGTTTTCTCTATGTATCCACACATGTATGTGAGTCTTCATTCAACACAATTATAGCATGGATAATAAACGATTATCTTGATACAGGAATTATAATAATAACTTATTTATCATTGCCTCTAGGGCATAATTCCAACACAAAGGAGGGCATCAGAGGAGGTGGGACCCACCCAGGGACCTCCTGGCGCGGTCTAGGGCCTGACCGCGCTAGCAGGCCGCCTGGGAGGCATGTGGCCCTCCTTCGGTGATCCGGAAGCTTCTATTTCGCTGATTTTTTATATATTTTTGATGATTTTTTCGGGCTTCAGAAAATTGGGTAAACGCCCCTACAAAATAGACATCAGCAGATAGAAATTGGCACTAGGTGCACTGAGTTAGTAGGTTAGTCCAAATATGTGTAAAATGATATAAAAGTGTAGCAAAACGTATAACAATGTCACCCAAAAGATCATGAAACAAGCAGAAATTATATATACATTTGGGACGTATCAACCCCTAGAACCCATTTGTCACCCCCGATACTTTATCGACAGTGCCCGAAATCTTTCCGGAACCGGTATACCTCTTTCCTGTATATCAATCTTCGTCTCCGGACCACTCTGTAACTCCTCGTGACATCTGGGATCTCATCTGGGACTCCGAACAACCTTTGGTCACCAACATACATAATTCAACTATACCGAAACATCAACGAACCTTAAGTGTGCATACCCTGCGGGTTCGAGAACTATGTAGACATGACCAAGACACTCTCCGGTCAATAACCAACAATGGGACCTAGATGCCCATATTGGCTCCTACATATTCTACGAAGATCTTCATCGGTTGAACCTCTATGTCAAGGATTCAGTTAATCCTGTATGTTGTTCCCTTTGTCCATCGGTATGTTACTTGCCCGATGTTCGATCGTGTGTATGTCCATACCTAGTTCAATCTCGTTACCGGCAAGTCTCTTTACTCGTTACGTAATACAATAACTCGTGACTAACTCTTTAGTCACATTGCTTGCAAGCTCATTGTGATGTTGTATTACCGAGTGGGCCCTAGAGATACATCTTTGTCATACGGAGTGACAAATCCCATTCTCGATTTACGCCAACCAAACAGACACCTTTGGAGTGTTGGGTAAGTAGCATAAATTCAAAATTTTCCCTACGCATATTAATATCTTCCTATGGAGAGACCAGCAACGAGAGAGGGGTGAGTGCATCTTCATACCTTTGAAGATCGCTAAGCGGAAGCATTGCTAGAACGCGGTTGATGGAGTCGTACTCGCGGCGATTCAGATCATGGTGTGATTCCGATCTAGTGCCGAACTACGGCACCTTCGCGTTCAACACACGTGCAGCCCGGTGACGTCTCCCGCACCTTGATCCAGCAAGGAGGAGGGAGAGGTTGGGGAAGATCTTCGACAGCACGACGGCGTGGTGTCGATGGAGAGACGAGGTCTCCCGGCAAGGCTTCGCCAAGCACCGGCAGAGAGGAGGAGGAGGAAGAGCAGGGCTGCGCCGAGGGAGAGGAAGATTTGTATCTCCAACAGCCCAAAGTGCCCACTATATATAGGGGGGAGGGGTTGCGCCCCCTTGAGGGTTTCCCTCTCCTGGGAGGTGCGGCAGCCCTAGATGGGGAGGAGGTGCGGCGGCCAGGAGGGGAGGAGGGGTGGCGCACCCTTCTGGTGGGCCTTAGGCCCACCTACGCTAGCGTTTCCCCCCTCTCCCCTCTTCTTGCGCCATGGGCTGAATGTGGGGGCGCACCAGCCCACCTAGGGGTTGGTTCCCTCCCGCACTTGGCCCATCTAGCCTCCCGGGGTGGTGGCCCCCTTCCGGTGGACCCCCGGGGCCACTTTCGGTGGTCCCGGTGGTCCCGGTACGTTACCGGCGACGCCCGAAACACTTTCGGTGTCCAAAACCATCCGTCCTATATATCAATCTTTACGTTCGGACCATTCCGGAGCTCCTCGTGACGTCCGGGATCTCATCTAGGACTCCGAACAACTTTCAATAACCTCGTATAACAATTCCCTATAACCCTAGCGTCATCGAACCTTAAGTGTGTAGACCCTACGGGTTCGGGAGACAGGCAGACATGACCGAGACACCTCTCCGGCCAATAACCATCAGCGGGGTCTGGATACCCATGGTGGCTCCCACTTGCTCCATCATGATCTCGTCGGATGAACCACGATGTCAAGCATTCAATCAATCCCGTATACAATTCCCTTTGTTTGTCGGTATAGAACTTGCCCAGGATTCGATCGTCGGTATACCTATACCTTGTTCAATCTCGTTACCAGTAAGTCTCTTTACTCGTTCCGTAGCACGTCATCGTGTGACTAACTTCTTAGTCACATTGAGCTCATGATGATGTTCTACCGAGTTGGCCCAGAGATACCTCTCCGTCACGCGGAGTGACAAATCCCGATCTCGATTCGTACCAACCCAACATACACTTTCAGAGGTACTCGTAGTGCACCTTTATAGTCACCCAGTTACGTTGTGACGTTTGATACACCCAAAGCACTCCTACGGTATCCGGGGGTTGCACAATCTCACGGTCGAAGGAAAAGACACTTGGCATTAGAAAAGCTTTAGCATACGAACAATACGATCTAGTGCTATGCTTAGGATTGGGTCTTGTCCATCACATCATTCTCCCAATGATATGATCCCGTTATCAATGACATCTAATGCCCATGATCAGGAAACCATGATCATCTATTGATCAACGAGCTAGCCAACTAGAGGCTTGCTAGGGACACATTGTGATCTATTTATTCACACATGTATTACTGTTTCCTGTTAATACAATTATAGCATGAACAATAGACGATTATCATGAACAAGGAAATATGATAATAACCATTTTATTATTGCCTCTAGGGCATATTTCCAACAGTCTCCCACTTGCACTAGAGTCAATAATCTAGTTACATTGTGATGTATCGAACACCCATAGCATTATGGTGTTGATCATGTTTTGCTCGTGGAAGAGGTTTAGTCAACGGGTCTGCAACATTCAGATCCTTGTGTACTTTACAAATCTCTATTACTTCACTCTAGACATGGTCCTAGATGGAGTTGTAGCGGCGTTTCATGTGCTTGGTCTTCCGGTGAAACCTGGGCTCCTTGGCAATGGCAATGGCCCCAGTGTTATCACAGAAGAGTGTCATCGGACCCGACGCGCTTGGAACCAATCCAAGGTCGGTGATGAGCTCCTTCGTTCAAATTCCTTCATGAGCCGCTTCTGAAGCAGCTATGTACTCCGCTTCACATATAGATGTTGCCACGACTTCTTGCTTGCTGCTGCACCAGCTCACTGCCCCACCATTCAAAACATATACGTATCCGGTTTGTGGCTTAGAGTCATCCGGATTTGTGTCGAAGCTAGCGTCGACGTAATCCTTTACGACGAGCTCTTCGTCACCTCCATAAACGAGAAACATCTCCTTAGTCCTCTTCAGGTACTTAAGGACATTCTTGACCGCTGTCCAGTGTTCCATACCGGGATCACTTTGGTACCTCCCTACCAAACTTATGGCAAGGTTTATATCAGGTCTGGTACACAGCATGGCATACATTAGAGAGCCTACGGCTGAAGCGTAGGGGACAGTACTCATCTTCTCTCTATCTGCTGCCGTGGTCGGTGACTGAGTCTTACTCAATCTCATACCTTGCAAAACTGGGAAGAACCCTTTCTTTGAGTTTTCCATATTGAACTTCTTCAATATCTTGTCAAGGTATGTACTTTGCGAAAGACCTATGAGGCGTCTCGATCTATCTCTATAGATCTTGATGCCTAATATGTATGCATCTTCTCCAAGGTCCTTCATTGAAAAACTCTTGTTCAAATAGGCCTTTATGCTCTCCAACATCTCTATATTATTTCCCATCAATAATACGTCATCCACATACAGTATGAGGAAAGCTACAGAGCTCCCACTCACTTTCTTGTACAGACAGGCTTCTCCGTAAACCTGTATGAACCCAAACGCTTTAATCACCTCATTAAAGCGAATGTTCCAACTCCAAGATGCTTGCACCAGCCCATAGATGGAGCGCTGGAGCTTGCACACTTTGTTAGCACCCTTAGGGTCGACAAAACCTTCTGGTTGCATCATATACAACTCTTCCTTAAGGTTCCCATTAAGGAACGATGTTTTGACGTCCATTTGCCGAATTTCATAATCATAAAAGGCGGCAATTGCTAACATGATTCGGACTGATTTCAGCTTCGCTACGGGAGAGAAAGTCTCTTCGTAGTCAATTCCTTGAATTTGTCGAAAACCCTTTGCGACAAGTCGAGCTTTATAAATGGTCACATTACCGTTTGCATCAGCCTTCTTCTTGAAGATCCATTTATTTTCTAAGGCTCGCCGGTCATCGGGCAAGTCCATCAAAGTCCATACTTTGTTCTCATACATGGATCCTATCTCGGATTTCATAGCTTCAAGCCATTTGTTCGAATCCGGGCCCGCCATCGCTTCTTCATAGTTCGAAGGTTCACCGTTGTCTAACAACATGATTTCCATCACAGGGTTGCCGTACCACTCTGGTGCGGAGCGTGCCCTTGTGGACCTTCGCGGTTCAGTAGTAACTTGATCCGAAGCTTCATGATCATTATCATTAACTTCCTCTTCAGTTGGTGCAGGTGCCATAGGAACAATTTCCCGCGCTGCGCTACTTTCTTGTTCGAGAGGGGGTGTAATTACCTAATCAAGTTCTACCTTCCTCCCACTTACTTCTTTCGAGAGAAACTCTTTCTCTAGAAAGGATCCGTTCTTGGCAACAAAGGTTTTACCTTTGGATCTAAGATAGAAGGTATACCCTATAGTTTCCTTAGGGTATCCTATGAATACGCATTTCTCCGCTTTGGGTTCGAGCTTTTCTGGTTGAAGTTTCTTCACATAAGCATCGCAGCCCCAAACTTTAAGAAATGACAACTTAGGTTTCTTGCCAAACCATAGTTCATACGGTGTCGTCTCAACGGATTTAGATGGTGCCCTATTTAAAGTGAATGATGCAGTTTCTAATGCGTATCCCCAAAATGATAGCGGTAAGTCGGTAAGAGACATCATAGATCGTATATCTAATAAAGTGCGATTACGACGTTCAGACACTCCGTTGCGTTGCGGTGTGCCAGGCGGCGTCAGTTGTGAAACGATTCCACACTTTCTTAGGTGTGTGCCAAACTCGTGACTCAAATATTCTCCTCCACGATCAGATCATAGACACTTAATTTTTCTGTCACGTTGATTCTCGACTTCACTCTAAAATTCCTTGAACTTTTCAAACGTCTCAGATTTGTGCTTCATCAAGTAGATATACCCATACCTACTCAAATCATCGGTGAGAGTGAGAACATAACGATAGCCACTGCGAGCTTCAACGTTCATTGGACCACACACATCAATATGTATTATTTCCAATAAGTCGGTTGCTCTATCCATTATTCCTGAGAATGGAGTCTTAGTCATCTTGCCCATGAGGCACGGTTCGCATGTGTCAAATGATTCAAAGTCAAGAGACTCTAATAGTCCATCAGTATGGAGCTTCTTCATGCGCTTAACACCGATATGACCAAGGCGGCAGTGCCACAAGTATGTGGGACTATCATTGTCAACTTTACATCTTTTGGTACTCACACTATGAATATGTGTAACATCACGATCGAGATTCATCAAGAATAAACCATTCACCAGCGGAGCATGACCATAAAACATATCACTCACATAAATAGAACAACCATTATTCTCTGACTTAAATGAGTAGCTGTCTCGCATTAAGCAAGACCCTGATACAATATTCATGCTCAAAGCTGGTACTAAATAACAATTATTAAGGTTTAAAACTAATCCCGGTGGTAGATGTAGAGGTAGCGTGCCGACGGCGATCACATCGACCTTGGAGCCATTCCCGACGCGCATCGTCACCTCGTCCTTCGCCAGTCTCCGCTTATTCCGCAGTTCCTGCTTTGAGTTGTAAATGTGAGCAACAACACCGGTATCAAATACCCAGGAGCTACTACGAGCGCTCGTAAGGTACACATCAATAACATGTATATCACATATACCTTTAACGTTGCCGGCCTTCTTGTCCGCTAAGTATTTGGGGCAGTTCCGCTTCGAGTGACCTTTTCCCTTACAATAGAAGCACTCAGTCTCAGGCTTGGGTCCATTCTTTTTCTTCTTACCGGCATCTGGCTTACCGGGCGCGGCAACGGTTTTGCCATCTTTCTTGAAGTTCTTCTTACCCTTGCCCTTCTTGAAACTAGTGGTCTTGTTGACCATCAACACTTGATGCTCTTTCTTGATTTCTACTTCTGCAGACTTGAGCATCGAGTACAACTCGGGAATGGTCTTCTCCATCCCTTGCATGTTGTAGTTCAGCACAAAACCTTTGTAGCTTGGTGGGAGAGACTGGAGGATTCTGTCAATTATAGCATCATCCGGAAGTTCGACTCCAAGTGAAGTCAGACGACCGTGTAACCCAAACATTTTGAGTATGTGCTCACTGACAGAACTGTTCTCCTCCATCTTACAGCTAAAGAACTTGTCGGAGACTTCATATCTCTCGACACGGGAATGAGCTTGAAAAACTAGTTTCAGCTCTTGGAACATCTCATATTCACCGTGTTGCTCAAAACGCCTTTGAAACTCCGTTTCCAAACTGTATAACATGCCATACCTAACCAGAGAGTAGTCATCACTCCGCGTTTGCCAGACGTTCAGAATGTCCTGGGCTGCTGCGGGAGCGGGAGGGTCACCTAGCGACGCATCAAGGACATAAACCTTTAATGAAACTGTATTTACAAATATTAATCATGCATTTAAAAAATGTTGAATGTGTATAAAATAATATTTGATCGTGTAATAAAAAATTATACATATATTTATCAAACATTAAAAAAATATCTAAAAAAAATGTATACAATAAATGTTGGCCATGTATTCAGAAAATGTTAATATGGTATTTGAAGAAAACGGATGAAAAACAAGACAGAAAAAACAAAACCTTAGAAAAATAAATAAAAATAAAAAGATAATCAAAACTAAGAAAGATATGAGGAAACCTAAAAAAGACAACAAAAAAGAAATAGGTAAATAAAAATAGAGAAAACGGATATAAATGGATAAAAACAAAAGAATAAACATAATAAAAACCATCTCTTTTCGCGCGGACACGTCGAGTAAACCTTACAAGGAACACGACTTGAGCCGACTGGATTTTTTTAGGAGTTGGCCGAGTTGATAGAAGCGAATAGACGAGGCTCCGCACCTCCCCCCCCCCATCCGATAGTAGACTGCTAGGCGCGGTGCACCAGTCGAAAATTTCCACGGGTCGCGACCCACCCGTTGAATGCGAGCCGTGTGACCATTGGATCTCGGCAAAAAAAATCTCCTCGACTTCGTCTTCCTCGGGTTGGATCCACAGCTCCCGCTCGGGGTCCTCATCGCCGCGCCTCCGATCTCTTCTCACGGCCTCCTTGTCGCCAGCCTCCATCCTCGCCGGCCGTCCTCGTCGCCGGTCCACATCCTCTCCGGCCCTCCTTGTCATTGGTCCCCCACCCTCGACGGTTGTCCATGTTGTCGCCTCAACTCGTGCAACAACTGCACCCGCGGTTGCAGCTCTCACCAGCGATGGTTGTAGCTCCGTCGTCGCCCCTCGCCATTGATGCTTGCTAGTCGCTAAATGGAATTGTATCGGCCGCGACCACCTGTAATTCAACGTTGAATGGATGTAGCAAAAAAGTTCAATAGCAAAAAAGTTCAACGATAGTAGCAAAATCCAACTACAGTTGCAGCAAAATCATCATTGTCGTTGTCGTGAGATCGCAACATTGCCTTGATGGATGTAGCAAAAAAGTTCGCTCGTAGTAGCAAAACGTAACTACGATTGCAGCAAAAATTTGTCGCACACGTCGCTAGGTCGCAGGTCCACCTTGATAGATGTAGCAAAAAAGTTAGCCGGTAGTAGCAAAATACAACTACGGTTGGAGCTTTCCTTGCTCGGTAGAGCCGATTGAAGCTTTCTCTGTCTATGGTTGAAGCTTTTTCCAACAGAGTTTGAAGCTGTTTTAGATGACAGTTGCACCACTTGTATACACGCGACCCCGGCCATGGCGGCAGGCGACGAGGACGATACGCGGAGTCTGGAACCAGCGATGCAGACGACCGATGGGGACTGGAACCGGCGATGTGGGCGGTCGATGGGGGCACGCACCGGCGATGCGGGCGGCAGCAGCGGAGATGCGAGTCGTTGGAGGGCCCACTCGGCCATGGGCCCCATCACACGAGAGAATCGGGCTGCCAGATTAGAGGAATTGCACAGGTCACACGCGACCAGCCGAACGTTTGGGCGGCGCTCCGCCCTGAAACTTTTCCCCCTCCAATAAGATTAGGCCGGTCGAGTTTCGGTTGCCACCGGTTTCGGAAACCTTAGGTTCATTGAACTGGGTTTTTCGTTTTTTTCCTTTTTTGTTTTCCAGTTTTTGTTACTTTTTTTCTTCTGAGTTCATGTTTTTAAATTGTTCTTGAAATTCAAAAAATGTTCTTGCGCTTATAAAAATGTTCTAAATTTCAAATAATTTTAGTTTTTTAAAAAAATTCATAACTTCAAAAAATGTTCCATATTTTTAAAAAATCTTGAGGATTTTTACAAAATGTCCTTATTCTCAAAACAAAATATTGTTTTCGTTTTTTTTCCATTACTTTTTTCTTTTCCTATATTTTTGTTCGACTTTTTCTAATTTTTGTTTTCAATTTTAAAAAATGTTCTCTTTTTCACAAATTCTATTTGAATGTTCTTGCTACAAAAAATAAACAGGAATTGCAGAAAATGTTCTTGCTTTCAAAATGTGTTCATATATTAAAAAATGTTTGCATTTCAAAAATTGTCTCAAATTAAAAATAATGCATGTTTTTTTCAAAAAATGTTTCTTCTTTCATAAATCAGTCACAATTTTCAAAAAACGTTCTTGTTTTCTCATTTTTACAAATATGTTCCTATTTTATGAAAAATGTTTCTCTTTTTTAAAAATTTGTTCACAATTGAAAACGTGTTCAATTTTTGTTCACCAATTCATAAAATGTTCGCAAATTTGAAAAAATGTGCTAAGTTTTTAAAGTGCTCCTGTTTTCTAATTTGTTCATAGAGTAAGAAATTCTTTATTTTTTCAAAAATATTTCTGTATTTGAAAAATGATTCAGAAATTATACAATGTTCCCATTTTACAAATTGAAATATTATTTGTTAAAGCATCCATGTTTCAAAAAAAATGTTCACGTTTCAAAAAATTATCGGAATTTAAAAAAATGTACCTGTTTTCAAACAAAAATCATAGCTTGAAGGACTGTCCACATATTCAAAAAATGTTTGTGTTTCTAAAATTTCTTCAGACATTCAAAAATATTTCCATTTATATTTTTTTCATAAATACAAAAAATTAGAAACAGTAACCTGTTAGAAAAAAGAGAAAGAGAAACGCCAAAGATAATAAAGAATAGGAGAAAAAAAGTAAAAAAGGAAATGAAGTAAATAAAAAGCGAAAAATTGGGAAAAAGAGAAGAAAAATGAGCTGGTTAACTGGGCCAGGCCAGTCGCTTCGCTAGCGCCCCTGCCTGTGCGAAGCGGCGGCAATTTGCCGCAACGCGCGGCAGATAGGAGTTCCCTAAAACGAGACATAGCTCTCGCGAAAGGCGGAAGGCCCAGCCTCTGATTTCCAGTTCTGGAGGCCCAACGCCAACGAGGACCAAACCGAGGCTCCCGGGCCGAAGACAAAAACCAGATCTGATCGTCCGTTCCCCACATCGTCTGAGACCGGAACCCCCATCCGCGCGGCCTCTCCCTCCTATTCCATGGCAGACGACAGCGACGGCGAGGAGTTCTGCGCCGACCCGTTCGAGGACGACAGCGACGGCGGTGACTCATGCCACTATCGCTGTTGCTACGATGACGATGACGAGGGCGAGTGGTCATGCGGTGCCCCCTGCGACGACGACGACGACGCCAGCAATGGCGAGGAGATCTGCAGGGACCCGTGCGACGAAGCCGTCCTCGTCGACGACGACGACGAAGGGGAGGTCGAGGACGCGTTATGCCACGACGACGACGACGACGAGGTGGAGAGCGATGGTTCGTTATCCGACGAGGACGCCGAGGACGAGGAGTTATCCGACGAGGACGCCGAGGGCGAGGAGTTATCCGACAACGACGAATGCGAGGGGAGGAGCGGGGAGTTCGTCGACGACCTGTGTGACGATGAGGACAAGGGCGAGGCCGACGGGGAGAGCGAGGATTTCTACGAGAACCCCTCCAACCATGATGAAGATGTCGGTCCGGAGGTGTTATGCTGCGGCGATGGGTCATGTGTCTCCGGCTTCTGTTTATTCGATGATTCCGACATCTCCGACTCCGATCATCCCGCCTCCGAGGTAGATGAGGCCGGCGGCTTCAACCGCGGCAGGGAGGGGCTCACGCAGAGCGGGTTCGACGGCACGCCGTCGCCCGGGGCCTTCAGGATGGTGGTGGGTGCAGAAGACAGCGACTCCGATACCTACTCCACCGGTTCCGAGTATGAAGACGACTACGAATTCCGTAATCGGCCCGCGTCGCGCCAGGCGGTGGAAGGCCTGCCGGAGATGATCCTCAGCGAAGAGGAGGCCACGTGCGGCTGCGCGGTGTGCAAGGATGTCTTCGCGTTGGGGCAGTGCGTCGTCTTTCTCCCGTGCAAGCACTACTTCCATGGTGACTGCATCCGGCCATGGCTCGCCATGAGGAGCACTTGCCCTGTGTGCCGGTATCAACTCCCCACCGATGATACTCAGTCTGGGCAGGGGCAGGCACATCGACTGAGGGTTCTTTTACCAGTGGATCGTCAGGGTGCATCTCAGCAGGTATGATCTTGGACATTGTAGTGCTAAATTCTTAGTTTCAGTGTCACGGTAGGGTTGGAATGTTTGTGAAATTGTGCGTGGGATATGCTAAGGTGATTCATATAGTTCCAGTATGCAATACAGCAATAGTCCTGCAATTATTAGTTGCTCTGCCTGTTGATTGCTTATTTGCTTATTCCAAATATCATTCGACATTTAGGAATTGAGGTTTCACAATCCTCTTTTTGTATATGAAATCTGAATCAATTCAAGCATTGGGTTTTCTGTCGGGTGACCCACGTGAACTGTATAGAAGCATAAAAGAAGTCTTCAGGAGAGCAGAATTTAGAAGCATAAAATCTGTATGCACTAAACCAAATCATTGTTTCCTGTGCTGGTTACTTGCCTGCGGCAGCAATTTCAGTGTGCTTTTTACTGAAATTGACTAACTGATCATTGTTTATGCCTGAATAAATTGGTACCAGTCTGTTAGGCAATGTGGTTTGATCATAGTTTAAAAAACCAAACCGATGATTGAACCGGTAAGGCCTTCGGTTCAGGTTTTTACTGGTTGGACCGATGGTTCACCGGTTTGATTGTTGGTTTTTTACAATCAAAAATATATATTTAGAGTAATAATATATGCTAATATAGAATTAAAATAGGGTCAAATAGCAGTAGTTTCCTCCATTGGACAACAAAGAAGCATTGATGAGCTGGTTATCTGCCCAAGGATAGCCAACGCCCAAGACCCCGGATTGAATCCCTCTACTCACAAGAATATTGTTTGAGTCTCTCTCTAAACGGGTTCGACCGCCCGATTTACTAGTCGGTTTCATGAAAAAACCGCCCGGTTTGATCGGTTCTCACAGGTCCGATTGCAGGTTGGTCTTTTGTACTTTAAAAACTGATCGTCGGTTCTGGTTTTTTCTGGATCGACCGGCGGTCTGGTCTGATTTTTTAAACTATGGGTTTGATCACTTTCTTTTACATAGTTATATATCGGCACGGAAAATTATCATCAATATTGACTACAACTCCAAGCTCCATTTGCACATCAGATTTTAGTAGTATAAAGCAATAGCACACGTGGTCTCATAGCATTTAGGAAAAGAATACACTGGTGCATATGACGATGTCCTATTCTACTGTTGTTTGTGTTCGAGATGAGGCATTTCAAATTTCAATATTGCGGCTTGTTTGATCAGCGCCATACAGTCGTAACTTGCCACTTTCCATCTACTATCCACTTTACACCTTTAGCTTCTACTGGATTCCGCCACACAGTTTCCAGAAGGCTTGCTAGTTGCCTGTAAGGTCAATTCCAGTGTCCGTTTTACTGAAATTGACTTAACTGGTCGCTGATTATGCCTGAACAAATTTGTACCAATCTGTTAGGCAATGTGGCTTAGTCACTTTCTGTTACATAATTATATCTACACTTCTGCAGGGGAAATTATCATCAATAGGAGTCTAACCTCCATTTGCACATTACATTTTGGTATACAGCAATCAAACGCATAGCCTTTTTAGCCTTTAGCAAAAGAATGCACTGTAGCGTACCTATGATGAATGGACATTCTAGCGTCCAGGGGTCAGGGTTGAACATTTACCAACCAGTCAATATCAATTTATCTGTCCGGATTCATTAATTTTGATATCCTTGATGCTCCAATATGTCTGACAAAATTGTGGGCATATGACGATGTCCTGTTGTACTGTGTTTGTGTTCGAGATGGGGTATTTCAATATTGTTCCGTGGCTTGTTTGCTAAGTGTCATGTTGTCAGTACACTTGCCAATTTCCATCTACTATTCACTCCACATCAGGAAGGCTTTAGTACATGTGGCAGCCCCAGCATAATCCATTATGATTCAAGAAAAAGTGTTTAAGACGTGCCGAAGTTGAAACTGGTTGTATCTGTGGCTCCCTTCCCTTGCAACATCCAAGTTGACTTGGACATTTTTCTCTCCAGGACACCCTGCGCGTAATGCAACCTACGTAATCACCTATGTTTCAGAACGAAATTGATGCCATTTTCCTTTTGCTGTCCTGTTCGTTTGTCTTGTACAAGCACTGTTTGTGCCACCGGTTCGTAACATTGCCATCTGGGGCAACCTGTTGCATATGTAAATGATGCTTGGATCTGATATAACTTTTGCGCATTTCGGCAGAGCGGAGACGGAGCCACCACAGGACGCGACTGAAGGCTTGGCAGGAAAATGGACACGAGCAAAGGCGCGTCAAGATGCGGGCGGTGTTTTAGGTAGATGATTCGTAATCCGATGGCAACTTCAGTCACTGACCAGCGCGTAGAATGTAGCACCATCATTCAATCATCTCTCTGAAAGTGTGTACGACGTGCTCTGGGAAGTTTGGCTTCAGCATCCACCAGTGAGTTGATGATATACTCATTTGTAATTTGCGTTGTAGTGAGGTGGGTGCTGCGATTGACGTCGCCGACTGGGGCAGAAAGAACGGCACTGTGGCCGTGTCCAGATTCAACTGGGTACAGGTTCAATGGCTGAGATCGCTCATACTCCTCTGTACACCCTTCTCTCTATCTGTTTCTCAGAGCCGATTAACTGTGAAGTGTGAACCATCGTCCCTCTACCAAGAGTAGTTCCATTTCCTCATCGGAGAAGTAAAAATAAATATAATTGGTCGCCACATTAGAACTAGTATATTATGTCCACCTGGCTACGTGCCATGAATAAATCCCATGCCGCGTTCTCATTCTGTCTTATGAGCGCAGCTAAGCCGTATTGCCGGTGTCCTCTGTACTCTGCGGAGCAACGTCAACATCGGCCTCGTCCACCCCCATCCCGTCGAGCTTCGCCCGCAGCTCGGAGGCCTCCTCCCGGAGCCGTGCGCTCTCGCGGGCAACGCGGCCGTGCTCGGCGAGCACGCCGTTGAGCTCCACGAGGAGACGCTGGTTCTCCGCCCGGAGCCGCGCCGCCCGCGACGACAGCTCGTCCAGCCGCCTCTGCTTCCTCACCCGCGACCGCCTCGCCGACTCGCGGTTCGACGCCAGCCGCCTCGTCTTCCTCTCGTCGCCGTTGCCACGGCACGCCGTCCGACCGTCGTCGTCCACGGCGCCACCCCCCGGAGGCACCCATCCGACGGCAGGGTTGCCGCCATTGTAGTCGGTGTATGGAGCCACCATGTCCGACAACGAGGCCAAGTCGTACTGGTACTGTCCATGCACGCCGTGAGGGTCGTAGACCTGCGGCAGCATGAACACGCCGGCGGCCGCCAAGCCGGCGCCGGAGTGGCACGCAATGCCGCAGGCGGCGCCGTGGCGTTGCATGCTTGGAAGAATGGAGCGTGAGGAAGACCCGGAAGGCTCGCAATTATTGGTGGACTTTTCTTTCTTTGGTGCGTTTCCTGCCCCGGACGAATGGAGCGGGAGATCGAGCGGAGACGCGCTGCTTATAAACCGCGGGAAAAGCAGGAGCGCGCTCTAAAGTTGTGGCTGGCGTGGTGACGTGAGCAAATTTGGTTCTTGTTTTTGCTCAACGTCGTCGTGGACGTTTGAGAATTATCGTCTTGATTCGTAATCTGTTGTCGTCGACATGTCGGCGTCGCGGGGAAAGGTGGACTTTGTTGATGGAAAGAAACGGGCGCCTTTCTTTTCTGCGTGGAAATTCTGTCGAGAGTAACAAGCGATCCTTCCTCTTCCAGGGCGCAACCTTCACGGTAAACGAAATACCTTGCTTGGCTTTTATGTGGAATGGCATTGCATTGCATTGCAGAACTGCTTGATCATGATCACCGAACCGATGTCAATCCAGTTGAAGCAGTAAAAGTCTCGGTTTACTCATTCAAACCGGACCTAACCGATCTCCTAAAACCTATCGAGGAGTACACAATTTACTCCCAGCCACCGTTGAGTAAAAGTACCCCGCGCGCCACGGGGTCCATTTCACACGTCCACCGAACCCTGACGCCCACCCACCCGCACGCGAGAATAGTCCTAGCCAAACGGGTCGACATGGCACGCCCCGACGTAAACGGGCCTAGCACGACATGACCCGTTCAGACACGAATATTAGCTGGGTCGTGCCGTGACGGTCTACGTGCACACCCTTCAGGCCCAGGCACGTCACACAATCTATACGGACCGGCCCATCGGCACGCTAGGTCCGCCGGACTGCTATATATAAACAAATAGAAATACAAAAAAAAACTATAAATGGGCGTGTCTTGCTGGCCCGTGTACCCAGCCTTCAGATCCAGACACGGTCCAAGGCGGACTGCGTGCCTGACACGACCCGATTAGCCCGTGTCGTGCCTGACTCATGCCGTGCCGGGCAGCCGTGCTTCTGGGCCAGCCCAAAAAGCACAGTCGTTTGGCTAGGACTGGACGAGATGGCTAGATCCGACCGCCACCGCTCTCCTCACCGCCCATCTGCAGCGATGGTCGACGGATCTACGTCGCGACGTCTTCACCTTCTCCCCCCTGCCGGAGGGAGGGGGGTCCAATCCACACTCCCACCGAACCCTGACGCCCATCCACCCACCCGCACGCGAGAATAGTCCTCGTCAAACGGGCCGGCACGACACGACCCGGCGTGAACGGGCCTGGCACGACACGGCCCGTCCAGACACGAATATTAGCCAGGCCGTGCCGTGTTGCCCCACGTGCGCACCCTTCAGGGCCAGGCACGACAGAGGACCTATACGGACCGACCCATGGGCACGCTATATACTCTATTCATCACCCAGGGTGCAGAATAGTTTATTCCTCATCCGAGATAATCTTATGATTAATTTACAAATAAATTCAATTTTAAATATAAATATTTATATTTATATTGAAACACTACGTAAACTTTGACAAAAGAAAAACAAAAATATAGGTCATAATACCAGAAAAATTTGATTTTTTTTGTATTTTTTGCACTATTTTTATATGTTCGTAATTTTACGTGATATAAAATATTTTTATATTGATTATATTTTTTTACAGTCTTGTTTTACGTATAAAATAAGATAGAATTTACGGAACGTAAAATTATGGTGCATTGATATTAAAACAAAGGGGACGAAGAATAACTATTTTTCACCTAGGATGACGAATAGCGCGACCATATATATATATATATATATATACTCCCATTATTAATATACTTTATATACGTATTGATTATACCTATTTATCATTTTCAATATACTTCATTAAATATTTCAAGATACCTCAATATGAGTTTTGTTGAAAAAATATAAGTTGCGACTTACTTTTTATAATATACCTTTTCACGTATAAACAAAAGCAGTATATACTTAAACCTTTAAAAATATGTAAACTTACATAATTTTTTTCATTTAACTCATTTTAAGGTATCTAGTAATTATTAATGAAGTATATTAAAAATAATAATGAGGTATAAAAGACTCATCTATGTGGTACATGAAGGTCGCGCTATTCGTCACTCTGGATGAGGAATATTTATTCTTCATCCCCTCTATTTTAACATTAATGCATCGTAATTTTACGTTCCGTAAATTTTATCTTATTTTATATGTAAAAAGAGACCATAAAAAATATAATCAATGTAAAAATATTTCATGTCACGTAAAATTACGACCATACAAAAATAGTGTAAAAAATACAATAAACTCAATTTTGTTTGGTCTTGTGACCTATATTTTTGTTTTACGTAGTGATTCAAATATAATTTATTTGTAAATTGATTGTAATATTATCTCAAGTGAAGAATAAACTATTCTGCACCCTGGATAATGAACAGAGTTTCTATATATATATATATATATATATATATATATATATATATATATATATATATATATATATATTACTCCGACTGAATGCTCATAGTAATCTAGAATCTTAGTGTATATTGATATGAAATATCAATTATATGGGCAGGGAAAACCCCCCTCAAAAAAAATGCAGCATGTACGTGTACGCATATCAATAGCCAATGCACACACATGTGCATGTTTCCAGCCAAGTATGCCGGATAGACATATCAGCAGGCAGTGTACGGGCACATGCATATCCAAAGATTGTAATATTCCTGAAGATTAAAGTCCAAGACAAAATCATGACGAACAAGAAAATCAAAAAAGAAGACAATGTCACCTCCATTGGCAGCCAAGACACGGTGTGCAAACCTCTCCAACATGCACTCAATACCCTAGAAAGAAGGGCTATAATGGCTACAAAGCCTATAAAGCCTAGAAGGCCTGAAAACTAGGTGCATGATGGACAAGGAGAAAGAAGGAAGAAATAATAGAGGAGCCTTCTCCCGGAAGCCATCCAAGAGGTGCTCTCTTGCCTATAAAAGGAGGAGCCTTGCTGCGAAGAAAGACACCAGACGGAGAAGAACCAGCCACAGATAGAGCACAGAGTTGCAACTCAGCTAGCAAGCTCTTTGCTCAGTAGTAGTAGTAGTAGTAGTAGTAGTAGTAGTAGTTCCTCATCGTGTAATAAGAGCTACAATATTTAGAGCATTTGTAAGCTCGCGAAGGTAGTTAGAAGGTAATTTCTTTACCCTTGTGTAAACCCTTCGGGGGTTCCCGAAAGGGAAAACCATATGTAAATTATGTTGTGGAAATGATGTAGTTTCGTGTTTTCACTTGGTATTTTATTTTTGAATTTATGGAACGAGTTCTTATGCTAGGGATCCTATAGGAGAAAACTCTGCCGGTAGTTCTCTGTGTAGCCTTTTATGGCATTTGAATGAGAACCTTATGGCCGTAGAGAAGTGTTCCCTTTGGGTGGAACTGCCTGGGAAGACGATAGGAATTTACTCCATAAATTTGCAACTAAAACATCAAGTGAACGAACTTAGCTATATCTGAAACAACATAATGATAAATATAGTGAGTACTGAGTAGGATATTACACCACTGCGTACACCTCAGTCGTCTTGTTGGCCTCGACAGCCCCTCAAAGATTCTGTAATATAAGCGAAATAATTTAAAAACACTTCGTATTAAAAATAATATAAAATAAATAAATAAGTTTGTATTTACTCGTATACGTAATCACGTATATCAACATTAAAACCTGAATTTATAACTTAATATAGTTTAGATTTATTATAAATATTTTAATTATTAAACAAATAAAAAATAAACAGAGTTTCTATGTATGTATATATATATATAAACAAATAAAAATAAAAAATAAAAACTGTAAATGGACCGTGCCGTGTCGGCCCACGTACCCAGCCTTCAGGCCCAGACACGGCCCAACGCGGACTCCGTGCCTAGCACGGCCCAATTAGCCCGTGTCGTGCGTGGCTCGTGACGTGCCGGGCCGCCGTGCTTCTAGGCCAGCCCAGAAAGCACTGCCTGTTTGGCCAGGACTGGGCGAGATGGCTAGATCCGACCGCCACCGCTCTCCTAGCTGCCCATCTGCAGCGGTGGTCAACGGATCTACGCCGCGACGCCTTCATCTTCTCCTCGCGCGCCATCCCCGACATCCCACCGCCGATGCCAAGGTACCACGGGGTGCGGCGACGTCAATGGGGGACACGGGTGGCGGAAATCTATGACCGCGACACCCGGAAGACCCATTGGTTGGGTTTCTTCCATTCGAAGGAGGCGGTGGTGCGTGCATATGAAATCAAGTCAGTGCACCTCTACGACAACGTCGGTAACAACAATTTCCCCGACGGCTATCTCTGCATGTGGAACCGCCGATGGACAACTGATGTCTACGCACGCTTCTATTCTTGTAGACTATGTTGGGCCTCCAAGCGCAGAGGTTTGTAGGATAGCAACAATTTTCATCAAGTGGATGACCTAAGGTATATCGAACTCAGGGGAGTAGAGGTTGAAGATGGTTTCTCTCAAGCAACCCTGCAATTAAGAAACAAGAAGTCTATTGTGTCCCCAACAAACCTAATACAACGGTAAATTGTATAGGTGCACTACTTCAGCGAAGGGATGGTAAAATATGGATGATAGGTGTGGCAAAGCAAGGTAATAAAAATTACAACAAGGTAGCAAGTGACAAAAGTGAGCATAAACGGTGTAACAATGGTGAGAAAGAAGGCCTAGGCTTCATACTTGCACTAGTGGCAACTTCCAACAACATTAACATAGTCTAATCACATGACATTTGCACTAAAATATGCAATGATGATGTACTCGGAGGTCATTCCTTTGTGATCAAGAGAGGACGAGAATTATGTAGGTCTACAAAAGCACACCTCAGAGTTTGTAGTTCTCATCTATGGATTTCCCAATGTCACCGGGGCCATCCAAAGAGAGTACCACAATCACCACAACGTATCTCAAGGATAGTCAAAGACAAGCACCAAGAGACTCTCAATCTTCAATCAATTCACAAAAGAGGAAATCACTCATGAAAAGATTCTTCTAATCCATGTCCAATAGACCGCTGTCACCATGGTCTCGGCGATTATACTAAATAAGATCAAGTGAGTACATCAATCCAATACATAGAAGAAGGGGAAACATCATGGGATCACCCTAGGTTAACATAGCCTATGATCACAATGAAGATCACATCATGGGAGAGAGAATTAACCACATAGCTACTGTAGAAGACCTCGGCCCCGAGGAGGAACTACTCCCGCTTCATGGAGGGAGGAAGCAACGTCGATGGAGATGCATCTGGGAGCATTTCCCCGTCCGGGCAGGGTGCCGGCACAGGAATTCTGGTCCCCCGAAACTTGTTGGCGATGGCGGCGGAGATCGGAATTGCTTCTGGAGAAAAGGGTTCTGCCATGAGGGTTTCCTCCATGGGGGTAAAAATAGGAGCCAAGGTAGGGCACCAGAGGGGGTGGGCCCCACCCAGGCGGCCTCCTTGCGCGGCCAGGGGGCAGGCTGCCCCCCTCTGGCCCTCCTTCGACCGTCTGGAGTCTTCTGAAATGCTGATTTTATATATATTTTTTGTGGAATTTTTCGGGCACTGTAAATATGGGTATAAACCTGCAATTCACAAACAACAGCAGACAGAAACTAGCACTCGGTGCACCGAGTTAGTAGGTTAGTCCAAATATGTTGAAAAAGGTATGAAAGTGTACAAAACACATAGCAATATCATCCAAAACTTGCATGGAGCAAGCATAAATTATAGATACGTTTGGGACGTATCAACATCCCCAAGCTTAATTCCTACTCGTCCTCGAGTAGGTAAATGATAACAAGCATAATTTTCGTGGTGACATGCTAACACACATATAAGAACTTCAAAGTAAAGCAAGTAAGATATGCAATTCAAGTCAAGACAATAACAAGCAAGAGTCTATATCTAGTATTGAAACTAGCAAAGTAAGAACATAAAGATGCAAGAGCTGTAGCTGTCCTTGACTCGAATGTCTCCAAATGGTGTTTGCGTGCAAGAAGTGGGGGATGGGTTTAGAGCATAAAAATAATATATAGTTTAATTGAGAAATCAATCTACTAAAACTTCACACTTGGTATCCTTCGGAATCTTATTTTGACTCATCCACAGACCACTAGTCAGGCACGAGTCAAAATGATCCTCTCCCTTTCGACTTTGAGCACTCATGCAATGGATGAGCGCGAGAAAAATATGTTGGTACTTAGGATGGCAAAGAGAATAATGATGGGGAAGCAAGAAAAAAAAGGTGTGAAAGGCTCACATCAGTGAAGACAATCATAGGCGAGGGAAAGCCAAGTGATAGATATGATGTGAGGAGTAGGGATTGCCATGCAACGGATGCACATATGAGCTAAGGTAAGATCTCGAATGGAACTAGTGGGGGTGCATCCAACTTGTTTGCTCATTAAGACCTAGAGCTCATTTGAGGAGGCTCATCATTGGAATATACAAGCCAAGTTCTATAGTGTAAGGGTCCCCACATAGTTATGCATGAATGATAATCTCTATGGAGTACAAATATAACAATGGAGTACGAGTGTGGATCTTTCAAAAGGAATAGTAGTGTTGCCCCCTTCTCTTTTTTTCTTTTTTTATTTCTTTTTATTTTTATTTTTTGTGTCCTCTTTGGCTCTTTCTATTTATCTCTCATTTGTCCTCTTTGGGATATTTTCATGTGTCCTCTTTTGGGATCTTTTAATTTGTCCTATTTGGGATCTTTTCCTCACTTAAGGGCAACACTCTATGTTTTACAAGAATAAAAAGAAGATCTTCACACTTTATAAGAAATACTCAACATAAAGATAAATGAAAACTATCGTTATGTATGCACATGTATGCCTCTGCCAGTGTAGCAGGATATGCAATGATACTAGCGCGTCATGTAGCAATAATAAGGGCAAGGCCCAACTAGCATGCGGCTCCTCGATCAAGCAAAAACATGTATGACATGAAGATCAAGTCATGAGATGGTGGATGTTGCATGGCAATGTATCTCAGAAAGGCTATGGAAATGTCTTAATAGGTAGGTATGGTGGTTGTTTTGAGGAAGGATATAATGAGGCTTATGATGGCAAAGCGTATCATGCCAAGGGTTTGGATGCACTGGCGAAGTTTGCACCAACCCTCAAGATGAGAAAGGGCAATGCACGGTACCAAAGAGGCTAGCAAAATATGGATGGTGGAAGTGCCAACAATCGAATACTCACATTAGTCTGAAGAACTCATGCACTTATTATCAGTAACTCTCTATCTAGTAAGGAGATTCACAAAGAGACAAGTACCCCGAGGATGAGTGTTTGGGGGATTGGTTATCCTTGCGCATCCTCGACCCATGATAACGTGAGGCTACTCTATATATTCCAACCCCTCCAGAGGTTAGCGATCCATCTAGTAGCTAGAGTTCTCAACTAATTTTTTAGTTTTTGGAAATACACACGGATTTCCCAAAATACGACACCTATAACTAATAGGCTCAAGCTCTTGACACCAATAGTACAATTATTACTCAAATCAATACCTCAAAACTATTGCAAGTTACTACTATACTTAAATAGCAACCTCAATTAACTACTCATGCAAGACACACAACTCAGTGCAACAAGCCAACTCTCTAAACGAGATAAGCATGATAACTCAAGAGAGTTCCAAAAGCAACCTAAATAAAAGCTCTTAAAATATAAAGCATGAAAACTAAGAGCTAAGCATGACAACAGCGATGAAAAGATAAAGAACACACAAAAAAGATAAACATGAAAACCTATGTTGTGTTCTAGGGTGGAGTGGAGCGTGTTTATCTCCCAAACAAATAAGGCTAGGTTCCAACTTGTTATGAACAACAAGAAAAACTAAACAAACTAGAAAATAAAGAGTGGGACGCTCCAAACATAGCACATAACATATGAAGTAAAAAAAATATAGCATGGAGAAGGACGAAGTGATGATTGTTGATGGAGAAGGGGATGCACGGGGGCATCCCCAAACTTTGACGCTTGAGTCTCCTTGAATATTTCTTGGGGTGCATGGGGTCATCCCCAAGCTTGAGTGTTTTACACTCCTAGATCTTCTTTCATCATCTTCCATCGCATACTTGAAAACTCCCTTCATACGAAACTCATCATAAGCTGATTAGAGTGGTTAGTGCCCATAATAAAATATTTTTTCTCTACCGGAAATAAAGATTTTCATGAAGAGCTACTGTTTCTAAATATTTACAAAAGGTTTTCGCAAAGGAAAAGCAAGCTTCAGTTTTGCAAAACAATGAAAACCAAAAATAGGCCAGAATCTGGGAAAAACATAACAACAAGTAGTAAATAATTTTTTCGGGGCACTTCTGCAACTCAAATCAAAACACTCAGAACAAACGCGAGAAAGACAATTATATAGAGCATAATGTCAAAGCAATTAAGATAAAAAAGATGATCTGGTAATTTTTGGCGAATTTTTTCGTCAAGCAGACATAATCTGATTCTGGACAGCATGTCACAACTTTTGAACTTTCTTGCAATCGGAGGCTAAAACTTGGCACAAAGCTTAAAAATACAGATACAATGATGTTGCTACAGTAGTAACACACATTAAGACTACTAAAAACTGAAAGTAAAAACTCAAAGTAAATATAACAAGGGTTGTCTCCCTAGATCTCTTTCTTTATAGCCATAAAGATAGGCTTAAGATTTTAATGATGCTCTCGTAGGAATAAGAGTTTTAGAACAAAAGAGAGCATTAAGAAGCAAATACCAAACACATTTAAGTCTAACATGCTTCCTATGCATAGGAATATTGCAATAGATTAATTCATTGAAGCACAAAGCAATAAGCATAGGAAGGCAAAACAAGTGGAGCTTCAAAACTTTCAACATAAAGAGAGGGAACTTGATATTATTGAAATATCTATAAGCATATGTTCCCTTCTCATAATAATTTTCAGTGGGATCATGAATAAACTCAACAATATAATTATCACATAAAGCATTGTTACCATGATCCACATGCAAAAAGGTACTCTTACTTTCCACATAAGCATAATCTTTGGGGAAGCCATGGTTAGGACATTTTAGCATTAAAGTTTTCAGTCTCCCCCAAGCTTGAGCTATGCTCTGTCCGTCATGAGCATAGAAATTGTAAACATAATTCCTATTCTCATGGACTTCATGAAGAGGATAAAACTTTGAGTAAAAGAGAGACTGAATCTCTTCCCAATCCCGTAGGTGAGAATCATCTAGTAGCCTATACCATTCCAATGATTTTCCTTTCAGTGGTAAGGCAAATAATTTCCTCATGACTCCATCTCTTGTCAAACCTAAAATCTCAAACAACTCACAAAGTTATGTAAGTTTCAAGAAATGAATACTAGGATTGACTGTTTCATCTCCTACGTAACAATCATTCCTAATTATTTCAATTATCCCAAGTGGTATTTTGAATGGGATACATTCAGCAGGTGGAGGAGACTTCTCTACCATGGATGTGGTAAAGCGACCTTCTCCAAGCAGCGAACTAAGAGTGCAGTCTTCCATAAGCCTAATTAGTGAAAATAAAAACAAGAAACAAAAATATTTAATTACAAGATCTAAAGATATACCTTCAAGCACTCACCTCCCCGGCAACGGCGCCAGAAATAGCTTGATGTCTACGCACGCTTATATTCTTGTAGACTATGTTGGGCCTCCAAGCGCAGAGGTTTGTAGGACAGCAACAATTTCCCTCAAGTGGATGACCTAAAGTCTATCGAACTCAGGGAAGTAGAGGTTGAAGATGGTCTTTCTCAAGCAACCCTGCAATTAAGAAACAAGAAGTCTCTTGTGTCCCCAACACACCTAATACAATGGTAAATTGTATAGGTGGACTAGTTCAGCGAAGAGATGGTAAAATATGGGTGATAAGTGTGGCAAAGCAAGGTAATATAAATCTGTAATAAAAATTACTTCAAGGTAGCAAGTGACAAAAGTGAGCATAAACAGTGTAACAATGGTGAGAAACAAGGCCTAGGCTTCATACTGTCACTAGTGGCAACTCCCAACAACATTAACATAGTCTAATCACATGATATTTCCACTAAAACATGCAATGGTGACGTACTCGGAGGTCATTCCTTTGTGATCAAGAGAGGACGAGAATTATGTAGGGCTACAAAAGCACACCTCAAAGTTCGTAGTTCTCATCTATGGATTTCCGAATGTCACCGCGGCCATCCAAAGAGAGTACCACAATCACCACAACGTATCTCAAGGATAGTCAAAGACAAGCACCAAGAGACTCTCAATCTTCAATCAATTCACAAAATAGGAAATCACTCATGAAAATATTCTTCTAATCTATGTCCAATAGTGTTGGAAATATGCCCTAGAGGCAATAATAAAATGGTTATTATCATATTTCCTTGTTCATGATAATTGTCCATTGTTCATGCTATAATTGTATTAACAGGAAACAGTAATACATGTGTGAATAAATAGATCACAATGTGTCCCTAGCAAGCCTCTAGTTGGCTAGCTCGTTAGTCAATAGATGATCATGGTTTCCTTATCATGGGCATTAGATGTCATTGATAACGGGATCACATTATTGGGAGAATGATGTGATGGACAAGACCCAATCCTAAGCGTAGCACTAGATCGTATTGTTCGTATGCTAAAGCTTTTCTAATGTCAAGTGTCTTTTCCTTCGATCGTGAGATTGTGCAACTCCCGGATACGGTAGGAGTGCTTTGGGTGTATCAAACGTCACAACGTAACTGGGTGAACATAAAGGTGCACTACGGGTACCTCTGAAAGTGTCTGTTGGGTTGGTACGAATCGAGATCGGGATTTGTCACTCCGTGTGACGGAGAGGTATCTCTGGGCCCACTCGGTAGAACATCATGAGCTCAATGTGACTAAGGAGTTAGTCACACGATGACGTGCTACGGAACGAGTAAAGAGACTTACCGGTAACGAGATTGGACAAGGTATAGGTATACCGACGATCGAATCTCGGGCAAGTTCTACACCGATAGACAAAGGGAATTGTATACGGGATTGATTGAATCCTTGACATCGTGGTTCATCCGATGAGATCATTGTGGAGCAAGTGGGAGCCACCATGGGTATCCAGACCCCGCTGATGGTTATTGGCCGGAGAGGTGCCTCAGTCATGTCTGCATGTCTCCCGAACCCGTAGGGTCTACACACTTAAGGTTCGATGACGCTAGGGTTATAGGGAATTGTTATACGAGGTTATCGAAAGTTATTCGGAGTCCCGGATGAGATCCCGTACATCACGAGGAGCTCCGGAATGGTCTAGAGGTAAAGATTGATATATAGGACGGATGGTTTTGGACACTGGAAGTGTTTCGGGCGTCACCGGTAACGTACCGGGACCACCGGGAGTGGCCCCAGGGGTCCACCGGAAGGGGGCCACGACCTCGGGAGGATAGATGGGCCAAGTGCGGGAGGGAACCAGCACCTAGGTGGGCTGGTGCGCCCCCCACACTCAGCCCAAGGCGCAGGAGGTCGAGAGGGGGGGAAACCCTAGGCGCTGGTGGGCCTAAGGCCCACCTAGGGGTGCGCCACCTCTCCCCCTGCCCTGGCCGCCGCACCTCCCATCTGGGGGGCTGCCGCACCACCTAGGGTGGGAACCCTAGGGGTGGCACCCCCTCCCCTCCTCCTATATATAGTGGGGGTTTCGGGGCTGTTTTACACACAGTTTTCCCTCTCCCTCATCGCAGCCCTGCTCTTCTTTCTCCTCCTCTTTGCCGGTGCTTGGCGAAGCCCTGCCGGGAGACCTCGTCTCTCCATCGACACCACGTCGTCGTGCTGCTGGAGATCTTCCCCAACCTCTCCCTCCTCCTTGTTGGATCAAGGTGCAGGAGACGTCACCGGGCTGCACGTGTGTTGAACGCGGAGGTGCCGTAGTTCGGCACTAGATCGGAATCACACCGCGATCTGAATCGCCGCGAGTACGACTCCATCAACCGCGTTCTAGTAACGCTTCCGCTTAGCGATCTTCAAAGGTATGAAGATGCACTCACCCCTCTCTCGTTGTTGGTCTCTCCATAGGAAGATCTGAATATGCATAGGAAAATTTTGAATTTATGGTACGTTCCCCAAGAGTGGCATCCGAGCCAGGTTTTCTATGCGTAGATTCTATGCACGAGTAGAATACAAAAGGTTGTGGGCGATGATTTGTCAATTGCTTGCCGCTACTAGTCTTATTCTTTTCCGGCGGTATTGTGGGATGAAGCGGCCACGTAAAACTTGTTAGAAACCCAAATCAGCCACGTAAAACTTGCAACAACAATTAGAGGACGTCTAACTTGTTTTTGCAGGGTTTGACATGTGATGTGATATGGCCAAAGTTGTGATGTTGCATGTATGATGTATGAGATGATCATGTTATTGTAATAGGTTTCACGACTTGCATGTCGATGAGTATGACAACCGGCAGGAGCCATAGGAGTTGTCTTAATTTATTGTATGAGATGCAACGCCATGTGCTTACTACTTTTACTTCATTGCTAACGGTTAGCTATAGTAGTAGTGATAGTAGTAGTTGGCGTGACGACTTCACGGAGACACGATGATGGAGCTCATGGTGTCACGCCGGTGACGATGATGATCATGCGATGCGTGAAGATGGAGATCGAAAGAGCAAAGATGATAATGGCCATATCATGTCACTATATGATTGCATTGTGATGTTTATCATGGTTTTCATCTTATTGCTTAGAACGACGGTAGCATAATAAGATGATCCCTCTTAAAATTTCGAGAATGTATTCCCCTAAGTGTGCACCGTTGCGAAGGATCGTTGTCTCGAAGCACCACATGATGATCGGGTGTGATAGATTCTAACGTTCGCATACAACGGGTGTAAGCCAGATTTACACACGCGAAACACCTAGGTTGACTCGACGAGCTTAGCATGTATAGACATGACCTCGAATACAAGAGACCGAAAGGTCGAACATGAGTCGTATGGTTGAATACAATCAGCATGAAGTTGCTCACCATGGTGACTAGTCCGTCTCACGTGATGATCGGACACGGGTTAGTCAACATGGATCATGTATCACTTAGATGACTAGAGGGATGTCGATTTAAGTGGGAGTTCATACTTAATTTGATTAAATGAACTTAATTGTCATGAACTTAGTCTAAAAGTTGTCTTTATAAATGGCCAACGTCAACCTCAATTTCAACGCATTCCTAGAGAAAAACAAGCTGAAAGATGATGGTAGCAACTATGCGGACTGGGTTCGCAACTTGAAGCTCATCCTTGAAGTAGCTAAAAAGGCTTATGTCCTTGATGCGCTGCTAGGTGACCCTCCCGCTCCCGCAGCAGCCCAGGACATTCTGAACGTCTGGCAAACGCGGAGTGATGACTACTCTCTGGTTAGGTGTGGCATGTTATACAGTTTAGAAACGGGGCTCCAAAGGCGTTTTGAGCAACACGGTGCATATGAGATGTTCCAAGAGATGAAGCTAGTTTTTCAAGCTCATGCCCGTGTCGAGAGATATGAAGTCTCCGACAAGTTCTTTAGCTGTAGGATGGAGTAGAACAGTTCTGTCAGTGAGCACATACTCAAAATGTCTGGGTTACACGATCGTCTGACTTCACTTGGAGTCGAACTTCCGGATGATGCTATAATTGACAGAATCCTCCAGTCTCTCCCACCAAGCTACAAAGGTTTTGTGCTGAACTACAACATGCAAGGGATGGAGAAGACCATTCCCGAGTTGTACTCGATGCTCAAGTCTGCAGAAGTATAAATCAAGAAAGAGCATCAAGTGTTGATGGTCAACAAGACCACTAGTTTCAAGAAGGGCAAGGGTAAGAAGAACTTCAAGAAAGACGGCAAAGCCGTTGCCATGCCCGGTAAGCCAGATGCCGGGAAGAAGAAAAAGAATGGACCCAAGCCTGAGACTGAGTGCTTCTATTGCAAGGGAAAGGGTCACTGGAAGCGGAACTGCCCCAAATACTTAGCGGACAAGAAGGCCGGCAACGTTAAAGGTATATGTGATATACATGTTATTGATGTGTACCTTACCAGCGCTCGTAGTAGCTCCTGGGTATTTGATACCGGTGTTGTTGCTCACATTTGCAACTCAAAGCAGGAACTGTGGAATAAGCGGAGACTGGCCAAGGACGAGGTGACGATTCGCGTCGGGAATGGCTCCAAGGTCGATGTGATCGCCGCCGGCACGCTACCTCTACATCTATCATCGGGATTAGTTTTAAACCTTAATAATTGTTATTTAGTACTAGCTTGAGCATGAATATTGTATCAGGGTCTTGCTTAATGCGAGACGACTACTCATTTAAGTCAGAGAATAATGGTTGTTCTATTTATATGAGTGATATGTTTTATGGTCATGCTCCGCTGGTGAATGGTTTATTCTTGATGAATCTCGATCGTGATGTTACGCATATTCATAGTGTGAGTACCAAAAGATGTAAAGTTGATAATGATAGTCCCACATACTTGTGGCACTTCCGCCTTGGTCATATCGGCGTTAAGCGCATGAAGAAGCTCCATACTGATGGACTATTAGAGTCTCTTGACTTTGAATCATTTGACACATGCGAACCGTGCCTCATGGGCAAGATGACTAAGACTCCATTCTCAGGAATAATGGAGAGAGCGACCGACTTATTGGAAATAATACATACTGATGTGTGTGGTCCAATGAACGTTGAAGCTCGCGGTGGCTATCGTTATGTTCTCACTCTCACCGATGATTTGAGTAGGTATGGGTATATCTACTTGATGAAGCTCAAATCTGAGACATTTGAAAAGTTCAAGGAATTTCAGAGTGAGGTCGAGAGTCAACGTGACAGAAAAATTAAGTGTCTACGATCTGATCGTGGAGGAGAATATTTGAGTCATGAGTTTGGCACACACCTAAGGAAGTGTGGAATCGTTTAACAACTGACGCCGCCTGGCACACCGCAACGCAACGGAGTGTCTGAACGTCGTAATCGCACTTTATTAGATATGGTACGATTTATGATGTCTCTTACCGACTTACCGCTATCATTTTGGGGATACACATTAGATACTGCAACATTCACTTTAAATAGGGAACCGTCTAAATCCGTTGAGACGACACCGTATGAACTATGGTTTGGCAAGAAACCTAAGTTGTCGTTTCTTAAAGTTTGGGGCTGCGATGCTTATGTGAAGAAACTTCAACCAGAAAAGCTCGAACCAAAAGCGGAGAAATGCGTATTCATAGGATACCCTAAGGAATCTATTGGGTATACCTTCTATCTTAGATCCGAAGGTAAGACCTTTGTTGCCAAGAACGAATCCTTTCTAGAGAAAGAGTTTCTCTCGAAAGAAGTAAGTGGGAGGAAGGTAGAACTTGATGAGGTAATTACACCCCCTCTCGAACAGGATAGTAGCGCAACACGGGAAGTTGTTCCTGTGGCGTCTACACCAACTGAAGAGGAAGTTAATGATAATGATCATGAAGCTTCGGATCAAGTTACTACTGAACCGCGAAGGTCCACTAGGGCACGCTCCGCACCAGAGTGGTACGGCAACCCTCTGATGGAAATCATGTTGTTAGACAACGGTGAACCTTCAAACTATGAAGAAGCGATGGGGGGCCCGGATTCCAACAAATGGCTTGAAGCTATGAAATCCGAGATAGGATCCATGTATGAGAACAAAGTGTGGACTTTGGTGGACTTTCCCGATGACCGGCGAGCCATAGAAAATAAGTGTCTGTTGGGTTGGTACGAATCGAGATCGGGATTTGTCACTCCGTGTGAAGGAGAGATATCTCTGGGCCGACTCGGTAGAACATCATCATGAGCTCAATGTGACTAAGGAGTTAGTCACACGATGACGTGCTACGGAACGAGTAAAGAGACTTACCGGTAACGAGATTGAACAAGGTATATGTATACCACGATCGAATCTCGGGCAAGTTCTATACCGACAGACAAAGGGAATTGTATACGGGATTGATTGAATCCTTGACATCATGGTTCATCCGATGAGATCATCGTGAAGCAAGTGGGAGCCATCATGGGTATCCAGACCCCGCTAATGGTTATTGGCCGGAGAGGTGTCTCGGTCATGTCTGCCTGTCTCCAGAACCCGTAGGGTCTACACACTTAAGGTTCGATGACGCTAGGGTTATAGGGAATTGTTATACGAGGTTATCGAAAGTTGTTTGGAGTCCCGGATGAGATCCCGAACATCACGAGGAGCTCCGGAATGGTCCAGAGGTAAAGATTGATATATAGGACGGATGGTTTTGGACACCGGAAGTGTTTTGGGCGTCACCGGTAACGTACCGGGACCACCGGGAGTGGCCCCGGGGGTCCACCGGAAGGGGGCCACGACCTCGGGAGGCTAGATGGGCCAAGTGTGGGAGGGAACCAGCCCCTAGGTGGGCTGGTGCGCCCCCCACACTCAGCCCAAGGCGCAGGAGGTGGAGAGGGGGGGGGGGAAACCCTAGGCGCTGGTGGCCTAAGGACCACCTAGGGGTGCGCCACCCCCTCCCCCTGCCCTGGCCGCTGCACCTCCCATCTGGGGGCGGGCTGCCGCACCACCTAGGGTGGAAACCCTAGGGGTGTCACCCCCTCCCCTCCTCCTATATATAGTGGGGGTTTCGGGGCTGTTTTACACACAGTTTTCTCCTCCTCTCTGGCAGTGCTTGGCGAAGCCCTGCCGGGAGACCTCTTGTCTCCATCGACACCACGCCGTCGTGCTGCTGGAGATCTTCCCCAACCTCTCCCTCCTCCTTGCTGGATCAAGGTGCGGGAGACGTCACCGGGCTGCACGTGTGTTGAACGCGGAGGTGCCGTAGTTCGGCACTAGATCGGAATCACACCGCGATCTGAATCGCCGCGAGTACGACTCCATCAACCGCGTTCTAGTAACGCTTCCACTTAGGGATCTTCAAAGGTATGAAGATGCACTCACCCCTCTCTCGTTGCTGGTCTCTCCCTAGGAAGATCTGAATATGCGTAGGAAAATTTTGAATTTATGCTACGTTCCCCAACAAATAGACCGCTGTCACCATGGTCTCGGGGATTATACTAGATAAGATCAAGTGAGTACATCAATCCAATACATAGAAGAAGGGGAACATCATGGGATCACCCTAGGTTAACATAGCCTATGATCACAATCAAGATCACATCATGGGAGAGAGAATTAACCACGTAGCTATTGTAGAAGACCTCAGCCCCGAGGAGGCTACTCCTGCTTCATGGAGGAAGCAACGTCGATGGAGATGAATCCTGGGGCACTTCCCCGTCCCGGTAGGGTGCCGACACAGGAACTCTGGTCCCCTGAAACTTGTTGGCGATGGCGGCGGAGATCGGAATTGCTTCTGGAGAAAAGGGTTCCGCCATCAGGGTTTCGTCCAACGGGGTAAAAATAGGAGCCAAGGTAGGGCACCAAAGGGGTTGGCCCACCCAGGTGGCCTCCTTGCATGGCCAGGGGCAGGCCGCACCACCAGGGTGCCTGGGGGCCTAGTGATCCCCCCCCTATGGCCGTCCTTCGGCCGTGTGGAGTCTTCTGGAACGCTGATTTTTTATATATTTTTTGTGGAATTTTTCGGGCACTGTAAATATGGGTATAAACCTTCAATTCACAGACATCAGCACACAGAAACTGGCACTGGATGCGCTGAGTTAGTAGGTTACTCCAAATATGTTGAAAAAGGTATGAAAGTGTACACAACACATAGCAATATCACCCAAAAATTGCATGGAGCAAGAAGACATTATAGATACGTTTGGGACGTATCAACAACCGAGTGAGCAACACACGTGAGAGGCGGGAGGACCTGCTGGCCCACGAGCCGCTCGCGGCGTAGGCCGCCGGTGAGGCTTACATGGCCAAGCTCCACCAACACTTCCTGGAGCGCGTCGGGGTAGAGCGACACCTGTACAAGGAATACACAGCGAGTAGGACTGAAGTCGTCGAATTGTTGGGTGATGAAGATGGTGTCGACGATGCAGGAAGCACACACAAGTGAGGCGACATTAGAAATAGCAGAGGCAACATCAACGGAGTCGGGAACGGAGTCACCAACACCTTCGACAACGACAACATGTTCGATGACCCAACGGCGACATATCCTAGACCCGATGATCGGTGGGTTGTCCAGAGCCGATTGGGAAGAGGTCGCTGAAAGTGCTAGTTGTAGACTAAACGGGGGGTGAATAGGCGATTTTAGCTTCAAAACAGTAAATGTATTCAAAGTATGCGGAAGCGAAATAGGATCAAGTAGGGATAACAATCAAGGATCTAAGCATAGCATGGAATATTACGAAGGCATTCACACGGATTCGGGGATATGACCCCGTGGTATAACCCGCCACATGGGCCAGGTTAAACCATAGAGAAGACAGGAGGGTGAGCTAGAGGATTTATCAAGTAAAGACGTCGGGCGTCCCAACACCAGAAGACAATGACTCAAGGCCCATAAGTTTAAGGAGATGCCAGAAGCTTTCCTAACTTGGGAGACAAGATGAAATAGAATTACAGTAGGTCACATGCTCGTATTTGACCCGGACTTTGTTGTAAACTCGAGGCCACTACCTATAAAGGGAAGCCCTTGAGCCAGGAAGATCAGGCAAGAAATCCTCGAGATCTAGGTTAGCTATTCCGCATCCTTGTAATCAAGATCTTCATCAATATAGACACAAAAGTAGGACGTAGGCTTTTACCTCCATTGGAGGGGCTGAACCTGGGTAAATCCGTCTCCCGTTCCCGATCAACTTCTTCGAGTCGTCACATAGCGACAATGGCCTCACCACTAAGTCCTTTCATCAGGACATCTGCCGTGACAAAAACACGACAGTTGGCGCCCACCGTGGGGCTATCGCAAGGTGGAATTGAGTTCTCGAAGGGAACCCGCCTAGGGTTCGGGAGTTACGCGGTTGCTATGATGATCAAGAATCATCGTGACGATCGATACACCAATAGTCCAGGTTGGGACCCTGAGGCCGACTTAGCCAAGTCTAATCGTCACGTCCCCTTCGGCCAGATCTACACATCAGCACTTGGGTGGGACATCTACACCAGCATCGTCGAGCGGGCTTGGTGCGCCCAAAGCAGTCGACGTCAAGCCGGTCGTCGACACGTCTTCGTCGGATTCACCCAGGGGATGAGCCTCCCGGATGAGCCGGTGGGTAGCAAGGATGTCCTCGACAACCGTGACGGTGAGTCATCCATAGGAGAGACTCGATCTATCTTGCCTCTCTCTGATGGACCTGGGGGCTTTCCGGAAGTAGAAGCCGCCAGGGAGCCAGATGAACTACCTTGTCATGTCACGGTCTACATGGCCGGAGCCGCACCGGCTCCGGGTCCATCTACAGAAGGAGCCACCAACGGTGCCGGCGGGTCGGGTTAAACACCGACTACGGCCATGAGTGATCTGGTAGCTGAGATGGCCAAACTTTTTGAGGATCCTCTCACTGTGGAAAACCAGGAGGGTAGTGTGGAACTAGAAAAACTTCGCGCGGAGATGGTCAAGGTCCAGTGAGAGATCGATGCTGAAAACACCCGGATGACGAGTTGCAGGCTCGAATCCAAGATGATTCGGATCATGTAAGATCGAGAGTATGTATAGAGGGGGGTGATTGGACTACTTGACAAGATAAAAGTTCTGCCTTTTCCCAATTTTAGTTGAGGGGCAAATTTGGCAGTTAAGGCAACTCCCTACACATGCAGTTCTAAGAGTATAGCAACGGAAAGTAAAACATGCAAGTGTAAAGTAAAGGAGTAAGGTAGGCAGATCAAACGCATGAGGTTGACACTGCGATTTTTGGCATGGTTCTGATAGTTGGTGCTATTGTACGTCCATGTTAGTGGAGACTTCAACCAACGGAGGGTAACGACTAGGAGAGTCCACGGAGGGCTCCACCCACGAAGAGGTCCACAAAGAAGCGTCCTTGTCTATTCCACCACGACTTCCGTCCACAGAGGACTAGCCTTACTCATGGTAGATCTTCACGAAGTAGGCGATCTCCTTGCCCTTACAAACATCTTGGTACAACTCCACAACACGAAGTAGGAGGCTCCCAAGCGACACCTAACCAATCTAGGAGGAACCACCCTCCAAAAGGTAATAGGTGTGGTAGAACTATGAACTCCTTGCTCTTGTGCTTCTAAGGATAGTATCCCCAACACAAAATCACTCTCTCACAGAATAGGCATGGGTAGGAGAGATTGATTTGGTGGAAAGCAGTTTGGGGAGGCTAGAGATCAAGTTTCAAATGATTGGAGTAAAATATATTAGTCTCAACACATGAGTAGGTGGCTCTCTCAGAAAATGGATCTGGATATGAAGTGTGTGTTCTGAGTGCTTCTCCCACGAATTAGAGGTGGGTGAAGGGGTATATATAGGCAGCACACAAAATCCAACCGTTACACCAAAAGTGACAAACTCGGTGACACCGAAGTGGCAAACTCGGTGACACCGAAGTGGCAAACTCGGTGGTACCGACATGCACTAAAGGCAGCAACTTTTGAATCCAAGTGAGACCGATATAAACAACTCGGTGGCACCGAAAAGCGACTGACGGTCAGATGAGAAAACTCGATGACACCGATACTCAAACTCGGAAATTCCGATTTTGTGTATCGAGGCAAGCGAAAGTTGGTCACCCAAGCTCGGTAGCACCGATATGGTTTTCGGTTGCACCAATTTGGTGGAAGTGGCTAGGGTTTCTGTTTGAGGTCAAACTCGGTGGGTCCGAAATATGAATGTTGGTGGCACCGAATTTGAGTATGTGGTTTTGGTCAGAATGGTTATGTGGGGAAAATGACTGAGTATTTTGGTGGCTAACTTGGAGCACTTGAGCAACCAATTCATTTTAATACCTCACCCCTTTTAATAGTATTGGCTTTGCTATTGACTCAAAAGTGATTTCTCACAAATATAAAATGAAGAGTCTTCTAGCTTGAAGCTTGAGCCAATCCTAATCCTTTCTTGCATCAAGAGGTATCTGCACATAAGCCTTTAGACAATGCATCTTTTGAATTTTCTTGAAATATACTTGGATAAACATATTAGTCCAATGATGCATATGTTGTAATCAATTATCAAAACCACCCTAGGGAGCAATTGTGCTTTCAGATTGTTTGAGGACAAACGCTTGGCGGCTAGGGCTTCGAAAGAACGCTTCTGAGGCAGTTCACCACAGGAGGCATCTGTCCAGGTTGCCGCAAAACATGATGTCGACTCGTTTGTTTGTGAGTCCACACACAGCAGGCATTGCAAAAAATCTGCCGCATGGCCAGGTAGAGCCGGCTCAGCCTCCGTCGGCTCAGGCGTCACCATAACATTTTCAGACACCGCAGGGTCATTTCTCCAACCCCGTTGACAATATGCTAGCTGCAACCCCATTGATCATATAAATTATGTTAAGCTAACACAATGTATACTTAAGCATACACTTATGCAAGAGAAATATTCTGCTCTCAACCTAACTACGCTAAGCTAGACCAATAAATATTTCCTTAAATATGACTCTAAGATAGGATAATGTAAACAATGTTATACTATATGAATCAACCATTTATGTCCCATTGTCGCTAAAATTTGTGAATAATGTGAGTTCTCTTTGCCAATAGATAAATTCAAGATGTTCCCATCCAACCTCTTTAATTGACGAGATTCTTAAAATGTATGAATAGCAAAACGCAGGGTCGAGGCCCTCTTGAATTCTACAGGATTAGAGAAATATATCTACTCAAAAATAGAGTGAAAAGGACTAACAACACATGAAAAATAAAGGAATTCTACAAAGGGCTTTGAGTGATGGAAATTTTTTACTCCAAAATAGAGTGCAAATGGACCCTATGAAAAAATTCCTCAGAATTCCGATCCTATCATCAAATGATCAACGCAGGGAAAATTCCGAAGGACCCGAGTCCTCCAAATATCCTATGAAAAATCCTTTGAATCAAATGAGCCCTCACTATCACGCAGACAAAATGTGCACATAGTATTCATTGATGCAGCTTGTGTTCCCGATCTGTTTTTATGTTGTACAGTTAGGCTCTAATGGCTATCCCATTGTAAAAATAGAGGCACCCAATGTAACTAATGACATGTAACGGGGGTGGGGTGTGTGTGTATGGGGGGGGAGTTTTGAGGGGTAGGAGCATTGATTCATAGTCATGCCCCATGAATATAAGCCTCGTGGTTGAATCACATGAAAAACATCGTGTTTTATCCACTTTTATAAATGTAACATACTTTCATAAAAATTCTCACGGGGGTTACGACACACATCTAGTGGTGCTGTTAGTAAGAGATTTTATTGATTTTTACCTACATAATATTCTTTTGGGTGGTTGCACACTGCACAATCAACACTGTTGAACGGGGGAAAAGGGATTGGTGGAATAGTTGTTGTATTGCTTGAGCCTCATGTGCATATATATAGGGGTACATGATTATCTTGGAGTACAAGTCAAGGCAGGAACAAATCTTAGTCTATCTATGTTTCCTAAACAATCATGTTACTCAACATCCCCCCGCCGTCACAACGATAGCGACACAGACGGTGAGACTGGAGAAGAAGCCGAAGGTAAGCCGACGGTCATCCCCCCACAGTTGTAACGGTCGATGCATCACGGAAGTTGTGGTTGGAGTAGAAACCGACGAGGTTGCTCAAGCAAGGCGGTAGCCCTTTGTGTCGATGCCGAGGTAACCGAGAGCGTAGGGTGGTGTAGCCGTGGTCGAGATAGCCGTGCGAAGAACGTCATGGTTGATGTCGAGTCGGGGTGGCCGGTGTCGAGGAAGTCGCCGTGGAGCCGTGGGGGCAAGGAGGCGCCGAGTTAGTCATGGGCGCAGACGTGCGACGGAAAGAAGACATAGTTGAAGACGCGTAGCACCGGGTTTTCCAAGCCCGGGGACACATCATGGACGAAGGCACACATCGGTGTTGCCAGCACCGCGCATGCATAGACGGACGAAGTCGATGTTGACGATGCGCCGCGCCAGGCTTGCCAGGCCTAGGAGCACATCGGGGACGAAGGCACACGTCGATGTTGCCAGCACCGGGCATGCGAAGACAGAGACCTGCACACAACCTGTACGCCATGTTGAGGAGGCTAGCAGAGAAGGACTCGACGACGGTTGTGGCGCAAATCGGCGGGGGCCAATGTTGCCCGTAGTGGTCGGAGTAGATGAAGTGGTCGGGGAAGACGACGACGACGTAGGCGATGAGCTGGTGCTGGACAAAGATGAAGGAGGTGGACGGGGCAGTGTGGCTCGGGTGAGCGAGCTGTAGCAGCGCCAAAGGAGAGCGGCGGTGGTGGCGTGATGGCGACTGGTTAGGAGCGCGGCGGTGATGCTCGAAGTAGGCGAGGAAGAGCCCGATAGCATGACGAAGACCGGTGCGGACGATGGCGTTCCCGCGCCGAAGGAGACGGCGCGGCGCATACCATGAGAAGTTGACGCGCGGGGACGATGGAGTGGACCATGCGCCGCGTTGCTACGACACGAAGGGGCGACGAAGCGACAACACGCGGGTTGGGGCGACGGCGGGAAGACCTCGGGGTGGCGGCGTAGACCGCATGCCGTAATGCTACAGCTTGAAGGAGCAACGCAGCAGCGATGTGCGGGTCGGTGCAGTCACGGGGACAGCCTCGGGCGGCGGCGGGGACCGCGTGCCGCTGCACTACAGCCCGAAGGGGCGGCGTAGCAGCGGCTCGCGGGTCGGGGCAACCGCATGGAGAACCAGTGGGCGGCGGCGCTGCGGCCCGACGGGGAAATGCAGCGGCAACCCGTTGCTCGATCGGTGGAGGGGCGCGTTGTACTCAGGACAGCCTTCACAGGACCCACAGAGGCGCATGCAACTGACTGATCAGGCCAGTCGCACGACACAGATGGAGTCGATCGCGGCGGGCGGGTGATCAATCCAATCGCACGTGAGGTTGGGGGCGCTGCTCGATGATGATGGCATCGTCGTGGACGATGATGCGGGGTGGCCGAGCAGACCAAGGCGACGACAGCCAACGGGGAACGGCATGCCAAAGGAGGCCGGCGATGGGCCACGGAGCCCGAGGCAGCCAGTAGGCCTGACGCAGCCGGCAGGCCCGGCGCAACCGGCAAGCCGAGGCAGCCGGCAGGCCCGGTGCAGCGGCAAGCCCAACAATCAGTGAGGGGGCCGACAGCCAAGGTAGCCGACAGGCCTAGGGCAGCCGACGTTCCCAAGGCGGCCGATGAGTGGTGACGAAGACAGAAGGTGGGTGATGCAGGCATCCTGCTCAGCCCGGGGCGGCGACGACGGCGTAAAGTGACGAGCGGGCAGATGCGCGGACAACGGCCATGACGGGCCGCCGCGTCGCGCAAGGCCACAGGATCGAAGTAGAGGTTGGCTGGTCGCTCCTAGGTCGGAGTAGAGGCGCACACGTGTCGACGGCGGCTGCCGGCGACACAACCCAATCTTAGAGACCGACAAAAGAGAGAAAACCCGGATCAAGAGATCGGGAAAAAGATTCTCTACGGCAGTCAGTCAACATGACCGGCGGACGAACTCTAGGTACGGGCGGCGCGGCCCCCGACGGCGGTCATGGAGGCGGAAGCGGCGGGCGGCGGCTAGGTCTAGAAACTTGCGGCAGATACCATGTTGAACGAAAGAAGAGGGATTGGTGAAATAGTTGTTGTATTGCTTAAGCCTCATGGACATATATATAGGAATACATGATCATCTTAGAGTAATAAGTCAAGACAGGAACAAATCCTAGTCTATCTATGTTTCGTAAACAATCACGTTACTCAACAAACACGATAGCACTTCTCAAGAGAAAAGGAATGCATCTAGACGATCCTTACTGTCCTAACTGCAATCAGAGGGCAGAAGAGATCACCATGCACCTTCGATGGGATTGTAACTTTGCTCAAGATTGGTGGGATTCATTGATACCATATAGAAACAGAGGTACATGGTCTTTGCAATGGAACTCCTTCCAAAACAATTGGCTTCAGAAATTGTTATCTTAGAATGTTGGAATGTATGGATTCGTAGAAATGGTACAATTTTCAGGGCTCAGCAACAGTCAATTCAGGCATGAAGGTTCTATCTCAAGCAAGACCTGAAGCTCTTAAGATTCAAGATTAAGGAAAAGTATGGACACATATTTTCTCAGTGGTTAGACAATAATTTGTAAATCCATGTTTCTTATACCTAGAACAGGCATTGGCTAGAGGTCTTGAGTAGAACTTTGGCCTTTTATTTTACCACTTCTTTTAACATAATTTTGCTTTTTATATAAAATATACCGTAGAACTATTGTTCTACAGTTTGGGGGTAAAAAAAAAGTGGTTAACTTGATTTTACGTGAAAGTTAGTAGCAAGTGCCTACGAGAGAAGTAACTCTACTGAGACTGATTAATTAGCAAACAGTTCATGGTCCTGTCAATAAAAAGGAATGATTGTATCAGGAGACTCTTGTTGACCACTCTATTTTAGCATCAGCCTTTTTTTGTCGTGTAGTTGTCACTAACACGGGAAGTTTTAGCTGGATTTTGCACCAATATGTTCCACTCCATGGTAACTTTTACAACCTTTTGGATTGCGAAAACTTATAATCATTACATGAGAACATAAGCCATTTCCTGGTTAATTCCTACTCCATATTCTGAATGAACATGCTTTTATTGAAAACAATTGCTTAGTTTGGGACAATCTAAAGAGAAGCCTGCGTACACAGGTGCTCCCATGCAGCGGGCTCATGCTAGATTTTGTTTCTATGGTCAGAATTAAAAAACTTTTATCTCTTAAACCGTTAATTCGATCGATGATCCATTTTCGTCGTTAACATTGTTTCGACAAAATCTTTAAAACTAGATCCCATGTCGATATGTTTCGATAATTTTTTTTTGCTCGTAGTTACCACATTTGTTGCACTTACTTGTCATATTAGTAAGTACTTACTTGTCTGATAAAAAATAACTTAGTCACCATATTTTTTGGAAATTGCGTATAAATATGACATCTGGACATAATTGAATGGACAAGCACAAATAATTTTTTTGCGATGATAACGTGCAAAAACATAACAACTCGCCATATTTAAAACCAACGAGCACAAGAAATCTTTCTTATTTTTGGTAATTGTTAGTAAATATGACAAGTTGGCACAGTTAAACTAGCAAGCACACACAAAAAAATCTGACAAAGTTATATGTAAATATGACAAGTTGACATATTTAAATTGGCAAAACAAACCTATAACATGTGTTTATATCATGTATAATGAAAATTGCTACAAGTCAACAATCATTTGTCAAACATGGTCGTCGGCTTTAAGCAAGCGTAGTTGTCAAAAATCTATACACACGGTTGTCAAGTTGACAACTAAGTTAATTAAATGTGGCTGTTAAGTGTCTCATAATGTAACAACTAAATGATAGTAATCTGGCAGCTATCGATGAAAAAAAATGCTGTCGAAACATGTCGACATGGGATCTAGTTTTGAAAATATCGTTGCGAGAAAGCTAACGGTGAAAACGGATCGTCAATTAGATATATAGTTTAAGAGATAAAACTTTTTAAAAATTTAACATTAAAAAAATCTTTGCTGCTAGTTTGCATGCATGTTGAAAAAACCACTCCAGGGAGAAAGTGCTCATGCGGCACCGCTATGTAGTGTTTGATTTGGTTACTTTCATTATCGCAGGCTAGTTTATGTGTTAATATGTTTGGTATGCTCAGATAAAATTCACATGGACACGCAACGACCCACACACGCATTTTATGGGTCACAGATTTGGTCACAATTTGGGAGGTTGGGTGCATGACTTAGCCCTTAATTACTTTGGGGGTCTATGATGTGTCAGCCCACCTTTATTCCGTGCATGCATGCTTTTTTCTGACATGCTCCACCCACCTCACCATGCTAGTTTCTCTTCTCCATGCTTTGACTTTCAATTTTGAATTTGTTATATCTTTTGAACTGAAATCTAGTATATGTTTCCTCTGCATATTTGTGTTCCTTGCGACGAGGACTCTGAAACAAGATTACTCTTAACATAAAATTGGACTTCCAGTTCAAAGGGTATAAATAGACTCAAAACTGAAAGTCAAAAGAAAAACATGAGAGAATGAAACTAGCATGGTGCAGTGGGTGAAGCATACAACCTGTGACAAAAGCATGCATGCATCGGATAAAGTTGATTGATGGGTTGACAAATCACAGATCAATACTTTTTTTTAATGAAAGGGGTTGCCCCTGCCCCATTTTATTAAACGAAGTAGTAGAACACAACAGAATCCATGACTACCACCACTCGGTAAAGCTAAGTTCCATCACACCAGGCACAACACACATGTAATGTCCTGAGATGGCAAGCAATAAACACAAAATACTAAACTTGCTATCAGGAAGAGACCTGCAAACATTACTTAACCATTCTGCCACATATTACAAGCTAGAGCATCAATCAGAAACCGGCGTCCGTGCTACCCGAAGTAGCTCGCCTCGATGTTTGTCCAACAACAGGATAAATCTTCACAACACCCCCGCTTGTGCAGCGTCGCAGAGCATCCAGCCATTTTTACAAAGTCCCTCTTAGCTTGGCAAGGCCGCAATCCAGACCCCTCCATATGCGTCCCTGGAAGCAGAAATCATTTCTCAATGTCCAAATACTCCATAAGGAGGCAGCAGTGACCATATTAAGCATAGTTCTTTTCTTATTTACTTTCCATATGGAAGATATATCATCAAAACATTGAGTCTGTTTGATCACAAAAAACTGAGAGACAATAGACTAAATATAGCCAGTATTAATACAATCAAAAAATAAGTGTTCTACAGTTTCAACTTCACTACAAAACAGACAAGTTAAGTCATCTACATTCTTTCTCTTAGCCACATTTTCTCTAGTCAAAATTTTGTTGTATAAACACAACCATAAAAATACATGGATGTTCTGGGGGAATAGAATCTTCCATAAGGTATCTCCAAAAGGAAATCTCACCCCACCAAAGTTGATGCATTTATAAAATGATCTAACTGAGTAAGTGCCATTATGCTCTAATATCCAAACATGCACATCAGGGTTATTAGATAAGGGAAAGTTTTTAATATGTTCAATGAGATCCTCCCAAATATTCATCATCCCCTGGTCCACACATCTTCTAAAAGTGAGTCTGAGAATACTCCCATCCCAAACCTGGGACACCACACAATCTTGTTGATTGCAGATTTCAAATAGACCCCAGAATCTGACTTTAAGGGAACAATCCCCAACCCATTTATCATGCCAAAATCTAATATTATTACCATCACCAATCTTCCATTCATAAAAATTTCTGGCAGCTTGAAAAGCCCAATAAATACTCTTCCAAAAGGGGGAACCCCGTGTTGCCTGGACCAGAAAATGTTGGGACTATCAACATTGTATTTATAAACAAGCAGCTTCTTCCAGTCAGTTTTACTACTATTATAGAATCTCTTCCCCCAGGAAGCTAACAAGGCCATATTATATTCTCTAATATTGGGTATCCCCAACCCACCAAATTCCTTTTTCCTGGACACCAGCCCCCACTGTGCCAGATGATATTTGTGTTGGTCTCCCATGTTCCCCCACAGAAAATGAGCCATCTAAGAGTTGATAGCATTGATGGCCCATTTAGGAAATTTCAACACTGCCATCAGGTAGGCAGGAATACTAACCACACATGCACATAGCAGAATAATCTTCCCTTTATAGGTCAGATACCTACCCAACCACCCTGAAATGCCCCTAATAATCCTATCAATGATAGGTTGTAAATCCTCTCTTCTAAGCTTATCATAATGCAAAGGTACCCCCAAATATTTAATTGGGAAGGAACCAATGTTACAGCAAAAAATCTGGGCAAAGATTTTTGCTCTCTCTTCATCCACATTAATGGTAACAAGATCACTTTTATGAAAATTGATTTTCATACCAGATATACTTTCAAAACATGACATAATCCATTTAAAATTCTTTGCTTTTTCATAGGAATCCACTAGAAAGAGGAGAGTATCATCTGCATATTGAAGACTGACAATTCCCCCTGGAATAACATTAGTCAGCAACCCTGAGATCAACCCCTGGTTGGCAGCTTTAGTAAGCATCTTAGTGAATACACCAGCCACTAGGTTAAAGAGAATGGGGGATATTGGATCCCCTTGTTTGAGACCTTTCCCTCCTACAAAGTAGGGACCCGTGGTATCATTAGTCCGAACACTAAAGGTCCCCTGGAACAATAGTCTTTTAATCCAGGAAATCCATTTAGAGCCAAAACCTCGGGATTCAAGCATTTCAAACAAAAATTCCCAACTAACTCGATCATATGCTTTTTCATAATCAAGTTTGAGCACAAGCCCATGATTATTGGTCTTCTTCACCTCATGAATCACTTCATGTGACAGTACCACACTCTCCATGATATACCTACCTTTAATAAAGGCAGTCTGGTTAGGAGATATTAATCTATCACTAATAGGGGACAACCTATTGGTCAAAACTTTGGAGAAAATCTTAACAAAACAGTTGCTAAGACTAATTGGTCTGAATTTCTTCATAACATTGGCATCAGGCTCCTTTGGGATTAAAATGATCAAAGCAAAGTTTAGTCTATGGATATCTAGCTTATTTTCCTCAAAGTCCCTAACCAGAGCCATAAAATCAGCTTTGATCAGGTCCCAAAAGGTTTGGTAAAACAGGAACGAGAGGCCATCCGGGCCAGGGGCACCATTGGCATATGAGCCAAAAATGGCTTCCTTTACCTCATATTCTGAGAAGTTTTTCTGGAGGTCCTCATTTTCAGATAATGTACTCCCTCTGTAAACTAATATAAGAGTGTTTAGATTACTAAAATAGTGTTGTAAACACTCTTATATTAGTTTATGGAGGGAGTAATTAGTTCATCCTCCTCCCAAAAGTCAGGACCAAGATGAGTATTGTGTCTTTCCTCATGGCAAAATAACCTTTTAAAAAAGGATGTCGCCACCTCCAACATCTCCTCAGTGGAATAAACAGGTCCATGTTCACCAACGAGCTCAGATAGATGATTCTTCCTGTGGCGGTGGTTTGCTAATGCATGAAAATAAGCATTATTTTTATCCCCATCCCTAATTCTACGATCTCTGGATCTTTGCCACAAGGCAATCTCCTCCTTCCTCATAATATTTTCCAGTTCCATTTTAATATCTCTCATACGTTTAATATCTACATCTGTAGTACGGTTAGACTCTGCAAAGATATCTAAGATATCAAATTCCATTATAAGGTCCTTCTTTTTCTTCTTGATAGCCTTAATCTTTTTCCTAAGACGTTTAGATTTAGCAATCCAAACATCAATAGCAAATCCACCCAAAATTGGGGCATTCCACACAGCTTCAACAATACTTTTAAAATCAGGTTGCTCCAGACACCACTTTTCAAATCTGAACATTTTTGGAGAAGTAACTCTCCGAGCCAATGTATCAAGTAAAGGGAGGTATGGTCACTCCCAATTCTAGGTAAAGCCCTAAGAATTGATAAAGGAAATAAAGCATCCCAAGAAGGGGAAACAAACACTCTATCAATGGTGGAATAGATGGGGTCCTCCTGATTATTACACCAGGTATACTTCCTATTTGCCACATTGATTTCCATCAGCCCCCATTTATTGATCCAATCATTAAACAGGAAAGTAATAGAATGGTTCACATTGCCACTACTTTTATCAGAGTCATATCTAATCAGTTTAAAGTCCCCATCCAAAATAATTGGGTAAGAGGCTTTCTCCATAACCTCATGTAATTCTGCAACAGAGCAATACTTGGTAAAGACCAATAGTAAACTAACCATGTTTTTCAATCTTAGCGCAGATATGTGGTCCACAAAATGTGTGTGCTGGCCACTCTGTGCTTCAAATCTATTCTTAGTATGCTCACCTTGAAAATGGAAGTGAGAGGCCTCACTCATGCCGCAATACTTCCTTGCCTACTTGCCTTGTCGGCTAGAATCAGTGACGAATCTTGAAAGAAAAAAAGACACTGACTCTTAGTTCTTTGGTTCAAATAATATTAATTTTTTGATACAAGGCTGGGATGAATACTACATATTTTTCCTTCTTCAATATACTTACAACATATCATATAATTATTAAAAAAAGTATGTACATATTCATATGGTTCATGGAAGAGCGATCACTTTTGCACTCCTGATAAAAAAGAAGTAATAGAAGAGTGTATGTAGAGCACTAAAGTATACTTTATTACACATAAATGGTAATGAACCTGAATATTTTCTCTGGATTTACAAGCATATAAAGGACTGGTAAACATACATGTTTATAGTATTTTTCGAGAAAAACAGGTCCCATTTTTCTCGTCTCTTTATGTGTCTTTGATTGCACTTTTGAATTACCCTTTTGCATTGGCCACGTCCTAGTCGGCACGTTCACATCTCCTTCTCCTACACGGCTAACTATCTTGCGTGAGGAAACTAGAGACCATTAATTAGCAAACTTTGGCATAAAAGCTTGAGGAAAGGTGCTTTCTTTTGTTCTGATGACGCCAGTGTCTATGCTACCGCGCAATCAGAGCAATCATTTAGCTATATACAATTGATTAATAGAGGATAGAGATGTGATTTTGTGTGCTAAGTGCCTTTTGATTATTTACAATAATAGGTAGTAGTGGTTTGGACTTTACATGAACCTATCTGTCTGTGCCTTTGCTACAATTGCAAGTTGAGTAGTATTTAACACGTTTGGGCGACACAAGCGTTGTGTGGCGCCAAGGAAGAGTCCCAACGAAGAAGAAAGCTTTGTGCCGCGACACTGCGGATAAGAATGGCTCCTGCATAACACATGATTTATGTATTGTAATATGTGCTGTGCTTTATCTATAAAGCGGAAGGAAAGCCTATTTCAAGATGATTTATGGATTGTAAATAGAAATAGAATGAAATATTATTTTTCCAGTTAAAACACTAAAACCTTGCATGTCGTGCACCGATCGAAAGGGGGCCGTTTTGAACCCATGGGTATGGAATGAACAATCAGGGCTGCTTGGTTTGCAGATTCCAAAAACCACAAGAACGGTAAAAAATACACGACTAAGATGTCATGGCATACTGGATCCTAAGGAATTGAAAACACATGATAAATTTGTAATAGAAGCTGTTTGGTTGCACCAGAGAAAAATGCATGTATTTTCCTATAAGATTAGCGAGTTAGGTACACACCATGGTTGTCATAGAAACAAATGAAATTTCCCATTAGGTTGAAATCCATGGAAATTTCCCCATGGGATTGCATATAAAGTAGGCCATAAAGAAAATAAATGGTCCCTAATCCTACAAACCAAACATGCTCTATAGGAAAAACGCCCAAGGAATGAAATCCTCCGAGTTCTCTTTGGAATTCCTTTGAACCAAAGAGGCCCCCAACCGCTGATAAGATCATGATGCAATTCTTTGGAATTCCTTTGAACCAAAGAGGCCCTCAACCGCTGATAAGATCTTGATGCACTGGTCTTTAAAAAAACAAAAAAAAACGCGATGCACCATGGAAGTCAAATAAAATGATGGACCATCGAAGCACACAATAAATATTTAATCCTCAGCCTTTATGTCCATTTTTCTAGCCGGTGTTTCGATGTTAGTTTTCTCTTTGAATGAACATGCTTAATTATATATGATCTGGTGATGCACCATCAAAGTCGAACGTAATCGTGATCCTTATTATGATAATTGCAGCCAAAGAGGCAATTAATTAGCACATAAATTTGTAAAGCCTGTGATAAAGATTTAATCCTCAGCCTTTATGTTCATTCTCTTTAGCTGGTGTTTCGCTGTTGATGGTTTTATATGACATCGCTGCTTACAATACTCTCCACCGTTGTAGGAAAGATGATTGAATGCTTGATTGCTTCTTTCTGCTCTTTTGTTTTGCTTCAAAAGATGGCCAGGAGCACAGCACAGCACAGCCTTTTATTTTCCTTTCTGGAGTCAATCATTGGTGCATCAAGGAGAGGAAAGGCATGATCATACATACCCAAGGTAAGCTCAGCAGCTCAGCCACTCAGGGGCAATGTCATTGTCTCCTCTGTCCCTCTCCCTCAAAAATCAAAATGCACCACTGATGCAAATATCTTTACATGCAGATTGCCTGGTCTGGGGTCGTGGTAGACCAAACTTGACATGAAAGGAGCCCGTTAAGAGAGACCTGAAGGTTCAGGTCTGGAATATCGACAAAGACTTAGCCATGGACAGAGGTGCGTGGAAGTTAGCTATCCACGTTCCAGAGCCATGACTTGGCTTCGAGATCTTATGGGTTTCAACTCTAGCCTACCCCAACTTGTTTGGGACTGAAAGGCTTGGTTGTTGTTGTTGTTGTTGTTGCAGATTGCCTGGTCTGACAAAAGCTTTACTTAACTTATTAATCAACTAAAGCAAAAGATGAAGGTGTTAGTTAAGCAGCCTTTCATGCCAATCCCCTGATCTGCAAAAAAAAATTGGTCAAAGTATCTGTTGATTTGCCCACTGCTTTTGCCAAGGTCATACAAAAGATTTGCCACATCAATTCAGCATAGATTTGCCTCCTGGCCTATCTTTCTGCACAAATGCACACCAATTCAACACAAAACTGGTTCAAATTATCCCTTGATTGTATATTTGCTCTCAAAGATCCAGAGTTGGTAGTTGTACAGTACTGGTCTGGCAAGTGCCAGCTCTTAACCATTTTTGTATTGGAATAACAAAATAATAATCCTGTGCAATATTTGCTTCAACAAATAAAAATAAAACTGTGCAATACAACTCATTCGTTCATGTAACTACAAACTAAACATAGATACAGAATACACGAGCGCGACTGTTCTTGACAAGGGTGACCTTATTTAAAAAAGACAACATATGTCTGACCAACACTACCATAAAAGTAAGTTGTGGTTCCAGCCAGAGCCAATGCACAATTCGAACATATGGCACTTCCTTTGCTTGCCACCTGATCACAGGTTGGGGCTTCAGAATAACCACAAGGTGCCCTGCGACCGCTCGCTGCCATGAATAACTTGAGCAAATTATGGCAGCAAATACAGGGCCAAATCCATTTAATCATGAAAGCAGTTGCCCCTGAAACTCACTGTCACTAATAAAAATCGGCATTCTGCGACAAATTGGATGGAAGTATCTGTCTCTAGAATTCGATTGGCACTCTGCGAGAAACTATGTCAAACTTTAGATGATGCCAACAAGTGGACAACTGCCTCAGCTGTAGTTTCTGTAGAGATAATATGTCAAACTGTTGCACGATACTTCACCATAACACATTCATTTTGATATTATTAGGGCTGTAAGTTAATGCTCTGATGTGTGTTGCCACGTTCCTTAATGCCTTCAATCTAGAATGGAGATTCAAGTGACTCATCCCAAACATCTCCACTTGCATTGGAAGCATCTTCACCATCTTCTTCCATTGCCAATCTAATATATTCTCTCCGAGCAAAACGATCCCAGTCGGTCAAGGATGGCTCTTCACGCATCTGCAGTTACATTAGGAGAAAGCACATACTGTTAGAAGCATGGAAGACCAAAAATATCAGCACTTGATGGATGTAGAGTGCTTGTGGGAACTTGACTCACTTGGCGGATGAGGAATGGGTCTCTAGATTCAAAAGCCATGAACTTGTTGAGGTTGAACAGAACATTGAAGAAATGCCCAGACAATTTGCACCTCCGGAAGTCTTTTATTATAAAAAAGGTATCATCCTGAAAAAGCAACATACATATAAGCTTAAAAAAATTCAGGATCTTAGGAACTGTACAAAATAGGAAAGGTAAGCAGACCTCTGGTCCTATCATATCAACAAGTTGACACAAGATGTCCTCAAACAGTACAGGTTCCTGGGCCATGCATTCCATGCGATGAAGTTGCTCCTCAAAGAAGTATTGTAGTTCATTGTGTGTGAGTATGTTGTTGCCATCCAAATCTATACATTTAAACCTAGCAAGAGGATAATGGAAGCATAAATGTGAGTTTCTAGAATACTCGACATAAAAAACATCTCAAATTAAATCACACAACCATTTAAAGTAATCTAGCATGATGAAGGGTGCGTAAAAAACAAATGACGAGATGGCTATGGCAAGAAATCCCCTTGAAGATCTCCTAGTCAGGATGTTTCTCCTGAGGCAGACTTCCTACGATCTTAGGAGTAGATTTGCTTTTCCGAATACCCGTGTTCTAGAAAATTTCAACGAACATCTCGCAAACCACACATTCATTTTTTAATACCTTGTGTCATTTGTAGCCAACGAGTCATTTGACAGACTGAGCAAGTAAAGAATTCTGCTTAACTTAGATTGAGAATGAAACCAGTCAGTGTCAGACCCAGGGTTTAGATACAAGGGAGAAACCCCCAAGGGCAAATATGCAGTTCTTGGAGAAAAAGTTGAGGGGCCCATCCCCCTTTGGTCTCTTTTTTAAAGAAAGGTACAAAGACCTACTGTAATAAAACATCCGCTGATCCACGGTTTATCGGCTTTGCAAAAGTCTTGTCTCAGAAAGAAAGATCTAATAGTGCTGTAGAGAAACTTGTTTATAGAAGAGGCATGGACATGGGAATCATAACATTATTGGTGATTGATAAACTTGCAGTGGCTTAGATTTTAGGTAATGCACAATAGTATGCGCCACAATACAAAACATTCCAGTGCTGCTCAAAATAATTGGAGCATTGCTTAACTGAAGAATTAAAGCAAGTGTCAGAAAAAACAAAAGCTGGACCTACCAATAATCTTGGCTTGGTTCTGATGATTTATCTTCTTCAGATAAAATAAAATGAACAAAATCTTCATAACACATTTTCCCTGGAACCTTGCTGGTAAATTTCCTGGGAACCTATCATGTATCAATTTAAAACTGTTAGTATGAACTTAATGGTAAAGAATCGCTGCATGTAAAAAATGCAGTGCAAGTGAAGAAACTTGAATGATCTGAAAATGGTAGAACGAAAAGAATACTAACCTCTGAGAAAATTCTATCTACAATCCTATATGTCAACGCATGATTTCCATACTTAATAAGATTTTCTTTATCAATAAAGAAATCATGGTCCGTATCGAGTTCCCAGAACTTGCAATATATCACATAGAAATGCTCATACGAGAAATACCTACAGAAAACGAGAAATGTTTGGTGTCTTACAAGTTGTAGAGGAAATAATTTTGCCATACAAAGAAACAGAAGCAAAAAAAGTTGTGTGAAATTTTTTATTTAAATGTGCCACCTTAAGACTTTATTGATATCCTCTTCATCATCAGCATGCCGCAGCGAATCAAGCAGATTTCCACGCTTCAGCTCCCTCAGACTGAGAAGGCCACTTCCAATTCGATTCAAGCAATAAAATATCCTATATACGACAGTCTCAGCTGACAAACAATGTTGTATAAGTAGAAGAAAATACTGTATGACATTCAATATTTGATTTAAATGGTCACAGAGATAGGCTTACCATATCTTTCTTGAAATTCCGGCGTGCTCTTTAAGAATTCCAGACCAGGATGGTTGTCCAAAAGGTCTCGAAGAACCGGTTTGAAATCTTCCTACATTATTACCAAGGGCATCAATCATGAAACAGAATCAGCATCCATTTATGGAGTCTTTAATTGCATGATTTTGTTCTGTAAAGCACACATACCTTTGTGAGGTAATCATGATCGGGTTGCTTCAAAATCGTAAATACTTGGGTTGCACTGTCCATAGTCATCATATTGCTATTCACCCAGAAATCCATAAAGGCATCCCTGGAAGAAATACCATAGTGTAAGATTCAACATTTGTATGTTCTGTGAATCCCAAGTGATCAAGTGATCACCTACCTTGTGATAAATTCAGTGTTATCCTTATCGATCTTTCCAAAAAGAACAGTGGTAAAGAACGACGGTAGTTTGCAGAGCTCCCTGGTAACCATCCGAAATTCTATTGTGGCAAAAACAGACAAAAAAACAAAAGCACAGGACATATAGATGATTAGTTGATATCATCACGACAATTTGATATGATCATGATAATTGACAATTTAAGCTGGTTATGCTTTAAAAGCTAATCCAGATGACAAACTTGAGCACCGATTTGATCAGATGAAAACCACGAGTGAAACTACTGGTCTTGACACCAGTGACTTGTAAATAAAATTGCATCCAAAAGATCCAGTCATTTCATATTTGGCAAAATTACCATGAAGACATGTCGTATTTCACGCACCTTGAATCCGAAGGCCATTGGAGTGCCCGGCGAAGAGCTGCTCGACTATAGATACGCACTGCCTCTTCTGCTCATATGGCAGCGGGCGTCCATCTCGGAAATAGAACTGTCAAACGACATGGACGATTTCGATTAGCTTGCTGGAAAAGAATGGCGCTGGCAGATTGATGGGTCGACGGTGAGCATGCACATGCGTATGTACCTGCGGAATGACCTCCTTGACGGCGCGCGCGGTGGACGGCCGGAGCGGGGACGCGGAGCGGTTGGAGTGTCCGCCGACCCCGCTGGGCTTCCTGGAGAGGCGCGGCGACCTCGGCGAGAGCGGCGGCACGTTGGCGCCCCCCTGCATCATCATGGACGGTAGCATGGCGCCCCCGGCGAAGCCGCCCACGCCGTTGGCCTTGGCCTTCTGGGCCAGGCAGCTGACCAGCGCGACGGTGTCGGGGAGGGAGAGCCAGTGCGCGAAGAGGTGGTCGAGGACGCCGCGCAGCGCGGGCGCCCCCGGCGCGGGGATCTCCGGCGGCAGCTGCAGGAGGTCCACCTGCAGCGCCAGCGCCGACACGGCGCTCAGATCCGGCGCCGCTTCCATTCCCGATCCTCGCCTCGATCGCTCGCCGAGCCGATCCGATCGGAGCTGGCAAGCCGATCAGCGGGCGGACCGTAGGAGAGGGTAAGTTCGAGTGGGAATCAGGCGCGTGGCGCGACGTGGGCGGCGGCGGTGGGGAAGAAGACCGGTGAGTAACTAACGGCTCGCCTCACGCCAGTCTGGGCGCCATCCTGGCCGTCCATCTGATAGATCGGCCGCGTCCCTGCACACACAACCACATGGCTCCAGTCAACGGCTGGAGGATGGATGCCGGGCGATCTGCAAACGGATGCACATGCCTCCAGCTCTAAACAGGCGATGCCCCTATACGCTTCGGTTGATTAGTACAAATTTCATACAAACATTGGGGGAAAAATCGTAGGAAACTTTGGCAAAATGAAGCTAGAAGTAAAATCGTTGTGGCTAAAAGATAATGCAAAATTCTTTGGAAATATACAACATATTTAACATACCATCTTGACTTGAAAACAAGACGGATGCAGGGATTCCTCACTTGTGGAATAAAAGAAAGATGCAATCAACCAGATGAGATCTTCTAATGTCTGGTAATATGTCTAGCGAGGAAAAAAAGGAGAAGTGAAGAATGGCAATAACCTAACCATAAATAGCGATGGATGAGAGGGAGAGAAGGGTGGATGGGAGAGGAAGGACGAGAGGGCAAGTAGGCATGTGAGACCACCGATAAACTCGCACCATGCATGCATGCTATTACATGTTCTTTTTAGTTTGGAATTAGCATGGTACATTCCTGTGTTAATTAATTTTTTGTCGAAATTCAACATAAAAACTCGGATAATGGTTCATGCATTGTACTCCATCCGTTTCAAAATAAATGACTTAAAAATGACGTTAGTGCAAAGTTGAGTCATTTATTTTGAAACGGAGGGAGTAGTTTGTAGGAAATGTTATTTTATCATAAAAATTCCAATGGTCGGGAGTTAGAAAATTTCAATAATAGCACATGTCATTACGATAGGTGGTCCATTGCTGGCGTCAATAATAAGCCCCCATCGTTTGTAGTGCACCAGCTCGCGAACAATTGCCCACACTCACACCACTAAGTTCGAGTGATTTCTCTCTGATAGCAATCTTCGATCAATCCATTGTTTTAATGGGGAGATATTGTCTCGCCTACCACCTGAAAGGGCCGAGGTGGACCTAGAGGGGTGAATAGGTACAAATACAGATTTAATTGCTACTTAACTTAACAATTTTATGCAATAAAGAGGATATAAAGGAGAGCCTAATAATTGCTAAGGAGAATCTAATGATATGCAATATATTCAAAAACACCAAGTAGCAAGGTGAAAAGGCACAATAATATGTAAAGTAAATTATAAGAGACAATTAACCACAAATAGGGACTTAGGGGTTAGGGATAACCACAACTCCGGGAGACAAGGATGTATCCCGACGTACATTTTTTTGGAGGGAGGCTAGTCACCTTTGGAGGGGCGAATGTTACCATGAAGGCTCACCCTATTCCATCCTTGATACAACACCATGAAGGTGTTTCTTAACCACTAGCGATGGATCTTGAGGTGGTCTCCAAACCTTCATAAACTTTTCAAAGGTAGTCACCATGCACGATTCCTCACTGGAGTACTCCTACCACCGGAGTCTTCAACCTCTAAGAGTAACACGATCAAAGGGAAAAGCTCAAGACTTGCTCAAATCACAATTTGCTCCGGACACAAGGAGGAGAGGGAATAGATCTATCGCTCGATTGGAACAAATTTCAAGAACTCTCACAAATGCTTTCGAGCATCTAGGATATGGTGTGGAAGAGTGAGAGGGAGCACTTATAGGGTTCTAGGGATATTTGGAATGGAGTGTTCAACCCTCCCCGTGAGTAGGAGAGGGGTATATATAGCACATCCCCAATGTGGCCATTAGAGGTATTCTACCCACTTAAGTGTCAGATGTCCGGTGGGTTACCAGAAGTACAATGACTCGCGAAGCACTAGACATCTTGTGAAACCACCGTCCATCCGGTGGCTAAAGCAGGCTAGTGTGCATGTGGAAGGCAAAAATGGTGAAGTGTCTGAAGTGGACGTTTGGTATTGGCCGGACATCCAGTGTTCCAAGGAGCACTGGACATCCCGTGGGTACTGGAAATCCGTTAAAATAGTACTGGATAGATCAAGTTGTATTTCGCGTGAGGGTCATAAATCCAATGAATTTGCCTCTGTATGGGTTTACCGGACGTCCGATGAATACCAAACATCCGGTGGCATTGGAGCGACCTAATGCTTGGAGAAGACCACAAATCCGTTGAAAACCTTATGTGGGGGTGCCATCGGGTTTCTGGATAGCATAGGTCATCCAGTACCAGTCGAGGGACCGGACGTCCCGTAGGAGACCTGAGGTCCACTGAGACAATGGAAATAGGCATAATTTTCCTAATATCTCAAGGGATGGGTTTTGTTAACAAAAATCATAGGAAAAAAATTAGTGGGTGAATGTGTGTGACATAGTTGAAGGATGTGAGAGGTAAGCATAGAAAGAAACCGTGGGTTTTGAGCAAATCTTTCACGAGCCCCGATGATCCCCTCTTTATAGTGTGGGATTTCTATACTCAAGAACGAACCAAAATCCTAAGTTGTTTGTATTTTTTTCTCTGTTCTTGAGCAATATAGAAATATTTAGACAATGATCCATGGGTACTAAAACATGATGTAGTTGACAAACATGATTAGTCCCCTATATGTATATTGTCGTCAACATCAAAATATGGTTAAGGGCATGATTGCACTTTTGTCTCCCCCTTTTTGGCAGTTGATGACAAAACACATATAGCTCTCATTAGGTGAAAATATGAAATGCTTAGGAGAGTAATTTTGTTGTGGGATAAAGGAAGTCTCCCCATGGACATGTGAATAAATGATCTTGATGTAAAACAAGATGCACAATATAGGGAGAGGCTCCCCTTAAGTCCTACAACCATTATAAACATTTGATCCATTTCATACAAAATCGTTATGTATATCAAATGCATATCTTTGTGACCATATTTTTGACATCGAACCAATAAAGATATTCATGGAGAAACTATGTTTAATATATATGCAGTGACCCACAATAAGCATAACCTCCATGAGATGAGATAGATAGATATGGTTCCGCACACACATAGTTCATACAATAAGATGAGTGGCCAACATAGTTCGACAAAAATAGTACCAAAACAAAGCAAACAAACTAGTTCTCATGCCAAATACACAAAATATCAAATAACATGAGGCATGAGACAAGGGACTCGACTCTCCTAAGATAGCAACTTCTCCCCCTTTGGCATCAAGTGCCCAAAAGGGACGAAGAGATGGACTCGAGAACATCACTTTTCGTTGTCGTCGTGTATGCCACTGCCACTAGCCTCACTGAAGAAGTACGCCCATTCATGGCCAAAAGGGAAGCCAAAGTTGCTAGGAGGGGTGGCACGTACATGATCGTCTTCGCTCACATCCGTAGTTCCAGAGTCACAAATACACACCTTTGGATTGTTCTTGGAGACGATGAGGCAAGTCACGACTATAAGGGCATCTCAAGTGTTTTGATGTTGATGACAACATGATTTGTGGACTAATCATGTGCTTTAAGATTTGAGGTTATATTCATGGCACAAGATAGTTGGGCTTTCCCTCCAGACAGAAAAGTTCGATGATAAAGTTTCCAACGCTTTTATTTCTTTGGTCATAGTAAACCCGTGCAATTAAGAGTGACTTCGCATGGGAAGGTACTTGATGAATCAATACACGTACACACTCATATTGCATCCACATATCCCTTTCGTTCAAGGAGAGAGTGTCTCATAAATCTGCCAAGAGTGTGTTCTTACTTACTAGCGGTTGTACCGATAAGACATGTACTTATAGCACAACTACTGCCCTCGGGGTGATACCCTAGGGGTTGCACCCTTGAGGAAGCTCACAAGAGGTTGTACCGCTGGGACCACGACAGTTGTACCGCCTAGTCCTTGATCGTTTCCCTAGAGGGGCAGCAGGACGGTTGTATCGGCCGAAGTACCGCCCTACCACCACAATGGAGTGTCCCCGTATTTGGTGGTGGTTTGGTAGTTCTAGTTTAACGGATACTACCAGTCTGTGCGACAGTTGTATTGCTCATGACTTATCCACCACCGAGTGCTTTGGTCGGCCAGTTCAACCACGCCTAGCACCGCTCTACTACTGGAGCTGGGGTGCCCTGGCTCTCTTGTTGGTCCGGTTGTTAGGCGGTGATGAGACGGTAGGTCCGGTACTTCCGGTACTACTAGATCACCGAGCGGTTGTACCGCTTAGTGCTTTCCTACAGGATACCCCGTGAATCCTGGTTGTACCGGTGGTTCCAGTTGTTGTACCGCTGCAGTGTAAAAACTGCCATAACGTTTGAATTTATGACCACCTATATAAGTGGGTGGTTCTTCCTCCTCCCACTTACCTCTTACCTCTCTCTCTCTCCTCCATTAGTGCCCTACAAGCTTTCTTGCCCGATCACTCTCCTCTCTAGCCACTCAAACTTGTTGATTTGCTAGGGATTGAAGGAGGAGACCTAGATCTACACTTCCACCAAAGAAAAAAAATGATTCCTTCATACTTTCTTGTGTGAATTTTGTTACTCTTGCGTGTTTGAGCACCCTAGACGGAAGATGCAACTTCGGAGCCACAATCCATTATGGTGAAGATCTGGGGTGGGGTTGGGAGCCTCCAATTAAGTTGTGGAGATTGGCCCAACCTTGTTTGTAAAGGTCTGGTTGCTGCCTTCAAGGGCACCGCTAGCGGAATCACGACATCTTGCATTGTGCGAGGGCGTGAGGAGAATACCCTCGCCTTAGTGGCTTCTTGGGGAGCATTGTGCCACCACACAGCTCCAACGGATATGTACTTCTCCTCAGAGGGAAGGAACTTCGGTAACACATCCTCATCTCCTTCGACTACACCTGTGCTTACTTCTCACATTCACTTTGTGCAAGCTATTATTGTGTTGTATCATTTGCTTGCTTACTAGTTGTTGTTGCTAGCATCATATAGGTTGTTCACCTAGTGGCATATCTAGATAACCCTTTTGTTGCTAACCCTAATTTGTTAAAAAGCTAAAAATTAGTAGTTTCCTATTGACCCCCTCTAGTCAACCATATCGATCATTTCAATTGGTATCACAACTACGTCTCTTTTAAAGGCTTAACCACCTAAACAGCATGGCTGACAACGAGGCTCGGGATGGAGATAACTTCGCGGCCGCAACCGAGACCGTAGTCACCCGTGGTGAATTGAATAAGGCCATGGCCTCTCTCAAATCATTCGTGATGGACGGGGTCAAGGACATGCTAAATAAATTCGTTGAGAGTTTCAAACTTCCCATCGACCGTAAGCAAATGGTTGATCCCTTTTCTTAGGAAACTGATGTCGATTCCACCAAGGAATTGGCTAGTATCATTATCATTAATTCTTCTCAATGAAAAAAATGGATTGGGCAGCCATGTCGTAGTTGCCCCTCCTCGGTCCTATGCGGGACCGGTCCCTTCACCTCATATTAACTCTCATGGCCCCCACCCAAACTGGATTTGACTAACTTTCCTAATTGGGTTTTTCGTATCAAGTCTCATTTGAATCACAACTCAAAACAATGTGGAGGGTGATTGAGCAAGGCTTTCACCCTCATGATACCAACAACATGGCTCCAAGAGAAGAGGTGGACAATCAACTTAATGCCTCCATGTTGTTCATTCTCCTAGCCGCCATACCTCCCGAAGATCTTGCTCATTTGTGCCCCTTCACCATTCCCAAATATGCATGGGCGCACATGATGACGAGTTGATGGATATACTTCTCTCCCCTCATTGGTTACCCCAAGTGGAAGGTGGAGATGTAGTCAGCAGCAGATTTCCGTTACACGAAGACTGTAAGGTTTATCGAACCAGAAGGACTCCTAGGCTCAACAAGTAGGTGTCTTCCACCCTTGCGCTAGCATAAGACGTGGACCTGCACACACAACAAATAACTTTGCTCCCAACGAGTACAAAGAGGTTGTCAATCTCTCCGGCCTTGTAGTTTGCAAAGGATCAAAACACAAGCAGGAAGGTAATAGTGATTGCAACGGAAAAGTAAATGAAAGCGGTAAATGATGGAGGTGTAAAAAATGATGGTGATATGGACCGGAGTCACATGATGTTTATTAGTGATGTCACTCTCCCAAAAGATGATAAATGACTATGCTAGGGCAAACAAATCACAGTTGTTGACGGAATTATGATCGCACCGCAATGCTAATTATGCTCCTTGATAGTTATAGGTTCAATAGTAATAGGCAGTACGCCAAGACAAGTAGACCGTTTATTCATCAGCATCTACTTACTAATCCTCCACCTTGAGATATCTATCTAGAACAACTCTCCGGTATTAAGTTGCGAGCCCCACCCAAAGTGTAAACTCAAAGCAACGGACAACTGCATCAACGAACTATGCGTAAGGTAAACAATCCTTGCAACCGTGGTCACAAGCACCGTTGTTTTCTCCCTGGTGGCAACAAGCACATCCCCTAGTCTCATGTTTCTGTCACTCAAGCTAGACATCGAGGGGCCCGAACCCACAATCATGCATAATACTCCCTCTTGGAGTTACGATCTACTACTTGGCCAAAGCAATAAAAAGCAACGGAGAACATGCGAGAATCACTAAGGAACATAATGTAAAAGGATAATCAAATATATAACTCATAACAATCTGAACATAATCTCATAATCCATCGGATCCCAACAAACCGAGCATAGCAAAAGCAATAGAATTACATAGATGCCTTGATCTTGTAGGGCAGCTCACAAGGACTAACCATTGAAGCACAAGATTGGAGAGAAGAGATCACATAGCTACTGTTCATGGATTCATGGTCTAAGGAGGACTACTCACGACACGTCCGGGAAGCGTCCATGGTGGTGGATAAGCTCCCGGAGGTCAATACTCCCTCCGGCAGGGTGCCGGGAAGAGGTCTCCTGACGCTCCCGATCTTGGAAGCGCTGCGGCAGCGGAGCGATGGAGAAATTCGCGATTCCAGAAAGTCTGCGAGAGTTTCCTCACATATATCCAAATATAGGCCAAAAGAGGGCACCGGAGGAGGTGGGACCCACCCAGGAAACCTCCTGGCGTGGCCTAGGGCCTGGTCGCGCCAGCAGGCCGCCTGGGAGGCCCATGACCCTCCTTCGGTGATCCCAAAGCTTCTGTTTCGCTGATTTTATATATATTTTTTCTGGATTTTTTCGGGCTTCTAAAAATTGGGTAAAAGCCCCTGCAGAATAGACATCAACACACAGAAACTGGCACTGGGTGTACTGAGTTAGTAGGTTAGTCCAAATATGTGTAAAATGATATAAAAATGTAGCAAAACATATAACAATGTCACCCAAAAGATCGGAACAAGCAGAAATTATAGATACGTTTGAGACGTATCAACATCCCCAAGCTTAATTTCTGCTCGTCCTCAAGTAGATAAATGATAACACAATTATTTTCGTGGTGACATGCTAACACACATATAAGAACTTCAAAATAAAGCAAGTGACATATGCAATTCAAGTCAAGACGATAACAAGCAAGAATCTATATCTAGTATTGAATTTAGCAAAGTAAAAACATAATGGTGCAAGAGCTCTCGTTGTCCGTGACTTGAATGTCTCCAAATGGTGTTTGCGTGCAAGAAGTGAGAGATGGGTTCAGAGATAATTTTTTAATTGAGAACTCAATCTACTAAACCTCACACTTAGTCTCCTTCGGAATCTTATTTTGACTCATCCCCAGACCACTTGTCACGCACAAGTCAAAATGATCCTTTCCCTTTCGATTTTGAGCACTCATGCAATGAATGAGCGTAAGCAAGATATGTTGGCACCTAGAATGGCAAATAGAATAATGATGGGGAAGGATGACAAAAAGGTGTGAAAGGCTCACATCAATGAGGACAACCATAGGCGAGAGAAAGCCAAATGATAGATATGATGTGAGGAGTAGGGATTACCATGTAACGGATGCACATATGAGCTAAGGTAAGCTCTCCAATGGAACTAGTGGGGGTGCATCCAACTTGTTTGCTCATGAATACCTAGAGCTCATTTGAGGAGGCTCATCATTGGAATATGCAAACCAAGTTCTATAGTGTAAGGGTCCCCACATAGTTATGCGTGAATGATAATCTCTATGTAGTACCAATATAATAATGGAGTACGAGTGTGGATCTTTCAAAGGAATATTAGTGTTGCCCCCTTCTCTTTTTTTTTCTGTGGCCTGTTTGTCTCTTTCTTTTTATCTCTCATTTGTCCTCTTTGGGATCTTTTGTTTTGTCCACTTTGGGATCTTTTCCTCTCTTAAGGGCAACACTCTTTATTTTAGATGAATAGAAAGAAAAATCATCACACTTTATAAGAAGTACTGAACATAAAGACAAGTGAAAACTATCATGATGTATGCAAATGTATGCCTCTGCCGGTGTAGCAGGATATGCAATGATACTAGCGCGTCATGTAGCAGTAATGAGGGCAATGCCCAACTATCATGCGGCTCTATGATCAAGAAAAATCATGTATGACATGAAGATCAAGTCATGGGATGATGGATGTTGCATGGCAATGTATCTCGTAAAGGCTATGGAAATGCCTTAATAGGTAGGTATGGTGGCTGTTTTGAGGAAAGATATAATGAGGCTTATGTATGACAGAGCATATCATGTCATGGGTTTGGATGCACCGACGGAGTTTTCACCAACTCTCAATGTGAGAAAGGGCAATGCACGGTACCGAAGAGGCTAGCAAAATATGGATGGTGGAAGTGCCAACAAGCGAATACTCACATTAGTCTGAAGAACTCATACGCTTATTATCGGTAACTCTCTATCTAGTTAGTAAATTCACAAAGAGACAAGTACCCTGAGGAGGAATTTTGGGGGTTTGGTTATCCTTGCGCATCCTCGACTCATGGTAACGTGAGGGTACTCTACATATTCCAACCCCTCTAGAGGTTAGCGATCAATTTAGTAGCTAGAGTTCTCAACTAATTTTAGTTTTTTGAAAAACACACGGATTTCCAAAAATACTACACCTATCACCAATAGGCTCAAGCTCTTGGCACCAATGGTCCAAACATTACTCGAATCAATACCCCAAAACTATTGCAAGTTACTACTATACTTAAATAGCAACCTCAATTACCTACTCATGCAAGACACACAACTTAGTACAACGAGCCAACTCTCTAAACAAGATAAGCATGATAACTCAAGAGAGTTCCAAAATCAACCTAAATAAAAGCTGTTAAAAAGATAAGCATGAAAACTAAGAGCTAAGCATGACAATAGCTACGAGAAGATGAAGAACACACACAAAGGATAAGCATGAAAAGCTATGTTGTGTTCTAGAGTAGAATGGAGTGTGTCTCTCTCCCAAACAAGGTATGCTAGGTTCCTACTTGTTATAACCAGCACACAAAACTAAAACAAACTAAAAAGCAAATAGGGGGACGCTTCAAGTATAGCACATATCATATGATGTGATAAAAATATAGCATGGAGATGAATGAACCGATGATTGTTGATAGAGAAGGGGGTGCATGGGGGCATACCCAAGCTTAGACGCTTGAGTCTCCTTGAATATTTCTTGGGATGGATGGGGGCATCTCCAAGTTTGAGCGTTTGACACTCCTTTATCTTCTTTCATCATCTCTCCCATCGCATACTTGAAAACTCCCTTCATACAAAACTCATCATAAGCTGATTAGAGTGGTTAGTTCCCTTAATAAAGTAATTAAATAACTGCTGGAAATAAGGATTTTCATGAAAAGCTACTGCTTCTCATGATTGCCAAAAGGTCTATTGCAAATGAAAAGCAAGCTTAGGATTCGCAAAACAATGAAAACGCAAAACATGGCAGAATATGTGAAAAAAGAATAACATGTAGTAAATAATTTATTCAGGGTAGTTTTGTAACTCAAATAAAAAACTCAGAACAAATGTGAGAAAGACAATTATACAGAGCATGCTGTCAAAAAAAATTCAGATCAAAAAGATGATCTGGTGATTTTTGGCAAATGTTTCCGTCAAGCAGACATACTCTGTTTCTGGACAGCATGCCACAACTTTTGAACTTTCTTGCAATCGAAGGCTAAAACTTGGCACAAAGCTTAAAAATAAAGATACAATGATGTTGCTACAGAAGTAACACACATCAAGACCACTAAAACAAATTGGGTTGCCTCCCAACAAGCGCTTTCTTTTATGCCTTTGAGCTAGGCACAATGCAAGAAGATCAAGTGTTATCAACTCCAAAAGAATAACTTGCCCGTGTAACAGACTCATAAGGTAACTTAATCTTCTTTACAGGGAAGTGTTCCATTCCCTTTTTAAGAGGAAATTGGAATTTAATAATTCCCTCTTTCATGTCAATGATAGCACCAACGGTGCGGAGAAAAGTATGTCCCGAAATAATTGGACATGAAGGATCACATTCAATGTCACATAATTATCATTGACAACAATAGAAACATCATCAATTCTCCCTAAAGGTTTCTTTATGGAAGAATAAACGAGATGAACACCAAAATAACATGGATCAAAAGGTTTCTAATCAAGCATATCATACATTCTTTTGGGCATAACGGAGGCACTAGCTCCAACATCACACAAAGCAAAGCAAGAGATATTATTCAATTTTATTTTGACCATAGGATCCCAACCATCTTCTAGTTTTCTAGGAATAGAAGTCTCTAGCTTGAGCTTCTTGTCCCTAGCTTTGATAATAGCATTGGTAATATGCTCGGTGAAGGCAATATTGAGTGTACTAGTGTGGGGGTCTTTAGCCATTCTTTGCAAAAAGGTGATGACTTTGGAGAGACTACAATTGTCAAAATCAAGGTTACTACCATTAATTAAAGTGGTAGTAATGTCATCTAAGCTCATTCTTTTGGTAGTCTCTAAATTCATAGGACCTTCTTGTCCTATAGTTGAGGTATTAGCATCACCATTAATGGGTCCATTGGGACTAGGAGTGCGATGGGTGCTAAAAGTTTTGAGATCCTCAACAACTTGTATAGTAGCAATTGTAGTGTGTGTAGGAAGGCTCTTAGTTCTCTCTTCCTCTTCTTTTTCTCTAGCCCATCTCTCTTTAAGTTTGGCTAGCATTCTTATGTTCTCATTAATTTGGACTTGGATAGCATTCATGGGTGTGGTGTTCCTTTCCTCAAGTGGGGAAGTTCTAATTTTAAGCATCTCTACATCATGAGCTATGTTGTAAACCTTCAAAGAGGGACTATCTAATTTCTCTAGTTTCTCTTCAACACTATTGTTGAAGGCTTTTTGAGAAGTGATACAATCCTTAAGCATTCTCTCTAATTCAGAAGTGGAGTTTTTGGTGCTAGGATAATTGTTGTTGTTCCCATAGTTGTTGGATGGGACCAGTCTAGGATTGCTACCAAAATTACTCCTATAAGCATTGTTGTTAAAGTTGTTACTAGAAATAAAATTAACACCCACTTGCTCTCTTTATTGAGCAACTAAATAATTTAAAGGAACATCATGAGGATCAATAGGAGCTTGCTTAGTAAGTAGAGTCATGATCATGTCAACCTTATCATTAAGGGAGGAGATTTCCTCAATAGAGTTTACCTTCCTACCTGTTGGAGCTCTCTCGGTGTGCCACTGAGAATAGTTTGTCATCATCTCATCCAATAGTTTTGTGGCAGCACCAAGTGTAGTTGACATAAAGGTTCCTCCCGCGGCCGAGTCTAACAGATTCCGCGAGGTAAAGTTCAATCCTGCATAGAACGTTTCGATAACCATCGAAGTAGTCAAACCATGAGTAGGACAATTCTTAACAAGAGACTTCATACGTTCCCAAGCTTGAGCAACATGTTCATTATCCAATTGCCTAAAATTCATAATGTTACTTGATACGTCTCAAACGTATCTATAATTTTTGATGGTTTCACGCTGTTATCTTGTATTCTTTGGATGTTTTATGTACCTTTTATATCTTTTTTGGGGCTAATTTATTGATTCAGTGCCAAGTGCCAGTTCCTGTTTTTTCCATGTTTTGACTCTTTCCAGATCTGATTTTGGAATGGAGTCCAAACGGAATAAAAACACCGAAATGATTTTTTCCCGAACGTAAGAAAACCAGGGGACTTTTGGGCCAAGCCAGGTGGGCTCCAGGGAGCCCACAAGCCCCCACTCCGCCACCAGGTGGAGGCGGCGGTGGGCAGGCTTGTGACCTCCTGGCCGCCCCCTGACCTAGGTTTTTGGCCTATAAATTCCCAAATATTCCGCAAAAAATCAGGGGAGCCTCGAAAATACTTTTCCGCCGCCGCAAGCTTCCGTTTTCGCGAGATCTCATGTGGAGACCCTTCCTAGCACCCTGCCGGAGGGGACTTTGGAGTTGGAGGGCTTCTTCATCATCATCATCACCCCTCCAATGACTCGTGAGTAGTTCACTTCAGACCTACGGGTCCATAGTTAGTAGTTAGATGGCTTCTTCTCTCTCTTGGATCTTCAATACAAAGTTCTCCATGATCTTCATGGAGATCTATCCGATGTAATCTACTTTGGCGGTGTGTTTGTCGAGATCTGATGAATTGTGGATTTGTGATCAGATTATCTATGATTTATATTTGAGTCTTTGCTGATTTCTTATATGCATGATTTGATATCCTTGTAAGTCTCTCCGAGTCTTGGGTTTTGTTTGGCCAACTAGATCTATGATTCTTGCAATGGGAGAAGTGCTTGGTTTTGGGTTCTACCATGTGGTGACCTTTTCGAGTGACAGTAGGGGCAGCAAGGCACACATCAAGTAGTTGCCATCAAGGGTAAAAAGATGGGGTTTTTATCATTGGTTTGAGATTATCCCTCTACATCATGTCATCTTCTTAAGGCGTTACTCTGTTCTTATGGACTTAATACACTAGATGTATGCTGGATAGCAGTCGATGTGTGGAGTAATAGTAGTAGATGCAGAAAGTATCGGTATACTTGTTTCGGACGTGATGCCTATAGAAATAACCATTGCATAGATATCGTCACGACTTTGCGAGGTTCTATCAATTGCTCGACAGTAATTTTTCCAGACAATGTCTACTTTCTTTCATGAGAGAAGCCACTAGTAAACACTACGGCCCCCGGGTCTATTCACATCCATCGTTTACACCTCCGCTTTTACTTTGCTTTGTTACTTTGTTGCTTTCAGTTTTCACTTGGAAAACAATCTATAAGGGATTGACAACCCCTTCATAGCGTTGGGAGCAAGTTTTTGTGTTTGTGCAGGATCTTGAGATACTCCTCCACTGGATTGATACCTTGGTTCTCAAACTGAGGGAAGTACTTACCACCGCTATGCGACATCACCCTTTCCGCTTCGAGGAAACACCAACGCAAGGCTCCAAGGCCACGGGGGAAATCCTTTGCATACTTGCCTAGGAAGTCCCTTAAGGCGTAGCCATAGCTGAAGGATTCCTGGTGCCGTTGCTGAGGAGTATCAAGCAACACTCCTATTTCTGGCGCCGTTGGAAGGTCTTTTGTTGCAGTAGCAGAAGTATTTATGGCGCCGTTGCCGGGGAGGAGGATCGCTTGCCGAGGAGATCAAGACAAGAGTAATCTCCCGCCAGCACGCCTATTTCTGGCGCCGTTGCCGGGGAGGAGAGATCAAGATCTATCCAAGTAGGTGTCACAAACTCTTCTCTTGCATTTACTTTTGTTGCCAGTTGCCTCTCATTTTCCTCTCCCCCACTTCACATTTTCCGTTTTCATGCGCCTTTCTCCTTCGCCGTTTTCTTTTGCCCTTGCTGTTTCCCTTTGCCGTTTTTCTTGCTTGCTTGTGTGCTTGTTTGTTTGTTGAAGTCATCATGGCTGAAAACACCAAATTTGCGACTTCTCGAGCACTAATAATAATGATTTTATTAGTACTCCGATTGCTCCCGCCACTAGTGCAGAATCGTATGAAATCAATGCAGCTTTGCTGAATCTTGTTATGAAAGAGCAATTCTCTGGCCTTCCTAGTGAAGATGCCGCAACCCATCTCAATACCTTCATTGAGCTTTGCGATATGCAAAAGAAAAGAGATGTGGATAATGACGTGATTGAGTTGAAACTTTTTTCCTTTCTTGTTGCGAGATCGCGCAAAAACTTGGTTTTCTTCTTTGCCTAAAAATAGTATCGATTCTTGGGATAGATGCAAAGATGCTTACATATCCAAGTATTTTCCGCCGGCTAAGATCATCTCGTTACGTAACGATATCATGAATTTCAAGCAACTTGATCATGAACACGTTGCACAATCTTGGGAGAGGATGAAGCTTATGATTAGAAATTGTCCCGCTCATGGCTTGAGTTTGTGGATGATTATACAAATCTTTTACGCTGGTTTGAATTTCCCCTCGCGCAATATCTTGGACTCCGCCTCAGGTGGAACGTTCATGGAAATCATGTTAGGAGACGCTACAAAACTCCTAGACAATATCATGACCAACTACTCTCAGTGGCACACTGAAAGGTCGCCTGCTAGCAAAAAGGTGCACGCTATAGAAGAGATTAACTCGCTTAGTGCTAAGATGGACGAGTTGATGAATTTGGTTGCTAGTAGAAAGGCTACCGTAGATCCTAATGACATGCCACTATCTTCTTTGATTGGGAGTAGCAACGCTAGTTTGGACGTGAATTTTGTTGGTAGGAACAATTTTGGCAACAACAATGCTTTTAGAGGAAACTATGTTCCTAGGCCTTTTCCTAGTAACTCCTCTAACAATTATGGCAATTCCTACAACAACACTTATGGAAATCACAACAAATTACCCTCTGATCTAGAGAGTAATATCAAAGAGTTCATCAACTCTCAAAAGATTTTCAATGCGTCCATAGAGGAAAAACAACTCAAAATAGACGATTTGGCTAAGAGCGTTGATAGGATGTCTTGTGATATTGATGCTTTGGAAGTTAGATGCTCTCCTCCCAAGATCAACTTGGATGAAACTTTGAAAGCTATGCGTATCTCCATGAATGAGAGCAAAGAAAGAACCGCCCCAAATTTGTGCTAGACATGAATGGTTTAAAAGGGTGCGTTCTAGTGATGCAAATCACGAAGATCTTAAAGTGCTTGGTGTGTCTCCTCTTGAATCTTTGTTTTCGCGTGTCAAACCTACTTATGGAGGGGCTGGATATGAATCCACTTTGGTTGAAAAACGCCCCTATGATTCGGAGTCCACCTATCTTGATGATAAAGGTGTGGAGAGTGGAGTAGAAGAAGTCAAAATTTTGGGTAGTAATTAAACTCCCACTTTGGATTTCAAGGAATTCAATTATGATAATTGCTCCTTGTTTGAATGCATTTCTTTGATGCAATCCATTGCAAACTCTCCACATGCTTATAGCCAAAGCAAAGCCTTTACCGCGCATATCGTAGATGCTATGATGAAATCTCTTGAAGAGAAGCTCGAACTAGAAGTCTCTATACCTAGAAAACTTCATGATGAGTGGGAACCTACTATCAAAATCAAGATCAAAAACTATGAGTGCAATGCTTTGTGTTATTTGGGTGCTAGTGTTTCCGCGATTCCAAAGTCTTTATGTGATATTCTTGGTTTTCATGAGATTGAAGAGTGTTCTCTTAATTTGCATCTTGCGGATTCTACTGTCAAGAAACCCATGGGGAGGATCGATGATGTTCTTATTGTTGAAAATAAGAACTATGTACCCGTGGATTTCATTATACTTGACATAGATTGCAATCCTTCATGTCCCATTATTGTTGGTAGACCTTTCCTAAGGACTATTGGTGCTATCATCGATATGAAGGAAGGGAATATTAGATTTCAATTTCCTTTAAAGAAGGGCATGGAGCACTTTCCTAGAAAGAAAATAAGATTGCCTTATGAATCTATGATGAGGGCTACTTATGGTTTGAGCACCAAAGATGACTATACGTGATTCCATCACTTTCGCCTAGCTAAGGGCGTTAAACAAAAGCACTTGTTGGGAGGCAACCCAACGAATCTATCCTTTTTTCTTTCTGTTTTGTGTTTTCCACACTTTCATAATTCTGTTATGATTGTGTTTTTTATGTTTTTTTTGCGTTTGTGCCAAGCAAAACCGTTATGATTAGTCTTGGGGATGATCGTTTGGTCATGCTGGAAAAGACAGAAAATTTCTGCTCACGAAAATAATTTTCCTTTTTTATCTGTAAGAGATTTGGAGTTGATTATTTTTGCTGCTGATTGCTATGCAAATTCTTCAGACTGTCGTAATTTTTCAGAATTGTTAAAGTACCAGAGGTATACGAAACATACAGATTGCTACAGACTGGTCTGCTGTTAACAGATTCTGTTTTTGTTGTGTTGGTTGCTTATTTTGATGAAACTATGGATAGTATCGGGGGATATTAGCCATGGAAGATTGAAAGTACAGTAACCCAACATCAGCACAAGTATAATGTAAGTTTTCTACAGTACCTAAGGAAGTGGTGGTTTGCTTTCTTGTACTAATGTTATCATGAGTTTCTGTTTAAGTTTCGTGTTGTGAAGTTTTCAAGTTTTGGGTGGATTTCTTATGGACAAAGAGATAAAGAGTGACAAGAGATCAAGCTTGGGTATTCCCAAGGCACCCCAAGAGATTAAAGGATGCCGAAAAAGCCTAAGCTTGGGGATGCCCCGGGAAGGCATCCCCTCTCTCGTCTTCAATCCATCGGTAACGTTACTTGGGGCTATATTTTTATTCACCACATGTTATGTGTTTTTGCTTGGAGCGTCTTGTATCGTAGGAGTCTTTTATTTTTGTTGTGTCACAGTCATCCTTGCTGCACATCTAGAGAGAGAGACACGCACACACCGTGATTTTGTCTAGCTTCACTTATATCTTTTGGTAGACAATTCAGCTCACATGTGCTTCACTTATATCTTTTGAGCTAGATACTTTTGCTCTATGTGCTTCACTTATATCTTTTAGAGCGCAGCGGTGCGTGGCTTGGTAGTTGATATATGCTTTGAAAGTAGTCTCAAAAGGGGTAGTTATCCAAAGGGATGCGAAAACTTCCACCTTCATGTGCATTGAATAGTTAGAGAAGTTTGATTCATCTCAATTAGTTTTGAGTTGTGGTTATGGTAATATTGAAGTCATGCTAGTAAGGTGTTGTGAATCTAGAAATACTTGTGTTGAAGTTAGTGATTCCCGTAGCATGCATGTATGGTGAACCGATATGTGATGAAATCTGAGCATGATTAGTATATTGATTGTCATCCTTTGCGTGGCGGTCGGGGTCGCGCGATGGTTTATACCTACCAACCCTTCCCCTAGGATTATGCGTTGAATGCTTTGTGTCGATTACTAATAAAACTCTTGCAACAAGTATATGAGTTCTTCATGACTAATGTTGAGTCCATGGTTTAGATGCACTTTCACCTTCCACCATCACTATCTTCTTAGTGTCGTGCAACTTTCGCCGGTGCACAAAACCCACCATTAGCCTCCCTCAAAACAGCCACCATACCTACCTACTATGGCTTTTTTCAAAGTCATTCTAAGATATATTGCCATGCAACTACCACCATGACATGTGCCACCACGTCTACTTTGCCTTTGCATGATCGTAAGATAGCTAGCATGATGTTTCCATTGATGTCTATGCCATGCTAGATCATTGCCACGGTACACTAGCGAAGGCATTCCATATAGAGTCATTGTTACTCTAAGTTTTGAGTTGAAAGTGTGATGATCATCATTAATGGAGCATTGTCCCATGTGAGGAAATAAAAGAGGCCAAAGAAGCCCACCAAAAAAAGAGAGGACAAAGAGCCCACCACAATAAAAAAATGAGAGAAAAAGAGAGAAGGGACAATGCTACCACTTTTTCCACACTTGTGCATATTAAGCACCATGATCTTCATGATTGAGAGTCTCTCGTTTTGTCACCACCATATAGCTAGTGGGAAATTTTCATTATATAACTTGGCTTGTATATTCCAATGATAGGCTTCCTCAAAATTGCCTTAGGTCTTCGTGAGCAAGCAAGTTTGATGCACACCCACTAGTTTTCTTTAAGAGCTTTCACATACTCGTAGCTCTAGTGCATCATTTGTATGGCAATCCCTACTCACTCACATTGATATCTATTGATGAGCATCTCCACAGCTCATTCATATGCCTAGTTAATGTGGCTATCTTCTCCTTTTTGTCTTGCAACCTCCACTACATTCCACACCATCTATAGTGCTATAACCATGGCTCACGCTCATGTATTGCGTGAGAGTTGAAAAGGTTTGAGAAAGTAAAGGTGTGAAACAATTACTTGGCCAATACCGGGGTTGTGCACGATTCAAATTCATTGTGCAATGATGATAGAGCATAGCCAGACTATATGCTTTTGTAGGGATAACTTTCTTTTGGCCTTGTTATTTTGAAAGTTCATGATTACTTTGCTAGTTTGCTTGAATTATTATTGTTTCCATGTCAATAGCAAACTATTGTTTTGAATCTAATGGATCTGAACATTCACGTCACATAAGAGTAATTACAAAGGACACCTATGCTAGGTAGCATGAAAGCATCAAAAATTCATTCTTATCACTTCCCTACCCGAGGACGAGCAGGAGTTAAGCTTGGGGATGCTTGATACGTCTCAAACGTATCTATAATTTTTGATGGTTTCATGTTGTTATCTTTTCTTCTTTGTTTGTTTTATGTACCTTTTATATCTTTTTGGGACTAACTTATTAATTCAGTGCCAAGTGCCAGTTCCTGTTTTTTCCGTGTTTTTGACTCTTTTCATATCTGATTTTGGAACGGAGTCCAAACGGAATAAAAACCCCGAAATGATTTTTTCCCGAACGACAGAAGTCCATGGGGCTTTTGGGCCAAGCCAGGTGGGCTCGAGGGAGCCCACAAGCCCCCACTCCGCAACCAGGGGGGAGGCGGCAGTGGGCAGGCTTGTGGCCTCCCTGGCCGCCCCCTGATCTAGGTTTTTGGCCTATAAATTCCCAAATATACCGCAAAAAATCAGGGGAGCCTCGAAAATACTTTTCCGCCGCCGCAAGCTTCCGTTTCCGCGAGATCTCATGTGGAGACCCTTCCTAGCACCCTGCCGGAGGGGACTTTGGAGTTGGAGGGCTTCTTCATCATCATCATCACCCCTCCAATGACTCGTGAGTAGTTCACTTCAGACCTACGGGTCCATAGTTAGTAGTTAGATGGCTTCTTCTCTCTCTTGGATCTTCAATACAAAGTTCTCCATGATCTTCATGGAGATCTATCCGATGTAATCTACTTTGGCGGTGTGTTTGTCGAGATCCGATGAATTGTGGATTTGTGATCAGATTATCTATGTTTTATATTTGAGTCTTTGCTGATTTCTTATATGCATGATTTGATATCCTTGTAAGTCTCTCTGAGTCTTGGGTTTTGTTTGGCCAACTAGATCTATGTTTCTTGCAATGGGAGAAGTGCTTGGTTTTGGGTTCTACCATGTGGTGACCTGTAGCGACCCGACTCAAGACGAGTCAAGCCTCTGGTGTTTCCGTACCATCCCAAGATCATGCTGGTACACACACAGTACATGATAGATATATTCAAGAGTTCAATCACACAGCTTTCTTAATCGAAATCTCATAAAGAGTACTTTATTACAATAAAGGATTACAATAAAGTGGCTGAAGGCCATCTCATGAGATATCTAACGAAGACTAGCGGAAGCATGAGGTAGACGAGTCCATCCGAATCCAAGGGCATGTCGCTGAGCGTAGATCATAGCCTCACTCCTGGTCGGAAAAGTACTCTGCAACATGATACGTTGCAGCCATGTAGGTCAGCATATTGAATATGCCGGCAAGTCATCAAAGAGAGGGGGAAAAATAATAATCAACTATCTCTACATGCATATTTGGCCGGTGGGGCTAAGTTTTGCATAAAGCCAGTTTTATCCTACAACAAGAGGGGTTGAAAGCAAAATATTACTACATAGTTTGTGGTTAACGAGATGGTTCCGCCAACGAATTATCGTACCCGAATAGTTGTTAACACCCACATCATTATTAAGTTGTGTCGAGAGCTCAGGGGAAATTCAATGCCTTCGGCTCAAGTTGTCCATGACCGTGGACACGGGTAATCGGTTAGGTTGGGCACTCTGCAGAGTTTTGCACACGTTCCCCACAAGATTTGATCGCCTCCGGGTTTGTCCTCGCACTTCCGGGTGTTTGAAGACCGGATGATCAAAACATGGTCTTTCAACGGGTCCCTCTGAATCCCTGTCGGTGCCCATCCATTCCTACCGTTCTTCTACATCTGCTAGCACCGCCTGTCCAGAGTCGCCGCGTTGTCCAACCAAGCCAGAGCCCATAATGACTTGTGGCTGTGCAGGTAAGCCTTGAGTCTTGAAGTCTCCGTCCGTCTCTTCGAGCCTGGGTGAAGCTTTCCGCGGGATGACATGGCCTCTCCAGCATCCCGGGCATCCACTGGGTTCTCCAGGGAGCCGATCAACCGTCCTTCACCCAGAGTTGCATTGCATCCGAGGTCTTGAAAATCTTGTCTTAACCGGTCTTGATTATTATATCAACCTCGCATCACTCGTGGTATACACTCAACCGATAACCCGTCTACTCAAGCATAGCATTAAGAAATTGTCGTCCCGGGGCCAACTATCGAGGTTGTTGTGTTCCTACCACATGATACTACAACTTGCACTAAAGTTTCCAAGTACCTAGGCAGCATGCAAATTGGGCACAGAAAGGTGATCTACCATGCATCGAAAATATAGGTAAAATAACATGATCAAAATGACTTGCCTTGATGATAGTTGTCTTGCTCGAGCGCTTCTAACTAACACGCTTCGCACTCCGGATGATCTACCGATACAAACACAAAACACACCATAAGCACTTCAATCAAGCCACAAGAAGAAATAACATCGCAAGTAAGGATTTGCTAATGCCTACGCAAAAGAATTCATCACGCACCGGTATGGCAGAAACTTGTTTCTGTTGAAAACACCAGTAAAAATACTTTAAATTTTTTGAAACTTCTACCACAGTAAGATTTTATCACTAGGAAGCAGTAGCAAAAATAATCAACTCAAAATCAATTTTTAAACTCCTGGAATAGGCAAAACAAGGTTTAAACTAAATCTGTCCTAACTTATATTTGAAAATTTCAAACATAGACACATTATATGTTTTTAAAAACTAAAGGAAATTTGTGAGCTACTGGAAAAATAATCAATGTCATTGGACTTCGGTATAAAAAGTTGTGGCCAAAACAAAACAGAAACTTTCTGTTTTTGCAAACAGGCAGAAAAAATAAAACTAACCTAGCTAACTAATGGGGTACACGTGGCATGTTGCTATTGGCTGCGGAGGGCTTTTGTTGCAATGCTTCGGGCAAACGGCCGACGCTAAGCAAAACTCGCTGGTTAAACGTTAAGTGAAATAAAAACCGTTGGTTTTCTAAGATAAACCGAAGAGGTAACTAGGGATCTAATCTAGACCATATATCCAAGATCTAATGGTTACAAAAAGAAAAAGAAGAAAGTAACAAAGGGGGAGAAGAGAGCTACCGTGCTGGGGCAGTACTCCGGCGGGAAGGGGTCGCCGACGAGGGTGAGGGAGCTCCGGGGGGCAGTGGAGAGGTCGGGGCGGCGGCGGGGCTGGAGAGGGTGCTGGGGCGCTGCTCCGGCGGGGTAGACGTGGTGCAGGAGCTTGGCTCCGGCGGGCGGCGGCAGCGGAGGCTCGGGCGACGGTTCGTCGGGGTAGGGTTGGGAATGGGGCTGCGGCGGGGCGCTGGGTATTTATAGGCCTGGGGAGGGAGTAGAAAGGAAGGGGAGAGAGGAAACGGGGAAGAAATCCCGGCGGTCTCGGGCGGGCTCGGTCTCGGGCACTGGTTTGGAAAGAGGAGGAAGAAGGGTGGCCGACGGGGAGTGGGTTCGGTCGGGTGGGGCCCAGCGGCCAGTGAGAGGGAGGCGGTGGAGAGTGGGGCGGGTGGCCGGCTTTTAAGGGATTTAGATCCCGGGTACTAGGGGATCGGCCCAAGGCCTATATAGCGCTCGACAGCGGTTCTAAAGGAAAAAAAATACTTTCCTATTTATAACTTTTTTCGAGACAGAAAATAAAAACGAATAAAAAGGAAATAAATCAAAATATTAATATAGGGTATTATATACCAAAAAATTCAGAAAAATATCCTCTACCCGAATAACATTTTTTTAAAGCAAAAATAAAAACTTAAAATAAATGTTTTTTCAGAAATTCCCTAATTTGCTTTATTTCTTTTTGCAATTGTTTTTGCAAATATTCTTTGGGTTTTCTTGGCTCCAACATTTCAGAAATTGCCGGCACTTTGGAGGGTCATTTTCCTCCGCTCTCTCTCTTGCGTGCAAGAGAGTATTTTCTCCGAGCATTTCTCGCGCGAGGAAAAATGGAAATGCAAAACAAAAAGACGAAGGAAATTCACGTGCTAAATTTAATTCAATCAATATGCATAGATGCTTAGATACAATGTAAAACATTCCCAATTAGGAAAATCGGGATGTTACATGACCTTTCCCAGTGACAGTAGGGGCAGCAAGGCACACATCAAGTAGTTGCCATCAAGGGTAAAAAGATGGGGTTTTTATCATTGGTTTGAGATTATCCCTCTACATCATGTCATCTTTCTTAAGGCATTACTCTGTTCTTATGGACTTAATACACTATATGCATGCTGGATAGCGGTCGACGTGTGGAGTAATAGTAGTAGATGCAGAAAGTATCAGTCTACTTGTTTCGGACGTGATGCCTATAGAAATAATCATTGCATAGATATCGTCACGACTTTGCGCGGTTCTATCAATTGCTCGACAGTAATTTGTTCACCCACCATCTACTTGCTTTCATGAGAGAAGCCACTAGTAAACACTACGGCCCCCGAGTCTATTCACATCCATCGTTTACACCTCCACTTTTACTTTGCTTTGTTACTTTGTTGCTTTCAGTTCTCACTTGGCAAACAATCTATAAGGGATTGACAACCCCTTCATAGCATTGGGAGCAAGTTTTTGTGTTTGTGCAGGATATTGAGATACTCCTCCACTGGATTGATACCTTGGTTCTCAAACTGAGGGAAGTACTTACCACCGGTACGCTACATCACCCTTTCCGCTTCGAGGGAACACCAACGCAAGGCTCCAAGGCCACGGGGGAAATCCTTTGCATACTTGCCTAGGAAGTCCCTTAAGGCGTAGCCGCAGCTGAAGGATTCCTGGTGCCATTGCTGAGGAGTATCAAGCAACACTCCTATTTCTGGTGCCGTTGGAAGGTCTTTTGTTGCAGTAGCATTACTCCTCAACTGGATAATCTTAGCAGGGGGTAATACTTTCCAATAAAAGCATCTTTGCACTTATCCCAAGAATCTATGCTATTCCTAGGCAAAGATTGAAGCCACACTTTAGCTCCTCCTCTCAAGGGGAAAGCAAAAAGCTTAAGTTTAATAATATCACCATCTACTTCTTTATATTTTTGCATATCAGAGAGCTCAACAAAATTGTTCAAGTGCAAGGCAGCATCATCTCCAGCACCGGAGAATTGATCTTTCATAACTAGGTTCAGCAAAGCAGGTTCAATCTCATAGGACGTGGCCTCAGTGGCAGGAGCAACAATAGGAGTGCAGATAAAGTCATGGTTGTTGTGACTAGTGAAGTCACACAACATGATGTTCTCAGTTGAACCCATAGCAGCGGCAACAAGCAAGAGCAAAGCAACTAATTTTTTTGTGGATTTTGGTATAGGACTCTAAAGCAAAAACTGAAAAGCAAACTAACAAGACAAAAAAGCAAAGGTAAAAGATAGCATGCAACTCCCCTATCTTGAAGAATGGAGTCCCCGACAACGGCGTTAGAAATTTGCTTGATGACGACTTGATGGATATACTTCTCGCCCCTCGTTGTTTACCCAAGTGGAAGGTGGAGATGTAGTCAGCAGCAGATTTCCCTTACACAGAGACTGTAAGGTTTATCGAACCAGAAGAACTCCTAGGCTCAACAAGTAGGTGTCTTCCACCCTTGCGCTAGCAGAAGACGTGGACCTGCACACACAACAAATAACTTTGCTCCCAACGAGTACAAAGAGGTTGTCAATCTCTCCGGCCTTGTAGTTTGCAAAGGATCAAAACACAAGCGGGAAGGTAATAGTGATTGCAACAGAAAAGTAAATGAAAGCGGTAAATGATGGAGGTGTAAACAATGATGGTGATATGGACCGGAGTCACATGATGTTCACTAGTGATGTCTCTCTCCCAAAAGACGATAAACGACTATGCTGGGGTAAACAAATCATAGTTGGGCAATTGAAAGAATTATGATCGCACCGCAATGCTAATTATGCTCCTTGATAGTTAGAGGTTCAATAGTAATGGGTAGTACGCCAAGACAAGTAGTCCGTTTATTCATCAGCATCTACTTACTAATCATCGACCTTGAGATATCTATCTTGAACATATCTCCGGTATTAAGTTACTAGCCCCACCCAAAGTGTAAACTCAAAGCAACGGAAAACTGCATCAACGAATTATGCGTAAGGTAAACAATCCTTGCAACCGTGGTCGCAAGCACCGTTGTTTTCTCCCTGGTGGCAACAAGCACATCCCCTAGTGTCATGTTTCTGTCAGTCAAGCTAGACATCGAGGGGCCCGAATTCACAATCATGCATAATGCTCCCTCTTGGAGTTACGATCTACTACTTGGCCAAAGCAATAAAAAGTGACAAAGAATATGCAAGAATCACTAAGGAGCATAATATAAAACAATAACCAAATATATAACTCATAACAATCTGAACATAATCTCATAATCCATCGGATCCCAACAAACCGAGCATAGCAAAAGCAAGAGAATTACATAGATGCCTTGATCATGTAGGGCAGCTCACAAGGACTAACCATTGAAGCACAAGATTGGAGAGAAGACATCACATAGCTACTGGTCATGGACTCATGGTCCAAGGAGAAGCTCCCAGAGGTCAATCCTCCCTACGGCAGGGTGCCGAGAAGAGGTCTCCTGACGGTCCCGATCTTGGAAGTGTTGCGGCGGCGGAACGATGGAGAAATTCGCGATTCCAGAAAGTCTGCGAGGGTTTCCTCATGGATCTCTAAATATAGGCCAAAGGAGGGCACCAGAGGAGGTGGGACACACCCAGGCGACCTCTTGGCGCGGCCAGCAGGCCGCGTGGGAGCCCCCTGGCCCCCTATGGCCCTCCTTCGGTGATGCCGAAGCTTCTGTTTCGCTGATTTTTTATATATTTTTTCTGGATTTTTCTGGGCTTTGGAAAATTGGGTAAAAGCCCGTGCAAAATAGACATCAGCAGACATAAATTGGCACTGGGTGCACTGAGTTAGTAGGTTAGTCCAAATATGTGTAAAATGATATAAAAGTGTAGCAAAACATATAACAATGTCACCCAAAAGATCATGGAACAAGCAGAAATTATAGATACGTTTGGGACGTATCAGCAGATTAGCTCCTTGTACAAAGGAAGCTCAAGCATTCAATGCTCAAACTTTGAGGTGGTTCTTAACGAAGCCGATGAGTTTGTGGCTCTTGTCGTCTCTCCTTGAGACCATGGGAGCAAGGACACATATGACAATTTGGTCAAGCGCAAGTTCCTCAAGGCCATCATGCACTTGTAACTAAATGGCTAGCCACAACTCTTGTTCATGGCACGCCATTTCTCACCAACGCCAGCACTAATATTTTTCAAATAGTGCTGGTGTAGGCTAAATTCGTACAACATAGCTATTAGCTTAGTGATGGTGTTGCACATTAGGCTCGGCGTTGCACATTTAGACACATTAGGCCCACGCCAGTACTAGTCGGTTTTAACAGTTCCCGACGTAGTAAAACCTTATCCTTTCATCCTCACTCTCTTGATCCCCAACTCCACCCGTCCTCTCTCCTCTCGATCCCCGCCGCCTCCCGCCCGCCGCCATCTCCGCCCGACACCACCCCGTCCGACCTGACCTGTCTTTGTCGGAGGAGGAGCGTGAGACTGCCCCGCCTGACACTCAACACTCAAGCACGACTACATCAACTCTATCATCCCCACCACATATATCTAGCATTAGATCAATTCACCATAAGGATTTTACATACAAACCTATCTAGCTACTACAAGCAGCTTGATTGATTTTGCTGCTTCATTAGATGATTTTGCCATGATAGATAAAATTGTGTACTACTAATTGTAGTAGAACATGTAGGTGAACATCTAGTACTAGTTGTTGAACATCTACTACTAGTTGTTTAGTTCATCGGTACTATTAGTTGTTTAGTTCATCAGTACTACTAGCTGTAAGAACCATGATATGTCGATTAACTATTCAATCTTGACAATCTGCCTTGGTGTTTCCCCTTTAATTGTGTAGTGGCACAAATTGTCATGATAGATAAAAGAGCATATTGTAATTTATAATAATTTGTGCTTATACTAAGTTCTTCATCCTAAGATGGTGAGCTTTCATTACAAGTTTTAATTTTCTTGTGTACATAATTTGAAAGAACACATATGGATGTTTCAAGCAAAAACAAATCGGTGGGCGACGTGGAGAACTGGAATCAGTGGCTCTTAGAGTCGTCAGAGTGGAGAATCAAAAAACTCAAAGAAAATAATACTAAAGTGAAAAGTAAAAGGGACCAGTTGCTCATAGAGGGTGGTAATGCCCTCACTAAGGTAGAAAAACTGAGGGAGCTGAGGGATAAGTTGACAGAGGACAGGGATCAACTCAAGCTGAAGAAAAAACAACTCAAGATAGAGAGAATTGAGTTACAGACAACCGTTGCTCATTTCAAATAAGATGGAGAGAGCAATCGGAAGAAGATGCGCCAGCCGAGGATAATCCTTGATGATGAAGAGTAGTTAGTTGATCACTACTAAGTTTAAAATTATGAAGTTTGCGAGTATGTTTTGTAAGTGCATCTAGTGCCCCTTAGTGATTTTGGTGGTTTGAAGACTTATAGGTTAAGTATCTAATGTGTTTATAAGTATACACAGGATCTATAAGTCATTGAGGAGTTTGAGATATTTGAAGAATATCGACCCCTAAAAATGTATATCTTTAGTTGAAGAAAATGGTCTGAAGCTGAAGAAATGAATCGCGAGGAATCTGCGATGAAATTGATATTCCTCGTGAAGACAGTGATATTGAGAAGACCGGTGGTTCCTGAAGAAAATCATTCTGAAGAAATTGAAGCGTGAAGATTTACGTTTTCTGTTTTACTTTCGTCGCATTTGATGAATAGGAATACCGTACTGTTAAAGGGGGTCAAAGTAACACTATGGAATGGATTTCCTCATGATGCTCAACCCAAGCCTAATCCTACCAAAAGCCTCAAGTGAGGAATATGAGTGACATGAGAACTCTCACAGTTGAGGGTCCCGACCGTTTCGATAACCACGCCAAGTCACTGGTCTTATCCACTCCAACGGTCATATTATTTAAGGGCATTAGTGTCAAATCATGTCGGGATGCTCCCAGGCTATAAATAGCCACCCCCCACAACCACTAGCTGGTTGGCTGCTCCATTAGAAACTAACACTTGTCATAAGAGCAACCCAAATTCCTCAGAGCCTTCGAGAGTAATTCATCAGTGAGGAAATACACCACCCACCGAAACCACAAACCAAACCTAGTGATTGAGCATCACTGAAGAAGTTGTTCCTGTGTGGGACTGAAGCCTTTTACCTTTGAGGACTGTGCATCCTCCAGACGGTTAGGCGTCATGGTCTAGAGCAGTCCAGCAGTCAATTGTGGATCGCCGGGTGACCGAGTTTGTGAGGGTTTGGAAGTCTGCCCTGAAGACTTACCACGAGTGTTGGGCGAGGACTGTGTGTCCTTAGCTCAAGGAGAATACGGTAGGGACTGTGTGTCCCGGGACTGGGTGTCCTTTGGTTTCAATACCAAGCCGCTCCAAACCAGATGTACAACTGTCACAACAGTTGGAACTAGGTCATCAACGACTGTCGTCTCTGAGAATCGGGTTCTAATTCCTCAACTCTTTACTTTCTCTGTATTATGTGTTGATGACTTTCACTGTGACTGTTTGAAGAATTTGCTGAAGACTTTCTCTGAATTTCCTCAACCCCAAATTCTCCACAATAGTTAATCATCATCTGTATTCTGCGTGCTTGCTTACTGTGCGATCTGTTTTCACATTCTTCACTTTGAAATACTGCTGGTGTGAACATTTGCACGTCTGATCCTTTACTGTTTCCGCTGTAAGTTAGTCATCAGTGAGGAATTTCCTCAAAAGGAATTTCCTCAGTGATGAAATTCTAAAAATCTCCTATTCAGCCCCCCTCTAGTCGATATAACGCACTTTCAATTGGTATCAGAGCAAGGTACTCCCTTGTTCTGTGTGATTTTGGTTTAACCACGTGGAGTTTTAGTTATGTCGATTGCAGGCATGTTCAAGGTGACTGCACCATGTCCCACCTACGAAGGGAAGAACTTTCCTTTCTGGAAGAACAAAATGCAACTGCATCTACAAGCTATTGACAATGATCTCTGGTATATTGTGGAAAATGGCGTCCCCATCGTTTCTGCCAGTGTCACTGCAGCTGATGTGAAGAAATTCAAGCAACTTGATTCTCAAGCGAAGAACATCATGTGTGGCTATCTGAGCCCGGGCCAGTTTGGAAGAGTAAGTGCTTTGGGCTCTGCAACACTGATCTGGGAGAGACTGTGCAAGGTAAATGAAGGAGTATCGACCTAACGTGACTCTCGTGTTGATATTCTTCGCAATCTCTTCAATCGCTTCAAGAGACATGACAATGGATGCTGCCAAGACACATTTGATCGCCTCACTGATATACCAAATGAACTGCAAGCACTGGGAGCTCGAGACATCACTGATCACGAAGTTGTGAAGAAACTGCTGAGATCCTTGGATCCTTCATTTGACACTCTAGTTCTGATGATTCAAGAAAGACCAGACTACAAGATGCTAGATCTAGCTGATATCCTTGAAAGGCTAAATACTCATGAATTCCAGCAAGAAGAAAAGAGAGATCTATATGGACAAAGCTATTCCAGACCACGTGCACTGAAGGCTAGAGCAATTTCCTCATCTGAAGAAGAAGACACAGATGACAGCAGTTGTGACCCTGAAGAATTTGGACAGGAGCTTGCAATGCTTGTGAGGAAATTCCAGAAATTTACACGCCGAGGCCAGTTCGGTAAATCATCAAGAAGAGACATGAGGAAATCAGAATCTGCATCTGAAGACTACAAGAAACGGACCTGTCACAAGTGCAAGAAATCAGGTCATTACATTGCTGATTGTCCCCGCTGGGGAAAGGAATCAAAGAAGAAGAAATACAAGGATGACAGTTCTGATGACTCAAGGAAGAAGAAGAAATCTTCAAAATCCTCATCTTCAAAGTCCTCTTCACACAAGAAGACTAGCTTCAGAAAGGCTCGGGCACTTATTGGCAAGGAAATGGATTCCGAGGCAGAATCAGAGGAATGTGATGAAGAAGAAGGCTCTGGAGAAGACTCAGAATCCAGACAGGCTAGTCTTGCACTAGCAACCAATTTCGTCAGCAAGTCAATCTTCAATCTTGAAGAAAATGACTGCACCATCCATACTGCTGACTATGCTGATGACATCGCTCCAACCTATTGCTTCATGGCAAAAGGTTCAAAGGTATCAAATAATGCTTCCTCCTCTGATTCAAGTGATTGTGAACATAGTGATTATAAAAAACCGAGTTACAGTAAACTTGCCATCATTTCCACTAAACAACAAACTGCTCTGGAAAAGCTTCGAAAACTGCTAGACAAAAGTGATGATCTGTTGAAGGATGAAATGAATCTTAATCAAATCCTCGCTGATGACATGAAAAATCTTCAGTCTAGATTTGATATTCTTCAGGATTGTTATGATACACTCCTCACTGATCATGAGAAGCTTTCCTACGAATTTCTTCAAAGGAAGCTTGATCTTGAGAAGCTGAGGATGTCTCATGATGATCTTCGCATGGAAAATGATTCATTACTAGCTCAACAGATGAGCGCTAGTCAAGTTGAATTTATTCCTCCATGTCTTAAATGCATTGAACGTGAAACTGCTAATTCCTCACCAGAATCATCAAATGCTACAAATTCTTCAACTGCACCTGTTGTGTCTATTTCCTCACTTGAGGAAAACACAAATGTTACTGATGAAAATGCAGGGTTGAAGGAATTGTACGTGACAGGCATGTACAAAAGCCTCAAAGGACACCAAACCCTTTGTGATGTGCTCAAAAAGCAGATCTTGAACAGGAACCCGAGGAAAGAAGGAATTGCCTTTGAGAGGAAATTAAATGCTGATGGAACTTATTGGAAACCTGAGCAGTATCCCAAAACCTCATGGGTTGCTGCTACTGGGCCTCCTTTTGATCCATCTAATCTAACTGGCTTCTCATGTGAATTATCCTATTCCTCGGATGAGTCATTTGATTCCAACTATAAACTGTTCAAAAATCAATCTGGTGAAGTATTTGCTCGATATGTTGGAACTAAATGCAGGAATGGCCCTCCTTTGAGGAAAATCTGGGTTCCCAAAAGTTGTCTTGAAAATCTTCAGGTGAATGTCCTCATGACACCACCCCTGAAGAATCTGAACCCCAGATCAAATTCCTCACGAGGACCAAAGTCTTCAAGAGGATCAAAATCCTCAACTGGTCAAAACTATGCTCGTAACCGTGCTTATGCGTCTAACATGCAGGGAAACTACAAGGAATATGAATATGAGCGCTACTCCTCAAATCATTATGTTCATAAATCCTCAAACCAGTTCTCTGCATACTCATATGAGTACTTTAACCCCCTACTGCTAAGAGAAGTGCATTAGCTTCAATGCCACCTTTCTCATATGGTGCTCGCAGGATGATGAACGCTTTGCCACCCCTTCAGATGTGGGTGGTGAAGAAATCAAACTAATCACTTCTGCAGGTCAGGTCTCCAGATGAAAATCATCATCTGAAGAATTTGCTGGAGACCTGAGGAAATGCTTGATAGGACGCAAGCTAATGATTGATGAAATAGAAATATTTCACACGTCCTTACGGTTCTGTTATGATGAAATTACTGAACTAATGAAATTAGTATCATATTCTTCAAATCTGAAGCATATGAGATGGTAAGCTGTACTAATTCATCTGCAGGATGACAAACCCAAAAATACTGAGTGGGTTCTCGATAGTGGCTGCACACATCACATGACTGGTGATAAAAGCCTACTGATGAATATGCCACTAACTCCATCACCTCTAAAGCAAATCACATATGCTGATGAAGGTAAAAGCAAGGTATTGGGACTTGGCAAAGTAGCTATTTCCAAGGATAGGCATATGGACAAAGTGATGCTTGTTGAATCCCTTGGTTTTAACCTCATGTCAGTCTCGATGCTTTGTGATCTTGATATGATTGTTATCTTTGGTAGATATAGATGTGTAGTCATCATGGAATCTGACAGATCCAAAGTCTTCGAAGGTGTAAGAAGAGGGGATTTGTACATTGTTGATTTCTCTACAGGTCCTCAACCAGCCACTTGCTTACTAGCAAAAACCTCAGAAGGATGGCTGTGGCACCGAAGACTAGGTCATGCAGGCATGAGGAATTTGCACACGCTTGCAAAGGAGAAACATGTCATCGGCATCGAATCAGTCAAATTCCTCAAGGACCATCTCTGCGGTGCTTGTGAATCTGGGAAAATGACCAGATCCAAGCATCCCTCTAAAACCATCATGACTACTACACGTCCATTAGAAATGCTTCATATGGATTTATTTGGACCTACTCACTATGAGACACTAACCAATGCAGCATCTTTATATGGCTTCGTCATAGTTTATGATTATTCCAGATATACTTGGGTGCATATCATAGTGTATAAAACTGAAGTGCAGGAAATCTTCGAATGATTTTCTTCAAGGGCCTCGACGAACTTTGGCATCAAGATCAAACAAATCAGGAGTGATAATGGAACTGAGTTCAAAAACACTGGTCTTGATGATTATCTTGATAAACTTGGTATTACTCACGAATTGTCTGCTCCTTATACTCCTCAGCACAATGGAGTCGTCAAAAGGAAGAACAGGACTCTGGTTGAAATGGCAAGAACCATGCTTGAAGAATATCAGACTCCTCGTCACTTCTGGCCTGAAGCAATCAACACTGCATGTCATATCATCAACAGGGTATATCTTCACAAATTCCTCAAGAAAACCTCATATGAACTCCTGACTGACAAGAAACCCAATGTAAGTTATTTCAAAGTCTTTGGTGCAAAATGCTGCATTAGAGATCCTCACCATAGCTCAAAATTTGCACCTAAGGCACATGAAGGTTTTATGCTCGGTTATGGAAAGGACTCGCACACCTACAGAGTCTTCAACAACTATCACAACAAAGATGTTGAGACTGTAGATGTGCGGTTCGATGAAACTAATGGCTCGCAAAGAGAGCAATTGCCTTCTGATCCAGATAAGCTGTCTCCTGAGGAAGCGATAAAGCTTAAACCTACTGAAGACATTGTCCCCATTGAGGAAATTGGTGAAGAAATAATCCCCATTGCTGATAAAAACCAAGAAGATGCTCCTGAGGAAATTGCAACAGCACCACTTCCTCAGCTCAGACAAAATCCTCAACCAGCTCATCCGAGGATTGCAAACGAAGTAGAACTTGACAAAATCCTCAACGACATCAACGCGCCAGGTCCTCTCACTCGCTCAAAAGCTTCACACTTAGTTAACTTTTGTGGGCATTTTTCCTTTGTATCCATCACAGAACCCTCAAAAGTAGCTGAGGCTTTTCTGGAACGGGAGTGGATCCAAGCCATGCAAGACGAACTTCTTCAATTCAAGCTGAATGACGTATGGGAGCTCGTCAAACGACCAGATCCTCGCAAGCATAACATCATCGGCACCATGTGGATTTTCCGAAACAAGCAAGATGAGGACGGTCAAGTGGTGAGGAACAAGGCATGACTTGTAGCTCAAGGCTACACTCAGGTTGAAGGAATAGATTTCGATGAAACTTTTGCACCTGTTGCTAGACTTGAAGCTATTCGAATACTACTTGCTTATGCTAATCATCATAACATCACCTTATATCAAATGGATGTGAAAAGTGCATTCTTCAATGGTAAGCTTGAGGAAGAAGTATATGTTACTCAGCCCCCAGGTTTTGAGGATCCAAAGAATCCAGACAAAGTCTTCAGACTCAAAAAGGCTCTGTATGGCCTCAAGCAAGCCCCTCGGGCATGGTATGATACATTGAAGGAATTCCTCATGAAGAAAGGCTTCAAACCTGGTTCACTCGATCCAACTCTTTTCACAAAATCCTATGATAATGAGCTGTTTGTATGTCAAATATATGTTGATGATATCATATTTGGCTGTACTGAAAAAAGATACAGTGATGAATTTGCCTACATGATGAGTGAAGAATATCAGATGTCCATGATGGGGGAGCTGAAATTCTTCTTAGGTCTACAAATTCGTCAACAAAGCAATGGAATCTTCATATCACAGGAGAAATACCTCAAGGATGTTCTGAGGAAATTCGACATGCACGAATGCAAAGGTGCCAAGACTCCAATGCCTACCAACGGTCACCTCGGCACTGATGAAAATGGTAAAGATTTCGATCAGCAGGTATACCATTCTATGATTGGCTCTTTATTGTATCTATGTGCATATAGGCCAGATATAATGCTTAGTGTTTGCATGTGTGCACGTTTTCAAGCAAAACCGAAGGAATCACACCATAAGGCTGTGAAACATATTCTTCGATACTTAGCTCACACACCAACACTAGGATTATGGTATCCCAAGGGCTCCAATCTTCATCTGGTAGGGTATTCTGATTCAGACTATGCTGGTGACCGTGTGGATCGCAAGTCAACTTCTGGCACATGCCATTTCCTCGGAAGATCACTAGTTTGCTGGTCCTCAAAGAAGCAGAACTGCGTATCACTCTCCACTGCCGAAGCTGAGTACATTGCTGCTCGTTCTTGCTGTGCTCAATTGCTATGGATGAAGCAAACCCTCAAGCACTACGGCATCAACATGAAGAATGTGCCTCTCTACTATGACAATGAGAGTGCTATCAAGATTGCATATAACCCAGTACAGCACTCGAAGACCAAGCATATCCAGATTCGTCATCATTTTCTTCGGGACCATGTCCTCAAGGGCAATATCCTCATCGACCATGTGAAGACTGATGATCAACTGGCAGATATCTTCACTAAGCCCTTGGATGAGAAAAGGTTTTGCAAGTTGCGGTGTGAGCTAAATATCTTAGAGTCTTCGAATGTTTTGTAAAAACATGCACACATCCTAACACTTATGCAAAGTTGATGACTTAGATGTGCAACACATGATGAAACGATTTTCTTCAACTAATGAAGAAAGTCACTCTGAATGTGAAGAAATTAACGAAGAAATTGATTCTCAGGGCCCTACAACAATTGTACGCGGCGTCTGTAATCAACATTCTTATATGGTGGGTAACGCCACCGCCCAATGTGAAACTCCTCAAGTTGATTTTCTTCAAATGATCAATTTCCTCACAATGCATTTTTCTTCAAAACAACTGTTCTTTATTGTGATGATCTATTACAAAATCTTCAAAAACACTTGATGACTTTCATTTGCCTAGGTAGACTGTGATTTCTAGTCCTCAACATCATTCACTTATTGCTATTTCTTCAAGTTGATGTTTGTGCTAAGTGAATGTGATCGAACCCTACTTTCCCTCTATGCTATACTTATCCAGTCTATTCAATTCTTCATATGCGTTCTGCTTGAAACTTTGTTCAAAACCCTCACTGCATCCTTGTCAGCTGATGATTTTGTAACGAAAATCCTCAAATCTTCAAAAATTGTTTTCTTTAAAGGAACAGTAACTGAACCCCCACTTCCCACGATCGGATAACCACGATCTCCACTATCTCCACCGCATCGTACGGGAGCTACATGTGTCCTGCGGAGACGTAGAGGCAGGGGCTATTTGGTTCGAAACTTTCGCGCCAAACAGTAACTTTCGGGCTATAAATATGTCCTTATCCCCCTCGGTATCCTCTTCTTCGCCTCATCGCTCTCCTACCATAGCACACTCCACCGAACCCTAGTGCCACCGCTGGTAGTCTTGTCGCCGGTGAGGAAGAGCTTCACTGCCTCGACCTTTTCGTCGCCAGGATCACGCCGGAGTCGGACCATCTACGTCCGCCGCCGCCGTAGACGTCCTCTGCCACCAAGTTAGGGTGCATTGGACACTCGACCGAAGAGCCTCTCCAACACCACCTTCTGTGTTCTTCGTTCGCACCTTCCAGGGTAAATATACCCCATTTTTACAGCAGATTAGATCTGAATTTTTACCTCTTCTATGTGAAATCTGTTTTTCCTCAAGATACGACGCGCACATGATTCCTCAAACACTACCTATCACCGCAATCATTGATGAACTAGCTAAGCATCTAAGATTTTCACAAGATTCCTCAATTATGCGAATTTTCGGATCTGTACAACTCTGGAACCCAAGAACAGTATGCTTAGACAAATTCCTCAACCACTGGTTATATTCCTCAAACTGACAAACTTTTTCATTTTCCTCAAATCTTAGAACGCATATGACCTCTCCAAATTCCTCGCAACTATACTCTGTTCACAGGTACACACATGTCAGCTGATGAATCTCTCGGTTCTCATCACATTAACTCATTTGCAGCATTTCTGGAAGAAACTCTTCAAGGCTCATCAGAATCCTCAAGAGTTCAAAATGATGAGCAAATTCCTCGACTGAAGAAAATGGAGGAAGAGAGAAAACAGAAGGGAGGAAAGAAACTGGAGCAGAACACAACTACTGATATTCCTGAGGACATATACTTGGACTATTGTACGCCTGATGAAGAACCTGAGACAATGGCCAAGAAAAAATTAGGCTGCAGAAGATTGAACGCAGATGGGCGAAGGAATGGAAGGAGTACAGATTTGTGACTCCAAAATATGCGAAGAAATTCGCGTTGAAGCCTCCTGGCAGAAGGGCCCCACTTGAGGATCATCAAATAGCACATCCCTCAAGTCTTATGACAATTGATGACTACCCAGATGAGAAAGAAAGGCATCTGGCCAAGCTCAAGAAGCAAGCTGAAGCTGCAGTGAAGAAATTTAATGAATCCTCAGCTGCTGCCTCTGGTGCTGCTCATTCCTCAGCAGCAGAAACCTCAGGCTCAGAGATTCCTCAAATGTAGTCTGCGCCAACAAAGCCAAAGGCTCCAAAGCCTCAAGAGAAGTCTGCACAGACTTCTATCACAAAACCCTCAGCCCCAAAACCTTCAACACCAAAACCATCAGCGCCAAAACCCTCAGCACCAATCTCCTATGCACCAAAATCCTCAGCTCCACCTCCAAAGCCAGTACAAAAGCATGTCGTGAAGCCCACGACAACCAGCTCCAGCTCCTCACTCCCAGCTGCAACTAGCTCGGAGACAAAGTCTTCAACACCACTTGTGAAGACTTTGACAACTGCTCAACCTGCACCTCTGCCCAGCCCCAGCAAAATCATCGCAGTCCCGTCTACATCAGAGGGAACTGATGACTATGATGATGAAACCCTGCAAGCCATCATTAGGAACAAGCAAGAACAGGTAGCACAAGCATCAGGCAGTGCTATTCCTCTGGCCATGGATCCCAAGGTCCTCCTCGACTACATCAATATATGGTATGAGGACCCAAACACACCCATTGATGATTTGAAACTTCCTCCTGGCATCAGTCACATGGTGGCCACCTTCAGAAATGAAGCCAAGTGGAAGGAACAGAAGGCCAGGCAGGCAAAGGTTGCAAAGGCCAAAAAGGAGAAATTCCTCAGGCAGAATCTCCTCAAACTGACTCCTGATGCACTGGTGTCAACCCAGGCAGAGTTGCAAGTATTGACTGACAAGTATGCAAAACTGTCAGACCGCAAAAGCATCAAGCGCAATTTCATCAAGCTAGCCACTAGTGCTGTTGATGATTACAACAAGAGAAAAGCACCACCAGCACCAACTCCTCAGCCCCTGGTTGAGCAGCCAGTAGATACATCTCCTGATGAGGAGGAAACCCCTCAAGCTGAGGAAGAACACCAAGAGCGCCGTGCTGATGAACCGGCCATTGAAGAAATCATCACCGAGACTGCAACTGATGAAATTGCAACCACTGAAGAGACTGCTCCTGATCCAGCTGCTTCATCAAAGCAGGCTGATGACTCTGTTCCAGCTGGTTCCTCACTACCAGCTGAAGAATCTACAGAAAGAACACCTTCACCTAAAGCTTCAAAGGTGAAGAAGATAATCCCGTCTGCATCAGACGCGAAGAAGACAAGAGCTGCTGAAAAGGAAGCAAAGAAGAGAAAAGCTTCCTCAGCAGAAGAAAAGACAGAGGCTAAGCGCCTCAAAGAAACTGAAGAATCTGCCCCTCTGGACCTGGTGCCTCTTAATGTCGCCCCTTCATATGAGATGGTCGTCATTGGTGACCAAACTACAAGGGCTGATGAGGAAATGAAGGATGTCTCCTCTGAGGAACACACTGATGAGGAAATCCAGATTGATGACAGTCCTCAACCTCATGTTCCTCAGACAGAGACTACTCAAGCTTCAGCTGCAGCAGCTGATGAAACTGCCTCTGCCACAAAGCCAGCTGAAGAAACACAAGCTGAGGAAAATGCCCATTCTGAGCAGGCTCCTCGTTCTGAACAGGCTGACCCAACTCCTGAAGCTGAGAAAGAAGAAGAAATCCCTCAGCCTGAAGCTCAGCCAGAGCAAGAAATACCAGCTGATGAAATTCCTCAACCTGAGGAAAATGCTGAAGAAAATGTTCCCGCCCAAGACAATGAATTCATTGTGCTCAACCCAGAGACTGCCATGGTTGTTTCCCCTCCCATTCCTCAGTAGAATCTTAAGCCAGTTCAGCGCCAGCCATTCTCCAAGCGTCCAAAGTTTCAGAAAGAAAATTTCTTTGAGAATGCATGTATTTCATCGGAGAGAACCCTTATGACAAGCCTCAAATGAGGCATTTGAAGTTTTGGACAAGGACTCAGATGAACTACTATGCCTATGTGCTCTGTGGCCGCAACAAGATATTCCAGCACTGGCACATTCCTCATGATGAGCTTGAAGCAATACCCTGCATGGAACCAGTCCTCAGTGTACTCCACGATGCAGGTTTGCTCCCTATGTGCTCAGACATATCAGATTGGAATAGTGAGCTTATTCTCCAGTTCTATGCCACACTGCACATCTCTGGCAACCCTGAAGACATCAACACTTGGGTATTTGATTGGATGACTCAAAACACTCACTACAAGGCTCCTGCTTCTGAACTCCTCAGAGAACTGCCCGTACCAATTCCCTCAGACGGGGTAGTGAAGCTTTATGGTGAGCGTGAGCTGCCAAATGGAATGATGGAAGTCCTCATGAAGCCTTTGGCTGCAGGAAAACCCTCAAGAACCACATTCCTCGTCCATGAGCTCAAGTACACACCCCGGTCTGTCTACCGCATTCTCTACAGTGTGCTCGCGCCAATCAAAGGCCATGACGATGAAGAAGATGTTGTAGGCCTCATGAAGAATATCCTCTTCAACATCATTCACGGTATTCCTATCAATATCCATGATTTCTTCTTGAGGACTTTGGCTGACAATGCAATGTGCCCCTATGATCACAAGATTTATGCCCCATGGATCATGAGATTCATCAGGACAAGGACAGGCATCAACTTCCACGCTGATTTCCAAAACCATGTTGGTTATATGCCTCCTATCCGGGTCAACAAGAAGACTTTCGAGCCCATTGAGGGAAAAGGAAAGTCTGTGATTGACGAAGGCAGCAGGCCCCTTGATGGCCAGTTTAAAGAACCAGACGCTTATTCTTCATGGGACGATACTGAGACTCATCCACCCAGCCCTGTTCCTCCTCGCGTGCTAAACACCAGAGAGCTTCTCCTCAGTCTTCATCAGAAGGTGGATCACAACCACAAATGGGTCAAAAGCCAGTTTGGTGCCATTTTGAAAACCCTCACTGAAACCTAGAACTCTGTGAAGATAAATCATCACTATCTGCATGAGGTTTTTGATCGCACCTGGGCTACGCTTGCACATCTGAAGACCCAGACTGAGCTTGAAGAAATGAACTTTGAGCAGGACTTTGACTGGTCGTGGCCTCCCAAAAGGAAGTTCCGGCCCATTCTAGTGCCAGACCTTGAAGACAGCTCCTTTTCTTCATTCCGCACCGCAGAATCTGACGAGGAACAACTCGACACAGCTACCGGCCCAAGGAAGAAGACTACACCCAAGAAGGGTCAAGGATCTTCGTCAACCGCCAAGAAATGAAGTCTTCACGGGCGTTAGTCCTCAGTTTGTCCCTTTTTTGTCACTTGATGACAAAGGGGGAGAAACTTGAGAGTTAGTCTTCAAGCGGGATATTTTTGGGCTTATGAACTATATTTAAGTTACAAACTCTTGGCTCTTCTGAAGTTTTTATGTAATGAGTTGTAAGTTAAGCCCGATGGTACTCTGACGCTTTTGAATGTTTTTCTTCGCATGCTTATTCCTCAAGTTTTAATGCACGCATGCTGGAATGCGTCAGATACCATTTGCCATCATGCATCTTCATTTTCTTCATATGATATGTTATATGTATGCATGATTTACAAGATTCAGGGGGAGATCTCCATGATATAAATCATCAATGTGCATCTGCTATAAAAGCAGAATCCTCAAGGTATGCACATCTTCAGGGGGACTCTCTGTGAATCTTGTTTCAAATTCCTCAAATGAGTATTTACACTTCATATTTTTGATCCCTGTTGAAGACTTAACCTAATTGTCATCAACCACCAAAAAGGGGGAGATTGTAAGTGCATCTAGTGCCCCTTAGTGATTTTGGTGGTTTGAAGACTTATAGGTTAAGTATCTAATGTGTTTATAAGTATACACAGGATCTATAAGTCATTGAGGAGTTTGAGATATTTGAAGAATATCGACCCCTAAAAATATATATCTTCAGTTGAAGAAAATGGTCTGAAGCTGAAGAAATGAATCGCGAGGAATCTGCGATGAAATTGATATTCCTCGTGAAGACACTGATATTGAGAAGACCGGTGGTTCCTGAAGAAAATCATTCTGAAGAAATTGAAGCGTGAAGATTTACGTTTTCTGTTTTACTTTCTTCGCATTTGATGAATAGGAACACCGTACTGTTAAAGGGGGTCAAAGTAACACTATGGAATGGATTTCCTCATGATGCTCAACCCAAGCCTAATCCTACCAAAAGCCTCAAGTGAGGAATATGAGTGACATGAGAACTCTCACAGTTGAGGGTCCGACCGTTTCGATAACCACGCCAAGTCACTGGTCTTATCCACTCCAACGGCCATATTATTTAAGGGCATTAGTGTCAAATCATGTCGGGATGCTCCCAGGCTATAAATAGCCACCCCCCACAACCACTAGCTGGTTGGCTTCTCCATTAGAAACTGACAGTTGTCATAAGAGCAACCCAAATTCCTCAGAGCCTTCGAGAGTAATTCATCAGTGAGGAAATACACCACCCACCGAAACCACAAACCAAACCTAGTGATTGAGCATCACTGAAGAAGTTGTTCCTGTGTGGGACTGAAGCCTTTTACCTTTGAGGACTGTGCATCCTCCAGACGGTTAGGCGTCATGGTCTAGAGCAATCCAGCAGTCAATTGTGGATCACCGGGTGACCGAGTTTGTGAGGGTTTGGAAGTCTGCCCTGAAGACTTAACACGAGTGTTGGGCGAGGACTGTGTGTCCTTAGCTCAAGGAGAATACGGTAGGGACTGTGTGTCCCGGGACTGGGTGTCCTTTGGTTTCAATACCAAGCCGCTCCAAACCAGATGTACTACTGTCACAACAGTTGGAACTGGGTCATCAACGACTGTCGTCTCTGAGAATCGGGTTCTAATTCCTCAGCTCTTTACTTTCTCTGTATTATGTGTTGATGACTTTCACTGTGACTGTTTGAAGAATTTGCTGAAGACTTTCTCTGAATTTCCTCAACCCCAAATTCTTCACAATAGTTAATCATCATCTGTATTCTGCGTGCCTGCTTACTGTGCGATCTGTTTTCACATTCTTCACTTTGAAATACTGCTGGTGTGAACGTTTGCACGTCTGATCCTTTACTGTTTCCGCTGTAAGTTAGTCATCAGTGAGGAATTTCCTCAGTGATGAAATTCTAAAAATCTCCTATTCACCCCCCCTCTAGTCGATATAATGCACTTTCATGTTTAAATCATCAGTACTAAGTTTTATACTATGAAGTTAATGAGTATGTTTAAATGATTCGTAACTTTTGTGAAGTTCAAGCTATTAATTTTTAAAGTTGTTTTTTTTATTATAAAAAACAAGTTATTGGTGTTGGAAAACATGACACACCATAAAAATGTGAAACATTGTTGGCTTCGTCTCCAACGCCAGTAGTATTTTTTAACCGTGGCGCCATATTGGTGGTGCTGAGTGTTTACGCGAGCAAGGCCATTTTTGCCACGTCACAGTTAGGCTTTTCTTCACTAGTGATTCCATTCAACAAAGGCATATCCTCCATGATCCGGCAAAGACCGGATTTTCATGCCTTGACCTCAAGTGAAGTGCTGGATGAGTTTGTTGCTATGAACATCTTGAACAAGACCACCGACAATGCTCTAGCTCGTGTCAAATGGTCAAAGAAGCCCAACCTTGCTTTGAAGGCCAAGGTATTCTCGAAAGAGGAAGAAGAAGATAAAGAAGAGTGTTTTTCCAAAGACACGAAATATGCTTAGCACGAGCACGTGGCTTAGGCAATTTGGGGGCAACAAAAAGTAACTCCAAGCCCAACTTATCCAAGAACAATTCAAGCGGCTCCAAGGGAAAGCAACAAGTGATGACATGCTACAATTTTTCATTAACTCCAAGGTAATAGAGTTGCTATGCCATAAGTGTTAAATTTACACATCACAATCCATTTGTTGGTATTCGGTTAGAAACAATACGTGAACCAAGAAATGAAAGGTGATGGCAATAAGTATCACTATATCAAGAATTCTTAAGACGTGTGCAATTTTGATGACATTCTCGACAAAAGGTGGTAATACTCCAAGATAGAACATAACACATGGCTAGCAAGGAATTTAAGGTTCGGCCAAAACAAGACCAAGTCTGGGTTTGGAAGGAAGGCAAGGATGCCGTCAACAACAATACCAATTACCAAGGGGCAAGGATGCTAATTCTCATCATGAGTTTAATTGATACCCTGGAAGAGCTCAGAATGCTCATGATGATCACGACACATTTGTTGAGAAGTCCGATGAAAATGTAATCAATCAGCGACGACATCAAGCAAAGAAGTGGTGAAGTGAAAGGTTGTGGAACAACAGATTAGAGTGCTAGCTCAGAATTGAAATTGCCTTTCAAGACAACTAACATGACGTTGAAAGCTCGATGTAAGCTTAGTGCACTCTTGGAATTGTGTTCCAGGGATGAAAGACATAGATAGCATGGTCAACCTCTAGCATGACGATGATGATCTAGCCTAACCGCTTGGAATGACATGATCGAGTACAAATCATAAGCAAAGAATATTACTAAGATTTTTTGAATTGCAATGCGTACTTGATTCAGTTATCGGTGTCCTTGAGTGTCCAGCAACCGAGAACACGAGGAAACTGGAATCGGTGAAATATCATAGTTGATGAGTGATACGTCTCCATCGTATCTACTTTTCCAAACTCTTTTGCCCTTGTTTTGGACTCTAATTTGCATGATTTGAATGGAACTAACCTGGACTGACGCTGTTTTCAGCAGAATTGCCTTGGTGTTATTTTGTGCAGAAATCAAATTTCTCCAAACGTCCTGAAAATTTACGAGGAGCAGTTTTGGAAAATATAAAAAATACCTGTGCCAGGATCCACCTGAGGGGGTGGGCCAGTGGGACACAAGCCCCTGCTCCGCCACCACCCCCTGGTGGCGGTGGGCAGGCTTGTGGGGCCCACAGGCACCTGCCGCCCCAACTCCAACTCTATAAGTTGTCTTTCGTCCTAGAAAAATAAAAAGAGAAGTTCTCGTCGCGTTTTCGATACGGAGGCGCCGCCACCACCTATTCTTCATCTGGAGGGCAGATCTGGAGTCCGTCTTGGGCTCTGGAGTGGGGAAATCATCGCCATCGTCATCATCAACCTTCTTCCCTCTCTAATTCCATGAAGCTCTTCGTCGTTCGTGAGTAATCTATTCATAGGCTCGCTGGGCGGTGATGAGTAGGATGAGATCTATCATGTAATCGAGTTAGTTTTGATCGGGATTGATCCCTAGTATCCACCATGTTCTGAGATTTGATGTTGCGACTACTTTGCCATGCTTAATGCTTGTCACTAGGGCCCGATTGCCATGATTTCAGATCTGAAATTATTATGTTGTCACCAATATATGTGTGTTTTAGATCCGATCTTGCAAGTTGTAGTTACCTACTATGTGTTATGATCCGGCAACCCCGGAGTGACAATAACCGAAACCACTCCCGATGATGACCATAGTTTGAGGAGTTCATGTGTTCACCAAGTGCTAATGCGTTGGTCCGGTTCTTTATTAAAAGGAGAACCTTAATATCCCGTAGTTTCCTTTTGGACCCCCCTGCCTCGGGAGGGATGGACAATAGATGTCATGCAAGTTCTTTTCCCTAAGCACGTATGACGACACACGGAGTGCATGCCTACATCACATTGATGAACGGGAACTAGCCACATATCTCTCCGTGTTATAGCTGTTGCATGATGAATATCATCCAAACAAATCACCGACCCATTGCCTACGAGTTTGTCCTACTGCTGCTACTACTGTTGCTACTGCTGTTACTTATCTTGCTCTACTGCTGCTACTACTGTTGCTACTGCTGTTACTTGTCTTGCTCTGCGGCTGCTACTACTGTTGCTACTGCTGTTACTTGTCTTGCTCTGCTGCTACTGTTGCTACTACTGTCGCTTGCTACTGTTGCTACTTTCTACTGCTGTCACTATCGCTGTTCCTTGCCACTGCCGTTACTCGCTACTTTGCTGTTACTACTTTGCTTGCAGATACTAATCTTTCACGTGTGGTTGAATCTAACAATTCAACCGATAATACTTGAGAGTATTCTCTCACCTCCCGTCATGCGAATCAAAAAATTTGGGTCGAATACTCTACCCTTGAAAACTGTTGCAATCCCATGCGCTTGTGGGCCGTCAACAACATTCTTCTACTTTCGATTGCTGGAGAGTGCTAGCAGCATTCTTCTGGTGCCGTTGCAAAGGGGAAGAACAGTTGGCATCAAGCATTTTGCTGGCACCGTTGCCGGGGAGGTATTGCTATATTCTCTGAGTTACTTGGGATTTATATCTGCTGATCACGATGAAGAATATGAAGGATCCGAAGACCAAAGTCTTGCCCTCAACTAAGAGGGGAGGTAAGGAATTGCCATCTAGCTCTGCACTTGATTCACCTTCAGTTATGAGTAAGTTTGCGACATCACCTCCTGCTAGAAATCTTGATTTGTCGCCTATGCTTGATGATGCTTATGATGCTACTGCTAGAGATGCTATGCTTGATACTATGCCTGATGATGCTATGCTTGATACTACGCCTGATACTGCTAGAGATGCTATGCTTGATACTGCTAGAGATGCTATGCTTGATACTGCTTTGCCTGATGATGCTAGAGATGCTATTTTGCCTGATGATGCTATGCTTGATACTGCTAGAGATACTACTTTTCCTGATGTTCCACTAGGGGTATTCCTTGATGCTCATATTGCTAGAGTTACTGCCAATGCTCGTGATGCTTCTGAAACTGCCGATACTATTGAGATAGAACCTGCTTTTGCTCCTGCTAGATCTAGCTCTCCTAGATATGAATTGCATGATATACCTGAGGGTTACGTTATGGAGGGAGAGATAGTTGAGGATTTTCTTGCGTGTAAGGATGCTTATGACGCTGAGAAATTACTTCTCAAGTGGAAGGAAAAATTACGGGAAGCTAAGATGAAATATGACCCGAAGTTTGCCACTTCACCTATCTTTATCACCGATAAGGATTATGAATTCTCTGTCGACCCTGAGATAATCTCTCTAGTCGAATCTGATCCTTTTCACGGTTATGAGTCTCAGACGGTCATAGCCCATCTTGCCAAACTACACGAAATAGCCAACCTTTTTCACTAATGAGGAGAAGATCCGCCACTACTATATCCTTAAGCTGTTTCCTTTCTCTCTAAAGGATGATGCTAAATTCTGGTTCACCTCTCTTGCTCCTGGATGTGTGCGTAGTCCCCAGGAGATGGTCTATTACTTCTGTGGGAAATATTTCCCTGCCCATAAGAAGCAAGCTGCCTTGCAGGAAATATACAACTTTGCTCAACTCCAAGAAGAGAGTCTTCCACAAGCTTGGGGGAGGCTTGTCCAGCTACATAATGCCTTGCCTGATCACCCTCTTAAGAAGAACGAGATACTTGATATCCTCTATAACAGACTTACCGATGCCTCTAGAGACCACCTAGATAGTTGTGCCGGTTGTGTTTTTAGGGAAAGAACTGTAGAACAAGTTGAGACCCTACTGAATAACATCTTGATCAACGATAATGCTTGGACTATTCCCGAACCACCTCCTAAGCCAACCCTGAAGAAAAGAGGTATTCTATTCCTCAGTCCCGAAGATATACAAGAAGCCAAGAAATCTATGCAAGAGAAAGGCATTAGATCTGAAGATGTCAAAAATCTACCACATATCGAAGAGATCCATGGTAGAACAAGTACTTAAAGTTCAGAATGACTTGCTCAATGAATTAAATGACAACTCTGTCAGAGTCATCACTAGAGGAGGCAAAATGACTCAGGAAACTTTGTATCCTGAAGGTCATCCTAAGAGAATTGATCAAGATTCTCAAGGAATCAATGCTGATACACCTAGTCATCCTAAGGAGAAGAAGAAGGATGATAGAAGCCTGCATGCGAGTTCACCAAATACTGTCACACCGGAAGAACCTAATGATATTTTTGCGTCTGATGCAGAAACACAATCTGGTGATGAACATGAACCTGGTGACAATATGGACAGTGATGTTCATAATAATGCTCAACCTAGAAATGATGAGGATGTGGAGAGTGAACCTACGGTTAATCCTGATAACCCACAACCTAAGAAGTATGATAGGAACGACTTCACTGCTAGGAAGCATGGTAAAGAAAGAGAGCCATGGGTTCAAAGACCTATGCACTTTCCTCCTAAGCCATCCAAGAAAAAGGATGATGAGGATTTTGAGCGCTTCGTTGAGATGATAAGACCCGTCTTTCTGCAGATGCGTTTAACTGATATGCTCAAGATGCCTTCGTATGCCAAGTACATGAAAGATATCGTGACTAATAAACGGAAGATACCAGATTTTGATGTAACATCCCAAATTTTGGAATGTTAAAATAATTATTAGATTGTTTGTTTGTTTGATTGAGTGATTGAAACTTGAGTGGAGTTTGAAACTTTTCAAAAACTTTTGAATGAGAGGGAATGAAATGACTTTCCCCTTCTCCGGTAAATCCAAATTCATCCAATTAAAAGCAATGAGAGAAGATGACATGACCTCTTCAACAATAAAGAATTTGAACAGAGTTTTGCATTTGAATTCTTTCAAATATTTGCCCTTGCTTCTATATTTTTCTTCCCCGAGAAATACCCCGAAAATAATCCTTGCCAAGCAAGAAAGAGAGGAGGAACATGACCCTCCAAACCGGGGATATTCCTTTGAAATATTTGGACCATAAAACCCAAGGTTTATTTGAAAAATATTTCCAAAAAGAAAATAAACCAATTTAGGGATTTTCTAAAAACAAACATTTTTTTGAAATATTTATTTTGGTAGTGGAAAAATGCCATCTTTTTGGATTTATTTTTCTGAAAATTTTAATATATATTACCCCTATATTCCGAGGAATATTCCATTTACTTTTAATAGTTTTAATTCCGTTTTAGTAAATATGGAAAGAGATCTTTGTTTTAGGATAGTCCCTGGGCTACTTTAGGAAACAAATCAGGCCCATAACTCGCCTTCTTCTTGCTCCCCTCGTTCTTTCTTTCTGTGCCATGGCCACGCACCAGGAAGCTTCCTCCCAAATTTTTTTCTCCGGGATTCGCGAAGCTCCTTCCCTCCCAGCACCTCCCTAGCCCCTATAAAGGATCCCCTCGTCCTCCTCGTTCCATTCCCCTCGAGAAACGCCCCGTTCCCATGCCCGTAGCATCTCTCCACCACCTCCCCTTTTCCCTGTCAAGAACGCACGAGGGAGCTCTCCCCTGTCGCCCCTGCGCCACCTCCAGCCCCCCAGCGCCACCTCCAGCCCCCCTGCACCACCTCCCGCGACTTCCCTACCTCGCCGCCACCGTCCTCCATCGCACCCCACCCCCGCCGACGACCTCCCCACCTCGCCGGAGCAGCTACCTCGCCGGAGTTCTTCCTCTCTGTCACCCATGGTGAGATTCACGAAATCCCGTATTGCAGTTTTTTTAGAAAATTGCAATCTTAGAAAATTCATATCTATTAGTCTATAACTCTGAATTAGGTGATTATTTTTGCGTTGGATCAAAAATTTTATGTAGTTTCTGTAGATATATAATTTGTCTATGTTTGGATTTATAAAATTTGAATTAGATCAGATTTGATTGAAAGCTTGTTTTGCTTATACCGGGAGTTTCAAAATAGCTTTTAAATTAATTCTTTTTGCTACTGTTTCCTATTGATCATATCTTTCAGTAGTTTAAGTTTCATTTTTAAAATATTTTTACTTAGGGTTTTAAGCAAAACAGATTCTGTTTTAGCTTTTTTTGTTTTCTTGCTATTTCTTTTGTATTAATTGTTCTTAATTTGTTTTTTTTTTGTAATTGTGACAAGTTATATTTTGTTTTCTGATGTTTACGAGTAACGTTTCAACAACAACAAAATTTTATTTTATTTATTCTTATTTGTTTGCATGGAATCAATTCTAGTTCTATACTAACTTGCGAATTGATTGCATTGCTAGTTTGATTTCCTATTTTGAAAATACTTATAAAATAATATTGTTTTGTAAATTTTACTTCTGTTATCTTAGTTATGTTATATTTTGTTTTCTGTTATTTTTTCTATTTTAGTGTTTTATTTTCAGTTAGAACAAAAACTATATAGTGTTTGATGTAGTAGAAGGCTTCCTAGCTTCTTTGAAGTTTCCTTTGGATTTTTATCCGCTCTCTCTTATTGATTTTTGATTGCATCAACTTTTATTGCTGTTTGTTAATTGATTGCTAGAATGATTGCTAGTGTGAGTGCTTATGTGAATACTATGTTTGATTATATAGATTTCATCGGAGAGTGACGAATAGTTCTATCACGTATTTCCCGAGAACGAAAATTCTTCTTCGTCAACATCACCAGGCAAGTCATTTGATCATGTATCACCTATGTTTTATGCATCGTAGTTCTACCATCCTATGCCCAATTGCATGCTGACTAGGTACTTGGAAATTATGGTTACATATTGTAGTATCATGTGGTAGGCACCCAACAACCCCGTTACTAGGCCCGGGACGACAAATTTCATATTGCTATGCTTGAATAGACGGGATTCTGGTTGAGAGTTTATCACGAGTGATGCGAGGATACTTTAATAACCAAGACCGGTTAAGTCAAGACTTTTCAAGACCTCGTGATGCAATGCAACTCTGGGTGAAGGACGGTTGATCGGCTCCCTGGAGAAACCAGTGGATGACCCGGGATGCTGGAGACGGCCATGACATCTTGCGGAAAGCTTCACCCAGGCTCAAAGAGACGGACGGATATTTTCAAGACCCAAGGCTTACCTGCACAGCCACAAGTCATTATGGGCTCTGGCTTGGTTGGACAACGCGGCGACTCTGGACAGGCGGTGCTAGCAGATGTAGAAGAATGGTAGGAATGGATGGGCACTGAGAGGGATTCAGAGGGACCCGTTGAAAGACCATGTTTTGATCATCCGGTCTTCAAACACCCTGAAGTGCGAGGACATACTCGGAGGCGATCAAATCTTGTGGGGAACGTGTGCAAAACTCTGCAGAGTACTCAAACCTAATCGATTAGCCGTGTCCACGGTCATGGACAACTTGAGCCAAAGGAACTGAAGTTATCTGAAATTCTCAACACAAATAATAATATTGATGTGGGAATAATTGACAACTCGGGTACGAGAATTGGTTGGTGGAACCATCTCGTTAACAACCAACAATGTAGTAACATTTTGCTTTTAGCCCTCTCTTGATGTAGGAGAAAACTTGCTTTTCGCTAAAAACTTATAGTCCCACCTGCCATATATGCATATAGTATAGATGATTACTTTTCACCCCTCTCTTATATGACTTGCCGGCATATTCAATATGCTGACCTACATGGCTGCAACGTCTTATGTTGCAGATATTTTTCTTCGACGAGTAAGAGTACGATTCAGGGTTACGGTCTACACTCAACTTGCCGTTGGTGTTTATTGGGACTCCACTCCCTTGACTGCTTCCGCTGAAATATTTAAGGTATATATCAGTTTTATGCTATTTACATGTGATTGCACTTTGATATATACATTGATGTACTGTGTGTGCCAGCATACTGATCCAGGGATGGCACAGAAACACAGAGGCTTGACTCGTTTTGAGTCGGGTCGCTACATTTGAGATCTCCACCATGCTTGCCAATTACACTTTCAAAGGCTGAACTCCTAAGAAACTTGGTGATCCCGGAGTGCCCACTATACCTTGCTCTATTAAAGGAAACTACGTAAGAACTGCCATATGTGACCTTGGAGCCGGTGTTAGTGTTATGCCTCTCTCTCCTTATCGTAGACTTGAGTTGGATAAGTTGACACCCACTAAAATTTCTCTGCAAATGGCCGACAAATCAACTGCTTTCCCTATCGGCATTTGCGAGGATGTGCCTGTTGTGGTTGCTAACACCACTATCTTAACAGACTTTGTTATCTTGGATATTCCCGAGGACGATGCTATGACTGTCATCCTCGGAAGACCCTTTTTAACCACTGTAGGGGATGTTATAGATTGCAACAAAGGCAATGTCACTTTCCATGTCAACGGTAATGAGCACACATTGCACTTTCCGAAGAAACGATATCAAGTACATTGCATCAATGCTATCGAAAAGACTTCATCGATTCTCATTGGGAGCTTTGAATGCCCTATTCCTTGTGTCAAGATGAAGTATGATTTGCTTGTTGGGGAGATACATATCCCCATTGAGGTGACTTAGTGGCTATTTGAAAATTCTCCATTCTCTCTTGCGATTCGAGAAGGTTTTGTCATAAGGACTTGATCAATCCCATTGACGGATTTCTTCCGATGACCATGAAACGGATGAATCAACGAGTCACATACCTCTGTTTTGAAGCTTTCATTTTCTTTTGCTTAGAAGAAAAATGATATAATTCGTTTAGCTTTTCCTGTTTTCTGTTTTAGCGTCCCGGAGAAAAATACCTTGAAAATAAAAGTTCTCCGATGGTCGTGAAAATTTAGTATGATTTTTTCTGGAATTTTTGAAAATTTCTGGGCCTGAGAGCTAGCCTAGGGGCCAGACCAGTGGGCCACAAGCCCTGCCACCGCCACCTACCCCTGGTGGCAGGGTGCAATCTTGTGGGGCCCACAGGCACCCCCTCCACTCATTCTTAAGCTCATCTGGTTCCCCTACCTCCAGAAAAAATTGTTTCACAACTCAAACCCGTGTTCTTGCTCCTCTTGCTGGGATTTTCGATCTCTTTGCTCAAATCACCGTTCTCCGAACTGTTTTAGGGAAATTACTCCTTGGTAAGTGACTCCTCCATTGGTCCAATTAGTTTTTGCTCTAGTGCTTTATCCTTCGCGAATTCTTGCTACCTTGGTGACCCTGTTCTTGAGCTAGAAATGTTGATTTTAGCTGGTCCCAAGTAGTTTTAGCGCGTGATACAGTCTCTAGGCACTAGTAGGAGTAGTTGCTAAAAGTTGGGTTAATCCTTATTCACTTTCCTTTCGAAGTCTCTAAAAATTGCAGAATTTTTCAGAGCTGAAAAAGGAAAAGATGAGGAGGTTCTTGAGAGGCTCTTCAAGCCGTAACCCCAAGGAGGATGAGAAGAATCACACCAAGTACGTAGTCCCTCGAGTCACAGAAGTTCGAGCGTGCGAGTGGCCAAGTGATGATTTTTTGCGCGCCGCCGGACTTTATGAAGACTTTTATTACTTGGTGGAGAACGCAGGTCTTACTGCGTTCGTTGAAGATAAGTGCCCACAATACCTCCTCGTCACCAATATTTTCGTTCAAAGCTTGAACTTTAATCCGAGGAAGAATCTCCCATGGTTGAGTTCATGATATACGATGTCCCCCCAGTGCATGGCGCTGCAGGACTTTTGCAATGTATGCAAATTACCTTATGTTGGGGATATCCGTGACCCTCGTCCACGGGACTTGGAGGATTTCATTGGTTCTATTGCTGTTGGAGAGGAGAGAGGAGTGTCTCGCGCTAGAATTGCTAGCATACATTTTCCTGTGCTTCGGTACTTCTCACTGTTTGTGGGAAAATGTTTGATTGGCCGTGGGGAGGCTGGATCGCTTAGTTCTCCAGACCTTGCGGTTTTGTGCGAGGGCCTTTATAACGATAAAACTTATAGCTTGGGCACTATAGTAGCTCAATGGTTGAACCTGAACCATTCTAAAGGTGTCGTCTATGGAGGTATCTATGCTACCCGTCTTGCCAGACACTTTGAGATACCCCTTAGACTGGGAGATGAAGGAGAGATGTTTCTCCCTGAGAAATATCTGGATTATGACAGCATGGTTCGCCATGATTTTCTGGATAGAGATGCTAGTAGACGGATGATTTATAACCTAGTGTTTAGTCAGGGTACTCGAGAGACTATTACTTTGCCTGCTCCTTCTTTGTTCGATCTTCATGCAGGGAGGTACACTATTATGCCCGCAGACATCTACGCATATTGGGGCTTGGCCCAACCACAGGCGCCCCTGCCCGAGCCGCCAGTCGAGTACCAGATGCCAGTTTATCAGTGGGAGCTAGAGGAGCTCACACAACAATGGCATCCACAGTCAGCTCCGGAGTATCCTGGAGCTGGTTATTTCCCACCTTGGGAGTAGACCAAGCTAGGGAAAAAGCCTAAGCTTGGGGGAGTACGTGTCTCATCGACTTTACATTCATGCTTATGCTTTCACTTTGTTAGCCGGTGTTTACACTTTGCCATTGTATTATCCATGCTAGTTTATTTTCGTTTTCTTGTTTTCTTGTTCTGTGTCCTTTTGAGAAAACCCAAAAAGATTTTTCTTTCTTGTTTTGCTTGTTGGGAGCTTTCCTGTGTAAATAGTTTTCTTTTTCTTTGGGTCAAGGTAGAAGATATTGGTTACAATGTTTATTGGTTCTTGCATGCTTATCTGTTTAGCTTTCAAAAGAGCCATATTACTTTGTCTTCTCCTTTGTGTTTGCCTGTAGATTCAGCTTAGTCCAATGCACGAGCACTCTTATTATTGTTCACATCGTTCAATCTTGCAAATGAAAGGCAACAACGATGATATGTGATGAAGTGACTGAGACTGAAAAGCTGGTATGAACTCTATCTATTTTGTTTTTTTAAATATGACTAGCTTGTCGACTGTCACATCCCTGAAACCCTAATCAAGTATAGCATTGTGCTCATATCTTCTTTGCATTGCATCCAAGAAAATTGCAACAAGATCAAAGCAAGTGGTGAAGCAAAACTCAAAAAAAAACTAGCCACTTCTCAAATTCAAAGAAATTCTAAATTTGTTCAAATCAATGAACCCAAAATGGCCTCAAGAAAAGTTCAACTTTTCTGATAATTCATGGAAGCAAATAAGCAGTGAAGAAAACTATTTTCATAACACTTTTGGCATTTTATTTAAATGCAAAAAATGCTATTGGATTCAAGTTTAAATTTGAATTCAAAAACTTTAAGTTTTCAAAAATGTTGAAAACTTCAGGAATGGTTGGATATATTCCAACAAATATTCTGGTGTGTTCAAAATAATTTTATAAACTATTTTGGAGCTGAAATAAAAAGCAAATCAAAATAGTTAGTAAATCAGAAATCAAAACAAGAAAAAAAATGAGGAAAGACCTACCTGACGCTCACCTGGCCCAGGCCCAGCCCCTGTGTCGTCTTCCTCCTCGCCAGTAGGAGCAGGAGGTGGCCGCCGCGATGCCCGGCGCCTCCACGCAGCTCCCTACCTGCCTGGCCGGCGCTTTGCGCTGGCACGCGCGGGGATAACCTGCCCGAGCACTGGCCTATCCATTCCCGCACACCAATCCCCCCCCTCTCCTCTCGGTTCCTTCCTCCCCTTCTGCCGCCATTGACAGGAGCTCGAGCTCGAGCTGCGTGTGCCTCTAGCCACTAGTTCTTCCCCCCGAGTGCCCCATTCGCTCCACCTCGACGAGCTGGTCCTCCTTGCAGAAGTAGAAGTCCCCCCGAGCCCTGCAACGCCCACGGCACCGTCGTCTTCAAGCTTTGGCCGCCGGCGAGCTTCCTTCGATTCGCCACCCAAAGCGCCTCCCCGAGCCGTCTAAGCCCTCCACTGCACTCCCCGTGAGATTGCAATCATTTCCCCTCTTCTTCCCCTCGGTTTCGTGCCCCCTAGCCACTGGACCGACGAGCCCAAGCTCCGGCCATCACCTCCGCTCGTCGCCGGTGACCTCCGGTCCTCCCGAGCCCTCCCTGAGGCCAGTACTGGATGAGGCTGAGCCTGGGGATCCTCTGAGTGCTCTCGGCTCTCGATCCCGAGCACTACAACCATCTCCGGCGACTCTCCGGCATAGATCCGCCGCGGATCTGGTCGCCGCCGGTCAGTCTCCGGCAGGGGATGACCTGGCCTCACTAATCTACCGGTTTAAACTCTAAGCAGTCACTGACCAGTGGGCCCTAGGCCAAGTCAAACACAATCAGGGGCTGGTCAGCGCGGGATTATCCTTGAGAGGCTGACCAGTGGGCCCCCCCTGTCAGGTTTGACCTGATCAGGTCAGCCGACGGCTGACGCCATGCTGACGTGAGCCTGACGCAATAAGTGGATTTATGATTTAAAAGAATTCCAGAAAATGCCAAAAACTTCTAAAAATCATAGAAATTAATTTGTAACTCCAATGAAAATAATTTATATATGAAAAAGTATGAGAAAAATCCAAGGAATCTGAATATGTCATTTTTAAACATGTTTGAAAATGTTACTGGACCAAACATGTAGAATAATGAATAGGTTAAATTAAACAAATGCTTTGGAGTTGGAATTTGGAAATCATTTAAATTCCACTTCAAATGCTATGATCAAACATTGTTCAATCACAACCAGCAACTTAACATGTCATTCCTATGCATGTTAAAAACAAGTTGATGTGAGCATCAGGTCGAATCAATGAAAATGGTATTCGAGAATACCTCATTTGAAGTGATATTTGAATCTGATTCAAATCAACTTCAAACTTAATAAATGATAGCTACATCAGCATACCACCTTGCATACTCATGCCATGCTCATGCATCATTTTGTTGCATATGATTGTTGTCATTTCTTTCGGTAGGTTCCGCTCCTCCGGATTCCACTGAATATCCGACTGACGGATATTCTCCCTCCTCTGAGCAACAAGGCAAGCAACCATTTTTATCATCCCGATAAATCCCATGTTCTCGCTCCTACACTTACTTATTGCATTAGGATCAAATGCTCAACTGCTTTTGCCACGTTAGTTGAACCCACTTCCTTTGCATGACCTGTCTTTGTCACAGTAAATAGCTGAACCTTGCAACCTAGCATACCTGGTAGTTGCTTCAGCCATGATGTGCCTTATCCTGCTATGCATGCTATGCTTAGAGTTGTGTATGGTCTGTCATCTGAGAGATGAACATAATTGTGAGAATGTGTTCAGTAAGTAAAGGTTGTGTGTTGAACCTGATTTGGTAAAGGTACCGGTGAAAGGCTATGTAGGAGTACATGGCGGGTTGTTTCATTGGAACCGTCGTTAGGAACTGAGTTCCGTGTATGTAATCCAAGACAAGATACTACCACATGCTGGGCCCTGAAATATGACCCCGCTCAACTTATTAATCGCTTAGTACTCGGTCCAGGAGTTGCAAGTAGTTTCTGGTGTTTATATCATGTTGGAGGCCGTGCATAGTGCTGACCTGAGAGGTGGGCTGTGATGCGGTAGGCAGTGGCACGGTGTACCAAGTGGCACCCGGATGGTGGGCTTGGGAACCCTGCACACATCGTTTGGGCCCGTGGCGGAAACCTCGGCCGGACTTCCGTGCGGGTTACCCTCAGATAGGCCATAGACCTGGACTAAGTATTAACATGGTTAACGGTCGTGGCCGACTCCCTCGCTGGGCTTCCGCTTGAAGGTTGCCGAGGTGCATGACGTGCACATGGCGATAAGTGGCGAGAGCGTGTGTGAAGAAGTACACCCCTGCAGGGTTATGATCTATTCGAATAGCCACGTCCGCGGATATGGACTACTTGGAGACATATGTTGTTCATAGATAACTTTAATGGCTACTCATAAAATTGTCAAGATAAGCGTGAGTGTTGTGGACGGCATTTCCGTATGGAGACAGAATGATTCCACAATGGAGTATTGCTGTGGTGTTAGTGGACTCGTGTGCAAGAAATCAAGTTGTCAAAATTTATTTTAAAATGCAAGTTGTCTAGCCACGAGTCAAATGCTGGCTTTCCGCATGAAACCCCACAATTCCTTATTGATACAATGCATGAGTAGATAGTTATCCTAAAGTCTTGCTGAGTACCTCCGTACTCATGTTTGCTTAATAATTGTTGCAGAGGTTGTTAATGACCCTAATGGAGGGTTCTTCCTAGACATCGACGACGACGAGTAGCTGGTAACCCAGCTACGATCTGGCCCTTGGGTGGGTCTGTAGTATAGTCAGGGCATGTGCCTTCTAGTTTCATCTGTCTGTACTCAGGCAGTTTATCTACTTCCGCTGGCTTGTAACTTGAATGACTGTTATGATGGGTCGTGAGACCCCTACTCTGTAATATTATGTGTGAGGCTCTTCCGAGCCTTTTAAATAAAGCTTGTATGTTTATGGTTATGTTGTGATGCCATCGATGTATCTATACATATCAGTATGCCATGCGTACGTGTGTCATACTTGATATGTATGGGGTTCGATTACCTAGCCGCAGGCTTTAGCAGCATTCCTTACAGGGAAATGCCCCTTTGTGATCCAACGAGCCATGGTAGTTCGCTACTGCTCCGGACACATTGGTTGACCGGCATGTGTCCTTCTTAGCTGTTGTGTCTGTCCCCTTTGGGGAAATGTCACGCGATGTAATGGAGTCCTTGTAGCTTGCTACGACTCGTCTACATTCGCTGGTGACCGACACCTGCTTTGCTGGGTCATGTATGCATGTCCCAATGTGGAACTGCCGCTTTGGTTTATGACTAGACATGTCGATCCGGGTTCTCTGTCACTCGATTGCTAGTGACACAATTGCATACGCGAGTCAAAAGGCACAAACGGTCCCGGCTAAGGTAAGGCTGCAGCCGTGGGGATAACCGTGCGTGAGACCGCAAAGAGATGCGATGTGTTACAGGCTGGATTCCTATGACTTAGGATCGGGGTCCCGACATCGACCCAGATTTAGCTTTGTTGTGAGAGAACCATGTTTGCAATGACAACTTAGAGATCATAGTTTCTGATGCCATGCTTATTTAGCTGAGAGTTTATAATGGTTTGTCCTGAATGCCAACATAGATTTTGAGATGACTATGATGTAGTATGATAGGATGGTATTCTCCTTTGAATGTTTCAAGTGGCTTGACTTGGCGCATGTTCATGCATGTAGTTGAAACAAAATCAACATAGCCTCTATGATGTTCGTGTTCATGGTGATTTATATCCTGTTCATGCTTGCATTCAATGTTAGTCAAACTCATTGCATCTTGTCGCTCTCTAGTTGGTCGCTTCCCAGTCTTTTGCTAGCCTTCACTTGTACTAAGCGGAATACTGCTTGTGCATCCACTTCCATAAACCCAATTTTTTTTTCATGAGAGTCCACCATACCTACCTATTTGCGATATCTACCTGCCGTTCCAAGTAAATTTGCATGTGCCATTCTCTAAACCTTCAAGAAATAATCTGTTTTGCATGCCCGAACCGCTCATGTGGTGACAGGGGGTTATTGATATCTTCCATGCTAGGAGTGTTATCCTCGACATGTGTTTATTCACTGTCATTCACGAGAAAGGGGCCTGTAATTGGAATGCCCAGTTCCATGCTTAAATCGAAAACATAACTGTAAAACAAGACTCCCCCCGGATTGATGTTAGTATGGACGGTACCCGAGGATTCGGCTAGCCGTGGAGTGTGATTGATTGGTGGTGGGGGAGTTAAAACTTTACTTTTCTGTTTGGGAACCGCCTATAGCATGAGTAGCATGGAAGATATTGAGACCTCTTGGTCATTGCATTGACAATGAAAGCATGCCACCCAAAATTATTATCTCTGTTTTCAAAGCTTGAGCTCTAGCACCTCTGCAAATCAATGCTTCCCTCTGCGAAGGGTCTGCCTATTTATTTTCCTGTTGAGTCATCCTCCTCTTATATAAGCACCAATTAGAGAGCACCTCTGTCATTTTTATGCTTTGCTTTTGAATGATATTGAGTATGACTATGACTGGATCTTCTTTGCTATCAATTTCAATGTTTAGTCAACCCTTGATCTTTGAAAGTGCTCTGCATTTATGTTTTGCGGTCTCAGAAAGAGCTAGCGAGATACCACCTATTCATATTGCTTCATGCTTGTTTTGATTGAAGTGTTGATATTTGAAACTCATTATTACTTGCTCGTTAGCTGATTATGCCATTGATATTAGTTTACCGTGAGACCTTTGTGTCATTTGCTTATGTGGTTAACTTGTGATCTTGCTGAAATTCTGGTTATGAGTTAGACATAGTTGCAACAACAAGATCAAAAAGAGTTTGTCAAAGTTTTTATTTCTCTCTCAGTTTGTCAACTGAGTTGCTTGAGGACAAGCAAGGTTTTAAGCTTGGGGGAGTTGATACGTCTCCGTCGTATCTACTTTTCAAAACTCTTTTGCCCTTGTTTTGGACTCTAATTTGCATGATTTGAATGGAACTAACCTAGACTGACGCTGTTTTCAGCAAAATTGCCTTGGTGTTATTTTTGTGCAGAAATCGAAGTTCTCCAAACATCGTGAAAATCTACGGGGAGCAGTTTTGGAAAATATAAAAAATATCTGCGCCAAGTTCCACCTGTGGTGGTGGGCGAGTGGGCCACAGGCCCTGGCTCCGCCACCACCCCCTGGTGGCGGTGGGCAAGCTTGTGGGCCCACACGGCTCTGCCGCCACCAACCTCAGGTCTATAAGATCCCTTTCGTCCCAGAAAAAATAAAAAGAGAAGTTTTCGTCGCGTTTACGATACGGAGGCGCCGCCACCACCTATTCTTCATCTGGAGGGCAGATCTGGAGTCAGTCTTGGGCTCCAGAGAGGGGAAATCGTCGCCATCTTCATCATCAACCTTCTTCCCTCTCCAATTCCATGAAGCTCTCCATCGTTTGTGAGTAATCTATTCATAGGCTCGCTGGGCGGTGATGAGTAGGATGAGATCTATCATGTAATCGAGTTAGTTTTGATGGGGATTGATCCCTAGTATCCACTATGTTCCGAGATTGATGTTGCTACTACTTTGCCATGCTTAATGCTTGTCACTACGGCCCGAGTGCCATGATTTCAGATCTGAAATTATTATGTTGTCACCAATATATGTGTGTTTTAGATCCGATCTTGCAAGTTGTAGTTACCTACTACGTGTTATGATCCGGCAACCCCGGAGTGACAATAACCGGAACCACTCCCGGTGATGACCATAGTTTGAGGAGTTCATGTGTTCACCAAGTGCTAATGTGTTGGTCCGGTTCTTTATTAAAAGGAGAACCTTAATATCCCGTAGTTTCCTTCTGGACCCCGCTGGCACAGGAGGGATGGACAATAGATGTCATGCAAGTTCTTTTCCCTAAGCACGTATGACGACACACGGAATGCATGCCTACATCACATTGACGAACGGGAGCTAGCCACATATCCCCCACTCCGACCAAGATAGAACTTTTACCAAAAGTTTATTGTGATCTTTTTGTTCAAATAACAATTAAGGTGAAGCAGGGTCAGGAACAACGAATCTCTTTATGATAAACAGATCCATTTTGCAAGTTCGTTATTACGGGTAGTTCCTACAAAGAATCGGACTAATGACGTATACAATGCTTGAATTATCGATGTAGATGCTACATAGTGGGTTATCTCCGTGTTATAACTGTTGCATAATGAATATCATCCAAACAAATCACCGACCCATTGCCTACGAGTTTGTCCTACTGCTGCTACTACTGTTGCTACTGCTATTACTTGTCTTGCTCTACTGCTGCTACTACTGTTGCTACTGCTGTTACTTGTCTTGCTCTACTGCTGCTACTACTGTTGCTACTGCTGTTACTTGTCTTGCTCTGCTGCTACTGTTGCTACTACTGTCGCTTGCTACTGTTGCTACTTGCTACTGCTGTCACTACCGCAGTTCCTTGCCACTGCCGTTACTCGCTACTTTGCTGTTACTACTTTGCTTGCAGATACTAGTCTTTCAGGTGTGGTTGAATCTGACAATTCAACTGCTAATACTGAGAGTATTCTCTCACCTCCCGTCGTGCGAATCAACAAATTTGGGTCGAATACTCTACCCTCGAAAACTGCTGCGATCCCATGCGCTTGTGGGCCGTCAACAACATTCTTCTAGTTTCGATTGCTGGAGAGAGCTAGCAGCATTCTTCTGGTGCTAGCAGCATTCTTCTGGTGCCGTTGCAAAGGGGAAGATATGAGGGATAATACTCGGAGGTAGATCAGAACAGAGGTTAGACTAGTGTATTGATGTGTGGAAGACAAGCACGTCAACTTGTGTGAGAATGAAAGAAAAATAGAACAACATGGTCGGAACCACAATTGCAAAGAACAAGGTCACTAATACTAGATCAGATTATACCAAGGGAATTTTATTGTTATGAGAAGCTTCCATGATAAGACATAAATCGGGTCCATGGGCATGAACACAAAGTTCAAGGTCGACTCCCACTTCTTCAAGGCATAACCTTTCATTCACTCCTTGCTTTCAATGAAGTTGCGGTGTTGAAGTTTTAACTGGCAAGCACAAGAGTATGACCCATAGAAGTTTTCGGGCTCACACAGATTAGGGAAGGCATTGGTTCAACCCATCGGGGCATCTTAGGAACATATACCACAAACTTCAAGAGTGATTGACACATGCTTGAAAATACAACATGGACGACAAAAGCATATGACACAACTTATCATGGGGAGAAGAAACAAATTACCAAAGGCATTGTGTATTATGGGAAGAACTCACAAAAATTTAATGTGAAGGATATTGTTGGATAATAAACCAAAAATGGTTTTGGCGTCCCACAAAGGGATGTGACGTGAGTATCGGTACTCAATCATAGGAAGATAAAATGCAAGGCATCATATTGTAGTACTTCTGAATAATTTTGACGCTTAAATACCAAAGGAATTATGATTTCTAGGTTGGTGTACCATAATCAGATGCTCCGATCAAATACAAGTAAGTTGAATGGACTTAGGCGGACAATCAGTCAATGTTGATTTGCCAAGAACCGGCTCGTGTTTGGAAAGACGTCTGAGCCGAACATATAATTTATGAGGATCAACTCATGATTGCATGCATTCGCACACACATTGAATCAATAAGATCAAAATGACAATCACAAAGGATTTTGGTGAATATTGCTAGACATATGGAATTAATCATAATGCAAGCAGGTGAGAAAGGTCAAGAGCAATAGGCTACTAAGGATTTCGGAAGATCGAATAGCGTTTCGAAGAATTTTGTGAAAGACATGAACAATTGAGGATGAACGAATCCTCGATAAAGGGACAAGAGTTATCCGTAGGGGGTGGAGTTATACGTAGGGGGTGGCGATGGAAGGAAATCACAAAAGCGATAAGCACAAGTTCTCGGGAGAACATCAGAGAGTATCTTCGGAGTCATATGATGAATCAAGACATCGTCTGAATGAGAGGCTCTCCGGGAGGAAGTAGTTACGAGAACCTAGAGTTAGAGTTAGCAAAACCTTTAAGACAAAATAGAAGAGAGATAAGAACCTAGGGTATAGAAGAGGAGTACAAGATCTTAATACCACGCGATTGAGATGTGGGCATGTAAGCCACACAACAATGTTAGTAAAAAAATCAAGTACAAGACTCAACATTGGCCAAGGAGTTGGAAAGGGGGCTACCTACAGGCAGTTGGCTCTGCTACCAACTTGTGATGCCCCCAACTTAATCGTACGCTAATCATACATGCAAGTACACACGATCAAGATTAGGGACTCACTCAAAGTTATCACAACACAACTGTAGACACAAATTAAAGTCACGCAAGCTTTATATTACAAGCTAGGGGCCTCGAGGGCTCGAATACATAATCTGGAATAGAAAAGAGTCAACGGAAGCATATAATATCTGAGTACATGCATAAGTAAACAAGTTTTGTCTTAAGAAGGCTAACACAAACATAACACGAATCGAAAAGGCAAGGCTGCCCGCCTAGGATCCTCCTAACTACTCCTTGTCGTCAGCGACCTCCACGTAGTAGTAGGCTCCATCGGGGTAGTAATAGTTGTCGGCGGGGTCGGCCATCTACTCGGCTTCGTCATCTGGTCACAACAATCGTATGAAGAGGGAAAAGGGGAGCAAAGCTACGGTGAGTCCTCATCCAAAGTACTCACAAGACTGACATCAGAACTATGATAAGTATGCATCAGTATCAAGGGAATGGGGCTTTATCTTTTGACTGATTGCAGAAATGCCAGAATAGAGAGAAGGCCTAGTCCTACCGAAGACTAGCATCTTCAGTGTCTTGCAACATTAGAAGGGTGTCGATTAGTAATACATATGTAATAAATATGTTGCAGCAAAACGATTTAAAAATGCCTAGTTATCCTTCCTCGGCTCCCTATGAGAATGCAATCTCAGAGCCAACATTTCATTTCAAAGTTACAATTCTAGTTGTATTAGATCAAGATACAATTTTGAGCATCCTTTATCGTGGACATGACTATTTGAATAGATATAATTCCCTACAGGGGTGCACAAACTTGCCTAACACACTCGATTAACTCTAGCCGGACACACTATTCTGGGTCATGACCGACCTCGGTTGATTGACACGCCATAGTCCTACCTAGGCTCAATAGAGAGGCTACACGCATGTCTACATCCTAATCACAAAGGGGTCATGAAACAATATCCCTTCACAATCCTGCATGTTGCGAGGATGGCCGGTGTCAATCCTCGCACCTCTTAATACAAAGATGGTGCTTACGCGAGCCACCTGGGCGCGCGCCACTCAATTGTGACATTTGAAGAGCTTTCGGGCGAGTGCACGACGTAGAGTACCCATATTTATTTCCACGCGGTGGTTAGTGCGAACTAGGCGAGAGGCCTACTCAGATCACATATCCAAACCCATTAATGCTTTGTTAACTGCGATGACGATCAATGATCCATGATATGTGGTCCCGTCTCCCCATCTAAGGACTTGTGGCAAGGGACAAGAATTCCCGGACATGCCTCGCCAATATCACGCGGGTATCCATATGGTCCACACATCTCATCATGTTCAAGTAGTAAATTTAAAGTAATCGTGTGTCTATAACATCAAAGGAATCTGAGGTATCACCCTCGATGGATTCGAATAGATGTAATCATCAAGGTGATCAGCGAGGAATCACCCTTGATGGTTCACGCTTGAGGGGTTGCACGCCAAAGTCGTTATTGGAAGTGGTGAAGGAGGAATCACCCTTTGTAATCCACCTCCGGTTAACTACACTACAGAGTTAACATTAGGAGTACATTATGAGGTGTCATCCTAGGTACCCGATAGTAGCTCTACATGGTCGTAGAACTAAGGGGTGTGAGGTGATCTGATGGGCCTGGCTCGTCGATCAAGTTGATCAAGTCTTCGAGACGTTGAGTCTTTGATGATGAAGCAGGGGCAACAGGGACCTAGAGGATCACTGGGATCACTAACAAGGCACAACAATAGTTTAACAAAAATAGGTTATGCATAAGAATAGGAGCTATCTACAACAGTAGAAAATTCTAATACAAGCATGAGGGAGAAAGAATGGGTGATATCGGAATGATCAAGGGGGGTTTGCTTGCCTTATTGCTTTGCTGCAAAAGGCTGATTGCCAGGGGCGTAGTCGTACCCGACAGCAGCATCAGTCTCGGTGTCTACCGTAGAGAAGAGGGGGAAGAAACAATAAATATAAGGTAGATAAATGCATCACGATGCATGACATGAAAACATGCAGTGCTAGGGGTGACCTATCGCATTGCTAAGTGCTTGATACATCTCCAACGTATCTACAATTTTTGATTGTTCCGTGCTGATATATTATCATTCTAGAATACTTTTGGGGTATTTATTTACCAATTTATATTATTTTTGAGCACTAACCTATTGACCCAGTGCCCAGTGCGAGTTGTTGTTCTCTGCATGTTTTTCACTTTTCAGGTTTACCATACCAAACAAAGACCAATTGTCACGAAACTTTTTGGAGATTTTTTCTGGACCAAAAGAAGTCCAACAAGCATCAGAGGAAGGCTCGGGGCCACACGAGGGCCCCACAAGCCAACCCGATGCGGCCTAGGGGGTGCCCTGTTGCTTGTGGGCCCATTAAGGCCCTCCCGACTCTGTTCTCTGGCTTATAAATTCTCATATAACCTAAAAACCCTAGAGACAGTCAAAAAACACTATTTACAGCGTTGTAAGTCTCTGTTACGAGGGAGGCCATTTGGAGCTCCATTTTAGTACCCTGTCGGAGGGGGGATCGACCATGGAGGGCCTCTTCATCAACCTTGTTGTCCTCATGATGATGTGTGAGTAGTTCACCACAGACCTATGGGTCCATAGCTAGTACCTAGATGGCAATCTCTCTCTTGATATTCAATACAATGATCATCACATCTTTGCTTTGATCCACATGATGTAATTCCTTTTGTGCAGTGCGTTTGTTGGGATCCGATGAATTGTGGGTTTATGTTCAGATTATTCAGGATAAATATTTGCATCTTCTATGAATACTTATATGATTCTTATATGCATGATTATGATAGCTTCGTAATTCTCTCCGATCTATTGAAATAGTTTAGCCAACTAGATTGATATTTCTTCGGTGAGAGATGTGCATTGTAGTAGGTTCAACCTTCCGAATTTCTATATCCCAGTGACAGAAGGGGACAAGATGCGAATTTGTGTTGCTGCTACTAAGGATAAAATGATGGGGTTTATTCATATTGCTTGAGTTTACTTTGTCTACATCATGTCATTGTTCTCCACGCATTACTCTGTTTAACTTAATACTCTAGATGCATGCTGGATAACGATGAGTGGAGTGATAGGAATATGTGTTGGCAAGAGTCAGCCTATTTGTTTATGGACGTGATGCCTATATACACTTGATAATTGCCGTGATATCGCATAACTATCCGCTTTTTTGTCAATTTCCCTAGTAATTGGTTTACCCACCGTATGCTATTTTTCAAGAGACGCCATTAGGTAAAACTATGGCCCCGGGGTCTATTCACAACATATTTACAAAACCTTCAATACCTTGCTGCCATTTACTTACTTTTATTTTATTTTTCTATTTACAACTATCTACAATTATCTACACACCACAGTGACTTGCAAATAACAAGTACAAGGGGATTGACAACCCTCTTGCCCGCGTTGGGTGCAAGTTGTTTGTTCTTTTGTGTGAAGCCGCTGAAGACAGTTGTGGTTGATATTCCTATTGGTTCGTTAAACCTTGGTTTCATAACTGAGGGAAATACTTACCCACATTATGCTATGATAACCCGTTCCTCTTCACGGAAACCCAACACAGATCACAAGTATGAGGAAGGATTTCTGGTGCCATTGACGCGGAATATCACCACCAACTACCAAGTAACTCCACACAAATTTTCATTCACTTGTTCTCCTTTTTATTTGCTAGTATATTTAGTTTGTCTCTTAAAAAAATTAAAATACAAAAATATTTACCTTTGCTTGCTTAGCTTGTCACTAGTTTGCATCTTCGCTCTCTAGTTTGCTTGAAAGTTTCTACCATGTCTAAATTTGAGAAAGTTATTGTTGAAAGCGCTAGTGAAGATAGAACTAATGACTTGGATGAAGCGATACTAAAATTTATTGATTCCACTCGTGATTATCGTATGGATCAAATCCCTACTACTAACACTCACACAACTCTAAATTCTAAGTTTTGTGGGAACATTATTGGAAAGCATGTCATCCAAGAATTCTTTGAGTATTCATTAGCTTCCCCTCTCATTAAAGGATCTATACTTGATGAAATAAATTGTATGTGGATGCTATAACCATGCTTATATTGAGAACTGAAATAAAATTTGTGCATCTCCATCCTATTCTTCAAAAGATATTCTTGGGACTTCCTAGCTTGCATGATCCCAAGATTAAGAAATTTTCTATCATTACCCTCATGCATGAAGTTGATTATATTTTGCATGAAGCAAAATAAATTTTTACCTTCCATGGAATAAAACTTGAATGTCCCCCCATAGAAGCAATCCTCCATAATAAAGATGTTATGCATAGGTTGGAATCTAATGACTATCATAGATTCAATATGAATATGACGAGGAATCTGATCACCGAAGAATTAACACAATCTTTGTTTCTCCACGCTTGTGATAAATTTTAATGTATTTCTAAAGGAATTAATGAATGGTTTAGTGAAGATTGACAAGAAAACACTGTTAGGGAACCTATTAGTGATGAAATCCATGTCTTATATGAAGAACCCTAAGATGATAGTGACGCGGGCAATGATTGTATAAATACCTTTAGTACTTGAGTGCTTCAAGTAGGTTTTAGAAACGTTATTTATTAAGTAAAATTTTGGAGGAACTAATTTGGAAAGACGTGAAGGGGTCCAACACTTGAAACTATGCAATATGCCTAGCTAGGGGCGTAAAACAATAACGCTTGTTGGGAGGCAACCCAACAATTATCTTTATTTTTATCTGTTAGTTTATGTTTGTTTGTGATAACATGATTATTGCCTCGATAATGATTGTTTTTTATGTTTTAATTAGTGTTTGTGCGAAGTTAAGCTTTTGGGGTGATTTGTATGATGAGTAGAATTGATACAGTGCATAAACAGAAACTTTGACGTCCAGTGCAGAGTTTATTTGATTTTACTAGACCGTTTTTAAGCTGAATTTATAATAATATATTGATCTACAAAATCCTCACTTCGTCCTAATGTTTCAGAAATTTTGGAGTTACAGAAGTATAGGTTCATTATAGATTACTATACAATGTTTTGTTTCAGCCAAATTCTGTTTTTGCTTGCATAGTTTGCTTGTTCTGATGATGCTATGGATTATATCAGGGGTATAAGCCATGGAGAAGTTAGAATACAGTAATTTATGCTAAAATAAAATAATAATCAACTTTGATACCTGAAAGTATTTGATATGTTGCTTATACTAACGGATCTCACGAAGTTTTGTTGAGTTTTATGTGATTGAAGTTTTCAAGTTTTGGGTCTTGTACCGATGGAAAAAGGAATGAGAAGCAGCAAAAGCCTAAGCTTGGGGATGCCCAAGGCATCCCAAGGTAATATTCTAGGAATACTCAAACGTCTAAGCTTGGGGATGCCCCAGAAGGCATCCCCTCTTTCGCCTCAATTCATCGGTATGTCACTTGGAGCTACATTTTTATTCATCACATGATATGAGTTTTGTTTGGAGCATCATTTGATTTTGTTTGATTATACTTTCAGTTGTTCACAATCATCGTTTGCTGGACACACCCATTTGAGAGAGATACACCATCATCACAATTTTTTAGAATATTGTGTATGCTTCACTAATATCTTTTGAGCTTAGCAGTTGCTCTAGTACTTCACTTATATCATTTTGAGCATGGTGGCATGTAGATTTTATAAAAATATTCGGCTACCATTCTTCACTTATATTTGTTTGAGATTTAAATAAATAGTTACATTAATTTGCATGAGTCATAAGATTAGATAAAAACAATAGTTGTTCAATGAGTGATAATTAAAACCATCATGTAGTACATATAGAGAAATCATGGGTTAATGATATTGGTGTGGTGATATGAAAAAAGTGTGAGTGCATTATTATTAATTCAGAGAGGTGTCGACATTAAGAGATGTTAAACTTCTTGTTAATCTCAAAACTTAAAATGGCATGGTGATGATGTGTGAGCATTTCTATTCCTCCTTAAAAACCTAGTGTTGTTTTGAGTCGGAATCGCGCGCTGGTTAATTCCTACCAAACCTCTCCCTCGGGGCATGCAAGTAGTACTTTGATTTGTGCCAAAATTAATAAAACTTTTCAATAAGTATATGAGTTCTTTATGAATAATGTGACACCATGGACATACACAATCTCACCTCATATTTGCTAGCTTCTTCGGTACCGTGCATCGCCCGTTCTCACCTCAAGGATCAATGCAACTTTCACCGGTGCATCCAAATTTCGTGACATGATACGCTTTTTTGCATGATTACCCACAAGTATAGGGGATCAACCATAGTCCTTTTGATAAGTAAGAGTGTCGAACCCAACGAGGAGTGGAAGGAGATGACAAGCGGTTTTCAGCAAACTAACTTCTGCAAGCACTGGAATAGCGGTAACGAGTTGTTTGATAGCAAGATAATTGTAACAAGTGACAAGTAGCAATAGTAACAATAGGTACAGAAAGGTAGCCCAATCCTTGTGTGGCAAAGGATAGGTCAGAACAGATTCTTGTAATAGGCAAAGCGTTCTTGAGGGCACACATGAATTTCATCTAGCCACTTTCGTCATGTTGGGTTAATTTGTGTTCGGTACTTTGATAATTTGATATGTTGGCTGAACGTTGCTTGGGTGCTGTTCTTACTTGAACAAACCTCCCACTTATGAATAACCCTCCTGCAAGCATCCACAACTATGAGAAAATTATTAAGAATAAATTCTAACCATAGCATTAAACATAGGGCTCCAAATCAACCCCTTATGGAATAGCGCATAAACTCGGGTTTAAGTTTTTGTCACTATTGTAACCCACCATCTAATTACTACTCCACAATGCATTCCCTCAGGCACAAAGATGGTAAAGTGTTATGTAGTCGACATTCACATAACACCACTAAGGGGATCACAACATTCATATCATCGAAATATCAAATGAATATCAACTTCACATGACCACTTGTAACATGACTTTGTTAGGGAACGTTGCATGGGAAACAAAAATTTTCCTACGCACACGCAAGACCTATCCATGGTGATGATCATCTATGAGAGGGGAGAGTGCATCTACATACCCATGTATATTGCTAAGCAGAAGCGTATATAACACGGTTGATGTAGTGGAATATCTTCGCGATCCAAATCGGAGCCCGTCCAACGATCTCATCACGATCCGTCCCCCGTTCCCATTACGATCCATCCCGATCCAGTGCCGAACGGACGACACCTTCGCGTTCAGCGCACGTGCAGCTTGATGACGATCACCGCCTTCTTGATCCAACAAGAGGGGAAGAAAGGTAGATGAGTTCTCCAGCACGACGACATGCTGGTGGTGGTGGTGGACAATTCAGCAGGGCTTTGCCAAGCACCGCGGAACTAATCTAGAGGAGAAAACGGCCTAGAGAGAGAGAGGGCAGCACGTGGCTAATTAGGGTTAGGGCTGCCCTCAAATCCTCTAGTATATATACGAGGGAGGGAGGGGAGGAGGCAGCCAAAAAACCCTCTAGGGGTTTGGCCGAACTAGGAGGAGGTGGAAGAGTCCACCTCCAATCCTACTCCAAGTAGGATACCTCTCCTACTTGGAATCCTTCCTCTCCTTTGGTTTTTTTCTTTCCCCACCTCTTGGCCGAAATAGGCCCTATTGGGCTGTCCACGCCAGCCCACTAAGGGCTGGTGCACCACCTTTAGGCCTATTAGGTTCTCTCCCGGGTGGCTGGCCCCTCCCGGTAAAACCCCGGAACTCATTCGTCATTCCTGGTACTTTACTGGTAATGCCCAAAAACTTTTCGGAAGCCAAATGCAACTTTCCTATATTTCAATGTTTACCTCCAGTCCATTCCGGACCTCCTCGTGACATCCAGGATCTCATCCGGGAATCCGAACAACTTTCGGTCACCAACATACATAACTCAATAATACCGAAACGTCACCGAACCTTAAGTGTGCATACCCTGCGAGTTCGAGAACTATGCGGACATGACCTTAGACACTCTACGGTCAATAACCAATAGCGGGACCTAGATGCTGATACGTCTCCAACGTATCTATAATTTTTGATGGTTTCATGATATTATCTTGTCAAACTTTGGACGTTTTGTATGCCTTTTATATCTTTTTTGGGACTAACTTATTAACTCAGTGCCAAGTGCGAGTTCCTGTTTTTTCCATGTTTTTGACCCTTTTCACAGGAGGATTTTAAACGGAGTCCAACCAGAATAAAATCTGTGGAATGATTTTTTCCATGACAGAAGACACGCGGGAGACATGAGAACCAAGGCAGGGGACCTTGGAGGAGGTCACAAGCTCAGCAGGCCCGGCCTAGGGGGGGGGGGGCTAGCAGGCTTGTGAGCTCGCCGTGGCTCCCCTGCCCTTGGTCTTTCGCCTATATATTCCCTAAAATCCGAGAAAAAAATTAGGAGATCATCGAAAATACTTTTCCACCGCCGCAAGCTTCTGTCTCCGCAAGATCCCATCTGGGGCACGTTCTGGTGCCCTGCCGGAGGGGGGATTCAGATATGGAGGGCTTCTTCATCAACACCATGACCTCTTCGATGATGCGTGAGTAGTTCACCATAGACCTACGGGTCCATAACTAGTAGCTAGATGGCTTCTTCCCTCTCTTGGATCCTCAATACAAAGTTCTCCATGATCTTCATGGAGATCTATCCGATGTAATCTTCTTTTGCGGTGTGTTTGTCGAGAACCGATGAATTGTGGATTTATGATCAGATTATCTATGAACCTTATTTGAGTTTCTTCTGATCTCTTGTATGCATGATTTCATATCCTTGTAATTCTCTTCTAGTTGTGGGTTTTGTTTGGCCGGCTTGATCTATGATTCTTGCAATGGGAGAAGTGCTTGCTTTTGGGTTCATACCGTGCGGTGACCTCACCCAGTGACAGAAGGGGTAGCGAGGCACGTATCGTGTTGTTGCCATCAAGGGTAAAAGGATGGGGTTTTCATCATTGGTTTGAGATTATCCCTCTACATCATGTCATCTTGCTTAAGGCGTTACTCTGTTCGTCATGAACTCAATACACTAGATGCATGCTGGATAGCGGTCGATGTGTCGACTAATAGTAGTAGATGCAGAAAGTATCAGTCTACTTGTCTCGGACATGATGCCTATATGTATGATCATTGCCTTAGATATCGTAATGACTTTGCGCGGTTCTATCAATTGCTCGACAGTAATTTGTTCACCCACCGTGATATTTGCTATTGTGAGAGAATCCTCTAGTGAACACTATGGCCCCCGGGTCTACTCCACACCATATTTTCAGCCTTACACTTTTTACTTCGTTGCACTTTCAGCCTTCAGATCTCACTTTGCAAACAATCTTGAAGGGATTTACAACCCCTTTGAAGCGGTGGGTGCAAGCTTGTTTGTGTTTGTGCAGGTACTCTGGACTTGATGAGACCCTCCTTCTGGATCGATACCTTGGTTCTCAAACTGAGGGAAATACTTACTGCTCCTGTGCTGCATCACCCTTTCCTCTTCAAGGGAAAAACCAACGCAAGCTCAAGAGACGACAGAAGGTTTCTGTCGCCGTAGCAGAAGGATTTCTAGCGCCGTTGCCGAGGCGGATCAAGTCAAGAACTCATCCAACTAAGTGTCGCAAACTCATCTCTTGCATTTACTTTTTTGCCTCTCGTTTTCCTCTCCCCCACTTGTGAAAAACAAAAATTTACAAAAAGATTTGCCTTTTTCGTTTGCCTTTTTTTCGTTCGTCCTTTTCTCTCGCTTGCTCTTTGTTCGCCTGTGTGCTTGCTTGCTTGCTGAAGTCACCATGACTGAAAACACCAAACTTTGTGACTTCTCGAATAATAATAATAATGATTTTATTAGTACTCCGATTGCTCCCGCCACTAGTGTGGAGTCATACGAAATCAATGCCGCTTTGCCGAATCTTGTTATGAAAGAGCAATTTTCCGGCCTTCCTAGTGAAGATGCCGCATCGCATCTTAATACCTTCATTGAGCTTTGCGATATGCAAAAGAAGAAAGATGTGGATAATGATGTGATTAAATTGAAGCCTTTTCCTTTCTCGTTGCGAGATCGAGCAAAAACTTGGTTTTTGTCTTTGCCCAAAAATAGTATCGATTCTTGGGATAAGTGCAAAGATGCTTATATATATCCAAGTATTTTCTGCCGGCTAAGATTATCTCTCTCCGTAATGATATCAGGAATTTTAAGCAACTTGATCATGAACATGTTGCACAATCTTGGGAGAGGATGAAATTGATGATTAGAAATTGTCCCGCTCATGGCTTGAGTCTTTGGATGATTATACAAATCTTTTACGCTGGCTTGAATTTCGCTTCTAGAAATATCTTGGACTCCGCCTCATGTGGAACGTTCATGGAAATCACGTTAGGAGAAGCCACAAAACTCCTAGACAATATCATGACGAACTATTCTCAGTGGCACACTGAAAGGTCACCTCCTAGTAAGAAGGTACACGCTATAGAGGAAATTAACTCGTTGAGTGCTAAGATGGATGAGTTAATGAATTTGGTTGCTCGTAGAAGTTCTCCTTTAGATCCTAATGATATGCCCTTGTATTCCTTGATTGATAGTAGCAACTCTAGCTTGGACGTTATTTTTTTTGGTAGGAATAATTTTGGCAACAACAATGCTTTTAGAGGAAACTATGTTCCTAGGCCTTTTCCTAGTAACTCCTCTAATAACTTTGGCAACTCCTACAACAATACTCATGGAAATGACAATAGATTACCCTCTGATCTAGAGAGTAATATCAAAGAGTTTATCGACCCGCAAAAGATTTTCAGTGCGTCCATAGAGGGAAAACTACTCAAAATTGACGATTTGGCTAAGAGCGTTGATAGTCTAGTGATATTGATGCTTTGAAAGTTAGATGTGCTTCTCCCAAGATCAATATGGATGAAACTTTGAAAGCTATGCGTGTTTCCATGAGTGAGAGCAAAGAAAGAACCGCCCAAATTCGTGCTAGACATGAATGGCTTAAAAAGGCGTGTTCTCGTGATAAGAATCACGAAGATCTTAAAGTGCTTGGTGTGACTCCCATTGAATCTTTGTTTTCTTGTGTCAAACCCAATGATGATGTGGCTGGATATGAATCCACTTTAGTTGAAAAACACCCTAATGATTCAGAGTCCATCTATCTTGATGCTAAAAGCATTGAAAGTAGAGTAGAAGATATTAAAACTTTGAGTAGTAATGAAATTACTACTTTGGATTTCAAGGAATTTAATTATGATAGTTGCTCCTTGCTTCAATGCATTTCCTTGATGCAATCCATGCTAAACTCTCCACACGCTTATAGCCAAAACAAGGCCTTTACCAATCATATCGTCGAAGCTATGATAAAATCTCTTGAAGAGAAACTTGAATTGGAAGTCTCTATCCCTAGAAAGCTTCATGATGAGTGGGAACCTACTATAAAAATCAAAATCAGAAACTATGAATGCAATGCTTTGTGTGATTTGGGTGCTAGTGTTTCCGTGATTCCAAAGTCTTTATGTGATGTTCTTGGTTTTAATGAGATTGAAGAGTGTTCTCTTAATTTGCATCTTGCGGATTCTACTGTCAAGAAACCCATGGGAAGGATCAATTATGTTCTTATTATTTCAAATAGGAACTATGTACCCGTGGATTTCATTGTGCTTGACATTGATTGCAATCCTACATGCCCTATTATTCTTGGTAGACCTTTCCTAAGGACCATCGGTGCTATCATCGATATGAAGGAAGGGAATATTAGATTTCAATTTCCTTTAAAGATGGGCATGGAGCACTTTCCTATAAAGAAAATAAGATTGCCTTATGAATCCATGATGAGGGCTACTTATGGTTTGAGCACCAAAGACGACGATACGTGATTCTATCGCTTTATGCCTAGCTAAGGGCGTTAAACAATAGTGCTTGTTGGGAGGCAACCCAATTAATTTATATTTTTCTTTTCTGTTTTGTTGCGTCCACACCATCATAATTCTGTTATGGTTGTGTCTTTTGTGTTTCCTTTTGTGTTTGAGCCAAGCGAAACCCTTATGACTAGTCTTGGTGATGGTTGTTTAATCATGCTGGAAAAAGACAGAAACTTTTCGCTCACGAGATGATTTTTCATTTTTATTCAGAAAGAGATTTTGAGTTGATACTTTTTGCTGCTGGTTTATATGCCTTTTGCCCACGCAGTCGTAATTGTTCAGAATTTTTAGGATACCAGAAGTATACAAAGTATACAGATTATTACAGACTGGTCTGTTTTTGACAGATTCTATTCTTGGTGAGTTGGTTGCTTGTTTTAATGAAACTATGGATAGTATCGGGGGGGGGGGGGGTACTAGCCATGGGAAAGTGAGAATACAGTAGCCTAACACCAATATAAATAGAAATCAAGATTGCTACAGTACCTAAAGAGGTGGTAGTTTGGTTTCTTGTGCTAATGTTATCACGAGTTTCTGTTTTAGTTTTGTGTTGTGAAGTTTTCAAGTTTTGGGTGATGTTCTCATGGACAAAGAGATAAGGAGTGGAAAGAGATCAAGCTTGGGGATGCCCAAGGCATTCCAAGCCAAATTCAAGGACACCAAAAAGCCTAAGCTTGGGGATGCCCCGGGAAGGCATCCCCTCTTTCGTCTTCAATCCATCGGTAACATTACTTGGAGCTATATTTTTATTCACCACATGATACATGCTTTGCTTGGAGCGTCTTGTATCTTAGGAGTCTTTTCTTTTTGTTGTGTCACAATCATCCTTGCTGCACACCTTTTGAGAGAGACATGCACTCATCGTGATTTTGCTAGAATGCTCATCGTGCTTCACTTATATCTTTTGAGCTAGATAATTTTGCTCTTTGTGCTTCACTTAGATCTTTTAGAGCACGGCGGTGCGTGACTTGGTAGTTCGTTTTTGCTATGAAAGTAGTCCCAAAGGTGATAGGTACCCAAAGAGGATACAAAAACCTCCATCTTCATGTGCATTGAGTAGAAAGAGAAGTCTTGATTCCTCTCAATTAGTTTTGAGACATGGATTTGGTAATACTAAGAGTTATGTTAGTAGGGTGTTGTGAATCTAGAAATACTTGTGTTGAAGTTAGTGATTCCCGTAGCATGCACATATGGTGAACCGCTATGTTAGGAAGTCGGAGCATAATTGATCTATTGATTGTCATCCTTTGTGTTGAGGTCGGGATCGCGCGATGGTTAACACCTACCAACCCTTCCCCTAGGAGTATGCGTTTAGCACTTTGTTTTGATTACTAATAAGAACTTTCGCAAAAAGTATGTGAGTTCTTCATGACTAATGTGAGTCCATGGTATATATGCACTTTCACATTCCACCATTGCTATCCTCTCTAGTACCGTGCAATTCTCGCCGGTGCACAAACCCACCATATGCCTTCCTCAAAACAGCCACTATACCTACCTAATATGGCATTTTCATAGCCATTCCGAGATATATTGCCATGCAACTCCCACCGTTCCGTCTGATGACTTGTGCCGTCACTCTCATATTGCCATTGCATGATCATAAGATAGCTAGCAAGATGTTTCAACATCATACGCCAAGCTAGATTGTTACACACCTCGGTACACTGCCGGAGGCATTTCCTATAGAGTCATCATCGTTCTAAGCTTTGAGGTGTGAGTAAATAAAAGTGTGATGATCATCATTATTGGAGCATTGTCCCATGTGAGGAAATAAAAAAAATAGTCCAAAGAGCCCAAATAAAAAGAAGAAGAGGCCAAGAGCCCAAATAAAAAAAAGATAAGAGAAAAAAAGAGAGAAGGGACAATGCTACTATCTTTTTCCACACTTGTGCTTCATAATAGCACCATGTTCTTCATGATTGAGAGCCTCTCGTTTCGTCACCACCATATGCTAGTCGGAATCTTTATTATATTACTTGGCTTGTATATTCCAATGATGGGCTTCCTCAAAATTGCCCTAGGTCTTCGTGAGAAAGCAAGTTGGATGCACACCCACTAGTTATCCTTTTGAGCTTTCACATACTTATAGCTCTAGTGCATCCTTTGTATGGAAATCCCTACTCATTCACATTGATATCTATTAATGGGCATCTCCATAGCCCTTTGATACGCCGAGTCAATGTGATCATGTCCTCCTTTTTTGTCTCACAACCACCACCACACTCTATTTCACCTATAGTTCTATATCCATGGCTCACGCTCATGTATTGCGTGATAGTTATAAAAAGTTTGAGAAAGTAAGAGTGCGAAAACAATTACTTGGCCAATACCGGGGTTGTGCATGATTTAAATTAGTTGTGTGAGGATGATGGAGCATGGCCAGACTACATGATTTTGTAGGGATAACTTTCTTTGGCCTTGTTATTTTGAAAGTTCATGATTACTTTGCTAGTTTGCTTGAAGTATTATTGTTTTCATGTCAATAGCAAACTATTGTTTTGAATCTTACGAATCTGAACATTCATGTCATATGAAAGAAGTTACAAAGGACAACTATGCTAGGTAGCATTCCACATCAAAAATTCGGTCTTTATCACTTCCCTACTCCAGGACGAGCAGGAGTTAAGCTTGGGGATGCTTGATACGTCTCCAACGTATCTATAATTTTTGATGGTTTCATGCTATTATCTGGTCAAACTTTGGACGTTTTGTATGCCTTTTATATCTTTTTTGGGACTAACTTATTAACTCAGTGCCAAGTGGCAGTTCTTGTTTTTTCCGTGTTTTTGACCCTTTTCAGAGGAGGATTTTAAACAGAGTCCAAACGGAATAAAATCTGTGGAATAATTTTTTCCATAACAGAAGACACGCGGGAGACTTGGGAACCTAGGCAGGGGACCTGGGAGGAGGTCACAAGCCCACCAGGCCCGGCCTAGGGGGGGGGGGCGGGCCTAGCAGGCTTGTGAGCTCCCCATGGCTCCCCCGCCCTAGGTCTTTCGCCTATATATTCCCTAATATCCTAGAAAAAAAATCAGGAGATCATCGAAAATACTTTTCCGCCGCCGCAAGCTTCTGTCTTCGCAAGATCCCATCTGGGGCACGTTCTGGTGCCCTGCAGGAGGGGGGATTCGGATACGGAGGGCTTCTTCATCAACACCATGACCTCTGCGATGATGCGTGAGTAGTTCACCATAGACCTACGGGTCCATAGCTAGTAGCTAGATGGCTTCTTCTCTCTATTGGATCTTCAATACAAAGTTCTCCATGATCTTCATGGAGATCTATCCGATGTAATCTTCTTTGGCGGTGTGTTTGTCGAGATCCGATGAACTGTGGATTTATGATCAGATTATATATGAATCTTATTTGAGTTTCTTCTGATCTCTTATATGCATGATTTCATATCCTTGTAATTCTCTTCGAGTTGTGGGTTTTGTTTGGCCGGCTTGATCTATGATTCTTGCAACGGGAGAAGTGCTTGGTTTTGGGTTCATACCGTGCGGTGACCTCACCCAGTGACAGAAGGGGTAGCGAGGCATGTATCGTGTTGTTGCCCTCAAGGGTAAAAAGATGGGGTTTTCATCATTGGTTTGAGATTATCCCTCTACATCATGTGATCTTGCTTAAGGCGTTACTCTGTTGGTCATGAACTCAATACACTAGATGCATGCTGGATAGCGGTTGATGTGTGGAGTAATAGTAGTAGATGCAAAAAGTATTGGTCTACTTGTCTCGGACGTGATGCCTATATGTATGATCATTGCCTTATATATCGTCATGACTTTGCGTGGTTCTATCAATTGCTCGACAGTAATTTGTTCACCCACCATAATATTTGCTATTTTGAGAGAAGCCTCTAGTGAACACTATGGCCCCTGGGTCTACTCCACACTATATTTTCAGCCTTACTCTTTTACTTCGTTGCACTTTCCGCCTTCAGATCTCACTTTGCAATCAATCTTGAAGGGATTGACAACCCATATATAGCGTTGGGTGCAAGCTCTTTTGTCTTTGCGCAGGTACTCTGGACTTGACGAGATTCTCCTACTGGATTGATACCTTGGTTCTCAAACTGAGGGAAATACTTACTGCTCCTGTGCTGCATCACCCTTTCCTCTTCAAGGGAAAACCCAGCGCAAGCTCAAGAGACGACAGAAGGTTTCTGTCGCCGTAGCAGATGCCCATATTGGCTATTACATATTCTATGAAGATCTTTATCGGTTGAACCTCTATGTCAAGGATTCAGTTAATCCCGTATGCCGTTCCCTTTGTCCTTTGGTATTTTACTTGTCCGCGATTCGATATACGATATCTCTATACCAAGTTCAATCTCGTTACCGGCAAGTCTGTGTACTCATTTCGTAATACAAGACCTCGTGAGTAACTCCTTAGTTACATTGCTTGCAAGGCTTATTGTGATGTTGTATTACCGAGTGGGCCCCAAGATACCTCTCCGTCACACATAGTGACAAATCCCAGTCTTCATCCATGCCAATCCATTAGACACCTTTGGAGATACCTGTAGAGTACCTTTATAGTCACTCAATTACATTGTGATGTTTGATACACACAAGGTATTCCTCCGGTGTCGAGGAGTTGCATGATCTCATGGTCATAGGAACACATACATTGACATGCAGAAAACAATAGCAATAAATTGACACGATCATATGGTACGTTCATAATTTGGTTCTTGTTCATCACATCATTCTCCTAATGATGTGATCTCGTTATCAAGTGACAACACTAGTCTATGGCCATTAAACCTTGACCATTTTTGATCTACGAGCTAGTCAACTAGAGGCTCACTAGGGATAGTGTGTTGTCTATGTATCCACACATGTATTTGAGTTTCCAATCAATACAATTCAAGCATGGATAATAAACAATTATCATGAACAAGGAAATATAATAATAACCAATTTATTATTGCCTCTAGGGCATATTTCCAACAGTCTCCCACTTGCACTAGAGTCAATAATCTAGTTCACATCATTATGTGATTGTAATGAATCTAACACCCATAGAGTTGTGGGGTTTGATCATGTCTTGCTTGTGAGAGAGGTTTTTAGTCATTGGGTCAGAAACATTCAGATCCATGTGTTCTTTTAGAAATCTCGATGTCATACTGTAGATGCTTTTACCACGCTTCACTTGGAACAATTCCAAACAACTGCTCCACTATACAAATCTAGTTTACTACTGAGAGTCATCCAGATTAGTGTCAAAGCTTGTATCAACGTAACCCTTTATGACGAACTCTTTTACCACCTCCATAATCGAGAAAAAAAATCCTTAGTCCACTAGTTACTAAGGATAAATTTGACCGATGTCCAGTGATCCATTCATGGATCACTCTTGTACCCCTTGACTGACTCATGGCAAGGCACACATCAGGTGCGGTACACAACATGTCAAACTTTAGAGCCTACGGCTAAGGCATAGGGGATGACCTTCGTCCTTTCTCTTTCTTCTGCGGTGGTCGGTCTTTGTGTCTCACTCAATATTCACACCTTACAACACAGCCAAGAACTCCTTCTTTGCCTGATCTATTTTGAACTCCTTCAAAATCTTGTCACGGTATCTATTCATTTGAAAGTTCTATTAAGCGTTTTGATTGAACTCCTTGAGTCGAATCAATAAATTTGGGTTGAATACTCTACCCTCTAAAACTGTTGCGATCCCCTATACTTGTGGGTTATCAAGACCTTTTTCTGGCGCCGTTGCCGGGGAAGCACAACTATATTCTCTAAGTCACTTGGGATTTATGTCTGCTGATCACTATGAGGAATCTGATAGATCCAAGAACTAAAGTCTTGCCCTCAACTACGAGGACATGTAAGGAACTGCCATCTAGCTCTGCACTTGATTCACCTTCAGTCATGAGTAAGTTTGCAACATCACCTCCTGCTAGAAATCTTGATATGTCGCCTGTGCTTGATGATGCTACTTCTGCTGCCCATGATGCTTATGATGATGCTATGCTTGATACCGCTTTGCCTGATGATGCTATGCTTGATACTACTTTGTGTGATGATGCTATGCTTGATACTGCTTTGCCACTAGGTGCATTCCTTGATGCACAAATTGCTAGAGTTGCCGCTAGATGTGATGATACTTCTGAAACTGCTGCTACTATTGAAGTAAAACCTGCTATTTTGCGTGCTAGAACTAGCTCTCCTATGCCTGAATTGCCTGATATGCCTGAACGTTATGTTATGGAGGGAGAGATAGCTGAGGATTTTCTTGCGTGTAAGGATAGCTATGATGTTGAGAAATTACTGTGCAAGTGGAAAGAGAAATCTGTGAACGCTAGGATGAAATACGACCCGAAGTTTGCAACTTTGCCTATCTTTGTGACTGATAAGGATTATGAATTCTCTGTCGACCCTGAGTTAATCACTCTGGTCGAATCTGATCCTTTTCACGGTTATGAGTCTGAAACAGTTGTTTCCCATCTTACCAAACTGCACGATATAGCCACCCTATTCACTAGTGAGGAAAAGATCTGCCACTACTATATCCTCAAGTTGTTTCCTTTCTCGCTAAAGGATGATGCTAAGACTTGGTTCACTTCCCTTGCTCCTGGTTGTGTGCGTAGCCCCCCAGGATATGGTCTACTACTTCTCTGAAAAATATTTCCCTGCCCATAAGAAGCAAGCTGCCTTGCAGGAAATATACAACTTTGCTCAAGCTGAGGAAGAGAGTCTCCCACAAGCTTGGGGGAGGCTCACCCTCTTGAGAAGAATGAAATACTTGATATCTTCTATAATGGACTTGCTGATGCTTCTAGAGACCACCTAGATAGTCGTGCCGGTTGTGTTTTTAGAGAACGAACCATAGAACAAGCTGAGATCCTATTGAATAATATCTTGTGCAATGAGAATGCTTGGACTATTCCCGAACCACCTCCTAAGCCAACTCCGATGAAAAGAGGTATTCTATTCCTCAGTCCTGAAGATACGCAAGAAGCTAAGAAATCTATGCAAGAGAAAGGCATTAAATCTGAAGATGTCAAAAATCTACCACCTATCGAAGAGATCCATGGTCTTGATAACCTGATACAGGTAGTAGAAGTAAATTCTCTGCGTAGGTTTGATGAGAGTGATATTCCTTTTGATAAACCTGCTAGCCTATGCCTGGATGAATTTGATAACTTTTTTGCCAAACAACAATTGGAAAAGAATGCTCGTATGCTTAGTCATTCAAGTGCTTGTGTGGACAGAAATGTCAATGATCTTAAGCTCGTGAGTAAACATCCCTCTGTTGTTACTACTTAGGTAGAACAAGCACTTAAGGCTCAAAATGACTTGCTCAATGAGTTGAATGACAATTCCGTTAGAGTCGTTACTAGAGGCGGTAGAATGACCTAGGAACCTTTGTATCCCGAGGGACATCCGAAGAGGATTGAACAAGATTCTCAAGGATTTAGCACTGATGCACCTAGTCATCCTAGAATTAAGAAGAAAGATGATAGGATCACTAGCAACCCAGTTGCTGCTACACCCGAGAGTCCCAACGATGTCTCTGTCTCTGATGCTGAAACACAATCTGGTGATGAACATGAGCCTAATGATAATATCAATAGTGATGTTCATGATGATGCTCAACCTAGCAATGATAAGGATGTGGAGATTGAACCTCTTGATCTTGATAACCCACAGCCTAAGGCTAATAGATAGGATAAAAATGACTTCGCTGCTAGGAAGCATGGTAAAGAAAGGGAACCATGGGTTCAAAAACCCATGCCCTTTCCTCCCAAACCATCCAAGGAAAAAGATGATGAGGATTTTGAGCGATTTGTTGAAATGATTAGACATGTCTTTCTGCAAATGCATTTGACAGATATGCTCAAAATATCTCTGTATGCTAAGTACATGAAGGATATTGTGACTAATAAGAGGAGGATACCTGAGGTTGAGATTTACACCATGCTTGCTAATTATACCTTCAAGGGTGGAACTCCTAAGAAACTAGGTGATCCCGGTGTGCCCACTATACCTTGCTCCATTAAAGGCAACTACGTTAGAACTGCTTTATGCGATCTTGGAGCCGGTGTTAGTGTTATGCCTCTCTCTCTTTATCGTAGACTTGAACTGGATAAGTTGACACCCACTGAAATCTCTCTGCAAATGGCCGACAAATCAACTGCTTTCCCTATCGGCATTTGCGAGGATGTGCCTGTTGTGGTTGCTAATGTCACTATCTTAACAGACTTTGTTATCTTGGATAGTCCCGAGGACGATGCCATCGCGGTCATCCTTGGAAGACCCTTTTTAAACACTGCAGGGGCTGTTATAGATTGCAACAAAGGCAATGTCACTTTCCATGTCAACGGTAATGAGCATACGGTGCACTTCCCGAAGAAACAATATCGAGTACATTGCATCAATGCTATCGAAAAAACATCATTGATTCTTATTGGGATATTTGAATTCCCTATACCTCCTGTTAAGATGAAGTATGATTTGCTTGTTGGGGAGATACACATCCCCATTGAGGTGACTATTCGAAAATTCTCCGTTCTCTTTTGCGATTCGAAAAGGTTTGTCGAGGAGACTTGATCAACCTCATTGACGGATTTCTTTCGATGACCATGAGATGGATGAATCGAGGAGTCACAAACCTCTGTTCCAAGCTTTCACCTTAGGTTGCTTAGAAGAAAAATAATAGATTTAGTTTAGTTTTCCCTGTTTTCTGTTTTAGCGTCCGGTAGAAAAGTACCCCGAAAATAAAAGTTCTCCGAACACCGTGAAAATCAAGTATGCTTTTTCTGGAATTTTTGAAAAATACTAAGACGAAGAGCTAGTCTGGGGGCTGCACCAGTGGGCCACAAGCCCTGGAGGCGCGGGCACCCCCTGGCCGCGCCTACCAGGCTTGTGGGGCCCACATGCACCCCCTCCACTCATTCTTGCTCTCATTTGCTTCTCCTACCTCCAAAAAAAATCGTTTCGGAGCTCAAACCCGTGTTTTTGCTCCTCTTGCTGGGATTTTCGATCTCCTTGCTCAAAGCACCATTCTCCGAACTGTTTTGGGGAAATTACTCCTTGGTAAGTGACTACTCCATTGGTCCAATTAGTTTTTGCTCTAGTTCCCTATACTTCGCGTATTTTTGCTGTCTTGGCGACCATGTTCGTGAGCTTTGCATGCTAATTTTAGCTCGTCCCAAGTAGTTTTGATGCGTAATATGGCCTCTAGGCACTTGTTGGAGTAGTTGCTACGAGTTTCGTTGAGCCTTGTTCACTTTTCCTTAGAATCACCAAAATTTCAGAAATTTTCAGAGATAGAAAAAGGAAAAGATGAGGAGGTTCTTAAGAGGCTCTTCAAGCCGTGACCCCAAGGATGATCGAAGTGAGAAGAAGCCCAAGTATCTGGTCCCTCGAGTCGCAGAAGTTCGAGCGTGCGAGTGGCCAAGCGACGTGTTCTTACGCGCCAGTGGACTTTATGAGGACTTTTATCACTTGGTGGAAAACGCAGGCCTTACCGCCTTCGTTGAAGATAAGTGTCCGCAATACCTCCCCCTTACTAATATCTTCGTACAAAGCTTTAACTTCTATCCGAGGAAGAATCCTCCTATGGTTGAGTTCAAACTTTATGATATCCCCCAGCGCATGTCACTCCAGGATTTTTGCAATGTTTGCAAATTACCCTACGTTGGGGATATTCATGAACCTCGTCCAATGGACTTGGAAGCTTTCATCGATACAATTTCTATAGGAGAGGAGAGAGGAGTGTCTTGCGCTAGAGCTGCTAGCATTCATTTTCCCGTGCTTAGGTACTTCTCATTATTTGTGGGAAAATGTTTGATTGGCCGTGGGAAAGCTGGGTCACTTAGTTCCCCAGATCTTGCGGTCTTGTGCGAAGCCCTTTATAATGATAAAACTTATAGCTTGGGCACCATAGTAGCTCAACGGTTGAAGACGAACCGTTCTAAGGGCATTTTCTATGGAGGTATCTAAGCTACTCGTCTTGCTAGACATTTTGAGATACCCATTATACTGGACGAGGAAGAAGAGATTCTTCTTACCGAGAGATATCTAGATTACGATAGCATGGTTCGCCATGCCTTTCTTGATAGAGATATAAATAGAAGGATGATTTATAACCTGGTGTTTAGTCAGGGTACTCGTGAGACTATTACTTTGCCTGCTCCTTCTTTGTTCAACCTTCATGCAGGCAGGTACATTATTGTGCCCTCGGACATCTACGCATATTGGGGCTTAGCCCAACCACAGGTGCCCGTGCCCGAGCCACCAGTCGAGTACCAGACACCAGTTTATCAGTGGGAGCCAGAGGAGCTCACACAGCAGTGGCATCCTCAGTCCACTCCGGAGTATCCCAGAGCTGGTTATTTCCCTCCATGGGAGTAGACCAACTTAGGCCAAAAGCCTAAGCTTGGGGGAGTACGTGTTTCTCACCGACTTTACATTCTTGCTTATGCTTTCACTTTGTTCGTCGGTGTTCACACTTTGCCACTGTATCATCCATGCTAGTTTATTTTCTTTTTCTCGTTTTTGTTTCGTGTGTCTGTCTAGTTTGAAAAAAACCAATTTTTTTTTCTTTTTCTTCTTTTGCTTTTTGGGAGCTTTCCCGTGTAGGTAGTTTTCTTTTTCTTCGGGTCAAGGTAGAAGACCATGGTTACAATGTTTAGTGGGTCTCGCATGCATATCTGTTTATCTGTTAAAGAGCCATATTACTTTCTCTTCTCCTTTGTGTTTGCCTGCAGATTCCAGCATAGTCCAATGCACGAGCACGCTTATTATTGTTCACATCGTTCGATCGTGCAAGTGAAAGGCAATAATGACGATATATGATGAAGTGACTGAGCCTGGAAAAGATGGTATGAACTCAATCTATTTTGTTTTTGTAAATATGACTAGCTCATCACGCGTGATTCAGCTTTGTTGTGAGAGAAACATGTTTGCAATGACAACTTAGAGATCATAGTTGCTGATGCCATGCTTATTTAGCTAGGAGCTTATAATGGTTTGTCTTGGATGCCCACATGAATGTTGAGATGACTATGATGTAGTATGATAGGATGGTATCCTCCTTTGAATGATTCAAGTGACTTGACTTGGCGCATATTCACGCATGTAGTTGAAACAAAATCAACATAGCCTCTATGATATTCAAGTTCATGGTGATTTATGTCCTACTCATGCTTGCACTCAATGTTAGTTAATCTCAATGCATTTCGATGACTGTTGTCGCTCTCTAGTTGGTCGCTTCCCAGTCTTTTGCTAGCTTTCACTTGTACTAAGCGGGAATACTGCTTGTGCATCCACTTCCATAAACCCAAAGTTGTTCCATATGAGTCCACCATACCTACGTGTATGCGGTATCTACCTGCCGTTCCAAGTAAATTTGCATGTGCCACTCTCTAAATCTTCAAGAAATAATCTGTTTTGCATGCCCGAACCGCTGATGTGGTGACAGGGGGCTATCAGTATCTTCCATGCTAGGCGTGTTATCCTCGATATGTGTTTATTCACTATCATTCACGAGAAAGGGGCCGGTAATTGGAATTCCCAGTTCCATGCTCAAATCGAAAAGATAATTGCAAACAAAACTCCCCCAGGATTGATGTTGGTATGGACGGCACACGAGGATTCGACTAGCCGTGGAGTGTGATTGATTGGTGGTGGGGGAGTCAAAACTTCACTTTTCTGTTTGGGAACCGCCTATAGCATGTGTAGCGTGGAAGATGGTGAGAACTCTTAGTCATTGCGTTGACAATGAAAGCATGCCACCCAAAATTATTATCTCTGTTTTCAAAGCTTGAGCACCTCTGTCATTTTTATGCTTTGCTTTTAATTGTGTTGAGTATGACTGTGACTGGATCTTCTTTGCCATGACTTACAATGTTTAGTCAGCCCTTGGTCTTTGAAGGTGCTCTGCATTTATGTTTTGCGGTCTCAGAAAGAGCTAGCGAGATACCATCTATTCGTACTGCTTCATGTTGTTTTGATTGTAGTGTTGACATTTCAGACTTATTATTATTTGCTTGCTAGTTGATTATGCCATTGATATGAGTTTACCGTGAGACCTTGATGTCATTTGCTTATGTGGTTTGCTTGTGATCTTGCTGAAATTCTGGTTATGAGTTAGACATTGTTGCAACAACATGATCAAACAGAGTTCGTCAAAGTTTTTCTTTGGTCTCTTTCAGTTTGTCAACTGAATTGCCTGAGGACAAGTGATGACCCACAAGTATAGGGGATCAATCATAGTCCTTTCGATAAGTAAGAGTGTCAAACCCAACGAGGAGCAGAAGGATCTGACAAGTGGTTTTCAGCAAGGAAATATCTGCAAGCACTGAAATTATCGGTAACAAGTGATTGTGTGGTGAGATGATTTGTAGTGAGCAACAAGTAACAAAAGTACCAACGGTGCAGCAAAGTGGCCCAATCCCTTTTCTAGCAAGGGACAATCCCGGACAAAGTCTTATAGGAGGAAAAACTCTCCCGAGGACACACGGGAATTTCTGTCATGCTAGTTTCATCATGTTCATATGATTCGCATTCGTTACTTTGACAGTTTGATATGTGGATGGACCAGCGCTTGGGTACTTCCCTTACTTGGACAAGCATCCCACTTATGATTAACACCTATCACAAGCATCCGCAACTACGAAAGAAGAATTAAGAGAAAGTCTAACCATAGCATTAAATTAGTGGATCCAAAGCAGCCCCTTACGAAGCAACGCATAAACTAGGGTTTAAGGTTCTGTCACTCTAGCAACCCATCATCTACTTACTACTTCCCAATGCCTTCCTCTAGGCCCAAATAATGGTGAAGTGTTATGTAGTCGACGTTCACATAACACCACTAGAGGAAAAACAACATACAACACATCAAATTACCGAACGAATACCAAATTCACATGACTACTATTAGCATGACTTATCCCATGTCCTCAGGAACAAAAGTAACTACTCACAAAGCATAATCATATTCACGACCAGAGATGTAATGAGTAGCATCAAGGATCTGTACATAAACTCTTCCACCAAATAATCCAACTAGCATCAACTACAAAGAGTAATCAACACAACTAGCAACCTTACAAGTACCAATCGGAGTCGCGAGACGGAGATTGGTTACAAGTGATGAACTAGGGTTTGGAGATGAGATGGTGCTGATGAAGATGTTGATGGTGACGAGTCCCCTCCGATGAGAGGAGTGTTGGTGATGACGATGGCGACGATTTCCCCCTCCGGGAGGGAAGTTTCCCCGGTAGGATCGTCCTGCCGGAGCTCTAGATTGGTTCTGCTCAAGTTCCGCCTCGTGGCGGCGGCGAATCCACGAAAAAGCTCCCTCCTGATTTTTTTTCCAGACGAAACCCTTCGTATAGCAGAAGAGGGCGGCCAGTGGGCCAGCAGGCTGCCCACAAGCCCTCATGGGGCGACCTGGGGGTGGCCACGCCGTGCAGGCTTGTGGCTACCTGCACGCGGCCCTCTGGCACTTCTTCGGCCCAATATTTTTTATAAATCCGGAAAAAATCCTCGTTGATATTTACGGCGTTTGGAGTTGCGCAGAATAGGTATCTCAACTTTGCTCCACTTTCAGGCCAGAATTCCAGTTGCCGGCATTCTCCCTCTTCATGTAAACCTTGCAAAATAAGAGAGAAAAGGCATAAGTATTGTACCATGAGGTGGAATAACAGCCCAAGAAGCGATAAATATCAACATGAACACATGATGCAAAATGGACGTATCAACTCCCCCAAGCTTAGACCTCGCTTGTCCTCAAGCGAAAGCCTAGCTCAATAAATATGTTTTCATGTTTAGGGAGAGAGGTGTCGACAAAATAAGATAAGAACATGCATGCATCATGATCAACATCAGAACAACAATACCAACATATAATCTCTCATGCTAAAGTGATAATTTCTTCACAATGTAAAGCATGGATCAAGAACCTTATCGAGAAGTAACAACCGATAGCCTTTAGTCATTGAAGCAATTGCAATTTATCATAATATCAGAAAGAGTCAAATAAGAGCTTGTAAAGCAAATCCACATACTCAATCATTCTTTTGTTCTCTACAATTGTACAACTCACGTGGTACTCATGAGATCAAAGTTTCAGCTCGACACAGAGAAAGATAGGGGCTTATAGTTTTGCCTCCCAACTGCTTACCTCAAGGGTAATGTCAACAATAATAATTCATGAATACTTACCTCCAAGTTGACATATGAATAGAGATCTTTCCCAAGCATATGCGGTTAGCCAAGACAATGGCGAAATAGGGAATTGCTGAAGATCACCATGACTCTTTCAAGGGAAAAAAGTAAAGGTACAAGATAGGCCCTTGGCAGAGGGATGCCAAGGTTGTCATGCAGTTTTGAGGTTTGAATGCGTGTCCTCTTAGTGCGGAGGAACGTCACTTTATATTGCCTCCTGTGATAAAGAACTTTATTATGCAGTCTGTCGCTTTTATGTATTCCTCATCACAGGTTAGTACAAAACTTATTTTCCACACACTAATAGATCATACATATTAGAGAGCAATTTTTATTGCTTGCACCGATGACAACTTACTTGAGTGATCTTATTCAATCCATAGGTAGGTATGGTGGACACTCATGGCAAAACTGGGTTGATGGTTTATGGATGCACAAGTAGTATCTCTACTTGGTGCGGGAGTTTTGGCTAATATGAGGTGGAAGCAATCGTCACATCCTAAGGGATCTCTAATCATATAATATTTTTCAGAGCCAACCAAACACAATTCATTATGCTGTCTTCCTTGTCCAACATCTACTTCTAGGCATGTAATAGTTTAGTGAGTGTTCACAATCATAGATGGTGTTAGAGATGATATATTTATATGTGAACCTCTCCCTCATTATTACTTCCTATTAATTGCAACCATGACCAAGGTCTACGTTTGCCTACCCTCAACAAGTTTCAATCCTCATTCTTTTTATATGTGAAGCCAGCACTTCCCATAAGATCATTACATGATCTTTCATGCTTTTGTTCTATTCTCACTCTTTTGATCATGGCAAGAGGCAAAGCCCTTCAACTAAGACAATCTTTATTATATGGCTCACGAGCTCGAATACATCGAGGGTGACACAAAGCAAAACTCAAGACTAAAACACTAAGACCTTTAAAACTACAAGAGAAAGAGAAAACTGAAAAGGAAAACTAAAACAAAGGTAAAGGCAAAAGATGTGATGGTGATACGATACCGGGGCAACTCCCCCAAGCTTGGCACAAACCAAGGGGATTGCCCATACCAATGCTCAGTTGTCTTCCTTTGGTGGTGATGGTGGAGTTGTTGCAACATGAGTTTGATCCTCCGTGTTCCAAGGCATAGGTGCTCCATCATGGAAAGATGAACGAGTCTCCGGAATCCTCAAATCTGCAGGCAACCGTATTGATTTAAATCTATACTCATACTCACAGTTTTTGTTCTGCAGGTCATAGATCTGGGCCTGGAGTTGATCAATCCTGTCATAGAGCGTGGAGAGATGCTTCCCAATGTCATTGGAATCAATCCTGTGCTTGTTGGTGAACTCCATGATCATCATGTGGTTGGCGTTGAGTCCATGCTCCACCATCCCCTGTCACTTGAAGACTTGTTGCTCCATTGCTTCGAGCCTCGTCTCCATGCTTCCAGACTTCTTAGGCCCCTCAACATCACGGATGTGCAACATCCCCTCACGCATCTCGATAGATTGAGGGTCTTGCAGCACTCCCGTGAGGTAGGGATTGATGACCTTCTCGAAGATCTTGTCCTTCAGAGCTTTTGGGGAAGTCATAGCGATCTAGATCTGCAACAGAAACAGGCTCGAAACGAAAAACAGAGGAAATCTGCGTGATGCAGGGGTCAGACCAAACGGGAGTATATATACTGATTTTTTTCATACCACAAGGAGTACCCCGCATGAAAACGGCGTCCAGGAGGTGCACGAGGTGGACACAAGCCCTCACGGCGCGGCCAGGGGTGGGCCCGCGCCGTGCAGGCTTGTCAACTCCTCACGCACTTTCCGCACTACTTCCAATTTTTGTATTTTTTCAAATATTCCAAAACAGAGAAAATTTCCTACTGGAAAAGTTTTGGACTCTCTTTTCTTACCAAATCACATACCTCTTTGTTTTCACAGTCTGAAACAGGCTGATAAATATCCCTTAGGTATTCTTCCGGAGTTATGGTATTGATAATATTGCTTTCAACATTTATGGGAGTACCTGACATATAATGCTTGATGCTCTGCCCATTTACCACTCTCGGACAATTATCTTCTGTGTTGTTGATCTTGATATCACCGGAACGATATACTTCCTCAACAACATAGGGACCTTCCCATTTAGAGAGAAGCTTGCCTGCAAAGAATCTTAAACGAGAGTTATATAGCAAGACATAATCACCTACATTGAACTCACGCTTTTGTATCCTCTTATCATGCCACCTCTTAAACTTCTCTTTGAATAGCTTGACATTCTCATATGCCTGAGTTCTCCACTCATCAAGCGAGCTAATATCAAATAACCTCTTCTCACCGGCAAGTTTGAAATCAAAGTTGAGCCCTTTGATTGCCCAATAAGCTTTATGATCTAGCTCAAGAGGTAAATGACATGCTTTACCATACACCATTTTGTACGGAGACATGCCCATGGGATTCTTATAGGCAGTTCTATAAGCCCACAGTGCATCATTGAGCTTCTTAGTCCAATTCTTTCTAGATCTGTTGACAGTCTTTTGCAGAATCAGTTTAATCTATCTATTGCTTAGCTCTACTTGACCACTGGATTGAGGGTGATAGGGAGATGCAATTCTATGGTTGACATCGTACTTAGCAAGCGTTTTACGGAAAGCGCCATGAATGAAATGTGAACCACCATCGGTCATTAGATATCTAGGGACTCCAAATCTAGGGAAGATAACTTCTTTAAGCATCCAGATAGAAGTGTTGTGATCAACACTACTAGTGGGGATAGCTTCTACCCACTTAGTGAAGTAATCAACATCAACTAAGATGTGAGTATACCCATTGGATTTTGGAAAAGGTCCTTGATGGCCCACAAGTATAGGGATCAATCGTAGTCCTTTCGATAAGTAAGAGTGTCGAACCGACGAGGAGCAGAAGGATCTGACAATTGGTTTTCAGCAAGGAAATATCTGCAGGCACTGAAATTGTCGGTAACAAGTGATTGTGTGGTGAGATGATTCGTAGCAAGCAACAAATAACAAAAGTAGTAACGGTGCAGCAAAGTGGCGCAATCCCTTTTGTAGCAAGGGACAAGCCTGGACAAAGTCTTATAGGAGGAAAAACGCTCCCGAGGACACATGGGAATTTCTGTCATGCTAGTTTCATCATGTTCATATGATGAACGTTCGTTACTTTGATAGTTTGATATGTGGGTGGACCAGCGCTTGGGTACTACCCTTACTTGGACAAGCATCCCACTTATGATTAACCCCTCTCGCAAGAATCCGCAACTACGAAAGAAGAATTAAGACAAAGTCTAACCATATCATTAAACTAGTGGATCCAAATAAGCCCCTTACGAAGCAACACATAAACTAGGGTTTAAGCTTCTGTCACTCTAGCAACCCATCATCTACTTACTACTTCCCAATGCCTTTCTCTAGGCCCAAATAATGGTGAAGTGTTATGTAGTCGACGTTCACATAACACCACTAGAGGAAAAACAACATACAACATATCAAAGTACCGAACGAATACCAAATTCACGTGACTACTATTAGCATGACTTATCCCATGTCCTCAGGAACAAAAGTAACTGCTCACAAAGCATAATCATATTCATGACCAGAGAGGTAATGAGTAGAATCAAGGATCTGAACATAAACTCTTCTACCAAATAATCCAACTAGCATCAACTACAGAGAGTAATCAACACTACTAGCAACCTTACAAGTACCAATCGGAGTCGCGAGACGGAGATTGGTTACAAGTGATGAACTAGGGTTTGGAGATGAGATGGTGCTGATGAAGATGTTTATGGTGACGAGTCCCCTCCGATGAGAGGAGGGTTGGTGATGACGATGGTGACGATTTCCCCTTCTGGGGGGGGGGGGGGAGTTTCCCCGACAGGATCGTCCTGCCGGAGCTCTAGATTGGTTCTGCTCAAGTTCCGCCTCGTGGCTGCGGCGAAACCACGAAAAAGCTTCTCTATGATTTTTTCCTGGATGAAACCCTCCATATAGCACAAGAGGGGGGCCAGTGGGCCAGTGGGCTGCCCACAAGCCCCCATGGCGCGGCCTGGGGGGGGTGGTGGCCGCGCCGTGCAGGCTTGTGGGCACCCCCTGGTGTCCCTCTAGCACTTCTTTGGCCCAGTGTTTTTTATAAATTGGGAAAAAATCCCCATTGATTTTCACAGCATTTGGAGTTGCGCAGAATAGGTATCTCAACTTTGCTCCACTTTCAGGCCAGAATTCCAGTTGCCGATATTCTCCCTCTTCATGTAAACCTTGCAAAATAAGAGAGAAAGGGCATAAGAATAGTACCGTGAAGTGAAATAACAGCCAAAGAAGCGATAAATATTAACATGAAAACATGATGCAAAATGGACGTATCAACTCCCCCAAGATTAGACCTCACTTGTCCTCAAGCGAAAGCCGAGCTCAATAAATATGTCCACATGTTTAGGGAGAGAGGTGTCGACAAAACAAGATACGAACATGCATGCATCATGATCATGATCAGAACAACAATACCAACATATAATCTCTCATGCTAAAGTGATAATTCGTTCACAAAGTAAAGCATAGATCAAGAACCTTACCGAGAAGTAACAACCGATAGCCTTTAGTCATTGAAGCAATTGCAATTTATCACAACATCAGAAAGAGTCAATAAGAGCTTGTAAAGCAAATCCACATACTCAATCATTCTTTCGTTCTCTACAATTGCTACAACTCACGTGGTACTCATGAGATCAAAGTTTCAGATGAACACAAAGAAAGATAGGGGCTTATAGTTTTGCCTCCCAACTGCTTACCTGAAGGGTAATGTCAACAATAATAATTCATGAATGCCTACCTCCAAGTTGACATATGAGTATAGATCTTTCCCAAGCATATGCCGTTAGCCAAGATAAAGGCGAAATAAGGAATTGGTGAAGATCACCATGACTCTTTCAAGGGCAAAAAGTAAAGGTACAAGATAGGCCCTTCGCAGAGGGAAGCTGAGGTTGTCATGCACTTTTGAGGTTTGGATGCGTGTCCTCTTAGTGTGGAGGAACATCACTTTATATTGCCTCCTGTGATAAAGAACTTTATTATGTAGTCTGTCGCTTTTATGTCTTCCTCATCACAGGTTTGTATAAAGCTTATTTTCCATACACTAATAGATCATACATATTAGAGAGCAATTTTTATTGCTTGCAGCGATGACAACTTACTTGAGGGATCTTATTCAATCCATAGGTAGGTATGGTGGACTCTCATGGCAAAACTGGTTTGAAGGTTTATGGATGCACACGTAGTATCTCTACTTGGTGCAGGAGTTTTGGCTAATATGAGGTGGAAGCAATCCTCACATGCTAAGGGATCTCTAATCATATAACATTGTTCAGAGCCAAGCAAACACAATTCATTACGTTGTCTTCCTTGTCCAACATCTACTTCTAGGCATGCAATAGTTTGGTGAGTGTTCACAATCATAGATGGTGTCAGAGATGATATATTTATATGTGAACCTCTCCTTCCTTATCACTTCCTATTAATTGCAACAATGACCAAGGTCTACGTTTGCGTACCCTCAACAAGTTTCAATCCTCGTTCTTTTTATATGTGAAGCCATCATTTTCCATAATATCATTACATGATCTTTCATGCTTTTGTTCTATTCTCACTCTTTTGATCATGGCAAGAGGCAAAGCCCTTCAACTAAGACACTCTTTAATATATGGCCCACGAGCAAGAATACATCAGGAGTGACACAAAACATGACTCAAGACTAAAACACTAAGACTTTTAAACTACTAGAGAAAAAGAAAACTGAAAAATTAAAACTAAAACTAAGGTAAAGGCAAAAGATGTGATGGTCATACGATACCGGGGCAACTCCCCCAAGCTTGGCACAAGCCAAGGGGATTGCCCATACCAATGCTCAGTTGTCTTCCTTTGGTGGTGAAGCTGGTGAAGTGGTTGCAACCTTTGATTCCAAGATGGCCATCAGTCTTCGATTTATACTTTGGAGATCTGTGATATGTTTCTCCAGCAAAACAACTTCCCGAGTGAGACAAGTATTGCGAGCACGAGTTGTTTCACAAAACCTCAAGAGTTCAATCAAAGATGGAGACAGTAGGTGGAGGTAGGGTTGGAGGAAATCCACTTCTTCAACTTCTTCCTTGTTGAGCACAGATTGCACTTCGTCCCATGCCTGATCCTTCTCCTTAGCCTTGCCCTTGGTTTCTTTAGGTAGCCTCTCCTTAGCCTCCATGACCTTCATCCTTTTTCAAATCAGCATGAACTTCTCCATAGATTTCACGGAGGTTGTTCTCCCCCACAGATTCTTCAGAAGACATCTTGACCTAGATCTGTGGCATAAAACAGTCTCGAAATGAAAAACAGAGAAAATCTGCGTGATGCAGGGGTCAAACCAAATGGAAGTATATATAATGATTTTCCAGATCAGAAGGAGTCCCCTGCACGAAAACGGAGTCCGGGAGGCGCACGAGGTGGACACAAGCCCTCACGGCGCGACCAGGGGTGGGCCCATGCCGTGCATGCTTGTCGCCTCCTCGCGCACTTTCCAGACTACTTCCAATTTTTGTATTTTTTCAAATATTCCAAAACGGAGAAAATTTCCTATTGGAAAGGTTTTGGACTCTGTTTTCTTACCGAAACACATACCTCTTCATTTTCGGAGTCTGAAACAGGCTGATAAATATCCCTTAGGTATTCTTCCGGAGTTATGGTATTGATGATATTGCTTTCAACATTTGTGGGAGTACCTGAGATATAATGCTTGATTCTCTGCCCATTTACCACTCTCGGACAATTACCTTCCATGTTGTTGATCTTGATAGCACCGAAATGATATACTTCCTCAACAACATATGGACCTTCCCATTTAGAGAGAAGCTTGCCTGCAAAGAATCTTAAACGAGAGTTATATAGCAAGACATAATCACCTACATTGAACTCACGCTTTTGTATCCTCTTATCATGCCACCTCCTAACCTTCTCTTTGAACAGCTTGGCATTCTCATATGTCTGAGTTCTCCACTCATCAAGCTTGCTAATATCAAATAACCTGTTCTCACCGGCAAGTTTGAAATCAAAGTTGAGCTCTTTGATTGCCCAATAAGCTTTATGCTCTAGCTCAAGAGGTTTATGACACGCTTTACCGTACACCATTTTGTACGGAGACATGCCCATGGGATTCTTATAGGCAGTTCTATAAGCCCACAGTGCATCATCGAGCTTCTTAGACCAATTCTTTCTAGACCTGTTGACAGTCTTTTGCAGAATTAGTTTAATCTCTCTATTGCTTAGCTCTACTTGACCACTGGACTGAGGGTGATAGGGAGACGCAATTCTATGGTTGACATCGTACTTAGCAAGCGTTTTATGGAAAGCACCATGAATGAAGTGTAAACCACCGCCGGTCATTAGATATCTAGGGACTCCAAATCTAGGGAATATAACTTCTTTCAGCATCTTGATAGAGGTGTTGTGATCAGCACTACTAGTGGGGATAGCTTCTACCCACTTAGTGACGTAATCAACAGCAACTAAGATGTGAGTATACCTATTGGATTTTGGAAAAGTCCCATATAATCAAAGCCCCGGACATCAAATGGTTCAATGAAAAGTGAATAGTTCATAGGCATTTCCTAACGTTTGCTAATATTACCTATTCTTTGACATTCATCACAAGACAAGACAAACTTACGGGCATACTTGAAGAGAGTGGGCCAATAGAAACCTGATTGCAATACCTTGTGTGCAGTTCTATCTCCCGCATGGTGTACTCCGTAGGTCTCGGATTGCCAATTCTGTAGGATCTGTCCCTATTCATGTTCAGGTACACAACGTCTAATAACACCATCTACTCCTTCCTTATAAAGGTGAGGATCATCCCAAAAGTAATGTCTCAAGTCAAAGAAGAATTTCTTCTTTTGCTGGTACGTGAAACTAGGTGGTATGTATTTGGCCACGATATAGTTTGCATAATCAGCATACCACGGTGCACTACGTGAAGCATTGATGACATTCAATTGCTCACCGGAAAGCTATCATCAATAGGTTGTGGGTCATCAAGAACGTTCTCCAACCTAGACAAGTTATCTGCTACTTGGTTATCAGCACCCTTTCTGTCGACAACGTGCAAATAAAATTCTTGTAGCAAGAGAACCCATCTGATAAGTCTAGGTTTAGCGTCCTTCTTCTCCATGAGGTACTTAATAGCAGCATGATCAGTGTGAATAATGACTTTGGAATCAACTATGTAAGACCTGAACTTTTCACACGCAAACACGACTGCTAAAAATTCCTTCTCCATAGTAGCATAGTTTCTCTGGGCACTGTCTAGAGTTTTACTAGCGTAGTGAATAACATTCAACTTCTTATCGACTCTTTGCTCTAGGACAACACCAACAGCATAATCACTAGCGTCACACATGATCTCAAAAGGCAAGTTCCAATCAGGTGGTTGAACAATAGGTGTAGTTATCAAAGCCCTCTTAAGTATTTCGAAGGCTTCCTCACAATCATCGTCAAAAACAAAAGGAATATTATTTTGCAAGAGATTGGTAAGAGGCCTAGAAATCTTAGAGAAGTCTTTAATGAACCTTTTATAGAAACCAACATGACCAAGGAAACTTCTTATACCTCTGATATCTATGGGGTATGGAATTTTCTCGATTGCATCAACCTTAGCCTTATTGACTTAAATACCTCTTTGAGAAATTTTGTCTCCTAAGACGATGCCTTCATTAACCATAAAGTGGCACTTCTCGCAATTCAAGACAAAATTGGTGTCTTTACATCTCTGCAAGACTCGATCAAGGTTGCTGAGGGAATCATCAAAAGAAGACCCGTAAACGGAAAAGTCATCCCTGAAAACCTCGACAATCTTTTCACAAAAGTCAGAGAATATAGCCATCATACATCTTTGAAAGGTGGAAGGATCATTACATAAGCCAAAAGGCATACGTCTATAGGCAAAGGTACCGAAGGGGCAGGTGAAAGTGGTTTTCTCCTGATCAGATTGTGCAACTGGTATTTTGGAGAAACCAGAATAACCGTCTAGAAAGCAGAAGTGTGTGTGTTTGGATAGTCTTTCTAGCATTTGGTCGATAAAAGGCAGAGGGTAATGATCTTTCCTAGTGGCCTTATTCAACTTCCTAAAATCAATCACCATCCCATAGCCGGTAATAATCCTCTGTGGCATCAATTCATCCTTATCATTAGGGAAAACGGTAATACCTCCCTTTTTAGGGACGCAATGCACCGGACTCACCCAATCGCTATGAGCAACATGATAGATGATACCTGCTTCCAGGAGGTTTAGTATTTCTTTTCTCACTACTTCTTTCATTTTAGGACTCAATCTCCTTTGATGATCAACAACTGGTTTGAAGTCAGGATCAGTTTTAATCTTGTGCTGGCATAGGGTAGATCTAATGCCCTTAAGATCATCAAGAGTATATCCAATAGTAGCACGGTGCTTCCTCAGAGTTTTTAGTAACTTCTTTTCTTCATGCTCCGAGAGGCTAGCACTAATTATAACAGGATATATCTGCTTTTCATCAAGATATGCATACTTAAGAGTATCAGGCAACTGTTGAAGCTCGAACACAGGATCACCCTTTGGTGGGGGTGGATCCCCAAGCAGTTCAACAGGCAAGTTATTCTTAAGGATAGGATATTGTTCTAAGACAACTCTATCTATTTCATCCCTTTCATCCATATGCATATCATTTTCATGCTCAAGCAAGTATTGCTCTAGGGGATCAGTAAGAGGTATGGCTATAGAAGCTAAGGCAATAGTTTTATCCCTACTAGGCAACTCCTTTTCATGAGGTTTTCTACCAAACTTAGAGAAATCGAACTCATGTGACACACCTTCAAAGCCAACATTGACTGTTTGTTTCTCACAATCAATATGAGCATTGACAGTATTGAGAAAAGGTCTACCAAATATGATGGGACAAAAGCTATCTTGTGCGGTAGCAAGAATGAGGAAATCAGCAGGATACTTCGTTTTACCACACAAGACTTCAACATCCCTAACAATTCCCACATGGCAGATAGTATCTCTATTGGCAAGCTGAATAGTGACATCAATAGGTTCTATCTCAACAGGTGCAATCTCATCTTTGATTTCATCATATAGGGATTGAGGTATTGCACTAACACTAGCACCCACGTCACATAAACCATGATAACAATGATCTCCTATCTTAACATAAACCACATGCATGCCAACAACAGGCCTATGTTTGTCTCTAGCGTGAGGTTTAGCAATTTTAGCAGCATCTTCACAGAAGTGAATATTGTGTCCCTCAACTTCTTCAGACAGAAGATCTTTGATAATAGCAATGCTAGGTTCAATTCTAATTTTCTCACGGGGCGTAGGTGTCCTAATGTAGCCTCTACGTATCACAGTTGAAGCTTTAGAATGATCCTTTATCCTAACAGGGAAAGGTGGTTTCTCAATGTAAGCACTGGGTACCACAAGATCACTATAGGCAATGACTTTCTCTTCACCTGGAGTGGGTTTAACTACATTGACTTCTAAAGGAGGATGACATTTAAACCACTTCTCTTTGGGGAGATCAATATGAGCAGCAAAGGATTCACACAATGAATCTACTATCTCATAGTCAAGTCCATACTTTGCGCTAAAGTCAAAAAAGTATTTGTCTCAACAAAGGATTTAACGCAATCAAAAGTGAAATTCATACCTGACTCCTTACCTTCTTCAAGCTCCCAATCTTCAGAGTTGCGTTTAATTCTCTCCAATAAATTCTTGTAGCAAGAGAACCCATCTGATAAGTCTAGGTTTAGCGTCCTTCTTCTCCATGAGGTACTTAATAGCAACATGATCAGTCTGAATAGTGACTTTGGAATCAACTATGTAAGACCTGAACTTTTCACATGCAAACACGACTACTAAAAACTCCTTCTCCGTAGTAGCATAGTTTCTCTAGGCACTGTCTAGAGTTTTACTAGCATAGTGAATAACATTCAACTTCTTATCGACTCTTTGCCCTAGAACAGCAGCAACAACATAATCACTAGCGTCACACATGATCTCAAAAGGTAAGTTCCAATCAGGTGGTTGAACAATATGTGCCGTTATCAAAGCCCTCTTAAGTATTTCGAAGCCTTCCTCACAATCATCGTCAAAAACAAAAGGAATATCCTTTTGTAAGAGATTGGTAAGAGTCCTAGAAATCTTAGAGAACTAGTTGATGAACCTTCTATAGAAACCAGCATGACCAAGGAAACTTCTTATACCTTTGATATCTATGGGGTATGGCATTTTCTCGATTGCATCAACCTTAGCCCTATCGACTTCAATACCTCTTTCCAAAATTTTATGTCCTAAGACGATGCCTTCATTAACCATAAAGTGGCACTTTTCCCAATTCAAGACAAGGTTGGTGTCTTTACATCTCTGCAAGACTCGATCAAGGTTGCTGAGGCAATCATCAAAGGAAGACCCATAAACAGAGAAGTCATCCATGAAAACCTCAACAATCTTTTCACAAAAGTCAGAGAATATAGCCATCATACATCTTTGAAAGGTGGCAGGTGCATTACATAAGCCAAAAGGCATACGTCTATAAGCAAAGGTACTGAAAGGGTAGGTGAAAGTTGTTTTGTCCTGATCAGATTGTGCAACTGGTATTCGGGAGAAACCAGAATAACCGTCTAGAAAGCAGAAGAGTGTGTGTTTAGACAGTCTTTCTAGCATTTGGTCGATAAAAGGCATAGGGTAATGATCTTTCCTAGTGGCCATATTCAATTTCGTAAAATTGATCACCATCCTATAGCCAGTAATAATCCTCTGTGGAATCAATTCATCCTTATCATTAGGGACAACGGTAATGCCTCCCTTCTTAGGGACGCAATGCACCGGACTCACCCAATCGCTATGAGCAACAGGATAGATAATACCCGCTTCCAGGAGATTTAGTATTTCTTTTCTTACTACTTCTTTCATCTTAGGATTCAATCTCCTTTGATGATTAGCAACTGGTTTAAAATCAGGATCAGTTTTAATCTTGTGCTGGCATAGGGTAGGACTAATGCCCTTAAGATCATCAAGAGTATATCCAATAGCAGCACAGTGCTTCCTCAGAGTTTTTAGCAACTTCTTTTCTTCATGCTCTAAGAGGCTAGCACTAATAATGACAGGATATATCTCCTTTTCATCAAGATAGGCATACTTAAGAGTATCAGGCAACTGGTTAAGCTCGAACACAGGATCACCCTTTGGTGGGGGTGGATCCCCAAGTAGTTCAACATGCAAGTTATTCGTATAAGGATTGAGGTATTGCACTAACACTAGCACCCACGTCACATAAACCATGATAACAATGATCTCCTATCTTAACAGAAACCACAGGCATGCCAACAACAGGCCTATGTTTGTCTCTAGCGTGAGGTTTAGAAATTCTAGCAGCATCTTCATAGAAGTGAATATTATGTCCCTCAACATCGTCGGACAGAAGATCTTTGATAATAGCAATGATAGGTTCAACTCTAATTTGCTCAGGGGGTGGAGGTGTTCTAATGTAGCCTCTACGTATCACGGTTGAAGCTTTAGAAGGATTCTTTATCCTAACAGGGAAAGGTGGTTTCTCAATGTAAGCATTGGGAACAATAGGATCATTATAGGCAATGACTTTCTCTTCAACTGGAGTGGGTTTAACTACATTGACTTCTGAAGGAGGATGATATTTAAACCACTTCTCTTTGGAGATATCAATATGAGCAGCAAATGATTCACACAATGAAGCTACTATCTCAGAGTCAAGTCCATTCTTAGCGCAAAAATCAATAATGGTATTTGTCTCAACAAAGGATTTAACGCAATCAAACGTGAAATTCATACCTCGCTCCTTACCTTCTTCAAGCTCCCAATCTTCAGAGTTGCGTTTAATTCTCTCCAATAAATTCCATTTGAAGTCAATATCTCTCTTCAGGTCCCAGTGGGCCACAAGCTCAGGAGGCGCGGCCACCCCCCTGGCCGCGCCTACCAGGCTTGTGGGGCCCACAGAACTCCACCGCCTCCAAACTCAACTCTATTTAGTCCGTCTCGCCCGAAAAAAAACCAGGGAGAAGGATTCATCGCGTTTTACGATACGGAGGTACCGCCACCTCGTGTTGTTCATCTGGAGGGCAGATTTGGAGTCCGTTCTGGGCTCGGAGAGGGGAAATCATCGCCATCGTCATCATCAAGCTTCCTTCATCGCCAATTCCATGATGCTCTTCACCGTTCGTGAGTAATCTCATCGTAGGCTTGCTGGATGATGATGAGTTGGATGAGATCTATCATGTATTCGAGTTAGTTTTGACGGGGATTGATCCCTAGTATCCACTATGTTGTGAGATTGATGTTGCTACTACTTTGCCATGCTTAATGCTTGTCACTAGGGCCCGAGTGCCATGATTTCAGACCTGAACCTATTATGTTGTCGCCAATATATGTGTGTTTTAGATCCTATCTTGCAAGTTGTAGTTACCTACTATGTGTTATGACCCGGCAACCACGGAGTGACAATAGCCAGAACCACTCCTGGAAATGGCCATAGTACGAGGAGTTCATGTATTCACCAAGTGTTAATGCGTTGGCCCGGTTCTTTATTAAAAGGAGAACCTTAATATCCCGTAGTTTCCATTAGGACCCCGCTGCCACGGGAGGGATGGACAATAGATGTCATGCAAGTTCTTTTCCCTAAGCACGTATGACTACATATGGAATACATGCCTACATTAGATTGACAAACGGGAGCTAGTTACTTATCTCTCCGTGTTATAGCTGTTACATGATGAATCATATCCGGCATAATCATCCATCACCGATCCAATTCCTACGAGTCTTTTACTACTCGTCCTTGCTACGTTACTCTGTTGCTACTGTTGTTACTTTGCTGCTACTGGTTACTGTTGCTATTGCTGCTATCATACTACCTTGCTACTGATACTTTGCTGCAGACACTAAATCTTTCAGGTGTGGTTGAATTGACAACTCAGCTGCTAATACTTGAGAATATTCTTACACTTCCCCTTGAGTCGAATCAATAAATTTGGGTTGAATACTCTACCCTCGAAAACTGTTGCGATCCCCTATACTTGTGGGTTATCAGAACTCATAGTAGAGGCAACAAGCAAGAACAAGCAACTAATTTGTTTGTGGTTTTTGGTGGAGGACTCTAAAGCAGAAACTGGAAAGCAAACTAACAAGACTAAAAAGCAAAGGTAAAAGATAGTGCGCAACTCCCCTATCTTAAAGACTGGAGTCCTCGACAACGGTGCTAGGAATTCGCTTGATGATGAGATGATGTATATACTTCTCGCCCTTGTTGGATACCCCAAGTGGAAGGTAGAGATGTAGTCAGTAGCAAATTTCCTTACACGGAGAGTGTAATGTTTATCGAACCGGGAGGACTCCTAGGCTCAACAAGCAGGTGACTTCAACCCTGGCGCTAGCACAAGACGTGGACCCGCACACATAACAAATAACTTTCCTCCCAACGAGTAAAAAGAGGCTGTCAATCTCTCCGGCCTTGTAGTTTGCAAAGGATCAAAACACAAGCGGGAAGGTAATAGTAATGGCAATAGAAAAGTAAAGGAAAGCGGTAAATAGTGGAGGTGTAAACAATGATGGTGATATGGACCGGAGTCACATGATGTTCACTAGTGATGTATCTCTCCCAAAAGACGATAAACAACTATGCTAGGGTAAACAAATCACAGTTGGCCAATTGACAGAATTATGATCGCACCACAATGCTAATTATGCTCGTTGATAGTTAGAGGTTCAATAGTAATGGGCAGTACGCCAAGACAAGTAGACCGTTTATTCATTAGCATCTACTTACTAATCATCCAGCTTGAGATATCTATCTAGAACATCTGTCCGGCCTACCCAAAGTGTAAACTCAAAGCAACGGACAACTGCATTAATGAACTATGCGTAAGGTAAACACTCCTTGCAACCGTGGTCACAAGCACCGTTGTTTTCTACCTGGTGGTAACAAGCACATCCCCTAGTGTGACAGCCCGAGATCGACGCTCCAGAAGATTCCCCTTTTATTCCGTTGCTGCCCTGCGATTAAATTGTTTGTTGCATTCATCATCGCATCATTCGCATCATCCGCATTGCATGGGAACTGTGTTGCTGCCAGTTTTCAAACCTGCTTCCTTAATTAGTTGCTGGTCCTCTCTATTTTCGTCGTTGACCGTTTTGAGCCCGACCACACCCGCACGCGCCCGCGACACCATCAAAATCTTGTTTTAAAAACTGTGATTAAAATATTCTTGGATTGGGGTGAAACTTGGCGTGCGGTCTTAATATAGTGTAGGTAGGCCATGTGTCAATTTCATCGCAATCGGAGTCTGTTTGATACCCAAACCGGTACATCTATAATGGCACTATGGCCGGTCAATTATTGGATGTTTATGGTATTTCAAACACTATCGCCGGGTTGCTCATTTTCCCTCTCATCTCCTCCCTAGCCTATAATTCCCGACTGTACAATTGCGATCGTAGGGATGAGATAACCCCTAACCCTAGACCTATTCCCTATATATAGTTCAACTTCTAGTCCAACCCCAATCCATAAAAATGGTCCACCTTGTCCCAACCCGCCGCCGCGAGCATATCCCCCATTGGGATCCATCCCGCAGCCAACCAACCTTCCTCCTCGTTTTCCCGAATCGACCAACCAGACGCATCCATCCTCCCATCCCCTATCCTTCCCAGGAAGCCCCGCAGCCCCGATGAGACAGGAGCTCGAGCTCCTCCTCCCGCAGCCCCCTCCGAGAGCAGTCTCCAGCGACGCAACATCAACCTCCCAGAGAATGCCATGGTTGTGTCGACGGAGCGCCTCCGCGAGCCAACGACTGCATCCTCTTTGTCCATCGCCCTCGCTGTTGTTTGTCTGTAGCATTCGTGCCGACGACCTCAGCCGTTGGAGCACCGGAACCCTTCTTCCCCGCCCTCTCTCTCTTTCTTATTCCTTCCACAAAATTTTCCCCTCTGAAGTCTCTGTTCGTCTCATTTTTCTTCAAGCAACAACATAATCGATGCCAACTCCTGCAACCTTCCATCGGTGTCATGTCGTGCCGATCTCGCTGGTGAGACCCTGCTCCCTTGTGTGCCCGTTTCTCCCCTTCTTCTCTCTCTAACCTCCCATGCTCTCCCTCTCTTTGTGTAGGAGCAGCAGCAGCCATGGGAGCCTCTCTGAGCTGGAGTCCATCTCGCCACTGACGGGAATTGGCTTCCCTTGAATGGATCCGTGACCTAGCACCGCCATGGCCCTGCTGGACCTTGACCCCCTCTGCCCGCACCATCCCCGACCACCTAGCTCCACACCGAGCACAACCACGGCCGTACCATTCCAGCAGGTTCAGTCACAGTCCGGTTTCAGATTCAGATTTGTTTAGGTCCAGATTCAACGTGTGTGTATGTTCATCTAGAGGAGGAATCCCTTTTTAGCACAAACACATCTCAACCCAGCCAATGTTCAGATTCATTGCCGCGCGCATTGGTTCAAGGGGTTTGGGGTTCGAATCCCAGCTGACCCTGTTTGTTTTGCCCTTTTTGCTGTTGTTCTGCAAGCCAATGCCGTCCACTCTCAGTTCAGGTAGATATACTCTGCGAATTGAATAGGTTCGGTTCCAAGCCTCAATGGTTCGCCTACCACGTTTAAAACTAGGAGGTCCTGGGTTCAATTCCCATGTTCCCCAAATTTTGCCATGTTTTCCATTATTTCGGCACACGCATAGCCGTTTGGGCCACATCTTTGACTGGACTTGTCCAGTGTAGTGCTTTTGTCCATGTAGGTTTCTTACTATCTCTCAACGAATTTAGTGGTTAACCAAATCATGCATAACTGCACAATGCCATCATAACGTCTATAACTTTTTAACCGTAGCTTCGTTGGAGATGAGCTATATATGTAAACCGGCTAGAATGACGTGTAGTTTCACGTGAACCACTTTGTTTTGCTGTTTAATAAACATAAAATGTGTTTATGTCAAATCTAGACAGATTTAGAAAGTAACACATGGGGTCATTTCGGAGATGCTATATGTCGTTCCGACCTCATTTAAAATGCCTAGATAGGTAGTTAAATTGTGCTTCACCCCTTGCCATGTTTAACAACATTTAATATTGCCGTGTTAATAAACAAGAGTGAACTAAATAATTAAATGTGGAGTTTCGTCAATATGCAACGAGTTGCATATTAAGCTTCACTTAATGTGTAGTGTTTTATCGGAGTGATTGCCATGGCATGCATTGCATTAGACCGTCCATGCATCATATGTGTTGAGCACTATGTCATGCATGTGCCGTGGTGAATATCTGTGCTGATTCTTGTTTCTGGTTTGCTTCATCTCGATAGAGTTCCGCAAGCATGTCGGAATGTGAGAACCCGTTCGACTACGTCGGTTCGTTTGCTTCACAGAGTCGTTCTTCTTCCAAGCGTGATCTCAAGGAAGATGATCATTTCCCTAGATATCATTACTATCATTTCCATGCTAGTTGTTTCGTTTCTATCGCTATGTCTCGCTGCCTACCACCTATTAAATGTTAGCCTCTCTACATTGCCATGAAAACCTTCACCCTGTTCACAACCTAGCAAACCACTGATTAGCTATGATACCACTGGGTTCCTTGTTATATCACCATATTAATGCTATTTAATTTAATGCACTTATATAATTGGTAAACGGTGGAAGGCTCAGCCTCCTAGCCTGGTGTTTTGTTCCATCTTTGCCGCCCTAGATTCGGCTACCGGTGTTATATTCCATAATTGAGCGCTCCTAACACGATCGGGGTTGTTATGGGGACCCCCTTGATAATTTGTTTTAGATTAAGACTGGTCTGGCAAGGCCCAACTTTGGTACTATATTTTCCTAATTAACTAATGAACCACATAGGGAGTAATTAACCCGAGGAAACTTAATCAACCCCCGGGCCAGTGCTCCGCACGAGTGTTGGTCCAAACTGGCAGACTATGGGGCCACCGCGGGGCAACCCGAGGTTTGGTTTTACTCCTAGTGTGACCCATCCGTCGTATCCTGAGAACGAGATACGCGGCTCCTATCGGGATCGTCGACTTGTCGGGCGGCCTTGCTGGATTAGTTTTACCTTTGATGAAAAATCTTGTGCATCGGGATTCCGGTGATACTTTCGGTAAATCTCAAAGTTGAGGTTTTCCACTAAGGAGTCCGACGAGATCGCGAGTTTCGTGATCGAGGATTTCTATGCGGCTTGTGGTAATTTGTGATGGACTAGTTGGAGCACCCCCACAAGGTTAAATCTTTCGGAAAGTCGTACCCGCGGTTATGTGGCAACATGGAAACTTTGTTTAACATCCGGTTGTAGATAACTTGAAGTACGTTTAATTAAAACTTGCCCACTGAGTGCGTAATCGTGACTGTCTCTTTCGTGAGCTCCTTTTTCGATCGAGGAGACGGTGGGGTTATGTCTGACGTAAGTAGGTTTTCAGGATCATTCATTTGATCATCAGTCGCTCACGTCCGCTGTGCGTAGATCATTCCCCTCTTATTCTTGTATTCATAAGTTAGCCACCTTAAATACATGCTTAGTCGCTTGCTGTAGCCTCACCACTTAACCATACCTCACCCACTAAGCTTTGCTAGTTTTGATACATTTGGAAATGAGATTGATGAGCCCCTGTGGCTCACATATTACTACAACACCAGTTGCAGGTACATGTAAAGGGTTACTTGACGCAAGCGCGTTGATTGTTCATTTGGAGTTTCTTCTTCTTCTTCATCAATCTAGGATGGGTTATGCGCCGGCAGCTTGGGATAGCAAGGATGGACGTCGTTCTTTTATCGTTTGTTTTCGTCCGTAGACGAAACCTGCTCTTCTTCATGATGAATGTATGTATTGTACTGATGTGACTCTGATGTAGCTTGTGGCGAGTGTAAGTCAACTCTTAATACTCATCTTTTCAGTACGTGTACTTGTAACGATGTCCATTCTTGCGAAATGGTGAGATGCGTTTCCATACCTGTCGAGGCCCCCGCGCCAAAATAAGGATATGACCGCATCTTGGGCGTTACACCTAGTCTCATGTTTCTGTCACTCAAGCTATACATCGAGGGGCCCGAACCCACAATCATGCATAACACTCCCTCTTGGAGTTACGATTTACTACTTTGCCAAAGAAATAAAAAGCAACGGAGAACATGCAAGAATCACTAAGGAACATAATATAAAAGGACAATAAAATATATACCTCATAACAATGTGAACATAATCTCATAATCCATTGGAACTCAACAAACCGAGCATAGCAAAAGCAAGAGAATCACATAGATGCCTTGATCATGTAGTGAAGCTCACAAGGAATAACCATTTGAAAGTGCGTTATATCGACTAGAGGGGGGGTGAACAGGAGATTTTTAGAATTTCATCACTGAGGAAATTCCTTTTGAGGAAATTCCTCACTGATGACTAACTTACAGCGGAAACAGTTAAGGATCAGTCGTGCAATCGTTCACAACAACAATATTACAAAGTGAAGATTATGAAAACAGATTGCACAGTAAGCAGGGACGCAAAATACAAATGATGATTAACTATTGTGAAGAATTTGGGGTTGAGGAAATTCGGAGAAAGTCTTCAGCAAATTCTTCAAACAGTCACAGTGAAAGTCATCAACACATAATACAGAGAAAGTAAAGAGTTGAAGAATTAGAACCCGATGCTTGGTGAAGACTGTTGTTCATGACCCAGTTCCAACTGCTGTGACAGTTGTACATCTGGTTTGGAGCGGCTTGGTATTGAAACCAAAGGACACCCAGTCCCGGGACACACAGTCCCTACCGTATTCTCCTTGAGCTAAGGACACACAGTCCTCGCCCAACACTCGTGGTATGTCTTCAGGGCAGACTTCCAAACCCTCACAAACTCGGTCACCCGGCGATCCACAATTGACTGCGGGATTTCTCTAGACCATGACGCCTAACCGTCTGGAGGATGCACAGTCCTCAAAGGTAAAAGGCTTCAGTCCCACACAGGAACAACTTCTTCAGTGATGCTCAATCACTAGGTTTGGTTTGTAGTTTCGGTGGGTGGTGTATTTCCTCACTGATGATTTACTCTCGTAGGCTGTGAGGAATTTGGGTTTCTCTTATGACAATTGTCAGTTTCTAACGGAGCAGCCAACCAGCTAGTGGTTGTGGGGGGCGGCTATTTATAGCCTGGGAGCATCTCGACATGATTTGACACTAATACCCTTAAATAATATGACCGTTGGAGTGGATAAGACCAGTGACTTGGCATGGTTATTGAAATGGTCGGGACCCTCAACTGTGAGAGTCCTCATGTCACTCATATTCCTCACTTGAGGCTTTTGGTAGGATTTGGCTTGGGTTGAGCATCATGAGGAAATCCATTCCATAGTGTTACTTTGACCCCCTTTAACAGTACAGTGTTCCTATTCATCAAATGCGAAGAAAGTAAAACAGAGAGCGAAAATCTTCACGCTTCAATTTCTTCAGAATGATTTTCTTCAGGAACCACCGGTCATCTCAATATCAATATCTTCATGAGGAATATCAATTTCATCGCAGATTCCTCGTGATTCATTTCTTCAGCTTCAGACCAATTTCTTCAACTGAAGATATACATTTTTAGGGGTCGATATTCTTCAAATATCTCAAACTCCTCAATGACTTATAGATCCTGTGTACACTTATAAACACATTAGATACTTAACCTATAAGTCTTCAAACCACCAAAATCACTAAGGGGCACTAGATGCACTTACAATCTCCCCCTTTTTGGTGGTTGATGACAATTAGGTTAAGTCTTCAACAAGGAATAAAAATGTGAAGTGTAAATACTCAATTGAGGAATTTGAAGACTAGATTCACAGAGACTCCCCCTGAAGATGTGCATACCTTGAGGATTTTGCTTTTATAGCATATGCACATTGATGATTTATATCATGGAGATCTCCCCCTGAATCTTGTAAATCATGCATACATATAACATATCATATGAAGAAAATGAAGATGCATGATGGCAAATGGTATCTGACGAGTTTCAGCATGCGTGCATTAAAACTTGAGGAATAAGCTTGCGAAGAAAAACGTTCAAAAAGCGTCAGAGTACCATCAGGCTTAAGTTACAACTCATTACATAAAAACTTCAGAAGAGCCAAGAGTTTGTAACTTAAATATAGTTCATAAGCCCCAAAAATAAATCCCGTTTGAAGACTAACTCTCAAGTTTCTCCCCCTTTGTCATCAAGTGACAAAAAGGGACAAACTGAGGACTAACGCCCGTGAAGACTTCATTTCTTTGCGTTTGATGAAGAACCTTGGCGCTTCTTGGGTGTAGTCTACTTCCTTGGGCCTGTTGCGGTGTCGAGTTGTTCCTCATCAGATTCGGCAGTGCGGAATGACGAGAAGGCGCTGTCTTCAATATCTGGCACTGGAATGGGCCTGAACTTCTTCTTGGGAGGCCACGACCACTCAAAGTCTTGCTGAAAGTTCATTTCTTCAAGCTCAGTCTCGGTATTTAGATGTGCAAGAGTAGCCCAGGTGCGATCGAAAACCTCATGCAGATAGTGATGATTAAGTTTCACAGAGTTCTGGGTCTCAGTGAGGGTTTTCACAATGGCACCAAACTGGCGTTTGACCCATTTGTGGTTGTGATCTACCTTCTGATGAAGACTGAGAAGAAGCTCTGTGGTGTTTAGCACGCGAGGAGGAACAGGGCTGGGTGGACGAGTCTCAGTATCGTCCCATGAAGAATATGCGTCTGGCTCTTTAAACTGGCCATCAAGAGGCCTGCTGCCTTCATCAATCACAGACTTTCCTTTTCCCCTCAATGGGCTCGAAAGTCTTCTTGTTGACCCGGATAGGAGGCATATAACCAACATGGTTTTGGAAATCTGCGTGGAAGTTGATGCCTGTCCTTGTCCTGAGGAATCTCATGATCCATGGTGCATAAATTTTGTGATCATAGGGGCACATTGCATTGTCAGCCAAAGTCCTCAAGAAGAAATCATGGATATTCATGGGGATACCGTGAATGATGTTGAAGAGGATATTCTTCATGAGGCCGACAACATCTTCTTCATTGTCATGGCCTTTGATTGGCGCGAGCACACTGCAGAGAATGCGGTAGACAGACCGGGGTTTGTACTTGAGCTCATGGACGAGGAATGTGGTTCTTGAGGGTTTCCCTGCAGCCAAAGGCTTCATGAGGACTTCCATCATTCCATTTGGCAGCTCACGCTCACCATAAAGCTTCACTTCCCCGTCTGAAGGAATTGGTACGGGCAGTTCTCTGAGGAGTTCAGACGCTGGAGCCTTGTAGTGAGTGTTTTGGGTCATCCAGTCGAACACCCAAGTGTTGATGTCATCAGCATTCCCCGAGATGTGCAGAGTTGCATAGAATTGAAGAATAAGCTCACTATTCCAATCTGATATGTCTGAGCACATAGGGAGCAAACCTGCATCATGGAGTACTCTGAGGACTGGTTCCATGTAGGGAATTTCTTCAAGTTCATCATGAGGAATGTGCCTGTGCTGGAATATCTTGTTGCGTCCACAGAGCACAGAAGCATAGTAGTTCGTCTGAGTCCTTGTCCAAAACTTCATATGCCTCATTTGAGGCTTGTCATAGGGATTCTCTCCGATGAAATACATGCTCTCCTCAAAGAAATTTTCTTTCTAAAACTTTGGCCGTTTCGAGAATGGCTGGCGCTGAACTGGCTTGATATTGTGCTGAGGAATGGGAGGGGAAATAACCATGGCAGTCTCTGGATTGAGCACAATGAATTCATTGTCAGGGGCGGGAACATTTTCTTCAACAGTTTCCTCAGGTTGAGGAATTTCATCAGCTGGTATTTCTTGCTCTGGCTGAGCTTCGGGCTGAGGAATTTCTTCGTCCTTCTCAGCTTGAGGAGTTTGGTCAGCCTGTTCAGTGGGAGGAGCCTGCTCAGACTGGACATTTTCTTCAGCTTGGTTTTCATCAGCTGACTTTGTGGCAGAAGCAGATTCATCAGCTGCTGCTACTGAAGCTTGAGTAGTCTCTGTCTGAGGAACATGAGGTTGAGGACTTTCATCAATCTGGATTTCCTCATCAGTATGCTCCTCAGAGGCAGCATCCTTCATTTCCTCATCTGCCCTTGTAGTTTGGTCACCAATGACGACCATTTCATATGAAGGTGCAACATTTAGAGGCACCGGGTCCAGAGGGGCAGATACTTCAGTTTCCTTGAGGCGTTTTGCCTCAATCTTTTCTTCTGCTGAGGAAGCTTTTCTCTTTTTTCGCTTCCTTCTCAGCAGCTCTTGTCTTTTTCGCGTCTGATGCAGACGGGATTAACTTCTTCACCTTTGAAGCTTTTGGTGAAGGTGTTTTCTCTAAAGATTCTTTAGCTGGTAGTGAGGAACCAGCTGGAACAGAGTCATCAGCCTGCTTTGGTGAAGCAGCTGGATCAGGAGCAGTTGCATCAGGGGTTGCAATTTCATCAGTGGCGGTCTCGGTGATGATTTCTTCAATGGCCGGCTCATCAGCACGGCGCTCTTGGTGTTGTTCCTCAGCTTGAGGAATTTCCTCCTCATCAGGAGATACATCTTCTGGCTGCTCAACCAGGGGCTAAGGAGTTGGTGCTGGTTGTGGGTGTCGCTTGTTCTAGTCATCAACAGCACTAGTGGCTAGTTTGATGAAATTGCGTTTGATGCTTTTGCGGTCTGACAGTTTGTCACACTTGTCAGTCAAGACCTGCAGTTCTGCCTGGGTTGACACCAGTGCTTCAGGCGTCAGCTTGAGGAGATTTTGCCTGAGGAATTTCTCCTTTTTGGCCTTTGCAATCTTTGCCTGCTTGGCCTTCTGTTCCTTCCACTTGGCTTCGTTTATGAAGGTGGCCACCATGTGGCTGACGCCAGGAGGAAGTTTCAAATCATCAATGGGTGTGTTTGGGTCTTCATACCATACATTGATGAAGTCGAGGAGGACCTTGGGGTCCATGGCCAGAGGAATAGCACTGCCTGATGCTTGTGCTACCCGTCCTTGCTTGTTCCTGATGATGGCTTCCAGGGATTCATCATCATAATCATCACTTCCCTCTGATGCAGACGGGACAGCGATGATTTTGCTGGGGCTGGGCAGAGGTGCAGGTTCAGTAGTTGCCAAAGTCTTCACAAGGGGTGTTGAAGACTTTGTCTCCGAGCTAGTTGCAGCTGGGAGTGAGGAGCTGGAGCTGGCAGTCGTAGGCTTCACGACTTTCTTTTGTACTGGTTTTGGAGGTGGAGCTGAGGACTTTGGTGTAGATGAGATGGGTGCTGAGGGTTTTGGCGCTGATGGTTTTGGTGTTGACGGTTTTGGAACCGAGGGTTTTGTGACAGAAGCCTGTCCAGACTTCTCTTGAGGCTTTGGAGCCTTTGGTTTTGATGGCGCAGCCTGCTTTTGAGGAATCTCTAAGCCTGAAGTTTCTGCTGCTGAGGAATGAGCAGCACCGGAGGCAGCAGCTGAGGATTCATTAAATTTCTTCACTGCTGTTTCGGCTTGCTTCTTGAGCTTGGCCAGATGCCTTTCTTTTTCATCTGGGTAGTCATCAAGTGTCATAAGACTTGAGGGATGAGCTACTTGATGATCCTCAAGTGGAGCCCTTCTGCCAGGAGGCTTCAAAGCGAATTTCTTCGCATATTTTGGGGTCACAAACCTGTACTCCTTCCACTCCTTTGCCCATCTGCGTTCAATTTTCTGCAGCCTAATCTTTCTTTTAGCCATTGTCTCAGGTTCTTCATTAGGTGTGGAATAGTCCATGTATATGTCATCAGGAATATCAACAGCTGTGTTCTGCTCCAGTTTCTTTCCTCCCCTCTGTTTCCTTTCTTCCTCCATTTTCTTCAGACGAGGAATTTGCTGATGATTTTGAACTCTTGAAGATTCTGATGAGCCTTGAAGAGTTTCTTCCAGAAACGCTGCAAATGAGTTAATGTGATGAGAACCGAGAGATTCATCAGCTGACATGTGTGTACCTGTGAACAGAGTATAGTTGCGAGGAATTTGGAGAGGTCATATGCGTTCTTAGATTTGAAGAAAATGAAAAAGTTTGACAGTTTGAGGAATATAACCAGTGGTTGAGGAATTTGCTTAAGCATACTGTTCTTGGGTTTCAGAGTTGTACAGATCCGAAAATTCGCACAATTGAGGAATCTCGTGAAAATCTTAGATGCTTAGCTAGTTCATCAATGATTGTGGTGATGGATAGTGTTTGAGGAATCATGTGCGCATCGTATCTTGAGGAAAAACAGATTTCACATGGGAGAGGTAAAATTTCAGATCTGAGCTGTTGTAAAAATGGAGTATATTTACCCTAGAAGGTGCGAGCGAAGAACACAAAAGGTGGTGTTGGAGAGGCTCTTCGGTCAAGTATCCAATGCATCCTAACTTGGCAGCAGAGGACGTCTACGGCGGCTGCGGACGTAGATGTTCTGACTCCGGCGTGATCCTGGCGGCGAAAAGGTTGAGGCAGTGAAGCTCTTCCTTGTCGGCGACAAGACAACCAGCGGTGGCGCTAGGGTTCGATGGAGAGTGTGATGGCAGGAGAGCGATGAGGCGAAGAAGAAGATACCGAGGGGGATAAGGACCTATTTATAGCCCAAAATTTACTGTTTGGCGCGAAAGTTTCGGACCGAATAGCCCTTGCCTCTACGTCTCCGCAGGACACGTGCAGCTCCCGGACGATGCGGTGGAGATAGTGGAGATCGTGGTTATCCGATCGTGGGAAGTGGAGTTCAGTTACTGTTCTTTTTAAAGAAAACAATTTTTGAAGATTTGAGGATTTTCGTTACAAAATCATCAGCTGACAAGGATGCAGTGAGGATTTTGAACAAAATTTCAAGTAGAACGCATATGAAGAATTGAATAGACTGGATAAGTATAGCATAGAGGGAAGGTAGGGTCCGATCACATTCACTTGGCAGAAACATCAACTTGAAGAAATAGCAATAAGTGAATGCTGTTGAGGACTCGAAATCACAGTCTACCTATGCAAATAAAAGTCATCAAGTATTTTTGAAGATTTTGTAATAGATCATCATAATGAAGAACAACTGTTTTGTAGAAAAATGCATTGTGAGGAATTTGACCATTTGAAGAAAATCAACTTGAGGAATTTCACATTGGGCGGTGGCGTTACCCACCATATAAGAATGTTGATTACAGACGCCGCGTACAATTGTCGTAGGGCCCTGAGAATCAATTTCTTCGTTAATTTCTTCACATTCAGAGTGACTTTCTTCATTGGTTGAAGAAAATTGTTTCATCATGTGTTGCACACCTAAGTCATCAACTTTGCATAAGTGTTAGGATGTGTGCATGTTTTTACAAAACATTTGAAGACTCTAAGATATTTAGCTCACACCGCAACTTGCAAAACCTTTTCTCATCCAAGGGCTTAGTGAAGATATCAGCCAGTTGATCATCAGTCTTCACATGGTCGATGAGGATATTGCCCTTGAGGACATGGTCCCGAAGAAAATGATGACAAATCTGGATGTGCTTGGTCTTCGAGTGCTGCACTGGGTTGTAGGCAATGTTGATAGCACTCTCATTGTCACAGTAGAGAGGCAGATTCTTCATGTTGATGCCGTAGTCCTTGAGGGTTTGCTTCATCCATAGCAATTGAGCACAGTAAGAACCATCAGCAATGTACTCAGCTTCGGAAGTGGAGAGTGATACGCAGTTCTGCTTCTTTGAGGACCGGCAAACTAGTGATCTTGCGAGGAAATGGCATGTGCCAGATGTTTACTTGCGATCCACACGGTCACCAGCATAGTCTTAATCAGAATACCCTACCATATGAAGTTTGGAGCCCTTGGGATACCACAATCCTAGTGTTGGTGTGTGAGCCAAGTATCGAAGAATATGTTTCACAGCCTTATGGTGTGGTTCCTTCGGTTTTTCTTGGAAACGTGCACACATGCAAACACTCAGCATTATATCTGGCCTAGATGCACATAGATACAATAAAGAGCCAATCATAGAACGGTATACCTGCTGATCGAAATCTTTACCATTTTCATCAGTGCCGAGGTGATCGTTGGTAGGCATTGGAGTCTTGGCACCTTTGCATTCATGCATGTCGAATTTCCTCAGAACATCCTTGAGGTATTTCTCCTGTGATATGAAGATTCCATTGTTTTGTTGACGAATTTGAAGACCTAAGAAGAATTTCAGCTCCCCAATCATGGACATCTGATATTCTTCACTCATCATATAGGCAAATTCATCACTGTATCTTTTGTTAGTACAACCAAATATGATGTCATCAACATATATTTGACATACAAATAGCTCATTATCATAAGATTTTGTGAAAAGAGTTGGATCGAGTGAACCAGGTTTGAAGCCTTCCTTCATGAGGAATTCCTTCAATGTATCATACCATGCCCGAGGGGCTTGCTTGAGGCCATACAGAGCCTTTTTGAGTCTGAAGACTTTGTCTGGATTCTTTGGATCCTCAAAACCTGGGGGTTGAGCAACATATACTTATTCCTCAAGCTTACCATTGAGGAATGCACTTTTCACATCCATTTGATATAAGATGATGTTATGATGATTAGCATAAGCAAGTAGAATTCGAATAGCTTCAAGTCTAGCAACAGGTGCAAAAGTTTCATCGAAATCTATTCCTTCAACCTGGGTGTAGCCTTGGGCTACAAGTCGTGCCTTGTTCCTCACCACTTTACCGTCCTCATCTCGCTTGTTTCGGAAAATCCACTTGGTGCCGATGATGTTATGCTTGCGAGGATCTGGTCGTTTGACTAGCTCCCATACGTCATTCAGCTTGAATTGAAGAAGTTCGGCTTGCATGGCTTGGATCCACTCCGGTTCCAGAAAAGCCTCAGCTACTTTTGAGGGTTCTGTGATGGATACAAAAGAAAAATGCCCACAAAAGTTAACTAAGTGTGAAGCTTTTGAGCGAGTGAGAGGACCTGGCGCGTTGATGTCGTTGAGGATTTTGTCAAGTTCTACTTCATTTGCAATCCTCGGATGAGCTGGTTGAGGATTTTGTCTGGGCTGAGGAAGTGGTGCTGTTGCAATTTCCTCAGGAGCATCTTCTTGGCTTTCATCAGCGATGGGGATCGTTTCTTCGTCAATTTCCTCAGTGGGGACAATGTCTTCAGTAGGCTTAAGCTTTATTGCTTCTTCGGGAGACAACTTATCTGGATCAGAAGGCAATTGCTCTCTTTGCGAGCCATTAGTTTCATCGAACCGCACATCTACAGTCTCAACAACTTTGTTGTGATAGTTGTTGAAGACTCTGTAGGTGTGCGAGTCCTTTCCATAACCGAGCATAAAACCTTCATGTGCCTTAGGTGCAAATTTTGAGTTATGATGAGGATCTCTAATCCAGCATTTTGCACCAGACTTTGAAATAACTTACATTGGGTTTCTTGTCAGTGAGGAGTTCATCTGAGATTTTCTTGAGGAATTTGTGAAGATATACCCTGTTGATGATATGGCATGCAGTATTGATTGCTTCAGGCCAGAAGCGACGAGGAGTCTGATATTCTTCAAGCATAATTCTTGCCATCTCAACCAGAGTCCTGTTCTTTCTTTCGACGACACCATTCTGCTGAGGAGTATAAGGAGCAGACAATTCGTGAGTAATACCAAGTTCATCAAGATAATCATCAAGACCAGTGTTTTTGAACTCGGTTCCATTATCGCTCCTGATATGTTTGATTTGATGCCGAAGTTCGTCGAGGCCCTTGAAGAAAATCGTTTGAAGATTTCCTGCACTTCAGTTTTATACACTATAATATGCACCCAAGTGTATCTGGAATAATCATCAACTATGACAAAGCCATATAGAGATGCTGCATTGGTTAGTGTTGCATAGTGTGTAGTTCCAAATAAATCCATATGAAGCAATTCAAATGGACGTGTAGTGGTCATGATGGTTTTGGAGGGATGCTTGGATCTGGTCATTTTCCCAGATTCACAAGCACCGCAGAGATGATCCTTGAGGAATTTGACTGATTCGATGCCAATGACATGCTTCTTCTTTGCAAGTGTGTGCAAATTCCTCATGCCTGCATGACCCAGTCTTCGGTGCCACAGCCATCCTTCTGAGGTTTTTGCTAGTAAGCAAGTGGCTGGTTGAGGACCTGTAGAGAAGTCAACAATGTACAAATCCCCTCTTCTTACACCTTCGAAGACTTTGGATCTGTCAGATTCCATGATGACTACACATCTATATCTACCAAAGATAACAATCATATCAAGATCACAAAGCATCGAGACTGACATGAGGTTAAAACCAAGAGATTCAACAAGCATCACTTTGTCGATATGCCTATCCTTGGAAATAGCTACTTTGCCAAGTCCCAATACCTTGCTTTTACCTTTATCAGCATATGTGATTTGCTTCAGAGGTGATGGAGTTAGTGGCATATTCATCAGTAGGCTTTTATCACCAGTCATGTCATGTGTGCAGCCGCTATCGAGAACCCACTCAGTATTTTTGGGTTTGTCATCCTGCAGATGAATTAGTACAGCTTACCATCTCATATGCTTCAGATTTGAAGAATATGATACTAATTTCATCAGTTCAGTGATTTCATCATAGCAGAAATATAAGGACGTGTGAAATATTTCTATTTCATCAATCATTAGCTTGCGTCCTATCAAGCATTTCCTCAGGTCTCCAGCAAATTCTTCAAATGATGATTTTCATCTGGAGACCTGTCCTGCAGAAGTGATTAGTTTGATTTCTTCACCACCCACATCTGAAGGGGTGGCAAAGCGTTCATCATCCTGCGAGCACCATATGAGAAAGGTGGCATTGAAGCTAATGCACTTCTCTTAACAGTAGGGGGGTTAAAGTACTCATATGAGTATGCAGAGAACTGGTTTGAGGATTTATGAACATAATGATTTGAGGAGTAGCGCTCATAATCATATTCCTTGTAGTTTCTCTGCATGTTAGACGCATAAGCACGGGTACGAGCATAGTTTTGACCAGTTGAGGATTTTAATCCTCTTGAAGACTTTGGTCCTCCTGAGGAATTTGATCTGGGGTTCAGATTCTTCAGAGGTGATGTCATGAGAACATTCACTCGAAGATTTTCAAGACAACTTTTGAGAACCCAGATTTTCCTCAGAGGAGGGCCATTCCTGCAGTTAGTTCCAACATATCGAGCAAATACTTCACCAGATTGATTTTTGAACAGTTTATAGTTGGAATCAAATGACTCATCCGAGGAATAGGATAATTCACATGAGAAGCCAGTTAGATTAGATGGATCAAAAGGAGTCCCAGTAGCAGCAACCCATGAGGTTTTGGGATACTGCTCAGGTTTCCAATAAGATCCATCAACATTTAGTTTTCTCTCAAAGGCAATTCCTTCTTTCCTTGGGTTCCTGTTCAAGATCTGCTTTTTGAGCACATCCCAAAGTATTTGGTGTCCTTTGAGGCTTTTGTACATGCCTGTTACATACAATTCCTTCAACCCTGCATTTTCATCAGTAACATTTGTGTTTTCCTCAAGTGAGGAAATAGACACAGCAGGTGCATTTGAAGAATTTGTAGCATTTGATGATTCTGGTGAGGAATTTGCAGTTTCACGTTCAATGCATTTAAGACATGGAGGAATAAATTGAACTTGACTAGCGCTAATCTGTTGAGCTAGTAATGAATCATTTTCCATACGAAGATCATCATAAGACATCCTCAGCTTCTCAAGATCAAGCTTCCTTTGAAGAAATTCGTAGGAAAGTTTCTCATGATCAGTGAGGAGTGTATCATAACGATCCTGAAGAATATCAAATCTAGACTGAAGATTTTTCATGTCATCAGCGAGGATTTGATTAAGATTCATTTCATCATTCAACAGATCATCACTTTTGTCTAGCAGTTTTTGAAGCTTTTCCAGAGCAGTTTGTTGTTTAGTGGCAATGATGGCAAGTTTACTGTAACTGGGTTTTTTGTAATCATCATGTTCATAGTCACTTGAATCAGAGGAGGAGGCATTATTTGATACCTTTGAACCTTTCGCCATGAAGCAATAGGTTGGAGCGAAGTCATCAGCATATTCATCAGTATGGATGGTGCAATCATTTTCTTCAAGATTGAAGATTGACTTGCTGACGAAAGTGGTTGCTAGTGCAAGACTAGCCTGTCCGGATTCTGAATCTTCTCCAGAGCCTTCTTCTTCATCACATTCGTCTGATTCTGCCTCGGAATCCATTTCCTTGCCGATAAATGCCCGAGCCTTTCTGAAGCTAGTCTTCTTGTGTGAGGAGGACTTTGAAGATGAGGCTTTTGAAGATTTCTTCTTCTTCTTTGAGTCATCAGAACTGTCATCCTTGTATTTCTTCTTCTTTGATTCCTTTCCCCAGCGAGGACAATCAGCAATGTAATGACCTGATTTCTTGCACTTGTGACAGGTCCGTTTCTTGTATTCCTCAGATGCAGATGCAGATTTCCTCATATCTCTTCTTGATGATTTACCGAACTAGCCTCATCGTGTAAATCTCTGGAATTTCCTCACAAGCATTGCAAGTTCCTGACCAAATTCTTCAGGGTCACAACTGTTGTCATGTGTCTTCTTCTTCAGATGAGGAAATTGCTCTTGCCTTCAGTGCACGTGGTCTGGAATAGCTTTGTCCATATAGATCTCTCTTTTCTTCTAGATGGAATTCATGAGTATTTAGCCTTTCGAGGATATCAACAGGATCTAGCATCTTGTAGTCTGGTCTTTCTTGAATCATCAGAACTAAAGTGTCAAATGAAGATTCCAAAGATCTCAGCAGTTTCTTCACAACTTCGTGATCAGTGATGTCTCGAGCTCCCAGTGCTTGCTGTTCATTTGATATGTCAGTGAGGCGATCAAAGGTGTCTTGGCAGCTTTCATTGTCATGTCTCTTGAAGCGATTGAAGAGATTGCAAAGAATATCAACACGAGAGTCACGTTGGGTTGATACTCCTTCATTTACCTTGCACAGTCTCTCCCAGATCAGTGTTGCAGAGCCTAAGGCACTTACTCTTCCAAACTGGCCAGGGCTCAGATGACCACAGATGATGTTCTTCGCTTGAGAATCGAGTTGCTTGAATTTCTTCACATCAGCTGCAGTGACACTAGCAGAAATGATGGGGACACCATTTTCCACAATATACCAGAGATCATTGTCTATAGCTTGTAGATGCATTTGCATTTTGTTCTTCCAGAAGGGAAAGTTCTTTCCCTCGTAGGTAGGACATGCTGCACTCACCTTAAACATGCCTGCAGTCGACATAACTAAACCTCCAGGTGGTTAAACCAAAATCACACAGAACAAGGGAGTACCTTGCTCTGATACCAATTGAAAGTGCGTTATATCGACTAGAGGGGGTGAATAGGAGATTTTTAGAATTTCATCACTGAGGAAATTCCTTTTGAGGAAATTCCTCACTGATGACTAACTTACAGCGGAAACAGTTAAGGATCAGTCGTGCAATCATTCACAACAACAGTATTACAGAGTGAAGATTATGAAAACATATTGCACAGCAAGCAGGCACGCAGAATACAGATGATGATTAACTATTGTGAAGAATTTGGGGTTGAGCAAATTCGGAGAAAGTCTTCAGCAAATTCTTCAAACAGTCTCAACACATAATACAGAGAAAGTAAAGAGTTGAAGAATTAGAACCCGATTCTTGGTGAAGACTGTTGTAGATGACCCAGTTCCAACTGCTGTGACAGTTGTACATCTGGTTTGAAGCGGCTTGGTATTGAAACCAAAGGACACCCAGTCCCGGGACACACAGTCCCTACCGTATTCTCCATGAGCTAAGGACACACAGTCCTCGCCCAACACTCGTGGTAAGTCTTCAGGGCAGACTTCCAAACCCTCACAAACTTGGTCACCCGGCGATCCACAATTGACTGCTGGATTGCTCTAGACCATGACGCCTAACCGTCTGGAGGATGCACAGTCCTCAAAGGTAAACGGCTTTAGTCCCACACAGGAACAACTTCTTCAGTGATGCTCAATCACTAGGTTTGGTTTGTAGTTTCGGTGGGTGGTGTATTTCCTCACTGATGATTTACTCTCGTAGGCTCTGAGGAATTTGGGTTGCTCTTATGACAAGTGTCAGTTTCTAACGAAGCAGCCAACCAGCTAGTGGTTGTGGGGGCGGCTATTTATAGCGTGGGAGCATCCCGACATGATTTGACACTAATGCCCTTAAATAATATGACCGTTGGAGTGGATAAGACCAGTGACTTGGCATGGTTATCGAAACGGTCGGGACCCTCAACTGTGAGAGTCCTCATGTCACTCATATTCCTCACTTGAGGCTTTTCGTAGGATTTGGCTTGGGTTGAGCATCATGAGGAAATCCATTCCATAGTGTTACTTTGACCCCCTTTAACAGTACGGTGTTCCTATTCATCAAATGCGAAGAAAGTAAAACAGAGAGCGAAAATCTTCACGCTTCAATTTCTTCAGAATGATTTTCTTCAGGAACCACCGGTCTTCTCAATATCAATATCTTCATGAGGAATATCAATTTCATCGCAGATTCCTCGTGATTCATTTCTTCAGCTTCAGGCCAATTTCTTCAACTGAAGATATACATTTTTAGGGGTCGATATTCTTCAAATATCTCAAACTCCTCAATGACTTATAGATCCTGTGTACACTTATAAACACATTAGATACTTAACCTATAAGTCTTCAAACCACCAAAATCACTAAGGGGCACTAGATGCACTTACACCATTCAAGCATAAGATTGGAGAGAAGACATCACATAGCTACTGGTCATGGACTCATGGTCCAAGGAGGACTACTCACGGCACGTCCGGGAAGCGTCCATGGTGGTGGAGAAGCTCCCGGAGGTCAATCCTCCCTCCAGCAGGGTGCCGGGAAGAGGTCTCCTGACGCTCTCGGTCTCGGAAGCGCTGCGGCGGTGGAACGATGGAGAAATTCGCGATTCTAGAAAGTCTGCGAGGGTTTCCCCACAGATCTCTAAATATAGGCCAAAGGAGGGCACCGTAGGAGGTGGGACCAACCCAGGCGACCTCCTGGTGCGGCCTAGGGCCTGGCCGCGCTGGCAGGCGGCCTGTGAGGCCCCTGGCCCCCCTCTGTCGCTCCTTCGGTGATCCCGAAGCTTCTGTTTTGCTGATTTTTTTATATATTTTTCTGGATTTTTTCGGGCTTCGGAAAATTGGGTAAAAGCCCCTGCAAAATAGACATCAACAGACAGAAACTGGCACTGGGTGCACTGATTTAGTAGGTTAGTCCAAATATGTGTAAAATGATATAAAAGTGTAGCAAAACATATAACAATGTCACCCAAAAGATCATGGAACAAGCAGAAATTATAGATACATTTGGAAGTATCAACATCCCCAAGCTTAATTTTTTCTCGTCCTCGAGTAGATAAATGATAACACAATAATTTATGTGGTGACATGCTAACACACATATAAGAACTTCAAAGTAAAGCAAGTGAGATATTAAATTCAAGTCAAGACAATAACAAGTGAGAGTCTATATCTAGTATTGAATTTAGCAAGGTAAGAACATAAAGGTGCCAGAGCTCTCGTTGTCCGTGACTCGAATGTCTCCAACTGGTGTTTGCATGCAAGAAGTGGGAGATGGGTTCAGAGATAAAATATTTTTTAATTGAGAACTCAATCTACTATACCTCACACTTAGTCTCCTTCGGAATCTTATTTTGACTCATCCCAGACCACTTGTCACGCACAAGTCAAATTGATCCTCTCCCTTTAGATTTTGAGAACTCATGCAATGGATGAGCGTGAGCAAGATATGTTGGCATTTACAATGGAAAATAGAATAATGATGGGCAAGGAAGACAAAAAGGTGTGAAAGGCTCACATCAGTGAGGACAACCATAGGCGAGAGAAAGCCAAATGATAGATATGATGTGAGGAGTAGGGATTGCCATGTAACGGATGCACATATGAGCTAAGGTAAGCTCTCCAATGGAACTAGTGGGGTTGCAGCCAACTTGTTTGCTCATGAAGACCTATAGCTCATTTGAGAAGGCTCATCATTGGAATATGCAAACCAAATTCTATAGTGTAAGGGTCCTCACATAGTTATGTATGAATGATAATCTCTATGTAGTACCAATATAGTAATGGAGTACGAGTGTGGATCTTTCAAAAGGAATAGTAGTGTTGCCCCCCCTTTTTTTAATTTTTGTGTGGCCTCTTTGGCTCTTCTTTTTATCTCTCATTTGTCCTCTTTGGGATCTTTTGTTTGTCCTCTTTGGGATATTTTCCTCTCTTAAGGGCAACACTCTATGTTTTACATGAAAAGAAATAAAAATCATCACACTTTATAGGAAGTACTCAACATAAAGACAAGTGAAAACTATCATGATGTATGAAAATGTATGCCTCTGCCAGTGTAGTAGGATATGCAATGATACTAGCGCGTCATGTAGCAGTAATGAGGGCAAGGCCCAACTATCATGCGACTCTATAATCAAGCAAAAGCATGTATGACATGAAGATCAAGTCATGAGATGATGGATGTTGCATCGCAATGTATCTCGGAAAGGCTATGGTAATGCCTTAATAGGTAGGTATGGTGGCTGTTTTGAGGAAAGATATAATGAGGCTTATGTATGACAGAGCGTATCATGTCATGGGTTTGGATGCACCGGCGGAGTTTGAACCAACTCTCAATGTGAGAAAGGGCAATGCACGGTACCGAAGAGGCTAGCAAAATATGGATGGTGGAAGTGCCAACAATCAAATACTCACATTAGTCCGAAGAACTCATACACTTATTATCGAGAACTCTCTATCTAGTTAGGAAATTCACAAAGAGACAAGTACCTTGAGGAGGAATGTTTGGGGGTTTGGTTATCCTTGCACATCCTCGACTGATGGTACCGTGAGGGTACTCTATATATTCCAACCCCACAAGAGGTTAGCGATCAATTTAGCAGCTAGAGTTCTCAACTAATTATTTGTTTTTGAAAAACACACAGATTTCCCAAAATACGACACCTATCACTAATAGGCTTAAGCTCTTGGAACCAATAGTCCAAACATTACTCAAATCAATACCTCAAAACTATTGCAAGTTACTACTATACTTAAATAGCAATCTCAATTACCTACTCATGCAGGACACACAACTCAGTGCAACGCGCCAACTCTCTAAACAAGATAAACCTAAATAATATCTCTTAAAAAGATAAGCATGAAATCTAAGAGCTAAGCATGACAGTAGCTACGAGAAGATGAAGAACACACAAAAAGGATAAGCATGAAAAGCTATGTTGTGTTCTAGAGTGCAATGGAGCGTGTGTCTCTCCCAAGCAAGGTAGGCTAGCTTCCGACTTGTTATGACCAGCAAAAAAAACTAAAACAAACTAAAAAGCAAATAGCGGGACGCTCCAAGTATAGCACATATCATATGAAGTGATAAAAATATAGCATGGAGATGGACGAACTGATGATTGTTGATAGAGAAGGGGATGCACGGGGGCATCCCCAAGCTTAGACGCTTGAGTCTCCTTGAATATTTCTTGGGGTGCATGGGGGCATCCCCCAGCTTGAGCGTTTGACACTCCTTTATCTTCTTTCATCATCTCTCCCATCGCATACTTGAAAACTCCCTTCATATAAAACTCATCATAAGCTGATTAGAGTGGTTAGTTCCCTTAATAAAATAATTCAATACCTACTGTAAATAAAGATTTTCATGAAAATCTACTGCTTCTCATGATTGCAAAAAGTTTTTTGCAAATAAAAATCGAGCTTAGGATTCGCAAAACAATGAAAACACAAAACATGGCAGAATGTGTGTAAAACATAACAACAGGTAGTAAATAATTTATTCAGGGTACTTCTGCAACTCAAATAAAAAAACTCAGAACAGATGCCAGAAATACAATTATATAGAGCATGCTGTAAAAAAATTAGATAAAAAAGATTACCTGTGATTTTTGGCGAATTTTTCCGTCAAGCAGACAAAATCTGTTTTTGGACAGCATGTCACAACTTTTGAACTATCTTGCAATCGGAGGCTATAACTTTGCACAAAGCTTAAAGATAATGATACAATGATGTTGCCACAGTATTAACACACATCAAGAGCACTAAAACATAAAGTAAAAACAAATTGGGTTGCCTCCCAACAAGCATTTTCTTTTATGCCTTTGACCTAGGCACAATGCAAGAAGGAGGATCAAGATTCTCCAAAAACATCGGTATTGTAAAAACCTTCAAACGGATCCTCAACAAGTTCATCCTTATTTTTCCTAGCGAACGGGTACGTACCTTTCGCTTTCCCACGTAAGCGTATATGTCCTTTACCTACATCAATGAAGCCTCTCATGGCTCGGAGGAAGTTCCTTCCAAGCACTGTATTCCCTTTGTTGGCCTCCATGATGAAGAAATCAACCTTTGCATTCCTTTTAGAGAATGTAACCTGGACATCCTTTACCTTTCCCTGGATTTCAGAAATATCACCATTAGCATTTTCATGATAAGATGAATTTTTTTCCATGTCTAACCAGAGAGAATCATAAACAACTTTTGGCATAGTAGAAACCATGGATCCAATATCACAATAGGCAAGGAAGTCTTGGTTAGAGATGCCAATTCTAACAAAAGGTTCCTAGTCATCGTCTATTTTCAAAATTTGTTCCTTATCAACCATGGGTTTCTCTCTTTCTCTTAAGTCTAGAGCATCTATTTTCCCTTCAATGGTAGCAAGTCTATCTATAATAGTGTCATAACCATGATTATAAACAAGATTATTAGATAGACCATGTATAATATCAAGTGCTCTAGCCTCATCACACTCTAAGAAATCTCCTTTAGCTATAATATCAAGAGAGTGTTTGCACCATATAAAGAGCCCATGATAAAAATTCCTAAGCACAATTTTGATAGGTATCCAAGGCATAATTTTTTTGTGTGCTTCATAAATTCTATCCCATGCTTCCTTCATATTGTCTCCATTCCTTTCATGGAAATCTAGGACCTCAGATTACTTCCAAGCATCAAACCTTAACATGCTTGACAACTAAAAGCAAAGTAACTAATTTTTTGTGGTTTTTGGTATAAGACTCTAAAGCAAAAACTAGAAAGCAAACTAACAAGACTAAAAAGCAAAAGTAAAAGATAGTGTGCAACTCCCTATCTTGAAGAGTGGAGTCCCCGACAACGGCGCCAAAAAATTCGCTCAATGACGAGATGTTGTATATACTTCTCGCCCCTCGTTGGATACTCCAAGTGGAAGATGGATATGTAGTCAACATCAAATTTCCCTTCCACAAGACTGTAAGGTTTATCGAACCAGGAGGACTCCTAGGCTCAACAAGTAGGTGTATTCCACCCTGGCGCTAGCAGAAGACGTGGACCTGCACACACAACAAATAACTTTGCTCCCAACGAGTACAGAGAGGTTGTCAATCTCTCCGGCCTTGTAGTTTGCAAAGGATCAAAACACAAGCGGGAAGGTAATAGTGATTGCAACAAGTAAAGGAAATCGGTAAATAGTGGAGGTATAAACAATGATGGTGATATGGACCGGAGTCATATGATGTTCACTAGTGATGTCTCTCTCCCAAAAGACGATAAACAACTATGCTAGGGTAAACAAATCACAGTTGGGCAATTGACAGAATTATGATCACACCACAATGCTATTTATGCTCCTTGATAGTTAGAGGTTCAATAGTAATGGGAAGTATGCCAAGACAAGTAGACCATTTATTCATCATCATCTACTTACTAATCACCCACCTTGAGATATATATCCAGAACATCTCTCCGGTATTAAGTTGCGAGCCCCACCCAAAGTGTAAACTCAAAGCAACGGACAACTGCATTAATGAACTATGCGTAAGGTAAACAATCCTTGCAACCGTGGTCACAAGCACCGTTGTTTTCTCCCTGGTGGCAACAAGCACATCCCCTAGTCTCATGTTTCTATCACTCAAGCTAGACATCGAGGGGCCCGAACCCACAATCATGCATAACGCTCCCTCTTGGAGTTACGATCTACTACTTGGCCAAAGCAATAAAAAACAACGGAGAACATGCACGAATCACTGAGGAATATAATATAAAAGGATAATCAAATATATAAATCATAACAATCTGAATATAATCTCATAATTCATCAGATCCCAACAAACCGAGCATAGCAAAAGCAAGAGAATCACATAGATGCCTTGATCATGTAGGTCAGCTCACAAGGACTAAACATTGAAGCACAAGATTGGAGAGAAGAGATCATATAGCTACTGGTCATGGACTCATGGTCGAAGGAGGACTACTGACGACACGTCCGGGAAGCGTCCATGGGGGTGGAGAAGCTCCCGGAGGTCAATCCTCCTCCGGCAGGGTGCCGGGAAGAGGTCTCTTGACGCTCCCGATCTCGGAAGCACTGTGGTGGCAAAACAATGGAGATATTCACAATTCCAGAAAGTCTGCATGGGTTTCCCCACATATCTCTAAATATAGGCCAAAGGAGGGCACCGGAGGAGGTGTGACCCACCCAGGCAACCTCCTGGCGTGACCTAGGGCCTGGCCGCGCCGGCAGGCCGCCTGGGAGGCCCCTGGCCCCCTCTGTCCCTCCTTCGGTGATCCCGAAGCTTCTGTTTTGCTGATTTTCTTAATATATTTTTTGGATTTTTTCGGGCTTGGAAAAACTGGCTAAAAGCCCCTTCAAAATAGACATCAGCAGACAGAAACTCGCACTGGGTGCACTGAGTTAGTAGGTTAGTCCAAATATGTGTAAAATGATATTAAATTGTAACAAAACATATAACAATGTCACTAAAAAGATCTTGGAACAAGCATAAATTATGGATACATTTGGGACGTATCAGGTGCGGCTATGATGTTCGGACACACCATCACACTATGGTGTTCCAGGTGTCATTAGTTGTGAAACAATTTCCACATTGTCTTAAATGTATATCAAACTTGCAACTCAGATATTCATCGCTACGATTATATCATAGACATTTCATCATCTCGTCACGACGATCTTCAAGTTCACTCTGAAATTACTTAAACATTTCAATAATTCAGACTTGTGTTTCATCAAGTAAATATACTAGTATCTACTAAAATCATTTGTGAAGTAAGAACATAACGATACCCACATCGTGCATCAACACTCAATGGACTGCATACATCAAAATGCATTACTTCCAATAAATTACTTTCTTGTTCCATCTCACTTGAAAACGGGGCCTTCAGCCATCTTGACCATGTGGCATGATTTGTTGGAAATATGCTCTACAGGCGATAATAAAATGGTTACTATTATATTTCCTAGTTCATGATAACAATCTATTATTCATGCTATAATTGTATTAACCGGAAACCATAATACACGTGTGAATATATAGATCACAATGTGTCCATAGTGAGCCTCTAGTTGGCTAGCTCGTTGATCAATAGCCGATCATGGTTTCCTGATCATGGACATTGGATGTCATTGATAACTGGATCACGTCATTAGGAGAATGATGTGATGGACAAGACACAATCCTAAGCATAGCACTAGATCGTATCGTTCTTCTGCTAAAGCTTTTCTGATGTTGAGTATCATTCCTTAGACCATGAGATTGTGCAACTCCCGGATACCGTAGGAATGCTTTGGGTGTATCAAAGGCAACAAAGTAACTGGGTGATTATAAAGGTGCACTACAGGTATCTCCGAAAGTGTCTGGTGGGTTGCTACGAATCGGGACTAGGATTTGTCACTCCGTGTGATGGAGAGGTATCTCTAGGCCCACTCGGTAATCCGTCATCATAATGAGCTTAATGTGACAAAGGAGTTAGCCACGGGATGATGTGTTGCAGATTGATACGTCTCCGTCGTATCTACTTTTCCAAACTCTTTTGCCCTTGTTTTGGACTCTAATTTGCATGATTTGAATGGAACTAACCCGGACTAACGTTGTTTTCAGCAGAATTGCCATGGTGTTGTTTTTGCGCAGAAATAAAAGTTCTCGGAATGACCTGAAAATTTACGTAGATTTTTTGTGGAATATATAAAAAATACTGGCGCAAGAATCAACCGGAGGGGTGGAGCTGAGAGCCCACAAGCCCACCAGGCACGGCCCCCCGGCCGTGCCTGGCAGGCTTGTGGGCCACACAAAGCTCCACCGCCTCCAATCTCAGCTCTATTTAGTCCCTTTAGTCCGGAAAAAAATAAAGGAGAAGAGTTCATCGCGTTTTACGATACGGAGGCGCCGCCACCTCCTGTTCTTCCTATGGAGGGCAGATCTGGAGTCCGATCTAGGCTCCGGAGAGGGGAGATCATCGCCATTGTCATCACCAACCTTCCTTCATCGCCAATTCCATGATGCTCTTCACCGTTCATGAGTAATCTCATCGTAGGCTTGCTGGACGGTGATGGGTTGGATGAGATCTATCATGTAATCGAGTTAGTTTTGACGGGGATTGATCCCTAGTATCCACTATGTTCTGTGATTGATGTTGCTACTACTTTGCCATCCTTAATGCTTGTCACTAGGGCCCGAGTGCCATGATTTCAGATCTGAACCTATTATGTTGTCGCCAATATATGTGTGTTCTTGATCCTATCTTGCAAGTTGTAGTCACCTACTATGTGTTATGACCCGGCCACCCCTGAGTGACAATAGCCGGAACCACTCCCGGAGATGACCATAGTATGAGGAGTTGATGTATTCACTAAGTGTTAATGCGCTGGTCCGGTTCTTTATTAAAAGGAGAACCTTAATATCCCGTAGTTTCCATTAGGACCCCGCTGCCACGGGAGGGATGGACAATAGATGTCATGCAAGTTCTTTTCCCTAAGCACGTATGACTACATACGAAATACATGCCTACATTACATTGACGAACTGGAGCTAGTTACTTATCTCTCCGTGTTATAATTGTTGCATGATGAATAACATCCGGCATAATCATCCATCACCGATGCAATGCCTACGAGTCTTTTACTACTGGTCATTGCTACATTACTTTGCCTCTACCGCTATTACTGTTGCTACTGTTGCTATCACACTACTCTGCTACTAATACTTTGCTGCAGATACTAAATCTTTCAGGTGTGGTTGAATTGACAACTCAACTGCTAACACTTGAGAATATTCTTTGGCTTCCCCTTGTGTCGAATCAATAAATTTGGGTTGAATACTCTACCCTCAAAAACTGTTGCGATCCCCTATACTTGTGGGTTATCAAGACTATTTTCTGGCGCCATTGCCGGGGAAACATAGTTATATTCTCTGAGTCACTTGGGATTTACGTCTGCTCATCACTATGAGGAATCTGAAAGATCCAAGAACTAAAGTCTTGCCCTCAACTACAAGGACAGGTAAGGATCTGCCATCTAGCTCTGCACTTGATTCACCTTCAGTTATGAGTAAGTTTGCGACACCACCTCCTGCTAGAAATCTTGATATGTTGCCTGTGTTTGATGATGCTACTTCTGCTATCCATGATGCTTATGATGATGCTATGCTTGATACTTCTTTTCCACTAGGTGTATTCCTTGATGCACAAATTGCTAGAGTTGCTGCTAGATGTGATGATACTTCTGAAACTGCTGAGATTATTGAGGTAGAACCTGCTATTTCACCTGTTAGAACTAGCTCTCCTAGATATGAATTGCCTGATATGCCTGAGGGTTATGTTATGGAGGGAGAGATAGCTGGGGACTTTCTAGATTGTAAGGATAGCTATGATGTTGAGAAATTACTGCGCAAGTGGAAAGAAAAATCTTTGAACGCTAGGATGAAATACAACCCGAAGTTTGCTACTTCGCCTATCTTTCTGACCGATAAGGATTATGAATTCTCTGTCGACCCTGAGTTAATCACTCTGGTCGAGTATGATCCTTTTCACGGTTATGAGTCTGAAACGGTTGTAGCCCATCTTACCAAACTGCACGATATAGCCACCCTATTCACTAGTGAGGAAAAGATCCGCCACTACTATATCCTCAAGCTATTTCCTTTCACGCTAAAGGATGACACTAAGAGTTGGTTCACTTCTCTTGCTCCTGGTTGTGTGCGTAGCCCCAAGGATATGATCTACTACTTCTCTGAGAAATATTTCCCTGCCCATAAGAAGCAAGCTGCCTTGCAGGAAATATACAACTTTGCGCAAGTTGAACAAGAGAGTCTCCCACAAGCTTGGGGGAGGCTTGTCCAGCTACTGAATGCTTTGCCTGATCACCCTCTTGAGAAGAATGAAATACTTGATATCTTCTATAATGGACTAATCGATGCTTCTAAAGACCACCTAGATAGTTGTGCTGGTTGTGTTTTTAGGGAAAGAACTGTAGAACAAGCTGAGATCCTATTGAATAATATCTTGTGCAATGAGAATGCTTGGACTATTCCCGAACCACCTCCGAAGCCAAGTCCGAAGAAAAGAGGTATTCTATTCCTCAGTCCTGAAGATATGCAAGATGCTAAGAAATCTATGAAAGAGAAAGGCATTAAATTTGAAGATGTCAAAAATTTACCACCTATCTAAGAGATCCATGGTCTTGATAACCCGATACACGTAGTAGAGGTAAATTCTCTTCGTAGATTCAATGAGAGTGATATTCCTTTTGATAAGCCTGCTAGCTTATGCCTGGATGAATTTGATAACTTTGTTGCCAAACAACAAAGTTTCAATGATTATGTTAGCACACAATTGGAACAGAATGCTCGTATGCTTAGTCATTTAAGTGCTTGTGTGGACAGAAACGTCAATGACCTTAAGCTTCTGAGTAAACATGCCTCTATGGTTACTACTCACGTAGAACAAGTACTTAAGGCTCAAAATGACTTGCTCAATGAGTTGAATTACAATTCTGTTAGAGTCATCACTAGAGGTGGTAGAATGACCCAGGAACCTTTGTATCCTCAGGGTCATCCTAAGAGAATTGAACAAGATTCTTAAGGAGTTAGCACTGATGCAGCTAGTCATCCTAGGAAGAAAAATAAAGATGATAGGAACTTGCACGCTAGCAACCCTATTACACCTGAGAATCCAAACGATGTCTCTGTTTCTGATGCCGAAACACAATCTGGTGATGAACATGAGCCTAATGATAATATGAATAGTGATGCTCATGAAGATGCTCAACCTAGCAATGATAAGGATGTGGAGATTGAACAAGTTGATCTTGAAAACCCACGGCCTAAGAATAAGAGATATGATAAGAACGATTTCGCTGCTAGGAAGCATGGTAAAGAAAAGGAACCATGGGTTCAGAAACCCATGCCCTTTCCTCCCAAACCATCCAAGAAAAAGGATGATGAGGATTTTGAGCGATTTGTTGAAATGATTAGACTTGTCTTTCTGCAAATGCGTTTGACAGATATGCTCAAAATGTCTTCGTATGCTAAGTACATGAAGGATATTGTTACTAATAAGAGGAGGATACCTGAGGTTGAGATTTCCACCATGCTCGCTAATTATACCTTCAAGGGTGGAACTCCTAAGAAACTAGGTGATCCCAGAGTGCCCACTATACCTTGCTCCATTAAAGGCAACTACGTTAGAACTGCTTTATGCGACCTTGGAGCCGGTGTTAGTGTTATGCCTCTCTCTCTTTATCGTAGACTTGAATTGGATAAGTTGACACCCACTGAAATCTCTCTGCAAATGGCCGACAAATCAACTGCTTTCCCGATCGACATTTGCGAGGATGTGCCTGTGGTGGTTGCTAACGTCACTATCTTAATTGGCTTTGTTATTCTAGATATTCCCGAGGATGATGCCATGGCGGTCATCCTTGGAAGACCCTTTTTAAACACTGCAGGGGCTGTTATAGACTGCAACAAAGGCAATGTCACTTTCCATGTCAATGGTAATGAGCACATGGTGCACTTTCCAAAGAAACAATATCGAGTACATTGCATCAATGCTATCGAAAAAACTTCATCGTTTCTTATTGGGAGCATTGAATGCCTTATACCTACTATTAAGATGAAGTATGATTTGATTGTTGGGGACATGCACCTCCCCATTGAGGTAACCTAGTGACTATTCGAAAATTCTCCGTTCCTTTTTTATGCGGTTTGAAGAAGCTTGTCAAGGAGACTTGATCAACCTCATTGACGGATTTCTTTCGATGACCATGGGATGGATGAATCGAGGAGTCACAAACCTCTATTCCAAGCTTTCACCTTCGGTTGCTTAGAAGAAAAATGATAGATTTAGTTTAGTTTTCCCTGTTTTCTGCTTTTAGAGTCCCGTAGAAAAGTACCCCAAAATAAAAGTTCTCCGAATGCCGTGAAAATCAAGTATGATCTTTTTTGGATTTTTTTGAAAAATACTGAGACGAAGAGCTAGTCAGGGAGCTACACCAGTGGGCCACAAGCCCTGGAGGCGCGGGCACCCCCTTGGCCGCGCCTACCAGGCTTGTGGGGACCACGTGTACCCCCTCCACTCATTCTAGCTCCTATTTGCTTGTCCTACCTCTAGAAAAAATCGTTTCGCAGCTCAAACCCGTGTTCTTGCTTTTGTTGCTGGGATTTTCGATCTCCTTGTGCAAAGCACCATTCAGCAAGCTGTTTTGGGAAAATTGCTCCTTGGTATGTGACTCCTCCATTGGTCCAATTAGTTTTTGCTCTAGTGCCTTATACATCGTGTATTTTTGCTGCCTTGGTGACCCCGTTGTTGAGCTTTGCATGCTAATTTTAGCTGGTCCCAAGTAGTTTTGATCCGTAATATGGCCTGTAGGCACTTGTTGGAGTAGTTTCCATGAGTTTCGTTGAGTTATCATGGTGGTTCCTCAAGCAAGAGGGGTCCCCGTCTCGCGATTCGGGAGCCCGATCCTTACCAACCAAGAAACGCACAGGTACAACCATGTGAATGGCCTTCTGATGAATTGAATTCATGATTGAGGCAGGTTTCAAAGACGAGTTTGATACACTTATTCACAATGTTGGACTTGAAGAATTCATCTCTGATAAATGTGAACAGTATGTTACTCTCACTGCCTCTTTTGTTCGTAGATTCAAATTTTCAGTTGGCCGTGATACATCTATACTGTTTGATCTCTATGAAAAATCGTATACCATGGATTTCGAGGATTTCAATAGAATTTGCAAGATATCTATTTAGGTAGTCTCAATGATCCTCCTAAATCTTCGGTTAGAGAATTTTTCTCTAGTATAACTATTGGAGAAACTAGAGATATTACGCAGGCTATCCTGGGGAGCATTCGTTTTCCTGCCTTGCACTACTTTGCCCTCTTCATAGGTAGATCCATTAATGGCAAGATTGAGCATTGTCACCTCTGTGCACCCGACCTTAGTATTCTTAAAAACGCAGTAACGGGTGATAGAAGTTTCAACATGGGAGCTATAATAGAAAGGAGGCTGAATAATAATGCTAATGATGGGGATTTCTTTGGTGGGAACTATGCCACTCGCATAGCAAATTTTCTTGGAGTACCCATCCGCGAAGGAGATCACCCGCTCCATACAACCTTCCTTGATCGCGCCGCTTTGACACTCTACCAGTTCCTTGAGAGGGATAATGAATCCCTCCTATACCGGTTAATATTTAACCGACAACTTGTTTTCCATATCACCCTTCCTCCTCCGGCCTTTTTTGACTTTCAGGTAAAACGAAGATATTACATGACCAGAGGAGAGGTAGAGGAGTATGAGAGGGAGGCAAAGGCTGCTCGCCTCCGTGAGGCAGCTACTCAGGCAGTGGCTGCCGCGCTCCCGTACAACCACCATTATGATTTTGGATATCGCCCATATCATCCATGGGAGTAGACCAACTTAGGACAAAAGCCTAAGCTTGGGGGAGTACGTGTTTCTCACCGACTTTATATTCTTGCTTACGCTTTCACTTTTTTCGTCGGTGCTCACACTTTGCCACTGTATCATCCATGCTAGTTTATTTCTTTTTTCTCATTTTCTTTCCGTGTGTTTGTCTAGTTTGAGAAAACCCAAAAAGATTTTCTTGTTCTTCTTTTGCTTGTTGGGAGCTTTCCCGTGTAAATAGTTTTGTTTTTCTTTGGGTCAAGGTAGAAGACCATGGTTACAATGTTCAGTGGCTCTCGCATGCATATCTATTTATCTGTCAAAGAGCCATATTACTTTGTCTTCTCCTTTGTGTTTGCTTGCAGATTCCAGCTTAGTCCAATGCACGAGCACTCTTATTATTGTTCACATCATTCGGTCGTGCAAGTGAAAGGCAATAATGATGATATATGATTAAGTGACTGAGCATGGAAAAGCTGGTATGAACTCGATCTATTTTGTTTTTGTAAATATAACTAGCTCATCGTTCCTGATTCAGCTTTGTTGTGAGAGAAACATGTTTGCAATGACAACTTGGAGATCATAGTTTCTGATGCCATGCTTAATTAGCTAGGAGCTTATAATGGTTTGTCTTGGATGCCAACGTGAATCTTGAGATGACTATGATGTAGTATGATAGGATGGTATCTGCTGCGGCAACAAAAGTCCTTCCCTGGCGCTTAGGAATTCTTCTATTACTTCTCCGGTTTGCGTCGGTTTTTCCCTTTAAGAGGAAATGGTGATGCGGCACAGGAGCAGTAAGTATTTCCCTCAGTTTGAGAACCAAGGTATCGATCCAGAAGGAGGGCCTCGTCAAGTCCAAAGTACCTGCGCAAACACAAACAAGCTTGCACCCAATGCTTCAAAGGGGTTGTCAATCCCTTCAAGATTGTTTGCAAAGTGAGATTTGAAGGCGGAAAGTCCAACAAAGTAAAAAGTGTAAGGCTGAAAATATGGTGTAGAGTAGACCCTGGGGGCCATAGTGTTCACTAGAAGCTTCTCTCATAATAGCAAATATCACGGTGGGTGAACAAATTACTATCGAGCAATTGATAGAACCACGCAAAGTCATGATGATATCTAAGGCAATGATCATGCATATAGGCATCACGTCCGAGAGAACTAGACCGATACTTTCTGCATCTACTACTATTACTCCAGACATCGACCTCTATCCAGCATGCATCTAGTGTATTGAGTTCATGACGAACAAAGTAACGCTTTAAGCAAGATGACATGATGTAGAGGGGTAATCTCAAGCCAATGATGAAAACCCCATATTTTTACCCTTGATCGCAACAACACGATGCGTGCCTCGCTGCCCCTTCTGTGACTGGGTGAGGTCATCGCATGGTATGAACCCAAAACCAACCACTTCTCCCATTGCAAGAATCATAGATCTAGTTGGCCAGACAAAACCCACAACTCGAAGAGAATTACAAGGATATGAAATCATGCATAAGAGAGATCAGAAGAAACTCAAATAATATTCATAGATAATCTGATCATAAATCCACAATTCACCGGGTCTCGACAAACACACCGCAAAAGAAGATTACATCGGATAGATCTCCATGAAGATCATGGAGAACTTTGTATTGAAGATCCAAGAGAGAGAAGAAGCCATCTAGTTACTAGCTATGGACCCGTGGCTCTATGGTGAACTACTCACGCATCATCGGAGAGGTCATGGTGTTGATGAGGAAGCCCTTCGTGTCCGAATCACCCCTCCGGCAGGGCACCAGGACGTGCCCCAGATGGGATCTTGCAGAGACAGAAGCTTGCGGCGGCGGAAAAGCGATTGCAATGATCCCCCGGATTTTTCTGGAATTTATGGGATTATATAGGCGAAAGATCTAGGTTAGGGGACCTCCAGGGGCCCCACAAGCCTGGATGGCATGGCCCCCCTGGCCGCGAGGTGGGGGCTTGTGGGGCCCCTGGAGCTCCTCTGGCTTGGCTCCTAAGTTCTCCGATCTTCTTCCATTCCAAAAAATATCTTTTCGGCGATTTTCTTTCGTTTGGACTCCGTTTCAAAATCTCCTCTGAAAGGGGTCAAAAACATGGAAAAAACAGGAACTGGCACTTGGCATTGAGTTAATAAGTTAGTCCCAGAAAATAAATGAAAAACATGCAAAACGTCCAAAGTTTGACAAGATAATAGCATGAAACCATCAAAAATTATAGATACGTTGGAGACGTATCAAGCATCCCCAAGCTTAACTCCTGCTCGTCCTCGAGTAGGGAAGTGATAAAGAATGATTTTTTGATGTGGAATGCTACCTAGCATAGTTGTCCTTTGGAACTTCTTTCACGTGGCATGAACGTTCAGATCCGTAAGATTCAAAACAATAGCTTGCTATTGACATGAAAACAGTAATACTTCAAGCAAACTAGCAAAGTAATCATGAAATTTCAAAATAACAAGGCCAAAGAAAGTTATCCCTACAAAATCATATAGTCTGGCTATGCTCCATGATCCTCACACAACTAATGTAAATCATGCACAACCCCGGAATTGGCCAAGTAATTGTTTTCGCACTCTTACTTTCTCAAACTTTTTATAACTATCACGCAATACATGAGCGCGAGCCATGGATATAGCACTATAGGTGGAATAGAGTGTGGTGGTGGTTGTGAGACAAAAAGGAGGAGATGGTCACAATGACTCGGCGTATCAATAGGCTATGAAGATGCCCATTAATAGATATCAATGTGAATGAGTAGGGATTGCCATACAAGAGATGCACTAGAGCTATAAGTATGTGAAAGCTCAAGAGGAAAACTAGTGGGTGTGCATCCAACTTGCTTGCTCACGAAGACCTAGGGCAATTGAGGAAGCCCATCATTGGAATATACAAGCCAGGTTATAAAACGAAGATTCCCACTAACATATGGTAGTGACAAAGCAAGAAGCTCTCAATCATGAAGAACATGGTGCTAACATGAAGCACAAGTGTGGAAAAAGATAGTAGCATTGTCCCTTCTCTCTTTTTCTCTCATTTTTTTATTTGGGTTCTTAGGCCTCTTTTTTTTATTTTCTTTTCTTTTCTATTTTTTTTGTTTTTGGGCTCTTTGGCCTCTTTTTTTTATTTCCTCACATCGGACAATGCTCTAATAATGATGATCATCACACTTTTATTTACTCACAGCTGAAAGATCACAATGATGATGACTCCATAGGAAATGCCTCCGGCAGTGTACCGGGATGTGCAACGATCTAGCATGGTGTATGACGTTGAAACATCTCGCTAGCTATCTTACGATCATGCAATGGCAATATGAGAGTGACGACACAAGTCATGAGACGGAACGGTGGGAGTTGCATGGCAATATATCTCGGAATGGCTATGAAAATGCCATAGTAGGTAGATATGGTGGCTGTTTTGAGGCAGGAATTTGGTTGGTTTGTGCACCGGAGAGAATTGCGCGGCACTAGAGAGGCTATACCATGGGTGGAAGGTGAAAGTGCATCTATACCATGGGCTCACATTAGTCATGAAGAACTCACATACTTATTGCAAAAGTTTTTATTAGTAATCGAAACAAAGTGCTAAACGCATACTCCGAGGGGAAGGGTTGGTAGGTGTTAACCATCGCGCGATCCCGACCTCAACACAAAGGATGACAATCAATAGATCAATTATCCTCCGACTTCCTAACATAGCGGTTCAACATACGTGCATGCTACGGAAATCACTAACTTAAACACAAGTATCTCTTGATTCACAACACCCTACTAAGATAACTCTCAATTTTACCGAATCCACGTCTCAAAACTAATTGAGAGGAATCGAAACTTCTCTTTCTACTCAATGCACATGAAGATAGAGGTTTTTGCATCCTCTTTGGGTACCTAGCACATTTGGGACTACTTTCATAGCATAAGCCAACTACCAAATCACGCACCGCCGTGCTCTAAAGATATAAGTGAAGACAAGAGCAAAAGTATCTAGCTCAAAAGATATAAGTGAAGCACTAGAGAAAAAGTATCTATCTCAAAAGATATAAGTGAAGCACTATGAGCATTCTAGCAAAATCACGATGAGTGCATGTCTCTCTCTCTCAAAAAGGTGTGCAGCAAGGACAATTGTGACACAACAAAAAGAAAAGACTCCTAAGATACAAGACGCTCCAAGCAAAACACATATCAAGTGGTGAATAAAAATATAGCTCCAAGTAATGTTACCGATGGATTGAAGACGAAAGAGGGGATGCCTTCCCGGGGCATCCCCAAGCTTAGGCTTTTTGGTGTCCTTGAATTTGTCTTGGGATGCCTTGGGAATCCCCAAGCTTGATATCTTTCCACTCCTTATCTCTTTGTCCATGAGAACATCACCCAAAGCTTGAAAACTTCACAACACAAAACTTAAACAGAAACTTGTGATAACATTAGTACAAGAAAACAAACTACCACTTCTTTTGGTATTGTAGAAAACTTAAATTCCTTCTATATTGATGATGGGCTACTGTATTCTCACTTTTCCATGGCTAGTACCCCCCGATACTAACCATAGTTTCATCAAAACAAGCAACCAACTCAACAAAAACAGAATCTGTCAAAAACAGACTAGTCTGTAGCAATCTGTATACTTCGTATACTTCTAGTACCTCAACAAATCTGAAAAATTACGACGGCCTGGGGACAAAGCATATCAATCAGCAGCAAAAACAATAAACTCAAAAGCTCTTTCTGAATAAAAATGAAAAATCATCTCCTGAGCGAAAAGTTTCTGTCTTTTTCCAAGAGGATCAAACAACCATTACTAAGACTAGTCATAAAGGTTTTTCTTGGCTCAAACACAAAAAGAAACACAAAAAACACAATCACAACAGAATTATGAAAGTGTGGACGCAACAAAACAGAAATAAAAAGATAAATTCATTGGGTTGCCTCCCAACAAGTGCTATTGTTTAACGCCGTTAGCTAGGCATAGGAGCGATAGAATCATGTATCGTCGTCTTTGGTGCTCAAACCATAAGTGGCCCTCATCATGGATTCATAAGGCAATCTTATTTTATTTCTAGGAAAGTATTCCATGCCCTTCCTTAAAGGAAATTGAAATCTAATATTCCCTTCCTTCATATCGATGATAGCACCAATAGTCCTTAGGAAAGGTCTACCAAGAATAATAGGGCATGTAGGATTGCAATCAATGTCAAGCACAATGAAATCCAGACGTACATAGTTCCTATTTGCAATAATAAGAACATCATTGATCCTTCCCATGGGTTTCTTGATAGTAGAATCATCATGATGCAAATTAAGAGACCACTCTTCAATCTCATTAAAACCCATAACATCACATAAAGACTTTGGAATCGCAGAAACACTAGCACCCAAATCACACAAAGCATTGCACTCATAGTTTTTGATTTTGATTTTGATGGTAGGTTACCACTCATCATGAAGCTTTCTAGGGACAGAGACTTCCAATTCAAGTTTCTCTTCAAGAGTATTTATCATAGCTTCGACGATATGATCGGTAAAGGCTTTGTTTTGGCTATAAGCGTGTGGAGAGTTCAACATGGATTGCATCAAAGAAATGCATTCAATCAAGGAGCAACTATCATAATTAAATTCCTTGAAATCCATGGTACTAATTTCATTACTACTCAAAGTTTTAACGTCTTCTACTCCACTTTTAATGCTTTTAGCATCAAGATAGATGGACTCCGAATCCTTGGGGCACTTTTCAACCAAAGTGGATTCATATCCAGCCCCATAATTATTAGGTTTGACACAAGAAAGCAAAGATTCAATGGGAGTCACACCAAGCACTTTAAGATCTTCGTGATTCTTATCACGAGAACACGCCTTTTTAAGCCATTCATGTCTAGCACGAATTTAGGCGGTTCTTTCTTGGCTCTCAATCATGGAAACACGCATAGCTTTCAAAGTTTCATCGATGTTGATTTTGGGAGGAGCACATCTAACTTTCAAAGCATCAACATCACAAGAAATCCTATCAACGCTCTTAGCCAAATCGTCAATTTTGAGTAGTTTTTCCTCTATGGACGCATTGAAAATCTTTTGAGAGTTGATGAACTCTTTGATATTACTCTGTAGATCAGAGGGTAATCTATTGTAATTTCCATGAGTATTGTTGTAGGAGTTGCCAAAGTTATTAGAGGAGTTACTAGGAAAAGGCCTAGGAACATAGTTTCCTCTAAAAGCGTTGTTGTTGCCAAAGTTATTCTTACCAACAAATTTAACGTCCAAGCTAGCGTTGCTACTCTCAATCAAAGAAGACAAAGGCATATCATTAGGATCCAAAGGGGCACTTCTACTAGCAACCAAATTCATTAACTCATCCATCTTAGGAATCAACGAGTTAATTTCTTCCATAGCGTGTACCTTCTTACTAGTAGGTGACCTTTCAGTGTGCCACTGAGGGTAGTTCGTCATGATGTTGTCTAAGAGCTTTGTGGCTTCTCCTAACGTAATTTCCATGAACGTTCCACCTGAGGCGGAGTGAGATATTTCTAGAAGCGAAATTCAAGCGAGCGTAAAAGATTTGGATAATCATCCAAAGACTCAAGCCATGAGCGGGACAATTTCTAATCATTAATTTCATTCTCTCCCAAGCTTGTGCAACATGTTCATGATCAAGTTGCTTAAAATTCATGATATCATTACGGAGAGAGATGATCTTAGCCGGCAGAAAATACTTGGATATATAAGCATCTTTGCACTTATCCCAAGAATCGATACTATTTTTGGGCAAAGAAGAAAACCAAGTTTTTGCGCGATCTCGCAACGAGAAAGGAAAAAGCTTCATTTTAATCACGTCATTATCCACATCTTTTTTCTTTTGCATATCGCGAAGCTCAATGAAGGTATTGAGATGGGATGCGGCATCTTCACTAGGAAGGCCAGAGAATTGCTCTTTCATCACAAGATTCAGCAAAGCGGCATTGATTTCGTATGACTCCGCACTAATGGCGGGAGCAATCGGAGTACTAATAAAATCATTATTATTAGTATTCGAGAAGTCACAAAGTTTGTTGTTTTAGTTCATGGTGACTTCCGCAAGCAAGCAAGCACACAAGCAAACAAAAAGCAGGCGAGAAAAAGGGCGAACAAAAAGGGCGAACAAAAAGGCGAACGAAAAAGGCAAATTGGTGAAGTGGGGGAGAGGAAAACAAGAGGCAACTAGCAAAAAAAGTAAATGCAAGAGATGAGTTTATGACACCTACTTGGATGAGTTCTTGACTTGATCTTCCTCCCCGGCAATGGTGCCAGAAATTCTTCTGTTGCAGCAACAAATGTCCTTCCCTGGCGCTTAGGAGTTCTTCTTGTTACTTCTCTGGTTTGCGTCGGTTTTTCCCTTGAAGAGGAAAGGGTGATGCAGCACAGGAGTAGTAAGTATTTCCCTCAGTTTGAGAACCAAGGTATCGATCCAGAAGGAGGGCCTCGTCAAGTCCAAAGTACCCATGCAAACACAAACAAGCTTGCACCCAACGCTTCAAAGGGGTTGTCAATCCCTTCAAGATTGTTTGCAAAGTGAGATCTGAAGGCGGAAAGTGCAACAAAGTAAAAAGTGTAAGGCTGAAAATATGGTGTGGAGTAGACCCTGGGGGCCATTGTGTTCACTAGAGGCTTCTCTCATAATAGCAAATATCACGGTGGGTGAACAAATTACTGTCGAGAAATTGATAGAACCGCGAAAGTCATGACCATATCTAAAGCAATGATCATGCATATAGGCATCACGTCCGAGACAAGTAGACCGATACTTTCTACATCTAGTACTCTTACTCCACATATCGACCGCTATCCAACATGCATCTAGTGTATTGAGTTCATGACGAACAGAGTAACACTTTAAGCAAGATGACATGATGTAGAGGGATAATCTCTCAAGCCAATGATGAAAACCCCATCTTTTTACCCTTGATGGAAAAACACGATGCGTGCCTCGCTACCCCTTATGTCACTAGGTGAGGTCACCGCACGGTATGAACCCAAAACCAAGCACTTCTCAAATTGCAAGAATCATAGATCTAGGTGGCCAGACAAAACCCACAACTCGAAGAGAATTACAAGGATATGAAATCATGCATAAGAGAGATCAGAAGAAACTCAAATAAGATTCATAGATAATCTGATCATAAATCCACAATTCATGGATCTCGACAAACACACCGCAATAGAAGATTACATCGGATAGATCTCCATGAAGATCATGGATAACTTTGTATTGAAGATCCAAGAGAGAGAAGAAGCCATCTAGTTACTAGCTATGGACCCGTAGGTCTATGGTGAACTACTCACGCATCATCGGAGAGGTCATGGTGTTGAAGAAGAAGGCCTCCGTGTCCGAATCCCCCTTTTGGCAGGGCACCAGGACGTGCCCCAGATGTGATCTTGCGGAGACAGAAGCTTGCGGCGGCGGAAAAGCGATTGCGATGATCTCTTGATTTTTTCTGGAATTTATGGGATTATATAGGCGAAAGATCTAGGTCAGGGGACCTCCAGGGGGCCCACAAGCCTGGATGGCGCCCCCCTGGCTGCGGGGTGGGGGCTTGTGGGGCCCCTGGAGCTCCTCTGGCTTGCCTCCCAAGTTCTCCGATCTTCTTCCGTTACAAAAAAAATCTTTTCGGGGATTTTCTTCCGTTTGGACTCCGTTTCAAAATCTCCTCTGAAAGGTGTCAAAAAATGGAAAAAACAGAAACTGGCACTTGGCATTGAGTTAATAAGTTAGTCCTAGAAAATAAATAAAAAGCATGCAAAACATCCAAAGTGTGACAAGATAATAGCATGAAATCATCAAAAATTATAGATACGTTGGAGACGTATCAGTATCCTCCTTTGAATGATTCAAGTGGCTTGACTTGGAGCATGTTTACGCATGTAGTTGAAACAAAATCAATATAGCCTCTATGATATTCATGTTCATGGTGATTTATGTCCTACTCATGCTTGCACTCAATGTTGGTTAATCTCAATGCATTTTGATGACTGTTGTCGCTCTCTAGTTGGTCGCTTCCCAGTCTTTTGCTAGCCTTCACTTTTACTAAGCGGGAATACTGCTTGTGCATCCACTTCCATAAACCCAAAGTTGTTCCATATGAGTCCACCATACCTACCTATATGCGGTATCTACCTGTCGTTCCAAGTAAATTTGCATGTGCCACTCTCTAAACCTTCAAGAAATAATTTGTTTTGCATGCGCGAACCGCTCATGTAGTGACAAGGGGTGATCAGTATCTTTCATGCTAGGCGTGTTATCCTCGATATGTGTTTATTCACTATCATTCACGAGAAAGGGGTTGATAATTGGAATGCCTAGTTCCATGCTCAAATCGAAAAGATAATTGCAAACAAAACTCCCCCTGGATTGATGTTGGTATGGACGACACTTGAGTATTCGGCTAGTCGTGGAGTGTGATTGATCGGTGGTGGGGGAGTCAAAACTTTACTTTTCTGTTTGGGAACCGCCTATAGTATGTGTAGCATGGAAGATGGTGAAAACTCTTGGTCATTGCGTTGACAATGAAAGCATGCCACCCAAAATTATTATCTCTGTTTTCAAAGCTTGAGCTCTGGCACCTCTGCAAATCAATGCTTCCCTCTGCGAAGGGCCTGTCTATTTATGTTCCTGTTGAGTCATCCTCATCTTTTAAAAGCACCAATTAGAGAGCACCTCTGTCATTTTTATGCTTTGACTGGTATTGAGTATGACTGTGACTGGATCTTCTTTGCCATGAATTACAATGTTTAGTCAGCCCTTGGTCTTTGAAGGTGCTCTGCATTTATGTTTTGGGGTCTCAGGAAGAGCTAGCACGATACCATTTGTTCACACTTCTTCATGATTATTCTGATTGAAGTGTTGACATTTGAAACTTATTATTATTGCTCGCTAGTTGATTATGCCATTGATATGAGTTTACCATGAGACCTAGATGTCATTTGCTTATGTGGTTTGCTTGTGATCTTGCTGAAATTCTAGTTATGAGTTAGACATAGTTGCAACAACAAGATCAAACAGAGTTCGTAAAAGTTTTTCTTGTGTGTCTTTCAGTTTGTCCACTGAATTGCTTGAGGACAAGCAAGGTCTTAAGCTTGGGGGAGTTGATACGTCTCCGTCGTATCTACTTTTCCAAACTCTTTTTCCCTTGTTTTGGACTCTAGTTTGCATGATTTGAATGGAACTAACCCGGACTAACGATGTTTTCAACAGAATTGCCATGGTGTTGTTTTTGCGCAGAAATAAAAGTTCTCGGAATGACTTGGAAATTTATGAGTATTTTTTGTGGAATATATAAAAAATACTAGCGCAAGAATCAACCGGAGGGGTGGAGCAGAGAGCCCACAAGCCCACCAGGCGCGGGCCCTCCCTGGCCGCGCCTGGCAGGCTTGTGGTGCCCACGAAGCTCCACCGCCTCCAATCTCAGCTCACATAACACAAATGGAAATATAGTTCAACAAATCTCAAGTCACATAAAATAAATGGAAATATAGTTCAACATGTCTCAAGCGAAATAACATAAATGGAAATATAGTTCAACAAGTCTCAAGCGACATAACATAAAGGGAAATATAGTTCAACAAGTCCTAGCGCCTATTTCGATCTTCATGCATCCTCCTAAGCCAATTCATCTTCCCTTCGCTAGTCTTCATATTATTAAAGAAACAACGATTTTCAAACTTCGCAAACAACTTGGTTGCTATGAAGTACTCATCACTTTGTTCATCTGCATATTCTATCAATTGGAACAATCATACGGCACAACACAGGCATGCTCAGGAAATAAACGCATGAAACAGACCATGAAATAAATGGCATATTCCTTGTTTACCTTGTTCTGATGGGGATGGGGGCAGCGGTGCAGCAGGAGCCGACAATAGGGAGGGCGCAGCTGGAGGCTTGGGGGCGACAGGGCCGGAGTTGGAGGCGGGACGGCGGAGGGGCCGACGACGGGGTGGGCATGCTTGGGGCGACGGGGCGGGCACAGCTGGAGGCGACGGGGCCGGCGACGGGGCGGTCGCAGCTAGAGGCGACCGGGCCGGCGACGGGGCAGGCAGCTTGGTGGACGGCGGAGGGGCGAGATCCGCACGCCGGGGTGGCGACGACCCGACGGTGGCGACGGTGGCGGCGGCAGCGACGGAAACCTAGAGACGAACGAGAGCCTCTGTCCCAGAAGGAATGTGAGCTGTTTCGATGGAGAGATGGGTTTGGGCTGTGGTGGTATATCCATCGTAATAACGGTGAGAAGAATGCCTGTATTTGGAATGGGGTAAGTGGCAGCTTGAGAATCAGCGAAATCGCTGATTTTGGCTTCCGGTTGCGTGTAGTGCATTTTAGGAATCGATTCTACGTAACTGTGATGTGAATCTGTTGTTTGTTTTAGAATCTGATTCTGGAGGAGCTAGAATCTGGGAATCAATAGCTAAATCCCAAACAAGGGCCACCTTAGTCCCATCGTCCGAAAAAAATAAAGGAGAAGAGTTCATCGCGTTTTACGATACGGAGGTGCCGGCACCTCCTATTTTTCTTCTGGAGGGCAGATCTGGAGTCCGTTCTGGGCTCCGGAGAGGGGAGATCGTCGCCATCGTCATCACCAACCTTCCTTCATCGCCAATTCATGCTCTTCACCGTTCGTGAGTAATCTCATCGTAGGCTTGTTGGACGGTGGTGGGTTGGATGAGATCTATCATGTAATCGAGTTAGTTTTGACGCGGATTGATCCCTAGTATCCACTATGTTCTGAGATTAATGTTGCTACTACTTTGCCATGCTCAATGCTTGTCACTAGGGCCTGAGTGCCATGATTTCAGATCTGAACCTATTATGTTCGCGCCAATATATGTGTGTTCTTGATCCTATCTTGGAAGTTGAGTCTCCTACTATGTGTTATGACCCGGCAACCCCGGAGTGACAATAGCCGGAACCACTCCCGGAGATGACCATAGTATGAGGACTTCATGTATTCACTAAGTGTTAATGCGTTGGTCCGGTTCTTTATTAAAAGGAGAACCTTAATATCCCGTAGTTTCAATTAGGACCCCGCTGCCACGGGAGGGATGGACAATAGATGTCATGCAAGTTCTTTTCCCTAAGCACGTATGACTACATACGGAATACATGCCTACATTACATTGACGAACTGGAGCTAGTTACTTATCTCTCCGTGTTATAACTATTGCATGATGAATAACATCCGGCATAATCATCCACCACCGATCAAATGCCTACGAGTCTTTTACTACTGGTCCTTACTACGTTACTTTGCTTCTACTGTTGTTACTGTTGCTACTGTTGCTATCACACTACTCTGCTACTGATACTTTGTTGCAGATACTAAATCTTTCAGGTGTGGTTGAATTGACAACTCAACTGCTAATACTTGAGAATATTCTTTGGCTTCCCCTTGTGTCATCAATAAATTTGGGTTGAATACTCTACCCTCGAAAACTGTTGCGATCCGCTATACTTGTGGGTTATCACGGACCGAGTAAAGAGACTTGCCGACAATGAGATTGAACAAGGTATAGCGATACCGACGATCGAATCTCGGGCAAGTATCATACCGGTAGACAAAGGGAATTGCATACGTGATTGATTGAATCCCCGACATCATGGTTCATTCGATGAGATCATCGTGGAACATGCGGGAACCAACATAGATATCCACACCCCGTTGTTGGTTATTGACCGGAGAGGTGTCTCGGTCAAGTCTGCATTGGTCTCGAACCCGTAGGGTCTACACACTTAAGGTTCGATGACGCTAGGATTATTATGTGAATAGTATACATGGTTACCGAAGGTTGTTCGGAGTCCCGAATGAGATCCCGAACGTCACAAGGAGTTCCGGAATAGTCCGGAGGTAAAAAATCATCGGTAATGTATCGTCGGTAATGTATCGGGACCACCAGAATGAGATCCCGGACGTCACAAGGTTTTGATCTCTGGAAGAGTTTCAGAGATTGTCGCTAATGTATTTGGACTACCGGAAAGGTTTCGGGGGTCCACCGGGAAGGGCCACCAGCCCCGAAAGGCTAAGTGGGCCAGGAGTGGAAGGGAACCAACCCCTAGATGGGCTGGTGTGTTGGAAATATGCCTTAGAGGCAATAATAAAATGGTTATTATCATATTTCCATGTTCATTATAATCGTCTATTTTTCATGCTATAATTGTATTAACAGGAAACAGTAATACATGTGTGAATAAATAGATCACAATGTGTCCCCAGCAAGCCTCTAGTTGGCTAGCTCGTTGATCAATATATGATCATGGTTTCCTGATCATGGGCATTAGATGCCATTGATAACGGGATCACATCATTGGGAGAATGATGTGATGGACAAGACCCAATCCTAAGCATAGCACTAGATTGTATTGTTCGTATGCTAAAGCTTTTCTAATGTCAAGTGTCTTTTCCTTCGACCATGAGATTGTGAAACTCTCGGATACCGTAGGAGTACTTTGGTTGTATCAAACGTCACAACATAACTGGGTGACTATAAAGGTGCACTACGGGTACCTCTGAAAGTATCTGTTGGGTTGGTACGAATCGAGATCGGGATTTGTCACTCCGCGTGACAGAGAGGTATCTCTGGGCCCACTCGGTAGAACATCATCATCATGATCTCAATGTGAATAAGGAGTTAGTCACATGATGACGTGCTACGGAATGAGTAAAGAGACTTACCGGTAATGAGATTGAACAAGATATAGGTATACCAATGATCGAATCTCGGGCAAGTTCTATACCGATAGACAAAGGGAATTGTATACGGGATTAATTGAATCCTTCACATCGTGGTTCATCCGATGAGATCATCATGGAGCAAGTTGGAGCCACCATGGGTATCCAGACCCCGCTGATGGTTATTGGCCGGAGAGGTGTCTCGGTCATGTCTGCTTGTCTCCCGAACCCGTAGGGTCTACACACTTAAGGTTCGATGACGCTAGGGTTATAGGGAATTGTTATACGAGGTTACCGAATGTTGTTCGGAGTCCTGGATGAGATCCCGGATGTCCCGAGGAGCTGTGGAATGGTCCGGAGGTAAAGATTGATATATAGGATGGATGGTTTTGGACACCGGAAATGTTTCGCACGTCACCGGTAATGTACCGAGACCACCGAAAATGGTCCCGGGGGTCCACCGAGAGGGGCCACCAGCCCCAAGAGGTAGCATGGGCCAAAAGAGGGAGGGTAACCAGCCCAAAGTGGGCTGGTGCACCTCCCACAAGGAGGCCCAAGGGGCAGGAGGTGGAGAGGGGGGGGAACCCTAGGCGCTGGTGGGCCTAAGGCCCACCTAGGGGATTCGCCACCCCCTCCCCCTGCCCTGGCCGCCGCACCTCCCATCTGGGGGGGGGGGGCTGTCGCACCACCTAGGGTGGGAACCCTAGTGGTGGCACCCCCCCCCCTCCCCTCCTCCTATATATAGTGGGGGTTTTTGGGCTGTTTTGCACACAATTTTCCATCTCCCTCGGCGCAACCCTGTCCCCCTTCTTCCTCCTCTCCCACGGTGCTTGGCGAAGCCCTGCCGGGAGACCTCGTCTCTCCATCGACACCACGATGTCGTGCTACTGGAGATCTTCCCCAACCTCTCCCTTCTCCTTTCTGGATCAAGGTGCGGGAGACGTCACCTGGCTGCACGTGTGTTGAACGCGAAGGTGCCGTAGTTCGGCACTAGATCGGAATCACACTGCGATCCGAATCGCCGCGAGTACGACTCCATCAACCGCGTTCTAGCAACGCTTCCGCTTAGCAATATTCAAAGGTATGAAGATGCTCTCACCCCTCTCTTGTTGCTGGTTTCTCCAAAGGAAGATCTGAATATGCGTAGGAATATTTTTGAATTTATGCTACGTTACCCAACAGTGGCATCCGAGCCAGGTTTTCTATCGTAGATTCTATGCACGAGTAGAACACAAAAGGTTGTGGGCGATGATTTGTCAATTGCTTGCCGCTACTAGTCTTATTCTTTTCCGGTGGTATTGTGGGATGAACCGGCCCGTACCGACATTACACGTACGCTTACGTGAGACTCGTTCCACCGACAGATATGCACACCGTGCATAAAGGTGGCTAGCGTGTGTTTGTCTCTCCTACTCTAGTCAGATTGGATTTGATGAAAAGGGTCCTTATGAAGGGTAAATAGCTTTGGCATATCATCGTTGTGGCTGTCACGTAGGTAAGAAAGCGTTCTTGCTAGAAACCCAAATCAGCCACGTAAAACTTGCAACAACAATTAAAGGACGTCTAACTTGTTTTTGTAGGGTTTGACATGTGATGTGATATGGCCAAAGTTGTGATGTTGCATGTATGATGTATGAGATGATCATGTTATTGTAATAGGTTTCACGACTTGCATGTCGATGAGTATGACAACCGGTAGGAGCCATAGGAGTTGTCTTAATTTATTGTATGAGATGCAACGCCATGTGCTTACTACTTTTACTTCATTGCTGACGGTTAGCTATAGTAGTAGTGATAGTAGTAGTTGGCGTGACGACTTCACGGAGATACGATGATGGAGATCATGGTGTCATGCCGGTGACAATGATGATCATGCGATGCCTGAAGATGGAGATCAAAAGAGCAAAGATGATAATGGCCATATCATGTCACTATATGATTGCATTGTGATGTTTATCACGTTTTTCATCTTATTGCTTAGAACGACGGTAGCATAATAAGATGATCCCTCTTAAAATTTCGAGAACGTATTCCCCTAAGTGTGCACCGTTGCAAAGGATCGTTGTCTCGACGCATCACATGATGATCGGGTGTGATAGATTCTAACGTTCGCATACAACGGGTGTAAGCCAGATTTACACACGCGAAACACCTAGGTTGAGTCAACGAGCTTAGCATGTACAGACATGACCTCAAATACAAGAGACTGAAAGGTCGAACATGAGTCGTATGGTTGAATACGATCAGCATGAAGTTGCTCACCATGGTGACTAGTCCGTCTCACGTGATGATCGGACACGGGTTAGTCAACATGGATCATATATGACTTAGATGACTGGAGGGCTGTCGATTTAAGTGGGAGGTCATACTTAATTTGATTAAATGAAGTTAATTGTCATGAACTTAGTCTAAAAGTTGTCTTTATAAATATTGCAGATGGCCAACGTCAACCTCAATTTCAGTGCATTCCTAGAGAAAAACAAGCTGAAAGATGATGGTAGCAACTATGCGGACTGGGTTCGCAACTTGAAGCTCATCCTTGAAGCAGCTAAAAAGGCTTATGTCCTTGATGCGTCACTAGGTGACCCTCCCACTCCCGCAGCAGCCCAGGACATTCTGAACGTCTGGCAAACGCGGAGTGATGACTACTCTCTGGTTAGGTGTGGCATGTTATATAGTTTGGAAACGGGGCTCCAAAGGCGTTTTGAGCAACACGGTGCATATGAGATGTTCCAAGAGCTGAAACTAGTCTTTCAAGCTCATGCCCGTGTCGAGAGATATGAAGTCTCTGACAAGTTCTTTAGTTGTAAGATGGAGGAGAACAGTTCTATTAGAGAGCACATACTGAAAATGTCTGGGTTACACGGTCGTATGACTTCACTTGGAGTCGAACTTCCGGATGATGCTATAATTGACAGAATCCTCCAGTCTCTCCCACCAAGCTACAAAGGTTTTGTGCTGAACTACAACATGCAAGGGATGGAGAAGACCATTCCCGAGTTGTACTCAATGCTCAAGTCTGCAGAAGTAGAAATCAAGAAAGAACATCAAGTGTTGATGGTCAACAAGACCACTAGTTTCAAGAAGGCAAGGGTAAGAAGAACTTCAAGAAAGAAGGCAAAGCCGTTGCCGCGCCCGGTAAGTCAGATACCGGGAAGAAGAAAAAGAATGGACCCAAGCCTGAGACAGAGTGCTTCTATTGCAAGGGAAAAGGTCACTGGAAGCGGAACTGCCCCAAATACTTAGCGGACAAGAAGGCCGGCAACGTTAAAGGTATATGTGATATACATGTTATTGATGTCACTACAGGAATCACCTTATTTGCCGTCTGCCATCAAAGACGGCAAAGACAATATCCCGGACGACAAAGACAATACAACAGACAGCAAAGATTTCATGGCCGGCAAAATTTCTGCGTCAGCCTACGACGGCATAGGACCTTCTTTGCCGTCTGCCCGCGCAAGGCGGACGGCAAAGCTCTTTGCCATCAGCTTTCCTCAGGAGCTGTCGGCAAAGCTCTTGAGACGGCAGCCGACACGCGTTGCCTCCATTAGGGGTTAACGGAGCCTTTGTCGTCTCCCTCCCCGTCAATCTTTGCCGTCTGCCTCCTCGTCAATCTTTGCCGTCTGCTTTCTCCTCCCCTCCCCTCCCCCTCCATCTTTGCCGTCTGCCTCCACGTCCATCTTTGCCGTCTGCCGGGTCCTCCCCTCCCCCTCTCTCCACTTCTTTGTTGTCTGCCCCCAGGAAGCAGACGGCAAAGAGACTATATGGCCAGCTGCTACTGCCCAGGTTGCACAGTTGGGCGCCACGTGGCACCTTTGCCGTCGGTCAGCTGACGGCAAAGGCCTTTGCCATCAGCTCGCAGACGGCAAAGAGCCTATATTTTCACATTTTTGTTTATTTTTTCTATTTCACAGCACATATACATATAATTCATAGCACATATATCATAAATAGGTCACAACACATATATGATATACATATAAAGCTCATCAATGCCATTTTTTCATCAATGTACATCCCATATATCAAAAGAACCAACACATACAAAGTTTCATCCATATATACATACATATAGTTGCACATATATTGTTCATCCATATATACATATACATATAGTTCCACATTGTTCATCAACTCAAATAAAAACGGAAACTAAAGCACTCCAACGCCAGCTTCCATGCATGTAGTACATCATATCTGCAAAATGGGAATAAGAAAGTCAGAAGAAGAAGAACAACAACATATATATGACAAATAAGCTAAATTGAAGAAGAAAGAGAAGAAGCAAGAAGAGAACAAGGAGAAGAAAAACAAGAAGGTGGAGGAGGGGAAGGGGAAGGAGAAGGAGAAGGAGGAGGAGAAGAAGAAAAAAGAAGAGAAGGAGAAGAAGGAGGAGAAGAAGGAGAGAAGAATAAGGAGATGAAGGAGGGCTCCTTCTCCTTCTTCTCCTCCTTCTCCTTCTTCTTCTCTTCTTCTCCTCCTCCTTCTTCTTCTTCTCCTTCTCCTTCTCTTCTTCTTCTCTTCTTCTTCTTCTTCTACCTTCTCCTTATTTTTGAGCTAAATGGACTAATTATGTCATTTTAGAGGAAAACAAGCTAAGTATATAATATTCATGAGCTAACCAAGGTTCTTATGCCATTTTGAGCTTATTATGGTATTTTGGAGCTAGATGGGCTAATTATGTCATTGTTGGGTTAATTAAAGCAAGGATAATATGAAAGAGGAGAAGAAAGAGGAGGAGGAGGAGAAGAAGAAGAAATCAAGCAGAAGGAGGAGGAGGAGAAGGACTAGAAGGTCCTTGGCCTTCTCCTCCTCCTCCTCCTCCTCCTTCTCCTTCTTCTCTTCTTCTTCATCTCTTCTTCTTCTTCTATCTTTTCATTTTGCCTATTTCTTCTCCTCTTCTCCTCTTGTTGGAGCTAAATTACCTAATTATGTCTTTTTTGAGCTAAATATTCCAATTATGTCATTTTAGAGGAAAACAAGCTAAGTATATAATATTCATGAGCTAACCAAGGTTCTTGTGCCATTTTGAGCTTATTATGGTATTTTGGAGCTAAATGGGCTAATTATGTCATTGTTGGGTTAATTAAAGCAAGGATAATATGAAAGAGGAGAAGAAAGAGGAGGAGGAGAAGAAGAAGAAATCAAGAAGAAGGAGGAGGAGGAGGAGGAGAAGGAGAAGGATAGAAGGTCCTTGGCCTTCTCCTCCTCCTCCTCCTCCTCCTCCTTCTCCTTCTTCTCTTGTTCTTCTTCTTCTTCTTCTTCTTCTTTCTTTTCATTTTGCCTATTTCTTCTCCTCTTCTCCTCTTGTTGGAGCTAAATTACCTAATTATGTCTTTTTTGAGCTAAATGGGCTAATTATCCCATTTTAGAGGAAAACAAGCTAAGTATATAATATGAATGAGCTAACCAAGTTTCTTATGCCATTTTGAGCTTATTATGGTATTTTGGAGCTAAATGGACTAATTATTTCATTGTTGGGGTAATTAAAGCAAGGATGATATGAAAGAGGAGAAGAAAGAGGAGGAGGGGGAGAAGAAGAATAAATCAAGAAGAAGGAGGAGGAGGAGAAGGTCTAGAAGTTCCCTTGGCCTTCTCCTCCTCCTCCTCCTCCTTCTCCTTCTCTTCTTCTTCATCTCTTCTTCTTCTTCTATCTTTTCATTTTGCCTATTTCTTCTCCACTTCTCCTCTTGTTGGAGCCAAATTACCTAATTATGTCTTTTTTGAGCTAAATATTCCAATTATGTCATTTTAGAGGAAAACAAGCTAAGTATATAATATTCATGAGCTAACCAAGGTTCTTGTGCCATTTTGAGCTTATTATGGTATTTTGGAGCTAAATGGGCTAATTATGTCATTATTGGGTTAATTAAAGCAAGGATAATATGAAAGAGGAGAAGAAAGAGGAGGAGGAGGAGAAGAAGAAGAAATCAAGGAGGAGGAGGAGGAGAAGGAGAAGGATAGAAGGTCCTTGGCCTTCTCCTCCTCCTCCTCCTTCTCCTTCTTCTCTTCTTCTTCTTCTTCTTCTTCTTCTTCTTTCTTTCTTTTCATTTTGCCTATTTCTTCTCCTCTTCTCCTCTTGTTGGAGCTAAATTACCGAATTATGTCTTTTTGGAGCTAAATGGGCTAATTATCCTAGTTTAGAGGAAAACAAGCTAAGTATATAATATTAATGAGCTAACCAAGGTTCTTATGCCATTTTGAGATTATTATGGTATTTTGGAGCTAAATGGACTAATTATGTCATTGTTGGGGAAATTAAAGCAAGGATAATATGAAAGAGGAGAAGAAAGAGGAGGAGGAGGAGAAGAAGAAGAAATCAAGGAGGAGAAGGAGGAGAAGGAGGAGGAGGAGAAGGACTAGAAGGTCCTTGGCCTTCTCCTCCTTGTCCTCCTCCTCCTCCTCCTCCTCCTCCTTCTCCTCCTTCTCCTTCTTCTCTTCTTCTTCTTCTTCTTCTTTCTTTTCATATTTCCTATTTCTTCTCCTCTTGTTGGAGCTAAATTACCTAATTATGTCTTCTTGGAGCTAAATGGGCTAATTATCTCATTTTAGAGGAAAACAAGCTAAGTTTGGAGGAGAAACTTACCGTAGTGGTCATCAAGGAGGAGAAACACCACGGTTGCTTGCGCCGGCTTCGTTTGGAGACGGTTGCCCTGGAGAAGGGTCGTGCGATGCCGCTCGGGAGTTATTCTGCAGAAAAGATATTTTGCAATGTCTCAGTTAGCATGATGACACTCAATTATTAATACTAGTTTATAATGAAACTCACCGTGCCAATCGAAGAGAAGACGGGCATCGGCGGAGGGACTTGACCGCTCTTCTCGCACAGACCCTGAAGAGTGGGTCGTATTAGTTAGTATTGAAATAGACATTACACACATGATTTGGCTAATGTGAAAAAAATCATACCACAAAAAGCTCGTACAGGGCCCGTTGACCCGCCTCATTCCGGGCCCTCTCCTCCTCAGGCAATCGTGCCGTGGTCTGGTTCCTCTCATCAAGAGCAGCCTGAAGAGCAGCCTGGCTTGCCAATCTCTCTTTCTCAAGAGCAACCTGGTTTGCCTCTCTCTCTTTCTGAAGAGCAGTCTGAAAAACCATTCCTCGTTACCACAGTAATGATCTATGGTGACACACATAATAAAATGGATGAAAGTGTTCTTAGTCCGTACAACTAACCTCGATGGCAAGTTCGACTGGCCGTGGACGAGGCGTTATCTCAGGACATCTGCTCGACTGGCGCGCCTTGATCTCCGGAAGAGTGAGTGGACAACGTATAATCCCATCTCCAATGGCTATCGAGCCATGGGGCCTCCCGCCACCAGATATCATCACCAGCTTTGGATCCAAAGGTTCCTGGCTAGGGTTAAAGTCATCCCCTTTCGTAGCCTTCCCCGCGTCCCTGTATGCCACGAGCTTCTGGTGGGATGATATGTTGGTGAAGTTACTGGGATCATCCAGGTCAGACTCAGAGAATGCCTTCGCCTTCTTGTATGAGGCAGTATGGGCCATGTCATAAAGGTCGTACAAGTGTGGCATCTCAGTCTTATTGTGATGCGCCTAAAAGAGAGGAACAAAATATTAGCATCAAGAATGAATTGCATGAATCATGAAGCAAATCACATACCCAGTTTCGTCCAAACTGAAGTAAGTTGGCGCTGCCTTGATGGTGTGGCACACCAATCATTTGGCTACGCCGATCCTTCGCATTCTCGTGGATGGCACGCCAGCTGCCTGTGCACCACTCATCAACCAACGCCTCCCAACAATCCATCTTATCCGCACACCATCTCGGGGGCACCTGTAAGTTATTAGAAAGAATTTTCAGCGCTACGCCTATGAATGAAATCAAGAAAACTACGTAGAAGGACTTAAGAATAGGTAATTACCTTCATGTATTGCTCCTTCTTCAGAAACTTTCCGCGGCAATCCTTCTTCTCCTTCTTAATACCACGCGTGGCGTAGTAATCTCGAATAGCCTGCGGCCGAGCCTCGTGGCGCAAGTTTTGTAGCAACCGCCTACACTCGACCTCGAGAACCCTGGCCGCCTCCTCCTCATATCCATCCTCACACCTATAGAAGGTCTGCAATCAAACGTGAAAACACCGACTAGTACAATAATTAGGTATATTGTTAATTTTAGATTCTGTAAAAGGATAATTTACCCAAAAGCTCTTGATCACCATCTCGGCCCTCGTGTGGCACAAGACACCATCTATAATCTTCTCCCGCGGGGCCTGCGCAGCCTGGTAGTGCTCCCACGTAAATCCTAGTGTAGGAACTTGACCCTCACCAGGAAACGTGAGAAACCCCGGGAAATTTGTCCGGCAAAGCACACCAAGGACGGAGTTCGGCCTGCGGACTATAAGAGGGTGTACCCACCCCCTGCAGTATGATAAGGTCAGCGCATTAGATATTTGAACAAACTTGAAGGCAAAAGCTAAAAAAAGGGTAAATGTACTTACCTATCTCCTTCAGGTTTAATCACCGGCCTCTGCTCGCGGGTAGACGGGGAGACCGGGAGACGTGTACTACCACGCTTGTACACGGTGGCCCCGTCCACCTGCACATCACCCTCACTATCCGTAAGCTCATCCCCGCCATCCCCGCCCCCTGAGCCACCCGGACCCTCGGTCCAATCCGGCAACTCGGTACGATACGGCCAAGGCTCCCATCCGGGCCTCTCCACGTCGGGTGAAGCCTCCGGAACCCTAGTCTCCTCCGGCTGCTCCTGGGCCGAATGCACCTCGACCCGAGGCTGCTCCTGGACCGGAGTCTCATGGGACGAATGCCCGTGAACACCAGGCTCCTGGACCGGAGTCCCCGTAGCCTCCTCCGCAAACGGGTCGACCATACTAGTCCTATGCTCGGGTGAATGAGCTGGTGGTGGTGGCGAGGACGGCTCAACAGTTCTCCTGGATCTTCCGCGGCCACCACCTCTCCCTGTACCCTTCCCCTTCCTCCCTACCCGACCAGCACCTCTCCCAGTGGGCAATGCCGCCGACGAAGAAGAACCCCCGGCTGGTGTCAAAAGACTGTCTGCCAAGGCTCTACGGAGAGATAGGGGTGGAAGGGAAGTACCACCCCTCGTGCGGGGCGCCTGGGAAGAACCCGTCGAGCACTCGGGACCCGCGCCCACCATCTTTCAACACCTGCCATGATAAAGATTAAAAGAAATTAGTACAACATAAAAAAAATTGAATGACTGACATGAATAATAACATGTACATGAATAATAAAGATTCAAATATATATAATTTAAGTTGTGAATCTTACAAACTAATAATCATCATCAATAAATGCATCATCATCATCACTATCACGCATGTCTTCATGAATGACGTGCTCACCGGGTTCAACGGCGTGAAGTTGTGAAAGGCCTTCCTTTAATCGTTGAAGCATTGACAGGTCATCCGCATCAGTAACCTCTACGAGTTCCAGGTCTTCTGGTTCCGGCTCAGGGCTGGAGTCGGATTCATTGTCGCTGTCTACTTCCATGTTCTTGGATGAAGCACGGCGGTTCTTGAAACGTTTCTTGGAAAGACGTGCTTCTTGGAAGAATTCTCCATCACATGTGTCTGGGTTAATGTGAGGTTCATAATCCTGTTCATTTGGGAGAGGTGGTCTGAATGTGGCGGCACTTCATAAACAACATACCAACCTTCCATATTCTTATCCGTTTGGCATGCCCACGGTAGATAGAAAACTTGGGTCGCCTGTTGAGCCGTAATATAGACATCGGGAACATCTAAATGGGTGTTTGGATTGATTTCGACTAGTCCTATATGTTTATGAGTCCTTCTAGTCTTTTTCGGCTGGAACCAATAACATTTGAAGACTACGACGTTCGGTGGGTTTTCACCATAGAATTGAAGTTCATAAATTGCTTCAACTCTTCCATAATACTCGATAACACCTTCGCCGATAGCAGAGACACCACAATTTGTACATTTCCGGTCGGGCATAGATAGCTCTTTGCCAAAGGTACGAAAGAGATACCCGTTGATGTTGTATTTCTCAAATGAACGGACCTTATAGTCAAAACCATTAGCGACTTGTCTCAATTCGGTGTCCATAGACTCTGAATTAGCCTACAAGTTTAATACGAAACGGTTGTTGCATTAGCCGCAAGTTAGACCAAGAATGAAATGGTCCATTATTGATAATTACCGTTTGTTTGAACCAAGAGATGAAACCGGGATAGCCGCCTCCTCTTGTTGGAGCTAAGTTACCTAATTATGTCTTTTTTGAGCTAAATGGGCTAATTATCCCATTTTAGAGGAAAACAGGCTAAGTATATAATATTAATGAGCTAACCAAGGTTCTTATGCCATTTTGAGCTTATTATGGTATTTTGGAGCTAAATGGACTAATTATGTCATTGTTAGGGAAATTACCCTGCTGCATGGACATGCACCTACCACGCAAAGTTCGCAGGTCCAGAAGTTCCCCTTTTGGTCCAGAGGACTTTCCAGGTTACCTATACTACTTTTCAGTTTATATAAAACTTTTCGATATTTTCTACATTTGAGGATGGCAATATTATTTAAGTTGTCCTGTTTTGCTCCGGTACCAATAAATATAGATGATACATTATTTTCACAGACTTGATTTCCACAAAAGAACATGTGATTTGCTTTGAAGTAGTCTTGAACCTAAGCAATAATGATGGGCGAATAAACTAACAGTATCTACCACTAAATCTACTAATTAACTAACAGAATCTACCACTAAAACTACTAATTAATTCCAAAAAAGTAAATACCAAACATGTGATCTTCTTTTTGTCTTCTCCTCCTGCTATTCTTCTTCTTCTTCTTCTTCTCCTCCTCCTCCTCTTCTCCTCTTATCCTCCTCCTCCTCTTCTTCTTCTTCCTATTCTTGCTAGTAAGCTAACTAACTAACTAACCTAACTAACCAAGCTAACTAAACCTATCGCTAAACCTAGATAGCACTAAACAGCAAAAAAAAAAAAAACAGAATCTACCACTATAACAAAAACAGAATCTACCACTAAGTAACTAAAAAAGAATCTAGCTACCACTAAATACCAAACAATAAAAAATCAACTTCTTCTTCTTTTTTCTCTTCTTCTCCTTCTTATTTTTTTCTTATTCTCTTCTTCTCTTCTTCTTTACTTCTTCTCCTTCTTATTTTTTTTCTTCTCTTCTTCTTCTTTTTCTTCTTCTTCTCCTTCTTATTTTTTTCTTCTCCTCTTCTTCTTCTTTTTCTTCTCCTCCTCCTCCTCCTCCTACTCCTCCTCTTCTTCTCCTCTTCTTGTCCTCCTCCTCCTCCTCTTCTCCTCTTCTCCTCCTAACTAAATCTACTAACCTAACTAAAACTACAAACCTAACTAAATCTACTAACCTAACTAAAACTACTAACCTAACTAAATCTACCACTAAAACTACTAACAATAGCAACTACTAAAACTACTAAAAAATAATAAAACTAGTAAAAAATAATTCGGGTGGGGGGGTGGGGGTGGGGTGTGGGGGCTCACCGAGAGGGGCGGCCGTGGAGGGGCCGGGGTGGCGGGGGGTGGCGGGGCGGCGCCGGGGGCGCTAGGTGCGGCGGCGCGACGGTGATGGGGCAGCGGCAGCGGCAGCGGGGGCGAGGTGGGGAGAGAGAGAGAGGGGCGGCGGCGGGGGCGACAGGGCCGATAGGGGAGGCAGTGGGGCGCGACAGGGGCGGCGGCAGGGCGGCGATGCGACGGTGGTCCTGGCGGCCGTTACAGAGAGAGGGGCGCGCGGGGTGGGGAGAGAGAGCGAGGGGAGCGCGGGGATGAGCCGTTACACAGAGAGAGAGGGGCGGTGTGGGGGGGAAGGAGCCGTTAACGGAGTTAGCGCTTTGCCGTCTGCCTCCAGACTCTTTGTCGTCCGCTAGCAGACGGCAAAGGTCCGACTCCTATTTGACCTAGCCACCCCGCGGTCAGGTGGGCCTATCTACATCTTTGTCGTCTGCCTCTGGAATATTTGTCGTCCGCTAGCAGATGGCAAAGAGGTGACAGATGGCAAAAAGACTGTATGCCATCAGCCAGTACTGTGCCGTCTGGTTTGCTGAAGCTGACGGCAAAGACAATCTTTGCCATCAACTAGCAGACGGCAAAGACTAGGCAGATGGCAAAATACTGATTTCCAGTAGTGTGTGTACCTTACCAGCGCTCGTCGTAGCTTCTGGGTATTTGATACCGGTGATGTTGCTCACATTTGCAACTCAAAGCAGGAACTGCGGAATTAGTGGAGACTGGCCAAGGACGAGCTCACGATGCGCGTCGGGAATGGCTCCAAGGTCGATGTGATCGCCGTCGGCACGCTACCTCTACATCTATCGTCGGGATTAGTTTTAAACCTTAATAATTGTTATTTAGTACCAGCTTTGAGCATGAATATTGTATCAGGGTCTTGCTTAATGCGAGAGGGCTACTCATTTAAGTCAGAGAATAATGGTTGTTATATTTATATGAGTGATATGTTTTATGGTCATGCTCCGCTGGTGAATGGTTTATTCTTAATGAATCTCGATCGTGATGTTACGCATATTCATAGTGTGAGTACCAAAAGATGTAAAGTTGATAATGATAGTCCCACATACTTGTGGCACTGCCGCCTTGGTCATATCGTTGTTAAGCGCATGAAGAATCTCCATACTGATGGACTATTAGAGTCTCTTAACTTTGAATCATTTGACACATGCGAACCGTGCCTCATGGGTAAGATGAATAAGACTCCATTCTCAGGAATAGTGGAGAGAGCAATCGACTTATTGGAAATAATACATACTGATGTGTGTGGTCCAATGAACGTTGAAGCTCGCGGTGGCTACCGTTATGTTCTCACTCTCACCGATGATTTTAGTAGGTATGGGTATATCTACTTGATGAAGCACAAATCTGAGACGTTTGAAAAGTTCAAGGAATTTCAGAGTGAGGTCGAGAATCAACGTGATAGAAAATTTAAGTGTCTATGATCTGATCGTGGAGAAGAATATTTGATTCACGAGTTTCGCACACACCTAAGGAAGTGTGTAATCGTTTCACAACTCACGCCGCCTGGCACACCGCAACGCAACGGAGTGTCTGAACGTCGTAATCGCACTTTATTAGATATGGTATGATCTATGATGTCTCTTTCTGACTTACCGCTATCATTTTGGGGATACGCATTAGAAAATGCAGCATTCACTTTAAATAGGGCACCGTCTAAATCCGTTGAGACGACACCGTATGAACTATGGTTTGGCAAGAAACCTAAGTTGTCGTTTCTTAAAGTTTGGGGCTGTGATGCTTATGTGAAGAAACTTCAACCAGAAAAGCTCGAACCCAAAGCAGAGAAAAGCATATTCATAGGATACACTAAGGAAACTATTGGGTATACCTTCTATCTTAGATCTGACGGTAAAACCTTTGTTGCCAAGAACGGATCCTTTCTAGAAAAAGGGTTTCTCTCGAAAGAAGTAAGTGGGAGGAAAGTAGAATTTGATGAGGTAATTACACCCCCTCTCGAATAGGAAAGTAGCGCAGCACGGGAAGTTGTTCCTGTGGCGCCTACACCAACTGAAGAGGAAGTTAAGGATAATGATCATGAAGCTTTGGATCAAGTTACTACTGAACCGCGAAGGTCCACAAGGGCAAGCTCCGCACTAGAGTGGTACAACAACCCTGTGATGGAAATCATGTTGTTAGACAACGGTGAACCTTGGAACTATGAAGAAGCAATGGCGGGCCCGGATTACAACAAATGGCTTGAAGCTATAAAATCCGAGATAGGATCCATGTATGAGAACAAAGTATGGATTTTGGTGGACTTGCCCGAGGACCGGCGAGCCATAGAAAATAAATGGATCTTCAAGAAGAAGACTAATGCAAACGGTAATGTAATGGTTTATAAAGCTCGACTTGTCACAAAGGGTTTTCGACAAATTCAATGAATTGACTACGAGGAGACTTTCTCTCCCGTAGCGAAGCTGAAATCAGTCCGAATCATGTTAGCAATTGCCATCTTTTATGATTATGAAATTTGGCAAATGGACGTCAAAACAGCATTCCTTAAAGGGAACCTTAAGGAAGAGTTGTATATGATGCAACTAGAAGGTTTTGTCGACCCTAAGGGTGCTAACAAAGTGTGCAAGCTCCAGCGCTCCATCTATGGGCTGGTGCAAGCATCTCGGAGTTGGAACATTTGCTTTAATGAGGTGATTAAAGCGTTTGGGTTCATACAGGTTTATGGAGAAGCCTGTCTGTACAAGAAAGTGAGTGGGAGCTCTGTAGCTTTCCTCATACTGTATGTGGATGACATATTAATGATGGGGAATAACATAGAGATGTTGGAGAGCATAAAGGCCTATTTGAACAAAAGTTTTTCAATGAAGGACCTTGGAGAAGCTGCATACATATTAGGCATCAAGATCTATAGAGATAGATCGAGACACCTCATAGGTCTTTCGCAAAGTACATACCTTGACAAGATATTGAATAAGTTCAATATGGAAAACTCAAAGAAAGGGTTCTTGCCAGTTTTGTAAGGTATGATATTGAGTAAGACTCAGTCACCGACCACGGCAGCAGATAGAGAGAAGATGAGTACTGTCCCGTATGCTGCAGCCATAGGCTCTCTAATGTATGCCATGCTGGTTACCAGACCTGATATAAACCTTACCATAAGTTTGGTAGGGAGGTACCAAAGTGATCCCGGTATGGAACACTGGACAGCGGTCAAGAATATCCTTAAGTACCTGAAGAGGACTAAGGAGATGTTTCTCGTTTATGGAGGTGACGAAGAGCTCGTTGTAAAGGGTTATGTCGACGCTAGCTTCGACACAGATCCGGATGACTCTAAGTCACAGGCCGGATATGTATATGTTTTGAAAGGTGGTGCAGTGAGCTGGTGCAGCAGCAAGCAAGAAGTCATGGCAGCATCTACATGTGAAGTGGAGTACATAGCTACTTCAGAAGCGGCTCATGAAGAAATTTGGATGAAGGAGGTCATCACCGACCTTGGAGTGGTTCCAAGCGCGTCGGGTCCAATGACGCTCTTCTGTGATAACACTGGGGCCATTGCCATAGCCAAGGAGCCCAGGTTTCACCGAAACACCAAGCACATCAAACGCCGCTACAACTCCATCCAGGACCATGTCTAGAGTGGAGTAATAGAGATTTTTAAAGTACATACGGATCTGAATGTCGCAGACCCGTTGACTAAACCTCTTCCTCGAGCAAAACATGATCAACACCATAATGCTATGGGTGTTCGATATATCACAATGTAACTAGATTATTGACTCTAGTGCAAGTGGGAGACTGTTGGAAATATGCCCTAGAGGCAATAATAAAATGGTTATTATCATATTTCCTTGTTCATGATAATCGTCTATTGTTCATGCTATAATTGTATTAACAGGAAACAGTAATACATGTGTGAATAAATACATCACAATTTGTCCCTAGCAAGCCTCTAGTTGGCTAGCTCGTTGATCAATAGATGATCAATAGTTGGCTAGCTCGTTGGCATTAGATGTCATTGATAACAGGATCACATCATTGGGAGAATGATGTGATGGACAAGACCCAATCCTAAGCATAGCACTAGATCGTATTGTTCGTATGCTAAAGCTTTTCTAATGTCAAGTGTCTTTTCCTTTGACCATGAGATTGTGCAAATCTCGGATACTGTAGGAGTGCTTTGGGTGTATCAAACGTCACAACGTAACTGGGTGACTATAAAGGTGCACTACGGGTACGTCTGAAAGTGTCTGTTGGGTTGGTACGAATCGAGATCGGGATTTGTCACTCCGCGTGACGGAGAGGTATCTCTGGGCCCACTCGGTAGAACATCATCATCATGAGCTCAATGTGACTAAGGAGTTAGTCACACGATGACGTGCTACGAACGAGTAAAGAGACTTACCGGTAACGAGATTGAACAAGGTATAGGTATACCGACGATCGAATCTCGGGCAAGTTCTATACCGACAGACAAAGGGAATTGTATACGGGATTAATTGAATCCTTGACATCATGGTTCATTTGATGAGATCATCGTGGAGCAAGTGGTAGGCACCATGGGTATCCAGACCCCGCTGATGGTTATTGGCCGGAGAGGTGTCTCGGTCATGTCTGCCTGTCTCCCGAACCCGTAGGGTCTACACACTTAAGGTTCGATGACGCTAGGGTTATAGGGAATTGTTATACGAGGTTACTGAAAGTTGTTCGGAGTCCCAGATGAGATCCCGGACGTCACGAGGAGCTCCGGAATGGTCCGGAGGTAAAGATTGATATATAGGATGGATGGTTTTGGACACCGGAAATGTTTCGGGCGTCACCGGTAATGTACCGGGACCACTGGAAATGGTCCCGGGGGTCCACCGGGAGGGGCCACCAGCCCCAAGAGGTAGCATGGGACAAAAGAGAGAGGGCAACCAGCTCAAAGTGGGCTGGTGCGCCTCCCACAAGGAGGCCCAAGGCGCAGGAGGTGAAGAGGGGGGGAAACCCTAGGCGCTGGTGGGCCTAAGGCCCACCTAGGGGTGCGCCACCCCCTCCCCCTGCCGTGGCCGCCGCACCTCCCATCTGGGGGGCTGCCACACCACCTAAGGTGGGAACCCTAGGGGTGGCACACCCCTCCTCCTATATATAGTGGGGGGTTTTGGGGCTGTTTTGCACACAATTTTCCATCTCCCTCGGCGCAGCCCTGTCCCCCTTCTTCCTCCTCTCCCACGGTGCTTGGCGAAGCCCTACCGGGAGACCTCATCTCTCCATCGACACCACACCGTCGTGTTGCCGGAGATCTTACCCAACCTGTCCCTCCTCCTTGCTGGATCAAGGTGCGGGAGACATCACCGGGCTGCACGTGTGTTGAACGCGGATGTGCCGTGGTTCGGCACTAGATCAAAATCACACCGCGATGCGAATCGCCGCGAGTACGACTCCATCAACCGCGTTCTAGAAACGCTTCTGCTTAGCGATCTTCAAAGGTATGAAGATGCTCTCACCCCTCTCTCGTTGCTGGTCTCTCCATAGGAAGATATGAATATGCGTAGGAAAATGTTTTGAATTTATGCTACGTTACCCAACATGGTGCACCTCCCACCTCAGCCCAATTTCTCAAGAGAGGGCTAAGGGGGCTACTCTAGGGCGTGGGGGGTTGCCTTGGGCGGCAAGCCCACCCCTAGGGCACCGCCCCTCCTCCACTTGGCTGCCGACCCTCCCCATCTAGGGCTACCGCACCACCTAGGGTGGAAACCCTAGGGGTGGTTCACCCTCCTCCCTATCCTCCTATGTAAACCCAAGAGGTTTTGGGGCTGCACACACAATTCATCTCTCTCTCTCGGCGCAGCATTACCTCTCCTCAACCTCGTCCTCCATAGCGCTTGGCTAAGCCCTGCCAGAGTGCCACGCACCTCCACTGTCACCATGCCGTCGTGCTGCCGGAGCTCTTCCTCAACCTCTCCTCTCTCCTTGCTGGATCAAGGTGAAGGAGACATCACCGAGCTGCATGTGTGTTGAACATGGAAGCGTCATTGTTCAGCACATAGATCGGAATCCACCGCGATCTGAATCGCTACGAGTACGACTCCATCAACCGCGTTCTAGTAACACTTCCGCTTAGCGATCTTCAAAGGTATGAAGATGCTCTACCCCATTGCTCGTTGCTGGTTTCTTCAGATAGATCCTTGTGAAGCGTAGGAATTTTTTTGAAATTACTATGTTACCCAATAGTGGCATCTGAGCTAGTTTCTATGCGTAGATCCTATGCACGAGTAGAACACAAAAGTTGTGGGCGATGATTTTGTCAATTGCTTGTTGTTACTAGTCTTATCTTGATTCAGCGGCATCCTGGGATGAAGCAGCCCGGATTGAGTTTACACGTACTCTTACGTGAGTCTGGTTCCACCGACCGACATGCACTAGTTGCATAAGGTGGCTAGCGGGTGTCTATCGCTCCCACTTTAATCGGATCAGATTCGATGAACAAGGTCCTTATGAAGGGTAAATAGCATTAGCATATCAACCTTATGGCTGTCATGTAGGCAAGAAGAGTTCTTGCTAGAAACCCAAATCAGCCACGTAAAACTTGGACGTCTAACTTGTTTTTGCAGGGTATGCTATGTGATGTGATATGGCCAAAAGGATGTGATGTTACATATGTGATGTATGAGATTGATCATGTTCTTGTCATAGGATTCACGACTTGCATGTCGATGAGTATGACAACTGGCACGAGCCATAGGAGTTGTCTTAATTTATTGTATGAGATGCAACGCCATGTGGTTACTTTACTTTATTGATAACCGTTAGCTATAGTAGTAGAAGTAATAATTGGTGAGATGACTTCGCAAAGACAGAGTGATGGAGATCATTATGATGGAGATCATGGTGTCATGCCGGTGACAATGATGATCATGTCAAGCCCCAAAGATGGAGATCAAAGGAGCAAGATGATATTGGCCATATCATGTCACTATATGATTGCATGTGATGTTTATCATGTTTTCCATCTTATTGCTTAGAACGACTTTAGCAAAGATAAGATGACCCCTCATTACAATATCGAGATAAGTATTCCCCTTAGTGTGCACCGTTGCGAAGGATCGTTGTCTCAAAGCACCACGTGATGATCGGGTGTGATAGATTCAAACGTTCGAATATAATGGGTGTAAGCTAGATTTACATATGCAAAACACTTAGGTTGACTCGATGAGCCTAGAATGTACATCCATGGCCTCGGAATACAAGAGACCAAAAGTTCGAACATGAGTCGTATGGATGATACGATCAGCATGGAGATGCTCACCATTGACGACTACTTCGTCTCACGTGATGATCGGACACGGGCTAGTCGACGTGGATCATGTAACACTTGGATGACAAGAGGGATGTCGATCTAAGTGGGATTTTATTATATAATATGATTAGATAAACTTAATTATCATGAACTTAGTCTAAAATTGTCTTTACAAATATTGTAGATCCAATGGCCAACGCAAATGTCCCATTCAACTTCAACGCATTCCTAGAGAAAACCAAGCTGAAACACGATGGGAGAAACTATGCGGACTGGCCTCGTAACTTAAAGCTCATCCTCATGGCTTCCAAGAAGGGATATGTCCTTGATGCTCCCCTAGGTGACCCTCCCGTTCCCACGGCAACCCAGGACATTAGGAACGCCTGGCAGTCGCGGAGTGATGACTACTCTCTGGTTCAGTGCAGCATGCTTTATAGTTTAGAACAGGGGATCCAAAGGCGTTTTGAGCAACATGGAGCATATGACATGTTCGAGGAGCTGAAACTAGTTTTTCAAGCTCATGCCCGGGTCGAGATATATGAAGTCTCCGACAAGTTCTTTAGCTGTAAGATGGAGGAGAATAGTTCTGTGAGTGAGCACATACTCTGAATGTGTGGTTGCACAACCGCTTGACTCAACTGGGAGTTGAACTTCTGGATGACGCGGTCATTGACAGAATCCTCCAGTCACTTCCACCTAGATATAACGGCTTTGTGATGAACTACAACATGCAAGGGATGGAGAAGACCATTCCCGAGTTGTATTCAATGCTCAAATTAGCAGAGGTAGAAATCAAGAAAGAACATCAAGTGTTGATGGTAAATAAGACCACCAGTTTCAAGAAAGGCAAGGATAAAAAGAACATCAAGAAAGACGGCAAAGCAGTTGCCACAAGTTACTGGGAAGAAGCCAAAGAAAGGACCCCAAACCTGAGACTGAGTGCTATTATTGCAAGGGAACCGGTCACTGGAAGAGGAACTGCCCCAAGTACTTAGCGGATAAGAAGGCCGACAACGTCAAAGGTATATATGATATACATGTTATTGATGTGTACCTTACCAGCGCTCGTAGTAGCTCCTGGGTATTTGATACCGGTGTTGTTGCTCACATTTGGAACTCAAAATAGGAACTATGGAATAAGCGGAGGCTGGTTAAGGACGAGGTGACGATGCGCGTCGGGAATGGTTCCAAGGTCGATCTGATCGCCGTCGGCACGCTACCTCTACATCTACCTTCGGGATTAGTTTTAAACCTTAAAAATTGCTATTTAGTACCAACTTTGAGCATGAACATTGTATTAGGATCTCGCTTGATGCAAGATGGCTACTCATTTAAATCTGAGAATAATGGTTGTTCTATTTATATGAGTGGTATGCTTTATGGTCATGCTCTTTTGGTCAATGGTTTATTTTTAATGAATCTCGAACATGATGTTACACATATTCATAGTGTGAGTACCAAAAGATGTAAGGTTGATAATGATAGTCCCACATACTTGTGGCACTCCCGCCTTGGTCATATCGGTATCAAGCGCATGAAGAAACTCCATAAAGATGGACTTTTGGAGTCACTTGATTTTGAACCATTTGACACATGCGAATCGTGCCTCATGGACAAGATGGCCAACACTCCATTTTCTGAAACAATGGAGCGAGCAAACAACTTGTTGGAAATAATACATACTGATGTATGTGGTCCAATGAGTATTGAAGCTCGCGGTGGCTATCGTTATGTTCTCACCCTCACTGATGATTTAAGGAGATATGGGTATGTCTACTTAATGAAGCACAAGTCTGAAACCTTTAAAAGGTTCAAGGAATTTTGGAGTGAGGTATAGAATCAACATGACAAGAAAATAAAGTTCCTACAATCTGATCGTGGAGGAGAATATTTTAGTCACGAGTTTGGCACGCCTTAAGGCAATGTGGAATTATTTCACAACTCACGCCGCCTGGCACACCGCGGCCTAACGACGTGTCTGAACGTCATAATCACACTTTATTGGATATGGTGCGATCTATGATGTCTCTTACTGATTTACCGCTATCATTTTTGGGATATGCATTGGAAACTGCCGCATTCACTTTAAATAGGGCACCTCTAAATCCGTTGAGATGACACCGTATGAATTATGGTTTGGCAAGAAACCTAAGCTGTCGTTTGTGAAAGTTTGGGGTTCTGATGCTTATGTGAAGAAACTTCAACCTGAGAAGCTCGAACCCAAAGAGGAAAAATGCGTCTTCATAGGATACCCTAAGGAAACTATTGGGTATACCTTCTATCTTAGATCCGAAGGCAAAATCGTTGTCGCCAAGAACGGATCCTTTCTAGAGAAAGAGTTTCTCTCGAAAGAAGTAAGTGGGAGGAAAGTAGAACTTGATGAGGTAATCTTACCTCCTCTCGAACCGGATAGAAGCAGAGCACAAGAAAATGTTTGTGAGGTGCCTGCACCGACTAGGGAAGAAGTGAATGATGATGATCATGAAACTTCAGAACAAGTTGCTACTGAACCTCGAAGGTCCACGAGGACACGTTCTGCACCAGAGTGGTACGACAACCCTGTCATGGAAATCATGTTGTTGGACAAGAGTGAACCTTCAAACTATGAAGAAGCAACAGCGGGCCCGGATTCCAACAAATGTCTTGAAGCCATGAAATCCGAGATAGGATCCATGTATGGGAATAAAGTATGGACTTTGGTGGACTTGCCCGATGATCGGCGAGCCATAGAAAATAAATGGATCTTTAAGAAGAACACTGACATGGATGGTAATGTGACCATCTATAAGGCTCGACTTGTCGCTAAGGGTTATCGACAAGTTCAAGGGATTGACTGCGATGAGACCTTCTCACCCGTAGCGATGCTGAAGTTGGTCCGAATCATGTTAGTAGTTGCCGCATTTTATGATTATGAAATCTGGCAAATGGATGTCAAAACGGCATTCCTGAACGACTTTTTTAAGGAAGAATTGTATATGATACAGCCAGAAGGTTTCATCGATTCTAATAATGATGACAAGGTATGCAAGCTCCAGCGCTCCATCTACGGGCTGGTGCAAGCATCTCAGAGTTGGAACATTCGTTTTGATGAGGTGATCAAAGCGTTTGGGTTTGTACAGACTTATGGAGAAGCCTGTATTTACAAGAAAGTGAGTGGGAGCTCTGTAGCATTTCTCATATTATATGTGGATGACATATTTTTGATGGGAAATGATATAGAACTATTGGAAAGCATAAAGGCCGATTTTAATAAGAGTTTTTCAATGAAGAACCCTAGAGAAGTTGCTTACATATAAGGCATCACGATCTATAGAGATAGATTAAGACGCCTCATTGGTCTTTCACAAAGCACATACCTTGACAAGATATTGAAGAAGTTCAATATGGATAAGGCTAAGAAGGGTTTCTTGCCTGTATTACAAGGTGTGAGGTCGAGTACGACTCAAAGCCCGACCACGACAGAAGATAGAGAAAAGATGAGTATCATCCCCTATGCTTCAGCCATAGGCTCTATTATGTATGCCATGTTGTGTGCCAGACCTGATGTGAACCTTGCCATAAGTTTGGTAGGGAGGTACCAAAGTGATCCAAGAGTGGATCACTGGACAGCGGTTAAGAAAATCCTTAAGTACCTGAAAAGGACTAAAGATATGTTTCTCGTTTCTGGAGGTGTCGAAGAGCTCGTCGTAAAAGGTTACGTCGATGCTAGCTTTGACATAGATCCGGATGACTCCAAGTCACAAACCAGATACGTGTATATTTTGAATGGTGGGGCAGTCAGTTGGCGCAGTTGCAAGCAAAGCGTCATGGCGGCATCTACATGTGAAGCGGAGTACATAGCTGGTTCGGAAGTAGCAAAGTAAGGATTCTGGATGAAGGATTTCATCACTGACCTAGGAGTAATTCCGAGTGCGTCCGGCCCGATGACTCTCTTTTGTGACAACACTGGTGCTATTTCCGTTGCCAAGGAGCCCAGGTTTCACAAGAAGACCAAGCACATCAAGCGCCACTTCAACTCCATTCGTGGATACATCCAGGATGGAGATATAGATATTTGTAAAGTACATACACATCTGAATGTCGCAGATCCGTTGACTAAACCTCTTCCATGAGCGAAACATGATTAGCACCAGAACTCTATGCGTGTTCGATTCATCACAATGTAACTAGATTATTGACTCTAGTGCAAGTGGGAGACTGTTGGAAATATGCTCTAGAGGCAATAATAAAATGGTTACTATTATATTTCCTAGTTCATGATAATTGTCTATTATTCATGCTATAATTGTATTAACCAGAAACCGTCATACATGTGTGAATATATAGATCACATTGTGTCCCTAGTGAGCCTCTAGTTGGATAGCTCGTTGACCAATAGATGATCATGGTTTCTTGATCATGGACATTGGATGTCATTGATAACTGGATCACTTCATTAGGAGAATGATGTGATGGACAAGACCCAATCCTAAGCATAGCACTAGATCATATCGTTCGTCTGCTAAAGCTTTTCTAATGTTGACTATCATTCCTTAAACCATGAGATTGTGCAACTCCCGGATACCGCAGGAATGCTTTGGGTGTATCAAACGCCACAACGTAACTAGGTGATTATAAAGGTGCACTACAGGTATCTCCGAAAGTGTGTGTTGGGTTGGTACGAATCGAGACTAGGATTTGTCACTCCGTGTGATGGAGATGTATCTCTGGGCCCACTCGGTAATCCATCATCATAATGAGGTCAATGTGACTAAGGAGTTAGCCATGGGATGATGTGTTGCGGAACGAGTAAAGATACCTCCCAACAATGATATTGAACAAGGTTTACGAATACCAACGATCGAATCTCGGGCAAGTATCATACCGGTAGACAAAGGGAATTGCATACAGGATTGATTGAATCCCCGACATCGTGGTTCATTCGATGAGATCATCGTGGTACATGCGGGAACCAACATAGATATGCAGACCCCGCTGTTGGTTTTTGATCAGAGAGGTGTCTCGGTCATGTTTGTATGGTTCCCGAACCCGTAGGGTCTACACAATTAAGGTTCGATGACGCTAGGATTATCATGGGAATAGTATATGTGGTCATTGAAGGTTGTTCAGAGTCCCGGATGAGAGTCCTGACGTCATAAGGAGTTCCGGAATAGTCCGGAAGTAAAAATTCATATATAGGAAGTGGAGTTTTGCTCACCGGAAGAGTTTCGGAGATCGCCGAAAGAGTACCGGGACCACCGGAAGGGTTCCGTGGGTCCACCGGGAAGGGCCACCAGCCCTGAAAGGCTAAGTGGGCCAACCCTAGGGCGTGGTTCCCGTGTTGTTTCCTCCTATTGACATTTGAAGTTCCACATTCGTGCTTTGGGGTAGCATCGACATGGACATCAGGTAAAGGTTGGACTTTGGGTACACAAAGGATCCATCGGAAACAACTTATAAAGAAGTGGCATACAATTTCCTCATGGGAGAATGGCTAACCTTACTAACGAAGATAATATAACAATAGGTCCTCCGGCGAGGTGTGCTAGACCGGACATCACCATACCAGGTTACATAAATACCAAAGTTATAATTCTTGGAAAATGTTTCAACCATCATATCTGCCCGAGATTCTGATATGATTGGTGTCAGGATACCTCAGACTCACGATGCGTGAGAAGAAAAGGGGGCAAAAAAATTGACGAGATGATGATGCAAGATTCTCGGGATATGAACTATGGAAGCAAGTCTTGAATCGGGAGTCATATTACAAGACACATTAATATAATGTCAAAACATTCATGACCCCATGGAATTCTTACAACAAAATGTAACCGAGTTCTGATTTGTGATCCATCATCAAGGATATCAAGGTCCTTGTGTAAGTATAGATTAGCTCTTATGAAGGAACTTGTTTTCCTTGATCAAATCAGTCAGTGGCTTGGGGTGATAAGAGAGTTATATGAAGTGAAGATAGCAAATCTTCAAAACATATAACACTTTGCACATACGTGAATGAATTGGAACGATTCCACAGGATGCAAAACAAAATTCAGAATCACGGCGGAAAAAATGCACGTGAACTTAGAGAAAACACTTATTTTATCAAACATATTCTTCACGAGCTAGGCACAGAGATCATGCTTTCATGGTTTCCAACACTAGCTTAAATGTTCATCATGAACAACGAAGAAGATGAGGATGTGGCTGACGGGCTCAACAACAATTCGTGGAGATTCCCACAAAGATGGATTTTCATGATTGAAGGAACAAGGTGATAGCATTGGTCAAACTAGATGATATAACGAGGTATTCCCGAGGAAAACATCCATAATTAAACATTAATAGAAAAGGTGCACCCAAAATATGGACTAAGTAGCACGACCAATGTTAGAATGTTGATTCAACAACCAACAGACTAAAAATAAACTTATTGTTCATTAACTCCAAGGCAATAGAGTTGCTCCGCCATAAGTGTTGAATTTACACATCACAATCCATTTGTCGATATTCTGGTTGGAAACAACACGGGAACCAAGAAATCAAAGGTGATGCCAAGAAGTATTGTTATATCAAGAATACTTAAGACATGTGCAATTATCACGACATTCTCGGCAAAATATGGTAATACTCCAAGGTAGAACATAACACGAGATGGCTAGCAAGGAACTTAAGGTTCAAGAAAAATAAGACCAAGTGTGCGTTTGGAAGGAAGGCAAGGATATCGTCAACGACGATACCAATTACCAAGGTGCAAGGATGCTACTTCTCATCATGAATTTAATTGATACCCTGGAAGATCTCAGAATGCTAATGATGAACATGACACATTTGTCGAGAAGTCTCATGAATATATAATGAATCAGCGACAACATCAATAAAAGAAATGGTGAAGCGAAAGGTTGTCCAAACCACAAATTCGAGTGCTAGCTCAGAATAGAAATTACATTTCAAGACAAGCAATATGATGTTCAAAGCTCGATGTATGCTTAATGCACTATTGGAATTGTGTTCCGAGGATGAAGGACATAGATAGTATGGTCAACCTCTAGCATGATGATGTAGCCTAACAACTTGGAATGACATGACCGAGTACAAACTCATAAGCCAAGAATATTACTAAGAGTTGTTGAATCGCAATGCATACTCGATTCAGTTATCGGTGTCCGTGAGTGTCCAAAAACTCAGATTATGAGGAAGCTAGAATCAATGAAATGTCATAGTTGATGAGGTTCTCATAAGAAGTTATATATCTCTGTGAGATTTTCTAGGATCCGAAGTATGTCTAGAGGGAGGGGGTGATTAGACTACTTGACAAGATAAAAACTTAGCCTTTTCCCAATTTTAGCTGTGGGCCAATTTTAGCAATTATGACTAGTCAAGTTCACCCTACACATGCATATATAAGAGTGTAGCAGCGGAGAGTAAAGACATGGAAATGTAATGTAGAGGGTAAGGTAGGAAGATCAAATGCAAAGGTTGACACGTTTATTTTTGGCGTGGTTCTGATAGGTGGTGCTACCGTACGTCCACGTGAGTGGATACTTCAACCCACGGAGGGTAACGTCTCAATAGTCCACAGAGGGCTCCACTCACAAGGGTTCCACAAAGAAGCAGCCTTGTCTATTCCGCCATGGCTTATGTCCGCATAGGACTAGCCTCACTCCCGACAGATCTTTATGAAGTAGGCGATCTCCTTGCCCTTACAAACTTCTTGGTTAAACTCCACAACACTAAGTAGGAGGCTCCCAAGCGACACCTAACCAATCTAGGAGGCACCACCCTCCAAAAGGTAATAGATGCGGTAGAATGATGAACTCCTTGCTCTCGTGCTTCAAAAGATAGTCTCCTCAACACTCAATCACTCTCTCACAGATTTGACATGGGTAGGAGAGATTGATTTTGTGCAAAGCAACTTGGGGAGGCTAGAAATCAAGTTTCAAATGGTTAGATTGGAATCTCTTGATATCAACACATGAGTAGGTGGCTCTTTCTCAGAAAAATGGATATGGCAAGACTAAGTGTGTTATGAGTGCTTCCTTTGTGAATGAGAGGAGGTGAATGGGATATATATATTGGCATCCCCAAAAATCCAACCGTTAGAACATTATTGCCGAACTCGGTGACAAATAAAGAATCTCGGTGGCACCAAGATGCACTAAATCTGGCAGCTTTTGAATTCTCGGTGAGACCGATATATGAAGCTCTGTGGTACTGATACGATGACCTAGACCAGTTTCCAAACCTCATTGAGACTGATTCCATTCTTAGAAATTACTATTCTTGGAGTTTTCTCAACAGAAAGTTGGTCAGTGAATCGCGGTGGCACCGATATGAAAGTTGGTGGTACCGAAAGATTAGGGTTTGGCACAGGATCTGTTTGGTGGAAAATCGGTAGGAATGAGTGGAAAAAGGTGGTGGCACCGATTTTGATGGTTTGGCTTTGGAGAGAGATATTTTGTGGGAGAATGCCTCAATATTTTTGGTGGCTACCTCTAAGCACTTGAGCTACCAATTCATCATAATACCTCACTGATACGTCTCCAACGTATCTATAATTTTTGATTGTTCCATGCTATTATATTATCTGTTTTGGATGTTTCATATGCATTAATATCCTATTTTATATTATTTTTGGGACTAACCTATTAACCTAGAGACCAGTGCCAGTTTCTGTTGTTTCCATTTTTTGAGTATTGCAAATAAGGAATATTAAACGGATTCCAAACGGAATAAAACTCCGGAATGATTTTTCTTGGACCAGAAGAAACCTGTCAGACTTGGAGAAGGGGGCAGGAGTCCTGCCGGGAGACGACATCCTGCAGGACGCGCCCTAGGTGGGGGTGCTGGCTTTTGGCCCCTGAAGGCCTACTGACCCTAATCTCCATCCAATAAATTCCCAAATATTCCCCCAATACCAAACGGACACGAAAAAATGTTTTTCCGCTCGCGGGAGCCTCTGTTCCCCTGAGATCGAAGATGGGAGCCTTTTCCGGTAATCTGCCGGAGGCGGAATCGATCACAGAGGGCATCTAGATCAAATCCATTGCCTCTTGGATGATGCGTGGGTAGTTTACCACACACCTACGGGTTCATAGCTTGTAGCTAGATGGCTTCTTCCCTCTCTTTGTTCTTCAATACCATGTTCTTCATGATCTTCATGGAGATCTATCCGATGTAATACTCTATTGCGGTGTGTTTGTCGAGATCCGATGAATTGTGGGTTTATGTTCGGATTATCTATGAATATTATTTGAATCTTCTCTGAATTCTTATATGCATGATTTCATATCTTAGCAAGTCTCTTCGAGTTATTGGTTTGGTTTGGCCAACTAGATTGGTAAGTCTTACAATGGGAGAAGTGCTTAGTTTTGGGTTCAATCTTGCAGTGTCCTCACCCGGTGACAAAGTAGGGGTAGCGAGGCACGTATTGCATTGTTTCCATCAAGGATAAAAAGATGGGGTTTTCATCATATTACTTGAGTTTATCCCTCTACATCATGTCATCTTACCTAATGCGTTACTCTGTTCTTCATGAACTTAATACTCTAGATGCAGGCATGAGTCGATCGATGTGAGGAGTAATAGTAGTTGATGCAGAATCATTTTGGCCTACTTGACACGGACGTGATGCCTATATGAATAATCATTGCCTTTGATATCTTCATAATTATTCGCTTTTCTATCAATTGCCCGACAGTAATTTGTTCACCCACCGTATTATTTTCCTTCATGAGGGAAGCCTCTAGTGAAACCTATGGCCCCCAGGTCCATTTTCCATATTATACTTTGAGTTCCATAAACCAAAAATATGAAAAATATATTGCTGCCATTTATTTACTTTTGTTTTACTTTTAGTTCTAGTAATCTTTTATATATATCTCTATCAGATCTCATCCTTGCAAATAACCGTGAAGGGATTGACAACCCCTTTTTAGCATTGGGTGCAAGTGTTTGATTGTTTGTGTAGGTGCTAAGATTGGGGCCTTGCTTGTTCCTCCTACTGGATTGATACCTTGGTTCTCAACAAACCGAGGGAAATACCTGTCTACTTTGTTGCATCACCCTTTCCTTTTCAGGGGAAAACAACGCAAGCTCAAGACGTAGCAAGAAGGATTTCTGGCGCCGTTGTCGGGGAGGATACATAGCAAGATCAAGCCCATCAAGTTACCATCACAAACTCATCTCTTGCATTTACTTTATTTCCCATTTGCCTCTTGTTTTCCTCTCCCCTACTTCTAAAACGATTTTCAAAAAATACCAAAAATATTGCCTTTTTATTCGCCCTTCTCCCGTTCGTCTTTTCGTTTGCTTTTTGTTTGCTTGTGTGCTAGATTGCTTGCTTTGTCACGATGACTCAAGAGAATACCAAGTTGTGTGACTTTTCCAATACTAATAATAATAATTTTATTGGTTGTCCGATTGCTCCCGCCACTAGTGCGGAATTTGATGAAATTAATGCCGCTTTGCTCAATCTTGTTAGGAAAGAACAATTTTCTGGCCTTCCTAGTGAAGTGGCCGCATCCCATCTAAATACTTTCATTGAGTTGTGTGATATGCAAAAGAAGAAATATCTGGATAATGAAATCGTTAAATTTAAGCTATTTCCTTTCTCACTACGAGATCGTGCTAAAACTTGGTTTTTATCTTTACCTAAAAATAGTATTGATTCATGGAATAAGTGTAAAGATGCATTTATTTCCATGTACTTTCCGCCCGCTAAGATTATCTCCCTTAGGAACGATATAATGAATTTTAAGTAGCTTGATCATGAGCATGTTGCTCAACCTTGGGAGAGGAAGAAACTAATGATTGGAAATTGCCCCGCGCATGGTTTGAGTTTATGGATGATTATACAATTTTTTTATGCGGGATTGAATTTTGCTTCTAGAAATCTCTTAAATTTCGCCGCGGGTGGTAATTTTATGTAAGTCACATTAGGAGAAGCTAATAAACTCCTAGATAAGATTATGGCAAATTACTCTCAATGGCATACGGAAAGATCTCCTGCTAGTAAAAAAGTGCACACTATTGAAGAAATAAATACTTTGAGTGAAAAGATGGATGAATTGATGAAATTATTTGCTAGTAAGAGTTCTCCTATTTATCCCAGTGATATGAATTTGTCTTCTTTGATTAGAAATAATAATAAATTTATGGATGTGAATATTGTTGGTAGGAACAATTTTGGCAATAATGCGGATAGAGGTAATTTCAATCCTAGGGTGTTTCCTAGTAATTCTTCTAACAATTATGGTAATTCCTACAACAATTCTTATGGAAATTATAATATGACGCCGTCTGATCTTGATAATAATATTAAAGAATTTATTAGCTCACAAAAAGGTTTCAATGCTATGATTGAAGAAAAATTGCTCGAGATTGATGATTTGGCTAGGAACGTTGATAGAATTTCTCTTGAGATTGATTCTTTGAAAATTAGATCTATTCCACTAAAGCATGATATTAATGAGTCTTTAAAAGCTATGATAATTTCTATTGATGCGTGTAAGGAAAGAACCAATAGAATACGTGCTAAGCGTGAATGGCTTGAAAAGGTGTTTTCGCGTGATAATAATGATGAAGATCTTAAAGTGATTGATGTGACTCCTATTGAATCTTTGTTTTCTAGTATAAATCTCAAAAAATATGGGACTGGAGATAAGTCAACTTTAGTTAAAAGGTGTCCCAATGATTCGGACTTTACATGTCTTAATGCTAAGATTGATAAAAGTGGGATTGAAGTGGTCAGAACTTTAAATCGCAATGAACCCACTCTTTTGAATTTCAAGGAATTTAATAATGATAGTTGTTCTTTGATTTACTGTGTTTCCTTGTTTCAATCCATGTTGAATTCTCAGCATGCTTATAATCAAAATAAAGCTTTTACTAAACATATAGTTGATGCTATGATGAAATCTTTTGAAGAAAAACTTGAGTTGGAAGTTTCTATACCTAGGAAGCTTTATGATGAGTGGGAACCTACTATTAAGATTAAAATTAAAGATTATGAGTGCCATGCTTTGTGTGATTTGGGTGCTAGTGTTTTCACGATTACAAAAACTATATGTGATGTGCTAGTTTCTGTGAATTTCATGATTGCTCTTTAAATTTGCATCTAGTGGATTCCACCATTAAGAAACCTCTGGGAAGGATTAATGATGTTCTTATTGTAGCAAATAGGAATTATGTGCTTGTAGATTTCATTGTCCTTGTTATAGATTGCAATCCTACATGTCCAATTATTCTTGGTAGACCTTTCCTTAGAATGATTGGTGCAATTATTGATATGAGGGAAGGAAATATTAGATTCCAATTTCCATTAAGGAAAGGAATGGAGCACTTTCCTAGAAAGAAAATAAAATTACCTTATGAATCTATTACGAGAGCTACTTATGGATTTCACACCAAAGATGACAATACCTAGATCTATTGCATTATGCCTAGCTAGGGGCGTTAAACAATAGTGCTAGTTGGGAGGGAACCCAATTTTATTTTTATGATTTTGTTTTTTGCTTCTATTTTTGAGTTATACACACATTATTACCTGTGTAATAATTGTGTTTTCTTGTTTTAATTAGTGTTTGATCCAAGGAAGACCTTTGGGATGGCCTACGGTGTTTGCAAGTTGATTTTGCTGAAAAAACAGAAACTTTCGCTCTCCATCAAGGAATTTTATAAATTCTCTTGAACGTGCTTTTGATCTGCAATTTTTACACAAGATTTATATACAAATTTCCCTAAGTTTCCTAATTTTTCAGAAGTTTTTGAGTTACAGAAGTATTCGAAGTTTATAGATTGCTACAGACTAGTCTGTTTTTGACAGATTTTGTTTTTTTTGGGTTGTTTGCTTATTTTGATGAATCTATGGGTTGTATCGGGGGGTATGAACCATGGAGAAGTTGGAACACAGTAAATATTACACCAATATAAATAGAGAATGAGTGCACAACAGTACCTAAAGTGTTGATTTATTTTCTTATACTAACGGATCTCATGAGTTTTCTGTTGAGTTTTGTGTTGTGAAGTTTTCAAGTTTCGGGCAAAGATTCGATGGAATATGGAAGAAAGAGTGGCAAGAGCCCAAGATTTGGGATTCCCAAGGCACCCCAAGCCATATTCAAGGATACCAAAGAGCCTAAGCTTGGGGATGCCCTGGAAGGCATCCCCTCTTTTGTCTTCAATCCATCAGTAAATTACTTGAGGCTATATTTTTATTCACCACATGATATGTGTTTTGCTTGGAGCGTCTTGTTTGATATGATTCTTTACTTTTTAGTTTGCCACAATCATCCTTACTGCACACATATTTTGAGAGAGACATGCTGAATCCTGAATTTATTAGAATAATCTATGTGCTTCACTCATATCTTTTGAGCTAGACAATGTTGCTCTAGTGCTTCACTTATATCTTTTAGAGCACGGTGGTGATTTATTTTATAGAAATTATTAAACTCTCGTACCTCACTTATATTATTTTGGGAGTCGTTTAAACATCATGGTAAATGGTTTAGGTTATGAATTTAGTCCTAATATAATGGGAAACCAAGAGGGATATAATAAAAACTTTCGTATTAAGTGCATAGAATATGATGAGAAGTTCGATTCCTTGCATATAGTTTTCAGATATGAAGATGGAACTACTTGTGTTAATTCTTGTGATTCCTGTAGCATGCACGCATGGTGAACCGTTATGTGATGAAGTCGGCGCATGATTTGTTTAATGATTGTCAACCTTTGTGTGGAGGTCAGGATCGTGCGACGGTTAACTCCTACCAACCCTTCCCCTAGGAGCGTGCATCTCATACTTTGCTTCAATAACTAATAGGCTTTTGCAATAATTTTGTGAGTTCTTTATGACTAATGTTGAGTTCATGGATTATACGCACTCTCACCCTTCGACCTTTGCTAGCCTCTCTAGTAACGCGCAACTTTCCCCGATACATTAAACCCACCTTCCTCATAACATCCACCATATACTTTCCTCAAAACAGCCACCATATCTAACTATTATGGCATTGTCATAGCCTGTCCGAGATATATTGCCATGCAACACCACCATCCCGTTTTTTTATGACATGCACCATCGCTTCCATATTGCTTATAAGTCATATTTTGTTCTAGATATCGAGTTGTAACCTTTGAGTTGTAAGTAAATAAAAGTGTGATGATTTTCATTATTAGAGCATTGTCCCGTGTGAGAAAAGGATGATGGAAGCTATGATTCCCTCACAAGTTGGGATGGGTCTTCGGACTTTACAAAAATAAAAGAGGCAAGCGAAGCCCATAAAAAATAAAATAAAGGAGGCCAAATATGCCCACCAAAAAATTGAGAGAAAGAGAGAAGGGACAATGCTACTATATTTTTCACACTTGTTCTTCAAAGTATCACCATGTTTTTCATAGAGAGTCTCCTATTTTGTCACTTTCATATAACTAGTGGAATTTCATATTTTGCACAACCACTTCATTTTCTTTTTAAGCTTTCATACACTTATAGCTCTAATGCATTTGTTGCATGGCAATCCGTACTCACTCACATTGATATCTATTGATGGGCATCTCCATAGCCCGTTGATACGCCTAGTTGATGTGAGACTATCTTCTCCTTTTTTTTCTTGGAACCTCCATGATACTCTATATTCACCTATAGTGCTATATCCATGGCTCAAGCTCATTGCGTGAGAGTTGAAAAGGTTTGAGAACATAAAAAGTGTGAAACAATTGCTTGACTTTCATCGCGCTTGTGCATGATTTAGATACTTTGTGTGGGGAAGATGGAGCATAGCCAGACCATATGATTTTGTCGGGATAACTTTATAAGGACATGTTATTTCAAAAGGACGCAATTGCCTTGTTAGTATGCTTGAAGTATTACTGTTTTTATGTCAATATTAGACTTTTGTTTCGAATCTTATGGATCTGAATATTCATGCCACAATAAAGAATATTACATGGATAATTATGTTAGGTACCATTTGATACGTCTCAAACGTATCTATAATTTTTGATGATTTCATGCTTTTATCTTGCCTTCTTTGTATATTTTATGTACCTTTTATATCTTTTTGGGACTAATTTATTAATTCAGTGCCAAGTGCCAGTTCCTGTTGTTCCGTGTTTTTGACTCTTTTCAGATCTAATTTTGGAACATAGTCCAAACGGAAGAAAAACCCTGAAATGATTTTTTCCCGAATGGAAGAAGTCTAGGGGGATTTTGGGCCAAGACAGGTGGGCTCAAGGATCCCACAAGCCCCCACTCCGCCACCAGGGGGGAGGCGGCGGTGGGCAGGCTTGTGGCCTCCCTGGCCGCCCCTTGACCTAGGTCTTTGGCCTATAAATTCCCAAATATTCCGCAAAAAATTAGGGGAGCCTCGAAAATACTTTTCCGCCGCCGCAAGCTTCGCGAGATCTCATCTCGAGACCCTTCCCGGCACCCTGCCGGAGGGTACTTTGGAGTTGGAGGGCTTCTTCTTCATCATCATCGCCCTTCCAATGACTCGTGCGTAGTTCACTTCAGGCCTACGGGACCGTAGTTAGTAGCTAGATGGCTTCTTCTCTCTCTTGGATCTTCAATACAAAGTTCTCCATGATCTACATGGAGATCTATCCGATGTAATCTTCTTTGACGGTGTGTTTGTCGAGATCCGATGAATTGTGGACTTGTGATCAGATTATCTATGATATATATTTGAGTCTTTGCTGATTTCTTCTATGCATGATTTAATTTCCTTGTAAGTCTCTCCGAGTCTTGGGTTTTGTTTGGCCAACTAGATCTATGATTCTTGCAATGGGAGAAGTGCTTGGTTTTGGGTTCTGCCATGTGGTGACCTTTCCCAGTGACAGTAGGGGCAGCAAGGTACACATCAAGCAGTTGTTATCAAGGGTAAAAATATGGGGTTTTATCATTGGTTTGAGATTATCCCTCTACATCATCTCATATTGCTTAAGGCGTTACTCTGTTCTTATGGACTAAATACACTAGATGCATGCTAGATAGCAGTCGGCGTGTGGAGTAATAGTAGTAGATGCAGAAAATATCGGTCTACTTGTTTCGGACGTGATGCCTATAGAAATAATCATTGCATAGATATCGCCACGACTCTGCACAGTTCTATCAATTGCTCGACAGTAATTTGTTCACCCACCGTTTACTTGCTTTCATGAGAGAAGCTACTAGTAAACACTACGGGCCCCGGGTCTATTCGCATCCATCGTTTACAACTCCGCTTTTACTTTGCTTTGTTACTTTGTTGCTTTCAGTTATCACTTGGCAAACAATCTATAAGGGATTGACAACCCCTTCATAGCGTTGGGTGCAAGCTTTTGTGTTTGTGCAGGATCTTGAGATACTCCTCCGCCAGATTGATACCTTGGTTCTCAAACTGAGGGAAATACTTACCTCCGCTGTGCTATATCATCCTCTCCGCTTCGAGGGAACACCAACGCAGAAGGATTCCTGGTGTCGTCAACGTGCCCATTCCTGGCGCCATTGGAAGGTCTTTTCTGCAGTAGCATAACGGACATCAGAAGCATTTCTGGCGTGGTTGCCGGGGAGGAGAAATCAAGATCTATCCAAGTAGGTCTCACAAACTCTTCTCTTGCATTTACTTTTTTTGCCAGTTGCCTCTCGTTTTCCTCTCCCCCACTTCATATTTCCCGTTTTCATTTGCCTTTCTCCTTCGCCGTTTTCTCTTGCCCTTGTCGTTTTCCTTTGCTGGTTTCTTGCTTGCTTGTGTGCTTGTTTTTTTGTTGAAGACATCATGTCTGAAAACACCAAACTTTGCGACTTCTCGAGCACTAATAATAATGATTTTATTAGTACTCCGATTGCTCCCGCCACTAGTGCGGAATCGTATGAAATCAACACAGCTTTTCTGAATCTTGTTACGAAAGAGCAATTCTCTGGCCTTCCTAGTGAAGATGTCGCATCCCATCTCAATACCTTCATTAAGCTTTGCGATATGCAAAAGAAAAGAGATGTGGATAATGACGTGATTAAGTTGAAACTTTTTCCTTTCTCGTTGCAAGATCGCGCAAAAACTTGGTTTTCTTCTTTGCCTAAAAATAGTATCGATTCTTGGGATAGGTGCAAAGATGCTTACATATCCAAGTATTTCCCGCCGGCTAAGATCATCTCCTTATGTAACGATATCATGAATTTCAAGCAACTTGATCCTGAACACGTTGCACAATCTTGGGAGAGGATGAAGCTTATGATTAGAAATTGTCCTGCTCATGGCTTGAGTTTGTGGATGATTATACAAATCTTTTACGCTGGCTTGAATTTCGCTTCTCGCAATATCTTGGACTCCGCCTCAGGTGGAACGTTCATGGAAATCATGTTAGGAGACGCTACAAAACTCCTAGAAAATATCATGACCAACTACTCTCAGTGGCACAATGAAAGGTCGCCTGCTAGCAAAAAGGTGCACGCTATAGAAGAGATTAACTCGCTTAGTGCTAAGATGGACGAGTTGATGAATTTGGTTTCTAGTAGAAACGCTACCGTAGATCCTAATGACATGCCACTATCTTCTTTGACTGAGAGTAGCAACGCTAGTTTGGACGTGAATTTTGTTGGTAGGAACAATTTTGGCAACAACAATGCTTTTAGAGGAAACTATGTTCTTAGGCCTTTTCCTAGTAACTCCTCTAACAATTATGGCGATTCCTATGACAACACTTATGGAAATCACAACAAGTTACCCTCTGATCTAGAGAGTAATATCAAAGAGTTCATCAACTCTCAAAAGATTTTCAATGCGTCCATAGAGGAAAAACTACTCAAAATAAACGATTTGGCTAAGAGCGTTGATAGGATGTCTTGTGATATTGATGCTTTGAAAGTTAGATGTTCTCCTCCCAAGATCAACTTGGATGAAACTTTGAAAGCTATGCGTATCTCCATGAATGAGAGCAAAGAAAGAACCGCCCAAATTCGTGCTAGACATGAATGGTTTAAAAGGGTGCGTTCTAGTGATGGAAATCACGAAGATCTTAAAGTGATTGCTGTGTCTCCTCTTGAATCTTTGTTTTCGCGTGTCAAACCTACTTATGGAGGGGCTGGATATGAATCCACTTTGGTTGAAAAACGCCCCGATGATTCGGAGTCCACCTATCTTGATGATAAAGGTGTGGAGAGTGGAGTAGAAGAAGTCAAAATTTTGGGTAGTAATGAAACTCCCACTTTGGATTTCAAGGAATTCAATTATGATAATTGCTCCTTGTTTGAATGCATTTCTTTGATGCAATCCATTGCAAACTCTCCACATGCTTATAGCCAAAGCAAAGCCTTTACCGCGCATATCGTAGATGCTATGATGAAATCTCTTGAAGAGAAGCTCGAACTAGAAGTCTCTATACCTAGAAAACTTCATGATGAGTGGGAACCTACAATCAAAATCAAGATAAAAAACTATGAGTGCAATGCTTTGTGTGATTTGGGTGCTAGTGTTTCCGCAATTCCAAAGTCTTTATGTGATATTCTTGGTTTTCATGAGATTGAAGAGTGTTCTCTATATTTGCATGTTGCGGATTCCACTGTCAAGAAGCCCATGGGGAGGATCGATGATGTTCTTATTGTTGCAAATAAGAACTATGTACCCGTGGATTTCATTGTACTTGACATAGATTGCAATCCTTCATGTCCCATTATTCTTGGTAGACCTTTCCTAAGGACCATTGGTGCTATCATCGATATGAAGGAAGGGAATATTAGACTTCAATTTCCTTTAAAGAAGGGCATGGAGCACTTTTCTAGAAAGAAAATAAGATTCCCTTATGATCTATGATGAGGGCTACCTATGGTTTGAGTACCAAAGATGACTATACGTGATTCCATCACTTTCGCCTAGCTAAGGGCGTTAAACAAAAGCGCTTGTTGGGAGGCAACCGAACGAATCTATCCTTTTTCTTTCTGTTTTGTGTTTTCCACACTTTCATAATTCTGCTATGATTGTGTTTTTTGTGTTTCTTTTTGCGTTTGTGCCAAGCAAAACCGTTATGATTAGTCTTGATGATGATCGTTTGGTCATGCTGGAAAAGACAGAAACTTTGTGCTCACGAAAAGAATTTTCATTTTTTTCTGTAAGAGATTTTGAGTTGATTATTTTTTCTGCTGATTGCTACGCAAATTCTTCAAACTGTCGTAATTCTTCAGAATTTTTGATGTAACAGAGGTATACGAAACATACAGATTGCTACAGACTGGTCTTCTGTTAACAGATTCTGTTTTTGTTGTGTCGGTTGCTTATTTTGATGAAACTATGGATAGTATCGGGGGGTATTAGCCATGGAAGATTGAAAGTACAGTAACCCAACATTAGAACAAGTAGAATTTAAGTTTGCTACAGTACCTAAGGAAGTGGTGGTTTGCTTTCTTGTACTAATGTTATGACGAGTTTCTGTTTAAGTTTCGTGTTGTGTAGTTTTCAAGTTTTGGGTGAAGTTCTTATGGACAAAAAGATAAAGAGTGGCAAGAGCTCAAGCTTGGGGATGCCCAAGGCACCCCAAGATATTCAAGGATGCCATAAAATCCTAAGCTTGGGGATGCCCCGGGAAGGCATCCCCTCTCTCGTCTTCAATCCATCGGTAACGTTACTTGGGGCTATATTTTTATTCACCACATGTTATGTGTTTTTTGCTTGGAGCGTCTTGTATCGTACGAGTCTTTTATTTTTGTTGTGTCACAATCATCCTTGCTGCACACCTAGAGAGAGATACATGCACACACCGTGATTTTGTCGAGCTTCACTTATATCTTTTGGTAGACAATTCAGCTCACATGTGCTTCACTTATATCTTCTGAGCTAGATACTTTTGCTCTATGTGCTTCACTTATATATTTTAGAGCACAGCGGTGCGTGGCTTGGTAGTTGATCTATGCTTTGAAAGTAGTCTCAAAAGGGGTGGTTATCCAAAGGGATACGAAAACTTCCACCTTCATGTGCATTGAATAGTTAGAGAAGTTTGATTCATCTCAATTAGTTTTGAGTTGTGGTTATGGTAATATTGAAGTCATGCTAGTAAGGTGTTGTGGATCTAGAAATACTTGTGTTGAAGTTAGTGATTCCCGTAGCATGCACGTATGGTGAACCGCTATGTGATGAAATCTGAGCATGATTAGTATATTGATTGTCATCCTTTGCGTGCAGGTCGGGATCGCGCGATGGTTTATACCTACCAGCCCTACCCCTAGGAGTATGCGTTGAATGCTTTGTTTCGATTACTAATTAAACTTTTGCAACAAGTATATGGGGTCTTCATGACTAATGTTGAGTCCATGGTTTATATGCACTTTCACCTTCCACCATCACTATCTTCTTAGTGCCGCGCAACTTTTGCCGGTGCACAAAACCCACAATTAGCCTCCCTCAAAACAGCCACCATACCTACCTACTATGGCTTTTTCAAAGTCATTCCGAGATATATTGCCATGCAACTACCACCATGACATGTGCCACCACGTCTACATTGCCTTTGCATGATCGTAAGATAGCTAGCATGTTGTTTCCATTGATGTCTATGCCATGCTAGATCATTGCCACGGTACACTACCGAAGGCATTCCATATAGAGTCATAGTTGCTCTAAGTTTTGAGTTGAAAGTGTCATGATCATCATTATTGGAGCATTGTCCCATGTGAGGAAATAAAATAGGCCAAAGAATCCCATAAAAAAGAGGCCAAAGAGCCCACCAAAAAAAGAGAGAAAAAGAGAGAAGGGACAATGCTACCACTTTTTCCACACTTGTGCATATTAAGCACCATGATCTTCATGATTGAGAGTCCCTCGTTTTGTCACCATCATATAGCTAGTGGGAATTTTTCATTATATAACTTGGCTTGTATATTCCAATGATAGGCTTCCTCAAAATTGCCTTAGGTCTTCATGAGCATGCAAGTTGGATGCACACCCACTGGTTTTCTTTAAGAGCTTTCACATACTTGTAGCTCTAGTGCATCATTTGTATGGCAACCCCTAATCATTCACATTGATATCTATTGATGAGCATATCCACATCTCATTGATATGCCTAGTTAATGTGACTATCTTCTCCTTTTTTGTCTTGCAACCTCCACCACATTCCACACCATCCATAGTGCTATAACCATGGCTCACGCTCATGTATTGCGTGAGAGTTAAAAATATTTGAGAAAGTAAAGGTGTGAAACAATTACTTGGCCAATACCGGGGTTGTGCATGATTTAAATTTGTTGTGCAATGATGATAGAGCATAGCCAGACTATATGCTTTTGTAGGGATAACTTTCTTTTGGCCATGTTATTTTGAAAGTTCATGATTACTTTGCTAGTTTTCTTGAATTATTATTGTTTCCACGTCAATAGCAAACTATTGTTTTGAATCTAATGGATCTGAACATTCACGTCACATAAGAGGAATTACAAAGGACACCTATGCTAGGTAGCATGAAAGCATCAAAAATTCATTCTTATCACTTCCCTACTCGAGGACGAGCAGGAGTTAAGCTTGGGGATGCTTGATACGTCTCAAACGTATCTATAATTTTTGATGATTTCACGATGTTATCTTGCCTTCTTTGTATGTTTTATGTACCTTTTTATATCTTTTTGGGACTAACTTATTAATTCAGTGCCAAGTGCCAGTTCCTGTTTTTTCCGTGTTTTTGACTCTTTTCAGATCTGATTTTGGAACGGAGTCCAAACGGAAGAAAAACCCCGAAATGATTTTTTCGCGAACGGAAGAAGTCCAGGGGGCTTTTGGGCCAAGACAGGTGGGCTCCAGGGAGCCCACAAGCCCCCACTCCGCCACCAGGGGGGAGGTGGCGGTGGGCAGGCTTGTGGCCTCCCTGGCCGCCCGCTGACCTAGGTCTTTGGCCTATAAATTCCCAAATATTCTGCAAAAAATCACGGGAGGCTCGAAAATACTTTTCCGCCGCCGCAAGCTTCCGTTTCCGCGAGATCTCATCGGAGACCCTTCCTGGCACCCTGCCGGAGGGGACTTTGGAGTCGGAGGGCTTCTTCATCATCATCATCGCCCTTCCAATGATTCGTGAGTAGTTCACTTCAGGCCTACGGGTCCGTAGTTAGTAGCTAGATGGTTTCTTCTCTCTCTTGGATCTTCAATACAAAGTTATCCATGATCTTCATGGAGATCTATCCGATGTAATCTTCTTTGGCGGTGTGTTTGTCGAGATCCGATGAATTATGGACTTGTGATCAGATTATCTATGATATATATTTGAGTCTTTGATGATTTCTTATATGCATGATTTTATATCCTTGTAAGTCTCTCTGAGTCTTGGGTTTTGTTTGGCCAACTAGATCTATGATTCTTGCAATGGGAGAAGTGCTTGGTTTTGGGTTCTGCCATGTGGTGATCTTTCCCAGTGACAGTAGGGGCACCAAGGCACACATCAAGCAGTTGCCATCAAAGGTAAAAAGATGGGGGTTTTATCATTGGTTTGATATTATCCCTCTACATCATGTCATCTTGCTTAAGGCGTTACTCTGTTCTGATGGACTTAATACACTAGATGCATGCTGGATAGCGGTCGACGTGTGGAGTAATAGTAGTAGATGGAGAAAGTATCGATTTACTTTTTTCGGACGTGATGCCTATAGAAATAATCATTGCATAGATATCGTCACGACTCTGCATAGTTCAATCAATTTCTCGACAGTAATTTGTTCACCCACCGTCTACTTGCTTTCGTTAGAGAAGCCACTAGTAAACACTACGGCCCCCGGGTCTCTTCACATACATCGTTTACAACTCTGCTTTTACTTTTCTTTGTTACTTTGTTGCTTTCAGTTCTATAAGGGATTGACAACCCCTTCATAGCATTGGGTGCAAGCTTTTGTGTTTGTGCAGGATCTTGAGATACTCCTCCACCGGATAGATACCTTGGTTCTCAAACTGAGGGAAATACTTACCTCCGCTGTGCTACATCATCCTCTCCGCTTCGAGGGAACACCAATGCAGAAGGATTCCTGGTGTCGTCAACGTGCCCATTTCTGGCGCCACTGGAAGGTCTTTTGTGCAGTAGCATAACGGACATCAGCATTCCACATCAAAAATTCTGTTTTTATGGGGATGCTTGATACGTCTCCAACGTATCTATAATTTTTTATTGTTCCATGCTATTACATTATCTCTTTTGGATGTTTTATATGTATTAATATGTTATTTTATGTTATTTTTTGGACCAACCTATTAACCTAGAGCCTAGTGCGAGTTTATGTTTTTCCATGTTTTTGAGTATTGCAAATAAGGAATATTAAACAGAGTCCAAATGGAATAAAATCTCCGGAATGATTTTTCTTGGACCAGAATAAACCTGACAGACTTGGAGAAGGGGGCAGGAGACCTGTCGGGAGAGGACAAGCACGCAGGGCGCGCCCTAGGGGGGCACGCCCTTTGCCTTGTGGCCCCCCTGCAGGCCTCCAAACCCTAAACTTCGTCCTATAAATTCCCAAATATCCCCCAATACCATACGGACACCAAAAGGTACTTTTCCGCCGCCGGGAGCCTCTGTTCCCGTGAGATCCAATCTGGGAGCCTTTTCTGGTAATCTGCCAGAGGCGGAATTGATCAGGGAGGGCGTCTACATCAAGTCCATTGCCTCTCCGATGATGCGTGAGTAGTTTACCACACACCTACGGGTCCATAGCTAGTAGCTAGATGGCTTCTTCTCTCTCTTTGTTCTTCAATACCATGTTCTTCATGATCTTCATGGAGATCTATCCGATGTAATACTCTTTTGCGGTGTGTTTGTCGAGATCCAATGAATTGTGGGTTTATGTTCATATTATCTATGAATCTTCTGTGAATTCTTATATCTATGATGTCATATCTTAGCAAGTACCTTCGAGTTATTGGTTTGGTTTGGCCAACTAGATTGGTAATTCTTGCAATGGGAGAAGTGCTTAGTTTTGGGTTCAATCTTGCGGTGTCCTCACCCAGTGACAAAGTAGGGGTAGCGAGGCACGTATTGCATTGTTGCCATCAAGGATAAAAAAATGGGGTTTTCATCATATTACTTGAGTTTATCCCTCTACATCATGTCATCTAACCTAATGCGTTAGTCTGTTCTTCATGAACTTAATACTCTAGATGCAGGCAGGAGTCGGTCGATGTGTGGAGTAATAGTAGTAGATGCTGAATCGTTTCGGCCTACTTGACACGTACGTGATGCCTATATGCATAATCATTGCCTTGGATATCTTCGTAATTATTTTCTTTTCTATCAATTGCTCGACAGTAATATGTTCACCCACCATATTATTTTCCTTCATGAGAGAAGCCTCTAGTGAAACCTATGACCGCCAGGTCTATTTTCCATATTATACTTTCAGATCTATAAATAGAAAATACGAAAAATATATTGCTGCCATTTATTTACTTTTGTTTTACTTTTAGTTCTAGCAATCTTTTATATCTATGTCTATTAGATCTCATTCTTGCAAATAACCATGAAGGGATTGATAGCCCCTTTTTAGCGTTGGGTGCAAGTGTTTGATTGTTTGTGTAGGTGCTAAGATTGGGGCTTTGCTTGTTCCTCCTACTGGATTGATACCTTGGTTCTCAACAAACTGCGGGAAATACTTATCTACTTTGCTGCTTTACCCTTTCCTCTTTAAGGGAAAACCAACGCAAGCTCAAGAAGTAGAACTCACCCCCTTCTAATAGTATTGGCTTTCCTATGGACTCAAAGTGATTTCTCACAAATGTAAAATGTAGAGTCCTCTTTCTTGAAGCTTGAGCCAATCCAATTCCTTACCTTCATTAAGGGGTTTCTCCTCAGAATCCTTTAGCCAAGGCATCTTTGAAATTTTCTGAAATATACTTGGATAAGATCATTAGTCCAATGATGCATATGTTGTGATCAATTATGAAAACCACCTTAGGGAGCAATCGTGCTTTCAATCTCCCCCTTTTTGGTAATTGATCACAACATATAGATCAAAGCTTCGACAAAATATATAATCAATGATTAGCATCGACACTTTTAGAAGTATGTGAAAAACAAGATCTCCCTCTAAATTGGCGCATTATTTGTAAATTTGCATAATGCACAATCAATTGGGATCATGCGTGACTCTTCCATGTCACATACAACTTGTTGGTGCGTATAAGTAATACGAATGGATAGTAATGGACATAACACCAAACAAGTAAGTGAATGATCATCATGTAGATAGCTCAAAGGTAATAACGTGGTAGCATCAAACAATCAAAGTATATGATCAAGAACTTCTCCCAAAAGATGAAGTCATCCAAAATACCAAAAAGTTTTGAAAAAACAAACGAGAGCAAATAAAATGCAAAGCTCTCCATCTCTCTCTGAGCCTATTTGGTATATACACTTCTCCCCCGTTGGCAATAAGTTACGAAAAGGTTCAAAGGTCTAGAACTAATCGTCTCCCTGGGCTCAATCTCCTCTGGTAGCTGATGATGGATTGGACAGGAGAGCATCGACGAAGGCTTCTACAGATGTCCCTGGAGGTGTAGACACTGTATGTGCAGGAGCTGGAGCTGGAGCTAAAGCCGAAGGTGTTGAAGCTTGAGGTGATGAAGTTGGTCTTGCTTCTGGAACTGGCAGAACTATTGACCTAGTATAGGTCATGAACTAAGTAGTAGTAGGAAGAGATGAGTCTTCATAATCATTGCTGGAGCAGGATACATGCACAGAATCTACTTCATGTTGAACTTGCTCAACAGTGGTAGTCAACTCCGTTACCTTGATATCAGGTCATGGAATTTAGTCTCCACGATCCTCTAGAGGCTCTTCTAGTTTATCAAGATCTCGGAAATTTTCTTCTCCATCCCCTGGATGATGTTGACTAGGAATGACATCTGCTCATCTCTGGTCCTGAGCTGTGGGGTTGGAGCTGGAGCATTCCTAGGTGCCTCTACCTCTGTGCCTCTCTTGCCTCTCGAGCTGTAGTTGAGTTGGGATGGTAGAGTCCATCACAACTTCATTATATTCAAACTCTGGCTGAAGTTGCAGGTGGGGACGATCAAGTAGATATGCATGCTTGCCAATCTTGGCATTGATGAGTATCTGAATATATGGGGGCATATCCACAGGATCTCTTCTCATGTGGAGCAATCCTCCTAGCAGTCTCAACTATGAAGTCCATCACTCTGAACCAGGTGTGGGTGTCTACATGATGCATCATATTGATGGAATAAGCTCTAATCATCTTATCATCTCCTGATTTGGGCATCATGGTGTATCTCATAATGGTGTTTGTAGTAGGTATCCCTGCTTGCAAGAAATAGACAGAGCCAAACTTGTGCGTCTGCACATACTTTTGGGGCACTGGCTCGTACATGTTTTCCATAGAGTTATGATTCATCTTCGATTCTGAGTATGCATACGGATCTCCTTCTTGTGCCTTTGGGGGAACAATTATAGTAGCCCACTTATCCACAGTAGATTCATACGGGTATCCCTGTGTCATCAATACAATCCTTCCATCAGAATAGAAATAAGCGGTTGAATAGAATTGCATGATGATCTCATCATTCCATGCAGTCATCACTTTGCCAACAAAATCTTCAATGCCAACTAGCCTTAAGTTTTCTCTCACATGGGGGAAATAATCTTCATTGGCCTTGATATATTCCGAATCGACAAATCTCATGTCGCTGACTGCAGGACTCTTATCAAGCGACACAATCTCATAGAAATCTTGTTGCTCCTTGGTGTGAAAACGGGGATCAATAGTAGTTCTCCTTCTAACAGCATATGGATCAACAGACCTCCACTTTCTTTGTCCTTGATCTCTTCTCTTCTTCATGTCCCCAGTAACTGGATGAACAGCATTGTGCAATGGCATATGAGTTCTCACCTTCATTAGCACAGGTGCATCCTCTTCCTCCTCTACGGCAAATTCTCTGGATGCACATCCTTTGTTCTTCTCTGCTCCAGGAATGTACTTAGTAGTCCTCTTGCGAGCTACATGCTTCTTAGGAGCTAAATACTTGTTGGTAATAGAAGGCTTCTTTGGCATAGCATCAACCATTAGCTTCTTCTTCTTAGGAGGAGGGACCTCAGTTGGCATTTCTTCCTCCTCATCATCATCAGCTTATGTTGGGTCTTCATACATTGAGGTTGGCCTACCAACAACACGGACAATTCTCTTTGTAGCTCTCTTCTGACCTGGCTTATTTGTAAGCCTAGCTTCTGGAAATTTTATGTCAGCAGGTGTGGCATACTCCTTCCTCATAGTCTTCGTGACTGTGGTCTGCTCTTTCTGCTTCTAGGGAATAGTTTCCTATGGGATAAAGTCAACATCTCCTTCATCTAAAATTATCTTCCTCCTGGACCTGGTAGCTGCTTGGAGCAAGCCATCGGAGCTAGGTGTTCCTGGGTCAGAAGGTGCCCTCTCAAGACTAGTGCTTGAGTCCATTTCACCACTGGGTTCACTGAAGTTGTTCTAACTATCCTTCAATCCTGACATTCTGTCAAACACCCAGGCAGACAACCAGACCGTGTGAAAATATATGGAAGAGTTGGAAAGGATGAGCATGACAGAAATCAGAAGTATTTTTGAAAAAACTGAACTCTGAAAAGTTAGGTTTAACATTCAGCATAAAGGGATTTCGGTTCCACCGAGTCAAAAATTTCAGAGCCACCGAGACTGACGTTCTGATTAACAGAAACTTGGCACGCTTTTCAGTTTCACCAAAAACGAGAACCCGGTTTCACCGAGACCGTTCTGAGTAGCATTAAAAACATTGATAAGACCAATTTTTCTGAACGGGTGACACCGACATTCAATCTTGCGGACAGCTAACCCTAAAAATTCCATTGTTCTCTAATCTACGAGGTTTTTCTTCTCGGTAGGATGAGTGCAAACGTGGAAATATTTGAACCCAAACTAATTGCACAAGAGTTTGAATTGCAAGCGCAAAAAGGGGCCGGATCGATACCCTAGTTTGGTGACGAGTCCGCTATGGCGGCGACGGCGGTGAAGATTACCGTCGACGGCAAAGACTCCGGTGGCGAGGGTGCATGGGAGATTCAAGGCGATGTCCAGAGGAGGGCGTGGCAGAAAGGAGGTATAGGAGGCGACATTTGAAGTGTCTTTCCAACCGTCGGGGCCGCGGGATATATATATATATATACTTCCTAGCTGTCGGTGAACCGAGATGGCATTTTCGGTGCCACCGAGTTCCATAACTATCAACACATAGTGAAAACCGTTGAGGCCGAAAATAAAAAATCGGTGGTACCGAGATAAGAAAACTTAATCAACCCTAGGCTTTGGTGGGACCGAGATTTTGAGGTTGGTCACACCGAGATGCACTTTGGCAGGTTTTGGAATTTAGCCCTTGTCAATAGGATCTCCGAGTGATCCTCATATAGAGTGTCCCTAAAGTGCTTGCTCAAAATTTGTGATGTACCATGAAAAGAATTTGAGACAAGAAAACATAGATAGCTAGAGGGAGGTACTTAGGCATTCTTGAATTTCCAATTGGGCAACAGAAATAGAAAGCTGAATAAGAACAATTGGATATGCTTGAATGAGCAAAATATGCATACCAACATTCTTACACAATAAGATGTCAAATAAAACATGGTGAACATGCATACACATTCTAACATCTATCAAGCACTTTGGTGATGAAGAAGTCATCTATGTATGAGTATATTGACTTAGTATGCAAGTAAGAGTACTTGATCATGGGCCATACTCATTGTTTAAGCACAAGTGGGGTTACCACTTTACATAAAGCATTAATGTGTTCACATCTTTAGGACATGCTTGTATTCAAGTCTTAGAGTAAAGCTCCCCCTTGATGTGACATCCCCCTAAGAGGGATAAACTAACCTTGGGTTTTGTCGTAGAAGACTTCAAGTAGGTATAGTAGTGGTGGATGCTCATTGTTGATGAAGATCATCTTTAGTTGGGAGCAACCCTTGTTGTTTCTTACTCTTCTCACCTACATGGGTTAGTCCCAAAACACAAGGAACATATGCAAGAATATCTATGAACATGCAATGAAGTGCATGTGAGATGATGTCCGAAGACGCATTAAATACGTTCTCCCTTGCTTATCTTTGAGGCAATGTGTGACTACATGAACTAATGCTATGGTTGGAGTTGATTGCATAAAGTTCTTACCAAAATGAATAAGAATGAATTTGATTGGTAGAGTCACCCCTCAAGAACTCTCTAGTTCTTCCGCTTGGGGACCCACATCGACTTGATGGTGATCCTTGAAGTTGTGGTAGAACTAGATGAGGTAGTGCTAGTATTGTCCTTGGGAATCCACTCGACCTTAGCTTGGGGTTCTACCTCGAATGAGTCAATCTCCTCTTGAAGCTTGCCCTTTCCCTTGTTGTCTTGTGGTGGAAGGTCATCTTGAGAGCTTGTTCCCTTGGGAAGAGTATGATCGTACTTCTCCTCTTTAGGAACAAACTTTGGAATGGTATATGGACATTCTTCCCATTCATCTCCGTTGTCATTGAAGTAGCCAACACCTTTCTTCTTCCTATGTCCTCCTTGCTTGCGCACAATTTACTCGAATTGCTTACTTCCGATAAGACTCTTGAACACACCTTTCTCTATAATCCCTTTCAATAAATCATATTCTTGCTCAAGTGTAACTTGGCTGAGAGAATCATTAGTGGAATCAAGAGATCTACTAGCAACAACATCATTTGATCTAACTTCAACATTGTTGTTACTAGATGAAGAAACTTTCTTGCCTTTTTTACTAGTGTTCTTAGGTTTAACTTGTGGAATAAAAGTAGACAAGAGTAATCATTTTTCTAGATAAGAAGAACTCTTCTTTAGAAGATCATCATTGATTGCTTTTAGAAACTCATGCTCCTGCTCTAAATGTAGCTTCTCGAAGCTTAGCTTCTCATGAGTTCTTGCAAGCTCTCTATGATCTTCTAGAGTAGTTTCATGAGCTAACTTAAGAGTGTTTAATTCTATAGTTAGTCGTTACATCTCTTTCTCATCATCATCATTTCATTTCTTGGTTGTCAGACTCGGAGCCGGAAACCCATTCACAAACGTGAGCTTGATGTCTTCTTCTTGAGCTGCTCTTGGTTTACTTATCCTTCTTCTCTGATTTCTGGCCTCTTCGGGAGTGTCTTCGTTCATAATGATTTTCTCTACTCCTCTCTCTGAGAGGTAACTCATCTCTTGAGCTTCGTCTTCTCAGTGACCCTTCTCTTCTTTTGTGGGGAGCCGACCACTCATTGGAATAGTGCCCACGCTTTCCACAGCTGTAGCAATTTTTGTCACAACTAGACGAACGTTTCTCATTGTATCTTGAGATTGAGCTTCTCTCTTTGCCTCTACTCTGGTAGAACTTGTTGAATTTTCTAACCATGAGGCTGATCTCTTCATTGGTAACAAGGTTTTCATTTGAAGTGGCGGGAGCATCACTTGAAGCTTTGTATGCACCGCTTGACTTGTTGTGCAACTCATCTTTGTCCTTGAGTGACATTTCATGAGCAACAATCCCTCCAATGACTTTAGTTGGCTTGAGATCCTTGTAGTTTCGCATCATTTGGATTAATGTGCACATGGTGTCATATCTTCCATCCAAGTCTCTAAGTATATTCTTGATGATGAATTTGTCGGTCATCTCTTCGCTTCCTAAGCCGGCAATCTCATTTGTGATGAGAGCTAGCCTAGAGTACATCTCATCGACTCCTTCACCATACTTCATCTTGAACTTGTCAAGCTGACTTTGAAGCACATCCAACTTAGATTCCCTGACAGAGTCAGTACCTTCGTGCATATCAATCGAAGTATCCGAAATTTCCTTTGCATTCTCAAGGCGGCTGATTTGGTTGAATTCTTCGAGGCACAAGCAGTTGAACAAGATGTCACAGGCTTGAGCATTGTATTGCAACATCTTCAGTTCTTACGCCATCGCATCACGGTCCGGTTCAATTCCTTCTATGAAGAAATTACCTTGCACACCAACACAAACAACATCCCAAATGGTAGGATTATGACCAAGAATATGCATTTTGATCTTATGCTTCCAACTAGCGAAATTTGTACCATAAAAATATGGATCTCTACGGTGATAATTTACCTCACTAGACGCCATACTCTCCTAGGTTGTGAAACCAATGCAATGGAGACCAAAGCTCTAATACCACTTGTAGGATCCGAAGTATGTCTAGAGGGAAGTGATTAGACTACTTGACAAGATAAAAACTTAGCCTTCTCGCAATTTTAGTTGTGGGGAAGTTTTAGTAATTATGACTAGTCAAGTTCACCCTACACATGCATATCTATGAGTGTAGGAGCAGAAATTAAAGAGATGTAAATGTAATGTAGAGCGTGAGGTAGGAAGAACAAACGTAAAGGTTGACACGGTGATTTTTGGCGTGATTCCGATAGGTGGTGCTATCGTGCGTCCATGTTAGTGGAGGCTTCAATCCATGAAGGGTAACGACTATGAGAGTCCACGAAGGGCTCCACCCACAAGGGGTCCACGAAGAAGCGGCCTTGTTTATTCCACCATGGCTTACGTCCACAAAGGATTATCCTCACTCATAGTAGATCTCCACAAAGTAGGTAATCTCCTTGCCCTTACAAACTTCTTGGTTCAACTCCACAACACTAAGTAGGAGGCTCCCAAGCGACACCTAACCAATCTAGGAGGCACCACTCCCCAAAAAGTAATAGATGCGGTAGAACAATGAACTCCTTGATCTTGTGCTTCAAAAGATAGTCTCCTCAAGACTCAATCACTCTCTCATAGATTTGGCATGGATAGAAGAGATTGATTTTGTGGAAACCAACTTGGGGAGGCAAGAGATCAAGTTTCAAATGGTTGGATTGTAATCTCTTGATCTGAACACATGAGTAGGTGGCTCTTTCTCAGAAAAATGGATGTGAGTATGTTCTGAGTGCTTCCTTTATGAATTAGAGGAGGTGGATAGGGTATATATACATGCATCCCCAAAAATCCAACTGTTACAACATTATTGCCCAACTCAATGACACCGAAAAGAATCTCGGTGGTACCTAGTTGCACTAAATGTGGCAGCTGTTGAATTCTCGATGAGACCGATATACGAATCTCGGTGGTACCGATACGATGACCTAGACCGGTTTCAAATCTAGGTGATACTGATTCCATTCTCGTAAATTCTGATTCTTAGAGTTTTCTCAATAGAAAGTTTGTCACTGAATCTCAGTGGCACCGATATGAAAGTTGGTGGTACCGAGAGATCAGGGTTTGGGAAATGGCCTGTTTGGAGGAAAATCGGTAGGACCAAGTGGAAAAAGTTGGTGGCACCGATTTTGATGGTTTGGCTTTGGACATAGATATTTTGTGGGAGAATGGCTCAGTATTTTTGGTGGCTGCCTCTAACACTTGAGAAACCAATTCATCATAATACCTCTCCCCCTTTTAATAGTATTTTCTTTCCTATGGACTCAAAGTGATTTGTCACAAATGTAAAATGCAGAGTCCTCTTGCTTGAAGCTTGAGTGAATCCTGTTCCTTCCCTTCATCAAGGGGTTTCTCCTCACAATCCTTTAGCCAAGGCATCTTTTAACTTTTTTGAAATATACTTGGATAAGATCATTAGTCCAATGATGCATATGTTGTGATCAATTATCAAAACCACCTTAGGGAGCAATTGTGCTTTCAAATTATCAAGATACCATGGATAATACTCACAGGTAGATGTGGGGACCCCAACTTGTAAGTTGTGATCACCGAATGCACGTGTACAGTGACCTCGGAGATCAATGCTCACTGAAGTAATAGAAGCTGAATAGCAAGAGTCTTACATCCATACATACCGTATGATACAAATAAGGACCATTAAGGCCTAGTCATTACATAGATAGGGCCTTGAAGGCCGACACACTAAACACAACTAACAGCGGATAACTTGGTTGAAAGCGTGAACCCATGCCATGTTCCTTAACCTACAAGCATTCTGACTCAGAAGCGTCCTAGTTCGTATGTTCATCATCGAAGAACTCTTCTCCAAACTCTTTCTCTTCCATGCTAGCCAATTAAATAACCAGTGGCAAGCCAATGAGTACTCTAAATGTAGTCGCTTGCAACCCATGCTATGAAACAAGGTAATAATGAAGTATGACATAACACTAGTATGCTATTTTGCGGAAAGCACATTTTTCTCTAGTGCATTAACATGATCAACTTCTCGTGCGGCATGCATCATAAGGTAAACGGTAACCAAGTGAACACGTTACACATACCAATATCAACTCAGGGTTAAGGACCCACGTTCACCCAACATGCCAAGTCATCTGACTTAGTTCATTATTCCTACTTCCACAATTCCCCCCACACACACTCTTGGTTTAAGCAAAAACTCCTGGACGTAGTTTAAGCAGCACCACCCAACTGTCCTTGACCATGGACACAACTATTCGAATAGTTTTACATTGTGCACAAGTTGCACACTTTTCCCAGAAGATTCAGGAAACTTCCATGTCAGCACATGACTCGTGCCATTTCTCATACCCAGGGTAAGTACCTGAACATCACCTTTCCCATGACGATACTATGAAAGAGTCTACTCGTTGGTGACAATCCCTCATGATGTACATCAATCATCCATGAGGGCACACAATGGTGTACCTGGTGTCTGTAAAAACAGCCCATGGTCGCCCTTCCTAGGCACGACCCCATCACGAGAGTGACCACATCACTCCCGCCATTAGTAATGTGGGCTCTCTACTAGCATCGATCATAGTAATCAGCAAAGCTCCGTGCAACGACTAAGATGCGACCCTTTCCCATTTTGGGGGCAATGCCTCAAAAGGGAAAGAGGTGCATCTAAACGTTTCGCAAGCGAGATAATCATAACATTACATAACTGAAGAATGACAAATAGGGCATACACTTGCCATCTGACGATAGTATAACATAAAGTTTACACCTACACAATTATTCACAGCAAAGTTTAGTCCCGCTATGGACAATATGAAACAAGTAAAACTATGACATCCCGCGTGCTGGCCCACGATCACGACCACAGCTTTAGTCCTCTGGATAGTTCACGTACAATCGGTCAGACTCCTCATCATACTGCCACTTCAGCTGGGTGTCATCAGGATCTCCTGCGTCGGGCGTACATGTAGGGTTTTGTAGTAAACTGTGAGCCACGGGGACTCAACAATCGGATGACCTTGGTATCGAATCTAGTCAAGTTATTAGGTGAGGAAGGTTTAGTGTATAGGTTTGCAGCAAACTAAGCATATATGGTGGCTAACTTATGATGATCAGAGTAATTGATATGGTGGTCTACGCGAGCGGTCAATGACTAGATGATCACTAAGTGATCCTGAACACCTACTTACGTCAAACATAACCCCACCGTGTTCCCGATCGAAGAGAGGTCTTCGAAGGAGACAGTCACGGTTACGCACACAGTTGGCAGTTTTATTAGAGTTACTTTAAGTTGTCTAGAACCGGATGTTAACAAATTATCCATGTTTGCCACATAACCGCGGGCACGGCTTTCCAAAAGATTAAACCCTGCAGGGGTGCTCCAACTAGTCCATCACAAACTGCCACGGGCCACAAAGTAATCCTCTATCATGAATCTCGTAATCTCATCGGATTCCTTAGAGGAAAACCTCAACTTTGAGGAGACCCAAAGTTTCACCGGGATTCCTATACGCAAGATATATCACTAAGGTAAGACGAACCTACCAGGACCTCCCGTCGTGTCGACAACCCTCATAAGAGCCGCATATCTCAGTCTCAGGACACGACGGATGAGTCACACTACGGGTTAAACCAAACCTCGAGTTGCCCCGTGGTGGCCCCATAATCTGCTCAATTTGGACCAACACTCATGAAGAGCACTGGCCCGGGTTGTTGATTAAATCCTTGGGGTAGCTATTCCCTATGCAAATTATTATTAGGTGATTAGCAAATTAAAACCAATGTTGGGTCCTGCCGGACAAGCCTTAACACTACACGATTTATCTAGGGGGTCCCCATAACAACCCCGACCGTGTTAAGAGCGATCAGTTATGGAATCAAACACCGGTAACCGAAACTAAGGCGACAACAACGGAACAAATCACCCGGCAAAAGGCTAGGCCTTCCGTCATTTACCAAGTATATAGGTACATTAATTAAATAACATATTAAACATAATGATATCGAAATACGCATGTTATCACATGAGACATCTGGCACCTGTAACTAGCAAAGCTATTGATTAGAGGTTGAGCAGGCCTACTTAGCCAAACAACATTTGCTAGGAGAGGGAGGTGTTTGGGTTTCATGGCAATGACAGGAGGCATTATATCAAGTGGTAGGCAGCGAGCAAGTATCGAAGGAAACATGACTCTAAGCATAACAAAGCTAGATACGGTATCAAGCTCACGGTCAGCTTGCCTGTGAATTCTTCAGCTTGGAAGTGCTCTTGATCTTCCTACATGTACTCTCCAGAATCCACGTACTCTCTCTCTGTTCCCGATGCTACCCAAGATAAAATAACAACCAATGAACACCAATACAACAAGATGCAACAAACAATATGATGCATGAGTGAAGAAGGAAGCATGCATCACTATTCCAGTCACTTTCATATGCATTAGTTGAGTTCATAGAATTTTGGACAGAACTTCATATTTAGTTATCTTGACATGCATGATGATGGCATGATCATGTGAATCACAAGAAAACGAAGCAAAAACATATAAAGAACGTAGAGAACGGAGCTATGAATCAACCAGAAACTATGAAACAAGATATGGAGACATACGGTTCAAATCCACCACAAGCACACTCCAATGGCACTCTCCTGGTGTTACCAGGCTGCCACATGATCAAACAATCAAATATAAGTGGGGTGGTGCATGGAAACATACCACACGAACAACAATGCCCACACAAGCTTCAAATCAACAAAACATGCTATCTATTTTCAACAACATCATAGCAGTTTGTCCACAACATTTAAAGTACCTACAACCATCCAAATGAGCCAAACAAGATATGGGGCAAAAGCCATTCAAAAGCTCTACAAGCCTGTGCAAGAATTTAGTACAAAGGAGTCACTCATGAATAGATCTACATGCACTAACTTGGACAAAAATTACAGATTCTGGGACTTTGTGAAAATCTCAGATTTTCACCAGCTGCTTATGCTTTGAAGCATTTTGGCAGCCTCCAAAATGATATCTACAAGAAGTTAATAAACATGAAATTTAACAGGGAGATAGACAAACACAAAAGCTCACAAACTTTACTTTGTTGTATGGGCTTATTCCCAACACATGAGCTTTTGCAACCAAACCGACAAGGGAAGAAAATAACAGCAGATTGTCAGACTTGGTGAAAATCACAGATTTTCACAAAGCTGTCAGTTTCAGCCAAGTGTCAACTTTGACAAGGCACAATAGGTGCTTACAAATTCCTATGAACAAAACAAAGACCCCATGCTGTAGAGGGGTTCACCCACTACTACTACATCAAGGATTCATCCTCATAGGGTCAAAGCACCACATAATACGAAGAACTAAACTTGGCATCATGACAGAAAATGACAAATTTATGAAGTTGCTCTAAAGTGAAATCTGATTGCACCAATGGATTCCTGGGATGATTCTACCCCAAAAGCATATATAATACATGGGTACTTGCATGTAACCTCTTGGCACAAAGCTATCTCGAAAAAGAACCTCAGAATCCAATAAGACATGTAGGATCTATATCACATGTAAAGTAGCACTTGTAGCATCAACTACACCTACATATGCACACACCCAAGCCCATACACCACTACATCACACCATAGTGGAAAGCATAATCCCTCATGCACAAGTGCATATGTGCACTCATGCCCACACACACACATGCATGAACACATACACACAATATATGTGCTCACACACACACACTACAAGAGGTGCATCATGAGGGGCTAGACCCTCTTCCACATATGCATCTGCCACCACATGCACACACACACACACACTCACATATGTGCACATCTCCCTCATGTGCACACACACACACTCACACACATACACACCTAGTGCACACACCACCTACACACACTAGTACATACACATGCACTTGCACACACACATACATGGTATCCTAGGTAGTAAAATAAATACACACCAATGCTGTAGCTAAAAGAAAAATCAGCATGCTTGCTGCCCAAGAAAAGGAGTAGGAAAAATAGAATGCACGAGGGAACAAAGCAAAAAAATAATATGGGGAGCCCCTGGACTCGAACCCAGGTTCCCCTGGTACAACACACAGGCACACACCACTACACTAGCGCGCGGTTCTCACCAGATAAGGCGAAGGAACCCAAGTGAACCTTCTCTGCTAAACACTACCACCGGCAAAACAGAAAATAAAAAGGCCCTGCGGGGATTCGAACCCTCGTCGCGTAGTTCTGCGCGCAAGGGTCAAGCCAGTTGAGCTGGCGCGTGCTACTCTCCCAGAGGGGGAGCTCTAACCAGGTAAGCTAGGAAAAGGGGTGGCCTTGCTCTTCTTTTGGAGAGAGGCGCCGGCGATGAGCTCACCGGAGCGGGTCGTCCTACACACGCACATACATGTCAACGGGGACTCCTGCAGCTGCTCTACATCTACGAGAGGGACGCGTCGGCCACGAACAGAGGGACTACGACATGCACGCGCAATAGCAAGCAACAACAGCAGCTGCACAACCTGCCGGTGCAACTCCGGTTGGCCTTGAGCTCACGGCTTGGACGCGTCTAACGGAGAGGGGAAGAGGAGGAGAGCAAGGGCCTCTCTCACCTAGCGTGCCGAGGAGAGGGAAGCGCCGAGTAGGAATAGGTGTCGATGACGAGGTGCTGTAGTAGGGGCCGCCGTAGTGAAAGAAGAGGACACTACTGGAAATCAGTATTTTGCCATCTCCCTAGTCTTTGCCGTCTGCTAGCTGATGGCAAAGATTGTCTTTGCCGTCAGCTTCACCAAAACAGACGGCACAGTACTGGCTGATGGCATACAGTCTTTTTGCCATCTGTCACCCCTTTGCCGTCTGCTAGCGGACGACAAATAGTCCAGAGGCAGACGGCAAAGATGTAGATAGGCCCACCTGACCGAGAAGTGGCTAGGTCAAATAGGAGTCGGACCTTTGCCGTCTGCTAGCGGACGGCAAAGAGTCCGGAGGAAGATGGCAAAGAGTCTAGACTCTTTGTCATCCGCCGGCAGACGGCAAAGCGCTAACTCCGTTAACGGCTCCTCCCCCCCCCCACCCCGCCCTCTCTCTCTGTGTAACGACTCATCCCCGCGCGCTCCTCGCTCTCTCTCCCCACCCCGCGCGCTCCTCTCTCTGTAATGGCCGCCAGGACCACCGTCGCGCCGCCGCCCCCGTCGCGTCGCCGCCCCTGTCGCGCCCCACTGCCGCCCCTGTCGGCCCTGTCGCCCCCGCCGCCGCCCCTCTCTCTCTCCCCACCTCGCCCCCGCTGCCGCTGCCGCTGCCCCACCACCGTCGCGCCGCCGCACCTGGCGCCCCCGGCGCCGCCCCGCCACCCCGGCCCCTCCACAGCCGCCCCTCTCGGTGAGCCCCCACACCCCCACCCGCATTATTTTTTACTAGTTTTATTATTTTTTAGTAGTTTTAGTAGTTGTTATTGTTAGTAGTTTTAGTGGTAGATTTAGTTGGGTTAGTAGTTTTAGTTAGGTTAGTAGATTTAGTTAGGTTAGTAGTTCTAGTTAGGTTAGTAGATTTAGTTAGGAGGAGAAGAGGAGAAGAGGAGGAGGAGGACAAGAAGAGGAGAAGAAGAGGAGTAGGAGGAGGAGGAGGAGGAGAAGAAAAAGAATAAGAAGAGGAGAAGAAAAAAATAAGAAGGAGAAGAAGAAGAAAAAGAAGAAGAAGAGAAGAAAAAAATAAGAAGGAGAAGAAGTAAAGAAGAAGAGAAGAAGAAGAGAAGAAGATAATAAGAAAAAAATAAGAAGGAGAAGAAGATAAAAAAGAAGAAGAAGTTGATTTTTTATTGTTTGGTATTTAGTGGTAGCTAGATTCTTTTTTAGTTACTTAGTGGTACATTCTGTTTTTGTTATAGTGGTAGATTCTGTTTTTGTTTTTTTTTTGCTGTTTAGTGCTATCTAGGTTTAGCGATAGGTTTAGTTAGCTTGGTTAGTTAGGTTAGTTAGTTAGTTAGCTTACTAGAAAGAATAGGAAGAAGAAGAAGAGGAGGAGGAGGAGAAGAGGAGAAGAGGAGGAGGAGGAGAAGAAGATGAAGAAGAAGAATAGGAGGAGAAGACAAAAAGAAGATCACATGTTTGGTATTTAGTTTTTTAGAATTAATTAGTAGTTTTAGTGGTAGATTTTGTTAGTTAATTAGTAGATTTAGTGGTAGATTTTGTTAGTTAATTAGTAGATTTAGTGGTATATTCTGTTAGTTTATTCGCCCATCATTATTGCTTAGGTTCAAGACTACTTCAAAGAAGATCACATGTTCTTTTGTTGAAATCAAGTCTGTCAAAATAATGTATCGTCTATATTTATTGGTACCGGAGAAAAACAGGACAACTTAAATAATATTGCCATCCTCAAATGTAGAAAATATCAAAAAGTTTTATATAAACTGAAAAGTAGTATAGGTAACCTGGAAAGTCCTCTCGACCAAAAGGGCAACTTCTGGACCTGCGAACGATGCGTGGTAGGTGCATGTCCATGCAGCAGGGTAATTTCCCCAACAATGACATAATTAGTCCATTTAGCTCCAAAATAGCATAATAAGCTCAAAATGGCATAAGAACCTTGGTTAGCTCATTAATATTATATACTTAGCTTGTTTTCCTCTAAAATGGGATAATTAGCCCATTTAGCTCAAAAAAGACATAATTAGGTAATTTAGCTCCAACAAGAGGAGAAGAGGAGAAGAACTACGCAAAATGAAAAGAAATAAGGAGAAGAAGAAGAAGAAGAGAAGAAGGAGAAGGAGGAGGAGGAGGAGGAGAAGGCCAAGGACCTTCTATCCTTCTCCTCCTCCTCCTCCTCCTCCTCCTCCTTCTTCTTCTTGATTTCTTCTTCTTGTCCTCCTCCTCCTCTTTCTTCTCCTCTTTCATATTATCCTTGCTTTAATTAACCCAACAATGACATAATTAGCCCATTTAGCTCCAAAATACCATAATAAGCTCAAAATGGCACAATAACCTTGGTTAGCTCATGAATATTATATACTTAGCTTGTTTTCCTCTAAAATGACATGATTGGAATATTTAGCTCAAAAAAGACATAATTAGGTAATTTAGCTCCAACAAGAGGAGAAGAGGAGAAGAAATAGGCAAAATGAAAAGATAGAAGAAGAATAAGAGATGAAGAAGAAGAGAAGAAGGAGAAGGAGGAGGAGGAGGAGGAGGAGAAGGCCAAGGACCATCTAGTCCTTCTCCTCCTCCTCCTTCTTCTTGATTTCTTCTTCTTCTCCTCCCCCTCCTCTTTCTTCTCCTCTTTCATATTATCCTTGCTTTAATTAACCCAACAATGACATAATTAGCCCATTTAGCTCCAAAATACCATAATAAGCTCAAAATGGCATAAGAACCTTGGTTAGCTCATGAATATTATATACTTAGCTTGGTTTCCTCTAAAATGACATAATTAGCCCATTTAGCTCAAAAAGAAGGAGAATAAGAAGAAGAAGAAGAAGAAGAAGAAGAAGAAGAAGAAGAGAAGAAGAAGAGAAGGAGAAGGAGAAGAAGAAGAAGGAGGAGGAGAAGAAGAGAAGAAGAAGAAGAAGGAGGAGAAGAAGGAGAAGGAGCCCTCCTTCTTCTCCTTCTTCTTCTCTCCTTCTTCTCCTCCTTCTTCTCCTTCTTCTTCTCTTCTTTTTTCTTCTTCTCCTCCTCCTTCTCCTTCTCCTTCCCCTTCCCCTCCTCCTCCTCCTCCTCCTCCTCCTCCTTCTTGTTTTTCTTCTCCTTGTTCTCTTCTTGGTTCTTCTCTTTCTTCTTCAATTTAGCTTATTTGTCATATATATGTTGTTGTTCTTCTTCTTCTGACTTTCTTACTCCCATTTTGCAGATTTGATGTACTACATGCATGGGAGCTGGCGTTGGAGTGCTTTAGTTTCCGTTTTTATTTGGGTTGATGAACAATGTGGAACTATATGTATATGTATATATGGATGAACAATATATGTGCAACTATATGTATGTATATATGGATGAAACTTTGTATGTGTTGGTTCTTTTGATATATGGGATGTACGTTGGTGAACAAATGGGATTGATGAGTTTTATATGTGTATCATATATGTGTTGTGACCTATTTATCATATATGTGCTATGAATTATATGTATATGTGATGTGAAATAGAAAAAATAAACAAAAATGTGAAAATATAGGCTCTTTGCCGTCAGCTGACTGACGGCAAAGGTGCCACGTGGTGCCCAGCTGTGCAACCTGGGCAGTAGTAGCTGGCCATATAGTCTCTTTGCCGTCAGCCTCCAGGGGGCAGACGACAAAGAAGAGGGAACAGAGGAGGGGGGAGGAGGTGGCAGACGGCAAAGAGTGCAGAGAGGGGGGAGGGGAGGACCCGGCAGACGGCAAAGATGGACGTGGAGGCAGACGACAAAGATGGAGGGGGAGGGGAGGGGAGGAGAAGGCAGACGACAAAGATGGACGGGGAGGCAGACGGCAAAGATGGACGGGGAGGCAGACGGCAAAGGCTCCGTTAACCCCTAACGGAGACAACGCGTGTCGGCTGCCGTCTCAAGAGCTTTGCCGACAGCTCCTGAGGAAAGCTGACGGCAAAGAGCTTTGCCGTCCGCCTTGCGTGGGCAGACGGCAAAGAAGGTCATATGCCGTCGTAGGCTGACGCGGAAATTTTGTTGGCCGTGACAATCTTTGCCGTCTGTGGTATTGTCTTTGCCGTCCGGGATATTGTCTTTGCCGTCTGTGATGGCAGACGGCAAAGAAGGTGATTCCTGTAGTGGGAGGATGTCGAGGTCATCGATGTAGCCACTCCCATCGATCATTCTTGTCGGGAATGGAAACCCCTGGTACACCACGTGCTCTTGATCCACTCGGGGTAGAAGACGGGGCGCTGATCTGCCGCCGACGAGCTCACCAGGCGCCGGCCATGGCGGTGGCTCTGCTCGGGAACACCCCCGACGGTGCCAGAGAGGAGAGGAGGAAAACAGAGACCTAGGGTTGTGGGGAGGGGGCCTGGCCGCTTAAATAACCTCGGGAGGCGCGCTCGGAGCCACCAGATCAAAGGGGGGAGAGATCGGTGGTGGGGCTACTGTCGTACAGTGGTGACATCGAGCGAGGAAGGAGACGGTCGTCTAGTGGGCTACGCGCGCGAGGAGAGGAGGAAATGGGCCAGGGAGAAGGAGGAGGCCAGCCCACCTGGCGCCACATAGCAAAGAATAAATTCAAAAGGTTTCTCTCCTTTTAAAATACAATTTTCAAACAAAATTCCCACAGCCACACAGGGTTTGAAAAACAAAAAATAAAAATACCTAGGGCATAAGGGAATTATGCCCTATTATATAAAATATAAAGCTGATTTTTGGAGCAACTAATTTGAATGCAAAAACAGAATTCCTATGTTGTTTTTGTATTTAAACTCCCATTTAACTTAACTTTTAAAAATCCCAAGTCGATGCCCCTCAATCACAAGATCACCCACTAAAATATCAACATTTTCAAAACAAGCTTATAACAAGCTAAAACATGAGCTCAAATAATTATGGAGAAGGTGTTTTAAACCTTGTTTGAAAACAATCATGGTTTGAAATTATCATCACATTAACACATCACACTTGCACTCATGATGGATCAAGCAACAACAACAACACAAAGGAAATGACATGAATGCAATGAATGGAATGATGCAAAGGTGACGGCATGAAACAAAGCCACATGAAATGATAACTCTTATAGCATTGAATTCATGATCCAAAATAGGAGAGGGTTCCAAATATGGCAAGGGTTACATCTGGGGCATTACACTCCGTCCCATAAGGGTTATTATGGTCGTACATGTAAGGTTGAGATGGTCTACAAATCTTAAATCTAATCTGGATTTTAGAAACCACTCACAAAGCTGGCCTCGGTATACCACTCCCTCATCAAGTGGTTACCTAGCTAAAGACATCACCCTTCGGCATTAGTTGCAGCCGACGGGGTTTTTGCAAAACATTTGAAATCACCTTATTTTACTGTCTCCATGCATGTACCCGATCCGATGTGTAGCACTACCAGCAACCTAACTACTTCCCACCCGCACAACCCTCATAGGAAGGTAGGGTCATTCCCAAGTGCAAGTATCGACAAGGAGTTACCGGGGACAAACTACTAAGGTGGTCACCGATACAACATGATTCAATGCATCAAAACAAAGTGCTATTTGACATGCATAAAAGTAGTTTCTCGGACATGGACAATGTGCTGCTTTCCTTGCTCAAATAAGTCTCCAAGCCCCTTGTGAGAAACACAATCTATCGCCGCAATAGATATGGGCAAAAATAAGTACTGAACCAAAAACAGGGAAAATATTCTACTCAGAAAAATGTCACACCATTTTTGTAAAATACTAGGGTGAGTGTAGGTTTTGTAACAATTATTGGGTTTTCTATTTGGGCTACAATAAGTTGCAGAACTATTTTAACAGAATGTTAAAATGCATAAAACAGGGTTTTCAAATAATACAGTGCATGCAACCTTTTGTAAAAAATGCACAAGTGGCACCCTAAATACTACATAACATTACAAGATTTTTGGTGGAGGAATATTTGAATTTGGATAAATATTCAATCCTGTGAAATTTTGACAAAATAGAATAAAAGGAAAAAGGGAAGGGGGCATGATCCCTCTCCAGAAGCGGCTAGCCGTGACGGCCCAGCCTGCGAACCAGCTCAGGCGGACTAGGCGCATGCACCCGCCGTGGTTTAAACCCGATAGACAGGGCCCATCCGCTAGTGGTGGAGAGGGGAAGCGATGGAGAGGTGAGGATGATAGGTGGCCCCACATGTCATCTTCAACCTCGGGACACAGAGGGCGGCGAGCTCACTGGCGATGACAAAGGACACGACGAGTGCAGCTAAGAGTGGCAATGGATCGAGGGGCTAGCCACCTTTCGACTAGTGGTGGAGAGAGGAGCCGGGGCGCAGGGAGTCGCCGGTAACAAAGTCCCGTGGAGGAGACACTTCGGGAGGATGGTCGTCGGGGCCAAATCCTCAAGCAAAAGAACATGGGAGAGAGGGGAAAGCATCAGGAAACTGTTGCGGTTCCTTTGGAAAAGAAATGGGAGCCGGAGCGACCTTGTACCCGGGGATTGTCGGAATCCCAATGTGGCAGATCCATAGCTCGATCTTGAGCTCGGGGGCTCGTGGTGATGAATGGGAAGCTCAGGGGTGCAGTTAGGTGTAGAAGAAAGTCGAAGGGGGGAGAGGGAGGCTGAGAGTGGTGCTATATAGAGGGGGCACGGTTCACTAAAAGTTCGTGCGCTCGCGAGATCATGGCGACAGTCAGGGAAGGAGAGAGGGCTTGGGAACGCATCTCCGATCTTCGTGGACGCGTTCAGGGGTTGGAACAAAGTCGAGGAGGAGCTGGAGCTGGCTCCTGGCATGCCGCGGTGGCGGGCGCCATCTGACGAAATCGGCCGCCGGGGGCACGCGTCGCATCGAGAGAAGGGGGGAGATGATGGGCATGACGTCGCGCAGGAAACCTACCATCATGGAGGGAGCTTGGGACTAGCGGAGGGGTCCAAAGATGGTCGGATATGGCCTCCGAACATGCAGGTGCGCACTGTAGCACGTCCAAAGTGCTGTTTTGGCATGCCACAGCATGATGGGCGCTCTGGCGCATCCTACCTTGTCCTCTAGTGTTTGGGGATGTGGGGATGCTCCTGGGATGCTTTAGAGCCGAAGGGGAAGACTGTGGTCAAAGGGAGAGACGTAAAAAGCTCTTGTCAGGGTGGACCAGGGGGGTAATTGGGGGTTTTGTCTAACTCCACAGTTGAACCAGAGCTGGATCTTGCCACTATTTGTGAAGAGTGACTTTGTGGGCTTGTGTTAAAAAAATTGGGTGAAGGAGAATAGTTGAAGGGGTGAAATTAGGAGTTTTATTAAATCACCAGAAGGTGTTTGATACTGGTTTGATCTAGATAAACCTCACCACTTGCACTGATACTTAATAGGATTAAATTATGAGCAAAATCAGTAGGATTCACCAAGTTTGATCTCATCTGAGCAAATTGAGAATGTAGACATGAAAAATCCGAGAATGGATAGAATTGGATTTGTGTGGAGCAAGGTGATCAAATCATCTTTAACAAATGCACAACTTGATGTACCATCCTTATTTGGGGGTTGGATCACTCATGTAAGGTTTGAGATCAATTGGGTAAACTTGCCAATATAGAGTTGCTCAAATTTGGTTCTGGATAGGAAGGGTTTGGGGATTAATAGGTGGATCAAATCAACTTGGATTGAGATGAGACTTTGCAAGATCACCACATTTCTCATGTGTGACTTGATAAAATTTTCTTGGATTTATTGATAATATTTCCTTTGAAAACATTTCAAACGCTTGAAATAGGCAGAAAAGGTTTTGAGGGGTTTTGTTCAATATTTCGAACATGACCATGTGTTGAAACTCTTATGTATGGAAAATATATGTCCACTGAGTTTCCCTAAATTTTCCCAAATATTTTTTAAGAAAGAAAATGATTTTTCCTTATGAGATACCATTTTCGTCCTCAAAAGGGGGAATTTAAATAAAATATGTAAATAGCTTTGAAAATAATTATTTTGTGGTTTTGGGAAGTCTATTGAATAATAGGATTCAAATAAAATCTTTCGTGTAAAACATCCCTCCTAATTTAGGGACTTGTAGTGCAAATTTCCAATGAGGGGTTTTGGTGAATTTAAAATGAGTAAAAGCCTTTTGTTAAAATAGTAATTTGTAAGAATAGTTTTCTGGTCCTACTCACATGGCATGATAATTGGGCAAGGGCTTGAGGTCAAGGAGGTAGGTTTTAGAGAGGAGAACAACTATAGTGATTCAAAAAGTCAATTAGTCACACAAGCAAGTTGCAACAGAAATCAATCATCACAAACATGCAAAAGTTTTAGTTGGTTCCAAATTTTCATAAAAACAACATGTGGCAAAAATGGTACAACGCAGGACATGACAGACCTATCCCCCTTACTAGAATCTCGTGCCCGATATTCCTAGGCTGGGCGCTAAAAAGAGAAGGAAACTCGGATCTGAGGTAGTCTTCACGCTCCCATGTTGCTTCTACTTCAGTGTGGTTGCTTCAGTGGAAATTGAAGTAATTGATGGTGCGGCTTCTGGTGCAACGCTCGGCTTTTTCCACGATGCAGATCGATCTCTCACGATAAGTGAGGTCTGGCTGAGGATCGATGGCTTGGTGATCGACATCCTTGTAGACCTCACGGTGGTTGGGAACTTGGAGGCACTTCCGGAGTTGGGACACGTGGAAAACATTGTGTACGTCCAAAAGTTCGGATGGTAGCTCCAGCTGGTAGGCAACTTCTCCCCATCTTGCGGTGACCTTGAAGGGGACAATGTACCTTGGTGCAAGTTTCCCCTTTACGTGGAAGCGCTTTGCTCCCTTGAGACGCATGACTCGGAGATAGACATAGTCCCCAACATGGAAACTCATGTTTCGGCGATGGGAATCGATGTAGCTCTTCTATCTTGATTTGGCGGCCGCTAGGCATTCCCTGATGAGTTGAACTTGACCTTCTGCTTGACTTGGGACGTCTCGTCCGAAGACCATCCCTTCTCTGGTTTCCGACCAGTTGAGAGGTGTGGGGCACTTATAACCATACAACAACACCTCAAATGGTGCCATCTGGAGGGTCGACTGATTGTTGTTGTTGTAGGAGAACTCGGCAAAGGGCAAACAATCTTCCCACTTGGCTCCACATGCCAAGACACATGCACGGAGCATGTCCTCGAGGATCTGATTTACTCATTTTGTCTGCCCGTTGGTCTGAGGGTGAAAAGCGGTCTTGAAAGATAGCTTGGTTCCCATAGCTTGGTGAAACTTCTTCCACAACCTCGAGGTGAACTGATGCCACGATCTGGCATGATCTCCTTAGTAACTCCATGAAGGATCACAATGCGATTGATGTAGAGGTTGGCTAGCTGGCTCCCATGATAGGTGGTACTGACAGGAATGAAGTGGGCTACCTTGGTCAGGTGGTCGACAATGACCCAGATGGAGTCATGTATTCTGCTCGATTTGGGCAGACCAGTGATGAAGTCCATCCCGACTTTATCCCACTTCCATTCAGGCACTTGGAGAGGTTGTAGCAGTCCAGCGGGTCGTTGATACTCAGCCTTGACCCTCTGGCATACGCTGCATTTAGCGACATAAGATGTTATTTCTCTCTTCATACCAGGCCAACAGAATCTTGCCTTGAGGTATTGGTACATCTTGGTTCCTCCAGGGTGAATGGAATATGGGGTGTCATGTGCTTATTGCAAGATCAGGTTCGTGAGCTCATCTTTGTTGGGTACGCATATGCGGTCCCCAAAGCATACAACTCCTTGTTCATCCACGGAGAATCATGGAGCCTTGACATTATTGATCTTCTTCTTGATACCTTGTATGCTCTTGTGTCCCTTCTGAGCTTCCTTGATATCATCCATCAATGTAAGTTTCACTTCGAGGGTGTCCAAGAATGTTGGTGCGACTAGCTCCGAAGCTCTCAAGCTCCTCATATAATGCGGGTAGCCTTTCCTTGATCATAGCATTCAAGGAACAAGCCTTTCAGCTCAAGGCATCAACTACCACCTTGGCCTTTCCGGGGTGGTATTGAATACAAAGGTTGTAATCTTTGATCAACTCCAACCATCTTCGTTGCCTCATCTTCAATTCCTTCTGAGTGAAAATATACTTCAAAATCTTGTGGTTTGTGTATATCTCACATCGCTTCCCCAGAAGGTAATGTCGCCATGTCTTCAAAGCATGAACCACTGTTGCGAGCTCAAGATCACGAGTGGCGTAGTTTTCTTCGTGAGGACACAGTTGTTGGGACAGATATGCCACGACTCTTCCCTCTTGCATTAGGAGACCACCAAGCCCGGTCCTTGATGCATCACAATATATCACAAACTCCTTGTGAATATTAGGGGTGGCCAGAATTGGGGTTGTTGTCAACCTATTCTTGAGCTCTTGGAAAATTTCCTCGCACTTCGGTGTCCATTCGAACTTCTTGTCCTTCTTCAAGTGTAGAGTCATAGGTCGGGCGATGCTTGAGAATCCTTCGAGAAACTTGTGGTAGTATCTCGCGAGTCCGAGGTAGCTTCTGACTTCCTTCATGTTGATTGTCAATTTCCACTTCGTCACAACTTCAATATTGGTAGGGTCAACTCACAATCCATCTGCTGCCAACACATGGCTCAAAAACCGAACTTCATGCAGCCAAAATTCACACTTGCTGAACTTGGCATAAAGTTGGTGCTGGCAAAGCTTTTCCAGCACCATCCTCAACTGTTGCTCATGCTCTTCTTTAGACTTGGAGAAGACAAGTATGTCATTGATGAAGACAATGACAAACTTGTCTAGATAATCCATGAAGACTTTCTTCATGAGGTTCATGAAGTAGGCTAGGGCATTGGTTAACCCAAATGACATGACAATGTACTCATATAGGCCGTATCTGGTCACGAATGCCATCTTTGGGATATCCTCGGGTATGATCTCCAACTAGTAATATCTAGACCTAAAATCGATCTTGGAGAACACCTTGGCACCATTCAGCTGATCTAACAGGTCTTCAATCTTGGGGAACACATACTTGTTCTGGATTGTGACTTCATTGAGAGAACGGTAATCAACATAGATCCGGATTGTTCCATCCTTCTTTAACACAAACATAACAGGCGATCCCCAAGGACAGGAACTAGGACCAATGAATCCTTCTCTAAGCTATTCAGCTAGTTGCTCCTTCAATTCAGCCAACTCTTTGAATCCCATTCTATAGGTCTTCTTATAGATGGGTCCTGCTCCAGGCATTAGCTCAATAATGAACACAATGTCCCGAACCGGTGGCATCTCAGGCAGTTCGTCAGGAAAGACATCTCGGTATTCACATACCACACGCACTTGATCCATCCCAACTTCTGAAAGGCAATTAACCTGAGGGGCTCAATTGGAGGTAGGGTTGGGAACGTACTTGACCTCAACTCCTTGACTATTAGTCATTCTAATAGCCCTCTTGGCGCAGTCCAACAAGCCTTGATGCTTGGCCAAACAATCGATGACAAGGATCACGTCCAAGCCTAATGACTCAAGGAAGATGAGATGTGCTAAGAAGTCTACCCCGTTGATGTTGATACCAACTCCTCTACACCCTAGCTTGGTCCTCAATACTCCACCCGGGTTTGCACCGTCATGTGACCAATCAAGAGTGTAGCCTTAAAGCCACTCTCTAGTGCAAACTTTTGGATGATAAAATAATACGAAGCACCACAATCAAACAGAACTGTTGCTGGGGTTGAGTTGACAAGGAACGTACCCAGTATGACATCCGGGTCCTCGTGGCCTTCCTCTGCAGAGACATGATTCACACGACTCTTGCCATTGTTGGGCGGGTTGCGGGGAGATTGGTTCCTGTTTGGCGCTCCATGGCCTTGTCCCTGGTTTTTCGCATTGGGATGCGGTGCATCTGTGTCACATCCCTGGAACCCTAATCAAGTATAGCATTGTGCTCATATCTTCTTTGCATTGCATCAAAGGAAATTGCAACAAGATCAAAGCAAGTGGTGAAGCAAAACTCAAAAACCCTAGCCACTTCTCAAATTCAAAGGAATTCTAAACTTGTTCAAATCAATGAACCCAAAATGGCCTCAAGAAAAGTTCAACTTTTTTGATAATTCATGGAAGCAAATAAGCAGTGAAGAAAACTATTTTCATAACACTTTTGGCATTTTATTTAAATGCAAAAAGCTACTCGATTCAAGTTTAAATTTGAATTCAAAAACTTTAAGTTTTCAAAAATGTTGAAAACTTCAGGAATGGTTGGATATATTCCAACAAATATTCTGGTGTGCTCAAAATATTTTTTCTAAACCATTTTGGAGCTGAAATAAATAGCAATTCAAATAGTTAGCAAAACAGAAACAAAACAGAAAAAAGGAAGAAAAGCTTACCTGACGCTCACCTGGCCCAGGCCCAGCCCCTGTGTCATCTTCCTCCTTGCCAGTAGGAGCAGGAGGTGGCCGCCGCGACGCCGCGCGCCTCCACGCAGCTCCCTGCCTGCCTGGCCGCCGCTTCGCGCTAGCGCGCGTGGGGACAATCTCCCCGAGCTCTGGCCTATCCTTTCCGCGCTCCATTCTCCCCCTCTCCTTTGTACCCCACTGCCACCATTGGAGCCCGAGCAGAGTTCGAGCTCGCCTTCGTTCTATCCTACCTCTTTCCCTCCTGAGCCGCGCAATAGGTCCGCCACAACTCCCTGAAGCTTTCTAGCCACGAGCCCGACACCGAGATGCAGTGAAACGACGGGACGCAGTCGTCTTCTTCCTTGGGTCACCGAAGTTCATCGCCGACGTTCTCCCTCTCCAGGCCGTCCCCGAGCAAGCTAGCGCCACCACTGCACTCCCCGTGAGCTTGCGCAGTTCTCCCCCATGTTTCCCCCTTCGATCCCTTCCTCTAGCCTGGATTTCACCGGAGCCCGATGAGATCCGCCGCGGGAGCTCGTCGCCGGTACCCCTCCGGTGAATAGCTCCTCCTTCTGAGACCACCAGCAGCTTCGGGCCGTCGTGTAGATGCCGTAGGAGCTCAGTCCCGTGCATAGCTCCCTCTGTTTCGATGACCCCGATGACGCCCGAGCTTTGGCCACCGCCAAGCTCGTCGCCAGCCTCATCTCCGGCCAGATCAGCCCCGGCTAAGTGCAAAAATGAACCTGCGGGAGACGTGTCGTTCTTCTGGTGCACTCCGCGTAGAGTTTGGCCACCTGTGCGCCGTTTTCGAGCCCCTCCGTCGTACTGGTGGTCGTCGGAGGCTCCCCGCCGGCGAGGACGACCTCGCCGCCGGTGGATCTCAGCTGGCATGAGCCACTGACGCGTGGGGCCAGCCTGTGGATATTTTGGATTAATAAAAAAAAAGTTAATTAATCTAATAAGTCAGTGACATGTGGGTCCAGTACTGTTAATTAGCTAATTAAGATTAAAACTAATCTAAAACTGACCAGGGTCACTAATCAGTGGGTCCCACTGGTCAGGTTTGACTTTCAACGGACAGTTGGACCTGCTGATGTCATGCTGATGCAGTAAAGATTTTCTGATTTAAAAGAATTCCAGAAAAATGCCAAAACTTCTAAAAATCATTGAAATTAATATGTAACTCCAATGAAAATAATTTATATATGAAAAAGTATGAGAGAAATCTAAGGAATCTGAATATGTCATTTTCAAACATGTTTGAAAATGTTACTCGACCAAACATATAGAATAATGAATAAGTTAAATTTTATAAATGCTTTGGAGATGGAATTTGAAAATCATTTGAATTCCACTTCAAATGCTATGATCAAACATTGTTCAATCACAACCAGCAACTTAACATATCACTTCCATGCATGCTAAAAACAAGTTGATCTGAGCATCATGTCGAATCAATTAAAACGGTATTCGAGAATACTCTGTTTGAAGTGATATTGAATCTGATTCAAATCAACTTCAAACCTAATAAATGTTAGCTATATTAGCATACCACCTTGCATCCTCATACCATGCTCATGCATCATCTTGTTGCATATGATTGATATTGATTGTTGTCATTTTCTTCGGTAGGCTCCGCTCCTCCGGATTCCACCGAATATCCGACTGACGGATATTGTCCCTCCTCTGAGCAACAAGGCAAGCAACCATTTTGATCATCCCGATAAATCACATGTTCTCGCTCCTGCAATTACTTATTGCATTAGGATCAAATGCTCAACTGCTTTTGCCACGTTAGTTGAACCCACTTCCTTTGCATGACTTGTCTTTGTCATAGTAAATAGCTGAACCTTGCAACCTAGCATACCTGGTAGTTGCTTGAGCCATGATGTGCCTTATCCTGCTATGCATTCTATGCTTAGAGTTGTGTATGGTCTGTCCTCTGGGAGATGAACAGAATTGTGAGAATGTGTTCAGTAAGTAAAAGGTTGTGTGTTGAACCTGATTTGGTAAAGGTACCGATCAAAGGCTATGTAGGAGTACATGGCGGGTTGTTTCATTGGAACCGTCCTTAGGAACTGAGTTCCGTGTATGTAATCCAAGACGAGATACTACCACATGCTGGGCCCTGAAATATGACCCCGCTCGACTTATTAATCGCTTAGTACTCGGTCCAGGAGTACTCGTTAGGAACCCTGAGAGGTAGGCAGTGGCACGGTGTACCAAGTGGCACCCGGATGGTGGGCTTGGGAACCCTGCACACATCGTTTGGGCCCGTGGCGGAAACCTCGGCCGGACTTCCGTGCGGGTAACCCTCAGATAGGCCATAGACCTGGACTAAGTATTAAACTCTAAGCAGTCACTCATCTACCGGTTTAAACTCTAAGCAGTCACTGACCAGTGGGCCCTAGGCCAAGTCAAACACAATCAGGGACTGGTCAGCGCGGGATTATCCTTGAGAGGCTGACCAGTGGGCCCCCCCTGTCAGGTTTGACCTGATCAGGTCAGCCGACGGCTGACGCCATGCTGACGTGAGCCTGACGCAATAAGTGGATTTATGATTTAAAAGAATTCCAGAAAATGCCAAAAACTTCTAAAAATCATAGAAATTAATTTGTAACTCCAATGAAAATAATTTATATGTGAAAAAGTATGAGAAAAATCCAAGGAATCTGAATATGTCATTTTTAAACATGTTTGAAAATGTTACTGGACCAAACATGTAGAATAATGAATAGGTTAAATTAAACAAATGCTTTGGAGTTGGAATTTGGAAATCATTTAAATTCCACTTCAAATGCTATGATCAAACATTGTTCAATCACAACCAGCAACTTAACATGTCATTCCTATGCATGTTAAAAACAAGTTGATGTGAGCATCAGGTCGAATCAATGAAAATGGTATTCGAGAATACCTCATTTGAAGTGATATTTGAATCTGATTCAAATCAACTTCAAACTTAATAAATGATAGCTACATCAGCATACCACCTTGCATACTCATGCCATGCTCATGCATCATTTTGTTGCATATGATTGTTGTCATTTCTTTCGGTAGGTTCCGCTCCTCCGGATTCCACTGAATATCCGACTGACGGATATTCTCCCTCCTCTGAGCAACAAGGCAAGCAACCATTTTTATCATCCCGATAAATCCCATGTTCTCGCTCCTACACTTACTTATTGCATTAGGATCAAATGCTCAACTGCTTTTGCCACGTTAGTTGAACCCACTTCCTTTGCATGACCTATCTTTGTCACAGTAAATAGCTGAACCTTGCAACCTAGCATACCTGGTAGTTGCTTCAGCCATGATGTGCCTTATCCTGCTATGCATGCTATGCTTAGAGTTGTGTATGGTCTGTCATCTGGGAGATGAACAGAATTGTGAGAATGTGTTCAGTAAGTAAAGGTTGTGTGTTGAACCTGATTTGGTAAAGGTACCGGTGAAAGGCTATGTAGGAGTACATGGCGGGTTGTTTCATTGGAACCGTCGTTAGGAACTGAGTTCCGTGTATGTAATCCAAGACGAGATACTACCACATGCTGGGCCCTGAAATATGACCCCGCTCGACTTATTAATCGCTTAGTACTCGGTCCAGGAGTTGCAAGTAGTTTCTGGTGTTTATAGTCATGCTGGAGGGCGTGCATAGCGCTGACCTGAGAGGTGGGCTGTGATGCGGTAGGCAGTGGCACGGTGTACTAAGTGGCACCCGGATGGTGGGCTTGGGAACCCTGCGCACATCGTTTGGGGCCGTGGTGGAAACCTCGGCCGGACTTTCGTGCGGGTTACCCTCAGATAGGCGATAGACCTGGACAAAGTATTAGTGTAGTTAACGGTCGTGGCCGACTCCCTCGCTGGGCTTCCGCTTGAAGGTTGCCGAGGTGCATGACGTGCACATGGCGATAAATGGCGAGAGCGTGTGTGAAGAAGTACACCCCTACAGGGTTATGATCTATTCGAATAGCCGCGTCCAAGGATCTGGACTACTTGGAGACATATGTTGTTCATTGATAACTACAATGGCTACTCATAAAATTGTAAAGATAAGCGTGAGTGTCGTGGACGGCATTTTCGTATGTAGACGGAATGATTCCACGATGGAGTATTGTTGTGGTGTTAGTGGACTCGTGTGTGAGAAATCAAGTTTTAAAAATTATTTAAAAATGCAAGTTGTCTAGCCACGAGTCAAATGATGGCTTTCCGCATGAAACCCCACAATTCCTTATTGATCCATTGCATGAGTAGATAGTTATCCTAAAGTCTTGCTGAGTACCCCCGTACTCATGTTTGCTTAATATTTGCTGCAGAGGTTGTTAATGACCCTAATGGAGGGTTCTTCCTAGACATCAACGACGACGAGTAGCTGGTATCCCAGCTACGATCTGGCCCTAGTGTGGGTCTGTAGTATAGTCAGGCCATGTGCCTTCTAGTTTCATCTGTCTGTACTCAGACAGTTTAATTACTTCCGCTAGCTTGTAACTTGAATGACTGTTATGATGGGTCGTGAGACCCCTACTATGTAATATAATGTGTGTGGCTCTTCCGAGCCTCTTAAATAAAGCTTGTATGTTTATGGTTATGTTGTGGTGCCATCGATGTATCTATACATATCGGTATGCCATGCGTACGTGTGTCGTCCTTGATATGTATGGGGTTCGATTACCTAGCCGTAGACTTTAGTAGCATTCCTTACAGGGAAATGCCCCTTTGTGATCCAACGAGCCATGGTAGCTCGCTACTGCTCCGGACACATTGGTTGACCGACGTGTGTCCTTCTTAACTGATGTGTCTGTCCCCTTTGGGGAACTGTCACGCGATGTAATGGAGTCCTTGTAGCTTGCTACGACTCGTCTACACTCGCTGGTGACCGACACCTGCTTTGTTCGGTCATTTATGCGTGTCCCTGTGCGGAACTGCCACTTTGGTTTATGAGTAGACATGTCGATCTGGGTTCTTTATCATTGGATTGCTAGCGACACAATTGCATACGCGAGTCAAAAGGCGCAAACGGTCCCGGCTAAGGTATGGCTGCAGCCGTGGGGTTCACCGTGCGTGAGACCGCAAAGAGATGCGATGTGTTACAGGCTGGATTCCTATGGCTTAGGATCGGGTCCCGACAATCTGGCTTCTTGTTCGGGTACTGCCTCGAGATGTGTCGAGGCTGACCACACTCGAAGCAAGTGACCTTCCTGAAATTGTTGTCTTGCCGCCATTGATGTTGTTGGGAGGGTTGCTGGCTTGGGGTTGGAATATGGCTGAGGCTGGTAGCTTAAAGAAGGTGCAGAAGACCTGGGTTGCTGAGGCTATTAGTTTGGTTTCGCTGGGGCCGATTGCGAGGGGTGAGTCTTCTGGTTGCTGGAACCACCAATGTTGATCATCTTGCGCTTGCGTGTGTCTTCCATAGCATGACGTTTATCGTCAATCATGAGGGACTTGTTCAGCAGCTCGAAGAAGGTTCAGCAGTCACACACAACAAGTTGATACTACAACGATTGTTGAAACCCTTCCATGAAGTGTTCTATCTTGGTTGCCTCAATGTTGGCATCATCATGTGCATACCTCGATAAGAGGTTGAATTCCTGCAGGTACTCCTTGACTGAGCCACTTACTTGCTTCAGCGCTCGAAACTCCCACTTCTTGATGGCCATAATCCATAAGGGATATGGGCAGTACGAAATCCTTGCTTGATATCATCCCAGGTGATAACATGCTCACCTTGCATGACTTTAAATCCTTCCCACCAAGCTCTGGCGATACCTTTGAGGCAGTGAAAGGCATAGAGAACCTTCTCATGGTAGTTGACCTATGCAAGGAGGTCCACGATGGTGTGGATCTAGTCATCAGCATCCAAAGGTTCAGCTGTCTCATTGAAGGTCGGGGGCGAAGACCTCATGAAATATGATAGAGTGGAATGACCGTTGCCGTTCCAACCCTCCTGTGGGTTGTTCACGAGAACCTGATCCATCTGCTGGATAGTGGTAGTGTTGGCTTAGCGTTCCTCCTAGATAGCTTGGAGAAATTGAGCCATAGTCAGGTTCTCTGGCGGAGCCAATGGGGGGGGGGTATTGTCTTGTGGCTACTCCTGGTGATCTCGAGCTTCAACAGACCCACCGACTTCTCGCTGCTAGCTAGAGTTGCGAGTGGTGGATTTGCCAAAAGTACCGGTGCGAGTAGCAGCCAAGCCAAACAACTAGAATAGAAGAAAGAATTAGCAACAAGAGGGAAACACGCCTAAAAGGGGGGTTGGTACAGTGCAAGTGTGTCAAAAAGGGTCAAAAGACCCATCACATAACCTTAATAAAAGATAAGCGATATAGTCGCTTAATGTTGCCTAAGGCCAAAGCACGACTGGCATCGAAACACAAACAAAAAAAGGCACACATGGTTTCCTATAAACCATTACACAGGCTCGACTTTGCATGAGGGGTTCAGAGCTTGACCTACCCTAGGGGTTGTCGCACTCAAGTAGTGGAGTGCTCGGTCTCGTACTCATGCTCCTCTGGGTCTTCCCCGTGGTCATCAACTATACGGGCATCGTCTCCTGTCAAGGGAGTCGGGTAACAAGGAGTTCCATCTCGATGATGCTTCACCGGTGGAGCGGTGAAGAGCTCACAATACTCCTTCACACTCATACGATGATGTCATGGGGAGTATCTCTTGATGGGAGTATTCCTCCTCTGTAAGCGACAGCGGGTTGCTGATAACCCACAAGTATATGGGATCGCAACAGTTTTCGAGGGTAGAGTATTCAACCCAAATTTGTTGATTCGACACAAGGGGAAGCCAAAGAATATTCTCGAGTATTAGCAGTAGAGTTGTCAATTCAACCACACCTGAAAGATTTAGTATCTGCAGCAAAGCTTCAGTAACAGAGTAGTGTGATAGTAACGGTAGCAGCGGTAACAGTAGCAGTAGCGGTAACAGTAGCAGTAGAGGCAACAGTAGTGGTAAAGTAACTTAGCAAGGACCAGTATAGGAAAAGCTCGTAGGCATTGGATCGGTGATGGATAATTATGTCGGATGACATTCATCATGTAACAGTTATAACATGGGGTGATATGTAACTAGCTCCAGTTCGTCAATGTAATGTAGGCATGTATTCCGTATTGAGTAATACGTGCTTATGGAAAAGAACTTGCATGACATCTATTGTCTATCCCTCCCGTGGCAGGGGGGTGCTAATGGAAACTAAGGGATATTAAGGTCTCCTTTTAATAGAGAACCGGAACAAAGCATTAGCACATGGTGAATACATGAACTCCTCATACTATGGTCATCTCCGGGAGTGGTACCGGCTATTGTCACTCTGGGGTTGCCGGGTCATAACACATAGTAGGGGACTACAACTTGGAAGATAGGATCAAGAACACACATATATTGATGAAAACATAATAGGTTCAGATCTGAAATCATGGCACTCTGGCCCTAGTGACAAGCATTAAGCATAACAAAGTAGTAGCAACATCAATCTTAGAACAAAGTGGATACTAGGGATCATACCCCATCAAAACTAACTCGATTACATGATCGATCTCATCCAACCCATCACCATCGAGCAAGCCTACGATGAGATTACTCACGAACGGTGAAGAGCATCATGGAATTGGCGATGAAGGATGGTTGGTGATGACGATGGCGTCGATTTCCCCTCTCCGGAGCCCAGAACGGGCTCCAGATCTGCCCTCCAGAGGAAGAACAGGTGGTGGCGGCGGCTCTGTGTCGTGAAATGCGATGAACTATTCTCTCTTAATTTTTTCTGGGCGAGAGAGACTATATAGAGCTGTTGTTGGAGGCAGCGGAGCCACGAGGGCCTCACAAGCCTGCCAGGCGCGGAAAGGGCGGGGTGCGCGCCTCCTGGGCTTGTGGGCTCCTGGCTCAATCCCTCTAGGTAATACTTGCGCTAGTATATTTTATATATTCCACAAAAAATCCTCGTAAATTTCCAGGTCATTCCGAGAACTTTTATTTCTGCGCCAAAACAACGCCATGGCAATTCTGCTGAACGCAGTGTCAGTCCGGGTTAGTTCCATTCATATCATGCAAATTAGAGTCCAAAACAAGGGCAAAAGAGTTTGGAAAAGTAGATACGATGGAGACGTGTCAACTCCCCCAAGCTTAAAGCCTTGCTTGTCCTCAAGCAATTAAATTGACAAATTGAAAGAGACAAAATAAAAACTTTTACGAACTATGTTTGATCTTGTTGTTGTAATTATGTCTAACTCTAATTCAGATTTTCAGCAAGATCATAAGCTAACCACATAAGCAATGACATTTAGGTATCATGGTGTACTCATATCAATGGCATAATCAACTAGCGAGCAATAATAGTAAGTTTCAAATGTCAACACTTCAATCAAAACAATCATGAAACAATACGAATAGATGGTATCTCGCTAGCTCTTTTTGAGACCGCAAAACATAAATGCAGAGCACCTTGAAAGACCAAGGGCTGACTGAACATTGTAATTCATGGCAAAGAAGATCCAGTCACAGTCATACTCAATATCAATTAATAGCAAAACATAAAAATGACTGAGGTGCTTTCTAATTGGTGCATTTATAAGGAGAGGATGACTCAACAGAAATGTAAATAGATAGGCCCTTCGCAGAGGGAAGCATTGATTTGCAGAGGTGCTAGAGCTCAAGCTTTTAAAACAGATACAAATAATTTTGAGTGGTATGCTCTCATTGTCAACACAATGACCAAGAGTTTTCACCATCTTCCATGCTACACACATTATAGGCGGTTCCCAAACAGAAAAGTAAACTTTTGACTCCCCCACCACCAATCAATCACACTCCATGACTAGCTGAATCCTCGGGTGCCGTCCATACCAACAACAATCCAGGGGGAGTTTTTTTACAATTATATTTTCGATTTGAATATGGCACTGCGCATTCCGATTACAGACCCCTTTCTCGTGAGTGATAGTGAATAAACACGTATCGAGGATAACACGCCTAGCATGGAAGATATTGACCGCCCCTTGTCACCACATGAGCGGTTCGGGCATACAAAACAAATTATTACTTGAAGAGTTAGAGAGTGGCACATGCAAATTTCCTTGGAACGGCAGGTAGATACCGCATATAGGTAGGTATGGTGGACTCATATGGAACAACTTTGGGTTCATGGAAGTGGTTGCACAAGCAGTATTCTTGCTTAGTACAAGTGAAGGCTAGCAAAAGACTCGGAAGCGAGCAACTAGAGAGCGACAACAGTCATCAATAAGCATTGAAATTAACCAACGTTGAGTGCAAGCATGAGTAGGATATAAATCACCATAAACATGAATATCATAGAGGCTATGTTGATTTTGTTTCAACTACATGCGTGAACATGTGCCAAGTCAAGCCACTTGAATCATTCAAAGGAGGATACCATCTTATCATACTACCTCATAATCATCTTGAAATTCATGTTGGCATCCAAGACAAACCATTATAAGCTCCTAGCTAATTAAGCATGGCATCAGAAACTATGATCTCTAAGTTGTCATTGCAAACATCTTTCTCTCATAATGAAGCTGAATTAGGAACGATGAGCTAGTCATATTTACAAAAACAAAATAGGTCGAGTTCATACCAGCTTTTCCAGGCTCAGTCACTCCATCATATATCGTCATTATTGCCTTTCACTTGCACGACCGGATGATGTGAATAATAATGAGAGTGTTCGTGCATTGGACTAAGCTGGAATCTGCAAGCAAACTCAAAGGAGAAGACAAAGTAATATGGATATTTGACGGATAAACAGATATGCATGTGAGAGCCACTAAACATTTTAACCATGGTCTTCTACCTTGACCCAAAGAAAAAGAAAACTATTTACACGGGAAAGCTCCCAACAAGCAAAAGAAGAACGGGAAATATTTTTGGATTTTATTTTTTAAACACCACTAAGCAAGCTGGAAAGTAAACTTGCAACTAATTTTTTTTGTTTTTCTCAATTTAAACAAACACACGAGAAGAAATAGATAAACTAGCATGGATGATACAATGGCAAGGTGTGAACACCGACTATCAAAGTGCAAGTGTGAGCATGAATATAAAGTCGATGAGAAACACGTACTCCCCCAAGCTTTGGCTTTTGGCCTAAGTTGGACTACTCCCACGGCTGGTCCGGACGACATCCAAAATCATAATGGGGGTTGTACGGGAATGCGGCAGCTACCGCCTAAATAGCTGCCTCACAGAGGCGAGCAGCCTTTGCCTCCCTCTCATACTCCTCTGCCTCTCCTCTGGTTATGTAATATCTCCGTTTTACCTGAAAGTCAAAGAAGGTAGGAGAAGAAAGGGTAATATGGAAAACACGTTGTCGGTTAAATATTAACCGATATAGGAGGGATTCATTATCCCTCTCAAGGAACTGATTACGTGCCATAGCTGCGCGATCAAGGAAAGCTGTATGGAGCGGGGGATCTCCTTCGCGGATGGGTACTCCAGGAAAATTAGCTATGTGAGTGGCATAGATCCCACCAAAGAAATCCCCTTCATTAGCATTATTATTTAGCCTCCTCGCGATTATAGCTCCCATGTTGAAACTTCTATCACCCATTACTGTGCTCTTAAGAATACTAAGGTCAGGTGCGCAGAGGTGACAATGCTCAATCTTGCCGTTAATGCATCTACCTATGAAGAGGGCAATGTAATGTAAGGTAGGAAAATGAATGCTCCCCATGGTAGCCTGCGTAATATCTCTAGTTTCTCCAACAGTTATACTAGAGAAAAAATCTCTAACCAAAGACTTAGGAGGATCATTTAGACTAGCCCAATCAGGTATCTTGCAAATTCTATTAAAATCCTCTAAATCCATGGTATACGATTTGTCATAAAGATCAAACAGTATGGATGTGTCACGGCCAACAGAAAATTTGAAACTACGAACGAAAGAGGTAGTGAGTGTAATATACTGTTCGCATTTGTTGGAGATGAATTCTTCGAGCCCGACATTGTGAACAAATGTATCGAACTCGTCCTTGAAACCTGCATCAATCATGAATTCATCGGAAAGCCATTCACATGGTTGTACCTGTGCGTTCCTAGGCTGATAAGGATCGAGCTCCCGAAACGAGAGACGGGGACCCCTTTTGCTTGAGGTACCACCATGATAGTTTCTCTTGAACATCTTCTTTTTCTGAAAAATTTTAGTGACTCAAAATAAAAGTGTACAAGGCTCAACAAAACTCATAGCAACTACTCCTACAAGTTCCTACAGGCCATATCATGCATCAAAACTACTTGGGACCAACTAAAATTAACAAGCAAAGCTCAAGAACAGGGTCACGAGGACAACAAAAATATGCAATGAATAAAGCACTAGAGCAAAAACTAATTGGACCAATGGAGGAGTCACATACCAAGGAACAATTCCCCAAAACTGTTTGGTGAATGGGGCTTTGCACAAGGAGATCGAAAAATGCAGCAAGAAGAGCAAGAACACGGGTTTGAGGTGTGGAATGATTTTTGCTGGAGGTAGGAGAAACAATTCGAGAAAAAATCATACTTGAATTTCAGGGCATTTGAAGAACTTTTATTTTCGGGATACCTTTCTAAGGGACGGAAAAAGCAGAAGATAGGAAAATAAAGCTAAATTTATCATTTTTTTTCTAAACAATAGAAAATAAAAGTTCGGAACAGAAGGTTGTGACTCCTAGATTCATCCATCTCATGGTCATCAAAAGAAATCCGTCAATGAGGTTGATCAAGTCTCATTGACAAACTTTTTTCGAATCGCATAAACCGGAGAATTTTTGAATAATCACTAGGTTACCTCAATGGGGATGTGCATATCCCCAACAAGTAAATCATACTTCATCTTGACAGTAGCATTCAAAGCTTCCAATAAGAGTTGATGAAGTTTTTTCAATATCATTGATGCATTGTACTCGATATTGTTTCTTCGGAAAGTGTACCGTGTGCTCATTACCATTAACATGGAAAGTGACATTGCCTTTGTTGCAATCAATAACAGCCCCTGCAGTGTTTAAAAAGGGTCTTCCAAGAATGACCGCCATGGCATCATCCTCAGGAATATCCAGAATAACAAAGTTCGTTAAGATAGTAACATTAGCAACCACAACAGGCACATCCTCGCAAATGCCGATAGCAAAAGGAGCTGATTTGTCGGCCATTTGCAAAGACATTTCAGAGGGTGTAACCTGCTACCTCTTGAGCTTGCGTTGGTTTTTTCCGTTGAAGAGGAAAGGGTGATGCAGCACAGTAGGAGTAAGTATTTCCCTCAGTTTGAGAACCAATGTATCAATCAAGTAGGAGTATCAAGATGAAGCACCGATATACCTGCACAAAAACAGCAAACTTGCACCCAACGCTACAAAGGGGTTGTCAATCACTTCACGATTGATTGCAAGGTGAGATCTGAAGGCGGAAAGTGCAACAAAGTAAAAGTCAAGGGCTGAAAATATGATGTGAAGTAGACCCGGGGGCCATAGTGTTCACTAGAGGCTTGTCTCAAGATAGCAAATATTACGGTGGGTGAACGAATTATTGTCGAGCAATTGATAGAACCGCGCAAAGTCATGACGATATCTAAGGCAATGATCATACATATAGGCATCACGTCCGAGACAAGTAGACCGATACTTTCTGCATCTACTACTATTACTCCACACATCGACCGCTATCCAGCATGCATTTAGTGTATTCAGTTCATAACAAATAGAGTAACGCCTTAAGAAAGATGACATGATGCAGAGGGATAAATTCATGAAATAGATATAAACCCCATCTTTTTACCCTTGATGGCAACAACACGATGCGTGCCTTGCTACCCCTTCTGTTACTGGGTGAGGTCACCGCACGGTATGAACCCAAAACCAAGCACATCTCCCATTTTAAGAATCATAGATCCACTTGGCCAAACAAAACCCACAACTCGAAGAGAATTACAAGGATATGAAATCATGCATATAAGAGATCAGAAGAAACTCAAATAAGATTCATAGATAATCTGATCATAAATCCACAATTCTTCGGATCTCGAAAACACACCACAAAAGAAGATTACATCAGATAGATCTCCATGAAGATCATGGAGAACTTTTTATTGAAGATCCAAGAGAGAGAATAAGTCATCTAGCTACTAGGTACGGACCCGAAGGTCTATGGTGAACTACTCACGCATCATCGGAGAGGCAATTGTGTTGATGAAGAAGCCCTCCGTATACGAATCCCCCCTCCGCCAGGGCACCAGAACGTGTCCCAGATGGGATCTTGCGGAGACAGAAGCTTGCGGCGGCGTAAAAGCATTTTTGTGGATCTCTCCCGTGGTTTTGGATTTTTCGAGGATTTATAGGCGGAAGAAATAGGGCAGACGATCCATAGGGGCCCCGCAAGCCTTCTAGGCACGCCCCCTGGCCGCGCCTTGGGGGCTTGTGGCCTCCCCTAGTGCCCTCTGCCTTGGTTCTCACGCTCCCTGCGTATCTTCTGTTCTGGAAAAAATCTTTTCGGAGGTTTTATTCCGTTTGGACTTCGTTTAATATTCTCCTCTAAAAAGGGTCAAAAACACGGAAAAACGGGAACTGGCACTTGGCACTTAGTTAATAAGTTAGTCCCAAAAAAGATATAAAAGGCATACAAAACATCCAAAGTTTGACAAGATAATAGCATGGAACTATCAAAAATTATAGATACGTTGGAGACGTATCAAGCATCCCCAAGCTTAACTCCTGCTCGTCCTCGAGTAGGGAAGTGATAAAGACTGAATTTTTTATGTGGAATGCTACCTAGCTTAGCTGTCCTTTGTAACTTCTTTCACGTACAATGAATGTTCTGATCCGTAAGATTCAAAACAATAGTTTTCTATTGACATGAAAACAATAATACTTCAAGCAAACTAGCAAGGTAATCATGACATTTCGAAATAACAAGGCCAAATAAAATTATTCCTACAAAATCATATAGTCTGGCTATGTTCCATCATCCTCACACAACGGATTTAAATCATGCACAACCCCGGTATTGGCCAAGTAATTGTTTTCGCACTCTTACTTTCTCAAACTTTTTCAACTCTCACGCAATACATGAGCGTGAGCCATGGATATAGCACTATAGGTGGAATAGAGTGTGGTGGAGGTTGTCAGACAAAAAGGAGGAGATGGTCACATCGACTCGGCGTATCAAAGGGCTATGTAGATGCCCATCAATAGATATCAATGTGAAAGAGTAGGGATTACCATGCATTGGATGCACTTAGAGCTATAAGTATGTGAAAGCTCAAAAGGAGAACTAGTCGGTGTGCATCCAACTTGCTTGCTCACGAAGACTTAGGGCAATTTTGAGGAAGCCCATCATTGGAATATACAAGCCAAGTTATATAATGAAGATCCCCACTAGCATATGGCAGTGACAAAACAAGAAACCGTCAATCATGAAGAACATGGTGCTATTATGAAGCACAAGTATGGAAAAGATAGTAGCATTGTCCCTTCTCTCTTTTTCTCTCTTTTTTTGCTTGGGCTCTTTGGCCTCTTTCCATATATAGTTTTTTTGTGGGCAACTTTGGCCTCTCTTTTTTCCCTCACATGGGACAATGCTCTAATAATGATGATCATCACACTTTTATTTACTCAAAGCTCAATTCTTAGAACGATGATGACTCGATAGGAAATATCTCCGGTAGTGTACCAGGATATGCAACGATCTAGCTTGGCTGACTGGCTAGCTACCTTACGATCATGCAATGGCAATATGAAAGTGAAGGCACATGTCATGAGACGGAATGATGGGAGTTGCATGGCAATATATCTCAGAATGGCTATGAAAATGCCATAGTAGGTAGGTATGGTGGCTGTTTTTAGGAAGGCATATGGTGGGTTTGTGCACCGGCGAAAGTTGCGCGGCACTAGAGAGGCTATCAATGGTGAAAGGTGAAAGTGCATCTATACAATGGACTCACATTAGTCATGAAGAACTCACATACTTATTGCGAAAGTTTTTATTAGTAATCGAAACAAAGTGCTAAACGCATACTACTAGGGGAAGGGTTGGTAGGTGTTAACCATCACACAATCCCAACTGCAACACAAAGGGTGACAATCAATAAATCAATTATGCTCCGACTTCCTAACATAGCGGTTCACCATACGTGCATGTTACGGGAATCACTAACTTCGACACAAGTATTTCTAGATTCACAACACCCTACTAACATCACTCTTAATATTACCAAATCCATGTCTCAAAACTAATTGAGAGGAATCAAACTTCTCTCTCTAATCAATGCACAAGAAATTGGAAGTTTTATTGTATCCTCTTTGGGTTCATATCACCTTTGGGACTACTTTCGTAGCACAAGCCAACTACCAAGTTACTCAGAGAGAGCACTCTCAAAAAGATATAAGTGAAGATTGAGAGTTATTATTTCTCCAAAATATGACACCGTCGTGCTCTAAAAGATCTAAGTGAAGCACATAGAGAAAAGTTATCTAGCTCAAAAGATATAAGTGAAGCACATGTGAGCTAAATTGCCTAACTCAAAAGATATAAGCGAAGCTCAACGATTATTCTACCAAATTCACGACACAAGGATGATCTATGTGACACAACAAAAGGTGTGCAGCAAGGATGATTGTGACACAACAAAAAGAAAAGACTCCTATAATACACGACGCTCCAAGCAAAATACATATCATGTGGTGAATAAAAATATAGCTCCAAGTAACGTTACCGATGGATTGAAGACGCAAGAGGGGATGCCTTCCCGGGGCATCCCCAAGCTTAGGCTTTTTGTTGTCCTTGAATTTGGCTTGGGATTCCTTGGGCATCCCCAAGCTTGAGCTCTTTCCACTCTTTATCCGTTTGTCCATGAGAACATCACCCAAAACTTGAAAACTTCACAACACAAAACATAAAGTCATGATATCATTAGCACAAGAAAACAAACTACCACCTCTTGAGGTACTGTAGAAAACTTGATTTCTATTTATATTGGTGTTATATTACTGTATTCTCACTTTTCCATGGCTAGTACCCCCCCCCCCCCTCGATACTATCCATAGTTTCATCAAAATAAGCAATCAACACAACAAAAACATAATCTTTCAAAAACAGACTAGTCTATAGCAATCTGTGTACTTCATATACTTATGGTATCTCAAAAATTCTGAAACATTACGATAGTTTGGGAAATTGGCATATCAACCAGAAGCAAAAAGAATCAACTCAAAAGCTCTTTCTGGATAACAATTAAAAATAATTTCGTGAGCGAAAAGTTTCTGTGTTTTTCCAGCATGATCAAACAACCATCACCAAACTAGTCATAAAGGTTTTACTTGGGTCAAACACAAAAATAAACACAAAAGGCACAATCATAACAGAATTATGATGGTGTGGACACAACAAAACAGAAAGAAAAAAATCAAAGATAAATTCATTGGATTGCCTCCCAACAAGCACTATTGTTTAACGCCCTTAACTAGGCATAAGGAGATACAATCACGTATCGTCGTCTTTGGTACTCAAACCATAAGTAGCCCTCATCATGGACTCATAAGGCAATCTTATTTTATTTCTAGGAAAATGTACATGCCTTTCTTTAAAGGAAATTGAAACCTAATATTCCCTTCCTTCATATCGATGACAACACCAATAGTCCTTAGGAAAGGTCTACCAAGAATGATCGGACATGTAGGATTGCAATCAATATAAAGCACAATGAAATCCACGGGTACATAGTTCCTATTTGGAATAATAAGAACAACATTGATCCTTCCCATGGGTTTCTTAACAGTAGAATCCGCAAGATGCAAATTAACAGAGCACTCATCAATCTCATTTAAGCCTAGAACATCACATAAAGACTTTGGAATAATGGAAACACTTGCACCCAAATCACACAAAGCATTGCATTCATAGTTTTTGATCTTGATTTTGATAGTAGGTTCCCACACATCATGAAGTTTTCTAGGAATAGAAACTTCCAATTCAAGTTTCGCTTCAAGAGATTTCATCATAGCATCGACGATATGATCGGTAAAGGCCTTGTTTTGGCTATAAGTGTGTGGAGAGTTTAGCATGGATTGCATCAAGGAAATACATTCAATCAAAGAGCAACTATCATAATTGAATTCCTTGAAATCGAAAGTAGTAGTTTCATTACTACTCAAAGTTTTGATATCCTCTACTCCACTTTCAATGCTTTTAGCATCAAGATAGATAGACTCCGAATCATTGGGGCGTTTTGCAACCAAGGTGGATTCATATCCAGCCCCATCATCATTAGTTTTGACACTAGGAAACTATTGGGGAACGTCGCATGGGAAACAAAAAAATTTCCTACGCGCACGAAGACCTATCATGGTGATGTCCATCTACGAGAGGGGATGAGTGATCTACGTACCCTTGTAGATCGTACAACAGAAGTGTTAGTGAACGCGGTTGATGTAGTGGAACGTCCTCACGTCCCTCGATCCGCCCCGCGAACAATCCCGCGATCAGTCCCAGGATCTAGTACCGGACGGACGGCACCTCCGCGTTCAGCACACGTACAGCTCGACGATGATCTCGGCCTTCTTGATCCAGCAAGAGAGACGGAGAGGTAGAAGAGTTCTCCGGCAGCGTGACGGCACTCCGGAGGTTGGTGATGACCTTGTCTCAGCAGGGCTTCGCCCGAGCTCCGCAGAAACGCGATCTAGAGGAAAAACCGTGGAGGTATGTGGTCGGGCTGCCGTGGAAAAGTCGTCTCAAATCAGCCCTAAAACCTCCGTATATATAGATGGGAGGGAGGGGACCTTGCCTTGGGGCTCAAGGAGCCCCAAGGGGGTCGGCCGAGTCCAAGGGGGGAGGACACCCCCCCAAACCGAGTTGGACTTGGTTTGGTGGGAGGGAGTCCCCCTTCCTTCCCACCTCCTCCCTTTTTTTTCCTTTTCTCTTGATTTTCTCTTCTTGGCGCATAGAGCCCTTTTGGGCTGTCCCACCAGCCCACTAAGGGCTGGTGTGCCACCCTCAAGGCCTATGGGCTTCCCCGGGGTGGGTTGCCCCCCCGGTGAACTCCCGGAACCCATTCGTCATTCCCGGTACATTCCCGGTAACTCCGAAAATCTTCCGGTAATCAAATGAGGTCATCCTATATATCAATCTTCGTTTCTGGACTATTCGGGAAACCCTCGTGACGTCCGGGATCTCATCCGGGACTCCGAACAACATTCGGTAACAACCATATAACTCAAATACGCATAAAACAACGTCGAACCTTAAGTGTGCAGACCCTGCGGGTTCGAGAACTATGTAGACATGACCCGAGAGACTCCTCAGTCAATATCCAATAGCGGGACCTGGATGCCCATATTGGATCCTACATATTCTACGAAGATCTTATCGTTTGAACCTCAGTGCCAAGGATTCATATAATCCCGTATCTCATTCCCTTTGTCCTTCGGTATGTTACTTGCCCGAGATTCGATCGTCAGTATCCGTATACCTATTTCAATCTCGTTTACCGGCAAGTCTCTCTACTCGTTCCGTAATACAAGATCCCGCAACTTACACTAAGTTACATTTCTTGCAAGGCTTGTGTGTGATGTTGTATTACCGAGTGGGCCCCGAGATACCTCTCCGTTCACACGGAGTGACAAATCCCAGTCTTGATCCATACTAACTCAACTAACACCTTCGGAGATACCTGTAGAGCATCTTTATAGTCACCCAGTTACGTTGCGATGTTTGATACACACAAAGCATTCCTCCGGTGTCAGTGAGTTATATGATCTCATGGTCATAGGAATAAATACTTGACACGCAGAAAACAGTAGCTACAAAATGACACGATCAACATGCTACGTCTATTAGTTTGGGTCTAGTCCATCACGCGATTCTCCTAATGACGTGATCCAATTATCCAGCAACAACACCTTGTTCATAATCAGAAGACACTGACTATCTTTGATCAACTGGCTAGCCAACTAGAGGCTTGCTAGGGACGGTGTTTTGTCTATGTATCCACACATGTAAATGAGTCTTCATTCAATACAATTATAGCATGGATAATAAACGATTATCTTGATACAGGAATTGTAATAATAACTATATTTATTATTGCCTCTAGGGCATAATTCCAACAGTCTCCCACTTGCACTAGAGTCAATAATCTAGCCCTCACATCACCATGTGAATTACATTGTAATAAATCTAACACCCATATAGTTCTGGTGTTGATCATGCTTTGGCCGTGGAAGAGGTTTAGTCAGCGGGTCCGCTACATTCAGATCCATGTGCACTTTGCATATATTCACGTCCTCTCCCTCGACGTAGTCGCGGATGAGGTTGAAGCGTCGTTTGATGTGTCTGGTCTTCTTGTGAAACCATGGTTCCTTTGATAAGGCAATGGCACCAGTGTTGTCACAGAACAAGGTCATTGGATTCAGTGCGCTTGGCATCACTCCAAGATCTGTCATGAACTGCTTCATCCAGACACCCTCCTTAGCCGCCTCCGAGGCAGCCATGTACTCCGCTTCACATGTAGAATCTACTACGACGCTTTGCTTGGAACTGCACCAGCTTACTGCACCCCCATTAAGAATAAATACGTATCCGGTTTGCAACTTAGAGTCGTCCGAATCTGTGTCAAAGCTTGCATCGACGTAACCTTTTACGGCGAGCTCTTCGTCACCTCCATACACGAGAAACATCTCCTTAGTCCTTTTCAGGTACTTCAGGATATTCTTGACCGTTGTCCAGTGATCCACTCCTGGATTACTCTGGAACCTACCTGCCATACTTATGGCCAGGCTAACATTCGGTCTAGTGCACAGCATCGCATACATGATAGAACCTATGGCTGAAGCATAGGGGACGGAGCGCATATGCTCTCTATCTTCATCAGTTGCTGGGCACTGAGTCTTACTCAATCTCGTACCTTGTAGAACTGGCAAGAACCCTTTCTTGGACTGTTCCATTTTGAACCTCTTCAAAACTTTATCAAGGTATGTGCTTTGTGAAAGTCCTATCAGGCGTTTTGATCTATCCCTATAGATCTTAATGCCTAGAATGTAAGCAGCTTATCCTAGGTCCTTCATAGAGAAACTTTTATTCAAGTAATCCTTTATGCTCTCTAAAAACTCTACGTTGTTTCCAATCAGTAATATGTCATCCACATATAATATTAGAAACGCCACAGAGCTCCCACTCACTTTCTTGTAAATACAAGATTCTCCAGCCACTTGTATAAACCCAAATGCTTTGATCACCTCATCAAAGCATTTGTTCCAACTCCGAGATGCTTGCACCAGTCCATAAATGGATCGCTGGAGCTTGCACACCTTGTTAGTATTCTTAGGATCGACAAAACCTTCGGGTTGTATCATATACAACTCTTCCTTAAGGAAACCGTTAAGGAACGCCGTTTTGACATCCATCTGCCAGATTTCATAATCGAAAAATGCAGCTATTGCTAACATGATTCTGACGGACTTAAGCATCGCTACGGGTGAGAAAGTCTCATCGTAGTCAACTCCTTGAACTTGTGAAAAACCCTTTGCCACAAGTCGAGCTTTATAAACGGTCACATTACCGTCAGCGTCCGTCTTCCTCTTAAAGATCCATTTGTTCTGAATGGCCTTGCGGCCCTCAGGCAGTACCTCCAAAGTCCACACTTTGTTCTCATACATGGATCCTATCTCGGACTTCATGGCTTCCAGCCATTTGTTGGAATCTGGGCCCACCATTGCTTCTTCATAATTCGCAGGTTCATTGTTGTCTAACAACATGATTGATAAGACGGGATTACTGTACCACTCTGGAGCAGCACGTGGTCTCGTCGACCTGCATGGTTCGACAGAAACTTGAACTGGAGTTTCATGATCATCATCATTAACTTCCTCCTCAACCGGCGTCGCAATGACAGAGGTTTCCCCTTGCCCTGCGCCACCATCCAGAGGGATGAGAGGTTCGACAACCTCGTTAAGTTCTATCTTCCTCCCACTCAATTCTCTCGAGAGAAACTCCTTCTCGAGAAAAGCTCCGTTTTTAGCAACAAACACTTTGCCCTCGGATTTGAGATAGAAGGTGTACCCAACTGTCTCTTTTGGGTAACCTATGAAGACGCACTTTTCCGCTTTGGGTTCCAGCTTTTCAGGCTGAAGCTTTTTGACATAAGCATCACATCCCCAAACTTTAAGAAACGACAACTTTGGCGTCTTGCCATACCACAGTTCGTATGGTGTCGTCTCAACGGATTTTGATGGTGCCCTATTTAAAGTGAATGCAGCTGTTTCTAATGCATAGCACCAAAATGATAACGGCAAATCAGTAAGAGACATCATAGATCACACCATCTCTAATCGAGTACGATTACGACGTTCGGACACACCATTACGCTGTGGTGTTCCAGGCGGTGTTAACTGTGAAACAATTCCACATTGTCTTAAGTGAGCACCAAACTCGAAACTCAGATATTCACCCCCACGATCAGACCGTAGGAACTTGATCTTCTTGTTACGATGATTTTCCACTTCACTCTGAAATTGCTTGAACTTTTCAAATGTTTCAAACTTGTGCTTCATCAAGTAGACATAACCATATCTACTTAAATCATCACTGAAGGTGAGAAAATAACGATATCCGCCGCGTGCCTCCACGCTCATCGGACCACACACATCGGTATGTATGATTTCCAACAAGTCACTTGCATGCTCCATTGTTCCTGAGAACGGAGTCTTAGTCATCTTGCCCATGAGGCATGGTTCGCACGTGTCAAGTGAATCAAAGTCAAGTGACTCCAAAAGTCCATCAGCATGGAGTTTCTTCATGCGCTTTACACCAATATGACCTAAGCGGGGGTGCCACAAAAATATGGCGCTATCATTGTTAACTCTAACTCTTTTGGTCTCAATGTTATGTATATGCGTATCGTTATCAAGATTCAATATGAACAATCCTCTCACATTCGGTGCATGACCATAAAAGATGTTACTCATAGAAATAGAACAACCATTATTCTCTGACTTAAAACAGTAACCGTCTCACAATAAACAAGATCCAGATATAATGTTCATGCTCAACGCAGGCACTAAATAACAATGATTTAAGTTCATCACTAATCCTGACGGTAACTGAAGTGACACTGTGCCGACGGCGATTGCATCAACCTTGGAACCATTTCCTACGCGCATCGTCACTTCATCTTTCGCCAGCCTTCGCCTATTCCGCAGTTCCTGTTTCGAGTTGCAAATATGAGCAACAGAACCGGTATCGAATACCCAGGCACTACTACGAGAGCCGGTTAAGTACACATCAATAACATGTATATCAAATATACCTGATTTTTCTTTGCCCGCCTTCTTATCTGCCAGATACTTGGGGCAATTGCGCTTCCAGTGACCCATACCCTTGCAATAGTAACACTCCGTTTCCGGCTTAGGTCCAGCTTTGGGTTTCTTCGTCGGATTGGCAACAGGCTTGCCGCTCTTCTTCGAATTGCCCTTCTTGCCTTTGCCGTTTCTCTTGAAACTAGTGGTCTTATTCACCATCAACACTTGATGCTCTTTACGGAGTTCAGACTCTGCGACTTTCAGCATCGCAAACAACTCGCAGGGAGACTTGTTCATCCCTTGCATGTTGTAGTTCAACACAAAGCCTTTATAGCTTGGCGGCAGTGATTGAAGGATTCTGTCAGTGATAGCTTCTTGCGGGAGTTCAATCCCCAGCTCAGCTAGACGGTTTGAGTACCCAGACATTTTGAGCACGTGTTCACTGACAGATGAGTTTTCCTCCATCTTGCAAGCATAGAATTTATCGGAGGTCTCATACCTCTCGATCCGGGCATTCTTCTGAAAGATAAACTCCAACTCCTGGAACATCTCAAATGCTCCATGACGCTCAAAGCGACGTTGAAGTCCCGGTTCTAAGCCATACAAGACTGCACATTGAACTATTGAGTAGTCCTCCTTACGTGCTAACCAAGCGTTCTTAACATCCTAATCAGCCGTAGCGGGTGGTTCATCTCCTAACGCAGCATTAAGGACATAATCCTTCTTCCCAGCTTGTAAGATGAGCTTAAGATTATGAGCCCAGTCTACAAAGTTGCTTCCATCATCTTTCAACTTAGCTTTCTCTAGGAACGTATTAAAATTCAGGATGACTGTCGCGTGAGCCATGATCTACAACACAAATATATTCAAAGTGGACTTAGACTATGTTCAAGATAATTAGAGTTTAACTTAATCAAATTATTCGCTAAACTCCCACTCAAAAAGTACATCTCTCTAGTCATTTGAGTGGTTCATGATCCACTTACACTAGCTCAAGTCCGATCATCACGTGAGTTGAGTATAGTTTCAGTGGTAAGCATCCCTATGCTAATCATATCATCTATATGATTCATGGTCGACCTTTCGGTCTCATGTGTTCCGAGGCCATGTCTGCACATGCTAGGCTCGTCAAGCTTAACCCGAGTGTTCCGCGTGCGCAACTGTTTTGCACCCGTTGTATGTGAACGTTGAGTCTATCACACCCGATCATCACGTGGTGTCTCGAAACGACGAACTGTAGCAACGGTGCATAGTTGGGGGGAACACAATTTCGTCTTGAAATTTTAGTGAGAGATCACCTCATAATGCTACCATCGTTCTAAGCAAAATAAGGTGCATAAAAGGATTAACATCATATGCAATTCATAAGTGACAAGATATGGCCATCATCACGTGCTTCTTGATCTCCATCACCAAAGCACAGGAACGATCTTCTTGTCACCGGCTCCACACCATGATCTCCATCAACATGTTGCCATCGGGGTTGTCGTGCTACTCATGCTATTACTACTAAAGCTACATCCTAGCAAAATAGTAAACGCATCTGCAAGCACACACGTTAGTATAAAGACAACCCTATGGCTCCTGCCGGTTGCCGTACCATCGACGTGCAAGTCGATATTTCTATTACAACATGATCATCTCATACATCCAATATATCACATCACATCATTGGCCATATCACATCACAAGCATACCCTGCAAAAACAAGTTAGACGTCCTCTAATTTTGTTGTTGCATGTTTTACGTGGTGACCATGGGTATCTAGTAGGATCGCATCTTACTTACGCAAACACCACAACGGAGATATATGAGTTGCTATTTAACCTCATCCAAGGACCTCCTCGGTCAAATCCGATTCAACTAAAGTTGGAGAAACCGACACTTGCTATCTTTGAGCAACGGAGTTACTCGTAACGATGAAACCAGTCTCTCGTAAGCGTACGAGTAATGTCGGTCCAAGCCGCTTCAATCCAACAATCCCGCGGCATCAAGAAAAGACTAAGGAGGGCAGCAAAACGCACATCACCTCCCACAAAAACTTTTGTGTTCTACTCGAGAAGACATCTACGCATGAACCTAGCTGATGATGCCACTGTTGGGGAACGTCGCATGGGAAACAAAAAAAATTCCTACGCGCACGAAGACCTATCATGGTGATGTCCATCTACGAGAGGGGATGAGTGATCTACGTACCCTTGTAGATCATACAGCAGAAGCGTTAGTGAACGTGGTTGATGTAGTGGAACGTCCTCACGTCCCTCGATCCGCCCCGCGAACAATCCCGCGATCAGTCCCACGATCTAGTACCGAACGGACGGCACCTCCGCGTTCAGCACACATACAGCTCGACGATGATCTCGGACTTCTTGATCCAGCAAGAGAGACGGAGAGGTAGAAGAGTTCTCCGGCAGCGTGACGGCGCTCCGGAGGTTGGTGATGACCTTGTCTCAGCAGGGCTCCGCCCGAGCTCCGTAGAAACGCGATCTAGAGGAAAAACCGTGGAGGTATGTGGCCTGGCTGCCGTGGAAAAGTCGTCTCAAATCAGCCCTAAAACCGAGTGGGAGGGAGCGGACCTTGCCTTGGGGCTCAAGGAGCCCCAGGGGGGTCGGCCGAGTCCAAGGGGGGAGGACTCCCCCCCCAAACCGAGTTGGACTTTGTTTGGTGGGAGGGAGTCCCCCTTCCTTCCCACCTCCTCCCTTTTTTTTCCTTTTCTCTTGATTTTCTCTTCTTGGCGCATAGAGCCCTTTTGGGCTGTCCCACCAGCCCACTAAGGGCTGGTGTGCCACCCTCAAGGCCTATGGGCTTCCCCGGGGTGGGTTTCCCCCCCCCCCCGGTGAACTCCCGGAACCCATTCGTCATTCCCGGTACATTCCCGGTACATTCCCGGTAACTCCGAAAATCTTCCGGTAATCAAATAAGGTCATCCTATATATCAATCTTCGTTTCCGAACTATTCTGGAAACCCACGTGACGTCCGTGATCTCATCCGGGACTCCGAACAACATTCGGTAACCAACCATATAACTCAAATACGCATAAAACAACGTCGAACCTTAAGTGTGCAGACCCTGCGGGTTCGAGAACTATGTAGACATGACCCGAGAGACTCCTCGGTCAATATCCAATAGCGGGACCTGGATGCGCATATTGGATCCTACATATTCTACGAAGATCTTATAGTTTGGACCTCAGTGCCAAGGATTCATATAATCCCATATGTCATTCCCTTTGTCCTTCGGTATGTTACTTTCCCGAGATTCGATCGTCAGTATCCGTATACCTATTTCAATCTCGTTTACCGGCAAGTCTCTCTACTCGTTCCGTAATACAAGATCCCGCAACTTACACTAAGTTACATTGCTTGCAAGGCTTGTGTGTGATGTTGTATTACCGAGTGGGCCCCGAGATACCTCTCCGTTCACACGGAGTGACAAATCCCAGTCTTGATCCATACTAACTCCACTAACACCTTCGGAGATACCTATAGAGCATCTTTATAGTCACCCAGTTACGTTGAGACATTTGATACACACAAAGCATTCCTCCGGTGTCAGTGAGTTATATGATCTCATGGTCATAGGAATAAATACTTGACACGCAGAAAACAGTAGCAACAAAATGACACGATCAACATGCTACGTCTATTAGTTTGGGTCTAGTCCATCACGTGATTCTCCTAATGACGTGATCCAATTATCAAGCAACAACACCTTGTTCATAATCAGAAGACACTGACTATCTTTGATCAACTGGCTAGCCAACTAGAGGCTTGCTAGGGACGGTGTTTTGTCTATGTATCCACACATGTAAATGAGTCTTCATTCAATACAATTATAGCATGGATAATAAACGATTATCTTGATATAGGAATTATAATAATAACTATATTTATTATTGCCTCTAGGGCATAATTCCAACAGAAACAAGGATTCAATGGGAGTCACACCAAGCACTTTAAGATCTTTGTGATTCTCATCATGAGAACACGCCTTTTTAAGCCATTCATGTCTATTACGAATTTGGGCGGTTCTTTCTTTACTCTCATTCATGGAAACACACATAGCTTTCAAAGTTTCATCATATTGATCTTGGGAGGAGCACATCTAACTTTCAAAGCATCAATATCAGGAGACATTCTATCAACGCTCCTAGCCAAATCATCAATTTTGAGTAGTTTTTCTTCTATGGACGTATTGAAAATCTTTTGCGAGTTGATAAACTCTTTGATATTACTGTCTAGATCAGAGGGTAATTTATTGTAATTTCCATGGGCATTGTTGTAGGAGTTGCCAAAGTTATTAGAGGGATTACTAGGAAAAGGTCTAGGAATATAGTTTCCCCTTAAAGCATTGTTGTTGCCAAAATTATTCCTAGCAACAAAATTAACATCCAAGTTTTTATTGCTACTCTCAATCAAGGAAGACAAGGGCATATCATTTGGATCTAAAGGAGCACCTTTACTAGCAAAAAAATTCATTAACTCATCCATCTTAGCACTCAACGAGTTAATTTCTTCTATAGCGTGTACCTTTTTACTAGTAGGTGACCTTTCAGTGTGCCACTAAGAATTGTTTGTCATGATATTGTCTAGGAGTTTTGGGGCTTCTCGTAATGTGATATCCATGAAAATTCCACCGGAGGCAGAGTCCAAGATATTTCTAGAAGCTAAATTCAAACCAGCGTAGAAGATTTGTATAATCATCCAAAGACTCAAGCCATGAGCAGGACAATTTCTAATCATCAATTTCATTCTCTCCCAAGATTGTGCAACACGTTCATGATCAAGTTGCTTAAAATGCATGATATCATTATGGAGAGAGATAATCGTAGCCGGCGGAAAATACTTGGATATATAAGCATCTTTGCACTTGTTCCAAGAATCAATACTATTTTTGGGCAAAGCTGAAAACCAAGTTTTTGCTCGATCTCGCAATGAGAACGGAAATAGCTTCAATTTAATCACATCATTATCCACTTCTTTCTTCTTTTGCATATCGCATAACTCAATGAAGGTATTAAGATGGGATGCGGCATCTTCACTAGGAAGGCCGGAGAATTGCTCTTTCATAACAAGATTCAACAAAGCAGCATTGATTTCATATGATTTCGCACTACTAGCGGGAGCAATCGGAGTACTAATAAAATCATTATTATTAGTATTCGAGAAGTCACAAAGTTTGGTGTTTTTAGTCATGGTGACTTCAGCAAGCAGAAAAGCACACAAGCGAACAGAAAGCAAGCGAAAGAAAAGGGCAAACGAAAGAGGCAAATATTTTTGTAAATTTTTGTTTTTCAGAAGTGCGGGAGAGGAAAACGAGAGGCAAAAAAAGGTCAATTGAAGACATGAGTTTGTGACACTTACTTGGATAAGCTTCACCTGATGCTCCCGGGCAACGGCGCCAGAAATTGGCATGTTGACGGGAGACTATTCTTGACTTGATCCTCCCCAGCAACGGCGCCAGAAATTCTTCTTGCTACCTCTTGACATTGCGTTGGTTTTTTCCCTTGAAGAGGAAAGGGTGATCCAGCACAGTAGCAGTAAGTATTTCCCTTAGTTTGAGAACCAAGGTATCAATCCAGTAGGAGTATCAAGATGAAGCATCAATGTACCTGCGCAAAAACAGCAAACTTGCACCCAACTCTACGAAGGGGTTGTCAATCCCTTCACGATTGATTGCAAGGTGAGATCTGAAGGCGGAAAGTGCAACAAAGTAAAAGTGTAGTGCTGAAAATATGATGTGAAGTAGACCCGGGGGCCATAGTGTTCACTAGAGGCTTCTCTCAAGATACCAAATATTACGGTGGCTGAACGAATTACTGTCGAGCAATTGATAGAACCACGCAAAGTCATGACGATATCTAAAGCAATTATCATACATATAGGCATCACGTCCGAGACAAGTTGACCGATACTTTCTACATCTACTACTATTACTCCACACATCGACCGCTATCCAGCATGCATCTAGTGTATTGAGATCATGACAAACAGAGTAACGCCTTAAGCAAGATGACATGATGTAGAGGGATAAATTCATGCAATAGATATAAACCCCACCTTTTTACCCTTGATTGCAACAACACAATGCGTGCCTCGCTACCCCTTCTGTCACTAGGTGAGGTCACCGCACGATATGAACCCAAAACCAAGCACTTCTCCCATTGCAAGAATCATAGATCAAGTTGGCCAAAGAAAACCCACAACTCGAAGAGAATTACAAGGATATGAAATCATGCATATAAGAGATCAGAAGAAACTCAAATAAGGTTCATAGATAATCTGATCATAAATCCACAATTCATCGGATCTCGACAAACACACCGCAAAAGAAGATTACATCGGATAGATCTCCATGAAGATCATGGAGAACTTTGTATTGAAGATCCAAGAGAGAGAAGAAGCCATCTAGCTACTAGCTACGAACCCGAAGGTCTACGGTGAACTACTCACGCATCATCAGAGAGTCAATGGTGTTGATGAAGAAGCCCTCCGTATCCGAATCCCCCCTCCGGCAGGGCACCAGAACGTGCCCCAGATGGGATCTTGCAGAGACAAAAGCTTGCGGCGGTGGAAAAGTATTTTCGTGGATCTCTCCCGTGGTTTTGGATTTTTCGGGGATTTTTAGGCGGAAGAAGTAGGACAGAGGAGCCACAGGGGACCCACAAGCCTGATAGGCGCGGGGCCCCCTGGCCACGCCTAGGCAGCTTGTGGCCTCCCCTAGTGCCCTCTGCCCTTGTTCTCATGCTCCCTGCGTATCTTCTGTTCCGGAAAAAATCTTTTCGGAGGTTTTATACTGTTTGGACTCCGTTTAATATTCTCCTCTGAAAAGGGTCCAAAACAAGGCAAAAACAGGAACTGGCACTTGGCACTGAGTTAATAAGTTAGTGTGAAAAATGATTTAAAAGGCATACAAAACATCCAAAGTTTGACAAGATAATAGCATGGAACCATAAAAAATTATAGATACGTTGGAGACGTATCATCAACTTATCCAATTCAAGTCTACGATAAAGAGAGAGAGAGAGGCATAACACTAACACCAGCTCCAAGATCGCATAAAGCAGTTCTTATATAATTTCCTTTAATGGAGCAAGGTATAGTGGGCACTCCGGGATCACCTAGTTTCTTAGGAGTTCCACCCTTGAAGGTGTAATTAGCAAGCATGGTGGAAATCTCAACCTCAGGTATCTTCCTCTTATTAGTCACAATATCTTTCATGTACTTAGCATAAGGAGACATCTTGAGCATATCTATCAAACACATTTGCACAAAGATAGGTCTAATCGTTTCAACAAAGCGCTCAAAAATCCTCATCATCCTTTTTCTTGGATGGTTTGGGAGGAAAGGGCATGGGTTTCTGAACCCATGGTTCTCTTTATTTACCATGCTTCCTAGCAATAAAGTCGTTCTTACCATATCTCCTGTTCTTAGGTTGTGGGTTATCAAGATCAATAGCAGGTTCAATCTCCACATCCTTATCATTACTAGGTTGAGCATCAACATGAAAACCACTATCAATATTATCAATACGCTCATGTTCATCACCAGATTGTGTTTCGGCATCAGAAACAGAGACATCATTTGGATTCTTTGGTGTAACAACAACAGGTTTGCTAGCATGCAAGTTCCTATCATCTTTCTTTTTCTTCCTATTACCAGGATGACTAGGTGCATTAGTGTTAACTCCTTGAGAATCTTGTTCAATTCTCTTAGGATGGCCCTCAGGATACAAAGGTTCCCGAGTCATTCTACCACCTCTAGTGACGACTCTAACAGAATTGTCATTCAACTCATTGAGCAAGTCATTTTGAGCCTTAAGTACTTGTTCTACTTGAGTAGTTACCATAGAGGCATGTTTACTCAAAAGCATAAGAGCATTGACACTTCTATCCACACAAGCACTTATATGATTAATCATGCGAGCATTTTGTTCCAATTGTCTGCTAACATAATCATTGAAACTTTGTTGTTTGGCAATGAAGTTATCAAATTCATCTAAGCATAAGCTAGAAGGTTTATCATAAGGAATATCACTCTAATTGAATGTACGAAGATAATTTACCTCTACTACCTGTGTCGGGTTATCAAGACCATGTATTTCTTTGATAGGTGGTAGATTCTTAACATCTTCAGATTTAATACCTTTCTCTTGCATATCTTCAGAACTGAGGAATAGAATACCTCTTTTCTTCGGAGTTGGCTTCGGAGGTGGTTCGGGAATAGTCCAAGCATTATCATTGCTCAAGATATTATTCAATAGAATTTCAGCTTGTTCGACAGTCCGTTCCCTGAAAACACAACCAGCAAAACTATCTCGGTGGTCCCTAGAAGCATCGGTTAGTCCATTATAAAAGATATCAAGTATTTCATTTTTCTCAAGAGGGTGATCAGGCAAAGCATTCAATAACTGGACAAGCCTCCCCAAGCTTGTGGGAGACTCTCTTCTTCAACTTGCACAAAGTTATATATATCCTGCAAGGCAGCTTGTTTCTTATGGGCAGGAAAATATTTCTCAGAGAAGTAGTATATCATATCGTGGGGACTACACACACAACCAGGAGCAAGAGAAGTAAACCAAGTCTTAGCATCACCCTTTAGCGAGAAAGGAAACAACTTAAGGATATAGTAATGGCGAATTTTTTCCTCGCTCGTGAATAGGGTGGCTATATCATTCAGCTTAATAAGATGTGCTACAACCGTTTCAGACTCATAACCATGAAAAGGATTAGATTCAACCAAAGTGATCAACTCAGGATCAACAGAGAATTCGTAATCCTTATCAGTCACAAAGATGGGTGAAGTAGCAAACTTAGGATCGTATTTCATTCTAGCTTTCAGAGATTTTTCTTTCCACTTGCGCAATAAACTCTCAAGATCATAGCTATCCTTACAAGCAAAAAAGTCTTCAGCTACCTCTCCCTCCATAACATAACCCTCGGGTATATCAGGCAATTCATAAATAGGAGATCTAGGTCTAACAAGTGAAACAACAGGTTCCACTTCAATAATTTCAGCAGTTTCAGAAGTATCATCCCATTGACTAGTAACTCTAGCAATTTGTGCATCAAGAAATGCACCTAGTGGCAAAGCAGTATCAAGCAAAGCATCATCATAAGCATCATGGATAGCAGAAGTAGCATCATCAAGCACAGGCGACATATCAGGATTACCAATAGGTGGTGGTGTCGCAAATTTACTCATAACTGAAGGTTAATCAAGTGCAGAGCTAGATGGCAGTTCCTTACATGTCCTCGTAGTTGAGGGCAAGACTTTAGTTTTTGGATCTCTCGGATTCCTCATAGTGATCAACAGACATAATCCCAAGTGACTCAGAGAATAGAGATAGGCCTCCCCGGCAACGGCGCCAGAAAAAGGTCTTGATAACCCACAAGTATAGGGGATCGCAACAGTTTTCCAGGGTAGAGTATTCAACCCAAATTTGTTGATTCGACACAAGGGGAAGCCAAAGAATATTCTCGAGTATTAGCAGTTGAGTTGTCAATTCAACCACACGTGAAAGATTTAGTATCTGTAGCAATGTTTCAGTAGCAGACTAGTGTGATAGTAACGGTAGCAGCGGTAACAGTAGCAGTAGTGACAGCAGTAGCGGTAATAGTAGCAGTAGTGACAGCAGTAGCGGTAAAGTAACTTAGCAAGGACCAGTATAGGAAAAGCTCGTAGGCATTAGATCGGTGATGGATAATTATGTCGGATGACATTCATCATGTAACATTTATAACATGGGGTGATATGTAACTAGCTCCAGTTCGTCAATGTAATGTAGGCATGTATTCCGTATTTAGTCATACGTGCTTATGGAAAAGAACTTGCATGACATCTATTGTCCATCCCTCCCGTGGCAGCGGGGTCCTAATGGAAACTAAGGGATATTAAGGTCTCCTTTCAATAGAGAACCGGAACAAAGCATTAGCACATAGTGAATACATGAACTCCTCATACTATGGTCATCTCCGGGAGTGGTACCTGCTATTGTCACTCTGGGGTTGTCGGGTCATAACACATAGTAGGTGACTACAACTTGCAAGATAGGATCAAGAACACACATGTATTGATGAAAACATAATAGGTTCAGATCTGAAATCATGCCACTCGGGCCCTAGTGACAATCATTAAGCATAGCAAAGTAGTAGCAACATCAATCTTAGAACATAGTGGATACTAGGGATCAAACCCCATCAAAACTAACTCGATACATGATAGATCTAATCCAACCCATCACCGTCCAGCAAGCCTACGATGAGATTACTCACGAACGGTGAAGAGCATCATGGAATTGGCGATGAAGGATGGTTGGTGATGACGACGGCGTCGATTTGCCCTCTCCGGAGGCCAGAACGGGCTCCACATTTGCCCTCCAGAGGAAGAACAGGTGGTGGCGCAGCTCCGTGTCGTGAAACGCGATGAACTCTTCTCTCTTAATTTTTTCTGGGCAAGAGAGACTATATAGAGGTGGAGTTGGAGGCGGCGGAGCCACGAGGGCCTCACAAGCCTGCCACGCGCGACCACGGGGGGGGGGGCGCCTTCTTCGCTTGTGGGCTCCTGGCTCCGTCCTCTAGGTATTTCTTGTGCCAGTATTTTTTATATATTCCACAAAAAATCCTCATAAATTTCCAAGTCATTCCGAGAACTTTTATTTCTGCGCGAAAACAACAACATGGCAATTCTGCTGAAAACAGCGTCAGTCCGGGTTAGTTCCATTCAAATCATGCAAATTAGAGTCCAAAACAAGGGCAAAAGAGTTTGGAAAAGTAGATACGATGGAGACGTATCAGTTGCCCCTCAGGGGCTCCATCCTTCTTGATCTTTCCTGACTTCGTCTTAGCTTGACGGAGTAGCTCACATGTATGGTGATGTTCCTAGCGGAGCTTCACGGACTCCTTGATCAGGTTGTGAGCCACACTGTCGATGTAGAGGCTGAAGTAGGTCTGGAATCTGAGCGGTGCCCCTTCTTCTGGGAATGGGGTCAACATCCACCTCCCGCCAACATAATCCTCCACGAAAAGCAAGTGGCGAGTTGCCGGTTCATCAGCCATCTCAGGAAGGATGTCACGAAGGTGGATGAGCGCCTTCCATGTCGTTTTCTCGGCCGCTAACACCCTGGTCTCCATGTGTGGTCCTTCAAATAACCAACTAGTCGGTGAGTCATTTGCCTTCACGACCACATCAACATGGTACTCATTAGTGGTGGCATTGACCAAGTGTTCGTGGTAGAGAAAAACTGGTGATCAACGGACCCCATACTTCTCCAGGCTATCCTCAAGGTGTAGAGGAAAACCAGCTCCTAGGAGGTTTTTGTGTACGATAGCCATCTACAAGGTTTAAGGAGAGGTGTCAGTAAAGGGTTTTCAAAATAGAGTCGAAGAGGCAAGAGATGCACAAACTCCTAAGTCCAAAGTCTAGGTGTAGCTCTTGAAAGAGGTTTCATCCTATGTGACGTGCATGGAAGCTAAGGCATCCTACAGTCAGGATGGCTGTGATACCACCTCTATGCCTACCCCGACTTGTAAGTCGTGATCACCGAATGCACGTGTACAGTCATCCTAGAGATTAATGCTCACTAAACACACAAAAGATGAATAATAAGAGTCTTACATCCATACGTACCGTCTGATACAAATAAGGACCATTAATGCCTAGTCATTACATAGATAGGGCCTCGAAGGCCGACACACCAAACATAACTAACAACGGAGAACTTGGTTGAAAGCCTAAACCCATGCCATGTTCCTTAACCTACAAGCGTTCTGACTGGGAAGCGTCCTAGTTGCATGTTCGTCACCGACGAACTCTTCGGCAAACTCCTGCTCTTCCATGTCTGGCCAATTAAATAACTAGTGGCAAGCCAATGAGTACTCTAAATGTACTCGCGAGCAACCCATGATATGGAACAAGGCGATAATGAAGTATGACATAACATTAGTATGCTATTTTGCAGAAACCACATTTTCCCTAGTGCATTAACATGATCAACTTCTTGTGTGGCATGCATCAGAATGTAAACAGTAACCAAGTGAATAGGTTACACATACCAATATCAAGTAAGGGGTAACGACCCACGTTCACCCATCATGCCAAGTCATCTGACTTAGTTCATTATTCCTACTACCACCATTCCCACACACACACTCTTGGTTTAAGTGAAAACTCCTGGACGTAGTTTAAGCAGTACCACCCAACTGTCCTTGACCGTGGACACAGTTCTTCGAATAGCTTTACACTATGCACAGGTTGCACACTTTACCCACAAGATTCGGGAAATTTCCATGTCGGCACACAACTCGCGACATTTCTCATACCCCACGTAAGTACCCGAACATCACCTTTCCCATGACAATACTAGCAAAGAGTCCACTCGTTGGTGACAATCCCTCGTCATGTACATCACACGTATCATCCATGAGGGCATGCAACGGTGTTCCTGGTGTGTGTAAAAACAACCCATGATCACCCTTCATTGGCATGACCCTGTCTTGAGAGTGACCATGTAACTCCCGCCACTAGTAATGCGGGCTCTCTACTAGAACCGAGCCTACTAATCAACAAAGCCCCGTCCCATTAAGGGTATTGTGGTCGTACATATAAGGTTGGAACGATCGACAAATCTTAATTCTAATCCGGTTTTTAGAAACCACTCATACACCTGGCCTCGTTGTACCACTCCCTCATCAAGTGGTTACCTAGCTCAACACATCACCCTCGGGCATTAGTGGCACCCGACGGAGTTTTCGCAAAACATTTGAAATCACCTCTTTTTACTGTCTCCATGCATGTAACCGATCCAATGTGTAGCACTACCAACAACCTTACTACTTTCCACCTGCACAACCCTCATAGGAAGGTATGGACATGCCCAAGTGCAAGTATCAACGAGGAGTTACCGGAGAGAACCCACTAAGGTGGTCACCGATTCAACATGATTCAATGCATCATAACAAAGTGCTATTTTACATGCATAAAAGTAGTTTCACACACATGGTCAAAGGGCTGCTTTCCTTGCTCAAATAAGTCCCCGGGGTTTTCAAGGTCTTCTGGTCCAAGCCCCTCGTCACCAACGCAATCTACCGCCGCAATATAAATGCACAAAAATAAGCACTCAACCAAAAACAGGAAAATATCCTACTCAGATAAATGTCACACCATTTTTTGTAAAATACTCGGGTGATTGTAGGTTCTGAAAAAATTATTGGTTTTCTATTTGGGCTGCAAAAAGTTGCAGAAACTATTTTAACAGAATGTTAAAATGCCTAAAACAGGGTTTTGTAATAATATAGTGCATGCAACCTTTTGTAAAAAAATGCACAAGTGGCACCCTAAAATACTACATAATATTACAAGATTTTTGGTGGAGGAATATATTAATTTGGATAAATATTCAATCCTGTGGAATTTTTACAAAATGGAATAAAAAGGAAAAAAGAAAAGGGGCCACAATCTATGGGCGAGAAGCTGCTAGCCTAGTTGGCCCAGCCAGCAAACCAGCCCAGTTGGTCTAGGCACGCGCACCCGCCAGGGTTTATTCCTGACGGGCAGGGCGCAACCGCTAGTGGCAGAGAGGGGAGGCGAGGGAGAGGTGAGGATGACACGTGGTCCCCACGTGTCATCTTCAACCTCAGGACAGAGAGGGCGGCAAGCTCAACGGGACGACAGAGGGCACGATGAGTGCATCTGGGGTGGAAATGGGTCCATGGTGAGCCGCCATTCGACTCGTGGTGGAGAGAGGAGTCGGGGTGTAGGGAGTCTCTAGCGACGAAGTCCCGCGGCAGAGACGCTTCGGGAGAGTGGTCGTCGGGGCCGAATCCTCATGCAAAAGAATTGGGAGAGAGAGGAAAGCATCAGGAAACTCATGTGGTTCCTTTGGAAAAGAAATGGGAGCTGGAGCGGCCCTATACCCGGGGATTGCCGGAATCTTGATGCGGTAGATCCGGAGCTCAATCTCGAGCTCGGGGGGTCCTGGTGATGAATGAGTGGCTCACATGTGCTATTAGGTGTAGCAAGAGGTCGAGGGGAGGGAGAGGGAGGCATGGGGTGATGTTATATAGAGGCGGCTTGGTTCACCAAAAGTTTGTGCGTGGTGAGACCATAGTGACTAATGACGAGTTGATGGATATACTTCTCGCCCCCTCGTTGGTTATCGAACCAGGAGGACTCCGAGCTCGAGACCATAGTGAGATGTATTCAGTAGCAGATTTCGCTTACACGGGGACTGTAAGGTTTATCGAACCAGGAGGACTGTGAGGATCAACAAGTAGGTGTATGCTGCTTTGGCGCTAGCAGAAGACATGGACCTGCAGACACAACAAATAACTTTGCTCCCAACGAGTTCAGAGAGGTTGTCAATCTCTCCGGCCTTGTAGTTTGCAAAGGATCAAAACACAAGCGGGAATAGCGATAGTGATTGCAACGCAAAGGAAATAAAAGCATTAAGTAGTGAAGGTGTAAACAGTGGTGGTAATATGGACCATAGTCCCATGATGTTCACTAGTGATGTCTCTCTCCCAAAAGACGATAAACAACTATGCTGGCTAAACAAATTACAGCTGGGCAATTGAAAGAACTATAAACGCACCGCAATGCTAGTCATGCTACAACAAAGTTAGATGATGAAAAGTAATGGGCAGTACACCAAGACAAGTAGACCGTTTATCCATCACCATCTACTCACTAATCATCCACCTTGAGATATCTATCCAGAACATCTCGCTAGTATTAAGTTGTGAGCCCCACCCAAAGTATAAACTCAAAGCAACAGACAACTGCATTAACAAACTTTGCGTAAGGTAAACAATCCTTGCAACCGTGGTCACAATCACCATTGTTTTCTCCCTCGTGGCAACAACACATCCCTATTCTCATGTTTCTGTCACTCAAGCTAGACATCAGGGGGCATGAACCCACAATCATGCATAACGCTCCCTCTTGGAGTTACAATTTACTACTCCGCCAAAGCAATAAAAAGCAATGGAGAACATGCATAAATTACTCAAGAACATAATATAAAAGGAGAACCAAATATATAACTGATCACAATCTGAACATAAGCTCATAATCCATCGGATCCCAGCAACAACAGGTAAATTACATACCTTCTGGTCATGGACTCATGGTCCAAGGAGGACTACTCACGGCACGTCCGAGAAGCATCAATGGTTGTGGAGAAGTTCCCGGAGGTCAATCCTCCCTCCGGCAGGGTGCCGAGGAGAGGTCTTCTAGCGCCCCCGATCTCGGAAGTGCTGCGGCGGTGGAACGGTGGAGATATTCGCGATTATGGATATATCTTTAGGGTTTTCCGTCCAAGGGGTAAATATAGGCCAAAGGAGGTCGCCAGGGGGTGGACCATCCACCCAGGCGGACTGGTGGGCCGGCCAGGAGGGGGCCCGCGCCAGGTGGCCACCTTGGTGAGGCTTGGCTCCCCTTTGGCCCACCTTGGTGCTTCGTGAAGCTTCCGTCACACTAATTTTTATATATTTTTCTCGTGATTTTTGGGACTCTGAAAATTGGGGTAAAATCCCTGCAATTAAAATACATCAGTAGACAGAAACTGGCACTGGGTGCACTGAGTTAGTAGGTTAGTCCAAATATGTGTAAAAAGGTATGGAAGTGTAGAAAAACATATAACAATGTCACCCAAAAGAGCATGGAATAAACACAAATTATAGATACGTTTGGGACGTATCAGCATCCCCAAGCTTATTTCTTGCTCCTCCTCAAGTAGGTAAATGATAACACAAATAATTTCTATGGTGACATGCTAAGACACGTATAAGAACTTCAAAGTAAAGAAAGTAAGATATGAAATTCAAGTCAAGACCATAACAAGCAAGAGTCTATATCTAGTATTGAAAATAGCAAAGTAAGAACATAAAGGTGCAAGAGCTCTCACGGTCCGTGACTCGAATGTCTCCAAATGGTGTTTGCGTGCAAGAAGTGGGAGATGGGTTTAGAGCCTAAAATTATATAGTTTAATTGAGAACTCAATCTACTAAAACTTCACACTTGGTCTCCTTTGGAATCTTATTTTGACTCATCCCCACACCACTAGTCAGGCACAAGTCAAAATGATCCTCTCCCATTCGACTTTGAGCACTCATGCAATGGGTGAGCGCAAGCAAGATATATTGGCACTTAGGATGGCAAAGAGAATAATGATGGGGAAGGAACACAAAAAGGGTGTGAAAGGGTCACATCAATGAGGACAGCCATAGGCGAGAGAAAGCCAAATGATAGATATGATGTGAGGAGTAGGGATTGCCATGCAACGTATGCATATATGAGCTAAGGTAAGCTCTCCAATGAAACTAGTGGGGGTGCATCCAACTTGCTTGCTCATGAAGACCTAGAACTCATTTGAGGAGGCTCGTCATTGGAATATACAAGCCAAGTTCTATAGTGTAAGGGTCCCCACATAGTTATGCATGAATGATAATCTCTATGGAATACAAATATAACAATGGAGTACGAGTGTGGATCTTTCAAAAGGAATAGTAGTGTTGCCCCCTTCTCTATTTTTTTTCTTTTTTTTCTTTTTCTTTTTCTTTTTTATTTTATTTTCGTGGCCTCTTTGGATCTTTCTATTTATCTCTCATTGTCCTCTTAGGGATCTTTTCATGTGTCCTCTTTTTGGATCTTTTAATTTGTTCTCTTTGGGATCTTTTCCTCACTTAAGGGCAACACTCTATGTTTTACAAGAATAAAAAGAAGATCTTCACACTTTATAAGAAGTACTCAACATAAAGACAAATGAAAACTATCATGATGTATGCAAATGTATGCCTTTGTCAGTGTAGCAGGATATGCAATGAAACTAGTGCGTCATGTAGAAACAATAAGAGCAAGGCCCAACTAGCATCAGGTTCCTCGATCAAGCAAAATCATGTATGACATGAAGATCAAGTCATGAGATGGTGGATGTTGCATGGCAATGTATCTCAGAAAAGCTATGGAAATGCCTTAATAGGTCGGTATGGTGGATGTTTTGAGGAAGGATATAATGAGGCTTATGATGACAAAGCGTATCATGCCAAGGGCTTGGATGCACCGGCGAAGTTTGCACCAATTCTCAAGATGAGAAACGGCCATGCATGATACCAAAGAGGATAGAAAAATATGGATGGTGGAAGTGCCAACAATCGAATACTCGCATTAGTCCGAAGAACTCATGCACTTATTATCGGTAACTCTCTATCTAGTCAGGAGACTCACAAAGAGACAAGTACCCCGAGGAGGAGTGTTTGGGGGTTTGGTTATCCTTGACAGAGAGGTTCAACTGATAAGATCTTCGTGGGATATGTAGGATCCAATATGTACAACCAGGTCCAGCTATTGGATATTGACCGGAGAGTGTCTCGGTCATGTCTGCATAGTTCTCGAACCCGCAGGGTCTGCACACTTAAGGTTCAGTGTCGTTTGGGTATAGTTGAGTTATAGGTGTTGGTGACTGAAGGTTGTTCGGAGTCTCGTATGAGATCCTGGACATCACAGCGTGCTCCAGAATGGTCCGGAGGTAAAGATTGATATATGGGAAGTCCTGTTTTGGTCAACGGAAAAGTTTCGGGCTCATCGGTAGTGTACCACGAGTGGCGGGAGGGTACAGGGGACCACCGGGAGGGGTGTGACGACCCAAGAGCATTGTGGGCTGTGAGAAGAGGTGTACCAGCCCTTGGTGCGCTGGCTTAATCCTCTCTCAAAGGCCCATGCGGCTATGAGAAGAGATAAAAGGTAAAACACCTTTTAAAGGAAGGGAAGGAGGAGTCCACCCAAAGTAGTCCTCCTTCCCAGAAGGGAAGGTCGACTATTCTTTGGTTCGGCCGATCCCTTCCCCTTGGAGTAGGGGCCAAATATGCCTCCTCTCCTCTCCTCTTATATATATTATATGTTTTTGATTGTTTTGGATATAACAATCAGCCATGTGCTGCCCTCTCTCTAGATTTGTATCTCCTCTAGACTAGTTTTCAACGGTGCTTAGGCAAAGCCCTGCTGGACTAGCTCCACCACCATCGCCGTCACGCCATCCAGCTGCCGGAGAACTCATCTAACTCTGCACCCACTCTTGCTAGATCAAGAAGGCGGAGATCATCGTTGACCTGTATGTGTGCTGAACACGGAGGTGCCGTCCGTTCGGTGCTAGATCGGGACGAATCATGGGATGACGGCAATTTGGATCTCGAAGATTTTCCACTACATCAAGTACGTTTATTAACGCTTCCCGATTAGCGATCTACAAGGGTATGTGGATCCGATCTCCCTCTCGTAGATGATCATCACCATGATAGGTCTTCGTGTGCGTAGGAATTTTTTTGTTTCCCATGCAACGTTCCCCAACAATGGCATCATGAGCTAGGTTCATGCGTAGATGATATCTCAAGTAGAACACAAAAGAGTTTGTGGGTATTGATGTTCAATTTGTTGCCCTCCTTAGTTTTTTATTGATTCGGCAGCATTGTTGGATTGAAGCGGCCTGAACCAACTTTACTCGTACGCTTACGAGAGACCGGTTTCATCGAGTGACATGCAACTTGTTGCATAAAAATGGCTGGCGGGTGTCTATTTCTTCAACTTTAGTTGAATCGGATTTGACCGAGGCGGTCCTTGGAGAAAGTTAAATAGCAATTTTCATATCACCGTTATGGCTTTGCTTAAGTAAGATGCGATCATACGAGATACCCATAACAACCACATAAAACATGCAACAAGAAATTAGAGGACGCCTAACTTGTTTTTGCAGGGTATGCTTGTGATGTGATATGGCCAATGACATGATATGATATATTGGATGTATGAGATGGTCATGTTGTCATAGTTAAATATCAACTTGCACGTCGATGCAACGGCAACCGACAGGAGCCATAGGGTAGTCTTTAAATTTATTTTCCGCTTGCAGATGCTCTTGCTATATCGCTAGGCAGTAGCTTTAGTAGTAACAACATAGATAGCGCGGCAACCTCGATGACAGCATGATGATGGGGATCATGGTGCGGCGCCGGTGACAATGGAGATCATGTCGGTGCTTTGGTGATGGAGATCGAGAAGCACAAGTTCATGGCCATATCATGTCACTTATGATTTGCATGTGATGTTAATCCTTTTATGCACCTTGTTTTGCTTAGGACGACGTTAGAATTATAAGGTGATCCCTCGCTAAAATTTCAAGATAAAATTGTGTTCTCCTCGACAGTGCACCGTTGCGATAGTTCGTCGTTCTGAGACACCACGTGATGATCGGGTGTGATAGACTCAACGTTCACATACAGCGGGCGCAAAATAGTTGCACACACGGAAGGTAGAGATGTTTGACACCGCGAAGGTAGAAATCAAATAGGAGCATCAAGTGTTGATGGTTAGTAAAATCACTAGATTCTAGAAGGACAAGGGTAAGAAGGGATACTTCATGAAAGGCAAACCAGTTGCCACTCTAGTGAATAAACCCAAGGTTAAACTCAAACCCGAGACTAAGTGCTTCTATTATGACGGGAACAGTCACTAGAGCAGAACTACCCTAGTTACTTGGTAGATGAGAAGGCTTTCAAAGTCGACAAAAGTATATTGGATATACATGATATTGATCTGTACTTTACTAGTACTCCTAGTAGCACCGGGGTATTAGATACCGGTTCGGTTGCTAAGTGTTAGTAACTCAAAATGAAAGCTACACAATAAACGGAGACTAGCTAAAAGTGAGGCGATGATGTGTGTTGGAAGAAATTTCAAGGTTGATGTGATCAAATATCACACGCTCCCTCTACCATCGGGATTAGCGTCGAACCTAAATAAATGTTACTTGGTGTTTGTGTTGAGCGTGAACATGATTAGATCGCTTTTATTGCAATACAATTATTCATTTAAAGAGAATAATGGTTATTGTATTTGCTTGAATAAATACCTTCAATGGTTTATTGAATCTCGATCATAGTGATACACATGTTCATAATATTCGATGCGAAAATATAGAAAGTAGTAATGATAGTACCACTTACTTGTGGCACTGCCGCTTGAGTCATATTGGTGTAAAATGCATGAAGAAGCTCCATAGTGATGAATCTTTGGACTCACTCATTTTTGAATCGTTTGAGATATGGGAACCATGCCTATTTGTGTGAACGCATGAAGAAACTCCATACAAATGGATTGTTTGGACTCACTTGATTTTGAATCACTTGAGACTTGTAAATCATGGGCAAGATGATTGAAAGCCTCGTTTTCACTAGTACAAAATGGGGCTTTCGGCCGGAGCAGAAAAGACCATTAGCCTTGGTTCAAATTAAAACTGATACCAATGTCAGGCATTGATCCCGGTTCCAGTTGCCACGGCAATAGTCCCTGTTCGCTTCGTTTCATTAGTGCCGGTTCGGGGCAAAAAACGGGATTAAAGATCAAGCGACTAACACGTGGCGTGCCATGAAGCATTAGTCCCGGTTTGTGGCCAGAAACGGGACTAATAGTTAGTCTTCTGTCCCGGTTCTAGCTATAAATTGGGACCAAAGAGATGCATATATATACCCTCGCCCCTGCCCACCCTCTCCTCTGTTTTTTGTGTGCGAGGTGTGCACGACATGCTCTTGTCACCCTTCTATGCATGCACATGAGGTGTTCGATGAAATGTCCGAGCCACACTACTTAAGCTTTCTCCTCTCCAAGCTCGACCTCCAAGCTCCATTTTCCTCAATATTTGTCTAGTTTTGGCGGCACACCAACTACACAAGTGTTCTAAAAGGTTAGCTACTTCATCCTTTCACGTCTCACTGTTATTTTGATTTAGATGCAAAATAAGAGCTCAAATTAACTTCTTAGAGTCTGCACATGTGTAGGGTGACGTCCCGTGCCCGTCCTCACCGTTGTCGATTGGCCGCGCGATCTTGTCGCGAGCACCACCGTGGTGAGCCTCTTGTTCTTATCTTATTTTTAAAACAAAAACATTTCTCACTTGTATGATTTAGATAGATACTTGTATAAATTACTTACTTTTATTATTTTTTGTTATTATATTGTGTGATGGTTTTGGTATCCGCCTCCGTCGGCCCTCGTCCTGTCTATGATTCGGATGTGGTATATATTATGTTTTATAACTATTTGTTTTATTTAGTGTTTATGACAATTATGACGACCAACTTGATATATATTTTTTAATCTAGGAGGTACGTGAACCGAAAATTCCAACCCAAATAGAAATTCTTGTCGAGAAGTTAAATTTGATTGAAAAAGAAAACAATTACTTGAAGAAAAAATTGAAAATAATTGAGAAGCAGAATATGGAACTAGAGTTGCATGTTGCCGATGTCGTCGATGATCACAAGATGAAGATGGATGCAATGCGGTTGAAGATAGATGAAGTGCGCTTGAAGATGGATGGAATGCGCTTGAAGATTAGGAATATTAGTAAATATGCCATTGATAAAGAGGCTTGGTATCATTATGCTTTTGGGTCAATTGTTACCCTAGTTGCGATTTTGATCGCATTTGTTGTTGCATTTAAATGTTTTACATAGTTGTATGTTGTTTTATGAGACAACTTTATGTAATTATTTTTGCAATAATAAAATTTGATCACTACTGTGCTTTGGTTTTGATGTGATGATGAACTTTTATTAATTTGGTCATTTCTCTATTCATGATGTTCTGCAATGGTTTTTTGATATACTTAATTTCATAATACAGATGAACCGCCCATGGATGTACGGTGACCGATGCACTTCGGAGTACATTACGAACCGGGACTAATGCCCGAGTCACACTTCAGTTCACACAAAATGGTATCCTTGACCGAGGTTAGCAACCTTATTATTTTCATATGTAATTGATACAAAAATATTTCATGTGTCCATGTACAATGGTCATTTCACTATTCATGTATGATGCAGATCGATGCACGGAAGCGATGGATGTATGGCGAACGACGTGGTTCCGGATTTATTGCACGTCTGCATAAATCTATCGATGTGGCTGAGGAAAACAAAGTGGATAATTTTATGCCTTCTCCATGTGTTGACCGTCGAAACGTGAAGGAGTACTCTAGCTCGAAAACCATTCAAGGCCACGTGCTTCGTAAAGGTTTCATGCCCACATATTATTGTTGGACCATGCACGGAGAAAGATGGGTTATCATGGAAGACAATGAAGAAGAAGATTATGATGACAAGTATCCTATGTTCACTGAAGAATACGGTGATACTGCAATGGAAGACAATGAAGAAGAAGGAGGTGAAGAACAACCGGCATCAGATGAGCCCGCTGATGGTCTTGGTCGGGTCAATTCTGATGCAAAGAGACAATGCGATATAGACAAGGAGAAGCTGAAGTTGGAGGCCATGCTAAAGGATCATAAAAAGTTGTTGTACCCAAATAGCAAAGATGGCAGCACAAAGCTCGGTACCACACTCGAACTGTTGAAATGGAAGGCAGAAACTAGTTTATCTGACAAGGGAATTGAGAAGCTACTGAAAATATTGAAGCTGAAGCTTCCAAAGGATAATGAATTGCCCGAGACTATGTACGAAGCAAAGAAGGTATCTTCCCTCTTGGATTAGATGTGCAGAAGATACATGCATGCATTAATGACTGCATCCTGTATCGCGGTGAGAAGTACGAGAATAAGGACAAATGCCCGGTACGCACTGCATGTCGGTACAAGATAATACAAGATGACCCTGGTGATGTTGAGGGCGATGACGAGCCCGCAGGAAGAAGGTTCCTGCTAAGGTTATGTGGTATGCTCCTATAATACTGAAACGACTGTTTAGAAACAATGAGCATGCTAAGTTGATGCGACGGCATGAAGACGAGCATAAGAAAGACGGGAAGTTGAGATGCCTCGCAGAAGGGTCGCAGTGGAGGAAAATTGAGAAGGAGTGGCCGGACTTTGCAGATGACCCAAGGAACTTATGGCTTGGTCTAAGTACAGACGACATGAATCCTTTTGGGGAGTGATGACGAGTTGATGGATATACTTCTTGCCCCTCGTTGGTTACCCCAAGTGGAAGGTGGAGATGTAGTCAGCAGCAAATTTCCCTAACACGGAGACTGTAAGGTTTATCGAACCAGGAGGACTCCTAGGCTCAACAAGTAGGTGTCTTCCACCCTGGCGCTAGCAGAAGACGTGGACCTGCACGCACAACAAATAACCTTGCTCCCAACGCGTACAGAGAGGTCATCGATCTCTCCGGCCTTGTAGTTTGCAAACGATCAAAACACAAGCGGGAAGGTAATAGTGATTGCAACGGAAAAGTAAATGAAGGAGGTGTAAACGACGATGGTGATATGGACCGGAGTTACATGATGTTCACTAGTGATGTCTCTCTCCCAAAAGACGATAAACAACTATGCTTGGGTAAACAAATCACAGTTGGGCAATTGACAAAATTATGATCGCCCCACAATGGTAATTATGCTAGTTGATAGTTAGAGGTTCAATAGTAATGGGCAGTACGCCAAGACAAGTAGACCCTTTATTCATCAACATCAACTTACTGATCATCCACCTTGAGATATCTATCCAGAATATCTCTCCGGTATTAAGTGTCGAGACCCACCCAAAGTGTAAAGTCAAAGGAACGGACAACTGCATTAACGAACTATGTGTAAGGTAAACAATCCTTGCAACCGTGGTCACAAGCACCATTGTTTTCTCCCTGGTGGCAACAAGCACATGCCCTAGTCTCATGTCTCTGTCACTCAAGCTAGACATCGAGGGGCCCGAGCCCACAATCATGCATAACGCTCCCTCTTGGAGTTACGATCTGCTACTTGGCCAAAGCAATAAAAAGAAACCGAGAACATGCAAGAATCACTAAGGAACATAATATAAAAGGATAATCAAATATATAACTCATAACAATCTGGACATAATCTCATAATCCGTCGGATCCCAACAAACCGAGCATAGCAGAAGCAAGAGAATTACATAGATTCCTTGATCATGTAGGGCAGCTCACAAGGACTAACCATAGAAGCACAAGATTGGAGAGAAGACATCACATAGCTAGTGGTCATGGACTCATGGTCCAAGGAGGACTACTCACGGCACGTCCGGGAAGCGTCCATGGTGGTGGAGAAGCTCCCGGAGGTCAATCCTCCCTCCGACAGGGTGTCGGGAAGAGGTCTCTTGACGCTCCCGATCTTGGAAGTGTTGCGGCGGCGAAACGATGGAGAAATTCGCAATTCCCGAAAGTCTACGAGGGTTTCCTCACGGAACACTAAATATAGGCCAAAGGAGGGCACCGGAGGAGGTGGGACTCACCCAGGCGACCTCCTCGCGCGGCCTAGAGCCTGGCCATGCTAGCAGGCCGCCTGGGAGGCCCTGGCCCCCCTGTGGCCCTCCTTCGGTGATCCCAAAGGTTCTGTTTCGCTTATTTTTTATATGTATTTTCTGGCTTTTTTTGGGCTACGAAAAATTGGGTAAAAGCCCGTGCAAAATAGACATCAGCAGGCAGAACCTGGCACTGGGTCCACTGAGTTAGTAGGTTAGTCCAATTATGTGTAAAATGATATAAAAATGTAGCAGAACATATAACATTGTCACCCAGAAGATCATGGAACAAGCAGAAATTATAGATACATTTGGGACGTATCAACATCCCCAAGCTTAATTTCAACTCGTCCTCGAGTAGATAAATGATAACACAATAATTTCTGTGGTGACATGCTAATACACATATAAGAACTTCAAATTAAAGCAAAGTGAGATATGCAATTCAAGTCAAGACAATAACAAGCAAGAGTCTATATCTAGTATTGAATTTAGCAAAGTAAGAACATAAAGGTGCAAGAGCTCTCGCTGTCCGTGACTCGAATGTCTCCAAATGGTGTTTGCGTGCAAGAAGTGGGAGATGGGTTCAGAGATAAAATATAATTTTTTAATTGAGAACTCAATCTACTAAACCTCACATTTAGTCACCTTCGGAATCTTAATTTGACTCATCCCAAGACCACTTGCCAGACACAAGTCAAAATGATCCTCTCCCTTTTGATTTTGAGCACTCGTGTAATGAATGAGCATACGAAAGATATGTTGGCACTTAGGATGGAAAATAGGATAATGATGGGGGAGGAAGACAAAAAGGTGTGAAAGGCTCACATCAATGAAGACAACCATACCGCGCGAGAAAGACAAATGATAGATATGATGTGAGGAGTAGGGATTGTCATGTAACGGATGCACATATGAGCTAAGGTAAGCTCTCCAATGGAACTAGTGGGGGTGCATCTAACTTGTTTGCTCATGAAGACCTAGAGCTCATTTGAGGAGGCTGGTCATTGGAATATGCAAACCAAGTTCTATAGTGTAAGGGTCCCCACATAGTTATGCATGAATTATAACGGATGCACATAGTCTAGGTAGGAAATTCGCAAAGAGAGAAGTACCCCGAGGAGGAATGTTTGGGGGTTTGGTTATCCTTGCGCATCCTCGACTCATGGTAACGTGAGGGTACTCTATATATTCCAACCCCTCCAGAGGCTAGCGATCAATTTAGTAGCTAGAGTTCTCAACTAATTTTTAGTTTTTGAAAAAACACGGATATCCAAAAATACGACACCTATCACTAATAGGCTCAAGCTCTTGGCAGCAATAGTCCAAACATTACTCAAATCAATAACTCAATACTATTGCAAGTTACTACTATACTTAAATAGCAACCTCAGTTACCTACTCATGCAAGACAAACGACTTAGTGCAACGAGCCAACTCTCTAAACAAGATAAGCATGATAACTCAAGAGACTTCCAAAATCAACCTAAATAATACCTCTAAAAAATATAAGCATGAAAACTAAGAGCTAAGCATGACAGTAGCTACGAAAAGATGAAGAACACACAAAAAGATAGGCATGAAAAGCTATGTTGTGTTCTAGAGTGGAATGGAGCGTGTCTCTCTCCCAAACTAGGTAGGCTACATTCCTACTTTTTATGACCAGAAAGCAAAACTAAAACAAACTAAAAAACAAATAGCGGAACGCTCCAATCTTAGCACATAACATATGAAGTGATAAAAATATAGCATGGAGATGGACGAACTGATGATTGTTGATAGAGAAGGGGATGCACGGGGGCATAACCAAGCTTAGATGCTTGAGTCTCCTTGAATATTTTTTGGGATGCATGGGAGCATCCCCAAGCTTGAGCGATTGACACTCCTTTATCTTCTTTCATCATCTCTCCCACTGAGTACTTGAAAACTCCCTTCGTACGGAACTCATCATAGGCTGATTAGACTGGTTAGTTCCCTTAATAAAATAATTCAATACCTGCTGGAAATAAGTATTTTCATGAAAAGTTACTGCTTCTTATGAATTCCAAAGGTTTTTTGCAAATAAAAAGCAAGTCTAGGATTTGCAAAACAATGAAAACGCAAAACATGGCAGAATTTGTGAAAAACAGAACAACACGTAGTAAATAATTTATTCGGGGCACTTCTGCAACTAAAATAAAAAAAACTCAGAAAAGATGTCAGAAATACAATTATATAGAGCATTCTGTCAAAAAAATTCAGATCAAAAAGATGATCTGGTGATGTTTGGCGAATTGTTCCATCAAGCAGACAGAATATGTTTCTATACATCATGTCACAATTTTTGAATTTTCTTGCAATCGGAGGCTATAACTTGGCACAAAGCTAAAAAGTAAAGATACAATGATGTTGCTACAGTAGTAACACACGTCAAGACCACTAAAACATAAAGTAAAAACAAATTGTGTTGCCTCCCAACAAGCACTTTCTTTTATGCCTTTGAGCTAGGCATAATGCAAGAAGATCAAGTGTTATCAACTCCAAAAGAATAACTTGCCCATGTAACAGACACATAAGGTAACTTAATCTTCTTTCTAGGGAAGTGTTGCATTCCATTTTTAAGAGGAAATTGGAATTTAATAATTCCCTCTTTCATGTCAATGATAGCACCAACGGTGCAGAGAAAAGGACATCCCAAAATAATCGGATGAAGGATCACATTCAATGTCCATAATAAGAAAATCAACGGGCACATAATTATCATTGACAATAATAATCACATCATCAATTCTCCCTAAAGGTTTCTTTATGGAAGAATTAACAAGTCGAACACCAAAAGAACATGGATCATAAGGTTTCCAATCAAGCATATCATACATTCTTTTGGGCATAATGAAGCACTAGCTCCAACATCACACAAAGCAAAGCAAGAGATATTATTAAATTTAATTTTGACCATAGGATCCCAACCATCTTCTAGTTTTCTAGGAATAGAAGTCTCTAGCTTGAGATTCTCCTCCCTAGCTTTGATAAGAGCATTGGTAATATGCTCAGTGAAGGCAATATTGAGTGTACTAGTGTGGGGGTCTTTAGCCATTCTTTGTAAAAAGGTGATGACTTCAGAAAGACTACAATTGTCAAAATCAAGGTTACAACCATTAATTAAAGTGGTAGTAATACCATCTAATCTCATTCTTTCAGTAGTCTGTAAATTCATAGGACCTTCTTGTCCTATAATTAAGGTATTAGCATCACCATTAATGGGTCCATTGGGACTAGGACTGCGATGGGTGCTAAAAGTTTTGAGATCCTCAACAACTTGTATCGTAGCAATGGTAGTGTGTGTAGGAAGGCTCTTAATTCTCTCTTCCTCTTCTTTTTCTCTAGCCCATCTCTCTTTAAGTTTGGCTAGCATTCTTATGTTCTCATTAATTTGAACTTCGATAGCATTCATCGGTGTGGTGTTCCTTTCCTCAAGTGGGGAAGTTCTAATTTTAAGCATCTCTACATCATGAGCTATGTTGTCCACCTTCAAATAGAGACTATCTAATTTCTCTAGTTTCTCTTCTACACTCTTGTTGAAGGCTTTTTGTCAAGTGATTAAATCCTTAAGCATGTTCTCTAATTCAGAAGTTGAGTTTTTGGTGCTAGGATAATTGTTATTGTTCCCATAGTTGATGTATGGGAACGGTCTAGGATTGCTTCCAAAATTACTCCTATAAGAATTGTTATTAAAGTTGTTCCTAGAAATACAATTAACATCCAGTTGCTCTTTTTCTTGAGCAAGAAAAGAATTTAAAGGAACATCATGAGGATCAATAGGAGCTTGCTTAGTAAGTAAAGTCATGATCATGTAAACCTTATCATTAGGGGAGGATATCTCCTCAACGGAGTTTACCTTCCTACCTGTTAGAGCTCTCTTGGTGTGCCATTGAGAATAATTTGTCATCATCTCATCCAATAGCTTTGTGGCATCACCAAGTGTAGTTGACATAAAGGTTCCTCCCGCGGCCGAGTCTAACAGATTCCGCGAGGTAAAGTTCAATCCTGCATAAAAAGTTTGGATAACCATCCAAGGAGCCAAACCATGAGCAGGGCAATTCTTAACAAGAGATTTCATACGTTCCCAAGATTGAGCAACATGTTCATTATCCAATTGTCTAAAATTCCTATTGTTACTCCTCAACTAGATAATCTTAGCAGGCGGGTAATACTTCCCAATAAAAGCATTTTTGCACTTATCCCAAGAATCTATGCTATTCGTAGGCAAAGATTGAAGCCACACTTTAGCTCCTCCTATCAAGGAGAAAGGAAAAAAGCTCAAGTTTAACAATATCACCATCTACTTCTTTATATTTTTGCATATCACAGAGCTCAACAAAATTGTTCAAGTGCAATGCAGCATCATCTCCAGCACCGGAGAATTGATATTTCATAACAAGGTTCAGTAAAGCAGGTTTAATCTCATAGGACGTGGCCTCAGTGGCGAGAGCAGGAATAGGAGTGCAGATAAAGTCATTGTTGTTGTGACTAGTGAAGTCACACGACTTGGTGTTTTCGGTGGAACCCATAGTAGCAGCAACAAGCAAGAACAAAGCAACTAATTTTATTTGTGGTTTTTGGTAAAGGACTCTAAAGCAGAAACTACAAAGCAAACTAACAATACTAAAAAGCAAAGGTAAAAGATAGTGTGCAACTCCCCTATCTTGAAGACTGGAGTCCCCGGCAACGGCGCCAGAAATTAGCTTGATGACTTGTTGATGGATATACTTCTCGCCCCTCGTTGGTTACCCCAAGTGGAAGGTGGAGATGTAGTGAGCACCAAATTTTCCTTACACGAAGATTATAAGGTTTATCGAACCAGGGGGGCTCCTAGGCTCAACAAGTAGGTGTCTTCCACCCTGGTTCTAGCAAAAGACGTGGACCTGCACACACAAAAAATAACTTTTCTACCAACAAGTACAAAGAGGTTGTCAATCTCTCCGGCCTTGTAGTTTGCAAAGGATCAAAACACAAGCGGGAAGGTAATAGTGATTGCAACGAAAAAGTAAATGAAGGCGGTTAATGAAGGAGGTGTAAACGATGATGGTGATATGGACGGAGTGATATGATGTTCACTAGTGATGTCTCTGTCCCAAAACACGATAAACAACTATGCTTGGGTAAACAATTCATAGTTGGGCAATTGACAGAATTATAATCGCACCGCAATGCTAATTATGCTCCTTGATAGTTAGAGGTTCAATAGCAATGGGCAGTAAGCCAATACAAGTAGACCGTTTATTCATCACCATCTACTTACTAATCCTCCACCTTGAGATATCTATCCAGAACATCTCTCCCGTATTAAGTTGCGACCACATCCAAAGTGTAAACTCAAAGCAATGGACAACTGCATTAACAAACTATGAGTAAGGTAAACAGTCCTTCTAACCGTGGTCACAAGCAACGTTGTATTCTCCTTGGTGGCTACAAGAACATCCCCTAGTCTCATGTTTTTGTCACTCAAGCTAGACATCGAGGGGCGCGAACCCATAATCATGCATAATGCTCCCTCTTGGAGTTACGATCTACTACTTTGCCAAAGCAATAAAAAGCAACGGAGAACATGCAAGAATCACTAAGGAACATGATATAAAAGGATAATAATATATAACTCATAATAATCAGAACATAATCTCATAATCCATCGGATCCCAACAAACCGAGCATAGCAAAAGAAAGAGAACTACATAGATGCCCTGATCATGTAGGGCAGCTCACAAGGACTAACCATTGAAGCACAAGATTGGAGATAAGACATCACATAGCTACTGGTCATGGACTCATGGTCCAAGGAGGACTACTCACGACACGTCCGGGAAGCGTCCATGGTGGTGGAGAAGCTCCCGGAGGTCAATCCTCCTTCCGGCACAGTGCCGGGAAGAGGTCTCCAGATGCCTCCGATCTTGGTAGCGCTGCAGCGGCAGAACGATGGAGAAATCCACGATTCCAGAAAGTGTGCAAGGGTTTCCTCACAGAACACTAAATATAGGCCAAATGAGGGCATCAGACGAGGTGGGACCCACCCACGCGACCTCCTGCCGTGGCCTAGGGCCTGGTCGCGCCAGCAGGCCGCCTGGGAGGCCCCTGGACCCCGTGTGGCCCTCCTTCGATAATCCCGAAGCTTCTGTTTTGCTGATTTTTTATATATTTTTTATGGATTTTTTCGGGCTTCGGAAAATTGGGTCAAAACCGCTGCAAAATAGACATGAGGAGATAGAAACTGGCATTAGGTGCACTGAGTTAGTAGGTTTGTCCAAATATGTGTAAAATGATATAAACGTGTAGCAAAACATATAACATTGTCACCCAAAAGATCATGGAACAAGAAGAAATTATAGATATGCTTGGTATGTATCAGGGAGGAGAGATGAAGTCACAACATGTGGCCCATGTCTCTATGTATCTACAACCCTCCTCCTTGCTTGTGCATGAAGCGGAAGTTCAGTATGATGTCAGTGCTCATCCAAGGACCGAAGTACCCCGGCAATGACATTGATGTGTACCTAAGGCCATTAGTGATAAACTTTTGTAGTTGTGGGCCAAACGAGGTGCACGTGTGTGGGATGAGCAGAATCAATGGGAATTTGACCTACGGGCATTGTTGTTCGTAACCATCAATGATTGGTCTGCTCTTAGTAACATTTCAGGACAGTGAAACCAGGGATACAATGCATGCACGCACTGTTTAGATAAGACTAAAGGTACATATTTGGAAAAAACCTAAGAAGGTTGTCGACCCGGGGTGTCGTCACACTACTAGAAAAAAGGCTGTTAGTGGCGCACTATAGGTGCGCCACTATTATCACGCCACTAGTAATTGTTAGTAATGGCGCACATTTGGTGCGTCACTACTGGCGCACATTTGTTGCGCCACTAGTGGCGTACCACATAGAAGTCCGCCATTACTAACAAAAAAATTTCAAAAAAAATTCAAATTTTTTTTTTCAATTTTCTTTAAAAAAATTCTTAATCTCGGGTCACTATGGCTTAATCTCGGGTCAATATGCTTAATCTCAAGCCAAATCGCACTCCATGGTCAAACTTCACGAAAGGTCACCCATCCTCACAATACTCCAACGCCACCACGCTTAACTTCTCAGCTCTATCCAACCCCAGCACAAGCTCACTTAACAGGCACTTGTTGATATATCTATCATATCAATCCTATTAAACCTTGTTGATGTCTAGGACATTGTTCATGTTATGAGTGTGATGAAATTTTGAAAAAATATTTCAAACTTCCCGGTCATATTACATATCATATTTTGAACATTTTTTCCAAAAAAAATCAAAACCAAATTTTTTTCTGTTACTAGTGGCACACCTAGCAAATGGTGCGCCATTACTAAGTTTGAAATTTTTTCCATTCCCCCCTCTAGATCTTAAAATCCCCGTATCTTTTAATCTGTTAGGTTTTTGGGGATTCTAAAAATCTTCAACATGGTTCCCCCGTTGAATTCGGATGTACATTTTCGAGTAGATGATTTTTCATATAAAAAACTTTTTAATCTGAGTTCGTATGCGAAAGTTATGCCCATTTTACTAAATTCCAGAGAAATTTTGCAAATAAAGTCGAAATTCATATTTGTAAATTTTCCAAACAACTAGACCACATATCACATGGGAAACTTGTTTTCTTTTACTTTTTTAACATTTCCATCATTTTCTTTTATTTTTTAAACTGAAAAGGCGATCCAGGGGGTGAATTTGTAATGGCGCACCTTCACAAAGTGCGCCATTACTATGTGTATGACTTGGTCAAACCTTGGTCAAAGTTAGTAATGGCGCACTTTGATAGGTGCGCCATTACTAAGTTGACATAGTAATGGCAAACTTTACAAAGTGCGCCATTACTAAGTTTGACCAAGGTTTGACCCAGTCATACACATAGTTATGGCGCACTTTGTAAATGTGCGCCATTACTATGTCAACTTAGTAATGGCGCACCTATACAAAGTGCGTCATTACTATGTGTATGACTGGGTCAAACCTTGGTCAAACTTAGTAATGGCGCACTTTTCACCTGGTGCGCCATTACTGTTTTGGTTACTAATGGCGCACCTACACATGGTGCGCCATTACTATTTAGTAATGGTGCACCACTTGTATAGTGCGTCATTAATGTCCATATTGGCTATAGCTGTTTTTCTAGTAGTGTCAATTTCTTCCGACCAATCATCCCGAAAGAAAAAAGGCCAGCATTTCAATGGTGAGGCAGATCACCGGATGAAGCCTAACCTTCCTACTGGTGATGAGTTATTGGCTATGGTCAAGGATTTGGATCAAATAGTAATATTTGGAAAGGGTCCTAGCGGTCAATCTGTTCCGAAAGACGACGTTACCGGACACGTGCCCATGTGGAAAAAGAAATCTTTATTTTTGGAGCTACCCTATTGGAAACACCTAGAGGTACGATCTTCAATCAACGTGATGCACGTGACGAAGAATCTTTGCATGAACCTGCTAGGCTTCCTGGGCGTGTATGGGAAGACAAAAGATACAACAGAAGCACGGGAGGAGCATCAACGTATGAAAGACCCATACGACAAGAAGACTGATAAAGGGCGTCAATACTTAAGCAGCTATGCTCTTACCAAAGTAGAGAAGGAAATCTTTTTTGAATGCCTGAGCACTACGAAGGTGTGATAGCCTCGCTTATTAGGGATGATAGACTACTGATATCAATAAGGAATTTCTTCTTTTTCGGGAATGCATTCGAACAGAACTCTCAGGTTAAGCGTAATCAGCTTGGAGTAGTTCTAGGATGGGTGACCTCCCGGGAAGTTAATCTTGGGTGCGCATGAGTGAGGACAAAGTGCGCAGAAAAGACTAGTATTGATATGTGGGGCCAGTCTAGATCCCGCCAGGAGTAACGACCGCCGGCGGGTGTGTCCGGGGCGTTACAAGTTTGGTATCAGAGACGACCCTCGCGGTTACACAGATGTTTGCGGATAGGTGTGTGGTCATGTTGTTCATGACGTTTGTGACCCGTCGTGGCACACGACATGGCACATGTACTGGACTGGATGCACATACGTTTGTGCCAAGAGGGAACGCTCCTGTGGCCCAACGAGGACGTCGGTTCCTCTGAGTGGTGGTGTATGTGATAGTCTGGCTTATTAGGGATGATAGACTACTCATATCAATATGGAATTTCCACTTTTCCGGGAGCCCATTCGAACAGAAGTCTCAGGTTAAGCGTGCTCAACCTTGGAGTAGTTCTAGGATGGGTGACCGTCCCGGAAGTTGATCCCGGGTGCGCATGAGTGAGGACAAAGTGCGCAGAAAAGACTAGCATTGATATGTGGGGCTAGTCTAGATCCCGCCAAGAGTAACGACTGCCGGCGGGTGTGTACGGGGCGTTACAGAAGGTCCCCGCTGGCTTCTCGTCTAATATAAAGGGAATAATAAATATGGCAGAGAAAAAATTCCAGAACCTGAAGTCTCATGATTGCTACGTGATTATGACGTAGTTGCTTCCAGTTGCATTGAGGGGGCTTCTACCGGAAAATGTTCGATTACCCATTGTGAAGCTATGTGCAGTCCTCAATGCAATATCTCAGAAGGTAATCGATCGAGAATGTCTGGAAAGGCTACAGAAGGAAGTGGTCCAATGTCTTGTCAGTTTTGAGTTGGTGTTCCCCCATCCTTCTTCAATATTATGACGCACCTCCTCATTCACCTAGTCGACGAGATTTCCATTCTCGGTTCTGTATTTCTACACAATATGTTCCCCTTCGAGAGGTTCATGGGAGTCTTAAAGAAATATGTTCATAACTGTGCTACGCCAGAAGGAAGCATCTCCAAGGGCTATGGAACAGAGGAGGTCATTGGGTTCAGTGTAGACTTTCTTCCTCACCTTAAGCCGATTGGTGTTCCTGAATCGCGGCATGAGGGGAGACTCAGTGGAAAAGGCATGCTAGGAAAGAAAGCAGTGATATTTAGGGACGGACATTCTTTCACTCTAGCACACTACACAATTCTAAAAAGTTCCACCTTCGTGGCTTCGTATATCCAGGAACACAAGAATTTTGTACGCTCTGAGTTCCCGGGGAAGGATATCTCCTAGATTGAAGAAAAACACATGGATACTTTCGACAGTTGGTTGCGAGCACATCTCATGAATGACAACACTGTTGGAGATCAACTCTACTTGTTGTCCGTGTCGCCTTCTTCAACTGTATTACATTTCCAAGGGTACGAGATAAACGGGAATACATTTTACACGACCTCCCAAGATAAAAAGTGCACCAACCAAAACAGTGGTGTCCGCTATGATGCGACAGACGAGAATGGGAAAAAGGACACATACTATGGTTACATAGAGGAGATATGGGAACTTGACTATGGACCTACTTTTAAGGTCCTTTTTTCGGTGTAGTTGGGTGAACATGAATGGAGAAGGGGTAAAGGTAGACCAGTTGTACGGAATGACAACAGTTGATCTCAAGAATCTTGGTTACACACACGAGCCATTCGTCCTAGACAATGATGTGGCTCATGTTTTGTACGTGAAAGACATGTCCTCCAGACCGAAAAAGAAAATAAGCAAAATACATCATTCGATGATCCAAAGCGTCACATAGTTCTTTCAGTGAAAAGAAACATCATGGGAATCGAGGACAAGACACACATGTGAGCAGATTATAATAAGTATGATGAATTTCCGCCCTTCATAGTGAGAATTGACCCAAGCATCCCATTAAATAATGAAGATGCTCCATGGTTACGACCAAAGCGATCATAGGCAAGGGATCTAAATATAAATCTATGTAATGTACTAAACTTTATCTGATGTGTACTAATGTATTAAACTTTGAAAGAGATTGTCCGTTTCGTACACGAAGTGCATCCAGTTTTTGTCGAAACCCTCTCAACTTTTTAGCACATCCTATGTGGGTGAAATGATGATACTATGCCAACTTTCAACCTTTTCAGAGTTCATTTGTAGTGTTTTTCAATTTCAGGCTCAATTAGCTTAAAAAATAAGTAAATGCATGAAAAATTCCAAATCATGTAATTTTTTTTGAAAATTTAAGATGTGCCTTGGAATGGTGCATTTTGAACACACAAAAAGTATGGACTTCAAATAAGCTCAAAAAAATGAAATCCCTTTGTGAGAGATGAGTTCTCGTTCGAAACCCTGATACTTCGAAAGAGATTGTCCGTTTTGTACACGAAGTGCATCCAGTTTTTGTCGTAACCCTCTCAAATTTTTAGCACATGCTAAGTGGGTGAAATGATGATACCATGCCAACTTTCAACCTTTTCAGAGTTGATTTGTAGTGCTTTTCAATTTCAGGGTCAGTTAGCTCAAAAAAAAAGTAAATGCATGAAAAGTACCAAATGAAGTCAGAAATTGTTGAAAATTTATGATTTGCCTTTGAATAGTGCATTTTGAACACAAAAAATTGTTTAGTTCAAATAAGTTCAAAAAATGAAATCCCTTTGTAGGAGATGAGTTCTCGTTCGAAACCCTGATACTTTGAAAGAGATTGTCCGTTTTGTACACGAAGTTCATCCAGTTTTTGTCGTAACCCTCTCAACTTCTTAGCACATGCTATGTGGGTGAAATGATTATACCATGCCATGTTTCAACCTTTTCAGAGTTCATTTGTAGTGCTATTCAATTTCAGGCTCAATTAGCTCAAAAAATAAGTTAATGTATGAAAAATACCAAATAAAGTCAGAAATTGTTAAAAATTTATGATGTGCCTTTGAATGGTGCATTTTGAACACACAAAAAGTATGGAGTTCAAATAAATTAAAAAAAATGAAATCCCTTTTTAAGAGATAAGTTCACGTTCGAATGCCTTGTACTTCGAAAGGGATTGTCCGTTTTGTACACGAAGTGCTTCCAGTTTTTGTCGTAACCCTCTCAACTTTTTAGCATATGCTATGTGGGTGAAATGATGACACCATGCCAACTTTCAACTTTTTCAGAGTTCATTTGTAATGCTTTTCAATTTCAGGGTCAATTAGCTCAAAAAATTAGTAAATGCATGAAAAATACCAAATGAAGTCAGAAATTGTTGAAAATTTATGATGTCACTTTGAATGGTGCATTTTCAGCACACAACAAATATGGACTTCAAATAAGTTCAAAAAAATGAAATCCCTTTGTAACAGATGACTTCTCGTTCGAAACCCTGATACTTCGAAAGAGATTGTCCGTTTTGTACACGAAGTGCATCCAGTTTTTGTCATAACCATCTCAAGTTTTTAGCACATGCCATGTGGGTGAAATGATGAAACCATGCCAACTTTCAACCTTCTCAGAGTTCATGTGTAGTGCTTTTCAATTTCAGGGTCAAATAGCTCATGAAAAATACCAAATGAAGTCAGAACTTGTTGAAAATTTATGATGTGCCTTTGAATGGTGCATTTTGAACACACAAACAGTATGGAGTTCAAATAAGTTCAAAAAATGAAATCCCTTTGTAAGAGATGAGTTCTCGTTCGAAACCGTGATACTTCAAAAGAGATTGTCCGTTTTGTACATGAAGTGCATACAGTATTTTTCGTAACCCTCTCAACTTTTTAGCATATGCTATGTGGATGAAATGATGATACCATGCCAACTTTCAACCTTTTTAGATTCATTTGTACTGCTTTTCAATTTCAGGGTCAATTAGCTCAAAAAATTAGTAAATGCATGAGAAATACCAAATGAAGTCAGAAATTGTTGAAAATTTATGATGTGCCTTTGAATGGTGCATTTTGAGCACCCAAAAAGTATGGACTTCAAATAAGTTGAAAAAATTGAAATCCCTTTGTAACAGACGAGTTCTCGTTCGAAACCCTCATACTTCGAAAGAGATTGTCCGTTTTGTACACGAAGAGCATCCAGTTTTTGTCGTAACCCTCTCAACTTTTTAGCACATGCTATGTGGGTGAAATGATAAAACCATGCCAACTTTCAACCTTTTCAGAGTTCATTTGTAGTGCTTTTCAATTTCAGGGTCAATTAGCTCAAAAAATAAGTAAATGCTTGAAAAATACAAAATTAAATCAGAAATTGTTGAAAATTTATGATGTCAACTAAAAAGAATCAACTAAAACATTAACTAAAAAGAATGAACTAAAATTATCAAAGTTTTTTATTTGTTAAAAAGAATCAAGTACAACGTTAAATAAAAAGAAACAAAAAAATATCAACTCAAAAGAATTTTCAGAATTTTTTTTTGTTAAAATCTTTAATAGAAAACTAAAATAAAAGAGAAAAGAAATATTTAATAGCATGGAATTAAAATATAAACTAGGACTAAAAATTATTAAAGTAAAAAAACATGCCGCCTATTGGGACATCACGACCTACATACGACTAGAAACCCTACTCGACAGGTGGGCCAGGATGCAGGCCCGCAGGCCCAACACGCAAAGAGAGGATTCAGGCCCTTAGGCGTGCTATAGAGAGGAGCTCGAAAGAGCTGGTGCGGCGGTGCTTATAAAGAACTGCGAGCGCTCCTCGCTCGGCGAGGTGGGACTAAACATTGTCGTGCCCTACGCCGGTGCCAGCCTAGGTCTTTAATCCCGGGTTGGGGCTCGAACCGGGACTAAAGACCCCATTTAGTCCCGGTTGGAGCCACCAACCAGGACTAAAGGCCCGTGCTTCCCACCTTTTGGGCTGCCGAAAAAGGGCCTTTAGTCCCGGGTTGTGTCTCCAACCGAGACTAAAGGGGGGGTCTTAAGTCCCGGTTCGAGCCCCAACCCGGGACTAAAGGTCCTACTATATATACAGATCGACAAAAATCCAAATCCAAATCACCAGTTTCATTTTCTTCTTCCTCTCGCTTGCCTGCAGCACCGGACGAACTCCTCGACATCGCCAGGCTACGCGCGGTCGCCGACGCCCTGCCGTCCTCCTCGCTGGTGCCGGACCTCCTCACTCGCCCTCCTACCCGTCGTCGACGCCCTGTCGTCCTCCTCACTGGCGTCGGACCTCCTCGCGCGCCCTCCTCCCCGTCGTCGTTGCCACGCTCCTCCCTACCTCTAGCGTCCTCCTCCAACATCCCCTGCCTCCGGTGAGCCTCTCTCCTCTCCTCTCGATCGATCGTCGACATGCTTAAGTAGTATTGTTTTGTATAGAATGCTTAATTGTTTTGTATACAGATGCTTAAGTGTTTTGTAGATTATTGCTTAATTTTGCTTTTGTATATTCTTAAGTGTTAATTGTAGAATATTTGGTGAATTTTCTTCTGGGGGTAGGTTAAGCTAGAGGAAACAACATTGTTAGTGTTAGTTTAGGTCAGAGTTAGTGTTAAATAGGTTATTGTTAGTTTCGGTTAAGTAGGTTTCTTTTATGTTAAGTAAGTAATTAGTTTAGGGCCTGTTTTCATTTCTTTTATGTTAAGTTTGCTGCTCGTATTTCTTTGTTAATATTTTAGAACTATTTGCAAAAGTTTGATGAATTTTGACATTTGCAAAAGTTTTTTATATATTTGCAATTAATTAGTATATATATGTGGACAATAGATTCTGCTTAGTCCTTTAATAATGGATTTATCAAGAATGCCGCATTATGTATGTGCACAAGTTGATTCAGTTTTTTTATCTCATCTAAGTAATCTGGCTAGCTAGCTAGATTCTATATGTCATGTTGTCTGTCAAAGTATTGAAGAAATCAATGGCTTCATCATTACCTGGTAGTAATAGACGCATGATGCTATGAAGCTCTCAAAAGTTGTTTTTGGAACGGAGTTCGTGATAGAATAATTCGTTTTTGGCACGAAGGTCAGCAAAGTCCTTCCATATATCGATATTCGGATGGCTCTTTTTGAACTGCGTACCAAAAAGCTAATTATCCTATTCGGGATTCCGTCACAAAACAACTTTGTAAAGCTTCACAACATCATGCACCTATTACTACAACGTAATGATGAAGTCATGGTTTTCTTGAATCCTTTGACAGTAGACAATGTGACATATAGAAAGGTAGATGAGATGAGGAAAAATATGGATCATTTTCTACACATCATAATGTCACCATTTTGTTAAATCCCTTAAAGGTTAAGAGAATCCATTAGACATATTTTAGAGTATAGATTCACTCATTTTACTCCGTATGTAGTTTTCTGATGAAATCTTTAAAAGGTCTTATATTTTGGAATGGAGGGAGTACAAGTTTAGATAACTTTATTAAATAGTAGGGCACACGATGCCCGGCCCACATCCTCGTCGTCGACTCGGTGGCGACCACCTGCTTGATACGCGCCAGCATGTGCGGGACTGGGCTCCACCGGGCCGGCACTGAGAGGAGTTACCTTCCGAGGCGCGCAGCTTGGTGAGGAAAGGGACTCCCGTTGTCGACCTGGAGCTTCTTTGGTGGCGGTAGCGGGGGCCACTTTTGGTGCCAAGGGTGCCGGCCCCCGAGGAGGAGGTACGTCACCGTGTCAGGGAGGAGGACGAGCACATCCGTCGCTACATGGAGGCGTTGGATGCGAGGTCCTCTAGTACCTGGCAGGTTCTTCATGGATCTCACCCGAGCTATGATTCGGTGATGGTCCCTGCTCTTTGGGTGTCCACCGCCCGCAACTCAGTACAGAGACAGCTCTTTCTTGGTAGACTAGTTATATATTATTCGAGAGATGTATTATTGTATTCAAGAGATCTATTATTGATGTATTCCAGATTATGTATTCGATAATATTAAATGGATTATTCGATGATGCATTAATTAAGTGGATTATTCAATGTATATATAAGCGGGAGTTTTCGTTGTTAGTTAACTTAGTTTTTTATGTTTAATTAATTCATAGATACTATGGATCCAATACACGACAGAGACGAATATCAGGAAGATGTGATGCATGGTGTCATCCGCGGGGATGATTTTATTGTTGGCGATGTCACCAATCAGTTTCTGAACGAGTCCAGCGAGGGAGATGAGTCTCAACACACGAGGTAGAAGCTCCGGTGAGGTACACGCCCACGTCTTGGGCGAGGGAGGACTCGACAACTCCAATGAGGAAGAAGCCGACGAGGGAGAATCCGATGGCTCCATCGAGGTGCATATATATTAATAAAGTAATCCACTGCTGTCTATATACATATATTAACGCTCTTTCTTTTAGCCCTATGGATCGAGGAAAACTTCAGTACGAACGAAACGAGGCCCAACCAAGAAGATGGATGACGGTGAGAGGTACATGATCAAAAGCGTCTCAAATGTCGGGCAACCAATTGCTCCCCCAGATGTAAAGTAGAAGTTTGTGAAGGCATGCAAGTTGTTGTTAGGGACCACGTCCCTATCACCATTCGAGAATGGATTAAGCCAAGGGAGGAAGGAGCCTCATATGTCGGCATAGTAGCCAAAGAAAAGCTTTGGAGAAAGCTCATGATTCATTTCACCCTGCCGGCGCCAGAGGTGGATCCAGATGAGGAGGACCCAAATGAGGAGGAAATGAAGAGGCGAAAAGAGGCCCTAGAGAAAAAAGTCAAGCAGTGGGCTCTTAAGAAGATTGACGATCTATTCAGGGGCTGGAAGAAAAGATTGCACTAGGAATTTATGTTGCATGATAATACTCCAGATTTTAATAACGGCTATGAGAAGATAAAAGACTACTGGGACGAATCTGTGGCGTACAAGAAATCAAAGGACGCCTTGAAAAAGTGTAGAGCAAGTAAGAGGAATGCACGTATGAAGAAGTACCACCATGTTATGGGGCCTGGTGGCTACGCCGGTCACATGGCTAAGTGGGAAGCACTTGAGGCATCATTTCTGGCTAACAATATCACTCGAGAGCCCTTAATATGGATCGAACGGGCAAGAAACTGGTTTTACGGGCATGGGGGCTTGTTGGACGCAGAGGGGAAGGCAATATATAACCAAAGACATAAAGATAATCCCCTACCCATCAAGAACATTAAACATGCAGTAAAGGATGTTGAAGAGGGACGGGTCGTTCCCGATAGAGAGAACGACGAGCTCCCACGCGACCTTGGGAATGATGAACACAAAGGGCGAGCATGAGGCTTATGAGGCTCCCCGCCGTGGATGCTTGCGTTTTCCGAGGAACGGAATAGATTTCCTGATAGAAGCCATCAGAGGAGAAAGGAAAAGGAGGCAGTTGAGAAAGCGGCTTCTGCAGACCGGCTGCATAATATAGAAGAAGCAGTAAAGCGGCGGCAGCAGGATCAATCGACAGACAACAAGGTAGCAGCTAATCTCAGCGCTCATGATAGAAGCCGCATTGAATCGGAAAAGCGGTGTCGCTTCCACGCAGCTCCAGGATGATGGTGATGATGATGCATTGACGATGGCTCCTCCTCGTCGCTACACAGTGGATGATATCACAAAGAGCACACCTTGTGAGTTAAAGGTGAAACTTGCTAACTTAAGGTTGACGGTGGCGGTCGGCATGGCCATACCAGTTGGACTTAATCCAACTTGGCATTGCTCTCTTGTTCCAAAAGGCTACGTTGTCGTCGCGGTGGATGAAGTGATGAAAGAATATGAGGATCTGAATCTGGAATACCCTGTAGGTAAAGATAGGGATTTGACTAAACTTGGAAAAGTCAAGAAACCGATTGTTGTATGGCCAAAGGAGCACATCTTGCTTCCAAATTGGCCACCAAGGCCACTAACTCCTCAGAGCAGCAACCGTTCTTCGCCTCCACCTCACCAGTCTCCAGCGGAACCGTCGTCTTCGCCGCCTCACCAGTCTCCAGCGCAACTGTCGTCTTCGCCGCCTCACCAGTCTCCAGCGCAGCCGTCTCCACCGCCGCATCAGTCGTCTCCACCGGCCTGTCAGCCGTCTCCGTCCACTGAGGATATGAGCAAAAAGCGGTAACGTACCACCGCTAATAGTGGCGGCAGAAAGGGGTTCTGATCACCGAAATGTAAGTTGTTGCCCCTCCTAAAAGTACCTCATAAGGATATGGAGATGAGACCTTGGGACTATACTGGAGAGGAAAATATTAAGAGGGCATACGCCCAACATCAACAGTGGATGGCTGACAAGGCTAACAAGAAGAAGCTGAAAGAGCCAAAGTTCCCGGTCACCCCAAAAGATCATGCCACGTGCGTGAAAATGCTGAAAACCCTTGCAGATCCCCCACCACTGTTGCCAGCACACTAGGAACGCTCTATTCTCAAGTCGGTTGAGGCAAAAAAACAGCGGTTGAAGAGTAGTACGTCCAGCGGGAAATCAGTTGCCCAGCTCGGACAACAGAAAAACCAATCGCCCCCCCCCCCTCAAAGTGTATTCCGATACAAAGGTGTGCTCGAGCGGAGCTGCGGTCGAGCAGAGGAATGATGAAACAGTTGGTATTGATCCAGAGTTTGTTGCACTATATAGAGAAGCGGCCAAGGCTCATGGCATGTCTATTGATGAGTACTTAAACCATATGCAAGAATTCACTGACATAACATACGTGTAGCGACACGGGGCTCCTCTCGTCAAACCTGAGTTAGTCAACAAGCTATCAACACAAATGCAAAGATTGCATGACTGGTACATGCGAGCATGTGGTGAACAGCAAAGCTGGATCTACTGTGCATATAAAAACGAGCATTTTGGGCATGGAGATGGCGTGCTAATGATTGAATTCAACGAATTATTTCAGTTATATAAACAAGACGCCCTCGGCAAATCTATCATTGGTGCTTATTGTTCATAAGTATTATTAATTTATGTTATTATGTCTTACTCAGCTCGTTCGTTGCATGTATAATCTTACTCATCACTATATTAATTTCGCACAATGAAGATTCTCGAATGCAAAAGAGGACGAATCTATGACATTGGGTTCATTGACCCATATTTCATTCATGACAAAAGTCCTGCACTGGATCCCCGCGAGACAGAGAATAACTTGGTACAAGGGTTAAGGTTTTCCGCTAACAGAAGGGAAATAATATTTCCTTACAACTTCAAGTGAGTGTTACTATACACACATTCTATTTTCGCTTACTCGATGTTATTAAGTGTATAATTGACTCGTTATGCGTGCGCAGGTTCCACTTTATTCTATTAATCATTGTACCTGACGAGAGACTAGTAAAACTCATGGATCCAAAACGCACACCCCTCGCTGAATGGGCGAACATGCAGGAATTCCACTAAAGGTAATTTCAATCATTATGGCACTATATCAACAACTTTTCATTCATTTCCTGATAGCAAGCAATTAATAAAGAACTCCATTATTCATTTCATTTTCTTGGCAAGGCTTGGAAACAGTTCACCGCCAAGTGTTGGGGTGTTTGGAAGCTAGAGCTTACATTTAAACAAATGGATGTAAGTAACTACTAGCTAGATCCGCGCATCTCTTTATTCTAGTTTCACTACCATTATCATTCTTGATTATGTTTTTGATTGAACTCTGTTCTCGTAAAGTGCTTGAGGCAGGAACATGGGAACAAATTATGTGGATACTATCTTTGCGAGTTCATTCGCCAGACGACCCATGAGACGGGCAAACACCGGGACATCAAAAAATTTGAAGTACGATAAACAATACTCACAACTTTATTTTATTACCGCCAATTGTGTTCGATTTCATTGATATGTATTGACCCCTTCTTTAAATTAGATCGAACGGTTGCAGGACGGTCTTCTACCACAGGAACGTGTACGAGCAATTCAAGAGGAAATTGACGGATTCTTAGATGCACAGTTCCTAGATGTTAAGGGAGAACATTTTTGCCCGTCGATGCAATTCAGATGAAATGTTAAAGTGTAAAAGAGATGCATATGTGCATGTGTCACTGATGACGAGGTGATATATATACTTATCGCACCCCGTTGGTTACCCCAAGTGGAAGGTTGAGATGTAGTCAACAGCAAGTTTTCCCTCACACTAGAACTGTAAGGTTTATCGAACCAGGAGGACTCCTAGGATCAACAAGTAGGTGGCTTCCAACCTGGCGCTAGCAGAAGACATGGACCTGCACACACAACAAATAAATTTGCTCCCAATGAGTACAGAGAGGTTGTCAATCTCTCCGGCCTTGTAGTTTGCAAAGGATCAAAACACAAGCGGGAAGGTAATAGTGATTGCAACGAAAAAGTAAATAAAAGCGGTAAATGATGGAGGTGTGAACAATGATGGTGATATGGACTGGAGTCACATGATGTTCACTAGTGGCGTGTGTCTCCCAAAAGACGATAAACAACTATGCTTGGGTAAACAAATCAAATATGGGCAATTGACATAATTATGAATGCACCACAATGCTAATTATGCTACTTGATAGTTAGAGGTTCAATAGTAATGGGCAGTACGCCAAGACAAGTAGACCGTTTATTCATCAACATCTACTTATTAATCATCCACCTTGAGATATCTATCCATAACATCTCACCGGTATTAAGTTGCGAGCCCCACCCAAAGTCTAAACTAAAAGCAACGGACAACTGCATTAACGAACTATGCGTAAGGTAAACAATCCTTACAACCGTGATCACAAGCACCGTTGTTTTCTCCCTGGTAGCAACCAGCACATCCCCTAGTCTCATGTTTCTCTCACTAAAGCTAGACATCGAGGGGCATGAACCCACAATCACGCATAACGCTCCCTCTTGGAGTTACAATGTCCTACTTGGCCAAAGCAATAAATAGCAATGGAGAACATGCAAGAATCACTAAGGAACATAATATAAAAGGATAATCAAATATATAACTCATAAAAATCTGAACATAGTATGATAATCCATCGGATCCCAACAAACCGACCATAGCAATAGAAAAATAATTACATAGATGCCTTGATCATGTAGGGCAGCTCACAAGGACTAACCATTGAAGCACAAGATTGGAGAGAAGACATCACATAGATACTGGTTATGGACTCATGGTCCAAGGAGGACTAATCACGGCACGTCCGGGAAGCGTCCATGGCGGTGGAGAAGCTCCCGGAGGTCAATCCTCCCTACAGCAGGCTGTTGGGAAGAGGTCTCGTGACGCTCCCGATCTCGGAAGCGCTGTAGCGGCGGAAAGATGGAGAAATTCACGATTCTGGAAGTTTTGGAAGGGTTTCCTCTCGGGACTCTAATTATAGGCCAAAGGAGGGCACCGGAGGAGGTGGGACCCACCCAGGCGGCCTCCTGGCGCGGCCTAGGGCCTGGCCGTGCCAGTAGGCCGCGTGGGAGGCCCCTGGCCCCCCTCTGGCCCATCTTGGGTGATCCGGAAGCTTGTGTTTCACTGATTTTTTATATATATTTTCTGGAACTTTTCGGGCTTCGGAAAATTGGGTAAAAGCCCCTGCAAAATAGACATCAGTAGACAGAAACTGGCACTGAGTGCACTGAGTTAGTAGGTTAGTCCAAATATGTGTAAAATGACATAAAAGTGTAGCAAAACATATAACAAAGTCACCCAAAAGATCATGGGACAAGCAAAAATTATAGATACGTTTGGGACGTATCAACATCCCCAAGCTTAATTTCTTCTCGTCCTCGAGTAAATAAACGATAACACAATAATTTCTGTGGTGACATGCTAACAGAAATATATGAACTTCAAAGTAATGCAAGTGAGATATACCATTCAAGTCAAGACAATAACAAGCAAGAGTTTCTATCTAGTATTGAGTTTAGCAAGGTAAGAACATAAAGGTGCAGAGCTCTCGTTGCCCGTGACTCGAATGTCTCCAAATAGTGTTTGCGTCCAAGAAGTGGGAGATGGGTTGAGATCATAAAATATATTTCTAATTGAGAACTCAAACTACTAAAATTTAACACTTGGTCTCCTTCGGAATCTTGTTTTGACTCATCCCCAGACCACTAGTCAGGCACAAGTCAAAATGATCCTCTCCTCTTCGACTTTGAGAACTCATGCAATGGATGAGCGTAAGCAAGATATGTTGGCACTTAGTATGGAAAATATAATAGTGATGGGGAAGGAATACAAAAAAGTGTGATAGGCTCACATCAATGAGGACAATCATAGGCGAGAGAAAGCCAAATGGTAGATATGATGTGAGGAGTAGGGATTGCCATGTAACGGATGCACATATTAGCTAAGGTAAGTTCTCCAATGGAACTAGTGGGGGTGCATCCAACTTGTTTTCCCATGAATACCTAGAGCTCATTTGAGGAGGCTCATCATTGGAATATGCAAACCAAGTTCTATAGTGTCAGGGTCCCCACATAGTTATGCATGAATGATAATCTCTATGTAGTACCAATATAGCAATGGTGTACGATTGTGGATCTTTCAAAAGGAATAGTAGTGTTGCCCCCTGCTCTCTTTTTATTTTATTTTTGTTTTTTGTGGCCTCTTTGGCTCTTTCTTTTTATCTCTCATTCGTCCTCTTTGGGATCTTTTGTTTGTACTCTTTGGCATCTTTTCCTCTCCTAAGGGCAACACTCTATGTTTCATATGAATAAAAAGAAAAAACATCACACTTTATAAGAAGTACTCAACATAAAGACAAGTGAAAACTACCATGATGTATGCAAATGTATGCCTCTGTCAGTGTAGCAGGATATGCAATGATACTAGCGCGTCATGTAGCAATAATCGGAGCAAGGCTCAACTATCATGCGGCTCTACGATCAAGCAAAAGCATGTATGACATGAAGATCAAGTCATGAGATGGAAGATGTTGCATGGCAATGTATCTCGGAAAGGCTATAGAAATGCCTTAATAGGTAGGTATGGTGGTTGTTTTGGGGAAAGATATAATGAGACTTATGTATGACACAACATATCATGTCATGGGTTTGGATGCACCGACGGAGTTTGCACCAACTCTCAGTGTGAGAAAGGGCAATGCACGGTACCGAAGAGGCTAGCAAAATATGGATGGTGGAAGTGACAACAATCGAATACTCACATTAGTCTGAAGAACTCATACACTTATTATCAATAACTCTCTATCTAGTTAGGAAATTCACAAACAGACAAGTACCCCGAGGAGGAGTGTTTGGGGGTTTGGTTATCCTAGAGAATCCTCGACTCATGGTTAGCGATCAATTTAGTAGCTAGAGTTATCAACTAATTTTAGTTTTTGAAAAACACCCGAATTTCCCAAAATATGACACCTATCACTAATAGGCTCAAGCTCTTGGCACCAATAGTCCAAACATTACTCAAATCAATACCTCAAAACTATTGCAAGTAACTACTATACTTAAATGGCAACCTCAATTACCGACTCATGCAAGACACACAACTCAGTGCAACAAGCCAACTCTCTAAACAAGATAAGCATGATAACTCAAGAGACTTCCAAAAGCAACCTAAATAAAAGCTATTAAAAAGATAAGCATGAAAACTAAGAGCTAAACATGACAGTAGCTACGAAATGATGAAGAACACACAAGGTAGGATAGGTTCCGACTTGTTATGAACAGCAAGCAAAACTAAAACAAACTATAAAGCAAATAGCAGGACGCTCCAAGCATAGCACATAACATATGAAGTGATAAAAATATAGCATGGAGATGGACGAACTGATGATTGTTGATAGAGAAGGGGATGCACGGGGGCATCCCGAAGCTTAGACGCTTGAGTCTCCTTGAATATTTCTTGGGGTGGATGGGGGCATCCCCAAGCTTGAGCGCTTGACACTCTTGTATCTTCTTTCATCATCTCCCATCGCATACTTGAAAACTCCCTTCATACGAAACTCATCATAACCTGATTAAAGTGGTTAGTACCCTTAATAAAATAATTCATTACCTGCTGGAAGTAAAGATTTTTCATGAAAATCTACTACTTCTCATCATTGCCAAAAGGTTTTTGCAAATAAAAAGTAAGCTTAGGATTTGCAAAACAATGAAAACGCAAAACATGGCAGAATTTGTGAAAAACAGAACAACAGATAGTAAATAATTTATTCAGGGCACCTTTGCAGCTCAAATCAAAAAACTCAGAACGGATGCCAGAAAGGAAATTATATAGAGCATCCTTTCAAAAACATTCAGATCAAAAAGATGATCTGGTGATTTTTGGCGAATGTTTCCGTCAAGCAGACATAATCTGTTTCTAGACAGCATGTCACAACTTTTGAACTTTCTTGCAATCGGAGGCTATAACTTGGCACAAAGCTTAAAAATAAAGATACAATGATGTTTCTACAATAGTAACAAGCATGAAGACCACTAAAACAGAAAGTAAAAACGAATTGGTTTGCCTCCCAACAAGCACTTTCTTTTTATGCCTTTGAGCTAGGCATAATGCAAGAAAATCAAGTTGTATCAATTGAACCATCATCAAGATCATCAAAGAGCTCTTCAATAATACAACTAGTCTTAAGAGTACTCTCAAAGAGAGTCTTAGTGGAAACACTTCTAGGAGCAAAAGCAAAGGTAGTAAGACCAATTGGAATTTCATTTCCAATTCTATTTAAGAGAGGTATCTCTTCCAAGGTCTTCACAGTTTCAACACCCTTAGCAATAGGTATACTCGTTTTGGGTTGAGGAACCTTGGGTACGTTAACGAACCTAGGTCCCTTCCTTGCGGGGGGGTCTACCTTTTTAGTCTTGATGGAGTATAGAGTAGTTCCTAAAGTTTCAATAATATCCTCGATCTTATCAATCCTAGAAGGATCCACATCATGGGATTTAAGGGTCTCCAAAATTTTGTAATTTTTTTCATGGAGCTATCAAGGCTATTTAAGTTCCCTTGAATCGTACGATCTACTTCATTAATTTTACTCATGCTTGGCATCTCTAGCTCTTTCTTCTCAAGTTTACTCATAACATGAGATAAAGTAACCCCTATGGCGACTCCCTCCTCCCACCTCCTCCACCGGTGACTCCATGGCGATCTGGATTTCTAGCCGGCGTTCTTCTCTCTCTCCCTGCTCATCAACTCAGGTGAACTCTCACGATCCTCTATGTGTTCTCTTTCATGGCCTGCATGGGTGGCTCCACGCCGGATCTGGATTTTTCACCTGGTGCGGCTTTCACGGATGATGTGTTCGGTCATTCTGGTTTTTCTGTGCACCTGATGGATCATCTCGACCTTTCATCATGGTGGTCTCTTTTGGCCAACACTTCTTCTGTCTATCTGAGGATTCTGTAGATGCAACGCTTGAGTCTGCCATTGGGGGTTCGGCCATTGATCTTGTGCTCACTAAAGTCACGGACTCGGTTTTCTCGTTCAGGGTTTCTTGCAAACAAGTTGGCTTTCATATTCTAGCCTTGCGTTCTTATAAGTGCTCTGGTTTTAAGTGTTTCTTTCATCTCTGGGGCAATGGTGGTCCGAATTGGCGTCGAGAATTTACCCTATGGAGGAAACAGTGTGATGCTGAATGGATTTTTGTTAGCCCATCAAAGAGGAGGGCAGCATTAGGTGTGATGGCAATGCATTCCAGACCTCTTAAGTCCTCTTTTAAATCTGGATCATCTACACGCAAGAAACTATCTTTCACAACTCTTCAATAGTATGAGGTTTGCAAAGGTTACACGTGTCCTGTCACCCAAGATGAGCTTACGACACTTCAAAATGTTGGCTATTCTATTCCTCGGCAAGAGCGTGTCATGATCAGTGCACCACCGCCGGCTGAACTCCGGAGGACGACGGCGACGCCTCACATTACTTTCGGGAGAGTTTCTCAGCCGGTGTCACCGTCCGCGTTGTCCGGCATTCAAAATCATATCAGCGGAATGAATGGGATTTCTTCCTATCTTTGTGCAGATATTGTTCCCCCTCCCCTTCGGGCGGGATTTCGGGTTCTTTCAAATTGGCGCCGTCTAATGGCTTAGTTAGTGGGCCTTCCTCTGATCAGTTTCCAACTAATGGGCCGACAGTAGCTTCATCTTCAAATGGGTTGGGTATTCCTTCCTCGCAAGAGGCCCGTCAGCTCTTCGATGATTTAATTAATGGCATGGTTCAGGATATATTTCTTGCACGATCTGTTCGAATCGTGGGCATCTAGCTCCCAACTACACGACTTCGCCGATATGCTCTTCCTACGGCAGGGTGGGCCATATGAAATCTAACTGTGCTTCTTTTATGCGTGATAATTGTCTTACTTCGAAATGTACGAGCCCCACCACCTCCCCAGTCGCCGATTTCTTGGGAACCTCTGCTGATCTTGGGGAAACTGCGCAACATACCGAACAGTTCTCCCCTGTATCGTCGCGCTCATCACCTCCCAGGACTCCATAGCCATTGACGCCACCTCCTCCTGCTACGCTTCATGACATGGCCAACTTCGAGCTGGATCCTGAGCGGTTTGTCCCACCAGGCCATCACATCATCGACGGCGGCCCCAACCGCCTGCCAAGGACATTCATCACTCCGGCGATCCCCATTGCCCGCAGACATGAACAGTTCGTCATCGTAGAGATGATGCCTGCCCCGCCTGCCGATCAAGTTTGTCAGGTACGACAGGATATTGTTGATATTCTACACAACCGAGGTTTCCATGTTCGCTCCGCACAGCCTTGGATTGTGGGGGTAGGTTTATTTGAGCTTAGAGATGCTGGATAGAGCTTTGTTGTTGTCCAGATGGTTGCTCAGGACTTGGGGAACGACTCTTTAGTTAGATTCCTGCAACACAATGAGGGCGCAGGTTTTCGTGGCGCTGCTAGTTTTCGTTAGGGATGCCTGATGTTTTTGGGCGTGCCACTTGATTTTCGCAACACTGATGATCTTCGCGTTGCGGTGAACACTTTTGGTGAATTCCACCATTGGGTCAGTGATGATCCATATCTTGTCCGCTCCATTGTTTTTGCATCGTCCCCGGACGAATTTCTGGTTCCTCGGAGTGTTACTTTTTCTGAATATGTTGCTTGGGGTGGAGCAAGGGTTTCTTGGTCTGCGCTGCTATTCATCCAGGGTCCAGCCTTTCCGAAGCAGATGCCCAACGATGAAGACCGCATGCCCCTGAATGGCAACCCCCACCCGATGCTAGGTCAGCTTGAGCAGGATAATCTGCTCTTTGCTCTGCCACCCTACCCTGCTATAGGGTGGAACGATGTGACACCACCACCTCCAATGCGAGAGCCTCCAGTTCAGCTGGAAGAGGGTGGTTGTGCTTGGCACGTTGAACCTCCAGATGCCGAACATACCGCACCTGAACAGGATCAAGAGTCCATGATCATCGACCAACCAACATCTTCTCATTCTGTTCAGGAGATTGTGGTCGTGGACCCCTAGCCGGACGATGTTGAAGCTGTTGCTGATGTCCCTGCCAATGTTGCCGCTGCTGATCATGCCCCTCCCAATGAGGATGATGCTATCGATGATGCTCCTGAGGATTTCAATCCACTCGCGATTGTTCCTTATTAGCAGCCTATCTTTAGGCTAGTCAACCTGATGATTGGAGCAGTCTATGTGGCTTATGGACCTCCGTTGCCGCCTATTGTCTCATGGGCGAGGTCTTTTGAAGCACTCATGGGGGTGTTCAGTTCACTGCATGTCCCTCGTCACCTCCAGGTGCCGGCGGCTATGCCTATTGTGTTCCCCAAGCGCTCCTGGTCAATTGCATTTGACGTGGACCGTGGGGAGTCTTGATAACCCACAAGTATAGAGGATCACAACAGTTTTCGAGGGTAGAGTATTCAACCCAAATTTATTGATTCAACACAAGGGGAGCCAAAGAATACTCTTAAGTATTAGCAGTTGAGTTGTCAATTCAACCACACCTGAAAGACTTAGTATCTGTAGAAAAGTTTTAGTAGCAAAGTAGTATGACAGTAACGGTAGCGGCGGTAACAGTAGCAGTAGTAATTTGTATAGCAATTGTGACAGTAATAGCGGTAAAGTAACTTAGCAAGGACCAGTATAGGAAAAGCTCGTAGGCATTCGATCGGTGATGGATAATTATGTCGGATGACATTCATCATGTAACAGTTATAACATAGGGTGATATGCAACTAGCTCTAGTTCGTCAATGTAATGTAGGCATGTATTCCGTATTTAGTCATACGTGCTTATGGAAAAGAACTTACATGACATCTTTTGTCCATCCCTCTCATGGCAGCGGGGTCCTAATGGAAACTAAGGGATATTAAGGTCTCCTTTTAATAGAGAACCGGAACAAAGCATTAACACATAGTGAATACATGAACTCCTCATACTATGGTCATCTCCGGGAGTGGTTCCAGTTATTGTCACTCCGGGGTTGCCGGGTCATAACACATAGTAGGTGACTACAACTTGCAAGATATGATCAAGAACACACATATATTGATGAAAACATAATAGGTTCAGATCTGAAAACATATGGCACTCGGGCCCTAGTGACAAGCATTAAGCATAGCAAAGTAGTAGCAACATCAATCTTAGAACATAGTGGATACTAGGGATCAAACCCCATCAAAACTAACTCGATTACATGATAGATCTTGATACGTCCATTTTGCATCATGCTTTCATGTTGATATTTATTGCTTTTTGGGCTGTTATTAAACTTCGAGGTACAATACTTATGCATTTTATCTCTTATTTTGCAAGGTTTACATGAAGATGGAGAATGCTGGCACCTGGAATTCTGGCCTGAAAAAGGAGCAAGTTTGAGATGCCTATTCTGCACAACTCCAAAAGCCGTGAAAATCAACGTGGAATTTTTTGGGAATATATAAAAAATACTGGGTGGAAGAGGTACCAGAGGGGCGCCACCTGGAGGCCACAAGCCTGCCAGGCCCGGCCTACCCCCCTGGCCGGGCCTGGGGGGCTTGTGGCCCCCTTGTTGCCCCTCCGGCGCTCATCTTTTGCTATACGAAGGGTTTCCTCTGGAAAAAAAATCGGAAGGGAGATTTTCGGAGGATTCGCCGCCGCCACGAGGCGGAACTTGAGCAGAACCAATCTAGAGCTCCGGCAGGACGATCCTGCCGGGGAAACTTCCCTCTCGGAGGGGGAAATCATCGCCATCGTCATCACCAACACTCCTCTCATCGGAGGGGACTCGTCACCATCAACATCTTCATCAGCACCATCTCATCTCCAAACCCTAGTTTATCACTTGTAACCAATCTCCGTCTCGCGACTCCGATTGGTACTTGTAAGGTTGCTAGTAGTGTTAATTACTCCTTGCAGTTGATGCTAGTTGGATTATTTGGTGGAAGAGTTTATGTTCAGATCCTTGATGCTAATCATTACTTCTCTAGTCATGAATATGATTATGCTTTGTGAGTAGTTACTTTTGTTCCTGAGGACATGGGATAATCATGCTAATAGTAGTCATGTGAATTTGGTATTCGTTCGATATTTTGATGTGTTGTATGTTGTTTTTCCTCTAGTGGTGTTATGTGAACGTCGACTACATAACACTTCACCATTATTTGGGCCTAGAGGAAGGCATTGGGAAGTAGTAAGTAGATGATGGGTTGCTAGAGTGACAGAAGCTTAAACCCTAGTTTATGTGTTGCTTTGTAAGGGGCTGATTTGGATCCACTAGTTTAATGCTATGGTTAGACTTTGTCTTAATTCTTCTTTCGTAGTGGCGGATGCTTGTGAGAGGGGTTAATCATAAGTGGGATGCTTGTCCAAGTAAGGGCATTACCCAAGCGCCGGTCCACCCACATATCAAACTATCAAAGTAACGAACACGAATCATATGGACATGATGAAAACTAGCATGACAGAAATTCCCGTGTGTCCTCGGGAACGTTTTTCCTCCTATAAGACTTTGTCCAGTCTTGTCCCTTGCTACAAAAGGGATTGGGCCACTTTGCTGCACCGTTGCTAGTTTTTTTACTTGTTGCTTGCTACGAATCACCTCACCATACAATCACTTGTTACCGATAATTTTAGTGCTTGCAGATATTACCTTGCTAAAAACCACTTGTCAGATCCTTCTGCTCCTTGTTAGGTTTGACACTCTTACTTATCGAAAGGACTACGATTGATCCCCTATACTTGTGCGTCATCAAGACTCTTTTCTGGCGCTGTTCCCGGGGAGTGAAGCGCCTTTGGTAAGTGGAACTTGGTAAGGAAACATTCATATAGTGTGCTGAAATTTATTGTCACTTGTCACTATGGATACTAATCCTTTGAGGGGCTTGTTCGAGGTATCTTCACCTCGAATGGAAGCACAAATAGTTTCCCCTCAACCTGCTACACCTACTTAAAATATTTGCTTTGAATTTCCTTCGGGTATGCTTGAGAAAGTGCTGGCTAATCCTTTTACAGGAGGTGGAACATCACATCCAGACTTGCATCTAATCTATGTAGATGAGGTCTGTGGTTTATTTAAGCTTGCAGGTTTGCCCGAGGTTGAGGTCAAGAATAAGGTCTTTCCTTTATCTTTGAAGGATAAGTCATAGACATGGTATAGGCTATGTGATGATACAGGATCATGGGACTACAATCGGTTGAAATTGGAATTTCATCAAAAGTTTTCTCCTATGCATTTAGTACATCATGATCGGAATTATATTTATAATTTTTGGCTCATGATAGAGAAATCATCGCTCAAGCTTGGGGGAGGCTTCAATCAATGTTATATTCATGCCCCAACCATGAGCTCTCGAGAGAAATTATCATTCAGAACTTCTATGCTCGGCTTTCTCAGGATGATCGCACCATGCTTGACACTTCTTGTACCGATTCTTTTATGAAGAGAGATATTGACTTCAAATGGAATTTATTGGAGAGAATTAAATGCAACTCTGAAGATTGGGATCTTGAAGAAGGTAAGGAGTCACGTAAGAATTTCCAGTTTGATTGTGTTAAATCCTTTGTTGAAACAAATACTTTTTGTGACTTTAGCGCTAAGTATGGACTTGACTCTGAGATAGTAGCTTCATTGTGTGAATCATTTGCTGCTCTTGTTGATCTCCCCAAAGAGAAGTGGTTTAAATATCATCCTCCTTTAGAAGTCAATGTAGTTAAACCCAATCCAGTTGAGGAGAGAGCCATTGCCTATAATGATCCTGTTGTTCCCAGTGCTTACATTGAGAAACCACCTTCCCCTGTTAGGATAAAGGATCATTCTAAAGCTTCAATTGTGATATGTAGAGGTTACATTAGAACAGCTACACCCCCTGAGCAAAATAGAGTTGAACCTAGCATTGCTATTATCAAAGATCTTCTGTCCGACGATGTTGAGCGACATAGTATTCACTTCTGTGAAGATGCTGCTAGAATTGGTAAACCTCACGCTAGAGACAAACATAGGCCTGTTGTTGGCACGCCTGTTGTTTCTGTTAAGATAGGAGATCATTGCTATCATGGTTTATGTGATGTGGGTGCTAGTCTTAGTGCAATACCTCAATCCTTATATGACGAAATCAAAGATGAGATTGCACCTATTGAGATAGAGCCTATTGATGTCACTATTCATCTTGCCAATAAAGATACTATCTGCCCCGTGGGAATTGTTAGGGATGTTGAAGTATTGTGTGGTCAGACGAAGTATCCTGCTGATTTCCTCGTTCTTGCTACCACCCAAGATAGCTTTTGTCCATCATATTTGATAGACCTTTTCTCAATACTGTCAATGCTCATATTGATTGTGAGAAGCAAACTGTCACAGTTGGCTTTGAAGGTATGTCACACGAGTTCAATTTCTCCAAGTTTGGTAGACAACCTCATGAAAAAGAGTTGCCCAGTAGGGATGAAACTATTGCATTAGCTTCTATTGTTGTGCCTCCTACTGATCCCTTAGAGCAATACTTGCTTGAGCATGAAAATGATATGCATATGGATGAAAGGGATGAGATAGATAGAGTTGTCTTGGAACAATATCCTATCCTTAAGAATAATCTGCCTGTTGAACTTCTTGGGGATCCACCCCCACCAAAGGGTGATCCTGTGTTCGAGCTTAAACAGTTTCCTGATACTCTTAAGTATGCATATCTTGATGAAAAAAAGATATATCCTGTCATAATTAGTGCTAGCCTCTCAGAGCATGAAGAAAAGAAGTTACTAAAAACTCTGAGGAAGCACCGTGCTGCTGTTGGATATACTCTTGATGATCTTAAGGGCATTAGTCCCACTCTATGCCAGCACAAGATTAAAACTGATCCTGATTCCAAACCAGTTGCTGATCATCAAAGGAGATTGAATCCTAAGATGAAAGAAGTAGTAAGAAAAGAAATACTAAAGCTCCTGGAGGCAGGTATTATTTATCCTGTTGCTCATAGCGATTGGGTGAGTCCGGTGCATCGCATCCCTAAGAAGGGAGGCATTACCGTTGTCCCTAATGATAAGGATCCATTGATCCCGCAGAGGATTATTACTGGCTATAGGATGGTGATCGATTTTAGGAAATTGAATAAAGCCACTAGGAAAGATCATTACCCTTTGCCTTTTTTGACCTAAAGCTAGAAAGACTATCTAAACACACACACTTCTGCTTTCTAGACGGTTATTCTGGTTTCTCCCAAATACCAGTTCACAATCTGATCATGAGAAACCACTTTCACCTGCCCTTTCGGCACCTTTGCTTACAGACGTATGCTTTTTGGCTTATGTAATGCACCTGCCACCTTTCAAAGATGTATGATGGCTATATTCTCTGACTTTTGTGAAAAGATTGTTGAGGTTTTCATGGATGACTTCTCCGTTTACGGGTCTTCTTTCGATGTTTGCCTCAGCAACCTTGATCGAGTCTTGCAGAGATGTAAAGACACCAATCTTGTATTGAATTGGGAGAAGTGCCACTTTATGGTTAATGAAGGCATCGTCCTAGGACATAAAATTTCTGAAAGAGGTATTGAAGTCGGTAAGGCTAAGGTTGATGCAATCGAGAAAATTCCATACCCCACAGATATCAAAGGTATAAGAAGTTTCCTTGGTCATACTGGTTTCTATAGAAGGTTCATTAAAGAGTTCTCTAAGATTTCTAGGCCTCTTACCAATCTCTTGCAAAAGGATATACCTTTTGTTTTTGACGATGAGTGTGAGGAAGCCTTCGAAATAATTAAGAAGGCCTTGATAACTGCACCCATTGTTCAACCACCTGATTGGAACTTGCCTTTTGAAATCATGTGTGACGCTAGTGATTATGATGTTGGTGCTGTCCTAGGGCAAATAGTTGATAAGAAGTTGAATGTTATTCACTACGCTAGTATAACTCTAGACAGTGCCCAACGAAACTATGCTACTACGGAAAAGGAGTTTTTAGCAGTCGTGTTTGCATGTGAAAAGTTCAGGTCTTATATAGTTGATTCCAAAGTCACTATTCACACTGATCATGCTGCTATTAAGTACCTCATGGAGAACAAAGACGCTAAACCTAGACTTATCAGATGGGTTCTCTTGCTACAAGAATTTGATTTGCACGTTGTCGACAGGAAGGGTGCTGATAACCCAGTAGCAGATAACTTGTCTAGGTTGGAGAACGTTCTTGATGACCCACAACCTATTGATGATAGCTTTCCCGATGAGCAACTGAACGACATCAATGCTTCATGTAGTGCATCGTGGTATGCTGATTATGCAAACTATATTGTTGCCAAATATATACCACCTAGTTTCACGTACCAGCAAAAGAAGAAATTCTTCTTTGACTTGAGACATTACTTTTGGGATGATCCTCACATTTATGAGGAAGGAGTAGATGGTGTTATTAGACGTTGTGTACCTGAACATGAACAAGGACAGATCCTACAGAAGTGTCACTTCGAGGCCTACGGAGGACACCATGCGGGAGATAGAACTGCACACAAGGTATTGCAATCAGGTTTCTATTGGCCCACTCTCTTCAAGGATGCCTGTAAGTTTGTCTTGTCTTGTGACGAATGTCAAAGAATAGGTAATATCGGTAAACGTGAGGAAATGCCTATGAACTATTCACTTGTCATTACATCATTTGATGTTTGGGGCTTTGATTATATGGGACCTTTTCCAAAATCCAACGGGTATACTCATATCCTAGTTGCTGTTGATTACGTCACTAAGTGGGTAGAAGCTATCCCCACTAGTAGTGCTGATCACAACACTTCTACCAGGATGCTTAAAGAAGTTATTTTCCCTAGATTTGGAGTCCCTAGATATCTAATGACCGATGGTGGTTCACGTTTCATTCCTGGTGCTTTCCGTAAAACGCTTGCTAAGTACGATGTCAACCATAGAATTGGGTCTCCCTATCACCCTCAGTCCAGTGGTCAAGTAGAGCTAAGCAATAGAGAGATTAAACTGATTCTGCAAAAGACTATCAACAGGTCTAGAAAGAATTGGTCTAAGAAGCTCGATGATGCACTGTGGGCTTATAGAACTGCCTATAAGAATCCCATGGGCATGTCTCCATACAAAATGGTGTACTGTAAAGCATGTCATCTACCTCTTGAGCTAGAGCATAAAGCTTATTTGGCAATCAAAGAGCTCAACTTTGATTTCAAACTTGCTGGTGAGAAGAGATTATTTGACATTAGCTCGCTTGATGAATGGAGAACTCAGGCATATGAAAATGCCAAGTTATTGAAAGAAAAGGTTAAGAGGTGGCATGATAAGAGGATACAAAAGCGCGAGTTCAATGTAGGTGATTATGTCTTGCTATATAACTCTCGTCTAAGATTCTTTGCAGGCAAGCTTCTCTCTAAATGGGAAGGTCCCTATATTGTTGAAGAAGTATATCGTTCCGGTGCTATCAAGATCAACAACACGGAAGGTAATTGTCCGAGAGTTGTAAATGGGCAGAGAATCAAGCATTACATCTAAGGTACTCCCATAAATGTTGAAAGCTACATTATCAATACCATAACTCCGGAGGAGTACATAAGGGATATTTATCAGCCTGTTTCAGACTCCAAAAATGAGGGGGTATGTGATTCGGTAAGTAAACCGACTCCAAAAAATTTCCCGCAACAATTTTCCTCTGTTTTGGAATATTTGAAAAAATAGAAAAATTTAAAGCATTCCGGAAAGTGCACGAGGAGGCGACAAGCCTCCTAGGCCCGGCCTACCCCCCTGGCCGGGCCTGGAGGGCTTGTGGCCACCTCGTGCGCCTCCCGACTCCGTTTTCTTGCGGAGTACTCCTTCTGGTCGGAAAAAAATCATTATATATTCTCCCATAAGGTCTGACCCTCATATCACGCAGATTTCCTCTATTTTCGTTTCGAGCCTGTTTTCTGCCGCAGATTTAGGGCAAGATGTCTTCTCAAGATTCAGAGGGGGAGAGCTATGTGGCCGATTACCCTGCTAACCCCAAGGTCTATGGGGACTTGGATCCTTATGGCTGGACCACTGATGAGGAAGAAGATTATGATCCCAAGGGGAAGGAGAAAACGAGTTATGATGAGGAGGAGACTCCTCTACCTCAAATTGGAGACACGCATGTGGAGTTCAAGAAGTCGAGCCTCCCCAACTCAAGGAAGAAGCCCAAGACATTGTTTATCCCTTCTCGTTTCTTGCAGGAAAGTAAGCAGGAATTATGCCCAAGGGTGTTGAAGCTTGAAGAGGAAAATGATGATCTGAGGGAGCAGAATTTTATGCTCAAGTGGAAATTAAACAAGCTCAAGACCTCTTCAACAACTCCACCACCATCACCTCCAAAGGAAGACAACTGAGCATGGGTATGGGCAATCCCCTTGGTTTGTGCCAAGCTTGGGGGAGTTGCCCCGGTATCGTATCACCATCACATCTTTTGCCTTTACCTTTGTTTTAGTTTGTTCCTTTTTCAGTTTTCTCTTTCTCTAGTAGAAAAAAAGTCTTAGTGTTTTAGTCTTGAGTTTTTCTTTCTGTCACCCCCCATGTATTCGAGATCATGAGCCATATAATAAAGAGTATCTTAGTTGAAGGTCTTTGCCTCTTGCCATGATCAAAATATTGAGAAAGAACAAAAGCATGAAAGATCATATAGTGATCTTATGGGAAGTGATGGCTTCACATATAAAAAGGATGATGATTGAAACTTGTTGAGGGTAGACAAATGTAGACCTTGGTCATTGTTGCAATTAATAGGAAGTAATAAAGAAGGAGAGGTTCACATATAAATATATCTTCCTTGACACCATCTATGATTATGAACACTCACTAAACTATTACATGCCTAGAAGTAGATGTTGGACAAGGAAGACAACATAATGAATTGTGTTTGCTTGGTTCCGAACAATGTTATATGATTAGAGATCCCGTAGCATGTGATGATTGCTTCCACCTCATATTAGCCAAAACTCCTGCACCAAGTAGAGATACTACTTGTGCATCCATAAACCTTCAACCCAGTTTTGCCATGAGAGTCCACCATACCTACCTATGGATTGAATAAGATCCCTCAAGTAAGTTGTCATCGGTGCAAGCAATAAAAATTTCTCCCTAATATGTATGATCTATTAGTGTGTGAAAAATAAGCTTTGTACGAACCTGTGATGAGGAAGACATAAAAGCGACAGACTGCATAATAAAGTTCTTTATCACAGGAGGCAATATAAAGTGACGTTCCTCCACACTAAGAGGACACGCATCCAAACCTCAAAAGCGCATGACAACCTATGCTTCCCTCTGCGAAGGGCCTATCTTGTACCTTTACTTTTTGCCCTTGAAAGAGTCATGGTGATCTTCACCAATTCCTTGTTTCGCCATTAGCCTCGCTAACTTCACATGCTAGGGAAAGATCTATATTCATATGTCAACTTGGAGGTAAGTATTCATGAATTATTACTATTGACATCACCCTTGAGGTAAGCAGTTGGGAGGCAAAACTATATGCCCCTATCTTTCTTTGTGTCCAGCTGAAACTTTGATCTCATGAGTACCACATGAGTAGTAGGCAAAACTATATGCCCCTATCTTTTATTGCTTTTTGGGTTGTTATTACACTTCGAGGTACAATACTTATGCCTTTTCTCTCTTATTTTGCAAGGTTTACATGAAGAGGGAGAATGTCGGCAACTCGAGTTCTGGCCTGAAAAAGGAGCAAGTTTGAGATGCCTATTCTGCAACTCCAAAAGCCGTGAAAACCAACGTGTAATTTTTTGGGAATATATAAAAAATACTGGGCGGAAGAGGTACCAGAGGGGCGCCACCTCGAGGCCACAAGCTTGCCAGGCCCGGCCTACCCCCCTGGTCGGGCCTGGGGGGCTTGTTGGCCCCCTGTTGCCCCTCTGGCGCTCATCTTTTGCTATATGAAGGGTTTCGTCCAGAAAAAAATCGGAAGGGAGCTTTTTAGAGGATTCGCCGCAGCCACGAGGCGGAACTTGAGCAGAACCAATCTAGAGCTCCCGCAGGACGATCCTACCTCGGAAACTTCCCTCCCGGAGGGGGAAATCGTCACCATTGTCATCACCAACACTCCTCTCATCGGAGGGGACTCATCACCATCAACATCTTTATCAGCACCATCTCATCTCCAAACCCTAGTTCATCACTTGTAACCAATCTCCGTCTCGCGACTCCGATTGGTACTTGTAAGGTTGCTAGTAGTGTTAATTACTCCTTGTAGTTGATGCTAGATGGATTATTTGGTGGAAGAGCTTATGTTCAGATCCTTGATGCTACTCATTACCTCTCTGGTCATGAATATGATTGTGCTTTGTGAGTAATTACTTTTGTTCCTGAGGACATGGGCTAAGTCATGCTAATAGTAGTCATGTGAATTTGGTATTCGTTCGATATTTTGATGTGTTGTATGTTGTTTTTCCTCTAATGGTGTTATGTGAACATCGACTACATAACACTTCACCATTATTTGGGCCTAGAGGAAGGCATTGGGAAGTAGTAAGTAGATGATGTGTTGCTAGAGTGACAGAAGCTTAAACCCTAGTTTATGCGTTGCTTTGTAAGGGGCTGATTTGGATCCACTAGTTTAATGCTATGGTTAGACTTTGTCTTAATTCTTCTTTCATAGTTGCGGATGCTTGCGAGAGAGGTTAATCATAAGTGGGATGCTTGCCCAAGTAAGGGCAGTACCCAAGCGCCGGTCCACCCACATATCAAACTATCAAAGGAACGAACGTGAATCATATGAACATGATGAACACTAACATGACAGAAATTCCCGTGTGTCCTCGGCAGCGTTTTTCCTCCTATAAGACTTTGTCCAGGATTGTCCCTTGCTACAAAAGGGATTGGGCCACTTTGCTGCACCGTTGCTACTTTTGTTACTTGTTGCTTGCTACGAATCACCTCACCATACAATCACTTGTTACCGATAATTTCAGTGCTTGCAGATATTACCTTGCTGAAAACCACTTATCAGATCCTTCTGCTCCTCGTTGGATTCAACACTCTTACTTATCGAAAGAATTATGATTGATCCCCTATACTTGTGGGTCATCAGATCTCATCCAACCCATCACCGTCCAGCAAGCCTACGATGAGATTACTCACGAACGATGAATAGCATCATGTAATTGGCGATGGAGGATGGTTAATGATGACGACGGCGTCTATTTCCCCTCTCCGAAGCCCAGAATGGACTCCAGATCTGCCCTCCCGAGGAAGAACAGAAGATGGCAGGGGCTCCGTATCGTGAAACGCGATGAACTCTCCTCTCCTCATTTTTTCTGGGCAAGAGAGACTATATAGAGCTGGAGTTGGAGGCTGCGGAGCCACGTGGGCCCCATGGGGCGCGCCTCCTCGGCTTGTGGGCCCCCGCCTCCGTGTCTTCGGGTAATTATTGCGCCATTATTTTTTATATATTCCACAAAAAATTCTCGTAAGTTTCCAGGTCATTCTGAGAACTTTGATTTCTGCACAAAAACAACACCATGGCAATTCTGCTGAAAACAGCGTCAGTCTGGGTTAGTGCCATTCAAATCATGCAAATTACAGTCCAAAACAAGGGCAAAAGAGTTTGGAAAAGTAGATACGATGGAGATGTATCAACTCCCCCAAGATTAAAGCCTTGCTTGTCCTCAAGCAATTTGGTTGACAAACTGAAAGAGACAAAAGAAAAACTTTTACGAACTTTGTTTGATCTTGTTGTTGTAATTATGTCTAAGTCATATTCGGATTTTCAGCAAGATCATAAGCTAACCACATAAGCAATAAAATTTATGTCTCATGGTGTACTCATATCAATGGCATAATCAACTAGCAAGCAATAATAATAAGTTTCAAACGTCAGCACTTCAATCAAAACAATCATGATACAATATGAACAGATGGTATCTCGCTAGCCCTTTCTGAGACAGCAAAACATAAATGCAGAGCTCCTTCAAAGACCAAGGGCTGACTGAACATTGTAATTCATGGCAAAGAAAATCCAGTCATAGTCATACTCAATATCAATTAATAGCAAAGCATAAAAATGACGGAGGTGCTCTCTAATTGGTGTGTTTTATAAGAAGAGGATGACTCAACAGTAATGTAAATAGATAGGCCCTTCGCAGAGGGAAGCATTGGTTTGTAGAGGTGCCACAGCTCAAGCTTTTAAAATAGAGATAAATAATTTGGGTAGCATGCTTTCATTGTCAACGCGATGACCAAGAGTTTTCACCATCTTCCATGCTACACATATTATAGGCGGTTCCCAAACAGAACAGTAAAGTTTTGACTCCCCCACCACCGATCAATCACACTCCACGACTAGCCGAATCCTCGGGTGCCGTCCATACCAACAACAATCTAGGGGGAGTTTTTTTTTTGCAATTATATTTTTGATTTGATTTGAGCATGGAACTGGGCATTCCGATTACCGGCCCCTTTCTCGTGAGTGATAGTGAATAAACACGTATCGAGGATAACACGCCTAGCATGGAAGATACTTGCCGCCCCTTGTCACCACATGAGCGGTTTCGGGCATACAAAACAAATTATTATTTAAAGATTTAGAGAGTGGCACATGCAAATTTACTTGGAACGGCAGGTAGATACCGCATATAGGTAGGTATGGTGGACTCATATAGAACAACTTTGGGTTTATGGAAGTGGATGCACAAGTAGTATTCCCGCTTAGTACAAGTGAAGGCTAGCAAAAGACTCGGAAGCGACCAACTAGAGGGCGACAACAGTCATCAATATGCATTGAAATTAACCAATGTTGAGTGCAAGTATGAGTAGGATATAAATCACCATAAACATGAATATCATAGAGGCTATGTTGATTTTGTTTCAACTACATGCGTGAACATGTGCCAAGTCAAACCAATTGAATCATCCAAAGGAGGATACCATCCTATCATACTACATCATAATCATTTTGAAATTCATGTTGGCATCCAAGACAAACCATTATAACGTCCTAGCTAATTAAGCATGGCATTAGCAACTATGATCTCTAAGTTATCATTGCAAACGCGTTTCTCTCATAACAATGCTAAATTAGGAACGATGAGCTAGTCACATTTACAAAAACAAAATAGGTCGAGTTCACACCAACTTTTCCAGGCTCAGTCACTTCATCATATATCGTCATTATTGCCTTTCACTTGCACGACCGAATGATGTGAATAATAATAAGAGTGTTCGTGCATTGGACTAAGCTGGAATCTGCAAGCAGACTCAGAGGAGAAGACAAAGTAATATGGCTCTTTGACGGATAAACAATAAGGCATATGAGAGCCACTAATCATTTTAATTAGGGTCTTCTACCTCGACCCAAAGAAAAAGAAAACTATTTACACGGGAAAGCTCCCAACAAGCAAAAGAAAAACGGGAAATCTTTTTGGGTTTTCTTTTTAATTACCACTAAGCATGTTGGAAAGTAAACTTACAACTATTTTTTTTTTGTTTTTCTCATTTTTAAACAAACACACGAGAAGAATGCAAGAAAAAGAAATAAACTAGCATGGATGATACAATGGAAAAGTGTGAACACCGACTATCAAAGTGAATGTGTGAACATGAATATAAAGTCGGTGAGAAACACGTACTCCCCCAAGCTTAGGCTTTTGTCCTAAGTTTGTCTAGTTCCATGGCTGGTCCGGGCGATATACAAAATCATAATGGGGGTTGTACTGGGACGCGGCAGCTACCGCCTAAATAGCTGCCTCACGGAGGCGAGCAGCCTTCACCTCCCTCTCATACTCCTCTGCCTCTCCTCTGGTTATGTAATATATCCGTTTTCCCTCAAAGTCAAAGAAGGGAGGAGCAGGAAGGGTAATATGGAAAACACGCTGTCGGTTAAATATTAACCGGTATAGGAGGGATTCATTATCCCTCTCAAGGAACTGATAACGTATCATAGCGGCGCGATCAAGGAAAGTTGTGTGGAGCGGGGGATCTCCTGTGCGGATGGGTATTCCAAGAGAATTTGCTATGCAAGTGGCATAGATCCCACCAAAGAAATCCCCTTCATTAGCATTATTATTTAGCCTCCTAGCAATTATAGCTCCCATGTTGAAACTTCTATCACCCGTTACTGCGCTCTTAAGAATACTAAGGTCAGGTGCGCAGAGGTGACTATGGTCATGCTTGCCGTTAATGCATCTACCTATGAAGAGGGCAAAATAATGTAAGGCAGGAAATTAAATGCTCCCCATGGTAGCCTGCGTAATATCTCTAGTTTCTCCAACAGTTATACTAGAAAAAAAATCTCTAACCGAAGACTTAGGAGGGTCAATGGGACTATCCCAATCAAGTATCTTGCATATTCTATTGAAATCCTCTAAATCCATAGTATACGATTTGTCATAAAGATCAAATAGTATGGATGTGTCACGGCCAACTAAAAATTGGAATCTACGAACAAAAGAGGCAGTGAGTGTAGTATATTGTTCACATTTATTGGAGATGAATTCTTCGAGCCCGGCGTTGCGAACAAATGTATCAAACTCGTCCTTGAAACCTGCACCAATCAGGAATTCATCGAAAGGCCATTCACATGGTTGCACCGGTGCGTTCCTTGGCTGATAAGGATCGGGCTCCTGAATCGCGAGACGGGTACCCTTTTGCTTGAGGAACCACCATGATAATTCTTCCTGGACATCTTCCCTTTTCTGCAATAACTCTGAAATTTTTAGTGACTCAAAATAAAAGTGAACAAGGCTTAACAAAACTCATAGCAACTACCCCTACAAGTGCCTAAAGGCCATATCATGCATCAAAACTACTTGGGACCAACTAAAACTAACATGCAAACCTCAAGAACAGGGTCATCAAGGCAGCAATAATATGCAAAGAATAAAGCACTAGAACAAAAACTAATTGGATCACTGGAGGAGTCACATACCAAGGAACAATTCCCCAAAACAGTTTGGTGAATGGGGCTTTGCACAAGGAGATCAAAAAATGCAGCAAAATGAGCAAGAACACGGGTTTGAGCTGTGGAATGATATTTTCTGGAGGTAGACGAAGGAGATGGGTACTGGAATAAGTGGAGGGGGCCACGTGGGACCCACGAGCCAGCCAGGCGCGCCTAGGGGGGGTGGGCGCGCCTCCTGGGCTCGTGGACCACTGGTGCATCCCCCTGACTAGTTATCTATCTCAGAAATTCTTAAATATTCCACAAAAAATCATACATGAAGTTTAGGAAATTTGGAGAACTTCTATTTCCAGGTCATTTTTTATTGAACGGATAAAGCAGAAAATAGGAAAATAATTCTAAATTTATTATTTTTCTACTAAATAACAGAAAGTAAAAGTTGGGAACAAAAGATTGTGACTTCTAGATTCATCCATCTCATGGTCATCAAAACAAATCCGTCAATGAGGTTGATCAAGTCTCCTTGACAAACTTTTTTCGAATCACATAAAACCGGAGAATTTTCGGGGCTTTTTCACTGTTCTGACCCACGTGACGTAAAAAAATCACAGAATGAACTCGATCTGAAAGTATTTCACGATCTAACCCCTTTTAGAAACGCCACAGCTCGCGGCGTTGCTGCTGGATGTAGAAACGCCAGTCTATTCTCGCGTTTCTGCTCCAAATTCAGACGCCAGTCTATGCGGACGTTGCACACCACACAAGAAACGCCATATGCGCCTTGACATTTTTGTACAACCTAGAAACGCCATGCAGCTTGGCGTTGCTCGAGAAACATTTCTTCATTACGCATGCATTCATTCATTCACATCCTACGAGGTGACCGTGTCACCCTGGCCTACTCCATGCCTCGCACGTGAGCTATCAGACCGAAAGTTTACTTGACCCTTCAGGTTACCCAAAAGTTTACTGAAAGAAATTAGTGCTTGTACCTCTCACTTTTAGCTGGCTGCCACTAGACCAGCAGCAGGTAGCATCATCAGCAGTAAGAGAAAGACCAAAAACAAATGGTTTACTACTACTCCGTATGCTAAGCAAGAATCTTTTCGTCTTGACAGACCACTCAGAAGCAGCTGGACCCAGACCTGAATGAATACCTGATACCAAACCAAACCTAGAGTATTTTAATCGGCCAGTGCACGAACCAGTCAAGTCCGTCCTCAACATCACCAGCAGTCACCAACTAGATAACCACGACAACCCGTGCCAAAAGCGTGTGCAACTGCGCACCGATAGAGAGGCCGGGCGGATAAGGCTAGACCGCCGGCCCGCGTCACTGCCGCGGTGCCGTCGCCGTCGCCCTCACCGCGCTCCCTTTCCCAGCCCTCAAGCGGCAGCCACGAAAATAAAAATATCGTGGCCTCGCAGGCAACGGAGAGAGAGAGATCAACGGAGGAAGCCGGGACGGTCACGGCCAGCAAGGATCTGAACGGATGGGATGGATACCGGGGTGGTCTGCAACGCGAAAGCTTCTTGGCGTTTCCAGGCGTTTCTTGTGTGGTCCGCCAAGGGCCATGGCGTTTCTTGTGTGGTCCGCAACGTTCGCGTACACTGACGTCTCTATTTGCAGCAGAAACGCCATAGTAGACTGGCGTTTCTATGTTCACCAGCAACGTCACGGGTTCTGGCGTTTCTAAAAAGGTCAGATCGTGAAATACTTTCACATTGAGTTCATTTTGTGCTATTATTTGCTCATAAGGTCAAAACCGTGAAAAAAATCTGAATTTTCGAATAATCACTAGGTTACCTCAACGGAGATGTGCATATCCCCAATAAGTATATCATATTTCATCTTGACAGTAGGTATAGGGAATTCAAAGCTTCCAATAATAATTGATGGAGATTTTTTAATAGCATTTATGTAATGAACTCGATATTGTTTCTTCGGAAAGTGCATTGTGTGCTCATTACCATTAACATGGAAAGTGACATTGCCTTTGTTGCAATCAATAGCAACCCCCTGCAGTGTTTAAAAAGAGTCTTCCAAGGATGACCGCCATGGCATTATCCTCGGGGATATCAAGAATGACAAAGTCCGTTAAGATAGTAATGTTCGCAACCACAACAGGCACATCCTCGCAAATGCCGATAGGTAAAGGAGTTGATTTGTCGGACATTTGCAAAGAAATTTCAGTAGGTGTCAACTTATCCAATTCAAGTCTACGATATAAAGAGAGAGGCATAAGACTGACACCGACTCCAAGATCACATAAAGCAGTTCTAACATAATTTCCTTTAATGGAGCAAGGTATAGTGGGCACTCCGGGATCACCTAGTTTCTTAGGAGTCCCACCCTTAAAAGTGTAATTAGCAAGCATGGTGGAAATCTCAACATCAGGTATCTTTCTTTTATTAGTCACAATATCTTTCATGTACTTGGCATAAGGAGACATTTTAAGCATATCTGTCAAACGCATTTGTAAAAAGATAGGTCTAATCATTTCAACAAAGCACTCAAAATCCTCGTCATCCTTTTTCTTGGAAGGTTTGGGAGGAAAGGGCATGGGTTTCTGAACCCATGGTTCTCTTTCTTTACCAGCTTCCTAGCAATAAAATCATTTTTATCATATCTCTTGTTCTTAGGTTGTGGGTTATGAAGATCAACAGCAGGTTCAATCTCCACATCATTATCATTACTAGGTTGAGCATCAACATGAACACCATTATTGATAATATCACTAGGCTCATGTTCATCACCAGATTGTGCTTCGGCATCAGAAACAGAAACATCATTTGGATTCTCAGGTGTAACAGCAACCGGTTTACTAGCATGCAAGTTCCTATCATCTGCCTTTTTCTTCCTATTACCAGGATGACTAGGTGCATCAGTATTAACTCCTTGAGAATCTTGTTCAATTCTCTTAGGATGACCCTCATGATACAAAGGTTCCCGAGTCATTCTACCACCTCTAGTGACAACTCTAACAGAATTGTCATTCAATTTATTAAGCAAGTCATTTTGAGCCTTAAGTACTTGTTCTACTTGAGTAGTGACCATAGAAGCATGTTTACCAATAAGCTTAAGATCATTGACATTTCTATCCACACAAGCACTTATATGATTAATCATACGAGTATTTTGTTTCAGTTGTCTGCTAACATATTCATTAAAACTTTGTTGTTTGGCAACAAAGTTATCAAATTCACCTAAGCATAAGCTAGCAGGTTTATCATAAGGAATATCACTCTCATTGAATCTACGAAGAGAATTTACCTCTACTACCTGTGTCGGGTTATCAAGACCATGTATTTCTTCAATAGGTGGTAGATTCTTAACATCTTCGGATTTAATACCTTTCTCTTGCATAGATTTCTTGGCTTCTTGCATATCTCCACGACTGAGGAATAGAATACCCCTTTTCTTCGGAGTTGGCTTCGGAGGTGGTTCGGGAATAGTCCAAGCATTATCATTGCTCAAGCTTTTATTCAATAGAATTTTAGCTTGTTCCACAGTTCGTTCCCTAAAAACATAACCAGCACAACTATCTAGGTGGTCCCTAGAAGCATCGGTGTCGGGACCCCGATCCTAAGCCATAGGAATCCAGCCTGTAACACATCGCATCTCTTTGTGGTCTCACGCACGGTTAACTCCACGGCTGCAGCCTTACCTTAGCCGGGACCATTTGCGTCTTTTGACTCACGTATGCGATAGGTGTCGCTAGCAATCCAATGTTAACGAACCCGGATCGACATGTCTAGTCATAAACCAAAGTGGCAGTTCCGCACAAGAACAGGCATACTTGACCCAACAAAGCAGGTGTCGGTCATCAGCGAACGTAGACGAGTCGTAGCAAGCTACAAGGACTCCATTACGTCGCGTGACATTTCCCCAAAGAGGACAGACACAGCAGCTAAGAAGGACACATGCCGGTCAACCAATGTGTCCGGAGCAGTAGCAGACTACCAAGGCTCGTTGGATCACAAAGGGGCATTTCCTTGTAAGGAGTGCTACTAAAGTTCACGTCTAGGTATTCGAACCCCATACATATCAAGTAAGACACACGTACGCATGGCATACCGATATGTATAGATACATCGATGGCATCACAACATAACCATAAACATACAACCTTTATTTAAGAGGCTCGGAAGAGCCACACACGTAATATTACACATTAAGGTCTCTCGACCCATATTAGCAGTCATACAAATACAAGCCAGCGGAAGAGTTATAAACTGTCTGAGTATAGACAGGGCAACTAGAAGGCACATGGCCTGACTATACTACAGAGCCGACTTAGGGCCAGATCGTAGCTGGGACACCAGCTACTCGTCATCGTCGATGTCTACGAAGAACCCTCCATTAGGGTCATTAGCAACCTCTGCAACATTTATTAAGCAAACATGAGTACGAAGGTACTCAGCAAGACTTTAGGAGAACTAACTACTCATGCAAGGTATCAAAGAGTATTGTAGGGTTTCATGCGGAAAGCCAGCATTTGACTCGTGGCTAGACAACTTGCATTTTGAAATTAGTTTTGACAACTTGATTTCTCGCACACGAGTCCACTAACACCACAGCAATACACTATCGTGGAATCATTCCGTCTCCATACGGAAATGCCGTCCACGACACTCACGCTTATCTTGACAATTTTATGAGTAGCCATTGAAGTTATCTATGAACAACATATGTCTCCAAGTAGTCCATATCCGCGGACGCGGCTATTCGAATAGATCATAACCCTGCAGGGGTGTACTTCGTCACACACGCTCTCGCGACTTATCGCCATGTGCGCGTCATGCACCTCGGCAACCTTCAAGCAGAAGCCCAGCGAGGGAGTCGGCCACGACCGTTAACCACACTAGTACCTAGTCCAGGTTTATCGCCTATCTGAGAATAACCCGTACGGAAGTCCGGCCGAGTTTTCCGCCACGGCCTCAAACGATGTGCGCAGGGTTCCCAAGCCCACCATCCGGGTGCCACTTGGTACACCGTGCCACTGCCTACCGCATCACGGTCCACTTCTCAGGTCAGCACCATGCACGGCCTCCAGCAGTACTATAAACACCAGAAACTACTTGCAACTCCTGGACCGAGTACTACGCGATTAATAGGCCGAGCGGGGTCATATTTCAGGGCCCAGCATGTGGTAGTATCTAGTCTTGGATTACATACACGGAACTCAGTTCCTAAGGACGGTTCCAATGAAACAACCCGCCATGTACTCCTACACAGCCTTTCACTGGTACCTTTACCAAATCAAGTTCAACACACAACCTTTGCTCACCGAACACATTCCACATTTCTGTTCAACTCCCAGATGACAGACCATACACAACTCTAAGCATAGCATGTATAGCAGGATAAGGCACATCATAGCTCAAGCAACTCCCAGGTATGCTAGGTTGCAAGGTTCGGCTATTTACTGTGACAAGGTTAAGTCATGCAAAGGAAGTGGGTCCAACTATCGTGGCAAAAGGAGTTGAAGCATTTGATCCTAATGCAATAAATAGGTGCAGGAGCAAGAACATAGGAGTTATCGGGATGATCAAAAGGGTTTCTTGCCTTGTTGCTCAGAGGAGGAACGATATCCGTCAGACGGATATTCGGTGGAATCCGGGGGTGCGGAGCCTACCGAAAAGAATGGCAACATTCAATAACAATCATATGCACTCAAAATGATGCATGAGCATGGCATGAGAATGCAAGTGATAAGTTATTATTTTCAACATGTATTAGGTTTAGAGTTGATTTGAATCACATTCGAATAGCAATTCAAACGGGGTATTCTCGGATACCGGTTTAACTGATTCGACCTGATGCTCAGATCAACTTGGTGTTAACATGCATGAATGTCATGTTATGATACTGATTTCTAATTAGGGCAGTGTGTGATCATTGCATATATAATGAAATTTGAATATTTTTGCAAATTCCATTTATAAAGTGATTATAAGAATTGAATTATTCCTTATTTCACAATTTAGGGTTCTGTAACTTTTTCAAACATAGTTGAAAAATAGCATAATCAGAATCCTTGAATTTTTCTGATACTTTTTCATATATAAATTATTTTCATTGGAGTTACACATTAATTTCTATGATTTTTGTAATTTTTAGCAATTTCCTGAATTAGTCTTATACTGGAAATTCCATTTATTGCATCAGGCTGACGTCAGCAGGTCAGCCGACCTGTTCAGGTCAAACCTGACAGGGGGGCCCCACTGGTCAGCCTTTCTGGGACTAATCCTGCGCTGACCAGCCCCTAATTGGGGTTTGACCAGGCGTGGGGCCCTCTAGCAGCGACTGAGGGGAAGGCGATTACGCCCTAATGGTCGGCCACGTCGACGCCCGCCGGAGGGTGGTCGCCGGTGACCAGACCCGCGGCGGAGGGCTCGCCGGAGGCGACCTAGACAGCGCTGCACAGCACCAAAACGCACACGGTTGGCAGCTACAGCATGCTCGCGAAGTGGCCGATCTGGCAGGACCAACTGGGAGGTTAGGGTCGCCGGAAGAGGCGTCGGCGACGAGCCGGAGCGGCGGCCGAAGCTCGGGCGTTCTCGGGGTCTTTGAATCAGGGGGATCTACGCTCGGTTCTTAGCTGCTACGGCATCTACGCGTCATCCTGGAGCTGCTGGTGCCCTCGGAAGGACGAGCTGAACATCGGAGGGCTACCGGCGACGAGCGGCAGCGGCGGTCCTCGTCGGGCTCCGGTGAAACTAGAGCTAGAGGAGGGGATCGACGGGGGAAACTTAGGGGAAACGACCGCATGCTCACGGGGAGTGTAGAGCAGAGCTTAGACGGCTCGGGGAAGGCCTGGGGGCGTCGAATCGACGGGAGAGGTCTGGCGGCCGGAGGTGGAAGACGACGGCGTTGCGGGCGTTGCAGGGCTCGAGGAAGCTTCGGCTTCTGCAGAGATGACCAGGGCGACGAGGCGGAGCTAATGGCGTGCTCTGGGAGGGAAACCTATGGCCAGGGGCACGGGCAGCTCGAGCTCGAGCTCGGCTCTAATGGCGGCAGCAAGGAGGAGGAGGAGATCCGGGAGGAGGAGGAGAACCGAGGCGGGGAATGGATAGGGGAAGCTCTGGGGAGCTTATCCCCATCGTCGCCAGCGCGAGGCGGTGGCCAGGCAGGCACGCAGGTGCGTGGCCGCGCCGGAGGGGGCGGCGGCCACTTCCTGCTGCCTACTGGCGCGAGGGAGGGGACGAGCGGCGAGATGGGCCGGGCCAGGCTTGGGCGACAGGTAAGTTTTTTTTCCATTTTCTCTGTTTTTGTTTTTCTGTTTTGCTAATTATTGTTTTGCTAATTAATTCAGCTCGAAAACAAAAAGTAAAAACTATTTTAGACCTCCTGAAATATTTGCTATAATATCCCCACTCATTTCCAAGGTTTTCAACATTTTTGGAAAATTATAGTTTCTCATTTCAATTTTTAAATTTGAAACCAGTGGCTTTTGCATTTATTTAAAATGCTTTAAATGTCAAGAAAATAGTTTGCTCCAATGCTCATTTACTTTCATGATTTATCAGAAAGTTTGAACATTTCTTGAGGCCATTTTGGGTTCATTGATTTTGAACTAGTTGAAATTTCCTTTAATTGAAATGGTGGCTAGGGTTTTGAGTTTTTCCTTTGCCACTTTGTTGTTTTTGTTGAAACTTCTTAGATGCAAATGCAAAGAAGACATGAGCACAATGCGATCTTACTTAAGGGTTAGGGATGTGACAACTCACCCCCACTCAAAAGAATCTCGTCCCGAGATTTAGAAGTCGTCGGGAATAACGCAGGATATTCAAGTCGGAGACGATCCTCTCTTTCCCAAGTTGCCTCCTTTTCAGAATGATTTGACCATTGAACTTTCAGAAACTTGAGGTTTCGACGTCGAGTGGTACGCTCAGCTTGATCAAGAATACGCACGGGGTATTCTCGGTAAGAAAGGTTATCTTGTAGATCAAGCGTTTCGTGGTCCACTTCACGGATAGGATCCGAAAAGCAACGCCTGAGTTGCGAGACGTGGAAAACATCATGAACCTTGGAAAGATGCGGAGGAAGTTCCAACTGGTAGGCAACTTCTCCTCGTTTGGCAAGAATGCGAAAAGGTCCAATGTAACGAGGAGCCAACTTGCCCTTGATACCGAAACGATGGGTACCCTTCAAAGGTGTAACCCGAAGGTAAGCCTTCTCGTCAACTTCAAAAGTCACAGCCTTATGATGACGATCATATTGGCTCTTTTGACGAGACTGGGCTGTTTTCAACTTTTCACGAATAATGCGAATCTGTTCTTCTGCATCCTGGATCATGTCCGGGCCAAAGAGTTGCCTCTCTCCGGTTTCTGACCAATTAAGAGGGGTTCGGCATCTTTGTCCATAGAGAACTTCAAAAGGGGCTTTGCCCAAGCTTGATTGATAACTATTGTTATAAGCGAATTCGGCGAATGGAAGGCACTTCTCCCAATTCATACCGAACGAAATAACACAAGCTCGGAGCATATCTTCTAGGATTTGATTCACTCTTTCTACTTGACCACTTGATTGAGGATGGAAGGCAGTGCTAAAAGATAAGTGAGTCCCCATGGCATTCTGAAAACTTTCCCAGAAGCGAGAAGAAAAGATACTCCCACGGTCCGAGTTAATTTCCAGGGGAACACCATGAAGAGACACTATTCGAGAGATATATAACTCTGCTAGCTGGCTAGCTGTCATACTCTCACGAACAGGAAGAAAATGAGCCACTTTGGAAAGACGGTCAATGACCACAAATATAGCATTATTTCCTTTCTTGGTCTTGGGAAATCCGGTAATGAAATCCATGCTAACTTTATCCCATTTCCATTCAGGAATAGCTAAAGGTTGAAGGGTGCCAGCAGGCCTTTGATGTTCTGCCTTAACTCGACGACAAACGTCGCAGTTAGCAACGAACTCAACAATTTCTCTCTTCATCCTAGTCCACCAGAACCTCTGGCGTAGGTCCTGATACATCTTGGTACTACCGGGATGAATGGTGAGAGGAGAATCATGAGCCTCCTTAAGGATTAACTGCCTTAGATGTGGGTTCTTAGGAACCACTAAACGATTCTGGAAGAACACAACACCTTGATCATTCATGGAAAATTCTTTAGCGTTTCCGCTAAAAATATTCTCCTTGATCCGTGATATACCCTTGTCACGCTTTTGGCCAGCTATAATTTGATCCTTAAGAGTAGGCTTCGCCACCAGGGTAGAAAGGAATCCTTGAGGAACAATATGAAGATTCAACTTCCGAAAGTCCTCATGGAGATGTGGTTGACCTTGTTGTAGCATCAAATTGTTACAATAAGATTTACGACTTAGTGCATCGGCCATAACATTGGCCTTCCCCGGGGTGTAAGTTATCCCTAAGTCGTAATCCGAGATCAACTCAACCCACCGTCTTTGCCTGAGATTCAAATCCGGCTGGGTGAAGATATATTTCAGACTTTGGTGATCAGTGAATATTTCGCAACGATTACCCAAAAGATAATGTCACAAGGTTTTTAGTGCATGGACCACAGCTGCAAGCTCAAGGTCATGTGTGGGATAATTATCCTCATGTGGACGCAACTGTCGAGATGCGTATGCGATCACATGACAATCTTGCATGAGAATGCAACCTAATCCTTGTCGCGAGGCGTCGCAATAGATAACAAAGTCCTTAGAAAAATCTGGTGGTAGCAACACAGGTGCGGAAGTCAGGCGTCTTTTCAGTTCCTGAAAACTATGCTCACACTGTGGTGTCCACTCGAACTTTTTATCTTTCTTAAGGAGTTCAGTTAGAGGCTTTGCAACCTTGGAGAAATTCTCGACAAAGCGGCGACAATAGCTCGCTATACCAAGAAAACTCCTAACTTGCTTAACCGATTCAGGTTGAGTCCAATCAAGGACAGCTTGAACTCTCTCGGGATTGACAACAATACCCTTACCAGAGATTACGTGGCCTAGATAGGTCACTTCTGGTAACCAGAATTCACATTTTGAAAATTTGGCATAAAGGCGATGCTCTCGAAGTTTCATCAATACCAGCCTTAGATGCTCGACATGTTCTTGTTCATTCTTTGAGTAGATGAGAATATCATCGAGGTATACCACGACGAATTTATCCAAATACTCCATGAAGATTGAATTCATCAGCCGAGAGAAGGTGGCTCGGGCATTGGTTAAACCGAAGGACATAACGGTGTACTCATATTGGCCATAACAAGTAAAAAAGCCGTTTTTGGAATGTCCCCGTTCTTAATCTTGATTTGATGGTATCCCAACCTCAAATCCATTTTGGAGAAGACTGAGGATCCAGCGAGCTGATCGTACAGATCGTTGATCCTGGGGAGCGGATACTTGTTCTTAATGGTGACCAGGTTAACTGGTCGGTAATCTACAACCATCTGATCCGTTCCGTCTTTCTTCTTGACGAAGAGGACGGGACAAGCCCAAGGAGAAGAGCTAGGACGAATGAAACCCTTGCTCAAGTCCTCATCTAGTTGCTTTTTAAGTTCGGCTAGCTCTAGGGGTGCCATCTTATAAGGTCTTCTGGCTATTGGGACAGTTCCCGGAATAAGATCTATCACAAACTCTACATCTCTGTCAGGTGGAATTCCTGGCAGTTCCTCTGGAAAAACATCCGGGAAGTCACGGACTACCGGAATGTCTTCAAGTTCCGGAAGAGGGTTGGCATTTAGGGAATAGAGCTGGCATTTGGCAACTCGAGTAGAGACATTTACTATCTCACCCGAGGGATGGGTAAGCTGGACATTTCTAGAGTGAGTATCAATCTTGGCATAGTGAGCTGACATCCAGTCCATGCCCAAGATGATATTAATATCTGAAGATTTCGATGCTATCAATGAGGCTAGAAAAACTAGCGTGTCTACTAGAATTTCATTGTCATAGGTTATCCTAGAGGTTTGCCATTTACTACCAGGGGTTTGGACAACCAATGGGATTGGCATATCACAAAATGACATGTTATGTAACTGTGCATAACTTTCTGAAATGAAGGAATGAGAAGACCCAGTGTCAAAGAGAACAGACGCTGGGTGATGATTAACAAGAAGCGTACCCAGCATGACGTCGGGATCCTCTGCAGCTTCTTCTGCTAACACATAGTTCACACGGCCACGTGCAGGAGTTGGCTTCACATAATAAGCTTTCCCCGACTTGGCCTGCCCGACGGACTTTCCGGGTTGCTTGGCACCCACATTCTGAGGACACTCACGGGAATAATGCCCTGGTTCTCCACACTTGTAGCATATCACCTGGTTGGCACGTGGTGCAGCATTGCTAGCTGGACCACCATAAGCTTTTGCTGGAGGGTTGGCCTGATTCGTCTGAGGCGCCACGTAGGATGGCCTCGGAGTGTATCTTGGCGGCAGAGAACTGTTTGGAACCCACAGCCTGCGTTTTGGAAACGCGGAACCAGAAGATGAGCCAAAGTCACGGGAGTGCTTCCTTGTGGCTTTGAAGTCAGAATGACCAGTCTCCGCACTGATCGCTTTGTTGACTAGGGCTTGAAAACTTGCACACTCATGGAGGCGCAGGTCACGACGGAGCTCAGGGCTCAGACCCTTACAGAATCTTGCTTGCTTCTTGGCATCAGTAGACACCTCCTCTGTTGCATAGCGGGCGAGGTTACCGAACTCGCGGCTATAGGCATCCACAGACAACTTGCCCTGAGTGAAGGCACAGAACTCCTCTCTCTTTCTGTCCATCAGGCCCTCTGGAATATGGTGCAGACGAAAAGCTGCACTGAAGTCTGCCCATGTGGCCACTGGTTCAGCGGTACGCATAGCTTCAAAATTCTCCCACCACAGATTGGCGGGTCCTTCCAGGAAATACGCCGCAAAGGTCACCTTGTCGGCCTCAGACACATTCGCCGAGCGAATCTTGCGTGAGATGCTGCACAACCAGTCATCAGCTTCGAGGGGATCGACGGAATGATGAAACTTTGGAGGATTCAGCTTCACAAAGTCATTGAGGGACACTGCAGCATTCCTAGGCTGTCGAGCCGTATTCTGCTCAATACGCTCTAGCAGTCGGTTGGTCTCCCTTTTGTTTTTTTCTGCCTCAAGCATCACTTCTGCGAGAGAAGGTGGGTGAGGCAGGTCTTCCTGCGACGCTTGACTACCCTCACCTTGCTCATGAGCAGGGGCACGGTTCAACCTGGTGAACACCATCCTGACAAACAACTCATAGCTTAGACCAATATCATATCAATACTAGCTATGGATTAAGAATGTACTGAACACACGGAATGCGGAAATGAATATCCGAACAACATGGTAACAAGCAACTGCTATATATACACCATGGTTCATACATACCCTTACATAGTTCAGTACAAACTTACCCGAAGAGCAAACTACTGAAATGGTGGAACTACTCATCAGAGGCTTACAAGCTTCCTATACATTATTTATCTAGGCCTCCGGAATTCGTTTCACATTACTACCATACTTCACAAGTCACGCAGGACTGTGAACGTACGGCTACTACCATACTATCCTTCCGCTCACAGCTCAGGCATCCGCATAGAACATCTCATAGAGATTACCTCCATGACCTGGAAGCTCAACCTGCGGATCAGGAAACACTCTAGCCTGAGATCCCTGGGATCCATAAGGACACAGATGTGGCCTTGGTCCCCTGACTGGTGGTAAGAGGGGTCCCCGAAGAGGTGTGACTCCTCCTATAGCTGGCCAGTCAACGTGAGCCGGAAGATGGGTCCTAACAGGGTTCAGCATCTCCATCTCTCCATACCCTGTCTGGACTACCGGTGCCAACTGCGTCAAAGCTGTCCACAGACGGGCACGGGTAGCATAAAGCTCCATGCGGAGAGCACGAGCATCCCTGTCTCTGTTCTCTAGCATCTCAACAGTGGACTGCAGAAGTGGATCCTCCATAGAAGAATCAAAATAGACTCCACTGAGGTATCCCTCTTCACCAGGCTGAGAGGCCGGAACATAGCAGAACTCTGAATTCTGCAGCAGTGCATGTCTCGCTCTCATAATAGTCAGCATTGAATAGGCAGCATCTTGTACTGCCATGTCAACAGTGACCCCCAACCCATAGGACCAATGGATTGGCTCCTCAGCTCCAGGGTAGTCTGGAAATACCCTAACAGTGCAGATGTACTGGCTCTGGTTGAAGTCTCGGTACTGTTCCTCCACTGTGTACTCGGGGTACCAGCGGTAACCGCACACCGACATCACCCTGACCAGCATGGCCGTATGACCCGGTACATCAATGCACCTGGTCAGACGTACCACCTGACGAGAAGGACAACCAGGCATCTGTAAATAGAGAGTAATGCAAAAGCATTAGAGCTCTGAATGAAAAATTGGGCAGCATAACGGCTGTAAATGCTCAAAACAAATTTGAGACAACCCAAAGTGGAATAGCGTAACCACTCAACTATCAAGTTCAACTCTCTGGTCACCAAACTTACTTCCTGCTTCCTAGGAATAAAAGAAACCCAATATCTCTCGACCCGTAGTCCTATAAGCTACCGATCGGAAACACGAGCCTAGGAGAAGATGAGTAACCTAGTCCTTAATTCCCGCAGAAGAGACGAGGATGACCAGAATAGAATATCTTGAGAAGAGAACAAGAGTCTTACGTTCCCTTCCACAAACAATTCCCTTATATATAACTAAAGAAATTCTAGACTCAACTTCGACCAGTTTGGCTTAGTAATCCTACAGTCAGTCAGGCTCTGATACCAATGCTGTCGGGACCCCGATCCTAAGCCATAGGAATCCAGCCTGTAACACATCGCATCTCTTTGTGGTCTCACGCACGGTTAACTCCACGGCTGTAGCCTTACCTTAGCCGGGACCGTTTGCGTCTTTTGACTCACGTATGCGATAGGTGTCGCTAGCAATCCAATGTCAAAGAACCCGGATCGACATGTCTAGTCATAAACCAAAGTGGCAGTTCCGCACAAGAACATGCATACATGACCCAACAAAGCAGGTGTCGGTCATCAGCGAACGTAGACGAGTCGTAGCAAGCTACAAGGACTCCATTACGTCGCGTGACATTTCCCCAAAGAGGACAGACACAGCACCTAAGAAGGACACATGTCGGTCAACCAATGTGTCCGGAGCAGTAGCGGACTACCAAGGCTCGTTGGATCACAAAGGGGCATTTCCTTGTAAGGAGTGCTACTAAAGTTCACGTCTATGTATTCGAACCCCATACATATCAAGTAAGACACACGTACGCATGGCATACAGATATGTATAGATACATCGATGGCATCACAACATAACCATAAACATACAACCTTTATTTAAGAGGCTCGGAAGAGCCACACACGTAATATTACACATTAAGGTCTCTCGACCCATAATAGCAGTCATACAAATACAAGCCAGCGGAAGAGTTATAAACTGTCTGAGTACAGACAGGGAAACTAGAAGGCACATGGCCTGACTATACTACAGAGACGACGTAGGGCCAGATCGTAGCTGGGACACCAGCTACTCGTCGTCGTCGATGTCTATGAAGAACCCTCCATTAGGGTCATTAGCAACCTCTGCAACATTTATTAAGCAAACATGAATACGAAGGTACTCAGCAAGACTTTAGGAGAACTAACTACTCATGCAAGGTATCAAAGAGTATTGTAGGGTTTCATGCGGAAAGCCAGCCTTTGACTCGTGGCTAGACAACTTGCATTTTGAAATTAGTTTTGACAACTTGATTTCTCGCACACGAGTCCACTAACACCACAGCAATACACTATCGTGGAATCATTCCGTCTCCATACGGAAATGCCGTCCACGACACTCACGCTTATCTTGACAATTTTATGAGTAGCCATTGAAGTTATCTATGAACAACATATGTCTCCAAGTAGTCCATATCCGCGGACGCGGCTATTCGAATAGATCATAACCCTGCAGGGGTGTACTTCGTCACACACGCTCTCGCCACTTATCGCCATGTGCACGTCATGCACCTCGGCAACCTTCAAGCGGAAGCCCAGCGAGGGAGTCGGCCACGACTGTTAACCACACTAGTACCTAGTCCAGGTTTATCGCCTATCTGAGAGTAACCCGTACGGAAGTCCGACCGAGGTTTCCGCCACGGCCTCAAACGATGTGCGCGGGGTTCCCAAGCCCACCATCCGGGTGCCACTTGGTACACCGTGCCATTGCCTACCGCATCACGGTCCACCTCTCAGGTCAGCACCATGCACGGCCTCCAGCATTACTATAAACACCAGAAACTACTTGCAACTCCTGGACCGAGTACTACGCGATTAATAGGCCGAGCGGGGTCATATTTAAGGGCCCAGCATGTGGTAGTATCTAGTCTTGGATTACATACACGGAACTCAGTTCCTAAGGACGGTTCCAATGAAACAACCCGCCATGTACTCCTACACAGCCTTTCACTGGTACCTTTACCAAATCAAGTTCAACACACAACCTTTGCTCACCGAACACATTCCACATTTCTGTTCATCTCCCAGATGACAGACCATACACAACTCTATGCATAGCATGTATAGCAAGATAAGGCACATCATAGCTCAAGCAACTACCAGGTATGCTAGGTTGCAAGGTTCGGCTATTTACTGTGACAAGGTTAAGTCATGCAAAGGAAGTGGGTCCAACTATGGTGGCAAAAGCAGTTGAAGCATTTGATCCTAATGCAATAAATAGGTGCAGGAGCAAGAACATAGGAGTTATCGGGATGATCAAAAGGGTTGCTTGCCTTGTTGCTCAGAGGAGGAACGATATCCGTCAGGCGGATATTCGGTGGAATCCGGGGGTGCGGAGCCTACCGAAAAGAATGGCAACATTCAATAACAATCATATGCACTCAAAATGATGCATGAGCATGGCATGAGAATGCAAGTGATAAGTTATTATTTTCAACATGTATTAGGTTTAGAGTTGATTTGAATCACATTCGAATAGCAATTCAAACGGGGTATTCTCGGATACCGGTTTAACTGATTCGACCTGATGCTCAGATCAACTTGGTGTTAACATGCATGAATGTCATGTTATGATACTGATTTCTAATTAGGGCAGTGTGTGATCATTGCATATATAATGAAATTTGAATATTTTTGCAAATTCCATTTATAAAGTGATTAAAAGAATTGAATTATTCCTTATTTCATAATTTAGGGTTCTGTAACTTTTTCAGACATAGTTGAAAATAGCATAATCAGAATCCTTGAATTTTTTTGATACTTTTTCATATATAAATTATTTTCATTGGAGTTACAGATTAATTTCTATGATTTTTGAAAATTTTAACAATTTCCTGAATTAGTCTTATACTGGAAATTCCATTTATTGCATCAGGCTGACGTCAGCAGGTCAGCCGACCTGTTCACGTCAAACCTGACAGGGGGGCCCCACTAGTCAGCCTCTCTGGGACTAATCCCGCGCTGACCAACCCCTAATTGGGGTTTGACCAGGCGTGGGGCCCTGTGGTAGGGACTGAGGGGAGGGCGATTACGCCCTAATGGTCGGCCACGTCGACGCCCACCGGAGGGTGGTCGCCGGCGACCAGACCCGTGGTGGAGGGCTCGCCGGAGGCGACCTAGACGGCGCTGCACAGCACCAAAATGCACGCGGTTGGCAGCTACAGCATGCTCGCGAAGTGGCCGATCTGGCAGGACCAACTGGGGAGGTTAGGGTCGCCGGAAGAGGCGTCGGCAACGAGCCGGAGCGGCGGCCGAAGCTCGGGCGTCCTCGGGGTCTTTGAATCAGGGGGATCTACGCTCGGTTCTGAGCTGCTACGGCATCTACGCGTCGTCCTGGAGCTGCTGGTGCCCTCGGAAGGACGAGCTGAACATCGGAGGGCTACCGGCGACGAGCGGCAGCGGCGGTCCTCGTCGGGCTCCGGTGAAACTAGAGCTAGAGGAGGGGATCGACAGGAGAAACTTAGGGGAAACGACCGCATGCTCACGGGGAGTGCAGAGGAGAGCTTAGACGGCTCGGGGAAGGCCTGGGGGCGTCGAATCGACGGGAGAGGTCCGGCAGCCGGAGGTGGAAGACGACGGCGTTGCGGGCGTTGCAGGGCTCGAGGAAGCTTCGGCTTCTACAGAGATGACCAGGGCGACGAGGCGGAGCTAATGGCGTGCTCTGGGAGGGAAACCTATGGCCAGGGGCACGGGCAGCTCGAGCTCGAGCTCGGCTCTAATGGCGGCAGCAAGGAGGAGGAGGAGATCCGGGAGGAGGAGGAGAACCGAGGCGGGGAATGGATAGGGGATGCTCTGGGGAGCTTATCCCCGTCGTCGCCAGCTCGAGGCGGCGGCCAGGCAGGCACGCAGGTGCGTGGCCGCGCCGGAGGGGGCGGCGGCCACCTCCTGCTGCCTACTGGCGCGAGGGTGGGGACGAGCGGGGAGATGGGCCAGGCCAGGCTTGGGTGACAGGTAAGTTTTTTTCCATTTTCTTTGTTTTTGTTTTTCTGTTTTGCTAATTATTGTTTTGCTAATTAATTCAGCTCCAAAACAAAAAGTAAAAACTATTTCAGGCCTCCTGAAATATTTGCTATAATATCCCCACTCATTTCCAAGGTTTTCAACATTTTTGGAAAATTATAGTTTCTGATTTCAATTTTTAAATTTGAAACCAGTGGCTTTTGCATTTATTTAAAATGCTTTAAGTGTCAAGAAAATAGTTTTCTCCAATGCTCATTTACTTTCATGATTTATCAGAAAGTTTGAACATTTCTTGAGGCCATTTTGGGTTCATTGATTTTGAACTAGTTGAAATTTCCTCTAATTGAAATGGTGGCTAGGGTTTTGAGTTTTTCCTTTGCCACTTTCTTGTTTTTGTTGAAACTTCTTAGATGCAAATGCAAACAAGACATGAGCACAAGGCTATCTTGCTTAAGGGTTAGGGATGTGACAATCGGTTAGTCCATTATAAAAGATATCAATTATTTCTTTTTTCTTAAGAGAGTGATCAGGCAAAGCATTAAGTAACTGGACAAGCCTCCCCCAAGCTTGTGGGAGACTCTCTTCTTCAATTTGCACAAATTTATATATATCATGCAAGACAACTTGTTTCTTATGGGCAGGAAAATATTTCTCAGAGAAGTAGTAAATCATATCCTGGGGACTACGCACACAACGAGGAGAAAGAGAAGTAAACCAAGTTTTAGCGTCACCCTTTAGTGAGAAAGGAAACAACTTAAGGATATAGTAATAGTGAATTTTTTCCTCATTAGTGAATAGGGTGGCTATATCATTCAATTTAGTAAGATGTGCTACAATAGTTTCAGATTCATAACCATGAAAAGGATCAGATTCAACCAAAGTGATTAACTCAGGATCGACAGAGAATTCATAATCCTTATCAGTAACAAAGATGGGTGAAGTAGCAAACTTAGGATCATATTTCATTCTAGCATTCAGAGATTTTTCTTTCCACTTGCGTAATAAATTCTCAAGATCATAGCTAACCTTACAAGCAATAAAGTCTTCAACTACCTCTTCCTCCATAACATAACCTTTAGGTATATCAGGCAATTCATATCTAGGAGAGCTAGGTCTAATAGGTTTAACAGCAAGTTCCATTTCAATAATTTCATCAGTTTCAGAAGTATCATCACATTCAGCAGTAACTCTAGCAATTTGTGCATCAAGAAATTCACCCAGTGGCATATCATTATCAAGCAAAGCATCATCGTAAGCATCATGGATAGCAGAAGTAGCATCATCAAGCACATGCGACATATCAGAATTACTAGTAGGTGGTGGTGTCGCAAATATACTCATAACTGAAGGTGAATCAAGTGCAGAGCTAGATGGGAGTTCCTTACATGTCCTCGTAGTTGTGGGCCAGACTTTAGTTTTTGGATCTCTCGGATTCCTCATAGTGATCAACAGATATAACTCCCAAGTGACTCAGAGAATAGAGCTATGTTCCCTGGCAACGGCGCAAGAAAAAGGTCTTGATAACCCACAAGTATAGGGGATCGCAACAGTTTTCAAGGGTAGAATATTCAACCCAAATTTATTGATTCGACACAAGGGGAGCCAAAGAATACTCTCGAGTATTAGCAGTTGAGTTGTCAATTCCACCACACCTGAAAGACTTAGTATCTGCAGAAAAGTTTTAGTAGCAAAGTAGTATGACAGTAACGGTAGCAGCGGTAACAGTAGCAGTAGTAATTTGTATAGCAATTGTGACAGCACTAGTGGTAAAGTAACTTAGCAAGGACCAGTATAGGAAAAGCTCGTAGGCGTTGGATCGCTGATGGATAATTATGTCGGATGACATTCATCATGTAACAGTTATAACATAGGGTGATATGCAACTAGCTCCAGTTCGTCAATGTAATGTAGGCATGTATTCCATATTTAGTCATACGTGCTTATGGAAAAGAACTTGCATGACATCTTTTGTCCATCCCTCCCGTGGCAGCGGGGTCCTAATGTAAACTAAGGGATATTAAGGTCTCCTTTTAATAGAGAATTGGAACAAAGCATTAGCACATAGTGAATACATGAACTCCTCATACTATGGTCATCTCCGGGAGTGGTTCTGGCTATTGTCACTCCGGGGTTAACGGGTCATAACACATAGTAGGTGACTACAACTTGCAAGATAGGATCAAGAACACAGATATATTGATGAAAACATAATAGGTTTAGATCTGAAATCATGGCAGTCGGGCCCTAGTGACAAGCATTAAGCATAGCAAAGTAGTAGCATTATCAATCTTAGAACATAGTGGATACTAGGGATCAAACACCATCAAAACTAACTCAATTATATGATAGATCTCATCCAACCCATCACTATCCAGCAAGCCTACGATGAGATTACTCACGAACGATGAAGAGTGTCATGGAATTGGCGATGGAGGATGGTTGATGATGACGACGGTGTCGATTTCCCCTCTCCGGAGCCCAGAACGGACTCGAGATCTGCCCTCCCCAGGAAGAACAGGAGGTGGCGGTGGCTCCGTATCGTGAAACGCGATGAACTCTCCTCTCCTGATATTTTCTGGGCGAGAGAGACTATATAGAGCTGGAGTTGGAGGCTGCTGAGCCATGTGGTCCCCACGATCCTGCCAGGCGCGCCCTAGGGGGGGCGCCTCCTAGCTCGTGGGCCCCTGGCTCCATGTCTTCGGGTAATTCTTGCGCTAGTAGTTTTTTATATATTCCACAAAAAATCCTCGTAAGTTTCCAGGTCATTCCGAGAACTTTTATTTCTGCACAAAATCAACACCATGGCAATTCTGCTAAAAAAAACGTCAGTCTGGGTTAGTTCCATTCGAATCATGCAAACTAGAGTCCAAAACAAGGGCAAAGTAGATACGATGGAGATGTATCAGGGAGCCCAACGTTATTTACAAGGAATGCACTCCTGCCCCCAGCTCTGAGGTAATGCCACCAACTGACATCATCTTTGCACCATCTAGGGATCTTTTCTCTTTTGAATCTCCAGCTGCCACGAACAAGGTGCCATGCAAAAAGGCCACTGATACGTCTCCAACGTATCTATAATTTTTGATGGTTCCATCCTATTATCTTGTCAAACTTTGGATGTTTTGTATGCCTTTTATATCTTTTTTGGGACTAACTTATTAACTCAGTGCCAAGTGCCAGTTCCTTTTTTTTCCGTGTTTTTGACCCTTTTTAGAGGAGGATTTTAAACAGTGTCCAAACGGAATAAAACTTTCGAAAAGATTTTTTCCGGAACAGAAGATACGCACGGAACGTGAGAACATAGGCAGAGGCCACCAGGGGAGGCCACAAGCCCCCTAGGCGCGACCAAGGGGGCCCCGCACCTAGCAAGCTTGTGGGCCCCTTGTGGCTCGTCTACCCTACCTCTTCCGCCTATAAATTCCCGAAAAATCCAAAACTACACGATAGATCCACGAAAATACATTTCCATCGTCGCAAGCTTCTGTCTCCGCAAGATCCCATCTAGGACACGTTCTCGTGCCCTGTCGGCGGGGGATTCGGGTACGGAGGGCTTATTCATCAACACCATGGCCTCTCCGATGATGCGTGAGTAGTTCACCATAGACCTTCGGGTCCATAGCTAGTAGCTAGATGGCTTATTCTCTCTCTTGGATCTTCAATACAAAGTTCTCCATGATCTTCATAGTGATCTATCTGATGTAATCTTCTTTTGCGGTGTGTTTGTCGAGATCTGATGAATTGTGGATTTATGATCAGATATTATCTATGAATCTTATTTGAGTTTCTTCTGATCTCTTATATGCATGATATCGTATCCTTGTAATTTCTCTTCGAGTTGTGGGTTTTGTTTGGCCAACTTGATCTATGACTCTTGCAATGGGAGAAGTGATTAGTTTTGGGTTCATACCGTGCGGTGACCTCACCCAGTGACAGAAGGGGTAGCGAGGCACGCATCGTGGTGTTGCCATCAAGGGTAAAAAGATGGGGTTTACATCATTGGTTTGAGTTTATCCCTCTACATGATGTCATCTTGCTTAAGGCGTTGCTGGACAGCGGTCGATGTGTGGAGTGATAGTAGTAGATGCAGAAAGTATCGATCTACTTGTCTCGGACGTGATGCTTATATGTATGATCATTGCCTTAGATATCGTCATGACTTTGCGCGGTTCTATCAATTGCTCGACAGTAATTTGTTCACCCACCGTAATATTTGCTATTTTGAGAGAAGCCTCTAGTGAACACTATGGCCCCCGGGAGGCAAAGACAGTAATTTGTTCACCCACAGTAATTTTCAGTCTTACACGTTTACTTTGTTGCACTTTCCGCCTTCAGATCTAACTTGCAATCAATCTTGAAGGGATTGAAAACCCCTTTATATCGTTGGGTGCAAGCTTGTTTGTGTTTGTGCAGGTACTCTGGACACTTGGCTTGATTCTCCTACTGGATTGATACCTTGGTTCTCAAAACTGAGGGAAATACTTACTGCTTTTGTGTTGCATCACCCTTTCCTCTTCAAGGGAAAACCCAACACAAGCTCAAGAGGCAGCAGCCACTCCAATTGTGGACTCATCAGTCCGCAGATGCACCGGAGGATCGATCAAGCGGGATGGCTTCAAGCCTATTTTGTAGGAGCTTCTGATGCATGTGCCCAAGAAGAGAAAGCCGCACAATAAACCCATGGAAGTACTAGAGGTTCAGGCAGCTCTGCCACCATCGCAGGAGGAGTCCGTTCCACGAGCGACTGGGTGATGCAAGCTGTTGACCAAAGCCTTGGCATCACCCGTGAGAAGCTCTCTGAGGATCGACTTATGGAAGATCCTGTTGTTTCCAAGCCTCCACCCAATGATGATTAGACAAGTGTTTATGTCCCTACGCTTTATCTATTGTTTTCTTTATCATGATACTGCTTGCTGTGTGTCACAGCTCTTTGAACTATGGTTGTGTCAGTTATTATGTAACTGAGCCTTTATTATTAAATCTTGTTGCTATGGATAGTCGATCTACAATAAGTCGCGGGTTCTTTGCTGGAATGTGCATGGTTTAAATTCAGACTCACGACAAAGGGCAGTTCATAACAAAATAGATGGAATCTTGGCTACGGTTGTTTGCCTCAAGGAAACAAAAATGCAGCATATTGGTTTTCGGACTGTTAGAAGTTTTCGGACTTATAGTCCATCGCGTGGTGCCTCTGGTGGATTGATCACCCTGTGGAATTCCTCCATTTTAACGGGCAACTTGATTGAATCTCAACCCTTTGGTTTAATTGTTTCATTCACCTCAAATCATATTTCTGAATCTTGGACTCTGGTAAATGTTTATGGTCCTTGCCAAGGAGAGGCTAGGGATCAGTTCGTCAGCTTGTTGTATAACCTTAATATCAGTGTCAATGATAATTGGCTGCTTCTTGGAGATTTTAACTTTATTCGCTCACCCTCTAATAGAAATCTTCCTGGTGGTGATGTGAATGATATGTTTATCTTTAATGAGATTATTGGCCATCTGGGTCTATTAGAACTACCACTCAAGGGTAGATCTTTCACTTGGTCAAATATGCAAGATTCACCTCTGCTGGAATAATTAGACTAGTTCTTCACTTCTGCCAATTGGATATCCTCCTATCCATTGACACATGTTCTTACTATAGCCAAATCTGCATCTGATCATGTCCCTTGTGTTGTGACAGTAAACACTTCCATTCCCAAATGTAACATGTTTCTATTTGAAAACTATTGGGTGGAGATGGATGGATTCCTTGACTGTGTCCACAATTCTTGGAAGATTCCTTCCAAGAAAAGTCACATCACTGCCATCATCATGGATAAGTTTAAACACCTAAGGCAGTCTCTGAAGAGATGGCATACTAGCCTCTCTCAGCTCAAAGCACTCATTGATAAGTGCAATAAGGTGGTTCTCTCTCTGGATGATCTTGAAGAACTCAGACCCCTGTTCAGACCTGAGGCCAATTTTAGAGTGATTGTGAAGCTTCATCTAGACCACCTGCTGCATTTGCAATTCCTTTAATGGAGAAAGAGAGCTACCATAAGATTCGTGAAGGTTGGGGAGGAGAACACTAAGTTTTTCCATGTCATGGCAACTGAAAGATATAGAAGAAACTCCATTTCATCACTTAACTTGGGGGATGGATCTGTTGTATCTGATCATGAGCAAATTGCTGGCTGTTTTTGGTCATCTTTCAAGGACAGGATGGGATCCTCTCAAGGAATTAACCTGGCCTTCAACCTTCAGTCTCTCATACATAGGGTAGAAGGGCTAGATGTTCTTACATTGCCTTTTACCAAATAGGAGGTGGATAAGACTGTCAAAGAAATTCCCATTGATGAAGCTCCTGGTCCAGATGGTTTCAATGGACTTTTCTTCAAAAAATGCTTGCATATCATCTGTCCTGAATTTTATCAGCTTGCCAATGATTTTCATGCACGAATTGCAAAGCTGGAAAATATGAACTCCTCATACATTACTTTGGTGCCCAAAAAGAGTTCTCCTGAGCAAGTAGGTGATTTTAGGCCTATCTCCCTCACTGGAATGGGACTTAAATTCCTTTCCAAAATGGTTGCCAATAGACTGCAATTACAGATCATGAAATGCATCCATAAGAATCAGTATGATTTCATCAAGTCCAAAACCATCCAAGACTGTGTTGGATGGACATTGGAATACCTACACCAGTGTCACCACTCAAAAAAACCCATTGTCATCCTCAAACTTGATTTGGAAAAGGTCTTTGACTCTGTGGAACATGAATTCATATTTCAGATTCTTAGGCACAAGGGTTATAATGATAGGTGGATATTATGGGTACAATTGCTACTCACTTCTGGCTCTTCCTTTGTTCTTCTAAATGGAGTTCCTAGTAGAAAAATCATGTGCAAAAAGGGAGTCACGCAGGGAGATCTCATGCCCCCTCTCCTTTTTGCCATTGCTGTTGACTTTCTCCAAACCTTGGTAAATCAGTTGTTAGAGAATGGGCTCATTCTGCTGCCAATACCTTGCCATGATAAAGACTTTCCAATAGTCCAATATGCAGATGACACTCTGATCATTTTTCCTATTGTGGAGTCCCGGCTACTAGAGTTCAAAAACATGCTTATGCTTTTCTCCCAATCCACTGGTCTTCAAGTGAATTATCACAAGTCTGCTCTGTTGCCTATCAACATTGATCAAGGAGAACTCCAAAGGCTTGCTGCCTCTATTGGGTGTAAGGTAGGATCACTGCATTTCACCTATGTTGGTCTGCCTGTTGGGAAAACCAAACCAAGGATTATTGATCTAATGCCATTGGTGGATAATATGGAAAGGAGGCTCTGTGCTAGCTCCTCCTTCTTGGCTCAGGGTGGTCGATTGCAATATCTCAACTTAGCTTTGTCCTCTATTTCCATTTTTCCTCTGTAGTTTGGACATACCACCAGGGATCATTAAGCAGTTGGAAAGAATACAAAGGCAATGTCTCTGGCAAAAAAATGGCCAAGACCATGCACCTTCTCTTGCGGCCTGGGACTTAGTGTGCAGACCAAAAATGAAGGGTGGTTTAGGGATTATGAATCTGTTTGTCTAGAATGAGGCACTGCTTCTCAAGCATGTGGATAAGTTCTTGAATAAAGCAGAAGTGCCCTGGGTTGATTTAATATGGAACACTTACTATCACAACACAGTTCCACACGGTACCTCCCTTTGTGGATCATTCTGGTGGAAGGATATCTTCAAGAGAATGGACAACTTCAGAGCTGTCACCTCTGTCCAACCAGACAGAGGAGATACTTTCCTCTTTTGGTTTGATTCTTGGGCAATAGGCGACTCAACCTTGCCCCTAGCTCTTCGGTTACAACGACTGTTCTCCTTTGTTATTGATACATTCTACACTGCTGAGGAGGTTTTCAAAGCTTTTGAGACAAATAACATGACCAGCCAAAGTTGTCAGAATCGTGACTCAAGTCTTAGAATCTTACGATCTTACGATCCAAACTAGCCCCTCCGATTCTATGATTTTGCTCATAGAATCTAAGTTTCTACGATCCTGATAGTTAAGATTTTACGATTCACGATCCTAGCAACAGAACTCCGATCCGATTCAAAATCGCGATTCTGACAACTTTGTGACCAACATATTTCATTTGCCTCTTTCTGACAGGGCCTTCCAGCAGTTGGAAGCAGTCACCTGCTTACTCCAAAACCTTAACAGAGATCAGTTTAGCAAAGATGTTTGGCTTTGGAGTAGTGACAGTAAGGTTTACTCTCCTAATAAATACCACCTTCATGTCCATCAGCCCATTATACCCAACCCTCTGCTCAGTTGGATTTGGAAGAGTTGTTGCACCATGAAGATCAAAATGTTTGCCTGGATGCTCATTATGGACAGGCTGAACACCCAAGATATGCTTGAACGACGCCACTCGAAGGTTTCTGATTAAAACCTATGTGTTATTTGTCATGCCAGGGTCAAACAGGATAGGGACCACCTCTTTTTCAACTACCTATTCAGCACCTGGGTTTGGAACTATCTTCAGATCACCTGGCAGGGTACTCCCTTGTGGGACACTTCACTCGCAGCCAGGAAAGATTTTCAGCATCCTTTCTTCTGTGAAGTAGTGTTCCCTGCTTCCTGGAATATTTGGACAGCCAGAAATGCAAGGATTTTCAACAATGGGCATCCCAGTTTCAATAAATGGAAGTCTAGCTTCACTCATGACATCTCTCTTTTAGCCTATAGGATTAAGGCTAGATTTAAGGAAGATCTCCTTAAGTGGATCTACTTCCTACCTCCCTGAGGTTTGTATATCTTCACCCACCCCTATTGTATATTATAATCCTCTCATGTACATAAACTCTATTTATGTTGGAATAAAACAAAAGGTTGTGGGGTGATTCCCTACAGTAGCTGGTCAAAAAAAAACATGAGATAAAGTGATATCATCCTTTATGTCAACAATAGGTGGGATTCCGACAAGATTTTCCATAACTTTAAGAGCCTCCCCAACGGGAGCTTCCACGAAATTCTCTCCTATTGCTGTGTCTAGAACAAACCTATGCCAAGAAGTAATACCAACTTAAAAATTTATAAGCAGAATAGTGGTGGATTGCTTCTTGGTGGCTCTATCTTGAGAATTTTTAATTCTATACCAAGCATCTTCCAAACTTTCTCCAACCCTTTGTTTGAAGGTGAGAATCTCTCCTTCGGGTGCAACACTAGAGGCAAAGGATTTAGACATACTGACTAAACAAAGCAAAGTAACTAATTTTTTTGTGGTTTTTGGTATAAGACTTTAAAACAAAAACTAAAAAGCAAACTAACAAGACTAAAAAGCAAAGGTAAAGGATAGCGTGCAACTCCCCTATCTTGAAGACTGGAGTACCCGACAACGGCGCCAGAAAACTTTGCTTGATGACGAGATGATATACATACTTCTCGCACCCCGTTGGTTACCCCAAGTGGAAGGTTGACATGTAGTCAGAAGAAAGTTTTCCCTCACACGGGAACTGTAAGGTTTATTGAACCAGGAGGACTCCTAGGATCAACAAGTATGTGTCTTCCACCCTGGCACTAGCAGAAGACGTGGACCTGCACACACAACAAATAACTATGCACCCAACGAGTACAGAGAGGTTGTCAATCTCTCCGGCCTTGTAGTTTTCAGAGGATCAAAACACAAGAGGGAAGGTAATAGTGATTGGAACGGAAAAGTAAATAAAAGCAGTAAATGATGGAGATGTAAACAATGATGGTGATATGGACCGGAGTCACGTGATGTTCAGTAGTGATGTCTCTCTCCCAAAAGACGATAAACAACTATGCTTGGGTAAACAAATCACAGTTGGGCAATTGACAGAATTATGAAAGTTCTGCAATGCTAATTATGCTACTTGATAGTTAGAGATTCAATAGTAATGGGCAGTACGCCAAGACAAGTAGACCATTTATTCATCAACATATACTTACTAATCATCCACCTTGAGATATCTATCCAGAACATCTCGCCGGTATTAAGTTGCAAGCCCCACCCAAAGTGTAAACTCAAAGCAACGGACAACTGCATTAATGAACTATGCGTAAGGTAAACAATACTTGCAACCGTGATCACAAGCACCATTGTTTTCTCCCTGGTGGCAACAAGCACATACCCTAGTCTCATGTTTCTGTCACTCAAGCTAGACATCGAGGGGCATGAACCCACAATCATTCATAATGCTCCCTCTTGGAGGTACAATCTACTACTTGGCCAAAGCAATAAATAGCAACGGAGAACATGCAAGAAGCACTAAGGAACATAATATAAAAGGATAGTCAAATATATAACTCATAACAATCTGAGCACGATATCATAATCCATCGGCTCCCAACAAACCAAGCATAGCAATAGCAAAAGAATTACATAGATGCCTTGATCATGTAGGGCAACTCACAAGGACTAACCATTGAAGCATAAGATTGGAGGAAGACATTGTTGGAATTATGCCCTAGAGGCAATAATAAATATAGTTATTATTATAATTCCTGTATCAAGATGATCGTTTATTATCCATGCTATAATTGTATTGAATGAAGACTCATTTACATGTGTGGATACATAGAAAAAACACTGTCCCTAGCAAGCCTCTAGTTGGCTAACCAGTTGATCAAAGATAGTCAGTGTCTTCTGATTATGAACAAGGTGTTGTTACTTGATAACTGGATCACGTCATTAGGGGAATCACATGATGGACTAGACCCAAACTAATAGACGTAGCATGTTGATCGTGTCATTTTGTTGCTACTGTTTTCTGCGTGTCAAGTATTTATTCCTATGACCATGAGATCATATAACTCACTGACACCGGAGGAATGCTTTGTGTGTATCAAACGTCGCAACGTAACTGGGTGACTATAAAGATGCTCTACAGGTATCTCCGAAGGTGTTAGTTGAGTTAGTATGGATCAAGACTGGGATTTGTCACTCCGTGTGACAGAGAGGTATCTCGGGGCCCACTCGGTAATACAACATCACACACAAGCCTTGCAAGCAATGTAACTTAGTGTAAGTTGCGGGATCTTGTATTACGGAACGAGTAAAGAGACTTGCCGGTAAACGAGATTGAAATAGGTATACGGATACTGACGATCGAATCTCGGGCAAGTAACATACCGAAGGACAAAGGGAATGACATACGGGATTATATGAATCCTTGGCACTGAGGTTCAAACGATAAGATCTTCGTAGAATATGTAGGATCCAATATGGGCATCCAGGTCCCGCTATTGGATATTGACCGAGGAGTCTCTCGGGTCATGTCTACATAGTTCTCGAACCCACAGGGTCTGCACACTTAAGGTTCGACGTTGTTTTATGCATATTTGAGTTATATGGTTGGTTACTGAATGTTGTTCGGAGTCCCGGATGAGATCACGGACGTCACGAGGGTTTCCGGAATGGTCCGGAAACGAAGATTGATATATAGGATGACCTCATTTGATTACCGGAAGGTTTTTGGAGTTACCGGGAATGTGCCGGGAATGACGAATGGGTTCCGGGAGTTCACCGTGGGGGGCAACCCACCCCGGGGAAGCCCATAGGCCATGAGGGTGGCGCACCAACCCTTAGTGGGCTGGTGGGACAGCCCAAAAGGGCCCTATGCGCCTAGGAAAGAAAATCAAAGAGAAAAGGAAAAAAAGGGAGGTGGGAAGGGAAGGAAGGACTCCCACCAACCAAACCAAGTCCAACTCGGTTTGGGGGGGGAGCCTTCCCCCTTGGACTCGGCCGACCCCCTTGGGGCTCCTTGAGCCCCAAGGCAAGGTCCCCTCCCTCCCACCTATATATACGGAGGTTTTAGGGCTGATTTGAGACGACTTTTCCACGGCAGCCCGACCACATACCTCCACGGTTTTTCCTCTAGATCGCGTTTCTGCGGAGCTCGGGCGGAGCCCTGCTGAGACAAGGTCATCACCAACCTCCGGAGCGCCATCACGCTGCCGGAGAACTCTTCTACCTCTCCATCTCTCTTGCTGGATCAAGAAGGCCGAGATCATCGTCGAGCTGTACGTGTGCTGAACGCGGAGGTGCCGTCCGTTCGGTACTAAATCGTGGGACTGATCGCGGGATTGTTCGCGGGGCAGATCGAGGGACGTGAGGACGTTCCACTACATCAACCACGTTCACTAACGCTTATGCTGTACGATCTACAAGGGTACGTAGATCACTCATCCCCTCTCGTAGATGGACATCACCATGATAGGTCTTCGTGCGCGTAGGAAATTTTTTGTTTCCCGTGCGACGTTCCCCAACAGTGGCATCATGAGCTAGGTTCATGCGTAGATGTCTTCTCGAGTAGAACACAAAAGTTTTTGTGGGCGGTGATGTGCGTTTTGCTGCCCTCCTTAGTCTTTTCTTGATTCCGCGGTATTGTTGGATTGAAGCGTCTTGGACCGACATTACTCGTACGCTTACGAGAGACTGGTTTCATCGCTACGAGTAACCCCGTTGCTCAAAGATGACTGGCGAGTGTCAGTTTCTCCAACTTTAGTTGAATCGGATTTGACCGAGGAGGTCCTTGGATGAGGTTAAATAGCAACTCATATATCTCCGTTGTGGTGTTTGCGTAAGTAAGATGCGATCCTACTAGATACCCATGGTCACCACGTAAAACATGCAACAACAAAATTAGAGGACGTCTAACTTGTTTTTGCAGGGTATGCTTGTGATGTGATATGGCCAACGATGTGATGTGATATATTGGATGTATGAGATGATCATGTTGTAATAGAAAATATCGACTTGCACGTCGATGGTACGGCAACCGGCAGGAGCCATAGGGTTGTCTTTATACTAACGTTTGTGCTTGCAGATGCGTTTACTATTTTGCTAGGATGTAGCTTTAGTAGTAATAGCATGAGTAGCACGACAACCCCGATGGTAACTCGTTGATGGAGATCATGGTGTGGCGCCGGTGACAAGAAGATCGTGCCGGTGCTTTGGTGATGGAGATCAAGAAGCACGTGATGATGGCCATATCATGTCACTTATGAATTGCATGTGATGTTAATCCTTTTATGCACTTATTTTGCTTAGAACGACGGTAGCATTATGAGGTGATCTCTCACTAAAATTTCAAGACGAAATTGTGTTCTCCCCGACTGTGCACCGTTGCTACAGTTCATCGTTTCGAGACACCACGTGATGATCGGGTGTGGTAGACTCAACGTTCACATACAACGGTTGCAAAACAGTTGCGCATGCGGAACACTCGGGTTAAGCTTGATGAGCCTAGCATGTGCAGACATGGCCTCGGAACACATGAGACCGAAAGTTCGATCATGAATCATATAGATGATATGATTAGCATAGGGATGCTTACCACTGAAACTATACTCAACTCACGTGATGATCGGACTTGAGCTAGTGTAAGTGGATCATGAACCAGTCAAATGACTAGAGAGATGTACTTTTTGAGTGGGAGTTTAGCGAATAATTTGATTAAGTTAAACTCTAATTATCTTGAACATAGTCTAAGTCCACTTTGAATATATTTGTGTTGTAGATCATGGCTCACGCGACAGTCACCTTGAATTTTAATACGTTCCTAGAGAAAGCTAAGTTGAAAGATGATGGAAGCAACTTTGTAGATTGGGCTCGTAATCTTAAGCTAATCTTACAAGCTGGGAAGAAGGATTATGTCCTTAATGCTGCGCTAGGAGATGAACCACCCGCTATGGCTGATCAGGATGTTAAGAACGCTTGGTTAGCACGTAAAGAGGACTACTCAGTTGTTCAATGTGCAGTCTTGTATGGCTTAGAACCGGGACTTCAACGTTGCTTTGAGCGTCATGGAGCATTTGAGATGTTCCAGGAGTTGAAGTTTATCTTTCAGAAGAACGCCCGGATCGAGAGGTATGAGACCTCCGATAAATTCTATGCTTGCAAGATGGAGGAGAACTCGTCTGTCAGTGAACATGTGCTCAAAATGTCTGGGTACTCAAACCGTCTAGCTGAGCTGGGGATTGAACTCCCACAAGAGGCTATCACTGACAAAATCCTTCAATCACTGCTGCCAAGCTATAAAGGCTTTGTGTTGAACTACAACATGCAAGGGATGAACAAGTCACCCGGCGAGTTGTTTGCAATGCTGAAAGTCGCAGAGTCTGAACTCCGTAAAGAACATCAAGTGTTGATGGTGAATAAGACCACTAGTTTCAAGAGAAACGGCAAAGGCAAGAAGGGTAATTCGAAGAAGAGCAGCAATCCTGTTGCCAATCCGACAAAGAAACCCAAAGCTGGATCTAAGCCTGAAACGGAGTGTTACTATTGCAAGGGTATGGGTCACTGGAAGCGCAATTGCCCCAAGTATCTGGCAGATAAGAAGGCGGCCAAAGAAAAATCAGGTATATTTGATATACATGTTATTGATGTGTACTTAACCGGCTCTCGTAGTAGTGCCTGGGTATTCGATACCGGTTCTGTTGCTCACATTTGCAACTCGAAGCAGGAACTGCGGAATAGACGAAGGCTGGCAAAAGATGAAGTGACGATGCGCGTAGGAAATGGTTCCAAGGTTGATGCAATCGCCGTCGGCACAGTTTCACTTCAGTTACCATCAGGATTAGTGATGAACTTAAATCATTGTTATTTAGTGCCTGCGTTGAGCATGAACATTATATCTGGATCTTGTTTATTGCGAGACGGTTACTCTTTTAAGTCAGAGAATAATGGTTGTTCTATTTCTATGAGTGACATCTTTTATGGTCATGCACCTAATGTCAGAGGATTGTTCATATGGAATCTTGATAGCGATACGCATATACATAACATTGAGACCAAAATAGTTAGAGTTAACAATGATAGCGCCATATTTTTGTGGCACTGCCGCTTAGGTCATATTGGTGTAAAGCGCATGAAGAAACTCCATGCTGATGGACTTTTGGAGTCACTTGACTTTGATTCACTTGACACGTGCGAACCATGCCTCATGGGCAAGATGACTAAGACTCCGTTCTCCGGAACTATGGAGCGTGCAAGTGACTTGTTGGAAATCATACATACCGATGTGTGTGGTCCAATGAGCGTAGAGGCGCGCGGCGGATATCGTTATTTTCTCACCTTCACCGACGATTTGAGTAGATATGGTTATGTCTACTTGATGAAGCACAAGTCTGAAACATTTGAAAAGTTCAAGCAATTTCAGAGTGAAGTGGAAAATCATCGTAACAAGAAGATCAAGTTTCTACGATTTGATCGTGGGGGTGAATATCTGAGTTTCGAGTTTGGTGCTCACTTAAGACAATGTGGAATTGTTTCAGAGTTAACACCGCCTGGAACACCACAGCGTAATGGTGTGTCCGAACATCGTAATCGTACTTTATTAGAGATGGTGCGATCTATGATGTCTCTTACTGATTTGCCATTATCATTTTGGGGTTATGCATTAGAAACAGCTGCATTCACTTTAAATAGGGCACCATCAAAATCCGTTGAGACGACACCATACGAACTGTGGTATGGCAAAAGGCCAAAGTTGTCGTTTCTTAAAGTTTGGGGATGTGATGCTTATGTCAAAAAGCTTCAGCCTGAAAATCTGGAACCCAAAGCGGAAAAGTGCGTCTTCATAGGTTACCCAAAGGAGACAGTTGGGTACACCTTGTATCTCAAATCCGAGGGCAAAGTGTTTGTTGCTAAAAACGGAGCTTTTCTCGAGAAGGAGTTTCTCTCGAGAGAATTGAGTGGGAGGAAGATAGAACTTGACGAGGTTGTCGAACCTCTCATCCCTCTAGATGGTGGCCCAGGGCAAGGGGAAACCTCTGTCGTTGCAACGCCGGTTGAGGAGGAAGTTAATGATGATGATCATGAGACTCCGGTTCAAGTTTCTGTCGAACCACGCAGGTCGACGAGACCACGTGCTGCTCCAGAGTGGTACGGTAATCCCGTCTTATCAATCATGTTGTTAGACAACAATGAACCTGCAAATTATGAAGAAGCAATGGTGGGCCCAGATTCCAACAAATGGCTAGAAGCCATGAAGTCTGAGATAGGATCCATGTATGAGAACAAAGTGTGGACTTTGGAGGTACTGCCTGAAGGCCGCAAGGCTATTCAGAACAAATGGATCTTTAAGAGGAAGACGGACGCTGACGGCAATGTGACCGTTTATAAAGCTCGACTTGTGGCAAAGGGTTTTTCACAAGTTCAAGGAGTTGACTACGATGAGACATTCTCACCCGTAGCGATGCTTAAGTCCGTCAGAATCATGTTAGCAATAGCGGCATTTTTTGATTATGAAATCTGGCAGATGGATGTCAAAACAGCGTTCCTTAACGGTTTCCTTAAGGAAGAATTGTATATGATGCAACCCGAAGGTTTTGTCGATCCTAAGAATGCTAACAAGGTGTGCAAGCTCCAGCGATCCATTTATGGACTGGTGCAAGCATCTCGGAGTTGGAACAAATGCTTTGATGAAGTGATCAAAGCATTTGGGTTTATACAAGTGGTTGGAGAATCTTGTATTTACAATAAAGTTAGTGGGAGCTCTGTGGCGTTTCTAATATTATATGTGGATGACATATTGCTGATTGGAAACAACGTGGAGTTTTTGGAGAGCATAAAGGATTACTTGAATAAAAGTTTCTCTATGAAGGACCTAGGAGAAGCTGCTTACATTCTAGGTATTAAGATCTATGGGGATTGATCAAAACGCCTGATAGGACTTTCACAAAGCACATACCTTGATAAAGTTTTGAAGAGGTTCAAAATGGAACAGTCCAAGAAAGGGTTCTTGCCAGTTTTACAAGGTACGAGATTGAGTAAGACTCAGTGCCCAGCAACTGATGAAGATAGAGAGCATATGCACTCCGTCCCCTATGCTTCTGCCATAGGTTCTATCATGTATGCAATGTTGTGCACTAGACCGGATGTTAGCCTGTCCATAAGCATGGCAGGTCGGTTCCAGAGTAATCCAGGAGTGGATCACTCGACAGCGGTCAAGAATCTCCTGAAGTACCTGAAAAGGACTAAGGAGATGTTTCTCGTGTATGGAGGTGACGAAGAGCTCGCCGTAAAAGGTTATGTCGATGCAAGCTTCGACACAGATCCGGACGACTCTAAGTCGCAAACCGGATACGTATTTATTGTTAATGGGGGTGCAGTAAGCTGGTGCAGTTCCAAGCAAAGCGTCGTAGCAGATTCTACATGTGAAGCGGAGTACATGGCTGCCTCGGAGGCGGCTAAGGAGGGTGTCTGGACGAAGCAGTTCATGACGGATCTTGGAGTGGTCCCAAGCGCACTGAATCCAATAACGTTGTTCTGTGACAACACGGGTGCCATTGCCTTAGCAAAGGAACCACGGTTTCACAAGAAGACCAGACACATCAAACGACGCTTCAACCTCATCCGCGACTACGCCGAGGGAGAGGACGTAAATATATGCAAAGTGCACACGGATCTGAATGTAGCAGACCCGCTGACTAAACCTCTTCCATGTCCAAAGCATGATCAACACAATAACTGTATGGGTGTTAGATTTATTACAATGTAATTCGCATGATGATGTGAGGGATAGATTATTGACTCTAGTGCAAGTGGGAGACTGTTGGAATTATGTCCTAGAGACAATAATAAATATAGTTATTATTATAATTCCTATATCAAGATGATCGTTTATTATCCATGCTATAATTGTATTGAATGAAGACTCATTTACATGTGTGGTTACATAGACAAAACACTGTCCCTAGCAAGCCTCTAGTTGTCTAGCCAGTTGATCAAAGATAGTCAGTGTCTTCTGATTATGAACAAGGTGTTGTTACTTGATAACTGGATCACGTCATTAGGGGAACCACATGATGGACTAGACCCAAACTAATAGACGTAGCATGTTGATCGTGTCATTTTGTTGCTACTGTTTTCTGCGTGTCAAGTATTTATTCCTATGACCATGAGATCATATAACTCACTGACACCGGAGGAATGCTTTGTGTGTATCAAACGTCGCAACGTAACTGGGTGACTATAAAGATGCTCTACAGGTATCTCCGAAGGTGTTAGTTGAGTTAGTATGGATCAAGACAGGGATTTGTCACTCCGTGTGACGGAGAGGTATCTCGGGGCCCACTCGGTAATACAACATCACACACAAGACTTGCAAGAAATGTAACTTAGTGTAAGTTGTCGGATCTTGTATTACGGAACGAGTAAAGAGACTTGCCGGCAAACGAGATTGAAATAGGTATATGGATACTGACGATCGAATCTCGGGCAAGTAACATACCGAAGGACAAAGGGAATGACATACGGGATTATATGAATCCTTGGCACTGAGGTTCAAACGATAAGATCTTCGTAGAATATGTAGGATCCAATATGGGCATCCAGGTCCCGCTATTGGATATTGACCGAGGAGTCTCTCGGGTCGTGTCTACATAGTTCTCGAACTCGCAGGGTGTGCACACTTAAGGTTCGACGTTGTTTTATGCGTATTTGAGTTATATGGTTGGTTACCGAATGTTGTTCGGAGTCCCGGATGAGATCACGGACGTCACGAGGGTTTCCGGAATGGTCTGGAAACGAAGATTGATATATAGGATGACCTCATTTGATTACCGGAAGGTTTTCGGAGTTACCGGGAATGTGCCGGGAATGACGAATGGGTTCCGGAGTTCACCGGGGGGGCAACCCACCCCAGGGAAGCCCATAGGCCATGAGGGTGGCGCACCAGCCCTTAGTGGGCTGGTGGGACAGCCCAAAAGGGCCCTATGCGCCTAGGAAAGAAAATCAAAGAGAAAAGGAAAAAAAGGGAGGTGGGAAGCGAAGGAAGGACTCCCACCCACCAAACCAAGTCCAACTCGGTTTGGGGGGGGGGGAGCCTTCCCCCTTGGATTCGGCCGACCCCCTTGGGGCTCCTTGAGCCCCAAGGCAAGGTCCCCTCCCTCCCACCTATATATACGGAGTTTTTAGGGCTGATTTGAGACGACTTTTCCACGGCAGCCTGACCACATACCTCCACGGTTTTTCCTCTAGATCGCGTTTCTGCGGAGCTCGGGCGGAGCCCTGCTGAGACAAGGTCATCACCAACCTCCGGAGCGCCATCACGCTGCCGAAGAAATCTTGTACCTCTCCGTCTCTCTTGCTGGATCAAGAAGGCCGAGATCATCGTCGAGCTGTACGTGTGCTGAACGCGGAGGTGCCGTCCGTTCGGTACTAAATCGTGGGACTGATCGCGGGATTGTTCGCGGGGCGGATCGAGGGACGTGAGGACGTTCCACTACATCAACCGCGTTCACTAACGCTTCTGTTGTACGATCTACAAGGGTACGTAGATCACTCATCCCCTCTCGTAGATGGACATCACCATGATAGGTCTTCGTGCGCGTAGGAAAATTTTTGTTTCCCATACGACGTTCCCCAACAGACATCACATAGCTACTGGTCATGGACTCATGGTCCAAGGAGGACTACTCATGGCACGTTCGGGAAGTGTCCATGGCGATGGAGATGCTTCTGGAGGTCAATCCTCCCTCCAACAGGGTGCCGGGAAGAGATCTCATGACGCTCCCGATGTCGGAAGCGTTGTGGCAGCGGAACGATGGAGAAATTCGCGATTCTGGAACTTGTGGAAGGGTTTCATCTCGGGACTCTAAATATAGGCCAAATGAGGGCACCGGAGGAGGTGGGACCCACCCAGGCGGCCTCCTGGCGCGGCCTAGGGCCTGGCCGCGCCAGCTGGTCGCCCGGGAGGCCCCTGGCCCCCCTCTGGCCCATCTTCGGTTACCCGGAAGCTTCTGTTTCGCTGATTTTTTATATATTTTTTCTGGAATTTTTCGGGCTTCGCAAAATTGGGTAAAAGCCCGTGCAAAATAGACATCAGCAGATATAAACTGACACTGGGTGCACTGAGTTAGTAGGTTAGTCCAAATATGTGTAAAATGATATAAAAGTGTAGCAAAACATATAACAATGTCACCCAAAAGATCATGGAAGCAGCAAAAATTATAGATACATCTGGGACTTACCAGTAACTCGTGTCTACATTTTGTAATATGTTCGACAAAGCACGGCGGATGAGATGGTGTAATATATTCATGACGATGATGTGCAATACAGTTGTTCCTTTATTGCTGTGTATGTACCATCCAATTTAGTGCAAAACAAGAATTAAAATGTGCCTAAAACAAATAAATGGGAAAATAGGGGGCAGAAAAATAGCTCAAAAAGTGCTCAAAACCCTAAATAGGGCGCAGCAAAATAGCTCAAAATAGCAAAACAGCAATTTAGTGCAAAACCCTAAACCCTAAAAAGTGCTCAAAATAGGGGGCAGCAAAATAGCTCAAAATAGCAAAACATCAATTTAGTGCAAAACCCTAAACCCTAAAAAGTGCTCAAAAAAAAGGCAGCGAAGAAATTGACCCAGTTCGTAATAAGAACTGGGACTAATACCCCTCCCCCTCGCCCCCAGCCCCGCCACGTGGAGGAATATTATCCCCGGTTTGGGGGCGAACCGGTGCTAGCATTAGTCCCGCTTTGCTAGCCCCGGTTCGTGAATCGGGGCTAAAGGCCCAACCGAACCGGGGCTATATCCCCTTTTTCTACTAGTCTTTCCAGTGAGATGGAACAAGAGAGTAGCTTGTTGGAAGTAAGACATTTTGATGCATACAATCCAATGAGTGTTGTGGCAAGAAGTGGATATCATTATGTTCTTACTTCACAGATAATTTGAGTAGATTTACTACAAGTCTGAATTATTGAAAGGTTCAAGTAATTTGAGAGTGAAGTTAAAGATTGTCGTGACAAGAGGATAAAATGTCTACGATATGATCATGGAGATGAATATCTGAGTTGCAATTTTGGTACTCATTTAAGACAATGTGGAAATCGTTTCACAACTAATGCCACCTGGAACACCATGGTGTGATGGTGTGTTCGAACGTCATAGCCACGCCATATTGGATATCGTGCATACTATGATGTCTCTTATCGAATTACCACTATCGTTTTTGGATTATGCATTAGAGGCAACCGTATTCACTTTAAATACGGCACCACGTAATTCTGTTGAGATGACACCGTGTGAACTATGGTTTGGAGAAACCTAAGTTATCGTTTCTTAAAAGTTTGGGGCTGCGACGCTTATGTGAAAAAACTTCAGCTTGATAAGCTTGAACCCAAAGCGGATAAATGCATCTTCATAGGACACCCAAAAAGAGTTGGATAAACCTCCTATCTTATATCTAGAATCAAAGTGTTTGTTTCTAGAAACGGTTCCTTTCTCGAGAAAAAGTTTCTCTCGAAAGAATTGAGTGATAGGATGGTGGAACTTGATGAGGTTACTGAACCATCACTTCAACCGTGTGTAGCATGGCGCTGGAAGTTGTTCCTGTGGCGCCTACACCAATTGAAGTGGAAGCTGATAATAGTGATCATGAAGCTTGAGGATCAAGTTACCACAAACCTCGTAGGTTGACAACGTCATGTAATACTCTAGAGGGGTTCGGTAACCTTGTCTTGGAAGTCATGTTGTTGGACAACAATGAACCTACGAGCTATGGAGAAGCGATGGTGGGCCTGGATTCCGGCAAATGGCTGGAGGCCATGAAATCCAAGATAGGATCCATGTATGAAAACAAAGTGTGGACTTTGGAAGAACTACTTGATGGTCGTAAGACTATTAAGTACAGATGGATCTTTAAAAGGAAGACAAATGATGATGGTGAAAAGTCACCATTAAGAAATCTCGACTTGTCTCAAAGATGTTTCCGACAAGTTCAAAGAGTTGACTATGATGAGAATTTCTCACTCGTAGCGATGCTAAAAGTCTGTTGGAATTATATTAGCAGTTGTTGCATTATTTATGAAATATTGCATATAGGATGTCAAAACATTGTTTCCTCGACGGTTTCCTTGAGGAAAGGTTGTATGTGATATAACCAGAAGGTTTTGTCGATCCTAAAGATGCTAACAAGCATGCAAGCTCCAGCAATCCTTCTATGGACTGGTGCAAGCATCTCGGAGTTGGAATATACGCTTTGATGAGATGATCAAAGCTTTTGGATTTATACAAAGTTTACGAGAAACTTGTATTTCCAAGTAACTGAGTGGGAGCACTATAAAATTTCTAATGAGTATATGTGGTTGACATATTGTTGATTAGGAATAATGTAGAATTTCTGGAAAGCATAAAGGGTTATTTGAAAGGAGTTTTTCAAAGGAAAACCTGGATTAAGCTACGTGAACATTGAGCATCAATATCTATAGAGATAGATTAAGACGCTTAATAAAACTTTCAATGAAATGCATGCCTTGACAAGGTTTTGAAGGAGCTCAAAATAGATGGCAAAGAAGGAGTTCTTGGTTGTGTTGTAAGGTGTGAATTTGAGTAAGACTCAAAAGCTCGACCACGGCGGAAGAAAGAGAAAGTACGAAGGTCGTATACTATGCTTTAGCCATAAGCTCCATAGTATGCTATGTTGTGTGCCGCACCTGATGTGTGCCTTGCCATGAATTAATCAAGGGGTACAAAAGTGATCCAGGAATGGATTACTGGACAGCGGTCAAAAGTTATCCTTAGTAACTAGTCGACTAAGGAATTTTTCCCGATTATGGAAGTGATAAAAGAGTTCATCGTAAAGGGTTACATCGATGCAAGCTTTGACACTAAACCGGATGACTCTTAGTAGTAAACTGGATTCGTATAGTGGAACACACATTTGGAATAGTTCCAAATGGCACATGGTAGCAGCATCAATAGGATGACATAGAGATTTGTAAAGCACACACAGATCTGAAAGGTTCAGACCCGTTGACAAAAAACCTCTCTCACAAGCAACACATGATCGAACCCGAGAACTATACGGGTGTTAGATTCATTACAATCACATAGTGATGTGAACTAGATTACTGACTCTAGTGCAAGTGGGAGACTATTGGAAATATGCCCTAGAGGCAATAATAAATTGGTTATTATTATATTTCCTGATTCATAATAATCGTTTACTATCCATGCTAGAATTGTATTGATCGGAAATTCAAATACATGTGTGGATACATAGACAACACACTGTCCCTAGTGAGCCTCTAGTTGACTAGCTCGTTGAACAAACATGGTCAAGGTTTCCTGGCCATAGACAAGTGTTGTCACTTGATGACGGGATCACATCATTAGGAGAATGATGTGATGGACAAGACCCAAACTACAAACGTAGCATATGATCATGTCATTTTCTTGCTATTGTTTTCTGCATGTCAAGTCTTCATCCCTATGACCATGAGATCATGAAACTCACTGACCCCGGAGGAATGCCTTGTGTGTATCAAACGTTGCAACGTCAATGGGTGACTATAAAGGTACTCTACAGGCATCTCCGAAGGTGTCCGTTGAGTTAGCATGGATCAAGACTGGGTTTGTTCACTCCATATGATGGAGAGGTATCTCGGGGCCCACTCGGTAATACAACATCACATACAAGCTTTGCAACCAATGTGACTAAAGAGTTAGTCACGTGATCTTTTATTACGGAACGAGTAAAGAGACTTGCCGGTAACGAGATTGAAATAGGTATGGAGATACCAATGATCGAATCTCGGGCAAGTAACATAACGAAGGACAAAGGGAATGGTATACATGATTATATGAATCCTTGACATAGACGTTCAACCGATAAGATCTTTGTAGAATATGTAGGATCCAATATGGACATCCAGGTCCCGCTATTGGATATTGACTGGAGAGTGTCTGAGGTCATGTCTACATAGTTCTCGAACCCGCAGGGTTTGCACACTTAAGGTTTGGTGACATTTCAGTATAGTTGAGTCGTAGGTGCTGGTGACCGAAGTTTTGTTCGGAGTCCCGGATGAGATCCCGGATGTCACAAGGAGTTCCGGAATGGTTCGAAAACGAAGATTGATATATAGGAAGTTGGTATTTGGATTCCGGAAGGATTTCGGGCATTACCAGCAGTGTAGCGGGAGTGACAAATGGGTACCGGGGGTCCACCAGGTGGGACCACGACTTTCCAAGGGGGCCACATGGACTTGATGGTGGCGCAACATCTCTTGATGGGCTGATTAGTCAACCAAATAAAGCCCATGAGGTAAAAAGTGGAAAAACCAAAAGAGGTGGACAACTTGGGGAGGAGTCCTAATCCAAGTAGGATTGGAGGAGGACTCCTCCTCTCCTAGTTCGGTCGAGCCCAAGGGAGGCTCCCTTGGTGCGCAAGCCTAGACCCTCCTTCCTCCTAAATATACTAGAGGTTTCAGGGGTTTTTTGAGACACAATTTCAGCCATGTGCTACCTTCTCCTCTAGTTTGTAGTTCTTCCTCTAGATCGCTTTTCTGCGGTGCTTAGGCGAAGCCCTGCAGGAATAGATCACCACCATCACCAGCGCACCATCACGCTGCCGGAGAACTCATCTAGTTCCCCGTCTCTCTTGCTTGATCAAGAAGGCGAAGATCGTCATCGAGCTTTACGTGTGCTGAACGCGGAAGTGTCATCCGTTCGGTGCTAGATCGGGACGGATCGTGGGACGGCTGCGATTTGGATCGCGAAGACGTTCCACTACATCAACCGCGTTTCTTAACGCTTCCCGCATAGCGATCTACAAGGATATGTAGATCTGATCTCCCTCTCGTAGATGATCATCAACATGATAGGTCTTCGTGTGCGTAGGAAATTTTTTGTTTCCCGTGAACGTTCCCCAACAATGGCATCATGAGCTACGTTCATGTGTAGATGAAATCTCAGGTAGAACACAAAAGAGTTTGTGGGTGTTGATGTTCAATTTGCTGCCCTCCTTAGTCTTTTCTCAATTCAGCGGTATTGTTGGATTGAAGCGGCCCAGACCAACCTTACTCGTACGCTTACGAGAGACAGGTTTCATCAACTGACATGCAACTTGTTGCATAAAGATGACTGGCGGGTGTCTGTTTCTTCAACTTTAGTTGAATCAGTTTTGACCGAGGCGGTCCTTGGAGATGGTTAAATAACAATTTGCATATTGATACGTCTCCAACGTATCTACTTACCCAAACTCTTTTGCCCTAGTTTTGGACTATAATTTGCATGATTTGAATGGAACTAACCTGGACTGGCGCTGTTTTCAGCAGAATTGCCTTGGTGTTATTTTGTGCAGAAATCAAATTTCTACAAACGTCCTGAAAATTTACGAGGAGCAGTTTTGGAAAATATCAAAAATACCTGCGCCAGGATCCACCTTAGGGGGTGGGCCAGTGGGACACAAGCCCCTAATCCGCCACCACCACCCTAGTGGCGGTGGGCAGGCTTGTGGGGCCCACAGGCACCTGCCACCCCAACTCCAGCTCTATAAGTTGTCTTTCGTCCTAGAAAAAATAAAAAGAGAAGTTTTCGTCGCGTTTTCGATACGGAGGCGCCGCCACCACCTGTTCTTCATCTGGAGGGCAGATCTGGAGTCCGTCTTGGGCTCCGGAGAGGGGAAATTGTCGCCATCGTCATCATCAACCTTCTTCCCTCTCTAATTCCATGAAGCTCTTCGTCGTTCTTGAGTAATCTATTCGTAGGCTCGCTGGGCGGTGATGAGTAGGATGAGATCTATCATGTAATCGAGTTAGTTTTGATGGGGATTGATCCCTAGTATCCACTATGTTCTGAGATTTGATGTTGCGACTACATTGCCATGCTTAATGCTTGTCACTAGGGCCCGAGTGGCATGATTCCAGATCTGAAATCATTATGTTGTCACCAATATATGTGTGTTTTAGATCCGATCTTGCAAGTTGTAGTTACCTACTATGTGTTATGATCCGGCAACCCCGGAGTGACAATAACCGGAACCACTCCCAGTAATGACCATAGTTTGAGGAGTTCATGTGTTCACCAAGTGCTAATGCGTTGGTCCGGTTCTTTATTAAAAGGAGAACCTTAATATCCTGTAGTTTCCTTTTGGACCCCGCTGCCACGGGAGGGATGGACAATAGATGTCCTACAAGTTCTTTTCCCTAAGCACGCATGACGACACACGGAATGCATGCCTACATCACATTGACGAACGGGAGCTAGCCACTTATCTCTCCGTGTTATAGCTGTTGCATGATGAATATCATTCAAACAAATCACCGACCCATTGCCTACGAGTTTGTCCTACTGTTGCCGGAGTTGAACTTTCCAACCCCATACTTTCGCTTGCGGTTCTCCATCTGCTGATGTTTCCCCTCCAAGATGAGGGCCTTATCAACCAGCTCCTGGTAGTTGTTGAAAGTCGCTACCGTCAACTGAATGCTCAGCTCATCATTCAGTCCTTCCAAGAACTTCTCCTGCTTGGCCGCATCATCGGCCACATCTCCAGGTGCATAACGGGCAAGCATGCTGAAATCATCAACGTACTGGGCCACAGTGCGATTCCCCTGGCGTAAGTTGCGAAACTCACGCTTCTTCAGACTCATTGCACCAGCTGAGACATGCGCGGTGCGGAAGGCTTGCTTGAATTGCTCCCAAGTGACTCCAGCAATGGGATAAGTGGTGGTGTAGTTCTCCCACCAAGCAGCTGCAGGGCCTTCAAGTTGATGCGCGGCAAAACGCACCTTCTCAGCTTCAGAACAACCAGAGGTGATGAGCTCAGGCTCCATCTTGCAAAGCCAATCATCTGCCACAATGGGCTCAATGCTGCTGGAGAAAGTTGGAGGGTTCAACCTCAGAAAACGGGTAAGGTTGTCGGCCTGGGGTGGATGATGGTTGTTGTTGTTCTGGTTCTGGATGATCAGTTGCATCAGGGTGTTTTGTTGCTGGATCAACTGGGTGAGTTCCGGCGGAAAGTTGGACTCAGGGGCGCGTCTTGGAGGCATCTGATGTTTGTAGAGGGGTGAGATTAGCATAGAACAATGGTCTAAGAGTAATTACACTACCCATATGAATGCAACACGCAAGTATCACACCACACATTTTATTCAATCATCACAAGGTTCACACGGGGATACAAAATTCGATAATCCTAAACATCGGCCTAACACATAAAACGATAAAGTAAATTTGGTGGTCTAGTCTAAGTGTCCTCCTCAGAATAGCATGGTGTCGGGTCCTTCGGTGGAGCTTTCTTCATAGTCCTCGTCGTTGCTGATCACGGGGGCTACGTCTCCTTCGGGATGAAGGTTCTCGCCCATGTCCAGTTCCTCCTCGAGGTATGCAACTCGAGTCTTCAGCTTCTTGATCCGCTCCAGAAAATCCTTCACTTCCAGCTCATGCTCATAGTGGGCTTCCCGGGCTGCATCTTCAAGTTCAAGCTCGCGGAGTGACAGTTGCTTGATCTTCCTGGCGTCCTTGATCGCGTGATACTCCAGAGTTCCGCTGTGCTTCTCCAAGGTTTGGGCATAAGATAAGAGAGCGTCATTGGTCTTGCTTGAGATGATGTCTCCGTCTTCATTTCTCCGGGATACAACGAATAGGTCTAGAGAAATAGGGCAGCCTTTGTATTTATCCTTGATACGTTCGAGTGCACAATGGATCGCCATGTCCCTTCCGAGAATCCAGTTGGGTGCGATGAACTTGAAATCCATCGGCTCAGTGCGCGGCTGGAATGTCCTTCCGGGAATATGCACCTCGATCCTGTAGCGTGAATCCTCCGGGTAAGATGAAGTTGGCTTCCCTATGATAGTCGGCACAGCAATCCTCAAGTCTTTGGTGATCTGCACCAGCTCTTTTCCGAACGGCATAGTGGTGTCGGGCTGGCAAAACTCCGTGAACATAACAGGGATGAAGGTGGCCATCTAAACATTGGAAAAAATCGGGGAGAAGTCACAAATGATCAGAGGGGGAAATAGAAGATATAAGAGAAAATAGTTTTCTTCCTAAGGCTTTTCCATTCCTAGAGGTTACGTCCTAAGGTCAGCGTGTGCTCTGAATACCATTTCTGTAGTGACCCGACTCAACGAGTCAAGCCTCTGGTGTTTCTGTACCATCCCAAGATCATGCTGGTACACACACAGTACATAATGTATATATTCAAGAGTGCAATCACACAGCTTTATTAATCGAAATCTCATAAGGAGTACTTTATTACAATAAAGGAGTACAATAAAGTGGCTGAAGGCCAACTCATGAGATTATCTAACGAAGTCTAAGCGGAAGCATCAGGTAGATGAGTCCATCCGACTCCAAGGGCATGTCGCTGAGCGTAGAACCGTAGCCTCACTCCTGGTCGGAAAATTACTCTGCAACATGATACATTGCAGCCGTGTAGGTCAGCATATTGAATATGCTGGCAAATCATCAAGAGAGGGAGTAAAATAATAATCACTATCTCTACATGCATATTTGGCCGGTGGAGCTAAGTTTTTGCATAAAGCTAGTTTTATCCTACAACAAAAGGGTTTGAAAGCAAAATATTACTACATAGTTTGTTGTTAACGAGATGGTTCCGCCAACCAGTTCTCGTACCCGAATAGTTGTTAACACCCATATCATTATTAAGTTGTGTCGAGAGTTCAGGGGAAATTCAATGCCTTCGGCTCAAGTTGTCCAGGACCGTGGACACGGCTAATCGATTGGGTTGAGTACTCTGCAGAGTTTTGCACACGTTCCCCACAAGATTTGATCGCCTCCGGGTTTGTCCTCGCACTTCAGGGTGTTTGAAGACCGGATGATCAAAACATGGTCTTTCAACGGGTCCCTTTGAATCCCTGTCGGTGCCCATCCATTCCTACCGTTCGTCTACATCTGCTAGCACCGCCTGTCCAGAGTCGCCGTGTTGTCCAACCAAGTCAGAGCCCATAATGACTTGTGGCTGTGCAGGTAAGCCTTGAGTCTTGAAGTCTCCGTCCGTCCCTTTGAGCCTGGGTGAAGCTTTCCGCAGGATGACATGGCCTCTCCAGCATCCCGGGCATCCACTGGGTTTTCCAGGGAGCCGATCAACTGTCCTTCACCCAGTGTTGCATTGCGTCCGAGGTCTTGAAAATCTTGTCTTAGTCCGGTCTTGGTTATTATATCAATCTCGCATCTCTCGTGGCATACACTCAACCGATAACCCGTCTACTTAAGCATAGCATATATATAACTTTGTCGTCCCGGGGCCAAGTATCGGGGTGTTGGTGTTCCTACCACATGATACTACACCTATGACTAAAGTTTCCAAGTACCTAGGCAGCATGCAAATAGGGCAAAGAAGGTGATCTACTATGCATTGAAAACATAGGTAAAATAACATGATCAAAGATGACTTGCCTTGATGATAGTTGTCCTGCTCGAGCGTCTCTAAGTAACACGCTTCGCACTCCGGATGATCTACCGATACAAACACAAAGCACACCATAAGCAATTCAATCATGCCACGAGTAAAAATAACATCACATGCAATGATTGGCAAACGACTACGCAAAAGAATTTTATCGCGCGTCGGTAGGACAGAAACTTGTTTCTGTTGAAAACACTAGTAAAAAAACTTGGAAAATTCCGAAACTTCTACTACAGTAAGGTTTTATCACTAGAAAACAGTAGCAAAAAGAATCAACTCAATATCATTTTTCAAACTCCTGGAATAGGCAAAACAGTGTTTAAACTAAATCTGCTCTAACTTATATTTGAAAATTCCCAACACAGAAAAATTATATATTTTTAAAAACTACAGGAAATTTTTGAGCTACTGGAAAACGAATCAATGTCACTGGATGTAGGGATAAAACGTTGTGATCAAAACAAGATTGAAAGTTTCTGTTTTCGAAATCTGGACAGAAATTACGAAACTGCTAGTATTAATGAGAGGCACACGTGGCAAGCTTCTAATGGCTGAGATGGAGTGCGTGAAATAAAGAGAGAGAGGTTGCTACCTGCTGCTGGAGGTGTTGCACCGACAAGAAAGGAGATGGCCGGCGAGGAAGGAGGGAGTAGCTCCGGGCGGTGGGCGTCGGGCGGCGGCGGTGAGGTTCCTCCTCCGCGGGGAAGAGGCGGCGGTGGAGAGAGAGTTCGGGCAGGGCTCCTCCTCCGCGGCGAGGCCGAGGTGCAGCAGCTTTCGGGCTGCTGCCGCTGCTCACGGCGGCGGCTAGGGCGGCGGTGGGGTGAGGCGCCGGCGGCGGCTTGGGGAGGCGGCGGTGGAGAGACGACGGCTAGGGTTGGGGAGAGGTGGAGGTGGGGGGCGTTTATATAGGCTTAGGGGAGGAGAGTAGAAAGGAAGGAGAGGGAGAACTTTGGGAAGGAGATCATGGGAGAGAAAATAGGAAAGAGAGGGAGAACTCACGTGGGGAGTAAAAGGAAAAGGAGGGAGAGAAAAAAGGAAGGAGAGAAATAAGGAAAGGGGAGGGAGGACTCACGTGGGGAGGGAGTGCATGCATGGAAATTGCATGTGTGCATGCATGGGGGCTGGGCTGAGCCCTTGTGGCTCGGACTGGCAGTTCTATATTTTTTTTTTTGAAAAACAAACTAACAGCAGCAAAAAGGAAGAAAAAAAACAGTAAAATATATTTTCCTAGCTAACAAAAATACTAGAAACAGAGTAGGTACTACTATAAGTATATGCACTAGAATACTAGGAGAAAACAAAATAACATATACAACTAATATATATATAATATATATAGGAACCCTAGTTCCACCTAATGCAACTTTTAAAAAAAAAGTTTTATGCAATAGGTCACACAACTCAATCGAAAAACTCAACAAAAAAAATACTTCGGAGTTTAGAAAATTTGCAAAAACCAAAATGGTGACTTTAACTCACAGGGGAGAAGTCATATTATCTCCACTCCGATAAATTGCCCGCAGTCACATAACGATACATTTTTTCAGAGGAACGCAATGATGCATAAAATGTGGAATGCAAATGAATGATCTATTAACATCCGAATTTATGAAAATTGGGATGTTACAAACCTACCCACCTTAAGATGAATCTCGCCCTCGAGATTCGGGTTGGCTAGAAAATAGGTGCGGGTGGTCTCGACGAAGGTCCTCTTCTCGTTCCCAGGTGGCTTCTTCCTCGGTGTGGTGGCTCCACAACACCTTGCAGAACTTGATGATCTTGATGCGGGTAACTCTGTTGGCGGTCTCGAGAATCCGAACGGGTTTCTCCTCATACGTCAGATCGCTGTCAAGCTGTATGGCCTCTAGGGGCACTGTATCTCTCAACGGAACATCGGCCATCTCAGCGTGGCATTTTTCAATTGGGAAACATGGAAGACATCATGAACTCCGGACAATCCTTCCGGCAGTTCCAGTTTGTATGCAACTTCGCCTCTACATTCAAGAATTTTGTAGGGGCCAATGAAACGTGGTGCTAGTTTTCCTTTCACACCGAATCTCTTGATTCCTCGAAGTGGAGACACCCGAAGATATGCTCGGTCTCCCACTTCGTACATTACTTCCTTGCGTTTGCTGTCGGCATAACTCTTCTGCCTGGACTGAGCTATCTTGAGTCGGTCACGAATAAGCTTGACCTTCTCTTCCGAATCTCGGATGACGTCGGGACCAAAAAGTTGTCGGTCTCCAACTCCATCCCACATCAACGGTGTTCTGCACCTCCTTCCGTATAGAGCTTCGAAAGGGGCCATCTTCAGACTGGTCTGGTAGCTGTTGTTGTATGAGAACTCGGCATACGGTAAATTGTCATCCCAACTAGACCCATAGTCTAGTGCGCAAGCTCTCAACATGTCCTCCAGAATCTGATTAACTCTCTCGGTCTGTCCATCTGTCTGCGGGTGAAATGCTGTGCTGAACTCCAATCTCGTTCCCAAGGTTTCATGCAGTTGGTGCCAAAATTTTGATGTGAACTGAGTCCCTCTATCAGACACAATGCCCTTTGGTACTCCGTGCAGACATACGATCCTCGTCATATAAATCTTGGCCAGCTTGGCACTCGTGTAGGTAGTCTTCACCGGAATGAAGTGAGCTACCTTGGTCAAACGATCGACCACAACCCAAATAGAATCATAGCCAGAACGGGTCCGAGGTAATCCTGTGATGAAGTCCATACCAAGCTTTTCCCATTTCCATTCGGGTATCGGCAGAGGTTGGAGCAAACCTGCTGGCTTCTGATGCTCGGCTTTTACTCGCTGACAAACATCGCATATAGCTACGAACTCGGCAATGTCTTTCTTCAATCCTGTCCACCAGAAACTTTCTTTCAGATCCAGATACATCTTGGTGTTACCGGGGTGTATCGAGTACGGGGAATCATGTGCTTCCTGAAGTATCAACTTCCTGAGTTCGGGATCATTGGGCACATAGATGCGATCCTCAAACCATAAAGTTCCGTGTTCATCCTCACGAAAACCTTTAGCTTTCCCGTCTTCCATTTTCTGCTTAATCTCAGCTATCTCTTTGTCAGCCTTCTGTGCTTCACGGATCTTTTCCGTCAAAGTAGACTGAATTTCCAAAGTGGCAACAAATCCTCTTGGAACTATCTCCAATTTGAGCTCTCGGAGATCATCGACTAACTCCTGGGGTAATCCTCCCGCTGTGAGCGTGTTCACATAACTCTTGCGGCTCAATGCATCGGCTACAACATTTGCCTTGCCTGGGTGATAATGCAATCTCATGTCGTAGTCCTTGATCAACTCTAGCCATCGCCTCTGTCTGAGGTTCAACTCCTTCTGCGTGAAGATATATTTCAGGCTCTTGTGATCAGTGTAAACATCACAACTATTTCCGATCAGGAAATGTCTCCAGGTCTTGAGAGCGTGCACTATGGCTGCTAGTTCCAAGTCATGTGTGGCATAATTCAACTCATGAGGTCTGAGCTGTCTGGATGCATAGGCAACAACATTGCCTTCTTGCATGAGCACTCCTCCGAGTCCTTGACGAGAAGCGTCATAGTAAACCTGGAAATCCTTCTGAATGTTCGGCAATATCAGCACTGGGGCTGTCACAAGACGTTTCTTCAGCTCTTGAAAACTGTTTTCACAATCCTCAGTCCAAACATACTTGGATTCCTTCTTCAACAACTATGTCATGGGCTTGGCAATCTTTGAGAAATTCTCAATGAACCTCCGGTAATATCCGGCAAGTCCGAGGAATCTGCGGATCTCCTTGACTGACGTGGGTGCTACCCATTCGGTGACTGCTGCGACCTTGGCAGGGTCCACTGCTATGCCTTCTCCTGAGATGACGTGTCCGAGAAATCCGACTTCCTTCAACCAAAACTCACATTTGCTGAACTTTGCATATAGCTTATGCTCTCGAAGCTTCTCCACAACTAAACGCAGATGTTCCTTGTGTTCCTCTTCGTTCTTGGAGAATATCAGTATGTCATCGATGAACACCACGACAAACTTGTCCAAGTATTCCATAAATACCTTGTTCATCAGATTCATAAAATATGCCGGAGCATTAGTCAGTCCAAATGACATGACCGTGTACTCATACAAGCCGTACCGAGTGGTGAAGGCTGTTTTGGGTATATCTTGTTCACGAATCTTCAACTGATGATACCCGGATCGAAGATCGATCTTTGAGAATATGCGAGCTCCAACTAACTGATCAAACAGATCATTGATCATCGGCAAGGGGTACTTGTTCTTGATGGTCACATCGTTCAATGCACGATAATCGACAACCATTCTCAAGGACTTGTCCTTCTTTTCAACTAAGAGCACTGGGGCTCCCCAAGGTGAAGAACTTGGGCGAATATACCCTTTGTCCAACAACTCCTTAATTTGCTTCTTGATTTCTATCAAGTCATTTGCGGGCATCCGATAAGGTCTCTTGGATATCGGGGCTGTTCCGGGTAATAGTTCAATCAAGAACTCAATATCTCTATCGGGTGGCATGCCCGGCAATTCCTCCGGAAATACATCTGGATACTCCTGTACGATCGGTACCTCATCCTGGACTACTCCCGTGAGAGAGTTTACTCGCTTACTCCGTGTCGGACGCTGAGACACGTACTTAATCCGCTTCTGCTCGGGAGTGGTGAGCAAAATAGACTTAAGGGCACAATCGATATTCCCTTCATACTTGGCCAACCAATCCATGCCTAGAATTACATCCAATCCTAGGGACTCTAATACGATGAGGTCGGTGGGAAAATTATGGTTCCCGATGTTGAGACTCAAAGCATGGCATCCTATGCCGGCTGTCATCATGCCTCCTGGGGAACAGACCTTAATAGGTTGGCTGAGGGTTATAGTTGGCAAACTACACTTTTCCACAACTACCCTTGATATGAATGAATGCGTTGCACCAGAATCAAAAAGTACCAATACTGGATGTGAATTTAGCAAAAACTTACCAACCACAGTATCGGGGTGATCATAGACCTCTTCCACATCAATGTGGTTCACCTGAGCTCGAGGAAAAGGATTGGGCTTCTTTGCTGCAGAGTTGTCGTTGCCGTTGCCGTTTCCCTGCTTGTTCTGGGGACAATCAGTGGCATAGTGTCCCTTCTTCTGACACTTGAAGCAAGTGATGTGAGTCAGATCCTTCTGAGCTGGAGCTGAATTCTGCTGAGTGCCAGTACCGCCATTCTTGAAGTTGCTGTTGTTGCGGTGGTTCCCATTTCCTCCATGGTTGTGGCCTCCATGGTTGTGCCCTCCATGGTTGTGCACAGGGTGGTTATGCTGAACGTGTCCTCCAAACTTACCGGATCCAGTCCCGGCATTCCCTGGATAAGGGGTGTAGCGAGGCTTCTGCTGAGTGCCGGAGTTGAACTTTCCAACCCCATACTTTCGCTTGCGGTTCTCCATCTGCTGATGTTTCCCCTCCAAGATGAGGGCCTTATCAACCAGCTCCTGGTAGTTGTTGAAAGTCGCTACCGTCAACTGAATGCTCAGCTCATCATTCAGTCCTTCCAAGAACTTCTCCTGCTTGGCCGCATCATCGGCCACATCTCCAGGTGCATAACGGGCAAGCATGCTGAAATCATCAACGTACTGGGCCACAGTGCGATTCCCCTGGCGTAAGTTGCGAAACTCACGCTTCTTCAGACTCATTGCACCAGCTGAGACATGCGCGGTGCGGAAGGCTTGCTTGAATTGCTCCCAAGTGACTCCAGCAATGGGATAAGTGGTGGTGTAGTTCTCCCACCAAGCAGCTGCAGGGCCTTCAAGTTGATGCGCGGCAAAACGCACCTTCTCAGCTTCAGAACAACCAGAGGTGATGAGCTCAGGCTCCATCTTGCGAAGCCAATCATCTGCCACAATGGGCTCAATGCTGCTGGAGAAAGTTGGAGGGTTCAACCTCAGAAAACGGGTAAGGTTGTCGGCCTGGGGTGGATGATGGTTGTTGTTGTTCTGGTTCTGGATGATCAGTTGCATCAGGGTGTTTTGTTGCTGGATCAACTGGGTGAGTTCCGGCGGAAAGTTGGACTCAGGGGCGCGTCTTGGAGGCATCTGATGTTTGTAGAGGGGTGAGATTAGCATAGAACAATGGTCTAAGAGTAATTACACTACCCATATGAATGCAACACGCAAGTATCACACCACACATTTTATTCAATCATCACAAGGTTCACACGGGGATACAAAATTCGATAATCCTAAACATCGGCCTAACACGTAAAACGATAAAGTAAATTTGGTGGTCTAGTCTAAGTGTCCTCCTCAGAATAGCATGGTGTCGGGTCCTTCGGTGGAGCTTTCTTCATAGTCCTCGTCGTTGCTGATCACGGGGGCTACGTCTCCTTAGGGATGAAGGTTCTCGCCCATGTCCAGTTCCTCCTCGAGGTATGCAACTCGAGTCTTCAGCTTCTTGATCCGCTCCAGAAAATCCTTCACTTCCAGCTCATGCTCATAGTGGGCTTCCCGGGCTGCATCTTCAAGTTCAAGCTCGCGGAGTGACAGTTGCTTGATCTTCCTGGCGTCCTTGATCGCGTGATACTCCAGAGTTCCGCTGTGCTTCTCCAAGGTTTGGGCATAAGATAAGAGAGCGTCATTGGTCTTGCTTGAGATGATGTCTCCGTCTTCATTTCTCCGGGATACAACGAATAGGTCTAGAGAAATAGGGCAGCCTTTGTATTTATCCTTGATACGTTCGAGTGCACAATGGATCGCCATGTCCCTTCCGAGAATCCAGTTGGGTGCGATGAACTTGAAATCCATCGGCTCAGTGCGCGGCTGGAATGTCCTTCCGGGAATATGCACCTCGATCCTGTAGCGTGAATCCTCCGGGTAAGATGAAGTTGGCTTCCCTATGATAGTCGGCACAGCAATCCTCAAGTCTTTGGTGATCTGCACCAGCTCTTTTCCGAACGGCATAGTGGTGTCGGGCTGGCAAAACTCCGTGAACATAACAGGGATGAAGGTGGCCATCTAAACATTGGAAAAAATCGGGGAGAAGTCACAAATGATCAGAGGGGGAAATAGAAGATATAAGAGAAAATAGTTTTCTTCCTAAGGCTTTTCCATTCCTAGAGGTTACGTCCTAAGGTCAGCGTGTGCTCTGAATACCATTTCTGTAGTGACCCGACTCAACGAGTCAAGCCTCTGGTGTTTCTGTACCATCCCAAGATCATGCTGGTACACACACAGTACATAATGTATATATTCAAGAGTGCAATCACACAGCTTTATTAATCGAAATCTCATAAGGAGTACTTTATTACAATAAAGGAGTACAATAAAGTGGCTGAAGGCCAACTCATGAGATTATCTAACGAAGTCTAAGCGGAAGCATCAGGTAGATGAGTCCATCCGACTCCAAGGGCATGTCGCTGAGCGTAGAACCGTAGCCTCACTCCTGGTCAGAAAATTACTCTGCAACATGATACATTGCAGCCGTGTAGGTCAGCATATTGAATATGCTGGCAAATCATCAAGAGAGGGAGTAAAATAATAATCACTATCTCTACATGCATATTTGGCCGGTGGAGCTAAGTTTTTGCATAAAGCTAGTTTTATCCTACAACAAAAGGGTTTGAAAGCAAAATATTACTACATAGTTTGTTGTTAACGAGATGGTTCCGCCAACCAGTTCTCGTACCCGAATAGTTGTTAACACCCATATCATTATTAAGTTGTGTCGGGAGTTCAGGGGAAATTCAATGCCTTCGGATCAAGTTGTCCATGACCGTGGACACAGCTAATCGATTAGGTTGAGTACTCTGCAGAGTTTTGCACACGTTCCCCACAAGATTTGATCGCCTCCGGGTTTGTCCTCGCACTTCAGGGTGTTTGAAGACCGGATGATCAAAACATGGTCTTTCAACGGGTCCCTCTGAATCCCTGTCGGTGCCCATCCATTCCTACCGTTCGTCTACATCTGCTAGCACCGCCTGTCCAGAGTCGCCGCGTTGTCCAACCAAGCCAGAGCCCATAATGACTTGTGGCTGTGCAGGTAAGCCTTGAGTCTTGAAGTCTCCGTCCGTCCCTTTGAGCCTGGGTAAAGCTTTCCGCAGGATGACATGGCCTCTCCAGCATCCCGGGCATCCACTGGGTTTTCCAGGGAGCCGATCAACCGTCCTTCACCCAGTGTTGCATTGCGTCCAAGGTCTTGAAAATCTTGTCTTAGTCCGGTCTTGGTTATTATATCAATCTCGCATCTCTCGTGGCATACACTCAACCGATAACCCGTCTACTTAAGCATAGCATATATATAACTTTGTCGTCCCGGGGCCAAGTATCGGGGTGTTGGTGTTCCTACCACATGATACTACACCTATGACTAAAGTTTCCAAGTACCTAGGCAGCATGCAAATAGGGCAAAGAAGGTGATCTACTATGCATTGAAAACATAGGTAAAATAACATGATCAAAGATGACTTGCCTTGATGATAGTTGTCCTGCTCGAGCGTCTCTAAGTAACACGCTTCGCACTCTGGATGATCTACCGATACAAACACAAAGCACACCATAAGCAATTCAATCATGCCACGAGTAAAAATAACATCACATGCAATGATTGGCAAATGACTACGCAAAAGAATTTTATCGCGCGTCGGTAGGACAGAAACTTGTTTCTGTTGAAAACACTAGTAAAAATACTTGGAAAATTCTGAAACTTCTACTACAGTAAGGTTTTATCACTAGAAAACAGTAGCAAAAAGAATCAACTCAATATCATTTTTCAAACTCCTGGAATAGGCAAAACAGTGTTTAAACTAAATCTGCTCTAACTTATATTTGATAATTCCCAACACAGAAAAATTATATATTTTTAAAAACTACAGGAAATTTTTGAGCTACTGGAAAACGAATCAATGTCACTGGATGTAGGGATAAAACGTTGTGATCAAAACAAGATTGAAAGTTTCTGTTTTCGAAATCTGGACAGAAATTACGAAACTGCTAGTGCTAATGAGAGGCACACGTGGCAAGCTTCTAATGGATGAGATGGAGTGCATGAAATAAAGAGAGAGAGGTTGCTACCTGCTGCTGGAGGTGTTGCACCGGCAAGAAAGGAGATGGCCGGCGAGGAAGGAGGGAGTAGCTCCGGGCGGTGGGCGTCGGGCGGCGGCGGTGAGGTTCCTCCTCCGCGGGGAAGAGGCGGCGGTGGAGAGAGAGTTCGGGGAGGGCTCCTCCTCCGCGGCGAGGCCGAGGTGCAGCAGCTTTCGGGCTGCCGCCGCTGCTCGCGGCGGCGGCTAGGGCGGCGGTGGGGTGAGGCGCCGGCGGCGGCTTGGGGAGGCGGCGGTGGAGAGACGGCGGCTAGGGTTGGGGAGAGGTGGAGGTGGGGGGGGGTTTATATAGGCTTAGGGGAGGAGAGTAGAAAGGAAGGAGAGGGAGAACTTTGGGAAGGAGATCATGGGAGAGAAAATAGGAAAGAGAGGGAGAACTCACGTGGGGAGTAAAAGGAAAAGGAGGGAGAGAAAAAAGGAAGGAGAGAAATAAGGAAAGGGGAGGGAGGACTCACGTGGGGAGGGAGTGCATGCATGGAAATTGCATGTGTGCATGCATGGGGGCTGGGCTGAGCCCTTGTGGCTCGACCTGGCAGTTCTATATTTATTTTTTTTGAAAAACAAACTAACAGCAGCAAAAAGGAAGAAAAAAAAACAGTAAAATATATTTTCCTAGCTAACAAAAATACTAGAAACAGAGTAGGTACTAGTATAAGTATATGCACTAGAATACTAGGAGAAAACAAAATAACATATACAACTAATATATATAATATATATAGGAACCCTAGTTCCACCTGATGCAACTTTTAAAAAAAAAGTTTTATGCAATAGGTCACACAACTCAATCGAAAAACTCAACAAAAAAAATACTTCGGAGTTTAGAAAATTTGCAAAAACCAAAATGGTGACTTTAACTCACAGGGGAGAAGTCATATTATCTCCACTCCGATAAATTGCCCGCAGTCACATAACGATAAAATTTTTCAGAGGAACGCAATGATCCATAAAATGTGGAATGCAAATGAATGATCTATTAACATCCGAATTTACGAAAATTGGGATGTTACAGCTTTGCTGCTGCTACTACTACTGTTGGTACTGCTGTTACTTGTCTTGCTCTGTTGCTGCTGCTACTACTGTTGCTACTACTGTCGCTTGCTACTGTTGCTACTTGCTACTACTGTCACTACTGTTGTTCCTTGCCACTGCTATTGCTCGTTACACTCCCGTTACTCGTTACTTTGCTGTTACTATTGTGCTTGCAGATACTAATCTTTCAGGTGTGGTTGAATCTGACAAATTCAGCTGCTAATACTTGAGAGTATACTCTCACCTCCTAACTGGCTTACCTACAAATTTGGGTCGAATACTCTACCCTCGAAAACTGCTGCGAACCCACGCACTGGTGGGCCATCAACAACATTCTTCCAGTTTCATTGTTGGGCAGTGCTATCAGCATTCTTCTGGTGCCGTTGCAGGAGAAGGTTAGTTGTTATAAGCATTCGTCTAGCTAACACTAGAGATTGCAAGATCATCACTTTTCTGCAGCCAATGCCAGGGAAGCACAACTCACGTCAGCATTTTTCTTGCGCTATTGCCGGGGAGGTATTGCTATATTCTCTGAGTTACTTGGGATTTATATCCGCTGATCACTATGAAGAATCTGAAGGATCCGAAGACCAAAGTCTTGCCCTCAACTACGATGGGAGGTAAGGAATTTCCATCTAGCTCTGCACTTGATTCACCTTCATTTATGAGTAAGTTTGCGACATCACCTCCTGCTAGAAATCTTGATATGTCGCCTGTGCTTGATGATGCTTGTGATACTACTGCTAGAGATGCTATGCTTGATACTGCTTTGCATGATGATGCTAGAGATGCTACTATGCCTGATGATGCTATGCTTGATACTGCTAGAGATACTCCTTTGCCTGATGTTCCATTAGGAGTGTTCCTTGATGCTCATATTGCTAGAGTTACTGCCAATGCTCGTGATGCTTCTGATACTGCCGATGCTATTGAGATAGAACCTGCTTTTGCTCCTGCTAGATCTAGCTCTCCTAGATATGAATTGCCTGATATACCTGAGGGTTACGTTATGGAGGGAGAGATAGCTGAGGATTTTCTTGTGTGTAAGGATGCCTATGATGTTGAGAAATTAGTTCTCAAGTGGAAGGAAAAATCTCGGGAATTTAGGATAAAAAATGATCCGAAGTTTGCCACTTCACCTATCTTTGTCACCGATAAGGATTATGAATTCTCTGTCAACCCTGAGATAATCTCTCTAGTCGAATCTGATCCTTTTCACGGTTATGAGTCTCAGACGGTCATAGCCCATCTTGCCAAACTATCCGAAATAGCCAACCTTTTCACTAATGAGGAGAAGATCCGCCACAACTATATCCTTAAGCTGTTTTCTTTCTCTCTAAAGGATGATGCTAAAGCCTGGTTCACCTCTCTTGCTCTTGGATGTGTGCATAGTCCCTAGGAGATGGTCTATTACTTCTGTGAGAAATATTTCCCTGCCCATAAGAAGCAAGCTGCCTTGCAGGAAATATACAACTTTGCTCAACTCCAAGAAGAGAGTCTTCCACAAGCTTGGGGGAGGCTCGTCCAGCTACAAAATGCTTTGCCTGATCACCCTCCTAAGAAGAACAAGATACTTGATATCCTCTATAACAGACTTACCGATGCCTCTAGAGACCACCTAGATAGTTGTGCCGGTTGTGTTTTTAGGGAACGAACTGTAGAACAAGCTGAGACCCTACTGAATAATCTCTTGATCAATGATAATGCTTGGGCTATTCCCGAACCACCTCCTAAGCCAACTCCTAAGAAAAGAGGTATTCTATTCCTTAGTCCCGAAGATATGCAAGAAGCCAAGAAATCTATGCAAGAGAAAGGCATTAGATCTGAAGATGTCAAAAATCTACCACCTATCGAAGAGATCCACGGTCTCGATAACCCGATACAGGTAGTATAAGTGAATTCTCTGCGTAGGTTTGATGAGAGTGATATTCCTTTTGATAAAACTGCTAGGCTATGCTTTGATGAATTTGACAACTTTGTTGCCAAACAACAGAGTTTCAATGATTATGTTAGCAGACATTTGGCACAAAGTGCTCGTATGCTTAGCCATTTAAGTTGTTGTGTAGACAGAAATGTCAATGCTGTGAAGCTTTTGAGTAAGCATGCCTCTATGATTACTACTCAGGTAGAACAAGTACTTAAAGCTCAGAATGACTTGCTCAATGAATTAAATGAAAACTCTGTCAGAGTCATAACTAGAGGAGGCAAAATGACTCAGGAACCTTTGTATCCTGAAGGTCATCCTAAGAGAATTGATCAAGATTCTCAAGGAATCAATGCTGACACACCTAGTCATCCTAAGGAGAAGAAGAAGGATGATAGAAACCTGCACGCCAGTTCACCAAATACTATCACACCTGAAGAACCTAATGATATTTCTGCGTCTGATGCGAAAACACAATCAGGTGATCAACATGAACCTGGTGACAATGTGGACAGTGATGTTCATAATAATGCTTAACCTAGCCATGATGAGGATGTGGAGATTGAACCTACGGTTAATCCTGATAATCCACAACCTAAAAAATACGACAAGAATGACTTCACTGCTAGGAAGCATGGTAAAGAAAGAGAGCCATGGGTTCAGAGACCTATGCCCTTTCCTCCTAAGACATCCAAGAAAAAGGATGATGAGGATTTTGAGCGCTTCGTTGAGATGATAAGACCCGTCTTTTTGCAGATGCGGTTAACTGATATGCTCAAGATGTCTTTGTATGCCAAGTACATGAAAGATATCGTGACTAATAAACGGAAGATACCAGATCTTGAGATCTCCACCATGCTTGCCAATTATACTTTCAAAGGTGTAACTCCTAAGAAAATTGGTGATCCAGGAGTGCCCACTATACCTTGCTCAATTAAAGGAAACTACGTAAGAACTGCCTTATGTGACCTTGGAGCTGGTGTTAGTGTTATGACAATCTCTCCTTATCGTAGACTTGAATTGGATAAGTTGACACCCACTAAAATTTCTCTGCAAATGGCCGACAAATCAACTGCTTTCCCTATCAGCATTTGCGAGGATGTGCCTGTTGTGGTTGCTAATACCACTATCTTAACAGACTTTGTTATCTTGGATATTCCCGAGGACGATGCCATAGCTATCATCCTCGGAAGACCCTTTTTTAACACTGCAGGGGTTGTTATAGATTGCAACAAAGGCAATGTCACCTTCCATGTCAACGGTAATGAGCACATAGTGCACTTTCCGAAGAAACGATATCCAGTACATTGCATCAATGCTATTGAAAAGACTTCATCGATTCTCATTGCAAGCTCTGAATGCCCTATTCCTCGCATCAAGATAAAGTATGATTTGCTTGTTGGGGAGATTCATATCCCCATTGATGTGACTTAGTGGCTATTCGAAAATTCTCCGTTCTCTCTTGCGATTCGAGAAAGTTTTGTCATAAGGACTTGATCAACCCCATTGACGGATTTCTTTCGATGACCATGAAACGGATGAATCAAAGAGTCACATACCTCTGTTTTGAGTTTTCCTTTTCTGTTGCTTAGAAGAAAAATGATGGAATTAGTTTAGCTTTTCCTGTTTTCTATTTTAGCGTCCCGGAGAAAAATACCTCGAAAATGAAAGTTCTTCGATGGTCCTGAAAATTTAGTATGATTTTTTTTGGATTTTTGGAAAATTTCTGGGTCTGAGAGCTGGTCAGGGGCCTGACCAATGGGCCACAAGCCCCCCCACCGCCACCTACCCCCCCTGGTGGCGGGGTGCAAGCTTGTGGGGCCCATAGGCACCCCCTCCACTCACTCCAGCTCTCAACCTCTTCTTCCACCTCCAGAAAAAATTGTTTTGCGGCTCAAACCCATGTTCTTGCTCATTTGGCTGTGATTTTCGATCTCCTTGCTCAAAGCACCATTCTCCGAACTATTTTTGGGAAATTGCTCCTTGGTAAGTGACTCCTCCATTGGTCCAATTAGTTTTTGCTCTAGTGCTTTATCCTTCGCGAATTCTTGCTACCTTGTTGACCCTGTTCTTGAGCTATAAAAGTTTATTTTAGCTGGTCCTAGGTAGTTTTAGCGCGTGATACAGTCTCTAGGCACTAGTATGAGTAGTTGCTACAAGGTATGGTTGGTCCTCATTCACTTTTCTCTTGAACTTCAAAAATTTCAGCAAAAGGAAATTATGTTCAGGAGGAAGTTTCATGGTGGTTCCTCAAGTAAGAATGGTCCTCTTCTCTCCTTTCGGGAGCCCGAACCTTTTCAACTAAGGGATGCACCGGTGCAACCATGTGAATGGCCTTCCGATGAGTTCATGATCGAAGCGGGCTTCAAGGATGAGTTCGATGCACTTGTCCGCAATGCCGGGTTAGAAGAATTCCTCTCAGATAAATGTGAACAGTATGCTATGCTCACTGCCTCTTTCGTGCATAGATTTAAATTTTTAGCTGGGCATGAATCATCCATACTGTTTGATCTGTACGATAAATCCTATACCGTGGGTCTGGAGGATTTCAATAGGATTTGCAAGATACCCGATGGAGGTAGTGTTATTGATCATCCTAAGTCTTCGGTCAGAGACTTTGTCTCCGGTATAACTATTGGAGAAACCAGAGATATCACGCAAGCCACATAGGAAGCATCCATTTCCCTGTCTTGCACTACCTTTCCCTCTTCATAGGTAGGTGCATTAACGGCAAGGGTGCACATTGTCACCTATGCGCTTCCGACCTTAGTATCCTTAAGAGCGCAGTAACAGGTGACATGAGCTTCAATATGGGAGCTATTATAGCAAGGAGGCAGAATAAAAATGTCAGTGAGGGGGATTTATTTGGTGGAGTTTATGCTACATGCTTAGCAAATTTTCTTGGGGTATCCATCCGTCCAGAAGACCCTCCTCTCCGTACAGCCTACCTTGATCGTGCCGCTCTAACACGCTACCAGTTCCTTGAGAGAGATCATGGATCCCTCCTATACCGCTTCATATTTAACCGGCAGTGTGTTTTCCATATTACCCTTCATGCTCCTGCTTTCGTTGACTTTCAGGTTAAACAAAGATACTACATAACCATAGGAGAGGCTGAGGAGTATGAGAGGGAGACGACGGCTGCTCGACTTCATGAGGTAGCTATTCAGGCAGTGGCTGCAGCACTCCCGTATAACACCCATTATGACTTTGGGTATCTCCAGGACCCACCTTGGGAGTAGACCAAGCTAGGCCAAAAGCCTAAGCTTGGGGGAGTACGTATTCACACCGACTTTATATTCATGCTTATGCTTTCACTTTGTTAGCCGGTGTTTACACTTTGCCACTGTATTATCCATGCTAGTTTCTCTTCATTTTCTTGTTTTGTTGTTTTGTGTCCTTTTGAGAAAACCCAAAAAGATTTTTCTTTCTTCTTTTGCTTGTTGGGAGCTTTCCCATGTAAATAGTTTTATTTTTTCTTTGTGTCAAGGTAGAAGATATTGGTTACAATGCTTAGTGGTTCTTACATGCTTACCTGTTTAGCTTTCAAAGAGCCATATTATTTTGTCTTCTCCTTTGTGTTTGCCTGCAGATTCAGCTTAGTCCAATGCGCTTATTATCGTTTTCATCATTCGATCGTGCAAATGAAAGGCAACAATGATGATATATGATGAAGTGACTGAGACAGAAAAGCTGGTATGAACTCTATCTATTTTGTTTTTGTAAATATGACTATCTTGTCGACCCAGATTTAGTTTTGTTGTGAGAGAACCATGTTTGCAATGACAACTTAGAGATCATAGTTTCTGATGCCATGCTTATTCAGCTGAGAGCTTATAATGGTTTGTCTTGATTGCCAACATAGATTTTGAGATGACTGTGATGTAGTATGATAGGATGGTATTCTCCTTTGAATGTTTCAAGTGGCTTGACTTGGCGCATGTTCATGCATGTAGTTGAAACAAAATCAACATAGCCTCTATGATGTTCGTGTTCATGGTGATTTATATCCTGTTCATGCTTGCATTCAATGTTAGTCAAACTCATTGCATCCTGATGACTGTTGTCGCTCTCTAGTTGGTCGCTTCCCAGTCTTTTGTTAGCCTTCACTTGTACTAAGCGGGAATGCTGCTTGTGCATCCACTTCCATGAACCCAAAAGTTTTTCCATGAGAGTCCACCATACCTACCTATTTGCGGTAACTACCTGCCGTTCCAAGTAAATTTGTATGTGCCATTCTCTAAACCTTCAAGAAATAAATCTGTTTTGCATGCCCGAACCGCTCATGTGATGACAGAGGGCTATTGGTATCTTCCATGCTAGGAGTGTTATCCTCGACATGTGTTTATTCACAGTCCTTCACGAGAAAGGGGACGGTATTTGGGATGCCCAGTTCCATGCTTAATCGAAAACATAACTGTAAAACAAGACTCCCCCTGGATTGATGTTAGTATGGACGGTACCCAAGGATTTGGCTAGCCGTGGAGTGTGATTAATTGGTGGTGAGGGAGTTAAAACTTTACTTTTCTGTTTGGGAACCGCCTATAGCATGAGTAGCATGGAAGATATTGAGAACTCTTCGTCATTGCGTTGACAATGAAAGTATGCAACCCAAAATTATTATCTCTGTTTTCAAAGCTTGAGCTCTAGCACCTTTGCAAATCAATGCTTCCCTCTGCGAAGGGCCGGTCTATTTATTTTCCTGTTGAGTCATCCTCATCTTTTATAAGCACCAATTAGAGAGCACCTCTGTCATTTCTATGCTTTGCTTTTGATTGATATTGAGTATGACTATGACTGGATCTTCGTTGCTATGAATTACAATGTTTAGTGAGCCCTTGATCTTTGAAAGTGCTTTGCATTTATGTTTTGCGGTCTCAGAAAGAGCTAGCGAGATACCACCTATTCATATTGCTTCATGCTTGTTTTGATTGAAGTGTTGGTATTTGAAACTCATTATTATTTGCTCATTAGCTGATTATGTCATTTATATTAGTTTACCGTGAGACATTTGTGTCATTTTCTTATGTGGTTAACTTGTGATCTTGCTGAAATTCTGGTTATGAGTTAGACATAGTTGCAACAACAAGATCAAACAGAGTTCGTCAAAGTTTTTCTTTCTCTCTCAGTTTGTCAACTGAGTTGCTTGAGGACAAGCAAGGTTTTAAGCTTGGGGGAGTTGATACGTCTCCAACGTATCTACTTTTCCAAACTCTTGTGCCCTTGTTTTGGACTATAATTTGCATGATTTGAATGGAACTAACCTGGACCGACGCTGTTTTCAGCAGAATTGCCTTGGTGTTATTTTTGTGCAGAAATCAAAGTTCTCCAAACGTCCTGAAAATTTACGGGGAGCAGTTTTGGAAAATATCAAAAATACCTGCGCCAGGATCCACCTTAGGGGGTGGGCCAGTGGGCCACAAGCCCGTGCTCCGCCACACCCCCCTAGTGGCGGTGGGCAGGCTTGTGGGGCCCACAGGCACCTGCGGCCCCCAACTCCAGCTCTATAAGTTGTCTTTCGTCCCAGAAAAAATAAAAAGAGAAGTTTTCATCGCGTTTCGATACGGAGGCGCCGCCACCACCTGTTCTTCATCTGGAGGGCAGATCTGGAGTCCGTCTTGGGCTCTGGAGAGGGGAAATTGTCGCCATCGTCATCATCAACCTTCTTCCCTCTCCAATTCCATGAAGCTCTTCGTCGTTCTTGAGTAATCTATTCGTAGGCTCGCTGGGCGGTGATGAGTAGGATGAGATCTATCATGTAATCGAGTTAGTTTTGATGGGGATTGATCCCTAGTATCCACTATGTTCTCAGATTTGATGTTGCTACTACTTTGCCATGCTTAATGCTTGTCACTAGGGCCCGAGTGCCATGATTTTAGATCTATAATTATTATGTTGTCACCAATATATGTGTGTTTTAGATCCGATCTTGCAAGATGTAGTTACCTACTATGTGTTATGATCCGGCAACCCCGGAGTGACAATAACCGGAACCACTCCCGGTGATGACCATAGTTTGAGGATTTCATGTGTTCACCAAGTGCTAATGCGTTGGTCCAGTTCTTTATTAAAAGGAGAACCTTAATATCCCGTAGTTTCCTTTTGGACCCCGCTGCCACGGGAGGGATGGACAATAGATGTCATGCAAGTTCTTTTCCCTAAGCACGTATGGCGACACACGGAATGCATGCCTACATCACATTGACGAACGGGAGCTAGCCACTTATCTCTCTGTGTTATAGCTGTTGCATGATGAATATCATCCAAACAAATCACCGACCCATTGCCTACGATTTTGTCCTACTGTTGCACCAAACAAATCACCGACCCATTGCCTACGAGTTTGTCTTACTGTTGCACCAAACAAATCACCGACCCATTGCCTACGAGTTTGTCCTACTGTTGCTACTGTTGTTACTTGTTTTGCTCTGCTGCTGCTACTACTATTGTTGCTACTGCTGTTACTTGTCTTGCTCTGCTGCTGCTGCTACTACTGTTGCTACTACTCTTGCTTGCTACTGTTGCTACTTGCTACTGCTGTCACTATTGTTGTTCCTTGCCAGTGCTATTGCTCGTTACACTGTCGTTACTCGTTACTTTGTTGTTACTATTGTGCTTCAGATACTAATCTTTCAGGTGTGGTTGAATCTGACAAATTCAGCTGCTAATACTTGAGAGTATACTCTCACCTCCTGACTGGCTTACCTACAAATTTGGGTCGAATACTCTACCCTCGAAAACTGCTGCAAACCCACGCGCTGGTGGGCCATCAACAACATTCTTCCAGTTTCATTGCCGGGGAGTGCTATCAGCATTCTTCTGGTGCTGTTGCAGGAGAAGGTTAGTTGTTATAAGCATTCGTCTAGCTAACACTAGAAATTGCAGGATCAGCACTTTTCTGGAGCCACTGCCAGGGAAGCACAGCTGACGTCACATATCACCGTTGTGGCTTTGCGTAAGTAAGATGCGATCATAATAGATACCCATAGCAGCCCCGTAAAATATGCAATAACAAATTAGAGGACATCTAACTTGTTTTTGCAGGGTATGCATGTGATGTAATATGGCCAACAACATGATGTGATATATTGGATGTATGAGATGATCATGTTGTAATAGTTAAATATCGACTTGCACGTCGATGCTACGGCAACCGGCAGGAGCCATAGGGTTGTCTTTAACTAATGTTTGTGCTTGCAGATGCGTTTACTACATTGCTAGGTAGTAGCTTTAGTAGTAATAGCATAGATAGCACGACAACCTCGATGGCGGCACAATTATGGAGATCGTGATGTTGGAGATCATGGTGTGGTGTCGGTGACGATGAAGATCATGTCGGTGCTTTGGTGATGGAGATCAACAAGCACAAGGTCATGGCCATATCATGTCACTTATTATTTGCGTGTGATGCTAATCCTTTTATGCACCTAATTTTGCTTAGAATGACGGTAGCATTATAAGGTGATACCTCACTAAAATTTCAATAATAAAATTGTGTTCTCCCCGACTATGCACCGTTGGGGCAGTTTGTCGTTTCGAGACACCACGTGATGATCGGGTGTGATAGACTCAACGTTCATATACAACGGGTGCAAAACAGTTGCACACGCAGAACACTCGAGTTAAACTTGACGAGCCTAGCATGTACAGACATGGCCTCGAAAAACAAGAGACCGAAAGGTCAAGCATGAACCATATAGTAGATATGATCAACATGGAGATGTTCACCACTGAAACTATACTCAACTCACATGATGATCGGACTTAAGTTAGTGAATTTGGATCATGCGACACTTGAATGACTAGAGGGATGTCTATTTGAGTGGGAGTTTATTAGTAATATGATTATCTAAAATCAATTGTCTTGAACATAGTCTAAGTAATATTCGCAAAATTTTATGTTGTAGATCAATGGCTCGTGCAGTAGCAACCCTCAATTTCAATACGGTCCTAGAGAAAGCTAAGCTAAAAGATTATGGTAGCAACTTTGTAGATTGGGCTCGAAATATTAGGCTTATCCTCCAAGTTGGGCAAAAGAATTATGTCTTTGATGCAGCGCTAGGAGATGAACCACCCGCTACGGCTGACCAAGATGTTTTGAACGCTTGGAAAACTCGTAAGAATGACTACTCACTAGTTCAATGTGCAGAGTTGTATGCCTTAGAACCAGGACTTCAAAGATGTTTTGAACTTCATGGAGCATATGAGATGTTCCAGGAGTTGAAGTTTATCTTTGAGAAGAATTTCCGGATCGAGAGGTATGAGACCTCTGATAAATTATATGCTTGCAAAATGGAGGAGAATTCGTGTGTCAGTGACCATGTGCTCAAAATGTCTCGGTACTCAAACCGTCTAGCTGAGCTGGGGATCGCTCTCCCGCAATAATCTATCACTGACAGAATTCTTCAATCGCTGCCACCTACCTACAAGAGCTTCGTGTTAAACTATAACATGCAAGGGATGAATAAGTCACCCGGCGAGTTATTTGCGATGCTGAAAGTCGTTGAGTCATAAATCCAGAAAGAATATCAAGTGTTGATGGTCAATAAGACCGCTAGTTTCAAGAAGAACGGAAAAGGCAAGAAGGGTAACTCCAAGAATAGTGGCAAAGTTGTTGCCCCTCCAACAATAAAACCCAAGGCTGGCCTAAGCCGGAAAGTGGGTGCTATTATTGCAAGGGAACTAGTCACTGGAAGCGCTACTGCCCCAAGTATCTGGCTGATAAGAAGGCGGCCAACGCCAAACAAGGTATATATATATATGATATACATGTTATTGATGTGTACCTCACCAACTCTCGTAGGAGTGACTGGGTATTTGATACCGGTTCTGTTCCTCACATTTGCAGCTCGAAACAGGAACTGCGAAATAAACGAAGGTTGGCGAAGGATGAAGTGACGATGCGCGTGGGAAATGGTTCCAAGGTTGATGCGATCGCCGTCGGCACGGTCTCACTTCAGTTACCATCGGGATTAGTTATGAACTTAAATAATTGTTATTTAGTGCCTGCGTTGAGCATGAACATTATACCTGGATCTTGTTTATTGCGAGATGGTTACTCATTTAAGTCTAAGAATAATGGTTGTTCTATTTATATGAGTAATATCTTTTATGGTCATGCACCCAATGTGAGGGGTTTGTTCATATTGAAACTAGATTGTGATGACACTCATATCCATAACATTGAGACCAAAAGATGTAGAGTTAACAATGATAACGCCACTTTCTTGTGGCACTACCGATTAGGTCATATTGGTGTTATGCGCATGAAGAAACTCCATTTTGATGGACTTTGGAGTCACTTGATTTTGAATCACTTGACACATGCGAACAATGGCTCATGGGCAATATGACTAAGACTCCGTTGTCTGGAACCATGGAGCGTGCGAGTGACTTATTGGAGTTCATACATACTGATGTGTGCGGACCAATGAGCATAGAGGCGCGCGGTGTGTCCGAACGTCGTAATCGTACTTTGTTAGATATGGTAAGATCTAGGATGTCTCTTACCGATTTGCCATTATCGTTTTGGGGCTATGCATTAGAGACAACTGCATTCACTTTAAATAGGGCACCATCAAAATCCGTTGAGAGGACACCATATGAGCTATGGTATGGCAAGAAGCCCAAGTTGTCATTTCTTAAAGTTTGGGGATGTGATGCTTATGTCAAAAAGCTTCAGCCTGAAAAGCTGGAACCCAAAGCGGAAAAGTGTGTCTTCATAGGTTACCCAAAGGAAATAGTTGGGTATACCTTCTATCTCAGATCCCAGGGCAAAGTGTTTGTCGCTAAGAACAGAGCTTTTCTTGAGAAAGAGTTTCTTTCGAAAGAATTGAGCGGGAGGAAGATAGAACTTGATGAGGTTACAGAACCTATGCTTCAACAAGATGGTGGCGCAGGGCAGAAAGAAATTTCTATCGAGGCAACACGTTACTGTCGGACCTCGCAGGTCGACAAGAGCACGTACTGCTCCCGAGTGGTACGGTAATCCTGTCTTGTCTATCATGTTGTTGGACAACAATGAGCCTGCAAATTATGGAGAAGTGATGGTGGGCCCAGATTCCAACAGATGGTTAGAAGCCATAAAATCCGAGATAGGACCTATGTATGAAAACAAAGTGTAGACTTTGGAAGTACTACCTGAAGGTCGCAAGGCTATTCAGAACAAATGGATCTTTAAGCAGAAGACGGACGCGGACGGTAATGTGACCGTTTATAAAGCTCGACTTGTGGCAAAGGGTTTTTCACAAGTTCAAGGAGTTGACTACAATGAGACATTCTCACCCATAGTGATGCTTATGTCCGTCCAAATCATGTTAGCAATAGCTGCATTTTTCGATTATGAAATCTAGTAGATGGATGTCAAAACGGCGTTCCTTAACGGGTTTCTTAAGGAAGAGTTGTATATGATACAACCCGAAGGTTTTGTCGATCCAGAGAATGTTGACAAGGTGTGCAAGCTCCAGCGATCCATTTATGGACTGGTGCATGCATCTCGGAGTTGGAATCAGCACTTTGATGAGGTGATCAAGGCGTTTGGGTTTATACAGGTTTTTGGAGAAGCTTGTATTTACAAGAAAGTGAGTGGGATCTCTATAGCGTTTCTAATATTATATGTGGATGACATATTGCTAATTGGAAACAATGTGGAGTTTTTGGAAAGCATAAAGGATTACTTGAATAAAAGTTTTCCATTGAAAGACCTAGGACAAGCTGCTTACATATTGGGCATAAAGATCTATAGAGATACGTCGAGGTGCCTAATAGCTCTTTCACAATGCACATACCTTGATAAAGTTTTGAAGAAGTTCAAAATGGAACAATCCAAGAAGGCGTTCTTGCATGTGTTACAAGGTATAAAGTTGAGTAAGACTCCATGACCAGTAACTGCAGAAGATAGAGAAAAGATGAGTGTCATCCCCTATGCTTCAGCCATAGGGTCTATCATGTATGCAATGTTGTGCACAAGACCGAATGTCATCCTGGCCATAAGTATGGTAGGCAGGTTTCAAAGTGATCTAGGAGTGGAACACTGGGCGGCGGTCAAGAATATTCTGAAGTACCTGAAAAGACTAAGGAAATGTTTCTCGTTTATGGAGGTGACGAAGAGCTCGTCGTAAAGGGTTACATAAATGCAAGCTTTGACACTGATCAGGATGACTCTAAGTCACAAACCGGATACATATTTTTCTTAACGGGGGTGCGGTAAGCTGGTGCAGTTCCAAGTAAAGCGTCGTAGCTGATTCTACCTGCAAAGCGGAGTACGTAGCTACCTCAGAGGGGGCCAAGGAGGGTGTCTGGATGAAGCAGTTCATGTCATATCTTGGAGTGGTGCCAAGTGCACTGGATCCAATCAATCAGTTCTGTGACAACACTGGTGCCATTGTTCTAGCCAAGGAACCAAGGTTTCACAAGAGGACCAGACACATAAAGCGATGCTTCAACGCTATCCCCGATTACATCAAGGAGGAAGACATAAATATTTGCAAAGTGCACACGGATCTGACTTTATGGGTGTTAGATTCATTACATTGTAAATCACATGAAGATGTGAGGCTAGATTATTGAGTCTAGTGCAAGTGGGAGACTGTTGGAAATATGACCCAGAGGCAATAATAAAATAGTTATTGTTATAATTTCTGTTTCAAGATAATCATTTATTATCCATGCTATTACTGTATTGAATGGAAACATAAATGCATGTGTGGATATATAGACAAAACAATGTCCCTAGTGAGTCTCTACTAGCATGTTGATCAAGGATGGTTAAGGTTTCCTAGCCATAGAAAAGTGTTGTCACTTAATGATGGGATCACATTATTAGGAGAATGATGTGATGGACAAGACCCAACCTATAAAGGTAGCATATGATCGTGTCATTTAGTTGCTATTGTTTTCTGCATGTCAAGTATTCATTCCTATGACAATGAGATTATGAAACTCACTGACACCGGAGGAATGTGTTGTGTGTATCAAACGTCGCAGCGTTACTAGGTGACTATAAAGGTACTCTACAAGCATCTCCGAAGGTGTCCGTTGAGTTAGCATGGATCAAGACTAGGATTTGTCACTCCGTATGACGGAGAGGTATCTCGGGGCCCACTCGGTAATACAACATCACATACAAGCCTTGCAAGCAATGTGACTAAAGAGTTAGTCATGGGATCTTGTATTACGGAACGAGTAAAGAGACTTGCCAGTAACGAGATTGAAATAGGTATGGAGATACCGACGATCGAATCTTGGGCAAGTAACATACCGAAGGACAAAGGGAATGGTATACATGATTATATGAATCCTTGACATAGAGGTTCAACCGATAAGATCTTCATAGAATATGTAGGATCCAATATGGACATCCAGGTCCCGCTATTGGATATTGTCCGGAGAGTGTCTTAGGTCATGTCTACATAGTTCTGGAACCCCCAGGGTCTACATACTTAAGGTTCGGTGATGTTTCGGTATAGTTCAGTGGTCAGTGCTGGTGACCGAAGTTTTGTTTAGAGTACCGAATGAGATCCTGGATGTCACGAGGAGTTCCGGAATGGTCCAGAAACAAAGATTGATATAGAGGAAGTTGGTATTTGGATTACGGAAGGATTTCGGGCATTACCTGTAGTGTACCGGGAGTGACGAATGGGTACCAGGGGTCCAGCAGGTGGGCTCACCACTCCCCAAGGGGTCCATGTGGACTTGATCGTGGCGCAACAGCCCTTGATGGGCGGACTAGTCAACCAAAGAAAGCCCATGAGGTAAAAAGTGGAAAAACCAAAAGAGGTGGACAACTTGGGGAGGAGTCCTAATCCAAGTTGGATTGGAGGAGGACTCCTCCTCTCCTAGTTCGGCGAGCCCAAGGGAGGTTCCCTTGGTACGCAATCCTAGCCCCTCCTTCCTCCTATATATACTAGAGGTTTGAGGGGTTTTTTGAGACACAATTTCAGCCACGTGCTACCCTCTCCTCTAGTTCTTATTTCTTCTTCTAGATCGGATTTCTGCGGTTCTTTGGTGAAGCCCTGTAGGATTAGATCACCACCATCACCGGCGCACCGTCAAGGTGGAGATCATCATTGAGTTGTACGTGTGCTGAACGCGGAGGTGCCGTCCATTCGGTGCTAGTTCGGGACGGATCGTGGGACGACGGTGATTTGGATCACGAAGACGTTCCACTACATCAACCGCATTTCTTAACGCTTCCCGCTTAGAGATCTACAAGGGTATGTAGATCCATCTCCCTCTCGTAGATGATCATCACCATGATAGGTATTCGTATTCGTAGGAATTTTTTTGTTTCCCATGCAACATTCCCCAACAAAGATCATGCAACTCCCGAACACCGGAGGAATACCTTGTGTGTATAAAACATCGCAACGTTACTCGGTGACTATAAAGGTGCTCTATAGGTATCTCCGAAGGTGTCTGTTGGGTAGGCACGGATCAAGACTGGGATTTGTCACCCCATGTGGCGGAGAGGTATCTCGGGGCCCACTCGGTAATACAACATCACAATAAGCCTTGCAAGCAATGTGACTAAGGAGTTACTCATGAGATCTTGTATTACACAACGAGTAGAGAGACTTGCCAGTAAAAAGATTGAACTAGGTATAGAGATACCGACGATCGAATCTCGGGCAAGTAACATACCAAAGGACAAAGGGAACTACATACGGGATTACCTGAATCCTTGACATAGAGGTTCAACTGATAAAGATCTTCGTAGAATATGTTGGATCTAATATGGACGTCCAGGTCCTTCTATTGGATATTGACCGGAGAGTGTCTCGGTCATGTCTGCATAGTTCTCGAACCTGCAGGGTCTGCACACTTAAGGTCTGGTGACGTTTTGGTATAGTTGAGTTATAGGTATTGGTGACCGAAGGTTGTTCAGGATCCCAAAAGATATCCTGGACGTCGCAGGGAGATCCGGAATGGTCCAGAGGTAAAGATTGATATATAGGAAGTCATGTTTTGTTCACTGGAAAAGTTTTGGGCTCATCGCTAGTGTACCAGGAGTGTCGGGAGGGTACCGGGGACCACCGGGAGGGGTGTGACAACCCAAGAGCCTTGTGGGCTGTGAGAAGAGATGGAGCAGCCCTTGGTGGGATGACCGAAACCTCTCTCAAAGGCCCATGCGGCTAGGAGTCCTCCCAAAGTAGTCCACCTTCCCACAAGGGAAGGTCGACTCTTCCATGGTTCTACCGACCACTTCTCCTTGGAGTAGGGGCCAAGGCTGCCTCCTCTCCTCTCCTCCTATATATACTATAGTTTTTTGAGGGTTTTGGATATAACAATCAGCCACGTGCTGCCCTCTCTCTAGATCTGTATCTCCTCTAGTCTAGTTTTCAACAGTGCTTAGGCAAAGCCCTGCTGGACTAGCTCCACCACCATCGTCGTCACGCCATCGCGCTGCTGTAGAACTCATCAACCTCTCCGCCCCCTCTTGCTGGATCAAGAAGGCGGAGATCATCGTCGATTTGTACGTGTGTTGAACACGGAGCTGCCGTCCGTTCGGCGCTAGATCGAGACGGATCGTGGGACATCGGCGATTTGGATCGCAAAGATGTTCCAGTACATCAACCATGTTTCTTAATGCTTCTCGCTTAGTGATCTACAAGGGTATGTGGATCCGACCTCCCTCTCATAGATGATCATCACCATGATAGGTCTTTGTGTGCATAGGAAATTTTTTGTTTCCCATGCAACGTTCCCTACCACCAGTTCCAACTACTGTGACAGTTGTACGTCTAGTTTGGAGCGGCTTGGTATTGAAACCAAAGGACACACAGTCCCGGCCCATACAGTCCCTACCGTATTCTCCTTGAGCTAAGGGCACACACTCCTCGCCCAACACTCGTGGTAAGTCTTTAGGGAAGACTTCCAAACCCTCACGAACTCAGTCACCCGGCGATCCACAATGGACTGCTGGATGCTCTAGGCCGTGATGCCTAACCATATGGAGGATGCACAATCCTCAAAGGTAACAAGCGTTGGTTCCACACAGGAATAATTTCTTCAGTGATGCTCAATCATTTGGGTTTTGGTTTGGGTTTGGGTGTTTGGGGTATTTCCTCACTTGATGATTTTCTCTCAAAGTCCTCGAGGAGTTAGGTTGCTCTAAATGACAAGTGTCAGTTTCTCTCAGAGCAGCCAACTAGGTAGTGGTTGTGGGGGCGGCTACTTATAGCCTCGGAGCATCCCGACATGATTTGACATTAATGCCCTCAATGATATGACCGTTGAGTAGATAAGATTTGGGACAGGTGGCAAGTGGCGCGGCAACGGTCGGAACTTTCAACTGTGGAAGTCCTCATGTCTCTCATGTTCCTCACTTTGAGGATCTCGTAGGTGTAGGTTTGAGTTGACCATCATGAGGAAATTCTTTCCATAGTTTTACCTCGACCCCCTTTAACACTGCGGTGTTCCTATGACTCAAGAATGAAGAAAATGAAACAGAAAGAGTAAATCTTCAAGCTTCAAAGCCTTTAGAGTATTTTCTTTGGGACGCACCGAATTCCTCATCTTCAATATCTTCATGAGGAATATCAATTTCTTCAATATTTCTTTGCGATTTCTTCGCGATCAAAGTCTTCAAGGAATGACCAAAGTCTTCACCCGAAGACATACATTTTTAGGGGTCGATATTCTTCGAATAACTCAAACTCCTCAACGACTTATAGAGCATGTGTACACTTACAAACTTATCAGTCTCTTAACCTATAAGTCTTCAAACCATCAAAATCACTAAGGGGAACTAGAGGTACTTACAGATGACCACTCGACACATTATGATATATATAATCATATGGGTCTGCTTATGTACATTTCGTGACATGCTTTGGTTTTTGATACGATTCTAAGTCAAGACATGTATTTTTGTAAAATAATATTTCAGTAAAGCGTCACAAATAATTATGCATAATTGAGAAAAGTAACAGTCATAATCAATGCTTACTTGGTCCATTATACATAAGATTTTCATCGTTCACATCATCATACTCAATGTTTTCTTCGGTATTTTCCAAATAATCTGCTGAAAAATTATCTCTAGTTGTACATAGATGAAATATTCGTTATGTGCTAAATATAGACTAAATCATTATTTTCTATGACTAAAATTACCATGAATGACAGGAAAATAAACCTCGGGCACATAAGTGATGTCTTCATGCAAGTTGTTGGTATTTCCATGAGGATCCCGTGTAGTGCTACAACTTTCTTTTTCTGACCACTTTCTTTTATTAGGGCTACAAATCTCTTGTACGTGTGTTTCTTCCTGATCATGTGATAGTTGTGAGTAGACACCGGTGCAATGTTGTCGCTTATGCTGACCTATAATTTTAAATTCATATTTTGTAGATTATTTTTCCGAGGATATTGATGATAAATATATGCCAGATGGAGTAATAGTGAATCAACTTCCAACTTTTCGACGGCTTGTCTCACAACCACCACTATCTGCCACCGTTTTCAAGGAAAATGAGTCAACGGCAGTGTAATGAAATAAAATAGATACTTGTTAATTAATTATATATCACAACCTTGTTTGCCTTTTGATGAAGACCTTAGTTGAGTACATACTGAATCGCGCCTCTCACGGTTTGAACTGCCACGACTTCCTCTCGTGTAATGTAGGTTCAGTTTACCCAATCGTTATACAACGTACAATAAAAGTAATGAAGTAAACGAACATTTAATTACCATTGATAAAATTGGTAATGCATATTTTATTGATTAGAACAGTCATGTGTCATGTATTGGTTCGTATTATTAGTTCTCAATTTTTCCTGATGTCGTGTTGGTTGTGTGTTGTTACAACTTGCACTGCACTCACACTACATTCTTTTATACTCACAATTCCTTTACAGATAGGCTTCCCTCTGATGTGGAGTCATCTGCAAATACCTATCTCGTTCGCGGTAACGCTTACGATGGGAAGAATTCATTCACATAGCGTTTTTAGTTTTTGCTAAAGCATCACTATGTTGTGCAACCACAACTACTATTTCCCAGCAAAACAAAAGAAACAAAAACACATACTATATCAAGGCAAGCGATCAATAGGAATAATAATAGAAGACATCGGTATTAATAAAAAACCGTACATTGGTTCCCTTTTGGTGAAGTCGTTGACTGAACATCTGTAATATCCCTGAAAGGAACTAGGCCTTCCATCTCCTGGGTTTTACTGGATGGCTCGTGGTTATGATTTCGATTCTTGATTATTATAAGCCACGTGTTTTCAGCCACAACCTATAGTATAGAAGCATTAGACCCTTTTTAGGTTGCGAAACCTAGAAAAATAATTAAAGCATACACAAATTTGCAAACAACTATGAGACATGAACATAATGAACACGTTCTTTATGTTCAGATAGCAATGCCTTTTATTGTATACCAACAGCTGCTTGGACATAAGCACAAACACCTTGCGTGCAAGAAAAACAAAAAAAAATCAATACTTATAGACAGATCAGTGAATATGTATTTCATATAACGAGAATTGTAAGTTCCGAACGTTCGGATCTGTAAGATAGATCCGAACATTTTTTCGCTCCCTTGATCGCTCTCGATTCCTTTCTTTTGCTTCAAAACTGCCTTCGCGGGAGAGAAAAAATATATTTCCATGACTAGGATTCAAACTCCGGTCTCGTGGAGAAGATCCATAGTAGGCTACCACCACACCACTTGAAGTCTTTTTGTCAATTAAGCGATAGTCAGCATACTTGACCCGATAGAGCCATGCCGGCATACTTGACCGGAGACCTGATAACTTATGCACCTCGGTCTTGATAACTTTGGTATGGGGGGGGGGGGGGGGTTGATGAAATATCCCCCCCCCCCCCCGCGCGGTAACTTTTGTGTGAATAGATGGTAACTCACACATCATGGAGCTAATAACTTATGTACCTCGGTCATGGTAATTTTGGAGACGGGGCAGGGAGAGTTGATGAAATATCCTATCAGAAATTTTTGTGTGAATACCATGGTAAGTCACACATCGTAGACCCAATCACTTATGTACACCGGTCCTCGTAACTTGGCAACGGGGGTTTGGAGGGGGGTTGATGAAATATCTCCACATACACCCGATAATTTTTGCGTAAATAGCATGGTATTTTATGCACAACATATCTGATTATAGGTGGACAACAGGCTGACCAGGGTACGACACAACCCGACACACACCTAAACAGCCCTGGACTGACACGACCCGCAAAGTTCTGTTTTATGAAGTGAGTAATGCCATGTCGGCATGTGGACCTCACCCTACGGCCGAGGCACGTCATTGATGGTAGGCGATACTATAAACATGATAATTTACTTATAAACATCATGGTAAAATTTTGACCCAGGCCAAAAAAAGATAGTTGAAACACCTCCGGTAACTTCAGTGTAAACACCATGATAAGTTAGTACTGCGGGCATGGTAACTTCTGACCTAAAAAAAGTCGTCAAAACATACCAACATGAAATCTAGTTTCGAAGGTCTCATCGCGACGAACCTTTTATGTGAAAACGGTTTTTCGATCGGAGCGATGGTTTGAGCTACAAAACATTTTGAAATCTGAAATCTAATGAAATCTTTGACGATGTCACCAATCTTGTCTTACTTGCATGCATGCACGAAGGCATGGACTTGCATGCAACGCTAGTATCACTAGTATCGCGAGGGTAGGGGTCGTTCAGATCTATCCAACATATCCGAACATTAGGATTGTATCGTTGTCCTTCATATAATCGTTAGCAATAAGGATCACTTGTGCAACATTCACATGCAAAAGTACCATCAAAGGATCTCAAAGGAACAGATTAGGATGGGCCATAAAGAAGGAATAGCTCACTTGTGGTCAGTTTGTTGGTGGCACTTTGGTTAGCTGGTCGTAGTAGGATGTCCACCTCTCATGAACCTGGACTCACCAGGCGGTAAGAAAATTCGAACCAATTCAGAGCTTGCAATGACACGATGATGGAGCTGCAATCTGGATGTTGAGGTTATTCGAATGATCTGGGGGTGTGGACGGCGGTTATGGAGTGATGGAGATCGTGGTGTGTGACAGACAAGCTAGAGAAATTACACAAAGACCATATGGATGTGGTGGGGAATTGATTGTTGGAGGCGTGCGTTCTCAAGTTTTCAAGAAGGGGTGACTTAGTTCGGAGACTTTGGCAGGATTAGGTGGGTGGCGTATCCGGGTAATATGGGTCGTTCGATCTGATAAAGTGGATGGCTATAGATGATTCCGTTAAGTAACTTGGTCGGTAAAACATGCAAGTAAAAGGTGGATTCAAAAATTCCAAAAAATATGTACTATCGAGATTTGTATATTCCGAACGTTCGGAATATCATAACACATCCGAACGATCTTGATGGCACACGATCATGATCCCACACTACAGTCTAGTTGCGGATTTAATGAGATCCAATTTTATGGAAACAAACACGTCATGAAATAACTACCCCTTTATTGACTTTCTGATCGCATGGCCGTGAACGCAGAGTTTTTCGTGTTTAATAAATTTCCTACCATGCTGTTTTAATGGGATCCTATTTTGTAGGAAAAATTTCTGTGGTGCAAAGGTGTCCAGATAAATAGCCAAACATTGTTATGGTATCCAGCAATCAAACCCACAACCCCAGGTGCCACTCAAACCAACAACCTCATGTGCCAATTAAACGACAACGACCAAGTAGGCCAAATAAATTTGATGGTTTGTCACAAGATACACACTACTCATACCTTCTTTATACGAGTTTCTAAAAGAAATTGAATCAACAGTCTTATTGGTCCCAATTACTTTAGGTTGTGCATTCAAGTTCGATCGTTTTCTTGCACGTTACATACCACTTCACATGGTTCGAAAGGTTTTTAAAACATTTATGATAAGTTTTGTGTAAATAGCATGGTAATTTACGCGCTTATGTTCGAACATCATGATAATTTTACCCAGAAAAGAAGTTTGTTGAAACATATATCATAACTTCGGTGTAAATTGCATGATAACTGAAGTACCACCGACCTAGTAAATTACATACAAACACCATGATAACTTTGACCCTAGAGTTTTTTTTATTTTAAAACATAGATATACGTAAACGACGAACGTCCCATTTTTTAGTCATATGTAAATGATTTCTCACACGAGATCTTTTCATTGCAACATATTCCCGGTAATTTTTTTCATAAAATTGGCTCATGGACTCGATAACTTAGATACAAACATCACGATAACTTTAATCCATGGATGAAAGTTGTTGAAAAGATACCATCAATAACTTCTTTGTAAATAGGATGATAATATACAATCCCGGACTTGATAACTTAGGTATAAACGCTACAATAACTTTAACCCGTTGAAAAAACTTGTTGAAAACATACTCCGATAACATTTGTGTAAATGACATGGTAATATAGGTTTCCAGACCTGATAACTTAGGTACAAACAGTACGATAACTTTGAGACTTGAAAAAAACTTGTTGGAAACATACTCTGATAACTTTTTGTGTAAATAGCATGATAATTTAGGCTCTTGGTCTTGATAATTAGGTACAAACACCACGAGAACTTGGACCCGTGAAAAAAAGATTGTTGGAAATATACATCGATAATTTCTGCATAAATAAAATGGTAGTTTTGACAAACGTGATAACTTACGTTCAAAAATCATGCTATCTTAGACATTAACATTTTAACAACTTGATATTTTAGCATGAGTAGCCTGGTAAATGGGTGTGAATTACCTAATAAATCTAGCACGAGTAGCCTCGTACGTCTAGCATAAGCAGTCTTGCTTTATTTATCTCGAACTTAGTTATATGTATCTATAGTAGTAGAGATATAACTCACGATGTATCTAGTAATGTGCATTTGGTATTCTAAATATACCTATTTTTCTATTTTTAATGTAGTTAAAGTTTGTTCACTTTATCCAGTCTGTTACCTCAATGTTTCTTTAACTACTTGTATTATTCAATTTTCATTTTGTACTCACTCTCGTTATCTAAGGACATCTCTACTCGATCCTTATAATTTGCAGGAGGACATGACTTGTTACTTTAAAAAAGTATATTTTTTTATTAAAAATGGACGCTTCTAGTCAATCCCTTAATTTTAATGGAGAGATTTTTTCCAAATTCGTTAATTTTGGGCCACCGAGATAAACTTCACTACTAAATTGTTTAATTAATGGCATATTACTCACATGTTTCACTAGTTCTTCTCTAAAAGCACCGATTGAAAGAGAACTATAAAAATATACATGCTTCAATAGAAACATCAGTTACGTAGCTTCTTCTACTCATCCAATCAATGCCTTCTCTATGTGTTTTTGTCTACACTCTTATTTTTCTCTATTGGCTTCTCGACTTTGCACACTTCTTTCTTCTCCGCTGCCTAATACTTGGGCATTGCATCTTCTCTAGTCTAATCTCTAGCAAGTAGTGCACCAACATGTACCAAAATTCTAGCTCTCAATAGATCAATGTACAATTCTTCCAAATACCGAAATGTGCATCCTTCCTACATACAATTTTGAGCAAACAATGAGTTTCAAATTATGAAGAATCCAAAGAAAACGTCCTTTCACACTTGTACTAGAGTGAAAAAAAATACTAAAATAAATGGAGAAATAAAATAAGGAGAATTAATGTGATGTTTTAGACGGATACGATGGCGCCGAGGCACAACCTCGTTCTTCTCTCTCATTGAATATAGTTGTGATTTTTGACTATTAGCACATTGTGCTTGAGTTGGTACCTCACATTCTAGGATAAGTGCAATATCAATGGTGAGCAGACCCTTGCATAAAATTGTCTCTCCAACTGTGTCATATTGAGACAACTCATTCATCCTACTATTACCTACACACTTCACTTGCTTGCAAATAAGGAGATCAAGGGAATTGACAAGTCTCTTGTCCGTGTCGGCTGCAAGTTGTTTGCTCTTTTATGTACAACCACTGAAGACGATTGTGGATTAATATTTCTATTGGTTTGATAAACATCGATTTCATAAATGAGGGAAATATTTACCCGTATTATGCTGCAATTAGCTGCTCCTCTCCATGGAAAATACAATGCAGATCACAAGTATCAACCCACTAAAGCCATTAAAAGTCTGAATGCAACATTTTGCAAGGTTTCTGAGAAAGCCAACTCAGAAGATATCTTGAGTAGGAGGATGAAGAAAAGCAAGGGGGGGTGCTTCACTCACAAGGGAGGCAAAGGAGCTAAAGAGCAGGCCAAGAAATGGATATAGTTACTTTATGCTGGAGACGAAAAGTTTAGCATCTTTTGGGCCATGTCATTGTCATGTTATTGTACTATGCTTACGATAAACAGTAGCTCTATGTACTTTTGCTACTCAGTTTCATCACATGCTATCTATCCCCAAGATATTATATCTCGATCATGTGGTCTTATTTGGAAACAATATGTCATGGACAACATGTGTTTTTAGAGTTTCTTTAAGACGATCTTTCCTCCATGTATAATTCAGACGAAGATGTGCAATTCCGAAGGGCCCAAAAACTTTTCGGTATGAAGACGTTTGGAAGCCTCATTTGGAGTATGATCAGTTAGTCGCGGAGGCATGGCAGCAAAATCACTCCGGGCAGGGACTTGCAAGTGTCCAGGACATCCTGACGCAGCTTCAGAGCGAGTTGGGGACTTGGGTTGCGAAGGAGTTCGGTTCCCTGGCCAAGAAGGTGAAGAAATTGCAGGTTAAACTAGATAAATTACGAGAACGCTCTATTTGGTGGGGACCATGCGATGAAGACAAGGCCACTATGTTGAAACTTCGTGAGGCATTGAGGCAAGAGGAAATCTGGATTAGATAGCGTTCTCGTGTCTCGTGGCTTCGGCAAGGGGATACAAATACAACTTACTATCATGCACAAGCTGCGCATAGGAAGCGCATCAATAGAATTGCCAATCTTCGTTGTACAGATGGGTCTTTGTGTGTGTCCGAAGCTGAACTACTCACAGCGATTCAGATCGCGGTGGATTCCGATCTATGTGTCGAACTACGGCACCTCCACGTTCAACACACGTGCAGCCCGGTGACGTCTCCAACACCTTGAACCAGCAAGGAGGAAGGAGAGGTTGAGGGAGAGAGCTCCGGCAGCACGACGGCGTGGTGGCGGTGGAGCTACGTGGTTCTCCGGCAGAGCTTCGCTAAGCTATGCGGAATACGAGGATAGAGAGAGGAAGGGCTGCGCCGAGAGAGAGTTTTCGCGTCTCAAATCATCAAAAACTCCACTATATATAGGGGGAGAGGGAGGAGGTGTCCACCCTTAGGGTTCCCGCCCCTAAGGGGTGCGGCAGCCCCATCTAGGGCAGGGGGTGGCGGTTAGGGCAAGGGAGAGGACGGGTGGCGCCCTAGATGGGCCTTGGGCCCCCTCCCGTGCTACGGTTTGCCCCCCTTCCTCCCTTGCTGCACCTTGGGCCTACGTGGGAGGCGCACCAACCCACTCTGGGCTGGTTCCCTTCCACCTTTTGGCCCATGCTAGCCTTTGGGGCTGGTGTCCCCTCCCGGTGGACCCCCGAAACCCTTCCGGTGGTCCCGGTACGTTACCGGTGAAGCCCGAAACATTTCCGGTGTCCAAAACCTCTCATCCTATATATCAATCTTTACCTCCGGACCATTCCGGAGCTCCTTGAGATGTACAGGATCTCATCCGGGACTTCTAACAACCTTCGGTAACCATGTACACTATTTCCCTATAACCCCGGCGTCATCGAACCTTAAGTATGTAGACCCTACGTGTTCCGGAGACATGCAGACATGACCAAGACATCTCTCCGGCCAATAACCAACAGCGGGATGGATATCCACGTTGGTTCCCACATGTTCCACGATGATCTCATCGGATGAACCATGATGTCAAGGATTCAATCAATCTCGTATGCAATTCCATTTGTCTATCGGTATGATACTTACCCGAGATGCGATCGTCGGTATCCCCATACCTTGTTCAATCTCGTTACCCGGAAAATCTCTTTACTCGTTCCGTAACACATCATCCTGTGGCTAACCCCTTAGTCACACTAAGCACAATATGATGATGGATTACCGAGTGGGCCCAGAGATACCTCTCTGTCACATGGAGTGACAAATCCCGGTCTCGATTCGTACAACTCAACACACACTTTCGGAGATACCCGTAGTGCACCTTTATAATCACCCAGTTACGTTGTGATGTTTGGTACACCCAAAGCACTCCTACAATATCCGGGAGTTGCACAATCTCACGGCCTAAGGAAATGATACTTGACATTAGAAAAGCTTTAGCAGACGAACAACACGATCTAGTGCTATGCTTAGGATTGGGTCTTGTCCATCACATCATTCCCCAATGATGTGATCCCATTATCAATGAAATCCAATGTCCATGATCAAGAAACCATGATCATCTATTGATCAACGAGCTAGCCAACTAGAGGGTCACTAGGGACACATTGCGATCTATATATTCACACATGTATTACAGTTTCTGGTTAATACAATTATAGCATGAATAATAGACAATTATCATGAACTGGAAATATAGTAATAAGAACTTTATTATTGCCTCTAGGGCATCCAAGAGTCTCCCACTTGAACTAGAGTCAATAATCTAGTTACATTGTGATGAATCGAACACCCATAGAGTTCTGGTGCGGATCATGCTTTGCTCGTGGAAGAGGTTTACTCAACGGGTCTAAGACATTCAGATCTGTATGTACTTTACAAATATATATATATGTCCATCCTGGATGTACCCACGAATGGAGTTGAAGCGGCGCTTGATGTGCTTGGTCTTCTTGTGAAACATCAGCTCCTTTGCAATAGCAATAGCTCCAGTGTTGTCACAGAACAGATTCATCGGGCCCGACGCACTTGGAATCACTCCTAGGTCGGTGATGAACTCCTTCATACATACTCCTTCCTGTGCAGCTTCCGAAGCAGCTATGTACTCCGCTTCACATGTAGATTCCGACACGATGCTTTGCTTGCAACTGCACCATCTTACTGCCCCATTATTCAAAATGTACATATATCCTGTTTGTGACTTGGAGTCATCCGGATCTGTGTTGAAGCTAGAATCAACGTAACCCTTTACGACGAGCTCTTCGGCACCTCCATAGACGAGAAACATATCCTTAGTCCTTTTCAGGTACTTTAGGATATTCTTGACTGCTGTCTAGTGATCCACTCCTCGATCACTCTGGTACCTCCCTACCAAACTTATGGCAAGGTTCACATCAGGTCTGGTACACACCATGGTATACATGATAGAGCCTATGGCTAAAGCATAGGGGATGGTACTCATATTTTCTCTATCTTCCGTCGTGGTCGGTCGTTGAGTCGCACTCAACCTCACACCTTGCAATACAAGAAAGATCACCTTCTTAGCCTTCTCCATATTGAACTTCTTCAATATCTTGTCAAGGTATGTGCTTTGTGAAAGACCTATGAGGCGTCTCGATCTATCTCTATAGATCTTGATGCCTAATATGTAAGCAGCTTCTCCAAGGTCCTTCATTGAAAAAATCTTATTCAAATAGGCCTTGATGCTTTCCAATAGTTCTATATCATTTCCCATCAACAATATGCCATCCACATATAATATGAGAAATGCTACAGAGCTCCCACTCACTTTCTTGTAAATATAGGCTTCTCCAAAAGTCTGTATAAACCCAAATGCTTTGATCACCTCATCAAAGCGAATGTTCCAACTCCGAGATGCTAGCACCAGCCCATAGATGGAGCGTCGGAGCTTGCATACCTTGTTAGCGTTGCTAGGATCGACAAAACCTTCCAGCTGTATCATATACAATTCTTCTTTAAGAAAGCCGTTCAGGAATGGTGCTTTGACGTCCATTTTCCAGATTTCATAAGCATAAAATGCGGCAATTGCTAACATGATTCGTACCGACTTCAGCATCACTATGGGTGAGAAGGTCTCATCGTAGTCAATCCCTTGAACTTGTCGATAACCCTTAGCGACAAGTCGGGCCTTATAGATGGTCACATTACCATCCGCGTCAGTCTTCTTCTTGAAGATCCATTTATTTTTTATGGCTCGCCGATCATCGGGAAAGTCCACCAAAGTCCATACTTTGTTCTCATACATGGATCCTATCTCGGATTTCATGGCCTTAAGCCATTTGTTGGAATCCGGGCCCGCCATCGCTTCTTCATAGTTCTAAGGTTCACTGTTGTCCAACAACATGATTTCAATGACAGGGTTGCCGTATCATTCTTGTCCAGAACGTACCCTTGTCGACCTTCGAGGTTCAATAGCAACTTGATCTGAAGTGTCATGATCATCATCATTAACTTCATCTCTAGCCGGTGCAAGCGTCTCTGAAACATTTTCTTGCGCTGCGCTACTCTCCGACTCGAGAGGAGGTACAATTACCTCATCAAGTTCTATTTTCCTCCCACTTCTTTCGAGAGAAACTCTTTCTCTAGAACGGATCCGTTCTTAGCAACAAAGATCTTTCCTTCGGATCTAAGATAGAAGGTGTACCCAATAGTTTCCTTACGGTATCCTATGAAGACGCATTTTTCCGCTTTGGGTTCGAGCTTCTCTGGTTGAAGTTTCTTCACATAAGCATCACATCCCCAAACTTTAAGCAACGATAGCTTAGGTTTCTTGCCAAACCATAATTCATACTGTGTCATGTCAACGGATTTAGACGGTGCCCTACTTAAAGTGAATGCGGCAGTTTCCAATGCATATCCCCAAAATGATAGCGGTAAATCGGTAAGAGACGTCATAGATCGCACCATATCCAATAAAGTGCGATTACGACGTTTAGACACACCGTTACACTGCGGTGTGCCAGGCGGCGGGAGTTGTGCAACAATTCCACATTTCCTTAGGTGTGTGTCAAACTCGTGACTCAAATATTCTCCTCCACGATCAGATCGTAGAAACTTTATTTTCTTGTCACATTGATTCTCCACCTCACTCTGAACTTCCTTGAACTTTTCAAAGGTTTCAGACTTGTGCTTCATTAAGTAGACATACCCATATCTAATTAAATCAATAGTGAGGGTGAGAACATAACGATGGCCATAACGAGATTCAACGCTCATTGGACCGCATACATCGGTATGTATTATTTCCAACAAGTTAGTTGCTCGCTCCATTGTTCCGGAGAATGGAGTCTTGGTCATCCTACCCATGAGGCACGGTTCGCATGTGTCAAATGATTTAAAATCAAGTGACTCCAAAAGTCCATCTGTATGGAATTTCTTCATGCGCTTTACGTCGATATGACCAAGGCGGCAGTGCCACAAGTATGTGGGACTATCATCATCAACCTTACATCTTCTGGTACTCACACTATGAATATGTGTAACATCCCGATCGAGATTCATCAGGAATAAACCATTAACCAGCGGGGCATGACCATAAAACATACCACTCATATAAATAGAACAACCATTATTCTCAGATTTAAATGAGTAGCCATCTTGCATCAAGCGAGATCCCGATACAATGTTCATGCTCAAAGCTGGTACTAAATAACAATTATTAAGGTTTAAAACTAATCCCGAAGGTAGATGTAGAGGTAGCGTGCCGACGGCGATCTCATCGACCTTGGAACCATTCCGGACGCACATCGTCACCTCGTCCTTAGCCAGCCTATGCTTGTTCCGCAGTTCCTGCTTAGAGTTGCAAATGTGAGCAACAGCACCGGTATCAAATACCCAGGAGCCACTACGAGCGCTGGTAAGGTACACATCAATAACAAGTATATCACATATACCTTTGATGTTGTCGGCCTTCTTGTCCGCTAAGTACTTGGGGCAATTCTGCTTCCAGTGATTGTTTCCCTTGCAGTAGTAGCACTCAGTCTCAGGCTTAGGTCCTCTCTTTGACTTCTTCACGGTAAGTGGCTTACCGGGCGCGGCAACTGCTTTGCCATCTTTCTTGAAGCTTTTCTTACCCTTGCCCTTCTTGAAACTGGTGGTCTTATTGACCATCAACACTTGATGCTCTTTCTTGATTTCTACCTCCGCAGATTTCAGCATTGTATACAACTCGGGAATAGTCTTTTCCATCCCTTGCATGTTCTAATTCATCACAAAGCCTTTGTATCTAGGTGGAAGCGACTGGAGGATTCTGTCAATGGCCGCATCATCCGAAAGTTCAACTCCCAGTTGAGTCAAGCGGTTGTGCAACCCAGACATTTTGAGTATGTGCTCACTGACAGAACTATTCTCCTCCATCTTACAGCTAAAGAACTTGTCGGAGAGTTCATATCTCTCGACCTGGGCATGAGCTTGAAAAACAAGTTTCAGCTCCTCGAACGTCTCATATGCTCTGTGTCGCTCAAAACGCCTTTGGAGCCCCAGTTCTAAACTGTAAAGCATGCCGCACTGAACGAGAGAGTAGTCATCACTCCACGACTGTCAGGCGTTTCTAGCGTCCTGGTTGGCCGCCGGAACGGGAGGATCACCTAGCGGTGCATCAAGGACATATGCCTTCTTGGAAGCCATGAGGATGAGCTTCAAGTTACGAGCCCAATCCGCATAATTGCTACCATCGTCTTTCAGCTTAATTTTCTCTAGGAATGCGTTGAAGTTGAATGGGACATTTGCATTGGCCATTGGATCTACAATATTTGTAAATACAATTGTAGACTAAGTTCATGATAATTAAGTTCATATAATCAAATTACTAATGAACTCCCACTTAGATCGACATCCCTCTAGTCATCCAAGTGACACATGATCCACGTCGACTAGCCCATGTCCGATCATCACGTGAGATGTACTAGTCATCAATGGTGAGCATCTCCATGCTGATCGTATCGACCATACGACTCATGTTCGACCTTTCGGTTTCTCGTATTCGAGGCCATGTATGTACATGCTAGGCTCATCGAGTCAACCTAAATGTTTTGTGTGTGTAAACTGGCTTACACCCGTTGTATGCGAACGTTAAAATCTATCACACCCGATCATCACGTGGTGCTTCGAGACAACGAACCTTCGCAATGGTGCACACTTAGGGGAATACTTATCTCAAAATTTTAATGAGGGATCATCTTGTCTTTGCTACCGTCGTTCTAAGCAATAATATGAAAAACATGATAAACATCACATGCAATCATATAGTGACATGATATGGCCAATATCATCTTGCTCCTTTGATCACCATCTTTGGGGCACCATGATCATCATTGTCACCGGCAAGACACCATGATTTCCATCATTGTGTCTCCGTGAAGTCGTCACGCCAACTATTACTTCTATTACTAGAGCTAACCGTTAGCGGTAAAGTAAAGTAATCAACATGGCATTGCATCTCATACAATAAATTAAGACAACTCCTATGGCTCTTGCCGGTTGTCATACTCATCGACATGCAAGTCGTTAATCCTATTACAAGAACATGATCAATCTCATACATCACATATGTAATATCACATCCTTTTGGCCATATCACATCACATAGCATACCTTGCAAAAACAAGCTAGACGCCCTCTAATTGTTGTTGCAAGTTTTACGTGGCTGGTTTGGGTTATTAGCAAGAATGCTTCTTACCTACGTGGCAGCAACAACATTGATATTCCAATGCTATTTACCCTTCATAAGGACCCTTTTCATCGAATCCTATTCGACTAAAGTGAGAGAGAAAGACACCCACTAGCCACCTTATGCACCAAGTGCATGTCTGTCGGTGGAACCAGTCTCACGTAAGTGTACGTGTAAGGTCGGTTCGGGCCGCTTCATCCCACAATACCGCCGAAAAAGGAAAAGACTAGTAACGGCAAGCAACTTGAAAAATCAGCGCCCACAACTTTTGAGTTCTACTCGTGCATAGAATCTATGCACAGAACCTTGGCTCGGATGCCACTGTTGGAGATCGTAGTAATTTCAAAAAAAAAATCCTACGCCAAACAAGGATCTATCTATGGAGAAACCAAGAACGAGGGAGGTTGTAGAGCATATTCATACCTTCGAAGATCGCTAAGCGGAAGCATTACTATGAACGCGGTTGATGGAGTCGTACTCGCAGCGATTCAGATCGCGGTGGATTCCGATCTATGTGCCAAACTACGGCACCTCCGCGTTCAACAGACGTGCAGCCCGGTGACGTCTCCAACACCTTAAACCAGCAAGGACAAGGAGAGGTTGAGGGAGAGAGCTCCGGCAGCACGACAACATTGTGGCGGTGGAGCTACGTGGTTCTCCGGCACAACTTCGCTAAGCTATGCGGAAGACGAGGATAGAGAGAGGAAGGGCTGCGCCGAGAGAGAGAGTTTTCGTGTCTCAAATCAGCCAAAAACGCCACTATATATAGGGGGAGAGGGAGGAGGTTCCCACCCTTAGGGTTCCCACCCCTAAGGGGTGCGTCAGCCCCATCCAGGGCAGGGGCAGCGGCCAGGGCAAGGGAGAGGAGGGGTGGCGCCATAGATGGGCCTTGGGCCCCCTCCCGCGTTAGGGTTTTCCCCCTTCCTCCCTTGCTGCGACTTGGGCCTAGGCGGGAGGAACACCAGCCCACTCTGGGCTGGTTCCCTTCCACCTCTTGGCCCATGCTAGACTTTGGGGCTGGTGGCCCCTCCCGGTGGACCCCCCGGAACCCTTCCGGTGGTCCCGGTACGTTACCGGTGAAGCCCGAAACATTTCCGGTGTCCAAAACCTCTCATCCTATATATCAATCTTTACCTCCAGACCATTCTGGAGCTCCTCGCGATGTCCGGGATCTCATCCGGGACTCCGAACAACCTTAGGTAACCATGTAGACTATTTCCCTATAACCCTAGCGTCATCGAACCTTAAGTGTGTAGACCCTACAAGTTTGGGAGACATGCAAACATGACCGAGACATCTCTCCGGCCAATAACCAACAACGGGGTCTAGATATCCATGTTGGTTCCCACATGTTCCACGATGATCTCACTGGATGAACCACGATGTCAAGGATTCAATCAATCCTGTTTGCAATTCCCTTTGTCTATCGGTATGATACTTTCCCGAGATTCGATCGTGGGTATCCCCATATGTTGTCCAATCTCGTTACCCGACAAGTCTTTTTACACGTTCCGTAACACATCATCCCGTGGCTAGCCCTTTAGTCACACTGAGCTCAATATGATGATGGATTATCGAGTGGGCCCAGAGATACCTCGCTGTCACACGGAATGACAAATCCCGGTCTCGATTCGTACAACTCAACAGACACTTTCGAAGATACCCGTAGTGCACCTTTATAATCACCTAGTTACGTTGTGATGTTTGGTACACCCAAAGCAATCCTCCGGTATCCGGGAGTTGCACAATCTCACGGTCTAAGGAAATGATACTTGACATTAGAAAAGCTTTAGCAGACAAACAAAATGATCTAGTGCTATGCTTAAGATTGGGTCTTGTCCATCACATCATTCCCCAATGATGTGATCCCGTTATCAATGACATCCAATGACCATGATCAAGAAACCATGATCATCTACTGATCAACGAGCTAGCCAACTAGAGGCTCACTAGGGACACATTGTGATCTATATATTCACACATGTATTACGGTTTCTGGTTAATACAATTATAGCATGAATAATAGACAATTATCTTGAACTCGAAATATAATAATAACAACTTTATTATTGCCTCTAGGGCATATTTCCAATAGTGACTTTCTGGTGGGGTTTAATGATACTTCCATTACTCTTATTCCGAAGGTAAGAAACACACAGTCGATTAGCCAATACCGACCTATCTCTCTGTGTCCAATTTTTTATATGATCGGAGCCAAGATGATTACTAATCGTGTGAAGGAGATCATGGAGGCAGTGGTGGGGGAGGAACAAAGTGCATTCGTCCTGGTCCACTTGATTACTGACAATGTGGTCGTGGTGTTTGAGAGTGTTCATACTATGAGGAGGCAGAAAAAGGGAAAAATTATTCTTGTGCTATCAAGTTGGATATGATGAAAGCCTATGACTGTGTTGAATGGCATTATTTGGAGGCAATACTGCTCAAGCTTGGTTTTAGCTGTAAGTTTGTGAACCTAGTAATGAGATGTGTGTCCTTGATCAGGTTCACGGTGAGAATGAATGGGGAGCTCCTACCTACGTTCACTCCCTCATGTGATGTGCGGCAAGGTGATCCAATTTCACCATTTCTCTTTTTGTTGTGTGCGGAAGAGCTTACTTCTTGATACGTCTCCATCGTATCTACTTTTCCAAACTCTTTTGCCCTTGTTTTGGACTCTAATTTGCATGATTTGAATGGAACTAACCTGGACTGACGTTGTTTTCAGCAGAATTGCCTTGGTGTTATTTTTGTGCAGAAATCAAAGTTCTCCAAACGTCATGAAAATTTACGGGGAGCATTTTTGGAAAATATGAAAAATATCTGCGCCAAGTTCCACCTGAGGGGGTGGGCCAGTGGGCCACAAGCCCTAGCTCCGCCACCACCCCCCTAGTGGCGGTGGACAAGCTTGTGGGGCCCACACGGCTCTGCTGCCCCCAATTCCAGCTCTATAAGTTCACTTTCGTCCCAGAACAATTAAAAAGAGAAGTTTTCGTCGCGTTTGCGATACGGAGCCGCCGCCACCACGTGTTCTTCATCTGGAGGGCAAACCTAGAGTCCGTCTTGGGCTCCGGAGAGGGGAAATCGTCGCCATCGTCAGCATCAACCTTCTTCCCTCTCCAATTCCATGAAGCTCTTCGTCGTTCGTGAGTAATCTATTCGTAGGCTTGCTGGGCGGTGATGAGTAGGATGAGATTTATCATGTAATCGAGCTAGTTTTGACAGGGATTGATCCCTAGTATCCACTATGTTCTGAGATTGATTTGCTACTACTTTGCCATGTTTAATGCTTGTCACTAGGGCCCGAGTGCCATGATTTCAGATCTAAAATTATTATGTTGTCACCAATATATGTGTGTTTTAGATCCGATCTTGCAAGTTGTAGTTACCTACTATGTGTTATGATCCGGCAACCCCGGAGTGACAATAACCGGAACCACTCCCGGTGATGACCATAGTTTGAGGAGTTCATGTGTTCACCAAGTGCTAATGCGTTGGTCCGGTTCTTTATTAAAAGGAGAACCTTAATATCACGTAGTTTCCTTTTGGACCCCTCTGCCACGGGAGGGATGGACAATAGATGTCATGCAAGTTCTTTTCCCTAAGCAGGTATGACGACACACGGAATGCATGCCTACATCACATTGATGAACGGGAGGTAGCCACATATCTCTCCGTGTTATAACTGTTGCATGATGAATATCATCCAAAAAAAATCACCGACCCATTGCCTACGAGTTTGTCCTACTGCTGTTGTTACTACTGTTGCTGCTGCTGTTACTTGTCTTGCTCTGCTGCTACTGTTGCTACTACTGTCGCTTGCTACTGTTGTTACTTGCTACTGCTGTCACTACTGTCGTTCCTTGCCACTTCTATTGCTCATTACACTGCTGCTACCTGCTACAATTTTGGTTCGCTAGTCGTTGACGGGAACTGACAATTTCCGTCAACAAGGCAACTTGGCGCCATTGATACAATCATTAGGAATAGTTTGTCATCAACAGATCGTTTCTGACACCGTTGTTATCATACTACTTTGCTTGCAGATACTAATCTTTCAGGTGTGGTTGAATCTGACATATTCAGCTGCTAATACTTGAGAGTATCCTCTCACCTCCTATAGGCGTACCAACAAATTTGGGTCGAATACTCTACCCTCGAAAACTGCTACAATCCCATGCGCTGGTGGGCCGTCAACAACATTCTTCTAGTTTCGATTGCCGGAGAGTGCTAGCAGCATTCTTCTGGTGTCGTTGCAAGGGCAAGAACAGTTGACATCTAGCATTTTTCTGGCGCCGTTGCCGGGGAGGTATTGCTATGTTCTCTGAGTCAATTGGGATTTATATCTGCTGATCACTATGAAGAATCTGAAGGATCCGAAAACCAAAGTCTTGCCCTCAACTACGAGGGGAGGTAAGGAATTGCCATCTAGCTCTGCACTTGATTCACCTTCAGTTATGAGTTAGTTTGCGACATCACCTCCTACTAGAAATCTTGATATGTTGCCTGTGCTTGATGATGCTTACGATTCTACTGCTAGAGATGCTATGCTTGATACTATGCTTGATGATATGCCTGATACTGCTAGAGATGCTATGCTTGATACTACTAGAGATGCTATGCTTGATATTGCTTTGCCTGATGATGCTAGAGATGCTATTTTGCCTGATGATGCTATGCTTGATACTTCTAGAGATACTACTCTGCGTGATGTTCCACTAGGGGTGTTCCTTGATGCTCATATTGCTAGAGTTACTCCCAATGCTAGTGATGCTTCTGATACTACCGATACTATTGAGATAGAACCTGCTTTTGCTCCTGCTAGATCTAGCTCTCCTAGATATGAATTGCCTGATATACCTAAGGGTTACGTTATGGAGGGAGAGATAGCTGAGGATTTTCTTGCGTGTAAGGATTCCTATGATGCTGAGAAATTACTTCTCAAGTGGAAGGAAACATCAGTGAAAGCTAGGATGAAATACGACCGAAGTTTGACACTTCACCTATCTTTATCACCGGTGAGGATTATGAATTCTCTATCGACCCTGAGATAATCTTTCTAGTCGAATCTGATCCTTTCCACGGTTATGAGTCTGAGACGGTCGTAGCCCATCTTACCAAACTACACGATATAGCCACCCTTTTCACTAGTGAGGAGAAGATCCGCTACTACTATATCCTTAAGCTGTTTCATTTCTCTCTAAAGGATGACGCTAAAGCCTAGTTCACTTCTCTTGCTCCTGGATGTGTGAGTAGTCCCAAGGAGATGGTCTATTACTTCTGTGAGAAATATTTCCCTGCCCATAAAAAGCAAGCTACCTTGTAGGAAATATACAACTTTGCTCAACTCCAAGAAGAGAGCCTTCCACAAGCTTGGGGGAGGCTTGTCCAGCTACAGACTGCTTTGCCTGATCACCCTCTTAAGAAGAACGAGATACTTGATATCCTATATAACGGACTTACAGATGCCTCTAGAGACCACCTAGATAGTTGTGACAGTTGTGTTTTTAGGGAACGAACTGTAGAACAAGCTGAGACTCTACTGAATAACATCTTGATCAACGATAATGCTTGGACTATTCCCGAACCACCTCCTAAGCCAACTCCTAAGAAAAGAGGTATTCTATTCCTCAGTCCCGAAGATATGCAAGAAGCCAAGAAATCTATGCAAGAGAAAGGCATTAGATCTGAAGATGTCAAAAATCTACCACCTATCGAAGAGATCCATGGTCTCGATAACCCGATACAGGTAGTAGAAGTGAATTCTCTGCGTAGGTTTGATGAGAGTGATATTCCTTTTTATAAACCTGCTATCCTATGCTTTGATGAATTTGACAACTTTTTTGCCAAACACCAGAGTTTCAATGACTATGTTAGTAGACATTTGGAACAAAGTACTCGCATGCTTAGCCATTTAAGTGCTTGTGTAGACAGAAATGTCAATGATCTGAAGCTTCTGAGTAAACATGCCTCTATGATTACTACTCAGGTAGAACAAGTACTTCAAGCTCAGAATGATTTGCTCAATGAATTAAATGACAACTCTGTCAGAGTCGTTACTAGAGGAGGCAAAATGACTCAGGAACCTTTGTATCCTGAAGGTCATCCTAAGAGAATTGATCAAGATTCTCAAGGAATCAATGCTGATACACCCAGTCATCCTAAGGAGAAGAAGAAGGATGATAGAAGCCTGCATGCCAGTTCACCAAATACTATCACACCTGAAGAACCTAATGATAATTCTGCATCTGATGCAGAAACACAATCTGGTGACGAACATGAACCTGGTGACAATATGGACAGTGATGTTCATAATAATGCTCAACCTAGCAATGATGAGGATGTGGAGATTGAACCTTCGGTTAATCCTGATAACCCACAACCTAAGAAATATGATACGTCTCCATCGTATCTACTTTTCCAAACTCTTTTGCCCTTGTTTTCGACTCTAATTTGCATGATTTGAATGGAACTAACCTCGACTGTCGTTGTTTTTAGCAGAATTGCCTTGGTGTTATTTTTGTGCAGAAATCAAAGTTCTCCAAACGTCCTGAAAATTTACGGGGAGCATTTTTGGGAAATATAAAAATATCTACGCCAAGTTCCACCTGAGGGGGTGGGCCAGTGGGCCACAAGCCCTGGCTCCGCCACCACCCCCCTGGTGGCGGTGGGCAGGCTTGTAGGGCCCACACGGCTCTGCCGCCCCCAATTCCAGCTCTATAAGTTCACTTTCGTCCCAGAAAAAATAAAAAAGAGAAGTTTTCGTCGCGTTTGCGATACGGAGCCTCCGCCACCACCTGTTCTTCATCTGGAGGGCAGGTCCGGAGTCCGTCTTGGGCTCCGAAGAGGGGAAATAATCGTCATCATCATCATCAACCTTCTTCCCTCTCCAATTCCATGAAGCTCTTCATCGTTCGTAAGTAATCTATTCATAGGCTCGTTGGGCGGTGATGAGTAGGATCAGATCTATCATGTAATCGAGTTAGTTTTGACGGGGATTGATCCCTAGAATCCACTATGCTCTGAAATTCATAGCAAATATTTTCAGTAGGTGCAGCAGGTTGAGGAGCAACTCTTTGTGCTTCCGTTCGAGGTGAAGATACCCCGAAAAAGCCCCTCAATGGATTAGTTTCCATAGTGACAAGTGACAATAAATTTCATCACACTATATAAATGCTTCCTTACCAATTTCCACTTACCAAAGGCGCTTCACTCCCCGGCAACGGCGCCAGAAAAGAGTCTTGATGACCCACAAGTATAGGGGATCTATCGTAGTCCTTTCGATAAGTAAGAGTGTTGAACCCAACGAGGAGCAGAAGGATCTGACAAGTGGTTTTCAGCAAGGTAATATCTGCAAGCACTGGAATTATCGGTAACAAGTAGTTGTGTGGTGAGATGATTCGTAGCAAGTAGCAAGCAACAAAAGTAACAACGGTGAAGCAAAGTGGCCCAATCCCTTTTGTAGCAAGGGACAAGCCTGGAAAAACTCTTATAGGAGGTAAAATGCTCCCGAGGACTTATGAGAAATTCTGTCAAGCTAGTTTTCATCATGTTCATATGATTCGCGTTCGTTACTTGGATAGTTTGATATGTGGGTGGACCGGCGCTTGGGTACTGCCCTTACTTGGACAAGCATCCCACTTATGATTAACCCCACTCGCAAGCATCCGCAACTACGAAAGAAGAATTAAGACAAAGTCTAACCATAGCATTAAACTAGTGGATCCAAATCAGCCCCTTACGAAGCAAGGCATAAACTAGGGTTTAAGCTTCTGTCACTCTAGCAACCCATCATCTACTTACTACTTCCCAATGCCTTCCTCTAGGCCCAAATAATAGTGAAGTGTTATGTAGTCGACGTTCACATAGCACCACTAGAGGAAAAACAACATACAACACATCAAAATATCGACCGAATATCAAATTCACATGACTACTTATAGCATAAGTTATCCCATGTCCTCGGGAACAAAAGTAACTACTCACAAAGCATAATCATAATCATGACCAGAGAGGTAATGAGTAGCATCAAAGATCTGAACATAAACTCTTCCACCAAGTAATCCAACTAGCATCAACTACAAAGAGTAATTAACACTAGTAGCAACCTTACAAGTACCAATCGGAGTCACGAGACCGAGATTGGTTACAAGAGATGAACTAGGGTTTGGAGATGAGATGGTGCTGATGAAGATGTTGATGGTGATGAGTCCCCTCTGATGAGAGGAGTGTTGGTGATGATGATGGCGACGATTTCCACCTCCGGGAGGGAAGTTTCCCCGGCAGGATCGCCCTGCTGGATCTCTAGATTGGTTGTGCTCAAGTTCCACCTCGTGGCGGCGGCGAATCCTCCGAAAAGCCTTCTTAATATTTTTTTCCAGACCGAAACACTTCTTGTAGCAAAAGGGGGGAGCCAGAGGGCGAAGTGGGATCCCACAAGCCCCCTAGGCGCGGCGAGGGGGGAGGTCGCGCCTAGCAGGCTTGTGGCCTCCTGCTTGCGCCCCTCTGGCACTTCTTCGGCCTAGTACTTTTTATAAATCCCAAAAAAAATCCATGTTGATTTTCACGGCTTTTGGAGTTGCGTAGAATAGTATCTCAAACTTGCTCCTTTTTCAGGCCAGAATTCCAGCTGCCGGCATTCTCCCTCTTCATGTAAACCTTGCAAAATAAGAGATAAAAGGCATAAGTATTGTACCGTGAAGTGTAATAACAACCCAAAAAGCAATAAATATCAACATCAAAGCATGATGCAAAATGGACGTATCAGGACCATCCGATCGCAATCGCGTGGTTGAAATCGGATGGGAAAAACCCTAACCCTAGCCTCCATGCATATAAATAGACAGTCCCCTCGTACAAAATAGGCACCCTAGCTCCCACCTCGGGATCCCTGCAAACCCTAACCACCAGCTCCACCCACCTCAGCCACCAGGCCCGTCGAGGCCTGGATCAGGCCCTCCCGGGCCCATCCGGCGCGCCACTACCCAGCTCCTCCCATAAAGCTCCCGGGCAGTGGCCCGAGCTTAGCCCCGAGCTCTCCTCCTGAGCAGGAGTTGCTGCGCCACCACCCGGAGCCCCGTCGCTGCACACCCCGTTGGCCGCCGCCTCGTGCAAGCCCGCCGGAGCCTCGCCGCCTCCCGTCGCCATCGCCCCAAGCGTCGCGCCACCGCCTCCTGCCGCCGGAGGTGACCATCACTGGTTCATGCCCCGCCGCCGCCGGAAATGGGTTCTCCCGACCCAGATCCACCGGGATCCGGTCGGCCCCCGCCGGATCACGTCGCCCCGTGCACCGTCCATCGCAGTTGTCCCTGTGCCTCCATGGTCCCGTCGGTGCAGAAGCACGAGGAGTTGGACGACTCCACGGCCCGAGCACTTCACCCGCGTGGGCCTCTGCCTGCGCACGTGGCCGCCTGATCCGCTGGCTAACTCGCCAACCCCGTGGCCCAGCTTGTTGCCCTCCTCCTCGGTGAGATCCAGCCCGAGCCGGCCTCCTTCGGCCCAAGGTAAACCAGCACCTGATCCCCTCTATATTGCGCCCGAGCGTTTCTTAGTTATCTAGCGCTCAGATTCGGCCTGTTTAGTTTTTTAGGTTCCGGCGAATTTATTAATTTCAGAAACTTGCATGATTTTCAAACGCCCATAGTTTTTAATCTGTGCATCGAATCGCAGTGAGTTAGATAGGTAAAACATGTAGAATTTTTCATAGATTAAGATTTTTGAACTCTCATGCATATTTAAAACTGTTTTACATGTTGTTTGCATCGATTTGCATCGACGTGATAGAAACGATTTAGCTCGTAGTTAATTAACCGTAGCTCCGTTGGAGATGAGCCATATATGTAAATGGACTAGAATGACGAGTAGAATCACGTGAACCACTTTGTTTTGCCGTTTAACAAACATGAAAGTTTATCACGAAAAATCTAGAAATATTTAGAATTTAACACACGGGGTCATTTCGGAGATGCTATATGTCGTCTCCGGCCTCATTTAAAATACTTAGATAGGTAGTTTAATTGTGCTTCACCCCCTTGCCATGTTAACAACATTTTAACATTGTCGTGTTAATAAACGGGAGTGGACTAAATAATTAATCTGTGGTGTTTCGTCAATATGCAAATCGTTGCATATTGATCTTCACTTAACGTGTAGTGTTTGATTGTTATTAATTGCCATGCCGTGTTTTGCATATTTTAAACCGATCATGCATCATATGTGTTGTGCATCATGTCGTGCATGTGATGTGGTGAATATTGTGAGTTGATTCTTGTTTCTGGTTTGCTTCGTCTCGATAGAGTTCTGCAAGATTGTCAAAATGTGAGGACCCGTTCGACTACTTCGGTTCGTCTGCTTCACATTGTCGTTCTTCTTCCAAGCGGGATCACAGGTAAGATGATCATTTCCCTAGATACCATTACTATCATTGCCATGCTAGTTATGTCGTTTCTACCATTATGTATCGCTGCCTACCACCTGTTGAATATCAGCCTCCCAACATTGCCATGAAAACCTTCAACCTTTCTACAACCTAGCAACCACTGATTGGTTATGTTACCGCTTGCTTAACCATTGAATATCTTTGCTAGTTGCAGGTCCAATTGCTTCCATGTGCAAACATGGGTTCCTTGTTATATCACCATATTATTGTTAAATAATTTAATGCACCTATATACTTGGTAAAAGGTGAAAGTCTTGGCCTTCTAGCCTGGTGTTTTGTTCCACCTTTGCCGCCTTAGTTTTGGTTACCGGTGTTATGTTCCATAAATGAGCGCTCCTAACATGCTTGGGGTTGTTATGGGGACCCCCTAGATTCTCGTTTTGGGTTAAAGCTCGTCTGGCAAGGCCCAACATTGATACTATATTTGCCCAACATAATAATTTTGTTAATACTTAAAAACATAGGGCGTCATGAACCCAAGGAGTAATTCAACATAATACAGGGAGGTCCAGTGCTGATGGTGTTGGTCTAAAATAGAGCAACGTGCGGGGCCAACCCGGGGCAACTCAGGTGATGTCTATCAGGCCACCATACGCTTCGCTTATCCGTCGTGTCCTGAGAACGAGATAAGAGGCTCCTATCAGGATCGTCGACACGCCGGGCGGCCTTGCTGGACTTGTTTTACCTTTCTCGAACCTCTTGTGCGAGCGATTCCGAGGGTGCTTTGGTTTATCTCGAGGTTGTGGTTTTCCAATAGGAACCCGAGGAGATCACGGGTATCCCTAATCGAGGTCATTCCGTCGCAGCGTGTGGTAGTTTGTGATGGACTAGTTGGAGCACCCCTGTAGGGTTAAATCTTTCGGAAAGTCGTGCCCACGGTTATGTGGCAACATGGAAACTTTGTTTAACATCCGGTTCTACAATACTTGAAGTAAACTTAATTTAAACTTGCGAAATGAGTGCGTAACCATGACTATATCTTTCATGAGCTCGTTCTCCGATCGGGACATGGTGGGGTTTTGTCTGACGTAAGTAGGTATTCAGGATCATTCATTTGATCATCAGTAGTTCACGTTCGCTATGTGTAGATCACCCCCCTCTTATTCTTGTACTCATAAGTTAGCCACCTCAAATAAATGCTTAGTCGCTTGCTGCAGCCTCACCACTTAAATATACCTCACCCATTAAGCTTTGCTAGTCTTGATACCTTCGGAGATGAGATTGTTGAGTCCCTGTGGCTCACAGATTACTACAACACCAGTTGCAGGTGCATGTAAAGAGTTACTTGACATGAGCGCACTAATTGTGCTATTTGGAGTTTCTTCTTCTTCTTCTTCCTCGATCTAATATGGGTTCCAGGCTGGCAGCCTGGGATGGCAAGGATGGACGTCGTACTTTTATCGTTTCTTTTCGTCCGTAGTCGGACCCTGCTCTTCTTCGTGATGACTGATTATGTTGTTGTTTTGAAGTGACTATGATGTAGCTTGTGGCGAGGGTAAGAAAATTCCATATATTCATCTATTATGTACATGTATTTCGAACGATATCCATTCTTGTGAAACAACGAGATGTGTTTCTATCCCTGTCGAGGCCCTCGCGCCAAAATAAGGATAGGACCGCATCTTGGGCGTGACAACCCCTCTCTCCCTCCACCAATTCGTGACACCGCGTAGCTAGTTCGGTACGGTACGATGAAGCCCTGCCGAAGTAGCTCCACCACCATCGCCGCCACACTATCGTGCTGCCGGAGAATTCAGCTACCTCTTGGTCTCTCTTGCTGGATCAAGAAGGCAGATATCGTCATCGAGCTGCACGTGTGCTGAACATGGAGGGGCCATCCGTTCGGCGCTAGATCGGGGCGGACTTCATGGGTCGACTTGCGATTTGGATCGCGGAGACGTTCGACTACATCAACCGCGTTTCTTAACGCTTCCCGCTTACCGATCTACAAGGGTATGTGGATCTAATCTCCCCTCTCGTAGATGATCATCACCATGGATAGGTCTTGAGTGTGCGTAGGAATTTTTTTTGTTTCCCATGCAACGTTCCCCATCAGAGTATCCTTCCGAGCTTTGTGGGTTAGTCACTTATTGTTTCCTGACGATTTTCTTATCTTCATTATTTCAAATCAGGTAAGTATTGACAGTTTGAATGCTATTTTACTCATCTATGCTATGTGCTCCGGACAGTCTGCCAACAGAGATAAGAGTGCAGTTTTTTTCTCGCCCAATACTCGTACCGATCGGAGGGAGGCTCTAAATCTTATCTTGCGTATCCAGGTCGAGTCGTTCAGTGACAAATATCTTGGTTTGCCAACCGTGGTAGGACGGATTATGAGTGATACTTTTGATCACATTGGAGAGAAATCCAAGAGCAAGATGTGTGGCTGGGCTGAGAGATTGTTGGCTTGTGCCAGGCGAGAAACACTGATTAAATTAGTTATTCAGGCAATTCCAACATTCAGCATGACTTGCTTCAAGTTAACAAAGAAAGTTTGCAAGAGTCTTACTACGAGTATGGCGAAGTTTTGGTGGGCGGTTCCCTTGATCGTCGACGATGCATTGGATATCATGGGAAAATCTAGCATCGTCTAAGGCCAGTGGTGGCATGGGGTTTCGTGATCTCAAACTGTTTAACGTGGCGCTGTTAGGCAAACTTGGCTGGAGGTTTATCACTAAGCCGAATTCGTTGTGTGCTAGCGTTATGAAGGGGCGGTATTTCCCCGAGTGTGATTTCATGACAGCTACTGTCTCGAAGTCCTCTTCAGTGATCTGGTGAGCTATCATTGCGGGAAGGGAGGCGCTCAAGGAAGGTTTGATCAAGCAAGTGGGAGATGGAAGTTCTATCTCCATCTAGAAGGATCGGTGGATCCCTGGACTATCCACCCTCTCACCCTTGGTCCTACCGGGGGGCACTACCCTTAGTACAGTCGATCAGCTCATTGATTCTGAAAGTTGGACATGGCGGCAATATGTTGTTCGTCATTTCTTCATTATGCCCGAAGCTGAAGCAATTTTGAATATCCCACTGCATGCTCGTGGTGGTGATGATTTCCTTGCCTGGGCTTTTGAAAGGAGTGGTATCTATTCTGTCAAATCCGCGTACCATGCTCTTGTGACTCGGAAAGAGCATGTTTCTCTAGAGTAAGGGGCGGTTACCAACACCTCACAGACCGACGAACATATGTGGAAGATGCTCTGAAAGCTTAAGGTTTTACCGAAGGTGCGTGTTTTCTGGTGGAGAGTTGTTCGTGGCATTCTTCCAGATGAGTGCACCCTTCAACGTCGTCATATCAAAGTCATCAACACATGCAATGTATGCTATGCGATGCATGAGGATTTGATGCACGCCCTAGTGCATTGCGCTCATGCCACTTTGTTCTGGGAACAGGCACATGCGCTATTCGGCATTCGAAGCCCCGACTGCACCCAGATACATGGTCTCGAGATATCCTATGCGATGGACAATTTTCTCATGTACAGAGGGCTCACATGATCTCGATCATGTGGTCTATTTGGCACTTGAGGGACAGGGTTACACATGATGATGATCAGCTCGACCCGTTCACTTATGTCAAACGTATACGAGAGGATCTGGCATTATTTGATATACCCCACACTACTGGAAATCAGTATTTTTCCATCTGCCTAGTCTTTGCCGTCTGCTAGCTGATGCCAAAGAGTGTATTTGCCGTCAGCTTCAGCAAAACAGACGGCACAGCACAGGCTGATGGCATACAGTCTTTTTGCCATCTGTCACATCTTTGTCGTCTGCTAGCGGATGGCAAAGAGTCCAGAGGCAATGACATAATTAGCCCATTTAGCTCCAAAATGCCATAATAACCTCAAAATGGCATAAGAACCTTGGTTAGCTCATGAATATTATATACTTAGCTTGTTTTCCTCTAAAATGACATAATTGGAATATTTGTGTTGATCGGGTGGATCTACAAGTTGAAAGGATCGATATGGTTGGCTAGAGGGGGTGAATAGACAACGTCCACTTTTTAATTAATCTTAGCAAGTTAAGGTAAACAACATACGGGTTCACAAATATTACAACAATGAGGTGAACCCTAATGGAGCTAACAACAAGAGCTATTAAGATAAGTAAGATATAGTTAACAACATAAGCATACACAAAGTAAAGGTTAGAGATAACCACAAGTGGAACCGATGGAGACGAGGATGTGTTACCGAAGTTCCTTCCCTTTGACAGGAAGTACGTCTCCGTTGGAGCGGTGTGGAGGCACAATGCTCCCCAATAAGCCACTAAGGCCACCATATTCTCCTCACGCCCTCGCACGATGCAAGGTACCGTGATTCCACTATAGGTGCTCTTGAAGGCGACGACCGAACCTTTACAAACAAGGTTGGGGCAAACTCCACACAAAGCTTGGAGGCTCCCAACTAGACCACGAAGCTTCACCACAATGGAATATGGCTTCGAGGTGACCTCAACCGTCTAGGATGCTCAAACACCCAAGAGTAACAAGATCCGCAAGGGATTGGTGCGGGAATCAACTTTTCTCTTGGTGGAAGTGTGGATCTAGGCCTTCTCAACCAATCCCTAAAGAATCAACAAGTTTGATTGGCTAGGGAGAGAGATCGAGCACTTTTGAGCTTGGGGCGCAACAATGGAGCTTGGGAAGGTAAGAGATGAGGTTCCACAGCTAGAAGAACCCTTTATATAGTGGGGGGGGGAATCAGACCGTTTTCCCACTCTCTGCCCGAGCTCCAGCGGTACTACCGCTGGCTGCAGCGGTACTACCGCTGGCACTCCAGCGGTACTACCGCTGACCACGGGCGGTACTTCCGCCGACTAGCGGTACTACCGCTGGTTGCAGCGGTACTACCGCTGGCCCCAGTGGTACTTCCGCTGGGCCCCTGGTAGTGCAAAAGCACTACCACCGCCAAGAAAGTCTTCGCAAAAAGGTCCGTCCACGAACAACCGCTAGGCAAGCGGTACTAAGCTCCTTGCAGCGGTAGTACCGCTAGCATTCCAGGGGTACTACCGCTAGGGCCAGCGGTACTACCGCTGGGGACCAATTTGCAAGGAGGAAAGAAACACAGTGGCGGGGGCCGCTCCAAAGATGAAGGTAAGGGAAAATATGTGAAGTGTGCGCGTGCAAAGATAGATTCCACCCAAACCTTTCCACTATGGTTCCCCTCTTAATAGTACGGCTTTCCTATGACTCAAATAAAGAGAATCGTAGAGAGCGCCGTGCTTCCGTTCCATGAATGAGGAGGCGAGTCGTCTTGTGCCGTTGACGTGTGTTATCTGAAACCTTAACACACACGGTTAGTCCTTTACGGTACTGTCATCAATCACCAAAATTACTTAGGCATAAACTATGCCCCAACAATCTCCCCCTTTTTGGTGGATTGATGACAATACCGGATTTGCACAGAGAATAATATGAGAACAGAAAGAAAGAGATATATGACAATACGGGGCATATGACTCACAACATATGATGGAAATAAATCTCACATAAGTTCATGTCTCACAAACGATAGCAAACTAGAAGCAAACCAAGTTCGAAGCAAACCACGAAAGAAAGCAAAGCAAAGCAAAGTTCGACTATGAAAGCAAATCCAGCTCCTAGACTCTCTCCCCATTTGGCACAGGACACCAAAAAGGGGCACACCTAACGCCACAGGTGGTTACTCCTCATCCTCAGCATCGCCAGACTCGTCGGTACTCTCCTGATGGTCCTGCTCCTCCTCTTCCTCCTCATCGCCAGACCACTGGTAACCTTGAGCCTGCATCCAAGTAGCCTCTGGAGTGATGTCGTCCTCTGATCCGCTGGAGATGTCCACATCAAGAGTCCTTAGAACACGCTTGTGCCTCTGGCGGCTCTCCTTCTGAGCCACGTGCGTCTGGTACTGACCCTTAGCCTGCATACAGAATAGATTCTTCATCTTATCGTGCAGTTTGATGGCCCAAGATGGCATGGCAGAAGAGCGGGACTGAGAGGCGGTTCCTGTGTCAGCAGCAGTCTCTGTGTCAGTATCCATGTGCTGAGAGGAAGTGGATGGGTTGGCCCATTTATCCTTGATGCGAAGCTTGATCAGGTCGTGCACAATGTAGTCAGACTGAACGTAGAGCACCTCCTCCGGATAAGTATCTTGCCACTTCTGACGAATATAAGCGAACAGATAGGGCCCGTAGATGGGAACCTTACGCATGATGATGTAGTTCCAGAGCTCCGTGAACATCACATCAGAAATATCAAGAGGGGCAGACTCCTTAGTCATAGCCTCCTCACAAAGCAGCAGCATCTCAGCCAAAGAGCCATGAACCTCGTCGAAGTTACCAATGCAAGGGAAGAGGGTGTTGCGGAGGATCCGATGCATGATGTCCAGATGCTTGGGGAGCACACCCTTCCTCACATAGAGTTGCTGCAATCTGTTCTTTGCGGGGGGCCTATCGGTGGGGGCTGCAGGATGAGGACGCGACCCAAGTGGAGTGTCAGCTCCCTGGAAGTCAACCTTGAGGAATGTCATGAATTCACGCCAGGTACCGGTCATCTTCTGAGTCCCAGTCATCCATACCATAGAGCGCTCTTCATCAGGAGAGAAGTGGACAGTGACATAGAACTGGGCAACGGCAGTGGGGTCAAATCTGTCTTGAAAGTGATGATGTCCTTGATGCCCAGTTTGTCAATCAGAGAGAGGGCATCACCAAAATAGTCTAGGTTCCGCTGAAGATGAGCTAGGTCAATCCACTGAACGGGGACATAGTTCTTCTTGAAATGCATGACAATATCACGGTAGATCCTGCAGTGATCCTTTGCCCAAACATGGTCAACATTCTTGATCACAGCCTTCTCTTTGAGATAATGGTTCTGAGTGCGAAACCGCAGAAAGTCCTTGGGGGCATTGTTCGGCAATTGATCCCCTTATCCTTGTTCGCGGTCTTCTTGAAGGCCTGCTTTTTGGGTTGCAGACCTGAAGTGGCAGACCCCTCTGGAGCCTCTGGGTTGCGATAGTGCTTTGACTGCGTGTCCCGTGGGGGGTTCGAATGGCGAGAGCCACCTGTGACACAAAACACACAGCAAAAAGAAGCGACAAAAAGAGTCAAGGCAATGAACTAGAAAAAGCAGAAAAATAAACACTCATTGCCAAGCACATGAAAAGAATGCACAGTGAATCCTCCTGGCGGTAGTACCGCTACCCCTGGCGGTAGTACCGCTGGGGGTCCTAGCGGTAGTACCGCTACCCCCTGGCGGTAGTACCACTGAGGTTTGATTTTCAGATCTAACAGATAAAATAGACCTCATGCATAGGGCTACACCATTTTTACGAGGGGCATGGGCTGTATATGAACACTAAGAACTCCACCACAGCCCTACTCACATGAGGATCACAGGTATCACCGAAATAAGTACATGCCTAGGCAAGAGAGAGCAAGTTTTAGATCTAATCCAAACATAGTTCAAGTGCTTGATCTAAAACAAGTAAATCCTAGGGCATGGCAAAATAATCAGCAACGATTCATAGGACCTACACTCCCCTCAAATATCTCCTTCATGCCATCCAAAAACAAGGCACAAGATCAAAGACATGGATCCAATCCCCCAATGCTCCTAACCCTAGAACAAGAACATCAACCAATAGAAGAAGGGGAGGAGCTTTACCGGGATTCATGGCCCTTGGAGGAGGAAGGAGAAGTGGAGCAACCCCTCCAATCCAACGGAGAGAAGGAGCTCCACGAAACGAGATCAAAACAGGGGGATTTCGGGCTAGGGGAGGGAGGAGCCGCGAGGAAGAAGAAAGAGCCTGGGAAAATGGGCTCCCCCTCCTTTATATAGCCCAAGGGGTACGGGCCAGCGGTAGTACCGCTACCTGGCGGTAGTACCGCTAGATGCAGCGGTAGTACCGCTGGGGTCCTGGCGGTAGTACCGCTCCCCCTTGAGACAGCCCTAAAAATTTCCTAGACGGTTGAGTTAGATGGGAATCCTGGCAGTAGTACCGCCATGCCTAGCGGTAGTACCGCTGGGGTCCTGGCGGTAGTACCGCTACCCCTGGCGGTAGTACCGCTGGGGTCCTGGAGGTAGTACCGCTACCCCTGGCGGTAGTACCGCTGCAAATGTCACAACGCGGCCTAGGATAAGAGAAGAACTTGGGCAAATAACAAGTAAGTAAAAAGAGATAGCACCTAGAAATTTGTACTGACTTGTCATTGAATATCCTTTCTTCTATACGAAAGAAAGGTGGGAGGGGCGGTGGCCGAGGCCACCTATGTTTGAGACAATGGTATGACACCGCGAAGAATTATCCTTGGGTTAATGACCAATGCTCGTCTTTGAAGCACAAGTGCCATTTGACAATGGCTAAAGTGAAAGACTCGATTGATTTATGCATAATGGGGGGAGGGAAAGTTCATTGAGAGAACAACACTCCCCCTATGTCCATGCCTACATCTAGACCAAGATGGAATACAAAGTGAGAAGCAACATGCCTAGTTTCAATCCACATTACTTGAATCAATGATATTTAGCTCATGCCTTAACTCCCGGAACCTTGCTTTATCTAGAGGCTTAGTGAAAATATCTGCAAGTTGCTCTTCAGTGTGGATGAAATGAACCTCAATATCACTTAGCTTGATATGTTCACGAATGAAGTGATGGCGAATATCAATATGTTTGGTTTTGCTATGTTGCACTGGGTTGAGGGAAATCTTGATAGCACTTTGATTGTCACATAGAAGAGGCACTTTGTCACAAGTGACACCATAATCCTTTAAAGTTTGCCTCATCCATAGCAATTGTGCACAACAACTTGCAGCTGCCACATACTCAGCTTCGGTGGATGATAAGGAGACGCAATTCTGCTTCTTTGACGACCAACTTACCAATGAGCGACCAAGGAATTGGCATCCTCCAGACGTTGACTTCCTCTCCACACAATCTCCTGCCCAATCTGAGTCAGAATAGCCAACTAGATTGAAGTTTGCTCCTTTGGGATACCAAAGGCCAAAGTTTGGGGTATGAGCCAAATATCGAAAGATTCGCTTAACATCCATGTAATGGCTTTCTTGTGGTGCGGATTGAAACCGTGCACATATCCCTACACTCAACATAATATCCGGTCTAGATGCACAAAGGTAAAGGAGGGATCCAATCATGGAGCGATATACCTTTTGATCCACTGATTTACCATTGGGATCACTGTCAAGCTTGCATCTTGTTGACATGGGGAACTTAACCGATTTGACATCTTCGAGCTCGAACCGTTTGAGCATGTTTTGAGTGTACTTGGCTTGTTTGATGAATGTCCCTTCTAGACCTTGTGTAATCTCGAACCCGAGGAAGAACTTCAACTCTCCCATCATGGACATCTCAAACTTCTTAGTCATTAGTGCAGCAAATTCTTCATTGAAGGAAATGTTAGGAGAGCCAAAGATAATATCATCAACATATAGTTGGCATATGAACAAATCCCCTTTAACCCTCTTAGTAAAAAGAGTGGGATCTATCTTCCCAATTTCAAACCCACGATCTTGTAACAACTCAGTAAGATACTCATACCATGCGTGTGGGGCTTGTTTAAGGCCATAGAGTGCCTTATTAAGTTTGTACACATGATTGGGGAGCTTGGGATGTTCGAATCCCGGGGTTTGTTTGACATAGACCAACTCATTCAAAGGACCATTAAGAAAGGCACTTTTCACATCCATTTGTTGTAATTTGAATTTATGATGAGAAGCAAATGCAAGCAACATGCGAATAGATTCTAGACAAGCAACAGGGGCAAAGGTTTCACCGTAGTCGATACCCTCGACTTGGGAGTAGCCTTGAGCCACCAATCTTGCCTTGTTTCGAATCACAATCCCATTGGCATCTTGCTTGTTCTTGAATATCCATTTGGTCCCGATGACATTATGTTCCTCCGTTGGCCTAGGCACTAAATCCCAGACTTGGTTGCACTCGAAGTTGTTAAGTTCTTCGTGCATGGCCATAAGCCAATCCTCATCATCGAGCGCTTCCTGTACCTGTTGAGGTTCACAATACGAGACAAACGCGTGATGCTCACAATAATTCCAAATTTGTTGATGGGTGGATACTCCCCTTTTTAAACTGCCAAGTACATTCTTCATAAGATGTGACTTGACTCTCAGCTTGTTCGCAGTCTTGGCTGCTCGAAGCTCCAAGAGTTCTTCATTAGATAATGGGGGAGCATCGACTTGTTTCCTTTGCTTGCCCTTGCGTCTTGAGCCGGCTGTTGGTGCTCCAGAAGGGAATTGTGAGACAGTCTCCTGATCATCTTGTCCTTCGACTTGAGCAGGTTCACTAGTTTGTTCTTGTATTTGTGATTGCTCTTGATCTTGATCTTGTGCTTCTACTTGGTCTGGATCTCGGGCTTGCACTTGATCTTGATCGTGAGCAGGTTCGGAGTCTTGGGGTAGTGCTTGAATATCCTAAGACACATCATCATTGTTGGGCAATTTATCTTGACCTTGAGCTTGTTTATTTTGTTGAGAGTCTTCTCTTTGTTCATCGGAAGCGTGTGGGGCTTGTGGAGGTGATGGCTCCACTTGAGTAGAGCATTGTCCTTATCCTTCGGCCACAAGGGGTTCCTCAATGGGGAGTATTTGACCAATCCCCATTCTTCTTATGGCTTGGGGAGGAATTTCATCACCTACATCACAAAGACCACTTTGCTCCACTTGGGAGCCATTATTTTCATCAAACTCTACGTTACACGTCTCCTCAATTAGTCCCGTGGACTTGTTGAGGACACGGTAAGCATGAGAGTTTGTAGCATAACCAACAAAGATACCCTCATGTGCTCTAGAATCAAATTTAGCTAACCGTGCACCTTTCTTGAGAATGAAACACTTACAACCGAATACCTGGAAGTACTTGAGATTGTGTTTGTTTCCAGTTAGAATCTCATACGGAGCCTTGTTCAAGCCTTTGCGGATGTAGAGCCGATTGGATGCATGACATGCTGTGTTGATGGCCTCTGCCCAGAAGTTATATGGAGATTTGAATTCTGCAATCATTGTCCTTGCAGCATCTATCAAGGTCCGGTTCTTCCTTTCTGACACGCCGTTTTGTTCAGGGTTATATGGTGCAGAATATTGGTGTTTTATTCCCTCATCACCTAGAAACTCATCTAAGGTGTAGTTCTTGAACTCGGTGCCGTTGTCACTTCTAATCATCAAGATCTTTGCTTCATGTTGACGTTGCGCTTCATTAGCAAAGTTGATGACCGTTTGTTGAGTTTCACTCTTCTTTTTAAAGAAATATACCCAGGTATATCTTGAGTAGTCGTCAACAATCACTAAGCAATACTTTCTGCCTCCAAGACTATCAAATGATGGAGGACCAAACAGATCCATATGGAAAAGCTCCAATGGCCTCTTAGTGTAGATAAGAGTCGTTGGACGATGAGCAGTTTCATGAATCTTTCCTTCAATGCAGGCACTGCAAACACGATCTTTAGCAAAGCTCACATTTGTTAGTCCACGAATATGGTCCCCTGTCAGAAGACTTTGCAAAGATCTCATATTGACATGAGCTAAACGGCGATGCCAAAGCCAGTCCACGTCAACTTTAGCCATTAAACATGTCCCAGTCTTAGTGGGTCGCTTTGAGAAGTTCACCACATAAAGACCATTTTCGACATGTCCAACATAGGCTACTTTAAGAGTCTTGCTCCTCAGGAGGACCACCGTATCAAGATTAAAGAATGTGGAAAACCCCATAATTGCGAGGTACCGAACCGAAAGTAAATTGTAGGCAAGTGACTTAACAAGCATGACCTTCTCAATAGATAAATCTTGAGAGATGACCACCTTACCAAATCCCAATACCTTTGAAGAGGATGCATCAGCGAATTGGACATGGGTGGGCATAGATGGAGAAGGATGCACATCCACCACTAAGTCCTTGCTTTCGGTCATATGATTTGTTGCTCCACTATCGAGCAACCATGACACCCCACCAGAAGCAAACTCCTGCAATAGATCAAGGCTTGGTTTTAGGTACCCATTTTTTAATGGGTCCTTTCATGTTAGAGACAAGGGTCTTAGGAACCCAGATAGCCCATTCAATATCCTCATCGTAGGAACCAACAAATCTGGCATAAACATGCCCATCACTAGCACAACATAAGACATATGAAGAATTGAATTTGCCGGCTGTGTTAGTAGGAATGGTTTTGCCCTTCTTGAGGTTTCCATAGTCCACCTTGTTCATGTTCACCTTCTCAGTCCCCTCACCCTCTTTGACAAAGATGTCCATGAGGGTGGGAGATTGTTTGTTCCTGTTCCTCCTTTTACCTTTTGACTTGGAGGTAAGTCCAAGTCCCTCCTTTCCTACAACACCCTTTTGAGTGCTCAAGAGGTCGTTCAGACTCTTCTCACCTTGTATGCATGCCACAAGGCCCTTCTCGAGTTTCTCCTTTAACTTGGCATTTTCCTCCACAAGATGTACATGCTCACAACAAGGGTTAGTTGCACAAGCATTATCAATTAACACAAAGGGAGGGCAAGTAGAGATCTCCTTGGTAAGCTTTGCTTGGAGTTGATCATGAGACTCTTTCAGAGAGAAATGGGCACCTTTCAAGACCTTGTGGGCCTTGTCAAATGTGTCAAACTCCTCTTTGAGTCTGTCATGGCCAACCCCAAGAGCATACTTTTCAGACTTAAGCATACGAGTAAGAACAACATCATGATCTAGTTTCTTTTGCATTTTAGCGCAGTCATCGTTATATGACTCCTCAAGAGCCAAACAAAGAGTGTGCTCCTCTTCTAGAGCATTAGATAATTCGGCAATTTCATCGGCATAGTCACGACTGTGTCCCTGAAGCTCAGAGATGGTCTCCTCATGAGACTCAATGAGGTCAGTGGCCTCACTCAGTTGTTCCAAGAGAGCAACAAAGTGCTTCTTGGGTTCTCCCTTAATAGTGCACAGAAACTTGTCAAGATCATGCTCATTAAGTTCCCCAACATCACTATCTTCAACACAATTTAACAATGAAGGAGCAGAAGCAATGTTGGTCCTAATGATGGGAGTTACCTGATTGATACCTTTTGCCATGAGGCACTTGGTGATGTGGTTCTTGTTGGGGGCGTTGAAGAGAGACACCTTCTGGGGAGAGGTAGTGGCAATAGCAACAGTTGCCGTTGCCACTGTATCATCATCATCACCATCATCATCTGAAGGATACTCTTCAAGGGCCACCATCCCTTTTGGGTGAGGTTTATTGACAAAGTTGTTCTTGATTGGAAATGATTTGGTTTTGTCTTTGCGAATGAGCTTGCCTCCGTTGTCTTCCCTTTTCTCATAGGGACATTCGGCCACGAAGTGACTCACATTACCACAGTTATAACATGTCATTACTCGTTGTTTGGGTTTGAATCCACTCAAGTTGTTCTTGGTGAAGGTGGGTCTTGAGTTCCTCTTGTTGCCCCAGAATTGCCTTGATGCAAGAGCCATGTGCTCATGATAGGCATACTTTGTGTCTTCAGGGCAGCCCTCCTCTTCCTCATCTTCTTCTTCTTCTTCAAGCATTGCTTTTTCTTTCAACGCAAGGTTGGGTGAAGTTGTCTTTGATCGAACACGAGCAAGAGCATTGTCGGCCGTTTCGTTCATGATTGACATTGCAATGAATTCATCCAACACCTCACTGGAAGATAAGGAGTGGAAGTCTGGCCGCTAACGAATGACAGATGACATGGCTTTGTTGAAAGGCATGATGGCTTTAAGGAACTTGCGCTTGACCCAGGTATCATCCACATCCTTGCTCCCATGATCCTTGAGCGCCACAGCAATAGTAGTCACCCTCCGATAGAGATCACGAGGGTCCTCATCTTCCTTCATCACAAACTCATCAGCCTTATCAAGTATCACTTCATAGTTGGATCGTTGAATGCTTGAGCTTCCCTTGTACAACACCATAATATGCTCCCAACAATCCTTGGCCAAAGTGCAGGGACGCAAGTGAGGAAGAACTTCAGGTGGCACTGCAGACTGGAAAATAAACAAGGCAGAGTGATTGTATTGATTGTCTGCATCTTCTCTTGGAGTGAGGTTGCTTGGATCATGGGGATAATATCCTTGCTCGATGATTCTCCACAAGTTTGTTGAGCTGTGATTCAAATGAGACTTAATAGAAAATACCTAGTTAGCAAAGTCACCTTTCACAAGCTTAGGAGGAGGACCGACACGATTAAGACGAGGTGCGGGAACGGATCCTCCATAGACCATGGGGGTGGAACTAAGGCATATGTTCCAGTCCCATCCTTTTCATGAGATGAGGAAGGTCGCATACCTTTAGCCGCTTCCTTAGAGGAGTTGGCCTCCGAATTGGTGACGGTGGGTTTAACCACTATAGCCGGTTCGGGTGAACTTTTAAGTCCCTCAATTAACTCTTTAAGCATGGTCTTGACTTTGTTCGTCAAGGACGTCTTGAGGGCGGCCATAACCGTATTCAAGTCGTCCCTTGTGACCGAAGTCAAGTCCATGGCCTCGGGTTGCCCATGGTTAATTCCCTCTTCACCTTCCATACTCTTCGGGTGGTTAAACCCTTAATAAAGAGACGTGGCTCTGATACCAATTGAAAGGATCGATATGGTTGGCTAGAGGGGGGTGAATAGACAATGACCACTTTTTAATTAATCTTAGCAAGTTAAGGTAAACAACAGACGGGTTCATAAATATTACGACAATGAGGTGAACCCTAATGGAGCTAACAACAAGAGCTATTAAGACAAGTAAGATATAGTTAACAACATAAGCATACACAAAGTAAAGGTTAGAGATAACCACAAGTGGAACTGATGGAGACGAGGATGTGTTACCGAAGTTCCTTCCCTTTGATAGGAAGTACGTCTCCGTTGGAGCGGTGTGGAGGCACAATGCTCCCCAATAAGCCACTAAGGCCACCGTATTCTCCTCACGCCCTCGCACGATGCAAGGTACCGTGATTCCACTATAGGTGCTCTTGAAGGCGGCGACCGAACCTTTACAAACAAGGTTGGGGCAAACTCCACACAAAGCTTGGAGGCTCCCAACGAGACCACGAAGCTTCACCACAATGGAATATGGCTTCGAGGTGACCTTAACCGTCTAGGATGCTCAAACACCCAAGAGTAACAAGATCCGCAAGGGATTGGTGGGGGATTCAACTTTTCTCTTGGTGGAAGTGTGGATCTAGGCCTTCTCAACCAATCCCTAAAGAATCAACAAGTTTGATTGGCTAGGGAGAGAGATCGGGCACTTTTGAGCTTGGGGCGCAACAATGGAGCTTGGGAAGGTAAGAGATTAGGTTCCACAGCTAGAAGAACCCTTTATATAGTGGGGGGGAAAATCAGACCATTTTCCCACTCTCTGCCTGAGCTCCAGCGGTACTACCGCTGGCATTCCAGCGGTACTACCGCTGACCAGGAGCGGTACTACCGCCGACTAGCGGTACTACCGCTGGTTGCAGCGGTACTACCGCTGGCACTCCAGCGGTACTACCGCTGGCCCCTGGTAGTGCAAAAGCACTACCACTGCCAAGAAAGTCTTCGCAAAAAGGTCCGTCCACGAACAACTGCTAGGCAAGCGGTACTAAGCTCCTGAAGCGGTACTACCGCTGACCAGGGGCGGTACTACCGCCAGCCAGCGGTACTACCGCTGGCTGCAGCGGTACTACCGCTGGGGACCAATTTGCAAGGAGGAAAGAAACACAGTGGCGGGGGCCGCTCCAAAGATGAAGGTAAGGGAAAATATGTGAAGTGTGCGCGTGCAAAGATAGATTCCACCCAAACCTTTCCACTATGGTTCCCCTCTTAATAGTACGGCTTTCCTATGACTCAAATAAAGAGAATCATAGAGAGCGTCGTGCTTCTGTTCCATGAATGAGGAGGCGAGTCGTCTTGTGCCGTTGACGTGTGTTATCTGAAACCTTAACACACACGTTTATTCCTTTACGGTACTGTCATCAATCACCAAAATTACTTAGGCATAAACTATGCCCCAACACATGTGATAGTTGTCTCGTCGATGTGAGGTCTGCAGTGCAAAGACCTGCCCGTGCGTTGTACGAGCTCCGCCCCTACATTATTCGTGGGTCAGTACAAATTTCATCTCCTCCCCGCCCCTTCATTTACTGTGGCTCGGTTTCCGGATGAAACTTTCTAGATTTAGGTAATTCAATTAATTTATCAGTATGCGTGACCAGTATGCGCCTCCCGTTCGAAAGGGCGACATCTATAAATATGCATGTCTTTGCATATTTATAACCGCCATCCTTTCGAATTGTCCAACATTATCCATGGACAGCCCGAGTATGTGTAGATTGGGTTCGTTTTCCTGTATGCTGTGCTCTGGATCCGATGCGGAATTTCGTCAGTGCCTCCCTGTTGTTCTCATGATGCACATCCTCTCTGTTTATTGCGGAGACATGTATCAGGAGAACAGCGGGGAGGTGCTACCGAAATTTTGCGTTGGATCCGGAGTAGACCATGGGAAAACGAACCCAATCTACACATACTCGGGTGGGATTAGGACCTATCTTTACCTATTAGCGTGTAGGTTGCCTGGACGTAATAAAAATGGCGAACCTGATTAACCGATGAATATAAATGCTAAATTATATATAAATATATTTCTTCTGTCTTTAGTAGCTACACAAGATGAGTGATCGTGCGTGGATGTATACCGGTCACCCTAGTCAGAAAGAGATGACGAAAGACTTGGACTATTGTCCCAATTGCGAGACTTGCAGGTATCTTCGGGTAGACAACGGTATGGGTGAGAAGAGGCACACCAAAATCGCAGTTAGTGTTCTTCGGTATATGCCAATCATACCAAGACTTCAACGTCTTTTCATGGTCGAAGAGACAGCCAGACAGATGACATGGCACAAATTGGGCAAAAGAACCGAACTAGATGCGGATGGGAATAAGATGATGGTACACACATCGGATGGGGAAGCATGGAAACATTTCGATGGATTGCATCAGGATAAAGCGGCAGATCCAAGGAATCCTCGAGTCTGCGCCGCCACGGATGGTTTTAATCCCTTCGGCATGACGGCAACCCAATACAGTTGTTGGGGTGTATTTGTCATTCCACTCAATCTCCCCCCCCCCCCGGCAGATTATGCAAAGAAAGAACATATTTCTGACGTTGATAATTCCAGGGCCCAATTATCCGGGGAAGAATATGAATGTGTACCTGCAACCGCTTAAGGATGAATTGGAAGAAGCTTGGGAAAATGGGGTCAAGACATACGATGCCGCTAGAAAAGAAAACTTCAAAGTGCATGTGTGGTACATGTACTCTATGCATGACTTGCCAGCGTATGCGCTATTCTCTGGATGGTGTGTGCATGGAAGGTTCCTGTGCCCCCAATGCAAGGCAGCTCTTCAGTTTCATTGGTTGTAGGAGGGTTGGAAGTATTCTTGCTTTGACTTGCATACACAGTTCCTGGATCCTGACCATCAGTTCAGAAAAGACAAGAAGAACTTTACCAAAGGTAAAGTTGTCAAAAACTTGGCACCACCTGCGTTCACAGGCCAACAGATCCTGGGTCAGTTAAACACCCACGAGCCTGATCCAGAGCGTCCAAGGTATTTCAAGGGGTATAATTCAAAAGACGCCTGGACTCACAAGCCATGCTTCTGGGATCTGCCTTACTTCAAAGACCTCCTTCTTCCACACAATATCGACATGATGCACACTGAAAAGAATATCGGAGAGGCTATTTTTGGTACATTGTTCGACATAGATGGGAAGACAAAGGATAATATTAAGGCTAGAGTCGATCAAGAGACACTATGTCATAGACCGTTACAAAACATGCGAGAAGGCAAAGGAAAGCAGAAGTGGTCAAAGCCAAAGGCCTGGTTCAATCTTGGAAGGCCAGCTATGAGGGAAATTATCTTGTGGGTAAAAATATACTTGATGTTCCCCGATGGGTATGCAGCGAATCTAAAGAGGGGAGCGAGTCTTGAAAAATTAAAAATCTTTGGTCTCAAGAGTCATGATTGGCACATATGGCTAGAGCGGGTAATTCCGGTGATGTTACGTGGCTTTATTCCTAAGGATGAATGGCTAGTACTGGCGGAGCTGAGCTATTTCTTCCGTGTTCTTTGTGCGAAAGAATTGTCGCCTGGCGTGGTAGAAGACATGGAGGAGTTTGCACCGGAGTTGTTGTGCAAGTTAGAGAAGATCTTTCCATCGGGCTTCTTTAATCCAATGCAGCATTTGATTTTACATCTACCGACCGAGGCAAGATTGGGTGGGCCCGTGCAAGATCGTTGGTGTTAGAGCATATATATCCATATGTGGTTTTGGTAATTAATGACAATTCCTATGGACTAATGGTTGCCTTAAGTTACATTTATAGGATTTGTCCATACGCACTTCTTGAAGTCCATCTGTTGGGTTCAAGGAGTTTATATGATGACCAAGATGGTATTCAAGGTATTATCCAAAGAATGGTCATAGAGACACATGGTTGATCAAGATCTCAGACAAAGAGTAAATCAAGATGATCAACACACAAAGCGTACAAGATGTACCGAGAGGGATCAAGTGATCCCATGGTATGGTAAGCATTGTCCATTACGTGTTTGTGTACTAACCCATGGTCTTCGTGAGAGTTCTATGTGGGGGTTAGGTGTGTTTCCATGGGCTTGCGTCAAAGGGAAGATCTCATACAACCCATGAAGTATGACGTCAAGTTGTGATCGTATTATCCAAAGAATGGTCATAGAGACGCATGGTTGATCAAGATCTCAGACAAAGAGTAAATCAAGATTATCAACACACAAAGCGTACAAGATGTACCGAGAGGGATCAAGTGATCCCATGGTATGGTAAGCATTGTCCATTACATGTTTGTGTACTAACCCATGGTCTTCATGAGAGTTCTATGTGCGGGTCAGGTGTGTTTCCATGGGCTTACGTCAAAGGGAAGATCTCATACAACCCATGAAGTATGACGTCAAGTTGTGATCGTCATCAAGATTGCGATGTGCAAGTTCAAGTGGATCAGCACGAAGATATCATGCTTGAAGCTTGCCGTCCATTGTGGTGGCAATGGACTTGTGAAGATATGTTGAAGAGTGGCTCACCCATAGTGAGTATGGGGGAGCAATCAATTAGTCTTCATCAAGCCAACGCAATCAAGAAAGGTGGTCCATCTTGAGGAAGCCAAGATCATCATCATCTAGCTCAAGAGGACGAGGTGCAAGGTATAGGTTTGCCCTTGATAGGTTTTCTGTTTAGGATAGATTGCTATACTATCAAGGGGGGCTCTCAAGTGAGTAGCTTGATCGTATCGTTCGTTGAGAGCTCAAACCATTTGCATCCTTGCATCATACTTCTTGGTTCTTGTTTGGTGTTTTTGTGAGTTTTAGAGCTTATGGTCATCTTCGTGACAAGCTCGAGTTCATCGAAAACAGAGTCCATATGCATCTACTATGATGTTTTCGATGTTGGTGTTTTTGCCGGTTCTTCATTCATAGAGGACTCACATCTCTATATCATTGGCATTTTCATATCTACATGGTCTTAAGATTTCTTGGCGTCCTGAATCCAACAAGCTTGGGTTTGCTCGATTCAGAGCTGGTATGCGAAAGTTATGGTTGTTGTAGTACCGCTGGACCTAGCGGTAGTACCGCTAGAGTTGGCCGTAGTACCACTGGCCCTAGCGGTAGTACCGCTCGAGCTGGCGGTAGTACCGCTGTCCAGCGTAGTACCGCCCCTGGCCAGCGGTAGTACCGCTCCAAGTTTTTAGTACCGTCATCTTTGCGATTGTACTACGTCGAACCTTTTTGCGAAGACTTTCTTGGCAGTGGTAGTGCCTTTGCACTACCAGGGGCCCAGCGGTAGTACCGCTCGGACGAGCGGTAGTACTGCTGGAGTGCCAGCGGTAGTACCGCTGCAGATAGCGGTAGTACCGCTAGCTGGCGGTAGTACCGCCCCTGGTCAGCGGTAGTACCGCTGGAGTGCCAGCGGTAGTACCGCTGCAGCCAGCGGTACTGTAAGTGGGGGTAACGGTCTGATTTGTTCCCCCACTATATAAAGGGGGTCTTCTTCCCCATTGGCCTCATCCATTTGTTGAGCTCTTGTTCAACCTCCATTGTTGACATTCTTAGAGCTTGCTTACTCTCAATCCCTCCAGTGATTCTTGCTTGTTCTTAAGGGAAAAGAGAGAGGAGATCTAGATCCACATCTCCACCAATCACTTTCTCCTCTATGTGAGGGGAACCCCTTGGATCTTGATCTTGGAGTTCTTTGTGAGCTCCTTGTTCTTCCTCTCATATCTCTCCATAGCTTTCATTGTTGTGGAGGGATTTGAGTGTGAGGGACTTGACCACTTCGTGTGTTCTTGCCATTGCATTAGTTGCATCGGTTTGAGTTCTCCACGGTGATACGTGGAAGTGAAGTTTGAGAAGCTTATTACCTTTGGTACTTAGTACCCTAGATATTGTTCTTTGCGGATGCATTGGCATCCTAGAAGCTTGGTGGTGTCTCGGAGCTCAATCATTGTGGTGTGAAGCTCCGGGCAAGCGTCGGTGTCTCCAATTAGGTTGTGGAGATTGCCCCGAGCAATTTGTACGGGTACCGGTAACCGCCCCCAAGGGTTGCCACGTGTACGGGTTCGGTGACCACCCCCAAGGTTTGCCATTTGTACGGGTTCGGTGACCGCCCTCAAGGGTCCCTTAGTGGAATCACGGCATCTTGCATTGTGCGAGGGCGTGAGGAGATTACGGTGGCCTTAGTGGCATCTTGGGGAGCATTGTGCCTCCACACCGCTCTAACGGAGATTAGCATCCACAAGGGTGTGAACTTCGGGATACATCATCGTCTCCCCGTGCCTCGGTTATCATTTACCCGAACCCTTTACTTATGCACTTTACTTTGTGATAGACATATTGTTTATTGTAATATATCTTGCTATCACTTAGTTGTTTATCTTGCTTAGCATAAGTTGTTGGTGCACATAGGTGAGCCTAGTTGTTTGTAGGTTTTGTGCTTGACATATTAAATGTTAGTTTTATTCCGCATTTGTTCAAGCCTAAACCTTAATTATTTTAAAGTGCCTATTCACCCCCCCTCTAGGCGACATCCACGTCCTTTTCAGTTGGTGCTATGCAATTGAGAGGATGCAGAAGACCCTTCGAGCTAAATGTAAAAATAAGCGTAGAATTGAAGCATCGATGGCTGAGGCATTCATTACTGAGGAGGTGGCAAACTTTGTGACAGCACACTACGAAGCAAAAAATCATCATTTGCATAATCCAAATCCTCAGCACAATGATGGAGATCCTAAAAAAGGTGGCTCCAACCTCAGCCTATTCAAAGGGAAGCTCGCACTAGCCGGTGCTTCGAAACCAATAACGTTGGATATCGAATAATGGCGGAACATTTCGTTGTATATCTTCAACAACCTAACAGAAGTGCTGCCGTACATCGAGTGAGTTCTCGGCACATTTTCCCGTAACTTCTAATTCATTTGAACTGCTCTTATTCCCGGATATTTCAAACAGCCGTTACGTCGTAAAATTATCGGATGGAGCGGTGATCGAAAATGATTCCGTCGAAGAGTATGAGCTTCTGTCAAAGACAGGAGGCGGCTATCCCGGTTTCATCTCTTGGTTCAAACAAACAGTAATTATCAATAATGGACCATTTCATTCTTGGTCTAACTTGCGGCTAATGCAACAACTGTTTCGTATTAAACTTGTAGGCTAATTCAGAGTCTATGGATGCCGAATTGAGACAAGTCGCTAATGGTTTTGACTATAAGGTCCGTTCATTTGAGAAATACAACATCAACGGGTATCTCTTTCGTACCTTTGGCAAAGAGCTATCTATGCCCGACCAGAAATCTACAAATTGTGGTGTCTCTGGTATCGGCGAAGGTGTTATCGAGTATTATGGAAGAGTTGAAGCAATTTATGAACTTCAATTCTATGGTGAAAACCCACCGAACGTCGTAGTCTTAAAATGTTATTGGTTCCAGCCGAAAAACACTAGAAGGACTCATGAACATATAGGACTAGTCGAAATCAATCCAAACACCCATTTAGATGTTCCCGATGTCTATATTACGGCTCAACAGGCGACCCAAGTTTTCTATCTACCGTGGGCATGCCAAACGGATTAGAATCTGGAAGGTTGGTATGTTGTTTATGAAGTGCCGCCACATGTCATACCACCTCTCCCAAATGAACAGGATTATGAACCTCACATTAACCCAGACACATATGATGGAGAATTCTTCCAAGAAACACGTCTTTCCAAGAAACGTTTCAAGAACCGCCGTGCTTCATCCAAGAACATGGAAGTAGACAGCGACAATGAATCTGACTCCATCCCTGAGCCGGAACCAGAAGACCTGGAACTCGTAGAAGTTACTGATGCGGATGACCTGTCAATGCTTCAACGATTAAAGGAAGGCCTTTCACAACTTGAACCCGATGAGCACGTCATTCATGAAGACATGCGTGATAGTGATGATGATGATGCATTTATTCATGATGATTATTAGTTTGTAAGATTCACAACTTAAACTATATATATATTAATCTTTATTATTCATGTACATATTATTATTCATGTCAGTCATTCAATTTTTTTATGTTGTACTAATTTCTTTTAATCTTTATCATGGAAGGTGTTGAAAGATGGTGAGCGCGGGTCCAGAGGGCTCGACGGGTTCTTCCCAGGCGCCCCGGACGAGGGGTGGTACTTCCCTTCCACCCCTATCTCTCCGTAGAGCCTTGGCAGATAGTCTTTCGACACCAGCCATGGGTTCTTCTTCGTCGGCGGCATTGCCCACTGGGAGAGGTGCTGGTCGGGTAGGTAAGAAGGGGAAGGGTACAGGGAGAGGTGGTGGCCGCGGAAGATCCAGGAGGACTGTTGAGCCGTCCTCGCCACCACCACCAGCTCATTCACCCGAGCATAGGACTAGTATGGTCGACCCGTTTGCGGAGGAGGCTACGGGGACTCCGGTCCAGGAGCCTGGTGTTCACGGGCATTCGTCCCATGAGACTCCGGTCTAGGAGCAGCCTCGGGTCGAGGTGCATTCGGCCCAGGAGCAGCCGGAGGAGACTACGGTTCCGGAGGCTTCACCCGACGTGGAGAGGCCCGGATGGGAGCCTTGGCCGTATCGTACCGAGTTGCCAGATTGGATCGAGGGTCCGGGTGGCTCAGGGGGCGGGGATGGCGGGGATGAGCTTACGGATAGTGAGGGCGATGTGCAGGTGGACGGGGCCACCGTGTACAACCGTGGTAGTACACGTCTCCCGGTCGCCCCGGCTACCCGCGAGCAGAGGCCGGTGATTAAACCTGAAGGAGATAGGTAAGTACATTTACCCTTTTTTAGCTTTTGCCTTCAAGTTTGTTCAAATATCTAATGCACTGACCTTATCATACTGCACGGGATGGGTACACCCTCTTGGAGTCCGCAGGCCTAACTCCGTCCTTGGTGTGCTTTGCCGGACAAATTTCCCGGGGTTTGTCACGTTGCCTGGTGAGGGTCAGGTTCCTACACTAGGATTTACCTGGGAGCACTACCAGGCTGCGCAGGCCCCGCCGGAGGAGATTATAGATGGTGTCTTGTGCCACACGAGGGCCGAGATGGTGATCAAGAGCTTTTGGGTAAATTATCCTTTTACAGAATCTAAAATTAACAATATAGCTAATTATTGTACTAATCGGTGTTTTCACGTTTGATTGCAGACCTTCTATAGGTGTGAGGATGGATATGAGGAGGAGGCGGCCAGGGTTCTCGAGGTCGAGTGTAGGCGGTTACTACAGAACTTGCGCCACGAGGCTCGGCCGCAGGCTATTCGAGATTACTACGCCACGCGTGGTATTAAGAAGGAGAAGAAGGATTGCCGCGGAAAGTTTTTGAAGAAGGAGCAATACATGAAGGTAATTACCTATTCTTAAGTCCTTCTACGTAGTTTTCTTGATTTCATTCATAGGCGTAGCGCTGAAAATTCTTTCTAATAACTTACAGGTGCCCCCGAGATGGTGTGCGGATAAGATGGATTGTTGGGAGGCGTTGGTTGATGAGTGGTGCACAGGCAGCTGGCGAGCCATCCATGAGAATGCGAAGGATCGGCGTAGCCAAATGGTTGGTGTGCCACACCATCAAGGCAGCGCCAACTTACTTCAGTTTGGACAAAACTGGGTATGTGATTTGCTTCATGATTCATGCAATTCATTCTTGATGCTAATATTTTGTTCCTCTCTTTTAGGCGCATCATAATAAGACTGAGATGCCACACTTGTACGACCTTTATGGCATGGCCCATACTGCCGCGTACAAGAAGGCGAAGGCATTCTCTGAGTCTGACCTGGATGATCCCAATAACTTCACCAACATATCATCCCACCAGAAGCTCGTGGCATACAGGGACGCGGGGAAGGCTACGAAAGGGGATGACTTTAACCCTAGCCAGGAACTTTTGGATCCAGAGCTGGTGATGATATCTGGTGGCGGGAGGCCCCATGGCTCGATAGCCATTGGAGATGGGATAATACGTTGTCCACTCACTCTTACGGAGATCAAGGCGCACCAGTCGAGCAGCTGTCCTGAGATAACGCGTCGTCCATGGCCAGTCAAACTTGCCATCGAGGTTAGTTGTACGGACTAAGAACACTTTCATCCATTTCATTATGTGTGTCACCATAGATCATTACTGTGGTAACGAGGAATGGTGTTTCAGGCTGCTCTTCAGAAAGAGAGAGCGGCAAACCAGACTGCTCTTGAGAAAGAGAGATTGGCAAGCCAGGCTGCTCTTGATGAGAGGGACCAGACCATGGCACGATTGCTTGCGAAGGAGAGGGCCCGGAATGAGGCGGGTCAACGGGCCGTGTACGAGTATTTTGTGGTATGTTTTTTTTCACATTAGCCAAATCATGTGTGTAATGTCTGTTTCAATACTAACTAATACGACCCACTCTTCAGAGTCTGTGCGAGAAGAGCGGTCAAGTCCCTCCGCCGATGCCCGTCTTCTCTTCGATTGGCACGGTGAGTTTCATTATAAACTAGTATTAATAATTGAGTGTAATCATGCTAACTGAGACATTGCAAAATATCTTTTCTGCAGAATAACTCCCGAGCGGCATCGCACGACCCTTCTCGAGGGCAACCATCTCCAAACGAAGCCGGCGCGAGCAACCGTGGTGTTTCTCCTCCTTGATGACCACAACGGTAATTTTCTCCTCCAAACTTAGCTTGTTTTCCTCTAAAATGAGATAATTAGCCCATTTAGCTCCAAGAAGACATAATTAGGTAATTTAGCTCCAACAAGAGGAGAAGAAATAGGAAAAATGAAAAGAAAGAAGAAGAAGAGAAGAGAAGAAGGAGAAGGAGAAGGAGGAGGAGGAGGAGGATGAGGATGAGGAGGAGGAGGAGGAGAAGGTGGAGAAGGCCAAGGACCTTCTGGTCCTTCTCCTCCTCCTCCTTCTCCTCCTTCTCCTCCATGATTTCTTCTTCTTCTCCTCCTCCTCCTCTTTCTTCTCCTCTTTCATATTATCCTTGCTTTAATTTCCCCAACAATGACATAATTAGTCCATGAAGCTCCAAAATACCATAATAAGCTCAAAATGTCATAAGAACCTTGGTTAGCTCATTAATATTATATAATTAGCTTGTTTTCCTCTAAAATGAGATAATTAGCCCATTTAGCTCAAAAAAGACATAATTAGGTAATTTAGCTCCAACAAGAGGAGAAGAGGAGAAGAAATAGGCAAAATGAAAAGAAAGAAGAAGAAGAACAAGAAGAAGAGAAGAAGGAGAAGGAGGACGAGGAGGAGGAGAAGGCCAAGGACCTTCTATCCTTCTCCTCCTCCTCCTTCTTGATTTCTTTTTCTTCTCCTCCTCCTCCTCTTTCTTCTCCTCTTTCATATTATCCTTGCTTTAATTAACCCAACAATGACATAATTAGCCCATTTAGCTCCAAAATACCATAATAAGCTCAAAATGGCATAAGAACCTTGGTTAGCTCATTAATATTATATACTTAGCTTGTTTTCCTCTAAAATGACATAATTAGCCCATTTAGCTCAAAAAGACATAATTAGTTAATTTAGCTCCAACAAGAGGAGAAGAGGAGAAGAAATAGGCAAAATGAAAAGAAAGAAGAAGAAGAAGAAGAGAAGAAGAAGAAGAGAAGAAGGAGAAGGAGGAGGAGGAGGAGGAGGAGAAGGCCAAGGACCTTCTAGTCCTTCTCCTCCTCCTCCTTCTCCTCCTCCTCCTCCTTCTTCTTGATTTCTTCTTCTTCTCCTCCTCCTCCTCTTTGTTCTCCTCTTTCATATTATCCTTGCTTTAATTAACCCAACAATGACATAATTAGCCCATTTAGCTCCAAAATACCATAATAAGCTCAAAATGGCATAAGAACCTTGGTTAGCTCATGAATATTATATACTTAGCTTCTTTTTCTCTAAAATGACATAATTAGCCCATTTAGCTCAAAAAGACATAATTATGTAATTTAGCTCCAACAAAAGGAGAAGAGGAGAAGAAATAGGCAAAATGAAAAGAAAGAAGAAGAGAAGAAGAGAAGAAGAAGAAGAAGAGAAGAAGAAGGAGAAGGAGGAGGAGGAGGAGGAGGAGGAGAAGGCCAAGGACCTTCTAGTCCTTCTCCTCCTCCTCCTTCTTCTTGATTTCTTATTCTTCTCCTCCTCCTCCTCTTTCTTCTCCTCTTTCATATTATCCTTGCTTTAATTAACCCAACAATGACATAATTAGCCCATTTAGCTCCAAAATACCATAATAAGCTCAAAATGGCATAAGAACCTTGGTTAGCTCATGAATATTATATACTTAGCTTGTTCTCCTCTAAAATGACATAATTAGCCCATTTAGCTCAAAAAATACATAATTAGGTAATTTAGCTCCAACAAGAGGAGAAGAAATAGGCAAAATGAAAATAAAGAAGAAGAAGAAGAAGAAGAAGAAGAAGAAGAAGAAGAAGAAGAGAAGAAGGAGAAGGAGGAGGAGGAGGAGAAGGCCAAGGACCTTCTAGTCCTTCTCCTCCTCCTCCTTCTCCTCCTCCTCCTCCTTCTTGATTTCTTCTTCTTCTCCTCCTCCTCCTCTTTCTTATCCTCATTCATATTATCCTTGCTTTAATTAACCCAACAATGACATAATTAGCCCATTTAGCTCCAAAATGCCATAATAACCTCAAAATGGCATAAGAACCTTGGTTAGCTCATGAATATGATATACTTAGCTTGTTCTCCTCTAAAATGACATAATTAGCCCATTTAGCTCAAAAAAGACATAATTAGGTAATTTAGCTCCAACAAGAGGAGAAGAGGAGAAGAAATAGGCAAAATGAAAAGAAAGAAGAAGAAGAAGAAGAGAAGAAGAAGAGAAGAAGGAGAAGGAGGAGGAGGAGGAGGAGGAGGAGAAGGCCAAGGACCTTCTAGTCCTTCTCCTCCTCCTCCTTCTTCTTCTTGATTTCTTCTTCTTCTCCTCCTCCTCCTCTTTCTTCTCCTCTTTCATATTATCCTTGATTTAATAAACCCAACAATGACATAATTAGCCCATTTAGCTCCAAAATGCCATAATAAGCTCAAAATGGCATAAGAACCTTGGTTAGCTCATGAATATTATATACTTAGCTTGTTTTCCTCTGAAATAACTTAATTAGCCCATTTAGCTCAGAAAAGACATAATTAGGTAATTTAGCTCCAACAAGAGGAGAAGAGGAGAAGAAATAGGCAAAATGAAAAGAAAGAAGAAGAAGAAGAAGAAGAGAAGAAGAAGAGAAGAAGGAGAAGGAGGAGGAGGAGGAGGAGGAGAAGGCCAAGGACCTTCTAGTCCTTCTCCTCCTCCTCCTTCTCCTCCTCCTCCTTCTTCTTGATTTCTTCTTATTCTCCTCCTCCTCCTCTTTCTTCTCCTCTTTCATTTTATCCTTGCTTTAATTTCCGCAACAATGACATAATTAGCCCATTTAGCTCCAAAATGCCATAATAAGCTCAAAATGGCATAAGAACCTTGGTTAGCTCATGAATATTGTATACTTAGCTTGTTTTCCTCTAAAATGACATAATTGGAATATTTAGCTCCAACAAATGATATATAGTTCACCACACATATACTTAGCTTGTTTTCCGCTAAAAATGACATAATTAGCTGAAAAACATCATATTTTGTTCTTCTTCTAACTTTTTTATTCACATTTTCGCAGATTGGATATACTACATTCATGGAAGCTGGCATTCATGGAGTAGAACAATGTCGATGGATGAATTTTATATCTATATCATCTAGGTTTCATTTGAGTTGATGAACAATGTCGAACTATAGGTATATGTATATATGGATAAACAGTGCAATACTTGGTATGTTGGTTCTTTGGATATGTGGGGATGTACATTGGTGAATCATATATGTGTGGTGAATTATATATATATGTGTTGGCAAGTATATGTGTGGTGAACTATATATCATATATGTGTGGTGAATTATATAAATGTGCTGTCAAATATATATATATGTGCTGTGAAATAATATAAAACAAAAAAACAGGAACTATATGGGCTCTTTGTCGTCTGCGAGCTGATGGCAAATACCTGTGCCATCAGCTGGCAGACGGCAAAAGTGCCACATGGCACCCAGTTGTGTATCCTGGGGTGTCTTTGTAGTCTCTTTGCCGTCAGCCTCCAGGGTGGGTAGACGGCAAAGAAGAGGGAACAGAGGAGGGGTGGAGGAGGAGGCAGACGACAAAGAGTGGAGAGAGGGGCGAGGGGAGGAGCCGGCAGACGGCAAAGATGGATGGGTAGGCAGACGGCAAAGATGGAGGGGGAGGGGAGGGGAGGAGAAGGCAGACGGCAAATATGGACGGGGAGGCAGACGGCAAAGATGGACGGGGAGGCAGACGGCAAAGACGGACGGTGAGGCAGACGGCAAAGGCTCCGTTAACCCCTAACGGAGGCAACGCGTGTCGGCTGCCGTCTCGAGCACTTTGCCGACTGCTCCTAAGGAAAGCTGACGGCAAAGAGCTTTGCCGTCCGCCTTGCACGGACAAACGGCAAAGAAGGTCCTATGCCGTCGTAGGCTCACGCAGAAATTTTGCCGGCCGTGAGAATCTTTGTCGTCTGTGATATTGTCTTTGCCGTCCGGGATATTGTCTTTGCCGTCTGTGATGGCAGACGGCAAAGAAGCTGATTGCTGTAGTGCCAATCTCATGCCTCCATTATCCCAGGATATGATTGGGAACCACCCACTGCAGGGGCGGTCAAGATCAATACAGATGCGGCTGTAAGTATGGACTCTGACAAAATTGGAGGGGGTGGCATTGCGCGATCCTGCAAGGAGCTTGGATTAAACCCCACTATGGGGTCTCTGATCCTTTCATTGGTGAGACTATGGCACTGCGAGATAGGGTGATCTTTGCAAAACTGGGTGGACTCTCACATGTGATCATGGAAACCGACTGCTTGGAGATTGTTAATCTCTGGAAAACTCGTCACTATGGTTTATCTGTGGTGGCACCTTTACTATTAGAGATGAGAGAGCTAGCTTCCTTGTTTTCTTATTTTGATATTCAACATGTAAATCGGTCATCCAATGTACCGGCCCATCTTTGTGCTAAGTTTGCATGCACACTGACGGTCACCGAAAGTTGGACTGGCACGAGACCCTCTTTCCTGCTCACTAGCCTTTTGGTTGATGATGCGAGGAGTTCTTTTGTTGAATAAAGCTCTCTGATTGGAACGCAAAAAAAAACAGTCTTCCACGAGCTGGCACGTTCGGGCTCTCTTCACAGGCGTAGACGGAAAAGCTAGCACTTGGAGAGCTTCCGAATGGGCCTTTAACACGAACGAATCAATAAAAAATTATTAGTTTTTCTCTAGGACCGACAAAAAAGATTGCTTAAATTGTATCTCTAAAACTAGTTAAAACTTGGCATTTTAAATACAGAAAACAGAAGTTTCAAATGCTGAGACTTAAAACTTACTGTGTCCTTGTGCGACACTGAACTACTCCACGAATCGCGAGGCAAAATGAGTGGGCGACAAGACTTGATAGGTGAGTGTCCTCGCATTCACTTGCGTCTGTGAATTTTCAATGATACTATTGGAGTCCTCCGCGCACCAAGGTGAAACTGGGCCGACCAAACACACATCTTCCCTGCGCCAACGCTAAACTAGGGCGACCATATGCGCACCTTCCTAGCGCCAACGCTAAAATAGGCCGATCAAATAATGTATAACCAACCCTACATATGTATTTTCTGTCGTTTGTTTTCATTGTTTTTCTAATCCTTTTTCCTATTTCTGTTGATTTTCTATTAAAATACTCTCTAGTTTTTCTTCTACAAATGCCCACATAATTTAAAATCTATTCCCGAACACTTAAAATGTTAATATTTTTTAAGTCATGAATTTACTTTTTCTCAATATTTTTCCAAAATATTCATGAATTGCAAGAACATTTGCGAAATTAAGAACCGGATCACAGATTTAGTTTTCCAGAATTTTAAAAAAACATTTTTCATTTCGTAATTGTTCATGAATTTAACATATTTTGATGAAGTTTCAAAAGGTTCATTTTTTTTCCAAATTCCCGAGAATGTCCAAAAGTTGTAAAATAAAAAAGTAAAAAAGAATAACATTTTTATGCAAGGAAAAAGAAAAGACACTGGCAGTAAAAGAAAAAAAATCCGATAATACCAACAAAAGAAGACACAGAAAAAAAAAAGGGTGGAGGGAAAGTTGTTGAATCTACTTGTCTGGCCCGATAGCACCGCGCAGGGGAGGGTTTGGTTGACAAATGTGGGTGGTGTTGTGTATCGCCTGTAGCGAGCCTTAAGCTCGTGCCTCTCATTCTAACGCGCTACATCGGCCTGGCTCACTGAGCTCAAGCAGAGCTAGCGAGCTTAGTGCATGCCTGTTTTTTTTTAAATGATTCGTATTTTGGCCAGTTTAATTTAAATTTTAAAACCATGAATATGTATTATTTTTAATTTTAAATATTTCGGAAATTTGAAATGTTCACTAATTTGAAAGTGAATTCGAAAAAAGCTTATTCATTCAGTAAATGTTTGTGCATTTGGAAAAGCTGTTTACAAATTCAAAAAATAAATATGGTACATGCTCTTGCCAAACTTGGCGTCAGGATTGTTGGCAATATAGGAGGAAGGAGAATGGTACTCCATTGGAATATAGCAATAGCATCTCTAGCTTGGAGATTACAAAGGCTGCATAATCTAGAGACAGAGTACGTGTAACATTTCGACATTAAGAACAGTAAAAATGCACGTCATCGCAGCCCTCTTAGGCCATTAGGGTTTCTAACCATCAGATCTCTCCTCATGGTCGTTTGCAGCCGTCGGGTAGCTGTGTACTCCCTCCGTTCCAAAATATAAGACCTTTTAAGTATTTCACTAGAAGACTACATACGGAGCAAAATAAGTGAATCTATACTTTAAAATATGTCTATGTACATCCGTATGTAGTTTATAGTACAATTTCTAAAATGTTTTATATTTAGGAACGAAGGGAGTAAATCCGTAATTAGCAGTGCGGGCTGGCTGGTCTAGGGAGTCTATTCTCGTGAAAAGATCGGCCAACTGTGGTTGATTGGACAAGGCAGCCCTTCTAGGAGCAGTTGGGGCAAGCACAGCCCATCTGGAAAAAGTAGCAGATGTTGCTCTTTCCCGCAGGCACTCCTATGCGTGGCGGCCAAGGCTTGCGATATTCGATCCTTTGTGTACGAGACGCCATGTGATGCGGAGCGAGCCCTGAAAGTTAAGTCGGATGTGATTTCAGATAAGATTTTTTTTAGATCTGACTCTTTTGCTATCGTCGGAGCCTTTGACGGTAGGGTATAACAACTTACCGACGAGGCCCCCGGAGGTAGGAAAATGGCCTACCGTCGGAGGAGCTAGCAGTAGCGCATGTGACCCTACCACTAAGGGGCCCGGTGGTAGGCACATGCGCACACTGTGTCCGTAACTTAGGATTCTTTTTACGGTAGGCGTGTAACCCTACCGTCGGGGGCTTCAACGGTAGATTGTTATACCCTACCGCCAAGGGCTCCGGCAGTAGCAAAAGGGTCAGACCCAATTTTTTTCCAACCAGGGTCAAATCCAGCTTAAGTTTCAGCAAAAGGTTAAAACAATGAATTTGTCGATCCATGTAGGCAGTTGATGCAGCACAAAGATGATAATGTAAGCGACTGTTAAGTGGCAAGTGGAGCCTTTCGTGGCAATGTAATGTGCGCCACTTGCCTCAAGGGTGACATGACCGTATGACCGGTGTTAGAATAAATTCAAGGTACGTGGTTGACTCATCGAGGAACAAGAAATCACAACACGATGACGACACCGAGATTTGTTAAGGGGGTTCATCGATATGGCTACATCCCTGGGACATGACTACGGGTGCTCCTCCTCCTGACACCGTCACAATACCGCACCGTGGCCACCCTGGGCGCCGACACACGCCGCCGACTCCCCCTGTGCGTCTGTGCTATTATGTTGACATATGTTACATCGTGTGTATACCCCGCAATATATGAGAGGCCTAGGATACAAGTGTCCTATTAGGATACAAGTGTCCTATTAGGACACGACTCCATATTCTACTAAACATAATACAACTACAAGTTCAACCGTAACCTACCTTGTGCACTACATTCGACACAACTCTAACAAACTCCACCTTGACGAATATTATCCACCACCTGGGATTCGTTCATGCATCAAACTTCCATGTACATTGGACTTGAGATTATCCATGAGCACCGCTGCTACTTCAAAGACTCCATGTGACTCCACCTGCAACTTATAGTCCCTTCTTTTCTTGACTGCAGTCAACGCTCGAGCAAAATTAAGTTCCACATTACTCTAGTTTGCGCTCCCAACTTCTAGAGCATCCATTCAACGCCATCACACACCGATCACTAACGTGCGTGAAAGTGAATAACTCGCATATTGGGTGTCACACATAAGAGTTATCTGAACTCAACATCACCGCTTTTCCTTGACCGCCTGCCTGAAAATTGAAGGAATTTCACCATTCGTTGTCGTCATCCTGAGTCAAATTCGCCCTTGTCTCATCACATGTATGACCACCAGAGCCCTGGTCCGTCTCCATGCCCGTGCGTATTACACGCCTCACCGCTATTACCGCGTCGAGCCTTCGATGTCCCGATCGAGTCTCAAGGGTCGCAAACCCACACCACTCAACCTCCACTGCAGAGTACCACCGATCTTCACCGACCGATGACGAGTTCCACATTTCAATCAGACCACTGGGCTCCAGTCTGAACCACGCGACACTCGCTTTTTCCCAAGTGAAGTCCTCCAGACTTCAACTCCACCTTCAACATGACTCCATGATAGAAGATCAATACACCCCTAGGCCTCGTCGACTTCAAGCTCTTTGTGTACATCACCTTGAATCAACCAAGTGTCATAGTCTTGTGGAAGCCACATAAGACCTTGGGCCTGCGCCATGTGTTTCCACGCCCTAGAACTCGGTCACCATCAGCGTCACGCTCCTATGTCGTCTTCGTCGATCCTACCACCGTCTTTTGTACCAACCAATTTGTGTCGATCCATCAGACTGTCCAGTCCGACCCAGCCGAACTTGTCCGATTGCATGACATGCTCCACGCTCGCAAATCATCTTCCGCAAATTTCCATCCATCACATGATAATTCCATCTTAGCTGGCATGACTTCCCGCAACATCTTCAAGCATCATTTTGCGCCAACAATCTTTCACCCATCTCTGCCATAACCTCAGGTTTTCAGTTCCATCGAACTTCTCCACCTCAAAGCTGGTACCTATTGACGCCATGGTTCTTTATACAGCCGACCCTGCAAAAAATTAACTAAGTTTTCCGTGCAATTTCCCGAGTACACGAACAAAAAACTCCGCATATTACTTGGTCTTCACGTGAGCAACTCCTTTCTTGGCTCAACTCCCGATGCTGGCTAATTGCTTTGGCATGTTCTAGCCAATCCCAATGTACGCTATTACGCTGGAATTTTCTTGGTCGACTTGATCTGCCTGTCTTCGTGTAATGTACAAGGACACGGTCATTTTCCTTTTTTCAAAAAAATTCTTGTGCCTTTGGAACCCTACAACTCAGCACCAGCCTCGTTCAAGCCAACCGCCGCATCGGCTCGTTCCGATCTGCTCTCGCTGCCAAGCTGCACGATTTCGCCGCCCCTGATTGCTCTATTTGCTGCTAACGCACGCACATACGCCCTTGGCTGTACCTTCGCGCTCGATCATGTTGCCGATATGATCAAACGACGCGCTATCCACGGCTGCAACTTTCGATCCGAAAACGACATGCCGATCTCCGATGCAGCTCCTCCAAATCAACTTTTCCACGGCCTCTAAACAACCTAGCTCTAATACCACTTGTTAGAATAAATTCGAGGTACGTGGTTGATCCACCGAGGAACAAGCAATCATAGCACGATGACGACACCGAGATTTGTTAACGGGGTTCACCGATATGGCTACATCCCAGGGGCATGACTATGGGCGCTCTTTCCCATGACACCGTCAGAATACCGCACCCTGGCTACCCTGGACGCCGGCACACGCCGCCGGCTCCCCCTACGCGCCTGTGCTATTATGTTGGCATATGTTGGGACTGTGACTGTTGTGAGAGGGACTATGACTAGTGAACAGATTGTGCAACAACTTCGGGAGCTTGTGTCAGCAACTTTTAGGTGGGAACCTGTGTTGATTGCAGATAATGTATTCAAAGTAGTTTTTCCTACCAAGGAAGACCTTGCACGTTTGCTCAAATTCGGTATGTGTAGAATTCCAAGCACAAGTTGTGTACTGGAGTTTGATGCATGGAAGACCGAGGAGCCAAAAGGTGTTCCTCTTCCTCAGATATGGGTACGTTTTGCGGGAGTTCCATCGAAGGCACTGAATGATTATCTCATTACTTGGAGCCTCGGCTCTCTCATCGGTAAGACGGAGAAGGTGGATATGGTTTTCACTAGAGCTAAAGGTGTGCCGAGGATGCTAGTCAATGTCATTGATATTCAGTTGGTGCCGGATGAGGTTATGTGGACCTTTGAGGGGGCTAGATACACTTTGCTATTGGAGATAGAGAGTCCGGATCTCTTTAAGGACTCGGTCACTAATGGAGATGTAGATATGACGGATATAGATGATGATGCGGGAGCTAGGGAATCGGAGGATAAGGATGACCTTTCTGACTCATCTAAGCAGCAACCGTCCGACAGTAAGGCAAGCAAGGGAGTGGGAGGTATGCCACCGTCACTGCCTCCGACGTCCCAACTGAAATTTGGATCGTTTGAGCCGGCGTCGGCTCCCGCGAAGATTGGCGTCTCTAGATCTGCGCCGACCTACAGGGTTGCGATTATTCCGGTGAAAGATTTAGGGAAAGGGCCAAAGCCGGGAACTCTGGCTGCAGCAAACGTCATGCTGCCGGCCGTCTCGTTGTCTGCCTATCTCGCTAGTGCTAAGCAACAGGAGGATAAGCTGGGTCAGTTGGGAGCTGAGCAACTCGAGCCTAATAGGAAGGCCGCAGCACAGACGCAGCTACAACAGGTGGAAATTGGGATAGTACACCAAGTGGAAGGCCATCTTGCTGGGGATATACATGATCATGCAGGCCTCTCGTTCAGGTCGGTTGGGCCGGTGCTGGAGAAAACTCTGGGAGTCGCTGCTTCCTCTGACGCACTCAGACCAGAGGCGAGTTCGGCGCAAGTGCAGGGGGGTGCTGTTGATGGAGTAAGCGAGCCGGAGGAAGCCGTGCAGCTGATGGGCGTGCAGGCGCATGCTGCACCAGCTCAGCGCAGCTCCTCATCAGGGGTGTAGGGATTGGGTATCGGATCGCAGATGCAGGAGGGCGCTATGAGTCCTCATGATGTGATGCAGGGGCTTGTTCGGACTGAAAAGGCACAAGGCAGCGTTGATTTATTTTCTATGGGCAAGGTCATAGCATATGGGGGTATAGCTAATCCGATGACGTCGGGCATGAGGTCTAGTCAGAGGATTCAGGAGCAACCTGACGCGGATGACTTGCAGATGGGACGGGCTAAGCGCGTGGCAAAGATGAGAGATTTCGAAGCTTCCACAGGTATGTCCATTGACAAAGCCCATTCTATTTTACATTTTAGCCTCAAGAGATTATCAATAATGCTTCTACGGTTGGGGTTTCGCTGGGGAGCACGGGTAAAGAGGTTGCCAAATCGATTAATGAGCTACTTGACTTAGAAGTAGATAGGGCCTTGGACATAGTCAGGAATCTAGCGGCGACTAAACCTTTGAATAATTCTGAAATTTCTGCGTTGGAGGAGTTGAATTCTCTATGTGAGGATCTCGCTCCGGATGAGGGATCAGAGGAGGGTGATGATCACCTCTTTGATGAGTGTGGACACGATTTGATACCTAAGCAAGTTGAAGACTGCCAGCCGGGTTATATGGACCTCGGGATTGGCAGTGAAAAACCTAAACGCACTTGGAAGCGGAAGGTGTATCCGGTTTCGGCCGTGCGTAGGAGTGCACGGTTTAAGACTGCTAATTTTTTTTATGATGAAAGATGAGAGGGGTCTTTTGGAATAGCAGAGGTCTAAAAGACTTGGCTAAAATTAGATTTCTCGCGGAGGCTACGGTAGAGTATAAGTTAGATTTTATCGCGCTCATGGAGACTGGACGTCATAATTTTACATCACAGTTCCTGAAAACCTTGTCCGCAGGAGTGGACTTTGACTGGCACTGTCTCCCCCAAGAGGAAGATCTAGTAGGATCTTACTTGGGGTGCGGTGTGAGTCACTTCAGGTACGCGAAGTGGTGTTGGGGGAGTTTGCAGTTAAGTATAGGCTGCGCTTGAAAAGTGACGGTTTTCAATGGGCTCTAGTAGCAGTGTATGGGGCTGCCGAGGCAAAGCTGAAACCAGATTTCCTAGCAGATTTGGTTCGTATTTGTGATGACAAGTTACCTCTATTGGTTGGGGGTGACTTTAACATTATTCGATGTTCAGACGAAAAAAACAATGATAAGTTTGATGGCAGATGGCCATTTATGTTCAACACTATCATTGAAAGTCTGGATCTCAGGGAGATTGAACTTTCAGGAAGAAAGTATACCTGGGCTAACTCCTTACAAGAACAAACGTTCGAAAAGCTAGATAGGGTCCTCACGAGTACGGAGTGGGAACAGAAATTCCCGTTAGTCTCTGTTTGTGCACTTAATCGGGCCCTCTGTGATCATACACCACTGCTTCTGGATTTCGGAGATGCAATCCATTCGGGTAACAAAAACAAATTTTCATTCAAGTCTAGTTGGTTCCTGAGAGAGGGATTCATGGACATGATTGCTAGGGAATGGAAGGTCAGGTGCGGAGGGATGTCTAATGTTGAAAGATGGCAAAACAAGATTAGGCATCTTCGACAGTTCCTCCGGGGATGGGCAAAGAATCAATTTGTGATATACAAAGAGGAGCAGGATAGACTCTTAAAGTATATTGATGATCTTGATCGAAAAGCGGAGAATGGTGTGTTGGATACAAACGAAAGGGTATCCAAGGATGAAGCCGAACAGAGAGTTTGGTTACTCCTTCGAGAAGAGGAAATGAAATGGGCCCTTCGAGCTAAAGTATGTACGATTGTCCATGGGGATAATAATACGAAGTTTTTCCATTTGATTGCGAATGGCAAACATAGGAAGAAGAGGATTGTGTAGCTCAAAGAGGATGAGGGCACTATAGTGGGCCACGAGAACTTGAAATTGTACATTACAACTTATTATAGACAGCTCTTTGGAGCGTCGGCTAACTCTTCTATCACCATGGATGAGAAAATGGTAGCGGATATCCCTCAAATCGGAGATGCCGATAATGAGATGATATTCGCTCCTTTCACGGAGAAAGAGGTGCTTGAGGCAATTAGACAAATGAAAAATAGCAAAGCTCCTGGTCCGGATGGCTTTCTGGCTGAGTTTTATAAGAAATGCTGCTATATTATCAAGGATGACCTAATGCCACTGTTTCATGACCTATTTTGCGGATGACTAAAACTCTTTCATCTGAATTTTGGTACCATTACGTTGTTACCGAAGAAAGAGGGGGCGACACGTATTGAACAATTTCGCCCTATTTGTCTACTCAATGTTAGCTTTAAGATATTCACAAAGGTGGGTACTAATCGGTTAACTCAGGTCGCTCACTCGGTGGTTCAGTCGGCGCAGACGGCGTTCATGCCTGGACGGAACATCCTGGAGGGGGTAGTTGTTTTGCATGAAACATTACATGAAATTCACTCAAAGAAACTAGATGGGGTTATCGTCAAGGTAGATTTTGAAAAGGCGTACGATAAAGTAAAATGGTCTTTCTTGCAACAAACCCTACGTATGAAGGGGTTTGACCAGCTATGGCGGAAGCATGTAGACTGTTTTATTAAACAAGGCAGTGTCGGTATCAAAGTTAATGATGACGTTGGTCATTTTTTCCAGACACTTAAGGGTCTACGACAAGGGGATCCTATGTCGCCGATTCTTTTCAACATTGTTGCGGACATGTTGGCCTTGATGATTAGGAGGGCTAGTGACAAAGATTTAGTAGGAGGACTTATACCGCATCTCGTGGATGGGGGGGTCTCAATCTTACAATATGCCGATGATACCATTATCTTTATGGAGCATGATTTAGAGAAGGCCCGAAATATGAAACTCATCTTATGCTTGTTTGAACAGTTGTCTGGGTTAAAGATTAACTTCAAAAAAAGTGAAATATTTTGTTTTGGAAGGGCAAAGGTGGAACAGCATACCTACAACCAATTTTTTGGGTGTGAGTGTGGGACCTTTCCGTTTACTTATTGGGGTGTGCCTATCCACCACCAGAAACTAACAAACAAGGAGTGGAAATGTATCGAAGACCGATTTGAAAAGAAGCTCAGTTACTGGAAAGGCAAGCTTTTATCTTATGGAGGACGTCTAGTACTTGTTAATTCAGTATTAACCAGTATGCCGATGTTCCTCTTATCCTTCTTCGAGTTACCTAGGGGGGTAAGGAAGAGGTTAGATTTCTATCGGTCATGTTTCTTTTGGCAAAGTGATGAAGTGAAAACTAAGTATAGGCTTACTAAATGGGACATCATCTGCAGACCCAGAGATCAAGGGGGTTTAGGGGTGGAGAATTTAGAGGTTAAAAACAGATGCCTGCTAAGTAAATGGCTGTTTAGAATTTCGGTAGAAACCGAAGGCATGTGGGTGCAAATTCTAAGGAATGAGTACTTCAACATAAGACCTTAGCTCAGGTGACCGTTAAACCGAATGATTCTTCATTCTGGAAAGGATTGATGAGGTGTAAAAACGTGTTTTTAACCAGATAGGTTTGTCATTGCTAATGGTGAATCAACTAGATTCTGGGAGGATACATGGTTAGGGGATGTGCCCCTAGCACTGGAATATCCGCAGTTATACAATATTGTCCAATGCAGACAAGCGTCGGTTGCGGCAATTTTGAGCCACACACCTCTAAATATTCGGTTCTGTCGATCTTTGATCGAGGAAAGATGGACCAGATGGCTACACTTAGTTAGAAGGTTAATGCAAATACAATTGTTGGATAGGCCCGACACTATTCATTGGAAGCTAACTAAGAATGGATCATTTTCGGTAAAATCTATGTACCTTCATCTTATTGATTCGGGGTACATTCCAAGATCCAAACATATCTGGGAGGTCAAACTTCCGTTGAGGATAAAGATCTTTATGTGGTTCATCCACAAAGGTGCTATCTTAACGAAAGACAACTTGGCAAAACGTAAATGGAAAGGCAACCAACGATGCAATTTTTGTGACAATAAGGAAACTATCAAGCACCTCTTTTTCCAATGTCCGATGGCTAAAATCCTATGGCGTTCTATACACATTGCTTTTAATATCAACCCCCCCACTAGTGTCAACATGTTGTTTGGGACGTGGGTAGAGGGAATTGGTGGTCATTTGGCAAATAGTATCCGTGTTGGAGCTTGTGCATTACTTTGGGCAGTTTGGAACTGCAGGAATGATTTAGTGTTTAACAGATGCACATCTATCAATTTTTTGCAGGTTATTTACAGGGCTACCGTACTGACCCGCACGTGGTCATTACTCACTCCTGCGGAATCTAGGGAGCTTATGGTTACTGGATGTGTCCGCTGGGAGATGGTAGCACAGGGTATCTTCAACCGGTTTGGATGGCGGCAAGCTAATAGGATAGGTGGCTAGTCATCTCCTTATTATACCATCGATGGTTGGGCGCATTGGGTGCTTTGTATCTCTTCGTTTTTGTTTTTTGTACTCGTTCTGGACTTGGTTTCATTTTTTAATAAAGGGCTCCATGCATCTCTCGATGCAGAGGCCGGGGCTTTGCCTCCTTTTCTAAAAAAACAACCGACCATCCCTTTGGAAGAACTAGGCTAGGCTAGGCTACGACATCATCGATCAAGGCCTCCAGCACGATCTCCCCGACCTCAGTCTCTTCCACCTCATCAAGGAGGCCACAGTTCTCCACCGACGTTGACCTCGAGCGACATCACACCTCCACCGACCTAAAGCTCGAGATTCGTTTTAAATGATCGGCATTCAAAAACTTTTATCTCCCAAACCGTTAATTCGATCGATGATTCGTTTTCGCCGTTGACTTTGTTTCGATGAAATCTTCAAAACTAGATCTCATGTCGACATGTTTTGACAACTTTTTTTTTGCTCGTACTTACCACATTTGCTGTACTTACTTGTCATATTAGTAAGTACTTACTTGTTTGATAAAAAATAACTTAATCGCCAATTTTTTTGGAAATTGCGTATAAATATGACATCTAGACATAATCAAAATGGCAAGCACAAACAACTTTTTTAGGCGATTACGCACAAAAATATGACAACTCAACATATTTAAAATCGGTGACCACAAAAAATCTTTTTTGATCATCGTTTATAAATATGATAACTCGACATAGTTAAACTAACAAACACACAAAATAGTTTTTTTGGCAAAGTTGTATGTAAATATGACAAGTTTGCATATTTAAATTGGTAAACACAACCTATGACAATGCTTTTATATCATGTATAATGAAAACTGTTACATGGTTTTATAGAAAAAAATTAAAAGTGTCAATTAAGTTATTTTTTCAAGCAAGTAAGTGGTTAACAATATGACAAGTGGGGTCAAAAAATGTGGCAAGTATGGATGAAAAAAAATAGTTGACGGAACATGTCGACATGGGATCTAGTTTTGAAGAACTCGTCGAGAGAAAGTCAATGGTGAAAGCGGATCATCGATTGAATTAACGGTTTTGTAGATAAAACTTTTTAAATTTCAAAATCAAAAGAAATCTTGGTGACATCATTGCATGCATGTAGCAGTTTTCATTATACATAATGATATCATTGCACGCATGCATGCATGAGAGAGATATGTAATGGGTGATTAACAGGAGGTTAATTTTTGCATTGAAATGCGATTAAGTGAGCCGCCGCACGGCAAGACGGAGGTGCGGAGCCGCTCCGTAGCGTTGTCCTATATTCATTATGTGAATGCTTTGACATAATACAAGGCCCCGTACTTATCACAGATATAATGGACTGAATCATGTGAGTTTTTGAGCCGAAACCGTAGAACAATTGTTCTACGGTAATTTTATATTAATCAAACGCAAAAGTACATACAAAGTTTATTACAACGAGATTACCCAATGTCTGTTCTCTCAAACATTAATATTAAGATAAAAGTTTCGTTGAATCCAGCCATTGATTTTCTCTTGTACTTAGTTTTTCTCCGATGTATGCCATATGTAGTCCTTCTTTCATATAGAATTTCCACATGTTCAGTGCTTGTGGTGATCTTATGAAAATTTTGCCATTCCTGGCTGACCAAATGCTCCAGCATCCTATGATCACGATAGCCATTGCTATATCATATGGTAATTGCTCCATTGATAATAGGATCTCGTCAAATACTGTAACACCTCTGTTTTTGGAGGGATTGATAGAGAACCAGCAAGATAATGCAAATTGATAGTACCGTAACAAGCGCGTGATGGTTTCCTGTGTAGATTATGCACAAAGTGCAAAATTATAGTCTTCAAGATACATATTTCTCCTCTGCAACATATTTCTTGTGTTTATTCTATGATGTAACAATAACCAGAAGAAGATGATGTGTCTTGGTCTGCATGCAATGCTCTATTATGTTCATGAATATCTAGCACTCCTAATCCCCCATGAGATTTGGGTTTGCTGATTTGCTCCCATGAAATGAGTGTTGCCCCTCTGTCCATTGTACCATACTTTCTCCAAAAGCAGTTCATGAGGTAGGTGTTGATTTGTTTCACCACAGTTAATGGTATCATCAAAGTGCACATAGTAAATGTGGGCATGCTCAAGATTTTTTTTTATGAGGATGAGTTTGTCCCTAGTGGATAAAAGAGTGGAACAATCCAGAAGTCTATTTTTTATTTTCTTTAGCATAGGAAAGTAATATTCCACTCTAGGTTTGTGATACGTCCATTTTGCATCATGCTTTTATGTTGATATTTATTGCTTTTTGGGCTGTTACATTACTTGTGGTACCATATTTATGTCTTTTCTCTCTTATTTTGCAAGGATTATTTAAAGAGGGAGAATTCAGGCAGCTGGAATTCTGGACTAGAAAAGGAGCAAATCCTAGTCCACTATTCTGCACATCTCCAAATGCCGTGAAATTTACGTGGATTTTTTCTTGAATATATTAAAAATACTGGGCGAAAGAACTACCGGAGGGGGGCCACCAGGGCACCACAAGCTTTCCCACCGCCACCACCCCCCTGGTGGCGCAGGGTAGGCTTGTGGGCTGCCTGAAGGCCCACTAGCCCCCCTCTTTTGCTATATGAAGCGTCCTGGTCTGGAAAAACTCAAGAGGGAGCTTTTTCGTGGTTTCGCCGCCGCCACGAGGCGGAACTTGAGCAGATCCAATCTAGAGCTCTGGCACGACGATCCTGCCGGGGAAATTTCCCTCCTAGAGGGGGAAATCGTCGCCATCGTCATCACCAACACTCCTCTCGTCGGAGGGGATGCATCTTCATCAACATCTTCATCAGCACCATCTCCTCTCCAATCCCTAGTTCATCTCTTGTAACGAATCTTCGTCTCGCGACTCCGATTGGTACTTGTAAGGTTGCTAGTAGTGTTGATTACTCTTTGTAGTTGATGCTAGTTGGATTACTTGGTGGAAGAGTTTATGTTCAGATCCTTGATGCTATTCATTACACCTATGGTCATGATTATGATTATGTTTTGTGAGTAGTTATTTTTGTTCCCGAGGACATGGGATAAGTCATGTTAATAATAGTCATGTGAATTTGATATTCGTTCGGTATTTTGATATGTTGTATGTTGTTTTTCCTCTAGTGGTGTTATGTGAACGTCGACTACATAACACTTCACCATATTTGGGCCTAGAGGAAGGCATTGGGAAGTAGTAAGTAGATGATGGGTTGCTGGAGTGACAGAAGCTTAAACCCCAGTCTATGTGTTGCTTCATGAGGGGCTGATTTGGATCCACTAGTTTAATGCTATGGTTAGACTTTATCTTAATTCTTCTTTTGTAGTTGCAGATGCTTGCGAGAGAGGTTAATCATAAGTGCGATGCTTGTCCAAGTAAGGGCGGTACCCAAGCGCCGGTCCACCCACATATGAAACTATCAAAATAACGAACGTGAATCATATGAACATGATGAAACTAGCATGACAGAAATTCCCGTGTGTCCTCGGGAGCGTTTTTCCTCCTATAAGACTTTGTTCAGGCTTGTCTCTTGCTACAAAAGGGATTGGGACACTTGCTGCAACGTTGCTACTACTTGTTACTTGTTACTTTTTGCTTGCTACATTTCACCTCGCTACACAAGCACTTGTTACCGCTACTTTCAGTGCTTGGAGTTATTACCTTGCTGAAATCCGTTTATCAGAGCCTTCTGCTCCTCGTTGGGTTCGACACCCTTACTTATCAAAAGGACTACGATTGATCCCCTATACTTGTGGGTCATCAAGACTCTTTTCTGGCGCCGTTGCCGGGGAGTGAAGCGCCTTTGGTAAGTGGAAATTGGTAAGGAAACATTTATATACGGTGCTGAAATTTATTGTCACTTGTCACTATGGAAACTGTTTCTTTGAGGAGTTTGTTCGGGGTATCTTCACCACGAACGGAAGCACAAGGAGTTGCTCCTCAACCTGAGGTACCTACTGAAAATATCTTTTATGAAATCCTTTGGGTATGCTTGAGAAATTGTTGGCTAATCCTTTCACACGAGATGGATCTTCACATCCAGACTTGCATCTAATCTATGTAGATGAAGTTTGTGGTTTATTTAAGCTTGCAGGTTTGCCCGAGGATGAGTTAAAGAAGAAAGTATTTCCTTTATCTTTGAAGGCTAAGGCGTTGACATGGTATAGGCTATGTGATGATGCTGGCTCATGGGGCTACAATCGGTTGAAATTGGAATTTCATCAAAAGTTCTATCCTATGCATTTAGTACATCGTGATCGGAACTTTATTTATAACTTTTCGCCTCGTGACAGGGAAAGCATAGCTCAAGCTTGGGGGAGGCTTAAATCAATGCTATATTCATGCCCCAATCATGAGCTCTCGAGAGAAATCATCACTCAATACTTTTATGCTCGGCTTTCTCATGAAGATCGTACAATGCTTGACACTTCTTGTGCCGGTTCTTTTATGAAGAAGGATATTGATCACAAGTGGAATTTATTGGAGAGAATCAAACGCAACTCTGAAGATTGGGAGCTGGAGGAAGGTAAGGAGTCAGGTATGAATTTCCAGTTTGATTGCGTTAAATCTTTTGTTGAGACAAACACTTCTAGAGATTTTAGCGCTAAGTATGGACTTGACTCTGAGATAGTAGCTTCTCTATGTGAATCTTTTGCTGCTCATGTTGATCTTCCCAAAGAGAAGTGGTTTAAATATCATTCTCCTGTAGAAAGCAACATAGACAAAACCAATCTAGTTGAGGAGAAAGTCATTGCTTTTAGTGGTCCTGTTGTTCCTTGTGCTTACACTGAGAAACCACCATACCCTGCCAGGATAAAGGATTATTCTAAAGCTCCAACTGTGATACGTAGGGTTTACATTAGACCACTTGCACCCCCTGAGGAGATTAGAGTTGAACCTTGTGTTGCTATTATCAGAGATCTCTTAGCCGAAGACATAGATGGGCATGTTATCAAATTCTGTGAGGACTCCGCTAGAATTGCTAAACCTCACGCGAAAGACAAACACTGACCTGTAGTTGGCCTTCCCGTTGTTTCTGTTAAGATAGGAGATCACTGTTACCATGGTTTATGTGATATGGGAGCTAGTGTTAGTGCAATACACCGTTCTCGATGAAATCAAAGATGAGATTGCACCTGCTGAGTTAGAACCCGTTGATGTCACTATTACGCTAGCTAATAGAGACATACTATCTGTCCTCTCGGAATTGTAAGAGACGTAGAAGTCATGTGTGGTAAGACGAAGTATCCTACTGATTTCCTCGTCCTTGGTACTGCACAAGATAGATTTTGTCCCATCATATTTGGTAGACCCTTTCTCAACACTGCCAATGCTCACATTGATTGCATTAAGTAGACTGTCACAGTAAGTTTCGAGGGTGTGTCTCATGAATTTAACTTCTCCAAGTTTGGAAGACAACCCCATGAAAGAGAGTCGTTTAGTAGGGATGAAATCATTGCTCTTGCCTCTATTGTCGTACCACCTACAGATCCTTTAGAGCAATATCTGCTAGAGCATGAAAATGATATGCATATGGAGGAGAGAGATGAGATAGATAAAATTGTCTTAGAACAATATCCTATTCTCAAGAATAATCTGCCTGTTGAACTGCTTGGGGATCCTCCCCCACCAAAGGGTGATCCTGTTTTCGAGCTTAAACAGTTGCCTGATACTCTTAAGTATGCCTATCTTGATGAGAAGGAGATATATCCTGTCATTATTAGTGCTCTCCTCTCAGAGCGCGAAGAGAATAAGTTACTAAAAACTCTGAGGAAGCACCGCGCTGCTATTGGATATACTCTTGATGATCGTAAGGGTATTAGTCCTACTCTATGTGAGCACAAGATTAAAACCGATCCTGACTTTAAACCAGTTGCTTATCATCAAAGGAGATTAAATCTTAAGATGAAAGAGGTCGTTAGAAAAGAAATATTAAAGCTTTTGGAAGCAGGAATCATTTATCCTGTTGCTCATAGTGATTGGGTAAGTCTAGTACATTGCGTACCTAAGAAGGGAGGTATCACTGTCGTTCCTAATGATAAGGATGAACTAATCCCACAAAGGATTATTACCGGCTATAGAATGGTGATAGACTTCCGGAAACTGAACAAGGCAACGAGGAAAGATCATTATCCTTTGTCGTTCATCGACCAAATGTTAAAAAGGCTATCAAAGCACACACACTTCTGCTTTCTAGATGATTATTCAGGTTTCTCGCAAATACCTGTTGCACAATCTGATCAAGAGAAAACCACTTTCACCTGCCCTTTGGGTACCTTTGCCTATAGGCGTGTGTCTTTTGGCTTATGTAATGCTCCTGCCACCTTCCAAAGATGTATGATGGCTATATTCTCTGACTTTTGTGAAAATATTGTCGAGGTTTTCATGGATGACTTCTCCGTTTACGGGTCTTCCTTTGATGATTGCCTCAACAACCTTGATCGAGTCTTACAGAGATGTGAAGAAACCAACCTCGTCTTGAATTGGGAGAAGTGCCACTTTATGGTTAATGAAGGTATCGTCTTAGGACACAAAATCTCTGAAAGAGGCATTGAAGTTGATAAGGCTAAGGTTGATGCAATTGAGAAAATGCCTTGCCCCATAGATATCAGAGGTATACGAAGTTTCCTAGGTCATGCTGGTTTCTATAGAAGGTTCATTAAAGACTTCTCTAAGATTTTTAGGCCTCTTACCAACCTCTTGCAGAAGGATGTTCTTTTTTTTTGATGAGGATTGTGAGGAAGCCTTCGAAATACTTAAGAAGGCTTTGATAACCGCACCTATTGTTCAACCACCTGACTGGAACTTGCCCTTTGAAATCATGTGTGACGCTAGTGATTATGTTGTTGGTGCTGTTCTAGGACAAAGAGTTGACAAGAATTTGAATGTCATTCACTACGCTAGTAAAACTCTAGACAATGCCCAAAGAAACTATGCCACTACGGAGAAGGAATTTTTAGCAGTCGTGTTTGCATGTGAAAAGTTCAGATCTTACATAGTTGACTCCAAAGTCACTATTCACTCTGATCATGCTGCTATTAAGTACCTCATGGAGAAGAAGGACGCTAAGCCTAGGCTGATCAGATGGGTTCTCCTGCTACAGGAATTTGATTTGCACGTCGTTGACCGAAAGGGTGCTGATAACCCTATGGCAGATAACTTGTCTAGGCTAGAGAATGTCCTTGATGACCCACTACCTATTGATGACAGCTTTCCTGATGAGTAATTAAATGTCATCCACACTTCACATAGTGCACCGTGGCATGCCGATTATGCAAACTATATCGTAGCCAAATACATACCACCTAGTTTCACCTATCAGCAAAAGAAAAAATTCTTCTTTGATTTGAGACACTACTTTTGGGATGATCCTCACCTTTATAAGGACAGAGTAGATGGTGTTATTAGACGTTGTGTGCCTGAACATGAACAGGGACAGATCTTGCAGAAGTGTCATTCCGAAGCCTACGGAGGACACCATGTTGGAGATAGAACTGCCCATAAGGTATCGCAATCAGGTTTCTATTGGCCCACTCTCTTCAAGGATGCCCGTAAGTTTGTCTTGTCTTGTGACGAATGCCAAAGGATAGGGAACATTAGTAAGCGTCAAGAGATGCCTATGAACTATTCACTTGTCATTGAACCATTTGATGTCTGGGGCTTTGATTATATGGGACCCTTCCCGAGTTCCAATGGGTACACTCACGTTTTAGTTGCTGTGGATTACGTTACTAAGTGGGTAGAAGCTATCCCCACTAAAAATGCTGATCACCACACCTCTACTAAGATGCTTAAAGAAGTCATATTCCCAAGATTTGGAGTCCCTAGATACTTGATGACTGATGGCGGTTCACACTTCATTCATGGTGTTTTCCGCAAGATGCTAGCTAATATGATGTCAACCATAGAGTTGCATCTCCTTATCATCCTCAGTCTAGTGGTCAAGTGGAGTTGAGTAATAGGGAGATCAAGTTGATCTTACAAAAGACCGTCAATAGATCTCGAAAGAACTGGTCTAGCAAACTTGATGATGCACTATGGGCTTATAGGACTGCTTATAAGAATCCCATGGGCATGTCACCGTATAAAATGGTTTATGGTAAGGCCTGTCATTTACCTCTTGAGCTGGAACACAAAACTTATTGGGCAATCAAAGAGCTCAACTTTGATTTCAAACTTGCCGGTGAGAAGCAGTTGTTTGATATCAGCTCGTTAGATGAATGGAGAGCCCAGTCATATGAGAATGCCACGTTGTTCAAAGAAAAGGTTAAGAGATGGGATGACAAACGAATACAGAAACGAGAGTTCAATGTAGGTGATATGTCTTGCTATACAATTCTCGTTTGAGATTCTTTGCAGGCAAGCTTCTCTCTAAATGGGAAGGTCCCTATGTTGTCGAGGAAGTATATTGTTCTGGTGCCATCAAAATCAATAACACGGAAGAAAATTTTCCTAGAGTGGTAAATGGACAAAGAATCAAGCATTACATCTGTGGTACTCCCATAAATGTTGAGACCAATATCATCAATGTCATAACTCCAGAGGAGTACATAAGGGATGTTTGTCAGCCTATTTCAGACCTTGAAAACGAAGATGTATCTGTTTCGGTAAGAAACTGGACTCCGATACTTTTCCAATAGGAAATTTCCTCGGTTTTGGAATTCTTGGAAAATTAGAAAAAAAGCAGTCCGGAGAGCGAACGAGGCAGCCACAAGGGCCCACTCCGCCACCACCCCCTGGTGGCGGTGGGCAAGCTTGTGGGTACCTCGTGTGCCTCCCGGACTCCGTTTTCTTGCGGAGGACTCCTTCTGGCCGAGAAAAAATCAATATATAGTCGCCCACAGGTTTTGATCTCCGTATCACACAGTTTTCCTCTATTTTCGTTTCGAGCTTGTTTCTGCCGCAGATCTAGATCATCATGACTTCCCCAAACGCTCCTAAGGACAAGATCTTCGAGAAGGTCATCAATCCCTACCTCACGGAAGTGCTGAAACACCCTTAATCTATCAAGATGAGCGAGGGGATGTTGCACATCCGTGATGTTGAGGGGCCTAAGAAGACCGGAAGCATGGAGACGAGGCTCGAAGCAATGGAGCAACAAGTCTTCAAGTGCCAAGGGATGGTGGAGCATGGACTCAATGCCAACCACACAATGGATGCCACTGAAATTGGGAAACACCTCTCCAGGCTCTACAATAGGGTTGACCAACTTCAGGGCCAGATCTATGACCTGCAGAATCAAAACTGTGAGTATGAGTACATATTTAAATCAATAAGGTTGGCTGCAGATTTGAGGATTCCGGCGATTCGTTCATCCTGTCATGATGGAGCACCTATGCCTTGCAAGACGGAGGATCAGACAACTCCAACAACACCACCATCACCACCAAAGGAAGAAAACTAAGCATTGGTATGGGCAATCCCCTTGGCTTATGCCAAGCTTGGGGGAGTTGCCCTGGTATCGTATGACCTTTATATCTTTTTCTTTTACCTTTGTTTTAGTTCTTTCCTTTTCAGTTTTTATTTATTATTTTAGAGGAATAAGTCTTTAGTTTTTAGTTTGAGTCTTTTGCTTTTGTCTCTCCCCCGATATATTCGAGCTTACGAGCTATATAATAAAGAGTGTCTTAGTCATAGGGCTTTGCTTTGTGCCATGATCAAAAAGTATGAAAAGAACGATAGCATGAAAGATCATGAGACGATCTTATGGAAAGTGATAACTTCACTTATGACAAGTATAATGATTGAAACTTGTTGAGAATAAATCAACATAGACATTAGTCATTGTTGCAATTAATAAGAAGTAATAAGGAAAGATAGGTTCACATATAAATATATCATCTTAGACACTTTTTACAATTGTGAGCACTCACCAAACTATTACATGCCTAGGAGTAGATGTTGGACAAGGAAGACAACATAATGAATTGTGTTTGCTTGGTTCCAAACAAGGTTATATGATTAGAGATCCCTTAGCATGTGACGATTGCTTCCACCTCCTATTAGCCAAAAATCCTGCACCAAGTAGAGATACTACTTGTGCATCCATAAACCTCCAACCCAGTTTTGTCATGAGAGTCCACCATACCTACCTATGGATTGAATAAGATCCTTCAAGTAAGTTGTCATCGGTGCAAGCAATAAAAATTGCTCTCTAATATGTATGATCTATTAGTGTGTGGAAAATTAGCTTTGTACGAACCTGTGATGAGGAAGACATAAAAGCAACATACTGCATAATAAAGTTTTTTGTCACAGGAGGCAATATAAAGTGACATTCCTCCGCACTAAGAGGACATGCATTCACAGCTCAAAAGCGCATGACAACCTCTGCTTCCCTCTGCGAAGGGCCTATCTTGTACCTTTACTTTTTACCCTTGTAAGAGTCATGGTGATCATCACCAATTCCCTTTTTGCCTTTGTATTGGCTACCGTCACATGCTTGGGAAAGATCTATATTCATATATCAACTTGGAGTTGAGTACTCATGCTTTATTGTTTTTGACTTTAACCTTGAGGTAAATGGTTGGGAGGCAAAACTATAAGCCCCTATCTTCCTGTGTGTCCAGCTGAAACTTTGACACCATGAGTACCACGTGAGTTGTAACAATTGTGGAAATCAAAAGAGATGATTGAGTATGTGGGTTTGCCTTACAAGCTCCTATTTGACTCTTTCTGATGTTGTGATAAATTGCAATTGCTTCAATGACTATGGACTATTGTTGGTTACTTCTCGGTAAGGTTTTTGCTTCATGCTTTCCTTTGTGAAGGAATTGTTACTTTCCCATAAGAATCTTTATGATGTATTGCTGTTCTATGTGTGATCATGATGCCCTCATGTCCGTATTATGTTTTTCGACACCTTCGTCCCTTAACATGTGGACATGTTTATGGAACTTGGTTTTCGCTTGAGGACAAGCGAGGTCTAAGCTTGGGGGAGTTGATACGTCCATTTTGCATCATGCTTTCATGTTGATATTTATTGCTTTTTGGGCTGTTATATTACTTGTGGTACCATATTTATGCCTTTTCTCTCTTATTTTGCAAGGATTATTTGAAGAGGGAGAATTCAGGCAGTTGGAAATCTGGAGTGGAAAAGGAGCAAATCCTAGTCCACTATTCTGCACATCTCCAAATGCCCTGAAAATTTACGTGGATTTTTTCTGGAATATATTAAAAATAGTAGGCGAAAGAACTACCGGAGGGGGACCACCAGGGCCCCACAAGCTTGCCCACCGCCACCACCCCCCTGGTGGCGCACGGCAGGCTTGTGGGCTGCCTGAAGGCCCACTAGCCCCCCTATTTTGCTATATGAAGCGTCCTGGTCTGGAAAAAATCAAGAGGGAGCTTTTTCGTGGTTTCGCCGCCGCCACGAGACGGATCTTGAGCAGATCCAATCTAGAACTCCGGCAGGACGATCCTATCGGGGAAATTTCCCTCCCAGAGGGGGCAATTGTCGCCATCGTCATCACCAACACTCCTCTCATCGAAGGGGAGGCATCTTCATCAACATCTTCATCAGCACCATCTCCTCTCCAATCCCTAGTTCATCTCTTGTAACCAATCTTCGTCTCGCGACTCCGATTGGTACTTGTAAGGTTGCTAGTAGTGTTGATTACTCTTTGTAGTTGATGCTAGTTGTATTACTTGGTGGAAGAGTTTATGTTCAGATCCTTGATGCTATTCATTACACCTCTGGTCATGATTATGATTATGTCTTGTGAGTAGTTACTTTTGTTCCTGTGGACATGGGATAAGTCATGTTAATAATAGTCATGTGAATTTGATATTCGTTCGTATTTTGATATGTTGTATGTTGTTTTTCCTCTAGTGGTGTTATGTGAACGTCGACTACATAACACTTCACCATATTTGGGCCTAGAGAAAGGCATTGGGAAGTAGTAAGTAGATGATGGGTTGCTGGAGTGACAGAAGCTTAAACCCCAGTCTATGCGTTGCTTCGTGAGGGGCTGATTTGGATCCACTAGTTTAATGCTATGGTTAGACTTTGTCTTAATTCTTCTTTTGTAGTTGCGGATGCTTGCGAGAGAGGTTAATCATAAGTGAGATGCTTGTCACGGTGCACCCACATATCAAACTATCAAAGTAACGAACGCGAATCATATGAACATGATGAAACTACCATGACAGAAATTCCCGTGTGTCCTCGGGAGCGTTTTTCCTCCTATAAGACATTGTCCAGGCTTGTCCCTTGCTACAAAAGGGATTGGGACACTTGCTGCACCATTTCTACTACTTGTTACTTGTTACTTTTTGCTTGCTACATTTCACCTCGCTACACAATCACTTGTTACCGCTACTTCCAGTGCTTGCAGTTATTACCTTGCTGAAATCCGTTTATCAGAGCCTGCTGCTCCTCGTTGGGTTTGACACTCTTACTTATCGAAAGGACTACGATTGATCCCCTATACTTGTGGGTCATCAGTTTGCACAGTACCAATGGTAGACCCATATATGAATGGGGGAAATCTCCAATTTTACATCCCAATATTGTTGAAAGGATGGTCATCTTAGCTACAAAGGTATTGAGTGAAATTATGGTTTACTTGGAGTAACTGACCTTTAGTCCAATGTATTCAGCAAAATGGAGTAGCAAATTTTTAATATGCAACAAATGTGTGCTATCTGCCTTAGCAACCAAGATAGTATCATATGCATATTGTATGATAGGATAATCTTGGCTCGAGGCATGAACGAGGGGAGACTCCAAGAGAGCATTGTTCATGACCTCATTGAGCATGGTTTGCATCATATCAGCAGCAACCACAAATATGAGTGGTGATAGGGGATCCCCTTGTCTCACACCTCTTTTGCATAAGAATTGTCTGCGTGGGACACCATTCTGTAAGATAGAAGAGTAACCGGTCCAATATATCATCTCAATCCATTGAATCCATTTAGTACCAAAGCATTTAGTTTCAAGAATTTCAACAATGGTGTCATGATTAAGTATATCAAAGGATTTTTCAAAGTCCAGTTTAAACATGATTACTTCTTTCTTGCTTTGATTGCATTGGTGAACATACTCATATGCCCAAGCTAGACAGTCCTAGATACATCAGTTGTTTAGAAAACCATACATTTTGTTGTGGAACAACTTGAGAATGAATTTTTGGAGTTTGTTTGCGAACAACTTTGTGATGATCTTGATGGTGCAATTTAGCAAAGAAATAGGTTTGAACTCAACTCGTCTAGTGGGATAATCAGTGAATTCAGCTGCATCTGCAAATGGCCCCTTGGCACCAAATGCACAAGTACTACGAGAGTAAAATGAAGAGATTCAGTCCAATGGGCCTACCTCACCCCCAGCCCAACCAGTACTGCAAGAGGTGGCTTTCATTCCTATCTATCCAGCTGTTTTTCCAACACATCTCCTACCTGATCATAATATGGAGGCCATTCTTTCTCAACCTATCATCCAAACAGTCACACTTACATGAAGATCCTATGCATTTTGAACTTCTGTCACACCCCGTCAAAGTGGTTCAACAGGCTGTTCAGATAGTAGAAACTGTTACAGTAAATGATAATAACATACCAAGCAATGAGGAACTTAATGATCTTGATAAGATTTCTCATACCACAAAGGAGATTGCTACTGAAACTGCCAGAAGAACACTGAGATACAGAAAGACTACCTGGATATTGGTGAGTCTCAATCAGACATGTCTGCCCCAACATGTATTCCATTTCTGTTTTTCATTAATCAGTCTCACACTATATGCCCACGGATGGAGGATGCTAGTATACAAGTGGAAATTGTTGAGCATACTGAAAATACTGACAACAACATGAATTCAGTGGAACAAGCCATTGGCAGTAAAGGAGCCATGATATGAAAACAGTATTTTGCCCCAAAGTATGATGAGAAAGACATGACATAGGTACCTATTGACTGGGTAAACTTCCTTTCAGTAACCCTCCTATGTCCTGATAAGTTTGATTGGGCAAGGAAGTTTATTACATCTAGTGTTCGAGAGATAATCAAACACAACAATTCTAGCACTCCAACATTACCATTTGTTATACCAGATAAGTGCCTAGTGGATAATCCTCTTGCTTGTGCATTTCCTCAGGGCACACGGGACAAGGATCAGTCCTCTCCACTCAACCAGGCATCAACTGAAGTAATGTCATAATCATCCACTTCTGCACTTCATAAAAACACAAAGAGGAAGGACATCATTTCAATGGCTGAAAGAGATGTAAGAAGAAGTTGTAGATTGCAAAAGATCTCTAAAGGTTTTAAACAAACATCATGTAAAGACAAGGATCGCCTTGCATGTAATGCTCTTCCTCCTATCTTACCCATGATATGTCTCCAACGTATATATATATATATATATATATATATATATATATATATATATATATTTATTGTTCCATGCTATTATATTATCATTCTAGGATACGTTTTGAGTAATAATTTACCAATTTATATTATTTTTTAGCGCTAACCTATTGACGCAGTGCCCAATGCCAGTTCCTATTTTTTGCATGTTTTTTACTTTTCAGGTTTACAGTACCAAATGAAGTCCAATTGCCCTGAAACCTTTTTAAGATTTTTTCTAGACCAAAGGAAGACTTGGAAGATTCGCGAGAAGACCGTAGGTTGCACGAGGGAGGCACGAGCCAACAGGGTGCACCTAGGGGGGTGGCCGCACCCAGATGGCTTGTCCCTCCCTGGTGGCCCTCCTGACTCTGTTCTCTGGCCTATAAATTCACATATATTCCGAAAACCATAAGGGGCATCCCGAAACACTTTTTACGCTGCCGCAAGTCTCTGTTCTGCCGTGATCTCATCTCGAGCTCTGTTTCGGCACCCTGTTGGAGGGGGGTCGATCATGGAGGGCCTCTGCTTCGACCATGATGCCCTCATGATGTTGTGTGAGTAGTTCACCACAGACCTACGGGTTCGTAGTTAGTACCTAGATGGCTCTCTCTCTCTCTTTAGATCTTCAATAGAATAATCATCGCATCTTCGCTTTGATCTATCCAATGTAATTCTTTTGTGCGGTGCGTTTGTTGGGATCCGATGAATTGTGGGTTTATGTTCAGATTATTCATGAAAAGTATTTGAGTCTTCTCTGAAAATATTATGATTCTTATTTGCATGATCATTATAGCCTCATAATTCTCTCTGGTCTATTAATTTACTTTGGACAGGTAGATTGATCTTTCTTTAGTGAGAGAGGCGTGCTGTTGTGGGTTCAACTTGACAGGTTTCTATATCCCGGTGATAGAAGGGGGGAAAGATATGTCTTTGTGTTGTTGCCACTTAGGATAAAATGATGGGGTTTATTCATATTGATTGAGTTTACTTTCTCTACATCATGTCATCATTCTCCATGCATTACTCTCTTTGTCATGAACTTAATACATAGAGAGGCAAGCATAGAAGCGCTCTTGAGAGTAATAGTAATAGGTCCAGGTAGGAGTCGGACTATTTGTCTTGGATGTGATGGCTATATATGCATGATCAATACCATGAATATCACATAACTATCTGTTTTTCTATCAATTGCCTAACAGTAATTTGTCTACCCACCGTATGCTTATTTTCATGAGAGATGTCGCTAGGGAAAACTATGGCCCCAGGGTCTATTCACTTATATATTTACAAACGCGACAATACCTTTCTTCCATTATTTGTATTTTTTTATTTTGCAATTTACAATTATACATTGTTATCTACACACTTCACTTGCTTGCAAATAAGGAGATCAAGGGGATTGACAACCCTCTTGCTCGCGTTGGGTGCAAGTTGTTTGCTCTTTTGTGTCTAGCCGCTGAACACAGTTGTAGACTGATATTCCTATGGGTTTGATAAACCTTGGTTTCATAATTGAGGGAAATACTTACCCGTATTGTGCTACAATTACCCGTTCCTCTTCACAGAAAACCCAACGCAAATCACAAGTATCAACCCACTAAAGCCATTAAAAGTCTCAATGCAATATTTTGCAAGGTTTTTGAGAAAGCCACCTTAGAAGCTATCATGAGTAGGAGGACCAAGAAAAGCAAGGGGGGATGCTCCACTCACAAGGCAGGCAAAGTAGCTAAGGAGCAGGCCAAGAAATGGATATAGTTTATGCTCGAGACACAAAGTTTAGCATCTTTTGGGTCATGTCATTGTCATGTTATTGTATTGTGTTTATGATAAACAATAGATCTGTGTACTTTTCCTACTCAGTTTCATCACATGCTATCTATCCCCGAGATATTATGTCCGGACCATGTGGTCTTATTTGGAAACAGTATGTAATGGACAACACGTGTTCTCGATGTTTCTTTAAGCTGATCTTTCCTCCATGAATAGAGAGTGGATCATTTTTAATTGGAATATCAAAGGTCTTAATAACCCCAAGAAATGGACAGCCATAGCGAATAAAATTGAGGAATCCAAGTGCTCAATCTTATGTCTTCAAGAAACTAAGAGAGAACACTTTGACAGTTTTTATATTAAAAACGTTTTCCCAATGAGATTTACTGAATTTGAATTTTTGTCTTCCATTGGTGCATGTGGAGGTCTATTGATTGCGTGGAATGAACAATTATTTATAGGACAAATTCTCCATTCAAATGAATTCTCTATCTCAATACAATTCACCTCCAAACACAATGGTGATCAATGGGTTCTTACCAACATTTATGGGCCATGCCAACAGGTTGATAGGATGAGGTTTCTTAACTGGTCCCAGAACCATCCAATGGATGATGATGTTGATTGGATTATCACTCGTGATTTCAACTACATGAGATACCCACATAATAGAAGCAGCGAAGGAGGATAATCAATGATATGCTACTATTTAATGAGGCCATCAACAGACAAGCCTTTGTGGAAGTTCCTCTAAAGGAAGAAATTTTACTTGGAGTAATATGTAGGATGCTCCTCTCTTAGAAACGTTGGACTGGTGTTTCGCATCTGAAGATTGGACACTGAGCTACCAATCAATTTTTGCTATCCCTCTTGCAAAAACTACTTCAGATCATGCTCACATTATGATTAAGATTGGGGCTGCAATACCCAAAGCAAAGATTTTCAGACTTGAAAACTTCTGGATGGAATATGATCAATTCAAAGACATTGTCAAAGGTATATGGTCACAAGAGGTACACGGGATGGATAGTGGCAAAATCATAGCAATGGAATTCAAGAGACTTATAAAAGGTTTGAAAATCTAGGCTACAGACATTTCTGATTTAAAGAAAACCATATCAGACACCAATTTCATGGTATTATTCTATGACACAATTGAAGAATTCAGGGTTTTGTCTTTGGAAGAAAGCAATGTCACAGATATTCTCAAAAGGCGCCTTGATACTATCCTTCAACACCATAGAACTTACTCAAAACAATGGGCCACAATCAGGAAAATCAAGATGGGAGAAGCTGACGCCAAGTACTTCCAAGCTAAAGCCGCTATTAAATTCACGAACAATTGCATTTCCATGTTAAAGGATGAGAATGATAATGAACACTTTCATCATGATGCTAAAGTTTCCATCCTTCTCAGATCTTTCAAGGATAGAATGGGCACAACTAATCAGTCTCGGAACCCCCTCATGTTGCACCAGCTACTATAACCTTTGGAAGGTCTTGCAGAACTAGAATCACCTTTGTACAAAGAGGAAATTGATAGGGTTATCAAACATATGCCACCAGACAAATTACCAGGACCAGATGGTTTTAATGTTGCCTTTATTAAACATTGCTTGGAGATCATAGCTCCTGATTTCTACAAATTGATTGATGACTTTCAAACAAGCAAAGTCAACTTGCAAAGCATCAACAACTCTTTCATCACTCTCATATCAAAGAGTCTGTTGTCACACGGGACCAAAGAGTTGGTAATGCTTCTATTGACCACCATGTCCGGCAATACTTCTTCCTCCACATGGGTATTAAATCATTGATCTCTAGAAATTCCCGTGCCTCTAGTTCCATATCAACATCATGTCGCATTGCCCAATGCCCCCAACTAGGTAGGTCCTCATGTTCATCATCTGGTACATCAATCTCCTCATTGATATCATCATGTGCATTGAGTGCTAGTTGGAGGTTAAGTTGAGGATCTTGATGAGGAGCATTAGGAGCATGGTTCTCATTGTGTTCATGCTATTGAAGAGGGCCCATAAATGATTGTGCTGATTGGGGTGGAAGAAATCTTGAAGAGGAACATGGTGGGGATTGGCATGTGGTTCAACTGGGTCTTCATTAGTGGCCTATTCACCTAGGATTTGCTGCTGAATAATAACCACTTGTACAATGTAAGATCCCATAGTAGAAATTCCCCAAACTTACTGACAACATTACTAATGTCATGAATTGATCTTGTTTCAAAAGGGTAGCCGCATAGTAAAACTCAGGCATCTCTATTAAGAACTAGTCTCCGCCAATTCAAACCTCTATCATGTCTCTCAAAAATCACATGCACATCACTAAGTGGATGAAGACTGTTAGGCTCTAAAGCATCTATATCGAACACACTATTTAATTCGACATAAGCTTGTCTAAATGGCACTTCTCTTTCTCAGAAAACCCCAGCTGCTTATCTGTGAAAAAATATGACAATACCTCTCCAACGGTGTTTAAATTCACTGGAATATTCTGCATCAGAACAATTGTTACAATCGTCCATTCCTCGTGGGCTGGCACTGGTGCACCAAAGATGACCCGCATCCTTGCTATATGACCCGCCACCTCAATGCTGTGGTGATTCAGTGGAAGGAAAGGAGTGGGATAAAACGGGAATGAGGCCATAGCGGGAGGAACTGAGATTTGCACGAGGATTGGGGGAGATGGGAAGGGTGTTTTGGAGGAGTTACAGCTGTTTGGAGATGGTGAGCGACGGTGTTCTTGGCTAAGGCGGTCGGATGGAAAGCAGAGGGACATTTACTTGGTTGCTTTGTTTCGTCTGTTGATTGACCGACTGATTAGTCACAATCGCGAGAACAGTGGATACCTGCCCAAGGAATGCAATCGTTGCTGGTGGGTTTGTGTCAGAGCAATGAGCAGGGATTACTGGAGGGTTCGTTCGAGAAGCTGGAGAAGTGGGCCTGTCTTGGGATGCATAGTCACGAGCAATATGTCCCCAACGTTTGCAGGTCCGGCATCTGATTTTGTTAGTGCAATTGGGCCTTGTGTGATCTGTGAGGAGACATCAAACGCAAAAAGGCCCAAATGACCAATTTGAAAATGCGTAAATCCCGCTCTCCCATTATTCTACCTGGTAATAACTGCGGGCCACCATTACCCCGTAACAAGAAGTTGATGTTTTGGTGTGGGAGGGAGATATTCCCTCCTTTGATGATAGAAAATCCAACTTCCTTGGATGAAACTAAGAACTTAAACGACCAGTTTTGAAGTTGCTTAACTTTATAGAGAGATGCTCTACCACCAAAACATGGGAGAAGGATTGTGCTTGCAGATTCGTCGGAGACCCAATCCTTGATCCTATGAATTTAGCAACCAAGAGGAATTCCTCGAGATCTTTGCCTTCCTCGTAGTTGATGGGCACTCCCCATTTTCTCTAGACTTCCGATGCAAAGTCTTCACCGATGTTGAAATTGAGATCCGCTAGAGACATGGAGACGCACTCCTACGAGGAACGATGTTGTGTCAACGCCGGGGCCGGAGTGGCCATCTGCTGTGGAGCAAGCGGAGGCTAGACGGAGGTGAAATCAAGTACCTGCACTGGGCACCCTGAATCATGTGGGTTCATATTATCTGTACGATATAATGTTTATACTTATCCTAGGAATTCCCAACAAACTCCAATTTCTTCTATTTGTTTTATCTGTGATGGAATTGCTTGTTTGAAGTGTACATTGTATGTGGCTGATAAGTTTTAAATTGATTTTTCACCTTTACAAAATTGAGCAGAAAGAAAAGAGGAACAAACCTTTTGGTTTAGTTTAACAGAGGAAGGTTAGAACCTTCAAGGCACACTTCAATTCTATCAGACAACTGTATATTTTTCCCACTTCTCAACTCAATCCCCATCCATCTTCCCCTAACTTTTGTTTTATTTCTATACAGGTTAGGTCCATGAAGGTTTACAACTAGGTACCAATCTTCACGAGGACTCATATTTTTGAGATGGAAAGGGTGATATTTCTTAACTTATTAGACAGCCGGCAGTAGGATTGCTATTTTTTAATTTCTATCTTGACCTCTAAAAATTAGTACATAAATCAAACATCTTTCAAAACTAATGTGGAGAAACTATATTCAGAGTTGGCATGCACAACGACGATGGTTATATGCTTTTTTAAATCATCTAATGTCACATTAATTTATTTCTTGGGAGCTCCTGCGAAAAGAGAAATTCACGGTCTTAGAAGGAAGTGAGCCCTCTTGAGTTTACCTAGATTCTTCAGCATGGATCAGCGAAATCATATGTACGTTTTTTCTTTTCTTTTTTCCACGAGGTATTTAGTCTCAGTTTATATGCATACTGCACAAGTTAATGTTTGTTGTAATTGGACGGGCAGCTAAGTTTAGTTTCAGAGAGAAATTGCATCATGCTTGGGTTTTGTTTTTGTTGCATACCAAAATATGTTGTCCATTTTAAAGGATGGAGATCAAACAATTTTCGATCAATCTTCGCCTATTCTTCTACAGGAGTGTACTATAGATCTTTACATTGTAACAATATCCTATGTGTGCCTACTTTGTGTTCTTATATAACTACCAAATCATCATAAACACTATTTTAGGCTCTATTATTACTATATATATTATGTATATATTGCTCACCTCCAGGGCTGAATCATCCAAAGTTGTTGCAATGCATGTTTACATCACCCAACGTTATCATGTGTAGGTTTCGTGCTTTCAATGATGCAACTTCTTACAATACAAGGGGAAATCATATATGTTGCTCCTTTAATAATGATCAATGAGGATTCCCCCACCTCCCCCCCCCACTTTGACGGTCGGCCTAGGGTTCCCTCGTCCCTAGGGTTCCCCCACCTCCCTCCCCCACACCCGCCGGCGACGGCCGCCGCCGGCCGTCCCCGCCCCTCTCCCCCTCTTCCCCTCCCGCTCCGCCGCTCGAGGGGCCACCGTATCCGCGCCCCTCTCCCCCTCCTCCCGTCCCGCGACCCGCGCCGCCCCCGCGGTGGCCGGGCCGCGCCCCCAGCCTCCCGCCTACTCGCCCTCCTTCCCTCCCTCCTCCTGCCGTCGCCGGTGCGCTGCGCCCGCCCTTGGTCGGGCGGCCCCGGTGGCGGCGGGACTCCGGCCTCTACGCTCCTGGCTCGGGTGGCGCGGGCCCGGGGCCTGGTGGTGCATCTCGGCGGCAGCGGCCCGACGCGGCGTCGGGGATCCCCCTGGTGCGGCATGGATGGTCTCGGTGGCGGTGGTGCTGCCGTTGGTGGCTGGGTAGCGGTGGCAGCGATCCGGCCCTTCAGGCTCAGATCTGGTCCCCCCGGGCCCGATCCGGGTCTGGTCGGGCCTGCCTCGTCGCCTCTGGTTGGTTTGTGGCGCGGCTCGAGGCGGGGATGACAGCGTTGACATCGCACCGCAGCAGCATAACGATGGGAGCTTCACGAGCTTGTCCATGCCCAGCTGAGCTTTTGGACTGCATGAGGGTAGCGGCGGTGGCGGCCTACGTGCAGCAGCACAGCGGCGGGGACTTTACGAGCCCCGAGACTTGGCCGGCGCTCGACCGGGCCTTCTTGGCCTGGTGTGTCATGGCTGCTGTGTCCGGTCGGCACCCGCCGATGGCGGTGGAGGACGTCCTCTGGGTGGCTGCGTTGCTGCTGCCCTCCGGTTCCAATGGTTCGGTGTGCTCTCGTCGTCGTGTCCGGACGGCGATCGTCTTGGACGGTGGAGGTGGTCCCCTCCTGTGTGGTTGTCCCCCTGTCAGTTCGTGTCTTCGGGTGGTTCGCCTCAGACTGACCGGCCTTGCTACGTTGACCATGGTGAGACGACGATGATGATTGCAAGACCGAGGTGGCGTTTGTTGGTGGATCGCATGCTTAGTGGTGCGTCTCTGATTGTCCGGGGGGGGTGGTTTGGGGGTCGGGAGAAATCCTTGTCTTTTGACACCGACGCGGTGATGCTTGAGAGTGTCACCCTTCCTTCCTGAAGGGTGTCGGGTGTGTCTCCTCTCCACGCCTCGGAGCGTACCGGGGAAACGCTAGGACCTGTCCGGGCAGCAGTGTCGTCGTCGTCACTATCCTTCGTGAAGGTGCTGCTTGGTACGCGATGGATCAAGGTGCTTGGATCGTGGTGGGAATATTCCGGAGGAGACGCAGCGGTTGCGGGTCATTATTGTTTTTGATAAGCCGTCGGTGTTGGCATTATTTTCTCTTTCTTTTTTTGGGTGTGGATGTGCTGTTTTGCCCTAGCAGTGGTTTCATGTTGTCTCCTGTGGTTGCTATATATATATATATATATATATATATATATATATAACGGGGCGAAAGCCTATTTTGAGGTTAATAATGATCAATTACAAAAAAGGAATATCCAGCAACGTCCCAAACTCCAAATTCAAACCCTCATGCTTGAGACCTAAACTTGAAGAAAATTCAAGTTAAGAACCAAGTAAAACAGATTTCTCTACTTGGCTATTTATATTGTCGTCCAATATATAGACAATTTATACAAATGTAACTTTCAATTTTTTCTAGCATTATGATTTTCGCCAACAATGTTTTATGATTATATTTATTCAAATTGTATTATTTTATTAAAAAATGAAGGGGCGCTGCAGCGCGCGTCAACAATGATCTACTCCCTCCGTTACTAAATATAAGTCTTTTAAGCGATTTCACTAAGGGTCTGCATACGGAAAAAAATGATTGAATCTATATTTTAAAGTATGTCTATATACATCCGTATGTAGTCCACTAGTGAAATTTCTATAAAGACTTATATTTAAAACAGAGGGAGTAGTTGGTAATACTAGGAGAAGTATGCGGCAAACTGACAACTGGTCTGCGTACCCAAACCTAATTCATGCAGCCGAGAAGCGAAAAGACGCTTCCACCGCAAAGCAAAGCTTCCTAAATGCGCTTGGTGCACCGCCAACTTTGGCACTGATCGCTATACAGCTAGCTAGCGCATGCACATCCATTATAGTACTTCCTTCGTTTTTAAATATAAACTCTTTTAAGGATTTTACTAAAAAATTATATACAAAATAAAATAAATAAATTTATATTTTAAAATATGTCTATATACATCCGTATGTAGTCTTTTAATAAAATCTTTAAGATATGTCTATATTTAGAAACAGAAGGAGTATATATGTGGAGTAATTTACTACTACTACGAGCTTTCATGGATTCGGAATTTCGGATGGGAACGGACGCGCTAGCAAGTGCTTAGTGACGCGGCGTGCAACCAGAGACGGAGAGGGATCTTGCTTGTACCCTTGTACAGTGAGAGAGAGACGAAGAGAGAGAGAGGGGTCTTCCTTTCCTTCTCTTTGAAAAGCAATGGAAAGCAACTGACATAATGTGACGACCGATCATTCGCTGATTGATGATAAGGTCCAAAATTTATTAGAACATCAGGACATGGTACGTGCACAAAGTCTTGGAGACAAAGCTATATGTAGTTACATAGGCACATCGCTCTAATAGTCTTGCGTGTACTTTGAAATTAGTCGCTCCAATACTCATGGGTGCTAGGGCCCTACACATCTCAGTCCAATGTGTGGCTCCCAAAAGATAATGCAATAATACATAGATAAGCCCAGACTCGTCTACTTCCTATGAAAAGTAAATTTATGAAAAATAGAAAACAAATAAAGAACCTGGATATTTTTTTCGCCCCTAAAATGCTTGAGTGTGCAAGGAGTATGCATATTTTCGTGGCGAAATGACATTCGAAAAGCTCTAGACAAAAAATAAAACGGTTTATTTTTTTTTTTACAAAGTTTTCCCTGACCAAATTTTTTCCTAGAGTTCCTCGAATGTTGTATCATCATGAAAATTTGCATGCTCCTAGCACACTCGAATATTTCCGGTGAAAACAATTTTTTAGACATTTTTTATTTTCTACTGTCCATTGAGGGGTGCTAATGCACCTTGGTGTCAAAACTCCGTCCTCTATATGCTTTTAGTAATTCAATGAAACGGGAAAATGGTGAAGGTGGAGGTGTATTTTACAGTTCTATCATGATGAAAAATGGAAGAGTGACATAGTTGGGCGATGTCCATATAGTTGTTGAGTTATATTTTCGCACTTTGCTAGGAGCTTGCTGGAGCATCATCAGGCAGGACAACATCGACGTCTTCGAGCTGCTCTACGCGTTGCGCGGGCGAGGATTCAGCAAGCTCAACCAAGCTCTGCTAACCCTCCTGCCGAAGCCCGCGGACGCCCACAAGCTTGGCGACTACCGGCCGATATGCCTGATCCACATCGTGGCTAAGATCTTCACAAAGGTTCTGTCATTGCGCATCGCCCCAAAGCTTGACAGCCCGGTGAGCCGCAACCAGAACACATTCATTGTCGGACGCACGCTCCACGACAACTTCATCGTTGTCCAGCAATCCCTCAAGTTGTTGCACCATCTGGGTGCGCCAAGAATTATGCTCAAGCTTGACCTCACGCGGGCCTTCGCCTTCATCTCTTGGCCCTTCCTCTTCGAGGTCCTGCACCAATATGGGTTTGGGGACAGATTTCAGAAATGACCGGACATCCTCTTATCTTCGGCCAGTACCCGCGTCATGCTCAATGGAGTCCCCGGCCCCCCTATCTGGCACCGCTGCGGACTGCGCCAAGGAGACTCCACATCCCCGCAGCTCCTGGCTGTGGACACGCTTGGCCGCCTCATGCGTCGGGCCCTCCAGACCGGCATCCTTCGGCAGCTTCACCCACGCCAGGATATTCCGGAAATATCTCTCTACGCCGACGACGTGATGCTGTTTTGCCATGCCACGCTTGATGAGGTTCACGCCATGAAGGGCATCCTTGGTGTCTTCGATATGGCATTCGGACTCCAGGTCAACTACGGCAAGAGCTCGACAACGACACCGCACGGCGATGAGTCGAGTGCTGATCTACTGGAGGTCCTTGGATGCCCTGTGGCGGACTTGCCAGTCACCTACCTTGGCGTCACGCGCACCACCCGCCGTCCCTCAGCGGCCCAGATGCAGCCGCTTATTGATGCAGTGGCTGCATGCCTCCTGCCGTGGAAAGCTTGGCTAATGAACAAGGCCGGTCGGCTGGTGCTTGTTAAGTCGGTGCTCAGTGCGATTCCCATACACCAGCTGCTCGCCCTTGCGCCCCCAAAGAAAACCCTGAAGCAACTTGAGAAGATTCAGCGAGGTTTCCTTTGGGCTGGCCGCGAGGACGCACATGGAGGGCACTATCATGTGAATTGGCGCAGGGTCTGTCGACCGATCGAATATGGCAGACTAGGTGTTCGAGACCTTGAGTGCACGGGGCTCTCTCTCAAAATCAGATGGCTATGGCTCTCGAGGACGGACACCGACCGCGCCTGGCAGGGCCTCGACCTGCAGTTCAACCCTGAGGAACGCGCCCTCTTCCACACCTCCACAACCATGATGATCGGGGACGGATCGACAACCCTATTTTGGGAAGATCGCTGGCTCCACGGCCAGCCCATTCACGAGCACGCGCCCTTGCTCTATCTATGCATCCCCAAAAACTGGAGGAAATCGCGGACGGTGGCGGAGGGCATCGACGGCAACGCTTGGGCGCGTGACATCCACGGAGTTCTCAGCCTACATGAGATTAGGCAGTACCTGCGGATATGGCACCTTGTGATGCACACCACCCTGTCCACCGAGCCGGACAAGCTCGTATGAAACTGGACGACCAATGGCGTATACAGGACGTTGTCCTGCTACCGGGCCACCTTCCACGGATCAACGACATGCCGCTCGTGGAAGCTTATATGGAAGGGATGGGCGCCACCGAAAGTGAAGTTCTTTCATTGGCTGGTAAACCAGGGCCGATGCCGGACCGCAGAGCGGTTCGCTCGCCACGGCCTTCATCACCACCCTCGATGCCTCCTATGCGACCAAGAGCCGGAGATGATCCTGTTGGAAATATGCCCTAGAGGCAATAATAATTAGTTATTATTATATTTCTTTGTTCATGGTAATCGTTTATTATCCATGCTATAATTGTATTGATTGGAAACACAATACTTGTGTGGATACATAGACAAAACACTGTCCCTAGTAAGCCTCTAGTTGACTAGCTCGTTGATCAAAGATGGTCAAGGTTTCCTGGCCATAGACAAGTGTTGTTACTTGATAACGGGATCACATCATTAGGAGAATCATGTGATGGACTAGACCCAAACTAAGAGACGTAGCATGTTGATCGTGTCATTTTGTTGCTACTGTTTTCTGCGTGTCAAGTATTTGTTCCTATGACCATGAGATCATATAACTCAGTGACACCAGAGGAATGCTTTGTGTGTATCAAACGTCGCAACGTAACTGGGTGACTATAAAGATGCTCTACAGGTATCTCCGAAGGTGTTCGTTGAGTTAGTATGGATCAAGACTGGGATTTGTCACTCCGTGTGACGGAGAGGTATCTCGGGGCCCACTCGGTAATACAACATCACACACAAGGCTTGCAAGCAATGTGACTTAGTGTAAGTTGCGGGATCTTGTATTACGGAACGAGTAAAGAGACTTGCCGATAAACGAGATTGAAATAGGTATGCGGATACCGACGATCGAATCTCAGGCAAGTAACATACCGAAGGACAAAGGGAATGACATACGGGATTATATGAATCCTTGGCACTGAGGTTCAAATGATAAGATCTTCGTAGAATATGTAGGATCCAATATGGGCATCCAGGTCCCGCTATTGGATATTGACCGAGGAGTCTCTCGGGTCATGTCTACATAGTTCTCGAACCCGCAGGGTCTGCACACTTAAGGTTCGACGTTGTTTTATGCGTATTTGAGTTATATGGTTGGTTACCGAATGTTGTTCGGAGTCCCGGATGAGATCACGGACATCACGAGGGTTTCCGGAATGGTCCGAAAACGAAGATTGATATATAGGATGACCTCATTTGGTTACCGGAAAGTTTTCGGGCATTACCGGAAAAGTTTCGGGCTCATCGCTAGTGTACCGGGAGTGTCGGGAGGGGTGACGGGGACCATCGAGAGGGGTGTCACGCCCCAAGGGGTCTCATGGGCTATGGGAAAAGATAAACCAGCCCCTAGTGGGCTGCAATAAGTTCCCACTAAGGCCCATAAGGTATGAGAAGGAAAAAACACAAGGTGGAAAGAGTTTCCAAGTGGGAAGGTGGAATCCTACTCCAAGTAGGATTGGAGTAGGACTCCTCCACCTCAAATTTCGGCTAAACCTTGAGGATTTTGAGGCTGCCTCCTCCCCTCCCTCCCTCCTATATATACTAAGGTATTATGGCTGATTTGAGACAACTTTTGCCACGGCAGCCCGACCACATACCTCCACGGTTTTTCCTCTAGATCGCGTTTCTGCGGAGCTCGGGCGGAGCCCTGCTGAGATTAGATCACCACCAACCTCCGAAGCGCTGTCACGCTGCCGGAGAAGTCATCTACCTCTCCGTCTCTCTTGCTGGATCAAGAAGGCCGAGATCATCGTCGAGCTGTACGTGTGCTGAACGCAGAGGTGCCGTCCGTTCGGCACTAGATCGGAGCGGATCGTGGGACGGTTCGTGGGATGGTTCGCGGGGCGGATCGAGGGACGTGAGGACGTTCCACTACATCAACCGCGTTTCTTAACGCTTCTGCTGGGCGATCTACAAGGGTACGTAGATCGGAAATCCCCTCTCGTAGATGGACATCACCATGATAGGTCTTCGTGCACCTAGGAAATTTTTTGTTTCCCATGCGACGTTCCCCAACAGTGGCATCATGAGCTAGGTTCATGCGTAGATGTAATCTCGAGTAGAACACAAAAGTTTTTGTGGGCGGTGATGTGCGTTTTGCTGCCCTCCTTAGTCTTTTCTTGATTCCGCGGTATTGTTGGATCGAAGCGGCTCGGACCGATATTACTCGTACGCTTACGAGAGACTGGTTTCATCGCTACGAGTAACTCCGTTGCTCAAAGATGACTGGTGAGTGTCGGTTTCTCCAACTTTAGTTGAATCGGATTTGACCGAGGAGGTCCTTGGATGAGGTTAAATAGCAATTCATATATCGCCGTTGTGGTGTTTGCGTAAGTAAGATGCGATCCTACTAGATACCCATGGTCACCACGTAAAACATGCAACAACAATTAGAGGACGTCTAACTTGTTTTTGCAGGGTATGCTTGTGATTTGATATGGCCAAACGATGTGATGTGATATACTGGATGTATGAGATGATCATGTTGTAATAGTTAATATCGACTTGCATGTCGATGGTACGGCAACCGGCAGGAGCCATAGGGTTGTCTTTAAAGTAACGTTTGTGCTTGCAGATGTGTTTACTATATTGCTAGGACGTAGCTTTAGTAGTAATAGCATGAGTAGCACGACAACCCCGATGGCGACACGTTGATGGAGATCATGGTGTGACGCTGGTGACAAGAAGATCGTGCTAGTGCTTTGGTGATGGAGATCAAGAAGCACATGATGATGGCCATATCATGTCACTTATGAATTGCATGTGATGTTAATCCTTTATGCACCTTATCTTGCTTAGTACGACGGTAGCATTATGAGGTGATCTCTCACTAAAATTTCAAGACGAAATTGTGTTCTCCCCGACTGTGCACCGTTGTGACAGTTCTTCGTTTCGAGACACCACGTGATGATCGGGTGTGATAGACTCAACGTTCACATACACCGGGTGCAAAACAGTTGCACACGCGGAACACTCGGGTTAAGCTTGACGAGCCTAGCATGTGCAGACATGGCCTCGGAACACATGAGACCGAAAGGTCGAGCATGAATCGTATAGTTGATATGATTAGCATAGAGATGCTTACCACTGAAACTATTCTCGACTCACGTGATGATCGGACTTGAGATAGTGGATTTGGATCATGTACCACTCAAATGACTAGAGAGATGTACTTTTTGAGTGGGAGTTCTTATGTAATATGATTAATTGAACTAATTGTCATGAATATAGTCTAATGGTCTTTGCGAATTACGATGTAGCTTGCGCTATAGCTCTACTGTTTTTATATGTTCCTAGAGAAAATTTAGTTGAAAAGTTGATAGTAGCAAACTTTGCAGACTGAGTCTGTAAAAGCCGAGGATTGTCCTCGTTGCTGCGGAGAAGGCTTATGTCCTTAATGCACCACTCTGCGTGCTGCACCTCGAGCGTCATCTGTAGATGTTGTGAACATCCGACATACACGTTTCTGATGACTACACGATAGTTCAGTACAAAATACTTAATGGCTTAGAAGCAAGGCGCCGAAGACGTTTTGAAACGTCACGGAACATAAGAGATGTTCTAAAGAGATGAAATTGTGATTTCACGCTTGTGCCCTTGTTAAGAGGTATGAGACCTCCGACAAAATTCTTTGTCCACGAAGTAAAGGAGAAAATATCAATCGTTGAGTGTGTGCTCAGATTATCTGAGTACGACAATCGCTTGAATCAAGTGGGAGTTGATCTTCCAGATAAGATAGTGATGATTCTCCAAAGTCACTACCACCAAGCTGTGAGAGCTTCGTGATGAACTATAACATATCAAGGATAGATACAATGATCCTTGAGCGATTCGTGATGTTTGACACTGCGAGAGTAGAAATCAAGAAGGAGCATCAATAGTTGATGGTTAGTAAAACCACTAAGTTTCGAGAAAGGCAAGGGCTAGAAGGGATACTTCGTGAAACGGCAAAGCAGTTGCTGCAATAATGAAGAGACCCCAGATTAAACCCAAACCCGGGACTAAGTGCTTCTGTTATGAGGGGAACGGTCACTGAGGCGGAGCAACTCTAGATACTTGGTAGATAAGAAGGCTGGCAAAAGTCGAAAGAAGTATATTTGATATACATGATGTTGATGTGTACTTTACTAGTACTCCTAGTAGCACGAGGGTATTGGATACCAGTTCGGTTGCTAAGTGATTAGTAACACGAAATGAAAGCTACGGCATAAACGGAGACTAGCTAAAGGCGAGGTGACGATACGTGTTGGAAGTGTTTCCAAGGTTGATATGATCAAACGTTGCACGCTCCCTCTACCATCGGGATTGGTGTTAAACCTAAATAATTGTTATTTGGTGCTTGCGTTAAGCATGAACATGATTGGATCGTGTTTATTGCAATACGATTATTCATTGAAAGAGAATAATGGTTACTCTATTTGCTTGAATAATCACCTTCAATGGTTTATTGAATCTCGATCGTAGTGTTACACATGTTCATGATATTGGTGCCAAAAGATACGAGGTAATGATGATAGTACCACTTACTTGTGGCACTGCCGCTTGAGTCATGTTGGTATAAATTGCATGAAGAGGCTCCATGCTGATGGATCTTTATACTCACTTGATTTTGAATCACTAGTGACATGCAAATCATACCACATGAGCAAGGCCTTGTTTTCATTGAGATGAAACAAGATAGTAACTTGTTGGAAGTGATACATTTTGATGTATGTAGTCCAATGGGTGCTGAGGCACGCAGTGGATATCATTATCTTCTTACTTCAATGACGATTTGAGTGGATACAAGAGTATTTACTTAATGAATCACAAGTCTGAAATATTAAAAAGTTCAATTCTGTTTCAGGAGTGAAGTTCGTCGTAAAAGGAGGATAAACTGTCGACTATATGATCATAGAAATGAATATCTGAGTTACGAGTTTTGGTACACAGTTAAGACAATGTGGAAATTGTTTCGCAGTTCATGCCACCTGGAACATCATAGTGTGATGATGTGTCTGAACGTCATAGCCACGCACTATTTGGTATGGTACATGCTATGATGTCTCTTATCGAATTACCACTATCATTTATGGGTTATGCATTAGAGACATCCGCATTCACTTTAAACAGGGCACCGCGTATTTTCGTTGAGATGACACAGTATAGACTGAGGTTTAGAGAAATCTAAACTGTCGTTTCTTGAAAGTTTGGGGCTTCGACACTTATGTGAAAAAGTTTCAGTCTGATAAGCTCGAACCCAAAGCGGATAAATGCATCTTCATAGGATATCCAAAACAGTTGGGTACATCTCCTATCTCAGATCCGAAAGCAAAGTGTTTGTTTCTAGAAACGGATCCTTTCTCGAGAAAGGTTTCTCTCGAAAGAATTGAGTGGGAGGGTGGTAGAACTTGATGAGGTTATTGAACCATCACTTCAACCAGTGTGTAGCAGGGCGCTGGAAGTTGTTCCTGTGGCGCCTACACCAATTGAAGTGAAAGCTGATGATGGTGATCATCGAGCATCGGATCAAGTTACTACAAGCCTCGTAGGTTGACAAGGTCGCGTACTACCGTAGAGTGGTACGATAACCCTATCTTGGAGGTCATATTGTTGAGCAACAGTGAACCTACGAGTTATGGAGAAAGCAATGGTGGGCCCGGATTCCGACAAATGGCTGGAAGCCATGAAATACGAGAGAGGATCCATGTATGAAAACAAAGTGTAGACTTTGGAAGAACTACTTGATGGTCATAAGACTATTGAGTAAAGATGGATCTTTAAAAGGAAGACAAACGATGATGGTGATAAGTCACTATTAAGAAAAGCTCGACTTGTCGCAAAGATGTTTCCGACAAGATCAAACAGTTGACTATGATGAGACTTTCTCACTCATAGCGATGCTAAAAGTCCGTTAGAATTATGTTAGTTGTTGCTGCATTATTTATGAAATATTGCACATAGGATGTTAAAACATTGTTTCCTCGACGGTTTCCTTGAGCAAACATTGTATGTGATACAACCAGGAGGTTTTGTCGATCCTAAGGATACTAGCAAGTATGCAAGCTCCAGCGATCCTTCAATGGACTGGTGCAAGCATCTCGGAGTTGGAATATACACTTTGATGAGATGATCAAAGATTTTGGGTTTGTACAAGGTTTATGAGAAACTTGTATTTCCAAAGAAGTGAGTGGGAGCACTATAGAATTTCTGATAAGTATATGTGGTTGACAGATTATGGATCAGAAGTAATGTAGAATTTCTGTAAACCATACAAGGTTGTTTGAAAGGAGTTTCCAAAGGAATACCTGGATTGCGCTACTTGAACGTTGAGCATCAAAGATCTATGGAGATAGATCAAAAGCGCTTAATGGAAGTTTCAACAAGATGCATGCCTTGACAAGTTTTTGAAGGAGTTCAAAATAGATCAGCAAAGAAGGAGTTCTTGGTTGCGTTGTAAGGTGTGAATTTGAGTAAGACTAAAACCCAACCACGGCAGAATAAAGAGAATAGACGAAGGTCGTCTTCTATGCCTTAGCCGTAGACTCTAAAGTATGCCATGCTGAGTACCGCACCTGATGTGTGCCTTGCAGCAAGTCTGTTAAGAGGTACACAGAGTGATCCAGAATTGAATCACTGATCAGCGGTCAAAGTTATCCTTAGTAACTAAATAGACTAAGGAATTTTTCTCGATTATGGAGGTGGTTAAAGAGTTCATCGTAAAGGGTTACTCGATGCAAGCTTTGACACTAATCCGAATAACTATGAGTAGTGAAATGGATTCGTATAGTAGAGTAGATATTTGGAGCATTTCCGAATAGCACGTAGTAGCAACATCTATAAGATGACATAAAGATTTGTAAAGAACGCACGGATCTGAAAGTTCCAGAACTGTTGACTAAAACCTCTCTCACGAGCAATACGTGATCAGACCCCAGAACTATATGGGTGTTGGATTCGTTGAAATCACATGGTGATGTGAACTAGATTATTGACTCTAGTGCAAGTGGGAGACTGTTGGAAATATGCCCTAGAGGCAATAATAATTAGTTATTATTATATTTCTTTGTTCATGGTAATCGTTTATTATCCATGCTATAATTGTATTGATTGGAAACACAATACTTGTGTGGATACATAGACAAAACACTGTCCCTAGTAAGCCTCTAGTTGACTAGCTCGTTGATCAAAGATGATCAAGGTTTCCTGGCCATAGGCAAGTGTTGTTACTTGATAACGGGATCACATCATTAGGAGAATCATGTGATGGACTAGACCCAAACTAAGAGACGTAGCATGTTGATCGTGTCATTTTGTTGCTACTGTTTTCTGCGTGTCAAGTATTTGTTCCTATGACCATGAGATCATATAACTCACTGACACCGGAGGAATGCTTTGTATGTATCATAAGTCGCAACGTAACTGGGTGACTATAAAGATGCTCTACAGGTATCTCCGAAGGTGTTCGTTGAGTTAATATGGATCAAGACTGAGATTTGTCACTCCGTGTGACGGAGAGGTATCTCGGGGCCCACTCAGTAATACAACATCACACACAAGCCTTGCAAGTAATGTGACTTAGTGTAAGTTGTGGGATCTTGTATTACGGAACAAGTAAAGAGACTTGCCGGTAAACGAGATTGAAATAGGTATGCGGATACTGACGATCGAATCTCAGGCAAGTAACATACCGAAGGACAAAGGGAATGACATACGGGATTATATGAATCCTTGGCACTGAGGTTCAAACGATAAGATCTTCGTAGAATATGTAGGATCCAATATGGGCATCTAGGTCCCGCTATTGGATATTGACCGAGGAGTCTCTCGGGTCTTGTCTACATAGTTCTCGAACCCGCAGGGTCTGCACACTTAAGGTTCGACGTTGTTTTATGCGTATTTGAGTTATATGGTTGGTTACCGAATGTTGTTCGGAGTCCCGGATGAGATCACAGACGTCACGAGGGTTTCCGGAATGGTCCGGAAACGAAGATTGATATATAGGATGACCTCATTTGGTTACCGGAAACTTTCCGGGCATTACCGGAAAGGTTTCGGGCTCATCGGTAGTGTACCGGGAGTGCCGGGAGGGGTGACGGGGACCATCGAGAGGGGTGTCACGCCCGAAGGGGTCTCATGGGCTATGAGAAGAGATAAACCAGCCACTAGTGGGCTGGAATAAGTTCCCACTAAGGCCCATAAGGTTTGAGAAGGAAAAAACACAAGGTGGAAAGAGTTTCCAAGTGGGAAGGTGGAATCCTACTCCAAGTAGGATTGGAGTAGGACTCCTCCAACTCAAATTTCGGCCAAACCTTGAGGGTTTGAGGCTGCCTCCTCCCCTCCCTCCCTCCTATATATACTAAGGTATTAGGGCTGATTTGAGACAACTTTTGCCACGGCAGCCCGACCACATACCTCCATGGTTTTTCCTCTAGATCGCGTTTCTGCGGAGCTTGGGTGGAGCCCTACTGAGATTAGATCACCACCAACCTCCGGAGCGCCGTCACGCTGCCGGAGAACTCATCTACCTCTCCGTCTCTCTTGCTGGATCAAGAAGGCCGAGATCATCGTCGAGCTATACGTGTGCTGAACGCGGAGGTGCCGTCCGTTCGGCACTAGATCGGAGCGGATCGTGGGACGGATCGCGGGACGGTTCGTGGGATGGTTCGCGGGGCGGATCGAGGGACGTGAGGACGTTCCACTACATCAACCATGTTTCTTAATGCTTCTGCTAGGCGATCTACAAGGGTACGTAGATCGGAAATCCCCTCTCGTAGATGGACATCACCATGATAGGTCTTCGTGCACCTAGGAAATTTTTTGTTTCCCATGCGACGTTGCCCAACAGATCCGACACCTGCTGCTCACGTGCCCATTCATGAGCCGGACCTGGCATGAGACCCTCTCTTGGCTGCGCCTGCCGGCCCCGGCGCCTGAGTATGACACCTCGCTTCAGGACTGGTGGCTTCGGGCGAGGGATGCCACGCCACACACGCTTCTCAAGGCGTTGATCTCTGCATCACTCTTGGTGCCTTGGATTATTTGGAAGCATAGAAACGCGTGTGTGTTTTATCATGTAACCCCATTGCTCGATGAGCTTGTCGACATGATCAAGGATGAGTCCAGATGCTGGACAAGGGCCGGTGCCCAAGGGCTCACGGTAGCCTTGCCACCATCCTGGGACGTCCACTGATCTTCTGTAGCGATGCAGAATTGGCCTCTTAGGAGGATGTAACCCCCCTTTCTTTTCAATACAATGAAACGCAAAGGCTTTTTGGGTTTTCTCGAAAAAAAAGATATTTGTTACGAGACATCACCCGTGCTAGATTTTTGATGTTATTTTTCTTTAGATAATGAAATTGTGCTTTAAGGATGTCTATGTAACACCATGTTTTGGATGTTGCTTTTCTTCAAATAATGAAATAGTAGTCTCATCCTCTGAATCATGGATGCACACTAGCATGCTATCACATTGTCAAATATGAGAGTGAAGCAAATCACATTATAGGCCTATGAAGTGATTTTTTTGACTCATGTATGTGGCATATCTTGTGCATGCAAGAGAACACTAGTTATGCTTTTTTCTTTATCAGAACCAAAATACCTTTTGCATAAGTAAGTGGACCATAAAACCTACAGTGGCATTAAAATAAATAATAGAAGTGGAGAGAATAGGTGCCCTGTAGCCGAGACCAAAATCTATTAGAGGTAAGCGAGAGTAATAGTACAGGCGAAATGCATAGAATTCCAAGTAGTGCGTGCAATCCGGCATTCAAAGAGAATTGTACTCCATCCGTCTGAAAATACTTGTCATAAGAATAGATATATCTACATGTATTTTAGTTCAAGATACATCCCTTTTTATTCATTTTTCTGACAAGTAATTCTGGACTGAGGGTGGTGGTAATGACCGTGCACACAAGATTTAATGTTTTCGTTGGGTCTTATTTTGCTTTTGCAGTTGTAATAGTAATGTCCATGTCCACCAGGATTTATAATTCCACTGGAAAGCTTTTATTTAGAAATGGAAGATCCTAATTTCAGTTCTTTATCTAATGAAAATTGGGCAGATACCTTTCAAAAAAGAAAAATCCAGAATATGTTCTCCGAAAAATAAAATAAAATGGGGAGATGTACATCCAAAACTATGTGCAGCTCTAGGGGAAGTATCCAGTAATACCACTTGTATCAGTAGATACTCTCCCCGTTTAAATATCTACAAATCGGTTCTTGCACACTTCTTTATCTAAATTTATACACATTTTTGTGTGCCGCTTCAAGATTACGATCTGCAATTTGATAACGTAAATGGAACTGGATATATCTTTAGGTCAGACGACCATGAAATAGCAAAGATACGTTAGCAGTGTTGAAATATATTGCCCACCTTTCTTTATCAGTCCGGACTATTGAATGAGTTGGTTGGAGCATGAAATTCAATATGGTATCCGAGTCAAGATGTTTTCAAAACCCTGTCAAGACGTGGGGGAGAGTGTTGAAGCGTTGAAATATATTGTCCGTCTCTTTTTATGAGTTTGTACTTTTGATGAGTTGATCGAAGCATGAATTTAATAAACTGAACTAGCTAAAAGTCAAATCATGCTTACATTTGTAAGTTTCACATTATTTTTGTAAGCACAGTAAATCTTATGCAACCAAATTAGCATATTAATTGCGCACTCGTTACATGCTCTCAAGCTGTAAACAACAAGCCACCTCGACAAGGCTACATCATCGCATTCGCATCGTTGCACCAAAACTACTAATTAGGGAGGAAAATGACGTGATCTAATAATTCTAGTACTAGTATAAAAGAAACAAAATTTAACTCCCCCCGTTTGATTTGACCGACACATATATACTTGGGCGTCGGCCGGCGGCGAGAGAGCCACGGTTAGCTACACGGCGGCGGCGACGTCCTTGGCGCCGCACTGGCAGTACGACCTCTGCACCTTAGCCGCCTCGGCGAAGTCGAGCGGCGTGGCGCTGGCGAGGAAGGACGGCATGTCGTCGCCGGCCATCACCACCACCACCTTGGGCACCTCCCTGTCCAGCGGCGTCAGCACGCGCACAGACATCATCCCGGCCGGGACAGCCTCCTCGTCCTCGCGGCCTCCCTCCCTGCGGCGGGAGCAGAGGAGCACGGCCAGAGCCACCGCGATGAGGCTCATCACCACGGCGAAGCCGATGAACAGGTACGGCGTCGGCGTCGACCAGAACGGCGGCGGGATCATGGTGGGCGACGAAGAGGCGCCGCCGGCGTTCATCTGCGCGTCAACTGCCGCATTCCTCATGGTATTGTGTAACGCGTGGTGTGCTTTCTAGTGTGCCTGCAGTCCTGCGCTGAGGATCAATGGAGGTGTGTGCGGTGCTTGCTGGGGTTGAAGGTGTGGTGGATTTATACGGGGGGGAGAGGGAGGCTGGGAGAGTGCATGGAAGCTTAGTGGGACACACGGGGGCTGAGCTGTGTGCCCCCAGGTTTGTGCCCACCAGAAACCAACTTGATGGACCACGTGCGATGGGCACATCTGAACATTATTTTGGGGTAGCGGCAGAAACTCAAACGAAAAGTTGGTAGAGGCGGAGGAGTTGTTTGTGGATTGTGTGGCCTGGTTTTTTCCATTCTCCGAGGGGTGGTGCGGGGAGATGCACTTAATTTTTGCAAAGTTTCAACTTGATAGAGAATAGAGTTGGTGCAAGACGATTCTTATTTTCTTGAAAAGGGGATGCCAGCAACTAGATTGGTGATCCCAGGCGAACTCCAACACAACATATGGTCCGGACAGAAAATTCGGCCCAACGGACCGACGCAAACGGATAAATGTCTGTTTTTTTGTTCGTCACTATTCATTTCCGATCTGAGTTTGTGTCGGGACGTACAGGGCGCACTCTCTTCCTCTTGCTGGTACATCCGTCGGTGGCACATAAGCCATTCTACCCCTTCCTCCTTCATACTCGACGCTCGGCCTCGTCGTCCTCGCCGCCACCATCCCGTTTCTCCCGCGAAGTACCATCCAGGTGATGCTATCGTATCCACCACCACAACCACAAACGTCTGCCATCTCTGCATCTACCGTGGACGTCGTGCGTGGCCGCTCCTCGTCGTCGTCGTAGCACGAGAAGGGACACCTACCAAGGGTCACCAACACCACCCTCGCCATCACTGTCACCTTCGTTGGGTCATACGTTGACATACATGCTGCCCTTTACCGCCCGTGGCTCGAGCACACCTGCCTTCGTCGCCAGCCGCAAGGTGTTTGATCTTTTGCCCACAATGTACCTTGGTTGATAGCTCGAATGACTTTTAAATAATGTCATATGTTCATCGGAAGATGAATTGTTCAAAGGTAAGGATTTTGTGGTTGCGATTGTTCATGAGCATATTTATAGGACGGGGCCAAAATTTAGGGGGTCGATCCTGGACCATGCTCCGACAATCAGTCGTAATCGAGAGAGAGAGCAACCATTGCCTACTATGTAACGATTATTTTGAGTGCAAGTCCCCACTCTTCAATGCCAAGCTTTTTAAATGACGCTTTCAGATGACGAGACATGTGTCTAATCGTATTGAGAAAAGAGTGACAAGCATGATGATTACTTTAGATGCATAGAATGTAAGATATTAAAATTTGGACAAAAACTGTCCGGACGAACCAAATGGGTTGGTGAGTTGGGTGCACTGGTATGGAAAACGTGGTCTATGGTGGACGTCGTTCCTTCGGCCGACCCAAACAGACAAAATACAAAGCAAAAATGTTCTCGTGCCGGTTAGAGTTGGTCCTATACATGTACAAACGATACCTTAGATATGTGTTATTTAATCTAATTAAGTAACTTACTTAATTTTGGGTAAATCATTTCAAAATATTGTTTCAACTACGAGATGCTTGAATCTTTTCTCCAGTGCAACCGAGGCAAACATGGTGACAACCGATTTGCACACCTCCGGGCATTGGCCATTGGCTCCCACCCCCTCTTTGCCACTCCGACAGCGGTAGGGGCAAGGGGACCCAAGGGGTCGGTCCGGTAGCGGCAGGGATAGGTATAATTAAGGATTTGCCTCCAATCGGAGGAGGCGGGACGAGTCCCGCTTTCGTTTTGGTGGTGCCTTGAACCGTCAGGAGACATGTGAAGGATGTTGTTGTCTTTGCAGAGGCGATGCTTTGACATGTATTCTTGCCATCTCCTCGAAGCAACGAGGTTGGGGGGTTTTCATCATTCATGCGTATCAACAAGTTCTGGTGTTACAGTGGGTGGGTGGTAGGGAGGGGGAGGGGGAGAGCAGGTTCTGAGCGGTTGTGTACATCGACTTGAAGTCGAAGGACGTATCCGAGCCGCACGATGATGATGAAGTCAGGAAGATCCAATCAAGGGCAACATATGGAAGCCGCCTTCGGTTGCAAATTGCATCGATGCAAAGTGGATCAAGGTGACTCGCAGAGGTCGATTGGCCACGTTCGCGCTCGAGTACAAGGGCTTGTGTTATAGCTGCCGTGGTAGTAGCTTCCATTCCACAATGTAAAGTGTATCAAATGCTTGTAAAGTTATCCTTTTCATATTTGACAATGTTTTTTTTTGTCAGTATCTATGATACCAAATTTAACTGTATCATTAGATCAATCATGAAATATACCTTTATATTTTATTTATTTGATATTATAAATGTTGATATTTTTTTCTGTAAACTTAGTGAGATATTATTAAAGAAAATTCAAATTTTAGATAAGTTAATACACTTTTATTTCTATTTGGAAACAGGTGAGTACACTTAAGTATTACTCCCTCCGTTCCAAAATATAAGACCTTTTAGGGATTTCACTAGGAGACTACATACGGAGCAAAATGAGTGAATCTATACTCTAAAATATGTCTATGTACATCCGTATGTAATTTATGATGCAATCTCTAAAAGGTCTTATATTTAGGAACGGAGGAAGTAGATAAGTTATAATACACTTTTATTCCTATTTGGAAACCCTACTTAATTGTTGCAATATTTTAGCGTGAAGTCAAGTCACGCACAACTCTTTCCACACACGTAGACGTCAAGACCTCACTTACTGGAAGCTTTGCGAGCGCGGCAAATCGCGAATGGTTTCTGCATCAGCAGCATCTGCATGCATCATCCCCCAACACGTTGATGCATGTCGTGCAAGCGCGCACTAGCCAGAGAGGTGGCCCAGCCCACAAAGCACTGTGAAAGGGATAAGAACGTTACGTGCTCTTCGTTAAAGAGACACTAACATGATACCATCCATGCCCATGCTTTTAACCCTAACGATAGGCCGTCTACATTACGCAAGTAGTACAAAAGTTAACCATGAGATAAGTCGCAAGGAAAAGTTGATCGTGAGATTAACTTCATTTCGGTTAATCTTCACACGTAACGCACACCTGCTGATCTGGAACTCATTACAACACGGTAGAGCCGTCGGGGCACTTCTATGTGACAGAAAACTAAGCTAGTAAGTTTTTTTTAATGAAGGCAAACTATTTGGCTAAACTCATTAATTAAGAAGGAGAATGACATGGTTTGAGGTCATAAGATCACAAATGTCACAACAAAGGGATCACTCTCCCGATAAAAATATTCCTAGTTTTTTTTACCTCGTAATAACCAAGTCTTCACCTCAGCCTTGATGGCTGAAACCATTTGATTGCAAAAAACTATCGTATTCCTTTTGTTCAGCAATGAACAAACATCATCAAAGAATTGAACTCCTTCCTGCTCGTACCGGGTTGCCCCTCGCTAGCTTGCTTCCGCTCTTAATTTGACCGGCCGAAGAACGTTTCAAGAATTTGTCTCGGATGAATCCCATCCCATCATTAATTATGCATGTTCAAATCCTGATGGTGTATCCACATTTGAACATAAGGTGCGTTGTCGATTACAGTCACCCTTTACACAATTAACAAATACCACAATGTGGCCACGGATTGCATGCGGTAAGAGGGGATGAGAGGAGTGGTGAATCTAGCCCAATCGGTCAGGGTGGGCTAGTAGTGAAACTATGGTTTGGAAGGTGCCCAAATCTCCCAAACCATAATATATGATATAAAGGCTAATTGAAGATTTTAGGGTGGGCCGCGACCAGGGGCGGAGCCAGGATTTGAGTATGGGGGGGGGGGGGGAGAAGAGGAGTATGACCGCAACGACGTAAAAATGCAAGACTATGTCCATAAACCATTGTGTATTTGGTTGAGTTAATGCGAGTATAGTAGTTGCTAGATCTTCATAGTAAGATTCTCAATTTACATGGTAGAGCACCTATTTCTATTCATTCTTGAGAAAAAAATTTCAAAACTGAATAGATTGAAGTACCATATGATCTTTTGGTTTTTACCTTTGTGCAATTTTGCATTTGTATACGTGGATTAATTGATGGAAGTTTGTAACCACTACTAATCTGTAGCAATCCAACAAAAAAGAACTAGTACTGTACTACATAATTTGCACCTAATCTAACAAAATTACTAATTTGTGGTTCGTATAAATTTAAGAATAATATATGTTATACGATACCGTAGATCTCGGCGTGGCTGGAATGAGAGGTGCCGCACCGCCAGGTTGGATACCTTACATCTTTGGTGTGGCTCGCATGACAGCGCCACAACGCTCAGTTGAAGGCACAGAGATGGAGGCGACATCACACTCATGGAAGAAAGATGCATGGTAACTATGTTATCGTGATGATCGGCGGTCAACAGGGGGCACCAGGACAGGACTGGTGGCCGCTGGTTAGCTTGACCTAACGGCGGGATGGAGATGGCGATTGCAATTAATTTACTCGTACAAGAAATATGCATGTATAAACCCAACCACGAGGCTCATCTAGAATTTTATGTACACGTAGCAGAAATCCATCTAGCTAATTGGGCTTTGACCATTGGCTCCTCCCTCTGATGATGGTTTACCTAATGGCCCAGTACTTAACATAAATAACTACATTAGTCCCCGTTGCTAATTGTCAGGGGGGCCCGATCCATAGGGGGGGTCTGGCCCCTGCTGGCCCCCCTACTGCCTCCGCCCCTGGCCGCGACACCCTATGCACCCTCTAGCTCCTCCCCTGGGCAGTAGACTAGCATCCATCGGTAATAAATTTCCATCTAATGCCATTCTTCATGCCTGGAGTGAGTTGCGCCTCCTGAATCTTGCATCATAAGTTGAAGACTTGTTGAATGTGATCAACCATTAGGTCCCCTTGCATATCAATGTGGATCCAATCACTATTAGCCATTGCCTTGGCCTCAATTTTTTTGATGCATTTGGAGAGGATGAAAATGCTCGACACAATGTCTTTCCGCTTTTCCTTGTGCAACCATGGAAAGTGCTAGAAGATCCCTATCATGCATGCCGTCACCAATAGTAATCGTCGTGGCTGCATATAGTTCCCTGTTGTTGTCATCACATGGCATGTCGAAGATAACCATGCGCTTTGTGGATTGACCCATGGAACCACAACAAACACACTATGAGCGCCCGCAAGAATTTGCCAAGTTTGAGAATGCCCAAGCCTCCAAGGTTGGTAAGATGATAGATCACCTTCCAGTTGAACTTGCATTGCCCCCAGAAACTTTGGCATTACTCGCGCACGTAAAAGATCTTTGAATATTGGTGACACCCTCTTTGGTGCCCATAGGTACGCCAAGGGTGGTGAGATAGTAAATGGCTGGGAGGATAAAACCAACTTGATGGGAGTGGAGCGACCTACCCTGTTGATGGTTTGTCCACAAGGAATTGGCAATTAGACTTTTTCGGATTATGGGTGGAGAGATGAAGACCCAAATAGTGCAAGAAGAAACGAGTACGGGCAGCCAAAAGGCTTTGCAGGATGTTGTCCAGGTTGGTATTCTCACAACAAAGGGGAGCAATGCTTTTCAGGTTTTGCCATTAGCCCCGTAACCTTGCCAAAATTGGCTAAAACCGGGAAAGGATTCATGATGTCCTCTTTGATGGGGGCGGCAAAGATGGCAACATTAACAACGTAGAGTGAGGTACGCATGGAGGATATGTGACCACGTAGCTGATGGAGAAGGCCTTGATCAGTGGATTTGGCAAGCAACTGCTGTAAGGGATCAACGTCGATGACAACAATTAGGGGTGCAAGGGGATCTCCATGTCGTAGTCCTCTGCTAAGCTTAATGGATTAATTGAGAATATCATTTAGGAGGACTCTTAATGAAGTGGTGATTCAAATGGCAACAACTCAATTTTACAATCTGTCACAGAAGCTATGACATTGTAGTGTATCCAAACAAATGTTCCAACACATGGATTTGAAGGCCTTTCAATGTCAAGGTTGAGCGGCTTGGATGGAGTCTTGGTCTGCTGCAGGCAAAGGGTAAACAAAAATGAAGTTATCGTGGATGTTTTTGGATTTGATGAATGTACTATGTGCGCAAGAGACCAAACCGGTCATGAAAGGGCGAGACGAATAGCCATGATTTTACCAAACCCATGAATGTGACTAATGGTGGCGAAAATCTGAAATATCTCTCGCACCATCGTTCCCAGTGAGCAACACTATGTTGGATGACTTCTGCTAGTGGAGATTTGCGTTAAGTAGGCTTGAGAAGGAGTTGACGATGTTCATCTTATCAACCTTCGTGATCTCCCAACAAGACTTGAAAAAAGTTGTAGTGAAGCCGTCATGGCCAGGAGCCTAGTCGCCAGGCAGCTGAGAGATGTCCGCCAGAACCTGAGCATCAGAAAATTCATCTCCGAGACTAGAAAATTCAAAATCATTGAACTCGCGAGCTTCCCAATTAACGTCGCGATTCTCTCTCGATATTTTGTGAAGTATAGCAGTGAAGTGATCACAAGCTACACCTTCCTTTTCGTCATGGGAGGTGCCCTGCTACTTGTGATGGCGTTAGGATTTTCCCTGAAGAGGAAGGGTGATGTAATATAGTAGCAAAAGGTATTTTCCTCATTTAAGAACCAAGGTTTACCAAACTAATAGGAGACCACACAAACGAACGGTCCACATTACCTTCACACACACACAAACAAATACTTGCACCCAACACGGGGTAACAAGGTTGTCACTCCCCTTGTAAAAATATAATAAATTGCAGCAAGGATATTTGTAGGGTTTTAGTAAATATAATAAACGAATGGACTCGGGGGGACATAGCGTTCACTAGAGGCATCCCTCTTATAAGCATAATGATGGTGGGTGAATAAATTACTGTTGGGTAATTAATAGAGAACCAAATAATTCTATTGTTATTCATGGCAAGATAAATGTATGGGTATCACGCCCGTGACAAGTAGGCCCAATTGATTCTGCATCTACTACTAGTACTCCACTAACCAACACTATCCAACATGCATCTATGGTATTAATTAAGTTCATAACAAACAGAGTGATGCTTGGAGCATGATGCCATAATATATACAAAGTAAGATCAATTAATATGTTTGAACCCCGTCGTTTTATCCTCAGTAGAAACAATGCAAATACGTGCCTAGCTATTCCTCCTATCATAGAGCAAATACTGCAAGACCGAACCTACTACTATGCACCACTTCCTCTGAAGATCTACTTATCAACTTGGCCAAGGAATACTCATAAATAGGAAAACATACATAGCTATATGAAATCACACATAGTAAATCTCAGATACACTCAATTAATTTCAATGAATAATCTGATCATAAAATCACATTCATCGGATCCCAAAAGACACACCACAAAGATTACATCAAATAGGTCTCCAAAGAGATCATTGTATTGAAGATCAAATGAGAGACCTAGCTATAGCTATGGAGCCGTAGGTGTTAGGGAATATTTTTTCCATGCGTGGTTTTGGTAATTGATGACAATCCCTATGGAATAATGGTTGCTTTGAGTTATATCCAAAAACAAATTGTCCATAGGCACGTCTTGAAGTCCATCTGTTGGCTTCAAGGAGTTTATATAGTGGCAAAGGTGGTATTCAAGGTTTCAAGGAGTTATATTCGGAGAGATTGACGAAGCTATAATAATCATGCAAATAATAATCATAATAGAATTCAGAGAACACTCAAATCTTTTATCATGAATAATCTAAACATAAACCCACAATTCATCGGATCCCAACAAACGGACCGCACAAAAGAATTACATCAGATAAATCAACGCGAAGATGCGGTGATCATTGTATTGAAGATCAAGAGAGAGAGAGACAGAGAGAGAGAGACATCTAGGTACGAACTAAGGACATGTATGCCTGTAGTGAACTACTCACACATCACCATCAGAGCAGCAAGGATGAGTTAGAGGCACTTCATGATCGACCCCCCTCCGACGGGTCACCGAAACAGGGCTCCAGATGGGCACACGGAGGAATAGAGACCCGCGGTGGCGGAAAAGGTGTTTCGGGAGGCTCTCATATGGTTTTGGGATATTTTAGAATTTATAGGCCAAAGAGGGACGTTAGGGGCCACCCGAGGGGGGCAGCACACATCAGCACGCGGCCACCAGCCGGGTGTGCCCTGTTGTGTGCTCCTCCCCTCGTGCATCCTATAGTCTCCTCCTGAAGCTTCTACATCTTCTTTTGTTCCGGAAAAATCATAAAAAAATTTCATGGCAATTGGACTTCGGTTGGAACTGTAAACCTGAAAAGCCAAAAACATGCGGAAAACAACAACTAGGATTGGGCACTAGGTTAATAGGTTAGTGCTCAAAAATAATATTAGTTGGTAAATAAACACCGTAAAAGCATCCTAGAATGATAACATTATAGCATGCAACAATCAAAAACTATAGATGCGTTGGAGACGCATCAGGGTTTCAGAGGTTTGCAGGATGCGTTTTTCATTGCCGGCAGACGACTTTGAGACATATATTTGCCGCACGCTGAGTCCTTTTTTAGGGCTGCCTAAAAACAATTTAGCAAACATTTTGCTATTGGGCGATTGTTGCATGATTTTTTTACCCGAGAGTGCCCTAAAAAGCTTTTGCCATTGAGCTGCTTTTGGAGATGCTCCTAGATAGTACATCCAAGCTTTCCAATGTCGAGGTTGAGAATAACTCTTGGTGCCTTGAGATTGTGGAGAAGCTAGGAGGTCTATTTTATGGCCCTTTCTCCTCGAGGTTATGGTGCACCTTGCTTTTCGACAACGTTGGTGCGAGTGGATTTCTATCCTCACATCCACGCATTCTACACGCATCATCCTCAACTGTAACCAAGGCCTGCCATGGAACACGCTTGCGGTCTGCGATAGGGTGACCCATTATCGTTTATGGTCTTCGCCATCATCATTGACAAGCTCAACTGCCTTCTGCAACATGTTGTGTGTGCTGGCATGCTAAACCGCCTCACCACATACCATGTCGTGTCGAGCATTTCCGTATTCACGGATGATGTCGTTGTCTTTTGTCAGCAAAACAACCTGGAGCTGGCAACCATCCACGAGCTCCTTGGAATTTTTGGCGACGCCTCTAAGATCCGCAAAACTTCATAAGTGCTCGACGTACTAGATTCGGTCTGCACCGAGGTGGCGAGCACCATTGCTTCCATGTTTTCTTACGTAGTATCCAGCTTCCCCGTCCCCTACCTCGGATTTCCACTCTCGATCCGCAAGACCCAAACATGACACTTCACCATTATTTGGACCTAGAGGAAGGCATTGGGAAGTAATAAGTAGATGATGGGTTGCTAGAGTCATAGAAGCTTAAACCCTAGTTTATGTGTTGCTTCGTAAGGGGCTGATTTGGATCCATATGTTTCATGCTATGGTTAGATTTATCTTAGTTCTTATTTCGTAGTTGCGGATGCATGCGAGAGAGGTTAATCATAAGTGGGAGGTTTGTCCAAGTAAGGGCAGCACCCAAGTGCAGGTCCACCCACATATCAAATTATCAAAGTAACGAACGCGAATCATATGAACATGATGAAAACTAGCTTGACAGTAATTCCATGTGTCCTCTTTATATACGAGTTTGTCTAGGCTTGTCCTTTTCTACAAAAAGGATTGAGCCACCTTGCTGCACCGTTATTACACTTGTTACTTGTTACCCGTTACAAATGACCTTATCACAAAACTATCTGTTACCGACAATTTCAGTGCTTGCAGAGAATACCTTACTAAGAACTACTTGTCATTTCCTTTTTCTCCTCATTGGGTTCGACACTCTTACTTATCTAAAGGACTATGATAGATCCCCTACACTTGTGGGTCATCAAGACTCTTTTTTGGCGCCTTTTTCGAGGAGTGAATCGCCTTTGGTAAGTGGAACTTAGTAACAAAAAATTTATATACTGTGCTGAAATTTACTGTCACTTGTCACTATGGAAACTAATCCTTTGAGGAGCTTGTTTGGGTTATCTTCACCTCAACCGGAAGCGCAAATAAATGCTCCTCAACCTGATGCACCTACTAAAAATATTTACTATGAAATTCCTTTGGGTATGATAGAAAAAATGCTAGCTAATCCTTATGCAGGAGATGGAACACTACATCCTGATATGCATCTAATCTATGTGGATGAGGTTTGTGGATTATTTAAGCTTGGAGGTCTGCCCGAGGATGATGTCAATAAGAAAGTATTTCCTTTATCTTTTAAGGAAAATACATTGACATGGTATAGGCTATGTGATGATATTGGATCATGGAACTACAACTGATTGAAATTGGAATTTCATCAGAAGTTTTATCATATGCATCTGGTTCATCGTGATCAGAATTATATTTATAATTTTTGGCCTCGTGAAGGAGAAAGAATCGCTCAATCTTGCGGAGGCTTAAGTCAATGTTATATTCATGCCCCAATCATGAGCTCCCGAGAGAAATTATTATTCAGAATTTTTATGTTCGGCTCTCTCGTAATGATCAATCCATGCTCGATACTTCTTGTGTTGGTTCATTTATGAAGAAAGATATTGACTTCAAATGGGACTTATTGGAAATAATTAAACGCAACTCTGAATATTGGGAACTCGACGAAGGTAATGAGTTAGGTATAAGCCTTAAATTTGATTTTGTTAAATCCTTTATAGACACCGATGCTTTTCATGATTTTAGCACTAAATATGGACTTGACTCTGAGGTAGTAACTTCTTTGTGTGAATCTTTTGCTGCCCATGTTGATCTCCCCAAGGAGAATTGGTTTAAATATCATCCTCCCATTGAAGTAAACGTAGTTGAACCCATTAAAGTTGAAGTTGAATAGGAAACTATTATTTATGATGTTGATCCTGTTATCCGTACTGCTTGTATTGAGAAACCACCTTTTCCCGTTAGAATAATGGATCATGCTAAAGCTTCAACCGTGGTTCATAAGAGTTGTGCTAGAACACCTATACCACCTGAACAAATTAAAGTTGAACCTAGTATTCTATGGTTAAAGATTTCTTGGTTGATAATATTGATGGACATGTTATTCACTTCTCCCATGAAGCTGCTAGGATTGCTAAACCCGACACTAAAGGTAAACATAGATCTGTTGTTGGCGTGCCTATTGTTTGTGTTAAAATAGGAGATCATTGTTATCATGGCTTATGTGATATGGGTGCTAGTGTGAGTGAAATTCCCTTTACCTTATGCAAATAAATTATGAATGACATTGCACCAGCTGAATTAGAAGAAATTGATGTTACCATCAAGCTTGCTAATAGAGATGCTATTGCACCAATTGGGATTGTTAGAAATGTTGAAGTCTTGTGTGGTAAAATAAAATATCCTACTGATTTTCTTCTTCTTGGTTCCCCACAAGATGATTTTTGTCCCATTATATTTGGTAGACCCTTCTTGAATACTGTTAATGCTAGGATTGATTGTGAGAAAGAAACTGTTACTGTAAGTTTTGGGGATATGTCTCATGAGTTCAATTTCTCTAAATTTCGTAGACAACCCCATGACAAAGAATTGCCTAGTAAATATGAAATTATTGGTCTAGCCTCTATCGCCGTTCCTCCTACTGATCCTTTAGAAAAATATTTGCTAGACCATGAAAATGATATGCATATGAATGAGAGGGCTGAAATAGATAAGATTTTCTTTGATCAACATCCTATTTTGAGACACAACTTGCTTGTTGAAATACTTGGGGATCCTCCTCCACCCAGGGGTGATCCCGTGTTTGAGCTTAAACAATTACCGGATACTCTGAAGTATGCTTATCTTGATTAAAAGGAGATATATCCTGTTATTATTAGTGCTAACCTTTCAATGCACCAAGAAAAGAGATTATTGAAAACTTTGAGGAAGCACCGTGCTGCTATTGGTTATGCTCTTGATGATCTTAAGGGCATTAGTCTTATTCTATGTCAGCACAATATCAATATGGAGCATGGCGCTAAACTAGTCGTTGATCACCAACGATCGTTAAATCCTAAAATGAAGGAAGTGGAAATAAATGAAATACTAAAGCTTCTGGAAGTAGGTATAACTTATCCTATTGCTGATAGTAGATGGGTTAGTCCTGTTCAGTGTGTCCCAAAAAAGGGAGGTATTACTATTGTTCCTAATGATAAAATTGAATTGACCCCACAAATAATTGCCACAGGGTATAGAATGGTAATTGATTTTAGGAAACTAAACAAAACTACTAGGAAATATCATTACCCTTTACCTTTTATTGACCAAATGCTAGAAAGACTATCCAAACATACACATTTTTGCTTTCTAGACGGTTATTCTCGTTTCTTTCAAATACCTGTATCAAAAGATGATCAAGAGAAAACCACTTTTACTTGTCCTTTCAGTACCTTTGCTTATAGATGTGTGCCTTTTGGTTTATGCAATGCACCCGCTACCTTTCAAAGATGCATGCTGGCTATATTCTCTGACTTTTGTGAAAAGATTGTTGAGGTCTTCATGGATGATTTTTCTGTTTATGGAACTTCTTTTGATGATTGCTTGAGCAACCTTGATCCAGTTTTGCAGATATGTGAAGAAACTAATCTTGTCTTTAATTCGGAGAAGTGCCACTTTATGGTTAATGAAGGCACTGTCTTGGGACACAAGATCTCCGAAAGAGGTATTGAAGTTGATAAAGCTAAAGTTGATGCTATTGAAAACATGCCATGTCCAACATATATTGAAGGTATAAGAAGTTTCCTTGGTCATGCCGGTTTTTATAGGTGGTTTATTAAATACTTCTCTAAAATTTCTAAGCCTCTCACTAATGTTTTACGAAAATATGTTCCATTTGTTTTCGATGACGATTGCGTAGAAGCTTTTGAAATTCTTAAGAGAGCCTTGATCATTGCACCTGTTCTTCAACCACCTGATTGGAACCTACACTTTGAAATTATGTGTGATGCTAGTGATTATGTTGTTGGTGCTATTCTAGGGGAAAGAGTTGATAATAAATTAAATGTTATCCATTATGCTAGTAAAACTCTACACAATGCTCAAAGAAATTACGTACCACTGAAAAAGGAATTTTTGGCACTCGTGTTTGCTTCATTGGAAATATGCCCAAGAGGCAACAATAAATTGGTTATTATTATATTTCCTTGTTCACGATAATCGTTTACTATCTGATACGTCCATTTTGCATCATGCTTTCTTGTTGATATTTATCGCTTTATGGACTCTTATTATACTTTGTGGAACCTTACTTATGCCTTTTCTCTCTTATTTTGCAAGGTTTATTTGAAAAGGGAGAATACTGACAGCTGGAATTCTAGACTGGAAAAGGAGCAAGTCTGAGTGCTCTATTCTGCGCAACTCCAAATGTCCTGAAAATCAACGTGGATTTTTCTTGGATTTTATAAAAAATACTGGGTGAAAGAAGTGTCGGAGGGGAGCAACCAGGGGCCCACAAGCCTGGTTGCCGCGGCCTACCCCCTGGCCGCGGCAACAGGGCTTGTGGGCACCCTGGCGGCCCACTGGCCCCCCTCTTTTGGTATATGAAGGGCTTCGTTCCAGAAAAAATCATTCGGGAGCTTTTTCATGGTTTCGCCGCCGCCACGAGGTGGAACTTGAGCAGATCCAATCTAGAGCTCCGGCAGGACGATCCTGCCGGGGAAACTTCCCTCCCGGAGGGGAAATCATCCCCATCGTCATCACCAACACTCCTCTCGTCGAAGGGGAGGCATCTCCATCAACATCTTAATCATCACCATCTCCTCTCCAATCCCTAGTTCATCTCTTGTAACCAATCTCCGTCTCGCGACTCCGATTGGTACTTGTAAGGTTGCTAGTAGTGTTGATTACTCTTTGTAGTTGATGCTAGTTGGATTACTTGGTGGAAGAATTTATGTTCAAATCCTTGATGCTATTAATTACAACTCTGATCATGATTATCATTATGCTTTGTGAGTAGTCACTTTTGTTCCTAAGGACATGGGATAAGTCATGCTAATAATAGTCATGTGAGTTTGGTATTCGTTCGGTATTTTGATATGTTGTATGTTGTTTTTCCTCTAGTGGTGTTATGTGAACGTCGACTACATAACACTCCACCATATTTGGGCCTAGAGGAAGGCATTGGGGAGTAGTAAGTAGATGATGGGTTGCTGGAGTGACAGAAGGTTAAACCGCAGCCTATGCGTTGCTTCGTAAGGGGCTGATATGGATCCATTAGTTTAATGCTATGGTTAGACGTTGTCTTAATTCTTCTTTCGTAGTTGCGGATGCTTGCGAGAGGGGTTAATCATAAGTGGGATGCTTGTCCAAGTAAGGGCAGTACCCAAGCGCCGGTCCACCCACATATCAAACTATCAAAGTAACGAACGCGAATCATATGAACATGATGAAACTAGCATGACAAAATTCCCATGTGTCCTCGGGAGCGCTTTTCCTCTTATAAGACTTTGTTCAGGCTTATCCCTTTCTACAAAAGGGATTGGGCCACTTGCTGCACCATTGCTACTACTTGTTACTTGTTACTTGTTACTTTACGCTTGCTACGTTTCACCTCACTATTCCATCACTTGTTACCGCTACTTTCAGTGTTTGCAGTCATTACCTTGCTGAAAACCGTTTATTAGAGCCTTCTCCTCCTCGTTGGGTTCGACACTCTTACTTATCAAAAGGACTATGATTGATCCCCTATACTCGTGGGTCATCAAGACTCTTTTTTGGCGCCGTTGCCGGGAGGAAAGCGCCTTTGGTAAGTGGAATTTGGTAAGGAAACATTTATATACTGTGCTGAAATTTATTGTCACTTGTCACTATGGAAACTGTTCCTTTGAGGAGTTTGTTCGGGGTATCTTCACCACAAACGGAAGCACGAGGAGTTTCTCCTCAACCTGAGGTACCTACTGAAAATATCTTTTATGAAATTCCTTCGGGTATGCTTGAGAAACTGCTGGCTAATCCTTTTACACGAGATGGATCATCACATCCAGACTTGCATCTGATCTATGTAGATGAAGTTTGTGGTTTATTTAAGCTTGCAGGTTTGCCCGAGGATGAGGTAAAGAAGAAATTCGTTCCTTTATCTTTGAAGGATAAGGCGTTGACATGGTATCGGCTATGTGATGATACTGGATCATGGGACTACAATCGGTTGAAATTGGAATTTCATCAAAAGTTTTGTCCTATGCATTTAGTACATCGTGATCGGAATTATATTTATAACTTTTGGCCTCGTGACAGGGAAAGCATAGCTCAAGCTTGGGGGAGGCTGAAATCAATGCTATATTCATGCCCCAATCATGAGCTCTCGAGAGAAATTATCACTCAAAACTTTTATGCTCGGCTTTCTCATGAAGATCGTACCATGCTTGACACTTCTTTTACCGGTTCTTTTATGAAGAAGGATATTGATGACAAGTGGAATTTATTGGAAAGAATCAAACGTAACTCTGAAGATTGGGAGCTGGAAGAAGGTAAGGAGTCAGGTATGAATTTCCAATTTGATTGCGTTAAATCTTTTGTTGAGACAAACACTTCTAGAAATTTTAGCGCTAAGTATGGACTTGACTCTGAGATAGTAGCTTCTCTATGTGAATCTTTTGCTGCTCATGTTAATCTTCCCGAAGAGAAGTGGTTTAAGTATCATCCTCCTGTAGAAAGCAACATAGTCAAAACCAATCTAGTTGAGGAGAAAGTCATTGCTTTTAATGATCCTGTTGTTCCTTGTGCCTACGCTGAGAAACCACCTTACCCTGCTAGGATAAAGTATTATTCTAAAGCTCTAATTGTGATATGTAGGGGTTATATTAGACCACTTGCACCCCCTGAGGAAATTAGAGTTGAACCTAGTGTTGCTATTATAAAAGATCTCTTAGCCGAAGACATAGATGGGCACGTTATCAAATTCTGTGAGGACTCAGCTAGAATTGCTAAACCTCACGCGAAAGACAAATACGGACCTGTAGTTGGCCTGCCTGTTGTTTCTGTCAAGATAGGAGATCACTATTACGACGGTTTATGTGATATGGGAGCTAGTGTTAGAGCAATATCCCGTTCCCTATATGATGAAATCAAAGATGAGATTGCACCTGCTGAGTTAGAACCCATTGATGTCACTATTATGGTAGCTAATAGAGACACTATTTGCCCTCTCGGAATTGTGAGAGACGTAGAAGTCCTGTGTGGTAAGACGAAGTATCCTACTGATTTCCTTGTCCTTGGTACTGCACAAGATAGCTTTTGTCCCATCATATTTGGTAGACCCTTTCTCAACACTGTCAATGCTCACATTGATTGCATTAAGCATATTGTCACGGTTAGTTTCGAGGGTGTGTCTCATGAATTTAACTTATCCAAGTTTGGAAGACAACCCCATGAAAAAGAGTCGTCTGGTAGGGATGAACTCATTGCTCTTGCCTCTATTGCCGTACCTCCTACGGATCCTTTAGAGCAATATCTTCTTGAGCATGAAAATGATATGCATATGGAGGAAAGAGATGAGATAGATAAAATTGTCTTAGAACAATATCCCATTCTCAAGAATAATCTGCCTGTTGAACTGCTTGGGGATCCTCCCCCACCAAAGGGTGATCCTGTGTTCGAGCTAAAACAGTTACCAGATACTCTAAGTATGCCTATCTTGATGAGAAGGATATATATCCTGTTATAATTAGTGCTCACCACTTGGATCACGAAGAGAAGAAGTTATTACAAACCTTGAGGAAGCACCGTGCTGCTATTGGATATACTCTTGATGATCTTAAGGGTATTAGTCCCACTCTATGTCAGCACAAGATTAAAACCGATCCTGATTCTAAGCCAGTTGAAGATCATCAACGGAGATTAAATCCGAGGATGAAAGAGGTTGTGAGAAAAGAAATATTAAAGCTTCTGGAAGAAGGAATCATCTATCCTGTTGCTCATAGTGATTGGGTAAGTACGGTACATTGCGTACCTAAGAAGGGAGGTATCACCGTCGTTCCTAATGATAAGGATGAACTAATCCCGCAAAGGATTATTACTGGCTATAGGATGGTGATAGACTTCCGGAAACTGAACAAGCCAACCAGGAAGGACCATTATCCTTTACCGTTCATCGACCAGATGCTAGAAAGGCTATCTAAACACACACACTTCTGCTTTCTAGATGGTTATTCAAGTTTCTCGCAAATACCTGTTGCACAATCTGATCAAGAGAAAACCACCTTCACATGCCCCTTCGGTACCTTCGCTTATAGACATATGCCTTTTGGCTTGTGCAATGCACCTGCCACCTTTCAAAGATGTATGATGGCTATATTCTCTGACTTTTGTGAAAAGATTGTTGAGGTTTTCATGGATGATATCTCCGTCTACGGTTCTTCCTTTGATGATTGCCTCAGCAACCTTGATCGAGTCTTACAGAGATGCAATGATACCAACCTTGTCTTGAACTAGAAGAAGTGCCACTTCATGGTTAAAGAAGGCATCGTCTTAGGACACAAAATCTCTGAGAGAGGCATTGAAGTTGATAAGGCTAAGGTTGATGCAATTGAGAAAATGCCTTGCCCCACAGATATCAGAGGTATACGAAGTTTCCTAGGTCATGATGGTTTCTATAGAAGGTTCATTAAATACTTCTCTAAGATTTCTAGTCCTCTTACCAACCTCTTGCAGAAGGATGTTTCTTTTGTTTTCGATGAGGATTGTGAGGAAGCTTTCGAAATACTTAAGAAGGCCTTAATAACCGCACCTATTGTTCGACCACCTGATTGGAACTTGCCCTTTGAAATCATGTGCGATGCTAGTGATTATGCTGTTGGTGTTGTTCTAGGACAAAGAGTTGACAAGAAGTTGAATGTCATTCATTACGCTAGTAAAACTCTAGACAGTGCCCAAAGAAACTATGCCACCACAGAGAAGGAGTTTTTAGCAGTCGTGTTTGCATGTGAAAAGTTCAGATCTTATATAGTTGACTCCAAAGTCACTATTCACTCTGATCATGCTGCTATTAAGTACCTCATGGAGAAGAAGGACGCTAAGCCTAGGCTAATCAGATGGGTTCTCCTACTACAGGAATTTGATCTGCACGTTGTTGACCGAAAGGGTGCTGATAACCCTGTAGCAGATAACTTGTCTAGGCTAGAGAATGTCCTTGATGACCCACGACCTATTGATGACAGCTTTCTTGATGAGAAATTGAATGTCATCCGCACTTCACATAGTGCACCATGGTATGCTGATTACGCAAACTATATCGTAGCCAAATACATACCACCTAGTTTCACCTACCAGCAAAAGAAGAAATTCTTCTTTGATTTGAGACACTACTTTTGGGATGATCCTCACCTCTATAAGGAAGGAGTAGATGGTGTTATTAGACATTGTGTGCCTGAACTTGAACAGTGACAGATCCTGCAGAAGTGTCATTCCGAGGCTTACGGAGGACACCATGCTGGAGACAGAACTGCTCATAAGGTATTGCAATCAGGTTTCTATTGGCCCACGCTCTTCAAGGATGCCCGTAAGTTTGTCCTGTCTTGTGACGAATGCCAAAGAATAGGGATCATAAGTAAGCGTTAAGAAATGCCTATGAACTATTCACTGGTCATTGAACCATTTGATGTCTGGGGCTTTGATTATATGGGACCCTTCCCGAGTTCCAATGGGTATACTCACATCTTAGTTGCCGTGGACTATGTAACTAAGTGGGTAGAGGCTATCCCCACTAAGAATGCTGATCACCACACCTCTATTAAGATGCTTAAAGAAGTCATTTTCCCAAGATTTGGAGTCCCTAGATATCTGATGACTGATGGCAGTTCACACTTCATTCATGGTGTTTTCCGCAAGATGCTCGCTAAGTATGATGTCAGCCATAGAGTTGCATCTCCTTACCATCCTCAGTCTAGTGGTCAAGTGGAGTTGAGTAATAGGGAGATCAAATTTATCTTACAAAAGACCGTCAACAGATCTCGAAAGAATTGGTCTAGCAAACTTGATGATGCACTATGGGCTTATAGGACTGCTTATAGGAATCCCATGGGCATGTCGCCGTATAAAATGGTTTACGGTAAGGCTTGTCATTTACCTCTTGAGCTTGAACACAAAGCTTATTGGGCAATCAAAGAGCTCAACTTTGATTTCAAACTTGCGGTGAGAAGCGGTTGTTTGATATCAGCTCATTAGATGAATGGAGGCCCCAGGCATATGAGAATGCCAAGTTGTTCAAGGAAAAGGTTAAGAGATGGCACGATAAAAGAATAGAAAAACGAGAGTTCAATGTAGGTGATTATGTCCTGCTATACAATTCTCGTTTAAGATTCTTCGCAGGCAAGCTTCTCTCTAAATGGGAAGGTCCCTACGTTGTTGAGGAAGTATACCGTTCCGGTGCCATCAAAATCAATAACACGGAAGGCAATTTTCCTAGAGTGGTAAACGGGCAAAGAATCAAGCATTACATCTCTGGTACTCCCATAAATGTTGAGACCAATATCATCAATATCATAACTCCAGAGGAGTACATAAGGGATGTTCATCAGCCTGTTTCAGACCCTGAAAACCAAGAGGTATCTGTTTCGGTAAGTAATTGGACTCCAAAACTTTTCCAATAGGAAATTTTCTCCGTTTTAGAATTTATGGAAAATTAGAAAAATAAAAAGTAGTCCGGAGAGCGCACGAGGCAGCCACAAGCTTGGTTGCCGCGGCCTCCCCCCTCGCCGCGGCAACAAGGCTTGTGGGCAGCTCGTGTGCCTCCCGGACTCCGTTTTCTTGCGGAGCACTCCTTCTGGTCGAGAAAAAATCATTATATATACGCCTGAGGGTTTTGATCTCCGTATCTTGCGGTTTTCCTCTGTGTTAGTTTCGAGCCTGTTTCTGCTCCAGATCTAGATCGTCATGACTTCCCCAAAAGTTCCTAAGGACAAGATCTTCGAGAAGGTCATCAATCCTTACCTCACGGAAGTGTTGCAGCACCCCCAATCTATCAAGATGAGCGAGGGGATGTTGCACATCCGTGATGTTGAGGGGCCTAAGAATACTGGAAGCGTGGAGACGAGGCTCGAAGCAATGGAGCAACAAGTCTTCAAGTTCCAAGGGATGGTGGAGCGTGGACTCAACGCCAACCACATGATGATCACGGAGTTCACCAGCAATCACAAGATGGATGCCATTGATATTGGGAAGCACCTCTCCAGGCTCTATGACAGGGTTGATCAACTCCAGGGCCAGATCTATGACCTGCAGAACCAAAACTGTGAGTATGAGTATAGATTTAAATCAATACGGTTGGCTGCAGATTTGAGGATGCCGAGGACTCGTTCATCCTGCCATGATGGAGAACCTATGCCTTGGAAGACAGAGGATCATACTACTTCAACAACACCACCACCATCACCACCAAAGGAAGACAACTAAGCATTGGTATGGGCAATTCCCTTGACTTTTGCCAATCTTGGGGGAGTTTCTCTGGTATCGTATCACCTTTATATCTTTTGCTTTTACCTTTGTTTTAGTTCTTTCCTTTTCAGTTTTTATTTCTTCTCTTAGTGGAATAAGTCTTTAGTGTTTAGTTTGAGTCTTTTGCCTTGTGTCTCCCCCGATGTATTCAAGCTTGCGAGCTATATAATAAAGAGTATCTTAGTCAAGGGCTTTGTTTTGTGCCATGATCAAAAGTATGAAAAGAACGATAGCATGAAAGATCATGAGATGATCTTATGGAAAGTGATAGCTTCACATATAACAAGTATGATGATTGAAACTTGTTGAGAGTAGACCAACATAGACCTCAATCATTGTTGCAATTAATAAGAAAGTAATAAGGAAAGAGAGGTTCACATATAAATATATCATCTTAGACACTTTCTATAATTGTGAGCACTCACCAAACTATTACATGCCTAGAAGTAGATGTTGGGCAAGGAAGACAACATAATGAATTGTGTTTGCTTGGTTCCAAATAATGTTATATGATTAGAGATCCCTTAGCATGCGACGATTGCTTCCACCTCATATTAGCCAAAACTCCCGCACCAAGTAGAGATACTACTTGTGCATCCATAAACCTTCAACCCAGTTTTGCCTTGAGTGTCCACCATACCTACCTATGGATTGAATAAGATCCCTCAAGTAAGTTGTCATCGGTGCAAGCAATAAAAATTGCTCTCTAATATGTATGATCTATTAGTGTGTGGAAAATAAGCTTTGTACGAACCTGTGATGAGGAAGACATAAAAGCGACAGACTACATAATATAGTTCTTTATCACAGGAGGCAATATAAAGTGGCGTTCCTCCGCACTAAGAGGACACACATCCAAACCTCAAAAGCGCATGACAACCTCTGCTTCCCTCTGCGAAGGGCCTATCTTGTACCTTTATTTTTTTCCCTTGTAAGAGTCATGGTGATCTTCACCAATTCCTTATTTAGCCTTTTTCTTGGTGAACGTCATATGCTTGGGAAAGATCTATATTCATATATCAACTTGGAGCTGAGTACTTATGTTTTATTATTGTTGACTTTACCCTTGAGGTAAATGGTTGGGAGGCAAAATTATAAGCCCCTATCTTTCTCTGTGTCGAACTGAAACTTTGATATCATGAGTACCACGTGAGTTGTAACAATTGTGGAAAACAAAAGAAATGATTGAGTATGTGGATTTGCCTTACAAGCTCTTATTTGACTCTTTCTGATGTTATGATAAATTGCAATTGCTTCAATGACTATGGACTGTTGTTGGCTACTTCTCGGTAAGGTTTTTTGTTTCATACTTTGCTTTGTGAAGGAATTGTTACTTTCCCATAAGAATCTCTATGATGTATTGCTATTCTATGTGTGATCATGATGCCCTCATGTCCGTATTTCGTTTTATCGACACCTTCATCCCTAAACATGTGGACATGTTTTCGGTCTTGGTTTTCGCTTGAGGACAAGCGAGGTCTAAGCTTGGGGGAGTTGATACGTCCATTTTGCATCATGCTTTCTCTTTGATATTTATCGCTTTATGGACTGTTATTATACTTTGTGGAACCTTACTTATGCCTTTTCTCTCTTATTTTGCAAGGTTTATTTGAAGAGGGAGAATACCGGCAGCTGGAATTCTGGACTGGAAAAGGAGCAAGTCTGAGTGCTCTATTCTGCGCAACTCCAAATTTCTTGAAAATCAACGTGGATTTTTTTGGATTTTATAAAAAATACTGGGCGAAAGAAGTGTCGGAGGGGAGCAACCAGGGGCCCACAAGCCTGGTTGCCGCGGCCTACCCCCCTGGCCGCGGCAACTGGGCTTGTGGGCACCCTGGCGGCCCACTGGCCCCTCTCTTTTGGTATATGAAGGGTTTCGTTCCAGAAAAAATCATTCGGGGGCTTTTTCGTGGTTTCGCCGCCGCCACGAGGCGGAACTTGAGAAGATCCAATCTAGAGCTCCGGTAGGACGATCCTGCCGGGGAAACTTCCCTCTCGGAGGGGGAAATCCTTGCCATCGTCATCACCAACACTCCTCTCATTGGAGGGAGGCATCTCCATCAACATCTTCATCAGCACCATCTCCTCTCCAATCCCTAGTTCATCTCTTGTAACCAATCTCCGTCTCGCGACTCCTATTGGTACATGTAAGGTTGCTAGTAGTGTTGATTACTCTTTGTAGTTGATGCTAGTTGGATTACTTGGTGGAAGAGTTTATGTTCAGATCCTTGATGCTATTCATTACACCTCTGATCATGATTATGATTATGCTTTGTGAGTAGTCACTTTTGCTGCTGAGGACATGGGATAAGTCATGCTAATAATAGTCATGTGAGTTTGGTATTCGTTCAGTATTTTGATATGTTGTATGTTGTTTTTCCTCTAGTAGTGTTATGTGAACGTCGACTACATAGCACTTCACCATAATTGGGCCTAGAGGAAGGCATTGGGGAGTAGTAAGTAGATGATGGGTTGCTAGAGTGCCAGAAGCTTAAACCCCAGTCTATGCGTTGCTTCGTAAGGGGCTGATTTGGATCCATTAGTTTAATTCTATGGTTAGACGTTGTCTTAATTCTTCTTTCGTAGTTGCGGATGCTTGCGAGAAGGGTTAATCATAAGTGGGATGCTTGTCCAAGTAAGGGCAGTACCCAAGCGCCGTTCCACCCACATATCAAACTATCAAAGTAACGAACGTGAATCATATGAACATGATGAAACTAGCATGACAGAAATTCCCGTGTGTCCTCGGGAGTGCTTTTCCTCTTATAAGACTTTGTTCAGGCTTGTCCCTTGCTATAAAAGGTATTGGGCCACTTGCTGCACCATTGCTACTACTTGTTACTTGTTACTTTACGCTTGCTACATTTCACCTCACTACTCCATCACTTGTTACCGCTACTTTCAGTGTTTGCAGTTATTACCTTGTTGAAAACCGTTTATCAAAGCCTTCTCCTCCTCGTTGGGTTCGACACTCTTAGTTATCGAAAGGACTACGATTGATCCCCTATACTTGTGGGTCATCACTATCCATGCTATAATTGTATTGATTGGAAACTCAAATACATGTGTGGATACATAGACAAAACACTGTCCCTAGTAAGCCTCTAGTTGACTAGCTCGTTGATCAAAGATGGTTAAGGTTTCTTAGCCATAGACAAGTGTTCTCACTTGATAACGGGATCATCTCATTAGGAGAATTATGTGATGGACAAGACCCAAACTATGAACGTAGCATATGACCGTGTCAGTTTATTGCTACTGTTTTCTGCATGTCAATGTTTGTGTTCCTATGGCCATGAGATCATGCAACTCCCGGACACCGGGAATACCTTGTGTGTATCAAACGTTGCAACGTAACTGGCTGACTATAAAGGTGCTCTACAGGTATCTCCAAAGTTGTCTGTTGGGTTGGCATGGTTCAAGATTGGGATTTTTCACTCCATGTGACGGAGAGGTATCTCGGGGCCCACTCGATAATACAACATCACAATAAGCCTTACACTACAGGAATCAGCTTCTTTGTCGTCTGCCAACACAGACGGCAAAGATAAAATCTCGGACGGCAAAGCCAAAATCACAGACGGCAAAGATTCTCACGGCCGGCAAAATTTCTGCGTCAGCCTACGACGGCATAGGACCTTCTTTGCCGTCTACCCCCAAAGCGGACGGCAAAGCTCTTTGCCGTCAGCTTTCCTTAGGAGCAGTCGGCAAAGTGCTCAAGATGGCAGCCGACAGGCGTTGCCTCCGTTAGGGGTTAACGGAGGCTTTGCCGTCTGCCTCCCCCTCCATCTTTGCCGTCTGCCTCCCCCTCCATCTTTGCCGTCTGGCTACTCCTCCCCTCCCCCCTCCATCTTTGCCGTCTGCCTCCCCCCTCCATCTTTGTCGTCTGCCTACTCCTCCCCTCCCCCCTCCACTCTTTGCTGTCTGCCTCTCCCCCCCTCCACTCTTTGCCGTCTGCCTCCTCCTCCCCCCTCCTCTGTGCTCTCTTCTTTGCCGTCTGCCCACCCTGGAGGCTGACGGCAAAGAGACTATATAGACACCCCAGGATGCACAGCTGGGTGCCATGTGGCACCTTTGCCATCTGCCAGCTGATGGCACAGGTCTTTGCCATGAGTTGGCAGACGGTAAAGAGCCCATATAGTACCTGTTTTTTTGTTTTATATTATTTCACATCACATATATATATATTTGACAGCACATTTATATAATTCACCACACATATATGATATATAGTTCACAACACATATACTTGCCAACACATATATATAATTCACCACACATATATGATATACATATAAATCAATGTACATCCCCATATATCCAAAGAACCAACATACAAAGTATTGCACTGTTTATCCACATATACATATACATATAGTTCGACATTGTTCATCAACTCAAATGAAAACTAGATGATATACATATAAAGTTCATCCATCGACATTGTTCAACTCCATGAATGCCAGCTTCCATGCATGTAGTATATCCAATCTGCAAAAAAGTGAATAAGAAAGTCAGAAGAAGAACAAAATATGATGTTTTTCAGTTAATTATGTGATTTTTAGCGGAAAACAAGCTAAGAATATAATATTCATGACCTAAGCAAGGTTCTTCTGCCATTTTTAGCTTATTATGGCATTTTGGAGCTAAATGGGTTAATTAAAGCAAGGATAATATGAAAGAGGAGAAGAAAGAGGAGGAGGAGGAGGAGAAGAAGAAATCAAGAAGAAGGAGGAGGAGGAGAAGGACTAGAAGGTCCTTGGCCTTCTCCTCCTCCTCCTCCTCCTTCTCCTTCTTCTCTTCTTCTTCTTCTTCTTCTTGTTCTTTCTTTTCATTTTGCCTATTTCTTCTCCTCTTCTCCTCTTGTTGGAGCTAAATTACCTAATTATGTCTTTTTGGAGCTAAATGGGTTAATTATCCCATTTTAGAGGAAAACAAGCTAAGTATATAATATTCATGAGCTAACCAAGGTTCTTACGCCATTTTGAGCTTATTATGGTATTTTGGAGCTAAATGGGCTAATTATGTCATTTTTGGGGAAATTAAAGCAAGGATAATATGAAATAGGAGAAGAAAGAGGAGGAGGAGGAGAAGAAGAAGAAATCAAGAAGAAGGAGGAGAAGGAGGAGAAGGAGGAGGAGGAGAAGGACTAGAAGGTCCTTGGCCTTCTCCTCCTCCTCCTTCTCCTTATTCTCTTCTTCTTCTTCTTCTTTTTCTTCTTCTTCTTTCTTTTCATTTTGCCTATTTATTCTCCTCTTCTCCTCTTGTTGGAGCTAAATTACCTAATTATGTCTTTTTTGAGCTAAATGGGTTAATTATCCCATTTTAGAGGAAAACAAGCTAAGTATATAATATTCATGAGCTAACCAAGGTTCTTATGCCATTTTGAGCTTATTGTGGTATTTTGGAGCTAAATGGGCTAATTATGTCATTGTTGGGGAAATTAAAGCAAGGATAATATGAAAGAGGAGAAGAAAGAGGAGGAGGAGGAGAAGAAGAAGAAATCAAGAAGAAGGAGGAGAAGGAGGAGAAGGAGGAGGAGGAGAAGGACTAGAAGGTCCTTGGCCTTCTCCTCCTCCTCCTGCTCCTTCTCCTTCTTCTCTTCTTCTCTTCTTATTCTTCTTCCTCTTCTTCTTCTTCTTTCTTTTCATTTTGCCTATTTCTTCTCCTCTTATCCTCTTGTTGGAGCTAAATTACCTAATTATGTCTTTCTGGAGCTAAATGGTTGAATTATCCCATTTTATAGGAAAACAAGCTAAGTATATAATATTCATGAGCTAACCAAGGTTCTTATGCCATTTTGAGCTTATTATGGTTTTTTGGAGCTAAATGGGCTAATTATGTCATTGTTGGATTAATTAAAGTAAGGATAATATGAAAGAGGAGAATAAAGAGGAGGAGGTGGAGAAGAAGAAGAAATCAAGAAGAAGGAGGAGAAGGAGGAGGAGGAGGAGGAGAAGGACTAGAAGATCCTTGGCCTTCTCCTTCTCCTCCTCCTCCTCCTCCTTCTCCTTCTTCTCTTCTTCTTCTTCTTCTTCTTTCTTTTCATTTTGCCTATTTCTTCTCCTCTTCTCCTCTTGTTGGAGCTAAATTACCTAATTATGTCTTTTTGGAGCTAAATGGGCTAATTATCCCATTTTAGAGGAAAACAAGCTAAGTATATAATATTCATGAGCTAACCAAGGTTCATATGCCGTTTTGAGCTTATTATGGTATTTTGGAGCTAAATGGGCTAATTATGTCATTGTTGGGTTAATTAAAGCAAGGACAATATGAAATAGGAGAAGAAAGAGGAGGAGGAGGAGAAGAATAATAAATCAAGAAGAAGGAGGAGGAGGAGAAGGACTACAAGGTCCTTGGCCTTCTCCTCCTCCTCCTCCTCCTCCTTCTGCTTCTTCTCTTCTTCTTCTTCTTCTTCTTTCTTTTCATTTTGCCTATTTCTTCTCCTCTTCTCCTCTTGTTGGAGCTAAATTACCTAATTATGTCTTTTTGGAGCTAAATGGGTTAATTATCCCATTTTAGAGGAAAACAAGCTAAGTATATAATATTCATCAGCTAATCAAGGTTCTTATGCCATTTTGAGCTTATTATGGTATTTTGGAGCTAAATGGGCTAACTATGTCATTGTTGGGGAAATTAAAGCAAGGATAATATGAAAGAAGAGAAGAAAGAGGAGGAGGACAAGAAGAAGAAGAAATCAAGAAGAAGGAGGAGAAGGAGGAGAAGGAGGAGGAGGAGAAGGACTAGAAGGTCGTTGGCCTTCTCCTTCTCCTCCTCCTCCTCCTCCTCCTCCTTCTTCTCTTCTTCTTCTTCTTCTTCTTTCTTTAAATTTTGCCTATTTCTTCTCCTCTTCTCCTCTTGTTGGAGCTAAATTACCTAATTATGTCTTTTTGGAGCTAAATGGGCTAATTATCCCATTTTAGAGGAAAACAAGCTAAGTATATAATATTCATGAGCTAACCAAGGTTCTTATGCCATTTTGAGATTATTATGGTATTTTGGAGCTAAATGGGCTAATTATGTCATTTTTGGGGAAATTAAAGCAAGGATAATACGAAATAGGAGAAGAAAGAGGAGGAGGAGTAGAAGAAGAAGAAATCAAGAAGAAGGAGGAAAAGGAGGAGAAGGACGACGAGGAGAAGGACTAGAAGGTCCTTGGCCTTCTCCTCCTCCTCCTTCTCCTTCTTCTCTTCTTCTTCTTCTTCTTCTTCTTCTTTCTTTTCATTTTTCCTATTTCTTCTCCTCTTCTCCTCTTGTTGGAGCTAAATTACCTAATTATGTCTTTTTGGAGCTAAATGGGCTAATTATCCCATTTTAGAGGAAAACAAGCTAAGTATATAATATTCATGAGCTAACAAAGGTTTTTATGCCATTTTGAGCATATTATGGTATTTTGGAGCTAAATGGGCTAATTATGTCATTGTTGGGTTAATTAAAGCAAGGATAATATGAAATAGGAGAAGAAAGAGGAGGGGGAGGAGAAGAACAAGAAATCAAGAAGAAGGAGGAGAGGAGGAGAAGGAGGAGGAGGAGAAGGACTAGAAGGTCCTTGGCCTCCTCCTCCTCCTCCTCCTGCTTCTCCTTCTTCTCTTCTTCTTCTTCTTCTTCTTCTTCTTTCTTTTCATTTTGCCAATTTCTTCTCCTCTTCTCCTCTTGTTGGAGCTAAATTACCTAATTATGTCTTGTTGGAGCTAAATGGGTTAATTATCCCATTTTAGAGGAAAACAAGCTAAGTATATAATATTCATGAGCTAACCAAGGTTCTTATGCCATTTTGAGCTTATTATGGTATTTTGGAGCTAAATGGGCTAATTATGTCATTTTTGGGGAAATTAAAGCAAGGATAATATGAAATAGGAGAAGAAAGAGGAGGAGGAGGAGAAGAAGAAGAAATCAAGAAGAAGGAGGAGAAGGAGGAGAAGGAGGAGGAGGATAAGGACTAGAAGGTTCTTGGCCTTCTCCTCCTCCTCCTTCTCCTTATTCTCTTCTTCTTCTTCTTTTTCTTCTTCTTCTTTCTTTTCATTTTGCCTATTTATTCTCCTCTTCTCCTCTTGTTGGAGCTAAATTACCTAATTATGTCTTTTTTGAGCTAAATGGGTTAATTATCCCATTTTAGAGGAAAACAAGCTAAGTATATAATATTCATGAGCTAACCAAGGTTCTTATGCCATTTTGAGCTTATTATGGTATTTTGGAGCTAAATGGGCTAATTATGTCATTGTTGGGGAAATTAAAGCAAGGATAATATGAAATAGGAGAAGAAAGAGGTGGAGGAGGAGAAGAAGAAGAAATCAAGAAGAAGGAGGAGAAGGAGGAGAAGGAGGAGGAGGAGAAGGACTAGAAGGTCCTTGGCCTTCTCCTTCTCCTCCTCCTCCTCCTCCTTCTCCTTCTTCTCTTCTTCTTCTTCTTCTTTATTTTCATTTTGTCTATTTCTTCTCCTCTTCTCCTCTTGTTGGAGCTAAATTACCTAATTATGTCTTTCTTGAGCTAAATGGGCTAATTATCCCATTTTAGAGGATAACAAGCTAAGTATATAATATTCATGAGCTAACCAATGTTCTTATGCCATTTTGAGCTTATTATGGTATTTTGGAGCTAAATGGGCTAATTATGTCATTGTTGGGGAAATTAAAGCAAGGATAATATGAAAGAGGAGAAGAAAGAGGAGGAGGAGAAGAAGAAGAAGAAATCAAGAAGAAGGAGGAGGAGGAGAAGCACTAGAAGGTCCTTGGCCTTCTCCTCCTCCTCCTCCTCATCCTCCTCCTTCTCCTTCTTCTCTTCTTCTTCTTCTTCTTCTTCTTCTTCTTCTTCTTTCTTTTCATTTTGCCTATTTCTTCTCCTCTTCTCCTCTTGTTGGAGCTAAATTACCTAATTATGTCTTTTCTGAGCTAAATGGGTTAATTATCCCATTTTAGAGGAAAACAAGCTAAGTATATAATATTCATGAGCTAACCAAGGTTCTTATGCCATTTTGAGATTATTATGGTATTTTGGACCTAAATGGGCTAATTATGTCATTGTTAAGTTAACTAAAGCAAGGATAATATGAGAGAGGAGAAGAAAGAGGAGGAGGAGGAGAAGAACAAGAAATCAAGAAGAAGGAGGACAAGGAGGAGGAGGAGAAGGACTAGAAGGTCCTTGGCCTTCTCCTCCTCCTCCTTCTCCTTCTTGTCTTCTTCTTCTTCTTCTTCTTGTTCTTTCTTTTCATTTTGCCTATTTCTTCTCCTCTTCTCCTCTTGTTGGAGATAAATTACCGAATTATGTCTTTTTGGAGCTAAATGGGCTAATTATCCCATTTTAGAGGAAAACAAGCTAAGTATATAATATTCATGAGCTAACCAAGGTTCTTATGCCATTTTGAGCTTATTATGGTATTTTGGAGCTAAATGGGCCAATTATGTCATTGTTGGGTTAATTAAAGCAAGGATAATATGAAATAGGAGAATAAAGAGGAGGAGGAGGAGAAGAAGAAGAAATCAAGAAGGAGGAGGAGGAGAAGGACTAGAAGGTCCTTGGCCTTCTCCTCCTCCTCGTCCTCCTTCTCCTTCTTCTCTTCTTCTTCTTATTCTTCTTCTTCTTCTTTCTTGTCATTTTGCGTATTTCTTCTCCTCCTCTCCTCTTGTTGGAGCTAAATTACCTAATTATGTCTTTTTGGAGCTAAATGGGTTAATTATCCCATTTTAGAGGAAAACAAGCTAAGTATATAATATTCATGAGCTAACCAAGGTTCTTATGCCATTTTGACCTTATTATGGTATTTTGGAGCTAAATGGGCTAATTATGTCATTGTTGGGGAAATTAAAGCAAGGATAATATGAAAGAGGATAAGAAAGAGGAGGAGGAGGAGAAGAAGAAGAAATCAAGTAGAAGGATGAGAAGGAGGAGAAGGAGGAGGAGGAGAAGGACTAGAAGGTCCTTGGCCTTCTCCTTCTCCTCCTCCTCCTCCTCCTTCTCCTCCTCCTCCTCCTCCTCCTCCTCCTCCTTCTCCTTCTTCTCTTCTTCTTCTTCTTCTTCTTCTTCTTCTTCTTTCTTTTCATTTTGCCTATTTCTTCTCCTTTTCTCCTCTTGTTGGAGCTAAATTACCTAATTATGTCTTTTTGGAGCTAAATGGGCTAATTATCCCATTTTAGAGGAAAACAAGCTAAGTATATAATATTCATGAGCAAACCAAGGTTCTTATGACATTTTGAGCTTATTATGGTATTTTGGAGCTAAATGGGCTAATTATGTCATTGTTGGGTTAATTAAAGCACGGATAATATGAAAGAGGAGAAGAAAGGAGAGGAGGAGGAGAAGGAGAAGTACTAGAAGGTCCATGGCCTTCTCCTCCTCCTCCTTCTCCTTCTTCTGTTCTTCTTCTTCTTCTTCTTCTTTCTTTTCATTTTGCCTATTTCTTCTCCTCTTCTCCTCTTGTTGGAGCTAAATTACCTAATTATGTCTTTTTTGAGATAAATGGATTAATTATCCCATTTTAGAGGAAAACAAGCTAAGTATATAATATTCATGAGCTAACCATGGTTCTTATGCCATTTTGAGCTTATTATGATATTTTGGAGCTAAATGGGCTAAATATGTCATTGTTGGGGAAATTAAAGCAAGGATGATATGAAAGAGGAGAAGAAAGAGGAGTAGGAGGAGAAGAAGAAGAAATCAAGAAGAAGGAGGAGAAGGAGGAGAAGGAGGAGGAGGAGAAGGACTAGAAGGTCCTTGGCCTTCTCCTTCTCCTCCTCCTCCTCCTCCTTCTCCTTCTCCTCTTCTTCGTCTTCTTCTTCTTCTTCTTTCTTTTCATTTTGCCTATTTCTTCTCCTCTTTTCCTCTTGTTGGAGCTAAATTACCTAATTATGTCTTTTTTGAGCTAAATGGGCTAATTATCCCATTTTAGCGGAAAACAAGCTAAGTATATAATATTCATGAGCTAACCAAGGTTCTTATGCCATTTTGAGCTTATTATGGTATTTTCGAGCTAAATGGGCTAATTATGTCATTGTTGGGGAAATTAAAGCAAGGATAATATGAAAGAGGAGAAGAAAGAGGAGGAGCAGGAGAAGAATAAGAAATCAAGAAGAAGGAGGAGAAGGAGGAGAAGGAGTAGGAGGAGAAGGACTAGAAGCTCCTTGGCCTTCTCCTCCTCCTCCTCCTTCTCCTTCTTCTCTTCTTCTTCTTCTTCTTTCTTTTCATTTTGCCTATTTCCTATCCTCTTCTCCTCTTGTTGGAGCTAAATTACCTAATTATGTCTTTTTTGAGCTAAATGGGTTAATTATCCCATTTTAGAGGAAAACAAGCTAAGTACATAATATTCATGAGCTAACGAAGGTTCTTATGCCATTTTGAGCTGATTATGGTATTTTGGAGCTAAATGGGCTAATTATGTCATTGTTGGGGAAATTAAAGCAGATAATATGAAAGAGGAGAAGAAAGAGGAGGAGTAGGAGAAGAAGAATAAATCAAGAAGAAGGAGGAGAAGGAGGAGGAGGAGAAGGACTAGAAGGTCCTTGGCCTCCTCCTCCTCCTCCTCCTCCTCCTCCTTCTCCTTCTTCTCTTCTTCTTCTTCTTCTTCTTATTTCTTTTCAATTTGCCTATTTCTTCTCCTCTTCTCCTCTTGTTGCAGCTAAATTACCTAATTATGTCTTTTTGAGCTAAATGGGCTAATTATCCCATTTTAGAGGAAAACAAGCTAAGTATATTATATTCATGAGCTAACCAAGGTTCTGATGCCATTTTGAGCTTATTATGGTATTTTGGAGCTAAATGGGCAAATTATGTCCTTGTTGGGGAAATTAAAGCAAGGATAATATGAAAGAGGAGAAGGAGGAGGAGAAGAAGAAGAAATCAAGAAGAAGGAGGAGGAGGATAAGGACTAGAAGGTCCTTGGCCTTCTCCTCCTCCTCCTCCTCCTACTCCTTCTCCTTCTTCTCTTCTTCTTCTTCTTCTTCTTCTTTCTTTTCATTTTGCCTATTTCCTATCCTCTTCTCCTCTTGTTGGAGCTAAATTACCTAATTATGTCTTTTTTTAGCTAAATGGGTTAATTATCCCATTTTAGAGGAAGACAAGCTAAGTATATAATATTCATCAGCTAATCAAGGTTCTTATGCCATTTTGAGCTTATTATGGTATTTTGGAGCTAAATGGGCTAATTATGTCATTGTTGGGGAAATTAAAGCAAGGATAATATGAAAGGGGAGAATAAAGAGGAGGAGGAGGAGAAGGAGGAGAAGGACGACGAGGAGAAGGACTAGAAGGTCCTTGGCCTTCTCCTCCTCCTCCTTCTCCTTCTTCTCTTCTTCTTCTTCTTCTTCTTCTTCTTTCTTTTCATTTTTCCTATTTCTTCTCCTCTTCTCCTCTTGTTGGAGCTAAATTACCTAATTATGTCTTTTTGGAGCTAAATGGGCTAATTATCCCATTTTAGAGGAAAACAAGCTAAGTATATAATATTCATGAGCTAACAAAGGTTTTTATGCCATTTTGAGCATATTATGGTATTTTGGAGCTAAATGGGCTAATTATGTCATTGTTGGGGAAATTAAAGCAAGGATAATATGAAAGGGGAGAATAAAGAGGAGGAGGAGGGGAAGAAGAAGAAATCAAGAAGAAGGAGGAGAAGGAGGAGAAGGAGGAGGAGGAGAAGGACTAGAAGGTCCTTGGCCTTCTCCTCCTCCTCCTTCTCCTTCTTCTCCTCTTCTTCTTCTTCTTCTTCTTCTTCTTCTTCTTCTTCTTTTTAATTTGCCTATTTCGTCTCCTCTTCTCCTCTTGTTGGAGCTAAATTACATAATTATGTGTTTTTTGAGCTAAATGGGCTAATTATCCCATATTAGAGGAAAACAAGCTAAGTATATAATATTCATGAGCTAACCAAGGTTCTTATGCCATTTTGAGCTTATTATGGTATTTTGGAGCTAAATGGGCTAATTATGTCATTGTTGGGGAAATTAAAGCAAGGATAATATGAAAGAGGAGAAGAAATAGGAGGAGGAGGAGAAGAAGAAGAAATCAAGAAGAAGGAGGAGAAGGAGGAGGAGGAGAAGGACTAGAAGGTCCTTGGCCTTCTCCTCCTCCTCCTCCTCCTCCTTCTCCTCCTTCTCCTTCTTCTCTTCTTCTTCTTCTTCTTCTTTTCATTTTGCCTATTTCTTCTCCTCTTCTCCTCTTGTTGGAGCTAAATTACCTAATTATGTCTTTTTTGAGCTAAATGGGCTAATTATCCCATTTTAGAGGAAAACAAGCTAAGTATATAATATTAATGATCTAACCAAGGTTCTTATGCCATTTTGAGGTTATTACGGTATTTTGGAGATAAATGGGCTATTTATGTCATTGTTGGGTTAATTAAAGCAAGGATAATATGAAAGAGGAGAAGAAAGAGGAGGAGGAGGAGAAGAAGAAGAAATCAAGCAGAAGGAGGAGAAGGAGGAGAAGGAGGAGGAGGAGAAGGACTAGAAGGTCCTTGGCCTTCTCCTCCTCCTCTTCCTCCTCCTCCTCCTTCTCCTTCTTCTTCTTCTTCTTCTTCTTCTTTCTTTCCATTTTGCCTATTTCTTCTCCTCTTCTCCTATTGTTGGAGCTAAATTACCTAATTATGCCTTTTTTGAGCTAAATGGGCTAATTATCCCATTTTAGAGGAAAACAAGCTAAGTACATAATATTAATGAGCTAACCAAGGTTCTTATGCCATTTTGAGCTTATTATGGTATTTTGGAGCTAAATGGGCTAATTATGTCATTGTTGGGTTAATTAAAGCAAGGATAATATGAAATAGGAGAAGAAAGAGGAGGAGGAGGAGAAGAAGAAGAAATCAAGAAGAAGGAGGAGAAGGAGGAGTATGGGAAGGACTAGAAGGTCCTTGGCCTTGTCCTCCTCCTCCTCCTCCTCCTTCTCCTCCTTCTCCTTCTTCTCTTCTTCTTCTTCTTCTTTCTTTTAATTTTGCCTATTTCTTCTCCTCTTCTCCTCTTGTTGGAGCTAAATTACCTAATTACGTCTTTTTGGAGCTAAATGGGTTAAATATCCCATTTTAGAGGAAAACAAGCTAAGTATATAATATTAATGAGCTAACCAAGGTTCTTATGCCATTTTGAGCTTATTATGGTATTTTGGAGCTAAATGGGCTAATTATGTCATTGTTGGGGAAATTAAAGCAAGGATAATATGAAATAGGAGAAGAAAGAGGAGGATGAGGAGAAGAAGAAGAAATCAAGAAGGAGGAGAAGGAGGAGAAGGAGGAGGAGGAGAAGGACTAGAAGGTCCTTGGCATTCTCCTCCTTCTCCTCCTCCTCCTCCTCCTCCTTCTCCTCCTTCTCCTTCTTCTCTTCTTCTTCTTCTTCTTCTTATTTCTTTTCATTTTTCCTATTTCTTCTCCTCTTGTTGGAGCTAAATTACCTAATTATGTCTTATTGGAGCTAAATGGGCTAATTATCTCATTTTAGAGGAAAACAAGCTAAGTTTGGAGGAGAAACTTACCGTAGTGGTCATCAAGGAGGAGAAACACTACGGTTGCTCGCGGCGGCTTCGTACGGAGACGGTTGCCGTGGAGAAGGGTCGTGCGATGCCGCTCGGGAGTTATTCTGCAGAAAAGATATTTTGCAATGTCTCAGTTAGCATGATGACACTCAATCATTAATACTAGTTTATAATGAAACTCACCGTGCCAATCGAAGAGAAGACGGGTATCGACGGAGGGACTTGACCGCTCTTCTCGCACAGACCCTAAAGAGTGGGTCATATTAGTTAGTATTGAAACAGACATTACACACATGATTTGGCTAATGTGAAAAAAACATACCACAAAAAGCTCGTACAGGGCCCATTGACCCGCCTCATTCCGGCCCTCTCCTCCTCAAGCAATCGTGTCGTGGTCTGGTCCCTCTCATCAAGAGCAGCCTGGCTTGCCAATCTCTCTTTCTCAAGAGCAGTCTGGTTTGCCGCTCTCTCTTTCTGAAGAGCAGCCTGAAACACCATTCCTCGTTACCACAGTAATGATCTATGGTGACACACATAATGAAATGGATGAAAGTGTTCTTAGTCCGTACAACTAACCTCGATGGCAAGTTCGACTGGCCGTGGACGACGCGTTATCTCAAGACCGCTGCTCGACAGGCGCGCCTTGATCTCCGGAAGAGTGAGTGGACAATGTATTATCCCATCTCCAATGGCTATCGAGCCATGGGGCCTCCCGGCACCAGATATCATCACCAGCTCTGGATCCAAAGGTTCCTGGCTAGGGTTAAAGTCATCCCCTTTCGTAGCCTTCCCCGCGTCCCTGTATGCCATGAGCTTCTGGTGGGATGATATGTTGGTGAAGTTATTGGGATCATCCAGGTCAGACTCAGAGAATGCCTTCGCCTTCTTGTACGAGGCAGTATGGGCCATGCCATAAAGGTCGTACAAGTGTGGCATCTCAGTCTTATTGTGATGCGCCTAAAAGAGAGGAACAAAATATTAGCATCAAGAATGAATTGCATGAATCATGAAGCAAATCACATACCCAGTTTCGTCCAGACTGAAGTAAGTTGGCGCTGCCTTGATGGTGTGGCACACCAACCATTTGGCTACGTCGATCCTTCGCATTCTCGTGGACGGCTCGCCAGCTGCGTGTGCACCACTCATCAACCAACGCCTCCCAACAATCCATCTTATCCGCACACCATCTCGGGGGCACCTGTAAGTTATTAGAAAGAATTTTCAGCGCTACGCCTATGAATGAAATCAAGAAAACTACGTAGAAGAACTTAAGAATAGGTAATTACCTTCATGTATTGCTCCTTCTTCAGAAACTTTCCGCGGCCATCATTCTTCTGCTTCTTAATACCACGCGTGGCGTAGTAATCTCGAATAGCCTGTGGCCGAGCCTCGTGGCGCAAGTTCTGTAGTAACCGCCTACACTCGGCCTCGAGAACCCTCGCCGCCTCCTCCTCATATCCATCCTTACACCTATAGAAGGTCTGCAATCAAACGTGAAAACACCAATTAGTACAATAATTAGCTATATTGTTAATTTTAGATTCTGTAAAAGGATAATTTACCCAAAAGCTCTTGATCACCATCTCGGCCCTCGTGTGGCACAAGAAACCATCTATAATCTCCTCCGGCGGGGCCTGCGCAGCCTGGTAGTGCTCCCAGGTAAATCCTAGTGTAGGAACCTGACCCTCACCAGGAAACGTGACAAACCCTGGGAAATTTGTCCGGCAAAGCACACCAAGGACGAAGTTCGGCATATGGACTCCAAGAGGGTGTACCCATCCCCTGCAGTATGATAAGGTCAACGCATTATATATTTGAACAAACTTGAAGGCAAAAGCTAAAAAAGGGTAAATGTACTTACCTATCTCCTTCAGGTTTAATCACCGGCCTCTGCTCGCGGGTAGCCGGGGCGACCGGGAGACGTGTACTACCACGCTTGTACACGGTGGCCCCGTCCACCTGCGCATCGCCCTCACTATCCGTAAGCTCATCCCCGCCATCCCCGCCCCCTGAGCCACCCAGACCCTCGGTCCAATCCGGCAACTCGGTACGATCCGGCCAGGTCTCCCATCCGGGCCTCTCCACGTCGGGTGAAGCCTCCGAAACCATAGTCGCCTCCGGCTGCTCCTGGGCCAAATGCACCTCGACCCGAGGCTGCTCCTGGACCGGAGTCTCATGGGACGAATGCCTGTCAACACCAGGCTCCTGGACCGGAGTCCCCGTAGCCTCCTCCGCAAACGGGTCGACCATACTAGTCCTATGCTCGGGTGAATGAGCTGGTGGTGGTGGCGAGGACGGCTCAACAGTCCTCATGGATCTTCCGCGGCCACCATCTCTCCCTGTACCCTTCCCCTTCTTCCCTACCCGAACAACACCTCTCCCAGTGGTCAATGTTGCCAACGAAGAAGAACCCACAGGTGGTGTCGATAGACTATCTGCCAAGGCTCTACGGAGAGATAGGGGTGGAAGGGAAGTACCACCCCTCGTGCGGGGCGCCTGGGAAGAACTCGTCGAGCGCTCTGGACCAGCGCCCACCATCTTTCCACACCTGGTGACCTGCCATGATAAAGATTAAAAGAAATTAGTACAACATAAAAAATTTGAATAACTCACATGAATAATAATATGTACATGAATAATAAAGATTAAAATATATATAATTTAAGTTGTGAATCTTACAAACTAATAATCATCATCAATAAATGCATCATCATCATCACTATCACGCATGTCTTCATGAATGACGTGCTCGTGGGGTTCAACAACGTGAAGTTGTGAAAGGCCTTCCTTTAATCGTTGAAGCATTGACAGGTCATCTGCATCAGTAACCTCTACGAGTTCCAGGTCTTCTGGTTCCGGCTCAGGGCTGGAGTCGGATTCATTGTCGCTGTCTACTTCCATGTTCTTGGGTGAAGCACGGCGGTTCTTGAAACGTTTCTTGGAAAGACGTGTTTCTTGGAAGAATTCTCCATCATATGTGTCTGGGTTAATGTGAGGTTCATAATCCTGTTCATTTGGGAGAGGTGGTCTGACATGTGGCGGCACTTCATAAACAACATACCAACCTTCCAAATTCTTATCCGTTTGGCAATTCCACGGTAGATAGAAAACTTGGGTCGCGTGTTGAGCCGTAATATAGACATCGGGAACATCTAAATGGGTGTTTGGATTGATTTTGACTAGTCCTATATGTTCATGAGTCCTTCTAGTCTTTTTCGGCTGGAACCAATAACATTTGAAGACTACGACGTTCGGTGGGTTTTCACCATAGAATTGAAGTTGATAAATTGCTTCAACTCTTCCATAATACTCGATAACACCTTCGCCGATAGCAGAGACATCACAATTTGTAGATTCCGGTCGGGCATAGATAGCTCTTTGCCGAAGGTACAAAAGAGATACCCGTTGATGTTGTATTTCTCAAATGAACGGACCTTATAGTCAAAACCATTAGCGACTTGTCTCAATTTGGCGTCCATAGACTCTGAATTAGCCTACAAGTTTAATACGAAACGGTTGTTGCATTAGCCGCAAGTTAGACCAAGAATGAAATGGTCCATTATTGATAATTACCATTTGTTTGAACCAAGAGATGAAAGCGGGATAGCCGCCTCCTGTATTTGACAGAAGCTCATACTCTTCGACGGAATCATTTTCGATCACCGCTCCATCCGAGAATATGACGACGTAACGGCTGTTTGAAATATCCGGGAATAAGAGCAGTTCAAATGAATTAGAAGTTACAGGAAAATGTGCCGAGAACTCACTCGATGTACGGCCGCACTTCTGTTAGGTTGTTGAAGATATACAATGAAATGTTCCGCCATTCTTCGACATCCAATGTTATTGGTTTTGAAGGACCGGCTGGTGCGAGCTTCCCTTTGAACAGGCTGAGGTTGGACCCACCTTTTTTAGGGTCTGCATCATTGTGCCGAGGCTTCGGATTATGCAAATGATGATTTTTGGCTTCGTAGTGTGCTGTCACAAAGTTTGCCACCTCCTCAGTAATGAATGCCTCAGCCATCGATGCTTCAATTCTACGCTTATTTTTACATTTAGCTCGAAGGGTCTTCTCCATCCTCTCAGTTGCATAGCACCAACGATCTTGCACGGGCCCACCCAATCTTGCCTCAGTCGGTAGATGTAAAATCAAATGCTGCATTGGATTAAAGAAGCCCGGTGGAAAGATCTTCTCTAACTTGCACAACAACTCCTGTGCAAACTCCTCCATGTCTTCTACCACGCCAGGCGACAATTCTTTCGCACAAAGAACATGGAAGAAATAGCTCAGCTCCGCCAGTACTAGCCATTCATCCTCAGGAATAAAGCCACGTAACATCACCAGCATTACCCGCTCTAGCCATATGTGCCAATCATGACTCTTGAGACCAAAGATTTTTATTTTTTCAAGACTCGCTCCCCTCTTTAGATTCGCTGCATACCCATCAGGGAACATCAAGTGCATTTTGACCCACAAGATAATTTCCCTCATAGCTGGCCTTCCAAGATTGAACCAGGCCTTTGGCTTCGACCACTTCTGCTTTCCTTTGCCTTCTTGCATGTTTTGTAACAGTCTAGGACATAGTGTCTCTTGATCGACTCTAGCCTTAATATTATCCTTTATCTTCCCATCTATGTCGAACAATGTACCAAAAATAGCCTCTCCGATATTCTTTTCAGTGTGCATCATGTCGATATTGTGTGGAAGAAGGAGGTCTTTGAAGTAAGGCAGATCCTAGAAGCATGGCTTGTGAGTCCAGGCGTGTTTTGAATTATACCCCTTGAAATACCCTGGACGCTCTGGATCAGGCTCGAGGGCGTTTAACTGATCCAGGATCTGTTGGCCTGTGAACGCAGGTGGTGCCAAGTTTTTGACGACTTTACCTTTGGTAAAGTTCTTCTTGTCTTTTCTGAACTGATGGTCAGGATCCAAGAACTGTCTATGCAAATCAAAGCAAGAATACTTCCGACCCTCCTGCAACCAATGAAACTAAAGAGCTGCGTTGCATTGGGGGCACGGGAACCTTCCATGCACACACCATCCAGAGAATAGCGCATACGCTGGCAAGTCATGCATAGAGTACATGTACCACACATGCATTTTGATGTTCTCTTTTCTAGCGGCATCGTATGTCTTGACCCCATTTTCCCAAGCTTCTTCCAATTCATCCTTAAGCGGTTGCAGGTACACATTCATATTCTTCCCCAGATAATTGGGCCCTGGAATTATCAACGTCAGAAATATGTTCTTTCTTTGCATAATCTGCCAGGGGGGGGGGAGATTGAGTGGAATGACAAATACAGGCCAACAAATGTATTGGGTTGTCGTCATGCCGAAGGGATTAAAACCATCCGTGGCGGCGCAGACTCGAGGATTCCTTGGATCTGCCGCTTTATCCTGATGCAATCCATCGTAATGTTTCCACGTTTCCCCATCCAATGTGTGTACCATCATCTTATTCCCATCCGCATCTAGTTCGGTTCTTTTGCCCAATTTGTGCCATGTCATCTGTCTGGCTGTCTCTTCGACCATGAAAAGACGTTGAAGTCTTGGTACGATTGGCATATACCGAAGAACACTAACTGTGATTTTGGTCTGCCTCTTCTCACCCATACTGTTGTCTACCACAAGATACCTGCAAGACTCGCAATTGGGACAGTAGTCCAAGTGTGCATACTCCTTCCTAAATAAGACACATCCTTTCTCACATGCATCTATCTTCTCATAGGGCATCTTAAGTACACGAAGTATTTTGTCCGATTGGTACAGGTTTGCAGGCATGACATGGCCTTTGGGTAGGAAACGTCCAAATAGTGTCATCATCGCGTCGTAGAATTCTCTTCCCAAGTTGAACTGAGCTTTCAGAGCCATTACTTGTGCAATTGCATCCAGCTGACAAAGCTCAGTGTGCTCATGGAGAGGACGTTTTGAAGACTCCAACATTTCATAAAAGGCCTTTGCAGATTCCTCCATCTCATCTTCCGAATCCTGAGCATCATCAAAGTCTTGCACCATGTCTTCGATCCCGGTACCATGCTCGTCTGTGCGATGACGGGCCACCTCAGCTCTTGTGCGTTGTATAGACTCACCATGAAATGTCCACACTGTATAATAAGGCTTAAAACCCCTCCTCTGCAGGTGTTTAATCATTACAACCTCTGTCGTCTTTTTATAGTTGTCGCATGCAGGACAGGGGCAATAGTTTCTTTCCTGGCCATTTGCGAATGTGGCTTTCACAAATTCCTTTGTTTTTACAAACCATTCTTTCGTCATCTCTTTCTGACTAGGGTGACCGGTATACATCCACGCACGATCACTCATCTTGCGTAGCTACTAAAGACAGAAGAAATATATTTATATATAATTTAGCATTTATATTCATCGGTTAATCAGGTTCGCCATTTTTATTACGTCCAGGCAACCTACACGCTAATAGGTAAAGATAGGTCCTAATCCCACCCGAGTATGTGTAGATTGGGTTCGTTTTCCCATGCTCTGCTCCGGATCCAACACAAAATTTCGGCAGCACCTCCCCGCTGTTCTCCTGATACACGTCTCCGCAACAAACAGAGAGGATGTGCATCCGGAGAACAACAGGGAGGCACTGACGAAATTCCGCATCGGATCGAGAGCACAGCATACGGGAAAACGAACCCAATCTACACATACTCGGGCTGTCCATGGATAATGTTGGACAATTCGAAAGGATGGCAGTTATAAATATGCAAAGACATGCATATTTATAGATGTCGCCCTTTCGAACAGGAGACGCATACTGGTCACGCATACTGATAAATTAATTGAATTACCTAAATCTAGAAAGTTTCATCCGGAAACCGAGCCATCGTAAATGAAGGGGCGGGGAGGAGATGAAATTTGTACTCACCCACGAATGCAGGGGCGGAGCTCGTACAACGCACGGGCAGGTCTTCGCACAACAGACCTCACAGCGACGAGAAACCTATCACATGTAAATCCACCCAATCAACACAAATATTCCAATTATGTCATTTTAGAGGAAAACAAGCTAAGTATATAATATTCCTGAGCTAACCAAGGTTCTTATGCCATTTTGAGGTTATTATGGCATTTTGGAGCTAAATGGGCTAATTATGTCATTGTTGGGGAAATTAAAGCAAGGATAATATGAAATAGGAGAAGAAAGAGGAGGAGGAGGAGAAGAAGAAGAAATCAAAAAGGAGGAGAAGGAGGAGAAGGAGGAGGAGGAAAAGAAGGACATGGAGGAGAAGGTATTTTTCTTCTCTTCTTCTCTTCTTCTTCTTCTTTCTTTCTTTCTTTTCATTTTTCCTATTTATTCTCCTCTTCTCCTCTTGTTGGAGCTAAATTATCTAATTATGTCTTTTTGGACCTATATGGGCTAATTATCCCATTTTAGAGGAAAACAAGCTAAGTATATAATATTCATGAGCAAACCAAGGTTCTTATGCCATTTTGAGCTTATTATGGCATTTTGGAGCTAAATGGGCTGATTATGTCATTGTTGGGTTAATTAAAGCAAGGATAATATGAAAGAGGAGAAGAAATAGGAAGAGGAGGAGAAGAAGAAGAAATCAAGAAGAAGGAGGAGAAGGAGGAGAAGGAGGAGGAGGAGAAGGACTAGAAGGTCCTTGGCCTTCTCCTCCTCCTCCTCCTCCTTCTCCTTCTTCTCTTCTTCTTCTTCTTCTTCTTCTTCTTCTTCTTTCTTTTCATTTTGCCTATTTCTTCTCCTCTTCTCCTCTTTTTGGAGCTAAATTACCTAATTATTATGTCTTTTTGGAGCTAAATGGGTTAATTATCCCATTTTAGAGGAAAACAAGCTAAGTATATAATATTCATGAGCTAACCAAGGTTCTTATGCCATTTTGAGCTTATTATGGTATTTTCGAGCTAAATGGGCTAATTATGTCATTGTTGGGGAAATTAAAGCAAGGATAATATGAAAGAGGAGAAGAAAGAGGAAGATGAGGAGAAGAAGAAGAAATCAAGAAGAAGGAGGAGAAGGAGGAGGAGAAGGACTAGAAGGTCCTTGGCCTTCTCCTTCTTTTCCTCCTCCTCCTCCTTCTCTTCTTCTTCTTCTTCTTCTTCTTTCTTTTCATTTTGCCTATTTATTCTCCTCTTCTCCTCTTGTTGGAGCTAAATTATCTAATTATGTCTTTTTGGAGCTATATGGGCTAATTATCCCATTTTAGAGGAAAAAAAGCTAAGTATATAATATTCATGAGCTAACCAAGGTTCTTATGCCATTTTGAGCTTATTATGGCATTTTGGAGCTAAATGGGCTAATTAAGTCATTGTTGGGTTAATTAAAGCAATGATAATATGAAAGAGGATAAGAAAGAGGAGGAGGAGTAGAAGAAGAAGAAATCAAGAAGAAGGAGGAGAAGGAAGAGAAGGAGGAGGAGGAGAAGGACAAGAAGGTCCTTGGCGTTCTCCTCCTCCTCCTTCTCCTTCTTCTCTTTTTCTTCTTCTTCTTCTTCTTCTTCTTCTTCTTTCTTTTCATTTTGCCTATTTCTTCTCCTCTTCTCCTCTTGTTGGAGCTAAATTACCTAATTATGTCTTTTTGGAGCTAAATGGGTTAATTATCCCATTTTAGAAGAAAACAAGCTAAGTATATAATATTCATGAGCTAACCAAGGTTCTTATGCCATTTTGAGCTTATTATGGTATTTTGGAGCTAACTGGGCTAATTATGTCATTGTTGTGGAAATTAAAGCAAGGATAACATGAAAGTGGAGTAGAAAGAGGAGGAGGAGGAGAATAAGAAGAAATCAAGAAGAAGGAGGAGAAGGAGGAGAAGGAGGAGGAGGAGAAGGACTAGAAGGTCCTTGGCCTTCTCCTTCTCCTTCTCCTTCTCCTCCTCCTCCTTCTTCTCTTCTTCTTCTTCTTCTTCTTCTTCTTTCTTTTCATTTTGCCTATTTCTTCTCCTCTTCTCCTCTTGTTGGAGCTAAATTACCTAATTATGTCTTTTTGGAGCTAAATGGGTTAATTATCCCATTTTAGAGGAAAACAAGCTAAGTATATAGTATTCATGAGCTAACCAAGGTTCTTATGCCATTTTGAGCTTATTACGGTATTTTGGAGCTAAATGGGCTAATTATGTCATTTTTGGGGAAATTAAAGCAAGGATAATATGAAAGAGGAGAAGTAAGAGGAGGAGGAGGAGAAAAAGAATAAATCAAGAAGAAGGAGGAGAAGGAGGAGAAGGAGGTGGAGGAGAAGGACTAGAAGGTCATTGGCCTTCTCCTTCTCCTCCTCCTCCTCCTCCTTCTCTTTCTTCTCTTGTTCTTCTTCTTCTTCTTCTTCTTGATTTTCATTTTGCCTATTTCTTCTCCTCTTCTCCTCTTGTTGGAGCTAAATTACCTAATTATGTCTTTTTGGAGCTAAATGGGCTAATTATCCCATTTTAGAGGAAAACAAGCTAAGTATATAATATTCATGAGCTAACCAAGGTTCTTATGCCATTTTGAGCTTATTATGGTATTTTCGAGCTAAATGGGCTAATTATGTCATTGTTGGGGAAATTAAAGCAAGGATAATATGAAAGAGGAGAAGAAAGAGGAAGATGAGGAGAAGAAGAAGAAATCAAGAAGAAGGAGGAGAAGGAGGAGGAGAAGGACTAGAAGGTCCTTGGCCTTCTCCTTCTTTTCCTCCTCCTCCTCCTTCTCTTCTTCTTCTTCTTCTTCTTCTTTCTTTTCATTTTGCCTATTTATTCTCCTCTTCTCCTCTTGTTGGAGCTAAATTATCTAATTATGTCTTTTTGGAGCTATATGGGCTAATTATCCCATTTTAGAGGAAAAAAAGCTAAGTATATAATATTCATGAGCTAACCAAGGTTCTTATGCCATTTTGAGCTTATTATGGCATTTTGGAGCTAAATGGGCTAATTAAGTCATTGTTGGGTTAATTAAAGCAATGATAATATGAAAGAGGATAAGAAAGAGGAGGAGGAGTAGAAGAAGAAGAAATCAAGAAGAAGGAGGAGAAGGAAGAGAAGGAGGAGGAGGAGAAGGACAAGAAGGTCCTTGGCGTTCTCCTCCTCCTCCTTCTCCTTCTTCTCTTTTTCTTCTTCTTCTTCTTCTTCTTCTTCTTCTTTCTTTTCATTTTGCCTATTTCTTCTCCTCTTCTCCTCTTGTTGGAGCTAAATTACCTAATTATGTCTTTTTGGAGCTAAATGGGTTAATTATCCCATTTTAGAAGAAAACAAGCTAAGTATATAATATTCATGAGCTAACCAAGGTTCTTATGCCATTTTGAGCTTATTATGGTATTTTGGAGCTAACTGGGCTAATTATGTCATTGTTGTGGAAATTAAAGCAAGGATAACATGAAAGTGGAGTAGAAAGAGGAGGAGGAGGAGAATAAGAAGAAATCAAGAAGAAGGAGGAGAAGGAGGAGAAGGAGGAGGAGGAGAAGGACTAGAAGGTCCTTGGCCTTCTCCTTCTCCTTCTCCTTCTCCTCCTCCTCCTTCTTCTCTTCTTCTTCTTCTTCTTCTTCTTCTTTCTTTTCATTTTGCCTATTTCTTCTCCTCTTCTCCTCTTGTTGGAGCTAAATTACCTAATTATGTCTTTTTGGAGCTAAATGGGTTAATTATCCCATTTTAGAGGAAAACAAGCTAAGTATATAGTATTCATGAGCTAACCAAGGTTCTTATGCCATTTTGAGCTTATTACGGTATTTTGGAGCTAAATGGGCTAATTATGTCATTTTTGGGGAAATTAAAGCAAGGATAATATGAAAGAGGAGAAGTAAGAGGAGGAGGAGGAGAAAAAGAATAAATCAAGAAGAAGGAGGAGAAGGAGGAGAAGGAGGTGGAGGAGAAGGACTAGAAGGTCATTGGCCTTCTCCTTCTCCTCCTCCTCCTCCTCCTTCTCTTTCTTCTCTTGTTCTTCTTCTTCTTCTTCTTCTTGATTTTCATTTTGCCTATTTCTTCTCCTCTTCTCCTCTTGTTGGAGCTAAATTACCTAATTATGTCTTTTTGGAGCTAAATGGGCTAATTATCCCATTTTAGAGGAAAACAAGCTAAGTATATAATATTCATGAGCTAACCAAGGTTCTTATGCCATTTTGAGCTTATTATGGTATTTTAGAGCTAAATGGGCTAATTATGTCATTGTTGGGGAAACTAAAGCAAGGATAATATGAAAGAGGAGAAGAAAGAGGAGGAGGAGGAGAATAAGAAGAAATCAAGAAGGAGGAGAAGGAGGAGAAGGAGGAGGAGGAGAAGGACTAGAAGGTCCTTGGCCTTCTCCTCCTCCTCCTTCTCCTTCTTCTCTTCGTTTCCTTCTTCTTCTTATTTTCTTTCTTCTCCTTTCTCCTTCTTCTTCTTCTTCTTCTTCTTTGTTCTTCTTCTTCTTCTTCTCGTTCTTCTTTCTTCTCCTTCCCTTCCTTTTCCTTCTTCTTCTTCTTCTTCTTCTCCTTCTTCTTCTCCTTCCCTTCCGTTTCCTTCTCCTTCTTCTTCTTCTTCTTCTTCTTCTTCTTCTTCTTCTTTCTTCTCCTTCCCTTCCTTTTCCTTTTAACCCCCCCTGTTCGTGCGCCACCACAACATAAGCCCCCCTGTTTGCCTGGCTCAAGCACCGACTAGTCTAATTATTTTTTGAAATGACAAAACTGCCCTCCCTCATCTAGTATAAGTCACACGAGCTGGGCAGAAGCTGCTCCCGTTCTCTACTCGTTCCCCTCCCTGACCTAGCCGCCCCAAGCGCAGCTGCGCCTCGCCTCCGCCGCAGCTACCCCAGCCGCCGCATCTGCCCCAACCGCCCCATCTCCATTGCTGCTCCAAGGTAAGGCAGGCCTCTTCCCTTTCCTTGCCGCCCCATTGCTGCTACACCAACAAAGTCTCCAGCAAAAGGAAAGAAGAAGAAGATGACTCCAAAGAAGAAGAAATTAAGTGAACTGTGAACTTGTTTGTGCTGCTATGAACTACTTTTGCTGCTGCTACACCAACAAAGTCTCGAACAAAAGGGAAGAAGAAGAAGATGACTCCAAAGAAGAAGAAATTAAGTGAACTGTGAACTAGTTTTGTCTATTGATGTACCCATTTGTTATTTATCCATTGACAAATCTGTTAAACATTGCAAAGGGAGGCATCAGCTACAACATGGTGAAAACTGGGGGGGGGGGGGGTTAAAAGGGAGCCAGGCAAACAGGGGGGCTTATGTTGTGGTGGCACACGAATAGGGGGGGTGATAATCAATTCTCCCCTTCTTCTTTTCCTTCTACTTCTTATTTTTTTCTTCTTCTTTCTCCTTCTTCTTCTTCTCCTTTCTCCTTCTTCTTCTTCTCCTTTCTCCTTCTTCTTCTTCTCCTTTTCTCCTTTACTAAACAGGAAACTAACCTAACTAAACCTAAACTAAAACTGAACCTAAACTAAACTAATTTAACAACCTAACTAACTAGCCTAACTAACCTAATAATGTAAAAAACTAACCTAACTAATTTAACATAAATAAAAATAAGGAAAAAAATGGGGGGACTCACCGGCGGGGGCGGCTGGGGCGTCGGGGCTGCGAGGAGGACGGGTGCGACGGGGCAGTGGGGCGTCGCCGGGGGCAGTGCGGCGGCGGGGGGGCAGTGGTGGCGGCGGGGCGGCTGTGGAGGCGACAGGGGCGGCGGCGCAACGGTGGTGGCAGTGGCAGCGGGGGCGAGGTGGGGGGGGAGAGAGAGGGGCGGCAGCGGGGGCGACACGGGCGGCAGTGGGGGCGACAGGGGCGGCAACGCGACGGGGGCGGGGGCTCGACGATGGTGGCGGCGGCCATTACAGAGAGAGGGGCACGCGGGGTGGGGAGAGAGAGAGAGGGGCGCGTGGGGTGACCATTACAGAGAGAGAGAGAGGGGCGGGGTGGGGGGGGGGGAAGCAGCCGTTAACGGTGTTAGAGCATTGCCGTCTGCCGGGGGACGGCAAAGAGTCTAGACTCTTTGCCGTCTGCCTCCGGACTCTTTGCCGTCTGCTAGCAGACGGCAAAGGTCCGACTCCAGTTTAACCTAGCCACCCTGCGGTGAGGTGGGCCTATCTATATCTTTGCCGTCTGCCTCTGGACTCTTTGCCGTCCTCTAGCAGATGGCAAAGATGTGACAGATGGCAAAAAGGCTTTATGCCATCAGCCTGTGCTTTGCCGTCTGTTTTGCTGAAGCTGACGGCAAAGGCACTCTTTGCAATCAGCTAGCAGACGACAAAGACTAGGCAGATGGCAAAAAACTGTTTTCCAGTAGTGTTACAAGCAATGTGACTAAGGAGTTAGCCACGGGATCTTGTATTATGGAACGAGTAAAGAGACTTGTCGATAATGAGATTGAATTAGGTATAGAGATACCGACAATTGAATCTCGGGTAAGTAACATACCGAAGGACAAAGGGAACAACATACGGGATTAACTGAATCCTTAACATAGAGGTTCAAACTATAAAGATCTTCGTAGAATGTGTAGGAGCCAATATGGGCATCCACGTCCCGCTATTAGTTATTGCCCGTAGAGGTGTCTCGGTCATGTGTGCATATTTGTCGAACATGCAGGGTCTGCACACTTAAGGTTCGGTTACGTTTCGGTATAGTTGAATTATAGGTGTTGGTGACCGAAGGTTGTTCGGAGTCGTGGATGAGATCTTGGACGTCACGAGCAGCTCCGGAATGGTCCGAAGATAAAGATTGATATATAGGAAGTCCTGTTTTGGTCACCGAAAAAGTTTCGGGCTCATCGGTAGTGTACCGGGAGTGTTGGGAGGGTACCGGGGAACCACCGGGAGGGGTGTGACGACCCAAGAGGCTCATGGGCTGTGAGAGGAGGTGGCCCAGCCCCTAGTGGTCTGGCCTAAGTCTCTCTCAAGGGCTCATGCAAAAAGGATAAAGGGAAAAGGCAAAAAGGCCAAATTAGGAAGGATTCCTAATAGGATTCCACCTCCCTTGTTGAAGGTGGATTCCTCCCTTGTGGCTCGGCCGAACCTCCTTGGAGTGGAAGCCAAGGCTTCATCCTCTCCCCTCCTCCTCCCATATATACTAGAGGTTTTTGAGGGTGTTGGACACAACAATTGCCAAGTGCTCCCTCTACTTATCTCCAGATTTGTTTCTCCTCTAGTCTAGTTCGGCGATGCTTAGGCGAAGCCCTGCTGGATTAGTTCAGCACCACACCGCCGTCCTGGAGAACTCATCAACCTCTTCGCCCCCTCTTGTTGGATCAAGAAGGCGGAGATCGTCATCGAGCTATACGTGTGCTAAACGCGGAGGTGCCGTCCGTTCAGCACTAGATCGGGATGGATTGTGATGGGATCCCGGTATGGATCATGATGAGATCGCTGGACGGGCTGCGATTTGGATGGTGAAGATGTTCCACTACATCAACCGCGTTATATACGCTTCTGCTTACCGATCTACAAGGGTAGGTAGATTCACTCTCCCCTCTCGTAGATGATCATCACCATGGATAGGTATTGCGTGTGCGTAGGAATTTTTTTTGTTTCCCATGCTGCGTTCCCCAACAGTGGTATCATGAGCTAGGTTCATGCATACATGATATTTCGAGTAGAACACAAAGGAGTTTGTGAGCGTTGATGTTCGATTTTCTACCCTCCTTAGTCTTTTGTTGATTCAGCGGTATTGTTGAATTGAAGCGGCCCGGACAAATGTTACTCGTACGCTTACGAGAGACCGGTGTCATCGACTAACATGCAATTTGTTGCATAAAGATAACTGGCGGGTGCTTGTTTCTTCAACTTTAGTTGAATCGGATTCGACCGAGGCGGTCCTTGGTGAAGGTTAAATAGAAATTTTCATATCATCGTTGTGGCTTTTGCGTAAGTAAGATGTGATCATACTAGATACCCATAGCAGCCACGTAAAATTTGCAACAACAAATTAGAGGACGTCTAACTTGTTTTTGCAGGGTATGCATGTGATGTGCTATGGCCAATGGCATGATATGATATATTGGATGTATGAGATGATCATGTTGTAATAGTTAAAGATCGACTTGCACGTCGATGCTACGGCAACCGACAGGAGCCATAGGGTTGTCTTTAAACTAACATTTGTGCTTGCAGATGCGTTTCCTATATTGCTAGGTGGTAGCTTTAGTAGTAATAGCATAGATAGCACGACAACCTCGATGGCGGCATAATGATGGAGATCATGGTGCAGCGTCGGTGACGATGGAGATCATGCCGGTGCTTTGGTGATGGAGATCAAGAAGCACAAGTTCATGGCCATATCATGTCACTTATGACTTGCATGTGATGTTAATCCTTTTATGCACCTTATTTTGCTTAGGACGATGGTAGCATTATAAGGCGATCCCTCACTAAAGTTTCAAGATGAAATTGTGTTCTCCCCGACTATGCACTGTTGCGACAGTTCTTCGGTTCGAGACACCATGTGATGATCGGGTGTGATAGACTCAGCATTCACATACAACGGGTGCAAAGTAGTTGCACAAGCAGAACACTCGTGTTAAACTTGACGAGCCTAGCATGTCCAGGCATGGCCTCGGAACACAAGAGACCAAAAGGTCGAGCATGAATCATATAGTTGATATGATCAACATGGAGATGTTCACCACTGAAACTATACTCAACTCACGTCATGATCGGAATTGAGTTAGTGGATTTGGATCATGCGCCACTCAAAGGACTAGAGGGATGTCTATTTGAATGGGAGTTCTTAAGTAATATGATTAATTGAACTCATTATCATGAACATAGTTCAATATACTTGCAAATTATGTTGTAGCTTGTGTTGTAGCTCTACTGTTTTGATATGTTACTGGAGAAAATTTAGTTGAAAGATGATAGTAGCAATTATGCGGACTGGCTCCGTAAATTGAGGATTTTCCTCATTGTTGCACACAAGGATTATGTCCTTAATGCGCCGCTCAATGTGCTAAACTCCGAGCATCGTTTCTAGATGTTGCGAACATCTCACAAACACGTTTTTTTATTACTACACATGATAGTTCAGTGCGTAATACTTAAACTGCTTAGAAGTAAGGCACCGGAGACGTTATGAACGTCACAGGACATATGAGATGTTTTAAGAGATGAAATTAGAATTTCAGGCTCTTGCCCGTGTTGAGAGGTATGAGACCTTCGACATGATTCTTTGTGTACAAAGTAAGGGTGAAAAGCTCAATCGTTGAGCATGTGATCAGATTGTCTGAGCACAACAATCGCTTGAAACGAGTGGGAGTTAATCTTCGAGATGAGATAGTGATGGTTCTCCAAAGTCACTGCCACCAAGCTACTAGAGCTTTGTGATGAACTATAATAGATCAAGGATAGGAATGATGATCCTTGAGCTATGCGCGATGTTTGACACCGCAACAATGGAAGTCAAAAAAGGAGCATCAATTGTTGATGGTTAGTAAAACCACTAGTTTCAGGAAGGGCAAGGGCAATAAGGGAGACTTCATGAAACGGCAAACCAGTTGCTGCTCTAGTGAAGAGACCCAAGGTTGAACCCAAACCCGAGACTAAGTGCTTCTGTAATGAGGGGAACGATCACTGAAGAGGAAGTACCCTAGATACTTGGTAGATGAGAAGGCTCGCAGAGTCGACAGAAGTGCATTGGATATACATGATATTGATGTGTACTTTACTAGTACTCCTAGTATGTAACATCCCAAAATTATAAATTTTGGAATGTTAATATAATTATTAGATTGATTGTTTGTTTGTTTGCTGAGTGACTGAAACTTGTGTGAAATTTGAAACTTTTCGAAACTTTTGAATGAGAGGGAATAAAATGAATTTCCCCTTCTCCGGTGAATTCAAATTCAAGATTTTAAAAGCAACGAGAGAAGATGACATGACTTCTTCAACTATAAAGAATTTGAACGGAGATGTTTGCATTTGAATTTTCCTTGCATTTCCATTCGTTTTCTTCGTGCAACAAAATGCCGGGATATACATTTCCAGAGAGGAGGAACATGACCCTCGAACCCACGGGCATTTTTAAAGTGATTTGAACCCTCAAACTTAGAGGATCATTTGAAAATTATTTGCAAAAAAAAAATAATGCTTTTAGGGATTTTTGGAAAAACATTTTTTTTGAAGTTTTTATTTTTGCCGTGGAAAAATGCCCATCATCTATATTTTATTTTTCTGATAATTTTAGTATATAAAAACTCTTTATTCCGAATTGATTTGATTTTGTTTTTAACGTTTAAGTTTCCTAGTTTTGAAAATAGGAAGGAGATCACTTTTATTAGGAAATACCCCCTGGCCCATTAAGCACTTTCCAAATTTGGCCCAGGAGATCTTCTTCTTCCTCCTCTCTCCCATGTGACAGAGAAACCTTCCATCCATGGAGGAAGGAATCCCCTCCTTCCCGATCTCCCTCCTCCTTCCTTCCGGGCACCATCCGAGACCGCCTATAAATTCCCACCGCCCTCCTCTCTCCATTTTCCCCGAGAAAACCCCCTCTCCTCGCCACCAGCAACACCCCTCCTTCACCACCCCTTCGCTGCAGAAACTTCTGCCAGGAGCACGACCAGCAGTTCCCACGTCGGCCTCCTCCCCTTCGGCCCCTCCCTCTACCTCGCCTCCCTCCCCACCTGCAGGCTCCCGCCCCACTCTTCGGCCCCCCTGCCACCCCACCCCGCCACCCCTCCACCGCCCCCTGCTGCCCTACATCCCCATCACCATCGCCCCTACAGCAAGCAGCAGAAACCAGCAGTTTTCCCCACCAGCAACACCCCACCTCGCCTCCCCTCCCCTCCCAGGAGCACCCCCACCCTCGCCCCCCCCCTTCCCCACTCCCGCCGGCCCCTCCCCTCCCCACCGGCGACCCCCCACCAGAGCACCTCCTCCCCCCATCGGCCCCCATCAGCCACGGGCAGCTCCCCAGCGAGGTAACTTCCCCTCCCCTCTGTTACTTTTCTATTTTTTGTTTTATAACCGTTGGATCTTAACTAGTGGCTTAGATTAGATTTAGAAATACCCTTCCGGTTTAGTTCAGTAAACCGCGGTTTATTTTTCCCACTTAAAATTTAGCCAGCCCTTTTACTAGCCATAGGACGTTTGCTCCAAACCAAGAAACACACAGCCTCCGTAGCTTGCCACGTGTTAGTACTAGATAGCAGCAGTTTTTTCCGTCAAAGCAGCAAAAACAGCAACTTTCAATCTTGTTTTAGCCACAACTTTTTATCCCGAAGTCCAATGACTTTGATTCTTTTTCCAGTAGCTCACAAATTTTCTGTAGTTTTTAAAAATATATAATTTGTCTGTGTTTGAAATTTTGAAATATAAGTTAGAGCAGATTTGGTTTAACCACTGTTTTGCCTATTCCAGGAGTTTAAAAATATATTTTAATTTGATTCCTTTTGGTACTGATCACTAGTGATCCTATTTATAAGTGGTAAACATTTCAGAGTTGTTTGAGTATTTTAACGCATTATTTCATGTGAAACCGTTTCTGTTTCACCGCTTTTCGGTTTTCGGCTAATTCATTTTCTAGCTTTGTTTTAAAATACTTCCTTTATTATTTCAGAAACATTATTATTGTTTTGGTTATGTTAGTTAACAGTAGTTTTGCAACAAGTTCTTATTTTAGTTTTATTTGTTTTTATTAAATCATTTCTAGCTCCGTAGTAACGTGCAATTGTTTTCACCGTTGTTTCAAATCCCGTTTGGGAAAAATTTCAAAAGTTTTATGAAAAAGACTTTATTCTATCTTAGTTCCTTGTTATTATTTTCTGTTAGACAAAACTATTTAGTGTTTGACGTAGTAGAAGACTCCCCAAGTCTCATTTGAAGTTTTCTTCGGTTTCCTATTCGCTCTCGCTTTTGTTTTGATTGCTAGAATGATTGCTAGTATGAGTGCTTATGTGAATGATATGCTTGCTATATAGATTTCATCGGAGAGTGACGAGTAGTCTATCAAGTTATTTTCTCGAGGAATTCTTCTTCGTCAACATCACAGGCAAGTCACTTTGATCATACTTTCACCTATGTTTTATGCATTTTAGTTCTACCATCCTATGCCCAATTGCATGCTGCCTAGGTACTTGGAAACTTTAGTCTAGTTGTGGTATCATGTGGTAGGAACACCAACAACCCGATACTTGGCCCCGGGACGACAAAGTTATATATGCTATGCTCTAGTAGACGGGTTATCGGTTGAGTGTATTCCACGAGTGATGCGAGGTTGATAAAATAATCAAGACCGGACTAAGACAAGATTTTCAAGACCTCGGACGCAATGCAACACTGGGTGAAGGACGGTTGACCGGCTCCCTGGAAAACCCAGTGGATGCCCGGGATGCTGGAGAGGCCATGTCATCCTGCGGAAAGCTTCACCCAGGCTCAAAGAGACGGACGGATATTTTCAAGACCCAAGGCTTACCTGCACAGCCACAAGTCATTATGGGCTCTGGCTTGGTTGGACAACGCGGCGACTCTGGACAGGCGGTGCTAGCAGATGTAGACGAACGGTAGGAATGGATGGGCACCGACAGGGATTCAGAGGGACCCGTTGAAAGACCATGTTTTGATCATCCGGTCTTCAAACACCCCGAGGTGCGAGGACATACACGGAGGCGATCAAATCTTCTGGGGAACGTGTGCAAAACTCTGCAGAGTACTCAAACCTAATCGATTAGCCGTGTCCACGGTCATGGACGACTTGAGCCAAAGGAACTGAAGTTATCTGGATTTCTCAACACCATTAAATATATTTGATGAGGATAATTATTGACAACTCGGGTACGAGAACTGGTTGGCGGAACCATCTCGTTAACAACAAACATTGTAGTAACATTTTTGCTTTCAACCCCTCTTGTTGTAGGATAAAACTGGCTTTATGCAAAACTTAGCTCCACCGACCAAATATGCATGAAGAGATAGTTGATTATTATTTTACCCCTCTCTTATGTGACCTGCCGGCATATTCAATATGCTGACCTACACGGCTGCAACGTCTTATGTTGCAGATATATTTCTTCGGCGAGTAAGAGTACGATTCAGGGTTACGGTCTACACTCAACTTGCCGTTGGTGTTTATTGGGACTCCACTCCCTTGACCGCTTCCGCTGAGATATTTAAGGTATATATCAGTTTTACGCTATTTACATGTGATTGCACTTTGATATATACATTGATGTACTGTGTGTGCCAGCATACTGATCCAGGGATGGCACAGAAACACAGAGGCTTGACTCGTTTTTGAGTCGGGTCGCTACATAGTAGCACCAGGGTATTAGATACCGGTTCAGTTGCTAAGTGTTAGTAACTCAAAATAAAAGCTACAGAATAAACGGAGACTAGCTAAAGGCGAGGTGGTGATAAGTGTTGGAAGTGTTTCCAAGGTTGATGTGATCAAATGTGGCACTCTCCCTCTGCCATCGGGATTAAAGTTAAACCTAAATAATTGTTATTTGGTGTTTGCGTTGAGCATAAACATGATTAGATCGTGTTTATTGCAATACGATTGTTCATTTAAAGAGAATAATGGTTATTCTATTTGCTTGAATAAATACCTTCAATGGTTTATTGAATCTCGATCGTGGTGATACACATATTCATAATATTGACGCCAAAAGATACAAAGTAGTAATGACAGTACCACTTACAGTGGCACTCCCGCTTGAGTCATATTGGTATAAAACGCATGAAGAAGCTCCATGCTGATGGATCTTTGGCCTCACTCGTTTTGGAAATGTTTGAGACATGCGAACCACGCCTATTGGTATAAACGCATGAAGAAACTCCATGCAGATGGATCGTTTGGACTCACTTGATTTTGAATCACTTGAGACATGCAAATCATACCACATGGGCAAGATGACTGAGGGCCTCATTTTCATGTGAGATGGAACAAGAGAGTAACTTGTTGGAAGTAATACATTTTGATGTGTGAAGTCCAATGAGTGCTGAGGCACGTAGTGGATATCGTTATGTTCTTACGTTGCTGACGAGTTGAGTAGATACAAGAGTATTTGCTTGATGAATCACAAGTCTGAAATATTGAAAAGTTCAAGCTATTTCAGAGTGAAGATCGTTGTGACAAGAGGATAAAATGTATACGATATGATCATAGAGATGAATATCCGAGTGTTGCGAGTTTGGTACACAATTAAGACAATGTGAAAAATTGTTTCACATCTCATGCCGCCTGGAACACCATAGTGTGATGGTGTGTCCAAACATCATAGCCGCACCCTATTAGATGTGGTGCATATTATGATGTCTCTTATCAAATTAGTACTATCGCTTGGGGTTATGCATTGGAGGCAACAACATTCAATTTAAATAAGGCATCGCATAGTTCCATTGAGATGACACCGTATGAACTATGGTTTGAAGAAACCTAAGTTGTCGTTTCTTAAAAGTTTGGGGCTGCGATTCTTATGTCCAAAGGCTTCGGCCTGATAAGATCGAACCCAAAGAGGATAAATGCATCTTCATAAAGATACCCAAAATAGTTAGGTATACCTCCTATATCAGGTCCGAAAGCAAAGTGTTTTTTCAGGAAATGGGTCGTTTCTCGAGAAAGAGTTTCTCTTGAAAGAATTGAGTGGGAGGATGGTGGAACTTGATGAGGTTATTGAACCAAAACTTCAACCAGAGAGTAGCAGGGCACAGGAAGTGGTTCCTGTGGCGCCTACACCAATTGAAGTGGACGCTAATGATGGTGATCATGAAGCTTCAGATCAAGTCACTACCAAACCTCGTAGGTCGACAAGGATATACGCTGCTCCAGAGCGGCACGGTAATCCTGTCTTGGAGGTCATGTTGCTGGAAAACAATGAACCTGCAAGCTATGAAGAAGCAATGGTGGGCCTGGATTCCGACAAATGGCTCGAGGCCATGAAATCTGAGAGAGGATCCATGTATGAAAACAAAGTGTGGACTTTAGAAGAACTACTTGATGGTCATGAGACAATTGAGTACATATGGACCTTTAAAAGGAAGATAGACGACGATGGTGAAAGTCATCATTTAAGAAAGCTCGACTTGTTGCAAAGAGGTTTCCGACAAGTTCAAGGAGTTGACTATGATGAGACTTTCTCACTCATCGCAATGCTAAAAGTCTGTTGGAGTTATGTTAGCAGTTAATGCATCTTGCGGATGGATGTCAAAACATTGTTTCCTTGAGGAAAGGTTGTATGTGATACAACCAGAAGGTTTTGTCAATTCTAAGGATGTTAACAAGAATACAAGCTCTAGCGATCCTTCTAAGGAATTTCTATATGTGCTTTCATGAGATGATCAAAGATTTTGGGTTTATACAAGGTTTATGAGAAGCTTGCATTTCCAAAGAAGTGAGTGGGAGCACTATAGAATTTTTGGTGAGTATATATGGTTGACATATTGTTGATCGAAAATGATGTAGAATTTCCGAAAAGCCTATAGGGTTGTTTGAAAAGGTGTTTTCAAATGGAAAACTGTATTAAGATACTTGAACACTCATCATCAAGATCTATAGAGATAGGTCAAGACGCTTGATAGCAACTTTCAATGAAATTCATGCCTTGACAAGTTTTTGAAGGAGTTCAAAATAGATTGGCAAAGAAGGAGTTCTTGGCTATGTTGTAAGGTGTGAATTTGAGTAAGACACAAAGCCCGACCACGGCAGAAGAAAGAAGAAAGGACGAAGGTCGTCCCCCTATGCATTAGTCGTAGGCTCTATAGTATGCTATGTTGTGTACCGCACCTGATGTGTGCCTTCCATGAATCTATCAAGGGGTAAGAAAGTGATCCATGAGGAGATTACTGGACAACAGTCAAAAGTTATCCTTAGTAACTAGTGGACTAAGGAAAAAAATTCTTGATTATGGAGGTGTTGAAAGAATTCGTCGTATAGGGTTACATCGATGCAAGCTTTGACACTAATCCATATGACTTTGAGAAGTAAACTGGATTCGTATAGTGGAGCTGTCATTTGGAATAGTTCGAAATGACACGTTGGTAACAACACCTACAGGATGACATGGATATTTGTAAAGCACACTCAGATCTGAAAGGTTCAGACCCGTTGGCTAAAACCTCTCTCACGAGCAAACATGATCAAACCCAAGAACTGTATGGGTGTTAGATTCATTACAATCACATAGTGATGTGAACTAGATTACTGACTCTAGTGCAAGTGGGAGACTGTTGGAAATATGCCCTAGAGGCAATAATAAATTGGTTATTATTATATTTCCTTGTTCATGATAATCTTTTATTATCCATGCTATAATTGTATTGATTGGAAACTCAAATACATGTGTGGATACATAGACAAAACACTGTCCCTAGGGATGTGTGGATACATGCCTCTAGTTGACTAGCTCATTGATCAAAGCTGGTTAAGGTTTCCTAGGCACAGACAAGTGTTGTCACTTGATAATGCGATCACATCATTAGGAGAATGATGTGATGGACAAGACCCAAACTATGAACGTAGCATATGATCGTGTCAGTTTATTGCTACTGTTTTCTGCATGTCAATGTTTCTGTTCCTATGACCATGAGATCATGCAACTCCCAGACACTGGAGGAATACCTTATGTGTATCAAACGTCACAACATAATTGGGTGACTATAAAGGTGCTCTACAGGTATCTCCAGAGGTGTCTGTTGGGTTGGTATGGATCAAGACTGGGATTTGTCACTCCGTGTGACGGAGAGGTATCTCGGGCCCACTCGGTAATACAACATGACAATAAGCCTTGCAAAAAATGTGACTAAGGAGTTAGCCACGGGACCTTGTATTACGGAACGAGTAAAGAGACTTGCCGGTAATGAGATTGAACTAGGTATAGAGATACCGATGATCGAATCTCGGGTAAGTAACATACCGAAGGACAAAGGGAACATCATACGAGATTAACTGAATCATTGACATAGAGGTTCAACCGATAAAGATCTTCGTAGAATGTGTAGGAGCCAATATGGGCATCCAGGTCCCGCTATTGGTTATTTACCATAGAGGTGTCTTGGTCATGTCTGCATAGTTCTCGAACCCGCAGGGTCTGCGCACTTAAGGTTCAGTGACGTTTCAGTATAGTTGAGTTATAGGTGTTGGTGACCAAAGGTTGTTCGTAGTCCCAGATGAGATCATGGATGTCACGAGGAGCTCCGGAATGGTCTGGAGGTAAAGATTGATATATAGGAAGTCCTGTTTTGGTCATCGGTAAAGTTTCACGCTCATAGGTAGTGTACCGGAGTGTCGGGAGGGTACCGGGGGACCACCAGGACGGGTGTGACGACCCAAGAGGCTTATGGGCTGTGAGTGGAGGTGGACAAGCCCCTGGTGGGCTGGCCTAAGTCTCTCTCAAGGGCCCATGCGGAAAGGATAAAGGGAAAAGGCAAAATGGCCAAATTAGGAAGGAGTCCAAATAGGATTCCATCTCCCTTGTGGCTCGGCTGAACCTCCTTGGAGTGGAGGCCAAGGCTGCCTCCTCTCCCCTCCTCCTCCTATATATACTAGAGGTTTTTGAGGGTTTTGGACACAACAATTGCCACGTGCTCCATCTACTTCTCTCTAGATTTATTTCTCCTCTAGTCTAGTTCGGTGGTGCTTAGGCGAAGCCCTGCTGGATTAGTTCACCTCCACACCGCTGTGCTGGAGAACTCATCAACCTCTTCGCCCCCTCTTGCTGGATCAAGAAGGCGGAGATCGTCATCCAGCTGTACGTGTGCTTAACGCGGAGGTGCCGTCCACTCGACACTAGATCATGATGGATCGTGATGGGATCGCGGGACGGATCGTGATGAGATCGCGGGACATGCTGCGATTTGGATCCCGAAGATGTTCCACTACGTCAACCGTGTTATATACGCTTCCGCTTAGAGATCTAGAAGGGTATGTAGATTCACTCTCCCCTCTGGTAGATGATCATCGCCATGGATAGGTATTGTGTGTGCGTAGGAATTTTTTTTGTTTCCCATGTTGTGTTCCCCAACATGCTTGTGATAAGTTTAGACCTTATATTGTTGATTCCAAAGTAACTGTTCACACAGATCATGCTTCTCTTAAGTACCTTATGGAGAAGAAAGATGCTAAACCTAGACTTATTAGATGAGTTATTCTGCTACAAGAATTTGATTTGCATATTATTGATAGAAAGGGTGATCATAACCTCGTAGCAGATAACTTGTCTAGACTAGAGAATGTTCTTGATGACCCACAACCAATTGATGATAGCTTTCCTAATGAACAATTAGATGTCATAAATGCTTCGTGCAATGCTCCTTGGTATGCTGATTATGCCAATTACATTGTTACTAAATTTATACCGCCTAGCTTCACGTACCAACAAAAGGAAAAAATTATTCTATGAATTAAGACATTACTTTTGGGACAATCCACACCTTTATAAAGAAGGAGTAGATGGTATTATTAGACGTTGTGTACCTGAGCATGAACAGTGACAGATCCTATACAAGTGTCACTCTGAGGCCTACGGAGGCCACCACACTGGAGATAGAACTGCACACACGGTATTACTATCTGGTTTTTATTGGCCTACTCTCTTCAATTATGCTCGTAAGTTTGTCTTATCTTGTGATGAATGTCAAAGAATTGGTAATATTAGTAGACGTCAGGAAATGCCTATGAATTATTCTCTTGTTATTGAACTATTTGACGTTTGAGGTTTTGACTATATGGGACCTTTTCCAAAATCTAACGGGTATACTCACATTCTAGTTGCTGTTGATTATGTTACTAAGTGGGTAGAAGCTATCCCAACTAGTAGTGCTGATCAAAACACCTCTACTAAAATGCTGAAAGAAGTTAGTTTACCTAGATTTGGAGTCCCTAGATATTTAATGACTGCCAGTGGTTCACACTTTATTCATGGTGCTTTCCGCAAATTGCTTGCTAGTATGATGTTAATCATAGAACTGCATCTCCTTATCATCCTCAGTATAGTGGTCAAGTAGAATAGAGCAATAGAGAAATTAAATTAATCTTGCAAAAGACCATGAATAGATCTAGGAAGAACTGGTCCAAGAAACTTGATGATGCCTTATGGGCTTATGGAACCGCTTACAAAAATCCTATGGGTATGTCTCCGTATAAAATGATTTATGGTAAAGCATGTCACTTACCTCTAGAGCTAGAACATAAAGCCTATTGGGCAATTAAAGAGCTTAACTATGATTTCAAACTTGCTGGTGAGAAGAGGTTATTTGACATTAGCTCACTTGATGAATGGAGAACCCAGGCCTATGAAAATGCCAAGTTGTTTAAAGAAAAGGTTAAGAGATGTCATGATAGAAGGATACAAAAGCGTGAATTCAACGTAGGTGATCATGTCTTGCTATACAACTCCCGTTTGAGATTTTTTGCACGAAAACTTCTCTCTAAATGGGAAGGACCCTACATTATCGAGGAAGTATATCGGTCCAGTGCTATCAAGATTAACAATGCCGAAGGCACCAATCCAAAGGTGGTAAATGGGCAAAGAATCAAACATTATATTTCAGGTACCCCCATAAATGTTGAAATCAATATTATCAATACCACAACTTCGGAGGAGTACATTAGGGAGACCTATCAGCACGTTTTAGACTCCGAAATGAATTGGTATGTGTTACGGTAAGTAAACCGACTCCAAAACTTTGCCAAAGGCAATTTTTATCAGTTTTGGACTATTTAAAAAATTAGGAAAATTTAAAGTAGTCCGAAGAGTGCACGAGGAGGCGACAAGCCATGGGGCACGGACTACCCCCAGGCCGCGCCATGTAGGTTTGTGGCCACCCCGTGTTCCCTCCGGACTCCGTTTTCTTGTGGAATACTCCTTTGGGTCGGCAAAAATTCATTATATAATCTCCCAAAGGTTTAGATCTTCGTACCACGACAATATCTCCTATTTTCATTTCAATCTATTTTCTGAAGCAGATTTAGAGCACGATGTCCTCTCAAGATTCCGATGGGGAGAGCTATGTATCGCAACATCTTGCTAATCCCAAGCTCTACGGAGACATAGATCCTTATGGATTGCCCTCGGAGGAGGAACCGGAAGGCAACTATGAGAGCTCGGATGAAGAGGAGATCCCCTTTCCTCAACCCGGAGATATGCATGCGGAGTTCAAGAAATCGAGCCTCCCAAATACAAGGAGAAAGCCCCAGATTCTATTCATCCCTTCTCGTTTTCTGCAGGAGAGCAAGGCAGAACAATATCAAAGGATATTGAGGCTCGATTAGGAAGTACACAACCTGAGGGAACATAATTCTATGCTTAATTGGAAAATAAATAGGCCTCCAACCTTACCGGCAACTGCAACATCACCACCTCCGAAGGAAGACAACTAAACACATGGGTATGGGCACTCCCCTTGGCTTGTGACAAGCTTGGGGAAGGCACCCTGGTATCGTATCACCATCAGATCTTTTACTTTTCTTTTTGTTTTTCTTTCGATCCTTTTGGTTATATCTTGATCTAGTAGAACAAAGTTGTAGTGAGATCTAGCCTTGAGTTTTGCTTTATGTTCCCCCTATGTAAGCAAGTCCGAGAGTTATATAATAATAAAGAGTATTTTTGAGTTGAGGGCTTTGCTTGTTTGCTATGATCCTGAGAAAAATAAATATAGAATAAAAGCAAGAGTATATATAATGATCTTATGGGGAGTGATGACTTCACGTATAAAAGATATGTTGATTGAAGTTTGCTGAGAGTTGGCAAACAAAGTTATTGGTCATTGTTGCATTTATAAGGAAATATTAAAGAAGGAGAGGTTCACATATAAATATATTATCTTAGACATCTTTTATGATTGTGACCACTCATTAAAATATTATATGTTAAGAAGTTGATGTTGGACAAGCAAGACAACATAATGAGTTATGTTTTCTTATTTCAGAATAGAAGTTATATGGTTATAGATCCTTCAACATGTGTCGCTTGCTTCCTCCCATATTTGCCAAAATTCCCGCACTAAGTAGAGATACTACTTGTGCTTCCAAACACCTTTAACCCAGTTTTGCCTTGAGAGTCCACCATATACCAACCTATGGATTGAGTAAGATCCTTCAAGTAAGTTGTAATCGGTGCAAGCAATAAAAATTGCTCTTTAAATATGTATGATCAATTGGTGAGAGGGGAATAAACTTTATACGAACTTGTGATATGGAAGAAATAAAAGCGACAGACCGCATAATAAAGTTCTTTATCACAAGGGGCAATATAAAATGATGTTCTTTTGCATTAAGAGGTTGTGCATCCAACTATAAAAGCGCATGAAAAACCCTGCTTCCTCTGCGAAGGGCCCATGTGTTACTCTTATTTTCTAGTACTCACCCTTAAGCAAGAGTCATGGTGATCTTTTCCATTCCCTTTACTTCGCCTTTTTTTGGCAAGAGTCATATGTTGGAGAATGATCTAGACACATATATCCATTCGGATGTGGGTAATCATGAGTTATTACTGTTGACATGACCCTTGAGGTGAATAGTTGGGAGGCAAATTGTAAGCCCCTATCTTTCTTTGTGTCCGATGGAAGCTTTGATCTCATGAGTACTACGTGAGTGTTAGCAATTATGAAAGACCATGAGATAATTGAGTATGTGGATTTGCTTTAGAAGCTCTTATAATTGACTCTTTCCTATGTTATGATAAATTGGAATTTCTCCAATGACTGAGATCATAGTTTGTTGGATCTCAATAGACTTCATGATTCATATTTTACCATGTGAATGAATTGTTACTCTAGTATAAGAGATTATATGTCAATATGTGTTGTTGTTCTAAATATTATCATGATGCCCTCATGTTCGTATTTTATTTTTTCAGCACCTCTATCTTTAAACATGTGGGCATATTTATCGATCTCGGTTTTCTCTTGAGGACAAGCAAGGTCTAAGCTTGGGGGAGTTGATACGTCCATTTTGCATCATGCTTTTATATTGATATTTATTGCATTATGGGCCATTATTACACATCATGGTACAATACTTATGCCTTTTCTCTCTTATTTTACAAGGTTTAGATGAAGAGGGAGAATGCCAACAGCTGGAATTCTGGACCGAAAAAGGAGCGAATCTTAGAGACCTATTCTGCACAGTTCCAAAAGTCCTAAAAATTTAAGGAGAATTATTTTGGAATATATAGAAAATACTGGGCGAAAGAGATACCTCAGGGGACCCACCAGGCAGCCACAAGCCTGGGGGGCGCGGCCTACCCCCTTGGACGTGCCCTGCAAGCTTCTCGGCCCCCTGGCAGGTCTTCGGCTCCCATATTCTTCCATATGAAGGGTCTTGACCGGGAAAAATCATATTACACCTTTCGGGACGAAGCACCGCCGTCTCGAGGCAAAACTTGGGCATAACCAATCTAGAGCTCTGACGGAGCTATTCTGTCGGGGAAACTTCCCTCCTAGAGGGGGAAATTGAAGTCATCATCATCACAAACGATCCTCTCATCGAGAGGGGGTCAATATCCATAAACATCTTCATCAGAACCATATCCTCTCCAAACTCTAGTTCATCTCTTGTATCCGATCTTTGTCTCAAACCTGAGATTGGTACCTGTGGGTTGCTAGTAGTGTTGATTACTCCTTGTAGTTGATGCTAGTTGGTTTACTTGGTGGAAGATTATATGTTCATATCCATAATTATTTTATACACTCCTTATTATGAATATGATTATGCCTTGTGAGTAGTTATGTTTGTTCCTGAGGACATGGGATAAGTCTTGTTATAAGTAATCATGTGAATTTGGTATTCGTTCGATATTTTGATGAGATGTATGTTGTCTCTCCTCTAGTGGTGTCATGTCAACGTCGACTACATGACACTTCACCATCATTTGGACCTAGAGGAAGGCATTGGGAAGTAATAAGTAGATGATAGGTTGCTAGAGTGACAGAAGATTAAACCCTAGTTTATGCGTTGCTTTGTAAGGGGCTGATTTGGATCCATATGTTTCATGCTATGGTTAGATTTATTTGAAGTCTTATTTCGTAGTTGCGGATGCTTGCGAGAGAGGTTAATCATAAGTGGGAGGTTTGTACAAGTAAGGGCAGTACCCAACTGCAGGTCCACCCACATATCAAATTATCAAAGTAACGAACATGAATCATATGAACATGATGAAAACTAGCTTGACAGTAATTCCCATGTGTCCTCGGGAGCAGTTTGCTTTAAATAAGAGTTTGTCCAGGCTTGTCCTTTGCTACAAAAAGGATTGGGCTACCTTTCTGCACCGTTATTACACTTGTTACTTGTTACCCGTTACAAATTACCTTATCACAAAACTATCTGTTACCGACAATTTCAATGCTTGTAGTGAATACCTTACTGAGAATTTCTTGCCATTTCCTTCTGCTCCTTGTTGGGTACGACACTCTTACTTATTGAAAGGACAACGATGATCCCATACACTTATGGGTCATCAAAGATCACCACGGTGGTGCATGAATTCTTGTGGTATGGCTGCAAAGATGCCAAAGTTGGTTGTTGCTTTGTTAGCTGGCTGAACATCTCTCGACTATTGGAGCATGGAGACCTTGTTGTTCGTGATCTCATCACACGGGCATCGTGTTGCGGGCTCATTGGCTTTGGTTGCAAGCTAAACACCCCGCTAGTCCATGGAGTCACCTCCAGCTTCCCAGAGGCGATGAGACCAACCAATTCTTTCGCGCTTCCACGACGTGGACCATTAGAGATGGCAAGACTTACTAGTTCTTGTGAGATCATTGGCTCGAGGGCCAGTCTATTGTTGATATCGTATCAATATTTATCTCCCACATACATCGCAGATGGAGGTGCAGAAGAGCTAATTTTTTAAATAATACATTTTTTAATAAGTTTGAAAAATATTGCGCAGTTTCAAAAAAAATCAAAACTAATACACCATCGGCCTCGCCAAAGCCGATTAGCTCCAGTCGGCTTCGCCGTAGCCGATTAGTTCGTGTCGGCTTTGGATAGGACGATAGGCCACTCGGCCTCGCTAGCTTGGCTCCAATCGGAATTGGCTAGGCCGATTAGTACTAATCGGCTTCGCTGTCACCAATTAGTACTAATTGGTTTATGATACGTCTCCGTTGTATCTACTTTTCCGAACTCTTTTGCCCTTGTTTTGGACTCTAATTTGCATGATTTGAATGGAACTAACCCGGACTAACGCTGTTTTCACCAGAATTGCCATGGTGTTGTTTTTGCGCAGAAATAAAAGTTCTCGGAATGACCTAAAAATCTACAGAGAATTTTTCTCGGATTTATGAAAAATACTGGCGCAAGAATCAGCGGAGGGAGTGGAGCTATGAGCCCACAAGCCCACCAGGTGCGGTCCCCCTGGCCGCGCCTCGCAGGCTTGTGGGGCCCACAAAGATCCACCACCTAAAATCTCAGATCTATTTAGTGTGTCTCGCCCGGAAAAAAATCAAGAAGAAGAGTTCATCGCGTTTTACGATACGGAGGCACCGCCACCTCCTGTTCTTCATCTGGAGGGCAGATCTGGAGTCCGTTCTGGGCTCCGGAGAGGGGAAATCGTCGCCATCATCATCATCAACCTTCCTTCATCGCCAATTCCATGATGCTCTTCACCGTTCGTGAGTAATCTCATCGTAGGCTTGCTGGACGGTGATGGGTTGGATGTGATCTATCATGTAATCGAGTTAGTTTTGACGGGGATTGATCCCTAGTATCCACTATGTTCTGAGATTGATGTTGCTACTACTTTTCCATGCTTAATGCTTGTCACTAGGGCCCGAGTGCCATGATTTCAGATGTGAACCTATTATGTTGTCGCCAATATATGTGTGTTTTAGATCCTATCTTGCAAGTTGTAGTCACCTACTATGTGTTATGACCCGACAACCCCGGAGTGACAATAGCCGGAACCACTCTCGGAGATGACCATAGTATGAGGAGTTCATGTATTCACCAGGTGTTAATGCGTTGGTCCGATTATTTATTAAAAGGAGAACCTTAATATCCCGTAGTTTCCATTAGGACCCCGCTGCCACGGGAGGGATGGACAATAGATGTCATGCAAGTTCTTTTCCCTAAGCACGTATGACTACATACGGAATACATGCCTACATTAGATTGACGAACTGGAGCTAGTTACATATCTCGTTCTGTTATAACTGTTATATGATGAATAGCATCCGACATAATTATCCATCACCGATCCAATGCCTACGAGTTTTTCCTACTGGTCCTTGCTACATTACTTTGCCGCTACTACTGTCACTGCTGCTACTATTACTCTATTGCTACTAATGTTACTTTGCTGCTACTGGTTACTGTTGCTACTGCTGCTATCACCCTACTTTGCTACTGATACTTTGCTGCAGATACTAAATCTTTCAGGTGTGGTTGAATTGACAACTCAACTTCTAATACTTGAGAATATTCTTTCGCTTCCCCTTGAGTCGAATCAATAAATTTGGGTTGAATACTCTACCCTCGAAAACGGTTGTGATCCCCTACACTTGTGGGTTATCAAGACTATTTTCTGCTGGTCAGTATGAGGAATCCGATAGATCCAAGAACTAAAGTCGTGCCCTCAACTACGAGGACTGGTAAGGAACTGCCATCTAGCTCTGCACTTGATTCACCTTCAGTTATGAGTAAGTTTGCGACACCGCCTTCTGCTAGAAATCTTGATATGTCGCCTGTGCTTGATCATGCTACTTCTGCTGCCCATGATGCTTATGATGATGCTATGCTTGATACTGCTTTGCCTGATGATGCTATGCTTGATACTGCTTTGCCACTAGGTCCATTCCTTGATGCACAAATTGCTTTAGTTGCTGCTAGATGTGATGATACTTCTAAAACTGCTGATGCTATTGAAGTAGAACCTGCTATTTTGCCTACTAGAACTACCTCTCCTATGCCTGAATTGCCTGATATGCGTGAGTGTTATGTTATGGAGGGAGAGATAGCGGAGGACTTTCTTGCGCGTAAGGATAGCTATGATGGTGAGAAATTACTGCTCAAGTGGAAAGAAAAATCTTTGAATGCTAGGATGAAATACTACCCGAAGTTTGCTACTTCGCCTATCTTTGTGACCGATAAGGATTTTGAATTCTCTGTTGACCCTGAGTTAATCACTCTGGTCGAATCTAATTCCTTTTCACGGTTATGAGTCTGAAATGGTTGTAGCCTATCTTACCAAACTGCACGATATAGCCACCCTATTCACTAGTGAGGAAAAGATCCGTCACTATTATATCCTCAAGCTCTTTCCTTTCTCGCTAAAGGATGATGCTAACACTTGGTTCACTTCTCTTGCTCCTGGTTGTGTGCGTAGCCCCCAGGATATGGTCTACTACTTCTCTGAAAAATATTTCCCTGCCCATAAGAAGCAAGCTCCCTTGTAGGAAATATACAACTTTGCTCAAGCTGAAGAAGAGAGTCTCCCACGAGCTTGGGGGAGGCTCGTCCAGCAGCTGAATGCTTTGCCTGATCACCCTCTTGAGAAGAATGAAATACTTGATATCTTCTATCATGGACTTACCGATGCTTCTAGAGACCACCTAGATAGTTGTGCTGATTGTGTTTTTAGGGAACGAACTGTAGAACAAGCTGAGATTCTACTGAATGACATCTTGTGCAATGAGAATGCTTGGACTATTCCCGAACCACCTCCTAAGCCAACTCCAAAGAAAAGAGGTGTTCTATTCCTCAGTCCTGAAGATATGCAAGAAGCTAAGAAATCTATGCGAGAGAAAGGCATTAGATCTAAAGATGTTCAAAACCTACCACCTATCGAAGAGATATATGGTCTTGATAACCCGATACAGGTAGTAGAAGTAAATTCTCTGCATAGGTTTGATGAGAGTGATATTCCTTTTGATAAACCTGCTAGCTTATGCCTGGATGAATTTGATAACTTTGTTTCCAAACAACAGAGTTTCAATGATTATGTTAGCAGACAATTGGAACAGAATGCTCGTATGCTTAGTCATTTAAGTGCTTGTGTGGACAGGAATGTCAATGATCTTAAGCTCCTGAGTAAACATGCCTCTATGGTTACTACTCAAGTAGAACAAGTACTTAAAGCTCAGAATGACTTTCTCAATGAGTTGAATGAAAATTCCGTTAGAGTAGTCACTAGAGGCGGTAGAATGACTCAGAACCTTTGTATCCTGAGGGTCATCCAAAGAGAATTGAACAAGACTCTCAAGTTGTTAGCACTGAAGCACCTAGTCATCCTAGAAAGAAGAAGAAAGATGATAGGAACACTAGCAACCTTGTTGCTGTTACCCCTGAGAGTCCAAACGATGTCTCTGCCTCTGATGTTGAGACACAGTCTGGTGATGAACATGAGCCTAATGATAATATCAATAGTGATGTTCATGAAGATGCTCAACCTAGCAATGATAAGGATGTGGAGATTGAACCTGTTGATCTTGATAACCCACAGCCTAAGAATAGAAGATATGATAAGAACGACTTCGCTGCTAGGAAGCATGGTAAAGAAAGGGAACCATGGGTTCAGAAACCCATGCCCTTTCCTCCCAAACCATCCAAGAAAAAGGATGATGAGGATTTTGAGCGATTTGTTGAAATGATTAGACCTGTCTTTCTGCAAATGCGTTTGACATATATGCTCAAAATGTCTCCGTATGCTAAGTACATGAAGGATATTGTGACTAATAAGAGGAGGATACCTGAGGTTGAGATTTCCACCATGCTTGCTAATTATACCTTCAAGGGTGGAGCTCCTAAGAAACTAGGTGATCCCGGAGTGCCCACTATACCTTGCTCCATTAAAGGCAACTATGTTAGAACTGCTTTATGCGACCTCGGAGCCGGTGTTAGTGTTATGCCTCTCTCCCTTTATCATAGACTTGAACTGGATAAGTTGACACCCACTAAAATCTCTCTGCAAATGGCCGACAAATCAACTGCATTTCCTATCGGCATTTGCGAGGATGTGCCTCTTGTGGTTGCGAATGTCACTATCTTAACAGGCATTGTTATCCTGGATATTCCCGAGGACGATGCCATGGCGGTCATCCTCGAAAGACCCTTTTTAAACAATGCAGGGGCTGTTATAGATTGCAACAAAGGCAATGTCACTTTCCATGTCAATGGTAATGAGCATACGCTGCACTTTCCATAGAAACAATATCGAGTACATTGCATCAATGCTATCGAAAAAACTTCATCGATTCTTATTGGGAGTTTTGAATGCCCTATACCTCCTGTTAAGATGAAGTATGATTTGCTTGTTGGGGAGATACACATCCCCATTGAGGTGACCTAGTGACTATTCGAAAATTCTCCGTTCTCTTTTGCGATTCACAAAGGTTTGTCGAGGAGACTTGATCAACCTCATTGACGGATTTCTTTCGATGACCATGAGATGGATGAATCGAGGAGTCACAAACCTCTATTCCAAGCTTTCACCTTCGGTTGCTTAGAAGAAAAATGATAGATTTAGTTTAGTTTTCCCTGTTTTCTGTTTTAGTGTCCCGTGGAAAAGTACCCCAAAAATAAAAGTTCTCCGAACGTCCTGAAAATCAAGTATGATTTTTTCTTGATTTTTTGAAAAATACTGAGACAGAGAGCTAGTCACGGGGCTGCACAAGTGGGCCACAAGCCCTGGAGGCGCGGGCACCCCCCTGGCCGCGCCTACCAGGCTTGTGGGGCCCACATGCACCCCCTCCACTCATTCTAGCTCCCATCTGCTTCTCCTACCTCTAGAAAAATTGTTTCGCAGCTCAAACCCGTGTTCTTGCTCCTCTTGCTGGGATTTTCGATCTCTTTGCTCAAAGCACCATTCTCCGAACTGTTTTGGAGAAATTACTCCTTGGTAAGTGACTCCTCCATTGGCCCAATTAGTTTTTGCTCTAGTGCCTTATACTTCGCGTAAATTTGCTGCCTTGGTGAGCACGTTCTTGAGCTTTGCATGCTAATTTTAGCTGGTCCCAAGTAGTTTTGATGCATATTATGGCCTCTAGGCACTTGTTGGAGTTGTTTCTACAAGTTTAGTTGAGCCTTGTTCACTTTTCCTTAGAGTCCCTGAAAATTTCAGAAAAGGAAGATGTTCAGGAGAAACTATCATGGTGGTTCCTCAAGCAAGAGAGGTCCCCGTCTTGCGATTCGGGAGCCCGATCCTTACCAACCAAGGAATGCACACGTACAACCATGTGAATAGCCTTCTAATGAATTTATGGTTGAGGCAGGTTCGAAAGATGAGTTTGATACACTTGTTCACAATGTCGGACTCAAAGAATTCATCTCCGATAAATGTGAACAGTATGTTGCTCTCACTGCCTCTTTTGTTCGTAGATTCAACTTTTCAGTTGGCCGTGATACATCTATACTGTTTGATCTCTATGACCAATCGTATACCATGGATTTAGAGGATTTCAATAGAATTTGCAAGATACCTATTTGGGGTAGTCTCAATGATCCTCCTAAATCTTCGGTTAGAGAATTTTTCTATGGTATAACTATTGGAGAGACTAGAGATATTACGCAAGCTACCATGGGGAGCATTCATTTTCCTTCCTTGCATTATTTTGCCCTCTTCATAGGCAGATGCATTAATGGCAAGATTGAGCATTGTCACCTCTGCGCACCAGACCTTAGTATTCTTAAGAGCGTAGTAACGGGTGATAGTAGTTTCAACATGGGAACTATAATAGCAATTAGGCTGAATAATAATGCTAATGAAGGGGATTTCTTTGGTGGGATCTATGCCACTCGCATAGAAAATTTTCTTGGAATACCCATCCGCGAAGGAGATCGTCCGCTCCATACAGCTTTCCTTGACCGCGTCGCTTTGACACGCTACCAGTTCCTTGAGAGGGATGATGAATCCCTCCTATACTGTTTAATATTTAACCGACAGCGTGTTTTCCATATTACCCTTCCTGCTCCTGCCTTCTTTGACTTTCAGGTAAAACGGAGATATTACATAACCAGAAGAGAGGTAGAGGAGTATGAGAGGGAGGCAAAGGCTGCTCGTCTCCGTGAGGCATCCATTCAGCCAGTGGGTGTAGCACTGCCGTATAACCCCCATTATGATTTTGGGTGTCGCCCAGACCATCCTTGGGAGTAGACCAACTTAGGCCAAAATCTTGAGCTTGGGGGAGTACGTGTTTCTCACCGACTTTACATTCTTGCTTATGCTTTCACTTTGTTCGTCGGTGTTCACACTTTGTCACTGTATCATTCATGCTAGTTTATTTCTTTTTCTCGTTTTCTTTTCGTGTGTCTGTCTAGTTTGAGAAAAACCCAAAAGGATTTTCTTGTTCTTCTTTTGCTTGTTGGGAGCTTTCCCGTGTAAATAGTTTTCTTTTTCTTTGGGTCAAGGTAGAAGAACATGGTTACAATGTTTAGTGGCTCTCGCATCCATATCTGTTTATCTGTCAAAGAGCCATATTACTTTGTCTTATCCTTTGTGTTTGCCTGCAGATTCCAGCTTTAGTCCAATGCACGAGCACACTTATTATTGTTCACAACACTCGGTCGTGCAAGTGAAAGGCAATAATGACGATATGTGATGAAGTGACTGAGCCTGGAAAAGCTGGTATGAACTCGATCTATTTTGTTTTTGTAAATATGACTAGCTCATCGTGCCTGATTCACCTTTGTTGTGAGGGAAACATGTTTGCAATAACAACTTAGAGATCATAGTTTCTGATGCCATGCTTAATTAGCTAGGAGCTTATAATGGTTTGTCTTGGATGCCAACATGAATTTTGAGATGACTATGATGTAGTATGATAGGATGGTATCCTCTTTTGAATGATTCAAGTGGCTTGACTTGGCGCATGTTTACGCATGTAGTTGAAACAAAATCAACATAGCCTCTATGATATTCATGTTCATGGTGATTTATGTTCTACTCATGGTTGCACTCAATGTTAGTTAATCTCAATGCATTTCGATGACTGTTGTCGCTTTCTAGTTGGTCGCTTCCCAGTCTTTTGCTAGCCTTCACTTGTACTAAGCGGGAATACTGCTTGTGCATCCACTTCCATAAATCCAAAGTTGTTCCATATGAGTCCACCATACCTACCTATATGATGTATCTACCTGTCGTTCCAAGTAAATTTGCATGTGCCACTCTCTAAATCTTCAAGAAATAATCTGTTTTGCATGCCCGAATTGCTCATGTGGTGACAGGGGGCTATCAATATCTTCCATGCTAGGCGTGTTATCCTCGATATGTGTTTATTCACTATCATTCACGAGAAAGGGGCCGGTAATTGGAATGCCCAGTTCCATGCTCAAATCGAAAAGATAATTGCAAACAAAACTCCCCCTGGATTGATGTTGGTATGGACGGCACCCGAGGATTCGGCTCGTCGTGGAGTGTGATTGATTGGTGGTGGGGGAGTCAAAACTTTACTTTTCTGTTTGGGAACTGCCTATAGCATGTGTAGCGTGGAAGATGGTGAAAACTCTTAGTCATTGCGTTGACAATGAAAGCATGCCACCCAAAATTATTATCTCTGTTTTCAAAGCTTGACCTCTGGCACCTCTGCAAATGAATGCTTCCCTCGGCGAAGGGCCTGTCTATTTATGTTCGTCCTGAGTCATCCTCTTCTTATAAAAGCACCAATTAGAGAGCACCTCTGTCATTTTTATGCTTTGCTTTTAATTGTTATTGAGTATGACTGTGACTGGATCTTCTTTTCCATGAATTACAATGTTTAGTCAGCCCTTGGTCTTTGAAGGTGCTCTGCATTTACGTTTTGCGGTCTCAGAAAGAGATAGCGAGATACCATCTGTTAGTACTGCTTCATGATTGTCTTGATTGAAGTTTTGATGTTTGAGACTTATTATTATTTTCTCGCTACTTGATTATGCCATTGATATGAGTTTACCGTGAGACCTAGATGTCATTTGCTTATGTGGTTTGCTTGTGATCTTGTTGAAATCCTGATTATGAGTTAGACAAAGTTGCAACAACAAGATCAAACAGGGTTCGTCAAAGTTTTTTCTTTTGTCTCTTTCAGTTTGTCAACTGAATTGCTTGAGGACAAGCAAGGCTTTAAGCTTGGGGGAGTTGATACGTCTCTGTCATATCTACTTTTCCGAACTCTTTTGCCCTTCTTTTGGAATTTAATTTGCATGATTTGAATGGAACTAACGCGGACTAACGCTGTTTTCAGCAGAATTGCCATGGTGTTGTTTTTGCGCAGAAATAAAAGTTCTCGGAATGACATGAAAATTTACGGAGAATTTTTCTGGGATTTATGAAAAATACTGGCGCCCCACTGGCCACGCCTGGCAGGCTTGTGGAGCCCACAAAGCTCCACCGCCTCCAATCTCACCTCTATTTAGTTCGTCTCGCCCGGAAAAAAAATCAAGAAGAAGAGTTCATCGCGTTTTACGATACGGAGGCACCGCCACCTCCTGTTCTTCATCTAGAGGGCAGATCTGGAGTCCGTTCTAGGCTCCGGAGAGGGGAAATCGTCGCCATCGTCATCATCAACCTTCCTTCATCGCCAATTCCATGATGCTCTTCACCGTTCGTCAGTAATCTCATCATAGGCTTGCTGGACGGTGATGGGTTGGAAGAGATCTATCATGTAATCGAGTTAGTTTTGACGGGGATTGATCATTAGTATCCACTATGTTCTGAGATTGATGTTGCTACTACTTTGCCCTGCTTAATGCTTGTCACTAGGGCCCGAGTTCCATGATTTTAGATCTGAACCTATTATGTTGTTGCCAATATATGTGTGTTTTATATCCTATCTTGCAAGTTGTAGTCACCTACTATGTGTTATGACCCGGCAACCCCGGAGTGACAATAGCCGGAACCACTCCCGGAGATGACCATAGTATGAGGAGTTCATGTATTCACCAGGTGTTAATGCGTTGGTCCGGTTCTTTATTAAAAGGAGAACCTTAATATCCCGTAGTTTCCATTACGACCCCGCTGCCATGGGAGGGATGGACAATAGATGTCATGCAAGTTCTTTTCCCTAAGCACGTATGACTACATACGGAATACATGCCTGCATTAGATTGCCGAACTAGAGCTAGTTACATATCTCTCCGTGTTATAACTGTTACATGATGAATAGCATCCGGTATAATTATCCATCACCGATCCAATGCCTACGAGTTTTTCCTACTGGTCCTTGCTACGTTACTTTGCCGCTACTACTATCACTGCTACTACTATTACTCTGTTGCTACTGCTGTTACTTCGCTGCTACTAGTTACTGTTGCTACTGCTGCTATCACCCTACTTTGCTACTGATACTTTGCTGCAGATACTAAATCTTTCAGGTGTGGTTGAATTGACAACTCAACTGCTAATACTTGAGAATATTCTTTCGCTTCCCCTTGAGTCGAATCAATAAATTTGGGTTGAATACTCTACCCTCGAAAACTGTTGCGATCCCCTATACTTGTGAGTTATCAGTTTACTAGTGACCAATTAGTACTAGTTGGTGTTGGCAAAGTTGATAGGTGCATGCACTCCTCTTTTCCTACGCAACTACAATTTTTTGATGATTAGAATAGCAAAATAGCCCCCCTATAATATTTTTCCCGTTATAATTTACCGTTGGTGACTTCCCGCCATAATTTCCCGCGCTTCTAACTTCCTGCCATAAGTTCCTGCTTCTAACTTCCTCCCATCGTTTTCTACTTCTTAGTTCCCGTCGATATCTCCCGCCATATTTTCTCGCTTGTTAGTTCCCACCTATTCTTATCTTCTGCACCTATTAAAACCCCTCCAAACTCCGGTGGGTAAGCACTCGAGTGTAGTATCGTAGTTGCGTCAAGATTTCCCATTATCCTTTTGATCATAGTTTTATCAGTGGTATGTCATCTTGTCTTGTGCGTTTAGCCAACAATTTCAAGATAGATGACAGAATAGTTCGATGGTACGAACTCATCAGTAGAGACGTCCTACTGAATGAGTTAGCTCACACATTGGCTAAGAGTGGGTAGCGTCCCGGGACCTTTGAGGAGATACAGAAAGAACTTCTCAGGTTGAATGAAAGATGGAAGAAGAAAGGTTGGCGCCTACACAAGGGCATATAACATCCTTTTTTATGGATGACGATTGCGAGGATGAAGACGATATCTTCATGCCGAGCACCAATGCCAAGAGTACCTCATCGTCGAAGAACAAGAGCTCTGCATCGATGAAGGGCTAGAGCTCTGCATCGACGAAGGGCAAGAACTCTGCATTGATGAAGGGCAAGAGATCGGCATCGATGGAGGATGACGATGATGCCTTCATGTAGCGGTTCAGTTGTATTTTGTAAGTTTAGTCATACCTTTTAATTCGGATGTATTTTCTATTATTTGTTTGTAGTGTCATGTTGTGTGGCCATTATGTTCTATCTAAGCAGGGCTTTGGATGCATATGTTTGTAGTATAAATGTTATCCCCGCTAAACTAATTGAGCATTGAAATAGAACATGAATATGTCTCATACATAATTAGATAGTCATGTCTCTACTGATAGATAGAAGCGTCACTGACGGCATCTGCCTCGGCGCTCAGGGGGTGTGCTAGGCGTCCTCCAGCCCCACATGTGCGGGGGCTAATGTTACAAAGAGGAATCTCAAACCCGCCCTGGTCATACTGTGTATTTTGGGTGGGCCATGGTGGAGGAGTCAAAAACATGTCCATCCATATGTTTTGCTGCTATAGTGGATCTTCTTGTTCACTCGCGCACCTGGATCCGGACGTCGACGCCTAGTGATATGTATAGGATCCTGCAAGAGGGATCATTAGTGCTGAATAAATATGTAGTCTCAATTAATATAAAAAAGAATAATTATGAAGAGACATACCAGCAGGATGTTGTTGAAACATGAAACCCGCTATGGGACTTTCATGTTGTGGTGGAGGGGGAAAGACGAAGCTCGACGAGGGAGCATGGTGTTGTGGGTGCTGCCACGCCGAACTGCGAGCCTGGTCAGGAGGGGGTGGATGGGGAGTCGACTACTGTTCTAGGCATGGACGTGGCTGCTATTGTTGCATGGAGGGACACGGCTGTTGCTGCTGCCGGTGCTGAACAACGTCCGAAGTGCGGGTGCACGTGATAGCTTCGTAGACATCTCATATCTTATGCTCCATTTGCATGAACCATGGATGGAGCTAAGACCTAGGTACCACAAGAGGTTGAGATGACAGTTGCCGCCCATTGTTCATCACGTCGTTATTAAGATTGTATGCCAACTCAGCCTGAAATTGTCATGATGATTATTAAGTATGGATGACAAAGTATGTAACAACAAGATGCATTACATAAATATAATAAATGTTACCGCATACTGCCTAGATCCCAAGTATCATAGCTCGGGTACGTATCCGACGTAAAAGGGTATGGTATCTCATCTGCATTAGAGTGTTGAACGATGCGTAACCATGTCCCTCTCATGTACTGATCCAAATATGCATTGTATCCACCGAGATCAAATCCGACATCCTCGTGCGACAGACATTGAGCGGCAGTATTCGAGTCTGTAACGTACTACTGAGGCCTTTGGAGCCACTGAGCTTGTATCATGCTTGTCCCCTTCATTGTGATCTTGTAATTGAGGTGTGTGTTTAATGATTAATTGGTGCTTCACCGTAAACAATAGTGAAAGACAATGTAATATTCAGTAAGTATAAAATACATGTGGACTACTACTTACAGCGGGTTCTGTGTAGGGTGTGGCTGGACCATCTGCCGAAGACTAAATTGTCTCATAACCCGCTGCTGCGCCATCTCATCGTTGAAGACATTGAAGATGATCTTCCATTTCGTCATCCAGTAACCCCGATATCTTGTGCATAGCTCAGAAATACCGCTGGGGTATCTGGCATGTATGGTTGCTTGTGTGTACGTTTGCCAGATAACCCAAGTGTACATATCGAACTGCTCATTTAATGAATTGTAGGCTCGCCTAGTCTGTTCACTAGCAAAGTGTCTCTGTGGAAAACATAAGTGAGTTTAAGCCATAATTTACGCAAAGAAGGTGGATTAAATTAGACAACGAGACATCCTTGCGACGTATCCATCACAGATCGAAAGTAGGCATGTCGATGTTTTCAGCATCAAACATGTTTCCCACAGTGAAACCCTCCTCGACATCTATGTTTGGTCATCCTATAGAGAACCTATCCGAGGACAACAATTGTAAAAATAGAGGTCATCCAAGAAGGTTCGACTTGGCCGTCGAAAGCTGGCAACCGTTGAACATACCTCGGTATGTAGCCGCTAAGACTTCTGAACCTCAACTCCTCGGTGTGATCTCATTCGGCATCACAGCTCTCGCGACCTCTAGGGAAATAGGTACGTAGCACGCACTTATAGTGGTGACTTGGTTCTCTGTGAACAACACCTTCCCTAGAAGCCACATTAGGTACGCCTCCACGCTACGAGTGATCTATGTCGCATTCATAGGGACTTGTGGATACCCCGAAAAATTCTGGATCTGTATTCATGTAAAGAGAAAGTATTAGTTAATAAATTGAACCATGCCAAATGAAACATATGCGTCTTAGGAACTAACCCTGAAATGTTGCAACCAGTCATACTTAGGTCCGTGAGGCTGTAACGCAAGGGCCGAAGCCCGATCATAAATATCCAAGAAACGTGCTGCCATAGATTCCTCCCAATCTGGCGGGTCCTCTAATAGTCCTATGGCAGGTCCTGCCAATGGTAGTCCGAGCAACATTGAAACATCGTCTAGAGTAGGATCCATCTCACCCCAACGGAAGTGGAACGTTTGGGTCTTAGGCCTCAATCAGTCCACTAAGCAGGTGAGCAAAGAGGAGTCAATGACAAGGTGCCTTGATGTCTTAGTGGACTCAACTACACATGTGAAAGGTAAAAGCCCGACCCATTCCAACCTCCATATCACACAACATAAGAATTCAGTTAGTGTGTCCCGTTAATACACCTGCTTGGAATAAATAAGTAAAACATGTACCTATCAACCCAATCTGGGTGTATCCTTTACTCCACCTTAGCAGTGCGAGTGAGAACGGGTACGAGCTTGTGCTCATTTAATAGCGCAACACGATGCTTACTATCAATGTCCGGCTTAAGCAAAAACATTCTCTCCACTACTATAGTAATGAAAGATAGTGCCACATGCCATAGAAATTTAAAACGTTGTGCCATACTTGGTACAAATGAAAGGATAGTGCCTTACTTAGTACAAACAACAAGACAACTCCATAGTTAATACATACTTAATACGAACTTAAAACATAGTGCCTCACTTAGTACAAATTAAAAGATAGTGCCACACTTAATACAAACTTAAGCTCTTGCTCTTCCTTTCCCTTGTTCTTCCTGGCTGCCTTGTCCAAGCCTAGTGCCCCTTGCTATGACGAAAGCGGAATCATCGGCAATATCACCATCTCTATCTTCATCCTCCATCTAGTTTTGCATGTGCCCATCTATCTTGTCAGCTTTCACCTTGCCACTGGCATAATCATCTACATTTCCTCATTTTGCATGACTGCTCTACCCTACTTTCTAAACATCATCTCCATCATGGTACACATAATTTGTCATTGAATCATGCATCCCTTCACTACTCTGGCCATAATCATAACTACATTCGGCTTCAGGTGCACTAATCGGCTTCACCACGAGGAGCAATAAGGCGACATGATTACATCCCCTACTCTCACATGCTTGTTACCAGTGCACCCACTAAGAGTCCCGCTCTATATGCTTCAAATAAAAGTAAATATTTGAACGCGACCGGGTCCATAATGAATGAACACCTATGATGTGTGTTTCAATATTAAATCCTTAACATTCGGCTAGCCATTATGTCAACTGACTAACATACCAAGTTTCAGGGAAAGTCACTAGCACCTCAATGTAATGAAATTCACTCAGATCAGCTCCCATCTCATTTGTTTGGATAGTACGAGGACCATAGTGAAAACCTAACTTCACTACATCACACATCTTTGTTGGCCTAAACAATTATTCGACATGGACATATATTAAGAAGAAGGACAAAGCTACCGGAAATATTGAAAATATTCACACACTAACTACATATATTCGCAGAACTAAATATGACGAGAATGAATGTTGAATGTTACCCTTGAAGCGCACGAAGAAACAACAAACGATGGAGAATAATGACGAACACCAAGAGATGACCGACAAACACAGCAGCCTCCACCACCACCACCTACACCTACACCACCACCACAACCACCTCCACCTTCACCTTCACCTTCACCACCACCACGTCCACTACCACCACCAAAATGGTAAACACCACCACCATGAGCTACCCCATCAAGAGATCGAGGGTTCCCTTGCCTCCTCTAAGCCTCTAGAATCCAACCACGGTGAACAATGGGTAATAAATCGGGTCAAATTTTGTAGAAAAATTGGGGCATGGAAGAGGGTAGAGAGAAGAGGGAAAGAAAGAAGAAGAAGATAGGAGGAAGAATGGGGTGCGGCGCGTCCTGGCTTTCCAACGTCTTATCGGCCTCGCCGAGGCTGACTGGGTACATGGCCCTCTTCCATAGAAGGCTAGCTCTGCGTACATGGACGTCTTTCTTGGCTCCATCACCACGCCCAACTGGCGGTCCGTATGGAAGTGATGGGCATAGGTGAACACCAAGTTCTTCCTCAGGCTGGCCTCCCTTGACCGTCGCTAGACCATAGAAAGAAGAGGGTGACATGGCTTACCACTCGACCCCCTCTCCAAGTTGTGCTATCAAGAGCATGAGACCAATCACCTACTTGTACAGTGCACACCTTCTAGATGATTACCTGGCGTGAAATCCTATCTTTGTGTCGCCTCCGAGTGCTCCCGCGAAATGCCATTGCGAGCTTCTTCCCTTGGTGCACTAGTAGAAAATAGACCTTATGTTTGGATCTTTAGTCCTGGTTTGATTTCAGCCCGGTAATAATGTGCCCATTAGTCTCGGTTTCAATGGTTAGTAGCATTCGTGCGCACGGGCATCTTTAGTCCCGATTCATTTTATACCTATAGTCCAGGTTTTATCACAAACCGGGACTAAAACCGGGACTAAAGCTATGATGGCAGACTAACGTCCGACTGGGGCCCACTTGAGCCCATTTAGTCCTGATTTCTGTCACAAACCGGGACTAGAGGTAGCCATTTAGTCCCGGTTTGTATAACCAACTGGGAACTAAGATTTTCCTATATAAGCCCTTCGTCCAGACCGAGCCCATTTCTCTGTTTTCTCCGTTCCCTCTCTGTTTTTCCCCTTAGCTCAAGCTCATCCTCCATTTTTTGCCAAGATTTGTCAAGATTTGAGGCACCCCGTCTCTCAAAGTGTTCACAAAGGTTAGCAACTTTTTCCTTTCATCTCTCATTGCTAGATTAGCTCGTGCAATGCTCTGTAAGTATAGTGATTTGTGGGCTTTAGTTTGGGAGTAATTGTGTTGGACCAAACACGGAGAAAGAGGAGTTCTAATGGAAGGGAATGAAGAAGAAGAGGATGATGACAACTATCATGTGTTTCCTGAATATGATGGTACTATAATGGGGGAAGAAGTTGAAGAAGAGGCACCAGATGAGCCTGCTGATGATCTTGGTCGGGCTATTGCTGAAGCAAAGAGAAACTATGCAAGTGAAAAGGAGAAGTTGAAGTTGCAACGAATGTTAGAGGATCACAAGAAATTTTTGTACCCAAATAAGCTGGGTACCACACTGGAATTGCTGCAATGGAAGCCAGAGAACAGTGTATGTGACAAGGGATTTGAAAAGTTGCTGAAAATGTTGAAGATGCTTCTAAAGGACAACGAATTGCCCGATAATACGTACGAAGGAAAGAAGGCTATCTAGCCTCTAATATTATAGGTGCAGAAGGTACATGCATGCCCTAATGACTGCATCCTCTGCCACGGTGAGGAGTACAAGAATTTGAATGCATGCCTAGTATGTAGTGTGTTGCGCTATAAGATCCACTGCGATGACCATGGTGACGATGTTGAGGGCCAGCGCCCTAGGAAGAGAATTCCTGCCAAGGTGATGTGGTATGATCCTATAATACCAGGGTTGAAACGTTTCTTCCAAAACAAAGAGCATGCCAAGTTGATGCGATTGCACAAAGAAGATCATAAGGAAGACTGGAAGTTGAGAGTACCTGCTGATGGGTCCCAGTGGAGGAAAATCGAGAGAAAGTGGGGGACTTTGCAGATGATCCAAGGAACATATGGTTTAGTTTAAGTGCAAATGACATTAATCCTTTTGGGGAGCAGATCAACAATCATAGCACTTGGCCTGTGACTTTATGCATCTATAACCTTCGTCCTTGGTTGTGCATCAGGCGGAAGTTCATTATGATGCCAGTGCTCATCCAAGGCCCCAAGCAACCCAGCAATGGCATTGATGTGTACCTAAGGCCATTAGTTGAAGAACTTTTACAGCCGTGGGATAAAAAAGGTGTATGTGTGTGGGATGAGCACAAACAGCAGGAATTTGACCTATGAGCATTGATGTTTGTAACAATCAATGATTGGCCTCCTCTTAGTAACCTTTCACGACAATCAAACAAGGGATACCATGCATGCACACACTGTTTAGATGATACTGAAAGTATATATTTGGATAAATGTAAGAAGAACGTGTACATAGGACATCGTTGATTTCTTGCGATCAAGCATCTCTTAAGAAAAGAAGGTGAGCATTTCAAAAGTGAGGTAGATCATCGGAAGAAGCGTGACCATCGTACTGGTGATCATATACTTCATATGGTCAAGGATTTAAATGTAATCTTTGGAAATGGTCCTGGTAGACAATCTGTTCCAAATGACGTTCACGGACACACACCCATGTGGAAGAAGAAACCTATATTTTGGGACCTACCTTATTGGACAGACCTAGAGGTCCACTCTGCAATCAACGTGATGCACGTGACGAAGAATGTTTGCATGAACCTGCTAGGCTTCTTGGGTGTGTATGGGAAGACAAAAGATACACCAGAGGCACGGGAGGACCAGCAACCTATGCACGAAAAAGATGGCATGCATCCAAAGCAGTATGAAGGTCCTGCCAGCTACGCTCTTAGGTAATAAGAGAAGGAAATATTCTTTGAATGCCTGCTCAGTATGAAGGTCCCGTGTGGCTACTCGTCTAAATATGACAGAGAAAAAGTTCCAAAACCTAAAGTCTCATGACTGCCATGTGATTATGACACAATTGCTTCCGGTTGCATTGAGGGGGCTTGTATCGGAAAATGTTCGATTAGCCATTGTAAAGCTATGTGCATTCCTAAATTCAATCTCTCAAAAGGTAATCAATCCAGAAATCTTACCAAGGTTACATAATGATTTGGTGCAATGTCTTGTCAGTTTCGAGTTGGTGTTCCCACCATCCTTATTCAATATCATGACGCATGTCCTAGTTCACCTAGTCGAAGAGATTGCCATTATGGGCCCTGTATTTCTACACAATTTGTTCCCCTTTGAGAGGTTCATGGGAGTCTTAAAGAAATATGTTCATAACCGTGCTAGGCCAGAAGGAAGCGTCTCCAATGGCCATGAAATAGAGGAGGTCATTTTGTTTTGTGTTGACTTTATCCAGATCTTATGCCGGTTGGTGTTCCTGAATCGCGACATGAGGGAACACTAGGTGGAAAAGGCACGTTAGGAAAGGATTCACGAATATGTAGATATGAGCATTCTTGGGTGCAACCAGACTACATAGTTCTACAAAATTCTACCTTGGTGGCTCCGTATATCAAGGAACACATGGATATTGTGCACTCCAAGAACCCGGAGCAGTCTGAGCCCTGGATCAAACGTACACACATGGCGTCATTCGACGGTTGGTTGCAAACACGTCTCATGCATGGCGATGCTGTTAGAGATGAGTTGTACTTGCTTGCCAAGTCACCATCTTCGACTATATTGACTTTCAAAGGGTACGAGATAAATGGGAATACATTTTACACGATCGCCCAAGATACAAAGAACACCAACCAAAATAATGGTGTCCGCTTTCATGCAGCAAACACCAATAGGACAAAGGACACATATTATGGTTACATAGAGGAGATATGGGAACTTGATTATGGCAACAATTTCAAGGTCCCTTTGTTTCGGTGCAAATGTGTCAATCTGAAAGGAGGCGGGGTAAAGGAAGACCCGCGGTATGGAATGATAATAGTGGATCACAACAACCTTGGGTATAGAGACGAACCGTTCGTCCTAGCCAATGATGTGGCACATGTTTTCTATGTGAAGGACATATCTACAAGCCGCGAAAAAGAAAAGATAAGGAAGCGAATACATCATACGATTAGCAAAGTGCCACATAGTTCTTTTAGGGAAAAGAAACATCATGGGAGTGGAGGACAATACAACCATGTCACAAGATTATGAAAAGTTTCATGAAATTTCTCCCTTCACAGTGAAGACTAACCCAAGCATCCTGTTAAATGATGAAGATTGTCCATGGTTACAGCGCAAAGGGACACTTCAAAGAAAGAGTTTTATACTCCAAGATCCCACTCTTGGATGTGACCGGCATCACCGTCATCACTTTCTTCTCTAGTGAGTTTTCGGACTTATCTGGAAAGTCCCACTTCGGACAAACCGGAGGGAATCTTTCTGTAAGAGTTAGGGTATATAAATATGTGTGTGTTTTGGCATTTGAAATGCTAAGAAACATTATCTAGGAGTTTATGTGCAAAGAAACATTATCAAAAAAATCATTAAATGGATGAAAAATTATGTGCAAAGAAAATATTTTTCATCCATTTAATGATTTTTTTGAGCTAAATGACCCTGAAATTGAAAAGCACTAGAAGTTAACTCTAAAAAGGATGAAACTTGGCATGGTATCATCATTTCACCCACATAACATGTGCTACAAAGTTGAGAGGGTTCCGTCAAAAACTGGATGCACTTCGTGTACAAACTGGACAATCTCTTTCCAAGTATAAGGGTTTCAAACGAATACTCATGTGTTACAATGGCATTTCATTTTTAAGGTTATTTCAACTGGAGACATTTTGCGCTTTCAATATGGACAATTCAAAGCCATGTCATGAATTTTCTACCCTTTCTGACTTCATTTGCTATTTTCATTCGTTTCATGATTTTTTGAGCCAAATGACTCTGAAATTGAAAAGCACTACAAATGAACTCCGAAAAGGCTGAAAGTTGGCATGGTATCTGTTAGGGCATATTTTCTCCCTAAGTGATTTTGGTGATTGATAACAGTACCTCTACGGACTAATCGTGTGCATTGAGCATTTCAGATAATACATGGCAAGGCACAAGACGATTCGGCGCCCCTCGATGTATTTCAAGCACAATGGCTTCTACGGTTCTATGTGGTGGTTTTGAGTCGTAGGAAAGCCGTACTATTAAGAGGGGGTCCATGTGGGAAAGGTTTGGGTGGAATCATCATACAGACACACACACACTTCTACTTTCCATCACCTTTCCCTTGCAGCAATGGAGCCCCACCTGTTCTTTTCATGCATGTGCACAAAGTCCAGAGGTAGTACCGCTCTCAGAGCGGTAGTACTCTTTCGGGGCAGTAGTACCTCTCCAAGGTAGCGGTAGTACCGCTTCAAGGTAGCGGTAGTACCTCTTCGGGGCAGTAGTACCTCTCGCTAGGTTACTGCCGCTTTGTCGGACTTTTTGCGCATACTTTCCTAGCGGTGGTAGGCCCGGTAGTAATATCTTTACTAACGGGGTGGTGTGTCTACCAAGCGGTAGTACTGCTCCTTACCTAGCGGTAGTATCGCTCCTCCCAAATGGTAGTACCGCTAGGGGTAGTGGTAGTACCGCTCCTCGCCAGCGGTAGTACCGCTAGGGGCAGCGGTAGTACCGCTCCTCACTAGAGGTAGTATCGCGCTGCGGGTGCTGTTTATGGGGGGTAACGGTTGGATTTGTCCCCCCACTATATAAAGGGTTCTTCTACTCTTAGAACCCTACCTTTGAGCAACCGAGACTCCATTGTTGCTCCTAAGCTCATATGTGCATGATCTCTCTCCCTAGCCAATGAAACTAGTTGATTTCCTAGGGATTGGTTGAGAAGGCCAAGATCTACACTTAAACCAAGAGATATTTGATTCCCTCACTAATCCCTTGCGGATCTTGTTACTCTTGGGTGTTTAAGCATCCTAGACGGTTGAGGTCACCCCGGAGCCACATTCCATTGTGATGAAGCTCCCTGCTCTTGTTGGGAGCCTCCAAGCTTTTTGTGGAGATAGCCCTAACCTTGTTTGTAAAGGTTCGATTGCTGCCTTCAAGGGCACCAATAGTAGAATCATGGCACCTCGCATTGTGTGAGGGCATGAGGATAATACTGTGGCCCTAGTGGCTTATTGGGGAGCATTGTGCCTCCACACCGCTCCAACGGAGACTTGCTTCCTGTCAAAGGGAAGGAACTTCGGTAACACATCCTCATCTTCACCGGTTCCACTTGTGAATATCTCTTACCTTTACTTTGTGTATGTTATTGTTGTAGCGTATTTCGTGCTTGCATTAGTTGTCATGGTAGGTAGCATAATATAGGTTACTCACCTAGTTGTTAATTTAGAGAACCTTTATGTTGCTAACCCTAACTTGTTAAGAAAAGCTAAAAATTGGTAGTTGCCTATTCACCTCCATGTAGTCAACCATATCGATCCTTTCAATTGGTATTTGAGCCATGTCTCTTTATTAAGGGTTTCACCACCCGAAGAGTATGGTTGACGATGGAGAGGGAGTTAGTGGTCCACCCGAGGCCATGGCCTTGAATTCGATCACAAGGGACGACTTGAATGAGGCTATGGCCTCCCTCAGGTCCTCCATGACGAATGACGTCAAGTCCATGTTTAAAGAGTTGCTTGAGGGGTTGAAAAATTCTCCCTAACCGACGTTGGTGGTTAAACCTACCAACACGGAATCGGAGGCCAATTCCACCAAGGAAGCAGCTAAAGGTATGCAACCTTCTTCCCCTCTCAACAAGAATGGGACAGGAACCTTTGCCTCGGTTCCACCTCCCCCGGTCTATGGAGGACCGGTTCCTACACTGCATATTAATAATCTTGGTCCTCCTCCTAAGCTTGTTAAGGGTGAGTTTGCTAACTGGGTGTTTTGCATTAAGTCTCATTTGAATCACAGCTCAACAAATTTATGGAGAATCATTGAGCAAGGCTTCTACCCGCATGATCCAAGCAATCTCACGCCAAGAGAAGAAGCGGACAATCAATATAATCATTCCGCATTGTTCATTCTTCACTCCGCCGTGCCTCCTGAAGATCTTCCTCACTTGCGTCCTTTCACTCGTGCCAAGGAATGTTGGGAGCACATCATGGTGTTGTACAAGGGAAGCTCACGCATTCAACGGTCCAACTATGAAGTGGTTCTTGATGAGGCCGATGAGTTTGTGATGAAGGAAGATGAGGACCCTCGAGATCTCTGTCGAAGGGTGACTGCTCTTGTTGTTGCTCTCCAAGATCACGGGAGCAAGGATGTGGATGACACATGGATCAAGCACAAGTTTCTCAAGGCCATCATGTCATTCAACAAAGCCATGTCATGTGTCATTTCTCAAAGGCCAGATTTTCACACCTTGTCCTCCGATGAAGTGTTGGATGAATTCATTGCAATGAGTATCATGAACAAGACTTTTGATAATGCGCTTGCTCGGGTTCAATCAAAGACAGCTTCACCCAACCTTGCCTTCAAAGCCAAGGCTGTTTCTGATGAATAAGAGAAAGCGGAAGGGGATGGGTTCCCTGAAGACACTAAGTATGCTTATCACGAGCACATGGCTCTTACATCAAGGAAATTCTGGGGCAACAAGAGAAAATCAAGTCCCAACTTCTCGAAGAGTAACTCGAGTGGGTCCAAGACCAAGCAACGTGTGAGGACATGCTATAACTGCGGCAATGTGAGTCACTTCGTGGCAGATTGTCCTTATGAGAAGAGGGAAGACAACGGTGGCAAGCTCATTCGCAAAGACAAAGCCAAGTCTTTCCCAAACAAGAGAAACTTTGTCAAGAAACCTCATCCAAAGGGTATGCTGGTAGTTGAAGAGTACACCTCCGATGATGACGATGATGATAGGGTGGCGACGGCTACGGTAGCCATTGCCACCTCCTCTCCCAAGGTGTCTCTCTTCGGTGCCCCCAATGACAACCGCATCGCCAAGTGCCTTATGGCCAAAGGTATCGATCAGGTAACACCCAACATTAAGACCACCATCACTACTACTCATTCATTGTTAAACTGTGTTGATGATAGTGATGCTGTGGAACTTAATGAGCATGATTTTGACAAATTTCTGTGTAAAATCAAAGAAGAATCCAAGAAGTATTTTGTTGCTCTTTTGGAACAACTAGGTGAGGCTAATGACCTCATTGAGTCTCATGAGGAGACTATCTCCGAGATGCAAGGACATAGTCGTCACTATGCAGATGAGATTGTTGAATTATCTATTGCTCTAGAAGAAGAGCGAGTCTTTGTTTGGCTCTTGAGGAGTCACACAACGATGATTGTGCTAAATTACAAAAAGAGCTAGATCACGCTATTGTTCTTACCCGTGTGCTTAAGTCTGAAAAGGCTGCACTTGGGGTGGGCCATGATAGACTCAAGGAAGATTTTGATACATTTGACAAGGCCCACAAGGTCATGAAAGGTGCACATTTCTCCCTGAAGGAGGATCATGATCAACTCCACGGAATGCTTACCAAGGAGATCTCTACATGTCCTACTTCTGTTTTAATTGATAATGCTTGTGCAACTAACCCTTTTTGTGAGCATGTACATCTCGTGGAGAAAAATGCTAAGTTGAAGGATCAATTTGAGAAGGGCCTTGTGTCATGCATCCATGTCGAGAAGAACCTAAACGACCTTCTGGGTAATCAAAAGGAAGTTGTAGGAAAGGAGGGACTTGGACTTACATCCAAGTCTAAAATAAAAAGGAAGAACATGAACAAGCGATTTCTTACTCTCAAGGACATTTTTGTCAAAGAGGGTGAGGGGACTCAGAAGGAGAACAAGAACAAGGTAGGGGGTGGTGATGCCAAGAAGGGCAAAACCATCCCTACCAACACAACCGACGAATTTAATCCTTCTTATGTTTTATGTCATGCTGGTGATGGGCATATCTATGCCAGCTTTGTTGGTTCTTATTATGAGTCCATTGAATAGGCTATTGGGGTTCTTAAGACCCTTGTTTCTAACATCAAAGCACCCATTCAAGAATGGGTACCTAAAACCAAGCCTCGATCTGTTGTAGGAGTTTGCTTCCAGTGGGGTGTCATGGTTGCTCGATAGTGGAGCAACAAATCATATGATCGGAAGCAAGGACTTGGTGGTGGACATGCATCCTACTCCATCTATGCCCACCCATGTCGAATTTGCTGATGCTTCAAAGTCTAAGGTATTGGGATTTGGTAAGGTGGTCATCTCTCAAGATTTATCTATTGAGAAGGTCATGCTTGTTGAGTCCCTTGCTTATGATTTACTTTCTATTCGTCAACTTGCAATTATGGGCTTTGCCACATTCTTTAATCTTGATACTGTGGCCCTTTTGTGGAGCAAGACTCTTAAAGTAGCGTATGTTGGATATGTCAAAAATGGTCTCTATGTGGTGAACTTTTCACAGCGACCCACTAAGACTATGACTTGTCTAATGGCTAAAGTTGATCTGTGCTGGCTTTGGCATTGCCGACTAGCTCATGTCAATATGAGATCTTTGCAAAGTCTCCTCAAAGGGGACCATGTTCATGGACTAAAAAATGTGAGTTTTGCCAGAGATCGTGCTTGTAGTGCTTGTATTGAAGGGAAGATTCATGAAACTGCTCATCGTCCCACGACTCTCATTTACACTAAGAGTCCCTTGGAGCTCCTTCATATGGATCTCTTTGGTCCTCCATCGTTTGATAGTCTTGTGGGTAGAAAGTACTGCTTGGTGATTGTTGATGATTACTCAAGATACACTTGAGTATATTTCTTCAAGAGGAAGAGTGAGACTCAACCGACCGTCATCAACTTTGCTAATGAAGCTCAACATCAACATGAAGCAAAGATTTTAATGATTAGAAGTGACAACGGCACCGAGTTCAAGAACTACACCCTGGATGAGTTTCTCAGTGATGAGGGGATCAAGCATCAATATTCAGCAACATCCACCCCTCAACAAAATGGGGTGGCGGAGAGGAAGAACCGTACGTTGATGGAAGCGGCAAGAACAATGATGGCGGAATTCAAATCTCTGTACAACTTTTGGCCCAAGCCATCAATACAACATGTCATGCATCCAATCGGCTCTATATTCGCAAAGGCTTGAACAAGACTCCATATGACATCCTCACCGGAAACAAGCCCAACCTCAAGCACTTCAGGGTCTTCGGGTGTAAGTGTTTCATTCTCAAGAAATGTGCACGTTTAGCTAAATTTGATTCTAGAGATCAAGAGGGAATTTTTGTTGGTTATGCTACAAACTCTCATGCTTACTGTGTCCTCATTAAGTCCACCAGACTCATTTAAGAGACGTGTAACGTGGAGTTTGATGAAAATAATGGCTCCCAGGCGGAGTTAAGTGGTCTTTGTGATGTAGGTGATGAAATTCCACCCGAAGCCATAAGAAGAATGGGGATGGCTCAAATACTCCCCATTGAGGAACCCCTTGTAGCTGAAGGACAAGGACAATGCTCTAATCAAGTGGAGCCATCACCCTCGCTATCCCCACACGCTTCCGATGAACAAAGTGAAGACCCTCAACCAGCTGAACAAGATCAAGGACGAGATCAACCACACGAAGATGGTGATGCACCAAATGATGCCCAAGTTCTTACACAAGGTTCCGAATCTGCTCAAGATCAAGATCAAGTGCACCCACAATATCAAGATCAAGAGCAGCCACAAGATCAAGAACAAACCAGTGAGCTTGCTCAAGACGAAAATCAAGTTGATCAGGTTGTTGCTCCTCCATTTCCTATCGTGACACCTAAAAGGGGTCGCGGTGCCAAGGCAGGATCAAAACTCAAGGCCAAGGCCAAACAACGTGATCAAGTTGATGCTCCTGTAGCATCGCGCAGCCAAGATAGCATCCAGGCTAAGGGTCAAATCACATCTTATGAAGAATGTGCCTGGAAGCTTAAAAAGGGGAGTATCCACTCGTCAACAAATTTTAAATTATTGTGAGCATCACGTGTTTGTTTCGTATTGTGAACTCAACAGGTACAGGAAGCGCTCGATGATGACGATTGGCTTATGGCCATGCATGAAGAACTGAACAATTTCGAGCGCAATCAAGTTTGGGAATTAGTGCCAAGACCAATCGAGGAACATAATGTCATTGGACCAAATGGATCTTCAAAAACAAGCAAGACGCCAATGGGTTTGTGGTTTGAAACAAGGAAAGACTGGTGGCTCAAAGCTACTCCCAAGTCGAGGGTATCGACTAAGGTGAAACCTTTGCCCCTGTTGCTCGTCTTGAATCTATTCGCATGCTGCATTTGCATCTCATCATGATTTCAAATTACAACAAATGGATGTGAAGAGTGCATTTCTAAATGGTCCCTTGAATGAGTTGGTATATGTCAAACAACCCCCAGGGTTCGAACATCCCAAGCTCCCCAATCATGTGTACAAACTTAATAAGGCACTCTATGACCTTAAACAAGCCCCACGTGCATGGTATGAGTACCTTACCAAGTTGTTGCAAGATCGTGGGTTTGAAATTGGGAAGATTGATCCCATCCTTTTTACCAAAAAGGTCAAAGGCGATTTGTTCATATGCCAACTATATGTTGATGATATCATTTTTGGTTCTCCTAACGAATCTTTCAATGAAGAGTTTGCTGCACTAATGACCGAGAAGTTTGAGATGTCAATGATGGGTGAGTTGAAGTTCTTCCTCGGATTCGAGATTAAACAAGGTTTAGAAGGAACCTTCATCAAACAAGCCAAGTACACTCAAGACATGCTCAAGAGGTTCGAGCTAGAGGATGTCAAGACGGTCAAGTTTCCCATGCCAATCAGATGCAAGCTTGACAGTGATCCCGATGGTAAAGAAGTGCATCAAAAGGTATATCGCTCCATGATTGGATCCCTTCTTTACCTTTGTGCATCTAGACCGGATATCATGTTGAGTGTAGGGATTTGTGCACGGTTTCAATCTGCACCAAAGGAAAGCCACTTTGCGGCTGTGAAACGAATCTTTCGATATTTGGCTCATACCCCAAATTTTGGCCTATGGTATCCCAAAGGAGCAAGCTTCAATCTAGTGGGCTATTCTGACTCAGATTGGGCGGGATATTGTGTAGAGAGGAAGTCAACTTCTGGAGGATGTCAATTTGTTGGTGTTTCACTGGTAAGTTGGTCTTCAAAGAAGCAAAGTTGTGTCTCACTATTTTCCACGAAGTTGAGTATGTTGCAGCTGCAAGTTGGTGTGCACAGTTGCTATGGATGAGGGAAAGTTTCATGGATTATGGTGTCACTTGTGACAAAGTGGCTCTTCTATGTGACAATCAAAGTGCTATCAAGATTTCTCCTCACTCCGGTGCAATATAGCAAGACCAAGCATATTGATATTCGTCATCACTTCATCCGTGAGCATATCAAGCGTAATGATATTGAGGTTCACTTCATCAACACTCAAGAGCAACTTGCAGATATTTTCACTAAGCCCCTAGATGAAGCAAGGTTCCGGGAGTTAAGGCATGAGCTAAATATCATTGATTCAAGTAATGTGGATTGAAACTAGGCACTCTGCACCTCACTCAGCATTATATCTTGCTCTAGGTTTAGGCATGGACATAGGGTGAGTGTTGTTCTCTCAATGAACTTTTCCTCCCCCCATTATGCATAAATCGATCAAGTCTTTCACATTAGCCATTATTGATGGCGCTTGCGCTTCAAAGATGAGATTTGGTCATGAACCCAAGGATAATTCTTCGCGGTGTCATACCATTTATCTCAAACATAGGTGGCTCCGGCCACCGCCCCCTACTTGCAAAAGAGGGTTATAACAATGCCAATGAGTATATTTTGCTTGTGTTTCTATTCTGGCATTGACTGGTATGTGGCCATATTGTTTTCTCGCTATTTTGGCAATTTCTGGAATTTTTCTAAATATTCAGGCACGGTACTACCGCTCCGTTGGCGGTACTACCACTGTCAGGAAGCGGTACTACAATTCTGAAAGCGGTACTACCGCTGACAGAGTTCTTACAGCCTCAGGGGGAGCGATATTACCGCTGCAAGCAGTACTAGAGTGATGACAAGCGGTACCGCGATGGCCAGCCCGGTACTACCGCCCTACCCGAGCCATGGGGGGTATTCAAACATGGGAGGCAGTTTTTCTCCCCATCTTCTTTCTCTCTCGTGGAGTTCTCTCTCTTTCTCTCAAAACAGATCGAAGGGGATCTCCCTCCCCGGCTCTTCTCCTTCCGTACTAGTTGAAGGGTTCCCCCCTTCCTCCTCCTTGTGCCCTGGATCCTGGTACTACCCCTATTCCTCTTCTCTTTATTTGGTTTTCATGTTTCTAGGGTTAGGGGCTTGGTGCATTGTCTCCATTGTTATGGCATGATTTTCTTTGTTACATGTATGGGAGGATTACATTGTGTTTAGTTGAATAGATCATGCATAGTTTGGGTCTCCGGTTGTACCAAATCTCCGGTTATATCAAATCTGCACTGTGAGATCTGTAAACAAGCGGTACTACCGCTCCGCGCGCGGTAGTACCGCTCTACAGAAAGCGGTACTACTGCTTTGCAAGCGGTACTACCGCTGTCAGAAAGAGGTACCACTGTTGTACCCTTTATGCATGATCTGATCTGTTTTCTTTTGAATTTCTCCTGTGTTCTGGACTTTGCCATGACTTCTTTCTGTGGTTTTCCTGTGTTTGTGTTGCGTGTCACAGGTGGTGGCTCCCGTCGCTCAAACCCGGTTCGTGCAACACAGTCCAAGAGGAACCGCAACCCTGATATTCCGGAAGGTTCTAACCCTGCGAAGCGCAGTGTCAAGCGGATTGCATCCAAGGACAAAGAGGCCAACATTAACTATGATTCTATGCCTCTTACTGAATTTGTGGCTCGCCGCAAGCACAACCCATACGTTAATGAAAGGACTCAGATCAAGGGTTGTGAGCTGTACTGGTCCAAGCTGGAAGCTATGATATATCAACATGTCATCCTGACTAAGAAGAAGAACTGTGCCCAGGTGGAGTGAATCAATCTGAACCATCTCCAGAAAGACCTTGCATACTTTGGAGAAGCTCTAGGGATGGTACAACAGCTGGGTATTAAGGACCTCATCTCATTTCACTTTGACTATGATCCAGAGATAGTGGCACCGTTCTTTGTCTTTTTCCACTTTCATTCTAAAGAGGCTCGTACTATGACCTGGATGACCAATGGATAGAGGCTCTCTGTCACTTTGGGTGATTTTATGAAGCTTATGCATATCCTTGACGAGGGGCTGCTTACTCTTGTTGGTTTGCACCCTCATGCCAACTCTGATGCTACCCCAAAGGACAGGATGTTGCCTTTGTACATCAAGAAGAATGTGCTCAACAACTTCTTGAATGTCATGCATAGGATCTTCCGCAACACTTTGTTTCCTCGGGTTGGCAACAAAGATCAGGTACATTCTTATTTGGTGGACATGATCCTTATGTGTGAGCAGGGACGAACGAAGAACTCTGGCCCTCTCGATGTGTCTCATGTGATGTGGTGTGAGCTTCAAATGGCGGTGTTCAACCGTAAGGTCCCCAATCTATGGGCCTTACCTGTACTTCTTCATCAAGAAGATGTGGTCTAAGTCCCTTCCTCACGTGCCTTTCCCTGTCACTGAGTGCATCAGCCATGAGCCCATCAAAATGCGCCAGAAGAACAAGTGGGCCAACAACTCCACTTCACGTGCTGCTGATCGTATGGAGTCTGAGGCTGAGGAGGCTGATGTTGCTGCTGAGAATGAGAGCAGCCCTGACACACATGCCCGTTCTTCTGCTGAGCCATCTTCGGCCAAGAAGCTGAAGGATCGGATGAGGACCCTTTTCTGCATGCAGGCGAAGGGGCAGTATATGACACATGTGGCCCAGAAGGAGAACCGTCAGAGGGATACCCGTATCATCAGGAAGCTTGACGTGCACTTCTCTAGCAAATTTGAGGAGGTCATCACTCCAGAGGCTGAGTGGCTGCAGGCGAGAGAGCTACAACGGGCTGAGTCTGATTAGGAGGAGTCTGCTAATGAGCCTGAGGAGGAGACTGATGAGGAGGCTGTGGAGGACATTGATGAGGAGTTCGATGGCTGATCTACCGCCTGTGTCATAGGTGTCGAATCTGCCTTTTTGGTGTCCTGATGCCAAAGGGGAAGATAGTGTAGGGATTTGCTTTGCTTTGGTTTATCGTTGTTTTTTCGAGTCTCTATTTGCTGAACCTGACTGGTTTTATCTTGTTGGATAATTTATTATGTGTGTGAGACTCCTAGTCATATGGTATGAGACATATGCTCCTATGTTACCTTTATTGTCTCTCTATATGTTAGCTTGTGAGATCATGTATCTTGTGCCCTTATCTCTATGCTCACATTACCTTGCTTGCTTACTTAGTGTTGTATCATGTTATTGCAAGGAATATCCATTTAGGATTTCTAGGGGGAGTGATTTTCCTTGGATTGTGTGCTTTGCTATTCACATCACTACTCTTAACATGCGCACATCCAGGGGGATTCAATCTCTAGTTTATAGACTTTGGGGTTTGCATATGTCTTTATTATATCCTTTTTGTGCAAATCCGGTATTGTCATCTATTCACCAAAAAGGGGAAGATTGTTAGGACATATTTTCTCCCTAAGTGATTTTGGTGATTGATAACAGTACCTGTGCGGACTAATCGTGTGCATTGAGCATTTCAGATAATACATGTCAAGGTACAAGACGATTCGGCGCCCCTCGGTGTATTTCTAGCACGGTGGCTTCTACGGTTCTCCTTGGTGGTGTTGAGTTGTAGGAAAGCCATACTATTAAGAGGGGTCCGCGTCGGAAAGGTTTGGGTGGAATCATCACACACACACACACACACACACACAGACAAACACATTTCTACTCTCCATCACCTTTCCCTTGCAGCAATAGAGCCCCACCTGTTCTTTTCATGCCTGTGCAGAAAGTCCAATGGAAGTACCGCTCTCAGAGAGGTAGTACCTCTAGAAGAGCGGTAGTACCGCTCCAAGGTAGTGGTAGTACCGCTTCAGGGCGGTAGTACCTCTCGCTAGGTTACTGCCGCATCGTCAGACTTTTTGCGTATACTTTCCCAGCGGTGGTAGGCCCGGTAGTAATATCTTTACTACCGTGGCGGTGTGTCTACCAAGTGGTAGTACCGCTCCTTACCTAGCGGTAGTACCGCTTGTGGTAGCGGTAGTATCCCTCCTCCCAAGCGGTAGTACAGCTACGGGCAGCGGTAGTATCGCTCCTCCCAAGCGGTAGTACAGCTACGGGCAGCGGTAGTACCGCTCCTCACTAGTGGTAGTACCGTGCTGCGGGTTATGTTTGTGGGGGTAACGGTTGGATTTGTTCTCCCACTATATAAAGGGTTCTTCCACTCTAAGAACCCTACCTTTGACCAACCGAGACTCCATTGTTGCTCCTAAGCTCATATGTGCCCGATCTCTCTCCCTAGCCAATCAAACTTGTTGATTTCCTAGGGATTGGTTGAGAAAGCCAAGATCTACACTTCCACCAAGAGATATTTGATTTCCCCACTAATCCCTTGCGGATCTGGTACTCTTGGGTGTTTGAGATCCCTAGATGGTTGAGGTCACTCCGGAGCCACATTCCATTATAGTGAAGCTCCGTGGTATTGTTGGGAGCCTCCAAGTTTTGTGTGGAGATAGCCCCAACCTTGTTTGTAAAGGTTCGGTCGCCGTCTTCAAGGGCACAAATAGTGGAATCACGACTCCTCGCATTGTGTGAGGGCGGGAGGAGAATACGGTGGACCTAGTGGCTTATAGGGGAGCATTGCCTCAACACCGCTCCAACGGAGACATACTTCATCTCAAAGGGAAGGAACTTCGGTAACACATCATTGTCTTCACTGGTTCCACTTGCGTTTAACTCTTACCTTTATTTTGTGTATGTTATTGTTGTAGCGTATTTCGTTCTTGCATTAGTTGTCATGCCTGGTAGCATCATATAGGTTTCTCAACTAGTTGTTAATTTAGTGAACCTTTAGGTTGCTAACCCTAACTTGTTAAGAAAAGCTAAGAATTGGTAGTTGCCTATTCACCCCCCTCTAGTAAACCATATCGAACCTTTTAGTATCATCATTTCACCCACATAGCATGTGTTAAAAAATTGAGAGGGTTACGACCAGAACTGGATGCACTTCGTGTACAAACTGGACAATCTCTTTCGAAGTATCACGGTTTCGAACGAAAACTCATGTGTTACAAAAGGATTTCATTATTAAGCCTATTTCAACACGAGACTTTTTGTGCGTTCAATATGCACCATTCAAAGCCACGTCATCCATTTTCAACCCTTTCTGACTTCATTTTCTATTGTTCATGCATTTAATGATTTTTCGAGCTTAATGACCCTGAAATTGAAAAGTAATACAAATGAACTATGAAAAGGCTGAAACTTGGCATGTTATCATCATTTCACCCACATAGCATGTGCTAAAAAGTTGAGAGCGTTATGGCAAAAACTGGATGCACTTCGTGTATAAACTGAACAATCTCTTTCGAAGTATGAGAGTTTCGAACGAAAACGCATGTGTTACAAAAGCATTTCATTTTTTAAACTTATTTTAACTCCAAACTTTTTGCGCATTCAATATGCACCAAGCAAAGCCACATCATAAATTTTCAACCCTTTCTCACTTCATTTGCTATTTTTCATGCATTTAATTATTTTTGTGAGATATATTACTAAAAGAGGTAAACAAAATATGTTTTTGATTAAAACACCCATTTAAAATAACCTATAAATTACCGAATTTTATATAATGACAAAACACACTAATATTAAACGTCAGGAAAAAGAATCACTCAAAAATCTATTTTTAAACTAAAGTTATTCACAAACTAGTGATTCACACAAATTTCAAAGAATTCAAATTTGAACTATTTAAATTTGAAAACTAGACGCATTAACAGAAAATTTATATTTTTTGACCTAAAGCAAAAATATTCATTCAAAAACTATAAATACTATAATAGTTATTCCAAATCTAACAACAGAAACTTTCGTGTTTAAAACAAAAAAACAAAAAAAGAGAAAATAAACCTTTTGTCCCGGTTGAAGCCGGCAACCGGGACTAAAGGTCCTTTCCCACACAGAATTTGGGCCGCCGAAAAGGAAACATTTAGCCCCGGGTGGAGCCACCAACCTGGACTAAAGGTCCTTTCCCGCGTGGAATTTGGGCCACGGAGGACTAAAGGGAGGCCTTTAGTCCCGGTTGGAGCCACTAACTGGGACTCAAGGTATCTCATTATATATAGTCGCATCGTCCAGGTGCCAATTACAGCACGGGAGAACTCATCAACGCTGCCGCCAGGCCGCCCCGATGCCGAACCGCTCTCGTCGCCGCTCCTCGTCGCTGCTCCTCATCGCCGCCCTCGTCTCCGACTACCGACGCCGGCAGGCCGCCCCACGATGAACCGCTTGCCTCTGCTCCTTGTCGCCGTCCTCGTCTTCGACTGCCGACGCCAAACCTCCATGTTGCCCGCCCCATCGCCGCCCTCGTCTTCGGCCTTGAGGTGACCCACCGGCCCCTACTCCTTCCCCGACCTCCCCCTCTGTTCTTGCCGCCGACGCGAGCAACAACATAGATCTTACTTAGTATATATTAGGGGAATATTATTCATATGTTTGAGCTTAATTAGTATATGATTGCACAAGTGTGTGCGTGTGGATTTGTTGTAGCAGGATTTAAGCATTCTGTGAATGTTCATATTTAAGCAAATCCGAAGTATTAGCGGAATATTCGATAGAGATCAAAATTAGCTTTCGATATTAGAAAACTAGAAGAAGAAATGTAGTGTATTTCAATGTAGTGAATTTTAAATGTGTTTCAATGTAGTGAATTTTAAATGTGTTTCATTTTAAGTGTATTTCATATTTAAGTGTATTTCAATGTAGTGGATGTAATGTTTCATTATTTGATGAAAAGTTTATTAAATAGTTGTAGAAGTTTATTAAAATTTATTTCAATGTAGTGCATTTCAATGTAGTTGACTTCATTGCAATTAATCCATAAGCACAGGAAATGTCTCACGATGATTATTGAGAGTGTCAACTTTGCGGTGACTATCGGGGTGTGTGCGACACGCCTCACCTGCGAGATGGCAAGTTCCTCTCCATCAATCTTGATGAGACCTTCGATGTTTGTATAGTACGCGGCGATGACAAGTGTTTTTTCGTAATTAAGCATGACTTCTGTTTCTTTGCTTCAACATGTAATTTCTGTTTTATACAATTCGCCTAGTTCCTCCTGTGCCATGCAAGAAGGTATGTCTTGGAGATGCTCGGTTTCGAAGACCACGGGAGTATGGAGACACGGAGAGCTAACCTGAGGACTAAACATGGTCACACATTTCTGGTCAAAGTAATGAATGTAGTTAATAACACAAAATTAGGATGCTCAAATTGGCAAGCTCTAGCCAAGGCATATGGATTTCAGGAGGACATGGAAATATCCTTAGATCTTCGTCTTGAAGATCATATTGAAGGTAATATCGACATTTGGGTGTATGTCGATATGTTTCTAGTTTTACCTCCATGTGAGTTTGTCAACCATTTTTTAAATAATTTGCATTCTATATTTAAAAATAGTTGGTGTTCAACCATACTAAGTTTGTTAGTTTATAATTTACAGCTTATTTCCTTTCTTCGAGTGAAACACACAACATAGTTGACACGACACACTACACTTTGGATCACATCTAACTTGGAAGGAGAAGGATGTTCTTATCACCTTTGTTATTGGTGTCCTGTTTGGTAGGGACAACTTCCCGTATAATATGTGACCTGGCATAAATTATACTTCATACATGGCACTAGTGCATAGGTTGAGGGCTCATGACATTCGCGCAAATATCTTGATAAGAGTTGTTAATTAAGTACACTACAATTGCATAAATGGTGTTGATTATGTTCTAACTAGGCTACTATGATGTCCTTCAACACAAACTACCAAATGATGTTGTGCCTCCGTTGATGCATGACGTAGGTCATATGACAATTGAAAGCCCTATGAGGGTTCAGTTTGATTTGCCATACTCGACTGAGTGCAAATCATAAGGACAGCTCCAAATTGAAGCATGGAGAGAAATAAAGAAGAATCGCAAGCCACAAGTTGGAGACTGTTGGATCTCTCTGCTTCATCGTCGAGACATAGGTGTTATTCTGTTTTATGACATTTTACCTAGGAGAGAGGACTATGCCCTATGAGAGAGAACTTTTTCTGGTTTATATTAACTAGGCATGATCGATTAGGATGCTGATTATTATGATGTTTTTTTGTTTTGTGAGATTTATACTTGGTATGTGTTGGTGAATATTGCATGGGAAACAAAAAAATCCTACGTACACGAAGAGCTATCATGGTGATGTTCATCTATGAGAGGGAGATCAGATCCACATACCCTTGCAAATTTCTAAGCGGGAAGCGTTAAGAAGCGTGGTTGATATAGTGGTATAGCTTTGTGATTCGAATCACCGTCGTCCCATGATCCGTACCGATCTAGTGCCGAACGGACGACTCCTCCGCGTTTAGCACACGTACAGCTCGATGACGATCTCCACCTTCTTGATCTAGCAAGAGAGATGGGAAAGAAGATGAGTTCTCCGGCAGCGTGACGGCGTGCCGGTGATGGTGATGATCTATTCCAGCAGGGCTCCGTCCGAGCTCCGTGGAAAAAACGATCTAGAGGAAGAACTATGAAGTAGAGGTTTAGGGTTGCACGTGGCAAAAGTTGTGTTTCAAAAACCCTAAAACCTCTAGTATATATAGGGGAGGGGCTAGCATTGAGGCTCAAGAGAGCCCTAAGGGCGCCGACCGAGAGAGGAGGAGGAGGACTCCAACTCCAATTCGGTTTGGGGAAGGAGGAGCCCCCTCCTTCCTTCCCCCTCCCTATTTTTTTTATTTTCCTTTGATTTTTTCTTTCTAGACGACATAGCCCACTTGGGTTGGCCTCACCAGCCCACTAAGGGCTAGTGCACCAGCCTTGGGCTATTGGGTTCTCTCCCAGGTGGGTGGGCCCCTCCCGGTAAAGACCGAGAACCCATTCGTCACTCCCGGTACACTGCCGGTAATGCCCGAAATCCTTCCGGACGCCAAATCACTACTAGAATTCAGTTATTTGCCGTCAACCTCTTCTTTGCCGTCTGCTGGCTGATGCCAAAGACCCTATTTGTCGTAAGTCACCAAAAAACGGACGGCAAAGAGTAGACTGATGGCAAAGATACTCTTTGCCATCAGTCTTGTCTTTGTCGTCTGCTCGCGCACGGCAAAGAGCAGGAGGGCAGACGGCAAAGAGCACAGGGCAGCCCACCACACACCCCCTCCCACCCCATAACGGTCGCTCTCTTTGCCATCTGCCTTACGCCTCTTTGCCGTCAGGGGGCGGATGGCAAAGAGAGGGCCCCCCTAACGGCTGTCTCCCCCACTCCACACCCCCCCTCTCCGACAGATCCAAACATCGCCCTCGCCTCCTCTCTCTGACTCTCTCACCCCCTCTCTCTACGAGCGTCGCCTCCCTCGCCGCCCCCTCCGCCCGCGCCCTCGCCGTCCTCCCTCCGCCCACACCCTCGCCCTTGCCTTCCTCGCCGTCCTCCCTCCGCTCACGCCCTCTCCCTCCTCGCCGTTCTCCCTCCGCCCGTGCCCTCGCCCTCGGCCTCCCTCATCGTCCACCCTCAGCCCGCGCCCGCGCCCTCGCCCTCCTCGCTGTCCTCCCTTGCCGCCTCCCTCGCCCTCACCCTCGCCCTCCCATCGCCGGCCAGACCCCTCCTCGCCTCCTCAACTGTGATAGTGGTGACCGCCTCTTCCTTGGTTCAGGTCAGTCCTCTCTCTCTCTTTCTCATATTTGCTACAATCTTTAATAGTAGGATCTCTATGATAGGGTTTTGACTTGGTAATGACTATCAAATAGTCCCTTCATGTAGGCACTAGTAGTCGTTTGAGCAGAGGGAGTAGAACAATCGGCTTGCATATTTTGTCTTGTTGTGTATTGTAGGATTAAGCATAATATTCTTTTGCAGCATTTTCATAGAACATGTGTAAAGGCTGAGTATGTGTACGTTTTGACATTCTTATGGTTGCTATGCTTGTTTTTATTAATGTAGGCCGTATGATGTGCTCCGGATCCGATGCGGAATTTCTTCAGTGCCTCCATGTTGTTCTCCGGGTACACATCCTCTCTGCTTATTGCCGAGACGTGTATCACGAGAATAGCGGGGAGGTGCTGCCGAAATTCTGTGTCGCGTCTGGAGCAGAGCATGGGAAAACGAACCCAATCTACACATACTCGGGTGGGATTAGGACCTATCTTTACCTATTAGCGTGTAGGTTGCATGGACGTAATAAAACTCACAAAGTTGATTAGCGGATGAATATAGATGATGAATTATATATTTATTTCTTGTGCGCCCATAGGTATCTAGGCAACATGAGTGATCGTGCTTGGATCTACACTGGTCACCCTAGTCAGAAAGACATGACCAATGAATGGTTAACAAAAACCAGGGGGTTTGTGAGAGCCGCATTTGCAAATGGCCAGCAAAAAACATGGTGCCCCTATCCCAACTACGACAACTTGTAAAAGTAGACAGAGTTTGAAATGGGTAAACACGTGCAGAAGTTGGCTTTTACGCCTAATTATACGGTGTGGACTTTTCATGGTGAGTCTGACAAACGTGCCAGAGCTGAGGTGATTCGTCGTTGCACCGACGAGCATGGTATCGGGATCGAAGACATGGTGCAAGACTTTCATGATGCTCGGGATTCGGACCATGAGATGGAAGAATCTGCAAAGGCCTTCTATGAGATGTTGGAGTCTTCAAAACGTCCTCTTCACGAGCAGACTGAGCTTTGTCAGCTGGATGCCATCGCACAAGTAATGGCTCTAAAGGCTCAATTCAACCTGGGAAGAGAATGCTACGACGCGATGATGACGATATTTGGACGCTTTCTACCCAAAGGCCATGTACTGCCTGCAAACATGTACCAGTCAGAGAAAATCCTTCGTGTACTTAGGATCCCCTATGAGAAGATACATGCCTGTGCGAATGGATGTGCCTTATATAGCCTTGAGTATGCGGCCTTTAACTATTTCCCCATTTGCAATTCTTCCAGGTATATTGTGGTAGACAACGGTATGGGTGAGAAGAATCAGACCAAAATCCCCATTAGTGTTCTTCGGTATCTACCAATCGTAGCAAGACTTTGATCCGTCTCCGTCGTATCTACTTTTCCAAACTCTTTTGCCCTTGTTTTGGACTCTAATTTGCATGATATGAATGGAACTAACCCGGACTAACACTGTTTTCAGCAGAAGTGCCATGGTGTTGTTTTTGCGCAGAAATAAAAGTTCTTGGAATGACCTGGTAATTTACGGGGATTTTTTGTGGAATATATAAAAATACTGGCGCAAGAATCAACCGGATGGGTGGAGCTGTGAGCCCACAAGCCCACCAGGCGCGGGACCCCCTGGCCGCGCCTGGCAGGCTTGTGGGGCCCATGTTGCTCCACCGCCTCCAATCTCAGCTCTATTTAGTCCCTTTCATCCGGAAAAAAGTCAGGGAGAAGAGTTCATCGCGTTTTACGATAGGAGGCGCCGCCACCTCTTGTTCTTCCTCTGGAGAGCAGATCCGGAGTCCGTTCTGGGCTCCGGAGAGGGGAAATTGTCGCCATCGTCATCACCAACCTTCCTTCATCGCCAATTCCATGATGCTCTTCACCGTTCATGAGTAATCTCATCATAGGCTTGCTGGACGGTGATGGGTTGGATGAGATCTACCATGTAATCGAGTTAGTTTTGACGGGGATTGATCCCTAGTATCCACTATGTTCTGAGATTGATGTTTCTACTACTTTGCCATGCTTAATGCTTGTCACTAGGGCCCGAGTGCCATGATTTCAGATCTGAACCTATTATGTTGTCGCCAATATATGTGTGTTCTTGATCCTATCTTGCAAGTTGTAGTCACCTACTATGTGTTATGACATGGTAACCCCGGAGTGACAATAGCCGGAACCACTCCCGGAGATGACCATAGTATGAGGAGTTCATGTATTCACTAAGTGTTAATGCGTTGGTCCGGTTCTTTATTACAAGGAGAACCTTAATGTCCCGTAGTTTCCATTAGGACCCCACTGCCATAGGAGGGATGGACAATAGATGTCATGCAAGTTCTTTTCCCTAAGCACGTATGACTACATACGGAATACATGCCTACATTAGATTGACGAACTGGAGCTAATTACATATCTCTCCGTGTTATAACTGTTGCATGATGAATAACATCCGGCATAATCATCCATCACCGATCCTATGCCTACGAGTTTTTCCTACTGGTCCTTGCTATGTTACTTTGTCGCAACTGCTGTCACTGCTGCTACTTTTACTCTCTCGCTAGTGCTGTCACTGCTGCTACTGTTACTCTGTCGCTACTGCTGTCACTTTGCTGCTACTGGTTACTGTTGCTACTGTTGCTATCACACTACCTTGCTACTGATACTTTGCTGCCGATACTAAATCTTCAAGGTGTGGTTGAATTGACAACTCAACTGCTAATACTTGAGAATATTCTTTGGCTTCCCCTTGTGTCGAATCAATAAATTTGGGTTGAATACTCTACCCTCGAAAACTGTTGCGATCCCCGATACTTGTGGGTTATCAAGACCTTTTTCTGGCACCGTTGCCGGGGAGGCCTAGCAATATTCTCTGAGTCACTTGGGATTTACGTCTGGTAATCACTATGAAGAATCCGAAAGATCCAAGAACTAAAGTATTGCCCTCAACTACGAGGACTGGTAAGGAACTGCCATCTAGCTCTACACTTGATTCACCTTCAGTTATGAGTAAGTTTGCGACATCACCTCCTGCTAGAAATTTGGATGTGTCGCCTGTGCTTGATGATGCTACTTTTGCTGCTCATGATGCTTATGATGATGCTATGCTTGATACTGCTTTGCCACTAGGTGCCCTTAATGCACAAATTGCTAGAGTTGCTGCTCGATGTGATGATACTTATGGAACTGCTGATACTATTGAAGTAGAACCTGCTATTTTGCCTGTTGGAACTAGCTCTCCTAGATATGAATTGCCTGATATGCCTGAGGGTTATGTTATGGAGGGAGAGATGGCTGAGGACTTTCTTGCTTGTAAGGATAGCTATGATGTTGAGAAATTACTGCTCAAGTGGAAAGCAAAATCTCTGAACGCTAGGATGAAATACGACCCGAAATTTGCTACTTCGCCTATCTTTGTGACCGATAAGGATTATGAATTCTCTATCAACCCTGAGTTAATCACTCTGGTCGAATCTGATCCTTTTCACGGTTATGAGTCTGAAACAGTTGTAGCCCATCTTACCAAATTGCATGATATAGTCACCCTATTCACGAGTGAACAAAAGATCGGCCACTACTATATCCTTAAGTTGTTTCCTTTCTCGCTAAAGGATGATGCTAAGACTTGGTTCACTTGTCTTGCTCTTGGTTGTGTGCGTAGCCCCCAGGATATGATCTACTACTCCTCTGAGAAATATTTCCCTGCCCATAAGAAGCAAGCTCCCTTGCAGGAAACATACAACATTGCGCAAGTTGAAGAAGAGAGTCTCTCACAAGCTTGGGGGAGGCTCGTCCAGCTGTTGAATGCTTTGCCTGATCACCCTCTTGAGAAGAATGAAATACTTGATATCTTCTATAATGGACTAACCGATGCTTCTACAGAAACCTAGATAGTTGTGCTGGTTGTGTTTTTAGGGAACGAACTGTAGAACAAGCTGAGATCCTATTGACTAATATCTTGTGCAATGAGAATGCTTGGACTATTCACGAACCACCTCCTAAGCCAACTCTGAAGAAAAGAGGTAACCTATTCCTTAGTCCTGAAGATATGCAAGAAGCTAAGAAATCTATGAAAGAGAAAGGCATTAAATCTGAAGATGTCAAAAATCTACCACCTATCGAAGAGATCCATGGTCTTGATAACCCGATACAGGTAGTAGAAGTAAATTCTTTGCTTAGATTCAATGAGAGTGATATTCCTTTTGATAAACCTGCTAGCTTATGCCTGGATGAATTTGATAACTTTGTTGCCAAACAAAAAAGTTTCAATGATTATGTTAGCAGACAATTGGAACAGAATGCTTGTATGCTTAGTCATTTAAGTGCTTGTGTGGACAGAAACGTCAATGATCTTAAGCTTCCAAGTAAACATGCCTCTATGGTTACTACTCAGCTGGTAGAACACGTACTTAAGGCTCAGAATGACTTGCTCTATGAGTTGAATGACAATTCTGTCAGAGTCGTCACTAGAGGCGGTAGAATGACCCAGGAACCTTTGTATCCTGAGGGTCATCCTAAGAGAATTGAACAAGATTCTCAAGGAGTTAGCACTAATGCACCTAGTCATCCTAGAAAGAAAAAGAAAGATGATAGGAACTTGCATGCTAGCAACCCTGTTGCTGTTACACCTGAGAATCAAAACGACATCTCTGTTTCTGATGCCGAAACACAATCTGGTGATAAACATGAGCCTAATGATAATATCGATAGTGATATTCATGATGATGCTCAACCTAGCAATGATAAGGATGTGGAGATTGAAAAAGTTCATCTTGATAACCCACAACCTAAGAATAGAAGATGCGGTAAGAATGACTTCATTGCTAGGAAGCATGGTAAAGAAAGGGAACCATGGGTTTAGAAGCCCATGCCCTTTCCTCCCAAACCATCCAAGAAAAAGGGTGATGAGGATTTTGAGCGATTTGTTGAAATGATTAGACCTGTCTTTCTTTAAATGTGTTTGACAGACATGCTCAAAATGTCTCCTTATGCTAAGTACATGAAGGATATTGTGACTAATAAGAGGAGGATACCTGAGGTTGAGATCTCCACCATGCTCGCTAATTATACCTTCAAGGGTGGAACAACTAAGAAACTAGGTGATCCCGGAGTGCCCACTATACCTTGCTCCATTAAAGGAAACTACGTTAGAACTGCTTTATGCGACCTTGGAGCTAGTGTTAGTGTTATGCCTCTCTCTTTATCATAGACTTGAACTGGATAAGTTGACACCCACTGAAATCTCTCTACAAATGGCCGACAAATCAACTGCTTTCCCTATCGACATTTGCGAGGATGTACCTATTGTGGTTGCAAACATTACAATCTTAACGGACTTTGTAATCCTGGATATTCCCGGGGATGATGCCATGGAGGTTGATGTCAGCTATGCTAATACACAAAAGTCCTTCCAATGGCGCCAGAAATAGGTGTGTCGATGAGACCAGGAATCCTTCAGCTGCGGCTACGCTTTAAGGGACTTCCTAGGCAAGTATGCAAAGGATTTCCCCCGTGTCCTTGGAGCCTTGCGTTGGTGTTCCCTTGAAGCAGAAAGGGTGATGTAGCACAGCGACGGTAAGTATTTCCCTCAGTTTGTGAACCAACATATCAATCCAGTGGAGGAGTATCTCAAGATCCTGCACAAACTCAAAAGCTTGCTCCCAACGCTATGAAGGGGTTGTCAATCCCTTATAGATTGTTTGCCAAGTGAGAACTGAAAGCAACAAAGTAACAAAGCAAAGTAAAAGCGGAGGTGTAAACGATGGATGTGAATAGAACCGGGGGCCATAGTGTTTACTAGTGGCTTCTGTCATGAAAGCAAGTAGACGGTGGGTGAACAAATTACTGTCGAGCAATTGATAGAACCGCGCAAAGTCGTGACGATATCTATGCAATGATTATATCTATAGGCATCACGTCCAAAACAAGTAGACGGATACTTTCTGCATCTACTACTATTACTCCACACGTCGACAACTATCCAGCATGCATCTAGTGTATTAAGTCCAAAAGAATAGAGTAACGCCTTAAGCAAGATGACATGATGTAGAGGGATAATCTCAAACCAATGATAAAACCCCATCTTTTTACCCTTGATGGCAACTACTTGAAATAGATTCATAAGGCGGTCTTATTTTCTTTCTAGGAAAGTGCTCCATGCCCTTCTTTAAAGGAAATTGAAATCTAATATTCCCTTCCTTCATATCGATGATAGCACCAATAGTCCTTAGGAAAGGTCTACCAAGAATAATGGGACATGAAGGATTGCAATCTATGTCAAGTACAATGAAATCCACGGGCACATAGTTCTTATTTGCAACAATAAGAACATCATCGATCCTCCCCATGGGTTTCTTGACAGTAGAATCCGCAAGATGCAAATTAAGAGAACACTCTTCAATCTCATGAAAACCAAGAATATCACATAAAGACTTTGGAATCACGGAAACACTAGCACCCAAATCATACAAAGCATTGCACTCATAGTTTTTTATCTTGATTTTGATAGTAGGTTCCCACTCATCATGAAGTTTTCTAGGTATAGAGACTTCTAGTTCGAGCTTCTCTTCAAGAGATTTCGTCATAGCATCTACGATATGCGCGGTAAAGGCTTTGCTTTGGCTATAAGAATGTGGAGAGTTTGCAATGGATTGCATCAAAGAAATGCATTCAAACAAGGAGTAATTATCATAATTGAATTCCTTGAAATCTAAAGTGGGAGTTTAATTACTACCCAAAATTTTGACTTCTTCTACTCTACTCTCCACACCTTTATCATCAAGATAGGTGGACTCCAAATCATTGGGGCGTTTTTCAACCAAAGTGGATTCATATACAGCCCCTCCATAAGTAGGTTTGACACGCGAAAACAAAGATTCAAGAGGAGACACACCAAGCACTTTAAGATCTTCGTGATTTGCATCACTAGAACGCACCCTTTTAAACCATTCATGTCTAGCGCGAATTTGGACGGTTCTTTCTTTGCTCTCATTCATGGAGATACGCATAGCTTTCAAAGTTTCATCCAAGTTGACCCTGGGAGGAGCGCATCTAACTTTCAAAGCATCAATATCACAGGCCATCCTATCAACGCTCTTAGCCAAATCGTCTATTTTGAGTAGTTTTTCCTCTATGTACGCATTGAAAATCTTTTGAGAGTTCATGAACTCTTTGATATTACTCTCTAAATCAGAGGGTAATTTGTTGTGATTTCCATAAGTGTTGTTGTAGGAATTGCCATAATTTTTAGAGGAGTTACTAGGAAAATGCCTAGGAACATAGTTTCCTCTAAAAGCATTGTTGTTGCCAAAATTGTTCCTACCAACAAAATTCACGTCCAAACTAGCGTTGCTACTCTCAATCAAACAAGATAGTGGCATGTCATTAGGATCTAGGGTAGCGTTTCTACTAGCAACCAAATTCATCAACTCATCCATCTTAGCACTAAGCGAGTTAATCTCTTCTATAGCATGCACCTTTTTGCTAGCAGGTGACCTTTCAGTGTGCCACTGAGAGTAGTTGGTCATGATATTGTCTAGGAGTTTTGTAGCGTCTCCTAACGTGATTTACATGAACGTTCCACCTGAGGCGGAGTCCAAGATATTGCGAGAAGTGAAATTCAAGCCAGCGTAAAAGATTTGTATAATCATCCACAAACTCAAGGCATGAGCGGGACAATTTCTAATCATAAGCTTCATCCTCTCCCAAGATTGTGCAACATGTACATGATCAAGTTGCTTGAAATTCATGATATCGTTACGTAAGGAGATGATCTTAGCCGGTGGAAAATACTTGGATATGTAAGCATCTTTGCACTTATCCCAAGAATCGATACTAATCAACTTAATCACAAAGCTCAATGAAGGTATTGAGATGGGATGCGGCATCTTCACTAGGAAGGCCAGAGAATTGCTCTTTCATAACAAGATTTAGCAAAGCTGCGTTGATTCAATACGATTCCGCACTAGTGGCGGGAGCAATCGGAGTACTAATAAAATCATTATTATTAGTGCTCGAGAAGTCGCAAAGTTTGGTGTTTTCAGCCATTATGACTTCAACAAACAAACAAGGACACAAGCAAGCAAGAGAACCAGCAAAGGAAAATGGCAAAGGCAAAAGAAAACGGCGAAGGAGAAAGGCAAATGAAAACGGCAAATGTGAAGTGGGGGAGAGGAAAACGAGAGGCAACTGGCAACAAAAGTAAATGCAAGAGAAGAGTTTGTGAGACCTACTTGGATAGATCTTGATTTCTCCTCCCCGGCAACGGCGCCAGAAATGCTTCTGATGTCAGCTATGCTAATGCACAAAAGTCCTTCCAATGGCGCCAGAAACAGGTGTGTCGACGGCACTAGGAATCCTTCAGCTACGGCTACGCTTTAAGGGACTTCTGAGGCAAGTATGCAAAGGATCTCCCCCGTGGCCTTGGAGCCTTGCGTTGGTGTTCCCTTGAAGCCGAAAGGGTGATGTAGCACAACGACGGTAAGTATTTCCCTCAGTTTGAGAACCAAGGTATCAATCCAGTGGAGGAGTATCTCAAGATCATGCACAAACTCAAAAGCTTGCTCCCAACGCTATGAAGGGGTTGTCAATCCCTTATAGATTGTTTGCCAAGTGAGAACTGAAAGCAACAAAGTAACAAAGCAAATTAAAAGAGGAGGTGTAAACTATTGATGTGAATAGACCCGGAGGCCGTAGTGTTTACTAGTGGCTTCTCTCAAGAAAGCAAGTAGACAGTGGGTGAACAAATTACTATCGAGCAATTGATAGAACCGCGCAAAGTCGTGACGATATCTATGCACTGATTATATCTATAGGCATCACGTCCAAAACAAGTAGACCGATACTTTCTTCATCTACTACTATTACTCCACACGTCGACCGGTATCCAGCATGCATCTAGTGTATTAAGTTCAAAAGAACAGAGTAACGCCTTAAGCAAGATGACATGATGTGGAGGGATAATATCAAACCAATGATAAAAACCACATCTTTTTACCCTTGATGGCAACTACTTGATGTGTGCCTTGCTGCCCCTACTATCACTGGGAAAGGTCACCACATGGTAGAACCCGAAATCAAGCACTTCTCCCATTGCAAGAATCATAGATCTAGTTGGCCAAACAAAACCCAAGACTCGGAGAGACTTACAAGGATATCAAATCATGCATATAAGAAATCAGCAAAGACGCAAATATATATCATAGATAATCTGATCACAGATCCACAATTCATCGGATCTCGACAAACACACCGCCAAAGAAGATTAAATTGGATAGATCTCCATGAAGATCATGGACAACTTTGTATTCAAGATCCAAGAGAGAGAAGAAGCCATCTAGCTACTAACTACGGACCCGTAGGTCTTAAGTGAACTACTCATGAATCATTAGAGGGGCGATGATGATGATGAAAAAGCCCTCCAACTCCAAAGTCCCCTCCGGCAGGGCGCCGGGAAGGGTCTCCAGATGAGATCTCGCGGAAACGGAAGCTTGCGGCGGCGGAAAAGTATTTTCGAGGCTCCCCTGATTTTTTGCGGAATATTTGGGAATATATAGGCCAAGGATCTAGGTCAGGAGGAGGCCAGGGAGGCCACAAGCCCTGCCACCGCCGCCTCCCCCCTAGTGGAGGAGTGGGGGCTTGTGGGCTCCCTGGAGCCCACCTGGCTTGGCCCAAAGGCCCCCTGATCTTCTTCCGTTCGGGAAAAAAATCATTTCGGGGTTTTTCTCCCGTTTGGACTGCGTTGCAAAATCAGATCTGAAAAGAGTCAAAAACACGGAAAAATAGGAATTGACACTTGGCACTGAATTAATAAGTTAGTCCCAAAAAAGATATAAAAGGTACATAAAACAACCAAAGAAGACAAGATAACAGCGTGAAACCATAAAAAAATATAGATACGTTTGAGACGTATCAGCGGTCATCCTTGGGATACCCCTTTTAAACACCGCAGGGGCTATTATAGATTGCAACAAAGGCAATGTCACTTTCCATGTCAATGGTAATGAGCATACGGTGCACTTTCCGAAGAAACAATATCGAGTACATTGCATCAATGCTATCGAAAAAACTTCATCGATTCTTATTGGGAGCTTTGAATGCCCTATACCTCCTGTCAAGATGAAGTATGATTTGCTTGTTGGGGATATCCACATCCCCATTGAGGTAACCTAGTGACTATTTGACAATTCTCTGTTTCCTTTTGCGATTCGAAAAAGTTTGTCAAGGAGACTTGATGAACCTCATTGAGGGATTTCTTTCGATGACCATGAGATGGTTGAATCGAGGAGTCACAAACCTCTGTTCCAAGCTTTCACCTTTGGTTGCTTAGAAGAAAAGTGATAGATTTAGTTTAGTTTTCCCTGTGTTCTGTTTTAGCGTGGCGTAGAAAAGTACCCCGAAAATCAAAGTTCTCCGAATGTCTTGAAAATCAAGTATGATTTTTTCTGGAATTTTTGAAAAATATTGAGACGGAGAGCTAGTCAGGGGGCTGCACGAGTGGGCCACAAGCTCTGGAGGCACGGGCACCCCCCTGTCCGTGCCTACTAGGCTTGTGGGGCCCACGAGCACCCCCTCCACTCATTCTATCTCCCATCTTCTTCTCCTACCTCCAGAAAAAATCGTTTCGCAGTTCAAACCCGTGTTCTTGCTCTTCTTGCTGCGATTTTCGATCTCCTTGTGCAAAGCACCATTGATCAAACTGTTTTGGGGAAATTGCTCCTTGGTAAGTGACTCCTCCATTAGTCCAATTAGTTTTTTTCTCTAGTGCCTTATACGTCGCGTATTTTTGCTGCCTTGGTGACCCTGTTCTTGAGCTTTGCATGCTAATTTTAGCTGGTCCCAAGTAGTTTTGATGCGTGATATGGCTTCTAGGCACTTGTGGGAGTAGTTGCTACGAGTTTAGTTGAGCCTTGTTCACTTTTCCTTGGAGTTACTAAAAATTTCAGAAAAGGAAGATGTTCAGGAGAAACTATCATGGTGGTTCCTCAAGCAAGAGAGGTCCCCGTCTTGCGATTTGGGAGCCCAATCCTTACCAACAGAGGAACACACATGTACAACCATGTGAATGGCCTTCTAATGAATTCATGATTGAGGCAGGTTTCAAAGACAAGTTTGATACACTTGTTCACAATGTCGAACTCGAAGAATTTATCTCCGATAAATGTGAACAATATGTTACTCTCACTGCCTCTTTTGTTCGTAGATTTGAATTTTCAGCTGGCCGTGACACATCTGTACTGTTTGATCTCTATGACAAATCGTATACCATCGATTTAGAGGATTTCAATAGAATTTGCAAGATACCTGTTTGGGGTAGTCTCAATGATCCTCCTAAATCTTCGGTTAGAGATTTTTTCTCTCGTATAACTGTCGGAGAAACTAGAGATATTACACAGGCTACCATGGGGAGCATTCATTTTCCTGCCTTGCATTACTTTGCCCTCTTCATAGGTAGATGCATTAATGGAAAGATTGAGCATTGTGACCTCTGCGCACCCGACCTTAGTATTCTTAAGAGCGCAGTAATGGGTGATAGAAGTTTCAACATGGGAGCTATAATAGCAAGGAGGCTGAATGATATTGCTAATGAAGGGGATTTCTTTGGTGGGATCTATGCCACTCGTATAGCAAATTTTCTTGGAGTACCCATCCGCGAAGGAAATCCCCCGCTCCATACAGCTTTCCTTGATCGCGCCACTTTGACACGCTATCAGTTCCTTGAGAGGGATGATGAATCCCTCCTATATCGTTTAATATTTAACCGATAGCGTGTTTTACATATTACCCTTCCTGCTCCTACCTTCTTTGACTTTCAGGTAGAACGGAGATATTACATAACCAGAGGAGAGGCAGAGGAGTATGAGAGGGAGGCAAAGGCTGCTCGTCTCCGTGAGGCAACTATTCAGGCAGTGGCTGCAACGCTCCCATATAACCCCCATTATGATTTTGGGTATCGCCCGGACCATCCACGGGAGTAGACCAACTTAGGCCAAAAGCCTATGCTTGGGGGAGTACGTGTTTCTCACCGACTTTATATTCTTGCTTATGCTTTCACTTTGTGAGTCGGTGTTCACACTTTGCCACTGTATCATCCATGCTAGTTTATTTTCTTTTTCTCGTTTTCTTTTCGTGTCTTTGTCTAGTTTGAGAAGAACCCAAAAATATTTTCTTGTTCTTCTTTTGCTTGTTGGGAGCTTTCCCGTGTAAATAGTTTTATTTTTCTTTGGGTCAAGGTAGAAGACCATGGTTACAATTTTTAGTGGCTCTCGCATGCATATCTGTTTATCTGTCAAAGAGCCATATTACTTTGTCTTCTCCTTTGTGTTTGCTTGCAGATTCCAGCTTAGTCCAATGCATGAGCACCCTTATTATTGTTCACATCATTCGGTCGTGCAAGTGAAAGGCAATAATGACGATATATGACGAAGTGACTGAGCCTGGAAAAGCTGGTATGAACTCGATCTATTTTGTTTTTGTAAATATGACTAGCTCATTGTTTCTAGTTCAGCTTTGTTGTGACAGAAACATGTTTGCAATGACAACTTAGAGATCATAGTTTCTGATGCCATGCTTAATTAGCCGGGAGCTTATAATGGTTTGTCTTGGATGCCGACATGAATTTTGAGATGACTATGATGTAGTATGATAGGATGGTATCCTCCTTTGAATGATTCCAGTGGCTTGACTTGGCACATGTTCACGCATGTAGTTGAAACAAAATCAACATAGCCTCTATGATATTCATGATCATGGTGATCTATGTCCTACTCATGCTTGCACTCAAAGTTGGTTAATCTCAATGCATTTTGATGACTGTTGTCGCTCTCTAGTTGGTCGCTTCCCAGTCTTTTGCTAGCCTTCACTTATACTAAGCGGGAATACTGCTTGTGCATCCACTTCCATAAACCCAAAGTTGTTCCATATGAGTCCACCATACCTACCTATATGCGGTATCTACCTGCCGTTCCAAGTAAATTTGCATGTGCCACTCTCTAAACCTTCAAGGGGCGATTGGTATCTTCCATACTAGGCGTGTTATACTTGATATGTGTTTATTCACTATCACTCACGAGAAAGTGCCGGTAATTGGAATGCCCAGTTCCATGCTCAAATCGAAAAGATAATTGCAAACAAAACTCCCCCTGGATTGATGTTGGTATGGACGGCACCCGAGTATTCGGCTAGTCGTGGAGTGTGATTGATCGGTGGTGGGGGAGTCAAAACTTTACTTTTCTATTTGGGAACCGCCTATAGCATGTGTAGCGTGGAAGACGGTGAAAACTCTTGGTCATTGCATTGACAATGAAAGCATGCCACCCAAAATTATTTATCTCTGTTTGAAACTTGTCATTATTGCTCGCTAGTTGATTATGCCATTGATATGAGTTTACCATGAGGCCTAGATATCATTTGCTTATGTGGTTTGCTTGTGATCTTGCTGAAATTCTGGATATGAGTTAGACATAGTTGCAACAACAAGATCAAACAGAGTTCGTAAATTTTTTTCTTTCGTCTCTTTCAGTTTGTCAAGTGAATTGCTTAAGGACAAGCAAGGTTTTAACCTTGGGGCAGTTGATACGTCTCCGTCGTATCTACTTTTCCAAACTCTTTTGCCCTTGTTTTCGAATCTAATTTGCATGATTTGAATGGAACTAACCCGGACTAACGCTGTTTTCAGCAAAATTCCCATGGTGTTGTTTTTGCGCACAAATAAAAGTTCTTGGAATGACCTGGAAATTTACTGGGATTTTTTGTGGAATATATAAAAAATACTAGCACAAGTATCAACCGGAGAGGTGGAGCTGTGAGCCCACAAGCCCACCAGGCGCGCCCCCCTGGTCGCGCCTGGCAGGCTTGTGGGGCCCATGTTGCTCCACTGCCTCCAATCTCAGCTCTATTTAGTCCCTTTCATCCGGAAAAAAATCAGGGAGAAGAGTTCGTCGCGTTTTACGATACGGAGGTGCCGCCACCTCCTGTTCTTCCTCTGGAGGGCAGATCTGGAGTCCGTTCTGGGCTCCAGAGAGGGGAAATTGTCGCCATCGTCATCACCAACCTTCCTTCCATGCCAATTCCACGATGCTCTTCACTGTTCATGAGTAATCTCATCGTAGGCTTGCTGGACGGTGATGGGTTGGATGAGATCTATCATGTAATCGAGTTAGTTTTGACGGGGATTGATCCCTAGTATCCACTATGTTCTGAGATTGATGTTGCTACTACTTTGCCATGCTTAATGCTTGTCACTAGGGCCCGAGTGCCATGATTTCAGATCTGAACCTATTATGTTGTCGCCAATATATGTGTGTTCTTGATCCTATCTTGCAAGTTGTAGTCACCTACTATGTGTTATGACCCAGCAACCCCAGAGTGACAAGAGCCAGAACCACTCCCGGAGATGACCATAGTATGAGGAGTTCATGTATTCACAAAGTGTTAATGCGTTGGTCCGGTTCTTTATTAAAAGGAGAATGTTAATATCCCGTAGTTTCCATTAGGACCCCGCTGCCACGGGAGGGATGGACAATAGATGGCATGCAAGTTCTTTTCCCTAAGAACGTATGACTACATACGGAATACATGCCTACATTAGATTGACGAACTGGAGCTAGTTACATATCTCTCCGTGTTATAACTGTTGCATGATGAATAACATCCGGCATAATCATCCATCACCGATCCAATGCCTATGAGTTTTTACTACTGGTCCTTGCTACGTTACTTCGCCGCTACTTTTGTCACTCCTGCTACTATTACTCTGTCGCTACTGCTGTCACTGCTGCTACTGTTACTCTCTCGCTACTGCTATCACTTTGCTGCTACTGGTTACTGTTGCTACTGTTGCTATCACACTACCTTGCTACTGATACTTTGCTGCAGATACTAAATATTTCAGGTGTGGTTGAATTGACAACTCAACTGCTAATACTTGAGAATATTCTTTGGCTTCCGCTTGTATCGAATCAATAAAATTGGGTTGAATACTCTACCCTCGAAAACTGTTGCGATCCCCTATACTTGTGGGTTATCAAGACCTTTTTCTGGCGCCGTTGCCGGGGAGGCTTAGAAATATTCTCTGAGTCACTTGGGATTTATGTCTGCTGATCACTATGAGGAATCCAAAAGATCCAAGAACTAAATTCTTGCCCTCAACTACGAGGATAGGTAAGGAACTACCATCTAGCCCTGCACTTGATTCACCTTCAGTTATGAGTAAGTTTGAGACATCACCTCCTGCTAGAAACTTGGATGTGTCGCCTGTGCTTGATGATGCTACTTCTGCTTTCCATGATGCTTATGATGATGCTATGCTTGATACTGCTTTGCCGCTAGGTGCCCTTGATGCACAAATTGCTAGAGTTGCTGCTAGATGTGATGATACTTCTGAAACTGCTGATACTATTGAAGTAGGACCTGCTATTTTGCCAGTTAGAACTAGCTCTCCTAGATATGAATTGCCTAATATGCCTGAGGGTTATGCTATGGAGGGAGAGATATCTGAGGACTTTCTTGCTTGTAAGGATAGCTATGATGTTGAGAAATTACTGCTCATGTGGAAAGAAAAATCTCTGAATGTTAGGATGAAATATGACCCGAAGTTTGCTACTTCGCCTATCTTTGTGACCGATAAGGATTATGAATTCTCTATCGACCCTGAGTTAATCACTCTGGTCGAATCTGATCCTTTTCACGGTTATGAGTCTGAAACGGTTGTAGCCCATCTTACCAAACTGCATTAGATAAGGAAAAATCCAAAGATCCAAGGCATCCTAGAGTTGCCATCAAAACGGATGGGTTCAATGTGTATGGTATGACGGCAGCACAATACAGTTGTTGGCCTGTATTTGTCATTCCACTCAATTTCCCACCCGGAGAGATTATGAAAAGAAAAACATTTTCTTGACGTTGATAATTCCAGGGCCCAACTATCCGGGGAAGAATATGAATGTGTACATGCAACCGCTTAAGGATGAGTTGCAAGAAGCCTGGGATAATGGGATCAAGACCTACGATGCCGCTACCAAAACAAATTTCAAAATGCATGTGTGGTACATGTACTCTACGCATGATTATCCGGCGTTTGCGCTATTCGCTGGCTGGTGTGTGCATGGAAGGTTCCCGTGCACCACATGCAAGGAATCTCTTCAGTTCCGTTGGCTGCAGGCTGGTCACAAGTTTTCTTGCTTCGACATGCATAGACAATTCCTGGATCCTGACCAAAAGTTCAGAAAAGACAAGAAGAATTTCATCAAAGGTAGAGTTGTCAAAAACACTGCACCAGCTGCGTTGACAGGCCAACAGGCCCTTGATCAGTTAAACGCTCTCGATCAAGATCCTTTGCGTCCAGGATACTTCAAAGGGTATAATACAGAACACGCGTGGACTCACAAGTCATGCTTATGGGATCTGCCTTATTTCAAGTACCTCCTTTGCCCACACAACATCGACGTGATGCACACTGAAAAGAATATTGCGGAGGCCATTTTTGGTACATTGTTCGACATAGAGCGGAAGTCAAAAGATAATCCTAAGGCTAGAATCGACCTGGAGGCTCTATGTGATTGACCGTTACAAAACTTGCGACAACGGAAAGGAAAGCAAAGCATAGCGAAGCCAAAGGCATGGTTCAATCTTGAAAGGCTAGCTATGAGGGAAATGCTATTATGGGTGAAAATGCGGTTGATGTTCCCCGATGAGTATGCTGTGAATCTAAAGAGGGGAGCGAGTCTTGAGAAATTGAAAATATTTGGTCTCAAGAGTCATGATTGGCACATATGGATTGAGCGGGTAATGCCGGTGATGTTGCGTGGCTTTATCCCTAAGGATGAATGGCTAGTACTTGCAGAGATGATCTATTTATTCCGTTCTCTTTGTGCGAAAGAACTAACGCCTGCCGTGCTAGATGAAATGGAAGACTTGGCGGCAGAGTTGATCTGCAAATTAGAAAATATCTTTCCACCGGGCTTCTTTAATCCAATGCATCATTTGATTTTGCATCTGCCGACCGAGGCAATATTTGGGGGCCCGTTCAAAATCGATGGTGCTACTCAACTGAGAGAATGCAGAAGACGCTTCGAGCTAAGTGTAAAAATAAACATAGAATTGAAGCATCGATGGCCGAGGCATTCATTACTGAGGAGGTGGCAAACTTCATGACCGCACACTACGAAGCCAAAAATCATCATTTGCATAACCCGAAGCCTCGGTACAATGATGGCGATCCAAAATAAGGTCGATCCAACCTCAACCTATTCAAAGGGAAGCTCGCACCATCCGGTGCTTCGAAAGGGAAATCGTTGGATGTCGAAGAATGGCGGACCATTTCATTGTATATCTTCACCAACCTAACAGAAGTACGGCCGTACACCGAGTAAGTTCTCGGTAAATTATTGTTCCGCAACTTCTAATTCCTTTCAACTACTCTTATTCCCGAATATTTGATAGAGTCGATAGGTCGCCGAATTCTCGGATGGAGCGGTCATCGAAAAGGATTCCGTCGAAGAGTATGATCTTCTCGCAAAGCATGGAGGCGACTATCTCCGTTTCATCTCTTGGTTCAAACAAAGGGTAATTAATTACCATTAATGGACCATTTGATTTCTTGGTCTAATTTACGGATAATGCATCCATTCTTTCGTATTAAGCTTGTAGGCTGATGCAGAGTCGATGGACGCCGAGTTGAGACAAGTCGCTAATTGTTTTGACTATAAGGTCCGCTCATTTGACAAATACAACATCAACGGGTATCACTTTCGTACCTTTGGCAAAGAGCTATCTATGCCCGACCTAAAGAGTACAAATTGTTCTATCTCTGGTATCGGCGAAGGAGGCACCGAGTATTATGGAAGAGTTGAAGCAATTTATGAACTTCTATTCTATGGTGAAAACCAACCGACCGTCGTAGTCTTCAAATGTTATTGGTTTGAGCCGAGGGAGACTAGAAGGACTCATGAACATCTAGGACTAGTCGAAATCAACCAAAACACCCACTTAGATGTTCCCGATGTCTATATTACAGCTCAACAGGCGACACAAGTTTTCTATCTACCGTGGGCCTGCCAAACTGATCCAAATCTCAAAGGTTGGGATGTCGTTTATGAAGTGCCACCACATTTTAGACCACCTACCCTCAATGAAGAGGATTACGAACCTCAGATTAACCCAGACACATATGAAGGAGACTTCTTCCAAGACACACGTATGTCCAAGAAACGTTTCAAGAACCGCTCTACTTCACCCCAGAACATTAAAGTAGACAGCGAGAGTGAATCCATCTTAACCCCTGAGCCCGAATAGGAAGTGCCGGAAGAAGAAGAGGTTACTGCTGCGGATGACCTGTCACTTCTTGACCGATTACATAATGGTGGCCTTCCACATGTTCTTCCTGATAGTGAAGATGATGATGCATTTATTGATGATAGTGATGGTCACGATGCATTTATTGACCCAAGAGCATATATAGACGAGTACGATTGGTATTAGTTCATGTCAGATATTCAACTATTGCTATATATAAATTTTGAGTTCATGTTAGGTATTGAATTTTTATTAGTCATGTTGGTATTTATGACGATGATACACTTAAATTATATACATTTTATTACTCATGTTGGTATTTATGGTGTACTAATTTCATTGACTATTTGTCATGACAGGTGTTGAAAGATGGTGGGAAAGGGTCGAAAGCACTCCGCGGCTCCTTCTTCGTCGGCGGGTGGTGGGATGGGTACTTCCATTCCTGCCTCGCCTCTTCGGAGAGCGTTGCTCTCTACTCTGCATGGAGTGGCCTTTTTCTTCAACTCTCACGGCCCCCGTGAGAGGAGGTCGACCCCCCGTGAAGCCGAGAGGTACTAAAGGTATTACTCATGTTGGTAATTATGTTATACTCATGTTGGTATTTATGTTGTAGGCATGTTGGTATTTATATACATTTTATTACTCATGTTGGTATTTATGTTGTACTAAAGGTACACGTTGCCGCGGGAGAGGCAGGGCGGTGGCTGCCACGCCTTCCTCGCCGCCACCCCAAGCTGATTCACCTGAGCACATGACATCTAGGGTGGATTCGTCTGAGCTGGAGGCTACACTGTCTCTGGTTCACGAGCCTCAGGTCGACGAGCCTTCGACCCACGAGACTCGTGTCCCAGAGGCTTCGTTCCAGGCGACTCCGGAGCAAAGCAGGGATGAGCGTACGTCCCCATAGACCCATTGGGATACCTGGGCTGAGCCAAGTGTCCATGCTGATAGCGACGAGGAGCTGGGTGAGGGGGCTACCATCTAGCAGCGTGGTAGTTTGGTGCTCCCGCTCGTGACGACGACCCGCGAGCAGAGGTGGTCGATTAAGACAAATGGGGACAAGTAAGTTAATTTACTCTTATTTAACCTTTTTCCTTCACGTTTTCTCAAATATCTAATGTTTTGGCTTTAATTTGTCATACTGCAGGGGTTGGATTGTTTCCAAGGGTGTCCGCAAGACCAACAACGTCCTTGGTGTGCTTTGCCGTCAAAACTTCCCGGGGTTTGTTACGTTGCCCGGTCGGGAGCGAGAGGTAGGAATGGCCTGGGAGCACTACTTGGGAGCCCCGGCCCGGCCGGAGGTGGAGATCTACGGTGTTTTGTGCCACACGAGGGCCGACATGGTGATCCTGCAGTTCTAGGTAATTTCTCCTTTACACAATTATATATCAACCATAGCTAGTTATTGTACTAATCGGTGTTGTCTCATTTGCAGACCTACTACAAGTGTGAGGAGGGATACGAGGAGGACGCGGCAAAGTTTATCAAAACTAAATGTCGCCGCCTACTTCAAAACTTTTGGCACGAGGCTCGGGTGCAGGCTGTTCGAGACTACTATGCCTCATGACGTATTAGGAAGGACAAGGCGAAGTGTCGCGATTCTAAGATGGAGAAGGAGCATTACATGAAGTTAATTACATATTATTTAGGCTTTGTAGTTAGTTTCCTTGATTTGATTCTTATGCGCTCAAATTTCTCTTTATTAACTTAGGTGCCCCCGAGATGGTGTGTGGATAAGATGAATTATTGGGAGGCCTTGGTGGATCAGTGGTGCTCCGAAACATGGGAGGCCAGCCACAACAACGCCAAGGAGAAGGATGGCAAAATGGTTGGTGTGCCACACCATCAAGGGAGTGTCAACTTAATCCAATTTGGCGAGAACTGGGTACGTGGTTTGCTTCATGCCTCATGCAATTCATTCTTAATGCTATCTTGAGCCCTTTACTAATACAATTTTCCTCTCTCTCTCTCTTTTAGGCGCGTCACAATAAGACGGAGGTGCCACAGATGTACGACCTGTATGCGATGGCCCATACTGCCTCATACAAGAAGGTCAAGGCATTCTCTAAGTCTGACCTCGAGCATCCAGAAAACTTCACCAACATCTCCTCCCACCACAAACTCGTGAAGTACAGAGATCACGGGAAGGCGAGGAAAGGGGAGGAATTTAACCCGAGCGAGGGGCCTATTGATCAAGAGCTGGTGATGTTAGCTGGCAGCAGGAGGCCCCATGGCTCGATCGCCATTGGAGACGGCCTTATACGTTGTCCTAGCACTCTCCGGCAGATAAAGGCACGCCAAACAAGCTCATGTCCTAAGATAACACCTCGTCCACGGCAAGTCGAGCTCGCCATCGAGGTTAGTTTAATGGACTCAACTATCTTTCCGCATTGTGTTGTGCGTTGGAACCAATATGATTACAATGTTAACAATGAGTTGTGTTGCAGGCTGCTATTCTGAAAGAGAGAGAGGCAATTCAGGAGGTTTTGGCGGAGAAGGATAAGGAGATGAAGGAGCTGGAGGAGAGGACGACTGCATTGGTGGAGGTGGAAAGGGCACAGAATGATGCATCTAACAAGGGCCATATACGAGCTCTTCGTGGTAAGTTTCTTCTTCATATTATTTCAAATCTTGCATTTTAATGTCCGTTTCATTAATAACTAAAAAGTTTGACTTGTCGAAACCATATGTACAGTCTATGTGCGAGAAGACCGGCCAAGTACCTCCGGCGATGCCAGTCATTAACATGGCGGGGACGGTGAGTTTCATTTCAATGCAGTGATCTTAAGAGTGTCATCATGCTAACGACACATTGCAAACGATGTTTGGTGCAGAATATCTCCCGAAACGCATCGCACGACCCTTCTACAGTGGAGCCATCTCCAGGGCAGCCTTCTTGGTGACCCACAAGTGTAGGGGATCTATCGTAGTCCTTTCGATAAGTAAGAGTGTTGAACCCAACGAGGAGCAGAAGGATCTGACAAGTTGTTTTCAGCAAGGTATTCTCTGCAAGCACTGAAATTATCGGTAACAGATAGTTGTGTGATAAGATGATTCGTAGCAAGTAGCAAGTAACAATAGTAACAAAGGTGCTGCAAAGTTGCCCAATCCCTTTTACAACAAGGGATAAGCCTGGACAAACTCTTATAGGAGGTAAAGCGCTCCCGAGGACACATGGGAATTTCTGTCAAGCTATTTTTCATCATGTTCATATGATTCGCGTTCACTACTTTGATAGTTTGATATGTGGGTGGACCGGTGCTTGGGTGCTGCCCTTACTTGGACAAACATCCCACTTATGATTAACCCCTCTCGCAAGCATCCGTAACTACGAAAAAAGAATTAAGACAAAGTCTAACCATAGCATTAAACTAGTGGATCCAAATCAGCCCCTTACGAAGTAACGCATAAACTTGGGTTTAAGCTTCTGTCACTCTAGCAACCCATCGTCTACGTACTACTTCCCAATGCCTTCCTTTAGGCCCAAATAATGGTGAAGTGTTATGTAGTCGACGTTCACATAACACCACTAGAGGAAAAACAACATACAACACATCAAAATATCGAACGAATACCAAATTCACATGACTACTTATAGCATGACTTATCCCATGTCCTCAGGAACAAAAGTGACTACTCACAAAGCATAATTATGTTCAGGACCAGAGAGATATTGAATAGCATCAAGGATCTGAACATATAATCTTCCACCGAGTAATCCAACTAGCATCAACTACAAAGAGTAATTAACACTACTAGCAACCTTACAAGTACCAATCGAAGTCGCGAGACGGAGATTGGTTACAAGAGTTGAACTAGGGTTTGAAGATGTTGATGGTGATGAGACCCCTCCGATGAGAGGAGTGTTGGTGATGACGATGACGATGATTTCCCCCTCCGGGAGGGAAGTTTCCCCGGGAGGACGACCCTGTCGGAGCTCTAGATTGGTTCTGCTCAAGTTCCGCCTCGTGGCGGCGGCGATTCCTCCCGAAAGCCTCCTCTAGATTATTTTCTGGAACGAAACCCTCCTTATAGAGAAAGAGGGGAGCCAGAGGGCCAACAGGGAGCCCACAAGCCCCCTAGGCGCGGCCAGGGGGTAGGTCGCGCCTAGCAGGCTTGTGGCCTCCTGCTGGCTCCCCTCTGGTACTTCTTCGGCCCAGTATTTTTTATAAATTCCAAAATAAATCCTCGTTGATTTTCACGGCTTTTGGAGTTGCGCAGATCTCAAACTTGCTGCTTTTTCAGCCCAGAATTCTAGCTAACGGCATTCTCCCTCTTCATGTAAACCTTGCAAAATAAGAGAGAAAAAGGCATAAGTATTGTACCGTGAAGTGTTATAACAGCCCAAAAAGCGATAAATATCAACATGAAAGCATGATGCAAAATGGCCGTATCAACTCCCCCAAGATTAGACCTTGCTTGCCCTCAAGCGAAAGCCGAGATCAATAAATATGCCCACATGTTTAGAGAGAGAGGTGTCGACAAAACAAGATATGGACATGTCGGGGGGATAACCCCGGGGTAGGCTCATCAAGCCTGCTCCTTGATCTCCTGCCCAAAGGATATGGACAAATACAGCTTCCCAAGGCTCAAGTCTTCTGGACGGCTAGGCCGCGCCTACCGGCTGGAGGACGAGGCGGCCATCTCTCTGGCCAGCCAGGCTGCCCGTGCCGGCTAGAGTCGAGACGGTAACCTTTTCCTGACTGGCTTGGTCAAGCCATCCGGCTAGGAACGAGGCGGTCGTGCCCAAGCCGGCTAGCCAAGCATGCTAGCCGACCGGGGGTCACAAGTCACATCAGATCATAGGTCAAGATGAGACCTTACGATTAAAGGTAGCTACGCGTCAGCAAAGGTACTGGATCCGAGTGTCCGGCAGGTACGAGCGTCGGCGGCCACGCCGCTGACCTACCCCAGCTCTGATCCATCACCTAGCATAGTGTGGGACCATCACACTCCCACTCCATTACTGCACTCGGCATGGGGAACAGTGGAGGCGGTCGTACTACCTGCCCATGACGAATCTCGCTCGACGATGCTCAACGTACAACGCGTGCTCAGCGTCAACCTTACGCGAGAGCGTTATTGGCCAGCCGGCGGGTCCCACAGCCAATCGAGACCATGCAGCCGGCGGGCCCCTCAAGCGACAAGACAAGACTCTCGTGGGCCCCTGGTCAGCCGGTGAGGCTGCCAGCCGGGTCCCACTCTTGTACCCTTTATCCATATTGTAGGCCAGTGGGTTCGTCTATAAAACCCCCGGTCACCCTCCATGCAGGAGGACGGTCGAACCACACTTCACATACACCAACCACATAGAGAGAGGAAGAGACGAGCCGACTGCTCCCCTCTCCCTCCTCCCAACATAGCTCCAGGAGCAACATTGTAATCCATTCATACACATCAAACACTCCGGGAGGACTAGGGGTCTTATCTCTATGCAGAGCCCTGAACGTGGGTACATCGTGTGTTCAATGCTAGTACCAACCTCGTTCGCAGCGCCCTCCTTTGTCCCTTCGGTTCTCACCGACTTTAGCCGACCTATGGCATATGTTGTGAGTATTCACCGACATTTGGCGCCCACCATGGGGCCGATCGCTGCATCGGCTGGATTTACGCGCCGGGCCGGGCCCCGCAACTACGCCACGAGATGCATCGCGTTCGGATCGGTCTGCTTGCCCGTGGAGCCTGCTTTCGATGAGGCAACACCGATGATGATCGACGTCCCCGTCCACCATGCGGATTCGGACGAAGATTCTGATCACGAGGCGCTTCCTAGCATCGTCGTCGCTGCTATGGAGAACCTCGGCATTCTCTTTAGCGACTTAGACGTTGAGGCGCTCTGCCCCAGCTTCAGTAGGCTCTCTATCGCTGAGACGCCTGCCCACGACGTGTACCTAGCAACGTACTCGTCTTCGACGGCCCTCCGCCATCAGTAGGGTTCTTCACCCCATACCATGTCACCGCCGTCTCCAACGTCGTGGACGTGATGGTTATCGGTGCTGGCACCAGCGCGGCTCATGGAAAGGCGTCAGCGGATGCTGGTGAGCCTGCTGTTGCCATCGCTGATACTTTCCAGGACGCCATCGCCGGCCTGAAGACACCCGTCGCTGCTTCCACAAACCCTAGCGACGCCCGAGCCTCACTGGCGGAGGCTCGCAAGCGTATCTTAGAGGAGGGCATTGCCGTCGCCTCGGCAAAGCGTCAGATGGAGGCCACGCAGCGCGAGTATAACTCCGCATACGACCTCACTCTGATTTACGAGGCCCCTAGACGGCTTGGATCGGTCCACAACCGCGGCCGGTTCATTGCTGAGATCCTAGGTGGAGATCAGCCCACCTACGAGACCCCTGCGGCCAACATGCGGGCGGCACAGGCGGCCATGGAGGAGATGGCGAGCCTGGATGGTGAGGAGCGCGCCTTCCAGGAGAAGCGGGTCAAGGATCTCCTTGACGCCGCCAACAAACAGCAGACTCGGCTTGACCCCGGTCAGGTCCAGTCAGAGTCTCCGGGACCCAACTCCGGAGCACGCCGCAACCCTAGCGGTCAGCATCACGCAGAAGGATTTCCTCGCATCGCACCTCTGGCCGGAGGGGCGAGGGAAGCCAAGACCGGCGCCCCCCTGCACCAGAGAGAGCACACTTCGAGCAAGCGCCACGGAGGCGACGAGGGCGATTCGGAGTGTGAGGCTCTTCACCTGGGAAGAACTCATGTCTCTGGTTCGCGAGGTGCCTCCCCTCTCGTTACTCGGATTGGCACTCGCCCTCCCAGGATGATCGGGACGCCCGCAGGTGTCTCATCATCCTGGCCCAGTCAGCCCTCCTGGAGGAAGACGGCCCCATCAGTCTCGCTTGCTTCGGACCCCAGATCCGAGGGGAGCCATTCCCCCGAGGCTTCACCTTGCCTCGGGACACGCCCAAATACAACGGCACTGCCAAGGCAGAGGATTGGCTGATCGACTACACCACGGCCATCAGCATCGCTAGGGGCAACAAGCGCATAGCGGTCTGCTACGTGTCACTCATGTTGGCCGGTTCGGCCCGGACGTGGCTTGACACCCTTCTGGCCGGCAGCGTCAACTCCTGGGTGGACTTCGAGGAGGCGTTCGTCCGCAACTTCACTGGCACCTACAAGCGCCCTGGCCGGCCTCATGAGTTGGCCATGTGCGTCGAGAGGCCCGACGAACACCTTCAAGACTACGTCACCCGATGGACGGAGCTTCGCAACTCCTGCAAGGGGGTGCATGAGGTACAAGCCATCCAATACTTCATCTACGACTCCCGAGATGGCACCCTCCTCAAGCACAAGCTTATGTGCTCCGAGCCCACCTCTCTGGCGGTGCTCATGGCCAAGGCGGACAAGTATGCCACGGCCGACTCGGCGATGCGCGTCAAGGTGACCGCCTTGGACAAGGTTGTCCCCACGCCGGCTACTCCCAAGCCGGCTGGAGATGGCCGAGGCGGCCAGAACAACAACAAGCGCAAGGCGGATCAGATGGATTCGCGCTCAAGTTTGTAGCCAGCATGGAGGGCAAGACGTCGGCTCCTCAAGCTGGCCCTCCGCGGAAGCGTTCCAACAGGAACAACGCCAACTATCTTCCCAAGCAGTCCTTCGAGCAACTCCTCGATGCCCCCTGCAAGATACATTCTGGGGCGCAACCATCCAACCACACCCTTCGATAGTGCGGCTTCGCACGCCGGCTGTCGCAAGGGGATGGCCTACTGGCTCCCCCAGGTGCACAGGCGGCGCCTCGCGCACCGGCTCCTGGTCCTGCTCCGGCTCCACCGCCACCGCCTCGCGACGACGGCCACCTCCATGACGACTACCCTCATCAAGACGGAGCATTCGTCATCTTCACCAGTGAAGGCGACGACAAGCACATCTTGCACCAGAGACGGCGCGAGGTGAATGCCACGGTTCCCCCGGTTCCCCAGTACATGCATTGGTCTGACAAACCAATCACATGGAGCCGGGTGGACCATCCTGCGGTGATGCCCAACCCGGGCTCATACGTGCTCGTCCTCGACCCCACCTTCGCCTCCAAGAGGCTCACCTGCCGGTTCTCCCGGGTGCTGGTCGATGGCGGCAGCAGCATCAACATCCTCTACCTCGACACTCTCCTCAAGCTCGGGCTCAAGGAGACGGACATCCTGCCAACCAGCACTGTCTTCCACGGCATCGTTCCTGGGCAGTCCTGCTCGCCTGTCGGCAAAATCCAGTTGGACGTCCTCTTCAGCAACAAGGCTCACTTCCGCCGAGAGTCCATATGGTTCGAGGTAGTGGAACTCAGCAGCCCGTATCATGCGTTGCTGGGCAGACCGGCTCTGGCCAAATTCATGGCTATTCCGCACTACGCCTACCTGAAGATGAAGATGCCGGGTCCAAAGGGCATCATCACTGTTCTTGGCGACTACAAGAAGTCGCTCGAGTGTGTCCAAGATAGCAGCCGCCTGGCCGACGCCCTGGTGATCGCTGAGGAGAAGCGGCAGATCGACCGGCTCGTGGCCCAGGCTACCGAGCAGCTGGCGATTCCTTCTCCTCCGTCCCAGTCGACCGACAAGGGATCTTTCAAGCCGACCAAAGAGACCAAGCAGGTCCCACTCGACCCCCCAACCCCAAGCAGTGCGTCACCATCGGGGCTGGCCTCAGCCCAAAATAGGAAGGCGAGCTCGTCGACTTCCTCCGTGAGAACCGGGACATGTTTGCATGGTCCCCCAAGGACATGCCGGGTGTTCCAAGGAAGTACGCCGAGCACAGACTTCACGTGCGACCGGATGCAAAGCCGGTGAATCAACCTTTGCGCCGCTTCGCCGAGGGGAAGCGACGCACAATCGGAGAAGACATCACCCGGCTCCTTGCAGCCAGCTTCATCATGGAGGTTTTCCACCTGGACTGGTTAGCTAATCCAGTATCGTGCTGAAGAAAAACAACACCTGGCGAATGTGTATCGACTACACTAGCATGAATAAGGACTGTCCGAAAGACCCTTTCGCGTTGCCTAGGATAGATCAAGTGATCGACTCCACTGCAGGCTACGAATTGCTGTCATTTCTGGATGCTTATTTAGGCTACCATCAAATCAAGCTGGATCCAGCCGATCGCCTGAAGACCTCCGTCATCACGCCCTTCGGGGCCTACTGCTACACCACCATGACGTTCGCTCTGAAGAACGCTGGTGCGACATTCCAACGCTGCATGCAGCAGTGCCTACTACCACAGATCGGCAAAAACATCCACGTCTATGTGGATGACATCGTCGTCAAGACGAAGTAGCACTTCAGCCTCCTCGACGATCTGCGGGAGACGTTCGCCAACCTGCGCGAGTACAAGATCCGGCTCAACCCGGAGAAGTGCGTCTTTGGGGTTCCAGGCGGCAAACTCTTGGGGTTCTTCGTGTCAGCTCGTGGCATCGAGGCGAACCCCGAGAAGATCGGCACCATCGAGCGGATGGTGCGGACGGCTCGAATCCTAGACGTCCAGAAGTTCGTTGGCTGCCTGGCGTCCCTTAGCTGGTTCGTCAGCCGGCTTGGCGACAAGGCCCTTCCACTCTACCACCTCAAGAAGAAGAAGACAAAATTTGAGTGGAAAGACCAGGTGGACGAAGCCTTTCGCGACCTCAAGCGGGTCATCTCGAGCCTGCCAATCTTGGCAGCGCCGGCTGAAAGGGAACCCATACTCATATACATTGCAACGACCACCCGTGTGGTTAGTGTAGTGTTGGTGGTTCAACGCAAGGAGGAGGGAAAGGTACTGTCAGTGCAGCGCCCTGTCTACTACCTCAGCGAGGTATTGTCCGCCTCCAAGCAGAACTACCCACATTACCAAAAAATGTATTATGGTGTTTACCTTGCTGCAAAGAAGTTGAAGCAATACTTCCAAGAGCATGCCATCACTCTGGTGAGCACTGCTCCACTTTCAGAGATCATGGGCAACCATGATGCGACGGGCAGGATTGCCAAGTGGTCCATCGCCATGGCGGACCACGATATTCGCTACGAGCCTCGCACCACCATCAAATCTTAGGTGGTGGCCGACTTCTTAGTCGACTGGGCCGAGATCCAGTTCGAGCCGCCACCGCCGGACTCTATGCATTGGTGGATGCACTTCGACGGCTCAAAGATGCGGATGGGTCTGGGAGCCGACATCGTCTTGACGTCTCCGAAAGGAGACCAGCTCAAGTATGCTCTCCAGATCCACTTCGCCGCCTCCAACAACGTCGCCGAGTATGAAGCTCTGGCTCACGGCCTCCGGCTCGCCAAGGAGATTGGCATCCAGCAGCTCATATGCTTTGGCGACTCAGACTTGGTGGTACAACAAGTTTCTAGCGAATGGGACGCCAGGGATGCCAACATGGCAAGCTACCGCTTCCTCATCCAGCAGCTCAACGACCCCTTCGAGGGTTGTGAGTTCCACCATGTTCCAGAGCAGACAATGAGGCAGCTGATACACTGGCCAAAATTAGCTCCATGAGACAGGCCATCCTAGCTGGCGTCTCCCTCGAGCAACTCCATAAGCCGTCTATCAAACCGTCTCCTAAGTCGGCATCAATCTTCGTGCCGGCTGATTCTACGGTGCATGCGCCGTCGGCTCCACCAGCTACGCCGGCCACAGCTCCTGTGCCGGCTACGATGGTCACGCCGACTCCAATAGCGGCACCGGCTGAATCTACGGTGCAAGCACCGTCGGCTCCACCAGCTATGTCGGCTACTGCTCCCATGACGGCTACGCTGGCTATGCCGACTCCAATAGCGGCACCGGCTACAACAACAACTCCGGCTCTGCCCTGCCTCAAATCATGTCGTCTCGGCACCCAATGGGTGGACGTCATGGAGGTTGACGGTGAGCCAGCTGCCACTACAGCAGCACAGACACCTCGTCTCTTGTCCACGACCGCTGCTTCACCAAGCACGGGGTCTGCAGAAGCCCCCAATAGTCAGGTCGAGGCGGAGCCAACCGTTTTGTCGGCTCCGTCATGGGCTCAACCTATCCTTTCCTTCCTCCTTCGCGGCAAGCTTCCTCAAGACGAGGCGGAGGCGAGGCAGATCCAGCACAGAGTCTGCAGCCTACGCCATCATCAATCGTGAGCTGGTGCGGCGCAGCGTGACTGGCGTGTTCCAGCGCTGCGTTGAATCAGAAAAGGGACATGAGATCCTCAGAGACATTCACCAGGGGGAGTGTGGGCATCATGCCGCCTCTAGAACCCTGGTGGCCAAGGTGTTCCGCCACGGATTCCACTGGCCCACGGCCCTCGAGGAGGCCGTGGATCTGGTCGACAAATGCGAAGGTTGCCAGTTCTTCAGCGCAAAAAGCCACATGCCGCCTTCGGCCCTCAAAACCACCCCCTGTCATGGCCGTTCGCCGTCTGGGGGCTGGACATGGTAGGACCCTTCAAGACGGCTCGTGGTGGCATGACCCATCTCTTGGCAGCCGTCGACAAATTCACCAAGTGGATCGAAGCCAGGCCTATCAAGAAGCTTGATGGCCCCATGACTGCCAAGTTCATCGCGGACATCTCTGTTCGATATGGCGTCCTCCACAGCATCATCACCGACAACGGCACCAACTTCGCCAAAGGCGCTCTGGCGCTCTACTGCTCCAAGGTAGGCATCCGGCTCGACTTGGCATCTGTGGCACATCCCCAGCCGAACGGCCAAGCAGAGAGGGCCAATGGCCTGATCCTGACCGACATCAAGCCAAGAATGGTGGCACCACTTGTCAGATCGGCCGACTGCTGGATTGAAGAATTGCCGGCTGTACTATGGAGCCTCCGCACCATGCCCAACCGGTCGACCGGCTTCACTCCGTTCTTCCTCGTATACGGGTCCGAGGCTATTATCCCCATAGATATCGAGTTCGACTCGCCTCGGGTCACCCTATACACGGAAACGGAGGCGAAGGAGGCAAGAGAAGATGGTGTGGATCTCCTCGAAGAAGCAAGGGACATGACCTTGAGCCGGACGACCATCTATCAACAGAAGCTGAGATACTACCACAGCAAAAAGATCAAGCCTCTCTCTCTCTCTTTCAGGGAGGGAGACTTGGTCCTCAGAAGAATCCAACGCACTGTCGGCCAGCACAAGCTCTCATCCCCATGGGAGGGACCCTTCATCATCATTAGGGCGTTGCACAACAACGCTTACTACTTGATCGATGCCCAAAAGCCAAGGAAGCGCAAGAGGGACGACTCCGGCCACGAGACGGAACGTCCATGGAACGCGGCGTTGCTTCGCCCGTTCTAATGCTAGAAGGCAAGTACGGAACACGGAAAGAGCATGCACAAATGCATCTTTCTCCCTCTTCAGGGATCCTCGATGAATGCAATAGAATGAGCATGCCTCATGCTTCTTTTTAGAATTCATATCTAGAGTGCTCACTCTACGACGACCCTTGCTGGCTCTAATAAGCTCGGGGGGCTCGCTAGCCGCCCGAACACCTTCCCTATGTTGTAGAAGAACACATAGTGTAAACCGGACCGATCCCTAGTCACCTCGTATCAGCTTGCAGACCGGCTCCGGTCGTCCGGCTTGCGAGGCGACGCCAGGTAAGGCCGGATGCATGCAAAGTTAGACTACAAAAGGGTTGCCGGCTCGGGTTGGCTCGATCAAATTTACGATCTCATTCAAGCCGGCCTCTGCTGGTTTATGTCTAAATCTTTAAGTCTTGATGTCTTCGAAAAATCTAAGTCCTGTGTTCTAAGGCCAAAAACCTCGATCCAGTGACAGACCGGCTCCCAGCTGTCGGGCTGGCGGGGTGGAAACTTGGAAATACGGGGATTGGAGAAAAAGAAGTCAACCAGGAATCAAAAGATAAAGATATAAAACAACACGCATGGCAATACGAATATAACGCTGAATACATACATTCAAAATGCATTGGACCATGGCCGAGGTTCATTACACCCCCAGTGGGTGGAACTGTTGAACTGACAAGAAAAATGCAGACAACAAACAGGACACCGGCTATGGGGCTACGGCCTCATCGGTCGCCCCGACTGCTGCTCCTGAAGTGGTGGCTTCACCATCCCCGGCTGCTCCCGAGGTGGTTGGGCCGTCTCCTTCGTGAGTGCTCCCGGCTCCATCTGCACCGGAGTCGGCATACGCCGCACCGCTGGAGGCGGCAGCAGAATCCACACCGTGGGTCATCTCGCCGGAGCTGCCATCGGGGTCATAGGGCTGAAGGCCGTGTAGATCTTCAGGGATCACACCGCCATCTTCACCCTGCTCCAAAACAAGATCGTCCCAAGCGGCGTACTCGGTGATGCCACTGGCCCTCACGCGCAGCGCCTCCTCCATAGCCTGCAGCTCCGCCTCCGAGCCGTCGCGCTGACCGACGAGCTTGCCCAAGTCCAGGTTTCGATACCAGGACTTGGCCAAGCGCACGACCATGTAGGCTCCAGCGCGCTCGGCCAAGGCGCGCCAGGCATCCAGGCGTTCATCGCCAGCTGCAAGCCAGCGGCGAGTTGACTCATCGACGCCGGCTCCACGCCAGACGGCCACAAGGCCGCAACCATCGACGAACCCGCGACCTGGAGCCGAGCCACAGACTCACCCAAGGCATATAGGCGGGCTCGGAGACCCACTCCAATTTCCTCCACGCTCCAGCCGGAGGTAGCATCTACCTCCTGCCCAGCCGCGCGGCGCTCCTCACGGCTCACCTCGACGGCCGTGTCAACTACGCCCTGGGTCTCAGGAAAGAGGCCTGAGACAGGAAAAGGGGCGCAGAAACAAGTAAGAAGAGGAGACGGCTAAGAAAGCTCAAGACAAACCCAAAAATAAAGAGACTCACGATGGAAGGCACCATCGGTCTCATGGGCGCTCTCCAGGACCTCGCGCTCCCGCACCTTGCTCGAATGAGTAAGGCGGGCGACTTCCTCCTGGAGAGCCGTGCAGATTCCAAGGCCTTGGCCAGCTGCGCCTGCTTTTGAACAAGGGCCAACTCCTTCTCCCTCAAGACGGCGTCCTTCAGCTTCATCTCCTCGAGATGGACCAACGCGAGGCGTTCCACGTCGGCAGAGTGGGAGGCGTCCTTCTCGTGCAGCTTACCCCGCAGCTGCTCCAACTCAACACGGCTGGCCGCCTCGAGCTCCTTCTTCTTCGTCTGGAGAAGAGCCAGTTTCTCCTGGAGCCCGTCGCCGGCGCCTCGTAGTGCGTCTCGCTCCATGGCGACTTCGCCCAGCCGGACTTCGATCCCGGCAATCTGGCCATCGGCCGCCTGGTGCTGAGTGTGCAGCTCATTGTAAGCCTGCGCCTGAGCATCATAAAGCTCCTTCAAAAGAGCAAAGAAGAAGCAGGAATAAGATTCGGCCTGGTTAAGACATAACCAGCCCGATTCTCGGGGGCTACACCTAGTGGGTGCGCTAGCGCGCCCCCACTAATGAAGCAAAACAGGAGAAGAGGCTCAAAGAGATTCGGCCCGGCCGATGATCGACCGAGCCGATTCTCGGGGGCTACACCGAATGGGTGCACTGTCGCGCCCCCACTGACGCACGAAGAAGAAAGAGAAAAAAATTCAAAACCAAGAGAGGCACTTACCCTGGTGCGGGCCTCCAGGCGCTCCAGGTCGCCGCCCACCACGCGGGTCGACTGGTCCACCTTGGTCCGGTTGCTGGAAAACAGCGACACCAGCTCCTGGACACCGGTGAGCGCAGTGCCCGCGGGCAGTCGCGCGCGCGCCGAATTGGCCGCTTACCATGACTTCATGGGCCGGCTCCCGATCCGGCCTTCAGCTCCCGGCGCAGCTGGACCGTGGTGGGGAACGACGATGGCGCCGGCTCCAGGCACCGGGTCGACGGTCGGCTCCGCCAATATCACAGCCGGGGCTACTGCGACAACAGACCTACCCTAGCAACGGCGCGAGGAATCATTTTGCTGCGGCTACGCCTATAGGGACTTCCTTGGCAAATATGCAAAGGATTTCCCCACGGCCTTGGAGCCTTGCGTTGGTGTTCCCTTGAAGAGGAAAGGGTGATGTAGCACAGCGGCGGTAAGTATTTCCCTCAGTTCGAGAACCAAGGTATCGATCCAGTGGGAGAATCGTGTCGAGTCACAAGTACGTGCACAAACACAAAGAGCTTGCACCCAACGCTATGAAGGGGTTGTCAATCCCTTATAGATTGTTTGCAAAGTGAGAACTGAAAGCAAAAAAGTAAACAAAGCAAAGTAAAAGTGAAAGTGGTGACGATAGTTGTGAATAGACCCGGGGGCCGTAGTGTTCACTAGTGGCTTCTCTCATGAAAGCAAGTAGACGGTGGGTGAACGAATTACTGTGGAGCAATTGATAAAACCGCGCAAAGTCGTGACGTCATCTATGGAAATGATTATATCTATAGGCATCACGTCCAAAACAAGTAGACCGATACTTTCTGCATCTACTACTTTTACTCCACACGTCGACCGCTATCCATCATGCATGTAGTGTATTAAGTTCATAAGAAAAAGGTAACGCCTTAAGCAAGATGACATGATGTAGATGGACAATCTCATATCTATGATAAAATCCCATCTTGTTACCCTTGATGGCAACAACATGATGCGTGCCTTGCTGCCCCTTCTGTCACTAGGAAAGGTCACCACACTGTATGAACCCAAAACCAAGCACTTCTCCCATTGCAAGAATCATAGATCTAGTTGGGTAAACAAAACCCAAGACTCGGAGAGACTTACAAGGATATCAAATCATGCATATAAGAAATCAGCAAAGACTCAAATATAATTCATAGATAATCTGATCACAAATCAACAATTCATCGGATCTCGACAAACACACCGCCAAAGAGGATTACACCGGATAGATCTCCATGAAGATCATGGAGAACTTTGTATTGAAGATCCAAGAGAGAGAAGAAGCCATCTAGCTACTAACTACGGACCCGTAGGTCTGAAGTGGACTACTCACGAGTCATTGGAGAGGCGATGATGTTGATGTAGAAGCCCTCCAACTCCAAAGTCCCCTCCGGCAGGGCACCGGGAAGGGTCTCCAGATAAGATCTCGCGGAAACGGAAGCTTGCGGCGGCGGAAAAGTGTTTTCTTGGATGCCCTGATTTTTTTCTGGATTTTAGGGAATATATAGGCGAAAGAGCTAGGGCAGGGAGCTCTAGGGGGGCCACAAGCCTGGTAGGTGTCGGCCCCCCTGGTGGCGGCTACAGGGCTTGTGGGCCCCCTGTGGCTCTCCTGCCTTGGCCCTCAAGTCCCCCGATCTTCGTTTGTTCTGGAAAAATTTATTTCGGGCATTTTATTCCGTTTGGACTCCGTTCCAAAATCAGATCTGAAAAGAGTCAAAAACGCAGAAAAAATAGGAACTGGCACTTGGCACTCAATTAATAAGTTAGTCCCAAAAAAGATATAAAAGGTACATAAAACATCCAAAGTTGACAAGATAACATCATGAAACCATCAAAAATTATAGATACGTTTGAGACGTACCAGTCGGCGCTGCCTCCTCAACGGGAGGTGGATGGGCCGCATCCGGCACATCCATTGCCACCCCTGGCACATCAGGGGCCGCGTCCGGCACGTCCAGGATCAGCTCCTGCGTGACGGGCGCCGCTTCAACCCTGGGGGAGTAGGGGATCGTCTCCAAGTCCACCGGCGCAGAAGCGTCCGCTCAGAGGGCTGGGCTCCCTCAGCCCTCGGGGCGTCCCTCGGGGCCGCCTCAGTAGCTGGCTCCTCCACGCGAGCATGCACGGAGGGGTCATGTCTAGCCTTCGTACGCTTCTCCGCCGGCTTCTCGACCCAGCTGGGGCGAGACTGTCCCTCGGCCGTCTCTCCCGCGGCCGCGTCCCTCCGGCGCTTGGACTGCTCCTCAAGCTCCCTCTGGGCAGCATCGGCTGCTCCCCAGCTAGTCCGCTCGGCTGCGGAGGTGGTGTCTTCCTCCACATCCTCCACCTCCCTGTCGAGCGATGTTCATGGGAACAAAGCTTCCCACAAGACAAACGAAGAAAAGGGGGGAGGAAATATTACCCCGCGACCATAGGCACGTGCCTTCGGCCGGCACCTCGATGCCTCTTGGCACCGCCTGCCCGTGCTCCGACTGGAGGACCCGGCACGGGGCACTTAGGAGCCGACCTGGAAGTTGTGGCACCCTTTCCCTTCTTCCCGGCCATCTCATCAGCGATGGTTGCCCCAGCCCTTTGACGTCGACCGCGCATCAGCAGTGGGCTGGTAACATCCTCCTCCCCATCGGAGTCGTCCTCTAAGGCTGCATCAGAGAGCAATGAGGGAGTCTCATCATCATCCGTCCAGTCTACGACGGAGGGCCGCGGGTACTCACTAGACGGCTCTGTCCCTTCCGACTCTAGGGCGTTCTCCGAGCCTACGGAGGAGTCCGAGCGGGACTCGATCACGCCCTCGTCCTCAATCTCCGAGGCGTCGGACACATCCACGTCGGGAGCGGGCGGACGGAGGGATCCCTGCAGCTGCTCGAACATCTACGAAAAAGGATTCGGCAGCCGGCTCAGCGAGACAGCCAGTCGCAAGGCGAACAACAAAGAACAAAGCAGCCACTTACCATTGGAGGCGGACGGGACCTATTGAATGGGGTCATCCCCCATGACCAGTTCCAGCTGTCGTCCATGCGGGCGGTGGAGATCACGTTCACCCTTCGTGCTACTGCGCCGGGGGTAAACCTTTTGGTGGACAGCCTGCAGGGGTCATGCTGGCCGCTCATCTGGCAGACCAGATGCGGCCGCCTCTGCAGCGGCAGGATCCGGCGGGTCACCATGGTGGTGAGCAGGTCGCGACCGAGGAGCCCGCTCTTCTCCACGATCTCGAGGTGGGCGCAGAGCAGCGCCACCTCGGGAATCGGCTTGGGGGTCCTCGCCGCCCAGTTCAACTTCGTCGGCGGGTCGATGTTGAACGGGGGCATGCTGAGCGCGTCCTGGGCGGGGTCGGCGTTCTTCACGTAGAAGAAGCCCCTCTGCCACTGCTTGATGGACTCCTTTAGGGGCATCTGGGGGAAACTAGACTTCGAGCGGTGGTGCACCAGCGCGGCTCCACACGGCGTCATCGGGCGTGGTCCGGTGAGCTTCTCCACCTCGGACTTCTCCATGGCGATGGATTGCTGCTTGAAGAAGAACAAGCTGCCCAGAGATCGACGCGGGGCTCGATACCCACAAAGCCCTCGCACAGGACCACAAAGGCCGACAGCTGCAGTATGGCGTTCAGCGCCAGGTGATGCGGCTGCAGGCTAAAGAAACGAAGCCGCTCGGAGAAGAAGGCATTGGCCGGGAGCCCGAAGCCCCGGTAGAAGTGCTCGTTGAATACCACGACCTCTCCCACGGCAGGTGTGGGAGCGGTCTTGGCGCCTGGGATTCGCACCAACACCTGGGAGGCTGGGAGCAGCAGCCGGTGATGGAGAGCGCCTCGATGTGGCCTTGGCAGATCTCGCTACCCAGCCAGGCTCCCTGCGACGAGGCCTTCTATGACGAGGACTTTTTTGAGGTGGAGGCGCCGGCCATGGCTACGGGCGACTAAAGCTCGAAAGGGCTGGTGGCTCTGTGGCGACGAAGGCGAGGAAGACAAAGAGTGCGAGCTCTTTCTCTGTGGGCTCAGGGAGGAAGAGAGCGTCGATGCGGGGTGAGAAGGGGGGCGAATAGCCTCCTCGGAACCCCCACATCCCATTTAAACCCCACGAAGCGTCGTGGGCAGGGGACCTGGTGTGCGCGGGACCCCCACTAACCCCGTGTATTACGAGCGGTAACGCTTCCCTAAGCCCAACCGTCGCGGAGTAAATCCGCAGAGGATCTCTCGCGCAGAGGCCGAGGGGGCGTCGTGGCAGGACCCAGGGCCCAGACCCGGTCCCGTCACGAGTAATCACCATCATTATGTTAGGCAGAGCCTGGCACGTGGTGCCTTCTGAGCGACCTACGCCGAAGCCGAGGCGTCGCTTCGAAGCTAGGCGGTTTCAGAGCCGGCGCTCCCCGTCACGAATGGCGGCAGAAATACCAAGACAAATCATCAAGCCGGCGAGGCCGCTCATCCGCAGACGGCAGGCCTGTACAGCTTCGGGGACTACTGTTGGGGGGATAACCCCGGGGTAGGCTCATCAAGCCTGCTCCTTCATCTCCTGCACAAACGATATGAACAAATACAGTTTCCCAAGGCTCAAGTCTTCTGGCCGGCTAGGCCGCGCCTACCAGCTCGAGGACGAGGCGGCCACCTCTCTGGCCGGCCACGCAGCCCGTGCCGGCTAGAGTCGAGACGGTTACCTTTTCCTGACCGGCTTGGTCAAGCCAACCGGCTAGGAACGAGGCGGTCGTGCCCAAGCCGGCTAGACAAGCATGCTAGCCGGCCGGGGGTCACAAGTCACATCAGACCGTAGGTCAGGATGAGACCTTACGATTAAAGGTAGCTACGCATCAGCAAAGGTACTGGATCGAAGTGTATGGTAGGTACGAGCATCGGCGGCCACGCCGCTGACCTACCCAGGCTCTGATCCATCACCTAGCATAGAGTGGGACCGTCACACTCCCACTCCATTACTGCAATCGGTGTGGGGAATAGTGGAGGCGGTCGTACTACCTGCCCATGACGAATCTCGCTGGACGACGCTGGACGTATAGTGCGTGCTCAGCGCCAACCGTACGCGAGAGCGTCATTGGCCAGCCGGCGGGTCCCACAGCCAATCGAGACCATGCAGCCGGCGGGCCCCTCAAGCGACAAGACAAGACTCTCGTGGGCCCCTGGTTAGCCGGCGAGGCTGCCAGCCGGGTCCCACTCTTGTACCCTTTATCCATGTTGTAGGTCGGCGGGTTCGTCTATAAAAGCCCCCGGTCACCCTCCATGCAGGACGACGGTCGAACCACACTTCACATCCACCAACCACATAGAGAGAGGCAGAGACGAGCCGGCTGCTCCCCTCTTCCTCCTCCCAACACAGCTCCAGGAGCAACATTGTAATCCATTCATACACATCAAACACTCTGGCAGGACTAGGGGTCTTATCTCTATGGAGAGCCCTGAACCTGGGTACATCGTGTGTTCCATGCTAGTACCAACCTCATTCCCAGCGCCCTCCTTTGTCCCTTCGGTTCTCACCGACTTTAGCCTACCTATGGCATATGTTTTGAGTATTCACCGACAGGACATGCGGGCGTCATGATCATAGTTAGAACAGCAATAACATCACATAATCTCTTATGCTAAAGTGATAATTCCTTCACAAAGTAAAGTATGGATCAAGAACCTTATTGAGAATTAACAACCAATAGCCTATAGTCATTGAAGCAATTGCAATTTATCATAACATCGGAAAGGGCCAAATAGGAGCTTGTAAAGCAAATCCACATACTCAATCATCCTTTTGTCTCCTACAATTGCTACAACTCACGTGGTACTCATGAGATCAAAGTTTCAGTCGGACACAGAGAAAGTTAGGGGCTTATAGTTTCACCTCCCAACTATTTACCTCGAGGGTAATGTCAACAATAATAATTCATGAGTACTTACTTCCAAGTTGACATATGAATATAGATCTTTCCCTAGCATATGACGTTAGCCAAGATAAAGGCGAAATAAGGAATTGGTGTAGATCACCATGACTCTTTCAAGGGAAAAAAGTAAAGGTACAAGATAGGCCCTTCGCAGAGGGAAGCAGAGGTTGTCATGCGCTTTTGAGGTTTGGATGTGTGACCTCTTAGTGTGAAGGAACGTCACTTTATATTGCCTCCTGTGATAGAGAAATTTATTATGCAGTCTGTCCCTTTTATGTCTTCCTCATCAGAGGTTCGTACAAAGCTTATTTTCCACACACTAATAGATCATACATAATTAGGGGGAAATTTTTATTGCTTGCACCGATGACAACTTACTTGAGGGATCTTCTTCAATCCATAGGTAGGTATGGTGGACTCTCATGGCACAACTGGGGTTGAAGGTTTGTGGATACACAAGTAGTATCTCTACTTAGTGCGGAAGTTTTGGCTGATATGAGGTGGAAGCAATCGTCACATGCTAAGGGATCTCTAGTCATATAACATTGTTCGGAACCAAGCAAACATAATTCATTATGTTGTCTTCCTTGTCCAACATCTACTTCTAAGCATGTAATAGTTTAGTGAGTGTTCACAATCATAGATGGTGTCCAAGATGATATATTTATATGTGAACCTCTCCTTCTTTATCACTTCCTATTAATTGCAACAATGACCAAGGTCTATGTTTGTCCACCCTCAACAAGTTTCAATCATCATTCTTTTTTATAGGTGAAGCCATCACTTCCCATAAGATCATTACATGATCTTTCATGCTTTCGTTCTTTTATCATTCGTTTGATCATGGCATGAAGCAAGGCCCTTAACTAAAACACTCTTTATTATATGACTCACGAACTCGAATACATCGGGGGTGACACAAAGCAAAACTCAATCCTAAAACACTAAGAACTTTATTCTACTAGAGAAAGATAAAACGAAAAAGGATCGAACTAAGAAAAGGTAAAGGCAAAAGATGTGATGGTGATACGATAACGGGGCAACTCCCCCAAGCTCGGCACAAGCCAAGGGGATTGCCCATACCCGTGCTTAGTTGTCTTCCTTTGGAGGTGATGGTGGTGGAGTTGTTGCAACCTGGGTTTGATCCTCCGTCTTCCAAGGCATAGGTGTTCCATCATGGAAAGATGACCGAGTCTACGGAATCCTCAAATCTACAGCCAACCGTATTGATTTAAATCTATACTCATACTCACAGTTTTGGTTCTGCAGGTCATAGATCTGGGCTTGGAGGTGATCAATTCTGTCATAGAGCCTGGAGAGTTGCTTCCCGATGTCATTGGCATCGATCTTGTTCTTGTTGGTGAACTCCGTGATCATCATGTGGTTGGCTTTGAGTCCATGCTCCACCATCCCTTGGAACTTGAAGACATGTTGCTCCATTGCTTCGAGCCTCGCCTCCATGCTTCCGGTCTTCTTGGGCCCCTCAACATCACAGATGTGCAGCATCCCCTCATGCATCTCGATAGATTGAGGGTGTTGCATCACTCCCGCGTGGTAGGGATTGATGACCTTCTCGAAGATCTTGTCCTTCAGAGCTTTTGGGGACACCGTAGCGATCTAGATCTGCCTGCACAACAACTCGAAACGAAAACAGAGGAAAATTGCGTGATACGAGGATCAGACCTTTCAGGAGAATATATAATGATTTTTTCCAACGAGAAGGAGTACTCCACAAGAAAACAGAGTCCGGGAGGCACACGAGGTGGTGACAAGCCACCCAGGTGTGGCCAAGGGGGTGGCCCGCGCCTGGCAAGCTTGTCGCCTCTTCGTGCGCTTTCTGGACTACTTTAAATTTTTCTAATTTTCTAAAAATTCCCAAAGGGAGAAAAATTCCTACTGGAAAAGTTTTGGAGTCGGTTTACTTACCGAATCACATACCTCTTCGTTTTCGGAGTCTGAAACAGGCTGATAAATATCCCTTATGTACTCCTCCGGAGTTATGGTATTGATAATATTGCTTTCAACATTTATGGGAGTACGTGAGATATAATGCTTGATTCTTTGCCCATTTACCACTCTCCGAAATTTACCTTCCGTGTTGTTGATCTTGATGGCACCGGAACGATATACCTCCTCAACAATGTAAAGACCTTCCCATTTAGAGAGAAGCTTGCCTGCAAAAAATCTTAAACGAGAATTATATAGCAAGACATAATCACCTACATTGAACTCACGTTTTTGTATCCTTTTTTCATGCCACCTCTTAACCTTTTCTTTGAACAACTTGGCATTTTCATATGCCTGAGCTCTCCATTCATCAAGTGAGCTAATATCAAATAACCTCTTCTCACCAGCAAGTTTGAAATCAAGGTTGAGCTCTTTGATTGCCCAATAAGCCTTATGCTCTAACTCAAGAGGTAAATGACATGCTTTGCCGTAAACCATTTTGTACGGAGACATGCCCATGGGATTCTTATAAGCAGTTCTATAAGCCCACAGTGCATCATCAAGCTTCTTAGACCAATTCTTTCTAGACCTATTGACAGTCTTTTGCAGAATTAGTTTAATCTCTCTATTACTTAGCTCTACTTGACCACTGGAGTGAGGATGATAGGGAGATGCAATTCTATGATTGACATCATACTAAGCAAGCGTTTTACGGAAAGCACCATGAATGAAATGTGAACCACCATCATTCATTAGATATCTAGGGACTCCAAATCTGTGAAAATTAACTTCTTTAAGCATCCTGATAGAGGTGTTGTGATCAGCACTACTAGTCGGGATAGCTTCTACCCACTCAGTGACGTAATCAACAGCAACTAGGATATGAGTATACCCGTTGGATTTTGGAAAAGGTCCCATATAATCAAAACCCCAAACATCAAATGGTTCAATGACAAGTGAATAATTCATATGCATTTCCTGACGTTTACCGATATTACCTATTATTGACATTCGTCACAAGACAAGACAAACTTATGGGCATCCTTGAAGAGAGTGGGACAATAGAAACCTGATTGCAATACCTTGTGTGCAGTTCTATGTCCCGCATGGTGTCCTCCGTAGTCCTCTGAGTGACACTTCTGTAGGATCTGTCCCTGTTCATGTTCAGGTACACAACGTCTAATAACACCATCTACTCCTTCCTTATAAAGGTGAGGATCATCCCAGAAGTAATGTCTCAAATCAAAGAAGAATTTCTTCTTTTGCTCGTATGTGAAACTAGGTGGTATATATTTGGCAATGATATAATTCGCATAATCAGCATACCACGGTGTACTACGTGAAGCATTGATGACATTCAATTGCTCATCAGGCAAGCTATCTGTGGGGACCCCGACTAGCAAGTCGAGTTCGCCGTGCCCAGTGATCCCAAGGATAAAAGTTCACTTAACACAGATACTGAATAATAGAGTCTTACATCCAAGTACCAAAATTATTACATCAAATGACCAGAAGGTAGGGTTCAAGAGCGAGGCCTAAAGCCAAATTGAACAGATACATCGAGTAGCGGAAACTCGTAAGGACTAAGCGGTGCCCATGCCATCAAGCCTACACCGACAGGCATTCTGACTTCGAAGCGTCCTAGATCGCAGGTTCGTCTCCGACGGCGTACTCATCGCCAAACTCCGGTCCTTCCATGTCTGGTCCATAATATAACCAGTGGCAAGCCAATGAGTACTTTGAATGTACTCGCAAACAGCCCATGATATGAACATTGATAGTGAAGAATAATAGTAACATGTATCTATGGTGGAATGCAATTTGGTGGAATGATCAGGTATATGCAACAAGTTAAAGAACTACACTTGAAGAACAGGTTACAGATATCAACATATCTGCTAAGGGTTGAACACACCGGGTTCACCCTATATGCCAAGCCACCGAACTTGGTCATATCAATTCCTCAAGTAACTCTGGTTATTAACACCATTCACCGAACTCACACACACACACACTTGGTTTATGCGGAAACGCTGGACGTAGTTTAAGCAGCACCACCCAACTGTCCTTGACCGTGGACACGGCTATTCGAATAGTTTACACTCTGCAGAGGTAGTACGCTGGACCCACGAGAAACGGGAAACTTCCGTGTCATCCACGACTCGCGGTATATCACATATACCCGAGGTAAGTACCCGATCATCATCTTTCCCCTGACGATACTAGACAAAGAGGTCCACTCGATTGGTACCCAGCCCACATGTTGTACGTCTTACGAGCACCGACTCTGGATAGTATCAACCATCCGGGGACCAACGGTGTGCCTGGGACTCATAATAATGGCATAGTCGTCCTACCTGGCACGACCCCATCACGAGAGTGACACCGATCACTCCTGCCACTAGTAATGTGGCTCTTTGCTAGTACCGACCATAGTAATCAAAAAAGTCCCATCCCATAAAGGGTTATCGTGGTCGTACTGGTAAGGTTGGGACGGTCGACACATCATAAATCTAATCCCATTTCCGAAACCACACACACAAAATACGCGGTGCACCACTTCTCCAAAAGTGGCCACCAACTCATCATCACCCTCGGGCATTAGTGGCACCCGACGGGGTTTTCATAAACTCTTTATTTAACTCATCATCATGCTCATGATAACATGCTCTATCTTTACTTGTCAACATGGTATAACATGACACTCAAGGGGTAGGGTCAAGCTCAATGCAATGATCTTAGTCTACTAGTCAACATGACAGTAGCATGATCCTTATAAGTGGTAGGGTCAAGCTCATCATGTTTGTGCTCCGAGGAGCCACATGAATAACATCATCAACATGCAAGGGCTTTCAAGAAGCCTCCGGTGCCATCACCACAATGATGAACCGGCATCGTGATCACATGCAACGGGAAAATACCAACTATACTAGCATGCAACAATGTTTGTGCTCAAGTCATGGTCAAAGGGCTGCTTGCCTTGGTCAGCTAGGTATCCGGGGTCTTCGAGGTCTTCCGCTCCGGATCCTCCGTCACTCGGTAACTCTACCGTCGAGAAAGGAATAAATAAATAATAGCTCACACCAAAACAGATCACAAGGTGCTTTTAAAAATGTTGCAAAGCTTGAATAAATTCAGTTTATTATTTTGGAAAATGTTTCCTATGGTTTTTATTAGCTAAGCATATTTATTTAAAAGCAAACAGGAGCAAACAAATGCTTTTAATATCATTCTATTATACCAAAACAGGTTCTGTTTTTCATAAATGTCAAACTCTACAGAATCAATTACTACACATTTTTAGAAAATTGTTGGTGGAATAATCATATTTTTCTACTCGCTAAATATTTTTATAAAAATCATTTAAGCTGCACGTTAAAAATAAAATCAAAAGGCCAGGGGGGAGACCTAGTCGGCCCAGCCAGCAGACCGGCCAACAGGCGCGCGAGGGCCAGGTTCAAACCTGACTTGCGGGCCCCTGGGGTCAGTGTCAGCGGCTGCGCACTGGCTGCCCAAGGACACCGACAGGTGGGCTCCACCTGTCGGGTCCTTCTCCTTCCTCCATCCAGAGAGGTGGAGACGGACGCCGGCGAGGCTACCGTTGCCCTCAGGCCAATCTAGGAGCGGGAATGGGTCCCTCGCTCCTCCGCCTACCTGCTCGTGGTCGGGACGTCACCGGAGGTGGTCTGGGTCGCCGGCGACGAGGTGATCGTGGCGGAAAGGTTTCGGGCTGGCATCGAGCTAGTGGCTAGGGGCACAGACTCGCTCGGGGAAGTTGGGGGAAACGATCCTGGCGTCAAGGGGAGTAGAATGGGAGGGCGGCCGACGCAGGAGCGGGCGTGTAGCCGGAGATCGACCAGAGCTCCGAGGCGGAGGGGCCTCGGTCGATCTCGAGCACGGGGCTCTGCGAGCTCCATTGGGCGGCTAGGGGGAGTCTAGTGGTTGTGCTGAAGCTGCCAGGGGGTGCTGGGTGCCGGGGGGACCTATTTATAGGCCAGCGGCGGTGAGCCGACTCGGGCGCGCCGGTGACTCACCGTGGCGCGGGTGCGAGCACAGTGAGGTTCTGGCCGCGAAACCACGAGTTCGAGACGTGGTTTAGGACCTCCTGGTGCATCGGCCGCCGAGGGAAAGCGAGTGGGGTCGAGCCGCAGCGACCGTGCATGCTCGGCCGTGTCGGGCACGCGCGGGCACGCGTCGCCTGAGCTCTTGCGCGAGGAGAGGGGGCCCTGATGGTAGCTTTGCACAAAGTGGGTGTCGGGGGAGTGTTTGGGCATTACTGAGGGGTTGGAACTGGCCGGGGCGACGTCCCCTTGCTGGAGGCTCTCTTTATCGCACCCAGAGCACAGTTTTGGCATGCCACGGCATGCTGGTGCGCTCTGGGGCACTTGGGACGTGTCCTCCATGTTCTGAGTGTTGCTGGGAGTGTGCCTAGCCGTTATGTATTAGTGGGAGCACGAGTTGGTAAAACGAGACAAGGAACACCAGTGTTGCTAGTACTGGCATGCGGCTCAAATTAAAGATCTTGTCACTAGTGCTTGTAGTTGGGGAGGGGCTGGTTGACTGGGTGCTCGGGGTGTTCTGGGGCTCTAACTCACCAAGTTTGGGGCTTTGCCATTGGGTAAAACAGTGGCTAGGAGGGTTTTTACCTTCCTGTCAGTAGGTGTTCGACAGTGATTTGGGGTGCTTCCACTCCAACACTGGAACTGAAACTTAACAGGTTTGGTCTTGGGGTAAAAACATGGGGTTTCGCCAAATTTGAGCTCCATTGAACAAGTTTAGCTTTGTAAACTTGAAAATACTTCAAAATGACCAGTATTGTCCTTTACAAAGGAAGTGTGGCCAAACAGAGTCTCACAAATCCCATCTTTGGTGTGGAGTCCTCATTTGGGGTGTCAAACACCTCTGCAATGTTTCAGCTCCATTGGAGAGACTTTGCAATGTAGAGTTGTTCCAACTCTTCTCTGGACAGAGAGGGTTTTGGGCTCATTAGGTGCACTTCCCCACCTTGGATCAAGGTGAGATTTTATGTGAGCACCTAATATGGCTTGGGAGGGCTCCTGTAATTTTATGGGAATTTATTGAGATCATTTCCTTTGGAAACATCTCAAAAAGCTAAAACAGACAGAAATGGTTTTCAGGGTTTTACTCAAATAATATTAATATAAAATAGGGTTGAAAATCTTATATATGGAAAATATATGTCCTTCTGAGCTTCCATGAATTTACTCAGAATTTTCTAAGGCAGGAAAGCAATTTTCCTTGTGGGAATATCATTCCTGGCCTTAGAAACAGACATAAATGTAAAATAGGAAAATAATATTTTAAATCACCAATTAATGTTTTTAATGAATGATAATAATATCTGGATCAGATCACCAACTTTGGTTGGAAGTTCCACTTGGCTTCATGAGCTAGTAGTGTATCCCAACATGATGAAGGTGATCTTGATATAAAGGAAAAAGGGTTTTTGAAGACAGCAAAATAATAAGTTTTTCATGGGTTTGAGTCATCAAGAAAGCAAGCATTCACTCATACAAGGGCTGACATTGCACTCACAACATTATTTGAAAAAGTTTTAACAAGCTCTGATTTTTGCAACATAAAATACTTGTGATGAAAAACAGGGTGTGACAGACCTATCCCTCTTACAAGAATCTCGTCCCCGAGATTCCTAAGCTAAGCGTTAAATAGCTCGGGAAATTCTGATCGGAGATAGTCTTCATGTTCCCATGTGGCTTCTGCTTTGGTATGGTTGCTCCACTCAACCTTGAAAAACTTGATGGTGTGGCTTCTGGTGCAACGTTCGGCTTCATCCAAAATGCGGATCGGTTTCTCGCGGTAGGTAAGGTCCGGTTGAAGATCAATAGCTTGATGATCAATGTCCTTGTAAAGATCGGGACGGTTCAGCACTTGTAAACACTTCCGGAGCTGTGACACGTGAAACACGTTGTGCACACCCGAAAGCTCAGGAGGTAGCTCCAACTGGTAAGCTACTTCCCTGTGCCTTGCCGTGATCTTGAAGGGTCCAATAAACCTGGGAGCTAGCTTCCCCTTGACGTGGAAACGCTTGGTCCCCTTGAGAGGCATGACTCGCAAGTACACCTGGTCTCCGGGAACAAACTCCACATCTCTGCGGCCAGGGTCCGCATAGCTCTTCTGCCTTGACTTAGCTACCTTCAAGTTCTCTCGGACAAGCTGACCCTTGTCCCCTGCTTCTTGCAGTGCTTCGGGTCCGAAAACTAGTCCTTCACCGGCTTCGGACCAATTGAGCAGGGTGCGGCACTTCCGCCCATATAATGCTTCGAATGGGGCCATCTGAAGACTGGACTGGTAGCTATTGTTGTAAGAAAACTCAGCAAATAGCAGGCAATCTTCCCGCTTGGCACCATGAGCCAAAACACAGGCGCGGAGCATGTCCTCAAGTATCTGGTTTACCCTCTCGGTCTGTCCGCCCGTTTGCGGGTGGAAAGCCGTACTGAAGGAGAGTTTGGTTCCGAGAGCTTCTTGAAACTTCTTCCAGAATCTTGAGGTGAATTGCGTGCCGCGGTCGGACACGATCTCCTTGGGAACTCCGTGGAGACTCACCACTCAATGAATGTATAGACTGGCCAGCTGGCTGCCATCGTAGGTGGTGTTAACGGGGATGAAATGGGCCACCTTGGTCAAATGATCGACTATGACCCAAATGGAGTTATGACCCTTATTCGACCGGGGCAACCCGGTGATGAAGTCCATGCCGACTTTATCTCACTTCCATTCCGGCACTTGAAGAGGTTGTAGCAACCCAGTAGGTCGCTGGTGTTCAGCCTTGACTCGCTCGCATACATCGCATTTAGCGACATAGGAGCCAATTTCCCTCTTCATGCCATGCCACCAGAATCGTTCTCGGAGGTCTTGGTACATCTTGGTACCACCTGGATGGATAGATTACGGTGTGTCATGAGCCTCTTGCAGGATCAAGTCCTTAAGTTCGGCCTTGTTAGGTACGCATAAGCGCTTCCCGTACCACAGTACTCCTTGCTCATCAATCGAGAATCCTGGGACTTTGCCTTCTCGCACCTTCCTCTTGAGGCCTTCGATACTCTTGTGTCCCTTCTGGGCTTCCTTGATGTCGTCTGCCAGAGTAGGCTTGACTTCGAGGTTGGCCAGGTATCCTGGTTCGACTATCTCAAGCCCAAAGCCCTCCATCTCTTCATACAAGACGGGTAACCTTTCCTTGAGCGTGACGTTCAAGGAGCCTGCCTTCCGGCTTAAGGCATCGGCTACCACGTTCGCCTTGCTGGGATGATATTGAATGCTGAGGTCATAATCCTTGATTAACTCAAGCCATCTCCGCTGCCTCATATTCAGCTCCCTTTGAGTGAAGATATATTTCAGACTTTTGTGGTCTGTATATATCTCACATCGCTTCCCCAGAAGGTAATGTCACCACGTCTTCAGAGCATGCACTACAGCTGCTAGCTCGAGATCATGGGTGGCGTAGTTCTCCTCATGCGGTCGCAGTTGCCATGACAAGTACGCCACGACCCTGCCATCTTGCATCGGGACTCCACCGAGCCCGGTTCCAGAGGCATCACAATATATTACGAATTCCTTGTTGATGTCTGGGGTAGCCAATACCGGGGCGGTAGTTAGCCTCTTCTTCAACTCCTGGAAACTTGCTTCACACACCGGTGTCCACTCGAACTTTCGGCCTTTCTTCAAGAGCTGAGTCATAGGTCGAGCGATGCTGGAGAAACCTTCTACAAACTTGCAGTAGTATCCCGCGAGCCCGAGGAAACTCCTGACATCCTTCACGTCCTTTGGTGATTCCCAGTTGGTCACTGTAGTAATCTTGGACTGATCTACGGCCAAACCGCTTGCCGTCAGGGTATGACCCAGAAATCCAACTTCTTTCAGCCAGAACTGACATTTGCTGAATTTGGCATAAAGCTGGTGCTCTCGAAGCTTTCCCAGAACTAACCTCAAGTGTTGCTCATGCTCCTCTTCGGACTTGGAGAAGATTAATATGTCATCGATGAACACGAGACAAACTTGTCCAAATATTCCATGAAGACCTTGTTCATGAGGTACATGAAGTAGGCTGGGGCATTTGTCAAACCGAAGGGCATGACAGTGCATTCATATAGACCGTATCGGGTCACGAATGCAGTCTTGGGAATATCTTCGAGCCGAATCTTCAACTCGTAATATCCTGATCGAAGATCGATCTTGGAAAATACCCTGGCCCCGTTTAACTGGTCAAACAGGTCTTCGATCTTGGGGAGCGGGTACTTGTTCTTAATTGTGACTTCATTAAGAGAACGGTAATCGACGCAGAGTCGAATGGTACCATCCTTCTTTGAAACAAATAGAACAGGTGATCCCCAAGGTGATGCACTCGGACGGATGAACCCTTTCCTGAGTTGCTCATCCAGCTGCTTCTTTAGCTCTGACAGCTCTTCTGAACCCATCCTGTAAGGCTTTTTATATATAGGCCTTGATCCGGGCATGAGCTCGATGATGAACTCGATGTCTCGGTCGGGAGGCATTCCGGGTAGCTCGTCAGGAAAGACGTCCGGGTATTCATAGACTACAGACACTTGATCAAGCTCTACCTCGGATAGACTATTGACTCGAGGCATTTGAGCCGATACTGGCTCTGAGACAAACTTGACCTTGACCCCTTGGTTGCTTGTCATGGTAATGGCCCTGTTGGCAGAGTCCAAAAGACTCTGGTGCTTGGCCAACCAATCCATGCCGAGGATTACTTCTACACCTTGCGATTTAAGCACAATGAGGTCTGCCAAGAAACTCTTTCCATTGATAACTATCTCGACCCTTCTACACCCTAGGTTGGTCCTCAATACTGCTCCCGGGGTTTGAATTGCCATCTGTCCACGGAGTAGAGTGGGTTTTAAACCACACTTCTCCGCAAACCTTTGAGTAACAAAAGAATGCGAGGCACCACAATCAAACAACACTGTTGCTGGAGTTGAGTTGACGAGGAACGTACCAAGAATGCAGTCCGGGTCTTCCTGCGCCTCTTCTGCAGTGATGCGATTGATCTGACCCCTGCCATTGAACTGCTCGTTGCGGGGGGGGGGGGGCTGGTTCCTTCCTGGTGCACCTTGACCGGGGTTGGGTGCATTGGGACACGGTGCGTTGGGCTTCTTGTTGGGGCACTGCCTGGAATAGTGCCCGGTCTGACCACACCCAAAGCAGGTGACCTGCCTCGGAGGATTGGTCTTCACTCCACCGTTGTTCGGCGGGTTGACTACTGGCTTGGCTTGCTGCTGAGGCTGATAATTCTGACGGAACACCGGGTGCTTGTACTGCTGCTGCTGAAAGTTGGGTCTTGCAGGTGTTGACTGCCATGGTCTTGGTCTTGCGCTACTGGGTCCTCCACTGCCTATCAGTTTACGCTTGCGGGTGTCATCCATCGCACGACGCTTGTCTTCCAGCATAAGCGCCTTGTTAACCAACTCGCTGAAAGTCTGGCAGTCGCAAACCACTAGCTGGTATTGCAGGGACTGATGTAACCCTTCCATGAAGCGTTCCACCTTAGCGGCCTCAGTGTTAACATCTTCGGGCGCCTACCTTGACAAGAGGTTAAACTTCTGCAAGTACTCCTTAACAGTTCCACTGCCCTGCCTCAAGGCTCGGAATTCCCGCTTCTTAATGGTCATCAGTCCAGGTGGAATGTGAGCCGCGCAAAATCCTTCCTTGAACATCACCCAAGTGATGACTTGCCCTATCCGCATGATCTGAAATCCATCCCACCATGCCCTGGCGGTGCCTCCGAGACAGTGAGAAGCATAAAGGACCTTCTCATGATCGTCGGTGCACTTGACCAGCACAAGGAGGTCTTCAATGGTGCGGATCCAGTCATCGGCGTCCAGTGGTTCAGTCGTCTCCGTGAATATGGGGGCGTAGTCCGCATGAAATCAGAAAGAGTAGAGCGGCCACCGCCATTCCCATTCCGCGGCGGGTTGTCCACCAGGACTTGAGTCAGCTGCTGAATAGCGGCATTGCTGGCTTGACGCTCCTCCCGAAGAGCTTGAAGGAACTGAGTCATCGTCAATTTCTCAGGAGGAGGTGGTGGCGGAAGGTCTCTAGGTTGCTCGTGGTGACCTCCAGCGTGAGCTTCTCCTTCGGTTCCCTGCGGCGTCCCTGAGGAGCCGGCGTCGGGGTTGCCGAAGGTGCTGTTGCGGGTTGCGTTCACCATCCTGTTATAGAAACAGACAGGTCAAAATGCCACCTTGCTCGGGAATACAAGGATTTGTTCCTAGTAAGAGGGGGTCCAATACGTGCAAGTGCCAAGTTTTCAAAACCAAAGTTTTTGACAAACGGAAATTGCATTCATAAAAACTAGCTGATGTAGTCACTTAGAGGCTGCCTCAGGCAATAGGTGACTTACATCATGCAAACATACGTAAATTAGAAACGGATACATGGATACCCTATGCTCGGGGTACTCCTAATTGCCTACGCTAAATCCTACGCGGCGGACTCCTCAGTCTCGAAGTCGGATTCAACAGGATCCTCATCTTTGTCCTCGTCTTCATCAACATCTTCTTCCTTTATAGGAGTGGAAGAAAGAATCCGCACATCACAGCGTCTCTTAGGCGAGGCGGCGAAGATCTCAGTGTACTCTTCCGCTGTCAGGCGGCGACTCCGAAGAGGGACTGCCTGGATGGGTAACACACCACCCCTAGTAGCAACAGCTGTCCTCCCTTCAGGTGCGCCTACCTTCTTTACTTTGTGATTCTGCATCTTCTCAGTGTGGAGCAGGCCCTTGACTAGGTGCAACTCTTGGCGAAGCTTGGCTGATTCCTTAACCAGGAAGTGCGTCCGGGTGTCCCACGAGAGGCTGAAGTAGGTCTGAAACCTTAATGGCATCCCATCCTCCGTGGCTGGGGTGAGTGTCCAACTCCCATCCACTCCTTCCTTAATGAAAGGTAGGTGACGAGTGACAGGCTCATTAGCCATCTCAGGGAGGATGCTGCGGAGATGCACGAGCGCCTCTCGTGCGGCCGTCTCCACTGCCAACATCAGCTCTCCCATCTGTGGTCCTTCGAAGAACCAACTAGACGGGGAGTCATTAGCCTTCACTATCACGTCCACGTGATATTCCTTAGTGTCGGTGTTGACCCAGTGCTCGTGGTAGAGGAAGATGGGCGTGCGACGTACGTGGCACTTCTCGAGACAATCCAACAGGAGTAGTGGAAAGCCGGTCTCCAGAAGCGTCTCAGGTACGGCAGCCATCTATAAGGCATAGGAGAGAGATCATAAGGTTGCATGTGCAAAAGTTTGTGCAAGGCTGGCATTCTAACGTTCTCGGCTAACGTCCATGCTATCTAAGGCTTCCTACAGTCAGGATGGCTCTGATACCAGTTCTGTGGGGACCCCGACAAGCAAGTCGAGTTCGCCGTGCCCAGTGACCCCAAAGATCAATGTTCACTGAACACAGATACTGAATAATACAGTCTTACATCCAAGTACCTAAATTATTACATCAAACGACCAGAAGGTCGGGTTCAAGAGCGAGGCCTAAAGCCAAATTGAACAGATACATCGAGTAGCGGAAACTCGTAAGGGCTAAGCGGTGCCCATGCCATCAAGCCTACACCGACAGGCATTCTAACTTCGAAGCGTCCTAGATCGCAGGTTCGTCTCCGACGGCGTACTCGTCGCCAAACTCCGGTCCTTCCATGTCTGGTCAACAATATAACCAGTGGCAAGCCAATGAGTACTTTGAATGTACTCGCAAACAGCCCATGATATGAACATTGATAGTGAAGAATAATAATAACATGTATCTATGGTGGAATGCAATTTCGTGGAATGATCAAGTATATGCAACAAGTTAAAGAACTACTCTTGAAGAACAGGTTACAGATATCAACATATCTGCTAAGGGTTGAACACACCGGGTTCACCCTATATGCCAAGTCACCGAACTTGGCCATATCAATTCCTCAAGTAACTCTGGTTATTAACACCATTCACCGAACTCACACACACACACACACTTGGTTTATGCGGAAACGTTGGACGTAGTTTAAGCAGCACCACCAACTGTCCTTGACCGTGGACACGGCTATTCAAATAGTTTACACTCTGCAGAGGTAGTACGCTGGACCCACGAGAAACGAGAAACTTCCGTGTCATCCACGACTCGCGGTATATCACATATACCCGAGGTAAGTACCCGATCATCATCTTTCCCCTGACGATACTAGACAAAGAGGTCCACTCGATTGGTACCCAGCCCACATGTTGTACGTCTTACAAGCACCTACTCTAGACAGTATCAACCATGCGGGGACCAACGGTGTGCCTGGAACTCATAATAATGGCATAGTCGTCCTACCTGGCACGACCCCATCACGAGAGTGACACCGATCACTCCCGCCACTAGTAATGTGGCTCTTTGCTAGTACCGACCAGAGTAATCAACAAAGTCCCGTCCCATATAGGGGTATCGTGGTCGTACTGGTAAGGTTGGGACGGTCGACACATCATAAATCTAATCCCATTTCCGAAACCACACACACAAAATACGCGGTGCACCACTTCTGCAAAAGTGGCCACCAACTCATCATCACCCTCGGGCATTAGTGGCACCCGACGGGGTTTTCATAAACTCTTTATTTAACTCATCATCATGCTCATGATAACATGCTCTATCTTTACTTGTCAACATGGTATAACATGACCCTCAAGGGGTAGGGTCAAGCTCAATGCAATGATCTTACTCTACTAGTCAACATGACAGTAGCATGATCCTTATAAGTGGTAGGGTCAAGATCATCATGTTTGTGCTCCGAGGAGCCACATCAATAACATCATCAACATGCAAGGGCTTTGAAGAAGCCTCCGGTGCCATCACCACAATGATGAACCGGCATCGTGATCACATGCAACGGGAAAATACCAACTATACTAGCATGCAACAATGTTTGTGCTCAAGTCATGGTCAAAGGGCTGCTTGCCTTGGTAAGCTAGGTATCCGGGGTCTTCGAGGTCTTCCGCTCCGGATCCTCCGTCACTCGGTAACTCTACCGTCGAGAAAGGAATAAAGAAATAATAGCTCACACCAAAACAGATCACAAGGTGCTTTTAAAAATGTTGCAAAGCTTGAATAAATTCATTTTATTATTTTGGAAAATGTTTCCTATGGCTTTTATTAGCTAAGCATATTTATTTAAAAGCAAACAGGAGCAAACAAATGCTTTTAATATCATTTTATTATACCAAAACAGGTTATGTTTTTGATAAATGTCAAACTCTACAGAATCAATTACTACACATTTTTAGAAAATTGTTGGCGGAAGAATCATATTTTTCTAGTGGCTAAATATTTTTATAAAAATCATTTAAGCTGTAGGTTAAAAATAAAAGAAAAAGGCCAGGGAGGGGAGACCTAGTCGGCCCAGCCAGCAGACCGGCCACCAGGCGCGCGCGGGCCAGGTTCAAACCTGACTTGCGGGCCCCTGGGGTCAGTGTCAGCGGCTGCGCACGCTGGCTGCCCCAGGACACCGACAGGTGAGCTCCACCTGTCGGGTCCTTCTCCTTCCTCCAGCCAGAGAGGTGGAGACGGACGCCGGCGAGGCTACCGTTGCCCTCAGGCCAATCTAGGAGCGGGAATGGGTCCCTCGCTCCTCCGCCTACCTGCTCGTGGTCGGGACATCACCGGAGGTGGTCTGGGTCGCCGGCGACGAGGTGATCGTGGCGGAAAGGTTTCGGGCTGGCGTCGAGCTAGTGGCTAGGGACACGGACTCGCTCGGGGAAGTTGGGGGAAATGATCCTGGCGTCAAGGGGAGTGCAATGGGAGGTCGGGCGGCGTAGGAGCCAGCGTGTAGCCGGAGTTCGACCGGAGCTCCGAGGCGGAGGGGCCTCTGTCGATCTCGAGCACCGGGGCTCTGCGAGCTCGATTGGGCGGCTAGGGTGAGTCTAGTGGTTGTGCTGAAGCTGCCTGGGGGGTGCTGGGGTGCCGGGGGGACCTATTTATAGGCCAACGGCTCTGAGCCGACTCGGGCGTGCCGGTGACTCACCGTGGCGCGCGTGCGAGCACAGTGAGGTGCTAGCCGCGAAACCACGGGTTCGGGACGTGGTTTAGGACCTCCTGGTGCATCGGCCGCAGGGGCAAAGCGAGTGGGGTCGAGCCGCAGCGACCGTGCATGCTCGGCCGCGTCGGGCACGCGCGGGCACGCGTCGCATGAGCTCTTGCGCGAGGAGAGGGGGACCCTAATGGTAGCTTTGCACAGAGTAGGTGTCGGGGGACTGTTTGGACATTACTGGGGGTTGGAACTGGCCGGGGCGACGTCCCCTTGCTGGAGGCTCACTGTAGCGCGCACAGAGCGCAGTTTTGGCATGCCACGGCATGCTGGCGTGCTCTGGGCACTTGGGACATGTCCTCCATGTCCTGAGTGTTGCTGGGAGTGTGCCTAGCCATTGTATGTTTGTGGGAGCACGAGCTGGTCAAAGGAGGCAAGGAACACCAGTGTTGCCCGTGCTGGCCTGCGGCTCAAATTGAAGATCTTGTCACTAGTGCTTGGAGTTGGGGAGGGGCTGGTTGACTGGGTGCTCAGGGTGTTCTGGGGCTCTAACTCGCCAAGTTTGGGGCTTTGCCATTGGGTAAAACAGTGGCTAGGAGGGTTTTTACCTTCCTGTCAGTAGGTGTTCGACAGTGATTTGGGGTGCTTCCACTCCAACACTGGAACTGAAACTTAACAGGTTTGGTCTTGGGGTAAAAACATGGGGTTTCACCAAATTTGAGCTCCATTGAACAAGTTTAGCTTCGTAAACTTTAAAATGCTTCAAAATGACCAGTACTGTCCTTTACAAAGGAAGTGTGGCCAAACAGAGTCTCACAAATCCCATCTTTGGTGTGGAGTCCTCATTTGGGGTGTCAAACACCTGTGCAAAGTTTCAGCTCCATTGGAGAGACTTTGCAATGTAGAGTTGTTCCAACTCTTCTCTGGACAGAGAGGGTTTTGGGCTCATTAGGTGCACTTCCCCACCTTGGATCAAGGTGAGATTTTATGTGAGCACGTAATATGGCTTGGGAGGGCTCCTGTAATTTTATGGGAATTTATTGAGATCATTTCCTTTGGAAACATCTCAAAAAGCTAAAACAGACAGAAATGGTTTTCAGGGTTTTACTCAAATAATACTAATATAAAATAGGATTGAAAATATTATATATGGAAAATATATGTCCTTCTAAGCTTCCATGAATTTACTCAGAATTTTCTAAGGCAGGAAAGCAACTTTCCTTGTGGGAATATCATTCCTGGCCTTAGAAACAGACATAAATATAAAATAGGAAAATAATATTTTAAATCACCAATTAATGTTTTTAATGAATGAAAATAATATCTGGATGAGATCACCAACTTTGGTTGGAAGTGCCACTTGGCTTCATGAGCTAGTAGTGTATCCCAACATGATGAAGGTGATCTTGATATAAAGGAAAAAGGGTTTTTGAAGAGAGCAAAATAATAAGTTTTTCATGGGTTTGAGTCATCAAGCAAGCAAGCATTCACTCATACAAGGGCTGACATTGCACTCACATTATTGTTTGAAAAAGTTTTAACAAGCTCTGATTTTTGCAACATAAAATACTTGTGATGAAAAACAGGGTGTGACACTATCATCGATAGGTTGTGGGTCATAAAGAACATTCTCCAACCTAGACAAGTTATCTGCTACGGGGTTCTCAGCACCCTTCCTATCGACAACATGCAAATCAAATTCTTGTAGCAAGAGAACCCATCTGATAAGTCTAGGTTTAGCGTCTTTCTTCTCCATGATGTACTTAATAGCTGCGTGATCAGTGTGAATAGTGACTTTGTAATCAACTATGTAAGATCTAAATTTTTCACATGCAAACACGACTGCTAAAAATTCCTTTTCTGTAGTAGCATAGTTTTTTTGGGCACTGTCTAGAGTTTTACTAGCATAGTGAATAACATTCAACTTCTTATCAACTCTTTGTCCTAGAACAGCACCAACGGCATAATCACTAGCATCACACATGATTTCAAAAGGTAAATTCTAATCAGGTGGTTGAACAATAGGCACAGTTATCAAGGCCTTTTTAAGTATTTTGAAGGCTTCATCACAATCATCGTCAAAAACAAAAGGAATATCCTTTTGCAAGAGATTGGTAAGAGGCCTAGAAATTTTAGAAAAGTCCTTAATGAACCTTCTATAGAAACCAGCATGACCAAGGAAACTTCTTATACCTTTGATATCTGTGGGGCATGGCATTTTCTCGATCGCATCAACTTTAGCCTGATCGACTTCAATACCTCTTTCAGAAATTTTATGTCCTAAGATGATGCCTTCATTAACCATAAAGTGGCACTTCTCCCAATTCAAGACAAGACTGGTATCTTTACATCTCTTCAAGACTCGATCAAGGTTGCTGAGGCAATCATCAAAAGAAGACCCGTAAACGGAGAAGTTATCCATGAAAACCTCAACAACCTTTTCACAAAAGTCAAAGAATATAGCCATCATACATGTTTTCTCCTGATCAAATTGTGCAACAGGTATTTGGGAGAAACGAGAATAACCATCTAGAAAGCAGAAGTGTGTGTGTTTAGACAGTCTTTCTAGCATTTGGTCGATAAAAGGCAAAGGGTAATGATGTAAGTGCATCTAGTACCCCTTAGTGATTTTGGTGGTTTGAAGACTTATAGGTTAAGTATCTAATGTGTTCATGAGTGTACACAGGATCTATAAGTCGTTGTGGAGTTTGAAATATTCGATGAATATCGACCCCTAAAAATGTATATCTTCGGGTGAAGAAATTGGTCTAAAGCTGAAGAATTTAATTGCGAAGAAATTGATATTCCTCATGAAGAAATTGAAGATGAGGAATTCAGTGTGTCTTGAAGAAAAACAATCTGAAGATTTTGAAGCATGAAAATTTATTGATGTATGTTTTATTTTCTTCACTTTTGAGTCATAGGAAGACCGTACTTTTAGAGGGGGTCAAAGTAACACTTCGAAATGAATTTCATCATGATGCTCAACCCAAGCCTAATCCTAACAAAAGCCTCAAGTGAGAATATGAGAGACATGAGGACTCTCACAGTTGAGGGTCCCGACCGTTACCGCAAGTCGCGCCACATCACTGATCTTATCCACACCAACTGTCATATTATTTAAGGGCAATAATGTCAAATCATGTTGGGATGCTCCCAGGCTATAAATATCCGCCCCCCCACAACCATTTTCTGGTTGGCTGCTCCGTTGGAAACTGACACTTGTCATAAGAGCAACCCAAATTCCTCAGAGTCTTCGAGAGTAATTCATCAGTGAGGAAATACCCCAACCACCAAACCACAAACTGAAAACCAAGTGATTGAGCATCACTGAAGAAGTTGTTCCTGTGTGGGACTGAAGCCTTTTACCTTTGAGGACTGTGCATCCTCCAGACGGTTAGGCGTCATGGTCTAGAGCAATCCAACAGTCAATTGCGGATAGCCAGGTCACCAAGTTTGTGAGGGTTTCGAAGTCTGTCATGAAGACTTACCACGAGTGTTTGGCGAGGACTGTGTATTCTTAGCTCAAGGAGAATACGGTAGGGACTGTGTGTCCCCGGACTGTATGTCTTTTGGTTTCAATACCAAACCGCTCCAAACCAGATGTACAACTGACACAGCAGTTGGAACTCGGTCATCAACCACTGTCTTCACTGTGAAACGGGTTCTATTTCTTCAACTCTTTAAATTCCTCATATTGTTTGTTGATGATTTTCACTGTCACTGTTTGAAGAATTTGTTAAGACTTTCTCTGAAATTCCTCAACCCCAAATTCTTGAGCAAGTTAATCCTCACATTTTTTCTCCGTGCCTGCATACTGTGCAAACTATTTTTCATATTCTTCACCTTGAAGACTGTTGTAGTGATACTTTGCACACCTGATCCTTTGCTGTTTCCGCTGCAACTTAGTCATCAGTGAGGAAATTCCTCAGTGATAAAATTCTAAAAATCTCCTATTCACCCCGCCCCCTCTAGTCGATATGACGCACTTTCAAATGATCTTTCCTAGTGGCCTTATTCAATTTCCTAAAATCGATCACCATTCTATAGCTAGTAATAATCCTCTGTGGGATCAATTCATCTTTATCATTAGGGACAACGGTAATACCTCTCTTCTTAGGGACGCAATGCACCAGACTTACCCAATCACTATGAGCAACAGGATAGATAATACCTGCTTCCAGGAGCTTTAGTATTTATTTTCTTACTACCTCTTTCATCTTAGGATTTAATCTCCCTTGATGATCGACAACTGGTTTGGAATCAGGATCGGTTTTAATGTTGTGCTGGCATAGAGTGGGACTAATGCCCTTAAGATCGTCAAGAGTATATCCAATAGCAGCACGGTGCTTCCTCGGAGTTTTTAATAACTTCTTTTCTTCATGCTCTGAAAGGCTAGCACTAATAATAACAGGATATATCTCTTTTTCATCGAGATAAGCATACTTAAGAGTATCAGGCAACTGTTTGAGCTCGAAAATAGGATCACCCTATGGTCGGGCTGGATCTCCAAGCAGTTCAACAGGCAAATTATTCTTAAGGATAGGATATTGTTCAAAGATAACTCTATCTATCTCATGCCTTTCATCCATATGCATATGATTTTCATGCTCAAGCAAGTATTTCTCTAAAGGATCAGTAGGAGGCACGGCAATAGAAGCTAGGGCAATAATTTCGTCCTTACTAGGCAACTCTTTTTCATGAGGTTGTCTACCAAACTTGGAGAAATTGAACTCATGTGACACACCTTCAAAGCCAACAGTTACAGTTTGCTTCTCACAGTCAATATGAGCATTGACAGTATTGAGGAAAGGTCTGCCAAATATGATGGGACAAAACCTATCTTGTGTGGTAGCAAGAACGAGAAAATCAGCAGGATACTTCAACATCTCTAACAATTCCCAAAGGGCAGATAGTATCCCTATTGGCAAGCTGAATAGTGACATCAATAGGTTCCATCTCAACTGGTGCAATCTCGTCTTTAATTTCATCATATAAGGACTGATGTATTGCACTAACACTAGCACCCACGTCACATAAACCATGATGACAATAATCTCTTATCTTAACAGAAACAATAGGCGTGCCAACAACATGCCTATGTTTGTCTCTAGCATGAGGTTTAGCAATTCTAGCAGCATCTTCACAGAAGTGAATATCATGGCCCTCAACATTGTCGGACATAAGATCTTTGATAATAGCAATGGTAGGTTCAACTCTAGTTTTCTCAGGGGGTGTAGGTGTTCTAATGTAGCCCCTACGTATCACAGTTGAAACTTTAGAATGATCCTTTATCCTAACAGGGAAAGGTGGTTTCTCAATGTAAGCATTGGGAACAATAGGATCATTATAAGCGATGACTTTATCTTCAACTGGATTGGGTTTAACTACATTGACTTCTAAGGGAGGATGATATTTAAACCACTTATCTTTAGGGAGATCAATATGAGCAGCAAATGATTCACGCAATGAAGCTACTATCTCAGAGTCAAGTCCATATTTAGCGCTAAAATCATAAAAAGTATTTGTTTCGACAAAGGATTTAACGCAATCAAACTTGAAATTCATACCTGACTCCTTACCTTCATCAAACTCCCAATCTTCAAAGTTGCGTTTAATTCTTTCCAATAAATTCCATTTGAAGTCAATATCTCTATTCATAAAAGAACCGGTACAAGAAGTGTCAAGCATGGTGCGATCATCATGAGAAAGCCGAGCATAGAAGTTCTGAATGATAATTTCTCTCGAGAGCTCATGGTTGGGGCATGCATATAACATTGATTTAAGCCTCCCCCAAGCTTGAGCGATGCTTTCTCTGTCACGAGGCCAAAAATTATAAATATAATTCCGGTCACGATGTACTAGATGCATAGGATAAAACTTTTGAAGAAATTCCAATTTCAACCGGTTGTAGTTCCATGATCCAGTATCATCACATAGCCTATACCATGTCAATGCTTTATCCCTCAAAGATAAGGGAAATACCTTCTTCTTGACCTCATCCTTGGGCAAACCTGCAAGCTTAAATAAACCACAAACTTCATCCACATAGATCAGATGCAAGTCGGGATGTGATGTTCCATCTCCTGTAAAAGGATTAGCCAGGAGTTTCTCAAGCATACCCGAAGGAAATTCATAGGAAATATTTTCAGTAGATGCAGCAGGTTAAGGAGCAAGTCCTTGTGCTTCCGTTCGAGGTGAAGATACCCCGAACAAGCTCCTCAAAGGATTAGTTTCCATAGTGACAAGTGAAAATAAATTTTAGCACACTATATAAATGTTTCCTTACCAAATTCCACTTACAAAAGGCGCTTCACTCCCCGGCAACGGCGCTAGAAAAGAGTCTTGATGACCCAAAAGTGTAGGACATCTATCGTAGTCCTTTCAATAAGTAAGAGTGTCAAACCCAACGAGGAGCTGAAGGATCTGACAAGTGGTTTTCAGCAAGGTATTCTCTGCAAGCACTGAAATTATCGGTAACAGATAGTTGTGCGATAAGATGATTCGTAGCAAGTAGCAAGTAACAATAGTAACAAAGGTGCAGCAAAGTGGCCCAATCCCTTTTGCAGCAAGGTACAAGCCTGGACAAACTCTTATAGGAGGTAAAGCGCTCCCGAGGACACATGGGAATTTTTGTCAAGCTATTTTTCATCATGTTCATATGATTCGCGTTCGCTACTTTGATAGTTTGATATGTGGGTGGACCGGTGCTTGGGTGCTGCCCTTACTTGGATAAAAATCCCACTTATGATTAACCCCTCTCGCAAGCATCCGCAACTACGAAAGAAGAATTAAAACAAAGTCTAACCATAGCATTAAACTAGTGGATCCAAATCAGCCCCTTACGAAGTAACGCATAAACTAGGGTTTAAGATTCTGTCACTCTAGGAACCCATCATCTACTTACTACTTCCCAATGCCTTCCTTGAGGCCCAAATAATGGTGAAGTGTTATGTAGTCGATGTTCACATAACACCACTAGAGTAAAAACAACATACAACCATCAAAATATCGAACGAATACCAAATTCACATGACTACTTATAGCATGACTTATCCCATGTCCTCAGGAACAAAAGTGACTACTCACAAAGCATAATTTTTTTCATGACCATAGAGGTATTGAATAGCATCAACGATCTGAACATATAATCTTCCACCGAGTAATCCAACTAGCATCAACTACAAAGAGTAATTAACACTACTAGCAACCTTACAAGTACCAATCGGAGTCGCGAGACGGAGATTGGTTACAAGAGATGAACTAGGGTTTGGAGATGACATGGTGCTGATAAAGATGTTGATGGTGATGAGTCCCCTCCAATGAGAGGAGCGTTGGTGATGACGATGACGATGATTTCCCCCTCCGGGAGGGAAGTTTCCTCGGCAGGACGACCCTGTCGGAGCTCTAGATTGGTTCTGCTCAAGTTCCGCCTCATGGCATCGGCGATTCCTCCCGAAAGCCTCCTCTTGATTTTTTTCTTGAACGAAACCCTCCTTATAGCAAAAGAGGGGAGCAAGAGGGCCAACAGGGAGACCACAAGCCCCCTTGGCGCGGTCAGGGGGTAGGCCGCGCCTAGCAGGCTTGTGGCCGCCTGCTGGCTCCCCTCTGGTACTTCTTTGGCCCAGTATTTTTTATAAATTCCAAAATAAATCTTCGTTGATTTTCATGGCTTTTGGAGTTGCGCAGAATAGGTATCTCAAACTTGCTCCTTTTTCAGGCCACAATTCCAGCTACCGGCATTCTCCCTCTTCATGTAAACCTTGCAGAATAAGAGAGAAAAAGCATAAGTATTGTACCGTGAAGTGTAATAACAGCCCAAAAAGCGCTAAATATCAGCATGAAAGCATGATGCAAAATGGACGTATCACTTCTCCAGGTGAAACAAGCCAGAGCCACCGTGCTTCACCGTCGTGATGACGATAATGGTATGTTATCCTCCTTCTTGTTCTCTCCTCCTTCTTTTCCTTCTTCTTCTCCTTCTAGTTTTCTTCTTCTTCTCCTCTTCCTTCTCCTTCTCCTTCTCCTTCTCCTCCTCCTCCTTCTTCTTTTTTTTCTTCTCCTTCTTCTTCTCTTCTTGATTCTTCTCTTTCTTCTTCTACGTAGCTTATTTTCCCCAACATAGACATACTTAGCTAATTGTCCTCCAAAATGACATAATTAGCTTAGCTACGTAAAAACATCATAAGAACCTTGGTTAGCTCATTAAAATGACTAATTTAGCTCGAAAATGACATAATAAGCTCATAATGGCCTATTTAATAAAAATGACATATACTTACCTAATTATCCTCCAAAATGACATAATTAGCTCCAAAAATGCATAATTAGGCATAATTAGCTAATTTAGCTCGAAGAAGAGGAGAAGAGAAGAAGAAAGAGGAAAAATGAAAAGAAGGAAGAAGAAGAAGAAGAGAAGAAGAAGAGAAGAAGAAGGAGAAGGAGAAGAAGGATAAGGAGCTAGCCCTCCTTCTTCTTCTCTCCTCCTTTTCCTTCTCGTTTTCTTCTTCTTCTCCTCTTCCTTCTCCTTCTCCTTCTACTCCTCCTCCTCCTTCTTCTTCTTTTTCTTCTCCTTCTTCTTCTCTTCTTGCTTCTTCTCTTTCTTCTTCTACGTAGCTTATTTTCCCCAACATAGACATACTTAGCTAATTGTCCTCCAAAATGACTTAATTACCTTAGTTAGGTAAAAACATCATAAGAACCTTGGTTAGCTCATTAAAATGACTAATTTAGCTCCAAAATGACATAATAAGTTCATAATGGCCTATTTAATAAAAAAATGACCTATACTTACCTAATTATCCTCCAAAATGACATAATTAGCTCCAAAAAGGCATAATTAGCTAATTTAGCTCGATGAAGAGTACAAGAGGAGAAGAAAGAAGAAAAATGAAAAGAAGGAAGAAGGAGAAGAAGAGAAGAAGAAGAGAAGAAGAAGGAGAAGGAGCTAGCCCTCCTTCTTCTTTTCTCCTCCTTCTTTTCCTTCTTCTTCTCCTTCTTCTTTTCTTCTTCTTCTCCTCTTCCTTCTCCTTCTCCTTCTCCTTCTCCTCCTCCTTCTTCTTCTTCTTTTACTTCTCCTTCTTCTTCTCTTCTTGCTTCTTCTGTTTCTCTTCTTCTACGTAACTTAGACTCATCCAACAAAGACTAAATTGGCTAATTATCCTACAAAATGACATACTTAGCTTAGTTAGGTGAAAACATGATAAGAACCTTGGTTAGCTCATTAAAATGACTAATTTAGCTCCAAAATGAAATACTAAGCTCAAAATGGCATAAGAACCTTGGTTAGCTCATGAATATTATATACTTAGCTTGGCTTCCACCTAAATGACATAATTAGCCAATTTAGCTCCAAAATGCCTTAATAATCATAGTTGGCTCCAAAATGACATATTTTGCCCAAGTTAGCTCTAGAATGGCCTACACTTAGCTTGGCTTCCACCTAAATGACATAATTAGCTTAGTTAGCTCCAAAATGGCCTATTTAATAAAAAATGACCTATACTTAGCTAATTATCCTCCAAAATGACATAATTAGCTCCAAAAAGGCATAATTAGCTAATTTAGCCCGAAGAAGAGGACAAGAGGAGAAGAAAGAGGAAAATGAAAAGAAGGAAGAAGAAGAAGAAGAAGAGAAGAAGAAGAGAAGAAGAAGGAGAAGGAGAAGGAGGAAGAAGAAGGGGAAGGAGGAGAAGGACGAGAGGAGCTCCTTCTCCTTCTTCTCCTTCTTGTCCTTCTTATTTTCTTCTTCTTCTCCTCTTCCTTCTCCTTCTCCTCCTCCTCCTCCTCCTTCTTCTTATTTTTCTTCTCCTTCTTCTTCTCTTCTTGCTTCTTCTCTTTCTTCTTCTACGTAGCTTATTTCCCCCCAACGAAGACATACTTAGCTAATTATCCTCCAAAATGACATAATTAGCTTAGTTAGGTAAAAACATCATAAGAACCTTGGTTAGCTCAATGAAATGACTATTTTAGCTCCAAAATGACATAATAAGGTCAAAATGGATTAATAATCATAGTTGGCTACAAAATGACATATTTTATACAAGTTAGCTCTAGAATGACCTATACTTAGCTAAGTTCTTTCCTAAATGACATAATAATGCTATGTAGCTCCAAGATGACCTATTCCACCTAACTTAGCTATTAAATGGCCTATAATTAGCTAAGTTCTCTCAAAAATAACCTATACGTCTCTTCTTCATCTAGTAATCTTCTTCTAACTTTCTTATTTGTCATTTTGCAGATTACATTCACTTCACGGGAAGCTTGGATTATATTTATGGAATGCTTGAATATGGTTTCTTGTACCATGGCTTCACAGAAGCTTGTATTGAAACTATTGTAGTATATGGATATATCTGAAACTTTGTATGCATGGATGAAACTGGTGTAATATATGGTTTGGTACGGATGCAACTTGCATAATATGTATGTACTATGGATGAACGTTATTTTAATATGCTTATGAGTACGAAAACAAATTTATTTTTGTCAAATATATATATATATATCCTTATTATTGTGAAAATTGATGGATCTAATAGAAAATAAAATAAACAGGGGCTATTTTGAGCCTTTGTTGTCCGCCCACCGACGACAAAGGCCATAGGGCAGACGACAAAGGTGGGAGGGCTGACGGCAAAGGTGGGAGGGGCTGGGTGCAAAGGTGGAGGGAGAGAGGGGATGGGTGCCCCCTTTGCCGTCTGTCGGGGGGATAACCCCGGCGTAGGCTCATCGATCCATCTCCTTCATTTCCTGCTCAAAGGATATGACCAAGTACAGTTTCCCACGGCCGAAGTCTTCTGGCCGGCTAGGCTGCGCCTGCCGGCTGAAAGTCGAGGCGGCCAACTCTCTGACAGGCCAGGCAGCCCCTACCGGCTAGAGGCAAGACAGCTACCTCTTCCTGACCGTGTTGGCCAAGCCAGCCAGCTAGGAACGAGGTGGTCGTGCCCAAGCCGGCTAAGCCAAGCAGGCTAGCCGATCGGGGATCTCAAGTCACATGAGATCATCGGTCATGACGAGACCTTACGATTAAAGGTAGCTACGCGTCAGCAAAGGTACTGGATCGGAGTGCTTGGCAGGTACGACCATCGGCAGCCACGCCGCTGACCTACCTCGGCTCTAATCCATCACCTAGCATAGTGTCGGACCGTCAAACTCCCACTCCATTACTGCACTCGGCGTGGGGAACAGTGGAGGCGGTCGTACTATCTACCCATGACGAATCTCGCTGGACGACGCTCGACGTACAGTGCGTGCTCGGCGTCAACCTTACGCGAGAGCTTCATTGGCCAGCCGGCGGGTCCCACTGCCAGACGAGACCATGCAGCTGGCGGGCCCCTCAAGCGACAAGACAAGACCCTCGTGGGACCCTGGTCAGCTGGCGAGGCTGCCAGCCGAGTCCCACTCTTGTACCCTTTATCCATATTGTAGGCCGGCGGGTTCGTCTATAAAACCCCCGGTCACCCTCCATGCAGAGGGTCGGTCGAACAACACTTCACACCCGCCAACCACATAGAGAGATGCAGAGACGAGTCGGCTGCTCTGTAACGCCCAAGATGCGATCCTATCCTCAATTTGGCACGAGGGCCTCGTCAGGGATAGAAGCGCATCTCGTCGTTTCGCAAGAATGGATATCGTTACAAGTACAAGTACTGAAAAGATGAGATATATGGAATTGGCTTACACTCTCCACAAGCTAAATCAGAGTCACATCAGTACATTACATAAACATCACGAAGAAGAGGAGGGTCCGACTACGGACGAAAACAAACGAGAAAAGAGAACGACGTCCATCCTTGCTATCCCAGGCTGCCGGCCTGGAACCCATCCTAGATCGATGATGAAGAAGAAGAAGAAGCAACTCCAAATGAACAATCAACACGCTCACGTCAAGTAACCTTTACATGTACCTGCAACTGCTGTTGTAGTAACCTGTGAGCCACAAGGGACTCAACAATCTCATTTCCAGAGGTATCAAGACTAGCAAAGCTTAATGGGTGAGGTATGGTTAAGTGGTGAGGCTGCAGCAAGCGACTAAGCAATATATGACGTGGCTAACTTACGAGTACAAGAATAAAGGGGGGGAATATCTACGCATAGCGGACATGAACTACTGACGATCATATGAATGATCCTGAACACCTACTTAATTAAGTTAAATTCAAGTTGTCTAGAACCAGTGTTAAACAAAGTTTCCACGTTGTCGCATAATCGCGGGCACGGCTTTAAGAAAAGATTTAACCCTGCAGGGGTGCTCCAACTAGTCCATCACAAATTACCACAAGCCGCAAAGAAATCCTCGATCACGAAGCTCGCGATCTCGTCGGACTCCTTAGTGGAAAACCTCAACTCTAAGATTACCCAAAGCATCACAGGAATCCCGATGAACAAGATATCTCGTCAAAGGTAAAACTAATCCAGCAAGGTCGCCCGACGTGTCGACGATCCCGATAGGAGCCGCGTATCTCATTCTCAGGACACGACGGATGAGCTAGACGTCGGGATCGCTAAACCCTGGGTGACCAGGGGGCACCGGACATCGCTCAGGTGGGACCAACACTCATGAGCAGCACTCGCTCGGGGGTTGATTAAATTACTCCGCGGGTGTCGGCGGGTCCCTATGCATTATTATTAGGTTAATAGGCAAATGTAGTACCAAAGTTGGGCCTTGCTAGACCAGCTTTAATCTAAGACGAATTATCAAGGGGGTCCCCATAACAACCCCGATCGTGTTAGGAGCGCTCAATTATGGAACATAACACCGGTAGCCAAAACTAAGGGGCAAAGGTGGAACAAAACACCAGGCTAGAAAGGCCGAGCCTTCCACCTTTTACCAAGTATATAGATCCATTAAATTAAATAACATTTAATATGGTGATATAACAAGGAACCCATGTTATCACATGGAAGCAACTGCACCTGCGACTAGCAATGCTAACACATGGTTAAGCAAGCAGTAACATAGCCAAATTGTGGTTTGCTAGGTTGTGAACAGGTTGAAGGGTTTCATGGCATTGTTGAGAGGCTGATATTTAACATGTGGTAGGCAACGAGACATAACGATAGAAACGGTGAAACTAGCATGGCAATGATAGTAATGGTATCTGGGGAAATGGTCATCTTGCATGAGATCCCGCTTGGAAGAAGAATGACTCCGTGAAGCAGACGAACCGATGTAGTCGAACGGGTCCTCACAATCTGACACGCTAGCGGAACTCTATCGAGACGAAGGAAACCAGAAACAAGCATCAACACACGATATTCAATACACGATGCACAACACATATGATGCATGAACGGAGAAAATATGCAAGACATGGCATGGCAATTCACGACAATCAAACACTACACATTAAGTGAAGTTTCAATATCCAACGAGTTGCATATTGACGAAACTCCACATACAAATTATTTAGTTCTATCCCGATTAGGTACACGGCAATATTAAATGTAGTTAAACATGGCAAGAGGTGAAGCGTAATTAAGCTACCTATCTAGGCATTTTAAATGAGGTCGGAAATGACATATAGCATTTCCGAAAAGACCTCACATGTTAATTAACAATTCTGTCCAGATCGGAACTAACATGTTTTAATAGTTGTTAAACAGCAAAACAAATAGGTTCACGTGATTCTACGCATCGTTACAAGCAATTTACACATAGAGAACATCTCCAATGGAGCTACGGTTCAAAAGATACGAGCACCGCAAGATATGATGGCATGAATGCAATATGTGTGCAAATGGCATCCACAACATTTCAAAACACACAACCAGCAAAATAATGTGAAACTACACGAGATTCTAATCAAGTTTCATATAGGACACGATCAAAACGGAGCAACGGTTCAACAACTATGGGCTAAACAAGAAATCACTATAATCTGCCAAAATCGGCCACGTAGCATTTTCTACACCCCACAACTACGAGCTACACAACACCAATATACTCAACCAAGGCATGAGACGATAGAGGGAAAGGAGCAATACAACATACAACTAACAACAACTAGCATGGAAGCATGGATCACTAGGAAAAGAAGTCACAAAATGGCTTGTCACACAGAATTTCAGACTTAGTGAAAATAATAGTTTATGAAACTGCAGTTTTCGATCTGAAGGCATATTGACAGCAGCAAAACCATAAGCTATAGGACTCCAAATGGCATGAAAATTCCCAGCATTCTAGAGAAACCCAAAGTATACAACTAACTCCATTGCATCAACTTCAAAAGAGCTACAGATCACAAGATAAACTCATGCAAAGACAGCAACAAAACATAACAGATTTCAGACTTAGAAATATTTCAGCATCTCTAAAACAACACTATTTCCTAGCAAGTAAAGAACAAACAAACCACACCTAAACATGGATTTCTATTGCAACCAACATTACCCAGGGCTAGACTAAACATCCAAGAGCAACTCTCTAATTGACAACTCCTTCGTATCACGCACGAATAAAATCCCACAAAATAGACAAGAGGGCAACATGGCAAAATATCACGCGAACTAACTTGCTCCAAAGCTATAACTAAATACATAGTTAAATCCTATGTATTTTTCTACCCCGAAAACATATATAACATGTGGGGTTGCAACATAAAAACAACGCCACACGTATATGCGGGAATATGTCCTAAACACGGTAAAATAAACTAGCGACGGAATCCTACATGCAAAAATACCAACGACCACTCTAAAATACATGACAAAAGGGTTCCTAAAACATGAACATTTTACATACGGGGTTTTAGCAATCCGGACATGCGCGAAAATAATTGCGGGGCACTTCCCTATTGGGACAGCACGCAAAACTAGGCATTCGGCACGGAAAACTACTTCAAACATTTATGCAAGTTGCAAATTCATAATGTACGTGAGATTCTACATAAAATCCATATACAACTCGCCTCGATCCAACATATGGTTAAAAATATACGGGCATTTTAATATCGTTAATTTTCTGGAATTTAATTAATTCCGAAAATAACCTTAATTAACTAACCGGGCCGAAATATGATGGGCGCAGCATAACCAAAAAGGCGCTCAAGGCGAGGGATAGGCAGCTCACCTCGGCTCTGGGCCGGCTCGGACCGGAGAGGAGCTGGGCCGGCGGAGGTTGGTGGAGTGGGCCGAGCCGGGGCGATGGGCCTCGGGCGCTGGCAGGCTGCGCTGCGGCTCACGCGGGAGCCATCCGAGGAGCGCAGCGCGTGGTCCACGGGGGAGCGAGGAGGTGCCCCCACCCTCGATCCGATCTGGATCTCACGGTGGCGGTGCAGCGAGCATGACGATGCCGGTGGCTAGGGATCGTCGCGGTGGCGGCAAGCTTCGGACCGGGGTGGCGGCCAGCGGCGGATCTCCATGGCGGTGACTGCTTGCAGGGCTCGGGCAGGCGGGGATGGAAGGCGGCGGCGCACCGACGTGAGCTGGCGGCGGGGCTCGGTGCTGGCGGCGAGCTAGCCCTAGCAGGCGAGCCGGGCTACCGGCGGGAGCGGCTCCGGTGGGTTCCGGTGGCGGACGGCGACGCGAGGCTCCCTGGCGAGGCCCGGGGCAGCGGCCCTCGATGGGAGGAGCTCGGGAGCTGCGGGAGGAGGTCGGAGAGGCGGCGGCGCGATGGGCTTGGCCGGGCCCGATCTAGGCCTGGTGGGCCCGCGGGAGGAGAGATGCTGGAGAGCTGGGAGAGAGAGAGAGGTGGCTCGGTTAGGGTTAGGGCTGCGGATCCCGAGGTAGGAGGAGAGGGGTTGTCTAAAATTAGGACGAGGGTCTATTTATAGACAACGGGGGGCTAGGTTTTGTGAAATTTTGACCCGGATCCAACCGCGCGGTCGGAATCGGACAATCTCGAACGCGGGGATGGTTAAGTGGCCGTGTAGATTAGGTTAGCCAGAGAAGAGAGGGAAACGGCACCCGGCAACGAGATTTTCAAAATACCGAAAGACGTCCGACGATAGACCGACTACGGTGCCGCTACGGTCGACCGTTCGGGTACCAGACGGACTCCGATTGCGACGAAACTTGACAGACGGCCTGGCTACAACTAATTAAGATCGCACGCCAAGTTTCAACTCAATCACAGAATATTTTACACACGCTTTTAAAACAGGGTTTTGACGATGCCGCGGGCACGTGCGTGTGCGGTCGGGCTCAGAACGGACAACGACGAGAACCGGCAACTAACAACGGATGCAAGTTTGAAAACTGGCGGTAACGGAGATGCCGATGCAATGCGGATGATGCGCATGATGCGATGATCATGCGACAAATAAAAATAAACACCCGACGAAAACGAAATAATGGGGGAATCTTCTGGAATGTCGATCTCGGGTTGTCACATGCTCCCCTCTTCCTCCTCCTAACACAGCTCCAGGTGCAACCTTGTAATCCATCCATATACATCAAACACTCCGGCAGGACTAGGGGTCTTATCTCTACGCAGAGCCCTGAACCTGGGTACATCGTGCGTTCCATGCTTGTACCAACCTCGTTCCCAGCGCCCTCCTTTGTCCCTTCGGTTCTCACCGACTTTAGCCTACCTATGGCATATGTTGTGAGTATTCACCGACATTTGGCGCCCACCATGGGGCCGATCGCGGCATCGGTTGGCTTTACACGTTGGGCGGGGCCCCGCACCTACACCACCGGATGCATCATGTCAAGATCGGTCTGCAAGCCCGTGGAGCCCGCTTTCGATGAGGCAACATCGATGATGATCGATGTCCCCATCCGCCATGCGGATTCGGACGAAGATTCCGATGACGAGGCGCTTCCTAGCGTCGTCGTCGCTGCTATGGAGAACCTCTGCGTTCTCTTTAGCGACCTACGTCTCAATGACGGTCCTCGCTACTTCGGCGAGGACTTCGACATTGAGGCGCTCTGCGCCAGCTTCAGCAGGCTCTCTATCGCTGAGATGCCTACAGACGACGTGTACCCCATCAATGTGCTCGTCTTCGACGGCCCTCCGCCGTCGGTGGGGTTCTTCACCCCGTACCATGTCGCCGCCGTCTCCAACATCGTGGAGGTGATGGTTATCAGCGCTGGCCCCAGCACGGCTCATGGCAAGGCATCAGCAGACGCTGGTGAGCCTGCTGCTGTCACCGCCGATACTCTTCAGGATGCTATCGCTAGCCTGAAGACACCCATCGCTGCTTCCGCAAACCCTAACGACGCCCGAGCCTCATTGGAGGAGGCTCGCAAGCATATATTTGAGGAGGGCATTTCCGTCGCCTCGGCAAAGCGTCGGATGGAGGCCACGCGGCGCGAGTATAACTCCGCATATGGCCTCACTCCGATTTCTGAGGCTCCTAGCCGGTTGGATCGGTCCGTGGCCGCGGCCGGTTCATTGCTGAGATCCTAGGCGGCAACCAACCCACCTACGAGACCCCTGCGGCCAACTTGTGGGTGGCGCAGACGGACATGAAAGAGATGACAAGTTTGGTGGGCGAGGAGCGTGCCTTCCAGGAGAAGCGGGTCACGGATCTCCTTGACGCCGCCAATGAACAGCAGACTCGGCTTGACCCCGGTCAGGCTGTGACATCCTCGACTTTTGCTAGAGAGATGATTGTAATTAAACGACAGTGATCCCGCGCTAATGATGCCACGTCACCGTGGATTATATCAATGATCTCGTGTTAGTTGAAACCGAATCAAAATTCGAAGCTTTAAGATAAAGTCAAACGAGAAAAGATTTCGGTTGTGAAAATAAAAACGTCGGTGAGTTATAAAACTTCCCTAGCGGATTATAATATTAAATCGAGCACTTTAGGAATTATTGGTAACCCCTATATATTTAAAAGTGGAGCTTTAAATAAAATAAATAAAGGAAATATAGTAAATGAAAAGAAATAAATAAAAGAACGTATTAAAAGTATATATAATAAATTGTAAAAGAAAGTAAATAAGATAAAAAGAATTACAAATAATAAAAAAGGAAAAAAGGAAAAGAATCCCCCTTGCCCAACTGGGCCAAAAGTGGCCCAGCCAGGTCATCCCTATTCGGCCCACCCCTCCCTAGGGTATAAAGCCCCCAGGAGGGGCAACCCTAGCCGAGAGTGAATCCTCCCCTCCTCCCCCTAGACGCCGCCAGCTCTCCCCACCCATGAGACCCCCCTCCCTCTCCTCTCGGTCCTCCCACCACCCACCAACCCAACCTAGACCCCCAACAACCCCCACTCCCCACGAGAGAGCCCCCCCATCCCGCGAGAGCCTCCCTGCTCTCTCGATCCCACCTACCCACCCGAGCCCCAGCTCCCTTTGGCCTACCCTCCCACTCCCGATCCACCCCTTCCCCCTCGTCCTCCCTGGAGACCGAGCCACCCCCAGATCGTCCGGCCCTCCCCTGCAACCCCGTCGGCCTCCCACCCCCCCCCCCCCCCCGAGAGCCCCCACTTGGCCGAGCCCTTCCCGCACCTCCTGCTCCCTGGTCGAGCCCCTCCCCGCCGGAGGCGCCCCTCACCCCTGCATCGGTCGGAGTTTCCCACGGCAGGTCCATCCCCGGGGCCCCTCCCCATCGGGGCTCCTCTCGGCGACTATCTGGCCGGCCCTCCTCGTCAACGACCTCACCGGAGCAAAGCCACCACCTTCATCGCCTCGTCCTCCTCCTCGCCATCTCCTCCGCCTCCCGAGAACTCCGGCTTCACTGGGCCCTCTCATCAACATCGGTGAGCCCCTGTTCGGGCTGCTCCCACCGTCTCCTTCCTCGCGTCGTCCCGATTCCATTCCTGCAAACGGCGCTCTGTTCCGACGTCGTTAGGCTCGAGTAGGGGTGGAGGGAGATGTATCTCTCTCTCTGTTGTTAAGTCTATGTTGTTGTTAACACAAAGAGTTAGAAGATGAGAAAATAAAAATAAAAATAAATAAAAAGACGTATGTATGTATGTATTAGATGTCGTACATTTTTGTATGTATGAGATGCACATATGTATGTATTTATGTATGTAGGTATGTGGAGAAATACGTTATGTTTTATATGGGTAAATACGTGTATGCGGCCTAAGCCACTTACCGGTGGGGCCAACTCACCCCGTTGTGGGAGGCCCCACACCCTCTTTTGAGAAAAAGTGAAAATTAAAATATAAAAATAAAAGTATGCTTTTATTAAATAAATAAATAGATATATTAATTAATTAGTTAGTTAATTAATTATTTAGGTAATTAGAATAATTAGAGTATGACACATGGGTCCCCCACTAAATTAATCTGATTAATTACTATTTAATCTTAATTAAAAACTTGTGTCTATGACACTCGGGACCCACTAGTCATTTGACCAGTCAACTGCCCATATCAGCATGACCTCATGGTGATGTCATAATGGCTTTTAATTAAATTAATTAAATCTGTTTTTTTTAATTCCTAATTATTGAATAAAACTTTAAAAATTAATATAAAATAATCCGTAAGTGAGATCAAAATATTTTCAACATGAAAGTTGATCAGCAGAACGAGACGAACCCAGATACACGGTCCATTCGTGTGTCACGCGTCCCTAGCGTAGCAAACATGGAACTTTTCAATCATTTTCCGTGTGACCGGTAGTAGCCAGAGACCCAGAAAATATCGTTAGATATTCTTCCGACCCGTCTATGACTGATGTTGTTGCGTTAGCTCAAGTCTAGACTGCATCTTGCCATTTCATGCATTGTGTTGCACCATTGCTATTATTTATTGTTTCTTCCCCCTCTTCTTACCGGTATACCCCGAGACTGACGCTGATACCGGGTACATCTACGACCCTGCCGATCAGTCCTTTGCCGCAGAACAGCAAGCCAAGCAAACCCCCCTTGATCATTCCTATATCGCCTATATCTTTCTTCCTACTGCTTGCATTAGTATTTTGCTACTATTGTAGTTGGCTCCTATATATGATGCATAGCCTATTTTTGATGAACTGCTACTTTCAGCACTGTACCTTAAATCTGCTTAGTATAGGTGGAGCAGTCATCCCCTCTGACCTCGTAGTTCAGTTGCCCCGCTTGCTTTCAAATCTCGATCCCTGATCGACGAGCCAGACCCGACACAGCACATACACCCCCCCCTTAGTTGTATGACGCTACAGAGATACTATCGGGTACCGAGGGTGACACCTCGCTAAGTACTCCTTATGATATCTTTGTAGTATAGCTAGTCGGTCGTGGTTATCGAGGGTGATTCCTCTTTCACCATTCCCGACGATGCCTCTGTCGTGCAACCCCTCAAGTGTGGGACCCCCGAGGGTGATTCCTCTATGCCCACCTTGATGGATACATCGTTCGAAATCCCATGAGGGTGATACCTCGGATTCCCCCCGATGTTACAACCACACAGTTACTCGATCATGTTACTGGGATCATTGGTATTTAGTTGTTAAGACGGGTGGATTCCCACGAGATTGTGTCGTTGGCCTAATGAAAATGTTAATGGATTTGGGTAATTGATCTGGGTTGGTCATGGACCTTTTCGCACTAACCAGCTACGCGGGAAGAATTATGGGTACTCGGCGTCGCGGTATCAGCCGAAGCTTTTCAAATGTCAGCAACATAGTGGCGCGCGCCCGAGTGGTCCCAAGATGCATCGCGCTTGTGATTAAGGGATGCTAGGACAGACGTCGGTCGCCCTCACATCGTGCAGGAGCGCGGAGGGGAACTGGGCCCATGAACCCTTTGCTCTTAGAATTTAGACCGGCGGGCTGGCCTCTCTGATTAGTCTTAGGTGGGGTTGCGACGTGTCGATATTCCGACGTCGGGCATGACCCAGAAAAGTGTGTCCGGCCAGAGTGTTATCGAGAGTGATGGGACATGTGGTGCACCCCTGCAGGGATGAAAATTAACTATTCGAATAGCCGTGTCCACGGTTACAGGACGACTTGGAGTTGTGCCCTCATCTTATACAACTACAATTGTTACTTAACTGAAATTAGTTGCCTCGGGATTGCTTCCTCGCAGGGAGTCGAGGGAGGATCTCTGGGCGTGACCTCACTTTAATATTGTTGTAACAATATGACTATTAATTTGTGTTACACCTGTTCTACTCTCGTATATTGCTGCAAGACCCTGAAGATGCTAGTCTTTGATAGGACTAGGCCTTCTCTCTCTTTTCTCGCATTGTTGCAGTCAGTCCACATATGAACCCCCCCTTCTTTGATACTGATGCATACTTAGAATAGTTCTGATGTAAGACTTGCGAGTACTTTGGATGAGTACTCACCGCTGCTTTGCTCCCCCTTTGCCCCCTTGATCCGTGCTGCGACCAGATGTTGGAGCCCAGGAGTGGAGTTTCCTGCCGACACCTGCCGCCCTGATGGTGTCATCTTCGTGGAGGCTGTCGAAGATACGAGTAGTTTAGGAGGTTCCCAGGCGGGAGGCCTCGCCTCGTTCGAGCGTGTTTCTTTTCTGCTAGCCTTCTCTAAGGCACCCCATGTTTAATGTATGTACTCATATATTGTTGCTTCTACTGACTAGTGTGTTTATCGAGCTTCTGCATTCTAACCCTCGAGGCCCCTGGCATGTAATATGAAGCTTGTATTATTTTATTTGTGTCTAGAGTTGTGTTGTGATATCTTCCCGTGAGTCCTTGGGTTTGATCGTACGCATTTGCATGTATGATTAGCGTACGATTAAACCGAGGGTGTCACAAGTTGGTATCAGAGCCAACTGCATGTAGGTATCGCCCTTTCGAACCCCTTGGCCGAAGTTGAGTCTAGTGTTTGAGAAACTTTACTAACACTGATGTTGTGGCTTACGGGCCCACATCTCAATTGGGTGGTATTAGTATCTTTTACTCTTGTCCTATACTCTGGGCTCTACTCTCTCTTCTCTTTCGGGTTAAAGATTTTATTAACTCTAACATTAGGTTCTCGTAAATATTTCCTCCTGGAGAGCCCAGTAATTCCAGACGATGGCTTAATCCATCAGATGACTTCGAGGATAATCTCTGATGTTTACTCGAGAACTTGTGATCATCGCTTTTGCAATTTCCCTTCCTCCATCAACCCCTATGGATGAAAACATACAAATGTTGTCCATACTTTCTTTTCCAATTGCTCTTGTTTTATGAGAGGCAATGAATTATCTTATCGAGGATTCATCCATCATCAGTTGTCATGGGTTTTGAGAGTTCTTCGAATTGCTATTCGATCTTTCAGAATCCCATTAACTTATTGCTCTTGACCTTTCTCACCTGCTTGCATTATGGTTAAATCCATATGTCTAGCAGGATTCATTAAAATCCTTCTGATTTTCCTATAATCTTATTGATTCTACCTTGGTGTGAAATTCACACAATCATCTGTTGTGACTCATAAATTATCTTCCGGCTGAGACGTCCTTCCAGCCAGAGCTGGTTCTCGACAAATTAACTTTGGTTGGTTGCCCATCTAAGTCCATTCAACCTACTTGAATTTGATCGGAGCATCCGGTTATGATACACCAACTTGGAAATCCTAATTCCTTTGGTAATTAAGTATCAATATTTTCAGATGTTCTATAACCCGATGCATTGCATCCTATCTCCCTTTGATTGAGTACCGATACGCATATCGGGTCTTTTGTATACTCCCAGACTCATTATGTGTTATTATCCGACGGCATTCTTTGCTTTCGAAAATTCTTTTGATTGCTTCCCCTGACACATGATGCCATTGGTAAATTGTATCTTCTCCCTCTGATAGAATTGTATCCTATCCTTTGACAACCATGCTCCTATAGCATGTGTTAATTACTCTTGAAGTTTGTGGTATATGTTCCTAAGATGACCCGACGGGTTGAACCTATGCCTTCCTAAATCAATATGACCCGAAGAGTGTCTCACGATGTCTTGCACTTCTGGTGTTTTGCCAGATAATCTTTCCAAGCTACAACCTGATCAAAGGCAAGGAGTAAATGGCAGGTGATGCATTGATGAAGTGGGAGTCGACCTTGAACTTTGTGTTCATGCCCATGGAAACGACGTTGGTCCTATCATAGAAACTTCTCGTATCAATAATCATTTATTCTATGATTTGATCTGGTATCTGTGGTTTGGTACTTTACAATCGTGGTTCCGACCATGTTGTCCTACCTTGATTTCATTCTCAGACGAGTTAAAGTACTTGTCTTCTTGAGATCAACACACCGGTCCAAACCTTAAAGTTGATCTACCTTCGAGTATTATTCCTTGTAGCTCGAGGATATCGCGGAGCAATGAAACTTCCTGTGAGCTCCTCATCAACTATGATATTTTCCTTAATTCCAGTTGCCTCGTGTTTGAGTTGTTGGACACGCGGGTGCATCGATAACTGAATCGACTATGCATTGCGATTCAACAACTTTTAGCAATCTTCCTTGTTAACGAGTTTGTACTTGATCATGTCGTTCCAAGTTGTTAAGCTACATCATCATCGTCATGTTGGAGCTCGACCATGCTATCTATACCCTTCATCCCTGGAACACAATTCCAACAGTGCCTTAAGCTTGCATCGAGCTTTCCACATCATGTTGGTGGTCCTGAAAGGCAATCTCAATTCTAAGCTAGCAGTCTTAACTGTGTTTCCAGAAACCTGTAGCTTCACCATTCCCTTGCTTGATGTCGTCGCTGATCGATTACATCTTCGTGAAGTTCTCGACAATTGTGCCGTGATCATGGTCAGCATTCCGAGCTCTTGCAGGGTATCAATCGAATGCATGATGAGAAATACCATCCTTTCCCCTCGATGATTTGTGTTTTCATCAACAACCTTTTTTCCTCCCCACCAACACAAACATGTCCATGCTTCGTGTTGTCCCTTAAGTTCCTTGCTTTTCAGCTTATGGTATCTTCTACCTTGAAGTATTACTATCTTTTCTGTCAAGAATGTCGTGAGGATTGCACGCCTCTTAAGAATTCTTGATATAGCAATACTTCTCGCCATTACCATTCATTTCTTGGTTCCGTGTTGTTTCAAACCGGAATACCAACAAGTGAACTCTGATGTGTGATCCCAATACTTCTGGCAACTCTATTGCCTTGAGGTTAACAACTGATTTTTTCATTCTTGGTGTGTTGGTTGTTGACTCACCATTCTAGCATTGGTCGTGCTACTCATTCCGTATATTCGAGTGCACCCTTTGACCAATGTTTAATTGTTGATGTTCCCTCAAGCATACGACATTATACCATTTGAATTGACAAATGCAATCTCCTTTATATTATAATTTTGGAAATTCATCCATCAAGTTCTCCATGTCCCACTGTGAAGCTCTTGAAGGCATTGTCCTTATGTCTAGATCATGAAGAATAGGTTGGGTAGAAGCAGTGTATTGCCCAAAGTTCATGTGCACTCTTTCTGTCGTGAATAAGTGAAAGTTTTGTTTCGCTTCCTCTTGGGAAATACCAAATCATTCATGCATGCGCGAAGTGTTATATGTTTTGAAGATTTGTTATCTTCACTTCATATAATTTCTCTTAGCACGCGAAGTCACTGACTGATTTGATCAAGGAAAAGAAGTTCCTTCATAAGAGCTAATTCAGACTTACACATGGTCCTTGGTATCTTTGATGGTAGTTCTCAAAACGGAACTCGGTTGCATTGAGTTATAAGAATTCCACGTGGGCACAACTGTTTTGACATTGTGTTCATGTGTGTTAAAATCCAACTCATGATCCAATACTTGCTTCCGTAGCTCATATCATGAGAATCTTGCATCTTCATCTTTTCTTCTCAGGTATCTTGAGTCACAGGTATCCTGAAACCAATCAGATCTGAATCTCGGTCAGATATGATGGTTGGAATATTTTCCCAATAATTATAACTTGGTCTTACGTAACCCGGTACGGTGATGTCTTGTCTCGCACACCGGGCCGAAGGACCTATTGTTACTAATTCTTTCATATCAAAGATTCGCCATCTTCCATGCGGAAACTATATGACTTATTTCATAAGTTGTTCCTCATGGATCCTTTTGTATGCCCAAGGTCCGACCTATATCGGATGACCATGTCAATGCTATCCCGAAGCACGAATGTGGTACTTCAAATTTCAACAGGAACATTGGAAGAGCAATGCTAAATTGTTCCTGATCAATTATCCAAACCGTATGGTATGGGTAAACATCATGATTCTTCTTACATCTTTGTCTAAATGGTTATGTACTTGATGACCTATCATGTATACCATACCCTATTTTTCCTCGGGAATGGTATACTCAAAAACTTGTGTGTGTGAACACATTTCCTTCCCATTGTTTGTTTGACCTTTCTTGTGGCAATTACTTACCTAAGCGGTGTTAATTTCCTGCTTAGGTAAAATTCTCGGTATACGACTCTGTCAGTAAGACCCTGTTACTATTGTGGATAACATTCCGGTAGCCGCCGGTGGACGAGAACTTTGCCTACTGGTCTGCCTCGTTTCAACGACCAGGAAAATGGTTCTATTCGTCCCCCGCACTTAGTACTGACGTTGTTGCCAACATAACTGATAGGTTATCCTCTAGCATGTCTTGCTACCAAGACCGTATAATATGTCACCCCTCTACCTACTCCCGGCCCACATGGTGGACCCATAACCCAAAGTTCCACAAGATTGAAACCTGACTATCCTGTACATCTTTTGACTCCAAAGTATCATTTGCACTTGACTTCATAAGGAATTCCAGGGCCATCAATCAATGTACTGATCACTCTTCGGGCCAGATGTTGTCCAGCATGCTGAAGATCAAGTCTACATTATCCATAAGAATCTGAAGGCTGCTCAGTCTCGTCAAAAGAGTCAGTATGACCGTCATCATCAAGATATGGTCTATCAACCTGGCGAAAAGGCTTATCTTCGTGTCACACCAATGAGAGGTGGACACCGTTTCGGGATCAAGGGCAAGTTAGCTCCTCGCTATATTGGTCCTTTCACTGTTCTCGAAAGGCATGGAAGAGTGGCTTATCAATTGGAACTGCCGGCCAACCTTTCTCAGGTTCACGATGTCTTCCATGTTTCTCAGCTCCGCCACTGTTTCAAGGATCCTATTCGAGCAGTGGATCATGGTATGCTTGAGCTGCAACAAGACCTCTCTTATAAAGAGCATCCGGTCCGCATTCTCGACCAAGCTGAACGTAAGACTCGTCGCAAAGTCACCAAGTTCCTTAAAGTGCAGTGGTCAAATCATTCTGAAGATGAAGCCACTTGGGAACGTGAGGATCATCTTCGTGATGAATACCCCAAGATCTTTCCTTCTACCTCTTAATTCTCGGGATGAGAATTCTTCTTAGTAAGGGAGAATTGTGACATCCTCGACTTTTGCTACAGAGATGATTGTAATTAAACGACAGTGATCCTGCGCTAATGATGCCACATCACCTTGGATTATATCAATGATCTCGTGTTAGTTGAAACCGAATCAAAATTCGAAGCTTTAAGATAAAGTCAAACGAGAAAAGATTTCGGTTGTGCAAATAAAAACGTCGGGGAGTTATAAAAATTCCCTAGAGGATTATAGTATTAAATCGGGCACTTTAGGAATTATTGGTAACCCCTATATATTTAAAAGTGGAGCTTTGAATAAAATAAATAAAGGAAATATAGTAAATGAAAAGAAATAAATAAAAGAAAGTATTAAAAGTATATATAATAAATTGTAAAACAAAGTAAATAAGATTTAATAATAAAAAGAATTAGACATAATATTTAAAAAAGGGAAAAAAGGAAAACAATCCCCGTGGCCCAACTGGGCCAAAAGTGGCCCAGCCAGGCCATCCCCATTCGGCCCACCCCTCCCTCGGGTATAAAGCCCCTAGGAGGGGCAACCCTAGCCGAGACCGAATCCTCCCGTCGCTCCCCCTGGCCGCCGCCACCTCTCCCCACCCGCGAGACCCCCCTCCCTCTCCTCTAGGTCCTCCCACCACCCACCAACCCCACCGAGACCCCCAACAACCCCCACTCCCCACGAGAGAGCCCCCCATCCTTGCGAGAGCCTCCCTGCTCTCTCGATCCCACTTACCCACCCGAGCCCCAGCTCCCTTCGGCCTACCCTCCCACTCTAGATCCACCCCTTCCCCCTCGTCCTCCGTGGAGACTGAGCCACCCCCAGATCGACCGGCCCTCCCCTGCAGCCCCGTCGGCCTCCCACCCCCCGAGAGCCCCCACTTGGCCGAGCCCCTCCCGCGCCTCCAGCTCCCTTGCCGAGCCCCTCCCCGCCGGAGGCGCCCCTCACCCCTGCATCGGCCGGAGTTTCCCACAGCGGGTCCATCCCCGGGGCCCCTCCCCACCGGGGCTCCTCTCGGCGACTCTCCTGCCGGCCCTCCTCGTCAACGACCTCACCGAAGCCGCGCCACCACCGTCACCGCCTCGTCCTCCTCCTCGCCGTCTCCTCCGCCTCCCGAGAACTCCGGCTTCACCGGGCCCTCTCATCAACGTCGGTGAGCCCCTGTTCGGGCTCCTCCCACTGTTTCCTTCCTCGCGTCGTCCCGGTTCCATTCCGGCAAACGTCGCTCCGTTCCGACGTCCTTAGGATCGAGTATGGGTGGAGGGAGATGTATCTCTCTCTGTTGTTGAGTCTATGATGCTGTTAACACAGAGAGTTAGAAGATGAGAAAAGAAAAAGAAAAAAAAAGAAAAAGACGTGTGTATGTATTAGATGCCGTACATTTTTTGTATGTATGAGATGCACATATGTATGTATTTATGTATGTAGGTATGTGGAGAAATACGTTATGTTTTATATGGTTAAATACGGGTATGCGGCCTAAGCCACTTACCGGTGGGGCCAACTCACCCCGCTGTCTATGACAGGAAGGCCCCACACCCTCTTTTGAGAAAAAATGAAAATTAAAATATAAAAATAAAAATATGTTTTTATTAAATAAATAAATAGATATATTAATTAATTAGTTAGTTAATTAATCCCCCACAATTTTAGCATGCCTTTGGAAACTTTTGTTGCGGATTGGATGTTGTATACAATTGTTTTCATAAGATTTATAATTCTTTTTAGTGGAATGTCGTGTCTTGTTTTCATACAGTTTGTTTATTTACGGTTTCGTTGTTGTATGTTGTTTTATTGTGAATTTAAACTGGTCTCCATAAAATTAACTTGGCAATAATTTTATTTCCCGTAAGAAGGCACACTGTGGTTATTCATGTGTGCATATTTTATTTAGTAATAATTTTTTGCAAGGATCGTTGGCAGGCTCAGAGGTTGCGTTCAGTATTATAGTCATGTCGACTACTCTGTCATGGCAGCGCCATGAAAGTGGTTGCTTTCATTTCTATTTTTAGAAATCAATCATGTATAGTTAGAAATAAATATAATTCCCTACAATCCAAAATATAGCGTGTATGTCTTTTTAAGAAGCCAAATTCTATAGGGAAACACATTGTACGTATTACCTTTTATTAATAGATGGAGTATGTAGGACAATAGTTTAAGAGTAGAGTCCCAGAAAAGCGTGCTACATCTACATATTGCTATGTTGGGTACACCTCCCATGGATGTTGGCCAGGAGAGTGGATGACTGTTGCAACCTAGTGTATTTTCATTAGATCTTTTACTGTCAATCAACTTTTTATTTTAGTTATATTTGTAATTGTACACACCATTCTCACACTTGTAAACCAAACTCTTAACCATAGTAAGAATCTTTCTTCTGACTTTCTTATGCTTTCTTCATAGAGAGAAACAAAGGTCACTAAGTATAATTGTTCCATACAATTAAGGATACACCTAACGGTTACTCTTCACTAATAGAAAATAGTGACTTTGCCGACACAAAGGTATGAGTTTAAATTTGTTAAATAATCTGAAAATTACGAAGTTCATATAAAGTACCCATCTGCTGCCCATCTATTCTGTTACATGCAGAAAGATTAAATATCACTTAAGCTACGACTTGATACATCAGGCTTCTGGATGTATTTCCCACGGTAGGATTATTTATCAGCACGAGAACACCCTTGTCTCGGGCCTTGAATCATTGTGCTCCTAAGTACCTTCAGTTTTCTTATATTCTTTTTTATGATGATTGTTTACTCTGTTGGGAATACCCGCACATTTGCGAGTTACGTCACGCTTCTCCTCGGGCTTGATTGCATATATTTTGACTTATTGCCTTAATGCTTGAGTATTCATCAAAATGTGTGGCACGGCTTCTTCTCCTTCGAATCCATTTAGCCTGGTTTGTATTGAGTTCAACCTAGGGTTTCCCCTTTATTGTTGTCTGACCTCAACTTCTTCACTTCCTCATAGTACAACACTACAAAAACACACGTACTTATTTTGCAAAAACAACAGGAAAACAAACCCGAGAAAGGTTACATGGTTATCCCTCTATATCCCATATCATCAGTTTTCTTTTAGCCCTTGATTCCTCATATAGAGTCATCATTGTTTTCACTATCTTCATTTTCCGATTCTTCTTCAGAATATAACCACGACATGTGTTCCTGGTCCTAGTCTTTTTAGTTTCCTTCATAGTGGTTGTATCATCCTCCGGATGATATTTTGTGTCGTCGGAACAGGATGGTACAAAAACATAGCATAATTTAAGTTAATTTTCATACACGTTCGTCATAAAAAAGTGCCATGCAGATAATATAGATCATTTTAGTACAAATAGCACATAATTGTACAACATTGGTGTGTTGTAACTCATGGATCTTTCTCAAAATCTATGAGAAATATTCTATAAACAGTGTCATTTTGGTAAATGTACTTGAGATTATAGTCATTCTATCTAAACTAAAAACCTATTTGCTCCCCCATGCTTTTGGACTTTTTTCGCTGCTCACGGATATCAATCTCTGTATATATCAATAATTTAACACACATGTATCTGTCTCAAACATGGAGCAAGTTGTTGTTCCACTCAGGTCACATATCTCTAGATTAAGTTTGTATCGAGAAATAATATGGCACATATGGTTACTGCAAGATAAATTACTACCAAAGTAAAGTAATGTTATCAAATATACCTTGGATATGTCTTCTCAGATTATTTTTTACACTTTGGACAATAGAAGAAGTTCCCTTGTTTTGTACTTTCTTGTTGCATTTGCGACATCCTAGGTAGCATCATTGATCTGATGATTGATCTAATCGTTGCTTCTATACTATCGAACTTTTACTTTTCATTGCAAGTTGAATTAGCAAAAAATAAGTTATGGCAAAACAATATAAAACATTAATAATGAATACCTATTTTTCAAATTAATAAGTAGTTTCATCTATACTTGTAGTGTTGTGCCGAGATATAGACCGTCCGTTCTTCAATTTTACCATTCAAGTGGGATCCCGGCTGTATTTCCTCTTAAATACCATCTTGCATGAAATATATCTTATTTCATGTACATATAAATACTCGTGTACATGGTAGAATAAGATATCTGCAAACTATTGCGGAAAAGACATTGTATCTCGTTTTGGAGATCAACTGTTTTAGGGATATCCAAATCCATGTAAACTCTGATTCAATGGTAGAGTACTCTGCAAGAACTTGATACTATATTTTGTATATAATTAAAACACATAACAACACTTATCCTATTAATATAAATACACACCTTTCAATTCTGATAGTTGAAGATGTTACAATGACAACACGTGCTGAAAGAATCTTCATTTATTTGGATGACCCTTATTAACCCAAATGGCTCGCATTAAATTTTTCGATCCATGTAAATTCTGAGACACATAAGTATTAGTGGCCATTGTAACTGTACTTACCTATTTTCTTTTCGTGCACTAACTCAACACGAAGCACAATATCTTGAATCTTCAAAATCACATGGGTTATCTGCATTTTTTTAGTATGCCATCTGCTAACTAAAGTGGTGTTAAGATGCAGGCATGTTGAAAATAATAATTCGAACAAATAATATCACATCTCGTAACTAAATCTTCTGTCCATCTCTTGAGGAAACAACTTTAATGCTACAAAACCTAAATCTTTCGTGTCATTAATTTCTGTTGTGTTCAAAATATTAAGTATCTTGTCTTTGTCAACTTCACCAAAATTTATCGCAGGTTTAGCCTTAAATTTACTACTATGTAGACTGAACCTTTTTGGTGTAATGACTCGAACTGGAAAGTTTTTTATGCAATAGTAAGTGCTGAGCATAGGGAAAGTTGTGGTCGAAATTTGGTGGAGCAGACTTGATTTAACCACCCAAGTGAATCATAGCTACAAAGTAGACTGGGCGAGAGCCGACCTAAGACAACCTTCAGATCAATGTGAGATGCACCTCTCCCGATCTCCATGGGGATATGCATATTGTACGTGAGAAGATTTTAATAGAATCCGTCAAGAGCACAACGTTATCACCGCGCAAGATAGGAACAGATTGAATCCGAATTTGATGGAAAAGAACGGTCGACTCAACTATAAATCGGCGAGAAAACAAATTCGAACAAAATTAGAGTGAGAAGACGAACCTGAGCTATTAGATGAGGAAAATAATTTTGATGTGATAAGCTCCATGAGCACACACGATCCATGCCTCAACTTGCCCAAATTTGAGAGGAGCATGGATCTCTTTTCCTATCGTGAAAGAATTGTGGGCAGTAGAGATGCCATGCCCTAATAATACTACTTCAGTTTGTTGTTTGTGGAAGAGCCGGTAGCCTTATCTCTTTAAGTGTATTTTGAGTATCCTTAGCAGGCACGGGCATGAAAGGATTGTGGGCGTTCAAATAAACTTGCCCTAATTTTTTCTACAGTCGTGGGAGTTTTTGTCGTTAAGATAAGAAACTACAACCGTGAAATTGGCTCAAACATGGAAGGGACGTGGGCAGAATTGTTTAGGCCCAATTGAGCATGGCTGCTATTTTGTACCACCGTGATATGGTTGTGGGCCTTCACAACATATTTTTTTGGACGGTTCAAGCAAAGTTTGAGCCGAGATTTCATGAGTTAATCTGGACCGTAATAATTTGGTCCATCAGATAAACGACTCGTAATTTCTGATTAACGTGGTAATTTTTAGGAAGTCTATAATTAGTATAAGTATAGATTAGAGTATGACATATGGGTCCCCCACTAAATTAATCTGATTAATTACTATTTAATCTTAATTAAAAACTTGTGTCTATGACGCTCGGGACTCACTGGTCAGTTGACCAGTCAACTGCTCATGTCAGCATGACCTCATGCTGATGTCATAATGGCTTTTAATTAAATTAATTAAATCTGTTTTTTTAATTCCTAATTATTGAATAAAACTTTAAAAATTAATATAAAATAATCCGTAAGTCAGATCAAAATATTTTCAACATAAAAGTTGATCAGCAGAACGAGACGAACCCGGATACACGGTCCATTCATCTGTCACGCGTCCCTGGCATAGCAAACATGGAATTTTTCCATCGTTTTCCGTCTGACCGGTAGTAGCCACAAACCCGGAAAATATCGTTAGATATTCTTCCGACTCGTCTATGACGGATGTTGCTGCGTTAGCTCATGTCTAGACTTCATCTTTCCATGTCATGCATTGTGTTGCACCATTGCTATTGTTTATTGTTTCTTCCCCCTCTTCTTACCGGTAGACCCCGAGACTGGCGCTTTTGCCGGGTACATCTACGACCCTGCCGATCAGTCCTTTGCCGCAGAGTAGCAAGGCAAGCAAACCCCCCTTATCATTCCTATATCGCCTATATCTTTCTTCCTACAGCTTGCATTAGTATTTTGCTACTATTGTAGTTAGCTCCTATATATGATGCATAGCCTATTTTTGATGAACTGCTACTTTCAGCACTGTACCTCAAATCTGCTTAGTATAGGTGGAGCAATCATCCCCTCTGACCCTGTAGTTCAGTTGCCCTGCTTGCTTTCAAATCTCGATCCATGTTCGACGAGCCAGACCCGACACAGCACATACACCCCCCCTTAGTTGTACGACGCTACAGAGATACTATCGGGTACCGAGGGTGACACCTCGCTAAGTACTCTTGATGATATCTTTGTAGTATATCTAGTCGGTCGTGGTTATCGAGGGTGATTCCTCTTTCACCATTCCCGATGATGCCTCTTTCGTGCAACCCCTCAAGTGTGGGACCCCCGAGGGTGATTCCTCCAAGCCCACCTGGACGGATACATCGTTCGGAATCCAACAAGGGTGATACCTCGGATTCCCCCCGATGTTACAACCACACAGTTATTCGACCAGGTTACTGGGATCATTGGTATTTAGTTGTTAAGACGGGTGGATTCCCGCGAGATTGTGTCGTTGGCCTAATTAAAATGTTAATGGATTTGGGTATTTGATCTGGGTTGGTCGGAGACCTTTTCGCACTAACCAGCTATGCGGGAAGAATTATGGGTACTCGGCGTCGCGGTATGAGTCGAAGCTTTTCAGATGTCAGCAACGTAGTGGCACGCGCCCGAGTGGTCCCGAGATGCATCGCGCTTGTGATTAAGGGATGCTAGGACTGACGTCGGCCGGCCTCGCATCATGCAGGAGCGCGGAGGAGAACTGGGCCCATGAACCCTTTGCGCTTAGGATGTAGACCGGCGGGTTGTCCTCTCTGATTTGTCTTAGGTGGGGCTGCGATGTGTCGATATTCTGAGGCGAGGCATGACCTAGAAAAATGTGTCCGGCCAGAGTGTTATCGAGCGTGATGGGACATGTGGTGCACCCCTGCAGGGATGAAAATTAACTATTCGAATAGTCGTGTCCATGGTTACAGGACGACTTGGAGTTGTGCCCTGATCTTATACAACTACAATTGTTACTTAACTGGAATTAGTTGCCTCGGGATTGCTTCCTCGCAGGGAGTCGAGGGAGGATCTCTGGGCGTGACCTCACTTTAATATTATTGTAACAATATGACTATTAATTTGTGTTACACCTGTTCTACTCTCGTCTATTGCTGCAAGACCCTAAAGATGCTAGTATTTGATAGGACTAGGCCTTCTCTCTCTATTCTCGCATTGCTCTAGTCAGTCCACATATAAACCCCCCCCCTTCTTTGATACTTATGCATACTTAGAATAGTTCTGATGTAAGACTTGCGAGTACTTTGGATGAGTACTCACCGCTGCTTTGCTCCCCCTTTGCCCCCATGATCCGTGCTACGACCAGATGCTGGAGCCCAGGAGTGGAGTTTCCTGCCGACGCCTGCCGCCCCGATGGTGTCATCTTCGTGGAGGCCGCCGCAGATACGAGTAGTTTAGGAGGTTTCCAGGCAGGAGGCCTCGCCTTGTTCGATCGTGTTTCTTTTGTGCTAGCCTTCTCTAAGGCACCCCATGTTTAATGTCTGTACTCAGATATTGTTGCTTCCGCTGACTCGTGTGTTTATCGAGCTTCTGTATTCTAGCCCTCGAGGCCCCTAGCATGTAATATGAAGCTTGTATTATTTTATTTGTGTATAGAGTTGTGTTGTGATATCTTCTCGTGAGTCCTTGGGTTTGATCGTACGCATTTGCGTGTATGATTAGTGTACGATTAAACCGAGGGTGTCACACAGGCCCAGTCAGAGTCTCCAGGACCCAACCCCTGAGCACGCCACAACCCTAGCGGTCAACACCACACAGAGGGATCTTCCTCGCATCGCACCTCCGGTCGGAGGGGCGAGGGAAGTCAGGACCGGCGCTCTCAGCGCCAGAGTGAGCGCACTTCGAGCAGGCGTCGCGGAGGCGACGAGAGCGATTCGGCGTGTGAGGTTCCTCGCCCGGGGTGGACCCGTGTCTCCGGTTCACGAGGTGCCTCTCCTCTCACTACTTGGATCGGCGCTCACATTTCCCAAGGTGACCGGGATGCCCGCAGGCGTCTCATCACCCTGGCCCAATCTGCCCTCCTGGAGGAGGACGGCCCCATCAGTCTAGCCTGCTTCGGCCCATGGATCCGAGGGGAGCCATTCCCCCGAGGCTTCACCTTGCCTCGGGACACACCCAAGTATAATGGCACTGCCAAGCCAGAGGACTGGCTGGTCGACGACACCACAGCGGTTGGCATTACCAGGGGCAACAAGCGTGTAGTAGTCTGCTACGTGCCACTCATGTTGGCTGGCTCAGCTCGGTACTTGGCTTAACAGCCTTCCTGCCGGCAGCGTCAACTCATGGGTGGACTTCAAGGAGACATTCGTCCGCAACTTCACTGGCACCTACAAGCGTCCTGGCCGGCCTCGCAAGCTAGCCATGTGCGTCCAGAGGCCCCACGAACCCCTTCGCGACTACGTCACTTGGTGGATAGAGCTTCGCAACTCCTGTGAGGGGATGCATGAGGTACATGCCATCCAGTACTTCATCGACGATTGCCGAGACGGCACCCTCCCCAAGCACAAGATCATGTGCTCCGAGCCCACCTCTCTGGCGGTGTTCATGCCAAGGAGGACAAGTACGCCATGGCCGACTCGGCGATGCGCGTTCAGGTGACTGTCTCGGACAAGGCCGTCCCCACGCCGGCTACTCCCAAGTCGGTTGGAGACGGTGGAGGCGGCCAGAACAACAACAAGCACAAGGCGGATCAGATGGATTCGCACTCCAACAACAAGTTGGTGGCCAGCATGGAGAGCGAAACATCGGCTCCTCAAGCCGGCCCTCAGCGGAAGCGTTACAATAGGAACAACGCCAACTGGCTGCCCAAGCAGTCCTTCGTGCAACTGCTGGATGCCCCCTGCAAGATACATTCTGGGGCACATTCGTCTAACCACACCCTTCGATAATGCAGCTTCGCACGCCGGCTGTCGCAAGGGGATGGCCTGCCAGCTGCCCGAGGCGCGCAGGCTGCTGCTACTGCAACAGAAGACCTTCCAACGGCGCCAGAAACAAGCGTGCTGATGGGAGACTATTCTTGTCTTGATTCTCCTCAGCAACGTTACCAGGAATCCTTCTGCTACGGCTACGCCTTTAGGGACTTCCTAGGAAAATATGCAAAGGATTCCCCCGTGGCCTGGGAGCCTTGGGTTGGTGTTCCCTCGAAGCGGAAAGGGTGATGTAGCACAGCGGTGGTAAGTATTTCCCTCAGTTTTGAGAACCAACGTATCGATCCAGTGAAGGAGTATCACAAGTACTTGCACAAACACAAAGAGCTTGCTCCCAACGCTATAAAGGGGTTGTCAATCCCTTATAGATTGTTTGCCAAGTGAGAACTGAAAGCAACAAAGTAACAAAGCAAAGTAAAAGCGAAAGTGGAAACGGTAGGTGTGAATAGACCCGAGGGCCGTAGTGTTCACTAGTGGCTTCTCTCATGAAAGCAAGTAGACGGTGGGTGAATGAATTATTGTCGAGCAATTGATAGAACCATGCAAAGTCGTGATGTTATCTATGGCAATGATTTTATCTATAGGCATCACATCCAAAACAAGTAGACTTACAAGGATATCAAATCATGCATATAAGAAATCACCAAAGACTCAAATATACATCATAGATAATCTGATCACAAATCCACAATTCATCGGATCTCGACAAACACACCGCCAAAGAGGATTACATCGGATAGATCTCCATGAAGATCATGGAGAACTTTGTATTGAAGATCCAAGAGAGAAAACAAGCCATCTAGCTACTAACTACGGACCCATAGGTATGAAGTGAACTACTCACGAGTCATTGGAGGGGCGATGATGTTGATGAAGAAGCCCTCCAACTCCAAAGTCCCCTCCGGCAGGGCACCGGGAAGGGTCTCGAGATGAGATCTCGCAGAAACGGAAGCTTGCGGCAGCGGAAAAGTGTTTTCGTGGACGCCTTGATTTTTTCTGGAATTTTAGGGAATTTATAGGCCAAAGGCCTAGGGCAGGGGAGCGCCAGGGGGCCCATAAGCTTGGTTGTCGCGGCATCCCCCCTGGTCGAGGCAATAGGGCTTGTGGGCTCCCTGTGGGCCCACTTGCTTGGCCCTCAAGCCTCCCGATCTTCTTCCGTTCTGGAAAAAATCATTTTGGGGATTTTATTCCGTTTGGACTCCGTTCCAAAATCAGATCTGAAAAGAGTCAAAAACACAGAAAAAACAGGCCAAAAGAAACTTATCCCTACAAAATCATGAACTTTAAAAATAACAAGGCCAAAAGAAACTTATCCCTACAAAATCATATAGTCTGGCTATGCTCTATCATCATTGCACAACGAATTTAAATCATGCACAACCCCAGTATTGGCCAAGTAATTGTTTTCACACCTTTACTTTCTCAAACTTTTCCAACTCTCACCCAATACATGAGCGTGAGCCATGGGTTTAGCACTATAAGTGGTGTGGAGTGTGGTGGAGGTTGCAAGAAAAACAAGGAGAAGATGGTCACATCAACTAGGCATATCAATGAGCTGTGGGGATGCTCATCAATAGATATCAATGTGAATGAGTAGGGATTGCCATACAAATGATGCACTAGAGCTAAGAGTATGTGAAAGCTCTTAAAGAAAACCAGTGGGTGTGCATCCAACTTGCTTGCTCAAGAAGACCTAAGGCAGGTTTGAGGAAGCCTATCATTGGAATATACAAGCCAAGTTATATAATGAAAATTTCCCACTAGCTATATGGTGGTGACAAAACGAGAGACTCTCAATCATGAAGATCATGGTGCTTAATATGCACAAGTGTGGAAAGGTGGTAGCATTGTCCCTTCTCTCTTTTTCTCTCATTTTTTGGATGGGCTCTTTGGCCTCTTTTTTTATTTATTTTTTATTTTGGTGGGCATCTTTGGCCTCTTTTATTTCCTCACATGGGACAATGCTCCATCAATGATGATCATCACACTTACAACTCAAAACTTAGAGCATGATGACTCTATATGGAATGCCTTAGGTAGTGTACCGTGACAATGATCTAGCATGGCATGGACATTAATGGAAACATCATGCTAGCTATCTTAAGATCATGCAATGGAAATGTAGACATGGTGGCACATGTCATGGTGGTAGTTGCATGGCAATATATCTCGGAATGACTTTGAAAAAGCCATAGTAGGTAGGTATGGTGGCTGTTTTGAGGGAGGCCAATGGTGGGTTTTGTGCACCGGCGAAAGTTGCACGGCACTAAAGAAGATAGTGATGGTGGAAGGTGAAAGTGCATCTAAACCATGGACTCAACATTAGTCATGAAGAACTCATATACTTGTTGCAAAAGTTTTATTAGTAATCGAAACAAAGCATTCAATGCATACTCCTAGGGGAAGGGTTGGTAGGTATAAACCATCGCGCGATCCCGACCGCCACACAAAGGATGACAATAAATAGACTAATCATGCTCAGACTTCATCACATAGAGGTTCACCATACGTGCATGCTACGGGAATCACTAACTTCAACACAAGTATTTCTAGATCCACAACACCTTACTAATATAACTTCAATATTACCATAACCACAACTCAAAACTAGTTGAGATGAATCAAACTTATCTAACTATTCGAGGCACATGAAGGTAGAATTTTTCGTATCCCTTTGGATAACTACCCCTTTTGAGACTACTTTCAAAGCATAGATCAACTACCAAGACACGCACCGCCGTGCTCTAAAAGATATAAGTGAGGCACATGTGAGCTGAATTGTCTAACCAAAGGATATAAGTGAAGCTCGACAAAATCACGGTGAGTGCATGTCTCTCTCTATAGGTGTGCAGCAAGGATAATTGTGACACAACAAAAATAAAAGACGCCTACGATACAAGACGCTCCAAGCAAAACACATAACATGTTGTGAATAAAAATATAGCCCCAAGTAACGTTACCGATGGATTTAAGACGAAACAGGGGATGCCTTCCCAGGGCATCCCCAAGCTTAGGCTTTTACAGCATCCTTGAATCATCTTGGGGTGCCTTGGGCATCCCCAATCTTGAGCTCTTGCCACTCTTTATCTTTTTGTCCGTAAGAACTTCACCCAAAACTTGAAAACTTCACAACACGAAACTTAAACAGAAACTCGCGATAACATTAGTATAAGAAAGCAAACCACCACTTCCTTAGGTATTGTAGCAAACTTAAATTCTACTTATGTTGATGTTGGGTTACTGTATTTTCAATCTTCCATGGCTAATACCCCCGATACTATCCATAGTTTCATCAAAATAAGCAACCAACACAGCAAAAACAGAATCTGTTAACAGCAGACCAGTCTGTAGCAATCTGCATACTTTGTATACTTCTGGTACTTAAAAATTCCGAAAAATTACGACAGTCTGAAGAATTTGCATAGAAATCAGCAGCAAAAAGAATCAACTCAAAAGCTCTTACAGAACAAAAATGAAAATTATTTTCGTGAGCGGAAAGTTTCTATCTTTTCCAGCATGACCAAACGATCATCCCCAAGACTAATCATAACGGTTTTGCTTGGCACAAACGCAAAAAAGAAACACAAAAAACACAATCATAACAGAATTATGAAAGTGTGGAAAACACAAAACAGAAAGAAAAATGATAGATTCGTTGGGTTGCCTCCCAACAAGCGCTATTGTTTAACGCCCTTAGCTAGGCAAAAGGTGATGGCATCGCGTATAGTCATCTTTGGTGCTCAAACCATAAGTAGCCCTCATCATAGATTCATAAGACAATCTTATTTTCTTTCTAGGAAAATGCTCCATGCCCTTCTTTAGGGGAAATTTAAATCTAATATTCCCTTCCTTCATATCGATGATAGCACCAATAGTCCTTAGGAAAGGTCTACCAAGAATAATGGGACATGAAGGATTGCAATCTATGTCAAGTACAATGAAATCCACGGGTACATAGTTCTTATTTGCAACAATAAGAACATCATCGATCCTTCCCATGGGTTTCTTGACAGTAGAATCCGCAAGATGCAAATTAAGAGAACACTCTTCAATCTCATGAAAACCAAGAATATCACATAAAGACTTTGGAATCGCGGAAACACTAGCACCCAAATCACACAAAGCATTGCACTCATAGTTTTTGATCTTGATTTTGATAGTAGGTTCCCACTCATCATGAAGTTTTCTAGGTATAGAGACTTCTAGTTCGAGCTTCTCTTCAAGAGATTTCATCATAGCATCTACGATATGCGCGGTAAAGGCTTTGCTTTGGCTATAACCATGTGGAGAGTTTGCAATGGATTGCATCAAAGAGATGCATTCAAACAAGGAGCAACAATCATAATTGAATTCCTTGAAATCCAAAGTGGGAGTTTCATTACTACCCAAAATTTTGATTTCTTCTACTCCACTCTCCACACCTTTATCATCAAGATAGGTGGACTCTGAATCATTGGGGCGTTTTTCAACCAAAGTGGATTCATATCCAGCCCCTTCATCAATAGGTTTGACACGCGAAAACAAAGATTCAAGAGGAGTTACACCAAGCACTTTAAGATCTTCGTGATTTGCATCACTAGAACGCACCCTTTTAAATCATTCATGCCTAGCGCGAATTTGGGCGGTTCTTTCTTTGCTCTCATTCATGGAGACATGCATAGCTTTCAAACTTTCATCCAAGTTGACCTTGGGAGGAGCACATCTAACTTTCAAAGCATCAATATCACAAGACATCCTATCAACGCTCTTAGCCAAATCGTCAATTTTGAGTAGTTTTTCCTCTATGGACGCGTTGAAAATCTTTTGAGAGTTGATGAACTCTTTGATATTACTCTTTAAATCAGAGGGTAATTTGTTGTGATTTCCATAAGTGTTGTTGTAGGAATTGCCATAATTGTTAGAGGAGTTACTAGGAAAAGGCCTAGGAACATAGTTTCCTCTAAAAGCATTGTTGTTGCCAAAATTGTTCCTACCAACAAAATTAACGTACAAACTAGCGTTGCTACTCTCAATCAGGGAAGATAGTGGCATGTCATTAGGATCTAAAGTTGCATTTCTACTAGCAACCAAATTCATCAACTCGTCCATCTTAGCACTAAGCAAGTTAATTTCTTCTATAGTGTGTACCTTTTTGCTAGCAGGTGACCTTTCAGTGTGCCACTGAGAGTAGTTGGTCATGATATTGTCTAGGAGTTTTATAGCGTCTCCTAACGTGATTTCCATGAACGTTCCACCTGAGGCGGAGTCCAAGATATTGCGAGAAGCGAAATTCAAACCAGCATAAAAGATTTGTATAATCATCCACAAACTCAAGCCATGAGCGGGACAATTTCTAATCATAAGCTTCATCCTCTCCCAAGATTCTGCAACGTGTTCATGATCAAGTTGCTTGAAATTCATGATGTCGTTACGTAAGGAGATAATCTTAGCCGACAAAAAATACTTGGATATGTAAGCATCTTTGCACTTATCCCAAGAATCGATGCTATTTTTAGGCAAAGAAGAAAACCAAGTTTTTGCGTGATCTCGCAACAAGAAAGGAAAAAGCTTCAACTTAATCACGTCATTATCCACATCTCTTTTATTTTGCATATCGCAAAGCTCAATGAAGGTATTGAGATGGGATGCGGCATCTTCACTAGGAAGGCCAGAGAATTGCTCTTTCATAAGAAGATTCAGCAAAGCTGCGTTGATTTCATACGATTCCGCACTAGTGGTGGGAGCAATCGGAGTACTAATAAAATCATTATTATTGGTACTCGAGAAGTCGCAATGTTTGGTGTTTTCATCCATGATGTCTTCAACAAACAAACAAGCACACAACCAAGCAAGAAAACCGGCAAAGGAAAACGGCAAAGGGGCAAAAGGAAAAAGAAAACGACAAAGGAGAAAGGCAAATGAAAACGGCAAATGTGACGTGGGGGAGAGGAAAACGCGGGGCAACTGGCAAAAAAGTAAATGCGAGAGATGAATTTGTGAGATCTACTTGGATAGATCTCTGCTTCCTCGGCAACGGTGCAACAAATACTTCTGCTACTGCAACAAAAGACCTTCTAACAGCACCAGAAACAAGCGTGCTGATGGGAGACTATTCTTGTCTTGATTCTCCTCAGCAACGGCACCAGGAATCCTTGTGCTACGGCTACACCTTTAGGGACTTCCTAGGAAAATATGCAAAGGATTCCCCCGTGGCCTTGGAGCCTTGAGTTGCTGTTCCCTCGAAGCGGAAAGGGTGATGTAGCACAGCGGTGGTAAGTATTTCCCTCAGTTTTGAGAACCAACGTATCGATCCAGTGAAGGAGTATCACAAGTACCTGAACAAACACAAAGAACTTGCTCCCAACGCTATGAAGGGGTTGTCATTCCCTTATTGATTGTTTGCCAAGTGAGAACTGAAAGCAACAAAGTAACAAAGCAAAGTAAAAGCAAAAGTCGAAACGATAGGTGTGAATAGACCCGGGGGCCATAGTGTTCACTAGTGGCTTCTCTCATGAAAGCAAGTAGACGGTGGGTGAACGAATTACTGTCGAGCAATTGATAGAACCGTGAAAGTCATGACGTTATCTATGGCAATGATTATATCTATAGGCATCACGTCCAAAACAAGTAGACCGATACTTTCTGCATCTACTACTATTACTCCACACGTCGACCGCTATCTAGCATGCATCTAGTGTATTAAGTTCATGAGAACAGAGTGACGCCTTAAGTAAGATGACATGATGTAGATGCACAATCTCATATCTACGACAAAGCCCATCTTGTTACCCTTGATGGCAACAACATGATGTGTGCCTTGCTGCCCTTTCTGTCACTGGGAAAGGTCACCACACGGTATGAACCCAAAACCAAGCACTTCTCCCATTGCAGTAATCATAGATCTAGTTGGCCAAACAAAACCCAAGACTCGGAGAGACTTACAAGGATATCAAATCATGCATATAAGAAATCAGCAAAGACTCAAATATACATCATAGATAATCTGATCACAAATCCACAATTCATCAGATCTCGACAAACACACCGCCAAAGAGGATTACATCGGATAGATCTCCATGAAGATCATGGAGAACTTTGTATTGAAGATCCAAGAGAGAGAAGAAGCCATCTAGCTACTAACTACGGACCCTTAGGTCTGAAGTGAACTACTCACGAGTCATTCGAGGGGCGATGATGTTGATGAAGAAGCCCTTCAACTCCAAAGTCCCCTCCGGCAGGGCACCGGGAAGGGTCTCTAGATGAGATCTTGCGAAAACGGAAGCTTGCGGCGGCGGCAAAGTGTTTTCGTGGATGCCCTGATTTTTTTTGGAATTTTTGGGAATTTATAGGCCAAAGACCTAGGGGAGGGGAGTGCCAGGGGGTCCACAAGCTTGGTTGCCACGGCCTCCCCCCTGGCCGCGGCAACAGGGCTTGTGGGCTCCCTCTGGGCCCACGTGCTTGGCCCTCAAGCCTCCCGATCTTCTTCCATTCTGGAAAAATCATTTTGGAGATTTTATTCCATTTGGACTTTTGTTCCAAAATCAGATCTGAAAAGAGTCAAAAACACAGAAAAGACAGGAACTAGCACTTGGCACTGAGTTAGTCCCAAAAAAGATATAAAAGGTAAACTAAACATCCAAAGTTGACAAGATAACAGCGTGAAACAATCAAAAATTATAGATACGTTTGAGACGTATCAGCTGCGCCTCATGTAGTGACTCCTAGTCCTGCTCCGGCTCCACCGCCGCCGCCATGCGACGACGGCCACCTCCACGACGACTACCCCCATCAAGATGGAGCATTCATTGTCTTCACCAGTGAAGGCGACGACAAGCATAGCATGCGCCAGAGACGGCGCGAGGTGAATGCCACGGTTCCCCCGGTTCCCCAGTACATGCATTGGTCTGACCGGCCAATCACATGGAGCCGGGTGGACCATCATGTGGCGATGCCCAACCCGGGCTCATACGCGCTCGTCCTCGACCCCACCTTTGCCTCCAAGAGGCTCACCTGCCGGTTCTCCCGGGTGCTGGTAGACGGCGGTAGCAGCATCAACATCCTCTACCTCGACACTCTCCTCAAGCTCGGGCTCAAGGAGGCAGACATCCTGCGACCAGCACTGTCTTCCATGGCATCGTGCCTGGACAGTCTTGCTCGCCTATCGGCAAAATCCAGTTGGACGTCCTCTTCGGCGACAAGGCTGACTTCCGTCGAGAGTCCATATGGTTCGAGGTAGTGGACCTCAGCAGCCCGTATCACGCACTGCTGGGCAGACCGGCTCTCACCAAGTTCATGGTTATACCGCACTACGCCTACCTGAAGATGAAGATGCCGGGTCCAAAGGGCATCATCACTATTGTTGGCGACTATAAGAAGTCGCTTGAGTGCGCCCAAGATAGCACCCGCCTCGCCAACGCCCTGGTAATCGCTGAGGAGAAGCGGCAGAACGACTGGCTCATGGCCCAGGCTACCGAGCATCCGACGATTCCTTCTCCTCCATCCCAGTCGGCCAGCGAGGGCTCCTTCAAGCTGGCCAAAGAGACCAAGCAAGTGCCACTCGACCCTGTCAACCCCAAGCAATGCATCACCATCGGGTCTGGCCTCAGCCCCAAATAGGAAGGCGAGCTCGTCGACTTCCTCCATGAGAACCGGGACATCTTCGCATGGTCCCCCAAGGACATGTCGGGTGTTCCGAGGAAGTACGCCGAGCACAAACTTCACGTGCGACCGGATGCAAAGCCGGTGAAACAACCTTTGCGCCGCTTCACCGAGGGGAAGCGGCGCACAATTGGAGAAGAGATTACCCGGCTCCTTGCAGCCAGCTTCATCATGGAGGTTTTCTACCCGGACTGGTTAGCTAATCCAGTCCTGGTGCTGAAAAAGAACTACACCTGGCGAATGTGTATCGACTACACTAGCCTGAATAAGGCCTGTCCGTAAGACCCTTTCGCGTTGCCTAGGATAGATCAAGTGATCGACTCCACTGCAGGATGTGAACTGCTGTGTTTCTGGATGCTTATTCAGGCTACCATCAAATCAAGCTGGATCCAGCTGATCGCCTGAAGACCTCCTTCATCACGCCCTTCGGGGCCTACTTCTACACCACCATGACGTTTGGTCTGAAGAACGCTGGTGCGACGTTCCAACGCTGCATGCAGCAGTGCCTACTACCACAGATCGGCAAGAACATCCATGTCTATGTGGATGACATCGTCGTCAAGATGAAGCAGCACTTCAGCCTCCTCGACGACCTGCGGGAGACGTTCGCCAACCTGCGCGAGTACAAGATCCGGCTCAACCCGGAGAAGTGCGTCTTTGGGGTTCCAGGCGGCAAACTCTTGGGGTTCTTCGTGTCCGCTTGTGGCATCGAGGCGAAGCCCAAGAAGATAGGCACCATCGAGCGGATGGTGCGGCCGGCTCGGATCCTAGACGTCCAGAAGTTCGCCGGCTGCCTGGCGTCCCTTAGCCGGTTCGTCAGCCGGTTGGGCGAGAAGACCCTTCCACTCTACCAGCTCATGAAGAAGACGACGAAATTTGAGTGGAACAACCAGGCGGACGAAGCCTTCCGCGACCTCAAGTGGGTCATCTCGAGCCTGCCAAATATTGGCAGCGCCGGCTGAAAGGGAACCCATACTCATATACACTGCCGCGACCATTCGCGTGGTTAGTGTAGTGTTGGTAGTTCAACGCAAGGAGGAGCGCAAGGTACTGTTAGTGCAGTGCCCTGTCTACTACCTCAGCGAGGTCTTGTCCGCCTCCAAGCAGAACTATCCCCACTACCAAAAAATGTGTTATGGTGTTTACCTTGCTGCAAAGAAGTTGAAGCAATACTTCCAAGAGCATGCTATCACTATGGTGAGCACTGCTCCACTTTAAGAAATCATGGGCAATTGTGATGCAATGGGCAGGATCGCCAAGTGGTCCATCGCCATGGCGGACCACGATATCCGCTACGAGCCTCGCACCGCCATCAAATCTCACGTGGTGGCCGACTTCTTAGTCGACTGGGCCGAAACCCAGTTCGAGCCACCCCCTCCAGACTCTACGCATTGGCGGATGCACTTCGACGGCTCGAAGATGCGGACGGGTCTGGGACCGGTATTGTCTTGACGTGTCCGAAAGGAGACCAGCTCAAGTATGCTCTCCAGATCCACTTCGCCGCCTCCAACAATGTCTCCGAGTACGAAGCGCTGGCTCACGGCCTCCGGCTCGCCAAAGAGATTGGCATCCGGCGGCTCATATGCTTCGGCGACTCAGACTTGGTGTTGTAGCAAGTTTCTGGCGAATGGGACGCCAGGGACGCCAACATGGCAAGCTACCGCTTCCTCATCCAGCAGCTCAGCGGCCCCTTCGAGGGCTGCGAGTTCCACCATGTTCCCAGAGAAGGCAATGAGGCGGCTGATACACTGGCCAAAATTGGCTCCATGAGACAGGCTATCCCAGCCGGCATCTCCCTCAAGCAACTCCACAAGCCGTCTATCAGGCCGTCTCCAGAGTCGGCATTGATCTTCGTGCCAGCTGATTCTACGGTGCAAGCGCCGTCGGATCCACCCGCTACACCGCCTACAGCTCCTGTGCCGGCTACGTTGGCCATGCCGACTCCAATAGCGGCACTGGCTGAATCCATGGTGCAAGCGCCGTCGGGTCCTCCAGCTACGCCGGCTACAGCTCCTATGCCGGCTACGCTGGCCATGCCGACTCCAACAGCGGCACCGGCTACAACAACAACCCTGGCTCCGCCCTGCCTCAACTCATGTCGTCTTGACACCCAGTGGATGGACGTCATGGAGGTAGACGGCGAGCCAGCTGCCATAGCGGCGCCAGAGACACCTCGTCTCGATCCCACGACTGTTGCTTCATCAAGCGCGGGGGCTGTGGAAGCCCCCAACAGTCAGGTCAAAGCGGAGCCAGCCCTTGTGTCGGCTCCGACATGGGCTCAACCCATCCTGGCCTTCCTCCTTCGCGGCGAGCTTCCTCAAGATGAGGCAGAGGTGAGGCAGATCCAGCACAGATCTGTAGCCTATGCCATCAATAATCGCGAGCTGGTGCGGTGTAGCGTGACTAGCATGTTCCAGCGCTGCATCGAATCAGAAAAGGGATAGGAGATCCTCAGAGACATTCACCAGGGGGAGTGCGGGCATCATGCCGCCTCTAGAACCCTGGTGGCCAAGGCGTTCCGCCACGGATTCTACTGGCCCACGGCCCTCGAGGAGGCCGTGGATCTGGTCGACAAATGCGAAGGCTGCCAGTTCTTCAGCGCAAAGAGCCACATGCCGCCTTCGGACCTCAAAACCATCCCCCTGTCATGGCCATTCGCCGTCTGGGGAGTGGACATGGTGGGGCCCTTCAAGACGGCTCGTGGTGGCATGACCCATCTCTTGGTAGCCGTCGACAAATTCACCAAGTGGATCGAGGCCAGACCTATCAAGAAGATTGATGGCCCCACGGCTGTCAAGTTCATCACGGACATCTCTGTTCGATATGGCGTCCCCCACAGCATCATCACCGAAAACGGCACCAACTTCGCCAAAGGCGCTGTGGCACTCTACTGCTCTAAGGTAGGCATCCGGCTCGACTTGGCATCAGTGGCACATCCCCAGTCAAATGGCCAAGCGGAGAGGTCCAACGGCCTGATCGTGGCCGGTATCAAGCCAAGACTGGTGGCACCACTTGTCAGGTCGACCGGCTGCTGGATCGAAGAACTGCCGGCTGTACTATGGAGCCTCCGCACCATGCCCAACCGGTCGACCGGCTTCACCCCGTTCTTCCTTGTATACAGGTCCGAGGCTATTATTCCTACGAATATCGAGTTCGACTCGCCTCGGGTCACCCTATACACGGAAACGGAGGCGAAGGAGGCAAGATAAGATGGTGTGGATCTCCTCGAAGAATCAAGGGACTTGGCCTTGAGCCGGAGGGCCATCTATCAACAGAAGCTGAGATACTACCACAGCAAGAAGATCAAGCCTCTCTCTTTCATAGAGGGACATTTGGTCCTCAGAAGAATCCAGCGCACTGCCGGCCAGCACAAGCTCTCATCCCCATGGGAGAGACCCTTCATCATCAGTAGGGCATTGCACAACAACGCATACTACTTGATCGATGCCCAAAAGCCAAGGAAGCGCAAGAGGGACGACTCCGGCCAGGAGACGGAACGTCCATGGAACGAGGCGTTGCTTCGCCCGTTCTACTACTAGAAGGCAAGTATCAAACACGGAAAGAGCATGCACATATGTATCTTTCTCCCTCTTCAGGGATTCTCAATGAATGCAATGAAAAGAGCATCCCTCATGCTTCTTTTTAAATTCATATCTAGAGTGCTCACTCTGCAAAGCCCCTTGCTGGCTTTGATAAGCTCGGGGGCTCGCTAGCCGGCCGGACGCCTTCCTTATGTTGTAGAAGAACACATACTGTACGCCGGACCAATCCCTGGTCAGCTCGTAACAGCCTAGCGAGGCGATGCCAGGTAAGGCCGGATGCATGCAAAGTTCGACTACAAAAAGGTTGTCGGCTCGGGTTGGCTTGATCTATTTTACGATCTCGTTCAGGCCGGCCTCTGTTGGTTTATGTCTGAATCTTTAAGTCTTGATGGCTTCGAAAAATCTAAGTCTTCTGTTCTAAGGCCAAAAACCTCGACCCAGTCAGAGACCGGCTCCCGGCTGTCGGGCTGGCGGGGTGGAACTTGGGGATACATGGATTGGAGAAAAAAGAAGTCAACCAGGAATCAAAAGATAAAGATATAAAACAACATGCATGGCAATACGAATATAATGCTGAATACATACATTCAAAATGCATTGGCCCACGGGCGAGGTTCATTACACCCCCAGTGGGTGGAACTGTTGGACTAACAAGAAAATTGCAGACAACAAAAACAGGACACCGGCTACGGGGCTGCGGCCTCATCGGTCACCCCGGTTGCTGCTCCTGAAGTGGTGGCTTCACCATCCCCGGCTGCTCCCGAGGCAGTTGCACCGTCTCCTCCGCGAGGGCTCCCAACTCCGTCCGCACCGGAGTCGGCATACGTTGCACCGTTGAAGGCGGCAGCATTGTCCATGTCGTGGGCTGTCTCATCGGAGCTGCCCTCAGGGTCATAGGTCTGAAGGTCGTGTAGATCTTCAGGGATCACATTGCCTCCTTCACCCCGCTCCAAGTTAAGCACGTCCCAAGCGGCGTACTCGGCGATGTCGCTGGCCCTCACGCGCAGCGCCTCCTCCACAGCCTGCAGCTCCGCCTCCGAGCCGTCGTGCTGAGCGACGAGCTTGCCCAAGTCCAGGTTTCGATACGAGGACTTGGCCAAGCGCAGGGCCATGTAGGCTCCGGCACGCGCAGCCGAGGCGCGCCAGGCGTCAAGGTGATCCTCGCCAGCTGCAAGCCAGCAGGCGAGCCGGCTCATCGACGCCGGCTCCACGCCATCCGGCCACAGGACCGCCATCATCGACGAGCCTGCGACCTGGAGCCCAGCCACAGACTCGCCCAGGGTGCGCACGCAAGCCCTGAGGCCCACTCCGATCTCCCCCAAGCTCCAGCCGGAGGTAGCATCTACCTCCTGCCCACCCGCACGGTGCTCCTCACGGCTCACCTCGACGGCCATATCGGCTGCACCCTAGGTCTCTAGGAAGAGGACTGAGAAAGGAAAAGGGGTGCAAAAATGAGTAAGAAGAGGAGACGGCCAAGAAAGTTCAAGACAAAACAAAAAAGAAGACTCACGATGGAAGGTGCCATCGGTCTCATGAGCGCTCTCCAGGACCTCGAGCTCCTGCACCTTGCTCGCTTGAGTAAGGCGGGCAACTTCCTCCTGGAGGGTCGCCACAGAATCCAGGGCCTTGGCCAACTGCGCCTGCTTCTGGACAAGGGCCTCCACCTTCTCCCTCAAGGCGGCGTCCTTGAGCTTCATCTCCTCGAGATGAGCCGACGCGAGGCATTCCACGTCGGTAGAATGGGAGGCGTCCTTCTCCTGCAGCAAGACACGCAGCTGCTCCAGCTCGACCCGGCTGGCCGCCTCGAGCTCCTTCTTCTTCGTCTGGAGAAGAGCCAGTTGCTCCAGGAGCCAGTCGCCTGCGGCATGCAGGGCGTCCTGCTCCACGGCGACTTCGCCTAGCCGGGCTTGGAGCCCGGCAACCTGGCCATCGGCCGCCTGGTACTGAGCCCGCAACGCGTTATACGCCTGCACCTGGGCATCATAGATATCCTACAAAGCACAGAAGAAGCAAAAGTGAGATTCCGCCTGGTTAAGTCATAACCAGCCCGATTCTCGGGGGCTACACCCAGTGGGTGCGCTAGCGCGCCCCCACTAAAGAAACAAAGCAAGAAAAAGAAGCTCGAAGAGATTCGGCCCGGCCGATGCTCGGCCGGCCCAATTCTCGGGGGCTACACCCAGTGGGTGCGCTGGCGCGCCCCCACTAATGCAAGAAGAAGAAAAGAAAGAAAAAAAATCGAGGATCAAGATTAGGCACTTACCCTGGTGTGCTCCTCCAAGCGCTCCAAATCGCTGGCCACCATGCGGGCCAATTGGTCCACCTTGGACCGGCTGCTGGAAAACAGCGACACCAGCTCTGGGACACCGGTGAGCGCGGTGCCGGCTAACAGTCGCGCGCGCGCCGAGTTGGCCACCCGCCACGACTTCATCGGCCGGCTCCCGACCCGGCTACCAGCTCCTTGCGCAGCCGGACAGTGGTGTGGGACAACGATGCGCCGGCTCCAGATGCCGGCGCGGCGGCCGGCTCTGACGACGTCCCGGCTGGCGATGCCTCCTCGGCGGGAGGTGGATGGGCCGCGTCTGGCGTATCCATGGTCACCCCTGGCGCATCAGGAGTCGCGTCTGGCGCGTCCAGGATCAGTTCCTGTGCATCAGGCGCTGCCTCGGCCCTGGGGGAGTCAGGGATCGTCTCGAGGTCCACCGGCAAAGAGGCGCCTGGCTCGGAGGGCTGGGCCTCCTCATCCCTCGGGGCACGCCTCGGAGCCGCCTCGCTAGCTGGCTCCTCCGCGCGAGCATGCGCGGAGGGGTCATGTCTAGCCTTCGTGCGCTTCTCCACTGGCTTCTCGGCCTGGCTGGGGCAAGACTGGCCCTCGGCCGTCTTCCCCTCGGCCGTGACCCACCGGCTCTTGGACTGCTCCTCAAGGTCTCGCTGGGCAGCATCAGCTGCTGTCCAGCCGGCTCGCTCGGCCGCGGAGGCGGTTGATACGTCTCCAACGTATCTATAATTTTTGATGGTTTCATGCTATTATCTTGTCAAACTTTGGATGTTTTGCATGCCTTTTATATATTTTTTGGGACTAACTTATTAACTCAGTGCCAAGTGCCAGTTCCTGTTTTTTCCAATGTTTTTGACCCCTTTCAGAGGAGATTTTGAAACGGAGTCCAAACGGAACAAAATCCCCAAAAAGATTTTTTTTGGAACGGAAGAAGATCGGGGAACTTGGGAGCCAAGGCAGGGGATCCCCAGGGGCCCCACAAGCCCCCACCCCGCGGCCAGGGGGCGCGCCATCCAGGCTTGTAGACCCCCTGGACGTCCCCTGACCTAGGGCTTTCGCCTATATATTCCCATAAATTCCAGAAAAAATCAAGAGATCATCGGAATCGCTTTTCTGCCGCCGCAAGCTTCTATCTCCGCAAGATCCCATCTGGGGCACGTCCTGGTGCCCCGCCGGAGGGGGATTCGGACACGAAGGGCTTCTCCATCAACATCGTGACCTCTCTGATGATGTGTGAGTAGTTCACCATAGACCTACGGGTCCATAGCTAGTAACTGGATGGCTTCTTCTCTATCTTGGATCTTCAATACAAAGTTCTCCATGATCTTCATGGAGATCTATCCGATGTAATCTTCTTTTGCGGTGTGTTTGTCGAGATCCGATGAATTGTGGATTTATGATCAGATTATCTATGAATCTTATTTGAGTTTCTTCTTATCTCTCTTATGCATGATTTCATATCCTTGTAATTCTCTTCGAGTTGTGAGTTTTGTCTGGCCAACTAGATCTATGATTCTTGCAATGGGACAAGTGCTTGGTGTTGGGTTCATACCATGCGGTGACCTCACCCAGTGACAGAAGGGGTAGCGAGGCACGCATCGTGTTGTTGCCATCAAGGGTAAAAAGATGGGGTTTTCATCATTGGTTTGAGATTATCCCTCTACATTATGTCATCTTGCTTAAAGCGCTACTCTGTTCGTCATGAACTCAATACACTAGATGCATGCTGGATAGCGGTCGATGTGTGGAGTAATAGTAGTAGATGCAGAAAGTATCGGTCTACTTGTCTCGGACGTGATGCCTATATGCATGATCATTGCCTTAGATATCATCATGACTTTGCGCGGTTCTATCAATTGCTCGACAGTAATTTGTTCACCCACCGTAATACTTGCTATTTTGAGAGAAGCCTCTAGTGAACACTATGGCCCACAGGGTCTACTCCACACCATATTTTCAGCCTTACACTTTTTACTTCGTTGCACTTTCCGCCTTCAGATCTCACTTTGCAAACAATCTTGAAGGGATTGACAACCCCTTTGAAGCGTTAGGTGCAAGCTTGTTTGTGTTTGCGCAGGTACTCTGGACTTGACGAGACCCTCCTTCTGGACCGATACCTTGGTTCTCAAACTAAGGGAAATACTTACTACTCCTGTGCTGCATCACCCTTTCCTCTTCAAGGGAAGAACCAACGCAAGCCCAACCGCTGTCAACATGTCAACTTCTGGCGCTGTTGTCTGTGGGATAGCAGAAAAATTTCTGGCGCCGTTGCCAGGGAGGAAGATCAAGTCAAGAACTCATCCAAGTAGGTGTCGCAAACTCATCTCTTGCATTTACTTTGTTTGCCAGTTGCCTCTCATTTTCCTCTCCCCCACTTCACCAATTTGCCTTTTTCGTTTGCCTTTTCGTTCGCCCTTTTCTCTCGCTTGCTTTCTGCTCGTCTATGTGGGATAGTCTATCCTGATGGCTAGATCCACCACTTCAAACGATACTCCCGAGAGCGAAGTCCTCAATTTCAAACAAATTGAGGAAGAAAACTTAAAGGACGCTTGGTATAGGATTTGCAACGCTCAGAGTAGATCTACTCATAAGCAAGCCACTACCGTCTTGCTTCGGAGTTTTTACGTGGGTGTTTCTCCTTGGAATAGGTATATTCTTGACACCATCGTAGGTGGAAATTTCTTGGGTAGCCATACTGTTGATTCTTACGGAGCTGTGATAAATTTGGTAGGCTCATCCCCACTCTTGGTTAATGGAACTACCTTAATTCTGGAACATGTGATGCGTAGGCTGGACGTTATTGAAAATAAAGTTGCTACGACTGAACTCATTGGGAATTTGGATAAAAAGATCCACAATCAAATAACTCGGTACGGATCCAAGGTGGGAATGGTTTTGAAAAACTTAAAGGAGAAGGAACCCACAGTTAACGAAAAGCTAGGTCATGATTCCGCTAGGATTGGCAAACTAGAGGATGTTATAACCAACTTGGGTTCCGCTTTTGCAGCTGTGCAGAATACTCCAAATTTTGCCCACAATAAAATCACCAAGTCTGTGTTTGTTCCTAAAAGTAGTGATGAATCATCCAGCAAGAAAGATGAAAACCTCAAGATGATAAGTGATCACGCCACTTATGGTTTGAGCACCAAAGACGACGATTCGTGATTCTGTCGCTTCTATGCCTAGCTAAGGGCATTAAACAATAGCGCTTGTTGGGAGGCAACCCAATGAATTTATATTTTTCTTTCTATTTTGTTGCATCCACACTTTCATAATTCTGTTGTGATTGTGTTTTTTATGTTTCTTTTTGTGTTTGAGCCAAGCAAAGCCTTTATGACTAGTCTTGGTAATGGTTGTTTGATCCTGCTGGAAAAAGACAGAAACTTTTCGTTCACAAGACGATCTTTAATTTTTATTCAGAAAGAGATTTCGAGTTGATTCTTTTTTCTACTGATTGATATGCTTTTTTCCCAGGCCGTCATAAGTTTTCAGATTTTTTGAGGTACCAGAAGTATACGAAGTATACAGATTGCTACAGACTGGTCTGTTTTTGGCAGATTATGTTTTTGTTGAGTTGGTTGCTTGTTTTGATGAAACTATGGTTAGTATCGGGGGTTACTAGCCATGTAAAAGTGAGAATACAGTAGCCCATCATCAATATAGATGGAATTAAAGTTGCTACAATACCAAAAGAAGTGGTAGTTTCTTTTCTTGTACTAATGTTATCACAAGTTTCTGTTTAAGTTTTGTGTTGTGAAGTTTTCAAGTTTTGGGTGAGGTTCTTATGGAAAAAGAGATAAGGAGTGGAAAGAGCTAAATCTTGGGGATGCCCAAGGCATCCCAAGCCAAATTCAAGGACACCAAAAATCCTAAGCTTGGGGATGCCCCGGGAAGGCATCCCCTCTTTCGTCTTCAATCCATCGGTAACATTACTTGGAGCTATATTTTTATTCACCACATGATATGTGTTTTGCTTGGAGCGTCTTGTATCTTAGGAGTCTTTTCTTTTTGTTCTGTCACAATCATCCCTGCTGCACACCTTTTTGAGAGAGAGACATGCACTCATCCTGATTTTGCTAGAATGCTCATAGTGCTTCACTTATATCTTTTGAGCTAGATACTTTTGCTCTAGTGCTTCACTTATATCTTTTCAGCTAGATACTTTTGCTCTAGTGCTTCACTTATATCTTTTGAGCTAGATACTTTTGCTCTTGTGCTTCACTTATATCTTTAGAGAACGGCGGTGCGTGATTTGGTAGTTGGCTTATGCTATGAAAGTAGTCCCAAATGTGCTAGGTACCCAAAGAGGATGCAAAAACCTCCATCTTCATGTGCATTGAGTAGAAAGAGAAGTTTCAATTCCTCTCAATTAGTTTTGAGACGTGGATTCAGTAATATTGAGAGTTATGTTTGTAGGTTGTTGTGAATCTAGAGATACTTGTGTTGAAGTTAGTGATTCCTGTAGCATGCACGTATGGTGAACCGCTATATTAGGAAGTCGGAGCATAATTGATCTATTGATTGTCATCCTTTGTGTTGAGGTCGGGATCGCGCGATGGTTTACACCTACCAACCCTTCCCCTCGGAGTATGAGTTTAGCACTTTGTTTCGATTACTAATAAAAACTTCCGCAATAAGTATGTGAGTTCTTCATGACTAATGTGAGCCCATGGTATAGATGCACTTTCACCTTCCACCATTGCTAGACTCTCTAGTGTCGCGCAATTCTCGCCGGTGCACAAACCCACCAAATTCCTTCCTCAAAACAGCCACCATACCTACCTACTATGGCATTTTCATAGCCATTCCGAGATATATTGCCATGCAACTCCCAACGTTCCGTCTCATGACTTGTGTCGTCACTCTCATATTGCCATTGCATGATCGTAAGATAGCTAGCGAGATGTTTCAACCTCATACGCCATGCTAGATCGTTGCACATCCCGGTACACTGTTGGAGGCATTTCCTATGGAGTCATCATCATTGTGATCTTTGAGCTGTGAGTAAATAAAAGTGTGATGATCATCATTATTAGAGCATTGTCACATGTGAGGAAATAAAAAAAAGGCCAAAGAGCCCAAAAATAAAAAAAAAAGAGAAAATAAAAAATAACAGACCTAAGAGCCCAAATGAAAAAAAAGGAAAAGAGAGAAAAAGAGAGAAGGTACAATGCTACTATCTTTTTCCACACTTGTGCTTCATGTTAGCACCATGTTCTTCATGATTGAGAGCTTCTTGCTTTGTCACTACCATATGCTAGTGGGAATCTTCATTATATAACTTGGCTTGTATATTCCAATGATGGGCTTCCTCAAAATTTCCCTAGGTCTTCGTGAGCAAGCAAGTTGGATGCACACCCACTAGTTTTCCTCTTGAGCTTTCACATACTTATGGCTCTAGTGCATCTCTTGTATGGCAATCCCTACTCATTCACATTGATATCTATTAATGGGCATCTCCATAGCATATTGATACGCTGAGTCAATCTGACCATCTCCTCCTTTTTGTCTCACAACCACCACCACACTCTATTCCACCTATAGTGCTATATCCATGCCTCGCGCTCCTGTATTGCGTGATAGTTATAAAAAGTTTGAGAAAGTAAGAGTGCGAAAACAATTACTTGGCCAATTCCGGAGTTGTCATGATTTACATTAGTTGTGTGAGGATGATGGAGCATAGCCAGACTATATGATTTTGTAGGGATAACTTTCTTTGGCCTTGTTATTTTGAAAGTTCATGATTACTTTGCTAGTTTGCTTGAAGTATTACTGTTTTCATGTCAATAGCAAACTATTGTTTTGAATCTTACGGATCTAAACATTCATGTCACGTGAAAGAAGTTGCAAAGGACAACTATGCTAGGTAGCATTCCACATAAAAAATTCATTCTTTATCACTTCCCTACTCGAGGACGAGCAGGAGTTAAGCTTGGGGATGCTTGATACGTCTCCAACGTATCTATAATTTTTTATGGTTTCATGCTATTATCTTGTCAAACTTTTGATGTTTTGCATGCCCTTTATATACTTTTTGGGACTAACTTATTAACTCAGTGCCAAGTGCCAGTTCCTCTTTTTGCCATGTTTTTTGACCCCTTTCATAATAGATTTTGAAACGGAGTCCAAACGGAAGAAAATCCCCGAAAATATTTTTTTGGAACGGAAGAAGATCGGGGAACTTGGGAGCCAAGGCAGGGGAGGCCCAGGGGCCCCACAAGCCCCCACCCCGCGGCCAGGGGGGCGCGCCATCCAGGCTTGTGGGCCCCTTGGACGTCCCCTGACCTAGGTCTTTCTCCTATATATTCCCATAAATTCCAGAAAAAATCAGGAGATCATCGCAATCGCTTTTCCGCCGCCGCAAGCTTCTGTCTCCGCAAGATCCCATCTGGGGCACGTCCTGGTGCCCTGCCGGAGGGGGGATTCGGACACAGAGGGCTTCTCCATCAACACCATGACCTCTCCAATGATGCGTGAGTAGTTCACCATAGACCTACGGGTCCGTAGCTAGTAACTAGATGGCTTCTTCTCTCTCTTGGATCTTCAATACAAAGTTCTCCATGATCTTCATGGACATCTATCCGATGTAATATTCTTTTGTGGTGTCTTTGTCGAGATCCGTTTATTGTGGATTTATGATCAGATTATCTATGAATCTTATTTGAGTTTCTTCTGATCTCTCTTATGCATGATTTCATATCCTTGTAATTCTCTTTGATTTGTGGGTTTTGTCTAGCCAACTAGATCTCTGATTCTTGCAATGGGCGAAGTGCTTGGTTTTGGGTTCATGCCGTGCGGTGACCTCACCCAGTGGCAGAAGGGGTAGCGAGGCACGCATCATGTTGTTGCCATCAAGGGTAAAAAGATGGGGTTTTCATCAAATGTTTGAGATTATCCCTCTACATCATGTCATCTTGCTTAAAGTGTTACTCTGTTCATCATGAACTCAATACACTAGATGCATGTTGGATAGCGGTTGATGTGTCGAGTAATAGTAGTAGATGCAGAAAGTATCGGTCTACTTGTCTCGGACGTGATGCCTATATGCATGATCATTGCCTTAGATATCGTCATGACTTTGCGTGGTTCTATCAATTGCTCGACAGTAATTTGTTCACCCACCGTAATACTTGCTATTTTGAGAGAAGCCTCTAGTGAACACTATGGCCCCCAGGGTCTACTCCACAGCATATTTTCAGCCTTACACTTTTTACTTCGTTGCACTTTCCGCCTTCAGATCTCACTTTGCAAACAATCTTGAAGGGATTGACAACCCCTTTGAAGCGTTGGGTGCAAGCTTGTTTGTGTTTGCGCAGGTACTCTGGACTTGACGAGACCCTCCTTCTGGATCGATACCTTGGTTCTCAAACTGATGGAAATACTTACTGCTCCTGTGATGCATCACCCTTTCCTCTTCAAGGGAAGAACCAACGCAAGCCCAGCCTCTGTCAACGTGTCAACTTATCGCGTTGTTGTCTGTGTGATAGCAGCGGTGTCTTCCTCCATGTCCTCCGCCTCCCTTCCGAGCGACATTCTTAAGGAACAAGGCTTCCTACAAGACAAATCAACAAGAGGGGGAGGAACCCTTACCCCGCGACCATGGGCACCTGCTTCCTGCCGGTGCCACGGCGCTTCTTGGCACCGCCTGCCCGTGCTCCAGCTGGAGGACCCGGCGCCGGGCGCTTAGGAGCCGGCCTGGAAGCTGTGGCACCCTTGCCCTTCTTCTCGGTCGCCTCGTCAGCGGCGGGTGCCCCGGCCCTTTGACGCCGACCGCGCATCAGCGGTGGGCTGGTGACCTCCTCCACTCCGTCGGAGTCTTCCTCGAATGATGCATCAGGTATGAATGAGGAAGTCTCGTCGTCATCCGTCCAATCTGCGACGGAGGGCCGCAGATACTCACCAGACGGCTCCGTCCCTTTTGACTCCAGCACGTTCTCCGAGCCTGCGGAGGAGTCTGAGCGGGACTCGATCATGCCCTCATCCTCGATCTCCGAGGCGTCAGACGCCATCACGTCGAGAGCGAGCGGACGCAGGGCTGCCTGTAGACTCTCGAACATCTGCGTAGAAGATTCGACAGCCAGCTCAGCGAGACGGCCTGTCGCGAGACAAATAGCCCAGAACAGAACATAAGAGAACACTTACCACCGGAGGCGGACGGGACCTGTTGAAGGGGGTCATCCCCCATGACCAGTTCCCACTGTCGTCCATGCGGGCGGTGGAAATCAGGTTCACCCCTCGCGCCACCGCGCTGGGGGTGAATCTTGGTAGATGTCGTGCAGGGGCCATGTCGGTCGCTCATCTGGCAGACCAGATGTGGACGCCTCTGCAGCGGCAGGATCCTGCGGGTCACCATGGTGGTGAGCAGGTCGCGGCCAAGGAGGCCGCCTTTCTCCAAGATGTCGAGGTAGGCACCGATCTACGCCACCTTGAGAATCGGCTTGGGGGACTTCGTCGCCCAGTTCAACTTCGTTGGAGGATTGATGTTGAACGGGGGCATGTTGAGGGCGTCCTAGGCAGGGTCGGCGTTCTTCACGTAGAAGAAGCCTTTTTGCCATTGCTTGATGGACTCTTGTAGCGGCAGTTGGGGAAGCCAGATTTCGAACGATGATGCACCAGTGCGGCTCCGCACGGCGTCATCGGGCGCGGTCCCGGGAGCTTCTCCAGCTCAGCCTTCTCCATCGCTATGGACTACTGCTTGAAGAAGAACAAGCTTTGCCAGAGATCGAGGCGGGGCTCGATCCCCAGGAAACCCTCGCACAAGACCACGAAGGCCGACAGCTGCAATATGGCATTCGGTGCCAGGTGATGCAGCTGCAGGCCGAAGAAGTGGAGCCACTCAGAGAAGAAGGAGCTCGCTGGGAGCCCGAAGCCCCGGTAGAAATGCTCATTGAAGACAACGACCTCTTCCACGGCATGTGTTGGAGCGGTCTCGACGCGAGGGATTTGCACGAGCACCTGGGAGGCCGGGTGTAGGAGCCGGTGATGACGGAGCGCCTCGATATGGCCTTCACAGATCTCGCTGCCCAGCCAGGCTCCCTGCAACGAGGACTTCTTCAAAGAGGAGCCGCCGGCCATGGCTGCGGGCGGCTGAAGCTCGAAGGGACTCGTGGTTCGACGGCGATGAAGGCGATGAAGACGAAGAAGACAGGCTCTTTCTCTCTGGGCTCACGGAGGAAGAGGGCGTTGATGCGGGGCGAGAAGGGGGTGAATGGCCTCCTCGGAACCCCCGCATCCCATTTAAACCCCACGAAGCGTCGTGGGGAGGGGATCCGGTGCGCGCGGAACCCCACTAACCCCATGTATTACGGACGGTAGCGCTTCCCTAAGCCCAACCGTCGCGGAGTAAATCCGTAGAGGATCTCTCGCGCGGAGGCCGAGGGGGCGTCGTGGCAGGACCCAGGGCCCAGGCCTGGTCCCGTCACCAGTAATCACCATCATTACGTCAGGCAGGGCCTGGCACGTGGCGCATTCTGAGCGACCTGCGACAAAGCTGAGGCGTCGCTTCAAAGACAGTCGGTTTTGGAGCCGGCATCCCCTACCGCAGATAGCGGCGGAAATACCAAGACAACATATCAATCCGGCGAGGCTGCCCGTCCGCAGACGGCGGGCCTCTCCAGCTTCGGGGACTACTGTTGGGAGGATAACCCCGGGGTAGGCTCATCGAGCCTGCTCCTTCATTTCCTGATCAAAGGATATGACCAAGTACAGTTTCCCAAGGCCCAAGTCTTCTGGCCGTCTAGGTTGCGCCTGTCGGCTGGAGGTCGAGGCGGCCAACTCTCTGGCCGGCCAGGCAACCCCTACCGGCTAGAGGCAAGACGGCTACCTCTTCCTCACCGTCTTGGCCAAGCCAGCCGGCTAGGAACGAGGCGGCCGTTCCCAAGCCGGCTAAGCCAAGCAGGCTAGCCGGCCGGGGATCTCAGGTCACATCAGATCGTAGGTCATGACGAGACCTTACGATTAAAGGTGGCTACGCGTCAGCAAAGGTACTCGATCGGAGTGCCCGGAAGGTACGAGCGTCGACGGCCACGCCGCTGACCTACCCCGGCTCTGATGCATCACCTAGCATAGTGTCGGACCGTCAAACTCCCACTCCATTATTGCACTCGGCGTGGGGAAAAGTGGAGGCGGTCGTACTATCTACCCATGACGAATCTCGCTGGACGACGCTCGACGTACAGTGCGTGCTCGGCGTCAACCTTACGCGAGAGCTTCATTGGCCAGCCGGCGGGTCCCACTGCCAGACGAGACCATGCAGCCGGTGGGCCCCTCAAGCGACAAGACAAGACCATCGTGGGCCCCTGGTCAGCCGGCAAGGCTGTCAGCCGGGTCCCACTCTTGTACCCTTTATCCATATTGTAGGCCGGTGGGTTCGTTATAAAACCCCCCGGTCACCCTCCATGCAGAGGGTCGGTGGAACAACTCTTCACACCCACCAACCACATAGAGATAGGCAGAGACGAGCCGGCTGCTCCCCTCTTCCTCCTCCTAACACAGCTCCAAGAGCAACCTTGTAATCCATCCATATACATCAAACACTCCGGCAGGACTAGGGGTCTTATATCTACGGAGAGCCCTGAACCTGGGTACATTGTGTGTTCCATGCTTGTACCAACCTCGTTCCCAGCGCCCTCCTTTGTCCCTTCAGTTCTCACCGACTTTAGCCTATCTATGGCATATGTTGTGAGTATTCACTGACACCGTCAACCTCAAACATGGCTGACGGCAGAGAGAGGAGGGCAGACGGCAAAGGGGGGAGGGCTAACAGCAAAGGTGAGAGGGAGAGAGGGGCTGGGTGCCCCCCTTTGCCGTCGGCCTCAAACATGGCTGACGGCAAAGAAGGTAGGGCAGACGGCAAAGAGGAGAAGCCTGCCGTTAGCACTTGACGGGAGCGTCTGTGGATCTGCCGTCTGCCCCCTCATGGAAAAGATTCTTTGTCGTCCGCCTTACAGAAGCAGACGGCAAATAACCTCTTCACCAGACAATTTGTTGCCGTCTAGTTTGTCGTCAACTAACGGACGGCAAAGCCTTTGCTGTCAGGTGTTCGCCCCTTTGCCGTCAGCCATGGTAGACGGCAAATTCTCAAATTCCTGTAGTGAATGAAACAATCCTATATATCGATCTTCGTTTCCGGTCCATTTCGGAAACCCTCGTGACGTCCGTGATCTCATCCTGGACTCTGAACAACCTTCGGTCACCAACACCTATAACTCAACTATACCAAAACGTCACCGAACCTTAAGTATGCAAACCCTGTGGGTTCGAGAACTATGCAGACATGACCTGAGACACTCCCCGTCAATATCCAACAGCAGGACCTGGATGTCCGTATTGGATCCTACATATTCTACGAAGATCTTATCGGTTGAACCTCTGTGCCAAGGATTCATATAATCCCGTATACCATTCCCTTTGTCCTTGGGTATGTTACTTGCCCGAGATTTGATCGTCGGTATCCCTATACCAATTTCAATCTCGTTACCGGCAAGTCTCTTTACTCGTTTCGTAATACAAGATCCCGTGACTAATACTTGAGTCACATTGCTTGCAAGGCTTATATGTGATGTTGTATTACCGAGTGGGCCCCGAGATACCTCTCTGTCACACGGAGTGACAAATCCAAGTCTTGATCCATGCTAACTCAACGGACACCTTCAGAGATATGTGTAGAGCACCTTTATAGTCACCCAGTAACGTTGCAATGTTTGATACACACAAGGTATTCCTCCGGTGTCAGTGAGTTTCATGATCTCAAGGTCATAGGAATGAATACTTGACACGCAGAAAACAATAGTAACAAAATGACACGATCACATGCTACGTTCATAGTTTGGGTCTTGTCCATCACATCATTCTCCTAATGATGTGATCCAGTCATCAAGTGACAGCACTTGCATATGGTTAGAAAACCTTAACCATCCTTGATCAACTAGCTAGTCAACTAGAGGCTTACTAGGGACATTGTTTTGTCTATATATCCACACATGTATATATGCTTTCATTCAATACAATTATAGCATGGATAATAAACGATTATCTTGAAACCAGAAATATAATAATAACTATTTCATCATTGCATCTAGGCCATATTTCCAACAGTCTCCCACTTGCACTAGAGTCAATAATCTAGTCTCACATCGCTATGCGGTTTACATTGGAATGAATCCAACACCCATACAGTTCTGGTGTTGATCATGCTTTGCTCGTGGAAGAGGTTTAGTTAGCGGATCTGCAACATTCAGATCCATGTGTACTTTGCAAATATTTACGTCCTCTCCTTCGACATAGTCGCGGATGAGGTAGAAGCGTCGTTTGATGTGTCTGGTCTTCTTGTGAAACCTTAGTTCCTTTGCTAGAGCAATGGCACCAGTGTTGTCACAGAACAGAGTTATTGGATTTAGTGTGCTCGGCACAACTCCAAGATCCGTCATGAACTTCTTCATCTAGACACCATCCTTAGCTGCCTTCGAGGCAGCCATGTACTCCGCTTCACATGTAGAATCTGCTACGACGCTTTGCTTGGAACTGCACCAACTTACCGCATCCAAATTGAGAATAAATATGTATCATGTTTGAGACTTAGAGTCATCTGGACCAGTGTCAAAGCTTGCATCAACGTAACCCTTTACGACGAGCTCTTCGTCACCCTCCATAAACGAGAAACATTTCCTTAGTCCTTTTCAGGTACTTCAGAATATTCTTGACCGCCGCCCAGTGTTCCACTCTTGGATCACTTTGAAACATGCCTGCCATACTTATGGCTAGGCTGACGTCCGGTCTTGTGCAAAACATTGCATACATGATAGACCCTATGGCTGAAGCATAGGGGATGGTACTCATCTTTTCTTTATCTTCGGCAGTTACTGGACACTGAGTCTTACTCAACTTTATACCTTGTAATACTGGCAAGAACCCCTTCTTAGACTACTCCATTTTGAACTTCTTCAAAACTTTATCAAGGTATGTGCTTTGTGAAAGTCCTATTAGGCGCCTCGATCTATCCCTATAGATCTTAATGCCTAATATGTAGGCAGCTTCTCCTAGGTCTTTCATCGAAAAATATTTGTTCAAGTAATCCTTTATGCTCTCTAAAAACACCCCATTGTTTTCAATTAGCAATATGTCATCCACATATAATATTAGAAACTCTACATAGCTCCCACTCACTTTCTTGTAAATACAAGATTCTCCAACAACTTGTATAAACCCAAACGCCTTGATCACCTCATCAAAGCGCTTATTCCAACTCCGAGATGCTTGCACCAGTCCATAAATGGATTGCCGGAGCTTGCAAACTTTGTTAGCATTCTTTGGATCGACAAAACCTTCGGGTTGCATCATATACAACTCTTCCTTAAGAAAACCATTAAGGAACGCCGTTTTAACATCCATCTGCCAGATTTCATAATCGAAATATGCAGCTATTACTAACATGATTCGGACGGACTTAAGCATCGCTACCGGTGAGAATGTATCATCGTAGTCAACCCCTTGAACTTGTAAAAAACCATTTGCCACAAGTCGACCTTTATAAACGGTCGCATTACCGTCCGCATCCGTCCTTTTCTTAAAGATCCATTTGTTCTGAATAGCCTTGTGACCTTCAGGTAATACTTCCAAATTCCATACTTTGTTTTCATACATAGATCCTATCTCGGACTTCATGGTCCTGTCCCACCATTCCTTCTTCATAATTCACAGGCTCATTGTTGTCTAACAACATGATAGATAAGACAGGATTCCCGTACCACTTAGGAGCAGTACGTGATCTTGTCGACCTGCGAGGTCCGAGAGTAACTTGATCTGTAGCTTCATGATCATCATCATTAGCTTCCTCCTCAACTGGTGTTGCCTCGATAGAGATTTCTCTCTGCCCTGCGCCACCATCCTATTGGAGCAGAGGTTCCACAACCTCATCAAGTTCTGTCTTCCTCCCACTCAATTCTTTCAAGAGAAACTCCTTCTCAAGAAAAGCTTCGTTTTTAGCAACAAACACTTTGCCCTCGAATCTGAGATAGAAGGTGTACCCAACTGTCTCCTTTGGGTAACCTATGAAGACGAACTTTTCCGCTTTGGGTTCCAGCTTTTCAGGCTGAAGCCTTTTGACATAAGCATCGCATCCCCAAACTTTAAGAAACGACAACTTTGGCATCTTGCCATGCCATAGCTCATATGGTGTCGTCTCAACAGATTTTGATGGTGCCCTATTTAAAGTGAATGCAGGTGTCTCTAATGCATAACCCCAAAACAATAATGGCAAATCGGTAAGAGACATCACAGATCACACCATATCTAACAAAGTACGATTACGACGTTCGGGCACACCATGACGCTGTGGTGTTCCAGGCGGTGTCAACTGTGAAACGATTCCACATTGTCTTAAGTGAGCACCAAACTCGAAACTCAGATATTCACCCCCTCGATCAGATCGTAGGAACTTGGTCTTCTTGTTACGATGATTTTCAACTTCACTCTAGAATTGTTTGAACTTTTCAAACGTTTCAGACTTGTGCTTCATCAAGTAGGTATATCCATACCTACTAAAATCATCAGTGAAGGTGAGAAAATAACGATATCCTTCGCACGCCTCCACACTCATTGTACCGCACACATCAATATGTATGATCTCCAACAAGTCACTTGCACGCTCCATTGTTCCGGAGAACGGAGTCTTAGTCATCTTGCCCATGAGGCATGGTTCGCACGTGTCAAGTGATTCAAAATCAAGTGACTCCAAAAGCCCATCAGCATGGAGTTTCTTCATGCGCTTTATACCATATGACCTAAGTGGCAGTGCCACAAAAAGGTGGTGCTATCATTGTTAACTCTACATCTTTTTGTCCCAATGTTATGTATATGTGTGTCATTACAATCAAGATTCAATATGAACAAACCCGTCACATTGGGTGCATGAACATAAAAGATATTACTCATAAAAATAGAACAATCATTATTCTCTCACTTAAATGAGTAACCGTCTCGCAATAAACAAGATCCAGATATAATGTTCATGCTTAACACAGGCACTAAATAACAATTATTTAAGTTCATAACTAATCCTGATGGTAACTGAAGTGAGACTATGCCGACGGTGATTGCATCAACCTTGGAACCATTTCCCACGTGCATCATCACTTCATCCTTCGCCAGCCTTCGTTTATTCTGCAGTTCCTGGTTCGAGTTGCAAATGTGAGCAACAGAACTGATATCCAATACGCAGGCACTACTACGAGAGTTGGTTAGGTACACATCAATAACATGTATATCACATATACCTGGTTTGGTGTTGGCCGCCTTCTTATCAGCCAAATTCTTGGGGCAATTGCGCTTAGAGTGACACATCCCCTTGCAATAGTAGCACTCAGTTTCCGGCTTAGGTCCAACCTTGGGTTTCTTCGTCAGAGTAGCAACAGTTTTGCCGCCCTTCTTGGAGTTTCCCTTCTTGCCTTTGCCGTTTCTCTTGAAACCAGTGGTCTTATTGACCATCAACACTTGATGCTCTTTCCGGAGTTCTGACTCTGCGACTTTCAGCATCGCGAATAACTCGCCGGGTGACTTGTTCATCCCTTGCATGTTATAGTTCAACACAAAGCTCTTGTAGCTAGGTGGCGGTGATTGAAGAATTATGTCAGTGATATCCTCTTGCGGAAGTTCAACTCCTAGCTCAGCTAGATGGTTTGAGTACCCAGACATTTTGAGCACATGTTCACAGACAGACGAATTCTCCTCCATCTTGCAAGCAATAAATTTATTGGAGGTCTCATACCTCTCGATCCGGGCGTTCTTCTGAAAGATAAACTTCAACTCCTGGCACATCTCATATGCTCCATGACGTTCAAAGCATCGTTGAAGTCCCGGTTCTAAGCCATACAAGACTGCACATTGAACTACTGAGTGGTCCTCCTTACGTGCTTGCCAAGCGTTCAAAACATCTTGATCACACGTAGCGGGTGGTTCATCTCCTAGCGCAGCATCAAGGACATAATTCTTTTTCCCAGCTTGTAGGATGAGCCTAAGATTACGAGCCCAGTCTACAAAGTTGCTACCATCATCTTTCAGCTTAGCTTTCTCTAGGAACATATTGAAATTCAGGGTGGCTACTGCATGAGACATTGATCTACAACATAAAATATTGCAAAGTAGACTTAGACTATGTTCAAGACAATTAGAGTTTAAATAATCAAATTACATAATAAACTCCCACTCAAATAGACATCCCTCTAGTTACTTGAGTGTGGCATGATCCAAATTCACCAACTCAAGTCCGATCATCACGTGAGTTGAGTGTAGTTTCAGTGGTAAACATCTCTATGCTAATCATATCAACTATACGATTCATGCTCGACCTTTCGGTCTCTTGTGTTCCGAGGCCATGTCTGCACATGCTAGGCTCGTCAAGTTTAACCCGAGTGTTCCGCGTGTGCAACTGTTTTGCACCCGTTATATGTGAACGTTGAGTCTATCACACCCGATCATCATGTGGTGTCTCGAAACGACGAACTGTTGCAACGGTGCACAGTCGGGGAGAACGGAATTTTATCTTGAAATTTAGTGAGGGATCACCTTATAATGCTACCGTCGTTCTAAGCAAGATAAGGTGCATAAAAGGATTAACATCACATGCAATTCATAAGTGACATGATATGGCCATGATCTTGTGCTTCTTGATCTCCATCAGCAAAGCACCGGCTTGATCTTCATCATCACCAGCGCCACACCATGATCTCCATCATCGTGCCGCCATCGAGGTTGTCATGCTATCTATGTTATTACTACTAAAGCTACAACCTAGCAATATAGTAAACACATCTGCAAACACAAATGTTAGTTTAAAGACAACCCTATGGCTCCTGTCGGTTGCCATAGCATCAACGTGCAAGTCGATATTTAACTATTACAACATGATCATCTCATACATCCAATATATCACATCATCTCTTTGGCCATATCACATCACATGCATACCCTGCAAAAACAAGTTAGACGTCCTCTAAGTTGTTGTTGCATGTTTTACGTGGCTGCTATGTGTATCTAGTATTATCGCATCTTACTTACGCAAATCCACAACGGAGATGTGCAAATTGCTATTTAACCTCTCTTCAAGGACCGCCTCAGTCAAATCCAATTCAACTAAAGTTGAAGAAACAAGCACCCGCTAGTCATCTTTATGCAACAAGTTGCATGTTAGTCGATGAAACCGGTCTCTCGTAAGCGTACGAGTAATGTTGGTCCGGGCCGCTTCAATCCAACAATACCATCGAATCGAGAAAAGACTAAGGAAGGCAGCAAATCAAACATGAACGCTCACAAAAACTTTTGTGTTCTACTCGAGATTACATCTACACATGAACCTAGCTCATGATGCCACTGTTGGTGAACGTTGCATGGGAAACAAAATATTTCCTACGCACACGAAGACCTATCATGGTGATGTTCATCTACGAGAGGGAGATCGGATCCACATACCCTTGTAGATCGCTAAGCGGGAACCATTAAGGAACGCGGTTGATGTAGTGGTACAGCTTTGTGATTCAAATCACCGTTGTCCCACGATTCGTTCCGATCTAGCGCCAAACGGACGGCACCTCCGCGTTCACCACAAGTACAGCTCGATGACGATCTCCGCCTTCTTGATCCAGCAAGAGAGACGGGAAAGTAGATGAGTTCTTCGGCAGCATGACGGCGCGCTGGTGATGGTGATGATCTATTCCTGCAGGGCTCCGCCTGAGCTCCACAGAAAAACCGATCTAGAGGAAGAACTACGAAGTAGAGGTTTAGGGTTGCACGTGGCTAAAGTTGTGTCTCAAAACCCCTAAAACATCTAGTATATATAGGAGGAGGGGAGGGGCTAGCCTTGAGGCTCAAGAGAGACACAAGGGCGACGGCCGAGAGAGGAGGAGGAGGACTCCAACTCCAATTCGGTTTGGGGAAGAAGGAGCCCCTCCTTCCATCCCACCTCCCTCTTTTTTTTCTTTTCCTTTGATTTTTTCTTTCTAGCCGACATAGCCCACTTGGGCTAGCCTCACCAGCCCACTAAGGGCTAGTGCGCCACCCTTGGGCTATTGGGTTCTCTCCCGGGTGGGTGGGCCCCTCTCGGTAAAGACCCAGAACCCATTCGTCTCTCCCGGTACACTGCCGATAATGCCCGAAATCCTTCCGCATGCCAAATGAAACAATTCTGTATATCAATCCTTGTTTTCGGTCCATTCCACGTGGCTGCCAACCACGTGGAAGGGCATTAGTCTTGGGTCGTGGCCAACCGAAACTAAAGGGGGGAGGCTTTAGTCCCAAGTTATTAGTCCCCGTTGATGACCCAGGAGTAAAAGCCATTACCAAGCATGACTAATGCCCGTTTCTCCATTAGTGATGGCCTGCCTCCATTGCTGCTTCTGCGACAAGCTTGTGGAAGGGATTAACTCTCACATCGCCCTTATTGCATGGTGTATGAAACACCGCTCTCTTTGATGACCTCTGGCCATTTATCGATGAGCTTGTCCGCACCATCAAAGACGAGGCCCGACTTTGGGCTCAGGCCGGAGCCAAAGGACTTGCACCACTGATCCCTATAGTCTAAGCTCGGTGTATTGAGGTTGAGAAACCTCCAAACATGCTCAGTTATGTTTGTGAGACCACGTTGTGTGTACGTCCTCCTTGAAGCGGCAGCATGTATGTTCTCTTTGCCTATTAATGAAAAGATACGCAACGATGTGTATCTTCTATATATAAATAGCTAGCCCCCAATAGCCTATTTCTCTTGACATGCAGCATGTCCACCTCAGCAGCCTTGCCACATCATCAGTTCTCATAATTATTTTGGCCATGCAACTCATCACGTCAGCATTCATTTTTAAGAAAAAACTATGATTCAACTCTCTGGAAACCGAAGAGGCCTCTTTGGTCTTCCGTAACCGAAGAGTGACCATACTAACCAAGCCCGACAGAAGCCATATTTGCCCATGGAAGCGAATATTGCTCTCCTTCGGCTTCTCCTCCTGTGGTCTCGCAGCCGGCCTCCCCACGCCAGTGGTCAGAGCCGCTCCCTTATGTTATTCCTCAGGCCTGTATTTTCCTCACGTTGGAGGTATCTGACCCATCGATCGACACATCGAACGCAACCATCCCTGTCGCTGCCCCAGTTCGTGCGTGATCCAACAGCTGCTCCCTCATGCCATTCCTCGGCCTCAGGTCCTCCTCGCGGCGATGGTATCGGAGGTGGCGGACATGGCCATCCCCATCACCGCCTAGTTCATGCGGGATTGAGCAAGATGACATCGGGAAGGAGGCGTTGGGGTAAGGCATGTTAAGAGGCCGAAGGAGGCTGTCAATGGCACTAGTGGCCACGCATCGCACATGCGACGTCCAGATCATGTAGAAGGAGACGAGGAAGATGCGCATAGGGGTGATTTCTCCTTCCCTCTTCTACATATCTCTTTCGCGACGGGCAACAACTACGTGTTCCTCTCTAATTTAAATCGAGTGCATCAGTGTCGCCTCATCACAAGGTAATCGTAATCATTTGCAACGATTGAAAATATTTATGCCTATATCTTTCTTTGATCGATGTTCTTGGTCTGTAGTTCATCTCTCTCTCTTTCACGAATTGGTAGATGCCTTCAGATCTTTGCTACACGACGGCTATGAGTCCGCATCTGACCTTGCGAGCCCTCGTGATCCCCAGAATGGACGGCATGGAGCAACAATTATGCCCTGCCATTCTTCTTTAAATTTTTTGTAGTGTTGTAAAATCATGACCATGTACAATTTGAGAAGGTGAGAGATCCCATAATTGTTTTTCCTAAAGAATATGTGTTCAGAATTTTAGCTATGGGATTTTGGGGATGCAACAAAGTACATGGTTCAAACTATGTTTATCTTTTTTTTGTGAGTTAAATCATTTTTATCTTGATAGCAGGTCATCAAAGTATTACGGGTTTTAAACCACGTTGACATATTCGAGGTTATCCAAAAGACATGGCAGTACAATAGGGGATCTGGCACATGGCTTACATGAGTATCATACTTTGCATTTGTTTGGGGGCATGTCCATCTTGATCTCTTCTAGAATGAACAAGAAAAGGAAAAAAAACACATTGGCATTGAACAGTCTAGGGTCGTCAATTTTTCTGATGTAAGAATTTTACATTATTGATTCTCAAATCACGGGGCCGGGTTATCCTAGGTTATGATGTTATTTTTTCATTAACATTAATGTTTCAGTTGATGTGAATAAAATTATTCACTTTGGGGGTATTTGGGAGAAGTATGCAAACAACATGTTCTTTTATCATGATTGCACAATCTGCATCTAGAAACTGTTGTATCAATTTTAATTTCTATATCTGACAAAAAGTAGTAATGGTAGCATATACCTTTAATGAAAATTACACGGAAGAAACTAATAACTTCTGACTAAACCTGTTGCCATCTTCTCATATGTAAAAGTACACATATTTCTCTCATGAGATATTATGCAATTGAGTAACAAAGAATTTATGCAATTGAATAAAATTGTGTCAAGTGTCAACTAATTTGTTAGAGATTGTCGGCAAAACATGCTATTTTGAGGTTTTCTAACGATGGTATATTTACGGCTTCCTCATGGTGTTTGAGCGTGACTTTGGTCTGTAACTAAGTTCATATATTTTTAGTCATTTCACATTTGTTGTTGTTCCTGGGAGTTGAAAGTCGAAGACCTTCTCAACTGTATCGCCATTTATAGTAAATAGAAAGGATCCTAAATTGAATGGTGAATTTGAAATAGAATAGGGAATTTGATAGGACCCTCAATAGAACAGTCAATTGTATGGACAAGTTGAGAACCTTTCACAATGTACCCAATGCTTTATGCTCTCTTCTCCTTGCCTCCCCAAACTTTAATATATTATCATCATCCGACTGAGCATACTAAGGAGCCGAAACTCCCACAATCTTTGTCTAGTACAGGTACAGGAGGTACGCGCTCGGCTAATGCACCTTCCGACGAGCTGAGATTTGGTTCCTTCAAACACGCTTCTGCGCCAGCTAGAGTTGGTGGAGCACGTGGGGTGACAGACATGGAGGGACAGCTTCGGGCTAGGCTGCCAAGGTTCCAAGGGAAGAACCCTCGGAGTAAGGCGGATCTTACAATTGCGCAGCCCAAGCAGGTATTGTCGGATGTGTCTTTCAGGGAGTATCTAGCTGGAGCCAAGTTGGCCGGTAGCTTGGGGTGCGAGGGGGTTGCACATCTGGCGAGCCTAACGCAACCAAGGGCATCGCCACGCTGGAAGAAGGAGCTGGAGCCAAGTCGGATGGCAGCTTGGCGCGGGAGGGGGGCTGCACATCTAGCGAGCCTGACGCGCTCCTGGGCATCGCCACGCTGGAAGGAGGGGTGCCAGCCAGCCCTTCTTTTTCTAACACTGCTTTGGTCCTCTTGGTTGGATCGGACCTAGCGTCCAAGGTGGAAACAGAGACTGTTCACGTGGTTGCAACCGAGCAAGAGTCTGCATCGGTCTCTGTTGACGAAGTTATAGCTTTTGGCGGGATTCCGAATCCGATGACTCCGGATAGAAGGTCCAGTCAGCGGGTCCATACTCAGCCAGATGCGGATGACTTGCAGATGGGTCGTGCAATGCGGGAAGCAAAAATGAAGGATGTTCAGAATTCGACAGGTATGTCAATTAACACAGAACATTCTATTCTTCATTTTTCATCGCATGAAATTATAGATAATGATGTTTCTGTTGGGGTTACCTTGGGTAACACGAGTAAAGAAGTTTCAAAATCTATTAATGACCTACTAGACCTAGAAGTCGATAGGGCTTTAGATATTATTCGGAACTTAGCTGCAGTGCAACCAATGAACGATGTTGAGATAACTAAAATGGAGGGGCTGAATTTGCTTTGTGAAAATTTAGTCCCAACCGATGCTCTAGAGGAGGGACAAGAGGATCTTCATGATCAACACCTACCCAATAGACAACTTAATGATGTTGGCACAGAAATACCTGGTTATATGGACCAGCTGTTTGCTTCTGAAAAGCCAAAACGGACTTGGAAACAGAAGGTGTATCCGGTTTCTGTATTGCGTAGAAGTGCTAGATTTAAGACTGCAAAAAATTCTATGATGAAACATGAGAGGAATTTTTTGGAATAGCAGAGGTCTCAAAGACTTGGCTAAAATTCGGTTCCTAGCAGAGGCGACTTTAGAGCATAGTCTTGACTTTATCGCGCTGATGGAGACAGGGCGGGATAATTTCACATCGCAATTCCTAAGCTCTTTATCAGCTGGAGTTGATTTTCACTGGCATTGTCTTCCTCCAAGAGGAAGGTCCGGTGGGATCTTCCTTGGAGTACGTTGTGACACCCTTCAAGTGCGAGAAGTGGTGTTGGGGGAGTTTACGGTCAAATTTCGGATTCGATCCAAGGGAGACGGGTTTCAATGGGCTCTTGTTGTTGTTTATGGTGCAGCCCAGACGGAGCATAAACCCGACTTTCTTGCTGATCTGGTTCGGATTTGTGACGAGAAACTACCATTGTTGGTAGGTGATGATTTCAATATCATCAAGCGTGCTGATGAAAAAAACAATGATAATTTCGATGGCAGAGGGCCCTTTATGTTCAACACGATTATAGAGAGCCTGGACCTAAGGGAGATTGATCTCTGATGTAGGAAATATACCTGGGCGAACTCTCTACAAAACCAGACTTTTGAAAAGTTGGACAGGGTGCTTACTAGCGTTGATTGGGAACAGAAGTTCCCGCTAGTTACGATATGTGCACTTCAAAGGGATATATCTGACCACAGTCCACTTCTGCTAGACTCTGGTAATGCCACTCACATGGGGAAAAAAGATGGTTTCTCTTTTGAATCAAGTTGGTTCACACGTGAGGGATTTATGGACATGATTGCTAGGGAATGGAACAAGGAAGTGGGTGGGAAGTCAAACATGGACATATGGCAAAACAAGATCCGACATCTTAGACAATTTTTAAGAGGTTGGGCTAAGAATGTCTCTCGGATCTATAAGGATGAGAAAGATCGACTTCTCAAATTTATAGCTGACCTGGATCGTAAGGCAGAGACCTGTGTGTTGGATGAAAACGAAAGGCCTTCGAAGAACGAGGTTGAACAACGAGTACGAGTCCTCCTTCGAGAGGAGGAAATGAAATGAGCACTTAGAGACAAAGTAAGGGCAATAGTCCAAGGGGACAACAACACCAAAATTTTCCACTTAATTGCAAATGGCAAGCATAGGAAAAAGAGAATTTTACAGCTAGAGCAAGATGAGGGTACAATAGTAGGTCATGAGAATCTAAAGTTGTATATCTCAAACTACTATAAATAGCTGTTTGGTGCTCCGGATCATAGTTTTGTGTCTATGAATGAGCATCGGGTAGAGGATATTCCTCAAGTCGGATAGGCCGATAATGAGTGTTTATCTGCTCCATTCTTAGAGAAAGAGGTGCTACAGGCTATTGAGGGTATGAAGAACAGAAAAGCTGTCGGTCCGGATGGGTTTCCGGCTGAGTTTTGTAAGAAATGTTGGCATATTATCAAGAAAGACCTTATGTCGATGTTTCATGACTTGTTCTCTGCACACCTACAACTCTTTCACCTGAATTTTGGTACCATTACGTTGCTACCAAAGAAGGAGGGTGCTACACTAATTGAACAATTTCGTCTGATTTGTCTGTTAAACGTTAGCTTCAAAGTTTTCACAAAGGTGGGAACGGATAGCCTAACTAAGATGGCCCATTCGGTGGTGCAATCTACGCAGACGGCCTTCATGCCTGGACATAACATTCTTGAAGGGGTCGTCGTCTTGCATGAGACTTTGCATGAGTTGCACTCCAAGAAACTAGACGGAGTGTTATTCAAAGTAGATTTTGAAAAAGCATACGACAAAGTGATATGGTCTTTTCTGCAACAAACCCTACGTATGAAGGGGTTTGGTGAGATATGGCGTAAGCATATCGATTGTTTTATAAAACAAGGAAGTGTTGGTATTAAAGTAAATGATGATGTGGGTCATTTCTTTTAGACACTAAAGGGTCTTAGACAAGGTGACCCTATGTCCCCTATTTTATTTAACATTGTTGCAGATATGTTGGCACTCATGGTCACGAGAGCTAATGAGAAAGACCTGGTAGGGGGACTAGTACCACATCTACTGGATGGGGGTGTCTCTATTCTACAGTATGCAGATGACACGATCCTTTTCATGGAGCATAATCTTTAAAAGGCCAAAAACATGAAACTCATATTGTGCTTATTTGAACAGCTATCTGGGCTGACGATTATTTTTAATAAAAGTGAATTGTTCTGTTTTGGGAACACAAAAGCAGAATAGCTCACGTATAAACAACTTTTTGGTTGTGAGGGTGGTAATCTACCTTTCACATACTTAGGGATCCCTATGCATCACCGAAAGTGGACAAATAAGGAGTGGAAATGTATCGAAGACCGATTTGAAAAAAATTAAGCTGCTAGAAAGGCAAGCTTTTATCCTATGGAGGACGTTTGGTACTTGTTAATTCGGTATTATCAAGCATGCCTATGTTTCTTCTATCCTTTTTTGAAGTACCAGTTGGGGTGCGGAAAAGGTTGGATTTCTATCGGTCTAGGTTTTTCTGGCAGAGTGATGAGGTCAAGACCAAGTATAGGCTGGCCAGATGGGATATTCTCTATAGACCGAAGGAACAAGGAGGTTTGGGGATTGAAAATTTAGAGGTTAAGAATAGATGTCTGCTTAGCAAATGGTTATTCAGATTATGTGTGGAAACAGAAGGTATGTGGGTACAAATTCTGAAGAACAAGTACCTACAACACAAGACCTTAGCTCAGGTCACTGCGAGACCGGGCGACTCACCTTTCTGGAAGGGTCTGATGAGGTCAAAAATTGCATTCTTTAACAGAACTGGGTTTATCATAGGTAATGGTGAATCAACTAGATTCTGGGAAGATACATGGCTAGGGGAGGAGCCCTTGGCTCTTCAGTATCCGCAACTTTACAATATTGCCCAACGCAGACAAACGTCTATTGTGACAGTTGTGCGTGAGATTCCTCTAAATATTCAGTTCCGTAGAGCCTTGATTGGTGATAGTTGGATTAGATGACTGCATCTAGTCAGAAGGCTGATGGACATTAGCCTTTCTGACTGCCCTGACAGTGTTCAATGGAGGCTGACCTCTAATGGTATATTTTCTGTAAAATCTATGTATGTGCACCTCATAGATTCTTGACCTATTCCAAAATCCATGCATATATGGAAGGTCAAGGTTCCCCTTAAGATAAAAATATTCATGTGGTTTGTTCACAAAGAAGTTGTTTTAACTAAGAATAACTTGGCCAAGCGAAATTGGAAAGCAAATCAAAGATGCAACTTCTGTGAGAATAAAGAAAATATTAAGCACCTCTTTCTTGATTGTCCTATGGCTAAACTTTTATGGCGCTCGATACATATTGCTTTTAACATTTCTCCTCCTACTAGCATTAACATGTTATTTGGGACGTGGCTGGAGGGGGTTAATGTTGATTACGCTAAACTTATTCGGGTTGGAACCTGTGCACTTTTGTGGGCTGCATGGAACTGCAGAAATGATCTAGTATTTAACAGACAAAGATATGTTCATTTTTTGCAGGTCATCCTCAGGGCTACTGCCTTGATCCGCAAGTGGTCCTTACTCACTCCTGTGGAATCCAGGGAGCCTTTGGTTACTGGGTGTGTCCATTGAAAGATGGTAGCTCGGGGTATCTTCAACCGATTTGGATGGCGACATATTAATAGGATAGGTGGATAGTCATCTAGGCCTATTGTTATCATTGCTTGTGGCGCGATGGACGTCTTGTATCTCTTTGTTTCTTTTTTAAGATCACTTTGTACTTGATTCAGACTGCTTTCATGTTTAATAATAGGTTGCATGCATCACTTGATGCAGAGGCCAGGGCGATGCCACCTTTAAAAAAAATCTCTTTATGTAGTTTGGCATGCTAATGTACACAATATTGTTTAAACTTTTTGGTATATACAGGTAAGAAAAATCACAACAAGTTTCGGCAGCAACGCGCGGGTATCCTAATTCATCAAAAAGATAAGTACATCCAAGCTAGGTTGCATTGGAGGCATGGACTCTGCCATCCGCATGAATAGGAGCAGTCTGGTCCCAAACCTCCAAATGGTCCAAAACACTAAAACACTAAGAGAGGGTGCCGCGCGCTGCCACATGCATGGCCCATGGCATGGATAATGCTCCATAGGCACATCTGGATTCTGGAAAGTATATCTTGGTAAAGAGAAAACCATCTGGAGCGTATCTTCAACCGCATGCCGAAGCCTAGCTGGTGGTCGACAGCATCGTTTTTGGTGCTAAACTAATTCCATCATACGCACATCGTTTTCGTGGGTGTACGTTAATCCACAAGCTGACACGCCACATATTTGGTGCGTCACATAATGCAGGCAACCGCCTACTGGCTGGTGGAGACCCTTCATCATGCATGCCTCCATCCTCCTCTTCTTTCTTCCTCCTCCTCCCTCCTTTTGCAGCTAAGCCATTGGCCCGGCGCGCCAACTTTCGTAGCTAGTGCGCCTACGGTTCTTGGCGAATCCGACAGCCGTCGCTCTCCTCCCGCCGTGGCCGGCCCCGGCGTTCGTTGGCCCGTCGCGTACGCACGTACGCGGCGGCCCGCCGTGCATTAATTAGGTGTGTATATAGCTGGACTGGACGGAGGCCGGCCACACTCGCACATGCACCACGAATAACTTATCCATGCAGCGTTGAAGTAAAACATGGGGGTCGTGCTTCGTTACAAGTTAGTTCATGCTAGATGTGGCTTAAGCCGAGGAAAACTCGTTGTTTCTACAGCTACAGTTTAAGCCCGAAGTTTTGGCCCGGACAGATTAGACTTTGGTTTGGTGGCGCGGACAATAATTTGCTAACACTGTAGGTAATAGCTCGGTAGCAAGAGGATTCAATTATATGGTGGTGTCTTTTTGACTTGCGATCTGACGCGACATGCATCTTGTTCGCCACCTTCACCTGCTTTCTTTCCGGAAATGGAGACAAGCGGAAAGGAAGAAGCAGCAATGGGAACGCAGATGCTGCTTGCTTGTGGATAACGATGGACAGCTCCAAGGTCCCTCTCATCCGCTAGCTCCACCCCGCCGAAGCCATCCTAAATCCGTTTCTCTTTTTTCTTTCGGGGAGAACCCGTTTCATTTAGTATTGTATTTATCCTGAACCATGATGTGCGTCGGTGCCTTCCTATTTAGGATCAATAGCTCATGTGCGACACATTTGATGCGAATTGGATCCTGTGCGACACATTTGATACGAATTGGATTCTGTGCGACGTTTCTCTGGCCCAAATAGCCAAAGACCCACTCGGACGATTAAAATGGTCGTCAACGGCTGTGATGTTATATTTAAGATATGTGGGTCCTACTTGGCACATCGTCTACTTACGGCCCCACTTGACAGTGCATCTACTTACGGGCCCCACTTGACAGTGCATCGGGTGAGACGTGTCTCCGTGCCTGGCATGTCTGTCTGAACCGCCCGTCTGAAGCTCTGTTGCCCCCGGCGGTGAGCCGAAGACGGCGGCAGCGCTTTTGTTGCAGCGGCGGAGCTTTCGATCTCGGCGGCGGCTGTGGTGAGTGAATCCGGAACCCTTGGCCAGCCCGTTCCCTTCTGTGTCGAGTTAGATCTCACTGCAGTTTCTGTTTCCCTCCTCTTTTTTGGTCGATTTGATCCAGATTTGGGTGGGGCAGAGGGGGGCTAAAGGTGATGGAGCCTCCAGAGACAACAACAACGTTGACTAGGTAATCTGTGCATCCTTTCCATCCTATGCGATGCCTCGTCTGCTTCCGCTAGCTCACAGTGCGCGCCATTGGAAAACTGGGCCGATGATGCTCGGACATTTGAATTCACTATTGAATTCTTTCCTTCTAAGGCGAAGCTAGGTGATGGTAGCTTGCGGGACATAGAGGGAGATACTATTGTGAAATGGAAGGTTGAATTATCAGAGATTGATCCACAAGAACTACAGAGCATGGAAGAGAAGGCCGTGAGGAATGTGGTGGCAAAAATTGGGAAGAGCATTTTTTTGGGTCCAGAGCAAGAGGTAGCATTGTTATGGTTTGATAATTGGAAAGGAGAGTATGTGAGAATTGAGGATGGCGAAGAGATGGTTGATGAAATCGATCAACAAAATGGCTGGACAACCAAACAAACTACGTTTCGTGCAGAGCTGGTTGATCTGAAATCAGATTCTAAGGTTGGATATATTCCCTCAAAATTGGCTGCACAAATGATAGATGATGATTGGGTTCAAAGAGGCAGATAATGCCCATGTGTATGGGTGAGGTGACAGTATTACATGAGGGGGCTGATGCAGATGCACAAGAGGGCTCTGATGGTGTTGCAAGGGTTCTTTCTGTTGATTGGAATTCGGTTGAATTAAATGAACCAACTGATTTAGTCATTGCACCAATGGATGACACTGAGATGGCCAAAAAAATTGGCATTCCAGTACCTGATGAAGATAAGGAAGAGAATGATGAAACTAGTAACCCGCTTACTGATGCTCAAAGAGATATATGTGAAGATGTGGATGGACAACTGATGGAAGATGTTGCAAATGATGTTGATGATGCACATGATGATGAGTTGGTAAATGTCTATAACAAGGAAAACCATGTTATTGCAGTAGGGAAGTTGTTCCCAAACATGGATGAATTTAGAATGTGTTTCAAGACTTATGCCATCAAACATGAGTTTGATGCCAAGACAAAGTGGACTAATAGAAAAAAGTTGTATGCAAGATGCAGAGGTTTTGATGGAAGTGTCAAGCCTTGCAAGTGGTACATATCTGCTAGACGCCAACCTGATGGAAGTACCATTAAGGTCAATCAAATCCCACACCAACATACTTGTATTACAATTTCACAGAGAGTATCAACCATGACATCACAGCTTTGGATTGTAGAAAAGATCACTCCTATTTTAGCAAAGAAACCAAATACTACTGTAAAGAAACTTAAAGTAGACTTGGAAAAGTAGTACCCAATTAAGGTGAAGTATAACACAGTGTGGAAGGCAAAACAAAGGGCAATGAAAAAATTATATGGTGACTGGGCAAATACATTTAGGATGCTTTATAATTTCAAAGCAGAGGTGGAGAAGAGGTCACTTGGTAGTGTTGTGGAGATAGATACTAAGGTAACAGAGGAAGGAAGAGTCCTTTTCTCAAAGTTTTTTATGGCTTTAAAGCCTTGCATCGATGGCTTCAAGGCAGGTTGTCGTCCATATTTGAGCATAGACTCATCGTTTTTGACCGGCTAGTGGAATGGTCAATTGACAGCTTGCAATGCTTTAGATGGACACAACTGGATGTTCCCTGTTGCTATTGGCTTGTTTCAGTCAGAAACAGATGTCTCATGGACATGGTTCATGATGCAGTTGAAGAGATGCATAGGTCCAGTATCACCTTTGGCAGTCCACACAGATGCATGCAAAGGGCTAGAAAATGCAGTCAAGAATGTGTTCCCCCATTGTGAGCAGAGAGAGTGCTTCGGCCATATGTGTATGAATTTGATCAAAAAGTTCACAGGGGAAGAATTTGGTCGCATGTGGCCAGCAGCAAGATCTTACACTAAATAGACATATTCATATCATATTGGTAAGATAATCACAGCATGCCCTGAATTTGGTCCGTGGGTGAACACCTACCATTCTCTATTATGGTATAGGTGAGGATTTAACACTGCCATCAAGTGTGATCATATCAACAACAACTTGGCAGAAAGTTTTAACAACAAGGTGAAGCAGTTGAAAAACCTGCCTGTGCATGACATGGTTGACCAAATCAGGATCATGATCTTGCGCTTGTGGGAATTGAGAAGAAGGATTGGTGATTGTCTGCAAGGGGAAAAGCTTCCTGCAGTGGTACAACAGGTGGTCAACAGGAGCAGAAATCTTACACATTTATCTATTGAAAAATCTTGTGTGTGGGGTGCTGAAGTTAGAGATACCAAAAATGGTAGAAGGCATGTTGTTAACACTGAAATGCATGAGTGCACTTGTTTGGAGTGGCAACACACTGGGAAACCATGTGATCATGCCCTACTTTTCTTGGCCTCCCGACCAAAGATAAACATGCACCCTTATTTGCACGAATATTACTCAGTATCAAAATTCAAGGCTGCATATGCAACTCCAATTCCAGCACTTACAGATCAGTCTCAGTGGCCTGAAGTGGACATAGAATTTTCCATGTGTCCTCCCCTAACAAAAAGAAAGGCTGGTAGGCCTAAAGAGAGCAGATTCAAGGCATGGTTTGAGAGAGGCGGGAGTAGTAAAAAAGGGAAGCGAAAGAAGGATGAAAAACCAAAAAGGTCCCAAAAAGGTAACAAAAATAGATGCAAGTTATGCGAGGAACTTGGGCACCGAGCTGGATCTTCCAAGTGTTGTTACACTCCTAAAAGGCCAAAGTATTTGTGCTAATGTTTTTTATGTTTACTATTTGGCTGCATTTTTCAATTACAAACCAATTGACATGCTTAAATTTTTTAGGAGGAAGTGTGCAGCTGAGCCCCTTGTTGTTGAAGATTGATGGCCAAAGAAAAAGAAAAAATGCAATGGTTGTGGAAAAAAGAGAAGTTATGGTGAAACAATGCAAACTGAGCAAAATGAGCAAGACTTGGATGTGCTGCAAAATGAGCAACAAGACTTGGATGTGTTCCAAAATGAAGATGTGGTCCAAAATGAGCAAGACTTGGATGTGCTGTAAAATCAAGATGTGGTGCAAAATGAGCAAAATATGGATCTGGTGTCAAATAATTATCTTCCAGCTGATGTTGTGCAAGCTGAGCCTATATTAGAAGTTGTGTTGCCTAACCCTGTTTTTCCAAAAGATGTGGTGCAAAATGAGCAAGATATGGATCTGGTGCCAAATGATTATCTTCGAGCTGATGTTGTGCATCTGAGCCTATATTAGAAGTTGTGTTGCCTAACCCTGTTTTTCCAGAAGATGTGGTGCCAACTAAGCCTATATTGGAAGTTTTGTTGTCAACTGAGCATGATGATATTCCAGCTGATGCAGTGATGAAAACCAAGAGCTTGAGTGAACTGGGGATATTGGTAAAGAGAAGCACTGATAAAAAGAAGAAGAAGAAGAAGTTGAAGTGAAGTGAACTGGGTGTTGTACTATGCTATAGAATAAAACTTTGCGTGAAATTGTATTTTTCGTATGAAATTGTATTTGTGTGATACTATTCAAGTTTGAGACAAATTTCAAGTTTGAGACAAAATTCAAATTTGAGCCAAAATTCAAATTTGAAGTTATTTGGTATGTGGTATGGTGTTGTATTTTCATATGAAATGTATTTGTGTAATACTATTCAAGTTTGAGACAAATTTCAAGTTTGAGACAAAATTCAAATTTGAGCCAAAATTCAAATTTGAAGTTATTTGGTATGTGATATGGTGTTACAATGATTTATGTACTATTACACATGTTAGGTGATTAATCGGAGAACTTTTATTATGTGAAACTTTGGACATGAAAAATGTGCTCCAAATGAGCTCCAAAACCCCCTCCAAGCCCCCCTGCAAAGCCCCATTTGTAAGCAAGTTTTTTTAGACCTTCTCCAAATGAGCCAAAAAATGAAACTTGACATATTAGTCATATAGAAAGATGATTGGCGCAAGTTTTAAATTTTTTTATTTTTTTGAATTAGTTATAGTCAACCCTAACTTTTGAAATCCGTACAACCTCGTACGTGATAGCCACTTTTGTGAAGGGTTTTTCATGAAAAATTTCATAGTCCAAGTTTATTATTTTTCCTAGCAACCTAGTCACATATAATGATGATTGGCACAAGTTTTATATTTTTTTGATTTTTTCGAATTAGTTATAGCCAACCCTAACTTCTAAAAACCGTACAACCTCGTACGTGATAGCCACTTTTGTGAAGGGTTTTTCATGAAAAATTTCATACTCCAAGCTTACTATTCTTCCTAGCAACCTAGTCACATATAATGATGATTGGCACAAGTTTTATATTTTTTGATTTTTTTTGAATTAGTTATAGCCAACCCTAACTTTTAAAAACCGTACAACCTCGTATGTGATAGCCACTTTTGTGAAGGGTTTTTCATGAAAAACTTCATAGTCCAAGTTTATTATTTTTCCTAGCAACCTAGTCACGTATAATGATGATTGGCACAAGTTTTATATATATATTTTTTTGAATTAGTTATAGTCAACCCTAACTTTTGAAAACTCTACAACCTCGTACGTGATAGCCACTTTTGTGAAGGGTTTTTCATGAAAAACTTCATAGTCCAAGTTTATTATTTTTCCTAGCAACCTAGTCACATATAATGATGATTGGCACAAGTTCTGTATTTTTTGATTTTTTGAATTAGTTATGCTCTACCCTAGCCCTTGAAAACCTCTTAAAACCCCCTCAAAACCCCGTCCAAACCTCTCAAAACCCAGCACCCCATCGGACCATTGGATCGTCGTGAATGGACGGTCTGGATCACGTATTAGGGCTACGTCAGCAGCGATCCGTGGCCTTCACACTGATTGGCTGGCCTTTTAGCCCTCTTTTTTATTGCTGGACGAGAAGACGCGTGGATGCGTTGTTGGGCTTAATTAAAGGCCGCCCACCCTTTTATCCGTTGAACCTCACAGCGTACCAGCCTTGCATGCATGCGCGTAGCCCTGCTTCCCCTCGCTCGCCCGTAGCCCTGCCTCCCCTCGCTCGCTCGTTTGACCGACACTGCATGCATGCGCATCGATCGAGAGGGAGCACGCCCGACGCCATAGAGAGCAGCAACCCGACTGACGCAGCAGAGGCACGCAGCGGCTCAGCCATGCAGAAGCTCGTCGCCCAACCCGACCGACGCAACAGTCAGCTTTCAGCTCGTTTTAATTGCTCATGTGCGACGTGTACCCTGTTTTAATTGACCCTGTGCTACGTGGGGTGTGTACACACTCGATGCCCCCTCAATGCCATGCGGTAGCCATTTCACACTCGATGCACACCATGGCTAGCACCCCTATTTAAGCACGGGTTTTAAGCACCCCCTAACATCATATTCTCCCACCCAGCCTTCTTCTTCATATCCTAGTCCATCTTCTCCACCTCTTAGGCCGGAAGATGAACTACACCGGGATGACCTACCGTGTGCCGCCCACCGTCCCCGAGATGCTCTACCCTCCCCAAGTCCAGGTGGAGAACACCCTACGGGTGTGGGCGATCTCGAGGTAGAGGGGTGCAAGGGCGCTCACCGAGTTCTTCCTCTCCGCCGGCTACCGCCACCTCCCTAGGGGTTCTCCGGTGATGTTCCACGTGGAGGAGCTGACCAACAATGGTTATCCTATCGGCCTTATTGTGAGGTTCACCAACAGCATCGATGCTTACCACCTCCTCGGTCGTGTTTTTTGGTGTGGATGCGAGTTTATCGCATTCACAACATACAACATCTTCACGGATCTGGACAACATCTTCCCCAATGGTAACATGCACACTCTCCCGTACCACACCGACGGCGACGACGAGTGAAGGAGGAGGAGTTTGCCTTGGAGCTTGGAGTACCCGGTGGTGCCATGGAGGAGGAGGAGTTTAGCTAGTTGTCTTATCTATCTATGTAATCATACTATCTATGCGTGCTTATTTATCTATGTAATGGTACTATATATGTCATGTTTATGTAATGCCCTGCTACTATTTATGTTATATATATTGATGTTCTATCTAGTTCATATATGTTCTATCTAGTTCTATCTAGTGCATGCAACAAATATGTAAAGCCAATAGGAACTGGGTAACTTGTCATGTTACTGAATGCTCGTGTTCCCGTCAAAAAAATACTACTTCTGTATTTGGGTACCCTCTGTATTTAGTGTTAGCGTGTGCGGCCGTGTTGTTTGCAAGCGATGGCCGTTTCGGTTTCCGAGCCTGGCTAGTGTAAATGATGAAAAGACCGCACACACACCCACCCACCGTCTCTTTGCACCACTCCCCCATCTCCTCCTACACAGAAACCGCCGCCCTCCGTCTCTTCGCTCTCCCCCATCTCCTCTCTCCCACACGACGCAACTGCCGGCGCCATGGACCAGAGCATTGCCTGGCAGAAGGTCGTGCAAGATCTCGCCGGCAACAACCAAGAGATCCGTGAGCAGCTTCGAGATGATGCGGAACCACGCCCGTGGCCTGATCAAGGTGATGCGAGAGGACGAGAAGCTCTGTGCCTTCCCCCCGGCTACTACGTCCCACCTTCCGTTGTCATCCTTTGGGCGATGAGGGAGGTGCAGCGTACCACCGACCCGACGCAGCGCGCAAGGTGGTGGATGTACCGCTCATCCAGGATGACAGCACCGCAGCCGGATCCTACCCATCTTGCCTTGAGGACGGAGAGGGTGACCGATGCTATCGTCACGCTGCCGGCCACCGTCCTCGACCCTGAAGTGAGATCATTCCACCAGTCTTCACTGGCGGAAACAACAAGAATAAGAGGGAGCCAAAGAAGCCGGTGGTGGGTGTGGTGCGCCGCTCAGAGCGCTTGAAGAACCTCAAGAACAACTGAAGTGCGCCGTCAGGGGCTGTTACTGGTTAGGTATGTTTCTATATGTCAGCATATAAGTTAGAACTACTTTTGGTATGGATGTAAGCTAAATTTCTGGTGTTGGTTGGATGAACTGTTGCTGGTGTTGGCTGTATGAACTGATGATGCATGGTATATGTTGCTATCTATTGCTATATGTTGTTGGATGAAGTATTTTTTATCGAAGCAACAATCGATTTACATCTGTGTCTCAAAAAATGATCCATCACAAAATGGGCACGACTATTTTTTATCGAAGCAACATGGTTACACCAAGCGGATAGGCCTGTTTTCTATTTGGGCCTGCTTTTTCTTCTCACAGTCCTCATCAGCCCATGACCCAATAACGTTTTTTGTTTGACCATGAACTCTGCACCTCCACTCTGTTAACTGAAGAATTGCTGCACATTATGAATTGCTGCATTTTTTCATCAATTGTTGCATTTTATGCATAAAATAATCCATTACAAACACAGGTAGGTTTTGCTTCACATAAATTCAAATTCAGCTAACAAATGAAACTAGATTGACACACTGACTGAAACTCTAACAATTTCTAGCGATTGATGAACATCAAGTAAAAGAAACCCATAGCAATGACACAGCAATAAAATGCTCGAGCCATCATATTTGCTTACTGCTTCAAATCAATCAGTTGCTTTAGTTGATTGTCCATTTTCCTCAATTCACACCCCAGTTCAGCTTGCCCATAACAATGACCTGATCTGTCCGCCAAATGGGGGCGTGTTCCACAGCAAGCGGTGCCCCAAAATTGAGCCCTTCGGTTGATCCCTCCAATTTCAACCTCTCAACATACTCATCGAGCCACTCGAAATACCCGCATTTCTGCAGAACCTGAAAAACATGGGTCGGCAACTCATGAACTCTAGATCCAACATGTCGTGGTTTTGTCACGGCAGATGTCCTCGTGAAAGGACTTAGTACTGGAGCCATCGCACCTTGGTGGCGACTCAAAAGGGTTAAACGTGACAGACACGGCGATTTACCCAGGTTCGGCCCCTCGAGAGGAGGTAAAAGCCTACGTCCTGCTTTGGTTTGTATTGATGTGGTTTCGATTACAAGGAGGGCGTAACTCGCCGAACCTAGCACTCGATGATTTCTAACCTGCCCTCTCCTTCCCTGGGACTCGTCTTTATATACAGGTCGAACCCTTAGGGTTTACAAGGATCCTTCCCTTTCTACAAATCGTGACCTTTAGGGTCTCTAAGTCACCGTCTTTCAAAGCTTGGAGACCTTCCAGAAATCATGAACCGCCATACGACCTTGATCCGGCCAGGCCAAGGCCCAAATCACTGTTTTAGGTGAATCGCCTGATTGGTGACCCGGCCCAACTAGGGCAGGTTATTAACAGGTAATATCCCCAACATTAGGCCCCAGATTGACTTGAACTCTTTTCACGCCAATACTTCTGCTCAGTTGAAAGCGATTCATTCCTCATTTTTCTCCATACGTCAGAAATTGTAACCCGCCATCTGGCACCGAAAAATCTTTAAGTCGCCAAACCATTTCTTGTTGGCATCTTCTTATCCCTCGATTTCCAGGAAGACTGACATAATCCCAACGGATCCTGGTGCATCGTTATCCCAAAATCTTCGGAACGCTATTATGGAGAATCTTTTTATTCCCCGGCGGTTCCCGCTCACGGCGCCTCGATTCCAGCGCCCGCCCTGTTAAATAGATGGGGGGACAGGACTGGTGCTTCCCACCTACCAGTCTCGTCAATCTCCTCCCCATTATCACAGCGAGGAAGTCTCATCGCCTCTCGAGGGCTCCGCCGCTGACCGCACTTTCCGTCTTCGTCCGAGAGGCTTCGGCGCCGCCCATAGATCTTCGCCGTCGTCAAGCTTCGTACCGTGGCCGACCCGTCTGCCGCCATTGACCACCGCATCGTCGTCGACCGTCTCGTCGCTCGCCAAGAACTCCGCCGCCGTCGAAGATTTCTTCGCTCGACGGGACCTCCGTGCTTCTCCAACAACCTCCATCACTGTCGGCCTTTACCGACCGAAAGCATCAGGTTAGGCCACCGCCCATTTAAGAACAGATCTAATCTCCGCTCGAAGCTCCAGCACTGCCATGTTCTTGATGTTCTTCGCGAGCATTTGTTGCCCGTCCTGAACTAATTAGCACAAACGTCGACGAGATAGCCAATGCTTTGAATACCTTCATTTATCCGCTCTTACTTGCGAATCTAGAGTAATGTTTCATCAAGCGAAGGGCATCACCTTGCCCTGGTAATAAATTGCTGCATCCAGCCACTTTTCTCATGTTTTTCATCTGCCCAGTAGATCCATAATTTACCTACTGTTTGCAAAAAGTTGTTTGTAGTCTTCACACTTTGACGTTTTGAACGAACGTCTCCATCATCTTTAGAACGCAGCTCTCGTGAATAGCCAAACTTCGTAAGTCGCCATAGCAACCCAACTCGGCCCTTGATATGGCGGGTCAAGTTTTTTCCCTCAGTCCATGGACAAATTACTTGGCAAGTTAAATGAACTTATTTCACCCCTTACAGTAGATGTTCGAGGCGTGTAAATTCATCCATACTTTACTTATTTGTAGCATGGGCGCCGTCTTCAAAAGGGACTGGCTTCCCACCAAAGTCAACGACACCATACTAGCAGACTATGTGAAAATGGGCAACTTGGACCCTCAGAATGTTATCGGCTGGCGTACCGGGTTCGGAGAAGATCTCCCCAACCCCAAAGAAGGGGAGATAGTCGTTTTCGTTGAACACCTAGAGCGAGGTTTTAAGCCGCCCGGATCGAAGTTTCTTAGAGACGTCATGGCTTTCATGAACGTCCGCCTCCAGGATCTGGGACCTAACTCGATAAGTAACCTATGCCAATTCCAAGTGTTCTGTGAGGCTTATCTGTAGATTGAACCCTCTGTCCCCTTATTCTGGCACTTTTTCCATCTGAATCGCCAAACGGAATTTCACAATGGCCCCAGCCTGGAACTCGGCGGTGTCAATGTCCAGCGCCGCAGGGATAGCCCGTTTCCCTCACTCGCCATGCCCAGCCATCCCAAAGGTTGGGGCGAGTCTTGGTTCTATTGTCAAGAGACCTCACCTGCAGGCGAAAACAAGCTTCTGGGCTATAGGAAAGATCGCCTTCCAACGAACTTCAAACTTCCAGACAAGCTCACCGAGGAGGAGGAATCAGAATTCATCCCAGTATTGTCCGAGTTAAGATCTTTGACAAACGACGGCCTTACTGGGGTTGACCTGATCCGCTGCTGGGTCGAATGGCGCATCCTCCCTCTGAGTCGCCGGGACGGGCTAATGTGCGAATTTGATGGCACCTTAGATCATCCTCAATGTTATTTCCATATGGCTTTAACAGAAAAGGATATTGTCACCATCATTAAGAAGCTGACTGGCGAGCCTGCGGGAAAATGCGGCCAAATCGGCCTCAAGCCTTTCTGCAAAATTAATCCGGCGCCCAAGGTGAGCAAATCTAACCCACCTTTTGTCTTTACTTCTTATGTTTCACTTGTATTGTGGTTTTTGTAACATATGCTATTTCAGAAAGGCGATAAATTTTGGTCCAGAAAACCCAAAAGGCCAGCCATGAAAAATGTTAAGCCGCCCCTAAAGAAAACCAAGGGCAAGGGCAAAGCTGCTGCGGCTGAGCCATCCGAAGTCGATGAGTCTCAAGTCGGCGATGCACTTTCGGAGGTAAAAACCTATCCTCTTTTCACTCGCCATCTACTACTGTTAACTTTGTATTTATATCTCTACCTCTCTTGAATAGAATGAAGACAACGAAAGCCAAGAGGACTCTATTGAGGTAATTTCTGTTTCCTTCGATTCATCTCCTTCTCCGCCTAAGCCGGCCAGGCGAATTTGTGGGAAAGTTCCCTTCTCACACCCAAATGCTTGTTTGGACCCAAATTTCCTACTGAAGAAAGCACAACATACTTCAAATCGGAAGACCCGAAGTCATTCCGGTGATCAGGTGTCCCGCTTACCAGCAACGAACAAGAGGAAACCAAATGAGGTACTTATGAATAACAATTCTTCATGATTCTTTGGATCACGTCTATAACCCGCCTATATTTTTGACGTATAATTCTTGCAGAACTCTCCTCCTACATCTGGCGACTCAGTGATGTCGACACTTCCGCCAATGATTCGAGTCCCTGGGTAAGTCTTTTGATAATATTACTTTGAACCTGAGGGTAATAAACTTTTAGTTCCTTAATGCGATTCTCCCTTCTTTTAGGGCACAGGCCAAGAAAAGGAGAACCAGCGGATCAACTCCTCTCACAATTTCAGATCCCATCAAAGAGTCAATGCCGATCCAGGATAACCGGATCAAGGCGAGCCCGAAAATCAAATGGATCTTCCAAACTCGCCCAAGGAAACAATGGATGCCCCTAAGCCTCCAAGTCCATTGATGACAGCAGAAGACCCGGATGCTGTAGTTATTACTGGTACCGGCTCTTCCAAACCGGCGGCAACGGTTTTGTCAAGGCATGTGGCATCCTCCTCTCAAATCATTCCTGAGTCTGGACTCTCCAAGGCTAAGCTTTCTGAATATGAAAATCTGGAGTTCAAGGAACTCTACTCTGGTTTTGCAAGTCGCCTCGAGGCGAGTTATGAGATGGAGAAAAGCCTGTTGTGGATGCTAAAAAACAAACATGAGGTAAGTTTTGTTATATTGTATTACTCCCATTAACCCCCAAGGGTCGGGTCATCAGTAAAAAGATGAGTCGGGTCTTAATAAATATAGAAAAAACATTCGACCAGTAACCCCCAAGGGTCGGGTCATCAGTAAAAAGATGAGTCGGGTCTTAATAAATGTAGAAAAAAACTTTCGACCAGTAACCCCCAAGGGCCGGATCATCAGTAAAAAGATGAGCCGAGTCTTAATAACTGTAGAAAAAACTTCCGACCAGTAACCCCCAAGGGCCGGGTCATCAGAAAAAAGATGAGTCGGGTCTTGATATTGTATAATTTCATCTGAAAATAAAAAAGTATACATTAGCCCCCAAGTGTCAGGGATATTGCTTGCAATAGTTATGAGACTTGCCCCTTATTTCGTACTTTCAACAGGAAACTCTTGCTCAGACTGAATCGGCACTTAGCGATTTAAAGAAAAACTTATCTGGTCAGCAAGATGCCCGAGCTAAGTCGGAGGAGAAACATCAATTGGTCATGGCTGAGCTGGAAAAACTTAAAGCTGATTTAAAAAGAGCTCAAGCTGACCAAGATGCTGCAACGAAAAGAGCAGAAAAAGCTGAAGCCAGGCTGGCCACTGTGCAACAAGAATTGTCCGGCTTCAAGCGTCATATCTCAAACATGACGCAAGCTGTGTTTGGTAAACTTACTCAGACATTTGATCCCTTTTTTTATCAATAACTCTTATTTGTAAGTCGCTGATCATCATGACCCCTTACACAGGTCCGAGAGCCGCCAACCTTCAGGATGATTGCGTGCTGATGCTGAAGGCGATTTACACGCTGACAGAGCAGCTGTACACCGGCAGTGTTCTGACTGTTAAAGCTGTGATGGGTGCCAAAGAGCCCATAACTTCCATAAAGAAGATGCTCGGCTGCCTATCTACGCTTCCCCCTCAGATTGGCGAGTTGACCCGGTCAGCCGCCCGGAAGGGGGTACTGACTGCCTTGAGTCGTTGCTTGGCATAAGCTCCAGAGATCAACCCGGAAGAGGTAGCGGCAGGCTTTCCTCAACTCAAAGATGACGGGTCAGAATTCGTCGAAGAAGACTATCAACATGTTGTTAAGGACTCCCGGCTAGCGTCTACCCAACTCGTAGCAAGTCTGGATTTATCAAAGTATCAGGCTGCTTATGATAGTAAGAACAAGAAGGTCAGCCCGCCAACTTTTGTGACGACCAGTTTAACTCCTCGGCGACCCAAGAACCCTTTTGACTTGGAAGCAGATCTGGCATCAATCCTGACCGATGAAGATGACTTCGCAGCTCTGGCCAAGTGTAACTGGGTGTTGGGCGACTTGCAAATTGAAGTCGGCCAAAGCTCGCAGCAAGATGATCCGAAAGCGCCAACAGAGTAAACTTCATTGATTTGGCCTGAGAGCCATGTAATAGTTTTTTTTATAAGTCGGTACTGCTTTTGTGATACTCTCGAAAGAATCTTTATATCGCCCTTAAGGCGATTTGAAATATTTTGATCCGCCATTTGAGAATCATGTAAAATGCTTAATCCGCCATGGATGAAGTGACTTTGATCATCAACGTGACTTAGGCTTTGAAAACAACATATGTGAAACCAAATAAATGATAACAAATATTTTCAAGATAAATCAGGAAAAAGATTTTGAAACCCTCGTGGCCATGCCATGAAGGAAAATAAAAACAGCAATTTCGTCGGCTCATAAGGTCGCGACAGGATGGGGCGAATCGGAAAACTCGAGCGCACACCCTAAATGATGGTTTCGTCGGCTCATAAGGTCGCGACAGGATGGGGCGAGTCAGAAAACTCGAGCACACACCCTAAATGATGGTTTCGTCGGCTCATAAGGTCGCGAAAGGATGGGACGAGTCAGAAAGCTCGAGCACACACCCTAAAATGCTGGTTTCGTCAGCTCATAAGGTCGCGACAGGATGGGGCGAGTCAGAAAGCTCGAGCACACACCCTAAAATGCTGGTTTCGTCGGCTCGTAAGGTCGCGACAGGATGAGGCGAGTCAGAAAGCTCGAGCACACACCCTAAGATGATGATGATTTCGTCGGCTCATAAGGTCACGACAGGATGGGGCGAGTCAGAAAGCTCAAGCGCCACCCTAAAATGTTGGTTTCGTTGGCTCATAAGGTCGCGACAGGATGGGGCGAGTCAGAAAACTCGAGCGCACACCCTAAGATGATGATGGTTTCGTCGGCTCATAAGGTCGCGATAGGATGGGGCGAGTCAGAAAGCTCAAGCGCCACCCTAAAATGCTGGTTTCGTCGGCTCATAAGGTCACGACAGGATGGGGCGAGTCAGAAAGCTCAAGCGCCACCCTAAAATGATGATTCTGTCGGCTCATAAGGTCGCAACAGGATGACAAAATTGTTCTTTAATGAAGAAGCCCCCAAGTCGGGGAGTATTTTTAACTTTATTACTTCATAATGAAACTGAAAAACTTACAAAATGTAGAGCTTAAGAGCTCAAGTGTAATAAGGCCGCAGGTGGGCAATATTCCAGGGGCGAGTTGACTCAGACTCCGTGGTTGGCCGGTTAGGCCGGAGATCCACCAAATAATAAGAGCCATTGCGGAGATTCTTGCTGACAACGAACGGTCCTTCCCAAGGTGGTGACAACTTATGCATGCCTGCACGATCTTGTATCAACCGAAGAACCAAGTCGCCTTCCTGAAAGGTCTGACTCTTAACCCGGCGGTTGTGATAACGCCGTAGATCCTGCTGGTAGATAGCTGAGCGGGCCGCAGCGAGGTCACGTGCCTCCTCTAAGGCGTCCAAAGAGTCTTGACTCGCCAGCTCATTGTCTTGTTCCACATATGCGGCGACTCTAGGTAAGTCATGCCTTATATCAGTAGGAAGAACAACTTCTGCTCCGTAGACCAGAAAGAAAGGGGTGAAACCCGTGGACCGGTTCGGGGAGGTCCGAATACTCCACAGTACTGAAGGTAATTCTTCAACCCAACACCCTAGGGTTTTTTCCAGGGGAACCATGAGTCGGGGCTTAATTCCTCGCAAAACCTCCTGATTCGCCCGCTCCGCCTGCCCGTTAGATTGTGGGTGAGCGACTGCAGAAACATCAAGCCGAATATGTTCTCGATGACAAAACTCCTGCATCGCCCCTTGGGACAAGTTAGTACCATTATCAGTAATGATACTGTGCGGATATCCAAACCGGAAAATCAAGTTTTTCAAGAATTTGACCGATGTTTCCGCATCGCAAGCTCCAATAGGTTCCGCCTCAACCCACTTGGTGAACTTATCAACCGCCACCAGCAGATGGGTCTTCTTGTTAGAGGGCATTTTAAAGGGGCCGACCATGTCCAGCCCCCAGACCACAAAAGGCCAAGTGATGGGAATCATTCTTAATTCTAGAGCCGGCACATGAGCCTGTCGCCCATAACGCTGGCATCCTTCGCACCGACGAACTATATCTTCTGCATCTGCATGAGCCATCAGCCAAAAGAAACCATGACGGAAAGCCTTTGACACCAAAGAGCGTGACCCGGCATGATGCCCACAGTCTCCAAAATGAATGTCATTTAAGATTATGCATCCTTCTTCGGAGGAAACGCATCGCTGAAAAACTCCAGAGGCGCTCCGCTTATATAACTCGCCATTGATGATGACCATGGATTTGCTGCGCCGAACGATTTGACGAGCCGAAACTTCGTCTGCTGGTAACTCGCCCCGAGCAAGATAAGACAGATAAGGAAGAACCCAATCCGGCGTGACGTGGAGAGCCGCCACGAGCTGAGACTCAGGATCTGATATTTCCAATTCCTCCTCCGATGGTAGAATCATGGATGGTTTATGCAAGATATCCAGAAAAACATTGGGAGGAACTGGCTTTCGCTGGGAACCAAGTCGTGAAAGGGCGTCAGCTGCCTCGTTGAGGCGCCGATCAATGTGGTCCACCTGATAAACATGAAAATGACCCGCCACATCAGACACAGCTCTTCTGTAAGCCGCCATCATGGGGTCCCGAGAATCCCAGGTACCTGAAACTTGCTGTGCCACCAAATCAGAGTCGCCAAAGCATCTGACTCGCGTTAGATTCATCTCCTTGGCGAGTCGTAAGCTGTGAAGCAAAGCTTCGTATTCCGCCGCATTGTTAGTGCATGGAAACATGAGTCGGAGAACATAACAGAATTTATCTCCTTGGGGGGATACCAACACCACACCAGCCCCCGAGCCTTCCAGCTGCCTAGATCCATCAAAGTAAATAGTCCAGTAAGTGAGATCAGGCCTATCTTCCGGAGCCTGTAACTCCGTCCAATCGTTGACGAAATCAACTAAAGCCTCAGACTTGATGGCTGTGCGGGGGGTATACTGTATGTGATGCAGCCCAAGTTCTATTGCCCACTTGGCAATCCGCCCTGTTGCCTCCCGATTCTGGATGATGTCCCCAAGGGGGGCCGAGCTAACCATTGTGATAGGGTGTTCTTGGAAATAATGCTTAAGTTTTCGACTCGCCATAAACACCCCATATACCAACTTCTGCCAGTGTGGGTACCGCTGCTTGGAAAGAGTTAACACCTCGCTGATAAAATATACCGGGCATTGCATTGGGTATTCCTTCCCTTCCTCCTTTCTTTCAACGACCACTGCCACACTTACTGCTTTGGAATTTGCCGCGATATACAGAAGCATGGGCTCTTTTTCAGTCGGGGCGGCCAGGACCAGCGGGTTAACCAGTTGGCGTTTCAGGGCTTCGAGCGCCTCGTCTGCCTCATTCGTCCAAACAAAACGATCAGATTTCCTTAATAACTGATAAAGAGGAATCGCCTTCTCACCCAGGCGACTCACAAAACGACTTAGGGCCGCAATGCGACCCGCCAGTCGTTGAACTTGATTAACGTTCGCCGGCTTTCCAAGGGATGTAACTGCTTCGATCTTGTCCGGGTTAGCTTCAATGCCGCGCTCCGATACCAGGAAACCCAGCAATTTCCCTGCAGGCACACCAAAAACACATTTGGTGGGATTTAGCTTCATGTGATATACCCGTCGATTATCGAACGTTTCCTTGAGATCATCCAGTAGTGTCTCCCCCTGGCGGGTTTTGATCACAATATCGTCGACATAGGCATGGACGTTGCGACCGATTTGGTTGCGGAGGCAATTCTGGATGCAGCGCTGATAAGTCGCCCCTGCACTCTTGAGTCCAAAAGGCATGGACACATAACAAAAATCCCCGAAGGGGGTTATAAAGGTTGTTTTCTCTTGATCCTCCATGGCCATCTTGATTTGGTGATATCCTGAGTAGGCGTCCAAAAAGCACAACCGTTCGCATCCCGCCACTGAGTCAATGATCTGGTCGATGCGGGGAAGAGCGAAGGGATCTTTTGGACAAGCTCTGTTGAGATCTGTGTAGTCAATGCACATACGAAAGGTACCGTTCTTCTTGAGTACCAAAACCGGGTTAGCCAGCCATTTGGGGTGAAAAACTTCCACGATGAATCCGGCGGCTAAAAGTGTTGGGGAACGTCGCATGGGAAACAAAAAATTTCCTACGCGCACGAAGACCTATCATGGTGATGTCCATCTACGAGAGGGGATGAGTGATCTACGTACCCTTGTAGATCGTACAGCAGAAACGTTAGAGAACGCGGTTGATGTAGTGGAACGTCCTCACGTCCCTCGATCCGCCCCGCGAACAATCCCGCGATCAGTCCCACGATCTAGTACCGAACGGACGGCACCTCCGCGTTCAGCACACGTACAGCTCGACGATGATCTCGGCCTTCTTGATCCAGCAAGAGAGACGGAGAGGTAGAAGAGTTCTCCGGCAGCGTGACGACGCTCCGGAGGTTGGTGATGATCTTGTCTCAGCAGGGCTCCGCCCGAACTCCGCAGAAACGCGATCTAGAGGAAAAACTATGGAGGTATGTGGTCGGGCAGCCGTGAGAAAGTCGTCACAAATCTGCCCTAAAAGCTCCATATATATAGGAGGAGGGAGGGGGACCTTGCCTTGGGGTCCAAGGGACCCTCAAGGGGTCGGCCGAGCCAAGGGGGGGAGGACTCCCCCCCCAAACCGAGTTGGACTTGGTTTGGTGGGAGGAGTCCCCCTCCCTTCCCACTTCCTCCCTCTTTTCTTTTTCTTTTCCTTTGATTTCTTTTTCTTGGCGCATAGGCCCACTTGGGGCTATCCCACCAGCCCACTAAGGGCTGGTGTGTCTCCCCAAAGCCTATGGGCTTCCCCGGGGTGGGTTGCCCCCCCCCCCCCGGTGAACTCCCGGAACCCATTCGTCATTCCCGGTACATTCCCGGTAACTCCGAAAACCTTCCGGTAATCAAACGAGGTCATCCTATATATCAATCTTCATTTCTGGACCATTCCGGAAACCCTCGTGACGTCCGTGATCTCATCCGGGACTCCGAACAACATTCGGTAACCAACCATATAACTCAAATACGCATAAAACAACGTCGAACCTTAAGTGTGCAGACCCTGCGAGTTCGAGAACTATGTAGACATGACCCGAGAGACTCCTCGGTCAATATCCAATAGCGGGACCTGGATGCCCATATTGGATCCTACATATTCTATGAAGATCTTATCGTTTGAACCTCAGTGCCAAGGATTCGTATAATCCCGTATGTCATTCCCTTTGTCCTTCGGTATGTTACTTGCCCGAGATTCGATCGTCAGTATCCGCATACCTATTTCAATCTCGTTTACCGGCAAGTCTCTTTACTCGTTCCGTAATACAAGATCCCGCAACTTACACTAAGTTACATTGCTTGCAAGGCTTATGTGTGATGTTGTATTACCGAGTGGGCCCCGAGATACCTCTCCGCCACACGGAGTGACAAATCCCAGTCTTGATCCATACTAACTCAACTAACACCTTCGGAGATACCTGTAGAGCATCTTTATAGTCACCCAGTTACGTTGCGACGTTTGATACACACAAAGCATTCCTCCGGTGTCAGTGAGTTATATGATCTCATGGTCATAGGAATAAATACTTGACACGCAGAAAACAGTAGCAACAAAATGAGACGATCAACATGCTACGTCTATTAGTTTGGGTCTAGTCCATCACGTGATTCTCCCAATGACGTGATCCAGTTATCAAGCAACAACACCTTGTTCATAATCAAAAGACACTGACTATCATCGATCAACTGGCTAGCCAACTAGAGGCATGCTAGGGACGGTGTTTCGTCTATGTATCCACACATGTAAATGAGTCTTCATTCAATACAATTATAGCATGGATAATAAACTATTATCTTGATACAGGAATTATAATAATAACTATACATTTATTATTGCCTCTAGGGCATAATTCAAACAGTCTCCCACTTGCACTAGAGTCAATAATCTAGCCCTCACATCACCATGTGAATTACATTGTAATAAATCTAACACCCATACAGTTCTGGTGTCGATCATGTTTTGGCCGTGGAAGAGGTTTAGTCAACGGGTCTGCTACATTCAGATCCATGTGCACTTTGCATATATTTACGTCCTCCTCCTCGACGTAGTCGCGGATGAGGTTGAAGCGTCGTTTGATGTGTCTGGTCTTCTTGTGAAACCTTGGTTCCTTTGCTAAGGCAATGGCACCAGTGTTGTCACAGAACAAGGTTATTGGATCCAGTGCACTTGGCACCACTCCAAGATCCGTCATGAACTGCTTCATCCAGACACCCTCCTTAGCCGCCTCCGAGGCAGCCATGTACTCTGCTTCACATGTAGAATCTGCTACGACGCTTTGCTTGGAACTGCACCAGCTTACTGCACCCCCATTAAGAATAAATACGTATCCGGTTTGCGACTTAGAGTCGTCCGGATCTGTGTCAAAGCTTGCATCGACGTAACCTTTTACGGCGAGCTCTTCGTCACCTCCATACACGAGAAACATCTCCTTAGTCCTTTTCAGGTACTTTAGGATATTCTTGACCGTTGTCCAGTGATCCACTCCTGGATTACTCTGGAACCTACCTGCCATACTTATGGCCAGGCTAACATCCTGTCTAGTGCACAGCATCGCATACATGATAGAACCTATGGCTGAAGCATAGGGGACGGAGCGCATATGCTCTCTATCTTCATCAGTTGCTGGGCACTGAGTCTTACTCAATCTCGTACCTTGTAAAACTGGCAAGAACCCTTTCTTGGACTGTTCCATTTTGAACCTTTTCAAAACTTTATCAAGGTATGTGCTTTGTGAAAGTCCTATCAGGCGTTTTGATCTATCCCTATAGATCTTAATGCCTAGAATGTAAGCAGCTTCTCCTAGGTCCTTCATAGAGAAACTTTTATTCAAGTAACCTTTTATGCTCTCCAAAAGCTCTATGTTGTTTCCAATCAGTAATATGTCATCCACATATAATATTAGAAACGCCACAGAGCTCCCACTCACTTTCTTGTAAATACAAGATTCTCCAACCACTTGTATAAACCCAAATGCTTTGATCACCTCATCAAAGCGTTTGTTCCAACTCCGAGATGCTTGCACCAGTCCATAAATGGATCGCTGGAGCTTGCACACTTTGTCAGCATTTTTAGGATCGACAAAACCTTCGGGTTGCATCATATACAACTCTTCCTTAAGGAAACCGTTAAGGAACGCCGTTTTGACATCCATCTGCCAGATTTCATAATCGAAAAATGCAGCTATTGCTAACATGATTCTGACGGACTTAAGCATCGCTACGGGTGAGAAGGTCTCATCGTAGTCAACTCCTGGAACTTGTGAAAAACCCTTTGCCACAAGTCGAGTTTTATAAACGGTCACATTACCGCCAGCGTCCGTCTTCTTCTTAAAGATCCATTTGTTCTGAATAGCCTTGCGGCCCTCAGGCAGTATCTCCAAAGTCCACACTTTGTTCTCATACATGGATCCTATCTCGGACTTCATGGCTTCTAGCCATTTGTTGGAATCTGGGCCCACCATTGCTTCTTCATAACTTGCAGGTTCATTGTTGTCTAACAACATGATTGATAAGACGGGATTACCATACCACTGTGGAGCAGCGCGTGATCTCGTCGACCTGCGTGGTTCAACAGAAACTTGAACTGGAGATTCATGATCATCATCATTAACTCCCTCCTCAACCGGCGTCGCAACGACAGAGGTTTCCCCTTGCCCTGCGCCACCATCCAGAGGGATGAGAGGTTCGACAACCTCGTCAAGTTCTATCTTCCTCCCACTCAATTCTCTCGAGAGAAACTCCTTCTCGAGAAAAGTTCTGTTCTTAGCAACAAACACTTTGCCCTCGGATTTGAGATAGAAGGTGTACCCAACTGTCTCTTTTGGGTAACCTATGAAGACGCATTTTTTCCGCTTTGGGTTCCAGCTTTTCAGGCTGAAGCTTTTTGACATAAGCATCACATCCCCAAACCTTAAGAAACGACAAATTCGGCCTTTTCCCATACCACAGTTCGTATGGTGTCGTCTCAACGGATTTTGATGGTGCCCTATTTAAAGTGAATGCAGCTGTTTCTAATGCATAACCCCAAAATGATAACGGCAAATCAGTAAGAGACATCATAGATTGCACCATCTCTAATAAAGTGCGATTACGACGTTCGGACACACCATTACGCTGTGGTGTTCCAGGCGGTGTTAATTGCGAAACAATTCCACATTGTCTTAAGTGAGTACCAAACTCGAAACTCAGATATTCACCCCCACGATCAGACCGTAGGAACTCGATCTTCTTGTTACGATGATTTTCCACTTCACTCTGAAATTGCTTGAATTTTTCAAATGTTTCAGACTTGTGCTTCATCAAGTAGACATAACCATATCTACTTAAATCGTCAGTGAAGGTGAGGAAATAACGATATCCACCGCGTGCCTCTACGCTCATTGGACCACACACATCGGTATGTATGATTTCCAACAAGTCACTTGCACGCTCCATTGTTTCGGAGAACGGAGTCTTAGTCATCTTGCCCATGAGGCATGGTTCGCACGTGTCAAGTGAATCAAAGTCAAGTGACTCCAAAAGTCCATCAGCATGGAGTTTCTTCATGCGCTTTACACCAATATGACCCAAGCGGCAGTGCCACAAAAATATGGTGCTATCATTGTTTACTCTAACTCTTTTGGTCTCAATGTTATGTATATGCGTATCGCTATCAAGATTCAATATGAACAATCCTCTCACATTCGGTGCATGACCATAAAAGATGTTACTCACAGAAATAGAACAACCATTATTCTCAGACTTAAAAGAGTAACAGTCTCGCAATAAACAAGATCCAGATATAATGTTCATGCTCAACGCAGGCACTAAATAACAATGATTTAAGTTCATCACTAATCCCGATGGTAGCTGAAGTGACACTGTGCCGACGGCGATTGCATCAACCTTGGAACCATTTCCTACGCGCATCGTCACTTCGTCTTTCGCCAGCCTTCGTCTATTCCGCAGTTCCTGTTTCGAGTTGCAAATGTGAGCAACAGAACCGGTATCGAATACCCAGGCACTACTACGAGAGCCGGTTAAGTACACATCAATAACATGTATATCAAATATACCTGATTTTTCTTTGCCCGCCTTCTTATCTGCCAGATACTTGGGGCAATTGCGCTTCCAGTGACCCATACCCTTGCAATAGAAGCACTCTGTTTCAGGCTTAGGTCCAGCCTTGGGTTTCTTCGGCGGATTGGCAACAGGCTTGCCGCTCTTCTTCGAATTTCCCTTATTGCCTTTGCCGTTTCTCTTGAAACTAGTGGTCTTGCTCACCATCAACACTTGATGCTCTTTACGGAGTTCAGACTCTGCGACTTTCAGCATCGCAAACAACTCGCCGGGAGACTTGTTCATCCCTTGCATGTTGTAGTTCAACACAAAGCCTTTATAGCTTGGCGGCAGTGATTGAAGGATTCTGTCAGTGATAGCTTCTTGCGGGAGTTCAATCCCCACTTCAGCTAGACGGTTTGAGTACCCAGACATTTTGAGCACATGTTCACTGACAGACGAGTTTTCCTCCATCTTGCAAGCATAGAATTTATCGGAGGTCTCATACCTCTCGATCCGGGCGTTCTTCTGAAAGATAAACTTCAACTCCTGGAACATCTCAAATGCTCCATGACGCTCAAAGCGACGTTGAAGTCCCGGTTCTAAGCCATACAAGACTGCACATTGAACTATTGAGTAGTCCTCCTTACGTGCTAACCAAGCGTTCTTAACATCCTGATCAGCCGTAGCGGGTGGTTCATCTCCTAGCGCAGCATTAAGGACATAATCCTTCTTCCCAGCTTGTAAGATTAGCTTAAGATTACGAGCCCAGTCTACAAAGTTGCTTCCATCATCTTTCAACTTAGCTTTCTCTAGGAACGTATTAAAATTCAGGATGACACTTGCGTGAGCCATGATCTACAACACAAATATATTCAAAGTGGACTTAGACTATGTTCAAGATAATTAGAGTTCAACTTAATCAAATTATATGCTAAACTCCAACTCAAAAAGTACATCTCTCTAGTCATTTGAGTGGTTCATGATCCACTTACACTATCCCAAGTCCGATCATCACGTGAGTTGAGTATAGTTTCAGTGGTAAGCATCCCTATGCTAATCATATCAACTATATGATTCATGATCGACCTTTCGGTCTCATGTGTTCCGAGGCCATGTCTGCACATGCTAGGCTCGTCAAGCTTAACCCGAGTGTTCCGCGTGCGCAACTGTTTTGCACCCGTTGTATGTGAACGTTGAGTCTATCACACCCGATCATCACGTGGTGTCTCGAAACGACGAACTGTAGCAACGGTGCACAGTCGGGGAGAACACAATTTCGTCTTGAAATTTTAGTGAGAGATCACCTCATAATGCTACCATCATTCTAAGCAAAATAAGGTGCATAAAAGGATTAACATCACATGCAATTCATAAGTGACATGATATGGCCATCGTCACATGCTTCTTGATCTCCATCACCAAAGCACAGGCACGATCTTCTTGTCACCGGCGCCACACCATGATCATCCATCAACGTGTTGCCATCGTGGTTGTCATGCTACTTATGCTATTACTACTAAAGCTACATCCTAGCAAAATAGTAAACGCATCTGCAAGCACATATGTTAGTATAAAGACAACCCTATGGCTCCTGCCGGTTGCCGTACCATCGACGTGCAAGTCGATATTTCTATTACAACATGATCATCTCATACATCCAATATATCACATCACATCGTTGGCCATATCACATCACAATCATACCCTGCAAAAACAAGTTAGACGTCCTCTAATTTTGTTGTTGCATGTTTTACGTGGTGACCAAGGGTATCTAGTAGGATCGCATCTTACTTACGCAAACACCACAACGGAGATATATGAGTTGCTATTTAACCTCATCCAAGGACCTCCTCGGTCAAATCCGATTCAACTAAAGTTGGAGAAACCGTCACTTGCCAGTCATCTTTGAGCAAAGGGGGTTACTCGTAACGATGAAACCAGTCTCTCGTAAGCGTACGAGTAATGTCGGTCCAAGCCGCTTCAATCCAACAATACCGCGGAATCAAGAAAAGACTAAGGAGGGCAGCAAAACGCACATCACCGCCCACAAAAACTTTTGTGTTCTACTCGAGAAGACATCTACGCATGAACCTAGCTCTGATACCACTGTTGGGGAACGTCGCATGGGAAACAAAAAATTTCCTACGCGCACGAAGACCTATCATGGTGATGTCCATCTACGAGAGGGGATGAGTGATCTACGTACCCTTGTAGATCGTACAGCAGAAGCGTTAGAGAACGCGGTTGATGTAGTGGAACGTCCTCACGTCCCTCGATCTGCCCCGCGAACAATCCCGCGATCAGTCCCACGATCTAGTACCGAACGGACGGCACCTCCGCGTTCAGCACACGTACAGCTCGACGATGATCTCGGCCTTCTTGATCCAGCAAGAGAGACGGAGAGGTAGAAGAGTTCTCTGGCAGCGTGACGGCGCTCCGGAGGTTGGTGATGATCTTGTCTCAGCAGGGCTCCGCCCGAGCTCCGCAGAAACGCGATCTAGAGGAAAAACTATGGAGGTATGTGGTCGGGCAGCCGTGAGAAAGTCGTCACAAATCTGCCCTAAAAGCTCCATATATATAGGAGGAGGGAGGGGGACCTTGCCTTGGGGTCCAAGGGACCCTCAAGGGGTCGGCCGAGCCAAGGGGGGGAGGACTCCCCCCCCCCCCAAACCGAGTTCGACTTGGTTTAGTGGGAGGAGTCCCCCTCCCTTCCCACTTCCTCCCTCTTTTTTTTTCTTTTCCTTTGATTTCTTTTTCTTGGCGCATAGGACCACTTGGGGCTGTCCCCCCAGCCCACTAAGGGCTGATGTGTCTCCCCAAAGCCTATGGGCTTCCCCGGGGTGGGTTGCCCCCCCCCCCCCCCGGTGAACTCCCGGAACCCATTCGTCATTCCCGGTACATTCCCGGTAACTCCGAAAACCTTCCGGTAATCAAACGAGGTCATCCTATATATCAATCTTCGTTTCCGGACCATTCCGGAAACCCTCATGACGTCCGTGATCTCATCCGGGACTCCGAACAACATTCGGTAACCAACCATATAACTCAAATACGCATAAAACAACGCCGAACCTTAAGTGTGCAGACCCTGCGGGTTCGAGAACTATGTAGACATGACCAGAGAGACTCCTCGGTCAATATCCAATAACGGGACCTGGATGCCCATATTGGATCCTACATATTCTACGAAGATCTTATCGTTTGAACCTCAGTGCCAAGGATTCGTATAATCCCGTATGTCATTCCCTTTGTCCTTCGGTATGTTACTTGCCCGAGATTCGATCGTCAGTATCCGCATACCTATTTCAATCTCGTTTACCGGCAAGTCTCTTTACTCGTTCTGTAATACAAGATCCCGCAACTTACACTAAGTTACATTGCTTGCAAGGCTTATGTGTGATGCTGTATTACCGAGTGGGCCCTGAGATACCTCTCCGTCACACGGAGTGACAAATCCCAGTCTTGATCCATACTAACTCAACTAACACCTTCAGAGATACCTGTAGAGCATCTTTATAGTCACCGAGTTACGTTGCGACGTTTGATACACAAAAAGCATTCCTCCGGTGTCAGTGAGTTATATGATCTCATGGTCATAGGAATAAATACTTGACACGCAGAAAACAATAGCAACAAAATGACACGATCAACATGCTACGTCTATTAGTTTGGGTCTAGTCCATCACGTGATTCTCCCAATGACGTGATCAAGTTATCAAGCAACAACACCTTGTTCATAATCAGAAGACACTGACTATCATCGATCAACTGGCTAGCCAACTAGAGGCATGCTAGGGACGGTGTTTCGTCTATGTATCCACACATGTAAATGAGTCTTCATTCAATACAATTATAGCATGGATAATAAACTATTATCTTGATAGAGGAATTATAATAATAACTATACATTTATTATTGCCTCTAGGGCATAATTCCAACAAAAAGACGGGCAACCTCTTCCCCAATCGCCTTGCGTCGCTCCTCGTTAAATCTGCGAAGGTACTGCTGGATGGGTTTGGCCTTTGGGTCAACATTAAGATGGTGCTTAGCGAATTCTCTCGGCACACCAGGCATGTCAGAAGGTTTCCATGCGAAGATGTCCCGATTCTCACGGATGAATTCGATGAGCGCGCTTTCCTATTTGGGGTCCAGACCCGTCCCAATGGTGAACTGCTTGGATGAATCGCCAGGAACGAAATCGATTGTCTTAGTGTCATCCATTGTCTTGAACTTGAGGGGCGACTCGGAATCTGTAGTCGGCTTCTTTAGGGGTGACATGTCCGCCGGGTCAACATTGGCCCGATGGTGTTTGAGCTCTTCTGCAGCGCAGGCGACTTCCGCATAAGCCGTGTCCCCTTCTTCACATTCCTTTGCAATCCTTCTATCTCCATCAACCGTGATCTGTCCTTTGGGACCAGGCATTTTGAGCTTGAGGTAAACATAGCACGGGCGAGCCATGAAGCGGGCGTAAGCCAACCGCCCAAACAACACATGGTAGGGGCTCTTCAATTTGACCACCTCGAAAATCAGTGACTCCGACCTGTAATTCTGCACTGTTCCAAACGCCACTGTGAGCCTGACTCGACCTATGGGGTAGGCCGACTTGAAAGTGCGTTATATCGACTAGAGGGGGGTGAATAGGAGATTTTTAGAATTTCATCACTGAGGAAATTCCTTTTGAGGAAATTCCTCACTGATGACTAACTTACAGCGGAAACAGTTAAGGATCAGTCGTGCAATCGTTCACAACAGCAGTATTACAGAGTGAAGATTATGAGAACTGATTGCACAGTAAGCAGGCACGCAGAATACAGATGATGATTAACTATCGTGAAGAATTTGGGGTTGAGGAAATTCGGAGAAAGTCTTCAGCAAATTCTTCAAACAGTCACAGTGAAAGTCATCAACACATAATACAGAGAAAGTAAAGAGTTGAGGAATTAGAACCTGATTCTTGGTGAAGACTGTTGTTGATGACCCAGTTCCAACTGCTGTGACAGTTGTACATCTGGTTTGGAGCGGCTTGGTATTGAAACCAAAGGACACCCAGTCCCAGGACACACAGTCCCTACCGTATTCTCCTTGAGCTAAGGACACACAGTCCTCGCCCAACACTCGTGGTAAGTCTTCAGGGCAGACTTCCAAACCCTCACAAACTCGGTCACCCGGCGATCCACAATTGACTGCTGGATTGCTCTAGACCATGACGCCTAACCGTCTGGAGGATGCACAGTCCTCAAAGGTAAAAGGCTTCAGTCCCACACAGGAACAACTTCTTCAGTGATGCTCAATCACTAGGTTTGGTTTGTGGTTTCGGTGGGTGGTGTATTTCCTCACTGATGATTTACTCTTGTAGGCTCTGAGGAATTTGGGTTGCTCTTATGACAAGTGTCAGTTTCTAGCGGAGCAGCCAACCAGCTAGTGGTTGTGGGGGGCGGCTATTTATAGCCTGGGAGCATCCCGACATGATTTGACATTAATGCCCTTAAATAATATGACCGTTGGAGTGGATAAGACCAGTGACTTGGCGTGCCTATCGAAACGGTCGGGACCCTCAACTGTGAGAGTCCTCATGTCATTCATATTCCTCACTTGAGGCTTTTTGGTAGGATTTGGCTTGGGTTGAGCATCATGAGGAAATTCATTCCATAGCGTTACTTTGACACCCTTTAACAGTACGGTGTTCCTATTCATCAAATGCGAAGAAAGTAAAACAGAAAACTTAAATCTTCACGCTTCAATTTCTTCAGAATGATTTACTTCAGGAACCACCGATCTTCTCAATATCAATGTCTTCATGAGGAATATCAATTTCATCGCAGATTCCTCGTGATTCATTTCTTCAGCTTCAGACCAATTTCTTCAACTGAAGATATACATTTTTAGGGGTCGATATTCTTCAAATATCTCAAACTCCTCAATGACTTATAGATCATGTGTACACTTATAAACACATTAGATACTTAACCTATAAGTCTTCAAACCACCAAAATCACTAAGGGGCACTAGATGCACTTACAATCTCCCCCTTTTTGGTGGTTGATGACAATTAGGTTAAGTCTTCAACAGGGATCAAAAATATGAAGTGTAAATACTCAATTGAGGAATTTGAAGACAAGATTCACAGAGACTCCCCCTGAAGATGTGCATACCTTGAGGATTTTGCTTTTATAGCATATGCACATTGGTGATTTATATCATGGAGATCTCCCCCTGAATCTTGTAAATCATGCATACATATAACATATCATATGAAGAAAATGAAGATGCATGATGGCAAATGGTATCTGACGAATTCCAGCATGCGTGCATTAAAACTTGAGGAATAAGCATGCGAAGAAAAACGTTCAAAAAGCGTCAGAGTACCATCGGGCTTAGGTTACAGAGCCAAGAGTTTGTAACTTAAATATAGTTCATAAGCCCCAAAAATAAATCCCGTTTGAAGATTAACTCTCAAGTTTCTCCCCCTTTGTCATCAAGTGACAAAGAGGGACAAACTGAGGACTAACGCCCGTGAAGACTTCATTTCTTTGCGGTTGATGAAGATCCTTGGCGCTTCTTGGGTGTAGTCTTCTTCCTTGGGCCTGTTGCGGTGTCGAGTTGTTCCTCATCAGATTCGGCGGTGCGGAATGACGAGAAGGAGCTGTCTTCAAGATCTGGCACTGAAATGGGCCTGAACTTCTTCTTGGGAGGCCACGACCACTCAAAGTCTTGCTCAAAGTTCATTTCTTCAAGCTCAGTCTGGGTCTTCAGATGTGCAAGAGTGGCCCAGGTGCGATCGAAAACCTCATGCAGATAGTGATGATTAAGTTTCATAGAGTTCTGGGTCTCAGTGAGGGTTTTCACAATGGCACCAAACTGGCGTTTGACCCATTTGTGGTTGTGATCTACCTTCTGATGAAGACTGAGAAGAAGCTCTCTGGTGTTAAGCACGCGAGGAGGAACAGGGCTGGGTGGACGAGTCTCAGTATCGTCCCATGAAGAATATGCATCTGGTTATTTGAACTGGCCGTCAAGGGGCCTGCTGCCTTCATCAATCACAGACTTTCCTTTTCTCTCAATGGGCTCGAAAGTCTTATTGTTGACCCGGATAGGAGGCATATAACCAACATGGTTCTGGAAATCTGCGTGGAAGTTGATGCCTGTCCTAGTCCTGAGGAATCTCATGATCCACGGTGCATAAATTTTGTGATCATAGGGGCACATTGCATTGTCAGCCAAAGTCCTCAAGAAGAAATCATGGATATTCATGGGGATACCGTGAATGATGTTGAAGAGGATATTCTTCATGAGGCCGACAACATCTTCTTCATCGTCATGGCCTTTGATTAGCGCGAGCACACTGCAGAGAATGCGGTAGACAGACCGGGGTGTATACTTGAGCTCATGGACGAGGAATGTGGTTCTTGAGGGTTTTCCTGCAGCCAAAGGCTTCATGAGGACTTCCATCGTTCCATTTGGTAGCTCACGCTCACCATAAAGCTTCACTGCCCCGTCTGAAGGAATTGGTATGGGCAGTTCTCTGAGGAGTTCAGACGCTGGAGCCTTGTAGTGAGTGTTTTGGGTCATCCAGTCGAACACCCAAGTGTTGATGTCATCAGCATTGCCCGAGATGTGCAGAGTTGCATAGAACTGAAGAATAAGCTCACTATTCCAATCTGATATGTCTGAGCACATAGGGAGCAAACCTGCATCATGAAGTACACTGAGGACTGGTTCCATGCAGGGAATTTCTTCAAGTTCATCATGAGGAATGTGCCTGTGCTGGAATATCTTGTTGCGTCCACAGAGCACAGAAGCATAATAGTTCATCTGAGTCCTTGTCCAAAACTTCAGATGCCTCATTTGAGGCTTGTCATAGGGATTCTCTCCGATGAAATACATGCGTTCCTCAAAGAAATTTTCTTTCTGAAACTTTGGCCGCTTCGAGAATGGCAGGCGCTGAACTGGCTTGAGATTGTGCTGAGGAATGGGAGGGGAAACAACCATGGCAGTCTCTGGGTTGAGCACAATGAATTCATTGTCAGGGGCGGGAACATTTTCTTCAGCAGTTTCCTCAGGTTGAGGAATTTCATCAGCTGGTATTTCTTGCTCTGGCTGAGCTTCAGGCTGAGGAATTTCTTCTTCCTTCTCAGCTTGAGGAGTTTGGTCAGCCTGTTCAGTGGGAGGGGCCTGCTCAGACTGGACATTTTCTTCAGCTTGGTTTTCATCAGCTGACTTTGTGGCAGAAGCAGATTCATCAGCTGGTGCAGCTGAAGCTTGAGTAGTCTCTGTCTGAGGAACATGAGGTTGAGGACTTTCATCAATCTGGATTTCCTCATCAGTATGCTCCTTAGAGGCAGCATCCTTCATTTCCTCATCTACCCTTGCAGTTTGGTCACCAATGACGACCATTTCATATGAAGGTGCAACATTTAGAGGCACCGGGTCCAGAGGGGCAGATTCTTCAGTTTCCTTGAGGCATTTTGCCTCAATCTTTTCTTCTGCTGAGGAAGCTTTTCTCTTCTTCGCTTCCTTCTCAGCAGCTCTTGTCTTTTTCACGTCTGATGCAGACGGGATTACCTTCTTCACCTTTGAAGCTTTTGGTGAAGGTGTTTTCTCTACAGATTCTTCAGCTGGTAGTGAGGAACCAGCTGGATGAGAGTCATCAGCCTGCTTTGGTGAAGCAGCTGGATCAGGAGCAGTTGCATCAGGGGTTGCAATTTCGTCAGTGGCGGTCTCGGTAATGATTTCTTCAATGGCCGGCTCATCAGCACGGCGTTCTTGGTGGTGTTCCTCGGCTTGAGGAATTTCCTCCTCATCAGGAGATGCATCTTCTGGCTGTTCAACCAGGGGCTGAGGAGTTGGTGCTGGTGGTGGGTGACGTTTGTTGTAGTCATCAATAGCACTAGTGGCTAGCTTGATGAAATTGCGTTTAATGCTTTTGCGGTCTGACAGTTTCTCACACTTGTCTGTCAAGACTTGCAGCTCTGCCTGGGTTGACACCAATGCTTCAGGCGTCAGCTTGAGGAGATTTTGCGTGAGGAATTTCTCCTTTCTGGCCTTTGCAATCTTTGCCTGCTTGGCCTTCTGTTCCTTCCACTTGGCTTCGTTTATGAAGGTGGCCACCATGTGGCTGACGCCAGGAGGAAGTTTCAAATCATCAATGGGTGTGTTTGGGTCTTCGTACCATACATTGATGAAGTCGAGGAGGACCTTGGGGTCCATGGCCAGAGGAATAGCACTGCCTGATGCTTGTGCTACCCTTTCTTGCTTGTTCCTGATGATGGCTTCCAGGGATTCATCATCATAATCATCACTTCCCTCTGATGCAGACGGGACTGCGATGATTTTGCTGGGGCTGGGCACAGGTGCAGGTTCAGTAGTTGCCAAAGTCTTCGCAAGGGGTGTTGAAGATTTTTTCTCCGAGCTAGTTGCAGCTGGGAGTGAGGAGCTGGAGCTGGCAGTCGTAGTCTTCACGACTTTCTTCTGTACTGCCTTTGGAGGTGGAGCTGAGGACTTTGGTGTAGATGAGATGGGTGCTGAGGGTTTTGGCGCTGATGGTTTTAGTGTTGACGGTTTTGGAACCGAGGGTTTTGGAGCTGAGGGTTTTGGAGCTGAGGGTTTTGTGACAGAAGCCTGTCCAGACTTCTCTTGAGGCTTTGGAGCCTTTGGCTTTGATGGCGCAGACTACTTTTGAGGAATCTCTGAGCCTGAGGTTTCTGCTGCTGAGGAATGAGCAGCACCGGAGGCAGCAGCTGAGGATTCATGAAATTTCTTCACTGTTGTTTCGGCTTGCTTCTTGAGCTTGGCCAGATGCCTTTCTTTTTCATCTGGGTAGTCATCAAGAGTTATAAGACTTGAGCGATGAGCTACTTGATGATCCTCAAGTGGAGCCCTTCTGCCAGGAGGCTTCAAAGCGAATTTCTTCGCATATTTTGGGGTCACAAATCTGTACTCCTTCCACTCCTTTGCCCATCTGCGCTCAATTTTCTGCAGCCTAATCTTTCTTTTAGCCATTGTCTCAGGTTCTTCATCAGGCGTGCAATAGTCCACGTATATGTCATCAAGAATATCAACAGCTGTGTTCTGCTCCAGTTTCTTTCCTCCCTTCTATTTCCTTTCTTCCTCCATTTTCTTTAGACGAGGAATTTGCTGATGATTTTGAACTCTTGAAGATTCTGATGAGCCTTGAAGAGTTTCTTCCAGAAACGCTGCAAATGAGTTAATGTGATGAGAACCGAGAGATTCATCAGCTGACATGCGTGTACCTGTGAACAGAGTATAGTTGCGAGGAATTTGGAGAGGTCATATGCATTCTCAGATTTGAAGAAAATGAAAAAGTTTGACAGTTTGAGGAATATAACCAGTGGTTGAGGAATTTGCTTAAGCATACTGTTCTTGGGTTCCAGAGTTGTACAGATCCGAAAATTCGCACAATTGAGGAATCTCGTGAAAATCTTAGATGCTTAGCTAGTTCATCAATGACTGTGGTGATGGATAGTGTTTGAGGAATCATGTGCGCATCGTATCTTGAGGAAAAACAGATTTCACAAGGAAGAGGTAAAATTTCAGATCTAATCTGCTGTAAAAATGGGATATATTTACCCTGGAAGGTGCGAAAGAAGAACACAAAAGGTGGTGTTGGAGAGGCTCTTCGGTCAAGTGTCCAATGCACCCTAACTTGGCAGCAGAGGACGTCTACGGCGGCGGCGGACGTAGATGTTCCGACTCTGGCGTGATCCTGGCGGCGAGAAGGTTGAGGCAGTGAAGCTCTTCCTTGCCGGCGTCAAGACTACCAGCGGTGGCGCTAGGGTTCGGTGTGCTGTGGCAGGAGAGCGATGAGGCGAAGAAGATGATACCGAGGGGGATAAGGACATATTTATAGCCCGAAAGTTACTGTTTGGCGCGAAAGTTTCGGACCGAATAGCCCTTGCCTCTACGTCTCCGCAGGACACGTGTAGCTCCAGTACGACGCGGTGGAGATAGTGGAGATCGTGGTTATCCGATCGTGGGAAGTGGGGGTTCAGTTACTGTTCCTTTGAAGAAAACAATTTTTGAAGATTTGAGGATTTTTGTTACAAAATCATCAGCTGACAAGGATGCAGTGAGGATTTTGAACAAAGTTTCAAGTAGAACGCATATGAAGAATTGAATAGACTGGATAAGTATAGCATAGAGGGAAAATAGGGCCCGATCACATTCACTTAGCAGAAACATAAACTTGAAGAAATAGCAATAAGTGAATGTTGTTGAGGACTAGAAATCACAGTCTACCTAGGCAAATGAAAGTCATCAAGTGTTTTTGAAGATTTTGCAATAGATCATCACAATGAAGAACAGTTGTTTTGAAGAAAATGCATTGTGAGGAAATTGATCATTTGAAGAAAATCAACTTGAGGAATTTCACATTGGGCGGTGGCGTTACCCACCATATAAGAATGTTGATTACAGACGCCGCGTACAATTGTCGTAGGGCCCTGAGAATCAATTTCTTCGTTAATTTCTTCACATTCAGAGTGACTTTCTTCATTGGTTGAAGAAAATCGTTTCATCATGTGTTGCACATCTAAGTCATCAACTTTGCATAAGTGTTAGGATGTGTGCATGTTTTTACAAAACATTTGAAGACTCTAAGATATTTAGCTCACACCGCAACTTGCAAAACCTTTTCTCATCCAAGGGATTAGTGAAGATATCAGCCAGTTGATCATCAGTCTTCACATGGTCGATGAGGATATTGCCCTTGATGACATGGTCCCGAAGAAAATGATGACGAATCTGGATGTGCTTGGTCTTCGAGTGATGTACTGGGTTATATGCAATCTTGATAGCACTCTCATTGTCACAGTAGAGAGGCACATTCTTCATGTTGATGCCGTAGTCCTTGAGGGTTTGCTTCATCCATAGTAATTGAGCACAGCAAGAACCAGCAGCAATGTACTCAGCTTCGGCAGTGGAGAGTGATACGCAGTTCTGCTTCTTTGAGGACCAGCAGACTAGTGATCTTCCGAGGAAATGGCATGTGCCAGATGTTGACTTGCGATCCACGCGGTCACCAGCATAGTCTGAATCAGAATACCCTACCAGATGAAGATTGGAGCCCTTGGGATACCACAATCCTAGTGTTGGTGTGTGAGCTAAGTATCGAAGAATATGCTTCACAGCCTTATGGTGTGATTCCTTCGGTTTTGCTTGAAAACGTGCACACATGCAAACACTAAGCATTATATCTGGCCTAGATGCACACAGATACAATAAAGAGCCAATCATAGAACGGTATACCTGCTGATTGAAATCTTTACCATTTTCATCAGTGCCGAGGTGACCGTTGGTAGGCATTGGAGTCTTGGCACCTTTGCATTCATGCATGTCGAATTTCCTCAGAACATCCTTGAGGTATTTCTCCTGTGATATGAAGATTCCATTGTTTTGTTGACGAATTTGAAGACCTAGGAAGAATTTCAGCTCCCCCATCATGGACATCTGATATTCTTCACTCATCATATAGGCAAATTCATCACTGTATCTTTTGTTAGTACAACCAAATATGATGTCATCAATATATATTTGACATAAAAACAACTCATTATCATAAGATTTTGTGAAAAGAGTTGGATCGAGTGAACCAGGTTTGAAGCCTTTCTTCATGAGGACTTCCTTCAATGTATCATACCATGCCCGAGGGGCTTGCTTGAGGCCATACAGAGCCTTTTTGAGTCTGAAGACTTTGTCTGGATTCTTTGGATTCTCAAAACCTGGGGGCTGAGCAACATATACTTCTTCCTCAAGCTTACCATTGAGGAATGCACTTTTCACATCCATTTGATATAAGATGATGTTATGATGATTAGCATAAGCAAGTAGAATTCGAATAGCTTCAAGTCTAGCAACAGGTACAAAATTTTCATCGAAATCTATTCCTTCAACCTGGGTGTAGCCTTGGGCTACAAGTCGTGCCTTGTTCCTCACCACTTGACCATCCTCATCTTGCTTGTTTCGGAAAATCCACTTGGTGCCGATGATGTTATGCTTGCGAGGATCTGGTCGTTTGACGAGCTCCCATACGTCATTCATCTTGAATTGAAGAAGTTCGTCTTGCATGGCTTGGATCCACTCCGGTTCCAGAAAAGCCTCGGCTACTTTTGAGGGTTCTGTGATGGATACAAAAGAAAAATGCCCACAAAAGTTAACTAAGTGTGAATCTTTTGAGCGAGTGAGAGGACCTGGCGCGTTGATGTCGTTGAGGATTTTGTCAAGTTCTACTTCATTTGCAATCCTCGGATGAGCTGGTTGAGGATTTTGTCTGGGCTGAGGAAGTGGTGTTGTTGCAATTTCCTCAGGAGCATCTTCTTGGCTTTCATCAGTGATGGGGATCGTTTCTTCACCAATTTCCCCAGTGGGGACAATGTCTTCAGTAGGCTTAAGCTTTATTGCTTCCTCAGGAGACAGCTTATCTGGATCAGAAGGCAATTGCTCTCTTTGCGAGCCATTAGTTTCATCGAACCGCACATCTACAGTCTCAACAACTTTGTTATGATAGTTGTTGAATACTCTGTAGGTGTGCGAGTCCTTTCCATAACCGAGCATAAAACCTTCATGTGCCTTAGGTGCAAATTTTGAGCTATGATGAGGATCTCTAATCCAGCATTTTGCACCGAAGACTATGAAATAACTTACATTGGGTTTCTTGTCAGTGAGGAGTTCATATGAGGTTTTCTTGAGGAATTTGTGAAGATATACCCTTTGATGATATGACATGCAGTGTTGATTGCTTCAGGCCAGAAGCGACGAGGAGTCTGATATTCTTCAAGCATAGTTCTTGCCATTTCAACCAGAGTCATGTTCTTTCTTTCGACGACACCATTCTGCTGAGGAGTATAAGGAGCAGACAATTCATGAGTAATACCAAGTTCATCAAGATAATCATCAAGACCAGTGTTTTTGAACTCGGTTCCATTATCACTCCTGATATGTTTGATCTTGATGCCGAAGTTCGTCGAGGCCCTTGAAGAAAATCGTTTGAAGATTTCCTGCACTTCAGTTTTATACACTATAATATGCCCCCAAGTGTATCTGGAATAATCATCAACTATGACAAAGCCATATAGAGATGCTGCATTGGTTAGTGTTGCATAGTGAGTAGGTCCAAATAAATCCATATGAAGCAATTCAAATGGACATGTAGTGGTCATGATGGTTTTGGAGGGATGCTTGGATCTGGTCATTTTCCCAGATTCACAAGCACCGCAGAGATGATCCTTGAGGAATTTGACTGATTCGATGCCAATGACATGCTTCTTCTTTGCAAGTGTGTGCAAATTCCTCATGCCTGCATGACCTAGTCTTCGGTGCCACAGCCATCCTTCTGAGGTTTTTGCTAGTAAGCAAGTGGCTGGTTGAGGACCTGTAGAGAAGTCAACAATGTACAAATCCCCTCTTCTTACACCTTCGAAGACTTTGGATCTGTCAGATTCCATGATGACTACACATCTATATCTACCAAAGATAACAATCATATCAAGATCACAAAGCATCGAGACTGACATGAGGTTAAAACCAAGAGATTCAACAAGCATCACTTTGTCCATATGCCTATCCTTGGAAATAGCTACTTTGCCAAGTCCCAATACCTTGCTTTTACCTTTATCAGCATATGTGATTTGCTTCAGAGGTGAAGGAGTTAGTGGCATATTCATCAGTAGGCTTTTATCACCAGTCATGTGATGTGTGCAGCCACTATCGAGAACCCACTCAGTATTTTTGGGTTTGTCATCCTGCAGATGAATTAGTACAGCTTACCATCTCATATGCTTCAGATTTGAAGAATATGATACTAATTTCATCAGTTCAGTGATTTCATCATAACAGAAATGTAAGGACGTGTGAAATATTTCTATTTCATCAATCATTAGCTTGCGTCCTATCAAGCATTTCCTCAGGTCTCCAGCAAATTCTTCAGATGATGATTTTCATCTGGAGACCTGACCTACAAAAGTGATTAGTTTGATTTCTTCACCACCAACATCTGAAGGGGTGGCAAAGCGTTCATCATCCTGCGAGCACCATATGAGAAAGGTGGCATTGAAGCTAATGCACTTATCTTAACAATAGGGGGGTTAAAGTACTCATATGAGTATGCAGAGAACTGGTTTGATGATTTATGAACATAATGATTTGAGGAGTAGCGCTCATAATCATATTCCTTGTAGTTTCCCTGCATGTTAGACGCATAAGCACGGGTACGAACATAGTTTTGACCAGTTGAGGATTTTGATCCTCTTGAAGACTTTGGTCCTCCTGAGGAATTTGATCTGGGGTTCAGATTCTTCAGAGGTGATGTCATGAGGACATTCACTTGAAGATTTTCAAGACAGCTTTTGGGAACTCAGATTTTCCTCAGAGGAGGGCCATTCCTGGAGTTAGTTCCAACATATCGAGCAAATACTTCACCAGATTGATTTTTGAACAGTTTATAGTTGGAATCAAATGACTCATCCGAGGAATAGGATAATTCACATGAGAAGCCAGTTAGATTAGATGGATCAAAAGGAGGCCCAGTAGCAGCAACCCATGAGGTTTTGGGATACTGCTCAGGTTTCCAATAAGATCCATCAGCATTCAATTTCCTCTCAAAGGCAATTCCTTCTTTCCTCGGGTTCCTGTTCAAGATCTTCTTTTTGAGCACATCACAAAGGATTTGATGTCCTTTGAGGCTTTTGTACATGCCTGTCACGTACAATTCCTTCAACCCTGCATTTTCATCAGTGACATTTGCGTTTTCCTCAAGTGAGGAAATAGACACAACATGTGCAGTTGAAGAATTTGTAGCAATGGTAGCATTTGAAGATTCTGGTGAAGAATTAGCAGTTTCACGATCAATGCATTTAAGACATGGAGGAATAAATTCAACTTGACTAGCGCTGATCTGTTGAGCTAGTAATGAACCATTTTCCGTGCGAAGATCATCATGAGACATCCTCAGCTTCTCAAGATCAAGCTTCCTTTGAAGAAATTCGTAGGAAAGCTTCTCATGATCAGTGAGGAGTGTATCGTAACGATCCTGAAGAATATCAAATCTAGACTGAAGATTTTTCATGTCATCAGCGAGGATTTGATTAAGATTCATTTCATCATTCAACAGATCATCACTTTTGTCTAGCAGTTTTTGAAGCTTTTCCAGAGCAGTTTGTTGTTTAGTGGCAATGATGGCAAGTTTACTGTAACTGGGTTTTTTGTAATCATCATGTTCACAGTCACTTGAATCAGAGGAGGAGGCATTATGTGATACCTTTGAACCTTTCGCCATGAAGCAATAGGTTGGAGCGAAGTCATCAGCATATTCATCAGTATGGACGGTGCAATCATTTTCTTCAAGATTGAAGATTGACTTGCTGACGAAATTGGTTGCTAGTGCAAGACTAGCCTGTCCGGATTCTGAATCTTCTCCAGAGCCATCTTCTTCATCACATTCCTCTGATTCTGCCTCGGAATCCATTTCCTTGCCAATAAGTGCCCGAGCCTTTCTGAAGCTAGTCTTCTTGTGTGAGGAGGACTTTGAAGATGAGGATTTTGAAGATTTCTTCTTCTTCTTTGAGTCATCAGAACTGTCATCCTTGTATTTCTTCTTCTTTGATTCCTTTCCCCAGCGAGGACAATCAGCAATGTAATGACCTGATTTCTTGCACTTGTGACAGGTCCGTTTCTTGTAGTCCTCAGATGCAGATTCTGATTTCCTCATGTCTCTTCTTGATGATTTACCGAACTGGCCTCGTTGTGTAAATCTCTGGAATTTCCTCACAAGCATTGCAAGTTCCTGACCAAATTCTTCAGGGTCACAACTGCTGTCATCTGTGTCTTCTTCTTCAGATGAGGAAATTGCTCTTGCCTTCAGTGCACGTGGTCTGGAATAGCTTTGTCCATATAGATCTCTCTTTTCTTCTAGCTGGAATTCATGAGTATTTAGCCTTTCGAGGATATCATCAGGATCTAGCATCTTGTAGTCTGGTCTTTCTTGAATCATCAGAACTAAAGTGTCAAATGAAGAATCCAAAGATCTTAGCAGTTTCTTCACAACTTCGTGATCAGTGATGTCTCGAGCTCCCAGTGCTTGGAGTTCATTTGATATGTCAGTGAGGCGATCAAAGGTGTCTTGGCAGCTTTCATTGTCATGTCTCTTGAAGCGATTGAAGAGATTGCGAAGAATATCAACACGAGAGTCACGTTGGGTTGATACTCCTTCATTTACCTTACACAGTCTCTCCCAGATCAGTGTTGTAGAGCCTAAGGCACTTACTCTTCCAAACTGGCCAGGGCTCAGATGACCACAGATGATGTTCTTCGCTTGAGAATCGAGTTTCTTGAATTTCTTCACATCAGCTGCAGTGACACTAGCAGAAATGATGGGGACACCATTTTCCACAATATACCAGAGATCATTGTCTATAGCTTGTAGATGCATTTGCATTTTGTTCTTCCAGAAGGGAAAGTTCTTTCCCTCGTAGGTAGGACATGCTGCAGTCACCTTAAACATGCCCGCAGTCGACATAACTAAAACTCCAGGTGGTTAAACCAAAATCACACAGAACAAGGGAGTACCTTGCTCTGATACCAATTGAAAGTGCGTTATATCGACTAGAGGGGGGTGAATAGGAGATTTTTAGAATTTCATCACTTAGGAAATTCCTTTTGAGGAAATTCCTCACTAATGACTAACTTACAGCGGAAACAGTTAAGGATCAGTCGTGCAATCGTTCACAACAGCAGTATTACAGAGTGAAGATTATGAGAACTGATTGCACAGTAAGCAGGCACGCAGAATACAGATGATGATTAACTATCGTGAAGAATTTGGGGTTGAGGAAATTCGGAGAAAGTCTTCAGCAAATTCTTCAAACAGTCACAGTGGAAGTCATCAACACATAATACAGAGAAAGTAAAGAGTTGAGGAATTAGAACCCGATTCTTGGTGAAGACTGTTGTTGATGACCCAGTTCCAACTACTGTGATAGTTGTACATCTGGTTTGGAGCGGCTTGGTATTGAAACCAAAGGACACCCAGTCCCGGGACACACAGTCCCTACCGTATTCTCCTTGAGCTAAAGACACACAGTCCTCGCCCAACACTCGTGGTAAGTCTTCAGGGCAGACTTCCAAACCCTCACAAACTTGGTCACCCGGCGATCCACAATTGACTGCTGGATTGCTCTAGACCATGACGCCTAACCGTCTGGAGGATGCACAGTCCTCAAAGGTAAAAGGCTTCAGTCCCACACAGGAACAACTTCTTCAGTGATGCTCAATCACTAGGTTTGGTTTGTGGTTTCAGTGGGTGGTGTATTTCCTCACTGATGATTTACTCTTGTAGGCTCTGAGGAATTTGGTTTGATCTTATGACAAGTGTCAGTTTCTAGCGGAGCAGCCAACCAGCTAGTGGTTGTGGGGGGCGGCTATTTATAGCCTGGGAGCATCCCGACATGATTTAACATTAATGCCCTTAAATAATATGACCGTTGGAGTGGATAAGACCAGTGACTTGGCGTGCCTATCGAAACGGTCGGGACCCTCAACTGTGAGAGTCCTCATGTCACTCATATTCCTCACTTGAGGCTTTTTGGTAGGATTTGGCTTGGGCTGAGCATCATGAGGAAATTCATTCCATAGCGTTACTTTGACCCCCTTTAACAGTACGGTGTTCCTATTCATCAAATGCGAAGAAAGTAAAACAGAAAACTTAAATCTTCACGCTTCAATTTCTTCAGAATGATTTACTTCAGGAACCACCGATCTTCTCAATATCAATGTCTTCATGAGGAATATCAATTTCATCGCAGATTCCTCGTGATTCATTTCTTCAGCTTCAGACCAATTTCTTCAACTGAAGATATACATTTTTAGGGGTCGATATTCTTCAAATATCTCAAACTCCTCAATGACTTATAGATCATGTGTACACTTATAAACACATTAGATACTTAACCTATAAGTCTTCAAACCACCAAAATCACTAAGGGGCACTAGATGCACTTACACGACTTACCCGGAACGATTCCGTGGAAAACCGTGGTTGAAGGCATCAGGTCTTTTTCCAATAAGTTCATCCTTTGGAAAGTGTCAAAATATAAGATATTAATGCTGCTGCCACCATCCATTAGCACTTTGGACAGGGTATAACCCCCAACTTGGGGAGCCACGACCAACGCTAAATCGCCTGGGTTGTCAACTCTTGGCGGGTGATCCTCCCTGCTCCATGATATGGTTTGCTCAGACCAATGGAGGTATCTGGGAAGCGCCGGTTCAGATACACTGTATGCCTGGTGGCTCACATTTTTATGGCGCATGCAAGCATTGGTGGTGAAAACATGATACTGCCCATTACTTAACTGTTTGGGGTTGCTGCAGAAACCCCCGTTATCATCCTGACCCTGCGGAGCCCCCTGTGGGGGTGGCTGCTGAAAAGCTCCTGGCGGGTTATACCGCCGCTGGTGGTGCACCGGGTACTGGCCGCCGCCTGGCTGTGGACCTCCCTGAGCCCCCTGTTCAGGAAAGCCGCCAAAGGGGTTCTGTCGTTGGTTGGGTGCGGCAAACTGCTCCTGGCGCTGGTCCGGGTCATCGTTTTGACTTTTCTTGATCGCCTCCGCCCGAAACTCCCGCATTACGAAGCAATTCTCCCAGGAGTGAGTCGCCGGACCGTCTGCCGTGGCATGGTGCGGGCAAGAGACTTTGAGTAGCTCTTCATAGTTACGCGGCCTCTTCCCGCTAAACCCCCTGTTTTTCTTCTGGCGTTGGTTGCCATTGTTGGCGTTGGTATTGGCGACTAAGTCCGAGGGCTCCTCTTGCGGTCTTCGCTTTCCATTGGCCCCTTGATTGTGGCGGTTACGTCCCTGGAACCGGGTATGGTTTTTGGATGACTCGCCCTTCTTGGGCGAATTGGACTTACCGTCCTCACCAGGATCTTTGGTGCCATCTGCCTCAGCGTACCTAGTGAGGGTGTCCATCAGCTCTCCCATGTCTTGGACCTTTCGTTTGAGTCGCCCCAATTTTTGCACCAAGGGTTCGTAATGGCAATTCTGCTCGAGAATCAGCACAGCCTGAGCCGCCGTAATTCCATCTGACGAATGGATAACTTCTGCAACTCGCCGTGACCAATGGTGAGCCGACTCATCGGGGCGCTGAACACAGTGATGCAGATCGACGATCGTCATCGGGCGTTTGCAAGTTCCTCGGAAGTTTTTGATGAAACGCTCTTTTAACTCGGCCCAGGTCTAGATGGAGTTGGGAGGTAAGTTTTTCAACCAAGTACGGGCTGACCCCTCAAGCATCATCGTGAAGTATCTGGCGCAAACCGCCTCGTTTACGTCGAGCATGTCCATGGCGATTTCATAACTCTCGACCCATGATGTTGGCTCAAGGTCCGGGGTGTAATTAGGCACCTTTCTTGGTCCCTTAAAATCTTTGGGCATCCTTTCGTTACGAAGGGCGGGGGCGAAGCATTGCACCCCTACTCGCCCTCCGCCCCCGACGAGGGGGCCGGGGCGACTTGGGTGTTCGGGAGATCCCAACCCGGCGGGTTCTGATCAGGCGGGTTGTCCTGTGGGACGGGTCGCATCCCGCTGTTTACGGCAGGCTGGTCCTCTGGTCGACTCCTGGTGTAACTCGCCTGGGGGGTGGAATGCAACCTCTCGAGGCTGTGTGAGAACTGGGCGTTTTGAACCACCGCCGTCTTCAACATCTCGATGGCGTTCCTTGCTTCTATCTCGGCAGGAGTGTTTCCGTGAATCGGAAGAGATTCCAGATGGCGAGTTGCGGCAAGGACGTTGTCCACCGGGTTGGAAAAGTGGCCTTGAGGCGTCCGGAATTGGGGAATGCGATCTTCAAACGGCGGAACCGGCGGGTTAGGCGGGCGACCCGGCCCTCCCCCGGGCGGCTCCCGCCCCACGGGTTCGTGGAGTGTCGAACAGGCGGGTCGGGTTAAGGTCATGGGGCAGGCGACCCTGGTGTCTCCGTTGATGGACGGCGTCAGATGCGCGCTGTTGTCTTTCGAGCCGCCAGTTGTCAGTGTTTAAACGCATCCTTTCGGCCGTAATTTGAGCTTGCCGAGTCTCGATCCTGGCAGACTCCACCTCGGTATCCCGATGAGCCTTTGCCACTGCCTTTTTGAGTTTTTCCAACTCCGTGTTTATATCCTCCTGGTTTTCTGGTGTAAGGGGAGTCGCCATCAGCCTTGTGATCTCCGCAGCTAAATCCACCAGGACTACGGCCGGGCTTCTGGACGTCTCGCCGGCTCCATCGCCTCCGGTAGAGTTTTGTGTGGGTTGAGTCGCCCCTACCATGTAGATGGAGATCTGACGGCGGGTTTGGTCAAGGACTTCAGGGTCCATGGCCAGCGACAAGCCCCCAAGACAATCCCCATGCAGAGACCGGATTGAATCTGAATCGCCCATGGATGATTCGTCATCAGAGTTGACCGGTGTAGTTTCCTGAGTCGCTGAGCGCTCTGGCTCCTCCGATCCCTGCGTGAACCCCACAAAGACTGGGCGAGTCAGATACGGCGTTATCACTGGGCGGACGTACCTAGCCGGCTCGACGATGTCGGTGGAGATGTCCGGCTCAGGAAAGGATGATCCGATCATGCCGATGAAGATGTTGATCTTGCCGAAAGGGACCCTGTAACCAGATTCGATTGAATCCGCTTCAGGACCCCATCGCTGGTTGTCGATGTAGGTTTTCCCGCGGCGACTCCGTGTCATGAGCCCCGTCGCGTAACTCCCAAACCCGGGTAGGGCTCCCTTTGAGAACTCAACTCCACCGTGCGTAGGCCCCACGGTGGGCGCCAACTGTCGTGGTTTTGTCACGGCAGATGTCCTCGTGAAAGGACTTAGTACTGGAGCCATCGCACCTTGGTGGCGACTCAAAGGGGTTAAACGGGAGAGACACGGCGATTTACCCAGCTTCAGCCCCTCGAGAGGAGGTAAAAGCCTACGTCCTGCTTTGGTTTGTATTGATGTGGTTTCGATTACAAGGAGGGCGTAACTCGCCGAACCTAGCACTCGATGATTTCTAACCTGCCCTCTCCTTCCCTGGGACTCGCCTTTATATACAGGTCGAACCCTTAGGGTTTACAAGGATCCTTCCCTTTCTACAAATCGTGACCTTTATGGTCTCTAAGTCGCCGTCTTTCAAAGCTTAGAGACCTTCCAGAAATCATGAACCGCCATACGACCTTGATCCGGCCAGGCCAAGGCCCAAATCACTATTTTAGGTGAATCGCCTGATTGGTGACCCGGCCCAACTAGGGCGGGTTATTAACAGGTAATATCCCCAACACAACCCTAGATCCACCGCCCAAATTTGACGAAAAAAGAAAAAATCGGGAGAAATAGACCATACGATTGGTGAAGTAGACAGATCTAACCTGCCCCAGGTGTGACCTGCTCAAGCATTTCACAAAGTCGCGCCCACGGTTGCCATTTTCTTCCCTCATACAAGTCAGACGCTTCAGAGGCTCCATGCGTGGGCAATCGGGGCATCTTGTTAGCGGCACTGGACCGTACTTCCTCCATTGGCGGAGGCCGAGCTCGAGCTAGACATCACTCGCCGGTGACGCGCTTCCTCGCCGGAGAAGAGGAAGACGAAGGTGGGGGAAGGAGGAAGGGCAAGCAATGGGGGGAGGATGGGCCGGCTCGGGTCCGGGCACGCTGATGAGCACAGCCATGCTTATGTGGATAAGTTGTGGGTCCCGCACACATGCGAGTAAGTGGTGGGTCTCATGTTGACGTGGATAACTGGTGGGTCCCGCGTATCATAACTTAACCACTTGAGTTTTGCATTACATGGTTAAACAGAGCCATGTCGCATTGCAGCTATTGTTTGCTTCAAAGATGTCGCACCAGAGCAATTTTGATCAACAACGTCGCACTGCTTCCATTCCGCGTCAAATGTGTCACACAGGAGCTATTGACCCATTTATTTATTTCATTTGTGCATGTCATTCTTCTGGCAATGTTAATCTTCTGTGTATTGTTATAATTTTATCAGATGTCTCAGAAGTGACCCTTCTATCATTTTTCATTTCAGGAGTCTATACACTTCTCCATGGAACCATGGTCCGCTTTCGCGGCGGCGGTCCCCTGCAGCCTTCACTGCTCGCTGGCCGCGCAGGTGGCATGCCTCGGTTGCAGCCTTGCAGGTGAGTTTGTGTAGTCTTGTTGAGATGTGGAAACCAGTTCTGAAGATTTTAGAAATTTACACAATGATACAGATAATATTGCCCAAAAAACACAGCTACAGGGTTGATAAAGCACATGGAGTTTTTTGAATTTGTTCTCATATTGCATCTTTCGATTAGATTATTAAACAAGACTAACAATCTGTCACAATGCTTGTAAATGAAAAGTCAGCATATTTTATGTGTTATTAGATTGATTAAAACCACGTTGGAGGATATTCAAGAGACAGGGAAAAATGGTTGGGATGGGCTACTTAAAGAGGTATCAGACTTTTGTGTTAAATACAATATTATAGTGCCAAATATGGAAGATACAAGAAGTGCTAATGGGCGTTCAAGGACTTGAGGTGGGCAGTTGGTAACTTACATCCATCACTTCAAAATTAAAATATTCAATGTGTTGCATAATCAACTTATTGTGGAGTTAAACAACCGCTTTGCTGAAAGGTCTATTCAATTGCTGAGATACATTACTTGTCTTGAACCCAAGGATTCATTTAGCAATTATAGTGAAGACAAACTAGTAGATCTAGCTAATATGTATGATGATGACTTCTCTACATATAAAATTACTTTTGTCCTTACAAACCAACTAGGCTCATTCATTCGGAAGCAATAGCTTATCCGCATTTGATTAGTTGCAATGATCTTGGTCGTCTTGTCATTAATATGGTTAAAGAGATATGCACACGATTTTTCCCTTGGTTTTATCGTCTTGTTGAGTTAGCATTGATTCTACCTGTTGCAACTGCAATCATGGAAAGAGCATTATCAAAACTGGATTGACAAACAAAATGGGTGATGATTAGATGAATCATAGAATGATATGTTACATTGAGCGAGATGTATTTGTTACCATTGAAGAATCAAAGACCATCGAGTCATTTCAAGGTTATCGCACAGGTAAAGGCGTTTTGCCTCGTCCTAGAAGTAAGCTTTCATATTTTGCATCAATTATTAACTAGTTTTACCTTATATATTATGCATTGATTTACATTTCAAAATCGATGATTGAAGGTTTAGCTTCTTCTGCTATTGAAGATGTGTAGTCATGGGAGCCTCAGATCAACCAATCATTTGGTTTGGTATAAATCTTTTGTATCATCTATCTATGATACATATTTTATTTTAATTTCTCTTGCTTTATTGTTGCCCATCATGGAAGAAATGCTGCCATTGAATATTATGTTTGGTTTTTTATTAGTTATGCAACATAGGTTAACTTTTGTATGCCTTGAAACTAGAGCCCTTTGTTTTCCGCCTCGGGTGTCAACCAGTCCTGGATCCACCACTAGTCGCAGGTTCCCCGCGGTGGCTTCCTATTCGCCCGACGTGATTTGGTCGAGCTCTCTGGCTGGCTGCAGTGCTCCAACAGGCCATGGCGGCCGGTTGGGCCCTGCTAGCCGCGGCTCCACCCCGTCCCGACTCACCACCCCACCTCTCTACTCGAGCTTCAGGTCTGCCACTTCGTGAGACGACCATGAAGGATGCGGGTTGCGGGTGTTGTCGTCTGTGTCCTCTAGCTTGCGGTTGGGAGTTTCGCTACGTGCGCCACCACTATCACACTCCCCCCACATGGGCAACTTCGGTCCGGCGGCCATAGACCTGCGTCCCCTTCCTGTGTCCATGACCAGTCGGCGTTGCTTCAGACACGGCGATCCTCGGGAGTTGCACTCTTTCCGGATCATGTGGCTCATTAAGACCTTGCCGTATCCGCACTACCACCACCCTGTGGTGGCTTGGTTGGCCATCCATTTCGGTGCATCTTCATCTCCGGCATGCTCTGGGAGATGCGTCCCCTTCCACCTCCTTAGGCCTATCGGCACCCCTGCTACTCCGGCCCTGGTGGCCCGGATCTGGGCTTCCTTCCAGATCCTGGCTCATCTGGGACTATGGTCACCGTCTCATCCACACAGTATCTCATGTCGCGTAGCCACGCATCCTCGCCCTCCTCCGGAGTTCAAGCATCCGACGATGCCCGACGTCTCTTTCGACGTCGCGTCTGGCTCCCCTTCCCGCGGTCGGAACACCGGCCTATGCCCGACGACCTCCTCTTTGACTCATGTTCCGACGGCTTGGGATTTCTTGGAATTGTCCAGGGCGAAATCCTTGCATCTTATGACGGCAGCGGCGACACCCGTGGGTGACGCCCCCTTGCTGGATACGCTGCCATGGACGTTTCTATGTCCCTCTTCAGGCATCACGGGAAATACTAGGTCTGGGTTTCTGGATCAGACGACGATGGCATCTCGATCTCATTCTCCTTCATGAAGGCATTGTCTAGGTTTCTCGCGGCGTCCTTGGTGCAGGCTTCGAGTTTTGATCGTCTAGTTGTTTGTTGGTTTGCTTCTTTGGTCGGCGAGTTTAGCCGTGTTCTCCTTTGTTTGGGTCGAGCATCTTAGTCTTTCCATTTCGGGCATCACGTTCACGCCCTTTGCGTTCGTGTCATGTGTTGTACCATGTCCCGTACTCATTCTAACTTCTTCTATCAATGCAATGGTATGCAAGCTTTGTTTATTCGCGAGAAAAAGATACTTCTCCGCCCATTGGAACCATTGTTCCGAGGCATGGTAGTAAAGAGGTGATGAAAGGCTCGCAACCCAACCGTCGACTATGGCGCGAGATGGCTTGGCATGGGGACCTCCTATTCGACGTGTTAAGCGACAGCCAGCCAACCATCGTTGTCACGGCTATGGCTCATCTACTAGGGTACTAAGTACAGAGTTAGAGTGGACGATTTGTAGGATGGGTCGGTCCAATTAATGCGGTGAGTGGTTTTGCATCGGATCGTAGAGTCTTGTGAGTTTTGGATTATTTTGGGAAGGTTCCATGTAAATATCTTTATGTGTTTTCTTTTACGGTTTTGGATGGCTGTTCTTTTGGTTTAAATTTGGTTTCCTTTTTCTCTTCCGTTGTTTATTTTATTTTTATTTTTCTCAAATCTATGTCATTTTTTAATACATCTTGTACATTTCTGTATACATGTTGTACAATTTTTATACACATTGCATATTTTTTAGATGAAGGGTGATCTTTTTTCAAATGTACATTTATATGTTTTTTGGAATACTTGTCAAATATTTTTCAAATACATCAGAGCATTTCTTGAGCAGACCTTGAACATTTTTTAATACATGTGAAACATTTTACAAATACACTTTTAATTTTTATTTAAAATATAAGGTGAACATTTCTTGAAATATACATTGAACATTTTCCGAATTCACTTTGCACATTTCTCATATAAATGTTGAACCTTATTTTACACATGTTGAAAGTTTTTTGAATACACATTGAAATTATCTGAATACACATTAATGTTTTTATTACTACATGTTTAAAAATTAAGAAAAACAAGTTCAACATTTTTAATAGATGTGAACGGTTTTCGAATAGTACGGCCAATTATTAGAACTCGTGCGAAGTAGTTGTTTACACAATATGAACAAGTTTTAAACATGGAACATTTGTTAAAAATGTGATGACCAACTATTTTGAATGATATAAATATTTTCTGATGTGTGGTGAACTTTTTATAAAAATGAGTAGAGTAATTGCCTAAATATATATTTAAGAACATTATTAAATAGAATAAAAAAATGAAAAAATGAAAAAGAAAAGGAAACGATAAAACCAATGGATAAAAGAAACAAAGGAAGCAAACCAACAGCTCCCAACTGAGCCACGGTCATGCGGGCCCCTATGTCTCGCTCAGTGCCAGACCTAGGGAAACCTCGCATAAGGGCAACGCGAGATGGGACGGCCTCCTTTTTACATTTATAAAATTTTAAAATATATGCTCCCTCAATTTTTAAATATAAGTCTTTCTAGAGTTTTCATTATGAAACTACATACGGATGTGTATAGACATATTTTAGAATATAGATTTACTCATTTTGCTTCGTATGTAGTCCTTAGTGAAATCTCTTAAAAGACTTATATTTAGGTATATTACAAAAAATGTATACATTACACAATTTTTGAAAAATGTTAGTCATGCATTTGAACAATATTAAATCTGTATATAAGAAATGTTGTTCATGTATAAGGAAAATGTGTACAAAAAATTGATTATGTATAAAAAAAGTGTGTTAATCAAGCATGCAAAACAATGTTAAACAAGTTTCCCAAAATGTTAATCAAGCATTTGAAAATGTTACAATGTGTATAGGAAAAATGCTGAGCATGCATTCAAGAAATGTTAATCTTGCATTTGAATAATATTAAATGTGTATAAAAAATGTTTAGAATGAATTTAAAAAATGTTAATCTTGTAACTGAAATTTTTTCAACAAGCATTTGAAATAAGTTAAATTTATATAGGGAAAATGTTGACCATGTATTCAGAAAATGTTAATCTAGTATTAGGAAAATGTTCAATGTGATTAGAGAAAATGTTGACCATGTATTAAAAAATGTTAAAGCTGTATTTGAAAATGTTAATCAAGCATTTGAAAAATTGTTAAATGTGTCTAGAAAATATATTTACCATGCATTCTCAAACTGTTAATTTTGCATTTGAAAAATATTGTTCAAGCATTTGAAAAATGTTAAATGTGTATAGAAAACATGCTGACCACCTCTTAAAAAAGCATTATTGTACCTGAAACTATGTTAATAAAAAATGATAAAGGTTTATAAGAAATTTCTTGACCATGTATTCAAATATGTTTATTTTGTGTTTGAAAATGTTAAATGCGTATAGAAAAAATGTTGACCATTTATTAAAAATATATTAAACTCATAATTGAAAATGTTAATCAAGCAGTTGAAATAATGTTAAATGTGCATAGAAACAGTACTGACCATGTACTCAGAAAATGTGACTTTTGTAGATGAAAAAATTCAATCAGAGAATTGAATTTTATAAAACATATTTCTAAAAAAATGTACTAAATATATACAAAAATCTATATAGAAAACTAGTGAAAGCTGAGTGAATATACGGAAAACCAATGAAAAACGTGAAAGAAAGAAACAGAAATGAAATAAAAATAATAAAAATGACAAAATAAATGAATAAATAAAGGAAGAGAAAGAAATTAATAAAACTGAAGAAAAAGAAAGAAAATAAACAAACTATGAAAATAGAGAAAGAAACTAAGTAAAATTGATGAATCCGATTGTAACTCAGTGGCTAGAATCGAAGAATAGTTATCGGGTTAACTTGGTCAGACGCTCACTGGCTCAACAGTTCGTTGTTGATAGCTTACTTCGGCAAAAAGTAATGTGTCTAGTGTACTGGCTTAGGAAACAAACCAGTTGTTTCCTCGTTAGTTTTGAAATTTTATAAAGTAGAAAATATATTTGAAAATACTTCATGGATTTTTTTTTAAAATACAAATTTGTAAATATCAAATAAATGAGAAAAACACAAATTTGTTTTTTTTTTTTGCAAATTGACTATCTCAAAATTTCAAAATATGTGAATAAATTATGAAAACAAGAGAATGGAAGAAGAAAAATAAAATATGCGAAAAAATGAAATCCACAAAGAAAATATTATTGAAGTTCACAAAATAGGCTGAAAACGGAGTTCAAATGTGGCATCCTACATTGTTTGACCCATTTAGCTTTGGGGGGAGGGGGCGGTCCTCGAATCATACTATTTCTTGGGGAAATAAGCGTTAAATAGGATATACCTTGGATAGGGAGAGCAATTGGTTGAATGGTACCCCTTGCAGGAGCCCCTCAAGGATCAATTTTGATGGGGCGAGAGCCCACTCTTAGTTATGGCCGTGTGTCATGCGTTTGACGCTCACTCGAACCATTGTGTACTTTATACTTCATCTACAATCAATACAATATAAGCAAGATGTGAAGTTTTATCCCTTTGAGGCGTGATGTTTTTGAATCGTACTATACCTTGGGAAGATAAACGTTAAAATAGGATATACCTTGGATAGGGAGAGCAATTAGTTGAATGGTACCCTTGCAGGAGCCCCTCAAGGATCATTTTTTATGGATTGAGAGCCCACTCTTAGTTACGGCCACGTGTCATGTGTTTGACTCGAACCATCGTGTACTTTGTACTCTATCTACAATCAATACAACATAAACAAGACGTGAAATTTTATCTCTTTGACAGGATTTGGACCTGAATAAAATACCATGTTTCTCTTTGTCCTGAATAAAACAACTCAAAACACCCTTCCTGTGATCTCTCGGATTCATCTCCGACAAGTATTGAGAGCAATTCGCAGCCCAGAACAGCAAGTGGGATACCATGCCCGTTGGAGATGAACCACCCACATTGTGGGCTGGCTCGGGTGATGGCTAGCAGCACACTACACGAAAGAGAGTAGGGATCAATAATGGAAAAACCACAAATATTTGTCTAAGCTTATTGTGAGACCATAGCAATGCTCAACTCAAGCGTTCGCCTTAATGGGACAACACGGTAGTGTGGTTTAAAAATGTAGTAATGCACGCTCTGTTTTTCTTTCTTTCCAGTGGTGATACAAATTGCAAATAAACACACATTAAAACTAGATTTAAAGAAAAGAAAACATCGACAACCATCCATGCACACCTTTGAAAAACCCCGTGGGAGAAAATATTATTTTGTTCATCTATTTAAAAAAATAATTCATCTAATTCAAATTTGTTCATCTAATTTTAAAAATGTTCTATAATACAAATTTTCTATATCATTTTCAAAAAGTGTTCATCAATTTCAAAATTTGTTCATCAAATATGAAATAATTTTAATCATTATTCAAAAAGCTCATAATAGTTTATACTGAATTCATTTTTTGTTCATTGGGATTTATAAATATTCATCAGAATTAAAACTTTATTCATTATATTCAAAATTTGTTCAGCAAATTGTAATTTGTTTCACCAAATTCAACATTTTTTGTCCAAATTCAAATTTTGTTCGTCCATTTTAAAAAAATTGTTCATCTAACTGAAAAATGTTCACCGTATTACAAATTTCTTCGACATGATGTTTAGAAATGCTCATCAAATTTAAAAATTATTGATTAATACCGAAACTGACTAGTATGTTCTCGTATAACTATCTTTTTGTTTTGAAATTGCAAACAATTTTTGTAATCACAAACATTTTTCAAATTCGTAAACAGCATTCGAATTCGGTGACAGATTTTGGCTCCAGGAAGTTTTGCGACCTTTTGATTTCCCAAATTATTTAAAAATAAAAACAGAAAAACAGAAGAAAAAATGGTGCCCCGCCTTCGCTCATAGGCCGGCCCAAATGGGCGCTTGAGGGGGGCCAAGAGGTGTGCGCTTAGATGGGCGCTTATAGGTGTGCGCTTAGTATGTTCTAAGAGCATCTCTAGTAGAACCCTCAAACCCTTAAAACAAAAATCAGTTTTAAGGGTTGAGAATTGCACATTTTTGACACTTTTAAGGGTTGAAAAACAGGGGCAAAGACTAGAACCCTCAAACCCAACCCTTATAACGGAATATTCTGTTATAAGGGTTGGGTTTGAGGGTTCTAGTCTTTGCCCCTACCCCAAACCTTAAAACTGTCATTTGACATTGCATAATTTTCACAAGACAAACATAATAAACCTTCAAACAAACACGGAAATAAAGATCATTGATGCATGGTTTAATAGTTTTTACATCACACAATCATCATCTTCTCCCTCTCATCGGCACCATCACCAAAAAGTTGCACTTGGCGCCATTTCCTAGACCACTTGCACATCCATCAAGCACCTCCATTGGAGTCATCCACAGCGCCATCGCCACCACCACGGAAAGTAGAGGACGCACCACGGAATATCCTCTTCCTCTCTGCGATGTCCTCCTTGTAGTCCTTCCACCATTGTAATTGTTCTTCATCCATGTCCTTCTTGGACATCATCATGTGCTCCTTCTCTTCCACCATGAGTTCTTTTCATACCTTTGCCTCTTTCACCTTGATCATCCTCTCCTCCAAGTCGGCCTTGCGCTTTGCTTCTTCACGTTTTGCTTCAACTTGTGCAAGCTTGACCTCTTTCTTCTTCTCGGTGATTAGAATCTTGGTCTCCAATGTCTTCCTAGTCAATTCCTCTCTTGCCTTCATCATTTGCTCCATCTTCTCCCTTAGGCTTGATGCCTCTCCTTCCATCTTCACCCTTTGCTTGCCCTTCTTGGTTCCCTCGGGCTTGCCCAAGTTCCTCTCCTTCTCCTCATCTTCACTATCATCCATCCTAAGCATTGCCGACTTCTTGGGTGCGGTCTCTTGATCCCTCAACTTCCACTTGTCAAAGGTTTGAAGAATTGCCCAAGCATGCTTAAATGGGAATGGCTTGCCCTTGGAAGCGGCCATCTCCTTGTACCTCATGCCGGCAATTGTCTCCTATCAAGCACACATAATCACATAAGAACCCACATAGTACACACACATAATGAAAATAGTGAAGATATATGTACTCACATAGTCACTCTCCACGGTTCCACTAGGTGGTGCATCCCTCACTTGGTCCATGGCCGCACTCCAACGAGCACAAGCGGGCTTCATCAACTCCCACCGGCCTTGAAGCGACCGGTAACTGCGAGAGAGGAACCCACAATTCTTCGGCTTGATCCTACAATAGTTGTCCTCGATCCTGTGCCAATACCTTTTACCGGTTTGATCGGTGCCGGTGGTTGCATCCATCCCCACAGATGCCCAAGCACGAACCAAGAGGATATCTTCCGCTTTGGTGTAGTTTGACGACCGCGCGTGTGGGCGGGAAGCGGCGGTGAATGCCTCCTCCCCTATCTCGGCCACCTCCTCCTCATCATCCCCTACATCCTCCTCGTCTTCTCCAACCTCCTCACCAGAGGGTTCTAGAGGCGGAGCCCCGAGGTCCACCTCCGCGTCTTGAAGGAGGTCCATGAACGAGGTTGGGTTTGCCATTTCCTCGAACACCTCGTGCGCGGCGGGAGGAGGTTCGGCGACGGCGACGACAGGGGGCGCGGGCTTCTTCCGCGCCGTGACCTTCTTCCGCTTGGGGGATGCGCCGGCGGCCTTCGAGGAAGCCCCTCGCGGCCCACGCGAGGAGACCTTCGGCCGGCTCTTCTTCGCGGGCTGGACGGTGGCCGGGGCGGGGGCGGCAGCGGCCGGGCCGGGAGGAGGCGGTGCGAGGCCCGCCCGCCTCCGCTTGGCCCCGACGTGGGTCGCCGCCACCACCTCGGCCACGGTGGCCGGGGTGTGCGGGGCGGGGGCGGGGGCGGGCGGGGCTGAAGCACGGCGGCCTGGGCGGGAGGGGCCGGCGTGGGGGCGGGCGGGGCCGGCGCGGAGGCGGCGGCCAGGGGATCCATGGCGCGGCGGCTGGGACGTGTAGTTTCCCTCCCGCGCTCGAGATGAAAAGGAGTGCGGGTTGGGATTGGGTTTGCCCTCCCAACCCTCACTTCTACAGGCTGCGAGGGCGTTTACAAGTTCGACCTCTAAAAGTTTTTACGGGTTTAAGGGTTTAAGGGTTCTAGTCTACGTCGTTTTTTCGACGAAAACTGTAAAAAAGCGGTTATTTTCCAGAATTTAAGGGTTTGAGGGTTCTACTAGAGATGCTCTAAGCCGCGCCTTTGTGGCCGCTAAGACATACGTGCGCCCATAGGCTGCCCACCTGGCCTGCCCCCAACAAGGCCGATGTGTCGGTTGCTAAGACCGCACGGGAGCGAGCTCCTCCTACCTGCCGCTCATTGCGACATTTCCTATTTGGCGCCACACGCAGTAGTTAACGTGTATTTCTTTTAACTGGCGCCTTTGGTGTTCCTCAGTAAGACAACCCATATAGATGCCGGTAGACAAATTTTAGGAGTATTCTATGAACTTTTTAAAATATTGATGATTTTATTTTAAATTTTAACAAATATTTTTTAAGATTGAAAATATTAAAAAATTTGAATATCGATGAACTTTTTTGAAAATTAATGAACCTTTTATAATGTATTCAAATTATATAAACTTTTTGAATATCGATGCACTTTTTTGAAATTTATAAACATTTGTTTTAAAATGAACGAATCTCTATCAAAATTGATGAAATTTTTTAAGATTTATGAACCTTTCTTTAGTTCAATGAACATTTTGTAAAAATATAAGAATTTTTTGAAAATCTATGAAAGTTTTTGAAATTTAATGATTTTTTGTAAAATCTATTAAACTTTTTCAAAATTGGGTTAACATTGTTCTCAACTTCAATATTTATTTTCAAAAATGATGAATCTTTTTCACAGATATGAACTTATTTTTCAAATGGATAAGCATTACTATTTAATACGATAAGCCTTTTTTATGTTGTATTTTTTACCATTTATGTTGTTTTTTTATTTTGGTAACAAATAAAAATTTTGGACGTTCTTTTCTACTGGATCAACAAGAAAAATACAGATAAAAAAACTGGGCAGCACGCTAATGGGTCGGTCTATGCCAGCAACACTGCAGGCGCCGGATTACTAATGTGCACTGCATAGGGGCTTCCGCTCATTGCGGCAGGAAATCCCGAGCTAGAATCCAGCCCACTAACGGTTGTTACTAATTAATTGAAGCACCGAAACCATAAAGAACAAACACGAAGAGGAGATCCGAATTATTTTAGGAAGTTTGTTTTTTAAACATGGATTGTTTTGTGGAACGAAACACTTTCTAAATTTACGAACAAAATTTAGAAAACTTAAACATTTTGGAAAAATAGGAATAATTTTTTGAAATGGGGACATTTTCTAAATTCCAAACAATATTTGAAAGCGCGGACATATTTTGGATTTCTCAAATAAAAGTTGAAGTCTTGAACTTTTTTGGAAAATTGTGATTTTTTTTAAATGGAACATTTTTTGAAACACGTAAGAAAATGAAAACGTGATTTGTTTTAAATTAAGGAACAAGTTTTGAAATTCCCACGAAAATTGGAAAAAAGGGAACATATTTCGAAGCTTTGAACATATTATGTCAAATACCTAAAAAAAATTAAAATCCAGAACATTTTCCAAAAATAGAAATAAAAATTGCGATTTTTTTAAAAAATTTGATGAATTTTTTTGGAACTTCAGAACATTTTTATAAAATCCAAAACATTTCTTCAAAATATAGAACATGTTTGCAAAATTCAAAGCGTATTTTCTAATACGCAAAATAATTTTTTCAAATTTGAGATCATTTTTGAAAATCTAGAACATTTTTTGAAGATCCACAACTTTTTTTAAAAAAAGCAATAACAATTTGAAGAATTTGAAGAATAATTTTTTAAAATACAAAACATCTTTTGAAAATCTGTTTTTTATCGAAAATCCACAACATTTTTGAAACTGAAATAGAAAATAGAATAAATAAATAAAACGGTTCAGGAAACCTTCTAGAAATTTTCCAAAACCGAAAAAATTGGTTGTTTCCAAAACCGAGGCGCTAGGACGTGAAACAGGCAGGGCCACACCCGAACGAGCGTTAGGAATCTCTTTGCGAAGCGCCCACAAGAATTCACAACGAGCCGCGAATAGGGATTCCCCTCATGGGACGCTGCGTGAGAGCAAAGAATGTGGCCTAGTGGAGACCACGATTTACGTGTCGAGATCGTCGAATGAACGTGCTTAGTGATCCTAGAAATCAATGTTCACCGAACACACAGAAATTGAATAACAAGAGTCGTACATCCATACAAATCGTTTGATACAATAAATGACCATTTCGATCAAATCTTTCATACATAGGGCCTTGAAGGCCAACACACCAGGTCGAAAGCGTGTATCCATGCCACCAGCCTTAACCTACAGGCATTCTGACTAGGAAGCGTCCTAACTCGCAGGATCGTCACCAAGTTACTCTTCACCATTTCTTGTTCTCTCATACCTGGTCAATGAAATAAATAGTGACAATCCAATGAGTACTTTGAATGTATTTGCAAACAGCTCATGATGCGGATTATGTATTTCAGTATAATGCAGCCTTTTGCGGAAAGTAGGTTTTATAAGTGCATAAACATGGTCAAGTATATAGATGGTCATGCATCACTAGGTAAATAGTAACTGTAAGAGCATGTTATAGATATCAACATAAATAATCCGATGACTGAGCACCTCATGTTCATCCTCCATATCAAGTCACCAAACTTGACAATATCATCTTTCTCAACCACGCACACACACACTTGGTTTATGCGGAAACGACTGGACGTAGTTTAAGCAGGATTATCCAACTGTCCTTGACAACGGACACGGCTATTCGAATAGTTTTACACTCTCCACAGGTTGTATGCTGTACCCACGAGATCTGGAAAACTTTCTTGTCATCCACGACTCGCGATATATAACATACCCGAGGTAAGTACCCGATCATTGCCTTTCCCCTGATGACACTAGACAAAGAGTCCACTCGATTGGTACCCAGCCCACATGATGTACGTCTTACGAGCACCAACCTTAGACCGTCTCATCCATGCGGGGACCAACGGTGTGGCCAGAACACGTAAACCTGGTACGACCCCGTCACGAGAGTGACCACATATCACTCCCGCCACTAGTAATGTGGCTCTTTGCTAGCACCGACCAAAGTAATCAATAAAGCCCCGTCCCACAAAGGGGTATCGTGGTCGTACATGTAAGGTTGGGATGGTCGAGACACCATAAATCTAATCCCGTTTCCGAACTCACTCACATAAAACATTCCCGGTGCACCACTTCTTTCACAAGTGGTTACCTAACTCAACATCATCACCCTCGGGCATTAGTGGCACCCGACGGGGTTTTCGTAAAACCTTTGATATCAACCTTGTGTTACCATCATCATGCACATGCTCTTTTTATGCGTAGCACTACTGTCTACTTGTCAACATATTATCAGTGTGACCCTCATAAATGCTAGGGGCATGCTCAATGCAAGTGCTCCAGAGGAGCTATCAGAAACACCATGTTGGGGGTGCACCGATCATCCTTAACTATATGCATCGGAGTAGAGTAACCAATGTGTCATGCATAGAAGTATTTTTTAGACATGGTCAAAGAGCTGCTTGCCTTTGCTCACATAAGTCCTCGGGGTCTTCGAGGTCTTCCTGTCCAACTCCGACTACTCCGTCTACCCCGTCAACTATCATCGGAAACAAACACAGTAAGCCAACACCAAGCAGAAACAAAAGTGTTATATAGATAGGAGTTTTATTTTTCTTGGACCACTCTCATCATAAGAAAAATACCTGAAGCTTGTTATAGGAGATCGGGACCATCGGGGATTTTTGAATGGATCAAAGGAGGAATAGGTGATCCTCTATGAAGCTTATAGAAAATATTTGACACAACATGATTTGAGGAACATTTGGGAAGTTGTTTCACTCGATTTGGAGTTGGTATGAATATTCTAGAGATTGTACAATATTGGATAAATAGCAAAAGGGGCTATTTATTTAATGCAACAGAATCATGCCAGATAAAAATGTTGAGTAAGGCTTCAAATATAGTGCATGATATAAGAAGGCTCTCCAATTGGAATCACTCCATTTGGAGTTGATTTGAATCCTCTAGGATTTTCGAAAGGTGGTGTTTAAAATATTCAAATGGGCATTTGAATATTAACCCCACAGAAAGTCTTTCAAAAAATGTGCAATGCAGATATATGGATAGGTCTTGATTTTAGAAACTTGCAGAAACTTGAATCATCAGATTTGGAGTTAAAATAATTTAAATATGGATTTTTGAAATTTTCTGGTGAAAAAAATGAGAAGGGGTTTCTACCACAGGGGCTATCCTGCGCCTACTCGTGCTGGGGAGGAGGTGGGCCGGCCCATTGGCTCGGCCTGGCGAACAGGGGAGGCCATGCAGGAGGCGCAACCCCCAAATACGCCTTCGATGAAGGGGAGGCGCAAAATGCCTGGGGCGCCTCCACTTAACAGGTGGGCCTCGGTCCTGGCTTGCTTACAAGTGGGGCCTGGCCGCCAGGTCATCTTCCTCCTCTCGCTCGAGCAGGGAGGAGCGAGGGTGAAAGGACGTGGATGTCGCCTAGAGGGGGGGGTGAATAGGCGCTTTAAAATAATTACGGCTTAGGCTTGAACAAATGCCGAATAAAACTAACGTTTAATTTGTCAAGCACAAAACCTACAACAACTAGGCTCACCTATGTGAAGCAACAACTTAGGCTAAGCAAGATAAACAACTAAGTGATAGCAAGATATATGACAATAAACAATATGACTATCACAAAGTAAAGTGCATAAGTAAAGGGTTCGGGTAAGAGATAACCGAGGCACGCGGAGACGATGATGTATCCCGAAGTCACACCCTTGCGGATGCTAATCTCCGTTGGAGCGGTGTGGAGGCACGATGCTCCCCAAGATGCCACTAAGGCCACCGTAATCTCCTCACGCTCTCGCACAATGCAAGATGTCGTGATTCCCCTAAGGGACCCTTGAGGGCGGTCACCGAACCCGTACAAATGGCAAACCTTGGGGGCGGTCACCGATACCCGTACAAATTGCTCGGGGCAACCTCCAAAACCTAATTGGAGACCCCGACGCTTTCCCGAACCTTTACACCACAATGATTGAGCTCCGAGACACCACCAAGCTTCTAGGACGCCAAAGCATCCACGAAGAACAATATCTAGGGTACTAAGTACCAAAGGTAATAAGCTTCTCAAACTTCACTTCCACGTTTCACCGTGGAGAACTCAAACCGATGCAACTAATGCAATGGCAAGGGCACATGGAGTGCCCAAGTCCTTCTCTCCCAAATCCCACCAAAGCAACTAATGCTAGGGAGGAAAATGAGAGGAAGAACAAAGAAGAACACGAAGAACTCCAAGATCTAGACCCAAGGGGTTCCCCTCACTTAGAGGATAAAGTGATTGGTGAAAATGTGGATCTAGATCTCCTCTCTCTTTTTCCTGAAGAACTAGCAAGAATCATTGGAGGGATTGAGAGTTAGCAAGCTCGAAGAAGGTCAACAATGGGGGAAGAACACGAGCTAAAGAGATAAGGTTCAATGGGGAAGAAGACCCCCTTTTATAGGTGGGGAAAAATCCAACCGTTAAGCCTCACAGCCCGCACAGAGCGGTACTACCGCTCATGGAGTGGTACTACCGCTCGGTAGGTTCACCAACCATGCCGAGGTCAAAAGGTACGCAAAAAACAGTCCGACGGAGCGGTACTACCGCTCCTGGAGCGGTACTACCGCTAGGGAGCGGTAGTAAAAAATTAGTACCGCTCCGGGGGCGGTACTACCTCTCCGGGGGTGGTACTACCGCTCGCACCAGGAGCGGTACTACCGCTGGAAACTGAAACTGCTGTAACTTTCGCATACGGACTCCGAATTCAACGAAACCAAGTTTGTTGGAAAGCTAATGACATGGTCTAACACAATGTTGATAGACATAAGCTCTAAAACTCACAAATAGAAACACCAAACAAAAACCAAGAAGTATGATGCAAGGATGCAAATGGTTTGAGCTCTCAACGAACGATACGATCAAGCTACTCACTTGAGAGCCCCCCTTGACAGTACGACAATCTATCCTAAAACAGAAAACCTATCAAGGGCAAACCTATACCTTGCACCTCGTCCTCTTGAGTTAGATGACGACGATCTTGGCTTCCTCAAGATGGACCACCTTTCTTGATTGCGTTGGCTTGATGAAGAGTAGTTGATTGCTCCCCCATACACACTATGGGTGAGCCGCTCTTCAGCATATCTTCACAAGTCCATTGCTACCAGAATGGACGGCAAGCATCAAGCATGATATATTTGTGCTGATCCACGTGAACTTGCACACTGCAATCTTGATGACGATCACCACTTGACGTCATCCTTCATGGGTTGTATGAGATCTTCCTTTTGACGCAAGCCCATGGAAGCACACCTAACCCCCACATAGAACTCTCACAAAGACCATGGGTTAGTACACAAACACGTAATGGACAATGCTTACCATACTATGGGATCACTTGATCCCTCTCGGTACATCTTGTATGCTTTGTGTGTTGATCATCTTGATTTACTCTTTGTTTGAGATCTTGATCAACCTTGTGTCTCTATGACCATTCTTTGGATAATACCTTGAGTACCATCTTGGTCATCATATAAACTCCTTGAACCCAACAGATGGACTTCAAGAAGTGCCTATGGACAAATCCTATAAATATAACTTAAGGCAACCATTAGTCCATAGGAATTTTCATCAATTACCAAATCCACATATGGAGATATATGCTCTAACAATCTCCCCCATTTTGGTAATTGATGACAACCACTTCAAGAGAGTTTATGTAAGAAATAAGCATAACCAAGCGCACACATACAAAGCAATAATGCATGCGTGCAAGATGTAAATGTTTACGCAATAAAAGCAAAACCCTCTAAACATATCCAAAGTAAACTCTCTAAACTTCTCCCCATTGACATCGATTGCCAAAATGGACGAAAAGTTTAGAAAGCCAATATAGTAGGTGGTCCTCCAAAAAGTGTGTAATTCTCAGCAAATGAGTGCAAAGAATACACAAATACAATGATAAGTAGTTGGAGGAAAACAAACTATATTGAGGACCCAAAGATTGCAAATAAAAGGATCGTATGCCACAAAGACATACAAAAAATAGTGGCAATCAATCAAAATATACCAGATGGAACAAACAATCATATGGTCCTTAGAACCACATGAATAAAAGATATTATGATAAAGGCAACAGAGTGTTTTATCAAAACTAGAGAAGCTCCCCATGATTTGTGCACTAATACAAGATTTTTGTATTTGATACAAGTGCACAAAATAGGATCGTTGCTCCCCCAAAATTAATAAAAACACACAACGAGCGCAAGAAGATAGATGAGACAAAAATCATATCAATTGCACAAAACAAATGGTTGAGCAACATGTAAAAGAAGCAACTTAAGAATAGGCTCAACCAAAATAATGTGTGTGAGTCATGGCAAAGCACTTGAGAAGACTAAGATAAGGATGAGCATTACTCATCAACATTGTATTGATGAAATGAGACACAAAGTGCAAGACATATCATTCCCACACACACATACTAGAAAATGGGTTCACAAGCTTACTAATAAACAAAATAAGAACCAACGCTTGTGACAACCCATGGTGAAGATAGGAAATAAGAACCTTGTCAAGAAGAGGGATACCAATCGAAATGGAAAAACCCTCATCAAGACAAGCATGAGGAAAAATAATCTTCACGGCCAAAGAGTGCATCAAGATGTAGGAAAATAAGATACGCACTCAAGACAAATCCTTTCACGAAGCCACCAAAAACTGAAAAAGGAGATGCAACGGTGGACGTAAAAGAAAAGAGGATATTAATTAGAGATGTAACTTCTCTCATGTGTAAAAGATTCTAAGTAGAAGACAATCATGATGATATATATCCACAAAGAAGGATGTACACACGAAATGGATACAAGAAGGAACAAACTAGATATCCAAAAGGAAGTCATAAATATATCAATAAGATCTTTGCTTGGAAGCATAACACATGGCCTAATATTTTCTTATTGTACAATATGAACTTCCAACATACGAACATCAAAGACATCCCAACTAGTAATAAGACATCATCGTTTGGATGCTTTGAGAAAGGAAACAAGTACTACAAGAACGAATCAAGAGATTCATGGCATGATGCAACCTGGAAAAGAAAAGACACGTTTGGGCCTTTGCAAGAAAAGAATGCATGAAGTAGATACTTGTTACCGAGACAACACTGGGTTGATGTAGTAGATAGTTGTTCATTGATCATCCTAACTTGGCTCCAATAATCACATGGTCTCAACACCTTCCTTATAGGTGAGCCGAGCATCCAATGCATCTCCAATTGTCCTGGAACAACAAAGACAAACAAAATGGTGCCCAAGCTCATTGGGACCAAAGAGTTAGAAAACCAACAATACATAGGACAAACTCCACATACATATGTGCACATAGATATGAATTTGAATTTCATGCACACTTTAGCCAATTTATGACAAGGTGGAGTTTCCCCTATATATTGGGTCAAAGAAAGAAAGCAAGCAAAAGAAGTTGTATATAGTAAATATGCATGCTCAAGGCTTTCAAGAATCAACTCAACACAAAGTTGACAATACACAAAAAGACAAGGTATCAATTCATAATAAGATGCCAAACGAAAAACTATCACTTGAAGGATATCAATGAAAAGATACATCAAGGAATGAGATATCCATTGACACATGCCAAATAAAAGGAAACAAGATACCAATTGAAGGAAAACAAACACGAGGTATCTAGTTTCCAAAAGAGAGCTAGGTTCCAACAAACCAAACCCTCGACAAATTTTCATGATGGCACAAAGAATCATAAAGAGCAAAACTTGCCTCCCATCAACACACACTTGATGGGGATCAAAAGACTTTATGATGGGCGAGTAAAGAGAGTGTTCTAAAGAAAATAGGATAGCTCCCCCAAGAGATGTGCATTATATAGAATTTGCATTTAAATACAAAATGCACAAGATGGGATCATCACTTTCTCTATATCTATAAAAATACTAGACATGTTAAAATAGATCAACAAGAGGTAAGGAAGACAAACGAAACACAAAATCCAATGTAAAGACGATTAGCAATTCCTACCACATGATGGGAATACCAATTGTCAAGGACAAGAAGTATTTTGGAAATAATACTCATTGGTAGATCGGAAATATATCCAACATCATCTTTACCCATAAAACACAAGCAAATGACACTTGTAGAGCTAACATGCCACCTAGGAACAAGATAATTTACAATATCAACACTAAGTGGCAATACCTCAAATGTACACATTTTCTAGGCTTGTAATATGCACATAGAATATTACTCCCCCATAATGTGATAACCCAACAATATTAACAAGTGGCAAATTAAAACCAACAAGAGATAATTAATGGACTATATATAATTTGAATTTCTCATGAGTAAGGCATACCACATAGAAACTATATAATCTTGAAATATCAATACTAAATGGTATTCCTCATGTATACACATTTATAGTATTGTGAGGTGTGCAAAGCACATCACTCCCCCACATTGGGATAATCCATTAATCTCTCACAAGAGCCAACAAAGATACAAACAAGATACAAAAAAGGCTCATTACAAGACTCACATGTACATGATGTGCAAACCAACATACACATACTCGATTACTCAAGATAAGAAAGTTGGAAGCACACCATATACAAACACATGCAAGGTACAAAACCACAACATGCAAAGGGGCAAGCAACAAACAATGTAAACAGTTTAAGTACAAGTTACCGCAAGGAGGCACATTGATATAAGATAGAAACTCGATAATACAAATGACTTGGCTTGAGAAAATATGAATGATGAAGACCCCTTAATTCTTCATTATGTATCCAAGTCTCTAATGTCCTCCACAAACACCTATTTCTCAAGTTTGAGCTTGTTGGTCCCCAACCACGTTGGGTCCTCAGAGGTTAGTCACAATAGGCCTGGCAACCCAAATTGTACTTTTCTTGACACCACTTTGAGTACCAACAAACTTGGCAAACACATTGCCAACCTTATCCTTCCCAAGTGAATAGATATCACCAATAATGATTGTGTTGGATAAATTACCTCTCGTGCAAGAAGAAGCGAAGTGACCCTTCTCACGACATAAGTAGCAACATCTACCATTTAATTTCTTCCCTATTGATTTCTCAACATGAGGAGTGTTGGCTTGGGTCTTCTTGTGAAGGCGCCTTTCTTCAACTTGTAGTTGAGTGTGTGAGTGCACTTGTGGCCTCTTCCCTTGTTGCTTGTGACTTTGGGGCTTCTTCTTTAGTGGGCAAGATCTAACATGGTGCCCTTCAATTTTTCACTTGAAGCAAATAATCTTGGCCGAATTCTTGACTTGTTCTTGGCCCTTCTTCTTGAAGCTTTTGGACTTATTCTTCTTGTTGGAGTTGAATCCAAGTCCATATTTGTCATTTGGGCATTTTTGCCCACACAAGACATTGTTGAGTGTGGACATTCCTTCATGACTCTTTTCCAAGTCTTTCTTCAAGGAAGTGACTTGGGCCTTGAGCTCTTTGATTTCCTCTACATGGTTAGTATCAACACAAGTACTAGAGGAAGTATAAGCTTCATTGTTAGAGCAACAATGCATGGGAAGTAATTCATCACAAGATGTAGCAACATTGTGAGTAGATGAATTACGAGGACTAGCACATGGCAATATAGCTTTTTGACTAGAAGTAGTGCTAATGTCCACATGAGGCTCACTCGATGTTACCTTGGTAGTAATAGCCTCATGAGCTAATTTTAGCACATTATGGGATACTAGAAGATCATCGTGAGAGCTTGTGAGCATTACATGACTTTCTTCCAATTGCCCATAATTGCTAGATAGCAACTCGAGTTGAGCCCTTAGCTCAACATTCTCCTTTAAAATGGATGCTTCACAAGAAGTAGAATTAGTAGCACAAGCATCATTATTAACAATAAGAGGAGAATGCAACTTGGCAAGCTCTTTAGCATATGAAGCTTCAAGTTGAGCATGAGACTTGGTGAGTTCGATGAGCGAACTCTTAATAGCCTTTGAGCCATTTTCGAGGTGCTCATAGTCCTCAACGAGTTTAGCATGTGCAACTTCAAGCTTGTCGTTTTTAGTTCTAAAATCATTAGCCACCTCGAGAGCTCTATCATGGCATTCCTTTAATCTAGATAATTCTATAGCAAAGGTTTCCTCAAGAGGTTCCTTGGTGGCTTGTTCATTTTCAAGAGCTTGAGATAGCTCCGCAATCTCGTTAGTGTATTCATGCTCATGACCTTCCATTGTCTCAATGGTGGACTCATGCTCCTCGAGATGAGCTTCCAACTCCTCAATGTATTTCTTACCCTCAGTGGCAATAGACATGATTTCCAAGAAGTTGGAACAAGCAAGTTTATTCTTATAAAGAGATTTAAAAATCATTTCACCCTTAAATTTTAAGGATGCAATATTATCACTCTCTTCATAATTATTCTCATCCCATTATCATCAACATCATCATCATGAGATATAATGGGATTCAAAGTAGGAGATACCTTTGAAGCCTTAGCCAATCGGCAAAAGTGAGTCACAATAGATGATGATGTAGGATCCCTTGAAGCATCATTCAAGGCCACATCTTGTTCCATGGAGTGATGAATTTCCTCTACATTGTTAGCACACCAACTCGAGGAAATATATACATTTTTATCATGGCAACAAGATATAGGAAGCATATCATCATGAGATTTAGTCAAGCAGTTTTTACATGATATGCGAGGACTATCAACACAAGCATGTAAAAAATTTAGAGTGCTCGAAGTGTTAATGCCCAAAGATAAAGCATTGCAATAATATAGTGATGAGGGATCATCAACAATAAACCCACTATCATCGTTGCAATGATTACCACTACTCACCATATCATTACCGTGTGGCAATCCATATGTAGGTGAAGTAGATGAAGTTGAGAAGACCACATGACCGGAGGTGGAGGGAGAACAATCATTCCCACAAATCTTGGACATACCATATTTACCTTGACGCTTTGTCCACAACTCATGAGCATCCCGGAATGGCATGAGTTGAAATATAACTACATTGCTCAAAGCATCAAAAAGCACATTAGAAGCTTGAGCATTGAGATAAGAGTTTTTCTCATCCTCTAAAGATATATTTGAGAATCCTTTGGAGGATAAAAACCCATATATACAATTCGCTCTAAATTTGGATCCAAGACCCGAAAGTGATTAAGCATGCGAATTACCCAAACATCAAAATTTGTGCCATCGAAACTAAGAGTGTCAGTGAATCCTAAACCCCTAGTCGACATCCTTACTCTCTAGTTGGTTAAACCTAATAAAGAGAGACCTAGCTCTGATACCAATTGAAAGGACGTGGATGTCGCCTAGAGGGGGGGGGTGAATAGGCTCTTTAAAATAATTACGGTTTAGGCTTGAACAAATGCCGAATAAAACTAACGTTTAATTTGTCAAGCACAAAACCTACAACAACTAGGCTCACCTATGTGAAGCAACAACTTATGCTAAGCAAGATAAACAACTAAGTGATAGCAAGATATATGACAATAAACAATATGACTATCACAAAGTAAAGTGCATAAGTAAAGGGTTCGGGTAAGAGATAACCGGACGATGATGTATCCCGAAGTTCACACCCTTGCGGATGCTAATCTCCGTTGGAGCGGTGTGGAGGCACAATGCTCCCCAAGATGCCACTAAGGCCACCATAATCTCCTCACGCTCTCGCACAATGCAAGATGTCGTGATTCCACTAAGGGACCCTTGAGGGTGATCACTGAACCCGTACAAATGGCAAACCTTGGGGGCGGTCACCGATACCCGTATAAATTGCTCGGGGCAACCTCCAAAAACCTAATTGGAGACCCCGATACTTGCCCGAAGCTTTACACCACAATGATTGAGCTCCGAGACACCACCAAGCTTCTAGGATGCCAAAGCATCCACGAAGAACAATATCTAGGGTACTAAGTACCAAAGGTAATAAGCTTCTCAAACTTCACTTCCACGTATCACCGTGGAGAACTCAAACCGATGCAACTAATGCAATGGCAAGGGCGCACGGAGTGCCCAAGTCCTTCTCTCCCAAATCCCACCAAAGCAACTAATGCTAGGGAGGAAAATGAGAGGAAGAACAAAGAAGAACACGAAGAACTCCAAGATCTAGACCCAAGGGGTTCCCCTCACTTAGAGGAGAAAGTGATTGGTGGAAATGTGGATCTAGATCTCCTCTCTCTTTTTCCTGAAGAACTAGCAAGAATCATTGGAGGGATTGAGAGTTAGCAAGCTCGAAGAAGGTCAACAATGGGGGAAGAACACGAGCTAAAGAGATAAGGTTAAATGGGGAAGAAGACCCCCTTTTATAGGTGGGGAAAAATCCAACCGTTAAGCCTCATAGCACGTACAGAGCGGTACTACCTCTCATGGAGTGGTACTACCGCTCGGTAGGTTCACCAACCATGCCGAGGCCAAAAAGTATGCAAAAAACAGTCCGACGGAGCGGTACTACTGCTAGGGAGCGGTAGTAAAAAATTAGTACCGCTCCGGGGGCGGTACTACCTCTCCGGGGGTGGTACTACCGCTCATGGAGCGGTACTACCGCTCGCACGAGGAGCGGTACTACCGCTGGATACTGAAACTGATGTAACTTTCGCATACGGACTCCGAATTCAACGAAACCAAGTTTGTTAGAAAGCTAATGACATGTTCTAACACAATCTTGATAGAAATATCAATAAGAAGCAAGTGAGAAAATTCTCATAAGAAAATGGTGAGAACCCTTCTTCGAATAAGACCGTTAAATACTCCCAACATCGAAAACATCATAGAAGATGCATATGGACTCCGTTTTCGATGAACTCAAGCTTGTCATGAAGATGAACATAAGCTCTAAAACTCACAAATAGAAACACCAAAGAAGAACCAAGAAGTATGATTCAAGGATGCAAATGGTTTGAGCTCTCAACGAACAATACGATCAAGCTACTCACTTGAGAGCCCCCCTTGACAGTTCGACAATCTATCCTAAAACAGAAAACCTATCAAGGGCAAACCTATACCTTGCACCTCGTCCTCTTGAGTTAGATGACGATGATCTTGGCTTCCTCAAGATGGACCATCTTTCTTGATTGTGTTGGCTTGATGAAGAGTAGTTGATTGCTCCCCCATACACACTATGGGTGAGCCGCTCTTCAGCATATCTTCACAAGTCCATTGCTACCAGAATGGACGGCAAGCATCAAGCATGATATATTTGTGCTGATCCACGTGAACTTGCACACCGCAATCTTGATGACGATCACCACTTGACGTCATCCTTCATGGGTTGTATGAGATCTTCCTTTTGACGCAAGACCATGGAAGCACACCTAACCCCCACATAGAACTCTCACAAAGACCATGGGTTAGTACACAAACACGTAATGGACAATGCTTACCATACTATGGGATCACTTGATCCCTCTCGGTACATCTTGTATGCTTTGTGTGTTGATCATCTTGATTTACTCTTTGTCTGAGATCTTGATCAACCTTGTGTCTCTATGACCATTCTTTGGATAATACCTTGAATACCATCTTGGTCATCATATAAACTCCTTGAACCCAACAGATGGACTTCAAGAAGTGCCTATGGACAAATCCTATAAATATAACTTAAGGCAACCATTAGTCCATAGGAATTGTCATCAATTTCCAAAACCACATATGGAGATATATGCTCTAACATAGGGAGACAGAGCCAGTGGCACGAGCGCTCGGCCACGGCGGCTACATCCACCTATGGTAGCGCCCCGGCCACCAGCAGGCTCGGGGGGGGGGGGGGGGGGCGCTCTCGTCTTGTCTACCCTCCAACGCTGGGAGGCACGAGATCGAGCGCCCATCAGCCACTGCAGCTCGGGCGTCGGCGGCCACGATGCTCAAGATTCTGGCCACCAAAGGGAAAATGGAGAGAGGGGAGGGGCTCCCGCTGGCTAGGAGTGGACCATAGGGGAGGCTAGGGGCAAGGGGGAGCCCCTGGTTGGTCCGGGCTTGAGCGGAGCCGAGGGGCGGTGATGGGGGCCATGGGGAGGGGAGGAGGGTGCGAAGCTCCAATGGGTCCTGGAGGTTGCTAGGAGGGAGGAGGGACTGAGGGAGAGCAAGAGAAGGCTCGGGGTCAAGGAGATAAGCGAGGGGGTCACAGGGAGAGCTCGGGGGCTCTCGAGTGCTCTCTAGCATGGGGGAGCATGCGTCACAGAAGGAGCTTGGAGGCAAGCTGGCATCGGGAAGGGGCTGGACTGGTCAAAGGGAGCTTGGTGGCGCGCTAAGACACGCTGCAACGGTCGGTATGGCCTGGAGGAAGAAGACAAGGTGCGGAGGGAGGTGGTCACCACGACCACCTTCTGTCTACAGGGTCCTTATGACCAGTAAAAGGTGTGTGGAGTGTGGGGCATGCTTGCTGGGGTGTGACTGAGGAGTTTGGTCTCTTGTGGAGCTAGTTTGAATGGGTTTTGACTGCAGTTTAGTTTGCAGCAGCAAACTTAAGGCTAACAATGTGGGCACTTACTCGAGGGTTACTGGGGGAAACCATGTCTAGCAGTCTTAGGCATGGAAGGACTACAATCCTGCCAATTTTCAGCTCAGGAAAATGAGTTTAGCTAGCAGTTGGAGTTCAAAGCTATATCTCAGCCAAAAATCAAGTTTCAGGTGTGCTGCTCATATTTCCCACATGAGCATGCTATATTTTGATTTGAAATGATGCATTAGCATCCTAGAGATGTCGTGGAAGAATGTGGGGGCTTTGTCTTAAGCACAAGTATAGCAAGAGGGGTAAAAATGGTGCTGCCAAGGTAAAAATGAGAGGTAGCTACATGGAGTCACCCTCCAAAAATTGACCAATGGCCATGGGAAGATTACTGGAGGTAAAAGGTAACTATAGAGAGTTGTGGTAAAAGTTTAAACTCAAGGAGATAAGTGGAAGGGGCCAAAGTAGCAGCTTTGGTAAATGCACACAAGGTGTTTGATGGATGCTAGGGCTACTAGATGGATTCTAATTGATATGAAACTTAACAGGATCACATAATAGATGAAAATAAGCTTGGACACCAAATTTGGGATTTTGTGGAGAAGGTTTCCAATGTAGACTTGAAAAACCCACGAAATGGGCAGAAATGACTTTCTGCCTACAAAACCATGCAAGTAAATCCCCACAAATCCACAACTTTGTGTGGGGGCGTTATTTGAGCATTAAAGCACACTCAAATAGTTTGGGATCAAATAGAGAAACTTTATAATGTAAAGTTTTCCAAAGTTAGAAATCAACGCAGAAGGTTTTGAGGAGTTTGGCACAAGTTCATCTGTTCTCCTTGATGCACCACTTGGTGTGGATGTATTATTAGTGTATAAGAACATGTCCACCAAATTTAAGCACAAATGGAGACATTTGGCAATGCATAGTTGCTCAAACTTGCATCTGAAAAGATAGGGTTTTAGAATAATTAAGTGGATCTACTGAACTTGGATTGAGATGAAACTTGGCAAGATCATCACATATATCATATGTGACATGCTCGAATGTTGCAGGACTTTACTGAGAATATTTCTTATAGAATATTTCAAAAGCTTGAAATAGGGAGGAAGGATTTTGAAGAGTTTTGCCAAATATTTTAAACATGACCATGTGTTGAAACATCTATATATGGTATATATATGCCCACCAAGTTTCTTTAAATTTTCACAATTATTTTTAAAGCAATAAAAATAACTTTCCTTCATAACTGGCCATTTCTGGCCTCAGAGAAAGGTATTTAAAATAAAAAGGTAAAATAAATTTAAAAATAATAATATTGTGGTTTTGGGAAGTAATTTTGATAATGAGTTTTAAATAAAACATTTGGTGAAAAATAACTTCCCTAATTTGAGGACTTGTAATACAAATCCCAACTCAAGAATTTTGAAAGCTTAAATCAAGGAAATGCATTTTGGTGAAAATAATATTTGATAAAAATAGTTTATGGTCCTATTCAAATGGCATGATCATTAGACAAGGATTTGGGTCAAGGAGGTGAGTCTAGAGAATAGAAGGAACATTGGGATTCAAACACAAGCAAACAAGCAAGCAAGGAGCAATCACATTAAGTATCACAATCAATCATTAAAATTTTAATTGATCCTAATTTTTTAGATAAGATAGTTTAGTCAGGAAAGTCAAAAACACAGGGTGTTACAGTCCCTCTCAAGGTTTGAACTGATCCACTACCTTCCTAAGCGGTAGGAGTGTGCCTAACCACCAAAACAACTCAAATATAGTGAATGATAAAAGCGCCAACTGTATAAAAACATGCGATCGCGCTATGTATTGCATGTCTACTATATCATTTGTTTTTTTGAATTTTGATAAAAAGTCATGAATTTGACGAGAGGGGAGGTACGATTTTTTTAAGGTGTGGCGAAATCTACTGGAGGTCAAAAGCTATGGAGTCGTGTCGGACAGATTCTATCATCGTCCACGCATAGAAGTGACCAAGTGGAATGCGGACGACCATTGTCTCCTCCAACCTGGACGGAATGACACTCCAGTCAACGGATCCAGACTAATGAGAGTCAGATCCATCGCTCATCTGGATCATTTTTCTGTGATCGATTAGTGTCCGGACGGCCTGCTCGGATTTAAGAGGTCCGACTGTAGATGCTCTAAGCCCTCAGTTCACGGACCTCCACAGGCTACGCTATTGTCACTCCCCGCCTGTTCATCGCGACCTGGACAACTGTCACCGCTATTATAGCTGCTTAGGGTTGAGTCTCTTGTGCCTGTGCGGGTGGGGTTGGTCGCGTGTCGTGCATGGGCACTCGATCGAATCGAGCTCGACGAGTTCCTCGCACAACAGCTGGATGGGTCGGCCCATCAGGCCAACAAGCTTTTCTTTCACCTTTTTTGGATGTGCTCGAATGAGACAAACAGATAAATACATGGTTATGTACTACCTTCGTTTCCAATTATAAGTATTTTAGAGATTTTACTACAGATTAAATACGAAGCAAAATAAGTGAATCTATAGTGTACCATATATATGTCCATGTAGTTTATAGTAAAAATCTTTAGAAAGGCTTATATTTAAGAACAGGCAAAGTATAAATTTTTGTTACCCACGATTAAGGTATGACGACTGCCATATCTTGCCCGTTGGGGCCCTCCGCTAGTGAATTTGATTATGTTCATCAATTTTGAACAAAAGATCACGGAATTGAAAAAAGCGTTCATTGATTTTGATTTTCTTTATCAAATTGTAAATAAGTATATCAAATTTCAAAAACTTAATCAAACTTGAAAAATTTAATTAAATTAGGAAAAAGTTCATTGAATTAGAAAAAGGTTATCAAACTTGAAGAAAGTTCATCAAATTTTAAAGAAGTTCAACAAATTTGAAAAAAGTTCATTAGTTTTTACAAAAGTTCATCAGTTTTGAAAAAAGGTTCATCAATTTGAAAAGGTTCATTGATTTGAATAAAGGTTTGTTGATCTTGAAAATAAATCATTGATGTGAAATAAAGTGCATGAATTTTTAAGAAAGTTCAACAATTTGACAAAAATCACACATTTAGTAGAAAAGTAGAAAAAAACGCGAACAAAACAGTTTCCAAGAAAAAAGAAAAAAAGAAAGAAGAAAGAAGAGTTGGCTGCGTGGTTAGGGCATCATGCATATACTCCCGCCATCTCATAATATAAGAAACTTTTTGACACTACATGTAGTAGAAACGATATCGCTAGTTTCAGTGCCACCCACGCTAGCAGTTTTCTGAAAAACAAATAGAGAAAAAAAGAAAAAAGGGTCGGCCCAGTGCAGCGTGAGGGTATGTGCCTCATTGCGTAAGGACCTAAAATGGGCGCTTAAAGGGCAAAGCTTATTTAGCGCCACATGCGCCGGCCACACACAAATTTTGTTAACCGGTGCCTACAACGCTACGCAATGGACCGATCCATCTAGAGATCCTGTGTGTGTTTTAGTTCGTGAACTTTTATCCAAATCGATGAACTTTGTTGAAATCGGTGGACTTTTTTGAAAATCAATGAACTTTTTTCTTGGAATGGGTGAACTTTTCTCAAAATCGGTGAACATAATATAAAATTCATGAACTTTTTCGAAATCAATGAGCTGTTTTTAAAAATAATGAACTTTTCGAAAATCAAAGATTCTTTTTGAATTCTGTGAACTTTTCGAAAATTCATGAAAATATTTCAAAAATTGGCGAACTTTTTTTCATAATCAATGAATGTTTTCGCAAATCTAAACTTTTCTGAAATTATATGAACTTTTTTCGAGTTTTTAATGACCATCGCGTTCTACTTGGGCTGGCCCATGAGGAGTAGAGCCGCAGGGGCGGTTCCTCTAACCGGTGCTGAAGGCGCCACATAGGAGGTCTTCGCTTAAGGTGCCATTTTGTTTTGAAACGGAAAAGGGGGAGCTCCTATGTGGCGCATTTAGTGCCACTTGGAAAATCGACGCCTGCGGCGCCCCTCCTCACGGGCCGGTCCGTGTAGACTGTGGTTGGCTATTAAAAATTCGAAAAAGTTCACAGAATTTTAAAAAGTTCAGATTTGTAAAAAAAAGGTTCAATGATTATATAAAAAAGTTCGTCGATTTTTAGAATATGTTCATAGATTTTCAAAAATTTCATAGAATTTGAAAAAACAATCATTGATTTTGCAAAAAAGTTCATCAATTTTTAAAAACAATTTATTGATTTTTAAAAATTTCTCGAATTTTAGAATATGTTCAACGATTTTCAATAAAATTTCACCGACTAAAAAAATATCATCGACTTTCAAAGAAGTTCAAGATTTCTAAAAAGTTCATTGATTTGGAAAGAAGTTCATGAACTAAAACACATACATGATCTCTAGATAGACCGGCCCATCATGAAAGCGCTGCAAGCGTCGATTAGCAAAAATTGTCTATAACACGCTCCTATGGCGCTAAATAGGATATTCCCGGAAATGGCGCTGTTTAGGAATTGCCCGCCTAGACTTCCTCCAGCACGCCGCGTGCTGAATAGGAGCCCTCCTATTTAACGCTCGTGAACGTCTAAAGGGCGTGGCTTCGCTGAAGCACACCCACCCGACGGCCCACTGTCGCTTCACTGTTTTTTTCTTTTTCTGTTTTCTTTTCTTTTCTTTTACTTTTTTTTGCGGAAGTCATAGGTTTTTATTTCAATATAACAGAATTACAATCCTTAGCAACGAGATCGCTCGCGAAAGGAGGAGAATTGCCCAGCCAACAAGCCGTACTATCCCCACATCGATCATAATTTGCTAAACAGTCTGCAACTCTATTTTGATCGCGAGAAACTTTTACAGAAATAAAAACCCTATCACTTAGAAGGAACTTAATCTCTTTGATCATATGACCATAGGCTGAGTTATCCAACGAGGTGTCTGTTAGCGCGTTGATAGCCACCGCATAATCCGAATGAATCATAATAGTAGCGTCTGAATGCTCAGTGTTAAGCTTAATACCCTCCAGAACAACATGTAACTCCGCTTCAAGCGCAACATTGCAATGGAACAGCTTCCGATAAGTAGCAAATATCACCTCACCCATCTTTGTCCTCACAACCATCCCTGAGCCAGCTGATCCATCTATTAGGCAATAAGAGCCATCCACTTACAGCGCCACCATTCCATCCAGAGGAGGGGGCCAAGGTAAACATGATGCCGGTTTAACGGGGACACAGATTGGATCCTGGACCACCGTAATCTCCTCCACACTGCTTGAAATCTCGGAGTAGGTGTTGTAGTAATTCTTTTCTTTTACTTGTTTCTTCTATTTCATTCTTCGTGTATTATACATAGCTCATTGTGCCTTTCCAAAGTTTTCATCCTACATTACAAAAATATTAATGGTATAATAAAAAAGTTTATCGTGTGTGTAAAATATTCATTGCATATCATAAATTTTTCAAGGAATATACAAAGATTTACCGTGCTTTTTAAATTTGTTTAGTGTATATGAAACAAATATTTAATGTTTATTAGAAAATCATTAATGTGTATTCAAAAATTGTTCAACTTACATATTCATATGTTTTTCAAGATGTCCATCGTATATTAGAAAAAGTTCATTGTGTATTATTAAAATGTTCAACATATATTTCAAAAAATGTTCAACGGATATTACAAAATTTTCAATTTGTATTTTGTTGAAATGTTCAAACTAAAAACAGACCAGAAAAATCTATCCGATATAGTAAACTCGATAACACATCATGGGACGGGACGGTAAAATCCGATGCTACATTAAAATGGACTAAAAACGAAAAAAGTAAAAAAGAAATTGCTTGCACATAGAGTGGTCCGGTCTAGCAGGGCGCGCCGAGTGTGAACCTCCATCCTATTGTGGTAGCGAGGAAAAGTGGAGGTTTGACTATGTTTTTTGCATGATGGTTTGAATTTGAGGATTAAAAACTATTATAGATACCATATTGATGCAAATGTAAAGGAAGGAGAGAGGAATGGAGGCTCACGTGCTACTACGATGAAGCAAATAGAAATTGAGACAAAACACTTGGGATACAATGGCGCGTCTTTGAGGGGAATCAACTCTACCTTGAATGAGATTTCAGTGAGTTGTGATGGAGGGAGGAACAAATGGAACCCAACAAAAGAGATGTGGTGTAGATAATGGGTTTTTGGGAGGCAGTGGATCTATGTGGTCTTGATGATATTGGTTATATAGGTGTGGATTGGTCATATGAGGAAAAAATAGTGGTCGACAGTATTGTCGGGTGTAGCTGAATAGGGCTCTCGCGACTGCTAGTTGGAGTGCTCTTTTCCCTTTCGAAACGTTTCGACATTTATTTGCGGCCAAATCTGACCACTGTTCGATTGTGTTGATGAATGAATGTGAATAAGCAAACAGAAGAATAGGGGTGGAGAAACTGTGCCATTACAAGGCGATGTGGGATCACATAAGGATTGTTTTTTCCCAATGGTGAGACATGACTAGAAGGGTATCAATGACATGGAGTGCAGTTCGCTAGAGGTCGCGAATGTTAAACCGTAACGCCTGGCGAGAGATCTAGCAACTTCGGAAAGCAAGAACTTGAGACAAGCAAGGAAATAGCTTCGGTCCTTACAAAAATTGGCCGAACTAAAATCTAAGCCACTGAGAATGGGTCCTTCATATATGGCCAAAAAGATTGAAGAGACTGATATGTTTGTGAGTATACATATGCTCTATAAGTCCCTGAGGAGTTTGATTTTTTCGAGGAACACCGACCCCTAAAAATGTATGTCTCCGGCTGAAGACTTTGGTATTTCCTCTGAAGACTTTGAAAGTGAGGAAATTGGTGTTGTCGTGAAGAAGTCAATATGAAGACTCTCAAGCGTGAAGACTTTCATTTTCATAATTTCATTTTCTGTATTCTGTGTCATAGGACCACCGTACTCTTAAAGGGGGTCGAGGTAAAACGAAGGAAACGTTTTCATGTCATGCTCATCTCAAAGCCTACACATACAAACCCTTCGGATGAAGCCTTTGGAAATCTTCAACAGCTTAGTTAAATTCTTTAGTAATAGAGACGAAGATCTTCTAGTCTGTGAGGAATTTGCTCTAACTAAGGAGTTAGGTCTTCGCCAGTGTGAATCACCTACGTGTGAGGAACATGAGTGACATGAGTACTTTCATAGCTGAAACATTCTGACTCAGGTTGTGCTGCGCGCCAGCTGTCCCTAACCTTATCCATCTAACGGTCATATCATTGGGGCAATTATGTCAATTCATGTCGGGATTTCTCCCTGGCTATAAATAGTTGCCCCCATAACCACTAGTTGGTTGGCTGCTCCACAAGAGAAACTGACACTTGTCATTTGACAGCAACCCAATCCTCGAGGACTCTGAGAGAAAATCATCAGCTAGGAAAAAACCCAAACACCTAAACCAAAACCCCCAAACCCCAAAGTGATTGAGCATCACTCAAAAGATTGTTCACGTGTGGAACCGACACTTGTTACCTTTGAGGACTGTGCATCCTCCACATAGTTAGGCGTCATGGTCTAGAGCATCCAGCAGTGAATTGTGGATCGCTGAGTGACCAAGTTTGTGAGGGTTTGGAAGTCTGTGTGAAGACTTACCACGAGTGTTGGGCGAGGATTGTGTGTCCTTAGCTCAAGGAGAATACGGTAAGGACTTTGTGTCCTCGGACTGTGTCTCCTTTGGTTTAAATACCAAGCCGCTCCAAACCAGGTGTATGGCTGTCTCAACAGTTGGAACTCGGTCGTCAAATCATTGTCTTATCCGAGCACCTGGTTCTATTTCCTCAACCCTTTCATTTCTTCAATTGTATGTTGACGACTTTGATCTTTAATTTTTGACGAATTTGACTAAAAACTTTCTTAAATTCCTCAACCCAAATTCTTCACTGAAGTTATTCTACACCAGCATATCCTAAACACGCTATCTATGCAATCCAAACATTTCATTTCACTCCAATGACTATGCTATCACTGTTTTGCACACCTGTTTGAGTACTTATTCTGCTGCACGCAAGTTCGTGACTCATGACTTTCCTCACAAGGAATTTCCTGAGTGACGAAATCATAAGAATCGCCTATTCACCCCCCTCTAGTCGTCCTAATGCACTTTCAATTGGTATGAGAGCAAGGTACTCCCTTGTTCTGTGTGATTTTGGTTTAACCACCTGGAGTTTTAGTTATGTCGATCGTAGGTATGATCAAGGTCACGACGCGTTGTCCTACCTTTGAAGGAAAGGATTTCCCCTAGTGGAAGAACAAGATGCGCATGCACCTTGAACCAATTGACAACGATCCCTCGTATATTATGGAAAGAGGTGTTCCCACCGTGTCTGAAACTGTCAATGCTGCTAATGTGAAGAGATTCAAGAACTCGACTCTCAAGCAAAGAATGTCATTTGTGGCCATCTGAGAAAAGGTTAGTATGGCAGAGTGAGTGCTTTGGGTATTGCAAAGCAAATCTTGGAAATGCTATCTAAGGTCGATAAAGGAGTTTCCTCTCAACATGACTCTTGAGTTGATATTCTTCGCAATCTCTTCAACCGCTTCAAGAAACTTGACAAAACGAGCTGCCAAAAAACCTTCAATCGCCTCACTGACATCTCCAATGAACTACAGGCTCTTGGAGCTAGAGACATCATTGATCATGAAGTTGGGAAGAAATTGCTGAGATCTCTTGATTCTTCATTCGATACACTAGTTCTGATTATTCAAAAATGAAGAGACTACAAGGCACTAGATCCTGCTGATATTCTTGAGAGACTCAATACTCATGAATTCCAACAAGCTGAGAAACGAGACATTTATGGATCAAGCTATGGAAGACCTCGTGTGCTGAAGGCAAAGGCTGTTTCCTCATCTGAAGAAGAGGGCTATGATTGTAGCCTTGGTGATGCCGAAGAACTTGGTCAGGAACTTACAATGCTCGTGAGGAAATTCCAGAAGTTCTCAAGACGAGGGCAATTCGAAAATTCTTCAAGAAGAGATGTGAGGAAATCAGAATCTTCACCTAAGGACTACAAGAAGAGGATCTGCCGTAAATGCAAGAAATCTAGTCACTACATTACTGATTGTCCTCGCTGGGTGAAGGAATCAAAGAAGAAGAATTATAAGGATGACAGTTCTGATGACTCGAAGAAAAATAAGAAATCTTCAAAGTCCTCATCCTCCAAGTCCTCATCGCACAAGAAGACCAACTTCAAAAAGGCTCGGACACTTATTGGCAAATAAATGTATTTTGAGGAAGAATGTGATTAAGAGGAAGGTTTTGAAGAGGAGTCAGAATCTGGTGTGGCAAGCTTATCCCTTGCTACCACATTCGTCAGCAAGTCCAACTTCAACCTAGAAGAAAATCACAACGTAAACAACACCGATCACTATGATGATGACTTTGCACCCACCTATTGCTTCATGACGACAGGTTCAAAGGTACCTAGCCACACTTCCTCTTCTGATTCTAGTGACTGTGAACCCGATGATTATAAAAAACCCAGTTACTACAAGCTTGCTAATATTGCCACTAAGCAACAATCTACTATTGAAAAGCTTCAGAAACTGCTAGACAAAAGCGATGACTTGTTGAATGAGGAAATTGATCAGACTCAAGTCTTAACTGATGATTTTTAAAGTCTCCAGTCTAGGTTTGATAGTCTTCACGATAGCCATGTCACTCTCTTAGCCGATCATGAGAATCTTTCTTATGAATTCCTTCAAAGAAAGCGAGATCTTGAAAAGTTAAGGGCATCTCATGATGATCTTCAAATTGAAAATGATTCTTTGCTTACTCAACAGATCAGTACCGCTCAGGAAGAATTCATTCCACCATGCTTGAAATGCGTCGAACGCGAATCTGTCAATTCTTCACTTGAAACTTCAAATGCTTCTATTGCTACAAATTCTTCAACTGTATTTGTGGTTACAAATTCCTCACTTGAGGAAACCACAAATGTCACTGATGAAAATGCACGGTTGAAGGAATTGTATGTGACACGCATATACAAAAGTGTCAAAGGGCATCAAACCCTTTGTGATGTGCTCAAAAAGAAGATTCTGAACAGAAACCCTAGGAAAGAGGGTATTGCCTTTGAGAGGAAACTGAATGTTGACGAGTCATACTGGAAACCTGAGTAGTATCCCAGAACCTCATGGGTTGCTGTAAAAGGACCTCCTGTTAATCCATCTACTCTAACAGGCTTTGCATGTGAAACTTCATATTCCTCTAATGAGTCATTTGACTCAAACTATAAACTGTTCAAAAATTAGAATGGTGAAGTGTTTGCTAGATATGTTGGAACTAACTGCAAGAATGGACCACCCTTGAGAAAAATCTAGGTTACCAAAAGCAGATGGAATGTCTTCAGGTGAATGTCCTCATGACACAACCAGCGAAGAACAGGAACCCCAATCAAATCCCTCAAGTGGACCAAAGTCTTCACAAGGAACAAATAACTCATATGGTCAAAACTATGCTTGTACTCGCATTAATGCTTCTGATATGGAGGGAAACTACAAGGGACATGAATATGTGCACTATTCCTCAAATCACTATATTCATAAGTCCTCAAAAAATTTCCCTACCTATTCATTTGAGTACTCTAACCCCCCTCCTCTGAAACAAAGTGGATTAGCCTCAATGCCTCAATTCTCTTATGGTGCTCGTAGGGTGATGAACTCTTTGCCACCCCTCCAGATGTGGGTGGTGAAGAAATTTAACTAATCACTTCTGCATGTCACATCTCGAGATGAAAGTCATCATCTGAAGAATTTGCTAGATACCCAAGGAAATTGCTTGATAGGATGCAAGCTAATCTTGATGAAGTGTCTTAACATTTCACACGTCCTCATTATGTCTTAAATATACTTTATGTGATGAAATTCAAGTCTGATGAATTTGATACCATATTCTTCACTCTAAAGCATATGATAAAGCATATGAGATGGTAAGCAGTACTAATTCATCTACAGGATCACAAACCCAAAACCACAGAGTAGGTTCTTGATAGTGGGTGTACAAATCGCATGACTCGTGACAAGAGTTTACTGATGAACATCCCACTGACTCCATCACCACTGAAGTATATCACCTAAGCACACAAAGGTAAAAGCAAGGTGTTGGGACTTGGTAAGGTGGATATTTCTAAGGACCGACACATGGACAAAGTCATGCTTGTCGGATCCCTTGGATTTAACCTCATGTGAATCTCAATGCTTTGTGATCTTGATGTGATTTTCATCTTTGGCAAAAATCGATGCGTAGTCATCATGGAATCTGACAAATCCCAAGTCTTTGAAGGCTTTAGGAGAGGATACTTCTACATTGTTGATTTCTCTACAGGTCCTCAACCAGCCACGTGTCTTCTTGCAAAATCCTTAGAGGGATGGCTATGGCATCGACGAATTGGTCATGCAGGCATGAGGAATTTGCACACACTGGCAAAGAAGAAGCATGTCATTGGCATCAAAAGCGTCAAATTCTTCAAGGATCATCTCTATGGGGCTTGTGAGTATGGAAAGATGACCATATCCAAGCACCCCTCGAAGACTATCATGACCACTACTCGTCCTTTTGAATTGCTTCACATGGACCTCTTTGGACCTACTCATTATGGTACTCTAACCAATGCAACATCTCTATATAGCTTTGTCATCATTGAAGACTATTCTCGCTATACTTGGGTGCATATCATTCTTTACAAAGCTGAAGTGCAGGAAATCTTCAAACGATTTTCCTCAAGGGCCTTGACAAACTTCGGCGTCAAGATAAAGCACATCAAGAGTGACAATGGGACAAAATTTAAGAACATTGGTCTTGATGATTATCTTGATGAACTTGGTATTACTCATGAATTGTTTGCTCATTATACTCCTCAACAAAATGGTGTCGTCGAGCGCAAGAACATGACTCTGGTTGTGATGGCATGGATATGCTTGAAGAATATCAGATTCCACGTCGCTTCTGGCCTGAGGCACTCAATACTAGGCGCCACATCATCAAAAGGGTATATCTTCACAAATACCTCAAGAAGACCTCATACGAACTCCTCACTCACAAGAAACCCAATGTAAGTTATTTCAAAGTCTTCGGTGCAAGATGCTGGATTAGAGATCCTCGCCACAGTTCAAAATATGCACCGAAAGCACACGAGGGTTTTATGTTTGGTTCCTAAAAGGACTAGCACACCTACAGAATCTTCAACAACTACCACAACAAGGTTTTTGAAACTGTAGGTGTGCGGTTCAATGAAACTAACGGCTTGCAAAGAGAGCACCTACCTCTTGTGCTAGATAAAATGCCCCCCGAGGAATCCATTATGCTCAAGGCCACTAAAGATATCATTCGTACTATGGAACAACCACCTGTTGAAGAATTCGTCCCAAACAACGAAGAAATTCGAGCTGGTGCACCTAAGGAAATTGCTTCGGATCAAATTCATCAACACAACCAAAGTCTTCAACATGCGCATCCCAGGATTGCAAATGAAGTGGAAATTGACAAAATCCTTGATGCCATCAATGCACCAGGTCCCCTCACATGCTCAAAAGCTTCACATTTGATTAAATTGTGTGGGCATTCTTCCTTTGTGTCTATCACACAACCCTTAAAAGTTTATGAAGCCTTCCTGGAACCCGAGTGGATTCAAGCTATGCAAGATGAACTTCATCAATTCAAGCTTAACAATGTGTGGGAACTCGTCAAACGGCCTAATCCTTGCAAGCACAATATCATCGGTACCAAGTGGATCTACCGAAACAAGCAAGATGAGGATGGTCAGGTATTGAGGAACAAGGCACAACTTGTAGCCCAAGGTTACACACGGGTTGAAGGAATTGACTATGATGAAACTTTTGCACCTATTGCTAGACTTGAACCTATTTGTATATTGATTGCTTATGCTAATCATCACAATATTACATTGTATCAAATGGATGTGAAAAGTGCATTCCTTGATGGTAAGCTTGAGGAAGAAGTATATGTTGCTCAACCCCGAGGTTTTTAAGACCCAAAGCATCCTAAGAAAGTCTTGAGACTCAATAAAGCACTCTATGGCCTCAAGCAAGCCCCTCGGGCGTGGTATGATAAATTGAAGGAAATCCTAGTGAAGAAAGGCTTCAAACCCGGTTCACTCGACCCTACACTTTTCACAAAATCCTATGATAATGAACTATTTGTATGCCAAATATATGTGGACGATATCATCTTTGGTTGTACTGACAAACGTTACAGTGACAAATTTGCCTACATGATGGGTGAAGAATATCAAACGTCCATGATGGGGGAGCTAAAATTCTTCCTAGGGATACAAATTCATCAACAACGCAATGACATCTTCATTTATCAAGAGAAATACCTCAAGGATGTCCTAAAGAAATTTAGCATGCATGAATGCAAAGGCGTCACAATTCCCATGCCTACCAACGACCACCTCTACACTGACAAAAATGGTAAATATTTTGATCAACATGTATATCGCTCTATGATTTGCTATTTATTGTACCTATGTGCATCTAGGCCACACATTATGCTTAGTGTTTGCATGTGTGCCCATTTCCAAGCAACACCGAAGGAATCACACCATAAGGCTGTGAAACGTATCCTTCAATTTCTAGCTCACACACCAACGCTTGGATTATGGTACCCCAAGGGCTCAAATCTTCACCTCGTTGGATATTTTGACTCTCACTATGTTGGTGACCCTGTGGATCGCAAATCAACATCAGGAACCTGCCATTTCCTCGGACGATCCTTAGTATGTTGGTCCTCGAAGAAGCATAACTGCATGCCACTTTCCACTGCTGAAGCTGAGTACATTGCTGCTGGTTCTTGGTGTGCTCAACTGTTGTGGATGAAGTAAACCCTCAAGGACTACAACATCAACATGAAGAATGTGCCACTCTACCACAACAATGAGAGTGCAATCAAGATTGCATACAACCCAGTACAACACTAGAAGACCAAGCACATCCAGATTCGTCATCATTTTCTTCGTGATCATGTATTCAAGGGAAACATCGTCATCAACCACATGAAGAGTGAAGGGCAACTAGCGGATATCTTCACTAAGCCCTTGGATGAAAAGATATATTGCAAGCTGTGGTGTGATCTAAATATCTTAGAATCTTCGAATGTTCTGTGAAAGGACACACATCCTAACACTTATGCAAAATTAATGACTTAGATGTGCAACACACGAAGTAACATTTTTCTTCAATCAATGAAAAATAACATTCTAAGTGTGAAGAAATTAATGAAGAATTTGATTCTGAGGACCCTACGACAATTATACGCGGTTCGTGAAATCATCATTCTTATATGGTGGGTTACGCCACCAACCCAATTTGAAATTCTTCAAGTTAACATTCTTCAAAGTTGAGATTTTTGCAAATTCTTCAAATCTTCATAGTCTTCAGATTTTCAAAATCTTCAAGATTGCAAATTCCTCAAAAGTTCAAATTCTTCAAACTTTTGAAATATGTTCTTCATTGACTATATACAAAGTTCTGAACTTTCAAGTCCTCAACAATGTTCACTTATAGCTAAGTCTTCATGCGGTGTTTTTCTTCTAAGTGAATGTGATCGGACCCGTTCCTCCTCTATGCTAAGCTCAACCCAGTATGTTCTCACATTCCTCATATGCGTTATGTTTGAAACTCGTTCAAAGTCTTCACTGAATCCTTGTCAGCTGAAGAATTTACGAACAAAGTCCTCAAAAATTTATTTCAAAAAATTTCCAGTCGTTACCGCTCAAACCACGTCCACTATCCACGATTGGATAAGCACGATCTCCACTAACTCCACCGCTTCATACGTGTGTGCCACCTGTCGAGCGGAGACGAAGGGCCAAGGGCATTCTGGTCCAAAAACTTCGGGCCGGACCATTTCTCACGTGGGCTATAAATACCCCACTTTCACCCCACGGTCACTTCTTCCTCTCGTTTCCTCTTCTTACCGCTCGAAGCCAGACCTAGCGCCGCTGCTGGAAATCATCGCCGCTGATGAGGAAAAGATTCACTGTCTTGACCTCATCGTCGGCGTGCTCATGCCAGCTGCGGATATCCTTCCTCCACCGTCGTCGTAGCTGTCTTCAGCCGCAGAGTTAGGGCGCTGAAGATCTGCAGCGACGAGCTTCTCTTTTCACCGTCTACAGTTCGTCGTGTTCTTCATGTTCTTCATCCAGGGTAATTAAAATATAATTTTACTGCACGTGTAGATCTCTATGTTTCCATAAAATCATTGAAAAGTGTTATTCCTCAGCAAATTCATCAGATGAACACTTCCATGTCCAAGAACACCTCAGAAATTTCACTAAGTTACTCAATTTCTCAAGAGATTCCTCAATTGTGTAAATTTTCTGATCTGCGCAACTCTGGAACCCAAGTCAAGGACACTTAGCAAAATTCCTCAAAAACAATATTGGTCAATTTCCTCCACTTGAGTCATTTTTGAAAATCTTCTGAGAATGCATATGACCTCTTCAAATTCTTCGCACCTGTACTCTGTTCATAGGTACAAAATGTGTGCTGACGAATCTCTAGGTTCTCATCAACTTAAGTCATTTGCAGCATTTTTGAAGAAAATTTGCATACCTCATCAGAGTTCTCAAAAGTTCATATTCCTCAAGTGAAGAAAATGGTTGATGAGAAGAAACATAAGGGTGAAAAGAAGGCATATATCAACACTGCTTTTGAGATTCCTGATGACATCTATGGTGAATATTGCACTCCTGATGAAGCTGTCGATGGAGAGGAAACAAAGGAAAAGAGAAAAACGCGCTTGCAGAAAATTGAGAGGAGATGGGCCAAAGAATGGAGGGAGTACATGCATGTGAATCCCAAATAATGAAGAAATACACCCTGAAGCCTCCGTGCAAAAGGCCTCCTCTGGGCACTCAACAGGTAGCTGATCCAACAAGTCTTGTAGCCATTCAAGACAATACTGAATAATATGCAAAGTAGCAGACTAAACTGCAGAAAGTTGCACACGTGACCGTGAAGAAATTCAATGAGGATTCTGCTGCTGCAGCTGCTGGTGCCTCCTCCTCTGCTGCCGAGGGTTCTGGTATTGAGACTGCTCCAAAGCAAACTATTCTGAAGAATTCTGCTATCAAACCAAAGATCTCAACATCTCAAACTTCGTAGCAAATCATCAGACAACTGCTAAGGTGGGAGCACAGTCCTCAATTTCTACCACACAGTCTTCACCACCACTGAAGCTGACGACCACTCAGAATCCCTCAGGGCCATCTGCTTTAGGCTCTACACATACTTCTTCAAGTACTAATGTGAAGAACAAAATGACCGTTGGGCAAGGAAAAGGCCCAGTCCTAGCAAAGTCCTCAATGTTCCTTCTGCATGAGAAGAAGACAATGAAGCTGATGATGAAGTACCTGAAGCAATCATCAGAAACAAGCAAGAAAGGGTCACACAGGCCAAAGGCACCACCATTCCCCTCATGCTGGATCCAAAGGTGATGCTGGAGTTCATAGACCTATCGTATGATAATCCTCAAACACCAATTGATGACTTGAAGCTTCCACTTGTACCAAACCACATGTTGACAATCTTCATCAATGAAGAAAAGTGGAAGGCACAGAAGGGCAAGCAAGCCAGAATAGCTCAGACTCACAAAGAGAGCTTTCTGAAGAACAACATTAATACTATGACCCCTGATCAGCTCCTTGCTGCTCAAACTGAGATAAAGAACCTCAGTGAAGAATACAGTTGCTTCAATGCTGGCTGGAAGGGCGCAATGTCAGATTTGTCAACGTTGCCAACAAAGTCATCACTGAGCACAACAAGCAGGTTGCATCCCAAATGCAACCTCCAACTCCAACTCCAACTCCTCAGGAAAACTACATAGTTGAGCTGCCTGACGACTCTGGTGATGAAATTCCTCCAACTAATGAACCTGCCAGGGCAGCTGAAGAAATGGCTGCGCCTGAAGAACCTGTTACTGCCAGGATGACTCTGACAGAAATGCGTGAGGAAAGTGCCCCTCCAGCTCCAAAATATTCACAAGTGAAGAAAGTGAAGCTTCCTTCTGCAACAGAAGTGAAGAAAACTAAGGCTGCTGAAAAGGAAGCAGCAAAGAAGAGAAAGGCCTCAACGAGCTCAGGGTCCTCAGAAGCAAAATGCTTGAGGACTTTGACAACTTCCTCAACTGCTCCAATTGATGCCACCCCTATCAATGTGGCACATGCCTATGTGATGGTGCCATTTGGTCATGAGCACGTCATCCAAGAAGGGGATGAAGAAATGGAAGACACTCACTCTGCTGCTTCCACACCGATTGATGAGGAAATTGAAGCTGATCCAAATCCTTCAATTCCTCAAACTTCATCTCCTCAGCCATAGAAGAATACAAATGTGAGAGATGAAGACAAGCATGAAGATGTGGACATTGGCAGCACAACACCTGTGATCAATGACGACTACTGAGCAGGCTCATCCCAACTCACCATTGACCACTGCAATTCCTCCAGTGCCTCTGTCCGCTACAGCAACAAAAATTCAGACAGGGTCTGAAGAAAAGAGCACTCCGATGAAGTCTATCCCAGAAACTAAATTAACTGCATCGTCTGAAGACACTACCAATCAAACTGCAACTAAGGAAACTGCTGCGCTAGAAATTGATGAATCTGCACAACATATTCCTCAAACTAAGAAGAGTGTCGTTGAAGAACATGTTCCTCGGACTGAAGACACTGCCTCTAAACCTCATGTCGAAAATCCTCAGTCGATAGTAGTCGTGGCTGAAATTCCTCAAACTAAAAATCTTCGAAGACTTGTGGGCCGCTTCAAGCCAAATCTTCAACCGAAGAGTCTTCAGCCTTTCACTGGAACAAAAGGCCAAAGCTTGACAAGGCAAAATTCTTTGATGAACACCACTATTTCATCAGCGCAAATCCTTTTGACTCTCCAAGGATCAGGTGCAACAGATTTTGAACCCATAGTCAAATTAACTACTATGGTGTTGTACTCTTCAACAAGGATACGGTTTGAACTCACTAGAAAATTCCTCATGCAGATATGGAGGAAATTCCTTACTTCACTCCAGTTCTTCAAGAAACTAGACTACTACAATTCTGCACAGACATCTGTGATTGGAATGAAGAAATCATTCTTCAGTTCTATGCTACATTGCACATCTCAGGAGATATCTCAGATGTCAACACTTGGGTTCTGGACTGGATGACTCAAAATACTCACTACACAGCCCCTGCCACATAATTACTTTGGGCACTTCCAGTTCCACTTCCCCCAGAAGGAGCCAGATGCGTCTATGACGAAACTGAATTGCCCAATCACATGATGCAAGTGTTCATGAAGCTTTTGGCTCCTGGCAAACCACCAAGAACCAAATTTCTCGTGAAGGAATTGATCTATATGCCCAGGACAGTGTACCACATTTTTTCCAAAACCTTCTGTCCAATCAAGGGTCATGACTCCGGCGATGAAGAAATAGTGGGCATCATGAAGAATTTGCTCTTCAATATCATCTATGGGATTCCATTTAATCTTTATGATTTCTTCATGAGGACTCTAGCCAACACAACTCTATCACCTTTTGATCTGAAGCCTGATGCTCCATGTATCATGAGATTCATCAGGACCAGATCTGGAATTCCTTACAAGGCAGATATTCTGAATCATCACGCCTATTTGCCTCCACTTGAATTCGTCAAGAAGTCTTTTGAGATGATTGAAAGCAAAGGTAAATCTATGATTGATGAAGGATCTCGGTCCTTTGCTGGCCAATTTTGCAAAGTTGCATCATACTCCACCAATGACGACACTGCCTCACAAGACTCAGCTGCCATAGGCAAAGCCCCTCGTCCATCTGTATCGCGTGTGATGACTGACCATGAGCTCTTGCTAAGTCTTCATTAGAAGGTTGATCGCAACCACAAATGGGTAAAGCGTCACTTTGGTGCCATTGTGAAAGACCTCAATGCGACTCGGAATGTAGTCAAGAAAAATCATTGTTATCTTCATGAGATCTTTGACCGTGCATGGGCCATTCTGTCTCACCTCATGGCTCCTGAGGAACTCACTGAAATGGAGTTTTAGCAAAACTTCGACTGGTCCTGGACGAAAAATAAGAAGTTCAAGAAGATTCTAGTTCCTCAACTGGTGGCCAGCTCATTTTCCTCAACGCACACAACTGATGATGCTGAAGACATGGACGACACTGCTGTGACGAACGACCCCAACGCTCCTCCTCCACCAACAAAGTGATATCCTTCAATGGCGTTAGTCCTCAGTTTCATCCCTATTCATCACTTGATGACAAAGGAGGAGAAATCTGAGTTAGTCTTCAAGCGGGTCTACTTTATTAGTTTATGGGCTTTTGAACTATATTTTCTTTAAGTAACACTCTTGTTCTTCTGAAGTGTTTGGTTGTATGAGTTGTAAACTTATGCCCAGTGGTGGTCTGACACTTTTGAACCGTTTTTTTCATGCTTATTCCTCATGTTGATTAATGCATGCATGTTGAAATTCGGCAGACTCCACTTTCCATCATGCATTTCAATTTACTCATGTTACATGTCAAATTCCTGCATGGATTACAATATATAGGGGGATATCTCCATGGTATAAATCCTCAATGTGCATTTGCAGTCCAAAGAAAATTCCTCAAATATGCACATCTTCAGGGGGGTCTCTCTATATCTTGCATTCCAATTCCTCAAACTCTGTACTTACATTTCATATTTTTATCCTCGTTGAAAAATTAACATGTTTGTCATCAATCACCAAAAAGGGGGAGATTGTAAGTACATCTAGTGCCCCTTAGTGATTTTGGTGTATTGAAGTCTTATAGGTTAAGATACTGATATGTTTGTGAGTATACACTGGCTCTATAAGTCGCTGAGGAGTTTGAGTTATACGGGGAATATCGACCCCTAAAAATGTATGTCTTCGGCTCAAGACTTTGGCATTTCCTCTGAAGACTTTGAAAGTGAGGAAATTGGTGTGTCCGTGAAGAAATAAATATGAAGACTCTAAAGCGTGAAGACTTTCGTTTTCATAGTTTCGTTTTCTGTATTCCGTGTCATAGGACCACCGTACTGTTAAAGGGGGTTGACGTAAAACTAAGGAAAGTTTCCAAGTGATGCTCATCACAAAGCCTACACATACAAACCCTTCGGATGAAGCCTGTGGAAATCTTCAATAGCTTAGTCAAATTCTTCAGTAATGGAGACGAAGATCTTCTGGTGTGTGAGGAATTTGCTCTAACTGAGGAGTTAGGTCTCTGCCAGTGCGAATCACCTACCTCTCAGGAACATGAGTGACATGAGGACTTTCATAGCTGAAACGTTCTGACTGAGGTTGTGCTGCGCACCAGCTGTCCCCAACCTTATCCACCTAACGGTCATATAATTAGGGCATTTATGTCAATTCATGCCGGGATTGCTCCCCGACTATAAATAGTTGCCCCATAATCACTAGTTGATTGGCTGCACCGTGAGAAAAACTAACACTTGTCATTTGAGAGCAATCCAATCCTCGAAGACTTTGAGAGAAAATCATGAGTGAGGAAAAACCGAAAACAACCAAACCAGATCCCCAAACCCCAAAGTGATTGAGCATCACTGAAGAGTTTGTTCCTGTGTGGAACCGACACTTGTTACCTTTGAGGACTGTTATCCTCCAGATGGATAGGCGTCATGGTCTAGAGCATCCTTGGACTCTGTGTCCTTTGGTTTAAATACTAAGCCGCTCCAAACTAGACGTATGACTGTCACAGAAGTTGGAACTGGGTCATCAAATCATTGTCTTCATTAAGCACGTGGTTCTATTTCCACAACCCATTCATTTCTTGAATTGTATGCTGGCGACTTTGATCTTTACTATTTAAAGAATTTGACTGAAGACTTTCTCAAATTCCTCAACCCAAATTCTTCATTTAAGTTATTCTTTACCTGCATATCCTGAACACGCTATCTGTGCAATCCAAATGTTTTATTTCACTCTGACGACTATGCTATCGCTGTTTTGCACACCTGTTTGAATACTTATCTCGTTGCACACAGTTCGTGACCGAGGACTTTCCTCACAAGGAATTTCCTGAGTGACAAATTCATGATAATCGCCTATTCACCCCCTCTAGTCGACCTAATGCACTTTCATCGGTGACGTGGCACTGATAGATGAGCTCTGTACCGAAGGAGGAAAACGCCCTACTCATGCTGCGCTGCGTAGCGCTACTGGGTTGCGGGGATGTTCTCTAGTGGGCCCACCGGAGGCAAAGGAGGTCGAGGAGGGTGGCTCTTTCTCTATCTCCCGAAACAAATCACTACTTATTTTTTTTAAATAAACATGATACAAAATAAATTGCTAGGGAAGAAGAAAATAATTTTTTTGAGAAAGAAAGTATGTTTTGAAATCACAAAACATGTCATATTTAATAAAAATGGCCTTGGCATTTTCATAGCAAGCAAAATAAATCACATATATTAATATTGAACACTCTTTTAGCACAAGTCACAAAAGAAATATCCACACTTTTACCATGTGTTACTTCTAAAATTCCTAACAGAGTATTAGCTGAAAGTGCAACATTTTTATTAATGAAATTGAGCAAGTTAGAACAACACCTATCTATTATTGGAATTAAGAGGGGTTTTGACAAGTTTTTGCAAAAGTTTTTTTTTGCATAGTTCGAAAAGGATTTAGAATAGGACCCACTCACACCACTTGCAAGCACACTTCACACACAAACTCTCACATAGCACTTCAACAAGCATGATGCAACAATATGAAATGATAATATGATGCCATGATGCAAAAGATGTGAAGGAAAACAATTACTAGTCAAGCCCCATGATGGCATCCATTGAAGGTTCAAACATGGCATTTACAAATAAGGCAAGGGGGTGCACTTGGGTTATTACAGTATGACCGCATCCAGTGGAGTTATCTTGAGGCACATATGCTTAAAATTGGTTTTAATCAGAGATGGGTTTCAAATATTATGAAGTGTGTCACCTCGGTTTCCTTGAGGGTCCTTCTTTAACGGCGGTAAATTAGATGAGTTCAAGCCCACCCATGACATTCACCAAGGTGATACCATCTCGCCTTAATTATTCTTGATTATAGGAGAAGGTTTGTGAGGCTTATTGGAGGCGCAAAGTGGGGATGATGACCTAATGGGGGTAGTGGTAGCACCAACAGGCCCTACGGTCAATCACCTCCTTTTTGCCGATGATTGTCTTCTCATGTTCAAAGCCAAGGTGAAAGCGGCCAATATAATGAAATGAGTAATTCAGAGATATTGCAATGCATCCGGACAACAAGTTAACTTGGCAAGGTTGAGCATCTTATTTGGTAAGGGATGTCCAAATGATTGTAGGAATGAGATCAAAAATATTTTGGATGTTGCAAATGGATAATTGTACAAAATATATCTAGGTCTTCCCTATGATGTGGGCCAGTCCAAGAATTCATCTTTCAAATATATTAAGGATAGACTTTGGTACAAAGCTAAGGGATGGATAGAGAGATCTAAGGATAGGGCAAGGAAGGAAGTATTGATAAAATTGGTGGCACAGGCGGTGCCTATGTATCTTATGGATTGTTTTCTACTCTCATGAGGTTTATGTGAGATAGATAAAATGATGCAAAACCTTTTTTGGGGGCAGCAAGGATGGGAAAAGAAAGGTTGCATGGGTCTCCTCATATGTCTTAACGATGCCCAAATATATGGGAGGATTGGGGTTCAGAGATTGCCTAGCTTATTAGTGTGCAGAAAGCCGCCTAACATTCAGCTAGGGGGACATGGACTTCTCCTTTGGATGGCTTTCACGAAATTCATGCGGATGCAATAATTTTCAAAGACAACACAAGGGGCTCTAGCTCAAGGTATGTCATGATCATGCAGGTAAATTTGTCGGGGCATCAGTCTTAGGGACAGTTATTTTCGCTCAAGATTCTGCAAAATCTAGATTCTGGGAAATTTTGCAGAATCTGCTTCCCACGGAATCTGTCGTCTAGTTCTTTTGTGAGATTGCAGTTTCAGATTGTGGTATGAGTTGTGTGTTGAAATGTCTATTAAGCCCTTAGACTAAACTGTTTGTTGAATTGGTAATACTTTGTTGTTTCGAATTGTTTTGTCATCCAATATGATCACAAAAGTGATTTACAAATATAATCAAACACTAAATATATACAATTGAAAAGGTTGGAAAGTTTCAATGGTTACAGAAGGGGACAACCACAAATATAAGGACTAATCTCAAGGTAGCATCATCTTGCACAAGGTGCAACATCATCCTTTTTGAATCAATGTCATCCACATATATTACATCCGTCCATCTTGCACAAACATCAACAGCATCTTGCATAAATAGAGCATCAACTTGCACAAGCAACATCAACATTCATTTTGAATCAATGTCTTTCACATACATCCATCCATCTATCTTGCACAAGCAACAACATCATCTTACATAAATAGTAGCATCATCTTGCACAAGCAGCAAATTCATCAATCAATTCATACATCCATCTAGCACCTAGCAAATTCATCACTCAATTTATCCATCTACCAATTTTATCAATCATCTAACAAAATAACAAAACTAAGAGGAACAGAAAGATGATGTTGGGACTAACTACATGTAATAAGTTTCAAAATGTATTGATGTTAAACGATACATCAAAATTACAACTCAGGTTTACTCTTGCATTCCTCACAATGGTAGCTTTAAAAGTAGATCACATGCGGAGTGTGGACATACTGAACCCATGGGCATATGAACCCACTTTCTAAAAATGTATTTTCAACGTGTTTTAAAATGTCAAAAATTTCAAAACAAAATTCCACACATACATCTTCACAACATGTGTGCCCGGCACAAGGTTTTGTGGAAGAATCTCTTTTTATTTTGCCTTCGTAAAAAGACAAATTGAATGCTCCTAAATAGCGTTTCATGACATTTTTTTTGTCTTTTTTGCACAAGCCAAACAAAAAAAATTATTTTTCCATGAAATTTTCTCTGCACACATAGAATGTGAAGATGTATGCATGGAACTTTTTTCAGAATTTTTCAGCAATTAAAAATGGGTTTTCCAAAATGGGTTCATATGCCCATGGGGTTCATCCATGACTTTTCCATCACATGCGGATATTTTCTCATGCATATTCTTTGAAACTTACTTATTATTGTGGAAGGGAAGTTCTCTGGTATAAACTTGTCGGTCTCTCCTAGAAAACATGTTTGTAGTTGTGTTTCACGACTCAAAAGTTTTTTTAATAATTACGAATTGGGTTGAATTTCAAACATCTTGTCGCGATGAAAGCAACAACGAAAGCATTTTTTTGGATTATCAGTTTGAAAGTAATTATTTTTTTAATATTTGGAGCAGATCTTTGCATGGTCTAGACGTCATATATTTTTCTAGCATTTTATTAGGGTAGGTAGGGTCCTGACTTCTACCATACACGTGAGATTTTTCTTTTTCAAATGCTTCTGAAACTTCAAAATCTGATCTGTTTTTAGAATTTTGAAAAAAAATATAAGTGGTGTGCCTAAAGCGCCCGGGGCCAAAACACCACTCTCTCGAAGAAAAAAGATAGTGTCTTCCATACGAATATATGCTACAATGTGAGTGTATCTGGACTGGACGCCCTGATCTCTTCATCCATCCAGGATAAAGAAGCCGGGAAAGTTGAGTCCAGACTCGAGAGTACAGAACGCAGTCCGAAATGGTTCTCCTCCGCGGCCTTTACTTTCTTTCTTTCTTCTCCCACACCCGGGCACTACTCCTAGTTGTTGTTTAATATCTCCTCTCGACATTCCGTGGACAACAGCTTGATCGAGATCACCGGCTGCATCCAATTCTTTGCTCCTCTCTCTCTGCAGGCCGCACTGAAACCTTGCTCTCGCGAGGCCAACACCTTTCAGCGCCTTCCCCTTGAAGCTGTTGCAAAGTTTGCATAGACAGGAACCATGGCCTGTACGACGGACATGTTCCTTGAGCGCTACAGCTTACCAGCCACGGCGGGATCTCAAGCTGGGAATTATTGGGTGTCATGCTGGTCCGAGCGAGCGAGCGAGCAGCGCCGCGTGCGCCAACAATGGCAAAAACACACGGCGGCGGAATCCGCCATGGTCCAACGGTCCAGTGCCCGTTCGTGCCGCCGCTTTCGGAAATCGGAACACCGAACAAAGCGGGGGGGTTGTTAAATCCTTCTTCTTGATCTTCTCATCATCCGTATCGCCTGTCGTATTAGCACCTTGATTGATGATTCCGTGCCATGTCGGCCTCTGGGGGCTGTGGCAGGTGTGCGTTGCGAAAAATCAAACCTTGTGCTACACGGTTTCACTGCTAGGCTAGCTAGGCCTACCTTCTCTTCTCTGTAGATGGCTGATAATTGGTGAGCGTCTCCGGAGGGGGATATATATGCATCACGACTTCGTGAGGCGCACGCAGTCAAATTGCTGGCCGAAGGTGCATTGCTGATTGATTGATTGAACAAGCCATGTAACTTCCGGAAATAAACTACTACTGCCCAAGATGGTTTGGTTGCTACTACTAGTTTAGCAAGTGTTAATTAAGCACGTTGTGCAAGCAAGCAACCAATGCATGGTGATGGCGGGCTTTTCTTTCCAGAAAGAGAAGAAAAGAACAAGGGCCGGAGTGCGTGCTTACTTTCCAAGTACCGGAAAGGCCTTCCTTTCTGTGTGCATTGCAGAGAGAAAGATGTGCACAGCTACGCCACAGGCCTCGCGGACGGCTCTCCTCCGTCCAAAACTTTTGCCTAATAAAGCCCTAAACTAAAGCCTCCTCCCTCACCCTCGTCTTGTTGTTCCGGCTCCACTTCCCCGGAAAGAACGTACGAACCGAGGCTTTGAAAATGTGTCGTCCCGGTCGATGGGGCCAAAATGCCAAGTTATTTACTTATTTAGCAGCTTGTCAGATTCCTCAAGCAAAGCCACCCACCGTTCGAAGTTACCGGGAACTTCGTTAGGCTTCGGAAGAAAACAGCCAGCTGCGTGTTTGCAGGTTGTTAGCATGTGTCGTCTAGCTACAGTACCAAAAGAGCTTGTTGCTTGTGGAGAAGAGAATTCCCAGCAGGAACAGGAAGGATGGCATATAATATTGCAGACTGAAATAGAAGCTTGGGAAACAGTACTACTAAGATAAGATGGAAGTATTTCTTTCTTCTAAATGTGAAAGATGGCTGTATATATTATGCATGCCAAGTGTCCTCGATCGGGAGAAGCATCTTGTGCAGTAACAGATCTTGTTCGACCAACGAGCGCCCGCCACTTCACCCACAGGCATTGATTGGATTTGGATCCAAGGGATCGTCTCAAATGATCTGCAGAATCCTGACATAGTCCCAGCCCTGTGCATGCACAGAGCCTGCAATCCCACGACGAAATCTCACGGAGAAGATTCAGGCCAGCCAGCCAGCCAGGCTTCGCAGCGTTGGTGAGGTGAAACCCCGGGGGACGGTCCAGTCAAGCACAAAGCACGCACAAATCAGCCTAAGCACACCACCAACACGAAGATATGCGGATTCCGATCTCCGGGCAACTGGCGCAAAGCGACCTCTTCTCCGGGTCCAACGCATGGATCGCCGGACACCATCGTTGTCTCGCGCTGATCTATCGAAAGTGCCGCTTGCCGCCGGGGAAAAGGGGTGAGGGAGAAGGCTCACCTGCCCCGCCGGCCGGAGGGATCGGTCTGATGCCCTGTCTCGTGTCCCTCGTACGTGTAGCTAGGCTAGGGATCTTTCGATCTTTTCTTGGCCCGGGGCAGGAGGGATCGGGGAAAGAAAGGAGGAGAGTTCAGGGACAAGTTCATGCCATCATTATTGGCTTGCCGGGGGGGAGTGCTTGAATCTTTGTAGGTCTGCTCTGCTTCTAGGGGGCTAGATCCCAAACCATCGTTTCTCAGAGCCCCCGCCAAGAAGGGGGGCGGCGTGACAGGCGCATCATTTTAATTTATTTTTGGCGGGGGAAATGGTGTTGATGTTTAGATTTAGCTCAAAAATGTATTCTTCACTCACTGTAAATTTACTGCATGCTGTATTTTTTTTCCTTCTCGCAAATAGTTAATGTAACCATAACCATCAAAGCTGAATTCTGATCTTCCACTATGAACACTGCCTGCGCCGTCGCACCGGCCGAAACTTTCGACCGGACGCACGCGAGCCGTCCGATCCGTCAGATCGAATCTGGTTTGACCGTCAGATCTATCCATACAGCAAAAATCATCGATTGAATCAAATATAAACAACAATGTAACAAATTTCGGCCACGGATGCAAAAATTAACACCGGTTGTAGGAAAAATCAAACGCCGGTTGTAGCGAAAAATCCAAGAAACTCGGGTTGCAACCAAACGTGGATGCAGCTTTTTTAATGAACAAATTATAGCAAATTGGAAACGCTTGTAGCAAATTTAAACGCCACTTGCAGCAAATCTGGACGAAAAATGTTGCGTGACTGGGCCAGCCACCAGTGCGGGTCGCGTGCGACCGGCCAAACGGTTCAACCGGCGTGCGAGCTCCAAACGTTTCCCTTCCACTATAGTCCGTTGCAACAGTGGTGAAGCAAGTCAAGAAATACTAGGGGCAAAACACAAAACATAATTGGCTCAAGGGACAAAATACTAGTATGTTTCTTTTTCTTTTTGAACCTCTAAAAAATTTCATTTCCTAATTTTCCCAGTGCAGGGTCCCCCTCACCCCGTGCGGCGCTTGTCATAGCTCTGTCATTGCAGACATTGCAGAGGATAACCATTTTTTGGCTCGAGTTCGAAAGTTGAAGTGACTATCCAAGCAAGGTAGTTGAAGTTACTTTAAAAAAAATAGGCAAAAGATTTGCCATTTTCATTTATTAAAGAGATAAGGTTTAGAGTTCAAGGCCAAAGGTCAAAAAACAAAATGTCACTCTTGTGGCATTATATTACACAAATGATTTGCTCCCGCAAGGCTCCAAAGCGGCCACTCCTCTTTTTCTTGGCGACAATCACCCCAATCGGAACAACAATGTTGCAAATGACCCGTGCATTTCATTCCTTCCAAATTTCCCAAGAGATAAGCAACATTAAGGAGACTAGCGGCCTTCATGATTAGGTCTTCTTGGCAGCATTTCGGCTCCACACCAAGCCTGAACTAAATCCACATCTATACAGCCCGTGGGCTGGACATCGTGAAGACCAAGCTAGCTCTTGACCATGCCCCAAACCCTCACTGTGTACTGGAATTGAAAAAAGAGACGAGCCGCTAATTCCTAGACTTATTTGCAAAGAGGGCATAAATTGAGTTAGGCCACCCATGACATTGCAGTCTATAGGCCGCCAGAATCATGTTGTTGATAACAAGCCAAGCGAAGAACTTCCGCTTGGGTGCGACCAGTTCTTCCACGCATTTTTGTTCATGGTTGTGTCCAACAAACCTAGGTACCGAGCACGATAGGCCAAAGCGGTGAAATACTGGTCATCTTTAGTGAACTTCTAAGAGATAGAACCGGCCATGTCGGGGTTTATTTGGATGTGGGCGAGCCTTTCCCAGATAGCAATAAACTCAAAGATGTGGTCAGTAGTGAGACCTGAAGCAATATCCACTTGAGAGATTCAGTAGTTATTATGGAAAACCTTTTGAACCGAGCAATTCTTATTTTTGGATATGTCGTAAATTTTAGGAGCAATGTCTTTGAGTCTCATGCTATCAAGCCAAGTTGACTCCCAAAACGTGGTTGGGAGTCCATTACCCACGAGAACCTTGGTAGTAGCCGCAAAGATGGAATGGTCATCTTTATCACAGGGGTTCCCCAAGCTTGTCCAAGGCTTGACCAGGTCGAGCCTTTCAAACCACAACCGACAAATATGAAATGCAATAGTAAACTGGTCAAGATTTAAAATGTTGAGTCCACCTAGAAGCTTGGATGTGCACACTTGCTCCCAGTTTGTCTTACATTTTCTGCCTGAGATATTGTCACATCCAACCCAAAGATAAGTATGCCTGGGGGTATCGATCTTCTTCTTAACTTCAACCGGTAGATTAAAGGTCGTCATGTAGTATATAGCGATGGCCGTTAGGACCGACTTGACTAGAACCACCCTGCTCAGAGAAGCAATGTGCTTTCCCATCTAGGGTGTGAGTTGGGCCACAATCTTGTCTTCGAGAGGTTAGAAGAGAATTGTCTTAAGTGTCTTTGCCAACAAAGGTAAGCCGAGACACTTCATCAAAAATGTGGAGCGTTCAGCCAGGAAGGATTGAAGAATCACCGTCACGTCCACATTATCGCACCGTATTATTATGGCAATGAAGCTTCTCGAGAAGTTCGTGATCACCCGATAAATCTCTCCAAAGCACATGAGGGTGCCGACAAAAACAATGATGTTTCCTTTGGTTAGCGCAATAAAAATAACGACATCGTCCGCGTATAGGGAGGGCCAGATCACCATAGCATGTCCGTCAATTATGGGGGTGGAGGTGTTGTAGGATCGAAAGTATGTCTAGAGGGGGGTGATTAGACTAATTGACCAAAAATAAAACTTAACCTTTTCCCAATTTTAGCTGTAGGTAGCTTTTAGCAATTATATCAAGTCAAGCAACACCCTACACATGCAATTCTAAGAGTTGAGCACGAAAAATAGAGACACTGCATGTGAAAGTAAAGAAAGGATCGAATAAATCAAATGCAATGAAGACACGATGTTCTGGCGTGGTTCCGATAGGTGGTTCTATATTACGTCCACTTTGATGGAGACTTCAACCACGGAGGGTAATGGATGCACGAGTCCACAGAGGGCTCCACTCATGAAGGGAGCATGAACAAGCAACCTCGTCTATGCCATCATGGCTTACGTCCACTCGGGTAGATCTTCACGAAGTAGGCGATCTCATTACCCTTACAAACTTCTTGGTTCAACTCCACACAATTTGGAGGTTGCACATAACCAATCTAGAAGACACTACTCTCCAAAAGGTAACATATGTTGTATTGATGATGAACCCCTTGCACTTGTGCTTTAGAAGATAGTCTCCTTAACACTCAACCACTCTCTCACAAAATTTGGCTTTGTAGAAGAGGGTGATTGGGTGGAAACCAACTTTGGGGTCTAGAAATCAAGGATCTATTGGTTGTAGTGGAATCCATTAATCTCAACACATGAGTATGTGGGTCTATCTTAGAAAAATGAGTTGTGGAAGTGTAGTTTCGTTCTCATGGCTCTCGGTGAGAGTAAGTGGTTGTCAGGGGTATATATATCCTTCACCAAAATCCAACTGTTACAGCTTTACTACACAACTCGGTGACATCGAAATAAAATCCCGGTGGTATCGACTAGTGCAAAACATTCCAACTTTTGGTATTTTGGTGAGACCGAAAGAAACTTCTCACCGAGATCGATTCAGATTGACCTAAGAATATCCAACACTTTGGTGGCTCCGACTGGTTCATCTCGGAAATTCTGATAGTTCCAAAATGGAAGTTAGTCGACCATAGGAATTTGGTCACTGCGTTTCGGTCTGACCAAATGCAATTTCGATTGCACCGAGATGCTAGGGTTTTGGCTTAGGGTTGTGTCATGGGTGACTCGATGTCACATAAGTGAAAGGTTTGGTGTGACTGAGTTGGCTTCTAGGGTTTTGGAAAGAATTAATATGAGAATGTGTTTGAGAGTTTTTGGTGGCAGATCTTTAAGCACTTGAGCAAACAGATCTTCATCAATACATCATCCCCTCTTAATACTATTGGCTTTAATATGGACTCAATGTTATTGACAAAAGATAGTGTGCAACTCCCCTATCTTGAAGATTGGAGTCCCCGGCAATGGCACCAGAAATTTGCTTGATGACGAGTTGATGGATATACTTCTCGCCCCTCGTTGGTTACCCCAAGTGTAAGGTTGAGATGTAGTCATCAGCATATTTCCCTTACACGGGGACTGTATGGTTTATCGAACCAGGAGGACTCCGAGGATCAACAAGTAGGTGTTCGTTTCTATGGCGCTAGCAGAAGACATGGACCTGCACACACAAGAAATAACTTTGCTCCCAACGAGTTCAGAGAGGTTGTCAATCTCTCCGGCCTTGTAGTTTGCAAAGGATCAAACACAAGCGGGAATAGCAATAGTGATTGCAACGGAAAAGGAAATAAAAGCAGTGAATAGTGGAGATGTAAATAGTGGTGCAAATATGGACCAGAGTCCCATGATGTTCACTAGTGATGTCTCTCTCCCAAAAGACGATAAACAACTATGCTGGGTAAACAAATTACAGCTGGGCAATTGACAGAATTATAAACGCACCACAAGGCTAATCATGCTACTAGAAAGTTAGAGGCTCAAAAGTAATGGGCAGTACGCCAAGACAAGTAGACCGTTTATCCATCAGCATCTACTCTCTAATCATCCACCTTGAGATATCTATCCAGAACATCTCGCTGGTATTAAGTTACGAGCCCCGCCCAAAGTGTAAATTCAAAGCAACGGACAACTGCATTAACGAACTTAGCGTAAGGTAAACAATCCTTGCAACTGTGGTCACAAGCACCATTGTTTTCTCCCAGGTGGCAACACCACATCCCCTAGTCTCATGTTTCTGTCACTCAAGCTAGACATCAGGGGGCATGAACCCACAATCATGCATAACTCTCCCTCTTGGAGTCACAATCTACTACTTGGCCAAAGCAATAAAAAGCAACGGACAACATGCATGAATTACTCAAGAACATAATATAAAAGGATAACCAAATATATAACTCATCACAATCTAAACATAATCTCATAATCCATCGGATCCCAGCAAACTCAGCATAGCAACATCAGGTAAATTACATAGATGCCTTGATCATGTAGGGCAGCTCACAAGGGCTAAGCATTGAAGCACAAGATTGGAGAGAAGACATCACATAGCTACTGGTCATGGACCCATGGTCCAAGGAGGACTACTCATGGCACGTCTGGAAAACGTCCATGGTGGTGGAGATGCTCCCGGAGGTCAATCCTCCCTCCGGCAGGGTGCCGGGAAGAGGTCTTCTGGCGCTCCCGATCTCGGAAGCGCCAAGGCGGCGGAACGGTGGAGAAATTCGCGATTCTGGATATATCTTTAGGGTTTTCCGTCCGAGGAGTAAATATAGGCCAAAGGAGGGCGCCAGGGGGTGGACCCTCTACCCAGGTGACCTGGTGGCGCGGCCAGGAGGGGGCTCGCGCCAGGTGGCCGCTTGGGTGAGGCATGGCTCCCCTCTGGCCCACCTTGGTGCTTCGTGAAGCTTCCGTCACGCTGATTTTTATATATTTTTCTCGGGATTTTTGGGGCTCTGAAAATTGGGGTAAAGTCCCTGCAATTAAAAGACATCAGCAGACAAAAAACTAGCACTAGGTGCACTAAGTTAGTATTAGTCCAAATATGTGTAAAAATGTATGAAAGTGTAGCAAAACATATAACAATGTCACCCAAAAGAGCATGAAACAAACATAAATTATAGATACGTTTGGGACGTATCAACCACCCTTTGATCGAAGTTGCTCATCTAAGCGAATAGTTTGTCAAGGGTGACGGGTTCAACGCGTGCATCGAGGGATGAGCGGTTGGTACTCCATGTCGAGGCCAGCCACGATGTAGAAGATGATCTCATCATCGTCGAGTGCCTTGCCCGCCACGGCGAGCTCATCGGCCAGGGAGAGCATGTAAACGAAGAAGTTTGCAACGGTTTGGTTGCCCTTCGGTGCATTCGCGAGGGCGACACGGATGTTGCTGACGCGGGACGTCGACTGTGATGAAAACATGTTCGCCAGAGCCGTTCAGAGCTTGTGCGCATGGGAGATCGAAGTCACCTGCACGAGCACTTCCTTGGAAAGATTGTTCAGAACATAACCGAGTACCTGCTGATCTTCCCGGATCCAGATCGAATGAAGGGGGTTCGTGTTGGGGAACGTCGCATGGGAAACAAAAATTTTCCTACGCGCACGAAGACCTATCATGGTGATGTCCATCTACGAGAGGGGATGAGTGATCTACGTACCCTCGTAGATCGTACAGCAGAAGCGTTAGAGAACGCGGTTGATGTAGTGGAACGTCCTCACGTCCCTCGATCCGCCCCGCGAACAATCCCGCGATCAGTCCCACGATCTAGTACCGAACGGACGGCACCTCCGCGTTCAGCACACGTACAGCTCGACGATGATCTCGGCCTTCTTGATCCAGCAAGAGAGACGGAGAGGTAGAAGAGTTCTCCGGCAGCGTGACGGCGCTCCGGAGGTTGGTGATGATCTTGTTTCAGCAGGGCTCCGCCCGAGCTCCGCAGAAACGCGATCTAGAGGAAAAACTATGGAGGTATGTGGTCGGGCAGCCGTGAGAAAGTCGTCTCAAATCAGCCCTAAAACCTCCGTATATATAGGTGGGAGGGAGGGGAGGAGGCAGCCTCAAAACCTAAAGGTTTGGCCGAAATTGGAGGTGGAGGAGTCCTACTCCAATCCTACTTGGAGTAGGATTCCACCTTCCCACTTGGAAACTCTTTCCACCTTGTGTTTTTTCCTTCTCAAACCTTATGGGCCTTAGTGGGAACTTATTCCAGCCCACTAGGGGCTGGTTTATCTCTTCCCATAGCCCATGAGACCCCTTGGGGCGTGACACCCCTCCCGATGGTCCCCGGCACCCCTCCCGGCACTCCCGGTACACTACCGATGAGCCCGAAACTTTTCCGGTAATGCACGAAAACCTTCCGGTAACCAAATGAGGTCATCCTATATATCAATCTTCGTTTCCGGACCATTCCGGAAACCCTCGTGACGTCCGTGATCTCATCTGGGACTCCGAACAACATTTGGTAACCAACCATATAACTCAAATACACATAAAACAACGTCGAACCTTAAGTGTGCAGACCCTGCGGGTTCGAGAACTATGTAGACATGACCCGAGAGACTCCTCGGTCAATATCCAACAGCGGGACCTGGATGCCCATATTGGATCCTACATATTCTACGAAGATCTTATCGTTTGAACCTCAGTGCCAAGGATTCGTATAATCCCGTATGTCATTCCCTTTGTCCTTCGGTATGTTACTTGCCCGAGATTCGATCGTCAGTATCCGCATACCTATTTCAATCTCGTTTACCGGCAAGTCTCTTTACTCGTTCCGTAATACAAGATCCCGCAACTTACACTAAGTTACATTGCTTGCAAGGCTTGTGTGTGATGTTGTATTACCGAGTGGGCCCCGAGATACCTCTCCGTCACACGGAGTGACAAATCCCAGTCTTGATCCATACTAACTCAACTAACACCTTCGGAGATACCTGTAGAGCATCTTTATAGTCACCCAGTTACGTTGCGACGTTTGATACACACAAAGCATTCCTCCGGTGTCAGTGAGTTATATGATCTCATGGTCATAGGAATAAATACTTGACACGCAGAAAACAGTAGCAACAAAATGACACGATCAACATGCTACGTCTATTAGTTTGGGTCTAGTCCATCACATGATTCTCCTAATGATGTGATCCCGTTATCAAGTGACAACACTTGCCTATGGCCAGGAAACCTTGACCATCTTTGATCAACGAGCTAGTCAACTAGAGGCTTACTAGGGACAGTGTTTTGTCTATGTATCCACACAAGTATTGTGTTTCCAATCAATACAATTATAGCATGGATAATAAACGATTATCATGAACTAAGAAATATAATAATAACTAATTTATTATTGCCTCTAGGGCATATTTCCAACAGTCTCCCACTTGCACTAGAGCCAATAATCTAGTTCACATCACCATGTGATTCCAACGAATCCAACACCCATATAGTTATTGGGTCTGATCATGTCTTGCTTGTGAGAGAGGTTTTAGTCAACGGTTCTGAAACTTTCAGATCCGTGCGTTCTTTACAAATCTTTATGTCATCTTATAGATGCTGCTACTACGTGCTATTCGGAAATGCTCCAAATATCCACTCTACTATATGAATCCGTTTCACTACTCATAGTTATTCAGATTAGTGTCAAAGCTTGCATCGACGTAACCCTTTACGACGAACTCTTTAACCACCTCCATAATCGAGAAAAATTCCTTAGTCCATTTGTTACTAAGGATAAATTTTGACCGCTGCTAGTGATTCAATCATGGATCACTCTCTGTACCCTCAACAGACTTTGAGTCAAGGCACACATCAGGTGCGGTACACAGCATGGCATACTTTAGATTCTACGGCTAAGGCATAGAAGACGACCTTCGTCTATTCTCTTTATTCTGCCGTGGTCGGGTTTTGAGTCTTACTCAAATTCACACCTCACAACGCAACCAAGAACTCCTTCTTTGCTGGTCTATTTTGAACTCTTTCGAAAAACTTGTCAAGGCATGCATCTTGTTGAAACTTCTATTAAGCGCTTTCGATCTATCTCCATAGATCTTTGATGCTCAACGTTCAAGTAGCGTAATCCAGGTACTCCTTTGAAAACTTCTTTCAAACAACCTTGTATGCTTTACAGAAATTCTACATTACTTCTGATCCACAATATGTCAACCACATATACCTATCAGAAATTCTATAGTGCTCCCACTCACTTCTTTGGAAATACAAGTTTCTCATAAACCTTGTACACACCCAAAATCTTTGATCATCTCATCAAAGTGCTTATTCCAACTCCGAGATGCTTGCACCAGTCCATTGAAGGATCACTAGAGCTTGCATACTTGCTAGTATCTTTAGGATCGACAAAACCTTCTGGCTGTATCACATACAATGTTTGCTCAAGGAAACCGTCGAGGAAACAACGTTTTGACATCCTACGTGCAATATTTCATAAATAATGCAGCAACTACTAACACAATTCTAACAGACCTTTAGCATCGCTACGAGTGAGAAAGACTCATCATAGTCAACTGTTTGATCTTGTCGAAAACATCTTTGCGACAAGTCGAGATTTTCTTAATAGTGACTTATCACCATCATCGTCTGTCTTCTTTTAAAGATCCATTTTACCCAATAGTCCCATGACCATCAAGTAGTTCTACCAAAGTCTACACTTTGTTTTCACACATGGATCCTCTCTCGGATTTCATGGCTTCCAGCCATTTGTCGGAATCTGGGCCCACCATCGCTTTCTCCATAACTCGTAGGTTCACTGTTGCTCAACAACATGACCTCCAAGACAGGGTTACCGTACTACTCTGCAGCAGTACGCGACCTTGTCGACCTACGAGGTTTGTAGTAACTTGATTCGAAGCTCAATGATCACCATCATCAGCTTCCACTTCAATTAGTGTAGGCGCCACAGGAACAACTTCCTATGCCCTGCTACACACTGGTTGAAGTGATGGTTTTAATAACCTCATCAAGTTCTACTACCCTCCCACTCAATTCTTTCGAGAGAAACCTTTTCTCGAGAAAGGATCCGTTTCTAGAAGCAAACACTTTGCTTTTGGATCTGAGATAGGAGGTGTACCCAACTGTTTTGGATATCCTATGAAGATGCATTTATCCGCTTTGGGTTCGAGCTTATCAGACTGAAACTTTTTCACATAAGTTTCGAAGCCCCAAACTTTCAAGAAACGACAGTTTAGATTTCTCTAAACCTCAGTCTATACTGTGTCATCTCAACGGAAATACGCGGTGCCCTATTTAAAGTGAATGTGGTTGTCTCTAATGCATAACCCATAAACGATAGTGGTAATTCGATAAGAGACATCACAGCATGCACCATACTAAATAGTGCGTGGCTATGACGTTCAGACACATCATCACACCATGATGTTCCAGGTGGCACGAACTGTGAAACAATTTCCACATTGTCTTAACTGTGTACCAAAAACTCGCAACTCAGATATTCATTTCTATGATCATATCGTAGACAGTTTATCCTCTTGTTACGACGAACTTCACTCTGAAACAGAATTGAACTTTTCAATATTTCAGACTTGTGATTCATTAAGTAAATACTCCTGTATCTACTCAAGTCGTCAGTGAAGTAAGAACATAATGATATCCACTGCGTGCCTCAGCACTCACTGGACTGCATACATCAAAATGTATCACTTCCAACAAGTTACTATCTTGTTTCATCTCAATGAAAACAAGGCCTTGCTCATGTGGTATGATTTGCATGTCACTAGTGATTCGAAATCAGGTGAGTAAAGATCCATCAGCATGGAGCCTCTTCATGCAATTTATATACTAACATGACTCAAGCGGCAGTGCCACAAGTAAGTGGTACTATCATCATTTAACTCGTATCTTTTGGCACCAATGTGTAACACTACAATCGAGATTCAATAAACCATTGAAGGTGATTATTCAAGCAAATAGAGTAACCATTATTCTCTTTGAATGAATGATCGTATTGCAATAAACACGATCCAATCATGTTCATGCTTAACGCAAGCACCAAATAACAATTATTTAGGTTCAACACCAATCCCGATGGTAGAGGGGGCGTGTGACGTTTGATCATATCAACCTTGGAAACACTTCCAACACGTATCGTCACCTCGCCTTTAGCTAGTCTCCGCTTATGCCGTAGCTTTCATTTCGCGTTACTAATCACTTAGCAACCGAACCGGTATCCAATACCCTCGTGCTACTAGGAGTACTAGTAAAGTACACATCAACATTATGTATATCAAATATACTTCTCTCGACTTTTGCCAGCCTTCTTATCTCCCAAGTATCTAGAGTTGCTCCGCCTCAGTGACTGTTCCCCTTATTACAGAAGCACTTAGTCTCGGGTTTGGGTTCAATCTTGGGTCTCTTCATTAGCGCAGCAACTGTTTTGCCGTTTCACGAAGTATCCCTTCTAGCCCTCCCCTTTCTTGAAACTTAGTGGTTTTTCAAACCATCAACTATTGATGCTCCTTCTTGATTTCTACTTTCGCAGTGTCAAACGTCGCGAATCGCTCAAGGATCATTGTATCTATCCTTGATATGTTATAGTTCATCATGAAGCTCTCAAAGCTTGGTGGCAGTGATTTTGGAGAACCATCACTATCTCATCTGGAAGATTAGCTCCCACTCGATTCGAGTGATTGTCGTACTCAGATAATCTGAGCACACGCTCAACGATTGAGCTTTTCTCCTTTACTTTGTGGTCAAAGAATCTTGTTGGAGGTCTCGTACCTCTTAACAAGGGCACAAGCATGAAATCACAATTTCATCTCTTTAGAACATCACTTATGTTCCGTGACGTTTTAAAACGTTTTCGGTGCCTTGCTTCTAAGCCATTAAGTACTTTGCACTGAACTATCGTGTAGTCATCAGAAACGTGTATGTCGGATGTTCACAGCATCCACAGACGACGCTCGAGGTGCAGCACACCGAGTGGTGCATTAAGGACATAAGCCTTCTGCGCAGCAACGAGGACAATCCTCGGTTTTACAGACTCAGTCTGCAAAGGTTGCTACTATCAATTTTCAACTAAATTTTCTCTAGGAACATAAAAAAACAGTAGAGCTATAGCGCAAGCTACATCGTAATTCGCAAAGACCATTAGACTATGTTCATGACAATTAGTTCAATTAATCATATTACTTAAGAACTCCCACTCAAAAAGTACATCTCTCTAGTCATTTGAGTGGTACATGATCCAAATCCACTATCTCAAGTCCGATCATCACGTGAGTCGAGAATAGTTTCAGTGGTAAGCATCCCTATGCTAATCATATCAACTATACGATTCATGCTCGACCTTTCGGTCTCACGTGTTCCGAGGCCATGTCTGCACATGCTAGGCTCGTCAAGCTTAACCCGAGTGTTCTGCGTGTGCAACTGTTTTGCACCCGTTGTATGTGAACGTTGAGTCTATCACACCCGATCATCACGTGGTGTCTCGAAACGAAGAACTGTCGCAACGGTGCACAGTCGGGGAGAACACAATTTCGTCTTGAAATTTTAGTGAGAGATCACCTCATAATGCTACCGTCGTTCTAAGCAAAACAAGGTGCATAAAAGGATTAACATCACATGCAATTCATAAGTGACATGATATGGCCATCATCACGTGCTTCTTGATCTCCATCACCAAAGCACCGGCACGATCTTCTTGTCACCGGCGCCACACCATGATCATCCATCAACGTGTTGCCATCGGGGTTGTCGTGCTACTTATGCTATTACTACTAAAGCTACATCCTAGCAAAATAGTAAACGCATCTGCAAGCACATATGTTAGTATAAAGACAACCCTATGGCTCCTGCCGGTTGCCGTACCATCGACGTGCAAGTCGATATTTCTATTACAACATGATCATCTCATACATCCAATATATCACATCACATCGTTGGCCATATCACATCACAATCATACCCTGCAAAAACAAGTTAGACGTCCTCTAATTTTGTTGTTGCATGTTTTACGTGGTGACCAAGGGTATCTAGTAGGATCGCATCTTACTTACGCAAACACCACAACGGAGATATATGAGTTGCTATTTAACCTCATCCAAGGACCTCCTCGGTCAAATCCGATTCAACTAAAGTTGGAGAAACCGTCACTTGCCAGTCATCTTTGAGCAAAGGGGGTTACTCGTAACGATGAAACCAGTCTCTCGTAAGCGTACAAGTAATGTCGGTCCAAGCCGCTTCAATCCAACAATACCGCGGAATCAGGAAAAGACTAAGGAGGGCAGCAAAACGCACATCACCGCCCACAAAAACTTTTGTGTTCTACTCGAGAAGACATCTACGCATGAACCTAGCTCATGATGCCACTGTTGGGGAACGTCGCATGGGAAACAAAAATTTTCCTACGCGCACGAAGACCTATCATGGTGATGTCCATCTACGAGAGGGGATGAGTGATCTACGTACCCTCGTAGATCGTACAGCAGAAGCGTTAGAGAACGCGGTTGATGTAGTGGAACGTCCTCACGTCCCTCGATCCGCCCCGCGAACAATCCCGCGATCAGTCCCACGATCTAGTACCGAACGGACGGCACCTCCGCGTTCAGCACACGTACAGCTCGACGATGATCTCGGCCTTCTTGATCCAGCAAGAGAGACGGAGAGGTAGAAGAGTTCTCCGGCAGCGTGACGGCGCTCCGGAGGTTGGTGATGATCTTGTTTCAGCAGGGCTCCGCCCGAGCTCCGCAGAAACGCGATCTAGAGGAAAAACTATGGAGGTATGTGGTCGGGCAGCCGTGAGAAAGTCGTCTCAAATCAGCCCTAAAACCTCCGTATATATAGGTGGGAGGGAGGGGAGGAGGCAGCCTCAAAACCTAAAGGTTTGGCCGAAATTGGAGGTGGAGGAGTCCTACTCCAATCCTACTTGGAGTAGGATTCCACCTTCCCACTTGGAAACTCTTTCCACCTTGTGTTTTTTCCTTCTCAAACCTTATGGGCCTTAGTGGGAACTTATTCCAGCCCACTAGGGGCTGGTTTATCTCTTCCCATAGCCCATGAGACCCCTTGGGGCGTGACACCCCTCCCGATGGTCCCCGGCACCCCTCCCGGCACTCCCGGTACACTACCGATGAGCCCGAAACTTTTCCGGTAATGCACGAAAACCTTCCGGTAACCAAATGAGGTCATCCTATATATCAATCTTCGTTTCCGGACCATTCTGGAAACCCTCGTGACGTCCGTGATCTCATCTGGGACTCCGAACAACATTTGGTAACCAACCATATAACTCAAATACGCATAAAACAACGTCGAACCTTAAGTGTGCAGACCCTGCGGGTTCGAGAACTATGTAGACATGACCCGAGAGACTCCTCGGTCAATATCCAACAGCGGGACCTGGATGCCCATATTGGATCCTACATATTCTACGAAGATCTTATCGTTTGAACCTCAGTGCCAAGGATTCGTATAATCCCGTATGTCATTCCCTTTGTCCTTCGGTATGTTACTTGCCCGAGATTCGATCGTCAGTATCCGCATACCTATTTCAATCTCGTTTACCGGCAAGTCTCTTTACTCGTTCCGTAATACAAGATCCCGCAACTTACACTAAGTTACATTGCTTGCAAGGCTTGTGTGTGATGTTGTATTACCGAGTGGGCCCCGAGATACCTCTCCGTCACACGGAGTGACAAATCCCAGTCTTGATCCATACTAACTCAACTAACACCTTCGGAGATACCTGTAGAGCATCTTTATAGTCACCCAGTTACGTTGCGACGTTTGATACACACAAAGCATTCCTCCGGTGTCAGTGAGTTATATGATCTCATGGTCATAGGAATAAATACTTGACACGCAGAAAACAGTAGCAACAAAATGACACGATCAACATGCTACGTCTATTAGTTTGGGTCTAGTCCATCACATGATTCTCCTAATGATGTGATCCCGTTATCAAGTGACAACACTTGCCTATGGCCAGGAAACCTTGACCATCTTTGATCAACGAGCTAGTCAACTAGAGGCTTACTAGGGACAGTGTTTTGTCTATGTATCCACACAAGTATTGTGTTTCCAATCAATACAATTATAGCATGGATAATAAACGATTATCATGAACTAAGAAATATAATAATAACTAATTTATTATTGCCTCTAGGGCATATTTCCAATAGTCTCCCACTTGCACTAGAGCCAATAATCTAGTTCACATCACCATGTGATTCCAACGAATCCAACACCCATATAGTTATGGGGTCTGATCATGTCTTGCTTGTGAGAGAGGTTTTAGTCAACGGTTCTGAAACTTTCAGATCCGTGCGTTCTTTACAAATCTTTATGTCATCTTATAGATGCTGCTACTACGTGCTATTCGGAAATGCTCCAAATATCCACTCTACTATATGAATCCGTTTCACTACTCATAGTTATTCAGATTAGTGTCAAAGCTTGCATCGACGTAACCCTTTACGACAAACTCTTTAACCACCTCCATAATCGAGAAAAATTCCTTAGTCCATTTGTTACTAAGGATAAATTTTGACCGCTGCTAGTGATTCAATCATGGATCACTCTCTGTACCCTCAACAGACTTTGAGTCAAGGCACACATCAGGTGCGGTACACAGCATGGCATACTTTAGATTCTACGGCTAAGGCATAGAAGACGACCTTCGTCTATTCTCTTTATTCTGCCGTGGTCGGGTTTTGAGTCTTACTCAAATTCACACCTCACAACGCAACCAAGAACTCCTTCTTTGCTGGTCTATTTTGAACTCTTTCGAAAAACTTGTCAAGGCATGCATCTTGTTGAAACTTCTATTAAGCGCTTTCGATCTATCTCCATAGATCTTTGATGCTCAACGTTCAAGTAGCGTAATCCAGGTACTCCTTTGAAAACTTCTTTCAAACAACCTTGTATGCTTTACAGAAATTCTACATTACTTCTGATCCACAATATGTCAACCACATATACCTATCAGAAATTCTATAGTGCTCCCACTCACTTCTTTGGAAATACAAGTTTCTCATAAACCTTGTACACACCCAAAATCTTTGATCATCTCATCAAAGTGCTTATTCCAACTCCGAGATGCTTGCACCAGTCCATTGAAGGATCACTGGAGCTTGCATACTTGCTAGTATCTTTAGGATCGACAAAACCTTCTGGCTGTATCACATACAATGTTTGCTCAAGGAAACCGTCGAGGAAACAACGTTTTGACATCCTACGTGCAATATTTCATAAATAATGCAGCAACTACGAACACAATTCTAACAGACCTTTAGCATCGCTACGAGTGAGAAAGACTCATCATAGTCAACTGTTTGATCTTGTCGAAAACATCTTTGCGACAAGTCGAGCTTTTCTTAATAGTGACTTATCACCATCATCGTCTGTCTTCTTTTAAAGATCCATTTTACCCAATAGTCCCATGACCATCAAGTAGTTCTACCAAAGTCTACACTTTGTTTTCACACATGGATCCTCTCTCGGATTTCATGGCTTCCAGCCATTTGTCGGAATCTGGGCCCACCATCGCTTTCTCCATAACTCGTAGGTTCACTGTTGCTCAACAACATGACCTCCAAGACAGGGTTACCGTACTACTCTGCAGCAGTACGCGACCTTGTCGACCTACGAGGTTTGTAGTAACTTGATTCGAAGCTCAATGATCACCATCATCAGCTTCCACTTCAATTAGTGTAGGCGCCACAGGAACAACTTCCTATGCCCTGCTACACACTGGTTGAAGTGATGGTTTTAATAACCTCATCAAGTTCTACTACCCTCCCACTCAATTCTTTCGAGAGAAACCTTTTCTCGAGAAAGGATCCGTTTCTAGAAGCAAACACTTTGCTTTTGGATCTGAGATAGGAGGTGTACCCAACTGTTTTGGATATCCTATGAAGATGCATTTATCCGCTTTGGGTTCGAGCTTATCAGACTGAAACTTTTTCACATAAGTTTCGAAGCCCCAAACTTTCAAGAAACGACAGTTTAGATTTCTCTAAACCTCAGTCTATACTGTGTCATCTCAACGGAAATACGCGGTGCCCTATTTAAAGTGAATGTGGTTGTCTCTAATGCATTAACCCATAAACGATAGTGGTAATTCGATAAGAGACATCACAGCATGCACCATACTAAATAGTGCGTGGCTATGACGTTCAGACACATCATCACACCATGATGTTCCAGGTGGCACGAACTGTGAAACAATTTCCACATTGTCTTAACTGTGTACCAAAAACTCGCAACTCAGATATTCATTTCTATGATCATATCGTAGACAGTTTATCCTCTTGTTACGACGAACTTCACTCTAAAACAGAATTGAACTTTTCAATATTTCAGACTTGTGATTCATTAAGTAAATACTCCTGTATCTACTCAAGTCGTCAGTGAAGTAAGAACATAATGATATCCACTGTGTGCCTCAGCACTCACTGGACTGCATACATCAAAATGTATCACTTCCAACAAGTTACTATCTTGTTTCATCTCAATGAAAACAAGGCCTTGCTCATGTGGTATGATTTGCATGTCACTAGTGATTCGAAATCAGGTGAGTAAAGATCCATCAGCATGGAGCCTCTTCATGGAATTTATATACTAACATGACTCAAGCGGCAGTGCCACAAGTAAGTGGTACTATCATCATTTAACTCGTATCTTTTGGCACCAATGTGTAACACTACAATCGAGATTCAATAAACCATTGAAGGTGATTATTCAAGCAAATAGAGTAACCATTATTCTCTTTGAATGAATGATCGTATTGCAATAAACACGATCCAATCATGTTCATGCTTAACGCAAGCACCAAATAACAATTATTTAGGTTCAACACCAATCCCGATGGTAGAGGGGGCGTGTGACGTTTGATCATATCAACCTTGGAAACACTTCCAACACGTATCGTCACCTCGCCTTTAGCTAGTCTCCGCTTATGCCGTAGCTTTCATTTCGCGTTACTAATCACTTAGCAACCGAACCGGTATCCAATACCCTCGTGCTACTAGGAGTACTAGTAAAGTACACATCAACATTATGTATATCAAATATACTTCTCTCGACTTTTGCCAGCCTTCTTATCTCCCAAGTATCTAGAGTTGCTCCGCCTCAGTGACTGTTCCCCTTATTACAGAAGCACTTAGTCTCGGGTTTGGGTTCAATCTTGGGTCTCTTCATTAGCGCAGCAACTGTTTTGCCGTTTCACGAAGTATCCCTTCTAGCCCTCCCCTTTCTTGAAACTTAGTGGTTTTTCAAACCATCAACTATTGATGCTCCTTCTTGATTTCTACTTTCGCAGTGTCAAACGTCGCGAATCGCTCAAGGATCATTGTATCTATCCTTGATATGTTATAGTTCATCATGAAGCTCTCAAAGCTTGGTGGCAGTGATTTTGGAGAACCATCACTATCTCATCTGGAAGATTAGCTCCCACTCGATTCGAGTGATTGTCGTACTCAGATAATCTGAGCACACGCTCAACGATTGAGCTTTTCTCCTTTACTTTGTGGTCAAAGAATCTTGTTGGAGGTCTCGTACCTCTTAACAAGGGCACAAGCATGAAATCACAATTTCATCTCTTTAGAACATCACTTATGTTCCGTGACGTTTTAAAACGTTTTCGGTGCCTTGCTTCTAAGCCATTAAGTACTTTGCACTGAACTATCGTGTAGTCATCAGAAACGTGTATGTCGGATGTTCACAGCATCCACAGACGACGCTCGAGGTGCAGCACACCGAGTGGTGCATTAAGGACATAAGCCTTCTGCGCAGCAACGAGGACAATCCTCGGTTTTACAGACTCAGTCTGCAAAGGTTGCTACTATCAATTTTCAACTAAATTTTCTCTAGGAACATAAAAAAACAGTAGAGCTATAGCGCAAGCTACATCGTAATTCGCAAAGACCATTAGACTATGTTCATGACAATTAGTTCAATTAATCATATTACTTAAGAACTCCCACTCAAAAAGTACATCTCTCTAGTCATTTGAGTGGTACATGATCCAAATCCACTATCTCAAGTCCGATCATCACGTGAGTCGAGAATAGTTTCAGTGGTAAGCATCCCTATGCTAATCATATCAACTATACGATTCATGCTCGACCTTTCGGTCTCACGTGTTCCGAGGCCATGTCTGCACATGCTAGGCTCGTCAAGCTTAACCCGAGTGTTCTGCGTGTGCAACTGTTTTGCACCCGTTGTATGTGAACGTTGAGTCTATCACACCCGATCATCACGTGGTGTCTCGAAACGAAGAACTGTCGCAACGGTGCACAGTCGGGGAGAACACAATTTCGTCTTGAAATTTTAGTGAGAGATCACCTCATAATGCTACCGTCGTTCTAAGCAAAACAAGGTGCATAAAAGGATTAACATCACATGCAATTCATAAGTGACATGATATGGCCATCATCACGTGCTTCTTGATCTCCATCACCAAAGCACCGGCACGATCTTCTTGTCACCGGCGCCACACCATGATCATCCATCAACGTGTTGCCATCGGGGTTGTCGTGCTACTTATGCTATTACTACTAAAGCTACATCCTAGCAAAATAGTAAACGCATCTGCAAGCACATATGTTAGTATAAAGACAACCCTATGGCTCCTGCCGGTTGCCGTACCATCGACGTGCAAGTCGATATTTCTATTACAACATGATCATCTCATACATCCAATATATCACATCACATCGTTGGTCATATCACATCACAATCATACCCTGCAAAAACAAGTTAGACGTCCTCTAATTTTGTTGTTGCATGTTTTACGTGGTGACCAAGGGTATCTAGTAGGATCGCATCTTACTTACGCAAACACCACAACGGAGATATATGAGTTGCTATTTAACCTCATCCAAGGACCTCCTCGGTCAAATCCGATTCAACTAAAGTTGGAGAAACCGTCACTTGCCAGTCATCTTTGAGCAAAGGGGGTTACTCGTAACGATGAAACCAGTCTCTCGTAAGCGTACAAGTAATGTCGGTCCAAGCCGCTTCAATCCAACAATACCGCGGAATCAGGAAAAGACTAAGGAGGGCAGCAAAACGCACATCACCGCCCACAAAAACTTTTGTGTTCTACTCGAGAAGACATCTACGCATGAACCTAGCTCATGATGCCACTGTTGGGGAACGTCGCATGGGAAACAAAAATTTTCCTACGCGCACGAAGACCTATCATGGTGATGTCCATCTACGAGAGGGGATGAGTGATCTACGTACCCTCGTAGATCGTACAGCAGAAGCGTTAGAGAACGCGGTTGATGTAGTGGAACGTCCTCACGTCCCTCGATCCGCCCCGCGAACAATCCCGCGATCAGTCCCACGATCTAGTACCGAACGGACGGCACCTCCGCGTTCAGCACACGTACAGCTCGACGATGATCTCGGCCTTCTTGATCCAGCAAGAGAGACGGAGAGGTAGAAGAGTTCTCCGGCAGCGTGACGGTGCTCCGGAGGTTGGTGATGATCTTGTTTCAGCAGGGCTCCGCCCGAGCTCCGCAGAAACGCGATCTAGAGGAAAAACTATGGAGGTATGTGGTCGGGCAGCCGTGAGAAAGTCGTCTCAAATCAGCCCTAAAACCTCCGTATATATAGGTGGGAGGGAGGGGAGGAGGCAGCCTCAAAACCTAAAGGTTTGGCCGAAATTGGAGGTGGAGGAGTCCTACTCCAATCCTACTTGGAGTAGGATTCCACCTTCCCACTTGGAAACTCTTTCCACCTTGTGTTTTTTCCTTCTCAAACCTTATGGGCCTTAGTGGGAACTTATTCCAGCCCACTAGGGGCTGGTTTATCTCTTCCCATAGCCCATGAGACCCCTTGGGGCGTGACACCCCTCCCGATGGTCCCCGGCACCCCTCCCGGCACTCCCGGTACACTACCGATGAGCCCGAAACTTTTCCGGTAATGCACGAAAACCTTCCGGTAACCAAATGAGGTCATCCTATATATCAATCTTCGTTTCCGGACCATTCCGGAAACCCTCGTGACGTCCGTGATCTCATCTGGGACTCCGAACAACATTTGGTAACCAACCATATAACTCAAATACACATAAAACAACGTCGAACCTTAAGTGTGCAGACCCTGCGGGTTCGAGAACTATGTAGACATGACCCGAGAGACTCCTCGGTCAATATCCAACAGCGGGACCTGGATGCCCATATTGGATCCTACATATTCTACGAAGATCTTATCGTTTGAACCTCAGTGCCAAGGATTCGTATAATCCCGTATGTCATTCCCTTTGTCCTTCGGTATGTTACTTGCCCGAGATTCGATCGTCAGTATCCGCATACCTATTTCAATCTCGTTTACCGGCAAGTCTCTTTACTCGTTCCGTAATACAAGATCCCGCAACTTACACTAAGTTACATTGCTTGCAAGGCTTGTGTGTGATGTTGTATTACCGAGTGGGCCCCGAGATACCTCTCCGTCACACGGAGTGACAAATCCCAGTCTTGATCCATACTAACTCAACTAACACCTTCGGAGATACCTGTAGAGCATCTTTATAGTCACCCAGTTACGTTGCGACGTTTGATACACACAAAGCATTCCTCCGGTGTCAGTGAGTTATATGATCTCATGGTCATAGGAATAAATACTTGACACGCAGAAAACAGTAGCAACAAAATGACACGATCAACATGCTACGTCTATTAGTTTGGGTCTAGTCCATCACATGATTCTCCTAATGATGTGATCCCGTTATCAAGTGACAACACTTGCCTATGGCCAGGAAACCTTGACCATCTTTGATCAACGAGCTAGTCAACTAGAGGCTTACTAGGGACAGTGTTTTGTCTATGTATCCACACAAGTATTGTGTTTCCAATCAATACAATTATAGCATGGATAATAAACGATTATCATGAACTAAGAAATATAATAATAACTAATTTATTATTGCCTCTAGGGCATATTTCCAACAGTTCGATGTGAACTCCTCCTTCCCGTCCTTGTCCTTGGTGACGACGGACTTGACTAGCTCCTTCATGGTGTCGTCAACGTAGCCATAGATCCCTGCACCACAGAGTTGTGGTGTGATTTGCGTGCGCGAGAGGATATAGTTGGTGCGGGTGAGCCTTTCGGTGATTTGTCCGTAGAGACCAAAGTTGGAGGTGCTGGAGGAGGCCATGGCGGAAGCTTAGGAGATGGGGGTGCAAAACGAGATGTGATGGAAGAGTCGGCTCTCATTACCATGTGAGAAAGGCTAGGAACGTCGTTACCTTCTCCGATCGGCAGCTTCGTGTTTATATACAAGGTCGCAACCTCCGTGATAGCGTACAAGTGGTTGATATTACAATCTTGTTGAGCAAGAGATAGACTGGGAGGTGATCATTGTCTATGCCCCGGTTGGCCATAGTAGGTCGGCTGAGTTCCTGGCCAAACTCAAGGCCAAAGTTGAACATACCACTACCCCTCTAGTGGTGGCCGAAGACTTCATCCTTATTCGCCATGTGGCAGATAAGAGCTCCCCATCTATGGACCGGGTACACATGCGCATGTTCAACGACTGCATCGCCGACCTGGACCTACAGGAAATAGCCCATGTAGGGGCGAGATGCACATGGGCCAATAAGCAAGCGGACCCAATCTGAAGTGTTCTAGATAGGGTTCTAGTATCGATGCAGTGGGAGGCCATGTTCCCGCTATATCGCTCCGGGCGATCACCTATATTGGGTCCGACCATGTCCCTTTGCTCTTCTCCTCTAGGGATGATGTTCCCCCTAGCCCGAGGTGGTTTCCCTTTGAGCTTGCCCGGTTATTGCAGCCAGGGTTCATGGAATTAGTGCAAGACCGTTGGGTAGATGTCGCGGCCTCTCCATCCAAGGCATATTGCTACTGATAATTGGCATCACTACTCGAAACTCACCTGCCATTTCATGCGGGGATGGGGAGCCAACCTAGGTGCTGCTACTAGAGCGCATAAAGAGGCGCTTCTCGTACAGGTTAAGGCACTCGATGCGGTTGCCGACTCGGCTGGCCTCTTAACCGACAACTGGCTGAGGCGCTACGCACTGCAGGCTTCGCTTATTGAGATCTTCAAGGGCGAGGAACTCTTATAGCAACGTCGAGGGGGGCATAAGTGGCTCCTTCAAGGAGATGCCAATACCGCCTACTTCCAGGCCATTGCGAATGGTAGACGAAGAAGGTGTGTTATTCCGTGTCTCTTGGGGGAGACAACCTCTTGGAGGACCCACACAATGTTCGGTCCCATATATACTCCTTTTACAAGGAGTTATTCTTAACGACACCCCATTCTGGGGTTTCCCTTGCCAACGACTTCTGGTCACCTGCCGACAAAGTTTCAGATGCCGAGAACGCAGACTTAACCCTCACATTCTCGGAGGAGGAGCTAGGAAGGCTCATCGCCTCTATGAAGGTGGGCTTTTCTCCCGGCCTAGATGGGTTGCCAGTGGTTTTCTTCCAGAAGTTCTGGAACAACATTAAGCTAGTGATCATGTCGATGTTCCATGAATTATACATTGGGACTTTTTACATGGCATAGATTAATTATAGCGTGATTACCCTGATTCCCAAAATAGTTGGGGCGACGGACATTAGACACTTCAGACCTATCACGGTTATCAACGTGCTGGAACAGATATTCTCGAAAGTATGCGCGACACGCTAGCCCCGGTAGCGAAACAGCTAGATCATCCCCTCTAGACTGTATTCCTGAAGGGCCGACGAATCTACGATCGGATCTTGGCCCTGCACGAGATTGCACATGATGTGCACTCTCAGGGCCATAAGGGTGTGTTCCTCAAGTTGGACTTCGAGAAGGGCTATGATCGGCTGAACTAATCCTTCTTGAGATTGGTGCTTCTTCACCGAGGCTTCGACTACATATGGTGTTCCTGGATTATGCAAATGGTCCAGTAGCAAGATGGCCGTTAACATTAACGGTGAGGTGGGACCTTATTTCTCCTCCCCGACTGGAGTGAAGCAGTGGGACTGGATTTCCCCCCTGCTTTTTAACCTCGTCGTTGATGCCCTGACCGGCATCCTAGACAAAGCACGCCTAGCCAGCCATCTTAATGGAGTGGTCGGTCACTTGATTCTCGGAGGTGGGGTCACCCATCTCCAATATGCGGATGACACCATGATCATGGTAGGAGGATCACACCTTGACATTGTGAATCTGAAGTTCCTCTTGCTATTCTTAGAAACGATGTCCGGCTTGAAGATCAACTTTGATAAAAGTGAGTTCTTCGTCCTCGGGTACTCTCTGGAGGATCAGATCAAGATTGCTAATAACCTAAATTGCAAGCTTTCGGCATTCCCACAACGTATCTGGGGATGTCGCTGGCCGAGTTGGAGATCCTGGCCACGGGGTTTCATCCCCTCGTTGGCTAGGTGGCTTCGCAGGCTAAGCCGTGGCGAGGTTGTTTTACTTCCAAAGGAAGTAAAACTACTCTTATTAGCGCTAACATGGTAAGCCTCCTCACGTTTATGATGTGAATTTTTAGGGCATATTTATGCCTAAGTAATTTTGGTGATTGATGACAGTACCGCAAAGTAATAATCGTGTGTGTTAAGATTTCAGATAACACATGTCAACGACACAAGACGACTCGCCCGCTCCATGTAACAGAAGCACGGTGTACTCTACGATTCTCTTGCTTTGAGTCTTAGGAACGTTGTACTATTAAGAGGGGACCCGTAGCGGAAAGGTTTGGGTGGAATCAATTTTGCACGCACACTCTTTACCTCCTTTCCCTTTCCCTGCAACTTTGGAGTGGTTCCTGCCTCTGGTTTATCTCCTCTAAGCAAAAAGGTCTCTCAGCGGTAGTACCGCTGTCCCTAGCGGTAGTACCGTTGGGCCTAGCGGTAGTACCGCTGGAGCTGGCGGTAGTACCGCTAGCCCTAGCGGTACTACCTTTAGTGCTGGCGGTAGTACCGCTGTGCTGGCGGTAGTACCGCCCCTGGTCAGTGGTAGTACCGCTCTAGGAACTTAGTACCGCCTTCCTAGCGGCTGTACTTCGTTGGACTTTTTGCGAAGACTTTCTTGGCGGTGGTTGGCCCGGTAGTGCATCTGCACTACCATGGGCCCAGCGGTAGTACTGCTGGAGTGCTAGCGGTAGTACCGCTACACCCAGCGGTAATACCGCTACGCTCGGGCTATGAGTGGGAAAACGGTTGGATTTTCCCCCCACTATATAAGGTGTTCTTCTTGCTCTAGAACCCTACCTTTGACCCTCCCAAGCTCCATTGTTGCTCCCTAAGCTCAAAAGTGCCCGATCTCTCTCCCTAGCTGTGATAGCCCGAGACCGACGTTCCTGAAGATTCCCCCTTTATTTTTGTTTCTGTCGTGTGATTAGTTTTATTTGTTGCATCGTCATTTAGTTTGCATCATCGCATCATGCATAGCATCATGTCAACTGTGTTTTGTCGGTGTTGCTTGTTGCTCCGTGTTGTTGCTTGTGAGTGCTTGTGAGTGTGGCGTTGTTCGTTGGCGTGACGAGAGTGGGTGCAACAGAGCCGCTTCAAACCCTGTTGCACCGAGGACGTAAACCTTCTCCCCTCCTCTCCTCTTTTATTTGTTTTTGTGGTTTGCTAAAGTTTCCGTTTAACCCCCTTTTAAAAGTTCGTCTTCTTTTAAAATCCTTTTATTAAACGTGGGGGCAACCCCTTGGGTTTGCTTCATTTTTCCTTTTGTTATTTTAAAACTAGAGACTCTTTTATTATAAAATAAGGGGTTTATTTATTATTTAAAAAGAAAGGGTTTTATTTTAATTCTTCAAAAGGTTTTATTTTTATTCGTTTCAAAAATGCCCAAACTATTTTTATAGTTGGGTTTATTTTTTTCAAAGGAGCCAAAAGTATTTTCCTATTTTATTTTTTTAATCCTTTTCCTTGCTTGTGTGTGTTTCTGTTTTTTTTAAAGGAAAAAAACCAAGTAAGAGGAGGAGGCCCACTTGGGCCAAGGCCCAGCCGATCCCGTGCCCTAGCAGCTAGCGCCACGAGCCCGTGCCCCCTCATCCCTCTTCTCTCGTCCTCCCTGCGCGCCGATATCCTCTCGCTCCCCCTCCTTCGCAGCCCCTCGATCCCGATCCCTCTTCCTCCTCCCTCTCCCGAGCTCGCCTCCCATCTCCCCTCTCCTCCCCCTCGTCGACGAGGCCGCGAGCCCCTTGCCCTGCGCCGCCGACAAGCTTCTCCAGGACCCCCCCGGCCTCGTCAGCCGAGCTGCTGCTGCTCGCGGTGCGCCGCCCTCGACCTCGCCGCATTGGCTGCACCGTCCCCGTGCTCCTCCCTCCCTCGTCCCGTGCGTGCGCCGCCTCGCGAGCTCGCCGCAGTCGCCGCGCCCGCCTCCCTGCTCGCCAGCCGCCGCTCCACCCCGCGCCGCCTCCCATGCCTTGGCCCCGTGCCTCGTCCGCAGCCCTCCAGGCCTCGCCTCCTCTTGCCGCACGCCGTGGTCGCCGCACTGCTGATGCCCGACCTCGCCCCATGCCGAGCAAGCCGCCGCCGGCCTCGCTGCGTCGCCGGGTGCTCGCCGTAGCCGCTGTTGTCGCTTGTTCCCCTCGCCGTCGCCTGCCGCTGTTCTGCTTGTGTTGCTGCTGGCCGAAACATGTTGTTGCTGTTGCTGGGCATGCTGCCGCTCCCAACTGTTGTCGTTGCCTCCCTGCAGGTTGCTTTTGCTGCTTGCTGTTGTGCTGTGCCTTGCGTGCCGTTGCTCTTGCTGCTGATGGTTGCTAGCTGCTGGTGATGCTGGCTGTTACTGCTAGCCGGATGCTAGTTGTTGTAGCAGCTGTTTGCTAATTGTTGTTGCGTAGTAGCTGTTGCTGCTCTTGCTTTTGCGTGCTTGCGTTTTGCCTGCTGAGCCGATTGCTAGATAGCTGCTAGCTTGCTTGCTGTTAGATGCTAGTGCTAGTAGCTGTAGGTAGTTTGCCGCGTTGCTAGTTGCTGTTGTATCGCGTGCCGTCGCCGCGTGCACCATCCCCGCCTGCCGTGGTTCGTCGACAAGTTCGCCGTGAACATCTACGTCCGTGTCGGCCCCCGGAAACGTGTTCGAGTATCGATGTGAAGACCGTGAACCGACGCCGAAGTCCCGTGAACCGACGCCGAGCAAACGACTACCGTCGACGAGACCGTGTTCAACTACTTCCACGACTTCCACGACGTCCGCTACGATCCGACCCGCCCGAACGCACATGTCGAAGGTAATACCGTGGGAACGTGTCATGTACCGAACGCATATGTTGTATGAGATGTAACCGCGTGTTTGTGCCTATAGTTGTTGTCCGTTGCACGTGTTCTACTTTTGTTGTGCCCCCAACACATGGGAACCCGATAAACGGGATCACCCCATCAATATTTGGTTTGTCCCGCACACGCTTCCTATACGTTGGCACGATATCTCGACGAGTTATCGGGATAGGAACGTTGCCGTGGCTTCATTTTCGTCTTGTCGCCTTAGTACCCCTTTCGCTCGCCGTGGCGACATTTGTATCTTTCTCTTCTTGCCCGTGGTGTTGAACTTGCATGCATGACGCATTCATGGCATGATATCTTGTGTTGCATGTCTCTTGTGTCGTAGCTCCGATCTATGCTCCGCGTGTTGAATGACTAGGATGACTTGTAGGATCATCGCTTCACCCTTGCCATGTTAACAACAATTTAATATTTTCGTGTAAATAACCGGGAGTTAACTAAATAATTAACCGTGGAGTTTCTTCGATATGCAACTCGTTGCATATCGAGCTTCACTTAATGTGTAGGGTTTGTGTGAGGTGAATTGCCATACCATCCCTTGCATTTTGATCTGATCATGCATCATATTAGGGTGTGCATCGTGTCTTGCATTTGCTGTGGTGAATATCTGTGTTGATGTTTGTTTCCGGTTTGCTCCGTCTCGATAGAGTTCCACAAGCGTGTCGGAATGTGAGGAACCGTTCGACTACATCGGTTCGACTGCTTCTTGGAGTTGTTCTTCTTCCAAGCGTGATCTCATGCAAGATGACCATTTCCCCAGATACCATGACTATCATTGCCATGCTAGTTTTACCGTTTCTATCGATTATGTCTCGTTGCCTACCACATGTTAAATACCAGCCTCTCAACAATGCCATGAAAACCTTCGACCTGTTCAACCTAGCAAACCACTAATTGGCTATGTTACTGCTTGCTTAACCATGTGTTAGCGTTGCTAGTTATATCACCATATTAAATGGGTTCCATGTGAAAACATGGGTTCCTTGTTATATCACCATATTAAATGCTATTTAATTAATTGCACCTATATACTTGGTAAAAGGTGGAAGGCTCGGCCTTTCTAGCCTAGTGTTTTGTTCCACCTTTGCCCCCTTAGTTTTCGGCTACCGGTGTTATGTTCCATAAATGAGCGCTCCTAACACGATTGGGGTTGTTATGGGGACCCCCTTGATAATACGTTTTAGATTAAGACTGGTCTAGCAAGGCCCAACTTTGGTACTACATTTGCCTAATAACCTAATAATAATGCATAGGGACCCGCCGGCACCCGAGGAAATTTAATCAACCCCCGGGCCAGTGCTCCTCATGAGTGTTGGTCCAAACTGGCAGACTACGGGGCAACCCGAGGTTTGGTTCTCCTAGTGTGACCCATCCGTCGTGTCCTGAGAACGAGATACGCGGCTACTATCGGGATTATCGACCCGTCGGGCGGCCTTGCTGGATTAGTTTTACCTTTGACGAAATATCTTGTGCATCGGGATTCCGGTGATGCTTTGGGTAAACTCGGAGTTGAGGTTTTCCACTAGGGAATCCGACGAGATCACGAGCTTCGTGATTGAGGATTTCTATGCGGCTTGTGGTAATTTGTGATGGACTAGTTGGAGAACCCCTACAGGGTTAAATCTTTCAGAAAGCCATGCCCGCGGTTATGTGGCAACGTGGAAACTTTGTTTAACACTGGTTCTAGATAACTTGAAGTTAACTTAATTAAAATATGCCAACTGTGTGCGTAACCGTGACTGTCTCTTTCGTGAGTTCCTTCTCCGATCGAGGACACGGTGGGGTTATGTCTGACGTAGGTAGGTGTTTAGGATCATTCATTTGATCATGAGTAGTTCACATCCGTTATGCGTAGTTCTTCCCCCCTCTTATTTCTTGTACTCGTAAGTTAGCCACCTCATATATGCTTAGTCGCTGCTGCAACCTCACCACTTAACCTTACCTCACCCATTAAGCTTTGCTAGTCTTGATACCTTTGGAAATGAGATTGCTGAGTCCCCTGTGGCTCACAGATTACTACAACACCAGTTGTAGGTACAGGTAAAGGTTACTTGACGCAAGCGCGTTGATTGATCATTTGGAGTTGCTTCTTCTTCTTCTTCTTCATCGATTTAGGATGGGTTCCAGGCCGGCAGCCTGGGATAGCAAGGATGGACGTCGTTCTTCTTTTGTCGTTTGTTTTCGTCCGTAGTCGGACCCTGCTCTTACTCTTGATGAATATGTAATGTACTGATGTAATTCTGATGTAGCTTGTGGCGAGTGTAAGCCAACTCTATATATATCTCTTCTTTTCAGTACATGTACTTGTAACGATATCCATTCTTGCGACACGACGAGATGCGCTTCTATCCCTGACGAGGCCCTCGTGCCAAATTGAGGATAGGGTCGCATCTTGGGCGTGACAAGTTGGTATCAGAGCAGTACCGACCTAGGAGCCCCCTTGATTGATCGAACTTGGCCGAGTCGAGTCTAGTGAAAAACTACTTTGAGTCTAGTTATATATCGGAGAGTAGGATTCTTTTTTCTCCTCTTCTATGCTCTAGTGAGGAATCTTGACGTAATAATTTAATTCTACTCCTCTTATCACTCAAAAAAAATTTAGGATCACGCGGATATTCTTGGGATCTATATGATGCCGATGTGACGGAGTTCTGTCTTGGTGCCTCCTGTCTACCTTGATTTTCTTCCAGGGAGTTGAGCTCCAGGGAATTCTCGAGCACATCATTATCGTTCAGATTCCTTAGTATCTCAGAACAAAGGATGTTCGTAATTGCTTCAATACTAGTAGTGGCGAGATAACCTCGATGTCCCCAGTACTAGTGCAGATTGTTCGAGAGTACTGCCATACTTGGTATCGTTGTGATCACGAGGGTCTGTAGTAGATGAAGGTCCGAGATTCTGGTTGTGTGTTGACGGATGTGATACAGGTCACGGGTTAGTATAGGAGTTGTGTGATTATTACTCCTTGTATCCGTGTACCGGATTGCATGACCAGATATTTCGGGAATTCTTAGGTGGGAATTCAAGTAGTTGCTTATAGGACAATCTTCCAACAAATGCATGATGTTAGGTTGGGGTTCGACATCTACTGGATTCGTTTGTTGACGGTCGACTTACAGCGGTTCTCGTTGTGACTTAAAGAGTCCTTGTAGCTTTCTAAGACTCGGGGACGCTTCGTATGTCAGGTGCACTGCCTTGCACTTGATGGCTACTGTAAGGATCGAGCCCGTGCGATCCTGTCCACGAAAATATCGGACGAAATCTTTCTCATGAGTTTGTTCTGGCTTGTTTCATAAGCCTCTCCCTTTGTTTTGTTGAATATGGTAATTCGAGTTGCTTCGATGTCAAGTGGTGATTTCAGATCTTTCCTAAGTGGTGTTCTCATATTCATACGAGAGTGCTAATCCTTTTGCGTAATCAATCGTCTTATCAATTCTTGTCAACCGGAGTCATCATATCAATTCCATTCAACCGGTGTGCTTCTCTTCAGTGAATTCAATCCTCTCTACTTGATGAAGATCATTCTCTCAATTCTTTCCGGAGTTCATCTCATCTGTCTCAAGTTGTCTTTTGTTTTCCCCGCCCTCCCACCCTTTTCTTCAGTGATTCAATTTTCATCCAAGAGTTTTCTCTTATTTGTGCTTCTCTTGTCTGTTCTTTTCTCTGCTACCTGGTGATTCATTGTGAAGATTCTCAGGAGATTCGTGTCGTATTTGTTCATTCTTGTCATCCTTACCGGAGAATTTAATTCGGTTGTCTGTGTTCAGCATATCCTTTTCATCCTTGTAAATTCTTCCTATGTTGGAGTTTCCTATCAGCCTATCTTGTTATTCATTTCTCTCTTTCCTATCCGGAGTGCTGAAGTTATCTCTGAGTTTCGTGGTTTCAATTCTTTTAATTATTTCGAGGTGTTAATCTCATCTAGTTCTCTTTGTAACGGTGCAATATCTCTCTTCTAAGCAATCTTTTCTAACGGTGGTTTCTTTCAGTGGGCCCATAACCCACAGGTTTCCCAGGATCTTATCTGGCTCTTGTAATTTTTCTGGAGTCCTCTTATTCTTTTTCAATGTGACGTAAGTATGATTTCATCAGTCATATTCCTTCTTCAAGATCTATTTGAATTAATTCTCATTTTGGCTCAACCTTTCATTCTTCTTTATTCCGGAGTGTCTGAGTTATTCTTGGTGGTGTTCTTCTCATCATTTTCAGCTTTGAAGACCGAAGGGGTGTTTCTCTCAATCTTGGTTCATTCTCTTGGAGATTCATCATTTTAGCCTTGTGTTATCATCTTCAATTGTTTCCAATCATGAGTAATCCCTTTCGTGCTATTCGGTGCTTCTCTGAGTTGTTTTCATTCTCGATCCTCCGAAGGCCATCATTTTAGAAGATTCTTCGTTCTCAGCTTTCAGCTTTCATCCTCAATTCCACTCAACTGTTGTCTCTTCGTTCATCTCTCGTTTATCCGGTGCCTTGTTCTAGTTTTCTCTCAGGTGGCTTGTGATCTATTCGTTCTCTTTTATCTCCATTAATTCATGGTGTTTACATTCAATTGTGAATTCTTACCGGTGCCTCTTTCAAGTTTGCTTCTAGTTTGTGCTCATATCTCTCCTCAATCATTTCAAGAAGAATAAGTTGTATGCTAATTCCGTGCTTGTCATCAATTAAACTTGATGAAGGATGAGCATAACATAATTCTTATTCTTGTTTCATCAAATGATTTCAATTCTTCTTCCGGAGTGGCTCACAACATCAATTCTTTTTTCTCAAGTGTTCTTATCTTTTCTTTTCGGAGTTCCAAGTTTTATCAAGTATCTCTTCGTGAAGCTTCATCGAAGACTTTGCAAGCCTTCAATATTATTCTTTCATTCTTCATGTCTTTGCATGATTCATTTGTATACGGAGGCTCGTCTTGGTGGTTCTGCAAGCATGTGATTTTTCTCAAAGTGTTCTTCAAGATTCTTGTTGGAGAACCTCAAGTATTCTTTCTCTTGCATTTCTGTGCATTTGTTCTTCCTTTATCCTTTGAGGTGGTATTATAGCATTCTTGTTAGTGTAGGAGCCTCGAAGAGTTTTCCTTTCAAGAGTGAGATAATTAAACCCACCAATTCTATGATCATGAGACATTTTCCAACCCATGATTTTTTCATTGAGCTATCTCGGTATGGATTTCACCTAAAGCTTTTCCTATGGATTGTTGCTATCATGGTGCTTGTCATTGATCCTAGTTCTCAATGTACCCTCTTGGTATAAGAAGTTTAGATATCTTTGCTTTCATCTATCCTTGGTTCTTGTAGTGGTTGGTTATCACCTCATAGATGTTCAGATGATTTTCATAAGCCCACTACTATCTTGTTCTTTTCGTTGTTGGTTTTCCAACTACTACGTCAATTCTCTGTCCGGAGGCTCTTCAATTCTATTGTGATGTTAGTTGTCATTCTTTTCTTCATTCTCCTCTTCCGCTTGAGCTAGTTCATATTCTCTTCTTCCGGAGGCATTGTGATGTTGCTCTTTTGGGTCTATCATCTGGTTCTGTCAAGATCATGGTGTTCCCTTGTTCTATTTAGTTGTTTGATATGTATATTGTCTAATTCTCTCTTCTTATCGAATTTTTTGTCCCATTTTCCTACCGAAGTGCTGCCGAAATTTTCTGTGAATTCTTGCTTCTTTCTCATATCATTCCTCATTGCTTTGCAACCTTCAAGGATTGTTATTTTCACTCGTTTGTCAAAGAAGCGACTAAGTTTTTACCTCTTGTTCTTTCTCATCCTCTCCCCCTTTCATTCTTGGATCTCGGGGCGAGATCCTCTTGTAGTGTAGGAGAGTTGTGACAGCCCGAGACCGACGTTCCAGAAGATTCCCCCTTTATTTCCGTTTCTGTCGTGTGATTAGTTTTATTTGTTGCATCGTCATTTAGTTTGCATCATCGCATCATGCATGGCATCATGTCAACTGTGTTTTGTCGGTGTTGCTTGTTGCTCCGTGTTGTTGCTTGTGAGTGCTTGTGAGTGTGGCGTTGTTCGTTGGCATGACGAGAGTGGGTGCAACAGAGCCACTTCAAACCCTGTTGCACCGAGGACTTAAATCTTCTCCCCTCCTCACCTCTTTTATTTGTTTTGTGGTTTGCTAAAGTTTCCGTTTAACCCCCTTTTAAAAGTTCGTCTTCTTTTAAAATCCTTTTATTAACCGTGGGGGCAACCCCTTGGGTTTGCTTTATTTTTCCTTTTGTTATTTTAAAACTAGAGACTCTTTTATTTTAAAATAAGGGGTTTATTTATTATTTAAAAAGAAAGGGTTTTATTTTAATTCTTCAAAAGGTTTTATTTTTATTCGTTTTGAAAATTCCCAAACTATTTTTATAGTTGGGTTTATTTTTTCAAAAGAGCCAAAAGTATTTTCCTATTTTATTTTTTTAATCCTTTTCCTTGCTTGTGTGTGTTTCTGTTTTTTTTAAAGGAAAAAAACCAAGTAAGAGGAGGAGGCCCACTTGGGCCAAGGCCCAGCCGATCCCCTACCCTAGCGGCTAGCGCGAGGAGCCCATGCCCCCTCGTCCCTCTTCTCTCGTCCTCCCCGCGCGCCGTCATCCCCTCGCTCTCCCTCCTTCGCAGCCCCTCGATCCCGATCCCTCTTCCTCCTCCCTCTCCCGAGCTCGCCTCCCATCTCCCCTCTCCCACCCCCTCGTCGACGAGGCCGCGAGCCCCTTGCCCTGCGCCGCAGACAAGCTTCTCCAGGACTCCCCCCGGCCTCGTCAGCCGAGCTGCTACTGCTCGCGATGCGCCGCCCTCGACCTCGCCCCGTCGCCTGCATCGTCCCTGTGCTCCTCCCTCCCTCGTCCCGTGCGTGCGCCGCCTCGCGAGCTCGCCGCAGTCGCCGCGCCCGCCTCCCTGCTCGCCATCCGCCGCCCCACCCCGCGCCGCCTCCCACGCCTTGGCCCCGTGCCTCGTCCGCAGCCCTCCAGGCCTCGCCTCCTCTTGCCGCACGCCATGGTCGCCGCGCTGCTGATGCCCGACCTCGCCCCATGCCGAGCAAGCCGCCGCCGGTCTTGCTGCGTCGCCGGGTGCTCGCCATAGCCGCTGCTGCCGCTTGTTCCCCTCGCCGTCGCCTACCGCTGCTCTGCTTGTGTTGCTGCTGGCCGAAACATGTTGTTGTTGTTGCTGGGCATGCTGCCGCTCCCGACTGTTGCCGTTGCCTGCCTGCAGGTTGCTCTTGCTGCTTGCTGCTGTGTCGTGCCTTGCGTGCCGTTGTTCTTGCTGCTGATGGTTGCTAGCTGCTGGTTATGCTCGCTGTTACTACTAGCCGGATGCTAGTTGTTGTAGCAGCCGTTCGGTAGTTGCTGTTGCGTAGTACCTGTTGTTGCTCTTGCTTTTGCGTGCTTGCGTTTTGCCTGCTGAGCGATTGCTAGATAGCTGCTAGCTTGCTTGCTGTTGGACGCTAGTGCTAGTAGCTGTAGGTAGTTTGCCGCGTTGCTAGTTGTTGTAGTTGCTGTTGTGTCGCATGCCGTCGCCGCGTGCACCATCCCTGCCTGTCGTGGTTCGTCGACAAGTTCGCCGTGAACATCTACGTCCGTGTCGACCCCCGGAAATGTGTTCGACTACCGATGTGAAGACCGTGAACCAACGTCGAACTCTCGTGAACCGACGCCGAGCAAACGACTACCGTCGACGAGACCGTGTTCAACTACTTCCACGACGTCCGCTACGATCCGACCCGTCCGAACGCACGCGTCGAAGGTATACCGTGGGAACGTGTCGTGTACCGAACGCATATGTTGTATGAGATGTAACCGCATGTTTGCGCCTATAGTTGTTGTCCATTGCACGTGTTCTTCTTTTGTTCTGCCCCCGACACATGGGAACCCGATAAACAGGATCACCCCATCAATATTTGGTTTGTCCCACACACTCTTCCTATACGTTGGCACGATATCTTGACCAGTTATCGGGATAGGAACGTTGACGTGGCTTCGTTTCCGTCTTGCCACCTTAGTACCCCTTTCGCTCGTCGTGGCGACATTTGTTTCTTTCTCTTCTTTACCGTGGTGTTGAACTTGCATGCATGACGCATTCATGGCATGATATCTTGTGTTGCATGTCTCTTGTGTCGTAGCTTCGATCTATGCTCCACGTGTTGAACGACTAGGATGACTCGTAGGATCATCGCTTCACCCTTGCCATGTTAACAACAATTTAATATTGTCATGTAAACAACCAGGAGTGAACTAAATAATTAACCGTGGAGTTTCGTCGATATGCAACTCGTTGCATATCGAGCTTCACTTAATGTGTAGGGTTTGTGTGAGGTGAATTGCCATGCCATCCCTTGCATTTTGATCTGATCATGCATCATATTAGGGTGTGCATCTTGTCTTGCATTTGCCGTGGTGAATATCTGTGTTGATGTTTGTTTCCGGTTTGCTCCGTCTCGATAGAGTTCCGCAAGCGTGTCGGAATGTGAGGAACCGTTCGACTACATCGGTTCGACTGCTTTTTGGAGTTGTTCTTCTTCCAAGCGGGATCTCAGGCAAGATTACCATTTCCCCAGATACCATTACTATAATTGCCATGCTAGTTTTACCGTTTCTATCGATTATGTCTCGTTGCCTACCACATGTTAAATATCAGCCTCTCAACAATGCCATGAAAACCTTCAACCTAGCAAATCACTGATTGGCTATGTTACTGCTTGCTTAACCATGTGTTAGCATTGCTAGTTGCAGGTGCAGTTGCTTCCATGTGAAAACATGGGTTCCTTGTTATATCACCATATTAAATGCTATTTAATTTAATGCACCTATATACTTGGTAAAAGGTGGAAGGCTCGGCCTTTCTAGCCTCGTATTTTGTTCCACCTTTGCCCCCTTAGTTTTCGGCTACCGGTGTTATGTTCCATAAATGAGCGCTCCTAACACGATCGGGGTTGTTATGGGGACCCCCTTGATAATTTGTTTTAGATTAAGACTCGTCTGGCAAGGCCCAACTTTGGTACTACATTTGCCTAATAACCTAATAATAATGCATAGGGACCCGCCGGCACTAGAGGAAATTTAATCAACCCCCGGGCCAGTGCTCCTCATGAGTGTTGGTCCAAACTGGCAGACTACGGGGCCACCGCGGGGCAACCCGAGGTTTGGTTCTCCTAGTGTGACCCATCCGCCGTGTCCTGAGAACGAGATACACGGCTCCTATCGGCATCGTCGACACGTCGGGCGGCCTTGCTGGATTAGTTTTACCTTTGACGAAATATCTTGTGCATCGGGATTCCGGTGATGCTTTGGGTAAACTCAGAGTTGAGGTTTTCCACTAGGGAATCCGACGAGATCGCGAGCTTCGTGATTGAGGATTTCTATGCGTCTTGTGGTAATTTGTGATGGACTAGTTGGAGCACCCCTGCAGGGTAAAATATTTCGGAAATCCGTGCCCGCGGTTATGTGGCAACGTGGAAACTTTGTGTAACACTGGTTCTAGATAACTTGAAGTTAACATAATTAAAATGTGCCAACTGTGTGCGTAACCGTGATTGTATCTTTCGTGAGTTCCTTCTCCGATCGAGGACACAGTGGGGATATGTCTGATGTAGGTAGGTGTTCAGGATCATTCATTTGATCATCAGTAGTTCACATCTGTTATGCGTAGTTCTTCCCCCCTCTTATTTCTTGTACTCGTAAGTTAGCCACCTCATATATGCTTAGTCGCTGTTGCAACCTCACCACTTAACCTTACCTCGCCCATTAAGCTTTGCTAGTCTTGATACCTTTGGAAATGAGATTGCTGAGTCCCCTGTGGCTCACAGATTACTACAACACCAGTTGCAGGTACAGGTAAAGGTTACTTGACGCGAGCGCGTTGATTGATCATTTGGAGTTGCTTCTTCTTCTTCTTCATCGATCTAGGATGGGTTACAGGCCGGCAGCCTAGGATAGCAAGGATGGACGTCGTTCTTCTTTTGTCGTTTGTTTTCGTCTGTAGTCGGACCCTGCTCTTACTCTTGATGAATATGTAATGTACTGATGTGATTCTGATGTAGCTTATGGCGAGTGTAAGCCAACTCTATATATATCTCTTCTTTTCAGTACATGTACTTGTAACGATATCCATTCTTGCGACACGATGAGATGCGCCTCTATCCCTGATGAGGCCCTCGTGCCAAATTGAGGATTGGGTCACATCTTGGGCGTGACACTAGCCAATCAAACTTGTTGATTCTCTAGGGATTGGTTGAGAAGGCCTAGATCTACACTTCCACCAAGAGAAAAATTGATTCCCCCACCAATCCCTTGCGGATCTTGTTACTCTTGGGTGTTTGAGCACCCTAGACGGCTGAGGTCACCTCGGAGCCACATTCCATTGTGGTGAAGCTTCATGGTCTTGTTGGGAGCCTCCAAGCTTTGTGTGGAGTTTTCCCCAACCTTGTTTGTAAAGGTTCGGTCGCCGCCTTCAAGGGCACCTATAGTGGAATCGCGGTACCTCGCATCGTGTGAGGGCGTGAGGAGAATACAGTGGCCCTAGTGGCTTATTGGGGAGCATTGTGCCTCCACACCGCTCCAACAGAGACGTACTTCCTGTCAAAGGGAAGGAACTTCGGTAACACATCCTCGTCTTCATTGGTTCCACTTGTGGTTATCTCTATCCTTTACATTGTGTATGCTTATGTTGTTGTGTATCTCTTACTTGTCTTAGTTATCTTTGTTGTTAGCATCATATAGGTTCACCTCTTTGTTGTCATTTTAGTGAACCCTTATGTTGCTTACCCTAACTTGCTAAGATTAATTAAAAAGTGGTCGTTGCCTATTCATCCCCCCTCTAGTCAACCATATCGATCCTTTCAATTGGTATCAGAGCCACGTCTCTATATTAAGGGTTTCACCACCCGAAGAGTATGGAAGATGATGAGGGAGTTCCCCGTGCGCAAACCGAGGCCATGGACCTGACTTCGATCACAAGGGACGAATTGAATACGGCTATGGCCGCACTCAAGACGTCCTTGACGAACGAGGTGAAGACCATGCTTAAAGAGTTAATTGAGGGAATTAAAAGTTCTCCCGAACCGGCGTTGGTGGTTAAACCCACCAACACAGATTCAGAGGCCAATTCCTTTAGTGAAACGGCTAAAGGTATGCAACCTTCCCCTCCTCTCGAAAATGATGGGAATGGGACTTATGCATTTGTTCCACCACCCTTGGTCTATGGAGGACCGGTTCCCACACCGCGTCTTAATCATGTTGGTCCTCCTCCTAAGCTTGTAAAAGGTGATTTTGCTAACTGGGTATTTTCTATTAAGTCTCATTTGAATCACAGCTCAACAAATTTGTGGAGAATCATCGAGCAAGGCTATTATCCCCATGACCCAAGCAACCTCACTCCAAGAGAAGAAGCGGACAATCAATATAATCACTCTGCATTGTTTATTCTCCAGTCTGCAGTACCACCTGAGATCTTCCTCACTTGTGTCCCTTCACTTTGGCCAAGGACTGTTGGGAGCACATTATGGTGTTGTACAAGGGAAGCTCAAGCATTCAACGGTCCAACTATGAAGTGGTACTTGATAAGGCCGATGAGTTTGTGATGAAGGAAGATGAGGACCCTCGTGATCTCTATCAAAGGGTGACTGCTATTGTTGTGGCTCTCAAGGAACATGGGAGCAAGGATGTGGATGATACATGGGTCAAGCGCAAGTTTCTCAAGGCCATCATGCCTTTCAAAAAAGCCATGTCATCTGTCATTCGCCAACGACCAGATTTCCACTCCTTGTCTTCCAGTGAGGTGTTGGATGAATTCATTGCAATGTCAATCATGAACGAGACAGCTGACAACGCACTTGCTCGAGTTCGCTCAAAGACAGCTTCACCCAACCTTGCATTAAAGGCAAAAGTGGCTTTTGAAGAAGAAGAAGAGGATGAGGAAGAGGAGAGCTGCCCTGAAGACATGAAGTATGCTTATCATGAGCACATGGCTCTTGCGTCAAGGCAATTTTGGGGCAACAAGAGGAACTCAAGACCCACCTCACCAAGAACAACTCAAGTGGGTTCAAACCCAAGCAAAGAGTGAGGACATGCTATAACTGTGGTAATGTGAGTCACTTCGTGGCCGAATGTCCCTATGAGAAAAGGGAAGACAACGGGGGCAAGCTCATTCGCAAAGACAAAACCAAGTCATTCCCAAACAAGAACAACTTTGTGAAGAAACCCCACCCAAAGGGTATGGTGGCCCTTGAAGAGTACCCCTCCGATGATGATGACGATGATGATATGGTGGCAACTGCAACTGTTGCCATTGCCACCCCCTCTCCCAAGAAGGTTTCTCTCTTCAACGCCCCCAACGAGAACCACATCGCCAAGTGCCTCATGGCCAAAGGTATCGATCAGGTAACCCCCATCATTAAGACCAACATCGCTACTGCTCCTTCATTGTTGAATTGTGTTGATGATAGTGATGTTGGGGAACTTAATGAGCATGATATTGACAAATTTATGTGCACTATCAAGGGAGAATCCAAGAAGCACTTTGTTGCTCTCTTGGAACAACTGGGTGAGGCTAATGACCTCATCGAGTCTCATGAGGAGACCATCTCCAAGCTTCAGGGACATAGTCGTGACTATGCCGATGAGATTGCTGAACTATCTATTGCACTAGAAAAGGAGCGTACTCTTCGTTTGGCTCTTGAGGAGTCATACAACGATGACTGCGCTAAAATGCAAAAGAAACTAGATAATGATAATGTTCTTACTCGTATGCTTAAGTCTGAAAAGGATGCTCTTGGGGTTGGCCATGACAGACTGAAAGTGGAGTTTGACACACTTGACAAGGCTCACAAGGTCTTGAAAGGTGTTCATTTCTCTCTGAAAGAGTCTCATGATCAACTCCAAGCAAATCTTACCAAGGAAATCTCTACTTGTCCTCCCTTTGTGTTAATTGATAATGCTTGTACAACTAACCCTTGTTGTGATCATGTACATCTTGTGGAGGAAATACCAAGTTAAAAGAGAGACTTGAGAAGGGCCTTGTGTCATGCATACAAGGCGATAAGAGCCTGAACGACCTCTTGAGAAATCAAAAGGGTGTGGTAGGAAAGGAGGGACTTGGACTTACCTCCAAGTCAAAAAGAAAAAAGAGGAACAGGAACAAATGATCCCTACCCTCATGGACATCTTTGTCAAAGAGGGCGAAGGGACTCAGGAGGTGAACAGGAACAAGGTGGACGATGGTAACGTCAAGAAGGGCAAAACCATTCCTACCAACACAGCCGGCAAACTCAATCCTTCCTATGTTTTATGTCGTGCTGGTGATGGGCATGTTTATGCCAGATTTGTTGGTTCTTACTATGTGTCCATTGAATGGGCTATTTGGGTTCCTAAGACCCTTGTCTCTAACATTAAAGGACCCATTCAAAAATGGGTACCTAAAACCAAGCCTTGATCTATTGCAGGAGTTTGCTTCCGGTGGGGTGGTTGCTCGATAGTGGAGCAACAAATCATATGACCGGAAGCAAGGACTTAGTGGTGGATGTGCATCCTTCTCCATCTATGCCCACCCATGTACAATTCGCCGATGCATCCTCGTCAAAGGTATTGGGATTTGGTAAGGTGGTCATCTCTCAAGAGTTACCTATTGAGAAGGTCATGCTTATTGAGTCTCTTGCCTACAATTGACTTTCGGTTCGTCAACTTGCAATTATGGGTTTTTCCACATTCTTTAATCTTGATACTGTGGTCCTCTTGTGGAGCAAGACTCTTAAAGTAGCCTATGTTGGATATGTCGAAAATGGTCTCTATGTGGTGAACTTTTCAAAGCGACCCACTAAGACTGTGACTTGTCTAATGGCTAAAGTTGATGTGGGCTGGCTTTGGCATCGCCGACTAGCTCATGTCAATATGAGATCTTTGCAAAGTCTTCTCAAAGGGGACCATATTCGTGGACTAACAAATGTGAGTTTTGCTAGAGATCGTGCTTGCAGTGCCTGCATTGAAGGAAAGATTCATGAAACTGCTCATCGTCCAACGACTCTCATTTACACTAAGAGGCCATTGGAGCTCCTCCATATGGATCGTTTCGGTCCTCCATCATTTGATAGTTTTGGAGGCAGAAAGTACTGCTTGGTGATTGTTGATGACTACTCAAGATACACCTGGGTATATTTCTTCAAGAGGAAGAGTGAGACTCAACAAATTGTCATCAACTTTGCTAATGAAGCTCTACGTCAACATGAAGCAAAGATTTTGATGATTAGAAGTGACAACGGCACCGAGTTCAAGAACTACACCTTGGATGAGTTTCTAGGTGATGAGGGAATAAAACATCAATATTCAGCACCATATACCCCTCAACAAAATGGCGTGGCGAAAAGGAAGAACCATACTTTGATGGATGTTGCAAGAACAATCACGGCGGAATTCAAATCTCCATATAACTTTTGGGCTGAGGCCATCAACACAGCATGTCACGCCTCCAATCGGCTCAATATCCGCAAAGGCTTGAACAAGACTCCATATGAGATTCTCACCGGAAACAAACCCAATCTCAAGTACTTCCGGGTATTTGGTTGTTAGTGTTTCATTCTCAAGAAAGGTGCACGTTTAGCTAAATTTGATTCTAGAGCACAAGAGGGCATCTTTGTTGGTTATGCTACAAACTCTCATGCTTACCATGTCCTCAACAAGTCCACCGGACTCATTGAGGCAACGTGTAACGTGGAGTTTGATGAAAATAATGGCTCCCAAGTGGAACAAAGTGGTCTTTGTGATGTAGGTGATGAAATTCCTCCCCAAGCCATAAGAAGAACGGGGATTGGTCAAATACTCCCCATTGAGGAACCCCTTGTGGCCGAAGGAGAAGGACAATGCTCTACTCAAGTGGAGCCATCACCCTTACAAGCCCCACACGCTTCCGATGAACAAAGATAAGACCCTCAACAAGTTGAACAAGCTCAAGGTCAAGATCAATTGCCCAACGATGGTGATGTGTCCCATGATGTACAAGCACTTACCCAAGGTTCCGAACCTGCTCAAGATCAAGATCAAGTGCAACTACAAGATCCAGACCAAATAGAAGCACAAGATCAAGATCAAGAGCAACCACAAGTACAAGGACAAACAAGTGAACCTGCTCAAGTCGAAAATCAAGTTGATCAGGATACTGTCTCGCAATTCCCTTCTGCAGCACCAAAAGTTGGTGCCAAGGGAGGTTCAAGACGCAAGGGAAATCAAAGTAAACAAGTCGATGCTCCCTAGTTATCCAATGAAGAACTCTTGGAGCGTCGAGCAGCCAAGATTGCGAACAAGCTGAGAGTCAAGTCACATCTTATGAAGAATGTACTTGGCAGTTTAAAAAGGGGAGTATCCACCCGTCAACAGATTTGGAATTATTGTGAGCATCACGCGTTTGTCTCGTATTGTGAACCTCAACACGTACACGAAGCGCTCGATGATGAGGATTGGCTTATGGCCATGCATGAAGAACTCAACAACTTCGAGCGTAATCAAGTCTGGGATTTAGTGCCAAGACCAAACGAGGAACATAATGTCATTAGCACCAAATGGATTTTCAAAAACATGCAATATGCCAATGGGATTGTGATTCGAAACAAGGCAAGATTGGTGGCTCAAGGCTACTCCCAAGTCTAGAGTGAAAGTGCATGCTATGCCCCTAATCGTCTTTTGGTGTTAATGACAACACATACATAGGAAACTAATCCTATTTGTTGAGTGTATCTCAGGACGACAAGTACTTTAGTAGATTGAAATTTATGTGCCAAAGGTTGCCTGAAAAGATTGGTGATTTATATTTCGAGAAGGCTCGGGATTAAGAAGAGATGCTGTAGAGTAGTCTTTTGAGTTTACTCATATTGAGTATAGGGATCCCGCACTATTAAGAGGGGATCACAGGTTTTGCGATGAACTTGCTCATACCACATCTTTACTTTCATACCAAACACCACATACTCTCCTCTCTGTCTTCAATTCAAAACATGTCCATTGCCTCGGACATCCGGCTCCCTCCGGACGTCCGAGTGCCGGACGTCCGGCTGGCTTCGGAAATCCGCAGCCCGTCACCAGTAGTTTGTGAGGCATATAACTCAGAAATCCGGCTCCCTCCGGACATCCGAGGGCCGGACGTCCGGCCAAGGTCCGGAAATCCAGAAGTCTACACCAGTAGAATTTGTGTTCTATATCTCGGAAATCCGGCTCCCTCCGGACGTCCGAGCGCCGAACGTCCGACGCACATCGGAAATCCGGAAGCCACCACGAGTAGAAATTGAACTGCATAACATGGATTTCCGGTCCACTCCGGACGTCCGGACGCTGATAAATTCAAATAGGTTATGTCGTATCTACAGGCCTCGGACGACCGACCCCTGTCGGACGTCCGGTTGCTGATAATTCCAAAAGAGTTCCAGTCGTGCCTACAGGCCTCGGACGACCGACCACTGTCGGACGTCCGGCCCCTCGCAGACGCCCGGACATCCGGCAAGTGTTGGACGTCCGGACCCTGTGTGACTTAATGCATCTCCAACGGCTGGATTTCACTCCACACTATATATACTCTTCTCCCACCTCATGAAAGTGTGTTCAACACAGCTAGAATACACCCAAGAACACCTTTCCTCTCACTCACTCTTGTCTACACCAAATCCTAGATCCCAAGAGCATTTGTGAGTCCCTTTGAGTGTTGTTCCAATCAAAAGATAGATCGTCTCCCTCTCCTCCTTCCCACCAAAGTGATTTGTGATTTGAGCAAGTTTTGAGCAATCCCCGTGATCTTGTTACTCTTGGAGGTTGGAGACTCCTAGGCGGTAGGAGTCTTCGGAGAGGAATCAAACCATTGTGATATCCCCCGGAAAGTTTGTGAAGGTTTGGAAGCCACCTCAAGGCTTACCACTAGTGGTTGAGAAACGCCTTCGTGGAGTTATCTCAAAGGGAGAATAGGGTGAGCCTTCGTGGCGTTGGTGTGCCTTCGTGCTAACATCCGCCCCTCTAATGGTGACGTAGCTTCCCTCCAAGGAAGTGAACATCGGGATACATCCTTGTCTCTCTCGGAGTTTTCGGTTATTCCTAACCCTAACTCTCTACTTGTGTTAATCCTTATTACATACTTGTATTTGATTATTGTTTACCGCTTGCCTTGCTTCACTCCTAATAGCTTACTCTTTGTCTTAGCAATTATTAGACTTACACTCATATTCCACACTTTAGCCTAAAATTGCTAAGTAATTATTAAAATTTGTATTTGTACCTATTCACCCCCCCTCTAGGTCCATCTCGATCCTTTTCAATTGGTATCAGAGCCTCGTGCTCTATTTGTGTGGCTTAACCGCCCTAGAGCGAGATGGACGTGAATCCAGCTACGGTAGCTCCAGTGCAGAGGGACGTGACTTCCTCGGAAGTCAAGTCTTTCACCTCTGAGGACCTGGAACGGGCCCTTGCCAAGAAAAAAGAGGAGCATGATGCTTCTCTTGAGACCATGATCCAACTGAGACTAGCATCACTAACCACGGGGACAACCACGTCCCCGAGGGCCTCAGGGCCCCACGTGCACGGTACTCCATTTGGCCAACCTCCTCCGGAGAGGAACCAAACCAGTGTTCCATGGCTTTATGCTAGATCTCAAATTGAGAAACCTAAGTACAATCCTGGAGGAAAACCTCCCTTGCTTGATAACAATTCCGATTTTGCTTTGTGGAGAGTTGGTATGCAGGATCATCTTAGGTACGCCAATGATGAGATGCTGGACATCCTCGAGCATGGGTACAATCTTGTTGATCCAAGATGCCTCACGCCCAGAGAAACTTATGACAAGCATCTCAATGACACTACGATCATGTGCATAAGAAAAGGAATGAATGACAAGCAACGAAGACCTTACATTCACATCACAAGTGCCAAGGAATTGTGGGACAGCATCATAAGGACCAAGACCGGTACCTCCACTCTTCGGCTTGCTCAATATGAAATTGCCAAGGGGCAATTACAGAATTTCTGTATGCAAAAGGGTGAATCTCCCAAGCAACTACTAGAACGGCTCATGACTCTCGCCGCAGACATTGAGTCATGTGACTGTGACAAGACGCAAGATGGTTTCAATCTGACCAAGAGATTTCTTGTGGACAAGTTACTTCATGCTCTTGCTCCGTATCACCATCAAATGGTATGGGACATGAGGCAGCATCATGGTTTCAAAGAAATGACTCCAGATGACATCATATCCACCTTCCAATTATTTGAAGAGTCAAAGGCAAATGCAACAAAGCACCTAGCCATGCATGGCACTTCAACATCAAAGATCAATCTTGCTTTGAAAGCCAAGCATGAGTGTGACGAAGAAGAAAGTGAAGAAGAAGAGGGTGATGATGACTGCGAAGATGGTGATGATGTTGACTCTGATGAAAGCCCATCTTTTGAGGACATTGCTCTCTTTGTAAAGAAGTTTAGTGCAGGGAAGTTCAAGGGAAGATTCCCAAAGAAGAAGGTAAGGAAATGCTATAACTGTGAGGAAACCAACCACTTCTCCAATGACTGCCCTTATGAGAAGAGAGAAGACAAACCAAGGTTTCCAAAGACCTTTGTAAAGAAGAAGCTGCCAAACCCTATGAACTCCAAGTTCAAGAGGACAGATGGAAGAGCAATGGTTGCACAAGAAGAATCAGATCCAGAAGATGTTGGTGGAGTTGCCGGAGTAGCTCAAGATACACAGAGCACCTTGAGGCTAGTCAACAGAAGTGGTGATGTTGTTCACTAAAACTATATGAAGGACTACAAGGGCAACGCTCACAAGTGTTTGATGGCAAAGACTGCCATGGGAGATGGGGAAGACCAAAGCTCCCATGATAAGGTTAAGGCTGTTTTCTCCGGTGGAGCCAAATGGGTGATCGACAGTGGATGCACCAATCATATGACCGGAGATAGTAACTTGCTCTATGACTTCATGCAAGCCATTCGACCATACATGAGCATTGTATTTGGTGGAGGGTCGAAAGGCAGGTAATTGGGTTGGGCAAGGTGGCAATCACTAATGACATGTCTATTGCAAATGTCATGCTTGTCCAATCCCTTCAATATCATTTACTTTCAGTCCGCCAATTGGCTTCCGTCGGTTATGACACATTATTTGGACTAACGGATGTGAAAGTCTTTAAGAGAGACACTCTTGAAGTGGCCTTTGTTGGAGAGTTGGATGGCAACCTTTACATGGTTGATTTCTCGAAAGAGGGCACTTTCCATACAACTTGTCTAATGGCCAAGGCCGACATGGGATGGCTGTGGCATCGCCGGCTCGCCCATGTTGGCATGAAAAATCTTCAAAATCTCTTAAACGGCAATCACATTCTTGGACTAACAAATGTATATTTTAAGAAAGATCGTGTGTGCAGTGCATGCATAGCTGGGAAACAACATCAATCAAGACATCCACCCAAGAACATTGTATCCACTTCGAGGCCGTTAGAGCTCCTTCATGTGGATCTGTTTGGGCCTCCTTCATGGACAAGTCTTGGAGGGAAAAAGTATGGCCTAGTCATTGTTGATGATTACTCAAGATATACATGGGTGTTTTTTCTCAAGTCCAAGGACGAGACAAAGGTCACTTTCATTGACTTTGCCAAACAAGCCCAGTGGAAGTTTGACAAGGACATCAAGGCAGTAAGAAGTGATAATGGCTTTGAGTTCAAGAACTACACCCTAGAAGAATTTCTTAGTGATGAGGGGATTGAACATCAGTACTCCGCACCTTACACCCCTCAACAAAATGGTGTGGCAGAGAGGAAGAACCGGACACTTGTGGAAATGGCAAGGTCCATGTTAGATGAATACAAGTCACCACATAGTTTTTGGGCTGAGGCTGTCAACACAGCATGTCATGCATCAAACCGGCTCTTCCTCCGATCAATATTGGAGAAAACTCCATATGAGCTCCTAACCGGGAACAAGCCCAATGTTAAGTACTCCGTGTGTTTGGATGCAAATGCTTCATCCTCAACAAACGGGAACGGTTAGGGAAATTTCAATCCAAAACAACTGAAGGGATTTTTGTTGGCTATGGGTCAAACTCTCACGCCTACAGAGTCTACAACAAATCCACTGGATGTGTTATAGAAACCTGTGACGTGACGTTTGATGAATTTAACCGCTCCCATGGGGAGCAAGTTGATCTAAATGATGCAGGTGAAGAAGACTCCCCACAAGATATCCTAAACATGGGTGTAGGTGCACTTCTGCCTATGGAACAAAGACCCCATGATGATGATGAAGATGATGAGAGTATCTCGCATCCTCAAGACAGTTCACTGCCCGTACCTCCACAAGATATTAGCATACCCATCATGCCAGTTGTTGAGGATCAAGTGGGAGAACATGTCTCTCACCCTGATGACACTCAAGAACAAGTTGATCTTCAAGAGGTAGACCAAAGTATGGGTATGTTTGATGATGAACCTCAACAGGTGCAACGGGAAGAGGAATATCTACCTCCGCACATAAATGATCCATATGTTGAGGACGTTGATGATGGAAACGAGGTTGAACCTCGTGAAACCTTGACCTCCATCATACCACGTGTGGCCGGTCGGGTTGATATTGATCAAATCCTCACAGGCGTGTCAGAAGGTAGAGTGACTCATAAACAATTAACAAACTTTTGTGCTCACTTTTCGTTTGTCTCTAGTACCGCGCCACACAGGGTTCAGGATGCATTATGTGACAATGACTGGCTACTTGCTATGCAAGAGGAGCTAAACAGTTTTACACGCAGCGAAGTATGGTCATTGGTAGAACGACCAACTGAGGAACATAATGTCATTGGAACTAAATGGATTTTCAAGAACAAGGAAGATGAGAACGGGACTATCCTACGCAACAAGGCAAGGTTAGTAGCACAGGGGTACTCCCAAGTTGAAGGTTTGGACTTTGGTGAAACTTTCGCCCCTGTTGCTCGTCTTGAGTCCATTCGCATTTTATTGGCCTATGCTGCTTTCAATGGTTTTACTTTGCATCAAATGGATGTGAAAAGTGCTTTTCTTAACGGTCCTCTACAAGAAGAGGTATATGTATCACAACCACCTGGGTTTGTTGACCCTCATCACAAAGACCATGTATATAAACTTCACAAGGCACTGTATGGTCTTAAACAAGCACCCCGTGCTTGGTACGATCATCTTAAGAAGTTCCTACTCGATGATGGCTTTGTGGTGGGGGTGATCGATCCCACTCTTTTTACGAAGAGGGAAAATGGTGATTTGATTTTATGCCAAATCTATGTAGATGACATCATTTTTGGTTCTCCTAACATCCATTTGTGCAAGAAGTTTGCGGCCTCCATGACCAAGACCTTTGAGATGTCACTCAACACGGACTTGAAGTTCTTTCTTGGTTTTCAAATACAACAATTTCAAGAAGGGATTTTCTTATCTCAAACTAAGTACCTCAAGGACATTCTTGAGAAATTTGACATGACAAATGCTAAACCAATGAAGACACCCATGACCACCGATGTAGTACTAAATGAAGACTCAAACGGTATTCCTTTTGACCCATCTACTTACCGCTCCATGATTGGTTCGCTGCTTTATCTTTGCGCATCTAGACCGGACATCATGTTAAGTGTAGGAATATGTGCTAGATTTCAAGCTTCCCCTATGGAAAGTCATCACACGGCGGTTAAGCATATTCTTAGATACCTTGTTCACACCCCAAAGTTAGGCTTATGGTACCCTAAGGATGCAAAGTTTGATCTTATTGGGTATTCTGATGCGGATTGGGCCGGTGATAATGTGGGACGGAAATCCACTTCCGGTGCATGTCAGTTTCTTGGACGCTCGTTGGTAAGTTGGTCCTCGAAGAAGCAGAACTGTGTTTCTGTCTCCACGGCCGAGGCCGAATATATTGCAGCTGCAAGCTGTGCTACTCAATTGCTATGGATGAGGCAAACACTAAAGGATTATGGTATCACGTATCGACACGTTCCTCTTCTCTGTGATAATGAAAGTGCCATAAAGATCTCCGTGAACCCCATTGATCACCCTCGCACAAAACATATTGATATTAGGTATCATTTCTTGAGAGACCATGTGCAAAAGGGTGACATTGATATTACCCATGTGGGTACCGACATGCAGTTAGCCGACATTTTCACCAAGCCACTTAGTGTAGCTAGGTTCTGTCAACTTAGGCGTGAACTTGGTATCTTGGAGCTTGACAACATATCTTAAAACCTTGCACACATACATACACTCACATTATGGTTGTGTCTTGATGTGCGCATATATTTAGGGGGAGTGAGTCATAATTCTATGTGTTTTTAAGCTTACAACGTACGCATGGATCATTTCATGCATGTAATGCTTCTAGGAAAACAGTGTTCGTATTTTTTTTGCGAATACCATGCAAGTCACCATCATCAAAACAAAAATTACCAGAACTGGCCTCTCCCTTCTCCCCTTTCTCGGACGTCCGGCTCATATCGGACGTCCGGCGGCAAAATCTCCTCCGTCGTCCGACCAGTGTCGGTCATCCGACGCCAAAACAAACTCCGGACGTCCGCCACCTCTCGGACGTCCGACGCCTCGGGGCCTCTATATAAAGCTGGGCGCGGGGCTGGGCTTTTTCCCTAACCCCCAGCGCCCCCTTTTCCCCCAGCCACCGTCACCAGCTCGAGGAGCTGCTCGAGGAGCTCCTGCCCAGTGCCGCCAATCTCAAGATCGGGCCGATCTCCTCTGCGGATCCCCCACTTCTTCCTTCGTATTCTTCGCGGGATCCATCCTCAGGTCGCTCCCCCGTCTCCTTTCGCGTTGGATTTCCCATGTATCTCCATGTTCGTTCGTCATTTGGGGATTTTTCATCCGCGTAGGTGTTGAGCTTCATGGGCAAGACCAAGCACACCGCTCGGAAGACCATGGCCGGCTCATCCTCTCGCACCCCTATGCACACGGGGTCGGACTCGGATGAGCAAATTCGTCCCTTCAAACGGACTGCCCGGCGTTCTCCGGCTCGGCGTTCGCCGTCTCCCTCGTCGTCTGATGGTGCTGACCCCGACTTCGAGGAGGAGCTTGCCACCGAGGACCTTCCTGAGCACGTCACTCGAAGGTCCAAGCCAAAGCCCGGGACTCGCAGGGCGTCCTACATGCCACAACCTCCTCCTGCCCAGCCCGCAGGTGAAGCTCGCCGCATTTCACTAGAACCTCCTGCCACGTTAGGTCGTGCTATCACAAATTTCACCACACTTGGCACAGCTTCATATCTCACTTTCCGCCGCGACATAGATCAATACGAGGTCGCACGTGACTCTACGGACTCACGTTTCCGCACAAACGTCCAGGCAGACATCTTTACCACAGTCATAGTTCCTAAGGGGTTATCTATTCATCACTTTATTGATGTTGAGCATATTCGCATTCACCCGGCGAAATATCCGGGTGGCATTGAGCTTATTGAGGCATCGGGGATTGCCGCCCCGTTTGCCTTTCATTGCGACTTTAATGCTGCTGCCATTCACCAGTTCTATGCCACATGCCATTTTGGCTCCGACAACACTGTCAGCTGGATCACCTCTGACGTTCGCTTCGAAGCTTCTTATGCTACATTTGTTGCCGCACTGGGTTTCCCCAATTCCGGTTTCAAAATACATAGGGATGACCCTAACCATGCGCCTAAGTCTATTGACGTGTGTGGACATCTTCTCAAGCCACTACGTGAGCTTGATGCGGATGAGCGCAAGAAGGACCTTAACTAGGTATCCATCTGGCGCTCACCTTACTTCATTATTTTTCAGTGTCTCATCCGCACCATCTATCCCAAGATGGGTGATAAGGGTTCTTGCAGTGGCTATTGTATCGACATCATGTATCACTTGTTCGAGCACCCCAAGTGCAAAATCAATGTGCCCCATTTTCTATGGCATGAGATTCGGCTTGCTAGCTTTCAATACAAGCGAGCCTTTCCTCACGCTCCTTTCATCCAGGCACTTATTAACCATGTTGCTGATTTCTCTGTGGCTGTCACTCACACCCATCGCAAGTGGGTCATTCCCGCTCACATGGCGGATGACTTTGCTCCCAAGAAAGCCCCCTCATCCTCCACATCCACTCGCCGCACTGCTGCACGGGCCGCCACCCCCTCATCTAGCTCCGCTCCTCTCGGTCGCATTGCCAAATTTCTTGGCAAGGCACATTCTGCGCTAATGAAGGCATGATGTGGTTTCCCGCTTAGTCTCCTCCAAGAATGCCCTCAAGGCTCGTCTGAGAGCCTCGGGCGCTCTTGATGTGAGTGATGATGAGGCCCCTCCTGCTGCTCCTCCCACTGATTTTGGCTTCCCTTCTGGTCCTGAGTGGTCTGATTTCCTTGACGAGGCTGGGGGCAGTGGTTTGGCTGATGATGTTGATGATGATGGTGATGAGCTTTGAGTTTGATTGGTGCTGTTGATGGCTCCCTTTTTGGTACTTGGTGCCAAAGGGGGAGTAATGTATCCTAGTTAAGCTTTTATTATCGTCATTTTTAGTCTTTGGAGATTTAATGTAATGGATAAAACTCATGTATGGCTACCAATGAATGGTTGTGACTTGCTACGATATCATCATAGACTATTATGTCTTGCTTCCTTATTTCTATGATGATTTATTATCCTTACATGTTGATCCATTGGAGCTTCGATTTCTTTATCATGCATATCTTAAGGGGGAGGTCCGTACTAAATATCTCCTAGACTATAATGTATGTTAAATCTTTTTGAGACCTATGTATATGTTGTCATCAACTAGCAAAAAGGGGGAGATTGAAAGTGCATGCTATGCCGCTAATCGTCTTTTGGTGTTAATGACAACACATACATAGGAAACTAATCCTATTTGTTGAGTGTATCTCAGGACGGCAAGTACTTTAGTAGATTGAGATTTATCTGCCAAAGGTTGCCTGAAAAGATTGGTGATTTATATTTCGAGAAGGCTCGGGATTAAGAAGAGATGTTGTAGAGTAGTCTTTTGAGTTTACTGATATTGAGTATAGGGATCCCGCACTATTAAGAGGGGATCACAGGTTTCGCGGTGAACTTGCTCATACCACATCTTTACTTTCATACCAAACACCACATACTCTCCTCTCTGTCTTCAATTCAAAACATGTCCATTGCCTCGGACATCCGGCTCCCTCCGGACGTCCGAGTGTCAGACGTCCGGCTGGCTTCGGAAATCCGCAGCCCGTCACCAGTAGTTTGTGAGGCATATAACTCGGAAATCCGGCTCCCTCCGGACATCCGAGGGCCGGACGTCCGGCCAAGGTCCGGAAATCCGGAAGTCTACACCAGTAGAATTTGTGTTCTATATCTCGGAAATCCGGCTCCCTCCGGACGTCCGAGCGCCGGACGTCCGACCCACATCGGAAATCCGGAAGCCACCACCAGTAGAAATGGAACTGCATAACACGGATTTCCGGTCCACTCCGGACGTCCGGACGCTGATAAATTCAAATAGGTTCTGTCGTATCTACAGGCCTCGGACGACCGACCCCTGTCGGACGTCCGGTCGCTGATAAATCCAAAAGAGTTCTAGTCGTGCCTACAGGCCTCGGACGACCGACCACTGTCGGACGTCCGGCCCCTCGCAGACGCCCGGACTTCCGGCAAGTGTCGGACGTGCGGACCCTGTGTGACTTAATGCACCTCCAACGGCTGGATTTCACTCCACACTATATATACTCTTCTCCCACCTCGTGAAAGTGTGTTCAACACAGCTAGAATACACCTAAGAACACATTTCCTCTCACTCACTCTTGTCTACACCAAATCCTAGATCCCAAGAGCATTTGTGAGTCCCTTTGAGTGTTGTTCCAATCAAAAGATAGATCGTCTCCCTCTCCTCCTTCCCACCAAAGTGATTTGTGATTTGAGCAAGTTTTGAGCAATCCCCGTGATCTTGTTACTCTTGGAGGTTGGAGACTCCTAGGCGGTAGGAGTCTTCGGAGAGGAATCAAACCATTGTGATATCCCCCGGAAAGTTTGTGAAGGTTTGGAAGCCACCTCAAGGCTTACCACTAGTGGTTGAGAAACGCCTTCGTGGAGTTATCTCAAAGGGAGAATAGGGTGAGCCTTCGTGGCGTTGGTGTGTCTTCGTGGTAACATCCGCCCCTCTAACGGTGACGTAGCTTCCCTCCAAGGAAGTGAACATCGGGATACATCCTTGTCTCTCTCGGAGTTTTCGGTTATTCCTAACCCTAACTCTCTACTTGTGTTAATCCTTATTACATACTTGTATTTGATTATTGTTTACCGCTTGCCTTGCTTCACTCCTAATAGCTTACTCTTTGTCTTAGCAATTATTAGACTTACACTCATATTCCGCACTTTAGCCAAAAATTGCTAAGTAATTATTAAAATTTGGATTTGTACCATTCACCCCCCCCCCCTCTAGGTCCATCTCGATCCTTTTCAGAGGGTATCGACTACGGTGAAACCTTTGCCCGTGTTGCTCGTCTAGAATCTATTCGCATGCTGCTTGCGTTTGCTTCTCATCAGAATTTCAAATTACAGCAAATGGATGTGAAAAGTGCTTTTCTTAATGGTCCTTTAAATGAGTTGGTCTATCTCAAACAACCCCGGGGATTCGAACATCCCAAACTCCCCAATCATGTGTACAAACATAATAAGGCACTCTATGGCCTTAAACAAGCCCCACGTGCGTGGTATGAGTATCTTATTGAGTTGTTACAAGATCGTGGGTTTGAAATTGGGAAGATAGATCCCACTCTTTTTACTAAGAGGGTTAAAGTGGATTTGTTCATATGCCAACTATATGTTGATGATATCATTTTTGGTTCTCCTAACATTTCTTTCAATGAAGAATTTGCTGCACTAATGACCGAGAAATTTGAGATGTCCATGATGGGAGAGTTGAAGTTCTTCCTCGGATTCGAGATTAAACAAGGCTTAGAAGGGACCTTCATCAAACAAGCCAAGTACACTCAAGACATGCTCAAAAGGTTCGAACTCGAAGATGTCAAGCCGGTCAAGTTCCCCATGCCAACAAGATGCAAGCTTGATAGTGATCCCAATGGTAAAGCAGTGGATCAAAAGGTATATCGCTCCATGATTGTATCTCTCCTTTACCTTTGTGCATCTAGACCAGATATTATGTTAAGTGTAGGGATCTGTGCATGGTTTCAATCCACACCAAAAGAAAGTCATTATATGGCTGTTAAGCGAATCTTTCGATATTTGGCTCATACCCTCAAACTTTGGTCTATGGTATCCCAAAGGAGCGAACTTCAACCTAGTGGGCTATTCTGACTCAGATTGGGTAGGAGATTGTGTGGAGAGGAAGTCAACTTCTGGAGGATGCCAATTACTTGGTCGCTCACTAGTAAGTTGGTCTTCAAAGAAGCAGAATTGTGTCTCACTATAATCCACCGAAGCTGAGTATGTGGCAGCTGCAAGTTGTTGTGCACAGTTGCTATGGATGAGGCAAACTTTAAAGGATTACGGTGTCACTTGTGACAAAGTGCCTCTTCTATGTGACAATCAAAGTGCTATCAAGATTTCCCTCAACCCGGTGCAACATAGCAATACCAAGCATATTGATATTCGCCATCACTTCATTCGTGAACATATCAAGCTAGGTGATATTGAGGTTCACTTCATCCACACTGAAGAGCAACTTGCAGATATTTTCACTAAGCCCCTAGATGAAGCAAGGTTCCGCGAGTTAAGGCATGAGCTAAATATCATTGATTCAAGTAATGTGGATTGAAACTAGGCACTTTGCACCTCACTATGCATTAGATCTTGTTCTAGGTGTAGGCATGGACATAGGGGGAGTGTTGTTCTCTCAATGAACTTTCCCTCCCCCCATTATGCATAAATCGATCAAGTCTTTCACTTTGGCCATTACTAAATGGCACTTGTGCTTCAAAGACGAGCGTTGGTCACGAACCCAAGGATAATTCTTCGCGTTGTCATACCTTTGCCTCAAACATAGGTGGCCATGGCCACCGCCCCCACCTTTCTCACATACGGAAGAAAGGATACAAAATGACTAGTCAGTATACCTTGTTGGTGCTATCTTTTTATTTACACTGACTAGTCGCTGGCCACGTCTTTTCCACGCAATCCTATGTCTCGTTGTGTCATCTGGAGCGGTACTACCGCCAGGGGTAGCAGTACTACCGGTAGGACCCCAGCGGTACTACTGCCAGGGGGAGTGGTACTACCGCTCGGGGTAGCGGTACTACCGCCAGGACCCCAGCGGTACTACCACCAGGGTAGCGGTACCACCGCGAGGACCCCAGCCTATCACGACTTGACTAGGGCTTTTTAGGGTTGTCTCAAGGGGGAGCGGTACTATCGCCAGGGGTAGCGGTACTACCGCCAGGGGTAGCGGTACTACCGCTAGGTCAGCAAGACTACCGCTAGGACCTCGGCGGTACTACCGTTGGCCCGTACCCCTTGGGCTATATAAAGGAGGGGGAGCCCATTTTTTCTGCCCTCTTTCTTCTTCCTCGTGGCTCTTCCTTCCTCTACCCCGAACTCCCCCCATTTGGATCTCTATCTGCGGAGCCCCTTCTCTCCCTTGAGTTGGAGGGTTTGCTCCACTCCTCCTTCCTCCATAAAGTGCCATGGACACCGGTAAAGCTCTTCCCTTTATTCTCTTGATTGGTGTTTTCTTGTTCTAGGGTTAGGAGCTTGGTGATTTGGATCCATGGCTATGGTTTGTGCTTTGTTCTTGGATGGAACGAAGGAGATATTCTAGGGGAGTTTAGGTCCTATGATTCATTGCTTTTATCTTGACATGCCCTAGGTTCTTCATGTTTTAGATCAAGTACTTTTTCTCTTATTTTGGATTAGATCTAAAACTTGAATCCTCTTGACTAGGCATGTCTCTATCTAGATGTTCTTGAGGTCCACATGTGATTAGGGCTATGGTGGTTCTTGTAGTGATTCTATGCAGTAGCCATGGCCCTCGTAAATCCAATCTAGCCGTTCTTATGGGTCTTTCTATATTCAGATCTGAAAGTCAACCCCCTAGCGGTACTACCGCTAGGACCCCAGCGGTACTACCGCCAGGGGTAGCGGTACTACCGCCAGGAGGATATTTTTTGTTTTGTTTGGCAACGTGAGTTTTTTCTTATGCTTCTTTTTGACCATTGCCTTGACTCCTCATGTCGCTCTTTTTCGGTGTGTGTCTTGTGTGTCACAGGTGGTGCTCGCCGCTCAAATCCCCCACGGGACACCCAACCGAAGCAGTATCGCACTCCAGATGCTCCAGAGGGCTCCGCCACTTCCGGTCTGAATCCCAAAAAGAAGTCTTTCAAGAAGGCAGCTCACAAGACCAAGGGGATCAACGTTCGCAATATGCCCCCTAAGGATTTTCTGCTGTTCCGCAACCGCAATCCCTATCTAGAAGAGAAGGCTCAGATCAAGAATATCGAGCATGTTTGGTCACGGGATCACTGCATGATCTATCGCGACATCATCAAGCAATTCAAGAAGATGTTTGTTCCAGTGCAGTGGATTGACTTTGCTCACCTTCAGCGGAACCCGGATTACTTTGGTGAGGCTCTCTCTTTGATTGACAAGCTTGGCATTAAAGAGATCATCACCTTCAGGCGAGACTTTGATCCAGATGTTGTGGCCCAATTCTATGTCACTGTTCACTTTGCACCTGATGGCGTGCGCACCACGACTTGGATGACCGGTACTCAGAAGATGACAGGTTCCTGGTCAGAATTCATGAAGCTTCTCAAGGTCGACTTTCATGGAGATGAAACTCCTCTTGGGTTGCGTCCTCATGCTCCGTCTTCATCTACTGCCACCCCCAAGGACAGGTTGCAACAACTTTATGTGAAGAAAGGTGTGCTCCCCAAGCATCTGGATATCATGCATCGGATCTTCCGCAACACTCTCTTTCCTCGCATTGGCAACTTTGACGAGGTGCATGGTCATCTAGCTGAGATGCTTGTGCTCTGTGAGGAGGCTAGGACTAAGGAATCTGCCCCTCTCGATATTGCCCACGTGATGTTCAATGAGCTCTGGAACTACATCATGAACCGCAATGTTCCCATCTACGGGCCCTACTTGTTTGCCTATATTCGCCAGAGGTGGCACGAAGTCTATCTGATAGATGAATTCCCTATTCAGGCTGATTACTTTGTGCATGATCCTATCAAGCTCCGTATCAAAGACAAATGGGCCAACACATCCACTTCGTCTCAGCACATGGACACTGACACAGAGATTGCTGCTGAAGGAGGCCCCGCTTCTCAGTCCCGCTCTTCTGCTATGCCATCTTGGGCAGTGAAACTGAAGGATAAAATGAAGACTCTCTTCTGTATGCAGGCCAAGGGACAGTATCAGTCTCATGTGGTCCAGAAGGAGAACCGTCAGAGGCACAAGCGTGTCTTGAGGACCCTTGATGTTGATATCTCCAGCGGCTCAGAGGACGACATCACTCCAGAGTCTGATTGGATGCTCAAGGTTATTAGTGGACTGGGTCTGATGCAGAGGAGGAGGCGTCTGAGGAGGACAATGAGGAGGAGCAGGACGATCCGGATGCCACGGACGAGTCTGGGGCTGATGAGGATGCGGAGTGACCACCTGTGTCGTTAGGTGTGCCCCTTTTTGGTGTCTTGTGCCAAAGTGGGAGAGAGTCTAGGAGCTGGATTTGCGCTTTGCTTTAGCTTTGCTTATCTTTCTCGTGTTTTCTTTGAACTTGGTTTGATCTTATCTGCTATCTTTGCTTTGTGTGATGTGAGACTTGGACTAGTGTGAGACTTATTTCTATCATATGTTGTGAGTCATATGCTCTTTAATTATCTCTACCACTATCTTTATGTTCACATGCTATTTACTAGCAAATCCGGTATTGTCATCAATCCACCAAAAAGGGGGAGATTGTTAGGGCATATTTATGCCTAAGTAATTTTGGTGATTGATGACAGTACCGCAAAGGACTAATCGTGTGTGTTAAGATTTCAGATAACACATGTCAACGGCACAAGACGACTCGCCCCCCTCCATGGAACAGAAGCACGATGTACTCTACGATTCTCTTGCTTTGAGTCTTAGGAACGCCGTACTATTAAGAGGGGCCCCGTAGTCGAAAGGTTTGGGTGGAATCAATTATGCATGCACACTCTTTACCTCCTTTCCCTTTCCCTGCAACTTTGGAGTGGTTCCCGCCTCTGGTTTATCTCCTCTAAGCAAAAAGGTCTCTCAGCGGTAGTACCGCTGTCCCTAGCGGTAGTACCGTTGGAGTTGGCCGTAGTACCGCTAGTGCTCGCGGTAGTACCGCTGTGCTGGTGGTAGTACCGCCCCTGGTCAGCGGTAGTACCGCTCCAGGAACTTAGTACCGCCTTCCTAGCGGCTGTACTTCGTCGGACTTTTTGCAAAGACTTTCTTGGCGGTGGTTGGCCCGGTAGTGCATCTGCACTACCATGGGCCCAGCGGTAGTACCGCTGCAGCGAGCGGTAGTACCGCTGGAGTGCCAGCGGTAGTACCGCTGCAACCAGCAGTAGTACCGCTAGGCTCGGGCTGTGAGTGGGAAAACGGTTGGATTTCCCCCCCCCCCCACTATATAAGGGGTTCTTCTTGCTCTAGAACCCTACCTTTGACCCTCCCAAGCTCCATTGTTGCTCCGAAGCTCAAAAGTGCCCGATCTCTCTCCCTAGCCAATCAAACTTGTTGATTCTCTAGGGATTGGTTGAGAAGGCCTAGATCTACACTTCCACCAAGAGAAAAATTGATTCCCCCACCAATCCCTTGCGGATCTTGTTACTCTTGGGTGTTTGAGCACCCTAGACGGTTGAGGTCACCTCGGAGCCACATTCCATTGTGGTGAAGCTTCGTGGTCTTGTTGGGAGCCTCCAAGCTTTGTGTGGAGTTTTCCCCAACCTTGTTTGTAAAGGTTCGGTCACCGCCTTCAAGGGCACCTACAGTGGAATCACGGTACCTCGCATCGTGTGAGGGCGTGAGGAGAATACGGTGGCCCTAGTGGCTTATTGGGAACATTGTGCCTCCACACCGCTCCAACGGAGACGTACTTCCTGTCAAAGGGAAGGAACTTCGGTAACACATCCTCGTCTTCATTGGTTCCACTTGTGGTTATCTCTATCCTTTACATTGTGTATGCTTATGTTGTTGTGTATCTCTTACTTGTCTTAGTTATCTTTGTTGTTAGCATCATATAGGTTCACCTCTTTGTTGTCATTTTAGTGAACCCTTATGTTGCTTACCCTAACTTGGTAAGATTAATTAAAAAGTGGTTGTTGCCTATTCACCCCCCCCCCCCTCTAGTCAACCATATCGATCCTTTCAATGTACACCCTGTCGGAGAGTGTTCATAGTTCGTTCGATAAGGAACTCGCCAAGTTCTTCTGGCAGGGCGCTGTCAGCCGGCAGAAATACCACATGGTGAAATGGGCAGATATCCGCCTGCCCAAGGGGCATAGCGGGTTGGGGATCATGGCCTCCCGCGTTATGAATACCACCCTCATGCTCCGGTGGGTATGGCGGATCCTCCGTAACGAGGGTGGATTGTGGCTACAAAACCTCGAGGCAAAGTACCTAAGGGGTGAGTCGCTCCTCGCTTATTCCCGCGCGGGTAGATCCCAATTCTGACGTGCTATCCAAAAAATAAAAGAGGAGATTCGCCTAGGAATCTACTTTAATATAGGCAATGGAGAGGGAACCCAGTTCTTCCTGGATCCTTGGGTTATGGATGAGCCTCTCACGGTGGGATTCCCTATCATGTTCTCCATCTGCTAGAACCACCCCTTGTGGTTTCGAACGTCGTACACCAAGGGCAATGGGATATTAGATTCGAGCGATCATTCGGGCCGATAGAAACGGCCGAATGGAACCACTTTCTCGACGCCCTGCCACACACTCTCACGGAGTATCCGGATTCGGTGGCTTGGTGCCTATCCCCTTCTAGGGATTTTATGGTGAGTTCGGCGTATCAAGCCTTCTGCCGAGCCCCTATCATACCTTGGCTCGGGCCATTGTGGAATACCCCTCTTCCTCTCAAGATCAAAATCTTTGTGTGGGGGTTTCTCCGCAATCGCCTCCCCTCGAGGACGGAGGTGCGTAAGCGGCACGGGCCGGGTGACGGAATGTGCCCCTTATGCGCGGTCCCGGAGTCAACGACCCACATTCTTTTTATTCTCACGGTGGCGAGGGCCATGTGTGAATTCCTACGCCAGGCCCTAGGACCCGACTGGGAGGCCCAGGGCCTCGCGGAGTTCCTACAAACTAGGGCCCATCACACTGGGCGGCGCCGACGCCTATTCTGACTCATCTTTGCTGCTATGGCGTGAACCCTCTAGACGATCCACAATAAAATGGTGATAGAAAGGATCTTCCCGAGACATGCGTCTGACGCCTTCTTTAAATTTTTTGCTTTCTTGCAGCATTGGCACCCCCTCTCTAGGCAGTGAGACCGAGATCAGCTAGATGGGATGCTGGATACGCTGCAGGGTACGACACGTCAACTGGCCGCCATATAGGATCGAGGCTCTCCCGTCACTTGGTGACTTTTTATCTTATTTCTCTTATCTTTTTTTTGGGCTAGTATGTGCCGTTGTCCCGGCTGCTATCGCTGAATGCGGAATGATCCTGTATGGTACCTATGTTTTATCTATAAAGCGGGGCGAAAGTCTATTTTATGGTAAGTTACGTGGATAGAGATAAAGCCTAACAAATTCTCCTAGTCTAACCTCCGGTGCAAGATAGATGGGCGCCTTACATGTCCATGATACTGTCACGTACAGATGTTGTTTGACAAAACTGAGCCAGAAAAGGAAGAAATAAAACACATTAAATTGAAAAGAACATTGCAGAATGCATCAGGTAAATTTGGTAGAGATCACACCGTATTCAAGCGAAACTTGAAGAAACACACAGAATCCAAGCTCAGTTGGGATTTTCGGCTGGTTTGTGATTTTACCAGGGGCCACTAAAAAACCCAGTTAACTTTTCGGCTGGAGTATTTTACAATTACATAACTTGGACGTCGTTTCTTCCCTTTCCGCATCCCTTCGTCTAAAGTGTCATACAACTGGCACTTGAGTTAATTATTGTTTCTCTGTTGATTAAGATTTCCACAGGAAGGCCATGCGTAGCTCACATGTGAACTGAACCTTCCTGAGAACCTAAGGAAGAACATGGTAATCATTCAGGGTGCAGAAATCTTAGCTTCTCTCTTGATTATCAGTGTTTCCTTTTTTTTGGTAAATTAGTGTGCAACCTGCATGCATGCATGCTCTGATGTCTAGATCAGCAAAAGCAGCGCATCACCTAGCTTGGTCGAGTAACCAGTTTTCTCAGTGACGATGATCGCCAGAAATATATTCTGATAATCGTGCATCGTTCCAATTTACGTATGAAATTCGAATGAGCAAATTTACCACATGTGTTTTTCACGGGGAAATCACATCATAGTCTTTTATACATATATTCACCGATCTTGAGCAAATTGACATATATATACAATACCATATATACATACATGCTGCACACACTATACATATAAGTACTAGCATTAAACAACCCCTTATGTTCACTAATTATTCATTAGTAGCTCACCCTCAGGTTTATGCCGCGCCCACGCGCGGCGTAAACAAAAGGAATTAAGCGAAAGAACGCCACCAATAACCAACCCGCCATGGAACCATATTGCTCTTGCTCAGCTCCGCCGTGGATCGCTCTCGATCAGGCGGCGGATGACGAGGGCGCCGGCGTCATGGGCACGACCTCCGACTGGTAGCGGTGGAAGTTGGCGATGTAGATGCCGGCCTTGTTGTCGACGTCCCGCTCGCCGACGTAGTAGATGCCGTCCTGGTCGCTCGGCCTCACCCTCTGCGGCCGCCGGTAGCCGGCCTCCTCGTATGCCTCGGACGAAGAGAAGCACCCGCCCATTGCCTTCTTCGGCTCTTAGTTAGCTCCTTCTCTCGTAGCTCAGCTAGCTAGCTTCGATGATGTATGTTGGGCTCTTGGCACTGGTCTGGGATTTCGATGCTTGGAGTGGCAGCCGAGGGGCGCGCCATTTATAGCGGAGGCGATCGGTCGAGCTGGCGAGGAAGGCGCCATGAAGCGAGCCAACGAGCTGGCTCGGCCCGATCAGCAGCTGTGGCTGTGCGGCCGGAATCCTCACGATATATTCGTTGCAAGTTGGTGCGTCTCCGACGGTCAGGATTGGTCTCAGGAAACGTGCGTCCACATTAACGCCCGCACCTATAATACACAAAAGAAGTAAAAAAAAACACTAAATTCAAAAGAATTTTGTAGAACGCACGCCAAATTCAAGCGGAACTTGGAATTTTTGCCAGTTTGTCAGTTCACCAATGGTCAGTGAGAAATCCAGTTAGCTGACAGAGATGTTTTGACCTGACTTGAGTGAGTGAGTGACTGACTTGGAGTTTGAGTCTTCCTTTCTAAAGTGCAATACAGCTACTTCAATTCTTAGTTGATTGACCAAGATTTTCCATGGGAAGGGCGCGAGCGTAGCTCACAATCTCACATACGAACTCAATCTGCCTAAGCAGGAACCACATGGCTAATTCTTCGGGATGTAGAAATCATACAACTCTTTTGACAGTTCAACTGTAGTAGCATGCAGTAGTATGATCATGACCCTCGGTACCTTTCATGTTTCTTTCACATGCATGCTGAATTAATGGGGAATCTGCATGCACGCCAGGAGGTCTGAAGCCCGGCGGTGGATGGGTTCGGCTCGATCAACTGGGATATGAGTTTTTTCTTTATCTTGCTTCGTGCTCCCTCTGTTTTTAAATATAATTTTTTTAAAAGATTTCACTAGTAAACTACATATTGATGTATATATAGATATAATATACAGTGTAGATTTACTCATTTTACTTCGTATATAGTCGTCTAGTGAAAATCTCTAAAAAGACTTATACTCCCTCCGTCTGAAAATACTTATCATACGAATGGATGTATCTAGACATATTTAAATTCTAGATACATCCATTTTTATTAATTTGTGCGATAAATAATTTTAAATGGAGAAAGTATTTAGGAACGGAGGGAGTAGTGTTCAAGCAATGCATTTAGAAAGATGTGATTCATGGAAGGGAGACTGTGAAAACTCTAGGATTGTCTACCTTGCTCCCTGTGCTCCAATATATAGCTAAATCCTTATGGGATTTGAGAAAGGTACAAGCAATACTTGTGGCAAGGAAGGGATCCGACCTAAACCTTTGGGTAGGCTCCGTAGGATCAACAACCATAGCTTCACGGAGTATGATAAAATTCCCCTATATCAACAAGCAGTGCACCAGATGATCGATCAACAGAAACATTTCATTGTACAGAACTTGAGGGTTAGAACATCTTCAATCGTATATAGGAAACCTGGCTCACTATATTTTGACGAGTGCGCCCGGGCGCGTCCGTCGACGGAATAAGTCACCCTCAAATGGACACGTCTACACTCTACAGCCACTCAAATCCGACAGCCCAAATCCATGCTATCCATGCAAAGTAATGGAGGAAACTACGGAGCCGAGCATGCACATCCGACGCATAATTTAACCATTTTAATTTAGAAATAGCTGACCACATTTGTCATGTGATTGCGAAAGGGTGAAGTTATTTAACCTTCTAGTCATGATAGATAATTTTAAAGAAATTTTCGTTGATAGACGATAACACTACGCACACTAATAAGAAGTTGCTTTTTTTAGTACTAAAGTTGGCTAAATATCACCCCACAATTGCTTAAAAAAAGTGTGTCAAATTTATCCATATGGAATCTAATTTTGAAGAGCTCGTCGTAAAAAATACAGTCGTGAAAACGGATCGTCGTTCTGACGTTCGGTTCAAAAGTTATAGTATTTAAAGAAAAAAAACAGAATAAAATGAAATAATTTGCTGCACACTTTCGCATGAGGATGCGCTTGTTCCAGCCAAATAGTGCAGCTGCATTTTCTAGCATTTGGTTTTATTAATTGTTATTTATCATTTGATTATGGTTTTCCAATTTCCATAGGAATGCCACCCGTAACTCACATGTGAACAGAATCTTCTTTACAAACCTAAGGAAAAGCATGGTGATGTTTCAGGGTGCGGAAATCTTACCTACTCTTTTTGACAGCTGATCGAACTGAAGTAACCAGTGACAAGTTCCATGGTAAAGAATCTCCATGCCTTTTTCTTTTCTTAAACATGCATGGCAAATTAATGGCCAGCCTGCATGCACGACCGGATGCACGACAGAATCCGCAAGGCAGCGCACCACCTATGCCCATAGCAAGTCTTTTCGGTGTCAGTTGATCATCAATCACCAGAAGAACACAGTGATCCAGTTAATTGCCGGATGCGATTTTCTCACGATGTTGTGAGGAAGCGTTGCAGGAAGATCGAATCCCAGTGCGATGACCCTGATAAGTGTTACGCGTGTGACACAAACACATGGCAACTTCCAACGTTTTTATTGGCTAAGCATGATCTTCATTATATATATTCACTCTCCGATCTTGAACAAATTTACATACATAATTACATATAGGTACTGCACACACACTAGTACTAGTATAAGTACTGATCAACTAGTACTAACATTAAGAAGCCCTCATCTTCACTAATTGATTATTCATTAGGAGCTCGCCCTCGGGGTTTACGCCGCACGCACGCGCGCAGCCTAAACGAAGGAATCAAGCGAAAGAACAGCACCAATAACCAGCCCGCCATGCATGGATCGGAAGATCGCCATGGAAGAACCACCTCGGTCATGCGGCGGCCGACGAGGGCGCCGGCGTCATGGGCACGACCTCGGACTGGTAGCGGTGGAAGTTGGCGATGTAGATGCCAGCCTTGTTGTCGACGTCCCGCTCGCCGACGTAGTAGATGCCGTCCTGGTCGCTCGGCCTCACCCGCTGCGGCCGCCGGTAACCGGCCTCCTCGTACGCCCCGGACGAAGAGAAGCAACCGCCCATTGCCTTCTTCGATTCGATCGGCTCTTAGCTTCTTCTCTCTCGTAGAGTAGCTTAGCTAAGCTAGCTTCGATGGCGTATGTACGTTGTTGGGCTCTTGGCGCTGAGGAGGTTGTATTAGCGTGGGAGGAGGAATTCGATGCTTGGAATGGCAGGCGAGGGGCTCGCCATTTTATAGCCGGGGGCGATCGGTGGAGCTGGCTCTAGTGGAAGGCGCGCGGCATGAAGCGAGCGACTCTAGCTGTCGCTGTGAGGTCCGTCCGAGCGGCCGGAATCCGCACGATATATTCGCTGCAAGTTGCAGCGCGATTCCGACGGCCAGGATCGGCCTCGTGGAAACGTGCGATCGCATTAACACCCGCACCGCACGAGTTACTGGAAGATTCTTGGGGAGGACGTACGACTACGATCAATCTGGCTACGGTGAACCATTCTTTTTCTTCGACTTCCAGGACCTGTCACCTTTGCTGTCTGCAGTTCCGTGAAAACTGTGGTACGTGCTCCGTGCTGCTCATGCAGCTGGGCGTATTTCTTTCTAAACTGTGGTACGCGTTGGCAGCTTGGCACCAAGAGTCCTAGCTACTACACTCAACTGAAACTGAAAGTTCCAGAAGTTTCAAGATCGATCGGCCGGTGACTGGGTTTTGTTTCTTTAACAATTACGTGGTATAAGGTAATACAGGCGAAGAATGTTTCTGAAGGTGCTGAACTCGCAAATTTACTGTGAGTCGTAGCAGGATTCCTGGTTTTGTTTTCCTCATGTTGTGAATCGAATTCTCGATTTGGACTCAAAATTGCGTGATAAAACACCGCGTCGTCCGTTGTTTACTGTCTTTTTTAACACAACTTGTTTACTGTTGTTTAGGGGTTTTGGGGCGCACCTCTAGTAGGCCGGACGCACAGTCGCGAAATCAGATAGGCTGGCATCTCTTTCACCTCTAGCTCTAGCCTAGCCAATCGCGATAAGTAGTCTTCCTTTCTTTGACTGGCCAATCGGGGAGGGGTCCTTTTGATCTTTTGGACTGCAAAGAAGACGGTTGTTATTAATCTCCACCTCAGGTGTGTTACGCATGTTGCACCGTAAAATCCACATATTTCCACAAGGGAATCCTCAATCTTCTAGTACCCCGGAAGATTTGAAATGACATTAATAAATAACTGCCAATCATACATGAGCCAAAATCCCGGTTGAGCCGTGGCTTCTTTGTGCACCGTCACAGTTGAACATTTCTCAAAATCTGCTGATTAATTGTTCTCTAATGGCACCCGCTCATGTCGCAATCTCCCGATCTCGAAATGCTGCAAAGCCTGGCGTAGGAACAAGAAGAAAACGTTGATTATGCAAACTAGACTTTCTCCATTTACAGACTTCAGATCGGAAGGGAAAATCCGCCATCTCCCAGAAAGAGGAAGTGAATTCAGATAAGGGAGGGGTTGTTCAGATAAGGAAGCTTGCGGCGACGATAAGCCCGCATCTTAAGAGTCACTAATAGATAGGTTTAGTCACCTCAGGGCCATTTTATAATCATACTTGCCCAAGATTTGGTCTACCCCTTTACCTCACCGCCAATGGCACAGCTTCCTGTTTACAAGAAGCTCGATCAAGGAGGAACAAGCCTTGATTACCACGCAATCCACCCATCAAAATTCCACAAAAGAAACATGCCGAAAAAGAAGGCGCGGCATTCACATTGCTCCAAATGAAATATCTACCATATATGTTTGTCGAAAAAGATATCTACCATATATGTTCGGTGCCTAACAAGTAGGCAGCCACAACAAGTTTCACCAGATTATTCCTACTTCCTTCACCTGCACACCTACACACACCTGTATGCGTGTATGCTTTGGTCAAAGAGGAGGTTGATTATGCCATGAAAATGGTTCCAAGTCACAGAAAGATATCACCTGCTGTACGCTGCACAGTGCAAGGCTGCAAAACTGCAAGATGCCTTCACTTTCAGCCCTTTGCTTCATTGCTTAATCTACTACTCCTACTTAGATGTAATGCGTGTTTGCTGTAATCATAGCGCCGAATCGATCGTAACAGCGAATTTTAGGCGGAATCCCAATGATGTGCAAAGATCTCCACAGTTGTTAGGCGAGAGCTAAGCGCTTAATTAGATTAGACACGTATAGATATGATCGACCTGGCCCTGATATCTGTTAGATTAATAACTGGATACCCCGTGCAGGCATGCAGTAAAGTTGAGCCGTCCATGTCTTTCTGTCGAGTTGGCATTGGAAGGGGTGGTAGCTAGTAGGGATGAGTCTTGACATGGCAAGCAAGTTCATGGCTTCAAAAGAAAGATAATGGCAACCCATATGGAAAAAGAGAGCATATTTGAAGATATTTGTCTTTCTTTAGAAGCCGTGTTTCCGTTAGTATTTTAACCCTTGGGATCATTTGCCACTTCCTTTCCTTTCCTTTTGGTGTGTGTTGCCGGACAGCTGAAGAATAACAGAATCTTACAAATGGTAGTAACTACTTAGAGAACCTAGAAAGCAGGTGATATATCTACTTAAGAGGACATGGATGGCCAGAAATATCTCCCCAGCTTCGATGTGTGCGTGGCGCAGTGTGCAATTTGACAGGAAAAGCATAATCATGTAAGTTATTAGTGATCTCTTCCATAAAAGTAAATTTAGTTTAATCAGCTGCCGGATTTAGTACATTTTAATCATCTACTTTACAGTGATCTCTACGGTGACAGTGAAATAAAATTTTAATGAACCGCCAGATTTAGTAAATTTTAATCTACTTCCCGGTGGAGTTTAGCTGTATAGGCAGCATCTAATATGTAGGCAGGCAGAATGGGTTTTGATTGGCATCGCCACAAACGAAAAATAATACTACAAGTCATTTTGAAACACCTATAACATCAAATGGGACTAATTTAATGGATCAGCTTTTCCTAAAGCTATCATGCCACTAGACAATACTAATGAGCGATTTGGAACAAGTTGAATGCTTGAATAAACTCCTAGTGTAAGATTATACCTTATCGACCATATGTGTTGCGATAAGATTGCCTTTATCAACAATTGAGCAAAGCAGCCTTTTCATCCTCCAATTATCTCAAGAGCCTTCTACCTTCCCTAGGAAAAGCTTCGCTTCTTTTCACCTCCATCCCTTCTGATCATGACCTCCGGTTTGTACCAGGTTCAAACTTGAGACAGTATAGGGCCTAATATATTCCCCTGTGTGTAGGGTTGGAACCATTTCAGTCTTTTCTCTGCTGCTTTCTTGTAAAAGGTTCCATGAACTTATTCTGCTCGAGCCCGGTTAGAGGCTTGGAGCCATCGAAGCAGTGGTAGTGCGGTGCCAAGAACTTTGGCTGGAATTTGACGACTTGGTCCAGAGATTTAATCGGTGACCACTGAAATGCGGGTTCCGCAAGATCACCGCGATGGATTTTCCCCTGGTACACTGCACCAAGCAACTTGCGATGACTACTCATGGTATATTGTCGACAATGGAGATGAAAATGTTCCGTTGAATCTGTCGATCTGCCGCAACTTGCGAGGGAATTGGATGGCCGTCGTGAGTGTTCAAGTTCAACGGTCTGTTCTTCAGATGTTAAAGCTGGGTGCACAGAGCAGATCAAAATGTATGCCTTTGCATGAAGATGATCCGACTCCGATGCAACGCCATCCTACAGCACACTGGGCTTTTCTGCATGTGAGCATGGCTCTTCTTTTTGAAAGATGATCTTAGTTTCAGATAAACCTGGACGATCGCTGCATGTTAACAGGCAAAGAAACAATTGGTATGAAATTCGACAGACTTTTGATGATGATTGCTACCCAGCAGAAAGCTCGAACCTGTCACCAGCTGACCAAACATCTAAGACGGCTAGGCAGTTACTGGATGAAGCTGGTTAGAAAGCTGTATGCACAGAACATGAAGCTGACGAAATGTCTGCCTTTGCAGGCATATAATCTGATAACGAAGCTTCTAAACCACACTAAACTCTTCTGTGTGCAAGCATGGCTTGTACACATTTTCATCTAAGTTTGAAATAAACCTGGAGGGTCGTGCTGAGGCATACTCCCTATGTATCAAAATAGAAGACGATTTTTGACACTAGGGCAACGGAACTTTATTGATATGAAATTCGTCAGACTTCTCATGATTGCTACACAACAGAAAGCTGCAACACGCCATAACCTGAACATCCAAGATGGTTGGTGGATATGATAAATATTAGAACATGTAACAAAATTGACAGTCAATTAATACCACCTGCTGACTCAAGAGTGCCAATTAAACAGTATATACCACTTGTCAAAAAATTGCTGTTACTTCTTGCCTAACCTCGAGACATCACCATCTCATAGAGAATGCTTTAAAACCATGACAACACATTTATATAAGTCATCTCCATCTCAGAAACAAATAGGCTTGCACATATAATCTCTTACAGATTGCAAGGAAGATTTGTATCAGACCAGCAAAACAACAGTTTGGTACTCTGGTAGCTGCAGAAACTAAATTTTACTCTGGTAGACAAAGCAGCACCATGTATCGCTCGCCAACAAGATCACAACAAAGTTCGCTTATCACCAATTTATCTACGTCCATGTGGAGTTTGATAAGCACCACCAGTGTTAGGTGCTGCTTGCGCGGATCCATAGGCCTGGGGCCGTGCAGACAACCCATACGGTGACCCCCCCTGAGTTGGGCCAAAGTGTGATGATGCCTGTGCTAGTCCATAGGATGGTGGTATCTGTGTGTGTGCATAAGAAGATGGAGCCTGTGTTTGTCCATATGATGATAGTCCCTGAGCTGAGCCATGAGGTCGCGCTGTTGTTGCGCCGTATGATGAAGACGAGACTGGCCCAGAAGCATATGATGGTGGCACCTGTGCAGATCCATAGTAACCAGCACTACTCCCATGAGCAGTTGGAGCCGCTGTCTGAGCTCCAAGTGCGGGCATTCTAGAAGTATCATATCCAGCAACTTTTAGAGAGTCGTAACCAGTAGCACCCCTTGATGCATCATGGACTCTAGCAAGACGAGAAGTCTCATATGCATTCCCTCTTGATGGATCATATCCAGAAAGAGGAGCAGTTCCAGCTGGGCTTCCGCTTAGAGGGTCTGGCATACCAGGGGGCGTCCTAGCCTGGATCCACAAAACAATTATGTTGTTAATATAGAAAAAATACTACAGACGTTAGCTAGAACATCTGAAAACACAATTTATATTATTGTTGGCGATGGGGAAAAAAAAACTTTCTGACCCATCTTTCGCACAGCAAAATAAGCATCCATAAACTTCAGGCAAGAAAGGAAAGGCAATCATGGGCAAACAGAAGTAGCCAGACAGCTAGTCCAGCTTTTATTGTGTTAGTACTCCCTCCGTTCCTAAATATAAGTCTTTTTAGACATTCCAATAGGGGACTACATACGGAACAAAATGAATGAATCTACATTCTAAAATATGCCTATATACATCCATAGGGATGAAAATGGAGTGGAAACTTTCCGCTTTTCCGGAGGAAAAATGAAAACGGAGAGGAAATATGAAAGCGGAAATGGAAATTTGCAAAACGGAAATGGAAATGGAATTTTTAATGCGAAAACGGAAACAAAAACAAAAGAGTGTTTTCTGGTGGAACATATGTGGAAATGGAACTTTCTGTTTCCGTCAATATGGAATTTCCCATTTTTACTATAGGCCTACGGCTACTTTGTAGCCCAACCACCAAATAACACACAATGACACAATGAGCATAATGGATCATTTGAGGCCCAACTTATACTACCATATATGTACTCAGCTATACCCTACACACAATTGTCATGTACTGATACAATACTAGGATATGTTGCTAACATAATCAAATTATTTTGTAGACATGTTAGCGATTCATTAATTTTTGTTGTGGTCTGTATTACTCTCTGATTCAAGGGGTTTTAAAGTTCCGGTCAACGCCCACTTCTATTTATGTATCCGTTTTATATTCGCTCCGTGTCTGTTTCCGGTAGTATCTGTTTCCGTATTCATTTCCGGGGTTTCTGTATTCGTTTCCACTTCTGCAGAACAATATGAAAACAAATGTGAGAGCACTCAGTTCCGTCTGTTTCCGCTCCGTTTTCATCCCTATACATCCGTATGTAGTCCAATAGTGTAATCTCTAAAAAGACTTATATTTAGGAACGGAGAGAGTATTATGTATCTTCAATGAAGCTCTGCCTTGAATGCCCATGGTAAAACAAGGACAGCTAGTTCAGCTTTTATTTATGTTATATTATGTATTTTCAATGATGCTCTGCCTTGAATGCCCATGGGAAAACAAGGGCTGAGACAGATCCATGATTCAGCATTGTTATTATTTAATTGTCCAACAATATTTAGCTGTTTTGAAACAATTTTTATATGTTGAATTTGTATTTAGAAAGCACTTCCTGATGAATAAGACTAGTAAAAGAAATTAACGGTAAATATGCAATTTAGGGGACCATGCTAAGTCAAGCCCTGCCTTCTCAAATCAACAAAGCACAAAATCTAAAAATCCTGAACAAGCAATCTGGAAAACTGGCAATTGTGTGAATAAATATAATACTACCTCTGTAACTTAATGTAAGACGAATTTGAACTCTTAATCTAAGACGTTTTTGCAGTTCAAATTCGTCTTACATTAAGTTACAGAGTGAATACCTTTTAAAGCTGCAAAAAGTAAAGTAAATGGTCGGAATATTGGAGGTTATGATTAGCAATTTAGCATAAGGTGAAACTGGATCTAGCGGGACAAAGCCTTATGTTCTCCAATTTAGTGGGCATTGGCTTGCCATGTGTGACTTGAGTACTCGAAACGCCAGATACATGCATAAACATAAACAGTGTTTAATTATCCCTCTCTCTCTAAGATATGCTCTCAATGTATTATTAGTGAGATTTTGGGTGGGCAAAACAATTAAGGAGGTTTAAGGTTATGAAACCAAGGTGGTGAAGAGAAAATGGTAAAGATATCCTTCTTTAATCATGCACAGAAAATACTGGAAATAGTTTGTGGAGTGTCCCTTGTAAGTACAGGAGAAAGGATGGAGACGGCAGAAACTGCCGTATTGGCGTCCTAGTACAGGGGGTACGGGGTACACATGAATACGCCGGGATACATGAGACAGTCTACAAAGCATGGAGATGGCAGAAACTGCCGTATTGGCGTCCTAGTACGGGGGGTACGGGGTACACATGAATACGCCAGGATACATGTATCCCGCAGTGTCCCATCTTCTCTGAATAAAAAGTGAGAGAAACTAATCAGGATATTACGGTGTGGACACGGTGGGGACTCGGGAACCAGCCTCCCCGCGCCGCTGCCTAGCTCTCCTTACGATGGCTACCACGCTTGAGCAGGCACCCACGACGGTCGCTACCAAGGAAGAAGATCCAGGCAGAAAGGTAGAAGGCAAGGCGGCCACCAACAAGGAAAAAGCTCCGAACAGGGAGGACAATGGAGACTGCAGCCGCCAGCAAAGAAGAAGATTTCAGCAAATTGGAAGGGAAGCCGCCAATGAGCATGAAGGTACAGACGGCGGAGCGGTTGTCTCATCTCCTCTCTACAGTTCTTAGGCGGCTGGAGACAAGAGGGGCACAGGATAGGGAACGGCTGGAGGAGCTGACTTGTGTAGGGTTTTCTGGAATTGGGGCCTTATGTGGGCTTTGAGCGGAGAGCAACATGGGCTCTGGTGCAGGGTCGCGTACTAACTAAACAATCTTTCATCTAAAAATGAGGCAACATATGTCCAGTACTAACTAAACAATCTTTCATCTAAAATTTATTACTATATCTTTATTACATGCTGTTTATTTTTCTAAATACTTATATATCCGGCCGTATCCCCGAATGGCTGTTTTTGATAGAAAAAAATCCGGGATCCCGTACCAGTGCTTCTTAGGATGTGATCAATGTGGGCAAACAAGCGAGAACATCAACAAATTAGCATGCACGTGTTATATTATGCAATAAGATAATTAATGTGTTATAATTTCATATCACTACATTCAAGCTCGACACTAACCGAGTCGTGCTCGAGCTCAGCAAGATAAGGGTTTCAGCCCAAGTGTAGTATCAAGCTCGGATCAACTGGGCTTAAACAACAATAATCCAGATGATACATACTTCAGAAAATAATAATGCCTCGACTTGTGAGGTATCCATTTGGCGGGAAATAAAGGTGCTCACCTGTGCACCCCCATAGCCACCATCATAAGCAGAATGCCGACCAGATGTACCACCATCCTTCTGAGCCAAATTAGGATTGTACAAAGTACCTACACATAAAAACCAACTCATGATAACCAAAAGCATAACTGCAACTGCAAAGGTAAAAAAAAACTCATAGCAATAAAAGCCATAACTGCGGCTGCAAAGGTAGGTTTGTACGTACATATATCTACAGAGGAATAAAATGAATGACAGATAATGACGTACCACTTCTGTCAATATTAGTTGAGTTTGTCAACTCAGCACGAAGCTTCTCTAACTCTGTAACCATGGAGTCATAATTTGTCTTGGTTACCTGCAGCGACTCCGAGTGGTCCATCTTCAGTTTCCTTTCATACTCATATGCAGCCCTAAAATTTAAATAGCACAAGCGAAGTTGAGGTTTCATTCACATAAAATTGATTAGAAGACATGCTGGAGAACAAGTAGAGCACACTTTGACACACCTTAGGTGCTGATATTCCTGTCTAGCAGCATCAAGATCAGCCATGAGTGCTGGCAGCTGTTGTGCCTCCCCAAAGTTCCTCTGCAGGTCTTTGTTCAGCTTCTGCACCTCCGCCGACAAATGCTGCCTTGCTGCCGCCAGGTTCTGCGCCTCGGTGTGCGCCTGCTGCAGGTCCGCCTTGACAGACTCGTACGACTTCAGATCGGCCTCCATCTTGGCAGCCTTGTCAAGGAGCCCCCTCATCTCCTGCTCCTCGGCGGCCTTCGCCGCCTCACCCTGCGCCTGCAGCCTCTGCAGCTCCTGCTGCGCGGCAGCCAGCTCTTTCCTCAGAGACACGTGGCTCGTGGCGAGCCGTTCGTTCTCCACCGCCAGCTTCTGTATCTCTCCACACTGCACCGCCAGCTTCTGCTCCAGGATCTCAGGCGGCGGCAACATATCGTAGGGGTATGGCCCCGGCCCTGGCGGTGGGTGCATGCCCGGGCCGTACGGATCACGGTGCATCATGCCATGCGGCGGGCCAGAGCCGGAACCTGGGAGCGGCCGGTGGTGGTAAGAAGGAGGCATCCGACCCTTGCTCCCCATGGCGAATCAACGACACAACGACCGCGGCTCCGCGGATTAGCGATTAGCACGTACGCGCGAGCTCTCGATTCAGCTGACGATAGTAAACCCTAGAATGACCGGCACACGGAACGGATCGATTAGGCACGAATGTAGCGTGGTATTCGGGCGCCAGGGCGGGCGCGGGGAAGAGGGAGAGGGAGAGCACCTCGCGGTGGTCGGCGGCGGAGGAGCGTCGAGAGGAGGCCGGTCTGGTTGTCCTTCACCTCCTTGTTTCCTAGGGATTGGATGGATTGGCTCGTCGTCTTCGTCAGGGGCGGTCGGTGACGGTGTGGAGGGCTTTGAGGTTGGAGCAAGGAGGTAATTTTGCACGGTGGCCCCTGACCCTAGTGTTTCGCACTCTCTGCGTTTCCTTTCGAGAAATAGGAACGTGTCATATGGCCACATTCTATTTTATTTTAGGGAACATGACCATATTTCTTCTATGGGGAATATCAGAAAATCAACATTCGATGAAAACCAATGAAAAACACATAAAAAGAGTTTTAAAAGTGAAAAAAATATAAAAATAAAGTGTTAAGGGGATGATGTTTTATTGCCATGCAATTTCCAAGTTCAAACACATTACGGGATATGAATTATGAAAAAACAAAATCAGCATTGAATAGCAGGGCAGAATTTGTTTTTCATAGCTTGCATCTCATATTGTATTTCAACTTGAAATTTGTGTCTGGTAATAAAACATCACCTTCTTAACATCCCGTGTTGTTATCAGGGTTTTTTTTGAAAAATTTTGAATATGGTTTCCGTGAAGTTTTCTTTGAATGTTGGTTGTAGGGTAGTGAAAATCCAGGGCAATAAACCCTTAGGGTGAAATTTTCTTTTGCCTATAGGATCCCTCCCACCTTGGGGGAAGTGTTCCCACTGCCCGGGTGCCCATATGGCAACAAGGGGAGGGGACGAAATCCCTCAAGAACAGTTTCCTGGATCTACACATGGCCTCGTCCACCATGGATAAGCAAAAACGCTAGGTACAAGAGAATGAGGAGGGGATAATCTTGGTTCAAAGTGGAGGACAACAACCTGGCGACGACTTCACGGGAGGGGAGAGGAGATCCGGGGAAGGAGGAGGGTGACGACCCTGATCCATTGACGTCGCGGGAGGGGCGAGCATACCCCCGTTGCCAGAGGGGCAGAGAGTGGAGGCGGATCACTGGGGAGGGGGCGAAGCGTCGCTCCGGTCACTGGCGGAGAAACTCGGGGAGGAGCGCTTGATATTGGCCGCCGTTGGCTCACGTTTGCTACTTTCGTCCTGCATCAGTCGTAGTCTTTTCTCCTGACCCCTCAAGGCACGGATGTATCCCTCATGGAAAATATGTGGATGTGTCAGAATATCCCTAATGGGTGAAGTCACCAAATGGTGAGGTAGTTTTCCGTAGGCCAATTTGGCCCCGTGATCTCTATGCCCCGGTGGGGGATGAGGTCACGGACTACCAAACAAGGCCTCAAGGCCTAGGCCATTTCTCACTAATTTCTTTGTCACACAGTTTGGTGTTCTCCCAGAAACTCTTCTCTCTCCCATGTGTCATCGTCATGTCTACCTCTAGAAGCCCATCTACAGGGGAACATTCGAGTAAGAAGTTGTCGGCTCCATTACCATCGTTGACATCGTCAGCACAAGATATTTTCCCCTTTGTCACCACCCCTGAAAATGTAAGCAAGTCACATTCTAGAAAAATAATGAAATAAGCCTTGCACCATTGACTTGTATTAATTTCCTCCAAGTATTCATATGCCTTCTGGTTGAGTGTTTTCCCTCGAGGTTGTGAGGATATAACAATTTGCCACACCTTGTTTTTCATGATTTCACTCTTACAATTCTTTGCAGACTTTTAGTGAAGATGTCTTCCACAAACATGTGGTGTGCATCAAGAAATGACGCATGTACAACATTGATCAACCCTTACATTCATAATAGTTAACATGTCAAGCAACGCCGCTGGAATATTTTACCATTAATGTTGCCTCTTCTGACACAAGTTACTTTTAGTTCTCATTTCCTTGTGTACCATTGGGATGTCGTTGGTATATACATTGTTATTTCCTACATGACATTAGTCCAATCTTGCTTTCTGTGCTTTATCGTTCAATCTGGGGTTAGCCCTAATTACCGTGGTCATGCCAAACTTATGGTTAAACGCGCCAGGCAATATAGGTGAACCAGTGATGCAGTATCATCCAAAACATTGTCGAAAGACATATCCATGTGGTCCACAAATAGTTAGAAATATTAGAAGTTGGCATAACATGGGGCGTACATGTGTTAGTATCATGGTCCATAATGCATAGTCATGTATCTAGATTCATTATTGAGAGTATCTAGCATATATTTTGGTCCTTTATACCCTAGTTGTTGCATAAAAATCTTTGATCCAAAGAGGATATCAGGTGTGTACTTTACAACATCAGGATAAGCAAAAAATCCATCAACAACTTTGATTAGCCAAATCCACACAAAAAATGCATATTTAGTTCATGTAGTGAATAGCTCCTCATGTGATCGTATTAATACGTAGCAACACAATAGTTACTATCATAAATTGGCACACAATCATAAATCTAGCTACAATTCGTCTAAACAAAGCACAAATATCACAATCTAAAGCAATGACAGAGCAAGCCATGGCGTGTATTAGGGTTAGGGTTTCCTTATCGTAAATGAAGGAGGTTTGCCAGCTTGCAGCAGTTTTGAAGACATCCTCCCGGCGGCCACCAACGGACCCTTGCCTAGTGATGACCATCCGTATCATCGAAGCAACAACCCGTTCAATGTCGGTCGCCTATGATATTGCCAGAGTGGATGGGGGTGGGGAAAACTCGATGGACTATTATTACGAAGGAATATGATCAAGGGGCACTTTGCAAAGATGCATGCTTTGTCGTCATGCCTGGTGGCCCCTCTTTTGATGTGGTTGTAGTCAAAGAACCACACAAGTCGGTCGGTGGTCAGTAGGCCCTCCAATGAACCGCTGACAAAGAATCGGGACTCAGATGGACATTTTTCTTATAACTTGGCCCTGATTGACATTTCGGGGAAAGAATTAGGACCCCTCATATATTTAACTCTTTACCAAAAAGCTATGTCTCACGCAAAAGTTCATCTCTATGATATCTAATTGTGCTTTTCACATCATGTCCGACTCGTCTTGGTGTTGATCATGTAGTTAGAAGTATCACCGCCATTTTTTTGCATGGTCTAATGATACTCAAAAATAAAAAGAATGGGTAGGACACATAGTAAACCCTAACTTATGATCATGTAACCACATGTTGGCAAGTGATCCAACAAAATTGTTGGCTAAGAATGTGCAACTTGACTAGATTCCCTCGAGGCAATGTTCAAACTTGACATAAGTAAACACGTGACATAGAAAGGTGCATTATTCATATCTTTCAAGTGTGACACCAATGGAGTTCCTCCAATTATGCATATTCTATCTACTACCCACATGCAACGAGAGTTGATCATGAGTCTAGTGCATCCCTTGTCTTGCCAAGAGTATATCGCCCCATACAGCTCTTGCTTCTTCCATGATGGTCGAATCAACATAGTGTATAACACATTTGCTAGGTGCTATGAAATTCCCAGGATGATCAAAAGCGTTGCATTAGAACTCCACTATTATCGTCGTCATTGAAAGCTAGATCCACATCTAGTTTTACATAGTTCTATGGAGACTTCTCCTAGCCACCCCTCTAAAACCATTTTATCGTTCATGTAGCAATGGTGTAATGAGACACAAGGCAAAATGACTTTATGGTGAGCGAACCGGTGCTTTAGTTGGTTCATCTCAAACAACCTATTGTCTTTTTCACCATACATACCATGAAGCTAATGACAAAAGCTCTTTGCGACGAGTATTTGGAGGAGGCCTAGCTCAAGTTAGTTTCTCATGCAACATAACTTCCAACACACGGGCTTTTCCTCGGTCCAACAAGTAGATTTCTACAACCTCCACTCTCACACCTAAGTGCTCCCAAAATTCCACAACTTGGGGGCAAGGCATGGTCGATGCTCTTGCATTCAATAGCACAATGGAAACTGGCCATGGTATCATAAAGCCTATTTGCCAATACATATCACATGTAATAACCCCCTTCATCACTCTTGAGACAAAGTTATTTATGTTGGATGACACTAGGAGAGACTTTTTTTGCAAATAGTTTCGTTGATGAGGGTCTAAAATATGAAGTTATCACCAACTTCCTCCAATGCTGAAATTCCCATTCATAATAATAAGTAGACTTAGCAGTAATGGTTCATGTGTTTGTATGCATCTGGGATATGAAGTCCTCCATCATACCCACCACAATTAGTGTGTTAAGGATGCGTTGTGCATCAACACACCATAAGATAACTCATGCATAGTCTTCATCCGATGATATAGTTTTCTCATTAAAAGCTCTAACACCTCAAGCAATTGATATGTCTCCAACGTATCGATAATTTATGAAGTATTCATGCCATATTTACCTATGTTTACAAAAAATTTATATGGTTTTGATGCACTTTATATGATTTAATTAGAACTAACCGTACTAACGATGTTTTCAGTAGAACTACTATGGTGTTGTTTTTTGTGCAGAAAATTAATGTTGTCAGAATCGCCAGAAACTTTTTAACGATTTTATTCTGAAGCAAATAAGAAATACAGGAGTGAAGAACCATGGGAGGGGGCCAACAGTTGGTGCCAAGCCAACAAGGCGCGCCCACCCCCTAGGTTCGCCTTGATGGCTTCGGACCACCCATGGCTTCGGTCTATGTGATTCCAATACTAAAAAATCCTATACATCCCAAAACCCAGAGAAGTTAACCTAGAACTTCTGATATATGATACTTGTGAATTGTGTTGGGTTTTTCGTGAAGAGGAACGGGTTATCGCAGCATAATGTAGGTAAGTATTTCCCTCAGTTATGAAACCAAGGTTTATCGAACCAATAGGAATATCAACCACAACCGTCTTCAGCGGCTGCACACAAAAGAACAAACAACTTGCACCCAATGCGGGCAATAGGGTTGTCAATCCTCTTGTCTTGTTATTTGCAAGCAAGTGAGGTGTATAGATAATTGTATATAGTAAGATAAAGTAAAAACAAGTAAATAGCAGCAAGATATTGAAGATTTTATCAATATGCTGTGAATAGGCCTGGGGTCATAGTTTTCCCTAATGGCCTCTCATAAAAATAGCATACGATGGGTAAACAAAATACTGTTGGGGCAATTGACAGATTAGCGGATAGTTATGCGATATTAATGGCAATGATCATCTGTATATAGGCATTGATACTTGTGATCTTCGTTGGGTTTTCCGTGAAGAGGAACGGGTTATCGCAGCATAATGTGGGTAAGTATTTCCCTCAGCTATGAAACCAAGGTTTATCGAACTAACCAAGGTTTATCAAACCAATAGAAATATCAACCACAACCGTCTTCAGCGGTTGCACACAAAAGAACAAATAACTTGCACACAACGCGGGCAAGAGGATTGTCAATCCTCTTGTCCTATTATTTGCAAGCAAGTAAGGTGTGTAGATAATTGTAGATAGCAAGATAAAATAAAAACAAGTAAATGGCAGCAGTGTAATGAAGGTTTTATCAATATGTTGTGAATAGACCCGGGGGCCATAGCTTTCCCTTATGGCATCTCTCATAAAAATAGCATACGGTGGGTAAACAAATTACTGTTGGGCAATTGATAGAAAAGCGGATAGTTATGCGATAATCACGGCAATGCTCATATGTATATAGGCATCGCGTCCATAAACAATTATGCTGACTCCTGCCTGCACCTATTACTATTACTCCACTCATCGGCCGCTATCCAGGATGCATCTAGAGTATTAAGTAAAATAGAGTAATGCATGGAGAACGATGAAATGATGTAGACAAAGTAAACTCAAGCAATATGAATAAACCCCATCGTTTTATCCTTAGTAGCATCAACACAAAGACGCGTCTTGTCCCCTTCTATCACTAGGATATAGAATTTTGCCAGGTTGAATCTACCACAAGGCACATCTCTCACCGAAGAAATACTGATTTAGTTGGCCAAACTATTTCAATACATCAGAGAGAATTACGAAGCTATCATAATCATGCAGATAAGAATCATATAAGTATTCAAAGGAGACTCAAATATTTATCATTAATAATCTGAACATAAACCCACAATTCAGCGGATCCCAACAAAGGCACCGCACAAAAGGAATTACATCATATGGATCAAAGCGAAGATGTGATGATCATTGTATTGAAGATCAAAGAGAGAGATTGCCATCTAGGTACTGAATATGGACACGTAGGTCTGTGGTGAACTACTCGCACATCATCTTGAGGGCAGCAAGGTTGATGAAGAGGCCCTCCATGATCAATCCCCCCTCCGGCAAGGTGCCAGAACAGAGCTCCATATGCCCTCCCTTCGGAACACAGACTTGCGGTGGCATATAAGTGTTTCAGGACTCCCTTTGGTGTTTTTAGGGTAGATGATAATTTATAAACCAAAGAACAGAATCAGGAGGGCCACGAGGGAGGCATGAGCTATCAGCCCCCCCTCCAACCATGCCCTTTTGGCTTGTGGGGACCTCGTGAGGCATCCAGCCTTCTTCCGTTGCTCGTTGGACTTCATTTGGTCCAGAGAAAATCAAAAAAAAAATTCAGAGCAATTGGACTTCGTTTGGTATGGAAAACCTGAAAAGTGAAAAACACGGAGAAAACAACAACTCGCACAGGGCACTCGGTCAATAGGTTAGTGCTCAGAAATAATATTAAATGGTAACTAAATACCCTAAAAGTATTCTAGAATGATGATATATCAGAATAGAACAATAAAAATATATAGATACGTTGGAGACATATCCAGCATCCCCACGCTTAATTCATGCTCGTCCTCGAGTAGGTAAGTGAGAAAACATAACTTCTAATGTGACATGTTATCAATGATGTAAAGTTATGCATGTATGCTCATTGAGAAACTATGAATTAACAAACATTAACATAGAAATACTTATAGGTATAAGCAGCAAATCATTAATCTTTCAAAGTATACGATCCTCAAAGATTGTTTTACCCCCATACACCTTTATTATATTAGCAAGACATTGCTCCATCTTCACCACATTAATACAAATGTCAAGCACCACAGTGTTCAAGTCAGGCAATTGGATTGTACCTTTTCAATATGTATCAACTTTTTATTTTTCACGCAATAAATGAGTGTGAACCATTGGACATAGCATAAAGGTGGAATAGAGTATGGTGGTAGGTTTCAAAGGGGTAAAAGTGGATAAGATAGTCTCACATGAACTAGGCGTACCAACGAGCTATGGAGATGCCCGTGGAAAGATATCTATGCGAGGAGTAGGGATTGTCATGCAAATGATGCACAAGAGCTATAAGTGTATAAAGGTCATCTGCAGCTAAATGGGGTCTGAATCCAACTTGCTTGCTCATGGAGATCTCCACCATTTTAGGAAGCTCTTCATCGGAATATACAAAGCCAAGTTTATGAAAAAGGTATTCGCACTAGTATATGAATGATATAACATGAGACTCTCTATTTGAAGAACAAGGTGACACTTTGAGGCACAAGCGTGGTAAAGGTTACAACAAAGTCCCTTTTCTCTTTTTCTCTCATTCATTTATTTTTATTATTATTATGGTGGGATCATTTGGCCTCTACCATTTTTATTTCCTCACTTGGACAATTCTCTCGTAATGATGATCATCACACTTTTATTTACTTACAACTCAATATGAAAACTGATAGGACGATATGACTCTGGATGAATCCCTCTTGCAGTGTACCAGGATCTGCAAAGATCTAGCATGACATGTATCAAAAATATGATGAATAGTGGATTTGCCACAAATACTATGTCAGCTCTATATGATCATGCTGTCACACCCAAGATGCGACCCTATCCTCAATTTGGCACGAGGGCCTCGTGAGGGATAGAAGCGCATCTCGTGTGTCGCAAGAATGGATATCGTTACAAGTACATGTACTGAAAAGAAGATATATATATATATATATATTTATATATTTATATATATATATATATATATATATATATATATAATTGGCTTACACTCGCCACAAGCTACATCAGAGTCACAACAGTACAATACATAAACATCATGAAGAAGAGCAGGGTCCGACTACGGACAAAAACAAACGAGAAAAGAAGAACGACGTCCATCCTTGCTATCCCAGGCTGCCGGCCTGGAACCCATCCTAGATCGATGAAGAAGAAGAAGAAGAAGCAACTCCAAATGAACAATCAACGCACTCGCGTCAAGTAACCTTTACCTGTACTTGCAACTGGTGTTGTAGTAATCTGTGAGCCACAGGGGACTCAACAATCTCATTTCCAAAGGTATCAAGACTAGCAAAGCTTAATTGGGTGAGGCATGATAAAGTGGTGAGGTTGCAGCAGCGACTAAGCATTATATGAGGTGGCTAACTTACGAGTACAAGAAATAAGAGGGGGAAGATCTACGCATAGCGGACGTGAACTACTGATGATCAAATGAATGATCCTGAACACCTACTTACGTCAGACATAACCCCACCGTGTCCTCGATCGAAGAAGGAACTCTGAAAGAGACAGTCACGGTTACGCACACAGTTGGCATATTTTTAATTAAGTTGACTTCAAGTTATCTAGAACCAGTGTTAAACAAAGTTTCCACGTTGCTACATAACCGCGGGCATGGCTTTCCGAAAAGATTTAACCCTGCAGGGGTGCTCCAACTAGTCCATCACAAATTACCACAAGCCGCATAGAAATCCTCAATCACGAAGCTCGCGATCTCGTCGGATTCCCTAATGGAAAACCTCAACTCTGAGATTACCCAAAGCATCACCGGAATCCCGATGCACAAGATATCTCGTCAAAGGTAAAACTAATCCAGCAAGGCCGCCCGACGTGTCGACGATCCCGATAGGAGCCGCGTATCTCGTTCTCAGGACACGACGGATGAGCTAGACGTCGGGATCACTAAACCTCTGGGTGACCAGAGGGGCGCCGGACATCGCTCAGGTGGGACCAACACTCATGAGGACCACTGGCCCGGGGGTTGATTAAATTATCCTCGGGGTCTGGAAAGTCCCTATGCAATTTCATTAGGTTATTAAGCAAATGTAGTACCAAAGTTGGGCCTTGCCAGACTAGCTTTAATCTAAAACGAATTATCAAGGGGGTCCCCATAACAACCCCGATCGTGTTAGGAGCGCTCAATTATGGAACATAACACCGGTAGCCGAAACTAAGGGGGCAAAGGTGGAACAAAACACCAGGCTAGAAAGGCCGAGCCTTCCACCTTTTACCAAGTATATAGGTCCATTAAATTAAATAGCATTTAATATGGTGATATAACAAGGAACCCATGCTTTCACATGGAATTAACTGTACCGGCAACTAGCAACGCTAACACAGGGTTAAGCAAGCGGTAACATAGCCAATCAGTGGTTTGCTAGGTTGAACAGGTTGAAGGTTTCATGACATTGTTGAGAGGCTGATATTTAACAGGTGGTAGGCAACGAGACATAATCGATAGAAGCGATAAAATTAGCATGGCAATGATAGTAATGGTATCTGGGGAAATGGTCATCTTGCCTGAGATCCCGCTTGGAAGAAGAATGCCTCCGTGAAGCAGACGAACCGACGTAGTCGAACGGGTCCTCACAATCCGGCACGCTGCGGAACTCTAACGAGACGAAGCAAACCGGAAACACAAATCAACACACGGAATTCACCAGACGATGCACAACACCAATGATGCATGAGCAGCTGAATACATGCAAGTCACGACATGACAATTCACACAAACACACACTGCACTTTAAGTGAAGTTCAATATGCAACGAGTTGCATATTGACGAAACTCCACGTTAATTATTTAGTTCTATCCCGATTAGGTACACAACAATATTAAATGTGGTTAAACATGGCAAGAGGTGAAGCGTAATTAAACTACCTATCTAGGCATTTTAAATGAGGTCGGAAAATGACATATAGCACCTCCGAGACGACCTCACGTGTTAATTTACAATTCTGTCTAGATCTGAACTAACACATTTAATTAGTTGTTAAACAGCAAAACAAATAGGCTCACGTGATTCTATGCGTCGTTACAAGCAATTTACACATAGAGAACATCTCCAACGGAGCTACGGCTCAAAAGATACAAGCACCGCAAGATATGATGGCATGAATGCAATATGTGTGCAACGACGGTCACGAGCACTTCAAAACATACAACCAACAAGAGAAAATGAAACTACACGAGATTCTAAGCAAGTTTCATATAGGACACGATCAAAATGGAGCTACGGATCAACAACTACGAGCAAAACAAGAAAACACTACAATCTGCCAAAATCAGCCACATAGCATTTTCTACACCCCACAACTATGAGCTACTCAACTCCAATATACTCAACCAAGGCATAACACGACAGAGGGCAAGAAGCACTACAAGAAACAACTAACAACAACTAGCATGGCATCATGGATCACTAGGGAAAGAAGTCACAAAATGGCATCTCACACACAGTTTTAGACTTAGTGAAAATTACACTTAATGAAAGTGCTGTTTTCGATCTAAAGCCATATTGACAGCAGCAAAACCAATAGCTACATGGCTCCAAATGGCATGAAAATTCATAGCATTCTAGAGAAACACAAAGTCTACAACTAACTCCATTGCACCAACCTCAAAAGAGCTACAGATCACAAGATAGAAGCAAGACAAGACATCAACAAAATATAACAGATCTCAGACTTAGAAATATTTCAGCATCTCTAAAACATCACTATTTCTAGCAACTTGAGAGCAAGCAAACCACACCTAAACATGCATTTCTATTGCAACCAAAAATACAAGGGGTTAGACTAAGCATCAAAGAACAACTCCCTAGTTGACAACTTGATCATAGCACGCACAGAATAAATCCTACGAAATAGACAAGAGGGCAACATAGAAAAATATCGCTCAAACTAACTTGCTCAAAAGCTAAAACTAATTGCACAGAAAAATCCTACCCCGAAAACATATAAAACATGTGGGGTTGCAACATAAAAATATTGCCACACATAAATGCGAGAATAATGTCCTATATATGGGAAATAAACTAGCAGCAAATCCCTACATGCAAAAATACCAATGGCTACTCTAAAATACATGGAAAAGTGGTTCCTAAAACATGGACATATTTACTACGGCATTCGAGCTATTCGAACACGCACGAGAAATAAAATACGGGACGTATCCTATTGGAACAGCATGTTAATCTATGCATTTGGCATGACAAACCATGTCAAACAAATATGCAAGTTATAAATTCGGATTCTACACGAAATTCTACACCAAAACCATATACAACTCATCGTGATCCGACTAACGGAATAAAAGTTACGGGCGTTTTAAAATCTAGCATATTTCCTGAAATTTAAATAAATCCGAAAAGCTAAAAAAAAAATAACTAACGGGCCTAAACTTCTAACTGACCGAAACAGGGCATAGGCGCAAGGTAACTAATCTACGCCACGGGTGGGGACTAACGAGGAGCTCACCATGGGCCCTTGGACCGGCCTGGAGAGGAGGCACTAGAGGGGGCGAGCTGGGCCGGACAACGCCCACGCGGCGCTGGAGGACGGGCCGGGCGAGGCAGCTGCTCGCTGGCGAGGGAGGCCCACGCGACGCTGCTGGCTGGATCGGGGCAGGCGGCCCTCGGTGGTTTGGTCAAAGTGGGAGGGCGGAGTGTCCCGATCCCGACGAGGCGAAGGCCCCAGGCGGCGGTGGCTGCCGGCGACGCACGACGGCGCTGAGGCACCGGCAGGGGACCGGGAGGCGGCGAGGACGGCGAGGCGAGGCAGCAGCGCGGGGCGCGCGGGAGGCGAGCACGCGGGGCGCTGGATCTGACGCGGCGGCGGAGGACGGCGAGGCGGCAGGAGGCGGCCATGGCCGGCGAGCTCGGGCGCGGGGGCGGAGGACTCCGGCGAGCATCCGGCAGGCGGGTCTCCGACGAGGGGCTGGTGAGGGCGCGCGGGAGGTGCGGCGGTGCCGGCAGGGAAGCTCGGGCAGTGAGGGAGATGCGGCGGCGCGGATCTGGGCTCGGTCGGGCCTGATCTGGGCCTGGCGGGCCTGACGGCTGCGCAAAGGGGAAGGGAGGAGAGAGAGTGGCCGGATTAGGGTTTCGGGCGCGGTTTTCGAGGAGAGAGGAGAGGGGGTTGTCTAAAATTATGAGGGGGGGGGGGTATTTATAGAGAAAATGGGGGCTAGGTTAACCGGAATTCCGTTCCAGATCCAACCGTGCGGTCGGATTCGTGTAATTCCGAACGCGGGACGGACGAGTGGCTGTGTAGAGTAGAGAACCGGAGACGAGAGGGAAAACGGGCGACGCGGCAACAAGATTTAAAACACCGGGACACGTCCGACGATAGACCGAATACGGTGCCTCTACGGTCGACCGTTAGGGTACTAGACGGACTCCGATTGTGACGAAACTTGACAGGCGGCCTACCTATATTAAAATAAGACCGCACGTCAAATCTCAACCCGATCAGAGAAAGTTTTATGCACACTTTTAAAACAGGGTTTCAACGATGCCACAGGCGCGTGCGAGTGCGGTCGGGCTCAGAACGAACAACGACAAGAACCGGCAACTGACAACGGATGCAAGTTTGAAAATTGGCGGCAACGGAGATGTCGATGCAATGCAAATGATGCGCATGATGCGATGATGATGCAGCAAATGAAAATACCCACACGACGAAAAAGGAAAGAAAAGGGGAATCTTCTGGAACGTCGGCATCGGGCTGTCACACATGCAAAGCATTATGATGGCGAATGAACTAGTCATGTGAAGTGACGATGTCATTTGCATTTTAATATATCTCAGAATGGCTAGGAAATGCCATGATAGGTAGATATGGTGGCTGTTTTGAGGAGGATATAAAAAGATTTATGTGCAAGAGTGCGTGTCATGTCATGGGTTTTGGATGGACCAACGAAAGTTGCACCGATCCTCAAGGTGAGAAGGGGCGATGCACGGTACCGAAGGGGAGATTGCATATGTCCATGATGTCACATTAGTCATGACGAACTCATGTACTTATTGCAAAGTTTTATTAGTTTTATCACAAATCAAAGTACTACTCTCATGCCCCGAGGGTGAGGCATGGTAGGAATTAACCATCGCGCGATTCCAACTCAAAACAACACAAGGATTTCAACGAGGAATAGAAATGCTCACACATCATCACCATGCCTTTTTAATTTTTTGGATGAACAAGAAGTTTAACATCTCTTAATATCGACACCTATCTGAAATAATAATAATGCACTCACGTCTTTTTCATATCACCACATTGAAAGCACATATGCTCCCTTGGTGATTTTGATAATTCATGACAACATACATTGCCTCTTGTACTAACACTTTTACCTAGGTATTTCAGATTTAGTCCATGAAGAGCTATGGCTTAAGGTTTATGTGGAGATGCCCCTGGATGCAAGAAAGGAATAATATTGTCTCAAGCTTCAAGCAAGAAGACTCTTCATTTTATATTTGCGAGAAATCACTTTTGAGTCCATAGGAAAGTTGTAACGACTAAGATGTGGCCCTTTCCTTATTTGGGGGCAAGGCCTCAAAAGGGGAAAGGGGCGCATCTATGCGTTTCACAAACGGGATAATCATCACAATACATAATTAAAGAGTAACAAGTAGGGCATACACTTGCCATCTGTTAAGAATATAGCATAAGCTTACAGACACATGATTATTCAGAGTAGCAGAAGGTCCATCTATGGACTTAAACAGAAAAGAAACAGACGATCTAAAACATCTCGTATGCTGGCCCACGATCACGACCACGGCCTCACTCTTCCGGATAGTTCATGTACAGACGGCCAGAGTCCTCATCGAACTCCCACTTCAGCTGGTTGTCATCAAGATCTCCTGCGTCAGGCGTACCTGTACCTGTTGGGGTTTGTAGTAATCTGTGAGCCACGGGGACTCATCAATCTAATGACCTTGGTACTGAATCTGGCCAAGTTGTTAGGTGAGGAAGGTTTAGTGTATGGGTTTGCAACAACCTAAGCATATATGGTGGCTATCTTACGGTGATCAGAGTAATCATGTGGGGGTCTACGCGAGCGATCGAAGACTAGATGACCACTAAGTGATCCTGAACACCTACTTACGTCAAACATAACCCCACCGTGTTCTCGATCGGAGAACAATCTCTGAAGGAGACGGTCACGGTTACGCACACAGTTGGCAGTTTTGTTAGAGTTATTTCAAGTTGTCTAGAACCGAATGTTAACAAAATATCCACATTTGCCACATAACCGCGGGCACGGCTTTCCGAAAGATTAAACCCTGCAGGGGTGCTCCAACTAGTCCATCACAAACTGCCACGGGCCACAAAGTAATCCTCTATCACGAAACTCGTGATCTCGTCGGATTCCTTAGAGGAAAACCTCAACTTTGAGGAGACCCAAAGTTTCACCGGGATTCCTATGCGCAAGATATATCGCTAAGGTAAGACAAATCTGGCAAGACCTCCCGACGTGTCGACGAACCCGATAGGAGCCGCATATCTCATTCTCAGGACACGACAGATGAGCACTACGTACGGTGGCCGGATAGACATCCCCCGAGTTGCCCCGCAAGTGGCTCTAGTTTTGGACCAACGCTCATGAGGAGCACTGGCCCGGGGTGTTGATTAAATCCTCGGGGTAGCTATTCCCTATGCAAATTATCATTAGATGATTAGCAGATGAAAACCAATGTTGGGTCCTGCCAGACAAGTCTTAACACTACACGATTTATCAAGGGGGTCCCCATAACAACCCCTACCGTGTTAGGAGCGATCAATTATGGAATCAAACATCGGTAGCCGGAACTAAGGCGGCAACAACGGAACAAATCACCCGGCAAAAGGCTAGGCCTTCCGTCATTTACCAAGTATATAGGTGCATTAATTAAATAGCAGCTTAAACATAATGATATTAAAATACTCATGTTATCACATGAGACAGCTGGCACCTACAACTAGCAAAGCTACTCGTTAGAGGTTTAGCAAGCCTACTTAGCCAAACAACATTTGCTAGGAGGGGGAGGTGTTTGGGGTTCATGGAAAAGACAGGTGGCATTATATCAGGTGGTAGGCAGCGAGCATGTAACGAAGGAAACGTGCTTCTAAGCATAACAAAGCTAGATACAGTGTCAAGGTCATGGTCATCTTGCCTGTGATGTCTTAAACTTGGAACTGCTCTTGATCTTCCTGCACGTACTCTCCAGAATCCACGTACTCTCTCTCCGATCCCAATGCTACCCAAGATAAGATAACAACCAAAGAACACCAACACAACATAATGCAACAAGCAATATGATGCATGTGTGAAGAAGGAAGCATGCATCACTATTCTAGTCACTTTCATATGCATTAGTTGAGTTAATTGAATTCTGGACAGAACCTCATTTTAAGTTATCTTGACATGCATGAAGATGGCATGAACATGTGCATCACGAGAAAACGATGCAAAAACATATAATGAACGTAGAGAACGGAGTCACGTACCAATCGGAAACTACGAAACAAATTATGGAGACCTACGGTTCAAATCAGCCACAAACACACTCCAATGGCACTCCCCTGGTGTTACCAGGTTGCCACGTGATCAAGCAACAAAATATAAATGGGGTGGTGCATGGGAACACACCACACCATCAACAATGCCCACATAAGCTTCAAATCAACACAAACATGCAATCTGTTTTCAACAGCAACATAGCAGTTTGTTTAAAATATTTAAAGTAGCTACAACCATCTAAATGATTCAAACAATATATGAGGCAAAAGCCATCCAAAATCTCTACAGCCCTGAACAATAAGCTAATGCAAAGGAGTCACCCATGAGCAGATCTATAGCCACTAACTTGGACGAAATATCATAGATTCTGGGACTTACTGAAAATCACAGATTTTCACCAGCTGCTTATGCTCTGAAGCATTTTGGCACCTCCAAAATGATATCTACAGGAAGTGTATAAGCATGAAATTTAACAGGGAGCTAAACAAACATAAAAGCTCACAAACTTTAGTTTGTTGCATGGGCTTATTCCCAACACAGGAGCTAATTCATCCAAGACAACAAGGGAAGAAAATAACATTAGATTCCCAGACTTAGTGAAAATCACAAGGTTTCACAAATCTGACATTTTCAGCCAAGTGTCAACTTTGACAGGGCACAATAGGTGCATACAAATTCCTAAGAACAAAACAAAGACCCCATGTTGTAGAGGGGTTCACCCACTACCACTACATCAAGGAATCAACCTCAAAGGGTCAAGGCACCACCTAATACAAAGCACTAAACATGGCATCATGCCAGAAAATAACAGTTTTATGAAGTTGCTCTAAAGTGAAATCTGATTGCACCAATGGATTCCTGGGATGATTCTACCCCAAAATCATATATAATACATGGATACTTGCATGTAACAACAAGGCACAAAACTAGATCGAAAATATCACCTAGAATCCTATAACTTCAAATGACTAACATCACATGTAAAACTAGGACATATAGCAACATCTACACCTACACATGCACACACAAGCACTATTCACAACAACACCACTTGCATAGTGGCAAGCATGAGGGGTTAGGCCCTCATGCACAAGTGCATATGCACACTCATGCACACACACACATTCACCTGCATATGCACACATACACTCAAGTGCACACACACATACACATGCATATGCACTCATGTGCACACACATACACTCACATACACACTAGGCCTCAAAAGAAATAAGACACACCAACACAACACCCTGGTTTTAAAAAGAAACAAAACAAAACTAAGTAGCAAAAGGAAAAAAGAAAAAAAACAGAGAAGAAACACAAAAGAGGAGGTTGTGGGAATCGAACCCACACCCCCTCGCTACAACACAAGCACCCACACCACTCTACTACTACATCGACGCTCTACAGAGAGGGGGAAAGAAGGAAGCTAAGCTTCTTTGTCGCGGCCCTGCTACTAGCAAAACAACAGAAAATAAAAAGGGTCTGCGGGGGATCGAACCCTCGACGCGCTGCGCGTGCCAAGGCTCGGTTGCCACTGCGCTATGGGGGAGGAACTTAACAGAGAGGGGGAGCATTCTCTTTTGAGCAGCCCCTCTGCACTATCCTACCACGCCGACAGCCGAAACAGGGAGGCGCATCGGTGATACTCCGGCGATCTAATCGGACCGGCAGGCTACAGCGCAGAACACGGGGTCTATGGGGGCTCCATTCCCGAGCCAAACACAGCAGAAGGAGACACCTGGCGGCGGTGCAACGGTGCACCTAACTACGGCGACGGCGGCGACAGTAGAGGACTACGGCGACGCTACGCGCACCCGGAGACGCTACGGCGACAGGAAGAGAAAGGAGGGGGGGAAGCTGCTCACCCTGGTGTGCTCGGAGAAGCGCTTGCTACCAAGAAGAGGAAGAAGGGGAGGAGGACCTGCGGCGACCCGAAGCTCCGCTCCGGCGATGTCGTCGTGGAGGAGGCGCCAGGGAGGGGGAGCAGCCACACTAGCGACGGGAATGGAACGGGGGGAGGACCCCCATCCTCGCGGACGCCTCGGACACTGCGGGGGAGGCTGTCGGCGACGAGGAGGACGCGGGATCGACGGCGGTGCTCTTTGAACTTCACCTCTCTCTCTCTTTGAACTTACCTGACGAGGAGACAGAAGGAGGGAGAAGAAGGGGGGCTGGCAGCGGAGGAGGAACCCTAGGCAAGGGGCTCGCACGCCGAGGGGATAAATAGGTGAGGGAAGGGACGGTCTCAACGTCTGTGAGGCCACGGCGTCGAGAGCTCTCTCTCTCTCTCGCAACGACCCTCTCTCTAACGGAAAGGAGGGGGAAAAGCGACGGCGTCACGGAAGAAGAGGGACGCCGAGCGGGCTGCTGCGCGAAGGAAAGAAAGAAAGGGGCAAGGCCCAGGTAAGAGGAGGGAGCCAGCCCACGTGGGTTCTCTGAAATAAGAGAAAAGTTTTTTTTCCTTTTTAAATAAACACCACAGCAAATCAAAATACCCACAGCAGCACAGGGTTTTGAAAATAAAAATAATAACACCTTGGGCATGAGGGAATTATGCCCTATTTGAATAAAATACATATCTGATTTTTAGGACAACTAAATTATATTCCAAAACAAGGATTTAATATGCTGTTTTATTAAAACCCCAAATGACTAAAGCTTTTAAAACAACAAGTCCATTACCCCCTCACAAGTTAAAACTCTGAATGTATAACATTTTTAAAACAGATTCACTCAAGGTTTGACACACAAGTTAAATAAATAAAAAGGGGGAGAAGGGTTTTGACATAGTTAGAAAGCAATGTTGTTTGAAAGCATTGCATCAACACACACCACTCTCAATCAAGTTAGCAAGCCATGATGGAATAACTAGCAACACCAGAAAAAAGCAAAAACAAATGAAATGGATGATGGCGTGATGCAAAGATGATGTCATGAAATGATCCACATGAAATGATGACTTAAATTACATCCACAACATGGTTCCACAAAAGGAAAAGATTCCAATATGGCAAGGATTACATCTGGGCATTACAAAAGCCAATAGTATTAAAAGGGGGTGAGGTAGTAAAATGAATTGATTGCTCAAATGCTCAAAGTTAGCCACCAAAACACTCGGTCATTTTTCCCACATATCCACTCTGTCAAGTTCCACATACACAAATTCGGTTACCTTTTGGAGGGTGGTGCCTCCTAGATTGGTTAGGTGTCGCTTGGGAGGCTCCTACTTTGTGTTGTCGAGTTGAACCAAGATGTTTGTAAGGGCAAGGAGATCGCCTACTTCGTGAAGATCTACCGTGAGTAAGGCTAGTCCTCCGTGGACGGAATCCGTGGTGGGATAGACAAGGCCGCTTCTTTGTGGACCCTCCATGGGTGGAGACATCCGTTAACTCTCGCAGTCGTTACCCTCCGTGGGTTGAAGTCTCCACTAACATGGACGTACGATAGCGCCACCTATCGGAACCATGCAAAAAATCATCGTGTCAACCTCATGCATTTGATCTTCCTTCCCTTACTCCTCTATATTACACTTGCATGTTTTACTTTCCGCTTCTATACTCTTAGAACTACATGTGTAGGGGACTTAGACTTGTTACAACTGCTAGATTTCTGCCCTCCTAGAAATTAGGTTAGGCCAGATCTTTTTATCTTGACAAGTAGTCTATTCACCCCCCTCTAGACACATCTTCTATCAATCCCTCACACATCAATATCATTAACCCACAATTTCTCTATATGTGCTACATGATGGTTTTAATTATCACTCCTTGAATACACATTATTTTTGATCTAGTCTTATGACCATGCAAATTACCATCACTATTTATTCAGATCTCAAACAAATATAAGTGAAGAACGAAAGCATAATATTTCTATAAAATCTACACGCCGGCGTGCTAAAAAATATATAAGTGAAGTACTAGATCAACTACTAAGCTCAAAAGATATAAGTGAAGCACATAGAGTATTCTAACAAATTGTGATGATGTGGTATCTCTCTCAAATAGATGTGTTCAGCAAACAATGATTACGGCAAACTGAAAGTAAAAGCAAACAAAAGCAAATGATGCTCCAAGCAAAACTCATATCATGTGATGAATAAAAATATAGCTCCAAGTAACATACTGATGGATTGAGACGAGAAGAGGGGATGCCTTCCGGGGCATCCCCAAGCTTACACGCTTGAGTCTTCCTAGAATATTACCTTGGGGTGCCTTGGGCATCCCCAAGATTAGGCTTTTGCTGCTCCTCAATCCTTTGTCCATCTGGACAATACCCAAAACATGGAAACTTCAATCACATAAAACTCAACAAAACTTCGTGAGATCCGTTAGTATAAGCAACATATCAAATACTTTCAGGTACTGTTACAAATTGATTATGATTTTATTTTAGCATAGGGTATGGTATGTTAACTCCTCCATGGCTTATACCCCCGATACAATCTATAGTATCATCAAAACAAGCACACTACACATGCAAAAACAGAATGTGACTAAAATAGAATAGTATGTAGTAATCTGTAATGAAGCTATACTTATATAACTCCAAAAATTCTGGCAAATTAGGACCGCTTGAGGAATTTGTATAAAAATATTTTCTGAAAAATTCAGCTTAAAAATACGTTCGAGTAAAATCATAGAATTTTGCAGTGGACGTCGAAGTTTCTGTTTTTACCAACGTATCAATTCTACTCATCATGCAAATCATCCCAAAGGCTTTGCTTGGCACAAACACTAATTAAAACATAAAAACACAATCATTACAGAGGCAATAATCATGTTATCACACACTAAGAGAAAGAGATGATAACTATTGGGTTGTCTCCCAACAAGCTCTTTCTTTATAGCCATTAAGATAGGCGTGTGATAATAATGATGCTCACATAAAAGACAAGAATTGTGGCACAAAGAGAGCATCATAAAACATGTGACAAGCACATTTAACTCTAACATACTTCCTACACATAGGCATTTATAAGCAAAAACATTATCAAGACAAGAAGTGTCCAGCATAAGCAAGTAGGAAGAATGAACCTTTAATAATTTGAATATAAAGAGAGGTAAGTGAGTAACATGAAAATTTCTATAACCATATTTGCCTATCTCAAAATGATTACATGTAGGATCATATTCAAATTCAACAATATAGCAATCATGCTTTTCATTCAAGGAACTATCATGAATTACTTTATAAATTTCACAATTTTTGGATTCATGATTTTCAAGCAAGACCTCATAAAGATAATCTAGTGCACTCTCACTAGCAATTGTTCCAACATAAACGGGTCTTTTGAAAATATTAGCTAATGGATGAGGATGCATTTATATTAATCTTTGCATTTTAATTTTTGTTTTGATGTGACAAAGATAAACATAGCATAGCTAGGCAAGTAACTAGTGACATGCTAAACAAGCAAATATAAATATTTTTGTATTTTTACTTTTTATGAGATAAACTAAATATACCAACAAATAAAAAGAGGAACAAGTGAATGAAATTTTGTGTGGAGTTACTTGGTAGTTGGTGATGATATTCCCCGGCAATGGTGCGAGAAATCCTTCCTAATACTTGTGATTTGCGTTGGGTTTTCCGTGAACAGGAACGGATTATCGCAGAATAATGTGGGTAAGTATTTCCCTTAGTTATCAAACCAAGGTTTATCGAACCAATAAGAATATCAACCATAACTGTCTTCAGTAGCGGCACATTAAAGAACAAACAACTTGTACCCAACGCGGGCAAGAGGATTGTCAATCCTCTTGCCTTATTATTTGCAAGCAAGTGAGGTGTGTAGATAATTGTAGATAGCAAGATAAAATAGAAACAAGTAAATGGCAGCAAGATAATGAAGGTTTTAACAATATGTTGTGAATAGACCCGGGGGCCATAGCTTTCCCTAATGGCATCTCTCATGAAAATTAGCATTCGGTGGGTAAACAAATTAGTGTTGGGCAATTTACAAAAAAGCGGATAGTTATGCGATATTCATGACAATGATCATTTGTATATAGGCATCACATCCATAAACAAATAGGTTGAATCCTGCATGTTCCTGTTACTATTACTCCACTCATCGACTGCTATCCAACCTGCATCTTGAGTATTAAGTAAAAGAGAGAAATTCATGGAGAACGATGGCATGACGTAGAGAAAGTAAACTTAAAAAATATGAATAAACCCCATCGTTTTATCCTCAGTAGAAGAAACAGAAAGATGCATCTTGTCCCCTTCTGTCATTGGGATATAGAAATTCGCTAGTTGAACTTACCACAATGCACCTCTCACCGAAGAAATGTCGATCTAGTTGGTCAAAATATTTCAATAGATCAGAGAGAATTATGTAGCTATCATAATCATGCACATACGAATCATATAAGTTTTCAGAGGAGACTCAAATGTTTATCATGAATAATATGAACATAAACCCACAATTCATCGGATTCCAACAAATGCACCGCACAAAAGGAATTACATCATATGGATCAAACTGAAGATGCGATTTTCATTGTATTGAAGATCAAAGATAGAGATTGACATCTAGGTACTGACTATGGACCCGTAGGTCTGTGGTGAACTACTCGCACATCATTGTGATGGCAGAAAGGTTGACGAACAGGCCCTCCGTGATTGATCCCCCATTGGGGACTTGATGACCCACAAGTATAGGGGATTAATTGTAGTACTTTCGATAAGTAAGAGTGTCGAACCCAATGAGGAGCAGAAGGAAATGACAAGCGGTTTTCAGCAAGGTAATTTCTGCAAGCAGTAAAATAGCGGTAGCAAGTTGTTTGATAGCAAGATATTTGTAACAAGTAACGAGTGGCACTAGTAACAATAGGTGCAGGAAGGTAGCCCAATCCTTTTGTGGCAAAGGACATGCCGGAACGGTTTCTTATAATAGGCAAGCATTCTTGAGGGCACACGGGAATTTCATCTAGTAACTTTTGTCATGTCAGGTCACGTTCGGCACTTTGATAATTTGATATGTGGGTGGGCCGATGCTTGGGTGCTGCTCTTTCTTGAACAAAGCTCCCACTTATAATTAACCCTCCCGCAAGCATCCGCAACTATGATAAAAGTATTAAAAATAAATTATAACCATAAGATTAAACATAGGGATCCAAATCAGCCTCTTACAGAATAGCGCATAAACTAGGGTTTAAGTTTTTGTCACTCTCGCAATCCATCATCTAATAACTACCCCACAATGCATTCCCTTAGGCACAAAGATGGTTAAGTGTTATGTAGTCGACATTCACATAACATCACTAAGGGAATCACAACATTCATATCATCAAAATATCGAATGAATATCAACTTCACATGATTACTTGCAACATGACTTCTCCCGTGTCCTCAAGAACAAAAGTAACTACTCACAAATAATAAACATGCTCATGATCAGAGAGGTATTAAATAGCATATTGGATCTGAACATATGATCTTCCACCAAATAAACCATAAAGCATCAACTACAAGATGTAATCAACACTAGTCACCCCTAGGTAGCAATCTGAGGTTCCGGTACAAGATTGAGAACAAGAGATGAACTAGGGTTTTGAGAGGAGATGGTGTTGTTGAAGATTGGCCTCCTCAAGATGAGAGGGTTAATGGTGATGACGATGGCCTCGATTTCCTCCTCCTGGAGGGAAGTTCCTCACGCGAAATCACTCCGCGTGAGGGAAAAAGTTCTTGTGCACAGGTTCCACCTCGAGACGGCGACGCTCTGTCCCAAAAGTCCTCTCCTGATTTTTTAAGGTCAAGAGTGAATATATACCAGAAGATGGTCGCTAGAAGTGGGATGTCTGTCCCACTACCCACCAGGCTACGCCAGGGGGGGGGGGGGCTGGCGCGCCCTGATGCCTAGTGACCACGTGGCAGCCCCCTTTGGTATTTCTTTCCTCCAATTTTTCTTATTTATTCCATAGAAATTCCTCGTGAAGTTTGAGCCCATTTGGAGATGTGCAAAATAGGTATCTCTGACGTAGCTTTTCCAGGTCTAGAATTCCATCTGCAGGCATTCTCCGTCTTAGTATAAAACTTGCATATTATGAGATAAAAGGCATTATAATTACTACATAAGGTGGTATAATGCATCAAAACACTATAAATACCAGTAGCAAAACATTATGCAAAATGGACGTATCAACTACCCCAAGCTTAGACCTCGGTTGTCCTCAAGCGAAAGACTATAACGAAAATCATGACCACATGGTTTGAGAGAGTGGTGTCGATAAAAACAAATTACAAACATAGTAGCATCATGCTCATTGTTATAACAACAAATGAAACTTTATAAAATACTTCATCGCAACATTTTCATCATATAACTTTCATCATAAAAACTTCTCATAAACAAGTAGCAATTCATCACAACAACGAAGTATGAAGCATAAACTATATTGGAAACTAACAAACTATGTTTTCAGTCAACTTTGCAACACAATTCATCACATTTTCGGGAAGGGTCACATATCGGAGCTTTTAAGCAAGTCTACATACTCAACCATCCTTTAGTCTTCTATGATTTCTAACACTGACCGCATACATATGAGCAAAAGGTTTCAACTTGACACATAGAAAGATAGGGGACTAAAGTGTCGCCTCCCAACGTATTCACCTCAAGGGTGATGTCAACAATAATAACTCATGACCACCCACATTCAACTGGATATATATGCCTAGATCTTTCCCTACCTCCTGATGCTTGCAAAAGAGAAAATAAAGAGGAGTAGATAGGAATACTTTGACTTTTGCATAAAAGTAAATATATAAAAGTAAAAGATAGGTCCTTCGCACAGGGAAGCTGAGGTTCTCATGCGCTTTTTGGTTGTATGCCAAATCCCTTAGTGCAAAGGAATGTTACGTTATATTGCCCCTTATGATGGCAGCCTTTATTATGCGTTTTATCGCTTTTATTATCGCCATCACAAGTTTGTACAACCCTTAATTTCCCTTACACTAAATGATCGAACGCATTTAGAAGCAATTTTTATTGTCTTCTTGCACCGATGAAAACTTACTTGAAGGATCTTACTCAACCCATAGGTAGGTATGGACTCTTAAGACATGGATTTGGGTTTAAGGTTTTGGATACACAAGTAGTATCTCTACTTGGGGCGGAGTTTTGGCTAGCAAAAATATTGGGCAAGCACCACATGTTAGAGGATCTATAACAATATAACTTATGTGTGAATGTGAACAAACATAAATCATTATGTTGTATTCCTTGTCTAACGTCAACAGTTTTGGCATATTATAATTAATGGGGGCTCACAATCATAAAATATGTCAAGGATAGTGTATCTGCATGTAAATCTTCTCTTCCCTTATTAATTATTTCATGTGTTGCATCAATGACCAATGCTATGTTTGTCAACTTTCAACAAACTTTACCACTTATACTTTTCCTCATGTAATGTCACTACTTACTACTCCCTCCGTCCCAAAATTCTTGTCTTAGATTTGTTTAGATATGAATATATCTAGTCAAGTTTTAGTATTTAGATACATCCATTTCTAGACAAAGCTAAGACAAGAATTTTGGGACGAAGGGAGTATATGTCACATCCCTAACCCTTAAGCAAGATAGCATTGTGCTCATGTCTTCTTTGCATTTGCATCTAAGAAGTTTCAACAAAAACAACAAAGTGGCAAAGGAAAAACTCAAAACCCTAGCCACCATTTCAATTAAAGGAAATTTCAACTAGTTCAAAATCAATGAAACCAAAATGGCCTCAAGAAATGTTCAAACTTTCTGATAAATCATGAAAGTAAATGAGCATTGGAGAAAACTATTTTCTTGACACTTTAAGCATTATAAATAAATGCAAAAGCCACTGGTTTCAAATTTAAAATTTGAAATCAGAAACTATAATTTTCCAAAAATGTTGAAAACCTTGGAAATGAGTGGGGATATTATAACAAATATTTCAGGAGGTCTAAAATAGTTTTTACTTTTTGTTTTGGAGCTGAATTAATTAGCAATACAATAATTAGCAAAAAAGAAAAACAAAAACAGAGAAAATGGGAAAAAGCTTACCTGTCGCCCAAGCCTGGCCCGGCCCATCTCCCCGCTCGTCCCCTCCCTCGCGCCAGTAGGCAGCAGGAGGTGGCCGCCGCCTCCTCTGGCGCGGCCACGCACATGCGTGCCTGCCTGGCCGCCGCCTCGCGCTGGCGACGACGGGGATAAGCTCCCCAGAGCCTCCCCTATCCATTCCCCGCCTCGGTTCTCCTCCTCTGCCCGGATCTCCTCCTCCTCCTTGCTGCCGCCATTAGAGCCGAGCTCGAGCTCGAGCTGCCCGTGCCCCTGGCCATAGGATCCCCTCCCAGAGCACGCCATTAGCTCCGCCTCGTCGCCCTGGTCGTCTCTGCAGAAGCCGAAGCTTCCTCGAGCCCTGCAACGCCCGCAACGCCGTCGTCTTCCACCTCCGGCCGCCGGACCTCTCCCGTCGATTCGTCGCCCCCAGGCCTTCCCCGAGCCGTCTAAGCTCTGCTCTGCACTCCCCGTGAGCATGCGGTCGTTTCCCCTAAGTTTCCCCCGTCGATCCCCTTCCCTAGCGCTAGTTTCACCGGAGCCCGACGAGGACCGCCGCTGCCGCTCGTCGCCGGTAGCCCTCCGATGATCAGCTCGTCCTTCCGAGGGCACCAGCAGCTCCAGGACGACGCGTAGATGCCGTAGCAGCTAAGAACCGAGCGTAGATTCCCCTAACTCAAAGACCCCGATGGCGCCCGAGCTTCGGCCGCCGCTCCGGCTCGTCGCCGTCGCCTCTTCCGGCGACCCTAGCCTTCCCAGATGGTCCTGCCAGATCGGCCACTTCGCGAGCATGCTGTAGCTGCAAACCGCGTGCGTTTTGGTGCTGTGCAGCGCCGTCTAGGTCGCCTCCGGCGAGCCCTCCGCCGCGGGTCTGGTCGCCGGCGACCACCCTCCGGTGGCCGTCGACGTGGCCGACCATTAGGGCGTAATTGTCCTCCCCTCAGTCGCTGCTAGAGGGCCCCACGCCTGGTCAAACCCCAATTAGGGGCTGGTCAGCGCGGGATTAGTCCGAGAGAGGCTGACCAGTGGGGCCCCCCTGTCAGGTTTGACCTGAACAGGTCGGCTGACCTGCTGACGTCAGCCTGATGCAATAAATAGAATTTCCAGTTTAAAACTAATTCAGGAAATTGCTAAAATTTGAAAAAAATCATAGAAATTAATCTGTAACTCCAATGAAAATAATTTATATATGAAAAAGTATCAGAAAAATTCAAGGATTCTGATTATGCTATTTTCAACTATGTTTGAAGAAGTTACAGAACCCTAAATTGTGAAATAAGGAATAATTCAATTCTTTTAATCACCTTATAAATGGAATTTGCAAAAATATTCAAATTTCATTATATTTGCAATGATCACACACTGCCCTAGATACAAATCAGTATCATAACATGACAATTCTTGCATGTTAACATCAAGATGAACCAAGCATCAGGTCGAATCAATTAAACCGGTATCCGAGAATACCCGTTTAAATTGCTATTCGAATGTGATTCAAATCAACTCTAAACCTGTTACATGTTGGAAATAATAACTTATCACCTTGCATTCTCATGCCATGCTCATGCATCATTTTGAGTGCATATGATTGTTATTGAATGTTGCCATTCATTTCGGTAGGCTCCGCACCCCCGGATTCCACCGAATATCCGTCTGACGGATATCGTTCCTCCTCTGAGCAACAAGGCAAGCAACCCTTTTGATCATCCCGATAACTCCTATGTTCTTGCTCCTGCACCTATTTATTGCATTAGGACCAAATGCTTCAACTGCTTTTGCCACGATAGTTGGACCCACTTCCTTTGCATGACCTAACCTTGTCACAGTAAATAGCCAAACCTTGCAACCTAGCATACCTGGTAGTTGCTTGAGCTATGATGTGCCTTATCCTGCTATGCATGCTATGCTTAGAGTTGTGTATGGTCTGTCATCTGGGAGATGAACAGAAATGAGGAATGTGTTCGGTGAGCAAAGGTTGTGTGTTGAACTTGATTTGGTAAAGGTACCGGTGAAAGGCTGTGTAGGAGTACATGGCGGGTTGTTTCATTGGAACCGTCCTTAGGAACTGAGTTCCGTGTATGTAATCCAAGACTAGATACTACCACATGCTGGGCCCTGAAATATGACCCCGCTCGGCCTATTAATCGCATAGTACTCGGTCCAGGAGTTGCAAGTAGTTTCTGGTGTTTATAGTAATGCTGGAGGCCGTGCATGGTGCTGACCTGAGAGGTGGACCGTGATGCGGTAGGCAGTGGCACGGTGTACCAAGTGGCACCCGGATGGTGGGCTTGGGAACCCTGCGCACATCGTTTGAGGCCGTGGCGGAAACCTCGGCCGGACTTCCGTACGGGTTACTCTCAGATAGGCGATAAACCTGGACTAGGTACTAGTGTGGTTAACGGTCGTGGCCGACTCCCTCGCTGGGCTTCCGCTTGAAGGTTGCCGAGGTGCATGACGTGCACATGGCGATAAGTGGCGAGAGCGTGTGTGACGAAGTACACCCCTGCAGGGTTATGATCTATTCGAATAGCCGCGTCTGCGGATATGGACTACTTGGAGACATATGTTGTTCATAGATAACTTCAATGGCTACTCATAAAATTTGTCAAGATAAGCGTGAGTGTCGTGGACGGCATTTCCGTATGGAGACGGAATGATTCCACGATAGTGTATTGTTGTGGTGTTAGTGGACTCGTGTGCGAGAAATCAAGTTGTCAAAACTAATTTCAAAGTGCAAGTTGTCTAGCCACGAGTCAAATGCTGGCTTTCCGCCTGAAACCCCACAATACCTTTTGATACCTTGCATGAGTAGTTAGTTCTCCTAAAGTCTTGCTGAGTACCTTCGTACTCATGTTTGCTTAATAAATGTTGCAGAGGTTGCTAATGACCCTAATGGAGGGTTCTTCGTAGACATCGACGACGACGAGTAGCTGGTGTCCCAGCTACGATCTGGCCCTACGTCGGCTCTGTAGTATAGTCAGGCCATGTGCCTTCTAGCTGCACTGTCTGTACCCAGACAGTTTATAACTCTTCCGCTGGCTTGTATTGTATGACTGCTATTATGGGTCGTGAGACCCTTAATGTGTAATATTATGTGTGTGGCTCTTCCAAGCCTCTTAAATAAAGCTTGTATGTTTATGGTTATGTTGTGATGCCATCGATGTATCTATACATATCGGTATGCCATGCGTACGTGTGTCGTACTTGATATGTATGTGGTTCGAATACCTAGTCGTGAACTTTAGTAGCACTCCTTACAAGGAAATGCCCCTTTGTGATCCAATGAGCCTTGGTAGTTCGCTACTGCTCCGGACACATTGGTTGACCGGCATGTGTCCTTCTTAGCTGCTGTGTCTGTCCCCTTTGGGGAAATGTCACGCGATGTAATGGAGTCCTTGTAGCTTTCTACGACTCGTCTACATTCGTCTATGACCGACACCTGCTTTGTTGGGTCATGTATGCCTGTCCTTGTGCGGTACTGCCACTTTGGTTTATGACTAGACATGTCGATCCGGGTTCTTTGACATTGGATTGCTAGCGACACCATCGCATACGTGAGTCAAAAGACGCAAACGGTCCCGGCTAAGGTAAGGCTGCAGCCGTGGAGTTAACCGTGCGTGAGACCACAAAGGGATGCGATGTGTTACAGGCTAGATTCCTATGGCTTAGGATCGGGGTCCCGATAGTATAATATTACCATATGATATTTTTTTCATTTTTTCCTTTATTTTGATTGCAACAAGAAAGTACAAAAGCAAAAACTCAAACTAAACTTTATTATATAACTATGACTCGATTACATAGATAGATAGATCAGAAACTAGGACTCAAAAAGAAGGATCGAACTAAACTTTAATTTTACTAAACCACGAAATAACTAAAGATCGAACTAAGATGGATAAAGATAATAAGAGTGATGGTGATACGATACCGGGGCACCTCCCCCAAGCTTGGCACAAGCCAAGGGGAGTGCCCATATACGTGTACTCAAGTCTCCTTCTTTGGTGATGAAGATGAAGGTGGTGGTGGTGTAGATGATGAAGTAGAAGCAAACTTGTCCTCCGGTTTCCATGGAAGTGGCTCACCATCATAAGAGGAGGCACGAGTCTCCAGAGTCCTGTAACTGGCAGCTAAACTCATACCTTTAAACCTTTATTCATACTCAAAGATTTGGTTTTGAAGATCAAAGATTTGGCCTTGCAGAAAATTGATTTGCTCGTTGAGGGTGTAGACGATATCCTTCAAGGATCATGGGTGAATTCCGTGATTGGCACTGAGTTCACACTCCACCATGCCCTGGCACCTAAAGATCTCTTGCTCCACATCCTCAAGCCTCGCCTCCACGGTCCCCATCTTCTTGGGCCTTTGAACATCCCGCGTGTGGAGCACTCCCTCACGCATCTCAATGGTTCGAGGGTGCTTCATCACCTCCAACAAGTTGGGGTTGATAACCCTCTCGAAGAACTTGTCCTTGGAGGAGCTTGATGAGGCCATGGTAATCTAGATCTGTCAGAAAAAGAGCACGAAACAAGAATAGAAGATTTCTCCGTGGTACTTGGGTCAGATCATCGGGAGATATATATAAATAATTTTTATACAAGGAAATACTTATCCTATGAGAGAATGGAGCGAGATAGGTGCCCGAGGGGCCCACTACCCACCAGGGCGCGCCTAGTGGGGCTCGCATGCCCTGATGCCTAGTGAGCACCTGGGTTCCCTTCCCGTGTGTTTATCAATTTCCTAATTTTTCTAGTATTCCAAAACAAACAAAAAATATTTTTGCAAATTTTTCAGAGCCCGTTTACTTATTGTATCACATACCTCTTCTTTTTAAGGGTTTTGGAGTGTTTTGGAAGGTCTTCTTTATGTGTTCCTCCGGTGTCATGGTTTGAATAATATTTGTTTCAACATTATTAGGTGTACCTGAAATATAGTGCTTTATTCTTTGTCCATTGACCACCTTCGGATTAGTTCCTTCGGGATTATTGATCTTAATAGCTCCAAACCGATAAACTTCTTGATTACATATGGTCCTTCCCATTTGGAGAGAAGTTTTCCTACAAAAAATCTAAGACGAGAATTGTACAATAGAACATGTCCACCAATTTTTTATTCTCGCTTTTGGATTCTTTTGTCATGCCATGTTTTAAACTTTTCTTTGAATAGTTTGGCATTTTCATAAGCTTGGGTTCTCCATTCATCTAATGAGCTTTCATCAAATAACCTCTTTTCATCAGCAAGTTTGAATTCATAGTTGAGTTCTTCAATTGCCCAATAAACTTTATGTTCTAACTCAAGAGGTAAATGGCATGCTTTTCCATAAACCATTTTATAAGGAGACATACCCATAGGATTTTTATAAGCTGTTTTGTAGGCCCACAATGGATCATCTAATTTCTTAGACCAATATTTTCGGGACCTATTTACACTCTTTTCCAATATTAATTTTATTTCTCTATTGGTTAACTCTATTTGACCACTAGATTGAGGTTGATAGGGAGATGCAATTCTATGGTTAGCATTATATATAACAAGCCACTTACGAAAATCACCATGAATAAAATGTGTACCGCAATGAGTGATTAAGTATCTAGGGACTCCAAAACGTGGGAAAATAACTTCCTTAAGCATTTTAATAGAGGTGTTATGATCAACCCTATTGGTTGGAATAGCTTCTACCCACTTAGTGACATAATTAATATCAACCAAAATATGTGTATACCCATTAGAGGAAGGAAAAGTTCCAGATAATCAAATCCCCAAACATCAAATGCTTCAATAACAAGTGAATAGTTCATAGGCATTTCTTGACATCTACTAATATTACCAATTCTTTGACATTCATCACAGGAGAGGACAAACTTACGAGCATCTTTGAAAAGAGTAGGCCAATAAAATCTAGATTGTAATACCGTGTGTGCAGTTTTATCTCCCGCATGGTGTCCTCCATAAGCCTCGGAGTGACACTTCCAAAGGATTTGTTCCTGTTCATGCTGAGACATACAACGTCTAATAATACCATCTACTCCCTCTTTATAAAGATGTGGGTCATCCCAAAAGTAATGTCTTAAATCAAAGAAGAATTTTTCTCTTGCTGATAGGTGAAACTAAGTGGTATGTATGTAGAAACAATGTAATTAGCATAATCAGCAAACCATGGTGTGTTATGAGAAACATTGACCACGGCTAGTTGTTCATCAGGGAAGCTATCATCAAGACCATTTTCTAACCTAGACAAGTTATGAGCTACGGGGTTCTTAGCTCCTTTCCTATCAATGATATGCAAATCAAATTCTTATAGAAAAAGAACCCACCTAATAAGTCTAGGCTTAGCATCTTTGTTTTTCGTAAGATATTTAATAGCAGCATGATAAGTGTGAACAATTACTTTAGAATCAACAATGTAAGATATGAATTCATCACAAGCAAATACAACTGCTAATAATTCTTTTTCAGTGGTAGCATAATTTCTCTGGTCACTCTCTCGAGTTTTACTAGCATAATGGATAACATTTAATTTCTTATTAACTCTTTGTCCTATAATAGCACCAACAACATAATCAGTAGCATCACACATAATTTCAAAAGGCAAGTTCCAATCAGGTGGTTGAACAATAGGTGCAGAAGTTAAGGTTTTCTTAAGTATTTCAAAGGCTTCTACAAAATCATCATAAAAATCGAAAGGACCATCCTTCTATAATAAATTGGTAAGAGGTCTATAAATTTTAGAGAATTCTCTAATAAACCTCCTATAGAAACCAACATGACCAAGGAAACTACGAATACCTTTAATATCCTTAGGACATGGCATCTTCTCAATTGCATCAACTTTAGCCTTATCCACCTCAATACCTCGTTCAAAAATTTTATGACCCAAGACAATACCTTCATTTACCATAAAGTAGCACTTCTCACAATTCAAGACAAGGTTAGTTTGCTCACATATCTACAAAACTCGATCAAGGTTGCTTAAGCAATCATCAAAAGAAGTTCCATAAATGGAAAAATCATCCATGAAAACATCAACAACCTTTTCGCAAAAATCAGAGAATAAAGCAGTCATACATCTTTGAAAGGTAGCAGATGCATTGCATAATCCAAAAGGCATACGTCTATAAGCATAGGTTCCAAAAGGACAAGTAAAAGTGGTTTTCTATTCATCAGGTTGTGTGATACGTCTCCAACGTATCTATAATTTTTTATGGTTCCATGCTATTATCTTGTCAACTTTGGATGTTTTGTATGCATGAATATGCTATTTTATATCTTTTTTGCAGCTAACCTATTAACTCAGTGCCAAGTGCGAGTTCCTGTTTTTTCCGTGTTTTTGACCCTTTTCAGAGGAGAATATTAAACGGAGTCCAAACGGAATAAAATCTTCGGAATGATTTTTTTCCGTAACAGAAGATACACATGAAACTTGAGAACCAAGGCAAAGGACCCCGGGGGAGGCCACAAGCCCCCTAGCCGCGGCCTGGGGGCGCGCCTACGAGGCTTGTGGGCCCCCCGTGGCTCCTTTGCCCTACTTCTTCCGCCTATAAATTCCCCAAAAATCTGAAACCACCAGAGAGAGCCACGAAAATACTTTTCCGCCGCCGCAAGCTTCTGTCTCCGCAAGATCCCATCCGGGGACCGTTCTGCTGCCGTGCCGGAGGGGGGATTCGGACACGGAGGGCTGCTTCTTCATCAACACCATTGCCTCTCTGATGATGCGTGAGTAGTTCACCATAGACCTTCGGGTCCATAGCTAGTAGCTATATGGCTTCTTCTCTCTCTTGGATCTTCAATACAAAGTTCTCCATGATCTTAATGGAGATCTATCCGATGTAATCTTCTTTTGCGGTGTGTTTGTCGAGATACGATGAATTGTGGATTTATGATCAGATTATCTATGAATATTATTTGAGTTTCCTATGATCTCTTATATGCATGATTTCGTATCCTTGTAATTCTCTTCGAGTTGTGGCTTTCGTTTGGCCAACTTGATCTATAATTCTTGCAATGGGAGAAGTGCTTGGTTTTGTGTTCATACCATGCGGTGTCCTCACCCAGTGACTGAAGGGGTAGCGAGGCACGCATCGTGTTGTTGCCATCAAGGGTAAAAAGATTGGGTTTATATCTATTGCATGAATTCATCCCTCTACATCATGTCATCTTGTTTAAGGCGTTACTCTGTTTGTTATGAACTCAATACACTAGATGCATGCTGGATAGCGGTCAATGTGTGGAGTAATAGTAGTAGATGCAGAAAGTATCAGTCTACTTGTCTCAAACGTGATGCCTATATGTATGATCATTTCCTTAGATATCATCATGACTTTGCGCGGTTCTATCAATTGCTCGACAGTAATTCGTTCACCCACCGTAATATTTGTAATCATGAGAGAAGCCTCTAGTGAACACTATGGCCCCCGGGTCTACTTCACATCATATTTTGAGCTCTACACTTTTACTTTGTTGCACTTTCCACCTTCAGTTCTCACCTTGCAATTAATCGTGAAGGGATTGACAACCCCTTGATAGCGTTGGGTGCTAGTTTGTTTGTTTTTGCGCACGTACATTGGTGACTTGCCTTGATACTCCTACTGGATTGATACCTTGGTTCTCAAACTGAGGGAAATACTTACTGCTACTGTGCTGCATCACCATTTCCTCTTCAAGAGAAAAACCAACGCACGCTCAAGAGGTAGCAAGAAGAATTTCTGGCGCCGTTGCGGGGGAGTATCAATTCAAGAATAGTCTCCCTTCAACGTGTCAATTTCTGGCACCGGGGACTATTCTAAGTGAAGCTTATCCAAGTAACTTTCACAAACTCTTCTCTTGCATTTACTTTTTTTTTGCCTTTTGCCTCTCGTTTTCCTCTCCCCCACTTCTGAAAAACAAAAATTACAAAAATATTTGCCTTTTTCGTTCGCCCTTTTCTTTCGCTTGCTTTCTGTTCGCTTGTGTGCTTGTCTGCCTGCTAAGACTTGTATGTCCCAACCAAATGATTTTGATGCTTACTATAAAAAGTTGGAAGAGATTGAAACTAGTGTTAAAGGCTTCATGTCTACACAGTTTGATCATAATAGTTACTATCGTAGAGAACTAAGGGAGCAAAATTCTTTTATGGCTTTTATGAATAAAGAAGTTGATGATATGGCCAAAGAATTCCTTGCATTAAATTCTGAGTTTGCTCGTCTTGAAAAATTGGTAGGCCAGATTTCAGATAAACAGGCCACCTTAGTCAATAAAATGGCTGCTATACCTGAAATATGTGATGAGAATCACGAAGATCTTAAAGTTCTTGGTGTGACTCCCATTGAAACCTTGTTTTCTAATGTCAAACCTAATGATGATGGGGCTAGATGTGAATCCACTTTGGTTGAGAAACGCCCCAATGATTCGGAGTCTATCTATCTTGATGCTAAAAGCACTGAAAGTGGAGTAGATGATATCAAAACTTTGAGTAGTAATAAAATTACTACTTTGGATTTCAAGGAATTCAATTATGATAGTTGCTCTTTGATTGAATGTATTTCCTTGATGCAATCCATGCTAAACTCTCCACACGCTTATTGCCAAAATAAGGCCTTTACCGATCATATCGTTGATGCTATGATGAAATCTCTTGAAGAGAAACTTGAGTTGGAAGTTTCTATTCCTAGAAAACTTCATGATGAGTGGGAACCTACTATCAAAATCAAGATTAAAAACTATGAATGCAATGCTTTGTGTGATTTGGGTGCTAGTGTTTCCGCTATTCCAAAGTCTTTATGCGATGTTCTATGCTTCAACGAGATTGATGAGTGCTCTCTTAATTTGCATCTTGGGGATTCTACTATTAAGAAACCTATGGGAAGGAACAATGATGTTCTTATTATTGCAAATAGGAACTATGTACCCGTAGATTTCATTGTGCTTGATATTGATTGCAATCCGACATGTCCCATCATTCTTGGTAGACCTTTCCTTAGGACTATTGGTGCTATCATCAATATGAAGGAAGGGTATATTAGATTTCAATTTCCATTAAAGAAGGGCATGGAACACTTTCCTAGAAATAAAATAAGATTGCCTTATGAATCCATGATGAGGGCTACTTATGGTTTGAGCACCAAAGACGATGATACTTGATTCTATCGCTTTATGCCTAACTAAGGGCGTTAAACAATAGCGCTTGTTGGGAGGCAACCCAATGAATTTATCTTTGCTTTTTTGCTTTCTGTTTTGTTGTTACCACACCATCATAATTCTGTTATGATTGTGTATTTTTGTGTTTCTTTTTATGCTTGAGCCAAGTAAAACCTTTATGACTAGTTTTGGTGATGGTTGTTTGATCTTGCTGAAAAAGACAAAACTTGGCGCTCACGAAATTATTTTTAATTCCTATCCAGAAAGAGCTTTTGAGTTGATTGTTTTTGCTGCTGGTTGATATGCCAATTTCCCTAATTGTCATAATTGTTCAGAATTTTTGAAATACCAGAAGTATACGAAGTATACAGATTGCTACAGACTGGTCTGTTTTTGTTGTGTTGATTGCTTATTTTGATGAAACTATGGATAGTATCGGGGGGATACTAGCCATGGAAAAGTGAGAATACAGTAATCTAACATCAATCTAAATAGAAATCAAGTTTGCTACAGTACCTAAAGAGTTGGTAGTTTGTTTTCTTGTGCTAATGATATCACGAGTTTCTGTTTAAGTTTTGTGTTGTGAAGTTTTCAAGTTTTGGGTGATGTTCTCATGGACAATGGGATAAAGAGTGGAAATAGATCAAGCTTGGGGGATGCCCAAGGCATCCCAAGCCAAATTCAAGGACACCAAAAATCCTAAGCTTGGGGGTGCCCCGGGAAGGCATCCCCTCTTTCGTCTTCAATCCATCGGTAACGTTACTTGGAGCTATATTTTTATTCACCACATGATATGTGTTTTGCTTGGAGCGTTGTGTATTATAGGAGTCTTTCCTTTTTGTTGTGTCACAATCATCCTTGCTGCACACCTTTTTGAGAGAGACATGCACTTATCGTGAATTTGCTAGAATACTCATTGAGCTTCACTTATATCTTTTGAGTTAAGCAATTTAGCTCGCATGTGCTTCACTTATATCTTTTGAGCTGGATAACTTTGCTCTAGTGATTCACTTAGATCTTTTTAGAGCACGGTGGTGTCATATTTTGGAGAAATAAGAACTCTCGATCTTCACTTATATCTTTTTGAGAGTGCTCTCTCTGAGTAACTTGGTAGTTGGCTTGAGCTATGAAAGTAGTCCTACAGATGATAGGCATCCAATCAATATATAGTAAAAACTTCCATATTCATGTGCATCGATTAGTAAAGAGAAGTTTGATTCCTCTCAATTAGTTTTGAGACATGGATTTGGTGATATTAGAGTTATGTTAGTAGGGTGTTGTGAATCTAGAAATACTTGCGTTGAAGTTAGTGATTCCCGTAGCATGCACGTATGGTGAACCACTATGTTAGGAAGTCGGAGCATAATTGATTTATTGATTGTCATCCTTTGTGTTGCGGTCGGGATCGCGTGATGGTTAACACCTACCAACCCTTCCCCTAGGAGTATGCATTTAGCACTTTGTTTCAATTACTAATAAAACTTTCGCAATAAGTATATGAGTTCTTCATGACTAATGTGAGTCCATGGAATAGATGCACTTTCACCTTCCACCATTGCTAGCCTCTCTAGTGCCGCGCAACTTTCGCCGGTTCACAAACCCACCATATACCTTCCTCAAAACAGCCGCCATACCTACCTATTATGGCATTTTCATAGCCATTCCGAGATATATTGCCATGCAACTCCCACCGTTCTGTCTCATGACTTGTGTCGTCACTTTCATATTGCCTTTGCATGATTGTAAGATAGCTAGCGAGATGTTTCAACGTCATACACCAAGCTAGATCGTTGCACATTCAGGTACACTGCTGGAGGCATTTCCTATAGAGTCATCATTGTTCTAAGCATTGAGTTGTGAGTAAACAAAAGTGTGATGATCATCATTATTAGAGCATTGTCCCATGTGAGGAAATAAAAAAAGAGGCCAAATATGCCCACCAAAAAAATGAGAAAAAAAGAGGCCAAAGAGCCCAAACAAAAAAATGAGAGAAAAAGAGAGAAGGGACAATGCTACTATCTTTTTCCATACTTGTGCTTCACAATAGCACCATGTTCTTCATGATAGAGAGTCTCTTGTTTTGACACTTCCATATACTAGTGGGAATCTTCATTATAAAACTTGGCTTGTATATTCCAATGATGGGCTTCCTCAAATTGCCCTAGGTCTTCGTGAGCAAGCAAGTTGGGTGCACACCCACTAGTTTTTCTCTTGAGCTTTCACACACTTATAGCTCTAAGTGCATCCGTAGCATGGTAATCCCTACTCATTCACATTGATATCTATTGATGGGCATGTCCATAGCCCGTTGATACACCGAGTCGATGTGACCATCTCCTCCTTTTTGCCTCACAACCTACACCACACTCTATTCCACCTATAGTGCTATATCCATGGCTCACGCTCATGTATTGCGTGAGAGTTGAAAAAGTTTGAGAAAATAAGAGTGCGAAAACAATTACTTGGCCAATACCGGGGTTGTGCATGATTTAAATTCGTTGTGTGGGGATGATGGAGCATAGCCAGACTATATGATTTTGTAGGGATAACTTTCTTTGGCCTTGTTATTTCGAAAGTTCATGATCACTTAGCTAGTATGCTTGAACTATTATTGTTTTCATGTCAATAGTAAACTATTGTTTTGAATCTTACGGATCTGAACATTCATGTCACAAGAAGGAAGTTACAAAGTACAAATATGTTAGGTAGCATTCCGCATCAAAAAAATCAGTCTTTATCACTTCCCTACTCGAGGACGAGCAGGAGTTAAGCTTCGGGATGCTTGATAAGTCTCCAACGTATCTATAATTTTTGATGGTTCCTATGCTATTATCTTGTCAACTTTGGATGTTTTGTATGCATGAATATGCTATTTTACATCTTTTTTGGGGCTAACCTATTAACTCCGTGCCAAGTGCCAGTTCCTGTTTTTTCCGTTTTTACCCTTTTCAGAGGAGAATATTAAACGGAGTCCAAACGGAATAAAATCTTCGGAATGATTTTTTGCGTAACAGAAGATATGCAGGGAACTGGAGAACCAAGTCAAAGGACCCCGGGGGAGGCCACAAGCCTCCTAGCCGCGACCTGGGGGGGGGGGGGGCGCCTACCAGGCTTGTGCCCCCCCCGTGGCTCCTTTGCCCTACTTCTTCTGCCTATAAATTCTCCAAAAATCTGAAACCACCACAGAGAGCCACAAAAATACTTTTCCGCCGTGGCAAGCTTCTATCTCCGCAAGATCCCATCCGGGGACCGTTCTGGTGCCCTGCCGGAGGAGGGATTCAGACATGGAGGGCTTCTTCATCAACACCACTGCTTCTTGCTACTGCAACAAAAGACCTTCCAACGGCGCCAGAAATAGGTGTGTTGACGGGAGACTGTCTTGATACTCCTCAGCAACGGCGCCAGGAATCCTTCTGCTACGGCTATGCCTTTAGGGAATTCCTTGGCAAATATGCAAAGGATTCCCCCGTGGCCTTGGAGCCTTGCGTTGGTGTTCCCCCGAAGCGTTAAGGGTGATGTAGCACAGCGACGATAAGTATTTCCCTCAGTTTTGAGAACCAAGATATCGATCCAGTGGAAGGATTGCGGCCAGTCACAAGTACCTGCAAAAACACAAAGAGCTTGCATCCGACGCTATGAAGGGGTTGTCAATCCCTTATAGATTGTTTGCAAAGTGAGAACTGAAAGCAAAAAGTAAACAAAGCAAAGTAAAAGTGAAAGTGGAGATGATAGTTGTGAATAGACCCGGGGGCCGTAGTGTTCACTAGTGGCTTCTCGCATGAAAGCAAGTAGACGGTGGGTGAACGAATTACTATCGAGCAATTGACAAAACCGCGCAAAGTCGTGACGTTATCTAAGGCAATGATTATATCTATAGGCATCACGTCCAAAACAAGCAGACCGATACTTTCTGCATCTACTACTATTACTCCACACGTCGACCGCTATCCAGTCATCTAGTGTATTAAGTTCATAAGAACAGAGTAACGCCTTAAGCAAGATGGCATGATGTAGATGGACAATCTCATATCTACGAAAAAAGCCTATCTTGTTACCCTTGATGGCAACAACATGATGCGTGCCTTGCTGCCCCTTCCGTCACTTGGAAAGGTCACCACACGGTATGAACCCAAAACCAAGCACTTCTCCCATTGCAAGAATCATAGATCTAGTTGGCCAAACAAAACCCAAGACTCAGAGAGACTTACAAGGATATCAAATCATGCATATAAGAAATCAGCAAAGACTCAAGTATAATTCATAGATAATCTGATCACAAATCCACAATTCATCGAATCTCGACAAACACACCACCAAAGAGGATTACATCGGATAGATCTCCATGAAGATCATGGAGAACTTTGTATTGAAGATCCAAGAGAGAGAAGAAGCCATCTAGCTACTAACTACGGACCCGTAGGTCTGAAGTGAACTACTCACGAGTCATTGGAGGGGCGATGATGTTGATGTAGAAGCCCTCCAGCTCCAAAGTCCCCTCCGGCAGGGCACCGGGAAGGGTCTCCAGATGAGATCTCTTGGAAACGGAAGCTTGCGGCGGCGGAAAAGTATTTTCGTGGATGCCCTGATTTTTTTCCTGGATTTTATTGAATATATAGGCGAAAGAGCTAGGGCAGGGGGCGCCAGGGAGGCCACAAGCCTGGTAGCCGCCGGCCCCCCTGGTGGCGGTTACAGGGCTTGTGCCCCCCCTGTGGCTCTCCTGCCTTGGCCCTCAAGTCCCTCGATCTTCTTCTGTTCTGAAAAAATTTATTTCGGGGATTTTATTCCATTTGCACTCCGTTCCAAAATCAGATCTGAAAAGAGTCAAAAACACAGAAAAACAGGAACTGACACCTGGCACTGAATTAATAAGTTAGTCCCAAAAAAGATATAAAAGGTACATAAAACATGCAAAGTTGACAAGATAACAACATGAAACCATAAAAAATTATAGATACGTTTGAGACGTATCAAGCATCCCCAAGCTTAACTCCTGCTCGTCCTCGAGTAGGGAAGTGATAAAGAATGAATTGTTGATGCTTTCATGCTACCTAGCATAGATGTCCTTTGTAACTCCTCTTATGGGACGTGAATGTTCAGATCCATTAGATTCGAAACAATAGTTTGCTATTGACGTGGAGACAATAATACTTCAAGCAAACTAGTAAGGTAATCGTGAACTTTCAAAATAACGAGGCCAAAAGAAAGTTATCCCTACAAAATCATATAGTGTGGCTATGCTCTATCATCCTTGCACAACGAATTTAAATCATGCGCAACCTCGGTATTGGCCAAGTAATTGTTTTCACACCCTTACTTTCTCAAACTTTTTCAACTCTCACGCAATACATGAGCGTGAGCCATGGTTTTAGCACTATAAGTGGAATGGAGTGTGGTGGAGGTTGCAAGACAAACAAGGAGAAGATGGTCACATTAACTAGGCATATCAATGAGCTATGGAGATACTCATCAATAGATATCAATGTGAATGAGTAGGGATTGCCATACAAATGATGCATTAGAGCTAAGAGTAAGTGAAAGCTCTTAAAGAAAACTAGTGGGTGTGCATCCAACTTGCTTGCTCACGAAGACCTAAGGAAAATTTGAGGAAGACTATCATTGGAATATACAAGCCAAGTTATATAATGAAAATTTCCTACTAGCTATATGGTGGTGACAAAACGAGAGACTCTCAATCATGAAGATCATGGTGCTTAATAAGCACAAGTGTGGAAGGATAATAGCATTCTCCCTTCTCTCTTTTTCTCTCATTTTTTTGGTGGGCTCTTTGGCCTCTTTTTTTTTGGGTGGGCATCTTTGGCCTCTTTTTATATATGGGCTTCACTGGCCTCTTTTATTTCCTCACATGGGACAATGCTCCATCAATGATGATCATCACACTTTCAACTCAAAACTTAGAGCAATGATGACTCTATATGGAATGCCTTTGGTAGTGTACCGTGACAATGATCTAGCATGGCATAGACATCAATGGAAACATCATGCTAGCTATCTTACAATCATGCAATGGCAATGTAGAAGTGGTGGCACATGTCATGGTGGTAGTTGCATGGCAATATATCTCGGAATAGCTTTGAAAAAGCCATAGTAGGTACGTATGTTGGCGGTTTTGAGGGAGGCTATATGGTGGGTTTTGTGCACCGGCGAAAATTGCACGACACTAAAGAAGATAGTGATGGTGGAAGGTGAAAGTGCATCTAAACCATGGACTCAACATTAGTCATGAAGAACTCATATACTTGTTGCAAAAGTTTTAGTAGTAATCGAAACAAAGCATTTAACGCATACTCCTATGGGAAGGGTTGGTAGGTATAAACCATCGCGCGATCCCGACCGCCACACAAAGGATGACAATCAAGAGACTAATCATGCTCAGACTTCATCACATAGCGGTTCACCATACGTGCATGCTACTGGAATCACTAACTTCAACACAAGTATTTCTAGATCCACAACACCATACTAACATAACTTCAATATTACCACAACCACATCTCAAAACTAGTTGTGAGGAATCAAACTTCTCTAACTATTCAATGCACATGGAGATGGAAGTTTTCATATCCCTTTGGATAACTACCCCTTTTGAGACTACTTTCATAGCATAGATCAAGTACCAAGCCACACACTTCCGTGCTCTAAAAGATATAAGTGAAGCACATAGAGCAGAATCAACTAGCTCAAAAGATATAAGTGAAGCTCGACAAAATCACGGTGAGTGCATGTCTCTCTCTAGGTGTGCAACAAGGAAGATTGTGACACAACAAAAATAAAAGACTCCTACCATACAAGACGCTCCAAGCAAAACACATAACATGTGGTGAATAAAAATATAGCCCCAAGTAACGTTACCAATGGATTGAAGACGAAAGAGGGGATGCCTTCCCGGGGCATCCCCAAGCTTAGGCTTTTACGGCATCCTTGAATCAACTTGGGGTGCCTTGGGCATCCCCAAGGTTGAGCTCTTGCCACTCTTTATCTCTTTGTCCATAAGAACTTCACCCAAAACTTCAAAACTTCAAAACATGAAACTTAAACAGAAACTCGTGATAACATTAGCATAAGAAAGCAAACTACCACTTCCTTAGGTACTGTAGCAAACTTAAATTCTACTTATGTTGATGTTGGGTTACTGTATTTTCAATCTTCCATGGCTAATACCCCCCGATACTATCCATAGTTTCATCAAAATAAGCAACCAACTCAACAAAAACAGAATATGTTAATAGCAGACCAGTATGTAGCAATCTGTATACTTCGTATACTTCTGGTACTTCACAAATTCTAAAACATTATGACAGTCTTAAGAATTTGCGTAGAAATTAGCAGCAAAAAGAATCAACTCAAAAGCTCTTACAGAAAAAATGAAAATTCTTTTCGTGAGCAGAAAGTTTCTGTCTTTTCCAGCATGACCAAACGATCATCCCCAAGACTAATCATAACGGTTTTACTTGGCACAAACGCAAAAGAAACACAAAAAACACAATCATAACAGAATTATGAAAGTGTGGAAAACACAAAAGAGAAAGAAAAATGATAGATTCGTTGGGTTGCCTCCCAACAAGCGCTATGGTTTAACACCCTTAGCTAGGCATAAGGATTTTAGTGATGCTCACGTAAAATATAGCAATCGGACACGAAGAGAGCATCATGAAACATGTGAAAATCATATCTAAGTCTAACATACTTCCTATGCATAGGCATTTTATAGGAAAACAGATTGTCAAGACAACCAATAGTTGCCATATGCAAGGAAGAAGAAAGAGACAATAGCAATCTCCACATAACGAGAGGTAATTTGGTAACATGAAAGTTTCTACCACAATATTTTCTTCTCTCATAGAAATTACATGTGGGATCATATTCGAATTCAACAATGTAACTATCACATAGGATATTATTTTCATGATCCACATGCATGCAAAGTTGACGCTCTTCAAAAATAGTGGGATTATCATCAACTAAAGTCATGACTTCTCCAAACCCACTTTCAATAATATTGCAAATATCATATTCATCATGAGGCTTAAACAAATTTTCAAGATCATAAGAAAAACCATCGCCCCACTCATGATCATTGCAACAAGTAGTGGTCATAGCAAAACTAGCATCCCCAAGCTTAGGGTTTTGCATATTTTTAGCATGATTGTCACTAATAGAATTTATAGTGAAACCATTGCAATCATGCTTTTCATCCAAGGAGCCCTCGTGAATCACTTCATAAATTTCTTCCTCACAATTTTCAGATTCACGCATCTCAAGCAAAACTCCATAAAGATAGTCAAGTGCACTCAACTCACTAGCAATTGTATCAACATAATTGGATCTCTTAAAGAGATTAGCAAGTGGATGAGGATCCATATCACTAGATTTTCAGCAAGCGAAGATGCAAGCATATTGAAGGCACATGACAACACAAGCAAGCAGAAAGCAAGCGAGAGAAAAGGGCGAACGAAAAAGGCAAACGAAAAAGGCAAATGAAAACGGAAAAGGAGAAAGGCAAATGAAAACGGCAAATGTGAAGTGGGGGAGAGGAAAACGAGAGGCAACTAGCAAAAAAGGTAAATGCAAGAGATGAGTTTGTGACACCTACTTGGATATATCTTGACTTGATCTCTCCTCCCCGACAACGGCGACAGAAATGCTTCTGCTACTGCAACAAAAGACCTTCCAACGGCGCCAGAAATAGGTGTGTTGACGGGAGACTGTCTTGATACTCCTCAGCAACGGCACGAGGAATCCTTATGCTACGGCTACGCCTTTAGGGACTTCCTTGGCAAATACGCAAAGGATTCCCCCGTGGCCTTGGAGCCTTGTGTTGGTGTTCTCTCGAAGCGGAAAGGGTGATGTAGCACAGCGGCAGTAAGTATTTCCCTCAGTTTTGAGAACCAAGGTATCTATCCAGTGGAAGGATTGCGTCAAGTCACAAGTACCTGCACAAACACAAAGAGCTTGCACCCAACGCTATGAAGGGGTTGTCAATCCCTTATAGATTGTTTGCAAAGTGAGAGCTGAAAGCAAAAAGTAAACAAAGCAAAGTAAAAGTGAAAGTGGAGACGATAGTTGTGAATAGACCCGGGGGCCGTAGTGTTCACTAGTGGCTTCTCTCATGAAAGCAAGTAGACGGTGGGTGAACGAATTACTGTCGAGCAATTGATAGAACCGCGCAAAGTCGTGACGTTATCTAAGGCAATGATTATATCTATAGGCATCACGTCCAAAACAAGTAGACTGATACTTTCTGCATCTACTACTATTACTCCACACGTCGACCTCTATCCAACATGCATCTAGTGTATTAAGTTCATAAGAAGAGAGTAACGCCTTAAGCAAGATGACATGATGTAGATGCACAATCTCATCTCTATGATAAAAGCTCATCTGGTTACCCTTGATGGCAACAACATGATGCGTGCCTTGCTGCCCCTTCTATCACTGGGAAAGGTCACCACACGGTATGAACCCAAAACCAAGCACTTCTCCCATTGCAAGAATCATAGATCTAGTTGGCCACACAAAACCCAAAACTCAGAGAGACTTACAAGGATATCAAATCATGCATATAAGAAATCAGCAAAGACTCAAATATAATTCATAGATAATCTGATAACAAATCCACAATTCATCGGATCTCGACAAACACACCAAAGAGGATTACATCGGATAGATCTCCATGAAGATCATGGAGAACTTTGTATTGAAGATCCAAGAGAGAGAAGAAGCCATCTAGCTACTAACTACGGACCCGTAGGTCTGAAGTGAACTACTCACGAGTCATTGGAGGGGCGATGATGTTGATGTAAAAGCCCTCCAGCTCCAAAGTCCCCTCCGACAGGGCACCGGGAAGGGTCTCCAGATGAGATCTCGCGGAAACGGAAGCTTGCGGCGGCGGAAAAGTATTTTCATGGATGCCCTGATTTTTTTTCTGGATTTTAGGGAATATATAGGCAAAAGAGCTAGGGCAGGGGGCGCTAGGGAGGCCACAAGCCTAGTAGCCGCCGCCCCCTGGTGGCGGCTATAGGGCTTGTGGGCCCCCTCTGGCTCTCCTGCCTTGGCCCTCAAGTCCCCCGATCTTCTTCTGTTCTGGAAAAATTTATTTCGGGGATTTTATTCCGTTTGGACTCCGTTCCAAAATCAGATCTGAAAAGAGTGAAAAACACAGAAAAACAGGAACTGGCACTTGGCACTGAATTAATAAGTTAGTCCCAAAAAAGATATAAAAGGTACATTAAACATCCAAAGTTGACAAGATAACAACATGAAACCATCAAAAATTATAGATACATTTGAGACGTATCACCTCTCCGATGATGCGTGAGTAGTTCACCACAGACCTTCGGGTACATAGCTAGTAGCTAGATGGCTTCTGCTCTCTCTTGGATCTTCAATACAAAGTTCTCCATGATCTTCATGGAGATCTATCCGATGTAATCTTATTTTGCGGTGTGTTTGTCGAGATCCGATGAATTGTGGATTTATGAACAGATTATCTATGAATATTATTTGAGTTTCCTCTGATCCCTTATATGAATGATTTCGTATCCTTGTAATTCTCTTCGAGTTGTGGGTTTCGTTTGGCCAACTTGATCTATAATTCTTGCAATGGGAGAAGTGCTTGGTTTTGGGTTCATACCGTACGGTGTCCTCACCCAGTGACAGAAGGGGTAGCGCGGCACACATCGTGTTGTTGCCATCAAGGGTAAAAAGATGGGGTTTATATCTATTGCATGAATTTATCCCTCTACATCATGTCATCTTGCTTAAGACGTTATCTGTTTGTTATGAACTCAATACACTAGATGCATGCTGGATAGCGGTCGATGTGTGGAGTAATAGTTGTAGATGCAGAAAGTATCGGTCTACTTGTCTCGGACGTGATGCCTATATGTATGATTGTTGCCTTAGATATCATCATGACTTTGTGCGGTTCTATCAATTGCTCGACACTAATTCGTTCACCCACCCTAATATTTGCTATCATGAGAGAAGCCTCTAGTGAACACTATGGCCCCCCGGGTCTACTTCACATCATATTTTCAGCTCTACACTTTTACTTTGTTGCACTTTCCACCTTCAGATCTCACCTTGCAGTTAATCGTGAAGGGATTGAAAACCCCTTTATAGCGTTGGGTGCAAGTTTGTTTGTTTTTGCGCAGGTACATTGGTGACTTGCCTTGATACTCCTACTGGATTGATACCTTGGTTCTCAAACTGAGGGAAATACTTACTGCTACTGTTCTACATCACCCTTTCCTCTTCATGGGAAAAACGAACGCAAACTCAAGAGGTAGCATTGTGACACAAGTATTTGACAAAAACCAGAATAACCATGTAGAAAGCAAAAATGTGTGTGCTATGATAATATTTTCTAGTAGCTTTGTTTAATTTTCTAAAATCAATTACCATTCTATAGCCACTCAGAATTCTTTGTGGAATGAGTTAATTTTAATCATTAGGAACAACAGTAATACCTCCTTTCTTAGGAACACAATGAACATGACTTACCCATCTACTATCAGTTATGGGCTAAATTATACCTGCTTCCAGAAGCTTTTATATTTCATTTCTTACCACTTCTTTCATTTTGGGATTCAGTCTTGGTTGGTGATCAACAACGGGTTTAGCATCTCGTTCCATATTAATCTTGTGCTGACACAGAGTGGGACTAATGCCCTTAAGATCATCGAGAGTATACCCAATAGTAGCTTGGTGCTTCCTTAAAGTGTTTAACAATGTTTCTTATTCATGCTTTGTAAGGTTAGCACTGTTCGGGAATGTTGCATGGGAAACAAAAAATTTTCTACGCACACGAAGACCTATCATGGTGATGTCTATCTAAGAGAGGAGATTATATCTACGTACCCTTGTAGATCGCTGATACGTCTCCAACGTATCTATAATTTTTGATGCTTTCATGCTATTATCTTGTCAAACTTTGGATGTTTTGCATGCCTTTTATATATTTTTTGGGACTAACTTATTAACTCAGTGCCAAGTGCTAGTTCCTGTTTTTCCATGTTTTTGACCCCTTTCAGAGGAGAATTTGAAACAGAGTCCAAACGGAAGAAAATCCCTGAAAAGATTTTTTCCGTAACGGAAGAAGATCGGGAAGCTTGAGAGCCAAGGCAGGGGGCCCCACGGGCCCCACAAGTCCCCACCCTGCATCCAGGGGAAGGCCGCGGCCCACAGGCTTGTGGGCCCCCTGGACGCCCTCTGCCCTAGGGGTTGCGCCTATATATTCCCTAAAAATCCCAAAAAAAACTAGGAGATCATCGAAAGTACTTTTCCGCCGCCGTAAGCTTCTGTCTTCGCAAGATCCCGTCTGGGCATGTTCTGGTGCCCTGCCGGAGGGGGATTCGGACACGGAGGGCTTCTTCATCAACACCATGACCTCTCCGATGATGCGTGAGTACTTCACCGTAGACCTACGGGTCCATAGCTAGTAACTAGATGGCTTCTTCTCTCTCTTGGATCTTCAATACAAAGTACTCCATGATCTTCATGGAGATCTATCCGATGTAATCTTCTTTTGCGGTGTGTTTGTCGAGATCCGATGAATTGTGGATTTATGATCAGATTATCTATGGATCTTATTTGAGTTTCTTCTGATCTCTCTTATGCATGATTTCATATCCTTGTAATTCTCTTCGAGTTGTGGGTTTTGTTTGGCCAACTAGATCTATGATTCTTGCAATGGGAGAAGTGCTTGGTTTTGGGTTCATACCATGCGGTTACCTCACCCAGTGACAGAAGGGGTAGCGAGGCACGCATCATGTTGTTGCCATCAAGGGTAAAAAGATGGGGTTTTCATCGTTGGTTTGAGATTATCCCTCTACATCATGTCATCTTTCTTAAGGCGTTACTCTGTTCGTCATGAACTCAATACACTAGATGCATGCTGGATAGCGGTCGATGTGTGGAGTAATAGTAGTAGATGCAGAAAGTATCGGTCTAGTTGTCTCGGATGTGATGCCTATATGTATGATCATTGCCTTAGATATCGTCATGACTTTGCGCGGTTCTATCAATTGCTCGACAGTAATTTGTTTACCCACCGTGATATTTGCTATTTTCAGAGAAGCCTCTAGTGAACACTATGGCCCCCGGGTCTACTCCACACCATATTTTCAGCCTTACACTTTTTACTTCATTGCACTTTCCGCCTTCAGATCTCACTTTGCAAAGAATCTTGAAGGGATTGACAAGCCCTTTGAAGCGTTGGGTGCAAGCTCGTTTGTGTTTGCACACGTACTCTGGGCTTGACGAGACCCTCCTTCTGGATTGATACCTTGGTTCTCAAACTGAGGGAAATACTTACTGGTCCTGTGCTACATCACCCTTTCCTCTTCAAGGGAAAAACCAACGCAAGCTCAAGTGAGGACACAAGGATCTCTGGCACCACTGTCGGGGAAGGTCTTTTGTTGCCGTAGCAATCGCTCAGCGGGAAGCTTTAAGAAACACGGTTGATGTAGTGGTACATCTTCATGATCAGTCCCTCGAATCGTCCCACGATTCGTCCCATGAACCGTCTCGCGATCCGTCCCACGATCCGTCCCGATCTAGTGCCGAATGGACGACACCTCCGCGTTCAGCACACGTACAGCTCGATGACGATCTCGACCTTCTTGATCCAGTAAGCAAGATGGAGAAGTAAATGAGTTCTCCGGCAGCGTGACGATGCTCCGGTGGTGGTGATGATCTACTCCTGCAGGGCTCCACGCGAGCTCCGCAGAAATCTGATCTAGAGGTAAAACTATGTGGAACAGGCTAGAGTTGCACGTGGCGAAGTTGTATCTCAAAAAGCCCTAAGCCACCAATATATATAGGAGGAGGGGAGGGGCTAGCCTTGGGGCTCAAGGAGCCCCTTGGTGCGCTAGCCGCCTGGGAGGAGGAGGACTCCTCCTCCAATTCGGTTTGGGAAGGAGGAGTCCTCCTCTTCCTTCCCACCTCCCTCTTTCCTTTTTTTCTTATTTTCTTTTGGTATTTTTACATGTGGCGCCATATACCTCTTGGGCTGACTCCGCCAGCCGAATAAGGACTTGGTGCGCTACCCTAGGGCCTTGGGCTCACTTCCGGGTGGGTGGGCCCCTCCTGGTAAACACCCGGAACCCATTCGTCACTCCCGGTACACCGCCGGTAATGCCCGAAACTTTCCTGTGACCAAATGAAACCATCCTATATATCAATCTTCATTTATGGACCATTCCGGAAACCCTCGTTACATATGTGATCTCATCCGGGACTCCGAACAACATTCAGTAACCACACATATAACTCAACTATAATAAAACATGATCGAACCTTAAGTGTGCAGACCCTGCGGGTTCGAGAACTATGTAGACATGACCCGAGACACTCCTCGGTCAATATCCAATAGAGGGACCTGGATGCCCATATTGGATCCTACATATTCTCCGAAGATCTTATCGGTTGAACGTCAGTGTCAAGGATTCATATAATCCCGTATGTCATTCCCTTTGTCCTTCGGTATGGTACTTGCGTGAGATTCGATCGTCGGTATCCGCATACCTATTTCAATATCGTTACCGTCAAGTCTCTTTACTCGTTCCGTAATACAAGATCCCATGACTTACACTTAGTCACATTGCTTGCAGGGCTTGTGTGTGATGTTGTATTGCCGAGTGGGCCCCGAGATACCCCTCCGTCACACGGAGTGACAAATCCCAGTCTTGATCCATACTAACTCAACAGACACCTTCGGACATACCTGTAGAGCATCTTTATACTCACGCAGTTACGCTGCGACGTTTTATACACACAAGGTATTCCTCCGGTGTTAGTGAGTTATATGATCTCATGGTCACAGGAATAAATACTTAACACGCAGAAAACAATAGCAATAAAATGACACGATCAATATGCTACGTTCCTAGTTTGGGTCTAGTCCATCACATGATTCTCCTAATGATGTGATGAGTTATCAAGTGAAAACACTTGCACATAGTCAGAAAACCTTGACTATCCTTGATCAACTGGCTAGCCAACCAGAGGCTTGCTAGGGACATTGTTTTGTCTATGTACCCACACATGTATCTATGTTTTAATTCAATACAATTATAGCATGGATAATAAACCATTATCTTTAACAGGAAATATAATAATAAATATTGCCTCTAGGGCATATTTCCAATAGTCTCCCACTTGCACTAGAGTCATCCGTATCGGTGTCAAAGCTTTTGTCGACGTAACCCTTTACGACGAGCTCTTCGTCACCACCATACACGAGAAACATTTCCTTAGTCCATTTCAGGTACTTCAGAATATTCTTGACCGCCGTCCAATGATCCACTCCTGGATTACTCTGAAACCTACCTGCCATACTTATGGCCAAGCTGACGTCTGGTCTAGTGCACAATATTGCATACATGATAGAACCTATGGCTGAAGCATAGGGGACGGAACTCATTTGTTCTCTATCTTCCGCAGATGCTGGGCACTGAGTCTTACTCAATTTTATACCTTGTAACACTAGCAAGAACCCTTTCTTAGACTGTTCCATTTCGAACTTGTTCAAAACTTTATCAAGGTATGTGCTTTGTGAAAGTACTATCAGGCGTCTCGATCTATCCCTATAGATCTTAATGCCTAGAATGTAAGCAGCTTCTCCTAGGTCCTTCATAGAGAAAATTTTATTCAAGTAATCCTTTACGCTCTCCAAAAACTCCACGTTGTTTCCAATCAACAATATGTCATCCACATAAAATATTAGAAACGCCACAGAGCTCCCACTCACTTTCTTGTAAATACAAGATTCTCCAACCACTTGTATAAACCCAAATGCTTTGATCACCTCATCAAAGCGCTTATTCCAACTCCGAGATGCTTGCACCAGTCCATAAATGGATCGCTGGAGCTTGCATACTTTATTAGCATTCTTTGGATCGACAAAACCTTCGGGTTGCATCATATACAACTCTTTCTTAAGAAAACCGTTAAGGAAAACCGTTTTGACATCCATCTGCCAGATTTCGTAATCCAAAAATGCAGCTATTTCTAACATGATTTGGACGGACTTAAGCATCGCTACCGGTGAGAATGTCTCATCGTATTCAACTCCTTGAACTTGTGAAAAAACCTTTGCCACAAGTCGAGCTTTATAAACGGTCACATTACCGTCTGCGTGCGTCTTCTTTTTAAAGATACATTTTTTCTGAATAGCCTTTCGGCCTTCAGGTAATACTTCCAAAGTCCACACTTTGTTTTCATACATAGATCCTATCTCAGACTTCATGGCCTCCAGCCATTTGTTGGAATCCGGGCCCACCATTGCTTCTTCATAATTCGCAGGTTCATTGTTGTCTAACAACAGAATTGATAAGACATGATTACCGTACCACTCAGGAGCAGTACGTGATCTTGTCGACCTACGAGGTCCGATAGGAACTTGATCTGAAGTTTCATGATCATCATCATTAACTTCCTCCTCAACCGGCGTCACAACGACAGGGGTTTCCCCTTGCCCTGCGCCACCATCTAGAGGGGTGAGAGGTTTGACAACCTCATCAAGTTCTATCTTCCTCCCACTCAATTTTTTTGAGAGAAACTCCTTCTCAAGAAAAGCTCTAGTTTTAGCAACAAACACTTTGCCCTCGGATTTGAGATAGAAGGTGTACCCAACTGTCTCCTTTGGGTAACCTATGAAGATGCCCTTTTCCGCTTTGGGTTCCAGCTTTTCAGGCTGAAGGTTTTTGCCATAAGCATCACATCCCCAAACTTTAAGAAACGACAACTTCGGTCTTTTGCCATACCACAGTTCGTATGGTGTCATCTCAACGGATTTTGATGGTGCCCTATTTAAAGTGAATGCAACTGTTTCTAATGCATAACCCCAAAACAATAACGGCAAATCGGTAAGAGACATCATAGATCGCACAATTTCTAACCAAGTACGATTACGATGTTCGGACACACCATTACGCTGTGGTGTTCCATGCGATGTCAAATGTGAAACAATTCCACATTGTCTTAAGTGAGCACCAAACTCGAAACTCAGATATTCACCCCCACGATCAGACCGTAGGAACTTGATCTTATTGTTACGTTGATTTTCAACTTCACTCTAAAATTTCTTGAACTTCTCAAATGTTTCAGACTTGTGCTTCATCAAGTAGATATATCCATACCTACTCAAATCGTCAGTGAAGGTGAGAAAATAACGATATCCGCCGCGTGCCTCCACACTCATTGGACCACACACATTGGTATGTATGATTTCTAACAAGTCACTTGCACGCTCCATTGTTCCGAAGAGCGGAGTCTTAGTCATCTTGCCCATGAGGCATGGTTCGCACGTGTCAAGTGATTCAAAATCAAGTGACTCCAAAAGCCCATCGGAATGGAGTTTTTTCATGTGCTTTACACCAATATGACCTAAGCGGCAGTGCCACAAAAACGTGGCGCTATCATTGTTAACTCTACCTATTTTGGTCTCAATGTTATGTATATATGTATCATCGTTATCAAGATTCAACATGAACAATCCTCTCACATTGGGTGCATGACCATAAAAGATATTACTGATAGAAATAGAACAACCATTATTCTCTGACTTAAACGAGTAACCGTCTCGCAATAAACAAGATCCAGATATAATGTTCATGCTTAACGCAGACACTAAATAACAATTATTTAAGTTCATAACTAATCCTGATGGTAACTGAAGTGAAACTGTGCCGACGGCGATTGCATCAACCTTGGAACCATTTCCCACGCGCATCGTTACTTCATCCTTGGCCAGCCTTCGTTTATTCCGCAGTTCCTGTTTCGAGTTGCAAATATGAGCAACAAAACCGGTATCGAATACCCAGGCACTACTACGAGAACTGGTTAAGTACACATCAATAACATGTATATCGACTATACCTGATTTTTCCTTGGCCGCCTTCTTATCAGCCAAATACTTGGGGCAGTTGCGCTTCCAGTGATCGAGTCCCTTGCAATAATAACACTCTGTTTCAGGCTTAGGCCCAACCTTGGGTTTCTTCGTCGGATTGGCAATAGGCTTGCCACTCTTCTTGGAGTTACCCTTCTTGCCGTTTCCGTTTCTCTTGAAACTAGTGGACTTATTGATCAGCAACACTTGATGCTCTTTCCGGAGTTCTGACTCTGCGACTTTCAGCATCGCGAATAACTCGCCGGGTGACTTGTTCATCCCTTGCATGTTATAGTTCAACACAAAGCTCTTATAGCTAGGTGGTAGTGATTGAATAATTCTATCAGTGATAGCTTCTTGCGGGAGTTCAATACCCAGCTCAGCTAGACGGTTTGAGTACCCAGACATTTTGAGCACGTGTTCACTGACAGACGAATTCTCCTCCATCTTGCAACCATAGAATTTATCAGAGGTCTCATACCTCTCGATCCGTGCGTTCTTCTGAAAGATAAACTTCAACTCCTGGAACATCTCATATGCTCCATGACGCTCAAAGCAAAGTTGAAGTCCCGATTCCAAGCCATACAAGACTGCACATTGAACTACTAAGTAGTCCTCCTTACTTGTTAACCAGGCGTTCTTAACATCTTGGTCAGCTGTAGCGGGTGGTTCATCCCGTAGCGCAGCATTAAGGATATAATCCTTCTTCCCAGCTTGCAGGAGCAACTTAAGATAATTAGAGTTGCTTCCGTCATCTTTCAACTTAGCTTTCTCTAAGAACGTATTAAAATTTAGGGTGACTATTGCGTGAACCATTGATCTACAACACAAATTTTTCAAAGTGGACTTAGACTATGTTTAAGATAATTAGAGTTTAACTAATCAAATTACTGATAAACTCCCACTCAAAAATTACATCTATCTAGTCATTTGAGTGGCACATGATCCAAATTCACTAACTCAAGTCCGATCATCACGTGAGTTGAGAATAGTTTCAGTGGTAAGCATCTCTATGCTAATCATATCAACTATACGAGTCATGCTCGACCTTTCGGTCTCATGTGTTTTGAGGCCATGTATGCACATGCTAGGCTCGTCAAGTTTAACCCGAGAGTTCCGCGTGTGCAACTGTTTTGCACCCTTTGTATGTGAACGTTGAGTCTATCACACCCGATCATCACGTGGTGTCTCGAAACGATGAACTGTCGGAACGGTGCATAGTCGGGGAGAACACAATTTCATCTTGAAATTTTAGTGAGAGATCACCTTATAATGCTACCGTCGTTCTAAGCAAAATAAGGTGCATAAAAGGATTAACATCACATGCAATTCATAAGTGACATGATATGGCCATCATCTATTTCTTCTTGATCTCCATCACCAAAGCACCGGCATGATCTTCTTGTCACCGGCGCCACACCATGATCTCCATCATCATGATCTCCATCAACGTGCCGCCATCGGGGTTGTTGTGCTATATATGTTATTACTACTAAAGCTACGACCTAGCAATGTAGTAAACACATTTGCAAACACAAACGTTAGTTTAAAGACAACCCTATGGCTCCTGCCGATTGCCGTAGCATCGACGTGCAAGTCGATATTAACTATTACAACTTGATCATCTCATACATCGAATATATCACATCACGTCATTGGCCATATCATATCACAAGCATACCCTGCAAAAACAAGTTAGACGTCCTCTAATTTGTTGTTGCATGTTTTATGTGGCTGCTAGGGGTATCTAGTATGATCGCATCTTACTTATGCAAAAACCACAACGGAGATGTGAAAATTGCTATTTAACCTCTCCAAGTACCGCCTCGGTCAAAACCAATTGAAATAAAGTTGAAGAAACAGGCACCCACCAGTCATCTTTATGCAACGAGGTTACATGTCAATCCATGAAACCAGTCTCTCGTAAGCGTACGAGTTTGTGAGATCCCCGGATTAGACTACAGTAATCTCGGTACTTGAACTACAGTAAACCTATACAAAGGATGCCACGTCACTGTGATTCTATTGTTGATCTCGTGATAGTCCAAACCGAATCGAAGTTCGAAGTTTAGAAAACAAATCAAACGGGAAAAAGTTTTATAATGTTTAAAAAGAAAACTGTCGGGAGATATATAAATTCCCTAATGCTTTATAAAATGAACAGGGCATTTATAAAATTATTACAATCCCTATATAATTAAAACAGAAAGCTATATATATATATATATGTATATATATATATATATATTTGAAGAAAGTAAATAAAAAAAAGAAAAAAAGAAACCCCCCAAAAGCCCCTGGCCCAACTCGACCAAATTGGCCTAGCCGGCGAGGCCCCTCAAACCCTAGCGTGGCAGCCGCCCCCGCTCCCCAGTTCCCAGTTCCCACCCCGCCGCCACTCCCTCCCCACGACCTACCACACCAGAACCCCACGAGGCCCCTGCCTCTCGTGCCCCTGCCTCCCCTCGTTCCCCTCCCACCTACCGAACCCTTCCCCTCGTCTCCCACGAGACCGAGCCCCACCTACCCCTCTCGGCCTCTCTCTCTCGGTCACCCACCACCGAACCCCACCTACCCCCACGACCCACTCACCAACCCTCCCCAACCTCCCATCGGGATCCCTCCTCTCGGCCACCAACCCCTGGCCCGATCCCCACAGCCCCACGAGCCCCTCCTCCCAGACCGGCACACCGCCCCATCCCTCGCCCCAGATTCCCCCCATCCCACTAAGGCCTACCCCCAGATCCACCCCACTCCCGTGGCCTCTCCCTCCCGAGATCCCACCGAGCACCTTGCCCCTCCTCCCCGGCGGGCGCCTCCCCGATGGCCGCCCCTCCTCACCGGCGCCTCGGCCGGGGCCCTGCCGGCCATGGCGGCCCCGCCTCGGCCTCCCTCCGCTCGCCCCGGATCGAAGCCCGCGCCGGCCGGCCCCTGCATCTCCCTCCGGCGCCTCCTCCTCGCCGACCGTTGCCCCATCGGCGCTGCGCCGCCGGCAACCGCCAGTATGCCCCGGCCGTTCCTCGCTGGGGCCGCACCGGGCTTCACCGCCTCGACGCCGGCGCCCTTCGCCGCCCCGACGCTCATCCCCAACGGCCACTACCGGCGCCATCCCCACCGTCGTTGGACATCGCACTTCACCGAGCCCATTGTCTCCTCCCTACAGGAGCTGTGAGGCCCCTCTCTCCCTTCTCCATTTGATCCGGCGACGCCCCTGTTAATTGTGTGTTGTAAAAGAAAGGGAAACCAAAAATGTGTGAGTGTAAGAATATATATATATATATATATATATATATATGTATGCAATGTATCCGTGTGTGTAAAAGTGTATGTTTGTGCAGATGAATAGAGATATGCATGTGTGTATGTATATATATGTGCATATATGATTTAACTACGTGTACACGATGTGTGTGCGTGTAGCATAGAATATGTAACTCTCGTTGCCCCAATGACGTGTGGGCCCCACCACTCCCACCAAATGACAGGTGGGGTCCCTCCTAAAAACATAAAAATGAAAATAGAAATATAAAAATAAAGATATATGTTTTTATTAAATAAATAAATAATTAGATATAATAATTAATTAATTAGTTAATGAATTAGTTAAATAGATATATAAGATAATCTGTTAATTAGAATAATCAATTAACCTAATAGAGAATGCCACGTGGGTCCCTCACTAAATTAATCTGATTAATTAATATTAAACCTATTTAAAAACTTGTGTCTATGACGCATGGGACCCACTGGTCAGTTGACCAGTCAACTGCTGATGTCAGCGTGACATCATGCTGATGTCATATTAGCATTTTAATAATTATTTAAATCTATTTTTAATTCCTAAATAATTAATAAAAATTTAAATATTAATATAAAATAATCCGTAAGTTAGATCAAATTATTTTCAACATGAAAGTTGATCACTAGAACGAGACGAACACGGATACACGGTCCATTCGTGTGTCACACGTCCCTAACATAGCAAACATGGAACATTTCCATCGTTTCCAGTCTGACCGGTAGTAGCCCGAGACGTGGAAAATATCGTCAGATATTCTTCCGACCAGTCTATGACGGGTGTTGCAACGTTAGCTCATGTCTAGCATGCATCTTGCGATGTCATGCATTGTGTTGCACTGTTGCTATTATTTATTGTTTCTTCCCCCTCTTCTTACCGGTAGACCCCGAGACTGACGCTGCTGCCGGGTACATCTACGACCCTGCCGATCAGCCTTTTGCCGCAGAGCAGCAAGGAAAGCAAACCCCCTTAATCATTCCATATCGCCTATGTCTTTCTTCCTACTGCTTGCATTAGTATTTTGCTACTGTTATAGTTAGCTCCTATATCTGATGCATAGCCTATTTTTGATGAACTGCTACTTTCAGCATTGTACTTTAAATCTGCTTAGTATAGGTGGAGCAGTCATCCCCTCTGACCCCATAGTCCAGTTGCCCCGCTCGTTTTCAAATCTCGATCCCTCATCGACGAGGCAGACCCGACACAACATTTACACACCCCTTAGTTGTACGACGCTACACGGATACTATCGAGTACCGAGGGTGACACCTCGCTAAGTACTCGTGATGATATCTCTGTAGTATAGCTAGTCGGTCGTGGTTATCGAGGGTGATTCCTCTTTCACCATTCCCGATGATGCCTCTGGCGTGCAACCCCTCAAGTGTGGGACCCCCGAGGGTGATTCCTCTAAGCCCACCTTAACGGATACATCGTTCAGAATCCAATGAGGGTGATACCTTGGATTCCCCCTGATGTTACAACCACACAGTTACTCGACCATGTTACTGGGATCATTGGTGATTAGTGTTAAGACGGGTGGATTCCCGCGAGATTGTGTCGATGGCCTAATTAAAATGTTAATGGATTTGGGTATTTGATCTGGGTTGGTCGGAGACCTTTTCGTACTAACCATCTCCGTGGGAAGAAATATGGGTACTCGATGTCGCGGTATCAGCCGAAGCTCTTCAGACGTCAGGGACGTAGCGGCGCGCGCCCGAGTTGTCCCGAGATGCATCACGCTTGTGATTAAGGGGTGCTAGGACTGACGTCGGCCGCCCTCGCATCATGCAGGAGCGCGGAGGGGAACTGGGCCCATGAACCAGCTGTGCTTAGGATTTAGACCGGCGGGCTGGCCTCTCTGCTGAGCTTAGGTGGGGCTGTGACGTGTCGATATTCCGAGGCCGGGCAGGACCCAGAAAAGTGTGTCTGGCCAGAGTGTTATCGAGCGCGTCGGGACATGTGGTGCACCCCTGCAGGGATGAAAATTAACTATTCGAATAGCCGCGTCCACGGTTACAGGACGACTTGGAGTTGTGCCCTGATCTTATACAACTACAATTGTTACTTAACTGGAATTAGTTGCCTCGGGATTGCTTCCTTGCATGGAGTCGAGGGAGGATCTCTGGGCGTGACCTCACATTCATAATGCTGCAACAATATGACTATTATTTGTGTTACCCTGTTCTACTCTCGTCTATTGCTGCATGACCCTAAAGATGCTAGTCTTCGATAGGACTAGGCCTTCTCTCTCTATTCTCGCACTGCTGCAGTCAGTCCATATATAACCACCCCTTCTTTGATACTGATGAATACTTAGAATAGTTCTGATGTAAGACTTGCGAGTACTTTGGATGAGTACTTACCGCTGCTTTGCCCCCCTTTGTCCCCTTGATCCATTGCTGCGACCAGATGATGGAGCCCAGGAGTGGAGTTTCCTGCCGCCGCCCGCCGCCCTGATGGTGTCATCTTCGTGGAGGCCGCTGAAGATAGGAGTAGTTAGGAGGTTCCCAGGCAGGAGGCCTCGCCTCATTCGATCGTGTTTATTTTGTGCTAGCCTTCTCTGAGGCGCCCCCTGTTTTATGTCTGTACTTAGATATTGTTGCTTCCGCTGACTCGTGTGTTTATCGAGCTTATGTATTCTAGCCCTCGAGGCCCCTGGCTTGTAATATGAAGCTTGTATTATTTTATTTGTGTCTACAGTTGTGTTGTGGTATCTTCCCGTGAGTCCCTGGGTTTGATCGTACGCATTTGCGTGTATCATTAGCGTACGGTTAAATCGAGGGCATCACAATGTTATGTCGGTCCGGGCCGCTTCAATCCAACAATACCGCTGAATCGAGAAAAGACTAAGGAGGGCAGCAAATCGAACATCACCGTCCACAAAACCTTTTGTGTTCTACTCGAGATAACATCTACGCATGAACCTATCTCATGATGCCACTGTTGGGGAACGTTGCATGGGAAACAAAAAATTTCCTACGCACACGAAGACCTATCATGGTGATGTCCATCTACGAGAGGATATTAGATCTACGTACCCTTGTAGATTGCTTAGAGGGAAGCGTTAAGAAACACGATTGATGTAGTGGTACGTCTTCACGATCCGTCCCTCGAACCGTCCCACGATCCGTCCCACAAACCGTCTCGCGGTCCATCCCACGATCCGTCTCGATCTAGTGCCGAACGAGCGACACCTCCGCGTTCAGCACACGTACAGCTACATGACGATCTCGGCCTTCTTTATCCAGCAAGCAAGACGGAGAAGTAGATGAGTTCTCCAGCAGCGTGATAGTGCTCAAGTGGTAGTGATGATCTACTCCTGCAAGGCTTCGCCCGAGCTCCGTAGAAATCCGATCTAGAGGTAAAACTATGTGGAATAGGCTAGAGTTGCTCGTGGAAAAGTTGTGTCTCAAAAAGCCCTAAACCACCAACATATATAGGAGGAGGGGAGGGTCTAGCCTTGGGGCTCAAGGAGCCCCTTGGTGCGTCGGCCGCCAGGGAGGAGGAGGACTCCTCCTCCAATTCGGTTTGGGAAGGAGGAGTCCTCCTCTTCCTTCCCACCCCCTCTTTTCTTTTTTCCTTTTCTTTTGGTATTTTTACATGTGGCGCTATAGCCCTCTTGGGCTGACTCCACCAGCCCAATAAGGACTTGGTGCACCACCCTAGGGCCTTGGGCTCTCTCCCGGGTGGGTGGGCCCTTCCCGGTAAACACCCGGAACCCATTCGTCACTCCGAGTACACTGCCGGTAATGCCCGAAACTTTCCGGTGACCAAATGAAACCATCCTATATATCAATCTTCATTTCCGGACCATTCCGGAAACTCTCGTGACGTCCGTAATCTCATCCGAGACTCCAAACAACATTCGGTAACCAAACACATAACTCAACTATACCAAAACATCATCGAACCTTAAGTGTGCAGACCCTGCGGGTTCGAGAACTATGTAGACATGGCCCGAGACACTCCCCGGTCAATATCCAATAGCGGGACCTGGATGCCCATATTGGATCCTACATATTCTCCGAAGATCTTATCGGTTGAACCTCAATGTCAAGGATTCATATAATCCCGTATGTCATTCCCTTTGTCCTTCGGTATGTTACTTGCCCGAGATTCGATCGTCGATATCCACATACCTATTTCAATCTCGTTACGGACAAGTCTCTTGATACGTCTCCAACGTATCTATAATTTTTGTTGGTTCCATGCTATTATCTTGTCAACTTTGGATGTTTTATATGCATGAATATGGTATTTTATATCTTTTTTGGGACTAACCTATTAACTCAGTGCCAAGTGCCAGTTTCTCTTTTCCGTGTTTTTGACCTTTTCTAGAGAAGAATATTAAACGGAGTCCAAACGGAATAAAACCTGCAGGATGATTTTTTCCATAACAGAAGATATGCACGGGACTTGTGAACCAAGGGAGGAGACCTCGGGGGAGATCACAAGCCCCCTAGCCGCGGCCTGGGGGCGCGCCTGTCAGGCTTGTGGGCCCCACGTGGCTCCTTTGCCCTACCTCTTTCGCCTATAAATTCTCTAAAATCCCGAAACCAAAGAAGAGAGGCACGAAAATACTTTTCCGCCACCGCAAGCTTCTGCCTCTACAAGATCTCATCCGGGGACCGTTCTAGTGCCCTACCGGAGGGGGATTCGAACACGCATGTCTTCTTCATCAACACCATTGCCTCTCCCATGATGCGTGAGTAGTTCACCATAGACCTTCGGGTCCAAAGCTAATATCTAGATGACTTCTTCTCTCTCTTGGATCTTCAATACAAAGTTCTCCATGATCTTCATGGAGATCTATGCAATGTAACCTTCTTTTGTGGTGTGTTTGTCGAGATCTGATGAATTGTGGATTTATGATCAGATTATCTATGAATATTATTTGAGTCTCCTCTAATCTCTTATATGCATGATTTCATATCCTTGTAATTCTCTTCGAGTTATGGGTTTCGTTTGGCCAACTTGATCTATAATTCTTGCAATGGGAGAAGTGCTTGTTTTTGGGTTCATACCGTGCAATGTCCTCACCTAGTGATACAAGGGGTAGCGAGGCACGCATCATGTTGTTGCCACCAGGGGTAAAAAGATGGGGTTTATATCATATTGCATTAATTTATCCCTCTACATCATGTCATCTTGCTTAAGGCGTTACTCTGTTTGTTATGAACTCAATACACTAGATGCATGCTGGATAGCGGTCGATGTGTGGAGTAATAGTAGTAGATGCAGAAAGTATCATTCCACTTGTCTCGGACGTGATGCCTATATGTATGATCATTGCCTTAGATATCATCATGACTTTGCGCGATTCTATCAATTGCTCGACAGTAATTCGTTCACCCACCGTAATACTTGCTATCATGAGAGAAGCCTCTAGTGAACACTATGCCCCCCAGGTCTACTTCACATCATATATTCAGATCTACAAAATTACTTTGTTGCACTTTTCACCTTCAGATCTCACCTTGCAAATAATCGTGAAGGGATTGACAACCCCTTTATAGCGTTGGGTGCAAGTTTGTTTGTTTTTGCGCAGGTACATTGGTGCCTCATCTTGATACTCCTATTGGATTGATACCTTGGTTCTCAAACTGAGGGAACTACTTATCGCTACTGTGCTCCATCACCCTTTCCTCTTCAATGGAAAAACCAACGCAAGCTCAAGAGGTAGCAAGAAGGATTTCTGGCACCGTTGCCGGGGAGTATTCAAGTGAAGCATATCCAAGTAACTACTGCAAACTCATCTTTTGCATTTACATTATTTGCCTTTTGTCTCTCGTTTTCCTCTCCCCCACTTCTGAAAAAAAATACAAAAATATTTGCCTTTTTCGTTCGCCCTTTCTTCCGCTTGCTTTTTGTTTGCTTGTGTGGGTTGGTCTACCTATCCTTATGGCTAGTCCTATCGTTTTGAACGTTACTCCCGAGAGAGAAGTTCTTAATTTCAAACAAAATGAGGGAGAAAACTTAAAGGATGCTTGGTATAGAATTTGCAATGCTCAGAATAGATCTACTCGCAAGCAATGTACTACCGTTCTACTTCGCAACTTTTATGTGGGTATTTCCCCTTGGAACAAGTATGTTCTTGACACCATCGTAGGCGGAAATTTCTTGGGTAGCCATACTGTTGATTCTTATGGTGCTTTAATAAATTTGGTAGGCTCACCCCCACTCATGGTAAATGGAACTACCTTAACTTTGGAACATGTGATTGATACGTCTCCAACGTATCTATAATTTTTGATGGTTTCATGCTATTATCTTGTCAAACTTTGGATGTTTTGCATGCCTTTTACATATTTTTTTTGGGACTAACTTATTAACTCAGTGCCAAGTGCCAGTTCCAGTTTTTTCCATGTTTTTGACCCCTTTCACAGGAGATTTTGAAACGGAGTCCAAATGGAAGAAAATCCCCGAAAAGATTTTTTCCGTAACGGAAGAAGATCAGGAAGCTTAAGAGCCAAGGCACAGGGGCCTCAGGGGCCCCACACGCCCCCACCCCGCGGCCAGGGGGAGGCCGCGACCCACAGGCTTTTGGGTCCCCTGGGCGCCCTCTGCCCTAGGGGTTGCGCCTATATATTCCCTAAAATCCCAAAAAACCAGGAGATCATCGAAATCACTTTTCCATCGCCGCAAGCTTCTATGTCCGCAAGATCCCATCCGGGGCACGTTCTGGTGCCCTGCCGGAGGGGGGATTCGGACATGGAGGACTTCTTCATCAACACCATGACCTCTTCGATGATGCGTGAGTAGTTCACCATAGACCTACCGGTCCATAGCTAGTAACTAGATGGCTTCTTCTCTCGCTTGGATCTTCAATACAAAGTTCTCCATGATCTTCATGGAGATCTGATACGTCTCCAACGTATCTATAATTTTAGATGGTTCCATGCTATTATCTTGTCAACTTTGGATGTTTTATATGCATGAATATGTTATTTTATATCTTTTTTGGGACTAACCTATTAACTCAGTGCCAAGTGCGAGTTTCTGTCTTTTCCGTGTTTTTGACCCTTTTTCAGACGTAGTCCAAATGGAATGAAACTTTACGATGATTTTTTTGGACCAAAAGAGACCCCCGAAGCTTTGGAAGAAGGCCAGAAGAGCCACGAGGGAGTCACAAGCCCATGGGGCGCGGCCTACCCCCTGGTCGCACCGTGCGGGCTTGTGACCTCCTCGTGGGCCCAACTGACGCAATTCCACCGCTATAAATTCCTATAAATTCAGAAACCCCCAGAAAGAAACCTAGATTGGGAGTTCCGCCGCTGCAAGCCTATGTAGCCACCAAAAACAAATCTGGAGCCCGTTCTGGCACCCTGCCGGAGGGGGAATCCATCTCCGGTGGCCATCTTCATTATCCCGGCAATCTCCATGATGAGGATGGAGTAGTTCTCCCTCGGGGTTGAGGGTTGTACCAGTAGCTATGTGTTTGATCTCTCTCTCTCGTGTTCTTGAGATGTCTTGATCTCGATGTACCGTGGGCTTTGCTACTATAGTTGGATCTTATGATGTTCTTCCCCCTCTCCCTTCTTGTAATGAATCGAGTTTCCCCTTTTGAAGTCATCTTATCGGATTGAGTCTTTGAGAACACTTGATGTATGTCTTGCACGTGTCTATCTGCCGTGATCAACTTGCGGGTTTGTGACAATTGGGAACCTATGCATATGGGTTGGCAGCCGTGGATTCATGTGAGTACTCGATGTATGTTTTGGTGATCAACTTGCGGGTTCGTGACATTGGGAACCTATGCATAGGGGTTGGCACACGTTTTGACTCTTCGGTAGAAACTTTGGGGCACTCTTTGAAGTTCTATGTGTTGGTTGAATAGATGATTCTGAGATTGTGTGATGCATATCGTATAATCATGCCCACGGATACTTGAGGTGACAATGGAGTATCTAGGTGACATTAGGGTCTTGGTTGATATGTATCTTAAGGTGTTATTCTTGTACGAACTCTTGAATAGATCGATTAGAAAGAATAACTTTATGGTGGTTCCGTACCCAACAATAATCTCTTCGTTTGTTCTCCGCTATTAGTGACTTTGGACTGACTCTTTGTTCCATGTTGACGGCTAGTTATATGATCCAATTATGTTATCTTTGTTGAGAGAACTTCACTAGTGAAAGTATGAACCCTAGGCCTTGTTTCCACGCATTGCAATACTGTTCGTGCTCACTTTTGTTACTAGTTACCTTGCTGTTTATGTAATTTCAGATTACAAAAACCTATATCTACCATCCATATTGCACTTGTTTCACCATCTCTTTGCTGAACTAGTGCACCTATACAACTTACCATTGTATTGGGTGTGTTGGGGACACAAGAGACTATTTGTTATTTGGTTGCAGGGTTGCTTGAGAGAGACCATCTTCATCCTACGCCTCCTGCGGACTGATAAACCTTAGGTCACCCACTTGAGGGAAAATTGCTACTATCCTACAAACCTCTGCACTTGGAGGCCCAACAACGTCTACAAGGAGAAGGTTGCGTAGTAGACATCAAGATCTATCCGATGTAATCTTCTTTTGTGGTGTGTTTGTCGAGATCCGATGAATTGTGGATTTATGATCAGATTATCTATGAATCATATTTGAGTTTGTTCCGATCTCTCTTATGCATGATTTCATATCCTTGTAATTCTCTTCGAGTTGTGGGTTTTGTCTGGCCAACTAGATCTATGATTCTTGCAATGGGAGAAGTGCTTGGTTTTGGGTTCATACCGTGCGGTGACCTCACCCAGTGACAGAAGGGGTAGCGAGGAACGCATCATGTTGTTGCCATCAAGGGTAAAAAGATGGGGTTTATATCATATTGCATGAATTTATCCATGTACATCATGTCATCTTGCTTAAGGCGTTACTCTGTTTGTTATGAACTCAATACACTAGATGCATGCTGGATAGCGGTTGATGTGTGGAGTAATAGTAGTAGATGCAGAAAGTATCGGTCTACTGTCTCGGACGTGATGCCTATATGTATGATCACTGCCTTAGATATCGTCATGACTTTGCACGATTCTATCAATTGCTACACAGTAATTCGTTCACCCACCGTAATACTTGCTATCATGAGAGAAGCCTCTAGTGAACACTATGGCCCCCGGGTCTACTTCACATCATATATTTAGATCTACAAAATTACTTTGTTGCACTTTTCACCTTCAGATCTCACCTTGCAAATAATCGTGAAGGGATTGACAACCCCTTTAGGCCTTGTTTGGTACTAGTGTTTTTGAGAAGATTGGTGGGGATAATCCCCCAAGGGATTGGGTGAAACCCCAACCTTCACCCAATCCCTTCAAATCCCTATTTATCCCCAATACACTAGGTAGGGGTAGTGTATTGGGTATTGAGAAAAATGCACTATAATTTCGGGATTTGAGGGGAAATGTGGGGATGAAACATGTCAAATACACTAGAACCAAATGGTGTTATGGGATATGTGGGGATTGTGGGGTTTGACCGGGATAATCCCCACAAATTACCTAAAATACACTAGTACCAAACAAGGCCTTATAGTGTTGGGTGCAAGTTTGTTTGTTTTTGCGCAAGTACATTGGTGCCTCATCTTGATACTCCTACTGGATTGATACCTTGGTTCTCAAACTGAGGGAAATACTTATCGCTACTGTGCTGCATCACCTTTTCCTCTTCAAGGAAAAAACCAACGCAAGCTCAAGAGGTAGCATCTCTTTACTCGTTCCGTAATACTAGACCCCGTGACTTACACTTAGTCACATTGCTTGCAAGGCTTGTGTGTGATGTTGTATTGCCGAGTGGGCCCCAAAATACCTCTCCGTCACACGGAGTGAGAAATCCCAGACTTGATCCATACTAACTCAACAGACACCTTCGGAGATAGCTGTAGAGCATCTTTATAGTCACCCAATTACGTTGCGACGTTTTATACACACAAGGTATTCCTCCGGTGTCAGTGAGTTGTATGATCTCATGGTCATAGGAATAAATACTTGACACGCAGAAAACAATAGCAATAAAATGACACGATCAATATGCTACGTTCATAGTTTGGGTCTAGTCCATCACATGATTCTCCTAATGATGTGATCGAGTTATCAAGTGACAACACTTGCACATAGTCAGAAAACCTTGACTATCCTTGATCAACTGGCTAGCAAACTAGAGGCTTGCTAGGGACATTTTTTTTCTATGTATCCACACATGTATCTATGTTTTCATTCAATACAATTATAACATGGATAATAAACGATTATCTTGTAACAGGAAATATAATAATAACTATTGACTCTAGGGCATATTTCCAACAAGCACCCATAATAACATGATATATCTTCTTTTCATCAAGATAAGCATATTTCAAAGTGTCAGGTAATTGCTTTAATTCAAACACATGATCACCCTTGGGTGGAGGAGGAACTCCTAGAGTTTTAAGAGGCAAGTTGTGTTTAAGGATATGCTTTTGCTCAAAGAACATTATATCTATTTCATTTGTTTCATGCATATGCATATCATTTCCATGGTCTAGCAAATATTGTTCTAGTGGATCAGTAGGAGGACTGGCAATATAAGCAATACCAATTACTTCATCTTTACTCGCAATTCTTTATCATGGGGTTGCCTATTGAACTTGGAGAAATTAAACTCATGAGACATACCACCAAAATTAACACTCACAATTTCCTTTTTGCAATCTATTTGAGCATTGAGAGTGTTCAAGAAGGGTCTACCAAATATTATGGGACAGAAATCATCTTGTGGAGAGCCAAGTACTAGAAAATCAGTAGGGTGTTTTACTTTTCCACACAAGTCCTCAACATCTCCAACAATCCCAAGTGGTGTGATTGTGTCTCCATTAGCAAGTTCAATAGTAACATCTATGTCTTCTATCTCAGCGGGTGCTATCTCATGCATAATTTCTTGATATAAGTAAAAGGAATAGCGCTAACACTAGCACCCATATCACTTAAACCATGATAACAATGATCTCCTATTTTGATTGAGACGACATACATGCCAACAACGGGTCTATTTTTATCTTTAGTATCAAGTTTGGTAATTCTAGCAGCTTCATCACAGAAATAGATAATATACCCATCAATATTATCGACCAAGAGATCTTTAACCATAGCAATAATAGGTTCTACCTTGATTTGCTGAGAGGGTTTGGTTGTTCTAACATAAATTTTGTTAACCATTGTTGAAGCTTTAGCATGTTCCTTTATCCTAACACGGAAAGGTGGTTTCTCAATGTAAGTAGTACGCACAACAGGGTCAACATTGTAAATGATAGTTTCATCCTCAGCTTTAATTATTTATTAAACTTTTCTTTAATAGGTAAATGATATTTAAACCATTTATATTTAGGGAGATCAACATGAGTAGGAGAGGATTCACAAAATGAGGCTACTATCTCAGAGTAAAGTCCATATTTAGTGCTAAAATCATTGAAAGCATCGATATTCATAAAAGATTTAACACTACCAAGCTTAAATTTTATACCTGATTCTTTACCTTCATCGAGTTCCCAATCTTCAGAGTTGTGTTTAATTATTTCCAAAAGATCCCACCTGAATTCTATAGTCTTCTTCATAAAAGAACCGGAACAAGAAGTATCGAGCATGGTTTGATCATTACGAGAAAGCCGAGCATAAAAATTCTGAATAATAATTTATCTCGGGAGCTCATGAGTGGGGAATGAATATAATATTGACTTCAGCCTCCCCCAAGCTAGAGCGATACTTTCTCCTTCACGAGGCCAAAAATTATAGATAAAATTTTGATCATGATGAACAAGATGCAATGGATAATTTTTTTGGTGAAACTCCAATTGCTACCGATTCCAGTTCCAAGATCCTCTATCATCACATAGACTATACCATGTAAATCCTTTTTACCCCAAAGATAAAGGCAAAACTATCTTCTTAACTTCATCTCCAGATAAAACTGCAAGCTTAAATAATTCACAAACTTCATCAACATAGATTAGGTGCATATAGGGATGTTCTGTTCCATCTCCTGCATAAGGATTAGCTAGCAATTTATCTATCATAACCAAAGGAATTTCTTAATGAACATTATCAGTAGGTTTAGTAGGTTGAGGGACAACTCTTGGTGTTTTCGGTCGAGGTGAAGATACCCCGAACAAACCCCTCAAAGGATTACTTTCCATAGTGACAAGTGAAAGTAAATTTCAGCATGTAATATAAATTTCCCCTTACCAAATTCCGCTTACCAAAGGGGCTTCACTCCTCGGCAATGGCGCCAGAAAAGAGTCTTGATGACCCACAAGTATAGTGGATCAATCGTAGTCCTTTTGATAAGTAAGAGTGTCAAATCCAATGAGGAACAAAAGGAAATTACAATCGGTTTTCAACAAGCTAATTTCTGTAAGCACTGAAAGAGCGGTAACAAGTTTTTTGATAGCAAGATAATTGTAACAAGCAATGAGTAGAAATAGTAACAATAGGTGCAGCAAGGTAGCCCAATCCTTTTGGAGAGAATTCCTTCTATGACACTACTCTTAAATTTGATGCCTTATGTGACACTCCCAACTTTTTGCTTCCTTCTATGGCCACTTGTGTAAAAATTATGCCTCACATGACACTCTAGTGTATTTTTAGAGCTAACGGTGTCAACTTTTCACATACAAAGTCACTTTTTCCCCTGGTGTAATGTGTGACAAAAATACAAGAAATATTGTTGTACTATGTGTGGCAAAAATACAAGAAAAATATTTTTGTCACTTGTGTAAAAATTATGCCTCACATGACACTCTAAAAGTTGTAGTTTTGAATTTCTTTGAATTTTTCTTGTATTTTTTTCACACATAGTACAACAATATTTCTTGTATTTTTATCACACATAAACCAGGGGCAAAAGTGACTTTGTATGTGAAAAGTTGACACCGTTAGCTCTAAAAATACACTAGAGTGTCATGTGAGGCATAATTTTTACACAAGTGACCATAAAAGGAAGCAAAACGTTGGGAGTGTCACATAAGGAATCAAATTTAAGAGTAGTGTCATAGAAGGAATTCTCTCATCCTTTTGTGGCAGAGGACAGGCCGAAATGCTTTCTTATAATAGGCAAAGCATTCTTGAGGGCACACGGGAATTTCATCTAGTCACTTTCGTCATGTCGGGTTGATTCGTGTTTGGTACTTGGATAATTTGATATGTGGGTGAACCGGTGCTTGGGTGCTGCTCTTACTTGAACAAGTATCCGACTTATAATTAACGCTCCTGCAAGCATCCACAACTACGAGAAAAGTACTAAGAATAAATTCTAACCATAGCATTAAACATAGGGATCCAAATCAGCCCCTTACAAAATAGCGCCTAAACTATGGTTTATGTTTCTGTCACTCTCCCAACCCATCATCTAATAACTTCTCCACAACGTATTCCCTTAGGCCCAAAGATGGTGAAGTGTTATGCATTTGACGTTCACATAACACCACTAAGGGAATCACAACATTCATATCATCAAAATATCGAACGAATATCAACTTCACATGACTACTCGCAACGTGACTTCTCCCGTGGCCTCAAGAACAAAAGTAACTACTCACAAGTGATAAACATGCTCATGATCAGAGAGGTATTAAATATCATACTGGATCTGAACATATGATCTTCCACCATATAAACCATAAAGCATCAACTACAAGATGTAATCAACATTACTAGTCACCCCAGGTACCGATCTGAGGTTCCGGTACAAGATTGAGCACAAGAGATGAACTAGGGTTTTGAGAGGAGATGGTGCTCTTGAGGATGTTGATGAAGATTGGCCTACCCAAGATGATAGGGTTGTTGGTGATGACAATGGCCTCGATTTCCCCCTTCAGAGGGAAGTTACTCCGGCGAAATCGCTCCGTCGGAGGGCAAAAGTGCTACTGCCCACGTTCCGCCTCAATATAGTGGCGCTCCGACCCGAAAGTCCTCTCCTGATTTTTTAGGTCAAGAGTGAATATATACCTGAAGATGGTTGCGAGAAGTGTGATGGCTGGCCCACTACCCACAAGGCCGTGCTAGGGGGTTGGCGCACCCTGGTGCCTAGTGTCCATGTAGTAGCCCCCCTCTAGTACTTCTTTCCTCCAATATTTCTTATTTATTCCATAAAAATTCTTCGTGAAGTTTCAGCCCATTTGGAGATGTGCAGAATAGGTATCTCTAACGTAGCTTTTTCAGGTCCAGAATTCATCTGCCAACATTCTCCCTCTTCGTGTAAACCTTGCATATTATGGCAGAAAAGGCATTAGAATTACTCCATAAAGTGGTATAATGCATAAAACACTATAAATAATAGTAGCAAAACATGATGCAAAATGGACGTATCAGGACTCCCTCTGGTGTTTTTAGGGTAGATGAGAATTTATAAGCCAAACAACGGAGTTGGGAGGGCCACGAGGGAGGCAGAAGCTATCAAGGCCCCCTCTAGGTCGCGCCCTGTTGGATTGTGGGCCCCCCGTGAGGCCTATAGCCTTCTTCCGATGCTCGTTAGTTTTCTTTTGGCCCAGAAAAAAATACCGACAAGTTTTAGGGCAATTGGATTTTGTTTGGTATGGAAGACCTGAGAAGTATCACTAGTAGAAAGAGGGCTTTGGTCCACTTGATGAAATCCCATTAGTCCCGATTCACTTACGAACCAGGACCCATGGGGGCATAGGTCCCGGTTCGTGAGGCCAGGGCGCCGACCGGGCCTCGTGGGCCATTGGTCCCGGTTCGTCTGGCCCCTTTGGTCCCGGTTCCCGACACGAACCGGGGCCAACGTGCCTCGCTCCTGGCCCAGAATAATTGATCCCGGTTTGTGGCTGGAACCGGGACCAAATGTTGTCCTTCACTCCCGATTCTAGCCGCAAACCGGGACCAATGGTTGGCCTATATATACCACCTGCCCGCGAGCAGAGCAGTTCACTGCTATGTTTTTTTTGGCTGGCCATGGGAGAGCTTTGTCGTGCTCTAGCTCACCTCCTATGCAAATGAGGTGTTCGATGAAATGCCCAAGCCACACTTAAGCTTTCTCCTCTCGAAGCTCCTTATCCAAGCTCCTTTTTCTTCTAGTTTTGTGTAGCTTTGGCAGTCCGTCCGTGTCCCGTCCCCGTCCTCACCACCATCGACTGCCCGCGCCCATCTCGGCGTTGACACGACCGTGGTTAGTCTTTTCTTCTTATCTTCTTTCTAAAAGAAAAAAAGTTCTTACTTGTATGATTTAGATAGATACTTGTGTAATTGTCTTACTTCTATTATTGTTTGTTATTATATAGTGCGATGGTTTTGGTATCCGCCTCCGTCGGCCCTCGTCCTGTCTATGATTCAGTTGTGGTATATATTATATTTTATAACTATTTGTTTTATTTAGTGTTTATGACAATTATGCCAACCAACGTGACATATATTTTTTAATGTAGGAGGTATGTGAACAGGAAATTCGAATCGACATACAAATTCTTGCCGAGAAGTTAACTTGGTTGAAAAAGAAAACGGTTACTTGAAAGAAAAATTACAAAAAGTTGAAGAGGAGAAGATGATATTGGAGTTGGATGTTGCCGATGTGCGCAACGATCACAAGATCAAGATGAATGCAATGCGCTTGAAGATTAGAAACATTAGAAAATATGCCATTCATACTTAGGCTTGGTATCATTATGTCGTTGGATCAATTTGTACCTTAGTTGCGGTTATGATCGCATTTGTTGTTGCATTTACATTTAATAGTTTCAATGTATGTTCTAATTAGATGCTCTAGAAAGCTATATGTTGTTCAATAAAGATAACTATGTAAGAACGTTATGTATTTATTTTGGTCACTACTGTACATTGGCTTTAATGTGATGATGAAGTTCTATTAATTTGGTCACTTCTACATTCATGATATATTGTAATGGTTTTTAATACACTTTATTATATAACGCACGCAGATGAACCAACAATGGATGTACGGTGACCAACGCACCTCCGAGTATATTAAGGGCCTGCATAATTTTCTCGAAGCAGCTGATGCAAACATGCAGAATGGTTTTATGCATTGTCCATGTACTGTCTGTGGGAATACGAAGGAATTCTCTGACTATAAAACCCTTCACTTCCACCTGCTTCAGAAGGGTTTTATGCCACACTATAATGTTTGGACCAAGCACGGAGAAAGAGGGGTTATGATGGAATACAATGTAGAAGAAGAGGATGATGACAACTACCCGCCCCCTGAATATGGTGATGTTGCAATGGGGGAAGCTGAAGATCAAGAGGAAACAGACGATGTGCCTGATGATGATCTTCGTCGGGTCATTGTTGATGCACATAGAGGATGCAAAAGTGAAAGGGAGAAGTTGAAGTTCGATCACATGTTACAGGATCACAAAAAAGGGTTGTACCCAAATTGCAAAGATGACAACACAAAGCTCGGTACCACACTGGAATTGGTGCAATGGAAGGCGGACAATGGTGTATCTGACAATAGATTTAGTTCGCTACTGAAATTAATGAAGAAGAAGATTCCAAAGGATAACGAATTGCCCGGTAGTAAGTACGAAGTAAAGAAGGTTCTATGCCCTCTAGGATTGGAGATGCAGAAGATACATGCATGCCCTAATGACTGCATCCTCTACCGCGATGCGTACGAGGATTTGAACGCATGGCCGGTATGCGGCGCATTGCGGTATAAGATCGGAAGAGATGACCCTGGTGATGTTGAGGGCCAACGCACTAGGAAGATGGTTCCTGCCAAGGTGATGTGGTATGCTCCTATAATACCACGGTTGAAACGTCTGTTCAGAAACAAAAAGCATGCCGAGTTGATGCAATGGCACATAAAAGACCGTAAGAAAGACGAGAAGTTGAGAGCACCCGCTGACGGGTCACAGTGGAGAAAGATCGAGAGAAAGTGGAGCGAGTTTACACATGACCCAAGGAACGTATGGTTTGGTTTAAGTGCAGATGGCGTTAATCCTTTTGGGGAGCAGAGCAGCAAGCATAGCACATGCCATGTGACTCTATGTATGTATAACCTTCCTCCTTGGTTGTGCATGAAGCAGAAGTTCATTATGATGCCAATGCTCATCCAAGGCCCTAGGCAACCCGGCAATGGCATTGATGTGTACCTAAGGCCATTATTTGATGAACTTTTACAGCTATGGAATCAAAATGGTGTACGTGTGTGGGATGAGAACGAACAGGAGGAATTTGACCTACACGCGTTGCTGTTTGTAACCATCAACGATTGGCCTGCTCTCAGTAACCTTTCAGGACAAACAAACAAGGGATACAACGCATGCACACACTGTTTAGGTGACACCGATAGTATATATTTGGACAAATGCAGGAAGAATGTGTACGTGGGGCATCGTCGATTTCTTTCGACCAACCATCAATGTCGTAAGAAAGGAAAACATTTCAAAGGTGAGGCAGATCACCCGAAGAATCCCGCCCTCTGTACTGGTGATCACATACTTGATATGGTTAATGATTTACAAGTAATCTTTGGAAAGGGTCCTGGCGGACTGTTTGTTCCGAATGACGATGCGAGACATGCACCCATGTGGAAGAAGAAATCTATATTTTGGGACCTACCCTATTGGAAAGACCTAGAGGTCCGCTCTGCAATCGACGTGATGCACGTGACGAAGAATCTTTGCGTGAACCTGCTAGGCTTCTTGGGAGTGTATGGGAAGACAAAAGATACACCGGAGGCACAGGAGGAACATCAACGTGTGCATGAAAAAGATGGCATGCATCCCAACCAGTATGAAGGTCCTGCCAGCTACGCTCTTACCAAAGAAGAGAAGGAAATCTCCTTTGAATGTCTGCTCAGTATGAAGGTCCCGTCCAGTTTCTTGTTGAATATAAAGGGAATAATATAAAAGGAATAATAAATATGGCAGAGAAAAATTTCCAGAACCTAAAGTCTCATGACTTCCACATGATTATGACGCAACTACTTTCGGTTGCATTGAGGGGGATTCTACCGGAAAACATTTGATTAGCCATTATGAAGCTATGTGCATTCCTCAATGCAATCTCTCAGAAGGTGATCGATCCAGTAAACCTGCCAAGGTTAAGGAGTGATTTGGTGCAATGTCTTGTTAGTTTCGAGCTGGTGTTCCCACCATCCTTCTTTAATATCATGACACACGTCGTAGTTCATCTAGTCGACGAGATTGTCGTTCTAGGCCCTATTTTTCTACACAATATGTTCCCCTTTGAGAGGTTCATGGGAGTCTTAAAGAAATATGTTTGTAACCGCGCTAGGCCAAAAGGAAGCATCTTCATGGGCCATCAAATAGAGGATGTCATTGGGTTTTGTGTTGACTTCATTCCTGACCTCAAGAAGATTGGTCTCCCTCAATCGCGGTATGAGGGGAGTGTGATAGCGTGGCTTATTAGGGATGATAGACTAGTCATATTAATTAGGAATTCCTTCTTTTCCGGGAGCCCATTCGAACAGAACTCCCAGGTTAAGCGTGCTTGGCTTGGAGTAGTTCTAGGATGGGTGATCGTCCGGGAAGTTGATCTCGGGTGCGCATGAGTGAGGACAAAGTGCACACAAAAGACTAGTATTGATATGTGGGGCCAGTCTAGATCCCGCCAGGAGTAACGACCGCCAGCGGGTGTGTCCGGGGCGTTACAAGTTTGGACGTCGGGCCACAAGAGCGTTCCCTCTTGGTACAAACGTCTATGCATCCAGTCCAGTACATGTACCATGCCTTGTGCCACAACGGGTCACAAACATCATGAACAACATGACCGTACACCTGTCCGCAAACATCCTGTAACCGCGAGGGTCGGTTCTGATACCAAACTTGTAACGCCCCGGACACACCCGCGTTGGTCGTTACTCCTGGTGGGATCTAAACTAGCCCCACATATCAATACTAGTCTTTTCTACGCACTTTGTCCTCACTCATGCACACGTGGGATCAACTTCCCGCTCGGTCACAAATCCTAGAACTACTCCAAGCCGAGCATGCTTAACCTGGGAGTTCTATTTAAATGGGCTCCCAGAAAAGAAGGAATTCCTTATTGATATGAGTAGTCTATCATCCGTAATAAGCCAGGCTATCTTAGGGAGACTGACTGGAAAAGGCAAGCTAGGAGCGGACTCACTAATATGTCCAGACGGGCATTCTTGGTCTCAAGCACACTACACAGTTCTACATAATTCTACCTTGGTGACCCCGTATGTCGATGAACACAAGAATATTCTGAGCTCCAAACACCCGGAGCAGTGGGACGACTCGATTACATTTGAACACATCAGGACTTTCGGCAGTTGGTCGCAAAAACGTCTCATGTGTGACAACAGTGTTTCTGATGAGCTGTACTCGTTGGCCCGGGGACCATCTTTGACTGTATTGACTTACCAAGGGTACGAGATAAATGGGAATACATTTTACACGATCACCGAAGATCAAAAGAGCACCAACCAAAACAACGGTGTCCGCTTTGATGCAGCAATCAAGAGGGGAAAGGACACATATTATGGTTACATAGTGGACATATGTGAACTTGACTATGGACATGATTTGAAGGTCCCTTTGTTTCAGTGCAAGTGGGTCAATCTGTCAGGATGCAGGGTACAGATAGACCCATAGTACGAAATGACAACAGTGGATCTGAACAATCTTGCGCACGCACAGTAACTGTTCGTCCTAACCAATGATGTGGTGCAGGTTTTCTATGTGAAGGACATGTCTACCAAACCAAGAAAAAGAAAATATAAGGAAGCGAATACATCATACGATGAGCCAAAGTGCCACATAGTTCTTCTAGGAAAAAGATACATCATGGGATTGTAGGGCAAGACAAACATGTCTGAAGATTATGAAAAGTTTCATGAAATTCCTCCCTTCAAAGTCAACGCTGACCCAAGCACCCTGTTAAACGATGAAGATTATCCATGGCTACAGTGCAATAAGTAAAGAACACAAGCGAAGAAAAACTAAAGAAATGAAATCCCTTTGTAAGAGATGAGTTATCGTATGAAACCCTGATACTTCGAAAGAGATTGTCCGTTTTGTACACGAAGTGCATCCGGTTTTTGCCGCAACCCTCTCAACTTTTTAGCACATTCTATGTGGGTGAAATGATCATACCATGCCAACTTTCAACATTTTCAGAGTTCATTTGTAGTGCTTTTCAATTTAAGGGTCATTTAGCTAAAAAAATCAGTAATTGCATGAAAAATACCAAATGAAGTCGGAAATAGTTGAAAATTGATGATGTGGCTTTGGATGGTTCATTTTGAACACACAAAAAGTCTTGAGTTCAAATAAGTTCAAAAAAATGAAATCTCTTTGTAACAGTTGAGTTTTCGTATGAAACCCTGATACTTCGAAAGAGATTGTCCGTTTTGTACACGAAGTGCATCCAGTTTTTGCCGCAACCCTCTGAACTTTTTAGCACATGTTATGTGGGTGAAATGATGATACCATGCCAACTTTCAAAATTTTCAGAGTTCATTTGTAGTGTTTTTTAGTTTAAGGGTCATATAGCTAAAAAAATCAGTAAATGCATGAAAAATACCAAATGAAGTCCGAAATAGTTGAAAATTGATGATGTGGCTTTGAATGCTGCATTTTGACCACACAAAAAGTCTTGAGTTCAAATAATTTCATAGAAATGAAATCCATTTGTAACATATGAGTTCTCGTATGAAACTCTCATACTTCAAAAGAGATTGTACGTTTTGTACACGAAGTGCATCTAGTTTTTGCCGCAACGCTCTAAACTTTTTAGCACATGCGATGTGGGTGAAATTATGATACCATGCCAACTTTCAACATTTTCAGAGTTCATTTTAGTGCTTTTCAATTTAAGGGTCATTTAGCTCAAAAACAGTTAGTAAATGCATGAAAAATACCAAATGAAGTCAGAAATAGTTGAGAATTGATGATGTGGGTTTGAATGGTGCATTTTGAACACACAAAAAGTCTTGAGTTCAAATAAGTTCAAAAAAATGAAATCCCTTTGTAACAGATGAGTTCTCGTACGAAACCCTCATACTTCGAAAGAGATTGTCTGTTTTGTACACGAAGTGCATCTAGTTTTTGCCGCAACCCTCTCAACTTTTTAGCACATGCTATGTGGGTGAAATGATGATACCATGCCAACTTTCAACATTTTCAGAGTTCATTTGTAGTGCTTTTCACTTTAAGGGTCATTTAGCTAAAAAATAGTAAATGCATGAAAAATACCAAATGAAGTCAGAAATAGTTGAAAATTGATGATGTGGCTTTGAATGGTGCATTCTGAACACACAAAAAGTCTTGCGTTCAAATAAGTTCAAAGAAATGAAATCCCTTTGTAACAGATGAGTTTTCGTATGAAACCCTGATACTTCGAAAGAGATTGTCCGTTTTGTACACCAAGTGCATCCAGTTTTTGCCGCAACTCTCTCAAATTTTTAGCACATACTATGTGGGTGAAATGATGATACCATGCCAACTTTCAACATTTTCAGAGTTCATTTGTAGTGTTTTTCAATTTAAGGGTCATTTAGCTAAAAAGAATCCGTAAATGCATGAAAAATACCAAATGAAGTCAGAAATAGTTGAAAATTGATGATGTGGCTTTTAATGGTGCACTGTGAACACATAAAAAGTCTGTAGATCAAATAAGTTCAAAAAAATGGAATCCCTTTGTAACAGATGAGTGTTTGTATGAAACCCTGATACTTTGAAAGAGATTGTCCGTTTTGTACACGAAGTGCATCCAGTTTTTGCCGTAAGCCTCTAAACTTTTTAGCACATGCTATGTGGGTGTGCTACTGCGACAACAGACCTTCCCCGACAACGATGCCAGAAATCCTTCTGCTACTGCGACAACAGACCTTCCCTGGCAACGTCGCTAGGAATCCTGCTGCTACAGCTACGCCTATAGGGACTTCCTTGGAAAATATGCAAAGGATTTCCCCGCGGCCTTGGAGCCTTGCGTTGGTGTTCCCTTGAAGAGGAAAGGGTGATGTAGCACAGCGGATGTAAGTATTTCCCTCAGTTTGAGAACCAAGGTATCAATCCAGTAGGAGGAGCATTCACAAGTACCTGCACAAACACAAAGAGCTTGCACCCAACGCTATGAAGGGGTTGTCAATCCCTTATAGATTGTTTGCAAAGCGAGAACTGAAAGCAACAAAGCAAAGTAAAAGCGAAAGTGGAAACGATAGTTGTGAATAGACCCGGGGGCCGTAGTGTTCACTAGTGGCTTCTCTCATGAAAGCAAGTAGACGGTGCATGAACGAATTACTGTCGAGCAATTGATAGAACCGCGCAAAGTCGTGACGTTATCTAAGGCAATGATTATATCTATAGGCATCACGTCCAAAACAAGTAGACCGATACTTTCTGCATCTACTACTATTACTCCACACGTCAACCGCTATCCAGCATGCATCTAGTGTATTAAGTCCAAAAGAATAGAGTAACGCCTTAAGCAAGATGACATGATGTAGATGGACAATCTCATATCTACGATAAAAGCCCATCTTGTTACCCTTGATGGCAACAACACGATGCGTGCCTTGCTGCCCCTTCTGTCACTGGGAAAGGTCACCACACGGTATGAACCCAAAACCAAGCACTTCTCCCATTGCAAGAATCATAGATCTAGTTGGCCAAACAAAACCCAAGACTCGGAGAGACTTACAAGGATATCAAATCATGCATATAAGAAATCAGCAAAGACTCAAATATAATTCATAGATAATCCAATCACAAATCCACAATTCATCGGATCTCGACAAACACACCGCCAAAGAGGATTACATCTGATAGATCTCCATGAAGATCATGGAGAACTTTGTATTGAAGATCCAAGAGAGAGAAGAAGCGATCTAGCTACTAACTACGGACCCGTAGGTCTGAAGTGGACTACTCACGAGTCATTGGAGAGGCGATGATGTTGATGTAGAAGCCCTCCAACTCCAAAGTCCCCTCTGGCAGGGCACCGGGAAGGGTCTCCAGATGAGATCTCACGGAAACGGAAGCTTGCGGCGGTGGAAAAGTGTTCTCGTGGATGCCCTGATTTTTTCTGGGATTTTAGGGAATATATAGGCCAAAGAGCTAGGGCAGGGGAGCGCCAGGGAGGCCACAAGCCTGGTCGCCGCGGCCCCCCTGGCCGCGGCGTCAGGGTTTGTGGGCTCCCTGTGGGCCTCCTGCCTTGGCCCTCAAGTCCCCCGATCTTCTTCTGTTCTCAAAAAAATTATTTCGGGGATTTTATTACGTTTGGACTCTGTTCCAAAATCAGATATGAAAAGTGTCAAAAACAGAGAAAAAACAGGAACTGGCACTTGGCACTCGATTAATAAGTTAGTCCCAAAAAAGATATAAAAGGTAAACAAAACATCCAAAGTTGACAAGATAACAGCGTGAAACCATCAAAAATTATAGATACGTTTGAGACGTATTAGGGTGAAATGATGATACCATGCCAACTTTCAACATTTTTAGAGTTCATTTGGAGTGCTTTTCAATTTAAGGGTCATTTAGCTAAAAAAAAATCAGTAAATGCATGAAAAATACCAAATGAAGTCAGAAATAGTTGAATTTTGTGATCTAAAAGCAAAAAAGAATCACCAAAAACAGTAAGCACAAACAAAATAAATTAAATAAAGTAAAAAAAATAGATTTTTTTAAAACTGCCACCTACTAGGCGACCACGGCATGAATACGACTAGAAACCCAATCAGCCTATTAGGCGAGGATTCAGGCCCGCAGTAGGTGTGGGGACCCCGACTTACGAGTCGAGATATCCGTGCTCAGTGATCCCAAAGATCAATGCTCAACGAACACAAATACCAAATAAAAGAGTCTTACATCCAAGTACCGATTATTACAACACATGACCGAATGGTCAAGTTCACAAACAGGGCCTAAGGCCAAATCATATTGATACATCTATTAGCGGAAATCATAGGGGCTAAGCGGGTGCCCATGCCATCAAGCCTACACCGACACACATTCTGACTCGGAAAAGTCCTAGTTCGCAGGGGCGTCTCCGAAGACGTACTCATCTCCAAACTCTAGTCCTTCCATATCTGGTCAATAAGATAACCAGTGGCAAGCCAATGAGTACTTTTGAATGTACTCGCAAACAGCCCATGATATGAACAATGTAAGTGAAGGATAACAATATCATGCATCTTTGGTGTAACTCATCTTGGTGGAATGATCATGAATAAGCATCAAGTTAAAGAATTACTTTTGAAGAACAGGTTACAGATATCAATATATTTGTCGAGGGTTGAACCATCCGGGTTCGCCCTATATGCCGAGTCACCAAACTTGGTCATATCATTGTTTCCATAATAACTCACTTTTATCACCACTCTCACACACTTGGTTTATGCGGAAATATCTGGACGTAGATTAAACAGCACGACCCAACTGTCCTTGACCGTGGACATGACTATTTGAATAGTTTTACACTCGACAGAGGTATTACTCTGGACCCACGAGTTCCGGGAAACTTCCGTGTCATCCACGACCCGCGGTATATAACATACCCAAGGTAAGTACCTGATCAATGCCTTTTCCCTGACAATACTAGACAAAGAGGTCCACTCGATTGGTACCCAACCCACATGTGGTATGTCTTACGAGCACCGACTCTGGACAGTATCAACCATGCGGGGACCAAGGGTGTGCCTGGCACTCATAAAAATGGCATAGTCGTCCTACCAGGAACAACCCCATCACGAGAGTGACCACACATCACTCCCGCCACTAGTAATGTGGCTCTTTGCTAGCACCGACCAGAGTAATTAACATACCCCGTCCCATAAGGGGTAACGTGGTCGTACTGGTAAGGTTGGGACGGTCGACACATCATAAATCTAATCCCATTTCCGAAACCATACTCACTCAAAATACCCAGTGCACCACTTCACCAAAAGTGGCCAACTAACTCATCATCACCCTCGGGCATTTGTGGCACACGACGGGGTTTTCATAAATCTTTGTTTTATAACAACAACATGCTCATGATATTTACTCTAGCATTACTTGTCAACATGATACTAGCATGATCCTCAAAGGGTAGGATCAAGCTCCATGCATGTGCTCCGGAGGAGCCATCGGTAACATCACATCGAATGATTTACCGACACTTATGATCATATGCAACGGAAATACTTGCTATCTTAACATGCAATATAACGTATGCTCAGTCATGGTCAAAGGGCTGCTTGCCTTTGCTCACATAAACCGTCGGGGTCTTTGGAGTCTTCCGCTCCAACTCCGAGTACTCCGTCTACCCGTCAACTATCGTCGGAAACAACCATGGTAAGCCACATAGCACACAGAAATAAAAGTGCTACATAATTAGAAGTTATATTTTTCTTGGACCTCTCTGGTCATAAGAAAAATACCTGAAGTTTGCAATAGGAGATTTGGATCATCAGGGATTTTTGAATGAAGGAAAGGAGGAGTAGGGGATTCTTTATGAAGCCCACAGAAAATAGTATGATAAAAATGAGTGGAGGCACTCATTTAACAGAGAAAAACTTTAGAAATAATTAGGAAGTTGTTTCACTGGATTTGGAGTTGAAATGAATATTCTAGGAATTTTTCATTATGGAATAAATAGCAATGGGTAGCTATTTACTAAAGGCAACAGAATAAAGCGTGACAAAAATGTTGACCAGGGCTTCAAAAATAGGGCATGATATTAGAAGACTCTAGAAATTGGAATCACTCCATTTGGAGTTGATTTGAATCCTACAAGATTTTTGAAAGGGGAGCTAGAAGCGTCCCAAATCTGTATTTAAATATAATTACAGTACTAAACCTGTTTGGAAAAATGTGCAAAGCACATATTTTGATAGGTCTTGATTTTAGGGACCTGTAGAAATTTGAATCGAGCAAATCGGAGTTAAAATGAATTTGCTATTGACTTTCGAAGTTTACTGATAATAATAAAAAGGAAAGAGGGCCTCCAGAGGGTTATAACGCGCTCGGTGCGCTAAACACACAATGGGCCGGCCCAGCTGCCTTAGCCTTGAGGGGGCCTGTGACATCGAAGGCGTATTCTATGGAATATGTTTTCCGCGCGGGGAGGCAACATCTGGCCAGGCGCGACCACTTAACCCAGGGCCCGACCAGCGTGAGGCTGACATGAGGGTCCCGCCTGTTACTTCCATCTCCCACCTCACGCTCACGCTGGGGAGAGGAAGGAGCTCGAGGGCGCGCCGGCTCTCGCTCCACTGGCCACCTCCGACGAGGCCCGACACACCAGCGAGCTCGGGCGGCCGCACCGTGCCCGACCAGGCCCTTCGCGCCAGCGGGGAGGGGTAGCAGCGACACCGGCTGGGGTGCCCACATGGGAGGCCGCGGGTATTCACGGGCCTTGGGTGCGCGACACCTAGGGAGGAGAACGGGCGCTGAGGGGGGGGGGGAATCGCGGCTATAGGGAGGGCTCACCGGAGAGCTCAGGCGCGTGGGGGAGCCCTGGTTGCTCGATCCAGAGCTGCTCCCGGGCGGGAGATCTTCGGCCATAGCCGGCCATGGAGGAGGGGAGAGTGCCCGGAAGAAGGAGAGGGCTTGGGGAGAGAGGAGGGCTCAAGAAGAGGAGCCTTCGGTGCACAAGGAAGGGGAAGCAAGAGAGACTCGCGAGAGGGGAGATAAGAGAGTCAGAGAAAGGAAGAGAGCTTGGAAGCTCTCGGGAGCATTCGTGGGCATGGGTACCACATCGTCCAGAGGAACCTTGGAGGCTAGCTAGTGGGGGGAAATGGTTTGAATGGTCAAAAGAAAGTTTTGAGACACACTGGGACATCTTGGACCAGCTAGAAAGGGGCTGGAGGAAGGAGACAAAGTGCAGAGCACCATTTCTACACTCCAGGGAGGTGGTAACCACCCCACTTGGTGTCGTTGGTGTTGGAGAACGTCGCATGGGAAACAAAATTTTTCCTACGCGCACGAAGACCTATCATGGTGATGTCCATCTATGAGAGGGGATGAGTGATCTACGTACCCTTGTAGATCGTACAGCAGAAGCGTTAGTGAACGCGGTTGATGTAGTGGAACGTCCTCACGTCCCTCGATCCGCCCCGCGAACAATCCCGCGATCAGTCCCACGATCTAGTACCGAACGGACGGCACCTCCGCGTTCAGCACACGTACAGCTCGACGATGATCTCGGCCTTCTTGTTCCAGCAAGAGAGACGGAGAGGTAGAAGAGTTCTCCGGCAGCGTGACGGCGCTCCGGAGGTTGGTGATGACCTTGTCTCAGCAGGGCTCCGCCTGAGCTCCGCAGAAACGCGATCTAGAGGAAAAACCGTGGAGGTATGTGGTCGGGCTGCCGTGGAAAAGTCGTCTCAAATCAGCCCTAAAACCTCCGTATATATAGGTGGGAGGGAGGGGACCTTGCCTTGGGGCTCAAGGAGCCCCAAGGGGATCGGCCGAGCCAAGGGGGGAAGGCTCCCCCCCAAACCGAGTTGGACTTGTTTTGGTGGGTGGGAGTCCTTCCTTCCCTTCCCACCTCCTCTTTTTTTTCTTTTCTCTTTGATTTTCTTTCCTAGGTGCATAGGGCCCTTTTGGGCTGTCCCACCAGCCCACTAAGGGCTGGTGCACCACCCTCAAGGCCTATGGGCTTCCCCGGGGTGGGTTGCCCCCCCGGTGAACTCCCGGAACCCATTCCTCATTCCCGGTACATTCTCGGTAACTCCGAAAACCTTCCGGTAATCAAATGAGGTCATCCTATATATCAATCTTCGTTTCCGGACCATTCCGGAAACCCTTGTGACGTCCGTGATCTCATCCGGGACTCTGAACAACATTCGGTAACCAACCATATAACTCAAATACGCATAAAACAACGTCGAACCTTAAGTGTGCAGACCCTGCGGGTTCGAGAACTATGTAGACATGACCCGAGAGACTCCTCGGTCAATATCCAATAGCGGGACCTGGATGCCCATATTGGATCCTACATATTCTACGAAGATCTTATCGTTTGAACCTCAGTGCCAAGGATTCATATAATCCCGTATGTCATTCCCTTTGTCCTTCGGTATGTTACTTGCCCGAGATTCGATCGTTAGTATCCGCATACCTATTTCAATCTCGTTTACCGGCAAGTCTCTTTACTCGTTCTGTAATACAAGATCCCGTAACTTACACTAAGCTACATTGCTTGCAAGGCTTGTGTGTGATGTTGTATTACCGAGTGGGCCCCGAGATACCTCTCCGTCACACGGAGTGACAAATCCCAGTCTTGATCCATACTAACTCAACTAACACCATCAGAGATACCCGTAGAGCATCTTTATAGTCACCCAGTTACGTTGCGACGTTTGATACACACAAAGCATTCCTCCGGTGTCAGTGAGTTATATGATCTCATGGTCATAGGAATAAATACTTGACACACAGAAAACAGTAGCAACAAAATGACACGATCAACATGCTACGTCTATTAGTTTGGGTCTAGTCCATCACGTGATTCTCCTAATGACATGATCCAGTTATCAAGCAACAACACCTTGTTCATAATCAGAAGACACTGACTATCTTTGATCAACTGGCTAGCCAACTAGAGGCTTGCTAGGGACGGTGTTTTGTCTATGTATCCACACATGTAAATGAGTCTTCATTCAATACAATTATAGCATGGATAATAAACGATTATCTTGATACAGGAATTATAATAATAACTATATTTATTATTGCCTCTAGGGCATAATTCCAACACTTGGCAGCCCTTTGGACAGGCCAAGGTGTCAAACATGCAAGGCATGCAGACCACAAGGCACTGGTTCTGTTTGGCCCCAAGTGGAGCTGGTTTGAAAAGGTTTTGACTGTTGTTAAGATTGCAGCACCAAACATAGGGCTACTAATGAGGGTACTAACATGAGAGATAATGGGGGAAAAGTATGTCTAGCAACCTTAGGCATGGAAGGACTACATTTCTGCAAAGTTTCAGCTCAAGCAAGGATTTCTAGTTAGCACTTGCTGTACAAAGCTATATTTCAGCCACAATTCCACTTGAGGATGTGCTGCTCATTTTCTCTACATGATCATGCCATCTCTTGGCTTGAAACAATGCTTTGGGATGATAAGAACTCTCTAGCAAGAGGTGGGGCTTTGGCTTAAGAAGAAGTGGGGCAAGAGGGGTGAAGATGGTGATTCCAAAGGTAGAATGAGGAATAGCTACATTGAGCCTCTCTCCAATAATTGACCAGTGGCCATGGAAATGCTATTGGAGGTAAAATGTAACTATATGAAGCTGTGGTAGAAAGTTGAGCTCAAGGGTTAAAGTGGAAGGGGCCAAAGTAGCCAATAAAGTTAATGCACACAAGGTGTTTGATAAGTGGCAGAGAAACCATATGGACTTAAATGGATATGAAACTTAACAGGATCAAATAATAGATAAAAATAAGCTTGGACACCAAATTTGGGATTTGGTGGAGAAGGTTTCCAATGTAGACTTGGAAAACCCATGAAATGGACAGGAATGGCTTTCTGTTTACAAAACTATTCAAATCAATTCCCACAAATCCAATATTTGGTGTGGGGCATTATTTGAGCATTAAAGCATGCCCAAAAAGTTTGCGGTCAATTGGAGAAATTTTATAATGTAAAGTTTCCCAAAGTCAGAAATCAGAAGAGAGGGTGTTGAGGGGCTTGGGACAAGTTCCTCTATTCTCCTTGATGCACCACTTGGTGTGGATGCATTATTGGAGTATCAGAACATGTCCACCAAATTTGAGCACATTTGGAGACACTTGACAATGAAGAGTTGCTCAAATTTGGACCTGAACAGATAGGGTTTTAGAATAATTAGGGCAGTCAAATCATCCTCGATTGAGATGAAACTTGGCAGGATCATCAAACATATCATAGGTGACATGCTGAAATTTTACTGGAATTTATTGAGAATATATCTTATAGAAATATTCCAAAAGATTGAAATAGCCAGGAAGGGTTTTGGAGGGGTTTGCCCAATATTATGAACATGACCTTGTGTTGAAACTCATATATATGGAATAAATATATCAAGTGAGTTTCCCTAAATTTTTCTTAGGTATTTTGAAAGCAATAAAAATAACTTTCCTTCATAAAGACCATTTCGGTCCTCACATCATTTAAATAAATTAGTAAAATAACTTTTAAAATAATAATATTGTGTTTTTTTGGAAGACACTTTGATAATAGGTTTTAAATAAAATAATTGGTGCAAAATAAATTCCCTAATTGGAGGACTTGTAGTACAAATCTCATCTCAGGGGTTTGAAAGTTTGATTCAAAGAAATGCTTTTTGGTGAAAATAATATTTGATAAAAATAGATACTGGTGCTAAACACATGGCATGATCATTAGGCAGGAGGACATGGGCTAATGAGGTGAGTTGGAGAATTGCAAGAATTATTGGGGAGCAACCACATGCATACAAGCAAGCAGGCAAACAATAGTTACTTCAAGCATCACAATCATTCACAAATTTTTTTAATTGGTCCTAATTTTTGAAATAAGCTAATTAGTGAGGAAAGCTAAACACATGGTGTTACAGACCTTACCCCCTTAAGAAAATCTCGTTCCCGAGATTTGTTAAGGTGAAAGCTAGGGCCTGCTCCGGCTATGCTGCTAGACACATCAATATCAATATTTTGAACGCGCGGTCCGGCGTGGTCACCTCAAGAGTGCCACTTATTGGTGCATCTGCATTCTACGAAGATGTTGGAAAAAGGCATATTGCAATACCTGGTTGCTAGTCATACCTGGTGCTTGGCACCTACTCCGGCTGACAAGTGGGCCTAGGGGCCGCCGTCAGCCTCTTCTTCCTCCTCTGACTCTTTTTTCTCGGGTGAGTCCCATGTGCTGCCTCCACTTGCGGTGCCTAGGGCGTAGGGTGTCCGGGGCCGCCCTGCGGTGGTGCGCTGTGAGCCAACTGCCGACGCAGCGAGCACTCACCTCCCGGGCCTAGGCATGTCGGCACTGCTCGGGGATTCCCAGCGAGCACCGACGGACAAGCGTCAAGCGGGGCTGGTGGCCTGGCTAGTGGCTCTCTGAGCCTGGCTATAAATTGGCCAGGGAGTCCTTCGTTCTCTCACCCGGCCTCGCTCCTTGTTGCTGCTTCGATCCTCTTCCTCCGCCTTCTTCTTCTCCTTGCAGGTGCTCGAGGAGGGATGCCAATGGCGGACGAGACCCCGGGGTGGCTCATAATCTTCCTGTCCGGGATGGTGGTGTTGCTGGTCGGGGTCTCGACGCTGTACTGCGTGATCGTCGATGATGATCGTCATGATGCTGTCGCTCGCACGGCGGCTCTCCATGGTGGCAGGGTTCATGACGATTAGGCATCAGTTTAGTGTACGCGTGGTGTTAGTGTGCTAGTGGTGTCTCCGTGAATAGTTATATGTGTGGTTTCTTCTTACGAAGGAACCGAGGTGTGCTAGTGTGGCAAGTGGTTAGGTGGTGATGTGTGTGTGGCTATGAACGCTGTCGTGGTTCAGGTGGAGGTTGCTCCCGGCGCGTGTGTCCTTGCTGGTCTTATTGTCTTGCATGTTGTAGTCGGTGTAGCTGACATTGGAGCTGCAATAAAATGTGTCATTTCTTCTGCGTTGTCTGGCTCCTTGATCATGTTGATGCTTCACCATGCTTGCGGAGACTGCCTTCGGTTGCCGGGGTTGCAGTCTGCGGAGTCTGTGGCTCATCTAAACAAGACCGAGGCATTCATCCTCTTACTGGCGAATGTGCATGCCATTCTTGAGGGCAACAACATATCTTTCCCAAGCATCTCGTAAGCGCAGTGCTCATGAGACGGGTGAGGGGAATAGGATCTTGCTGTGGGCATTACTGGCCATATTCCAACGACTTAGAGTCATTTTCTATGGTCGTAATACATCCATCTTGTGGTTCGGTGAAGCTTAGGGTCTCAAGGAAATTAGGATGTGGGTGAACGGTTATCATCTTATCTCTAAGCACATTCCTTAGATGCCAGTAGTTCGACCTCTAGCCTGGGACGACATCGCCCTATTTCATCAAAGATACCATCTCACATGGGTCAACCCCATACTACTCATGCTAGCCAACTCCAGGATTGAGGGAAGAACTAACCCAACATTACAAGCATGGTGTAGCTACGATACACATGCATTCCTAAGCAAGAACCTCGGGGAGGCATACAAGCTCCTAAGCTTGAACTTAAGACACAACGAATCCAATGTCCATCTACGCCATCCAATGGACAGGGACTGCATTACTATATTCGGGAAACACATAGTATACCAATCCAATATCTTGTTTCCTTCCTATGAATCCGATCAATCATTTCTGGACCCAGCACTCCTACAAATCCAATGTTGATGGGGCTCTATAGGATCACTGAGGGTCTTCACCATTCTCATATCACTGCTAGGATTACGTCACGCTATACCCATCAATTTCCATTATCATGGCCATCTAATCTCCAAGGCCATTTCACATAGGTTCATACATCAATTGGACAACTCCAAGTATACACACTCACTCTCCACCGAGAATCATGGTATCATGATTAAGATCATCGGGCTAAATCAAATTTACTCCGAACCATGTGGCCTCGTATACCATTAATAATCTATTGGGACTACCTATTTAAATCCAGTCTCCTGTCCAATAAGGACTCTTACTCGACACCCCGAGTCATCATGGTATTTATCGTCAAACCATGCCAACTACTTGCTAACGTCATTTATACCACTAAGAATAATGTTCGCGATCATAATCGTCCTACTAAATCCAATCTTACTCGAGTAATATGTAGGTTATGCCACTATATCGACTTGTTCCACCAAGTTCACCTACCTTTGTAAGTGTCTCATGATCCACCATGATAGTCTAGCTATATCCTTCGGACAACTATCATCGTCACAAAAATCTTTAGTCTATTACTCTTATGTCATAGAACGGTCTTTCTTATGGCATCAGGTTTATAGTGCTAGCTTGAGAATGAGGGATACCCTTTCAGTGCGATCACTTGATCCATCAAGAACCCGGTGCTAAGCGGGGTTCGTCGGGGATCCACAAGTGTTCTGGCAAATCCGTGTACTAGACACGTGACCAGAAAATTTGAGCCGGAAAGGCTTGTGGAGGTTAGTGTGGACTAGTGTGGGTTTCAAATCTTGAGGGAATGGCATAATCCTACGGGTTGCGTGTGGTTAAGCATGATATAGTCAGTGTCTTCAGTGTCAGCCGCCCTTCGAAGTGGATCCTTGGTGCATCTTGTCTTGCTGGTCTTCCGTTGTCGAGAAAGGTGAAGGAGAGAGAGGGAGCAGCGTAACGGGGAGTGTCTAAGGGTTTTGGTGCAATCAAACAAGCGTTAGAAAGTCAACTCAAACAAGTGCCAAAATCATTTCGAACATCAAAATAAGACAGGCAATAAAACCGCATGTTTGTTGCTCAAGCAAAAGCGCGACTTATATCAAAGCACAAACAACAAAAACAAACAACACACAACATGGTCCATCCGAACCATTTCACGGACTCGACTTCGCATAGGGAATTTACGACTCATCCTAACCTAGGGTTCTCGGACTCGACATTTGTGCTTGCACCGTGCTCCGGGGAGGAGTCCGCTAAGTATTCTGGAGCTTCTCATGGTGTTGCCATGTCTCTTGTTGTTGCTCGCTAAACGTCTCGGTTGGGTTGAAAGAATCATTGATGACCTTTCGTCTGGGGAATTGCTGAAGAAGGTAGTTCTTACATGCTGTCATTGACAAGGTCTTCTATTGTCTTCGTGATCTTGTCATTGTCTTCTTGTCTTCTGAGGCTTCGAGAGTTTCAAGCGGACATCTTCATGCATTGATATCTGCAAGACACGACAGAGTTCTGATCTGTCAATCATATCGATGCGATATGGGCACCTAGAGGGGGGGATGAAGTGAACCATTTTCCTGCTCACTAAGGTGAGGCAGACTAGTTGGTGAGGTTCCCCTCCACCAGGGGTGGTCGACACAATCCTTATTGTTGAGAGGACCGCTCTATTAGTGATGCAGATCATGGCTTGCGTATATTACCTCCAGATAATAATAGGTGTAAGTGGCATCACTCTGGATCAGTGCCGGGTGTTGCCATCTTATAAGCCTCGAGGTCCCTGTTCCTCTTGGGGGTACTTCGGTTGGCGTCGTCTGGTCGTAGAGTTGTCATCTTTGTTCTTCAGCACAGGGGTGGTTGCTTGCTCCCAAGTTGCTCAAGAGGATTTTAAGTAATCCCATGGTCACGAATAAGGGTGCTAGTGGCTACTTGCAAGTTTTGAAGATGCAGACAAGGGGTGTCAAGAAAATAAGAGTGGGAGTGCTAAGGAAAAACCTTGCTTCCTTTGAAAGTTTAGAAGAGGTGACAAAGATACATGTTTGTAAATACTTTTGAAAAGTCTAGAAGCCAGTTTTATCCTAATTAACATCCGTGCTAACTAAGGGGCTTCCAACAATCAGGATGGCTCTGATACTAGCTCTGTGGGGACCCCGACTTACGAGTCGAGATCGCTGTGCTCAGTGATCCCAGAGATCAATGCTCACCGAACACAGATACCGAATAAAAGAGTCTTACATCCAAGTACTGATTATTATAACACATGACCGAATTGTCAAGTTCACAAACAGGTCCTAAGGCCAAATCATACTGATACATCTATTAGCGGTAATCATAGGGGCTAAGCGGGTGCCCATGCCATCAAGCCTACACCGACAGGCATTCTGACTCGGAAGCGTCCTAGTTCGTAGGGGCGTCTCCGAGGACGTACTCATCTCCAAACTCTGGTCCTTCCATGTCTGGTCAATAATATAACTAGTGGCAAGCCAATGAGTAATTTTGAATGTACTCGCAAACAGCCCATGATATGAACAATGAAAGTGAAGGATAACAATATCATGCATCTTTAGTGTAACTCATCTTGGTGGAATGATCATGAATAAGCATCAAGTTAAAGAATTACTTTTGAAGAACATGTTACAGATATCAATATATCTGTCGAGGGATGAACCATCCGGGTTCACCCTATATGCCAAGTCACCAAACTTACTCATATCGTTGTTTCCATAATAACTCACTTTTATCACCACTCTCACACGCTTGGTTTATGGGGAAATAACTGGACGTAGTTTAAGCAGCACCACCCAACTGTCCTTGACCGTGGACACGACTATTCGAATAGTTTTAGACTCGGCAGAGGAAGTACGCTGGACCCACGAGATCTGGGAAACTTCCCTGTCATCCACGACTCGCGGTATATAACATACCTGAGGTAAGTACCCGATCAATGCCTTTTCCCTGACGATACTAGAGAAAGAGGTCCACTCTATTGGTACCCAACCCACATGTTGTACGTCTTACGAGCACCGACTCTGGACAGTATCAACCATGCGGGGACCAACGGTGTGCCTGGAACTCATAAAAATGGCATAGTCGTCCTACCAGGCATGACCCCATCACGAGAGTAACTACACATCACTCCCGCCACTAGTAATGTGGTTCTTTGCTAGCACCGACCAGAGTAATTAACATAGGCCCGTTCCATAAGGGGTAATGTGGTCGTATCGGTAAGGTTGGGACGGTCGACACATCATAAATCTAATCCCATTTCCGAAACCATACTAACTCAAAATACACGGTGCACCACTTCACCAAAAGCGGCCACCTAACTCATCATCACCCTCGGGCATTAGTGGCACCCGACAGGGTTTTCATAAATCTTTGTTTTATACCAACAACATTCTCATGCTATTTACTCAAACATTACTTGTCAACATGATACTAGCATGATCCTCAAAGGGTAGGATCAAGCTCCATGCATGTGCTCCGGAGGAGCCATCGGTAACATCACATAGAATGATTTACCGGCACTTATGATCATATGCAACGAAAATACGTGCTATCTTAACATTCAATATAACATATGCTCAGTCATGGTCAAAGGGATGCTTGCCTTTGCTCACATAAACCATCGGGGTCTTTGAAGTCTTCCGCTCCAACTCCGAGTACTGTGTCTACCCGTCAATTATCGTCGGAAACAACCATGGCAAGCCACACAACAGACAGAAATAAAAGTGCTACATAATTAGAAGTTATATTTTTCTTGGACCTCTCTGGTCATAAGAAAAATACCTGAAGCTTGCCATAGGAGATTTGGATCATCAGGGATTTTTGAATGAAGGAAAGGAGGAGTAGGGGATTCTTTATGAAGTCCACAGAAAATATTATGATAAAATGAGTGGAGGCACTCATTTAACAAAGAACAACTTTAGAAATATTTAGGAAGTTGTTTCACTGGATGTGGAGTTGAAATGAATATTTTAGGAATTATTCATTATGGAATAAATCACAATATGAAGCTATTTACTTAATGCAACAGAATAAAGCCTAACAAAAATGTTGACCAAGGATTCAAAAATAGGGCATGATATTAGAAGACTCTAGAAACACCATTTGGAGTTGATTTCAATCCTACAAGATTTTTGAAAGGGGAGCTAGAAGCATCCCAAATATGTATTTAAATATAATTACAATACTAAACTTGTTTGAAAAAATGTGCAAATCACATATTTGGATAGGTCTTGATTTCAGGGACCTGCAGAAATTTGAATCAAGCAAATTGGAGTTAAAATGAATTTGCTATTGACTTTTGAAGTTTACTAATAATAATAAAAAGGAAAGAGGGCCTCCAGAGGGTTATAACGCGCTCGGCGCGCTAAACACACAATGGGCCGACCCAGCTGCCTTAGCCTCGAGGGGGTCGGTGACGTCGAAGGCGTATTCTATGGAATACGTTTCCCGCGCGGGGAGGCAACATGTGGCCAGGCGCCGCCACTTAACCCAGGGCCCGACCAGCGTGAGGCTAACGTGGGGGTCCCGCCTGTCAGTTCCATCTCCCACCTCCCGCTCACGCAGGGGAGAGGCAGGAGTTCGAGGGCGCGCCGACTGTCGCTCCACTGGCCACCTCCGGCGAGGCCCAGCACACCAGCGAGCTCGGGTGGCCGCGCCGTGCCCGACCAGGCCCTACGCGCCAGCGGGGAGGGGCAACAACGGTGCCGGCTGGGGTGGCCACGCGGGAGGCCGCCGACATTCACGGGCCTCGGGCACGTGGCACCTAAGGAGGAGAAGGGGCGCTGAGGGGGGGGGGGGGAGCGCGGCAACGGGGAGGGCTCACCAAAGAGCTCAGGTGCGTGAGGGAGCCCTGGTTGCTCGATCCGGAGCTGCTCCCGGGCAGGAGAGCTTCGGCCATAGCCGACCATGGAGGAGGGGAGAGAGCCTGAAAGCAGGAGAGGGCTTGGGGAGAGAGCAGGTCTCATGAAGAGGAGCCTTAGGTGCACAATGAAGGGGTAGCAAGAGAGACTCGGGAGAGGGGAGATAAGAGAGTCAGAGAAAGGAAGAGAGCTTGGAAGCTCTCGGGAGCACTCGTGGGCATGGGTGCCACATGTTCCATAGGAACCTTGGTGGCCAGCTAGTGCGGGGAAATGGTTTGAATGGTCAAAAGAAAGTTCTGAGACACACTGGGACATCTTGGACCAGCTAGAAAGGGGCTGGACGAAGGAGACAAAGTGGAGACACCATTTCTGCACTCCAGGGAGGTTGTCACCACCCCACTTGGTGTCCTGGGCCACCCTTTGGCCAGGCCAAGGTGTCAAACATGCAAGGCATGCAGACCACAAGGCACTGGTGCAATTTGGCCCCAAGTGGAGCTGGTTTGAAAAGGTTTTGACTACTGTTAAGATTGCAGCAACAAACTTAGGGCTACTAATGAGGGTACTAACATGAGAGATAATGGGGGAAAAGTATGTCTAGCATCCTTTGGCATGGAAGGACTACATTTCTGCAAAGTTTCAGCTCAAGCAAGGATTTGTAGTTAGCACCTGTTGTACAAAGCTATATTTTAGCCACAATTCCACTTGAGGATGTGCTGCTCATTTTCTATACATGATCATGCCATCTCTTGGCTTGAAACAATGCTTTGGGATGATAGGAACCCTCTGGCAAGAGGTGGGGCTTTGGCTTAAGAAGAAGTGGGGCAAGAGGGGTGAAGATGGTGATTCCAAAGGTAAAATGAGGAATAGCTACATTGAGCCTCTCTCTCCAACAATTGACCACTAGCCATGGAAATGATATTGGAGGTAAAATGTAACTATATGAAGCTATGGTAGAAAGTTGAGCTCAAGGGTTAAAGTGGAAGGGGCCAAAGTAGCCAATAAAGTGAATGCACACAAGGTGTCTGATAAGTGGCAGAGCAACCAGATGGACTTAAATGGATATGAAACTTAACATGATCAAATAATAGATAAAAATAAGCTTGGACACCAAATTTGGGATTTGGTGGAGAAGGTTTCCAATGTAGACTTGGAAAACCCATGAAGTGGACAAGAATGGCTTTCTGTTTACAAAACTAATCAAATCAATTCCCACAAATCTAATATTTGGTGTGGGGGCATTATTTTAGCATTAAAGCATGCCCAAAATGTTTGGGGTCAATTGGAGAAACTTTATAATGTAAAGTTTCCCAAAGTCAGAAATCAGCAGAGAGAGTGTTGAGGGGCTTGGGACAAGTTCCTCTATTATCCTTGATGAACCACTTGGTGTGGATGCATTATTGGAGTATCAGAACATGTCCACCAAATTTGAGCACATTTGGAGATACTTGACAATGAAGTGTTGCTCAAATTTGGACCTGAACAAATAGGGTTTTAGAATAATTAGGGGAGTCAAATCAACTTGGATTTAGATGAAACTTGGCAAGATCATCAAACATATCATAGGTGACATGCTGAAATTTTACTGGAATTTATTGAGAATATTTCTTATAGAAATATTCCAAAAGATTGAAATAGGCAGGAAGGGTTTTGGAGCGGTTTGCCCAATATTTTGAACATGACCATGTGTTGAAACTCATATATATGGAATAAATATATCCACCGAGTTTCCCTAAAGTTTTCTTAAATATTTTGAAAGCAATAAAAATAACTTTCCTTCATAAAGACCATTTCTATCCTCACAGGAAGGCATTTAAATAAATTAGTAAAATAACTTTTAAAATAATAATATTGTGGTTTTTTTGGAAGACACTTTGATAATAGGTTTTAAATAAAATAATTGGTGCAAAATAACTTCCCTAATTGGAGGACTTTTAGTACAAATCTCATCTCACGGGTTTGAAAGTTTGATTCAAAGAAATGCTTTTTGGTGAAAATAATATTTGTAAAAATAGATACTGGTCCTAAACACATGGCATGATCATTAGGCAGGAGAACCTGGGCTAATGAGGTGAGTTGGATAATTGCAAGAATTATTGGTGAGCAACCACATGCATACAAGCAAGCAGGCAAACAATAGTTACTTCAAGCATCACACTCATTCACATTTTTTTAATTGGTCCTAATTTTTGAAATAAGCTAATTAGTCAAGAAAGCTAAACACAGGGTGTTACAGTAGGCCCAATAGGCCCATAGGCAGTGACAGATTAGGCCCGGAAGCCTGCAATTGAGAGGAGCTCGAGGGGTTGTGCGCAACAGCGCTTATAAACCACTCGCTACCTGTGTCGGCTAGCGATGAGGGACTAAACTTTTGGCCCCAGGCAGCACCACACTTTGGTCCCGATTGGTGGCTCCAACCAGCACCAATACAACATCTCGTCCCGGTTGGTGGCTCCAACCGGCACCAATACGGACCTTTCGTCCCGGTTGGAGTCACCAACCAGTACTAAAGGTCTCTTCTTCCCGCCCTTTTGGGCCGACGAAAAAATTGACCTTTAGTCCCGGTTGGTGTACCAAACCGGGACTAACGTGTTGCTTTGGTTCTGGTTTGAGCCACCAACCGGAAACAAAGGTGTTCATATATTGCGGGAGTTATCGAAATTTCAACCAACTTCCATTCCCCCCGTTCTCTCTTCGTCGTCGTCATCGCACCCGAGCCCGTCGCCGCCGGCCCGCGCCTCCTCCACGAGCCCGTCATCGCCGTCGCCGTCGTACCCGAGCCCGTCGTCGCCCCGAGCCCATCGCGCGCCGTCGTCCCCGAGCCCATCACGCGCCGTCGTCCCCGAGCCCATTATCACCCCGAGCCAATCACGCACCGTCGTCCCCGAGCCCATCGTTGTCGTCGTCGCCATCACCCCCGAGCCCATCGTCGTCGTCGTTGTCGCCCTTCGCCGTCATTGCCGCAGCCCCCGAGCCCATCGCTGTCGTCGTCGTCGCCCGTCGTCATTCCAAAGCTCTCCGTCGTCGCCCCTCGACGCACCGGTAGCACATCCATCTCCATCTGCCTATTTGCGAATCCACCGGTGACACAAGTTATAAAGCTATAAAATATTTAGATTTGATTAAGTTACAATAGCAAATATAGTTATAAAAATTTGGGGGATATAATCCACGGTGAGAGTAATGTCGATTTGTTTTCCAACGACATCGTCGATGGTCTGGAAGGAGAGGATTACGGCTCCGGTAATCGAACAATGGAGGAGGAAGGACATTATCATGATGGCTTTGGTGACTACGAATCCCGGAGGAAGGAGACCATGATGACGGCTCCGGTGACCGAACGGAGGAGGGAGCTATTGAAAAGTCCGGATCGAGCCAAACTTCGGTAATGAGACGAGGCCCAAAGAGAAGGTTCGGCAATGATCAAAAGTTCACGATCACAACACTGACGGACGATGGCCTACCGATTGAACCCAAGCGGACCAAGGATACATTTTCTGCTCAGTGCGGAGCTATTTTCAGGGACAACATCCGGATCAGCATCAAGCAATGGAATAAGCCTAAGGGCGACGACATCGTCCCTAAAGGTGATTATGTCACTGATAGGCAGAAAGATGATCTTTGGACCGTGCTGAAGGAAAATTTCACCCTACCGCCAGAGGAGGATCCGAATAAGCCAGTTATAGAGCCACTTTTCAAGGCGTGTGCTCTTAAGAAGATGGAAGATCTATTCAGGAGGTGGAAGAATGAGTTGAAATCAAAGTTTGTCGACAAAGGGAAGACTCCAGAATTCATCGGCCGATTTGAGAAAATGAGAGATCACTGGCCTGCATTTGTGGCCTACAAGACATCGGGCAAAAGTAAGAAAATGTCAGAGAGAAACAAGAACAATGGTGCAAAGAAGCAGTATCACCATCATACAGGGTCATGTGGCTACCTCAAAGGCCGTCCGTTGTGGGATAAAGCTGAGAATGACCTGATTGCTAAAGGGGTCCAACCACACACATGGAACTAGCCCGACCGTTCAAGAAATTGGTTCTTCAGGGTTGGGGGAATTTTGGACCCTGAAACAGGGAAGTGTCGTTGGGAGGATGAGCAACTTGCAACACCCATCAACAAGCTTCAGAAGTGTATCACCGCAGCGCAGGAAGGGATGTTCTTTCCCGACAGAGAGAAGGACGAGCTTACTGTGGCCCTAGGGAATACTGAGCACACTGGACGAACACGAGGCACACCAGGCTCCATTCCATGGAAGGTTGGGTTTCCCGACGCAGCCGGTTACAGAAGCCGAGAGAGAAAGAGGAAAGCGGAGCTGAGCGACATGCAGAAGATCAGTGCAAGACTACAAATTCTAGAGGTACCTGAGAGCTAGTGAGTTGCCTACCAACCATCTCACTGGCACGAAACTACCCGAGAAGTTAGCCCGCCATCTCAGCGAAGAAGCAGCATGGCTTCCATGGAGCTCATTCAGCCTGACTTCACGGCTCCTAGCTACCCCATGGATACTATCACAGAGGCTCAACATTGCGATCTTATGACGAAATGCCGGAACCTCACTTTCAAGGCTGCTATCGGCTCTGTCGCACCTCCTCAACCCAACGGAACTTTTCACTGCCTTCCGATTACACATGGCTTTGCTGTTGTGGTGGTGGATGAAGTAGTGGAGGGATTTGAGGAGCTCGAGCTTCACCTCCCTACAGGTGAAGGGGAGAATAAGCCGGTTCATGCTATGAGGAGTACATGTCTATGGCCGAAGGAGTAAATCAAGCTTCCAAACTGGACGCCTCCTCCTCCTCCTCCTCCGGCGAGTGATCAGGGCACTCCTCATCCTCCTCCGGCGAGTTATTAGGGCACTCCTCATCCTCCTCCAGCGAGTGATCATGGCACTCCGGCTCCTCCGACGCGTGAGGGAACTCCGCCTCCTTCTTCGGCTCCTCCTCCGGCACGTGAGGGCACTCCGCCTCCTTCTTCGACTCCTCCTCTGGAGCATCGGAGCAGTCTGCCTCCTTCTTCGGCTCCTCCTCCAGCATGTCGGAGCACTCCGCCTCCTTCTTCGGCTCCTCCTCCACCACGTCGGAGCAGTCCTCCTCCTTCGGCTCCTCCTCAGGCGCGTCATAACAGTCCTCCTCCTTCAGCTCTTCCTCAGGCGCGTCGGAGCAGTCCTCCTCCTTCGACTCCTCCTCATGCGCGTTGGAGCAGTCCGCCTCCTCCACAACGGCCGAAGACAAACGTCTTCGATGCTCCGCCGAAAATTACACAAGTAAGAAAGGTGCCGTATGATACGTCTCCGTCGTATCTATAATTTTTGATTGTTTCATGCCAATATTCTACAACTTTCATATACTTTTGGAAACTTTTTATACTATTTTTGGGACTAACATATTGATCCAGTGCCCAGCGCCAGTTCCTGTTTGTTGCATGTTTTTTGTTTCGCAGAATATCCATACCAAACGAAGTCCAAACGTAATAAAAACTTACGTGGATTTTTTTGGAATATTTATGATTTTTGGGAAGAAGAATCAACGTGAGGCGATGCACGGAGGGCCCACAAGCCCTGTAGCCGCCACCAGGAGGTACGACGGCGGCTGGCAGGCTTGTGGCCACTCCTTAAGGCGGTTGGAGCCCTTCTTTCGCCGCAATATAGATAATATCCGGAAGAAAATCATGTTAAAATTTAAGCCCAATAAGAGTTACGGATCTCCAGGAATTTGAGAAACGGTGAAACGCAGAATCTGGGAGCACAGAAACAGAAGGACATAGAGAGAGATCCAATCTCGGAGGGGCTCTCGCCCCTCCGCCGCCATGGAGACCATGGACCAGAGGGGAAACCCTTCTCCCATCTATGGAGGAGGTCAAGGAAGAAGAAGAAGGAGGGGGGCTCTCTCCCCCTCTCTCCCGGCGGCGCCGGAACGCCGCCCGGGACATCATCGTGTGACGGCGATCTACACCAACACCTCCGTCATCTTCACCAACATCTCCATCATCTTCCCCCATCTGTATTCAGGGGTTCACTCTCCCGCAACCCGCTGTACCCTCTACTTGAACATGGTGCTTTATGCTACATATTATTATCCAATGATGAGTTGCTATCCTATGATGTCTGAGTAGATTATCGTTGTCCTATCGGTGATTGATGAATTGCTATGGTTGGTTTAATTTGCTTGTGGTTATGTTGCCGTCCTTTGGTGCCCATCATATGATCGCGCGCGTGGATCACACCATAGGGTTAGTTGTATGTTGATAGGACTATGTATTGGCAGACTAGAGTGACAGAAGCTTCAAACCTACCATAGAAATTGATGCATATGGGATTGAAGGGGGACCAATATATCTTATTGCTATGGTTGGGTTTTACCTTATTGAACGTTAGTAGTTGCGGACGCTTGCTAATAGTTCCAATCATAAGTGCATAGAATTCCAAGTAAGGAATGACATGCTACCAGAGGCATCTCCCACATGATAGTTGCTATCGACCTAGTAACATAGTCAATTGCTTAGGGACAATTCCGCAACTCCTACCACCACTTTTCCACACTCGTTAGACACTCGTAGTTGTTTCTTTATCTAACCAGCCCCTAGTTTTATTTACGTATTCTTTATTTTCTTGCAAGCCTATCCTTTCACTCCTACAAAGTACTTCTAGTTTCATACTTGTTCTAGGTAAAGCGAACGTAAAGTGTGCGTAGAGTTGTATCGGTGGTTGATAGAACTTGAGGGAATATTTGTCCTACCTTTAGCTCCTCGTTGGGTTCGACACTCTTACTTATCGAGAAAGGCTACAATTGATCCCCTATACGTGTGGGTTATCAAGACCGTCTCCTCCTCCTTCTCTCAAGCGGAAGAAAGACTCCGCCGCCGCTTTGGCGGCTAGCAGTGATGCAATGTTAGCAAAACGAAGAAGTGGGAAAACAATTCCCCAGCTCGGCCAACAGGAGAAGCAATCGTGCCCCCCGCTCAAGGTGTCTAGCGATATCGTCATCGCTAATGATTCGGGGTTGCTGCCCGGTACCAATCCTGGTGATTACATGAAGGATTCAGTAATTTTTGATATAGCTGAGGTAACAAATTAAGAAACATATGAATACGTGCTCAGGAGGCCTCTCGTCAAACCTAGTCATCCTCCTCTAACACCGAGGATGCACGAATTGCATGAGTGGTACATGAACATCTTGAGGGACACTGGGAAAGACACTATCTATATGTGAGTGAACAAAAATCATGATTTCATTGGAACTTCAGTGCTGCTTGTTCAATTTGAGGAGTTATTTTAGTTATACAATCAACTGGCCCTCGACAAACAACTCCTGACTTCCTACTGTTTGTAAGTATTACTTCTATAGTTAAGTCTCTAGCTCAGCTCGTTCATTGCATGTATATATAATTATCCTCACTATATATATTATGCAGATTGAAGATCGTCGAATTAAAAAAAGCAGGAATCTTCGATGCTGCGTTCATTAGCCCAGAAGCCGTAAATGTATAGTTGGTACGAAATGAAAACCAAAGATACCTAGGTTAGCTTGCTGAAGTCGTTGCTAGCAAATCAAAACAAAAGGGAAATACTCTTTCCTTACAACTTCAAGTGAGTGTTGTTGTCTTCTCTGTATACTCGGTTTCGCTTACTCGAGGTTAAGTAAATGTAATTGATGAGTTATATATGCGTGCGCAGTTACCACTTTATTCTGCTATCCATTAAGCTTGACGGGGCAAAAGTAAGTGTCTTAGGCTCGAGACGTAAAGATCCTGAGGATTATGCGGACATGATTGCAATGCTCAAGAAGTAAGTTCAGTCAATACTGGGACCATACCGGCATGCAACTTTCGTTATTTTCCTGATATCAAGTAATCATTTTCTTTGCCTGGCACGGTTTGGAAGAAGTTCAACAAAAAGGCTCCCGGTCTAAACAAAGAGTTGCAATTTACGCACCCCCAGTAAGTAGTACTAGCTAGTTTCGCACATCTCTAATTGATTCAAATTTTCATCAATATATCATTACCATGCTTGCTTATCACTTTGATTGAAATCTATTCTCATAAAGTGATTGTACCAGGTAGCTGGGACTGAAAAATGTGCATACTACGTATGCGAGTTCATTCGCCTCTCAACCTCTGGGTGGGGCATCTCTGACAAACAATTTAAAGTACATAAGTAATATTCACAATTTTATTTTATATATTACCATCAATTGTGTTGAGTTTTATTCATATATGTGCATGTATTGACCCCCTTCTTTGAATTAGATCCGGAAGAATCGGGGTGAACCCCTATCAGATGATGGCATACGAGCAATTCAAGAGGAAGTGGCGGGATTCTTTCTTGACCACGTCATACCTAAAGACGGAGAATACCATGTGAGCTATTTGTGATTGGATCTTAGGTAGATGATGTTAGGCATTGTAAAAGATGTTATATTGTAAAAGATGTTAAGGATTGTAATGATTTCCTTCATTTTCTTATTAGCTAGCGTCATGTTCTCTCTGTATGTATAGTGGCTAGCGTCGACCAAGCACAGAGAAAGAGAGGACACTTCTCTCTATGAGCTAGCTAACACAATATGAAACCACTAAATTAACCCTCCACCCCCACCCCACCCCCCCCCCCCCCCCCGTTGAAAAACAAAAAAACAAAAACCCCCAGCTCCAGCTAGATGCTGACGCGTGGATGCCATGTTGTCCCGGTTGGTGTGACTAACCGGGACTAAAGGCCCTCCTGCCCGGGCTCCCCGCAGCGGCCGCGTGGAGACCCTTCGGTCCCGATTCGTTAGCGAACCGGGACTAAAGGTTTTGGCCTTTAGTCCCGACACTTTAGTCCCGCTTCCGGAACCGGGGCTAATGAGCCTCCGGAACCGGGACAAATGGGCCTTTTTCTACTAGTGTATTCTAGAAAGATGGTCGCCAGAAATGAAAAACACGCAGGAAACAACAACTCGCAGTGGGCACAAGGTCAATAGGTTAGTGCTAAAAAATAATATAAAATGGTTAATAAATACCCCAAAAGTATTCTAGAATGATAATATATCATCATGGAACAATAAAAAATTATAGATACATTGGAGAAATATCAGGTATCATGTCCATAAACAAATAGGCCGACTCCTGCCAGCACCTATTACAATTAGTCTATTCATCGACCGCTATCTAGCATGCATCTAGAGTAATAAGTAAAACAGAGTAATGCATGGAGAACGATGACATGATGTAGACAAAGTAAACTCAAGCAATATGAATAAACCCCATCATTTTATCCTTAGTATCCGCAACACAAATATGCATCTTGTGCCCTTCTCTCACTTGGATATAGAAATTCAGCACGTTGAACCTACCACAATGCACATCTCTCATAGAAGAAATATCGATCTAGTTGGCCAAACTATTTCAATAGATCGGAGAGAATTAAGAAGTTATCATAATCATGCACATAAGAATCATATAAGTATTTAGAGGAGACTCAAATATTTATCATGAATAATCTGAACATAAACCCACAATTCATCGGACCCCAACAAACGTACTCAACAAAAGGAATTACATCATGGATCAAAGCCAAGATGCGATGATCATTTTATTGAAGATCAAAGAGAGAGAGAGAGAGATATTGCCATCTAGGTACTAGCTATGGACCCGTAGGTCTATGGTGAAGTACTCACACATCATCGTGAGCGCAACAAGGTTGATGAAGAGGCACTCCGTGATCGATCCCCTATGGCAAGGTGCCAAAATGGATCTCTGGATGGCCTCCCATCAGAACAGAGATTTGCGGTGGCGTAAAAAGTATTTCAGGACTCCCTCTCATGTCTTTAGGCTAGAGGAGTATTTATATGCCCAAGAACGGAGTCGGGAGGGCCACGAGGGAGGAACAAGCCATTAGGACGCCCCCAGATCACGCCTTGTTGGCTTGTGTGCCCCTCGCGAGGCCTCCAGCCTTCTTCTGATGCTCATTAGTCTTCTTTTGGTCCTGAAAAATCACCAAAAAGTTTCAGGGCAATTTAACTTCATTTGGTATGGAAAACCTGAAAAGTGAAAAAGACACAAAAAATAGCAACTCGCATTGGGCACTGGGTTAAATAGGTTAGTGCTAAAAAATAATTTAAATAGGTAAATAAATACCCCAAAAGTATGCTAGAATGAAAATATAACAACATGGAACAATAAAAAACTATAGATATGTTGGAGACGTTTGAAGCATCCCCAAGCTTAATTCTTGCTCATCCTCGAGTAGGTAAATGATAAAAACAAAAAATATGATGTGACGTGATATCCATGATGTAACCTTATACATGTATGCTCATTGAGAAACGATGGATTAAAATATTAACACAACAATACTTATAGGTATAAGCAGCAAATCATTAATCTTTCAAAGTATACGATCCTCAAAGATATTTTTACCCCTATCCATCTTTATTATATTAGCAAGGCATGGCTCCATCTTAACCACATTACTTCAAATGTCAAGCACCAAAGTGTCCAAGTCAGGCAATTGGATCGTACATTTTCAATATGCATCAACTTTTTATTCTACACGAAATACATGAGTGTGAACCATTGGAAGTATGGTGGTAGGTTTCAATAAACTAAAAGTGGAGAAGATAGTCTCATATCAACTAGGCGTACCAACAAGCCATGTAGATGCTCGTCGATAGATATCGATGCGAGGAGTAGGGATTGCCATGCAAATGATGCACAAGAGCTATAAGTGTGTGAAATCTCCACTAAAGCTAAGTGGGGTGTGCATGCAACTTGCTTGGTCAAGAAAACCTCGGGCATTTGAGGAAGCCCGTCATCGGAATATACAAGCCAAGTTTATGAAAAAGTGATTCACACTAGCATATGAACGATATAACATAAGGCTCTCTATATGAAGTATAAGGTGACACTTTGAGGCACAAGTGTGGTAACGGATAGTAGCAAAGTCCCTTCTCTCTCACTACTAGGGAAAACCCTATCAGTAGCGCGGGTATTTGGTGTATCAGTATTGCGGGCAACCGCACTACTGATATGACACTACATCTAAGGTTTATCAGTAGCGCATTTTGACACTCGCTGCTGCTATCCCTACTTAGCAGTAGCGCTTTCTATACTGGCGCTACTGCTAAGTGTATCAGTAGCGTGTTTTGACACGCGCTACTATTACTTTAGCAACAATGTTTTCCTGTCCAGTGCTAAAGAGCGCTACTACTATATTTTCTCATATCATTTTTTTGCTACCTATTTGCGATGTTTCTGTATAGGTTTCATAGAGTATTCTAATCATATCATAAACATGCAATATGCTCATCATATCATACACATAATAGTCTCATCATATCATCCAACACAAATCATGTCGTCACGTCATACTCACGATATAGCTATACAAGTTACATGACATGTCTCATCATACATAATGTAGTACTTCTTGAGGCGTCGGTTCATATCCCTCTATCGCACTAGCGTGAACCTAAACTAACTACTGGTTGTCGCTCGCAAACCGGAAACCGGCACACCTGGGCCTGACACTCCGGCCTCTCGTCGTATACTCTTGGCGTAGCACTCTTCGCCATCGATGATCTATGCACCTACATCGTCACATGAGTTGATGATATGTAACATATATAGTTGAGCAACAGAAAGAGACAGACTTGGCAAAAATAGAAGCAACATACCGTAAGCATACAAAGTTCATCGGACCCAAAATGCCCTAACTAGAGTGATCTTCGCTAGTTGAGGAGGACGGTTTAATTACATCACAAATAAAGTTTCGTCGTGAATAACTCAAAGTTTCGTCATGGAGAAAGTATGGACTAAACGAACACTTTGTCCTATATCGTCAATCACTCCAACATCTCGTGCCATCCATGCAAGTCAGAGAGATAGTCCCCGAGCGTAGTGATAGGATTCAGGTCGAGACGCTGAGCAGCTACGCGTGTTCGGTCGTCTTGCCGTGACATTTTCCCTTCTTCGTAGAACATCACTATTTTTTTGAGGACCTCCTTCATGATGATTTGGGAAAGTTCACGCTGGATGTGATAGAACTCAGCTTAGAGTCCATGATCCGGGATATCTCCTAGGTTCTTTACCCATTGAAGAATATGGGCATCACCGGATCTAGGTGACATGCGGAGGTTCTGCTAATCTCGTCTGAACTCCTGCATGTGGTGGATGATATAGAATACATCATTGATAGTACCACTCGGTTGCTGGATGCAACATAAGTCAGTCTTATGGCCAAAGCAGGGCGCGTGGTTCCTTGTCTTCCTGAGCGAGATCTCTCCACCCCGTACGCCGTACGTAAAGATAGCACTCTCGAGAACAGACTTGATGTGGGTGTAATCCTTTTTTATTTATGTTCTTTGATGAGTCCAAGTAAAGAGTGTGGGAGACTCGGGGGTAAAGGATGATGAGGACGACGTGCCCGTTGCTGCGCAAAATAAGTACACCTCAAATTAGCCTCCACGCGTGCAAATGAAATGATTGAAATCAAAGGAAGGATTTCCGCGCAGATGACTTACATGGGATGATAAGGCACGAGAATCGTCTCCTTGTCCTTATTGCCGACCATGAAACCGGCGATGTAGTTACCCGCGTATTCACGGTGCTCTTTGCAGACTGCCAAGAAGCTCTCGTGCATGAAGTACGGGTCAGCGACACAGATATAAGGTATCTACTCAATCCTGATGATGTAGTTCATGTGCAAGGCAAAAAGGCGGACAAATGTAAAATCCAGCTTTTTCACGTGAACATGTCGAAGATGTAATCGAATTGAAGGAAGAACTTTTCCATGGGAAGTGTGCCGATGTACAACCTTTGCTGCGGCACGTTAACCACGTAGAGCGGGTATCCTGGATTTTGCGAGGCGATCAAGCTTTTCTCTCTTCGCAACACATCGTCATGAAGTCTCCTGAGATCGCCGTATATGGCCTCTAATGCTGCCTTAGGTAGGATTTTTCACCGAGGATATGGTATTTTGCCGCACCCATGACATGTATATGGTCTTGAACCCGAGGCTACGGAGGCGGCTGGATCATAGAAGCAGTTTTGTTGCCTTTCCTCGCTCTCTTCCTATGCTTCTTTGCTACTAGAAGGTCGTCTATAATACGATCATCCTCTCGAGGCGGCAATTCAGGCACCGACTCATGATGCTCAAACCCTGAGTACTCATACTGCCGAGCCATCAATCCTTTGTCGTCATAGGTGCTAGTATTGAGATACTGTAGAGTGTCATCGTCATCCTCATCGACGGCATTGATATCATGCATTGCTTCTTTGGTGGCGGCAACGTCATCAACGACTAATGAAGCCTCTTCCTCACCCCGGCAGCTATCACCCGGCACGACAGGCGACAGTAATTGGGTAGGTGGGGGTGTTGATGTTCATACCTTGCTGAGGCTGCGTGGTCGTGGGTGTGCTCTCGGCCGCCTCCAGACGAAGCAGACTCTTTGGCCATAATAGGACCCACCTCTTGCAATCGCAAAGCCGCCACGGGGTCTCGTCGTTGTCTCCCCCTAGTACTGGAGGAGCCAAATTCTCGTGGCCCAGTTTGACACTGGCCACGGAAACCTTGAAGATGTTAGGGGGGATCGGACGGCTGTGGAACAATTGTTCCTTCGGCTTCACTATCGCCGCCTTCCCCACGTCCACCTTCTGGCCACTGATGGTGTACAATATGGTGCACGGGGTAACATCGGCCTGCAAAGACATGTCTGCGACATGATACATTTGAAAGGCAACGAAAATGGGAGATTACACATTTATTGAAGAGGGCTGGTGTGACAGGTACCGTGAGGTCATCGAGCTCAGCCAAAGATGAAGCACCGCTGAGCACGTCCGAGACGGAGGGCGGGCTGCTATGAGCAGGTGCGGGAGCCGATGCAGGAGCTGGTGCAAGAGCAGGTGTGGGAGCCGGTGCAGTACCTGGTGCAGGAGCTGGTGCAGGAGCAGGTCTGGGAGCTGGTGCAGGAGAAGGTGTTGGTACAACGCTAGTCGAGCCGCTCCCGAAGAAGTTGGAAAGGGGAAAGTCCGCTGCCTCTTTATTTGGATTTTGCCTACCCCAACTAACGATATCCGGAACCAAGACACCATACGAAGCTGAAATCTCCTGTTTGTGGCAGCCACCGCTGCTGTGACCGCAATCACAACCTTCTTGTTGATGTTTTCTTCATTTAACCTCCTTATTTCTTTTCTCTCCTCCGTGGTCTCATGGTAGTACTTATTCCACGTGGCGCCGTCTCCGACGCCATGCACGCATCCATACGACGACCGAGTGTCCACCGGGAGTCCTTTCAATATGTTCAAGGCCCAGTTGAATGGGCTGTCCCACTTGGGCCTCTCCAACGCCTCGAACGGCGAGTCACTTTCGGCCGCGATCCTGTGCTGCTCTCTTTGAAAAAGGAACAAGGATCGTTCACAAATATTACTAAACATGCAGTCAAATTGAACACAAGCTAAAAATTACCAGCAATCTCATGAACTCCGTCGTGACCGCGTCCGTCTCAAAAACCTTATTCACTTGGTCCCAATGGTACCGGGCCCTAAGGATGTCATGCTCCTGCGGGACGGTGAACTCCGCCAAGGGGTCTGGGATGCCCAAACTTTTGCGTTGTCCGTCCTCCTTGGACCATATGGACCTCTTCCCCGCGTAACCATGGTTTCCGAGGTGGTGGCACCCCATGTTCCTCTCTTGAAGCCCCTTCATGTACTCTGACTTTTCTTTGGCAGCTTCGGCAACACAAGGCTCATTGAATATTTCAAACTGCTCTTCCGTAATTGTCGGATTATCCTTTACAATCTCGGAGTAGGGTTCCTTTTTGTCGATGATCCTTTCTTTCACCCTTACTTTCCATGTGGACAACGCGCCGCTAAACTTGCCCATGGTGCATCTATTTATCTTCTTCATTGCTGGGTCTTTATCTGGATTTTTATATTTGATTTCATCCCGGCCTGGGAACAAGAATACCTGGTGTAGCTTTGATAGGAGGGACTGCTTCATATCTGGTATCTTCCATAGTTTCGCATCGTTGATGGTGGTGGTTGCCCGTAGGATGCAACCTATTTGATTGCCGAAGCACGCGCGCGCAGACTGGTTTGGCTCAAAATTGCCGTCATCCACCTCCGCGACCACCAGTCTAGTAGTGATGAGATGGTTCGGGCGCCATTGCCTCTTTGGTTTTGGTTCTATACCGGCTTCATCAGTCTCAGTGCCGGTCTCGTTGCCGGTGTCAGTCTCAGTGCCAATCTCGGTGCCGGTGTCAGTCTCAACGCCGGTCACGACGCTGGCGTCAGTCTCAGCGCCGGTCACGGCGCCAGTGTTAGTCTCAACGCCGGTCTCGATGTCAGTCTTAGTCTCGGATGTGACAGGTGGGCCGTGCAACAACCGTTGCTCATCGAGAAGGTTCAAATAGGCGTCTGTCATCATGTAGACATTGCAATCACCAGAACCTTGTCCTTCATCGTTGCTAGCCATGTTTCCTACGATTAAATCTAGTCAATTAATTCTAGACCTAATAAAGTGAATAATGACATACAAAAGTCCAATGTTTTGTAGGAATGTTGATTCATTCCCGTTGTGGAAAATCTCGGGAACTCGATATTTCCTAGTTTGTAGCACAAGTCATGCCGAAATTCACCGAAAATTTCAGCATGACCTTTGCTACAAACTGGACAAATAGAGCGCCTGAAATTTGCCGGAACGGAAATGAATCAACATTCCGACAAAAACATAGGCCACTCTGAATCATTCCCTGCAAACAACAAAAGGCCACTTAGGCACAATCGAACCACTTCGATGAAAAGATATAACATGACCACTTCAATGAAAATATATAATCAACATTAATGGAATATGCAAACGAACATCAATGACATATATCATATAACATCAATTCTGTTTTTTGTTTATAGCTAAATGCTATTGTTTTTTTAAAGCTAAAAGTCTAGGAAGGGATCATCTTTAAAATAAAACTTGCCTAAATTCTTTTCCTTTAAAAATAATGGTCTTTTCAAAAATCAAAAACCTTTGCAAAATGACCTCACTAAACACTTCTCTCCCTAGGACATAACCCAAATTCTGTTCTAGCTATTCCTCTCGCTCACTGACACACACACATTATTTTCTCTAACCCTTCTCTGCCTAGGACATAACCAATTAAATTGCAAAGGAACTCCATTTTCTCTAACCCTTCTGACATCACCAAAATTTCCATTGTCCAAATAATTCAAATTTCATTTGAATGAAATTTGGACCAGATTCAGGTCCATAGTCCAAATAATTTTTGCTAGTTAACCTAGTTAGTTAACCTAGCTACATAACCTAGTTTACCTAGATAACTAACCTAATTAAACTAGTTAACCTAGCTAGTTCTGTGTCAAAGCCCTAACTATTTTTTTCACTAACCTAGATAATTAACCTATATAAACTAATTAACCTAGGTAGTTCTGTGTCAAAGCCCTATCTAAAATTTTGCACTAACCTAGATAATTAACCTAATTAAATATTTAACCTAGCTAGTTCTCTGTCAAAGCCCTAACTAAAATTTTGCACTAACCTAGATAATTAACCTAAATAAACTAGTTAACCTAGCTAGCTAGTTCTCTATCCAATGTTTGTGCTATGCATGAGAGAGAGAGAGGAGGCGTGGGGGCTTACAGAGGATGGCTCCGGTGGTGGCGAGGGAGGGAGTGGTGGCGAGGGAGGCAGCGGCGGCTTCGGTGACGGCAAGGGGGGCAGTAGTGGCAAGGGAGGCATGGGCGTCGATGGTGACTCGGTGGAGGCGAGGGCAGCTCCGATGGCATTGATGAGGCCGCGCGGCTCCGGTGGCGTTGGGGGCGGCTTCGGTGGCATCGACGACGCGCGACTCTCGTAGCTCTGGGGGTGTCGACGTCGGCAGGAGACGGCAGCGAAGTGGGGCGACGACAAAGTGGGGAGACTGCAGCAAAGTGGGGCGAGGGATTTGGGGAAGAAGTGGTGGCCGGGGGGGGGGGGGAGAAACAACGTGGGGGTTAAGTCAAATGTAGCGGTAGCGCTGGTAGAAAAACAACGCTATAGCTAAGTTAGCTATAACGCTTTTTGCATAACGAGCTACTGCTATATTGCTTTTTGCATAACGAGCTACTGCTATAGCTATTTATATTCCTTTTTCTTTTCTTTTTTCCTTTTCCCTTTCTATAGCATGGGTTTACAAAACGCGCTGCTGCTACATTATCTATAGCGCCTGTTTTGAATAGACGCTACTGCTATGCCTTTCTCCTTTATTTTTATTTTTCTTTTATTTTTTTAAATTTTATTTTTTGCTTTCTCCTTTTTCTATATCTTTCATTTTCATTTACTTTTGTATTTTTTTTCATTGTATTTTCTTTTCATTAGCAATAGCGCTTTTCCTGGAAAACGCGCTGCTACAATAATCTTCGCGATAGCGCAGTTTTTCGAATATCGCTACTGCTATTCGTAGCCTACCGACTTAGTAGTGGGAATTTTAGTAGTAGCGCTTTCCCAAGAAAACACGCTACTGCTACATGATACGTCTCCAACGTATCTATAATTTTTGATGGTTTCATGCTGTTATCTTGTCAAACTTTGGATGTTTTGTATGCCTTTTATATCTTTTTTGAGACTAACTTATTAACTTAGTGCCAAGTGTCAGTTCCTGTTTTTTTCCGTGTTTTTGACCCTTTTCAGAGGAGGATTTTAAACGGAGTCCAAACGGAACGAAACTTCCAAAAATATTTTTTCCGAAACAGAAGAAGATCGGGGAACGTGAGAGCGAGGGTAGGGAGCCACCAGGGACCCTACAAGCCCCCTAGCCGCGGCCAGGGAGGCCCGCGCCTCACACGCTTGTGGGCTCCCTGGGCCACCTCTGCCCTAGGTCTTTCGCCTATATATTCCCAAAAATTCCAGAAAAAATCAAGAGATCATCGAAAGCACTTTTCCGCTGCCGCAAGCTTGTGTCTCCGGAGGACCCCATCTAGGGCACGTTCTGGTGCCCTGCCGGAGGGGGAATTCGGATACGGAGGGCTTCTTCATCAACACCATGACCTCTCTGATGATGCGTGAGTAGTTCACCATAGACCTACGGGTCCATAGCTAGTAGCTAGATGGCTTCTTCTCTCTCTTGGATCTTCAGTACAAAGTTCTCCATGATCTTCTTTTGCGGTGTGTTTGACGAGATCCGATGAATTGTGGATTTATGATCAGATTATCTATGAATCTTATTTGAGTTTCTTCTGATCTCTCATATGCATGATTTCATATCCTTGTAATTATCTTTGAGTTGTGGGTTTTGTTTGGCCAGCTTGATCTATGATTCTTGGAATGGGAGAAGTGCTTGGTTTTGGGTTCATACCGTGCGGTGACCTCACCCAGTGATAGAAGGGGTAGCGAGGCACGCATCATGTTGTTGCCATCAAGGGTAAAAATCTGGGGTTTTCATCATTGGTTTGAGATTATCCCTCTACATCATGTCATGTTGTTTAAGGCGTTACTCTGTTTCTCATGAACTCAATACACTAGATGCATGCTGGATATCGGTCGATGTGTGGAGTAATAGTAGTAGATGCAGAAACTATCGGTCTACTTGTCTCGGGCGTGATGCCTATATGTATGATCATTGCCTTAGATATCGTCATGACTTTGCGCGGTTTTATCAATTGCTCGACAGTAATTTGTTCACCCACCGTAATATTTGCTATTTTGAGAGAAGCCTCTAGTGAACACTATGGCCCCCCGGTCTAGTCCACACCATATTTTCAGCCTTACTCTTTTACTTCGTTGCAGTTTCCGCCTTCAAATCTCACTTTGCAATCAATCTTGAAGGGATTGACAACCCCTTTATAGCGTTGGGTGCAAGCTCTTTTGTGTTTGCGCAGGTACTCTGGACTTGACGAGATTCTCCTACTCGATTGATACCTTGGTTCTCAAACTGAGGGAAATACTTACTGCTCCTGTGTTGCACCACCCTTTCCTCTTCAAGGGAAAAACCAACGCAAGCCCAGTCTCCGTCAACGTGTCAATTTTTGGCGCTGTTGTCTGTTGCCGTAGCAGAAGAATTTCTGGCGCCGTTGCTGGGGAGGATCAAGTCAAGAACTCATCCAAGTAAGTGTCGCAAACTCATCTCTTGCATTTACTTTTTTTTGCCTCTCGTTTTCCTCTCCCCCACTTCTAAAAAACAAAATTTACAAAAAATTATTTGCCTTTTTCGTTTGCCCTTTTCTCTCGCTTGGTCTTTGTTCGCTTTTGTGCTTGCTTGCTTGCTGAAGTCACCATGACTGAAAACACCAAACTATGTGACTTCTCGAATACTAATAATAATGATTTATTAGTACTCCGATTGCTCCCGCCACTAGTGCGAAGTCACACGAAATCAATGCCGCTTTGCTGAATCTTGTTATGAAAGAGCAATTTTCCGGCCTTCCTAGTGAAGATGCCGTATCCCATCTTAATACCTTCATAGGGCTTTGCGACATGCAAAAGAAGAAAGATGTGGATAATGATGTGATTAAATTGAAGCTTTTTTACTTTCTCGTTGCGAGATCGAGCAAAAGCTTGGTTTTCGTCTTTGCCCAAAGATAGTATCGATTCTTGGGATAAGTGCAAAGATGCTTATATATCCAAGTATTTTCCGCCGGCTAAGATTATCTCTCTCTGTAATGATATCATGAATTTTAAGCAACTTGATCATGAACATGTTGCACAATCTTGGGAGAGAATGAAATTGATGATTAGAAATTGTCCCGCTCATTGCTCGAGTCTTTGGATGATTATACAAATCTTCTATGCAGGCTTGAATTTCGCTTCTAGAAATATATTGGACTCCGCCTCAGGTGGAACATTCATCGAAATAAAGTTAGGAGAAGCCACAAAACTCCTAGACAATATCATGATGAACTACTCTCAGTGGCACACTGAAAGGTCACCTACTAGTAAGAAGGTACACGCTATTGAAGAAATTAACTCGTTGAGTACTAAGATGGATGAGCTAATGAATTTGGTTGCTAGTAGAAGTGCTCCTTTAGATCCTAATGATATGCCCTTGTCTTCCTTGATTGAGAGCAGCAACGCTAGCTTGGACGTTAATTGTGTTGGTAGGAATATTTTTGGCAACAACAATGCTTTTAGAGGAAACTATGTTCCTAGGCCTTTTCCTAGTAATCCCTCTAATAACTTTGGCAACTCCTAAAACAATACTCATGGAAATTACAATAGATTACCCTCTCATCAAGAGAGTAATATCAAAGAGTTTGTCAACTCGCAAAAGATTTTCAATGCGTCCATAGAGGAAAAACTACTCAAAATTGATGATTTGGCTAAGAGCGTTGATAGAATGTCTAGTGATATTGATGCTTTGAAATTTAGATGTGCTCCTCCCAAGATCAATATGGATGAAACTTTGAAAGCTATGCGTGTTTCCATGAGTGAGAGCAAATAAAGAACCACCCAAATTCGTGCTAGACATGAATGGCTTAAAAAGGCGTGTTCTCGTGATAAGAATCACGAAGATCTTAAAGTGCTTGGTGTGACTCCCATTGAATCTTTGTTTTCTTGTGTCAAACCTAATTATGATGGGGCTGGATATGAATCCACTTTGGTTGAAAAAGGCCCCAATGATTCGGAGTCCATCTATCTTGATGCTAAAAGCATTGAAATTGGAGTAGAAGATATTAAAAGTTTGAGTAGTAATGAATATACTACTTTGGATTTCAAGGAATTCAATTATGATAGTTTCTCCTTGATTGAATGCATTTCCTTGATGCAATCCATGCTAAACTCTCCATACGCTTATAGCCAAAACAAGGCCTTTACCGATCATATCGTCGAAGCTATGATAAAATCTCTTGAAGAGAAACTTGAATTGGAAGTCTCTATTCCTAGAAAGCTTCATGATGAGTGGGAACCTACTATCAAAATCAAAATCAAAAACTATGAATGCAATGCTTTGTGTGATTTGGGTGCTAGCGTTTCCGCGATTCCAAAGTCTTTATGTGATGTTCTGGGTTTTAATGAGATTGAAGAGTGTTCTCTTAATTTGCATCTTGCAGATTCTACTGTCAATAAACCCATGGGAAGGATCAATGATGTCCTTATTATTGTAAATAGGAACTTTTTACCCATGGATTTCATTGTGCTTGACATTGATTACAATCCTACATGCCCTATTATTCTTGGTAGACCTTTCCTAAGGACTATCGGTGCTATCATCGATATGAAGGAAGGGAATATTAGATTTCAATTTCCTTTAAATAAGGGAATGGAGCACTTTCCTAAAAATAAAACAATATTTCCTTATGAATCCATGACGAGGGCTACTTATGGTTTGAGCACCAAAGACGATGATATGTGATTCTATCGCCTAATGCCTAGCTAAGGGCGTTAAACAATAGCGCTTGTTGGGAGGCAAACCAATGAATTTATTTATTTTTCTTTCTGTTTTGTTGCTTCCACACTATCATAATCCTGTTATGATTGTGTATTTTGTGTTTCTTTTCGTGTTTGAGCCAAGAAAAACCCTTATGACTAGTCTTGGTCAGGGTTTTTGATTCTGCTGGAAAAAGACAGAAACTTTTCGCTCACGAGATGATTTTTCATTTTTATTCAGAAAGATATTTTTAGTTGATTATTTGTTCTGCTGGTTTATATGCCTTTTCCTAGGCAATCGTAATTTTGCAGAATTTTTGAGGTAACAGAAGTATACGAAGTATGCAGATTGCTATAGACTGGTCTGTTTTTGACAGGTTCTGTTTTTGTTGAGTTGGTTGCTTGTTTTGATGAAACTACGGATAGTATCGGGGGGTACTAGCCATGGAAAAGTGAGAATACAATAATCTAACACTAATATAAATAGAAATCAAGATTTCTACAGTACCTAAAGGGGTGGTAGTTTGTTTTCTTGTGCTAATGATATCACGAGTTTCTGTTTAAGTTTTGTGTTGTGAAGTTTTCAAGTTTTGGGTGATGTTATCATGGACAAAGAGATAAGGAGTGGAAAGAGCTCAAGCTTGTGGATGACCAAGGCATCGCAAGCCAAATTCAAGGACACCAAAAAGCCTAAGCTTGGGATGCCCCGGAAAGGCATCCCCTCTTTCGTCTTCAATCCATCGGTAACATTACTTGGAGCTATATTTTTATTCACCGCATGATATGTGTTTTGCTTGGAGCGTATTGTATCGTAGGAGTATTTTCTTTTTGTTGTGTCACAATCATCCTTGTTGCACACCTTTAGAGAGAGACATGCACTCATCGTAATTTTGCTAGAATGCCCATCGTGCTTCACTTATATCTTTTGAGCTAGATAATTTTGCTCTATGTGCTTCACTTAGATCTTTTAGAGCACAGCGGTGCGTGATTTGGTAGTTGGCTTGTGCTGTGAAAGTAGTCCCAAAGGTGATAGGTACCCAAAGAGGATACAAAAACTTCCATCTTCATGTGTATTGAGTAGAAAGAGAAGTCTCGATTCCTCTCAGTTAGTTTTGAGACATGGATTTGGTAATATTCAGAGTTACGTTAGTAGGGTGTTGTGAATCTAGAAATACTTGTGTTGAAGTTAGTGATTCCCGTGGCATGCACGTATGGTGAACCGCTATGTTAGGAAGTCAGAGCATAATTGATCTATTGATTGTCATCCCTTGTGTTGAGGTCGGGATCGCGCGATGGTTAACACCTACCAACCCTTCCCCTAGGAGTATGCGTTTAGCACTTTGTTTCGATTACTAATAAAAACTTTCACAACAAGTATGTGAGTTCTTCATGACTAATGTGAGTCCATGGTATAGATGCACTTTCACCTTCCACCATTTCTAGCCTCTCTAGTACCGCGCAACTTTCGCCGGTACACAAACCCACCATATGCCTTCCTCAAAACAACCACCGTACCATATCTACCTACTATGGCATTTTCATAGCCATTCCGAGATATATTGCCATGCAACTCCCACCGTTCCGTCTCATGACTTGTGCCGTTACTCTCATATTTCCATTGCATGATCGTAAGATAGCTAGCGAGATGTTTCAACGTCATACACCAAGCTAGATCGTTGCACATCCCGGTACACTGCCGGATGCATTTCCCATAGAGTCATCATCGTTCTAAGCTTTGAGCTGTGAGTAAATAAAAGTGTGATGATCATCATTATTAGAGCATTGTCCCATGTGAGGAAATATATAAAATAATAGACCAAAGAGCCCAAATAAAAAACTAAAAGAAAAAAAAGAGGCCCAAGTGCCCAAAATAAAAGAGAAGAGAGAAAAAGAGAGAAGGGACAATGCTACTATCTTTTTCCACACTTGTGCTTCATAATAGCACCATGTTCTTCATGATTGAGAGCCTCTCGTTTTGTCACCACCATATACTAGTGGGAGTCATTATTATATAACTTGGCTTGTATATTCCAATGATGGGCTTCCTCAAAATTTCCCTAGGTCTTCGTGAGCAAGCAAGTTGGATGCACACCCACTAGTTCTCCTTTTGAGCTTTCACATACTTATAGCTCTAGTGCATCCCTCGTATGGCAATCCCTACTCATTCACATTGATATCTATTAATGGGCATCTCCATAGCCCTTTGATACGCCGAGTCAATGTGACAATCTCCTCCTTTTTGTCTCACAACCACCACCACACTCTATTCCACCTATAGTGTTATATCCATGGCTCACGCTCATGTATTGCGTGATAGTTATAAAAAGTTTGAGAAAGTGAGAGTGCGAAAACAATTACTTGACCAATACCGGGGTTGTGCATGATTTACATTAGTTGTGTGAGGACGATGGAGCATAGCCAGACTATATGATTTTGTAGGGATAACTGTCCTTGGCCTTGTTATTTTGAAAGTTCATGATTGCCTTGCTAGTTTGCTTGAAGTATTATTGTTTTCATGTCAATAGCAAACTGTTGTTTTGAATCTTACGGATCTGAACATTCATGTCACATGAAAGAAGTTACAAAGGACAAATATGCTAGGTAGCATTCCACATCAAAAATTCATTCTTTATCACTTCCCTACTTGAGGACGAGCAGGAGTTAAGCTTGGGGATGCTTGATACGTCTCCAACGTATCTATAATTTTTGATGGTTCCATGCTATTATATTGTCAACTTTGGATGTTTTATATGCATGAATATGCTATTTTTATATCTTTTTTTGGACTAACCTATTAATTCAGTGCCAAGTGCCAATTTCTGTTTTTTCCGTGTTTTTGACCCTTTTTTAGACGGAGTCCAAATGGAATAAAACTTTACTATGATTGGTTTTGGACCAAAAGAGACCCCCGAAGGTTTGGAAGAAGGCTAGAAGAGCCACGAGGGAGTCACAAGCCCGGGAGGCGCGACCACCCCCCTATGCCGCACCTACCAGGCTTGTGACCTCCTCGTGGGCCCAACCGACATAACTCCACCGCCATAAATTCCTATAAATTCAGAAACCCCCAGAAAGAAATCTAGATCGGGAGTTCCGCCGCCGCAAGCCTATGTAGCCACCAATCTGGAGCCCGTTCCGGCACCCTGCCGGAGGGTGAACCCATCTCCGGTGGCCATCTTCATCATCCCGGCAATCTCCATGACGACGAGGGAGTAGTTTTCCCTCGGGGCTGAGGGTATGTACCAGTAGCTATGTGTTTGATCTCTCTCTCTTGTGTTCTTGAGATGTCTTGATCTCGATGTACCGTGGGCTTTGCTACTATAGTTGGATCATATGATGTTCTTCCCCCTCTCCCTTCTTGTAATGAATTGAGTTTCCCCTTTGAAGTTATCTTATCGGATTGAGTCTTTGAGAACACTTGATGTATGTCTTGCACGTGTCTATCTGCACTGATCAACTTGCGGGTTCGTGACATTGGGAACCTATGCATATGGGTTGGCACACGTTTGATCCATGTGAGTACTCGATGTATGTTTTGGTGATCAACTTGCGGGTTCGTGACATTGGGAACCTATGCATAGGGGTTGGCACACGTTTTGACTCTCCGGTAGAAACTTTGGGGCAATCTTTGAAGTTCTATGTGTTGGTTGAATAGATGATTCTAAGATTATGTGATGCATATCGTATAATCATGCCCACGAATACTTGAGGTGATAATGGAGTATCTAGGTGACATTAGGGTCTTGGTTGATATGTATCTTAAGGTGTTATTCTAGTACGAACTCTATGATGGATCGAACGGAAAGAATAGCTTCGTGTTATTTTACTATGGACTCTTGAATAGATCGATCAGAATGAATAACTTTGTGGTGGTTTCGTACCCGACAATAATCTCTTCGTTTGCTCTCCGCTATTAGTGACTTTGGAGTGACACTTTGTTGCATGAGGGCTAGTTATATGATCCAATTATGTTATCTTTGTTCAGAGAACTTCACTAGTGAAAGTATGAACCCTAGGGCTTGTTTCCACGCATTGCAATACCGTTCGTGCTCACCTTTGTTACTAGTTAGCTTGCTATTTTTGTAATTTCAGATTACAAAAACCTATATCTACCATCCATATTGCACTTGTATCACCATCTCTTCGCCGAACTAGTGCACCTATACAACTTACCGTTGTATTGGGTGTGTTGGGGACACAAGAGACTCTTTGTTATTTGGTTGCAGGGTTGCTTGAGAGAGACCATCTTCATCCTACGCCTCCCGCGGATTGATAAACCTTAGGTCACCCACTTGAGGGAAAATTGCTACTGTCTTACAAACCTCTGCACTTGGAGGCCCAACAACGTCTACAACAAGAAGGTTGCATAGTAGACATCAGTGACCTCAGCAAGTGACAGAAGGGGCAGCGAGGCACGCATCATGTTGTTGCCATCAAGGGTAAAAAGATGGGGTTTTCATTATTGGTTTGAGATTATCCCTCTACATCATGTCATCTTGCTTAAGGCGTTACTCTGTTCGTCATGATCTCAATACACTAGATGCATGCTGGATAGAGGTCGATGTGTGGAGTAATAGTAGTAGATGCAGAAAGTATCGGTCTACTTGTCTCGAACGTGATGCCTATATGTATGTTCATTGCCTTAGATATCGTCATGACTTTGCGCGGTTCTATCAATTGCTCGACAGTAATTTGTTCACCCACCGTAATATTTGCTATTTTGAGAGAAGCTTCTAGTGAGAACTATGGCCCCCGGGTCTACTCCACACCATATTTTCAGCCTTACTCTTTTACTTCATTGCACTTTCCGCCTTCAGATCTCACTTTGCAATCAATCCTGAAGGGATTGACAACCCCTTTATAGCGTTGGGTGCAAGCTCTTTTGTGTTTGCGCAGGTACTCTGGAGTTGACGAGATTCTCCTACTCGATTGATACCTTGGTTCTCAAACTGAGGGAAATACTTACTCCTCATGTGCTGCACCACCCTTTCCTCTTCAAGGGAAAAACCAACGCAAGCCCAGTCTCCGTTAACATGTCAATTTTTAGCGCTGTTGTCTGTTGCCGTAGCACTACACACGTTTCTGTAGCACGGTTCACATGCACACGCTACGGGTAGTTAGCAGTAGCGCTTTCTTTTAATAGGCGCTACTGGTAAGATTCTGTGTATAAGCTTTTCCCTAGTAGTGTCTTTTTCTCTCATTCAATTTTTCTCCTCTTTTTTATTATGGTGGGATGATTTGGCTGCCCCCATTTATATTTTATCACTATGACAATGCTCTAATAATGATGATCATCACACTTTTATTTAATGACAACTCAATATGAAAACTGATAGGACGATATGACTACGTATGAATGCCTTTGGAAGTGTGCGAGGATGTGCAAATATCTAGCGTGAGATGTATCAAAAATATGATGAACGGTGGCTTTGCCACAAATACTATGTCAGCTCAATATGATCATGCAAAGCATTATGATGGTGAACAAACAAGTTATGTGAAGCGACGATGTCATTTCATTGGCAATATATCTCCAAATGGCTACAAAAATGCCATGATAGGTAGGCAAGGTGGATTTTTTGAGGAGGTTATAAAAAGGTTTATGTGCAAGAGAGCGTGCCATGTCATGGGATTTGGATGCACCGGCGAAAGTTGCACTGATCCTCAAGGTGAGAAGGGGCGATGCACGGTACCGAAGAGGCTAGCAAATATGAGGATGTGAGATTGCGTATGTCCATGGTGTCACATTAGTCATGACAAACTCATGTACTTATTGCAAAGTTTTATTAGTTTTATAAAAAATCAAAGTACTACTCGCATGCCCCGAGGGAGAGGGTTGGTAGGAATTAACCATCGTGCGACTCCAACTCAAAACAACACTAGGATTTCAATGAGGAATAGAAATGCTCACACATCATCACCATGACTTTTTAATTTTTTACATGAACAAGAAATTTGACATCTCTTAATATCGAAACCTATATGAATTAGTAATAATGCACTCACAACTTTTCCATATCACCACATCAATATCATTAACCCACATTTTCTCTATATGTGCTACATGATGGTTTTAATTATCACTCATTGAATACACATTAATTTTGATCTAGTCTTATGACCATGCAAATTACCATCACTATTTATCCAGATCTGAAAAAAATATAAGTGAAGAACGAAAGCATAATATTTCTATAAAATCTACACGCCAGCGTGCTAAAAAATATATAAGTGAAGTACTAGAGCAACTACTAAGCTCAAAAGATATAAGTGAAGCACATAGCATATTCAAAAAATTGTGCTGATGTGGTATCTCTCTCAAATAGTTGTGTCGAGCAAACAATGATTGTGGCAAATTGAAAGTAAAAGAAAGAAAAAAGCAAACGGCGCTCCAAGCAAAACTCATATCATGTGATGAATAAAAATATAGCTCCAAGTAACATACCGATGGATTGAGATGAAAAGAGGGGATGCCTTCCGGGGCATGCCCAAGCTTAGACACTACTGCTACTCAATCCTTTGTCCCCAAGTTAGGCTTTTGCTGCTACTCAATCCTTTGTCCATCTGGATAGTACCAAAACTTGAAAACTTCAATCACATAAAACTCATCAAAACTTTGTGAGATCTGTTAGTATAAGCAACATATCAAATCCTTTCAGGTGTTGTTATAAGTTGATTCTTATTTTATTTTATCATAGGGTACTGTGCACTAACTCCTCCATGGCTTATACCACCTTATACAATCCATAGCATCATCAAAACAAGTAAACTACGAAGCAAAAACAGAATCTGACTGAAACAAAACAGTTTGTAGTAATCTGTAATGAACCTATACTTATGTAACTCCAAAAATTCTAAAAATTTAGGACGAACTGAGGAATTTGTATAGAAATGATGTGTAAAACATTCAGCTTAGAAATACGTTCTAGTAAAATCAGAGAAATTCTATACTTAACGGCAAAGTTTCTATTTTTTGTACCGTATCATTTCGACTCACCATGCAAATCACCCCAAAGGCTTTACTTGGTAGAAACACTAATTAAAACATTAAAACACAATCATTACAATGCAATAATCATGTTATCACAAACTAACAGAAAGTAAAAACAAAAATAAGTATAACTATTGGGTTGCCTCCCAACAAACGCTATTGTTTTATGCCCCTAGCGATGCATATTGCATAGTTTCTAGTGTTGTTATCTTTGACACTCCATCCACAAGTAGCTCTCATGATTGATTCATATGGTCGCCTGATACTTGTGATGTGCGTCAGTTTTTTCGTGAAGAGGAACGGGTTGTCGCAACATAATGTGGGTAAGTATATCCTCTGTTACGTAACCAAGGTTTATCGAACCAATAGGAATATCAACCACAACCGTCTCCAGTAGCTGCACACAAAGGAGAAGCAACTTACCCCCAACGCGGGCAAGAGGGATGGAAATCCTATTGTCTTGTTATTTGCAAGAAAGTGAGGTGTGCAGATAATTGTAGATAGCAAGATAAAATAAAAAAAACAAGTAAATGACAACAAGGTATTGAAGGTTTTATCAATATGTTGTGAATACACCCGTGGGCCATAGTTTTCCCTAATGGAATCTCTCATGAAAAATAGCATATGATGGGTAAACAAATTACTGTTGGGCAATTGACAAAAAACGGATAGTTATGCAATATTCATGACTATGGTCATGTGTAGATAGGCATCACGTTCATAAACAAATAGCCCGACTCCTGCTTGCACCTATTTCTACTACTCCACTTATCGACCGCTATCCAGCATGCATCTAGAGTATTAAGTAAAACATAGTAATGCGTGGAGAATGATGACATGATGTAGACAAAGTAAACTCAAGCAAAATGAATAAATCCCATGAATAAACCCCATCGTTTTGTCCATAGTAGCGGCAACACAAAGACGCATCTTGTCCCATTATGTCACTTGGATATAGAAATTTGTTAGGTTGAACCTACCACAATGCACCTCTCTTACCGAAGAAATATCGATCTAGTTAGCCAAACTATTTCAATAGATCCGAGAGAATTAGGAAGCTATCATAATCATGCACATAAGAATCATATAAGTATTGAGAGGAGACTTCAATATTTATCATGCATAATATGAGCATAAACCCATAATTCATCGGATCCCAGCGAATGCACCGCACAAAAGGAATTACATCATATGGATCAAAGTGAAGATGCGGTGATCATTGTATTGAAGATCAAAGAGAGATAGATTACCATCTAGATACTGGCTATGGAACCGCAGGTCTGTGGTGAACTACTCACACATCATCATGAGGGCAGCAAGGTTGATGAAGAGGCTCTCCGGGATCGACCCCCTCCGACAGGGTTCTAGAATGGAGCTCCAGATGGCCTCCTGCCGAAACAGAGACTTGCAGCGGCGTAAGAAGTGTTTCGGGACTCCCTATGATGTTTTTAGGGTAGATGAGAATTTATAAGCCAGAGAACGGAGTTGGTAGGCCCACGAGGGAGGTGTTGGAATTATGCCCTAGAGGAAATAATAAATATAGTTATTATTATAATTCCTGTATCAAGATGATCGTTTATTATCCGTGCTATAATTGTATTGAATGAAGACTCATTTACATGTGTGGATACATAGACGAAACACCGTCCCTAGCAAGCCTCTAGTTGGCTAGCCAGTTGATCAAAGATAGTCAGTGTCTTCTGATTATGAACAAGGTGTTGTTGCTTGATAACTGGATCACGTCATTAGGAGAATCACGTGATGGACTAGACCCAAACTAATAGACGTAGCATGTTGATCGTGTCATTTTGTTGCTACTGTTTTCTGCGTGTCAAGTATTTATTCCTATGACCATGAGATCATATAACTCACTGACACCGGAGGAATGCTTTGTGTGTATCAAACGTCGCAACGTAACTGGGTGACTATAAAGATGCCCTACAGGTATCTCCGAAGGTGTTAGTTGAGTTAGTATGGATCAAGACTGGGATTTGTCACTCCGTGTGACGGAGAGGTATCTCGGGGCCCACTCGGTAATACAACATCACACACAAGCCTTGCAAGCAATGTAGCTTAGTGTAAGTTACTAGATCTTGTATTACGGAACGAGTAAAGAGACTTGCCGGTAAACGAGATTGAAATAGGTATGCGGATACTAACGATCGAATCTCGGGCAAGTAACATACCGAAGGACAAAGGGAATGACATACGGGATTATATGAATCCTTGGCACTGAGGTTCAAACGATAAGATCTTCGTAGAATATGTAGGATCCAATATGGGCATCCAGGTCCCGCTATTGGATATTGACCGAGGAGTCTCTCGGGTCATGTCTACATAGTTCTCGAACCCGCAGGGTCTGCACACTTAAGGTTCGATGTTGTTTTATGCGTATTTGAGTTATATGGTTGGTTACCGAATGTTGTTCAGAGTCCCGGATGAGATCACGGACGTCATGAGGGTTTCTAGAATGGTCCGGAAACAAAGATTGATATATAGGATGACCTCATTTGATTACCGGAAGGTTTTCGGAGTTACCGGGAATGACGAATGGGTTCCGGGAGTTCACCGGGGGGGGGGGGGGGGGGCAGCCCACCCCGGGGAAGCCCATAGGCCTTGAGGGTGGCGCACCAGCCCTTAGTGGGCTGGTGGGACAGCCCAAAAGGGCCCTATGCGCCTAGGAAAGAAAATCAAAGAGAAAAAAAAGGAGGAGGTGGGAAGGGAAGGAAGGACTCCCACCCACCAAACCAAGTCCAACTCGGTTTGGGGGGGGGGAGCCTTCCCCCCTTGGCTCGGCTGACCCCCTTGGGGCTCCTTGAGCCCCAAGGCAAGGTCCCCTCCCTCCCACCTATATATACGGAGGTTTTAGGGCTGATTTGAGACGACTTTTCCACGGCAGCCCGACCACATACCTCCACGGTTTTTCCTCTAGATCGCGTTTCTGCGGAGCTCGGGCATAGCCCTGCTGAGACAAGGTCATCACCAACCTCCGGAGCGACTTCATGCTGCCGGAGAACTCTTCTACCTCTCCGTCTCTCTTGCTGGATCAAGAAGGCCGAGATCATCGTCGAGCTGTACATGTGCTGAACGCGGAGGTGCCGTCCGTTCGGTACTAGATCGTGGGACTGATCGCGGGATTGTTTGCGGGGCGGATCGAGGGACGTGAGGACGTTCCACTACATCAACCGCGTTCACTAACGCTTCTGCTGTACGATCTACAAGGGTACGTAGATCACTCATCCCCTCTCGTAGATGGACATCACCATGATAGGTCTTCGTGCGCGTAGGAAACTTTTTGTTTCCCATGCGACGTTCCCCAACAGGAGGCACAAGCCATCAACCCCCAGGCCGCGCCCTATTATCTTGTGGGCCCCTCTTGAGGCCTCTGGCTTCTTGCGATGCTCGTTGGTCTTATTTTGGTCTAGAAAAAATCACCAAAAAGTTTCACGGCATTTGGACTTTGTTTGGTATGGAAAACCTGAAAAGTGAAACACACACAGAAAAGAGCAACTGGCACTGGGCACTGGGTCAATTGGTTAGTGCTAAAAATAAAATAAATTGGTAAATAAATAACCTAAAAGTATTCTAGAATGATAATATATCAACATTCAACAATGAAAAATTATAGATACGTTGGAGATGTATCAAGCATCCCCAAGCTTAATTCCTGCTCATCCTCGAGTTGGTAAATGATAAAAATAGAATTGATGTGACATGCTATCCATAATGTAGCCTTATCCATGTACGCTCATTGAGAAACGATGGATTAACAAATATTAACATAACAATACTTATAGGTGTAAGCAGCAAATCATTAATATTTCGAAGTATACGATCCTCAAAGATTGTCTTACCCCTATCCATCTTTATTATATTAGCAAGGCATGTCTCCATCTTCACCACATTAATTCAAATTTCAAGCTCCACGTAATCCAAGTCAGGCAATTGGATCGTACTTTTTCAATATGCATCAACCTTTTATTCTTCACGCAATACATGAGTGTGAACCATTGGACATATCATAAAGGTGGAATAGAATATGGTGGTAGGTTACAAAGGGGTAAAAGTGCAGAAGATAGTATCACATCAATTAGGCATACCAATGAGCTATAGAGATGCTCATCAATAGATATCGATGCAAGGAGTAGGGATTGCCATGCAAATGATGCACAAGTGCTATAAGTGTATGGAAGCTCCACTGAAGCTAAGTGGGGTGTGCATCCAACTTGCTTTCTTATGAAGACCTCGGGCATTTAAGGAACCCCTTCATCGGAATATACAAGCCAATTTTATGAAAAAGTGATTCCCACTAGCATATGAATGATATAACATGAGACTCTCTATATGAAGAACAAGGTTCCACTTTGAGGCACAAGTGTGGTAAAGGAGAGTAGCAAAGAACCTTCTATCTTTTTCTATCATTCATTTTTTTCTCTTTTTTTATGGTGGGCTCATTTGGCCTCCCCCATTTCTATTTCCTCACCTGGACAATGCTCTAATAATGATGTCATCACACTTTTATTTACTTACAACTCAATATGAATAATGATAGGACGATATGACTATGTTTGAATGCTTCTCAGGGTGTATCTGTGTGTGCGAAGATCTAGCTTGACATGTATTAAAAATGTGATGAACGCTGGATTTTCCACAAATACTATGGCAACTCTATATGACCATGCGAAGCATTATTATGATGGACGAACTAGTCATGTAAAATGGTGATGGCATTTGCATGGCAATATATGTCAGAGTGGCTATGGAAATGCCATGATAGGTAGGTATGGTGGCTATTTGGAGGAGGATATAAAAAATGTGCAAGAGAGCGTGCCATGTCATGGGGTTTGGATGCACCGGCGAAAGTTGCACCGGTCCTCAAGGTGAGAACGGGCGATGCACGATACAGAATAGGCTAGCAAATATGAGGAGGTGATATTGCGTATGTCCATGGTGTCACATTAGTCATGAATAACTCATGTAATTATTGCTAAGTTGTATAATTTCTATCACAAATCAAAGTACTACTCGCATGCCCCCAGGGAGAGGGTTGATTGGAATTAACCATCACGCGACTCCAGCTCAAAACAAAACTAGGATTTTAATGAGGTACAGAAATGGTCACACATCATCACCATGTCGTTTTAATTTTGTAGATCAACAAGTAGTTTTAACATCTATTATTATCGACACCTATGTGAATTAATAATAATGCACTCACACCTTTTTTTTATCACCGCATTAAAATCATTAACCCACAATTTCTCTCTATGTGCTACATGATGGTTTTAATTATCACTCATTGAAAACCCATTATTTTTATCTAGTCTTATGACCCATGAAAATTACCATCACTATTTTTCCAAATCTGAAATAAATATAGGTGAAGAACGAGAGCATAATATTTCTATAAAATCTACATGCCACCATGCTCAAAAATATATAAGTGAAGTACTAGAACACCTGCTAAGGTCAAAAGATTAAGTGAAGCACATAGAATATTCTAACAAATTTTATGATGTGGTATCTCTCTCAAATAGGTGTGTCCATAAAAACATGACTGTAGAAAACTGAAAGTAAAAGCACACGAAAGCAAAACATAGATTATGTGATGAATGAAAACATAGCTCCAAGAAACATACAGATGGATTGAGACGAAAAGAGGGGATGCCTTCTGAGGCATCCACAAGCTTAGACGTTTGAGTCTTCCTAGAATATTACCTTGGGGTTCATTGGACATCCCCAAGATTCGCCTTTTTCTTCTCCTCAATCCTTTTTTCATCGGGATAGTACCCAAAACTTGAAAACTTTAATAACATAAAACTCAACAAAACTTTTTTTGACTGTAAACTATAGGGGACTCCCCCAACAATTCAACTTTATTATCAAAGAGAGTTACAAATTACATAGATTACAAGTGGTAATCAAAACTGGAAAACAGTAAAAGAGACTACATTACAATACCTCAAGGAGGTAGGAAAGAGATCCAGCTCAATAACTCATCTCTAAAGACATCTCAATAACTCAACAAATCTTCGTGAGATCCGTTAGTATAAGCAACATATCAAAACTTTCAGGTTCTTTTATAAGTTGATTCTTATTTTATTTAAGCATATGATACGTATCGTAACTCCTCCATGGATTATACCCCCGATACAATCCATAACATCATCAAAATAAGCAAACTATGCAAGCAAAAATAGAATCTAACTGAAACACAACATTCTGTAGTAATTTGTAATGAACCTATACTTATGTAACTCCAAAAATTCTGAAAAATTAGGAATATGGTGTAAAAAATTCAGCCTAAAAATACATTCCAGTAAAATCAGAGAAATTCTGCACTAGTCGTTGAAGTGTTCTTTTTGCATCGTATCAATTCTACTCATCATGTAAATCATCCCAAAGGCTTTACTTGGAACAAACACTAATTAAAACACAAAAATGCAATCATTACAGAGGAAATAATCATGTTATCACAAACTAACTCAACGTAAAAATACAAAATAAAGATAACTATTGCGTTGCCTCCCAACAAGCGCTATTATTTTTTGCCCCTAGCTAGGCATATTGCATAGTTTCAAGTGTTGTCATGTTTGACACTCCACCCATAAGTGTATCTCATGATTTCCTCATATGGTGGCCTAATTCTATTTCTAGGGAAGTGTTCCATTCCTTTCTTTAATGGAAATTGGAACCTTATATTTCCCTCTTTCATATAAATGATTGCACCTATAGCTCGTAGGAAGGGTCTTCCAAGTATAATTGGACAAGTAGGGTTGCAATCAATATCAAGCACAATGGAATCGATAGTCACATAATTTTTATTTGCAATTATCATCACATCATTTATTCTACCCCAAGGGTTTCTTAATGGTAGAATCCGCAAGATGCAAGTTTAGGGAACACTCTTCAATATTGGTGAGACCAAGCACATCACATGAAGTTTTAGGTATAGTTGAAACACTAGCACCAAGGTCACACAAATTACTGCATCAAGATTTATTTATCTTAATTTTGATAGTATGTTCCTAGTCATCATGCAACTTTCTAGGTATAGTAACTTCAAGCTCAAGTTTCTCATCATAAGCTTTTACCATAGCTTCCATTATATGTTGAGTAAAAGCTTCGTTTTGTTCATAAGCATTGGGTGAGCTAATAATGGATTGAAGAAAGTAATTACATTCTACTAAAGAGAAATTATCATAATTAAAGTCCTTGTAATCCAAAATAGTGGGCACATTACTAGTTAAAGTTTTTACCTCTCCAAACCCACTTTTTCAGTTTTAATTAAAACCATCACCCTCCAAAAAAATGGGACGCTCCTTTACTAGGGTTGACTCATATACATGCCCTTTATCATTACATTCAGAGAAGTAAACAAAGATTCAATAGGAGAAGTACCAATCATTTTAAGATCTTCATCATGATTCCGGTAAATCTAGGTGGAAGAGCTTTTTCTAGGAATTCTCGCTTAGCTTTCAATTTAGCGGTCCTCTCCTTACTCTCATTAATAGAAATTTGGATGGATTTGATATTTTCATTAAAATAGTTCATAGGAGGCAATGCTTTTTTAAGAGTTTCTACATCGAGAGCAATCCTATCCATGTTTTTAGCCAATGTATCAACTACATGCAATTTTTCTTCTACCATAGCATTGAAAACTTTTTGAGAATTAATGGATTCTTTTATTGTGTTCTCAAGATCAAAGGGTATCCTATTAGAATTTATAGAGGAATTTCCATAAGAATTACCATAAGAATTTCCATAACCTTTAGGATTATTACCGGGATATGACCTAGCATTGAAATTACCACTATAAGCATTGTTGTTGAAATTTTCTCACAAGTCAAAATTCACATTAATAGCATCATTAATTTTTCAATCAAGGTAGACAAGGTGACGGTGCATGTATGTACACTGTCACCTACGAGACTTTGTAGGTACCTTTCGTGGTTCGGCGGGGAGGTCGTATCACATAAAGAGCAGAGAGCATGGAACAACATGACGATGAGACTCGGGTTTTTTAACCAGGTTAGGGCCGTTGCGAAGCGTAAAATGCTACTCCTGGTTTGGTGGAGTGATTGGGGAAGATGAAGTTGCCCGGAGCTATGCCACGACAAGGGTTGCCGGGGGAAGCTAGCACACGCGTACACTTTCGCTTGGCTCTAACCTAGCAAGCGTCGAATCCCTAAGCGTTCGAATACAAGGGTTCGAATCGCCAAAGATCTGAATCCTTTCCTAGGTTGCCTCGAGCCTCCTTTTATAGCTCAAGGGGCGTCCACAGTGGAAGCTAACATGATTAGATAGCCAACAGTGCTATCATACCTAACTCTAGCACTTACGACAGACCACCATAAATGCGGCCTTATGTGGCGAGCGAGGGTGCGTTCCCGGCATGCCTCTGCCACCCGTGAGCTGCCCACAGTTTGAGGTCTTGACACGTCTGTGGACGGGTGCCAACAGACCTTAACTTGTCTTCTGGCGCGACGCCACTTAGCTAGCGAGAGCCACCTAGCCACCCGAGGGCTCGACACCTCATCGACAAGTGACTGGTGTAGCGATGAGGTGGAGTTGTGGTAGACTAGCTCACACCTGTCAGGGGAGGTGCCTCGCCGGGTATTGGTCTTCTTGATGCGCTCCTTTGCTTCTCATGGAGCGGCTCCTCTCGCCTTCTCCCGGCTTAGAGGGGGTGGTAGCATTCCCTGGCAGCCTTAGTTGCCGGGCCGGCGGCTCGTCATCCATGCACAAGTCAGGTGAAATAGACACCCCTATTTGTGTACCCCACCAGAAGCCCCCAAGCTGGACCCATATGTGTCGTTGGGCATGTTGGGTTAGGCTCCCCCAATGCGCGGACACGAGTAGAGGAACCGCTATCCTTCCCACGACCCACGTCCACTCCGCGCAGTTAGCGCAGGTCGTGGGGTCGCCGAACAATAGCTGTTATGGGGCAACGAAAAAGGGGAACCACCGGTAAGCAATCGACAGTTCCATGCAGCGATAGCAAAGAGCCAGCCCCCAACGTGTGCCCCCATACATAAGGAAGGGTTCCCGAGAAGGGTGCGCTGCTCATTCACAATTGCTTTTCCGTCCCTTATCCTATCCTTCCTCCTCCAACCAAGAAGCCATCTTCGTCGCTGATGTTCCCTTCACGAGCATTGCCGAATCACTCACTGCTTAAGGGTGATTGGGAAGAAGACGACCAACATGAAGGGGAAGCAGACAGCCGAGGCGAAGGCGCACGCCGCTGATGAGAAGAAGAGAAGGACAGAGGAAGCAGAGAGGCGACATCGGGGAGATGTGGTTTTCTGCTCGTCGAATCTGGACCCCAATACCTTGATTGCTAGGTATGCCTACATGCGGGGATCGAGACAAAGGGGCACGGGGCGCCCGCAGTTCTGTCGGATATCCCCAAGGAGAAGATGCCATCAGATTCGTACCGCTTCTTGTGTGCGTACTTCTACTGCGGCATCTCTCCCCCTTCCTCGGATTTCTTCTGCGCCATGATGGCGACATATGGATTCCATCTCCTAGATTTCACGCCAATGCATTGGTGTCCATGGCGATCTTTGCCCACTTGTGCGAGAACTTCGTCGAAGTTGCCCCCAACGTGGATTTGTTGAGGCACTTTTTCATCCCCCGGATTGACGACAAGAATCACCGCTCGGGGAATGTCAGCTGGATTCCTCAGACCAAGAAGGATGGATGGGGGTGCCTTCTAGGCCAATACCGCGGGAAGTGTGAAGACTGGAGGGGCGACTGGTGTTGGATCAAAGATGCCAAAGCCCCCGAGTTCTATCCCGCACGGACAACTTGCGTATTGCTTGGCAATGAATGGAGTAGCTTGGGTTTCTCCGATGAAAAGCTTCGCCCGGCGCTGCACAACATCAGCCGCCTCAAAGCTGTCGGGCTGACCATCCAACATGTCGGAGCTGACTTCCTTCAGCGCTGCATCGCCGCACTGCAGAAGAGGGACATGTTCGCATGGGAGTACAAAGGTCGTACCGACTGGATGCAGCCGTACCCATGGACCATTAACAATGTGACGGTCTATGGACATGGTTGGCTGTGCGACTATTTGTTTAACGAAATGGGGCCATTCCATCTGCTGGCAAGGGTCGTCCCCAATATCAACTCTTCCAGGAACCAGATTCTATAGTGGATGCCAGATTGCAATGCCTCCGGGGTCGAGCCAGACTGGGCCTTGCCTTCTCTGGAGGACGAGATGGCGTGGCTCTGCAATTTGAAGGAAAGGGCCACCAACGAAGATGAAAACATGACCGCGCCTACTAGGGATGCGGAGAGGGCTTTCATTGCTTCCCGGGTTGCGGAGGACAGACAATTCAGGGCCTCCAAGGGCATGGCCTCTGAAGGGGAGGAGAGGTCTGGAGGAAGCGACTCTTACGGGGAGGAAGACGAGAACCCTTCCCCGGAGGATGCTATCGGGCTGGAGCCCGCCGGGGAAATGCTCTCTTGACCGAGGGTGAGGCAGAGAAGGTGACGGAGCCAGCCGCGCAGGAAGAGGAGTTCGAGGAGGGCCCTCAAGCTCCAGAGCTTGGGCGACGTCTTCGCCAGCGCGTCGGTCAGGAAGTGGTGGCCCCCACGCCTCCATGAGTTCTCGTGAGGAGGAAGGAAATGACCTCCAATGGAAAAGGATGCGTGGCAACAAGTCACCAGTCCCCCCGCCTTTCTCAACCCAAGGTTTCTCCCGCCAAGCGACAGAAGATCATGGGGGTGGAACCCAGCCCCCCGTCGAGCCCAACTTCTCCACCGGGATTGCCCCTGGCCGAGGCTCCAACCCTGCCGCCAAATCCCGCTCCACCAACTCTGAAGATGGGCAGGTCAACTCCGCCACCTGCAACATACGAGTTCAGATCCATGCTCAGGGATTTGGAGTAAGTACTCTGACCACCAGTGTTGTCAAAGTTCTCCTCTTCATTTCTTTTTTTGATGCCTCAATTAACTTGGCGTGATCATTGTCTTGACAGGGAAGAGGACGATGTCACGCCCAAAATGCGACCCTATCCTCAATTTGGCACGAGGGCCTCGTCAGGGATAGAAGCGCATCTCGTCGTGTTGCAAGAATGGATATCGTTACAAGTACATGTACTGAAAAGAAGAAATATATAAAGAGAGTTGGCTTACACTCGCCACAAGCTATATCAGAGTCACATCAGTACATTACATAAATATCAAGAGTAAGAGCACGGTCCGACTACGGACGAAAACAAATGACAAAAGAAGAACGACGTCCATCCTTGCTATCCCAGGCTGCCGGCCTGGAACCCATCCTAGATCGATGATGAAGAAGAAGAAGAAGCAACTCCAAATGATCAATCAACGCGCTCGTGTCATGTAACCTTTACCTGTACCTGCAACTGGTGTTGTAGTAATCTGTGAGCCACAGGGGACTCAGCAATCTCATTTCCAAAGGTATCCAGACTAGCAAAGCTTAATGGGTGAGGTATGGTTAAGTGGTGAGGATTGCAGCAGCGGCTAAGCATATATTTGGTGGCTAAACTTACGAGTACAAGAAATAAGAGGGGGAAGATCTACGCATAACGGACATGAACTACTGATGATCAAATGAATGATCCTGAACACCTACCTACGTCATACATAACCCCATCGTGTCCTCGATCGGAGTAAGAACTCACGAAAGAGACAGTCACGGTTACGCACACAATTGGTAAGTTTTAATTAAGTTAACTTCAAGTTATCTAGAACCAGTGTTAAACAAAGTTTCCACGTTGCCACATAACCGCGGGCACGGCTTTCCGAAAGATTTAACCCTGCAGGGGTGCTCCAACTAGTCCATCACAAATTACCACAAGCCGCATAGAAATCCTCAATCACGAAGCTCGCAATCTCGTCGGATTCCCTAGTGGAAAACCTCAACTCTGAGATTACCAAAGCATCACCGGAATCCGGATGCACAAGATATTTCATCAAAGATAAAACTAATCCAGCAAGGCCGCCCGACGTGTCGACGATCCCGATAGGAGTCGCGTACCTCGTTCTCAGGACACGGCGGATGGGTCACACTAGGAGAACCAAACCTCGGTTTGCCCCGCGGTGGCCCCATAGTCTGCCAATTTGGACCAAAACTCATGCGGAGCACTGGCCCGGGGGTTGATTAAATTATCCTCGGGGTCCGAAAAGTCCCTATGCAATTTTATTAGGTGTTTAGGCAAATGTAGTACCAAAGTTGGGCCTTACCAGACCAGCTTTAATCTAAAACGAATTATCAAGGGGGTCCCCATAACAACCCCGATCATGTTAGGAGCGCTCATTTATGGAACATAACACCGGTAGCCGGTAACTAAAGGGGGCAAAGGTGGAACAAAACACCAGGCTAGAAAGGCCGAGCCTTCCACCTTTTACCAAGTATATAGGTGCATTAAATTAAATAGCCTTTAATATGGTGATATAACAAAGAACCCATGTTTTCACATGGAAGCATCTGCACCTGCAACTAGCAACACTATCAACAGGGTTAAGCAAGCAGTAACATAGCCAATCAGTGGTTTGCTAGGTCGAACAGGTTGAAGGTTTCATGGCATTGTTGAGATGCTGATATTTAACATGTGGTAGGCAACGAGACATAACGACAGAAACGATATAACTAGCATGGCAATGATAGTAATGGTATCTAGGGAAATGATCAGCTTGCCTGAGATCCCGCTTGGAAGAAGAATGACTCCGTGAAGCAGACGAACCGACGTAGTCGAACGGTCCTCACATCCGACACGCTTGCGGAACTCTATCGAGACGGAGCAAACCGGAAACACAAATCAACACACGGAATTCACCACACGATGCACAACACAAATGATGCATGAGCTACGGAATACATGCAAGTCACGGCATGACAAATCACACAATCACACCTACACATTAAGTGAAGTTCAATATGCACGAGTTGCATATTGACAAAACTCCACGTTAATTATTTAGTTCACTCCCGGTTATCTACACGGCAATATTAATGTTGTCAAACATGCAAGAGGTGAAGCGGAAATTAAACTACCTATCTAGGCATTTTAAATGAGGTCGGAAATGACATATAGCATCTCCGAGGCGACCTCACATGTTAAATTACAATTCTGTCCAGATCTGAACTAACACCTTTAATTAGTTTTTAAACAGCAAAACAAATAGGTTCACGTGATTCTACGCGTCAAGGCAAGCAATCTACACATAAAGAACATCTCCTACGGGGCTACGGTTGAAAACATACAAGCACCGCAAGATATGATGGCATGAATGCAATATGTGTGCAACGATGGCTACGAGCACTTCAAAACATACAAACAGCAAGAGAAAATGAAACTACACGAGATTCTAAGCAAGTTTCATGTAGGACACGATCAAATCGGAGCTACGGTTCAGAAACTACGAGCAAAACAAGAATTGACTACAATCTGCCAAAATCAGCCACATAGCATTTTCTACGCCTCACAACTACGAGCTACACAACTCCGATAAACTCAATCAAGGCATGGCATGGAAGAGGGCAAGACGCACTACTACAAACAACTAAGAACAACTAGCATGGCAGCAAGGAGCACTAGGAAAAGAAGACACAAAATGACATCTCACGCACTATTTCAGACTTAGTGAAAATAACACCTCATGAATGTGCAGTTTTCAGCCTGAAGCAATATTGACAGCAGCAAAACCTATAGCTACAGGTCTCCAAATGGCTAGAAAATTACCAGCATGCTAGAGAAACACAAGGGGTACAACTAACTCCATTGGACCAACCTCAAAAGAGCAACAGATCACAAGATGCAAGCAAGACAAGACAGCAACAAAATATAACAGATTCCAGACTTAGAAATATTTCAGCTCCTCTAAAACAGCACTATTTCTAGCAACTTGAGAGCAAGCAAACAACACCTAAACATGCATTTCTATTGCAACCAAAAATACCAGGGGCTAAACAAAACATCCAAGTTCAAGTCCCTAGTTGACAACTAACTCAAACGAGGCACGGAATAAATCCTAATAATTAAACAAAAGGGCAACTTAGCAAAATATCTCGCGAACTAACTTCCTCAAAAACTAAAACTAATTGCACAGAAAAATCCATGGGATTTTTCTACCCCGGAAACATATAAAATATGTGGGGTTTGCAACACAAAATAATGCCACACATTAATGCGAGATAATCACCTATATACGGGAAAATAAACTACCAGCAAATCCCTACACGTAAAAATACAATTGACCTCTCTAAAATACACGGAAAAATAGTCCCTAAAACATGGACATTTACTCTACGGGATACGGGCAGTCCGGACACGCACGAGAAATACCTACGGAACGGATTCTAGTGAAACATCACGCAAAACGAGGTATTAGGCACTCTAAACGGCATCAAATAAATATGCAAGTTGTGAAAACATATTCTACGCGAAATTCTACCCGAGATACATATCTAAATCTTCGCGATCCGACTTACGGATAAAAAGTTACGGGGATTTTATTAAACGTCTAATTTTCTGGAATTTATAATTAAACTCCGAAAATTCTAAATAGCTAACGGGCCGAATCTAATCCTAATGGGATACACAGGGGCATGGCACACCATAGAATAAATCGCCACGGGCGGGGAATAGGGAACAGGCACAGGAGACTCATCTTGGGCCGAAAGGCCGGCTGAAGGGGAGGAGGCGGCCTCGGCACTAGGCCACGTGGGGGCGCGCAGTGTTGGGCCGCGTGGGGAGGCCGAGATGGTGGGCCGCTGGGCGCCCGCTGGCCTGGCGGTCGGCGCGGCCCAAGAGAGAAGGCGGCCCAGGCGGGGGTCAACGCGGGCGAGCGGGGCGATGCTGCCGCTTGGGCTTGTCCCCTAATCGTGCCTGATGGCGGCGACCGCAGCCTACAGCTGGGACGCGGCGACGGGAGCACGGGCAGCCGGCGGCGGGCAAGGGAGGTCCGATGTAGAGGGCCCCGAGGCGGATCCGACGGGAACGGGTGAGGCGGGAGATCCACTAGGGCGACGCAGCGACCCCCAAGGTGGATCCGGCGGCTACAGCACGGCTCGCGCCATGGGAGCTTCTTCGGCTCGGGACGCGATGAGGCGACGCAGTGCGGCTCCGGCGACGGCTAGGGCAGCGCTGCGTAGCACGGGCGGCGGCTAGAGCTGCACGGACGGACGGCGCGGGGCCGAGGGAGGGCGCAGAGGCGGCGGCAGCAACTCGGGAGGAGCGGGGTGCTGGCTGGCTCAGGAGGAGCTCGCCAGATAGGCTTCGCGGGCCTGACTCGGGCTCGGGCGGGCCCGACGGCTGGAGGTGGGAGGAGAGAGCGGTGGGAGGCTAGGGTTTCGGATAGGTGGGGCGCGGAAAACGAGGCAGGTTAGGGATGGGTGTCTAATTAATGCCATGGGGTCTTTATATAGACAAAGGGGGGGCTAGGTTACCCGGAATTTCGTTCCGGATCCAACCGCGGGGTCGGATTCGGACGATTCCGCACGAGGGAATGGGTACGCGGCCGTGTAGAGGGGATAACCGGAGACGAGAGGGAGAACGGGCGGCGCGGCAACGAAATCTAAAACGCCGACGAACGTCCGACGGTAGCCCAAATACTGTGCCGCTACGGTCGACCGTTCGGGTACGAGACGGGCTTCGATCGCGACGAAATTCGACAGGCGGCCTAGCTATATATAAATAATACCGCATGACAAATCTCAACCCGATCAGAGGAAGTTTTATACACGCTTTTAAAACAGGGTTTCGACAGTGCCGCGGGCGCGTGCGAGTGCGGTCGGGCTCAGAACGGACAACGACGAGAACCGGCAACTAACAACGGATGGAAGTTTTGAAAACTGGCGGCACGGAGATGCCGATGCGATGCAGATGATGCGCTTGATGCGATGATGAAACGACAAATAAAATAAGCCACACGACGAAAACGGAAAGAGAGGGGAATCTTCTGGAACGTCGGCATCGGGCTGTCACAACTCTCCTACACTACAAGAATGAAAGGGGGAGAGGATGAGAAAGACCAAGAGGTAAAAACTTAGTCGCTTCTTTGACAAACGAGTGAAACCAACAATCCCTGAAGGTTGCAAGGAGATGAGGAATGACATGAGAAAGAAGCCAGAATTCACGGAAAATTTCGGCAGCACTTCGGTAGGAAAATGGGACAAAAAAATTCAATAAGATGAAAGAAATAGACAATATTCATAACAACCAACTAAATAGAACGAGCGAACACCATGATCTTGACAGAACAACAAGATAGACCCAAAAGAGCAACATCACAATGCCTCCGGAACAATAGAATAGGAACTAGCTCAAGCGGAAGAAGAGAATGAGGAGAGAATGACAACTACCATCACAATAGTTGAAGAGCCTCCGGATAGAGAATTGACGGAGTAGTTGGAAAATCAACAACGAAAGAACAAGATAGTAGTGGGCTTACGAAAATCATCTCAACAAATATGAGGTGACAACCACCCACTAAAAGAAACAAGGACGGATTGGGAGCAACAAGATAAGAATAATTCTTACACCAAAAGGATGCATTGAGAACTTGGATGAATGACAAGCACCATGATAGCAACAATCCATAGGAAAAGCTTTAGGTGAAATCCAAACCAAGATAGCTCAATGAAGAAATCATGGGTTGAAATATCTCATGATCATAGAATTGGTGGGTTTAATTATCTCATTTCTTGAAAGGAAATCTCTTCGAGGCTCCTACACTAACAAGAATGCTATAATACCACCTCAAAGGATAAAGGAAGAACAATTGCACTTGAAAATGCAAGAGAACGGATAATTGGGGAAAGAATTGATATGATGATGAACCACCATGAAGGACCTCCATATGAATGATGCAACGATAAGAAGGTAGAAAATAATAAGATTATGACCTTGCCAAGATTTAGATGAAGCAACACGAAGAGATACTTGACAAAAAACTTGGAACTTCGGAAAAAAAAGATAACCACTTGAGAAAAGAATTGATATCATGAGCCACTCCGAAAGAAGAATTGAAATCTCTTGGGAGAAGGAAGAACAAGAATAATAATTAAGTTATGCTTATCCTTCATCAAGTATAATTGATGACAAGCAACGGATCTAGCATACAACTTATTCTTCTTGAAATGATCTTGAGGAGACAGAGAGATAAGCACCACTTGAAGCATAATTGAAGGAAGCACCGGTAAGAATTAACAATTACATGGGAACACCACGAATTAATGGAGATACAAGAGAATGAAGAGATCATAAGCCACCTGAGAGAAAACTTGAACAAGGCACCGAATAATCGAGAGACGAACGAAGAGGCAACAATTAGGAAGATTTGAGGATGAAAGCTGAAAGGTGAGAACGAAGAAGTCTTCTCAAATGATGGCCTTCGGAGGAACGAGAAATAAAAACAACTCAGAAATGCACCGAATAGAAAGAAAAGGGATTAGTCAAGATTGGAATAAATAAGATGATGACACCAAGCTGAGATGACAATCTTCACAAGAATGGAGCAAGATTTGATAGAAATAGTCCTTCGAATAGCAAGCTGAGAATGATGATGAGGAACACACCAAGAATTAATGAGACACTCCGGAATAATGAAGAATGAAAGGTTGAGCCAACTATTAGAATTAATTCGAATAGATCTTGAAGAAGGAATATGACTGATGAAAATCATACTTACGTCATAGTTGAAAAGAATTAAAGATCTCCGGATGACTACATGAGCTAGACAAGATCCTGGGAAAACCTGTGGGTTATGGGCCCACTCAAAGAAGCCACCGTAGAAAAGGATTGTTAGAAAGAGAGATATTGCACCGGTATGAAGAGAACTAGATGAGGTTAGCACCTCGAAATAATTAAAAGAATTGAAAACGAGAAACTACTGAAATATCATCAACGCTCCGGATGAAAAGAGAGGAATGAATAGCAAGAAGACTGATAAGAATTTCCAACATGGGAAAGAATTACAAGGACGAAAAGGATATGATGAATACGGACAATTGCATTGAGTTCACCGGAAAAGATAACAAGACTGAATAAGGATGAACATGAAGCTCCTAAGAATCTTCACAATGAATCACCGAATAGGACACGGAAGAAAAGATAGCGGAAGCACAAGAAAGAAAACCCTTGGATGAAAATCCAATCACTGAAAAAAAGGGTGGGAGGGCGGGGAAAAACAAAGACAACATGGGACAGATGAGATGAACTCCGGATGGAATAAGAGAATGCTCTTGACAAATTGGATAGGATTGAATCCACTTGGAGAGAAACACACCGGTTGAAAAGACTTGACATAACAACTCCGGTTGACAAAATTGATAAGACAATTGATTTGAGCAAAGAGAATTAGCATTCCCACAAAAATATGAGAACACCTCTTGGAAAGGTCTGAAATCACCACTTGACATCGAAGCAACACAAATTACCATATTCAACAAAACAAAGGATGAGGTTTATGAAACAAGCCACAACAAACTCATGAGAAAGATTTCGTCTGATGTTTTCGTGGACAGGATCGCACGGGCTCGATTTTACAGCAGTCATCAAATGCAAGGCAGTGCACCCGACATACGAAGCGTCCCCGAGTCATAGCAAGCTACAAGGACTCTTTAAGACATAACGTGTACCGCTGTAAGTCGACCGTGAACAAACGAATCCACTAGATGTCGAACCCCAACCTAACATCAAGAATTTGTTGGAAGATTGTCGTATAAGCAACTACTTGAATTCCCACCTATGAATTCCCGAAATATCTGGTCATGCAATCTGGTACACGGATACAAGGAGTAATATCACACAACTCCTATACTAACCCGTCACCTGTATCACATCCGTCAACACACAACCAGAATCTCGGACCTTCATCTAATACAGACCCTCGTGATCACAATGATACAAAGTATGGCAGTACTCCCGAACAATCTGCACCAGTACTGGGGACATCGGGGTTATCTCGCCACTACTAGTATTGAAGCAATTACGAACATCCTTTGTTCTGAGATATTAAGAAATCTGAATGATAACGATGTGCTCGAGAATCCCCTGGAGCTCAACTCCCCGGAAGAAGATCAAGTCAGACAGGAGGCACCAAGACAGAACTCCATCACATCGGCATCATATAGATTCCAAAAATATCCGCGTGATATTAAAAAAAATTTGAGTGAGAAGAGGAGTAGAGTAAATTATTACGTCAAGATTCCTCACCAGAGCATAGAAGAGGAGAAAAAAGAATCCTACTCGCCGATATATAACTAGACTCAAAGTATTTTTTCACTAGACTCGACTCGGCCAAGTTCGATCAATCAAGGGGGCTCCTAGGTCGGTACGGCTCTGATACCAACTTGTCACGCCCAAAATGCGACCCTATCCTCAATTTGGCACGAGGGCCTCGTCAGGGATAGAAGCGCATCTCGTCATGTCGCAAGAATGGATATAGTTACAAGTACATGTACTGAAAAGAAGAGATATATAAAGAGAGTTGGCTTACACTCGCCACAAGCTATATCAGGGTCACATCAGTACATTACATAAATATCAAGAGTAAGAGTAGGGTCCGACTATGGACGAAAACAAACGACAAAAGAAGAACGACGTCCATCCTTGCTATCCCAGGCTGCCGGCCTGGAACCCATCCTAGATCGATGAAGAAGAAGAAGAAGAAGCAACTCCAAATGATCAATCAACGCGCTCGCGTCATGTAACCTTTACCTGTACCTGCAACTGGTGTTGTAGTAATCTGTGAGCCATAGGGGACTCAGCAATCTCATTTCCAAAGGTATCAAGACTAGCAAAGCTGAATGGGTGAGGTATGGTTAAGTGGTGAGGATTGCAGCAGCGGCTAAGCATATATTTGGTGGCTAAACTTACGAGTACAAGAAATAAGAGGGGGAAGATCTACGCATAACGGACGTGAACTACTGATGATCAAATGAATGATCTTGAACACCTACCTACGTCAGACATAACCCCACCGTGTCCTCGATCGGAGTAAGAACTCACGAAAGAGACAGTCACGGTTACGCACACAATTGGCAAGTTTTAATTAAGTTAACTTCAAGTTATCTAGAACCAGTGTTAAACAAAGTTTCCACGTTGCCACATAACCGCGGGCATGGCTTTCCGAAAGATTTAACCCTGCAGGGGTGCTCCAACTAGTCCATCACAAATTACCACAAGCCGCATAGAAATCCTCAATCACGAAGCTCGCGATCTCGTCAGATTCCCTAGTGGAAAACCTCAACTCTCAGATTACCCAAAGCATCACCGGAATCCCGATGCACAAGATATTTCGTCAAAGGTAAAACTAATCCAGCAAGGCCGCCCGACGTGTCGACGATCCCGATAGGAGTCGCGTACCTCGTTCTCAGGACACGGCGGATGGGTCACACTAGGAGAACCAAACCTCGGGTTGCCCCGCGGTGGCCCCGTAGTATGCCAATTTGGACCAACACTCATGTGGAGCACTGGCCCGGGGGTTGATTAAATTATCCTCGGGGTCCGGAAAGTCCCTATGCAATTTTATTAGGTGTTTAGGCAAATGTAGTACCAAAGTTGGGCCTTGCCAGACCAGCTTTAATCTAAAACGAATTATCAAGGGGGTCCCCATAACAACCCCGATCGTGTTAGGAGCGCTCATTTATGGAACATAACACCGGTAGCCGGTAACTAAAGGGGGCAAAGGTGGAACAAAACACCAGGCTAGAAAGGCCGAGCCTTCCACCTTTTACCAAGTATATAGGTGCATTAAATTAAATAGCCTTTAATATGGTGATATAACAAAGAACCCATGTTTTCACATGGAAGCATCTGCACCTGCAAGTAGCAACAGTATCAACAGGGTTAAGCAAGCAGTAACATAGCCAATCAGTGGTTTGCTAGGTCGAACAGGTTGAAGGTTTCATGGCATTGTTGAGAGGCTGATATTTAACATGTGGTAGGCAACGAGACATAACGACAGAAACGATATAACTAGCATGGCAATGATAGTAATGGTATCTAGGGAAATGATCATCTTGCCTGAGATCCCGCTTGGAAGAAGAATGACTCCGTGAAGCAGACGAACCGACGTAGTCGAACGGGTCCTGACATCCGACACGCTTGCGGAACTCTATTGAGAAGGAGCAAACCGGAAACACAAATAAACACACGGAATTCACCACACGATGCACAACACAAATGATGCATGAGCTATGGAATACATGCAAGTCACGGCATGACAAATCACACAATCACACCTACACATTAAGTGAAGTTCAATATGCACGAGTTGCATATTGACGAAACTCCACGTTAATTATTTAGTTCACTCTCGGTTATCTACACGGCAATATTAATGTTGTCCAACATGCAAGAGGTGAAGCGGAAATTAAACTACCTATCTAAGCATTTTAAATGAGATCGGAAATGACATATAGCATCTCCGAGGCGACCTCACATGTTAAATTACAATTCTGTCCAGATCTGAACTAACACCTTTAGTTAGTTGTTAAACAGCAAAACAAATAGGTTCACGTGATTCTACGCGTCAAGGCAAGCAATCTACACATAAAGAACATCTCCAACGGGGCTACAGTTCAAAAGATACAAGCACCGCAAGATATGATGGCATGAATGCAATATGTGTGCAACGATGGCTACGAGCACTTCAAAACATACAAACAGCAAGAGAAAATGAAACTACACGAGATTCTAAGCAAGTTTCATGTAGGACACGATCAAATCGGAGCTACGGTTCAGAAACTACGAGCAAAACAAGAATTGACTACAATCTGCCAAAATCAGCCACATAGCATTTTCTATGCCTCACAACTACGAGCTACACAACTCCGATAAACTCAAGCAAGGCATGGCATGGAAGAGGGCAATACGCACTACTACAAACAACTAAGAACAACTAGCATGGCAGCAAGGAGCACTAGGAAAAGAAGACACAAAATGGCGTCTCACGCACTATTTCAGACTTAGTGAAAATAACACCTCATGAAAGTGCAGTTTTCAGCCTGAAGCAATATTGACAGCAGCAAAACCTATAGCTACAGGTCTCAAAATGGCTTGAAAATTACCAGCATGCTAGATAAACACAAGGGGTACAACTAACTCCATTGGACCAACCTCAAAAGAGCTACAGATCACAAGATGCAAGCAAGACAAGACAACAACAAAATATAACAGATTCCAGACTTAGAAATATTTCAGCTCCTCTAAAACAGCACTATTTCTAGCAACTTGAGAGCAAGCAAACAACACCTAAACATGCATTTCTATTGCAACCAAAAATACCAGGGGCTAAACAAAACAGCCAAGTTCAAGTCCCTAGTTGACAACTAATTCAAACGAGGCACGGAATAAATCCTAAGAATTAAACAAAAGGGCAACTTAGCAAAATATCTCGCGAACTAACTTCCTCAAAAACTAAAACTAATTGCAAAGACAAATCCATGGGATTTTTCTACCCCGGGAACATATAAAATATGTGGGGTTTGCAACACAAAATAATGCCACACATTAATGCGAGATAATCACCTATATACGGGAAATAAACTACCGGCAAATCCCTACACGTAAAAATACAACTGACCGCTCTAAAATACACGGAAAAATAGTCCCTAAAACATGGAAATTTACTCTATGGGATACGGGCAGTCCGGACACGCACGAGAAATAACTACGGAACGGATCCTAGTGGAACAGCATGCAAAACGAGGCATTAGGCACTCTAAACGGCGTCAAATAAATATGCAAGTTGTGAAAACAGATTCTACGCGAAATTCTACCCGAGATACATATGTAAATCTTCGCGATCCCACTTACGGATAAAAAGTTACGGGGATTTTATTAAACGTCTAATTTTCTGGAATTTATAATTAAATTTCGAAAATTCTAAATAGCTAACGGGCCGAATCTAAGCCTAATGGGCTACACAGGGGCATGGCACAGCATTGAATAAATCGCCACGGGCGGGGAATAGGGAACATGCACAGGAGACTCATCTTGGGCCGAAAGGCCGGCTGAAGGGGAGGAGGCGGCCTGGGTACTGGGCCACATGGGGGCGCGCAGTGTTGGGCCGCGTGGGGAGGCCGAGCTGGTGGGCCGCTGGGCGCCCGCTGACCTGGTGGTCGGCGTGGCCCAAGAGAGAAGGCGGCCCAGGCGGGGGTCAACGCGGGCGAGCGGGGCGATGCTGCCGCTTGGGCTCGTCCCCTCATCGTGCCTGATGGCGGCGACCGCAACCTACAGCTGGGACGCGGCAACGGGAGCACGGGCAGCCGGCGGCGGGCAAGGGAGGTCCGATGTAGAGGGCCCCGAGGTGGATCCGACGGGAACGGGCGAGGCGGGAGATCCACTAGGGCGACGCAGCGACCCCCAAGGTGGATCCGGCGGCTACAGCACGGCTCGCGCCATGGGAGCTTCTTCGGCTCGGGACGCGATGAGGCGGCGCAGTGCGGCTCCGGCGACAGCACGGGCGGCGCTGCGCAGCACGGGCGGCGGCTAAAGCTGCACGGATGGACGGCGCGGGGCCGAGGGAGGGCGCAGAGGCGGCGGCAGCAACTCGGGAGGAGCGGGGCGCTGGCTGGCTCAGGAGGAGCTCGCCAGATGGGCTTCGCGGGCTTGACCCGGTCTCCGGCGGGCCCGGTGGCTGGAGGTGGGAGGAGAGAGCGGTGGGAGGTTAGGGTTTCGGATAGGTGGGGCGCGGAAAACGAGGCAGGTTAGGGATGGGTGTCTATTTAATGCCATGGGGTCTTTATATAGACAAAGGGGGGGCTAGGTTACCCGGAATTTCGTTCCGGATCCAACCGCGGGGTCGGATTCGGACGATTCCGCACGAGGGAATGGGTACGCGGCCGTGTAGAGGGGATAACCGGAGACGAGAGGGAGAACGGGCGGCGCGGCAACGAAATCTAAAACACCGACGAACGTCCGACGGTAGCCCAAATACGGTGCCGCTACGGTCGACCGTTCGGGTACGAGACGGGCTCCGATCGCGACGAAATTCGACAGGCGGCCTAGCTATATATAAATAATACTGCACGACAAATCTCAACTCGATCAAAGGAAGTTTTATACACTCTTTTAAAACAGGGTTTCGACGGTGCCGGGGGCGCGTGCGAGTGCGGTCGGGCTCGGAACGGACAACGACGAGAACCGGCAACTAACAACGGATGCATGTTTTGAAAACTGGCGGCACAGAGATGCCGATGCGATGTAGATGATGCGCATGATGCAATGATGAAACGACAAATAAGATAAGCCACATGGCGAAAACGGAAAGAGAGGGGAATCTTCTGGAACGTCGGCATCGGGCTGTCACAGACGAGGAGCCACTCGTGCGTAGGGATAAACATGCTAGGTCTACGGCAAGGGAGAACCCCATGACAGACACGCGCCTTGCGAGGGACGCAGGGGAGAACCTCGCGCCTAGCCCTTGGGCCAGCCCCCATCACGAGCCCCCGGCATGCTCCCCACCCCCATGGCAAAGACAAAAAGAGGCATCCTACCACCCCTGCCAGGTAGATGGGAGGAGTTCATCGGGAAGAGACCCACCAAGAGGGGCCTCTCCATTAGGACCTCTCTGAAACCGCCGCCATGGGGAAGGATTTTATGGCAAGGGCCTCCGTCGAAGAGCGTGCTCGCACATGCGCTGTTGTTGATGAAGCAGGAGTGTACTGTCCCCCAACAACTGATCTTGCCGGGGGCTGACATCCGTGCATGGCAGACCCCGTCGCGTATCCTACTTGCTTGAGATTTTTTTCCTTCCTCTCTTTTACATTCGTTTAATCAACTATCTTGTTTTTTTAACTTTCTACCCATTGTCCTTGGACACATCATCGTCAACCGAGGAACCAAAGCTATTGGAGGAGGTGGCTAATATCACGAAGGTTGCTGCCATGGAGGCAGAGAAGATCATTGCCGCGGAGGGCCACGGGCCGGTTGCCGGGGAACTTCACGCGTCCCTTGGAATGACGTCTTTGAGCCCCGACAGCTCGTCGGCCCCAACATTGGTGATTGGGGTGAAGACCCCCCTTCAATCCATAGGACCTTTTATTTTGAGGTACCCCTTGTCGTCGTTGCTGCAACCCTCATCACACTAGTTGGCGATGGTTACTGCTTCACTACGTCCTCCTACTCCAAATCTATCTCTTTCAGCGGGTGCAAACATCATCGAAGAAATCGAGCGGGTGATGTCGCTACTTCGTCACAAAGTCGGAGGGGTTGATAATCCCACCGACGGCGCCAAGGACCTGGCCTTCTTGGAATCTGTGGCCGCCGGGATCAGGGACATGCAAAGCAGGTACAATCTTAAGGAGCAGGCAACCAAGGAACAATGAGAGGAGGTCGATCTTGTGGGAAAGCAGCTGATGATCAAGGGAGACGAGCTACATGAGTGGTACAACCAGAAGGTCCCCTGTATCAAGAGGCAGCATGAGATGCTGTCCATGGCCAAGGAGGACGTCGCTGCTCGGGAGACCATGTTGGCGGAGTGCAAAGCGCGTCTCGACGTCAAAGAGGCAGAAATATCCTCCCGGGAGGCGGCTCTCGAACTTTCTCTTTGCAATAAGGAAGAGAAGTTGGAGGCCCGCCTTGTGCAACACACCAAGAAGCTAGAGGATGGTCATGAAGCCGCTCTTGCCGCGCTCTCCTCAACCTACGCTACCCAGCTGAAAGAGGTATCTGACCAGCTTGTTGTCGTGGCTGCTGCCAAGGTTGAACTGGGGCCTGCCTAAGCACACTGGCGGAGGAGCTTGCAAGGAATGGTGAGGAGGTCGAGGCTCTCAAAGAAGAGGTGCAGAAAATGCAAACCACGTTGGAGGAGGCGCGCTCACAGCTTCCTGCCAAGAGCCAAGACCTCAACGCTGCCAACGATACCATCTCCGTTTTGCAATCCAGGCTTGCTACGCTAGAGGAGAGAATTCAATTCGACGTCATACGGGAAGGGCTGCTACAGAAGGACCTGACCAACGCCCATTCTCTCCAGAAGGAGGCGGAGTACAATCTGGGCCACCATATCAAGCAGCGCGACCTTTGGATCAGGAGCATGCTTGATATTGCTAAGAGCCTCACCACCCAGCTTGTGAGCATGAACCTGAAGAAATGGGCCTACTCCGTCGGGCAACATGAGGTCCCGAGCGTCAAGCTAACACTCTTCTTCAAGGGCTTGATTGTGGGGCTGAAGAAGTATGTGGACGACATGGCGGCCTACTTCACCGAGGAGTCCCGGAAGCTGGCCGGTGATGCCCTCTTTATGGTCTTGAGCAACCTTGCCTTCTTCCACTCGGAGCTCGATCTCTTTGATGGTTTCAAGAAACCACCGCTGGGTGCTGATGTTTCTGCTACCGCAGACAAGGTGTGCCCTCTAGCCGACAGGGTCCTTATGGTCTTGAGGATCCATGGAGGCCACTAGAGCTAGTTCCGACCCACTCCTGCTGTTGTTATGTCGTCTTGTACCTTAAGGCGCAAGATGTTCCTCGTATTAGCCCATGCACTACTTTTGCTTCGTGTTGAACTAATCGTCAGAATGTAATCATATGCTATCCCCTTTTGCTTTCCCTTTGACATTTTTATGGTTTCTTCGTGTACATGCCCTGGTTGCCCACCAACAACGTGATGCCACGATTGCCTCGAGGAACGGGTCCTTAGCATTTTGCAGGAGAGGGTACACTGCCGGCGAGTTTTCCTCGTCAGTCTTTCATGCTGCCACAGGTTTCGTTGAGCAGGCTCGAAACAAAACAGGGGCACGATCAGGAAGACAACAAGGTTCCACGATGCAGTGGGTTCACCATACAAAACCCTTGGTCGCAAAAGGGTGGTACGCAAAATATAAGCTTTTTGACGAAAAACCGACGTTCGCGTCGACTTATCTTTCGTTAAAGCCTCCTCTTCATCTTGGTGTTTGTTTACCCTCATTATCCGCTCCCTCCTCCCTCTCCATCATCATTCCTTTCTTTCGCGTTCCTCGGCATTCGCATGGCGTAAACCATGGCTGTTCTAAGGAGGAGGGACAGATAAATAGGGAGAAAAAGAGGTACTTGGGGAAATTTTAGTTGTAATCATGGTCCATGGCAAGAGCTTGTCGCGTCAATATAAGCATTCGCAACTTAGCGTAAGGGATGGAATGAAAAATATGCCCAGTCGAGCCTTACTCCTCCTCCCGCTCACCCATTGGTCCCGTAACTACCTAAATGCCGGATACATTGGGTAATGGGGGCCTCGCTGTAGCCCGTTAGCCGGGGTCGCCGACCAAACGATCCACTCAAGCTTTTGGCCTCGGAATTACCAACATGGGGTAAATGCAGGACCTAGCCGCATGCGAGCTTGTGGATGTCGGCGGCTCCACCTTGACGCAGAACCGGACACAGATGGGGGACGGAGGAAAAAAGGAGGGGTGTTGACATGTTCCATTTCCTTCTTCCCTGCCCCTTTAGTCGCAACCACACCCTCCCATGGTTTAGGCAGGCCGGCGCGATGATGGTGGCAGGGATGGCGCTGTTGTCTAGTCCGCTCTTTCCTCAATGCCTCAGCCGAAGGGAATTCTGATGAAGATTGATGCAGCATGCCGCAATCTCGGGTTTGCGTGATTGAAAGCCCCCTACCTAGCACGCCAAAGATTTCGGTGCAGGTATGCACCCGGTCACCTATGGGACATTTTTGGGTCCCTTTCGTGGTTCGGCGGGGAGGTCGTATTGCACAAAGAGTAGAGAACACGAAATACCACAACGATGAGACTCGGGGTTTCTTACCCAGGTTCTGATACGTCTCCGTCGTATTTACTTTTCCAAAATCTTCTGCCCTTGTTTTGGACTCTAATTTGCATGATTTGAATGGAACTAACCCGGACTAACGCTGTTTTCAGCAGAATTACCATGGTGTTATTTTTGCCCAGAAATAAAAGTTCTTGGAATGACCTGGAAATTTACGGGGATTTTTTGTGCAATATAAAAAAATACTCGCGCAAGAATCAACCAAAGGGGTGGAGCTGAGAGCCCACAAGCCCACCAGGCGTGGGCCCCCCTAGCCGCGCCTGGCAAGCTTGTGGGGCCCACGTTGCTCCACCCCCTCCAATCTTAGCTCTATTTAGTCCCTTTCATCCTTAAAAAAATCAAGGAGAAGAGTTCATCGCGTTTTACGATACGGAGGCGCCGCCACCTCCTGTTCTTCCTCTCGAGGGCAGATATGGAGTCCGTTCTGGGCTCTGGAGAGGGGAGATCGTAGCCATCGTCATCACCAACCTTCCTTCATCGCCAATTCCATGATGCTCTACACCGTTCGTGAGTAATCTCATCGTAGGCTTGCTAGACGGTGATGGGTTGGATGAGATCTATCATGTAATCGAGTTAGTTTTGACGGGGATTGATCCCTAGTATCCACTATGTTCTGAGATTGACGTTGCTCCCACTTTGCCATGCTTAATGGTTGTCACTAGGGCCCGAGTGCCATGATTTCAGATCTGAACCTATTATGTTGTCGTCAATATATGTGTGTTCTTGATCCTATCTTGCAAGTCGTAGTCACCTACTATGTGTTATGACCCGGCAACCCCGTAGTGACAATAGCCGGAACCACTCCCGGAGATGACCATAGTATGAGGAGTTCATGTATTCACTAAGTGTTAATGCGTTTGTCCGGTTCTTTATTAAAAGGAGAACCTTAATATCCCGTAGTTTCCATTAGGACCCCGCTGCACGGGAGGGATGGACAATAGATGTCATGCAAGTTCTTTTCCCTTAGCACATATGACTACATACGGAATACATGCCTACATTACATTGATGAACTGGAGCTAGTTACATATCTCTCTGTGTTATAACTGTTGCATGATGAATAACATCCGGCATAATAATCCATCACCGATCCAATGCCTACGAGTTTTTTCTACTGGTCCTTGCTACGTTACTTTGCCGCTACTGCTGTCACTGCTTCTACTGTTACTCTGCTGTCACTGTTGCTACTGGTTACTGTTGCTACTGCTGCTATCATACTACCTTGCTACTGATACTTCGCTGCAGATACTAAATCTTTCAGGTGTGGTTGAATTGACAACTCAACTGCTAATACTTGAGAATATTCTTTGGCTTCCCCTTGTGTTGAATCAATAAATTTGGGTTGAATACTCTACCCTCGAATACTATTGCGATCCCCTATACTTGTGGGTTATCAAGACTATTTTCTGGCGCCGTTGCCGGGGAGGCATAGCTATATTCTCTGAGTCACTTGGGGTTTACGTCTGCTGGTCACTATGAGGAATCCGAAAGATCCAAGAACTAAAGTCTTGCCCTCAACTACGAGGACAGGTAAGGAACTGCCATCTAGCTCTGCACTTGATACAGTTTGCGACACCACCTCTTGCTAGAAATCTTGATATGTCGCCTGTGCTTGATGATGCTACTTATGCTGCCCATGATGCTTATGATGATGCTATGCTTGATACTGCTTTGCCACTAGGTGCATTCCTTGATGCACAAATTGCTAGAGTTGTTGCTAGATGTGATGATACTTCTGAAACTGCTGAGACTATTGAAGTAGAACCTGCTATTTTGCCGCTTAGAACTAGCTCTCCTAGACAAGAATTGCTTGATATGCCTGAGGGTTATGTTATGGAGGGAGAGATAGCTGAGGACTTTCTTGCTTGTAAGGATAACTAGGATGTTGAGAAATTACTGCGCAAGTGGAAAGAAAATCTTTGAACGTTAGGATGAAATACGACCCGAAGCTACTTCACCTATCTTTGTGACCGATAAGGATTATGAATTCTCTGTCGACCCTGAGTTAATCAGTCTGGTCGAATTTGATCCTTTTCACGGTTATGAGTCTGACACGGTTGTAGCCCATCTTACCAAACTGCACGATATAGCCACCCTATTCACGAGTGAGGAAAAGATCCGCCACTACTATATCCTTAAGTTGTTTCCTTTCTCGCTAAAGGATGATGCTAACACTTGGTTCACTTCGCTTGCTTCTGGTTGTGTGCGTAGCCCCTAGGATATGATCTACTACTTCTCTGAGAAATATTTCCCTGCCCATAAGAAGCAAGTTGCCTTGCAGGAAATATACAACTTTGCACAAGTTGAAGAAGAGAGTCTCCTAGAAGCCTGGGGGAGGCTCGTCCAGCTACTGAATGCTTTGCCTGGTCACCCTCTTGAGAAGAATGAAATACTTGATATCTTCTATAATGGACTAACCGATGTTTCTAGAGATCACCTAGATAGTTGTGCTGGTTGTGTTTTTAGGGAACGAACTGTAGAACAAGCTGAGATCCTATTGAATAATATCTTGTGCAATGAGAATGTTTGGACTATTGTCGAACCAGCTTCTAAGCCAACTCCGAAGAAAAGAGGTATTCTATTCCTCAGTCCTGAAGATATGCAAGAAGCTAAGAAATCTATGAAAGAGAAAGGCATTAAAACTGAAGATGTCAAAACTCTACCACCTATCGAAGAGATCCATGGTCTTCATAACCGGATACAGGTAGTAGAAGTGAAATCTCTGCGTAGATTCAATGAGAGTGATATTCCTTTTGATAAACCTGCTAGCTTATGCTTGGATGAATTTGATAACTTTGTTGCTAAACAACAAAGTTTCAATGATTATGTTAGCAGACAATTGGAACAGAATGTTCGTATGCTCAGTCATTTAAGTGCTTGTGTGGACAGAAATGTCAATGATCTTAAGCTCTTGAGTAAACATGCCTCTATGGTTACTACTCAAGTAGAACAAGTACTTAAGGCTCAGAATGACTTGCTCAATGAGTTGAATGAAAATTCTGTTAGAGTCGTCACTAGAGGCGGTAGAATGACCCAGGAACCTTTGTATCCTGAGGGTCATCCTAAGAGAATTGAACAAGATTCTCAAGGAGTTACCACTGATGCACCTAGTCATCCTAGGAAGAAGATGAGAGATGATAGGAACTTGCACGCTAGCAACCCAGATGCTATTACCCTTGAGAGTCCAAACGATGTCTCTGTCTCTGATGCTGAAACGCAATCTGGTGATGAACATGAGCCTAATGATAATATCGATAGTGGTGCTCATGATGATGCTCAACCTATCAATGATAAGGATGTGGAGATTGAACCTGTTGATCTTGATAACCCACAACCTAAGAATAAGAGATACGATAAGAATGACTTTGCTTCTAGGAAGCATGGTAAAGAAAGGGAACCATGGGTTCAGAAACCCATGCCCTTTCCTCCCAAGCCATCCAAGAAAAAGGATGATGAGGATTTTGAGCGATTTGTTGAAATGATTAGACCTGTCTTTCTGCAAATGCGTTTGACAAATATGCTCAAAATGTCTCCGTATGCTAAGTACATGAAGGACATTGTTACTAATAAGAGGAGGATACCTGAGGTTGAGATTTCCACCAGGCTCGCTAATTACACCTTCAAGGGTGGAAATCCTAAGAAACTAGGTGATCCCGGAGTGCCCACTATACCTTGCTCCATTAAAGGCAACTACGTTAGAACTTCTTTATGCGACCTTGGAGCTGGTGTTAGTGTTATGCCTCTCTCTCTTTATCGTAGACTTGAATTGGATAAGTTGACACCTGATACGTCTCCGTCCTATCTACTTTTCCGAACTCTTTTGCCCTTGTTTTGGACTCTAATTTGCATGATTTGAATGGAACTAACCCGGACTAATGTTTTTTTCAGCGGAATTGCCATGGTGTTGTTTTTGTGTAGAAATAAAAGTTCTTGGAATGACCTGAAAACTTACGAAGAATTTTTCTGGAATTAATGAAAAATACCTGCGCAATGATCCACCGGAGGAGGTGAGCCAGTGGGCCACAAGCCCAGGGGCGCGGCCACCCCCCAGGCCGCGCCGTGAAGGCTTGTGGGGCCCACGAGGCTCCACCGCCTCCAATCTCAGCTCTATATATTCCGTTTCGCCCGAAAAAAATCAAGGAGAAGGATTCATCGCGTTTTACGATACGGAGGTGCCACCACCTCCTGTTCTTCATCGAGAGGGTAGATCTGGAGTCCGTTCTGGGCTCCGAAGAGGGGAAATCGTCGCCATCGTCATCATCAACCTTCCTCCATCGCCAATTCCATGATGCTCTTCATCGTTCGTGAGTAATCTCATCGTAAGCTTGCTGGAAGGTGATGGGTTGGATGAGATCTATCATGTAATCGAGTTAGTTTTGACGGGGATTGATCCCTAGTATCCACTATGTTCTAAGATTGATGTTGCTACTACTTTGCCATGCTTAATGCTTGTCACTAGGGCCGAGTGCCATGATTTCAGATCTGAACCTATTATGTTGTCGCCAATATATGTGTGTTTTAGATCCTATCTTGCAAGTTGTAGTCACCTACTATGTGTTATGGCCCGGCAACCCCGTAGTGACAATAGCCGGAACCACTCCCGGAGATGACCATAGTATGAGGAGTTCATGTATTCACCACATGTTAATGCGTTGGTCCGGTTCTTTATTGAAAGGAGAACCTTAATATCCCGTAGTTTCCATTAGGACCCCGCTGGCATGGGAGGGATGGACAATAGATGTCATGCAAGTTCTTTTCCCTAAGCACGTATGACTACATACGGAAAAGATGCCTACATTAGATTGACGAACGGGAGCTAGTTACTTATCTCTCTGTGTTATAGCTGTTACATGATGAATTACATCCGGCATAATCATCCATCACCGATCCAATGTCTACGAGTGTTTTACTACTGGTCCTTGCTACTGTTGTCACTACTGCTGTTACTTGCTACTGCTGTCACTACTGTTTTCCTTGCTACTGCTGACACTACTGCTGTTCCTTGCTACTGCTGTCACTATTGATGTTACTTGTTACTTTGCTGTTACCTGCTGCAAGACCTTTTTCTGGCGCCATTGATACAACAAGTCAGGAATAGTCTACCGTCAACAGACCCTTTTCTGGCACCGTTGCTATCATACCACTTTGCTACTCATACTTTGCTTGCAGATACTAATTTTTCAGGTGTGGTTGAATTGACAACTCAGCTACAAATACTTGAGAATATTCTTTCGCTTCCACTTGAGTCGAATCAATAAATTTGGGTTGAATCCTCTACCCTCGAAAACTGTTGCGATCCCCTATACTTGTGGGTCATCAAGACTATTTTCTGGCGCCGTTGCCGGGGAGGCACATCTATATTCTCCGAGTCACTTGGGATTCACGTCTGCTGGTCACTATGAGGAATCCGAAAGATCCAAGAACTGAAATCTTTCCCTTAACTACGAGGACAGGTAAGGAACTACCATCTAGCTCTGCACTTGATTCACCTTCAGTTATGAGTAAGTTTGCGACTTCGCCTCATGCTAGAAATCTTGATATGTCGCATGTGCTTGATGATGCTACTTCTGCTGCCCATGATGCTTATGATGATGCTATGCTTGATACTGCTTTGCATGATGATGCCATGCTTGATACTACTTTTCCTGATGATGGCATGCTTGATACTGCTTTTCCACTAGGTGAATTCCTTGATGCACAAATTGCTAGAGTTGCTGCTAGATGTGATGATACTTCTGAAATTGTTGATAGTATTGAAGTAGAACCTGCTATTTTTCCTGGTAGAGCTAGCTCTCCTAGACTCGAATTGCCTGTTATGCCTGAGCGCTATGTTATGGAGGGAGAGATAGCCGAGGATTTTCTTGCATGTAAGGATAGCTATGATGTTGAGAAATTATTGCTCAAGTGGAAAGCAAAATCTCTAAACGCTAGGATGAAATACGACCAGAATTTTACTACTTCGCCTATCTTTGTGAACGATAAGGATTATGAATTCTCTATCGACCCTGAGTTAATCACTCTGGTCGAATCTTATCCTTTTCACGGTTATGAGTCTGAAACGGCTGTAGCCCATCTTACCAAACTGCACGATATAGCCACACTATTCACTAGTGAGGAAAAGATCTGCCACTACTACATCCTCAAGTTGTTTCCTTTCTCGCTAAAGGATGATGCTAAGACCTGGTTCACTTCTCTTGCTCCTGGTTGTGTGCGTAGCCCCCAGGATATGGTCTACTACTTCTCTGAAAAATATTTCCCTGCCCATAAGAAGCAAGCTGCCTTGCAGCAAATATACAACTTTGCTCAAGCTGAAGAAGAGAGTCTCCCACAAGCTTGGGGGAGGCTCGTCCAACTACTGAATGCTTTGCCTGATCACCCTCTTGAGAAGAATGAAATACTTGATATCTTCTATAATGGACTTATCGATGCTTCCAAAGACCACCTAGATAGTTGTGCTGGTTGTGTTTTTAGGGAACGAACTGTAGAACAAGCTGAGATCCTATTGAATAATATCTTGTGCAATGAGAATGCTTGGACTATTCCCGAACCACCTCCTAAGCCAACTTCGAAGAAAAGAGGTATTCTATTCCTCAGTCTTGAAGCTATGAAGGAAGCCAAGAAATCTATGCGAGAGAAAGGCATTAAATCTGAAGATGTCAAAAATCTACCACCTATCGAAGAGATCCATGGTCTCGATAATCCGATACAGGTAGTAGAAGTAAATTCTCTGCGTAGGTTTGATGAGAGTGATATTACTTTTGATAAACCTGCTAGCTTATGCTTGGATGAATTTGATAACTTTGTTGCCAAACAACAGAGTTTCAATGATTATGTTAGCAGACAATTGGAACAGAATGCTCGTATACTTAGTCACTTAAGTGCTTGTGTGGACAGAAATTTCAATGATCTTAAGCTCCTGAGTAAACATGCCTCTATGGTTACTACTCAGGTAGAACAAGTACTTAAAGCTCAGAATGACTTGCTCAATGAGTTGAATGACAATTCTGTCAGAGTCGTCATTAGAGGCGGTAGAATGACCCAGGAACCTTTGTATCCTAAGGGTCATCCAAAGAGAATTGAACAAGATTCTCAAGGAGTTAGCACTGATGCACCTAGTCATCCTAGAAAGAAGAAGAAAGATGATAGGGATGTGCACGCTAGCAACCCTATTGCTGCTACACCTGAGAGTCCAAATGATGCCTCTGTTTCTGATGCTCAGACACAATCTGGTGATGAACATGAACCTAATGATGATATCAATAGGGATGTTCATGAAGATGCTCAACCTAGCAATGATAAGGATGTGGAGATTGAAGCTGTTGATCTTGGTAACCCAGAGCCTAAGAATAGAAGATACGATAAGAATGACTTCACTACTAGGAAGCATGGTAAAGAAAGGGAACCATGGGTTCAGAAACCCATGCCCTTTCCTCCCAAACCATCCAAGAAAAAGGATGATGAGGATTTTGAGCGCTTTGTTGAAATGATTAGACATGTATTTCTGCAAATGCGTTTGACAGATATGCTCAAAATGTCTCCATATGTGAAGTACATGAAAGATATTGTGACTAATAAGAGGAGGATACCTGAGGTTGAGATTTCCACCATGTTGGCTAATTATACCTTCAAGGGTGGAACTCCTAAGAAACTAGGTGATCCCGGTGTGCCCACTATACCTTGCTCCATTAAAGGTAACTACGTTAGAACTGCTTTATGCGACCTTGGAGCCGATGTTAGTGTTATGCCTCTCTCTTTTTATCGTAGACTTGAACTGGATAAGTTGACACCCACTAAAATCTCTCTGCAAATGGCCGACAAATCAACTGCTTTCCCTATCGGCATTTGCGAGGATGTGCCTCTTGTGGTTGCCAACGTCACTATCTTAATAGACTTTGTTATCTTGGATATTCGTGAGGACGATGCCATGCGGTCATCCTCGGAAGACCCTTTTTAAACACTACAGGGGCTGTTATAGATTGCAACAAAGGCAATGTCACTTTCCATGTCAACGGTAATGAGCATACAGTGCACTTTCCGAAGAAACAATATCGAGTACATTGCATCAATGCTATCGAAAAAACTTCATCGATTCTTATTGGGAGCTTTGAATGCCCAATACCTTGTGTCAAGATGAAGTATGATTTGCTTGTTGGGGAGATACATATCCCCATTCAGGTGACCTAGTGACTATTAAAAATTCTCCGTTCTCTTTTGTGATTCAGAAAAGTTTGTCAAGGGACTTGATCAATCCCATCGACTGATTTCTTTCGGTGACCATGAGATGGATGAATCGAGGAGTCACAAACCTCTATTCCAAGTTTTCACCTTCGGTTGCTTAGAAGAAAATGATAGGTTTAGTTTAGTTTTCCCTATTTTCTGTTTTAGTGTCCGGTAGAAAAGTACCCCAAAAATAAAAGTTCTCCCAACGTCCTGAAAATCAAGTATGATTTTTTCTGGAATTTTTAAAAATTCTGGAACGAAGAGCTTGTTTGGGGGCTGCACCAGTGGGCCACAGGCCCTTGGGGCGCGGGCACCCCTGGCCGCGCCACCCAGGCTTGTCGGGCCCACAGGCACCCGCTCCACTCATTCTTGCTCTCATCTGGTTCTCCTACCTCCAGAAAAATTGTTCGCAGCTCAAACCCGTGTCCTTGCTCCTCTTGCTGGGATTTTCGATCTCTTTGCTCAAATCACCATTCTCCAAACTGTTTTGGGGAAATTACTCCTTCGTAAGTGACTCCTCCATTGGTCCAATTCGTTTTTGCTCTAGTGCCTTATACTCCGCGTATTTTTGCTGCCTTGGTGACCATGTTCTTGAGCTTTGCATGATGATTTTAGCTGGTCCCAAGTAGTTTTGATGCGTAATATGGCCTCTAGACACTTGTGGGAGTAGTTGCTACGAGTTTTGTTGAGCCTTGTTCACTTTTCCTTAGAATAACTAAAAATTTCAGAAATTTTCGGAGATAGAGAAGGGAAAAGATGAGGAGGTTCTTAAGAGGCTCTTCAAGCCGTGACCCCAAGGATGATGGGAGTGAGAAGAAGCCCAAGTATCTGGTCCCTCGAGTCGCAGAAGTTTGAGCGTGCGAGTGCCAAGCGACGTGTTCTTACGCGCCACTAGAATTTATGAGGACTTTTATCACTTGATAGAAAACGCAGGCCTTACCGCCTTCATTGAAGATAAGTGTCTGCAATACCTCCTCCTTACTAATATCTTCGTACAAAGCTTTAACTTCTATCCAAGGAAGAATCCTCCTATGGTTGAGTTCTAACTTTATGATATCCCCCGGCGCATGTCACTCCAAGATTTTTGCAATGTTTGCAAATTACCTTACGTTGGGGATATTCATGAACCTCGTCCACGGGACTTGGAAGCTTTCATCGATACAATTGCTGTAGGAGAGGAGAGAGGAGTGTCTTGAGCTAGAGCTGCTAGCATTCATTTTCCCGTGCTTCGGTACTTCTCATTATTTGTGGCAAAATATTTGATTGGCTGTGGGAAAGCTGGGTCACTTAATTCCCCAGATCTTGCGGTCTTGTGCGAAGCCCTTTATAACGACAAAACTTATAGCTTGGGCGCTATAGTAGCTCAACGGTTGAACATGAACCGTTCTAAGGGCATTGTCTATGGAGGTATCTATGCTACTCGTCTTGCTAGACACTTTGAGATACCTATTAGACTGGAAGAGGAAGAAGAGATTCTTCTTCCCGAGAGATATCTAGATTACGATAGCATGGTTCGCCATGACTTTCTTGATAGAGATATAAATAGAAGGATGATTTATAGCCTGGTGTTTAGTCAGGGTACTCGTTAGACTATTACTTTGCCTCCACCTTCTTTGTTCAACCTTCATGCATGCACGTACATTATTATGCCCTCGGACATCTACGCATATTGGGGCCTAGCCCAACCACAGGTGCCCGTGCCCGATCCACCAGTCGAGTACCAGACGATAGTTTATCAGTGGGAGCCAGAGGAGCTCACACAACAGTGGCATCCTCAGTCCACTGCGGAGTATCCCGGAGCTGGTTATTTTCTTCCTTGGGAGTAGACCAACTTAGTCCAAAAGCCTAAGCTTGGGGGAGTACGCGTTCTCACCAACTTTACATTCTTGCTTATGCTTTCACTTTGTTCGTCGGTGTTCACACTTTGCCACTGTATCATCCATGCTAGTTTATTTATTTTTCTTGTTTTCTTTTCATGTGTCTGTCTAGTTTGAGAAAAACCAAAAATATTTTCTTTTTCTTGTTTTGCTTGTTGGGAGCTTTCCCGTGTAAATAGTTTTCTTTTTCTTTGGGTCAAGGTAGAAGATATTGGTTACAATGTTTAGTGGCTCTCGCATGCATATCTGTTTATCTGTCAAAGAGCCATATTACTTTGTGTTCTCCTTTGTGTTTGCCTGTAGATTCCATCTTTAGTCCAATGCACGAGCACACTTATTATTGTTCACATCATTCGGTCGTGCAAGTGAAAGGCAATAATGATGATATATGATGAAGTGACTGAGCTTGGAAAAGCTGGTATGAATTCGATCTATTTTGTTTTTGTAAATATGACTAGCTCATCATGCCTGATTCAGCTTTGTTGTGAGAGAAACATGTTTGCAATGACAACTTAGATATCATAGTTTCTTATGCCACACTTACTTACCTAGGAGCTTATAATGGTTTGTCTTGGATGCTCACATGAATTTTGAGATGACTGTGTTGTAGTATGATAGGATGGTATCCTCCTTTGAATGATTCAAGTGACTTGACTTGGCGCATGTTCACGCATGTAGGTGAAACAAAATCAACATAGCCTCGATGATATTCATGTTCATGGTGATTTATGTCCTACTCATGCTTGCACTCAATGTTAGTTAACCTCAATGCATTTTCATTACTGTTGTCGCTCTCTAGTTGGTCGCTTCCCAGTCTTTTCTAGCCTTCACTTGTACTAAGCGGGAATACTGCTTGTGCATCCACCTCCATAAACCCAAAGTTGTTCCATATGAGTCCACCATACCTACCTATATGCGGTATCTACCTGCCATTCCAAGTAAATTTTCAAGTGCCACTCTCTAAAGCTTCAAGAAATAATATGTTTTGCATGCCCGAACCGCTCATGTGGTGACAGTGGGCTATCAGTATCTTCCGTGCTAGGCGTGTTGTCCTTGATATGTGTTTATTCACTATCATTCACGAGAAAGGGGCCGGTAATTGGAATTCCCAGTTCCATGCTCAAATCGAAAATATAATTGCAAACAAAACTCCCCCAGGATTGATGTTGGTATGGACGTTACCCGAGGATTCGGCTAGCCGTGGAGTGCGATTGATCGGTGGTGGGGGAGTCAAAACTAGTCGTGGAGTGTGATTGATAGCTGTTACTTGAATGGAACTAACCCGGACTAACGCTGTTTTTAGCAGAATTGCCATGGTGTTGTTTTTGTGCAAAAATAAAAGTTCTCGGAATGACCTGAAAATATACGGAGAATTTTTCTGGAATTAATGAAAAATACCTGCGCAAAGATCCACCGGAGGAGGTGAGCCAGTGGGCCACAAGCCCAGGGGGCGCGGGCACCCCCCTAGTCGCGCCGTGAGGGCTTGTGGGGCCCACGAGGTTCCACTGCCTCCAATCATAGCTCTATATATTTCGTTTCGCCCGAAAAAAATCAGGGAGAAGGATTCATCGCGTTTTACGATACGAAGGCGCCGCCACCTCCTGTTCTTCATCTGGAGGGTAGATCTGCTGTCCGTTCTGGGCTTCGGAGAGGGGAAATTGTCGCCATCGTCATCATCAACCTTCCTCCATCGCCAATTCCATGATGCTCTTCACCGTTCGTGAGTAATCTCATCGTAGGCTTGCTGGACGGTGATGGGTTGGATGAGATCTATCATGTAATCGAGTTAGTTTTGACGGGGATTGATCCATAGTATCCACTATGTTCTAAGATTGATGTTGCTACTACTTTGCCATGCTTAATTCTTGTCACTAGGGCCCGAGTGCCATGATTTCAGATCTGAACCTATTATGTTGTCGCCAATATATGTGTGTTTTAGATCGTATCTTGCAAGTTGTAGTCACCTACTATGTGTTATTACCCGGCAACCCCGGAGTGACAATAGCAGAAACCACTCCCGGAGATGACCATAGTATGAGGAGTTCATGTATTCACCACGTGTTAATGCGTTGGTCTGGTTCTTTATTAGAAGGAGAACCTTAATATCCCGTAGTTTCCATTAGGATCCCGCTGCCACGGGAGGGATGGACAATCGATGTCATGCAAGTTCTTTTCCCTAAACACGTATGACTACATACGGAATATATGCCTACATTAGATTGACGAACGGGAGCTAGTTACTTATCTCTCTGTGTTATAGCTGTTACATGATGAATTACATCCGGCATAATCATCCATCACCGATCCAATGCCTACGAGTCTTTTACTACTGGTCCTTGCTACTGCTATCACTACTGCTGTTACTTGCTACTGCTGTCACTACTTCTGTTCCTTGCTACTACTGTTACTTGCTACTGCTGTCACTACTGCTGTTCCTTGCTACTACTGTCACTACTATTGTTCCTTGCTACTGCTTTCACTACAGCTGTTCCTTGCTACTGCTGTCACTACTGCTGTTCCTTGCTACTGATGTCACTACTGTTGTTACTTGTTACTTCACTATTACCTACTGCAAGACCTTCAAGAAATAATCTGTTTTGCATGCCCGAACTGCTCATGTGGTGATAGGGGGTATCAGTATCTTCCGTGCTAGGCGTGTTATCCTCGATTTGTGTTTATTCACTATCATTCACGAGAAAGGGGCAGGTAATTGGAATTCCCAGTTCTATGATCAAATCAAAAACATAATTGCAAACAAAACTCCCCCAGGATTGATGTTGGTATGGACGGTACCCGAGGATTCGGCTAGCCGTGGAGTGTGATTGATCGGTGGTGGGGGAGTCAAAACTTTACTTTTTTGTTTGGGAACCGCCTATAGCATGTGTCGCGTGGAAGATGGTGAAAACTCTTGGTCATTGCCTTGACAATTAAAGCGTGCCACCCAAAATTATTTATCTGTGTCTTCAAAGCTTGAGCTCTGGCACCTCTGCAATTCAATGCTTCCCTCTGCAAAGGGCCTATCTATTTATGTTTCTGTTGAGTCATCCTCTTCTTATAAAAGCACCAATTAGAGAGCACCTCTGTCATTTTTATGCTTTGTTTTTGAATGATATTGAGTATGACTGTGACTGGACCTTCTTTGCCATGAGTTACAATGTTTAGTCAGCCCTTGGTCTTTGAATGTGCTCTGCATTTATGTTTTGCAGTATCAGAAAGAGCTAGCGAGATACCATTTGTTCGTACTGCTTCATGTTGTTTTGATTGAAGTGTTAACATTTGAGGCTTATTATTATTTGCTCGCTAGCTGATTATGCCATTGATATGAGTTTACCGTGAGACCTAGATGTCATTTTCTTATGTGGTTAGCTTGTGATCTTGCTGAAATTCTCGTTGTGAGTTAGACATAGTTGCAACAACAAGATCAAACAGAGTTCGTCAAAGTTTTTCTTTTGTCTCTTTCAGTTTGTCAACTAAATTTCTTAAGGAGAAGCAAGGCTTTAAGCTTGGGGGAGTTGATACGTCTCCGTCGTATCTACTTTTCAGAATTCTTTTGCCCTTGTTTTGGACTCTATTTTGCATGATTTGAATGGAACTAACCCAGACTAATGTTGTTTTCAGCAGAATTGCCATGGTGTGGTTTTTGCGCAGAAATAAAAGTTCTCGGAATGACCTGGAAATTTAGGGGGATTTTTTGTGGAATATATAAAAATACTGGCGCAAGAATCATACGGAGGGGTGGAGCTGAGAGCCCATAGCCCACTAGGCGCGCCCCCCTGGCCGCGCCTGGCAGACTTGTGGGGCCCGCGTTGCTCCACCGCCTCAAATCTCAGCTCTATTTAGTCCCTTTCGTCCGGAAAAATCAAGGAGAAGAGTTCATCGCCCTTTATGATATGGAGGCGCCGCCCCCTCCTGTTCTTCCTCTGGAGGGCAGATCTGGAGTCCGTTCTAGGCTCCGGAGAGGGGAGATCGTCGCCATCGTCATCACCAACCTTCCTTCATCGCCAATTCCATGATGCTCTCCACCGTTCGTGAGTAATCTCATCATAGGCTTGCTGGACGGTGATGGGTTGGATGAGATCTATCATGTAATCGTGTTAGTTTTGATGGGGATTGATCCCTAGTATCCACTAGGTTCTGAGATTGATGTTGCTACTACTTTGCTATGCTTAATGCTTGTCACTAGGGCCCGAGTGCCATGATTTCAGATCTAAACCTATTATGTTGTCGTCAATATATGTGTGTTCTTGATCCTATCTTGCAAGTTGTAGTCACCTACTATGTGTTATGACCCGGCAACCCCGGAGTGACAATAGCCGGAACCACTCCCGGAGAGGACCATAGTATGAGGAGTTCATGTATTCACTAAGTGTTAATGCGTTGGTCCGGTTCTTTATTAAAAGGAGAACCTTAATATCCTGTAGTTTCTATTAGGACCCCGCTGCCACGGGAGGGATGGACAATAGATGTCATGCAAGTTCTTTTCCCTAAGCATGTATGACTACATACGGAATACATGCCTACATTACATTGACGAACTGGAGCTAGTTACAGATCTCTCCGTGTTATAACTGTTGCTTGATGAATAACATCCGACATAATCATCCATCACCGATCCAATTCCTACGAGTTTTTCCTACTGGTCCTTGCTACGTTACTTTGCCGCTACTGCTGTCACTGCTGCTACTATTACTTTCTGTCACTGTTGCTACTGGTTACTGTTGCTACTGCTGCTATCATACTACCTTGGTACTGATACTTTGCTATAGATACTAAATCTTTCAGGTGTGGTTGAATTGACAACTCAACTGCTAATACTTGAGAATATTCTTTGGCTTCCCCTTGTGTCGAATCAATAAATTTGGGTTGAATACTCTACCCTCGAAAACTGTTGCGATCCCCTAAACTTGTGGATTATCAGGTTCGGGCTGGTGCAAAGCGTAAAACCCTACACCTGCTTTGGTGGATTGATTGGGGAAGACGAAGTTTCCTAGAGCTATGCCCCGACAAGGGTTGCCAGGGGAAGTTGGCACACACATATACTTACGCTTGGCTCTAACCTACGAAGCATTGACTCCCTAAGCATTCGAATACCCAAGGGTCCGAATCTCCAAAGATCTGAATCCTTCGCTAGGTTGCCTCGGTCCTCCTTTTATAGCTCAAGGGGCATCCATAGTGGCAACTGACATGATTAGATAGCCAACAGTGATTTCATACCTAATTCTGCTTGTGACACAACACCATAAATGTGGTCTTACGTGGCGAGCGGGGGTGCATTCCCGGCAGGCCTCTGCCACTCGTGAGCTGGCCACAATTTGTGGTCTTGACACGTCTCTAGACGGGTGTCAACAGGTTGCAACCTATATTCCAATGTGATGCCACGTAGCTAGAGAAAGCCACCTAGACACTCGAGGGATCGACACCTCATCAACAAGTGACTAGTGTAGCAATGAGATGGAGTTGTGGCAGACTAGTTCAAACCTGCCGGGGGAGGCGCCTCGCCGGGTCTTGATCTTCTTGATGCACTCCTTTTCGTGGAGCGGCTCCTCTGGCCTTGGCCCGGCTTAGAGGGGGTGGTAGCATTCCCCGGCAGCCTTAGTTGCCGGGCTAGTGGCTCGTCGTATTTGCACAAGTCTGTGGAAATAGACACCCCTCTTTGTGTACCCAGACACAAGCGCATATCCTTAGGATCAAGATGAGTATTTTTATTAGCAACCAAACTCATAAGAGCATCCACTTTTTCACTCAAAGTAGCGATTTCCTCAACAAAATTTACCTTCTTACCAGTTGGAGCTCTTTCGGTATGCCATTTGGAATACTTGGCCATGATGTTGTCTAGAAGTTTGCTCGCCACTCCAAAGGTCACATCCATGAAGGTACCACCTGCGGGATAACCTAGAAGATTTTCTGGACACAAAGTTTAGTCCGGCATATAAATTTCGGATAATCATCCACAAGTTTAAGCCATGCGTTGGGCAATTTCTTATCATCATTTTCATCCGCTCCCAATCTTGTGCAACATGTTCAAGATCTTGTTGTTTTAAAATATTGGGGAACATCGCATGGGAAATAAAACAATTCCTACAGTCACCAAGATCAATCTATGGAGGTCAACATCTACGAGAGGGGGTGTATCTACATACCCTTGTAGATCGCTAAGCGGTAAGCGTTCAAAAATGCGGTTGATGTAAACAACCGTCTTCGCCATCCAATCACGATCCATCCCGCGATCCAATCACGATCCGTCCCAATCTAGTACCGAACGGACGACACATCCGCGTTCATCACATGTAACACCCTGGATTTTGCCCATTTCTTTTTCTTTTGATTTTGGTCTGGATTTTCTTTTCTGTGGCTTGGTAGTTTTGGAACCTAAAGGTATCACCCTTGATTTCTCTTCACTAGTGACTTGCCAACCCCCAAATCATCCCAAAACCTTGTCATTTCCATCTTGAGCCAATCCCAATAATCTTTTCCCTGGGAATATTCCTTTTTCTATTAAAGGAATAACCTTGTTTCTGTGGGTTGTGAAGCAACCCACATTTCTATCATTCCAAAAATTCCCAAATAATTCTTATAAATTTCATGGCTCATATCTTCCTCAGATATGACAAAATCCTTCCTTGTCATGTTCAAAAATATTTCACCAATATTCCTCTTATGATTATGCCCTAGTTGTCAAGTTGTGAAGCAAGTACCCTTTATATGTGCTTGTTTGCTCTCAAACTTTTTGGGCACTCTTTCCTATCCATATCATTGCCTCATGACAAAATTAAACTCAATTTGGCAAGTAAATAATTCTTAGAAAATTTCCAAAGTTTATGATCCACATGAAGCTTTGTGAAGCAAGTGCTAGCTAAGTGTATTCAAATGAGTTGAAATTTTGGAAAACCCTTCACGTGCTCAAATGAACATTTTCCACAAAATTTGAGCATCATCCCTTCAACTATGTGAGCACAACATCAAATCTTTGTCTCTGGTCATTATTTTGGACTGTGAAGCAACTGTACTTTACGTTGCTCCATAATTTTTGAAATTTTACCAGGACATTCTCCTACCTATAAAATATCTCTCCACCAAATTTGAACTCATTCAATCTAACCATTTCCCCTCAGTAATTTTCCTAACATTCTGTCCAGTGGGATGCTGTGTGAAGGAAATACCATTTTGGTTTATCCAAATGGTATGAAACTTATACAGTATCGCCATATGCCTAAATACCTCATCTCCTACAAATTTGAGCTCGATCTCAGTTGTTAGGTGAGTGCCACATCAAGATTTGTATTCTGGACCAGATTGGCCAGTTGCAAAGCAACCTTATTAAATCCTTGTCGTTTTCTTCTCAAACTTCCCAGGATTGTAGTCCTTCCTACCTTTAACCTTCCAGACATCATACTTGGCTCTTATCACCTCCCTGTTGATCACAGCTATGCCGACAAGTTTGCTGCAGCAAACTTCCAGTGAAGCCTCCCATGTCCTCTTAGTTTCTTTTGTCTATCTATCACCTCAGAGGGACTAGTCCTTGGAAGGAAGGAATCGCTGCTAGACAACATGCTGCATGCAAGGGTGCACCACGAGCGCCAGCTCATGTGGTGACCACGCCCTTGGCATGCCATATGCATGATTTGGGAGTGGATCCCTCAATCTCGTCGATTTCCTCGCTCCCTCGACATCTAGCCATGTCTAGGAGCTTCATCGCGTTTACTTCCTCCTCCTTGACCCCTCTTCCCCTCTAGTCTTTTCCACGCCGCACTGCAACGAGCTCCGCCCTGTTCTTCCCATGCCCACTGTTGTCGTCTTCCTTGGTCTTCTTCTTTCCCGAGTCATCCGGAGCGCACCCGAGGCCTCCCCACTCCTTTGCGAAGCTGCTCGAGGACGCAAGCGTCCAGCCAGCTCGCCTGCAAGCTCCAGTGCAACGATGAGATCGCCACGGTGACCGACCTCATCCCCTCTTGTCGCCAGGCTATATATAGCCCTCCCCGCATCCTCCCGAGCTCAACATCACCCTCATCTCTCTCCTCTAACCCCTCCCCATCCTATCACCCGAGCTCCCGGAGCCCTCCTCATCCTCCATTGCCGCCATGGTCGCCGGCCACCTCCTTCAAAATTAGGCCAAGACATGACTCTTCCCCTCTCCATTTTACTCACAGTAGAGCCCCACTCTCCCCTGGAGGACCTCCCCGTCCTCTTTGCTCGATGCCGGAGTAGGCGTGGTCGCGGATCCACTGCTCGACTGCCGCCTCTGCTCGCGGCCAACGCATGACGTAGTCGCCCTGTTGCTCCCCGACGCCAGTTGCAGGTCGAGGCGGATGCGGCGCCTCGTCCTGGTCCCGCTGGTGGTCTCGCCACAGCCGGAGGTGGCCAGAGCGGACCGGGCCGTCACCGGCCTAGCGCCTGGCCCTCGCTTTGTCCCGTCACGTGAAGGACAAAGGTGGCAGGGGAGAGAGAGGTCAACACGGGCCCACCTGCCCACGGGCCCCGCTAGTCAGTGAGACATCGGAGTTGACCCGACCCCGTGCATTTTTATGTCGAGATGCCTTGACCGGGAATTCGTCTTCCCCATTGGAAGGCGTATTCAACTTAACTGCGCGACCGGCCGTGCTGTCAAGGGTCTCTTTGTGATTGTTTTTTTTACAGATTAGTCCGTGACAGTCAAACCCTTATATCTTTGTACCCGTAACTGTGATCGAGGTGATTCCAAAGCCCACGTCTTCGTCTCATCGAGCACGTTATGATGGTATCATTTTCATTATGTGTTCCCATTCTGAAAATGGTCATTTTTCCCTTGCCTCTAAACAGCCCCTTCGAGAGAGAACTGTTTCCGGCAATCAATTCCGTGGACTCTTCGCACCTCCTCCTACACGGTTCCATCGCCCCAGGTAAGCCCCTACCCTGATTTGCATAATTGCATTGCAATATCATAGTTTAACAAACTACTTTAATTGCAAATATGATTGTTAGTAGTATGGATTAGGTTATGCAATGTTTGAATAAATGCTTGAATAGGTGACTACCATGTTGAGTACGAGATTGTTAGTAACTAGTATTTTACCCACTAGTTGATGCCATGACATTGAAGATTACTATCTATGATTATTTTGGGTTTCATCCGGCAGTTGGTGGATATAAATCAATAGCAGTGGCTTGAGCTTATTGGTTATTGGATTACTATGATATCGGAGTGTCAGCTATGACAAAAATATTATTCGAGGATAATAGAATTAGTTGGCTGATCGAGAGTCACCTCTCCGGGCTTATCCGTGCAGCCAAATTTGCCGGTATGGGACGGCCTTGACATGGTCTTCTCACGTGATTTTTATCGGTACCACCAAAGAGGGAAGGTTATGCGCGCGTGCTACCCTGGCCCGGTAGGCGACGATAACCTTGTGATCCCAGTTGAGTTATGTGGGTACCCATCCCCGTTTGGGACAGTTTAGTTTGGCCTCGACGGTGGCACGTGTCATGAAGACATAGGGGCCACCCAGGGTAGGACTATGGGGGAGGATGAATGCTGGTGGTACGATGGGAGAGTCACTGGTAAGGCAGGTTTCATTGGAGCAACGCTGGTCCACCCGAATGGGATCACGAGGCTAGGTGCTCCATGGTGTGGGTAAAGTGTGCAACCTCTGCAGAGTGAAAAATCTATTTGAATAGCCGCGTCCACGGTATTGGACAGCCCGTCCAGACCTCACTAGGTGATCAATCATGACCATTGTAGTGATAATAATGATGGAAGAACTCGTCTGAGTATGGTAGCACTTGGGCATCATGCCGGTGACAGGTCTTGGTATCCGTCTTGAGGATATTCGCTGAAGGTTCTTGGTGAGATCACGAGTTGGTCACTAGAGTACGATGAGAGTATCCTGGTATAGTTATTTTCAACTATCCCTTTGGTGATGATAAATCTTTACCTAATCTTGATTGCTATGATGTTGTCTTGCCTTAATGCTGATGTTTGTTGTGAGCTTGCGAGTACATTCAAAGTACTCACCTGGCGTCTCATGCCAGTTTGCAGGTCATGCTATCATTGTGTGCTTGTCGAGGATCCGAGTTGCGAGCTAGGATACGCGTTCCAGCCAGAGTACATGTGGAGTGGAGTCCATCACCACCATCATTGTTCCGTTGCTAGCGAGAATTACCCTAGGCACGCGTAGTATCGCCATGGCGATGTAATCCAAGTACCCTTGTACCCTTTTCCATAGTAATACAAAGCTGATTTTTTCTATGCCAACAGTACCGTCTTCCAGAAGACTTGTTCCTGGGCTGGAATACCGGGCGTTCCAGTTTCCTTTGAGTCGGAGCGCCACAAGCGTTGGTATCAAAGCAGGTCTGGTTGTAGGACGCCCTAGAGTACGCGATCGTTAGTAACCGGTAGTATAGGATCTAGTTGGATTGTTGCACTTGTTTGTTGCATTTGTTTGTGTATAGGATGCATATAGACTAGATATTTTATCACTAATGATTGATCTTATGAGTGCAGGTGGCATGGGTCTCGATGCACCACCTGTACCCACCAGTTGCATATTTGCTCCTTGGTGTGGTGTCATCTTCGCCCCAGTGGAGTGATGCCAAGGTGCCTAGTTGTGTCGATCCCTTGTCGGATTAATGCACCGGTACCACACCAATGTATTCTCTTCAGCCACCCTATTATCTCGGTGATATATATGCTTCTATCCCGAATCTTGCCCATCCCTCTAGCTGCGTTGGCAACCCTTACTAATCTTGCTTATCATAAAAGGGCAATGCCCGCAAGACTTATTTTCATCATTATGCCACCCTGCCCTCCATCCTCTGGACGGGTACGGTTTTTCTGCGTACGCTTGATGATGATGCGGTCGTGACCCCCGTGTTCCGACCCACGACCATCAAGTTCGTCCTCATCAACTTTCTTCCACACATTGATTCACGTTCGTGCACACCGCCACAACATGCTAGACCATAACACCAGAGTTCTTGCCAGATTTGTGTGCTTAAGTAGGAATGCATATTATTGCTGTGAATAGCTGTAGAGTATGTGCTATTGCTGGTGATCTTGCTGCTTTGTGTGTGTGTGCGCGCGTTAGTGTTTTCTCTTGCTTCTTTCTTTGGGCCCTTGGTGTTACCTTATTTTCCCCTTATGGAAGTTGCTCACCGACACTGGACTCGAAGAATCAGTGAAGAGACAGTCATTTGAAAGCTCAATTCAGCAATATAGAATTTTCAGCACACTGCATTATATCGGGAATATCGGGCCTGAATATAAATGATATCCTGGCTGGATGCGTTATCAGCATCAAGTACACATCAGTGCAACCTTCACAACAGCAATCATCGAATCGGCAAGAAGGCAAAGATGTGTACATTTCCAGTCAAAGGTATGATTCATATACGTGGTTGAGTCTGTTATGAATACAATTTAAAACCTGCTATGCTACGGAAGGAAGTCATAATGTGCTATGAACTTAGTGTTGAGCAAGAAGGATAGTCGAACACCTTGTTGCATACAACAAGTAACCGACAGCAGGAACATTAAGGGGATATATATGCAATTAGCTTGCATATGGAAAAAAGAAAGTTTCGGGTATAAGCAACCCAGTCTTTCTCTGCAAGCTACCAGAATAACTTACGACACAAGGTTCCAGTGCCTTCCTCAATACGGCACACGGTTATTTGCCCATACAAGACACCCATGCTTCTCGAGTAATTTATCACAACAAGCTTCCGACATATGGTACCGAGTCTTACCCATCAAGTCTTTAAGGGGGAAGCATTTGAGATACGGTAGCAAATATTCTTCATCAAGCTACCTCGGCAGAAACTTTGAGCACAAGCTATCCAGTCTTCCTTGACATGATACTCTTGATGACTTACAACACAAGCTAAGTAACCTTTGTCGGTAAGGCATCACATTCTCACTAGTACAAGCTATTCCACCAACAACTAGCAGCATATGACCATGCATCTCAAGGGTCCGCACCACAACAGCTGATCAGAAGGAAAAAAGTCAGTCAGGACACAAGCCTGCTTCAGGAATCAAGCGCTCAGCCGCATAGACCCAATATATATGATGTAGAGGTTGCCAAGGCCATATGAGTTAATCATACAATGTTGCCAGCCTGGTGAGAATCTGACTATTGCATGAGCTATATAAGAAGAAGAAGAATGCCAGTTATACACTTCAGTGAGATGACCAACAACCTATGGATAAGCTGTATGGGACACAGATGAACCCTTGCCCGTGTTTCTTCTGTGACAGCACCACACCTGTGTTCTGAGCTGTTTTCGGCCGTCCGGGGTGGATGCCAACTTTTCAGCAACTGTCGTGCTCTGAGCTATTTTTTTGGCCATCTCGGTCAGCTATTGAATTTCTTTCCATAGCAGTGACCCTATGCTCTGAGTTGTTTCTCGGCCGTCTTAGGGAACTGCTACTTTCTTCTTATCGACATTGTCTCATGCTCTGAGCTGCTTTTCAGCCGTCTTGATTCGGGGTTGAGTTACTCCAGTAATGTCCCAAATCTGAGTTGTAAAGACCGTTCTGGTGGCTCCTGGTTTATTTGTTTCATCCACGGGTTCCGACAGTCGTTACCCTACAGCTAAAACTTGTTAAGTAATATGCATTCCAGAATATTGTACCTGGCAGCACCCATGGCCATCCAAGGAATAAAGAGCACATCAGAGCAAGCGCTTTCAACTAAGGATCTAGGCAAAGAGAACCATAATGAAGGAGCAAGATTGGCCATACAGTTATGATAATGGTTGCAAGATCAACATGGTACAGATACTCAAAACAGTCTAGCTCGATACCAATCACCGTGGGTACACACCCATGGGATATATTCCATTTGCAAGGACCCTATATAGAGTCAACCCGCTCAGCCCAACCAGATATGCTCAGACTCATTAGAAGGGGATGTTCAAATCTGTGAGGACGACTCAGTAGTTCGACTGCAGCAATAGTGTTAAAGCATTACACGACCTACTATTGATTTAAAGGTGTCGACACAAGGAACGACCAAAATGTTGGACGACAACCTCGGAGCATGTGTCCTCACATATGGGAATCAATCAAAGGATAGCCAGCTGTGAACAAGATCTTTCTGCCACAACCTCTGTCAGTCAAGTCAGCAGACATAAACGATGGAAGTTAGAGTAGCATATGAGAATCCAGTGAAACAAACTACCTCGAAGCCATGTAGTGAGTCAGATTACCTAGTATGAGCATCATACCAAGGCAAAAAGGAAACCTGAGTTGGAAACGGTTTCCTCAAGTGGGGATATTCATGCTTGAACCGTGAGCAACCAAATCTTGAGGATGATATTTCTTTAAGGGGGTTAGGTTTGTAACACCCTGGATTTTGCCCATTTCTTTTTTCTGTTGATTTTGGTTTGGATTTGCTTTTATGTGGCTTGGTACTTTTGGAACCTAAAGGGATCACCCTTGATTTCTCTTACCTAGTGACTTGCCAACCTCCAAACCATCCCAAGACATTGTCATTTCCATCTTGAGCCAATCCCAATAATCTTTTCCCTGGGAATATTCCTTTTGCAATTAAAGGAATAACCCTGTTGCTCTGGGTTGTGAAGCAACCCACATTTCTATCATTCCAAAAATTGCCAAATAAGTCTTATAAATTTCTTAGCTCATATGTTCCTCATATATGATAAAATCCTTCCTTGCCATGTTCAAAAATATTTCACCGATATTCCTTTTCTGATTCTGCCCTAGCTGTCAAGTTGTGAAGCAAGTACCCTTTATATGTGCTTGCTTGCTCTCAAACTTTTTGGGCACTCTTTCCTATCCATATCATTGCCTCATGATAAAATTAAACTCAATTTCGCTAGTAAATATTTCTTGGCAAATTTCCGAAGTTTCTGATCCACACGAAGCTTTGTGAAGAAAGTGCTAGCTAAGTGTTTTCAAATGAGTTGAAATTTTGCAAGACCCTTCACATGCTCAAATTAACACTGCCTACAAAATTTGAGCATCATCCCTTCAACTATGTGAGCACAACATCAAACCTTTGTCTCTGGTCATTATTTTGGATTGTGAAGCAACTGTACTTTATGTTGCTCCATAATTTCTGAAATTTTACCAGGACATTCTCCTACCTATAAAACATCTCTCCACCAAATTTGAGCTCATTCAATCTAACCATTTCCCCTCAGTAATTTTCCTAACATTCTGTCCAGTGGGATGATGTGTGAAGGAAATACTATTTTGGTTTATCCGGATGGTATGGAACTTATACAGTATCTTCATATGCCTAAATACGTCATCTCCTACAAATTTCAGCTCCATCTCAGTTGTTAGGTGAGTGCCACATCAAGATTTGTATTCTGGACCAGATTGGCCAGTTGCAAAGCAACCCTATTAAAGCTTGGTCCTTTTCTTCTTAAACTTCCCAGGATTGTAGTCCTTCCTACATTTAACCTTCTAGACATCATACTCGTCTCTTATCACCTCCCTCGTGATCACAGCTATGCCGACAAGTTTGCTGCAACAACTTCCAGTGAAGCCTCCCATCTCACCTTAGTTTCTTTTGTCTATCTATCACCTCAGAGGGACTAGTCCTTGGATGTACTGGATGCTAGATAACACGCTGCATGCAAGGGTGCATCGCGAGCGCCAGCTCACGTGGTGACCACGCCTTTGGCATGCCATATGCGCGCTCTGGCAGTGGAGCCCTCGGTCTCGTCGGTTTCCTTGCTCCCTCGACATCTAGCCTTGTCTAGGAGCTTCACAGCGTCGTCTACCTCCTCCTGGACCCATCTTCCCCTCCAGTCTTTTCCATGTTGCGCCGCAACGAGTTCCGCCCTCTTCTGCCCATGCCTGCTGTCGTCGCCTTCCTTGGTCTTCTTCTTTCCCGAGTCTTCCAGAGCGCACCCAGGCCTCCCCAGTCCTTTGCTAAGCTGCTCGAGGTTGCAAGTGTCTAGCCAGCTCGCCTGCAAGCTCCAGTGCAATGATGAGATCGCCCCGGTGACCGACCTCATCCCCTCTCGTTGCCAGGCTATATATAGACCTCCCCGCATCCTCCCGAGCTCACCATCACCCTCATCTCCCTCCTCTAACCCCTCCCCACCCTATCACTCGAGATCCTAGAGCCCTCCTCGTCCTTCATTGCCGCCATGGTCGCCGGCCTCCTCCTTCAAAATTAAGCCAAGGCGACACTCTTCCCCTCTCCATTTTACTCGCAGTAGAACCCCCGTCCCCTGGCGCACCTCCCCGTCCTCTTTGCTCGATGCCTGAGTAGGCGCGGTCGCGGCTGCACTGCTCGACCCTGCTCCTCCCCGGCACTAGTAGCAGGTCGAGGCGGATGCGACGCCTCGTCCTTGTCCCGCTGGTGGTCTCGCCACGGCCGGAGGTGGCCCGAGGTGACCGGGCCATCGCCAGCCGAGCATCTGGCCTCGCCCTCGCTTTGTCCCGTCGCATGAAGGACGAAGGAGGCATGGGAGAGAGAGGTCAACACGGGCCCACCTCCCGGCGGGGAACGCCAGTCAATGAGACAACAGAGTTGACCCGGGCCGGTGCATTTTTATTTGGAGACGCCTTGACCGGGAATTTGTCTTCCCCATTGGAAGGCGTATTCAACTTAAGTGTGCGACCCACCGTGCTGTCAAGGGCCTCTCTGTCATTATTTTTCTTATAGATTAGTCCCTGACAGTCAAACCCTTATATCTTTTTACCCGTAACTCCGATCGAGGTGATTCCAAAGCCCACGCCTTCGCCCATCGAGCCCGTCATGATGGTATCATTTTCATTATGTGTTCGCATTCTAAAAATGGCCATTTTCCCTTGCCTCTAAACAGCCCCTCTGAGAGAGAGCTCTTTCCGGCAATCAATTTTGCGGACTCTCCGCATCTCCTCCTACACGGTTCCATCACCCCCAGGTAAGCCACAACCCTGATTTGCATAATTGCATTGCAATATCATAGTTTAACCAATAACTTTAATCACAAGTACAATTGTTTGTACTATGGATTAGGTTAAGCAATGTTTGAATAAATTCTTGAATAGGTGACTACAATGTTGAGTACGAGATTGTTAGTAACTAGTATTTTACCAACAAGTTGATGCCATGACATTGAAGATTACTGTCTATGATTATTTTGGGTTTCATCCTGCAGTTGGTGGATATAAATGAATAGCAGAGGCTTGAGCTTATTGGTTATTGGATTACGATGATATCAGAGTGTCAGCTATGACAGAAATATTGTTCGGGGATAAGATAATTAGTTGGTTGATCGAGAGTCACCTGTCCGGGCTTATTCGTGCAGCTACATTTGCCGGTATGGGACGGCCTTGACATTGTCTGACCGCGTGTTCTTTTATCGGTACCACCAAAGAGGGAAGGTTATGCGCGCGTGCTACCCTGGCCCGGTAGGCGGCGATAACCTTGTGATCCCAGTTGAGTTATGTGGGTACCCGTCCTCGTTTGGGATAGTTTAGTTTGGCCATGACTGTGGCAGGTGTCATGAGGACACAGGGGCCACCCAGGACAGGACTCCGGGGGAGGATGAATGCCAGTGGTACAATGGGAGAGTCACAGGTCATGCAGGTTTTGTTGGATCAATGCTGGTCCACCCGAATGGGATCACGAGGCTAGGTGCTCCATGGTGTGGGTAAAGTGTGCAACCTCTACAGAGTGAAAAATCTATTCAAATAGTCACGTCCATGGTATTGGACAGCCCGTCCAGACCTCACTATGTGATTAATCATGACCATAGTAGTGATAATAATGATGGAAGAACTCGTCTGAGTATGGTAGCACTTGGGCGTCATGCCGGTGACAAGTCTTGGTGTCCATCTTGAGGATATTCGCTGAAGGTTCTTGGTGAGATGACGCGTTGGTCACTAGAGTACGATGAGAGTAGCCTGGTATAGTTATTTTCAACTATTCCTTCGGTGATGATAAATCTTTACCTAATCTTGATTGCTATGATGTTATCTTGCCTTAATGTTGATGTTTGTTGTGAGCTTGCGAGTACATTCAAAATACTCACCTGGCGTGTCACCATGCGAGCACATTCAAAGTACTCCAAATGATGTGATCCCATTATGAAATGACAACTCATGTCTATGCCTACGAAACCTTAGCCATCATGGATCAATGCGCTAGTCCAGTAGAGGCATACTAAGGACACTTTGTTGTTTATGTACCCACACATGTGTTTTAGTTTCCAATCAATACAATCATAGCATGGATAACAAGAGATTATCATGAACAGGGAAATATGATAATAACCAATTTATTATTGCGCTAGGGCATATTTCCAATAGTCTCCCACTTGCACTAGAGTCAATAATCTAGTTCACATCACCATGTGATTAACACCCAATGAGTTCTAGGTTTGATCATGTTTTGCTTGTGAGAGAGGTTTTAGTCAACAAATCTAAAACATTCAGATTCGTGTGTACTTTCAAAATCTCTACATCATAATTTAGATGATGCCAACACGCTCACTTGGAGCTAGTCTACATGATTTCCCCACTATACGAGTCCGATTTGCTACTCAGAGTCATCCAGATTTGTGCCAAAGCTTGCATCAACGTAACCCTTTACGACAAACTCTTTTATCACCTCCAGAATCGAGAAACATTTCCTTAGTCCTCTAGTTACTAAGGATAACTCGGACCGCTGTCTAGTGATCCACTCTTGGATCACTCTTGTACCCCTTGACAGACTCGTGGCATAGCACACACCAGGTGCGGTACACAACATGGCATACTATAGAGCCTATGGCTACGACATAGGGGATGACCTTCGTACTTTCTCTTTCTTCTACCGTGGTCAGGCTTAGAGTCTTACTCAAACTCACACCTTATAATACAGTCAAGAACTCCTTCTTTGACTGATCCCTTTTGAACTACTTCAAAATCTTGTCAAGGTATGTTTTTATTGAAAGTTTTATCAAGCGTCCTAATATATCCCTATAGATCTTGATGGACAATATTTTAAGTAGCTTTATCCCGGTTTTCCTTTGAAAAACTCCTGTGAAACAACCCTTTATGCATTCCAGAAATTCTACATCTTTTCTGATCAACAATATGTCAACCACATATACTTATCAGAAATTCTATAGTGCTCCCACTCACTTTCTTGTAAATACAAGTTTTGTCATAAACTTTGTATAAACCAAAAGCTATGATCACTTATCAAAGCAATTATTCCAACTCCGAGATGCTTGCACAAGACGATAAATGGATCGCCGAAGCTCGCATTCCTTTTAGCATCCTTAGGATCGACAATACCTTCTTGTTGTATCACATACAACCTTTCATCAAGGAAACCATTAAGGAAACAATGTTTTGACATCCATCTGCTAGATTTCATAAATGAAAAATGCAGCAACTACTAACGTAATTCCAACAGACTTCAGCATCACTACGGGTGAGAAAGTCTCATCGTAGTCAACTCCTTGAACTTGTCAAAAACCTCTTTGCGACAAGTCGAACATTCTAAATGGTGACATTTACCTTCATCCTCTGTCTTCCTTTTGAAGACCCATTTGTACGTAATAGCCTTATGACCAACAAGTAGTTCTTCCAAAGTCCACACTTTGTTTTCATACATGGATCCTATCTCGCATTTCATGGCCTCCAGCCATTTGTCGAAATCCGGGCCCACCATCGCTTCTCCATAGCTCGTAGGTTCTTTGTTGTCCAACAACATGACCTTGAAGACATGATTAACGTACCACTCTAGAGCAGTAGATGTCTTTGTGGACCTACGACATTACATAGTAACTTGATCCGAAGCTTCATGATCACCATCATTAGCTTCCTCTTCAACTAGTGTAGGCATCGCAAGAACATCTTCATGTGCCCTGCTACTCTCTAGTTGAAGTGATGGTACAATAACCTTATCAAGTTCCGCCATCCTCCCACTCGATTATTTCGAGAGAAACTTCTTCTCGAGAAATGACCCGTTCTTAGAAACAAACACTTTGCCTTCGGATCTGAGATTGGAGGTATACCCATCCATTTCCTTTGGGTATCCTATGAAAATGCATTTATTTGCTTTGGGTTCGAGCTTATCAGGCTGAAGCCTTTTAACATAAGCATTGCAGCCCCAAACTTCAAGAAACGATAGCTCAGGTTTCTTGCCAAACCATAGTTCATACAGTGTCATCTCAACGGAATTATCTGGATCTCGATTTAAAGTGAATGCAGTTGTCTCTAATGCATGACCCCAAAATGATAGTGGCAAATCGGTAAGAGATATCATAGTATGCACCATATCCAATAGGGCACGGCTACAATGCACGGACACACCATCACACTATGGTATACCAGGTGACATGAGTTGTGAAACAATTTCCACAATGTCTTAAATGTATACCAAACTAGTAAATTAGATATTCACCTCCACGATCACATCATAGACATTTTATCCTCTTGTCACGACGATCTTAGACTCCAGTCTGAAATTGCTTGAACTTTTCAACATTTCATACTTGTGATTCATCAAGTAAATATACTTGTATCCATTCAAATCATATGAGAAGTAAGAACATAACGATATCTACTGCGTGCTTCAACACTCATTGGACTGCATACATCAAAATGTATCATTTCCAATAAGTCGCTTGCACGTTCCATCTCACTAGAAAACGAGGCCTTCAGTCATCTTGCCAATGTGGCATGGTTTGCATGTCTCAAGCTATTCAAAATCAAGTGAGTCCAAAATATCCACCAGCATGGAGTTTCTTCATGCGTTTACACCAATAGGCATGGTTCGCATGTCTCAAGCGATTCAAAATCAAGTGAGTCCAAAGATCCATCAGCATGGAAGTTCTTCATGCATTTTACACCAATATGACCTAAGCGGCACTGTCACAAGCAAGTGGTACTATCATTACTAACTTTTTCTTTTGGCATCAACACTATGAACATGTGTATCACTACGATCGAGACTAAATAAACCATTCATCTTGGGTGCATGATCATATGAGATATTATTCATGTAAACAGAATGACTCTTTGTTCTTTAACTTACATCAATAATCGTGTCGCAATATACAAAATCAATATAATGTTCATGCTCAACGCGAACACAAAATAATATTTATTTAGGTTTATCACTAATCTCGAAGGTAGATGGAGCGTGTGATGGTCATCACATCAACCTTGGAAACACTTCCAACACACATCTACACCTCACCCTTAGTGTGACATCCCCAGATTATGCTACACTGATCAATGTAATTAATTTACAATAACCCTATCGGATTAAGATAATCCATTTTTCTAAACAGTGATTGATCACATCTGAATCATATCTCTTTCCAACTTTACTTTGAAGTTCAAAATTCAAATATTAAGTGGATTAGATATTTTTACAAACATGAAAAATAAAATCATGATCGTTTTACAAATATTCACCTAGTATTTATCAAATAGGAACCAACATTTTACAATGTATTTAGATTCCCTAAAGCAATTAAAACAAAGGCCAAGTCATTTATTTAAATGCCTTTTGATTTATGAAAATTCCAAAAAAATTCAAATGGCTACCAAACTTTTTGTGACAGTGGTATATATTGCAAGTTATTTTATGGGCAAAGTTCCATATTTTACAAAACTCGTTTTCTATTTAAAATCGATGCAAGGTAGAAACTGATTAAACAAAAAGAAAATAAAAGAAAACAAAGGAAATAAAAAGAAATCCCCCACTAGGCCTTGGCCGAGCTGGCCAACCGCCCGGCCCACCCCCTGGCCTATACCCCCCTCTCCCACCGGTGAGAGCACCATCGACACCCACTCCCCCCTCACGTTCTCTTCCCTCCCCCACCGAACAAATTGTGATCGAGAACCGGCTGCGCCACCCCCTCGTCGGCCATCGCCCTCGTCCCCCTCGGCGGCCACCGCTCTTGTTCTCCTCGCTGGTCACCTCGCCCTAGAGCTGCGACGGTCTTCCCCAACCTCCCTCTCCCGTGCTCGCGCCCCCTTGTTACATCCATGCCCGAAGCGCCTCTAGACACGCCGTCGTTGCTCGCGCGACCACCGATTGCCCCGGATCGCACCGTCATGTCTTGGGTCATCACCGATGTCGCTTGTGTTGGCTGCAACTCTGGCTCGACGCCGGGGAGCCCTACCACACCGAGATCGAGGTCATCTTCTACATCGGTGTTGTCGTCCTCTGTCGTTCGGTCCGCCGTCGATGCTGCATCCCCGACCTCCACAAGACCTCCCCGAGCCTCGATGTGAGATCCACTCCCCCCTGCTTCCTCTTAAGCTCATGCTTGAGCTCTAATTTCCCCCCGTCGCTGCCGTTAGCTCCTGTCCCTGCCGCTGTTCTCGCCCCCCCCCCCCCCGAAGCCTTCCTCTAGCGCCGCCCCTGCTGCCGTTGTTGGGTTGGCCACCGACGCCCGTGAGTGCACTTGTCGTGCCCGCTCGCGTCGCAGGCCTTCTCTGCCTGCTCCTTGCGAGCCCCGCGCTCGGCGGCCGTGCTTCCCTACGAGCGTGCACGCTATCTATGTTGGCCGGCCGGTTAGCTTAGGGCTAATCCCCACTACCCCCTCGCCCAATGACAACTAGGGTCCATGCCATGTTAAAAAACGTACTTATAAAATATTAGTAATAATATTAATTTAATTAATTAATAGGTTAACTAAATAATTAATAAGTTAATTAATTAACTTAATTAATCTAAACCTAATCAATTTAACTTAATCTGGTTAATTAGTTAAAGCTATCAATGACAACTCGGACCCATAGGTCAGTTTGACCAAGTCAACGGTACTGTTGACTACTAACATTAGCATGATGTCATGCTGATGTCATAATGGATTTTTATAATTTAATTAGTTCTGTAATTTTAAAGTTTTAACAAAACTTTAAAAATTAATAGAAAATAAATCGTAATCTGGATGAAAATATTTTGTACATGAAAGTTGATCAGAAAAATGAGACGAACTCGGATATGCTCTGTGTTCGTGTGTCACGTGTCCCTAGCATAGCGAACATGGAACCTTTTCATCGTTTTATCCTATCTGGTAGTAGCAAGAGATCCGGGAAATGTCCTCAAATATTTTCCCGATTCGTCCATGATATGTAGTACTGCGTTAGCTCATACCTAGTGTTGTATATAGCCATGTTATGCTTTGTGATGCTTTTGATTGCTCTGTTATTTATTGTTTTCCCCTACATTACTTCATTTCCGGTAGACCCCGAGATAGATGATGATCCGGTGATGAACTACTTCCTGGTCGGGGATCCGTTTTTGTTTGCAGAGCAACCAGGCAAGCAACCCCCACCCCTTGATCATTCCTATATCGCCCATTCTTTCTCCTTCATGTTTGCATTAGATTTTGCTACTGTTGTAGATAGCTCCTATTCTTAGGCATAGCCTGTTTTTGATACACTGTTATTATAATGTACTGAATATCAATTGCTTAGTATAGGTGGATCGGTGAAACCCAATTGACTCCCTTAGTCCCAATTGCCCCTGCTCTATCCTCGAAGAATCGATCAACTGATCGGCGATGGAAGACCGTCACATCACTTCACACACCCATGTTGTACGATGCTGCAGAGATACTATAGAGTACCGAGGCCGAGACCTCGTTACATACTCCTGATGTTAGCTTTGTAGTGTAGTTAGCCGACGGTGGTTTATCGAGGGTGATTCCTCCTTTGCCACCTGTTATAACGACTTTGTCGTGCATCCCCTCAAGCATGGACTCTCGAGGATCATTTAGGGTGATACCTCGGATCCCTCTGATGTTACAACCACACAGTTACTTGACCTTGCTACTGGGAACATGATGTTGCAGGTGGATTCCCGTGTGAATGTGACGAGGCGTGGCCGGGCATTCTTGGCCCTTGCTACACATTGTCGAGACGGGGTGACGGGACCACATATCATGGATTGATGATCGTCGCTACAGTGTTAATTAAAATGCTAATGGGATTTGGGTATTTGATCTGAGTTGGTTGGGAGGCCTTTTTGCACTAACCTTCACGTGAAAGAATCATGGGTACTCGATGTCGTGGTATCAACCAAAGCTCTTCAGACGTCAGCAATGCAACAGTGTGCGCCAGAGTGGTCCGCGTAAGCATCATCTTGTATAGGAGTTGCCAGGACTGACATCGGTCGACCTCGCATTGTGCAGGAGTGCAAAGGATGATGGGCCCATGACCCATGCGCGGTTAGCATTTAGACTGGCAGACTGGGCTCTCTGTTGAGCCTAGGTAGGGTTGCGACGTGTTGATGTTCCGAGGCGGGGCATGACCCAGGAAAGTGTGTCCGGCTAGAGTATATCAAGTGTGTTGGGTACTGTGGTGCACCCTTGCAGGGATGAAAATTAACTATTCGAATAGTCATGTCCACAGTTACAGGATGACTTGGAATCGTATCCTAATCTTAGATAACTTCAACTATTACTTAACTGGAATGTTTGCTCCGGCATTGCTTTCTTGCAGGGAGTCGAGGAAGAACCTTCGGGCGTTACCTTAATTAAAATTGCTGCAACAATATGACTAGATATTTGTGTTACTTTCTCTACTCTTGTCTATTGCTGCAAGACCCAGAAGATGCTAGTATGTGATAGGACTAGTCCCTCCTCTCTATTCTCGCATTGCTGGAGTCGGTCCACATATAACCCCCATTCCTTTGATACTGTTGCATACTTAGCATAGTTCTAACATCAGTCTTGCGAGTACTTTGGATGAGTACTCACCATTGCTTTGCTCCCCCTTTCACCTTGATACGATTGTTGCGACTAAATGATGGAGCCCAGGAGATGGCGTATCCCGCCGACGACGTCTACTGCCCCGATGGTGCCTGCTACTACGTGAAGGCCACTGATGACCTAGAGTAGATTAGGAGGTTCCCAAGCAGGAGGCCTCGCCTCGTCCGATTGATGTATCTTTTGTTCTACCCTTCTCTAAGACATCTTCTTGTTTTATGTCTGTACTCAGATATTTGTTGGTTCTGCTAACTCTTGTGTTTCTTGAGCTTATGTATTCTAGCCCCCAAGGCCCCTGGATTGTAATATGAAGCTTGTATGATTTTATTTGTGTCTAAAGTTGTGTTATGGTATCTTCCCATGAGTCCTTGAGCTTGGTCGTACGCATTTACGTGTATGATTAGCATACGATAAAATCGAGGGCATCACAAGTTGGTGTCAGAGCCGACTGCCTGTAGGTAGCCCCATTTCCAACTCCTTGGCCGAAGTTGAGTCTAGTACTTGAAAAACTTTTACAAACATTGTTGTGTGGCTTATGGGCCCACATCTTAATTGGGTAGTATTAGGATGTTTTACTCCTCTTCTCTATTCTGGGTTCTGATCTATCTTCTCTTTCGGGTTAAATATTTTGCTAACTCTAACTCTAGGTTCTCGTAAATACTTCCTCCCGAAGAGCCTCTCATTCCGTATGATGGCTTGATTCATTAGAAGATTCCGAAGATACTCTCTCATGTTCTCCGAGAACTTGTGCTCATCGCTTTTGCGATTTCCCTTCCTCCATCAACCCCTATAGATGACTACATAAAAATGTCGTTCATACCTTCTTTTCCAGTTGCTCTTGTTTTTACAAGGTACAAGGAATTATCTTCTCGAGGATTCGTTCATCCCTAGTTGTTCACATGTTTCCGAAAATACTTCAAACCACTATTCAATCTTCCAAAACCCTCAGTAGCCTATTGCTTTTGACCTTTCTCACCTGCTTGCATTATGGTAAATTCCATATGTCTAGCAACATTCATTAAAATCTTTTGTGATTGTCCTTTGATCTTATTGATTCAACCTATGTGTAGGTGCACCCAATCATCGGTCGATCCTCATAAATTATCTGTCCGGCTCAGACATCTTTTCAAACAGGAGCTGGTTCTCGGCAAATCAACCTTGATTGATTGACCATCTAAGTCCATTCAACTTACTTCTATTTGATCGGAGCATCTGATTCTGATACACCAACCTGGAAATCATAATTTCATTGGCATTTAAGCATCGATATTACTCACATGATCTCTTATCCGATGCCTTGCATTTCTTCTTCCTCTGATTGAGTATCGATACTGACATCAGGTCCTTTGTGGACCGCCAGACACATTGTTGGGTTATTATCCGATAGCATCATTCACATTCAAAATTCTTGTGATATTCTTCCCCTAATACCTGCTGCCATTAGTGAATTGTGTCTTCTCCCTGTGATAAGTTGTATCCTATGCTTTTGTCAACCATGCTTTTCAAGCATGTGTTAATTACTCTTGAAATTTGTGTTATATGTTCCTAAGATGCCCCAATTGGTTGAACCTATTCCTTCCTAATCTATGTGATCCCAAGAGTTTCCACGAGTCTTACTCTTCTGGTGTTTTGCCAGATAATCTTTCAAAACTGCAATTTCTTCAAAGGTGAGTAGTAAATGGAAGGTGAAGCATTGATGAGGTGGGAGTCGACCTTGAACCTTGTGTTCATGCCCATGGAAACAATGTTAATCCTATCATAGAAGCTTCTCGTATAATAATCATTCATTGTATGATTTGATCTTGTATGTGTGATTTAGTACTTTGCAATCATGGTTCCGACCATGTTGTTCTATTTTGATTTCATTCTCACACAAGTTAAAGTGGTTGTCTTCCACAAATCAATACATTAGTCTAACCTCTATTTTGATCTACCTCCGAGTATTATCCCTAGCATCTCAAGAATATCACAGAGATGTATAACTTCTTATGAGCTCCTCATCAGCTATGATATTTCACTGTTTTCAGTTTTCCTCGTGTTCTAAGTTATCGAACACTCAAGGATACTGGTGACCGAATCGCGTATGCTTGCGATTCAGCAACTCTAGGTAATCTTCTTTTGCTATGACTTTGTACTCGATCATGTCATTCCAAGCTGTTAGGCTACATCAACATAGTCATGCTAGAGCTTGACCCTGCTATCTCTGCCCTTTATCCCCGAAACACATTTCCAGCAATGCAATATGCTTACATCGAGGTTTGAACATTATGTTTGTTGTCTTGAAAGACAATTTAGATTCTGAGCTAGCAATCTTATCTGTGGTTCCGACAACCTTTTGCTTCACCATTCCTTTGCTTGATGTCGTCGCCAATCGATTACATCTTCATGAAACTTCTCGACAAATGTGTTGCAAGCATCATCAGCATTCTAAGCTCTTCCAGAATATCGAACGGGTTCTTGATGATAAATACCATCCTTTCCCCTCGATGATTTGTATTATCATTGGCATCTTTGTTGCCTCCCCTCCAACACAAACGTGCTCATGTTTTGTGTTGTCCATTGAGTTCCTTACTATTCATCTTATGTTATGTTCTACCTTGGGGTATTACTATTCTTTATGTCAAGAATGCTGTGAGGATTACACACATCTTAAGAATTCTTCATATAATGCTACTTCTCGCCATCACCATTCGTTTTTGGTACCCTTGTTATTTCTAACCAGAATACCGACAAGTGAACTCTAATATGTGATTCCAATACTTCTAGCAACCCTATTGCTTTGAAATTAATAACTGATTGTTCTTAGTGTGTTGGTTGTTGACTCACCATTTTAGCATTGGTCGTTCTACTTAGACTGTATTTCTGAGTGCATCCTTCGATCAATGTTTAATTGCTGTTTTTTCTTTGAGCATACATCATTACACCATTTGATTTGACAAATGCTATCTCCTTGATCTTCTAATTATGGAAATTCATCCCTATCAAAATCTTGAGGGATTGTTGCTGAGCCAATCGGCCACACCCTCAAGTTCTCCATGTTCCACAATGAAGCTCTTGAAAGCTCATGAAGAATATATTTGATGGAAGAAGTGTTTTCCCAAAGTTCATGTGCATTCTTGCCGCCAAGAACATAAGAAAGTTTTGTTTTGCTACCTATCGGGTCATCCCAAATCATTCACGCCTGTGTGAGGTGTTATATGTTTTGAAGATTTGCTATATTCACTTCATATAACTTCTCTTAGCACCCCAGGCCACTGACTGACTTGATAAAGGAAAATAAGTTCCTTCATAAGAGCTAATCCAGACTTACACAAGGACCATGACATCCTCGATGATGGTTCCCAATTCCAAACTCAGTTGCATTTTGTAGTAAGAATTCCCCGCGTACCCCCAGGAACGCCATTGCGTGCCCCTACGACCCAAGCATGAGTGTCGTCCAAACCCCACGTAGCCGTAAGAGCACTTCATCAGGAGATTCACCGTGTGAGGCCGTAAGGCATACGTCCAGCAGCAGCGTGAGATGAGTCATGTACTTTTCATCTGTTTGGGACGGTTTGTCAAGAGGGCACAACACTAAGGACCTTGTCGAGATGGCTAGCATGGGTGGCCAACCCGCGAGCTACAACTCGGTCACTTATATTTCTCGGTGTTGTGAGGACAATTCCTGCACACACGCCATGTCTAACACCTCATCGTCGATCCTTCCCTGGGCGGTTGCAGGGCCGTGTCAACCCCCGCCAACATCGGAGCACTAGAGCTTACAGTTCAGACAAACTACACCATCTCAAGTGAAGGTGAATCGGGTTTCTTACACGTCTAGAAAACGCCCACGTGAGGCGAGACAAAATACACGGAACTGCCTGAGTTCAAGCAACCCAAAAAGTCACCTTCCACCCATGCTACCACGGGGGTATTAGGCCGCTTGACGACGTGCGCTGCCGAGCCTTTCCCATACGGAAGGGGGACGACTGGCTCCGGAAGCTTCAACACCTGGTGGGATGGCTCCTGAGGCCTCAAGGGCCCGCGCGACACGGCACCCTGCGAGGCATGCGTGACACTACCTCTTGCGGATCATCGATATCTAGAACGGCGAACTCCTGCGTCTTTGGCACCCTGCACCATGCTTCCAGCTCATGGGGGCACAGGCCAAGGTGCGCCACCACAAGTTTTCCGAGTGCCCATACATCATGCTGACGAAGCCAGGCAACTCCCAGGCGGGAGCCCTCGAGTACGGCCTGATGACAGCGTCAGGCATAGTCTCCTATGCCGAAGGGAGGCGTGCGTCAACCGAAGGCGCGAGGTGCGCGGCGTCGATGCGAGCCATGACACTCCATGGCCTGTCAGCGCGAACATGGGCCCGGCGCGGGCTAGCGCGCCTGCCTTTAGCAGACTCGCCTACTCGGCACTCCTCCGTGTTGTGGGTGCACGTGTTATGGTGACAACAAAACATCCCTTCGACCCTTCCACGCATGCCCGAGCGGGGTGGGGGGGGTGTGGCAGCCAAGAGCTGGCCATCGGGACCCGGAGGAGCAAGAGCACGACATTGGGCCCCTCGATCTGAGGCCCAAGCCAATCGTCACGTGGTGGTGGAGGCGGCTCGCTGTTCGAGCCCTCCGCTTCTGGCGTCGAGGGACGAAGTGGGGCATAGGGCGCCAAGGCGCTCCTCGCGACGGTCACGAGTTCAGTGATGTGGTCCTCCCAGGCGTCGTACCCTTCGTCCATCGGGTGGTGACAAAGTAGCTCACCTGCCATGAGCAACGCATCTTGCGCTCCCACGTGAACGCGGGCTAAGGCGGGCTCCGCAGGGGGCATGGCAGGGTGGCCGCCCTGCCGTGCCGGGGGCCACGAGGGGCTCTGTTGTCCGCGAGCGACGGTGGTGGTTATGATGCTGATGGGCCAGTAACGACCATCCTGCGTCCAGCTCCCGTGGCTGTGTAGTGAGCATTGGTCATGGGGTCGGTGAAGCTCAAGCGAAACTAGAGCCGAAGAGTGTGTGCGCAGCCCTACCTGGCACACGAAATGTTGGAATCGGGGCCCCATAGACCCAGAAAAGCTCGAACTCTGGGGTGCGCTCGCTCTCCAACCATGCCTTATCTCTCAACTTCCTAGTGACTCTTCGATGGCTCGAGGTAAGACGTGCGAACTACAACGCGGGAGCAGTTTTCCCAGGTTCGGGCCACCTTGCGGCGTAAAACCCTACTCCTGCTTGTCTGGATTCTTTAGGTGGAAGATGAGTACAAAGGATGGGTTGTTTCCTTAGTCAAGATAATGGGGATCGGATCCTATACTATGAAGACCGGGCCTCTCTTTTATACTTTCCTTGGTCCTGTTCCTCTAAAACACAATTGGCGGGAAGGGTTGCCACAACGGCCATTTCGAAAGGGGACAAGACTGTAATCTTCCTTGACAAAGGTGATCTTCACGAGCAAAAGCCTTTATTTGTGACGCGCTGGTGGGCTCGAGGATGACCTTCAGCCTGCCAAGCCCCCAGCCTTGGTCCTCTTGCACCGATCAGGAAACCTTTGGGAGATGCTTAGGGGCCCGCCAGCTGGCTTGCTCCCTTGGCATGAAAGTGGAAATCCTCCCTGTTCGTGCTTGTTGGAACCGCTTTTGCGCTGCCCTCATCGCCCATGTGATGGCACAGGGTCACGACCCCCTGCCAGGTCGATCCCGACGAGCTCGTCCGGGGAGAGCCTCCGGGGTGGCCCTTGGTGATGATTCTTAGATGCTTCCCTTGCGAGGCGAGGGCCCTCATGAGGTCTTTCCTTGTAGGCCTTGCCGATGGGCTGAGTCACGCCTGTCCAGCAATGTCGCGCCCGGGCCACGGGTCGAAGGGCCTGGGTACCCCCGGTACCAGGGGCTCAATATCCACATATTTCATATGCTCAAATAATCACTCTCCAGAAAATTTGAGCTTTATCCAGCAATCCGTGTGAGATCATCATCCAATCATTTATTCCGGTCATATTTTCAGTTTGTTAAGCAACTATATTTTATATTGCTTAATTATTTATGAAACTTTTCAAGAGCATGATACTACTTATATAACTTCCGTCCACCAAATTTGAGCTCCTTTCATTTAGCCTATTTCTCTCAATAATTTCCCAATTTTCTGTCTAGAGAGGAGCATTGTGAATAAAGTACCACTTTGGCATGTGGAAATGGTATCAATTTTTTATAGTGCTTTCCTATGCCCAAATGACCATTAATTAGCTCAATACATTCATTTATTTGAGCCCAGCTTCAGCATCCATATTTTGTCTAGTGTGGTACTTTGCAAAGCCAGTGCCACCTCGGCTCCTCCATTTGATCTGCAAATTTCCCAAGAAAGTCCCCTTACTAGATGATCATCCTCAGCCAAAACTCACGTCCATCACCCATGTGCATTTCCCCCACCGCTAATCAAACACTTGGCTGCTAATTCAAGTTTAAGCTTAGTTCGTTCTCCTCATGAGATTCTTCTGTTTTATTCTTCTTCCTAACACCTACAGGGGGAGTAACCAACCCACCATACATGCCTAGGCCGCCTAGAAAGAATGGCAACACCACGGTCACGTGGTGACCACGCGGGTGGCATACCAGTTTACGCGCTCTGGAGTTGGGGCCCTCGGCCACCATCCAAATCTCAACGTGTCTCCACCACACCATGTATATATGACTAAATAGATACTTTTGTACCTAGAAATCATTTTGAAAAAACTCATGAGGAAAAAGGCAGTTGCAATTCAAATTCGACTTGGTTCCAACTGAATCGACAGAAATTTGTATACTAGAGGTGAGCTTTTGACACCCAACCATTTGGTCAATTGCACATTAAAAATGGCCTAATATTTTAGAAAATTGATTCTGTCAAATTTTGCAACAAATAGTTGGTAGGTCCTTCACAAAAAAACTTATTTTAGGCGCTCGAAAAATGGAAAATGAAATTTTCGTCCAAAAAAATGAAAACTTCCTTAGGCAACATTGTTTTCCATTCCAAGATGCATCCTTGTGCACAATATTATATCATTTGAACAAACTATACCACCAATGTCGCCATAAGATTGAGCATGTGGCTTGAAAGCCATGAAACTTCACACATGATAGCTCATTTCTGAGAACACTTTTTAAAATATTTATCGCAGACCAAGTTTATTATTTTTCCTGGTAACTTGATCACATATAATGACACAATGGGATGATTTTCCAACTTTCAGATTTTTTTGAATTTTTCATGCCCATTTTGAAATGCGCTCAAAACAGTGGGCATGACAGTTCCTAGCTAGTGGTTGAATCTTGGAAAACTTTTGGTGTTTTTCTTATTAAATAGATAATTCTGTACCTATAAATGATTTTGAAAAAATGATGAGCAAACTATAAGGCAGCTGCAGTTCAAATTTGACCTGGTTCGAGATAAATCGACGAAAATTTGTGTCTTTCACGAGAGGTGGAACAAAGCTTTTGACACCCAACCATTTGGTCAATTGTACAATAAATATGGCCTGATATTTTATAAAATTGATTCAGTCCAATTTGCAACAAATATTTGGTAGGTCCTTCATAAAAAAACTCATTTTAGGCACTCAAAAATTGGAAAATGAAATTTTTGTCCAAAGAAAATAAAAACTTCCTCACACAACATTTTTTGCCATTCCAAGATGCACCCTTATGCACAATATTATATCATTTGAACAAACTATGCCATGAATGTGGCCATAAGATTGATCATTTGGCTTCAAAGTCATGGATCTTCACACATGATAGCTCATATTTGAGAACACATTTTTAAAATAATTGTTGTAGTCCAAGTTTATTATTTTTCTTGGTAACTTGGTCACATATAATGACACAATGTGTAGTTTTCATTTTTTAAATTTCTTACGTCAATTTCAAAATGCGGTCAAAACGGTGGGCATGACCGTTCATAGCTAGGGGTTGAATTTTGCAAAATTTATGGAGTATCTCTTTATTAAATAGAGACTTTTGTACCTAGAAATGGTTTTGGCAAAAAATCAGGAACAAACCATGAGGCAGTTGTTGTTCAAACTTGACCCACTTCATGCTGAATCGACAAAAAATGTCTTTTTGTGAGAGGTGTATCGAAAGCATGTGACATGCAAAAATTTGATAAATTATACATGAAATATGGTCTAATATTTTTGTAAAATACCGAGATCCAATGTTGAAAAAAAATTAGATCGGTTCTTCACAAAAAACCATTTTCGACACTTAGAAAATGAAAAGAAATTAATTTGTGTAACGAAAATACCCCCCTCCCCAATCAACATTGTTCGCCATCCCAATATGCACACATGTGCACAATATTGAATCATTTTAACAAAATATCTAATTATTGTTGTCCAATTTTTCATCAAAGATCTCACAGGTTCTAAAAATCCATTTTTACACTCAGAAAATAAACTTAACTCTCATTGATGGAAAGGTTTGTCCCATGGATCGATGACATGGCACATCCATCCAACCATCCATCTATGCATATATCTCTTCATCCCCACATCCATCCATTGGTCCCATAGTGAATCCACCCGCCGCTCGAACCCACCCACAATTGTCTCACTCGAAGGAGAGAGGGAGTGAGAGCTCGCCCTTCCCCTCCAGATTACTTGCTCCACATCCCTCCGGCGGAGCTCTTCGCCGTCCATGGCCTCCCCCACGCCCTCCTCCTCTCGTCCGTCCCCTTTCCTCACCATAAGGGATAGGTAAAATATATATTAGATGGGCTGAATTTTTGGGCTTGGCCCATATAGACGGCTGAACTAGAGTGAGCTGAATCTAATTTACGACCAATTCATTTGGTCGCAATTTTGCCACATTGTCTTGCCACATCGGACCCGACGTGGTGTGCATAGATTGCGAGTGACCAAAACAATTGGTCGCAGAAGCAACAACCTTCATTTTTGTCATTACTTTCTAGGACCATTTCAGAACAAACATCGTTAAGCTTGATTACAGACGGCCAGCTTTTGACCAACTATTTTTCGTGACAAATAGGTCACAAATGAAAAGCAATGACCGTTCAGCGAACAATATTGATGGTCGCGAGTTGACATATTTCTTATAGTGTTGGGGGAGTTGATACGTCCATTTTGCATCATGAATACTTGTTGATACTTATATTATTCTTGTTTGTTATTCCTCATTATCATACAATTCCTATGCCTTTTCTCTCTGAATATGCAAGGTAGATCACATAGAGGGAAATAACTGGAAACTGAAATTCTGGACCTGAAAACCAAGGAAAAGGCTAAAAATCACTCGACTCCAAATGACCTGAAACTTCAAGAAGATTTTTTATGAAATATATAAGAATTGTTGGTCCAAAAATATACGCGAGGGGGCACCTACTGGCCACAAGCCAACAAGGCGCTCCCCCGACGCACCCTAATGGCTTGTGGGGGCCCAGCAGGTCTCCCAACCCCCCTCTTCTCCTATATGGTGTGTTTTACCCTAAAAAATCGTAAGAATACTTTCGGGATGAAGCGCCGCCACCTCAAGGCGGAAACCTTGGCAAAGGTCCTTTTACTCTCCAGTAGAGAGATTCTGCCGGTGAAACTTCCCTCCGTTAGCGGGAAATCGAAGCCATCATCATCACCAACTCTTCCTCCTTTGTGCGAGGACCAATCTTCATCAACATCTTTCCCAGCACCATCTCATCTCAGACCCTAGTTCATCTCTTGTATTCAATCTTTGCCTCAAAACCTCAGATTGGTACGTGAGAGTTGCTAGTAGTGTTGATTACATCTTATAATTGATGCTTGTTGGTTTACTTGGTGGAAGATATTATATTCAGATCCTTGATCACCATTTTTATACCTTTGATCTTGAACATGTTAATGAGGTGTGAGTAGTTACTATTGTTCCCGGGGATATGGGAGAAGTCTTGTTATAAGTAATAACATGAAGTTTTTTATTCGTTCGATATTTTGATTATGTGTATGTTGTTGCTTCTCTTAGTGGTGTCGTGTGAACGTCTGTCGGCGATGCTAGGTCGACACCTATGGGAATCAACATGAAACCCTTGTGATCGTAGGGCAGGGAAAGACGACATCAAGAGCAGAGCTAACGATCAACACCCGGTAAGCCTTTTTACCCAGGTTCGGGCCGCTTATGCGTAAAACCCTACGTCCTGTTTGTACGGTTGTATTAAGAGTTTTGTTGTTTGTTACAGTGACTGATGATAACTGTCTTCTGGCCAATGTCCAAAGAGTCTAACCCCCTATGAATGAGCTAAGGGCCTCCTTTTATAGGCAAAGGGGTCACCTACAGTGCTCGGTGGTAGGTTCACGAGAAGTTACAGTGAACCTAGGGCGGTGCTTATCCATCTACCGCTCTCAGGTGCATTAAATGCACGTCTTGTCCTTGTTTGCAATGTGCTAGTGAAGACACGTGTCCAGGTGTTTCGACACCTGGGCATTGCACTGGCGCATGCGGAATGCACTAGAACTTGGGGGCGGTGGCACTGTAGCGAGGGTGGTCTCCCTCCAATGCCTGGCCCTGTCATCCCAGCAAGGGGGGCTTGCCGGGGCCTCAGGTCCTCGTCCCGACAAGGGAGCTTGCCGGGGGCTTCGGTTGTCATCCCGGCAAGGGAGGCATGTCGAGGTCTTGTACTTGGTGAGTTCATCACGCCCACTAAATGGGCGTGGCCTTGATACGTCTCCATCGTATCTATAATTTTTGAGGGTTCCATGTTATTATCTTGTCAACTTTGGATCCCCATTGCATTGCATTGCATTGCTGCTGGAACTCTTCCCTGTAGGTGATCAAGTGTGGGCAACATTTAATGTCTGGTGGAGTACATATCAGGGTGTTGAGCACAAGAAAGCTTAGGTTTGCTGCTAGCTAGTGCGAGTTAGTACCTAATTATAGCTTTTGGTAGCTGAAATTAAGTGGTAGCATGATATGCAAATTTATTAGTGATGATCCATAGTTGGCAGCCATTGGTTTTAATATGCAAAGAACAACAATGCTAGAGATTCTACAATATATTTAATGTATACTTTGTTCTAAGTACTTCCTTATATTAGTGTCTTTCATTTCTATTGTAATTAATGCGTAATTGATAATGAACATAGTTCTCTATTTTTAGACTGCTAGATTGTACAAGTTGAACAATCTACTCTTGTTCAAACAAGTTGGGATCCATAAATACAATAGGACTTTGTTTATGTTTCACCTAGCTTGTAACTAATATTCTTACTGCTAATTTACCTCAAGTTTATAAGAACATGGTTGAAATGAGAGATGCAAATTTTGATGTCTAAAATCAAATTTTACCCCAAGTACTTAAGTAACTATTTTGATTACATCATAGTTAGCTGAGAATATTAACTTCAACATTTTATGTATGCCCTGATGCATGTACACACACGATTGAGCAAATACCGAGCTGCAGTGGAACAACATGGAGTTAGAGAACTTCAAGGACAAGATCAATGAGGTTCTTGCCTTGTTGGCAACATTGTGAGATTCGTGCCTCGTTAGGATTACTTGATTGATCTCGGTACTATCATTATGATGCTCCATACATGCTCTACTTGATGTTCCTCCCCTCCATCTTCTTTTTATACAGATCATGACCTAGCATGACAGGAAGGAAGTCTAGTTAAGTACATCCCAACACACATATCATGGCATATGATGAGACACCAAAGAAGGTGTGCATCTTGTTTGTGCATTCTTTGCTTGGTTGGTGTCATGGAGCATGTGCCATGTGTTGTACGACCTCTGTGCTCTTGTTTCTTGTCATCTGCACTTATTTGTTGGTTTTTCCATGATGTAATACCCATATGGACTATCATATTGGTGGTTGGCTAACGGATTGCATTGGAAATACATTGTGCTTCATTGCCTAATGCTTTTGGTTGGCGACAACATGATCTATAGTTAGTAAACATGCAATTAACAAGTTATGTTTTATGGTCCATCATGCTGAAATATAAAAAAATGCTTTGTGTCACATGCTTAACACAATTTGAACTGTAGGAGGTTTAGTTACATGCTCTTAGTTTTTCGTCAATGCTATGTTGTGTAGTCCATGTTGTATGTTTCCAGTTTTTCTAACTATATGTGAAACTTCCTGTAGGTTCGGTGAGGGATGCTCCACTAACATCTTGCTGCTTGGGAGTGGACGACAAGGCCTTCTTCGCGCACGAGGTGTATCCAAGAGTAGCTAGCTTTTATACTCGCAAAGCATTTTATTTGTAGATCGCAATATTTATGACTTTGTGGAAAGTGTGACTGTATGGTTATCTGGGTGAAGTTTGAAGTTCCTAGGTATGCAAGATTCGATGGTTAAACTGATTGTCATGTGAACGAGTGTATGTAGTTTCATGTGTTGTGTTGTGTTCTATATAGAATATTGTAATAAATCTATTTTAGTTGTTATTTGAAGATTTTCATATGTTTTCTCTCTTCTTTCTGTCTGATATATATTGCTTATTAATAAGCTATGAAAAAAATTAGAAACTTACGATCCGGACCCACTACCATGAAAAATCTAACAGTTGGGACCCATCTGAAAAGCGGAGACAAAAAAGCTGGAAAAATAAAGAAATGGACCCATGCCTTAGAAAATACAAAGGCCAAATTGTTGGGCCAAGCCCATGTAGCTAACCAAAATTAATAGGTAAAATATATATTAGATGGGCTGAATTTTTGGGCTTGGCCCATATAGACGGCTGAACTAGAGTGAGCTGAATCTAATTTACGACCAATTCATTTGGTCGCAATTTTGCCACATTGTCTTGCCACATCGGACCCGACGTGGTGTGCATAGATTGCGAGTGACCAAAACAATTGGTCGCAGAAGCAACAACCTTCATTTTTGTCATTACTTTCTAGGACCATTTCAGAACAAACATCGTTAAGCTTGATTACAGACGGCCAGCTTTTGACCAACTATTTTTCGTGACAAATAGGTCACAAATGAAAAGCAATGACCGTTCAGCGACCAATATTGATGGTCGCGAGTTGACATATTTCTTATAGTGTTGGGGGAGTTGATACGTCCATTTTGCATCATGAATACTTGTTGATACTTATATTATTCTTGTTTGTTATTCCTCATTATCATACAATTCTTATGCCTTTTCTCTCTGAATATGCAAGGTAGATCACATAGAGGGAAATAACTGGAAACTGAAATTCTGGACCTGAAAACCAAGGAAAAGGCTAAAAATCACTCGACTCCAAATGACCTGAAACTTCAAGAAGATTTTTTATGAAATATATAAGAATTGTTGGTCCAAAAATATACGCGAGGGGGCACCTACTGGCCACAAGCCAACAAGGCGCTCCCCCGACGCACCCTAATGGCTTGTGGGGGCCCAGCAGGTCTCCCAACCCCCCTCTTCTCCTATATGGTGTGTTTTACCCTAAAAAATCGTAAGAATACTTTCGGGATGAAGCGCCGCCACCTCAAGGCGGAAACCTTGGCAAAGGTCCTTTTACTCTCCAGTAGAGAGATTCTGCCGGTGAAACTTCCCTCCGTTAGCGGGAAATCGAAGCCATCATCATCACCAACTCTTCCTCCTTTGTGCGAGGACCAATCTTCATCAACATCTTTCCCAGCACCATCTCATCTCAGACCCTAGTTCATCTCTTGTATTCAATCTTTGCCTCAAAACCTCAGATTGGTACGTGAGAGTTGCTAGTAGTGTTGATTACATCTTATAATTGATGCTTGTTGGTTTACTTGGTGGAAGATATTATATTCAGATCCTTGATCACCATTTTTATACCTTTGATCTTGAACATGTTAATGAGGTGTGAGTAGTTACTATTGTTCCCGGGGATATGGGAGAAGTCTTGTTATAAGTAATAACATGAAGTTTTTTATTCGTTTGATATTTTGATTATGTGTATGTTGTTGCTTCTCTTAGTGGTGTCGTGTGAACGTCTGTCGGCGATGCTAGGTCGACACCTATGGGAATCAACATGAAACCCTTGTGATCGTAGGGCAGGGAAAGACGACATCAAGAGCAGAGCTAACGATCAACACCCGGTAAGCCTTTTTACCCAGGTTCGGGCCGCTTATGCGTAAAACCCTACGTCCTGTTTGTACGGTTGTATTAAGAGTTTTGTTGTTTGTTAAAGTGACTGATGATAACCGTCTTCTGGCCAATGTCCAAAGAGTCTAACCCCCTATGAATGAGCTAAGGGCCTCCTTTTATAGGCAAAGGGGTCACCTACAGTGCTCGGTGGTAGGTTCACGAGAAGTTACAGTGAACCTAGGGCGGTGCTTATCCATCTACCGCTCTCAGGTGCATTAAATGCACGTCTTGTCCTTGTTAGCAATGTGCTAGTGAAGACACGTGTCCAGGTGTTTCGACACCTGGGCATTGCACTGGCGCATGCGGAATGCACTAGAACTTGGGGGCGGTGGCACTGTAGCGAGGGTGGTCTCCCTCCAATGCCTGGCCCTGTCATCCCAGCAAGGGGGGCTTGCCGGGGCCTCAGGTCCTCGTCCCGACAAGGGAGCTTGCCGGGGGCTTCGGTTGTCATCCCGGCAAGGGAGGCATGTCGAGGTCTTGTACTTGGTGAGTTCATCACGCCCACTAAATGGGCGTGGCCTTGATACGTCTCCATCGTATCTATAATTTTTGAGGGTTCCATGTTATTATCTTGTCAACTTTGGATCCCCATTGCATTGCATTGCATTGCTGCTGGAACTCTTCCCTGTAGGTGATCAAGTGTGGGCAACATTTAATGTCTGGTGGAGTACATATCAGGGTGTTGAGCACAAGAAAGCTTAGGTTTGCTGCTAGCTAGTGCGAGTTAGTACCTAATTATAGCTTTTGGTAGCTGAAATTAAGTGGTAGCATGATATGCAAATTTATTAGTGATGATCCATAGTTGGCAGCCATTGGTTTTAATATGCAAAGAACAACAATGCTAGAGATTCTACAATATATTTAATGTATACTTTGTTCTAAGTACTTCCTTATATTAGTGTCTTTCATTTCTATTGTAATTAATGCGTAATTGATAATGAACATAGTTCTCTATTTTTAGACTGCTAGATTGTACAAGTTGAACAATCTACTCTTGTTCAAACAAGTTGGGATCCATAAATACAATAGGACTTTGTTTATGTTTCACCTAGCTTGTAACTAATATTCTTACTGCTAATTTACCTCAAGTTTATAAGAACATGGTTGAAATGAGAGATGCAAATTTTGATGTCTAAAATCAAATTTTACCCCAAGTACTTAAGTAACTATTTTGATTACATCATAGTTAGCTGAGAATATTAACTTCAACATTTTATGTATGCCCTGATGCATGTACACACACGATTGAGCAAATACCGAGCTGCAGTGGAACAACATGGAGTTAGAGAACTTCAAGGACAAGATCAATGAGGTTCTTGCCTTGTTGGCAACATTGTGAGATTCGTGCCTCGTTAGGATTACTTGATTGATCTCGGTACTATCATTATGATGCTCCATACATGCTCTACTTGATGTTCCTCCCCTCCATCTTCTTTTTATACAGATCATGACCTAGCATGACAGGAATGAAGTCTAGTTAAGTACATCCCAACACACATATCATGGCAGATGATGAGACACCAAAGAAGGTGTGCATCTTGTTTGTGCATTCTTTGCTTGGTTGGTGTCATGGAGCATGTGCCATGTGTTGTACGACCTCTGTGCTCTTGTTTCTTGTCATCTGCACTTATTTGTTGGTTTTTCCATGATGTAATACCCATATGGACTATCATATTGGTGGTTGGCTAACGGATTGCATTGGAAATACATTGTGCTTCATTGCCTAATGCTTTTGGTTGGCGACAACATGATCTATAGTTAGTAAACATGCAATTAACAAGTTATGTTTTATGGTCCATCATGCTGAAATATAAAAAAATGCTTTGTGTCACATGCTTAACACAATTTGAACTGTAGGAGGTTTAGTTACATGCTCTTAGTTTTTCGTCAATGCTATGTTGTGTAGTCCATGTTGTATGTTTCCAGTTTTTCTAACTATATGTGAAACTTCCTGTAGGTTCGGTGAGGGATGCTCCACTAACATCTTGCTGCTTGGGAGTGGACGACAAGGCCTTCTTCGCGCACGAGGTGTATCCAAGAGTAGCTAGCTTTTATACTCGCAAAGCATTTTATTTGTAGATCGCAATATTTATGACTTTGTGGAAAGTGTGACTGTATGGTTATCTGGGTGAAGTTTGAAGTTCCTAGGTATGCAAGATTCGATGGTTAAACTGATTGTCATGTGAACGAGTGTATGTAGTTTTATGTGTTGTGTTGTGTTCTATATAGAATATTGTAATAAATCTATTTTAGTTGTTATTTGAAGATTTTCATATGTTTTCTCTCTTCTTTCTGTCTGATATATATTGCTTATTAATAAGCTATGAAAAAAATTAGAAACTTACGATCCGGACCCACTGCCATGAAAAATCTAACAGTTGGGACCCATCTGAAAAGCGGAGACAAAAAAGCTGGAAAAATAAAGAAATGGACCCATGCCTTAGAAAATACAAAGGCCAAATTGTTGGGCCAAGCCCATGTAGCTAACCAAAATTAATAGGTAAAATATATATTAGATGGGCTGAATTTTTGGGCTTGGCCCATATAGACGGCTGAACTAGAGTGAGCTGAATCTAATTTACGACCAATTCATTTGGTCGCAATTTTGCCACATTGTCTTGCCACATCGGACCCGACGTGGTGTGCATAGATTGCGAGTGACCAAAACAATTGGTCGCAGAAGCAACAACCTTCATTTTTGTCATTACTTTCTAGGACCATTTCAGAACAAACATCGTTAAGCTTGATTACAGACGGCCAGCTTTTGACCAACTATTTTTCGTGACAAATAGGTCACAAATGAAAAGCAATGACCGTTCAGCGACCAATATTGATGGTCGCGAGTTGACATATTTCTTATAGTGTTGGGGGAGTTGATACGTCCATTTTGCATCATGAATACTTGTTGATATTTATATTATTCTTGTTTGTTATTCCTCATTATCATACAATTCTTATGCCTTTTCTCTCTGAATATGCAAGGTAGATCACATAGAGGGAAATAACTAGAAACTGAAATTCTGGACCTGAAAACCAAGGAAAAGGCTAAAAATCACTCGACTCCAAATGACCTGAAACTTCAAGAAGATTTTTTATGAAATATATAAGAATTGTTGGTCCAAAAATATACGCGAGGGGGCACCTACTGGCCACAAGCCAACAAGGCGCTCCCCCGACGCACCCTAATGGCTTGTGGGGGCCCAGCAGGTCTCCCAACCCCCCTCTTCTCCTATATGGTGTGTTTTACCCTAAAAAATCGTAAGAATACTTTCGGGATGAAGCGCCGCCACCTCAAGGCGGAAACCTTGGCAAAGGTCCTTTTACTCTCCAGTAGAGAGATTCTGCCGGTGAAACTTCCCTCCGTTAGCGGGAAATCGAAGCCATCATCATCACCAACTCTTCCTCCTTTGTGCGAGGACCAATCTTCATCAACATCTTTCCCATCACCATCTCATCTCAGACCCTAGTTCATCTCTTGTATTCAATCTTTGCCTCAAAACCTCAGATTGGTACGTGAGAGTTGCTAGTAGTGTTGATTACATCTTATAATTGATGCTTGTTGGTTTACTTGGTGGAAGATATTATATTCAGATCCTTGATCACCATTTTTATACCTTTGATCTTGAACATGTTAATGAGGTGTGAGTAGTTACTATTGTTCCCGGGGATATGGGAGAAGTCTTGTTATAAGTAATAACATGAAGTTTTTTATTCGTTCGATATTTTGATTATGTGTATGTTGTTGCTTCTCTTAGTGGTGTCGTGTGAACGTCTGTCGGCGATGCTAGGTCGACACCTATGGGAATCAACATGAAACCCTTGTGATCGTAGGGCAGGGAAAGACGACATCAAGAGCAGAGCTAACGATCAACACCCGGTAAGCCTTTTTACCCAGGTTCGGGCCGCTTATGCGTAAAACCCTACGTCCTGTTTGTACGGTTGTATTAAGAGTTTTGTTGTTTGTTACAGTGACTGATGATAACCGTCTTCTGGCCAATGTCCAAAGAGTCTAACCCCCTATGAATGAGCTAAGGGCCTCCTTTTATAGGCAAAGGGGTCACCTACAGTGCTCGGTGGTAGGTTCACGAGAAGTTACAGTGAACCTAGGGCGGTGCTTATCCATCTACCGCTCTCAGGTGCATTAAATGCACGTCTTGTCCTTATCAGCAATGTGCTAGTGAAGACACGTGTCCAGGTGTTTCGACACCTGGGCATTGCACTGGCGCATGCGGAATGCACTAGAACTTGGGGGCGGTGGCACTGTAGCGAGGGTGGTCTCCCTCCAATGCCTGGCCCTGTCATCCCAGCAAGGCGGGCTTGCCGGGGCCTCAGGTCCTCGTCCCGACAAGGGAGCTTGCCGGGGGCTTCGGTTGTCATCCCGGCAAGGGAGGCATGTCGAGGTCTTGTACTTGGTGAGTTCATCACGCCCACTAAATGGGCGTGGCCTTGATACGTCTCCATCGTATCTATAATTTTTGAGGGTTCCATGTTATTATCTTGTCAACTTTGGATGTTTTGTATGCATGAATATGCTATTTTATATCTTTTTTGGGACTAACCTATTAACTCAGTGCCAAGTGCCAGTTTCTGTTTTTTCCGTGTTTTTGACCTTTTTCAGAGTGAATATTAAACATAGTCCAAACGGAATAAAATTCGCGGAATGATTTTTTCCTTAACAGAAGATACGCAGGGGACTTGAGAACCAAGGCAAAGGACCCCGGGGGAGGTCACAAGCCACCTAGCCGTAGCCTGGGGGCCGCCTAGCAGGCTTGTGGGCCCCCTGTGGCTTCGTTGCCCTACTTCTTCCGCCTATAAATTCTTTAAAAATACAAAACTGCCAGGGAGAGCCATGAAAATACTTTTCCGCCGCCGCAAGCATCTGTCTCTGCAAGAGACCATCTCGGGCACATTCTGGTGCCCTGTCAGAGCGGGGATTCGTACATGGAGGGCTTCTTCATCAACACCATTGCCTCTCCGATGATGCGTGAGTAGTTCACCACGGACCTTCGGGTCCATAGCTAGTAGCTATATGGCTTCTTCTCTCTCTTGGATCTTCAATACAAAGTTCTCCATGACCTTCATGGAGATCTATCCGATGTAATCTTCTTTTGCGGTGTGTTTGTCGAGATCCGATGAATTGTGGATTTATGATCAGATTATCTATGAATATTATTTGAGTCTCCTCTGATCTCTTATATGCATGATTTCGTATCCTTGTAATTCTCTCGGAGTTGTGGGTTTCGTTTTGCCAACTTGATCTATAATTCTTGCAATGGGAGAAGTGCTTGGTTTTGGGTTCATACCGTGCGGTGTCCTCACCTAGTGACAGAAGGGGTAGCGAGGCACGCATCATGTTGTTGCCATCAAGGGTAAAAATATGGGGTTTATATCTATTGCATGAATTTAACCCTCTACATCATGTCATCTTGCTTAAGGCGTTACCCTGTTTGTTATGAACTCAATACACTAGATGCATGCTGGATAGCGGTCGACGTGTGGAGTAATAGTAGTAGATGCAGACAGTATCGGTCTACTTGTCTCGGACGTGATGCCTATATGTATGATCATTTCCTTAGATATCATCATGACTTTGCACGGTTCTATCAATTGCTCGACAGTAATTCGTTCACCCACCGTAATACTTGCTTTCATGAGAGAAGCCTCTAGTGAACACTATGGCCCCCGGGTGTACTCCACATTATATTTTTAGCTCTACACTTTCACTTTGTTGCACTTTCAACCTTCATATCTCACCTTGCAATTAACCGTGAAGGGATTGACAACCCCATTATAGCGTTCGGTGCAAGTTTGTTTGTTTTTGCGCAGGTACATTGGTGACTTGTCTTGATACTCCTACTAGATTGATACCTTGGTTCTCAAAGTGAGGGAAATACTTACAGCTACTATGCTGCATCACCCTTTCCTCTTCAAGGGAAAAACCAACACAAGCTCAAGAGGTAGCAGGCCTTGGTTTTCTTCACGGCAAGGCAGGCTTGTCGGGGCCTTGGTAATCATGGGGGTGCATCTTGTCTGGGTCCTGCCATGCCCTGCAGTCAGGGGCTCTTTGCGCATGAGCACAAGTCTGGGGCTCTAGGGACCCAAGTCTTTAGTGCACCGACAAGAGCCCCCAGGCGTGGGCCACACATGCATGCGGAGCGTTGTTGGGCCAGGCCCAAAGAGGTGCACGGGCCTTCATGGCTGGATCCGCTGGCGATTGCTTTTCCCCACACCATGCATTGGATGCCCGAAGTGGGAGGTCGTGCACGAAGTGGCCTCTTCGCCTCCTGAAACACCTCTGCCACGCATGTGGCATGCAGAGTTATGGATGGACAGGAGGCAGACGTGGCCTTGAAAGGCGCAGTAGTGGCTGGGCCCGCCTGTGCATGCATTGCTGCAACAGGGCGGTTCTCTGTTCGCTCGTGAGGTCGAGCGATTGGGCGTGAGGGGTGGTAGCTTCTGGAGCAAGGGAGGCTAGCCCCCCGCCCCATCCTATAAATTTGGAGGGTTTGTGAGGGGTTTTGTTCACCCAACTCCCCCTGAATCCACCAACTCCTTGGTCTTGGTCTTCAGAATCTTCTTCTGTCTGTAGGTGGCGCTCACCCCTAACCATGGTTAGGGGACGAGGTCGGCTACCGCCGGCCGCCAGGGCGACGAGGGGATCCCGTTCAGATCATGCCACAACTTCTAGGGGCACCGCGGCGGAAGACGGCCCGAGCGCACTGTTGGAAATATGCCCTGGATGCAATAATAAAATGGTTATTATCATATCTCCTTGTTCATGATAATCGTCTATTGTTCATGCTATAATTGTATTAACATGAAACAGTAATACACGTGTGAATAAATAGATCACAATGTGTCCCTAGCAAGCCTCTAGTTGGCTAGCTCGTTTATCAATAGATGATCATGGTTTCCTGATCATGGGCATTGGATGTCATTGATAACGGGATCACATCATTGGGAGAATGATGTGATGGACAAGACCCAATCCTAAGCATAGCACTAGATCGTGTTGTTCGTATGCTAAAGCTTTTCTAATGTCAAGTATCTTTTCCTTCGACCGTGAGATTGTGCAACTCCTGGATACCGCAGGAGTGCTTTTGGTGTATCAAACGTCGCAACGTAACTGGGTGACTATAAAGGTGCACTACGGGTATCTCCGAAAGTATCTGTTGGGTTGGTACGAATCGAGATCAGGATTTGTCCCTCCGTGTGACGGAGAGGTATCTCTGGGCCCACTCGGTAGAACATCATCATAATGGGCTCAATGTTACTAAGGAGTTAGTCACGGGATGATGTGCTACAGAACGAGTAAAGAGACTTGCCGGTAACGAGATTGAACAAGGTATAGGGATACCGACAGTCGAATCTCGGGCAAGTTCTATACCGATAGACAAAGGTGTATACTGGATTGATTGAATCCTTGACATCGTGGTTCATCCGATGAAATCATCGTGGAACATGTGGGAACCGCCATGGGTATCCAGACCCCGCTGATGGTTATTGGCCGAAGAGGTGTCTCGGTCATGTCTGCATGCCTCCCGAACCCATAGGGTCTACAGACTTAAGGTTCGATAATGCTAGGGTTATAGGGAATTGTTGTACGAGGTTACCGAAGGTTGTTAGGAGTCTCGTATGAGATCCCGGACATCACGAGGAGCTCCAAAATGGTCCGGAGGTAAAGATTGATACATAGGATGGATGGGTTTGGACGCCGGAAATGTTTCGGGCACCACCGACAACATGTCGGGACCACCGGAAGGGTTCTGGGGGCCCATCGGGAGAGGCCACCAGCCCCGGGAGGCAACATGGGCCAAGTTTGAGAGGGGAACCAGCCCCTAGGTGGGCTGGTGCGCCCCCACACCCAGCCCAAGGCGCACAAGAGGGGAAGGAGGGGAAACCCTAGGCGCTAGTGGGCCTAAGGCCCACCTAGGGGTGCGCCACCCCTCCCTTGCCCTGGCCGCCTCCCTAGCCTCCCATCTGGGGCTGCCGCACCCCTTAGGGGTGGGAACCCTAAGGGCTGCGCCTCCCTCCCCTTCCCCCTATATATAGTGGAGGTTTTGGCCTTTGGAGACACGCAATTCTTTCTCTCTCGACGCAGCCGTGCTTCTCCTCTCCCTCCTCTCCCACGGTGCTTGGCAAAGCCCTGCGTGGAGACCTCGTAGCTCCACCACCACCACGCCATCGTGCTGCCAGAGCTCTTCCCAACCTCTCCCTCCTCCTTGTTGGTTCAAGATGCGGGAGACTTCACCGGGCTGCATGTGTGTTGAACACGGAGGTGCCGTGGTTCGGCACTAGATCGGAATCACACCGCGATCTGGATCGCAGCGAGTACAACTCCATCAACCGCATTCTAGCAACACTTCCAGTTAGCGATCTTCAAAGGTACGAAGATGCTCTCACCCTGCTCTCGTTGCTGGTTTCTCCATAGGAAGATCCATGTATGGCGTAGGAAAATTTTGAATTTTTGCTGCGTTACCCAACAGTGGTATCAGAGCCAGGTTTTCTATGTGTAGATTCTTTGCACAAGTAGAACACAAAGGTTGTAGGCGCTGATTTTTGTCAATTGCTTACCACTACTAGTCTTATTCCTTTTCGGCGGTATTGTGGGATGAAGCGGCCCGGACCGACATTACAGGTACGCTTACATGAGACAGGTTCCACCGCGTGACATGCACATGGTGCATAAGGTGGCTAGCGGGTGTGTGTCTCTCCTACTCTAGTCGGATTGGATTTGATGAAAAGGGTCCTTATAAAGGGTAAATAGCTTTGGCATATCAACGTTGTGGCTGTCACGTAGGTAAGAAGGCGTTCTTGCTAGAAACCCAAATCAGCCACATAAAACTTGCAACAACAATTAGAGGACGTCTAACTTGTTTTTGCAGGGTATGACATGTGATGTGATATGGCCAAAAGATGTGATGTTACATGTGTGATGTATGAGATGATCCTGTTCTTGTAATAGAATTCACGACTTGCATGTCGATGAGTATGACAACCGGAAGGAGCCATAGGAGTTGTCTTAATTTATTGTATGAGATGCAACTCCATGTGTTTACTACTTTTACTTCATTGTTAACGGTTAGCTATAGTAGTAGTAGTAGTAGTAATAGTTGGCATGACAACTTCACGGAGACACAATGATGGAGATCATGATGATGGAGATCATGGTGTCACGCCGGTGACGATGATGATCATGTGATGCCCGAAGATGGAAATGGAAGGAGCAAAGATGATGATGGCCATATCATGTCACTATATGATTGCATGTGATGTTTATCATGTTTTTCATCTTATTGCTTAGAACGACGGTAGCATAATAAGATGACCCCTCATTAAATTTCGAGAATGTATTCCCCTAAGTGTGCACCGTCGTGAAGGATCTTTGTCTCGAAGCACCACGTGATGATCGGGTGTGATAGATTCTAACGTTCGCATACAACGGGTGTAAGCCAGATATACACACGCGAAACACTTAGGTTAACTCGATGAGCCTTGCATGTACAGACATGGCCTCGAATACGCGAGACCGAAAGGTCGAACATGAGTCGTATGGTTGATGCGATCAGCATGGAGATGCTCACCATCGACGACTAGTCCGTCTCACGTGATGATCGGACACGGGTTAGTCGACATGGATCATGTAACACTTAGATGACTAGAGGGATGTCAATTTAAGTGGGAGTTCATACATAATTTGATTAGATGAAATTAATTATCATGAACTTAGTCTAAAAGTTCTCTTTACAAATATTGTAGATTCAATGGCCGACGCACCTGTCAACCTCAATTTCAACGCGTTCCTAGAGAAAAATAAGCTGAAAGATGATGGTAGAACTATGCAGACTGGGTCCGCAACTTGAATCTCATCCTCATTGCATCCAAGAAGGCCTATGTCCTTGATGCGCCGCTAGGTGACCCTCCTGTTCCCGCGGTAGCCCAAGACGTTCAGAATGTCTGGCAAACGCGGAGTGATGACTACTCTCTGGTTAGGTGTGGCATTCTATACAGTTTAGAACCAGGGCTCCAAAGGCATTTTGAGCAACACGGAGCATATGAGACGTTCCAGGAGCTGAAACTAGTTTTTCAAGCTCATGCCCAGGTCGAGAGATATGAAGTCTTCGACAAGTTCTTTAGCTGTAAGATGGAGGAGAACAGTTCTCTTAGTGAGCATATACTGAGAATGTCTGGGTTGCAGGTTCGTCTGACTCAGCTTGGAGTCGAACTTCCGGATGATGCTGTAATTGACAGAATCCTCCAGTCTCTTCCACCAAGCTACAAGGGTTTTGTGCTGAACTACAACATGCAAGGGATGGAGAAGACCATTCCCGAGTTGTACTCGATGCTGAAATCTGCAGAAGTAGAAATCAAGAAAGAGCATCAAGTGTTGATGGTCAATAAGACCACCAGTTTCAAAAAGGGCAAGGGTAAGAAGAACTTCAAGAAAGACGACAAAGTTGTTGCCGCACCCGGTAAGCCAGTTGCCATGAAGAAGAAAAAGAATGGACCCAAGCCTGAGACTGAGTGCTACTATTGCAAGGGAACCGGTCACTGCAAGCGGAACTGCCCCAAGTACTTAGCGGATAAGAAGACCGGCAACGTCAAAGGTATATATGATGTACATGTTATTGATGTGTACCTTACCAGCGCTCATAGTAGCTCCTGGGTATTTGATACCGGTGTTGTTGCTCACATTTGCAACTCAAAGCAGGAAATACGGAATAAACAGAGGCTGGCCAAGGACGAGGTGACGATGCGGGTCGGGAATGGTTCCAAGGTCGATGTGATCGCTGTCGGCACGCTACCTCTACATCTACCTTCGGGATTAGTTTTAAACCTTAATAATTGTTATTTAGACCAGCTTTGAGCATGAACATTGTATCAGGGTCTTGCTTAATTGAGACGGCTACTCATTTAAGTCAGAGACTAATGGTTGTTCTATTTATATGAGTGATATGTTCTATGGCCATGCTCCGCTGGTGAATGGTTTATTTTTGATGAATCTCGATCGTGATATTACACATATTCATAGTGTGAATACCAAAATATGTAAGGTTGATAATGATAGTCCCACATACTTGTGGAACTGCCGCGTTGGTCATATCGGTGTCAAGCGCATGAAGAAACTCCATACTGATGGACTGTTAGAGTCTCTTGATTTTGAATCATTTCCCACATGCGAACTGTGCCTCACGGGAAAGAAGACTAAGACTCCGTTCTCAGGAGTAATGGAGCGAGCAACCGACTTATTGGAAAGAATACATACTGATGTATGCGGTCCAATGAACGTTGAAGATCATGGTGGCTATCGTTATGTTCTCACTCTCACTGATGATTTGAGTAGGTATGGATATGTCTACTTGATGAAGCACAAGTCTGAAGCATTTGAAAAGTTCCAAGAATTTTAGAGTGAGGTTGAGAATAAAAGTGACAAGAAAATAAAGTGTCTACGATCTGATCGTGGAGGAGAATATTTGAGTCACGAGTTTGGCACAGACCTAAGGAAATGTGGAATTGTTTCACAACTAACGCCGCCTGGCACACCGCAACGTAACGAAGTGTTTGAACATCGTAATCGCACTTTATTAGATATGGTGCAATCTATGATGTCTCCTACTGATTTACCGCTATCATTCTGGGGATACACATTGGAAACTTCAACATTCACTTTAAATAGGGCACTTTCTAAATCCGTTGAGGCAGCACTGTATGAATTAAGGTTTCGCAAGAAACCTAAGCTGCCGTTTCTAAAAGTTTGGGGCTGCGATGCTTATGTGAAGAAACTTCAACCAGAAAAGCTCAAACCCAAAGCGGAGAAATGCGTATTCATAGGATACCCTAAGTAAACTATTGGGTATACCTTCTATCTTATATCTGAAGGTAAAATCTTTGTTGCCAAGAACAGAACCTTTCTAGAGAAAGAGTTTCTCTCGGAAGAATTAAGTGGGAGGAAAGTCGAACTTGATGAGGTAATTGTACCTCCTCTCGAACCGGAGAGTAGCGCAGCACGGGAAAATGTTCCTGTGGCGCCTACGCCAATTGAAGAGGAAGTTAATGATGATGATCATGAAGCTTCAGATCAAGTTGCTAATGAACCACAATGGTCCACAAGGGTACGTTCCGCACCAGAGTGGTACGGCAAACCTGTGATGGAGATCATGTTGTTAGACAACGGTGAACCTTCGAACTATGAAGAAGCAATGGCGGGCCCGGATTCCAGCAAATGGCTTTAGGCCATGAAATCCGAGATAGGATCCATGTATGAGAACAAAGTATGGACTTTGGTGGACTTGCCCGATGATCGGCGAGCCATAGAAAATAAATGGATCTTCAAGAAGAAGACTGACGCAAACGGTAATGTGACCGTTTATAAAGCTCGACTTATCGCAAAGGGATTTTGAAAAATTCCAGGTGTTGACTACGATGGGACTTTCACTCCTGTAGCGAATCATGTTAGCAATTGCCTCTTTTCATGATTATGAAATTTGGCAAATGGACGTCAAAACAGTGTTTCTTAACAGGTATCTTAAGGAAGAGTTGTATATGATGCAACCAAAAGGTTTTTTCGATCCTAAGAGTGCTAACAAGGTATGCAAGCTCCAGCACTCCATGTATGGGCTGGTGCAAGCATCTCGGAGTTGGAACATTCTCTTTAATGAGGTGATTAAAGCGTTTGGGTTCATATAGGTTTATGGAGAAGCCTGTCTATACAAGAAAGTGAGTGGGAGCTCTATAGCTTTTCTCATACTATATGTGGATGACATATTATTGATGGGGAATGATATAGAGTTATTGGAGAGCATAATGGCCTACTTGAACAAGAGTTTTTTAGTGAAGGACCTTGGAGAAGGTGCATACATATTAGGCATCAAGATCTATAGAGATAGATCGAGACGCCTCATCGGTCTTTCACAAAGTACATAACTTGACAAGATATCGAAGAAGTTCAATATGGAAAACTCGAAGAAGGGGTTCTTGCTAGTTTTGCAAGGTATGAGATTGAGTAAGACTCAGTCATCGACCACGGCAACAGATAGAGAGAAGATGAGTACTGCCCCCTACGCTTCAGTCGTGGGCTCTCTAATGTATGCCATGCTGTGTACCAGACCTCATATAAACCTTGCCATAAGTTTGGTAGGGAGGTACCAAAGTGATCCCAGTATGGAACACTGGACAACGGTCAAGAATATCCTTAAGTACCTGAAAAGGACTAAGGAGATGTTTCTCGTTTATGGAGGTGACGAAGAGCTCGTCGTAAAGGGTTACACTGATGCTAGCTTCGACACAGATCCGGATGACTCTAAGTCACAAATCGGATACGTGTATGTTCTGAATGGTGGGGCAGTTAGCTGGTGCAGCAGCAAGCAAGACGTCGTGGCAACATCTATATGTGAAGCGGAGTACATAGCTGCTCCGGAAGCAGCTCATGAAGGGATCTGGATGAAGGAGTTCATCACCGACCTTGGAGTGGTTCCAAGTGCGTCACGTCTGATGACACTCTTCTCTGATAACACTGGAGCCATTGCCATAGCCAAGGAGCCCAAATTTCACAGGAAGACCAAGCACATCCAACGCCGCTACAACTCCATCCAGGACCAGGTCCAGAGAGGAGTAATAGATATTTGTAAAGTACAAACTGATCTGAATATTGCAGACCCGTTGACTAAACCTCTTCCACGAGCAAAACATGATCAACACCACAATGATATGGGTGTTCGATTCATCACAATGTAACTAGATTATTGACTCTACTGCAAGTCGGAGACTCTTGGAAATATGCCGTAGAGGCAATAATAAAATTGTTATTATCATATTTCCTTGTTCATGATAATCGTCTATTGTTCATGCTATAATTGTATTAACAGGAAAAATTAATACATGTGTGAATAAATAGATCACAATGTGTCCCCAACAAGCCTCTAGTTGGCTAGCTTGTTGATCAATAGATGATCATGGTTTCCTGATCATGGACATTGGATGTCATTGATAACAAGATCACATCATTGGGAGAATGATGTGATGGACAAGACCAAATCCTAAGCATAGCACTAGATCGTGTTGTTCGTATGATAAAGCTTTTCTAATGTCAAGTATATTTTCCTTCGACCGTGAGATTGTGCAACTCCCGGATACTGTAGGAGTGCTTTGGGTGTATCAAACGTCACAACGTAACTAGATGACTATAAAGGTGCACTATGGGTATCTCCAAAAGTATCTGTTGGCTTGGTACGAATCGAGATCGGGATTTGTCACTTTTTTTAATTCTAGTTATTGCTATGGGAGGGATAGATTTCTTCGTGATATGACAAAATTTTATCTTATCTTTTTCAATCTTTTTTTAGTATCGGAAGGAAAATGAAAGAAAAGATGGATTGGGTTGAACCTCAGAGTCATTAAAAATTTGGTAAACCCTATTTTTAAAATTAGAAATTCAATTTAAAGGGGTACCCTAGCTAAATCGGGCCTCAGAAATCAGAGCATAGAAAAAGGCGGGGCTGACTAATTAAATGAAAGGATTTCGAACCAAAATCTTTGCTAATTCGACAAGGATTGTATTCTTTAATTATTTCTCTATTTTTTATTAATTAATTTAAGAATAAAAAAATTATCTAATGAATTTTATTCTTCTTCTTCGGATTCAAAATAGAAGAATAAAATAATAATAGAAGAATTAAATTAAGTGTTTCGGGCACCACCCGCAACGTGCCGGGACCACCGGGAGAGGCCACCAGCCCCGGGAGGCTACATGGGCCAAGTGTGAGAGGGGAAGGAGGGGAAACCCTAGGCGATGGTGGGCCTAAGGCCCACCTCAGGGTGCGCCACCCCTCTAGTGCCCTGGCTGCCGCCGTAGCCTCCCATCTGGGGCTGCCGCACCCCTTAGGGGTGGGAACCCTAAGGGCTGCGCCACCCTCCCCTTCCCCCTATATATAGTGGAAGTTTTGGCCTTTGGAGACACGCAATTCTTTCTCTCTCGGCGCAGCCCTGCTTCTCCTCTCCTCCTCTTCCATAGTGCTTGGCAAAGCCCTGCCAGGAGACCTCGTAGCTCCAGCGCCACCATGCCGTCGTGCTACCGGAGCTCTTCCCAACCTCTCCCTCCTCCTTGCTGGTTGAAGGTGCGGGAGACGTCATCGGGATGCACGTGTGTTGAACGTGGAGGTGCGGTGGTTCGGCATTATATCGGAATCACACCGTGATCTGAATCGTAGCGAGTAAGACTCCATCAACCGCGTTCTAGCAAAGCTTCATCTTAGCGATCTTCAAAGGTACGAAGATGCTCTCACCCCTCTCTCGTTGCTGGTTTCTCCATAGGAAGATTCATGTATGGCGTAGGAAAATTTTAAATTTTTGCTACGTTACCCAACACACCCGTGGCGGAGGATGGGCGAGGGGCCGCGGTCGCCGCGGAGGTCGAGGCCGCGGGAGGCGGAGCGCTACTCTAACGCCTCCGCCTTCCCCGGGGTTTGCTCCTGTGATGGCCCATGTCGGAAGGAACCCGATGGTGCTCCTTGTCCAGTTACGAGACCTATCCGGTCCCGACTCCGACTCCCTGGTGTCTTCGTCGATGCAAATGAAGGAGAGGGGGCCCCGACACTGTGGCTTCGCATGCATGGCTGCGGCAACGGCACCGTGCGGGTGGTTGACGAGCGCACTGGGCCCCAGACTCTGTTCCTCGGCCGCGGGTGGAAATGGTTCGCTCGCGCATATAGCCTCTTGGACAGGCACGTTCTCCGCTTCAAGATGATCGCCGATAACATGCTCTCCATCAAGCTATACGGGAGCTCAGGTGCGCGTCTCGGCTGCTGCGAAGAGATCTCGAGTGGGACCGAAAGCCCTTGCTCGCGTGGGAGTGGCGAGGAAGGGACGGACGATGACGACAGTGGAAGCGGGTCAGGCCCCTTGTAGACATTGTGTGCATAAGAGGGTCTATCCTTGGGCTAATCGTCGGCCGTACCATCACCATCAGTCTGTCGCTGGCTCCCTCCCGCGCTGGACCGACTGGAGCTGCCTCATCTCCCCGTCAGCTCCCAGACTTCTTCTCCTCCATCTCTCCTGGCCTCGTTCTCCTCCGCGCAGTGCTGGTCCCGGGGGAATCAGCCTGGATCACGTGGGAGGCTGCTCCATGTCTTCTTGAACTCCAGTCCGGCAAGCGTAGTTCCTCGCCAAGGACAATAGTTCTAGGTTAGAGTAGATCATATAATCTATGTAATATGTTCGAGAATGTCCGAAACAAAAGAATAAAAAGACTGTTTTCCCCTTTTTTGATTCCGTTCTTTGCATGATTCGCTTTTGCATAATCTGGGAGCTTGCCGGCAACTACCGGCAAGGCTCCTTGGCGCATTCAGTGCAACCATGGAAATCGCCAAGCGCAGCTTGAGACGAAATCGGGTGCTACGTAGCCGCTTGCTCTGTTGATCAGGTTCACTACTGTTTGAAGGTGCTCTATGGCCATTCAGGTCATTTGAACGAGTTCAAAGCAAAGAAAAGGTGCACTGATCTTTGGGAAGGTCCCAGTATGCGCAAACTCTACACACAAAGATTGGAAACTTTCAAAGGGGAAACAAAGAATCTATCTACTTCAGATCAGAATCTTAAACTTAAAAACTTATCTGGTCATCTCGCGGTCGCATGGCATTTGAGTCTTTCGCAAGGGCACCGGAGCCCTCGGCAAGCAGGGAATCACAGCTCCTGGCGGCTTTTTCCTCGGGCAAAGTCTTCTTGCCGACGGTTCGCGATCGTTGTTTGGAGGAAAAGCCGGCCAGGGTGTAACCCCTTTGCTTTTCTCTTGCTAGGTTGTCCCTGAGGAGCTCCCGAGCGCGTTGTTGGGCGACGATGAGACACTCTCAGGGGCGCAACACTTGCACTGGAGTGCGTGCTGGGGCTTCGAGAACGTGTGGCGCATCCTCAACGACTATGCATCGCTCCGCAGAGGTGCGTCCGCCGGAGTATGTGCCGGCGCCTCTGTGAAGCGCCCATGCACGCCCTCGATAGGTGCGCATTGGCATCGAGCGACGCATCGGCCTGACAGCGCTGCTCTTGGAGCCTCCGCTTCCCTACCCCGCGCGCGCGTGTAGCTACGTGCTCGCGCAGGCCTTGGGAAGCCATAGCAGATCAGAGCGTCCACCGCAGTACCTCGTTTCCGGGGGAACGTGGCGTAGCGCCCAAACTTCGATGGATCCGGTGCCGAGTTTGCTCTGATTCACGCACAACTCCGCACCCCCTACCTGGCACGCTAAAGATGTTGGCGATGCTAGACCTTCCAACGGCGCCAGAAACAAGCGTGCTGACGGGAGACTATTCTTGTCTTGATACTACTCAGCAACGGCACCAGGAATCCTTCTGCTACGGCTACGCCTTTAGGGACTTCCTTGGCAAATATGCAAAGGATTCCCCCGTAGCCTTGGAGCCTTGCGATGGTGTTCCCTCGAAGCGGAAAGGGTGATGTAGTGCAGCGGCGGTAAGTATTTCCCTTAGTTTTGAGAACCAACATATCGATCCAGTGAAGGAATATCACAAGTACCTGCACAAACACAAAGAGCTTGCACACAACGCCATGAAGGGGTTGTCAATCCCTGATAGATTGTTTGCCAAGTGAGAACTGAAAGCAAAAAGAAACAAAGCAAAGTAAAAGAGAAAGTTGAAACAATAGGTGTGAATAGACCCGGGGGGCGTAGTGTTCACTAGTGGCTTCTCTCATGAAAGCAAGTAGACGGTGGGTGAACGATTTACTGTCGAGCAATTGATAGAACCGCGCAAAGTCGTGACGTTATCTGTGGCAATGATTATATCTATAGGCATCACATCCAAAACAAGTAGACCGATACTTTCTGCATCTACTACTAGTAATCCACACGTCGACCGCTATCCAGCATGCATCTAGTGTATTAAGTCCAAAAGAACAGAGTAACGCCTTAAGCAACATGACATGATGTGGATGGACAATCTCATATCTATGATAAAAGCCCATCTTGTTACCCTTGATGGAAACAACACGATGTGTGCCTTGCTGCCCCTTCTGTCACTGGGAAAGGTCACCACACGGTATGAACCCAAAACCAAGCACTTCTCCCATTGCAAGAATCATAGATCTAGTTGGCCAAACAAAACCCAAGACTCGGAGAGACTTACAAGGATATCAAATCATGCATATAAGAAATCAGCAAAGACTCAAATATATATCATAGATAATCTGATCACAAATCCACAATTCATAGGATCTCGACAAACACACGGCCAAAGAGGATTACATCGGATAGATCTCCATGAAGATCATGGAGAACTTTGTATTGAAGATCCAAGAGAGAGAAGAAGCCATCTAGCTACTAACTACGGACCCGTAGGTCTGAAGTGAACTACTCACGAGTCATTGGAGGGGCAATGATGTTGATGAAGAAGCCCTCCAACTCCAAAGTCCCCTCCGGCAGGGCACCGGGAAGGGTCTCCAGATGAGATCTCGCGGAAACGGAAGCTTGCGGCGGCGGAAAAGTGTTTTCGTGGATCCCCTCATTTTTTCTGGATTTTTAGGGAATTTATAGGCCAAAGACCTAGGGCAGGATAGCGCCAGGCGGGCCACAAGGTTGGTTGCCACGGCCTCCCCCTTGGCCGCGTCAACAGGGCTTGTGAGCCCCCTCTGGGCCCACTTGCTTGGCCCTCAAGCCTGCCGATCTTCTTCCGTTCTGGAAAAATTTATTTCGGGGATTTTATTCCGTTTGGACTCAGTTCCAAAATCAGATCTGAAAAGAGTCAAAAACACAGAAAAAACAGGAACTGGCACTTGGCACTGGATTAATAAGTTAGTCCCAAAAAGATATAAAAGGTAAACAAAACATCCAAAGTTGACAAGATAACAACGTGAAACCATCAAAAAATTATAGATACGTTTGAGACGTATCAAGCATCCCCAAGCTTAACTCCTGCTCGTCCTCGAGTAGGGAAGTGATAAAGAATGAATTTTTGATGCTTTCATGCTACCAAGCATAGATTTCCTTTGTAACTCCTCTTATGTGACGTGAATTTTCAGATCCATTAGATTCAAAAACAATAGTTCAAGCAAACTAGCAAGATAATCATGAACTTCCAAAATAACAAGGCCAAAAGAAAGTTATCCCTACAAAATCATATAGTCTGGCTATGCTCTATCATCATTGAACAACGAATTTAAATCGTGCGCAACCCCGGTATTGGCCAAGTAATTGTTTTCACACCTTTACTTTCTCAAACTTTTCAACTCTCACGCAATACTTGAGCGTGAGCCATGGTTTTAGCACTATAAGTGGTGTGGAGTGTGGTGGAGGTTGCAAGACAAACAAGGAGAAGATGGTCACATTGACTAGGCATATCAATGAGCTATGGAGATGCTCATGAATAAATATCAACGTGAATGAGTAGGGATTGCCATACAAATGATGCACTAGAGCTAAGAGTATGTGAAAGCTCTTAGAGAAAACTAGTGGGTGTGCATCCAACTTGCTTGCTCACGAAGACCTAAGGCAAATTTGAGGAAGCATATCATTGGAATATACAAGCCAAGTTATATAATGAAAATTTCCCACTAGCTATATGGTGGTGACAAAACGAGAGACTCTCAATCATGAAGATCATGGTGCTTAATATGCACAAGTGTGGAAAGGTGGTAGCATTGTCCCTTCTCTCTTTTTCTCTCATTTTTTTATGGGCTCTTTGGCCTCTCTTTTTTGGTGGGCATCTTTGGCCTCTTTTATTTCCTCACATGGGACAATGCTCCATCAATGATGATCATCACACTTACAACTCAAAACTTTGAGCAATGATGACTCTATATGGAATGCGTTCGGTAGTGTACCGTGACAATGATCTAGCATGGCATCGACATTAATGGAAACATCATGCTAGCTATCTTACGATCATGCAATAGCAATGTAGACATGGTGGCACATGTCATGGTGGTAGTTGCATGGCAATATATCTCGGAATGACTTTGAAAAAGCCATAGTAGGTAGGTATGGTGGCTGTTTTGAGGGAGGCTAATGGTGGGTTTTGTGCACCGGCGAAAGTTGCACGGCACTAAGAAGATAGTGATGGTGGAAGGTGAAAGTGCATCTAAACCATGGACTCAACATTAGTCATGAAGAACTCATATACTTGTTGCAAAAGTTTTATTAGTAATCGAAACAAAGCATTCAACGCATACTCTTAGGGGAAGGGTTGGTGGGTATATAACATCACGCGATCCCGACCACCACACAAAGGACGACAACCAATAGACTAATCATGCTCAGACTTCATCACATAGCGGTTCACCATACGTGCATGCTACGGGAATCACAAACTTCAACACAAGTATTTTTAGATCCACAACACCTTACTAATATAACTTCAACATTACAATAACCACAACTCAAAACTAGTTGAGATGAATCAAACTTCTCTAACTATTCAATGCACATGAAGGTGGAAGTTTTCGTATCCCTTTGGATAACTACCCCTTTTGAGACTACTTTCATAGCATAGATTAACTACCAAGCCACACACCATTGTGCTCTAAAAGATACAAGTGAAGCACATAGAGCAAAAGCAACTAGATCAAAAGATATAAGTGAAGCACATGTGAGCTGTGAAAGTGCATTATATCGACTAGAGGGGGGTGAATAGGAGATTTTTAGAATTTCATCACTGAGGAAATTCCTTTTGTGGAAATTCCTCACTGATGACTAACTTACAGCGGAAACAGTAAAGGATCAGACGTGCAAACGTTCACAACAGCAGTATTTCAGAGTGAAGAATGTAAAAACAGATTGCACAGTAAGTAGGCACGCAGAATACAGATGATGATTAACTATCGTGAAGAATTTGGGGTTGAGGAAATATAGAGAAAGTCTTCAGCAAATTCTTCAAACTGTCACAGTGAAAGTCATCAACACAAATACAAGAAGAGTAAAGAGTTGAGGAATTAGAACCCGTTTCTCAGTGAAGACTGTTGTTGATGACCCAGTTCCAAGTGCTGTGACAGTTGTACATCTGGTTTGGAGCGGCTTGGTATTGAAACCAAAGGACACCCAGTCCCGGGACACACAATCCCTACCGTATTCTCCTTGAGCTAAGGACACACAGTCCTCGCCCAAATCTCGTGGTAAGTCTTCAGGGCAGACTTCCAAACCCTCACAAACTTGGTCACCCGGCTATCCACAATAGACTGCTGGATTGCTCTAGACCATGACGCCTAACCGTCTGGAGGATGCACGGTCCTCAAAGGTAAAAGGCTTTAGTCTCACACAGGAACAACTTCTTCAGTGATGCTCAATCACTAGGTTTGGTTTGTGATTTCGGTGGGTGGTGTATTTCCTCACTGATGAATTACTCTCGAAAGCTCTGAGGAATTTGGGTTGCTCTTATGACAAGTGTCAGTTTCTAACGGAGCAGCCAACCAGCTAGTGGTTGTGGGGGTGGCTATTTATAACCTCAGAGCATCTCGACATGATTTGACACTAATGCCCTTAAATAATATGACCGTTGGAGTGGATAAGACCAGTGACTTGGCGTGGTTATCAAAACGGTCAGAACCCTCAACTGTGAGAGTCCTCATGTCACTCATATTCCTCACTTAAGGCTTTTGATAGGATTAGGCTTGGGTTGAGCATCATGAGGAAATTCATTCCATAGTGTAACTTCGACCCCCTTTAACAGTACGGTGTTCCTATTACTCAAATGCAAAGAAAGTAAAACAAAAAGTGTAAATCTTCATGCTTCAAATTCTTCAGAATGATTTTCTTCAGGAACCACCGGACTTCTCAATATCAGTATCTTCATGAGGAATATCAATTTCATCGCAGATTCCTCGCGATTCATTTCTTCAGCTTCAGACCAATTTCTTCAACTGAAGACATATATTTTTAGGGGTCGATATTCTTCAAATATCTCAAACTCCTCAATGACTTATAGATCCTTTGTACACTCACAAACACATTAGATACTTAACCTATAAGTCTTTAAACCACCAAAATCACTAAGGGGCACTAGATGCACTTACAATCTCCCCCTTTTTGGTGGTTTAAGACAATCAGGTTAAGTCTTCAACAGGGAATAAAAATATGAAGTGTAAATACTCATTTGAGGAATTTGAAAACAAGATTCAGAGAGACTCCCCCTGAAGATGTGCATATCTTGAGGATTTTGCTTTTCACAGTAAATGCACATTGATGATTTATATCATGGAGATCTCTCCCTGAGTCTTGTAAATCATACATACATATAACATATCATATGAAGAAAATGAAGATGCATGATGGCAAATGGTATCTGACGAATTTCAGCATGCGTGCATTAAAACTTGAGGAATAAGCATGCGAAGAAAAAACGTTCAAAAGCGTCAGAGTACCATCGGGCTTAAGTTACAACTCATTACATAAAAACTTCAGAAGAGCCAAGAGTTTGTAACTTAAATATAGTTTATAAGCCCCAAAAATATCCCGCTTGAAGACTAAATCTCGAGTTTCTCCCCCTTTGTGATCAGGTGACAAAAAGGGACAAACTGAGGACTAACGCCCGTGAAGACTTCATTTCTTGGCGGTCGAGGAAGAGCCGTGATGCTTCTTGGGAGTAGTATTCTTCCTGGGGCCGGTTGCAGTGTCGAGCTGTTCTTCATCAGATTCAGGAGTGCGGAATGAAGAAAAGGAGTTGTCTTCAAGGTCTGGCACTGGAATGGGCCTGAACTTCTTCTTGGGAGGCCACGACCAGTCAAAGTCTCGCTCAAAGTACATTTCTTCAAGCTCAGTCTGAGTCTTCAGATGTGCAAGTGTAGCCCAGGTGCGATCGAAAACCTAATGCAGATGGTGATGGTTAATCTTCACAGATTTTTGTGTTTCAGTGAGGGTTTTCAGAATGGCACCAAACTGGCGTTTGACCCATTTGTGGTTGCGATCCACCTTCTGGTGAAGATTGAGGAGGAGCTCTCTGGTATTCAGCACGCGAGGAGGAACTGAGCTTACTGGACGAGTCTCAGTATCGTCCCATGAAGAATATGCTTCTGGCTCTCTAAACTGGCCATCAAGGGGCCTGCTGCCTTCTTCAATCAAAGATTTCCTTCTCCTTCAATGGGCTCGAAAGTCTTCTTGTTTACCCGAATAGGAGGCATATAACCAACATGGTTTTGACAATCAGCGTGAAAGTTGATGCCTGTCCGTGTCCTAATGAATCTCATGATCCACGAGGCATATATCTTGTGATCAAAGGGGCACATGGCATTGTCGGCCAATGTCCTCAAGAAGAAATCATGGATATTGATAGGAATACTATGAATGATGTTGAAGAGGATATTCTTCATGAGGCCTACAACATCTTCTTCATCGTCATGGCCTTTGATCGGTGCTAGCACACTGCAAAGGATTCTGTAAACAGACCGGGGTGTGTACTTGAGCTCGTGAACGAGGAAGGTTGTTCTTGAAGATTTGCCTGCAGCCAAAGGCTTCATGAGGAATTCCATCATTCCATTTGGCAGCTCACGCTCACCATAAAGCTTCACTGCCCCATCTAAGGGAATTGGTACAAGCAGTTCTCTGAGGAGTTCAGAAGCAGGAGCCTTGTAGTGAGTGTTTTGGGTCATCCAATCAAACACCCAAGTGTTGATGTCTTCAGGGTTGCCAGATATATGAAGAGTGGCATAGAACTGAAGAATAAGCTCACTGTTCCAGTCTGATATATCTGAGCACATTGGGAGCAAACCTGCATCGTGGAGTACACTGAGGACTGGCTCTAGGCAAGGTATTGCTTCAAGCTCAACATGAGGAATGTGCCTGTGCTGGAAAATCTTGTTGCGTCCACACAGCACGGAGGCATAGTAGTTCATCTGAGTCCTTGTCCAAAACTTCAGATGCCTCATTTGAGGCTTATCATAAGGGTTCTCTCCAATGAAGTACATGCCTTCCTCAAAGAAATTTTCTTTCTGAAACTTTGGACGCTTGGAGAATGGCTGACGCTGAACTTTCTGAAGATTTTGCTGATGAATAGGGGGGGAAACAACAATAGCAGTCTCTGGGTTGAGCACAACGAGTGCATTGCCTTGGGAGGGTGCATTTTCTTCAACATTTTCCTCAAGGTGAGGAATTTCATCAGCTGGTACTGCATGCTGAGGAGATGGTGCTTTCTCTGACTGAGCTTCAGCCTGAGGAATTTCTACTTCTTTCTCAGTTGGAGGAGTCTGATCAGCCTGTTCCTCATCTTGAGGATTTTGCTCAGAGTTTTCGATTTCTTCAGCTTGAGGATTTTCAACTTGTTTTTCCTCAGCTCATTCTGTGGCAGAAGCAGTTTCATCAGCTGGTGCAGCTGATGCTTGAGCAGTTTCTCTCTGAGGAATATGAGGTTGAGGACTGTCGTCAATCTGAATTTCCACATCAGTGTGTTCCTCAGGAGCGACATCCTTCATTTCCTCATCTGCCTTCGTAGTTGGGTCATCAATGACGACCATCTCATAGGAAGGGGCGACATTGAGAGGCACCGGGTCCACAGGAGTAGTTTCTGCAATTTCTTTGAGGCGCTTTGCCTCTGTTTCATCTACGGCTGAGGAGGCTTTTCTCTTTTTGGCTTCCTTTTCAGCAGCCCTTGTTTTCTTCACGTCTGATGCAGACGGAATTATCTTCTTCACCTTTGAAGCTTTTGGTGAAGGTGTTCTCTCTTCAGTTTCTTCAGCTGGTATTGAGGAACCAGCTGGAACAGAATCATCAACCTGCTTTGATGAAGCAGCTGGATCAGGAGCAGTCTCATCAGTGGCAGCAAGTTCATCAGTTGGAGTTTCCATGATGAGTTCTTGAATGGCCGGTTCATCAACACGGCACTCTTGGTGTACTTCCTCAGCTTGAGGAGTTTCCTCCTCCTGAGGAGATTCATCTGCTGGCTCCTCAACCAAGGGCTGAGGGGTTGGTGCTCGGGATGCAATTCTCTTGTTGTAGTCATCAACAGCACTAGTGTCCAGCTTGATGAAATTGCTCTTGAGGCTTTTGCGATCTGACAGCTTGGTGTACTTGTCAGTCAATTTCTGCAGCTCTGCATGTGTAGTCACGAGTGCATCAGGAGTCAGTTTGAGGAGATTCTGCCTGAGGAATTTATCCTTTTTGATCTTTGCAACCTTTGCCTGCCCGGCCTGCTGTTCTTTCCACTTGGCTTCGTTTATGAAGGTCGCCACCATGTGGCTGATGACAGGAGGAAGCTTCAAATCATCAATAGGAGCGTTTGGGTCCTCATACCAGATATTGATGTAGTCAAGGAGGACCTTGGGGTCCATGGCCAGAGGAATAGCACTGCCTGATGCTTGAGCTACTCTTTCTTGCTTGTTTCTGATGATAGCTTGCAGGGTTTCATCATCATATTCATCACTTCCCTCTGATGCAGAAGGGACTGCGATGATTTTGCTGGGGCTGGGTAGAGGTGCACGTTCAGCAGTTGCCAAAGTCTTCGCTGGAGGTGTTGAAGACTTTGCCTCCGAGCTAGTTGCAGCTGGGAGTGAGGAGCTGGAGCTGGCGGTCGTAGGCTTCACGACATGCTTCGGTACTGGTTTCTCTTGAGGCTTTGGGGTTGGAGTTGAGGATTTTGATACTGAGGAGATTGGTACTGAGGGCTTTGGCGCTGATGGTTTTAGTGTTGAAGGTTTTGGTAATGAGGGTTTTGGTGCTGAGGGTTTTGTGACAGAAGCCTGAGCAGACTTCTCTTGAGGCTTTGGAGCCCTTGGCTTTGACGGCACAGACTGCATTTGAGGAATTTCTGAGCCTGAGGTTTCTGCAGGTGAGGAATTAGCAGCACCGGAGGCAGCAGCTGAGGATTCATTGAATTTCCTCACTATAGCTTCTGCTTGCCTCTTGAGCTTGGCCAGATGCTTTTCCTTTTCATCTGGATAGTCATCAATGGTCTTGAGGCTTGATGGATGTGCTACTTGATGATCCTCAAGTGGGGACTTTCTGCCAGGAGGCTTCAAAGCGAATTTCTTCGCATATTTGGGAGTCACAAACCTGTACTCCTTCCATTCCTTCGCCCATCAGCGTTCAATCTTCTGCAGTCATATCTTTCTCTTGGCCATTGTCTCATGTTCATCAGGCGTGCAATAGTCCAAGTAAATGTCCTCGGGGATATCAACAGTTGTGTTTTGCTCAAGCTTTTTTCCTCCCTTCTGTTTTCTGTCTTCCTCCACTTTCTTCAGTTGAGGATTTTGCTGATGATTTTGAATTCTTGAGGATTCTGATGAGCCTTGAAGAGTTTCTTCCAGAAACACTGCAAATGAGTTAATGTGATGAGAACCGAGGGATTCATCACCTGACATGTGTGTACCTGTGAATAGAGTATGGTTGCGAGGAATTTGGAGAGGTCATATGCGTTCTCAGATTTGAGGAAAATGAAAAAGTTTGATAGTTTGAGGAATATAACCAGTGGTTGAGGAATTTGCCTAAGCATACTGTTCTTGGGTTCCAGAGTTGTACAGATCCGAAAATTCGCACAATTGAGGAATCTCGTGATAATCTTAGATGCTTAGCATAGTTCATCAATGATTGTGGTGATATGTAGTGTTTGAGGAATCAAGTGCGCATCGTATCTTGAGGAGAAACACATTTCACATAGAGGATGTAAAATTTTAGATCTAACTTGCTGTAAAAATGGGATATATTTACCCTGGAAGGTGCGCACGAAGAACACAGAAAGTTGTGTGTGGAGATGCTCTTCGTTCGAGTGTCCAATGCACCCTAACTTGGCGACAGAGGACGTCTACGGCGGCGGCGGACGAAGATGATCCGACTCCGGTGTGGTTCTCGCGACGAAGAAGTCGAGGCAGTGAAGCTCTTCCTCACCGGCGACGAGACTACCAGCGGTGGCGCTAGGGTTCGGTGGAGTGTGCTGTGGCAGGAGAGCGATGAGGCGAAGAAGAGGATGCCGAGGGGGATAAGGACATATTTATAGCCCAAAAGTTACGGTTTGGCGCGAAAATGTCGGACCAAATAGCCCGTGCCTCTACGTCTCCGCAGGACACGTGTAGCTCCCATACGATGCGGTGGAGATAGTGGAGATCGTGGTTATCCGATCGTGGGAAGTGGGGGTTCAGTTACTGTGTCTTTAAAGAAACAATTGTTGAAGATTTGATGATTTTTGTTACAAAATCATCAGCTGACAAGGATGCATTGAGGATTTTGAACAAAGTTTCAAATAGAACGCATATGAAGAATTGAATAGACTGGATAAGTATAGCATAGAGGGAAAGTAGGGTCCGATCACATTCACTTAGCAGAAACATCAACAGGAAGAAATAGCAATAAGTGAATGATGTTGAGGACTAGAAATCACAGTCTATCTAGTCAAATGAAAGTCATCAAGTGTTTTTGAAGATTTTGTAATAAATCATCACAATGAACAACAGCTGTTTTGAAGAAAAACGCATTGTGAGGAAATTGATCATTTGATGAAAAACAACTTGAGGAATTTTACATAGGGCGGTGGCGTTACCCACCATATAAGAATATTGATTACAGACGTCGGGTACAATTATCGTAGGGCCCTGAGAATCAATTTCTTCGTTAATTTCTTCACATTCAGAGTGACATTCTTCATCACTTGAAGAAAATCGATTCATCATGTGTTGCACATCTAAGTCATCAACTTTTCATAAGTGTTAGGATGTGTGCATGTTTTTACAAAACATTTGAAGACTCTAAGATATTTAGCTCACACCGCAACTTGCAAAACCTTTTCTCATCCAAGGGCTTAGTGAAGATATCTGCCAGCTGATCATCAGTCTTCACATGGTCGATCAGGATATTTCCCTTGAGGACATGGTCCCGAAGAAAATGATGACGAATTTGGATGTGCTTTGTCTTCAAGTGCTGTACTGGGTTGTATGCAATCTTGATAGCACTCTCATTGTTAGAGTAGAGAGGTACATTCTTCATGTTAATGCCGTAGTCCTTGAGGGTTTGCTTCATCCATAGCAACTGAGCATAGCAAGAACTAGCAGCAATGTACTCAGCTTCAGCAGTGGAAAGTGATACGCAGTTCTGCTTCTTTGAGGACCAGCAAACAAGTGATCTTCCGAGGAAATGGCATGTGCCAGAAGTTGACTTGCGATCCACACGGTCACCAACATAGTCTGAATCAGAATACCCTACCAGATGAAGATTGGAGCCCTTGGGATACCATAATCCTAGTGTTGGTGTGTGAGCTAAGTATCGAAGAATATGTTTCACAGCCTTATGGTGTGATTCCTTCGGTTTTGCTTGAAAACGTGCACACATGCAAACACTAAGCATTATATCTGGCCTAGATGCACATAGGTACAATAAGGAGCCAATCATAGAACGGTATACCTGCTGATCAAAATCTTTACCATTTTCATCATTGCCGAGGTGGCCGTTGGTAGGCATTGGAGTCTTGGCACCTTTGCATTCATGCATGTCGAATTTCCTGAGAACATCCTTGAGGTATTTCTCCTGTGATGTGAAGATTCCATTGCTTTGTTGATGAATTTGAAGACCTAAGAAGAATTTCAGCTCCCCCATCATGGACATCTGATATTCCTCACTCATTATGTAGGCAAATTCATCACTGTATCTTTTGTCAGTACAGCCAAATATAACATCATCGACATATATTTGACACAAAAATAGCTCATTATCATAGGATTTATTGAAAAGAGTTGGATCGAGTGAACCCGGTTTGAAGCCTTTCTTCATGAGGAAATCCTTCAATGTATCATACCATGCCCAAGGGGCTTGCTTGAGGCCATACAGAGCCTTTTTGAGTTTGAAGACTTTGTCTGGATTCTTTGGATCCTCAAAACCTGGGGGTTGAGCTACATATACTTCTTCCTCAAGCTTACCATTGAGGAATGCACTTTTCACATCCATTTGATATAAGGTGATTGATGGAGTTATAGTCCTAGGGTAAGGTCATAGGCCTGCCCTATAGGTCCTACCCAAGGACTACCCCTCCCAAAGCACAAGGGCCTTAGTCAGTTCCGACTGAATTAAGGAATCCCCATCATCCAGTCGGTAGCAGATCCTCGATGACGTCCAGTCGGAGAGTAACATTCGGAGCGTATCTAGCTGACCGACTGGATACCACTCGGTACACCGTGACTCCTGTGGGGGGAAACGGTCGTACGTTTCCAGGTGCATTTATTAGCATTTAGGTCGTCCGTTACCTGTAACGTACACATTCAATCGCCACTACTCCACCCCTGAATCTGAACCGTTGTGGATGGCAGCGCACTTTATATAAGCCACCCTCCCCCACTGGTATTGTATTCCGCATTACACTCGACAACAAGCTCCGAGAGCACTGAGACGTAGGGCTGTTATCTCCAGCGCAGAGGGGCCTGAACTCATACAACCTCGCCGTAGCTAGGACTCTGCCCATCTCATTCGTACCCTACACATCTACTGTCAGGCTTATACCCACGACAGTTGGCGCCCACCGTGGGGCAGGCGTCTAAGCGACTTCCGGCGAGTTTGCGACTACTTCCTTTCGTCATGTCAACCGGTGGAGATTCGAGCTTGGGTCACCAGATCTTATTCGCGTTCTCTCCTTCACCGTGGATGATTCGGCGTGGCTTCACGAGGCACCTCTCGACGTCGAGGCGCTTCCCCGTCGCGGGGCACGCACTTTCGTGCCGGCGCCCGCGGCATTCTTCTTCTCCAACAATCGGCTCCGTTGTCGACCTGTACCTCCGTCGTTCGCCGCAACAAGCGGTCCCGCCATCCACGTCTCCAACATTGGGTGCAACATGCCCGAGCGCATCAGATCGCGTCTTCTCAAGTGGCAGTTTTGGAGTCTGTTGTGGTTGCCCCGCGTTCCCAGCGCTCGGGCTCAGTTCCGACTGAGTTTCCTTCCGAGTACACGGGTCGCGGGCCTGCAGCAGAAGTATGCATGGCCAACTCCCATGAAGATCCCCGTCAAGCTGGCCGGAGCGAGCACGAGATCGGTGAAGCATCCGGTGCACGCCGTCCACCTCGCCGTTCTGCCAGTCGGCACACTCGGCGGAGGAACGTGGAGTTGTTCCGCATAACTCTCCTCAACTTGGCTGCGGCTGCCAAAATTGTCGATTCCCTCCAGCCGACTGATTCAGAGGCAGGAAGGGGAATCGAGCAGATCCGAGCCCTGTTGCACACGGCGCAGCAGCAGAATTCGGCAGTCTCCCAGTCACACAACCGGATCTACAATAGTTCCGTCCACGCAAACACGCATCGGTCGGTTCACAGCCCTGGTTCCCATCAGCACCACAGGGGAGGCAGCCGTTCCATGATCCATGAAGATCGCCGCCGCTCACGCACCCCTCCGCGGGGCGGGCCCTATGGGCCTCGACATCATGATGATCGGCGTTCAGTCGACGACACTTACGACCCAAGACCCGACGCAAGAGGGCGAATCGCCCAGCGAAGAGTCGACAGGGGTCGAGCCCACCGCGATGGACATGATATGGACCGTCCAAGCGGAAGCAGGACCATCGTTTCCGGCCCCGAGTGTTTTAGTCGAGCCATCCGCTCGGCTGACATCCCGCCCAACTTTCGATTGGCAGCGGGAATCGGTAAATTTATGGGAGAATCCAAGCCTGAAACATGGCTAGACGATTACCGAGTGGCAGGCCAGATCGGAGGAGGGGACCACGTCGCCATGAAGCACCTCCCTCTGATGCTCGACGGCTCGGCACGAGCGTGGCTCAACCAGTTGGCCCCCTCGAGCATTTACAGTTGGGCAGATCTGGCCCGAGTGTTCATCAGGACCTTCGAAGGGACGTGGAAACGCCCTGCAGGCCTCGTGGAGCTCCAGCACTGTGTCTAGAAGCCGAATGAGCCCCTGCGCGACTTCATCCAGCGTTGGACAACCCACTACCACACGGTGGAGAACGTCACCGAGCATCAAGCAGTCTGCGCCTTCAAGGCAGGCGTGCGGTGCAGAGAGCTGTACCTAAAGTTCGGTCGAACAGGCGACATCTCCATGAGCAAGATGATGGAGATAGCGGCTCGCTATGCAAATGGCGAGGAAGAGGACCGCATCCGGAGCGGCAAGCACAAGACAGTCGGCGGTGTCGACGGAGGTAACACTCGGAAGCAGAAACAGAAGGTTCCGCCCACACCGCAAGAAGAAGCTGTAGCCGTGATCGGTGCCAAGTTCAAGGGCAAAGGGAAGGCGCAGTTTACCCCCAAGAAGAAGCCGTTCAACAATCCCATCCTGGAGCAGCCTTGTCCGGTTCACACGAAGATGGACGAAGAAGGCAACCCCATATACGCGAAGCATATTGATGGGGTTATAGTCCTAGGTGGGTCATAGGCCTGCCATATAGGTCCTACCCAAGGACTACCCCTCCCAAAGGACAAGGGCCTTAGTCAGTTCCGACTGAATTAAGGAATCCCCATCATCCAGTCGGTAGCAGATCCTCGATGACGTCCAGTCGGAGCGTAACATTCGGAGCGTATCTAGCTGACCGACTGGATACCACTCGGTACACTGTGACTCCTGTGGGGGGAAACAGTCGTACGTTTCCAGGTGCATTTATTAGCATTTAGGTCGTCCGTTACCTGTAACGTACACATTCAATCGCCACTACTCCACCCCTGAATCTGAATCGTTGTGGAGGGCAGCGCACTCTATATAAGCCACCCTTCCCCACTGGAACATCTTCGCATGGAAACCCTCTGACATGCAAGGTGTGCCCAGGGAGTTGGCTGAGCACCGACTGCATGTGGATCCCGTCGCTCGGCCCGTCCGAGAGCGCCTGCGCCGGTCCGCCGCGCACAAGAGGAAGACAATCGGAGAAGAGGTGGCCAAGCTGTTGGCCGCCAACTTCATTCGCGAGGTTCACCACTCCGAGTGGCTCGCCAATGTTGTCATGGTGCCCAAGAAGGACAAGTCGCTCCGAATGTGCATCGACTTCAAGCATCTCAATAAGGTCTGCCCGAAAGACCATTTTCCGCTCCCCCGCATAGATCAAATTGTCGATTCGACTACGGGATGCGAGCGTTTGTCGTTTCTTGATACCTACTCGGGCTATCATCAGATCCGTCTGTATGGTCCCGATGAGTTAAAAACAGCCTTCATCACCCCATTCGGGTGCTTCTGCTACATCACTATGCCTTTCGGTCTGAAGAATGCAGGAGCTACCTTTATGCGCATGATCCAAAAATGTCTCCTCGACCAGATCGGTCGCAATGTGGAGGCATATATGGATGATATCGTAGTCAAGTCACGCAAAGGTTCCGACCTGCTGACTGACTTGGCAGAAACATTCGCCAACCTTCGTAGGTACGATATCAAGCTCAACCCAGCCAAATGTTCATTCGGTGTTCCCAGCGGAAAGTTACTCGGTTTCTTCGTTTCCGAACGAGGGATCGACATCAACCCCGAGAAGATGGGGACCATCGTCCGAATGGAGAGGCCCGTCAGAATACACGATGTTCAACGGCTCACAGGTTGCCTAGCGGCTTTGAGCAGGTTCATCAGTCGACTCGGCGAAAAAGCACTTCCTCTGTACTGACTCATGAAGAAATCAGATACCTTCGAGTGGACAGACGAAGCCCAAGTCGCTTTCGACGACCTCAAAGTCCTACTTTCCACCTAGCCGGTTCTTACTGCTCCGCTCAGTAAAGATCCCCTTCTTCTATATATCGCGGCTACAAATCAAGTCGTCAGTATTGTTCTTACAGTCGAGCGAGAAGAAGAAGGCAAAGCATACAAAGTCCAGCGGCCATTGTACGACCTCTCCGAAGTCCTGACTCCTTCCAAGAAGAGGTATCCCCATTATTAAAAACTTATCTAAGGGATCTATATGACTGCGAAGAAGGTGGCTCATTATTTCCAAGACCACTCGGTATCTATCGTTTCTGATGCTCCGTTGTTGGAAATTCTCCACAATCGAGACGCATCAGGCTGAGTGGCGAAGTGGGCAATGGAGATGCTGTACTGTGACATCAAGTTCGAGGCCAAGAAAGCTATTAAGTCTCAAGCCCTGGCTGACTTTATAGCAGAATGGGTAGAACAACAGCAACCGACCCACATCTACTCGGCTCATTGGACAATATTCTTCGATGGGTCTAAGATGTTGAATGGCTCCGGCGTTGGTGTTGTGATTATATCACCAAAGGGCGACAAGCTCAAATACATGCTGCAGATACACTTTGATTCCTCCAACAATGAGGCAGAGTATGAAGCTCTCCTCTACGGATTGCGCATGGCCATCTCACTCGGCGTTCGTCGCTTGATGGTCTACGGCGATTCGGATTTGGTGGTCAATCAAGTGATGAAAGAGTGGGACGTGAGGAACCCCACCATGACCACGTACTGCATTGCAGTAAGGAAGCTAGAGAAGAAGTTTGAAGGTCTAGAGCTTCACCATGTTCCGAGACTGAAGAACCAAGCAGCTGATGAGTTGGCAAAACTCGGATCCACTCGGAGACCAGTCCCGAGTGATGTGTGCCTCGAACACCTCCACCTTCCCTCAGTCAAAGAAGATCCCTTCACAGAGGAACCAGTACAACCCAAGAGCACAACAGATCCGACTCAAGTCAATGTACCTGCTCTGATTGATCTGGTCATGGAGATTCTTGCTGTTATTCCCGATTGGACTGCGCCGATCATTGCATATATCCTAAGGCAAGAACTTCCAGAAGACGAAGTCCAAGCCAGGCAAATAGTCCACAGGTCGAAGGCATTCACTGTCATTGATGGTCAATTGTACAAGGAGAGTGTTTCAGGCGTTCTTCAACGTTGCATTTCCCCGGAAGAAGGGCAGTTGATCCTAGAGGATATTCACTCGGGAACCTGCAGTCATCACGCTTCTTCGAGAGCAATCGTCGGCAAGGCGTTCAGGGCCGGTTTCTTTTGGCTGCAGGCAAACGAGATGGCTAAAGATATGGTCGACCGATGTGAAGGCTGTCAGTTCTACTCCAACAAGTCCCACAAGCCAACGTCTGCATTGAAGACAATCCCTCTTGTGTGGCCATTTGCAGTTTGGCGATTAGATACAGTCGGACCATTCAAGACAGGCCAAGGAGGCTACACACATCTGTTGGTGGCAGTCGACAAATTCACAAAATGGGTAGAAGCCAAGCCCATCAAGAAACTCGACGCCTCAACAGCTGTCAAGTTTGTCAGGGACATCATTTCTAGAATCGGGGTACCTCACAACATAATCACGGACAATGGGACAAACTTCGACTCGGACATATTCAAATGTTTCTGTGCGAGTCAGGGTATCCGTGTGGATTTTGCTTCTGTAGCACATCCTCAATCCAACGGACAAGCTGAGCGGGCGAATGGGCTTATTCTTCAAGGTTTGAAGCCCCGACTCCTGCGAGAGGTGGGACACGCTGCTGGCGCATGGGTCACCGAGTTACCTTCAGTGCTTTGGGGCCTCCGCACCACTCCAAACAGATCAACGGGGCGATCACCGTTCTTCCTCGTTTATGGAGCAGAGGCGGTCCTTCCGAGTGACCTGCTTCATAATGCCCCACGAGTCGAGCTCTTCTCCGAAGGTGAAGCAGAACAAGCAAGGCAGGATGGAGTAGATCTTCTAGAGGAGGAACGCGAGATGGTACTAACTCTCTCAACAGTTTACCAGCAAGATCTGCGACGCTTTCATGCGCGTCACGTCAGGAGTCGCACATTCCAAGCAGGTGATTTAGTGCTCCGAGTGGATCAGCAAAGACCCCACAAGTTGGCTCCAGCCTGGGAAGGGCCTTTCATCATCTCCAAGGTGCTGAACAACGGAGCATAGAGACTCTACAACATTCAGAAGGAGACAGACGAGCCGCGTGCGTGGAACGGAGACCTCCTCAAGCGCTTCTATACGTGATCGTCGACCGAAGCAGTGTAACGAACAAGTACTGATGTAATAATATACAGCAGATTCAGAGTTTTTCCACGGTTGCAGACTCCGGTCACACACAAACAAAAGAAAACTTAGTTACGATCCTGAGTCGCCTAAGTTTTAACTTTCTCCGAGTGTGCACTAAACGTCGCACTCGGAGACTTAGCTGCGATCATGTATCGCCTAAGTACTAACTTCCTCCGTGTGTGCACTAAACGCCGCACTCGGGGACTTAGTTGCGATCCTGAATCGCCTAAGTTTTAACTTTCTCCGAGTGTGCACTAAACGTCGCACTCGGAGACTTAGCTGCGTTCATGTATCGCCCAAGTACTAACTTCATCCGAGTGTGCACTAAACGTTGCACTCGGGGACTTAGTTGCGATCCTGAATCGCTTAAGTTTTAACTTTCTCCGAGTGTGCACTAAACGTCGCACTCGGAGACTTAGCTGCGATCATGCATCGCCTAAGTACTAACCTCCTCCGAGTGTGCACTAAACGTCGCACTCGGGGACTTAGTTGCGATCCTGAATCGCCTAAGTTTTAACTTTCTCCGAGTGTGCACTAAACGTCGCACTCAGAAACTTAGCTGCGATCATGCATCGCCTAAGTACTAACTTCCTCCGAGTGTGCACTAAACGTTGCACTCGGGAACTTAGCTACGATCCTGAATCACCTAAGTTTTAACTTTCTCCGAGTGTGCACTAAACGTCGCACTCGGAGACTTAGCTACGATCCTGAATCGCCTAAGTACTAACTTCCTCCAACTGTGCACTCAACGTCGCACTCGAGGACTTAGCTGTGATGAAGAATCACATAAGTAATAACTTCCTCCGAGTGTGCACTACACGTCGCACTCGGGGACTTAGCTGTGATCAAGAATCACCTAAGTAATAACTTCCTCCGAGTGTGCACTAAACGTCGCACTCGGAGACTTAGCTGTGATCAACAATCACCTAAGCCATAACTTACTCCGAGTGTGCACTAAACGTCGCACTCGGGGACTTAGCTGTGATCAAGAATCGCCTAAGTTCTAATCTTCTCCGAGTATGCACTAAACGTCGCACTCCAAACAACATTCAAACGCAAGAGTAAACGCTTTCATTCGGATTCCAAAATTCTCGAAAAGATAGCTAACTCGGTGCGGATCAAGCTTACCCACACCGATTTAAAAGTGTGACAGCCAATAGAAGTGGCCAAAGTACCTTACAGATAAACACTCGGCATACCGAGGATAAAGTTTTTTTTTACGCGTCAGCTGGGCCGGCGCCAGGACTGGAGGGCTCCACGAAGGTGTCCAAGTCGATTCCGTCGGCGATGCGGGTAGCACTCTCAAGGAACGTCTCCATGAAGTCTTCGAATCGAAGCTTCTTCGTGTTGGCGACCTTCAGTGTCTTCAGCTTCTCTTCCCGCACCTCCTTGCAATAGACTCGGACCAAGGACAGGGCAACATCAGCACTGCAACACGCTGCCGATTTCTTCCACGATTGCACTCGGTTCGGAATATCCTCCAATCGCGCCATCAGGCTCTCCATCTCCTGCCGCGACTCATCTTCTGGCCAAAGTTCCTTGTCAATTTGGCCGACGACCTCTCTCAGTCGACCGATGAAAGGACCCACTTTGCCCACGCGGATATGCGCCTGGAGAAGATCCCGATTGGCGTCCTCGCCGAGTGGCACGTTCTCGCGCATGGACCGCTCCACATCTACTGCTTCAGCCTCAGCATCAACGCAAAAGTCTGCAACAAAAGGGAAAGCATGCAATAAACGTCGAGTGTCATGCACACAGTACAAGCACTCGGCAAAACATAAGACTTACCAGCCAGATGAGTGGTCATCTGCCCAGCCCAGTCGTTGACATACTTCTCCTGAGCTAGGCACCGTTTGTTCAGGCCGGCCATCTGATTGTGCAGAGCAGTCCTCTGTTTCTTCATTCTTTCAACCTCCTCCGTCAACACCTTGTTCGCCTCCCGAGCCTCCTCCAAGGACTTCTCTCGTCCCTCCAGAGCATCCTTCATGCCGGCCATGGCGAGCATAGCCGCATCAAGTTCACCAACGAATTGGTTCCTCTCCGCTCTCAGGGCCTCATAGGCCGTCCCCGTTTCACAAGTCTTCTCCAACAAAGAAACAAAGGACAATTAGAAAGTTCAACAGTTAACAGTCTAAGTTCTTCAGACCCCTGCCGACGCAAGCAGTCGACAGCGGTCTCGGGGACTACACCCAGTGGGTTCACTAAGAGTGACCCCACTGGCATGCACCTCAAGCAGGCCTGCCCTATTGAGATGCATGTTATCACCTACGCCTCCGAGGCCAATACTACCCGACCTGAGTACAACTTACTCTCGGGGACTCTTACCGTAAGTGAACTCCGACTGCAACAACTACTCGCACTCGGTAATCCTATATACAGACACAACCAAACTCAAGGCAAAATGTATAAAGACCACTGTCAGTGCAAGAACTCGATAGAAGTCTCGGGGACTACACCCACTGGGTTCACTCAGGGTGAACCCATTGCAAACAACAGCTGCTATTCAAGAACACCCAGTGGGTTACAAGAGAAAAGTAATTACTTACGAGACCACTTACTCGGATGTCGTCTCGCAGCTCCATGCTCCGCTGGTACAAGGCTGCAATGGAGTCGTAGGCCCTCTTGGCTTCTCCAGCCATCAGCTCCGCCTGCACCATAGCCCCCTTGGCCGCTCCCACCTGCTCCTCCGGAAGACGATGGATGCTGAATTCAGCATTCGACGAGCCTGTAATCGTCGGAAGCTCTTGAGGCATCCCAAGGTCCGCCCCAGTCGGCTCCTCCTCCACCAGCACTGGTTCAGTCCGCGGCAGCGCCTCGGTCGGCAGGACATCGGTAGCGGGAGCGGCAGCAGGAGGAGCAGCCTCAAGAACAGGCTCCACATCGGGGTCGGCTCCCCCCTGGTCGTCCTCATGCAGGCAAATCGCCCCTGACAGGCCGAATGACATGGCGTCTCAGAAAAAGAAGGAAGCAAGCCCTATGATGGAATTTGAGACGCGATGGGATAAAACACTCGACGCTCCTACAACACACATGGCTGAGACGAAACGACGTTGTCTGTGTCCATGGGGTCGTCTCCTTGGCGCGCCGGAGAGGTGGCAGAGGTAGCGACCCTGTCGAGTAAAATCCATTCGGCCAGTAAACAGAAGTTCACTCGGATAATAGAAAGAACCGAAAGCTGGATACACTTACGTGGAGGTGATGGGGATAGCAACCCTCATTCACGGCAGAGCCTTCCGAGGCTTAGGCCCACTCGGCTTGGGCGCCTTAGAAGACTGGCCCGCGGGCTCGGCGGCGGCGTCCCTGGTCCTCTTTTTGCTTCGAACACTCGGGACCACCGGAGCAGTAGGTGGAGCACTCGATGATGCAGGAGGAGCCGAAGGGACGGCGGGCTCGTGTCAGCGCTTGGTCCGATGCTCTCGTCGTGGAGGTGGCCAGTCTTGCTCCTCGTCCTCTTCCTCTTCCTCGTTGCTCTCCTCCTCCGACTCCCCGCTGTCGGAGACGTTCTCGGCGCTCTCCACACTGCCCTCCTGGCTGCCTTCCTCCTCTTCCTCCTCCGGATTCCCATTCGAGACGGGGGAGATCCAGTTGGTCCATGCCTGCATAAAGTTCAGTCGGAAACATTAGACATCACACGGAGATATAGACAAACGACTGGAATTAAGACAGTTCAATGCACTCGACAAGTGCCACTCACCTGATTCGGTGGAGGATGATCCGCGCTATAAGGCTTCACTCGCCGAGCTCCTTTGGGGTTCTCGCAGGGACCCGCGATTTGGAGCACCCATGAGGTCACCCTCTCCTCAGTCACGCCCACCATGTTGGTCCGAGTGGAGTCTTGTGGCCCCATGTAATGCCACATGGCATGATCACGAGCCTGCAGAGGCTGGATCCGCCGACCAAGGAAGACTTCGAGCAGGTCTATACCGGTGACCCCCCCTCCTGACGACATCCACGAGTGCCTCAACCAAGGGCTGGATGTCGTTCTTCTTGGCCTTCGAGAGCGCGAGCTGCTTAGGCGGGGCGGGCCGACCTAGAATAAAAGGAGGCAGCCCAGTCGACGCATTCGGACAGGCGATATCCTGGCAGTAGAACCACGTCGACTGCCAGTTCCTAACCGACTCACTTAACTGGAGAGCAGGATAGCTACTCCGACTCTTCTTCTGGAATCCTAAACCTCCGCAGAGCTGGAGGAGGTGCGTCTTATCATCCGACTGGCTAAGTCGTTTGATAGTTTGGGATCGGGCGGAGAAGATGTGTTTGAACAAACCCCAATGGGGAGGGCAACCGATGAAACACTTGCACAAAACAATAAAGGCAGAAAGATGGGAGATGGCATTCGGAGGAAAGTGGTGGAGTTGGGCCCCGAAGTGGTTCATGATGCCCTTGAAGAAAGGATGCGGGGGCAAAGAAAAACCTCGGTCGACGTGGCTGAGCAGCAGGACGCGCTCCCCCTCCCGAGGCGCTGGCTCGACCTCGTCCTCCGCCGGCAACCTCCCGGACTTGTGCACGATCATACCGTGCTCCACCAGCTGCATCACCGTGGAGGGGAGGAAGTCGCCCTGGATCCAACCCGCCGGTAGCGGCCGCTGCCGCCGCTGAGCAGGTGCCGCCGTCTTCCCCTTCTTCTTCCTCGCCTCCATCTTGCTGGTCTGGCCCTTGGTCATGGCGGCGGCTGCGAGACCTCGAGAGAAGGAGAAGGGAGGATTATAGGAGCGCTGGAGGAGGCGAGAAGGGCGGAGCAGGCGAGAGCAAGGGATTCGGCGAGCGTAACAGAGAAGCCTCGCCGCCGAGATTTATATAGGGTTCTGACTGGGTCGCTGGCAAGTGGCCCCGAAACCTTATCCCCCCGACCCACCACGGCGATATTAGTGGAGAGGTTGAAGGCGCGAGAATCGAGGCGTCAGGCGCTACTCAAGCGCGCTGGCGTCATCCCCGCTAAGCGCGCGGAAACCGAAATTTGACGATCCCGGAAAATCCGGAGCTGTTAGTTGACCGGTCGCGTCAGAAGATGCCGTCGAAGCACTCGGTTCCCGACAGTCTGTTTCGCGAGTACTTCAACTCGGATCGACGATCAGAAAGTCAAAATGGACCGAGGCAAGCAATGCCCAAGCCGAGTCCGTTCCAGTCGGATCCAACTTCAAACATCGTTTCGTCGTTCCAACCCCAATCCATTCGGAGACTAATGATGGGGTTATAGTCCTAGGGTAGTGTCATAGGCCTGCCCTATAGGTCCTACCCAAGGACTACCCCTCCCAAAGGACAAGGGCCTTAGTCAGTTCCGACTGAATTAAGGAATCCCCATCATCCAGTCAGTAGCAGATCCTCGATGACGTCCAGTCGGAGAGTAACATTCGGAGCGTATCTAGCTGACCGACTGGATACCACTCGGTATACCGTGACTCCTGTGGGGGGAAACGGTCGTACGTTTCCAGGTGCATTTATTAGCATTTAGGTCGTCCGTTACCTGTAACGTACACAATCAATCGCCACTACTCCACCCCTGAATCAGAACCGTTGTGGAGGGCAGCGCACTATATATAAGCCACCCTCCCCCACTTGTAAAGGGGTTAGCAAATCATTGTATTCCGCATTACACTCGACAACAAGCTCCGAGAGCACTGAGACATAGGGCTGTTACCTCCACCGCAGAGGGGCCTGAACTCATACAACCTCGCCATAGCTAGGACTCTGCCCATCTCATTCGTACCCTACACATCTACTGTCAGGCTTATACCCACGACAGTGATGTTATGATGATTAGCATAAGCAAGTAATATTCGAATAGCTTCCAGTCTAGCAACAGGTGCAAAAGTTTCATCGAAATCTATTCCTTCAATCTGGGTGTAGCCTTGGGCTACAAGTCGTGACTTGTTCCTCACCACTTGACCGTCCTCATCTTGCTTGTTTCGGAAAATCCACTTGGTACCAATGATGTTGTGCTTGCGAGGATCTGGTCGTGTGACGAGCTCCCATACGTCATTCAACTTGAATTGAAGAAGTTCGTCTTGCATAGCTTGGATCCACTCCGGTTCCAGAAAAGCCTGAGCAACTTTTGAGGGTTCTGTGATGGATACAACGGAGAAAAGCCCACAAAAGTTAACTAAGTGTGATGCTTTTGAGCGAGTGAGAGGACCTGGCGCGTTGATGTCGTTGAGGATTTTGTCAAGTTCTACTTCGTTTGCGATCCTCGGATGACCTGGTTGAGGATTTTGTCTGGGCTGAGGAAGTGGTGCTGATGCAATTTCCTCAGGAACATCTTCTTGGTTTTTATCAGCGATGGAGATTGTTTCTTCATCAATTTCCTCAGATGGGACAATGTCTTCAGTAGGCTTGAGCTTTATTGCTTCCTCAGGAGACAGCTTATCTGGATAAGAAGGCAATTGCTCTCTTTGCGAGCCATTAGTTTCATCGAACCGCACATCTACAGTCTCAACAACTTTGTTGTGATAGCTATTGAAGACTCTGTAAGTGTGCGAGTCCTTTCCATAACCGAGCATAAAACCTTCATGTGCCTTAGGTGCAAATTTTGAGCTATGGTGAGGATCTCTAATCCAGCATTTTGCACCGAAGACTTTGAAATAACTTACATTGGGTTTCTTATCAGTAAGGAGTTCATATGAGGTTTTCTTGAGGAATTTGTGAAGATATACCCTGTTGATGATATGGCATGCAGTGTTGATTGCTTCATGCCAAAAGCGACAAGGAGTCTGATATTCTTCAAACAAGGTTCTCGCCATTTCAACCAGAGTCCTGTTCTTCCTTTCGACGACACCATTCTGCCGAGGAGTATAAGGAGCACACAATTCGTGAGTAATACCAAGTTCATCAAGATAATCATCAAGACTAGTGTTTTTGAACTCGGTTCCATTATCACTCCTGATATGTTTGATCTTGATGCCAAAGTTCGTCGAGGCCCTTGAAGAAAATCGTTTGAAGATTTCCTGTACTTCGGTTTTATACACTATGATATGCACCCAAGTGTATCTGGAATAATCATCAACTATGATGAAGCCATATAGAGATGCTGCATTGGTTAGTGTGGCATAGTGAGTAGGTCCAAATAAATCCATATGAAGCAATTCGAATGGACGTGTAGTGGTCATGATGGTTTTAGAGGGATGCTTGGATCTGGTCATTTTCCCAGATTCACGGGCACCACAGAGATGATCCTTGAGGAATTTGACTGATTCGATGCCGATGATATGCTTCTTCTTCGCGAGCCTGTGCAAATTCCTCATGCTTGCATGACCTAGTCTTCGGTGCCACAGCCATCCTTCTGAGGTTTTTGCTAGTAAGCAAGTGGCTGGTTGAGGACCTGTAGAGAAATCAACAATGTACAAATCCCCTCTTCTTACACATGAAGACTTTGGATCTGTCAGATTCCATGATGACTACACATCTATATCTTCCAAAGATAACAATCATATCAAGATCACAAAGCATTGAGACTGACATAAGGTTAAAACCAAAGGATTCAACAAGCATCACTTTGTCCATATGCCTATCCTTAGAAATAGCCACTTTGCCAAGTCCCAATACCTTGCTTTTACCTTTGTCGGCATATGTGATTTGCTTCAGAGGTGATGGAGTTAGTGGCATATTCATCAGTAAGCTTTTATCACCAGTCATGTGATGTGTGCAACCACTATCATGAACCCGCTCAGTATTCTTGGGTTTGTCATCATGCAGATGAATTAGTACTGCTTACCATCTCATATGCTTCAGATTTGAAGAATATGATACTAATTTCATCAGATCAGTAATTTCATCATAACAGAAATGTAAGGACGAGTGAAATATCTCTATTTCATCAATCATTAGCTTGCATCCTATCAAGCATTTCTTCAGGTCTCCAGCAAATTCTTTAGATGATGATTTTCATCTAGAGACCTGACCTCTAGAAGTGATTACTTTGATTTCTTCACCACCCACATATGAAGGGGTGACAAAGCGTTCATCATCCTGCGAGCACCATATGAGAAAGGTGGGATTGAAGCTAATGCACTTCTCTTAACAGTAGGGGGATTAAAGTACTCATATGAATATGCAGAGAACTGGTTTGAGGATTTATGAACATAATGATTTGAGGAGTAATGCTCATATTCATATTCCTTGTAGTTTCCCTGCATGTTGGACGCATAAGCATGGGTACGAGCATAGTTTTGATTAGTTGAGGATTTTGATCCTCTTGAAGACTTTGGTCCTCCTGAGGAATTTGATCTGGGGTTCAGATTCTTCAGTGCTGGTGTCATGAGGACATTCACCTGAAGATTTTCAAGACAGCTTTTGGGAACCCAGATTTTCCTCAAAGGAGGGCCATTCCTGCAGATAGTTCCAACATATCGAGCAAATACTTCACCAGATTGATTTTGGAACAGTTTATAGTTTGAATCAAGTGACTCATCCGAGGAATAGGATAGTTCACATGAAAATCCAGTTATATTAGATGGATCAAAAGGAGGCCTAGTAGCAGCAACCCATGAGGTTTTGGGATACTGCTCAGGTTTCCAATAAGATCCATCAGCATTTAATTTCCTCACAAAGGCAATTCCTTCTTTCCTCGGGTTCCTGTTCAAGATCTGCTTTTTGAGCACATCACAAAGGGTTTGATGTCCTTTGAGGCTTTTGTATATCCCTGTCACGTACAATTCCTTCAACCCTGCATTTTCATCAGTAACATTTGTGTTTTCCTCAAGTGAGGAAATAGACACAACAGGTGCAGTTGAAGAATTTGTAGCAATGGTAGCATTTGATGATTCTGGTGAGGAATTAGTAGTTTCGCGTTCAATGCATTTAAGACAAGGAGGAATAAATTCAACTTGACTAGCGCTGATCTGTTGAGCTAGTAATGAATCATTTTCCATACGAAGATCATCATGAGACATCCTCAACTTCTCAAGATCAAGCTTCCTTTGAAGAAATTCATAGGAAAGCTTCTCATGATCAGTGAGGAGTGTATCATAACGACACTGAAGATTATCAAATCTAGACTGAAGACTTTTCATGTCATCAGTGAGGATTTGGGTAAGGTTCATTTCATCATTCAATAGATCATCACTTTTGTGTAGCAGTTTCTGAAGCTTTTCCAGAGCAGTTTGTTGTTTAGTGGCAATGATAGCAAGTTTACTGTAACTGGGTTTCTTATAATCATTAGGTTCACAGTCACTTGAATCAGAGGAGGAGGCATTATTTGATACCTTTGATCCTTTTGCCATGAAGCAATAGGTTGGAGCGAAGTCATCAGCATAGTCATCAGTATGGATGGTGCAATCATTTTCTTCAAGATTGAAGATTGACTTGCTGACGAAAGTGGTTGCTAGTGCAAGACTAGCCTGTCCGGATTCTGAGTCTTCATCGGAGCCCTCTTCTTCATCACATTCCTCTGATTCTGCCTCGAAGTCCATTTCCTTGCCAATAAGTGCCCGAGCCTTTCTGAAACTAGTCTTCTTGTGCGACGAGGACTTTGAAGATGAGGATTTTGAAGATTTCCTCTTCTTCTTCGAGTCATCAGAACTGTCATCCTTGTATTTCTTCTTCTTTGATTCCTTTCCCCAACGGGGACAATCAACAATGTAATGACCTGATTTCTTGCACTTGTGACAGGTTCGTTTCTTGTAGTCCTCAGATGAAGATTCTGATTTCCTCATGTCTCTTCTTGAAGATTTACCGAACTGACCACGTCGTGTAAATCTCTGGAATTTCCTCACGAGCATTGCAAGCTCCTGTCCAAATTCTTCAGGGTCACAAATATTGTCATCTGTGTCTTCGTCTTCAGATGAGGAAATTTCTCTAGCCTTCAGTGCACGTGGTCTGGAATAGCTTGGTCCATATAGATCTCTCTTTTCTTCTAGTTGGAATTCATGAGTATTTAGCCTTTCTAGTATATCAGCTGGATCAAGCATCTTGTAATCTGGTCTTTCTTGAATCATCAGAACTAAAGTATCAAATGAAGAACCCAAACATCTCAGCAGTTTCTTCACAACTTCGTGATCAGTGATGTCTCGAGCTCCAAGTGCTTGCAGTTCATTTGATATGTCAGTGAGGCGATCAAAGGTGTCTTGGCAGCTTTCATTGTCATGTCTCTTGAAGCGATTGCGAAGAATATCAACACGATAGTCACGTTGGGTTGATACTCCTTCATTTACCTTGCACAGTCTCTCCCAGATCAGTGTTGCAGAGCCCAAAGCACTTACTCTTCCAAACTGGCCTGTGCTCAGATGGCCACATATGATGTTCTTTGCTTCAGAATCGAGTTGCTTGAATTTCTTCACATCAGCTGCAGTGATACTGGCAGAGATAATGGGGACACCATTTTCCACAATATACCAGAGATCATTATCAATAGCTTGTAAATGCATTTGCATTTTGTTCTTCCAGAAGGGAAAGTTCTTTCCTTCGTAGGTAGGACATGCTGCCGTCACCTTAAACATGCCTGCAGTCGATATAACTAAAACTCCAGGTGGTTAAACCAAAATCACACAGAACAAGGGAGTACCTTGCTCTGATACCAATTGAAAGTGCATTATATCGACTAGAGGGGGGTGAATAGGAGATTTTTAGAATTTCATCACTGAGGAAATTCCTTTTGAGGAAATTCCTCACTGATGACTAACTTACAGCGGAAACAGTAAAGGATCAGACGTGCAAACGTTCACAACAGCAGTATTTCAGAGTGAAGAATGTAAAAACAGATTGCACAGTAAGCAGGTACGCAGAATACAGATGATGATTAACTATCGTGAAGAATTTGGGGTTGAGGAAATATAGAAAAGTCTTCAGCAAATTCTTCAAACAGTCACAGTGAAAGTCATCAACACACAATACAAGAAGAGTAAAGAGTTGAGGAATTAGAACCCGTTTCTAAGTGAAGACTGTTGTTGATGACCCAGTTCCAACTGCTGTGACAGTTGTACATCTGGTTTGGAGCGGCTTGGTATTGAAACCAAAGGACACCCAGTCCCGGGACACACAGTCCCTACCGTATTCTTCTTGAGCTAAGGACACACAGTCCTCGCCCAACACTCGTGGTAAGTCTTCAGGGCAGACTTCCAAACCCTCACAAACTTGGTCACCCACCTATCCACAATAGACTGCTGGATTGCTCTAGACCATGACGCCTAACCGTTTGGAGGATGCACAGTCCTCAAAGGTAAAAGGCTTCAGTCCCACACAGGAACAACTTCTTCAGTGATGCTCAATCACTAGGTTAGGTTTGTGGTTTCGGTGGGTGGTGTATTTCCTCACTGATGAATTACTCTCGAAAGCTCTGAGGAATTTGGGTTGCTCTTATGACAAGTGTCAGTTTCTAACGGAGCAGCCAACCAGCTAGTGGTTGTGGGGGTGGCTATTTATAGCCTGGGAGCATCCCGACATGATTTGACACTAATGCCCTTAAATAATATGACCATTGGAGTGGATAAGACCAGTGACTTGGCGTGGTTATCGAAACGGTCGGAACCCTCAACTATGAGAGTCCTCATGTCACTCATATTCCTCACTTGAGGCTTTTGATAGGATTAGGCTTGGGTTGAGCATCATGAGGAAATTCATTCCATAGTGTAACTTCGACCCCCTTTAACAGTACGGTGTTCCCATTACTTAAATGCGAAGAAAGTAAAACAGAAAGTGTAAATCTTCATGCTTCAAATTCTTCAGAATGATTTTCTTCAGGAACCACCGGACTTCTCAATATCAGTATCTTCGTGAGGAATATCAATTTCATCGCAGATTCCTCGCGCTTCATTTCTTCAGCTTCAGACCAATTTCTTCAACTGAAGACATATATTTTTACGGGTCGATATTCTTCAAATATCTCAAACTCCTCAATGACTTATAGATCATGTGTACACTCACAAACACATTAGATACTTAACCTATAAGTCTTCAAACCACAAAATCACTAAGGGGCACTAGATGCACTTACAAGCTGAATTGTCTACCAAAGGATATAAGTGAAGCTCGACAAAATCACGGTGAGTGCATGTCTCTCTCTCTCTAGGGTGCAGCAAGGATGATTGTGACACAACAAAAATAAAAGACTCCTACGATACAAGACGCTCCAAGCAAAACACATAACATGCGGTGAATAAAAATATAGCCCCAAGTAACGTTACCGATGGATTGAAGACGAAAGAGGGGATGCCTTGTCACATCCCTAACCCTTAAGCAAGATAGCATTGTGCTCATGTCTTCTTTGCATTTGCATCTAAGAAGTTTCAACAAAAACAACAAAGTGGCAAAGGAAAAACTCAAAACCCTAGCCACCATTTCAATTAAAGGAAATTTCAACTAGTTCAAAATCAATGAACCCAAAATGGCCTCAAGAAATGTTCAAACTTTCTGATAAATCATGAAAGTAAATGAGCATTGGAGAAAACTATTTTCTTGACACTTTAAGCATTATAAATAAATGCAAAAGCCACTGGTTTCAAATTTAAAATTTGAAATCAGAAACTATAATTTTCCAAAAATGTTGAAAGTCTTGGAAATGAGTGGGGATATTATAATAAATATTTCAGGAGGTCTAAAATAGTTTTTACTTTTTGTTTTGGAGCTGAAATAATTAGCAATACAATATTTATCAAAACAGAAAAACAAAAACAGAGAAAATGGGAAAAAGCTTACCTGTCGCCCAAGCCTGGCCCGGCCCATCTCCCCGCTCGTCCCCTCCCTCGCGCCAGTAGGCAGCAGGAGGTGGCCGCCGCCTCCTCCGGCGCGGCCACGCACCTGCGTGCCTGCCTGGCCGTCGGTTCGCGCTGGCGACGACGGGGATAAGCTCCCCAGAGCTTCCCCTATCCATTCCCCGCCTCGGTTCTTCCCCTCCTCCCGGATCCCCTCCTTCTCCCTGCTGCCGCCATTAGAGCCGAGCTCGAGCTCGAGCTGGCCGTGCCCCTGGCCATAGGATCCCCTCCCAGAGCACGCCATTAGCTCCGCCTCGTCGCCCTGGTCGTCTCTGCAGAAGCCGAAGCTTCCTCGAGCCCTGCAACGCCCGCAACGCCGTCGTCTTCCACCTCCGGCCGCCGGACCTCTCCCGTCGATTCGTCGCCCCCAGGCCTTCCCCGAGCCGTCTAAGCTCTGCTCTGCACTCCCCGTGAGCATGCGGTCGTTTCCCCTCAGTTTTCCCCGTCGATCCCCTCCTCTAGCCCTAGTTTCACCGGAGCCCGACGAGGACCGCCGCTGCCGCACGTCGCCGGTAGCCCTCCGATGATCAGCTCGTCCTTCTGAGAGCACCAGCAGCTCCAGGACGACGCGTAGATGCCGTAGCAGCTAAGAACCGAGCGTAGATTCCCCTAATTCAAAGACCCCGATGGCGCCCGAGCTTCGGCCGCCGCTCCGGCTCGTCGCCGTCGCCTCTTCCGGCGACCCTAGCCTCCCTAGATGGTCCTGCCAGATCGGCCACTTCGCGAGCATGCTGTAGCTGCAAACCGCGTGCGTTTTGGTGATGTGCAGCGCCGTCTAGGTCGCCTCCGGCGAGCCCTCCGCCGCGGGTCTGGTCGCCGGCGACCACCCTCCGGTGGCTGTCGACGTGGCCGACCATTAGGGCGTAATCGCCCTGCCCTCAGTCGCTGCCAGAGGGCCCCACGCCTGGTCAAACCCCAATTAGGGGCTGGTCAGCGCGGAATTAGTCCCAGAGAGGCTGACCAGTGGGCCCCCTTGTCAGGTTTGACCTGCACAGGTCGGCTGACCTGCTGACGTCAGCCTGATGCAATAAATAGAATTTCCAGTTTAAAACTAATTCAGGAAATTGCTAAAATTTGAAAAAATCATAGAAATTAATCTGTAACTCCAATGAAAATAATTTATATATGAAAAAGTATCAGAAAAATTCAAGGATTCTGATTATGCTATTTTCAACTATGTTTGAAGAAGTTACAGAACCCTAAATTGTGAAATAAGGAATAATTCAATTCTTTTAATCACCTTATAAATGGAATTTGCAAAAATATTCAAATTTCATTATATTTGCAATGATCACACACTGCCCTAGATACAAATCAGTATCATAACATGACAATTCTTGCATGTTAACATCAAGATGAACCGAGCATCAGGTCGAATCAATTAAACCGGTATCCGAGAATACCCGTTTAAATTGCTATTCGAATGTGATTCAAATCAACTCTAAACCTGTTACATGTTGGAAATAATAACTTATCACCTTGCATTCTCATGCCATGCTCATGCATCATTTTGAGTGCATATGATTGTTATTGAATGTTGCCATTCATTTCGGTAGGCTCCGCACCCCCGGATTCCACCGAATATCCGTCTGACGGATATCGTTCCTCCTCTGAGCAACAAGTCAAGCAACCCTTTTGATCATCCCGATAACTCCTATGTTCTTGCTCCTGCACCTATTTATTGCATTTGGATCAAATGCTTCAACTGCTTTTGCCACGATAGTTGGACCCACTTCCTTTGCATGACTTAACCTTGTCACAGTAAATAGCCGAACCTTGCAACCTAGCATACCTGGTAGTTGCTTGAGCTATGATGTGCCTTATCCTGCTATGCATGCTATGCTTAGAGTTGTGTATGGTCTGTCATCTGGGAGATGAACAGAAATGAGGAATGTGTTCGGTGAGCAAATGTTGTGTGTTGAACTTGATTTGGTAAAGGTACCGGTGAAAGGCTGTGTAGGAGTACATGGCGGGTTGTTTCATTGGTACCGTCCTTAGGAACTGAGTTCCGTGTATGTAATCCAAGACTAGATACTACCACATGCTGGGCCCTGAAATATGACCCCGCTCGGCCTATTAATCGCGTAGTACTCGGTCCAGGAGTTGCAAGTAGTTCCTCGTGTTTATAGTAATGCTGGAGGTCGTGCATGGTGCTGACCTGAGAGGTGGATCGTGATGCGGTAGGCAGTGGCACGGTGTACCAAGTGGCACCCGGATGGTGGGCTTGGGAACCCTGCGCACATCGTTTGAGGCCGTGGCGGAAACCTCGGCCGGACTTCCGTACGGGTTACTCTCAGATAGGCGATAAACCTGGACTAGGTACTAGTGTGGTTAACGGTCGTGGCCGACTCCCTCGCCGGGCTTCCGCTTGAAGGTTGCCGAGGTGCATGACGTGCACATAGTGATAAGTGGCGAGAGCGTGTGTGACGAAGTACACCCCTGCAGGGTTATGATCTATTCGAATAGCCGCGTCCGCGGATATGGACTACTTGGAGACATATGTTGTTCATAGATAACTTCAATGGCTACTCATAAAATTTGTCAAGATAAGCGTGAGTGTCGTGGACGGCATTTCCGTATGGAGACGGAATGATTCCACGATAGTGTATTGTTGTGGTGTTAGTGGACTCGTGTGCGAGAAATCAAGTTGTCAAAACTAATTTCAAAGTTCAAGTTGTCTAGCCATGAGTCAAATGTTGGCTTTCCGCCTGAAACCCCACAATACCTTTTGATACCTTGCATGAGTAGTTAGTTCTCCTAAAGTCTTGTTGAGTACCTTCGTACTCATGTTTGCTTAATAAATGTTGCAGAGGTTGCTAATGACCCTAATGGAGGGTTCTTCGTAGACATCGACGAAGACGAGTAGCTGGTGTCCCAGCTACGATCTGGCCCTACGTCGGCTCTGCAGTATAGTCAGGCCATGTGCCTTCTAGCTGCACTGTCTGTACCCAGACAGTTTATAACTCTTCCGCTGGCTTGTATTGTATGACTGCTATTATGGGTCGTGAGACCCTTAATGTGTAATATTATGTGTGTGGCTCTTCCGAGCCTCTTAAATAAAGCTTGTATGTTTATGGTTATGTTGTGATGCCATCGATGTATCTATACATATCGGTATGCCATGCGTACGTGTGTCGTACTTGATATGTATGGGGTTCGAATACCTAGTCGTGAACTTTAGTAGCACTCCTTACAAGGAAATGCCCCTTTGTGATCCAATGAGCCTTGGTTGTTCGCTACTGCTCCGGACACATTGGTTGACCGGCATGTGTCCTTCTTAGCTGCTGTGTCTGTCCCCTTTGGGGAAATGTCACGCGATGTAATGGAGTCCTTGTAGCTTGCTACGACTCGTCTACATTCGTCGATGACCGACACCTGCTTTGTTGGGTCATGTATGCATGTCCTTGTGCGGTACTGCCACTTTGGTTTATGACTAGACATGTCGATCCGGGTTCTTTGACATTGGATTGCTAGCGTCACCATCGCATACGTGAGTCAAAAGACGCAAACGGTCCCGGCTAAGGTAAGGCTGCAGCCGTGGAGTTAACCGTGCGTGAGACCACAAAGGGATGCGATGTGTTACAGGCTAGATTCCTATGGCTTAGGATCGGGGTCCCGACATGCCTTCCCGGGGCATCCCCAAGCTTAGGCTTTTACGACATCCTTGAATCATCTTGGGGTGCCTTGGGTATCCCCAAGCTTGAGCTCTTGCCACTGTTTATCTTTTTGTCCATAAGAACTTCACCCAAAACTTGGAAACTTCACAACACGAAACTTAAACAGAAATTCGTGATAACATTAGTATAAGAAAGCAAACCACCACTTCCTTAGGTACTGTAGGAAACTTAAATTCTACTTATGTTGGTGTTGGGTTACTGTATTTTCAATCTTCCATGGCTAATACCCCCCGATACTATCCATAGTTTCATCAAAATAAGAAACCAACTCAACAAAAAACAGAATCTGTTAACAGCAGACCAGTCTGTAGCAATCGGTATACTTCGTATACTTCTGGTACTTCAAAAATTATGAAAAATTACGACATTCTCAAGAATTTGCGTAGCAATCAGAAGCAAAAAGAATCAACTCAAAATCTCTTACAGAAAAAAAACAAAATTCTTTTCGTGAGCAGAAAGTTTCTGTCTTTTCCAGCATGACCAAACGATCATCCCCAAGACTAATCATAACAGTTTTGCTTGGCACAAACGCAAAAAGAAACACAAAAAACACAATCATAACAGAATTATGAAAGTGTGGAAAAGACAAAACAGAAATAAAAAGGATAGATTCGTTGGGTTGCCTCCCAACAAGCGCTATTGTTTAACGCCCTTAGCTAGGCAAAAGGTGATGGAATCACGTATAGTCATCTTTGGTGCTCAAACCATAAGCAGCCCTCATCATAGATTCATAAGGCAATCTTATTTTCTTTCTAGGAAAATGCTCCATGCCCTTCTTTAGGGGAAATTGAAATCTAATATTCCCTTCCTTCATATCAATGATAGCACCTATAGTCCTTAGGAAAGGTCTACCAAGAATAATGGGCCATGAAGGATTGCAATCTATGTCAATTACAATGAAATCCACGGGTACATAGTTCTTATTTGCAACAATAAGAACATCATCGATCCTTCCCATGGGTTTCTTGACAGTAGAATCCGCAAGATGCAAATTAAGAGAACACTCTTCAATCTCATGAAAACCAAGAATATCACATAAAGACTTTGGAACCGTGGAAACACTAGCACCCAAATCAAACAAAGCATTGCACTCATAGTTTTATATCTTGATTTTGATAGTAGGTTCCCACTCATCATGAAGTCTTTTAGGTATAGAGACTTCTAGTTCGAGCTTCTCTTCAAGAGATTTCATCATAGCATCTACGATATACGTGGTAAAGGCGTTGCTTTGGCTATAAGCATGTTGCAATGGATTGCATCAAATAAATGCATTCAAACAAGGAGCAACTATCATAATTGAATTCCTTGACATCCAAAGTGGGAGTTTCATTACTACCCAAATTTTTTATTTCTTCTACTCCACTCTCCACACCTTTATCATCAAGATAGGTGGACTCCGAATCATTGGGGCGTTTTTCAACCAAAGTGGATTCATATCCAACCCCTTCATCAATATGTTTGACACGCGAAAACAAAGATTCAAGAGGAGTCACACCAAACATTTTAAAATCTTCGTCATTCGCATCACTAGAACGCACCATTTTAAACCATTCATGCCTAGCGCGAATTTGGGCGGTTCTTTCTTTGCTCTCATTCACGGAGACATGCATAGCTTTCAAAGTTTCATCCAAGTTGACCTTGGGAGGAGCACATCTAACTTTCAAAGCATCAATATCACAAGACATCCTATCAACGCTCTTAGCCAAATCGTCAATTGTGAGTAGTTTTTCCTCTATGGACGCATTGAAAATCTTTTGAGAGTTGATGAACTCTTTGATATTACTCTCTAAATCAGAGGGTAATTTTTTGTGATTTACATAAGTGTTGTTGTAGGAATTGCGATAATTGTTAGAGGAGTTACTAGGAAAAGGCCTAGGAATATAGTTTCCTCTGAAAGCATTGTTGTTGCCAAAATTGTTCCTACCAACAAAATTAACGTCCAAACTAGCGTTGCTACTCTCAATGAAGGAAGATAGTGGCATGCCATTAGGATCTAAAGGAGTGTTTCTACTAGCAACCAAATTCATCAACTCGTCCATAATAGCACTAAGCGAGTTAATTTCTTCTATAGCGTGTACCTTTTTGCTAGCAGGTGACCTTTCAGTGTGCCACTCAGAGTAGTTGGTCATGATATTGTCTAGGAGTTCTGTAGCGTCTCCTAACGTGATTTCCATGAACGTTCCACCTGAGGCGGAGTCCAAGATATTGCGAGAAGCGAAATTCAAACCAGCATAAAAGATTTTTATAATCATCCACAAACTCAAGCCATGAGCGGGACAATTTCTAATCATTAACTTCATCCTCTCCCAAGATTGTGCAACGTGTTCATGATCAAGTTGCTTGAAATTCATGATATAGTTACGTAAGGAGATAATCTTAGCCAGCGGAAAATACTTGCATATGTAAGCATCTTTGCACTTATCCCAAGAATCGATACTATTTTTAGGCAAATAAGAAAACCAAGTTTTTGCGCGATCTCGCAACGAGAAAGGAAAAAGCTTCAACTTAATCACGTCATTATCCACATCTCTTTTCTTTTGCATATCGCAAAGCTTAATGAAGGTATTGAGATGGGATGTGGCATCTTCACTAGGAAGGCCAGAGAATTGCTCTTTCATAACAAGATTCAGCAGAGCTGCGTTGATTTCATACGATTCCGCACTAGTGGCGGGAGCAACCGGAGTACTAATAAAATCATTATTGTTGGTACTTGAGAAGTCGCAAAGTTTGGTGTTTTCAGCCATGATGACTTCAACAAACAAACAAGCACACAAGCAAGCAAGAGAACCGGCAAAGGAAAACAGAAAAAGGCAAAAGGCAAAAGAAAACGGCAAAGGAGAAAGGTAAATGAAAACGACAAATGTGAAGTGGGGGAGAGGAAAACGAGAGGCAACTGGCAAAAAAAGTAAATGCAAGAGATGAGTTTGTGAGACCTCCTTGGATAGATCTCTCCTTCCCCGGCAACGGTGCTAGAAATACTTATGCTATTGCAACAAAAGACCTTCCAACGGTGCCAGAAACAAGCGTGCTGACGGGAGACTATTCTTGTCTTGATACTCCTCAGCAACGGCACCAGGTATCCTTCTGCTACGGCTACGCCTTTAGGGACTTCCTTGGAAAATATGCAAAGGATTCCCCCATAGCCTTGGAGCCTTGCGATGGTGTTCCCTCGAAGCGGAAAGGGTAATGTAGCACAGCGGCGGTAAGTATTTCCCTCAGTTTTGAGAACCAACGTATCGATCCAGTGAAGGAATATCACAAGTACCTGGACAAACACAAAGAGCTTGCACCCAACGCTATGAAGGGGTTGTCAATCCCTTATAGATTGTTTGCCAAGTGAGAACTGAAAGCAAAAAGAAACAAAGCAAAGTAAAAGTGAAAGTCGAAACGATAGGTGTGAATAGACCCCGGGGCTGTAGTGTTCACTAGTGGCTTCTCTCATGGAAGCAAGTAGACGGTGGGTGAACGATTGACTGTCGAGCAATTGATAGAACCGTGCAAAGTCGTGACGTTATCTGTGGCAATGATTATATCTATAGGCATCACGTCCAAAACAAGTAGACCGATACTTTCTACATCTACTACTATTACTCCACACGTCGATCGCTATCCAGCATGCATCTAGTGTATTAACTCCAAAAGAACAGAGTAACGCCTTAAGCAAGATGACATGATGTAGATGGACAATCTCATATCTATGATAAAAGCCCATCTTGTTACCCTTGCTGGAAACAACACGATGCGTGCCTTGCTGCCCCTTCTGTCACTGGGAAAGGTCACCACACGGTATGAACCCAAAACCAAGCACTTCTCCCATTGCAAGAATCATAGATCCAGTTGGCCAAACAAAACCCAAGACTCGGAGAGACTTACAAGGATATCAAATCATCCATATAAGAAATCTAGAAAGACTCAAATATATATCATAGATAATCTGATCACAAATCCACAATTCATCGAATCTCAACAAACACACCGCCAAAGAGGATTACATCGGATAGATCTCCATGAAGATCATGGAGAACTTTGTATTGAAGATCCAAGAGAGAGAAGAAGCCATCTAGCTACTAACTACGGACCCGTAGTTCTGAAGTGAACTACTCACGAGTCATTGGAGGGGCAATGATGTTGATGAAGAAGCCCTCCAACTCCAAAGTCCCCTCCGGCGGGGCACCGGGAAGGGTCTCCAGATGAGACCTCGCGGAAACGGAAGCTTGCGGCGGCGGAAAAGTGTTTTCATGGATCCCCTCATTTTTTATGGATTTTTAGGGAATTTATAGGCCAAAGACCTAGGGTAGGGGAGCGCCAGGGGGGCACAAGCTTGGTTGCCACGGCCTCCGCCCTGGCCGCGGCAACAGGGCTTGTGGGCCCCTTGTGGGCCCACTTGCTTGGCCCTCAAGCCTCCCGATCTTCTTCCGTTCCAGAAAAATTTATTTTGGGGATTTTTTTCCGTTTGGACTCCGTTCCAAAATCGGATCTGAAAAGAGTCAAAAACACAGAAAAAACAAGAGCTGGCACTTGGCACTTGATTAATAAGTTAGTCCCAAAAAAGATATAAAAGGTAAACAAAACATCCAAATTTGACAAGATAACAGCGTGAAACCATCAAAAATTATAGATACGTTTGAGACGTATCAGTCGACACCTATGGGAATCAACGTGAAACCCTTGTGATCGTAAGGCGGGGAAAGACGATGTCAAGAGCAGAGCTAACAATCAACACCCGGCAAGCTTTTTACCCAGGTTCGGTTTGCTTACGCGTAAAACCCTACGTCCTGCTTGTCTGGTTGTATTAAGCATTTTGTTGTCTGTTAAAGTGACTGATGATAATCGTCTTATGGCCAATGTCATAAGAGTCTAACCCCCTGTGAATGAGCTAAGGGCCTAATTTTATAGGCAAAGGGGTCACCTAGAGTGCTCGGTCGTAGGTTCACGAGAAGTTACACTGAACCTAGGGCGGTGCTTATCCATCTACCACTGTCAGGTGCATATAATGCATGTCTTGTCCTTGTCAGCAATGTGCTGGTGAAGACACGTGTCCAGGTGTTTCAACACCTGGGCACTGCGCTGGCGCATGTGGAATGCTCTAGAACTTGGGGCGGTGGCACTGTAGCGAGGGCGGTAGCCCTCCAATGCGTGGCCCTGTCTTCACGGCAAGGGGGCTTGCCGGATCCTCGAGTCCTCGTCCCGGCAAGGGAGCTTGCCAGGGGCTTCGGTTGTCATCCCGGCAAGGGAGGCTTTCCGAGGTCTTGTAGTTGGTGAGTTCTTCCCGGCAAGGCAGGCTTGTCTGGGCCTTGGTAATCTTGGGGGTGCATCTTGTCTGGGTCCTGCCATGCCCTGCCGTCAGGGGCTCTTTGCGCCCATGCACAAGTCTGGGGCACTAGGGACCCCAGTCTTTAGTGCACTAACAACGTCGACTACACGACACTTCACCATGCTATGGGCCTAAGGAAGGCATTGTGGAGTAACAAGTAGAAGATGGTTTGCGAGAGTGACAGAAGCTTAAACCCCAGTTTATGTGTTCCTTCATAAGTGGATGATTTGGATCCACATGTTTGAGGCTATGGTTAGATTTCTTTTTTCGTAGTCGTGGATGCTTGCAAGAGGGGGTAATCATAAGTGGGTTGCTTTCTCAAGTAAGAACAACACCTTAGCATGGGTCCACCCACATATTAAATTATCAAAGTAACGAAAGCGAATCAACTAAACATGATGAACATGACTAGACGGAAATTCCCATGTGACCTTGATGACCCACAAGTATAGGGGATCTATCGTAGTCCTTTCGATAAGTAAGAGTGTCGAACCCAATGAGGAGCAGAAGGATCTGACAAGTGGTTTTCAGCAATGTAATCTCTGCAAGCACTGAAATTATCGGTAACAAGTAGTTGTGTGGTGAGATGTTTCGCAGCAAGTAGCAAGTAACAACGGTAACAAAGGTGCAGCAAAGTGGCCCAATCCCTTTTGTAGCACGGGACAAGCCTGGACAAACTCTTATAGGAGGTAAAACGCTCCCGAGGACACATGTGAATTTTTGTCAACTAGTTTTCATCATGTTCATATGATTCGCGTTCACTACTTTGATAGTTTGATATGTGGGTGGACCGTTGGTTGGGTACTTCCCTTACTTGGACAAGCATCCCACTTATGATTAACCCCTCTCGCAAGCATCCGCAACTACGAAAGAAGAATTAAGACAAAGTCTAACCATAGCATTAAACTAGTGGATCCAAATCAGCCCCTTACGAAGCAACGCATAAACTAAGGTTTAAGCTTCTGTCACTCTAGCAACCCATCATCTACTTACTACTTCCCAATGCCTTCCTCTAGGCCCAAATAATGGTGAAGTGTTATGTAGTCGATGTTCACATAACACCACTAGAGGAAAAATAACATACAACACATCAAAATATCGAACGAATACCAAATTCACATGACTACTTATAGCATGACTTATCCCATATCCTCAGGAACAAAAGTAACTACTCACAAAGAATAATCATATTCATGACCAGAGAGGTAATGAATAGCATCAAGGATCTGAACATATAATCTTCCACCGAGTAATCCAACTAGCATCAACTACAAAGACTAATTAACACTACTAGCAACCTTACAGGTACCAACCGGAGTCGCGAGACGGAGATTGGTTACAAGAGATGAACTAGGGTTTGGAGATGAGATGGTGCTGATGAACATGTTGATGGTGATGAGTCCCCTCCGATGAGAGGAGTGTTGGTGATGACGATGGCAACGATTTCCCGCTCCGGGAGGGCAGTTTCCCCGATAGGACAACCCTGCCGGAGCTCTAGATTGGTTCTGCTCAAGTTCCGCCTCGTGGCGGCGGCGATTCCTCCCGAAAGCCTCCTCCTGATTTTTTCTGGAACGAAACCCTTCTTGTATCAAAAGAGGGGGGCCAGAGGGCCACAAGGGTGCCCACAAGCCCTCTAGGCGCGACCAGGGGGAGGCCGCGCCTAGGAGGCTTGTGGCCTCCTGCTAGCTCCCCTTTGGTACTTCTTCGGCCCAGTATTTTTTATAAATTCCAAAATAAATCCTTGTTTATTTTCACGGCTTTTGGAGTTGGGCATAATAGGTATCTCAAACTTTCTCCTTTTTCAGGCCAGAATTCCAGCTCCCGGCAATCTCCCTCTTCATGTAAACCTTGCAAAATAAGAGAGAAAAGGCATAACTATTGTACCATGAAGCGATAAATATCAACATGAAAGCATGATGCAAAATGGATGTATCAACTCCCCCAAGCTTAGACCTCGCTTGTACTCAAGCGAAAGCCGAGATCAATAAATATACCCACATGTTTAGAGAGAGAGGTGTCGACAAAACAAAATACGAACAGGCACGCATCATGATCATAGTCAGAACAGCAATATCATCATATCATTTCTTATGCTAAAGTGATAATTCCTTCACAAAGTAAAGTATGGATCAAGAATCTTACTGAGAATTAACAACAAATAGCCTATAGTCATTGAAGCAATTGCAATTTATCACAACATCGGAAAGAGTCAAATAAGAGCTTGTAAAGCAAATCCACATACTCAATCATCATTTTGTCTTCTACAATTGCTACAACTCACGTGGCACTCATGAGATCAAAGTTTCAGTCGGACACATAGAAAGATAGGGGCTTATAGTTTTGCCTCCCAACTGCTTACCTCAAGGGTAATGTCAACAATAATAGTTCATGAATACTTACTTCCAAGTTGACATATGAATATAGATATTTCCCTAGCATACGACGTTAGCCAAGATAAAGGCAAAATAAGGAATTGATGTAGATCACCATGACTCTTTCAAGGGTAAAAAGTAAAGGTACAAGATAGGCCCTACGCAAAGGGAAGCACAGGTTTTCATGCGCTTTTGAGGTTTAGATGTGTGTCCTCTTAGTGTGGAGGAACGTCACTTCATATTACCTCCTGTGATAAAGAACTTTATTATGCAGTCTGTCTCTTTTATGTCTTCCTCATCACAGGTTCGTACAAAGCTTATTTTCCACACACTAATAGATCATACATATTAGGGAGAAATTTTTACTGCTTGCACCGATGACAACTTACTTGAGGGATCTTATTCAATCAATAGGTAGGTATTGTGGACTCTCATGGCAAAACTGGGTTGAAGGTTTATGGATGCACAAGTAGTATCTCTACTTAGTGCGGAAGTTTTGGCTGATATGGGCTGGAAGCAATCGTCACATGCTAAGGGATCTCTAGTCATATAATCATTGTTCGGAACCAAGCAAGCATAATTCATTATGTTGTCCTCCGTATACAACATCTACTTCTAAGCATGCAATAGTTTAGTGAGTGTTCACAATAATAGTTGGTGTCAAAGATGATATATTTATATGTGAACCTCTCCTTCTTTATCACTTCATCTTAATTGCAACAATGACCAAGGTCTATGTTTGTCCACCCTCAACAAGTTTCAATCAACATTCTTTTTATATGTGAAGCCATCACTTCCCATAAGATCATTAGATGATCTTTCATGCTTTTGTTCTTTCATCATTTTCTTGATCATGGCATGAGGCAAGGCCCTTAACTAAGACACTCTTTATTATATGTCTCACGATCTCGAATACATCGAGGGTGACACAAATCAAAACTCAAGCCTGAAACACTAAGGACTTTATTACACTAGAGAAAGATAAAACCAAAAAGGAAAGAACTAAGAAAAGGTAAAGGAAAAAGATGTGATGGTGATACGATACCGGGGCAACTCCCCCAAGCTTGTCACAAGCCAAGGGGATTGCCCATACCCATGCTTAGTTGTCTTCCTTTGGAGGTGATGGTGGTGGAGTTGTTTTGTCCTTTGATTCCAAGAGGGCCATCAATCTTTGATTTATACCTTGGAGCTCTGTGGTATGTTTCTCCAGCAAAACAACTTCACGAGTGAGATAAGTATTACGAACACGAGTTATTTCACATAACCTCAAGAGCTCGATCAAGGATGGAGGCAAATGGTGGAGGTAAGGTTGAAGAAAATCCTCTTCCTCAGCTTCTTCCTTGTTGAGCACAGATTGCCCTTTGTCCAACGCCGGATTCTTCTCCTTACGTTTGCCCTTAGTTTCTTTAGGTAGCCTTTCATTGGCCTCCATGACCTCCATTCTTTTCAGATCAGCATTTACTTCTTCATAGACTTGAGGGAGATCATTCTCCCCCACAGATTCCTGAGACAACATCTTGCTCTAAATCTGCGGCAGAAAACAGGCACGAAACGAGAACAGAGGAAATGTGCGTGATACGAGGGTCAGAACTTTCGGGAGAATATATAATGATTTTTTTCCTGACTAGAAGGAGTACTCCGCAAGAAAATGGAGTTCGGGGGCACACGAGGTGGTCACAAGCCCCCCAGGCGCGGCCAGGGGGGTGGCCCGTGCCTGGCAGGCTTGTGGCCTCCTGGTGCACTTTACGGACTGCTTTAAATTTTTTGAATTTTTCGAAAATTCCAAAACGGAGAAAAATTCCTACTGGAAAAGTTTTGGAGTCGGTTTACTTACCGAATCACATACCTCTTCGTTTTCGGAGTCTGAAACAGGTTGATAAATATCCCTTATGTACTCCTCCGGAGTTATGGTATTGATAATATTGCTTTCAACATTTATGGGAGTACCTGAGATATAATGTTTGATTCTCTGCCCATTTACCACTCTCGGAAAATTACCTTCCGTGTTGTTGATCTTGATGGCACCAAAACGATATACTTCCTCAACAATGTAAGGATCTTCCCATTTAGAGAGAAGCGTGCCTGCAAAATATCTTAAACGAGAATTATATAGCAAGACATAATCACCAACATTGAACTCACGCTTTTGTATCCTTTTATCATGCCATCTCTTAACCTTTTCTTTGAACAACTTGGGATTTTCATATGCCTGAGGTCTCCATTCATCAAGCGAGCTAATATCAAATAACCTCTTCTCACCAGCAAGTTTGAAATCAAAGTTGAGCTCTTTGATTGCCCAATAAGCCTTGTGCTCTAGCTCAAGAGGTAAATGAGATGCTTTGCCGTAAACCATTTTGTACGGAGACATGCCATGGGATTCTTATAGGCGATTCTATAAGCCCACAGTGCATCATCGAGCTTCTTAGACCAATTCTTTCTAGACCTATTGACATTCTTTTGCAGAATTAGTTTAATCTCTCTATTACTTAGCTCTACTTGACCACTGGACTGAGGGTGATAGGGAGATGCAATTCTACGATTGACATCATACTTAGCAAGCGTTTACGGAAAGCCCCATGAATGAAATGTGAACCACCATCAGTCATTAGATATCTAGGGACTCCAAATCTAGGGAAATTAACTTCTTTAAGCATCGTGATAGAGGTGTTGTGATCAGCACTACAAGTTGGGATAGCTTCTACCCACTTAGTAACGTAATCAGCAACAACTAGGATATGAGTATACCCATTGGATTTTGGAAAAGGTCCCATATAATCAAAGCCCCAAACATCAAATGGTTCGGTGACACATGAATAATTCATAGGAATTTCCTGACGTTTACCGATATTACCTATTCTTTGACATACCTTACGGACATCCTTGAAGAGAGTGGGCCAGTAGAAACCTGATTGCAATACCTTGTGTGCAGTTCTATCTCCCGCATGGTGTCCTCCGTAAGCCTCGGAGTGACACTTCTGTAGGATCTGTCCCTGTTCATGTTCAGGTACACAACATCTAATAACACCATCTACTCCTTCCTTATAAAGGTGAGGATCATCCCAAAAGTAATTTCTCAGATCAAAGAAGAATTTCTTCTTTTGCTGGTAAGTGAAACTAGGTGGTATAAATTTGGCAACGATATAGTTTGCATGATCAGCATACCACGATGCACTACGTGAAGTATTGATGACATTCAGTTCCTCATCAGGAAAGCTTTTCATCAATAGGTTGTGGATCATCAAGAACATTCTCCAACCTAGACAAGTTATCTGCTACGGGGTTTTCAGCACCCTTCCTTCAACAACATGCAAATCAAATTCTTGTAGCAAGAGAACCCATCTGATAAGTCTAGGTTTGGTGTGTTTCTTTTCCATGAGGTACTTAATAGCAGCATGATCAGTGTGAATAGTAACCTTGGAATCTACAATGTAAGATCTGAACTTTTCACATGCAAACACGACAGTTAAAAATTCCTTTTTCGTAGTAGCATAGTTTCTTTGGGCACTGTATAGAGTTTTACTAGCATAGTGAATGACATTCAACTTCTTGTCAACTCTTTGTCCTAGAACAACACCAACAACATAATCACTGGCATCACACATGATTTCAAAAGGTAAGTTCCAATCAGGTGGTTGAACAATAGGTCCAGTTACCAAAGCCTTCTTAAGTATTTCGAAGGCTTCCTCACAATCATCGTCAAAAAGAAAAGGAATATCCTTTTGCAAGAGATTGGTAAGAGGCCTAGAAATCTTACAGAAGTCTTTAATGAACCTTCTACAGAAACCAGCATGACCAAGGAACCTTCTTATACCTTTGATATCTATGGGGCATGGCATTTTCTCGATTGCATCAACCTTAGCCTTATCGACTTCAATACCTCTTTCAGAAATTTTATTTCCTAAGACGATGCCTTCATTAACCATAAAGTGGCAGTTCTCCCAATTCAAGACAAGATTGGTATCTTTACCTCTCTGCAAGACTAGATCAAGGTTGCTGAGGCAATCATCAAAAGAAGACCCGTAAACGGAGAAGTCATCCATGAAAACCTCAACAATCTTTTCACAAAAGTCAGAGAATATAGCCATCATACATATTTGAAAGGTAGCAGGTGCATTACATAAGCCAAAAGGCATACGTCTGTAAGCAAAGGTACCGAAAGGGCAGGTGAAAGTTGTTTTCTCCTGATCAGATTGTGCAACAGATATTTGGGAGAAACCAGAATAACCATCTAGAAAGCAGAAGTGTGTGTGTTTAGATAGTCTTTCTAGCAATTGGTCGATAAAAGGCAAAGGGTAATGATCTTTCCTAGTGGCCTTATTCAATTTCCTAAAATTGATCACCATCCTATAGCCAGTAATAATCCTCTGTGGGATCAATTCAACCTTATCATTAGGGACAACGGTAATACCTCCCTTCTTAGGGACGCAATGCACCAGACATACCCAATCACTATGAGCAACAGAATAAATAATACCTGCTTACAGGAGCTTTAGTATTTCTTTTCTTACTACCTCTTTCATCTTAGGATTTAATCTCCTTTGATGATCAGCAACTGGTTTGGAATCAGGATCAGTTTTAATCTTGTGCTAGCATAGAGTGGGACTAATGCCCTTAAGATCATCAAGAATATATCCAATAGCAGCACGATGCTTTCTTAGAGTTTTTAGTAACTTATTTTCTTCATGCTCTAAGAGGATAGCACTAATTATAACAGGATATATCTCTTTTTCATCAAGATAGGCATACTTAAGAGTATCAGGCAACTGTTTAAGCTCGAACACAAGATCACCCTTTGGTCGGGGTGCATCTCCAAGCAGTTCAATAGGCAAATTATTCTTAAGGATAGGATATTGTTCAAAGATAACTCTATCTATCTCATCCCTTTCATCCATATGCATATCATTTTCATGCTCAAGAAGTATTGCTCTAAAGAATCAGTAGGAGGAACGACAATAGAAGCTAGTGCAATAATTTCATCCTTACTAGGCAACTCTTTTTCATGAGGTTGTCTACCAAACTTGGAGAAATTGAACTCATTTGACACACCTTCAAAACCAACAGTGACAGTTTGCTTCTCACTATCAATATGAGCATTGACGGTATTGAGGAAGGGTCTGCCAAATATGATGAGACAAAATCTATCTTGTGTTGTAGCAAGAAAGAGGAAATCCGCAGGATACTTTGTTTTACCACACAAGACTTCAACATCTCTAACAATTCCCACAGGGAAGATAGTATCTCTATTGGCAAGGTGGATAGTGACATCAATAGGTTCCATCTCAATAGGTGCAATCTCGTCTTTAATTTCATCATATAAGGATTGAGGTATTGCACTAACACTAGCACCCACATCACATAAACCATGATAATAATGATCTCCTATCTTAACAGAAACAACAGGCATGCCAACAATGGGCCTATGTTTGTCTCTAGCATGAGGTTTAGCAATTCTAGCAGCATCTTCACATAAGTGAATATCATGGCCATCAACATTTTCGGACAGGAGGTCTTTGATAATAGAAATGCTAGGTTCAAATCTAACTTTCTCAGGGGGTAGATGTTCTAATGTAGCCTCTACTTATCACAGTTGAAGCTTTAGAATGATCCTTTATCCTAACAGGGAAAGGTGGTTTCTCAATGTAAGCACTGGGAACAATAGGATCATTATAGGCAATGACTTTCTCTTCAACTGGATTGGATTTAACTACATTGACTTCTAAGGGAGGATGATATCTAAACCACTTCTCTTTGGGGAGATCAATATGAGAAGCAAAAGATTCACACAATGAAGCTACTATCTTAGAGTCAAGTCCATATTTAGCGCTAAAATCACAAAAATTATTTGTTTTGACAAAGGATTTAACGCAATTAAACTTGAAATTGATACCTGACTCCTTACCTTCATCGAGATCCCAATATTCAGATTTGCATTTAATTCTTTCCAATAAATTCCATTTGAAGTCAATATCTATCTTCACAAAAGAACCGGTACAAGAAGTGTCAAGCATGGTGCGATCATCATGAGAAAACCGAGCATAGAAGTTCTGAATGATAATTTCTCTCGAGAGCTCATGGTTGGGGCATGAATGTAACATTGATTTAAGCCTCCCCCAAGATTGAGCGATGCTTTCTATGTCACGAGGCCAAAAATTATAAATATAATTCCGATCACGATGTACTAGATGCATAGGATAAAACTTTTGATGGAATTCCAATTTCAACCGGTTGTAGTTCCATGATCCAGTATCATCACATAGCCTATACCATGTCAATGTATTATCCCTCAAAGATAAGGGAAAGACCTTCTTCTTGACCTCATCCTCGAGCAAACCTGCAAGCTTAAATAAACCACAAACTTCATCTACATAGATTAGATGCAAGTCTGGATGTGATGTTCCATCTCCCGTAAAAGGATTAGCCAGCAGTTTCTCAAGCATACCCGAAGGAAATTCATAGCAAATATTTTCAGTAGGTGCAGCAGGTTGATGAGAAACTCCTTGTGTTTACGTTCAAGGTGAAGATACCCCGAACAAGCTCCTCAAAGGATTAGTTTCCATAGTGACAAGTGACAATAAATTTCAGCACACTATATAAATATTTCCTTACCAATTTCCACTTACCAAAGGCGCTTCACTCCCCGGCAACGACGCCAGAAAAGAGTCTTGATGACCCACAAGCATAGGCGATCTATCATAGTCCTTCGATAAGTAAGTGTGTCGAACCCAACGAGGAGTAGAAGGATCTGACAAGTGGTTTTCAGCAAGGTAATCTCTGCAAGCACTGAAATTATCGGTAACAAGTAGTTGTGTTGTGAGATCATTCGCAACAAGTAGCAAGTATCAACGGTAACAAAGGTGCAGCAAATTGTCCCAATCCCTTTTGTAGCAAGGGACAAGCCTGGACAAACTCTTATAGGAGGTAAAATGCTCCCGAGGACACATGGGAATTTATGTCAAGCTAGTTTTCATCATGTTCATATGATCCGCGTTCGCTACTTTGATAGTTTGATATGTGGGTGGACCGTCGCTTGGGTACTACCCTTACTTGGACAAGCATCCCACTTATTATTAACTCCTCTCGCAAGCATCCGCAACTACGAAAGAAGAATTAAGACAAAGTCTAACCATAGCATTAAACTAGTGGATCCAAATCAGCCCCTTACAAAGCAACGCATAAACTAGGGTTTAAGCTTCTGTCACTCTAGCAACCCATCATCTACTTACTACTTCCCAATGCCTTCCTCTAGGCCCAAATAATGGTGAAGTGTTATGTAGTCGATGTTCACATAACACCACTAGAGGAAAAACAACATACAACACATCAAAAAATCGAACGAATACCAAATTCACATTACTACTTATAGCATAACTTATCCCATGTCCTCAGGAACAAAAGTAACTACGCACAAAGCATAATCATATTCATGACCAGAGAGGTAATGAATAGCATCAAGGATCTGAACATATAATCTTCCACCGAGTAATCCAACTAGCATCAACTACAAAGAGTAATTAACACTACTAGCAACCTTACAGGTACCAATCGGAGTCGCGAGACGGAGATTGGTTACAAGAGATGAACTAGGGTTTGGAGATGAGATGGTGCTGATGAAGATGTTGATGGTGATGAGTCCCCTCCGGTGAGAGGAGTGTTGGTGATGACGATGGCGACGAATGCCCCCTCCGAGAGGGAAGTTTCCCCCGCAAGACGACCCTGCCGGAGCTCTAGATCGGTTCTGCTCAAGTTCCTCCTCGTGGCGGCGGCGATTCCTCCCGAAAGCCTCCTCCTGATTTTTTCTGGAACGAAACCCTTCTTGTAGCAAAAGAGGGGGGCCAGAGGGCCACCAGGGTGCCCACAAGCCCCCTAGGCACGGCCAGGGGTGAGGCCGCGCCTAGCAGGCTTGTGGCCTCCTGCTGGGTCCCCTCTCGTACTTCTTCGGCCCTGTATTTTTTATAAGTTCCAAAATAAATCCTCGTTGATTTTCACGGCTTTTGAAGTTGCGCAGAATAGGTATCTCAAACTTGCTCCTTTTTCAGGCCAGAATTCCAGCTACCGGCATTCTCCCTCTTCATGTAAACCTTGCAAAATAAGAGAGAAAAGGCATAAGTTTTGTACCGTGAAGTGTAATAATAGCCCATAAAGCGATAAATATCAACATGAAATTTTAGATGCAAAATGGACGTATCAGTCATCAAGAGCGCTTGTTTCATATAAGAGTACTTTCTGACCTATCATTTGCTATAGAAAGGATTGGGCTATCTTAGTACACACTTTCTACTATTGTTACTTGTCACTTATTACGAATTATCTTGGTGCAAAACTATCTACTATTGTTACTCACAACACTTGAAGAAAATACCTTGCTGAAAACTGCTTATAATTTTCTTCTGCTCCTCATTAGGTTCGACACTCTTACTTATCAAAAGGACTACGATTGATCCCCTATACTTGTGGGCCATCAGTGGCTGACTCGGGCCTCCTTGTCGCCCGCTAGAACCGTCGTGCGAGAGTGCACAATCTCGAGCCGTTTCGGTAGCTACACGTTGTCACCCCCGATGGGTAAGGTGCTCGCCACCAGGCGAAGACGGCTCAGGTTGACTGCCTCCGTAGCCGGTAGCATCTCCCCGTCCCCTGGGGCCACCACCGGTGCCTCAGGAGCTGGAATACCAGGCCTGGAGATGGTTCCCATGAGGGCCGCAGGGACCTCCTACATGGTGGGTGCGGCCTTCTGAGTGAAGACCGGCACCCTGCTTCGGTTCTCTGTCATCTCGACCCCCACAGCGGGACCACCCCAGGAGTCGTTGACTCGATGGACTTCGGAGTCGTCACCTCGCTCTAGTGGGTCGCTTTCACGCCCCTTGAAGGACCGCCTCTCAGTCGCCGGTGGCCTCGCCCTCCTCCTTGAGTCAAAATTCTCCCACCTCGCCCCCTTCCGTAGATTTCATCACCAGGTGCGCTGGTGCGGCGGGCGTGGAGGACTTTAGTGGAGAGGGCCCCTTAGCCTCATTATTCTTCTTACTCTTGGCCTTCTCCTCCTCCTCGGTGTCCATCTAGGATTTCCTGTATGGGTAGAGGCTTATAAGGGGCGCAATAGCTAAGGAACAAGGATCGAAGAGTGGGGGGGAGGAGCTTACTCATCCCTAGGGTTACAGCGCCTCCTCTTCCACTTCCTGGCGGCACTGCTTGATACGTCTCCAACGTATATATAATTTATATTGTTCCATGATGATATATTTTCATTCTAGGATACTTTTTGGGTAATTATTTAGCAATTAATATTATTTTTGAGCACTAACCTATTGACCCAGTGCCAAGTGCCACTTTCTATTTTATTCATGTTTTCACTTTTCAGGTTTTCAGTACCAAACGATGTCCAATTAACCTAAAACTTTTTGGAGTTTTTTTGTGGACCAAAAAAGACCAATGAGTATCGGAAGAAGGATGGGGGCCATTCGAGGGCCCCACAAGCCAACAAGGCGCTGCCTTGGGGGCACCGTGATGGCTTATGTGCCTCTCGAGGCTCTCCCGACTCTGTTCTCTCGCCTATTAATTCTCATATATCCCAAAAAACCTAGACGCAGTCCCGAAACACTTTTTATGTCGCCGCAAGTCTGTGTACCGATGGGAGGCAATCTAGAGCTCCATTCCGACACCGTGCCGGAGGGGGGGCGATCATGGAGGACCTTTACATCAATCTTGTTGCCCTCATGATGATGTGTGAGTATTACACCACACACCTACGAGCCCATGGCTAGTATCTAGATGTCAATCTTGATCTTCAATACAATAACCATCACATCTTTGGTTTGGTCCATATGATGTAATCCTTTTGTACAGTGCATTTGTTGGGATCCGGGGAATTGTGGGTTAATGTTTAGATTATTCAAGATAAATATTTGAGTCTTCTCTAAATTCTAATATGATTATCCAATGTATCGATAATTAATGAAGTATTCATGCTATGTTTGCCTATGTTTACAATACTTTTATATGGTTTTAATGGACTTCATATGTTTTATTTAGAACTAACCCAGACTAACGCTGTTTTTAGTACAATTACCATGGTGTTATTTTTGTGCAGAAAATGGAAGTTCTTGGAATCGCACGAAACGTTTTTGTAATTTTTTCTGGAGTAAATAATCAATATTGGTGTGTAGAACCACCAGAGGGGAGCCACCTGTGGGCCAGAAGCCACCAAGGCATGCCCCATAGGCCTCACCCTAATGACTTGCGGGGCCCACGTGGCTCCGTTTGGCATGATGCCAACGCTGAAAAATCCTATATATACCAAAAACCCTAGAAATAAAGAGAGAACTTCTATTGTGCCGCCTAAACTCTCTATATAAAAAAACCATCTGGAGCCTTTCAAGTACCCTACCGGAGAGGAGAAATCATCTTCGGTGGCCATAGTTAAGTTAGTTTGATGATGCTATGGATTGTATCAGGGGGTATAAGCCATGGCGAAGTTAGAATACAGTACCTTATGCTAAAAATGAGATAATAATCAACTTATAACAATACCTAAAGTATTTGATATGTTGCTTATACTAACAGATCTCACGAAGTTTTGTTGAGTTTTATGTGATTAAAGTTTTCATGTTTTGGGTGTTATCATGATGGACAAAGGAATTAGGAGTAGAAAAATCCTAAGCTTGGGGATGCACAAGGCACCCCAAGGTAATATCCTTGGAAGACTCAAGCGTCTAAGCTTGGCGATGCCTAGGAAGGCAACCCCTCTTTCTTCTCAATCCATCGGTATGTCACTTGGTGCTACATTTTTATTCATCACATGATATGAGGTTTACTCGCTGTGTCGTTTGCTTTGGTTTTGTTTTACTTTTAGTTTTCGACAGTCATTGTTTGCTGGACGCACCTATATATTTGAGAGACACACACCATCATCATAATTTGTTAGAATGTTGCGTGTAGATTTTATAAAAATAATATACTCTTGTTCTTCACTTATATTTGTTTGATAGTTAAATAAATAGTTACGGTAATTTGCATGGGTCATAATACTAGTACAAAAATAATAGGTATCTAATGAGTGATAATTAAAACCATCATGTAGCACATATATAGAAATTATGGGTTAATAATATTGATGTGGTGATATGAAAAAGGTGTGAGTCTATTATAATTAATTCAGAGAGGTGTTGATATTAAGAGATGTTAAACTTCTTGTTTGTCTAAAAAATTAAAAGTACATGGTGCATATTTGCTAGCCTCTCTTGTACCATGCATTTCCCATTCTCACCTTGAGGATCGGTGCAACTTTCACCAGTGCATACAGACCTCGTGACATGATACACTTTGTTGCACATAAGATTCATTATATCTTCCTCCAAACAGATACCATACCTACCTATGATGGCATTTACATTGCCATTCCGAGATATATTGCCATGCAAATTCCATCGTCACTTCACATGACTAGTTTGTTCATCATCATATTGCTTATGATCATATAGAGCTCACATAGTATTTGTGGCAAAGCCACCGTTCATCATATTTTTGATACATGTCAAGCTAGATCTTTGAACATCCTGGTACACTATAAGAGGCATTCATACAGAGTCATACCGTCCTATCAGTCTTCATATTGAGTTGGAAGTAAATAAAATTGTGATGATCATCATTATTATAGCATTGTCTCAGTGAGGAAATAAGAAACGGGGGAGGCCAAATGAGCCCACCATTAAAAATGATTGAGCGGAAAAAGGGACTTACTATCGTTGACCACACTTGTGCCTCAAAGTAGCACGTTGTTCTTCATATAGAGAGTCTCATGTTATACCACTCATATGCTAGTGGGAATCAATTTTTCATAAACTTGGCTTCTATATTCCAATGACGGGCTTCCTCAAATGCTCGAGGTCTTGATGAGAAAGCAACTTGGATGCACCCCCCACTTAGCTTCTCTTGAGCTTTCATTCACTTATAGCTCTAGTGCATCATTTGCATGGTAATCCCTGCTCCTTGCATCAATATCTATCGACGAGCATCTCCATAGCCCACTTGTATGCCTAGTTGATGTGAGACTATCTTCTCCAGTTTTTACCCCTTTGAGACCTACCACCATATCATATTCCACCTATATGCTATATCCAATGGTTCACAGTCATGTATTGCATGAGGAATAAAAAGTTGATGCATATTGAAAAAGTACGATCCAATTGCCTGACTTGGGCACTCTGGTAATTGACATTTGTATTAACTAGCAAAAGGGCCCGTGCGTTGCAACGGGAGAAAAAAAACCGTACGCTCTTAATTTATAAATAATGATATATAATCTGAGACTTCGTCGTTATGGCACAAACATATATAGTCTTACTCTACAAAAGTTCAATTCAAGATTCCATAGGTCTTCTATTTTTACACGGCTTGCATGTAGATTTAATACATATAAAGAAATGGCCAAGTGACCTTCAATTTCATCTCCAATCCAGATTTTGTTAACGTGTATATCTTCAATCGGGATTAGTACCGCCATGAAAGAAAGACGAATAACGATTTATTTATTAAAATTGCACCCTAAATATTTTTTTATTAAATATTTAACATGTAAAATAACATCATATTCAAATTCTACATATTTTTTAATCAAATTCCATATATAATATGGAAAATTTAGAGTTACGATTTGAAAGATATGAGTATTTTAAAAAACATTTAATAAGTACTACAGATTTAATGTTGGAAACATCATTTTTTTTATATAAAATAGCACAAATGTCCGTGCGTTGCAACGGGAGAAAAATAAAAAATAAAAATAGTGTAGTCCATTGATAAAAACGCGCGTGGATACTGTAAAAAAAGACACGTACGTAAGGTCTTAGATTATAAAATATGTACAAAGAAAGAACCTAGTGCAAGTATATCATGTCCAAAGATTATAACAGTTCCCAAATATTGATGCTTAAGTTAACATGTTACAATACAAATAGTCGGTACGAAATAAAGACAAATGTTGATTAGCATTGTATCATAAATAGTATTTTTTTTAAATGTTTAATATGTAAAATAACAACATATTCAAACTCTACACATTTTTCTAATCAAGTTTCATATATAACATGTTTAAATTGGATTTACGGTTTAAAAGATATTGTTAGTTGAAAATACATATTTATTCTGAATGGACTTCGAGGTTATTAACGCATATGTGAGGGGTGTACGTAAGAATTTTAAAAAACGATTCACTCTGAATATAATTTGGACCGCGGGTTATTTAGCATGAAAGTAAGGGGATTTTGTGTAAAATGTGAAAAAAAACGGTTCGACCTCACTTAAAAATGTACCGCGGGTTAATTAGATGAAACTACAGGGGTGTTTTGCAAAAAAGCCGCGACGGACGCCAGAAGCAGTGCGTGCTTTATTATTAGGGGAGATGTGGTGAAGTTGGAGCCATGCCTTGCTAATACAATACGATGCATTGGGGTAAAACATTCTTTGAGGATCGTATAGTTAGAAAGATTAACGATTTTTTTGCTTATACTTATAAGTATTGCTATGTTAATATTTGCTAATTCATCGTTTATCAATGGGCATACATGCAAAAGATTACATAATGGGCAGCATGTCACATCAAAAATTCTGTTTTGATCATTTACCTACTCGAGGACGAGCATGAATTAAGCTTGGGGATGCTGATACGTCTCCAATGTATCTATAATTTTTTAGTGTTCCATGATTATATATTATCATTGTAGGATACGTTTTGTGTAATCATTTACCAATTTATATTATTTTTGAGTACTAACCTATCGACCCAGTGCCCACTGTGAGTTGATGTTTTCTGCATGTTTTTCACTTTTCAGCTTTTCAGTACCAAACAAAGTCCAATTGACCCGAAACTTTATGGAGATTTTTTATGAATTATAATTACATCAATGAGTATCACAAGAAGGCTGGGAGCCACTCCAGGGGCTCACAAGCCAACACGACGTGGACTGGGGTCGCCGTGATGGCTTGTGGGCCCCTCGAGGCTCTCCCGACTCCGTTCTCTAGCCTACTGATACGTATCCAATGTATTGATAATTTATGAAGTATTCATGTCATGTTTACCTATGTTTAAAATACATTTATGTTTTTGATTCACTTTATATGATTTATTTAGGACTAACCTGGACTGACGTTGTTTTCAGCAGAATTACAATGGTGTTGTGTTTGCGTAGAAAATGGAAGTTCTCGAAATCGCCCGAAACTTGTTTATAATTTTTCTGGAGGAAATAAGAAATATTGGTGCGAAGAACCACCGGAGGGGAGCCACCTGTGGGCCACAAGCCAACAGGGCGCCCCCCATAGGTCACGCCCTGATGGCATGATTCCAACATTGAAAAATCGTATATATACTTGAAACCCCAGAAATAAAGAGAGAACTTCCGCTCCGATGCGTCAACTCTCTGTATCGATGAAAAACCCATCTGGAGCCTTTCATGTACCCTGCCAGAGAGGAGAAATAATCTTCGGTGTCCATCTTCATCATCCCGACGGAGGCCTTGACAAGGAGAGAGTAGTTCGCCCTCGAGGTTGAGGTTATGTAGTAGTAGCTATGTGTTTGATCTCTGTGTGTGGTGTTCTTGAGATGTCCCATATTTATGTATCACGACTTCGTTAATATAATTGGATGATATGGTATTTTCCCTTGCCATCCTGTTGTGATGAACTGAATCTTTTCCTTTAAAATCTCGTTATGTTTGATTGAATATTGGATTTGAGAACACTTGATGTATGGCTTGCATGCGGAAACCCATAGTGACATTGGGGTATTCAATTGATTAACTTGATATATGTTACGACATCAACTTGCGGATTCCAGTAACCTTGGGGATTTATGCATAGGGGTTGAGTGCACATTTTCATACTTGATATATGAAGTTCTTTATGTTGGATTGGATATGATGAATATGAAATTGTTCGATGCATGTCGTATAATTAGCCCATTAATACTTGAGGTGTCATTGCGGTATCTAGGTGATATTAGGGTTGATTGATATGTACCATGGGTCTTGTTCTAGTACGAACTCTAGGGTTGTTTATAACACTTATAGGAATAGCTCAAATGATTGATTAGAAAGAAAAACTTTGAGGTGGTTCACTGCCTACAACTTCTTACTATGTTCTCCGCTAATAGTAACTGTGGAGTGATTATTTTTTGCATGTTGAGGGATGGCCATATGATTCTACTATGTTAGCATTGTTGAGAGATTGCAGTAGTGAAAGTATGAACCCTAGGCCTTATTTCCAAGAATTTACACAACATTTTGCTCACTGTTTACACTTGCTACCTTGCTATTTTTATATTTTTAGATTACAAAATCCTATATCTACTATCCATACTACACTTGTATCACCATATCTTTGCCGAACTAGTGCACCTATACAATTTGCCATTGTATTGGGTGTGTTGGGTACACAAGAGATTCCTTGTATTCGATTGCAGGGTTGTTTGTCCGAGACCATCTTAATCCTACACCTCCACAGATTGATAAACCTTAGGTCATCCACTTGAGGGAAATTTATTGTTGTCTTACAAAACTCTGCACTTGGAGGCCCAACAATGTCTACAAGAATAAAGTTGCATAGTAGACATCGCCTATAAATTCTCATATATCCCCAAAACCCTAGAGGTAGTCTCAAAACAGTTTTTACACCGCCACAAGTCCCTTTTTTGATGGGAAGCCATCACGAGCTCCGTTCTGGCACCCTATCGGAGGGGGATCGATCATGGAGGGCATATACATCAACCTTGCTGCCCTCATGATCATGTGTGAGTAGTTCATCATAGACCTACGGGTCCATGGCTAGTACCTAGATGTCAATCTCTCTCTCTCTCTATTGATCTTCAATACTGTGTTCATCACATCTTCACTTTGATCCATATGATGTAGTCCTTTTGTGCGGTCCGTTTGTTGGGATCCGATGAATTGTGGGATTATGTTCAGATTATTCATGATAAATATTTGAGTCTTCTCTGAATTCTAATAGGATTTTTATGTGCATGATTCTGATAGATTCGTAATTCTCTTCAATCTATTCCAATAGGCTGGCCAACTAGACTGATATTCTTCGGTGAGAGAGGTGCGTTGTAGTAGGTTCAACCTGGCGAGTTGCTATATCATAGTGACAGAAGGGGACAAGATGCTTGTTTGTGTTGCTGCTACTAAGGATAATACGATGGGGTTTATTCATATTGCTTGAGTTTACTTTGTCTAAATCATGTCATTGTTCTCCATGCATTACTATGTTTTACTTAATACTCTAGATGCATGCTGAATATCGGTCGATGAGTGGAGTAACAGTAATAGGTGAAGGCAGGAGTCGGCTGATACGTCCCAAACATATCTATAATTTATGTTTGTTCCATGCTCTTTTGGGTGACACTGTTATATGTTTTGCTACACTTTCATACCTTTTTACACATATTTGGTCTAACCTACTAAGTCAGTGCACCTAGTGCCAGTTTCTGTCTGCTGATGTATTTTAATTACAGGGACTTTACCCCAATCTACGCAGCCCCAAAATCTCGAGAAAAATATATAAAAATCTGCATGACGGAAGCTTCATGAAGCACCAAGGTGGGCCAGAGGGGAGCCATGCCTCACCCAGGCGGCCACCTAGCGCGGGCTCCCTCCTGGCCGCGCCACCAGCTCGCATGGGCGGCTGGTCCACCCCCTGGCGCCCTCCTTTGACCTATATTTTCCCCTCGGACGGAAAACCCTAAGGATATATCCAGAATCACGAATTTCTCCACCGTTTCGCCGCCGCAGCGCTTCCGAGATCGGGAGCGCCAGAAGACCTCTTCCCAGCACCCTGCCAGAGGGAGGATTGACCTCCGTGAGCTTCTCCACCCCCATGGATGCTTCTCGGACGTGCCGTGAGTAGTCCTCCTTGGACCGTGATTCCATGACCAGTAGCTATGTGATGTCTTCTCTCCAATCGTGTGCTTTAATGCTTAGCCCTTGTGAGCTGCCCTACATGATCAAGGCATCTATGTAATTTACCTGTTGTTGCTATGCTGAGTTTGCTGGGATCCGATGGATTATGAGATTATGTTTAGATTGTGATGAGTTATATATTTGGTTCTCCTTTTAAATTATGTTCTCGAGTAATTCATGCATGTTCTCCTTTGCTTTTTATTGCTTTGGATGAGTAGTAGATTGTAACTCCAAGAGGGAGCGTTATGCATGATTGTGGGTTCATGACCCCTGATGTCTAGCTTGAGTGACAAACATGAGACTAGGGGATGTGTTGTTGCCACCAGGGAAAAAACAACGGTGCTTGTGACCACGGTTGCAAGGATTGTTTACCTTACACAAAGTTCGTTAACGCAGTTGTCCGTTGCTTTGAGTTTACACTTTGGGTGGGGCTCGCAACTTAATACCAGCGAGTAATTCTGGATAAATATCTCAAGGTGGATGATTAGAGAGTAGATGTTGATGGATAAATGGTCTACTTGTCTTGGCGTACTACCCATTACTTTTGAGCCTCTAACTTTCTTGTAGCATGATAAGCATTGCGGTGCGTTTATAATTCTGTCAATTGCCCAATTGTAATTTGTTTACCCAGCATAGTTGTTTATCGTCTTTTGGGAGAGAGACATCACTAGTGAACATCATGTGACTCTGGTCCATATTACCACCATTGTTTACACATCCACTATTTACTGCTTTTGTTTACTTTTCCGTTGCAATCACTATCGCTATTCCCATTTGTGTTTTGATCCTTTGCAAACTACTAGGCCGGAGAGATTAACAACCTCTCTGAACTCGTTGGGAGCAAAGTTATTTGTTGTGTGTGCAGGTCCACGTCTTCTTCTAGCGCCAGAGTAGCGGACACCTACTTATTGATCCTCGGAGTCCTCCTGGTTCGATAAACCTTACAGTCCCCGTGTAAGGGAAATCTGCTGCTGACTACACCTCAACCTTCCACTTTGGGTAACCAACGAGGGGCGGAAGTATATATATCAACTCGTCATCAAGCAAGTTTCAGGCGCCGTTGTCGGGGACTACAATCTTCAAGATAGGGGAGTTCCACACTATCTTTTACTTTTGCTTTTAGTCTTGTTAGTTTTCTTTCTAGTGTTTTCCTTAGAGTCTTATACCAAAAACCACATAAATATTAGTTGTTTTGTTCTTGCTTGTTATTGCTGCTATGGGTTCCACTGAGAACACCAAGTTGTGTGACTTCACTAGTCACAACAACAATGACTTTATCTGCACACCTATTGCTGCTCCCGCCACTGAGGCGACCTCCTATGAGATTAAACCTGCTTTACTAAACCTTCTTATGAAAGGTCAATTCTCCGATGCTGGAGATGCTGCTGCTTTGCACTTGAATAATTTTGTTGAGCTTTGTGATATGCAAAAGTATAAAGAAGTAGATGGTGATATTGTTAAACTTAAGCTTTTGTCCTTTCTCCTTGAGAGGAGGAGCTAAAGTGTTGCTTCAATCTTTGCCTAGGAATAGCATAGATTCTTGGGATAAGTGCAAGGATGCTTTTATTGGGAACTATTACTCGCTTGCTAAGATTATCTAGTTAAGAAGTAACATTATGAATTTTAGGCAACTGGATAATGAACATGTTGCCCAAGCTTGGGAACGCATGAAATCTCTTGTTAAGAATTGCCCTACACATGGTTTGACTACTTGGTTGTTTATCCAAACTTTCTATGCAGGATTGAACTTTACCTCACGAAATCTATTGGACTCGATCGCGGGAGGAACCTTTATGTCAACTACACTTGGTGCTGCCACGAAGCTATTGGACGAGATGATGACTAATTATTCTCAATGGCACACCGAGAGAGCTCCAACGGGTAGGAAGGTAAACTCTGTTGAGGAGATCTCCTCCCTTAATGATAAGGTTGACATGATGATGACTTTACTTACTAAGCAAGCTCCTATTGATCCTCATGATGTTCCTTTAAATTCTTTGGTTCCTCAACAAAGAGAGAAATTTGATGTGAATTTTATCTCTAGGAACAACTTTAATAATAATGCATATAGGAGTAATCTTGGTAGCAATCCTAGACTGTTCCCATCCACCAACTATGGGAACAACAAAACTTATCCTAGCAGCAAAAACTCCACTTCTGAATTAGAGAGCATGCTTAAAGACTTTATCACTTCTCAAAAAGCCTTCAACAAGAGTGTATAAGAGAAATTAGAAAAAATATATAGTCTCTCTTTCAAGGTAGACAACACAGCTCATGATGTAGAGATGCTTAAAATTAGAACTTCTCCCCTTGAGGAAAGGAAAACCACACCCATGAATGTTATCCAAGTCCAAATTAATGAGAACATTAGAATGCTAGCCAAACTTAAGGATAGATGGGCTAGAGAAAAAGAAGAGGAAGATAGGATTAAGAGCCTTCCTACACACACTACCCTTGCTACTATACAAGTTGTTGAGGATCTCAAAACTTTTAGCACCCATCACATCCCTAGTCCCAATGGACCTATTAATGATGATGCTAATACCTCAACTTTAGGACAAGAAGGTCCTTTGAACTTAGAGACTACCAAAATAATGAGATTAGATGACATCACCACCACTTTAATTAATGGTAGTAATCTTGTTTTCGATAATTGTAGTCTTTCTGAAGTAATCACTCTTCTGCAAAGAATGGCTAAAGGCCCCCACACTAGTACACTCAATAATGCCTTCACCGAGCATATTACCAATGCTCTTATCAAAGCTAGGGAGGAGAAGCTCAAGATAGTGAATTCTATTCCTAGAAAACTAGAAGATGGTTGGGATCCTATGGTCCAGATTAAATTGAAAAATTTCTCTTGCTTTGCTTTATGTGATGTTGGAGCTAGTGCCTCCGTTATGCCCAAAAGAATGTATGATATGCTTGATTTGAAACCTTTTGATGAATTTTCTTTTGGTGTTCATCTTGTTGATTCTTCCATAAAGAAACCTTTAGGGAGGATTGATGATGTTTTTATTGTTGTCAATGATAATTATGTTCCCGTTAATTTTCTTATTATGGACATTGAGTGTGATCCCTCATGTCCAATTATTTTGGGATGTCCTTTTCTCCGCACCATTGGTGCTATCGTTGACATGAAAAAAGGGACCATTAGATTCCAATTTCCCCTTAAAAAGGGAATGGAACATTTCCCTCGAAAGAAGATTAAGTTACCTTATGAGTCCGTTATTCGGGCAAGTTATTCTTTTGGAGTTGATAATACTTGATCTTTTTGCATCATACCTAGCGCTTGTTGGGAGGCAACCCAATTTGTTTTTACTTTCATTTTTAGTGGTCTTGATGCTTGTTGCTACTTTAGCAACATCATTGTATCTTTATTTTCAAGCTCTCTGCCAAGTTTTAGCCTTCGATTGCAAGAAAGTTCAAAAGTTGTGACATGCTGTCGAGGAACAGATTATGTCTGCTCGACGGAAAAATTCACCAAAATTCACCAGATCATCTTTCTGATCTGAATTGATTTGACAGTATGCTCTATATAATTGTATTTCTGTTGTCTGTTCTGAGTTTTTGGATTTGAGTTACAGAAGTGCCCCGAAAAAATTATTTACTACCTCTGGTTCTGTTTTCCCCAGATTGTGTCGTGTTTTGCCTTTTCATTGTTTTGCAAATCTTAAGCTTGCTTTTTCTTTGCAAAAACCTTTTGACAATCTTGAGAAACACTAGCTCTTCCTGAAAATCTTTGTTTCCAGTAGAGAATATATTATTTTATTATTGTCACTAACCACTCTAATCAGCTTATGATGAGTTTCGTATGAAGGGAGTTTTCAAGTATGCGATGGAAGATGATGAAAGAAGATCTAGGAGTGTCAAGCGCTCAAGCTTGGGGATGCCCCCATGCACCCCAAGAAATATTCAACAAGACTCAAGAGTCTAAGCTTGGGGATGGCCCCGTGCATCCCCTTCTCCATCAACAATCATCTGTTTGCCCTTCTCCATGTTGTATTTTTATCACTTCATATGTTATGTGCTATGCTTGGAGCGTTCCGCTCTTTACTTTTTAGTTTGTTTTAGTTTTACTTGTTGTTCATAACAATTTGGAACCTAGCCTTCTTTGTTTGGGAGAGATACATGCTCTACTCCACCCTAGAACACAACGTAGGTTTTCATGCTTATCTTTTTTGTGTGTTCTTTATCTTTTCATAGCTGTTGTCATGGTTAGCTCTTAGTTTTCATGTTTTATCTTTTTAAGAGATTTTATTTAGGTTGCTTTTGGAACTCTCTTGACTTATCATGCTTATCTTGTTTAGAGAGTTGGCTTGTCGCACTGAGTTGTGTGTCTTGCAGGAGTAGGTAACTGAGGCTGCTATTTAAGTATAGTAATAACTTGCAATAGTTTTGAGGTATTGATTTGAGTAATGTTTGGACTATTGGTGTCAATAGCTTGAGCCTATTAGTGATAGATGTCGTATTTTGGGAAATCCGTGTGTATTTTCAAAAACTAAAAAAATTAGTTGAGAACTCTAACTACTAGATGGATCTCTGACCTCTGGAGGGGTTGGAATATATAGAGTACCTTCACGTTATCATGGGTCGAGGATGCACAAGGATAACCGAACCCCCAAACACTCCTACTCGGGATACTTATCTCTTTGTGAATATCCTGACTAGATAGAGAGTTACCGATAATAAGTGCATGAGTTCTTCAGACTAATGTGAGTATTCAATTGTTGGCACTTCCACCATCCATATTTTGCAAGCCTCTTCGGTACCATGCATTGCCCTTTATCATCTTGAGAGTTGGTGCAAACTTCACCGGTGCATCCAAACCCTTGGCATAATACGCTCTGTCATCATAAGCCTCATTATATCCTTCCTCAAAACAGCCACCATACCTACCTATTAAGGCATTTCCATAGCCTTTCCGAGATACATTGCCATGCAACATCCACCATCTCATGACATGATTTTCATGTCATACATGCTTTTGTTGATCAAGGAGCCACATGCTAGTTGGGCCTTTCCCTTATTATTTCTACATGACGCGCTAGTTTCATTGCATATCCTGCTAGACTTGCACATGCATACATTTGCATACATCATGATAGTTTTCATTTGTCTTTATGTTCAGTACTTCTTATAAAGTGTGAAGATCTTTTTATTCTTGTAAAACAAATAGAGTGTTGCCCTTAAGTGAGGAAAATATCCCAAAGAGGACAAATTAAAAGATCACAAAAGAGGACACATGAAAAGATCCCAAAGAGGACAAATTAAAAGATCACAAAAGAGGACACATGAAAAGATCCCAAAGAGGACAAATGAGAGATAAATAGAAAGATCCAAAGAGGCCACAAAATAAAAGAAAAAAAAATAAAAAAAAGAGAGAAGGGGGCAACACTACTATTCCTTTTGAAAGATCCACACTCGTACTCCATTGTTATATTTGTACTCCATAGAGATTATCATTCATGCATAACTCAGTGGGCACCTTTACACTATAGAACTTGGCTTGTATATTCCAATGATGAGCCTCCTCAAATGAGCTCTAGGTCTTCATGAGCAAACAAGTTGTATGCACCCCCACTAGTTCCATTGGAGAGCTTACCTTAGCTCATATGTGCATCCGTTGCATGGCAATCCCTACTCCTCACATCATATCTATCATTTGGCGTTCTCTCGCCTATGTTTGTCCTCATTGATGTGAGCCTTTCACACCTTTTTTGTGTTCCTTCCCCATCATTATTCTCTTTGCCATTCTAAGTGCCAACATATCTTGCTTGCGCTCATCCATTGCATGAGTGCTCAAAGTCGAAAGGGAGAGGATCATTTTGATTTGTCCAAACCCATCTCCCACTTCTTGCACGCAAACACCAATTGGAGACATTCGAGTCACGAACAGCGAGAGCTCTTGCACCTTTATGTTCTTACTGTGCTATTTTCAATACTAAATATAGACTCTTGCTTGTTATTCTCTTGACCCGAATTGCATATCTTACTTGCTTTACTTTGAAGTTCTTATATGTGTGTTAGCACGTCACCACATAAATTATTTGTGTTATCATTTACCTACTCGAGGACGAGCAGGAATTAAGCATGGGGATGTTGATACGTCCCAAACATATCAATAATTTCTGTTTTTTCCATGCTCTTTTGGGTGACATTGTTATATGTTTTGCTATAGTTTCATACCTTTTTACACATATTTGGACTAACCTACTTACTCAGTGCACCCAGTGCGAGTTTCTGTCTGCTGATGTCTTTTAATTGCAAGGACTTTACCATAGAGCCCCAAAAATCCCAAGAAAAATATATAAAAATCAGAGTGACGGAAGCTTCACGAAGCACCAAGGTGGGCCAGAGGGGAGCCAGGCCTCACCCAGGCGGCCACCTGGCGCGGGCCCCCTCCTGGTCGCTCCACCAGGTCGTCTGGGCGGCTGGTCCACCCCCTGGCGCCCTTCTTTGGCCTATACTTAACCCTCGGATGGAAAACTCTAATGATATATCCAGAATCGCAAATGTCTCCACCGTTCCACCGCCGCGGCGCTTCTGAGATCAGGAGCACCAGAAGACCTCTTCCCGGCACCCTGTCGGAGGGAGGATTGACCTTCGGGAGCTTCTCCACCAATGGACGCTTCCCGGACGTGCCGTGAGTAGTCCTCCTTGGACCATGAGTCCATGACTGGTAGCTATATGATGTCTTCTCTCCAATCTTGTGACTCAATGCTTAGCCCTTGTGAGCTGCCCTACATGATCAAGGCATCTATGTAATTTACCTGCTGTTGTGATGCTGAGTTTGCTCGGATCTGATGGATTTTGAGATTATGTTCAGATTGTGATGAGTTATATATTTGGTTCTCCTTTTAAATTATGTTCTTGAGTAATTCATGCATGTTCTCCTTTGCTTTTTATTGCTTTGGCCGAGTAGTAGATTATAACTCCAAGAGGGAGCGTTATGCATGATTGTGGGTTCATGCCCCCTGATGTCTAGCTTGAGTGACAGAAACATGAGACTAGGGGATATGTTGTTGCCACCAAGGAGAAAACAACGATGATTGTGACCACGGTTGCAAGGATTGTTTACCTTACGCAAAGTTCGTCAATGCAGTTGTTCGTTGCTTTGAGTTTACACTTTGGGTGGGGCTAGCAACTTAATACCAACGAGATGTTCTGGATAGATATCTCAAGGTGGATGATTAGAGAGTAGATGTTGATGGATAAACGGTCTACTTGTCTTGGCGTACTGCCCATTACTTTTGAGCCTCTAACTATCTTGTAGCATGATTAGCATTGCGGTGCGTTTATAATTCTATCAATTGCCCAACTGTAATTTGTTTACCCAGCATAGTTGTTTATCGTCTTTGGGAGGGAGACATTACTAGTGAACATCATGGGACTCTGGTCCATATTACCACCATTGTTTACACCTCCACCATTTACTGCTTTTATTTACTTTTCCGTTGCAATCACTATCGCCATTCCAGCTTGTGTTTTGATCCTTTGCAAACTACAAGGCCAGAGAGATTGACAACCTGTCTGAACTCGTTGGGAGCAAAGTTATTTGTTGTGTGGTCAGCTCCACGTCTTTTGCTAGCGCGAGAGCAGAGGACACCTACTTGTTGATCCTCGGAGTCCTCCTGGTTCGATAAACCTTATAGTCCCCGTGTAAGGGTAATCTTCTGCTGACTACATCTCAACCTTCCACTTGGGGTAACCAATGATGGGCCAGAAGTATATCCATCAACTATTCATCATCGGCCTATTCGTTTCTGGATGTGATGCATATATACACATGATTATTGCCGTTAATATCGCATAATTATCCTTTTTCTATTTGTTTATGGATGTGATGCCTATATACACATGATCATTGTTGTGAATATCGCAAAACTATCCTCTTTTCTATAAATTGCCGAACAATAATTTGTTTAACCACCGTATGCTATTTTTTTCATGAGAGATGTCATTAGGGAAAACTATGGCCCCGTGTCTATTCACCATATATTTACAAAACCTTCAATACCTTGTTGACATTTACTTGTTTTTATTTTATTTTGAAATTTACAATTATTTACAAATATATACACATCTCACTTGCTTGCAAATAATGAGACCAAGGGCACTGACAACCCTCTCCCCGTGTTGGGTGCCAGTTGTTTGTTGTTTTGTGTGTAGCCACTGAAGGTGGTTGTTGTTGATATTCCTATTGGTTCGATAAACCTTGGTTTCGTAAACAAGGGAATACTTACCCATATTGTGTTGCGATAACTCGTTCCTCTTCACGGAAAACCCAATGGAGATCACAAGTATCACTACTCATGTTGTCTCCTTTGTGAAGCGCGCCTGAGCGGGCGTGTGAGGGTGCACCGCAGGGGTTTGTCTGGGTGGGCACGGCGGTCTCCTTCGCTCGCTCCCCTAGAGGCTCATCAGCCCCAGGGGGTCCTTCTCCTCCTCCACCTCTCGCCTTCCCAGGAACAGTGGGTGCGATGTGGAACTCATCCCCATCACCGTCATCATTATCGTCACCCAGCCAGAGTTGACGGCACGCTGGTGGCGATGGCGGGGGCGGCGAGGACGATTCACCACTGCTCTCCTCAATGGAGTAAGAGGCGTCGCTCTCGTCGGAGGTAGACCCCGTCTCCGAGGGGTTCTCGAGCTCCTCGAGATCCATTTCGATCAGCCCCCATTAGCTGAACTAGGGCATCATAACGACGAGATCGGCCTTGTTGGTCCAACAGTACAGAGGGCGCTCGTCCTTGGGTATCTCCTCCGTTGCCCCTGGGAACAAGACTTCCCAAGCTTCGGCCACTGATTTGGTCGAGAGACCATTTTGCGCCAGCCGGATCTTGTTTTCGACCCCGGTGATCTCCCACACCGGGTGCGAGAGCTTCTAGAGGGGTGCGATGTGGCGGATGAGGAACTTCTATGAACTATGCCAGCCATGAGCCCGGCCTCGCACAGCTCCATCAGCCTTGCCAAGATTGGCTCCAAGCTTTGTCATTGAGCTTGTTGTGCTCCCAACCGGGGGTCTTCTTGGTTGGCTCAGTTGGCACCGTTAGGAGGGAGCTGGTGCGTCGGGCATTGATATAGACCCAGCATGACCTGAAGTTCTCCACCTTCTTCAGGATCTTCATGTTGATGAAGACCTTGCGCATCTCGTCATCTATGCGGAAGGAGGCACCTTCTGGGCGGTGGTTCCCCGTGGAGATCCGCACACTGTAAAAAGTTCAGAAGAGCGCCACGGCCAACAGCACTCCCGGGAAGGCTTCGCAGAGGTAAATCAAGAGGGAGAGGATGGGGACGAAGTTGGGGTGAATGTGGAGCAGACAAATCTTGTAGTGCTACAAGATGGCGAGGAGGAAGTCAGATAAGGGAAATACCAACCTGATGAAGTGTGAGTGGAAGAAGACAAGGATCATCGTAGGCCTGAGGTCGAGTTGCGGGTGCGAGCCTGAAAAGATCTCGGTGTGGTCGCCCTTGCAGTGTTCAAAGGCTACCAGAGGGCGAACCATGGCCATCTCACTATCGCTGGTGATGGTGGACAGCAGCAAGGCCGGACGGAGCTCTACCACGCGGGGCTCTCTTGCTGGAGGAGGCCTTGTGGTTGCGGGTTTCTTGCCGGTGGACATGGCGCCGGAGAAGGATGGAAACTTGGAGGAGAAGAAGTGGAGAAAATTCTCGTACGTTTGATAGAGGCCAAGATTGGGATGGCGGAGCAATGATGTGATTGCGCCCTGTGCGAGAAGGGTTTATCGCCATAACAACAATTTTGAGGCATCATGGGGGGAATGGGGGCATCCCACCCCATAAAAACCTCCACTTGTTGCCTCTGGGATCAGAAGTTTGATGAGCCCCGCATCATTTCGCCCATATGGAACATCGACTCTCTTGGCTTGGGGGCTACTATTGGCCCATTGGGAACCAGGGTACCACGACCCATCAGTCATTGTCCCTAAGGATGACACTTGGGCCAGCCCATGGAGTATGTCCCTTCTCTGGCCCTCCCCCTTGCCTCCAATATATAGTGGAGGGGGGGAAGGGCTGCATACACCAATTCCTATGCCCCGATGGCAGCACTCCCTCTCCTGGTACTCGTTTTCTCCTCATATCGCATCTACGACAACGTTTGGTGAAGCCCTGTCGGGATTGCTCCACCATCATCTTCACCATGCTATCGTGCTAGTTGTGATCACATCTACTTATCCGCCCTCGCTTGCTGGACTAAGAAGGAGGAGACATCATCGAAGCACACATGTGCTGAACGCAGAGGTGTCGTCTGTTTGGCGCTAGATCGGGGCGGATCGCGATTGAATCGTGAAGACGTACGACTATATCAATTGCATTTCTAAACGCTTCCACTTAGAGATATACAAGGGTATGTAGGTGCACTCCCTATCTCGTAGCTATACATCTCCATGAATAGATCTTGCGTGTGCATAGGAAAATTCTATTTCCCATGCAAGGTTCACCAATAGTAGCATCATGAGCTAGGTTAATGCATAGATGATATGCATGAGTAGAACACAAAGTGTTTGTGGGCGTTGATGTTCAGATTGCTTACCTCCTTAGTCTTATTTTGATTTTGCATTATTGTCGGATGAAGCTGCCCGAACCAACATTACTTGTCCTCATACAAGAGACCGGTTCCATCGATTGACATGTGACTTGTTTGCATAAAGGTGGCTAGTGGGTGTCTCTCTCTCCCACTTTAGTTGAATTGGATTCAATAGAGGCAGTCCTTGTAGAAGGTTAAAAGGCAACATGATTATCATCATTGTGTCTTTGCGTAGGTAAGAACGGTTCTTACTAGTTGCTCATAGCAACCATGTAAAACTTGCAACAACAAAATAGAGGACGTCTGACTTGATCTTCGGTGAATTTTGTGATGTGATATGGCCAAGACATGATTTCATACATTTCATGTATGAGATGGTCATGTTTTGTAATAGTTATCACGACTTGCATGTCAATGAGTACGACAGCTGGCAGGAGACATAGGGTTCACTGGTGCAGCGACGTGCTACACAAACGGTTTTTAACCCCTTTCCGTGACGTCATTTCAAACCGTCGCCTAGGGAGTGTGGGAGATAAGGGGGTCCTTCCCACATGACCCGGAAATCGTCACGGATAGGTCCTCCAGTCACACACGCTGCACAAAATGAGCTCGTATGCGATCGGGCTAGCCATCGCATAAAATTATACAAGCCCAATCATTTCCTTTTTAAGAATGTTTTTGTTCGTATGTACATCCCACATTGTGAATCCCAGACAAACATTTCCCTTCACACGTACATCGCACACAATTTTCGGCACCAAATCGTCTATGATAGCGTTTCCATTGCAAATGATATTATCAATTTTATCGTTTGCGTTCTTGAATGCATCATGCACTATGCATAGAAGAAATTGTGTGGCATAGGCTATCCATCGCAAACACTTTTTATGTGAAAATATTTGTGCAAGGAGGCCTAACACAAACAGTTTTCGAGAGGAAGTCATGTGTGATTGTTCATTGATCCAACACATTTTCGTCCGTGTTGTCTTAGGCCATCACCCACGATGTTTTCTCAATAACCGTTTGCAATAGAGAAGCCCAATTAACAGGCTAATTGGCCTATTATTAATAATCCATTTATAAATCAAATTAAAATTTCATATTAAGCACACAATATATTTCATCGTATTACAGAACTAGGATTTCGTAATTGAAATACATCAGAGTACAATATCATGTAGCTTCAGCACTCAGTTACACCATATAGGCATATAGCTAGCTACCCCATTACACAACTGCACCAGCACCAAGTTTCACATGCAACATCTATAACCTTTGGAAATTAACATCATAGATAGTAGATAGACAGATGAATCTCATCTGGAAAAATCCTGAAGAGAAAGGCGAATATTGAGCCCTCGTTGATGTTGAAAGTCTTTACAACTTTAGGCCAGTGCGTGTGGATGATTGACCATCCATCCTTCGTCCTCTTCACGAAGACTTCAAAATTGTATCGTGGGTGTTGTATCAGTAGCTTCCTCGCATTCTGACCATACATCTGGTTTGAGAGGTAATCATTAGTGAAGTGCCTTGGAACGATGCTTTGCATCCTAGGGCCGGTTCTTTATTAAATCCCTATATGACACCCTACCAAAGGGACCGACCGTTGATATAGCTAGAGGGCTTTGGAAGGCTGTGATATCCCCAAAGATTAAAATCTTCTTGCGACAAATGTTTCGTAATCACCTTCCCACTTGTAAAAATGTAGCCAAAGGTAATGGCCTTTTCCGACAGGTCATGTTCCCTTTGCACGATGGCCGATGACGCTAACCACATCTTATTCTGGTGCGCTTTGGCAAGGTTCGTGTGGAGTGCCCTTCGTGATGCTTTCGTGCTAAACTGGAACCTCTCCTCTGCGGCCGACCTCCCCAATATCATTCGTGCTGAACGTGGTGGCTTTGCTAGGATCGTGTGGCATAGCGTAGGGGCACTCTTATGGGCTATTTGGAGTACTCGCAACAAATTTACTATCGAACACCGCTTTCCATCTCACGCGGCAGATGTTATTTTCATATACCACCTCTTTCTCCAGTCCTATATATGAATGGGGAAATGGCGTGATCATGACAACATGCAAGAAGCTTTGGAGAAGATCAAGAACATACAAATCCTTGCGCGCCAGCCGACTCTGTCTTCTTAATTTTTTGCGTGAGTCTGAGTGCTCCCTGCTGCTGTTGGGCATATGTGGCCCTGCTAATTTCTATTTCGGTTTGCCGAATTGTCTTGTGAACCATGTGGTTTTATGTCACCTTATGTGAATGTTGCCTATGTCGGCTTTATTAGTTTAAAGTCATACTCTTCTTGTGTCTTTGTTCTAAAAAAGGAAGCACACAACAGACACCACACGGGCTATCTTGCTGGAGCAGAAGCGACTGCTCTACTTGCGTTCAATTTCCTACGTGTAGGTCTCCTTACTACTGTGTGGACTCTTCAAAGTTGTCCTCTCATCCTCCTTCAGTCAAGTAAAGAATCCATGGATTGCCTTCTCAACTTTCTACGATTTGTCTTTGGGATGAGTAGCAATCAATGTATATGTGTTGGTTTGTATCTATGGGGTACCAGGTCATGCCAATGAAGAGAGGAGAGGAAGGCGTTGGTGTTGAAGATGCAGGAAGACTATTTCTCTCGCATATATATATAACTTCATGCCAGTTTGTAGTATTTGTCGGCCCAGTGGAAACCAAGGTGCCACGGCCCATCTATGTGTCAGGTCAGGATGCAACATTGGGCCCACCCGAGAAGGATGATCCTACCGTAGCCGCTCCTGAGAGAGTTGCTTCATGAGGGACAAGAACCTTTGAGGGTGAGCATAGCCCTATTGGGCCTGTGAGGTGCCAAGAGGCCTGATGAGGTGTCCCTCGTGAGGTGGCCTTGCAAGGCAGGTTGTATGGAGTTGGTCGTGTCACATGGCCCACGTCACAAAGGTGATTCCCATGATGTCTGGGTAAGGGCAAAGGAGCAAGAGTAAGGCAGATTCCATTCTGGTGATAAGGGAGTTGTGGGGGATGCTTCTCCCAAAGCAAGTCCCAACATGTTTCCTATCTAGTGTAAGAAGATCAGGACGGATGTGCATTGCGGGAGGGAGGTCACCGCCGAGCCCATGAACGCGTCATGAAGGGCACTTTAGCCGGCGGAGACCACCTTTTGTCAGGATAATACTTAGCTCTTGTCCCCCTATGAATTTCCACCGATATTTTCATGAAAGAGGACCAAGGCACTACAAAGGGGGAGAGACACTTCCATGTAAAGGGATTGAGCCATTCTACCCCCCCCCCAAACTCGTAGACCTCGAGCACAACTATTCTTCACAAAGCAATCAAACACCAAGAAGGAGTAGGGTATTACACCACACAATGACCCAAACTGAGGTAGCTCACGCGTTTTTGTCGTGTCCGGCGAGCATAAGCAAGCTCATCGTCGATCTTACTATTCCGGCTGTTTAGTTGTAAGTAGTCAAGCCAGTCCCCAGTGTTCTAATCTTATTCGCGGACAAGTTCTTGGATGCAGATCCTAGACTATAACATTTGGTGCGCCAGGTAGCGGGACTTGCCGTCTTCGCACTGCCAAATGCAACGTCAATCTTGACATGGATGAAGCCTCCATTCACCCTGAACGTGCCGCACGCCGAGCTTTCACCAGGGTTCACGGATCTCTCACCGCCTATGGTGGCTCAGGGAGGCGTACTCAGCCACCACTAAGCCAGTGGGGGAGAATCTCACCACCTCCATCCACCCGTTGGCGAACGGGTAGGCGTGCGTCCGCACCGCACCACCTCTTCGCTTCCATGGTGCGGCACCCCCGCACCGCAAGCTGCGCTGCTCATGGTGCAAGAGCTACTGTTCTACCACCCCATTGAAGACGCTTACGATTTTGTACGTGACGGCCCAGCGCCCTCATGCTCTCTGCGAGCTCCACCATCGCACGTCGGCCGCTCTGAGCACGACACTCCTCCTATCCTCCACCACCAACACTTGAGGCAGTGGAGTGGTGCCCCGCTCTACGCATTCTGGCCCCATCTCACGTGTCGGCCACACCGGCTGACAACAGTGACAGCTGTCACATCGTCTGTCGCATGCCCCCAGATGTGTGCGCCGCCCTAGAGAAGGCGCCAAACAAATAGTACGTCGCTCCATCAGGGCGCCAGGGCCACATGGCCCCCCGAAGGAGGTGCAACCTCCATCAGGGGCTACCTGGCTCTCACACCCAAGCTTGGTCGCGTGGTGTTTCGCGATAAGTTCAAGCCGGAGCTCACTCCCCACTGCGATGGTAGCACCAGCCCCACGGAGTTCCTCCTGCTCTATACCCTCAACGTCCAGATTATGCGAGGCGGCGACCGGGTCATGGCGTACAATTTTACCATGGCCATCAATGACGCCACGTGCTCGTAGCTCATGAGCCTCCCCAAAGCATCCAACTCCTCGTGTGAAGAACTGTGCAATCAGTTCAGCACCAACTTCGCGGGCACGAGAAACCGTCCTCTCACACTGAACGACCTGTTGGTCGTGCGCCAGTGCCAAAGTGAGTCCCTCCATAAATTTATTCAACATTTCAGCCAGGTGCGCAATAGGATCCCGAAGACCTCCTATGCCGCACTCCCCTATCACATCACCAATGGCGTCACAGACGTGAAGATGTGCGAGGATATCTTCGTCGGGGAAGAGCTTGACTCCTCGGTTGTGGCACTCCGATTCCACGAATCGGATTACCAGTGCTTCCAATCCAGAGATCATGTCTTCTGGAAACACTCAACAACTTGACACAGAGTAGAACTGACTTTATTGATAGCATAATGTTACAAGAGCATATCTTACAATGATAGCGAGGCCAAAGGCACCCTTGGTGCAGCACAATATCTACATTATCTATGAGACATAGAGGGGCCTCGAAACTACTAAGTACTTCTACGGCGTAGCGGAATATAGCGGCAACTCCATACACAGGGACACTGTTGTGGACACTTCCTAGTACGCATCATCAGGACCTCCGTACTCGGCTTCTCCTGCATCTGGCATGATACGCTAGGTGAGTACTTTGAATGTACTCGCAGGCTCATAATAACCAAGCAATGCAGCAAACAATAGCATGGCAACAAATTATAAATAGTACCACTTGACTTTATAACAACCACTTACTCATGTTCGGGGTTGTCTCACAACCACCGGAATGCTCATCAAGCATCTCCACTCAACTGGAGAGTTCTTCCATCATTACTAACATCCACACGGGTGACCATCTACTGAGGTCTGGTCGGGCCATCCATTACCGTGGACACGGCTATTCGAATAGCTTTTACACTCTGCAGAGGTTGCACACTTTACCCACACTCTGGAGCACAGACCTCGTGATCCCATTCGGGTGGACCAGCATTGCTCCAACGCAACTTGCCTGACCCGTGACTCTCTCATCATATCCCCGGCAACCACTCCCTTCCGGAGTCCTACCCTGGGTGGCCCTGTGTCCTCACGACACCTGTGTCCTCATGACACCTGCCACCGTCGTGGCCAAACAAACTGTCCCAAACGGGGACGAGCCCAACTCAACTTAACTGGGCTCACAGAGTTATCACCGCCCACCAGGCCAAGGTGGCATGCGTGCATAACCCTCCCTCTTTGGGGCATATCAGTGAGAGATCACGCGGACAGCCCAAGTCACGACCTTCCCATACCGGCAAGAGGTGGTTGTACGGTTATGCCCGATCAGGTTACTCATGATCATCCACCATATCATAGCAACCATAGTAACTCATAATCATAAGCATACATCTCTATATGATCATTTATTATATCATTATTTTCTTAGCAAGTTAAGCAAGTTTTATGCATGAGGATGTGAGCTATGCTATGCAAAACTACATCACATGGATATGATGGCTTGCCTTGATCAGTGGGGTTGTTCAAACACTCCTGGTCTTCAAAGCTTTCCTCTGAAAATGTATTTGAAATAGCAAAAGAAAAGGAAAAGCATTAAAAAACTTTTTATTAACCAGAAATTCTATGAGTGTGGGAAAAATACCAAAATTTACCAGATTGTAAAGAATTTCAATACAAACCCAATGCAAAAAGAATCAAGTGATTTGGACTTGTAGATAAAAAGATTTAAATGATCAAAGTTTCTGTTAAAAACTGAGATAAATAAAAGAAAAGAAAACCTGGAGGGCCACGTCAAAGGCGTAAAGTGGAGGGGCGCCACCACTTAACGCTTCGGCCGCAGGCCACAGCCCCTGGCAGGTGGGGCCTGCCCTTTTAAAACAAAGAGAGAGGAGGGGGAACAAAGGAGCGCGGCTCACCGACGACGCTCACCGACGATAGGGACGGCGGCGAGGCTGGGAGATGACGGGAATGGAACGGGCGCTCGACGGAGATCCTCCCTGTACCCGTAGCTCCTCCGGAGGTGGACGGACGGTGTCGCCCCTCTTTCTCCGTCGGGTGGAGGCTACGGTGGTTGTCGACGGTGATGGTTCCGGCAGGGATTCAACTCACTGACGGCTCGAGAAGCACTAGAGGGACCCAAGGAACACACTGGTGGCTTTGGATTGGACTGGGGAGGGGCGGAGGAGGCTGGCGACAGAGGGGATTTGGCGGCGGAGCAACTCGCCGGAGCTGAGGGAGACAAGCTCCCGACTCTTGCTGGGGGCTCTAGGGATAATCCGAAGGTGGAGGAGAGGGGTGGGAGCTAGGAGGGGTTCGGGCAGCGCCTTAAATAGGCCAGCGACGAGCGCTGCCGAGCTCTCTCGAAGCAGCGAGGCCCGGGCTTGCCAGTGGACAAGGACGGCGAGCTGGCTGTCGCGGCGCGGTGGTGAGGTCATGGAGGAGGTCACGGGAGCGACGGGCCGGGTCCGGAGCCATTAATGGCGTGCGGACGACCACAGTGGCCGAAGCCCACTGTGTTACCCGCAGTGGAGCTTTGCCGGGAGCGCCGGCGGCCTTCCCCGGCGAACCAGAGGGTTCGGGAGGTGCCACGCGGCTACCAGGGACCTCGTCGGCGCTTCAGACAAGGGGGGGCAGTGATTGACGGCTCGGGATGGCTCGGCTGTCACTGGAGCTGCGCAGAGCGCGCTCTACGGCATGCCAGCACCGTGCTCACCACGGTTGTGGCCACCCTGATGCCACGCAAGCCTTCACACCATGTCCATTGCGTCGACCAGCCTTCCATTAGTCACCATCCACTTCTTGCCTGAGCATACAAGCTGTGCTGCGACTAGGAAAATCATCAACAGGTTCTGCCAGCAGACTTTGGGTTGATCTGGAGCTCAACAGGGTTGGGATAAGAGCAAACTAAGATGTCTAATGGAATCAGCATAGAAAAGACTCTAAACTGGCAAATTTTGGCCAGGTTTAAAGATCAAATGAATATAGCTCCTTTATAAACCACCTTTTTGGTCCAAATCAAAAATGAGCTCCTAGCACTCAATTGCAAGCTCTGCTACCAGTGTCTTTTGGTGGGGAAGTGTCATTTGGTGGTGCACACATGCCCAAAAATTTGCAGCTCCATTGTGCACACCTAGCTGGCACTTCCTTCACAAAGGTCCTGTTTTAGCAGAAACTTAGCAGAGTGGTTTTTCCCAAAATTTGTACTGGACCATGGGATGTTTTTACATATTGGAACCATATATGATCCCTAGTAACTACTAAAATTTATTGGGAATTTTTCAAAACAGGAATCATAGGGTTGCTTCACAAAAGGATAATTCTGGTCAGATAATAAATAATTATTCTGGCCATAATTATCCATTGGTCAGAGAAATGTTTTTGCATATTTTGAAATCATATAGCATTGAGAAGATGTTGCAAAAGTTTTGGGTCTTAAAGCTCATCCAAGCTATAGGTTGCTTCACAACCCATAGTGATGGCATAATTCCCAAAATAGAAAAAGAGAATTACTTAATGAAAGAAAATATTGCAAATAAATCTTAGAAGGGTTTTAGTATGAAGCAAATGGTTTTGGGTTGTTGGAGACAAGAATTCAAAGATTTCTTAATCCAAATTGCTTTGAGAACTTGAAAATCCACCAAATTGGAAGTGCTTTTCAAAAATATTTTGAAAAGAAAAGTTTTGAAAAATCAGGGTGTTACAAACCTACCCTCCTTAGGATGAATCTCGTCCTCAAGATTCGGTCGCTCTGGGAACAAGTATGGATATGCGGATCTCAAGAAATCTTCTCTCTCCCATGTAGCTTCTTCCTCAGTATGGTGTTACCATAGTACTTTATAAAACTTAAGCACCATACTCCTGGTGGTTCTTTCCGTCTCATCCAAGATTCTGACAGGTTTCTCCTCATAGGTCAGATCCTTAGCCAATTCTAGCTCACTCATATCTGCTTGCTTAATTGGAGGTGCAATACACTTTCTTAGCTGTGAGATATGAAAGACATCATGCACATCTGACAATTCGGGTGGTAGCTCTAACTGGTAGGCGACTCTGCCTCCTCCTACCATCACTAGAAAGGGACCAATATGTCTCGGTGCGAACTTTCCCCGTGTGCGAAACCTTCTTACTCCTTTCATAGGGGTTACTCGGAGATAGGCATATTCTCGTAGTTCAAAGGTCACTTCTCGCTGTTTTGGATCATAGTAACTTTTCTGGCGGGACTTGGCTGCTTGAAGGCGTTCCTGAATATCCTTGACGTGTTTCTCGGCCTCCAGCATCAAGTTAGTTCTGAATATGCGACTGTATCCTGACTATGACCAATTCAACGGGGTTCGGCACTTCCTGCCATACAATGCTTCAAAGGGTGACATCTTCAGGCTGGTCTGATAGCTGTTGTTGTAGGAAAATTCTGCATAGGGTAGGCTATCTTCCCATTTGGCCCATGGGTGAGGGCACATGAGTGAAGCATGTCCTCTAGTATTTGATTTACTCTTTCTATTTGTCCATCCGTCTGAGGGTGGTATGTCGTACTGTGCTTTAACATGGTGCCCAAGGCCTGGTGAAGTCATAGCCAGAATGGTGAGGTGAATAGAGAGCCTCTATCTGATGTGATAGACTTGGGTACCCCATGTAGGCTTACTATCCGGGACATGTATAACTGTGCCAGTTGATTGGCGTTGAAAGTAGTCTTTACCGGAATAAAGTGAGCTACTTTCGTGAGCATATCCACTATGACCCAGATAGCATCATTGCCTCTTATTGACTTGGGTAGTTCGACAATGAAGTCCATGCATATGTCGTCCCACTTCCATTGGGGAACCGGTTAAGGTTGTAGTAATCCCGCGGGCTTTTGGTGTTCCGCCTTAACCTTGTTGCATATATCACAGCAGGCGACATAGTATGCTATATCCTTTTCCATCCCTGACCACCAAAATGTCTTTCTCGGGTCTTGGTACATCTTCATACCTCCTGGATGAATAGAATATGTGGAATCATGCGCTTCTCTGAGTATTTGCTGCCTCAGGCTGTTTTGGTCGGGGACGCATATCCGTTTTTTGAACCATAGGATGCCTTGGTCATCTACTCGGAAAGATTTGTCCCTCCCTTTTGGCAGTGACCCTTTGATCTTCTCGATTCCCTTGTCTGATTCTTGATCTTTCTTGATTCCGTCTATGAGGGTAGGGATAATTTCCAGGGTCTTTGGGGAAATTGGACCGCATAATATCATGTTGAGACTAATGAACTCTTCTTGTAGTCTTGGATGCATATTTTCCAGTAATGCATTTATCGTGATTTGCTTTCGACTAAGAGCGTCTGCAACCACATTAGCTTTCCCCGGATGATAGTTGATCCCAAGGTCATAGTCCTTGACGAGTTCAAGCCATCGTCGTTGCATGAGGTTCAGATCGGGTTGGGTGAAAATATACTTCAGACTTTTGTGGTCCGTATATATCTCACACCGTTGCCCAATGAGGTAATGCCTCCAAATTTTTAGGGCATGAACCACAGCTGCTAGCTCCAAGTCATGAGTGGGGTAATTCTCTTCATGAGGTCGTAGCTATCGGGATGCATATGCTACAACCTTCCATTCTTGCATCAGCACACACCCAATTGCTCATCGGGAAGCGTCACAATAAATGTCAAAACTCTTGTGAATATCTGGGAGGATTAAAACAGGTGCGGTCGTTAGCCTTGTTTTTAACTCCAGGAAACTGCTTTCACATGTTGTCGTCCATACGAATCTCTGGTTTTTCTTGAGCAATTCCGTCGATGGTTTGGCTATCTTGGAAAAGCCTTCTATGAATCGTTGGTAATAGCCTGCCAATCCCAGGAAGCTGCGAACTTCCGTCACCGAGACTGGTGTCTTCCAATTTAGCATTGATATTACCTTACTGGGGTCGATAGCCAAACCTTTCTCTGACAGGATGTGTCCCAAAAATCCCATTTTCTTCAGCCAAAACTCGCATTTACTGAACTTAGCATACAGTTGATGGGATCTCAGTCTTTCCAAGACAGCACGGAGGTGACGCTTGTGATCCTCTTCGTCTTTAGAATATATCAGTATATCATCAATGAACACTACCATGAACTTGTCTAGGAAATCCATGAAGACCTTGTTCATCATACTCATGAAATAGGATGGAGCATTTGTCAGAACAAATGACATGACTGTGAACTCATACAGGCCATATCGGGTAGTGAACGATGTCTTGGGTATATCTTCCTTTCGGATTTTGAGCTGATCATACCCAGTCCTGAGGTCAATTTTGGAGAACACTTGTGCTCCACTCAACTGGTCGAATAGGTCATCGATGCGTGGTAGTGGGTACATGTTCTTAATAGTGACCTCATTTAGCTGACGATAGTCTATGCACATTCGCAAACTTCCATCCTTCTTTTTGACGAACAGTACTGGTGATCCCCATGGTGAGATGCTTGGGCGAATGTATCCTTTTTGTAGTAATTCGTCCAACTGTTTCTTCAGCTCTACCAATTCTGATCCTGGCATACGATAGTATTTCTTGTAAATTGGGGCGGTACCGGGAACTAATTCGATTGCAAACTCCAACTCCTGGTCCAGTGGCATTCCTGGCAATTCCTCGGGGAATACATCTGGAAATCACATACCACTGGAATCAAGTTCATATCCATGACATCTGCTTGGTATGCCATTCCATTCCTTGTCTTCATGTTGTTGGTGATAAACTGGACGGTTTTACCAGCCGGATTAACCAGTGTCACAGTTCTATTGGCACAATTTATGCACACTTGATGGGGTGTCATCCAATCCATCCCTAGTATTACATCTAATCCCGAGGATTCAATGGCAATTAGCGTAGCTGGAAAGGTAACTCCTTGTATCCATATTTCCAGATCCCGGTATACGAGATTTGTTCTGAGCATGGAGCCAGGGGATTGTACCACCATGATTTTATCCAATAATGAAGGGGAAAAATTGGTGTATGGCGGCAAAACTCTTCGAAATAAATGAGTGGGAAACCCCGGAAACAAATAAAACTATTGCTGGTATGTTGTTAACGGAGAACATACCGATGACGACTTCCGAAGCTTCGCATGCTTCTTCGGCAGAGATATGGTAGACGCGTCCTTGGGTAACCTTAGAGTTAGGGAGGCGTACAATAGTGTTGATCTGCAGTTTGAGGTCGGCGGATGGCTTTCCGCCATTGGTGGGGCACTGCTTTGCATAGTGTCCACTTTGGCCGCAAGCGAAACAGGTATTGTTGCAGCGACAATCCTCTAGCACTGGTTGTTTGCCGAACACCTTCTTCTGGCTCACTTGCTTGTTAGTGTTGTTACTGTTGTTCCAAGTGGGCTTGTAGACAGTGGTGTTTGGCTGCCAGGTACGCAGCTTTTGTGCAATCTGCTCCTTGTTGTCCTTCTTGGGTTCAAACTTTCTCTTGCGGTCATCGTATCCAGTCTTAAGCTCTCGCTCGGCAATGAAAGCTTGGTTTACCAGCGTCTGGAAGTCTTGAAAGTCCAGCATACAAAGTTTACAATGAAGGGCATGGTTAAGACCGCCTAGGAAGCGATCAACCTTCCTTTCCTCAGTGGATACATCATGGGTAGAGTATCATGCCAGATTGTTTAACTTGTTCAGATACTCGGCTAATGTCATGTTTCCTTGCGTAAGGGCAAGGAATTCTCTTTGCTTCACCTTCATAATACCCGTGGGAATATGATATTTGCGGAATGCTTCCTTGAAAATTTCCCATGTAATCTCTTCTCCAGAGGGCCATGTTATCTTAGTATTATCCCACCATATAGCTGCTGGCCCTTCTAGGTAGTGAGTGGCAAAGGGAACCTTGTGAGCTTCCTCACAACGGGCTATGTCTAGCTTCTTCTCCATAGTCCTTATCCACTCGTCGGCTTCAATCGGATCCGCAGCTTGACCAAAATTGGGCGGCTTAGTACGTTGGAAATCTGACAACCTGGATCGTGCCCCGTTGTGGTTGTTCTGGCCTACCATAGCTTGCATGGTTCTTAGGAATTCCATGAGATCCCGATTCCTCTTTTCCTCAAACATTCTCATGATCTGCTCAGTACTTGGTGTCTGGGGTGGTGGAGGTGGTAGGTCTTCTGGTGGTTGACCTGCCTGCCTGGCACACCGACGGATGGGGGTTCCATCATTGCCTTGGCTACAGCTCCCTTTCATCATAAATTATTGTTCCCATTGCAAAGTACCGAATCGATGACCAACATCCATAAGGGAAAAGCATGGTCATAAAACACCAAAGAAATCCTCATGAAAGGCAAATAAGAAAATAACACAACTATACAATGCACATTAACATCACATCTGGCAAGCTAGTAGGGGAACATATCATGGCTAGACTGCTCACATGACAGTTGACATATGCAAAGATGCATGCTCAACAACTCCAACCTCGGCTCTAGTGGCGCGGATGGCACAAACACTGGAAGACATCCGACTCCTCGACGTCTAATCCTGAGTTAGAGTCTGAACTGATGATGTTGACCTCAATCTCCGGAGCAAAGGCTACGCGGCGATGCTGACGAGACGGTCCTGCCTCTGAAGGAGCACGATGCCTCAGCATCGGGGCAGTAGGAGTGGCAAGGAGTGAGGCCCACTCAGAATGAGTCTCACGGCGACTGCCAGCTGAAGTGCATGGCGGTGCTGAAGAATTGGCCGGAATCTCAAATCCAGGTCGTGGAACTGGTGGTGCATGTGGGGTGGAACAGAAGACTGAGTGGGGTGGCACTGCAGTTGCAATGACAAGTGCCGCCCAAAGACGGGATAGCTCCTCTGCCAGGGATACGATCGTATGATAGATGGCGCTCACATAGCGAGACAGCACAACAGTCGCATGGGCACATGACGGGTCTACGGGAGCAAAAATGACTCGCCCTGTCAAAGGCGACAAGGTGGGGTAATGGAAGAAACCTGGAGGAGTCTGCATCTCCACCTCGTGCTAGCGCAAGTCAGTCAGAGCCTCCACTGCAGCAAACTGGATTGCCATCTCTGGAGTAGAAGCCGTTCCGCCCTTAGTAGAGCGAGAATAGCTGCCAATATACGAGCTGACAACCACGTAGGCCTGAGCATGGAACTCGTACACGGACTCGGCAAGGTGATCCCAAAACACCTGGTACACTGGTTCCTCGCCATGCGGGTATAGTCGAAACCAGACGTTCCGTAGCATTGCTGGGAAGGAGGATGGTGCAGGCTCATACTGAAAATGATACGGAACTGGTTCCATCTACACTCACAAAGCCAAAGGTTAGTAACACAATGAATCATGATGCATGCCATGCAACAATCAAATGCAGCATCCAAATGCAACAAGCAAATGCAAACTCACGACCCTGTACTACCCGTTGTGCTAACGCGGTTACTAGGGTGTCCTACTGTCAGCGTGGCTCTGATACCAAGCGTTGTGGCACCCCGATTCCACGAATCGGATTACCAGTGCTTCCAACCCAGAGATCATGTCTTCTGGAAACACTCAACAACTTGGCACAGAGTAGAACTGACTTTATTGATAGCATAATGTCACAAGAGCATATCTTACAATGATAGCGAGGCCAAAGGCACTCTTGGTGCAGCACAATATCTACATTTTTTATGAGACATAGCGGGGCCTCGAAACTACTAAGTACTTCTACGACGTAGCGGAATATAGCGGCAACTCCATGCACAGGGACACTGCTGTGGACACTTCCTAGTACGCATCATAAGGACCTCCGTCCTCGGTTTCTCCTACATCTGGCCTGATACGCCAGGTGAGTACTTTGAATGTACTCGCAAGCTCATAATAACCAAGCAATGCAGCAAACAATAGCGTGGCAACAAATTATAAATAGTACCACTTGACTTTATAACAACCACTTACTCATGTGCGGGGTTGTCTCACAACCACCGGAATGCTTATGAAGCATCTCCACTCAACTGGAGAGTTCTTCCATCATTACTAACATCCACACGGGTGACCATCTACTGAGGTCTGGTCGATCCGTCCATTACCGTGGACACGACTATTCGAATAGCTTTTACACTCTGCAGAGGTTGCACACTTTACCCACACTCTAGAGCACTGACCTCGGGATCCCATTTGGGTGGACCAGCATTGCTCCAACGCAACTTGCCTGACCCATGACTCTCTCATCATATCCCCGACAACCACTCCCTTCCGTAGTCCTGCCCTGGGTGGCCCTGTGTCCTCACGACACCTGTGTCCTCACGACACATGTGTCCTCATGACATCTGCCACCGTCGTGGCCAAACAAACTGTCCCAAACGGGGACGGGCCCAACTCAACTTAACTGGGCTCACAGAGTTATCACCGCCCACCGGGCCAAGGTGGCATGCGTGCATAACCCTCCCTCTTTGGGGCATATCGGTGAGAGATCACGCGGACAACCCAAGTCACGGCCCTCCCATACCGGCAAAAGGTGGTTGTACGGTTATGCCCGGTCAGGTGCTCATGATCATCCACCATATCATAGCAACCATAGTAACTCATAATCATAAGCATGCATCTCTATATGATCATTTATTAAATCATTATTTTCTTAGCAAGTTAAGCAAGTTTTATGCATGAGGATGTGAGCTATGCTATGCAAAACTACATCACATGGATATGATGGCTTGCCTTGATCAGTGGGGTTGTTCAAACACTCCTGGTCTTCAAAGTTTTCATCTGAAAATGTATTTGAAATAGCAAAAGAAAAGGAAAAGCATTAAATAACTTTTCATTAACCAGAAATTCTAGGAGTGTGGGAAAAATACCAAAATTTACCAGATTGTAAAGAATTTCAATACAAACCCAATGCAAAAAAGAATCAAGTGATTTGGACTTGTAGATAAAAAGATTGAAATGATCTAAATTTCTGTTAAAAACTGAAATAAATAAAACAAAAGAAAACCTGGGGGGGCACGTCGAAGGCGTAAAGTGGAGGGGCGCCTCCACTTAACGCTTCGGCCGCAGGCCACAGCCTCTGGCAGGTGGGGCGTGCCCTTTTAAAACAGAGAGAGAGGAGGGGGAACAGAGGAGGGCGGCTCATAGGCGACGCTCGCCGGCGATAGGGACGGCGATGAGGCTGGGAGATGACGGGAATGGAACGGGCGCTCGACGGCGATCCTCCTTGTACCCGTAGCTCCTCCGGAGGTGGACGGACGACGTCGCTCCTCTTTCTCCGGCGGGTGGAGGCTACGGTGGTCGTCGACGGCGACGGTTCCGGCAGGGATTCAACTCACTTACGGCTCGAGGAGCACCAGAGGGATTCAATGAACACACTGCTGGCCTTGGATTGGACTGGGGAGGGGCGGAGGAGGCTGGCGACAGAGGGTATTTGGCGGCGGAAAACTCGTCGGAGTTGTGGGAGACGAGCTCCCGGCTCTTGCTTTGGGCCTCTAGGGCTAATCCAAAGGTGGAGGAGAGGGGTGGGAGCTAGGAGGGGTTCGGGCAGCACCTTAAATAGGCCACCGACGAGCGCTGTCGAGCTATCTCGAAGTGTCGAGGCTCGGGCTTGCCACTGGAGCAAGGACGGCGAGCTGGCTGTCGCAGCGCGGTGGTGAGGTGACGGAGGAGGTCACGGGAGCGACGGGGCGGTTCCGGAGCCATTAATGGCGTGCGGACGACCACAATGGCCGAAGCCCACTGTGTTGCCTGTGGTAGAGCTTGGCCGGGAGCGCCGACGGCCCTCCCCAGCGAACCAGAGGGTTCGGGAGGTGCCACGCGGCTACCAGGGACCTCGTTGGCACTTCGGACAAGGGGGGCAGCGATTGGCGGCTCGGGACGACTCGGCTGTCACTGGAGTGCAAAGCGCGCTCTATGGCATGCCAGCACCGTTATCACCACGGTTGTGGCCGCCTTGATGCCACACAAGCCTTGACACCTTGTCCATTGTGTCGACCAGCCTTCCATTAGTCACCATCCACTGCTTGCCTGAGCATACAAGCTCTGCTGCGACTAGGAAAATCATCAACAGGTTCTGGCAGCAGGCTTTGGGTTGATCTGGAGCTCAACAGGGTTGGGATAAGAGCAAACTAAGATGTCTAATGGAATCAGCATAGAAAAGACTCTAAACTGGCAAAATTTGGCCAGGTTTGAAGATCAAATGAATATAGTTCCTTTCTAAACCACCTTTCTGGTCCAGAACACAAATGAGCTCCTAGCACTCAATTGCAAGCTTTGCTACCAGTGTCTTTTGGTGGGGAAGTGTCATTTGTTGGTGCACACATGCCCAAAAATTTGCAGCTCCATTGTGTACTCCTAGCTGGCACTTCCTTCACAAAGGTCCTGTTTTAGCAGAAACTTAGCAGAGTGTTTTTGCTCAAAATTTGTACTGGACCATGGGATGTTTTTACATATTGGAACCATATATGATCCCTAGTAACTAAAGAAACTTATTGGGAATTTTTCAAAACAGGAATCATAGGGTTGCTTCACAAAAGGATAATTCTGGTGAGATAATAAATAATAATTCTGGCCATAATTATCCATTGGTCACAGAAATGTTTTTGCAGATTTTGAAATCATATAACATTGAGAAGATGTTGCAACAGTTTTGGGTGTTAAAGCTCATCCAAGCTATAGGTTGCTTCACAACCCATAGTGATGGCATAATTCCCAAAATAGAAAAAGAGAATTATTAAATGAAAGAAAATATTGCAAATAAATCTCAGAAAGGTTTTAGTATGAAGCAAATGGTTTTGGGTTGTTGGAGACAAGAATTCAAAGATTTCTTAATCCAACTTGCTTTGAGAACTTTAAAATCCACCAAATTGCAAGTGCTTTTCAAAAATATTTTGAAAAGAAAAGTTTTGAAAAATCAGGGTGTTACATCGGTGGAGTTGTGCCTCCTCGCAGACCGCTACGCCAAGGCTAAAGAGGGCCGACTCTCCCTCCACGACAACCCTAACATGGAGCCTTGCACCATGAAGTCCAAGAGAAATGATGCCGAGCACAAGGGCCTCGCCATGCTTGTGACAGAGCCAGACTGCAAGCACATCGATGGTAGTGGACATGCCAAGAAGGACGGTTGCTCTTCTTGCACCTACCACAACACGAACACACATAACACGAAGGACTGCTACGAGCTAGGGCAACTCTGTGAGGATCGTGTCAATCACCGCGATAGCTGCAAGGAACGTGGCAGGGGCCGCGGTGGGGATATCGGAGGCGGCCACTAGGGGCAACAATGGCAAGGATGCTGGGGGAAGCAGTCGCTAGGGCTAGTAGAGTCAGACGCGGCAGGCGGACTCTCAACCAACATTGCACTAGTCTATGTCAATGACCCCCTCCTGCCGTGAATGATGGGGGCTACCAGGATCCCCGTGGGGTAGCTTGGATGCTAGACGGGGCCCACCCCCCTCCATCCAACCGCCAATTCAAGCAGTTGTCTCGTGAGGTGAACGCGGCCCTTCCGACTCTTGAGTCTTCTAGCCGCGTGAGGTGGTATAAGTTCCCCATCGCATTCGACGCTAGCGATCACCCCAAGTCCACCAAGGCCATGGGCGTCGTCCCCCTGCTATGAACTCCCACCATCAGTAGTGTGGTCGTCACCAAGATGTTCATCGATAGCAGGGTAGGCCTCCACGTGCTCTTTATGGAGACCTTCGAGATGCTCCAAGTTCCCTACAAGCGCTTGATGCCCACAAGGCCCTTCTCTGGTGTCACCGACGGCTCCACCATCCCCGTGGGTCAAGTGCGCCTTCCCGTCACCTTCGGCACCCGCACGAACTGCCGCGCAGAGTTCATCGTGTTCGATGTGGCTCACATTGGCCTACCCTACAACGCCATCTTGGGCTACCCTGCACTCTCCAAGTTCATGGTCGTGACCCACCACGCCTACGGTCTCGTCAAGATGACCGGGTGCAGCGGCATGATACGTCTCCGTCGTATCTATAATTTTTTGATTGTTCCATGCTAATACTATACAACTTTCATATACTTTGGGCAACATTTTATATTATTTCGGGGACTAACTTACTTATCGAGTGCCTAGTGCCACTTCCTATTTTTGGTGTCTTTTTTCTTTTGTAGAAATTCCATATCAAACAAAGTCCAAATACAATCAAAATTTTCAAATATTTTTTTGGAATATATGTGAATTTTGGGAGTCAGAATCAATGCAAGACGATGCCCGAGGGCCCCACAAGAAAACGCGGCGCAACCTGGGGGGTGCCATGATGGCTTGTGGCCATCCCTTAAGTCTATTGGGGGCCTCCTTCGGCCAAAAGAAATATATTTTTGTGATAAAAATCCGCTAAATATTTCAACCTGATCGAAGTTACAGATCTCTGGATATTTGAGAAATGGTGAAGGGTTCAGAAAATAGTAGCTAAAACAGGAGAGAACAGAGAGAGAGATCCAATCCCAGAGGGGCTTCTGCCCTCACGGGGGCATGTCGGCCATGAACCAGAGGGGAAACCCTCCTCCCACCTAGGGGGGAGGTCAAGGAAGAATAAGAAGGAGGGGGCTCTCTCCCTCTATCTCCTCGTGGCGTCGGAGTGCCGCCGGGGCAACCATCATGACGACGATCCACACCAACAACTTCACCACTTTCACCACCAAATCTCCCCCCTCTATGTAGTGGTGTAAAGCCTCTCTTACCCACTGTAATCTCTACTTAAACATTGTGCTTAATCCTATATATTATTATCCAATGATGTGTGGCTATCCTGTGATGTTCGAATAGATCTCTTCTGTCCTACGGGTTAATTTGGTATGATGTTATTGATACGAGTTTTATGTTGATATGGTGCTGTCCTAAGGTGCCCTTCCTGAGGCCCACGCGTGAGGGAATCCCGCTGGAGGGTTTGTAATATGTTCATGATTCACTTATAGTGGGTTGGTGAGTGACTGAAACACAAACCCGAATAAGTGGGTTATTTGCATATAGGAGTAAAGAGGACTTGATGTTAAATGCTATGGTTGGCTTTAACTTAATGATTTCTAGTAGTTGCGGATGCTTGCTAGAGGTCCAATCATAAATTCATATGATCCAAGTAGGGAAAGAGTGTTAGTGTATGGCTCCCCCTCATTACATATGCCAAGTATCTATCATGTTATATTCAATTGCCTATGGACTATCTTTCTCTTGGGTTACAAAAAAAAGCTTTCTACTAAACAACTTACTTACTAATCTTTATATAAACAGCCCCGAAATTTTATTTACTTATTCTTTATTATCTTGCAAAACTATCTATTACACCTACTAAGTACTTCTGGATTCTTTCCCACAAAGTAGTTTCATACTTGTTCTAGTTAAAGTAAGCATTAGCATGCGTAGAGTTGTATCTATGGCTAATAGAACTTGAGAGAATATTGATTCTACCTTTAGCTCCTCATTGGGGTTGACACTCTTACTTATCGAAATAGGCTACAAATGATCACCTACGCTTGTGGGTTATCAAGACCTTTTTCTTGCGCTGTTGCTAGGGAGCAATAGCGTAGTGGTTCATATTCTCGTGTGTGCATGTTTGCTTTATCACTAAGTAATTTTTATTTTCTGTTTTAAGTTGTTCTATATCTTTATTTATGGATATGGAACACGAAACACTAAAAAATAGGTGTACTTGCTAATCATGGAGATGGGGAACCTCCTAAAACCCTCGATGCTGGTTATGTGGAAAACATTAATTCTACTTTGATAATCCTGAGAAATTCCCATTCAACTTGATAATGGGAGACACGTTGGATGAACGAGAGTAATTTATGGATTATTGCTTGTCTCAAAAAGGGAAACACTTATGGGGTCAAATTAAAATGTTGCGTTCGTATGCTTGGGATTTATGCGTGAGATGTGATTATACTTGTTGCTCTAAGATTAAGTGTGAGATGTGATTATACTTGTTGCTCTAAGATTAAGGTTCTACACCTTCCATTTCAATGTGAATTTAGTGATAATAAAAGCTTGGCTTCTTATGCTAATGGTATATATGATTACTATGATAGATAGAGTTGTCTTAGAACAATGTCCTATCCTTAAGAATAACTTGCCTGTTGAACTGCTTGGGGATCCACCCCCACCAAAGGGTGATCCTGTGTTCGAGCTTAAACAGTTGCCTGATACTCTTAAGTATGCCTATCTTGATGAAAAAGAGATATATCCGGTTATTATTAGTGCTAGCCTCTCAGAGCATGAAGAAAAGAAGTTACTAAAAACTCTAAGGAAGCACCATGCTACTATTGGATATACTCTTGATGATCTTAAGGGCATTAGTCCCACTCTATGCCAGCACAAGATTAAGACTGATCCTGACTTCAAACCAGTTGCTGATCATCGAAGGAGATTAAATCCTAAGATGAAAGAAGTAGTAAGAAAAGAAATCCTAAAGCTTCTGGAAGCTGGTATCATCTATCCTGTTGCTCATAGCGATTGCGTGAGTCCGGTGCATTGCGTCCCTAAGAAGGGAGGCATTACCGTTATCCCTAATGATAAGGATGAGTTGATCCCATAGAGGATTATTACTGGCTATAGGATGGTGATCGATTTTAGGAAGTTGAATAAAGCCACTAGGAAAGATCATTACCCTTTGCCTTTTATCGACCAAATGCTAGAAAGGGTGTCTAAACACACACACTTCTGCTTTCTAGATGGTTATTCTGGTTTCTCCCAAATACTAGTTGCACAATCTGATCAGGAGAAAACCACTTTCACCTGCCGTTTCGGTACCTTTGCTTATAGACGTATGCCTTTTGGATTATGTAATGCACCTGCCACCTTTCGAAGATGTATGATGGCTATATTCTCTGACTTTTGTGAAAAGATTGTTGAGGTTTTCATGGATGACTTCTCCGTTTACGAGTATACTTCTGCTGATTGCCTCAGCAACCTTGATCGAGTCTTACAGAGATGTAAAGACACCAATCTTGTCTTGAATTGGGAGAAGTGCCACTTTATGGTTAATGAAGGCATCGTCTTAGGACATAAAATTTCTGAAAGAGGTATTGAAGTTGATAAGGCTAAGGTTGATGCAATCGAGAAAATGCCATACCCCACAGATATCAAAGGTATAAAAAGTTTCCTTGGTCATGTTAGTTTCTATAGAAGGTTCATTAAATACTTCTCTAAGATTTCTAGGCCTCTTACCAATCTCTTGCAAAAGGATATTCCTTTTGTTTTTGACGATGATTGTGAGGAAACCTTCGAAATACTTAAGAGGGCTTTGATAACTGCACCTATTGTTCAACCACCTGATTGGAACCTACCCTTTGAAATCATGTGTGATGCTAATGATTATGCTGTTGGTGCTATTCTAGGGCAAAGAGTTGATAAGAAGTTGAATGTTATTCACTATGCTAGTAAAACTCTAGACAGTGCCCAGAGAAACTATGCTACTACAGAGAAATAATTTTTAGCAGTCGTGTTTGCATGTGAAAAGTTCAGGTCTTACATAGTTGATTCCAAAGTCACTATTCACACTGATCATGCTGCTATTAAGTACCTCATGGAGAAGAAGGACACTAAACCTAGAATTATCAGATGGGTTCTCTTGCTACAAGAATTTGATTTGCACGTTGTCGACAGAAAGGGTGCTGATAACCCAGTAGCAGATAACTTGTCTAGGTTGGAGAACGTTCTTGATGACCCACAACCTATTGATGATAGCTTTCCCGATGAGCAACTGAATGTCATCAATGCTTCACATAGTGCATCGTGGTATGGTGATTATGCAAACTATATTGTTGCCAAATATATACCACCTAGTTTCACGTACCAGCCAAAGAAGAAATTCTTCTTTGACTTGAGATAGTACTTTTTGGATGATCCTCACCTTTATAAGGAAGGAGTAGATGGTGTTATTAGACGTTGTGTACCTAAACATGAACAGGGACATATCCTACAGAAGTGTCACTCCGAGGCCTACGGAGGACACCATGCGGGAGATAGAACTGCACACAATGTATTGCAATCAGGTTTCTATTGGCCCACTCTCTTCAAACATGCCCGTAAGTTTGTATTGTCTTGTGACGAATGTCAAAGAATGGGTAATATTAGCAAACGTCAGGAAATGCCTATGAACTATTCACTTGTCATTGAACCATTTGATGTCTGGGCTTTGATTATATGGGACCTTTTCCAACATCAATGGGTATACTCATATCCTAGTTGCTGTTGATTACGTCCCTAAGTGGGTAGAAGCTATCCCCACTAGTAGTGCTGATCACAACACCTCTATCAGGATGCTGAAAGAAGTTATCTTCCCTAGATTTGGAGTCCCTAGATATCTAATGACCGACGGTGGTTCACACTTCATTCATGGTGCTTTCCTAAAATGCTTCCTGAGTACGATGTCAATAACAGAATTGCGTCTCCCTATCACCCTCGGTCCAGTGGTCAAGTAGAGCTAAGCAATAGAGAGATTAAACTAATTCTGCAAAAGACTGTCAACAGGTCTAGAAAGAATTGGTCTAAGAAGCTCGATGATGCACTGTGGGCTTATAGAACTGCCTATAAGAATCCCATGGGCATGTCTCCGTACAAAATGGTGTACGGTAAAGCATGTCATTTACCTCTTGAGCTAGAGCATAAAGCTTATTGGGCAATCAAAGAGCTCAACTTTGATTTCAAACTTGCCGGTGAGAAGAGGTTATTTGATATTAGCTCGCTTGATGAATGGAGAACTCAAGCATATGAGAATGCCAAGTTGTTCAAAGAGAAGGTTAAGAGGTGGCATGATAAGAGGATACAAAAGTGCGAGTGCAGTGTAGGTGATTATGTCTTGCTATATAACTCTCGTTTAAGATTCTTTGCAGGCAAGCTTCTCTATAAATGGGAAGGTCCCTATGTTGTTGAGGAAGTATATCGTTCCGGTGCTATCAAGATCAACAACACGGAAGGTAATTGTCCGAGAGTTGTAAATGGGCAGAGAATCAAGCATTATATCTTAGGTAATCCCATAAATGTTGAAAGCAATATTATCAATACCATAAATCCGGAAGAATACCTAAGGGACATTTATCAGCCTGTTTCAGACTCCGAAAACGAAGATGTATGTGAGCTGTGAGGGCTTGTGGCCACCTCGCGCGTCTCCCGGACTCCGTTTTTGTGCGGGGTACTCCTTCTGGTCTGGAAAAAATCATTATATATACTCCCGTTTGGTCTGACCCATGCATCACACAGATTTCCTCAGTTTTTCGTTCGAGCCTGTTTCTGTTGCAGATCTAGATCGCTATGACTTCTCCAAAAGCTCCGAAGGACAAGATCTTCGAGAAGGTCATCAATCCCTACCTCACGGGAGTGCAACAACACCCTCAATCTATCGAGATGAGGGAGGGGATGTTGCACATCCGTGATGTTGAGGGGCCTAAGAAGACCGAAAGCGTGGAGACGAGGCTCAAAGAAATGGAGCAACAAGTCTTCATGTGCCAAGGCATGGTGGAGCGTGGACTTAACGCCAACCACATGATGATCACGGAGTTCACCAACAAGCACAGGATTGATGCCAATGACATTGGTAAGCACCTCTCCAGGCTCTATGACAGGATTGATCAACTCCAAGCCCAGATCTATGACCTGCAGAACCAAAACTGTGAGTATGAGTATAGATTTAAATCAATACGGTTGGCTGCAGATTTGAGGATTCCGGAGACTCGTTCATCTTTCCATGATGGAGCACCTATGCCTTGGAAGACGGAGGATCAATCCCATGTTGCAACAACTCCACCACCATCACCACCAAAGGAAGACAACTAAACATGGGTATGGGAAATCCCCTTGGCTTGTGCCAAGCTTGATGGAGTTGCCCCGGTATCGTATCACCATCACATCTTTTGCCTTTACCTTTGTTTTAGTTTTTATTTTCAGTTTTCTCTTTCTCTAGTAGATTAAAAGTCTTAGTGTTTTAGTCTTGAGTTTTGCTTTGTGTCACCCCCGATGTATTCGAGCTCGTGAGCCATATAATAAAGAGTGTCTTAGTTGAAGGGCTTTGCCTCTTGCCATGATCAAAACAGTGAGAATAGAACAAAAGCATGAAAGATCATGTAATGATCTTATGAGAAGTGATGGCTTCACATTTAAAAAGAATGAGGATTGAAACTTGTTGATGGTAGGCAAACATAGACCTTGGTGATTGTTGCAATTAATAGGAAGTGATAAAGAAGGAGAGGTTCACATATAAATATATCATCTCTGACACCATCTATGATTGTGAACACTCATTAAACTATTGCATTCCTAGAAGTAGATGTTGGACAAGGAAGAAAACAAAATGAATTGTGTTTGCTTGGCTCCGAACAATGTTATATGATTAGAGATCCCTTAGCATGTGACGATTGCTTCCACCTCACATTAGCCAAACCTCCCGCACTAAGTAGAGATACTACTTGTGCATCCATAAACCTTCAACCCAGTTTTGCCATGAGTGTCCACCATACCTACCTATGGATTGAATAAGATCCCTCAAGAAGTTGTCATCGGTGCAAGCAATAAAAATTGCTCTCTAATATGTATGATCTATTAGTGTGTGGAAAATAAGCTTCGTACGAACCTGTGATGAGGAAGACATAAAAGCGACAGACTGCATAATAAAGTTCTTTTTCACAGGAGGCAATATAAAGTGACGTTCCTCCGCACTAAGAGGACATGCATCCAAACCTCAAAAGCGCATGACAACCTTTGCTTCCCTCTGCGAAGGGCCTATCTTGTACTTTACTTTTTGCCCTTGAAAGAGTCATGGTGATCTTCACCAATTCCTTATTCCGCCTTTATCTTGGCTAACGTCATATGCTTGGGAAATATCTATATTCATATGTCAACTTGGAGGTAAGCATTCATGAATTATTATTGTTGACATTACCCTTGAGGTAAGCAGTTGGGAGGCAAAACTATAAGCCCCTATCTTTCTCTGTGTCCAACTGAAACTTTGATCTCATGAGTACCACGTGAGTTGTAGCAATTGTATAGAACGAAAGAATGATTGAGTATGTGGATTTGCTTTACAAGCTCTTATTTGACACTTTTGATGTTGTGATAAATTGCAATTGCTTCAATGACTAAAGGCTATCGGTTGTTACTTCTCGGTAAGGTTCTTGATCCATGCTTTACTTTGTGAAGGAATTATCACTTTAGCATGAGAGATTATATGTTGGTATTGCTGTTCTGATCATGATCATGATGCATGCATGTTCGTATATTGTTTTGTCGACACCTCTCTCCCTAAACATGTGGACATATTTATTGAGCTAGGCTTTCGCTTGAGGACAAGCGAGGTATAAGCTTGGGGGAGTTGGTACGTCCATTTTGCATCATGTTTTCATGTTGATATTTATCGCTTCCTGGGCTGTTATTTCACTTCACGGTACAATTCTTATGCCTTTTCTCTCTTATTTTGCAAGGTTTACATGAAGAGGGAGAATGCCGGCAGCTGGAATTCTGGCCTGGAAGTGGAGCAAGTTTGAGATACCTATTCCGCGCAACTCCCAATGCCGTAAAAATCAACGAGGATTATTTTTCCTGATTTATAAAAAATACTAGGCCGAAGAAGCGCCAGAGGGGCGCCAGGTGTTGGCCACAAGCCTGCACGGCGCGGGCACCCCCCCAGGCCGCGACATGAGGGCTTGTGGGCAGCCTGCTGGCCCACTTGCCCCCCTCTTTTGCTATATGAAGGGTTTCGTCCAGAAAAAAAATCAAGGAGGAGCTTTTTCGTGGTTTCGTCACAGCGGCGGAACTTGAGCAGAACCAATCTAGAGCTCCAGCAGGACGATCCTGCCGGGGAAACTTCCCTCCCAGAGGGGGAAATCGTCGCCGTCGTCATCACCAACACTCCTCTGATCGGAGGGGACTCGCCACCATCAACATCTTCATCAGCACCATCTCATCTCCAAACCCTAGTTCATCACTTGTAACCAATCTCCGTCTCGTGACTCCGATTGGCACTTGTAAGGTTTCTAGTAGTGTTGATTACTCTTTGTAGTTGATGCTAGTTATATTACTTGGTGGAAGAGTTTATGTTTAGATCCTTGATGCTACTCATTACCTCTCTGGTCATGAATAAGATTATGCTTTGTGAGTAGTTACTTTTGTTCCTGAGGACATGGGATACGTCATGCTAATAGTAGTCATGTGAATTTGGTATTCGTTCGATAATTTGATGTGTTGTATGTTGTTTTTCCTCTAGTGGTGTTATGTGAACGTCAACTACATAACACTTCACCATTATTTGGGCCTACAGGAAGGCATTGGGGAGTAGTAAGTAGATGATGGGTTGCTAGAGTGATAGAACCTTAAACCCTAGTTTATGCGTTACTTCGTAAGGGGCTGATTTGGATCCACTAGTTTAATGAGGTAATAGTACCCAAGCTCCGGTCCACCCACATATCAAACTATCAAAGTAAAGAACGTGAATCATATGAAGATGATGAAAACTAGCATGAAAAAAATTCCCGTGTGTCCTCGGGAGCGTTTTTCCTCCTATAAGACTTCGTCCAGGCTTGTCCCTTGCTACAAAAGGGATTGGGCCACTTTGCTCGACCGTTGTTACTTTTGTTACTTGTTGCTTGCTACGAATCATCTCACCACACAATCACTTGTTACCGACAATTTCAAAGCCTGCGGATTTTACCTTGCTGAAAACCACTTGTCAGATCCTTCCGGTCCTCGTTGGGTTCGACACTCTTACTTATCGAAAGGACTATGATGATCCCCTATACTTGTGGGTCATCAATGCCTAATATGTAAGCAGGTTCTCCAAGGTCCTTCATCGAAAAACACTTATTCAAGTAGGCCTTTATGCTTTCCAAATTTCTATATCATTTCCCATAAACAATATGTCATCCACACATGAAATGAGAAATGCTACGGAGCTCGCACTCACTTTCTTGTAAATACAGGCTTCTCCACAAGTCTGTACAAATCCAAATGCTTTGATCACCTCATCAAAGTGAATGTTCCAACTCCGAGATGCTTTCACCAACCCATAGATGGAGCGTTGGATCTTGCATACCTTGTCAACATTCTTAGGATCGACAAAATCTTCCGTCTGCAGCATATACAATTCTTCCTTAAGAAAACCGTTAAGGAATGCCGTTTTGACATCCATTTGCCAGATCTCATAATCATAAAATGCGGCAAATGCTAACATGATTCGGACAGACTTCAGCATCACTACGTGTGAGAAAGTCTCATCGTAGTCAACTCCTTGAACTTGTCGATAACCCTTAGCGACAAGCCGAGCCTTGACGGTCACATTACCATCCACGCCAGTCTTCTTCTTAAAGATCCATTTATTTTCTATGGCTTGCCGATCATCGGGCAAGTCCACCAAAGTCCATACATTGTTCTCATACATGGATCCTATCTCAGATTTCATGGCTTCAAGCCATTTGTTGGAATCCAGGCCCGCCATGGATTCTTCATAGTTCAAAGGTTCATCTTTGTCTAACAACATGATTTCCAGGATAGGGTCGTCGTACCACTCTGGTGCGGAACGTGTCCTCGTGGACCTATGAAGTTCATTAGTAACTTGATCCGAAGTTTCACGATCATCATCATTAACTTCCTCTCTAGTCGGTGCAAGCACCGCAGAAACTTTTTCCTGCGCTACGCTACTCTCCGGTTCGAGAGGGGGTACTATTACCTCATCAAGTTCTACTCTCCTCTCACTTACTTATTTCGAGAGAAACTCTTTCTGTATAAAGGATCCATTCTTGGCAACAAAGATCTTGCCTTCGGATCTAAGATAGAAGGTATACCCAATAGTTTCCTTAGGTATCCTATGAAGACGCACTTTTCCGATTTGGGTTCGAGCTTTTCAGGTGGAAGTTTCTTGACATAAGCATCGCAACCCCAAATTTTCAGAAATGACAGCTTAGGTTTCTTCCCAAACCATAATTCATATGGTGTTGTCTCAACGAATTTAGACGGTGCCCTATTTAAAGTGAATGCGACAGTCTCCAATGCATATCCCCAAAATGGTAGCGGTAAATCAGTAAGAGACATCATAGATCGCACCACATACAATAGAGTGCGATTACGACATTCGGACACAACATTATGCTGAGGTGTGCCACGCAACGTGAGTTTTGAGACAATTCCACCTTTCCTTGAGTGTGTGCCAAACTTGTGACTCAAATATTCTCCTCCATGATCACATCGTAAGAACTTTATTTTCTTGTCACCTTGATTCTCTACCTCACTCTGAAATTCCTTGAACTTTTCAAAGGTCTTAGACTTGTGTTTTATTAAGTAGACATACACATATCTTCTTAAGTCATCCGTGAGGGTGAGAACATAACGATAGCCATCGCAAGCCTCAATGCTCATTGGACCGCATACATCGCTATGTATTATTTCCAACAACTTGGTTGCTTGCTCCATTGTTCCGGAGAATGGAGTCTTAGTCATCTTTCCCATGAGGCATTGTTCGCACGTGTCAAATGATTCATAATCAAGAGACTCCAAAAGTCCATATGCATGGAGTTTCTTCATGCGTTTGACACCAATATGACCAAGGGGGCAGTGCCACAAGTATGTGGGACTATCATTATCAACCTTACATCTTTTTGTACTCACACTATGAATATGTGTAACATCACGTTCGATATTCAATAAGAATAAACCATTGACCAGCGGGGCATGACCATAAAACATATCTCTCATATAAATAGAACAACCATTATTCTCGGATTTAAATGAGTAGCCATCTCGCATCAAACGAGATCCAGATACAATGTTCATGCTCAAAGCTGGTACTAAATAACAATTATTGAGGTTTAAAACTAATCCTGATGGTAGATGTAGAGGTAGTGTGCCGACGGCGATCACATCGACCTTGGAACCATTTCCAATGTGCATCGTGACCTCGTCCTTCACCAGTCTCCACTTATTCCGTAGCTCCTGTTTTGAGTTAAAAATGTGAGCAACTGCACCGGTATCAAATACCCAGAAACTACTATGAGCACTGCTAAGGTACACATCAATAACATGTATATCATATATACCTTTGACGTTACCGGCCTTCTTATCCGCTAAGTACTTGGGGCAGTTCCGCTTCGAGTGACCGGTTTCCTTGCAACAATAGCACTCAGTTTCAAGCTTGGTTCCATTCTTGGGCTTCTTCCCAGCAACTGATTTACTAGGCGCGTAAACTTCTTTGTCATACTTCTTGAAGTTCTTCTTACCCTTGCCTTTCTTGAAACTGGTGGTCTTATTCACCATCAACACTTGATGTTCCTTTTTGATCTCCACCTCTGCTGATTTCTGCATCGAATACAACTCAGGAATGGACTTCTCCATCCTTTGCATATTTTAGTTCATCACAAAGCTCTTGTATCTAGGTGGAAGCGACTGGAGGATTCTATCAATAACCGAGTCATCCGCAAGATTAACTCCCAGCTGAGACAAGCGGTTGTGCAACCCATACATTTTGAGTATGTGCTCGCTGACACAACTATTTTCCTCCATCTTACAACTGAAGAACATGTTGGAGACTTCATATCTCCCGACCCAGGAATGAGCTTGGAAAACCATTCTCGGCTCTTGGAACATCTCATATGCTCTGTGTTGCTCAAAACGCTTTTGGAGCCCCGGTTCCAAGTTGTAAAGCATGTCGTACTAAACCAGGGAGCAATCATCACTATGCGACTGTCAGGCATTCATAATGTCTTGAGTTGCTAGGGAAATGGGTGCGTCACCTAGCGGTGCATCAAGGACATATGTTTTCTTGGAAACTATGAGGATGAGCCTCAAGTTACGGACCTAGTCCGTATAGTTGCTTCCATCGTCTTTCAACTTGGTTTTCTCTAGGAACGCGTTGAAGTTGAGGGCAACATTAGTGTGGGCCATTGGATCTACATTATAGATTGTAAATATAGTCTTAGACTAAGTTCATGATAATTAAGTTTATCTAATCAAATTATTTGATGAACTCCCACTCAAATAGATATCCCTCTAGTCATCTAAGTGATACATGATCCATATCGACTAGGCCGTGTCCGATCATCACGTGAGATGGACTAGTCATCAATGGTGAACATCTCGATGTTGATCGTATGTACCATACGACTCATGTTTGACCTTTCGATATCTCGTGTTTCGAGGCCACGTATGTACATGCTAGGCTCTACAAGTCAACCTAAGTGTTTTGTGTGTGTAAATCTAGCTTACACCCGTTGTATGCGAATGTTAGAATCTATCACCCCCGATCATCACGTGGTGCTTCGGAACAACGATCCTTCGCAATGGTGCACACTTAGGGGGGACACATTTGTTGAAATTTTAGTGACGGATCATCTTATTTATGCTACCGTCGTTCTAAGCAAATAAGATGTAAAAACATGATAAACATCACATGCAAATCATAAAGTGACATGACATGACCAATATCATCTTGCGCCTTTGATCTCCGTCTTCGGGCGCGGCATGATCACCATTATCACCGGCATGACACCATGATCTCCATCATCGTGTCTTCATGAAGTTGTCTCGTCAACTATTACTTCTACTACTATGGCTAATGGTTAGCAATAAAGTAAAGTAATCATATGGTGCTTTTGATTGACACGCATGTCATACAATAAATTAAGATAACTCCTATGGCTCCAGCCGGTTGTCATACTCATCGACATGCAAGTCGTGAATCCTATTACAAGAACATGATCGATCTCATACATCACATATATTTCATCACATCCTTTTGGCCATATCACATCACATAGAATACCCTGCAAAAACAAGTTAGACGTCCTCTAATTGTTCTTGCAAGTTTTACGTGGCTGCTATGGGTTTCTAGCAAGAACGTTTCTCACCTATGTAACAGCCACAATGGTGATATGCCAATTGCTATTTACCCTTCATAAGGACCCTCTTCATCGAATCCGATGCGACTAAAGTGGGAGACACAGACACCCGCTAACCACCTTATGCAACAAGTGCATGTCAGGCGGTGGAACCAGTATCACAGAAGCATACGTCTAAAGTCGGTCTGGGCGGCTTCATCCCACAATGCCGCCGAATCAAGATAGGACTAGTAACGGTAATCAAAATTACCAAATCATCGCCCACAACTACTTGTGTTCTACTCATGCATAGAATCTACGCATAGACCTAGCTCATGATGCCACTATTGGGGAACGTAGTAATAATTAAAAATCTTCCTACGTGTCACCAAGATCAATTTAGGAGATGCTAGCAACGAGAGAGACAGAGTGCATCTGCATACCATTGAAGATCACTAAGAGGAAGCGTTGCAAAGAACGCGGTTGATGAAGTCGTACTCGCAGATCCGATCCAAGCACTGAAAGAACGACACCTCTGTGTTGAACACATGTACAGCCCGGGGATGTCTCCTCCTTCTGGATCCAACAAGGGGGAAGGAGAAGTTGAGGGAGAGCACCAACAGCACGACGGCGTGGTGACGGTGGAGCTCGTGGTTCTCCGGTAGAGCTTCGCTAAGCTCAACGGAGGAGGAGGTGTAGGAGGGGGAGGGGTACACCAGGGTCAAGGGTTTAAGGTGTGCCACAGCCCTATCACCCCTCCTCTATTTATAGGGGGAAGGGGAGAGGGGGGCGACCACCCTAAATGCCCTAGGAGGGGGAGGCGACGGCCAAGGGGATAGGCTTGCCTCCCAAGTTGGTGCGAGGAGCCTACCACACACTAGGGTTCCTAGCCCTAGGCGCCTTGGGCCCTTGGGAGGGTGCACCAACCCACCAGGGAGCTGGTTCCCACCCTTATTCAGCCAACGTGGTTCTCCGGGGCAGGTGGCCCATTCCGATGGACCCTCGAAACCCTTTCGGTGGTACCGATGCAATATCGATAAACCCCAAAACCTTTCCGGTGATAAAAATTGGACTTCCCATATATAAATCTTCACCTTCGGACTATTCCGGAACTCCTCGTAATGCCAGGGATCCCATCCGGGACTCTGAACAACTTTCAGTAACCACATACAATTCCCATTACAACTCTAGCGTCACCGAACCTTAAGTGTGTAGACCCTACGGGTTCGGGAACCATGCAGACATGATCGAGACACCTCTCCAGCCAATAATGAATAGAAGGATCTTGATACCCATATTGGCTCCCACATGTTCCACGATGATCTCATCATATGAACCACGATGTCGGGGATTCAGTTAATCCCATAGACGATTCCCTTTGTCCATCGGTATGTTACTTGCCCGAGATTCGATCGTGAGTATCCCTATACCTTGTTCAATCTCGTTACGGTCAAGTATCTGTACTCGTTCTGTAACACATGATCCTGTGTCTAACTCTTTAGTTACATTGAGCTCATTATGATGATGTATTACCGAGTGTAGAGAGATACCTCTCCGTCACATGGAGTGACAAATGCTAGCCTCGATTCGTACGAACCCAACAGACACTTTCAGAGATACCTGTAGTGCACCTTTATAGTCACCCAGTTACGTTGTGATGTTTGATACACCCAAAGCATTCCTATGATATCCGGGAGTTGCACAATCTGATGGTATAAGGAAATGATACTTTACATTAGAAAAGCTCTAACAGACAAACTACACGATCTTGTGCCATGCTTAGGATTAGTTTGTGTCCATCACATCATTCTCCTAATGATGTGATCCCGTTATCAACGACATCCAATGTCCATGGTCCGGAAACCATGACCATCTATTGATCAACGAGCTAGTCAATTAAAGGATCACTAGGGACATGGTGTGGTGAAGTCATTCACACATGTATTACAGTTTCTGGTTAATACAATTATAGCATGAATAATAGACAATTATCATGAACAAGTAAGTAAAATAATAACCATTTTATTGTTGCCTCTAGGACATATTTCCAACATAAGAGTGATGGTGATACCATACCGGAGCACCTCCCCCAAGCTTGGCACAAGCCAAGGGGAGTGCCCATACCCATGTACTCAATTCTCCATCTTTGGTGGTGAAGATGGTGGTAGATTCTTGGCAATGATGCCCTTCGGGATGCGATTTTCCTCCTCGAGCTTCTTAACTAGCTGTTTGAGCTCCATTATTTCGTTACGTAGCTTTATGGTGACAGTTAAAGCACCGTACACCCATGCGTGTATCCTGGCTGCGGGGGGAAAAGCAACACTCTTTCTCAAGTTATTATAAGAGATGAACTTAGCATTGGGAGGTTTAACCGAATCTGGCAGGACTGAGCTCGTGAATTCCTCGTGCCAGCTATCAGATTGAAGGGGAGAAGTGGATTCCTCTTTGATAGTTTCTTTTGGTTCCTCCCTTTTCAACACCATCTTCATCATCCAAGCATCTCCTGCTACGTGGTTGCAGGAAGGAGAAGACATGATGCTCGACTTGATAGTTCTGACTGAAAAACAACACAAAACAAGAACAAAGGATTTCTCCGTTGTACCGGGGTCAAATCATCGGGTGATATATATAGAGAATTTTTATACAAGGAAATACGTGTCCCACAAGAAAACAGAGCCAGGAAGGTGCCCAAAGGGACCACTAGACATCAGGCCGCGCCAGGGGGCTCGCACGCCCTCATTTCTAGTGGACACCTCGGTTGCCTTCCCGTGTTTTTCTCAATTTCCTATTTTTTTCTAATATTCCAAAACTGCCGGAAAATATTTTTTGCGGACTTCTCTGAGTCTGTTTACTTACCGTATCACATACCTCTTCCTTTTAAGTGTTGTTGAGTGTTCTCAAAGTTCTCCCTAATGTGCGACTTCGATGACATGGTTTGGATAATATTTGTTTTAACATTAATTGGTGTACCTGAAATATAGTGCTTAACTCTTTGTCCATTGACCACCTTATGATTAGTGCCTTCGGGGTTGTTGATCTTAATAGCTCCATACCGATAAACTTCTTCGATGATATTTGGTCCTTCCCATTTGGAGAGAAGCTTTCCTGCAAAAAATCTAAGACAAGAATTGTACAGTAGAACGTATTAACCAACTTTGAATTCTCGCTTTTGGATTCTTTTGTCATGCCATCTTTTAACTTTTTCTTTGAATAGTTTGTCATTTTCATAGGCTTGGGTTCTCCATTGATCTAATGAGCTAATATGAATTAACCTCTTTTCACGAGCAAGTTTGAAGTCATAGTTGAGTTCTTTGATTGCCCAATAAGCTTTATGTTCTAACTGAAGAGGTAAAGGACATGCTTTCCCGTAAACCATTTTATAGAGAGTCATACTCATAGGATTTTTGTAAGTTGTTCTATAGGCCCAAATGTATCATCTAATTTCTTAGACCAATTCTTTCGGGACCTATTGACAGTCTTTTGCAACACTAAATTTATTTCCCTATTGTTTTATTCTACTTGACCACTAGACTGAGGATGATACGAAGATGCAATTCTATGGTTAACATCATATCTAGCAAGCAACTTAGGAAAAGCACCATGAATAAAATGTGAACCACCATCAGTCATTAAGTATCTAGGGACTCCAAAACATTGGGAAATAACTTCCTTAAGCATTTTAATAGAGGTGTTATGATCAATACTATTGGTTGGAATAACTTCTACCCATTCAGTTGTATAATCAACAGCAACAAAAATATGTGTATACCCATTAGAGGAAGGAAAAGATCCCATATAAAATAATCCCCAAACATCAAATGGTTCAATAACGAGTGAATAATTCATAGGCATTTCCTGACGTCTACTTATATTACCAATTACTAGTACAAATGCCCGTGCGTTGCACCGGGCGAAAAAAGGAACACTACGTGTTTCATGTGACATTGTGCATCATTTTTTATATCCACTTTTACTAAATGTTGATGATAAGGTTAAACATGTTAATTTTTCTTATTTTTAATAAAAATTAACATTTTCATTGAAATTGGAACACTTTTTTAAGAATAGTTACATTTTTTAAAAAATGGAAAATTTCTCTAAAAAGAACATTTTGTATCAGATTTTGTTTTTGTCGTACATTTCTAAATGGGAATATTTTTTAATCTAGCAAGCACATCAATTGATTTTGTAACACAATAATTCCATCTATCTAAACCAACTCTTGTTTTCTCAAAGATGATTCAATTATTATATGAGCACATGGATCATAGTCGGTTAATGTATAGTCTGCAAAAAATCAAATAATTTAAGAATATATTAAATACAAAAGTAGACATAATAAATGAAATAAATACCTTGTGGTAGATAATCATATTTCTGAACAACATTGATGTCTTTATTTGAATCTGGTTCCTTAACATCATGTAATGGTAAAAAATGAGATAATATCGAGCTAGATGGGGATGGAGGTGATGGCAATGGATCACGATCTATCTGATTATCTAATTCTGGCACACTCGATTCAAAACATTCCGAATTTAGAGAAGATGCTGACATAGTTGGTAACATTGGTTTTGGCTCCAGAACACCTGAATCAGATTTTTCTTTTCTTTTTTGAAGGTGAGTTATCCAAATCCTCTACAATGTTCAGTTCAGAAATGTCATCTATTTCCTGCAGTAACAAGATAATTATAAGTAGCCCAAATAGATTCTCAACTATATATATTGCTAATCACCCTTCACATATTGAAGTCCTTCCAATTCATGTGTGTACCAGTAATACCCTGTGCACTTCAACCATAATAGAAACAAAAATTTCTAAAATACATATGCCACCTGAGACCTGTATAAAAATTATGCAATTTGCATATTGGAAACTTACGGTGTTTACATTGGTATCATCGAGTGTTACTGGTGGCCTCCATGTGAGTTCTATCAGCCTCATTCAGTACCTGAATGCGCACACACAACAAAGACATCATAACCAATTATCCTACATTTGAACAACAAAATTATAGTTTGCACGGAATTCTATCCATCGACGCCAAATTCAGAACCAGCATGTCCACAACAATATAATATAAAAAATATGATGAAGGCAAGACACCAAAATAGTCAAATAAATAGGTAGAAGTTCAGTTGAACTACTACTATTTAAAATTATAGCTGTTTAAAACTGGTACTAAAAAGTTCAGTGTCTAAGAGTCAGACTACCTAATTGAAAATAGTAAGTATTACAATCAAATGTTGAGATGACCTTTGAAGTGTATTTCGAAATTGCACAGGAAAGAATTAATATTTGAGTGCTACTTCCAAAAATATCTTTGCTTCTGGATGTGCGAATATTATAACAAGAGTGTAGCATTGGAAAACTTGTGAGTGACAGACTATTTTGTTTATGGTTCAGTTTAGCCGCTTGATAAAAACAATCCCAAATCAGTATTGCTCGAGCAGCTTAAACGACGTACATTGGCTACATGGGTGGACATAATTCTAGGTCAACTTATGCATAATTCTCAATCTGGTTTTTTATTATTTTCTATTGATTTGATCACTTGTGGTCTAGCTTCTATTTTTAATCCATGAGTTGTACTATTTCTAGCATTGAATTATTCAGAGATTATAAAGACCATATACGGAAGATCATACATAATTAGTAATTTAATGCCAGATTGTCGACCATATACTAAAGAAAATACAGATTTAATAAGTACTACTTGATGACAGATGCAAAATACTTGATCAAGACCACCTTCACGCAATATAGTACAGGAAAAACTTTGTTATACAATAGGGATCTTGCATGTCAAGGACTGGAAGGTTTCATCACTGATCAAATAAGTGGTTTGACACACTTTGTAAGCTGTATATATCATTGCACGCACTTAAAGTAGATTTCAGCTCGATCTTTTCAGAATGACAAAACGATCTTTCATTCGTTCAGATCAGAAAGTTCAGAGCACTTGTGTTTGGTTCATGGCTTCAGAATTATTTGGCCTAGCTACAAAGGAAACTAACAAACGAAAAGGGCAAAACACACGGACGATGCCGCACGGGCACGAATGAGCAAGCAGCAGTGAAAGAAGCAGGGACGCGCACAAAAGCACGAGCAGCCACAACGGTTGTGCACAGGCTCGCCAGTGATACAGGGGACAAAAAAATTAATCAAACACCAGATACATACCTTTGGTGTAGCCGTGGCAGGCCACATTGGAGTGTTGGATGGTTGTTCTTGTACCTCTAGCGAACTCGCCACTTCTTCCTCTGATGAACCTGTTGGATGCCTCTCTCTCTCCCTCCGTTTGGGTGGCAGCTACACAGAGTGAGTGGGGGAGGTGAGTGAGGGAGGAAGAAGGGGGTGAGGAGGAGATGAGCGTGACGGGAGAGCACACCACACTGGCTGCCCCTCCGGCTGCACTGTCGCGCGCGTGCCGCCGCACTTCGCCGCCCCGCGCGCCTGCGCTGCCGCGCACCGCCACCTCGTGTCTAGCCGCCCCGCCGCATGGTGCGCTGCGCCCGCCGCCAGATCCGGCCCGGCTTGCCATGGATCCGACCGCCCCACGCGCCCCTTGGCCTCGCCTCCACCTTTGACCGCCGCCGTGAAGCTTGCCGGCACCGGAGCCGCTGTCGATGGACCGGCCTCCTCCTCAGCCAGATCGGGACCGGAATGTGAGCCCTGGACCGGTGGAGGACAGGGGCTTTTTTGAAAAAACAAAAAGTTTTTTCCACTTAATGGAGGACCGCGGGTTGATTTGGCAAAAATAGGGGGATGTTTTTGCAAAACCACCAAGACGTACGACAGAAGCATTAGCTACTTTATTATTAGGGAGAGATTTGCATTCATCACAAGAAAGGACAAACTTATGAGCATCTATGAAAAGAGTAGGCCAATAAAATCCAGACTGTAACACCTTGTGTGCAGTTCTATCTCCCACATGGTGCCCTCCATAAGACTGAGAGTGACACTTCCAAAGGATTTGTGCCTGTTCATGCTCAGGTATACAACGTCTAATAATACCATCTATTCCCTCTTTATAAAGATGTGGGCCATCCCAAAAGTAATGTCTTAAATCAAAGAAGATTTTTCTTCTTCTTTTGCTGATAGGTGAAACTAGGTGGTATGTATTTAGCAACAATGTAATTAGCATAATCAGCAAACCACAGTGTGCTATGAGAAACATTGACCATAACTAGTTGTTCATCAGGAAAACTATCATCAATAGGTAGTGGGTCATCAAGAACAATTTCTAACCTAGACAAGTTATCAGCTATGGGGTTCTCAGCTCCTTTCCTATCAATGATATGCAAATCAAATTGTTGTAGCAAAAGAGCCCACCTAATAAGTCTAGTCTTAGCATCTTTATTTTCCATAAGAAATTTAATAACACCATGATCAGTGTGAAAAATTACTATAGAATCAACAATGTAAGTCCTGGATTTATCTCAAGCAAATACAACTACTAAGAATTATTTTTCAATGATAGCATAATTTCTGTCGGCACTGCCTATAATTTTACTGGCATAATGAATAACATCTAATTTCTTATCAACTCATTCTCCTAAAACAGCACCAACAACACAGTCACTAGCATCACACATAATTTGAAAAGGCAAGTTCCACTCAGGTGGTTGAAGAATAGGTGCAGAAGTTAAGCCTTTCTTAAGTGTTTCAATGGCTTCTAAACAATCACCATAAAAAATGAAAGGAATATCCTTTTGTAATAAATTAGTAAGAGGCCTAGAAGTTTTAGAGAAGTCTTTAATAAACCTCCTGTAGAAACCAGCATCACCAAGGAAACTATGGATACCTTTACTATCTTTAGGACATGGCATCTTCTCAATTGCATCAACTTTAGCCATATCCACCTCAATACCTCGTTCGGAAATTTTATGACCCAAGACAATACCTTAATTTACCATAAAGTGGCACTTCTCCCAATTCAAGACAAGGTTCATTTGCGCACACCTGTGCAAAACTCGATCATGATTTCTTAAGAAATCATCAAAAGAAGTTCTGTAAACAAAAATATCATCCATGAAGACCTCAACAATCTTTTCACAAAAATTACAGAATATAGAAGTTATACATCTTTGAAAGGTAGCAGGTGCATTGCATAATCCAAAAGGCATACATCTATAAGCGTAGGTTACAAAAGGACAAGTAAAGGTGGTTTTCTCTTGATTAGGTTGTGACACAGGTATTCGAGAGAAACCAGAATAACCATCTAGAAAACAAAAATCTATGTGCTTCGATAACCTTTCTAGCATTTGGTCTATGAAAGGTAAAGGATAATGATATTTTCTAGTAGCTTTGTTTAATTTTCTAAAATCCATTGCCATTCTATAGCCAGTCAAAATTCTTTGTGGAATAAGTTCATTTTTATCATTAGGAACTTTAGTAATACCTCCTTTCTTAGGAACACAATGAACGGGGCTTACCCATCTACTATCAGCTACGAAATAAATTATACGTGCTTCCGGAAGCTTTAGTATTTCATTTCTTACCACTTTTTTCATTTTGGGATTCAAACTTCGTTGGTGATCAACAACGGGTTTAGCATCTGGTTCCATATTAATCTTGTGCTGACACAGAGTGGGACTAATGCCCTTAAGATCATCAAGAGTATACCCAATAGCAGCTCGGTGCTTCCTTAGAGTTTTTCAACAATCTTTCTTCTTCATGCTCTGTAAGGTTAGCACTGATAATAACAAGATATATCTTCTTTTCGTCTAGATAAGAATATTTCAAAGTGTCAGGTAATTGCATTAATTCAAACACAGGATCACCCTTGGGTGGAGGAGGACCTCCTAGAGTTTCAATAGGCAAGTTGTGTTTAAGGATAGGGTTTTTCTCAAAGAACATATTATCTAGTTCATTTCTTTCACACATATGCATGTCATTTTCATGGTCTTGCAAATATTGTTCTAATGGATCAGTAGGAGGAATGCCAATATAAGCAATACCAATTACTTCATCTTTACTTGGCAATTCTTTATCATGGGGTTGCTTACTAAACTTAGAGAAATGAAACTCATGAGACACACGACCAAAATTACACTGACAGTTTCCTTTTTGCAATATATTTGATCCTTGACAATATTCAAGAAGGGTCTAAAAAATATTATGGACATAAATTATCTTGTGGTGAGCCAAGTACTGGAAAATCAGTAGGGTATTTTTCTTTTCCACACAAGACTTTAACATCTCTAACAATCCCAAGTGGTGTGATGGTGTCTCCATTAGCAAGTTTAATAGTAACATCTATGTCTTCTATTTCGGCGGGTGCTATCTCTTGCATGATTTCTTGATATAAGTTAAAAGGAATAACATTAACACTAGCACCCATATCACATAAACCATGATATCAATGATCTCCTATTTCGAAAGAAACGATAGGCATGCCAACAACAAGTACATTCTTATCTTTAGTATCAGGTTTGGCAATTCTAGCAGCTTCATTACAGAAATAAATAACATGCCCATCAATATTTCTACCAAGAGATCTTTAACCATATCAGTACTAGGTTCTACCTTGATTTGCCCAGAGGGTTTGGTTGTTCTAACATAAGTTTTGTTAACCACGGTTGAAGCTTTAGCATGTTCCTTTATCCTAACAGAGAAATGTGGGTTCTCAATATAAGCAGTAGGCACAACCGGGTGAACATTGTAAATGATAGTTTCATCCTCAAATTTATTTGGTTCTTCAACTTTTTCTTTAATAGGTGGATGATATTTAAACCATTTCTTTTTATGGAGATCAACATGAGTAGCAAAGGTTTCACAGAATAAGGCTAGTATCTCAGAGTCAAGTCCATACTTAGTGCTAAAATCATTGAAAGCATCAGTATTCATAAAAGATTTAACACAGTCAAACTTAAGTTTTATACCTGATATTTACCTTCGTCGAGTTCCCAATCTTCAGAGTTGTGTTTAATTCTTTCTGAAAGATCCCACCTGAATTCAATATTATTCTTCATAAAAGAACCAGAACAAGAAGTATCAAGCATGGTTTGATCATTAGAGAAAGCCGGGCATAAAAATTCAGAATAATAATTTCTCTCGGGAGCTCATGATTGGGGCATACATATAACATTGACTTCAGCCTCCCCCAGGCTAGAGAGATACTTTCTCCTTCACGAGGCGAGAACTTATAGATAAAATTCTGATCACAATGAACAAGATGCATAGGATAAAAAAAATGGTGAAACTCCAATTGCAATCAATCCCAGATCCAAGATCATGTATCATCACATAGCAAATACCATGTCAATGCTCCCCCCAAAGATAAAGGGAAAACCTTCTTCTTGACTTCATCTGCGTATAAACCTGCAAGTTTAAATAATCCACAAACTTCATCCACATAGATTAGGTGCATATCGGGATGTTTTGTTCCATCTCTTTCATAAGGATTAGCTAGAAGTTTCTCTATACACTACTGGAATCAGAGATTTTGCCGTCTGCCTAGTCTTTGCCGTCTGCTAGCTGACGGCAAAGACACTCTTTGCCATCAGCTTCAGCAAAACTGACGGCAAAGAACTGGCTGGTGGGAAATAGGTCTTTGCCAGCAGTCAACGCTTTGCCGTCTGCCGCAGATGGCAAAGAAGGGGCCAGCAGAAGGCAAAGAAGCTCATCTGGCCGGGGCAACCTTAGGTCAAACTACTTCCCTCTTTGTCGTGTGCAGGCTGACGACAAAGATGCCAGAGGCAGACGGCAAAGAGTATAGACCCCTTTGCCATGTTCCACCAGACGACAAAGGTCCTGAATCTAGTAACGGTTGTCCCGCCCCCACCGTGGCCCTCTCTCTCTCTCAAACGGCCAATCCCTCTCTTTCTCCTCCCCTGACGCCCAACGCCGCCACCACTGTCGCCCGGCCACCCCCGGCGCCGCCCCGGTGCCCCTGGTGCCTCCCCGAAGCCCCACAACACCCCTGGCGCCCCCTGGTGCCGCCCCTGAAGCCCCACCGCCGGCGCCCCGTGGTGCCCCTAGTGCGCCCCCGCTGCCCCATGTTGGAATTATGCCCTAGAGGCAATAGTAAATGTATAGTTATTATTATAATTCATGTATCAAGATAATAGTTTATTATCCATGCTATAATTGTATTGAATGAAGACTCATTTACATGTGTGGATACCGTCCCTAGCATGCCTCTAGTTGGCTAGCCAGTTGATCGATGATAGTCAGTGTCTTCTGATTATGAACAAGGTGTTGTTGCTTGATAACTGGATCACGTCATTGGGAGAATCACGTGATGGACTAGACCCAAACTAATAGACGTAGCATGTTGATCGTGTCATTTTGTTGCTACTGTTTTCTGCGTGTCAAGTATTTATTCCTATGACCATGAGATCATGTAACTCACTGACACCGGAGGAATGCTTTGTGTGTATCAACCGTCGCAACGTAACTGGGTGACTATAAAGATGCTCTACAGGTATCTCCGAAGGTGTTAGTTGAGTTGGATCAAGACTGGGATTTGTCACTCCGTGTGACGGAGAGGTATCTCGGGGCCCACTCGGTAATACAACATCACACACAAGCCTTGCAAGCAATGTAACTTAGTGTAAGTTGCGGGATCTTGTATTACGGAACGAGTAAAGAGACTTGCCGGTAAACGAGATTGAAATAGGTATACGGATACTGACGATCGAATCTCGGGCAAGTAACATACCAAAGGACAAAGGGAATGACATACGGGATTATACGAATCCTTGGCACTGAGGTTCAAACGATAAAGATCTTCGTAGAATATGTAGGATCCAATATGGGCATCCAGGTCCCGCTATTGGATATTGACCGAGGAGTCTCTCGGGTCATGTCTACATAGTTCTCGAACCCGCAGGGTCTGCACACTTAAGGTTCGACGTTGTTTTATGCGTATTTGAGTTATATGGTTGGTTACCAAATGTTGTTCGGTGTCCCGGATGAGATCACGGACGTCACGAGGGTTTCCGGAATGGTCCGGAAACGAAGATTGATATATAGGATGACCTCATTTGATTACCGGAAGGTTTTCGGAGTTACCGGGAATGTACCGGGAATGACGAATGGGTTCTGGGAGTTCACCAGGGGGGGGGGCAACCCACCCCGGGGAAGCCCATAGGCTTTGGGGAGACACACCAGCCCTTAGTGGGCTGGTGGGACAGCCCCAAGGGGGCCTATGCGCCAAGGAAAGGAAATCAAAGGAAAAGAAAAAAAAAGGAGGGAAGAAGTGGGAAGGGAGGGGGACTCCTCCCACCAAACCAAGTCCAACTCGGTTTGGGGGGGAGTCCTCCCCCCCCTTGGCTCGGCCGACCCCTTGGGAGTCCCTTGGACCCCAAGGCAAGGTCCCCCTCCCTCCTCCTATATATATGGGGCTCTTAGGGCAGATTTGAGACGACTTTCTCACGGCTGCCCGACCACATACCTCCATAGTTTTTCCTCTAGATCGCGTTTCTGCGGAGCTCGGGCGAAGCCCTGCTGAGACGAGATCATCACCAACCTCCGGAGCGCCATCACGCTGCCGGAGAACTCTTCTACCTCTCCGTCTCTCTTGCTGGATCAAGAAGGCCGAGATCATCATCGAGCTGTACGTGTGCTGAACGCGGAGGTGCCGTCCGTTCGGTACTAGATCGTGGGACTGATCGCGGGATTGTTCGCGGGGCGGATCGAGGGACGTGAGGACGTTCCACTACATCAACCGCGTTCTCTAACGCTTCTGCTGTACGATCTACAAGGGTACGTAGATCACTCATCCCCTCTCGTAGATGGACATCACCATGATAGGTCTTCGTGCGCGTAGGAAAATTTTTGTTTCCCATGCGACGTTCCCCAACACCCCACCCCCGGCGCCCCTGGTGCCGCCCCCGCAGCCCCACCGCCGGTGCCGCCGGCCCAGCCACTGCCCCGCAGGCCTCGGCGCCGCCCCCGCAGCCCCACTGCCAGTAAGCCCATCCACCCCCGCCCCCTTGATTTTTTATTTTTTGGTATTTAGTTTTTTGGAATTAGATTATAACTACCGGCATGATTTTTTATTGTTGTTGTAGTAGTTGTTCTTGTTATTGTAGTTGTTGTTGTTATTATAGTTTTTGTGGCATATATAGTTTAGTTGGTAGGTTAGTTAATTAGTAGTTTTAGTGGTAGTTTAGTTAGTTGGTAGATTTAGTTAGTTAATTAGTAGATTTAGTAGGTAGTTTAGTGGTATATTTTGTTTTCTTATTTAGTGGTAGCTAGATTATTTTTTAGTTACTTAGTGGTAGATTCTGTTTTTGTTATTTTTTTGCTGTTTAGTGCTATCTAGGCTTAGCGATAGGTTTAGTTAGCTTCGTTAGTTAGTTAGCTTAATAGAAAGAATAGGAAGAAGAAGAAGAGGAGGAGGAGGAGAAGAGGAGAAGAGGAGGAGGAGGAGAAGAAGAAGAAGAAGAAGAAGAAGAAGAAGAAGAAGAGGAGGAGGAGGAGAAGAGGAGAAGAGGAGGAGGAGGAGAAGAAGAAGAAGAAGAAGAAGAAGAGGAGGAGGAGGAGAAGAGGAGAAGAGGAGGAGGAGAAGAAGAATAAGAAGAAGAAGAAGAGGAGGAGGAGGAGAAGACAAAAATAAGAAGGAGAAGAAGAAAATAAGAAGAAAAGAAGAAGAGATGAAGAAGAGAAGAAGAGAAGAAGAATACCTTCTCCTCCTTCTCCTTGCTTTAATTTCCGCAACAATGACATAATTAGATCATTTAGCTCCAAAATGCCATAATAACCTCAAAATGGCATAAGAACCTTGGTTAGCTCACGAATATTATATACTTAGCTTGTTTTCCTCTAAAATGACATAATTCGAATATTTGTGTTGATCGGGTGGATTTACATGTGATAGTTGTCTCGTCGCTGTGAGTTGTGCTGTGCCAAGACCGGCTAGTGCGTTTTAGGAGCTCCGCTCCTGCATTCGTGGGTCAGTACAAATTTCATCTCCTCCCCGCCCCTTCATTTACAGTGGCTCGGTTTCCGGATGAAACTTTCTAGATTTAGGTAATTCAATTAATTTATCAGTATGCGTGACCAGTATGCGTCTCCTGTTCGAAAGGACGACATCTATAAATATGCATGTCTTTGCATATTTATAACCGCCGTCCTTTGGAATTGTCCAACATTATCCATGGACAGCCCGAGTATGTGTAGATTGGGTTCGTTTTCCCGTATGCTGTGCTCTGGATCCGATGCGGAATTTCGTCAGTGCCTCCCTGTTGTTCTCCGGATGCACATCCTCTCTGTTTATTGCGGAGACGTGTATCAGTAGAACAGCGGGGAGGTGCTGCCGAAATTTTGCGTTGGATCCGGAGCTGAGCATGGGAAAACGAACCCAATCTACACATACTCGGGTGGGATTAGGACCTATCTTTACCTATTAGCGTGTAGGTTGCCTGGACGTAATAAAAATGGCGAACCTGATTAACCGATGAATATAAATGCTAAATTATATATAAATATATTTCTTCTGTCTTTAGTAGCTACACAAGATGAGTGATCGTGCGTGGATGTATACCGGTCACCCTAGTCAGAAAGAGATGACGAAAGAATGGTTTCTAAAAATAAAGGAATTTATGAAAGCCGCATTCGCAAATGGCTAGGAAAGAAACTATTGCCCCTGTCGTGGATGCGACAACTATAAAAAGACGACAAAGGCTGTAATGATTAAACACCTGTAGAGGAGGGGTTTTAAGCCTAATTATACGGTGTGGACATTTCATGGTGAGTCTATACAATGCACAAGAGCTGAGGTGGTCCGTCGTCGCACGGACGAGCATGGTACTGGGATCGAAGACATGGTGCAAGACTTTGATGATGCTCGGGATTCGGAAGATGAGATGGAGGAATCTGCAAAGGCCTTTTATGAAATGTTGGAGTCTTCAAAACATCCTCTCCATGAGCACACTCAGCTCTGTCAGCTGGATGCAATTGCACAAGTAATGGCTCTGAAGGCTCATTTCAACTTGGGAAGAGAATGCTACGACGCGATGATGACACTATTTGGACGTTTCCTACCCAAAGTCTATGTCATGCCTGCAAACCTGTACCAGTCGGACAAAATACTTCGTGTACTTAAGATGCCCTATGAGAAGATAGATGCATGTGAGAAAGGATGTGTCTTATTTAGGAAGGAGTATGCACACTTGGACTATTGTCCCAATTGCGAGTCTTGCAGGTATCTTGTGGTAGACAACGGTATGGGTGAGAAGAGGCAGACCAAAATTGCAGTTAGTGTTCTTCGGTATATGCCAATCGTACCAAGACTTCAACATCTTTTCATGGTCGAAGAGACAGCCAGACAGATGACATGGCACAAATTCGGCAAAAGAACCGAACTAGATGCAGATGGGAATAAGAAGATGGTACACACATCGGATGGGGAAGCGTGGAAACATTTCGATGGATTGCATCAGGATAAAGTGGCAGATCCAAGGAATCCTCGAGTCTGCGCTGCTACGGATGGTTTTAATCCCTTCGGCATGACGGCAACCCAATACAGTTGTTGGCCTGTATTTGTCATTCCACTCAATCTCCCCCCCGGGCAGATTATGCAAAGAAAGAACATATTTATGACGTTGATAATTCCAGGGCCCAATTATCCGGGGAAGAATATGAATGTGTACCTGCAACCTCTTAAGGATGAATTGGAAGAAGCTTGGGAAAATGGGGTCAAGACATACGATGCCGCTAGAAAAGAAAACTTCAAAATGCATGTGTGGTACATGTACTCTATGCATGACTTGCCAGTGTATGCGCTATTCTCTGGATGGTGTGTGCATGGAAGGTTCCCGTGCCCCCAATGCAAGGCAGATCTTCAGTTTCATTGGTTGCAGGAGGGTCGGAAGTATTCTTGCTTTGACTTGCATAGACAGTTCCTGGATCCTGACCATCAGTTCAGAAAAGACAAGAAGAACTTTACCAAAGGTAAAGTTGTCAAAAACTTGGCACCACCTGCGTTCACAGGCCTACAGATCCTGGATCAGTTAAACGCCATCGAGCCTGATCCAGAGCGTCCAGGGTATTTCAAGGGGTATAATTCAAAACATGCCTGGACTCACAAGCCATGCTTGTGGGATCTGCCTTACTTCAAAGACCTCCTTCTTCCACACAATATCGACATGATGCACACTGAAAAGAATATCGGAGAGGCTATTTTTGGTACATTGTTCGACATAGATGGGAAGACAAAGGATAATATTAAGGCTATAGTCGATCAAGAGACACTATGTCATAGACCGTTACAAAACATGCGAGAAGGCAAAGGAAAGCAGAAGTGGTCGAAGCCAAAGGCCTGGTTCAATCTTGGAAGGCCAGCTATGAGGGAAATTATCTTGTGGGTCAAAATGCACTTGATGTTCCCCGATGGGTATGCAGCAAATCTAAAGAGGGGAGCGAGTCTTGAAAAAATAAAAATCTTTGGTCTCAAGAGTCATGATTGGCACATATGGCTAGAGCGGGTAATGCCGGTGATGTTACGTGGCTTTATTCCTGAGGATGAATGGCTAGTACTGTCGGAGCTGAGCTATTTCTTCCGTGTTCTTTGTGCGAAAGAATTGTCGCCTGGCGTGGTAGAAGACATGGAGGAGTTTGCACCGGAGTTGTTGTGCAAGTTAGAGAAGATCTTTCCACTGGGCTTCTTTAGTCCAATGCATCATTTGATTTTACATCTACCGACCGAGGAAAGATTGGGTGGGCCCGTGCAAGATCGTTGGTGCTATGCAACTGAGAGGATGCAGAAGACCCTTCGAGCTAAATGTAAAAATAAGCGTAGAATTGAAGCATCAATGGCTGAGGCATTCATTACTAAGGAGGTGGCAAACTTTGTGTCAGCACGCTACGAAGCCAAAAATCATCATTTGCATAATCCGAAGCCTCGGCACAATGATGGAGACCCTAAAAAAGGTGGGTCCAACCTCAGCCTATTCAAAGGGAAGCTCGCACCAGCCGGTGTTTCGAAACCAATAACGTTGGATATCGAAGAATGGCGGAACATTTCGTTGTATATCTTCAACAACCTAACAGAAGTGCGGACGTACATCGAGTGAGTTCTCGACACATTTTCCCGTAACTTCTAATTCATTTGAACTGCTCTTATTCCCAGATATTTCAAACAGCCGTTAAGTCGTCAAATTCTCGGATGGAGCGGTGATCGAAAATGATTCCGTCGAACAGTATGAGATTCTGTCAAAGACAGGAGGCGGCTATCCCGGTTTCATCTCTTGGTTCGAACAAACGGTAATTATCAATAATGGACCATTTCATTCTTGGTCTAACTTCCGGCTAATGCAACAACCGTTTCGTATTAAACCTGTAGGCTAATTCAGAGTCTATGGACGCCGAATTGAGACAAGTCGCTAATGGTTTTGACTATAAGGTCCGTTCATTTGAGAAATGCAACATCAACGGGTATCTCTTTCGTACCTTTGGCAAAGAGCTATCTATGCCCGACCGGAAATCTACAAATTGTGGTGTCTCTACTATCGACGAAGGTGTTATCGAGTATTATGGAAGAGTTGAAGCAATTTATGAACTTCAATTCTATGGTGAAAACCCACCGAACGTCGTAGTCTTCAAATGTTATTAGTTTCAGCCGAAAAAGACTAGAAGGACTCATGAACATATAGGACTAGTCGAAATCAATCCAAACACCCATTTAGATGTTCCCGATGTCTATATTACGTCTCAACAGGTGACCCAAGTTTTCTATCTACCGTGGGCATGCCAAACAGATAAGAATCTGGAAGGTTGGTATGTTGTTTATGAAGTGCTGCCACATGTCAGACCACCTATCCCAAATGAACAGGATTATGAACCTCACATTAACCCAGACACATATGATGGAGAATTCTTCCAAGAAGCACGTCTTTCCAAGAAACGTTTCAAGAACCGCCGTGCTTCATCCAAGAACATGGAAGTAGACAGCGACAATGAATCCGACTCCAGCCCTGAGCCGGAACCAGAAGACCTGGAACTCGTAGAGGTTACTGATGCAGATGACCTGTCAATGCTTCAACGATTAAAGGAAGGCCTTTCACAACTTCACGCCGTTGAACCCGATGAGCACGTCATTCATGAAGACATGCGTGATAGTGATGATGATGATGCATTTATTGATGATGATTATTAGTTTGTAAGATTCATAACTTAAATTATATATATTTTAATCTTTATTATTCATGTACATATTATTATTCATGTCAGTCATTCAATTTTTTTATGTTGTACTAATTTCTTTTAATCTTTATCATGGCAGGTGTTGACAGATGGTGGGCGCGGGTCCAGAGCGCTCGACGGGTTCTTCCCAGGCGCCCCGCACGAGGGGTGGTACTTCCCATCCACCCTTATCTCTCCGTAGAGCCTTGGCAGACAGTCTTTCGACACCAGCCGGGGGTTCTTCTTCGTCGGCGGCATTGCCCACAGGGAGAGGTGCTGGTCGGGTAGGGAGGAAGGGGAAGGGTACAGGGAGAGGTGGTGGCCGCGGAAGATCCAGGAGGACTGTTGAGCTGTCCTCGCCACCACCACCAGCTCATTCACCCGAGCATAGGACTAGTATGGTCGACCCGTTTGCGGAGGAGGCTATGGGGACTCCGGTCCAGGAGCCTGGTGTTCACAGGCATTCGTCCCATGAGACTCCGGTCCAGGAGCAGCCTCGGGTCGAGGTGCATTCGGCCTAGGAGCAGCTGGAGGAGAATACGGTTCCGGAGGCTTCACCCGACGTGGAGAGGCCCGGATGGGAGCCTTGGCCGGATCGTACCGAGTTGCCGGATTGGACCAAGGGTCTGGGTGGCTCAGGGGGCGGGGATGAGCTTACGGATAGTGAGGGCGATGTGCAGGTGGACGGGGCCACCGTGTACAAGCGTGGTAGTACACGTTTCCCGGTCGCCCCGGCAACCCGCGAGCAGAGGCCGGTGATTAAACCTGAAGGAGATAGGTAAGTACATTTACCCTTTTTTTAGCTTTTCCCTTCAAGTTTGTTCAAATATCTAATGCGCTTACCTTATCATACTGCAGGGGATGGGTACACCCTCTTGGAGTCCGCAGGCCGAACTCCGTCCTTGGTGTGCTTTTCCAGACAAATTTCCCGGGGTTTGTCACGTTGCCTGGTGAGGGTGAGGTTCCTACACTAGGATTTACCTGGGAGCACTACCAGGCTGCGCAGGCCCCGCCGGAGGAGATTATAGATGGTGTCTTGTGCCACACGAGGGCCGAGATGGTGATCAAGAGCTTTTGGGTAAATTATCCTTTTACAGAATCTAAAATTAACAATATACCTAATTATTGTACTAATCGGTGTTTTCACGTTTGATTGCAGACCTTCTATAGGTGTGAGGATGGATATGAGGAGGAGGCGGCCAGGGTTCTCGAGGTCGAGTGTAGGCGGTTACTACAGAACTTGCGCCACGAGGCTCGGCCGCAGGCTATTCGAGATTACTACGCCACGCGTGATATTAAGAAGGAGAAGAAGGATTGCCGCGGAAAGTTTCCGAAGAAGGAGCAATACATGAAGGTAATTACCTATTCTTAAGTCCTTCTACGTAGTTTTTTATTATTTCATTCATAGGCGTAGCGCTGAAAATTCTTTCTAATAACTTACAGGTGCCCCCGAGATGGTGTGTGGATAAGATGGATTGTTGGGAGGCGTTGGTTGACGAGTGGTGCACAGGCAGCTGCCGAGCCGTCCACGAGAATGCGAAGGATCGGCATAGCCAAATGGTTGGTGTGCCACACCATCAAGGCAGCGCCAACTTACTTCAGTTTGGACGAAACTGGGTATGTGATTTGCTTCATGATTCATGCAATTCATTCTTGATGCTAATATTTTGTTCCTCTCTTTTAGGCGCATCACAATAAGACAGAGATGCCACACTTGTACGACCTTTATGGCATGGCCCATACTGCCTCGTACAAGAAGGCGAAGGCATTCTGTGAGTCTGACCTAGATGATCCCAGTAACTTCACCAACATATCATCCCACCAGAAGCTCGTAGCATACAGGGACGCGGGGAAGGCTACGAAAGGGGATTACTTTAACCCTAGCCAGGAACCTTTGGATCCAGAGCTGGTGATGATATCTGGTGGCGGGAGGCCCCATGACTCGATAGCCATTGGAGATGGGATAATACGTTGTCCACTCACTCTTCCGGAGATCAAGGCACGCTAGTCGAGAAGATGTCCTGAGATAACGCCTCGTCCACGGCTAGTCGAACTTGCCATCGAGGTTAGTTGTACGGACTAAGAACACTTTGATCCATTTCATTATGTGTGTCACCATAGATCATTACTGTGGTAACGAGGAATGGTTTTTTCAGGCTGCTCTTCAGAAAGAGAGAGCGGAAAACCAGGCTGCTCTTGAGAAAGAGAGATTGGCAAGCCAGGCTGCTCTTCAAGCTGCTCTTGATGAGAGGGACCAGACCACGACACGATTGCTTGAGGAGGAGAGGGCCCGGAATGAGGAGGGTCAACGGGCCGTGTACGAGCTTTTTGTGGTATGTTTTTTTTTCACATTATCCAAATCATGTGTGTAATGTTTGTCTCAATACTAACTAATACGACCCACTCTTCAGGGTTTGTGCGAGAAGAGCGGTCAAGTCCCTCCGCCGATGCCCGTCTTCTCTTTGATTGGCATAGTGAGTTTCATTATAAACTAGTATTAATAATTGAGTGTCATCATGCTAACTGAGAGATTGCAAAATATCTTTTCTGCAGAATAACTCCCGAGCGGCATCGCACGACCCTTCTCCAGGGCAACCGTCTCCAAACGAAGCCGGCGCGAGTAACTGTGGTGTTTCTCCTCCTTGATGACCACTACGGTAAGTTTCTCCTCCAAACTAAGCTTGTTTTCCTCTAAAATGAGATAATTAGCCCATTTAGCTCCAAGAAGACATAATTAGGTAATTTAGCTCCAACAAGAGGAGAAGAAATAGGAAAAATGAAAAGAAAGAAGAAGAAGAAGAGAAGAAGGAGGAGGAGGAGGAGGAGGAGGAGGAGGAGGAGAAGGAGGAGAAGGCCAAGGACCTTCTAGTCCTTCTCCTCCTCCTCCTTCTCCTCCTCCTCCTCCTTGATTTCTTCTTCTTCTCCTCCTCCTCCTCTTTCTTCTCCTCTGTCATATTATCCTTGCTCTAATTTCCCCAACAATGACATAATTAGTCCATTTAGCTCCAAAATACCATAATAAGCTCAAAATGGCATAAGAACCTTGGTTAGCTCATTAATATTATATACTTAGCTTGTTTTCCTCTAAAATGACATAATTGGAACATTTAGCTCAAAAAAGACATAATTAGGTAATTTAGCTCCAAAAAGAGGAGAAGAGGAGAAGAAATAGGAAAAATGAAAAGATAGAAGAAGAAGAAGAGAAGAATAAGAAGAGAAGACGGACAAGGAGGAGGAGGAGGAGGAGGAGAAGGCCAAGGACCTTCTAGTCCTTCTCCTCCTCCTCCATCTCCTCCTTCTCCTCCTTCTTCTTGATTTCTTCTTCTTCTCCTCCTCCTCCTCTTTCTTCTCCTCTTTCATATTATCCTTGCTTTAATTAACCCAACAATGAGAGAATTAGTCCATTTAGCTCCAAAATACCATAATAAGCTCAGAATGGCATAAGAACCTTGGTTAGCTCATTAATATTATATACTTAGCTTGTTTTCCTCTAAAATGACATAATTAGCCCATTTAGCTCAAAAAAGACATAATTAGGTAATTTAGCTCCAACAAGAGGAGAAGAGGAGAAGAAATAGGCAAAATGAAAAGAAAGAAGAAGAAGAAGAGAAGAAGGAGAAGGAGGAGGAGGAGGAGGAGGAGGAGGAGAAGGAGAAGGCCAAGGACCTTCTATCCTTCTCCTCCTCCTCCTCCTTCTTCTTGATTTCTTCTTGTTCTCCTCCTCCTCCTCTTTCTTCTCCTCTTTCATATTATCCTTGCTTTAATTAACCCAACAATGACATAATTAGCCCATTTAGCTCCAAAATACCATAATAAGCTCAAAATGGCATAAGAACCTTGGTTAGCTCATGAATATTATATACTTAGCTTGTTTTCCTCTAAAATGACATAATTAGCACATTTAGCTCAAAAAGAAGGAGAAGGAAGAAGAAGAAGAAGAAGAGAAGAAGAAGGAGAAGAAGAAGGAGGAGGAGGAGAAGAAGAGAAGAAGAAGGAGAAGGAGGAGAAGAAGGAGAAGGAGCCCTCCTTCTTCTCCTTCTTCTTCTCTCCTTCTTCTCCTCCTTCTTCTCCTTCTTCTTCTCTTCTTTTTTCTTCTTCTCCTACTCCTTCTCCTTCTCCTTCCCTTCCCCTCCTCCTCCTCCTCCTCCTCCTCCTTCTTGTTTTTCTTCTCCTTGTTCTCTTCTTGCTTCTTCTCTTTCTTCTTCAATTTCGCTTATTTGTCATATATATGTTGTTGTTCTTCTTCTTCTGACTTTCTTATTCCCATTTTGCACATTGGATGTACTACATGCATGGAAGCTGGCGTTGGAGTGCTTTAGTTTCCGTTTTCATTTGAGTTGATGAACAATGTGGAACTATATGTATATGTATATATGGATGAACAATATATGTACAACTATATGTATGTATATATGGATGAAACTTTGTATGTGTTGGTTCTTTTGATATACGGGATGTACGTTGATGAACAAATGGCATTGATGAGCTTTATATGTATATCATATATGTGTTGTGACCTATTTATGATATATGTGCTATGAATTATATGTATATGTGCTGTGAAATAGAAAAAATAAATAAAAATGTGACAATATAGGCTCTTTGCCGTCTGCCAGCTGATGGCAAAGGCCTTTGCCGTCAGCTGACCGACGGCAAAGGTGCCACGTGGCGTCCAACTGTGCAACCTGGGCAGTAGCAGCTGGCCATATAGTCTCTTTGACGTCTGCTTCCTGGGGGGCAGACGGCAAAGAAGAGGGCACAGAGGAGGAGGCAGACGGCAAAGAGTGGAGAGAGGGGGGAGGGGAGGACCCGGCAGACGGCAAAGATGGACATGGAGGCAGACGGCAAAGATGGAGGGGGGAGGGGAGGGGAGGAGAAGGCAGACGGCAAAGATTGACGGGGAGGCAGACGACAAAGATTGACGGGGAGGCAGACGGCAAAGGCTTCGTTAACCCCTAATGGAGGCAATGCGTGTCGACTGTGGTCTCAAGAGCTTTGCCGAAAGCTCCCGAGGAAAGCTGACGGCAAAGAGCTTTGCTGTCCGCCTTCCGCGGGCAGACGACAAAGAAGGTCCTATGCCATCGTAGGCTGACGCAGAAATTTTGCCGGCCGTGACAATCTTTGCCGTCTATGGTATTGTCTTTGCCGTCAGGGATATTGTGTTTGCCGTCTATGATGGTAGACGGCAAAGAAGATGATTCCTGTAGTCATACCCAAAGTAATTTCACAGTAAACATGTTTAGTAGGTTCAGCAGGTTGAGGGACAACTCCTCGTGTTTTCGGTCGAGGTGAACCTACCCCGAACAAACCCCTCAAAGGATTACTTTCCATAGAGACAAGTAACAGTAAATTTCAGCACGTAACATAAATTTTCCCTTACCAAACTCCACTTAACAAAGGCGCTTCACTCCCCGGAAACGGTGCCAGAAAAGAGTCTTGATAACCCACAAGTATAGGGGGTCAATCGTAGTACTTTTGATAAGTAAGAGAGTCTAACCCAACAAGGAGCGGAAGGAAATACAAGCGGTTTTTGGCAAGGTAATTTCTACAAGCACTGAAATAGCGGTAACAAGTTGTTTGATAGCAAGATAATTGTGAAAAGTGACAAGTAGCAATAGAAACAATAGGTGCAACAAGCAAGCCCAATTCTTTTGTCGCAAAGGATAGGTTGAAACAGATTCTTATAATAGGCAAAGTGTTCTTGAGGGCACATGGGAATTTCATCTAGTCACTTTTTTCATGTTGGGTTAATTCACGTTTGGTACTTTGATAATTTGACATGTGGGTGGACCAGTCTTGATTGCTATTCTTACTTGAACAAACCTCCCATTTATGATTAACCCTCTCGCAAGCATCTGCAACTATGAGAAAAGTATTAAGAATAAATCTAACCATAGCATTAAACATAGGGATTCAAATCAGCCTCTTATAGAGTAGTGCATAAACCAGAGTTTAAGTTTCTGTCACTCTCGCAACCCACCCTCTAATTACTACTCCACAATGTGTTCCCTTAGGCCCAAAGATGGTGAAGTGCTATGTAGTCAACGCTCACATAACACCACTAAGGGGATCAAAACATTCATATCACCAAAATATCGAACGAATATCAACTTTGCATGACTACTGCTACCTCTTGAGCTTCCATTGGTTTTTTCCCTTGAAGAGGAAAGGGTGATGCATCACAGTAGCAGTAAGTATTTCCCTCAGTTTGAGAACCAAGGTATCAATCTAGTAGGAGTATCAAGACAAGTCACCAATGTACGTGCGCAAAAACAAACAAACTTGCACCCAACGCTATAAAGGGGTTGTCAATCCCTTCACGATTAATTGCAAGGTGACATCTGAAGGTGGAAAGTGCAACAAAGTAAAAGAGTAGAGCTAAAAATATGATGTGAAGTAGACCCTGGGGCCATAGTGTTCACTATAGGCTTCTCTCACGATAGCAAGTATTACGGTGGGTGAACGAATTACTGTCGAGCAACTGATAGAACCGCGCAAAGTCATGATGCTATCTAAGGTAATGATCATACATATAGGCATCACGTCCGAGACAAGTAGACTGATACTGCCTGCATCTACTACTATTACTCTACACATTGACCGCTATCCAGCATGCATCTAGTGTATTGAGTTCATAACAAACAGAGTAACGCCTTAAGCAAGATGACATGATGTAGAGGGATAAATTCATGCAATAGATATAAACCCCAAAACTAAGCACTTCTCCCATTGCAAGAATTATAGATCAAGTTGGCCAAACAAAACACACAACTCGAAGAGAATTACAAGGATACGAAATCATGCATATAAGAGATCAGAGGAGACTCAAATAATATTCGTAGATAATCTGATCCTAAATCCACAATTCATTGGATCTCGACAAATACACCACAAAAGAAGATTACATCAGATAGATCTCCATGAAGATCATGGAGAACTTTGTATTGAAGATCCAAGAGAGAGAAGAAGCCATCTAGATACTAGCTACGGACCTGAAGGTCTGTGGTGAACTACTCACGCATCATCGGAGAGGCAATGGTGTTGATGAAGAAGCCGTCCGTGTCTGAATCCCCCCTCCGGCAGGGCACCAGAACGTCCCCCAGATGGGATCTTCCAGAGACAGAAGTTTGCGGTAGCGGAAAAGTATTTCCGTGGCTCTCTCTGCCAGTTTTGGATTTTTAGAGAATTTATAGGCGGAAGAAGTAGGGCAAAGGAGCCACAGGGGGGCCACAAGCCTGCTAGGCGCGCCCTCCAGGCCGCGGCTAGGGTGCTTGTGACCTCCCCTGGGGTCTTTTGCCTTGGTTCTCAAGTCCCCTTCATATCTTCTGTTATGGAAAAAATCCTTCCGCGGATTTTATTCTGTTTGGACTCCGTTTAATATTCGTCTCTGAAAAAGGTCAAAAACACGGAAAAAACATAAACTGGCACTTGGCACTGAGTTAATATGTTAGTCCCAAAAAAGATATAAAATAGCATATTCATGCATACAAAACATCCAAAGTTGACAAGATAATAGCATGGAACCATAAAAAATTATAGATACGTTGGAGACGTATCAAGTATCCCCAAGCTTAACTCCTGCTCGTCCTCGAGTAGGGAAGTGATAAAGACTGAATTTTGGATGTGGAACGCTACCTAACATATTTGTTCTTTGTAAATTCTTTCTTGTGGCATGAATGTTCAGATCCGTAAGATTCAAAACAATAGTTTATTATTGACATGAAAAAATAATACTTCAAGCAAACTAGCAAGGCAATCATGAACTTTTGAAATAATAAGGCCAAAGAAAGTTATCCCGACAAAATCATATAGTATGGCTATGCTCCATCATCCCCACACAACGAATTTCAATCATGCACAACCCCGGTATTGTCCAAGTAATTGTTTTCGCACCCTTACTTTCTCAAACTTTTTCAACTCTCACGCAATACATGAGTCTGAGCCATGGATATAACACCATAGGTGGAATAGAGTGTGGTGGAGGTTGTGAGGCAAAAAGGACGAGATGGTCACATCGACTCGGCGTATCAACGGGCTATGGAGATGCCCATGAATAGATATCAATGTGAATGAGTAGGGATTACCATGCAACGGATGCACTTAGAGCTATAAGTGTGTGAAAGCTCAAAAGGAGAACTAGTGGGTGTGCACCCAACTTGCTTGCTCATGAAGACCTAGGGCAATTTTGAGGAAGCCCATCATTGGAATATACAAGCCAAGTTATATAATGAAGATTCCCACTAGTATATGGAAGTGTCAAAACAAGAGACTCTCAATCATGAAGAACATGGTGCTATTTTGAAGCACAAGTGTGGAAAAAGTTTAGTAGCATTGTCCCTTCTCTCTTTTTCTCTCATCATTTTTTTGTTTGGGTCTTTGGCCTCTTTTCATTTTTTTGGTGGGCATATTTGGCCTCTTTTTTTATTTCCTCACATGGGACAATGCTCTAATAATGATGATCATCACACTTTTATTTACTCACAACTCAATACTTAGATCATGACGACTCTATAGGAAATGCCTCCGGCAGTGTACCAGGATGTGCAACGATCTAGCTTAGCGTATGACGTTGAAACATCTCGCTAGCTATCTTACGATCATGTAAAGGCAATATGTAAGTGACGGCACAAGTCATGAGACGGAACGGGGGGAGTTGCATGGCAATATATCTCGGAATGGCTATGAAAATGCCATAGTAGGTAGGTATGGTGGCTGTTTTGAGGAAGGTATATGGTGGGTTTGTGCACCGGCGAAAGTTGCGTGGCACTAGATATGCTAGCAATGGTGGAAGGTGAAAGTGCATCTATACCATGGACTCACATTAGTCATGAAGAACTCATATACTTATTGCGAAGTTTTATTAGTAATCGAAACAAAGTGCTAAACGCATACTCCTAGGGGAAGGGTTGGTAGGTGTTAACCATCGCGCGATCCCGACCTTCACACAAAGGATGACAATCAATAAATCAATTATGCTCCGACTTCCTAACATAGCGGTTCACCATACGTGCATGCTACGGGAATCACAAACTTCAACACAAGTATTTCTACATTCACAACATCCTACTAACATAACTCTAATATTACCAAATCCATATCTCAAAACTTACTTGTTAGGAATCAAACTTCTCTTACTAATGAATGCACCTGAATACGGAAGTATTTATTATATCCTCTTTGGATGCCTATCATCTTTAGGACTACTTTCATAGCACAAGCCAATTACCAAGGTACTGAGAGAGAGCACTCTCAAAAGGATATAAGTGAAGATCGAGAGTTTTTATTTCTACAAAATATGACACCGCCGTGCTCTAAAAAGATCTAAGTGAAGCACTAGAGCAAAGTTATCTAGCTCAAAAGATATAAGTGAAGCTCAATGAGTATTCTAGCAAATTCACGATGAGTGCAAGTACCTCTCAAAAAGGTGTGCAGCAAGGATGATTGCGACAAAACAAAAAGAAAAGACTCCTATAATACATGATGCTCCAAGCAAAGCACATATCATGTGGTGAATAAAAATATAGCTCCAAGTAATGTTACAGATGGATTGAAGACGAAAGAGGGGATGCCTTCCCGGGGCATCCCCAAGCTTAGGCTTTTCGGTGTCCTTGAATTTGGCTTTGGATGCCTTGGGCATCCCCAAGCTTGAGCTCTTCCAACTCTTTATCCCATTGTCCATGAGAACATCACCCAAAACATGAAAACTTCACAACACAAAACTTAAACAGAAACTCGTGATATCATTAGCACAAGAAAAAAAACTACGAACTCTTTAGGTACTCTAGTAAACTTGATTTATATTTATATTGATGTTAGATTACTGTATTCTCACTATTCCATGGCTAGTACTCGCCCATACTATCCATAGTTTCATCAAAATAAGCAATCAACACAACAAAAACAGACTTGTGTGTAGCAATCTGTATACTTCGTAGACTTCTGGTATCTCAAAAATTCTGAACAATTATGAAAATTAGGGAAATTAGTATATCAACCAGCAGAAAAAATAATCAACTCAAAATCTCGTTCTGGATAGGAATTAAAAATAATTTTGTGAGCGCAAAGTTTCTATCTTTTTCAGCAAGATCAAACAACCATCACCAGAACTAGTCATAAAGGTTTTACTTGGCTCAAACACAAAAAGAAACACAAAAAACACAATCATAAAAGAATTATGATGGTGTGGACACAAAAAAACAGAAATAAAAATCAAAAATAAATTTATTCATTGGGTTGCCTCCCAACTAGCGCTACCGTTTAACGCCCTTAGCTAGGCATAAGGCGATAGAATCAAGTATCGTTGTCTTTGGTGCTCAAACCATAAGTAGGGTGAACACTCAACATTTTAAGATCTTCATCTCTCTTACTAGATGGTTCACCACTGTTTTTAGGAACAAAAATAACTTGGTGGCATTATTGTGGGCAAAATTTGGAGTGTTCTGAACAGCGGCAAAAGGGGAACCCAAATTGGTTATGATATCCTCTAGTTTGCCAATTCTAGCGGAATCATGACCTAGTTTTTCGTTAACTGTGGGTTCCCTCTCCTTTAAATTTTTCAAAGTCATTCACACCTTGGATCCATACTGAGTGATTTGATTGTGGATCTATTTATCCAAATTTTCAATGAGTTCAATCGTAGAAACTTTATTTTCAATGATATCCAGCCTACGCATCACATGTTCCAAAGTTAAGGTAGTTCCATTAACCATGAGTGGGGGTGAGCCTACCAAATTTATTAAGGCACCGTAAGAATCAACGGTATGGCTAGCCAAGAAATTTCCACCTACGATTGTGTCAAGAACATACCTATTCCAAGGGGAAATACCCACATAAAAGTTGCGAAGCAGAACGGTAGTAGATTGCTTATGAGTAGATCTATTCTGAGCATTGAAAATCCTATACCAAGCATCCTTTAATTTTTCTCCCTCATTCTGTTTGAAATTAAGAACTTCGCTCTCGGGAGTATTGTTCAAAGCGATAGGACTAGTCATAAGGATAGGTAGACTATCCCGCACAAGCAAATGGGAAACAAGCGAAAGAAAAGGACGAATGAAAAAGGCAAATATTTTTGTAAATTTTTGTATTTTAGAAGTGGGGGAGAGGAAAACAAGAGGCAAAAGGCAAAAAAAAGTAAGTGCGAGAGATGAGTTTGTGATAGTTACTTGGATAAGCTTCACTTAGAATAGTCCCCGGCGCGAGAAATTGACACGTTGAAGGGAGACTATTCTTGACTTGATATTCCCCGGCAGCGGCGGCAGAAATTCTTCTCGCTACCTCTTGAGATTGCGTTGGTTTTTTTCCCTTGAAGAGGAAAGGGTGATACAACACAGTAGCAGTAAGTATTTCCCTTAGTTTGAGAACCAAGGTATCAATCCAGTAGGAGTATCAAGACAAGTCACCAATGTACCTGTGCAAAAACAAACAAACTTGCACCCTACGCTATAAAGGTGTTATCAATCCCTTCACGATTAATTGCAAGGTGAGATCTGAAGGTGGAAAGTGCAACAAAGTAAAAGTGTAGAGCTGAAAATATGATGTGAAGTAGACCGGGGGCCATAGTGTTCACTAGAGGCTTCTCTCATGATAGCAAGTATTACGGTGGATGAACGAATTACTTTCGAGCAATTGATAGAACCGCGGGAAGTCATGATGATATCTAAGGCAATGATCATACATATAGTCATCATGTGTGAGACAAGTAGACCGATACTGTCTGCATCTACTCCTATTACTCCACACATCGACCGCTCTCCAGCATGCATCTGGTGTATTGAGTTCATAACAAACAGAGTAACGCCTTAAGCAAGATGAAATGATGTAGAGGGATAAATTCATGCAATAGATATAAACCACATCTTTTTACCCTTGATGGCAACAACACGATGCGTGCCTCGCTACCCCTCCTGTCACTAGGTGAGGACACCACACGGTATGAACCCAAAACCAAGCACTTCTCCCATTGCAAGAATTATAGATCAAGTTGGCCAAACGAAACCCAATCCTCGAAGAGAATTACAAGCATACGAAATCATGCATATAAGAGATCAGAGGAGACTCGACTAATACAAATGGATAATCTGATCATAAATCCAAAATTCATCGGATCTCGACGAACACACCGCAAAAGAAGATTACATCGGATAGATCTCCATGAAGATCATGGAGAACTTTGTATTGAAGATCCAAGAGAGAGAAGAAGCCATCTAGCTACTAGCTATGGACCCGAAGGTCTGTGGTGAACTACTCACACATCATCGGAGAGGCAATGGTGTTGATGAAGAAGCCCTCGTGTCCGAATCCCCCCTCCGACAGGGCACCAGAACGTGCCCCATATGGGATCTTGCGGAGGTGGAAAAGTATTTTCATGGCTCTCTCTAGCAGTTTTGGATTTTTAGAGAATTTATAGGCGGAAGAAGTAGGGAAAAGGAGCTATGGGGGGGGCACAAGCCTACCAGGTGCGGCCCCCAGGCCGTGGCTAGGGGGCTTGTGACCTCCCCTGGGGTCCTTTGCCTTGGTTCTCAAGTCCCCTACGTATCTTTTGTTATGGAAAAAATCATTCCGCGGGTTTTATTCCGTTTGGACTCCGTTTAATATTCTTCTCTGAAAAAGGTAAAAAACACGGAAAAAACAGAAACTGACACTTGGCACTGAGTTAATAGGTTAGTCCCAAAAACTATATATATAATAGCATATTCATGCATAAAAAACATCCAAAGTGACAAGATAATAGCATGGAACCATCAAAAATTGTAGATACGTTGGAGACGTATCAACTACTTGCAACATGATTTCTCCCGTGGCCTCAAGAACATAAGTAACTACTCACAAGTAATGAACATGCTCATGATCATATATGTATTAAATAGCATAATGGATCTGAATATATATTTTTCCACCAGATAAACCTTAAATCATCAACTACAAGATGTAATCAACACTACTAGTCACACCTCGAGTACCAATCCGCAGTCCCGGTACAAGATTGAGTTCAAAAGATGAACTGGGATTTTGAGAGGAGATGGTGCTGACGAAGATGTTAATGGAGATTGGCCTCCCCAACATGAGAGTGTTGGTGGTGATGACGATGGCTTCAATTTCCCCTCCGGAAGGGAAGTTCCAAAATAAATCTCTGTAAAGTATCAGCCCAGTTGCAGATGTGTAGAATAGGTATGTGTGACATAGCTTTTTTATGTCCAGAATTCCATCGGTTGACATTCTCCCTCTTGATGTAAGCCTTGCATATTATAAGATAAAAGGCACTAGAATTACTCCACCAAGTGGAGAAACGCATAAAACACTATAAATAAGAGTAACAAAACATGATGCAAAATGGACGTATCACCTTCCGAGCCCCCAGCCTTGGTCCTGTTGCACCAAATGGGAAACCTTTGGGGGTTGCTTTGGGAGAACGCCAGCTGACCCCGCTTCCTTAGCATGGAAGTGGAAAGACTCCTAATCTGTGCCTGCTAGCACCGCTCCTACGCCGCTTGCGCAGCTCGTGTAACCCACATGAAAATGTTGGGTCGCGAGACCATGCGTGGTCGCCCTTGACAAGCCCGCCCCGCCAGGGCTTTAGGGGTGGCCTGAGGATGAATCCTTGCAGAGGGCGACCTCTCATGGTCCTTGGCGATGATACTTCAGCGCTTGCCTCGCGAGGCGAGGTCCCTCGCGAGGGTCTTCCTTGTTGGGCTTGCTGATGGTCCCAGCCAGGCCTGTGTGGTGCGTCGCGCTTGGGGCCATAGGCTCACGGGCCTAGGTACCCCCGGTTCTAGTGGCCGACAATAGCCCCCGGGCCCGCGTTATGCGTGACTTCGCCCGATGGGAGGGGCGAAGCGATGCGGGCCTAACCTCCTGCAGGGCCAGGCTAGACACGTGGCACCGATAGGTCGTGGTGCTCTTCTCCTTCCTGCAACGCTTCAGGATCCGCCCCGAGTGAGTTGACGTAAACCCTGCGTGTAGCGCCGGCCATCATTGCTCTTCCTTGACCAACGCCACCCACTTGCGCCTTACTTCCCGTGTAAGATTGCTCCTGGGCCCGCAGCATGCATGGAGCGTCCTAATGGGGGAACGAGATGATGCGATCCATAACCGTCTGCGGGCCAGGCATGGAGGTGGCGCACAAAGGAGCGCATATCGCCTCCACTTCCCACGGCGCCTCGAGGATTGCGCACGCGCCTATAAAACCGCCACACCCGTGGGGCGGAGTTGCCACAACATTGCTTCTCCCTTCAGGCTTCCTCCCGCGATGCTTTGCAATCCTTGTGCAAATGTCACTTTCTTCCTCCTTTCCCTCTTCCCATGGCACCCACGAGGCATGCCTGAAGCGCTGAGGTCTGCGTGATGGCGTCGGAGCTGCGACCGACCCCAATGTGACGATGTTGGGCTGCCAGCAATGAGTAAGTGCGACGTCACCTTTGCTTTTCTTTGCGTACCTTGTCTGGCCTGATAAATCTGATCACCGAACTTTCTAGGGTGCCAACACCCAAGAGGCACCTGGATGCCCCGCTAGGGGTGTCCTATCATGTGTTGCCTCTATGCTTGGCCTCATGAGGCCTGGAGGAACCGCAACCCGCTCCGTGGTGACGGCAAGGCCCTCGGGGCGCGCGGCCCAGTCCACCACATCCGCCTCTTGGAGCGTCGGGCATAAGATGGACCTGTTGCTCAGTGAGATGGCCATCATCAAGCGGGAGGTAGGTGTGGCCCTCTGCAAGCGGGAGGCCGCCCGGACCGCCTACAACCAGGAGGCGGAGTGCGAGCGTCTCGAGGCCTTGGAAGGGTGCCTTCTCGCGAACGAGGCCGCCCTCGCGGCGGTGCGTGAGGAAGCCCTTGTTGGTGTGGACGCAAGGTTGTCCCGAGAGCGGGCGGCCTCCCTGGAGGAGTATCACGACAAGCTCGCTCGGCAAGAAAACCGCCTCCAACTCAGGTGTAGCACACTCCAGGATGAGGTATGTGCGCTCAGGGACCGGCTGTAAGATGTCCAAGCAGCCCTTAGGGGTGAGGAGGGAACTAAGGAGGAGCTCGCGTCGCTTCAAGCCCAAGTTTGCGAAGCCCCTGATGACATGCATGCAGCCAAGGACGATGTGCCACATGCACGGCTGATGGAGGCGCAACACGCTACGCAGTTCTTGGAGCTTGCTTGTTGCACTAATGGTGCGCTCTAACACTTCGTCGAGGATGCCTTGGTGCTGCCGCGGGCGCATGGCTATGGGGGCTACCTCTACTTCTTCCTCAAGGTGGTGGAGGCACTGGAATCGGGTGTCTCCAAGGTGGACGAAAATATTGAGTCCGGCACACGCGACCTCCTAGACAACACACTGATGCACGTCTTCTCCAACCCACGCCGCCACGAGCCCACGTTTAACCTCTCCCGCGTGATGGAGCCGGTGCCCGTTGAGCTTCGAAGCCTTCTCAGGGATGAGGTCCACGAGCACGTGGAGTCCCTGGTTGGGAGGCTTGTCCAAGCGGCACCCTCCGAGGAGAGAGGCAGCCTTAGCGTCAGAGCCTCCGGGGGCCATGATGAGGTTAACACCTCCTCTGCTTAGGCTTTCCTACCCCTTTCCTCTTGCATAAATAATCATTTGGCCCTGGGACGGCGTTAGACATTATGCAATATACTATTGCCTTAAGTAGTAGTTGCATGTTATGCTTGGGGTGCCTTTGTTCCTTCCACAAGGTCCTCCGTTTCCCTTCGTGTGTTCCCTATGCTCTAGTCGGTGGGGTCCCGCAACACGTGGCTCTCGAGGCCCTCACCCCTAACGCACGATGGGGGCTCGGGGCGACAACCCCCGAGCGCTTCTTAGTAATTGCCCTTACCTGGCTAGGCCATTTCCTAGCATTCCCTTGGCCATCCTACCCCACAAAGCCCTCGGGAGCGGCCTCTCGGTGTGGGCCCGCAGGGGCTCCACGAGGCCCCTGATGTCGGTTGCTTGTGCGAGCCTCGCGGGGATGGTACCCTCGCGAGGGCCTTGTCCGCACAGCTTGACGATGGACTGATCCCCAGCCGCAACACGCGATGCGAGGTCGTGACCAAATGTACCTAGGATTCTCTAGACCCGTGGGCCCAGCGGAGTAGCCCGTGGACGTGCGATGGGCGCGCTTCATCTGGCGTGGGGAATCAGCACAGCGCGGGCCCCTCCGTTTCAGAGTCTAGCATGACATATGGCATACGAGGGGGCGCGTGGTGCTCCGACCTCCCCATGATGTCTCGACAACCGCTCAGTGCTAATATAAAGCATGTGCGTGGAGCGGGGCCATCATTTCCCACATTAACCTTCCGCTCGCTGAATTCTGGCAAGGAGGCGCGGGCTAAACACCCACTTGGAGGCCCCATATAAGGGCAAGGAAGAGTCTCCTACCCCAACTTGTTCGTCCTTGTTCTTCTTTCTTTCTCGTCGTCGCTGAAGTGATGGCTCTAGTGAAGAGATCCTCTACCGTTGAGAAGGAGAAAACAATGAAGGGGCGAGCGGGAGCACCGCGGCCAGCGAGGGGAAGAGGCTGCCCTCGTGTGCCCCCTGCCGTGCTCGAGGCACCTCTCGAGGGACACGGGTGCTCCCCGTCGGCAACTCGTGTCGGCCCAAGCAGCAACGGGAGGGGTTCTGTTCATGGACGCGGGCACAACGGACGAGGCGGTCGCGGACGGGGCCAGCGGTACGGCATAGAGACCCGGCCTCCCTGGTCATGAAGTCTCTCCGCCGACGCAGCCCAAGAGTTCATCGTACGGAAGGAGGGCAGGCCTCACACCTAGCTCTGGCTCCTAGACTCTTTCGCGGAGGAGATGGAGGAGCACGCACCCTCAGCCTAAGGCTGCAACTAGACGGCTTCTACAACGGACCTATGTGGGTGGCGACGGGGTTCAACTGCCTCGGCTTTATGTTCTTGGGGCGTGGGTGGAAGTCGTTCGCCCTTGCCCAAGGCTTGCAGGAAGGGCACATCCTCCGCTTCAAGTTCGACGGGGTCGCCACACTCTTCATGAAGGCCTTCGGAAGCACCGGCGGTCTCCTCGACTGCTGCATGCAAGGTGACAATAGAGGCACTAGCAACCCTTCCGTTACTGACGGCAGCGGTCGCTCCTCCTTCGGGGGGAGCAGCGGCGACACCGACTCTGATGGCTCCCCGGGCGGGCGATGCCAGTGTTGAGGTCCCTGGCAGTGGTGCTTCAAGGGCCCGATCTTCTTTCTTTTGTGTCGCCTTCCCTTTCCTGTAATGCAACATGTTGTCCCCTTGGGGGCGTGTAAAAAGGGGTTACATCCTTCATGCTTCAAATCGAATGCTATTTTGGGTCAAAAATAAACTTCTCATTGGTACTCTTTGTTGAACTTGAACCCTCTCCAAGGCCGTTCTCACGCCTCGTGTTGCTAAGGCCCAGTCCCCGAGCGTGAGTATGAGGGCTCTTGAGGCACGGTTCTCAGGGGCTCGCCTTCAGCGTGCCAGCCGCTCGCGTAGGGGTCGCTGCTTGCAGGTCTAGCCTCACGAGGACCCTTGAGGGAAGTCCCACGGAGCAAACGCCTTGTCCCGATGGTACGGGCTTGCCCGCTTGCATTTGGGCGTTACGCGAGAAGTATAGGCCCCAAGGGCGTTGATGAGGTGACGTGCACGTGGGTGTGCCCGCGAGGCAGAACCCAGTTCTCTAGGTCCCTAACACCGTCGGGGAAGACCCACGCAAAGGCACCGTGCCCACGCTGGAATCGGGCGTCTCCAAGGTGGACGAAACATCGAGTCCAGCGCGCGTGACCTCCTCGACAGCGTGCTGATGCACGTCTTCTCCAACTTGCGCACCCATGACCCCACGTTCAACTTCTCCCACATGATGGAGCCAGTGCCCACGGAGCTCCGGAGCCCTCTCGAGGACGAGGTGCACGAGCACGTGGAGTCCCTAGTCGGGCGGTTTGTCCACGCGGCACCCTCCGAGGAGAGGGGCAACCTCGGCAGAGGGGCCTCTGTGGGCCATTACGAGGACAGCGCCTCCTCCGCTTAGGCTTTCCTATCCCTTTCCTGTTGCATTAAGAATCACTTGGCCCTGGGAGGGCGTCAGAAATGATGTAATATACTTTTGCCTTAAGTAGTAGCTCCCTATTATTCTTGGGGTACCTTTGTTCCTTCCACGAGGTCCTTCGTTGCCCTTCGTGTGTTTCTTACACTCTGTTTGGCGGGGTCCCGTAGCACGTGGCTCCTGAGGCCCTCCCCCCTGACGCGCGATGCGGGCCTCGGGGCGACAGCCCTCGAGCGCTTCTTAGTACTCGCCATTACCTGGGTAGATCGTTGCCTTGCGCTCCCTTGTGTTGGGGAACGTTGCATGGGAAACAAAAAATTTCCTACGTGCACGAAGACCTATCATGGTGATGTCCATCTATGAGAGGAGATGAGTGATCTACGTAAACTTATAGATCGTACAGCAGAAGCGTTAGTGAACGCGGTTGATGTAGTGGAACGTCCTCACGTCCCTCGATCCGCCCCGCGAACAATCCCGCGATCAGTCCCACGATCTAGTACCGAACGGACGGCACCTCCGCGTTCAGCACACGTACAGCTCGACGATGATCTCGGCCTTCTTGATCCAGCAAGAGAGACGGAGAGGTAGAAGAGTTCTCCGGCAGTGTGACGGCGCTCCGGAGGTTGGTGATGACCTTGTCTCAGCAGGGCTCCGCCCGAGCTCCGCAGAAACGCGATCTAGAGTAAAAACCGTGGAGGTATGTGGTCGGGCTGCCGTGGGAAAGTCGTCTCAAATCAGCCCTAAAACCTCCGTATATATAGGTGGGAGGGAGGGGACCTTGCCTTGGGGCTCAAGGAGCCCCAAGGGGGTCGTCCGAGTCCAAGGGGGGAAGACTCCCCCCCCCCAAACCGAGTTGGACTTGGTTTGGTGGGTGGGAGTCCTTCCCTTCCTTCCCACCTCCCTTTTTTTCTTTCTCTTTGATTTTTATCTCTATGGCGCATAGGGCCCTTTTGGGCTGTCCCACCAGCCCACTAAGGGCTGGTGCGCCACCCTTATAGCCTATGGGCTTCCCCGGGGTGGGTTGCCCCCCCCCCCGGTGAACTCCCGGAACCCATTCGTCATTCCCGGTACATTCCCGGTAACTCCGAAAACCTTCCGGTAATCAAATGAGGTCATCCTATATACCAATCTTCGTTTCCGGACCATTCCGGAAACCCTCGTGTCGTCCGTGATCTCATCCGGGACTCCGAACAACATTCAGTAACCAACCATATAACTAAAATACGCATAAAACAACGTCGAACCTTAAGTGTGCAGACCCAGCGGGTTCGAGAACTATGTAGACATGATCCGAGAGACTCCTCGGTCAATATCCAATTGCGGGACCTGGATGCCCATATTAGATCCTACATATTCTACGAAGATCTTATCGTTTGAACCTCAGTGCCAAGGATTCATATAATCCCGTATGTCATTCCCTTTGTCCTTCGGTATGTTACTTGCCCGAGATTCGATCGTCAGTATCCGCATACCTATTTCAATCTCGTTTACCGGCAAGTCTCTTTACTCGTTCCGTAATACAAGATCCCGCAACTTACACTAAGTTACATTGCTTGCAAGGCTTGTGTAATGTAGTATTACCGAGTGGGCGCTGAGATACCTCTCCGTCACACGGAGTGACAAATCCCAGTCTTGTAGAGCATCTTTATAGTCACCCAGTTACATTGCGATGTTTGATACACACAAAGCATTCCTCCGGTGTCAGTGAGTTATATGATCTCATGGTCATAGGAATAAATACTTGACACGCAGAAAACAGTAGCAACAAAATGACACGATCAACATGCTACGTCTATTAGTTTGGGTCTAGTCCATCACGTGATTCTCCTAATGACGTGATCCAGTTATCGAGCAACAACACCTTGTTCATAATCAGAAGACACCGACTATCTTTGATAAACTGGCTAGCCAACTAGAGGCTTGCTAGGGACGGTGTTTTGTCTATGTATCCACACATGTAAATGAGTCTTCATTCAATACAATTATAGCATGGATAATAAACGATTATCTTGATACAGCAATTATAATAATAACTATATTTTTTATTGCCTCTAGGGCATAATTCCAACAGTGTCCCACTTGCACTAGAGTCAATAATCTAGCCCTCACATCATCATGTGAATTACATTGTAATAAATCTAACACCCATACAGTTCTGGTGTTGATCATGCTTTGGCCGTGGAAGAGGTTTAGTCAGCGGGTCTGCTACATTCAGATCCGTGTGCACTTTGCATATATTTACGTCCTCTCCCTCGACGTAGTCGCGGATGAGGTTGAAGCGTCGTTTGATGTGTCTGGTCTTTTTGTGAAACCGTGGTTCCTTTGCTAAGGCAATGGCACCCGTGTTATCACAGAACAAGGTTATTGGATTCAGTGCGCTTGGCACCACTCCAAGATCCGTCATGAACTGCTTCATCCAGACACCCTCCTTAGCCGCCTCCGAGGCAGCCATGTACTCTGCTTCACATGTAGAATCTGCTACGACGCTTTGCTTGGAACTGCACCAGCTTACCGCACCCCCATTAAGAATAAATACGTATCCGGTTTGCGACTTAGAGTCGTTTGGATCTGTGTCAAAGCTTGCATCGACGTAAACTTTTACGGCGAGCTCTTCGTCACCTCCATACACGAGAAACATCTCCTTAGTCCTTTTCAGGTACTTCAGGATATTCTTGACCGCTGTCCAGTTATCCACTCCTGGATTACTCTGGAACCTACCTGCCATACTTATGGCCAGGCTAACATCCGGTCTAGTGCACAGCATTGCATACATGATAGAACCTATGGCTTAAGCATAGGGGACGGAGCGCATATGCTCTCTATCTTCATCAGTTGCTGGGCACTGAGTCTTACTCAATCTCGTACCTTGTAAAACTGGCAAAGAACCCTTTCTTGGACTGTTCCATTTTGAACCTCTTCAAAACTTTATCAAGGTATGTGCTTTGTGAACGTCCTGTCAGGCGTTTTGATCTATCCCTATAGATCTTAATGCCTAGAATGTAAGCAGCTTCTCCTAGGTCCTTCATAGAGAAACTTTTATTCAATTAACCTTTTATGCTCTCCAAAAACTCCATGTTGTTTCCAATCAGCAGTATGTCATCCATATATAATATTAGAAACGCCACAGAGCTCCCACTCACTTTCTTGTAAATACAAGATTCTCCAACCACTTGTATAAACCCAAATGCTTTGATCACCTCATCAAAGTGTTTGTTCCAACTCCGAGATGCTTGCACCAGTCCATAAATGGATCGTAGGAGCTTGCACACCTTGTTAGCATTCTTAGGATCGACAAAACCTTCGGGTTGTATCATATACAACTCTTCCTTAAGGAAACCGTTAAGGAACGCCGTTTTGACATCCATTTGCCAGATTTCATAATCGAAAAATGCAGCTATTGCTAACATGATTCTGACGGACTTAAGCATCGCTACGGGTGAGAAAGTCTCATCGTAGTCAACTCCTTGAACTTGTGAAAAACCCTTTGCCACAAGTCGAGCTTTATAAACGGTCACATTACCGTCAGCATCCGTCTTCCTCTTAAAGATCCATTTGTTCTGAATGGCCTTGCGGCCCTGAGGTAGTACCTCCAAAGTCCACACTTTGTTCTCATACATGGATCCTATCTCGGACTTCATGGCTTCTAGCCATTTGTTGGATCTGGGCCCACCATTGCTTCTTCATAATTTGCAGGTTCATTGTTGTCTAACAATATGATTGATAAGACGGGATTACCGTACCAGTCTGGAGCAGCACGTGGTCTCGTCGACCTGCGTGGTTTGACAGAAACTTGAACTGGAGTTTCATGATCATCATCATTAACTTCCTCCTCAACCGGCGTCGCAATGACAGAGGTTTCCCCTTGCCCTGTGCCACCATCCAGAGGGATGAGAGGTTCGACAACCTCATCAAGTTCTATCTTCCTCCCACTCAATTCTCTCGAGAGTAACTCCTTCTCGAGAAAAGCTCCGTTTTTAGCAACAAACACTTTGCCCTCGGATTTGAGATAGAAGGTGTACCCAACTGTCTCTTTTGGGTAACCTATGAAGACGCACTTTTCCGCTTTGGGTTCCAGCTTTTCAGGCTGAAGCTTTTTGACATAAGCATCACATCCCCAAACTTTAAGAAACGACAACTTTGGCCTTTTGCCATACCACAGTTCGTATGGTGTCGTCTCAACGGATTTTGATGGTGCCCTATTTAAAATGAATGCAGCTGTTTCTAATGCATAACCCCAAAACGATAACGGCAAATCAGTAAGAGACATCATAGATCGCACCATCTCTAATAGAGTACGATTACGACGTTCGGACACACCATTATGCTGTGGTGTTCCAGGCGGTGTTAACTGCGAAACTATTCCACATTGTCTTAAGTGAGTACCAAACTCGAAACTCAGATATTCACCCCCACGATCAGACCGTAGGAACTTGATCTTCTTGTTACGATGATTTTCCACTTCACTCTGAAATTGCTTGAACTTTTCAAATGTTTCAGACTTGTGCTTCATCAAGTAGACATAACCATATCTACTTAAATCGTCAGTGAAGGTGAGAAAATAACGATATCCGCCGCGTGCCTCCACGCTCATCGGTCCACACACATCGGTATGTATGATCTCCAACAAGTCACTTGCACGCTCCATTATTCCGGAGAACGGAGTCTTAGTCATCTTGCCCATGAGGCATGGTTCGCATGTGTCAAGTGAATCAAAGTCAAGTGACTCCAAAAGTCCATCAGCATGGAGTTTCTTCATGCGCTTTACACCAATATGACCTAAGCGGCAGTGCCACAAAAATATGGCGCTATCATTGTTTACTCTAACTCTTTTGGTCTCAATGTTATGTATATGCGTATCGCTATCGAGATTCAATATGAACAATCCTCTCACATTCGGTGCATGACCATAAAAGATGTTACTCATAGAAATAGAACAACCATTATTCTCAGACTTAAAAGAGTAACCGTCTCGCAATAAACAAGATCCAGATATAATGTTCATGCTCAACGCAGGCACTAAATAACAATGATTTAAGTTCATCACTAATCCTGACGGTAACTGAAGTGACACTGTGCCGACGGCGATTGCATCAACCTTGGAACCATTTCCTACGCGCATCGTCACTTCATCTTTCGCCAGCCTTCGTCTATTCCGCAGTTCCTGTTTCGAGTTGCAAATATGAGCAACAGAACAGGTATCGAATACCCAGGCACTACTACGAGAGCCGGTTAAGTACACATCAATAACATGTATATCAAATATACCTGATTTTTCTGTGGCTGCCTTCTTATCTGCCAGATACTTGGGGCAATTGCGCTTCCACTGACCCATACCCTTGCAATAGTAACACTCCGTTTCAGGTTAGGTCCATCTTTGGGTTTCTTCGTCGGATTGGCAATAGGCTTGCCGCTCTTCTTCGAATTGCCCTTCTTGCCTTTGCCGTTTCTCTTGAAACTAGTGGTCTTATTCACCATCAACACTTTATGCTCTTTACGGAGTTCAGACTCTGCGACTTTCAGCATCGCAAACAACTCGCCGGGAGACTTGTTCATCCCTAGCATGTTGTAGTTCAACACAAAGCCTTTATAGTTTGGCGGCAGTGATTGAAGGATTCTGTCAGTGATAGCTTCTTGCGGGAGTTCAATCCCCAGCTCAGCTAGACGGTTTGAGTACCCAAACATTTTGAGCACATGTTCACTGACAGATGAGTTTTCCTCCATCTTGCAAGCATAGAATTTATCGGAGGTCTGATACCTCTCGATCCGGGCGTTCTTCTGAAAGATAAACTTCAACTCCTGGAACATCTCAAATGCTCCATGACGCTCAAAGCGACGTTGAAGTCCCGGTTCTAAGCCATACAAGACTGCACATTGAACTATTGAGTAGTCCTCCTTACGTGCTAACCAAGCGTTCTTAACATCCTGATCAGCCGTAGCGGGTGGTTCATCTCCTAACGCAGAATTAAGGACATAATCCTTTTTCCCAGCTTGTAAGATTAGCTTAAGATTACGAGCCCAGTCTACAAAGTTGCTTCCATCATCTTTCAACTTAGCTTTCTCTAGGAACATATTAAAATTCAGGATGACTGTCGCGTGAGCCATGATCTACAACAAAAATATATTCAAAGTGGACTTAGACTATGTTCAAGATAATTAGAGTTTAACTTAATCAAATTATTTGCTAAACTCCCACTCAAAAATTACATCTCTCTAGTCATTTGAGTGGTTCATGATCCACTTACACTAGCTCAAGTCCGATCATCACGTGAGTTAAGTATAGTTTCAGTGGTAAGCATCCCTATGCTAATCATATCATCTATATGATTCATGATCGACCTTTCGGTCTCATGTGTTCCGAGGCCATGTCTGCACATGCTAGGCTCGTCAAGCTTAACCCGAGTGTTCCGCGTGCGCAACTGTTTTGCACCCGTTGTATGTGAACGTTGAGTCTATCACACCCGATCATCACGTGCTGTCTCAAAACGACGAACTGTAGCAACGGTGCACAGTCGGGGAGAACACAATTTCGTCTTGAAATTTTAGTGAGAGATCACCTCATAATGCTACCGTCGTTCTAAGCAAAATAAGGTGCATAAACGGATTAACATCACATGCAATTCATAAGTGACATGATATGGCCATCATCACGTGCTTCTTGATCTTCATCACCAAAGCACCGGCACGATCTTCTTGTCACCGGCGCCACGCCATGATCTCCATCAACGTGTTGCCATCGGGGTTGTCGTGCTACTCATGCTATTACTACTAAAGCTACATCCTAGCAAAATAGTAAACGCATCTGCAAGCACAAACGTTAGTATAAAGACAACCCTATGGCTCCTGCCGGTTGCCGTACCATCGACGTGCAAGTCGATATTTCTATTACAACATGATCATCTCATACATCCAATATATCACATCACATCTTTGGCCATATCACATCACAAGCATACCCTGCAAAAACAAGTTAGACGTCCTCTAATTTTGTTGTTGCATGTTTTACGTGGTGACCATGGGTATCTAGTAGGATCGCATCTTTCTTACGCAAACACCACAACGGAGATATATGAGTTGCTATTTAACCTCATCCAAGGACCTCCTCGGTCAAATCCGATTCAACTAAAGTTGGAGAAACCGACACTTGCCAGTCATCTTTGAGCAACGGGGTTACTCGTAACGATGAAACCAGTCTCTCGTAAGCGTACGAGTAATGTCGGTCCAAGCCGCTTCAATCCAACAATACCGCGGAATCAAGAAAACACTAAGGAGGGCAGCAAAACGCACATCACCGCCCACAAAAACTTTTGTGTTCTACTCGAAAAGACATCTACGCATGAACCTAGCTCATGATGCCATTGTTGGGGAACGTCGCATGGGAAACAAAAATTTTCCTACGCGCACGAAGACCTATCATGGTGATGTCCATCTACAAGAGGGGATGAGTGATCTACGTACCCTTGTAGATCGTACAGCAGAAGTGTTAGTGAACGCGGTTGATGTAGTGGAACGTCCTCACGTCCCTCGATCCGCCCCGCGAACAATCCCGCGATCAGTCCCACGATCTAGTACCGAACGGACGGCACATCCCCGTTCAGCACACGTACAGCTCGACGATGATCTCGGCCTTCTTGATCCAGAAAGAGAGACGGAGAGGTAGAAGAGTTCTCCGGCAGCGTGACGGTGCTCCGGAGGTTGGTGATGACCTTGTCTCAGCAGGGCTCCGCCCGAGCTCCGCAGAAACGCGATCTATAGGAAAAACCGTGGAGGTATGTGGTCGGGCTGCCGTGGGAAAGTCGTCTCAAATCAGCCCTAAAACCTCCGTATATATAGGTGGGAGGGAGGGGACCTTGCCTTGGGGCTCAAGGAGCCCCAAGGGGGTCGGCCGAGGGGGGAAGACTCCCCCCCCCAACCGAGTTGGACTTGGTTTGGTGGGTGGGAGTCCTTCCCTTCCTTCCCACCTCCCTTTTTTTTCTTTCTCTTTGATTTTTATCTCTTTGGCGCATAGGGCCCTTTTGGGCTGTCCCACCAGCCGACTAAGGGCTGGTGTGCCACCCTTATAGCCTATGGGCTTCCTCGGGGTGGGTTGCCCCCCCCCCCCCCGGTGAACTCCCGGAACCCATTCGTCATTCCCGGTACATTCCGGTAACTCCGAAAACCTTCCGGTAATCAAATGAGGTCATCCTATATATCAATCTTCGTTACCGGACCATTCCGGAAACCCTCGTGACGTCAGTGATCTCATCCGGGACTCCAAACAACATTCGGTAACCAACCATATAACTCAAATACGCATAAAACAACGTCGAACCTTAAGTGTGCAGACCCTGTTGGTTCGAGAACTATGTAGACATGATCCGAGAGACTCCTCGGTCAATATCCAATAGCGGGACCTGGATGCCCATATTGGATCCTACATATTCTACGAAGATCTTATCGTTTTAACCTCAGTGCCAAGGATTCATATAATCCCGTATGTCATTCCCTTTGTCCTTCGGTATGTTACTTGCCTGAGATTCGATCGTCAGTATCCGCATACCTATTTCAATCTCGTTTACCGGCAAGTCTCTTTACTCGTTCTGTAATTCAAGATCCCACAACTTACACTAAGTTACATTGCTTGCAAGGCTTGTGTGTGATGTTGTATTACCGAGTGGGCCCTGAGATACCTCTCCGTCACACGGAGTGACAAATCCCAGTCTTGATCCATACTAACTCAACTAACACCTTCGGAGATACCTGTAGAGCATCTTTATAGTCACCCAGTTACGTTGCGACGTTTGATACACACAAAGCATTCCTCCGGTGTCAGTGAGTTATATGATCTCATGGTCATAGGAATAAATACTTGACACGCAAAAAACAGTAGCAACAAAATGACACGATCAACATGCTACGTCTATTAGTTTGGGTCTAGTCCATCACGTGATTCTTCTAATGACGTGATCCAGTTATCAAGCAACAACACCTTATTCATAATCAGATGACACCGACTATCTTTGATCAACTGGCTAGCCAACTAGAGGCTTGCTAGGGACGGTGTTTTGTCTATGTATCCACACATGTAAATGAGTCTTCATTCAATACAATTATAGCATGGATAATAAACGATTATCTTGATACAGGAATTATAATAATAACTATATTTATTATTGCCTCTAGGGCATAATTCCAACACCTTGGCCATCCTACCCCATGAAGCCCTCGCGGGCGACCTCTTGGCACGGCCCCGCGGGTGCACCGTGAATCCTGTGATGATGGTTGATTGTGCAAGTTTTGCGAGGTTGGTGCCCTCGCGAAGGCCTTATCCGTGCAGCTTGGCGACGGACCAATCCCCGACTATGCACGTGTCGTGAGGTTGTGAGAAGACGTTCGTGGGCTTCTCCAGGCCAGCGGGCCCAGCGAAGCAGCCCGCGAACGTGCGATGGGCGCCCTTCATCTAGCAAGGGGAATCAGGACGGCGCCGGCCCCTCTATCTGAGGGCATGGGGGTGCTCCCACTTCCCCAAGACGCCTCGACAACCACCCGGTGCTAACATAAAGCCTGCGAGTGGCGCGGGGTCATCATTGCCCTCATTAACCTTCCGCCCGCTCAATGCGGGCAAGGAGGCGCAGACTTAACACCTACTTGGGGGGCATATAAGGGCAAGAGGAAGGGTGTCCTACACCAACTTACTCATCCTTGCTCTTTGTTCTTGCTCGTCGTCGCCGCACTGATGGCACCAGTGGAGAGATCATCTCCTGCTGAGAAGGAGAAAGCAGTGAAGGGGGAGCGGGCGCACCGCGGTCGGCAAGGGGAAGAGGCCGCCCCCATGTGCCCGCCACTGCGCTTGAGTCAACCCTCAGGGGATGTGGGCGCTCCCCGCTGGTGGCTCGTGCCGGCCCAAGCAGTCGCGGGAGGGGTTCTGTTCGCCGGCGCGCGTGTGGTGGATGAGGCGGACACAGACGGGGCCAATGGTACAACACAGGAACCCGGCCTCCCAGGTCACAAAGTCGCTCCGCCGACGCGACCTGCGATTTCATCGTACGGAGGGAGGGCATGCCTCACACCTGGCTCCGGCCCCCGGACTCTTTCACGAAGGAGATGAAGGAGCACGTGCCCTGGGCCTATGGCTGCAACCATACGGCTGCTACAACGGGCCTACGTGAGTGGCGATGGGGTTCAACTCCCTAGGCTTTATATTCTTGGAGCGTGGGTGGAAGTCGTTTTCCCTTGCCCAAGGCTTGCAGGAAGGGCACGTCCTCCACTTCAAGTTCAACGGGGATGCCACGTGCTTCATGAAGGCCTTCGGAAGCGCCGGCGATTGCCTCGACTGCTGCATGGAAGGTGACAATAGAGGCACCAACAGCCCTTCAAATAGTGACGCCAACGGCAGCTCCTCCTCTGGGGGGAGCGGGGCGACGGTGACTCTGATCGCTCCCCGGGCGCCCATGTCAAGGAGGAGCTGGGCTCCGACTAAGCGTGTGCGACGCTAGCATTGAGGTCCATGGCGGTGGTTCTTCGAGATCCCGATCTTCTTTCTTTTGTGTCGCCTTCCCTTTCCTGTAAAAAGGGGTTATGTACTTCATGCTTCAAATCGAACGCTATTTTGGTTCAAAATTAAACTTCTCCTTGGTAATCTTTGTTGAATTTGAACCCTCTCCAAGGTTTACTCGACACCTCGTGTGGCTAAGGCCCAGCCCCCGAGCATGAGAATGAGGGCTCCTAAGTCTCGGCGCTCCCGGGCTCGCCTTCAGCGTGCGAGCGGCTCGCGCGAGGGGTTGATATGTCTCCAACGTATCTGTAATTTTTGATTGTTCCTCGCTATTATATTATCATTCTTGGATGTTTTATGATAATTTTATTGCAACTTTATATCATTTTTGGGACTAACCTATTGACATAGTGCTAGTGTCAGTTGTTGTTTTTTGCTATGTTTTTCCTTCGCTGTAAATCCATATCAGATGAGGTCCAATTGCCACGAAACTCTACGGAGAATTTTTTCGGACCAGAAGGAAACTTGGGTACCAAGAATGAGCAGTAGACGAGGCCGAGGGGGGCACTAGACATCAGGGAGCGCGAGAGTGAAAGCACAATTGCTCCCTAGGGTGATTTTCATAATTGATCACAACATATGCACCATTGAACTATTATGTTTATCCAAGTATATTTTAGAAAAGTTCGAAATATGCATTGGCTAAAGGCTTATGTGGAGATGCCCCTTGATGCAAGGAAGGAATAAGATTGGCCCAAGCTTCAAGCTATAAGACTCTTCATTTTATATTTGTGAGAAATCACTTTTGAGTCCGTAGGAAAGCCAATACTATTAAAAGGGGGTGAGGTATTAAAATGAACTGGTTGCTCAAGTGCTCAGAGATAGCCACCAAAAATACTCAGTCATTTTCCCACATAACCATTCTGTCCAAAGCCTCATACACAAAATCGGTGCCGCCAACTTTCGCAACTCGGCACTACCGGTTTTCATCTCAGACAGAACCCTAGCCATAGCCACCAAATCCGTGCAAACGAAACCATGTCGGTGCTAGAGAATCTTGGTGACAAACTTTTTGTTGCCTCGGTACATAAAATCGGAATTTCCGAGTTCGGGTATCGGTGTCACTGAGTTGTGTCATCTAACCATTTGCCAACTTTTCGGTGCCACCGAGTTGTGTATATCAGTTCCACCAAAATTCAAAAGTTGTTGCCTTTAGTGCAAGTCGGTACCACCAACTTGATGACTTTGGTGTCACCGAGTTGGCCACTTTAGGTGTAACGGTTGGATTTTGGGTGCAGCCTATATATACCCCTCCACCCATCTCTCATTCGTGGGAGAAGCACTCAAAACATACACTTCATTGCCAGATCCATTTTTCTGAGAGAGAGCCACCTAGTCATGTGTTGAGATCAAGATATTCCAACCTATTCATTTGAAACTTGATCTCTAGCACCCTATATTATCTCTTTTGGATGTTTCATATCCATTATTATGTTGTTTTATATTATTTTTGGGACTAACCTATTAATATAGAGCCTAGTGCCAGTTTCTGTTTTTTCCATGTTTTTGAGTATTGCAGATAAGGAATATTAAACAGAGTCCAAACGGAATAAAATCTCCGGAATGATTTTTCTTGGACAAAAAGAAACCCAGAAGACTTGGTGTAGGGGGCAGGACACCTGCTGGGAGGCACGCCCCGTGGCTTGTGGGTCCCTTGCAGGTCTCCTAACCCTATTCTTCGGCCTATAAATTCTCAAATATTCCCCCATCGCTAAAAAGAGCCACGCAAATACTTTTCCTCCGCCGAGAGCCTCTGTCCCGTGAGATCCAATCTGGGAGCCTTTTTTGGTAATCTGCAGGAGAGGGAATTGATCACGGAGGGCATCTAAATCAACTCCATTGCCCCTCTGATGATGCATGAGTATTTCACCACACACCTACGGGCCCATAGCTAGTAGCTAGATGGCTTCTTCTCTCTCTATGATCTTCAATACCATGTTCTTCATGATCTTCATGGAGATCTATCCGATGTTATACTCTTTTGCGGTGTGTTTGTCGAGATCCGATGAATTGTGAGTTTATGTTCAGATTCTCTATGAATAATTTTTGAGTCTCTTATCGATTCTTATCTGTATGATTTCATATCTTAGCAAGTCTCTTCGAGTTATTGGTTTGGTTTGGCTAACTAGATTGGTAATTCTTGTAATGGGAGAAGTGCTTAGTTTTGGGTTCAATCTTGCGGTGTCCTCACCAAGTGACATAGTACGGGGGTAGCGAGGCACGTATTGCATTGTTGCCATCGAGGATAAAAAAGATGGGGTTTTCATCATATTGCTTGAGTTTATCCCTCTACATTATGTCATTTTACTTAATGTGTTACGCTGTTCTTCATGAACTTAATACTCTAGATGTAGGCAGGAGTCGGTCGATGTGTGGAGTAATACTAGTAGGTGCAGAATCGTTTCGGTCTACTTGACACGGACGTGATGCCTATATGCATAATCATTGCCTTGGTTATCTTCATAATTATTCGCTTTTCTATCAATTGCTCGGCAGTAATTTGTTCACCCACCGTATTATTTTTCTTTATGAGAGAAGCCTCTAGTGAAACCTATGGCACCCGGGTCTATTTCCCATATTATACTTTTGGATCTATAAACCAAAAATACCAAAAATGTCTTGCTGAAATTTATTTACTTTTGTTTCCACAATCTTTTATATCTATCTCTATCAGATCTCATCCTTGCAAATAACTCTGAAGGGATTAACAACCCCTTTTTAGCGTTGGGTGCAAGTGTTCGATTGTTTGTGTAGGTACTACGATTGGGGCCTTGCTTGTTCCTCCTACTGGATTGATACCTTGGTTCTCAACAAACTAAGGGAAATATTTATCTACTTTGCTGCATCACCCTTTCCTCTTCAAGGGAAAACCAACGCAACCTCAAGAAGTAGCAAGAATGATTTCTGGCGTCGTTGCCGGGGAGTATTCAAGTGAAGCATATCCAAGTAACTATCGCAAACTCATATCTTGCATTTACATTATTTGCCTTTTGCCTCCCGTTTTCCTCTCCCCCACTTCTGAAAAAATAAAAATTTACAAAAATATTTGCCTTTTTCGTTCGCCCTTGCTTTCGCTTGCTTTTTGTTTAGTTGTGTGGGTTGGTCTACCTATCCTTATGATTAGTAATATAGCTTTAAACATTACTCCCGAGAGAAAAGTTCTTAATTTCAAACAAAATGAGGGAGAAAACTTAAAGGATGCTTGGTATAGAATTTGCAATGCTCGGAATAGATCTACTCATAAGCAATCTACTACCGTTCTACTTTGCAACTTGTATGTGGGTATTTCCCCTTGGAATAGGTATGTTCTTGACACCATCGTAGGCTGAAATTTCTTGGATAGCCATACCGTTGATTCTTACGGTGCTTTAATAAATTTGGTAGGCTCACTCCCACTCATGGTTAATGGAACTACCTTAACTTTGTAACATGTGATGCGTAGGTTGGATATCATTGAAAATAAAGTTGCTACGATAGAACTCATTGAAATTTGGATAAAAAGATCCAAAATCAAATCACTTAGTATGGATCCAAGGTGGGAATGACTTTGAAAAATTTAAAGGATAAGGAACCCACAGTTAACGAAAAACTAGGTCATGATTCCGCTAGAATTGGCAAACTAGAGGATGTTATAACCAACTTGGGTTCCGCTTTTGCCGCTGTTCAGAATGCTTCAAATTTTGCCCACAATAAGGCCACTAAGTTTGTTTTTGGTCCTAAAAATAGTGGTGAACCATCTAGTAAGAGAGATGAAGATCTTAAAATGTTGAGTGTTCACCCTACGAGTGGTTTGAGCACTAAAGACGACGATACTTGATTCTATCGCCTTATGCCTAGCTAAGGGCGTTAAACGGTAGCGCTTGTTTGGAGGCAACCCAATGAATAAATTTATTTTTGATTTTTATTTCTGTTTTGTTGTGTCCACACCATCATAATTCTTTTATGATTGTGTTTTTTATGTTTCTTTTAGTTTTTGTGCCAAGTAGAACCTTTATGATTAGTTTTGGTGATGGTTCTTTGATCTTGCCGAAAAAGACAGAAACTTTGTGCTCAAGAAATTATTTTTAATTCCTACCAGAAAGAGCTTTTGAGTTGATTATTTTTGCTGCTGGTTGATATGCGAATTGCCCTAATTGTCATAAATGTTCAGAATTTTTGGGATACCAGAGGTATACGAAGTATACAGATTGCTACAGACTGGTCTGTTTTTCACAAATTCTATTTTCGTTGTGTTGATTGCTTATTTTAATGAAACTATGGATAGTATCGGGGGGTACTAGCCATGGAAAAGTGAGAATACAGTAATAGAACATCAATATAAATAGAAATCAAGTTTACTACAGTACCTAAAGATTGGTGGTTTGTTTTCTTATGCTAATGATATCACGAGTTTCCGTTTAAGTTTTGTGTTGTGAAGTTTTCCAGTTTTGGGTGATGTTCTCATGGAGAATGGAATAAAGAGTGGAAATAGATTAAGCTTGGGGATGCCCAAGACATTCCAAGCCAAATTCAAGGACACCAAAAAGCCTAAGCTTGGGGATGCCCCGGGAAGGCATCCCCTCTTTCGTCTTCAAATCCATCGGTAACGTTACTTGGAGATATATTTTTATTCACCACATGATATGTGTTTTGCTTGGAGCGTCGTGTATTATAGGAGTCTTTGCTTTTTGTTTTGTCACAATCATCCTTGCTGCACACCTTTTTGAGAGGGACATGCACTCATCGTGAAATTGTTAGAATACTCATTGAGCTTCACTTATATCTTTTGAGTTAGGAAATTTAGCTCGCATGTGCTTCACTTATATCTTTTGAGCTAGATAACTTTGCTCTAGTGCTTCACTTAAATATTTGTAGAGCACGGCGGTGTCATATTTTGTAGAAATAAAAACTCTCGATCTTCACTTATATCTTTTTGAGAATGCTCTCTCTAAGTAACTTGGTAATTGGCGTGTGCTATGAAATTAGTCCTAGATATGATAGGCATCCAAAGAGGTTATAATAAAAACTTCCATATTCAAGTGCATTGATTAGTAAGATAATCTTGATTCCTCACAATTATTTTTGAGATATGGATATGGTAATATTAGAGTCATGTTAGTAGGGTGTTGTGAATCTATAAATACTTGTGTCGAGGCTAGTGATTCCCGTACCATGCACATATGGTGAACCGCTATGTTAGGAAGTCGGAGCAGAATTGATTTATTGATTGTCATCCTTTGTGTGGCAGTCGAGATCGCACAATGGTTAACACCTACCAACCCTTCCCGTAGGAGTATGCGTTTAGCACTTTGTTCCAATTACTAATAAAAACTTTCGCAATAAGTATATGAGTTCTTCATGACTAATGTGAGTCCGGATACCGGGTCCACATCTTTATCGGCATATGTCATCTTGCATGAATTTATCCCTCTACATCATGTCATCTTGCTTAAGGCCTTACTCTGTTTGTTATGAACTCAATACACTAGATGCATGCTGGATAGCGGTCGATGTGTGGAGTAATAGTAGTAGATGCAGTAAGTATCGGTCTACTTATCTCGGACGTGATGCCTATATGTATGATCATTGCCTTAGATACTGTCATGACTTTGCACGATTCTATCAATTGCTCGACAGTAATTCGTTCACCCATCGTAATACTTGCTATCATGAGAGAAGCCTCAAGTGAACACTATGGCCCCGGGGTCTACTTCACATCATATATTCAGATCTATAAAATTACTTTGTTGCACTTTCCACCTTCAAATCTCACCTTGCAATTAATTGTGAAGGGATTGAGAACCCCTTTATAGCGTTGGGTGCAAGTTTGTTTGTTTTTGTGCAGATACATTGGTGACTTGCCTTGATACTTCTACTGGATTGATACCTTGGTTCTCAAACTAAGGGAAATACTTACTACTACTGTGTTGCATCACCCTTTCCTCTTCAAAGGAAGAAACAACGCAAGCTCAAGAGGTAGCAGACATCTGATGAAGTTTTCACCACGCAGATCGTACGGCGATGCAACTCCTTGGTTATACATCAAAGTGAGTTGCACAAATGAAGCACTTGTGCGATTTTCCAGCATTGTGTTTTGCCAGAAGAAGGGCGAGATATTCTCAATGAGATACATGTGGGCGACTGTTTACATCACGCCCGGTCACGTTCTTTGGTGTCAAAAGCCTTTATCCATGGTTTCTACTGGTTGATAGCTCATGGCCATGCGGAGGACATAGTGCACCGATGTGATGGATGTCAGAAGTATGGACGTGAGGCGCATGTGTCGGCTCAGGAATTGTGCATGATCCCCATTACATGGCCTTTTGCAGTTTGGGGGCTTGACATGGTCGGCCGGTTTAAAAAGTATTCTAACAAAAGACACATCTGTTGATAGCGGTTGATAAATTTACCAAGTGGGTTAAGGCGGAGCCGGTTAGCAAGTGCGAAGCAGAAACGTCGGTTAAGTTCCTCAGGAAGCTAATCTTTCGTTTTGGTTACCCTCATAGCATCATAACCGATAACGGTACTAATTTCTCTAAGGGGGCAATGAAGGATTTTTGTCATCGAGAGCAGATCCGGCTTGACGTATCTGTAGTAGCTCATCCACAATCTAATGGTCAAGCTGAGCGGGCTAACTATGAGATCTTGCATGGGATCAAGCCCCGGCTCATGGTCCCTCTATAGTGCACTCCGGGTTGTTGCGTTGAAGAACTCCCCTCTGTACTTTGGAGTATTAGAACAACACCTACAGGTCTACCGGTTACACTCCTTTCTTCCTTGACTATGGGTCAGAAGCGGTTCTCCCAAGCGATATGAGGCACGATTCTCCTAGAGTCGCCGCATATGTTGAAGCTGATAACGAGAAAGCACGTCAGGATTCTTTGGATGCTCTCGAGGAGGAGCATGATTTGGTCGCAGCACGATCGGTGATTTACCAACAAGACCTACGTCATTACCATGGTCGACATGTCAAAAGTCAGGTCTTTCAGGAGGGCGACTTGGTGCTTCGATTGATTCAAGATCATACGGATATGCACAAGCTTTCACCCCCATGAGAAGGGCCTTTCGTCGTCAGCGGGAACCTCTGCAATGGCTCGTATTACCTGATTGATTTACGCCCTGACAAGCCAACCACGGAGGAAGAAACAACACGCCCCCTGGAACATTGCTCACCCTGGGGCCCTATTATACTTAGAGCCATTGGCTCCTTATCTATGTACATACTTAGATCATTGTGTACTCTTTACATTAGATCAATAAAGCCGACGCCCATGAAATTCGGGGTCTCTGCCATTTCAGCCCATATCTGAGCATGAGTCTTTATTGAGTAAATAAGCCACCCAAGAGGATGAGTCCCATCGGGGAGGCCATTCAAACATGGACGCTACTAGTATGAAAGAGAGTAAGTCGCCTCGATGTGACCACTCAAACATGGGTACTAGTAAAGCCAAAGAGGATCAAGTTCCATGATGCATGGTTCAAACATAGGCGCGTATGTATGATCATGAACGATAAAAACCGGCTTACTTGGGGGCTACTAGTTCCCAAGTCGTTTAGCAGTAATAGCATTGTCTTCTCCTATCCTATGCCCGTTTTTCCTTGATCATAGGTCATTTGGGGGCTTCTGACTTATTGAGTCCCACCTTACTTCCCTCTTCGCTAGCGAAAAATTAACGCATTACTAAATGGTTATACTGGACTATGTGTTTTGCAACTCGTCCATAAGGCCCGTGTACTCTTGGCGAGTCAATCCAACATTGGACCCTGAACTTCCAAGGTTAAAACATTGAGTTACTTGCGAGAGCCAGCATATGGAATATAGACAAACCATGAGTTCACTGAACCTGCTTCACTGAAGCTTGACTTGAGCCTGATCTAAACACATAAAGGTTTTTGCATAAACCTCTTAGGGTATGATTAGAGCCTTGCAAGCTTATCTGCCTGTCATGACTCACTAAGACGTCTTGTTTTCCACCTTATATGGTGATTATGCTTTCAAGCAGAGATTCAACAGCAATGATCAATTCAAGATGGGCGGTGATCAAGGGAGAAACACAAGACTTCCTAATCGCCAATATTCAAGCCAAGACGACTTATATTATAAGGTAACGCGAAGAAAATTTGGCATCCCTCTTAAAGTGCAGATACGTAAGAAATTTTAAGCATGTTCCAAAGAAAAAATACATGGCTCGTAAAGGCCAAAAAAATTCTATGTTAACCCGGCGGCAAGTTTCCTAAGGGTTCAGTCTCCTTTGCAGGTTGAAGTGTCAAGAGCCGCCACGTTTAAGCCACCTTCGGCTCACCACGTGCTGAGGTTTCGGGGTCTTGGATATGGAAGTTATCCACATCCCACATGCAACTGATTAAGGCGTGAAATTCAGCTTCTTCTGTCAAGATGGTTGACGGTTCAGCGTTAGAGGAAAAAAGATGCTTACAGCGATGAGGTGTTAAGTCCAAAGGCGCGAAACCAGGAGTCACCACACGCTTTCCATCATCATCATAAGCCGCCTCATATTTGAGCAGATCAAGACACTCAGTGAGGCGGCTTGCTGCACGGCGAACATCCTTTACGCATTGAGCGTAGTCTTCCTGCGTAAACTCTGAGCCGTCATACTTATAGTCACGGAATCCTCCAACTATTTCATCCGGCTTAAGTTAAGGAGCATAGGCTATTGCTCGGCTCATGGCTGCCATCACGCCCTTTCATGCAGATGATTTCCTTATTTCTTCTATGTGCTGAGGAATGGTGGATATACTTAACTAGGTTTTTGTCCCCCCAAACAGCCTTGACGGTTAGTAAGCCGCCAACATAAAGTTGCTTCGTCAGAGTGTATATTGCCTTCAGCTTTAGAATGGAATCATCTTGAAGATTGATGGCTCGAGGGCCTATAAAGAAGCAAATGAAGCATAAGTCGTCGAGCACTTTGTGTGCTTCACAAAAATGATAACATACTTTAACATTAAGGACTTACCAAAGATATCATTGATCATATGGGAGATATGTCGATGCAGACCAGTCAATTCTTCTATGGCTTGTTTCAATTGACCATCGACCTTCTCAGCTCGTTTCACAAGGGTGGCTCTTTCAGTTCCGGTTGACTCCTTATAACTAAGATATTCAGCCTTAACCTGTTCAAGTTGTGTCAACGTAACTCGAAGTTTTTCCTCTACTGCGGCCATGGCGTCTTGTTGGCGTCCCAGACTTTTTCTCATCCTGCTTAGGGATGCATCATTTTGACTGATAATCTCCTACAATATCAAGCCGCAAGAATCAGTGACCTTACCATTACTTGGTTGCATTGCAAGGCGAACAGTCAAGTCTCAAGTACATTGCAAGCAATACACTCGACACTTGGGGGCTAATGTATTTGCTTTTCTAATGGAAAGGGGAGTTTCAGATTATTAAGCAAGACCCGACTCATCTTGAAGAAGATGACCGAGCCCATGGGGGCTACAGGTTGAAGCTTTTCAAGATTATTAAGCAAGACCCGACTCATCTTCAAGAAGATGACCCGACCCTTGGGGGCTACACGTTGAAGCTTTTCAAGATTATTCAGCAAGACCCGACTCATCTTCAAGAAGATGACCCAGCCCTTGGGGGCTACACGTTGAAGCTTTTCAAGATTATTCAGCAAGACCCGGCTCATCTTCAAAAAGATGACCCGGCCCTTGGGGGCTATAGGTTGAAGCTTTTCAAGATTATTCAGCAAGACCCGGCTCATCTTCAAAAAGATGACCCGACCCTTGGGGGCTACATGTTGCAGCTTTTCAAGATTATTCAGCAAGACCCGACTCATCATCAAAAAGATTACCCCGCCCTTGGGGGCTACAGGTTGAAGCTTTTCAAGATTATTATGCAAGACCCGGCTCATCTTCAAGAAGATGACTCGGCCCTTGCGGGCTACACGTTGAAGCTCATTTACAGGTTGAAGTATTTTAAAGATTATTAAGAAACACCCGGCTCATCTTCAAGAAGATGACCCGACCCTTGGGGGCTACAGGAAGATATACGAGGCAATTAATTCCATAAATACCTCCTATTTTCTCTTCATCATATTTACCAAGCCTGCTTCATAGTCCCGACTCGCAGAAAGGCGGGCTAAATATCCTGCATGAAGCTCCTCAAAGTTCAACTTCTCTACGTTGGGGAGATCAAGTATAGATTTTCCTTTGACCATCTTGGTGGCGACGTCCCCGGCAGTATGCTTCACTAGCACATTGCGGACAGATGTCGTATGACATGTCCCAATAACAACAAGAGTATCCTCTTTAGGCGTGGCATCTTTGGATGACTTCACGGGACTTGGCGGGTTGAGATTTTCTTTACGACCGGGTCCACGGCCACGTCATCAGTTTCTGCCGGGGTGAGTTGAACATCAGGGATATTGTCCATACCGACGCCTTTTGGAGGATTAACATAAGCTCTAGTAGTTTCATCTGAAACATCGTGGACAAAGGCATCTGTTTCGTCCACTTCAGGCTTGTCAATATTTGGGACTCACCTACCAGTTTTCTATTTCTTGGCTTGGGCTCTACAAAGATGAAAGGTTAGGACATACATAAATGACATGTGAATATCATGTGAAGAGTTCATAAACAAAATAGTACCATACCATGCGACACGAACAAGGGGTGGCAACTTTGAGGACGTTGAGTTGCCAGATGAAGGAGGAGACACCTATTATAATCACAAAAAATGGTGAATATGAGCTAACTCGCCATAAACTTGATAAGAAATAAGAAGGTACCTCGGTACGGCGTTTGCGACCGGATGTTTTTTCAGGCAAACCCGCCATAAGGTCACCTGAAGAGCTACATGTGTGGCGTTTTGGAGTATATATAGCCTTCTTCAAAAACAAGTTAGGACCCAAGTGAGCGTCTGGGTGATTCATATGGACTTTCCTAAAACCCGCCTTTGAGGTCTCTCCAAGGAAATATTTGAGTCAGAAGATATGAAATTACCTCGGCCTCTTCAGCTTCACTTTCCACGTCATCTCCCTGAGAACTAAACAGATGATTAGAACAGGTATACGATACAACAAGGGGATGGTCTAGATATTAACCTGAGAAATTTTTTCAATATGTAGTGACTTGCCTACGACGGATGACTCGCTCACACCTGATTTGCATGTCTTCTCCTTGGTGAGGGTGGCTTTACAATCCTACGTTTCCAGAAGGGTGCATTTTTTGTAACAGTGGAAGTCCGTTTTACAAAAGTGCAAAAGAAGATACCGAGTGAAACAGATAAGGGATGAATTTATCTACCTCAGGAGCCGGATTTGCAATGGAGAATGGTTTCAGACCAATGTCGGAACAAGCCTCTTTGGGTTCACCACATAAATTCTTCACGAGACTATTGATCTCCTGAGAGTCGAGCATGACATTTGTGAAACGTTGAGCGTTGTTTAAATTGCCATCATACTGACACATCAGACGATCACGGCGGCTTAGGGGCATGATACGCCATTCAACCCAGCACCGGATCAAATCGATTCCAGTCAAACCATTAGCATTCGAAGCTCTCAGCAGGGGCCAAACAGATTTGTGGGCGGCTAGTTCCTCTTGAGTCAGAGACCCGGGGAGTTGGAAGTCCATTGGAAGTAGATCTTCTCTATAACCCGGCAAAGGATTCTCTTGATCTAGAGCAATATTTCTACAGTAGAACCAGGTTTTTTCCCAGCCTTTGGGATGGCTGGGTAAGGCGGCAACAGGGAAGCCGGTTTCTTGCTGCCTCTAGATGGTGACTCCATCAAGTTCTAAGCTGGGGCCATCAGCCCATTCTGCTTGGCGGTTTAGATAGAAAAAAAATCCCTAAACAAGGGAATGGTGGGTTCTATTCCTAAGTATACTTCACAGAAAACCTGAAACTAACACAGGTTAGTGATTGAATTAGGACCTAAATTTTGGGGGTGAAGATTGAAAAAACTGTGGGCGTCCTGAAAGAATTTTGAGTGAGGAGGGGAGAAGCCTCGTTCTAAATGGTCTGCGAAGACCACTACTTCCCCTTCAGCGGGTTGAGGTCGCACTTCTCTGGCAGGGGCTCTCCATCCAATCACCTATTTAGGAGACAATATTCCCATTGACACGAATCGTTGCAAGGCGGCTTCGTCGATGTCAGAAGGTAACTAGTCACATCTTGATGGCTTTGACATAATGTTTAGAGCCGGAAAGATGCTAGCTGCATGGATACGATTGGCGGGTTATTCTAATGACTAGCAGTAAGGGAGATCACAATATTTAAGTCGCCTGAGAACGAGGCGGTGCACGACTATGACGAGTTATGAAGATAACTAAGCCGGCTTAACAATGAGCTAGTACTGGGTCATGAAGAGACTACAAAGATTGAATTCTGCTAAGTGTCAGAAGAACAGTTTTCTGTCAAGACCACACAGCAGGATGGATCTATCGGCAGTGCAAAAAAGAAAAATTAATGGCTAAAAATAAAACAGTGGGGTGTGGAGGTGGCAACAGCTAAATGGCGACGAGGTTCTTGCAGAGGTATAAATAAAGCTTGTGCGAGATTGATTTCACATCCCTTCCACCACATATTAAGGAGGATTGCTTTTCTAAAAGGAATATACGAACTCGCATTGCCAATGGCAACAGATGAACCCTGGAGAACTTCGGTGAGCCGCAGTGCGTGATCTAAGTAGATATGTTACAAGAAGATAAGGGCGTACCTAATGGCGTCGACCGGAGGGGGAGAAGATCATGGTTCGGCGTAGAAGATGTGCGGAGGCGAAATCCGTGCACTGGAGAGTTCGTCGGAGGAGATGCGACAGCGGTGCGTCGTGGACTGAAGGACTCGAGGAAGAAGAAGACAAGTTGGGGTAAAAGTAAAAAAATATTCCCCTATCGGAATTTAAGGACCGGAGGATGGAATGGAATCTTGGACACGTTGTAAATCTTGGAATTAATGGCGCCTCGATTTTCGGGCTAGTTAGATAAGATCGAAAGAGCCGTTGGGTGACATCATAAAGATTCCACAAGTTTCGGAGTAAATGACGTCATTAATCTTTGTGGTAGAAAATCAGGGGAAGTTTACAAGCCGACAATTTTTCCGTTGGGAATATGATGAGGCTTTGATTGAGCCGCCAAGCATACTAGAAATGAGTATTCACATGAACAAGTTCAAGTCAATATGGGGCCTAATGTTGGGGATGTTATCCCGTTATAAGACCCGCCCTATGAGGCCGGGTTAGGATAATGGCGGCTTTGTCTCCATGATCAAGATGGGTCGTTATCTAAGAAACCGGAAGGCGTCGGGCGAGAGCTATGAAGGGACAGTTGGCCCAAGACTTGAAGAAGGCGACTTACGACCCACATAAGGAACGAGTCGCGTGAAGTTTCCTTGCATGAGAGACAAGGTGAGTTAGAGATGGACCGGCTCACGAATTGCAATGGGAGCTGGAGAGCCTCGACCTGTATATAAAGGCGAGTCTCTTGGGTTTATAGGTTATGGTAACATCAATCGAGAGCTAGGTCAGGCCAATCCGCACCCTTGTAATCGATTTCCACATCAATATACACACAATAGGACGTGGGCTTTTCCCTCAATCTGAGGGGCCGAACCCGGGTAAACTCCTCTCCCGTTTCCCGATCAACCCATTTGAGTCGCCACATAGCTGCGATGGCTTCACCACTAAGTCCTTTCACGAGGACATATGTCGTGACAAAACCACGACACTAGTGATTTCACTGAAAATGAACTTGTTAATTGTCATGCTAGTCAAGAGAAGTTGAATGATGATGATAAGGAAGAGATTGAACGAATAACTAAAGAATTGAACACTCTTAAGTTAGATCATGAAACTACTCTAGAAGATCATAGAGAGCTTGCAAAAATTCATGAGAAGCTATGCTTCGAGAAGCTCAACTTGGAGCAAGAGCATGAGTTCCTAAAATCAATCAATGATGATCTCGAAAGAAGAGTTTTTATTATCTAGCCAAATGACTACTCTTGTCTACTTTTGTTCCTCAAGTTAAACCTAAGAACACTAGTAATAAAGGCAAGAAAGTTTCTTCATCTAGTAACAACAATGCTAAAGCTAAATCTAATGATATTGTTGCTAGTATCTCTCTTGATTCCACTAATGATTCTCTTAGCAAAGTTACACTTGAGCAAGAAAACGATTTATTGGAAGGGATTATAGAGAGAGATGTCTTCAAAAGCCTTGCCGGAATAAGCAATTTGAGGAAATTGTGCCCAAGCAAGGAGGACATCGGAAGAAGCAAGGTGTTGGCTACTTCAACGTCATCGGAGATGTTCGGGAAGAAGATCCATATCCCATTCCCAAGTTTGTTCCTCAAGAGGAGAAGTATGACCCTACTCCTTGCTAGAGAACAAGCTCACAAAATGGCCTTCTACCACAAGACCACAAGGGCAAAGGAAAGCTTCAAGAGGAGCTTGACCTATTTGAAGAGGAACCCCAAGCCAAGGTCGAGTGGATTCCCAAGGACACTTCTAGCACTACCTCATCTAGTGCTACCACAACTCAAAGGACCCCCATCAAGTGTATGTGGATCCCCAAGAGGAAGAACTAGAAAGTTCTTGAGGGATGACTCTGCCAATGAAATTCACTATTATTATTTTTGGCAATAACTATATGCAATCAACCTCAACCCTATGCATTAGTTCATGGAGTCACACATTCCCTCAAATGTAAGCAAGGGACAAAGTAATTAATGTATATTTGAACATCATCGCATGTGCATTTCACTCCATGTCCATAGATGTTCTTGTGTATGTTCCTTGTGATTTGGGACTAACCCATGTAGGTGAGAAGAGTAATAAACAACAAGAATTGCTCCCAACTCAAGATGGTCTTCATGAACATTGAGCATCCACAACTACTTCACCTACTTGAAGTCTTCTACGACAAAAACCAAGGTTAGTTTGTCCCTCTTAGGGGGGATGCCATATAAAGGGGGAGCTTTACTCTAAATGTTGAGTATAAGCATCTCCTAAGGATATGAACACATTAATGCTTTATGTAAAAGTGGTAACCCGGCTAGTGCTTAATCGATGAGTATGACCTATGATCAAGTATTCTTACTTGGCTCCTAAGTCAATATACTCATATATAGATGACTTTGTCATCGCCAAAGTGCTTGATAGATGCTAGAATGTTTGTGCATGTTCACCATGTTTTATCCATCATATTATTGTGTGAGCATGTTGGTCTGCATATTTTTCTCATTCGAGGACATCCAATAGTTTTTATTTAGCTCTTGATTTATATTTTTCCAATTGGATGGACAAGAATGCCTAGGACCCTCCTCTAGCTATCTATGCTTTCTCATCTCAAGGTCCATTCATGCTTCATTACAAAACTTGAACAAGCAATTCTCGATCCCTCAATGTGAAGGAGCACTCGGAGTTCCTTATCGAAAAAGGATGCCTTCCAAAATCTCTTTGTGAATCACGGTGCAACCAACCCCACAATCTTGGTTCCACCGAATTCCCAAAGTTGATCTCGGTTTTCCATCTCGGTACCACCGAAACCACTAACTCGGTTACACCGAGTTTCCCTGTCAGCTGACAAGAGAGGAACTCGGTGACACCAATTTTGTCATCTCGGTGACACTGACAGTGACGGGTATATATCCTAGCGGATCCGACATTTTGAAATTACTCCTCAAATGTTTCGTCCCCAAACCCTAAGGTGCCTTCACAAGGACCCCTGGTCATCACCTTTGCATCCCCGAGCGCCTCTGTCGTTTGGATTCGTCGCCGCCAACGGAATCCTCGCCACCGTCGTCGTGTAGTGAGTTCATCACCAAATTAGGGTATGAACTCGAAACCTTCTTGCGCTCCTTAATCTAAATCTCGCGCATTAGGTTTCTCCCATCCACAATACATAGTATGCAATCTTCCTATACCAAAAGAAAGCTCCATAGGTTAGAGAATGAAGGAATCTTGGATCTGATTTCCCGCAGCATGCATCTCGGTGACACTGAGTTGGAAAAATCGGTTCACCTATTTACATTTTAGGGTTTATGGAACCACTTCGGTGAGACCAAGTAGCTCTTTTTGGCTACTCCGAAAATACTGCCCAAGTTTCTGTTTAGCAAGTTGTCAGTCTCGGAGACTCCCAAAAACTCAACCCGGTGCTACCGACGCTCATTTTGCAGTATATCACACCCAAAGTTTCTGAATTCAAATTTAAAAAATATTGTGTTTTGTGATGCTCAACCTTTCTGGTCTTCTATATCTATTGCACAGGTTTCTGTTTGCTAGTTTGTTGGTGTGTTGTTGCTTGTCTGCCATGATGTTAGATTCTGAGGATAGCTAGAACGATTTCAGAGAAAACAGTGTTGAGATGGACTCAGGCACAAGTCCTGAGAAGACAGATTGTGACCCTGGTTCTTACAGCTCCCATGGCTTGCCCAAAGCAACCACCAGACATAAAAAGAAGCTTAACTCAAATGAAGAGCACTCATATTTTGTGCCACAGGAAACTTCTGCACCTCAGAAACTGAAAGAGAAAGCTCATGTCAAAAAGACTGTCAAGAAAGAGTATGCTAAGCCTGATGATCTTAGAGCTCCTGAGTCTGCAAGGCAGAGTATGGCAATCTCCACTGATAAACCTGGTAAGAATCCAGGTGTGAAGAGAGCCAGGAAGAGGGTGATCCATGTTGTTGGAAAATAAACTTCCATGTACGATGACCCGGAATATGCTGCAAGAGAAGAAGAGATCCCAGCTGATGCCCCTCCTCCTCCTAAGAAGAACAAGAAGCTCATGGCTGATGCCCTCCCAAGGAAATCTTCTCCTAAGCCTCCTACTAAGGCAAAGAAGGTTGTAGCTCCCAAGAGGACTACAAAGGATATTCCTGCAGCTACCAAGGAGAAAATCCCTGCTTCCAGTGCCTTTGCTACATAGGAAGAAGAAGAGGATGCACCCATCCTCATAAAGCTCAGACCTCATCTGCCACTGCAAAATGCTGCTCATTCAGTAGTTGAAGATTTGAAGATGAGGAAATATGTAGGATTGAGGAAAAGGAGAGCTGCATATCCATATGCCACAAGGATAAGAACTGTTATTGATCCAAGGTTTCACACCAAGGAACAACAAGACTTTTATGAGACTGTTCTGTATGATAAAAGTATAGCTGTTAGTGACATTAGATATGTTGACTGAGCTTACATCAAAGCCAATGAAGATTTTTTGCCCATGTGCAAGATAATTTCAAGTCTGTGGACATTGAAGAGTTTGTTGGGAGAGAGATTACCTCATGGAATGATGAGCTTATCATGCAATTTTATTCTATGTTGATGGTTCTATTGTATCGATGACTGATGGTCACAAGTATGAAACTACTATTGATGAGTGGACCACTATCATTGGTGCCCCTAAGGAGAAAGAAGGTGGTGTTGATGTGTACTCTGAGCTGAAGATGAATCACAATTCCACGGCCAACATGTACAAGCCAATTACTCATAAGTTCTTGGCAACTCACAAGCTTGGCTCAGTGTACTTCTTACAAGCACGGATACCTACGACCAATACCATTCTGAGATATACCTTGATGCCTAAATCAGGTGGTGAAAAAATGGTTAGAGATCACTCCATCAACATGTTGCACCATTTGGACTCTCATCCTAGATTCAAAGCGATGGACTTCATAGTAGAGACTATCCGGAGGACTCCTACTGATCAGAAAAGATCTTGTGGATATGCCATGTACATTCAGCTACTTATCAATGCCAAGATGGGAAAGCATGCATTTCTACTTGATCGTCCCCATTTACCCCTTCAACGAGAATTTCAAGACAATGAAGTGGTAATGGATGATAATTATCCCATCTCAGCTGCACCTAGAATGGGAGCAGAGGGAGCAGAAGCTGAGGCTGCTAGAAATGTGCCACCACCAGTTCTAGAGCTCAGAACTCAACCTGAGCAAATGGCATTTCTAGTTAGCTCTATCCAAGGTATGTAGAAGAACATCTGAGAGATTCTGCAAAACCAGAAGAGCCTAGAGAGAATCGTGGAAACAAAGTTCCATGACCTGGATGTGAAGGTTACAAAGTTGACCACTACAGTCAAACAACTTCAACATGAAGTTGACATAGTGCAGATTCCAAGCTCAGATGATGATGATGATAATGATGACGACGATGATAATGATGAGTCGCCTCCTCGCACTACCACTCAGTTGACTACCAAGCCCTGATCAATAGTTGTGCAAGTGTCGGAAACAAGACCAACTTCATCAGCTCAGGCATCTACCCGTTGAGCTTCAGCTCCAGCTCCACCACCTCCAGTATCCACTCCTCCAGCTCCAGGACATTCATCACAAGCCTTTGTTGACGATGACCTGTCAACTCCTTCATCATATTCCGAGAGAGATGCTTAGCTCTATACTTTTGAACTGTTTGCTAACTTGTTGCCAAAGGGGGAGAAATGTATAGATCATAGGGCTTCGAGAGAGTGAGTTTTTGACTTTATTTGCTCTCATTTGGGTTTTACAAAACTTTGGTCTTTTGGATGACCTTATACTTGTTTCTGTCTTTGATCATACACTTTGCTTGGTTGATGCTACATTATTATCCTTTAGCTATCTATGTGATGATCGTTCACTTATCTTGTTGGTGTCCTGTGCATTACTATGCATTTTTATCTTGTATGCGCACCACCAAGATGTATGTGACATGGAAGAGTGACCTATGATCCTAATTGATTGTGCATTTGCATTAAAACTCAAATTATAAATAATGCACAAATTTACGGGGAGCTCTTACTTTTCACATACTTGTCGAAACATCAATGCTAATAATTGATTATATCTTTTGTCAAAGTTTTGATCTATATGTTGTCATCAGTTACCAAAAAGGGGGAGATTGAAAGTACAATTGCTCCCTAGGGTGCTTTTGATAATTGATCACAAAATATGCATCACTAAACTAATATGTTTATCCAAGTATATTTCAGAAAAGTTCAAAAGATGCATTAGCTAAAGGCTTATGTGGAGATGCCCCTTGATGCAAGAAAGGAATAAGATTGGCCCAAGCTTCAAGCTAAAAGACTCTTCATTTTCTATTTGTGAGAAATCACTTTTGAGTCTGTAGGAAAGCCAATACTATTAAAAGGGGGTGAGGTATTAAAATGAACTGGTTGCTAAAGTGCTCAGAGATAGCCACCAAAAATACTTAGTCATTTCCCACATAACCATTCTGTCCAAAGCCTCATACACAAAATCGGTGCCACCAACTTTCCAAATTCGGCACTACCAATTTTCATCTCAGACAGAACCCTAGCCATAGCCACCAAATCGGTGCAACCGAAACCATGTCGGTGCTATAGAGTTTAGGTGACCAACTTTTTTTGCCTCGGTACACAAAATCGATTTCCGAGTTTGGGTATCGGTGTCACCGAGTTGTGTCATCTGACCGTTAGCGACCTTTTCGGTCCAACCGAGTTGTGTATATCGTTTCCACCGACAATTCAAAAGTTGGTGCCTTTAGTGCAAGTCGGTACCACCGAGTTGATGACTTCGGTGGCACCGAGTTGGCCACTTTAGGTGTTACGGTTGGATTTTGGGTGCTTCCTATATATACCCCTCCACCCATCTCTCATCGTTGAGAAGCACTCAAAACATGCACTTCATTGCGAGATCCATTTTTCTGAGAGAGACACCTACTCATATGTTTAGATCAAGATATGATACGTCTCCGTCGTATCTACTTTTCCAAACTCTTTTGCCCTTGTTTTGGACTCTAATTTCCATGATTTGAATGGAACTAACCCGGACTCACGTTGTTTTTAGCAGAATTGCCATGGTGTTGTTTTTGCACAGAAATAAAAGTTCTCGGAATGACCTGGAAATTTACGAGGATATTTTGTGGAATATATAAAAATACTGGTGCAAGAATCAACCGGAGGAGTGGAGCAAGGAGCCCACAAGCCCACCAGGCACGGGCCCCCCTGGCCGCGCCTAGCAGGCTTGTGGGGCCCTCAGAGCTCCATCGCCTCCAACTCCAGCTCTATTTAGTTCCTTTCGTCCAGAAAAAAAATCAAGGATAAGAGTTCATCGCGTTTTAAGATACGGAGGCGCCGCCACCACCTGTTCTTCCTCTGGAGGGCAGATCTGGAGTCCGTTCTGGGCTCCGGAGAGGGGAGATCGTCGTCGTCGTCATCACCAACCTTCCTTCATCGCCAATTCCTTGATGCTCTTCACCGTTTGTGAGTAATCTCATCGTAGACTTGCTGGACGGTGATGGGTTGGATGAGATCTATCATGTAATTGAGTTAGTTTTGACGGGGATTGATCCCTAGTATCCCCTATGTTCTGAGATTGATGTTGCTAGTACTTTTCCATGCTTAATGCTTGTCACTAGGGCCCGAGTGCCATGATTTCAGATCTGAACCTATTATGTTCTCGTCAATATATGTGTGTTCTTGATCCTATCTTGCAAGTTGTAGTTACCTACTATGTGTTATGACCCGGCAACCCCGGAGTGACAATAGCCGGAACCACTCCCGGAGATGACCATAGTATGAGAAGTTCATGTATTCATGAAGTGCTAATGCTTTGTTCCGGTTCTCTATTAAAAGGAGAACCTTAATATACCGTAGTTTACATTAGGACCCCACTGCTACGGGAGGGATGGACAATAGATGTCATGCAAGTTCTTTTCCCTAAGCACGTATGACTACATACGGAATACGTGCCTACATTACATTGACGAACTGGAGCTAGTTACATATCTCTCCGTGTTATAACTGTTGCATGATGAATATCCTTTGGTATAATTATCCATCACCGATCCAATGCTTACGAGGTTTTCCTACTGGTCCTTGCTACGTTACTTTGCCGCTATTGTTCTCGTTGTTGCTACTGTTACTCTGTCACTACTGCTGTCACTACTGCTACTGTTACTCTATCACTACTGTTGTCACTGCTGCTACTGATACTTTGCTATTGTTGCTATCACACCACTTTGCTACTGATACTTTGCTGCAGATACTAAGTCTTTCAGGTGTGGTTGAATTGACAACTCAACTTCTAATACTCGAGAATATTCTTTGGCTACCCCTTGTGTCGAATCAACAAATTTGGGTTGAATACTCTACCCTCGAAAACTGTTGCGATCCCCTATACTTGTGGGTTATCAAGATATTACAATCCATTCATTTGAAACTTGATCTCTAGCCTCCCCAAGATGCTTTCCACCAAATCAGTCTCTCCTACCCAAGCCTATTCTGTGAGAGAGTGATTGTGTGTTGAAGAGACTATCTTTAAAATTACAAGAGCAAGGAGTTCATCGTTCGACCACATCTATTACCTTTTGGAGGGTGGTGCCTCCTAGATTGGTTAGGTGTCGCTTGGAAGCCTCCTACTTTGTGTTGTGGAGTTGAACCAAGATTTTTGTACGGGCAAGGAGATCACCTACTTCGTGAAGATCTACCGTGAGTGAGGCTAGTCATGTGTGGACGGAAGCCGAGGTGGAATAGACACGGTCGCTTCCTCGTGAACCCATTATGGGTGGATCCCTCCGTTGACTCTCTCAGCCGTTACACTCCATGGGTTGAGGTCTCCACTAACAAGGACGTATGATAGCGCCACCTACCGGAACCATGCCAAAAATCGCCGTGTCAACCTCATCTATTTGATCTCCCTACGTTACTCCTTTACTTTACACTTGCATATTTTACATTCCGTTGCTATACTCTTAGAACTGCATGTGTATGGTCTACTTGACTTGCCATAACTGCCAAAACTCGCCCTCAAACAAAATTGTGAAAAGGCTAAGTTTTTATCCTGTCAAGTAGTCCAATCACCCCCCCCCCTCTAGACATACTTTCGATCCTACACAGAGGCCCGTGGAGTGGCCTGGTGTCTAGTGGGGACCTCGGGCACCTCCTCCACCGCCTCTGAGCTCTATAAATACCCCTAATATTCATAAAACCATAGAGGAGTCCGTGAAAAATTGTTTCAGCCATCGCGAGTTCCAGAGCCACTAAATCCAATCTAGAGCCCATTCCGGAGAGGAACACAATCACGGAAGAGTTCACCATCCTCATTGGTGCTCCTTCAATGATACGTGAGTAGTTCATATCGGACCTACGGGTCCATCGGTAGTAGCTAGATGGTTTTTGTCGGATTTGGGGCCCCGCAAAACCCTAATGATTTGAACACTAGGGCGTGTACGAAGATTTGTCCCTACTCAGCCTCACCTAGCCCACTACTCGATGGGAACAACGAACGTCTCACTTGATAGCGAGGGTAGCACAGAACACAACAATTTACCTAGGTTCGGGGCGTTGCGAAGCGTAAAACCCTACTCCTGCTTTTGGTGGATTGCCTCTCGCGGAGGTGGTGGATGAACTAGTATAGTGCTCTCGAGCCTCCGAAGGGCAGGTGGCTAGGTGTATTACCCTACGGTTGGAATGAATCCCCCTACCAAGTGTTCTACCCTTTCTATTTATAGCGGAGGCCTGGGTCCTCTCCCCTCATAGCTTTGGCAGGAAGGGATCCCACAGCGGCAAATTTTGATGGGGAACAAGGGAACATGCTCCCCTGCCAAAGGTGTCCTTCGCTTGCAAAGTAACTGCCTACGCTACAGGGACGGGCCCGTGGATGACGTTTGCCCTACTAGCGGGCGACGGCTTCATTGCACCAAAAGGGAAACCTTTGGAAGATGCCCTTGGAACCCCTGTAAGCTCCCGCCTCCTTTGCACCAAGGGGGAAACTGCCCCGTCCTCCCGTCTCCTGCTCGTGTGTACTTTCCTCGCGTCACCCTTGACTCCTGAAGCTCCGCCTTGCCTTGGAATATCTGCCGCTCCGGAGGGGTCCTAAGGAGGCCCCCTGCGGGTCTTGACGCTCCTCCTCCACGTGAGGCTTGGTCCCTCACGAGGGCCTTGCCCTGAACGATGCCGGGACCGTTGGTTTGTTCCGGTGAGGTGGGCCAGCCCTGGGCCACAGGCTGGCAGGTCTGGGTACCCCCATTCCCAGAATGCCGATAGTATCCCGAGGGCCCGCGGAGTGCTCGGGTTGGCTTCAGGGCGGAGTCTCAGGGGGCAGCATGAGGCGTCGTGGGCCCTCAAATGCCTAGGGGCCAGGTCGGCGCGCGTCACGCAGCTGGTCTCGGGTCCTCCTTGTCCTCTATCTCTGCCCCCATTATAAGGTGCCCTGCTTGCAGCTTCGGTGCCTTATTGCCTTCCTTCTTCCATACTCGCCCTTCCTCTTTGGTCTCTGACTCCAATCGACGCCTCCTAGATCCAGCGCCACGTAGTTCTTTGCCAGTTCAGCAATGGCGCCCGTCGGTAAGCAGAAGCCAGAGGGGCATGGTACAGCCCCAGCTTTTCCGCTCCTGGTCTGTGCCCTCTCCAAGGACGTGGATCTCGGCCCCATGGTTCCATGGACCGCGGCCGAGTCCAGCGAGCATGGGCGAACCCTGATCTGGCCTGGCGCCATAGAGGAGTGGCCCGCGTCTGGGGCGGTATACCCCTTCTTCCTTCACAGTATTTACGCTGGGCTCGTGCCGCCTTTCTCCCGGTTCTTCACCGTTGTCTTGGACCAGTACAGGATCCAATCCCTTCATCTCCAGCCCAACTCCATCTTGCTTCTGTCCGTCTTTGCTTTATACTGCAAGGCTTTCGTTGGTGTGCAGCCTTCAGTTGCCCTCCTCCGCCACTTCTTCAACTTGCGGCTGCACGAGGGCGGTCATCTGTTGGCGTGTGTCTCCTTCGTAGCGCCCCAGAGCGGCAACGTGCTCCTGAAGGCTGGGAAGAAGGTGGAGAACTTCATGCACCGCTGGGACCTTATGTGCCTCAAGGATGCCAACCCTCGGCTAGAGGAGTCGAAGGAGTTTCCAGAGAAGACCTCCATGTGGAGCTCAACAAAGCTCTCCGACGCTCGGGCTGTGCCCGTGCTGGAGCGCTTTTCCCGCGACATCAGTGCCAAGAGGCCAACCGGGGGAATGATAGTGAAGGAGTTCCTGGCGTAGCGCCTAGCGCCTCTCCAGGCACACTCCAGGCCCCTGTGGGAGTACTGGGCTGGCGACGACGAGCTTCGGCTCCAGTCCCGGGACCTCCCCACAAAGGACCTGAATAGGGCCATGGCGATCTTGTTGGGCGGTGACCCTGGCGACCTTCCTGAGGTCATGGGTCCCTTATACCATCACGACGACCGGGCCGACCTGATCTCTGCGATGCCTATCTTCAGTGAGCGGGCACTCCTCCCGGCTGAGGGCTCTGGTCCGGTGGAGGTGTCATCTGATGACACCTCCGGTGAAGGGGACTCGGAGAAGACCGTCGAAGACCGCACGACGAGCGCGCCTCTCCCATTGCAACCCGTCCTTCTGCGCGAGCTTTAGGACGATGACGCCACCGGTGATACCTCCGCTGGGACCCCCCTCACACCTAGCCAGGTCCTCCAGGGGGCCCGTGTCGACCCCGCGCGCCCCGCGGTCTGCATGCGTGCTTGCATCCCGGAAGCTCGGGGTTGAGCCAGCCCTGGCGCACCCGCCTCTGCCGGTCGGAGATACAAGGCGCCGAGCTCCCTCCCTCGATGGTAGCCCTGCTTGGGTACGCCTTGTGCGTCTGTTGTCCGTGCTTGGCTGATTTCCCCTTTTTACTTGACGTCCAGGGATGTCGTCTCACCGGGGGCGAAAAGGAAGAAGACGGTCATCAAGCAGAAGGCAACTCCTAACGCCCCGCCTGCTCTTGCCGGCGCGTTGCTATCTACAGGTGGGGAAGAGGAGGCTCGAGGGGCGGTCTCCCTAGCTTTGGTCGTCGAGCCCCCCCCCCCCCCCCGAGCCCCCTAAGCATCCCGGAGCGACCGTGGGGACGCCGTTGCTCGGGGGAGGCCTGCGAGGGCCCTCAGGCTCCCGAGGTGTCGATGCCCGCGATTGGTGAGCAGTTTTCGGGGCCTCCTGTTCTTCCCGGTGCTTCCCCTCTGGTAGCACCACCCACGCCTGCGCTCGAGACTCTTCAGGAGGAGGTCCAGAAGACCTTGGTGTTCACCCAAGGTGTCTTGAATCCGGCCTTCACCGCCCTGCGTGAGAATGCACTAAAGGAAGCCAAGGCGGTTGTCGAACTATGTGAAGAGGTGGAAGCCCGCTTGAACGTCCTTCAAGGAGAACAAGCCAAGTTGGTCGAGCAGCGTCGTCTGCTGGGGGGGGAGCTTAAGTCCCGCGACACCAAGCTCGCCGATCGGGAGGGAGAGCTATCCTAGGAGGCGAGTGGCTCGAGCGTGAAGCAGGCACACTTGGAAGAGCAGGAGAAGGAGGCCGCCTCGAGGAAGGCCCTCCTTGACGCCCAGGACAAAGCTCTCACCACGGCCAAGGAGAGGAGAGCCGCGGAGTTGGCCTGCTTTCATGATGTTGAGCTCAGGCTTCGCACGGCGCTCCGCTCCCTCTGCCGGGACGAGTTTATCGAGCCTCTGGCCACCCCAGAGGACGGCTTTGCCGCACTCGCGAAGGGGCTTGTCGTGGCTCTGGAGATTGCCGTCATGCAGGTGGACAAGATCTTGGACAGCGAGTGACGTGACCTCTTCTTTGCGGCTGCGACTCGCGTCTTCAGCCACCTTCATCTTCCCAACCCCAGGTTCGATCTAAGGTCCAGGATGGTGCCCGTCTCTGCCGAAGCCCGCCACCGTGCCGCAGAGGCAGTGAAGGGCCCTGTGGAGGCGTTGGTGAAGAGGTTCGCCCGCGTTCCAGCTCCTTCATCTCCAGGTGTCGCCGAAGCCGACGATGGGGAAGATGAAGTGTGTGACATCGACGACCAGCCCCCTACGGAGTGGGCGACCGACGGCGGCTCCTCCTGATTTCTTGTGTTTGTTATTCTCCTGCAATGCACATCGTGCTTGGCGAAGGTGTTAAACTTATTTGCGTTTTTATGGACTTGGTCACAGTTTGTAATAACTGAATGCTTAATTGTTTTCATCGCCCTGTTCATGTCATATTTGTTGTGTTACTCTACATCGGCAGGGCCCGCCCCGCGTGTAACTTCCCACGATTGAATCGATCGGAAACCAAGGACGGCCCAAAGGGGGAAGGGGCTACGAGCGTAGTTAGGATCCTGAGTCGCGATGCTCAGGAGGTCCCCTTGACGCGCGAGCTGCCCTCATGAGGAGAACGCGGTGAAGATTTTGAAACTTGGGACATCTTCGGCACTCCGCGTTGGCAGGGTCCACCCCGCACGTTCCTCCCCTTGATTGGACCGACCGGAAACCAAGGACAGCCCAAAGGGGGAAGGGGCTACGAGCGCAGTTAGGCCCCTGAGTTGCGATGCTCAGGGGTCCCCCTTAACGTATGAGTGACTCTAATGTTCCTCCTAAGAAGCCGGTAATTTGAGACTCTCGAACTCCTTCAGCACTCTGCGCCGGCAGGGCCCGCCCCGCGCGTACCTCCCCGCGGTTGAGCCAACCGCAGAGGGCGGCTCAAAAGGGAAAGGGGCTACACGGGCAGTCCAGACTCCTGACTCACGATGCTCACGAGTCCCCCTTGACGTACAAGTGACTTCGGTATTCTTCCTAAGGGACCCGAAGTAACTTGTCAAGCGCACTGGGCTCTACGTCGACAGTGCCCACCCCGCGCGTACCTTCCCGCGATTGAACCGGCCGAGGACGACCCAAAGGGGGGAGGGGATACGGGCATAGTTAGGACCCTGAGTCGCGATGCTCAGGGGTCCCCCTTGACGTGCGAGTGGCTCCGTACCTTCAGCTGTTTGCCCCACATACTGGGTGTGGGCGGAGTCGGGGGTGGATGATGCTGATTCTTGCCGGCCATGGGTATGGCCGCTGAAGGGCTGTGTTGGTGCCAGATATAGGCACAGCCATTCGCGGACTGCATTGGTGCCAGCTGAGGGCATAGTCATTAGCGGACTATGTTGATTGCCCCTATCTATACCCAGCGTGGAGCATAGGTCTTCCACTAGGCGTGGGGTGGACCCCTCCGCATCCTCGGGGGGGGGGGGGGGGGCCTGGGCGTATACATCCTCGGCTCGTTATTACGTGAGAGTGTCACAGTGGGGGTGTATATGGGAGGTCGCGAGGACACTTTGGCCTCGCGAGTGTCCCTACCCCCGAGTCATTGGTGGACTGAGCTTCTCCCTAGTGTGGAGCATAGGGCTTCCACTAGGCGTGGGATGGACCTATCCGCGTCCTCGGGGGGGGCCTAGGCGTATACAGATACAACCTCGGCTCGTTATTATGTGAGAGTGTCACGGTGGGGGTATATATGGGAGGTCGCGAGGACGCTATGGCCTCGCGAGTGTCCCTACCCCCGAGTCTTTGGTGGACTGAGTTGATTTTGTTTGGGTCCTTGGCAAACCATGCTGACTTCTTCCTCTTTGCGAGCGAGGCTGCGTATCTGCATGGACAAAATTTTGACCGGAGCCCCCAAACCGGGGGTCGACCGCCTGCCAATATAAGCAAGGAAGAACGTTAGGGTTCTGAACAGGTGAAATTGAACAACCAAATGATGCATAAACGAAAGTAGCAGCTGGAGGAGTGTCCTCAGCTCGGGGAGGCCGCATGGTCCCGGAGGCGCCCTCAGACGGGGTGAGCCAAAAAGTTACCTGCCAGCAGCCAACAAAAAATCACCTGGCGGCCATGTCACTGAAGTAACAAAGTCGTTGTCGTCGCTTGATCTGATGTTTCCACAGTCTCGACACTCACGGGTCTGCCGCCTCTCGAGGCTACGAGCCTTCGCTTGGCCCGTGCATCTCCTCCTCTTCCTCGCGACGCTCCAGCAGGCGGGGTACAAGCCTGGCCCGCTGGAGCCTCTTGTAGGTGGCATCTGATGAAGGCATTAGCGTCCGGGGTACTCCCACCGGTAGCCAACCAGCGTAGGCCAGAAGGGGCCGCATGCCGCGGCTATGTTGATTGCAGGCGCGTTGATGCAGATGCGGGGCCGGTCAACCGTGCCGACGACGGCGACTGCGATTGCTGGCGCAGGGCAGTCACCGCGTTGCATGGCCTCGTCCTCTTGAAGTTCTCGGGTTGCTCTGATGACGGATTCAAGGGAGCTGGGTGGACATGCTTTGGAGCGAGTCCTCGGGATGTGCTCGAACGCCGCCCCTGCCTCACTAGTTAGACCACGGACCTCCCCGGTGGGAGCACACAGCCCTGACCCAAGGGGGGCGCCAAGCGCGCATTCCTATGCAATGTGGGGCATGGCCTTCTCCCCCAGCACGGAGCTCGAAGCCCCTAGGCGCTCCATGGGGACGAGCTCCTTCTTCTTATTACGTGGGTCCTCGCGAGGAAGCTCGTCTTCTTCGTCGTTCGAGCGCTCTACCGCCGCCATGCGGTAGGCGCGCTCCAGTGTAGAGACAGCATCCTTCTCGTCGCAGGGGATGGAGATGACGCCGCCGCTCTCTGGCACCTTGAGGACATTGTAACCATGGTGGATCACTACCATGAACTTGGCGAGCGCCGGGTATCTGAGGATTGCGTTGTATGGCAGGTGAATGTGCGCGACGACGAAGACAATGATCTCAGCGTGGTAGTTCTTGCACTCGCCGAAGGTGACGGGCAGATGCACTTGCCCAATGGGCACGATGGACCCCTCTGTTACTCCTGAGAAGGGCTTCGTCGGCATGGGTTGTTCGTATGGCAACTAGAGTTTCTCGAAGGTCTCGACTCAGAGAACGTTGAGCCCTGCTCCATTTTAAATGAGGGTCTTGGTGACGAGTACGTTGCTGATGGTCGGGATGCACATCATTGGGAGTTCGCCATCCATGAACGAGCACCTGAGCTGGTTGCTTGGGTCGAAGGCGATGGTGGTCTGGGACCAGTTGAGGCGGCGCATTGCTTCCAGCCTTGGGAGGGCGGCATTCACCTCCCGGGCAAACTGCTTGAAGGCGTGGTTGGAGGCTGGGGTCTGGGCACCGCCCAGGATGGAGGCCAACGCCCTGGCCTCCTAGAACCCCCAGCCCCGTCGTCTTTCCTGTCTTCATCTCTCCTCCTGGGTGGCGGAGGCAACAGGGGCAGCCTGGCCTCCCGAGGGCGAGCCTCATGAGGTTGACCGTGCCGTTGCCCCTCCTGAGGGTTATCACGCCAGCGGTCCTCCTGAGGCTGGCCACACCAGGGGTACTCCTGAGGCTGTTCACGCATCCCCTGACACTAGTAGAAAATGGCCCATTTGTCCCAGTTCTAGAGGCCCATTAGCCCCGGTTCTTGAACCGGGACTAAATGGTCGGGACTTAAAGCCCAAAACCTTATGAACCGGGACCGAATGATCTCCACCTGGCCGATGCGGCGAGCCCGGGCAGGAGGTTCTTTAGTCATCGTTGGTCACACCAACCGGGACAACATGGCATCCACGCGTCAGCATCTACCCAGAGCTGGGGTTTTTGTTTTTTTATCGGGGGGGGGGGGTTGGAGGGTTAATTTAGTGGTTTCGTATTGTGTTAGCTAGCTAATACAGAGAAGTGTCCTCTCTTTCTCCGTGCTTGGTTGACGCTAGCTACTATACATATGGAGAGAACATGACGCTAGCTAATAAGAAAATGAAGGAAACCATTTACAATACTTAACATCTTTTACAATGCCTAACATCATCTACCTAAGATCCAATCACAAATAGCTCACATGGTATTCTCCGTCACTAGGTATGACGTGGTCAAGAAGGAATCCCGACAATTCGTCTTTAATTGCTCGTATGCCATCGTCAGATAGGGGTTCATCCCACTTCTTCGAGGTCTAATTTAAAAAAGGGGTCAATACATGCATATATATGAATAAAACTCAACACAATTGATGGTAATATATAAAATAAAATTGTGCATATTATTTACGCATTTCAAATTGTTCGCCAGAGATGCCCCGCCCAGAGGTCGAGAGGCGAATGAACTCGCATATGTAGAATGCACATTTTTCAGTCTCACCTACCTGGTGCAAGCACTTTACGACAATATATAGAGTTCAATCAAACTGATAAGAAAGCATGGTAATGATATATTGATGAAAATTTGAATCAATTAGAGATGTGTGGAACTAGCTAGCTAGTACTACTTACTCGGGGTGCGTAAATTGCAACTCTTTGGGTATCCGCGAACCTTATTCGTAAACTTCTTCCAAATCCTGCCATGCAAAGAAAATGATTACTTTATATCAGGAAATTAACGAAAGTTGCATGCCGGTATGATCCCGGTATTGAGTGAACTTACTTCTTGAGCATTGCAGTCATGTCCGCATAATCCTCGGGATCTTTATGTCTTGAGTCTAAGACACTTACTTTTTCCGCGTCAAGCTTAATGGATAGTAGAATCCAGTGGTAACTGCGCACGCACATATAACTCATCAATTACATTTACTAATTAACCTCGAGTAAGCGAAACCGAGTATATAGAGAAGACAACAACACTCACCTAAAGTTGTAAGGAAAGAGTATTTCCCTTTTGTTTCGATTTACAAGCAACAAATTTAGCAACTTAACCTTGGTCTCTTTGGTTTCATTTCGTATCAACAATGCATTTACCGATTCTGGGCTAATGAACCCAACGTCGAAGATTCCTGCTTTTTTTAATTCGACGATCTTCAATCTGCACAATATATAGTGAGGATAATTATAGATACATGCAATGAACGAGCTGAGCTAGACACTTAACTATAGAAGTAATACTTACAAACAGTAGGAAGTCAGGAGTTGTTTGTAAGGGCCGGGTCATTGTATAACTGAAATAACTCCTCAAATTCAACAACCACCACTGTAGCTCAAATGAATTCATGATCTTTTTTCACTCTCATATACACAGTCGTTTTCTCCCTGAAGATGTTCATGTACCACTCATGCAATTCGTGCTTCCTTGGTGTTAGAGGAGGATGACCATGTTTGACGACAGGCTTCCCGAGCACAAATTTATATTTTTCTTCATTTGTTACCTCGGACATCTTAAAAATTACTGAATTGCTCACGTAATTACCAGGATTGGTACCGGGCAGCAACCCCGAATCATTAGCGACGACGATATCGCTAGACACCTTGAGCGGGGGGCACGATTTCTTCTTCTGTTGGCCGAGCCGGGGAATTGTTTTCCCACTTCTTCGTTTTGCTAACATTGCATCACTGCTAGCTGCTAGAGTGGCAGCAGAGTCAGTCTTCCGCTTGAGGGAAGGAGGAGGAGGAGGCATCTTTCTTACTTGTGTAATTTTCGGCGGAGCGGCGACAACGTCTGTCTTCTGCTGTTGCAGAGAAGGCGGACTGCTACAATGCACCTGAGGAGGAGCCAAAGGAGGAGGACTGCTCCGACGCGCCTGGAGGAGGAGCCGGAGAAGGAGGAGGAGTGCTCCGATGCGCTAGAGGAGGAGCCGAAGAAGGAGGCGGACTGCTCTGACGCGATGGAGGAGGAGGCGAAGAAGGAGGCGGAGTGCTCCGACGCGCCGGAGGAGGAGCTGAAGGAGGAGGACTGCTCCGACACGCTGTAGGAGGAGCCGAAGAAGGAGGCGGAATGCTCCGATGCGCCGGAGGAGGAGCCGAATAAGGAGGCGGACTGCTCCGACGCGCCGGAGGAGGAGTCGCAGATAGAGGCGGAGTGCCCTCATGTGCCGGAGGAGGAGCCGAAGAACAAGGCGGAGTGCCCTCACGCGTCGGAGGAGCCGGAGTGCCCTGATCATTCACCGGAGGAGGATGAGGAGTGCCCTGATTAGTCGCCGAAGGAGGATGAGGAGTGCCCTGATCACTCGCCGAAGGAGGAGGAGGAGGCGGCCTGTTTGGGAGATTGATGTACTCCTTCGGCCATAGACATGTACTCCTCAAAGCATGAACCATCTTATTATTCTCATCTTCACCTATAGGTTGGTCAAGCTCGAGTTTCTCAAAATCCTTATTTACTTCATCCACCATCACAACAGCATAACCACGTGGAATCGGACGGCAGTGAAAAGTTCCGTTGGATTTAGGAGGTATAAGAACGCCGATAGAAGCCTTGAAAGTGAGATTCCGGCATTTCGTCAAAAGCTCGCAAGGTTGAGACTCCATGATAGTATCCACGGGGTAGCTAGGTGGCGTGAAGTTAGGATGAACGAGCTCCGTGGAAGCCACTCTGCTTCTCCGCTGAGATGGCGGGGTAAATTCTGGGGTAGTTTCGTGCCACCGAGATGGTTGGTTGATAGCTCGCTGGCTCTGAAGTTCCTCTAGAATTTGTAGTCTTGCATTGATCTTCTACTTGTCACTCAGCTCCGCTTTCCTCTTTCTCACTCGGCTTCTGTAACCAGCTGCGCCGGGAAACCCAACCTTCCTTGGAACGAAGCCTGGTGTGCCTCGTGTTCGCCCAGGGTACTCAGCATTCCCTAGGGCCTCAGTCAGCTCGTCCTTCTCTCTTTCGGGAAAGAACACCCCTTCCTGTGTTGTGGTGATACACTGCTGAAGCTTATTGATGGGTGTTGCAAGTTGCTCATCCGTCCAACGACACTCCCCTGTTTCAGGGTCCAAAGTTCCCCCAACTGCGAAGAACGAATTCCTTGAACGGTCGGGCCAGTTCCATGTCTGTGGTTGGACCCCTTTAGCAATCAGGTTTTCCTCAGCTTTGTCCCACAAGGGACGACCTTTGAGATAGCCACCTGACCCCGTGTGATAGTGATACTACTTCTTTGCATCATTGTTCTTGTTTCTCTCTCACATTTCCTTACTCTTGTCCGATGACTTGTCGGCCACAAATGCGGGCCAGTGATCTCTAATCTTATCAAATCAGCCGACATACTTTGATATCAACTCTTTCTTCCACCTCCTGAATAGTTCTGCCATCTTCTTAAGACTACACACCTTGACCAGTGGCTCTATAACTGGCTTATTCGGATCCTCCTCTAGCGGTAAGGTGAAATTTTCCTTCAACGCGGTCCAAAGATCATCTTTCAGCCTATCGGTGACATAATCACCTTCAGGGACATTGTCAGCCATAGGCTTATTCCATTGCTTGATGCTGATCGGGATGTTGTCCTTGACAATAGCTCCACACTGAGCAGAAAATGCATCCCTGGTCCGCTTGGGTTCAATTGGTTGGCCATCGTTCGGCAGTTCTATGATCGTGGACTTTTGATCCTTGCCCAACCTTCTCGTCGGGCCTCGTCTCGTTACCGAAGTTTGGCTCGATCCGGACTTTTCAATAGCACCCTCCTCCGTTCAGCCACCGGAGTCGTCATCATGATCTCCTTCCTCCGGGATTCGGCATTCACCGAAGCCATCATGATAATGTCCTTCCTCCTCCATTGTTCGATCACCGAAGCCATCATGATAATGTCCTTCCTCCGGGATTTGGTAGTCACCGAGTTCGCTGAGCAAAAAAATCGACATTACTACCGTCGCCGTGGACTATATCCCCCAAAATTCCTTCTTTTTCAATGTCTCTTGGCATATCCATTGTTTCTGCAAATATTTCAAAGTGGGGGAAGCCCTTTATACATAATCCCAAATATTAACATAAAAACTTAATTTGTAACTTAATCTAATCTAAATATTCTTATAACTTTTATAACTTTATTTGCTATTGAAGCTGAATCTAATCTAAATATTTTTATAATTTTATAACTTGTGTCACATTGGGGAGTTCAAAAATGTACCCAACATATTCTAATATGACTGTAATACACACACATGGATTCGCAATTAGACTACGTCTTCTCACACACATGGATTCACAAATAGGGAGATGGAGAGATCGATGGACGTGCTACCGGTGCGTCGACGGGCGACGACAGCGGGCTTCGGAACAACGACGGCCGACGGGGGACGACGACGACGACGATGGGCTCGTGGGCGACGGCGACGACGGGCGGCGATGGGTGACGGCGACGATGGGCGGCAACGGGCGACAACAACGACGGCGATGGGTTCGGGGGCAACGGCGACGACGATGGGCTCGGGGACGATGGCGACGACGATGGGCTAGGGGGCGACGGCGACGGCGACGACGATGACGAGGGGCTCGGGAGCGACGGCGACGGCGATGGGCTCGGGGCGGCGACGGGCTCGTGAGCGACGGCGACGGCAATGACAGGCTCATGGAGGAGGCATGGGCCGGCGACGACGGGCTCGGGTGCGACGGCGACGAAGAGAGAACGGGGGGAGGGAATGGAAGTTGGTGGAAATTTCGACAACTCCCACAATATACGAACACCTATGTTCCGGTTAGTGGCCCAAACTGGGACCAAAGCACACCTTTAGTCCCGCGTTGTTACACCAACCGGGACTTAAGGTCAATTTCGACAACTCCCGCACTATATGCGAAACCTTTGGTTTCGGTTTGTGGCACCAACCGGGACCAAAGCCACAGCTTTGGTTTTGGTTTGTGGCACCAACTAGGACCAAAGCCACACTTTCGCTGGCCAAAAAGGGCGGGAAGAAGAGTTCTTTTGTACCGGTTGGTGACTAGAACCGGGACACAAGGTCCGTCAGGCCATTTGATATTTTTCATACATTTACTGATTTTTGTTTTGAGCTAAATGACCTTTAAATTGAAAAGCACTACAAATGAACTCTGAAAATGTTGAGAGTGGGCATGGTATAATCATTTCATGCACATAGCATGTGCTAAAAAGTTGAGTGGGTTGCGGCAAAAACTAGATGCACATCGTGTACAAAACACACAATCTCTTTCGAAGTATTGGGTTTCATATGAAAACTCATCTGTTACAAAGGGATTTCATCTTTCTAAACTTATTTGAACTCGAGACTTTTTGTGTGTTCAAAATGCACCTTTCAAAGATACATCATCAATTTTCAACTATTTCTGACTTCATTTGGTATTTTTCATGCATTTACTGATTTTTTAGCTAAATGACCCTTAAATTGAAAAGCACTACAAATGAACTCTCAAAATGTTGAAAGTTGGCTTGGTATAATCATTTTTCACCCACATAGCATGTGCTAAAAAGTTGAGAGGGCTGCGGCAAAAACTGGATGCACATCATGTACAAAACACACAATCTCTTTCGAAGTATCAGGGTTTCATACGAAAACTCATCTGTTACAAAGGGAGTTCATCTTTTTAAACTTATTTGAACTCGAGACTTTTTGTGTGTTCAAAATGCACCATTCGAAGACACATCATCAATTTTCAACTATTTCTGACTTCATTTGGTATTTTTCATGCATTTACTGATTTTTTAGCTAAATGACCCTTAAATTAAAAAGCACCACAAATGAACTCTCAAAATGTTGAAAGTTGGCATTGTATCATCATTTCACCCACATAGCATGTGCTAAAAAGTTGAGAGGGTTGCTGCAAAAATTGCATGCACTTCGTGTACAAAACGGAAAATCTCTTTCGAAGTATCAGGGTTTCATATGAAAACTCATCTGTTACAAAGGGATTTCAATTTTTTAGCTTATTTAAACTCTAGACTTTTCATGTGTTCAGAATGCACCATTCAAAGACACATCATCAATTTTTAACTATTTCTGACTTCATTTGGTATTTTTCATGCATTTAGTGATTTTTTGAGCTAAATTACCCTTAAATTGAAAAGCACTACAAATGTACTCTGAAAAGGTTGAAAGTTGGCATGGTATCATCATTTCAACCACATAACATGTGCTAAAAAGTTGAGAGGGTTGCGGCAAAAACTGGATTCACTTCGTGTACAAAACAGACAATCTCTTTCAAAGTATGAGGATTCCATACAAAAACTCATCTGTTACAAAGGGCATTTCATTTCTTCACTTTTTCTTCGCTTGTGTTCCTTGCTTATTGCACCGTAAACATGGATAATCTTAATCGTTAACAGGGTGCTTGGGTCAGCCTTCATGAAATTTCTCATAATCTTCACACATGTCTGTCTTGCCCTGCAATCCCACGATGTCTCTTTTTCCTGAAAGAACTATGTGGCGCTTTGGATCATCGTATGATGTATTTTCTTCTATATATTTTATTTTTCTCGGTTTGGTAGACATGTCCTTCATATAGAAAACCCGCGCGACATCATTGGCTAGGACAAATGGTTCCTCTGCGTGCGCAAGATTGCTCAGATCCAATGTTGTCATTCCGCACTGTGGGTCTATCTGTACCCCGCCTCCTAACAGATTGACCCATTTGCAATGAAACAAAGGGACCTTCAAATCATGTCCATAGTCAAGTTCTCATATGTCCACTATGTAAACATAATATGTGTCCTTTCCCCTCTCAGTTGCTGCATCAAAGCGGACACCGCTGTTTTTGTTGGTGCTCTTTTGATCTTGGGTGGTCGTGTAAAATGTATTCCCATTTATCTCTTACCCTTGGTAAGTCAATATAGTCGAAGATGGTCGCCTGGCCAATGAGTACAGCTCATCAGAAATAGTGTTGTCACACATGAGACATTTTTGCAACCAACTGTTGAAAGTCCTGATGTGTTCAAATGTAATCCAGTCGTCGCACTGCTCCGGGTGTATGGAGCTTAGAATATACTTGTGTTCATAGACATACGGGGCACCAAGGTATAATTCTGTAGAACTGTGTAGTGTGCTTGAGACCAAGAATGTCTGTCCGTACACATTATTCACTCTGCTCCGAGTGTGCCTTTTCCAGTCAGTCCCCCTTCATACCGCTATTGAGGGAGACCAATCTTCTTAAGTTCGGGAATGAAGTCAACACAAAATCCAATGACATCCTCTGTTTGATGACCCATGGAGATGCTTCCTTCTGGCTTAGCGTGGATACGAACATCTTTAAGACTCCCATTAACCTCTCAAAGGGGAACATATTGTGTAGAAATGAAGGGCCCAGAACGACAATCTCGTCGACTAGATGGACTAGGATGTGTGTCATGATATTGAAGAAGGATGGTGGGAACACCAGCTCGAAACTAACAAGACATTGCACCAAATCACTCCTTAACCTTGGCAAGATTGCTGGATCGATCACCTTCTGGGAGATTGCATTGAGGAATGCACATAGCTTCACAATGGCTAATCGAACGTTTTCCACTAGAAGCCCCCTCAATGCAACCGGAAGCAGTTGGGTCATAATCATGTGGCAGTCATGAGACTTTAGGTTCTGGAACTTTTTCTCTGCCATATTTATTATTCCCTTTATATTCGACGAGAAGCCAGACGGGACCTTCATACTGAGCAGGCATTCAAAGAATATTTCCTTCTCTTCTTTGGTAAGTGCATAGCCGGCAGGACCTTCATACTACTCTGGATGCATGCCGTCTCTTTCATGCACACGTTGATGTTCCTCCCGTGCCTCCGATGTATCTTTTGTCTTCACATACACTCCCAAGAAGCCTAGCAGGTTCATGCAAAGATTTTTCGTCACGTGCATCACGTCGATTGCCGAGCGATCCTCTAGGTCTTTCCAATAGGGTAGGTCCCAAAATATAGATTTCTTCTTCCACATGGGTGCGTGTCCCGCATCGTCATTCGGAACTGATAGTCCGCCATGACCCTTTCCAAAGATTACTTGTAAATCATTGACCATGTCAAGTATATGATCACCAGTACGGAGGGCGGTCTTCTTCCGGTGATCTGCGTCACCTTTGAAATGTTTTCCTTTCTTTCGATATTAATGGTTGGTCATAAGAAATCGACGATGCCCCATGTACACATTCTTCCTGCATTTGTCCAAATATATACTGTCGGTGTCATCTAAACAGTGTGTGCATGCGTTGTATTCCTTGTTTGTCTGTCCTGAAAGGTTACTGAGAGCAGGCCAATCGTTGATGGTTACAAACAGCAAAGCAGGTAGGTCAAATTCCTCCTGTTTGTTCTCATCCCACACACGTACACCATTTCCATTCCATAGCTGTAAAAGTTCATCAACTAATGGCCTTAGGTACACATCAATGTCATTGCCGGGTTGCCTAGGGCCTTGGATGAGCACTGGTATCATAATGAACTTCCGCTTCATGCACAACCAAGGAGGAAGGTTATAGATACATAGAGTCACATGCCATGTGATATGCTTGCTGCTCTGCTCCCCAAAAGGATTAACGCCATCTGCACTTAAAACAAACCATACGTTCCTTGGGTCACATGTAAAGTCGCTCCACTTTCTCTCAATCTTCTTCCACTATGACCCGTCAGTGGGTGCTCTCAACTTCCCATCTTTCTTACGGTCTTTTATGTGCCATTGCATCAACTCGGCTTGCTTTTTTATTTCTGAACAAACGTTTCAACCGTGGTATTATAGGAGCATACCACATCACCTTGGCAGGAACCATCTTCCCGGTGCACTGGCCCTCAACATTACCAGGTTCATCTCTTCTGATCTTATACCGCAATGCGCCACATGCCGGGCATGCGTTCAAATCCTCGTACACACCGCAGTAGAGGATGCAGTCATTAGGGCATGCATGTATCTTGTGCACCTCCAATCCTAGAGGGCATAGAACCTTCTTCGCTTTGTACGTACTGTCGGGCAATTCGTTATCCTTTGGAAGCTTCTTCTTCATTAATTTCATAAGCGAACTAAATGCCTTGTCAGATACACCATTGTATGCCTTCCATTGCAGCAATTCTAGTGTGGTACCGAGCTTTGTGTTGACATCTTCGCAATTTGGATACAACCCTTTTTTGTGATCCTCTAACATGCGATCGAACTTCGACTTCTCCCTTTCACTTTCGCATTCTCTATGTGCATCAACAATGACCCGACGAAGATCATCATCGGGCACATCGTCTGGTTCCTCTTGATCTTCAGCTTCCCCATTGCAGCATCACCATATTCAGGGGGTGGGTAGTTGTCCTCATCCTCTTCTTCTATGTTGTCTACCATCATAACCCCTCTTTCTCCGTGCTTGGTCCAAACATTTTAGTGTGCCATAAAACCCTTCTGAAGCGGGTGGAAGTGAAGGGTTTTATAGTCAGAGAATTCCTTCGTATTCCCAAAGACAGTACATGGACAATGCATAAAACCATTCTGCTTGTTTGCTTTAGCCGCTTCGAGAAAATTATGCAGGCCATTAATACACTCGGAGGTGCGTCGGTCACCGTACATCCATTGACGATTCATCTGCGTGCGTTATATAACAAAGTGTATTAAAAACTACACAAATCTTGATGAAAATGGATCTTGGACAAGGAGCTTCTAAAGGAGAAAGCTTAAGTGTGACTCGGGTATTTCATCGAACACCGCATGTGCATAGGAGGTGATCTAGAGCACCACAGAGCTCTCCCGCGGTCAACCGAAAAAATAGAGCAGTGCACTTCTCTGGTCGCGGGGGTATATGTAGGCCAACCGTTGGTACCGGTTTGTGGCTGGAACCAAGACCAAAGGACAATCTTAGGTCCCGGTTCCAGCTACAAACCGGGACTACTAGTTGTGGGCCAGGAGCGAGGCACATTGGTCCCGGTTCGTGTTTGGGACTGGGACTGAAGGGGACAAACGAACCGAGACAAATGGCCTACGAGGCCCGGCCGGCGCCCACGCCTCACGAACCGGGACCTATGCCCACATGGGTCCCGGTTCGTGAGGGAACTGGGACTAATGGGATTTCATCAAGTGGACCAAAGCCCTCTTTTCTACTAGTGTGACGCGGCTCCTGGTCATACCAACGACCCCCAATGCGGCATCCTCCGCGTGCGGGGCTTCTGTCGAACCGTCTGCGGTGCCTGTTGAAGTGTTCGACACGGACCAGATGGAGCTCTTGACATTCAGAGGTATCATGGCTGCTTGTGCCATGAAAGATGCATGTGGGCCCCCCTCCGGACGTGTGCTCTCCCCCTCAGGCATGCTTTGCTTCGGGCTCGGCGGCGAGCACCACCGGGGCCTTGCGCTTCACCTCCTTGGCTTTAGCTTTCTTCTCTTCTGGGTCCGCTTCCTAGGGCCCGAGGAGCGACACGCGTCCTTCTTCAGCCTTGGCGCATTGCTTGCCAAGTTGAACATCTCTAGTGCGGTGCTCATTTCATCTTTCATGGCAAGCTCTTCCTTCATCTTGAGGTTGGTGACTCCGTCGGATAAAGTCGAGATGACAGCTTCCTCCGACACCTTGGGGATCTTGAGGCGGATGATCATGAAGCGTTGTATGAACTTGTGCAAGGTCTCTCCCTCCTGCTACTTGACGCACCGCAGGTCGTCCACGGTGGGGGCACGGTCGCGGGTGCCCTAGAAGTTGGCAATGAAGCGCTCGCAGAGGGCCTCCCAGGAGGTGATGGATGTCTTTGATAGGTTGAGGAGCCAAGAGAGTGCGCCACCCTTGAGCGCCATGGGGAACCGACACGCCATGATTTTGTCGCCTCCTCCCGCCACTCTGATGCTCAGCGTGTCGAGTTGTAGGAACTCAGCCGGGTCTTGGGTGCCATCGTAACATGGGGGCAGGTCGGGCTTGAACTTCGAGGGCCATGCAGCAGGGTAGAGCTCGAGGGCGACAGCGAGGCACCCCAGCGGTCCAACGGGAATGGTACGCGCGGGGGCCACCGGGTCTTGTTGCTCCACGGGGTCTGCTTCAAGCGGGGCACGCTCATGATGTGTAACTTGCAGCGTCGGGGGCGCGCATACATTAGCGCGGGGCCGGAGGGTCATCTGGCAGCTTTCTTCATCTCCGGGTCCCACCCTGGGTTCACGAGTCCAGGCGTGGGGTCGCACTTCCTGCCTGGGCTCGGGGTCCACGACACGCCACAGGGAGGGGGTGGCGTGTCTTTTTCCACGTTGTTCGCCAGGGACGGCTGGGGTCGGAGCGAGCAGGAGAGCACCGTTGAGTCACCGGTGGCGGTGATGAGCTCCTCGATGCGCTGCAGCGAGTCGTCGTGGCGGTCAGGAGCAGGCCGGTAACGGAGCTGCTCGGTGGCCATGGCAAGCGCGCGCCGGCCGTGGGGCATCTCTGACCGGGCATGTGACGCCGATCCCAAAGGCCTAACAAGTGATGGAGTGGCGGTGCGGCCATCGACCTGCTCGGTCACCGGCTGGGAGGAACCTTGTTGCTCTTTAACTTCGGGGCCGGTGGTAGCGTTCACCACGGGTCACGATGGCCGGCGTACGCTGGCGGCACCGACAGGCGCGGTCTGGGCAATGCGGGTGGTGTGGCGCTCTGCGCGAACACGGCGAGCGTCAGCCATTGGAGCGGTGGAGCTTGGTGAAGACGGAACTTGGAGGAAACCTCGACACTCTCCTACCTGGCGCGCCAAATGTCGGATTTCGGGCTCCGCAAAACCCTAAGGATTCAAACACCGGGGCGTGTACAAAGATCTCTCCCTGCTCAGCCTCGCCTAGCCCACTACTCGATGGGAACGACATAGGACTCACTCGATGGTGAGGGTAGCACAGAACACAACAGTTTACCCAGGTTCGGGCCGCTGCGAAGCATAAGACCCCACTCCTGGTTTTGGTGGATTGCCTCTCGCGGAGGTGGTGGATGAACTAGTACAGTGCTCTCGAGCCTCCGGAGGCCAGGTGGCTAGGTGTATTACCCTACGGTTGGAATGAATCCCCCGACCAAGTGTTCTACCCTTTCTATTTATAGCGGAGGCCCGAGTCCTCTTCCCTCATAGCTTCGGCGGAAAGGGATCCCACAACGGCCAATTTTGAAGGGGAACACGGGGACATGCTCCCCTGCCCAAAGGTGGTCTTTGCGTGCAAAGTAACTACCCGCGCTGCAGGGACGGGCCCGGGGTTGATGTTTTCCCTACTGGTAGGCGGCGGTGACTTCGTTGCACCAGAAGGGAAACCTTTGGAAGATGCCTTTATTACCCATGTACGCTCCCGCCTACTTTGCACCAAAGGGAAACTGCCCCGTCCTGCCATCTGCTGCTCGCCTGTCCTTTCCTAGCGTCACCCTTGACTCCCGAAGCTCGGCCTTGCCTTGGAATATCCGCTGCTCTAGGGGAGGTCCTGAGAGGCCCCTTGCGGGTCTTGACCCTGCTCCTCCTCGTGATGCTTGGCCCCTCACGAGGGCCTTGCCCTGAACGGTGCCGGGGCCGTTGGTTTGTTCCGGTGAGGTGGGCCTGCCCTGGGCCACACGCCGGCAGGTCTGGGTACACCCATTCCCAGAACACCGACAGTTTTCTCTCTCATTTTGTTTCTCAATACAATGGTCTCTTGGGGATTCATATGATGTAACTCGTTCTTTTGTGGTCTGTTTTTGGGATCCAATGAATTGTGAGTTTGTGATCAAATCGATGAAAACATATTCATGCTTGATTATTATAGCCTTGTATTTCTTCTCCAATATTTGGTTTTTGTCTGGCCAACATGATCTTTCATCTTGCAATGGGAAGAGGTGCTTTGTGATTGGTTCGATCTTGTGGTGCTCAATCTCAGTGACACAAAGAGACATGACACGCATGTATCGTTTCTATCAAGGATAAAATGATGGAGTCTATTCCTGCATGAATAGATCTTGTCTACATCATGTCCTCATTCTTAAGGCATTACTCCATTTCTCCATGAACTCAATACACTAGATGCATGGTGGATAGCGGTCGTTGTGTGGAGTAACAGAAGTAGATGCAAGTAGAAGTCGGTCTACTTTTGTTGGACGTGATGCCTATATACATGATCATTTTCTTGAATATCTTCATACTTATTTGCTTTTCAAAAAATTTCCCAACAGTAATTTTTCTACCCACCATTTTCTATTTCACGAGAGAAGCCACTAGTGAAACCTACAGCCCCCGGATCTACTTCACACCATCTATTTGCATTTTCTACTTTGCTATTGGTGTTTCTACTTTATTTTCTCTTTTATTTTCACATCTATATCATCAAAAACCCCAAAAATGCCTTGCTGCATTCTATTTGATACCACTCTTATCTGCATCTATCAGTCTATCCTTACTTTACCCACGAGTGATTGACAACACCTCCATGCGTTGGGTTGTGAGGATTTGCTATTTATGTGGAGGTGTTGCTTACAAAGTCTTGCGGATCTTCCTACTGGATTGATACCTTGGTTTCTTAACTGAGGGTAATACTTCCCATCGATGTGCTACATTACCCTTTAAGCTTGGAGGGAAACCAACGCATCTGCGAGACAAAGCAAGATTTCTGGCACCATTGCCGGGGAAGATCAAGTCAAGATCTATCAGGTTCCCACACACAAATCTCATCTCCTTGCAATTATATTATTTTCCATTTGCCTCTCGTTTTCCTCTCCCCCAGTTCACAAAAATTTCCATTTTTATTTGCCTTCTTTACTTTGTCGTTTTCTTTCCAGACCTCTTGTTTGCTAGATCATTATGTCTTGCATTCCTACTCCTCCTTTGAAAGCAGATTTTAAAGTCTTGTGCTTCAAACAGAAATGAGTAGAAAATTTAAAAGATGCCTGGTATAGGTTGATGGAATATTATCGTGTTTTCAATTTAAAAGGAGGTGCAAAGATTTTTCTTTGTAATTTTTATATAGGATTCAACATGCATCAGAGAACACTTCTGGATTTAGCCGCTAAAAGAAATTTTGTTGAGATTGATTCTAATGCTGCTTATGAAATAATAGAGGGGATATTAGGGGTTCCACCATTCAAAAAGGGATTTACTTTTACACAATAAGGAGCTCAAATATTAGACAAATTGGGAAATCTTCAGGAAATTTTTGTTGAATTGCAAAAATCTTATGAACCTCTCAAACATATTAGTGGAAATATCAATCGCATGAATACTTTAATTACCTTGTGTAATAAGTGGTTGAATATTTTGGATCTTCAGATGGCCTCTTTTAAGAATGTTGGAAAACATAAGGAGCCACCTAGGTTTGAGAAAGCCCCTACAAAGATAGCAAAAACTAAAGATGATAATACTTTAAATCTATGTTATATGCCTAGCTAGGGGCGTAGAACGATAGCGCTTGTTGGGAGGCAACCCAATGAATAAAATTATTTTTATTTTTGTTTTTTGTTCTTGAGTGTTTGCACAACTATGCTACTGTTATAATTTTGTTTTTTTGTGTTTAATTTACTGTTTGTGCCAAGCAAAGCCTTTCTGATCATATGGGGTGTTAGTTGCTTTAGTCCTATTGAAAAACAGAAACTTTTACGTCGAGTAGAAAAAATCCTAAGATTCGCAGATACCTCAAAAGTGTTTGAATATTTTACACAATATTAATATACAAATTACCTACATTTTCCTAGTCTTTCGGAATTTTTGGAGTTACACAAGTATAAGTAAATTTCGAATCTTTACAGACTGTTCTGTAGTTAACAGATTCTGTTTTCTTTGCGTTACGTGTTTATTTTAATGATTCTATGGTTTATATCGGGGATAATAAGCCATGGTAAAGTTAGAATACATTAGGTATATTGAAAATGAAAACTGGAATAGGATTTCAATAGTACATATAGTAAAGTTTGGTTTTCTTATACTAACGTATCTCATGAAAATTTTGTTGAGTTTTGCGTGATTGAAGTTTTCATGTTTTGAGTGAGATCATGATGGATGAAGGAGTAAGGAGTTATAAAAGCATAGGCTTGGGCATTCCCCATGGAACCCCAAGGCAATATCTACGGAGTACCAAGGAGCTAATCTTGGGGATGCCCCGGAAGGCATCCCCTCTTATAAACACCATCAATAATTTTACTTGGAGCTATATTTTTATTCGTCACATATCATGAGTTTTACTTGGAGCGTCTTGTGTTATTTGTTTCTTTGCTTTACTTTTTGGTTAGTTTTTGAAAATAAACCTTGCTGGACACACCCATTTGAGAGAGCCAAATTATGATATGATTTGTTAGAATCGCTCTATATGCTTCACTTAAATTTTTTGAGCCATGGAATTGCTCAAGTACTTCACGCACCTTTTTGAGCACGGTGGTTCTGTTATTTTCAAGAAATTTGCTCTCATGCTTCACCTAGGACATTTTGAGAGTTGTTGAAATTTTGAAGAAATCCTTTGTTGCTTCACTTATATAATTTTGAGAGTTGAAAATTTTAAAAGGAACTTGTGTTCTCGTGCTTCACTTATATTTGTTTGAGAGCCTGTTATATGCATTGGCAATTTTCTTTAAATGAAAATTATTCCCAAAGTGATGAATGTCCAGGAAATATATAATAAAAACTTTCATGAAGATCACTGGATATTAAGCTTGATTCTTTGCAATAGTTTTGCGATATGAAGATAGTAATATGTGAGTTATGTTGATGAGTAATTATGCTCTAGTAAGAATATTGGTGTTAAGGTTTGTGATTCCCTATGCATGCACATGAAGTCAATAATTATGCTATGAAATTACATCCTACTTGTGCTAAATTATTTGGTGTTAGTTATGTTTAATGTTCATTTATGATGATTTTTGTTCCTTGGTTGGTCGTTTCTCAATCTATTTGCTAGCCTTCACTTGTACTAAGCGGGAATACTGCTTGTGCATCCAAATCCTAAATCCAAAGTTGTGCCAAATGAGTCCACCATACCTACCTATATGCGGTATTTCTTCACCATTCCAAGTAAATTTGCAAGTGCCAACTCTAATGTTCAAATAAATTTATGTTTTGTGTGCCTGTACCACTCATGAAGCGGTGAGGGGTGTCCAATATCTTCCATTTTAAATAGGTTATTCTCAAGATGAGAGTTTATTCACTTATCATTGCACGAGAGTATGGCAGTAATAGGGATGCTCAGTCTCAAAAAGAAAAAGAAATATTTTATGTTGTCAAACAATAAATTCCTTGGGAAGTGTTGGTATGGAGGGTACCCGTGGATACGGATAGACGTGGAATGTGAAAGAATGGTGGAAAAGGAATAAACTTTATCTTTAGTTTGGGAATCACCTATAATTTGTTTAGCATGGAGGATAATGGAAACTCTTAGCTGTTCTCGTTGACAGCAAAAGCATGCCACCCTAAAAATTTATCTCTAAGTCTTGCACTTTGAGCTCTGGCACCGCTACAAATCCTTGATTCCCTCTGCGAAGGTCCTATCTATATACTTTATGCAATTTTAACTTTGAATTTGAGTTTCCATATTCTCTTATAAAGCACCAACTAAGGAACGCCACTATCATACTTGAGCATTGGATGTGGTTCATATTTGAGTATGTTGCATGAATAGATCAACGATAGAGCATGATGGGCTAGGGATAATGTTCTTTAGCGTTGATATTTTGACATTCTTGGTTTCTTGTTGATATCCTTGAGTATTGAAATTTTCATGACAAACTATATACTATTGCTTTGCATCATCTACAAGTCCATATGACCATGCTGAAAAGAAAAAGAATATGATGAACATGTGAGGCAACATTCCACATCAAATATTCTTTTTTTATCATTTACCTACTCGAGGACGAGCACGAATTAAGCCTGGGCATGATGATATGTCTCCAATGTATCTATAATTTTTTATTGTTCCATGCTGTTATATTATCATTCTTGGATGTTTTATGATCATTTTATAGAAATGTTATATCATTGTTTGGGACTAACCTATTGACACAGTGCCTAGTGCGAGTTTTTTTTCCTTCATAGAAAATCCATATCAGATGAGGTCCAATTGCCACGAAACCTCACGGAGAATTTTTTTGGACCAAAAGGAAACTGGGGAACCAAGACTGAGCAGCAGACAAGGCCCAGGGGGGCACTAGACATAAGGGCACGCCAGAGGCCCTTAGCGCGGCCTCGTGTCTAGTGGGGTCCTCGAGCACCTCCTCCACCGCCTCTGAGCTCTATAAATACCCAAATATTCAAAAAACCCTAGAGGAGTCGACGTAAAAATTGTTTCAACCATCGCAAGTTCCACAACCACCAAATCCAATCTAGAGCTCGTTCTGAAGAGGAACACGACTACGGAGTAGTTCATCATCCTTATTGGTGCTCCTCCGATGATGCGTGAGTAGTTCATATCAAATCTACCGGTCCGTAGTAGTAGCTAGATGCCTTTATCTCTCGTTTTGTTTCTCAATACAATGGTCTCTTGGAGATCCATATGATGTAACTCTTTATTTTGCGATGTGCTTGTTGGGATCCGATGAATTGTGAGTTTATGATCACATCTATGAAAACATATTCATGCTTGATTTTCATATCCTCGTATTTCTTCTCCGATATTTGATTTTTGTTTGTCAAACCTTATATTTTATCTTGCAATGTAAAGAGGTCCTTTGTGATGGGTTCGATCTTGCGGTGCTCAATCCCAGTGATAGAAAGAGACATGACACGCATGTATTGTTGGCCAAGATGGTCTTCAGGTGCTTCCATGCCCAGCCCCAGCTAGCGTGAGGCCCAAGGTAAAGCCGGCACGCGTGTGACCCAGGGGGAGACCTTGGCTGTGGACCGAGGGGCTTCCACCCTAAGCTGGCATGGCCCCCATGGTCATTATTCGTTGTCTTCTCCCTAACATGATGCATGGGGCTTCCACCAGGCATGGGCATGGTAAGAATATAGAAAACCAAAGAAACTCCGCAAAAACCAGAAGAACAAGACCTTTATTAAAACCCAAGGCGGACTTGTTTACGAGCCCAAAAAGGGGAGGCGCAACTGTTGTGTCCAGTACGGGTCAGCCTGGTGAGTTTGTTCACAAGTTGAAAAAAAGGAAAAAAAGCAGATGCCGTATCCAGCACGGGTCAACCTAGAAAGAAATGTGTTCGCCGTATCTAACATGAGTCATCCTAAAAGAAGTGAGACTACAGTGTCCATCCCGGGTCATCGTGGGTCAGTTTTGGCCCACGAGATGTCTTCTTCGATTGTTCCCCAGGCGTGATGCAAGTGGCTTCCACTAGGGCATGGGCATAGTTGCGGTTCGACGGTCATTCCGCCAGCATGGAGCATAGTAACTTCCACTTGGGCATGCGTGGGAGACCTCCACCGAGGCCACGACGCTACTCATCGTGGGCTTCCACTTAGGAGGCTCTGGGCGTATACAGCCCACTCATTCTTACGTGGGAGTGTCACGGGCAATGATGATTGGGCAGACACCCCAGGCTCAAGGCTCAACAGTACCTAAGATGGTGTTCAGGTGCTTCCGTGCGTTTCGGCGTGGGAGTGCGCATGTCGGTGCAGCGCTTGTGTAGCCCAAACATGAGCACCATCGTGCCCCACGTGGCCACATGAGCACATCGTTAGGCGAGTCGTTACGGGACACGGCAAGGCGCTAGCCCCGCGGCACCGCGAGCCAAGACGTATCCCCTCCAGCTGCCCGCAATGGTTCTCCGGGAGGGCGTAACACGAAGAACCTTGGCGAAATGACTAACACGGGCAGCGAGCCCGTGCGACAGAGCTCGATCACTTAGGTTTCTCGATGCTGTGAGGACAAGTATCGATACAAAAGTTGTGTCTAACCCCCACCACGGAACTATCACAGGGCAGTTGCAGGGGCGCGCCAGCCCCTGGCAGTGGCGAGACACTAGAGCTTAAGATTTAGACAAACAACACCATCTCAAGTGAAGGTTAGTCAAGTTCGTTACATATCTCGGAAACACCCGCTTGGGGCGATGCAAAATACAGGGAATTGCTTGATTCGACTAGCCCAAAAAGTCACCTGATAGCTAGGCTGCCGTGAGCGCGTCAGGCCGATTGATGTCACGTTCCGTGGGGATCTACCCCTCTGGTGGGCGGCGGCTTGCTCCTAAGGACCCATGAGCCCGTGGGGTCCCGACACTTTACGAGGCGTCCGTAGCCACACCCCTTGCAGCTTGTTGATCTCGTGCGCGGCGAACTCCTGTGCCATCGACGCTTGGTGTGACACTCCCGGCTCGTGGGGGCGTGATGACCGACAAGTATAGGGGCTCAATCGTAGTCCTTTCGATAAGTAAGAGTGTCGAACCCACCGAGGAGCAGAAGGCTTTGATAAACGGTTTTCAGCAAGGTAATAACTGCAAGCACTGAAAGTAGCGGTAACAAGTGATGGTGTTGTGAGGTGAAACGTAGCAGGTGAAAAGTAAAAAAGTAACAAGAGTAGCAACGGTGCAACAAAGAGGCCCAATCCCTTTTGTAGCAAGGGACAAGCCTGAACAAAGTCTTATAGGAAGAAAAACGCTCCCGAGGACACACGGGAATTTCTATCATGCTAGTTTCATCATGTTCATATGATTCGCGTTCGTTACTTTGATAGTTTGATATGTGGGTGGACTGGCGCTTGGGTACTGCCCTTACATGGACAAGCATCCCACTTATGATTAACCCCTCTCGCAAGCATCCGCAACTACGAAAGAAGAATTAAGACAACGTCTAACCATAGCATTAAACTAGTAGATCCAAATCAGCCCCTTACGAAGCAACGCATAGACTGGGGTTTAAGCTTCTGTCACTCTAGCAACCCATCATCTACTTACTACTCCCCAATGCCTTCCTCTAGGCCCAAATATGGTGAAGTGTTATGTAGTCGACGTTCACATAACACCACTAGAGGAAAAGACAACATACAACATATCAAAATACCGAACGAATACCAAATTCAGATGACTATTATTAGCATGAATTATCCCATGTCCTCAGGAACAAAAGTAACTACTCACAAATCATAATGATAATCATGATCAGAGGTGTAATGAGTAGCATCAAGGATCTGAACATAAACTCTTCCACCAAGTGATCCAACTAGCATCAATTACAAAGAGTAATCAGCACTACTAGCAACCTTATAAGTACCAATCGGAGTCGCGAGACGGAGATTGGTTACAAGAGATGAACTAGGTTTTGGAGATGAGATGGTGCTGATGAAGATGTTGATGGTGACGAGTCCTCTCCGATGAGAGGATTGTTGGTGATGACGATGGCGACGATTTCCCCCTCCGGGAGGGAAGTTTCCCCGTCAGGATCGTTCTGCTGGAGCTCTAGATAGGTTCTGCTCAAGTTCCGCCTTGTGGCGGCGAAGAATCCATGAAAAAGCTCCGCCCTTATTTTTTCCCGGACGAAACCCTTCATATAGAAAAAGAGGGGGCCAGTTGGTCACCAGGGTGCCCACAAGCCCTGTTGCCGTGGCCAGGGGGGTAGGTCGCGGCCACCAGGCTTCTGTGGCCCTGGCAGCTCCCCTCTGGCACTTCTTTCGCCCAATATTTTTTATATATTCCCAAAAAATTCCACGTTGATTTTCAGGGCATTTGGAGTTGCGCAGAATAGAGGACTCAGACTTGCTCCTTTTCCAGTACAGAATTCCAGCTGCCAGTATTCTCCCTCTTCAAATAAACCTTGCAAAATAAGAGAGAAAAGGCATAAGTATGGTACCACAAACTATAATAACAGTCCATAAAGTGATAAATATCAACATGAAAGCATGATGCAAAATGGACGTATCAACTCCCCCAAACTCAGACCTCGCTTGTCCTCAAGCGAAAACCAAGATCCATAAACATGTCCACGTGTTTAGGGATGAAGGTGTCGATAAAACATAATACGGACATGAGGGCATCATGATCACACATAGAACAGCAATACATCATAAAGATTCTTATGGGAAAGTAACAATTCCTTCACAAAGCAAAGCATGAAACAAAAACCTTACCGAGAAGTAGCCAACAACAGTCCATAGTCATTGAAGCAATTGCAATTTATCATATCATTAGAAAGAGTCAAATAAGAGCTTGTAAAGCAAATCCACATACTCAATCATCACTTTTGTTTTCCACAACTGTTACAACTCACGTTGTACTCATGGTATCAAAGTTTCAGTTGGACACAGAGAAAGATAGGGGCTTCTAATTTTGCCTCCCAACCATTTACCTCAAGGGTAAAATCAACAATAATAAATAATAAGTACTCATCTCCAAGTTGATATATGAATATAGATCTTTCCCTAGCATATGACGTTCACCAAGATAAAGACGAAAAAAGGAATTGTTGAAGGTCACCATGACTCTTTCAAGGGAAAAAAGTAAAGGTACAAGATAGGCCCTTCGTAGAGGGAAGCAGAGGTTGTCATGCGCTTTTGAGGTTTGGATGCGTGTCCTCTTAGTGCGGGGGAACGTCACTTTATATTGCCTCTTGTGATAAAGAACTTTATTATGCAGTCTGTCGCTTTTATGTCTTCCTCATCACAGGTCCGTATAAAGCTTATTTTCCACACACTAATAGATCATACATATTAGAGAGCAATTTTTATTACTTGCACCGATGACAACTTACTTGACGAATCTTATTCAACCCATAGGAAGGTATGGTGGACACTCATGGCAAAACTGGTTTGAAGGTTTATCGATGCACAAGTAGTATCTCTACTTGGTGCGGGAGTTTTGGCTAATATGAGGTGGAAGAAATCATCACATGCTAAGGGATCTCTAATCATATAACATTGTTTGGAATCAAGCAAACACAATTCATTATGTTGTATTCCTTGTCCAACATCTACTTCTAGGCATGCAATAGTTTCGTGAGTGTTCACAATCATAGATGGTGTTAGAGATGATATATTTATATGTGAGCCTCTCTTTCCTTATTACTTATTATTAATTGCAACAATGACTGGGGTCTATGTTGGTCTATTCTCAACAAGTTTAAATCGACATACTTGTTATATGTGAAGCCATCACTTTCCATAAGATCATCTCATGATCTTTCATGCTATTGTTCCTTTCATACTTTTGATCACGACACAAAACAAAGCCCTTGACTAAGATACTCTTTATTATATAGCTCGCAAGCTCGAATACATCGCGGGAGACACAAGGCAAAAGACTCAAACTAAACACTAAAGACTTATTCCACTAAGAGAAGAAATAAAAACTGAAAAGGAAACAACTAAAACGAAGGTAAAAGCAAAAGATATAAAGGTGATAGGATACCAGGGAAACTCCCCCAAGCTTGGCACAAGACAAGGGAGTTGCCCATACCAATGCTTAGTTGTCTTCCTTTGGTGGTGATGGTGGTGGAGTCTTTGCAGAGGTCTTGAGCTTGTTTAATTTCCAATGGAGCACGAAATTCTGCTCCCTCACATCGTCGTTTTCTTCTTCAAGCTTCAACACCCAATGGCATAATTCCTGCTTACTCTCCTGCAGGAATCAAGGAGGGCTAAACAAAGTCATATGCTTCTTCGTGGAGTTGGGGAGGCTTGACTTCTTGAACTCCACATGGGTGTTTGCAGGTTGAGGTAGAGGAGCCTCCTCCTCGTCAGAGCTTGTTTGCTCTTTCCCCTTTTGTTCATGGTCCTCTTCCTCATTTGTGGTCCAACCATAAGGCTCTAAGTCCCCATAGACCTTGGGGTTAGAAAGGTAATCAACCACATAGCTCTCCCCCTCTGAATCCTGAGAAGACATCTTGACATAGATCTACGACAGAAAACAGGCTCGAAACGATAACAGAGGAAAATTGTGTGATACGGAGATCAAAACCCTCGGGCGTATATATAATGATTTTTTTCTGGACCAGAAGGAGTGCTCCGCAAGAAAACGGAGTCCGGGAGGCACACGAGGTGCCCACAAGCCCTGTCGCCGCGACCAGGGGGGTAGGCCGCGGCGATCAAGCTTGTGGCCGCCTCGTGCGCTCTCCGGACTGCTTTTTATTTTTCTATTTTTCCACAAATTCCAAAACGGAGAAGATTTCCTACTGGAAAAGTTTTGGAGTCCAATTACTTACGGAGACACATACCTCTTCGTTTTCAGAGTTTGAACAGGATGATAAACATCCCTTATGTACTCCTCTGGAGTTATGATATTGATGATATTGGTCTCAACATTTATGGGAGTACCAGAGATATAATGCTTGATTCTTTGCCCATTTACCACTCGAGGAAAATTACATTCCGTGTTATTGATTTTGATGGCACCGGAACGATGTACTTCCTCGACAACGTAGGGACCTTCCCATTTAGAGAGAAGCTTGCCTGCGAAGAATCTTAAGCGAGAATTGTATAGCAGGACATAATCACCTACATTGAACTCTCGTTTTTGTATTCTTTTATCGTGCCATCTCTTAACCTTTTCCTTGAACAACTTGGAATTCTCATATGCCTGGGCCCTCCATTCATCTAATGTGCTGATATCAAACAACCGCTTCTCACCGGCAAGTTTGAAATCGAAGTTGAGCTCTTTGATTGCCCAATAAGCTTTGTGTTCTAGCTCAAGAGGTAAATGACAGGCCTTACCGTAAACCATTTTATACGGTGACATGCCCATGGGATTCCTATAAGCAGTCCTATAAGCCCATAGTGCATCGTCAAGTTTGCTAGACCAATTCTTTCGAGATCTATTGACAGTCTTTTGTAAGATCAATTTGATCTCCCTATTACTCAACTCCACTTGACCACTAGACTGAGGATGATAAGGAGATGCAACTCTATGGTTGACATCATACTTAGCGAGCATCTTGCGGAAAACACCATGAATGAAGTGTGAACCGCCATCAGTCATCAGATATCTAGGGACTCCAAATCATGGGAAAATGACTTCTTTAAGCATCTTAATAGAGGTGTGGTGATCAGCATTTCTAGTGGGGATAGCTTCTACCCACTTAGTGACGTAATACACAACAACTAAGATGTGAGTGTACCCATTGGAACTCGGGAAGGGTCCCATATAATCAAAGCCCCAGACATCAAATGGTTCAATGACAAGTGAATAGTTCATAGGCATTTCCTAACGCTTACTGATGTTCCCTATTCTTTGGCATTTGTCACAAGACAAGACAAACTTACGGGCATCCTTGAAGAGAGTGGGCCAATAGAAACCTGATTGCAATACCTTATGAGCAGTTCTATCTCCAGCATGGTGTCCTCCGTAGACTTCGGAATGACACTTCTGCAGGATCTGTCCCTGTTCATGTTCAGGCACACAACGTCTAATAACACCATCTACTCCTTCCTTATAAAGGTGAGGATCATCACAAAAGAGTGTCTCAAATCAAAGAAGAATTTCTTCTTTTGCTGATAGGTGAAACTGGGTGGTATGTATTTGGCTACGATATAGTTTGCGTAATCAGCGTACCACGATGCACTATGTGAAGTGCGGATGACATTGAATTGCTCATCGGGAAAGCTGTCATCAATAGGTCGTGGGTCATCAAGGACATTCTCTAGCGTGGACAAGTTATCTACTACAGGGTTATTAGCACCCTTTAGGTCAACAACATGCAGATCAAATTCCTGTAGCAGAAGAACCCATCTTATTAGCCTAGGGTTAGCGTCCTTCTTCTCCATAAGGTACTTAATAGCAGCATGATCAGAGTGAATAGTGACTTTGGAGTCAAGTATATAAGATCTGAACTTTTCACATGCAAACACGACTGCTAAAAACTCTTTCTCTGTAGTATCATAGTTTCTCTGGGCACTGTCTAGAGTTTTACTAGCATAGTGAATAACATTCAACTTCTTGTCAACTCTTTGTCCTAGAACAACACCAACAGCGTAATCACTAGCATCGCACATGATTTCAAAGGGCAAGTTCCAATCAGGTGGTTGAACAATAGGTGTGGTTATCAAGGCCTTCTTAAGTATTTCGAAAGCTTCCTGAAAATCCTCATCAAAAACAAAAGGAACATCCTTCTTCAAGAGGTTGGTAAGAGGCCTAGAAATCTTAGAGAAGTCTTTAATGAACCTTCTATAGAAACCAGCATGACCTAGGAAACTTCTTATACCTCTGATATCTGTGGGGCACGTCATTTTCTTAATTGCATCAACCTTAGCCTTGTATACTTCAATGCCTTTCTCAGAGATTTTGTATCCTAAGACGATGCCTTCATTGACCATGAAGTGGCACTTCTCCCAGTTCAAGATGAGGTTGGTATCCTTGCATCTCTGTAAGACTCGATCAAGGTTGCTGAGGCAGTCGTCAAAGGAAGAACCGTAAACGGAGAAACCATCCATGAAAACCTCAACAATCTTTTCACAAAAGTCAGAGAATATAGCCATCATACACCTTTGAAAGGTGGCAGGTGCATTGCATAAGCCAAAAGGCATACGTCTATAAGCAAAGTTACCGAAGGGGCAGGTGAAAGTGGTTTTCTCCTGATCAAATTGTGCAACAGGTATTTGTGAGAAACCTGAATAACCGTCTAGAAAGCAGAAGTGTGTGTGTTTAGATAGCCTTTCTAGCATTTGGTCGATAAACAACAAAGGATAATGGTCTTTCCTGGTTGCCTTGTTCAGTTTCCGGAAGTCTATCACCATCCTATAGCCAGTAATAATCCTCTGTGGGATTAGTTCATTCTTATCATTAGGAACAACGGTGATACCTCCCTTCTTGGGTACGCAATGCACTGGACTTACCCAATCACTATAAGCAACAGGATAAATGATTCCTGCTTCCAGAAGCTTTAATATTTCTTTTCTCGTGACCTCTTTCATCCTAGGATTTAATCTTTGTTGATGATCACCAACTGGCTTAGAATCAGGATCGGTTTTAATTTTGTGCTGACATAGAGTGGGACTAATACCCTTAAGATCATCAAGAATATATCCAATAGCAGCACGGTGCTTCCTCAAAGTTTTTAATAACTTATTCTCTTCGTGATTCGAGAGGTGAGCACTAATTATAACAGGATATATCTCCTTCTCATCAAGATAGGCATACTTAAGTGCATCTAGTAACTGTTTTAGCTCGAACACAGGATCACCCTTTGGTGGGCGAGGATCCCCAAGCAGTTCAACAGGCAGATTATTCTTAAGAATAGGATATTGTTCTAAAACAATTTTATCTATCTCATCTCTTTCATCCATATGCATATCATTTTCATGCTCAAGCAGTTATTGCTCTAAAGAATCCGTAGGAGGCACCGCAATAGAGGCAAGAGCAATGATTTCATCCCTACCAGACGACTCTTTTTCATGGGGTTGTCTTCCAAACTTGGAGAAGTTAAATTCATGAGACACACCCTCGAAACTAACATTGACAGTCTGTTTAATGCAATCAATATGAGCATTGACAGTGTTGAGAAAGGGTCTACCAAATATGATGAGACAAAACATATCTTGTGCAGTAGCAAGGACGAGGAAATCAGTAGGATACTTCATCTTACCACACATGACTTCTATGTCTGTCACAATTCCCACAGGGCAGATAGTGTCTCTATTAGCTAGCGTAATAGTGACATCAATGGGTTCTAACTCAGCAGGTGCAATCTCATCTTTGATTTCATCATAAAGGGACCGGGGTATTACACTAACACTAGCGCCCATATCACATAAACCATGATAACAGTGATCTCCTATCTTGACAGAAACAATAGGCAGGCTAACTACAGGTCTGTATTTGTCTTTTGCGTGAGGTTTAGCAATTCTACAGGAATCCTCACAGAATTTGATAACATGCCCGTCTATGTCTTCGGCTAAGAGATCTTTGATAATAGCAACACTAGGTTCAACTCTAATTTCCTTAGGGGGTGCAGGTGGTCTAATGTAACCCCTACGTAACACAGTTGAAGCTTTAGAATAATCCTTTTTCCTAGCAGGGTAAGGTGGCTTCTCCGTGTAGGCACAAGGAACAATAGGATCATTATAGGCAATGACTTTCTCTTCAACTAGACTGGGTTTAACTATGTTGACTTCTACAGGAGGATGATACTTAAACCACTTCTCTTTGGGAAGATCAACATGAGCAGCAAAAGATTCACATAGAGAAGCTACTATCTCAGAGTCAAGTCCATACTTAGCGCTAAAATCTCTAGAAGTGTTTGTTTCAACAAAAGATTTAACGCAATCAAACTGGAAATTCATACCTGACTCCTTACCTTCTTCAAGCTCCCAATCTTCAGAGTTACGTTTGACTATTTCCAATAAATTCCACTTGTGCTCAATATCCTTCTACATAAAAGAACCGTTACAAGAAGTGTCAAGCATGGTACGATCTTCATGAGAAAGCCGAGCATAAAAGTTTTGAGTAATAATTTCTCTCAAGAGCTCATGATTGGGGCATGAATATAGAATTGATTTAAGCCTCCCCCAAGCTTGAGCTATGCTTTCCCTGTCACGAGGCCCAAATTTATAAATATAATTCCGATCATGATGTACTAAATGCATAGGATAAAACTTTTGATGAAATTCCAATTTCAACCGATTGTAGTCCCATGATCCACTATCATCACATAGCCTATACCATGTCAACGCCTTATCCTTCAAAGATAAAGGAAAGACTTTCTTCTTTACCTCATCCTCGGACAAACCTGCAAGCTTAAATAAAGCACAAACTTCATCTACATAGATTAGATGCAAGTCTGGATGTGAAGATCCATCTCCTGTAAAAGGATTAGCCAGCAATTTCTCAAGCATACCCAAAGGAATTTCATAAAAGATATTTTCAGTAGGTACCTTAGGTTGAGGAGAAACTCCTCGTGCCTCCGTTCGTGGTAAAGATACCCCGAACAAATTCCTCAAAGGAACAGTTTCCATATTGACAAGTGACAATAAATTTCAGCACAGTATATAAATGTTTCCTTACCAAATTCCACTTACCAAAGGCGCTTCACTCCCCAGCAACGGTGCCAGAAAAGAGTCCTGATGACCCACAAGTATAGGGGATCAATCGTAGTCCTTTCGATAAGTAAGAGTGTCAAACCCAACGAGGAGCAGAAGGCTCTGATAAACGGTTTTCAGCAAGGTAATAACTGCAAGCACTGAAAGTAGCAGTAACAAGTGATGGCGTAGTGAGGTGAAACGTAGAAGGTGAAAAGTAACAAGTAACAAGAGTAGAAACGGTGCAAAAAAGTGGCCCAATCCCTTTTGTAGCAAGGGACAAGCCTAAACAAAGGCTTATAGGAAGAAAAACGCTCCCGAGGACACACGGGAATTTCTGTCATGCTAGTTTCATGATGTTCATATGATTTGCGTTCGTTACTTTGATTGTTTGATATGTGGGTGGACCGGCGCTTGGGTACTGCCCTTACTTGGAAAAGCATCCCACTTATGATTAACCCCTCTCGCAAGCATCCGCAACTACGAAAGAAGAATTAAGACAACGTCTAACCATAGCATTAAACTAGTGGATCCAAATCAGCCCCTTACGAAGCAACGCATAGACTGGGGTTTAAGCTTCTGTCACTCTAGCAACCCATCATCTACTTACTACTCCCCAATGCCTTACTCTAGACCCAAATATGGTGAATTGTTATGTAGTCGACGTTCACATGACACCACTAGAGGAAAAGACAACATACAACATATCAAAATACCGAACGAATACCAAATTCACCTGACTATTATTAGAATGACTTCACCCATGTCCTCGGGAACCAAACTAACTACTCACAAAGAAAAATTATAATCATGATCAGAGGTGTAATGAGTAGCATCAAGGATCTGAACATAAACTCTTCCACCAAGTAATCCAACTAGCATCAAATACAAAGAGTAATTAACACTACTAGCAACCTTACAAGTACCAATCAGAGTCGCGAGACGGAGATTGGTTACAAGAGATGAACTAGGGTTTGGAGATGATATGGTGCCGATGAAGATGTTGATGGTGATGAGTCCCCTCCGATGAGAGGAGTGTTGGTGATGACGATGGCGACGATTTCCCCCTACAGGAGGGAAGTCTCCTCGGCAGGATCGTCCTACTGGAGCTCTAGATTGGTTCTGCTCAAGTTCCGCCTTGTGGCGGCAAATAGTCCATGAAAAAGCTCTGCCTTGATTTTTTCCCGGACGAAACCCTTCATATAGCAAAAGAGGGGGGCCAGTGGGCCACCAGGGTGCCCACACGCTCTGTTGCGGCGGCCAGGGGGTAGGCCGCGGCCACCAGCCTTCTGGGCCCCTGGCAGCTCCCCTCTGGCACTTCTTTCGCCCAATATTTTTTATATATTCCCAAAAAATTCCACGTTGATTTTCAGGGCATTTGGAGTTGCGCAGAATAGAGGACTCAGACTTGCTTCTTTTCCAGTCCAGAATTCCAGCTGCCGGTATTCTCCCTCTTCAAATAAACCTTGCGAAATAAGAGATAAAAAGCATAAGTATGGTACCACAAAGTATAATAACAGTCCATAAAGCGATAAATATCAACATGAAAGCATGATGCAAAATGGACGTATCAGGGCGCATGTGAGTGGGCGCCTCCACGAGGTCCCTGGGCGCCCCTTCATCACACTGACCAAGCCAGGTGGCTCCAGGCACGAGCCCCCGAGCCCGGCTTGATGAGGGTGCCCGGCGCGGCCTCCTATGCCAAAGGGAGACGAGCACCGACTTAGGGCACGAGGCCTACGATAGCAGCGTCTGTAGAGACACCCTTCCCCCAGGGGGCGTGGTCGTGCTGGTAGAGCGGTGTCGTCCTGGGGGCGTGTTCCACGAGGCCACCCACACCAAGTGTCTTCTTGAGGAGGACTGTCCCTGCTGTAGCTGCGGGGTTGGTCGCGCCGGCCCTGGTGGGTTGGTCCCCGGGGTCGTCCCCTCCACCGTTATTGCGAACGCCTTCGCATCCGGAAACGTGGGCGACACGATTTTGGCACTGGATGGTGCGCTCACTGCAGGGGGACCCGATTGCTAGGCAGTCCTCCGTGTTGTGAGTGCGCACGTTGTGGTGAGCGCAGCACATCTCACCGACTCTTTCAGGCACCCTGTGGTGGGTGGTGGCATAGCAGTTCACTTGCCATGAGAAGGACGTCCTACTCATTCAGGTCTCCCACATGAACACAGGCCGAGGCAGACACCGCGGGAGACGCAGCGGGGCGGCTGCCTTGCCGCACCGGGGGCCGTGAGGAGCCATGTTGCTCGCAGGAATCTCTGGGTGCGCGCGACGAGCGTTGGCCATGGGATCGGTGAAGCTAGAGATGAAACTGGAGCTAGAGGTCTGCTATGCACCCCTACCTAGCGCGCCAAATGTCAGAATCGGGGCTCTGTAGACCCATAAAGGTTCGAACTCTAGGGTACGCTCACTCTCCTACCCTGTTCTACCTCTCAACTTCACGACGACTCTCTGATGGCTCGAGCTAAGGAAGACAAACAAGAACACACAACAGTTTACCTAGGTTCAGGCCACCTTGCGGTGTAAAACCCTCCTCCTGCTTGTCTAGATTGCTTGAGGTGGAAGACGAGTACAAAGGAGGGTTCTTTCCTTAGTGGAGACAATGGATCCTTGCTACGGAGGTCGGGCCTCTCTTGTATACTGGCCTTGGTCCTCTTCCTCTGAAACACCCAGCGGAAAGGGTTGCCACAATGGCCAGTTTGAATGGGGACATGACTGCAGTCCACCCTGACAGATTTGGTCTTCGCCCGCCAAAGCTCTTCGCTGTGATGCACAGCTGGGCTCAGGGGTGACCTATTTCCTACCAAGCCCCCAGCCTTGGTCCTCTTGCACCAAATGGGAAACCTTTCGGGGTTGCTTTGGAGCCCGCCATCTGGACCCGCTTCCTTAGCACGAAAGTGGAAAGACTCCTTGCTGTGCTTTCTTGGACCGCTCATGCACCGCCTGCGTAGCCCATGTCACCCACGTGAAGATGCTAGCTCATGGGACCTTGCCTAGTCGCCCTTGACGAGACCGCCCGGCGAGGGCCTCAGGGGTGGCCTCAGGATGTGTCCTTCTAGCGGGCGACCTCTCGTACTCCTTTGCGATGATCCTCCAACGCATGCCTCCCGAGGCGAGGGCCCACGCGAGGGTCTTCCTTGTTGGGCTTGCCGACGGGCCAAACCAGGCCTGTCTAGCACGTCACGCCTGGGGCCGCAGGCCGACGGCCCTTGGTACCCCCGGTTCCAGGAGCCCGACAAGAAGCTCGCCCAAGCCTCCTCACCTCCCACCAGCGTAGTTAGGCGAGAGGGTGCGTCCTCAAGCTTCTTCAGTGGCTCCGTGCTGCCCCTCTAGTGGGAAGCGCGTTCGCCGTCGGGTTCACGGGGATCTGGTCGACTGCCTTGTTTCCTGGCAGCATCGATTCATCCTCGAAGGCTACCCCAGACGCCTTGGGAGCCGGAAACTTAGGCCCAAGAGCAGCCCCCGCCGGGTTCGCAAGGATTTCCCCAACGACGGGCTCAGTGTGTTGGGCTGAGGCTCGTGCCCTAGCTCTTTTTGCCACCATCTCAGCCACCGCTGTGAGGATCACCCCAGGGGTCGCCTCCTCGGTAGGCTTGGGAGGAACCACCTCGCTCTGTCGCCCAGCCCATTTCCTCCAGCCGACGCCGACATCGGGCGCGACTCCATGGCGGGAACGGCGCCGTTGGGTGGGAGGGCCCTCCTATAGCATACTTTCTCTTCCTCTTAGCCTCCTTATCCTCCTCCTTGGCGCCTACTCACGGCTCCTACACGAGCGGGGACTCATCAAGGCCGTATGAGCTAAGAAGCAAGTGTCAAAAAGGGGAGAGGGTGGAAGAACTTACTCGTCTATCGTGGTTTTGTCATGGCACATTTCCTCATGAGAGAACTTAGGTGTGAGATCATTGCAACCAGGTGGTAGCTTGAATGGGGTTGGTCGGAATCAAGAAACGCGAGTTTTACCCAGGTTCGGCCCCTCGTGATGGAGGTAAAAGCCTACATCCTGCTTGATCACTATTGATGATGATGATCTCTGTTACAAGGGTGCTATTTTGCTACCTCTAGTCTCGACTGTTTCTACTTTGATCTCGTCTAAGACTTGTCAGTTTTTCCTCACTTCACATGTCCCTCTTGGGTTGCCTTGCCCCTCCTTATATAAGTTGAAGGGGGCGTCTTACATGTAGAGTCCTAGTAGGACTACAACTAGTCTATTTTCTATTACAAGTTGAATCCTAATTCGGGTCTTGCTTCCCTTGAAGGGAATCTTCTTCTTCGAACTTCCATGTGAGCCGGGCCTCTAGGCCTCTTCGTGGTTGTGCACTCGGACTTAATCCTTGTCATCCGGGTTGACCCAGTAAGTGAGGTGAACCACGAGCTTCCAAGTTGTGGGTCGAGTTATACCTCTTGGCCGGGTCAAACCGTGAGGAATATCCCCTACATTAGGCCCCAGGTTAGCTTGAATTTATTCATACTAAGCTCCTGAAATATGATTAATTATTTATGTTAAAGGACCGGCCTCCTCATCTCGTTGGCTTACTCAATGAATCGGCTCCTCAGAAATCCAAGTTTCTTTGTCATATCAACATGTCGTTTTCGCAACCAACTTGCTGAAATTGGTTGCTTGTAGAAAATGTTAGGAATAATAACCCATCTGATATTGATCGTCTTATAGTTCCTTGGCATGATGAAAATATAGGAAATCACCAAATTCTTGTAATGTTGAGCCGAATTTTAATGGTTTGGCTTAATGGAAATTTGGAAATAAGAGATCCATCTGATATTGAGCCAGTTTTTAATACTTCTGGGCCTTTGATGAATAACTTGGAGGAGATGAACTTTCCAAACCTCCATCAAGAAAATGAGACACGACTCGCTCAAAATTAATATCTTGAAGGTATTCTTCGATTTTTTATCTCCATATTACATGTAGCCCACAAGCTCCGAGTTTATCAGTTCATGATGACTTGGTACTTTGCATAGAAATAATACCTTGATTGTGTTGCCTCCAAGTGCCAGGATGTCATTCCTACAACAGCCTGGGACTTTTAATTTCACATGTGTATCCCCCAAGGGTTGGCTAATCAGTATATGATGGGTTGGGTCTTCAGAGAGTACCTTATGATGTGTTTGAACAACTGAATGATGTAGCCCCCCAAGTGTTGGGTCGCATGCGTGCAACCACTTGGGATTTTTATAAAAAATATCTTGAATTGAGTAATGTAGCCCCCAAGTGTCGGGTCGTATGCCCGAAGCGACTCGAGACTTACATGTACTTCTGCTTTGAAAAGAAAACTATCATATGATGTATCCCCCATGGGTCGGGTCCATGTAGGGAGCGACTTGGGACTTGTGTGAGAATAATATAACACATCTGTATTTATACAAGATATGCTGAATTAGGCTGGCTCAGAAATTAATGAGTTGAAAGAGTAGGACTTATTGCTTTATCTCGGAGTGCCATAATGTACATCAGGAATTCTCTTGATCTGATATTAATCTAGCTTCAATGAATCCTTGACTGTGGTTGCAGTGCAACACTGTAATTTGACGTTTGTCCGAATATCCTGGAATAATATGTTTGTGCTTGAAATGTAGTCCCTGTGTGTGGTTGCAATGCAACCCGACAAATATATGCTTGGGAAATTTGTAAGTGTTGTAGTTTACTACAAAGCACAAGTTGAAAAAAATCCAAGAGTCGGTCAATGAAATGACCCGGCATTATATGTGACCCGGTGGATTTGTAACCCTGAAATTGAGGAAAATTGGTACGTGCAAAGAAAATGCATAGATAAATAGAAATATATATATATATATATATATATACATATATATATAAGTAATAAATGGGTTGTGTATTTTAAAGCTAACTTTTGAGGCTCCGCATTAGACCGGCTTTCAGGCTCAGGTCTTGCTTCAATGAAGCTCGTGTGATAGCCCATGGTTTATCCTCGCTCTCTGTAAGACGGCTCTCACGTGACTTAAACCGGTGTTTTAACCTTGAAAAGTTCAGAGTCCATAAGGATTGACTTATCAAGAGTACAACGGGTCACTTTGCTCATAGTAGCATCTTGCAAACATGTAAGTTTAACCAAGTTTGATACTGGCATTTAGCCGGGCTAAGAGGGATATTAATGGCAAACTCGTTGGGTCGGTAGCCCCCAAGTGACCTGTGATCATGGAATACCTCAACATAGGATATACATGAGATATTTCTACTACTACAAAACATCTAGGGTCTAGATAAGCTGGCTTTACTCCGTTGATCGTAATATGATGAACCAACAAGGCAGGATACCTAAGTTTGAACAACACACCGTGGCAGCTGATACGTCTCAAACGTATCTATAATTTTTGATGATTTCACGCTGTTATCTTGCCTTCTTTGTATGTTTTATGTATCTTTTTATATCTTTTTGGGACTAACTTATTAATTCAGTGCCAAGTGTCAGTTCCTGTTTTTTCCGTGTTTTTGACTCTTTTCACATGTGATTTTGGAACTCAGTCCAGACAGAAGAAAAACCTCGAAATGATTTTTTCCCGAACGGAAGGAGTCCAGGGGGCTTTTGGGCCAAGCCAGGTGGGCTCCAGGGAGCCCACAAGCTCCCACTCCACCACTAGGGGGAGGCGGCGGTGGGCAGGCTTATCGCCTCCCTGGCCGCCCCCTGACCTAGGTCTTTGGCCTATAAATTCCCAAATATTCAGCAAAAAAATTCGGGCAGCCTCAAAAATACTTTTCCACCGCCGCAAGCTTCCGTTTCCGTGGGATCTCATCTGGAGACCCTTCTCGGCGCCCTGCCGGAGGGGGCTTTGGAGTTGGAGGGCTTCTTCATCATCATCATCGCCCCTCCAATGACTCGTGAGTAGTTCACTTCAGACCTACGGGTCCGTAGTTAGTAGCTAGATGGCTTCTTCTCTCTCTTGTATCTTCAATACAAAGTTCTCCATGCTCTTCATGGAGATCAATCCGATGTAATCTTCTTTGGCGGTGTGTTTGTCGAGATCCGATGAATTGTGGACTTGTGATCAGATTATCTATGATATATATTTGAGTCTTTGCTGATTTCTTATATGCATGATTTGATATCCTTGTAAGTCTCTCCGAGTCTTGGGTTTTGTTTGGCCAACTAGATCTATGATTCTTGCAATGGGAGAAGTGCTTGGTTTTGGGTTCTGCCATGTGGTGACCTTTCCCAGTAACAGTAGGGGCAGCAAGGCACACATCAAGCAGTTGCTATCAACGGTAAAAAGATGGGGGTTTTATCATTGGTTTGAGATTATCCCTCTACATTATATCATCTTGCTTAAGGCGTTACTCTGTTCTTATGGACTTAATACACTAGATGCATGTTGGATAGCGGTCGACGTGTGGAGTAATAGTAGTAGATGCAGAAAGTATCGGTCTACTTGTTTCGGACGTGATGCCTATATAAATAATCATTGCATATATATCGTCACGACTCTGCACAGTTCTATCAATTGCTCGACAGTAATTTGTTCACCCACCGTCTACTTGCTTTCATGAGAGAAGCCACTAGTAAACACTACGGCCCCCGGGCCTATTCACATCCATCGTTTACAACTCTGCTTTTACTTTGATTTGTTACTTTGTTGCTTTCAGTTCTCACTTGACAAACAATCTACGAGGGATTGACAACCCCTTCATAGCGTTGGGTGCAAGCTTTTGTGTTTGTGCAGGATCTTGAGATACTCCTCCGTCGGATTGCTACCTTGGTTCTCAAACTAAGGGAAATACTTACCTCTGATATGCTACATCATACTCTCCACTTCGAGGGAACACCAACGCAGAAGGATTCCTGGTGTCGCCAACGTGCCCATTTCTGGTGCCACTAGAGGGTCTTTTGTGCAGTAGCATAATGGACCTCATAAGCATTTCTGGTGCCGTTGCCGGGGATACACAACAAACATCACAAGTATTTCTGGCGCCGTTGCCGGGGAGGAGAAATCAAGATCTATCCAAGTAGGTCTCACAAACTCTTCTCTTGCATTTACTTTTGTTGCCACTTGCCTCTCGTTTTCCTCTCCGCCACTTCACATTTGTCCTTTTCATTCGCCTTTCGCTTTCGCTGTCTTCTTTTGCCCGTTTCACTCTCTCTTCCTGCTCGTTTGTGTGTGAGATAGTCCATCAATGGCTAGACCCACCACTCCAAACGACACCCCTAAAAATGAAGTTCTCAATTTCAGGCAGAATGAGGAAGAAAATTTGAAGGACGCTTGGTACAGGATTTGCAATGCTCAAAGTAGATCTACTCGTAAGCAATCCACTACCGTCCTCCTTCGTTGTTTCTATGTTGGAATTTCTCCTTGGAATAGGTATATCCTTGATACCATTGTAGGCGGGAACTTTTGGGGGAGCCATACTGTTGACTCCTATAGAGCTATCATTAATTTGGTAGGCTCACCCCCGCTCATGTTTAATGGAACTATCTTGACCTTGGAACACGTGACACAAAGGCTTGACACTATTGAAAACAAAATTACCACAGTTGAACTTATTGAGGGTTTGGATAGAAAGATCCACAATCAAATCTCTCAGTACGGATCCAAAGTGGTAAACTTTTTGAAAAATTTAAAGGAGAAGGAACTTATAGTTAATGATTCTTCTAGAATTGGCAAGTTAGAAGATGTCATAACCAACTTGGGTTCCGCTTTAGCCGCTGTGCAAAATACTCCAAATCTTACTCTCAAAAAGACCGTCAAGCCTGTTTTTGTTCCTAGAGCTAGTGGTGAGTCATCTAATAAAGAAGAAAATCTTAAGATGACAATTGATCACGCTACCTATGGTTTGATCACCAAATATGACTATACGTGATTCCGTCACTTTCGCCTAGCTAAGGGCGTTAAACAAAAGCGCTTGTTGGGAGGCAACCCAACGAATCTATTCTTTTTCTTTCTGTTTTGTGTTTTCCACACTTTCAAAATTCTGTTATGATTGTGTTTTTTGTGTTTCTTTTTGCGTTTGTGCCAAGCAAAACCGTTATGATTAGTCTTGAGGATGATCGTTCGGTCATGCTGGGAAAGACAACAACTTTCTGCTCACGAAAAAAAATTCATTTTGTTTCTGTAAGAGCTTTTGAGTTGATTATTTTTTATTCTGATTTCTACGCACATTATTCAGAATGTATGAAGTTTTTAGAATTTTTGAAGTACCAGAGGTATACGAAACATACATATTCCTACAGACTGGTCTGCTGTTAACAAATTCTGTTTTTGGTGTGTTGGTTGCTTATTTTGATGAAACTATGGATAGTATCGGGGGTATTAGCCATGTAAAATTGAAAGTACAGTAACCTAACATCAGAACAAGTAGAATTTAAGTTTGCTACAGTACCTAAGGAAGTGGTGGTTTGCTTTCTTGTACTAATGTTATCACGAGTTTCTGTTTAAGTTTCGTGTTGTGAAGTTTTCAAGTTTTGGGTGAAGTTCTTATGGACAAAAGGATAAAGAGTGGCAAGAGCTCAAGCTTGGGGATGCCCAAGGCACCCCAAGAGATTCAAGGATGCCGTAAAAGCCTAAGCTTGGGGATGCCCCGGGAAGGCATCCCCTCTCTCGTCTTATATCCATCGGTAACGTTACTTGGGGCTATATTTTTATTCACCACATGTTATGTGTTTTTGCTTGGAGCGTCTTGTATCGTAGGAGTCTTTTATTTTTGTTGTGTCACAATCATCCGTGCTGCACACCTAGAGAGAGAGACATGCACACACCGTGATTTTGTCGAGCTTCACTTATATCTTTTGGTAGACAATTCAGCTCACATGTGCTTCACTTATATCTTTTGAGCTAGATACTTTTGCTCTATGTGCTTCACTTATATCTTTTAGAGCACAGCGGTGCGTGGCTTGGTAGTTGATCTATGCTTTTAAAGTAGTCTCAAAAGGGGTAGTTATCCAAAGGGATATGAAAACTTCCACCTTCATGTGCATTGAATAGTTAGAGAAGTTTGAATCATCTCAATTAGTTTTGAGTTGTGGTTATGGTAATATTGAAGTCATGCTAGGAAGGAGTTGTGGATCTAGAAATACTTGTGTTGAAGTTAGTGATTCCCGTAGCATGCACGTATAGTGAACCGCTATGTGATGAAATCTAAGCATGATTAGTATATTGATTGTCATCCTTTGCGTGGCGGTCGGGATCGCGCGATGGTTTATACCTACCAACCCTTCCCCTAGGAGTATGCCTTGAATGCTTTGTTTCGATTACTAATAAAACTTTTGCAACAAGTATATGAGTTCTTCATGACTAATGTTGAGTCCATGGTTTAGATGCACTTTCACCTTCCACCATCACTATCTTCTTAGTGCCGCGTAACTTTCGCCGGTGCACAAAACCCACCATTAGCCTCCCTCAAAACAGCCACCATACCTACCTACTATGGCTTTTTCAAAGTCATTCCGAGACATATTGCCATGCAACTACCACCATGACATGTGCCACCATGTCTACATTGCCTTTGCACGACCGTAAGATAGCTAGCATGATGTTTCCATTGATGTCTATGCCATGCTAGATCATTGCCATGGTACACTACCAAAGGCATTCCATATAGAGTCATAGTTGCTCTAAGTTTTGAGTTGAAAGTGTGATGATCATCATTATTGGAGCATTGTCCCATGTGAGGAAATAAAAGAGGCCAAGAAGCCCATAAAAAAGAGGCCAAATAACCCACCAAAATAAAAAATATTAAAAATAAATATTAAAAAAAATGAGAGAAAAAGAGAGAAGGGACAATGCTACCACTTTTTCCACACTTGTGCATATTAAGCACCATGATCTTCATGATTGAGAGTCTCTCGTTTTGTCACCACCATATAGCTAGTGGGAAATTTTCATTATATAACTTGGCTTGTATATTCCAATGATAGGCTTCCTCAAAATTGCCTTAGGTCTTCGTGAGCAAGCAAGTTGGATGCACACCCACTAGTTTTCTTTAAGAGCTTTCACATACTTGTAGCTCTAGTGCATCATTTGTATGGCAATCCCTACTCATTCACATTGATATCTATTGATGAGCATCTCCACAGCTCATCGATATGCCTAGTTAATGTGACTATCTTCTCTTTTTTTGTCTTGCAACCTCCACCACATTCCACACCATCTATAGTGCTATAACCATGGCTCACGCTCATGTATTGCGTGAGAGTTGAAAATGTTTGAGAAAGTAAAGGTGTGAAACAATTACTTGGCCAATACCGGGGTTGTGCATGATTTAAATTCATTGTGCAATGATGATAGAGCATAGCCAGACTATATGCTTTTGTAGGGATAACTTTCTTTTGGCCTTGTTATTTTGAAAGTTCGTGATTACTTTGCTAGTTTGCTTGAATTATTATTGTTTCCACGTCAATCGCAAACTATTGTTTTGAATCTAATGGATCTGAACATTCACGTCACATAAGAGGAATTACAAAGGACACCTATGCTAGGTAGCATGAAAGTATCAAAAATTCATTCTTATCACTTCCCTACACGAGGACAAGCATGAGTTAAGCTTAGGGATGCTTGATACGTCTCAAACGTATCTATAATTTTTGATGATTTCACGTTGTTATCTTGCCTTCTTTGTATGTTTTATGTATCTTTTTGGGACTAACTTATTAATTCAGTGCCAAGTGTTAGTTCTTGTTTTTTTTCGTGTTTTTGACTCTTTTCAGATCTGATTTTGGAACGGAGTCCAAACGGAAGAAAAACCCCAAAATGATTTTTTCCCGAACGGAAGAAGTCCAGGGGGCTTTTGGGCCAAGCCAGGTGGGCTCCAGGGAGCCCACAAGCTCCCACTCCGCCACCAGGGGGGAGGCAGTGGTGGGCAGGCTTGTGGCCTCCCTGGACACCCCCTGACCTAGGTCTTTGGCCTATAAATTCCCAAATATTCAGCAAAAAAATCCGGGCAGCCTCAAAAATACTTTTCCGCCGCCGCAAGCTTCCGTTTCCGTGGGATCTCATCTAGAGACCCTTCCCGGCGCCCTGCCGGAGGGTCTTTGGAGTTGGAGGGCTTCTTCATCATCATCATCGCCCCTCCAATGACTCGTGAGTAGTTCACTTCAGACCTACGGGTCCGTAGTTAGTAGCTAGATGGCTTCTTCTCTCTCTTGTATCTTCAATACAAAGTTCTCCATGATCTTCATGGAGATCAATCCGATGTAATCTTCTTTGGCGGTGTGTTTGTCGAGATCCGATGAATTGTGGACTTGTGATCAGATTATCTATGATATATATTTGAGTCTTTGCTGATTTCTTATATGCATGATTTGATATCCTTGCAAGTCTCTCCGAGTCTTGGGTTTTGTTTGGCCAACTAGATCTATGATTCTTGCAATGGGAGAAGTGCTTGGTTTTGGGTTCTGCCATGTCGTGACCTTTCCCAGTGACAGTAGGGGCAGCAAGGCACACATCAAGCAGTTGCCATCAAGGGTAAAAAGATGGGGTTTTTATCATTGGTTTGAGATTATCCCTCTACATCATGTCATCTTGCTTAAGGCGTTACTCTGTTCTTATGGACTTAATACACTAGATGCATGCTGGATAGCGGTCGACGTGTGGAGTAATAGTAGTAGATGCAGAAAGTATCGGTCTACTTGTTTCGGACGTGATGCCTATAGAAATAATCATTGCATAGATATAGTCACGACTCTTCATAGTTCTATCAATTGCTTGACAGTAATTTGCTCACCCACCGTCTACTTGCTTTTATGAGAGAAGCCACTAGTAAAAACTACGGCCCCCGGGTCTATTCACATCCATCGTTTACAACCCTGCTTTTACTTTGCTTTGTTACTTTGTTGCTTTCCGTTCTCACTTGGCAAACAATCTATAAGGGATTGACAACCCCTTCATAGTGTTGGGTGCAAGCTTTTGTGTTTGTGCAGGATCTTGAGATACTCCTCCGTCGGATTGATACCTTGGTTCTCAAACTGAGGGAAATACTTACCTCCGCTGTGCTACATCATCCTTTCCGCTTCGAGGGAACACCAACGCAAAAGGATTCCTGGTGTCGTCAACGTGCCCATTTCTGGCGCCACTAGAAGGTCTTTTGTGCAGTAGCATAACAGACATCAGAAGCATTTCTCGCACTGTTGCCGGGGATACACAACAAATATCAGCAGCTAGTCCTCTTTGGCAACCTTTAGTTTTTCGCCAATCAGGTAGGACACCCATGTTTGACCTACACATCATGCCAACTACTTCTCTTTGGCAACATTTTCTTTTTCGCCAATAAGGCAGCAGCCCCTGGGACCAGGTTATCTTCCCTGCAATGTCCTAGGGTTCTTGAATTTTTAAACGCTGACGAATCTCCCGATTCATGTCTGTGTACCCCAGAGTCTTGAGTCGACTCGAGGAGTTGGTTTGAGATTCTTCATACTTGGCTATTGCACAAGCCCTCGTGGAGTTTGAGAGCTGAAAGATGAAATTTATTGAAGACAAAGGTCAGTGAGTTGATAATCTTCTCGATGCTCATCATATGTCCTTGGCATATCTCATTGCACAAAGCCAATTTCCCCCAAATTGAGTTCATATGCCTCTGGACCCATTTCTTGCTATTATCACTTGGTTCGGCTCTCCAGGCTACTCCACGGCCATTTTTTATTTTTGCTTTCTTGCTGGCTTTAGAATTGCAGGCTCAAACGATAGCTTCTCTAGGGATGGTTCCTCCATGGCTGACTCTCCTGTTTATTCGATGTGTTGAAGCAGACCGGACTCGAGGATGGAAAGCCAGTGCGTCTATGCATTAGGCAACCCGGCGCGGGTGGAGTCTGATAATAAACGTATATTTTTTTTGTTCCAGCGTTGTTGGAGTTGACCCAACCGTGGGGGCGGCTTGCACGCGCCCATTGGGCGACTCGTACAAGCGGGTGCAACCCTAGCGTGTTGATGTAGACCGAACCGTAGGAGCGGCGGCTTGCGCGCTTCCTTAGGGCGGTTCATACTGGCAGGCGTCGCCTCGACGTGTTGATGTATACGCGTGAATCAAACATGGTGTTGTAAGCCAGTGCGGATGCGTGACTCTCCAGCGGAGTTGTAAGCCTAGGCAAGCACATGAGTCGGCTGCAGCGTTGGAGGCCCGTGTAGACACGCGAGCCGGTCGTACAGTGTCTGAAAGCACATATGCTCCCTTGGTGGTTGTGATAATTCATGACAACATACATTGTCTCTTGGACTAACACTTTTTCCTAGTATATTTCATGTATATTCCACAGAGAGCTTTGGCTTTAGGATTGTCAGGAGAAGCCCCTTGATGAAGGAAGGAATAGCATTAGCATAAGCTTGAAGCAAAAAGACTCTACATTTTACATTGGTGAGAAATCACTTTGATTCCATAGGAAAGCCAACTATTAAAAGGGGATGAGGTATTATAATGAAATGGTTGCTCAAGTGCTTAGAGGTAGCCACCAAAAATAGTCAGCCACTCTCCCACAAAATATCTCTGTCGAAACCCAAACCTGCAAAATCGGTGCCACCAACAATTTGCATTCGGCCCTACCGATTTTACACTTGACAAACCCTATGCCAAACCCTAACATCTCGGTACCACCAACATTCCTATCGGTGCCACCGAGATGTAGTGACCAACTTTCTGTTGAGAAGATTTCAAGAATCGGAATTTCCGAGTTTGAAATCGGTCTCATCGAGATTTGGAAACTGGTCTAGGTCATCGTATCGGTACCACCAAAATTCATAAATCGGTCTCACCGAGAATTCAAAAGTTGCCACATTTAGTTCAACTCGGTACCACCGAGATTCATTTCGGTGTGACCGAGTTGGGCAATAATGTTGTAAAGGTTGGGTTTTGGGAGATGCCTATATATACCCCTCCACCTATCTATCATTCAAAGAGGAAGCACTCGAACACACTTACACTTGCGAGATCCATTTTTCTGAGAGAGAGACACCTACTCATGTGTTGAGATCAATAGATTCCAATCCAACCATTTGAAACTTGATCTCTAGACTCCCCAAGTTGCTTTCCACAATATCAATCTCTCTTACCCCTGCCAAATCTGAGAGAGAGTGATTGAGTGTTGAGGATTCCATGTTATGAAGCATAAGAGCAAGGAGTTCATCGTTCTACCACATCTATTACCTTTTGGAGGGTGGGGCCTCCTAGATTGGTTAGGTGTCACTTGGCAGCCTCCTACTTCGTGTTGTGGAGTTGAACCAAGATGTTTGTAAGGTAAAGCATATTGCCAACTTCGTGAAGATCTATCGTGAGTGAGGTTAGTCCTGTGTGGACGGAAGTCGTGGTGGAATAGACAAGGCCGCTTATTTGTGGACCCCTTGTGGGTAGAGCCCTCCATGAACACACGCAGTCGTTACCCTCCATGGGTTCAAGTCTCCACTAACATGTATGTACGATGGAGCCACCTATTGGAACCATGCCAAAAATTGTTGTGTCAACTTCTTCGCGTTTGATCTTCCTAAACTCTACTCCTTATTACATGTGCAAATTCTTTACTTTCCGCTGCCATATTTGTTAACTAGCATGTGTAGGGTGCACTAGACTTATTAGAATCACTAAAATCTATCAACCATTAAATTGGGAAAAGGCTAGGATTTTAATTTATGCAAGTAGTCTATTGACCCCCCCCTCTAGAGACCTCTTCTATCGATCTGACAATTGGTATCACATGAAGGTATCCAAAACCTTGGTTTAATCACGATTGGAGGAAGATGGATGTGCCTAGTTTGGGGAATATTAGTTGTAGAGTGCCTATTCTTGATGGGGAATATTTTACACAATGGAAAGCTGAAATGCTTGATATATTTGATAAATTCCATTTGCACAAGTATGTTGAATATCCCTATGAGCCTCCCATTGGTCCTTTGCATCCTTCTCATGATGAAGAACTTGATATGCTTGGTAATCTTAAAACTGTAAATCTAATAATTTGAGGACTGTCAAGAAATGTGCTTAATCAATTGCAAAATTTTGAGTGTGCTCACACTTTGTGGGAAAACTAAGAGAAAAGATATCCCGACTATTCATTGAAAAATCTTGTGGTCATTTTCCACAAATGCATTGCCTTTCACAACATGAAGCCCACCGATCCTAATTTTGATAAATGCCTATTTGAGCTCTGTGACCTCATGCATGCTAAAGGAGATGTCATTACCACTAACAATGTCATTGTTGAAGCCATTCGCATGCATAAATATGAACATTTTCATAGTCAAAATTCTGATGAAATTCTTGTTTCTTATGATGAGGATATTTCGTGCGATGGTGACACTGTGGATCGTGGCTACTACAATGAAGATGAAGAGTTTCACATCGAGTATGAAAAGACCATGAGGAACCTTAGTCTTATGGCGAACCTTAGAGACTACATGGCTAGAGGAAAGGAGTGGGTTCTTGACAGTGGATGCACCGATCACATGACCGTAAATAAAGACATGTTCCATGAGATCACACCAAACCGTGGACCCCGAAGGTATGTGACCTTTGGAGAAAACTCCAAGGGTAAGGTACTTGGTCTTGGTAACGTAGCCATATCTCATGATAGTTCCATTCAAAATGTCATGGTTGTTGAATCCCTTGGATACAATCTTCTTTCCGTATCTAGACTATCATACTTTGGTTTCAATGTGCTATTTACGAAAGTTGACAACCAAGTGTTTCGTAGCGACAATCATAACATGGTTTTTACTAATTTTCTTATAGGTGATCTATACATTGTCGATTTCACTAAAAAAGGTAAACCCCGTGCATGCCTTATTGCAAAATATTCTAAAGGTTGGTTATGGCATAGAAGGTTAGGTCATGTAGGTATGCGTAATCTTGACATGCCTATCAAAGGTGATCATATTCTTGGTGTTAGAGATGTTATCATTGACAAAGATAGACTGTGTAGTGCTTGTCAAGAAGGAAAGCAAGTCGGTGGAAGTCATCCCGTGAAGAACATCATGACTACAAGAAGGCCACTTGAGCTGCTTCACATGGATCTTTTTGGTCCTAATGCTTACAAGAGCCTCGGCGGAAATTCTTATGGTTTAGTCATGGTTTATGATTTTTCCAGATTCACGTGGGTATTCTTTCTTGATGATAAGTCGCAGGTACAAAAGATCTTCTAGAACTTCGCAAGGAAAGCTCAAAATCAGTTTGAAATGAAGATCAAGAAAGTTCGAAGCGACAACGGAATGGAGTTCAAGAACACTAATGTGGATACTTTTCTTGACGAAGAAGGTATCTCACATGAGTTCTTGGTGACATACACACCTCAACAAAATGGAGTTGTTGCAAGGAAGAACCGGACTCTCGTAGAGATGGCCAGAATGATGCTTGACGAATACAAGACGCCAAGACACTTTTGGGGCCATAAACCGACTCTACTTACACAAGCTTATCTTTAAAACGGCATACGAGCTACTCACCGATAACAAACCCCAAGTTGGACACTTTCGAGTATTCAACTCAAAGTGCTACATTCTTGATAAGCATTGTCGCACTAAATTTTCTCCTAATTCTCATAAAGGTTTCCTACTCGGTTACGGATCAAACTCTCACACTTACCGTGTCTACTATAGCTTCACTCGAAAAGTTGAATAGACGGTATATGTGAAGTTTGATGAATCTAATGGTTCGCAAGTCGAATAATTGCCAAATGAAGTAGGATATAAGTGATACGTACATTTTGCAACATGCTTTTATATCATCATTTATTACATTATGGGCTGTTATTACACATTATGGTACAATACTTATGCCTTTTCTCTCTTATTTTACAAGATTTACATGGAGAGGGAGAATGCCGGTAGCTGGAATTCTGGACTGGAAAAGGAGCAAATCTGAGAGACCTATTCTGCACAGCACCAAAAGTCCTGAAAATTTATGGTGATAAGTTTTGGAATTTATAAAAAATAATGGGTGAAAGAAATACCGGAGGGGACCCACCAGGTGGCCACAAGCCTAGGGGCGCGGCCTACCTCCCCCCCCCCCTCGCCGCGCCCTGCAGGCTTGTGGGCCCCCTGGCAGGCCTCTAGTGCCCTTCTTCTCATATATGAAGGGTTTTGACCTTGAAAAAATCATATAAGACCTTTCGGGACGCGACGCCGCGTCTTGAGGCGGAACATCGACAAAACCAATCCAGAGCTCCGGCGGAGCTATTCTGCTGGGAAACTTCCCTCCCGGAGGGGAAATTGAAACCATAGTCATCACCGACGATCCTCTCATCGAGAGGGGGTGAATCTCCATCAACATCTTCATCAACACCATCTCCTCTCCAAACCATAGTTCATCTCTAGTATCCGATCTTTGTCTCAAAACCTCATATTGGTACATGTGGGTTGCTAGTAGTGTTGATTGCTCCTTATAGTTGATGCTAGTTAGTTTATTTGGTGGAAGATTATATGTTCAGATCCTTAATGACTATCAATACTCCTCTGATTATGAACATGAATATGCTTTGTGAGTAGTTATGTTTGTTCCTGAGGACATGGGATAAGTCTTGTTATAAGTTATCATGTGAATTTGGTATTCGTTCGATATTTTGATAAGTTATATGTTGTCTCTCCTCTAGTGGTGTCATGTGAACGTCGACTACATGACACTTCACCATTATTTGGGCCTAGAGGAAGGCATTGGGAAGAAATAAGTAGATGATGGGTTGCTAGAGTGAAAGAAGCTTAAACCCTAGTTTATGCGTTGCTTCGTAAGGGGCTGATTTCGATCCATATGTTTAATATTATGGTTAGATTTGTCTTAATTCCTATTTCGTAGTTGGGATGCTTGCGGGAGAGGTTAATCATAAGTGGGAGGTTTTTCCAAGTAAGGGCAGCACCCAAGCGCCGGTCCACCCACATATCAAATTATCAAAGTAACAAACATGAATCATATGAGCATGATGAAAACTAGCTTGACATAAATTCCCATGTGTCCTCGGGAGCGATTTTCATTATATAAGAGTTTGTCCAGGCTTTTCCTTTGCTACAAAAAGGATTGGGACACCTTTTTTCACCTTAGTTACAATTATTACTTGTTACTTGTTACAAATTACCTTATCACAAAACTATTTGTTATCGATAATTTTAGTGCTTGCAAAGAATACCTTACTGAAAACCGCTTGTCATTTCCTTCTTCTCCTTGTTGGGTTCGACACTCTTACTTATCTAAAGGACTACGATAGATCCCCTATACTTGTGGGTCATCAATAAGGAACCTTCGGAACCCATCCAAGATCTACCTATCGGCAAGATTCGTCCCATGGAGGTGAAGGAAATTACTTCATCAATTCAAGTGGAAGCTCCTACTTCACATCAAGGCGAACAAGAAAACGACATGGAGGCATCCACAAGCGGTACACTACATGATGAAGAAGATTAAAAAGTACATCGTGATGATCCACCTCAACCTTCCTCACCACCACCTCAAGGAGATGACACTGTTAATGAGAACTTGCAAGAAGATGATGATGAATAAGCTCCACCATCTAACAAGAACAGGCTGTCACGAGTTCAATAAAGAGTGGACAAAGATCATCCACAGATTCAAATCTTCGGTGACATACAATTCAGGAGAATCACTCGCTCTAAATCTCGTTTAGCTAACCTTTGCGGGCATTATTCATTTATCTCTAGCACTAAGCCTTTGAAGGTATAAGAAGCCCTTCAAGACTCGGATTGGGTGAATTCCATGCACGAAGAGCTACACAACTTCGAGAGGAATCAAGTGTGGACGCTTGTTGAAAAGCCCGAAGACAAGCACAACATCATCGATACAAGATGGGTGTTTCGGAACAACCAAGATGAAGATGGACAGGTTGTACACAACAAGGCACGTCTCGTAGCACAAGGATACACGCAAGTTAAAGGTATGGACTACGGTGATACCTATGCCCCCTTTGCTATACTTGAATCCATTCACATTCTTCTCTCTTATCCCAATCACCATCTATTACTCTTTATGAAATGGATATCAAAAGTGTTTTTCTAAAAGGTGAAACTGAGGAGGAGGTTTATGTCAAACAACATCCTAGATTTGTGAACCCCAAGAAACCTAATCATGTTTATAAACTTCGTAAAGCTTTATATGGTCTTAAACAAGCCCCTAGAGCTTTGTAAAAATGCCTAACATAGTTTCGCATTGAAAAGGGTTTTGAGATTGGTAAAATTGATGCAACCTTATTCACTAAAAGAGTTAATGATGAACTATTTGTGTGCCAAATATATGTGGACGATATTATCTTTTGCTCTACTAACCCACATTTTAGTGAGAAGGTTGGAAGGTTGATGTCACAGAAATATGAGATGTCAATGATGTGAAAGCTGAAATTCTTCCTTGTATTGCAAATCAAACAATTGAGAGAAGGTACGTTTATCTCTAAAACCAAGTACACCAAGGACTTAATCTCGAAGTTCAATATGCAAGAGTGCAAAGGTATGAGAACCCCCATGCCTACTAGTGGACATATTGACATCACTATGGAGGACAAATTGATTGATCATAGAGTTTATCGATCAATGACTGGTTCATTGTTATATCTATGTGCCTCCCGTCCTGATATCATGTTGAGTGTTTGCATGTGTGCCCAATACCAAGCAGCACCTAAAGAGTGTCATCTATTGGCTGTTAAAAGAATCGTGAGATACCTAATACATACACCATACTTTGGCATACGGTATCCTAAGGGATCTTCTTTTAATTGTGCTCACTATTCCGACTCAGACTATGTCGGAGACAAGGTTGATAGAAAATACACCTCACGTACATGTCAATTTCTTGGAAGATCTATGTTGGGGAACGTTGCAAGGGAAACAAAAAAATTCCGACTCACACGCAATACCTATCCATGGTGATGATTATCTACGAGAGGGGAGAGTGAATCTACATACCCTTGTAGATCGCTAAGCGGAAGCGTATATAATGTGGTTGATGTAGTGGAAGATCTTCGCGATCCAAATCACAGCCCATCCCGCGATCTCATCACGATCCGTCCCGCGATCCCATCACGATCCATCCTGATATAGTGCCGAATGGACGGCACCCCCGCGTTCAGCACATGTATAGCTCGATGATGATCCCCGCCTTCTTGATCCAGCAAGAGGGGCGGAGAGGTAGACGAGTTCTCCAGCACGGAGGCATGGTGGTGGTGGTAGTGAACTAATCCAGCAGGTCTTCCCCTAAGTACCGCCGAACTAGACTAGAGGAGAAACAGATCTAGAGAGAAGTAGAGGGAGCACGTGGCTGATTTATGTGTCTCCATAAACCATCAATACCTTTAGTATATATATGAGGATGGAAGGAGGAGTCTGTGCCCTAGGGTTTGCCCGTTTGGGTCGGTCGAAGTGGGAAGGAGAGGGGGAGACCCCCCCCCCCGGCACTCCCAGTACAGTAACGATGAGCCCCAAACTTTTCCGGTGACCAAAACAGGACTTCCTATATATCAACATTTACCTCCGGACCATTCCGGAGCTCCTTGTGATGTCCAGGATCTCATCCGGGACCCGACAACCTACGGTCACCAACTCCTGTAACTCAACTATATCGAAACGTCACCGAACCATAAGTGTGCACACCTTGCAGGTTCGAGAACTATGTAGATATGACCTGAGACATTCTATGGTCAATAACCAATAGCAGGACCTGGATGCCCATATTGGCTACTACATATTCTACGAAGATCTCTACCGGTTGAACCTCTATGTCAAGGATTCAGTTAATCTCGTATGATGTTCCCTTTGTCCTTTGGTATGTTACTTGCCCGAGATTCGATCGTCGGTATCTCCATACCTAGTTCAATCTCATTACCGGCAAGTCTCTTTACTCGTTCTGTAGTACAAGATCCCGTAACTAACTCCTTAGTCACATTGCTTGCAAGGCTTGTTGTGATGTTGTATTACCGAGCGGGCCCCAAGATACCTGTCTGTCATACGGAGTGACAAATCCCAGTCTTGATCCATGCCAACCCAACAGATACCTTCGGAGATACCTGTAGAGCACATTTATAATCACCAAGTAACGTTGTGACGTTTGATACAAATAAGGTATTCCTCCAGTGTCTGAGAGTTGCATGATCTCATGGTCATAGGAACCGATACATTGACATGCAGAAAAGAATAGCAATAAACTTACACAATCATATGCTACGTTCATAGTTTGGGTCTTGTCCATCACATCATTCTCCTAATGATATGATCCTTTTATCAAGTGACAACACTTGTATATGGCCAGGAAACTTTGACCATCTTTGATCAATGAGCTAGTCAACTAGAGGCTCACTAGGGACGGTGTGTTGTTTATGTATCCACACATGTATTTGAGTTTGCAATCAATACAATTCTAGCATGGATAATAAAAGATTATTATGAACAAGGAAATTAATAATAACCAAATTATTATTGCCTATAGGGCATATCTCCAACAGTCTCCCACTTGCACTATAGTCAATAATCTAGTTCACATCACTATGTGATTGTAATGAATCTAACACCCATAAATTTATGGTGTTCGATCATGTCTTGCTTGTAAGAGAGGTTTTTAGTCAACGGTTCTGAACCTTTCAGATCCGTGTGTGCCTTACAAATCTCTATGTCATCCTATAGATGATGCTACCACGCGCCATTTGGAACTATTCCAAATGACTGCTCCACTATACTAATCGGATTTACTACTCAGAGTCATCTGGATTAGTGTCAAATCTTGCATCGACGTAACCCTTTACGACAGACTCTTTTACCACCTCCATAATCGAGAAAAAATCCTTAGTCCACTAGTTACTAAGGATACTTTTGACCGTTTTCCAGTAATCCATTCCTGGATCTCTTTTGTACCCCTTGACAGATTCATGGCAAGGCACACATCAGGTGCGGTACACAGCATAGCATACTATAGAGCCTACGGCTAATGCATAGGGGACGACCTTCGTCCTTTCTCTTTCTTCTGTCGTGGTCGAGCTTTTGAGTCTTACTCAAATTCACACCTTACAACACAGCCAATAACTCCTTCTTTGCCGATCTATTTTGAACTCCTTCAAAACCTTGTCAAGGCATGCATTTCATTGAAAGTTTTATTAAGCGTCTTAATCTATCTCTAGAAATCTTGATGCTCAATGTTCAAGTAGCTTAATGCAGGTTTTCCTTTGAAAAACTCCTTTCAAACAACCATTTATGCCTTCCATAAATTCTACATTATTTCCGATCAACAATATGTCAACAACATATACTCATTAGAAATTCTATAGTGCTCCCACTCACTTACTTGGAAATACAAGTTTCTCATAAACTTTGTATAAATCCAAAAGCTTTGATCATCTCATCAAAGCGCATATTCCAATTCCGAGATGCTTGCTCCAGTCTATAGAATGGTCGCTGGAGCCTGAATACTTGTTAGCAAACTTAGCATCGACAAAACCTTCTGGTTGTATCACATACAATCTTTCCTCAAGGAAACCGTCGAGGAAACAATCACTACTGGAAAAACCTAATTTGTCGACAGCTTTTGGCTTTGCCGTCAGCATTTTCACGGGACTGACGGCATAGAGGCTTTACCCTCAGTTGGAAATAATGCTGACGGCATAGGCGCGACTGACGGCATAGAAACTCTATCCCAAAGGAGCAAAAGACTGACGGCAAAGGGCGGCTAACGGCATATGGAGGTTCTCGTTCCCACGTTCGACCACGGCTTAACGGGAGTCGTCTATGCCGATAGCCAGCTGACGGCAAAGCCTAATGGTTGTCTTTGCCGACACCCAGCTGACGGCATAGTCAGGTGCTTATCCCCCCCGTGAAGGCCACGACCTAACCCCTCTTCTCTCTCACCTCTCCCACCCCGCTCTCCCGACCCACCGCCATCGTGGACCCACACCCGAGGCATCGACCCCCGCGCCAGCCCCGCCCTGCGCTGCCCCTACTCGTCGGCGCCGCCCCGCGCCATCCCCGCCAACGCCTCACCCCGAGGCATCGGCCCCCGCGCCGCCCCGCGCCCGCCCGTACTCGCCGGCGCCGCCCAGCGCCGCCCCTACCCGCCTCTGCCCCACGCCCGCCCCTACCCGCCTCTGCCCCGTGCCAGCCCCGCCCCGCCGCCGCCCCGCGCCAGCCCCGCCCCGACTCGCCGGTGAGCTCCTCCTCCCCCTTTTTTTTTCTTTTTTAGTTTATTTTTTCTATGTTAGGGCCTCTTAGATTTATAGGATCGGAAAAACATAGGAATAGGAAAAATGTAGGAAAACTATCGAAATGCATGTGTAAAACTCAGGATTGAAAAACAGAGGAAAAGTACACTAGCAAATCCTATGGAATTTGCATTCCTATGGAAAAGTACAGTAGCAAATCCTATGGAATTTGCATTCCTGCGTTTTTCCTATGAAAAATCCTTCAAATCAAATGAGGCCTTAGTTAGATCTGTTAGTAGTGGATTTTTAGTTAAATTTAGTTAGCAATTACTTAGTGGTATATTTTTAGTGGTAGATTTTTAGTTAGATTTAGTTAGCAATAGATGTTAGTACATGTAAGTATTAGTTAGCTAGTTGTTAGTATTAGTCAGCTAGCTGTTAGTATTAGTTAGCTAGCTGTTAGCAATAGAAAGAAATAATAAGAAGAAAAGAAATAGAAGAAGAGAAGAGTAACAAAACATGATTAATAAACTATTAATAATAGATGTTAGTATTAGTTAGCTTAATTACCGCGAGTGCGTATTTGTGTTGATTGAGTGCATTTAAATGTGTAGTAGCTTCTCCGTGAGGGTTTGGTTTTCGACGACCTCCCCTGCATTCGAAAGTGAGCACATTTGTTAACTCCTCTTCCACCCCCTTTATTTTGCTCTGTTCCGGCCTTCGTGCTGATGACACTATCTATCTAGGTATTTTTAGGATTAAAATGCAAAGTTGTTGCGTAACCAATATGCGTCTCCCGTTCGAAAGGGTTCCTGTCATAAATATGCATGCATTTGCATATTTATAACGATGATTCTTTCGAATTGTCCAACGTTATCCATGGACAGCCCGGGTATGTGTAGATTGGGTCGTTTCCCACGCTTTGCTCCGGATCCTATGCAGAGTTTCGACAGCTCCTCCTTGTTGTTCTCCGGGTACACATCCTCTCGGTTAGTTGCCAATACGTGTATCAGGAGAACAGCGGGGAGGTGCTGCCGAAATTTTGCGTTGGGTCGGGATTAGAGCATGGGGAAATGACCCAATCTACACATACTCGGGTGGGATTAGGACTCATCTTTACCTAGTAGCTGGTAGGTGTGCATGCCATGCATCCCAATGTATTAACCTTGATTAAAAATGGCCATAATTAATTTAACATACTTGATGAACTGATAATTTATATTGTTTTATATGTGGATACTATGTAGCTAGCTTGCCAGAATGACTGATCGTCAATGGATGTACACCGGTCACCATAGTCAGAGAGATATGACCGATGAATGGTTAAGCAAAACCTATGAATTCGTGGAAACGACATTTTCTAAAGGCCAGCCAAAAACATGGTGCCCCTGCACTAAGTGCAAGAATTATTCGCGACAGACAAAGGATGTAATGGGTAAACACCTGCAGATGCGTGGTTTTACTCCCGGCTATACCTTGTGGACATTTCATGGTGAGTCGGCCCAAAGTAACAGAGACGAGGTGTTGCGTCGGCGCACCGATGATTATGGTACAGGGATTGAACACATGGTGAATGACTTTGATGATGCTCGGAACAAGGACGAAGAGATGGAGGAATCCGCGAAAGCCTTCTGTGCCATGTTGGAGTCTTCAAAACGTCCTCTTCACGAGCACACTAAGATTTCTCAGCTAGATGCCATCGCACAAGTAATGGCTCTGAAAGCCCAATTCAACATTGGAAGAGACCTGTTTTACTCAGTGATGACCCTATTTGGGCGCTTTCTACCAGAAGGTCATATTATGCCTTCAAAACTATATGAGTCAGACAAAATCCTTAGTGCACTCAAGATGCCGTATGAGCAGATACATGCTTGTGAGATGGGATGTGCTTTATTTAGGAAAGAGTATGCAGACAAAACATATTGTCCATTTTGCAAGTCCTCCAGATATGTTGAGGTAGAAAATGGTGAAGGTGAGAAGAAGCAGAGCAAAATCCCCATGAGTTTCCTACGGTATCTGCCGATCCTACCAAGACTTCAACGACTTTACATGCTCGAAGAAACAACAAAACAGATGACATGGCACAAACATGGAATTAGGAAAGAATTAGATGAACACGGAGTTCCGATGTTCGTACACCCTTCAGATGGTGACGCATGGAAGGCGTTCGATAGTATACATAAGGAAAAAGCTAAAGAACCAAGGAATTGTCAAATCGCCATCAACCTCAATGGGTTCAATCCTTTTGGTATGACGGCTACCCAATATAGTTGTTGCGTGTATTTGTCATTCCCCTCAATCTTCCACCATCATCCATTATGCAAAGAAAGCACATATTTCTAACGTTGATAGTTCCAGGGCCAAACTACCCGGGGAAGAATATGAGTGTGTACATGCAACCGTTGATGGATGACTTGAAAGAAGCTTGGGTGAATGGGATCAAGACATACGACGCAGCTAAGAAAGAGAACTTTCAAATGTATGTTTGGTACCAATACTCGTTGCATGATCTGCCGGCATTTGCGCTTTTCGTTGCCTGGTGTGTGAATATATGGTTCCCATGCCCACAATGCAAGGCAGCTCTTAAGTTTCATTGGTTGCCGGCGGGTGGGAAGTATTCCTGCTTTGACTTGCATAGACAGTTCTTGCCTATGGACCATCCATTCAGAAAAGACAAGAAGAATTTCATGAAAGGTAAAGTTGTCAAACACTCAGCACCACCTGCGTTGACGGGGGCACAAATTATGAACAGTTAAAATCTATGGAGCCTGATCCAAACCGTCCAGGGTATTTCTTGGGTTATAATGAGGAACACGCCTGGACCCACAGGCCATGCATCTGGGATCTCCCCTACTTCGAAGACCTCTTACTTCCACACAACATTGACATGATGCACACTGAAAAGAATATCGCCGAGGCCCTTCTTGGCACATTTTTCGGCACTCATAAGGGAAAAGATAATACAAAGGCTAGAGTTGACTAGGAGACTCTGTGTGATAGGCCATCACTAAACATGCGAGAACCAAAAGGAAGAAAAAATTGGTCCAAACCACCTTCCTGGTACAATCTTGAGACGGGAGCAATAAGGGAAGTCCTCTTGTGGGTGCAAAAAAAGTTGTTGTTCCCCGATGGGTATGCTGCGAATCTAGCGAGGGGAGCGAGCATTGAAAAAATGAAAATTTTTGGGCTCAAGAGTCATGATTGGCACATATGGCTTGAGCGGATAAAGCCGGTGATGTTGCGCAGCTATATCCCCGAGGCTGAATGGCTAGTATTGGCCGAGTTGAGCTATTTCTTCCGTGTTCTTTGTGCTAAAGAGTTGTCACGTGCCTTGATAGATGAGATGGAAGAGTTGGCGCCTGAGTTGCGCTGCAAGTTAGAGAAGATTTTTCCACCGGGCTTCTTTAATCTGATGCAACACATGATTTTGCATCTCCCAACCGAGCCAAGATTGGGTGGCCGTGTGCAAAATCATTGGTGCTACGCAACTGAAAGAATGCAGAAGACACTTCGAGGAAAATGTAGAAATAAACGTAGAATTGAAGCATCGATGGCCGAGGCGTTCATTACCGAGGAGGCGGCAAACTTCGTAACAGCACACTATGATGCCACTATGCACAGCTTGCATAATCCAAAGCCTCGGTACAATCTAGGCGACCCCAAACGACGTGAATCCAATCTCAGCCTCTTCAAAGGGAAGCTCGCACCTTCTGATGTGGGAAAACCAAAGTTGTTGTGCGTCGAGGAGTGGCGCACACTAACGATGTATATATATTGAACAACTTAACAGAAGTTCGGCCATACATCGAGTAAGTGCTCTGTACATTGTTTTGCAACTTTTAACAAGTTTTGTGTCTAACAACTATTATTAATTGATACAGTCGATACGTCGAACAATTCTCGAATGGTGTTGCAATCGAAAAAGAATCCATTCTCGAGTATGAACTTCTTGAAAAGACAGGAGGCGGCTATCCCGGTTTCATCTCTTGGTTCAAAAAAACGGTACGTCCCTTATATATAATAAGTGATTTCCTTTGTTGCTATTACTCATGAGTAACACACCAAATTCTATCTTTTCTTAACTTCTAGGCTAATTCAGATGAGCAAGTCGATGATGAATTGAGACAAATAGCTAATGGTTTTGACTTTAAGGATCGTACATTTCAGAAGTACGACATCAACGGGTATCGCTTTCGTACTGCTAGCAAAGAGCTTTCAATGCCCGGTCGAAAAACAAACAATTTCGGTGTCTCTGCAATAGGCGAGGGAGGTGTCGAGTATTATGGAAGACTTGAAGAAGTCTACGAACTTCATTATTATGGTGAAAATCCTCCGAACGTTGTTGTGTTCAAATTTCATTGGTTCGATCCTACTAAGACAAGACAGACTCATGAACATCTTGATTCGATCCTACTAAGCACTACCAAGCCGCTCTGCTCCCGGAAAACACACATGTCAATGGTGTTGTTTGCGGGAGTGTGGCCGATAACGTGTTGGTTGATTTTTGGGTAACTATTATTTTACCAATAAAAAGTATACAATATTATATATTGTTATTTCCTTTCAAATCATTTCACTATTCATCTGTGCATCTATTTGGCATAATTGCAGAGTTACTTTAGGGTCGAGGAGGGGACGCAGGAGGCGGCCAAGAAGAACCTCGTGAAAGAGTGCAAGAGTTTATTGAATAACATGTGGCACGAGCTGCGTGTTCAGGCTGTTCGTGATTGGTACGCCAAGCAAGGGGAGCCGAAGACAAAGACTGAATGTCGGAAGATTTTCCTTGATAAGACCGAATACATGGAGGTATGTACATTCCAACAATCAATTCTTAGGGCTAGTTAGGTCTATTTAGTTATAATACTTAGTTTCATTCTTCATTAACTTACATTCATAGGTGCCCCCGAGATGGTTGGCCGATAAGATGGATTGTTGGGAGATGATAGTGGACAGGTGGTGCACAGAGGCTTGGTTGAGCACCCACACTATGGCCAAGGACCGTTGTGCCCAATTGGTTGGTGTGCCACACCACCAAGGCAATGCCAACATCAAGCAATACGCCAAAAAATGGGTATGTGTGCCTTGTTTTGTTTCATCAATAATTCATTTGTTCATGATTTTTGTTGTACTAATTCTTTGTCTTTTCGCGTAGGCCAAACACAATAACCAGCCCGAGCCTTAGGGATATGCCGCGTTTAGCAAGGCCCATAAGGGCTCGTACAAGACGGCAAAGGCATATTCTGAGGGGGACGGGCCGTCGGCGTACACAAGCCTGTCCGCCTATGACAAGATGACGTCCTATTCTGAGGTGGTCAAATAGCTACGCGGGCCTGACTTGGACCCGAGCCAGAATCCTATCGATCCAGAGGCATTGATGAACTCTGGTGGCGGTAAGAGTCATGGCACGCTTGCCATGTGCGATGGCTTCGTCCCTATCACTAAGACTCTATCTCAGATCAAGGCGAGGCAAACGAGCTCCGCTCCTGTAATACGGCAACGCGCAAGGCCAGTTGATCTTGCCATCGAGGTTAGTTTTCTTCATTATTTCTTTCATTCTATTGTCCCTGGATGGATGATGAAAATTCCTTTTGAGGAGTGGTTGCAGGCCGCACTTATGAAGGAGAGGGAGGCCACCAGGCTCTTGTTGGAGGAGAGGGACCGGAATACGCAGAGGTTGCTTGAGGAGGAGAGGGCACGCAATAATGCCCATGCGAAGGCCATGCACGACTTCGCTGCGGTAAGTCAGTTGTGTGAGAAGCAAGGCTATGTGTGAGACGCAACAAGGCTATTTCTTTGACTCCTCGAAAACTAATTTGTAGGCTATGTGTGAGAAGCAAGGTTTGTCGCCCCCTCCGCCGATGCCTTCTCCGGTGGGAACGGTGAGTTCCCTTTCAATGACCAACCTTGCACGGTCTTATACCATTGTCTGTCGCCGTGCTAACCACATATTTTAACTCTTCCCTTGTTGCAGCATCATTCCAGAGTTGAATCCCACGATCCCTTTACTTCTCCTGGTGAGAGCCCTAGCAACCCAGCGACCAACAGAGAGGGAGCTTCTCCTCCATTTCTTGGCATTCGGTAAGTTATTCCTCTCCTTCTTATTCTTCTTATTGTTTAGATAAACTTAGATTATGCCATGCTTTAGTTAGCTTAGTAAATTCTAGTTGATATTAGCCATGCTTTAGTTAGCTTAGTAAATTCTAGTTGATATTAGAGCTCAAAAATGACATAATTAGTTTAGAAAGTTTTAAAAGAAACCAGAAGAGAAGAACAAACAAGAGATGAAGAAATAAGAGAAGAAGAAAGAGGAGAAAAGATAACTTCTCTTCTTTCTTTTTCTCCATCTTCTTCTTCTTCTTCTTCTTCCACTTCTTCTTCTTGTTCTTGTTCTTCTTCTTCTTCTTCTTCTTCCACTTCTTCTTCTTGCTCTTGTTCTTCTTCTTCTTCTTCTTCTTCCACTTCTTCTTCTAATTTCTTAGCTTAATTTAGATAACTTCTTTCTTATTGTATTCTTCTTCTAACTTCTTTCTCATTATGCAGATTTTGATAAAGCAGCATGGCATATGGATGGATGCTCGAGGGACTTTGTAATGCACTTGTGTAGTCTTAGATGAACTTTGTAATGCACTTGTATTTGCCGATGCACTTGTGATGCTTTGTAATACTTTGTGATCTTGTTTGCACTTTAATTACATATATTCGTGCTATTTGCACTTGGTGATGCACTTGTGTTGTGCTGTTTGCACTTTGTGATGCACTTGTGGTGCTGTTTAGAGGCTGGGCAAATATATATATGTTGCTGTTTGTATCTATGTTTTGCAAATGCAGAGAATTAACAGATAACAAGTATGAAAAAAAAGTAGAGAGGGTCTTTGCCTACAGCTTACTAATCGCAACGGCTTTGCCGTCGGTAGACTGACGGCAAAGAAGACACGTGGCGGCAGCCTGTGTATCCTGGCAACTCTGGGAATACCAAATTTTCCCAGATTTTTGGCTTTGCCATCAGCTGTGCTCCAGCTGTTGGCAAAGAGGCGACCAAGGGGACCCAGGTTTTCGGCGTTGCCGTCAGGTTTGTTACGGCTGTGGGCAAAGAGGGGACCCGGGGTTTCGGCTTTGCCGTCAGCTTTGCTACGGCTGTGGGCAAAGTCTGCCGTTAACCTTCTAACGGGGCTCGGCCTGCGCCGTTGCCGCCATTGCTCTTTGCCGTCAGCCCGTGCCACAAAGCTGATGGCAAAGTCTTTGCCGTTGGTCAACCTTCAGCTGACGACAAATAAGGTGATTGTCGATAAAATCTTGGCCGGTTCCTTTGCCGACAGCACACTGATGGCAAATCCTTTGCCATTCGTTAAACTATCCTTTGCCGTCAGCTCTGGCTGTCGGCAAACCAGCAGATTCCAGTAGTGAATGTTTTGACATCCTATCGGCAAGATTTCATAAATAATGCAGCAACTGCTAACATAATTCCAATAGACTTTTAGCATCGCTATGAGTGAGAAAACCGCATCACAGTCAACTCTTTGAACTCGTCCGAAACATCTTTGCGACAAGTCGAGCTTTCTTAATGGTGACATTTACCATCGTCGTCTGTCTTCCTTTTAAAGATCCATCTGTAGTTAAGTCTTACGAGCATCAAGTAGTTCTTCCAAAGTCTACACTTTGTTTTCATACATGGATCCTCTCTCGGATTTCATGGCCTCCAGCCATTTGTCGGAATCGGGGCCCACCATCGCTTCTCCATAGCTCGTAGGTTCATTGTTGTCCAACAACATGACCTCCAAGACAGGATTACCGTACCACTCTACAGCAGTACGTGACCTTGTCGACCTGCGAGGTGTGTAGTAACTTGATGTGAAGCTTCACAATCATTATCATCATATTTCACTTCAATTGGTGTAGGCGCCACAGGAACAACTTCCTGCGCCCTACTAGACACTCATTGAAGTGACGGTTCAATAACCTCATCAAGTTCCACCATCCTCCCACTCAATTCTTTCGAGATAAACTTTTCCTCGAGAAAGGACCCGTTTCTAGAAACAAACACTTTTCTTCCGGATATGAGATAGGAGATGTACCCAACTATTTTGGGTATCCTATGAAGATGCATTTATCCACTTTGGGTTCGAGCTTATAAGCCTGAAACTTTTTCACATAAGCGTCGCGGCCCGAAACTTTTAAGAAAGGACAGCTTAGGTTTCTCCAAACCATAGTTCATATGGTGTCATCTCAACGGAATTACGTGGTGCTCTATCTAAAGTGAATGCGGTTGTCTCTAATGCTTAACCCAAAAATGATAGATTTAATTCGATAAGAGACATCATAGTATGCATCATATCCAATATGGTGCGGCTATGACATTCGGACTCACCATCACACTATGGTGTTCCAGGTGGCATGAGTTGTGAAACAATTTCCACATTGTCTTAAATGTGTACCAAACTTGCAACTTAGATAATTCATTTCTATGATCATATCGTAGACATTTTTTATCCTCTTGTCACGACGATCTTCAACTTCACTCTGAATTTACTTGAACCTTTCAATAATTTAGACCTATGTTTCATCAAGTAAATATACTAGTATCTACTCAAATCATCTATGAAGTAAGAGCATAACAATATCCACTGTGTGCCTCGGCACTCATTGGACTGCATACATCAAAATGTATTACTTCCAATAAGTTACTTTCTTGTTCATCTCACTGAAAACAAGGCCTTCAGTCATCTTGCCCATGTGGCCTGATTTCCATGTCTCAAGTGGTTCAAAATCAAGTGAGTCCAAACGATCCATCCACATGGAGTTTCTTTATGCGTTTACACCAATAGGCATGGTTCGCATGTCTCAAACGATTCAAAAACGAGTGAGTCCAAAGATCCATCAGTATGGAGCTTCTTTATGCATTTTACACCAATATAACTCAAGTGGCAGTGCCATAAGTAAGTGGTACTATCATTACTGCTTTGTATCTTTTGGCATCAAATATTATGAACATGTGTATCACTACGATTGAGATTCAATAAACCATTCATTTTAGGTGCAAGACCATTGAAGGTATTATTCAAGTAAACAGAATAGCAATTATTCTCTTTAAATGAATAACCGTATTGCAATAAACATAATCAAGTTCATGCTCAACGCAAAACACCAAACAACATTTTGGTTCAACACTAATCTCGAAAGTAGAGGGAGCGTGCGATGGTGATCACAGCAATGTTGGAAACACTTCCAACACACATTGTCGCCTCGCCTTCAGTTAGTCTCTATTTATTACGTAGCTTTTATTTTGAGTTACTTACACTTAGCAACCGAACCGGTATCTATTACCCTGGTGCTACTAGGAGTACTAGTAAAGTACACATCAATATCATGTATATCCAATATACGTTTGTCGACTTTGCCAGCCTTCTCATCTACTAAGTATCTAGGGTAGTTCCGCTTCAATGACCATTCCCCTCATTACAGAAGCACTTAGTCTCGGTTTTTGGGTTCAACCTTGGGTTTATTCACTAGAGCAGCAATTGGTTTACCGTTTCATGAAGCATCCCTTCTTTCCCTTGCCCTTCTTGAAACTAATGGTTTTACTAACCATCAACGATTGATGCTCCTACTTAATTTCTACTTTCGCGGTGCCAATCATCGCGAATAGCTCAAGGATAATCATATCTATCCCTGATACATTATAGTTCATCACGGAGCTCTATAGCTTGGTGGCAGTGTCTTTGGAGAACTATGTCAATCACCATCTTATCTCGAAGATCAACTCCCACTCAATTCAAGCGATTGAGTACTCAAACAATCTGAGCACATGCTCAACGATTGAGCTTTTCTCCCTTACTTCATAGACAAAGAATCTTGTCCGAGCTCTCACACCTCTCAACAAGGGCACGAGCCTGAAATTCCAATTTAATCCCTTGAAACATATCGTATGTCCTGTGACGTTCGAAACGTCTTCTACGCCTTAATTCTAAGTCATTTAAGCATTATGCACTAAACTATCATGTAGTCATCGAAAACGTGTATGTCACATGTTCGCAACATCTACAAATGACGGTTGGGGTTTAGCACACTGAACGATCATTAAGGACATAAGACTTCTTTGTAGCAATGAGGACAATCCTCAGTTTACGGACCTAGTCCGCATAATTGCTACTATCATCTTCCAACTAAATTTTCTCTAGGAACATATCAAAAACAGTAGAGCTACAACGCAAGCTACAACATAATTTGCAAATACTTTTTGACTATGTTCATGATAATGAGTTCAGTTAATCATATTACTTAAGAACTCCCACTCAGATTGACATCCCTCTAGTCATTTGAGTGTCACATGATCCAAATTCACTAACTCAAGACCGATCATCATGTGAGTTGAGTTTAGCTTAAATGGTGAACATCTACATGTTGATCATATCCACTATATGACTCATGCTCAACCTTTCGATCTCTTGTGTGCCAAGTCCATGTCTGTACATGCTAGGCTCGTCAAATTTAACCCGAGTGTTCCGCATGTGCAACTGTTTTGCACTTGTTGTATGTGAACGTAGAGTCTATCACACCCGATCATCACGTGGTGTCTCGAAATGACGAACTGTCGCAACAGTGCACAATCGGGGAGAACACAATTTTATTTTGAAATTTTAGTGAGGTATCACCTTATAATGCTACCATCGTCCTAAGCAAAAATAAGGTGCACAAAAGGATTAACATCACATGCAAATCATAAGCGACATGATATGTCCATGAACTTGTGCTTCTTGATCTCCATCACCAAACACGGGCATGATCTCCATCACCACCGGCGCCTCACCATGATTTCCATCATTGTGTTGCCATCAAGGTTGTCGTGCCATCTATGATTTTACTACTAAAGCTACTGAACTAGTGATAAAGCAAAGCATCACCAGGCGCAAATTAATTAAAGACAACCCTATGGCTCCTGCTGTTTGCCGTAGCATCGACATGCAAGTCGATATTTAACAATTACAACATGATCATCTCATACATAAAATATATCATATCATGTCTTTGGCCATATCATATCACTTGCATACCCTGCAAAAACAAGTTAGACGTCCTCTAATTTGTTGTTGCGTGTTTTACGTGGCTGCTATGGGTACCTAGTATGATCGCATCTTACTTACGCAAAACCACAAGGGTGATATGCAAGTTGTTATTTAACCTTCTCCAAGGACTGCCTCGGTCAAATCCGATTCAACTAAAGTTGAAGAAACAGGCACCCGCCAGTCATCCTTATGCAACAAGTTGCATGTTAGTCGATGAAACCGGTCTCTCGTAAGCATACGAGTAATGTTGGTCCGGGCCGCTTCAATCAAACAATACCGCCAAATCAAGAAAAGACTAAGGTGGGCAGCAAATTGAACATCAACACCCACAAACTCCTTTGTGTTCTACTCGAGATATGCTCTACACATAGACCTAGCTCATGATGCCACTGTCGGAGAACATTGCAAGGGAAACAAAAAAATTCCTATGCACACACAATACCTATCCATGGTGATGATCATCTACGAGAGGGGAGAGTGAATCTACATACCCTTCTATATCACTAAGCAGAAGCGTATATAACGTGGTTGATGTAGGGGAACATCTTCGCGATCCAAATCGCAGCCCGTCCCGCGATCTCATCATGATCCGTCCCGCGATCCCATTACGATCCATCCCGATCTAGTGTCGAACGGACGATACCTCCGCATTCAGCACACGTACAGCTTGATGACGATCCTCGCCTTCTTAATCCATCAACAGGGGCGGAGAGGTAGACAAGTTCTCCATCACGACGACATGGTGGGGGTGTTAGTGAACTAATCCAGTAGGGCATCACCTAAGCACCGCCGAACTAGACTAGAGGAGAAACAAGTCTAGAGAGAAGTAGAGGGAGCACGTCGCTGATTTCTGTGTCTCCAAAAACCCTCAATACCTCTATTATATATAGGAGGAGGGAGGGAGGAGGCTGCACTCTTGGGTTTGCTCCTTTGGGTCGGCGCTACTGCAACAAAAGACCTTCCAATGGCGCCAGAAATAGGCACGTTGACGGGAGAATACTTGGCTTGATCCTTCTGATGCGGCTATGCCTTAAGGGACTTCCTAGGCAAGTATGCAAAGGAGTTCCCCCGTGGCCTTGGAGCCTTGCGTTGGTGTTCCCTCGAAGCGGAAAGGGTGATGTAGCGTAGCGGTGGTTAGTATTTCCCTCAGTTTGAGAACCAAGGTATCGACCCAGTGGAGGAGTATCACAAGAGCCTGCACAAACACAAAAAGCTTGCTCCCAACGCTATGAAGGGGTTGTCAATCCCTTATAGATTGTTTGCCAAGTGAGAACTGAAAGCAACAAAGTAACAAAGCAAAGTAAAAGCGGAGGTGTGAATGATGGATGTGAATAGACCCAGGGGCCGTAGTGTTTACTAGTGGCTTCTCTCATGAAAGCAAGTAGACGGTGGGTGAACAAATTACTGTCGAGCAATTGATAGAACCGCGCAAAGTCATGATGATATCTATGGCAACGATTATATCTATAGGCATCACGTCCAAAACAAGTAGACCGATACTTTCTGCATCTACTACTATTATTCCACACGTCGATCGCTATCCAGCATGCATCTAGTGTATCAAGTCCATAAGAACAGAGTAACGCCTTAAGCAAGATGACATGATGTAGAGGGATAATCTCAAACCAATGATGAAAACCCCATCTTTTTACCCTTGATGGCAACTACTTAATGTGTGCTTTGCTGCCCCTACTGTCACTGGGAAAGGTCACCACATGGTAGAACCCCAAACCAAGCACTTCTCCCATTGCAAGAATCATAGATCTAGTTGGCCAAACAAAACCCAAGACTCGGATAGACTTACAAGGATATCAAATCATGCATATAAGAAATCAGCAAAGACTCAAATATATATCATAGATAATATGATCACATATCCACAATTCATCGGATCACAAAAAACACACAGCCAAAGAAGATTACATCGGATAGATCTCCATGAAGATCATGGAGAACTTTGTATTGAAGATCCAAGAGAGAGAAGAAGCCATCTAGCTACTAACTACAGACACGTAGGTCTGAAGTGAACTACTCACGAGTCATTGGATGGGCGATGATGATGATGAAGAAGCCCTCCAACTCCAAAGTCCCCTCCGGCAGGGTGCCGGGAAGGGTCTCCAGATGAGATCTCGCGGAAATGGAAGCTTGCGGCGGCGGAAAAGTATTTTCGAGGCTCCCCTGATTTTTTGCTGAATTTTTGGGAATATATAGGCCAAGGATCTAGGTCAGGGGGCGACCAGGGAGGCCACAAGCCCTGACACCGCCGCCTCCCCCCTGGTGGCGGAGTGGGAGCTTGAGGGCTCCCTGGAGCCCACCTGGCTTGGCCTAGAGGCCCCTTGATCTTCTTCCGTTCAGGAAAAAATCATTTTGGGGTTTTTATTCCGTTTGGACTCCGTTCCAAAATCAGATCTGAAAAGAGTCAAAAACAGAGAAAAAACAGGAACTGACACTTGGCACTGAATTAATAAGTTAGTCCCAAAAAAGATATAAAAGAAACATAAAACATCCAAATATGACAAGATAACAACGTGAAACCATCAAAAATTATAGATACGTTTGAGACGTATCAGTCGGCCGAAGTGGGGAGGAGAGGAGGAGTCCTCCAATCCTAGTAGGATTAGGATTCCTTCCTTCCCACTTGGAAACTCTTTCCACCTTAGGCCTTGTTGCCTTATTCCTCCACTCCAGCTACATGGGCCCTTAGGGGAGGCTTCGTCCAGCCCATCAGGGGCTGTTCTACCTACTCTCACAGCCCATGAAGCCTTTGGGTAGTCACACCCCTCCCGGTGGTCCCCCGGTACCCTCCCGGCACTCCTGGTACACTACCGATGAGCCCGAAACTTTTCCAATGACCAAAACAGGACTTCCAATATATCAATCTTTACCTCCGGACCATTCCGAAGCTCCTCATGACGTCCAGGATCTCATCCGGGACTCCGAACAACCTTCGGTCACCAACACCTATAACTCAACTATACCGAAACGTCACCAAATCTTAAGTGTGCAGACCCTGCGGGTTGGAGAACTATGTAGACAAGACCTGAGACATTCTCTGGTCAATAACCAATAGCGGGACCTGGATGCCCATATTGGCTCCTACATATTCTACGAGGATCTCTATCGGTTCAACCTCTATGTCAAGGATTTAGTTAATCCTGTATGCTATTCCCTTTGTCCTTCGGTATGTTACTTGCCTGAGATTCGATCGTCAGTATCTCCATACCTAGTTCGATCTCGTTAGCGGAAAGTCTCTTTACTCGTTCCATAATACAACATCCTGTAACTAACTCCTTAGTCACATTGCTTCCAAGGCTTTTTGTGATGTTGTATTACCGAGTGGGCCTCGAGATACCTCTCCGTCATACGGAGTGACAAATCTCAGTCTTGATCCATGCCAACCCAACAGACACCTTCAGAGATACCTGTAGAGCACCTTTATAGTCACCCAATAATGTTGCGACATTTGATACACACAAGGTATTCCTCCGGTGTCCGGGAGTTGCATGATCTCATGGTCATAGGAACAGATACATTGTCATATAGAAAACAGTAGCAATAAACTAACACGGTCATATGCTACGTTCATAGTTTGGTTCTTGTCCATCACATCATTCTCCTAATGATGTGATCCCATTAGCAAGTTACAACACTTGTCTCTGGTCAGGAAACCTTGACCATCTTTGATCAACAAGCTAGTCAACTAGAGGCTCACTAGAGACAGTGTGTTGCCTATGTATCCACATATGTATTTGAGTTTCCAATTAATCCAATTCTGGCATGGATAATAAATGATTATTATGAACAAGGAAATATAATAATAACCAATTTATTATTGCCTCTAGGGCATATTTCCAACAATCTCTTGTGTCTTGGTCTTCCAAGAAACAAAACTCGGTATCTTTATCTAGTGTCGAAGCTGAATATATAGTCGCCGGATCATATTGTGCGTAATTACTAGGGATGACTCAAACTCTTAAGGTTTATGGCATTCATGTTAGAAATGTTTCACTATTGTGTGACAATGAAAGTGCTATCAGAATTGCCAATAATCATGTGCAACATTCTCGAACAAAACATATTCAAGTGCGACATCATTTCATTTGTGATCATGTTGGTAAAGGAGATATAGATCTTAAGCATGTTCGTACCGATAAACAATTAGCTGATATCTTAACCAAACCACTTGATGAGATAATGTTTTGTCATTTGAGGAGTGAGTTGAACATCATTGATGCTTCAAACTTGAGCTAGACTCACTCGGATGCATGCAAGGGCATGAGCTTGATTGTCAATTCCATGATGCTATTGATATGACACTATCTTATATCCTGGAAACTATGATCCCTTGTATTGCATCTAACCCTTTTGTAGGTACTTGGAAGAACCACAATCCACAAGATTGCCATCAAATCACATCAAGAGCAATCTTTTCATGGCCAAATATCAACAATCCCTTCTTCAGAGATGAAGGAAGAAGACAACCAAATCATATCCTTAACAATTATATGATAATGAATTCACTCATGTCATTTGGATATATTATGTTCTTCCTTGCATGACTAACAATTGTAGGTGAAAAATGAACCAAAACGACAAGGATAGCTTCCAACTCAAGATGATCTTCATCAACTTTGAGCGTCCACGACAAGTTCACCTACATGCCACGTCATCAACATCATTCGAAGGTATGTACTCATATCCTTGATAAAGGTTTGCACCAAGTCAAGAAGTAAAGCAACTCAAGTGATATGAAGACATGAAAAGCTTAATCTAAAAATGGTAACCCCATTTTGCACCAAGTGATATGAAGACATGAATAGTTGACCTAGTCACCGCCCTACATTTAGATAGTGTTTCCTGTATGGTTCACATTTTCATTGCATACTTTCTTGGAAACATTCAACTCTCATATATATGTATGTATTTTTTCAAAAAAGTGTCATTTTCACTTATTTCCTTTTTTATCATTGGATAATTCCTTTTTCAAATTTTGTGGATATTTTCTAATTATTTTAATTGAAGGAGTTGATTTTCAATGCAACTCGGTTTCACCAATCCCGGAACTCGGTCCAACTGATTCCTCCCACAGGCCTGGTATCATTCTCGGTTCTACCAAACCATATTGCCTCACTGACTCCGATATTTATCACTCCCTTTGATTTTCAGATATTTTCCGGTTTTTTGCCTTAGAGGGAGAAAGATTTTCACTGATCCCAAGTTTCATTACCTTCTAAGATCTTATTGGACATTTTGGGAAATAAAAATTTGTTTTAGCAAAATTTTCTAGGGGGGAAATCTTCTCTAGGGGGAGAAAACATGAGTGTCCCCATATAATATAATAGGGAGGATCATCTAGGATCCCTAACATAGGGGGAGATAATTAAAGGAACTCTTATCTATTCTTAAGGGGGAAAGTCAAATTCAAGGAACCCTTATCAAGAGAGAAGAATCAATGATCCCTTTCTCTCAATGAGCCCTTACCCTCTGACCTTTTTGGAAATTAATGCCAAAGTAGGAGAAATATCAAAGCTTCCAATAAGCTTACATAAAGGGGGAGAAATATCACCAATGGGCTTACATAAAAGGGGAGATAAATGCTCGTAAAGGAAGGTCTGCCTAAGGGGAGATTTTCCAAAGGGGGGTTTATCAAACCTTACACTCAGGGGGAGTAACACCATTATGGGGGAGAGAGATAAAATTGTTTCAGATATATTTGTTTTTCACTATCTTTGGATTGAACTTGTCTCATCCTACCTACTCCCAATATCCACATGCTATGATTTAGGGGCAGAGGTAATCTTACTTATTCATTCTCAAGGGAGAAAGTTCTAAATTCTCTTGGAGACATATCTATCATCAAATCTTCTTTTCAATATATCTTCAATATCTTGGTATTTTTTAAGCTCTTTGCATCTTTATAGTAGAGTACTCTTGTGTTATCTAGCATTTGTTTTCCCAAGTGCACCCCTGCTGCTAAGACGCTCAAGAACCTCAAGGTAAGTATAAGCATCATATCCTTGTTCATGATGATCTCTTGTCTCTTGCACATATTGTTTGCAAGAGTGAATCTTGAACACGGAAGCTCTTCATCCACATATGTTTGATGCATATAGCCACGATTTATATGACTTTTATTGTCCTTTCTACCTGTTGGGGAACATCGCATGGGAAACAAAAAAAAATCCTACACACACGCAATACCAATCATGGTGATGTTCATCTATGAGAGGAGATTAGCGTTCTACATACCCTTGTAGATCGCATAGCGGTAAGCCTTAAGGAACGCGGACGATGTAGTGGAACAGCTTTCGTGATTCAAATCACCGTAGTCGTACACTCCATTCCACGATCTCATCACGATCCGTCTCGCGAACTTCATCGCGATCCGTCCCGCGATCTCATCATGATCCTTCCCGATCTAGTGGCGAACGGACGGCACCTCCGCGTTCAGCAGACGTACAGCGCGACAATGATCTCGGCCTACTTGATCCAGCAAGAGAGACGGAGAGTTAGATGAGTTCTCCGGCAGCGTGACGGCGCTTCGGAGGTTGGTGATGATCTATTCCAGCAGGACTCCGCCCGAGCTCCGCAGAAATACGATCTAGAGGAAAAACTGCGTGGTATAGGGTCGAGCAGCACATGGAAAAGTTGTGTCTCAAAAACCCTCAATACCTCTAGTAAATATAGGAGGGAGGGAGGGGAGGAGGCAGCCGCAAACCCTCAAGGTTTGGCCGAAATTGGAGGTGGAGGAGTCCTACTCCAATCCTACTTGGAGTAGGATTCCACCTTCCCACTTGGAAACTCTTTCCACCTTGTGTTTTTTCCTTCTCAAACCTTCTGGGCCTTAGTGGGAACTTATTCCAGCCCACTAGGGGCTGGTTTATCTCTTCCCATTGCCCATAAGACCCCTTGGGGCGTGACACCCCTCCCGATGGTCCCGGGCACCCGTCCCGACACTCCCGGTACACTACTGATGAGCCCGAAACTTTTCTGGTGACCAAAACAGGACTTCCTATATATCAATATTTACCTCCGAACCATTCTGGAGCTCCTCGTGACGTCCTAGATCTCATCCGGGACTCCAAACAACTTTCGGTTACCAACACCTATAGCTCAAATACGCTTAAAAAATCATCGAACCTTAAGTGTGCAAACCCTGCGGGTTCGAGAACTATGTAGACATGACCCGTGAGACTCCTCAGTCAATATCCAATAGCGGGACCTGGATGCCCATATTAGATCCTACATATTCTCCGAAGATCTTACCGGTTGAACCTCAGTGCCAAGGATTCATATAATCCCGTATGGCATTCCTTTTGTCCTTCGGTATGTTACTTGCCCGAGATTCGATCGTCGGTATCCGCATACCTATTTCAATCTCGTTACCGGCAAGTCTCTTTACTCGTTCCGTAATACAAGATCCCGTGACTTACACTAAGTCACATTGCTTGCAAGGCTTGTGATGTTGTATTACCGTGTGGGCCCCGAGAAACCTCTCCATCACACGGAGTGACAAATCCTAATCTTGATCCATACTAACTCAACAGACACCTTCGGAGATACCTATAGAGCACCTTTATAGTCACCCAGTTACGTTGTGACGTTTGATACACACAAGGTATTCCTCCGATGCCAGTGAGTTATATGATCTCATGGTCATAGGAACGAATACTTGACACGCAGAAAACAATAGCAATGAAATGACACGATCAATATTCTACATTCAAGAGTTTGGGTCTAGTCGATCACATGATTCTCCTAATGATGTGATCCCGTTATCAAGTGACAACACTTGCCTACGGTCAGGAAACCTTGACCATCTTTGATCAACGAGCTAGTCAACTAGAGGCTTACTAGGGACAGTGTTTTGTCTATGTATCCACACATGCATTGTGTTTCCAATCAATACAATTATAGCATGGATAATAAACGATTATCATGAACAAAGAAATATAATAATAACTAATTTGTTATTGCCTCTAGGGCATATTTCCAACAGTCTCCCACTTGCATTAGAGTCAATAATCTAGTTCACATCACCATGTGATTCTAACGAATCCAACACCCTTAAGTCTTGATCGTGAGAGAGGTTTTAGTCGACGGTTCTGAACCTTTCAGATCCGAGTGACCTTTACAAATCTTTATGTCATCTTATAGATGCTGCTACTATGCATTATTCGGAAATATTCCAAATATCTACTCTACCATACGAATCCGTTTTACTACTCATAGTTATTCGGATTAGTGTCAAAGCTTGCATCGACGTAACCCTTTACGACGAACTCTTTGACCACCTCCATAATCGAGAATAATTCCTTAGTCCATTACTTACTAAGGATAACTTTGACCGCTGCTTAGTGATTCAATCCTGGATCACTCTCTGTACCTCTTAACAGACTTGCGGTAAGGCACACATTAGGTGCGGTACTCAGCATGGCATACTTTAGAGTCTATGGCTAAGGTATAGAAGACGACCTTCACCTATTCTCTTTATTCTGCCGGGGTCAGGTTTTGAGTCTTACTCAAATTCACACCTTACAACACAACCAAGAACTCCTTCTTTGCTGATCTATTTTGAACTCCTTCAAAAACTTGATAAGGCATGCATCTTGTTGAAACTTCTATTATGCGTTTCGATCTATCTCCATAGATCTTGATGCTCAACGTTCAAGTAGCGCAATCCAGGTATTCCTTTGAAAAACTCCTTTCAAACAACCTTTTATGCTTTACAGAAATTCTACATTACTTCTGATCCATAATATGTCAACCACATATACTTATCAGAAATTCTATAGTGCTCCCACTCACTTCTTTGGAAATACAAGTTTCTCACAAACCTTGTATAAACCGAAAAGCTTCAATCAACTCATCAAAGCATATATTCCAACACCGAGATGCTTGCACCAGTCCATAGAAGGATCGCTGGAGCTTGCATACTTGTTAGCATCCTTAGGATCGACAAAACTTTCCGATTGTATCACATACAACCTTTCCATCGAGGAAAACAATGTTTTGAGATCCTATGTGCAATATTTCATAAATAATGCAGCAGCTGCTAACATAGTTCCAACCGACCTTTATCATCGCTATGAGTGAGAAAGTCTCATCATACTCAACTCTTTGAACTTGTCGGAAAACATCCTTGCGACAAGTCGAGCTTTTCTTAATGGTGACGTTTCACCGTCAATGTCTGTCTTCCTTATAAATATCCATCTTTACTTAATAGTCCTACGACCACCAAGTAATTCTTCCAAAGTCTATACTTTGTTCTCACACATGGATTCTCTCTCGGATTTCATGGCCTCCAGCCATTTGTCGGAATACGGGCGCACCATTGCTTCTCCATAACTCGTAGGTTCATCGTTGTTCAACAACATGACCTCCAAGACAGGGTTACCGTACCACTCTCTAGTAGTATGCGACCTTCTCGACCTACGAGGTTTGTAGTAACTTTATCCAATGCTTAATGATCACTATTATCAGCTTCCACTTCAATTGGTGTGGGCGCCACAGGAACAACTTCCTGCGCCCTGCTACACACTTGTTGAAGTGATGGTTCAGTAACCTCATCAAGTTCTACCACCCTCCCCCTCAATTCTTTCGAGAGAAACCTTTCCTCGAGAAAGGACCCGTTTTCTAGAAACAAACACTTTGCTTCCGGATCTGAGATAGGAGATGCTCCCAACTATTTTGGATATCCTATGAAGATGCATTCATCCGCTTTGGGTTCGAGCTTATCAGGCTGAAATTATTTCATATAAGCGTCGCAACCCTAAACTTTCAAGAAACGGTAGCTTATATTTCTCTAAACCTCAGTCTATATTGTGTCATCTCAACGGAATTAAGCGGTGCCCTATTTAAAGTGAATGTGGTTGTCTCTAATGCATAACCCATAAATGATAGTGGTAATTCGATAAGAGACATCATAGTATGCACCATATCAAATATGTCGCGGCTATGACACCATGACACCATGGTGTTCTTGGTGGCATGAATTGCGAAACAACTTCCACATTGTCTTGACTGTGTACCAAAACTCGCAACTCAGATATTCATCTCTATGATCATATCGTAGACAGTTTTATCCTCTTGTTACGACGAACTTCACTCTGAAACAGAATTGAACTTCTCAATATTTAGACTTGTGATTCATTAAGTAAATACTCATGTATCTACTCAAATCGTCATTGAAGTAAGAACATAATGATATCCACTACGTGCCTCAGCACCCATTGGACTGCATACATCAAAATGTATTACTTCCAACAAGTTACTCTCTTGTTTCATCTCAATAAAAACAGGGTCGTGCTCATGTGGTAGGATTTGCATGTCACAAGTGATTCAAAATCAAGTGAGTATATAGATCCATCAGCATGGAGCCTCTTCATGCAATTTATACCAACATGACTCAAGCGGCAGTGCCACAAGTAAGTGGTACTATCATCATTACCTTGTATCTTTTGGCACCAATATTATGAACATGTGTAACACTACGATCGAGATTCAATAAACCATTGAAGGTGATTATTCAAGCAAATAGAGTAACCATTATTCTATTTAAATGAATAATCGTATTACAATAAACACGATCCAATCATGTTCATGCTTAACGCAAGCACCAAATAACAATTATTTAGGTTTAACACCAATCCCGATGGTAGAGGGAGCGTGCGACGTTTGATCAGATCAACCTTGGAAACACCTCCAACACATATCGTCACCTCGCCTTTAGCTAGTCTCCATTTATTCCGTAGCTTTCATTTCGTGTTACTAATCACTTAGCAACTGAACCGGTATCCAATACCCTCGCGCTACTAGGAGTACTAGTAAAGTACACATCACATCATGTATATCAAATATACTTTTGTCGACTTTGCCAGCCTTCTTATCTACCAAGCATCTAGGGTAGCTCTGCCTCAGTGACCGTTCCCCTCATAACAGAAGCACTTAGTCTCGGGTTTGGGTTTAATCTTGGGTCTCTTCATTAGTGCAGCAACTGTTTTCCCGTTTCACAAAGTATCCCTTCTAGCCGTTGCTTTCTTGAAACTTAGTGGTTTTACTAACCATCAACTATTGATGCTCCTTCTTGATTTCTACTTTCGCAGTGTCAAACATCGCGAATCGCTCAAGGATCATTGTATCTATCCTTGATATGTTATAGTTCATCACGAAGCTCTCAAGGCTTGGTGGCAGTGACTTTGGAGAACCATCACTATCTCATCTGGAAGATTAACTCCCACTTGATTCAAGCGATTGTCATACTCAAATAATCTGAGCATACGCTCAATGATTGAGCTTTTCTCCTTTACTTCGTGGACAAATAATCTTGTCGGAGGTCTCATACCTCTTAACAAGGGCACGAGCATGAAATCACAATTTCATCTCTTTAGAACATCTCTTATGTTTCGTGACGTTTCAAAATGTCTTCGGCGCCTTGCTTCTAAGCCATTAATTATTTTGCACTCAACTATCGCGTAGTCATCAGAAACATGTATGTCGGATGTTCACAACATCCACAGACGATGCTCGAAGTGCAGCACACCGAGTGGTGCATTAAGGACATAAGCCTTCTGCGCAGCAACGAGGACAATCCTCAGTTTTACAGACTCAGTCCGCAAAGTTGCTACTATCAACTTTCAACTAAATTTTCTCTAGGAACATATAAAAGCTATAGAGCTATACCGCAAGCTACATCATAATTCGTAAAGACCTTTCGACTATCTTCAAGATAATTAGAGTTTAACTAATCAAATTAATTTCAAACTCCCACTCAAAAAGTACATCTCTCTAGTCATTTGAGTGGTACATGATCCAAATCCACTATCTCAAGTCCGATCATCAGCGATTCGAGAATAGTTTCAGTGGTAAGCATCTCTATGCTAATCATATCAACTATACGATTCATGCTCGACCTTTCGGTCTCTTGTGTTCCGAGGCCATGTCTGCAGATGCTAGGCTCGTCAAGTTTAACCCGAGTGTTCCGCGTGTGCAACTGTTTTGCACCCGTTGTATGTGAACGTTGAGTCCATCACACCCGATCATCGTGTGGTGTCTCGAAATGACGAACTGTCGCAACGGTCCACAGTCGGGGAGAACACAATTTCGTCTTCAAATTTTAGTGAGAGATCACCTCATAATGCTACCGTTGTTCTAAGAAAAATAAGGTGCATAAAAGGATTAACATCACATGCAATTCATAAGTGACATGATATGGCCATCATCATGTGCTTCTTGATCTCCATCACCAAAGCACCGGCACGATCTTCTTGTCACCGGTGCCACACCATGATCTCCATCATCATTATCTCCATCAATGTGTCTCCATCGGGGTTGTCATGCTACTCATGCTATTACTACTAAATCTACGTCCTAGCAATATAGTAAACGCATCTACAAGCACAAACGTTAGTTTAAAGACAACCCTATTGCTCCTGCCGGTTGCCGTACCATCGACGTGCAAGTCGATATTAACTATTACAACATGATCATCTCATACATCCAATATATGACATCACGTCATCAGCCATATCATATCACAAGCATACCCTGCAAAAACAAGTTAGACGTCCTCTAATTGTTGTTGCATGTTTTACGTGGCTGCTATGGGTATCTAGTAGATCGCATCTTACTTACGCAAAAACCACAACGGAGATGTGCAAATTGCTATTTAACCTCCCCAAGGACCGCCTCGGTCCAAACCAATTCAACTAATGTTGAAGAAACCGACACCCGCCAGATATCTTTATGCAACGAGGTTGCATGTCAAGAGCTGAAACGTGTCTTTCGTAAGCGTACGAATAATGTCGGTCCGGGCTGCTTCAATCCAACAATACCGCCGAATTGAGAAAAGACTAAGGAGGGCAGCAAATCGAACATCACCGTCCACAAAACCCTTTGTGTTCTACTCGACATTACATCTACGCATGAACCTAGATCTTGATGCCACTGTTGGGGAACGTCGCATGGGAAACAAAAAAATTCCTACGCACACGCAATACCTATCATGGTGATGTTCATCTACAGGAGGAGATTTCCGATCCGTACCCTTGTAGATCGCACAGCGGTAAGCGTTAAGAAACGCGAACGATGTAGTGGAACAGCTTGCGTGATTCAAATCACCATAGTCGTACACTCCATCCCACGATCTCATCAAGATCCGTCCCGCGAACTTCAGCGCGATCCGTCCCACGATCTCATCATGATCCTTCACGATCTAGTGCTGAATGGACGACACCTCCACGTTCACCACACGTACAGCGCGACGATGATCTCGGCCTTCTTGATCCAGCAAGAGAGACGGAGAGGTAGATGAGTTCTCCGGTAGCGTGATGGAGCTTCGGAGGTTGGTGATGATCTATTCCAGCAGGGCTCCGCCCGAGCTCCGCAGAAATACGATCTAGAGGAAAAACTGCGTGGTATAGGGTCGAGCAGCACATGGCAAAGTTGTGTCTCAAAAACCCTCAATACCTCAAGTATATATAGGAGGGAGGGTGGGGAGGAGGCAGCCTCAAACCCTCAAGGTTTGGCCGAAATTGGAGGTGGAGGAGTCCTACTCCAATCCTACTTGGAGTAGGATTCCACCTTCCCACTTGGAAACTCTTTCCACCTTGTGTTTTTTTCCTTCTCAAACCTTCTGGGCCTTAGTCGGAACTTATTCCAGACCACTAGGGGCTGGTTTATATCTCTCCGTTGCCCATAAGACCCCTTGGGGCGTGACACCCCTCCCGATGGTCCCGGGCACCCCTCCCGACACTCCCGGTACACTACCGATGAGCCCGAAACTTTTCCTGTGACCAAAACAGGACTTCCTATATATCAATATTTACCTCTGGACCATTCCGGAGCTCCTCGTTACGTCCTGGATCTCATCCGGGACTCCGAACAACTTTCGGTTACCAACACCTATAACTCAAATCCGCTTAAAACATCATCGAACCTTAAGTGTGCAGACCATGCGGGTTCGAGAACTATGTAGACATGACCCGAGAGACTCCTCGGTCAATATCCAATAGCGGGATCTGGATGCCCATATTGGATCCTACATATTCTCTGAAGATCTTATCGGTTGAACCTCAGTACCAAGGATTCATATAATCCCGTATGTCATTCCTTTTGTCCTTCGGTATGTTACTTGCCCGAGATTCGATCGTCGGTATCCGCATACCTATTTCAATCTCGTTACCGGCAAGTCTCTTTAGTCGTTTCGTGATACAAGATCCCGTGACTTACACTAAGTCACATTGCTTGCAAGGCTTGTGTGTGATGTTGTATTATCGAGTGGGCCCCGAGATACCTCTCCGTCACACGGAGTGACAAATCCCAGTCTTGATCCATACTAACTCAACAGACACCTTCGGAGATACCTGTAGAGCACCTTTATAGTCACCCAGTTACATTGTGACGTTTGATACACACAAGGTATTCCTCCGGTGCCAGTGAGTTATATGATCTCATGGTCATAGGAACAAATACTTGACACGCAGAAAACAATAGCAATGAAATGACACGATCAATATGCTACATTCAAGAGTTTGGGTCTAGTCCCTCACATGATTCTCCTAATGATGTGATCCCGTTATCAAGTGACAACACTTGCCTATGGTCAGGAAACCTTGACCATCTTTGATCAACGAGCTAGTCAACTAGAGGCTTACTAGGGACAGTGTTTTGTCTATGTATCCACACATGCATTGTGTTTCCAATCAATACAATTATAGCATGGATAATAAACGATTATCATGAACAAACAAATATAATAATAACTAATTTATTATTTCCTCTAGGGCATATTTCCAACACTGCCATGTGTGTGCCCATGTAGTCCAAAGAAACTATCCTTTAAAAAGGTATTGCACACATTTAGGGGGAGCTTGTACTAGTCATGTATCTTTCAAAGTTGTCATATTCTAATGCTTATCTTTATTCGGAATCTTTGATTGTATGTTGTCATCAATTACCAAAGAAGGGGGAGATTGAAAGCACATATGCTCCCTTGGTGGTTTGATAATTCATGACAACATACATTGTCTCTTCGACTAACACTTTTAGCTAGTATATTTCAAGTATAGCCCACAGAGAGCTTTGGTTTTAGGATTGTGAGGAGAAGCCCGTTGATGAAGGAAGTAATAGCATTGGCTTAAGCTTCAAGCAAGAAGACTCTACATTTTACATTTGTTATAAATCATTTTGAGTCCATAGGAAAGCGAATACTATTAAAAGGGGATGAGGTATTATGACGAATTGGTTGCTCAAGTGCTTAGAGGTAGCCACCAAAAATACTCACCACTCTCCCACGAAATATCTTTTACCAAACCCAAACCTGCAAACTTGGTACCACCAACAATTTGCATCCGGCCCTACCAATTTTACACTTGACAGATCCTATGCCAAACCCTACCATCTCGGTACCACGAACATTCCTATCGGTGCCACCGAGATTCACTGACCAACTTTCTGTTGAGGGGATTTCAAGAATCGGAATTTCCAAGTTTGAAATCGGTCTCACCGAGATTTGCAAACCGGTCTAGGCCGTCGTATTGGTACCTCCGAGAGTCGTATATCGGTCTCACCGAGAATTCAAAATTTGCCACATTTAGTGCAACTTGGTACCACCGAGATTCATTTCGGTGACACCGAGTTGGGCAATAATATTGTAACGGTTGGATTTTGGGAGATGCCTATATGTACCCCTCCATTTACCTCTCATTCGTAGAGGAAACACTCACAACACACTTACGCTTGCGAGATCCATTTTTCAGAGAGAGAGCCACCTACTCATGTGTTGAGATCAATAGATTCCAATCCAACCATTTGAAACTTGATCTCCAGCCTCCCCAAGTTGCTTTCCACAATATCAATCTCTCTTACCCATGTCAAATCTGAGAGAGAGTGATTGAGTGTTCAGGAGACTATCTTTTGAAGCACAAGAGCAAGGAGTTCACCGTTCTACCACATCTATTACGTTTTGGACGGTCCTGCCTCCTAGATTGGTTAGGTGTCGCTTGGGAGCCTCCTACTTCATATTGTGAAGTTAAACCAAGACGTTTGTAAGGGCAAGGAGATCGCCTACTTCATGAAGATCTACCGTGAGTGAGGCTAGTCCTGTGTGTACGGAAGTCGTGGTGGAATAGACAAGGCGGCTTCTTCGTGCACCCCCTGTGGGTGGAGCCCTCCATGGACACTCACAGTCGTTACCCTCCATGGGTTGAAGTCTCCACTAACATGGATGTACGATAGAGCCACCTATCGGAACCATGCCAAAAATCGTTATGTCAACTTCTTCGTGTTTGATCTTCCTAAACTCTACTCCTTACTACATGTGCAAAGTCTTTACTTTCCACTGCCATATTTGTTGACTAGCATGTGTAGGGTGCACTAGACTTGTTAGAATCGCTAAAATCTGCCAACCATTAAATTGGGAAAAGGCTAGGATTTTAATTTATGCAAGTAGTCTATTCACCCCCCCCCCTAGACACCTCTTCCATCGATCCGAAAGTGTTCATCTAGACCAGCCCACTTGGGCGACAGCTTGCACACATGTTTTTCAAGAAGTGCGGTATGAACGGACGCTGGCACAAGATGATGTTAGCATGAGCTTCGTATTCGCGGTATGACGTCGCTTTTATAATGAATAATTTCCGTGCGTAAAATATATTGCAGGGCATATGAATTGTTCTTGGACGAATAATATGTATTAAAAATAGGTAGAGTGAATAGCACTTGATATTTCTGTCACATGAAGAGCTCCCCCAAAGAATATAACACCAAGAATATTTGTCCTGATGATTTTATATTCCGAAGTTAAACTTGGTTGGTACTCGTATTCGTAGTGTTGTGCTAGTACTCATTGTACTAGAGGGGGAGTAATACTACTCTCATTGCTATCTCCTTGGGTATTGAGTGAGTTCCTTCCCAATGCACTGTGTCGGTGCACTAAAACCAGGGTCTCTAGTGCCCCGGACTAGTGCGCGGACACCGGCAGCCCCTCTGCAGCGGCAAGGCGCGTCGCTGGGGCTTAGGGAGAAAGCAAGACTTAGAAGCCACCAAGTATAGATTGCAAGCCCCCGGAAAGCACTTGCTTTCTGGGAAGGAAGAAGAGACCCCGGCAGGAGCTCCCTGTCGGGGAGATAGACAATGCCACGGCGTGACCCTCCCGCCGAGGAAGAAGGACTGAGACCCGGCAAGCCACCCTTGCCGGGAATATTGACAAGGCCTCGGCAGGCCATCACCTCCCTGCGGAGAGGAACACGAAGAGCCCCGGCAAGGTAACCCTGCCATGAAGGAAGAGAAAGGTCTGAGGAGAGGCACGGGCCCAGGGCGCCCTAGTGACCTGTGAACGCCTCCGTCGACGAGCATGCCATCGACGATGCATGAGCCACGCGTCCACCCACATACCAGCGTAACACCCCGAAGTTGCCACGTGTGGGTACGTGTCCAACCCCCCCTGACGAGGTGAGGGAAGTCTGTCGAAGCATTTAATGCACCTCTCACAAGGCAGTAACACTGTAACTATCGGTCGGCGCTGTTTCACTCATGAACCCACCGTTCACCCACTGAGCCATTGTGGTGACCCCTTCACCTATAAAAGGAGGCCCGAGGCTTAGTAGTAGGAGGCTTTTTGGCTTTTTGACCAATCGAAAGGCTGTAAAGCGGGACAGATATACAGTAACTCAAAACGAATAACTAAACACATGCAGGAGTAGGGTTTTACGCACCACACGGCGCGAACCTGGGTAAAAGGATCTTGTCGGGCCCTGACTATTGGTTCTACTCTTGCCGCAACCCCTCTCCCCGCCAAACCAGAAAAAAGGGGACCGTTGAGGCCCCCATCAGTGTGGATCCTTCACTGACACAGTGCTTGACGTAGGGAATTTTTTGGATCCATAGATTGACCTAATTTCTTTGTTGGGATATCAACATAGACCAGAGACGACATAGATCCGATTGTAGGGATAGAGGCCTTATACGTCAAGAAACACAACACAGATGATGTTGGTTCAGCCTTTTGCGTGTGGTGTAGGGTGGAGAAGGGGGTGGCTCGATGTGACGCATGTGGTTGTGGTGCGTGCTCTAGTGTTAGCACAGGAGGCCCCAGTCTGTGGGATGATCGTCCCTTGTCCTGGAAATGGTTGACCTAATATTGGTCTCACACCATATGGATTGAAATTGGACCGGAAGCGGAGCCCGTGCGACTACAAATTGGAGTCAACCACACCACCAAAATTATCGGGAGCGGTGAGCGCCTTTGTAACACCCAAGCTGTGACCCTATCCTTATTTTTGTACGAGGGTCTCGATAGGTATAGAAGCGCATCTCATTGTTTTGCCAGAATGAATATCGTTACAAGTACATGTAAAGAAGAGATGAGTATATATAATTGGATTACACTCGCCACAAGCTAATCATGATCATCTTAATACAAACATACATTCAATCATCATTTAGAACGGGGTCCGACTACGAATGAAATCAAACTATAAAAAATACGCCTATCCTTGCTATCCCAGGCTGCCGGCTTGGAACCCATCCTATGATTGAATAAGAAGAAGAAGAAGAAGTAGAAGAAGAAGAAACTCCAAATAGAACAATCATTGCGCGCATGTCAAAATATCGCTTTACCTGTACCTGCAACTATTGTTGTAGTAATCTGTGAGCCACAGGGACTCGACAATCTCATTTTCAAAGGTATCAAGACTAGCAAAGCTTAATGGGTGAGGTATGGTTAAGTGATGAGGTTGCACCAAGCACTAAGCATTTTTTTTGAGTGGCTAACTTATGAGTACAAGAATAAAGGGGTGATCCACGCATAAACGGACATGAACTAATAATGATCAATAAATGATCCTGAACACCTACTTACGATTCAAACATAACCCCACAGTGTCCTCTCTCGGATTCAGAACTAACGAGAAGAGACAGACACGGTTACGCACACAGTTGGAATAGTGTAATTAAGTTTACTTCAAGTTTGCTATGACAGGGTGTTAAACAAAGTTTCGAAGTTGCCACATACCTGTGGACATGACTCTCAGAAAGATTTAACCCTCTAGGGGTGCTCCAACTAGTCCATCGCAAACTACCACAAGCTGCGTGGAATAACCTCAACAATGGAAGACCCGTAGTCTCCTCCGAAATTCCAAAGGAAAACCTCAACCTCAAGATAGCCCAAAGTATCCTCGGAATCCCATGCACAATACGTTCTAGAAAGGTAAAACAAATCCAGCAAGGGCGCTCCAAGTGCCGACGAACTCGATAGGAGCCATGTATCTCGTTCTTAGGGGACAATCGGATGAGCACATTGTACAGTGGCCTCATAGAAATCTCCTGAGTTGCCTCTGGTTGGCCCCACACACGACTCTAGTTTGGAACAACACTCGTGGGGAGCACTAGCCCGGGGGTTTACTAATTATCCACGGGGTCCGGAAAGTCCCTATGCAATTTTATTACTTATTAGGCAAATGTAGTACCAATGTTGGGCTTTGCGAGAAGAGTTTTATGCCAAATCGAAAATTAAGGGGGTCCCCATAACAACCCCAATCATGCTAGGAGCACTCAATATGGAACATAACACCGATACACAAGTAACTAGGGCGGAAAGATGGAACAAAACACCGAGCTAGAAGGTCAAACCTTCCATGTTTTACCAAGTGTATATCTGCATTAAATTAAATAGCAATAATATGGTGATATTCAAAGTGATATCCATGTTGTCACATGGAAGCATATGCACCTACAACTAGCGATGCTATAAGAAGGTTGAGCAAGCAGTAGCATAGCCAAACAAAGGTTTGCTGGGATGTTGAGGGGGTTAGAAGCTTTTCATGGTAATGTTGGAAGGCTTGACATAACACGTATTAGCCAGCGAGACATAGCGAGAGAAACGAGACAACTAGCATAGCAATGATAGTAGTGGTATCTAGGGAAATGACCATGTTGCCTGAGATCTCGCTTGGAAGAAGAACGAATCCATGAAGTAGATGAACCAACGTAGTCAAATGAATCCTCACACTCCGAAGCGATTTCAGAACTCTATCGAGAAGAAATATTCCGGAAACAACAATAAACACATGAGAAACACCACAAAATACGCATGGCATGATGCACAATCAAATATGATTCATGTCCATTTAATTATGCAAGATACGAAAAGCACAACAATCAACTTCTACACATTAAGTGAAGCTCAATATGCAATGAGTTGCATATTGACGAAACTCCACATTTGCAATACTTAGTTCACTCTTGTTTAGGTAGACGACAACGTTAAATGTTGTTAACATGGCAAGAGGTGAAGCATAAATAAACTGCACTATCTAGGCATTTTAAATGAGGTCGGAAACAACATATGGCATTTTCGAAATGACCCCATATGTTAATTTAGAAGTTGGTCCAGATATGAACTAAACACATTTTATTAATTAAATGGCAAAATAAATTGGACCGTGTGATTCTACATGTCATTCTGTCGATTTACATATATAGATAATGTAAAACGGAGTTACGGCCTAAAAGATATGACAATCACAAGATAATATGCCAAGAATGTGAAATGTATGCAAATGACAGCCATAAGTATGTTAAATCATGGATGCAACAAGATATTATGAAACTACATGAGATTCTAAGAAAGTTTTATATATGCCACGTTCAAAACAGAGGAACAGTTCAACAAATACAACCAATAGAAGAATAGACATAAGCTGCCCAAAAACAGCAACATGGCGTTTTGCACACATTAAAACAACAAGCTACACGAATCTAAAATGCTCAAACAAGACATGAGGCAGTAGTGGACAAGATGCACAACAACCATCTCCTAACGACAAATTGAATAGAAGCATGGATCACTAGGAAACGAGCTCACAAAATGGCTACTCGAACATAGTTTCAGACTTAGTGCAATTATTAGTTTTAACGGTGCAGTTTTTATCATGAGGACATATTGATAGTAAGAAAAACACATGCTACAGGTCATATAATGGCATGAAAATTTACCGCATAGTAGTAGGCATGATGCACTTCATTCATTCCACACTAGCAAAGTCTAAATATGCACACATTCATAGCTAGCATCAGCACAGCATGGCATTCTAAAATAATTTGATTCTCGGACTTAGAAATATTGGATCCTACCAAACAACAATATCATCTTAGCATGTTCACATGATGAAAACTACAACTAAGCATGACATACATGGCATGGGAAACCTACTAACAGAAACTCGGCATAACCTACTACAAATCACACCATTTGAGACAATCAAAAGAAGCATGGTTTGCTTAATTCGAGCTACGCAAAATGGTACTTTATGAAAACAGATTGCAGTTTTTAACGTGATAGCACCTCGGAACCAACAAAAGAGCATGTTAATGATAATCTACATGGCAACCAGAGGCGTGGCATCAAGGTAGACATATCATGGAGCAGTTCCCACGAAGGAACCATATGCAAGAGGCATATGGTTTAGATGCACTCATCCGCAGAACTTTGAAGAAAATAACAGATTTACCAACTATGACGGAATGCACTTATGCAATGCAATTTGCATCATCTAAATGAATCCTAATATGCGTACAAATGCTACCATGTTATAGAGCACAAAGAGTAGAATTTTTTTCATATAGTACACTTCAGCATCGGATGCACAGTTTGAAAACTACAAGCAATTTAATATGGCAACATGATAATTTGGTACACTTGAAAAGGACTTGGTGAATTTTACCCTCGTGATAATTGGACAAAGCCATGCAGGATGGAGGGTGCGGGCCATTTGGATTGGGGGCTCGGGGTGGTCCGGTACATGGCCGGCCAGGTCTGGGTAGCGGAGGTCGAGGCCGACGACGGCAATTCTGGCACCGGCGAACCGCGCGACAGCTACCGGAGGCGCGGATGAGGCTGGTGGTGCGTGGTGCGACAACTATAAAAAGACGACAGAGGCTGTAATGATTAAACACCTGCAGAGGAGGGGTTTTAAGCCTAATTATACGGTGTGGACATTTCATGGTGAGTCTATACAACGCACAAGAGCTGAGGTGGTCCGTCGTCGCACGGACGAGCATGGTACTAGGATCGAAGACATGGTGCAAGACTTTGATGATTCTCGGGATTCGGAAGATGAGATGGAGGAATCTGCAAAGGCCTTTTATGAAATGTTGGAGTCTTCAAAACATCCTCTCCATGAGCACAGTGAGCTCTGTCAGCTGGATGCAATTGCACAAGTAATGGCTCTGAAGGCTCAGTTCAACTTGGGAAGAGAATGCTACGACGCGATGATGACACTATTTGGACGTTTCCTACCCAAAGGCCATGTCATGCCTGCAAACCTGTACCAGTCGGACAAAATACTTCGTGTACTTAAGATGCCCTATGAGAAGATAGATGCATGTGAGAAAGGATGTGTCTTATTTAGGAAGGAGTATGCACACTTGGACTATTGTCCCAATTGCGAGTCTTGCAGGTATCTTGTGGTAGACAACGGAATGGGTGAGAAGAGGCAGACCAAGATTGCAGTTAGTGTTCTTCGGTATATGCCAATCGTACCAAGACTTCAACGTCTTTTCATGGTCGAAGAGACAGCCAGACAGATGACATGGCACAAATTGGGCAAAAGAACCGAACTAGATGCGGATGGGAATAAGATGATGGTACACACATCGAATGGGGAAGCGTGGAAACATTTCGATGGATTGCATCAGGATAAAGCGGCAGATCCAAGGAATCCTCGAGTCTGCGCCGCCACGGATGGTTTTAATCCCTTCGGCATGACGGCAACCCAATACAGTTGTTGGCCTGTATTTGTCATTCCACTCAATCTCCCCTCGGGCAGATTATGCAAAGAAAGAACATATTTCTGACGTTGATAATTCCAGGGCCCAATTATCCGGGGAAGAAGATGAATGTGTACCTGCAACCGCTTAAGGATGAATTGGAAGAAGCTTGGGAAAATGGTGTCAATACATACGATGCCGCTAGAAAAGAAAACTTCAAAATGAATGTGTGGTACATGTACTCTATGCATGACTTGCGAGCGTATGCGCTATTCTCTAGATGGTGTGTGCATGGAAGGTTCCCGTGCCCCCAATGCAAGGCAGCTCTTCAGTTTCATTGGTTGCAGGAGGGTCGGAAGTATTCTTGCTTTGACTTGCATAGACAGTTCCTCGATCCTGACCATTAGTTCAGAAAAGACAAGAAGAACTTTACCAAAGGTAAAGTTGTCAAAAACTTGGCACCACCTGCGTTCACAGGCCAACAGATCCTGGATCAGTTAAACGCCCTCGAGCCTGATCCAAAGCGTCCAGGGTATTTCAAGGGGTATAATTCGAAACATGCCTGGACTCACAAGCCATGCTTCTGGGATCTGCCTTACTTCAAAGACCTCCTTCTTCCACACAATATCGACATGATGCACACTGAAAAGAATATCGGAGAGGCTATTTTTGGTACATTGTTCGACATAGATGGGAAGACAAAGGATAATATTAAGGCTAGAGTCGATCAAGAGACACTATGCCATAGACCGTTACAAAACATGCGAGAAGGCAAAGGAAAGCAGAAGTGGTCGAAGCCAAAGGCCTGGTTCAATCTTGGAAGGCCAGCTATGAGGGAAATTATCTTGTGGGTCAAAATGCACTTGATGTTCCCCGATGGGTATGCAGCGAATCTAAAGAGGGGAGCGAGTCTTGAAAAATTAAAAATCTTTGGTCTCAAGAGTCATGATTGGCACATATGGCTAGAGCGGGTAATGCCGGTGATGTTACGTGGCTTTATTCCTCAGGATGAATGGCTAGTACTGGCGGAGCTGAGCTATTTCTTCCGTGTTCTTTGTGCGAAAGAATTGTCGCCTCGCGTGGTAGAAGACATGGAGGAGTTTGCACCAGAGTTGTTGTGCAAGTTAGAGAAGATCTTTCCACCGGGCTTCTTTAATCCAATGCAGCATTTGATTTTACATCTACCGAGCGAGGCAAGATTGGGCGGGCCCGTGCAAGATCGTTGGTGCTATGCAACTAAGAGGATGCAGAAGACCCTTCGAGCTAAATGTAAAAATAAGCGTAGAATTGAAGCATCGATGGTTGAGGCATTCATTACTAACGAGGTGGCAAACTTTGTGACAGCACACTACGAAGCCAAAAATCATCATTTGCATAATCCGAAGCCTCACCACAATGATGGAGACCCTAAAAAAGGTGGGCCCAACCTCAGCCTATTCAAAGGGAAGCTCGCACCAGCCGGTGCTTCGAAACCAATAACGTTGGATATCGAAGAATGGCGGAACATTTCGTTGTATATCTTCAACAACCTAACAGAAGTGCGGCCGTACATCGAGTGAGTTCTCGACACATTTTCCCGTAACTTCTAATTCATTTGAACTGCTCTTATTCCCGGATATTTCAAACAGCCGTTACGTCGCCAAATTCTCAGATGGAGCGGTGATCGAAAATGATTCCGTCGAAGAGTATGAGCTTCTGTCAAAGACAGGAGGCGGCTATCCCGGTTTCATCTCTTGGTTCAAACAAACGGTAATTATCAATAATGGACCATTTCATTCTTGGTCTAACTTGCGGCTAATGCAACAACCGTTTCGTATTAAACTTGTAGGCTAATTCATAGTCTATGGACGCCGAATTGAGACAAGTCGCTAATGGTTTTGACTATAAGGTCCGTTCATTTGAGAAATACAACATCAACGGGTATCTCTTTCGTACCTTTGGCAAAGAGCTATCTATGCCCGACCGGAAATCTACAAATTGTGGTGTCTCTGCTATCGGCGAAGGTGTTATCGAGTATTATGGAAGAGTTGAAGCAATTTATGAACTTCAATTCTATGGTGAAAACCCACCGAACGTCGTAGTATTCAAATGTTATTGGTTCCAGCTGAAAAAGACTAGAAGGACTCATGAACATATAGGACTAGTCGAAATCAATCCAAACACCCATTTAGATGTTCCCGATGTCTATATTACGGCTCAACAGGCGACCCAAGTTTTCTATCTACCATGGGCATGCCAAACGGATAAGAATCTGGAAGGTTGGTATGTTGTTTATGAAGTGCCGCCACATGTCAGACCACCTCTCCCAAATGAACAGGATTATGAACCTCACATTAACCCAGACACATATGATGGAGAATTCTTCCAAGAAGCACGTCTTTCCAAGAAACGTTTCAAGAACCGCCGTGCTTCATCCAAGAACATGGAAGTAGACAGCGACAATAAATCCGACTCCAGCCCTGAGCCGGAACCAGAAGACCTGGAACTCGTAGAGGTTACAGATGCGGATGACCTGTCAATGCTTCAACGATTAAAGGAAGGCCTTTCACAACTTCACGCCGTTGAACCCGATGAGCACGTCATTCATGAAGACATACGTGATAGTGATGATGATGATACATTTATTGATGATGATTATTAGTTTGTAAGATTCACAACTTAAATTATATATATTTTAATCTTTATTATTCATGTACATATTATTATTCATGTCAGTCATTCAATTTTTTTATGTTGTACTAATTTCTTTTAATCTTTATCATGGCAGGTGTTGAAAGATGGTGGGCGCGGGTCCAGAGCGCTCGACGGGTTCTTCCTAGGCGCCCCGCACGAGGGGTGGCACTTCCCTTCCACCCCTATCTCTCCGTAGAGCCTTGGAAGACAGTCTTTCGACACCAGCCGGGGGTTCTTCTTCGTCGGCGGCATTGCCCACTGGGAGAGGTGTTGGTCGGGTAGGGAGGAAGGGGAAGGGTACAGGGAGAGGTGGTGGCCGCGGAAGATCCAGGAGGACTGTTGAGCCGTCCTCGCCAGCACCACCAGCTCATTCACCCGAGCATCGGACTAGTATGGTCGATCCGTTTGCGGAGGAGGCTACGGGGACTCCGGTCCAGGAGCCTGGTGTTCACGAGCATTCGTCCCATGAGACTCCGGTCCAGGAGCAGCCTCGGGTCGAGGTGCACTCGGCCCAGGAGCAGCCGGGGGAGACTACGGTTCCGGAGGCTTCACCCGACGTGGAGAGGCCCGGATGGGAGCCTTGGCCGGATCGTACCGATTTGCCGGATTGGACCGAGGGTCCGGGTGGCTCAGGGGGCGGGGATGGCAGGGATGAGCTTACGGATAGTGAGGGCGATGTGCAGGTCGACGGGGCCACCGTGTACAAGCGTGGTAGTACACGTCTCCCGGTCGCCCCGGCTACCCGCGAGCAGAGGTCGGTGATTAAACCTGAAGGAGATAGGTAAGTACATTTACCCTTTTTTTAGCTTTTACCTTCAAGTTTGTTCAAATATCTAATGCGCTGACCTTATCATACTGCAGGGGATGGGTACACCCTCTTGGAGTCCGCAGGCCGAACTCCGTCCTTGGTGTGCTTTGCCGGACAAATTTCCTGGGGTTTGTCACGTTGCCTGGTGAGGGTCAGGTTCCTACACTAGGATTTACCTGGGAGCACTACCAGGTTGCGCAGGCCCCGCCAGAGGAGATTATAGATGGTGTCTTGTGCCACACGAGGGCCGAGATGGTGATCAAGAGCTTTTGGGTAAATTATCCTTTTACAGAATCTAAAATTAACGATATACCTAATTATTGTACTAATCGGTGTTTTTACGTTTGATTGCAGACCTTCTATAGGTGTGAGGACGGATATGAGGAGGAGGCGGCCAGGGTTCTCGAGGTCGAGTGTAGGCGGTTACTACAGAACTTGCGCCACGAGGCTCGGCCGCAGACTATTCGAGATTACTACGCCACGCGTGGTATTAAGAAGGAGAAGAAGGATTGCCGCGGAAAGTTTCTGAAGAAGGAGCAATACATGAAGGTAATTACCTATTCTTAAGTCCTTGGACGTAGTTTTCTTGATTTCATTCATAGGCATAGCGCTGAAAATTCTTTCTAATAACTTACAGGTGCCCCCGAGATGGTGTGTGGATAAGATGGATTGTTGGGAGGCGTTGGTTGATGAGTGGTGCACAGGCAGCTGGCGAGCCGTCCACGAGAATGCGAAGGATCGGCGTAGCCAAATGGTTGGTGTGCCACACCATCAAGGCAGCGCCAACTTACTTCAGTTTGGACGAAACTGGGTATGTGATTTGCTTCATGATTCATGCAATTCATTCTTGATGCTAATATTTTGTTCCTCTCTTTTAGGCGCATCACAATAAGACTGAGATGCCACACTTGTACGACCTTTATGGCATGGCCCATACTGCCTCGTACAAGAAGGCAAAGGCATTCTCTGAGTCTGACCTGGATGATCCCAGTAACTTCACCAACATATCATCCCACCAGAAGCTCGTGGCATACAGGGACGCGGGGTAGGCTACGAAAGGGGATGACTTTAACCCTAGCCAGGAACCTTTGCATCCAGAGCTGGTGATGATATCTGGTGGCGGGAGGCCCCATGGCTCGATAGCCATTGGAGATGGGATAATACGTTGTCCACTCACTCTTCCGGAGATCAAGGCGCGCCAATCGAGCAGATGTCCTGAGATAACGCCTCGTCCACAGTCAGTCGAACTTGCCATCGAGGTTAGTTGTACGGACTAAGAACACTTTCATCCATTTCATTATGTGTGTCACCATAGATCATTACTGTGGTAACGAGGAATGGTTTTTCAGGCTGCTCTTCAGAAAGAGAGAGCGGCAAACCAGGCTGCTCTTGAGAAAGAGAGATTGGCAAGCCAGGCTGCTCTTCAGGCTGCTCTTGATGAGAGGGACCAGACCACGGCACGATTGCTTGAGGAGGAGAGGGCCCGGAATGAGGCGGGTCAACGGGCCCTGTACAAGCTTTTTGTGGTATTTTTTTTTTCACATTAGCCAAATCATGTGTGTAATGTCTGTTTCAATACTAACTAATATGACCCACTCTTCAGGGTCTGTGCGAGAAGAGCGGTCAAGTCCCTCCGCCGATGCCCGTCTTCTCTTCGATTGGCACGGTGAGTTTCATTATAAACTATTATTAATAATTGAGTGTCATCATGCTAACTCAGACATTGAAAAATATCTTTTCTGCAAAATAACTCCCGAGCGGCATCGCACGACCCTTCTCGAGGGCAACCGTCTCCAAACGAAGCCGGCGCGAGCAACCGTGGTGTTTCTCCTCCTTGATGACCACTACGGTAAGTTTCTCCTCCAAACTTAGCTTGTTTTCCTCTAAAATGACATAATTAGCCCATTTAGCTCCAAGAAGACATAATTAGGTAATTTAGCTCCAACAAGAGGAGAAGAAATAGTAAAAATGAAAAGAAAGAAGAAGAAGAAGAAGAAGAGAAGAAGGAGAAGGAGGAGGAGGAGGAGGAGGAGAAGGCCAAGGACCTTCTATCCTTCTCCTCCTCCTCCTTCTCCTCCTCCTCCTCCTTCTTCTTGATTTCTTATTCTTCTCCTCCTCCTCCTCTTTCTTCTCCTCTTTCATATTATCCTTGCTTTAATTAACCCAACAATGACATAATTAGCCCATTTAGCTCCAAAAAACCATAATAAGCTCAAAATGGCACAAGAACCTTGGTTAGCTCATGAATATTATATACTTAGCTTGTTTTCCTCTAAAATGACATAATTGGAACATTTAGCTCAAAAAAGACATAATTAGGTAATTCAGCTCCAACAAGAGGAGAAGAGGAGAAGAAATAGGCAAAATGAAAAGATAGAATAAGAAGAAGAGAAGAAGAAGAAGAGAAGAAGGAGAAGGAGGCGGAGGAGGAGGAGGAGAAGGAGGAGAAGGCCAAGGACCTTCTAGTCCTTCTCCTCCTCCTCCTTCTCCTCCTTCTCCTCCTTCTTCATATTTCTTCTTCTTCTCCTCCTCCTCCTATTTTTTCTCTTCTTTTATATTATCCTTGCTTTAATTAACCCAACAATGACATAATTAGTCCATTTAGCTCCAAAATACCATAATAAGCTCAAAATGTCATAAGAACCTTGGTTAGCTCATTAATATTATATACTTAGGTTGTTTTCCTGTAAAATGACATAATTAGCCCATTTAGCTCAAAAAAGACATAATTAGGTAATTTAGCTCCAACAAGAGGAGAAGAGGAGAAGAAATAGGCAAAATGAAAAGAAATAAGAAGAAGAAGAAGAAGAAGGAGAAGGAGGAGGAGGAGGAGGAGGAGGAGGAGAAGGACCTTCTATGCTTCTCCTCCTCCTCCTTCTCCTCCTCCTCCTCCTTCTTATTCTTGATTTCTTCTTCTTCTCCTCCTCCTCCTCTTTCTTCTCCTCTTTCATATTATCCTTGCTTTAATTAAGCCAACAATGACATAATTAGCCCATTTAGCTCCAAAATACCATAATAAGCTCAAAATGGCACAAGAACCTTGGTTAGCTCATGAATATTATATACTTAGCTTGTTTTCCTCTAAAATGACATAATTGGAACATTTAGCTCAAAAAAGACATAATTAGGTAATTTAGCTCCAACAAGAGGAGAAGAGGAGAAGAAATAGGCAAAATGAAAAGATAGAAGAAGAAGAAGAGAAGAAGAAGAAGAGAAGAAGGAGAAGGAGGAGGAGGAGGAGGAGGAGGAGGAGAAGGCCAAGGACCTTCTAGTCCTTCTCCTGCTCCTCCTCCTTCTTCTTGATTTCTTCTTCTTCTCCTCCTCCTCCTCTTTCTTCTCCTCTTTCATATTATCCTTGCTTTAATTAACCCAACAATGACATAATTAGCCCATTTAGCTCCAAAATACCATAATAATCTCAAAATGTCATAAGAACCTTGGTTAGCTCTTGAATACTATATACTTAGCTTGTTTTCCTCTAAAATGACATAATTAGCCCATTTAGCTCAAAAAGAAGGAGAAGGAAGAAGAAGAAGAAGAAGAAGAGAAGAAGAAGAGAAGAAGAAGAGAAGGAGAAGGAGAAGAAAAATAAGGAGGAGGAGAAGAAGAGAAGAAGAAGGAGAAGGAGGAGAAGAAGGAGAAGGAGCCCTCCTTCTTCTCCTTCTTCTTCTATCCTTCTTCTTCTCTCCTTCTTCTCCTCCTTCTTCTCCTTCTTCTTCTCTTCTTTTTTCTTCTTCTCCTCCTCCTTCTCCTTCTCCTTCCCCTTCCCCTCCTACTCCTCCTCCTTCTCCTCCTTCTTGTTTTTCTTCTCCTTGTTCTCTTCTTGCTTCTTCTCTTTCTTCTTAAATTTAGCTTATTTTTCATATATATGTTGTTCTTCTTCTTCTTTTGACTTTCTTATTCCCATTTTGCAGATTGGATGTACTACATGCATGGAAGCTGGCGTTGGAGTGCTTTAGTTTCCGTTTTTATTTGAGTTGATGAACAATGTGTTGGTTCTTTGTATGTGTTGATGAACAATATATGTGCAACTATATGTATGTATATATGGATGAAACTTTGTATGTGTTGGTTCTTTTGATATATGGGATGTACGTTGATGAACAAATAGCATTGATGAGCTTTATATGTATATCATATATGTGTTGTGACCTATTTATGATATATGTGCTATGAATTATATGTATATGTGTTGTGAAATAGAAAAAATAAATAAAAATGTGACAATATAGGCTCTTTGCCGTCTGCCAGCTGATGGCAAAGGCCTTTGCCGTCAGCTGACCGACGGCAAAGGTGCCACGTGGCGCCCAGCTGTGCAACCTGGGCAGTAGCAGCTGGCCATATAGTCTCTTTGTCGTCTGCTTCCTGGGGGGCAGACGGCAAAGAAGAGGGCACAGAGGAGGAGGCAGACGGCAAAGAGTGGGGAGAGGGGGGAGGGGAGGACCTGGCAGACGACAAAGATGGACGTGGAGGCAGACGACAAAGATGGAGGGGGAGGGGAGGGGAGGAGAAGGCAGACGGCAAAGATTGACGGGGAGGCAGACGGCAAAGGCTCCGTTAACCCCTAACGGAGGCAACGCGTGTCGGCTGCCGTCTCAAGAGCTTTGCCGACACCTCCTGAGGAAAGCTGACGGCAAAGAGCTTTGCCGCCCGCCTTCCGCGGGCAGACGGCAAAGAAGTTCCTATGTCGTCGTAGGCTGACGCGGAAATTTTGCCGGCCGTGACAATCTTTGCCGTCTGTGGTATTGTCTTTGCCGTCAGGGATATTGTCTTTGCCGTCTGTGATGGCAGACGGCAAAGAAGGTGATTCCTGTAGTGTGACTAATGGAATCCATACTTACATCACATTAAAAAATACTTAGAGATCTTCAGAACAGATTAGAAGAGTTGGGTAAGATCTTGGGAAAACCTATGGGTTATGGGCCGACTCAAAAGAGAAACACCGTTGAAATGATTGCTAGAAGAGAGATTGCACTAGTACACATGAAAGCTTGATGAGGTGAGAACCTCGATAATAATTTGAAGGATTGAACAATAAAAAAATGACTCTTCCGAGACTTCTTCAACACTGGGGATAGAATAAAGAGGGATGAATAAATAAGAAAGGCTTGGATAAGAATTTCCAACACATGAAATCATTTAACAGATGAAAAGGATATGATGAACACCATGAGGTTGAATTGAATACATTAGAGAAGAAAATAAGAATGATGAAATGATGAACTTAGCACTGTAAATCTTCACAATGAATCACTGGGTACAACACGAAAGAGAAGATAGAGTAAGCAACAATGAAATTAAAGGCACTTGGATGATAATTAAATTATTTAAGGAAAGGGCGGGAGGGTGGGAAAAACAAAGACAACTTGGGACATATGAGACGACCACTGAAAGAACTAAGAGGATTGATCTTGCAAATATTGTAGAAGATTGAATTAACTTGAAGAGAAGAACTCCGGGTTGAAAGGAATTGGCATGAAAATTTGATTGAGAAAAAGTATTATCACTCTCATAGAAATATGATAACACTGCTTAGGAAAGATATGAAATCATTACTTGACATCGAAGAAACTCGAATTATCATACTCCAACAAAACAAAGCATGAGGCTTACAAAACAAGCCAGAAACAAATTCATGATAGAGATTCCGTCCGATATTTTCATGGTAAAGCTCTCACGGACTCGATCGTACATTGGATTATCATATTGAAATGACTCTCGAATATGCTCCCTAGGCGTTGCGAACTACAAGGCTTGACGAAGCATATATGATGACAAATATTGAGACTGTCCTTTGTAAGAAAAACCATGAAAATTTACCGCATAGTAGTAGGCATGATGCACTTCATTTCATTCCACACTAGCAAGGTATAAATATGCACACACTCATAGCTAGCCTCAACACAACATGGCATTTTGAAATAATCAGATTCTCACACTTGGAAATATTTGACCCTACCAAACAACAACATCATATTGGCATGTTCACATGATGAAAACTATGGCTAAGCATGACATACGTGTCAGGAAACCTACTAATAACAACTAGGCATAACCTAATACAAATCACACCATTTCATAAAATCTAAAGAACCATGGTTTGCTTAATTTGAGCTACGCAAAATGGAACTTTACGAAAACAGAGTGTAGCTTTTAATGTGATAGCACCATGGAAGCAACAAATGAGCATGTTAATGATAATCTACATGGGAATCATAGGCATGGCAGCAAATAAGACATATACTATAGAAATTCTCGCGAAGGAACCATATGCAAAAGGCCTACTGTTTAGATGCAATCATCCGCAAAACTTTGAAGAAAATAACAGATTTACCGACTCTGATGGAATGCACTTTTGCAATGCAATTTACTGCATCTAAATGAGTCCTAATACGCATGCAAATGCTACCATGATGTTCAACACAAAGAGTAGAACAATTTTCATATATTACACTTAGGCATCGGATGCACGACCTGAAAACTACAGGCAGTTTAATATGGCAACATGATAATTCGGTACACGCAAGAAGGACTTAGTGAATTTTTCCCTCATGATAATTGGACGGAGCCGTGTGGGATGGAGGGTTCGGGTTGTTTGGATCAGGGGCTCGGGGCCGTCCAGATCTGGGAAGCGGAGGCCGAGGTCAACGACAGCGATTCTAGCGTCGGCAAATGGCGCGGCAGCCACCGGAGGTAGGGACAAGGCCGACAGGGTGTGGAGCGGCGGATCCGGCCATCCTCCACCTAGATCTAGCGGACTCCGGGGCTGAGTGTACCGGAAACGATGGTGAGATCGGTGTCTAGGCGGGGCTGCCGAGCGTGGTGCAACGCAGCAATGGCTGATCGTCGGCGAGAGGAGGAAGGTCACGGCGCACCAGTGGTGGGGAGCGGCTCCCGGCCGTGGGAGGCGAGGTCAGAGCGTGATGGCTGGCGGGAGCTACGGACGGGAAGGCTTAGGCACACACGGTTGCGGAGGTGACGGCGGACAACGGCAGTTCCGGTGAGCTCCCGGGCGGTCCTGGCTCGTGGGGCACGGGGCCGACGACCCGGGCCTGGGCGGGCCTGGCCTCAACCAGGTGGGTCACGACGGCTGGTGGGGGCGAGGGGCAGAGGGAGGCCGTCAGATCTGGATCCAATGACCTAGATCGCGACGGCAAGCGGCGCCGCGGCTGCCAAGTGGAAGTGCACGAGTGGCCAGCGTGGAAAACATGGCGCGGCTGCGAGGTGGGAGGAGGCTAGGGTAAGTTAGGGCTAGGGATTTGTCCGAAAATGGCTAGGGGGTGCTTAAATAGGAAAGTGGGGTTAAGATGGGGGGTTTTCAGGCCAATTTTGACCGTGCAATCGCGATCGGACGACTCCGGATGTGGGGTTGGTGTAGGTGGGGTAGGTGGGTTGTGTAGGGGGTGTTGGGCTAAGGAGAGAGGGAGATTGGTAGCCCATGACAAGATTTTAGAAACCAAAAGCGTTTGACGTTTCACCAGCTATAGTGTCGCTATAGGTTTAATGGTTTTGGTATCCAACGGACTCCGATTGCAACGAAATTTGGCATGCGGACTATCTACACTATATTAAGACTGCACGCCAACTTTCAACCCATTCAGAGAAAGTTTTATACACACTTCTAAAAACAATATTTTAACGATGTCGCAGTCGTGTGCGTGTGTGGTTGGTCTCGAAATGGTCAACGACAAAAATGGAGAGAACCACCAACTAACAACGGATGCAAGTTTTTGAAAAATAACGGCCACAGAGTGCCGATGCAATGCGGATGATGAGCATGATGCGATGATGAATGCGAAAACCAATTAATTCACACGGCGACAATGGAATAAAAGGAGAATCTTCTAGAGCGTCGGTTCCGAACTGTTACAACCTTTTTGCTCGATGTGGCTTTGCATAGTGCGTGGAGTTGTCGTTCTTGGAACCCATGCATGTGCTACTCCACGAGATACTATGGTGGTGTTTCTTTTCAAGGGACTAGACTTCTTTTTAAGTCTCGGGGACTAAAGGAAAAAGTACCTCGAGTAGAGTCTTTTTCTAGTCCCTTAAGGAAAAATCCCTCCTATTTCTTTATCTAGGGACTAAAAAGGATTTTTTTTAGGTTAGTCCCTCTAAAGAAACACCACCTATAGTAGTTTCCCAAATGATGAATACTAGTACCAATACTAATTCATGGTGCTTCTTTTGGCTGGACGTGAGGTGGTTTTACTTTTTCTAGGTTTTCACATGTGATCAGTGGCCATGGCAGATGGATTTTTTCTTCTCAGAAACTTGGTCATGTAATTGCTAGAGCCACAACGGCATGGTGGCATCGGAGCAGATCACCTGGCGTGCAGCCGGAACACTAGCGTCCGATCACATCAACCCATGGCCGAGTGATTTGAGATGACTTCACACTTCACGACCCTCTCATTTGATGGGTCAACTTTTCCTTCGTGTAAAACAGTAACAATGACAAAACGCTTTTTGTTTTGCCTGGAGTTCGATTGGGACTCTCCACGTTCAAGCACCTGCGCAGATGGATCCGAGTAGCGATCGTAGCAAACGTCCAATCTACCCCCACAGCCGTGCATGCTGTCGCTAAAACTTTTTTCAATCTTGACCGATGAACTCGGACATAATGTATATCTTTCCGTGATGGTAATTTTTTTATCCTGCAAATCACGAGATTCTCGATCACTTAGAGAGATCCCTCCATAACATCGTCGTGCGCTGGTCCCATGGTGGGCACCAACTATCATGGTTTTGTCATTGCAGATCTCCTCATGAGAGAACTTAGGTGTGAGGTCTTCGCCACTAGGTGGTAGCTTGAACAGGGTTGGTCGAAATCGAGAGGCGAGAGTTTTAACCAGGTTCGGTCCCTCGCAGTGGGTAAAAGCCTACATCCTGCTTGATTGAGATTCTATTCTGATCTTGTCTAAGACTTGTCTATTTGTCCTGACTTCACTTGTACCTCTTGGGGTTCCTTGCTCCTCCTTATATAACTTTAAGAGGCCGGCTTACATGTAGAGTTCTAGTAGGACTACAACTAATCTCTTTTTGATAACAAGTGGAATTGTAATCCGGGTTTTGCTTCCCTTGAAGGGAATCTTTCCTCTTCTCGGACCTTCTCTGCGATTCGGCCCTCCAAGCCTCTTTGTGAGTCGGCCTTCTGCTGGATTGCACACTCGTCCTTAATCCTTGTTACGTGGGTCGACTAGGTAAGCAAGGTGACCCACGAGCCGCCAAGTGGTAAGCTGGGTTATACCTCTTGGCCGGCTCAAACCGTGGGGAAAATCCCCAACATTAGTCCCCATGTTAGCTTGAATTTATTCATTCTAAGCTCCTGAAATAAGAATTATTATTTATGTTAAAGGACCGGTCGCTCATCTAGCCGGCTTACTCAATGAATCAGCTCCTCAAAAATCCAAGTTTCTTTGTCATATCAATAGGCCGTCTTCGCAATCAACTTGCTCAAATTGGTTCCTAGCGGAAAATGTTAGAAATAATAACCCATCTGATATTCAGTCGTCTTCCACTGCCTTGTTGTGATGAAAATATAGGAAATCAAAAAATCCGTGTAATGTGGAGTCGGCTTTTAATGGTTCGGCTTAATGAAAATTTGGGAATAAGAGATCCATCTGATGTTGAGCCTGTTTTAATACTTCTTGGCCTTCGATGAATAACTTGGAGGGGATGAACTTTCGAAACCTCCATCAAGAAAATGAGACCCGACTCGCTCAAAATTGATATCTTGAAGGTGTTCTTCTGTTTTTAATCTCCATATTACCTGTAGCACCCAAGCTTTGATTTTATCACTTCATGATGAATTGATGCTTCGTATAGAAATAATAACTTGGTTGAGTTGCCTCCAAGTACTGGGTTGTCTTGCCTGCAGCAACTTGAGGCTTGTAATTTTACATGTGTAGCCCTCAAGGGTCGGCTTATCAGTATATGATGGGTTGGGTCTTCAGTTAGGACCTTATGATCTGTTTGAACAACTGAATGATGTAGCCCCCAAGTGTCGAGTCACATGCCTACAACGATTTGGGATTTTTTATAAAATTTGTAGATCCTGAATTGAGTAATGTAGCCCCCAAGTGTCGGATCGTATGTGTACAACGACTCGGGACTTACATGTACTTTTTCTTTGAAAAGAAAACCATCATATGATGTAGCCCCCAAAGGGTCGGGTCGCAAGTGTGCAACGACTTGGGACTTGTGTGAGAATAATATAACACATATGTATTTATACAAGCAATGTTGAATTAGGCCGGCTCGGAAATTTCTGAGTTAAAAGAGTAGGACTTATTGCTTTATATGGCAGTGTCATAATGTAATTCAAATATTCTCTTGATCTGGTATTAATCTAGCTTCAATGAATCTTTGACTGTGGTTGCTGTAACATCCCAAATTTTTAATTTAGAATGTTGTGCATTAGATTATCATTGCATATCATATTTTATTGCATTCTTGGTTGATCCTAGAAATTCTACGCAACTCAAGAACCCATGGAGAGAGTTGGGGATTTTGTTATTTTCATATTTGAGTTTTCTCAAAATTTGAAAAGAGGATCATTTGATTTTAATCATTTTCTCTTCAAATATTTCTAAATATGAAATAAAAGAGAGGGGATAAATGGACTTCCCCAAAAATAACGAAATATTGGAGGAAAAATATTAAACTCAAATAAGTATTTTATTCGGAGTTTTATTGCTATCTTCTTTGAATTAGGAAAAAAATGCGTTTTTCAAACTTGCATTACAGGCTCAAATAAATGTTCACCTTGTCCGTCATATTTTCAGAGGACGGGGAAAATTTATTTCAGAATTTTTGGAGTCCGTTTAGTATTTCTTTTTATTAATTTTCTGTGCGTCAGAATTATTAAAAAAACGAACCGACTTAAACGGGCCCTGTCCGGCTAGGACTCTGCGAGCCGGCCTTTATAAGCCCACAAAGCCCCCCCCCCCCCCCCAAAAACCTAACCCTAGCGCCAGCCCCGCCCCGCCACGTCGAGCCGCCGCTCGAGTCCGCAGCCGTCGTCGGAGTCCGCCGCCGCCGCCGGATCCGCCGAGGTAGCCCGGTTTTCTTACGCAAGCCGATGGTTTTTTTTTTAAAAAAAACTAGAACTATTTTATTAGATCGGTTTTATTTTTTTCCCGGTTTATTTAACTAGCGGACGTTCGTCCGTACATTTATTTTAACGAACGATGTTCATCTGTTAGCCGAAGACAGCGAACGTTCGTTCGTTAGCCTCTTCGTCGGATTTTCTTTTTCTAGGGATTTGATACGTCTCCAACGTATCTATAAATTTTTATGGTTTCATGCTATTATCTTGTGAAACTTTGGATGTTTTGCATGCTTTTTATTTATTTTTTGGGGACTAACTTATTAACTCAGTGCCAAGTGTCAGTTCTTGTTTTTCCATGTTTTTGACCCCTTTGAGAGGAGATTTTGAAATGGAGTCCAAACGGAATAAATCCCCGAAAAGTTTTTTTTTCAAACGGAAGAAGACCGGAGAACTTGGGAGCCAAGCGAGAGGAGCTCCAGGGGCCCCACAAGCCCCCACCCCATGGCCAGGGGGCGCGCCATCCAGGCTTGTGGGCCCCCTGGAGGTCTCCTGACCTAGATCTTTCGCCTATATAATCCCATAAATTCCAGAAAAAATCAGGAGATCATCGCAATCGCTTTTCCGCCGCCGCAAGCTTCCGTCTCCGCAAGATCCCATCGGGGGCATGTCCTGGTGCCCTGTCGGAGGGGGGATTCGGACACGGAGGGCTTCTCCATCAACATCATGACCTCTCCGATGATGCTTGAGTAGTTCACCATAGACCTACGGGTTCATAGATAGTAACTAGATGGCTTCTTCTCTCTCTTGGATCTTCAATAAAAAGTTCTCCATGATCTTCATGGAGATCTATCCGATGTAATCTTCTTTTGCGGTGTGTTTGTCGAGATCCGATGAATTCTGGATTTATGATCAGATTGTCTATGAATCTTATTTGAGTTTCTTATGATCTCTCTTATGCATGATTTCATATCCTTGTAATTCTCTTCGAGTTTTGGGTTTTGTCTGGCCAACTAGATCTATGATTCTTGCAATGGGAGAAGTGCTTAGTTTTGGGTTCATACCGTGTGGTGACCTCACCCAGTGACAGAAGGGGTAGCGAGGCACACATCATGTTGTTGCCATCAAGGGTAAAAAGATGGGCTTTTCATCATTGGTTTGAGATTATCCCTCTACATCATGTCATCTTGCTTAAAGCGTTACTCTGTTCGTCATGAACTCAATACACTAGATGCTTGTTGGATAGCGGTCGATGTGTGGAGTAATAGTAGTAGATGCAGAAAGTATCGGTCTACTTCTCTCGGACGTGATGCCTATATGCATGATCATTTCCTTAGATATCGTCATGACTTTGCGCGGTTCTATCAATTGCTCGATAGTAATTTGTTCACCCATCGTAACACTTGCTATTTTGAGAGAAGCCTCTAGTGAACACTATGGCCCCCAGGGTCTACTCCACACCATATTTTCAGCCTTACACTTTTTACTTCGTTGCACTTTCCGCCTTTAGATCTCACTTTGCAAACAATCTTGAAGGGATTGACAACCCCTTTGAAGCGTTGGGTGCAAGCTTGTTTGTCTTTGGGCACGTACTCTGGACTTGACGAGACCCTCCTTCTGGGTCGATACCTTGGTTCTGAAACTGAGGGAAATACTTACTCCTTCTGTGCTGCATTACCCTTTCCTCTTCAAGGGAAGAACCAACGCAATCCCAGCCTCTGTCAACGTGTCAACTTCTGGCGCTGTTGTCTGTGGGATAGCAGAAGAATTTCTGGCACCGTTGCCGGGGAGGAATATCAAGTCAAGAACTCATCCAAGTAGGTGTCGCAAACTCATCTCTTGCATTTACTTTGTTTGCCAGTTGCCTCTCATTTTCCTCTCCCCCACTTCACCAATTTTCCTTTTTGGTTCGCCCTTTTCGTTCGCCCTTTTTCTCGCCTGCTTTTTGTTTGCTTGTGTGCTTGCTTGCTTGCTGAAGTCACCATGAACGGAAACACCAAACTTTGTGACTTCTCAAATACTAATAATAATGATTTTATTAGTACTCCGATTGCTCCCGCCACTAGTGCGGAGTCATACGAAATCAATGCCGCTTTGCTGAATCTTGTTATGAAAGAGCAATTCTCTGGCCTTCCTAGTGAAGATGTCGCATCCCATCTCAATACCTTCATTGAGATTTGCGATATGCAAAATAAAAAAGATGTGGATAATGACGTGATTAAATTGAAGCTTTTTCCCTTCTCGTTGCGAGATCGTGCAAAAACTTGGTTTTCTTCTTTGCCCAAAAATAGTATCGATTCTTGGGATAAGTGCAAAGATGCTTATATATCCAAGTATTTTCTGCCGGCTAAGATCATCTCTCTCTATAATGATATCATGAATTTCAAGCAACTTGATCATGAACATGTTGCACAAGCTTGGGAGAGAATGAAATTAATGATTAGAAATTTTCCCGCTCATGGCTTGAGTCTTTGGATGATTATCCAAATCTTTTACGCTTGCTTGAATTTCGCTTCTAGAAATATCTTGGACTCCGCCTCAGGTGAAACGTTCATGGAAATCACGTTAGGAGAAGCCACAAAGCTCTTAGACAACATCATGACAAACTACTCTCAATGGCACACTGAAAGGTCACCTACTAGTAAGAAGGTACACGCTATAGAAGAAATTAACTCGTGAGTGCTAAGATGGATGAGTTAATGAATTTGGTTGCTAGTATAAGTGCTCCTTTGGATCCTAATGATATGCATTTGTCTTCGTTGATTGAGAGTAGCAACGCTAGCTTGGACGTTAATTTTGTTGGTAGGAATAACTTTCGCAACAACAATGCCTTTAGAGGAAACTATGTTCCTAGGTCTTTTCCTAGTAACTCCTCTAATAACTTTGGCAACTCCTACATCAATACTCATGGAAATTACAATAGATTACCCTATGATCTAGAGAGTAATATCAAAGAGTTCATCAACTCTGAAAAGATTTTCAATGCGTCCATAGAGGAAAAAGTACTCAAAATTGACGATTTGGCTAACAACGTGGATAGGATTTCTTGTGATGTTGATGCTTTGAAAGTTAGATGTGTTCCTCCCAAAATCAACATGGATGAAACTTTGAAAGCTATGTGTGTTTCCATGATTGAGAGCCAAGAAAGAACCGCCCAAATTCGTGCTAGACATGAATGGCTTAAAAAGGCGTGTTCTCGTGATGAGAATCACGAAGGTCTTAAAGTGCTTGGTGTGACTCCCATTGAATCTTTATTTTCTTGTGTCAAACCTAATGATTATGGGGCTGGATATGAATCCACTTTGGTTGAAAAGTGCCCCAATGATTCAGAGTCCATCTATCTTGATGCTAAAAACATTAAAAGTGGAGTAGAAGACTTTAAAACTTTGAGTAATAATGAAATTACTACCGTGGATTTCAAGGAATTCAATTATGATAGTTGCTCCTTGATTGAATGCATTTCTTTTAATGCAATCCATGTTGAACTCTCCACACGCTTATAGCCAAAACAAAGCCTTTACCGATCATATCGTTGAAGCTATGATAAAAGCTCTTGAAGAGAAACTTGAATTGGAAGTCTCTATTCCTAGAAAGCTTCATGATGAGTGGGAACCTACCATCAAAATAAAAATCAAAAACTATGAGTGCAATGCTTTGTGTGATTTGGGTGCTAGTGTTTCTGCGATTCCAAAGTCTTTATGTGATGTTCTGGGTTTTAATGAGATTGAAGAGTGTTCTCTTAATTTGCATCTTGTTGATTCTACTGTCAAGAAACCCATGGGAAGGATCAATGATGTTCTTATTATTGCAAATAGGAACTATGTACCCGTGGATTTCATTGTGCTTGATATTGATTGCAATCCTACATGCCCTATTATTCTTGGTAGACCTTTCCTAAGGACTATTGGTGATATCATCGATATGAAGGAAAGGAATTTCAATTTCCTTTAAGGAAGGGCATGGAACACTTTCCTAGAAAGAAAATAAGATTTCCTTATGAATCCATGATGAGGGCCACTTATGGTTTGAGCACCAAAGACGACGATATGTGATTCTATCGCTTCTATGCCTAGCTAAGGGCGTTAAACAATAGCGCTTGTTCGGAGGCAACCCAATGAATTTATCTTTTTCTTTCTGTTTTGTTCCGTCCACAATTTCATAATTCTGTTGGGATTGTGTTTTTTGTGTTTCTTTTTGTGTTTGAGCCAAGCAAAGCCTTTATGACTAGTCTCGTAATGGTTGTTTGATCCTGCTGGAAAAAGACAGAAACTTTTCGCTCACAAGATGATTTTTCATTTTTAATCAGAAAGAGCTTTTGAGTTGATTCTTTTTTATTCTGATTTATATGCTTTTTCCCCAGGCTGTCATAATTGTTCAGATTTTTTGAGGTACAAGAAGTATACGAAGTATACAGATTGCTACAAACTGGTCTGTTTTTGACAGATTCTGTTTTTTTTAGTCGGTTGCTTGTTTTGATGAAACTATGGTTAGTATCGGGGGGTACTAGCCATGGGAACGTGATAATACAGTATCCCATTATCAATATAGATGGAATTCAAGTTTGCTATAGTACCAAAAGAAGTGGTAGTTTGTTTTCTTGTACTAATGTTATCACAAGTTTCTGTTTAAGTTTTGTGTTGTGAAGTTTTCAAGTTTTGGGTGATGTTCTCATGGACAAAGAGATAAGGAGTGGAAAGAGCTCAAGCTTGGGGATGCGCAAGGCACCCCAAGCCAAATTCAAGGACACCAAAAAGCCTAAGCTTGGGGATGCCCCGGGAAGGTATCCCCTCTTTTGTATTCAATCCATCGGTAACATTACTTGGAGCTATATTTTTATTCACCACATGATATGTGTTTTGATTGGAGCGTATTGTATCTTAGGAGTCTTTTCTTTTTGTTGTGTCACAATCATCCTTGCTGCACACCTTTTTGAGAGAGAGACATGCACTCATCATGATTTTGCTAGAATGCTCATAGTGCTTCACTTATATCTTTTGAGCTAGATACTTTTGCTCTTGTGCTTCACTTATATCTTTAGAGCACGGCAGTGCATGATTTGGTAGTTGGCTTATGCTATGAAAGTAGTCCCAAATGTGATAGGTACCCAAAGAGGATTCAAAAACCTCCATCTTCATGTGCATTAAGTAGAAAGAGAAGTTTTGATTCCTCTCAATTAGTTTTGAGACGTGGATTCGGTAATATTGAGAGTTATGTTAGCAGAGTGTTGTGAATCTAGAGATACTTGTGTTGGAGTTAGTGATTCCTGTAGCGTGCACGTATGGTGAACCGCTATGTTAGGAAGTCGGAGCATAATTGATCTATTGATTGTCATCCTTTGTGTTGAGGTCGGGATCGCGCGATGGTTTACACCTACCAACCCTTCCCCTCGGAGTATGCGTTTAGCACTTTGTTTCGATTACTAATAAAAAATTTCGCAATAAGTATGTGAGTTCTTCATGACTAATGTGAGCCCATGGTATAGATGCACTTTCACCTTCCACCATTGCTAGCCTCTCTAGTGCCGCGTAATTCTCGCCGGTGCACAAACCCACCAAATCCCTTCCTCAAAACAGCCACCATACCTACCTACTATGGCATTTTCATAGCCATTCCGAGATATATTGCCATGCAACTCCCACCGTTCCGTCTCATGACTTGCGTCGTCACTCCCATACTGCCATTGCATGACCGTACTAGATCGTTGCACATCCCGTTACACTGCCGGAGGCATTTCCTATGGACTCATCATCATTGTGATCTTTGAGCTGTGAGTAAATAAAAGTGTGATGATCATCATTATTAGAGCATTGTCCCATGTGAGGAAATAAAAAAAAAGAGGCCAAAGAGCCCAAAAAAAAGGAGAAAAGAAAAAAAGAGGTCTAAGAGCCCAGATGAAAAAAAAGAGAGAGAAGGGACAATGCTACTATCTTTTTCCACACTTGTGCTTCATGATAGCACCATGTTCTTCATGATTGAGAGCTTCTTTCTTTGTCACTACCATATGCTAGTGGGAATCTTTGTTTTATAACTTGGCTTGTATATTCCAATGAGGGGCTTTCTCAAAATTGCCCTAGGTCTTCGTGAGCAAGCAAGTTGGATGCACACCCACTAGTTTTCCTCTTGAGCTTTCACATACTTATAGCTCTACTGCATCTCTTGTATGGCAATCCCTACTCATTCACATTGATATCTATTAATGAGCATCTCCATAGCCTATTGATACACCGAGTCAATGTGACCATCTCCTCCTTTTTGTCTCACAACCACCACCTATAGTGCTATATCCATGGCTCGCGCTCATGTATTGCGTGATAGTTATAAAAGGTTTGAGAAAGTAAGAGTGCGAAAACAATTACTTGGCCAATTCCGGGGTTGTGCATGATTTACATTAGTTGTGTGAGGATGATGGAGCATAGCCAGACTATATGATTTTGTAGGGATAACTTTCTTTGGCCTTGTTATTTTGAAAGTTCATGATTACTTTGCTAGTTTGCTTGAAGTATTACTGTTTTCATGTCAATAGCAAACTATTGTTTTGAATCTTACGGATCTTAACATTCATGCCACGTCAAATAAGTTGCAAAGGACAACTATGCTAGGTAGCATTCGACATCAAAAATTCATTCTTTATCACTTCCCTACTCGAGGATGAGCAGGAGTTAAGCTTGGGGATGCTTGATACGTCTCTGACGTATCTATAATTTTTGATGGTTTCATGCTATTATCTTGTCAAACTTTGGATGTTTTGCATGCTTTTTACTTATTTTTTGGGGACTAACTTATTAACTCAGTGCCAAGTGCCAATTCCTGTTTTTTCCATGTTTTTGACCCCTTTCAGAGGAGATTTTGAAACGGAGTCCAGACGGAAGAAAATCCCCGTAAAGATTTTTTTGGAACGGAAGAAGATTGGAGAACTTGGGAGCCAAGCCTGAGGAGCTCCAGGGGCCCCACAAGCCCCCACCCCAGGGCCAGGGGGCCCGCGCCATCCAGGCTTGTGGGCCCCTGGAGGTCTCCTGACCTAGATCTTTCGCCTATATAATCCCATAAATTCCAGAAAAAATCAGGAGATCATCGCAATCGCTTTTCCACCGCCACAAGCTTCTGTCTCCGCAAGATCCCATCTGGAGCACGTCCTGGTGCCCTGCCGGAGGGGGGATTCGGACACGGAGGGCTTCTCCATCAACACCATGACCTCTCCGATGATGCGTGAGTAGTTCACCATAGACCTACGGGTCCATAGCTAGTAACTAGATGGCTTCTTCTCTCTCTTGGATCTTCAATACAAAGTTCTCCATGATCTTCATGGAGATCTATCCGATGTAATCTTGTTTTGCGGTGTGTTTGTCGAGATCCGATGAATTGTGGATTTATGATCATATTATCTATGAATCTTATTTGAGTTTCTTCTGATCTCTCTTATGCATGATTTCATATCCTTGTAATTCTCTTCGAGTTATGGGTTTTGTCTGGCCAACTAGATCTATGATTCTTGCAATGGGAGAAGTTCTTGGTTTTGGGTTCATACCGTGCGGTGACCTCACCCAGTGACAGAAGGGGTAGCGAGGCACGCATCATGTTGTTGCCATCAAGGGTAAAAAGATGGGGTTTTCATCATTGCCTTGAGATTATCCCTCTACATCATGTCATCTTGCTTAAAGCGTTACTCTGTTCGTCATGAACTCAATACACTAGATGCTTGTTGGATAGCGGTCGATGTGTGGAGTAATAGTAGTAGATGCAGAAAGTATCGGTCTACTTGTCTCGGACGTGATGCCTATATGCATGATCATTTCCTTAGATATCGTCATGACTTTGCGCGGTTCTATCAATTGCTCGATAGTAATTTGTTCAGCCATCGTAACACTTGCTATTTTGAGAGAAGCCTCTAGTGAACACTATGGCCCCCAGGGTCTACTCCACACCATATTTTCAGCCTTACACTTTTTACTTCGTTGCACTTTCCGCCTTTAGATCTCACTTTGCAAACAATCTTGAAGGGATTGACAACCCCTTTGAAGCGTTGGGTGCAAGCTTGTTTGTGTTTGCGCACGTACTTTGGACTTGACGAGACCCTCCTTCTGGATCGATACCTTGGTTCTCAAACTGAGGGAAATACTTACTACTCCTGTGCTGCATCACCCTTTCCTCTTCAAGGGGAGAACCAACGCAATCCCAGCGTCTGTCAACGTGTCAACTTCTGGCGCTGTTCTTTGTGGGATCGCAGGATTTTCCGCGATTATTTCTTATCGCGATTTCTGCGCTGGTCCTCGTTTTAGTTTATCTTTTCGCTCATTTATCGGAATCTGGTGATTCAAGTGCCTAGATCTTCGTCTCGAAGACCTCTTTCTGTTTAACCAATTTTAACAAGATTTTTGTACTATAAAATTTGACTCTAGTCCAAATTAGTAAACGGATCTTGTTTCTTTTGCAGTTTGAGTTTCGTTGCTTCGTTTGTTTTGATTCCTTTTGCAAACCGGAGTTCTTCAGTTGAACTTTCTGGTTAGATCTCTTATTTGAGTTTTACCTGTGCTTCTAGTTTGAGTGCTTATGTATGTTATTGTTTTGTTGCGATAGAGTACCTGGAGTGCGAAGCGTGCTACTACAAGTCTCTAGGTTTTGCGGATCATCAGCAAGGCAAGTAACACTTGATCATACCTCTTACTACCAAACTTTTATTGCATTAGATCAAACCTCAAACATTGCATGGTTAGGATCTGATTAACATGTGGGTTTTGGGAAGTACATGATGAGGTAGTACCTATTGACCTGTTTATTATCAAACCTTTGGGAGTTACTTCTACGTTATGCTTATATTGCTATGCTATGCTCGTAGACGTGGATTGGGTGAGTGTATCCATGACAGATGTGAGTATTTTTAATTAATGGTTCACTTAAGGTGGCTACTTAAATACACATCTGGGTGGATTGATTGAGGCACCCTGGGGTACCCAGTGGTTGTCAGGGCACCTGGATAAATCCAGTGTTGTCCTAGAATATCCCGGAGTAACCGTGTGATCATCCTACGGTCAGCCACCCAGGCTCAAAGGGATCATAAGATTATTCATTCTAGAAACTTTCGTGTGTATCCACAAGCCAATACGGGCTCTGGCATGGTTGAGTAAGTTACGTGAAGCTCTTGAAGCGATAGACTAGCAGATGTAGTGGGTTGTAGGTGGTACGGCCTACCCAGAGTAGAGAGTTAATGTTTCAGAAAGACTATGTCGCGAATCTCCGATCATGGGTGTATTCGAGTCTTCTGGGAAAAGTGCGCAAACCTCTGCAGAGTGTACAAAGTAATCATGGTTAGCCGTGTCCCCGGTTATGGACATCTTGAGTATCAGGTTCTTGGATTATCATGTTGATCTCATCACTCTTAAATTAATTTGTTAGGTTCAGTGATGATGCTTAATTGGGATTGAGTTGGAGGAACCTTCTCAATGTTTAATAACAATCATGATAGTTAAATAAAACTTATTCCTTTGTTGTAGGGAAAAGATTGGCTTTATGCAAAACTGTTAACCATAGAGCTTTCCACCAGCCATATATGCATGTAGAGATAGCATTTGTTCTGTTCATTACTCTATGTGTTACATTGCCAGCATATTCCATGTGCTGACCCGTTTCGGGCTGCAACATTTCATGTTGCAGACTTTTCAGACATCGAGTAAGGTGCCATAGGTCATTGTCTTTCACTCAGCTATGTTGTTGGAGTTGATGGACTCACTTTATCTTCCAAGCCTTTCGTTGTCATTGTTTTTAGATGGCCTTAAGCCATATTATTGTAATAAGTTCTATTTTCAGACACTCGATGTAATAAGTGTGTAACATCCCAATTTTCCTAATTGGGAATGTTTTACATTGTAGCTAAGCATCTATGCATATTGATTTAGATAAAGTTTGCATTTGAATTCTTTCGACTTTTGCGTTTGCGTTTCTATTTTTCTTCACACGAGAAATGCCGGGAAATAATCTCTTGCACGCAAGAGAAAGAGCGGAGGAAAATGACCCTCCAAAGTGCGAGGCATTTTTGAAATATTTTGAGCCAAGAAATCCAAAGTTTTATCGCGAAAATAATTGCAAAAGGAAAATATAGCATAAGGGATTTTTTTCTGAAAAAAAAACATTTTTTTAAGTTTTTATTTTTGCCTTGGGAAAATGTTAATCGGGTAGAGGATATTTTTCTAATCATTTTGGTATATAATACCCTATATTAATTATTTTATTTGTTTCCGTTTTTTCGTTTTCATTTCTGTTAAAAAAAAGGGAGAGGGAGATATTCTGCTGCCTCCCCAACTGCAACGCCTTCTGGCCAAACCGCAGCACCAGACCAAAACCCCCACGCACCTCCTCCTCTTTATTTATTTTTTCTTTCCTTTTCCCCTTCCCTTTCTTTCTTTCTTTTTTTTTCATTCTCTCTCTCTCTTTCCTTCCCTCTTCTTCTTCCTTCCTTCCCTGTTCTCACGTGAATTTCCTTCCCGAGCCCCGTGCTCTTGCCTTCTATGGCAGCCCGATCCCCTCTCCCGGATCTCTCTCCCCTTTCCCTCCCGAGGCCCCCTCTCCCCCTATAAATACCCCACCGCACGCCGCACCCCGTTCCCCACCTCGCCCCGCCGTCTCGCCGCCCCAAACCGCCCTGTTGTGCCTCGCCGGAGTCGGCCACCACCCGAAGCCCCCGCGCCCTGCTGCCCTCCCCTCGGCCCCCGAGCTGCCTCGCCGTCACCTCCTATCGTCGGAAGAACCCTCCGCCACCGCCTGGTCCTCTCCGCTACTGTCCCCGACCACCGGAGCTACCTCCCCAACCTCCACCACCTTCGGCCAACGCCACAGACCTGCCGGAGTTCATCTCCACAGCGGTGAGTTTTTCTTCCCCCTCCCCACCGTTAGATCAAGAACCAACGCTACAGATTAGATCACGATACCCTTTCGGTCTTCTAAACAAAACCGCGCCGGTTTTTATTTACTTAACTATTAGCCAGAGAGTTTTATGTTAGGTTTCGGCCATTTTCTCAGTATACCCGCAGCACACACCCCCGCAGCAAATCAGTGAGCGCCACGTGTACCCCCTGTCCGTTAGCATATGTTTTTCTTTTTTCTGTTTAGTTCCAAAAACAGAAAATTTTCAATTTTGTTTTGAGCATAGCTTTTGATCCGGAATTCCAATGGAGTTGAAACTTGTTCCAGTAGATCACAATTTTTCTGTAGTTTCTAAAAACATATAATTTGTCTATGTTTGAAATTCTCAAATTTGAATTAGATCAGATTTAGTTTAAACCTTGTTTTGCTTATTCCAGGAGTTTAAAAAATGATCTTGAGTTGATTCTTTTTGCTGCTGCTTCCTAGTGATTATATCTTACTATGGTAGAAGTTTCAATTTTTTTAATATTTTTACTTGGGTTTTTCACAGAAACAAGTTTCTGCCTTAGTGACGTGTAGTGAATTCTTTCACTTAGGCCATAGCAACTATTTACTTGTGATGTTATTTTTACTTGTTGTTTGATTGTAGTGCTTATGGTGTGTATTAGTTTGTATCGGTAGATCACCCGGAGTGCAAAGCTTGTTACTTACAAGCGCTCGATCAAGACAACTATCATCAAGGCAAGTCATTTTGATCATACTATTTCCCATGTTTTTTCGATGCATGGTAGTTTCACCTTTCTTTGCCCAATTGCATGCTCCTTAGGTACTTGGAAATTTTAGTATAGGTTGTAGTATCATGTGGTAGGCACACAACAACCCCGATACTTGGCCCCGGGACGACAAATTTCATATTGCTATGCTTGAGTAGACGGGATTTCGGTTGAGTGCATAACACGAGTGATGCGAGGTTGATTAAATAATCAAGACCGGTTAAGACAAGATTTTCAAGACCTCGGACGAAATGCAACTCTGGGTGAAGGACGGTTGATCGGCTCCCTGGAGAAACCAGTGGATGACCCGGGATGCTGGAGACGGCCATGACATCTTGCGGAAAGCTTCACCCAGGCTCGAAGAGACGGACGGAGACTTCAAGACCCAAGGCTTACCTGCACAGCCACAAGTCATTATGGGCTCTGGCTTGGTTGGACAACGCGGCGACTCTGGACAGGCGGTGCTAGCAGATGTAGAAGAACGGTAGGAATGGATGGGCACCGACAGGGATTCAGAGGGACCCGCTGAAAGACCATGTTTTGATCATCCGGTCTTCAAACACCCTGAAGGGCGAGGACATACACGGAGGCGATCAAATCTTGTGGGGAACGTGTGCAAAACTCTGCAGAGTGCCCAACCTAATGGATTAGCCGTGTCCATGGTCATGGACAACTTGAGCCGAAGGCATTGAAATTCCCCCGAACTCTCGACACAACTTAATAATGATGTGGGTGTTAACAACAACTCGGGTACAAGAATTGGTTGGCGGAACCATCTTGTTAACAACAAACAATGTAGTAATATTTTGCTTCCAGCCCCCTTGTTGTAGGATAAAATTGGCTTTATGCAAAAACTTATAGCCCCACCTGCCAAATATGCATGTAGAGATAGTTGATTATTATTTTTACCCCTCTCTTGATGACTTGCCGGCATATTCCATATGCTGACCTACACGGCTGCAATGTATCATGTTGCAGAGTACTTTTCCGACCAGGAGTGAGGCTACGATCTACGCTCAGCGACATGCCCTGGAGTCGGATGGACTCGTCTACCTAATGCTTCCGCTAGTCTTCGTTAGATATCTCATGAGATGGCCTTCAGCCACTTTATTGTAATCCTTTATTGTAATAAAGTACTCGTTATGAGATTTCGATTAATAAAGATGTGTGATTGAACTCTTGAATATATACATTAATGTACTGAGTGTGTGCCCGCATGATCTTGGGATGGTACGGAAACACCAGAGGCTTGACTCGTCTTGAGTCGGGTCGCGACAAAGTGTGATTGAAACTCTGTTATAAATCCTGAAGTACTGTGCGTGTCAGCATTACCGATCCACGGATGACACAGATGCATAGAGATTGGACTGTTTGAGGTCTGGTCGCTACAAGATGGTATGAGAGCACACGCTGACTGTAGGACACGACCACTAAGCTAAAATCATAGGTCACTCCTCTCTTCCCATTTCTGACTCCTCTCCCGTTTCTACTCTATAGGATGGCGGATGCAAAGAACAAGTTCACCCAACCGGATGAAGATACACCTTTTGGAAGACACTTGAAGGAAGTTACTAGGTACCTGAACATCGGAATACCAAGCTTCACCGAGACCTACCTTGCCACTTTACCAGAAGAGGAGCGTTGGAAGATTCGAGTTCAAGTTCCAGGAAGGACGATCATGCCAGTCACTGAGCCCGTAGAGTTTTCCTGTGATGCACCAACCTGGAGTCTAGGAAAGAGCATGCCAGCCAACGTCACCATGGGATGCATTGGAGAAGTTTACCATAAGGATCTCAAGGATACTATCTACCAGATTTGTGGGCGCTAAGACGAGAAATGGGAGATGATCAGCACCAGGAGGGACATGTTCATTGCAGCTTTCATCGAGGAGTTAAACTAGCACATTCGACGCCAAGAGAACCAGATGTGCGCTGGCATGATAGATCGGAAGAAGGCAATGACCAGGATCACGGAGCTGGAGGAAGAACTCAAGTCTACACGCGATGGATACGAGGAGGAGATGACGATGATGATACTCGTGGAGAAGAATGACGATTTGACAAGGAAGCTAGGAGAATTCATGGTAGACCCCGCGCCAGGAGGAGATGATGACGATTCCACTTGTCCGAAGAACTACATCATCATCGACGACACCGACTCAGACCCTGAGGATAGCGATGATGACTATGTTGATGAAGCTGGAGCATATATCATGGAGTCTTCCACCGATCAAAACTTCTAGTCGACCACCATATCAGTAGTAGTATTTTCCCATGTATATAGTATAGACCGAGCACTTTTGTAATGCTAGTTAGACCGTTTGTATGCCCTTGTTTGAATTGATTGAAGTGAAATGATTGTGTTTGTCTCATGTGCATATGGGTAGTGTTTTTCTGTGTAGACCTCATTCTATTCTGTTTTCTCACCTTTTCTAAACCCATAAGATGCCTCCGAGACGTGACCCTGGATTTGCTTTCCTGTCGGAGCTCACTCAGTTGATCCAACAACAGAATACCCTGATGCAGCTACTAGTCCAGAATCAGAACCAGGGGAACAACAACAATAACCCACCACCACCACCACCTGTTGATCACTTAGCCCGTTTCTTAAGGCTAAATCCGTCGGTGTTATCCAGTAGCATCGAGCCGATTGTTGCAGATGATTGGCTCCGCAAGATTGGAAGGGAGTTGACCCCTTCAGGATGCACAGATGCGGAGAGAGTGCGTTTTTCCGCACATCAGCTAGATGGACCCGCATCCTCATGGTGGGAGAATTTCACATCCACTTACCCCATCGACACTATCACATGGGACCAGTTTCAGCAGGCTTTTCGCACCGCCCATGTTTCAGCAGGAGCTATGTCCATGAAGAAGAGCGAGTTTCGCAAATTGCACCAAGGAGGACGCCTAGTGGGCCAGTATGTGGATGATTTTAGTAAGTTAGCACGTTATGCCCCGGATGACGTCGCTTCAGATGCAGCTAAGCAAGAGAAGTTCCTGGAAGGACTGAATGATGAGATGAGCATGCAGTTGATGGTGGCAACCTTCAACAACTACCAGGAGTTGGTAGATAGAGCTCTCATGATTGAGGGGAAGCAGCAGCAGATTGACAACCGCAAGAGGAAGTATGGACAAGGGAAGTACAATTCAGGAGCTCCGCACATGCCCCGTTTTACCCCGAACTCGAGAGGACACATTCACCATAACCATGGAGGCCAACATTCCAATGGTGGGAGTTCGCATAATCATAGTGGCCCCAAGAATGGGAATGGGAATGGAGGAAGCAAAGGACAGAACTGTTCCAACCCAGCGACGCCCGCCAAGAAGGATATAAGTCACATTACTTGTTTCGAGTGCGAGAAGAATGGACATTATGCCACAGAGTGTCCTGAAGCAAAGAATGGAAATGGCAATGGAAGCTCTGGGAAGAAGCTCAACCCTTTCAACAGGGGACAAGTGAACCACGTTAGCGTGGAGGAGGTTGAAGCGCAACCCGATGCAGTAATAGGTAAGTTTTTGGTTAAGTCATTTCCTGCAATCGTTCTTTTCGATACTGGTGCATCGCATTCATACATATCAAAGGGATTTGTGGATAAGTATAACCTGCCAACCCAAGCCCTTAGGTCACCCATGTTAGTAACCTCGCCAGGAGCAGAGTACATGGCTAGCCTATGGTGTGATCGGTTACCATTGAGAATTGGTAACTACGTGTTCCCCTCAGACCTAATAGTATTGGAGTCACAAGGACTGGATGTAATTTTAGGCATGGATTGGTTATCGAAGTATGGAGGAAACATTGACTGCGCCACTAAGTCGATTTTTCTCACCACCCCAGAAGGAAGAACGATTAAGTATGTATCCCGTCATGTGCCGAAGAGAACTCAAGTAAATTCCTTATCAGGAGTTGTACAGGAGGAAGTACCAGCGGTGAAGGATTTCCCTGATGTATTCCCAGAGGAGTTGCCAGGCATGCCACCGGATAGAGACATTGAGCTTTTGATTGAGCTTTTGCCACACACAGGGCCAAAATCTAAGAGACCGTATCGGATGCCCGCAAAGGATTTGGAAGAAATTAAGAAGCAGATTAAGGAGTTATTGGATAAAGGCTATATTCGCCCAAGTTCGTCACCTTGGGGATCACCAGTGCTTCTAGTGGAGAAGAAGGATGGATCATTGAGAATTGTCGAGGATTGATTGAAGTGACAATCAAGAACAAGTATCCACTGCCGATGATCAATGATTTGTTTGACCAGTTGCAAGGAGCTAAAGTATTTTCCAAGATCGATCTGCGATCAGGATACCATCAGTTGAAGATTCGAGAGCAGGATATACCGAAGACAGATTTTACCACAAGGTATGGGCTATATGAGTATACCGTTATGTCATTTAGTGTGACTAACGCACCTGCCTATTTCATGAACATGAAGAACAAGGTGTTTATGGAGTTTTTGGATAAGCTCGTCGTGGTGTTCATTGATGATATTCTCGTCTACTTGAAGAATGAAGAGGAGTATAAGGAGCATTTGCGTTTGGTACTTGGGAAGCTTAGAGAACATCAGTTATATGCCAAGTTCAGCAAGTGTGAGTTTTGGTTGAAGGAAGTTGGTTTCCTCAGACACGTTATATCTGGAGAAGGAATAGCAGTAGACCCCACCAAAGTTGTAACGGTGACTAATTGGGAATCACCTACGTCAGTTGGAGAGATCCGGAGTTTTCTTGGACTCGCAGGATACTACCGGAGGTTCATTGAGAATTTCTCTAACATTGCAAAGCCCATGACGGAATTGTTGAAGAAATACACCAAGTTCAAATGGGCTGAGGAATGTGAAGCCAGTTTTCAGGAGTTGAAGAAACGCTTGGTTACAGCCCCAGTATTGATTCTCCCATATCAACGCAAGGATTATCAAGTGTATTGCGATGCTTCTCGTTGGGGACTTGGAGCAATGCTGATGCAGGAGGGAAGAGTTGCTTTGTATGCCTCACGACAACTTAAACCCCATGAGTTGAACTATGCTACCCACGATTTGGAGTTAGCAGCCGTAGTGCATGCGTTGAAGACATGGAGGCATTTCCTCATCGGAACCAATGTGAGGTGTACACGGATCACAAGAGTTTGAGGTATATTTTCACCCAGAAGGATTTGAATCTCAGACAAAGGAGATGGTTGGAGCTCATCAAGGATTATGATAAGAGATTGCACTATTGATACGTCTCCGTTGTATCTATAATTTTTGATTGTTTCATGCCAATATTCTACAACTTTCATATACTTTTGGCAACTTTTTATACTATTTTTGGGACTAACATATTGATCCAGTGCCCAGTGCCAGTTCCTGTTTGTTGCATGTTTTTGGTTTCGCAGAATATCCATATCAAGAAAAGTCCGAACGTAATAAAAACTTACGGGGATTTTTTTGGAATATTTATGATTTTTGGGAACAAGAATCAACGCGAGGCGATGCATGGAGTGCCCACAAGCCCTTTCGCCACGGCCAAGGGGTGGGCCCGCGGCAGGTAGGCTTGTGGCCACTCCTCAAGGCTGTTGGAGCCCTTCTTTCTCCACAAGAAAAATAATATCCGGAAGAAAATCGTGTTAAAATTTCAGCCCAATCAGAGTTACGGATCTCCAGAAATTTAAGAAACGGTGAAATGCAGAATCTGGGAGCGCAGAAACAGAAGGACACACAGAGAGAGATCCAATCTCGGAGGGGCTCTCGCCCCTCCGCCGCCATGGAGACCATGGACTAGAGGGGAAACCCTTCTCCCATCTAGGGAGGAGGTCAAGTAAGAAGAAGAAGGAGGGGGCTCTCTCCCCCTCTCTCCCAGCGGCGCCGGAACGCCGCCCGGGACATGATCGTGTGACGGCGATCTACACCAACACCTCCGTCACCTTCACCAACATCTCCATCATCGTCCCCCATCTATATTCAGCGGTTCACTCTCTCGCAATCCGCTGTACCCTCTACTTGAACATGGTGCTTTATGCTACATATTATTATCCAATGATGTGTTGCTATCCTATGATGTCTGAGTAGATTATCGTTGTCCTATCGGTGATTGATGAATTGCTATGATTGGTTTAATTTGCTTGTGGTTATGTTGTTGTCCTTTGGTGCCCATCATATGATAGTGTGCGTGGATCACACATTTGGGTTAGTTGTATGTTGATAGGACTATGTATTGGCAGGCTAGAGTGACAGAAGCTTCAAACCTAGCATAGAAATTGATGCATATGGGATTGAAGGGGGGCCAGTATATCTTATTGCTATGGTTGGGTTATACCTTAATGAACATTAGTAGTTGCGGACGCTTGCTAATAGTTCCAATCATAAGTGCATAGAATTCCAAGTAAGGGATGACATGCTAGCAGAGGCCTCTCCCACATGATACTTGCTATCGATCTAGTAACGTAGTATATTGCTTAGGGACAATTCCGCAACTCCTACCACCACTTTTCCACACTCATTAGACACTCGTATTTGTTTCTTTTTCTAACCATCCCCTAGTTTTATTTACGTGTTCTTTAATTTCTTGCAAGCCTATCCTATCACTCCTACAAAGTACTTCTAGTTTCATACTTGTTCTAGGTAAAGCGAACGTAAAGTGTGCATAGAGTTGTATCGGTGGTCGATAGAACTTGAGGGAATATTTGTCCTACCTTTAGCTCCTCGTTGGGTTCGACACTCTTACTTATCGAGAAAGGGTACAATTGACCCCCTATACTTGTGGGTTATCAAGACCTTTTTCTGGCGCCGTTGCCGGGGAGCAATAGCGTGGGGTGAATATCCTCGTGTGTGCTTGTTTGCTTTATCACTAAGTAGATTTATTTGTTGTTCTAAGTTGTTCTCTATCTTTAGTTATGGATATGGAACACTAAATACCAAAAAAAATAGGTGTACTTGCTACTCATGGAGATGGGGAACCTCCTAAAACCCTCGAGGCTCGTTATGTGGAAAATATTATGCACTTCTTTAAGAATCCTGAGAAAGCCCCATTCAATTATATAATGGGATACATGTCGGGTCAACGTGAATACTTTAGGGATTATCGCTTGACTCAAAAAGGGAAAATTTTATGGGATCAAATCCATTTGTTGAAATGGTATGCTTGGGAACTATGCAAGAGATATGGTGTTACTTGTTGCTCTAGGATGAAGGCTCCACACCTTCCCTTTTCTTGTGAATTTAATGATCATCGAACCTTAGCTTCTTATGCTAATGGTATATATAATTACTATGATGTGGAGCAAATAGAAGAGTTTGTTGCTTTTATGGGTGCTTATGAAATTGAGGTTGTGTTTAAAGGGTATGATGATATTGATGATGCTCCTTACCGATCTGAAAATTTTGGCTATGCTTCGTTATTGTTATACTAATTATGAATATAATGCCCATATTGAACGATTTAAGGAGAAATTATATGCTGCCCAAGAAGAGACTATTATTTTGCAGGAAACTATGGAAGAAGAAAATGCTGAAATTGTGAGCTCATTACATGAAAAAGATGAAGAGGAGAGCGGAGAACAAAAGGAGGAAGAGCGGACTAGCTACCCGTGTCCACCTTCTAATGAGAGTAACTCTTCTACTCATACGTTATTTAATTTCCCTTCATTCTTACCGAAGGATGAATGCTATGATCCCTTTGATTCGTTTGAAATATCCCGTTTTGATGAACTTGATGCATGTTATGCTTGTGGCCATGTTGCCAATATGAATGATGCTTATGAAGATGAGCTAGCTATAGTCCCTTATGTTAAACATGATGATTTTGATGAATATAAAATGCATGTGCTTGCTGCTCCTACTTGCAGTTATTATGAGAGAGGAACTACATCTCCACCTCTCTATGTTTCCAATACGATAAAATTGCAAGAAACTACTTATGCTATGTATTGGCCTTTACTTGGTGTGCATGAATTGTTCTTTTATGACATGCCAATGCATAAGAAGAGAGTTAGACTTCTTTATTGCTTGATATATGTTACCTTGTGCTCACTGCTAAATTTCAAATCATCGCTAATTAAAATTGGCTTTGATATACCTTGGGATCCGGGTGGATCCATTACTTGAGCACTTTATGCCTAGCTTAATGGCTTTAAAGAAAGCTCTGCCTGGGAGACAACCCGGAAATTTTAGAGAGTCATTTATTTGTGTTGAGTGCTTTTATTTAGTTTAAAAACAAAAAAAAAATATAGAGGGGAACTTAAAAAAATTTCAAAAAGAGAAGCGATTGAAAGGTGATGCATTGCGGAAGTGAGGGTCGACCTTGAACACTTGTGTTCATGCTCATGGAAACAATGTAGAATTTTTAATGGAAGTTTATCACAAAAATAATTATCCCCTTGTACAATTCCTTTGTGTTTTTAAAAATAATGTGCCAAGTAAAGCCTTTACGATTAGTTTGGGTGATAGATGTTTGATCACGCTGAGAAAAGACAGAAACTTTGTGCTCACGAAATTAATTTTCATTTTTATTCTGCGAGAGATTTTGAGTTGATTCTTTTTGCTGCTGATTGATATGAAATTTTCCAGACGTTAGTAATTTTTCAGATGTTTTGAGATATCAGAAGTATACGGAATATACAGATTGCTACAGACTGTTCTGTTTTGATAGATTCTGTTTTCTATGCATTGTTCTTTTATTTTGATGAATCTATAGGTAGTATCGGGGGGTATGAACCATGGTGAAGTTGGATTACAGTAGATATAATGCTAATATGAATTTAGAATGAGTTCACAACAGTACTTGAAGTGGTGATTTATTTTATTATACTAACGGATCTCACGAAGTTTTGTTGAGTTTTGTGTGATTGAAGTTTTTAAAGTTTTGGGTGAGAGCACGATGGATGAAGGAATAAGGAGAGGCAAGAGCCTAAGCTTGGGGATGCCCGAGGCACCCCAAGGTAATATTCATGGAAGACTCAAGCGTCTAAGCTTGGGGATGCCTCGGAAGGCATCCCCTCTTTCGTCTACAATCTATCGATAATTTTACTCGGAGCTATATTTTAATTCGTCACATGATATGTGCAAATGCTTGGAGCGTCTTTTGTCTTTATTTTTCCTTTTTCTTTTATGCACCATGCTGGTATGAGATAGTCCTTGGTTGGCTTTATAGAATGCTTCTTGTGCTTCACTTATATCTTTTGAAGTTTGGATTGCCTGTTTCCCTACACATAAAAAACCGCCATTTGTAGAATGCTCTTTTGCTTCACTTATATTTGTTAGAGCGGGGCATATCTTTTGTAGAAAGAATTAAACTCTTATGCTTCACGTATACCTATTTAGAGAGTTAACAGGAGTTGGTCATTCACATGGTTAGTCATAAAATCCTACATAAAACTTGCAGATCACTGAATATGATATTTTTGATTCCTTGCAACAGTTTTGCGACATAAATATGTGATATTAGAGTCATGCTAGTGAGTAATTGTGTATTTTTAGAAATACTTGTGTAAAGGGTTGTGATTCCCATAGCATGCACGTATGGTGAACCGTTATGTGATGAAGTCGGAGCATGATTTATTTATTGATTGTCATCCTTTGTGTGGAGGTCGGGATCGCGCGATGGTTAACTCCTACCAACCTTTCCCCTAGGAGCATGCGTGTAGTACCTTGTTTCGATGACTAATAGCCTTTTGCAATAAGTATATGAGTTCTTTATGACTAATGTTGAGTCCATGGATTATACGCACTCTCACCCTTCCACCATTGCTAGCCTCTTTAGTACCACACAACTTTTGCCGGTGCATTACACCCACCATATAGCTCCCTCAAAACAGCCACCATACCTACCTATTATGGCATTTTCATATTCCGATATATATTGCCATGCAACTACCACCATTCTGTCTCATGACATGTGCCACCACTTCCATATTGCCATTGCATGATCGTAAGATAGCTAGCATGATGTTTCCATGGCTTGTCCGTTTTTTGATGTCATTTCTATGCTAGATCATTGTCACGGTACACTACCGAAGGCATTTCATATAGAGTCATCATTGCTCTAAATATTGAGTTGTAAGTGTGATGATCATCATTAATAGAGCATTGTCCCATGTGAGGAAATAAAAGAGGCCAGCGAAGCCCATTTACAAAAAAAAGAGGCCAAAGATGCCCACCAAAAAAAAGAGGCCAAAGAGCCCACAAAAAATGAGAGAAAAGAGAGAAGGGACAATTGCTACTATCCTCTTTCCACACTTGTGCTTCAAATAGCACTATGATCTTCATGACAGAGAGTCTCCTATGTTGTCACTTCCATATACTAGTGGAAAATTTTCATTATATAACTTGGCTTGTATATTCCAATGAGGGGCTTCCTCAAAATTGCCCTAGGTCTTCGTGAGCAAGCAAGTTGAGTGCACACCACTAGTTTATTTTGTGAGCTTTCATACACTTATAAGCTCTAGTGCATCCATTGCATGGCAATCCCTACTCACTCACATTGATATGTATTGATGGGCATCTCCATAGCCCGTTGATACACCTAGTTGATGTGAGACTATCTCCTCCTTTTTGTCTTCTCCACAACCACCATATTCTATTCCACATATGGTGATATGTCCATGGCTCACGCTCATGTATTGCATGAAAGTTGAAAAAGTTTGAGAACACTAAAGTATGAAACAATTGCTTGGCTAAAACCGGGGTTGTGCATGATTTAAATACGTTGTGTGGGGAAGATGGAGCATAGCCAGACTATATGATTTTGTAGGGATAACTTTCTTTGGCCATGATATTTTGAGAAGACATGATTGCTCTGTTAGTATGCTTGAAATATTATTGTCTTTATGTCAAATGATAGACTATTGCTTCGAATCACTCGTGTTTTAGTAGTCATGCCATGATTAGATTATATGATCAAGATTATGCTAGGTAGCATTCCAGATCAAAAATTATCTTTTTTATCATTTACCTACTCGAGGACGAGTAGGAATTAAGCATGGGGATGCTGATATGTCTCCATCGTATCTATAATTTTTGATTCTTTCATGCCAATATTCTACAACTTTCATATACTTTTGGCAACTTTTTATACTATTTTTGGGACTAACATATACGTGCCCAGTGCCAGTTCCTGTTTGTTGCATGTTTTTTGTTTCGCAGAATATCCATACCAAACGAAGTCCAAACGTAATAAAAACTTACGGGGATTTTTTTGGAATATTTATGATTTTTGGAAAGAAGAATCAACACGAGGCGATGCACGGAGTGCCCACAAGCCATGTAGCCACGGCCAGGGGGTGGGCCCGCGGCAGCCAGGCTTCTGGCCACTCCTTAAGGCGGTTGGAGCCCTTCTTTCTCTGCAAGAATGATAATATGTGAAAGAAAATCGTGTTAAAATTTCAGCCCAATCGGAGTTACGGATCTCCGGATATTTAAGAAACGGTGAAACGCGGAATCTGGGAGAGCAGAAACAGAAGGACACAGAGAGAGAGAGATCCAATCTCGGAGGGGCTCTCGCCCCTCCGCCGCCATGGAGACCATGGACCAGAGGGGAAACCCTTCTCCCATCTAGGAAGGAGGTCAATGAAGAAGAATAAGGAGGGGGGCTCTCTCTCCCGGCGGCGCCGGAACGCCGCCCGGGACATCATCGTGTGACGGCGATCTACACCAACACCTCCGTCATCTTCACCAACATCTCCATCATCTTCCCCCATCTATATTCAGCGGTTCACTCTCCTGCAACCCGCTGTACCCTCTACTTGAACATGGTGCTTTATGCTACATATTATTATCCAATGATGTGTTGCTATCCTATGATGTCTTAGTAGATTATCGTTGTCCTATCGGTGATTGATGAATTGCTATGATTAGTTTAATTTGCTTGTGGTTATGTTGCTGTCCTTTGGTGCCCATCATATGATAGCAATTGTGGATCACACCATAGGGTTAGTTGTATGTTGATAGGACTATGTATTGGCAGACTAGAGTGACAGAAGATTCAAACCTAGCATAGAAATTGATGCATATGGGATTGAAGGGGGACCAATATATCTTATTGCTATGGTTGGGTTATACCTTAATGAACGTTAGTAGTTGCGGACGCTTGCTAATAGTTCCAATCATAAGGCCTCTCCCACATGATACTTGCTATCGATCTAGTAACGTAGTCAATTGCTTAGGGACAATTCCGCAACTCCTACCACCACTTTTCCACACTCGTTAGACACTCGTATTTGTTTCTTTTTCTAACCAGCCCTTAGTTTTATTTACGTGTTCTTTACTTTCTTGCAAGCCTATCCTATCACTCCTACAAAGTACTTTTAGTTTCATACTTGTTCTAGGTAAAGCGAATGTAAAGTGTGCATAGAGTTGTATCGGTGGTCGATAGAACTTGAGGGAATATTTGTCCTACCTTTAGCTCCTCGTAGGGTTCGACACTCTTACTTATCAAGAAAGGCTACAATTGATCCCCTATACTTGTGGGTTATCAACTATCATCCCGGAAAGGCTAATGTAGTAGCCGACGCGTTGAGTCGCAAGAGTCATGCAAATACACTCAAGACCAAAGGATTATCCGAGGAGTTAGGAGAAGATCTTCGCGAGCTATGTTTGGAAATAGTTCCGAGAGGTTATGTAGTAGCATGGAGATTCAGTCTACCCTGATGGATAAGATCAGAGAATCTCAGAAGACTGACAAAGAGATTGCCGAGATAAAGGAAAGGATAAGCAAAGGAAAGGCTAAAGGTGTTCGTGAGGATGAGCACGATACCTTATTGTTTGAGGATCGCGTATATGTCCCTAATGACCCCGAGATCAGGAAGTTGATTCGGGAGGAGGCCCATGATTCGCCATATTCGATTCGCCCAGGAAATACAAAGATGTATCTGGATTTGAAGGACATTTTCTGGTGGACCAGAAAGAAGAAGGATATTGTTGAGTATGTAGCAGTTTGTGATGTATGTCAGAGAGTGAAGGCAGAGCATCAGAAGCCAGCAGGTTTGCTACAACCATTGCCGATACCGGAATGGAAGTGGGAAAAGCTAGGCATGGATTTTATCACGGGATTATCCAGGACTCATTCAGGCTAGGACTCGATTTGGGTTGTAGTCGATCATTTGACAAGGGTAGCTCATTTCATCCCAGTAAAGACCACTTACACCAGTGCTAAGTTGGCAAAGATATACATTACCAGGATCGTATGTCTGCATGGAGTTCCGAGGACCATTTTATCAAACAGAGGAACCCAGATTACCTCAAAGTTTTGGAATCAGTTGCATGAAACTTTGGGAACCAGGCTAGAGTTTAGTACAGCCTTTCATCCACACACAGATGGACAGACCGAGAGAGTCAATCATATTTTGGAGGACATGTTGAGAGCTTGTGTGCTAGATTATGGATCTAGTTGGGACGACAATTTGCCATATGTAGAGTTCTCTTACAACAACAGCTATCAAGCCAGTTTGAAGATGGCCCCTTTCGAAGCTTTGTTCAGAAGGAGGTGTAGGACACCGTTGTTATGGGATGAGGTTGGAGACCGTCAGTTGTTTGGACCAGAGTTGATTAAAGAGTCTGAAGAGAAGGTTAAGTTGATTCGCAATAGACTCGAGGTAGCCCAGTCCAGGGAGAAGAGCTATGCGGATTCAAAACGCAAGGAGATAGTCTATGAAGTCAGAGACAGAGTGTATCTTCGAGTGTCCCCACTTCGAGGAGTTAAGCATTTTTGGAGTTAAGGGAAAGTTATCACCACGTTTTGTGGGACCATACAAAGTTTTGGAGCGTATGGGAGAAGTTGCTTACAAGTTGGAATTTCCAGAAGGATTGACAGGAGTTCATGATGTGTTCCACGTTTCCCAGTGGAAGAAGTGCCACGCAGAGATGGCCGATATTCCTCTAAGAGATACTGTGCCACTGGAAGCGATTCAGTTGGATAGCGATTTGACTTATGAGGAGAAACCAATGAAGATTCTCGAGTTTTCCAGCCGAGTCACACGCAGCAAGGTTATCAAGTTCTGCAAAATTCAATGGAGCCACCATACCGAGGATGAAGCTACGTGGGAACGAGAAGAAGACCTACGGAAGGATCACCCGCACCTATTCTCTAGCCAACCCGAATCTCGAGGGCGAGATTCATCTTAAGAGGGGTAGGTTTGTAACATCCCAAATTTTCAATTTGGAATGTTGTGCATTAGATCATCATTGCATATCATATTTTATTGCATTCTTGGTTGATCCTAGAAATTCTACGCAACTCAAGGACCCATGGAGAGCGTTGGGGATTTCGTTATTTTCATATTTGAGTTTTCTCAAAATTTGAAAAGAGGATCATTTGGTTTTAATTATTTTCTCTTCAAATATTTCTAAATATGAAATAAAAGAGAGGGGATAAAATAACTTCCCCAAAAATAAAGAAATACTAGAGGAAAAATATTTAAATCAAATAAGAATTTTATTCGGAGTTTTATTGCTATTTTATTTGAATTAGGGAAAAAATGTGTTTTCCAAAATTGCATTAGAGGCACAAATAAATGTTCACCTTGTCCGCCATATTATTAGAGGACGAGGAAATTTTATTTCAGGATTTTTGAAGTCCGTTTAGTATGTTGTTTTATTTATATTCTGCGCATCGGATTTTTTTTTAAAGACGAACCGACTTAAACGGGTCGTGTCCGGCTAGGACTCTGCCAGCCGGCCTTTATAAGCCCACCGAGGCCCCCCCCCCAAACCTAACCCTAGCGCCAGCCCGACCCCGCCCACGCCGAGCCGCCGCCGCGAGCCGCCCTCGCCGCCTCCACCGCCCGCCACCGCCGCTGGATCCGCCGAGGTAGCCCGGTTTTCTTGCCAAAACCGATGGTTTTTTAAAAAAACTAGATCTATTTTATTATTTTATCAGATCGGTTTTTTTAAAAAAATCTCGGTTTATTTAATTAGAGGACGTTCGTCGGTACATTTGCTTTAATGAACGATGTTCATCCGTTAGCCGCAGACAGCGAACGTTCTAGGGATTTTCCGCGATTATTTCCGATCGCGATTTCTGGCCTGATCTTCGTTTTAGTTTATCTTTTCGCTCGTTTATCAGAATCTGGTGATTCAAGCGCCTAGATCTTCGTCTCGAAGCCCTATTTCTGTTTAACCAACTTGAACAAGATTTTTGTACAAAAAATTTGACTCTAGTCCAAATTAGTAAATGGATCTTGTTTCTTTCGCAGTTTGAGTTTCGTTGCTTCATTTGTCTTGATTCTTTTTGCAAACCAGAGTTCTTGAGTTGAACTTTCTGGTTAGTTCTCTTATTTTAGTTTTACCCGTGCTTCTAGTTTGAGTGCTTATGTATATTATTGTTTTGTTGCGATAGAGTACCCGGAGTGCGAAGCGTGCTACTACGAGTCTCTAGATTTTGCGGATCATCAGCAAGGCAAGTAACACTTGATCATACCTCTTACTACCCAGATTTTAGTGCATTAGATCAACCCTCAAACATTTCATGGTTAGGATCTGATTAACATGTGGGTTTTGGGAAGTACATGATGAGGTAGTACCTATTGACCTGTTTATTATCAAACCTTTGGGAGTTACTTCTACGTTATGCTTATATTGCTATGCTATGCTCGTAGACGTGGATTGGGTGAGTGTATCCATGACAGATGTGAGTATTGTTAATTAATGGTTCACTTAAGGTGGATACTTAAATACACATGTGGTGAACTGCTTGAGGCACCCTGGGGTACCCAGTGGTTGTCAGGGCACCTGGATAAATCCAGTGTTGTCCTAGAATATCCCGGAGTAACCGTGTGATCATCCTACGGTCCGCCACCCAAGCTCAAAGGGACCGTAAGATTATTCATTTTAGAAACTTTCGTGTGGAGCTACAAGCCAATATGGGCTCTGGCATGGTTGAGTTAGTTACGTGAAGCTCTTGAAGCGGTAGACTAGCAGATGTAGTGGGTTGTAGGTGGTACGGTCTACCCAGAGTAGAGAGTTAATGTTTCAGAAAGACTGTGTCTCGAATCTTCGACCATGGATGTATTCGGGTCTTGTGGGAAAAGTGTGCAAACCTCTGTAGAGTGTACAAACTAATCCTGGTTAGTCGTGTCCCCGGTTATGGACATCTTGAGTATCTGGTTCTTGGATTACCATGTTGATCTCATCACTCTAAATTAATTTGTTAGGTTTAATGATGATGCTTAATTGGGATTGAGTTGGAGGAACCTTCTCAATGGTCAACAACAACCATGATAGTTAAATAAAACTTATTCCTTTGTTGTAGGGAAAAGATTGGCTTTATGCAAAACTGCTAACCATAGAGCTTTCCACCAGACATATATGCATGTAGAGATTGCATTTATTCTGTTCGTTACTCTATGTGTTACATTGCGAGCATATTCCATGTGCTGACCCGTTTCGGGCTGCAACATTTCATGTTGCAGACTTTTCAGACGTCGAGTAAGGTGCCATAGGTCATTGTCTTTCACTGAGCTATGCCGTTGGAGTTGATGGACTAACTTTATCTTCCAAGCCTTCCGCTGTTATCGTTTTTAGATGGCCTTAAGCCATATTATTGTGATAAGCTCTCTTTAGAGACACTCGATGTAATAAGCGTGTGATTGAAACTCTGTTATAAATCCTCAAGTATTGTCCGTGTCAGCATTACTGATCCAGGGATGACACAGATGCATAGAGACTGGACTGTTTGAGGTCTGGTCGCTACAGTTGCAGTGCAACCCGATAATTTATTGTTTGTCCGAATATCCTGGAATAACACCTTTGTGCTTGAATGAAATCCTTGCTCATGGTTGCAATGCAACCTAGCAAATATATGGTTGAGAAATCCATAAGTGTTGTTGTTTACTACAAAGCGCAAGTTGAAAAAATGCAAGAGCCAATCAATGAAATGACATTGAATTATATGTGACTCGGTGGATTTGTAACCCAGGAATTTATAAAAATTGGTACCTTCAAATAAAATGCATAGATAAACAAGTACATATAAAAGAAATAAATAAGTTACGTACTTTTAAGCCGGCTTTTGATGATCGGCATTAGACCTGCTTTCAAGGGTCAGGTCTTGCTTCAATGAAGTGGCGTGATAGTCCATGGTTTATCCTTTCTCTCTATAAGCCGGCTCTCACGTGACTTAAACCGGTGTTTTAACCTTGAAAAGTTTAGGGTCCGTAAGGGTTGATTTACCAAGAGTACAGCAGGGTCACTTAGTTCGGAGTAGCATCTTGCAAATAGGCAGGTTTAACCAAGTTTGATAGTGGCATTTAGTCGGGTTAAGAGGGATATTAACGGCTAACTCATTAAGTTAGGAGCCCTCAAATGACCTATGATCATGGAAAAGCTCGGCATAGGATATACACGAGACATTGCTACTACTACAAAACATGTGGCGTCCAGATAAGCCAGCTTTATTCCACTGATCATAATATGATGAACCAATAAGGCAGGATACCTATGTTTGAAAAGTGCATCGTGGCAGCTAGTCCTGTTTCGCAACCTTTAGTTTTTTGCTAATAAGGCAAGACACCCATGTTTGAACTACACATCGTGGAAGTTGTCTATCAACTATAATTTTCATGTGTAGCTTGTTCATCAGTTCTATGCCACCGTTCACTTCAGCACTAATGACGCCCGTCACCTATCCTTTATGTGCCGTGGTGAGTTCTTTCGTGTTCCTTGAAGAGCGTTCTCCAATGCCCTTGGTTACGATGATACCGATCTCATCGGGAGTGGTGGTATCCGTCCTTGCGACTGTGCCATTTCCATGGAGAAGGAGGAGCTAGCCCCACTATACATTCCACGGCGTGGTATTTTTGGTGAGTCCAAGGATTTGCAGCAAGTTTATGATATCATGCATCATGCCTTCCCGCAATGTGCTTTTGCCCAAGGTTGGGAATTGTGACACCCTGATTTTTTTTTGCAACTTTTCCTTTCCAAAACCTTTTGGGTATTTACTTGCAAACCTAGTTGATTTTCAAATCTTTTCAACTAAGTTGGATTTTTGAATCTCTAAATGTTTCCAAGTAACCCAAAACCCTCCTCCTCTTGACAAAACCTTTCTACACCTCTCTTGGATTAATTTTCAATATTTAATCCTTTCCAATAATTCTTTTCTTTATTTGGGGAATTATGGCATCACCATGTGTTGTGAAGCAACCTATAGTTTGGATGATCTATAAACCCCCAAACTTTTTCCACATTTTCTCATCTGATTCCAAAATCTCCAAAAATATTCCATTGCCCAATGTAAAATTTTGGCTAGAATAGTTATTTCTTTTCTGACTAGAATTGCCCCATTGTGAAGCAACTCCATTTTTCCTATCCAGGAAAATTCCTAATAAATTCCCCAAGCTCCTAGGGATCCTATCTAGCCACAATATGCAAAAACATCAGCTGGTCGAGTACAAATTGAGGAGAAGAACCCTATCAAGTTTTTGCTGATTCTGAACCTTTGTGAAAGAAGTACCAGCTAGGGGTGCACAAATGATCTACAGTTTTTATGTCATGAGTGCACTACCAAATAACTTCTATCCACCAAGCTTCACCCTCAGCAGAGCATGCATGTGAGTGCCTCAAGCTCATTTCTATTCTGGACCAGAATGGTGGTTTCCAAAGGAGCTATGCTCATTTCTTCTTCAAACTTTCTCAAACTTTGCCAGTTTGAAGTCCTTACCAAGCTGATAACCGCAGACACCTCATCTAGCTCCATCCCTATCCCATTTTCTCTCCAGAAGCTCCTCAAGTTTGCAGGCAGAAGCTGTAGCTGAAGCTACACTTCACAGGTGAGTGAACCTAGTGGAGCTAGTGGTCTAGGGTGACTAAATAGTGGCTAGTCGATGCAATGAACAAGGTTTGCCACGCGTGCGTGGCCTCCTAGTGGCCGCAACCGTGGTGAGCATGGTGCTGGCATGCCAGAGCGCGCGTTCTGCGTGGCACCCGCGTCAGATCTGCTCGCCCGAGCGGTCTTTCGCTGCTCCCCCTTGTCCTTGGTGCCGACAATGTTCCTGGCAGCCGCACGGCACCTCCCGAAACCTCCCGGTCGCCGAAGAAGGTCGCGGCCGCTCCCAGCCAAGCTCCGCCATGGGCAAAACAATCGGCTTCGGCCACTATTGTCGTCCACGAGCTCTTAACGGCTTAGGATGCGTCTCATCGTCCCTCTGCCCTCCTCCGTCACCTCAGAGCACTCCGCGATGGCCAGCTCACCTCCCAGCTCCAGTGGCCGGCCCTAGCCTCGCCGCTTTGGGAGATATCGAACGAGCTCGTCGTTGGCCTATTTAAAGGCTTGCCCGGCCTCTCCGAGCTCATCAACCAGCCCCAACCAACTCCAATCTGCCTGCCGAGTAGTGAGCCACAGCCAAGAGGCCCTCTGGCCTCGAAAGCTCACCGAAGTTATGCCGCCTGCAGCCTCCCAGTCTCCAGCATCAACCCCTCTCCCTAGAGCCCAATTGACCCCGCCTTCGAACTGTGACCATCCCTCTGGTGCTCTCGGACCTCTCGCCCAAGCCCATCATCGTCAGGATCGACGTCTCCGACGACCACCCAAAACCGCCGCCGCTGGAGAGGAAGGGGACGACTTTGTCCGGCCACATCTCATCATGCTGCGGGTACGTAAGTGATCGTCTTAGAGTGGCCGTTCCATTCATCCATTCTCCGAGCATCGTCGTCGTCTCTATCGTCGGCGACCATCGCCGGAGAGTCGCCCCGTCTCTGTCTCTCTCCCTCTGCCTTTGTTTTAAACCGCAGGCCCCACCTGTCGGCAACCCAGGCCCGCGCCGAAGCGGTATAAGTGGAGTCGCCCCTCCACTTTACGCTTTCGACGTGGCCCCTGTTTAAATTTTCTAATTTTTATTTAAAATCCAGGTTTGACCAGTAACTTTGACCATCTATAACTTTTTATTCGTAAGTCTAAATCACTTGATTTTTTTGCATTGAGTTGGTACTGAGGCCCTTTATTTCCTCATAAATTTTGGTATTTTTACCATACATAATTTCTGGTTAACAAAAATACATTATGTGACATTTTCTTTTTGCAAATTCAAAATGTTTTCAGAAGGAAACTTTGGTGAATTTGAAGACCAGGAGTGTTTGAACAACCCAACAGAGCAAGGCAAGCCATGATACCCATGTTATGTAGTATTTCGATAGCATTGCATATTTTCATACATTATGCTCATTAATTTTCTATAGGATAAATTCACAGTAAATGATTAGTTGCTCATTGTTATAAACCACTATATTGGAATGACTTAGTGGTTGATCTAGAGTCACCTGTCTGGGCTTAACCGTGCAACCACATTTGCCGGTATGGGACGGTCGTGACTTGGGCTGATCACGTGCTCTTTCATCGGTACCTCCAAAGAGGGAGGGTTATGCACGCGTGCTACCCTGATCAGGTAGGCGGTGATAACCCTGTGAGCCTAGTTCAGTTGTTTTGGGCATGTCCCCGTTTTGGACAGTTTACTTTGTCCACGACGGTGGCACGTGTCATGAGGACACATGGGCCACCCAGGGCAGGACTCTGGGGGAGGATGAATGCCGGTGGTACGATGGGAGAGTCAAGGGTCAGGCAAGTTTCGTTGGAGCAACACTGGTCCACCCGAATGGGATCACGAGGTTAGTGCTCCATGATGTCGGTAAAGTGTGCAACCTTTGCACAGTGTCAAATTTATTCGAATAGCCGCGTCCATGGTATTGGACAGCCCGTCCAGACCTCAGTAGGTGGTCAACCATATCATTATTAGTAATGATGGAAGAACTCTTCGCATGATCGGAAATGCTCGATGAATATTTTGGGTGTTGTGAGACAACCCAGATAAGAGTAAGTTGGTAAGTGGTACGGTTGGTAATATTGCTTTAGTAGTTGTCATACGGATTGCCATGCTATTGTTTGTTGCATTACTTGGTTGTTGTGAGCTTGCGAGTACATTCAAAGCACTCACCTGGCGTATCATGCCAGATGCAGGAGAAGCCGAGGGCGGAGGTCCTGATGGTCCGTACTAGGATGTGTCCACAGCAATGTCCCTGTGGATGGAGTTGCCGCTATGTTCCGCTACGCCGTAGTAGTACTTAGCAGTTTCGAGGCCCCGCTATGTTTCATAAATAATGTAGATACTGTCGCAGCACCGAGGGTGCCTTTGGCCTTGCTATCTTTGTAAGATATGTACTTGTAACTGTATGCTATCAATAAAGTCAGTTCAGTTCTGTTCCAAGTTGTTGTGTGTTTCCAGAAGACATGATCTCTGGGCTGGAAACACTGGTAATCCGGTTCTCTGAGCTGGGGTGCCACAACGCTTGGTATCACAGCCACGCTGATTGTAGGACACCCTAGTTAGCCCGTGTTAGCACGACGAGTTGTATAGGGTCTTGAGTATGCATTTGCTTGTTGTATTTGATTGTTGCATGGCATGCATCATGATTCATTTTTTTACTAACCTTTGGCCTTGTGAGTGTAGATGGCACCAGTTCCATACCATTTCCAGTTTGACCCTGCACCATCCACCTTTCCAGTACTACTCCGGAACTTCTGGCTTCGATTGTACCCTCACAGCGAAGATCTAGTGTACCAGGTGTTTCGGGAGCAGCTTGCTGAGTCCGTGTATGAGTGCCATGCAGAGGCTTACCTGGTTGCAACCTCGGACATTGGTAGCTACTCTCGCTCTACTAAGGCTGGAACGGCTTCTACTCCGGAGCTGGCGATCCGGTTTGCTACGATGGAGGCTCTCACCGACCTGTGCTTCCACGAGGTCGAGATGCAGACTCATCCAGGTTTCTTCCACTATCCCACCCTGTCGTCTTCGACAGGGCGAGTCATTTTTGCTCCTCTTGACCCGGCATGTGACTGTGCGACTGTTGTGCTATCTCGCTACCTGAAAGCCAGCTATCGTACGATTGTATCCCTGGCTGAGGAGTTGTCCCATGTCCAGACGGCACTGGTTGTTGCGACTTCAGTGCCACCTTCACCTCCGCCTATCCTTCCACCCATATATCCACCACCAGTTCCACCCCCACTCGGATTTGACATTCCCTCTAGCTCTTCAATGCCATCAGGCTCTTCGTCTAGTAGCCGCCGTGAGACTCCCTCTGATTGGGCCTCACTCCTGGCCACTCCAGCTGCTCCGATGCTGAGGCGTCATGCTCCTTCTTCCTCGGAAGGAGAACCGTCCGAGCAGCGTCATTGTGTTTCCTTTGATCCGGAGGATGAGATCCATATCATCAGTTCCGACTCCGACTCAGGATCATATGACGAGGAGTCTTCAGTCTATCAGTGTTCGTGCCATCCGCACCACTAGAGTAGAGGTTGGAGTTGTTGAGCATGCATCTTTGCATATGTCAACTGCCGTATGAGCATTCTAGTCATGATATTTCCCCTACTAGCTTGCCATGAATAATGTTGGGTCATCTTGTATAATTATGTTGTTTGCTTATTCACTTTTCTCACGTATTCTCTTCTAGCGTTTTTATGACTATGCTTCCCTTATGATGTTGCTCATCGATTCGGTATTTTGCAATGGGAACAGAAATTTAGGATGAAGAGAATTTGTAGCCAAGGCGGCGATGGAACCCCCGTCCGTCAACCCGCCAGACAGGAGGGACAACAACCAGAAGACTTACCACCTCCACCACCCCAAGCACCGTCTACTCATCAGATTATGAGGATGTTTGAGGAAAAGAGGAACCAGGATCTGATGGAATTCCTGAGAAGCATGCAGGCTATTGTGGGCCAGAACCACAATCGGAATGGGACACGTTCCAAGTTGTCAGACTTCCAGCGCACTAAGCCACCCAACTTTGATCAAGCCGTGGATCCTATAGAAGCTGACAACTGGTTAAGGACCATTGAAAAGAAGCTAGACATAGCCCGTTGTGATGAAGCAGACAAGGTTCCTTTTGCCACTCACAACTTAGAAGGGCCGGCAGCTATACGGTGGGATAACACAAAGGCAACATGGCCCTGTGGAGAAGAGATTACTTGGGAAAACTTCAAGGAGGCATTCCGCAAATATCATGTCCCTATTGGCATAATGAAGGTGAAGCAAAGAGAATTCCTTGCTCTTACACAAGGAGGTATATCAGTGGTTGAGTATCTGAATAAGTTCAACAATCTGGCATGGTATTCTACCCACGACGTATCCACTGAGGAAAGGAAGATAGATCGGTTCCTAGGAGGACTAAATCATACCCTCCGCTGTCAGCTCTGTATGCTAGATTTTCCGGACTTTTAGACCCTAGTGAACAAGGCTTTCATAGACGAACGGGAGCATAAGACCGGGTATGATGACCGCAAGAGGAAGTTTGAACCCAAGACGGACAACAAGGAATAGATTGCACAGAAGCCACGTACATGGAAGTCAGGTCCATGTGTATACAAGCCTACCTGGAGCAATGGAAACAACAACAATAAGACAATGAGCCAGAACAAGACCTTCGGCAAACAGCCAGTGCTAGAGGATTGCCGCCGCAACAACACTTGCTTCACTAGCGGCCAAAGTGGACACTACTCCAAGCAGTGCCCCGCCAACAACGGGAAGCCATCCTCTGACATCAAGCCGCAGGTCAACACCATTGGACGCTGCCCTAGCCCCAACTTTAGCCAAGGATGCGTCTATCATGTCTCCGCCGAGGAAGCTTGCGAATCTCCAGAAGCCGTCCTCGGTATGTTCTATATTAACGACATACCCGCAGTAATTTTATTTGATTCTGGGGCTTCCCACTCGTTTATCTCGCGGAGTTTTGCCACCTTGCACAAGTTCCCTCCTTCGATTTTGGACAAGATCATGGTGGTACAATCCCCTGGCTCCCTGCTCGGAACAAATCTCATATACAGAGATCTGGAAATTTTGATACGTGGAGTTAAGTTTCCAGCTGCACTCATTGCTATAGAATCCTCGGGATTGGATGTAATACTCGGGATGGACTCGTTGACGCCGCATCAGGTGTGCATTAACTGTGCCACCAGAATCATGACACTGGTTAACCCGGCAGGACAAACAGTCCAATTTCTTGCCAACAAGATGATGTCAAGGTTGAATGGCATACCAGGCCAACGTCACAGATATGAACTTGATTCCTGTGGTATGCAAATTTCCGGATGTATTCCCCAAGGAATTACCAGGAATGCCAGCCGATCAGGAATTGGAGTTTGCAATCGAACTAGTTCCCGGTACTGCCCCAATCTACAAGAAATGATATCATATGCCAGGTCCAGAGTTGGCACAACTAAAGAAGCAGTTGGACGAATTGTTGCAAAAAGGATATATTCACCCAAGCATCTCACCATGGGGATCACCCGTACTATTTGTCAAGAAGAAGGATGGAAGTCTGTGAATGTGCATAGACTATCGCCAACTGAATGAGGTCACTATTCAAAACAAGTACCCGCTCCCTCGCATTGACAATTTATTCGACCAGTTGAATAGAGCACGGGTATTCTCCAAGATTGACCTCAGAACTGGATATCATCAGCTAAAAATCAAAAAGCAAGATATACCCAAGACAACTTTCACCACCCGATATGGCCTGTATGAGTTTACGGTCATGTCATTCAGACTGATGAATGCTCCATCCTATTTCATGAGCATGATGAACAAAGTTTTCATGGATTTCCTGGACAAATTTGTGGTGGTGTTCATTGATGATATCCTGATATATTCCAAGGATGAAGAAGAGCACAAGCAACACCTCTGTGCTGTCTTGGAAAGGGTTAGAACCCACCGGTTGTATGCCAAGTTCAGCACATGCGAATTTTGGCTAAAAGAGGTGGGATTTCTGGGGCACATCCTGTCCAAACAAGGTGTATCCGTCGACCCCAGGAAGGTCACAACACTACTAAACTGGAAGACACCAGTCTCAGTGACTAAAGTCCGTAGCTTCCTGGGATTGGCAGGCTACTAACGTCGGTTCATAGAAGGCTTCTCCAACATAGCTAAGTCGTTGAAGGAATTGCTCAAGAAAAATCAGAGATTCGTCTGGACGACAGAGTGTGACAACGGTTTTCTTGAGCTGAAGACAAGGCTAATGACAGCACCTGTCCTAGTCCTTCCACACATCCACAAGAGCTTTGATATTTACTGTGATGCTTCCAGACGTGGAATCGGCTACGTACTAACACAGGAAGGGAGGGTTGTAGCATATGCATCCCGACAGCTATGACCTCATGAAGAGAACTACCCCACGCATGACTTGGAATTAGCAACCGTGGTTCATGCCTTGACGATTTGGAGGCATTACCTTTTTGGACAACGTTGCGAAATATACACAGACCATAAGAGTCTCAAGTATATTTTCACCCAACCTGACCTGAATCTCAGGCAACAAAGATGGATTGAACTAGTCAAGGACTATGACATTGGGATTAACTACCATCTGGGTAAAGCTAATGTGGTCATAGACGCTCTCAGCAGAAAGCCAGTCACTGTGAATGCATTGATGGGAAGCATGCATCCAAGGCTACAAGAAGAATTTGCAGACCTCAACATGGTACTATGTGGCCCAACTACCCCGGATAAGTTGTAAATTACCCCCATCCTTATGGAAGAAATCAAGAAGGCCCAAGAGCCGGATGAAGGGATCAAAAAGATAAAGCAGTTGATTCCGAAAGGGAAGGCTAAGTCATTTCGTGTGGATGACCAAGGCACCTTATGGTTTGAGAAACGGATATGTGCGCCCAACCAGGATAACCTGAGGCAGCAAATACTCAGGGAAGCCCATGATTCCGCATACTCAATCCATCCAAGAGGTACAAAGATGTACCAGTATCTGAGAGAGACGTTTTGGTGGCCAGGAATGCGAAGAGATATAGCATACTATGTCGCCTGATGTGACATCTGCAACAAGGTCAAAGCGGAACACCAGAAACCCGCTGGGCTGCTACAACCTTTACCGGTTCCCTAGTGGAAGTGGGACGACATATGCATGGACTTCATTGTCGTACTACCCAAGTCAATGAGAGGCAATGATGTTATCTGGGTCATTGTGGATATACTCACGAAAGTAGCCCGCTTTATCCTCGTAAAGACCACTTTCAACGCAAATCAGCTGGCACAGCTTTACATGTCCCGAATAGTCAGCCTTCATGGAGTACCCCAAGTCTATCACCTCAGATAGAGGCTCCCTATTCACCTCAGCACTCTGGCTATGACTACATCAGGCTTTGGGAACCATGCTGAAGCATAACATAGTGTACCATCCGCAGACTGATGGACAGACACAAAGAGTGAACCAGATACTAGAGGATATGCTTCGGTCATGTGCCCTCACCCATGGACCCAGATGGGAAGATAGCCTACCCTATGCGGAATTCTCTAAACAACAGCTATCAGTCGAGTTTGAAGATGTCACCGTTTGAGGCATTATACGGGCAAAAGTGTCGCATCCCATTGAACTGGTCTCAGACAGGAGATACTCGTATCTTTGGCACGGACTTAATGCTGGAGGCTGAGAAACAGGTCAAGGACATTCAGGAGCGCCTTCGAGCAGCCAAGTCCTGTCAGAAGAGCTACTATGACCCAAAGCACCGGGAAGTGACTTTTGAGCTCGGAGGATATGCTTACCTCCGAGTAACCCCCATGAAAGGAGTGAAGAGGTTTCATACACGGGGAAAGCTTGCACCAAGATATCTGTCCCTTTCCAGTGATCGCTAGAAGAGGCAGAGTGGCATATTAGTTGGAATTACCATCAGAGTTGTTAGATGTGCACGATGTCTTCCACATCTCACAGCTAAGGAAGTGCATTGCCCCACCAATCAAGCAGGCATATATGAGTGAGATAGAACTAACTAAGGATTTGACCTATAGAGAGAAACTTGTCAGGATTTTCAATGAGATGGAAAGGACTACCAGGAGTAAGGTACTCAGGTTTTATAAGGTACTATCGGAACACCATACCGAGGAAGAGGCTATGTGTGAAAGAGAAGATTTCTTGAGATCCGCATATCCATATTTTTTCCCTGAGCAACCAAATCTCGAGGACGAGATTCATCCTAAGGGGGTAGGTTTGTGACACCCTGATTTTTTTGCAACTTTTTATTTCCAAAACCATTTGGGTTTTTACTTGCATACCTGGTTGATTTTCAAATCTTTTCAACTAAGTTGGATTTGTGAATTTCTGAATTTTTTCAAGTAACCCAAAACCCTCCTCCTCTTGCCAAAACCTTTCTACACCTCTCTTGGATTAATTTTCAGTATTTAATCCTTTCCAATAATTATTTTCTTTATTTGGGGAATTATGGGATCACCATGGGTTGTGAAGCAACCTATAGTTTGGATGATCTATAAACCCCCAAACTTTTTCCACATTTTCTCATCATCATATGATTCCAAAATCTCCAAAAATATTCCATTGCCCAATGTAAATTTTTGGCCAGATTAATTATTTATTTTCTGACCAGAATTGCCCCATTGTGAAGCAACCCCATTTTTACTATCCTAGAAAATTCCCAATAAATTCCCCAAGCTACTAGGGATCCTATCTAGCCACAATATGCAAAAACATCAGCTAGTCCAGTACAAATTTTGAGCAGAAGAACCCTGTCAAGTTTTTGCTGATTCTGAACCTTTGTGAAGGAAGTACCAGCTAGGGGTGCACAAATGATCTACAATTTTTAATGCATGAGTGCACTACAAAATAACTTCTCTCCATCAAGTTTCACCCTCAGCAGAGCATGCATGTGAGTGTCTCAAGCTCATTTCTATTCTGGACCAGAATGGTGGTTTCCAAAGGAGCTATGCTTATGTCTTCTTCAAACTTTCTCAAACTTTGCCAGTTTGAAGTCCTTCCCAAGCTGATAACCCCATACACCTCATCTAGATCCATCCCTATCCCATTTTCTCTCCAGAAGCTCCTCAAGTTTGCAGGCAGAAGTTGTAACTGAAGCTACACTTCACATGTGAGTGAACCTGGTCGAGCCAGTGGTCTAGGGTGACTAATTGGAGGCTAGTCGACGTAATGGAAAAGGTTTGCCAGACATGCGTGGCCTCCTGGTGGCTGCAACCGTGGTGAGCACGGTGCTGGCATGCCAGAGCGCGGGCTCTGCGTGGCACCCACGTCAGATCTGCTCGCCCGAGCGGTCTTTCACTACTCCCCTTGTCCTTGGTGCCAACGACGTTCCTGGCAGCCGTGTGGCACCTCCCGAAACCTCCCGGTCGCCGGAGAAGGCCGCCGCCGCTCCCAGCCAAGCTCCACCATGGGCGAAACAGTCGGCTTCGGCCACTGTTGTTGTCCGCGAGCTGTTAATGGCTTAGGACGCGTCTCGTCGTCCATCTGCCCTCCTCCGTCACCTCAAAGCACTCTGCGACGGCCAGTTCACCTCCCAGCTCCAGTGGCTGACCCTAGCCTCGCCGCTTCGGGAGAGATCGGCCGAGCTTGTCGCTGGCCTATTTAAAGGCTTGCTCGGCCTCTCCGAGCTCATCAACCAGCCCCAACCACCTCCAATCTGCCTCCCGAGTAGCGAGCCATGGCCAAGAGGCCCTCTGGCCTCGAAAGCTTGCTGGAGTTCTGCTGCGTGCGGCCTCCCCGTCGCCAGCATCAACCCCTCTCCCACAGCCCTATTGACCCCGCCTTCAAACTCAGAGCATCCCTCTGGTGCTCCCGGACCTCTCGCCCAAGCCCATCATCCTCAGGATCGACGTCTCCGACGACCACCCGAAACCTCCGCCGCCGGAGAGGAAGGGGACGACTATGTCCGGCCACCTCTCATCACGCCGCGGTTACGTAAGTGATCGTCTCAGAGCGGTCGATCCATTCCTCCATTCTCCGAGCATCGTCGTCGTATCTATCGCCGGCAACCATCGCCGGAGAGCCGCCTGCTATTGCAACAAAAGACCTTCTAACGGCGCCAGAAAAAAAATGAAAATTCTTTTCGTGAGCAGAAAGTTTCTATCTTTTCCGGCATGACCAAACGATCATCCCCAAGACTAATCATAACGGTTTTGCTTGGCACAAACGCAAAAAGAAACACAAAAAACACAATCATAACAGAATTATGAAAGTGTGGAAAACACAAAACAGAAAGAAAAAGGATAGATTCGTTGGGTTGCCTCCCAACAAGCGCTATTGTTTAACGCCCTTAGCTAGGCAAAAGGTGATGGAATCACGTATAGTCATCTTTGGTGCTCAAACCATAAGTAGTGTGATCATTTATCCTCTTCAGATCTTCATCTTTATTGGATGACTCACCACTAGCTTTAGGAACAAAAACAGAGTTGGCGGTCTTTTTGAGAGTGAGATTTGGAGTATTTTGCACAGCGGCAAAAGCGGAACCCAAGTTGGTTATGACATCTTCTGGTTTGCCAATTCTAGAAGAATCATTACCTATAGGTTCATTCTCCCTTAATTTTTTCAAAACATTTCCCACTTTGGATCCGTACTTAGTAATTTGATTGTAGATCTTTCCATCCAAACCCTCAATTAGTTCAACTGTGGCAATTTTGTTTTCAATAGCGTCAAGCCTTTGCATCATGTGTTCCCAGGTTAAGGTAGTTCCATTAACCATGAGCAGGGATGAGCCTACCAAATTCATGATAGCTCCATAGGAGTCAACATTATGGCTCC